>NC_136920.1:88257933-93057933 GCF_949752795.1 Hyperoodon ampullatus
GGTTCATTTAAGATATACCCTTAATCCCAGTGTCCTAACCCAAAGCATATGGGATTCACCAAGGACCCTCTCCTTGCAGACTGTGAACTTCAACATTTGTTCTCAAGTCATTTGAGTCTTCAGAATCTCTGTGCAGGTATCCTTCTTAAATCCACAGATGCCCCATGGTTAAAAGCTCACCTCTCTATGTTTTCTTCTTAGGGAATTTTGGCTTTGTAATTCTTCACTGCTTTGTTAATTCTCAATGCTTCAAACAGATTCTTTCCTCCAGATTTTCTAGTTTTTCTCATTGGAAGCTGTACAGTCTGCCCTTAGTGGAAGATGAAGTCTCAGTTGCTTTTTTCATGTTGATATTTATATATATTTATCTATTTATATGATTTATATATATTTATATGATTTATGCCATTTTTTTCTTTCGATATTATCACCCAGACACAACAATCCTGCTCCAATCTGAAATATTTACTCCGGAAACTTGAAAGATAAAAATTCTTTGTCCTCAGATGTCTTGAAAATATTTGTATCCCCTTTGGTTGGAACTTTTTCTGGCTGTGGTAGTTTAGTTTGCCCACTGTTTTCACTCAGATGTTTGAAGTCATTTGCCATATTATCTCCCAACACTCAAAGTAACTGAGGAGAACACAACTTCATTGGATCTGGGATGTTTCTTCTTTCTTTTCCTCTTCTTCCTTTGCCTCTTTGTGTCCTCCTCTTCTTCCCTCTCCTTTCCCATTCCCGGTCCTCTTCCTCTGCCCCTCCCAACTTTTCTATTGTACCTCCTCCTTCTTCTTTGCTAATAAGTATTTTCCCTCTGTTTCTCCATCCTGCATCTCCTATTGGTTAGATGTTGAATCTTCATTATCAATTGTCTATATTCTTATTCTTTGCTTGCCAGGTTTTTATCTTTATAGGTTTTCCTAATAAATTCTGAACAATATTTTTAATTTTTATGTTTTATCTTTTCTATTACATAGATACATATATATTTCAGCAATCATAATGGTGAATTTTCCCTTAATTTTTAGGAGTTTCTTCTTGTTAACTGACTATTCTAGTCTTATAATATTTTGTATTTATTTTAGAAATAAAATGTCTTATCTAAGAATATTGATTTTTGTATGTATATCTATGGGGTGGCTTTAAAATATGTCCACAAAATCTTTTCCAGTCTATCCCTCAAAAGATAGAGACAAATTCCTCTCCCCTTGAGTATAGGCTAAATTTAGTGACTCACTTCTAAGGAACAGAATACAGCAGAAGTTGTCACCAGTAAAATGGCAAATTAAACAGTTTAAAATCTAGAAGTACAAATGTATATATCTTCATAACACATTTATCTGCACCCATAAGTTGTGGAATAACTTCTCTATAACAATGCTTGAGAACATGTTTAATTTAAATACAAGTTGAAATATTTTATAAAGATAATATGGCATTTGAAAATACAGGAGCAAGTTACTTTAAATTCCACAGGCTACTCAAGGTAGCTTTTCTACGATGAGGTAAATTAAGCATTTCTTTTCCAACAAAGTATGACTTGCCATAAAGGACAAGGCAGAAAATAGACAACATATTCACGTCATGGAATATGTAATTCCATGTGGGAGGGACAGAGAGGTTGCTGGCTGACATTGAATCAACCCAAACCTAATGGTAAAAACATGCCAGGGGGAGCAATCTATCCTAAGGCTTGATACATAATATGATAAGAGGAATCCTTGCTAACTTAGTGGCAGAAATTACTAGTTCTTGATTCTATAGATATTAACACACATGGTGCTTTTTGTTTGTTTGTTTGTTTGCTTTTTAGTATTCACCGATGTCAGAAACTGAGCAAGATTCTAGAGCTATAACAGTGGGCAGAAAATAGACATGGGACCTGATTGGAAACATATATTCTTGAGAAAGATAGAAGCATTAATCAAATAGTCACACAAATAATTGTTTGACTAAGTCAGCATTTCCCCAACTTTGGAACACCGGATTTATTAAAAATGAAAATGTATTGATGCAACATCAGTAAGAGATCATAAGATATAATGTGCACATGAATGAAAGTAGACAGCAAGAAGCAGTAATCCCCACAGATTACTTAATTACTGTGAGGAATGATAAAAATTTGATTTGTGTGGGTTTTTTAATTCTATAATAGAAAAAATGAAAATTAGAGAGAGACATTTTATTAAGGAGAAAAATAAACAAAATAACTCACTATCACAGTATATGTAAAAAAATAAGACACTGTATTCAAGATAGGCCAGCAAAGACAAAATAGACCACATACATCAATATGATAGTTAGTTTGTAAATGACGCCTATGCATCAATGCACAAACTGAATGTCATTTATATATGCATCAGGTGATGAGTCATGAAACATCTTGGCATCCTTCATGATTGCACCCTATTCCTTAAAAGGCAGACTACAGCATAGGAAAGAAAACAGTGTTATAAATATTCTTAATATTTTTCACACATGTATTTTTAAAATACTTTTTATGAGAAAACCTATTCCATGAAACACTTTATTTTTTCATGGGCACTCCCTCTCACCAAGTATTTTTTGGGATACTCTGTATAAGCTCCAATGGGGAAATCTCTGGGGGAACATATTTTAACTCTTTATAGAATAATAATATAATAGAAAGTTAAGAATAGGAATGGACTTCAGGGATCATTTTAGTTAAAAATCATAATATTACGAAAGGAGAAATTCAATTTTTTTCCAGAAAGTTACAGAGTTTTATAAATTAAAAATATTCTAAAGGATATATAACTAGACCTCTTATTGAAATTGGCACTGCACAAAATTCCTACCCAGCATTCATGTAGTGTCTGCCTTGAAGTTTTCACTATTATGTGCATTGCCATATCTGGTTGTTCAGTAAATATTAATGGGCTGTTTTTGTTATGCTAGAGATAATTGCAAAATCTCAGAAAACAGGTTTGTAAGACTTTAAATAACTACAATTCAGTAAAGGATCATAATAACAATGAGGTCACACTTGACACATGTGACAATAGAGGGAAAAATTAATATTATTGGAACTTCAAATATATTAAAAATTATAGACAGTTTTCAATCTCAACTTTATAAAAATATGTTCTTTTTTTCATGTGCAATGACTGAGATACAGAGGGAAATTGTTTTAGGTTAAAAAAATAGCTAACAGTTATAGAGGCATGCTGTAAACAACAACCAAGTATTATCAAATGTACTCAGTTGCTCAGTCTGGCTGGGGCTGATCGAATGTCTTCATTATTAACTTCTATATTTTTCTTTTAACTAAGATAACTAACACATCCATAAACCCAAAATATTTTCTTGTGCTCCTTCATAATTCTTCCCTCCCTTTCCACCATTCCACTAACTCTAGGCAAGTATTTGTCTGCACTTACCCAATATATATTTTAGTTCATGTTTTCTAAAATTTCACACATGTGGAATCATACTGTGTGTGCTTTTATTTTGCCTGGATTCTTTCAGTAGGTGTAATTATTTGGAGATTTATCCACACAGTTGATGTATCAGTAGTTCATTTCTTATATTGCCAAATAATAATCCATTATATGGGTATAACACAATTTATTTATCCATTCACCTGTTGATGGATATTTGGATTACTTCCAGTTTGGAGCAATTCAAACAAAGCTGCTATGACCAATTCTGTACCAGTCTTTGCATAAATATATGTTTTTATTTTTGTTACATATATCAGTAGTAATAGAAAGACTAAGTTGAATAGCAGATGTATGGTTACCTTCTTAAGGAAACTTCCAAACTCCTTGTCAAAGCGTTTATAGCAATGTATGAATATTCCAGTTGTTTTTCATCCTTGCCAATATTTGATACAATCAGTCTTTAATTTTAGATAGTCTACTAGATATGCAATAATATCTCATATATTCAATTTGCATTTCTCTAATAACAAATGATGTTGATCATGTTTTCATATGCTTATTTGTCATTCATATGTATTTTACCGATTTTGTTATTGGACTTTTACTGAGTTTCCTTATTATTGAGCTTGAGAGTTCTTTACATATTATGAATACAAATCCTTTATCAAATATGTGACTTGCCAGGACTTTTCCCCAGTCTGTGACTTTTCTTATTCTCCTAACAGTACCATTTAAAGGGTATAGTTCTTAATTTTGACAAAGTGCAATTGTCAATTTGTTCTTTTGTAGACTGTTTTTTACCTTGAGATGTCTCTATGGCCTAGAACAGAAGTATACAATTTTTTTCTGTAAAATGTCAGAGAGTAAGTAATTTAGACTTTTGGGCCACACAGTCTCTGTCATAAATATACTGCTCTACTGTTTTAGTCTAAAAGCAACCATAGACAATACATAACGAATTGGCGTGTTTGTGTTCTCATAAAACTTTATCTACAAAAATAGACAATGGGTCATATTTGGCCTGTGAGCCATAGCTTACTGACTCCCAGCCTAAAGCATTGTCTATCTTGGTAAATGTTCTGTGTACAATGAAAAGAATGCATATTCTATTGTTGGGAGGATTGTTCTTTAAATGCAGTTAGGTCAAATTGGTTGATAGTGTTGTTGAAGTTTTCTATGGTCAGGCAATCTTTCTATTTTAATTGCTGTCTGCTTTCTCTATCAGTTATTGAGATAGGAGTATTGAAAGCACTAATTGTCCATTTCTCTTATCAGTGTTGCTTCATATATTTTGTAACTGTTATTGGGTGAACACTGTTTAGGATTATGTTCTCTGCTGAATCGATCTCTTCATTGTTGTAAAATGATCCCCTTCATCTCTGATAATAATATCAGTTCTAAAATCTATTTTGTTGGATATTAATATAGCCACTCCAGCTTCCTTTTAATTTTTAACGTGGTTACCTTTTACATATTTTTGCTTTTAACTTATTGTGTTTATATTTAAAGTAGATTTCTTGTTGCCAGCATATAGTTAGATCTTGCTTTTTTTTTTTAATTCCAATATGACAATCTTCACCTTTTAATTGGGGTGTTTAGAACATTTATATTGAATGTAATATGGATGGTTGTATTTAAATCTACCATCTTGTTACGTGTTTTCTATTTGTCTAATCTATTCTTTGTTCTCTTTTTTTTTCTCTTTTCCTGCCTTGTTTTGTATTAATTAAATATCCCCTTAAGATTCCATTTTTGTTTGTTTTTTAGTTACAACTCTCCAATATATTCTATACATATTTAACTTATCAGAGTCTACTTTTAAGTAATACTATATTGTACTTCTTCATATAAAAAACTTACAAATTTACTTTCATTTCAACTCATCCCATCTTTATGATACTGTTGCCATATATTTTCCTTCTACATATGTTATAAACCTCACAATGCATTGATATTATATTTGCTTTAAGCACTCACTTATTTTTATTTTCACTTAGATTTAAATAATGAAAATGTCATTATATTTATCCACATAATTGCCATTTTCAGTGTTCTTCATTCTTTTTCATAGTTACAGATTTCTACACACTACACGTTTTCTTCCCTTAACATTTCTTATAATGCAAGTCTACAAGTAATGAATTATTTCAGTTTTTGTATGTCTGAAAATGTCTTTATATCACCTTCACTTTTTAAGACTA
The DNA here is from genome assembly GCF_949752795.1 of Hyperoodon ampullatus. Lineage (NCBI taxonomy): Eukaryota > Metazoa > Chordata > Mammalia > Artiodactyla > Ziphiidae > Hyperoodon > Hyperoodon ampullatus. The sequence continues at coordinate 88,263,539 of NC_136920.1, forward strand.
TCATAGGGAAAAAATTCTAAGTTGACATAGTTTTTTTCAAAATTTGTTTAGTTTTTGTTTTTAGTACCTTAAAGATGTTGTTCCACTGTCTGGTTTGTGTTGTGTTTAATTTAAATATTAGAATGTATATAATAGACTAATTTTATGCTCTCAAATTCTTTAAAATGTATATTATAGTTAAAAACAAAAACTGTAACATTTTTCAAGGGATCTTCAATTTATGTTGACAAGTACAACATATAAGAGGGAGGATAAAATGACCTATATGGTGGCAAAGATTTCTCTGTTTCAGTTAAGTGGTAAAATGTTAATTCTAAGTAGGTTGTGAAAAGTCAAATATGAATATTTTATCCTTTGAACAACCCCTGGGAAAACATATGTAGAGAGGTAAGTGAAAAACCCAATAGAGAGAAGATATAAACAAAAGATGAACCATTGCTTTTTCATGAATTGGAGAACTCAATATAGAAAAGATTTAGAGTCATCCCTTGGCATATGCAGGGCATTGGTTTCAGGACCCACTGCAGATGCTCAAGTCACATAGTCAGCCCCTCCATTCGTATCTGATGTTCTTCACCCACAGATCCAATGAGCTGAGAATCCTGTAGTACTGGAAAACAAAAAAAACAAACAAAAACAAAAACAAAAACTGCATATAAGTGGACCTGCAGAGTTCAAACCCTTGTTGTTCAGGGGTCAACTGTATATTCTTCCTAAATTTATCTGTAGATTCAACACAATTCCAATCAAAATCTCAGCAGGATTTTTTTTTTTTGATAAACCCATACTCTTAAGGTCACAAAGAAAGGCAAATAAGCTAGAATAGCCAAAATAATTTTGAAGAAAAAAAAGGAAAAATTTTAGAAGATAAACACTACCCAATTTTTGGACTTAACTTTAAAACTACAGTAATCAAGACAGTGTAGTATCGATAGACACAGATCAGTTGAACAGTCTAGAGAATCCAGATATATACTCACACAAGCACGAAAAAATAATTTTTGAGAAAGATACAGAAGTAATTCAGTGAGGGAAAGGATAATCTTTTCAAGAAGTGGTGTTTGAACAATTAGATATCCATGTGTTAAGAAAAAGAACCTAAACCTATACCTTACACCTCATAAGTTTATTTGTAAAATGTAGAACTATAAAACTTTGAGAAGAAAACATAGGAAGAATCCTTATACTTTTTGTGTTAGGCAAATAATTTTAAAATATGATCCAAGTGTACAATCCATAAATGAAGAAATTGATTAAATGTCAGTACAATTTAAAAAATAGTTCTTCAAAAACACTGTTAAGAAAATTAAAAGTCAAGAATTATTTGCATTTCACATATTTGAAAAAGTATTTGTATAGGCATACCTAAATTCACTGCATTTAACTTTATTGAGCTTTGTAGTTATTACACTTTTCACAAATTGAAGGGCTGTGGCAACCCTGCATAGAGCAAGTCTATCAGTGCCATTTTTCCAACAGCATTATTTTTTAATTAAGGTATGTACATATTTTTAGACATAATGCTATTGCACATTTAGTAGACTATAGCATAGTGTAAACATAACTTTTATGTGAACTGGGAAACCAAAAAATTTGAGTGACTTGTTTTAACATAATGTTTGATTTACTGGGATGGTTAAATCCACACATCTAACCCACAATATCTCCAAGGTATTCCTGTACCTGGGATGTATTAAAAACTCACAGGACTCAGCAATAAGAAATCGAACAACCTAGTCAAAAAATAATGTGTAAAAAAATTTGATCAGTCACTTCTCCAAAGATTTATAGATGGCAAATAAGTACATGAATAGGTATTCTACATCAGAATGTCAGGGAAAAGCAAATTAAAACCATCATGAGACTAACGCACACTTATTAGAATAGATAACTTTTTTTTTTTAAATGCGACTAGCAATACCAAGTACTGGTGAGGATGCAGAACAGTTAGAACTCTCATACATTGGTGATGGGTATGCAAAATAGTACAGCCACTCAGGAAAACAGTTTGGCAGTTTCTGATAAACTTAAACATACAATTACCATATGATCCAGAAATTATACTCCTGTGTTTTACTCTAGAAAAATTTTAACTTATGTTCATACAAGAACCTGTACATCAATGTCTATAGCAGCTCATTCAGAAGTGCCAGAAGATAGAAACACCTCAAATGCCCTTCAACAGACAAATTAATACCCTGAGGGGCATCTGTATAATGGAACACTACTCATAAATAAAAAGGGAGTGGCTATTGAGGCACTCACAACCTGATGAATCTAAATGAAGAATCCAGTCTCAAAAGGTTGCATGATTCTATTTATATGACACTTTGGAAAATGAAAAACTGTAGCTCCTAAAAATTGATAAACAGTTACTAGGAGCCAGGGAGGGAGGAGGACTTGACTACAAGAGAGAAGAACAAGGAAATTTTTTTTTGATTGATAGACCTGTTTTGATTGTGGTGGTGGCTGCATGAATCTATGCATGTGTTAAAACTCATAGAACTGCCCACAAAAAGGTTAAATTTTACAGTATGTTTATTAAAAAATAACATTACAATTTCTTTAATGACTTCATCTCTTATTTATACCTCTGGCAAAACCAAAAACACTGAACATCATGCTAAGCACCATTTCACTGATTTCTTTTAAGATTCTGGATAGACAACCATGTGAAAATTGAAACAATTTATGACAATGAAATACATATGAATATTTTAGCAGTGTAATCAAGAAAATCATATTAAATTAAATTCATAACCAAGTTCATTTAACATGTATTACTGTTATGAATCATTATTATTGGGTAACTTGATCTGTAGTCTGTTTAAATGAGTGTAATTAGTATTACTTTTATAGTCAACCCATTTAAAAAAATTCACTAGTATCTGCAACTATTGTCAATGTTTTAATCCTGATACTCATCAAACACAAAAGTCCCGTACATATCTCATATTTTGGGGCCTTAGTAACAAGAGAAAGAATTGTTTGGAAGTTGCATAATTGAAACATTGAGCTACTCAAGAGAAACTTTGGAAGACTTCTATTAACCCACAGTGATTTACCGCATACCTATTGCATACAATGTAGTGTGTTGGAAACTTTGTGAATACAACTGTAAATAATCCAAGGTCTCTGACCCTCAAAGAGATTCTGTCTGAGAAAGACAGAATCCATGAAACAACAGGTGCAAATTTGTGAATTCTAAAGTGTTATGTGAAATACAAATAATACAAAGTAGGCTTTGGTACATAGGATAACCAAAATAATTTTAAAATGCATTAGGTTTTTACAAGAGGAGGAGATTATTTGTAACTGGAAAGATCTAGGGCCTTGTTGGGGAGCTAACGATTGGGTTGCACAACAGTTAGAGACAAGGACATATTGATACTGAGCAATGGACTTGGGATGTCAGTAACTGAGCCAGGTAACATAAGACCAGAGGCTGAAAAAAATGAGACATGTGGTTGGGACAGGTAGAGTTTGAGGCATGGGTTAGATGGAGATGCCTACTGGGAAAAAAAAGTGAAATAGATGAGATTGTCAAGAACATGGATAGAATGAGAAAGAAGAGCTGTGAACAAACATCTAAATCATATGGGTTTTAGTAAGAGAAGGAATGAAGGATATAGGCTGAACAATGGCTGGAGAGGTGGGAGAGAAGACCATATTAATCCCTGAAGGATGCCGGTGAGTTACTTTTCATAGGCTGATGTTAAATGAAGCCAAATTTTGGATAAATGAAGACACAATGAGAGACAAGAAAGCAAAAACACAAAGTAAAGATGTTTTAGGTTTAAACGCCAAGTGTGAAAATTTTGGCAAGCTGATTCTCTAGGACATGATTTAGTCTCAAAGAATGGTATGACCTGAACAGACATCTGGATTACATACAGAATTGCCCCCGTGTCTTCTTGGAACAAGATATCTGCTTGTGCACTGCCCCAGTCTAGAACCATTAAATCGATACCTGTAATGGTGTCTGGACAACACCAGAGCCCAGGAGGTCATGGGAGAGACATTTTTCTGATGATTTGCAGTCTTCTAGGGGAAAATCACTGTAAAGAGAAATGTAGTAAGCAGGGTTTGTCTCCAGCTGTGACCAATTTCCCCACATTGTATTTTTTTATTTTTTTTTATTAGTTTCTGCTTTATAACAAAGTGAATCAGTCATACATATACATCTGTTCCCACATCCCTTCCCTCATGCATCTCCCTCCCTCCCACCCTCCCCATCCCACCCCTCCAGGCGGTCACAAAGCATTGTATTAAGGCATTCAGCTCGGAAGTAGCAAAGTCAGATGACTTGATCTCCCGGTATATCTCACTGGGCAGGCACGAGGGGATACACAAGTATGACCTCTTTGTCAGATCATGATTTTCCTTTTGTCTTTTTGGGCACATTGGTATCCCATCCATAACTGATTGCTTGGAAAGTCTGTCAGCAAGGTTTTGTGGAGTTTGTTTCCTTGGAAAGTTTGTCTCAAGGTTCGGATTCTGAACCTATTCTCACAAGGAATTTCTTATTTGCTATTACCTGCTCTCTAATCAATGGGCATAGAATACTCATCATGTCTGGGGGAATTATGGGTGAGCAAGGCACACTGGAGAAAGTGGAATAGGCATCTCTCTAGACGCCCTTGTTCCATTTTTTTTCAGTGGTCATACATGATAGTGACCCCATGGGATGGACTATGACATTTCACAACCAAGAAAACACATAACAAAAATAGCTTCCCTCTTTTGCCACCCTTACCTCTTCTTCTGGGACATGTTTATTCTCAAGACAGTAAAATACCCTCATGGAAACAGGCTAAGTGGGTTGTTCTGGTATGTGTTTTTGTTTCATTTTACTGAAGTTTTATTCTATTGCTGTGGAGACCTGGCTTGAGGGTATTGGATAAATGTTAAATAATAATCAGGCTGAGAAAAAGAAATGGATTTGCCACCATCATGGGTATAAAGAGAACAGGCTTAATTATTGATTCTCATTCCTGCCTTGTTCACACCTTGGCTCACATTCAAATAACTTGAGGGAGAAAATAGTTCAGAATCCAGTAAAGCAGAAACTATTCTAAGGCTGTTACAATGTCAATTCCATCTTTCCTTTAATTTGGAAATGCATTTCTATGCCGTTGTACTAGATCAATAAAGAAAATACAGGAAGAAAGTTTACCAATGTATAGTCTAGTGGCTGAAGTTGTGGCTTGCCAGGTGGAAGATTAAGCACAGGAGGAATCAGAGGGCCTGGCCCATGGGAAGTTCTGAGGCCACCTAATGTTAACTACCAATTAGAAACCTCAAGGAAATCTTGGGGGAAGTGCTTTGGCATTTTGTAACAGTGAATTTTGAATCACTCTAGCTTTTTACTAAAGGTAGCATATTAAAAATTAATGTCTTTCCAATTTACGAAACGATTTCCAAACTATCTCATGGTGTATAAGGGTCAAATATTCAATGAGTTAATTTAGATGGAAAAACATGTCTGTCCAATAGGCTTATTACCTTTTCCACTTTCAACATGAAATAGTTCAGCCTTTTCAGTGAAATAATAAAAATAAAAAGCTTGAGCCACATGAATAACAGGAACATGTTTGTAATTGTTTCACAAGGTTGACTTTCAAGATGTTTCTACTGAAGCACAGTGAAAAAGAGAATTGAGGTAATTATACATTCAATCTAGACATCAGCTGAGGTCATTCTGTCCTTTGAGACTTACATAAAATTAACTTCAACCGCTATTCTCATCTTTAATAAGAAATTCAATATCTTCACTAAGAGTTTTGCACACACCTTAAATGTACCTTCTCATGGCTATCTGTATTTTAATTAACTATTCCCATTGAACTTGCACTTCTCCTGCCATGATTATTCTCTTCTTGTTGTCCAGTGCTAACTCACATGCCAACACAGTCCCTTTATTCCCTGAAACTTGATTCTTAGAAGACAGTTTTATGTAGGGAATGGCTAATACATTGCAACAATATACAGAATTACTTTTTAAATGAATCTTGTCATAACTCCTCCAGCAACCCTTACCACCGGGGAATTCTCGTTGTCCAGCATTTCTTGATGGAATTCTTCCCACTTACACCTGAACGGCTCTCAAGTTGCTTGGTCCTGTCTCATGTTCTCAGAACTCTTCCCCTCTTTTAATTTTTGCTTCTTCAAATAAGTGTTAACATTCATGCAAAGCAATTTAACTCTCCCTTCATTTCATGGTCTTCTTCCAGAATTTCATGTTCTTAGAGTTTCCTCTTTCACACGTATGAGCAAGACATTTTGCTAAACAGAAGAACAGAAAGCCATCCCCTTAGGAAAGAGTCATGTTACTCCCCTAGGAGACAAAGTAGCAGTTATTTATTGTGTTTTTTAAGATTGTTTTTTCTATATTACATATAAGTAAAGAAGGCCACATAATCAAGAATACCTTTATGTCTATATCTTAGACCATTAAGGTAGTGTCAATTAACAAATGATGTTCTAGCTCTTCACTGTATATGTCATGCTTATGCCCAGCATCAGACAGCAACTGTGGTTACTTGACCCATGAAAATGACACTGAATTTGATGTGAGTTCCTATTAAATACAAATGAATAAACATGTGATTCTTTCTCAAAAGATAAGCAGATTTAAAAATGTATGTATATGGGATATAATAGGGTGCAGAGTTTTAATTTGCTAGAGAAAAAGAATATGTCTCACTCCACCTAACATGCTAATGGTCATATTGGGATAAGGAAACTTAAGAAATATTTCAGCCTCTGCCCCAGCCTCATTCCCTAAAGTATGACTGCTAGTTAGCAAATCATAAACTCTTAGTACTTGAAGAGGGCATAGAGGATATCAAATATTGTCTTCCCTGGGATTCCTTATAAAATATTTTATGAATTTTTACTAGTAGAATGACAATAGTGTACTGGGAGAACATTTAATATTAGAAGTAAGGTGTATATGAGTATAAGACAGTACAATGTCTTGCACATAATATAAGCTCAACAAAGAAATGTTAATTTCTTCCCACTCTTCCCCTTAACTGTTACTGAGACGAACATTCCTCTTTTGAACTTCCACTCACTGGACATGGTTCTACACAATAATGAGAAAGGAGAATATGGGTTTCCTCTTCTACATGAGAACATTTCAGATACTTAAAGGTAACTATGTTCCTTTCTCTTTTATATATATTTCAACATGATTTTACACTCTTCACTATTCTAATTTTCCAACTCTAACAGTGTTCCTTAGTTCCTAAGATTTTTAAAGGAAAAGAGCTCCAAATGTTGTCCATCTAGCATACAACACAGTGAAGATAGCCTCTACTTCGTGCTGACAGTCAAACTGTTAGCACAGCCCAAATTTGCATTTACATTTTTAGTAGCCATATCACACCATCAGCCTCATCCCCAAAATTGAAGCCATCCAAATGTATAGATATGTATATATTCTTTTTTTTCTGATGGATTGCTGTGAGGCCCTATTTCCTCCATTCTGAATTTAACGCATCACTTCTCTTACGTATAGGAATATATACATATAAATAAAGGTTTTTTTCAAACTTACCCTATGCTATTGGCCTTCATAAGTTCAACCTGTCGAGATATTTTAGACTTCTAATTTTATCCAGAATATGATTTAATCCAACTCTGATTTATCTAATTCTATGCCTCTTTTTAAACATTTTAGATGATATTAATAATAATCATAATAAACAAGATAGGCAACAGCGGAATGTTATGGCAGGCTGATTTAAAATGTACCAGGATTTGTTTTCATCAGATATGGTGAGACACACAGACACGGACATGACTGTCATGAAGGAAGAAGTTTATATTCACAGATCCCTAGAAGCAGGAGGCACAGCACGCCAGGCAGGGCCACATGGGGAAGCACCAGTGTCAGTAGGGATTGAGGAGAAAGCATGGGTGTGAGATGTTGTGCTTTTTATGGGAAGGAATGGGCAGGGCAGGGAAGACAGGGCAGACAGGTTTGGGATTGGCTCATTTGAACAATTTCAGTGTGCTCTGGGATGCAGGGGTGGCCTTGAGTTCTCTAGTACCCAGTCCTGGAGTGATTTAAGACAGTGGCATAGTGTACCAGGCTGCAGGCACCTGATAAAAGAAGGCAGGTGAGGATATGGGCCCTGAATTGCTGGCTTGGCATTTAGAGAATGTTTGCTATCTTTAGGAATTAGCTAACCCTGGGAGGGGTAGTCTCCTCCCAGTTAGTTAAGGCTCAGATGCCAGAGCATCAAGAATACAAAAAATGGGAAAATACGGTTAATACACATGCCATTAAGGTTTGTTATTCAAGCCACCTAAAGTAGCCATTAGAACAACAGCTTCTTTTGCACTGTGCTCTACACAACCAGCACTGTCTCCAGAACTTTCTATGAATTAACTTTAATCTTCATTATTTCCATGTAAAGTAACTATCCTTATAGAAAGATGAGCAGAAATTAAGCAGCGTGTGCAAGGCCACAACCGTTGCTATAGAACTGGTATGGTAGTTCGGAGCTCACCTGGCTCTGATACCTAAGCTCTTTCTTTTGTGCTGTCTTAACCATGCATAGCCTGGTTTAAAGTTAAGTAATAAAGAAGATAGTGGACATGAGTCAGGTTCTGTCTTTTACTTTTTTTTTCCCTTTGTTTTTTTTTTCTTTGTTTTTTTTTTCCTTTGGTTTTTTTTTTTTTTTTTTTTTTTTTGCGGTATGCGGGCCTCTCACTGTTGTGGCCTCTCCCATTGCGGAGCACAGGCTCCGGACACGCAGGCTCAGTGGCCATGGCTCACGGGCCCAGCCGCTCTGCGGCATGTGGGATCTTCCCGGACCGGGGCATGAACCCGTGTCCCCTGCATCGGCAGGCGGACTCTCAACCACTGCGCCACCAGGGAAGCCCTCCTTTGGTTTTTAATGGGATCACGTTTAGTGTTTTGCCATCAAATATGATGTTAGCTGTTGATTCCGGATAGATACCCTTTTGCAACAGAAAGTTTAATTTTCTAAAGCTAGTTTCTTTAATGTGTTTGTATGTTTGCAAAAAAAATATTAAGAAAGATATTGATTGTTATCAAATATTTTACAGCTTCTTTTAAGATTATTATGGGATTTTTTTTTGTATTAGAGATATGGCACATTATAATCATATCTCTTTTGATAATATACCAGCCTTTCAATCTTAGGACAAATCCTACTTGGTCGTGGTAGATGATTATGTGAAGATACCTTGAATTTGATTTGCTAATAGTTTTGCATCATTTTTTCTCAGTGAACTCACATATAGGTTTTTGTTTTTTCTTTCCTGATGGGTGGGAGTGTTCTTGTACAAGTCTTTTTGTGGCATTTGAGCTTAAGAAAATGAAGTGGATAACACTATCATTTTCAATGGTTTTAAATAGTTTATGTAGCATGGAAATTATCTCCTCTTTGAAATACTAATGGTAAAATTATTTGATTATGGATCTGTTTTGAAGACTTTGGTAATTTATTTTATATTATTGTTCTAATCAAATTTTCTACTTTTCCTTAATTTAATTTTGGCCAGTTGATATTTTTTCCAAGGAAATCATCCATTTAATGTAGTTTTAAAGTGATTTAGCATAACTTGTGTGTAATATTACTTTGAATTAAAAACAAATCTCTCCTATTATGTCCTCATTTAAAAAAATTTTTGTGCTCTCTTTTTTGACTTGATGGGATTTGCTTTTTGGCCATTTTCATTGGTATTGGTGTGTTGTGTTTGAAGAAACAGCTCTTGGATTTACTGAGAAACTATACTATTTTGTTTTGAATTCATTAAAAATCTCTCTTTATACTGATTACATGTTTTCCTCCATTTTCTTAGGTTTATTTTGTGGCTGTTTTTCTAAAGTATTGACTTTGCTAAATTTCTTTATTTTATTATTATTTTAATAATGAAAGCATTTAAGATTATTGCCTCTGAGTATAACTTTGCTTGCATTGCATTAGAATAATAAGTAATGTGTTTTTTTTTTCTGTTACTTTCTAAATAGCCTATTATTGTAATTTTGATTTCTTTTCTGTCCTAATAGGTTTTTTTAAAGAATGTTTTAAATTACCAAATTGCTGGGTTTTGTTTTTATTTGTTTTTTAACCTCTGGCTATTAATTTACACTTTGTTATATTGTGACCGGATAACATTTTCCTGCTCAGTTTCTGATTTGAAGATTTTTATTTGTGATCTACAATCTAATCAATTTTTATAATTATTCATTAAAATTTGAAAATAAGATATATGCTCTGTGTGTAGTATACAAGGTTCAATAGATCCAGGAATTAAAATTTATTATAATATTAAAATTGTTTATGTCTTCATATACATTTTAATGTTTCCTATAACAATCGCGTTTCAATCAATTTCTCATTTATTCATTTAGCCAGGGTTAATAAGCACCTTCTTTGTATCAGGCTCATTTCTAGGTGCTGGGGACACAGCAGTGAAGATAATGTGAGATGACCTGTAGGGGAGGATCCAAAGTCACACTGAAAGTAATATATGACTTGGTTATATGCACATATATATATACAGAGTCTCCCCTTTTTAACATAAATTGAAACACTTCCAGAAATACAGTGCTTTCTATACCCATTGTTTTATATGTTGATTTTTATTATTTTTCTTTTAATTTTAGTTTGAGCTCATCTTATTTTATTGTGTCTTCATGGATGTCACAGGGGAAGAAACTGGGACCAACAGTCAGACGTTTTTTAAATGGCTTCAGTTCCCCTTAATCATGCTTGGCTTATCCTTCATAGTTTCATCTTTTTATCCCTTTAAGAGAGACGTTGTAATTGAGCCATTTTACTTTCCCTTTCTGCTCTCTGCATCCGCAATCTTCCTCAGGCAGGTTGCTTGCTCTTCTTTAGCAAACACCTCTTGAACAAACTTCAGGTCCTCTGGGCTCCATCTCTTACTCCAGGACGGCTGCAGCAACCCATTCCAAAAAGACTTCTGCCAACATAAACCAAGCACCTCTGTGCTGTGCCCCTCTCATTTACTGCCCAGGTCTACTCTGAGGGCCAGGGTAGCCAGTGTGGTCCTCACCCAGTCACCACCTAGAAGTGCAGGGCAGCATCCTCAATGACTGAAGGACGAGAATTGATGGATAAGACACCTCACTTTCATTTCTAGGTCAGACAGACATGAGGCCCACCTCAGAAGGCTCCTCAGAGATGGGGTACAGCTCCAGTCTCCCTCAGCAGTGACTGATTCTATAATGCATCCTTGTATCGGCTTTCCCTCCTTCCCTGTTTTACTCCTCTGCCTTGAGGTGTGCTTCTTGAGATCACCTCTAATATACAATTGCACTTGAGCCTTTGTCTCGGGCTCTGCTTTCTGGGAAACCCAGGCTGGGACACCTTTCTTGCTCATCTTGCTCTGCACATAGCTTTTAAATCTCTTTACACTTTTTAAAGCATCTTTCTCAAATCTTTGTTTCATTTTAACATTTAGGCTACCTAACATTATTCTTACAACCTGGTGCTGCTCTTTTGTATTCTCTTGATGTTTATTCTTCTCCTTCAATATTTAATATATATCCTTTTAAAATATGAACTTGACTTTCAGCGACATTTGTTCCTTTAGATTTATATCCTTTTTCCTTATCATTAGAAACATTTCTGATTATATGGGTTTTTTCCTGAGGTTTTTTTTTTTTTTTTTCACCACTCTATCTCTCTTAAGCTGTGTTATCTTTCAAGCCTCTTTCCTTAGGATCACACACCCACACACACATTCTGATTATTTTTAACTTTGCTGTTCTGAAGTCATGTCTGTGTCTTTCTAGGCTTTTGTGAATATCACAAGATTGCTTTTTCCAAACACCCTCTCATGACAGTGACCATATTTGTTTCAATGGTCAGAGTTAAACCAGTGCAACAATTTCCTCCTTGAGACTTTCTTTACCATTTAAAATACAAAATAGGAGCAAATCATGTCATGGCTTTAACAGGATGTTTCACTTTTAGAACTTTCAGATCTTCAAGGGATGCCTGATGGTCAGAATATTCCATTAGGTCAGTATCTTTCCCCTGAGGAGTTTTGTACCATGTTTAAGGTACATTTATATGGTGGGTTTAGAGAGACTGTAGCATCCCTTTGCCATCATAACACTTTTATTTATTTCGGCTTTGATTCCATATTCAAATATGTGCCATCATGCTCCAACCTTATATATACACACACATACATACGTGTATATATATATATGTATGTATGTGTGTGTATGTATATATCATTTTGTATTGAAATATACAGCCATATTTTATTTACTGACAATGTTTGGTGTCTGACATATAGATATCTGAGGCCCACTGATACTGTTCCTATTATATTCATTATTATCTCATTGTGCCCCCACCCCAGGCACACCTTTTGCTTTCCACGGTGTTAATTTTGCAGCTTAATCTAGGCTTTCCTCTGTCTTTTCATAAAATATTAATTTTTTTTATTTTGATCACATTGATGAGTGTGTTTACATATTCTTCCAGGTATTTGAGTGATGTCCTCCATCATTTCCTCAGAGAACATTCTTTTATAGTAAACCATGATGCAGAAAACCAATTTTTTCCTTATTATTAGTGTAATCAGACGATTATTTCTCATATCCTCCTCCTAGTAATAATAAAAATAAAAACTATAGTTGTAAATAATTGAGTTTCTTTGATGCACTAGGCTTAATTTTTTTTTATGTATATTGTATCTGATCCTCATAACAACCATGATAGGTGAGGACTCCTGGCCCCTTTCCCGATTAAGAAGATTGAGTTCTTGTAACTACAAGTGGTGGATCCACCGTTTACCCTAAGTTTGTCCGATCCCAAATCTTTTGCTCTTTTCTCTACTTCAACATATTTACTGATTATGCTTCCAAAGTTGTTTTAATGTCCCTTGGCTGCTATTATCACAGGGAAGATAGGAAACAAATATTTTTTTAAAGCCCAGGTGTTCCTAGTCATATCTCTAGTCAGGTATGCTGATTCAGTGAAGACATTTTCTATTTCTCTGTACCTCTTCTTTATTCTCTTGTGAAACAGATTAAATAAGTTGTGCTCTGAGTGTTTTGGAATACAAGTGCACAAGGAAGGCAGTCCACTTTGCAATGCATGATGTCATGTGTACAGTGGCCATTTCTGTGTTGCTCAACTTTATACATTGTGTCCTCTTGGACCCATAATGGAATTCCATACACCTGCTCTATTTCTCTGGTAGCACAATATGCTGCCACTTCTGCAACCATCCTGGCTTAGTCCGTTATTGGAAAATGCCCCCTTCACTTAGGTAGACCCTTCGTAGTTGTTATATTTAGTACCCAGTGATGGAAGAACAGACAGAAAGATGCACTACAAATGAGTTAATTAATAATGAAAATAGTTAAACATTGTAAAGATGTTCAGGTAGAAGACCTGAGAGTTAGATTCCTCCTGCCCACTTGCAAGTGCTTGAGAAGATGATGGAGAATTATACTTACCAAAATGAAAGCCATTATTACTTAAAATTTCATTTAACTCATGCTTCCAGGAGTCCAGAGTCTGGCATGGATGATGGCTACACTGTCAAACTGAGTCTCTGTTGAGTCAAGTCAATATAAAAAGTCAAGGGACCCTGGTTCTTTCTGTGGAGCTGATTTAAATCAAAGGGCTTTGGATGTGATTCCAAGTTCCACCACTTACAAGCTCTGTGTTCTTCAGCAAGTTACTTAGACTCTCTGCACCTCAACTCTCTCATCTTCTCCAGAGTTGTACCTTATTTTCCATAGCTACCATGTAAGTCCACAGTCCCCTTGGAATCTCAAAAGTCAATGACTGGTGGGGTTTGTAAATTAGCGAGGATTTTTGTGGATGCTCTAAAAATCCCTGTAAACTTTATATCACTGATCCCATTGCTATGGTGATGGTGAGATGGCTATTAGCTCACCAGTTTGCTCAACTCTGCAATTACTTTTTGGAGGAGAGTATTCATATAGTCCCAGACCTTGAGGTCTGTTTCTGAAATGGCTGTAGGATATAACCTTCTTTTTCTTGTGAGAGCAAATTCTTGATAGCTCAATAAACTAGTTGTTGGTTTACTTTTCTTTCCAAAGAATAATGAATTTATACTTTTGTTTTTTAGGTGAAACCAGAAAATTCATCTAAAAGGGACTAAGAAATTTTCCCAAGGTCATATGGTGACTTAGGTGAGAAAACTAGGGCTTAAACCCAAGTCTTCTAGACACAAAATATTATGTTTTTAATCTCTACACCATTATTCCCATGGGAAATATATACTTGCAAGTATATTTATTAAAATATGAAAGTGACATCATAAAGCAGATAAAGTTTAAGAGAGAAGTAGGGGTTTACGAGAGTGCTAGAATAAGATGTGGGGATTTCTACATGGAATTCCACACAGATGAGCTGGGAGTGTAACATGTAACTCTGAGGAAGAAGGTTCCAAGTGGAGAACAGCAGCACCAAAGGGGTGCAAACTCTCTGAGGACAAAACTAATCAATTTTACAAATTTGTCTCTGGGTGACAGTATATGCTCTTGGAGTTCTTCATTGGTCAATACCCAATATATCATCTATTAACCAAGAGATATTTATCTCTGTTGTTGATGCAATTACGATCCAATCTTTATAAAAAATAAATAAATAAATAAATATATATCTATATATATATATATATATATAGAGAGAGAGAGAGAGAGAGAGAGAGAGAGAGAGAGAGATTAAAAATTGTGGTAGCTGGGTGATATATATATCACCCAGCTACCACAATTTTTAATGAATATTAATGGATGAGGAGAGGAGAGAGGAATAGAGATAGCAGTGATGTTTGGCCTTGGGAGATCATGCAGAACCCACCTCTTTAGTTTAGATATCCCCAGTGGACTAGATACTAGTTTTGCTGCATTGATCACTGTTTCATAATATAAAATTTAATTATCTCTATTATTTTACAATAAGCTTTTCTGCCTTGGGGCCTCTGGCACAGGGCACATTTAGTAAAAAATCTAATAAATAAAGAAATAAAACATGTCATTTCTATTTCAGGAGGAAGCTGTGTTTTTCACTTTATGCTTTGGGCTCAGGGGAATTCACTTTAGCTTTCCCCAATATGCTTATTCTTTGGCTGAGATAAGGTAGAGGTATCGTCCAGAAGAAGTTTCAGAAGCGCCACCATCAGAGGCTCTAGGACTTTAAGCTGTGGGAAGCATTGTGCTACTTCCAACAGGAACCACAGTAAACAAGTTGCATCTCCACACGTGCTCTCAAGGGATTTTCTTACTCTTCATGCTTTTATTACTGGATTCCCCCTCATTACATTCCTTTAGTCCAAGAAGCATAGAATTAAGGGTCCTAATGTTGATTAATCCCTCACCTACTTACATTTTGCTTACCCAATTGTTTTCTTTGGGGTAAAGATTTCAATATTAGCCAAATTCAGGTTAACAGGTACAAAACACAGATATTGAGAGAGAAATAAAATGTTATTGAGGATGTAATTGAAACCAAACACTGAGTGGATGATGAACAATGGTTTAGTAAGATGAGGAAGAGATGACATGTATTTATTATTAAGCCATCCAGACTTTGGAGAATGTGTAATAAAGGGTCCAAATATATACTGCAGATCTCAACAGCATGCATTAAATAAGCATCTTATAAGCATAAATTATGTATAGGTCTAGTGTTTTTTAGAATACAAAGAGATCTGAGACAAACATTTTAAAGGACTAATAAATCAGGAATAAATATGAGAGATGCAAAATTATATTACAAGGGAGAATATAGGAACTTCTAAAAAATAAGGAAAAATTAAATGTTCTGTCAAAGAGCATATCAAATCTGGTAGAAGGATTGGAAAGACTTCATGGAAGAGATGGTCTAGAAAAAAATGAATGCTCTACAAACAAAATATTGAGCAAAGAAACAATTTCAAAAAGTATATTCAATATAGTCTATAAATTTCAAATTTTTTAATTAAAAATATTTTGTTTATAATATATACACAGATGGAACTAGAAAGAAAGGTAAAGGGATGATTAACACAAAAATTAAGAAAAAAATATTTTTACTCTGGGGAAAGGCAATAAGATATAATTGGGTTTGGTATCCACAAGTGTCTTCTGGAAAATAGGCAATAGATATGTATATTCTTAACCAGGTTGTTAGTTGATGGGCTTTGCTTTATAAATATTCTTTAAGTTGTATATAATGGTATATATGTCTTATGTAGACCTTCTGTATTTATGATGCACTTCAAAATAAAAAGGTTAAAATATACACTTATAATTGAATTTTTTAAATAATATGGCATAAAAGGGAAATGGCTTGCCATTGTAGAGATCAAGCTATTTGGGACAATGAGATTTTATTATAATTCTATTAAGCCTTATACAATTAAATGAAACTGAATTAAAAATAATAAGGCAATCTATTAATATTTCAGCATGGGGGGGGGGGCTTTAACATCTGAAGTAAGTTAATAGCAATAGAGATTTAAAAAATAAAAAGGGAGGGTGTTTCTGAGGCTTTGAGGATGGACAAAGTGTATTGATTAGAGGTTTTTTGTTAAGCCACAAACACCAGTTCATCTCTCTTCCATAATTCAAAGGTCAAAGTTTTGGAAGAGTTGTCTGTGTTTGGTGTTTCTCATTTCCATGATTGAATCATATAGTATTGCACTCATGAAGGCCTCCCTGTATTCTAAGATCTTCCTGATTTTTTTCAACCACAGCCAGGCTGGGAATATGACAACAGCCAATCATCTCCTTTCTCCAATCTTTATACATTAGGATGAAGATGTAG
The DNA here is from genome assembly GCF_949752795.1 of Hyperoodon ampullatus. Lineage (NCBI taxonomy): Eukaryota > Metazoa > Chordata > Mammalia > Artiodactyla > Ziphiidae > Hyperoodon > Hyperoodon ampullatus. Next base: position 88,280,350 of record NC_136920.1, read on the forward strand.
GTATGGACCAAAGCAAGGTTAAAAGTTGGACTTTGATGCTTTAGAATCAACTGGAAGTATCCTAATAGTTCTCTATTGGCTCACTCTGTTCCAGCCATAGTAGCCCCTCCTTACTAGCTCTAGAATACTTCAAGCTCTAGCCTCGGTGCCTTTGAATGTGTTATCTTTGCACCCCTCTTCTTCCAAATATTCACATAATTCACTTTCTCACTTCACACAGGTCTTTGCTTAAATACGCACTCATCAGAGAGAACTTCTCAAACACCTTATTAAACTAATGCTTCTGTCACTTCCCATAACTTCACCTGACTTTTTCCTTGATTGACATTTTTACTACTTAATATTTTGTATATTTAGGTGTGCATTTTGTTATCTGATTCCCACATGGAAGTGTAAACTCAATGAAAGGAGGGACATTTTCTCCATTTTTTGCTGCTATGTCTCTAGAATTTGAAACAAGGCTGTGGCACACAAGAGGGCCTAATAATTATTTGCCAAATAAATGTGTTTGTGTTTGAAAGATCTTAATAGATTCAGTGGCTCTTGTGCCCAAAGAGTTGGCAGCAAACCTGGCAAATGAATACCATGAATATCCTTCTTCTCTACTCTCCCTAATGGCCACTAGGACACTACATGGAATGAGGACTGGATTAAAAAATTAAAGAGAACAACAGAGCTAAAACAACAACAACAAAAAACTTCCTTTTCATTTCAAGTGAGCCTTATAAGGAATCCAGAATCCCTAGTTAATCTGAGAACAGCACCTAAGGTGGGAGTTTTCATCATCCTTTTAAATCTACCCCCAAACAAACAAATAAACAGACACAATCAATAAAAAGTGGGCTTGCAAAGCATGAGTAACATCAGGATAAGGACCTCCCCAGCCACCCTTCCTGCCCTGTCTCCCTTTCAACAAGGTTATCCCTCAAATATAAAAATGCAGTAAAAGATACGTAAGAGGTATTTTGATTCAGCTGGGCATGGGGAAGCTGTTTCAAGATTCAGATATAATAGGAAGGGCAGCTCAAGTGTAGGGGTGGAGAGGTTCTGCTGAGTTTCCCTAGAAGAAAGAGACTCAGCAAGGGTGGAGCAGAGATGGGAAGAGATTAGGGGAAGCAGAGAAGAAAATTCAAGGGGTATCTAAGAACCAAAATTATGAAAAGGTGAGTGAAGAAGTCTCCTACTTATGGATGCTGTTTTCAACCTTGAGCTCTGCATACAATAAAGACTCTAGGAGCTTCCCCCTGGTGCCCCCATGACAGTCTGCTCCTTCCGGCAGCATCACATATGAGCAACTGATGCATAGGCTCATTTTCTTTGAGCTTTTTTGAGGTTTTGCTTAGTGAGATCATCCCACTGTGTTCATATTCTGTTTACCTATAACACTACGATATGATACTGAATTGAAGATCATTTGAAAAGTGGGATGAAAGAAAATGAAAGCTGGTCCTTACCTTGAATCACATATCAGGAGCTGAAATTAGATCCCACCTCCTGGGAAGGAAGAGAGCCTGTGTCACCCAACAAAGCTCAGCCCCCTTGACACATCAAAAGCCTCATGTCACTGCCCCCTGGGCTTTGGCACCAGGGGTTCCACGGCTGTGCCCAGGATAAAAGTGCTGTCCCCAGCTTGCTCTCAGGCAAAGACAGCCTGTTTTTAATTAGGAACAGGAGCCCTTGTTAGATTTGTATTTTTCTTTCCCTCTTTTATTTTTTTCCCCGATGCTTGATGGCATGATGTGTGTTACATATTTAATTAAAGAGGACCTAATGAGTACTTCTAACAGCCCTGGGGTCAGAAGAGCTACTGCAGAGATTCATGCAAATGAGATGGGCTTTATTGCTTCCCTAGTGAGCGGCAGTGATGTGGTCCAAAATGGCAGAGTTCGTGGGAGCCCATCAGCTTCCAATGTCCACAGGAAAACCCCAAGGGAGGCAGGCAGAGAGGTGGAGAATAGAATTTGCAGGCTTGCATCTGGGCCCAGAAATAAGTCTAAATATATAATGGACATAAGTCTAAACTTTGTGAAGAAAATGTACAAATGAACTAGTTGGGTCAATGGGTTAGGCCCAAGAGCAACTCAAGAGGATTAAGACTCTTAGGCACACACTTTTGGGTATAGGAAAATGAATGAGGAAAAGAGTGAAGGAAGGAGAGGTAAAGCAAAATCTGCTAAGGCCTTTGTACTTCATTTGATGGGAAATGGGTCATTAAATGACTTTATATGTCCCCTTATACCTGTGAGTATGGCCACTGTGAAAAAAGCAGAAAATAAGTGATGACGTGGGTGTGGAGAAACTGGAACCCTTGGGCACTGTTGGTGGGAATGTAAAGTGGTGCAACCACTGTGGAAAATAGTTTTGTCGTTTGTCAAAAAAATAAACATAGAATTACTATATGATCCAGCAGTCCCACTTCTGGGTATATACCCAGGAGCATTGAAAGCAGAATCTCAAAGAGATATTTATACACCCACGTTCTTTGCAGGGTTACTCACAACAACCAACAGGTGGAGGCAACCCAAGTGCCCATCAGTGGATGAATGGATAAACAAAATGTGGTCTCTCCATACAATGGAATGTCAGCCTTGGGAAAAAAAAAAAAGGACATTTTGACACAGGGTAGAGCATGGATGAACCCTGAAGACATTATGCTAAGTGAAATAAGCCAGTCACAAAAGGAAGGATTATTTAAAGAAAATATCAAGAATGTAAGAATTTTGTCTACAATAGAATAATGGTTCCAAGGTATAATTGTTCCAAGGTTCACCCTGGTTCTGCTCTTCAGGGGAGCAGTGACCTTCAAGAGGAGAAGGGGACAGCTGGTTAGGGAAGTGACCAGGGGCTGGGAAAGGAGGGAGGGGTTCACTCTGGAGCTACAGCTACGAGAGTGAATTAATTATACAGTAAAGGGAGACTGGGGTCAGGATAGATCTGACTCTTACATAAGGCCCCTAGAGGAGTCAAATTCACAGAAACAGAAAGTAGAATGTGGTTGCCAGGGGTTGGGCAGGGTTGGGGGGATGGGAATTTATTGTTTAATGGGTAGAGAATTTTGGTTTGGGATAATGAAAAAGTTCTGGACATAGATGGTGGTGATGGCTGTAAAACAGTGTAAATAGACTTAATGCTACTGGATAAACTGTACACTTAAAAATGAAAAAAAAAAAAGACTTTATGTGCACTTTCTTTACCATGCTGTATTCTTATATCTGTTATAGCACTTTTCTTGTGATTTATCTGCAGACACGTCTATCTCCCTATTAGACTCTGAACCAACTCCTCTAGAGTGAGGACCTATATCTCTGCTATACCAAGTATTCCACTGTATAAAAATTGCCTACTGAGTTTCTGTCTACCCTGTCTAATTGAGAGTTGACTGAGTATGAGGGGATTTTTTGCATATTATTTTTGTCATTCATGTTTATATGCCTAGCATTTAGCACAGTGTCCAGAACACAGTATGCCCTCAAAAAGTCATTGTTAAATGAAAGAATAAATAAATGAATGAATGAACCCACTGTAATCAGTTTGATTTGAGGCCAGTCTTGTTTGTTAAGCAGAAATAGTAACGACAACTGTCTTTGATATTTTCTGGAGATGCATGCTAAAGAACTGAGGCATGAAGTGCCCTATCTTTACCTTACTTTTAAATGGCTCCCCCCAAATGTGGACAAAGACAGCCAGATAGATAGATCGATCACTTTCAGCACAGCACTGGCAATTGTCAAATACAGACGGTGAATAGGTTGATATTCACTGAGCTGTTTTTTTCTACTTTTCTATAAGCTTTAAAATTTGTATAACAAAATTTTATTTTTAAAGTGTTTTTAAACAACTCTTTCTTTCCCCGATGTTCCATTCCTCAGGAAAACCTAAATGTGTCTCTCACATATCTGTCTGATGGCTCACAAGTCTCCTGGTACAACTCTCTTTGAATGGGCCCTGCCTCTTCCTCCTTCTGCCTGGTGGTTCCAGTGAAAAGCACGTAAACCAGTGCCAGCAAATCACTTCTCTGTTTTGAGATCTGTCATTTTACAAGGCAGAGAAAGGGATTAGGACTGGAATAACTAATACTTTAATATGGTTTTTTTCAAATAATGACATAATTTTTAAAAAGATTTTTAGAAACTGCTCAGCTTAGGCAAAAAAAAAAAAGAACAGAAGACCTTCATTAAATTTAGTATTTATTGGTAAAACAAGAGCAAAAGACTTCCTGCATTCAAAACTTAATATTTCCCAAGCAATGTTATGGATTATTATTCTCATCAAAAGAAAGCAAAGCATTTTTCTAACACATTGTAGGGCAAATCAAGCCAAAAAAGGGAACATTAAATAAAGCTTTGATCAGAAGTGTTTCTGCCTCTATCATGACTCTCAACCCCAGGCTCCCTTTACTGTATAATTCACTCTCGTAGCTCCAGAGTGAACCCCTCCCTCCTTTCCCAGCTCCTGGTCACTTCACTAACCAGCTGTTCCCTTCTCCTCTTGAAGGTCACTCCTCCCCTGAAGAGCAGAACCAGGGTGAACCTTGGAACCATAATTCGATTGTAGACAAATTTTCCTACATTCTTGATATTTTCTTTAAATAATCCTTCCCATCAGCCTACATAAACAGAAATCACTTTTCTCTCTGATGAAATTACTTCCTGTACACTCTTTCCAATAATAATAATAATAACCATAATAACAACAGCAACAACATGAAAGCTACATTTATTGAATGTTTACTATATAATGGGTTTATACTGCTCTCTTTTTTTTTTTTTTTTTTTTTTTTTTTTTGCGGTACTCGGGCCTCTCACTGTTGTGGCCTCTCCTGTTGCGGAGCACAGGCTCTGCACTCGCAGGCTCAGCGGCCATGGCTCACGGGCCCAGCCGCTCCACAGCATGTGGGATCTTCCCAGACTTGGGCACGAACCCGTGTCCCCTGCATTGGCAGGCGGACTCTCAACCACTGTGCCACCAGAGAAGCCCCTACTCTCTTTTTTTAAGGGTTAAAAATATTACATATCTTTTAAAAAATATTTATTGAAATATAGTTGATTTACAATGTTGTATTAGTTTTATACTACTCTCTTTGATTAATTATTTCAATTAATCTCCACAGCAGCCCCATGAAGTAGATACCATCATTATTGCCATTTTAGAGATGAGGAAACTGAGACACAGGGTGGTCGAGTAGCTTACCCAGGACCACCAAGCTAGGAAGGGACTGAACCAGTATGGAAACCAGCAGTCTGACCAAGAACCCCTGCTTGTAACCCTCATGCATTCTGCCTCCCCTAGAGGCCTTTCAACAAGCCCCGTTTCTGCGCCCTCCCACCCCTAACACCGAGGACCAGAAAAAGGAGTCTGCTTGCACACACTGCATCATATAAACCAGTGTCCCTTCACCATGCTGAGACACGTGCTCATCTTGGAAACCCATACCCTATTGTCCTCATTACATATAGAGCACCAGGACACCTAGAGGCTCCTTGACTTCGACACGTGGAAGCCATTATACTTCTGCTATTGTCTCCTGATTCTATACGCCAACGTTCATGCTGATGATCTTGTAACTCTAGGATCTTCAGAGACCAGCTAATCTCCTTATTGGCTCACAGTCACACATCACCGTTGCTCAGAACTGACTCTTCAACCTCCAGGGTTTGAACTTGCAACAGTTCCTTTCTGACTTCTCTTTCTTTATCCTCTATTTCCCTTTTGCCTTTGCTTCTAGTAAAACAGTTCTTTGTTTCAGCCATAAGTCCCACTAAGCAGGCCATTCCTTGTTCCCCTGTAATTCTAAGGCTCCATAGCTTGCCTGTCTCCCTAGGCACCTCTGTGTTACACTGAGTAATTTCACTACCTCAAACGCCTTGTTCTCCTTGCCTTGTTTCTCCTCGACAGTTCTCAACTTTGGGAAACTACCCTCTGCTTTTTCCATTCGTTCTCCTAGGCTATGAAATGCAACTGGAGGGTTTCATAAAAACATGTTTAATCTTTGTGAAACACAAGTAGATTTAATTCAACCCAACTGGCTATTTCATCTCATCTGAAACCTCATCACCTACTTATATCAACTCCACATCTCATCTCCCCTGAAAGATGCCTGAAATCTTTCTATTTCCAGACCCACCCAACCCACCCACACTCCAGCAGATGACCCTGAGGATAGGGACGCAATCTGCCTTCCTTTGCAAAGGAAAGCAAAAGAATGCCTTCTTTGCTCACCCTCTCAATCAAACGTCTTATAAGAGAAGCAGTGCCCTGCTTCTTCCTAAGACCAAGCTCACTACTTGGGTTCCTTTCCCACCACTTTCTCTTTTCTCAGAGATCTTGCCCTACCAAAAATCTCCTCATCTTCTGTCTTATAGCTTCAGTCATTCTCTCTTTTCTGGCTATTTCTGCTCTATTTACAAACATGTTTTTACTTCTTCTCAACTATAAGATAAAGTGTCCTTCTGCTCTCTTGCTCACCTATCTTTCAGTACCCTTAAGCTGCTACCCTATTCCTGCAACAGAGTGTGTGTATGTATGTTTTCAGCCCCTGCCTATTTTGTGCTGATCCTCTTTCAAGAACTTCCAAATGCTCCCAGATGTCTTCGTAAATTGCACAGACCCAATTTCAGACCCAACACATAAAGCTGAAAGGCCAGAGTGAGCACCTTACCACAACTAGCCAGTCCCTGTTTGTTGCCAAGTCCACTAACTGCCTTAGCACCCTATCTCTTACTGAATTAGGTCACAGATCTTCTGACTGGACACCGATAGTCCACAGAGTGCATCTCTCATCATGGTGTGCCTCTGCTCAAGGGCCTTGAAAGGTTCTCTACTGCCATTGAATCAAATCCAACCTCTTTGACCTGGCAGTCAAGTTCTCCCATGCTCTTAGCCATCCTATTTTTTGAGCATTATCTCTTTTCTTGTCATATATCTATTCATTTATCAGTTAGGTCGATGTGTGAAGAGCTTAAGTTCTTTTAAAAAGAGCATGTCATAGGTACATTTATAAAACAATGGTGCTAACCTCACCATGCCCTAAATACTCTCCAGAAGAACATAGTGATTAAAGGCATGAGCTTTGTGGTCCTATTAAAGCACCTTAGAATCCTAATTCTGCCCATATGGACAAATCACATAATTTCTCCAAGTTTCGATGTTCTCATGTATAAAATGGATATTTTAAGAATCAGATGAAATAATGCAAGCAAAAGCTGTCCAGAGTACCTAGCGCACAGGTAACATTTTATGTGTTTCTATTTTTATTTTATCACACTGTTTTATAATGATGGATCTCTACTTCAATCTGGGCCCCACCCTAAGACCCTTTATTCCAAGCCCACTTCATAAACAAGCAATACAGTTATATAACAAAGAATCAGGACCTCAGCGTTTAATTGTCCTTGGTTAGAAGAATCTGATCAAGCGATTTAGATAAGCTCTCACTTTCCTGGAGGACACTTAAAACTGTCCACACCAGGGCTTCCCTGGTGGTGCAGTGATTGAGAGTCCGCCTGCCGATACAGGGTACACGGGTTCGTGCCCCGGTCTGGGAGGATCCCACATGCCACAGAGCAGCTGGGCCAGTGAACCATGGCCGCTGAGCCTGCATGTCCAGAGCCTGTGCTCTGCAACGGGAGAGGCCACAACATTGAGATGCCCGCATACCGCAAAAAAGAAAAACAAAACGAAACAAAACAAAACTGTCCAAACCAACTGAAACTAGAAAACGAACACTTGGGTTTTCTGAGCAGCCAAACAGAAGTCCAAGAACTGACTAAAGGTTCTTTCCTTTGTTTTCTCAGCTCTGACTCTCTGACCCAGCTGACCAGGTTCTTTCTGAACTTGGAATACAATATCTGGGTTCTGGTTCTGAATCTACCAGGGGGTCTCCCTGTGACCAGGGTAAAGTACATACGTTTTCTGGGCTTTGGTTTTCTCAACCTCAAAATAAAATAAGAATTCTCCCTACCCTCACCTAAAAGCCCAGAGAATGGCACATATTAGGTGTTCAGTTAATAATTTGTTAAATGAATAAGTGAAATCATGAATGAACAGCAATGAGTTATTAGATGCAATCACACTTTTAAAAATGAAATAATAATTTAAATTTACATAGCAAATTATTAAATAGCAAATGACGAGTACACCAACCACCTAGGTTCAAAGGCTTAAGGACCTTTCTTACATAGTCGACTCTACATGTCCACGGTTCCGAATCTGTGGATTCAACCAACCGCGGATACAGATGGCCGACTATACTAAGCTACTGTATATAAGGGACTTCAGCATCTGCGCATTTTAGTAAATGCGGGGGATCCTGAAACCACTCGCCCGCAGATACAGAGGGACAGTTGTAGTCCTCTAACTTCCCCCCTCCCCGCACGCCCCCACCCATCCCCGCCTCTCCGAGAAGCCTTCCCCAAACACTCCACAATAGCAGTGCACTTAAGAAAAAGCACCACAGCCATCCTACCCAGTAGCTCTGTGTGTATTGCCAGCACTTGGGGACCTAACTAAATATCAGTAATTTCTCCAGGCTGTCTGTTACCAGTTCCTTTTAGCAGCAGATGAGGCCAGAGCCAGGGAGGACCCTGGCGCCTGTCCTGGTCCCTCTGCTCTCCCGGTGACCCCAGTCTGCAGGCAGCCCCCAGAGGCGCCTCCCTCACACGCGAGCCCCGGAGCTGAAGCCCATTGGCTCACAAGCCTCGGCCCTCCCGGCTGAGAAGCAGTGACTGGGGTATAAACCTTGGCATCACAAAGCCCACAGCCATAAATTTCACTTACATCCAGTAAAACACAGGCATCCAATTAAACCCATAATCCTATAAACTTGCCAGCAATCAAGCTCACAGTTAAAAATGAAGATGGACAGGTGCACTCAATCAATACCACTGAGGTTACAGCTTGCAGTCTGTAGGCTGTTCCTACATGGAATCTTCCGCTGTTCGGGCTGCTGTTTGTTTTCTGCCTGGGTAGAAATAACAAATGTTCTTGCTTACTCTTCTGTTACATTGTCCTGTGCACCGGAGCATGGCTGAACCCTGAGGCCGACCAGATGTGGGACACGCAGGAGAAGAGCAGTCCCTTCCTGCGTGTAGCCCTGCTCTCTGCCCACCCCTCCCCTACCTGGATGGTCCCTTTCCGGCCAGACCACAGGTTTAGACCCGAGTGCCTAGAGAGTGGCAGAGAGACCCTGGGGATTTCCTCAGCCTGGGGTGTGGCCTCTGCTTCAAGGGTCTCCTCTGACCTCTACATCATTCCCTTGACCTTCTGGCCACCACCACTGACTGCTGCCCCTCTTCCTAGGAACAAGTTATACTCTGCTGGGTTGTTATAGTTATCCCATTTACAGGGGATTTGGTTTAAAGGTGAACACATTTGAGTACGAAGAAAAGAGTTAATCAGTTAACATTTCAGCAGGCAACAGCCCTCTGAAATTACAAGGGTGGTGAGTTGGGGGTGTATAACTTCCAGCACTTTCCTCAACCTTCATCTCCTGTCTCATCATGTATCTTCTTCCTCCCTTTCCTGTGCTCTGTTCAAGGCTCTCTCCCCATGTTTCTCTTCAGCCTGCCTGTCACCCTCTCCCTCCCTTGATCAATCCCTTCCTTTTCCCCTCCCACCCTCTGTGCATCTGCTCAACACCTACTGTGTGCACAGCCCTCTCTGCCCCTTTTCCTTTTCTTTCTTCAGCTGCACCATGTAAACTAACCTTAACCAATTGTTAAGTGAAAGTGAAGTTATAGTTTTGTCTTCAGTGTGCTCTAATTTTTCCAACAGCAAAGAAAGCGGCCACAGAAACCTCTCAATAGATTTCTTCGACTATGAATTAATATCTCCCAAAGCTTTCCTTGCTTCTTTTGCCAACTGAAATAAAGATGCGTAATAGGAAATTTAAATGATCAGTAAGGAAAATACATCTAAGCAACAACATCTAGGGCCTGTCCTTTGTTAGAATCAAAAGAGATTTTGGTGACTTACCACCTTTTCTCTGTGCAAATTCTTAATGGAGTCTCTAGTTGGGACTTCTGACTATTAGCATCTCTGATGTGGACGGCTCCTGTTAGCTCAGGTACTGGAGCCTGGCATTTGCCAAGTCTTGTTCATTATCCCGGGGACATGAGTCATCACAACATATAGAAGAAATGTTTCTGGCAGTGTGCACGTCTGATACCCACAAGCAAAAACATCAGGGAGATAGGAAGGCTTTGGAAGAAATTCAGGTCTCTTTCTCACATAAGCATCTATGTTTCCCTTGTCCAGGGATAATACAGCTCTTGAAATCGCAGGAAAGGGTGCATTGGTAGCATAAAGAGGATTATTAAGAAAACCCAGGGCTTCCCTGGTGGCACAGTGGTTGAGAGTCCGCCTGCCATGCAGGGTACACAGGTTTGAGCCTTGGTCCGGGAGGATCCCACATGCCGCGGAGCGGCTGGGCCCGTGAGCCATGGCTGCTGAGCCTGTGCTCTGCAACGGGAGAGGCCACAACAGTGAGAGGCCCATGTACCTCAAAAAAAAAAACAAAGAAAACCCAGCCATGTAGAAATGTTCTTTCCTTAAAAACCATTGGAACTCACATTCATACACACATACACACACACACACACACATATCATATCTATGTATATATATATTTTCTCATACCAACATGGTATCGTAGAACACTGGGATTAGCTCTATAAGCCTCATTGGCTGAAAGAGAACACAAAGTCTTCTTTTACACACTTTACCTCCCAGCAAGGCTGCATGTGGACCAGAAAATAAACTCCACCTGCTCTAAGCCAAGGCAGCTGATTTGGCAAAGAAAAAGAAAAAGGAACAAAACAGGTTCTCATCCATCAGAGACATCCAGACTACTACAAATAACAACCAGAACTGGGGTCCTGGCACTTGACCAGGTACTTCCACTTATGGAGTCTTGTTTAATTTTCAAGACAACCCCATGACTTGAATATCACTGTTTTTCCCCATTTTGTCAGTGAAGTGCCATAGCTAGAACTTAGACATAAACGTGGGTCTTCTGACTCCGAAGTTTGATTCTGACCCCTGCACCATGCCATCCCTGCTGGGTTTGGATTGACTTGACACAGAAGATAACAGGTCTACATGCCATTTAGCACATGGGCAAAGCAGACATTATCTGCAGACTCAGCCCCAGAAGGGTGGCGGAGCAGCTGTTTCCCTCTGCTGCCTCTCCAAACCTGGTGACAGGGGTAAACCCCATGAAAAGGGTAGGCTTCAGCAAGTGGGGATAGTCTCCTTCAGACACTGGTGGATGGGATATATATATATATATATATATATATATATGTATACTTTGTCATTAAAATAACCCCGTTTTTCTAAGCTGCTAATAGGATTATTCAAAATGTTTAAAGCAAAATCCCAAAGCCTGTTATTGGGTTGCCAAAGAAACTAAATCTTTTCTTTATTTTTATTTTTATTTTTTTATTTCAATCTTTCTATGAATGTTGATTCTGAGTCAGGCAAACAAATGCACACCGGTTTCTGGGCTGTGCCCATCACTCAACATGCAGGGATTTTCTGAGTAGATTTCACCAGCCCTGAGTCCTCGGGCACCAGTCCCTCCCTTTAGTCACCCCATCTGCCTCCCACCTCCCTTCTCTGAACCATTACAGAAACACAGAATGCATCAAAGCTGGCTCGGCAGCCTTCCTGAAGTAACTGGGCAGATGGGCCATAGACAGTAATTGCATCTTCTTCCACTTAGCACTCAGGTACTCGGTTTGGTAGTGAGAACTAGTGGTTTCTGAGGGTGATTTTGTAAGTGCTCTCAAGTCACTTCGAGTCAGTATGTTTTCTCCTCACAATTAGATTTGAAGGAATGTGAGGACGAAGGCAGATTTCTTTTCTCTGTTCTGGGTTTCTGCTCTTTTGCCTCCATTACCACCACACCACACGAAAATCCCATGCCCTGGCACATGCACCGTATATAGTATTGACGGATGAGGGGACAAGGACCCGATTGAGAAGTCAGCCTTGACAAAGAGAACTGCTTCTGTCAGAGGGAGCAGTCATAGGACCGAGTAAATAGGGCACATCTTTTTGACAAAGACACCTAGGCAGATAAAGATTGAGGAGGGAGATGCATAAAGGTGCAGTATCTAGAGTAGACAAACACTTATAAACATAGGTTTACAGGATGTTTATGAAATGCAAAGCAGAGCATCTCTCCAGATAGATGAATAGCTCCTGCATGCTTTTGCTGCTTCCTTGCCTCTACTCGCATCTTCTTCCCTCCCATCTGCACCCTCCTCCTCACCTATATACCCTATGCCATGGCCACATAATATTACTGAGACTGGACTTAAATATCACCTCCTTTGTGAAAGCCTTCCCTGACCACGAACTGTACCGCCCACACCTCCGACACCCCTACTCAGGCTGCACGGCTGTCCCTCCCAAATCAGAGTCCCTGGGACCCCTTGAGGTCAACACTACTTTCTCTTCTTCTATAAAATTAGTTCTTAATTCGTTTTTCAAATTTCCAGTGCCAGGAACATATGGTGAGGCCACTGAGCACACAGTCAGTGAACATCTAAGATATGGAAGACTTAACGAATGACTGGATGACTCAGATTGGTGAGTCCTATTTCCCCTCGGCCAAGTTTTATCTCCACTTGTCATTCTTCCATATTTTTCTACCCTAAATACAAACTGCTGAAACTGGAGTTTTCTCATCCCTCTACCTGGTGCAGCTCAGGTTTTTCAAATAATGGTAGGAAGTTACAGTGTAATAATATGATGATATTTATTTGTAGAATATCATTTCCTCCTATAACCTCATGTTCTAGCTATATGTTATAACAAACACTAGCACGATAGAGTTGCTATGGACCTAGTTGCATGGTGACATCCTCCATGGATTGTGCTTGGAGGGCTGGGTCATTCATCTGAGACATATGGGAGGAAGAATTAGATTATGGGGAAAGAGACAATTAGCATAATAGGGTCATTACATTGACAATGGTGTGGCTGATCCACGGCCCCCCAAAGCAATCAGTGTGCCCTAAAATGGGAGACTGGAAATTATAATAAAAGAAATTGAACCTACCCTACCTCCCTTTTGTAGTTCCCCTGCATCTGGATTTCAGTCGAATCTTTATCTGGGGAGGGCTCTGAGCATGTCTGCTGCACTCAGATGCCTGCATTCTTGGAGCTGAGAGACAAATGGAAGGAAGAGATGGTAGAAATTCTAGGAGGGGCAGGAGGCAGTAAAAAATGCTAAGAGGTGGAAATTGAAAGAATGGTCAGTGAAAATTTCTAGGCCAAAAAATATTTGGGAGGGCTCCAAGGGGAGCTAATTGTTTTTGCAAATTATTTTTTCTGCAAAAAATTTTGATCAGGGATCTCACCTTCTATTGGAAAAGTAGAAACCATCGCACGTGAAGCCTCTCACTCTCCAAAGATCAAATCTACAAATGTTTTCCTTCATTTGTCTTCTTCATCCCTCCTGTTACAAAGGGACATTCCAGCCACTCATTCACTCAAGTGAAAAAAAAAAAATAGTTGTCTTTGATTCCTCCTGTTCTTCCATCCCCCTCATCTGATGGAGCAGCAAATTCACAATATCTCTTGAATGTATCCACATGTTCCACCTCCCCACCATAACCCTTATCAGGTAGCACTTCTCTCTTACTTGGACGAATGCAATACCTGCCTCAGCAGTGTCTGCTTTCCACCCCAAACCTCCTTAACCTATTCTCCACACAGAAGCCAGAGTGATCTTGTCTACTTGCAAGTTGTATAATGTCCCAATTCTGCTTAAAACCCTCAGATTACTTTCTATTCCACTTAGAATAAAGTCCAAACTCCTTGCTATGGTCTTCTATGTTCTGCAGGATCTGGCCCTCACCCCTCTGTTCAACTTCTGGACACACTTTTTCTTGTTCACTAGCTAATAGGCACTACTCAGTGGGATTTCTTATGGGTCATGGAAAATACCATGCCTTTTTATTCATTTACTTATGGCTGAGATGCTCTCCCCTGCTATCCACTTTGCTAATTGTTATCCTTCCCTGAAGGCTTCTCTGTCTAAAGTAGACCCTTCCATAATTCTCTCCCTTATTGTCACCTGATTGATTCTCATCAATCTCTCTGATTGATTTCACAGCTTGCAATAATTTAATACAAGTGTTTATTTACCTGTTCTTGGGTCACCCCCTAGAATGGAAACTCCATGAGGGCATGCACCATCTGGGATAGTTTTGTTTGCTGGGTTTCTCTGTGGGTTCAGTGTCATGTCTTAAACATAGCAGGCTCTTGGTTAGTTGGGTGGACTCCAGCCATTCAGATGAATTTAGAAATAAAAGAGGAGAGTGGTCTAATTATGAAGAAATGCACTTTTATGACTTTCAGGACATAGAACGTGTTCCTGACAAGGCCTCATTTATTGAACAGATAAGACTCATTTGTAGCTAGCAGCATCTATTTGTACCCATCAGCATCCTAGTAATGAATGCCAAGTTCTTAGAAGCAGTCTGTTCCCTTAAGGAGGCAGAATCTGTGTTTAAATTTTATGGAAGTGGCCTGGGTAATAGGAGAACTTGACTATATTGTCTTGAATTGTTCTCTGCTTTTTTTTCACACGTAAGAAAGAGTCTTTTCAAACCAATTGTTAAGACACTTAATAGGGAGGATTTTGCCCTATATTTTCTCTCTTTGTTAAAACCCTAAAAACCGCAAACTTTTCTTTCAGTTAATTCTAAACAAAGAATACATCCTTTGTGCATGACATAATGGGTGTGTGTGTGTGTGTTATTGTCCTTATCATGCAATGAATAATGTGTTAGAATCTCATATCACCTTTTAATTCAGGTGAAGAATGTATTTCTGCTATGTCTCCCTCTTATTTTCTGTTGCTATTCAGAATATAATTGGAGAGAAAATATGATTTAATTCCATATAAATAGACTAAAATATGAGTTCCACAGGGGCAGGAGACAATGTCTGTGTTGTCCGTTATTGATTGACCAGTTAGCACAGAGCACCATGTCTGCTGCATTGTAAATGCTCAGTAAGGCCTGAATTGATATAACAATTCCTATAGGTTTGGATCATTTCCATAAGCTGTTTCTTCTGCATCTTCTTCCTGGCCTGAACTTCACTGGGCTCATGGCAAGAACCTGCAAAACAAACGCTTGATGTTCCTTAACAGCCTAGGTTGCCCCAATTCCTCCAGCTAAGCTCTTTTTGGAAAATAATATCTTCCCAGCAGTTTCAGTGGCCACGTAGTTTATCTGCAGGCAGTTTTTTAAAAAACAGCCAAAACAAGCAAGGACTCTGAGACACAAAAGGAGAGTTTAGTACTCTCCGGCTCATAGGGGATTCCACAGCTCTGAGCCCTGCAGGGTCCTCAGGGAAGGAAACGCTCCCATCTCGGTTCCCTCTGGCACTTCCAGAGTTAATACTTCAAGCATTTATCCCTGTACCTTTTCTGTTCTCAGATAACTCAGAAATGGCTGGATAAAGAATGTCAAACTTGGCCTTTAGGTAATCCTCAGTGCAGAAGGCAGCAGAGTTAAATTTGAAGGGAAAAATGGTTAAAAGATAAAGAAGGTCTGAAGCAGCAGGAGTCGGCACTTCTTATTTTAGGGACATGGAGACATTTTCAGAACCCTTTTCGTCAGTCAAGTGCCCGGATATTTTCTGCGTATTCACCACAGCCAGCCCATCTGGTGTGGACTGTAAGAAAGGCAAGTACAGAGGGAAAGCCCGAAGACCCTCCCACACTTGGCATCTCGCAGCTGGGGGCATCTCCATGCTTTCAGCTCTGTGTCTCTGCTCAACCATCTGGGCTCAGATCCTGTTCCTGCCACTTGCAGGTGGTGGGAACTTGGACAAATGACTTAATCTCTTGGAATCTGTTTCTCTTCAATCACCTGGAGGTGTTGACAGTGTCTGTCTTACAGAGCTGTTGTTTTGAGTTTGCCCATAACAATACTTCCTACAGGGCATGGTACCTTGTAACTGCTGACTACACATCATCCCTCTCATATCACCGTCATCTTCATCTTCATCCTTAAAAACACTCATTCCTTTTCCCCTCCTCTCAGCATGACTGGGTGGCAGATCAAAACCCACCATCCTCCCCTGGCAATAATGTGATGGCTCACCCCTCACTGCCTTTCCCTCCCCACCCTGATGTGGGCTCCTACCAGCTATTGCCTGGATTAGACACTAGCTCTCAGGCTGACCAGTGGCCTCCAGAACGTCTCCACCCCAAATTCCTCCTACTCACCACTTCCTTTTTCAAATAGACTCTGGTTACTCTACTAAATGAATCTTTACTATTTTGGCCAGTTTGGGTGTCTCACTGCCCCCATTTAGCTTATACCCATCACTGGCTCCTTGCTTAGCCCTTTTTAACTACCTATTTTGTCTTCCCTCACATTTCCACTTCCTCTATGTAATAAATTCAGTTTAATGCCACTTTCTCCATGAAGCTTTCCCTGACTATTAGCTCCAATATCTAATCCTGAATTTCTCTAACATTTTATAGCCTATTTCTCTATTTCAGGGGCATGGCTAATCAGACACTACCTTATTCATAATTAATGTATTATCCATATTAGAAAGCTAACAAGCCTTGGTTCTGTCTGTGTGATGGGGGAAGTTATTGAAATTCTCTGGGACAGTAGAACACATAAAATGGAAGTGATTGTATACATCTTGACTGGCTATATAAAGGAGCAAATCTAAGAGAAGTCACGTTAACACAGGGCCAGATTCATTTTAGGCATTTAGTAAGCAGCAGGTGCATTGCCTTGAGTTTATGCATGTCTGGAACCCCTTCAAAGAGAGGACTCTGTATTTCTTTGCCTGCTTGTGTTGCCTAGAAAAATGCCATACTTGCTATATACCCTTAGTTTTTGATGATTGATACCTACTTATTGAATGAATGAATGAATGAAATATACTTGTATCCACAAGTCTTTTCTATCTCAATTAATGTGTTTGCCATCCAGCTATTTTGGTGCTGTGTGTGTGCAATTCCTCTAATAAACCCAGCCTCTAAAATAATTAGAACTCTCTGGAGATATTCAAATAGACTTCCAATACCAGGTTGTTACAAAGACTGAAATTTCACCACTAGAGAGATTTTCATGTGGGTTAAGCATTGGGCTCACCCAGTAGTCTTTTTGTAATGCAAAAACCCCATTTCAAGGTCTATATCCATCAGCTCAAGCTGCCATAACAACATACCACAGCTTGGGAGGCTGAAACAACAGAAATTTGTTTTCTCACAGTTCTGGAGGCTGTAAAGTCAAGGATCAAGGTGCTAGCAGGGTCACTGTCTGGTGAGAGTTCTCTCTGTGGGCTGCAGATGGCCGCCTTCTCACTGTCCTCACATGACCTTTTCTCAGTGCATGCATGCAGAGAGTGGGAGCTCTCTCCCTCCCTCTCTCTGTCTCTCTCTCTCCCTCTCTCTGTCTCTCTCTCTCTCTCCCCCTTCTTATAAGGACACCGAGCCTATCCAATCAGGACCCTTAATTACCTCCTAAAATACAATCATATTGGGGGTTAGGGCTTCAATATATGAATTTGCAGGGGACACAATTGGGTCCATAGAAAACTGATTCATATATTTTTTAACTTATTATTTTATATTAGAGTTGATTTACAATGTTGTGTTAGTTTCAGGTATACAGCAATGTGATTCAGTTATACATATACAAGTATCTATTCTTTTTCAAATTCTTTTCCCATTTAGGTTGTTACATAATATTGAGCAGTTTTCCCTGTGCTGCACAGTAGGTCCTTGTTGGTTATCCATTTCAAATATAGCAGTGTGTGCATGTCCCTGGTGGTCCAGTGGTTAAAACTCCGTGCTTCCACTGCAGGGAGCATGGGTTCCACCCCTGGTCGGGGAACTAAGATCCCTTTGCATACCGTACGGCAAGGCCAAAAAAAAAAAAAAAAAAAAAAGTCATTCATATCTTAATGTAAATTCCATTTTCAGGTACTTTTTCCTCCCTGAAAAAGACAGCAGGCTAGGTGGGGAGTAGGGTCCCGTAAGTGGGGAAATGACTGCAGACAAACTTGATCTGGGGCTTCCTGAGCACACATTCCTTGTTGCAAAAATAGTGTCCTTATCCAAATATATTGTGCTGTCACTGTAAATTTGTCGAAGCAGCTCAGACACCCACCTGCCAAACCTTCAGAGCTGTGGGAGAGGAGGATGAGGGCAGGCCACTTACATTTCTTCTCATGACCCTACCACTGGCATTAAATCCCAGCCCTCCAGCAGCTGCTGGAGATGGAGGTCACCTATCTATGGCTAATAGACAGTGTAATCAGTTTCAAGTAACTGTCTCCATGCGTGATGGGATACTGTGAAGATCAAAGCCATAAGTTCTAACCTCTGCTCAAAACACAGAGTAGAGAGTTCTATAAGGAAAAGGATGTTCAAAAAGAAGGAAAACAAAAAGCGAGTCCCCAAAACTCAGTGTGAATAAACTTTCATAAATCACTGCCAGCCCAGAGGGGTTTCTTTATTATTATTGTTCTTTGTTGTTATTTGTTTGCTCTCTAGTTGCTCTTAAACTAGAATCCTCCCCCTACCTTTATGTCTGTTGCTTTTTAGGATAATGATTTTTTGAAGGGTACCAACTTGTTGCCTTGTAAAATGTTCCATGTATTAGTTTCCTGTTGACATGAAAAAGAAATTACCATAAATTTAGTGGCTTAAAATAATACCTTCCCTGCCTTCCAGTTTCCATGGGTCAAGTGTCTGGGCTTAGTTACTTGGTTTTCTGCTCAGAGTTTCACCAGGATGAAATAGAGGTGTTGTCCGGGGCTGAGATCTCATCTGATGCTCAGGTTTTTCTTTTTAGCTCACTGGTTGTTAGAAGATTTCAGTTCCTTGCAGTTGTCGGTCTGAGGCTCTCAGGTCCTAAAGGCCACCATCTGCCACTTGTCCTCTCTACCACACAGCAGTTTCCTTCTTCAAGGCTAAAAAAGAAGGTCTTCTGCTGCTTCTCTCCCCAGGGAGAGGTCTAAACCCTTATTTAAGTTTTTCCTACTGATTGGCTAAGGTCCACTGAGCAGAATCTTCTTCCAAGTAATTGTCTAAAAGTCAACTGATTAGGTACTTCAACTACATCAGCAAAATTATTTCACTTTTGCCATATACAGTGGGCCTTCAGTATTCAAGGGGGATTGGTTCTAGGACCCCCCAAATTCACAAATGCTTAAGTACCTTATAAATGGGCTTACATAAAATTGTCTAGTGCAGTTGGCCTTTCATATCCACCAGATCCGCATCTGAAACCCATGGGTACCAAGGGCCAACTGTATGTAAATAATCAAGGGAAGGACTGTCCATCATCCACAGGCCCTGCCCCTCCACTGCAGGTGTTTACATAGGGAATGCACAACAGAAGGATCTGGGGTCCACCTTAGGAATATGTCCATCACGTCCTCCATTCTGGATTTGCCAGATTTGTCTGTTTCCTCATAATTAAAGTCAGGTTATAGTTTTTTGTCAAGGACACTGATAAAGTGGTTTAAACAGGTTTTCCTGCCTCTAGTATCTGTGGTTCTCCCCTCACCACATTCCCTCTCATGAACACACTCTACTCACCTACCAGAGGCCTCAGAGGACATTCCACTTCTCCTGAAACATGGCAGGAGAGGAAGGCTGACAATGTTTGTCTAATGGTTCTAATCACATCAGGATATTAGTGGACTTGGCACTTTCCCAGGGTGCCCACCCCCCAAGAGGAAGAACCAGATATTGATTGAGTGCATAGACCATGAAGTAAGACTGCCTGGATCGAAATTCTGACTTCAACACTTACTAGCAAGTGACTAAACTCTCCATTTTCCATTCAAAAATTAAGGATATTCACATCCCTACATAGAGCCCACTCCTAACATTTTTAGGGTCCAGAGGAAAGGTACAAATGGCAACTTCTAAACCATACATCAAAATATTCAGAAGTAAAAACTAAGCTAATAAATCTCTAAAGAAAACATGTTTTATCCTCCTACCTTGACAAATGCATGTTTACAATGACCTGGAAGCACAAGGTCTAAGTTCAGAATTCTCAGATTCCAAAGATGTCCTTGCTGAAGTGAGATGCTGTAGGGGAGACCGTGAACCGTGCTTCTGCTCCTGGCTCACTCTCCTCCCCTTCCCATCCCACCCCTGGCTCTGTACACACTGCAAGTCACATGGAAGTAAGTTTACTGATGGCCCAGCCCACACAAAATGCTCCCTGTGTCCATCAGCCACGCAGAGGCCAGCCCTGGATTCGGCACCAGGATCACACTGTAAACACAGCCTGCCAGCAGTGACAGACCCAGGTACAAGACCTGCTCGGAAACTCAGTTTAACTCAGGGCTACTAGGGAAGGAAACCAGGTGCCTGGTAGGCATGTCCTCTTGTCCTCATAGAACAGCTTCTTACCCTCTGGGGAGGGACACACCTGGAGGAGAGCCAAAAGAGGTGTACTAAAGCAGGGAGTCCAGGTAGAGGCCTATCTTCTCTGCATCTAAAGGTGAACCTGACCTATCTCATAAAGTTAGAGGAGAAACAGATGAGAAATTGTGTTTTGAGTGCTTAGACCAGGGTCTGGTATGAAGCAAGTTTCAATATAGGCTAACTCATTATTCTCAGATGCCCTATAGATTGAGAGAGGGAGAAATTCCCAGCTTCACCAGCATCTGGCACTGGATTCTCTTGCACTCTTGCATTTTTTAGCATCTTCTCAAACCTAAAGGCAAACAGAGAGGAAAAGCTGCAGGCAAGTTGTATTCTCAAATCAATTTCTGCAGCCAGAGATGACATCGTGTTCTAAGCCACGTGTGTCAAATTAAATTCCCTACATATTCCTGGATCTCAAATAGAGCCTGCCTGACCAAACCACTGATCACAGACAGGGACAAAACACACATCTCACCGTGTCTGACAACCTGATTCCTTCTTCATTTGGACAGTATTAATTTGCCGTCTCTCTGAATCCTCATTCAGTTTATGAGTTATCCTTCATTACAGAATAAATCACGAATACATGATAATCTGGAAGATCTTGTATTTGAAAGGCTTCTTCCTGCCTTCCAAGTTTTCAGAGAGCTGTGTTGGGAAGGCAAATGCATCCCCGGCTGGCAGACTTTGTCTTCCTTAGAATTTAGGTGTGATCTATATTCAAATGACAGTTTAATGAGCCTTTTCCTATTTCTAGAAACCTTATCACATCATTAAAGCGTAGAAATGAATAATACATCTAGCAGTTGGATTAAGCTGAACTTGAGACCTGATGCATCTTCAAAGAGAAAAAAAAAATGGAACAGAGGCAAAATCGAGGGGTGCTGAGCCTAGGAGAAGGGGTTAAACGAGGGGGTCAAGAAGGAATATTTTTATTCTCATGAACCAACATAGGTAAATGTCACCAGCATTTTTCAAAGTCTTAATGTGTCACTCCTATTTCTCTGGGCATGGACTGGAAGAGGATTTTGGAAAATGATCTGTTGCCAGGCTTCGTGGCTGAGGATGAAGGGTTTACCTGCTATGACGTCATTGTGAGCAAGATGTAAGCTGACTGCATTAGTGTCCACACCATTCCCAACCTCCTTCTCAGAGGTAGGAGAGCTCACAGTGATTCAAATCCTGAGCCCTGGGGTTAGAACTCCTCCCCTGTCTCCAGCTGTGTGACCTTGGGTTGAATACCTTGACCTCTTTCAGCTTTAGTGCTTTTCATCTGCAAAATGAAAATAATAAGTGCACTCACTTTGATGGGTTGGAGAGAGGATCCAATGAGTAAGCCTAGATCCAATTCTTAGCACAAGGCTTGGTAAGCAGGAAGAGCAAAATACCTTGTGGCTATTATTTTTCATTCCTTGGTGTCTTCGCATATGCTATTTCCTCTGCTGGGAATGACCTTCTACCTCCCTGACCATCACCCAAGTCCGCTCTCCAGCCTCAATTCCCCAGCTCTGTCTCTTCCTGAGAACTCCTACTCATCTTTCAAAACCCAGTTGAAATGTTCCCCACAACCATCTTCCCTGACACCCCTAGTCAGATCAAGTGCTTCCTTCTCCAGACCGCCCTAATGCCCTTACACTCGTGATCAAAATAACACTTGGCTGAGATTTTATAGTGAGCTCTTCAATGTTGGTTGAATGAATCTAGATTCACTTTTCTCTCCTTCCTGATGTGTAGAAATACAAGGTGAGTGCACCTTTCCAGGTGGCTTCAGGGCTCTCTGTCCAATGCTGACAGAGGCACAGGTTGGTGATAAGAAATTTTCATTGGCCCAGAGCAAAGCCGTATGACAAATTCAGCCAAGACAGCACACATTTTAACCCAAACACACCCCACCCAGAGTGTAGGCATGAATATGGCAAGTTAAGTCCACCCTAGTACCACTGCTCTGGACACAGTCTCCTAGAGATATTGGAAATAAGTAAGTCATCATTGACAAACTCCCTTTCTCCCAAAAACCACATTCAGGTACTGCCAGGGTCTGTAGTCACCACACATGGCTCTCTCCTCCATCCCCTCTGCATCCCTCTCATCACTGGGAAGCTGTTTGTCAGTTCTACCAAAGCTGATCATTGCATAACCTGTGACCTAGCAATTTCTCTCCTGAGTATATACCCAACAAAAATTCATATATAAGCTCACCTAAAAAACTGTACAAAGATGTCAGAGCAGTGTTATTTGGAATAGCACCAAAGAAAACTCCCTAAATACCTGTAATGGTGTAATGGATAAATTATGTTATATTCACACGAGGAAATACTATACAGCAATGATAATACATTTTCTAGAGCTGTATGCAATCATATGAATGAATCTCACAAGTATAATTTTGAGAAAAAGAAGCCAAGTACAAATAGTACAAATTCTATGATTCCTTTTTTTTTTTTTTTTTTTTTTTGCGGTACGCGGGCCTCTCACTGCCGTGGCCTCTCCCGTTGCGGAGCACAGGCTCCGGACGCGCAGGCTCAGCGGCCATGGCCCACAGGCCCAACCGCTCCGCGGCATATGGGATCCTCCCGGCCCGGGGCACGAACCTGCGTCCCCTGCATCGGCAGGCGGACTCCCAACCACTGCGCCGCCAGGGAAGCCCCTATGATTCCTTTTATGTAAAGTAAAAAACAAACAAACAAAAAAGGTAAAGCTATTAAGAACCAGGACAGTGCTAACAGTGTTGCCCTTGGGGAAGGTGTGACTAAAAGGGGACTGAAGTGGGTTAAACAGTGCCTCCCAGAAAAGCATGTCCACGTCCTTACCCCTGACACTTGTGAATTCGAGCTTATTTGGAAATGGGGTCTCTGGAGATGTAATCTAGTTAAGGATCTCCAGATGAGATCATCCTGGATTAGGGTGGCCCTAAATCCAATGGCTGGTGTCCTTAGAAAGGAGAGGGGGATTTGAGACACACAGAAGAGAAGGCCACGTGAAGGTGGAGCAGAGGTTGGAGTGATGCATCTATACACCAAGCAATGCCAGGGATTGCTGACCAGCCCCAGAAGCCAGGAGAGAGGCATGGAACGGATTCCCCCTTGGAGCCTCAGAAGAAACTAACCATGCTGATACCTTGATTTCAGCCTCCAGAACCATGAGGGAATAAATTATTGTTGTTTCAAGCCAGCCAGGGTTTGGTAATCTGTTACGGCAGCCCTAAGAAACTAATATAAGGCATTAGAGAGGTTATGGGGATGCAGGTACAATTCTGTTTCTTGTTCTGTGTTCAGTTTATGAAGATTCATTTAGCTGTACACCTTGCTATATGCACTATGCAATGTGTATATTATACTTCAAAAAAGTTAAAAGTATATATAATTGATCTTTATTACACTTTGAAAGAAGCCTTCTTATCACAGTTCAGCAGTAAGAATAAGATAGGTTGTTGTCTAGTAACAAATTGTCCCAAATGACCATGACAACAAAGGCCCACATCGCACCCATGCGACACGTCTTTTGGGGATCAGCTGTGGCTTTACTTCACATCATCTTTATGAACCAGATCAAATTTTCACTCCTATGTGAGGCTTTTCCAGAGATCTCTAGGCATAAGTCATACAACAGAAGTGTCTTTCTCTAATGTTATTACTTTTATTTTGACTACTTGCTTGCACATTTATTTCTGTCACTAGGTGTGAACACCCAGATTGCAGGAATATCATCTTTATAGAGCTTAATGATTGGGAGCACATTTTTGTATAAGACTTGATGTCAGACAGATTTGGATTTTCATTCCATCTCTAGTGATCTCAGGCAACTTAATCCTCATCTGTAAAGTAGGGAGAGTACTACTACTGGCCTTATATTATTGTGAGGATTAAAAACTATAACATATGTAAAGTTCTTAAAATAATCTAAGGCATATATGAGGTGTTCATTAAACACTCCCTGTATAGTTAATATTATTGCATAACTACTGTAGGTCAGGATCCTGATCTAGGGTTCTAGGATTAGTTGTAAACAAGACAAAATCCTGACCCTTAGTGGGTTAGGCTGATACTGTTACTATTATTAGCTGTTATTTGTATGCCTAGTAGCTAGGGTGATGCTTGACCCATAGTAGGCCCACGATATATTGTTGAGTAATTCGTATTCATCCTCTGACTCCAAAATGCCAACTTAATCCTAACTTCTCACCCTTTCAGGCTTTTCCCTTAATATTTTTTTCTCTCTTGATTCTCATTCTCATTTTTTTATGAGTCATTCATTTTAAAAAGTTAGCTTTTTGGGTGAGTGTTTGAGCCTGATAACTTTAGCATTACATACATAATAATCCATGTTAACAGATGCCCTATTTATGGGGAAATGTAAAGCCATGATGTGGGGAAATTATTCATCTCATGTTTTTGTTGAAGAAGCAAAACACACAGTAAATTAAGTATGGTCTTCCTGAAATTCTGCATTTTCAAAAAAAAATGTGATAGGAACTGGGGAGCACACTTGGTACAAGGTGATATTAATTATTTAGTCATTCTGAATAGGTTTCAATTGCATTACATGGAAAAATGTAAGAGCCCTCCAGTGGTCAAATAATCCCTCTCAAATCCCAAGGGTTATTTGCCACAGACGGCATCTCCAGCTGAATGAAATGCCTGCTTCATCTTCTGTAGGGAAAGAAAGAGGGTGAGACCCTCTTTTCTTTTTTAATAGGACTTATTAATGTCTTATTTTCCCATTTTAGAAAGGACTCTTGTCTGATTCCAAACACTCAGACAAGTTTTAAGCAAATTGTTTTATCCTTTAAAGCAGAGATAATACCTTCTCTCTGATAGCTAAGCATTGCAATCAAATAACACTTTTTTATTGAGCAGCCACTCTAGGCCAAGCACTCTGCTGGACTTTGTGGAAGGAACTAGCCCATGGAGGGAGAGAGGAAGATGAATAGAACACACAGTTTCTGTCCTCAAGGGTCTTATGGTCTGTTGAGGAGACAAGACTAACTCCTTTGGACAATAGAGGGATCATGTATAGTGATAAACTTGATCGTTCTTGTCTGAAACCATGTTTGCGCCCTCTTTAGGGCAGGGCAAAGAAAGTGCCTCATAAGAATACATAAAAATGTATTTGCAATTTACTGATGGTAAGTACTTGTCTAGGTACTGGAGGGGCCAGAATCAATACAGACATGGCCCCTTGCTTTCTTGGCCCTTACAGTCTACTGGGGGAGAATAACCCTGAAGAAACAATTGTAAAGAGACCTGACAAACTATTCAATATCCTGTGATAAACCATAATGGAAAAGAATATGAAAAAGAATGTATATAGATGTATAACTGAATCACTTTGCTATACAGCAGAAATCAACACTACATTATAAATCAACTATCCTTCAATAAAATAAATTAAAAAAAGATAGAATCTGACAAGTGTTGGGACAGAAAAGGTATAGCAGTTAGGAGGGCACACGAAGGACACGTCTAACTAAAACTGAGGAGGGAATAGTGGTCAGGGAAGCTTCTAGAGGAAGTGACAGTTAGGCCAGTGACTGAAATGAGGATGATGAGTAGCCAAGTCATGAGGTTGGGGTTAGAATGTTCTAGGAGGAGAGAAGAGAGGATGTGAAGAGCTGACAGGGGTGGGGGTGATGGGCTGTAGGGCAGAAAGACCTTCAGTATGGCTGGAGCTGAGGAAGGGGGTGTGGGGAGAGAAGGGATGGCAGCCACGTTTCACCAGTGAGAGCTACGTTGAATCATGCAGCCATCAGATCTCGGTCTAGGCTCCAAAAATGCCCCTTCCTCCATTATCTCCCTCCCAATCACCATTCTGTCTCAGCAGAACTTATTTTTCCTGGTTCTCAAATGGACACCCAATTTTATTCTTGGCCAGACTTATCTTCCAAATCTGCTCCTTGGCACCAACCTGTTTCTGGTTCCTGGTCTTTACTCTCTCATCCTATCAAGAAAATGCAATTCTTTCATTTGACCATTTTGCAATCACTGTTCCCAATGCTATTTCCTCCTGCCTTGCAGTCCACACCCTGGTTGAGCCCCTCTGCTGGGTTCCGTCAGTTCCCAGAAGGAGTCATCAGCCAGGCTTGGGTCAGGCAGGAAGATGCTGGAACACCTGGGAAGCCATCCTATTGCCACCTCAGGTATTTGAGGGGCCCCTTGTTGCTTTCACTCTCACCTGCAAGAATCGCCAAACAAGGAGGTGGGTGGGGGTGGTCCAACATCCAAGTTTGGACAAGAGAAAATCAGGGGTGGTGTGGGTGTGTAATTTGCTGATGAGATGAACAGAAAATCTGTGCTGAGCCTGGGACGTGGTTGTGAAATGATATTGTATCTAATATCACTGTGCATAAGCCCCTCAGAATGAATCCATCCATACAGACAACAAGAGAGGGTGACACCCTGTTCTGAATCTGACCCAGTGCACATGAAGCCTCGTCCCAGTAGCCTGGCAGGCCTCTTTCTGGTGGCCATTCAACCTTCCCATGCTTCACTGCCACCCTGCAAATGACCCCTGGACTTCAATATGGGAAAAGAATGATTCTCAAAGGGAAGTAAACACACTTTCTTTTATCATCACAGAAAACATTTTGCAGGGGTGATAAGGAAGTTTTAGACATTTTGGACCTTACATTAGCCTGAAGGGTCAGGATGACAGGCTCATTGTTTATACTTGTGCAGAAACTAATTTGAGCCCAGCAGATTTTTGCACAGTAGAGGGCGAAGCCACAATTTCCATCAGCCAGGACCGCATTGTTACCTGCTGGCGGGTTACCTACTCAGGTGGTCACAGATCCCAGTGAGGTGAACGCGCAAGAGGACATGCATGCAAATTTTGAAACTGAGGATGATCTTGAAACCATTAACAACATCCCCAAAATGTGTGCATCTACATACCGAGATGGCCTAGAGTTCTATGCAAATCCAGCTATTGTTAAACTTCCTGCACTTGCAACTCATTTCTTTCAGGACACATTTTCTTCAACATCAGGACTTGTTCAATCTTTGGTAACAAGATGGAGAAGGGTAAAATATATAGAGAGTCCAGTTCAAACAATTCTAGGTTTTTGTTTCCTGTCTGAGGATCCTGAGAAACAAGTGCAGTGTAAATTCCATCCTCCTCCTATTGTGGCCATCTCCTCCCCCCTTACTTTCTTCTTATCCTCTTGTTTACAATTTTTATTTCTTATTATTATGGCAAGAACACTTAACTTGCGATCTCCCTCTTAACACATTTTTAAGGACATATTTCATTGTTAACTTCAGGCAAATGTTGCACGGTGGATCTCTAGAATTTATTCATCTTCCATGACTAAAACTTTACACCCATTCAACAGTAACCCTCTTCTCTCCCCACCAGCCCCTACCAACCACCATTCCACTCTGTTTCTTGAATTTGGAGGAATTCCTACAACTCAATAGCAAAAAACCCAAAAAAACAAAAAACCTAATTTAAAAATGGGCAAAGGAATTGAATTGACATTTCTCCAAAGACAGCATAAAAATGGTCAACAGGTATTTGAAAAGATGCTCAACATCACAGTTATCAGAGAGATGCAAATATCCCCCCTTAGTTTCTGAATCATCTTTAGGCCTAAGGAGAAGGAGGAACAATGTACTAGTGTATCTCCAGGTCCAAGGGTGCCAACACAGCCTGTGTGTGTGTTTGTGTGTGTGGGTGTGGGTGTGGATGTGTGGGTGTGTAGAAGAGGGTCAGGGGAAAGAGAGTGGGACCTTGTGGTGGGGAAGGCAATGGTATCCCAGAGATTTTATTACGTGTGGGCGGAGAGAGTAAAGCCTTTTCCATCTGCTAGTCTGAGGTTTGAGTCCTGCGTCTGACACTGCCCATCTATGAAACCTCAGCCAAATCAGCATTCTGCCATAGCCTCAGCTTCTTCACCTGTAAAAGAAGGAATACTAACAATGCCTCCCCAACAGTCATTGTGTGGGTTCACAAATGCAGTAGAGTGAGAAAACTCACATGGCACTAAGGCCCAGGATATAAAGGGCAATAGTATAAAAGCTAAACTCAGCTGGGTGTAATAGAATAGGAAACCAGGGACCAGAGCACGCTGGCAAGTGAGCATCCCATATAAAGCATTTTCATTTCAATTTAAAACAAACCGATCCATGTGTTTCTGGCAGTCAGATACGACCCATAGCCCACCTACTTTTATTCCATAGGAAAATATCTGGCCCTGAAATGAGACTGTGGTTGTATTCTTATTGTTATCTTCTCCAGGGGAAACCCTAGCTGCGACATTCCAGATCACTCTAAAGATACCTGGCCTGCTCTGGAGCCTGCTTTCTATTTCTAGTGGAGCCAGAGGCCCTCCCTCACAGAGACTGAGGAAAAACTGCTGATTCACAGCTGGAAACAATCTCTGTTTCCAGATGCTTCCATAGCTTCCTTCTACTGTGGTGGCCCTTCTTCCTCCCTGCCCTCCCCCACTTCTGCTGCCAGCCCCAATCCAGGCACCGACAGGATGCCTGGGAAGGACCCCGGCTGAGGACGCACCGCAGTAGACAAGCGTCTGTCTGCTCTGTCCCCTTTGGCATCCTCTCCCCTGCATTTCTGCAAGTAGGAGCCTAACCACAGCATGATTAGGCTTTCAGGAGAGAAGCTTGCCCTGCTCTAGCTGTTCAGAAGCTGGACTGGAGTCTCGTAACAGCAGACTGCTGGCCTGTGGCCCAGATCAGGAGCAAATTAGGTGAAATTTTACCTTTCTCCATGGGAGAGCATTTTATCCTAGAGGTTAGAAACTGCAAATAGCCTTTGACTCATGCTGACCATCTCTGCATGAGAGCCACGGGCTGCCTCCAACTCAGATTTATCTTGCAATGTTAGGTCTGGAACACACAGTAGAGAATCAAGTAGGATGCTTTAGGATGCATTCACCTTTTGACATGAATCACAGCATTATGGTTCATGCTTGGGGAGAGATCCAAGCATCATGTGACTTGTCTTCCCCTGTTATTTTTCCTGGAAGCCCTGAGGGCCAAGAGACGAGACCAGCTGGAATGGATGATTTCTCATATAGTAGACGTCCTGGTCTCACATCCCTACAGGCAGATGTCAAGCAGGATATCTCCCAGGTCAGATTAGGAAAGAGAGTACTATGAGGTCCTCTTCTGTCCTGGAGATTTCCTCCAGACAACCATAGAAACTCACTCTCTCCACCTCCCTCTCACCAGCCAGACTTCATTCCTTTTTCTGACCATCCTGGTCAGTCATCAGACTGTGGTAGAGCTGGGACTCTGAACAATGGGCTTCCTCAAATGCCCCTGTGGAGGGTGTACATCCCCACAGAAATTCTTATTCAGTTGTTGGGGGTGCATTTTTTTAAATGTCCTCTGGTGGCTACGTGGAAGCTCCTGGCTCAGAATCCCCACTGTAGAGAGTAGAGGGGGAGCCAGTGTGAGGCGTGAGGCCTCTCATCTTCTGGGCACCAGGAAGCGGGGGCCATGTCTTCTAATTGCTGTGGTCATTAGACCCTAGCCCACTCAGTGCACATCAAGGGATTGTCTGCGTAGCCATTGCCTAACAGATGCACAACCCAAATAACTAAATATGCCCATTGAATCCCTGTTGCCTGTGGAAATCATGAGTCCAGGGAGAGGGGAGTCCAGAGCACCACGCTGAGATATCGGAGTCCCAGGCTTCATCCTGTCACCACCTGCACAGATGACCTTAAGCTAGGACACTTTTCTAATCTCAGTTTCTTTACCAGTAGTAAGATGGGGTTGGAATAAATAATCAGTTCCCTACAAACACCAAAACTATGTAAACAATTATGTAATGGACCTTTAATGAATTCAATATTTTTTTCCTTTGGAGCCTCCATCCTTGGTTTCGTGGTCTAATAGTTAAACCCAAAGTGATAAGAATCAAGAATCATAAGAGTCAAATCAAACGATAAGAATTTTAACTCTGTCATCAACTCCTGCATGACTATGGCTTAGTCTCTTCTTTTCTCAGTGCTCACATGTCAAGGGTATTAAGGAAAGAAACAGGTGCTGGTGGAGCACCCAAGCCCCAGAATTAGGGATGGGACTGGCAGCTGTGAAGCTCACGCTCTGACATTATCGACAGGACCCAAGTCCAAACCTGGTGACTACAGTTAAGGATAAAAGAAAACACTGCTGAAACCCTTAGCTACACAAGGGCCTTTTCCCTTGCAAAGGTCTTGTAAAAAAATAAGGGAGGGGAAGGAGGGGAGAAAATGGCTGTATTTGAAGTAGAATCATGAATCTAAAAAGAGTGTTTCCAAGCTTTCTATGATGCATCAGCAGCTTCTTAAAATAACAGCAAACATTTTAGATCCATTATTTAGTTTCCCTGGAAAATAAACAACAGGGTCGTATAGAATAGGAATGGTGGATTTAGTCCTCAGTCCCCATTCATCTTCTGTGCCCATGCATTTTTAAGACAGGAAAGCATTTTCCCAATTACAGCAGGAGCAGGAAGGAGGAGAGTGAGGTGGGCCGGCTTGGGCTCGCCGGATGCCTTGCTTGTGTGTCTGGGGCGTGCAGTCAGAACAGATGTGCTATTGGGGGGACAGTAGCTGAGCAGTGTTTAGGGTCAGGGAGACCAATCCCTGCCCAGGCAGAGGTTCTAGAGCTTCACGAGCCCACGCTGGCTGTGCTATAGCAGCAGAGATGTTCAGAACCAGAGTGCCTTGTCCCCCAGGCTTTGTGTCTCATGCCTCAGAGTACCTCCCTGACACCTGGGCAGGGGGCTTGAGGGGTGCTGATGTGCCTTATTCACAAAGTCTTCAAAATGGGCCCCCAGCCCAGCACAAAGGCCTCACCCTACCCTGTCATATCTCCCTCTGTAAACCAGCACAGTTGCCTCCTGGAAAACAAAGTGGGGGGACTGGATAAGCTGTGTGTGTGTCGTGTGCCAGAAGAGCCACTAGAGCTCCTGAACGCGGGCTCTCATGTCTGACCACACTGCCTCACTTCAGAAATGACTTCACAAACCCAAAATAGCAGCAGCCACGAAACAAAACACAGAGAGGTTCAGGCAATAAAAGCCAAATCAAGAAATGAAACTGTACAGCAGAAATGAGCACCACACTGTAAATCAACCATGCTTCAACTTACAAAAATGAAAACAAAATTTAAAATGAAACATACCCACCAGGTATCCAAGGTCGGGTTAGAGTCTTCTCGTGGGGCTGGGACAGGGTGAGTTGAAGATCTAGGACTGGGACCCCCAAAACGGCTCTGTTCTAATGAGGCAGCAGAGAAATTAGATGGAATTTGTCTCATAGCCGGCATGGTGGTTTTGTAAAAGCATTTGGAATATGTCAGTGTTAGTACTGGATGGAGTTGTTTGAGACTTTTCACCCATCGGGACACAAGGCACCTAGAATTCCAAAATGCATCCCATCCTTTAGGTCCCAAGGGATGCACCATATTCTGTCCATGACATTAACCATGGGAGAGAGAACCAAAGTATGTCAGCTCCAATCTCTCTCATCTCACCTTTCAGACTAAATTCCTGTCTAGTAATTACTGCCTGTGATTCTGAGCAGTAATACATAGTTATCAGCAAGCACTCATCAGAGAGGTTAGCAGAGCAGGGCTTCCCACTGTAGCCTCGGAGAAGAGGTTTCATTATGTTTTTGCTGAGTTAGTTCACCCTGTGGCTGTTTACAGTTATCTCTTCTCTGCAGAGCTGTTCTGCTATTCCAGGTCTGGATTACAGATCATTTCCCCCTCATCCACTGGAAGTAGGGAGAATTCACAGGCCAGACTCTCCCCTCGAAGCGGTAAGACAGAGACCTCTGGCACATTCTTGGAGTAAGTCCTTCACTCGGGTTTCCCCTCCCAGACACACCGATTTGTGCAGCCTGAATCCTTACTTTCTAACTTTGGAGCTGAATGACCTTAAGCCATATATTGAATCCCTTTAGGGCTCGATGTCCCCTTCTATAAAATGGGGATCAATAATACCTACCTCATACTGCTTTTGTGAAGATGAAATTAAATGATATAGAGAAAATAAATAGGTCACCTAGTTAAATTTGATTGAGCGCAGCATCTTGGGTCTTGTTGAAGCTCGGGAAATGATAATGAGATTATTATTGTTTTCTATTGAGGTTTTGTTGTGAAATTTGAAAGTAACTGCTATTATGACTGAAACAATACTCAGCGAACCTGTTAGCTGCCCTCCTTCCTCCCTGGACCACTCCTCCCATCTCCAGCACACACGCCCCACCCCCCCTCCCGCCCTGGGGAGGGAAGGCATGATCCGGGTACCACACCCATCTCTGACCTTGGTCCTCTAGGTCATCTCTCTCACTGCACCCGCAGCATCAGTACCTTCCATACTGTGATTTCTGAGTGCTGAGGAAAGAGTAGTTTTTCTCTCCTCAGCCTGTCTCTTTCTCAGCTCTCACCAAACATACCTCCAAGGAGAATAGCTGATTGGTGAGAACCTACACATTCACTCAGCCCTATTTACCAGCCCATGGACTCCCACACTGACAGAAACAGAAGTCTCTCCTGTTTCTGTGTTTAACCTTCTTACCAGCCCTGAGAGGAAGATAATATTGTGCCCATTTTACTACGATGTCTAAAAGCCTGGTCTGGTTTAGCAATCTGTCCTAGATGACCTATGTGTGGTGGGGAAGGATCAGAGAGGGTCAGGTGAGGTGAGGTAACATATGTGGAGGGCCCAGCACAATGCTGATATCTAATCTCAGTAATCTGCCCTTTTCCCTTCCCGTTGTCACCTTCCAGAGTAAACCATGGGGTAGAGGTGGTCCTGACAAAATTTCACCTACCTCACCTCCTACCTCTGCATGCCTCACAGCCCATGCTGCAGCCACGATGAGCTTCTTGCCAGTACGTAAGCGTGGTCATTTTACACCTGTGCCTGTTGTGTGGAAGCCACCCTCTCCTCCCTCCAGGTGCATTCACAACTTGCCATATTTTTAAATTCCTCTGATAAGAAACGTGCCCTGCAGAAGACCTAAATAGACATTTCTCCAAACAAGACATACAGATGGCCAACTGACACATGAAAAGATGTGTCTAATTATTAGAGAAATGCAAATCAAAACTACAATGAGTTATCACTTCACACAACTCAGAATGGCTATCATCAAAAAGTCTACAGATAATAAGTGCTGGAGAAGGTGTGGAGAAAATGGAACCCTCCTACACTGTTGGTGGGAATATAAATTGGTGCAGTCACTATGGAAAACAGTATGGAAGTTCCTTAAAAAACTCAAAATAGACTTGCCAAATGATCTAGCAATCCCACTCCTGGGCATATATCTGGAGAAAAACATGACCCAAAAGGGTACATGCACCCAATATTCACTGCAGCATTATTTACAAGATCCAAGACATGGAAGCAACCTAAATGTCCATCAATCCTCAGCCATAAAAAGAATAAAATAATGCCATTTGCAGCAACATGGATGGACCTAGACATTATCATATTAAGTGAAGTAAGTCAGAGAGAGAAAGACAAATATTAGTTGACAGCATTTATATGTGGAATCTGAAAAATAGTACAAATGAACTTACTTACAAAACAGAAACAGACTCACAGACATAGAAAACAAACTTATGGTTACCAAATGGGAAGGGTGGGGAAGGGATAAATTAAGAGTATGGGATTAATAGATACACTCCCATCTATAAAACAGATACACAACAAGGACTTACTGTAGAGCAAAGGGAACTATACTGAATG
The DNA here is from genome assembly GCF_949752795.1 of Hyperoodon ampullatus. Classification (NCBI taxonomy): domain Eukaryota; kingdom Metazoa; phylum Chordata; class Mammalia; order Artiodactyla; family Ziphiidae; genus Hyperoodon; species Hyperoodon ampullatus. The sequence goes on from NC_136920.1 coordinate 88,314,500, forward strand.
TCTTGTGATAACCTATAATGGAAAATGATTGAAAAAAGGATATATATATTCAGAATATATGATTGTGAATCACTTTGCCATACACCTGTAATTAACACAACATTGTAAATCATCTATACTTCAATTTTAAAAAACCTACTCTATTTCCCCAAGAACAGGTGAGCATTATCTTCCTTTGCTCCAACAGCAACTCGCTACTCCATACCTCTGATTATAAATTCCATCTTTGTTTGACTCTCTCTCTTACTAGATTCAGAATCTTGAGTGCCAGAGTTTATGGCTTATTCTTTTTTGTATTCCTGGCATCTAGCAGAAGGGTTGGCATATAGTAGGGATTTAATAAATAGTTGTTAAATGAATTAAAGCTATTGAATAAAACCCATGGAATCCCAAAATGTGCTGGTACCCTGTTGAGTCCCTTGAACACAGATGATGAAGGCTGAGGTTAGAGGGATAGCAACTGAGAATCTGGAAATAAGCACACGTAAAATGAAAACCCTGCTTAGAGAGTCACCAATTCAGTGCCTTGTCTCTCCAGGAGCAGGAGGGATTTCAGGTCTTTCCAGTCCCTGAAAACTCTGGCCACTCCCTGTGTAGCAAAAAGAATAGAAGGTATTCCGATTGGCTGAGGCAGCCTGAAGACAGCAGGATAGACAGAGCCCTGTGTGCAGAGCTCCTCTAGGTCTCACTCTGGGATGGAAAAACTCCACAGGCACTTCCAGGAGGCACTTTGGGTGGTGATCCTGGTCCAGTTTGTGTGCCACTGCAGAGAGCTGTGTGGGTTCCATGAAGCTGCACTGGCATAAATGTACTGGATTTCCATTTTTCTTCTTCTCTCTGTACATATTCTGTGACAGGACAGGCAATCGCCTGACTAGTTGTTCACAACTGCCCAGGAGCATGGCGAAAAGCCAGGCCAAGAAAGAAGGGATTCTTCAAAGGCCAGGAGAAGGAAGATAACAGAGTTTCAGCCAAGTAAACAACACACGGTGGGTGGGAGGTAGCGTATGGACATAACCAACCCAGGCTGAGTCTAAAGAGAAGAGGGTGGTCTAAACCCGTAGCCTGGGAGATGGTGTACCTGTAGATGTGCCAGGGTCTGACTCACCCTCTCTGGATAAACTTGGACTTAGCAGAACTCTCATCTGCAGAATCAGGGGAATCCCATTTCATAGTCACAGTATAAGAAGGATCTCTACAGATGTTAGTCCAAAATCCCTTGTTTTAAGGATGAGAGGACAAAGGCTGGGAGAAGTCAAAAGATTTGCAGGGGATCACGTGGCCACTTTGCCTTAGAGTTGGGGTGAGGACCCAAATCTCTCTCTCCAGCTCGCAATCACCCTGTTTCTTCTGAACAGCATTTCAGATTCTCAGAAGACAACTCTCTGTGCCAGACAGACTTCTAGGCTTGCTCTATGTTGAACCTGGTGACCAGGAGTTATGTACCAGCTCTGGAAGGCTAATGGCTGCTGAGATCATTTGTCTAAGGTTTGTGTCTACGAATTTGTGTTTGTGGCTTGATGCTGCATTGAACTTTAAAGTCAGGGAGTCTAAGGAAAGTGTAACAGTCAGATATGCCTTCCCTTTTTCATGCTTTCTAACCCCAAACTTGATGAGATCCCTAGGGATATTTTTCCACTATGCTTTCATTCCTGAAGCCTCCACAATTTGACTTCCTATCAGCTCCTGTACCTTGACTGCCCCGGTTCCACACGCCCGCATGCCCACCCACACTTAACAAACAGAAATAATTTTATCAAGTGGCCATGCTGCAGATTGCTTCTAAACAGCTGGGCTCAGGAAAAGCTCTGGGGATGAGTTGGGATCAGGAGTTATCTTCCCTGGCACGCTGTATCTGGATTTGTATTCACATGGGCTGAATGTTTTAATTAGTGCGGGCAGCCAGTCTGGTCAGAGCTCCCCACCAAATGCTTTGCTTCTTAGGTGAGTGGTCGAAAGTTGTTCTTCAGACGTTGACTGCTGTGGTTGCTAGAAAAGGAAAACAACACCTGGGTGCCTGCATCTTATTTGTTCATTCATGTTCAAGAACTCTTCATGGAGGATCTATTAAGTGTCAGGCATTGAGCTAGAATGTGGGGATTCTAAGAGCCATAGGACATAGCTCCTGCTCGTAAAGAGAGCACAGATAATGGATGTTAAATGAACATGCTGTACAGACAGTGGCTGGTGAACGAGAACACGTGATGATACCGAGATGCACAGGTTGTGAGGAAGACCAGAGGAGGAGCATTTTATCCAGCCTTGGGTACGTGGTGGGAGGGAGCCAGGGAGTGGTTTCTATTGCTGAAAATCAGGGAAGGCTTCCTGGAGGAGATGTTCAAAATGAGTCTCAAAGGATCCGCAGGAGCTAGTAAGACACAAGATGATGTTGGCAAGGCTTTCTTAGCAAAGGGAACAACACAAAGAAATGAAGATCAGCAGCATGGAGGTGGGTGGATACGCAATACAGGTGGCTTCGTTTTCTAGAAGGGGTTGGCAACTGAAAATCGTGTTTGGGAGTGTGTGCTGGGTGGAGAAAGGAAAGGAGAAGAGATGCAGGCAGGGAGCACATACATGATGTTTGTCCAGTATTTCACAGTCTACTGTTGTCACATGTGTTGGTTCATCAGCTGACAGAGCAGCCTCATAACGTGCATAGGGGAGATGCTAGTTCTTTGTGAGTCTCCATCCCGTTCTGTCACTCACTGCCCATCCTGTCAACCTCCAGGATCTTACTCATTCTTGATCTTCCTTAGAGCTCTCTGGTCTTCCCCTTCAGTCTCCTCAACAGCTAATCCACTTCACTGTAACCCCCAGATGTTCCATTCCCGCATATCCTTGGTCCTCCGTTCTCACCCTTCCCGTCACTACAGGTGCACCCACATCTTTGTGATTACCAAATCCAAACCTCCAGCTCCAACCTTTTTCTTGAGATCTGGTCATGGATCCCCACCTGACCAAGTAGACACCTCCGCCTGAGTAATAGGCACCTCACTGAATATGTCCAGATGTGAACTCAGGAGTTCTCCATCAGACCTTCTCTTCTTTGGAAAACTAGAACCCATTCTGCCTTTCCCCTGAGTCCTTCTTTTATCCCCAAACCTCATCAACCTGTAAAGCGTGTCTTCTATCAGAGACATAGCCTGCGTCAGCTCTCCTCACTCTGCCAACCCACCTGCTGTCCCCATTGCAAGAACTTCCTGTATGGATGTCCTACTACCCACACTCTCTCCCCTGGGCTGTTACTTCCAGTTTCAAAGGAAATATCTCCTCCTCCCCACCAAAAGCTCTCATTTGGTCTGTTTCCCTGATTAAAGTTCTCCATCAGATCAGGGTAAAGTTGTAACTTAACTAAGCATGTGTGACCCTTTACTGGCCACCCCTTAGGTGGTTCTTCAGCCTTATCGTCTACTTTTCCACCCAGCAACACAGCACTGGTGCCCTCTCTGCATCTATCACCTTGACACAGCCATTCCCTCTGCTTGAAATTCTCCTCCTGCCCCAGATGAGTTGGAGGTGCTCCTGTGTAAGCTCGGCGTAGTTTTTAATGTTTTTAATGTTTCATGTTGTAGTGACTTCACTCTCTAATCAGACTAAACATCTTAAAGATAGGTTATTTGTCTTATTCACAGTTGCACCCAAAATCTAGCACAGTAACTGGTACATAATAGAAACATACACACACATACAAACACACACACACACACACCAATTAAACTGAATTGAACTCCCCATCTGGTCTTCAAAAGTTGATTCAAATGTCACCTCTTCTGTGAAGCCTTCCTTGATTCCACTAGGCATCCAAAAAAGTTTTCAGTCCGTATTATTCCACTTGTTTCAGTGAATTATTATTTCCTTTTTAATTCATCTGTCACTGGATTGGACTCCTAAAGGGTAGAGAACAGCCACCCACCACTGAACTAGTCTAAGGTTGAGACTCAGACAATTATCTGGTGACAGAATGAATCCCCAATTTACAGAAAGGAAAATTGAGGTTTGTAGAAGCCAAGCACCTTGTGAAAAGTCAAACACTGGTATATCTGGGACTAAAACTTGGCTCTGGGTTCACAGATTTTTCGTTTAAAGCCAAAACTAGCATCTCTGATTCTACCACATGGTGCCACATCTGGGAAACCTCTCCATAAGGGAAAATTCTCCATCACCTCTTTTCTTGGGGAGCTGAACCTCCAGTGGTTCACATCCCAGTGCCCATGGAGCAGCCAGCCATCTACCATGAACAACACCAACAGTGACAGCCCTCATGGCTGTGCAGCAAGTTGCTTTTCAAATGATGCTTAGGAGCAAGTGAGCCGCTAACAGAACAGAAACACTCAACCACAACCTGAGCTTCTCATCCTGAGTCAAACCTGCACTTGACTCCAGCTTTGCCATTTCCCAGTTTTGTGACCTTGAGCAAGTCACACTGCACAGAGCTTTATTCTCAACAGTTGGAATAAAGATAACTACCCTTCACAACTGTTGTGCAGAAAACAACAGTAGCAGTGATATACACATTTTTCATATGTCTTGTTACTGTATCTCTGTGAAGATACTGACATAGCAGGAGCTCCATAAATGCTCCCCATGATGACATCAAGCTACATTTGGTCTCTACAACAGTCTGCTCTCTTTTCAATAATTTCTCTGAGCCCTGGATCCTCCTTAGCCTTCTTGGTTGGCCTTCTAGATCTTGATAGTGCAGAGAAAGAAGAATTCAAATTCAAATAATAATTTAGAGCCTCTCTGATACACTGTAGGTCCATCATGGTCCTCTTTTGCATGGCTTTTGTAATCCTTTTTGTTGTCACTTTTAACAAAATGCTTTGATATCCCCAGTGGGGGGGGGGGATGGGGAAAAAGACACTCCAGAGAAATCCAAGATACACGAGAGACAGAAGAAACCTACAAAAAAGGTGTTCCTGAGGGCTCAAGGTGTTTTCCCAAATGGTCCTGTGTGGATTCCAGTTTCCATGCTTCTCTTAAAGAAAAAAATGATGCACTCCTGGAATTAGAAATTCAGCCAAATGGTCCAAGCATCCCAGAAAGTGTTAGGTCTATTTCTGAGAATTCTCACAGGTTTAGTCACTCCAACTTTTATTTGCCTATATAAATCAAAAGTTTCTAACCTGCAAGCCAAGGACCCTTGAAGGATGTAAAGTTGCTGCAAGCAGTTTCAAATTTGTGCATTAAGTGTCATCTCTCACCTAAAAAACAAAAGAAACAAACAAACAAACAAAAACAGTGCTTTGCAAAAACATCCACACTTATTTTATTTTCAAGTGTATTTCATATTGTCATAAATAAAATATGTATCTGTATAAGATCATTACTGAATTTATAATAGCTGTTTGTCATTATGCATTTCCCTACAAAATAAGTATTAAAAGGATTGATAATACTGTAACATTTTGTTGTGGGGAAATTGGCAAGAGCTGTGTTCTGCAAAATGTTTGACATAAAAAGCAATGCTAATACTAGCAAAGTTTAGGAATCACTCTTATAAGTCAGAACCCCTGGGGTTGGCTTCCCAGAGCAACTCAGAAACATATGTGTGTTGCAGAGTGACCTTGGAAAACCTTCCTGATCCCAAAGATGAAGCTATTCGGGTCTGTCTGCCAACCTAATCCACCACACAGCCCTGGCACGAGATGTAGGGAGAGCTAATCTTTCCTCCTTCCATCTGGGGGTCCCGGGGTGGGAACGCGGCAGCAGCTGCCAGCCCAGGGCCAACAGGAGGATGAGCAGAAAAGGGCAGTGGCAGCGCCCCCTAGGAGCATCTCTTCTCAGTTCCTCCCAGATCCCTCTCCATTAGCCCTCATGACGAGGCACTGGAAGAAAGTAAGTCTGGCGAACACACGGCCAGGAGAACACAGCGGAGACGAGCAAGGTGACTAACCTCAACAAGCTGTCACAAATTAAATACTGTCTGTGCAGGAGAGTTCACTTCCAAGCTTGCTTTGGGAACAGAAAGCTGAGATTTTCCTCGCTCTGATTGGATAAGAGGCTGCAAGCCAGCTAGGCAGCCTAGGTGAGGACAGGTCCAGTGAGCTACACTCACAGCAGGATTGTGTCAGTTTGGCAACTAATCAGCAACGATACACACCAGTCAGCCAGGCAGGTCACTGACCACCACTTCGGTGACACAGACGTGGACACTGGTAAACTGACTGAAGGCTCATTTCTTCCCCACTGGGCACAGTAACCAGCCACTGGATGAGCCACTGAACTCCCCCATGCCTGTGTCCCCGCAGGAGGAAATGTGCTGTTAACACCTGCTTACCCTCCACAGGGAGCCTGAGCCCTAATTAAGTGCAGATTGTGAAGTGCTCTGAGGCTGCTGGAAGAAAGCTGAGCTCTGAGTGCAAATTATTATTGCTAATTAATTATTGTCAGCAGAACGATTTACTCTGTGTTTTCAGAGATAGGAACCCTTGTTTAGTGGTCAAAGAATGCTTTCCTTGTATATTTCCCATCCGTTTCTCCCACCCACAGCTCTGGCCTGTAATCTCTTAGTCTTTCTCCACTCTTTTCTTCCTTTCACCTTTCTCAGGTCCCTAACTGAAAAGCAAGGTATCCAGCCTCCCCCTCATACCCCAGACATACGCAGATTTTCATAAAAAAGAGGTTGAGAAATCCTTAAGAACGTGAATGTAAGCTAGAAAATAAGGGGGAATCTGAAACAAAATATCTGTAGTGTTGGCTGGGAAACAGTCTCTTTGGGAAAAATCCATGATTAATCCTAGACAGAATATAGAGCTGAAATATGGGAGTCTTTCTGCTAAGATGGTTTCTGCCGGTGCATGATTATGACCTCTGAAAGGCAATGATGCACATGATCAGAAGAAAGCATTGGAAATTCTCGGAGCAGTGAGCCTATCGAAAAGACCAGCAGCCCTCCTTTGTGTGTGTGTGTGTGTGTGTGTGTGTGTGTGTGTGTGGTATGCGGGCCTCTCACCGCTGTGGCCTCTCCCGTTGCGGAGCACAGGCTCCGGACGTGCAGGCCCAGCGGCCATGGCTCACAGGCCCAGCTGCTCTGCAGCATGTGGGATCTTCCCGGACTGGGGCACGAACCCGTTTCCCCTGCATCGGAAGGCGGACTCTCAACCACTGCGCCACCAGGGAAGCCCAGCCCTCCTTTTTGTAAACCCTTCCCCGAGCCACCCTCCTCCCCAACAAAAAAACCCAAGGCCTGTTCAACTTTAATTTCTATCTTCAATTAGTTAGGATAACAACCCTATAGAATTCCTAGAATGAAGTGCGCCTATGAGATTAAAAAGAAGGAGACCAGAGGCATTAGGAGAACAAAGCAACCAAGATGGAACAATGCACGTCTTCCCATCTTGCTGCCACCTGGCGCTCACCATGCTGGCATCCGAATCAAGGGCATTGTGGATTCAAGACGAGAGAATCCCCAGTGAACTGGAGCTTTTATGAATAAATTGCACTTGCCAAAATTGGTTGGTTGTTTGTGGACATTGATTTATTTTCTCTGATTCTTTCTGATTGTTATATTTTGGATGGTGCTTACTGATGTGAAAAAGCCATCTAGTATTGCTGATAAATCTAGAGATAATGGCAGAGGTCAAAAAAAGTAGAAAGGAAGGAAAAGAAGGTGTGCTTGCTGTACAATGGGAAAACTTTTTATGGGAAGTGCAACTCTCTATGCCCATTTAAATGCCATTTCACCCCATTTTGTAATTGTACAATTAGCCAGGTCATTTGCTGCTTTTTTTTTCCCCCTTCTGGAGTTAAGGCTAGAATAGAGAACATAGCGAAAGGGTGTGTTTTATCTGAGTGCGCAGACATTTTTGCTGGATTTCTTTGTTATTTCTTTGCCTTTTACTCCCTTGACTCTGCACATTTGTGGGGTGGGGAAAGAAAGAGAGAGGGAGGGGTGTGCGCAAGGGCAAAGAGAAGGAGCAAGGGAGCTTTCGGTATAGCAATGATTAGCATCCTGGAGAAGGGGACATTCTTCTTGTACAGCACTGAGTGTGCACACCTAACATTTTCAAGGTCATGCAATGGGAGCATTCAGAACTTTCAAGGTGAGCTCAACCTGCTCAATTCCCTGGGTCTCAGTGCTCTCTATACTGGCATCCTAGTGCCAAGTTTGCATCTGGCAGGCTTTCTGAAAAAAGAGCATTGAACTCAGTTTAACTTCCAGGGGGATAGTTAGGCATGAAAGTTGAAAATGTGAGGGCCTGGGGAGGGAAGAAGGAATGGGCGGGTAGCCAGAGGCTGCTGGCTGACTCTGTTTCCACCTTTGGATCACAACTCTTGAAACATTACACCTAAAATAGGTCAACAGGGATTTGGGATAAAGTGGGATAAGCTTTAGTTAATTATCCCAAATGTGTAGAATGCCTGCTTTTAAATCCTGAGTTGGATTTGATCTCAGAAGCTGAGAAGATCTTCTAACATCCAAATCCATTTGAAAATTGACTGGAGGGGCACTCTATCCAAAGAGATAGCTTGTTCAATAATAAGGTAACAAACGCAGCCATCGCACAGGGCCGGGAAATTACAACGGCTCATCTGTGTGCTGGTTTCTGATGTCACTGAAGGAGAAATACAGCAGACAGAATGAAGGAGCAAGTGCTGGCTCTGATCATTTTCCAATCCTCCCTGTCAGGCTGGGTCTCCTTAGCAGAACAAGCCTCATATTCAATACAACAGAGACATGAGAAGAGACAAAACATCTGCAATCCATTGGTAGGGAGACGTGAATAACAGAGATGCTGAAAATGGGGGAGGAAGGATACTTTCAACCTCACTTTTAGACACACGTTGTATTTAGAGTTATCTTGACTTCTCAACAATCTTACATGAGTGAGAGTCCAGTGGGGGTCCATTTTAAGGACGAATGTGAGCCCCCCTGAGGTATATTGTTAAAAAGACTAACTTTTGCGATAGGTCTAACAGCAAGTTGATTTATTTCAAGAACAATTTGAAAACCATCCTAGAAAGCCCTTTGGATTAACCTCTACTGATAGATTTTTTTTAAAGCTTTCCATGACTTCATGAAGCAGATCCAAACAGACCTCCCCAATCTAGATTCTTCCCCCAACCACAAATCCATCTCATGCCCTCCACTCACAAGGCATTGCCCATAAGCGCTCTGATGCTAAAACTTTACCCTCAGGTCTCATGTGGTTCTGGTAGCTTTGCATTTTAACTCTTTCTATTCATTTTTCTTCCTCCTTGCTACACATCCCAAATCCCACGTTTGCAGAGGGCAAGAGTCATATCCATTTAGGTTTGGGGGTTCAAAATCTCCAAGAGTACCGAATATGGCTGCTGTGCAGTAAATGGGGATAATGAACTGATCTAACAAACATTCGTTGAGTGTCCAATATGCAATGTTGCTGTTGTGTTGTTTGCAAAAGTTCAAGAGTTCTTTACCCTCAGGAACCTTGTGAACTGATGGAAGAGAGGAGCAGAAGCAGATGATATAGGAACAACTCCAATAGAAGTAAAAAATAATGAGTGCCATGTTCATTGTATAAATAACATGCTGGAAGAATACAGAGCAAGAAGGGTTTTGCAGACATGACAGGCTTCACAGAGAAGGTGGCATATGAGTTGGATTTTATGGGAAGACTGGAGCTCTGCTGGAATAGGGCAGGAAAGGAATTCTAGGCTGAGAAAGCTCTATGAACAACAGCTCACAGAGGGGAAAGTGATGGTGGTGTTAGACCACCACCAATAGACTAGTGTCTGCTTTGACATAGGTTGCCTAGAAGAATGTGGAAGAAGCAGATCCGAGGTTCCCTGCAGAATTCCTTTACTCCCCTGCTTCTAGAATGAACAAACTCTCTTCAACACCCAGGAATCAGAGAAATAAATTTCACTTGCAAAATCACCTTATCACTCCAGGGCAGAATCTACAATATGATCCTGGGGTCCTGGCTTCCAAATATCACACAGATGAGGACCCTGAATTTCCCAAATTTCACTCTCCTGAAATACCTAACACCCAGCCCCAACCCCACTCCCATGGGTCCCTTGAGAGGCTTTACATAATCACAGACACAGAGCTTTCTGCCAGATTTTAAAACAAGAATTTCACCTCGGAGGTGAGAACGGATATGAGAAATTTCAGCCCAAAGAGTGATTTTCCCCCCAAGGCTGTCATAAGCATCTGAAAACAGGGGTTTATAATGGAAGCACCATCGCAAATGTAACTACATTGCCGCAGAAGTGTGACACTGTCCCCAAGTATAAGCACTATAATAAGAAGAAGCATTTAAACGATGCTTGGAAGGACAAGCAGGATATGTAGTTGTCTTTTTCTAGATTATCACTTCTCCCAATCTCTTCCATTTCCAGCTAAAAAGACACACAGGTTCATGGGGGAAAAACTTAGTTCAAGAACAGGAAGTTTTGTAACAAGAGAAAAATCAGTTATGAAGGGCACTGGTCTGTGACTTGAGGCAACTGTCACCAGGATGCTGTGATAACTTCAGGGGTCTGGGAGAGTTCACCAGCTGAATGCTTCTGGTCAGCCCCTGAGCCTCTCCAAGCAATTCCCAGGGACGGTCCCAGAGCCAGTTATCTTAACATTCCGCTCCAGTTTAGAACCAAGGTGATGGCATCGGGGCCTCCTCGTAGACAGCACAGGATAAATGCAACTGTTTGCAAGGAAGCTGTAGCCTATATTAACACAAGGGAGGTTCTTTCTTCAATAGTTCTATAAACTACTTTATTGATCTGCTTCCATAGACCATATTCTGAAATCATGCAGAATTCCATCAAATTAGTAAAAAGGTCCCAAGTCACAGAGGGGAAATAAAATGAAATTCTCATGCTCACATGAGACATCAGGGAGAAAAAAGCCAACGGACAGTGAAAACTACCCTTTCATCATCAGGAAACCGTGGTGTGTGTGTGTGTGTGTGTGTGTGTGCACGTGTGTGTGTGTGTGTACATACATTATATATTATACATATTTGTTTCAAAGCTATAAGCAAGTTTCCACATTACACGTGCCTATATGCATATGCTTTTGATAGAAAAGAATACCGCACCAGAAGCTATGGGTCTCAGTCTTTCTCTCAGGCTAAATGGGGGCAATTTAGCTCATTTTGCATGACATTCTTTCCATTAGTAAGGTTCCAATCCTCTTTGAATGACTTGTTAGTTTAAAGAATAGCCAACCTTTCCTTCTTCCACATTTAGCTTAAGACCTCTTTTATCAAGGTGCATTTAGTGTCTTAAGAGAACAGGCCCATCAGTATGGGCAAGTCTGCATGGTGAACCAACCACTCGGATGCTTGCAGTGCCTATTTGTACACTCAAGAACTCTGAGAAGTCTAATATTGCAAAAGGAAAACACAAACTTCCCCAGACTTGTTTCTCCACCACAGTATTTAGTATTCCCCACCCACCCTAGTTGTATTTTCCTAACATGACAATTATTCCTTGGAGCATATTTGGGAAATGCAGGTGTGAAGTCAGTGTGCACACTGCATAGAGTATAATTCAGGGTTAGGGGCCAAGGTCACTTCCCGGGCTTGTGTTTCTATGTGGAGGGTCTTACATTAGAGAAATGCAACTGGTCTCCCTCCCTCCCTCCTCTCTCTGGATCTGCCCTCTTCCATGCCCCGATTGGGGCAGCTGGGGCAAAGACTGAGGGTGAGAGATGTTAAGTCCATCCAGTTCTGGGGTGAAGTTTTAGCAAGTGCCCTTGGCAGTAAGTCTAATGCTATAGTTTCCAAACTGTTTCATCTCCAAACAATAATGTTTTTCAACTCCATCTCTGATCTCTGTATCTATCCTTCAAATGATCCCAAACTTGGGAGAACAGAAGGGTAGTTTATTTGGTCCCTAAATTAGCCATAAAAGTGTTTTACCTTCCCTAAAGTCAATATCATTGATACACAGTGTTGAGCTCACATCAGAGGTGGCTTTTTTCCCTATCCACTGAATGTTCTCAGGACAAACCTGGTGAGTAGACTAGAGGCAAAGACCTCTACGGCAACTTTGCTAATTAAATACATAGTTCACTGGCTTATTAATGCTTAAAGCAAATCCTTTGACTTAAGGTCTTTTCATAATTTTCAAATGTACCTGTGAAGAGTACCTTGTAAGCTCTACTGACATCCCTTCTCTGACATGAAACTGATCAGAGCCTGTCCTAGAAGCAGGTCTGGAGGAGGAGGAGAAAGCAACAAAGCCCTAAGAAAGTATTGGGGGGATTGGAATAGATGGTGCTACTTAGCACAGGGATGGAGACAAGGAAGAGGAGGCCAGAGTACTCCCAATAGATAGCTTGACTCAGGCAGGCCACAAGATAACGCCCATTCCCAATCACGTGTCTGCAGGTGCTTTGGAGAAAATTCATCACCACTTCCTAACTAGATGCCTGGGGTGTATATTCTACAGATGGTGGCAAAGCAGGGTCTTCTTTACATTCAAAAGTAGCATTAAGCTCATGCTCTTCACATAAAAGCAAATATTTTCTGATCACGTACCACGTGTACCTTGCACTCTGTTTACTGTTTTATGTGCATTATCTCATTTAATCCACACAATAAGGATAAGGATAAATAATACCTATGAGGTAGATGTGCTTATTATTATCCCCAGGCCACAGATGAGGAGACCAAGGCTCAAAGAGCTTAAGTAATTTATCCAAGGTCACACTTAAATGGTTGGGGAGATTCTGCCCACCAGGGAATACTTGAGAATGCCTGGAGACATTTTTGGTTGTCACGACTGGAAGATGAGGGTATATGTGGGGGAAGGGTGCTACTAGCATCTAGTGGGTTGAGGACAGAGATGTTGTTTAAAATACTGTAATGCACAGGACAGCCATCTTTCCCCCAAACAGAATGATTTGGCCCAAAATATCAACAGGGCTAAAGTTGTGAAAACCTGTGTTAATGTGATTTCTAGAAACAGCAGATATTTGTAAATGTACTTTAAGACTTACAAAAGGCTTTTGACCATGTTCTCTCATATGCTCTTATAATACTTCTCTGAAGTCAGAAGAAGAGATTTCACCATGTTCATTTCTTTCACAGACAAAAACCGAGGATCAGGTGATGGGGACTTGTCTGAGGTAGCTGGGATGCAAGCCCAACACTGGAACCCCTGGGACTTCACATCCCAGTCCACTTCTCTAGTGAGAGCCATGCTCTGATACAGCCAGGGTGGGGTGCAGGTTAGGTGCGATGTAGCCACCTCTTTCCAGGAAAGTTTATGTCCTTACAAACTCTTCCAATAGCCTATGAAGATAACAAGGACCAGATGTTTATTTCCTTCTCCAAGGTATGATAGAGCCTAATAATTTGAAGTTTGTAGGGCACAACTTACATAAATAAAAGTGGTACAATTTATCCTTTAAATCAACGAAGATGACCTTAGCAGCAAACACACACAATTTACTAGTTGTCTTTCTTCGTTCAAGTAGCATGCAGTGCTGGCAAATGACAGAAACTATATTCATCTATTTAACAGTTGTTGTTTTTTTAATTTCCTCCAGCTGCGAAAAGAGTTTTAGTTTTAAAGGAAGCCCAAGTATGTGTCCTTTGTAATTACAATCCACTCCCCAGATTTCACTTTCCTATAACCAGCCCATACTCATCCTACCGGAATAGTTGGGGAGAACACGGAGGGAATCATAATGCTTTTTCATCTCCCCACGTGGACCAGAACTCCCTACTAGGTTTCTCTAGTCCTCAGCATCCACGTCACAGCCATTTAGAGGGAGTCCAAAGGAGAGAAGGGGAGCAGGGAGAAACTAACACAAAAGCACCATGAAATGTAATTATCGTGTTTGTGATGTGCTTTGAGAATTACATCTGGATAGTAATTCTCATTCCTCAGAACTGAAGTCCCACCCTCAATAGCCAACTGTCTAAGCTCAGATTTTCACTTGTAAGAATCTCCTCAAAAAAATCATTAATATTCTCGGAGAAGGTGATTACGAATTTAATCTTTAACAAATCTTAATGTTAGCAAGAGACTCCATTAGACAATTCATGGGCTTTGAAATCAAATGGACTTCAATTCAAATCTTGTGTCTCTCACTTAGAGTGAGATTCAAAATGCCTACAATGACACAAAAAATGTGTATGGATTAAGTGGCCTAAGACATGTGGCAGCGTGACCTCCACTCCATGATATTAACATGAACTAACACATCAGGTTATTGAGGTCAGTGCCCCATCCTCCCCCTAACCCTGGGTATAAGAGAAAGAGCAGAACATTCACACTGGAAGGAGAAATGAGTTCAGAGGAGGACCCAGGCGAAACCCACAGGGCCAGAGAGAGTGGCCCTACATGGGGCAAATGGGAGAGACCCCTGGTGGGGGGTCTTTGACACCAGATACGGGTCCTGACTCTCTCCTCCACTACTCATCTTTGAGCCAATTCTGACTAAATAAGTCCCCAGGCTCCTAATCCTCTGGCCACTAGGATATTTCTTAGGACACAAAGAGGCTGTGACAGGTACAGGGACTAGCTCCAAATCCTGCTCCAAGATTCCTCTAAATATGGCCCCGTGCCCAGCAGCTCCTGCCCAGGCCCCAGGCAAGCCAGGCCAGCCTCAGGGCCTCTCTGCAGACACCCCTTCGGTGCCTTCGAGGGCAGCAGCAGCCCCGTTACGGACAAGCATTGCTTGCAGTGTATGTCATTTTAAGTCAGCACCATCTGTTCTGGACCCTCATTATGAATTCATAATGAACATATGTGACAATTACATCTGTAAAGGGGAAAAAAGGTAGGAATTTTGTGATTCAGGCCCAAGTAAATGCTCTTTATGCAAGCAAGCATACTTTTGAGGACTTTATCTTTATTTTTATCTTTTTGGGATCTCTTTCCTGATCCTTGAGAAGCTATTTGCGGCAGATAAGTTTTAGTTCTAGGCTCAAACCTTCATCTTAGAGTGACCCAAAATGGGAGACTACTGCTCCCTGCACTAAGAAAAAGAAATAAAATAAAGTAAAACCCAGGGTGCCCCTCAGGGGTGACACTGGAGTCAGGATGCAGTGAACACCTGGGATGGAGAGCATGGACCATGGCTCTGACCTCCTCCCAACTCTGACCTCAGGCAAGTTCCTCGAAGTCTGTCCCCTCTACATAACAGAAATAACAACAGTAGCTCTGCTGTAGAGTCAGGAGGGGGAAGGAGGGGTGCCAGGCAGAGTGACCCGCACAACACACAGGGTAGCTTTCAGCATTGGGTCCCAAGTTTACCAAACTTGAAGTGGGAGGAGGGTTGACATCTTATAGACAAAGAGCTGGAAATAGATCTGGCCCTCTTTCCAGAGGCCAAGAATCCTATAGTGATAAACTAGAAGCTTTGAAATATGGAGAGTTCTTATTAGTGCGTGTGTGTGTGTGTGTGTGTGTGTGTGTGTGTGTGTAGATAGATAAGTGATAGATCCATAGATAGATACATACATACATAGATTAGATACACAGATAGCTACACAGATACATAGATTAGATATATATACAGAGATACATAGATAGATATGTAGATACATAGACTGATACATAGATATATAAATAGAAGATAAATACATAGATACATAGATATATAGATAGATGATAGATAAATAGATAGATAGATATAAAGATGTGCTTCACACAAGAAAATCTGGGAAACCATGTTTATCATTTTAATAATGATTATCTCTGATAGTGTGATTGGAGAGACAGGGGAGGGAGAAAGTTTAGAAAAACAAACAAAAAAATAACCTGAATAAAGGCTATATGAAGACCCTGGGAATTAGTGTTCCAAAGAGTCATCAGGGGTTCAACACATGGGTGAATGTAACTAGGAGTGATTCTCTGTTCCTGACAGACAGCACAGGGAGACGTTACAGAATGTTCTGGATTTATCTGCAGGTATGTAAGCCAGGTTAGGTTAAAGTGAACAGTTTTGAAATGTGGGAAACAGAATTCATCACCTGGCTCACCCACTCCTCAGGAGTATCTGATGATTTGGAAAAGCGCAAGTTAACCCTCTCCTACTAGCAGGCAGAGGGCTCCATGAACATGGCCGGGAGTCTGGCTGCATAGCCGCCTCGGCAAAGGTAGTCAGAATGTGCAAGAGTCCAGGAAAACACCTGTGTGCAAGGCTGTGGAGCTACTTAATCCCATCTGAGCACGGCAGAGAGGGGAGCTGTTTGCCCTCTGAAAGCAGTTAGAAAAAGCCCCATGACGTGCTAATTCCACATGGGGTGGATTTAATGAGCTTAACACTTCAGTCACTTGCTTCTGCCCCCAAAAGCAAAGAAAAAGCTTAGGGCCACCTGGTGAATGGTAACTGCTAGCTCTGCATCTGAGAGCAGATCAGGTACAGCGATAATAGGTTTCTTTTTTCCTAGAAGAGGTAGCAATGGACAGCTAGCAGTGCTCAGCCAATCCAAGCTCTGCTTAGCCAGGTGTGCTGTGGCACCCATTAGCGCAGGGTAGCACTGATTGCCAAGGCACGTGGACTTGGACTGTGCACCGAGGGCATGGCGCAGAGAGTTTGGAGGTGTGCTCAGTCCCGTGTGATGGCAAGTGTGCTTGGCAAATGGGAAGTCAGGCTGGGATTGATCCATGTAGATCCATGTGTTAGAGCTTTGATGTCTCCTAATGTTGCCCTTCACCTTTTCCCCTCCAGAGACCTGGAGACACACAGGTACCAGCTACCTGAGAACTGAATACTCCCCTTATTAACCTAAGAAATTACCGCATGGCCCTACGATGCAGAGCTTTTGGTCAACTCAGTTGCACAATACAGCTTTTCCTTTTTTGTTGACATCGAAATGCAGCATCTTACTTCTCACCCTGTATACAAGCCTTGTCCAGGTGTGCCTACCTTGAAGAGATAGGAAATGAAAGCACCCCACTGAACCTAAGCCCAAAAGACCACCGTCAGGGAAAAGGATGCTGCTGGACTGATCCCTGCCCTTTAGGTATGTAACACCACCCACTAGCAAGGATGACCTGGTAGACCTCCAACGTTAAATGTTTGGCTTGGCTGCTTCTCCTCCTGTGGGGAGGAGGGACTGGACAGGGGGATTAGAAGTGGTTTCTCCAACATTCCTCTGGAGCAGAGAGAGACAGCAAATGATCTCTCCTTTCTAGAAACAGAAAGCAGAAAAATGAGTCTCCCTTTTTAACATGGTCACCCCAGCTAGCATGCAATTAAAAAGATGGGGATTGGGCTTCCCTGGTGGCGCAGTGGTTGAGAGTCCGCCTGCCAATGCAGGGAACACGGGTTCGTGCCCCGGTCCGGGAGGATCCCACATGCCGCGGAGCGGCTGGGCCCATGAGCCATGGCCTCTGAGTCTGCGCGTCCGGAGCCTGTGCTCCACAATGGGAGAGTCCACAACAGTGAGAGGCCCGCGTACCGGGAAAAAAAAAAATAGATGGGGATTCAGCTAGGGCTTCCTTTCCTCTGGGCCACCCAGGAAGGGGGTGCCAAGGAGGCTTTGCCGCTGATGAAGCTATTTCAGGCCTCTGCATTCTGACCTGCACTGTCAGCTGAGCCCCTCACCTCCTTTTGAAGTGTCTTCACTGTGCAGCCAAGAAAATGGGAGCATGGGGAGAGAAGCCACAACTCAGCCAGTGCTGAGAAGACTGAAATTTCAGCGTAGCTCTTGTTTGTTTGGGAACAAATTAAAAGGTTAATTTAAGGAGGACTTCTTGATATGATCACCCGCTTGTAGGCAAAACCTACATCATCTTTTTTTTTTTTCTTTTTAAACTGAAACTTGGGTGATTGTACCACAGCAACTTCTAAAAATCCTCTAGTTCAATCCTCCTTCCCCATTGTATAGATAAGAGAAATGAAGGAATCCTCAAGGGTACAGGCTTTCTAAACTCTGTGGAGTGTTTTGCCGGATACTTTGTTGATGAATCAATGTCTCTCTCTTGTTATTACCTTTTTGATATTCATTTCCTATTTTTTATTTATTTTATTGAAGTAGAGTTGATTTACAATATTGTGTTAGTTTCAGGTATAGAGCAAAGTGATTCAGTTTTATATATATGGATTCTTTTTCAGATTATTTTCCATTGTAGGTTATTACACAATATTGAATATAGTTCCCTGTGCTATACAGGAAATTCTTGCTGCTTATCTATTTTATGCATAGTACTTTGTATCTGTTAATCTCATACTCCTACTTTATCCCTCTCCGCTTTCCCCTTTGGTAACCATAGGTTTGTTTTCTATGTCTGTGAATCTATTTCTGTTTTGTATATAGATTCATCTGTACTTTTTTTAGATTCCACATATAAGTGATATCATATAATATTTGTCTTTCTCTGTCTGACTTACTTCACATAGTATTATATTTTCTAGGTCCATCCATGTTGCTGCAAATGGCAATATTATATTCTTTTATATGGCTGAGCAATATTCCATTGTGTATACATATATAGATATATATCTATATAGATATATATCCATATAAATATAGATTCACATCTTTTTAAAAATTTTATTGGAGTATAATTGCTTTACAATGTTGTGTCCATTTCTACTGTACAACAAAGTGAATCAGCTATATATATATATATATATATATATATATATATATATATATATCCCCTCTTTTTTGTATTTCCTTCCCATTTAGGTCACCACAGCATTGAGTAGAGTTCTCTGCTCTATGGGGAGGAGGTGAGATATCACATCTTCTTAAGCCAATAGGCTGTTGATGGGCACTTGGGTTGTTTCCATGTCTTGGCTTGTAAATAGTGTGGCTATCAACTTAGGGGTGCACATATCTTTTGAATTAGAGTTTTGTGTTTTCAGGATAAATAAATACTTTGTAATGTTGCTCAGGCATCAGTCCTCAAGTTCCTGCTCCCCTAATTTGCTGTATTTCCTCCTCACTCAGGAAAAAGATGAGGTGTGTGACCTGATTAATTTGGGGAGGGTTGGTGAGGAGAGAGGATGAAACCTTATTGTTCTCTCTCAATCACGGTTTAAAATTATAGCAGAGATGCACCTAAAGGAGCCCTGGACGATGCGTTCCAACCTAGTTCCCTTGTCCCCGGTATTCTTGCCCTCCACACCATGCATAGGTCTGATCCTGCTGGTTCCCTGTCTATTGATCTTTGGTGACGCCCCGTTTGAACCCAGGTACCTGACACCTGGGGTCCTTCAGATATAATTCAGTAATACTGGGGATTTTTAATGTATCTTTTTATTTCTGATAATATAAAAATTAACCCAAGCATCTTGGGGGTCACCAAGATGCTCACCTTGGAACAGAAAAATGCCAAGCAATTAAAATGCTTGTGTCTGTGTTTGTGTTTACAATGGTGATGGTGACAAGTTGTACTTCTTTCATACTAAAAGCAAATGAGAAAAGAACAGAGGCCGACTCAATACATAAATTATGCTTTTTTTCAAAGTGAAGGTCAAATGACCTCAATGTTTACCATATGAATGAAGATTTCCCAGTAGCTTGAATAGAGAGATATAGTGGAAAAATTGAGTTATCACACTGCACAGGTAATAAAAGTATGACAAATACAAAAGCTACACTATGGTAGTCAGTCACCCACACAAAACTGCAATTTAGGCAAACAACCCAGTGTGCCATATTAGCTTTGTTTAATTTTTATTTTATTGGCTTTTAGTTTCATGTGTATTTAGTTAAACATTTCTTTTGATATTTTTTTAGTTGATTAGAGCTACAAGGACTGAATCCTTGAATATGTTTGTACATATAAAGCTATGTAATAATAAAAATATTTTTGTTTACATTAATGGTTGATGGGTATGTCAATCAGGGTGCCCCCCAGGAAAAAGCTGGCACATGTAGAAGTGTTGACCTGAAAATAATTAATGAGCAGGATTCAGGGCACCAACAAAAGCTGGTGAGGAATCCAAGAACTAACAACAGTAGGTTCAAGAAGCAAAGGGAAGTCTCCTGGAGAGTAGATGGAGCCAGGGCAGCTGGAAGAGGGGCTGCCTGATGGTAGCTGTAGCCTAGAGATACTGGACCATTTCCAGAACACAGCACCAGAGCAGGGAGGGGACAGGGGAATAAATACTTGTCACTCTTCCCACCACCCTCTGATTACCCCAGTGATTGCCCAGTCATCCAGAAGCCAGAGGGCAAGGGAACCTGGAGGATACAAGGCAAAGAAGAGTCGAGACTGGATGGGAGAGGGAATTAAGAATAACCAGAATAATGGGGATTTTAATTTTTCCTTTAAAAAGTGGAACATACATTATTCAAATTTGAGAAACACTGTCTTGAAAGCTGAAGCCTGTAAGACAGTCCCCAGGACCCTCCCTTGGCTGGACTTGGCCACCTCTACATCCTAATCTCCAGTGTCATGAAATCACTAACAATTCATAATAAACCATGTTTTAAGTTGATATCCCTTTTCTAAAATTAAACTCCCTGCCCAAAACATCCCTCTTAATCCCACCTGTTTGTTTTCCATCAACCTGTAAACAGCAACTCACTTTGCAAGATTCAACACAAATATCAATCCTTCTATAAAACCCCTCCCAATTCCCCTTAGCACAGATGAAGCAATTAACTCCACTCTTCTCTGAGCTCCTAGTGTAAAATCTGCACACTTCAACTGCACTAGCCAGCTAATTTTCTCCATGGAGGGAAATTTTAGACCAGGCTGAGCTCAAAGGACTCACTGGTTATATGGGAAGGAGCAGAAAGAAGTCAATATCTTTTGCCTAAAATCAAGTCAAATCAACTCAACCATTAAGCTCTTACCTACAAGGTCATTCACAGCTCAGAGAGAACATCTCCACAACAACCCAAAACCAGAATAAAACAAATTGAAAAAAAGAAGTACTATGAGAGATCCTAAGGTCTTTCACAAGTTCTGGCTTTCCATATAAATTCCCAGATGTCCAATGGACGCCTATTCTTTGATGTATTTCTGTCCCTAAATGAATGTCAAGTGTCTGTCAGCTGATAGAAAGGTATTTTCTCCCAGGCTCATTCTGTTGGAGACATTGGCCATTTTTGTGAATCTCTGTTGCCATGAAACAACTCTACAAATTCCAATGTTATTTTTTAGTAGAAACAACATAGTACATCTCAAACATTTTTGCATTGTCATAGTAGAAAACTTACTAGTTTATATGACTTGAATTCCAGACATGTGTACTTTATAGGTAAGCCAACAAATTTAACAGTGGCTCCTGTGAAATACGAGTTTTTCTGGAGCTCAGTTTCACATAATGTTGTAAGTAAAAAGAGGAGGGAAAAATCAATCTGAGCAAACAGGGTAGAGGCGAAGACTCTCCAGGGATGGAGGAAATTCCTCTGACTCAAAGATTTGTGAGGTTGCCTCTTTTTAAATTCTCCAATTTTTCTATAGCTCCTTTAAAATGCAATATGTAAGGGGTCTTCCCTGGTGGCTCAGTGGTTAAAAATCTGCTTGCCAATGCAGGGGACACGGGTTCGATCCCTGATCCGGGAAGATCCCACATGCTGTGGAACAACTAAACCCATGCACCACAACTACTGAGCCCGCACTCTAGAGCCTGCGAGCCACAACTACTGAGCCCACACACCTAGAGCTCACCCACACGCCTAGAGCTCGTGCTCTGCAACAAGAGAAGCCACCACAGTGAGAAGCCCAAGCACCACAACGAAGAGAAGCCCCCGCTGGACGCAACTAGAGGAAACCCATGTGCATCAATGAAGGCCCAATGAAGCCAAAAATAAATAAATAAATAAGTACATAAATTTATTTTAAAAATGCAATATGTAAAATCTTAATTGCACAGGGCAAGCTCTTGTGGAAAGATTACTTTAAACTTTTACAATATCTTAATACTTTTATTTCCATCTTATTATAGCATCTTATTGTGATTTATCTGTAGCTGTGATTTGGTGTCTTTTAGATCTTTCCTGTGAAATTTCCCAGTCTTACCATATCTTATATATTCTGATTTTCTGGCTTTAAGCATATTAGTTTGTACCTCTTCAATTTGAGTTTTACTACAGCTTGCCAATGTCGTTTGAATGACTTGTGAAGGTCATTTTTAATTTTCTCTTTCTTTCCAGTGAGGTACATGTTAGGATTATTTTCACACTTTCTCACTCTGTACTTGGGACCTGCAATAATTTAACCATCATTAGGACCTCTCTCTGAAACATCACTTGAAAAGCACCTCTGTTCTGCGTTCAAGCTGGCAACAATTACCATTTCAAAATGGTCTTGATCCAACTAACAGTCAAGAATATAACTTTTAGCTTATAGTTGAAAATATCATTTATACAATTAAAAAATCTTATTGAGATTAAGAAAGATAATCTTCTACTTCATCTGAGTGTCAGGAAACCATATTGGTCTAGAAGCGTCACTTGTCAAAGTGTGGTCCATGGACAAGCAGCATCAGCATCATCTGGCATCTACTTAGAGATACAGGATCACAAGCCCTACCTTGTGCTTAAAGAAAAATCTGCATTTAACAAAATCTTGGTGATCTATATGCACATGCAAGTTTGAGAACCAGTGCTCTAGATGAGTTATTTTTTTGATAAAGGATCCTATGATTTCCTAGGTGATTATAATTTGATAGGTTAATGCTTTGCCTTGAGATTGCCCAGATATTGGTGGGGCTGCAATTTCCAGGGTAATAATTTTTCAAGGATGTCACCACATGTGCCCTCCAGCAGCCCTCAAGAATTTTCTACTCCTACATGATTTCTCTATAGAAATATTTAGAAATTACATTACTACCTCAATATATTTCAAACTTTACTCTCATTTCACATTACTTTCAGACACAAAGGAAAAACTTTGAATAGTTTAACAGCTTATATAAATGAAAAATAAGATTATTGACTTTCTTTGCACAGGTACTAACTACCAAATTCTTAACTGATTTAGTGCAATGTTTAAAAAAATAAGCATAAACATATATTCAGATTTATACACATAGTAATTTGATTCAGAATACACTAAGTCTTGTAATAAACTGTTCTATGAACTCACGGGCAATCTCTCCAATTCTCTGGACCATGAGACTTCACTGTGTAATGTAGAACATGTGGGTTGGGAGTTAGAGCGGGGTTGCAACACTAACTCTATTTATTACTAATTATGTGGTCATTGGCATGTTACTTAATCTCCTTCCATTCAGATTTAGCATCTGTAAAATAGAAACAATAATAGTACCTATTTCACATATACTTATGAGAATCAAACAGAACAATGCATGAAAAACACCCTCTGGATCATATGGAATACTCAGTAAATAATTGTTGTTATTGTTGTTATTGCTGTTGTTATAATGAAAAATCAAATATTATCAAGGTTTCTAAAGACTGAGAGCCCCCCCCAGCTAATTCAATATTTTGTTCCCAGTGCCTGGCATTAGTAGCGTCTCATTAAATATGTGTTGAATTAATGATTTAATAAATGGATGGATGGATGGATGGATGGATGGATGGATGGATGGATGGATGTCTGGATTTGCTAATCTGTATGAAAGACTTTAACTGAATGCTTACCAAATTATCTTCTAACTTTGAAATTTTTACCTATATTATAAGTAATCCCTAGATTTGCATTTAGCAATGATTTCCAGATATGCCCCAACCTTAAAAACAAGAATAAGAGCATGTTCAGGAGAAAAATTGTGCTGTGACCAAGGATAAAGTTACTAAGCATCCCTAGATTATATTATAAGTAATCCCTAGATTTGCATTTAGCACTGATTTCCAGATATGCCCCAACCTTAAAAACAAGAATAAGAGCATGTTCAGGAGAAAAATTGTGCTGTGACCAAGGATAAAGTTACTAAGAATCCTAGGGGAAGCCAGGGGGAAAAATTGTGATATCCCTGGGCCAAGTCCAGCCAGTCATTCTGGTTGTGAATGTCATCCATTGTTGCTTTCAGCAAACCAGGGATCCAGAAAATAGGTAAGTGCTAATGACCCCAAGGAAAAAGCAGCCTATCTATTTTCATACACACACCTAGAAGAAATTACACCTTCCTGACAACTTGATTTAGATGAAATGTCATGAGAAAAAGAATGTGTTCAATTTTTCAACAGGGAGAAAAAAAAAATCCAGTAGGAAGCTCAGTCAGGTCTTGGGGGTAAGATTTTCTTGATACTAAGCTGTCGATGCCCTGGGTATAATAACTGTCCCTTTGAATTTATTTGTATAAAAATAGTTTTCTTCCCAGGCTGAATCATTTTTAATCATTGCCGGTGCTTGGGACCTAATCCTGTGCAAAGCAAGAGCTTGGAAAGTATTTCTTGAATAGAATTACCTTATTTAACCCTCATCACAACAGTTCTGGATGGTGGATACAACAGGTTTAGGTATTTTTATTTTATGGATGTCAAGGCTCTGAGAGGTTAAATATTGCTCAAGTGCATTTGGTAAATACTAGGGAAGTTAGGTCTTAAACCACTGATAATTGTCCCAAAGTCACTGCACAGACCAGAATACCACACAGCCTTCTGCAGCTTCAGAAGCTGGATTGAGACCAGGAGTCATTCATTCAGTTAATATTCATTGGGTATATGCTAGGTACTAAATATAGAATGATAAACAAATCAAACATAATTACCGCCCCAGGTTAAGTTGTTAGGGAGCTATATAGGCTGAAAAAAGATGAAGACATATTGCCTACCTCCCACCAGGGCTATCCTTTAGCTATTAGATAACCCATTTAAAATATTTTGAAAAAACCATTAACCACTCAGATTATCCAGTGATAGACTTTCAAATAGATAGGCTTTGTAATAAAGCAGATTTCCACGCACATCTGTCCTCTACTGCTTAGTTGGCTAAATGCCCTTGGTAATGTCAGGAGGTTCACTTTTCTGAGCATCAGTTTCATCATCTGTAAAAACTGAGATATAATGTACATTTGGAGGAATCATGAGAATTCAATGAACTTTAATACAAGAAAACCTGGAAGGTAGGGTTTATCACATAAAAGGAGCCATGATTTCACATCTAAGAGCTTTGTGGATGGTTATTCCCAGAAACCAGAGTGAAGTGGACAACCACCAAGTGTCTCTTGTTCCAAGCATTCTGAGTGTCTATAAAAACTACTGAGGACCTTTAATGAAAATATAGCTATTAGAAATTATTGTGGTGCTTCTTGGATTTGTTCCCAATCTGCCTCTCTATTCTGTCCCACTATTCATTTCTCCTTAAACATTCTATACTCAATCCAAACTGAATTATTTTATTTTCCTTCAATTTGTCATGAGTTTCCATGATTTGGATGATGCTATTTTCTCCCCATAGAATGACTCTTTCCCTTCGCTACCTCAAATCTTAACTATCCAACCAGACCCAGACCAACACTCCTTTTCCATCAGACTTTCCCTGAAATACCCACCTCCTATTCTGCTGCCAGCTAAAATTCAACTTCTGCAGCTCTGGTCTCTCATTACAATTCATATCTATTTCTCTCTGCACTTTCATTTTCTATCTTGTATTAATGTTATTTCTGTGTGTGTCTTATCTTCCCTTTTAGATCTGAACTTCCCTGAGGGTGGGAACCACATTGGATTCATTTTTATGTCCTGATGGAACCAAGCATGGTGACTACCATATAATGAAAGTGAAACAAGTCCTCATGAGATGAATGGAAATAATGACGGCAGTGATGATGATAATGATAATGATGATGATGATGAGTAATGGATATTAATTAAAGGTTCCTATGTGTCAGGTCTTATTTTTGGGTTCTTTCTATGGCTTATCTCATTGAATGCACTCAGTAAACCTATGTAGTAGTAGCTGCAGTTATTATCTTCACATAATGGATTACAGAATTGAGGCTCAGAGATTCCAAATTACCTACCCAAAACCACATAGCAAGAACAAGGATTTTAACCAAGTTAGTTTTCTTCAGAGATAGGATATAAAAATTACAGTGATAATTTTTGTGTCAACTTGACTGGGCAATGAGATGTCCAGATTAAATATTATTTCTGGGTGTGTCTGAGATGATGTTTCTGGATGAGCTTGCATTTGAACCTGTGGACTCAGTGAAGTAGATGTTCCACCCCAGTGTGGTCGGGCATCCTTCAGTCCATTTACAGCTGACAGAGAACAAAAATGTGAGGAAGAGTGAGTTTGATCCTTTTCTCCCTGCCCCTCTGCCTGAGCTGAAACATCTCATTTCATCTTCTCCTACCCTTGGACTGGGATTTACACCATCAGCTACCCCTGGTACTCAGGTCTTCAGACCTAGACTGGAATTACAATTTTCCTGAATTCCAGCTTGCAAATGGCAAATTGTGGGATTTCTCAGCCTCTGTAATTGCAGGAGCCAATTCCTCATAATAAATTATATATATATATATATATATATATATATATATATATATATATATATATATATATATATATATATACACACACACACACACACACACATATATATATATATATATATATATATATATATATATATATATATATATATATATATATATTCTGTATCTATATCTATCAATATCTCCTATTGGTTCTGGTTCTGTTTCCCAGAGAACCCTGACAAGTACAATTACCTGACTTACCTCCTTTTTTTGTTCTTACAGTCCCATAATTTTAGGAAAGCATGCCTATAATTTTAGAATTATGTAGCTGCTGAAGAAGACTTTCAGATTCATTTCTTCTTTATATTCTTTTTCCCTCCTATCTTTCAAAAAGGAGGCTTTTAACAACCACTTAGTGAGAGGGCATTTGTGGTTAATGCTGACCAGGGCAGAACTAAAAGCACACCCCCAACTGAGTGGACGCAAACCGTTGATGCACACAGAGTCTTAGCTGAATCAAGTGCTTTCAACTTCCCTGTAAAAGAAGTTACTCCCCCAGGATTCTATTTAAAGCCCTGCAGACTTGAACAAAAGCAGATGGCATGAAGTAGCATGACATCCATTGAAGATGGTGGGACAGGAGGGGATCCCCATGTTCCTCCCTCATCCCACAGGTCAAGGTAATGCAGTAAATGTTGCAGGGTGTGGGCACCCCAAAGAAGCAAGTATCTCTGCACCAGTTAGCATCCTAACGAAGAGATGCATGGTACATGTGATCAAGGACTAAAATGGGTGGTTCCAATAAACCTCAGGCAGAATAACTGGGGAAAGGGAGAGAAAATAACAAAAAATAGCCTGGGCCCTGGCACAAGTGAAGGTGTAATAATGGGAGAGCAAGATGACAGGATCCTAGAATCTCTGAGCTCTCTACAACTCCACTTCCCCATCTGGAATGGTCCTCGTGGGTTCAAAGGCAAGCGGAAGCAGTACAATTTGGGGGTTCCTTAAAGTGGCATGAGCAGCATTTCTATTAAAGTTCTTAACACATGGATGGAGAGAAGGATCTCGGTCATTTCTTGACTTCCCCTGACCTTTCTTGCACTGCCCTAGCCCAGTGTCTCACTTCCACCGGGCTGTCTTTCTGGTCCGGGTCCCATTTTCTCTGTATCCTGAATTTCTTCAGCCATTTCTTTGACACTCTCCACACATGAACACAGCACAGGGCCTTAACACCTTATGGGTGCTCAAGAAACATTTATGGGAGGGAGGGGGTGATTTGGCAAGGATATCTAGTCTTTGCATCTTTGGCACACAGCTAATCAATCAATGCTGATTGGAATGGAATGAGAGGTATGTGGCCAAAGAAAGGTTTTTTGAAGCTCAGTGAGCTCAACTGCTTGATTTGGATAGCAGTTGTGCTTTGGCAAGAAGGTATCCATTTCCAAATTTGAAGTGTAAATTCCATTTAATTAGTGATATGAACTAGATGGCCACAGCTGCTGTTTCTTGCAGCGGCCAAGGGCCTGGGGGGAGAAGAGCAGCAATGAGTGCAAAGTGACTCAAATGGACAGGGACTGAAGATGGTGGGCACAGATGGGCTCTGCAGACCTCTCCCCACTCCACTGGTCCTGACCTCGAAGAAGCGACATCAGAGATGAAGAGATGCAGCTCCTGGTGTATGGCCTTTAGGAAGCCCAGGAAACTTTCATATTTTTTATTCTCACACAAATACTCAAAGAGAAGCTGTGAAGCAACATAGTTTAGTGGACTAAACATATAATTTATTTTATTATTTAAACATAGAATTTAGAATCAAAAGACAGAACTTAAGAACTTTGTTATGTTGAACAGGTAATTTTTAAAAGCTTTAAAAAAGTCTACTCTGATAAATGAATGGTATGGGGTTTGACAAACGTTTTTGATGACAAAGTCAACTCTAAAAGAATACCAACTGATGTGAGTAGTAAAATAAGGCAAAATGATATACATTTCATAATTACAGATGTAATTGGGATGGGAGGAAATGTAATGCAAAATTAAGAATTTATGTACACTCAGAAGTTCTCTCTTTAAGGGGAAAATAAAATCCAAGTCAATGGCTAAATTCAAAAATAATAATAATAATAACACCTAACTCCATCTGCAAAAGCTAGCCTGTGCCATTAAGTAACCCACTTCTTGGCTTTGAGCCTTCATTTTCCAACCTGTTAAATTGGAATGACAATTCCAGCCCTACCTACCTAATTAGTATACTGCAGTTATCAAGTGAGTTCATACATAAGTAAGTGTTCAGTAAAGTATCATATAAATGCAAATGAATTAATAAATACCAAACAAGCACCATGGTCTACTAAATGTCCCATGGTTAGGGACATTTGTGCTCAATAATCCCATCCAATTTTCATAACACCTCTGTGCAGTTGGTATTATCCTCAGTTTACAAGGCAGGCAATTAAAGATAGTTTTTATATTTGCAAGAGGTTACAGAGCTCACACATCTGGATCCACAATCCCTTTCTATCTTTCAACTCTTTTCATCTACTTTTTGTCCCTACTCCAGTGTAAAGGGAGCCATTGGGCCTGACTCTAATTTTCCCTGTGGTCCACATTTGGGCTTAAAGCTTTAATCTGCAGTATATTTACAGTTAGCCCTCTGTATCTTGGGTTCCACTTCCAGGGAACCGACTGTGGATCAAAAATAGTATGGACCTGAGGATATGGGGAGGGGGAAGGGTAAGCTGTGACAAAGTGAGAGAGTGGCATGGACATATATACAGTACCAAACATAAAATAGATAGCTAGTGGGAAGCAGCCGCATGGCACAGGGAGATCAGCTAGGTGGTTTGTGACCACCTAGAGGGGTGGGATAGGGAGGGTGGGAGGGAGGGAGATGCAAGAGGGAAGAGATATGGGAACATATGTATATGTATAACTGATTCACTTTGTTATAAAGCAGAAACTAACACACCATTGTAATGCAATTATACTCCAATAAAGATGTTAAAAAAAAAAAGAAAGAAAGAAATTCTGGAAAGTTCCAAAAAGCAAAACTTGAATTTGCACAGCTCTGTCAACTATTTACATAGTATTTACATTGTATTAGGTATTATAAGTAATCTAGAGATGATTTAAAGTATACTGGAGGATGTGTGTAGGTTATATGTAAATATTACACAATTTTATATGAAGGACTCGAACATCCTCGAATTTTGGTATTGTGGGGTTCCTGGAAGCATGTCCCTCGGATACCAAGAGACAAATATACCATCCTCTGAACTACCAGGTGATGCATTCAGCTCTTTAATCCACATGCTCACTATATTTGTAAGCCATTATTTTAGGTTCTGTGGAATATTTTTAAATGTGTTAGTGGCAGTATCTTCCTTCATGGAGCTTGCATTCTAGAAAGAGAGACAAACTGGGAAAAAATATTCATGATGTCATACATCACAGACAGATGACAAGATGTGATATTGAACATTGACTATGTTTACTATATAACAAACTCTCTGCTAAGCATCTTACATGTACTAGTTGTGGAAATAAATGAAGACCACCCAAATGAAAAAAAGCAATTTATTCAGAGCTGGCTATGGCAAGGAGACAGTCACCACCACGTCATCTGGCAGAGACTCAAATTCAGGCAGAGAGTGAGAAAACTTTATAAAGGGAGAGAAGGGAAGGCTTCAGGTATGCTCTGATTGGAAGTTGTTGGTATGGGCAAGCTGGCGGTGGGCCAGCTAGCAGTGGGACACCCTATGTGACTGGTTAGGGGAGTGTATTTGACATTCTCCAATTGGTCCTAAGTAGGAAACAGGAGTCAAACTCAGGCAAGCTGGCAGTTATTGCCACAGATGTTGTGGTTTGGACTAGTCACTTCCTGTATTAGTCACTGAAGAGTGTGGGTGTCCTATTTTTAGATATGTCCGGCCATTGTCCATTCATCTATCCAGTCTCTCATAATTCACTTACAACTACCATATGGTATAGACACAGTATTAACCAGTGAAAACTGAGGCATGGAGAGATGAATTAACCTGTCCAGAATCACAACAGCTACCAAGAGGCAGAACCATGATTCTAACCCAAGTTTCCCCCAGAACCCCTACCCTCACCCACTACACAAATACAGTTGAATTAAAAAAAGATCAACAGCGTGAAAGGAAATGGGCAAAGAACCAGAGCAGAGAGTTTACAAAAAATAAATGCAATAACTCAGTATTAAAAAGGATTCTCAGACTCCACCAAATTAAGAGAAAGAGAAAATAAATTTCAGATACTCTTATTATTTACCTATCTGGTTGGTAAATATCAAAAAGTTTGATGGCATACATTGTGGGTGAACTTGTAAATTTAAAAAAGCTGTGAAGAGGAATTTGACAATATCCATCAAAATTAAAAAGACAACTCTCCTTGTCCCAGCAATTTTTTGCTAGATATTTATTATACAGATATAAACCCATGAGTGAAACGATATACATACAAGAATATTCATTGTCACATGTATAAGAGCAAACCCTGGAAATGACCTAAATGACCATCGTTTAGGGCTGGTGCGTCCATAAGAACAGGAGTGTATTTATACCACATATGGGGCACTTACTGCTCTCAATGCTTTACGTGTGTTAACTCATCTCATCCCCATAATGATCCTAGGAGGTGGGCACTCTCTATATCAGTTTACTAGATGAGTCAACCAATGTACAGAGAGGTTGAGTAAGTTGCCGAAGGTCGCACAAACAAGATTTGACTCAGGCAGTCTGGTTCCAAAGTCTGTTTTTAACCACTGTGCTATGATGACTACCCCATGGCAGTTACAAGAATGATGTCGTTCTATATGTACCAACATATAATAATCTCCAAGGTATAAAATGAGAAGAAAACACAACACAGAGCAAGCTACAGAATGGCATATATGTGTGTTAATTCTATACATAATATATAAGTATATAAAATATTATATACATGATATGTATGATATATATTCAGAGGGATAGACAATCTGGGAGGGGAAAGGGAGGACAAGGATGAAAAGGAGATATTTTCATCATAAAAGCTTATTTTTTTGAATTTTGAGCCATAGACATGTTTTTCTATTAAAAACATAGTTATAAGCACTGAATAAGCTCATATCACTTTCCTGCTGGAAATGCTTTAATTGCTTCTATCGTGCTTAGAACAACCAAATCTAGACTCTGCAGGACAATCAACAAGGCCCCGCCTGATCTATACCTTCTCCCTCTGGAGTATGCAAATCCCCTTCTGGCTCACTCTGTCCAGACTCTCAGGCCTCCTTTCAGAGCTTAAACATGATGAGCTCTTTCCTAGCTCAGGGCCTTTGCACTTGCTATTCCTTCTGTCTAGTTTCTCTTTTCCCTCATTTTGCAGCCACTTGGCTGCTTCTCATCCTACAGGCCTTGCCTTAACTTCCCAAGCAAGCAATCTAAAGTTGTTATCCTAGTTCCTGTAATTTATCAAGTACCTTCTTTTATTTCTTTTTTCAATTAACACTACTCATAAGCTGTGATTCTACCTCCTTCATGCCTTTTTACTTTATTTCCTTTACCAGAACAGGACTGTATTTGTCTTCTTCTACATGACAGCGCCAGCACCTCTCACAGTTCATAGCAAATAGTAGCTACTCAATAAACACGTGTTTAGTTGTTTAATTAATTCACTAATTAGCCCTGTCATTCATGTAGAAAGAAACCCAGCACATAAGGGGATTTGAAGGACAGGATTTTCCATTCCCAGCCTCCAGTGCAAGTAAGAGACAGTAGGGTTTCGCAAGAAGTCTTATGTTCACTTATTGAAAGGGGTCCCCGAAATCTTGAAACGAAGTTGTTGCATGATCTGTAAGGGAAAGATAAACACATAAAGTTATATAGACCAGAATTCAAATTTCTGTCTAGCTGCGAGTTGTAAGGCTTTGGGTAAAAATTATTTAACACCTGTGAGCTTGAATTATGTCATCTACAAAACTGGGATGGTGAAAATATTGTGAGAATTGAATAAAACAAATGTGTAAATCTTGGCCCATAGTAGTCCCTCAATTAATGGTCATTATAAGTACCTCCTAATCCCCTTCCTAGGTGCCTTCAGAGACCAGAGATGACAGCAACCGACAGCAAAGGCTGCTTGAGGGTCCAGCGTCCCTCAAAGTCTGGGAGGAGGGTCCTTCCCCCAAGACTGCTGTTACTGCTCTTGCTTTGAGCCTGATGATGACATGGGACAGCAGCAAACCCTAAAGTGTCATAGTCCTGCATGCACTCAGACCCCGTTGTACTCTCCTTGCACACAAAGTTGCATTTCCATAAATAGTGCATTGTGTTTCCCATGGATTGTGATTTCATTAGTATTGCCCAAGTTCTGTTGTAGTAATAAATTTGGAGCACAATGTCTGAATGTTGGGTCCTTTCAAATGCTTTGATTAAGGAGGATTTGGATGTCATTTTTTTCTTATTATTCCATTTCTGCTTGGGTTGTGGAACCAGAGTTGGCTGGATCCTATGAAGCAAACAGATTATCACTGACCTGCCTCTTCCCCAGGTCCCAGAAGCTCAGAGAACCTGCATGCGCCAAGGAGCAGCAGACCCTGGGACTCCAGGCCTGCTGGGTACCAGGACACGCTGTGCTTAAGATGGGCTTGAGACACAAGTCACGATTCCTGGACAGACTGTCTGTCATGACTCACATGATCAGAAGAAAGAGCTCTATGTGTCAATGTCCTTGGAGATGGTGTCCTTCTAGCCCACGTGAAAGGGTATGATAAAGACTAAGAGGAGAAGAGGGAAGTTGAAATGTCCTGAGTAGCTTTGCCCAATTCACCCAATTCCAGAGGAAAGATGTGGACCCCTGGACTGCTGTTTTCCTAAGTCAGCCTTCCAGGCCCCTCAGACTTTGTGCCACCATTCCAGGAGGAAAAACTAAGTAAGGTAGCCAGCCAAAGAAAGAGAGAACTCTGCCAGACAAACTCATCAGTCTGTCCTCAGGCTCCAAGAGCATGAAATGGAAATGGATGGTATCCAGTGAGCCTGCTCGGATTTTATTATTCCAAAACGTTCTGGACACAGATTGACTCTCTTTGCCTGGTGTTTAGTTTTATTTCCTTCTCTTTCTTCTTCTAGGGAATGACAACAAGATGCTCAGGGATGAATTCATTGGACAGCACTCTGTCTCCATCACAAGTCCTCAATATGCCTCTCTAGTCTCTTCTGGATGCAAATGTTCCATCTCAGAGCCATGTCCCTCGTTGAATCAACCCAGACACACTCCTTCAATGCCACCTCAAACAGCCAAGCTACACCCATCAGGGAGCAGTGAAGAGAGAACTAGGCAGGGTGGCTATTCCTCTCCATGCTGGGGTGGACGGTACCCATCAATCTCCCAGCAGCGCTTCCCATCCTGAATGGGTTTCCATCCACTTTAAAATAATACAGATGGTCTCTCTCTGGCAATGTTTAGCTGCTTTGCTCCCGGCACCTTGAGGAACCCTGGCAGGAGGTGGGCCACCTACAATGAGTGATGATGTTGGCCTCCTCCAAGCTGTAGCAGAGGGATGTCTCACTAAATACTCCAGACACCATCTGTCCAGAGCACAGATGTCCAGGAAGTAGACAGCTCATCCTGCAAAGTAACCATGGTGGCACAAGGGTTAATTTGAGTAAGGCAGTGCTGGACAGGAAAACACCTGAGTCCTCCTCTTCCAATGATAAACTCTCTTAAGTCCCTGAGCACATTTGTCAGTCTTAGTTTCTCCATCTATGAAATAGGATGACTCCTTACTGAAAGAATAACATCCTTTTTTTATTTTTTTTCACATTTATCATACACTGCTTTGAATCCTTTGGCTTCTTTCAATATGTGCAATATCTTCTCTTCCGAGGCAGCACGTTATAGCAAAAAAGCAGACAGGCTACAAGAGAGTACCAGCTCAGCTCTTTGCTCTCTGACCTTGAGCAAGTTGTTTTACTTATGCCTCAGTTTTCTCATTTGTAAAACAAGGATTAGCGCTCTCTACCTTGGAGGAAATAAGATAATGATTTGAAATAGCTTAATGTATGTATTGAAAAAGCGGTAGCCACTCCTGCTGTTACTAACAGCCACCAGGAACTCACATGGCATAAATGTCCTTCCCCTTGCACGCCTAGCACAACATTGGCAGATAGCAGACACTCAGTAAATATTTGCTAATTGATACACTTTCAAGCTTCAAGGCAGCACAGAACTGTATCCACTAATGGTGTCATCCTTGCAGAATGATTTTATAACCCCATTAGCTTGAGAGGTAAATGGAGCTAAAAATGTTCACATCAAGAGCCATAGTATCCAGGCCACTAAAACATTTGATTTTTCTCCTTTTCTCCATCAAGTGCCAACATGTGAGTGAAGTCATCTCTCCTCTCAATTTTGATGTCTGTCTTGATGTGAAACCCATTCTGGGAATGAGCTGATGACACCCAAACCGTAGCCTATTAACACATCTTCCTTCAGAAGCTTCTGCTATTTTACAAAATGCCTTTGGGTGCTCTGCGGAGAAAATGCCTGTGACAATGGAATCCGGGTTTTGATCAGAATTGTTTTCCTTTGCGCTTTCTTTAGGCACTGCAGAAAGTTTATTCTCACAACAGACTGACAGTTATCAGTGATTCTTATGGAAATCCGGTTGAAATGTTGCCTCTGTTGTACCTGCATTTCTGGTCCAAAACACTGTTCCCAAGGCCGGCAAGCCACACAAGCGCTCGTGTCCTGGCCTATGTGCTGTCCAGTTCTGATCACATTGCATCTGAGGCTTTGACAGTTTCATAAGGACTGGTCTATTGACCAGGCCTTCAATACCTCTGATCTGTGAAACTAGGGCCACTTTGCCACTTTCTGCAGGTCCAGCTCTACCCCGGCCTCTGAGACTGATCCTGTCCCCAAGCAGGAGAAGTACAAGTTCCCTAATTTAGCATTGAGTCAGAGTTTCTGCAATTTCCATCCTAACAACATATATTAAATCACATAGTCTGTAAGCAGGTGGCCTGCATTATGTCATTTATTCTTCTCCACAACCCTATAAGGTGGGTAGTGGTAGGATTCTCATTTTACATATGAAGAAACTGAAGCTCAGAGAGGTTACATCTTTTGTCAAGCTCCCTTCGCCAAGAAATATTGGAGCCAATGGTCAGGCATGGGAGCCCTGCTTTTAACCCCTTACACACTGCCGTTTCCCAGGGCTGCCTCTGGTGGTCCTGCCATGTCTACCCACTACTGTAGTCTTCTTCGGGACTGGACTTCTTGATCCTGAAGTTTATGCAGAGCTGCTCAAACTTTAATGTGCATATGAATTACTTGTAGGTGACTTGGGGAAGGAGAGGGCTTCATAGAGAAATGAGTAATGGCAGGGGTTGGGGGGTGGGAGTGAGAAGGCATCCCAGACAGAGAGGCAGCAGGAATAAAGAATAAAGCCAAGATGAGCACAGTCACTGGGAGACCTGCAAGTCTGGCATGGAGTCAGTTTTTCCACAGTTCCCATCTTAATGACATCCTGGATTGCCAGGACCAGAATATCCAGATGAGGCAGGGCCTGACCATCAGGACTGCAGGCCACATAAAAAGAACCTAGAAGTAGGCTACTTGAAAAAGGGGATGCGGAGCCACAGGGCAAAGTGAAAGGCCAGACTAGAAAGAGAGAAAACTGGCTTAATATAAAATCTATGCTATGTTCAAAGGTTCAGATTAAATCCAAGATACAGCATGTCTGTCCCAGTCATGATCAGCCAAGCAAAGTGCTGGGTAGCACAAAGCTCCTGGCACCCTTGGTAGAGACACTGGTTCCCAGTATCAGCATCCAGGCCTATATTCATTAGAATTTTGCTATTCAAAACATGGCCTGGCACACAATATCACCTCTGTGGTATTCCTACCAAAAACACATAACCTGAATCTAATTATGAGGAAACATCAGACAATCTCAGATTGAGGGGCATTCTATAAAATAACTGGCCTCTGCTACTCAAATCTTCAAGGTCAAGAAAGACAACAATAGCTGAGCAGTTGTTCCAGGTTGCAGGAGACCCAGAAGTCACAACAGCAAATGTAATGCGTAATCTTGGATTGAATCCTGGACCAATGGGGAATAGTGCTATAAAAGACATTACAACTGAAAAATTTTGAATATGAACTATATTAGATAATAGAATTGTATCAGTGTTAAATTTCTTGACTTTGATAAATGGAAGAGAATATCTTTTTCCTTAGGAATTTAGGGGTAAAGGACACATTGTCACCAACTTACTTAAGTATTTCAGAAAAAAATATATATCATATATTAATATGAAGAGAAAGAATTATAAAGCCAATAGGGCAAAATGTAAACAATTGTTGAATTTGATTTTGGATAAAAGTATGTAGTCTTTCTGGTGCTATTCTTAGAATTTTTCTGTAAGTTTTAAGTTAATATCAAAATATTTTTACATTCCAAAAAATAAAATAAGAAAGACTTAAAATATATATAGTATAAGAAAAAATATTGGGCCTTTAACCAGTAATTAATTAGAATGACAGACTCTCAGGCCTCATACCAGACCCACGGAATCAAAACCTACATTTTAACAAGATCCCCATGTGATTGATATTCACATTCAAGTTTGGGAACCTCTGCCCTACCACATCCTGGGCTGGATACCTGGTCCTGGCTCTCAGATGACTCAATCACAAGTCATCTCCAAGCTATGTCCCAAACTCCTGTTCATCCCTGAAAACACAATTCAGAAATCATCTTCTCTATGAAAATGTTTTGTACCCCTGACTACGGCTCCCTTCCAGAATAATGTGCTGTGTTCAGTATTTTTCAAGGAAAATTGACTGTGTCCCCATTTTCACATTATATTGGGATTAAGCTTCATTTTCCTGTTAAGCTAAGATACTTATTTTTTGAGTGCCCTCGGCACTCAGTCAGGCAAATGCTAGTGCTCAAGAAACTTTTGAATGAATGAATGGATACATATTTGAATGAATAAATTCAACTCTGTGTTGTCAACCCCCATGTATATTGATGGCTCCAGGAATATACTGCTGGAGTCTCAGAAGGAACAAGAGGTCATTTAGGTTTGAGCAGCCACTGGGGTCTCTCAGCAGCAGGGAACAAAGGAGTTGGCGGGAAGAGGAATCACAACACGTAGATATCCAGCCTCTAAGCCAACATTGCTCCTATGCACCACAAAAACAAGGAGCTTCAAGTTTCCTCACAATTTTTAGCAGTTGTATAAATTGCCACTGGCTTTATGACCCAGTAACACATTGTTATAGTAACAATCCATCAGTAATATCTACAAGATGTGTGGGAGTTAGGAAAATACAATAAATAACAAAAGATAAGCTTAGCCAGTAAAATGGTTTAATCATGATTCCTAGGAAAAAAGAAGAAAGGCCAAAGAGACAGATATCAGCGCAGGCTTGTTTGAAAGCATGTGACCTTGTTATTCTAATTGCTCTGTGCCTATAAAAGGCAGCCCTTTCTCTTGCTCTGGCAGGAGCAAGTGGGAATACAGGACAGAGCAACAGAAAGCTCAAGTGACCGAAAGGAAAGGAGAGCCTTTGGTTTGGGAGGCATGATCTCCCCACTTGCCTTCAAAAGCACAATAAGGAATGGATTTATAATGAGCTGCTTCTATCCAAGAACAAAAGCAAATTTAAAAGGACCTACTAGTTATAATCCAGCATCCCAGTGTTTTCAGTGAAAGGATAATTTTGGATATCAAACCAAAGCATCCTTGGCTATGTTAAGGCTGTGTGGACTCCAGGTCTTTCAATACAGACAAGGCCTACTACCACAGTATGTGCAGAAGAAATATTTTATTTTAAATCAACATGAGACTTTTTAAGAATTCTCCCAGGAACGGGGTTTGGCCAAAAACTGGAGCTTAATTTAATGAAGGTGAAAAGTTTAAGGAAGATATATGATAAAAAGAAAGTCCTGAAAAAACAGAAGGGACTTGTAGCAGGAAAGTGTGTCCCACTAGTTGAAATGTATCGGCAAAGGCAGTGAGCATATTCAAGCCATTATGAGGCTCTGAGCATCTCTGGGGATTTTCAGCAAGACTCTCCTCTGGCCGCTGCATGTGCAGGAAGCCCCTCAAATGTCCAAAGAAGAGCCATGTAATAGAATTGCTTGAGGGAGTTTATTTATTTTAATACCTACTATGTGCTAGATAACCTCAGAGGCAGGCAAAATACCTTTGTTTTGCAGATACAAAGGCACAGAAGGCCAGTGTGTCTGCCCAAGATCATGGAGTCTTCAGAAAGGTCCTCATCCCCAAACTTGAGTGAGGCCATGACAGCCCTTTAAAAAGCTGTCTCTTTGTTTGCAAAGCAGTCAAGTCACCTCTCCTGGTATCTCTTCCTACTTACCCTCTGAACCTTCCAGCCCTGCCGGCTTGCAGACACCTGCTGGGATCTTCACTTGGGACAATTTGCATCTGCTGGCCTCCTATAGATTTTTCACTTCAATCCCCTCCTTCGATTCCAAGCCCACCTTCACTCAAGAGGTCCCTTCAGTTCCTTTTGGTTCCCATTGTAGCAGCCAAGAGCCCATACACCCAGCTCCTTTGTCCAGCCCCGGCTCCCATAGCACCAGCCAAGAGAGCACAGTTTCCTAATCTACAGCAGAACCAGAATTTAAATCCAGATGTCTAACTCCAAAGTCGAAACTCATCCTCCTGTTCCATGAAGCTTCTGCATAGGGGATCTTTGTTTCTAGACATAGAACAAGAGACTCAATAATGCCAAGTAAGTCACACAACATAGAGATTCTAATGAAGTACTGAGACCTTCAATTTGGACTCCAGTAATTAAGAATGTGTGATTCCTCATGCCTGATAGAAAGTCCATGATCAAAAACATGAGCGATAACAAATGCTGGCATGGATGTGGAGAAAAGTAAACACTTGTGCACTGTTGGTGGGAATGTAAATTGGTATAGCCACTGTGGAAAACTAGAGGTTATAGAGGTTCCTCCAAAAATTAAAAATAGAACTACCATATTATCCAGCAATTCCACTTCTGGGAATATATCCAAAGGAAATGAAAACCCTAACTCAAAAAGATATCTGCACGCCCATGTTTCTAGCAGCATTATTTACAATAACCAAGATATGGAAACAATCTAAGTGCCCACTGATGGATGAATGAATAAAGGAGTTATGGGATATATGTACAGTGAAATATTATTCAGCCACAAAAAATAAGGAAATCCTACCACTGGCAACAACATGGATGAAACTTGAAGGCATTATGCTAAGTGAAATAAGACAGACAGAGAAAGAAAAATACTGTATGCTCTCATTTATATGTGGAATCTAAAAAACAAATGAACAAAAAAACACCAAACTCATAGAAAAAGAGATCAGATTTGTGGTTACCAAATGCAAGGGATAGGGGAGGGGATTTGGAGGAAGGTGGTCAAAAGGTGCAAACTTCCAGTTATAAGATAAATAACTACTAGGAATGTAATGTACAATACGATGGCTATAGTTAACATTGCTGTATCACATACAGGAAAGTTATTAAAGAGTAGATCCTAAGAGTTCTCATCACAATGAAAAATGTTTTTCTTTTTATTGTATGTATAGGAAATGATAGATGTTAATTAAAACTATTGTGTTAATTATTTCACAATATATGGAAATCAAACCATCATGCTGTGCACCTTAAACGTATACAGTGAGGTATGTCAATTATCTCTCAATAAAACCAGAAAATATTCAAACAAGAAAAAAATATGTAATTATTTCAATGTTGGCAGACCTGAAAATTACTTTGATGCCACTTATAAGCAAATGAATGCTACAAACAGAATCAAAGAGAAGAGAGAAGAAAGGCCCAGGGGGAAAGACTCAGCCTGGTTTCCCAGGTGATGGCAATCTGGAAGGGGCCAGAGAAGTACTGGATGACTAAAAGGGTCCACACTGGAGTCTGATAAGATTACAAAAAGGACAGTTAAAAAGGAGGAAATCAGGAGCAATTTCTTCACTTATTTCAGTGAGAAAACAGTTTTTAAATATTGTGTATTATTAAATATTATTTAAAAAAATTTTTTTTCTAAGCAGGTAACTGAAGGTTTTGATTTGCACAGTTATTCTCCTATTCTGAAATATGTATGTGCCCCTAAGTGCCTACAGTGCTTGTTGGACAGAGAGATGTGATCTAGCCTGCTTACAACATTTTGCTGTGCCTGGCACCTAGGAATTATGCAATGAACATGTGGATTAATAAATACATCATTATTTAAATTATATACTGCTTAACTATGTTGTGTGTTTAATTATCTTTCTGTATATAGACCACCAACCTGTAAGCCTCATGAGGTGAGGACCTATGTCCCATTGTGTTTACCTCCCCAGAGCCTGCCAGAATTACTACATAAGATAAAAGCTATTTGTCTTACACGATAAACCCCTAATGACTAAGCCTAAGATAC
Organism: Hyperoodon ampullatus; assembly: GCF_949752795.1. Taxonomy (NCBI): domain Eukaryota; kingdom Metazoa; phylum Chordata; class Mammalia; order Artiodactyla; family Ziphiidae; genus Hyperoodon; species Hyperoodon ampullatus. The sequence goes on from NC_136920.1 coordinate 88,355,207, forward strand.
TTAATAATCTGATCCAATCCAGCCTCACTAACATAATTTTTCATTAACTCACTACCCAAAGACTGTGCTTTGTTCCAGTCAAATTAGTCTCCTTAGTCCCCAAGTATACCATGGACAACTCCATTCCAGGCATCCGCATGCTTTACTATCCCAAACTAATGGGCCATTTCCACTGTATTCAGTCCAGCAAAGCCCTACTCTTCAAGTTTCACTTCCATTAGCTTCCCAGGACCATTATTTTCAACACCTTTGCAGCTAAGATCTCTTTGTCACTTAGTTTAACCTGCCTTGAAACTATTTTTTTTTTTTTTTTTTTTTTTAGTGCTCTGATTTTCTCAATGCTGTGGGAAGAAATATGGCAGCAAAAACCATTCTTTATACTTCTTTATACAATACCTGAAATAGAACAAAGCAAAACAGTAAGAACTGAATAACTTTATGGGGTTGGAGATGACAATAATAAAACTATATTTATGTAACCATAAATTCAGAATGTTTTGCATCTAATGTTCAAATTAAGACACCTAAGTTACTGTAAATTACTCAGTGGTTCTAAAGAAGGGATAACAGTTAGAGATATTTATTTGTAGTGCTGCTCATTGTTTAAATATACATTATTGTTAGTTTTTTTTTTTTTTTAAGTTCCACACTCTTCTTTTCTCTTCTCATTGTTAACTGAGGATGTGCTGTGATCTCTCTTCTCTGTGGCTGAGTAGTTAAACATATTGAAATGTCTGCTTCTCTGCTCTCAGAAATTTGTTTTCTAAGCTGAAAAGTGTAATTCTTTCAAAATTCACAAATAAAATCCAAGAATTCTCCTGCTCATATTCCATTGTTCCTCAAAAAGTTTAAGGGCCAAATGAAGTTCTATCATCGCTGAATGGTAATACACCATTTAATGTAAGCCTTGACACAGGTTCTGCAAAAAAGATATAAAATACTCATCTCTATTAATTTTTTTTAAAAAGAGTGCATTTGTACTCAAGGTAAGGAGTGAGCAATTGAAAAGTAAAATATTGTCAAATTGGGAGGAAAACTGATAGGTCAAAACTTGTTTGAATCAAATTCTTTTGCTTTCCAAGGAACTCAATTAAAACAAACTTAAGCAGAATGGGAAGTCACTGACCGATTATAAGACCATAGATAGAGGGTGTTTTGCAGCTGGTCTAAGTCAACTCATCCAAAGGCTGGGTGCTGACTGGTCTCTTGCTCTCACCATGCTTCTTTATGAATATCACTTTCAAATTTTCATGCTAGGTTTCTCCATGAGGCTGGACCCATGGCCACTCTCTTTACTGCCAGGGTGTAAGGCAGTCTATTTCCTTAGATTTATTTTAAAAGAAGTTTGCAGAGAAAAATTCTGATTGGCTTGGCTTGGGTCTCATGACCAGCCCCATGAACAGTAGGACTCAGTAGCATGGTAGTTGCCCATGGACAGAAATTTCAAAGAAGTTTCAAAGGAGAAGAGAGGTGAACTGTCCAGAAAAATACAATTGACCTCCACTCTATACTTGAAGGAGAAAAAAAAACTTGTTTTCAATTCAGAAGAGTTGTTGGTTAGGATGAAAGAAAAAGGAAGAAAAAGCTTTACAATAGTGAATTCTTTCCTTTCCTATAGTGAGACCCAATACAGAGATGAAGTACTTTGCTATAAATAAAAAGCTCAAATCAATAACTACCATAGCCCCATCACACTGCATTATAATTTTCTATGCACAAGACTGTAGTCCCAATGACAGATGAGTGCTTTAAACTCAAGACCCTGTTATATCTTTACTCTTGAGGCCAAGGCCAGCGCCAGCATATAGTAGAGGATTTTCTACAAATGTGTAAGTAGGGAGGGAGAAGGAGGAGAGGGAGAGAAGAGATCCTTTACTCAAGTTGCCCACCATCCAGTGGAAGATCAGGCATGATGCAAGCAACTACAACTCAAGACAGAATAATCCGTGCTAAATAGAATTATAAAAACATCCTTCAGTAATTTAGAAGAAGTGATTTACTCTCCTGAGGAAAATCAGATACAGCTTCATAAGGAAGTTGCTTCTGAGTATTTCCATAGAAACTCTATTCAGTAACCCAGAAAGAAGAAATGGTGTTGAGACAGAAACAACAGGTGGGAACACTGCACCACAGCCTTAAATTGCTTATACATAGAATAGGGTGACTTCAGAGGTTCAAGAAAGGACTTTTTGCTCCTTATCTCCATTAAAAAGATCTCCCTCACCTATTCATATTGTCTGAGAATTATTCATAAGAAGCAAAGCCTTTCACTTCCTAATTAAGGATAAGTTTTCAAAATGTAAATATTCCTTGGTTTATAGTAAGGAGTAAATGACTAATAACTCAGCCTTGCTTGGAAGCTAATTGTGGTAGAAGGCAAAGGAAGGATAAAATGGAGGCATTAGGTTCTGCAGAGCAAAAAGACACGCTGAGAGAAGGCAATTATGCATGCTCAGAAAGGCAATGAAAGGGGAGACAGGACCCTCACCAGGTTGGAAGCTCTTGCATTGTATATTGGACTGGAAATGCACAAGGACAGTCCTCCTGATGTCGGCCCCTCTGTTAGAAAGTAAAACAGGCAACCATTGGCTCTGTTTTAACACATCTTAGTTTTAGTAGATTAAACTTAGGTGGGGGCTTGGCTTGATACTGAACTCTGTGCTCTACCACGGCAGTGGAAATCAGCTTTTTAATGAAAATCAAATTAGCTCGTAAAAAGGAAGTATTTTGGATAACTGATAACTGATTAAGTATATCAGTTATATTTTGCAACAATAGCACTAATAATAGTGCTACGTACCAAATCCAGGGACTTGAGAATAAATTTTATCATTGCTCACTGGTACATGGTATGATGGTTAATTTTAATGGTAAACTTGGCTAGGCAGTGGTATTCAGTTGTTGGTCAAACACCAGTCTAGATGTTGCTGTGAAAGTATTTTGTAGATGTGATTAACATTTACAATCAGTAGACTTTAAGTAAAGCAGATAATAATATGGGTGAGACTCATCCAGTCAGTTGAAGGCCTTAAGAGGAAAGACTGAGGTTCCCTGAGCAAGAGGAAATTCTGCTTCAAGATGGCAACATAGAAACCCTGCTGGAGGTTCCCATCTGCTGACCCATCCTACAGATTTTTAGACTCACGACCACAATGTCAATTCCCACCAGAATTCCCAGCCTGCAGCCCTGCCCTACAGATTTCAGACTTGCCAGCAGTCACAATCATGCAAGCCAATTCCTTAAAACCTCTCTATAGATAGATGGTAGATAGGTAGATAGATAGATAGATAGATGATAGATATTCTATTCCTCCATAGAACCCTGACTAACACATATAACTGGATAGCTGGGAAATTCTTTGGGGCTCAGCTGCCTGCAGGCTGGTCTTTCATGTGCCAGCATGTGAGACCAGGCTTGTTCTCAGGGAAGTACAGGCATGTTATAAGAGTGGAGGTAAAGCAGCAAAAGAGGGAATGGAGGATTTCCTGAGGTATAGACTCAGAACTAGCACACCATCACTTCCATCACTTCTGTTGACCAAAACAAGTCACAAGGTCAGTTTGAATTCAAGGGGTGGGACAACAGACTCCACCCTTTGATGGGAAGAGTGGCAAAACCATTGCAGGAAGACCATTAATTGGGGTGATGAATGTAGTCAATCTAAGACTCTTAGAAAACAAGCCTGCAGAGTCTTGATGATAATACAGTTATGACGTGCAACCTAATTTGATGACTGCTAACCCCCTCTTGAATGATGGCATGTGACTGTCTTCTGAGTCTCAATATTTGCCCATGCAGCCAGGCTGTTAAAAGGAGTAAATGCTCTTAGATCAAAGTATCCTGAATATAATAATAGATATAATCAATATAATAACATATAGATTGTATAGTTCTATCTATGTAGCACTCAACAGTTTACAAAGCATTGTTTCATTCATTATCAGAATGAATACTTAAGTCCAGGGAAATGTTAAAGGTATAAATGGAATTAAAGGAAAAAATAAACAAAAGGGAGAAGAAGGTATGAAGAAAGAAGGGAACTGAGTCTTAGAAGCATTTCTACCTAAAGACAAATGCTGGAAAGAGTATTTCTTTGAAGAATTCTGGGCACCTAGGGGACAATTCTGAACTAGATTTGGAGATGGATAGTAAGTAGATGAAGATGACGCATGATCTAGGAGGGATATATGGGCACCAACTCCTGGAGCAAAAGAGCAAAACAATATCTTTGGAAGATGGATTTAGGGAAGAAAGTCTTCCTAGGTTTAAGTAAAAGTATATTAAATGTGGATATGTTTTTATTTGTTTGAAATGCATTTCTTCCTACCTCTCCCCCTTCTTAGAAACAGGGAGCAATGGGGAGGGAAGGAAAGGGACACAATAAGGAGTACAGGGGAGGAAAGGAGAGGGGAAAGACATGGAAGGGGGCCTCCCCAACCTTCTTCAAAATCCCCAGGAAGCCTGGAGGTGGAATCAGGGGTGTGTGATACAAACCACGAGGGTGAACGCGTGAGCTTGCTGTAGCACAACTAGGAAAACAAAAGCAGCCTGGAGATAGTCACAGCCACAGTTCACTCTGAAATGACAAGAGATTTAGGCAGATGTGCTAAGAGTTTGAACATTGCTGCCCCTCTTGGCGTGATGACAGAACTCCGCTCACAGCTGTCCCTGGAGGAAGGTCAAGTGTTAAAAACATACCCAGGATTGAACAGTCTGATGGCAGCACACAAGCCCTTTCAACTTCTCAGGGATATCAGGACAGCAGTTGGATATTTAACAAACAACAGCAGGGTCTCTGGTAGAGTACCAATCCCTGTGAAAGCACAGGTCCCAGCTCAGAGAAGTTTTAAAGGCATAAAGCCAAAGGGAGGCGAGGTCTGGGCAGCCACCATCCTCATACAGTCAGGCTGAACTTTTATAATCTGGTCACTGTGGGCAGAGAAGGAGTCTGCTTTCAGAACAAGGTGTTTTCTTAAATCTTCTCCCTCTTGGAAATGTTTCTACAGCCAGCCATCGAGAAAAATCAGAAAAGGATGAAGTATTTTCTGGAGTGGAGAGTGTGAAAAGAGATTGGAAATAAAAGAGGTAGAAGGCAGTAACAGCCACTATCCGCCCACTCCAGCATCTTTGCCAGTCACGTTCACTAGAGAAAGTCTCTAGCCTTGAGGAAGGGTCTGACTCAGGACAAATTGAAGAGAAAAACAAAGACTAGGCTAAGTGAAAGCCGACAAGGAAATCCACAAAAGAAAATCCAAGGAATGAAAGTAATTTGAAAAATTATATCTAACACTGAATATCAAAACAAATATGAATGCACATGATTTGGGGAAAGAGCACAAAACTGAAAATTAGAAGAAACTGGTTCCAGTTCTGGCTCTGCCACTTACCAGCTGTTATTTGATCTCTTTGAGTCTCAGTTTCCCCCTAATAAATGGGATCATAACCCTAGCTCACATGATTATTGTATCAAGGAGAAAAGTCCCAGGAATGTGCCTATAAATGTAGCTTTTCAAATGTTAATGTCCGTAATTGGTATTATCATCATGTTTGATAAGAAAAGGTGATTCCAGCATATAAATTTGCATATTCATTAAAAGCTAGGAAAATGCTGATGTTATAACTACGGTCACTGCTGCAGAACCTGTCGCCGGCTAGATCTGTCAAAAAGAAAATTACAGAAACATGCCTGAAGTTGCCCTGCCCTCCCTTTCACGCTGATAAGGGAAATGAAAAATGGACTATATCCTTCGCAGGAACATCCCTTTTACTGTCTTCAAACTAAATATTCATACTTGCCAACTCTCAAAGCTATTCTGAGACAAAGCAGAGATCACAGTTTATCTCTTGGGCTTTTAATATCCCTCATTTGTATGGATGGAAAAGTTGAGGTGCATGAACAGAAGAAGTGGCTCACTCCAAATCCGCATGTGCTGGGAACAGCTGGCCTTCCCCACCATAGAGCAGCCCCAGGAGAACGTCCCAGCTTCAGGCTAGTGGCAAAACACAGAGAAGATGTAAAATATTAAACAAATAAAGACCAAGGAGGGAAAAGAAAAATATATATTCTGGGACATATTTTCAAAATAAGAAAGATAAATTCTGAGAAGGAAACATGTTGGGAGAACAAGACAACTGTTGAAATAAATATGAAAAGAAGACAAATTTGGGCCAGACCAAAAGGAAAATTCGAAAATATTAGGCAATGGTTGAAGAAAAGTTAAAACTGGGAGAGTAAGATAAACACCAAAGGGCAATAAATCATAGAAATAACACATCTGAGAATTATTATGAACAAAACACATCCCACAGAGTAAGTCTGCGAGAAGTAAGACAAAAGCAATGTGACTAAAAAATGTAGATATCATAAGGATGGAAACCCTGTTGGGAAGATAAATATCCAGAAGAACATGGCCTCCCTGGTCTTCCATAGGGAATCCGATTTACATGCATTTCCTTAAGCTGTCCCTCTTGGGTTGTACTCCAGTCTCTTTCTATTCAGTACTGGAATGGAGGTCACCTCTCCCTTACCTGATAGGAGCTCTCATTTACTCTGTAAGTGACAGATGGACTCATCCCCTTAGGAGTGACACTGTTCTCCTTCTGTCACTGATAACTCCTCCCTGGGGAAAAGCTAGAGCACTGCTCTCCTGTTACCAAATCCGAACCTTGTCACATGCAGGTGAGTAGCTTCAAACACGGTGTGCGCCACTAGCAACTTGCCCACCTTTCCCCAGCTTCCCACAGTCGTCCAGATCACCTGACTCTCCTGTGAAAATCCCTGGACAAGATGGAGAAACAGAAGCTTGTCGTGATGAACTTGAGGCAGGCTTTGAAGTAAGACCGACGAAGATTTGAAATTCTATAGCCGTTGTAGATCAGCTGTGTGATGTTGAACTAGTTAGTTTAACTCTCTGCAGCCCCTACTGCCTTGTCTGGGAAATAGGAATAACAATATTCTGAGATAATTAGGAAAACCAGTGTGTTTTCCATAAAAGTCTAGCTGCTCTAAGGACTCAAAAAGTGGTAGCTTGTGGAATAACCACGAGTCATGACAATCATAATCTTCACCTGCATGTGGGTTCTGGGTTCTGGTGGCCTGGGATCACGCCACCACAGAAAATATCAGACAAGGCAGAGATGAGGGTGGAGAGGTCCAGCGCCTCATCTCTGAAAGCAGGAATGGGTCCAATTAAAGACATACTCAGCATCCAGAACACAGTGATAGCCATGATGCTCACATCTGTATCACACATTACAAACGTATCAAGGGCTTTCACTCAAAGAGGGGAATAGATTTTGGATACTGGGCATAAATGACAGGATGATAAGGCTACTTACTCTCTTTATAGAACAGTATTTTTTTTTTTTTACTTGCAAAGTACAATAGTTTCACATCCATTGTCTAACACAATCACTTCCACACAGTAACATAAATTGTGTAGGGAATATCCATCTCGTTCTCATACACGAGAAACCTGAGGCCAGGAGACATTGTGACTCACCTAAAGTCACACAAGGTCATGCAACCAGTAGGTGGCAGCTCATGGATGGCTCCAGATCCACAGCAGAGGATGTGGTGCTCCCAGCCATCCCCTCCAGAAAGAGAAACTTTCATTGCTTCCTGTGCTGCATTAAGAGAACCCTCTTAGCTAAAAATACCTCATGCAAATGAATTCTCCTTGAGGGAAGAGAATACACAACCAAACATTCAGTGGGGGAGTAAATGCAGTTAATATTAAAACAGAAGCCTGGAAATTGCCTCTCTTCTCCACCCAAAGTGTGGTCCTCAGACAAGCAGCACCGTGCCACCAGCGTGCTTGTAAGAAATAAAGAATCTTGGGGTCCACTCCAGACCCACTGAAGCACCATCTGCATTTTAACAAGAGTCCCAGGTAATTCATATGCAGATTAATATTTGAGAAGCACTGGTCTTGGTAATTCAGACAGGAAATCATTTCGCCATTGAGGTGGCCTGAATTCACTTTGTCAGAGAAGAGCTCTACTTTGCACAGCTGAACCAAGATGACTTTTAGGATCAACCTACCTAATTACCTACCCTCACCCCCTACCTGAGCACATCCATCCAACTGTCTATATCAATTTGTCTACCTCAACCCCAGTTGGCTCTGCCCTTGACAGGATGTATAGCGAGACCATAGTTGGGGGAAATCTTTGCTTCAGAAACAGACTTCATAGAGCTGGAAAGGGAATGAAGTAGACTCAACCTACGTCATCGTGAAGGTCTCTTGCATTCCTAAAATCCCATGATTCTGTTTCTACATTGCATTCTTGGTTTGAGCTCCTTGTTCTATGTAGCTTTCAGAACTTTTGCTTACCCTGATCTCTGACACATCCCTACTTGTCAGATATTTACCTGGGGATAAATTTACTTTTTAACCTATTTATGTGGGGATAAATTTACATCATAGTGGACTGCTCTCCTGATTACTTCTGACCTCTATTATCCCAAGAGTCACCTAACAACAGTTGACTCTGCATGGTCACTCACTCTTATTTGAATGGCTACATCTGGAATCCAGAGGAACAGTTCTTTCAGAATATTCTTGGGAGAGGCATGTTCAGTCTATGACCCAGTTTCATCTGTTTTGCAAAAATAAGCTATACCTGGCTCTTTCCCTTGGAGATGTGGGACCACATTACATCATGCATAGGGAGGTCTCCAAGGGTTCCACACAAAGGTTCACCATTATTGAACAGTATTATTACCCTATTGCCCCTCAATTAAAATAAGTGGCACTTTAAAATGCAGTAACAGCTGCTCCCAGCAGTGTCTCCTTGCAAAGCATTTGTGTTCTCAGTTTTTGCTTTTCCCTACAGCCTTTTACATCTTTGTTTAAACTGTGCTTCACACTCACCATTGTGAAATCCACACAATGCTAACTACGAAATGCCCAATTCAATCCAAAACCAAAAAAAGAGCTCAAAGACCAAGAGAATGCCATACAACTCTCATACCTGGACCCTAAAGGCCCTTTACCATAAGAGTATTTTGCAGCAGTAGCTTTATGGGGTCTTCCTGGGATACAATCAAATCCACAGGCACCACACTTGGGCCCTAGAACAAGCGAGTGGCATGCAATGAAAGGCAACACAATATGTCAACTACATATGCTTACCATTGGAAAAAATTCCAAGTGCATCCAACTCAAAAGAAAAGGATCCTTGTGCTTATTTGCTATGGTATATTTCATGGCATAAAATAATCAGTGTCAAATGTAGAAAACAATAAAAATCTCCAGCAGAAATTAATTCTTCACACCTTCTATTCTCTTCTCAAACTTCCAACAACTCTTTCCTCTCCTCTTCCTTATTCTTAGCTAATGACCTTCCTTCCTATTTCCCTGAGAGCAAGCAGAGAAGAGCTTTTATAAAGCTGTATCTATTCACATCTGAGCCCTTACTCTGCCCTCCCTTACGTTAGTCACTGAGGAACAGTGCTTACTACTAGCCAAACCCAGCTCCTAACCCTAGACACCTGATCCCGTCACCTCTCCTTACTCAAGAATGTCACTACAGAAATTCTCTTCTCTCTCACACCTCTTTCCTTATTTCTTAATTCTTCTCCACTGCTGGGCTGTTTCCATTAACATCCAAGCATATTGCAATTTTTCACACAAAAAAATAGACTCCCTTTAAATTATAGCTACATCTCTCTCAATCTACTGATCCTTTTTTAATTTGGACATTCCTTTAAAACAAAACTCCCTGGAAGTATGTGTCTATATACACTGTCTCAATTTATTTTATTCCTTCCTGAACAATTTCCAATCTAGCTTTCCCTCTTTCTGCCTGTCTCCAATTAAACTGCTCTTGTCAAGATCAACAGTGACCAACATGTGGTTAAATCCAGCTTCTAATTTTCAGTCCTTATTTCATTTGATCTATTAGAAGCATTTGATGGGATTGATCACTTTTTCCCCTTCACTAGGCTTCTAGGACTCAAAAGAACATTCTTGGTTCCTTCTTATGTCACTGGTGGATCTTTCTCGGTCTCCTTTTCTTGTCCTTCCTCAGTTCCCTGATCTTTAAACATTTGAGTGCCCATGGCTCTCAAATGTTCATTCCCTTGGTGAGTTCATTCAGCACAATGCCTTTAAAATGACATGTTTACATGGGTGACTCCCAAATTTAGGTAGCCAGCCCTGACCCCTACCTTTAACCACAGATCTTGGACATCTAGTAGACATCTCAGACTTAACATGCCCTGAACTGATATCTCGATCTTCCTCCTTGAAGCCACTCCTCCTGCACTTGTTCCCATGTCAGTTAAAGGCAACACATCCTTTTTTTGCTCAGGATGAAGCCATGGTTTCATCCTTGATTTCTTTCCTTCTCTCAGAGCTAATCCATCAGAACAATTTTTTTTTTTAATTTCTATCAAATCACTGAGAATGTGACCATTTCTCATCAGTTACACTGTTCCCACCTTGGTCCAAGCCATCATCATTTCTCACCTTCTAAATGACCTCTGGTTTTCTGTCCCTGTCCCCTGAAATCCACATGGCAGTCAAAGTGATTCTTTTAAAATATATGAATTAGATCATGTCACTCTTCTGCTCAAAACTTTCTAATAGCTTCCAATCTTGCTCAATAGCTGAGTCAAGTTTTCACTTTCAGGACTCCATTCATGCATCTATGAAATGATAATAGTGGTACCTATTTCACAGGATAATTGTGAAAAATAGAGGCAACAATGTTCACAGCTTGTTTACGAGAGTTCCTGGGATGAACTAAAAGCTCAGAAATGTAAACTATCATCATCATGATCACAAATGCATTGATAATATATTTAATCAAAAGGATCAATAGTATTGTAGTCCACAAATTATAATAAGATCTAAAAGAGAAACTAGAAACGCTGTTCTACTCTCTGTCCATTTATCTCTGAGGAGGCAGACTTTACATCAGGCACTCCACAAGCCCTTTTGGCCACAGGGCATCAGAAGGGATAAATATGATTACTCAGCTGGCAATGAATTCTCTAGCAATGAAGACCAAAAGGTGATGATAATGATAACAACCAAGTCAGTGAGGAAGGAAATGTCAGTGACAGCTGCCAGGAATTCCGACAGGAAATCCATCCTGGCCATCCAGAACATCCATGGGCACCTGTCTTCCTGGCTTGTCTTCTGCCAACTTCAGCTAATGGCAGCTCTGCCTCTGGAGTAGAAGGCAGCCAGATATTTCTGAGAGTCTGCGGTTGGACCCTTCAATCCCTCAGGTTGCCTTACCCCTCCCCTGCCCTCTGGGGCCCCCATTTCTGCCGTTTCCCCAGTCTTCCCTGTTGGGACCTCTCCTGCTGTTCCATGCCTGATTTTTAAGGAGAGCTGTGTCAGCTCTGTACCGGCTGGCAGAGAGCCCCATATGAAAAGGTGAGTGCATCTTTGTGCTGGCGTCTGGTGATTTTTCCCTGTGTGTGTGGTTTCCTTTTTCCCCCTAAATTGACTATTACCATTTTCCTTTTTTTTTTCTTTCCCATTTGAATAGTACCACTAATGCGATGAGAGAGAAAAGAAAAAAAGAGCCAAAGCCCGTTAAAATATAACAACAAAATAACCCAAGGCTCAGGATGCTGAGGCGGCTTAAAGGAGTCCCCCTTCCCTTTCTCATTATCTCTCTTATTCAGCCACCTTCCCCAACAAAGCAGTCCCCTCCCTTCTCCCCCTCCTTGGAAGCTTTTATGCTCTCCATTCAGCTGCCTAGATTCTTATATTCTCTTTCCTTTCCTTCCACTGTCCCATCCTTCTCTCCATCCCTCCTTCCTGAAAGATTTTGCTTCACAGCCTCTTTTTTCCTTTCTGCCACTTCATAGGCTATTGTTACAAGGTCCACGTACTATTAATTCTAAGCAAAAACAACATCCTGAGGACATGGTGAGGATAGTGATGGATGAAGGAAGACCAAGGGAAGCAGGAGACTAGCTATTCCTCCCCACAGCAGCCCACTAGCCAGAGGGACCAGATGATGAAAGACAAGTAAACAACCAGAATGCGGACAGAGAGCCTTGCTGGGGGAGCAGAGAGCACAGGGCTAAGGGACAGCAAGGAGGACAGAGAAAACTGCCACCTTGTTGCTTGGTAACTATACACAGGTCATTTAGCTCTGTGAGCCTCATCTGTAGAATGGGCATCATGAATTCTATCTACCTCTTTGTGAAGATCAAATGAATGGAAGAAGTTAGCAAAACTGCGAACTGCTATACAAAATAAAGTGGTTGTTATGATTACTGTGGAATATCTTTTGAGGGAAAGATAGTTGTTTACTCATCCTGGTGGCCTCAGAATCAAGAGATGACCTTGCACGTGGCCAGTAGCCAGTGAATTATTGTGGAATATAATTGAATGAATTCCTATTCTTTTCACGTCTTATGTAACCACCCTACATGTTTTATTTCAACAATAATCATTTCTTCTACTTCTCAAAATTACCGGGACTAAATAAAACATGGCACTGCCCTATAATGAAATACCTCCCATGCACCATTAAAAATTACCTGTTTAATGAGTTTGCATAGCCTGACAAAGTGCTCTTGTTATATTGTTAAGTTTTAAAAGCAAGATACAAAACTTCCTAAATAGTATGTCCAACTATTTGTGTTGTGTGTATATACTCCAAATATTAATATTAATATCCAAAATATTAATACTCCAAAAATATTATTACTCCACATTTTGATAGCAGTTGTTTCTGGATTGTGAAATTATGGTATATAAATATATATATATATATATATATATATATATATATATATATATATATATATATACCATTTTATATACCATAATATGTATACCACATTATATAATATATATACCATATATATATTGTTGTTTAAAAGTTTTCAACAATGATTAAGTAATATTTTAATAATTTAAAGAAAACATAAAATGTTATATTAAACAAAGATTACAATGGCCAGGAACAACTTCATGTACCCTTTCCCCACTCCCACCTTACCAAGAGTACTGAGTTCTTCTAAGACAATTAGAAAGTGTAGGGACAGGAAACACATAAGAAACCAATGAGCATATGAGTTACTTTATTTCCAAGATATCACATCTAAAATCCCAATGCCTCCATTCTCTCAAATACCAACAACATCTTCTCTCCAGGCAGAAAATCTGGGCTGGGATTTTATGTTAGTGAGTCCAAAGACAAGCTACCATGGCGTAGCAGGCAGAGGAAGAAGGAGATGGCCAAATTCATAATTCACCTGAACTTTCTAGCATCTTCTCTCAATCATCTGTCAGCGAAGGTCTACAGGTAGTAATTCAGTTTTACGTCTCCTTGAAGGAGTTGTGCTCACTGATCATTGAGGGAGGTTTAACCAGTTGGTTTTTTTCTTGTTTGTTTGTTTGTTTGTTTGCAGTACACGGGCCTCTCACTGTTGTGGCCTCTCCCTTTGAGGAGCACAGGCTCCGGAGGCACAGGCTCAGCGGCCATGGCTCACGGGCTGAGCCGCTCTGCGGCTTGTGGGATCTTCCCGGACCAGGGCATGAACCCGCGTCCCCTGCATCTGCAGGCGGACTCTCAACCACTGAGCCACCAGGGAAGCCCTAACCAGTTGTTTTAACCAGTGCAGAATTGACAGAACTAACACATCAATGTCTTGATGGAATCATGCAAAGAAGTACAACCCAGGTAGAATACAACACTTGGTAATGGAGAAGAATGAGGTAAGGTTTATTAAAAACACCACCTTCCTGGGCAAAATCTGTATTTTTATGTACTCATTGATCTTCTAAAATATATATCTATCCAAACACTGACTCATTCAATATCAAGCTCCCCAAATTCCCAAAGACAATGGGAACAGCTCCCTCACACTTGTTTTATTTATATACCAACAACTTAAATACTCTCAATCTAACCATCTTGGTCCCATTATTTGTTGGAGGTGGCTTTTGTCTGCTCGTCTGGGACTTTTCCTCTTAGGTGGGGTACACTGAAGGTTTCTGCTTTGAGAAAAGTAAACAAAGGTATCCTCCCAAGGAGAAAGTTTAAGTATTTTAAACTTTCCAAACTTTGTGGACTGAATCAGAAGGAACTACAATTGGTAAAATGTAAAATCATGGTCAGAAAGTAGGTCTCCTATGAAGCTATGACCGAAATTTAATTCAACAACTTAATGGGGAGCTAGTGATTAGCAAAATGAAGCAAGAGCTAGGAAGATAGAGAGAAATTTCTTGGGTTCCAGGACTGAACCTGTTCCCAAGAGGCAGGATTTGTGCAGAGAAAATTCCATATTGGACCTGCCTTTCCTGGAACTCCATCACTGGAAGATAACTTTTAAAGCATCTAAACAAAAATGTGCCTAATTTCTGAAGAATCATATTGGCCTCAGATTTATATCTTTTAACCAGAAAAACACCTCCAAACAAGAGAATCTCAGGTAATATCCTTCCGTGTTTGTGGGCATTTTTACAAAGTTTAATTTTCTAAAAGAGCTTTGGAAAGGGTACATGGTTTGCAATGTGGACCTAAGATTTATCCTAGGTCTTTAATTTTACATGGCACATTTTTGTCTGGTATGGCTACATCTCATTGAGCACCCCACCTCACCTGATCCTTTTCTAATCATGAGTTAGTGTTTAGGATGTCAAACAAATGTCCTGTGCCAGAATCCCCCAGCCCCAGTGACAATAAAAAACATGGTGATCATTTTCTGTTAGGGTATTTAATACTAGATCGATACATACATACATACATACATACAGAGATACATAGATACATAGATAGATACCATTCCTAGTGTGTTATTTTTATTTCAAACTATTACCTGGGTTCACTCAGCTCTCACTAATACCTGAGCCATTTATCTTAGCTTGAACCGCAAAAAAGAATTTTTTAAGGGTATAAGCTTTTGAATTTTGGTTGAGTACTGCTCCTTGGACAAGTCTGAACCTTCAAAATAAATCTTTCTTTTTGATGTTGGGTCACTGAATGCCTCATACAGTTCCTACAGTGCCATTTATCTTAGCCAATGTATTTTCTCATTGGCTGGATAAATACATACATGTTTTCTTGTTTTATTCACCTTGCAGTAGAGGGGAAAAAAATGAACTCTGACAATATAACTTGGTTATTCGTCTTCTGCCACAGTTCCAGCAAGAAAAAGTAACACAGAGAATGTCAAAACCTGGAGAATGCCTGAAGTGCAAAGACTTTTATAAGTAGCTTTCACAACATAAACCACTTTGAGAAGCTTCCAGAATGGCAAGCACAATAGTAAATCGACAGTGCCATCTGCCAAATGGCCTGGAGATGCAGACAGCCGATGGGCTCATTAATTATGGATGACAATCAGAGTCAATTTGACTTCATTATGGGCCAAGAAGAGGAAATCTTTGAGAAGCTTGTTCCTAATGGGCCTCAGTGTAATGGGGAGTATATGGGGGTGGGAGAATCCATCACCCCACCTCCTCTCTCCATCTCTTTGAGAGCAGCACTGTGACCAGAACTACATGAAGTGTCTAAATAATTTAGGCCAAAGTCAAATGGCAGGAGGCCCTGACTTTCCAAAACTTAATATCTAACCATATGGCTCACAGTTCATCAGATGATTATACTAACCTCTCTGGCAGGGAGGGAGATTGCTTAACCAAAACTGGAATTTTTACCCCTGTTTTTGTGCTCTCTTTTCAGGGGATGATGCTAGCCACCTCCCTGAAGATAAAACATGCCATTGGCCTGTGGAGATGGAGGGAGGTACAGGGCTACACTGAGGTTCTCCATCACACTCACTCAGCTTCCCGGGTCTTCAACCCACTCCTTCTGTGCGGCCTCTATGTATTAGAGCACAGACTGTAGAAGAGGAATGAAGCTGAGTACCACATCTGATTGGACCTGCAGGGGGCTTTCGTGAGACAGGATGTAATTACTCCTCTTGGATTGCAGCCAGAGCAAACACTTGTGTGATCACTCAGCCTCCTTTGTGTTTCTCTAACACCTTCTCTAGCATAACTCACTGCCATTCTCCCATTTGAGCTTCAGAAGAGCGTCCGTGCTTCTCCAGCAGCCTCTCTTTTAGACAATTCAATTTAACTGAACAAAATGGAGGCTGTGATATCCCCAGTGATGTGCAAGTCATTCTGGGAGTAATAAACAAAGTCTAAGGTATAACCTACGTGATCAAGAAATTTAGCCTATTTGTGGAAACAAAATGTAAATGAAAGAAATAATCAGAGAGCAATAGAAACATACACAAGTACAAAAATAAGGGTCCACAAGCCAATGTTATTGTTATAGCTAGATAGAAAAGGGAAGCATACACTCTCTCCTTGGCTACAGGGGACATAAAAAGTCATCTTGAATTTAGCTAATTTGTTAATGACCATACCTGTACACTGAGAAATAAATTGGGATAGTTTAGGTGTGGTTTGGTTATCTACACTATTCCAATTCATTTCTCAGTGCATAGATGTGGATTTTCTCTCCATTCTAAACCAGTTTTTTTTTTTTCAATCATACTTCTCAGGAATCACTCTTTAGCAAGAGGCTCTGTCACTATGATACTCCATAAAGCTCGTCTTCACTCGAAAATGGATGTGTTTTTAGCTTCTGAGTAATACGCATCTCCCTTGATTCTTAGCATGCTGACACTTAGCTCTGATATATACTCATGTACCTTTCTCATTAGGAACTATAAGCAATAAACTTGTAAAAATCTCTTCTGCTCATGTTTAAGTGCCCTGTGCAGTTCACTTATATTTATTCTCTGAAATGATTGTTTTGGACTTCTTTTTAAATGGACATGAAATGATTTGGACATTATTATTAAACCTAATAGGAGGCAAATCAAATGCAATGTTGAGAAATGCACAAGTTCATTAGTGCCCACTATGCAACTCGTATGGTCCTTCCCAAAATATATATTAGAAAAAACATGCTCCTTTGAAGAGTATGTTAGGAAGACTACTATTTTTTAACACGATAAAGTACCTTTGTTACAGCTCAGGGTACTTGCACAAGTATTATCATGTTTGATTCTCACAGAGTTACCCTGAGGCAGATGAAGCATATTTTTTTATCTCCACATTCCTCATAAAGAAACTGAAGTTTAGCATGCTCATGTGACTTGTCCAAGGTCACACCACTAAGAAGTATCACAGCCAGTTGTTTAACTGACTCCTGGTCCAGGGCTCTCTCTGCAACAATCTCTTGTGAAATTTCTAGATACCAGGTGTCAAAAACTGAGAAATTAAATGGGATAGATTTTACCCTATTTGCAAGCTGACAAGTTAGACTGCCACAGTTTCATGGATGCTGGCAGAAGACATGAAGCTCCTGGTTCAGAGATAAAAGACTGTTACAGTAATTGTCATAGACAGAGTAATAGGATTTTATCCCCAGTTCCTATAGCCCAGTTCCCTTAGTGAACTGGACCAGGTGACTCCTGAAGAATGCAATAAGCTCCATAATAGAAGAGTAGCATTAACTTTAGGGAACCAAGCCTTACATAATGTGAATTAAGCATGCCTATCTTTGTATGTTATCTTTTTTTAAATTGAAGTATAGTTCATTTACAGTGTTGTGTTAGTTTCTGGTATACAGCAAAGCAATTCAGTATACATATATCTATTCTTTTCCATTATGGTTCATTAGAAAATATTGAATATAGTTCCTTGTGCTCTACAGTAGGATCTTGTTGTTTATTTTATACATAGTAGTTCATATCTTCATGTTATCTATATTATACTGGACAGTGAGAAACTTCCTCTTCTCTCCATAGGGATATTATATATATATATATATATATATATATATATATATATATATATATATATATATATTCTTTAAAAAAGGGTCTAAAACAAAAGCAGTCAGTCCTCTGTAAGATATGAATAAGTATAAGAGACTGATGGTGAATTGTCTCTAATTCTATATACTAATACTATGATGAACAGGTATTATGGTTTACTTGAGTTTAAGTAACCTATTTCATGTGACAAAAACTAGTAATGGTTGGATTAGTATGTAAACCCACATCTTTTCACTCTATATTCCACATTCTACTATTCTATGCTGTCTGTCCCAGGTTGAGGTAATATTTGGGGACAATGAATATCTCTACAACCATCAAATTATACCTTCTGGTAAACAACCTCTCTTTCAGTCCTGGTGTAGTAGAAATACCAAGCACCTATTTCCTATGCACACATGCTACCCCCTATATATAGCAGGAAATGTATCCTAACTCTAAAGGGAGTGAACACGAAACAGATCGACTTTGATCCGATGAGCTACTTGACAAGAGTGCGAGTCCAAGATTTGGAGCCAGAGAGAACTAGATTTCACTGAGTAAAATAGTAAGCAGACATTGAAATGGGTGGATGGGGACCAAGAAGGGAAGGAGAATGCTTGTGGAGCCTGGAGGCTGAAGAGAGTAAAGGCAGATACATAACAAAACAGATTTATCTAATAAGATGTTTATTCTTATGTTGCACCCTA
The DNA here is from genome assembly GCF_949752795.1 of Hyperoodon ampullatus. Classification (NCBI taxonomy): domain Eukaryota; kingdom Metazoa; phylum Chordata; class Mammalia; order Artiodactyla; family Ziphiidae; genus Hyperoodon; species Hyperoodon ampullatus. The sequence continues at coordinate 88,373,679 of NC_136920.1, forward strand.
ATGTTTTGTGGGAAAAGAGTCTTTGGGAAGAACTGCAAAGGTATTGAGTTTCATTGGTGATTCTCTATGGTTTAGAGACAGTGGCAAGGCAGGGCCTCTGAGGGGAAGGGAATAAAAATATCATGCCTCTCCAGAAACTCACCAAAGTCTCAAGAAGACTTAGGATGTTTCCAGAGATGCTTCATGCTACAAAAAGTTGACTTACATGGTCTGTATCAATTGACCCTTTTTCCCTCCAGCTTCTAGCTGGGTTCAGCCAATGGGAGGAACCGACAGAAGATCCAGAGGTGAAGTCTGCCGCCAGAGTATTAATTTCCCCAACTCCCTCCTCTAACTGACTGTCTCATTCTACCTAAGCTCACAGTTCTTATCAGGCCATATTCTCCAGACATCTACTCCCTCTAGCTTTATACCTTGATCTCAAGGAAAACCCAGTTACCATCAGGGTAGAGCAAAATACTTTCTCTTGGATTCTTAATTAGACTACACCACTTGCTAGCTGTGTGATCTTGGGTAACTAATTAACTTCTCTGTGCCTCAACTTCTTTATGTGTAAATTTGGGCTAAAAATAGTGCCTACATCAGACGGACGTGTGAGGATTAAATAAGAAAGTCCTCGCATAAGGTTTGGCATATAGTAAGTAGTTGATAAGCATTAGATAATTGTTGTCATTTTCTTATTGTTGTTATTGTTATTTTTCCACATCATCAGTGTGGAAAAGAAGAAAAGAAGTTTTGCTCTCAAAGGCCCATTAACTTTTAAAACTGAAAGACCCAGCTAGAGATCCAGTCAATGGCAGTGAACGAATGGCCCTCCTAAACCGGGAAAAATCTAGAACCTGTCGTATTCAGAGCATATTCAGAGCAGAAGTTGCAAATATATCAATTGGCATGTCAAATATTAACAGCCCATGTTTGAATATGTCCACTCAGTTCTAGAAAAGATGTCATCGTCATCTCCATATCAAGGGATTAAAATCATTGTGTGAATGTTTCCTCTATGCTGAGATTTCTCTCATATTATAGGATTCTCTATTATTAATCATTTTCTCTAATATCTTAATAATGTGATAGAAAAATCAAATTAGGCTGGTAGAAATTTCCCATCAGACTGTATTAACTTGGTCTAGTAGAGACTTCAGTTTTCTTTCTAATGAGAATGCTAATAGCCAGCTTAGTCTGCACAGTGCATGGATCAGACAAGCTCCTTCTTTTTTTGGAGGATGTGTCAGAGTCATCTTGAACTCATTCCCCTTTGTTGACATTTACAGCCAATCAGTTTCCAATGTTTGTCAATTCTGCCTTTGTATCAACTTATCCTCTGTTCCCTATACCAACTGCATAAAACCCTCACTAATCCTTGTCTAGACTATCAGAGCCTCCAACAAAGGCTCCTACCTGGTCTGTTAACACTCTAATTAATCTTCCACATTTTTGCTATATTAATCTATCAAAGGCGTATTTATGGCTATATCATTTCCCTGTTCAAAAGTCTTCTATGATAACCCATTACCTACCAAAGACAAGCGTTAGGGGACATACTTTTAGCATGTAAAGCACTCCATGTGCTGGTCCTAAATTACTTTTCCAACCTTATCTCACACTATTCTCTTCACTAACTGTCTTTGGTAGACAAAATGGATTTTTAAGCTATGCTGAATATCTTCACTTTGCATACTTGTGCAATATTTCCAAATGCACTCTCTACCTTCTTCACCCTGCTCTGTACATCGGGAAGCCTGACCAAAAGGGTCTTTCTTGCTCTCTGGTTTCTAGCTGGTTTAGCCATTGGAAAGCACAAACAAGAGATCAGAGAGTTGGAAGAAAGTATTAAGGTGCCCACACTTTTGCAGAAAATCTCTTTGTTAAACTCTCTTCAACTACACAGTTTGAAGTAATTTGCACTCATCTGTTTTCTGCTGGGACCCTGGCTGATAAAGTAACAACTACAGGAGTAACACCAAGAAACCAACCCTCCAGTGTAATTCAGGGGCTGGATTTAAAGAGCATGTGGATAACCTTGAAAGAGGGAAATAGGACACTGGTACCTGGCTTTCAATACAAATGAACTTACTTACAAACAGAAACAGACTCACAGACTTAGAGAATGAACTTACGGTTACTGGGGGGAAGGGATAGTTAGGGAGTTTGGAACTGAGGGGTACACACTGCTATATTTAAAATGGATAACCAACAAGGACCTACCGTATAACACAGGGAACTCTGCTCAATATTATGTAACAACTTAAATGGGAAAAAAATTGAAAAAGAATAGATACATGTATATGAATAACTGAATCCCTTTGTTGTACACCTGAAACTATCACAACGTTGTTAATCACCTATACTCCAATATAAAATAAAAAGTTAAAAAAACAGAGTGCTCAAATTAATAACACTGGCAACATGGGACAGGTAGAAATCTGGAAGCTCTGACACTAAAATGACAATAGCAATTCTTAAGCTGTGAGGTCAGATGACACTGTTGCTGCCAGACATAGCGAGAGTATATGGGGAAAAGGGCAATTCCCAGCTTAGTGCTTGGGTGAAAAATCAGAAAGATGCCATGAAAGCTTTGAAGGCGGCTCTCATCCCTGTAGTTGCAGGGCAGATATGGCTGAGCAGTGAAAGTTAAATATCAAAATTTTCCAGATATCTTATGTCAAGGTAAGGCCACCGGTGGGAAAGGAGTGGAATACCACGACATGAGAGGGGACATTTAGGCAGATGAATCAGAAGAGTCTGAGAACTCTGAATCTGCTAATTCCTCCGAAACTCCTGCATCCATGGAGACAGAGGCCCCTTGTTCCCAGCCTTATCTGATAGGATCTGCCTTCCTCTGCATAAAAACTTTTAGTGATATACATGAGGCAATTACTTTACAAGGCAATACTGATTCTCCTAAGGAACCAACCCCTCTAACCACCAGCCACCCTGCATTGCCTCCAGGACCATAGCAAGAAATAGATCCCAGACAGAGAAAGCCTGATCCTGGAAGGTTCAACCTATGCAGGGAAAGAGTTGAGGACGTCGCCTCTTTGTATTAGAGACTATATTTTAAAAAGGATGAAAGCAGATTCTATGGGTGTTAGATCAAGGTTGCCGTTGGTAATGCCACTCATCTACAGAAGTTACAGCTCCTGTCAGGCAACCCTCTCCCTATAGCTCCCCTCTCTGGATTTCAGTAATCCCTCCCTCCTCTAAGCCTTTCAGGCTCAGGAGTAGTAAGGGCTCTCCATTGTTGTGAGCCCCAAGGTACTGCATTATAACCCTTGTTAACATCACTTAACCCTGCCCACAACGTTGAATTTTCCTTAATTATCCTGCCTGAGTAGGCTGATTCCTACCAGGACCCTGACCGATACACTCTCTGGTTTCATGTTTTCTTGTCATGATGCTTTTTATTTGTGTCATGCCCTCTGCTCATAATTCCTTCCTACTCATCCTTCAAAGCCCAAATTTAAAATCAGCTTTGAAATGAAACTTCCCTACTCCTGAAATTGATATTGATTTATCCCTCCCTAAGCCATACTGCCCTTCCCACATACTTCTTTAACATTTCTTAGCAATTTCTTCTTTGCATTGTTGCTAGTTCTAAACGTGATGTATTTCCTTTCTCCATCTATCAGCATCCTGTGGGCAAGATTCATGTTTAATTCTATGTTCATCCTTCACTGGTCTTATCAAGTTGCTGAAAAATAATAATAACCACCTTTAATTTAATTATTTCTGTGTTTCAGGTACCAGTCTATGCTCCTGTATATATTAACTTATTCAGTCGTCCAACAAAGTTTTGAAGTCACCATTATTACAATGTCTATTTTACAGAGAAAGAATTGAGGTCCAAGTAACTTGCTCAAGGTCACACAGCTACCAAAATGGCAGAACAGGCTTCAAGCCCAGCATTCTGGCTCCAAAGCATATACTTTTTAATTTTTTTAAATTTATTTATTTATTTATTTATTTTTGGCTGTGTTGGGTCTTCGTTTCTGTGCAAGGACTTTCTCTAGTTGCAGCGAGTGGGGGCCACTCTTCATCGCGGTGCACGGGCCTCTCACTATCGCGGCCTCTCTTGTTGCGGAGTGCAGGCTCAGTAATTGTGGCTCACGGACCCAGTTGCTCCACGGCATGTGGGATCTTCCGAGACCAGGGCTCGAACCCGTGTCCCCTGCATTGGCAGGCAGATTCTCAACCACTGCACCACCAGGGAAGCCCTGCTACCATTGCTTTTTCACCTTTGGTGCAAATGTAACACAATGAAAAAGAGAAAGAATGTCATAGAATTATTCTGAGAAGAGCTGTGACCTCACAGAATGGGGAGTTAATTGTTTAATGAGTATGGAGTTTTAGGTTGGGAAGATGAAAAAGAAGATAATGGTGGTGATGTTTGCACGACAATGAGAGTATGCTTAATGCCAATAACTGTACACTTTAAATGGTTAACATGGTAAACTTTATGCTATATATATTTTACCACCATATGTTAATCAATTAATATTTTTTTGAAATGAGTGGAAAGAATAAATGAACAAATTAACAGACTAATTAATTAATTAGGAAATAGATTTTAGAGTAGATAGAAGCCAGCCTGACAATTGAGGTCAGACCATCTCTTTGAATCCAGTTTCATCAAACCATCCAGGTTGATGTGGCCTTGGTGGCTATGGTTTAGGTTTCAACATACAGGCACTGAACTTTCTCATTTGGGGGCCTTAGAAATCACATAGAGCTGACATCACATAGCTTGAGGGGAACCCCAATCATCTATCCCCAGCCAATGATGTAAATGATTAATTGTGCCAAACTATACAAGAACTAATCCAATTATATCAGATATTTCTAAAATACTGGTATCATTACTAGGACTATGGTGAATGAGAAGGAAATTTAGTGACTTTTTGTGAGGAGGCTCCCTTAGGAAAAGAGAAAGACCCCTAACCCTAAGTGGTGGAAGGTCTGGGTTCCATCTTACCTCCCTTCTCTTCTGTTATTTACCTTATCTCCCCAGATAAAAGAATCCTGTCCTGAGTGTCAAATACTCTCCACCTGCCAGTGTTTCTCAGATCTCTCTCTTTAACCTCGACCTCTCCCTAGTTCACACTCCTATTTCACATGCCTACTTGACATGTCCACACAGATCTCTAATAGCTATTTTAAACACAAAATGACCAAACAGAACTCAAGTCTGCCCCTTATAGAAATCTACTCCTCACCTCAATCTTCCCCAATAAAATAAATGGTACCACTTTCCAAACAGTTTTGCAGGCTTTAGGATTAGATGTTATTCTTAATCCTTTTATTCACGGAATCCACTCACTCCTGTGTTGTGATATCCAAGTTACCTCTACTCCCCAAACTTATCTGAAATTCTACTACCATCACCTTTATCCAACCCACCTCATTTCTCCCCACCGGCTGCAGAAACACCTCACTGGTCTTCCTGCTTCCACTCTTGCCCCCTACAGTCCATTCTCTACACACAGAAGCCAGAGATGCTGTTTGAAATGTAAAGAATATCATGGCGCTCTCCTGCCTAAAATCTTCCAATGGTGTTCATTTGAACTTAGGATGTAATCCAAATTCCTAATGCTCTCTTACAAAACTGTATAATTTGGAACTCACCTACCTCTCACACTTCAGCTCTCATCACTTTTCCTCTTGCCAGTTACACTGCAGCTTGGCTGCCTTCTTATTCTTCTCCCAATAAGACAAGCTCATTCTTGCTTTAGGGCCTTTACACTAAACGTTACCTCTACTAATACTACACTTCCTCCTGATTATTCCAGGCTGACTCCTTCATATTATTCAGACTTTAGCTCAAATATTACTTCTTCAAAAAGCTTTCCTTGACCACCTAATCTAAAGTAGCCACTGACTTACACATCAATCTTCATTAATTTCATTGCTTGCTTTTTTCTTTTATTTTGTTCTCCCTTCCTTCTTTCCTTCCTTCCTTCCTTTCATCCTTTCATCCTTCCTTTCTTCCATTTCTTTCTTTCTTTTCTCCTTTTTTTCTTTCTTCTCTTTATTTCTTTTTTTTTTCCTTTCTTTTTGCCTGTCTCCCCAAGTAGAATGGGAACTCTAAATGAACAGAGACCACTTCTATGGTAAGTGTATTCCCCACAATATTAAATAGGGTTTAGTACATAGTAAGCATTCAATATAGGGGTTAGTACATAGTAAGCATTCAATATATGTGTGTTGAATGTTGATTATGGAAGGCAGTTCCATTTCTAGTAAACCACTTGTCCAAATGGAGTACGTATTCACTTACATTTTTGAATTTGGCCTTCTAGCCTGGGAACAAAACAACAAGTTGAACTTCAGTGTAGGGCATTACTCATAATAGCTAAATGTCTACCAGCTGGTAAATGGACAAAATGGGGTCTATCCATATAGTGGAATATTATTTAGCAATGAAAAGGAATGAAGTACTAATAAATGTTACAACATGGATGAGCCTCAAAAACATGATGCTAAGTTTGAAACATGAAACTTGATACGAAGAACCACATACTGTGCAATTGCATTTATGTTAAATGTCCAGAATAGATGAATCTATAGAGACAGAAAGTAGATTAGTGGTTGCCTGGGCTGGGAAGAAAATGGGAATTAACTACAAATAGGCATGAGGGATCTTACTGGGGTAATAAAATTATTCTAAACTGGATTATGTTGATAGTTGTACAACTTGGTTAACTTACCAAAAAAATCATTTAATTGTGCACTTAAAGTGGATGAATTTTATGATATATAAATTATTCCTTAATAAACTTTAAAAAAATAAAAGACTGCTTGTTTTCCTCCCCCACCCCCCAAAATACACACACACACATACACACACACAGACACACACACACACACACACAAAATAACCCCAATGAAAGCAGTTGAAAAGCACTCTCAAGTAATGCCCATTTTTGGATATGGACTCCTTCCTATTTTTAACTAAATAAATTGATTTTTCTTCAGTTAGAAATCTGCAGGGGTTTTTATTTTTTTTCCATTTCCAATGGCATCATGCTTAGCTCATCAAATTTTTTCAGCTTTTCCCTTTCCCTGACACTTGGCACCTCTATTGCTATAACATAAACACAGAGTAAATGAGTTGTAATTGCAATTTATAAAGTCTACATGAAGAGCAAGAGACTCCCAGAAACAGAGATTTTAAGCAATAGCATGTGAATATATCTCATTCTTATAAATGGCATTTTTCGAATCTTATATTTACCAAATTAGTAAAGAGCTATATTTTATTGCCTTTTTACCTTAAGTAATAAAGATAAATTTTTGAGTGAGTGAATCCACTGTTACTACACTGATCACACTGATCACAACCCCTCTATGTGATCAAACTCTGAATACATAACTCGATAAAATTTCTTAAGGGCAGCTTCCCCGACTTGAGCAGAGGGCATGAGGATGCAGGAAGCACATGGAATCAGGCTATCCTGAAAGCGTGGAAACATTCTTATGGTCTGTAGATAAGTAGATAGAATGGCAAAAGGCATCTAAGGTACAAGGAACAAAAGAGCCTGGAGGCTAGAAATTATGGCAAAATGTCAAGAAACAAGAGGTATTCAGGAGACAGAATCCAAGTTCTCATTGGGTATTATGCCCTTGTACATTGCATTCTTGTCTTTTAAGTCATAAGAATAAATATTCCCTTACCAAAAGATTTCAGCTATGTCCATGGTTCATTCGAGTACATACTGTGAACCTACTATGCATCTGACAATATATGAAGGAAAGCATAATGCTGAACCTTAGTAAAAGCAGTATGACATGTTTGTTGAGTACAGGTTTCAAAGTCAGTCTTGTCAAGGTCAAGTCTGGACTGTTCCATTTATTAACAATGTGACTTTAGCTAATTTACTCTTGGCCTATTTCCTCATTGGTAAAGTGGGGATAAAATATATATCCTACCTCATAGGAATATTTGAAGAATAAGAGACTATATATGAAATTCTTAGCAGTGTCTGATAAATAAGTACTCAATAAAGGTTACCTTTTATTTCCTGAAAGAGTTTGTGAAGAATAGTATTATTTTGTTGAGTCAAATCACCAGTGAAACTATCTGGGTCTGGAATTTTCTTTGTGGGATAATAAGTTTAATTTTTTTTTAACAGCTATAGGGCTATTAAGATTTTCCATTTCATCTTGTATCAACATTGGTAATTGCATCTTCCAAAATATTTGTTTCCTTCAACTAAGTTGTTGAATTTAATGACATTTTGTTGTTCATAATACTGCTTTATTTTTCTTTATATATATGATATATTTATATATAATATATTATATATGTGTATGTATGAATATATATGATCTATGGTGATAATCACTCATATTCCTGATATTAACTTTTTTTTTTTTATCTTTTCTTCTTGATGAGTCTAGCTAGGAGTTTATCAATTTTGTTGCTTTTTTTCTTTTGGCTTTGTTAGTCTTCCCTATCTGTGGGTTTTCTATTTCACTGATTTCTGCTCTTATCTATTAATTTTTTCCTTCTACTCATTTGGGGTTTACTTTACTCTTCTTTTTCTATCTTCCTAAGATACAAACTTAGGCCATTAATACTATCCCTTTCTCTTTTTCTAGTAGAGTCATTTTAATGTTATAAATTTCCTTCTCCACATTGCTTTAGAAACAAATTCCAATATATTGTATTTTTATTATCATTTAGTTTTATTTTCTAATATTCTCTGTGATTTGTTCTTTGACTCATGGATTATTTAGTAATTATTAAAATTTTCTAATAATTTAGTAATTATTAAAATATTAAAAATTTCTTGATATATTATTTTTATGGATTTATAATTTAATTCCATTCAGTCAGAGAACATGTTCTGTATGATTTCAATCTTTTTAAATTATCAAGTTTTGATTTATGGCCCAGTATATGGCCTATCTTGGGGAAAACATAATGTGCATTTAAAAAGAATGTTATCTATAGTTGTTGGGTATAGTAGTCTATGAATAGTAATTAGAGCAAGGTGGTTGATTGTGTTGTTCAGCTATACTATATCCTTAGTAATTTTTTTGATCAAATAGTTATATAGATAACTGAGAGAAGAACGTTAAATTATCATCTGATATTGTGAAGCTTTCTAAATCTCCTTTAAATTATGTCAATATTGTATTCATACATTTTAAAGCTTTATGTTTAGATTCGTAAAACCTTTATAATGGTTATACATTATGGTTTGTGTGAGTGACCCTTTTATATTATGATTTCATTAGGTTGTTTTATCTGTAATAATTCTCTGTTTTGAGATCTACTATACCTGATGTTAATATTGCTATTCCAGCCTTCTTATGCTTATTCTTTGTATGTTACATCATTATCCATCCATTTTCTTTCAACTCCATCTCTGGCAAATAGCCTATAATTGTACTTTGCTTTTTATCCATTCTGTTAATCTTTGCCTTTTAATTGGGGTGCTTATTGTCCATGTATATCTAAAGTATATATTAATACATTGGATTTAAGTCTGAAATATTATCATATTTCTTCCTGTTCATACTTCTGTTTCTTGTTTCTCACTTTCTCCTACTAGACTTTCTTATTATTTCTGTTTTAGAGTCAATTTTAATTTGTCTACTGGCTCTTAAAGCTATATCACTTTTCATTTTTTAGTAGTTGCTAGGATTACAATATCTATCTTTAATTTTTTACAGTATACTTAGAGTTAATTTTGGATCACATCACACAAAATGTTATAAGAATCTTGCAACTATATTGACATATTTACAACCTGCTGATACTTTTTTGCTTTTATTTTCACATATATTACAACTACATATGTTATGAATCCCACAATATAATGTTATAATTTTTGCTTACACAATGACGTTTATTTTTTAAATTTAGATAAAAAATTACACTTTTATGTTTACCCATGTATTTAGCGTTTCCTGCACCCTTCAATTCCTCCTAAAAATCCAAGTTTCCATCTGATGTGACTTTTTTAGCCTGAAGAACTTCAATTAGTATTTTTTTGGTCATGCAGATCTGCTGGGGATAAATTCTTTTAGTTTTTCTTTATTTGAAAATAATCTTTATTTCATCTTCATTTTAGGAGGATATTTTTACTGAGTATAGAATTCTGGGTTAGCAAGTTTTGCCTTCAGCAATTTAAAGATGTCATTCCTCTGTCTTCTGGCCTCCATTGTTTCTTACAAGTTTGTAGACACCTTATCAATGTTGCAAGTATTGTGTCATTTGTATCGGGTTGGTTTCAAGATTTTCTCTTAATATTTGGTTTCCAATGTCTTTGAAGTCTATCGGTGTGATTTTCTTGGTCTTTAACCTCAGAGCTTTCAGAGCTTCTTGAATCTGTAATTTATGTTTTTACCAAACTTGGAATTTTTTCAGTCTTTGTTTATTCAAGTAATTTTTCTGCCACATTCACACTCTCCTTCTGAGACTTCATTACATGTATATTAGAATTTTGCTACAGTTTCTGAGGCTTTTTTAAAAAATATTTTTCTTTGTTCCTCAAATTTGATAATTTCTACTTACACGTTTTTACGTATACTAACTCTTTATTTTGCTTTTTTTTTTTTATCATTGCCAATATACTGTTAAGTTCACTTAGTGAATTTTTTTATTGTAAAGTTTTATTTTACTATATACTTTAATTCTGGAATTTTCATTTTATTCTTCATTATAATTTCAGTTTCTCTGCTTCAATTTCCTACTTGCTCATTCATGACTGTCTTGTTTTCTTTTACATTCTTGAAAATAAACATAAAAGCTTCTTTGAACTCTTTCTCTGCTAAATCCAGCATCTAAGTCAATCTCTATAGATTGCCCTTTCTCTTGAATATAGGTTGCTACAGTTTTGTGTTTTTTCCTATGCTTAGTAAATTTGTTTTTATTTTTATTTGGTTCCAGATTTACTGAGATATAATTGACATATAACATTGTGTAAGCTTAAAGTGTACAAAACACTGAATTGATGAGCATACGTATTGCAAAATGATTACTACCTTGGCATCAGCTAACATTTCCATCCTGTCACATAATTACCATTTCCTTTAGTGGTGAGAACATTTAAGATTTACTCTCTCAGCAACTTTCAAATACATAATACAGTATTGTTAACTATCAACAGAGGGCCTGAGCTGGCTGCTCATACAGTTCCTGAGCTTGGAGGATGGGATGGTGAGCAGATCAGGATGCAGATGAATGATGTCAGCAAATGTGAATGCTTGTGGAGTAAAAGCTGGTGAGATTTGCAGGGAGTTCATAGCAGCTGTGCTGGCCATTGGCTTTTTTGGTGGTGAAATCTGCTGGGTTTCTCTGCAGAGCAGGTCACTGGGAACCATAATTGCTCCCACTGTGTGATTACTACTGGCGGCCCATGCTTTTCTTACTTGTCCCCAGCTGTATCTATACATCTCAGCTTTGCCAGTCTGGGTGGGATGAAACCAAAGCAGGATCTTTGTTCAGTGACCTGAAAAGCTATGGAAACTCTTCTTTTCTTGGCAAGGGGAACCCTTTCTAGCTAGGAAGTCCCTCTTGGCACTGAGCAATGCTGGCTTTGGGGGGAGGGATAATGCAAGCAAAATAAAGCTGCCTTTCTTCTCTCCTTGTATGGTTATTCCTAGGCTTTATGTCCCACTCTGTTACTAAGTTTCTTAAGTGGATTCCAGAACTCCCCCAGAGTTGCTTTTGCTCATTGATATTTGTAGGGGGATGGAGGCTGGGGTCCCCTATGTCACCATTTTTGTCTGCATCTAGTAAATTTGAATTATCTTCTAAACACTGTATAAGGTATGTTGCAGAAACTCTGGACCCAGTTATATCCCTTTAAAGAGTCTTAATTTTTTTGTTCTGGTTTCAGTGGCCAATTAACTAGACACACAGACGCAAAGCTGAATCTATTTTTTGGTGGGAAGAGGCTGAAACCTCTGTCCATTCTTTGTGTTTTAGCTGAGATGCTTGGAGTCTACCCTGTGCATGCATATTTCAGGGGTTAGTCACAGATTTGGGCAGTTTGCTTACTTACAGAACATGGGGTTCTCCCTCTCTGGAACTCTCCTTCAAGAATTCCTCTCCTCCTCACTTTCCAACTGCTGTGAATGCCCTAAACTCTGGCTTGTTGTTCTTCAAGACAATATGATTATGGTCTTCCATCTAAGTTTTTCCCACTATGCCTAGTATGTACTGGGGTCTTTGCTCAGGAGACAAACAAACAAACATAAAACAAATCACTTGAGAAAGGATTGAATAACGTTGCAGAAATTAAATTGACAAACCTATCAACTAATTAGCTATAAGGGTGTAAGAGAGAAATCAAAGATACACACAGAGTATTTCTCTTATCTGGAAAGCTTTCCTCTCCTGCACACATCAAAAGCCAATCCATCTTTCGAGGAACAGTTGAAGTTTCTTTTCCCAGTCCAACACTTCTCATTTCCACCAGACACCAAGCAGGTACTGCCTTGGGTTGTGTGGGGCTTTGTGGAGTATACACTTTGTACTACCCAAGTTGATTTCAAGCTCTATGAAATTAAAAACTTGCTTTATGCATTGTTGTATAGTCATGGGGACAACCATAGAGTAGGTGCTTCATAAATACTTTGTGATTAAATGATTCTCCCACTAATCTCATCTCACAGTGTCTCCGATAATAGAGAAATAGCTCCTAAGCATCTCGAATCCTCATCATGCTTTCTTAATACTTGCTGAACTTCCACTCAGAAGAAACTGCTACTCTAGTTATCAAGTTTGCTGATCCGTTTATAATATCAGGTTTTGCCAAAGTTGTCCACTTTAAAGGGATAGAAGAAATACTGCATTGAGAAGGGGGAACTATTCTTTTTGAGTAGCTAAAGACCTGAAGAAATATACTGGACCGGTAAATATGTCCCTATAGAATGGCTCTAGCTTATCTTCGATCAGAAAGATGGGAAGGAAAGAAAAACATTGTCTGTGACCATAGGGCACTCCTTTTGTCCTTTACCTCTTGATATCGGTACAAAGAAAATCCTGTGCAGCTCTTAAAAATGTTGATGCACTAGACTGCCAGCATAATAAATGTTAATATGCAGCTGCTCACACCCAAAGGCTTCTTAGTACAAATAACAAAATGCAAAATTATAATAAATGGAGGCTCAGTACTTCTGGAAAGTTCCCAGAAGGCAGCAAATTGAAACAGCACAAAACCCCAAAACAATAGTAACAGAAAGGAAAGCCAAGTTGTCTTGGATCCCAGAGCTCCAAAGAGCTCCCAGCACAGAGAGGCCAAAGAAGAGGGCAGCTGGAATCCCCTGGGAAGAAAGCCCAGGACTAGCTGACAATTTGATGGAGTCTGTTTTAAAGCCACACACACACACACACACACACACACACACACACACACACTTTACCCCCTCATGCAATGAACAGGAAAAGGTAAGTCTTAAGACACAGAGAAGTCTCCAAACTTTATTCAATGTATCTCTTCAGAACTACCACTGCTATAGTCAGCAGTTTTGTAGCCTGCAAGCTTCCGCCCACTGTTCTGATAGCCCTGTACCTCGATGTTATATGTAGGCAAGTTCTTCAATATAAAATGGCATTGTTCCTGCACTGGTTGTGTGTGTGAGTGTGTGTGTATGTGTGTGTGTGCATCCACTTGTGTGAACACAGGCAGGCATGGCATATGCAGAACTATTCTACCCAAGAATACCCCTCCGAACATCAGAATTATGAAGATACAATGTATTATGCCCATTTTACAGGTAGAGAAAATTGCCTACAGAGTCTTACCCAAAGGTCTTCCCATAGGCCAATCCTGAGGACTCTGTCTCCTACTTACGCACTTGTAAATGGGTTCTTATGTGCTGATGAGTAGGCTTCCCATGAGAAACACTCAGTAACATCTTGAGAAAAAAGTAACAGATTATCAAGGAGCAGCCATTGTAGGACCAACATAAACTGAATCAGGTCCTACTCTCCCCGCAACCCCACCTCCATAGAAAACCCAACTTGAGCTCTAAAATATTGCACGTTCCCCAAAGAGCATTTAACACTAAGGGCCAGAAATCCTCCAAATAGGAAAGATTACCATATAAGTCCCTGGTGTTGCATCTAAAGATGCAAATGAGACCTCATATATAACATCGCATCTGGCTTCACTGATGATAGCCAGATTCCTGCTCACTGCATGCCAGCCTGGTGAGGACCAACAGCATTGCTCCAGGCTGTGCCCTCCTTCTTTGTTCTAACTGCAGGGAAGATGAAGAAGCCCAGCGGGTACTTTCAATCATTCAGCCTCCTCACCTCCAAACTTAAGAAAAAGAACTGGGGGTAAGGAGAAGATTAACATGCCAACTTTTTCCTCCTACCTCTCTTAGCTTTTCAGATGGAAAGCAAGGAAAAAGGTGAGATGTTTTGGCTGATATCCAAGCCAGGAAAAGTAAGATCTGAGGCCCTGCTAGGAGGATTGAAGACTCCCTTATATCCAGAGGTGAATAATAAGACATTTCTGCTTGCCAATAGAATCTGAGACAAGTATTTATTTGCTGAGAAGCTATCCAGGCCTCTGGGGTTCTTAGGAAGAAGAAACTAGCTCATCGACCTCCAGTTGGCTGTTCTGGGAAATCTAGAGAATCCAAGCACAGAAGCGCTGCAGGTAGGAACCAGGCTCTGGGTAAGAAATGGCAGTGAGAAAGGTGGCTCCATAGTGCTGGGGCCATGGATCCCAGAGCCCCTATTGTGGAGTATGTGAGCAGCCCCTGGCAAGGAGTGAAACGAAGAGAACCTTAGAGAGTTGCCAGATCTTGCTGAAGGCCACAGATGAGTGGCAGAACCGTGGTCATGACAGCAAAGGTGAGTCCATGCTGAAGAGTGTTCATGGTACCTAGACAGGGATGTGAGGCGGCCGCGTGGCAGCTGAGTCCCCAGAGACACATGGGGCTGAGCTAGAAGGACACACATTACTCTAGAAAGGGGATGCCACTGGTAGTAGAAACTAAGCCATTGTCACTGGAGGATCAGGGAATGAGGAGGAAATAAGGGGGGGGGGGAAGGAGGGAGGACTTCTTTGCTTTCTTTGAAGCAGAAGCTGTCAGTGGGGCTGATGCAGCAAAGCAGGCTGGGAGAGAGCTCAAACCAGGCTCCTGGATGATTTTTGGTGACCATATGCCCACTCAGAGTGAGTGCTCGGTGACTGGCCCTCTACCTGGAATCTTCCTCTGGGTCATTTAGCAAGGGAACGGAAAGTGTTAGGGCTGTAGAATGACTTCCCCAGGGAAAAATACTCCAGGGAACTTGTCTGAGGTCCATAAAATCTGACGCTCATCAGTAGATTATTTTCAGCAATGTGGCCACAAACCACACCTTGCTAAATTTAAAGGAATTTGAGTTCTAATGATGGAAAATTAAATAAATTTAGGCCAAGTGTTGTAAATTAATGGACCCCAGCTAAAAGTGGAGCTGGCTCCAAGAACATTATCTCTCTGTATGTACATGGCATGCATCTTCCAATCTTCCAGTTTAACCTAGTCCCCGCCATTCCCTATTTTGATGTATATTACTCGTCTACTAGGCATTGTGGGTATCTGAGACTGTCATTGGCTGTGATTTTACTCCAATTCTTTTCTCTTGAATTGATGAGGACACCGAGACCCAGAGAGTTAGGGGCAGATGTGTTTCTTTTTAGGACATCTTCTGTCATGACATGTTCCTTCCTCTCTGGTAAATAAATATCTGTACTATTTCTTTTGACCCCAAGGTTTTTAGTTCTGAACTAAGAATTGAGACATTTTGGGCCTGGAAATTCTGAACAGCACCATTCCCTCCTATGCATTGGTTTTGGGATAGCATTGTTCCTTTGTAGACCGAGCCCCTGGTAAATGTCCAGGACTTGAATGAACATTTCCATCTGTGTCCTTCTGACCTTTACCAAATTCATCAGGTTTCACCAGGTTGTAAGAAAGGTAATAGCACATTTTCTCTCTTCTGTTCTCACAATTCATCACCTGATCCTCAATTTAAGTCTATTACCTTTGAAAGGATCATGAAGAATTGTTTTCCTTTTATTAAATCTCAGTTGAAGCAAATACTCCTATTCAAGATTTTTAACTGGCTTCATCTCTAGTATCACATGTTAAACACCCACTTGGCTAATAAGTTACTGACAAATTGTGGAGAGTTCAGTTTGTCGTTGTTGTTGTTAATTAGACAGTCTTTACCTTGTGCAATGAAAATACCTACAGTTTTCCTTCCTATGTAGGGGAAAACCCCAATTCCTGTGTGCGTCTCCTTTACCTTCATGGAGAACACTTCACTTCTGATGCTTCACTTCACTTCTGGTCATCAAATATGTGAAGGATTTTCCCCACATCAAGCAATGCTTTGTGACCCCAGTTGAGTGTCATGCCATTCAACCCAATTCTGACACTATCTACCAAGAGATCACGTCAGATCCCACAGGTTAAGGGCTTAGTCCCATAACACTGCCCCCACCATGCCCAACACCAACGCACACACTTCAGATGCCCATCACAAGTCAAGGTTATTACCTGTGCTTCTGATCAACCAGCTATAGAGCAGAGGTTCTTACAACACTTTCTTTGTGTTCAATTAATTTGCTAGAGCGGTACACAGAACTCAGGGAAGCACTTACATTTACCAGTTTAGTTTTAAAAGAATAGATAAAGGATACAAAAGAATGCCCTGAAGGAAGAGGTACACAGGACAATGTGTATGGAGTTCCCATGGAGTTCCCAAGCCCTCTCCGGACGCACCACTCTCCCAGCACCTCCACGTGTCACCAACCCCAAAGCTCTCTGAACCCTGCACTTTGGGGATTTTTATGGTGCCTTCATCGTGTCAGCATGATGGATCATTAACTCCATGTTTAGCCCTTCTCCCTTCTCAAAAGAATGAGGAGCAGGGCTGAAAATCCCAAGTTTCTAATCATGGGTTAGTCTTTCCGGTGGCCAGCCCTCATCCAGGAACCCACCCAGAGTCACTTCATTAGAACAAAGGATGCTCCTAACACCCAGGAAATTACAAATTTTCCTGTGTCAGGAACCAGGGTCAAAGAACAAATATTAAAAAAAAAAAGATGCTCCTAATACTCTTATCACCCAGGAAATTATAGCGATTTCACAAGCCCTGTGTCAGGAGGCAGGGGCAGAGACCAATATTTACGTTCTACTATCTCACGCCTTGGCACCATTTACTACTCAAAATTGAAAGGTCCTTGGACCAAAAGTTACAGATATGGCCTTCCTTAAAGGCCATAACATGTGTGTCCATCAGACTTAAGGGCTGCACTCTTAAGGCAGCTTTCAGAGAAAGGCAGGAAATTTGTCCGAGTTTCTGATCTCATGGCATCCCTTTTATGTGTGCCTCCATTATTTGATCAAAAAACAAATGATATCTTTGTTGCACAAATAAATGAATAATTGAATGAGTGAATGAATAAGCCCATAAATGAATTCATGAAGGAAGAAACAAAACAGCAAAGTGGGATAGACTATAATTAATCAGCTGAATTGTTCAAACTATCAATTCTATACTTTTCTAGTTTAGAGAAGAAAGATGCTGAGCATTGCTTAAACTACTCCAAGAGTTTTACTGCAGTAAGAACATTTAGACTTCAATTCATTATCTTCCTGATACCCTGATGTCACTTGTCATTTTCATGTACTCTAAATTGAAGTCACCAAGACAAGGGAAGACATAGGGAGAGGACCTGGATCTCTGACTTCCCCGACCAATGGCTCTCCAACACCCCAGAACCTCTCCCCAGCTGGAAAGTTGTCAGATAATTTTTTAAACATATTTATTGGAGTATAAATTCTTTACAATGTTGTGTTAATTTCTGTTGTACAACAATGTGACTCAGCTATATGTATACATATATCCCCATATCCCCTCCCTCTTGAGCCTCCTTCCCACCCTCCCTATCCCACCCCTCTAGGTGGTCACAAAGCACCGAGTTGATCTCCCTGTGCTATGCAGCTGCTTCCCACTAGCTATCTATTTTACATTTGGTAGTGTATATATGTCAATGCTACTCTCCCACTATGTCCCAGCCTCTCCTTCCCCCTCCCCGTGTCCTCAAGTCTATTCTCTACATCTGCATCTTTATTCCTGTCCTGCCCCTAGGTTCATCAGTACCTTTTTTTTTTTTTTTTAGATTCTATATATATGTATTAGCATATGGTATTTTTTTCTCCTTCTGACTTACTTCACTCTGTATGACACCCTGAGAAAACCATAATTCAAAAAGAGACATGTACCCCAGTGTTCATGGCAGCTCTATTTACAATAGCCAGGTCATGGAAGCAACCTAAATGTCCGTCGACAGATAAATGGATAAAGAAGACGTGGCACATATATACAATGGAATATTACTCAGACACAAAAAGGAATGACATTGAGTTATTTGTAGTGAGGTGGATGGACCTAGTGTTAGAGAATTTTTGAATCTAGCTGTGCAGGCATTCCAATAGCCACCTTGCAGCTCTGTTTTTAAGGTACTCACTTCTTTTTGTTTCCTAATGCGGATGCTGATCTATGAGAGATAATGCACCTTTTAAACAAAAATTTCGGCTGACACTATATTCTCAGAGAACAGTCAATAATACACATTTCTCTAAAACACATATAAATGGCAGAAAAATTATTATCTATCAAGTAGGTTTGGCACCAAGAAGAAAGGTTTGCATTATCCCTAATGGTCAATAGCCTGGAGTCATTCAAAGATCTGAAACCTTAACCTCAAAATAATGATCTTCTCCAAGGAAAAATGATTCTTTAACCAAAAGACAGATGGTAAGGAGCAGAGAAAACTGATATGTCTGGGCTCCGAGTGTTTCTCAGACTGAGGGAGAGAGTTGAGCAGGGGAGATGATCAGCCATTTGACACATTGGAAAAGAATGTTAAAGTTATCAAGGTCATCTGGTCCACTAATTGCTGTTGGCGGGTCCTCTCCACCACCCACCAACTCCAGAAAGGCCACTGTGTACCCAGAGCCTTCGAGCTGGCCTGAGTGAACTCTGTGGTCCCTTCACAAAGACTGACAGCATGACAGACAGATGGCTCACATATTGACAGCCCTGCCACCTCACCGGTCATCCCTCAGCATGTTCAGAAAGATGAAAAAATGTCCCTTAGAGGAAACAAAGGGAGGAAAAGAGGGAGGAACACGCCCTCCTAAAGAAAGGGTCATAGAATTTGCTTTGCTTTGAGCCCTGCCCTTCCTTCCCTGTAATGCCAGTTAGATTTGGGCTCTCCTACTAGTCTGACCTTGAGTAGGGCTGTTTTACAGTCTGCAGACCAGTACGGGCTGCTCAGCACCCAACCAGTCACCCTGTGGGTGGCTCTAGCCTTGACCGCATCCCTCCTTCTCCAAGCTGTCCCAGTCATGCCCCAGAAGCATGGACTTCACTATGAACTTATGGCCCATATGACTGAGCTGTGTTCTCCGAGCCTGTGGCTCCTAACTCATCACCCTTAGCAAGGAACCCTCAAGATCCCAAGAGGCAATCTCTCTCTGATTTGATCAGTTACACCCAGTGTCTAAAAGACTGCAAATAAACAAGGCATTCAAATATTTCTTGAGTGAATCAAAGAAAGAAAGGATGGATGGATAGATGGATGGATGGATGGATGGATGGATGGATGGATGGATGGATGGATGAAAGAATGAAAATTCCTGGGACATTCAACAGTAAACCACTCCAGGAATCTTGAACTCACCACTTCACAATAAAACCAGAGCTGGATGGAATATCCCTCTTCTGAACCCTCACTTTCTCTATAATTTATATGGCAGTTGTCACTCTGATTTATTAGAGTTAGTTATTTTTAACTTAGTAATGAGCTCTTTAGAGCAGAATCTGTGCTTGCTTCACCTTCATATCACTCATCCAACACATATTTATTGAATACTAAAAGTTCTGAGAGTTTTAGAGAATAAAGGCATAAATGAGGCCCAAGCTGCTTTCTCTAGCACAGATGTTGGCTGGGAAAGGATGTGTCGCCAGATTCAAAGGTGTGGGGAGTGGGTAGAAGTGGATGAGAAGTAGACAGTCATTATAAGAGCTCATGTTTATTGGGTGCTTGCTGTGTAATAGATACCTTACTAAATGCTTTACAAGCATTATCTCCATCCTTACAAGGCCCCCACGAAATCAGCATCATTATTATTCCTACTTTACAGATGAAGAAATCAACTCAGGCTTAGAATGGTTAAGTAACTAGCAAAGTAAAAGGGGCAGATTAGGGGGAAGGAGGTAAATTAGAAGATTGGGATTAACAGATACACACGACTATATATACAATAGATAAACAACAAAGACCTACTATATAGCACAGGGAACTATATTCAATTTTTAAAAAGGGCCAGGAAGACCTTTCTGACTCAAGAACCAATTTATTCCCTCTTTATCCTTCTCACTCTCTCTCTCTCTCTCTCTCTCTCTCTCTCTGTGTGTGTGTCTCTCTCTCTCTCACACACACACACTTCTGGTTGAATTTATATTTTAGTAACAATAGTCTCTATATTACTTGGAAACCAGTCTCACATGTAAAACTATTTTAGTGAATGAACTGGATGGGATAAAGTGCAATCAAAAGAGTAAATTTATTCTTTCTTCCAGAGTCCCTACAAAATCACTCTGGATTAGTCTTCTCTCTCCCTGGGATAAAATTTCAGGAAAGTCTTAAAGCTGTCCAAGCTCCTTTTAACCCAAAAGCAGTCTCAGTTCAGTAATTGAGTCCAAAAACGTCCAGTACATTATAACCATTGGAATGCCAAACTTCATTCACGTTTAGGATTCTCCTTAAGCCCAAGCCTGAGCCCCTGGAGGGTTGCAGCCCGAGGTGACGCAGTGGGTGTGCATGGCTTCCTCTCTGCTGCCCACCTTGATCTCTTCCTATGCCCCTCCCCCTGCCCAGGACCAGAGGGAATTAGAAGGAAACTACCCCATTTTCATGGAAGGCACAGTTGTAATCTGGAGAAGGGCACACTCTGGATAGCAGAGGTACAATTGTTAGCCTTTTTACTCCATTTTGTTTGCTGTCTTTTGTGTTTAAAAGCCCCCTGCGGAGACCTCTCACTGCCTCTCCCTTGATATGAGCAAAATCTTTCCTCCTGAGGCCACCTAGGGCTTCCCTTCCAGAAACCCAGCCATCCAGCTCTCTTTGTGGAGGTTTTGTCCGTTTCAATCAAAATCTCCTTCAAACATCTCCAGGCCAACTCCCGCTGTGGGATCCACTTGTGGCCCCTGGGACACATCTCCCTTTGTGTTAGAAGAGACACGTCACTCCCAAAAGTTTCTTTGTGTTGGCACCAGGCAACCAGTGCCAGCCTCAGCTTTAGTCTTCCTAGGGTGGAAATTAAATACCAGTGCTTAGGTTTCCCAAGCTCTTACGGGCTCCTGACAGGTGTTCTGGGTAGCCGCTTAGAAGCTTCCCTCACTCTGCCTTGAAGAACAAGAAATGCCTTCGTATTCAAAAAACTCCTTCCCAGCCTCTCCAGTAACTAGTCCTGTTGGGTGGAGGAGTGTGGTCCCTACCAATGAAGAAGCTGTTTCAGAAACTTCCCAGCAGCTCCTGCATAGATGGGCTAGCACTCTTTTCTGGAAGCAGAGCTGCTTGGCCCTTGTGGTATTATTCTTCTACTTCCCTCTACTTCTCCTTTTGAGGAGGAAGACTTGGAGTTCAGGCTCTACCACTTTCTTTCATCTCCTTTTTTTCCTGTTTCAATATATATTTTATGAACAGGTAATAACAGCAATGACAAGAAGATCAGGTGTAATGTCTGCATACCTGAAATTCTGTTCAGTGTGATTTTGTCTTTGCCCCTCCACCCCACCACACCCCCAAACAATGAGTTTTAGAATGTTCTCTTTCCTTCAGAGGCAGGAACAAGCTGAAATTTGTCCCCAGTACTGAATTTGACTTCCGGGAAAGAATATAAACCTTCAGCCTCTGAATCTCTCTCACTCCTTTCTATCAGTGCCTGTGTCAGCAGGGTGCTGTTATGAAAGACTTTGTTACATCTCATCCAACTGTTGGCAAGTTCTGAATCTTAAAGAGAACTGTTTTGTAGTACAAAGATTAGAGTGCTTCATCGAACACTAAAAAGGGAAAGGGAAAAAATGAAGTCATCAAGAAAAGTTTTTAAAAACCCTCTCTGAGTATGCTTATTTGAAGAGCCTGTATTATGCACTTGGAATTTACTTTAATTATTAACATTGAAAGAACATGTTCCTTCTAAGCATAGAAACTTCAAAGGGTAAATAGTGATTGGGCTTCACGTACCTTTTTCTTAAAGTGTTGTCATAATACCAGTTGCAGCCACGCAACTATTTGGAGGTTTGGTGGTGGTGGTGGTTTCTTTTGTTTTGTTTTACTCAGTAATTGCAAAGTGCTTTATAAGGGAAGAATAATCAATACAGATTCTACCCAGCTGGAGCAAACTGGAACACAAACTATGACTTGGTCCAGGGTTATTCGCCAGTCCTCAGAGAATGTCCTGCTCTTTATGCTCATCAAAGACTGAGGAGCTGGCTTCCATGGGGAGAGGAAAAGAAGGCATCTATGTGTGGCAGCTTGTTAAATGATGAATATCTGAGACGTGCCAAGGATCTCAATGCCAATGCCAGGAAGAGATGGATTGATTAGTGAGACTCAAAGGGAGGAGGATGCAAAGAGCTGGTGGAAACTGCAAATAATCCAGCCAGATACTTATATACAACCTTGGATGTCCTATAAATGGCTTGGAGACCCCAAAGCAATCTTCATCATTGGTTCAGTTTAAACCTAAACTCTAGGAACACCAGCCCTCCTTCCCCGGAGACAAGAGAATAACCTGCTAGTTATTTACTAGTTTCACCTCTTCCCATCTGCAGTACTGGGTGGCTGCAGTTAGACTTTCTGGTGCAAAACAATGGCTCAGAAGTCAGGGAAGCAGTCTCAGGTAACACTGACCTCTTGAAAAAGGTCATCGTCATTTTCTAAGTTATGGGGTAATTATTTTCCCATGTAGCTCATATTTGGCCAGGTTTCTTTGCATTCCTTAAACAGCCATTTTCACCTCGAGTGACCTTCACCTTGTTACCCATAGCTGAAAAGTTTCTTTACAACTGTAGTCTCATGACCTTGTCTCTGCCAATTAGATTCCATCTGGATCTCCAAGAATAACCTACATAGGAGGATGTAACATTTATGCTCATAAATCCCTGCAGGTTGCCAAGAGACCTGTCACTAGACATCCTGGAAATCACCTGCTTGGTTCAGTTGGGAGATACACACACACACACACACACACACACAGAACATACTCAACATTGGTGCTTTTCCATGATTGGACTATTGATGGATTATTCTGAAGGTGACAGAAGAATGGAGAAGAAACACAAGGTTTAGACGACACTGAGCATTTGCTCACTAATTGATTCATTCAGTAAAAATTTATTGAGTTTGTAAACTCAAAACACTCATTTGTACAGCTTCGTCCCTCAATGAACTTGATTCTATTCAGAGTTCAGCAAAACAATTACCTAATGAAATCAAGCTTCGTTGATTGACAATCTCAGCTAAGCAAACTCTGTACCCTCTTTTCTTGAATATTTTGCCTTGATTTTAGATAAATGCAGAATCTGAGGCCCAGTTCTCCTTCCAAGATCACACATTCAGCCTGATTTCAGGCCTCTCATTCTTAATAATTCCCATGTAACTGGTGTCATCATTACTGCTTTCATTGTCATCAAGAAAAATTTATGGTGGGACGACTGGGGATCTAATACAGAACCATAAGCCTTAAGGATTTTATATTGCAGAGGATGTGCAGTCCTTGCTGTCTAGAAGCTTCAAGAGGTAGGTGTTAGATAGATTAGCTAATTAATGGCAGAGGGTTGTTTAAAAGCTACAGAGCTGGACCAAATCTGGAAAAAAGTTCTCATGTATAATCAGTTATTTTTGATTTATGGAAAATATACTCTCTTCCCCTCTAATAACAAGCAGGAAAATAGCTATTTTCTGTTTCACCCCCAGGGATCTCTGCATACAAATAATTCAAACAAAACTAAACTTTCAAACTTCATGCTCTCCCAAGGGAATCTTCTTTTATTAGAAATAGTCACTTCAAAGGTTTGAATAAATGCGGGGCTTTTTTTAAACACTGCAAGCAATTTACATTTTTGTGTGTACATTCACTAAATGATTCTGATCAGATTCAGGGAATTTATCCAGCCAGAAGTACTATGAAAGTGTGAAACTTCATAGCACAGCGATGTCAAACAATTAGTGACAGAAATTGGCTGGGTATTCAAGCCCCCCAAGTAAACATTGGATCAGATGAATTCCTGACCCAACTCAAGAAATGATAGTAGGAGTTTGTGTTTATGTGGAATCCCTTCTTCAGCAATATCAAAGTCTTTTAAAAGCATACTGGTTTCTGACAAATGTCAATTTTGACAATAATAACCTGACTTTTTTTTTAACATCTTTATTGGAGTATAATTGCTTTACAATGGTGTGTTCGTTTCTGCTTTATAACAAAGTGAATCAGTTATACATATACATATGTTCCCATATCTCTTCCCTCTTGCGTCTCCCTCCCTCCCACCATCCTTATCCCCCCCCCCCAGGTGGTCACAAAGCACGGAGCTGATCTCCCTGTGCTATGCGGCTGTTTCCCACTAGCTATCTATTTTACGTTTGGTAGTGTATATATGTCCATGCCACTCTTTCACTTTGTCACAGCTTATCCTTCCCCCTCCCTGTATCCTCAAGTCCATTCTCTAGTAGGTCTGTGTCTTTATTCCCATCTTACCCCTAGGTTCTTCATGACCTTAATAACCTGACATTTTCTTTAGCACCTTATCAAAGTTTACAAAATGCTTTCTCACTCGATATTTTATTTCTGTCCTATTTAAACAGTCCCCGTGAGTTTGATCTTGTTACCTTCTTATTTTATGATCAGAAAACTGAAGCTCAAACTCTACAAGAATTGCACAACTAAAACGTGGAAGAACAAGATCTTGAAGCCAGATTTTATTTGAATATATTGGAATCTGTCCTAAGCTGTTTTGGCCTGAAATTTTCAGATGGTTTTATATCAAATAGTATGAGGACAATAATGGTGATGGTAAAAGGAACCTAATTAACCAGAATGACAGTATGTGCATTACAAATATTCTAGATTAATAGTGATCTTTCAACATTCCTTGATGCTAAGCAGAACTATATCAGTAAAATACTTAAATCAAAATGCTAACTAGTCCTACCTTTCTAACCACTAAAACCATGCAATGTGACTAAACTAGAAAAACCCTGAGACTCAGTTAATATCCAGAGCTGATAATCATGGGTCTGTATTGGTACAGCTAGTCTAGTCATTAATGACTAGCATCCTTTCTCATGAATGAACACCTGCAATTAGATATTAAATTCTGACTCTTAGCTGAACAGTTTCTAATACTGTAGCTCATGGAACACTTACAGCACCATTCTGTGATATGCATCAGCTTAAATTTTTTGTTCTTCTTTTATTTTTTGGTACATCTTAAAAAAACTGCAAAATTTCTGAAGGTGATGTTCTGTAACTCACAGAGGCTGCAGCTATCAGGACACACACTAGGAAAAGCAGAAGCCAGCTATATTTAGATGGAGGGGAGTGGCAGTAGGTATTTCATACTAGGGGCAATTATAATCTACTGTATAGCCATTGTAGGAGAGATTTTTTTCTTAATCTGCTTATCTTCCATTTAGGCTTTATTTGCCTTTGACAAGACCTCTCTCTTAGCATTGTCTTGCATAATACACAGCAGAATGCCAATGAAGCATGGAGAGCTCCGTCCTAGGAATCCTTAGGAAATCATCAATTCCCCACAGTGACTGGAGTCATTGATTCCCTCCTGGGAACTGCCTTTAGAAAGAATGATCTCAGAGGAATTTAGAAGAAGCATTAGCTCTGTCAGTAAGCTAGGAGGGAAAAAAGTAGAAACAAATTCCACTCTCAGTTCAATTTAATTCAGCAAGCATTTATTGAGCCTAACACAGTCTGTGGGATATAAAAGTAGAAGGAGACAGTCCTTGTCCTCGAGGAATTTGCCATCTGAGGGTGAGACCAAGGGATGCTGACCTGAACAACCTGAACAAGGTCCTCAACCTCTTCGAGGCTGTTTCCTACAGAGTGGACCTACTTTGCCCCCAAAACAAGACTTCTGCTCCCATTTGATCCACGGAACCAGCTGCTTATGCTTGCCACCCTGTTCCCTGTCATGGGCATTGTGTCTGGGGTATATCTCAGTGTGGTCCACGGATATTTCCCAGCTGTTCCCTGCTGAAGTCTTCCCCGTTCGTAACAGTTTGTCAGCTCCCCTTTGCTATGCACATTTGCTTAGCACTGCAAACACAGATAACCACAGCACTGGGGTCCCTTCACACTATCCTGCTTTTCCTGATACCTCACTGCCTTCTCTCTCTTTGTTTTTGTTTTTTTAGTCGACTTTATTTTTTAGAACATTTTAAAATTTACAGAAAAATTGAGAAGATAGTACAGAGAGTTCTCATATACCTCTTACCCAGTTTCCCCTATTATTAACATATTACATTAGTGTGGTACATTTGTTATAAATAATGAACCAACATCAACACATTAGTAATAACTATAGTCCATAGTTGTTTCAGATTTCCTTAGTTTTTGTCTAATGTCTTTTTCTGGTCCAGGATGCTACATTATAATTAGTTGTCATGTCTTCTTAGACTCCTCTCTGCTATTAAAGTTTCTCAGACCTACCTTGTTCCTGATGACCTTGACTGTTTTTTCCTTTTTTTTAATCTTTATTGGAGTATAATTAATTTACAATGGTGTGTTAGTTTCTGCTTTATAACAATGTGAATCAGTTATACATATACACATGATCCCATATCTCTTCCCTCTTGCGTCTCCCTCCCTCCCACCCTCCCTATCCCACCCCTCTAGGTGGTCACAAAGCACTGAGCTGATCTCCCTGTCTCTTTGCTTTGTTTTTCTTGGAAAGGGCAGAGGATCTAGATTAGCTCTTCTCTTTGCAGTCATTTTAGGTCTGGTTTGTGTTGTACCTACACATGAATCAAATTTCGTAATAAGTAAAGCTACTGAAGGATGAGGTTCATAGAACAAAGAGGTCTGCCATGCAGGAGCAGTGAGTTGGAAAAGAGGCGTAAGGACCAATTAAGAAAGATGATTTTGGGCTTCCCTGGTGGTGCAGTTGTTGAGAGTCCACCTGCCGATGCAGGGGACACGGGTTCATGTCCCAGTCCAGGAAGATCCCACATGCCGCAGAGCAGCTGGGCACGTGAGCCATGGCTGCTGAGCCTGCGCATCCGGAGCCTGTGCTCAGCAATGGGAGAGGCTGCAACAGTGAGAGGCCCGCATAAAGCAAAAAAAAAAAAAAAAAAAAAAAAAGAAGGATGATTTTGAAGACGGAAAAAAATGACAGCTTACTTTCTACCAATAAGTGTGAGATGTTTGTGCAGTTTAGAAAATACTAGTTAGATTTTCTTTATTTTCCTGAATTGGAAAATACTAGTTAGATATATGTCCATTCCATACACACACACACACACACACACACACAGAGGCGCACACACTCACATACTCACACACGAAAGACACAAATTATATCAGCCAGAAGTAGTATTGCCTCTATGGGAGAGGAGAAACACATGTATGTCTAAATATTTCAAAGCTTTAAACCAAATAATAAATGAGTAAAATCTGTACTATTCTCTTATCTTAATAAACATAATCCATATTGACCTAAAAGATCAGCTTTGAATTTAGAATTGTGGGACTGCTCTGAGTTCTATTTTGCATGCTGGCAGTACAGAGCGAAATGGTACCTAGCCTGTACTGCACCTTCCCCCCTCTGGCTCTGACCCACATCACAAAGAGCCTCATACATACAGCCTGCACACCCAAGCAGCATTCCTACCCATGGCCAACAGCCTCCCTTGGTCCCCCACAGGGGTGTGCACATCAGAGGCGCAGTATATGCTCAGAGGGACAGACCAGAAAAGAGGGTCTTTCAGATGCATTGAGTGAGCTAAAAGTCATATGAATGGAGAATTTGGGGATCCTGGGTAGCCAGAAAATGATCTAGAAAAGGGATAAATGCTCAGAGTATGCAAGTCTCTTGGCCCCATGGACTCTTTGCCCCATGGGGAGAGGTAGGACTCTACCTCCTCAAAAGTGGTCCATGAATTGGCATCATCCGCATCACGTGGGAGATTCAGATTGCATTTTCAGGATATCCCCAGATGAACTGAATGCACAGTGGTGTTTAAGAAGTGCTGCTCTGAAGTGTGGAGCCTGAACGTGACCTGTTCTACCTGGGTCTAAGGTCAGTAGTGGCCAGAAGCAGTGTGTATTCCTCTGTCCATCTCCTCCCACCCCAAAGATATACATGGAGTACAGAATCAATGTCCCCAGATTCTTCGCTTGCTGCCTGACCACCCCGCTATTGGTTGGTTGCTAATGGTAAATCTGATTTCATCTGTGAGTCATTCAGCCATAAATGAGGCTACCCAGTTATTTCACGGCCATTTCCCTGGCCCGTGAATGGATGTGGAAGAACCTCAGAGATTATCACAAGAAACACAATTTTGATACTGAAGAATGTGCCTCCATTGTTGAGCCCAATACAAAGTAGGTCAAGAAACTCAAACATAATCAAAGCATTCTAAACTGGAATCAGCTCCCAGATACTCCATAATGGTTTGCAAATGCAGGTTTATCTCTTCCCTGTTTAATTCCTTTCAGTAGGTGCAGGTAGAGAGAAGCTTACTTTATTCCCAATATCCTTGAGTCATAGCCCCTGGACTCCAGTTACTAAAAACATTATAGCATTGATCAGGGCTATGATTCTGAGCTAAAGGGTGTCTATTATTGGAGGACCGGCTGCCAGGCAACATTAAGAGTGCTAGAGGGACTTTCGAAGGATATTAAGAGGCCCTAAGATATGAAACAGTTCCCTTGGCTGTCATGACTGTAATACACAGAACCCTGAATGAGGAAAGGTAGAGAAAAGTGCAGACACCCTGTAAGAAAGTGAAGACACTGACTTAGAAGATTCTGTATTTTAGATAGGTTTCTTCCAATCTTTGGAATACTTGATTCTGAGGTTTGGGGAAGGATCAAAAGGAAGTGACCTTGGGTCTTAGAAAATTATCTTATCTGGCATGGGTACCTCTTCTGATCTAGGTAAGGCAGAAAGGCTATTTTTGACATCTCTGTGCTTTTATCTTTTATAAGAACTTTATACGTGTTCCCCAAAATACAGGATTTGTCATCTGCATTTTTCCAATTCATAACCAAATAGAGACATTTGGAAGATAGAGTTTTTGTTTTGATATTTAAGGTGGGAAGGCATGTTCCAGAAAGCCCATCTTTAGAAAAATGACTATCTGATTAGAGTCATTACTAATAGAACAAGTTGACATAACTCAAAGTGGAAAGTAGAGAATTATCAAGATAATTTTTAATTCAGCCCAAATATGAACTAGAATGCCTGCCTTAAAATCACAGTCCACTACATCGGAGGTTCTCAAAGATGGACCCAAGACCAGCAGCAATAACATCACTGAGAAATTTGTCAGGAACACAATTCTCAGACCCTACCTCATACAGCTTCATAGTCCCTGGGGACAGAGCCCAGCCGTCTTGTATTTTAACAAGATGGATCACTGGCTCTCAAATTTGATAACAAATACCAATGCAGGGCACACCTTAGACCAACTGAGACACAATCCATTACATGGAGCCCAAGCTTCTCAGTAGTTTTTAAAGCTTCCCAACTGGTTCTAATATACAACCAATAGCTAAGACCCACCCTGTACTGGATAATTTTAGTTTTATAGACCTAGTTCTCATGTACCTCTAAGAAAACTTTTATCCAAGAATCGACAGGCCATTTACAAGCAGGGGCATGTCCTCAAAGACCTGTGCCACCAAAACACACTCACAAAGTCAAGTTGGGGTTTGGACATATCTAGCTCAAAACTCCTGTATTTCAGGCTACCGAGCATCATTTGCACAGCTACAATTATTTCAACCACCATTAAAAATGAGAAAGGAATTAAATTAGCTTGCAATCTTTTTACATGTTTCTAGAGAACATGTCACCTGTCACTCAGAATGAGAAGTGCTTCTCCCTGTCTCAGGATGTGGCATAATGAGGTCTCTCTCTGAGCTCTGAATGCAGAAATGTATTTATGGCACAAAGGGAGATTTATGTATTTTCTAAAAATCCTGGCAGCCAATAATTGCCTTGACTGACTCTCTAGGGCTCCAAATGCAACTAGATTGTGTTTGGATATAAATCTGGATGTACTGTAATCTTAGCCTTGTTTCCCTCTATTAGAGGCCAGATGGGGCAAAAGGGTCTGAAGGGGGAAAGTAATAAAATTATTTATAAAATGCATAAAAATAAAATACTAAGCCAGAGAAGGCCATTTTGGTATAATCTGTGCAAAATTCTCAAAGATATCATTCATAAGTACCATCTTGGTGACTATGTTAATGAATTCTAGGATAACAAGTATTCTGTACAATCACAGCTTGGTGGGTAACATTTTATTTTCCTTAATGTTGTAGAAAGTTGTAAGGAAAATATATTGAGTAAAGGATTTGTCCCAGCGTAAGAAAGAGATTCAAAACTGTTTAACATCTGCCATCTGATATTTCCTCTCTGCTCGATCATTTTATCATTCAAGAAGTATTACTAAGAGAACGAAAAGTTGGGAATGGAATGAACATACTTCTTTGCCCAGCCTGTAATTGATGGGGCATTCTCAAGAAGACTGGGGTGAAGGCAGGTGGTAAACAGTTTTAGAATCACTCTGGCTCTGAGTTGTGGCATGTATTCCAACAGTTAAATATTATAAGCGCTCAACAAGAACTTAAAAGAGCAGACACAAGTTGATCTATGAAACTGTGCTAAATAAGTTGCCCAATCACTTTAGGAATTCAGAGGAGGGAGGCTTGGGCTGCATCCTAGACGGTACCAGAAGTTCCAGGTTCCATTAGGCCTGTCCCTACTCCAGGCCTGAGAATGCTTAGAAATAATCTGTTCCTAAAACTAAGCATTCTTCTGCACTGTTGAATCTTGACAGGTTGTATCCATCACCCATCATTTGGAAAAAGCTATAGATCATGGCTATGGGCAGGATACCAGCAGAGGCCCATATCTATGGAAGCTGGGTGAGAGAAACCCAAGGGCCACTGTAAGTGCTCTGACAGAGTATGGCAGGTCAGCACTGCCATCAATTCCTATCCTCTTGGATAGGCGAATTCATTTTGGCCACTTTGGGAACTTGACAAAAAAGAAAAAAAAATTTTTAAGTATCTATCCTATGGAATAGAGCCAAGAGGAGCACAAATGCCCTAAAGACATTTTTTCCAGCTAAATTACATGCAGTTATTTTTCACCATGGGGGGCAGAATCGAAAAGCTAACAGGTTCCAGAGGGACAGAGAATGCTAATTCCACTCATAGTAAAGGTCCTTTAAAATGCCACTCATGCCCGAAGCACTGATGAGTTTGCTCGTTGCCCAGCTGGAGGGATGTTGCTCACGCTCCCACTGGAAGCCATTAGACAGCCTATAGATAGATGGACTCTGCACAGCCACACACGCAGCCATGCCATTCCAAAGTTTTAAAAAATTACTAAGCAATTACACAGATTTCCCAGCTCTAACAATAAGGCTAATGGCAGCCCATTTGTGATCGATTATTTGGCACAAGGAAAATGAAACTGTTTAGCATCGGGCTCAAAGCTCCCATGGAAATCACATTCAATTGCGGTTCATAGAGAATTGTGGGGCAGGGTTGTGTTTTGTGGTACACACACTGGGTACCACCCTCACTCATGTAGGGGCAGACCACACTTGACCCCCCAAATTTTCAGAGATGCTCTCCTAACCAGCTTAAGGGATATACAGAGGGCAAAACACCGGGTTTGGTTACTCATAAGGAAGCATAAATGTTTAGAGCTGGAAGCAAGCCTAGTGTGCCTACCTCTTATTGCACAGAGAGGAAACTGAGACTTCCAAATTTATGCATGAATGCATACACATGTACATATTTGCACACAGGTGTGAATGCATGCACATGTGTTCATGCACACACACACACACACACACACACACAAGGTTGACCAACTGTCTCAGTTTGCCCGGAACTTTCCCAGTTTCTGCACTGAAAGTCCCATACCCTGAAAAACCTCTCAGACCTAGGCAAACCAGCACTCCAAAACACACACATCTTTAATGAACACTATCTAATCTAAAAAAGCTACAAAGGCTGAGGACTATTAAGGACTCTTCCAAAGAAGTGTCATGCCAACAAAATTCTCTTCACGGGAAACCTAACCTAATTACCTAGGTCGGGTCACCCTTGGAACCAAAAGTTGAGAGACTCTCTGGATTTCTATCTATTGTCACAAAAATCAGAGCATCATAGCACTTATCACAGTTGTAATTAATGATCTATTGCACAATTGCTTGTTTAATATCTGTCACTTGCTGCTGAAATCTTCATGATGGAAACATGTGACCATAGGCTTTTTCTCTATCTGATGCCCAATACCTGAAACAGTACCTGACCCATGATAGGCATTCTATAAATATTTGTTGAAATCAATGAACAAATTAAGAAGAAAACTCTGTGGATGTCACAGTATGGTGCTGGAAGCGTTTCATCTGAGCTACCCGGCAAAGCATTCCTCTCTATAAATAGGAAGCCCAGAGAATATGTAGTTCTCTTCCACAGGCAAAAGCCACTGCAACCCATCCTGCAACCCTGATCTCAATCTTTGATTATCGTGAATACGCTATTACATCTGATAGTGATAATAATAGCTATAGTCAGAAAGTTGAGTGTTTTTTGTATGTCAAGAAGTATAAGGCAGGGGTTTCATCCTATCTCAGGGCAGAGTCACCGTGCTCATAGCAAAGGATATTTGGGGAAGGTTTGTCATGCTCCACTGTGTCATTATCAGTCAATGGCAGGGATTGGCGTGACTCATTGCAAGGAGGTTAAGTCCATTGCTACCCTGTGAAAAAAACATGTGGCGTACAAGCCAGGCCTGCATCTGACCCAGGAGGCTGAGCTCTTCTCGGACAGGACATTTGCCATGACCAGCTTTGCCAAAGCCTGAAGGGTGTCCAGCACTGAGCTCAAGAAACATCTGTTGATGGAAAGTGGATGCGGGGTAAGAAAGGATGATGATTGGAGGAAGAAAATACGTGAGTGACAACAGAGATGATGTCTCCAGTCCTGGCACAGGACATAGAAGATGGAACATGTCAAGGACACAAAGGGAGCATGTTGGGGATTCCCACACTAAACTCAAAGCATCTCAGGGGAAGAATCCAGAGTGACAGGTGCTGTGTTTCTTCACATCAATGAAGGAAAATTACCTGGTCCCTTCAGTTCAGCAAGTCAGCAGAGGTCTTCAAATATGATACATGTTCCACACTTGACTCAGCTTGTCCCCTCCATCGCCTCTGCAGGAAACCTCCCCATCCAGGGGCAGCCTGTCCACTTTACTTCTCTCCTCGTCTGTTTAATTTCCTCCTACAGGACCAGCAGCAGCTCAGCTGTGGACTATGTAATTCAATAGATTCGCAGATACGTCCTGAGTCAATTTTAATTCTATTTAAAGGACAGTCGATAGAGTCATCTCTGCGGCTTTCCGAGATGAATTTCATATTTCATACACTGAACAACGTGGACAGGAAAAATGGACTTCTCTTTAAAGATATATGACTTAGGTTTCTAAAGTGTTCCGTGTCTGTCCCACTTCTGCATTTCAGTGAGACCAGGCTTAAACTTGGGAGATTATTTAGAAAACCTGAATGGCAAAGGAGGTATGCATCTATCCATACAGAAAGCTTTAGACTGACTGCTTTCTTTTGGGTTTGCCAAAATAGAACTGGAAGTCACATCTTTCTCTGGGACTTCTCACCCTTGTGCCTTTCCCTGAAGTCATGTTATTCCCTCTTCCTGGAATGCCATTCCTTGCCTTCTTGTATATTCTCATCCCTCCATGCCTTCAAGATCCAGCTCAAATGCCACGCCCACCATGAGGCTTTCTCTTACCCTCTTCCCGTCCACTCCCCCACTGGAAGGAACCTCCCAGGAGCATGGCCTCTCTCATCCCATTTTAGCTCATATTTTTGCTATGAAATGTATCTGTTTATTTTCCCAGCTCATCTGCAAGTTCCTTGAGGGAAGTTTATATATCTAATTGATTTTGGTATCCTCCTGTATTAGTCTGGTTTTGTTGGTTATTAGTTTGCTATTCCAATGAATATAATAAATATACCCAAAGTTTCACTAGCATACAACAACAAACATTGATTTTCCTCACTTGTGAATCTGACAGTCATCTGGGGCAACTCTTCTGAGGTCTGAGTTCAAGTCTGCTCACTTGTCTCAGCCTGGAATCCAGGCTGAAGAAGAAGCAGCTACTTGGGGGAAGCTTTCCTTCTGGTGAATCCCAGGGAACAAGAGGTCAGGCTGAGCCATGCAAGCAAGCCTCTGAGGGTCACATCTGCTCATGTCACATCTGCTTTCACGCCATAGGTCAAAGCACATCACATGACCAAACCCAAAGTCAGGAGGGAGGGGGTGAATATTCTGCACTGCAAAATCAAGTGGCAACATGATTCTGTCACATTGACTCTGTCTCACAGCCTGCCAGCTTCTCATGATGCTTGGCTGAGTGTCTAGGAAGTTCAGTACATGCACACCCATTTCCAGGAAGCTTAAGCAGGCTGCCCACTGCTTGTACTTGGCCCAGCACAATTCTGGAAGTTATTTGAGAATTTAATATACAAGCAAGTGAGTAGGATCAAGAAAGTGACTTTTTGTGTGCAGCACAGTCTAGTTCCTGGAGAACTCCTAACCTGGTGGGTATCCACAAAGGTCCAAAAGGGCTGGGAGAAGAAAGCAGACAGCCATGGCTAAATGATGGTTGGAAAGTTTGGGGGAAAGTCATTCATTTCAAAGCATTGGTACTAGTGAGAGTATTGCCACTGGCCTTTACTACTAGAGTTCTGGAGATGAAAACAAGATCTTTGTTTTTTAAGATTTTCATCTGCTCCCACTGCTTTTTCCCACCTGAAGTGCTAATAGTCTTCTGGCCACGTCAAAACCGCCTCTGTGGCAAGCCTCTCTTCAGTGTCCAAACACCCGCTTGAAGGTTCACGTGGTGAATGACCAACAGGTGTGTCTGAAACAGACAAACAACTATAACCCAGATTTCTCTGGGACTATAAAAAATAAAAAAAGAGGGAAAGGAAAACAGATTCTCTAGGGAAGAGCCTCTTGTATATACACGGCTTAGCCAAGTTCAAAGTGTTCTCCATACATTAATGCATGAATACTGAGGAGTAAGTAGTATGGAAGGAAGGCTGGCACACACCTGCTCTTCCTCAAAGGATGTAAAACAGGGGACCAGGAGAGGCCAGCCCTTTCTGGAAGGTCAACAGGGTTTGGGTTGTTGGCCAAGGTCTAGCATGCTGAGATGCTGGTCCCCAAGGCTTGGTGCCTGTCCCCAGACCTCACTCGAAGAGTGTTATTATGAAAACACTTATTCGCTATTGGATTTCATTCCAGTCAGTGTTCAAGTAGGTTTTTAATTGTACAATAAAGTCCATTTGTTTGATCCATGATCCACAAGCAGCTTTCTAAATTGTTTTCTCCCACACATTGTAATCCACGCTGCTCACTGCACAGTAATTAGGCAAGTCGATCATAGCCCTCAGTGCAAATTAATGAGGTTCTACCAGAGTGGGCTTCTGAGGTCTCCATGAGACACAGGAATGGTTCTCTCCATCCTCCTCCACTCTCGTGATAGATGATCAATTTCTTTAACTCGAATTGCATGTTCATTAACCCTCTCTTCCCAGAGTCAGCAAGTCCACTGTGACTTACACTTGACAAAGTGAGCCAGTGACAGGGCCATGTGGCTGGAGAGAAGCTGGGTAGAAACAAGCGGTTTTTGCAGGCTGCTTTGGAGAAGCACAGTGACATTTTGAGCAAAGACAACAGTGTCAGCGGTAGCCACCATCCTCCTCAGCCAGGAACAATTATCTGGGGATCGTGTGCTGCTCAGACTTTCTGTAAGTTTTCCTGATGTGATGTTAGTGGAATTATTAATGTATATCAAAGTGAAGCATGGCCCAAGTGGATTTTTAAACAGTATTGTGTTCCCTTGTCAGATGGTTTCTTTTGCACTGCATAGAAAGCCCAAGTGAACATTTAGTTCCCTATTATGCCTTGGAAATGAACTTAGACGGCACTAATAATAGCATCACTTGAAGACATAAAGTTGAGAGAACATATTCTCCTGTGTCACCAGTATGGCATATTTGTCTTCTGCTTAATTTGCCCTCACTGTGTATTATTAGGAGTTAACACTGTAGTTTTGTTTAATAACGGGCTTCGCCGCCCATGGCTGACTCCAAACTGATCACTCAGGCCTGCTGATGAAAGTCCTAATTCATCCTTGTTAGAGCAATTAGAGGGAAATTGGATAACCGTACATCTTCTTGCAAAAGTCTACGTGCAACTCTAGCCTATCCCCCAAGAGGTTAAACAAACGCTCACTTTGGCTGCAAGTGAAATAGATACTTTCCTTGTAAGTGAGATAGACCAAATTAATTTAGACTTCAAGAAGTTTTTAAGTGGGAGCTGGAGCTCAGCTTCTCTTCTTCTCACTCCGTTCCTCTCTCTGCACACGGCCAGGTTCAATGTTCTCTGTCATTAGAAATCAGTTATGATGCTCTGCTGTACTACATATGCTGCCCTGGCATGAACGACACCCCAGCATCCTGACTTCAGTTGCCATTTCTTCTTGCCCTTGACATTTGAGTAGTCACTTGGAAGTGGAAAACTTCTCAGAGCATTACAACACATCCTGTCTCCCACCGATTCCATTTGCCTGATGTGAATACAGCCACATATGGCTTGCTTCTGCCTGGGAAGATGGTGTTTCTTCTGTAGATGGATTTTTCACCACATGGGAAAGGTTTTGGGGTAGGGGAGAGGGTTATAATGGACTAGGGAAACTAGAGATGGGAGGGAAAATGCAAAAATTATGTGAGATGTGAGGAGAGATGTCTGTTGTGTTATGGCAGAGTTGGTTTGGACCCAGAGAACAAAGACAAACAAGAAGCAAGTGCCATCAAAGTATCGCAAAATTTCTAATCCCTAGGCCAACGTTTCTGTTCATTTTGCTGTAAGTCTCAATTATGTATTTAACTTCTTGGTCTCTTGTCTGTTTTCTTATCTGTTAAATGAGGTCCTTGTGATCTCAAAAGTTCCTGCTGACTCTGTAACATGAAAGTTTTTTGTGACAAGTAACAGAGCAAATGGAGTTTTGTGTGTGTGTCACATCATGAGAAATCTAGAGAGAAGATGCCGTTGTCGTTGGTTCAGAAGTCTGCAGTTACCAAAATCAGCATCTCTGCAATTCTTTGGGGCTTTTTCTCATCTTGCCACCTGACGGTCACCCAGATGGCTGCTGGCTTCCAGGTGTGACAATCATATTGTTCCATACCAGAACAAGGGGACAAGCAAGGAAACTCCTCTTCCTGAGGCTTTGCCTCTTTTTAGGAAAGAGACGCTTTCTCCATAGATTGCTGCCTACATCTGGTTTCCCCAGGACTTGTACTTGGCCAGCCCTGGGGGCAGAGAAGCTGGGAAGTCAAGTATTACATTTTCCATCCTCTGTTGAAAAGGAGGCAAAGCAGGAGGGTGTTGAGATAGGTTCTGAGTCAACTTGCAAATCTGCCACAGGCTTTGAATCTTGAAGCGTGGTCGCCTGCAGCTTGCCTGTCTCAGACACAGAGAGGAAGGCAGTGGGCAGGCATTATTACTGCCCATAAATATTCCCACTTCTTCTCCCTTTCTAACCACACTGAGAGACAGTATTTCGCCACCACACAAAGACAGGTACAGCCAGGTAACTTTCTCTGGCCAATAACATACATGCCAAAATGGTGTGTTTATGTCCCAAATGAAAGCATTTATGAACCAGTGTGAAAGTCTTAGTGTCTTCTCATCTCCTATAGCTAGAGATGTTCCAGGGGTCAGAAGCTCCATTAGCTTGGGTCTAGATGTGAGGATGAAATGGAGCAGAGCCCCCTGATGGCTCACGAGGGACACGTCGTAGGAGTGTGATTGGGGGAGTTGCTAGTTAACATAGTATAACTTAGAGTGTCTGGACTAAAACACATGGGCAGAGAGGATGTACTTATTGTTGAAAATTCCACAGCTACTGTGAGACACCAGCCTAGAGCCTGGCATCTCCACCTTTTCCTGAGTTTGGCCACTTCCTTTGCACCTTCCTTCACTTCTGTCCTGCAATCTTAAGAGCTCCCCAAATGACCAAGTGCTATTCTGGCCATGGATATGTGGTGATGGAAAATCTGTCGAGGGGAGTGCCTTTTAGAGCTCGGTGGCTTTGTGTTGTGATAGGGACCACCTACAGGCGTTCCTTTTAACATCTGTTGATTAGATTTCTCTCTGGCTCCTCAAAGAAGGGGAGAAGGGGGATCTTTCCCAGGCTGCAGCACTTGAAATCATTTTTGTGCTGTGGCAAATGTGATGATAATAATGGCCATGGTTTTGTAACAAAGTTTCGTGGGATTCATTTGCACCATCATCATGATCACGGCCACCATGGCCATCATTATTAGGATTGTTGCTTCTACCAACATTTCACGTTTAGCGAGCACTGCCGTTGGGCTGGGGATGGGAAACATATAATCTCTTCTCACTGAACCTACATCTTTTAAAAAGCCACCAGGATAAGCAAGTCATAGAAACCCCAGGAGAGATGGATTATCCTCACCTACAAATGCAAAGCAAGGCAGTGTAGGGTTGTGGAGAAGGAGTAGATTAGACATTCAGGGAAGTCATTACTTGCTCATTTATGGACTTCCCTCGGTGACCTAAACAAGGCTCCTCTCTTGTTAGGGCGCCACTTACTCCAATTTACTATTAAATATAAAGAACATATGTACTCAAATCCTTCCTGTATTTTAATACATCCATAGAGACACACATTGATCTTAGAAAACTCTACACAATGATCATCCTGCCCAAGCCACGTCTGTGGGTGTGGTGAGTGTCCTCAGAGGCACCAGTTTCTCTAGACCACAGGGGATCTGATGCTTTTCCTGCCCTGTGGGAGCTATTTGCTTACTTGGAAGGAGAGAAATGGACAGGCAAGCAGGAAGGGCTAAATGGCACTAGGCTATTTATTTGCAGAAATGAGCAGTCCTGTGGTGTGTGTTTGTACAGGAAGACGTTGGATGGGGAAGAAGCAGCAGGGCTGGCCACAACAGTTATCAGCCCGGAACTCCTCATTTCTGGCTACAAACTCTCACACGCCACTTAAACACATTAGCACTCAGCATCCTTCCTTATATAACTTGGTAATGGTCTGAGCTTCGCCCTGCCCCCCACCACCCCCACCGGGGACTTGTCACATGCCTGTGCAAAGACGACAACGAGGTCCTCTGAGCCATCTGAGGAAGGGACCTCTTCCCCATTCTGAGTTCCAGGGGCTGGCATCTTCCACGGATGGATAGAACATACGGCTGGTTGAGTCCTCTAATGACTTACAAATATCATTCAGAGGTCAGTTTCACTTTGAAAGGGAATACGGAAATCAGGACTCCTTCTTAGGAGGCTGCTCTTTCTTAATCTGTTTTTTATCAGTATTTTTTTTCATTCGTGTCCATTTTCTGTTGAGAAATACCACATGGCATTTAGTTGTCATGTCTCCTTTGTCCTCTCCAGTGTGTGACATTATCTGGCTTTCCTTGTTTTTCATGATTTTGGCAATTTCAAAGCATACCAGTCAGAGAGTTTATAGAATGCCCCTCAATTTGGATTTATTTCAAAATTACTCTGGAGTTATGGGTTTGGGGAATGAATATCACAAGAGGTGAAGTGCCCTCTTATCATGTATCAGGGGAAGTATGAGGTCAACATCACTATCACTGGTGATATGAACCTTGTGATATCTTGCAGTTCCTCCTCTTCAAAGTCACAACCATTCTGTTTCCATACGCTATGCTTGTTGGGGGAGGGCAGTCCACACTCGAGAGAGGGGAGGGGGAAATAAACTCCACCTCCTGGAGAGGGTGTTGACATGCATTGTTTGGAATTTTTTTTAAGGAAGATTCATCCCTTCACCACCATTTATTTATTTGTACTAGTATGGACTTATGTATATTTGTTTTAGACTCTGGGTTATAATTCAATGTTATGTTATTTCTTGCTCAAAGTGTTCCAGGCTTGGTCATTGGGAGCTCTTTCAAGTTGGCTCTGTGTTCTTTTGATATGCTTCAATTTCCCTTCCTCCCATACATTCCTTCCTTCCCTCCTTCCTCTCTTTCTCTCTCTCTCCCCCTCTACCTCTTTCTTCCTTTATTGCTTTTTAAAACGTTTAGCACTTTCTTGCCTTCTGCCACTACAATATACTTCAAGCTCATCCTGCATTTTCCCTGCCCAGCCCTATAGCAGGCATTTCTGCAAGGAGCCCTGGTTTCTTTAATTGGAGAATGGCATATAGAAACCAAATCTTCATATTGAGTGTGCTCCTTGCTGCTGAGGTGTCACTGCTTCTAGGTCATCTCAGCTAACTGAGCTAGAAAATATATGTGCGCATACTAACCCATGTATGCACACATATCTGTATATGTGTGTGTGCATCCATATATGTGTATATATATAAACATGAGTTAATACTGATGTCTCTGGCATGAATCCAGGATCACAGTGTTCATTCTAGCCATCCTCTGCCCCTTACTTATTGGACACTTCTTTCTCAGACAGTTATCTCTCATTATTTTTAATCCATTTACTTATTTGTTCAGCTCTTAACCTCCTTTTAAGTCTCCCTAATCCTTCAGTCTCTATTGGGATCTTATGTATAATTTCGCAGCACACCATTCACATCTCATTCGTAATATTTGGCACAGAGTGACTATGCATTTGATGTCTACCACTGTTGCCATGTTCAGTTGTCCTGAAGGCAGGACCATGATGCCTTCTCTCCACTGTGCACTGCGCAAAGATTTACTGAATCAATCAAAGAGAGAAGTAAGAAGACTAACTAAAGCGACAGCTGCTTTTACACAGGCCCTTCCATCCAGTCCTCATGTTGTCACATTAGACAGATGGATGGTTTCCTGTTCCACTCTCCAACACTCAATTGCTTCACCCAGTTTTATCATCTTCCTAGCAACTACTATTATCTGCCATCATCTTGATTGTTTTCTGTCTCTCCTACTAGACAGTAAGCTCCACATTGGCAGGGACCTTGCCTGTCTCCTTTATCTAGAACAGTATACAACGCAAAGCAGGTACTGGATAAAAATCGGTAAATAGGAATGTTATTAACAT
Organism: Hyperoodon ampullatus; assembly: GCF_949752795.1. Classification (NCBI taxonomy): domain Eukaryota; kingdom Metazoa; phylum Chordata; class Mammalia; order Artiodactyla; family Ziphiidae; genus Hyperoodon; species Hyperoodon ampullatus. Next base: position 88,415,112 of record NC_136920.1, read on the forward strand.
TGTTGGTTGTCTTACATTATATCAACACAGATATTAACCAGATGTGTGATTAGTATTGTTATTTTTGAAATGTTTTGGTGACTTTATCACACAGGTGGAAACAAACAAAAAACCTTAGACAAAGAAAAAAAAGAAAGAAAAGAAAAATAAATGAAAACCCAAAATAGTCAATCTTAGGCTTCAATAACAAAACAACTTTTAACAGATAAATAGGTTTTGGAGATCAAAGTTGGAGTCATTTACAGCCTGGTTGGGGTTTTCTGACATTTTTCTCTAACGTTTCTCATATTTATTTGCATAACATTGTCATGCAAATGGCTGGTTTATGCTCTTTCCCATTTCCCCTCCATCATCTGTCTTTCCCTCCCACAAAACTTATGAAAACTTATGAAAAAACATAAATCATTCGAAATACAAACTATCTGGAGATCTGTTGGTTGAAGCAAAACAGGAGGTTGTGGGCAAGTGTGCAAAATTCCCATGTCGATAACTCCAGTCTGTGGTCCTCCACCCATGTCCTCTTTGTCAGTTTCACTTCATTTATCTGTAAATGGCCTCACTTTTAGAATAGAAGCTTATTAATTTGGACATTCTTAAATTCACTTTAAGAAACTTTGGAAACACCCCAAGGTAATGATTGCTTTACCACCATCTGAAGAAATTGTTTCCTGCTCTGGAGCTGTACAACCCTAGCCATGCATCAGAACCACCTGAGATACTCATTAAAACACAGGTTCCTGGAAATCACCCCAGTTCTCCAGAGCCTGACTCTACAGAGGGTTCAGCCTTAGGATATAGGCTCTAAGCCCACTCCCCCTGGTAATTCTTATTCCAGCAGCACAGTTTTGGGCTGGGCCTAGTAATATAATATCAGTGTAAACAAGTTTGTAATGGCACTGTTTAAACAATAAGACAATCTATTTTCTAGAATTGGAATTCTGCTTATTCAAACCTCTAGTCCATTAACGTTTTTCCTCTTTTTATTTTTTATTATTTATGATTGTCAATTTTTAAATATGCTTGTTAAATAAAAAGAAGTCAAACTTACTTTTTACCATGACCCACAGGAAGAAATACATTTTAAATTGTATTCCAGTATACAGTACAAACATACATATGTGGGCATGTACATGTATATAAACCAATAGAAAATTCATAAAATAATATGATAAAGTAAAATGTAATTAATATTATATATGTTGATATGGTCAAATATCAAATATCAAATAAAACATAGAAATAGCCCCAAATAAATGATACAAGAATAGTCTAGTAAAACCCCATAAATATTGACTTTGTGACCCACTAATGAGATTAAGCCTGTGATGCAAAAAACACCAAACTAACTAGTCACTACCCCAATAGCCCTGTTACCAATACTTAAGAGATATTTCAAGGACTTGAAAAATAACAAAACTGCAATTTTTTTCAATCCAAAATTTAGAAAATGGGCCCTAATTATGAGGTGCTAATGGGTTAATGAAATTGCCTTAGCACTTTGGATAAAAGGAAACATACTAGGTACAATGTTTGACTGTTGACAGGACTACTAACTTATTCACACTAAAGCCTAACTTAACAGTTCTCTGGTTTCCCACCCTGGTTTCCATGCTCCTTGGTGCACTTTCTCAGTGTGGACTCACGGTTCTCGGCTATTATTCATTTTGTAAGGACCAGAGTAGAACGGCCTCTGACCACACATTTTAGACGTAGGCTGTAATGAATGAATGGTGTTCTCTATTAACGGTCCCTGCACTCGGACTCGGACTTTTCTCATTTGCATCATTTCTGTAAAACAGGCAGCAATAGCCCTTCTGATGTCACCTGTCTCCTCTAGAACTCAACTTAATTTCTACCTATTCTGCAAAGTCTTGACCAAACAACGTCTGTCCAAACCAACTACCCTGGTCACAAATCTTTTCTTTTCACTTCCCATTCAAACACTATTTTGTGTTCCTGAAGGCTGTTAAGTCCTCATCTGCCTGCTCACTTTTGATTTTTCTGTCTGCCCTCATGTTGTAAAGTTCATGGGGTCAGAGATATTAACTTCACTTTGCTAAATAGTATCATAAATGTTGATAATGATGAGGATACATTAAATTCCTTTCAATTCCTCCTCCAGCACGTGGAGATGCCCCAAGCTTACAGAAACACTATATACAGAAAACTCGCATTCTTTTAGACTAGAGGAAGGGGGGAAAGAATGATGCATTCTTTAAAATCTGAATTAAATGCAAATAATAAAGAAGTTCAGCTGAATTTCTTTTAAATAGAAAAAAAACTAAAATCAGCTTTAAAAATTGGTGTTGAATGTAGGTTCTGAGGGAACTGTTTTCACAAAAATAAATGCCATATTATCTGGCATTTCACATTTGATTTTAAGTCAATTTTAAATGGCAGTTTTTATAAGTAATCATGGAAATAGCTAACTTTTACCAGATGTGTGTTATGGATTGCTTCATTTGAGAGTACTTACATTGCATTAGAATTATGCCCATTTACAGAAGCCACTGAGATGTCAGGAAGTTACTTGCCCAGAGGGGCACAGCTAATAAATGCTGGGACACAAACTTCAATTTCGGAGCCCTGCCCTTAACCTCACTTTCTAAAACCTTATTATTACGGACTTCTGGGGAAGATGGCATAAGAGTAAGATGCAGAGATCACCTTCCTCCCCACAGATACACCAGAAATACATCTACACGTGGAACAACTCCTACAGAACACCTACTGAACGCTGCAGAAGACCTCAGACCTCCCAAAAGGCAAGAAACTCCCCACTTACCTGGGTAGGGCAAAGCGGAGAGATTCCTGCACAGAGGATCCGTGACGACCGGCACTCACCAGCCCGAGATGCTTGTCTGCTCACCTGCCGGGGCAGGCGGGGCTGGGAGCTGAGGCTCGGGCTTCATTCGGAGCGCAGGGAGAGGACTGGGGTTGGCGGCGTGAACACAGCCTGAAGGGGTTAGTGCGCCACGGCTGGCCGGGAGGGAGTCCGGGGAAAAGTCTGGACCTGCTGAAGAGGCAAGAGACTTTTTCTTCCCTCTTTGTTTCCTGGTGCGTGAGGAGAGGGGATTAAGAGCGCTGCTTAAAGGAGCTCCAGAGACGGGCGCGAGCCGCGGCTAAAAGCGCGGACCCCAGAGACGGGCGTGGGACGCTGGGGCTGCTGCTGCCACTGCCAAGAGGCCTGTGTGCGAGCGCAGGTCACTGTCCACGCCCCCCTTCCAGGGAGCCTGTGCAGCCCGTCACGGCCGGGATCCGGGGATCCAGGGACGGCTTCCCCGAGAGAACGCACGGCGCGCCTCGGGCTGGTGCAACGTCACGGTGGCCTCTGCCGCCACAGGCTCGCCCCGCACTCCGTGCCCCTCCCTCCTGCCGGCCTGAGTGAGCTAGAGTCCCCTAAGTGGCTGCTCCTTTAACCCCTTCCTGTCTGAGCGAAGAACAGACATCCTCTGGTGACCTACACGCAGACGTGGGGCCAAATCCAAAGCTGAGACCCGGGAGCTGTGAGAACAAAGAAGAGAAACGGAAATCTCTCCCAGCAGCCTCAGAAGCAGTGGATTAAAGCTCCACAATCAACTTGATGTACCCTGCATCTGTGGAATAAAAGAACAGACAACGAATCATCCGAAATTGAGGAGGTGGACTTGGAGAGCAAGATTTATGATTTTTTCCCCTTTTCCTCTTTTTGTGAGTGTGTATGTGTACGCTTCTGTGTGAGATTTTGTCTGTACAGCTTTGCTTCCACCACTTGTCCTAGGGTTCTATCCGTCCGTTTTTTTTTTAAATTTTTTTCTTCATAGTTATTTTTTATTTTAATAACTTTATTTTATCTTACTTTATTTTATTTTACTTTATCTTCCTTCTTTCTTTCTTTCCTTCCTTCCCTCCTTTAGACAACGAATCATCCTAAATTGAGGAGGTGGACTTTGAGAGCAAGATTTATGATTTTTTCCCCTTTTCCTCTTTTTGTGAGTGTGTATGTGTATGCTTCTGTGTGAGATTTTCTCTGTATAGCTTTGCTTCCACCATTTGTCCCAGGGTTCTATCCATCTGTGTTTTTTGTTGTTGTTGTTGTTGGTTTCTTTTTTCTTAATAATTATTTTTTATTTAATAACTTTATTATATTTTAGCATACTTTATTTTATTTTATTTTATCTTCTTTCTTTCTTTTTGTCTTTCCTTCCCTCCTTCCTTCCGTCCTTCCTCCCTCCCTCCCTCCCTCTTTTCTTTCTTTCTTTCTTTCTTTCTTTCTTTCTTTCTTTCTACTTCTACGAATTCTTTCTACTTTTTCTCCCTTTTATTCTGAGCCGTTTGGATGAAAGGCTCTTGGTGCTGCACCAAGGAGTCAGTGTTGTGCCTCTGAGATGGGAGAGCCAACTTCAGGACACTGGTCCACAAGAGACCTGCCAGCTCCACATAATATCAAACAGCAAAAAGCTCCCAGAGATCTCCATCTCAACACCAGCACCCAGCTTCACTCAACGACCAGCAAACTACAGTGCTGGACACCCTATGCCAAACAACTAGCAAGACAGGAACACAACACCACCCATTAGCAGAGAGGTTGCCTAAAATCATAATAAGTCCACAGACACCCCAAAACACACCACCAGACGTGGACCTGCCCACCAGAGAGACAATATCCAGCCTCATCCACCAGAACACAGGCACTAGTCCCCTCCATCAGGAAGCCTACACAACCCACTGAACCAACCTTAGCCACTGGGGACAGACACCAAAAACAATGGGAACTATGAACCTACAGGCTGCAAAAAGGAGACCCCAAACACAGTAAGATAAGCAAAATGAGAAGACAGAAAAACACACAGCAGGTGAAGAAGCAAGATAAAAACCCACCAGACCTAACAAATGAAGAGGAAATAGGCAGTCTACCTGAAAAAGAATTCAGAATAATGATAGTAAAGATGATCCAAAATCTTGGAAATAGAATAAACAATATGCAAGAAACATTCAACAAGGACCTAGAAGAACTAAAGATGAAACAAGCAATGATGAACAACACAATAAATGAAATTAAAAATACTCTAGATGGGATCAATAGCAGAATAACTGAGGCAGAAGAACGGATAAGTGACGTAGAAGGTAAAATAGTGGAAATAACTACTGCAGAGCAGAATAAAGAAAATAGAATGAAAGGAACTAGGACAGTCTCAGAGACCTCTGGGACAACATTAAATGCACCAACATTCGAATTATAGGGGTTCCAGAAGAAGAAGAGAAAAAGAAAGGGACTGAGAAAATATTTGAAGAGATTATAGTTGAAAACTTCCCTAATATGGGAAAGGAAATAGTTAATCATGTCCAGGAGGCACAGAGAGTCCCATATAGAATAAATCCAAGGCGAAATACACCAAGACACATATTAATCAAACTGTCAAAAATTAGATACAAAGAAAACATATTAAAAGCAACAAGGGAAAAACAACAAATAACATACAAGGGAATCCCCATAAGGTTAAGAGCTAATCTTTCAGCAGAAACTCTACAAGCCAGAAGGGACTGGCAGGACATACTTAAAGTGATGAAGGAGAAAAACCTGCAACCAAGATTACTCTACCCAGCAAGGATCTCATTCAGATTGGATGGAGAAATTAAAACCTTAACAGACAAGCAAAAGCTGAGAGAGTTCAGCACCACCAAACCAGCTTTACAGCAAATGATAAAGGAACTTCTCTAGGCAAGAAACACAACAGAAGGAAAAGACCTACAATAACGAACCCAAAACAATTAAGAAAATCGGAATAGGAACATACATATCGATAATTACTTTAAATGTAAATGGACTAAATGCTCCCACCAAAAGACACAGTTTGGCTGAATGGATACAAAAACAAGACCCATATACATGCTGTCTACAAGAGACCCACTTCAGACCTAGAGACACATACAGATTGAAAGTAAGGGGATGGAAAAAGATATTCCATGCAAATGGAAACCAAAAGAAAGCAGGAGTAGCAATTCTCATATCAGACAAAATAGACTTTAAAATAAAGACTATTAGAAGAGACAAAGGAGGACACTACATAATGATAAAGGGATCGATCCAAGAAGAAGATATAACAATTGTAAATATTTATGCACCCAACATAGGAGCACCTCAATACATAAGGCAAATACTAACAGCCATAAAAGGGGAAATCGACAGTAACACATTCACAGTAGAGGACTTTAACACCCCACTTTCACCAATGGACAGATTATCCAAAATGAAAATAAATAAGGAAACATAAGCTTTAAATGATACATTAAACAAGATGGACTTAATTGATATTTATAGGACATTCCATCCAAGAACAACAGAATACACATTTTTCTCAAGTGCTTATGGAACATTCTCCAGGATAGATCATATCTTGGGTCACAAATCAAGCCTTGGTAAATTTAAGAAATTGAAATCATATCAAGTATCTTTTCCGACCACAACGCTATGAGACTAGGAGTCAATTACAGGAAAAGATCTGTAAAAAATACAAAGACATGGAGGCTAAACAATACACTACTTAATAACGAAGTGATCACTGAAGAAATCAAAGAGGAAATCAAAAAATACCTAGAAACAAATGACAATGGAGACATGATGACCCAAAACCTATGGGATGCAGCAAAAGCAGTTCTAAGAGGGAAGTTTATAGCAATACAATCCCACCTTAAGAAAGAGGAAACATCTCGAATAAACAACCTGACCTTGCACCTAAAGCAATTAGAGAAAGAAGAACAAAAAACCACCAAAGTTAGCAGAAGGAAAGAAATCATAAAAATCAGATCAGAAATAAATGGAAAAGAAATGAAGGAAAGGATAGCAAAGATCAATAAAACTAAAAGCTGGTTCTTTGAGAAGATAAACAAAATTGATAAACCATTAGCCAGACTCATCAAGAAAAAAAGGGAGAAGACTCAAATCAATAGAATTAGAAATGAAAAAGGAGATGTAACAACTGACACTGCAGAAATACAATGATCATGAGAGATTACTACAGGCAACTCTATGCCAATAAAATGGACAACCTGGAAGAAATGGACAAATTCTTAGAAATGCACAATCTGCCAAGACTGAATCAGGAAGAAATAGACAATATAGGCAGACCAAACACAAGTACTGAAATTGAAACTGTGATTAAAAACTTCCAACAAACAAAAGCCCAGGACCAGATGGCTTCACAGGCGAATTCTATCAAGCATTTAGAGAAGAGCTAACACCTATCCTTCTCAAAGTCTTCCAAAATATAGCAGAGGGAGGAACACCCCCAAACTCATTCTACGAGGCCACCATCACCTTGATACCAAAGCCAGCCAGAGATGTCACAAAGAAAGAAAACTACAGGCCAATATCATTGATGAACATAGATGCAAAAATCCTCAACAAAATACTGGCAAACAGAATCCAACAGCACATTAAAAGGATCATACACCATGATCAAGTGGGGTTTATTCCAGGAATGCAAGGATTCTTCAATATACGCAAATCAATCAACGTGATACACCATATTAAAAAATTGAAGGAGAAAAACCATATGTTCATCTCAATAGATGCAGAGAAAGCTTTTGACAAAATTCAACACCCATTTATGATAAAAACCCTGCAGAAAGTAGGCATAGAGGGAACTTTCCTCAACATAATAAAGGCCATATATGACAAACCCACAGCCAACATCATCCTCAATGGTGAAAAACTGAAAGCATTTCCACTAAAATCAGGAACAAGACAAGGTTGCCCACTCTCACCACTCCTATTCAACATAGTTTTGGAAGTTTTAGCCACAGCAATCAGAGAAGAAAAGGAAATAAAAGGAATCCAAATTGGAAAAGAAGAAGTAAAGCTGTCACTGTTTGCAGATGACATGATACTATATATAGAGAATCCTAAACATGCTACCAGAGAACTACTAGAGCTAATCAATGAATTTGGTAAAGTAGCAGTATGAAAAATTAATGCACAGAAATCTCTGGCATTCCTATACACTAATGATGAAAAATCTGGAAGTGAAATCAAGAAAACACTCCCATTTAGCACTGCAACAAAAAGAATAAAATATCTAGGAATAAACCTACCTAAGGAGACAAAAGACCTGTATGCAGAAAATTATAAGACACTGATGAAAGAAATTAAAGATGATACAAATAGATGGAGAGATGTACCATGTTCTTGGATTGGAAGAATCAACATTGTGAAAATGACTCTACTACCCAAAGCAATCTACAGATTCAATGCAATCCCTATCAAACTACCACTGGCATTTTTCACAGAACTAGAACAAAAAAATTCAAAATTTGTATGGAAACACAAAAGACCCTGAATAGCCAAAGCAATCTTGAGAACGAAAAATGGAGCTGGAGGAATTAGGCTCCCTGACTTTAGACTATACTACAAAGCTACAGTAATCAAGACAGTATGGTACTGGCACAGAAACAGGAAGATAGATCAATGGAACAGGATAGAAAGCCCAGATATAAACCCACGCACATATGGTCACCTTACCTTTGATAAAGGAGGCAGAAATGTACAGTGGAGAAAAGACAGCCTCTTCAATAAGTGGTGCTGGTAAAACTGGACAGGTACACGTAAAAGTATGAGATTAGATCACTCCCTAACACCATACACAAAAATAAGCTCAAAATGGATTAAAGACCTAAAAGTAAGGCCGGACACTATCAAACTCTTAGAGGAAAACATAGGCAGAACACTCTATGACATAAATCACAGCAAGATCCTTTTTGACCCACCTCCTAGAGAAATGGAAATAAAAACAAAAATAAACAAATGGGACCTAATGAAGCTTAAAAGCTTTTGCACAGCAAAGGAAACCATAAACAAGACCAAAAGACAACCCTCAGAATGGGAGAAATTATTTGCAATGAAGCAACTGACAAAGGATTAATCTCCAAAATTTATAAGCAGCTCATGCAGCTCAATAGCAAAAAAACAAACAACCCAATCCAAAAATGGGCAGATGACATAAGTAGACATTTCTCCAAAGAAAATATACAGACTGCCAACAAACACATGAAAGAATGTTCAACATCATTAATCATTAGAGAAATGCAAATCAAAACTACAATAAGATATCATCTCACAACAGTCAGAATGGCCATCATCAAAAAATGTAGAAACAATCAATGCTGGAGAGGGTGTGGAGAAAAGGGAACACTCTTGCACTGCTGGTGGGAATGTGAATTGGTACAGCCACTATGGAGAACAGTATGGAGGTTCCTTAAAAAACTACAAATAGAACTACCATATGACCCAGCAATCCCACTCCTGGGCATATACCCTGAGAAAACCATAATTCAAAAAGAGTCATGTACCAAAATATTCATTGCAGCTCTATTTACAATAGCCAGGAGATGGAAACAACCTAAGTGTCCATCATCAGATGAATGGATAAAGAAGATGTGGCACATATATACAATGGAATATTACTCAGCCATAAAACGAAATGAAATTGAGCTATTTATAATGAGGTGGATAGACCTAGAGTCTGTCATTCAGAGTGAAGTAAGTCAGAAGGAGAAAGACAAATACCGTATGCTAACACATATATATGGAATATAAGAAAAAAAATGTCATGAAGAACCTAGGGGTAAAACAGGAATAAAGACACAGACCTACTTGAGAATGGACTTGAGGATATGGGGAGGGGGAAGGGTAAGGTGTGACAAAGCGAGACAGAGGCATGGACATCTATACACTACCAAAGGTAAGGTAGATAGCTAGTGGGAAGCAGCCGCATAACACAGGTAGATCAGCTCAGTGCTATGCACCGCCTGGAGGGGTGGGATAGGGAGGGTGGGAGGGAGAGAGGGAAACGCAAGAGGGAAGGGATATGGGAACAGATGTATATGTATAACTGATTTACTTTTTTATAAAGCAGAAACTAATACACCATTGTGAAGCAATTATACTCCAATAATGTAAAAAAAAAAGAATAAAAAAAACCTTATTATTTTTATTAACTTGCTTTGAAACCTCTGTAAAAATTAAACCTAAGCCCAAACCTTTATCCAAATCTTTAGGAATTCAGAGGGTGATCAAAGGTGGAGAAATACTACCATACCTGCCTGGGCATATTGGAAATAAAGGAATGAACTGCTAGAAATGGCTCCATCATTTTGGGCTCTATAAACAATTCCCCTGTGAACCTTTATTTTCAACTCTTATAAATCTTAGCAGATCAATTCTGCGGGGATGCCGCTTGCTCCCACCTCACTTTGACGCAGAAGAGAGTCATTTCGGAAAGTTTCAGCTGAAACGGAGGTGCCCTTTGTGAGTTACAGGCCTGAGAAAAATTAACGTGTTTTGGTTTGCTTGTTTTGTTTTGTTTTGAAAAAGTCAAGACCTTTTTTCCCCAGCTCCCCATAAGTCACAAATAGCTTTTCTTTCAAAGTTCAACCTTGTCAGGCCGTTAATCCTCCGCAAGGAAAAGTGCATGTGATAGGCTTAGAAAGGTTTAGCTTTCAAAGAAGGAAGTTATTAACTTTTACATTCCTGGTTGGCACCTTCTCGATGGTTCTGGAAGTCTCTTGGGGACTAAATACCTGAGGAGCTGCAAGATTGATGCAGCTGGGCAAAGCTTTTCCTCTGTGACCCTTTGCTCTAACCCTGTACTTTCTTTATTAGGAGGAAAGGTGTCCTGATGCAAAAAAAAAAAAAAAAAAAAAGTCATCATAGAGCACAAGACAAGATGGAAAAATGGAGCAAAGTCCCGACAGAACACTCAGGTACTACCAGTCTCTGAGGGGGTGGTCTCAGCATCCGAGCCCCAACTCACCAGCTCACAGGGGAATACGGTTCGTGTAGGTTGAAGCATGAAATTTAGACCTCAGATATTCTTGGGCATATCAAGAAGTTAATAGTACCCTTCAAATTCATTATCCACCAGTAAACTAGATTTCCCAAGGCAGCTTTGGAAAGAAGGTAGAAATAGAATCAGGGTTTTAAGTCAAAAGGTCTGGCTTTGAATACCAGCTTCAGTTTAGGCAAATCGGTGCCCCTGAGACGTTTGGTGTTTCCTCACCTATGAAATGGGGATAGTTTGGGGATGCAAACTATTATATACAGGATGGATAAACAACCAGATCCTACTGTATAGCACAGGGAACTATATTCAATATCCTGTGATAAACCATAATAGAATAGAACATGAAAAAGAATATATATATATATACATATATATATATATATATATATATATATGTATAACCGAGTCACTTTGCTTTACAGCAGAAATTAACACATAGTAAATCGACTATACTTCAATAAAATAAATTTTAAAAAAATTTTAGAGCTTCCCTGGTGGTGCAGTGGTTGAGAGTCCGCCTGCCGATGTAGGGGACACGGGTTCGTGCCCTGGTCCGGGAAGATCCCACATGCCGCGGAGCGGCTGGGACCATGAGCCATGGCCGCTGAGCCTGCGCGTCCGGAGCCTGTGCTCCGCAACAGGAGAGGCCACAACAGTGAGAGGCCCGCGTACCGCAAAAAAAAAAAAAAAAAAAAAAAAAAAATTAAATTAAATGAGGATAATATCCACACTTCTTCAGGTACTTATGAAAAGAGTAATAACTGGCATTTATTGAGTGCTTACTATATGTCAAGCACTGTGCTTTATGTGAGTTTTTTATTTAATCATCTCAGAAGGCACACACTGTCATTATCTTCATTTTCCAGATGAGGAAGCTGAGGTTTACAGAGGTTAGATAACTGTTTGCCAAGAGAACGGAGAAGGTTTCCCAGCTAGTATGGCTCAGAGCCCCTTCACTTAGCCATGGAATACCCTGCATCCTAAGGTAACGGGTGTCAGAGCATTCTGTAAATTCTAAAGAGTGGTACAAATGTGGTTATTTGTACTGTCTTTATCAATATATGACATCTTGAGTATAATTCCAGGCTCACCAAGTGACCTCAAAATAAACCCATGAGAGAAGGAGCAGCCATGAACCCCTGGCAGGTGAGTGTGTGTAATGCAGTGATTCAGTCTCGAGCATACTTCAGAATCACTTGGAGGGCTTCCTGAAACACAGATGACTGTGCCCCAAGCCCAGAGCTTCTGCTTCAGTAAGCCTGAGGTGGGGTCTGAGAATCTGCATCTCTCACAAGTTCCCAGATGGAGCTGGTGTTGTTGGCCTGGAGCCCACTTTGAGCACCACTGGCGAACGGTTGAAAGCACAGTCTTGGTACCAGAAGTCAGTTTTGCCCCTTGCTGACAGTATCAAGTTTGCTGTCTCAATCTTCTCATCCACAAAATGTAAATAATACTGGTATCTACCTTGTAGACTTTCTATAAGGGTAAAATCAGTATAACACACGTACAGGCCTTCGACTCAGACTTGGATCATAGGAAACACTATACTGGCTGTTGCGTGTGTAGACACCATCCTCTGAAGCTTTCTGTCTGTCCTTGGAGGAGCTTTACCACCAAACCCTGCAAGAATTAAATAGACCATGAAAATTGTATGTCTTTTAAAATCTTCAATTTCATTTTTTATTGAAAGGGAAATGAAGCCATGCTAACATGTTGTATCTGTCAGGGTCCCAACAGGAAACAGATGGTACACTCAAAATAGGAAAATTCCAGGAGGGTTTATTTACAAAGGGACTGTTTATGATGTGTGGATGTTGGGGAACCACAAGGGATAGTATGGTAACCTGGGGCTTAATAGCAGTTAAGTTGCTATTGCTCCTAGGCCCGAAGGAATGAGGAGGAAAGAGGCAGTTATTGGAGCCTGGTGAGAAACAATTCCTCAGTGTCGGCTGCCTTGAAAGCAGTAGTCTCAGATCAAAGAGCACAGCCAGCTATGTAGGCTACCTGGGAAGAAGAGACACCAGGGGATTAATGCGCACTCTCCTCCCAACCTCCATCCCTCCAGAGCTCCCAAATAAGAGCAAAGTTGACTCTATTTTGTCCAACAGAGACCAAACCCAACTGCAAGACAGATGCGTGGGAAATGGGATGAATCCACCAGATGTGTTGACATGAGTATATCAGTTAGTCCTTACTCCAGCCCTATACTCTCCCCATTTTACAGATAAGGAAACAGACTCAAACTAGCGCAAGTAACTTGCCCAATACCATACTGCTTGGAAGTGGCTGGGTATTCAAGCCCAGGCAGTCTTACTCTAGAGCCTGTCTAGTCAACAACTACAGTAGAGGAAGCCTCTGGAGAGAAATAACAGAATTGAGATGCTTATTCTTTGTTAGTATAAAAAATAAATACTGTAAAGGGTGAGTATTATATAGTTGTCAGAGCTAGGGCCCCAGTGACTTCATCTGTCTTGTTAAGTCTAAAAATAAAAATAAAAGGAGACAAACGTATCTGTTACACTGCGATTACACGTTGGTAAAATATGCATATGGCAATTGATAATGTTGGCTATAATACAACATTAGGATGATGGATGATTTTCTTTTTATTTTCTCCCTTTTCTGAAGTTCTGTAATATGGCCAGATTGAACTTACATCTTTTTCGCATAAAGGCAATCAAATAAAATTTTAAAAATAAAGTAAAATGAAGGGTGAACCAGACAATCTCCAAGTTCCCTTGAATGCTTTATCAGCTTACAGTCTCGAGGTCAATCTCTTTATCTCTCCTCCTTTAATATTAAAGCAATCTTACACATATGAATAAAGGTCCATAGAATGCAAGTCAAGCCTGCAGACCTCATGCTTTATGAAAACTGGGGTGATGGGGGGGTGAAAGAAGAGAAGTATCTCAAAATTGCCATGAAGTCCTCCAGAGCAGAAACGTTTTGTGGTTTTTTGGGGCTTTTTTTTACCCTCTAGCTGCATCTGATCCAACTTCTGTAACATTTCTATGACTCTTGGAAAGGTCACAGAGATTTAGAACAGGGCTGGGCAGAGCCAATATGGGGAGGTATCTGCTTTTGAGGGATCCCTGGTGGAAGTTCCCACTAGAGTCTTCGTTCTTGAAATGAGAGTTGGTGTGTCCCAGGACACATCTTGCTTGGTACGTGGGTATTGGTGGCGATGGGGAAAAAACCTGAGAAGTGAGAGTAGGATATCTCGGAGATGCCCCTGAAGAGTCTCCTCCAGGCTGTGGATCATCTTCCACAGGTATCTCCCTACAGGTGGGTCACGGAAAGTCACCCCAGTGCTTCTCCCATGAAACAAAATTGCCCCATAAAGACAACATAGAAGGTCAAGTTTCTGCATTTCTGATTGTGATGCCAAGTTTCATAGTCACAAATACGGGAGGCTAACACAAGACTAACTGTTAGTTCTTAATACAGAGACGACAGCTTCTTCCTTATGTTCTCACTTGTCCACCATCCATGTCTAAAATGGTTTAGCTCTATCCTAAGCAAAGAGATTATCTAATCTATCCAATCACCCAATTTCTACTCAGCATCTCTTCGAGGTCACTGAGTCAATGATCCCTGGTTGACCTTTTGCTTTGTAAATTCTCAAACCAAGTTTATATAAGAACAGCAAACTCGGGACTTCCCTGGCGGTCCAGTGGTTAAGAATCTGCCTTCCAGTGCAGGGGATGTAGGTTCGATCCCTGGTTGGGGGACTACGATCCCACATGCTGTGGGGCAACTAAGCCTGCACACCGTACAACCCGATTGCCACAACTAGAGAGAAGCCCGTGCGCCACAATGAAAGATCTCACGTGCCACAACGAAGAGCCTGCATGCTGCAACTAAGACCTGACACAGCCAAATCAATCAATTAATTAATTTTTAAACAAAGAACAGCAAATTCACTCTCAACAGGCAAAGGGAGTGCCCTCTATTTATTAAAGCTCTGAGGAGTTCCCAACATAAGACTTCGTATTGAGGACAGATAGAGGTGAATAGACAGAAAAGCTAAAAAATGTTAAATTTCAGTGCCTCTCATTTTCAAGACCCCATTCCTAGGCCCTAAAACTGATTTTATGATTGTAATTTTGCATTCTTCTTTTTAAAGAGAGTCCCCCAAATTGTATACATTTCAGACATCGCAAAACTTAGATCCACCTTGTGTGTAAACGTAAAGGTTTCAGATTATTTCAAGCTCTAGAATTCACCTATGTTTAAATAACAAAGCCAGGGATATGTTTTCCTCTACCACTCCTCACTACCTCACAACTAGTCAATAACTAGAATGAGAGGAACTTGGTGCCTGAACAGTTGAGAACTGAAGAGTGTCCACACTAAGGGACTGTACTTCAGTAATGATGTGGGAAATAGTTCAGGATGAGGGACAGTGACAGGACAGAATGAGGACAGAGCAGAGCTGTCTACCAGGCACCTGGCTCAGCACAGGGACGGAGTCCAGCAGGGTAGCTGAGACAGCAGGCTTCGGGTATCCAAGGGCTTTCCTCCCTAATAAGCCTGTGATGCTAAGCCTCACAACTCAAACACTGCGAGCCTCAGTTTCCTCATTTATGAAATAAGAATGGTAATGCCTATCCCTTGAGGTATCTATGAAGACAAAATGGGATAATACCTGTAAAATGCCCAGTGTGTAGTCTGGTCTATCATAACTGCTCTGTAGACGATAGCTACTTCCCTTACCACTAAACCAGAAAAAATAATAATGATGATAAGCAGATCATCTCAGTGAAATGTGATGTACAACGTGATGCTTTACTTAACATCTCGTATTACTCCTTTGCCACAACCTTCTCATGTCTTTTAACAGTACATCATTATAACTACTGTAATTTTAAAAATCTTTTTTTACAACTTTATTGGAGTATAATTGCTTCACAATGGTGTGTTAGTTTCTGCTTTATAACAAAGTAAATCAGTTATACATATACATACGTTCCCATATCTCTTCCCTCTTGCATCTCCCTCCCTCCCACTCTCCCTATCCCACCCCTCTAGGTGGTCACAAAGCACGGAGCTGATCTCCCTGTGCTATGCTGCTGCTTCCCACTAGCTAGCTACCTTATCTTTGGTAGTGTATATATGTCCATGCCTCTGTCTCGCTTTGTCACACCTTACCCTTCCCCCTCCCCATATCCTCAAGTCCATTCTCAAGTAGGTCTGTGTCTTTATTCCTGTTTTACCCCTATGTTCTTCATGACATTTTTAAATGGGAAAATATGTCATGGAATTAAGAACAGATAATGGAAAATGACTTGCTCAAGTTGGCACAACAATGAATTATAAAACAAGAATTGTGAAATATTCCTAGGGAGCCCAAATAGTTCCTAGTGTCAATAAAATTTATTTCAACTTATATTTATTGAGCACTTACTGTATAATAGGCATTTTGCTTGATACTATGGGGGAGTCAAAGATAAGAGAGATTCTCTACTTTCAGGAAGCTTGGAATAAACCAGAGCAGATTTCCCAAAATGAATTGTTTCCATAGAATACTAGTAGTCAATAGGTGTTATATGAAAAAGTTGTTCTACGGACAAATCAATTTCAGAAGCTTCAGGTTAAACAGTTTTCTCGACTCTACAACTTCTTAGAATCTTTAGAACGCTGATTCTCTTTACAAAGCTCTCAGAGGGGAAAAAAAATTGTCTGCAGCACTTTCCAAACTTATTTAACCATAGAACTCTTGACTACTGTAGAATCCCATGAGTCTAGTGTTCCTGGAAGATATGGAGGGAAATACTGGATTAGGGAATTACAGACCTGCAACTAATCTACAAGTGACTCTAAGACAGATTGAGGGGATTCAACATATTATAAAAGCTGGATGGAGAGAGCAGCTGTCCAAGTTAGTGAGATTCTGGAAAGGCTTCCAAGGGAGGTATGGTTTGTGATGGTCCTTAAGGGCTGGATCAAATGTTGTATGATGGATACACAGACAAGAGAATTCCAGGTGGCAAGACTAGTGCAAACCAGGAAAGAAGTGAGGCCAAACGTCTGGAATGATGGATTGGCTTCATTGAATTAGCTCATAAAATGTCTGTAGATATTAATACATATATGTGGAATCTAGATAAATGGTACAGATGAACCTATTTGCAGGGCAGGAATAGAGAGGTAGACATAGAGAACGGACACGTGGACCCAGGGTGGGTAAGGGAGGGTGGGATGAATTGGGAGATTAGGATTGACATATATACACTACCCTGTGTAAAATAGATAGCCAGTGGGAACCTGGTGTATAGCACAGGGTGCTCAGCTCGGTGCTCTGTGACAACCTAGATGGGTGGGATGGGGGATGGGGGAGGGAGGTCCAAGAGGGAGGGGATATAGGTATACATATAGCTGATTCACTTCATTGTACAGCAGAAACTAACACAACATTGTAAAGCAATTATACTCCCAATTAAAACCAAAATGTCTGTAGATGACACAAGGGAAAAAAAGTCAGAGAGACTGGGTGGAGCCTTGTTATGGAGTGGCGCGAAAACCACAGCAAAAAAGTCCTTGGAAGTGACTGGACTGAGACTGATCTGCACTCCCAGAATAATATTCTGGCAAACTGTGTAGCCTGCATTGGAGTGGGGAAAGTTAAGAGTAGGGAGACCAGACAAAGGTTATCTCATTAAGCTCAGCAAGAAGCAATATGTTCTGAACTAAGGCGGCAACAACTAAAAGGCTGGGGCTGAAACATTTTTGAGATAAGATCTAGGCGATTTGACAGCTTTTGTGTGCTTCATCACATTGAGTGACATCTTTTTATAGTCATAAATGGTCAAGTTGTGTGTATTGAGTTTACAAGATTGAACCCAGCTTATGTGATTCTCAACATGGAGTGAGCTATGAGAACATGAGCAAGTTGCTAATGGACAGGTATGTAAATTCTCACAACAGAAGACTTCACTGGCAAGAACCGGTGACACCGGATGTGACCAGATAATGACAAACTATTCTGATCTGCCAAAAGGTGATTGCTGGGTGAAACTGACCACGAGGCAGAGCTGAAATCCCACGTGCATTTCTTTTCCTTGACTCTTACGGCTACCAGTATCCATGTGGGTCCCTGAAACACCATTCACTTAGAATTCAAGATTCTGCAAACCTGAAACCATACTTAAAATTGTTCCCCCCGCAGTACACAAACAAGCCCTCAGAGCAATTAAAGCCCGGGGCCTCTGCTTTCTTGCAGACTAACTGGCTAACGTACAGCCTGTGACGTTGTGAGTCTAATTGCTCAGGGAGCAGCAGGCTCTCTAGGCCTCCTGACCTGGACCCACCACACAAAGTGTACCCATTCCCACCGTCTCTGGTGAGCACATGTGCACAGAGGTCTGTGCTCCATCGGTCAGATCGACACCCTGGTCATCCAACCTCTGAGAGGCAGATGTTTCCCTTAATTGTTGAAGATTAAAATTTGCAAACCAAAAACTAAAAACACTTCCCCCAGGCAACAATAGCCAATCAAATCACAGGCTTTGGGAAGAAAGATGATGATGGTGTCCTCCCCTCTCTGAGTGAGTGAATTGCCCTCCCCTGAGTTCCTTTGGCCACACGGAGACTAGACAGTCTGTCCTTAGGGAATTGGTGCTATTCATCCTCTCATTTAGTCAAAAAAAAACTATCATTTACTGTCCCCATGCAAAGCACTGTGCTAGGCACAGTGAGAGAGATTCAAGAGTAAAGAGATTCAAGTGTTGAAGACACCTCATCCCAATGAGAAAAATCAGGGAAGTGATCTTTGAGCCTCATTTGAAGACCAGGAAAGATTTGAACTGGCAAAGATGAAAAACAGGGCATTCTTTGGGAGAGAAATTGTCTAAGTAAGAAAATATTAGGCCAATAATTAAAAGCCATGTTTGGGTGTTTGGGGTCCAGTATAGTAAGCCAGACTGAAGGCATTGTAGAGCAATTATATGCATTTTATGACTGAATTATGTGAATAGATGAATAGATGGATCTTGGATTATTTGCATGACTGATATAACAGTAATAACCCTTTTGTATTTTATGGAAAATGTGCACGATCTAAAAAGGCTTCAAAGAATTAACTTCGTTGCAGAACAATGTGCAAAATCCAATTAGAATTTAAAACACACACATACACACACAAATTCTAATTCCCCTAGAAGAGGAAAGAATTGATTTATCAGCAATTGTTCCTAATTAGACAAGTCTACTCAATTGTCTGGCTACCCAGCTGGCAGACTCAAGCTTTACACATCTACACTTGGCAAAAATGAACTACAGTTTATTTTCAATTTCCAGGTTTGTTTTGGACATATATGTCCCCCTTTGGATATAATGAGATACAATCCAAATGATAAATATCAGTTGATTAATGTATACAGGGCTTCAGTTTAATAACTGTTTAAGGAAAAATTATTTGGCTATTGTTAAATCTTAATAAATGTTTTAAAAATAAATTGGCTTGTATTAACAGCTGGCTATTAGCTTTCATACTTGTTATTATGTACTAACGTAGTGCTTTAGATTTAATACCGTATTTATCATTGTTTATTTTCACAGTTATTGCTTCGACCTAATACTCTATTTTTATTCCTCCAGATTCTCAAAGTTCTTTTCTAATGTTAACAATGATTTCTCTCTTTTTCTAAACTTCTGATGACCTCCTCCCAAACACAGCTGCACCACTGGCTTCATTCAAGTGCCTACCTACTCAAATGAAGACTCTGTTTCCAGAATGTTCCAGACTCTTGTCTTTCTAGGAACTTACTGCAACCTATGACTCCTGGGGATGATGAGCACCTGTTGAAAAGACTCTCCATAAGTGTGAATTCCTCGTCTGTCCTCTTATCCTAATGTAGGGATTGAAGAGTACATTTAATGAGAAAGAACCTGAGGTGTCACAGCAGAAGGAAGGGTCCACAGTGCATGTGACACTAGATCCAATGATGGTAGACCCCAGCCTCCTGCTGGAGCATCTTTTCCACTTGAACCCCTGGAACAGGTCTCGGATCCTTTAAGAGCCTTCAGCGAGAATTCAATAATTGTCTCTGTGGAAAGCACAAGTTCCCCCTAGTGCAGCGTGATAATCACAGATAATAATAGCTCTTTCCAAGATAATCCTTAGGCAGAAGCAAAATCCAACTGAAAATGTTGTTCAGAGTCAAAACATGGGACCTGGATCTGTCTTTTATTTAGCTCTCTAAATACACTGAGAGTTTCTTTTGTCACTGCTGTTGGCATAATGTATTAGTATTACTATTCCGCTATTATTCTCTTAATGCCTATATTTTTGTCTCTTTATTTCCTGCCAAGTCTTCATTCAATGGGCCTACTGTCCACTTTTAGCCTTTACTTATCTGCCAACCAGATTACAGTTCTAAGCCTCTGCACTTTTACTACCAAGAGTCAGGACCAAACTTTAGGGATATTTCTAGAAACAATATCCTAGTGTGAATGGAGTAGATCCAGGTTTCTAAATTGCCCTGATTTTCACTCCACTGTGGTTGGAATGATTAGGGATGGAATTTTTTTTTAGGCAAAATCCCCATCATATTTGTTAAGTCATTTTCACGGTATAAGAAAAAGTTGAACTTCATATGTCTATATGCAGGAGCCTTCAGAGCAACTTCCAGTGTTTTTCTGACTATAACTCACTGTGAAGACTCATCTTATGTGTCAACTTGCCTGGGGTGAGGATGCCCAGATAGCTGGTGAAAGTTGTTTCTGGGTACATCTGTGAAGGTGTTTCCAGAAGAGGTGAGCACTTGAATCAGTTCACTGGATAAAGACCTGCCCTCCTCAGTGTGGGTACCATCCAATCTACTGTGGACCCAAATAGAACAAAAGTGCTGTGGAAGGGTGAAATTTCTCTCTCCCTTCTGGGGCTAGGATGACCATCTTCTCCTGCCCTTGAACATGAAGCTTCTTGTCCTCAAGTGTTTGGATTTGGGGACTTGACACCAGTGGCCCCTTGGTTCTAATCAGATGACCAGCTTACCTCGTACTGCAGTTTGCAGAAGGCAGATTGTGGGACTTCTTAGCCTCCATAATCACATGAGCCAATTCCTATCATAAATTTCCTCTTATATTTACATATATATGATATATAATAGATATATATTTTATATGTACATATATATGATATTTACATATATTTACATATTTACATATATATGTATATTTACATATATATTTATATATTTTTTATATATTTACATATATATGATATATTTACATATATATGATATATAATAGATATTTATTTTATATGTATATATGTATATATATGTGTATATATATATGTATATATATATATCCTATAGGTTCTCTTTCTCTGATATAATATACTTTTCTCTGATATAATGTAATATATATTTCTCTAATATACTCACTCGTTATCTTGGATTGGCTGGGACTGGTTATAGTGCAATTTAATTGGCAGAGATATGGAAGCTTTGTCAGAAGATTGTTCCAGCAGAGAGTGACTCACCATGCAGTTCACATTCATAGCTCTTAGTGGTACCACAGCACTGCATGGAAGATTGGGCACCCCATCCCAAAGACCCATGCCTTCTCCATTTCTGCATACCAAGTTCCCCCTATTCTCTCAGGTGCCAGAGCTACCCATAGCTCAGTAAGTCAAGCCCCATTACTGGGAACTTGAACTAAGCTTCTAAGACCCTGGATATTATATCACCCACAAGTTCATGCTTTGCTTCTTTTCAATTTATGGGACAAACCAGATTTATAATTCTATTTTAAAATTTCATAAGGCAGATTGTTTCATTTTCCTTCTTTAGAGTGTAATTATTCCTAATTCCACAATTACTTTGCAAAGTGACAGTGTAGTGATTAAGAATGCTTGCTTTTAGAAAATTTTTCTTATCACCAAACCCTATAAAAATTTAAATTCCTCCCAAAATTATGACGTTGTTGGGTAGTTTTTATTAGACAATTTTGGGACTTGAAAGTTCTTTGTGACTAGTTCTCTCATATTCCAGCACATATATAATTATAATTAATTGCTTCTCTGCGCATTTCCTTTTTCTCTGGAAGGAAAGAAATAGTTTTGGGAAAAATAAGAACAGTAGGAAAAGCAGGGAGGGGCCCTTTTCTTTGTTAATTGTATGGGGCTAACTGCCTGTCTGGTATACAGTCAGCATTTCAAAAGTGCGTCTTTTCAAGTGGTGTTTCTGAACAGCTGAAATGCACTAGGAGACACAGGCCAGGATAAAAGGCCAAGGCAGTGCATGGTTTCAAACCAGCAGTCAATCTATGTCTCTCTCACACACGCATACACACACTCACACACACAGACTGGGAACTGGACTCCCCCATAGTCTGTTGTTCTGCTGGATGACATGTGTTTTATAAGCATATGAGTTGGCAAAGCTATGCTCTTCACCTGCTCTGAACCCCAAGTCAAGAAAAACCTAGGAAAACAAGTAGCCTCATCACTCAGGACATGTCTCCCAGGGACCCCATCATTGATCATGTAGGCTCTTGGTTTGGGAAATCAAGCTGCAGGTCTCAGGAGCCTCACCCCAATGTGAGCCTGGGAATGAGGATGAGGGGTAAGTTTCAGATGCCCAAAGAGCTTATGGCCATCATAGGAAGAGACTTTCCTGGTCATTAGTTTTCTCCCATTACCACAGCTGAGTCAGCCTCTTTTTGGGGACCATTGCTACAATTAAAGAAGAGAACAATATGCCCTTTTATCCAACCACAGTGGAAGGCTGATAGAAAAAAAAATATGTAGCCTGGCATTTGATGGAGAGCAGAAAGATACATAATCCCTCATACGTGGGTCTCTTAATTATCCGAGGGTCAATGAAGTCTAGCTAACCTTCCCTTCATTATTTCTGACTTTGGACAATGGAATTGGAAACTGAAAGCTGGTTGAAGGGCAGGGAGCAGATCCTCAGACTATTTCCAGGAGGAAGTGCCAGAAAGAGCTTGTGAAACTTCCGTTCTAGCAAACGCAAGAGGTGGGGATAATAATAGCTCAGTACTCTGTGTGCGAGTGTGTGGGTGGGTGTGTGTTTCTCAAATGCGCTAAGTGCTTCCTAGATATGAGCTCATGCAGTTTCATGGCTCCCTGGTGAGGCAGGTGAAAAGCTCTGATGTCTATTTTGCATGCGCTGAAACTCAGAGAAAGTCCCAAGTACTGAGCTAGTTGTTTCCCTTGATATGCTAAGATCTGATGGACAAATATGGACTAAGTCCCTACTGTGTGTCTCGAATAGTTCTGAGTGCAACAGACACCCCCGGAAAGTGGGAGATACAGCCTTTCTTCATGAAGATCTAACACTTTGAGATCAGGAACTAAGTCAATACACATAGGAAAAGAGGGCAACATGGCCCGTGGGGAGAGCCGGGCGGCGACTAAAAGTGCAGATGAAATCCCCACATTTCACATCTCAGGGCATCCTTGATGGGAGACTGTTGCAGCCCTTTTGGCAATGCTACAGATGCATCATTTGGTATGTGTTGGTTGCTGTAGAAAACTGCCATCATGGCTTCAACTGGAGGAAGACTTCGGTGGTTTTGTTTTTGAGACTCTGGATCTGTTCTCAAGACTTGATCCGCCTTGTAGTCCTCCAGCCCAAACAGCACAAGGACAAAGGCACGTCCTAGAAATGCTGATGGCCCCTCAGAGATGCAGTCGCAGCCCCTAGATGCTCTGGGTGGGGCAGCTGATTGGCCTCCCGTGGGGAGGGTTCACTCCTTCCCGTGAACTTGCGGCCGCGGTTCTTCCATTAACGAGCCCGTGGGTCAAACCGAGAGGCAGGGGTGGACTGGGACCCCCGCACCACCCTGGCCTCCCGCCTGAAGGTTGTGGAGGGGATCCTGGAGGGCCCGGCTGGGCAGGGAGAGGCGTTCCC
Source organism: Hyperoodon ampullatus (assembly GCF_949752795.1). Taxonomy (NCBI): domain Eukaryota; kingdom Metazoa; phylum Chordata; class Mammalia; order Artiodactyla; family Ziphiidae; genus Hyperoodon; species Hyperoodon ampullatus. The sequence continues at coordinate 88,438,816 of NC_136920.1, forward strand.
CCCTGTCTCTCTGTCAAAAATAAAATAATAATAATAATAATAATGTTGAGGTTGAAAAGCCCATTATGGCTGAAGGGCGAAAGTAACATTTTCATTCTAAAGTCTATATGAGACATCTTCCCATAGAAAATGATGAACTTGCACATCGGGAAGTGCAAAGACTATTTAATCAAAGCCTTTAAGAAGATCAAACCTAATCACAAGATGTTAAAAAAATATACAAAAGCAGATAAGAAGAGGTTTTGGCTGCGTGACAAGAATCTGAAAATCAGAAAAAAGCCCTTTAGGTCCTTCCACAGCAAGGGAAATATGTCATTTTTTTTTTTTTTTCTTGCTCAGCAATCCAATTTACTCACCCCACTGGTACGAGATGGGACTTAAATAGCATGACCAGTCCGACAGCCTTGGAGACCCGCAATGCTCTGCCAGGGTCTTGTTCTCCACGTGGTCCTTGTTAACTGTCCCCATTTTCTTATTTTGATTCACCTTAGGCACGACTTTTAAAAGAAAGAGAGATAGTAGAAACATTCCACAAGACACGAATGAGTAGGTGCCATAGAAGGAATAAACAAGGTCAGAGAAGGAGGTGGGTTTGGGGTTCCCTCTTGCTGACCCCAAGAAAGGCCTGAGAGTTTAGATCTTCACTCTTAAGACTAGACCAGGACCAGCTCCACTGAGGGCCCCATGCAGACAGTGGGATGAAGGAACACAAAGAAAGCCCGTAGAGAAAATGGGGGTGGAAACAACACCATGAGGGCTAGATCAAGGACTGAGGATAGGCCAAGATTTTTTTTTTCATCATGCCACACAGCTTGTGGGATCTTAGTTCCCCGACCAGGGATTGAACCCAGGCCATGGCAGTGAAAGTGCCAAATCCTAACCACTAGGACCCCAGGGAATTCCCAAGGTCAAGATTTTAATGCAGTTTTGATGTGTACTTTTGTCGATTCAAAGTGAAGTGCGCTGGGCCCAGTGTACACGGGGAAATAGTAACACCAAGAGCTACCACTGAGCATTTTCCAAAACAGGCAGTTTGCCCAGAGTCAGAAAGGTGAAGTCACTTGATGAATTGAAGTAAGTCATAGCTAGAAAAAGCCAGACCTGGAATCCACCTCAGATCAGCATAATTACAGAAGCTTTGCTCTTTTACTTGCTGAATAATGCCCAATTCTTTTCAAATATAAAAACCTCTTTTTATACACACCTGCCCCCCCAAAAAAAATTCTAGAAATTTTACAGAAACATTGCACTTTCACGTGTACAGTCTGCAGGCGATACTTGGTATGCACTTACCTTCAGAGGCCCTGAGCAATCCCTTTACAGCCCCAGAGAATCCCTTTTCAGGCCTCACCTCAAAGAACTTACTATCAAAACCATTCTGAGAAAAGCAAACTTGAGCGGTGGGCAAGGATTCACACATTTGGGCTCCTACTCCCCTAGGGAAAATGGAAAGAGGTCAACTAGCAAGTAGGCTACAGGAGGTGGCAGCAGCCTCCGGCCCCCCTGGCAGCCCCTCAAGCCTCTTACAGTTTTGTAATATCTTCTTCCTCCCACATGTTTGCCAGATGACTGCTTTCCTGCTGTTTTCTCTCCAGGCCCCCTTGATTAAGATGGCACTGTTATCTAATCAGATTCTACCTGTAAGAAAATCACAGGGTAATCTCCCAGGCCCCTCACAGCCTGCTAGGAATGGTTCTGGGTACGGTTTGATGGACCGGGCAGACACATGAAACACACAAACACACACACAAAACACAGTGAGGTATCAGTGCATGAAACACACACACATAAAACACAATGAGATCTCAGTGCATGTAAGGAATATATATATACACATGTATATGCATAAGATATATATTAATAGTACTAATTATTATAGCATAAAATGTGCAGATGTAGTTAGAGAATGGGACAAAATAGAGGAATGGTCGCCATATGAAGTTATTTAAAGAGGTTTTATGTATGGAAGGAAATGAATTAAAAGCAGATTTTGAACAGAGGAGAGAGAAAATCAAATGAACACTCCCACGATAAGAAGTAATCATTAAGTAGTAATGAATCAGGGTGAATTTAGAATATGAGTTTTGATATGTCTCCAATGTAGCCGAGGATAAATAATCCACACTAATAAAGAAAAACTAAAGCAAACACAATAAGGCATATAAAAAGCCACTGCTGTTTTGCTCTCTCCATGACCTCCCAGGGGAAAGACTGCTCTAGGGGGGAAGGAGAAGGTCCCAGGATGAAGGCTGGGCTCCTCTTCCTTGGCTTCTGTCCTGGCTTCTTCTGAGCCCAGGCAGGCCCAGGAGAACCCAGCAGGAGACACGCAGGGCACACGCTTCTGTCCCAACATCGCTGTGACTCCTACTTGGTAAAGGATAAAAGGTGAAAATAAGAGATTGTATAATGTCTGCATGTGCCTTTGTCTCTCTCTTGTTCAAACCTGTCACCTCCAAAGAAGGAAGTAAAAACAGGTAACAAGGAGCCTTTCAAAGGGGAGCAGTGCTGCATTCTGTGATGCACCTGGTACCTGGACTCCCCTGCCGGAAGGATATGACCTTCTGCAGCCTTGGGATAGACATTTCCATGCTTGTTAGAGCAACTCTATAATCAGCAAATACATCTGAGGGCTCCAGGCTTTAAGCAGCCTCCCACTACTTTGGTGAAATTGCCTTTAATCTTCTCATATCACATATACATAATCAGAGACGCTTAGGGATTATGGATCCAAATCCTACAGGAAGCCACTGGGACTCTGATGACCAGAGCAGGGGTTTTTGGATGCCAGGATGTTTAGACGGTTATCTCCATAGGGCGTCTCGCTACTTTCTCATCTCAGTAGCTGGATGTGGCTTGGGGACAGAAGTCTACCCAGGTTTACTGAACACCCCTCTGCACTAAACCCTTCCACATTCATGATCTCACTTAATCCTTACAACAAACCTTCAGGGTAGACAGCTTTATTTTTATCATCATTACTTTATCAAGGAGGAAACTACCTTGCCTAAATTCAAACAGCCAAAGGGGTTTGGGTCACGGGAAGATCAGCCTGATCCCCACCCCAGACTTTGCACCACAGTGTGCTGGAGGCAAGAACACTTATCCCAGACACAGATAGAACGAAGGGAGGCATGCTCTTTGGAAAGTACTTTGGAAAAGGACTGTGTGGATAGTGCAGGTGTGATAAGTCAAGCATCCAGCAGAGGTTGGCTCATGTTGTAAAACCAAAACTGACCCTGGTGCTGAGAGTGTGGGGCAGAGCAGTGAGGCTGGCTCCAGCCATGTCCTGAGGACATGTGATGCCCTGATGGGCACACGGATACCCATCGGGCCAAAGCCCTAGTTCCTTTGGCCTTCAGCAGAATAGCAAGGCAGGAAAGCTTGACCTTGGTGTGCCCTTCTGCCCATCTCAATACCCCCTTTTTCTCTGCAGTCCTCCCTCCCCACCAACGATTTAAAGATACATCCCCAGCAACATCTTCATCGGTGATCTTTTCATCAACATTTTATTTAGTTAGCGGTGCCTGGCCTTTGTTTGTGCTCTCCTCCTAACCTTGGATCTTTTCTTCACCCTTCTCTCTATTCTCCCTTTTCCTTTCTGTAATAGTCCCTTACTTCCTGCTCTAATTTCTCATCTACTTTTCACTCCTGAGATAGCAAAGAGAACAAAAGAATGAGAATGGAAGAGATACTTTGCATCTCCCTGAATGATTCATTATTTGATTTTTTTTTTCATTACATTCTTTGAATGAGCTTCCTAAGATCTATGGTAACTAGATACCCCATTTGTGTCAAATGCTCTCTTGATATTTTGGCACTGACTACATAAGCATTTCAGAGCATCTTCATTTCCCTTTCTCTATTTCACAAGTCTGATGGTTGGGTTTCCAACAAAAGAGAGGAGAAGAAAGGAAAGAGAGAAAAGATTTGCAGAAAGGCAAGACACTCAGAGAGCAAGACCTTGTCCATTGCCTGGGCTATTCAGGCCTTTGCATTCCTTTGAGCAAGAGGGAAGTGATCAGGGAAGAAATTTGGAACATGCCACCCCAAAATATGTCACTTTGACATGTTGATTATTTTGAGCTGAAGGCACTTGAGAAACAGCAGGTACTGGAAGGGCCCTCTTCCCTCCCCTTTTCTACTGTTTAATAACCAAAAAAACAGTAATTTTAAAATGTCAAGATCTAATTGGCTTTGTTGAATGATTCATGAATAGGGCAGCATCCCGTCTAGCAAGTCAAGAGGAGCTCCAAGGAGTTATACAAAGTGGAAGGCTTTTATAGGCGGAAGGGGGAAGAGAGGGGGTTGTTTCAGCCTTAAGTAGCCTGCCTACAGGGGATGGAAGGGAGCTATGTGGCAAATTTCCTCACTGGTGCTGACCAGAAAATCCCAGACTGACTTGTTAAGACTACACTCCTGGGGGAAGTTGTGACTGCAGTTACATTAGGTATTAAATCTTTGTTTGCTGACATGGGGCTCAGTACAAATGACTCCACATAGGGCCTGTCATTTCCTTTTTGAAACTATCTAAAAACGGGTCATAAAATTTCCTGTGAAAAATGTGCCCACTCTGGACTAGGAAGGAAAGAACATTCTTATCACCAGAGACTGGGAGTCAGCACCAAAATGGACCCATACAACCAGATCTACCAAAATAACCCTGATCTTTCCTTATATTCCCCCATAGAGTTCCTAGTCACTTTCTCACAATTTACCACCCCTAGAAGCTTAACCCCCTTTTCCTTTGTCTTGTCACTTCCCCACAAATGTATCTTTCCTTGTTAAAAATGTATATAAGCTCTCAGTCCTAGCCTCTCTTTTGGATCTTCAGTTTTCCTGTGAAGGCTCCCATGTGCATGAAAAAAAAATTAAATAAAATGTGTATGCTTTTCTTCTGTTAAACTGTCTTTTGTCGGTTCAATCCATAAGCCCCAGCCACAGAACAAAGAGGGTAGAGGAAAATTCTTTGTTCTCCCCTACAACATCAATCCATTGTTTTGAATACACACACACACACACACACACACACACACACACACACACTCTTCATTTTCTCTGGGAGTGTCAGGGTTGGAAAGGTACAAAATCTGTAGACCACCCATTCATTTTGGAGCTGCAGAAACTGAGCCAGAGGAACAAAGTGACTTGATTAAGGTCATAAAATCTGTTCCTGTTTAAACTGGGACTAGAATCCAAGCATCCTGACTCCCATTTTACAGTGTTCTTTCCACTGACCCACCTAGAAATTGAGCTAAAAATCTTTCTGCCTTTCCCTATAGTATTCATTTTGGGATCTATTTTCCATGAACTTGTCTGAAGTCTTCTTAAAGCTATCTGGTTTCAGTGTTATTCTCCCAAGAAAGAGCCTGAAGCCACAGGAACAGAGGAAGATGGGACCAGGAAGGGTTTTATTTGTGTCCTGTCTCAGATTCATGACCTCTTTCCTTCTGAGAGAGTCATAGGCCTTACCACTTAGGAAAGTGGTCTAGAGGCGAAGGACTTTGTTTTGGGGAGGGGCCTCATGGCAAGCTGTTAAATTTCCCCAGAAATGAGTTATCCTTCCTCCCACAGATAGAGGTTGGCAGCTGACAGAGATAGAAAGGGTAATCTGGTCTGACTCTGTCTTGGACACCTGTCTAGTTCTCCCATTATAGCCATCAGTGAGCTTAGAGTCGGAGTAGCTAGTCAGTGGATGTCTCAGCCGGGCCCCCACTTGCATCAAAACCTTCATTAACCCCTGGCATATGGACATGGGGCCAAACTACTCAAGAAGCTCCTAAATATTATAAAGATAGCTAGTGAAAAGCAACCAGTTATCTCTAGCACAAGATCATGGGAGATTCAGGAATAGAACCCAAGAGTCCAGATTTCCAGGCAACAGAGCAAGCTCAGCTTTGTTCTTTGCCTCATTTTGTTTTCTTTGCCTCGGCCAGCTGCTCAGAACTGAGACATTTTTCAAATGTCTCTTGAAAATCAAAAGTTGGGAAAGGTCTTCTTTTTAATGATCTTGGCCCCCTCCTGTTAATTTCCCAGCAACGTGGCATTTCATTTTACTTGGGGTTCAATATAAAAGGGCTTGGCTGGGATGGAGAAAGATAGGAGGAAGAAGATAATGCAGGGCTTGTGGCTGGATTCTTTCCCTTCAAACTTGGAAGATACCAGCTGCTTGGGGGATTTGCATAATTAGAGGAGCCTATGGATGCAAGGAAAGTGGGGTGACCGGGGCTGAGGAAGTCTGAGGGGTGGGGGGAAGAGTCGGGTGGGGAGTGCTCCAGTGAAGAAAGATGGGCTCCTTTCTTCTTACGGAAATTATCATTTCAACTTTGCTCTGTCTTCTCTGTGACCATTTAGAGGAAGGAAGGCTCCCAATCTGCATTTAAATGAAATGATTTCAGGAAGCACAGAATAGAGTGTAGGCTTTTCATCCTCCCATCCAGGAGAAGGCCTTAGATGCATTAAAATTGACAGCTGCTCTTTGCAAAAGCAAAGGGCAGTTCCCACCCATTTCCAGTGCCCTGACAGGCCACGGGCTTCTGTGATTTGGTTTCGGGGATGGAGAAGGTCCTTTGCTCAAAGGAAGGGTCGAATGTTGTCTGAAATTCCACCACTGAATTGAATGGAACTTCCTCCCCTGTCGCTTTCATCTGTTTTTAAACTACAGATATCCCAGAAGCGGTAAAGCTCTAAGTGATTATCAGTCGTTTACATCTAGGGATGACTGGGGTCTTTGATAAGAGGTTTCCAGTCCTTTAACAAATATCTGAAAAGCGGCTGTTGCCAGGCAGGTGCTGTGCTTGTCCCCGGGAACGAGGCTGGGCATGGCCGAAAGAAATCCCCAGTCAGAGGGTGGTTTTGCTGCTCAGGATGGGGTGAGAGGGCACCCTGTGGAGAGAGAATTTAAACTCAATGGAAGGGACGGTGGTGCAAGAAAAAGGAAGCTGGGGAGCCCTGACCATGCACGTGTATAACATTTTTATGATTTTCCTTTTTTGTCCTAGGCTGGTCCTGTCTCTCTTAAATGGCTCCTTGCTTGACTTCCAGGATAGGAGGCGCCTGCCCTTATCCTGCCATCACTGAAAGGAGAGCCAGGGGCCAGGAAGGAACTGTTTCCGTAAACCAGGATGTCATTTTCTAAGTCTCCTCCACCCCAACCCCCCAGGGTGGCTTTGCCGCTGCTGAGAGTCCCATCCTCTTATTAAAATCTCCCCTCCAGTCTGCTTGGTCAGCACATGAAGACCAAGGAATATGCCTTTTCATTAAGAGTATTTCTACTTCTGACAGGCCTCCGGGTGGGTCACGGCACGGAGGCCTCAGGCCGGTTCTGACAGATGTGCTCCCAACGCCATCGGTCCTGGTAATTACTTTTGGAGCTGGCACTCCACACACCTGCATTGCCTGGGGGCCGGGAGACCCTGTAAACCCTGCAAGTCACAGTTGGAGACAGTGTGTGTGGCAGGAGGAAGCTGGTGGCAGGTGGGGGATGGGATGTGGGGAGGGGCTGTTCAGGTGAGAGACCCTGGTGAACACCGCATCTCTGGCTTTAAGAAGAGATGGAGGGCTTCCCTGGTGGCACCGTGGTTGAGAGTCCGCCTGCCGATGCAGGGAACACGGGTTCGTGCCCCGGTCTGGGAAGATTCCACATGCCGCGGAGCGGCTGGGCCCGTGAGCCATGGCCGCTGAGCCTGCGCGTCCGGAGCCTGTGCTCCGCGACGGGAGATGCCACAGCAGCGAGAGGTCCGCGTACCGCAAAAAAAAAAAAAAAAGAAGAAGAAGAAGAAGAAGAGATGGAGTGGGCTTGGTTTGGGGGGGTCGGGGGCACAGGCGTGGGTGGGGTGGGGTGGGATGAGGTGGACGGGGCGCGTCTGTAACAGCCTGGAATATCTCCAGCTCAAAAGCAGTACCTTCGGAACAGAACCGGCTTCTGTCACTGCATTTGCACCAGAGCAAAGATCGTCACTCCATTCTTTTCTTCTGAGAAATGACTTCTGGGTTCTGGCTTTGCTACAGAGCAGTTTGAAACTTTTACAGGTACTCTGGGGTCGTGCGTGGGAAAAGGCTCATTGTCAGAGGATGGTGGAGTATTGGAATGTCCCAGGAAGGACCTCCTTGCCCCTCACCGTCGGGGGGGGCAGGGGGCATTGCAAGAATTTAGGATTTGCCAGCTAGATTAGTAGACTTTCTGGGTGGGAACTGACAGTCAAATGGATCAACAGCCAGGCTAAAGTACTTCTCCCAGCCAGATAGCACTGATTGGATCTGCCTTCAGGAAGAAAATGTCCTTGTTATGATTTTTTATTTTACAGCTAAGTAAGGTCCTAAGCAGCTATGGGATTTTCCCGAGTGCCCTCAAGGATAGAAGAGGCCACCAGAGCCCTGGTCTTCCTCCCACTAAGCAGAGATTCTGCTAAGCTCGCGTTTAGGGCTTGGATAACTAAGAGGATACAGGACTGATGATGCCGTGCCTGCCGGGAAGCCATGCTCAGATTCTGGGAGGAGGGGGAAGTCTGAGGTCCTGCTGCCTTGGCTCCTAGCCTCCAGCTCACCCTCGCTGGGCAACGGCTGTCCAGGCTCCACGGGGAACACAGCACTGGACAGCGGGGACACAGTCGGATCCACTGGAGGGACGTGACGGAGCTTCTGTAGCAGCTTTTCTTGGGGCCAGAAAAGACACTTTTCACAGTTTCTTCTCCTACAAGACATCTCTGTCTTGGGACAGGTGCTGGAAACTTGTGGCCACCAAGCCAGCTGTGCGTATTTGTCTATACATTCACTTGTTCTTTGGTGTTGAACACAGCTGGGCTGACTACTGGGCTCCCTGAAGGGGGATGCAGAGATAGACAGGACCAGACCCTGCCCGCAGGGAGCTTTCCACCCCTCTCAGGCTATGCATCCCCAGCTCTCTCCATCTTTATGGAGCAGCCCCGTCACGGTCCTTTGTGTTTCACAGATGTCGTGTCCTAACTCAGAGCAAGCCCATGGGGTGGGCGCTGAGTGGCCCAAGGTCACACAGGTGGCTGAGGCCAGATGCCAGCAGAGCGCCAGCCCTCAGCTATCACACTGAACATAGATACCCGGACCAGGCTAGGAGGGGGTGTCCAGGGAGTGCTATGGTGGCCTCTCAGAGAAAGGAGCCATCTCTCCTGCTGCCACGGACTCCTGCCAGGTGTCTTTGAGAGCTGCTTCCCGATGCTCCACCAAAAAACCTGGCAGCTTTCCTAGGACAGCTTACAGACAGGGACAAAAGGATGCTCCATTCAGATCAGCCCCTGAGTCCAAGAGGAAATATTCCCCCACTCCTGGCTTCTGGATACCAGCCAGGCTTTCTGCCTCTAGAAGTGAGATAAACAATGAGGCTGGGATGGGCCTTAGAGATAATCTAGTCAACTAGTCCACCCCCCATCCCCTGTTTACTGGGAAGGAAACAGAGGCTCAGGTCAACTTACAAAGGGTCACAGCCGGCAGCAAAGCAGGAGCCCAGCCCTCTTCCCCTGTGTTCCAACACTCTGCTACTTCCCGGGCTGGAGCTTACCAGGGAAACACCAAGTCTGTCTTTTTAAGGAGAGGGACTGACTTTAGCTTGTAATATCTATTAGGTGAAACTGGGGATAAACAGAGAAAGTCTGATTTGGGGGTCTTAGCTTCTGTCAATCTCACCTCTTTCACAAGCCTGGCATTCACTGAACACCGGATTCTGAAAACTCCTTTAAAGGAAATCTCTCTCTGCTGATTAGTGCTGTGCTTTATCCTAACCAACAGCCTTTATTGAACACACCCCACTAAGCGAAGGGTCTCCGGGGAATTGATTGTACAATCCTTGCTCTCCTGGTCGAGGGACCGAGTCTCTGGGAACACCTGGACTGGAGTTTCTCTCCACACTCTGGTGTCCACATTCTGTCTTCTCAGCTCCTTCAGTGAGGGTACAGCCACGAGCATCTCGGGGATATTTTGAGACTGACCACATCTGGCAATCTGGGGACTGGGGTGTAAAATTAATTCCTGCTGCCCCAGGTTTTATGAATGAGGGCCCAGAGTCATGCTGGATTTTGAGTTTGGGAAGGATGCATTAGCGAGGGTCATCTCTGAGTAGGAGAGTTTGCGCAAGTAGCAGGGGACCCGAATGGGACGGCTCTGGCGGAGATAACATCTCCAACCTGAAGAGCAGGGGCTTTGATTTACAGGCCTGGGAGTCAAGTGCCTGATTCAGCGGAAGCCCTCTGTTTTATTGCACCAGGTGAAATTCAATCATTCCCAGGGAGGGCCTTTGCCCGAGAAGGGGGAGATTCAGGCTCTTGTTAAGTTAGGATGAAATTGCTGATTTCAGCAAATGAAAACTAATGACCACTGCTGATCTCTCATTTGCAGGGGGTGCCTGCAGAGGAAACTCAGCCTCCCCAGTGAGGGGGGCTTGAACAGGGTGAGGGTTTGGATGAGCTTCTGGGGATGGCCATGCTTTAGGGCAACGTTTGGAGTCTGACAGTTCAAAGGACACGTTTCTTGCTGGGACTTATTTTCTTTCTGAGTTGGCACAGAGGGGGGAAAAGGGGTGAAGATGGGGGCCCAGGTTTCCCAGGAACTGTTACCCTGGGTTGTCTTGCGAGCTTGTGCATAGGTGATAAATCAGTTCACCTCGGCCCCGGGCATTGGTGTCATCTTTCTGAGTTTTCTTTTTGGAAAGCTTGGAAACATCTCCACTCTCCTTCCCTGATCGCACTGCAAGGGTGCACCTCGTCCTTGTGGTCTTTGTATATTTCCTCCCGGGGAAGGGGGAGGATGGCTGTCCCCACTTAGTGACAGTATACATTCTCCTCTTCAAGCATCTCCAGCTCAAATGCAAATGTAACTTAGGCTGATACTTCATCAGACAGCACATTAGCTTGGCTTAGTAACAACCAACTGAGACTAAAAATGAGGCTTAGCATCCACACTAATGATAGTATGTATCATCTATTGAATAATTACTATGTACCAGGAGCTATGCTAAGCTCTCTACAAACAATATCTTTCTGCCTTCCTTTCTTTTTTTTTCATCCCCAGCTCTGAGGCAGGTTTTACATTTCACATTCAGAAAGGTTCAGTCATGTATCCAGGGTTACACACTAAATAGTCAGTTAGGGGCCAAACCCAGGCCGTCTGACCATCTCCCACATTGCTACAGGTGCTGAGGGTTGCAGCAGAAGCTGGGGAAGAAAACGTCAGAGGCGGGGAATTTTGTCTCAAGGGGAGCTGGAGACAACAAAAGAGAGCATCACGTGACGGAACCATGCACGTCCTTAGAGTGGCACAGACACCGACTCCCGTCTCTATTCTGACAAGTCTCCCCTGCTTTGTGTCATCTTAGGCAACTCACTTGTCTCTGATGGTCAGTTTCTTTATTTGGTAAATAAGGATAATGATACCCTCTTTTACCTACCCATTCTCGGGTCTCTGCTTAGGGTTTCTTTGGAAGCCTCCCTAACCTTTCATCCCACACCTGCTCTAACCCTTTAAAGGCAGGGATGTATCCAGTTACATCTGCAGCATCTCATAAACATTGAATGAATGAATGAACGAATGAGCTCACAACGAGGTGTAAAATAAGCTGGAACACAGATGACATTCACGAGATTGGCTCTATTCGCCCTTTTGGTGATTTTGCCTGGGGTCAGCTTCCTCGTTAAGACTTGGAATCACCACCGTGTGCTCCTGTAAGGGAAGATAACAGCCCTCCAGGACAAAGAGATTTTTTTTTTTTTTGACAATAAAAATAATTTATTTCCCAAACCATTTGAGAGTAGTTGCCAACACAATGCAATGTCTCCCCCAAATCCTCTAGTATTTCCTACAAACATATATCCAAATGTAATCATGAAAATCAGGAAATTAACACTGACACATGACTACAGAGCTACTAATCCTCAGACCCCTTTCAAGTTTTGTCAATTATCCCAATCATGTCCTTCATAATAAAAGGATCAGCCCAGTGTCACATGTTGCATTTAGTTGTCCTGTCAGTCCAAAGAGACTTTTATTAACATTTCTCAGTGTCAGTCACTCCGGCTTTTGGTCTAAGGCAGCAGTGTTCAGTGCAGAGACAACATGGTACTCGAAGAGTTGAGCTTCTCCAAGGCAGCCAGGGTCCTCCTCAGCCTTCGTTTAACAGCGGCTGGGTGAGTGTTGAAGAGTCTGGGGAGGGGGTCTCCCTCTCTTGGCTCAGGTCCACCAGAGCACTGACCTCACTCTGAGCCAATGCAGGGTCTTCAGGGGCAGAGCTGAGAGAGCACAGCTCTTCTGTGAAGGAATAACCACAGCCCTTCCAGGGAGTCAAATGCAACCTCTGTGAAAGTGGATGTAGAGGAGCTTACGGGAAGGATCCAATGCACGGAGCCATCCAGCTAAGGCCGTGGCCCTTTCTGAAAAGGAAGAGGCTACATACAGCATCTCAGGGAGGTATGGGGGAGGTACGTGGGGACGGAGGGTCGGGGCAGGACAGGCTCTACGACCACTGCCTGCCCTGCAAGAGTCACTGCTGCTGTCATGCAAGCAGAGCAATCCCTCCAGGACCAATCCCTCCTCTCCCTCCCAAATCGCTCCTCCAACCCCCAGCTAGTTCCCCTCCACATTGTATGCTTCCCGTCAGGCTCTCTGCTCCACAGAGCACTATGTGGCAGCAGTAATAATAAAAATAACTAAAATAAATAAAAAAAAATAATAAAAATCTCTGACTAGAGACAGAGATCACTCTGTGTCGGGTCCTGATCTGAGCTCCCACAATAATCCCCTGAGAAGGTACTATTATTCTCCCACTTTACAGATGAGGAAACTGAGGCCTAGTGAGGTTATGTAACTGGACCAAGGTCACACAGGTGGAGAAGCCTGAAATCAAACCCAAGCAGTTTGGCTTCAGGGTCTATGACCCCAGGAGACAGAGGAGGCGAGGACAGGGAGGAGAGAGGGCGTGCTGGGCAAACAGGAAAACAAGAATGTCCTGGTGGGCAGCAGTGGCCCCCCTGAAAGCATTCCCTTCACCCTCAACCTCTGGTTTCTGCGCATCTGTTTCTCCCCCTCACTACCTACTGCTCTGTTGCTTAGGGAGCAGGACATCAGTGATGAGCCCTCCACCCAGAAGGCAGCTGACCGTGTCCTCTGTCCTCCAGGTGAATGCCAGACCTGTTCCCTCACCTGGCAAGTCCAGTGTGTGGAGACACCCATCTTCCAACTGGCGGGTGGGTTCTTCAGAGCAGGATGGAAGTGAGCTCAGTCATCAAGCCCCCGCCACCTACCGTTCTCCCCAGGTACACACACACACACACACATGCACGTGTACACACTCATATACACATGCAGCACACTCATGCAGTACACACATGCACACATACACATGCTTGTACACACACACGCATGCACACTCACTCATGCACACACCTCCACCTTAGGCCAGACCTCAGCTGCTCCCCCTCTAGGGAACCGTGAGGTCGCCCTGTGTCACAAGGACAGCCTCCTTCCTGTGCACCTTCCTCGCCCGCACTGGCTTTTGACACCCCGGCAGATATTTTTCAAACCCCTTTTGTTTTTTACAGAACAAAGAAAAGTGTTCCTGTCACTGTTCGCTGTGCTGTTCCTTCCCCCTATTAGCTCCACTAAGATGCACCCAAAGAGAAGAAAATACAATTGCATACAATTAGCCATGGAAATTATTAATAGGAGCAAGAGATTCAATCCATTCTACAAGTAATTCTGCAGTGATTTAGTAATTGATAGTAATTAAACACTAATTAATTCATTTCCTAACTAATGTATTTACTTTATTTGTGGGTATTCACTTTAATTACACTTCTTTGCATTCCTTGGGTTAAGTAATACATTTTGCCATGTTTTCTGAAAATATTTATTTGAGCTTCTTTGAGTCATTCTTTGAGAACATGAGGGAACACAGACTAATTGTTCTGGATTGCAGCTGAGCACTGGATTGCAGCATCTGGATTGCAGCATGTGTCTCTCATGTTGGAAGGCAGAGCTGAGGGAAGGTGATGATTTGTTGCCTACCGGACTAAGCCTCACCTCCACTCCCCGAATTTTTGGTGCAGTTTTCTGACAAACACTTTCTGAGTTCTTCTTTGAAAAGATCAGAATCTTGACTATGGGAATATGTTCCCCATGGACCTGAAATGTCAAGGAATGAAAATCCCATCTTTGGGCCTCATTTTGGAATGAGTGTGATGACCCTAAAGAGACATAGCAGGCATGTGTCTATTCTCTGGATGCAGTGGTTTTTAGCTAGGTTAGTTAGACTCCCAGACTGGAGTACAGTGTAAGGTCCCCCCAGTCCAGCCACTCAGCTGATGCTCATGTGTCTCTATCAATTGGCCATGCAGCCAGTGTTCAGATAATTTCATTGAAAGGACATCCTCTCCAGTATTACATCTCCGAACAGTTTCAATGATTAGAAATTCTTCCTCACACTGGACCTCAAACTGTTTCCTTGAAAAATATCTTCCTCCTTGACTACCCCCTACCCCAAGTCCTCTACCCACAGGGCCATAAAGAGTAAGTCCACTCTCATCTGTCAGTCCATCTCATGCTTAACAATTAACATGGCAACTCTAGACACTCCAATCCATTTACCATTCTCATGTAGAATGCATTTGTAGCCCTTCAGCATCCTGTTGGCTGAAGGAAATCTAGCCTCTTTTCATCACCCCTAAAATATGTGAATGGCTATTGTCTGACCATCACAATGAAAAATGGAAATGACCTCACTCAGTCAAGATTCTGTACTTCTGTTAAGGAGTGCATTAGCTTGGGTTGACCACATAACAATAATGACTCACTGAGTTGTTGGTCCTTTGAGGAGCAACAGGTGGTGTGCTGAGTGTTTCTGGGGACTGTTATGAATAGTGGGTAGGTCGCAAGTATGAAAGAGACTCTTTTTTTTTTTTTTTTTTTGCGGTACGTGGGCCTCTCACTGCTGTGGCTTCTCCCGTTGCGGAGCACAGGCTCCGGACGCTCAGGCTCAGCGGCCATGGCTCACGGGCCCAGCCGCTCCGCGGCATGTGGGATCCTCCCAGACTGAGGCACACAAGAATCTGTGTCCCCTGCATCGGCAGGTGGACTCTCAACCACTGCGCCACCAGGGAAGCCTATGAAAGAGACTTTTGGTCATAAAAGAAGGTCTGGAAATCCCAGCCCTGGCATCAGCTATACAGAAGGAGAGGTTTTCCTCCTTGTGCTTACCTTTTATACAAACCATGTTTTACTGCAGACCGGCTGGGAGTAAATGTGTGTGCAGTCAAGAGGGGAAACAAAACATGTTGGATGAGGATGGCAAGCAGGGTCACACTCATGATGGATTCTTCTGGCAGCAAAGTTGGCCTTTAAGGCCCCATCATTCTGGACCCCAAACCTCCCCTCTATTTTGGGAGGGAAGGAGGATGAGGTAGGGCAGCAGTGGTTGAAGTGGGAAGGGTTGGGAGAGTCGGGGGTGGACCCTGAGCAGAATATCTGTGAGAAGCACGTGATCCTGAGAAAAAGTGAAATCCCCTATATACTTACTTCCTATATTCAGGGCTTTCCATAAGACCATGATTGGATGTGTCGTTTTTTTCACTGATGGGTCTGGATGAAGACAGGATGAGAAGCTGAGGCTGTACAGCCAGCTCATTGCCCCTTCGCTGGCCTATGGAAGGGAGCTGAGCTCTCAAGCAGGGAAAGTGCTGGATCAGCCCTCACCTCCGAGCACGGAGGGTCTGTGGAAGTTGCTGCCAGGGCCTGACTTCTGCTAATCGACCTTTCCAAGGAGGGCAGGAGGCGATGAAATAGCCACACAACCAAATTGTTAACAGAACCCTATTTAGGGTTTGAATTGCTAAAGAATTGGGTTGGAGAAGGGATTGGGGGAGGGTCCTGGAAGAAAACCCCATTCCTGCCTAGACAACACACGCTCTGCATTGGATAGTGAACACCTGGGTACACAAAGGAGGCTGCAGGAATGACCACGCTCCCTTCCATGGATGATGGAGCCTCTTCTTCCATTGGGAAGAGAACCCTCCACTTCCAATTCCCTGTTACTGTTTGGTCCCTTAAAAACCCCTTTCATCCTATTAAGTATCTCCTGCCTGACTATTTTTGAAATTGCAAAGTGAAGGATTTACAGTTGTGTAGACATGAATGTATCAGTAATATGGGCAGATGTGGATTTTTATGACAATGGTGTGCGTGTGTGTGTGTGTGTGTGTGTATGCGCACATGCCATCTAGAGATACACAGATGTGTGTTGTTTAGTTTCATCGGCGTGCAGTGCAGGATTTGCATCTGCTAATCAGTTCAGGATCCAGAAAACTTGCTTCCAATAGAAGAAATCTGTTACCAGTCATCCAGCTGTGAAATACTGTAACTGTTCCATACCGTAAAGAGAAAGGTCTGTTTTCATTTCCTGCACAGACATGCACACACACATATACACACAACACATGACCCTAGCATACCACAAGGGAAGTCAGGTAAGAATTCATGAAAAAGTCTCTGAAAGGAAAAAAAATCAAGGTTCTTTGAATTTAGTTTTTCTATGAACTGAAATGAGATTTTCAGGACCAGAATCTTTAACATGTTGTTTTATAATTAAGGAAGGAAGGAAGGAATGGAAGAACGAAGGGAGGAAGGAAGGAAGGGAGGGAGGGAAGAAGGGAACTCGTGCAGACACAGAGGAGGGTGAGCTCTATAAAAAGCTGTTAAATGAATAATAATTATTATGGGAATAACAGGCATACAACAAATATATAGGTGAAATTGTCTCACCCTCTCTCTTCTCATCATCTTTGGAGTGGTGACATTTAAGCGTTGACTGGAGTTACATCCCCTGAGCCATTGATCACTGGGATTTGGCTCTGAGAGTATAATGTTAACTACACTTTAAGAAAATGAGAGCATGAATGAGAAAAGAAATCAGATGGAATATAAAGGAAGAAAAATAATGAAACATTATTGAGAATGTAAGTCTAGTATTCTATTTGTTGCTAATAATGATCGTTTGGTTTCTTGCCCCCAAAACAGACCCTCTCTACATTCAATGTGAGTTGTGTATTTGACTAAATTTACGTAAGGAGATTCCTAACCCAGAAAAATGTGGGACGCAGACACTCCTCTTTGAGGGGAAGAATTCAAAATGGCACTCAAGCCACCCCACCACTGTGGGTGTGTACAGTCTGAAACAAGCCCGGTGCTCTGACCAGCTTTCTAAAGTGAATTTCATAATTAAGAATCTAATTACTGGAAGGGTCTCATTGACATGAGCTGGAAGCTGGAGCAAAGTAAGTGACCTGACAATTCCACACCAAATAAAAGCTCAGGAGCCTAGAATGAAGCAATATTAGTGAGGATGCCAGACAGAGTCTAATCAAGGTTCAGAACCAAGTTAAGGGTTTGAGGAATCAACATAACAATCAAACAAATATTCAGTTTGATGTATATATGTTCTGAAACATGATGATTCCACTTAGTGCATGCTCTCTCCCTGTTAACAATTTCACTTGATTTCTATTCCCTGCTTATGCAGTTCTTTCCCCTCCAAACAGTCAGATGTACATCCCTAGGCACGCACGCGCTTGCACCCCAGTGAGTATACCACCTTCGCCTACAAAGCCAGCTGTGTATCCATCCTCATGCATTGATCATTCCTCTCCCCTTGGTTACTGAGACACTACCTCTCACGTTTACCTCCAACTACATGGAATCGAATGTACCATTAATCTGGATGTATGTTCATTTTAACCTCAGTGCTGTATGTACTCATGATAGCTAGGGATACAGCTTCTTTTTCTTTTTCTCTTCTTTCTTCCTGAAAATAGAGATTTACCTCCACCAGCCCTTTAGTCCTTTCTCTGTATGTTGTCTCATAGTAATCGCTTTCATTTATAAGCCTTCAATTATCACCTCTACACATATGATTATCAAATTTAAATTCTGTCCTGAAATCAGTCCCAAGAACTCCTTCCAAATGTCCAATGGCTTGTGACCTCCTCCATCTGAATGTTCCCACCAGAACTTTAAACTCAGTACATCCCAGTCTAAACTCACCATTTCTCCTATATTTCATCAAAAAAGAAATGAGCTTCTCTGTGGACAGCTGTGTTGATTAAGACCCCTCCATCATCTCGGGGCCCAAACCCTCATCATCCCCCTTCCTCTTCCTCTGCAGCTGATTCATTTTTTGAGCTTTGTCAATGTCGGCTCCACGATACTTCCTTTACCTGCCTCTGTCACCACCCTATTCAGACACCCATCACTTGCCTTCGGGGTTACAGTAATAGCCTCTTAACTGCTTTGATGCCTCTAGTCTCCCACATATTTAATTTGACTTACAAATGCCTACCAGAGTGATCTTCCTAAAGCACTGCTCTGATCATCTTACTTACCCGTCTAAAAAACTTCCGTGTCTCCTGACTCACTCAGTCCACACACACACACACACACACACACAAACAGCTTCCTAATCTGCATCCACAGCCGCCCTCCAATATAACATAAATTGACCACATCACCCACTAATCCCTTCACCTACCCTGAGCGTTTCAGTCGGACTGGACCACCTGCTGTTCTCTGCACACTGCCATTTCTTTTTTTTTTTTTTTTTGCGGTACGCGGGCCTCTCACTGTTGTGGCCTCTCCCATTGCGGAGCACAGGCTCCGGATGCACAGGCTCAGCGGCCATGGCTCACGGGCCTAGCCGCTCCACGACATGTGGGATCTTCCCAGACCGGGGCACGAACCCGTGTCCCCTGCATCGGCAGGCGGACTCCCAACCACTGCCCCACCAGGGAAGCCCCACACTGCCATTTCTATCTCTGCGCCTTCATTACTGGCCTGGGGTGCAGTGCCTATTTCCACAGACACAAATCTCTGACTCAAATGCCATCTCCTCCTAGAAGTCATCCCTGGTCTTCAGCTGAAAGCAATGTTATATTCATCTGATCTCATTTATCTGTTTTTTTCTTTTTTCATGACCCTATCAATTTCAACTTTGTATTAAAGTTGCATGATAACATCTCATTTCTTTTAGAAAACAGAAAGTCCTTGAAATTGAAGCCAATATCTTCATACACACAGCAGTTGTTTATCACACAAGCACTTACCTCGTGCCTTCTGCACAGTCAGTGCTTAACACACACTGGATTAATGGTCATATATGAATAAATACAGGTATCTGAATGCTCACAGTTGCTCACCAAATATGCAGCCATTCATGACGACAAAAATATGAATCAATCACTATATCAATTAATCTCTCAACCACAAGTTTACAATGTTCCCATGGTGAGAGCTGTGTGTATATAATTGCCTGCCTACGTGCATTCATGCTTAAAAAGACAGAAAAACAAACTCCTTGAACAAACGGGCAATGGCTCTTTCTCCAAACACTGTGAGTCACCCTAGCATGGGCACCTGCATAAAAGAAAGTGGAAACACTGATGTTGCTCTGAGAATACAGACCAGATGAAAGAGCTGCGGGGACTGGAAGAAATCCACATGCATTGGACAGACGTGAGAGCAAGGACAGGGGCCAACCCAAGCTGTCGCTGATGGGAGGAAGAAAACCAGCCCAAGAATGTGCTTTAGAGGGAAGAAAACCAAACTGCAGACAATCCCAAAATGGCTCTATATGAAAACATACAGCAAACAACATTAACGTGGCTGGCATGGAGCTCTGTGTGTGTGTGTGTGTGTGTGTGTGTGTGCATAGAGTAGGGAGGAATGTGGGAATGAGTGAATGAATGAATGAATTCAGGGCACCCTGATAAATTCCCCCTGGGATAAAATCCAGATGTCTGCTTCTAAGAGATAAACAGAAAGCTCTGCTGCTCAGAACCATGGCCAGTGGCTGAACACCACGCTAATCTTCTCTGCACCAGGTTCCAGGCACCGCGGCAAATGTGTGTCAAAAAAAAAAAAAAATGGAGGCAAAGAAGAGAATCTCACTAAAGGAAATAACGTGAATTCAAATACTCTTTGCAGTTTGGATGAAAGGAACCCAAACGGATGTTGTTTCAAAGAGGGTATAGGGGCAAGAGCAGAGAAGCAGATTCATTTGGCTGGAGAGATGGGGAGGACTCCCTGACTAAAGCGGCAGGGACTGGCCAGCTGCCAGTGAGCAAACGGTGCCTAACGGTTGCCATGCACTCTGTCCTCTGCTGAGCGCTTTTCCATTTATTGTGTCCTTTGATCTTCTAAGCATAGCGGAGAAAAGCAGCACAGGTGCTATTACTCGCTCTCCAGGGAAGAAGTTAACTGAGGCCCACGGGAGCCCCACCGTGGCCTCCATCTCCTTTAGGTTTAATCCAGGGCTTTAGGCTGCTACTTCTAGGGCATTAATGTAAACATCACCGGGAGAACGTATTGAAATCCAGATGCGAGTCTGAGGTGGGGCCTGTGAGCCTTGCATTTTTCACTCTCCCAGGTGAGGCTGATGCTGCTCGTTCAGGATCACACTTTGAGTAGCACAGCTTAGGACGCCGTATCTGTGGGTGCTGGGTTTGAAAGGCTTGAATCAATAAAACCAGACCATTGGCTCTTCATTTGAAGGATGTTATTTCATTTACACTATTAAAATTCTAGAACATGTGTCACCTGGAGAGCCTGGGTAGGACTGGTGGTCTTCGGCTCCGACAGGCTTGATCCTTCCGGCGTCTATGTGATGACCCTGCAGACGTCACAGACTCTCTAGATCTCTGCTTCTCCAAGTGAGCAGAATCCAAGCTCATCCTCTCTGGAACCTCACTGTCACCCAGATGAAGGAGCCGGAGAAGATCCCTTGTTTTGATTGATTTGACTCTTGCAAACCCCCTGAAAGTCCCAGAACATGGAGCCTCCAAAGCAAGCTGGTCTTCAGCACAACACAGGCAAACTTGACTCCTCGTGTCCCTTCAAGAATCTCACACGTGTCAGGATGGGGCTCCAAGGCCCCATTGCTGACCCCATGCTCTGGATCAGAGTTTAGAGAAAAGGCCAGCTTCTCAGGGACCAAGCACAGCACCTGCATCCCGTCATTTAGAACATATTCCTTTGGGACTGTAGGTCTTTTTTAGCTTCAGAATGTGGTGTATACACACCATGGAGTGTTATTCAAACTTACAAAGGAAGGAAATTCTGACACATGCTACAACATGGATGAAACTTGAGGACATTATGTTAAATGAAATAAGCCAGACACAGAAAGACTCATATAAGATTCCACTTACATGAGGTACCTAGAGTCATCAGATGCATAGAGACAGAAAGTAGAAGGGTGGTTGCCAGGGGCGGGGAGGAGGGAGGAATCAGGAGTTATTGTTTAATAGGTACAGAGTTTCAAGATAGAAAGAGTTGTGTGGATGGACGATGGTGATGATTGCACAGCAATATGAATGTGCTTAATGCCCCTGAATTCTACACTAAAAAATGGCTAAGACAGTAAATTTTATGTTCCATGTATTTTATCACAATAAAAAATAGGCGGAAAAAAGTTTGCTCTAAAACTATAATCATTCCTGGGAGAACTGTTTAACACTTTTAAATTCTAATCATTTAACAACATCAAGGGAATTTATGTATTAGATTTCCTGTGACAACCAGCTGATACAAAGGCACCGCTAGGATGAGGGGCAGGAGGGGTAGGCGAGGACCCCTAAAGGCAGCGGTGAGAAGCCACCAAACGCTACCATTGCTGGCTTCCCAGCTTTGCCGAAAGCCAGGCCTGTTTGTGTGTTTCCACCTGTATTCTCTGGGCTCTGCTCTGGGTGCCTGGACTGACCTCTGAACTCTCATGACCTCCAAAGGCTCCCTGGCCAGATATGGTCCTTCTTCCCCTGCCCCTGACCGCACCCCCATGCTCCATCTGAGCTGTGATTGGTTCATAGAGCAGCAGGTCCCTGGAGGCTCCATGCTGTCTCATTGGGCATGACTTAGGGTCACTGCAGCAACTGGGCACTGAGCAGGCTATCTTCCCACGCCCGTACTCAATGGGCTCACCAAGGAGACGATGACAAAGAAGAACTCCAATATCCTGCCACCCCACCCCAGGGCCTGGTACTCTGCATGGCCTCGCTGCTGGCCTCAACGACTCTTCAGAGACAGCAAACCTCCGGGAAAAATTAAGACCTCACCAAACACCCTTTAATTTTCTCCACTCGGCTTAATAAAGGTTCCAGTCTTAATGACCTCAGAGGCTTTTCGTCTGACGTTTCTGCTGGTAACTAAACCCTATGCTATTTTTCCCACCCACCACAGCCTGAAATCTCAAGCATTGCCTCTAATCTTATTTTCTATTTCTGGGCTCTGTTGCATTAGCACCTTTTTATTTCTCCTGGCATGTTTGACAGTGAGTTCAGGCTAGTGAGAATCATCTCTTTGTGCCGGAAAATGGGGATTGCACTGTTTTTTTTTAGAATAATGACTTATAGTTAAAATTACCCCCAGGATGTCATAATTACATGGGTGCACTTTCTTGTTTGACAAGGTGGAGAGGCAGAACTCAGATACCTATAGGAGGTTGCTTGGGGTAGAGGAGAGAGAGAGAAAAGCAAATGTGTACCCAGAGCCCCCCCCCACCCCGAAAGCATGAGGACAGGGAACAGAGGCTGAAGCTTGTGACAGAGAAGAAAGCTGTTCACCTGCATCGCCCCCAGTAGGTGCCTTCTGCCCATCCAGGATGGACGGGGAAATTTGCAGAATTCCCCCAGACTTCCCACAACCATGAGTATCACACACTATGGGAGTCACCACAGTATCTGAAACTCACAGATGAAACTTCCATTCGGCCTAACTCATTAAGGAGAAGGTCTCCGCTAAAAGGGAAATGTTCTTTGGGAGGGGGTCCCACATTAATGATACAGGCTAGGTTGATTCACAGGTGCTCTACTGCAATTTTTTTTTTTTTACATTTGCTCTTAGTAGTGAGATAAACACGATCTCACGTGAAGCATATTGTAGAAAGCAGTGGGATATGGTGCTGTGTATCAGCCTCTGCCCACTCAGCCCACTACCCCTGCCCCCCGACTGTGCTTCCAGTGATGGGGGATGGGGACCCCTGCTTGACAGCCACTGCTCCGCTCTGTCAACCTCTAGCAGGGCCTCAGGGGGTGATATCCAGAGACCGGAAGGGGGAAGATTTAAAATGCTGATTCCTGCCAAGGTAGGAAGTCCAAGGGGAAGGCCAGGATGATGAGGGTTCAGGACCCCGGAGGGAATCCATGTAGGGTCAGGAAAGAAGCAGAAATGGGACAAGGGATAAGATAAGTGCACCCTAAAAGGGGGCCAGTCACAGTCTAATCTCAGCCTCACCACGAGGACCTGTGTGGCTTTGAGCAGATTCCTTAACTTCTCTGGGACTCAATTTCCTCATTTGTAAAATGAGAACAGTACAGGACCTAATTTCCAGCGAGGACTACTGTGACAACTGCTCCCCCAGACCCCAAATTGCTATCTTGCTCTTCGCGTTTAGAAGTCCCCAAGAGGCTGCATTCAGCCCCTGGGGAAGGGGTCAGGAAGAGAGTCCAGGGTGGCTCGGAGGCTGAATGTGTTCATTCTGGAGAAGTTGCCACCGTGAGGGGCCAATCGGGTGAGCCAGGCGGGGCCCCAGCCTTCATTTGTTTGTCAGGCGCGTGAACGGGAGCCCAGCCGGGTATGTGGAAGTGAGGCTGGACCCCAAGAAAGCTGATTTTTTAAACCCGACTTCTAATCTGTGTAATTACTGTCACGGGGCCAAGGCACCAGGGAGGAGGAAACTTGTACACCATCTTCTCTTTTTGTTTTCCTCTCCATCAGAGAGACCTTGAGACCTCCCCAAGGTTTTGAAGCAAAATTACATTTTTTACTAGAACAGGGCCGGCTCAGCCTGCAGGAATGAGGCTGCATCCCAGCCTCCCAGGTCGCCAGCTGAGGTGCCCACAGAAGCAAGTATGCAACGGGCCATTTTTCAAATGACACTAATTAATGTGGGGATTATTGGAAAAGCAAATCTACTTCAGCTCCTTGATTAAAACCCTCTGTGCTCCCCAGTGACACCGTCTGTCCAATGGGCTTTTGGTAGGTGCTTGCGTGGGGGCAGCTGAGGAAGCAAGCATGTGCTTGGTCCCCATCCCCATCCCAGTCTGTTGCTCGGACTAGTCTGTCACCTGAGAGCCTGACTCAGGTTTCACCTGATCTCATGATACAGAGGGTGTGATCAGCACAGAGGACTAGAGCAAAGAGACAGTATGGTCTCACGCAGGGCCCAGGAGATACGAGTTTAAGGCCAGCTTCATCTTTTACTAGTCAGGGTACCTGACCTTAACTTCTTGGACTGTTGTAATAATAATACTGACACAAGCTTGTGAATCCTATTGTAATGGATGCTAAAGAGGCTTCTGAACCCCAAAGCCTTGCACAATATGGTTATCAGGATGGGACTCAGAGACACAGAGGAGTGGAAAATCGATCCAGCAATACCACGGCATGCAGTGCAAATCTTGTACAGCGATGGGGGAGAGTGCCCATCTAAACGGGAGCTGGGATCACACTGAACTGCTCTGGTGACAACTATGGAATGTGGTGTCAGAGAGATCGCCAGGTCAGGCCCCCTCAGCCACATTTTCTGACTGTTAGAATGCACATGGGGTCCCATGGAGATCTTCCTAAGCCCCACCCATCCATGATGCCACCCTGGTGATCCCAGACCACAGGGAGCTCCTAGGAGACCCCCTCCCCTCTGTGGTCGCTCAGAGCTTTCTCAGTGCCACATACTCTCCACCAGCGTGCTGTTCGTTTCTTTCTTATGTGCAGACGTCTTGCCTTCTTGCATGCATGGTAACATCTTTGAGACTCTCTGCAATGCACATTTTTGTGTCTGACTGGCCTGGAGGCAGAGTGCCCACAGCCCGGTGAAGCTAGTGGGCTTTAAAGTGGGTATTGACCATTCGCTCTAGGTTCTCCCCATTTCTCTCAGTTCCCGACTTTGTGGGGAGCCCCTGACTTCTTCATTTCCTGAGACCCATCCCTCCAAGGCTCTCCCTGCCTGCGGGAACCTTGCTGAGGCTCCGCCCCATCCTCTACCAGGATGCCTGTGCTCCATCATTCCCAGGGCCAGGCTGGGAGACCCCAGAGCCCCACTCAGGTCCTCTTCTCTTGAAGAGAAGTGACACCTTCTCCCAAGCATCCACACCCACCAAAGAAAGAAACAGGGCAAAGTTTTGCAGGGTAAACATATGAGGAGGCTGTCGTAAAAGATTCATCCTCAAGTCAGCAGAGCTGGTTTGTCATTCTCTTTCTCTCTCTGGGCCTTAGCTTCTTCATCTGTGAAATACAGGGCCTGGACCAGGTGACTCTGAGGCACCGCCCACCTTGAAGACCCTGCAGTCCACCAAGGAAGACAGGAGGGCAGCAGGAATCACAGGAGAGAAAGTGAAGTGCAGTGTCTGTCCCCAGACCCCGGGGCTTTAGTTCTGCAGGCCTCCCCATTCCAGTCTCTTTCCTCAAGGACAGTGCAGGCAACCAAGAAGGTGTGAGCAACTGGATCTGAACCCACTTTGTGGTGGTGCACTCACTGTAGGACGGTCACACCCTCCCATGTTTTGCACGTTGCTTTACACAAATCCCCTTTAGTATTTGTCAATCATACCTCAACAAAGCTGTTAAAATTGGAAAAATCTGGTTGTAAGAGAACATCTACTTTTTTTTCCCATCATTTTTGCGGTATCATTTTTTCAGTATCATTTTGCTGTCTATATACAGGAAAGAAAAGGTAGGGGATTATGCAGGTGGATTTGTCCATGCCTTGTTTTCTTGCTTTGCTAGGGCTGTGAAATACATTCCATGTTATTCTGGAAAAAAAAAAAAGAGGGTTAAGCCCTTTGATTGGAGAGTTGCCAGTTTGTGTTCAAATCCTGACTTTACCTCTTTCAAGTTGTCTGATTTGAGCCAGGTGATAATTGTCCGGATCCTTAGCTTGCTCATTCGTAAAATGACATGTCTACGGTCAAATGTGACTGTAGCGGAGATTAAGCTATGCCCTCGGCACCTGGCATATTGTAGGTGCCCAGTAAGTGATAGCTCAGGGATTAAAGTAGGAGTATGAATTGCATGGGGAAGTCACACCCAGGACCACTTGGAGTTTTACCCTGCTTCTGAGTTCCAGCTTGACTTTGTGAACTTGTTTAGGTCATTTTGTTTTAAATGGAAGAAATCTCCAAAATGACTCTTCAGGATTCAACATCATGAGGGGTGACACTTTGGGGTCCAGTGCTGGCTAAGTGGCTCCAAGTCTGATGTCCCAGGGCTTCTTTGTATTCTAGTTTTCCCCCAGTACATGTTCTTACTCCATTTTTCTACAGGAAGACCTTATGCGCCGCCTCTCCCTGGCCTTCCCAGCCACACTGCCTCCGAGGCACCAGCTCCAGGCTACGACCCCAGATTCCAGGAGAATACAAATACAGTCTGATTTCTTGGCCTCTTAAAGCTGTGTCATGCCACTCGCCTGAGATGGCAATTTCTTTTCTGTTGTTCTGTTGAATACGTTTTTAAAGAAGATTCTCTCGGTCGCCGCTGCCTCGCTTTTCTTTGTGGTTAGATGCAATGACTAGACTCCTGCACGTACTTACAAGTCAATTTTCCTTTAATGATGATTTTACCTGCTCTGAAGCTTATCAGAAGAAGGGTTCACGCACCCGGGGTCTCAGCTTGGAGCTTTCAGTGGATCTCGGCAGCTGTTCTATAGGCAGATGCACCTGTTTTGAATGTCATCAAGGTAATGCTAATATGCAAAGCAATTTGTGATGCAGGAAACCAGAACCAACAGTGGAAGAAACTTTGTTTGGGATTATAAATCACTTTCCCATCAGCCGCTAAGCTTTCTTTGGGGTTCAGCTGAGGAGGCTCTGTAGGCAGTGGGACACTGCGCTGTCCCCTTAACTGACTTCTGTTCCCTGAGAGACGGGTCCAGAGGGACGTTGTTAAATCTGGCAAGAAGGAATTAGAGGGGGTCCAAGTGGAGGAGAGGCCTTAGGCGGAAGGAGGGAGCGAGGGAGAGAGGGCACCTATTGGGCAAAATGTATCAAGGAAACATGTTTAGATCTGCATCTATCACTACAACTGGCAGCTTCGTAGAGGTTTGAATGGAGAGTTCTGGAAGGGTCACTCTACGTCTTACCAAGAAGAAGGGCTCGGTTAGGGCTCATTAGAAACTCAAGTCTATAATCTCCACCTCAGCCAATCCTCCACTTCGAAGAGTTGCTCTTATGACTTTGAATTAACCTCTGGATGGGCAAAAGCTCAGGCTCCAGTAAGTCCTGGTGATGGTCGGGCGAATTCCAAACTCAGTTTCTTGACTTCTGTAGTCCCAAGACTGTCTCCTGAAATGCAGTCAGCACGTGGCTGCACATCTGTGTAATGGATCCAAACCACCTACTGAGGTGCCGGGCCTGGAGAGTTTCTTTCTAACAAGAGCTATGCTGTTATCACTGTTCCCTTGTTTTATTTCTCAGAAAGAATGTGGATGGATACAGCATAAAACAATGCATGACCATGTGACAGAGCTCTAAAGACAGTCACCACCCTTTCTTTTTCTGACTTACTTCACTCAGTATGACAATCTCTAGGTCCATCCATGTTGCTGCAAATGGCATTATTTCACTCTTTCTTATGGCTGAGTAATATTCCATTGTATATATGTACCACATCTTCTTTATCCATTCCTCTGTCTCCCTCTCTCATATGTGAAATCTAATTTTTAAAAAATGGTACAACTAAACTTATTTACAAAACAGAAACAGACTTACAGATATCGAAAACAAACTTACGGTTACCAAAGGGGAAATGCCGTGGAGGGGAAATAAATCAGGAGTTTGGGATGAACATACACACACTCCTATATATAAGATAGATAACCAGCGAGGACCTACTGTAGAACACAGGGAACTCTACTCAATATTCTGTGATAACCTCTATGAGAAAAGAATCTAAAAAGGAATAAGTATGTGTATAACTGAATCACTTTGCTGTACACCTGAAACTAACATAACATTGTAAATCAAATCTATTCCAATAAAATTTTCTAAATAAATAAATTTTTAAAAAGACAGTCACCACCCTTTTACTGTCATTCTAGCTGTGTGTTCCTCACAACTGAAAACACTTTTGAGATGAGGCTGGAATTCTTTAGGTCAAGCCATAGTGTTCACCCCAAGTTTGATAATGCTGGTAATTCAGAATTTTCTGGAAAGTTGCAGAGAAGATTTGGGTTTGCGGTGACAGGGGACACCAAGCTGGGGGCAGGTGTGGGTAAGAGAGGCCACTTTCTGTCTAAGATGCTTCTATCCCAAGGGTTTAAGGGAAGGTTCCTGCAGGATGTTGGCCCTGCAGGATAAACAAGCCTGGGGCATCTGCTACGTGCAGGACACTGGTCAACATCCCACCCTTGAAGAGTTTATGCAGCCTTAAAAAGCTAAATAAAAGCACAAGGTGGCATATCCCAAACATAAGATGTCAGTGTGTTGAACGCTGCAGGATTTCAAGGGAAGAACTTATAGTGGGGGAGGCAGGCAAAGCAGCAAAGCAGACTTGAAAGTCAATCTGGAACTCAGGAACCGGAGCTGTAGTGGGGAGGGCATTCTGAACAGAGAGAGCGGCGTGGACAAAATGTGGGGATAGGAATGAGCACAACAGGACAGGGGGAGAGGGAGACCTCGGGTGCAGGGAAGCATCAGGGGCAAGTTAGCAAGCACGTAGCAGAGTCAGCACAGAGCACAGAATGAAGAGACCCTGAACTTCAGGTCTCACTCTTGCGACCTGAGACACAGGAGATGGAGCATGGGGGTAGGGAGCCCACTGAGAGTCTTACCACCCGAGCCTGCAGGTTCTCTTCTCACAGCTACAAATAATCCATTTTCATCGACACTAGAGGGGGTTAGCTGCCAGCGTGTGAGCCCACAGATGTGTGCGAAAGGGTGTGCCCCTGGCACAGCTCACTCCCAGCTAACTCCTGCGAGTGTTTGGGGACCGCTGAGTCTCCACTGACCTGAGAACAATGATGAGAATCACCCAAAGAGTCAGCGTGTGAATATCCCCTAGTCCCTTTCCTGAAATCATTGTTTTCGCTGAATGCCCCCAGGCAACAGTACAAAAATATATTTTTAAAAGCATGAGAATTCAATTAAGCAGAGATACAGATGTACCTCCAGCAAGTAGACGACCGGGACTGTCCCCGGTAAGATGGATGAGAGCCCAGATATGAGATGTCCTCGCCTGTGAATCAGTACATTCAGGCTCCCTAAGCCAGCAGCAGGGAGAGCTGTGGAGATATACATGTCCACCATGTAGTTTCCCATCTTCCTGATCTTTCCCGTTCCAACCTGGGGCTTCTAGAGTGGTTCTCAGACTGGGCTTAGTGTCTGTGATGTGACCGGGAAGGAATGGGAGGGCTCAGGTAGAAACGTCTAGGAAGGGGATTTGGAAAACGCAGTTAATTCTCTGCCTGTATATTATTTTGGCTTCTTGCTCAGCTGTAATCTGAAACAGGTTTGTGGTTAGGCTGTGACTATTCCTGCAGAAATCTTGTGGGGCAGGTAGTGATCTTTCTGAAACTCAAATGGGATGATGTCCATAAAAATCTCCGTGGTTCCCCAATTCTTTAGGGTCCAGATCCCTTCTTAACACACCTCACTCCATTTCCTGTACAAGGGAAATGCAGATTTCTGGGTTCTTCCAGCTGAAGAATACGGGAAATCTTCATCCTAATCATCTAGGGCAGTGGCTCCGAATAAGTTTTCTGTAGACACATTTGTTTATATCTGGAAAACATTATAGTTTAATGGAATGAGCAAAGGACTGGGAGTTGGCTACTACCTAATGAAACGTCATCATATCAGCTCCTTCCTAACCCTTCCTTTCTCCATTATAAAATAAGGATTTGGGAATAAATTACCTCTATGGTCCTATCCATGTCTAAATTTCTGTGCCATATATGTGAAATAAAACAGCTAATGCATCTCAAAGTCAACATTGGTCTTGGGTTGCCCACTCTTGGATAACACACACCTCTGCTTCCCTCCTTAGGTTTAGATCATCAAAAGCTGTCAGTGCATTTCTGCTCTCCCCCAAGGTAAGGTCATGGTAGTGACATCAGCCACAGGGAGAAAACATTCGTGCCAAACAACGATGGTTCGAGTCTCCCTGAGCTCCATAGGTCTCCTGGGGAGAGGGAAGCAGGTGCAAGACCCAGAGTCTGCATTTTCTCCCAGCCCCCTGCCCAGAGGGCAGTCCATCTCTGTCCCTCAAGTCCAGTGAGGAGCTTATCCTGGAGGAGGAGACACTTAATAGAACTGACACCCTCCCATCAGCTACACACAAGATTGATCTGCTGCTGGCACAGCAGTTGCTACTAAGAGACCCCTCTCTCCTGGGGATCACAGCTGTATTTGCATGAATTGTCTAGGGTGACCTGCCTTCCCCAGAGGCTCCTGAACACAAGAAGCCCCAGGGCTCAACTCAGAGAAGACTTCGTTTTCAAGGAAAGGAGGCTGTTTACCATCGATGTGATCATGCAACAGGGAGCCTGAGACTTGCTTGGCTTCTGCTGCAGCTGTGTAAATGGCTCTCATAAACTTTTCCCTGTCTGGCCCAGATCACCTAGAGGGTTACATAACCCTCTCTACTTACTAACTGTAGAGTCAGTGAACAACCATAAAGATGTCACCTCCACCACAGGTGTCCTTTATTCACTCAAAGAGAAAGCCCCAGGTCACAGGCACCACCACCATCACTCAGACCATGATCAGATGGCTTCATCTACTATCACCACATTGGCATTTATAGCACCCACTTCATAGGTTTGTTGTGAAGATGAAATGAATTAGTACATTCAGAGTCCTGAGAACAGTGTCTGGCACAGTGTAAGTTCGCTACAAGTGTTCACTGTTTTTATCCATTCAATCCAATGAATACTTAGGGAGCACCTACTCTGCACCAGGTACTGAGTCAGGACTGGAGATATAACAGTGGGTAATGAAGACCTACTTCCTCTCTGCTCTCCGGATGCTTAGACTCTATGGGAAAAATCCATGGGCTGTCTTGGGGACCTTCTCTAAAGCACAGAAACCTCCCCTATGAGGTGGGAAGAGCAGTCTCTCAAATTCCCACTCTTCAAGGTGGTATGTGAGAAAGGTCACCCAAACTGACCTCTGCCTGAGAAGCAGAGCAGGGGACCCACTCTCTGCACCTCCCCTTGGGCTCTGCAGGGTACCATTTGTCAAAGTCATCCTCTAAGACTAAAAGCCTATCCTATTTGTTTTCAATCCCATATTTACCCACTGAAAAACTAACTTTCATCGAAGTCTCCAGATCCATTTTCTAACAGAGCCATTCCAGCTAGAATTAATCCCCAACTCAACCCTTTCAGTAAATTGTCCTTCATCTGTAAGAAACAAGAACAAAAATAACGTTGAGAAAATGATCCCTCTGCCACCTTCAATCAACTCATTTTGGTACCCCAGAAAACCTTATTAAATGATGACCTGATAGTAAATGGACAGTCTCCCCAGAGCAGCTAAAGCATCTAAGCCTTGCCCCCTTCTCTTCAGGTGTGGAGAACAGCTACTCAACATACTCAATGAATAACCCTGGGAGGGGCACCCAACTCTGTGAAATGTCAAGCAGATGTAGTGAAAAGTCTGGGAGTCCTTTAGGAATTAATTTTAATTGATCCACCATTCAACAAATATTGAGTACATAGTATATGTTAGGTACTAGAGGTAAAAAGAATAATAAGAAACATCTCTTCATTCAAGGAGTTCACAACCCTGTTGGGGACACAAATTTAGAAAACGTGCAATGCAGATGGATGAGCCTGAAAGCAGAAATATGCATTCAGTGGCTCCTTACTGCCAAGTAATTTGTTAAAAACAGTATTCCATTGCTAACAGGCTTTCCATCCTCAAAAACTATTCTCATCTACTCTCTGGAAATTTCTTCGATATACTATGTTGATTAATGCCTTCACCTGCCTTGCCCTTACCTCCTACTTCTTGTCCATAGGGTGAACTCCTATTCATCCTTTAAAACCCTTTTCAGACTACCCCAATCATTTTAAGCATTCCCTTTCCTCTACTACTTCTCTACCTTTTTCATATTTCTCTCTTTGCACATATTATTCTATAGTCTGATAAATTATTTGTATGTCCATATTCTTTACTAGACCATGTGTTTCTTTAGGAATTAACACAGTACCTAGCCCATACCAGGTATTTGTAAACGTTCATTGAATTAAATTCTGTATAAGAAATAATGGTATTACTACTATGACCACTACCATGATTACAATTTTTGAGAATTTTTATGAGCCAGGCATTGTGATAAATACTTTACGTACATTTCCTCAAAACAACTTTGAAAGCAGGAAGTATCACAGATGGCTTCTCCAGCAAGTGATACATTACAGAAAGAATGTATTGTATGAATTACTATTTTTCCTCCATTCTTTTTTCTCTCTCTCATACACACACACACACACACACACACACACACACACACACACATATGCATGCACAGAGAATCTTATAAGCCATTGTTGAACCTCTTTTACTATTGTTTGGAGTTGATAATTTGACTTAAGTATCTCATTTCTGTGTCCCCATAGTGCCCTGCGGAAGTCCATATGAACATATCAGTCTAGCATAACTATTGATATGGCTGTTTGCTTTCTTCATTGGACTATAAATTCCTTGAAGTCAGGCACGCCTCATTCATTTCTTTTATCCAAAATAAACATCTTGGTGCCTAGAACACAATAAGTGTTCAACGAGTATGTATGGTAAAAGGAAAGGGAAAAGTGAGGAAGAAAGGAAGGAAGGAAGGAGGGAAGGGAGGGAGGGAGGGAGGGAGGGAACAGAGGGAGGGTAGGCAATATCTGCCATGAGCCAGAGGAGTTATTTAGATAGAAAATGTTATTCCTCATAAAACCCAAATACTCTTCAGCCAAGCAAAGGAAAAACATGATCAGTGAGCACATTGGAGTCTGGAATTACTGAGTTAACCAATCACTTGATATATATCACTTGATATAGCGCTCCCATCTTATAAAGAGAAGACTAAGGAATCTTGGTGAAATAAATGGCCTTTGCATCTTCAATTGAATTTAGGCAAAATGATCTTTTTCTTCTAGCCCATTGCTTTAACTATTGGACCCAATGCTTCCAAGGACAACCCCACTGGCCTCTTGTATGCTCTATTTCCCCAAGCAAAAGTGAGCAGTACCAGTGGAAACTGAGTATCCATTTATTTAATAAGACCTTTACTACCTACTCGGTGCCAAGGCACTGGGTTCACAGAGGCCTGTCCTCTGAAAGCTCATATTTTTAGACTAGGTGGTCATACCACCATCTTCATAAATCCTACAACTCAAACCACCCAAGGTCAGTACATCAATGGTTGTAACATCTGTGTACTCAACTAGCCGATAAAGCTTTTAAATCTACTTAAAAAGCAAGGAGAGAGAAATAATAAACACCTGAAATTGAATTGACCTCTGATTTTAACCTAAGAATTGGAGTGACTTTGGGGAAAAATGTTGTGTGTAGAACATAAATTGTAAAATGATCCCACTTCATTTTCTTCCTGCATTGTATTTAACAATTTTCTATGGTAAATGCCTTTCCAGAGAGACTCTCCAGATTTATTAGAAGCTACCTGTAGACTAGAGCCAGGCAACCTGCATTTCCTCCCTCCCCTATTCTGTTATCTGACTGGCAGCCAACCTCCTACAGATCCCAGGACCCCATGACAAAACTCATCCTTCTCCTAATACGCCGAGGGATGTGTTGTCTGTGCTCAGAGCTCCCCGCGGAGGAGGCTGCTCAGAGTGGTCCACAGGTCTCCTGGATCTCTTTCCCCATCTTCTCCACTAATAGGGACATGGTTCTCCTCCCACTTTGCAACTTCCAGGGGAGACAGTTGCTCAAGGTCGGTCTAACCACCAAAGGGCCACTCATTGACTCTCAACTGGTAATGGTTTTACAGGATAAGCCAGATTCCCACAAGCTGAGGAGAAGGAAATCCAGCTCCTCTGGGCTTAGAAGTAAGCGTTTCCTCCCATGCAGAGACCGCTGCTCCCCTTAGCCTTCACCCTGCAACTTCCCAGACACCTGTGGCTACAAAGCCCCAGGCAAGTGTTAGGTTGTCACACCAAACCTTGATGCCCCAAGCACTCCCCACCCACCAGGGCTGCTCAGGCAGCGGGAAGGCGATTATAACCTGTAATTTCTCATCTCGGTTAGCAGGTGACAGGCTCCCATAACGTGACATCCATATGGCATCACCCCTGCTGTTGAGCACAGTTTTAGGGCAAGATTCATACCACTTCTCTCTGTGCTCAAAATAGATGCCCAAAATTGGGATAGAATTTACATAAATTGGCTGAAGAGACTGTGTTCAATTAAAAAGCTTTTGTTGCCAAGGAATTTTTTTCGTTGATACATATGCTCCTTTATTGCAGTCCTATGAGGGGAAAGATGTTTGTTCTCTCACTCTCTCTCTCTCTCTCTCTCTTCTTCCTCCCTTTCTCCATCCATTCCTTAATAAATAAAGAATGGGGAGGTGGTGTGTATCTGCCCTGAAGGCTGAATGAGCAGCAGATAATGAAGCAATCCATATGGAAATAACCGGAACCGGCCCACGAGAAATAGAAGCAAGTGGTGCCCTCTTGCCTAGCCTGGGGCAGGGCAAGCTGCAAAGCTCCTCTCTGTGTGTATTCTGGGCTCTGTCCCAGGGTGAACGGGCTGTCCCACTTTTCAGTCACCATAAATTCAATGGGATGTGTTTTCAATTGCACTGACATGAAAAACATGTTTTTTAATCATGAAATAATACTGTTCTTGCACAAAATTGGGCAACAGAAAAGTATAACAGAGAGGAAATTCATAGGTAATTTGGTCAGTGATGAACCCTGTTAATGCTTTTCCTTCCAGCCTTCACATCAATTGTGTATATTCACGCACATGTGGGATCAGAAAATATAAATACTTTTGTAACTCAGCATTTTTAATACTGTATTATAATTTCTTGAGCATTTTTCTATATCATACATTTTAAGAGCATCACTTTTAATGGAGGTACTATAATGTATTGAACACTTTCTTTTGAATATTTATGGTATTTTCTGTTGTGTTGCTATCCCTATGTAAATATTGCTGCAATTAACAGCCTTGACTTGGTGTGTACCTCTGATTACTTCCTTAAGATACCTCTGCATGGGTTGAGATTTAAGGTGTATATTTGATAGTGAAAGAAGTTGAACTGAGCTTTTCACGTGCTTTGGGACTGATTCATCTTATGTTTGATGCATGCATTTTTTACAAAGGCTGTTTAGCATCAGAAATGAAGTAAGACCAGCTCCAGGCTTCTAGAAGTTTAGAGCACAGAGAACAGTCTGGAGGGCAGGACATAGGACCATGAGAGAGGAACCACTGGGTGTTTCAGTGAATGGGCAGGTCATGCCTTACTTAAAAATAATAGAAATAATTTTGTTTTGGTGGGATTGAACTTGAACCTTGAAACACTGGTAGAATTTTCATGGGTGGAGCCCGAGAAGGAAGGAATAGTTGCCAAATTAAAACGATGTTAGCAAAAGGGCAGAAGCAGGAAAGCAC
This sequence comes from Hyperoodon ampullatus, assembly GCF_949752795.1. Classification (NCBI taxonomy): domain Eukaryota; kingdom Metazoa; phylum Chordata; class Mammalia; order Artiodactyla; family Ziphiidae; genus Hyperoodon; species Hyperoodon ampullatus. The sequence goes on from NC_136920.1 coordinate 88,474,431, forward strand.
TAGTGGTCGGGTAACTGTGAGTATGGAGACTACTGTGCCTCCCAAAGTATCAATACGCCATTAACTGAAGAGGACTAGCCATTACCTGTAGTGCTGTAATTATGGAATCATAATTGTCCTGAATTACATGTTGCAATGACATATTCCAACTGTGTCCTCACCTCTGAACTGAAGGCTCCTTAAGGCTGGCACAGCCTTTCCTCTGCCCACCTACCTCCTGGCACATCCCCCTGTATTCTGTGCATATTCCCAAAGACTCACTGACCAAAAAAATAGCTTAAAGCTAATTGCAATGCTTGATTGGACATAATCTAACAGACATTGAGATATAACATCCTCACCTGGTGTCAGTACCTTCCCTTAGAAGTAGGTCAGGCAAGGGACTGCACCCCTTGTTTTAAATCACTAAATGCTCTGCATCTCTGATAACTGGCTCTTTTGTTTTCCATAAGGACATTCCTGACCCAATATGCAGGAGCTACCAAGATACCTTGCTCATAAATAAGAACTCAATACCTATTTGGTGAACTGAATTAATAAACCCTAGACTTTGTTTATTCTCCTGGTCCCTCGAGCTAGACATGCCCTTCTGCCTACCATTCATGACCTTATTATATATTCCCAGACAAGTTAGTCCAATATCAGACCAGGTGCAAAGCTGACTGATGGGGACTCTTGGCAGAATCCTCTGGCCCAAGGTTTGTTTCTCAAACTACCCTGATCATGAGACTCACCAGGGGTGCTGGTTAAATACACAGATCACTGGGACACTCCTCTGGGAATCCTGATTCATAGGCTTGGATTGGGATGCAGAAATCAGGGTTATGAATAAGCACCTGAAATCATGTTTGGAGCAAGTCTGAGAAACCCTGCAAATCAACAGAGCTCTCTTGGCTATAACCAGGATATAATGGACAATGTTAATTAGCCATAATCACAAACAATTAGCTGGCATACAGAAAAGCAGACCTGGAAAGTGGAGAGATCACTGTCAAGGGAATTCAATATCCTGGACTCAGATCCTGATGCTAACACTTGCTAGCTGGGTGGCTTGGCACAAATTATATAACCTCTTTGAACCTGTGCTCCTGCCTTTGTCAAATAAGGAAGGCACTACTTGCCTCTTTCCCTTCAAGACATCTAACTGGATGATGCCTGTAAAAGTGTATCATACATGGGAGGAATTTGGTTTGATGTCTTGACTGGAAGCAAAAGCCATAAGATGATCTGTTTGCTGGAGGAGATAAGCTTTGTCACAGTCACAAGCTATTGGTAAATATTCGCTCCACAAAAACACACCTTGCATGCTTGTCCTATTTTGTGCCAATACCACAAAGCTGGAAGGTCATCTCAGTAAATGACAATTAGCATGAATTGAGCACTTACTCTACGTCAGGCATAATTCCAGGCGAATTACTCGGATGGACCAATTTTATCCCCGCACAGCTCCATGAATAGGTGCTACTTTGATGGACATTTTTTAGTTGAGGAAATTGAGATGGGAGGTGTCTTTAAATAACCTACTGAAGGTATAAGGGAGGCATATAGTTAAATAACTTGTCAGACGTCAAACGGCTACCAAGGAGCAGAGCCAGCCTTTGAACCCAGACAGTCTGCCTCCATGGTCCCTATTTCTGACCCCCTAAACCACAGGATTCCTCAAGATGATGGGGGTCCCCACAGTGACAGGGAGAAGAACCAAGGTCTCCAGTTACTTACTCCACTTCCCCTTTTTAAAAATGCAAAAGGGATGAGCGGAAGAGATGACTAGGCGGAGCACTGGGGATTTTTAGGGCAGTGAAGCTATTCTGTACGATACTATAATGGTGGATACTTGTCATTATGCATTTGTTCAAAGCCATAGAATGTCCAACACCAAGAGTGAACCTAACGGAAACTCTGCACTCTAGGTGATAATGATGTGTCAGTGTAGGTTCATCGATTGTAACAAATGTACCATCTGCTGGGGATGTTGATAGAGGGGCAGGGGGTCTACTCATCTCTCTGTACCTTCCCCTCCATTTTGCTGTGAACTTAAAACTGCTCTAAGAAAATTAAGCCTATTAAACTAAAAATGCAAAGTGTAGCAGTTTTCTTATAGCTCATGCTATCGATGTCCATTTGCCCTCTATGGCGTTCAGCATTATCCTACATAGTTATGCTGTAGCAGTCATTACAGAATATTGGGGATTGCTGGAAGGCTGACAAACACAGAGTCTAGGGGGCTCTCAAGCCAGAGGCCCTGGGGCAAACATGCCACCACCGCGTTGGGGTGCTCCTGCTGGGGAATGCCTTTTGCCAAAGCGCACGCTAGGCACCTTGGCGCTGTCTCCACCTGGCAATTTCACACCTGAATGACCTGCCTAGTCCCTAAAGGCACTTGAGCTTGCTCCTTAAATCTGATCCCACCCCTCTAAGAGGAAACAAAGAGCCCAGACAAATGAAATGGGTTGCCCACGTTCAAGGCAAACTAACGGCAGCGTCTGGAATAGAACCCAGCTCTCCCAACTCCCAGACCAGTGCTCTTCCAAACCCCAGTGAAGGGGGAGCCATAGCGGCATCCCGGCCATCAGAGAAAACTAACCAATAAAACCCCATGAAGCACAGTGCGAAAGAGAGCGTGACGATGACTGGAGACAGGAACAGAATGGCTCCCAGCACAGCGGCGCCCCTCCGAGGACGGCAAGGTGCCCAGGGCCGCCACGCTGCCCTCCCAGCGCAGGTGCTGGCGCTGGCGCCGAGTCACCACGGTCCTTCCCGCTGCCTGGAAGGTGGGGTGCCTCGGAAGCGCCCCCACCCCCACCTGGGAGAGGCGGGAGAGGCGAGGCTGCCGCCTCGATGGTGACGCCTTAACTGAAACGGGCGCAGAAGAGTAGGGGCGACCGCCACCCGCGGTCTCCTCGGCCCCGCGGAGAAAGGATGGGGGGCAGAGTCGCACAAAGCGTGCCCCGGGCCGCCTTCCGATTGCCGCTTCCCAGCGCCTTGTAGCTCTGGAGAACTTTTAATAGAAATCTGCAGAATGAAATGGGCTACAGCTGTTTGCCTTGATAAATATATTTTATGCTACATGCCTCAGCCGCCATCTGTTTGCTGATACGAGCACTTCTTCGTGGCAGCTAAGGAGAAGTCATCAAAAGGAATAGCAGGAGATGGGTTTCCGAGCAGGTAGAGAGGCAGAGGGGGGCAGGGCGGGGGGGCTGCTTCCAGGCTGAAAGGGGCCGGCCTGGGGGTGAAGGAAGGGAGCGCAGGAGCAGAACCAGGGCCTCAAGGACCAACCCACCCAGAGAACCCAGCGAACCAAGCCAGAGAAGCGACCCACCCACGCCTCTTCAGCCATCTCCCAGGACGCTCTCACTGCATCCCAGGGCTCCCAGTCTTTCCTCCCTCCTCCTCTGACCTTTGGCCTCTAATACTAAAAGCAAGGTAATGACAGGAGTTACAAAGGTGTCTGCCTCTGAGCCACTGGTGAGTGTGCCCTGTGGCCCCTGGCATGAGGCTCCTGGCCTGTCAGTCGCACAGGAGGAGCCTGGGGCCCCTGCACCTGATGCCACTGTCCCCTGAGCCCACCTCCCACCTCCTCTGATCCGGGCTAAGTGCAGAACAGACCTGGAGAGGGACAGAGGCCAGTGCTCTGAAAAAATGTAACCTATTCCAGGACCAAACCAAATCAGGGAGCAGTTTTAAAGCACCTGTGCTGAGCCCTGTGGCCGCACAGCTACCCAGCCCTGTAAGGATTGCAGAAATGGTCCAGGGGTGCTTAGAACAGGTATGGAGGAGGAGGGATTTATCCATTCTGGAACTCTAAAATATCTTCAGGACAGGCAACAGATTTGCTCACTCTCAAACCCTCAAAGCAAAAGAACAGAGGAGTCAGCATAACAGATAATGGGGAAGGGCTCAAATACCTGGAGATTTCTGATTTCTGAGAGCAGAACCTCTGTGAAGGTGTCTTCCTCCCCTCCTTCCTTCCTTCCTTCCCTCCTTCCTTCCTTCCTTCCCTCCTTCCTCCCCTCCATCCTTCCTTCCCTCCTTCCCTCCTTCCTTCCTTCCTTCCTCCCCTCCATCCTTCCTTCCCTCCTTCCTTCCTTCTTCCTTCCTTCCTTCCTCCCCTCCATCCTTCCTTCCCTCCTTCCTTCCTTCTTCCTTCCTTCCTTCCTCCCCTCCATCCTTCCTTCCTTCCTTCCTCCCCTCCATCCTTCCTTCCTTCTTCCTTCCTTCCTTCCTTCCTTCCTTCCTTCCTTCCTCAGGGAGAGACCGGAGAGGCCAATATGACTCACCACTGTTCTGAGTGGCTCCTGTTTCTGGCATCCCACGGCATCACTTACTCCTGTGTACGCCCACCACTACCACCAGCGCTCCTGCTGCCCCAACTGAAAGAAACACAGCCTGGCTGGGAAGTGGAGTCAGCGTGTGTGGACCCCACAAAGCCCCGCACAGAAGCAGCGTGTCTCCCTGGCCCACCTCCTCCCTCCACCCCCACCTGGATGCTGCCAGGGAGGAGGCCATGCTGGCCCTCCAGCTGGCAATGCAAGGGCCAGCTGTCACCACCAGCTGCATCCATTACCTCCTTCCCCGTCCTGTAGGGCTGTGAACCTCCAGAATGACTGGGTGAGTATCAGGCTTTGGTATTGGAGGGCAGAGCCAAGAGGCTGAAGCGAAAGGAAAACTGGATCTGTCATAGCAGAAAAGGGGGGACCACCTTCCAAAAACATATTAGTCAAAACAAACAGGATGGAGCTCCTGCTGCTTGGTGCCACCTCCTCACAAGCACATGGGCAGGGTAACTGTTGGTGACATGCTTTGAGATGCTCTGACAGAAGGCACTGAATCATTGTGTACTGAAGATTGTGATTTTTGGCCCAAGAAACCAAGTGCTTTGCACGCACTTCAGAACGGCTGGCTGTTCATTGGAGCCAGAGCAAGCCTTGGGCTTCATCGGAGCACCAGTCCCAGGTATTAAGTGTTTCCATGGCACTTAATATTTTGCAATTATCTTTTCTAACTCGTCTGCCTTAGCAGAAAGAGCAGGCCGAATGTAAATCCTTCTGCCTCTTCTGTCTACACTTGGTTGCTGGCTCCACACTCACTTCTTCTACTACTTATCTGTCCACGTTTCAAGGCCAGCTCAAAACAGACTGCATCCATTTACTCAACCATTTATTCATTCCTCAATTATTTGTTGAGTACCTACTATGTGCCATGCACTGCTTTAGGCACTGAATATAGAGCAGTGAATAAAATAGGAAAAAAAATATCCCCTTCCTCATGTAACTTACATTCAATAAGGAGGTAGATAAATAATAAGCAGGGGCTCCCCTGGTGGCGCAGTGGTTGAGAGTCTGCCTGCCGATGCAGGGGACACAGGTTCGTGCCCCGGTCCGGGAAGATCCCACATGCCGTGGAGCGGCTGGGCCCGTGAGCCATGGCTGCTGAGCCTGCGCGTCCAGAGCCTGTGCTCCGCAACAGGAGAGGCCGCAACAGTGAGAGACCAGCGTACCGCAAAAAAAAAAAAAAAAAAAGCAGGTAAACACTTGTACTATGAATAAACATAATGCTGGCTGAGGGTTAGAGAATACCTGGAGGGTATTATTATAGGCCTAATAGTCCAATGGCTTGACATCTGAGCAGAAATCAGAATGAAATGAGGGAGTCTGTTAGGCATCCAGAGAAATACATCCCAAGCAGAGGGAGCAGCAGGTGCAAAGACCCTGATGTGGGAACACATTGAGAGTTGAGAAAGAGCAAGGAGGCCAATTTGGTTGGACTGAGCCAGGACAGGGCATGTGTTGTCATGGCAATAGATGTGGTCAAAGAAGTAACTGGGCCTCTAATCAGAAGCATTTTCTTCTCCAGTTGGTTCAGTCCCACAGGACCACCCCCTCTTCGAACTCCTGTACTGGTCCCAAAGTGGTTCATTTGGACCTTATTGACACCTGTTTTGTAGCTTCACCACTTCACACATTTGTGTTTTCTATGCCCAAAGCAGATGAAATTTCCCCAGATTTCCTCCTGATTTCTGTGTCTTCCCCAAGCCCCATGGTCATCCCATCCATCCCTCCTGTCTAACATCCTGATCTTTCCATTGTTCCCTTGAAAGGACACGTTGTGAAAGAACCACACCTCTTCAGTCATAGGTCCCTGTGAATCCAGCTGGGTACTCAGGAACCCCTGCATTTTTAGTTTTAACTTCAATCAGACAATGGCTCCACTGTTCAAATTAACCTAAAACACTAATCCATTGAGAGATCATTTGTTCACTCGAGTCATTGATTAATTCATTAACTTTTTAAAAATATCTACTCTGCTGGGGAACAAAAGGTGAACACAACAGGCCCCCTCAATATGCCTCAAGTCTAGTGGACAAGTTATAAGCAAAGAAGTAAATGCTAACACAAGAATACAAATAAAAGGCCATGAGAGATCAGAGGACAAATCAATTAATTTTCCATGAATTTCTTTCCAAAGAAGACAGGGAAGGCCTTCCAGGGAGAATGACGTTATAGGAAGGCACTGAAGGATAAGTAGGAGTTTACCAGAGAGAAGGGAGTAAAAGACATTAGAACCGAGTTTCTCAACTGGGGGTGATTTTCTGTCTCCGGGACATTTGGTGATGTCTGGAGAGATTTTGCCTGTTGTGGCTGAACCAGTGGTGTTCCCAGACTCTAATGGGTCAAGGTCAGGGATGTTGCTAAACATCCTACAATGCACAGAACAGTCCCCAACAAACAACTACACAGCCCAACTGTCAGTAGTGCCGAGGCTGAGAGATCCCTCATTAGAAGTAAAGAGAACAACATGTAAAAGTGTATCAAATTGTACAATGGTCATCAGAAAAGTTTAGAGAGCAGTAGAAGAAGTTCAAGTGTGAAGCAGAAATCTAGAGTCAGTGGAGGCAATGGCAGGGGATGGTGCTGGGAAGGAGGTCTGAGACAGAGAGAAAAGTCTCAACCCCCAAACTATGAAGTTTGGCTCCACAAAGAACAAGGAGCCGATTAAGAGAAGCTGCAATAGGTGAAAACAACGGCTGCCAATTACGGAGCCTCTACTCTGGGCTGGATGTTTGCTGCATCACCTCTCATTCTTAAAAGAGAGAGATGAGAAACCCAGCAGGCAGTTATTATTATTTCTACTTTACAGATGAGGAAACAGGGAAATCAAAGCTCAGAAAAGGGAAGCTGCTTGCTCAAGGCCAGCCACAGGGACAGCTACAACAAGGGATCCCGGTTAAAGTGAGATCTACCCATCTCCTGAGCCAGTAACCTTCCCGGCAAAGCAGCCTCTCCCAGTCTGACCTGCACAGCTTCCCTAGAGCCTTCCTGCCCCTGGGATGTAAGCACAGGGCTCTGAACACCCAGTGCTGAATAAAACCCTCCTGAAGGAAGGGAAGACTAGCTAACACATACAACCAACTGGGAATCCATTGACATCATTCCATTCTTTCTACTTATTGCCATATTTTGCATCCCAGGAAACATGCCTGAATAATCTCTAGAGAATAATTTGAGCATTTGAAAATCTTTCCTTTTTTTCCTCCCTTTCTCTTTCTTCCTTCTTCCCTCCCTCCCCCGCCCTCCCTTCCTTCCTCCCTTCCCCTTCCTTCCTTCCTTCCTCCTGAAACAGTGTGTTTGGCACACTTTGAATATTTACCAAAACCCACTTGCTTTCCTCCTGAGCACATAACCCGCTGACATTTCCTGGCCACCTTGTGGCCAAGTGACAGAATTCCGGCCACTGAGATCCGGGTGGCCAAGTGACAGAATTCCGGCCACTGAGATCCGGGTGAAAGTGGCCTGTACCTCAGCCAGGTGTGTCCCATAAAAACCACCCATAGGCTATTCTTGCTCCCTCTCCGCATCCGGTTCGTACAGAGGTTACAGAGTCCAGTGGAGATGCAGAGGGAAGGAACACAGGCCCTGGGGTCCAGGAAGTCTGTCTGCCACTCCATTATTTCCACATTGGTCTTGATGGGAATGGCAAGCTTTTATTGGATTAAGCTACTGAGATGTGGAAGTTTGTTACAGTAGCTAGATTTACTTGCCCGACCTAATACAGGGAGGGTGGAGGACGGGGAAACAACGTAGAACTGAGTTCAAAATTCAAACAAGTGGCTTCTCAGGCAGAGTCCAGAAGTAGTCAGGGATGACAATCATCCGGGAATCAGAGTCCTCCTATGTGTGCCTCACCGTCTCTAGTATGTGATACTGACATCCTTTAGATGCAGGCAGATGGCCACATTTTAGGCAGAAAGCAGGACAAAGAGCAAAAGAGAAGTGCCCCTTGGTGAGTCAGCGCGGTTGAGGGACTTGCCTAGAAGCCTCACCTAATGACCTCTGCTCACATCGGGGGGCCTTGCCTCCTTGCAGAGGAAGCTGGAAAACATCACCCTTTTACTTGGCACCCTGCTTCCTTGGCTAAAATCAGGGTTCTGTTGGGAAGAAAGAAGGGAAACTAGGTGGGAAACCAGGAGTCTTTTTTAAAAGAAGGGAGGGGATAGTGGTTTTGAATCAGAAGACACTGCCCGGACTGGTTATGTGATGCTGGGTCCCCTTTGTGTGCTGGACCGTTTCTGGCTTTTGAGGCCTAGGAGGTAAAGGTGTGGATGTCTGACATGGCTCTGTCCCAGGGTGCACGCACCTGCACCACCCTTTCTCAACTGCCTCTGAGACGGGTTGTGCCGCCCCCGTGTCCCTCACACGCAGCCCAATCCTCTGCACGCTCACTCCCGCCTCATTTCCCAAGAGCCCATCCTGCAGAAGATGGAGAGCGTCTCTGCCTTCTCCCTTAGTGCTCTTTTCAGCAGAATCTCCCACGACAGGAAGCAAGGGCCGCGTGCCAGGGCTCTTGAGCACCCGCTGATTCTCCCGCTTCGCAGTTAACACCAGAAACACACACATTCTCCTGCCATCAGACCGAGCCAATTTCAAGTCATGTGTGGGGTTAACGCCAGTCTCTCTGCCTCTCCTGCTTGGTGTTACTGAACGCTGTTCCCTGTGGCACTCAACACAGGCCTTCAGGGAGAGAACAACACAAATTAACCTTGAACATAGGCGTGGGGCTGAAAAGCAGCTTTACCATAAATGAGAATCATAAAGGGCCAGTAATCATTCCCTTGACATTCGCACTTTGGGGTGCCATGTGGAAAAAAAAGAAAAAACTGTGTTGGATTTTCTGACTTTCTAACAGGACTTACTGAGGTTGATTAGACCCTCTTCTGCCACCTCCGTGCCTGGCAGCAACAGGGAAGAGGCAAGCTGAAGAAATGGAAATCAACCTGCCCTGGCATCTGTGCCCTGGGAACCAGGCAGGGGAGAGGGACCACCTAACTCAGCAACACAATGACCATGGGCCAAGGCTGGCTCCTGTAGCCTAGGCACTGGCCATTCGTGTGCCAGGATTTCAGGGATAGACTTTACATAGTTCGATAGATAATTCAGTGTCTTCCCAGAAGGTCAAACTCTCTCTTTCTGTTTTCCTCTGCTTCTATTTCATTGAGTCTGATTTCTTCCGCTCCCTCTTATATGAGAAATATCTGTGTACACATGTACACAGATATTTAATTTGTGTACACGTCATTGAGGAATCTTGTTAAAGTGGAGATCCTCATTCAGTAGATCTGGGGCAGTTCTGAGATCTGAACTCTAAAGAGTTTCCAGGTAATGCCGATGCTGCTGGTCCAGGGACCAGCCCTTCACCTTGGCATTGTTGGCAAATATGCTTTGATTGCATTAAGCACTGAGATTTGAAGGTATGTTTGTTAGAGTGTATCTAGTGCATGGTCAGGACCTTGGCTGGAAGACCTTAGGACTTTTAGAATTGCTGATCCCTACACCTCAAAAGGTCATAAGTCTAGGACTTAGAGGCATATTCAAAGGCAGAGCACTCCACCAGATGAACCCCCCACGCAAAACCAAGGTGTATATGAGAAGCATCCATTGTTCCAAGAGGCACCATTGACTTTACACAGGCGGCGAGCAGGTGACTTTTCATTGTGCGGTACACCTGCAGAAAGTTGTGCTTGCAAGTGGCGTCCCAAGCAGAGGGGGCAGAGAAGCTTATGCTTCCTTCTTTCTTGATATCAACAAATGACTGTGTCAACAGCATCCCAAAGACTGATGACCTGGGGAAACAAGGCAGGCCACAAGGTGTTCACCAGAGGACAAATCTGAAGGTGATTTCCGTTTAAACTAGCCTCTCAATGATCACCTGGCTGTGTTAGGAATGATAGTACCCAGGCCAGCACTACTTTTCAAAGTGGCTGTGACCACCTTCCAAGCATGTACCAGGTACCACGTGAAAGGGCTCTCGAGTCTAGAGCAACCTCATCAACAAACTGAGCCACTCCACCTGCCCAGTTCTTCGCCTTTTGCTTAATCTTTCTCTTCTCTTAGACACTTAACTACCTCCTTCTCACCTAGATTTTTCCAGTCATTCTTAATTTTGTCCTTGCTTCACCCTTTGGATATGATGCTTTCTATTGCCTCCCCAATTACAATTGTGTAGCTTTAGTTTCTCTTTTCTCCACTTCTGACTTTGGATGAAAAACACATCCTTCGTCCCCCTTAGGTAAGACTCCTCCCCCTCCAGACTCTCTTCCAGGTGGTCTCATCCACACCATGGTTTCAACTATTATCTGTGTGCTGGGGTATCCCAAATCTATATCTCCAGACCAAAGCTGTCTTCAGTGTTCCAGACTCGAGTATCCACAGGCACATCAAATTCAAGGTGTTCTGGATGGCACTGATCACGGGATCTGAAAGAATAAAGGAAAGAAATAGGAAAGGACCTAGCTCATGAAATGACACAGTCACCCACCCAGCTGTCTTAGCCAGACACCAGGGAACCATCGTTAACTCTTCCCTCCTTCTCATCCTCCCACAGCTCAATCAATTTTTAAGTCCTGTAACTTCCATCCTCCAAAGTGTTGTAGAACCTGTCATGTTTTTGACCATTTTAGCATCTTCACACAACTTTTTCCCCGAGCTTGAGTCCTTGTCCTCCTCTTCTTCAATGGCTTACTGTTAGCAATGTTGAGGACTATGCCCCAAACTTCTTTGACTCTCCAATGGCGTGTCACCATCTGTTGCCAAATGAGGGCCATGAGGAAGTGGTACATGAGTGCTTGAGTTAGGAAGGGCTCCTGGTAAAAGTTGGGAGTTTTACCTGGAGCTAGATTGCCCTTGGCATTCATGTCATTTAGGCAACACTGTTGGGGACACTAATATTTCCCCAAGAGAATGATTCCTAGTTATTCCAAGAAAGAAGAACTACCCCTATGACTCAGCAGAGAACCGCAAACTCTATCCACTCGTGATGTCTTTTCTCTCCAGAGATCATGTCCCTGCAGGTGAAAGTTTACCACAGTCATTCCCCTCTGACTTATTTCTGATCAACAGGGAGATAGGAGAGATGAGAGATTGTTGGGAAGAGGTTAATGAGCCCACGGGCTGCTGTTCCGGTGGTTTTCTCCCTTTCTGTTTGTCTCTCCTCCTTCCTAGAAATGCTTCTCATGCAAGAATGCTTCTCGACTAGTCTGTGAAATGCAACTCAGTTTTCGACATTGCATCCTTAAACCACGTACCCCAAGATGCTTTACAGGAGCTGATAAACGATGTGAGCAGGTTGCACATTGTGTGAACTAGAATACCAAGACTTGATTCTCAAGTCCTGGATCTGCCACTTGCCCATGACACGAAGGTGGCAAGTTACTTAAACCTCCAACCCTCGGTGTCTGCGTTTGTGCAACGTCTCCCTGCCCATAATTTCTATGCTAATTATTGGAAGTAATATCAGCATTTATAAACTCTAAATCAGGCTACAAAAATAAAGATTACTACTACCGATAATAGTAAGTAGTTATAAACAAGGTGTTTTTTGGTGGGGGGAGGGCTGGTTACAAATGACTCCAAAATTATAAAATAGTATAAAGAGAAAAAGATGAGGTAGAGGGAAGGTCACATGAGTCATTAAATGAAGATGACAAAGTCTTGAAGACAGGAGAGAGTTTGGTGATGAGGAGGGTCTGGTACTCAGATCTGGGGGTGGAAGGTGACAAGAGGTGGGTGTTGGGATTTAAGCCGCATCCCTCCATGCCGACCTTTGGAGGTCACGTGAGGGAGTTTGGATGTTTTTCTGAAAGACCATGGAAGTGATAAATGTGTTTCAAGCAGAGAAGCACTTGATAGACTTTGCATTTAAGCAAGTCATTTATGCTGCCGTTGTGGATACTGGACCTTAGTGGAACAAGACTGGAAGTAAAGAAACCAACTTAGGACTGTGTGGCAGTGACCCAGGTGAGAGACGTCAGGGCTCAGGGCCGTGGGGATGGAGATCAGTAGATGGAGTCATTAACTAAATGGGCAGTAGAGTCCAAACGCCACAATCTCATCTCTGAAACCTCAGCGCATCGACCGCAAAGGATCCCCTCTAGGAAGGCAAATTGGATCAGCAGGAAGGCACCAGACTTCTAATCAAAATATCTGTATTTAATTCTTAGCCTTGCCATTAATTAGGTAATTAAAATTAGCTTCATGGATTTGGGCAAGTCACTTAACCTCGCCAAGCCTCAGTTTCCGCATCTATAAAATGGGGATAATAAGCATTATCCCACCTCATCTACTGAGTTGTGAAGCTCAGATCAAATACAACACAGGAGAGGTGCTTTGTGAATTGTCAAGCACTGCATAATTGTAAAACACCATTCTCCAGAGATGCAGTCAAACCAAACACAAAAGGGATAGACATAATAGAAAAGAACATTCAGCTCCTCATTGGAGCCTTCTGCCTGATGCTTCCTTGGCCTGCTTGACTTATATCAGGCCAGGGCTTATTTCCATGGTTGCTTAAACTTTATAAAGCCCTTCCATAGTGAGAAAACTTTGCGAGAATCTTATTAGACACAGCAAAGACCGAAATCAGCACAAAGCTCACATATAAAAGCATTAGGAGAAAATAAGGATTTCTCCAGAGGCTTTATGTGTGCTTAAATGGTGCAGAGAGCTAAATTGTGAAATTACAAATAAGATGTGGAATGACATATTTGATTATACAGAGTTATCTGCAATGCCTCATAACATGTAAGAAATTTGACTGTTTATCTGGCACGAGCTCAGAAAGAATCTGCAGAACTAAATGAGCTCTAAGAGGACGTTCCCAAGACTGAGGTGTGCTTCTGCAGGAATGGTGGGACCTCGGGGCCTCATATTGGTGCCTGAGACCCCCAGTTCCACTTTCTCCTCCATAAAAGGCTCACATGGACTTAATTTGACCTGACCCATTCGAGGAGAAATGAAAAGATGATCCCTGTTTCACAGGTAATGAGACTGTGTCCTAATACAATCATAAGGCATGGTCTCTACTCCCAACCAGCTGACAATCTAAGAGGGTCCATAAGGTAGTGTGTGTGATACAGATCCCTGCCCTGTGTGGCCCAGGGCTAACCCAGTGTCCTTCATACTGTGGGAGACAGAAAAGCACAGGCTTTGGAACCTGGCAAATCCTGACTCTGCTGTATACTGGAGGCCTTGAATAAGGTCTCTTTGCCTCCCTGATCCCTGATTTCCTCCATCCTAAAGCAGGGGACCAATGCCAGTCCTGGAGTGTTGGTGGAATTAAATGAAACTTTCACGCAGGATGCAGAGCCCATGCCCCCCACACTGGAAGTGTTCCGTAGCTATTAATACTCCATGCATGGTGTGGATGATGCTTACGATTAAGGATGGATAGGAAGTCATCCAAGAAGTCAAGGGGTACACAGAAGGAGCACTTGGCTTCCTCTGTCCTAGGTCAGCACTGTGCTCTTCATCAAAGTCCCTAACATCATTGAGGTGCACCTGAGTCCTAGCCACAGTATCCCAAGACACAGATGTTACAGTAACAACCTAGGACTTCTGTATTTCTCAAAGTAGAAAGTAAGAGGATCAGACAAAAGCAGGTGCCCTGTCCCTGACACAAATTCTGCTGGAGCACCCAGAGCCAGTTTTCTATCTCCAGCCCAGCCAGCCCTACTTTGCCAGGGTCCTTTCAGAAGGAGCCCCAGCCCCCAGGTTGCCGACATAGCAGCAGTGCCCAGCAGGCAGGTGTGCAGGCAAGAGGCACTCACAGGAGAGAACAGATTGAGCAGCACTTCGGGAAGTCTCCAGCACAGATGTCAACACAGAGGGGAGACTCTTCCCCATGCTCCATCTTCCCACTTGTCCCAGCAATCCTAGGAGCGGGACAAGGAATTTGAGACGGATCGGAGCTGTTCATTTGAATTCAGCAAGGACCAGTGCCTCCTCTTCAAATCCAGGCAATTGAGGCTGTGACCCTGGAGGTCAACATCGAGGCACATTTATTAAAGCTCACGGGTGGAGGTCCACACCACCCCCCAGCTACGAGCATTTGTAATCTGACTCTAGGAAACGCGATAAGTTTTGCACAGATGACAAAACAAATGCATAATAAATCTGTGTGTGTGTGTGTGTGTGTGTCTATGCTTGTGTGTGTGTGTCCATGCATGTGTGTGAGTGTGAGCATGTGTTGGGATAGATGGGATGGGAAGATAGGAAACCTATACATTTTAATTTGATTTCACTTTCTAATCATTATCAAAAGAATGAGGATGGGACTTAGAATAAAGAAATAGGACAAAGGCATAAACAGGAAGCCTTTTCCTGATGGACCCTCCTACTTTGCCTCATGCCATAAATAATTCCCGAGAAGAGTCTCTAACAGCATTTCCTAAAATGGTTTCATTTTGTAATTCTTACACACACACACACATATACACACACACAAGATTTAAGTAAAATTTCTCAATTGGGGAGGCATCATTTATCTAACTTTTATCTTAGACCTTGTCATAGAAATATACTCTGGAAAACCCTGGTTACAAGATCCCCCTGGATAATCAAGTCAGACATCTTTCAGGTTCTACTTAATGTCTCACCAAAGTCAATCAACAGATAGATGTTAAACACCCACCATGTGAGGTATCCTATATGAAACTTCCCAGAAGATACAGGAAGGTCTGAGATTATTTTCTCTGCGACTACCTTCAGTCACCACGCTCTGCTGGTTGGCTCTGCTAAGAGTGTCTCTGATCTGCCAGTCCCTCCTTGTCCCCATTGCCTGCATCATCTTTTTCCCAGACCTCTGACAGTTCAGCTCAGATGCCAGGTCCTCCAAGACTTCCTTGATCTAATCCTTAGCTTGACTCAATGTTCCTCATCTGTGTCCTCAGAGCAAGTTTACATTTTTTGTAGCACTTACTGTATGGTATTAAAATACTGTGCTTTTAGATCTGCCTCTGACACTAAACTGATTGTAACCTCTGACAGGGCTTTATAACCCTTTAGCCTATGACAGTGTCCTCCTCTCAGTAGATACTCCAATGGCATTTACTTGCCAAAGCTTAGCCTCCATCACAGCAGGTTTTGTCTGTGTTGTGTTTGCCTGTGTATCTGGGCATCTCACCTAGCAGACTTTGGGCCCCTTAAAGACAAGACCTGATTCATCTTGGAATCCCCAGCGTTGAGTACAGTACTTGGTACCTAGAGATGAATAAATGAAAGAATGAGTGAATTACGCGTGAATGAATATATCTCTAAATTCCCTCTGATTTCTCTGAGGCTGTTTCTAATTCTAAAATAAGAATCGCTGTGTACCACATGAGCGCACAGACAATAAGTGCTGTTACATCTCTCAGGAGGGGAAGATCGCTTTCAGCTAGAATGGTTGGGAAAGGTTTTAAAGAGAAAATGTGATTTAGGCTGAGACTGAAGAAGGCACAGTGTTTGGATATGTTGATGGAGAGGGAGGACCTTCTGGGAGGAAGAGGGAGCAAGGGGACAGAGCTGAGAAAGAGCAGTCCCTCTGGCCGCTGGGTTCCTTGCCTCTGTCTGGTCTGTATGGAAAAAGGAGAAATGAACTTGGCTTTTTTTCTCTTTCTTCCTCTGCATCCACTTCAGAATTCTCAGAGTAAGCATGTTCTGAGAATTCTCTGATTCGCTCTTCACACATGATCCTTCATAACTAAAGATTCTGGGGTGGGGGGGAGGGTCATAAGGTGACCAGCTGTCCCAGCTTGTCAGGGACTAATTGTTTCTCCGGACTCCCAGCAGTAAAACTGGACAAGTCCCAGGCAAATAAGGATGAGGTGGCCTCCCTAGCCCTGCTGAAGAGATGGAGAAAACTGAGTAGCCAAATGAAGCTTTTAGAAACACCCCTTCCCTACTATAGGCTCTACTTCCTGATTTATTTTCTCATTTGAGGACAAAAGGAAATGGTTTTCCAACTGAAGGAAAATGTTTCACCCTCTTCAAGCCGCTTTCTCTCATGCCTCCCCCTCCTAATTTAGGTGGACCACTTCAGGGCCATGATATGAAAATTGCTGCCATGCATTTATGGACTATCGGGTTGGTAGTGATCTGAAGTCCACGTTCCCCCAATACACAATGAACTCTTTGCTGGCCTTGGCTGGGCATTATTTACCCTCTCAGCCTCAGTGTAAAGCACGGAGCAAACTACCCAGTGCATATTTTTGAGCTAATGGATGCTTTTGTTGGTTGTTTTTTTGGCCGGTGAGATAATTGTGACTCATTATTTACAGATTCCACAGTAACTAATGGATCCATCCAAAACTGACTAGTGTAGACCCTTCTCCTGGAAACAATCTATTCCATTTGCAGTCCCCCATTTTAAAAGGAAGATGAGCCCACTTTTGCTGTTGAGCAGAAATCCACCATGTTACACCAGTTTTTAGTCTCAGGTATCAGCTCTCTAAGGCTGAAGGGCTCAGCATACCTTAGGCCAATGAGGCCCCATAACTCCCTAGACATTCTCTCAGGTTCAGTGAGGAACCAAACAGCTTTCACTAAGGGTCCCTGCTGGGGCAGCAGAGCCCAGAGGTGGCAGTGGGTGGCCAGGCCTCTTTGCAGGCTCATTGGAAGCCTTGGCCCCAGTGGGCCATTAGGCTCCCCAAGCAACTCGTGCTACATCATGCTGAGATTTGGGGGAAGGGATGAACTGACAGGGGAGGAATTCCAATTCAAGTCCAGGAAAAAGAGAATTTATGGATGAAACAATGTCTGCTAACTGTATTTTCCCCAAGTTTTTATTTTTAAAATTTTCAACCCTACTGAAGGTTGAAAGTATAATACAAATGAAAATGTATATACCTTGCCTTGAACTTCGCTCTCTAATTGCTAACATTTTGTTCTATTTGCCTAAGATTACTGTCAACGTTTTTGCTAAACCGTTTGAAAATTACAGATATCTTGAAATTTGACCCCCGAAATACTTCAGCATGTATCTCCTAAGAAGTAGGTATTATCCTACATAAGCACAATGTTTTTTCTCACTCCCAAGACATTTGCCTCCTAAGACAGTGATACAATATTATCTAATATGTTGTCCATATAACATTTTCCCCAATTGTCTTAGTAATGTTCTGATTCAGGATCCAATCAACAATTATCTACTCCATGTAACTGACATTCTCTTTAGTCTGGTTAATCTCTTTAATCTAGGACAGCCTCTTACTTTTTTTTTTTCTTCTTTTTTGGTCTTTTAAAACAGATAGTTTTGGAGTACAGGCTAATGTAGAATATTCCGTAGTCTAAATTTGGGTGTTTGTTTCTTCACTATCAAGTTCAGATTAGATATTTTGGGGATAAGTATTACATAGGTGTTGTATCCTTCTCATTCCAGCATATCAGGAAGCTCATAATTTAATTTTGCTTCAATATTGATAATGATGCCCCTGGTTTAAGAGGCTTAGGGAGCAAGAAAAAGTGGGGCAATCAGGCAGGACATTTTTTCTGTCACTTGGTGAAGGTGATGTCTGCCAGAATTCTCCATCATAAAATCTTTTCTATCCTTTTTAGATAATAAGTAATCTATGGGGTGAGGCCATGTGAATATCCCATTCTCTAATGGAATTCATCCAGTGGATTTATCATCCACTGATAATCTTTTCCTGAATAAATCATGGCACTGGTACTTACAAGTGGTGATTTTTCTAATTCTATCATTTCTTCTCCATATATAGGCTAGCATTCTTCTGTAAAGAACACTACCTCACCAACCATGCATATACATGCTTATTTGTTAACTTTTCATCTTGAAATAATTAAAGACCCATAAGAAGTTCCAAAAAAATAATTACAAAGAGGTTCAGTGCACCCAAGCCACACTTTCACTCAAGTGATAACATCCTACATAGTACATTATCAAAACCAGGAAACTGACACTGGCACAATGGGATTAACTAGACTACAGACTTTACATGAATTTCACTTATTAAAATTTTTAAATTTTATTTTAATTGTTTAGCATCCCTTTGAACTCATTATTTTTTTCATTGTGTTTTAATCTACTACCATCCTTACTCTTTTTGCTGCTCAAAATGTCTCAAGTTTGACTAGTGGAGAACCCCTTCAAGCCAGCTTACGTATCTTATTGATAAGCTACCATCAGTTTTTGAGCTATTCTTTGGTTTCTGGTACAAGATATCCCAGACTCCAGATCTGTAATTAGCCATTTCTCCAAGGGGCCTTGGTTCCTTTTTTTTTTTTTTCCACTTGAAACTTTGATCCTGATTCCAAACCCTGGTTTCTTTCGGTGGGGAATGTTATTTAAGTATGAGATCTAGGTGCTCAGTGAGTTATTTGCTACTGGATTTTAGCAGAAGGTCGTTCCAGTGAACAAACCTGAGTGAACAAACTTGAGTTCAGATTGATTCCCCTCACTCAAACCCAGCATCCCAGAACTCTTCCTCCTCTTTTCATGTACTATATTTCTATACTCCTTCTCCCTGGCCCTATCACCATCAATATATTTAACTCATCTGCTCAATCCTACAATATACTCAAAACTGTTAAAATTACTATACCGATACCACTCACTGCCAACAACAAACCTACTAAGTAAGTTCAAGGTGTCTTTACAGTTCTTTTTTTTTTTTTAAATAACCCATTAGGATATACAGTTGGAACACTGGGCTCAAGAGTTTGTGGATTAATTATTTATTTTCTGCATGGTTACATTATCAATTTGATGTGTGGTTGGCTTCCTTTGTTTCATTTTATTCAGTTTTAAGATTACTTTGTGTTCATCTTTACTGATTTAATTTTTTTTTTTTTTTTTTTTTGTGCGGTACGTGGGCCTCTCACTGTTGTGGCCTCTCCCGTTGCGGAGCACAGGCTCCGGACGCACAGGCTCAGTGGCCATGGCTCACGGGCCCAGCCACTCCGTGGCATGTGGGATCCTCCCAGACCAGGGCATGAACCCGTGTCCCCTGCATTGGCAGGCAGACTCTCAACCACTGCGCCACCAGCGAAGCCCTGATTTAATTTTATGTTAAAATATATGAAATATTTATATGATTTATAAGTCAAAACTATATGAAAAGGTATATTCATAGAAGTCTTACTATCATCCCTAATAATCCCTGACCCTCCTCTTTCCATGTACCCCATAATGGGTAACGATTTTCGTTCATTTGTGCTTCACACTTCTTGCATTTCTTTTTTCAAAGCAAGGAAATAACTTTGTTTTCTTTTTTTTTTTTATGTAAAAGGTAACATACTATATGTACACTTTCTCACCTTACATTTTGCTGTCAACGATATATCCTGAAAATCATTGTGTATCAGTTCATAGAGAGCTTCTTCATTCTTTTTTACTTTGTGGGTACTTTCCTGTGTAGATGTGCCATAGACTATTCAACATATCTACTGTAGAAGGCATTTTAGTTGATTCCAGTATTTTCTTACAATAAATAACATCACAGTAAATAACCTTATCACAGTGGTTATATTTGTGGAAGTGTATCGCAGGATAAATCCCAAAAAGAATAATTGCTAGCTCAAAAGGTAAATGCCTAGTTTTGTTCAATATGCTAGATCCTCCTCCATGTAGACTCATCATCTTACTCTTTTATCAGCAATTTATGAGTACTTGTTTCTTTGCCCAAAGTGTGTTTTGTCAACATTTTCAATTCTGCCAATCTGATAGGTAAAAATTAGTATCTGATTGTAGTTTTATTTTGCATTTCTCTTATTAAGAGCAAGTTAGAGCAGGTTTCTTTCAAGACTATTTGTGTCTATTTTTCTCTGAAATATCTGTTTCTTTTGCTCATGTTTCTTTCAGGTTTTGGACTTTCATTTCTTGATTTTTTTTTAATTCTTATGAATACTCAGCTCTATTTTTTTTTAATAAATTTATTTATTTATTTTTGGCTATGTTGGGTCTTCATTGCTGCGTGTGGGCTTTCTCCAGTTGCCACAAGCAGGGGCTACTCTTCGCTGCAGTGCACAGACTTCTCATGGTGATGGCCTCTCTTGCTGTGGAGCATGGGCTCTAGGTGTGTGGGTCTCAGTAGTTGCGGCACATGGGCTCTAGAGTGCAGGCTCAGTAGCTGTGGCACACGGGCTTAGCTGCTCCACCGCATATGGGATCTTCCCGGACCAGGGTTCGAACCCACGTCCCCTGCACTGGCAGGCAAATTCCCAACCACTGCGCCACCAGGGAAGCACAATTTCTTGATTTTTGAATGTTCTTTATATATTAGGGAACATGTATTATGTTCCCTATACATGTTCCCCCATACATGTATTATGTATTAGCCCTTTATCTATGATGTATATTGAATATACTTTCTCCAAGTTTGACTTTGTGATTTTTTTGCCATGAAAGAATTTTGTCTTTTTTTAATATGGTCAAATTTATCAATCTTTTTTTTCTTAAATCTGGATTTTGAATCTTGATTAGAAAGGCTTTCTCCATACCCAGATTATAAAGAAATTCACCCATGTTTTTTTCAAAAAAAAAAAAAAGTAATTTCTTTTATATAAGAAACTACATGTGTGGTTCTTTGTTTGTTTGTTTTTACATTTAAATCTCTGACCCATCTGGAGTATATTTTGGAAGATGGTGTAAGATATGAATGCATTTTTATCTTTTCCCAAATAGCTAATTTTCCAACCTTTTATTAAAAAGTCCACCTACTTCCCAGAGTTTCCTACGTTTGGAGGTCTTCTACACTAAATAAGCCCTACAGTCAATATTAGTCATGTCAAGACAGAAATGGATGGGTTTTCTTTTTATGCCTTTTCAGTGTGATACTTCCAAGCCCTGAAAGACAGACATTGAGGAAAAAAAAAAAAAAAAAAAAAAGGACCGAGGGTTAGAAACTTAGAGTTTCTAAGTATACATATTTTGCTTATTTTTAGGAAATACATGCTAATGACAAATATATTTTCAAAGAAATACAGGCTAATGACAAAAATTCAAATAGTACAGAAAGTTGTACGATGAAAGGTAAAATCAACCTTCTATATCAGATTGCAGCCTCTCTAGAAGCCACCACTGTTACCAGTTTCTTATGTATCTGTCCACATAATATATGTCTGTAGAAAGAGAAAAAATGAGAGAGAGAGAGAGAGAGAGAGAGAGATGTGTGTTTTAAATGAAAGAGGGGGAAAGTGAGCTCATACCTATTGAAAGACTCTTAAGTGTCAAGCATGTGCAGGTTATCATCCTCTCTGCCAACGACCCATATTGTCCAATGGCTCCATATTGTCATTCCATTTTACAGATGAGAAATCGAAGTTCAGAGAGGCAAAGTGACTTGTGCAAAGACCTCAGCTAGCAGGGAGAGGATCTGGATTTGAATCAACACTGTCCTCTCTGTACTGAGATGTGGACAGGCAGGGAGCGGTGTGGCTACCACATATAAGGGGCTACTTGGAACTCCTGGAGGCACACTGTCATCCCTCAAAGTGACTGGGCAGTGAGAGCAGAGAGATGTCCAAGTTGTGACAAGAAGTGCACATGTCGCGTCACAGTCATGTGTTCCTTGACAGGACGCCCGCCACGGTGGGAAAGTAGAGTCATGAAGCAGGGCAAAATCACCCAACTCCAAACACTTTGAAACTTTTCTCTAGGCCCTGATACCAGGAGAGAAAAAAAAAATCAAAGGAAAAACTGGATTGTGTCAAGAAACATTAGCAGCTGTGACTCAAAGATACATGGAGGGCATTCTGCTGACTCAGAGGGGTCCTTTTCTTAGCCACTTTGCAGCTTTTACCACACTTTAATCTTTTAGAGAAATAAAGTGGTTTACAAAGTGGAGGGGGGAGGTAAAAATAAAAGATTGCAACAGAAGGATTTGCTTCACAACAGCAGTTCGTGGCAGCATGCAAGGAAAATATAGAGAAGAGAGCATTGTTATTCTAGTCCGGAGAGAAGGTTTTTGAATACCCAAGTAGATGGGTGTCAATTTCTGTGTATTGAAACATTCAAAACACAGCTCTTTTACACAGAAGTTCTTTCTATTGTAGTGGAGATGTATTTTGTTTTCCCATCTTTAGGGATTACAACTCTGTAGAAAAGCACAGGCTAAAAGGGGAATGGAGGAGCGGAGGTGTAGCTCCCCTGGAAAGTTCACAAACTGTTTTTGGTTCCCTGGAGATTTTACTGCTTCTGGGCTAAGTTCCTTGGGCTGCTCCGTTCCTTGAGATCCTGGAATGTTGGATTGGGATGGGCCCTTCATCAGTATATGGCAGAGTTCCAGCTCATGATCAAGTCTAGCGTTCCCACTCTACCCTCTTTACAGTACCCGCAATTATCACCTCCACAAAAGATGGAGGAGACACTCGAATTCTGGATTCTGCACCTGAGCTAGACATGTGTACAGCCAAGGACAAGTTCCACCCCAGCACCTAACCTCTGGCCTCCCAGCCTTCCATTAATTCTCCTCCTTTTCTCCATTCCTTTACCTAATTCCCTTCAACTCCTACTCTACTCAGATTCTAGCCAAGGAAGTATGCTGTTCCCACTCAGATTTTCTCATTTGTACAGTCAGGAATATTCCTCTGCTCTTCCTAGCAGGTTTCCACACCCCTTCCCATTTAAAAATTCTATTAAAAACCCATGATTTATAGCAAATCTTCCTTGAGTTTTTCAAATGCTTCAAATAACTCCATTCTCACCCTTTAGCATTTGTCTACCCATCCATCAACTGGTGTATTTATTAGACACTTGGTATGTGCTAGGCGCTGTGCTAATAGGAGGGAAAATGACATTTGTGTAATGCTTTACAGTTTTCAAGGCATTTTCACATCTGTTTTCCTGTATGATCTCCACAATAATCCTTAAAGTAGGAAGGACAGAAATAATTACTAATCTCATATTGCAGATTAGAAAACTAAGGTCCAGAGAGGTCAGGTGGCTTCTGGGAAGTGACAAGCCCCCAAATTCAAACAGAGCTCTGTTCAAAAGCTGAGGCACTTTGTATTAAGCATCAAGATGCATGTGTGTGCACCTGCGTGTGCCCTGTGTCCCAGTCCCCATACACAGTCGATCTTTATAGCTGTAATCAGTTGTAAGCATGTTTTTCTCTGCTTTTCTAATGTGTTTTCTCTGCTCTCCTTTTAATCAATAAGGTCCCCCTAGACTGGAGCCCAGAGTGGCTCTCCGAGCTTGGTGCCCAAAGGGGTAAGGAAAGTCAAATAAATCCGCGATTCTTAAGAGCGAAGCTAAAAGAGAAAGACAAATACCGTATGCTAACACATATATATGGAATTAAAAAAAAAAATGTCATGAAGAACCTAGGGGTAAAATGGGAATAAAGACACAGACCTACTTGAGAATGGACTTGAGGATATGGGGAGGGGGAAGGGTAAGCTGTGACAAAGCGAAAGAGAGGCATGGACATATATACACTACCAAACGTAAGGTAGATAGATAGTGGGAAGCAGCCGCAGAGCACAGGGAGATCAGCTCGGTGCTTTGTGGTCGCCTGGAGGGGTGGGATGGGGAGGGTGGGAGGGAGGGAGATGCATGAGGGAAGGGATGTGGGAACAGATGTATATGTATGACTGATTCACTTTGTTATAAAGCAGAAACTAATAAAAAAAAAAAAAGAGCGAAGCTGGATAAAGGTGTCGATTTGCGTAGATGCTGTCCCCTCTGAGATGGCAGTGAAAGGTATTGAGAGCCCTTGCAGGTGGGCTCCCTGGAGCTTTACCCCTTGAATAAGTATTAGCGTTTTTTGGAGCCATTTCCATTCTGTCAACACAACCCTGAATGAATCGTCTCTGTGGTCTCCATCCCAGTCGCTCTCCTGCCACTCCACACAAAAGTCAATGCAGATGAAAAGCCCCCATAGTGGGCATCTAATTATCATCAAATTGCAAACCCATTTCTCAAGGATCCTTCCCCATTGCTAGAAAACTGGATTAATCAGCACGGCTCACAGAGGTTTTTGCATCTCTTAATTTACTACCAAACACTCCTTGTCTCCTGAGAGGAGCTGTTTTGTTATGTGTAATTAGACCATGTACACAGTCCTATGTGGGACTTGTTATTTTTGCACAGGAGGATTACGGAGCTGTCTCCAGGTGGGGAACGGTGACAAAGGGACAAAGGTATGCTGGCTGCTTGTTCATTTGCAAACCTCCTCTGGCCCAGTGCCGGAGGCTCGGTGGGGAGATGGTAGGGCTGGAGACACACGTGAGCTCAGCTCCTCCGTCTGATTGTCTGGGGCCGGGAGTCTCCGAAGATAATGGCTGAAGCTTATGGTCTCTACTGCTTCTGAGATTTTCTACCTCCCAAGAGCAAAGCCAGCAGTAGTAGCCACCACGGGGCTGAAGGGCGTGATGGTAACTTTGGAGCCCCTCCTTTCCAGGACACACGCCGGGGACCAGCATATCTAGGTAGAGCTGCATCTGATTTTAGGGAATTGAGAGGTGACTGGGCTTTGGAGGCTGAGGATCTCTCCGGGCCTTAATCTCCAGTCTTAGGTCTTTTCCTTGTGAAAGTCTGATACCCTGTAATACTCAGCATCACCCTCAAGTAAACTCTTGAAGCTCTCAGTCCCACCAGAAGCAAAATGAAAAGAGAGCACTAGCCTGTTTCAAAACCTCTCCACTCACTCGCTTAGAACTTCCAGTCCTCACTCAGATTGTACTAGAAAAAGCTGTTTAGATTTTGAGTCGATCGGTGAGAAACATCCTACATTTGCATTTGTCCTCAGTTGTCTTTATTTTTCTGTTAATGATGGAGAAGCGGGGTCTGTCGGGATTACTTAGGGTCAAGTACTTCACAGGAGCAAGAGGCGTGCTAGTCAGGAGGAGAAGGACACTTGACACTAACCCTAGACCATGGTTAGGAGGCCCTAGAGAGTGGTCATGCTCTGGATCAGAGGTCCCGGTTCCTGCTTCATCACTTACTGGCTGTGTGACCTTGGGCAAGTCATCAGCTCTCTGAGCCTCCATCTCTTCAGACATCTGAGGATGATAATAGCAGGAACGTCTGACCTACCTCCCAGGGCCTTGGTGAGGATCAAATGAGATAATGGACATGAAAGAGGTTTGTAAACCATATTCCACTTTACAAAGGAAAGTTGTTGTTATTAATGATAATGACTCTTCCCGCTGGTAATGGCTGTCAGCCGGGAGTTGGGGGGATGCTCTGCCAGCTCTGTTAAGGTCCTTTGTAAAGGACCAGCGTGTGCCCTGTCACTCACCAGGAGGCACCTCAGGGGACTCTGTTGGAGGTGCTGGAGGAGAGTGGCCAGGGCGCCCTGTCCCTCAGGTTTGACACAGCATAATTGTTTTGACATACGATGGAATTTGTCCTCGCATGGGTCAGAAAAAAAGCCCAATACTGATTCTTTTCATCTAATTTCAATTACAGTCATTAAAACCCTTATTCCTGAGTCAAGCCTTTCCAAAAAGCCATCAATGACAGCCCATTACAGAAGAGTTATTTATAGTGGCGCATGTTAATTTTACAGTACCACAGACCAATGATTCATAGCTTGGCATTAGTGAGAGACATTATTCACGAGGCCGAGTGATCTCTGACATAACAAGCACTGCTCTGTATCTCTGCAGGGATGATTCAAGGCCTCAGACTTGGAGGCCAGAACCTGTTCAGAGCAGAATGCCCAGAGCCTCTTCCCTTGGCCCATTCCACCAAGGAGACCTTCTGTACTAAGTGGGGAGGAAGGCCACAATCAGCTTTGGTATTGGAGGGTGACATCTATAGGATTTCTGACTGAGATGATATCTGGCCTGGGCCAGAATTTCAGCTTTTCCTTCTCATATTTACAGCTATTAGTATAAGCATTCAGTAGATCTCGTATTATTTGCTGCTATTTGATAACTCTAAGGGGATATTTGATACTCACCTGCTCTTGATGGAAAAAGATGGCTCTGGGGTCATCAAAAGCCCAGCATCCTTTTATCCAAACTACTTCAACCTCAGGGTTGTAAGTGCCACTTTGACCGATCAATATTGGGCCTTTTGATTCTTGGTCTATTTGTAGCTGAAATTCTCTCCCTTGATTAAAAATTCACCAGGAGGCAGCCTGATGTGACATTTATGAGTTCCTGGAAGTCCATAAATGTTGAATGTTAGAAATTAGCCTGAGTTGTTTAGATGATAAGAAACAATAAGCAAGTATGAGGACTAATATTCAACACTCATATTTTTATTGTCTATCTGTGGGACCTCACGGCAAAGTGGAACAAAAACATCATACAAAGCACCTCCATGTTTGAGGTAACTTTTCTACCAGTCCCTGCCTCTAAATTACACTCCCTTTCAAATGAAGCTGAGTGAGGCTCAAGGCAACTGACTACCCTCTTTCCTTCCAGCTCGGTACCACTTTGATAATGAGTAACTGACCCAAGTTCCCAGCTCTGTTTTAACACAGACCATGATAACATGTATTAAAATTGATTACGTTTGCTCTATCTTCATATAATAGTAGCTCTGCAATCATTGAGAGGATAGATTGGCAAAAATAAATGTGTGACTTCCTTATTTTGGAGTTTTCAACCACAGAGTTTTTACACTCTACCCATGATTATTTCTTTTGCATTATTTCCTGCCCATATCCCAACGCTATTCTGAGTCTCTGTTTCCTTCTTTTAAGTGACTTCTTCAGACATTTCTATAATGTTCCCTCTGTAGGCCCTTCTGGGCCACTGATCAAGGTTCTGGGAGCTTTGTACGCTTCCTAGAAGGCCTTGTCTAGTCTAGGCTGAAGTCAATGAAAGGACAGAGAAGGTTCAATGACTAAAGCTCTAATCAACTAGTCTGAGTGCTGTTCTACTTCTTTTACTGCACGGTCATCCAGAGAGCAGTTTGTACATGGAATTCCAATTCTGTCCAGTGGCTGGTACATTTTACAAAGTACAACGAAACTCTCGAATGCGGAAACCTAGAAATGTGCTGTATTATGGACAGATGAAGGAAAGTGCAGTGGAAAGAGGGCAGAGTCTAGAGCCAAGTGGTTTGAGTTGACTCCAAGCTCTATCATTTATCAGGTTTATGACCTTGTGCTTTAACCTCCTTATGCATCCATTTTGTCTTCTGTAGAATGGAGATAATGATGGTCCCTGTCTCAGAGGGTTGTTATGAGAAAGTAAATGAGTTCATATTTGAGGGCATTACCTAGCACATAGTCTATGCTGTATATGTGTTTGTTAAATGAGAGACATATTTTTTTTATTGGAGTAGAGTTAATTTACAATGTTGTGTTAGTTTCAGGTGTACAGCAAAGTGATTCAATTATACATATACATATATTCATTCCTTTTAGATTCTTTTCTCATATAGGTTATCATAGAATACTGAGTAGAGTTCCCTGTGCTATACAATAGGTCCTTGTTGGTTATCTATCTTACATATAGTAGTGTGTGTGTTCATCCCAAGCTCCTGATTTATCCCTCCCCCTCACGTTTCCCCTTTTGTGACCGTAAGTTTGTTTTCAACATCTGAAAGTCTGTTTCTGTTCTGTGAATAAGTTCATTTGTATCATTTTTAAATTATATTCCATGTAGGAGTGATATCATGAATTTGCCTTTCTCTGTCTGACTTACTTCGCTTAGTGTGATAATCTCTAGGTCCATCTATGTTGCTGCAAATGGCATTACTTCATTCTTTTTTATGGCTGAGTAATATTCCATTGTATATATGTACCACATCTTCTTCATCCATTCCTCTGTCAATGGATATTTAGGTTGCTTCCATGTCCTGGCTATTGTAAACAGTGCTGCAATAAACATTGGGGTGCATGTATCTTTAGATTATGGTTTTCTCTGGATATACACCCAGAAGTGGGATTGCTGGATCATATGGTAATTCTATTTTTAGTTTTTTAAGGAACCTCCATACTGTTCTCCACAGTGGCTGCACCAATTTACATTGACAGACATTTTAATTTAAGAAATATTTATAGAATAGCCACTGCTCAAAGACACAATGTTAAGCAACATGAGAGTGGAGAAAATTAACAAAATATGCCTGCCTTTAAGGACAGGGTTTGGAGGGGTGTAGACATACTCAAAAAATCAAGTGAGCAGAGCTGGTACCTGATCTATGCAGGTGTATTCACACGAGAGATCCAAGAATGTTACCCAAGAGATATTTGAAGGGTTCCTTAGAGGATAAGTAGTATTTCCAAAGGCAGATAATGGGGGGCAGGAGGCTGAAAGCTATCCCACTTGCACCCAGCACAAGCCCAAAGCCAAATTGCTACCCTGCAAGTCCATCAATCCCATATCTATCTCCAATGTGGGCCTCATTTCCCAGGCCTACCTGTCTTTCTTCCTCTTTTTTCATCCCTCCCTCCACTTGCAAATTTCTACCACTGACCTCCTCCATTTTCCTCCAATTACTTTCTTCTTATTTTATCTTTCTTTTAATCTCAAAAATAACGCAGACAACGTAAATCAATCGAAAATATAGGACACAAAATGAAAGCAAACTCTTCTTCCTCTACCTTGTACTCCCTAGAGGTAACAATGGTATGGTGGTTTTGAAACACGGCCACAAATTCTTGAGGCTTCTCCATCTGATGGGGGCGTTTTTATCCATTCCCTTGAAACTGAGCAGGCTTACAGCTACTTCCACCCGTAGAGGAATGAAGAAGGGGAAGTATGTGCTTTCCAAGACTGAGGCATAAAAAA
The DNA here is from genome assembly GCF_949752795.1 of Hyperoodon ampullatus. Lineage (NCBI taxonomy): Eukaryota > Metazoa > Chordata > Mammalia > Artiodactyla > Ziphiidae > Hyperoodon > Hyperoodon ampullatus. The sequence goes on from NC_136920.1 coordinate 88,503,395, forward strand.
CCATGCAACATCCCCCTTGTTCACCAAATACCCTCTCTCTCAGAGCCCTGAGTTGCCATATAAGAAACTCAGCTTCCCTGGGGTGGCCTTGCTGGAGAGTCTACGTGCCCACACTCCGGGCAATAGTCCCAGCTGGACGCAGCCTTCCAGCCTTCTCCAGCACTTACAGAGTTAACAAATGCCATGACACAACTGATTTAACCAGCCTTTTAATGATAACTCCTGTAGTAGCCTCCAAGTTCTGGCATTATAAAAACCAGCCATGAACATTCTTATCCACACATCTTTGTGTATTATATGGGTATGTCTGCAAGGCAAACTCCTAGAAATAACATTGCTGAACCAAAGCGTATTTTTTTTGATAGATATTACCAAATTGCCCTTCAAATAGGCTATGCCAATTTAGACTTTTCCTGATGGTGCATAAGAGTGCCTATTTCACTGTAACCTCACCAACACTGAGTTTTATCACTTTTTCATCTTTACCACTCTGATGTCATCTCTAGAGCCTTCCTTATGATGTGCCCCAGCTGTACGCAGTGTCAGCAAGTAATCCCAAGTGTGACTTGTCCCCGCCTGCAAACCCAGGGGCTGAGGGGCATGTAGAAGTGGGGAGGGAGCGTTCAAGGTGGTAAAGGACAAAGATAAGGCAAAAGGGCAAACTATTAATGAAAACTAAGTTAATACAAAGGTGAGCCACAGAACGCCGCAGACCTGCAGAGCAGATGTTTCAGAGTATAATGAAACTCAGCTCAATGACATTCTGCTAATGGCAGGTGTTATCTGAAGTCCAGAATGACCCAGTTGGAATAAGAGTGTTGGGGGCTTACAGAATGAGGAGGGAGGTTTGAGGAATGAAAGGAAGTTCTTTCAGTTAATCAAAGGGCTCACTGAACAGCTGGCTATAAATGGAATATTTTATAATGATTGATTTCAACCTGGACGATTCCAGGGTACAGTCAAGAATAATGGGCCCCAAACCTAGCTGCCTAGCAATATTACCTGGAGTGCTTTTTTAGAAAAATATAGATATTTCATCATCCTCACCATCGCTTCCAAACACATACATTGTGACCATAGATTCTGATGCAGTCGGCCTGCCCTTCTAACCAGCCCGTCAGGAAATTCTGAGGCAGAACAAGGTTAAGGAACAGAGTTTCTCAAATTTGCACATGCATCGGAATCACCAGGACCTATTAAAACACAGGTTTCTGGGCCCCAACACAACAACTTCTGATTTGATAAATCTGGAGTGGACCTGGAAATTTGCATTTCTAGCAGGCTGCCAGGTGATGCTGGTCCAGAGGCAGAGCTTGGAGATGGATGCCATGGCATCAGCAACACTGGGAGCTTGCTGGAAATGCAGAAACCTGAGCCCCACCTCAGATCTCAGGAATCAAAATCTACATTTAAAAAGAGCTTCCCCAAAAAGAGTCATGTACTCCAATGTTCACTGCAGCATTATTTACAATAGCCGGGACATGGAAGCAACCTAAGTGTTCATCAACAGATGAATGGATAAAGAAGATGTGGCACATATGTACAATGGAATATTACTCAGCCATAAAAAGAAATGAAATTGGGTTATTTGTAGTGAGATGGATGGACCTAGAGTCTGTCATACAGAGTGAAGTAAGTCAGAAAGAGAAAAACAAATACCGTATGCTAACACATATATATGGAATCTAAAAAAAGAAAAGAAAAAAATGGTCATGAAGAACCCAGGGGCAAGACGGGAATAAAGACGCAGACCTACTAGAGAATGGACTTGAGGACATGGGGAGGGGGAAGGGTAAGCTGGGACAAAGTGAGAGAGTGGCATGAACATATATACACTACCAAACGTAAAACAGATAGCTAGTGGGAAGCAGCCGCATAACACAGGGAGATCAGCTCGGTGCTTTGTGACCACCTAGAGGGGTGGGATAGGGAGGGCGGGAGGGAGACGCAAGAGGTAGGAGATATGGAGATATATGTATATGTATAGCTGATTCACTTTGTTATACAGCAGAAACTAACACACCATTGTAAAGCAATTATACTCCAATAAAAATGTTAAGAAAAAAAGAGCCCCCAGTGATCTGTGTGCACATTAAGCGCCACCCTCCTAGCTTACCTCTGTTGTCTCAGATACAACTCAAGGGGAAGAGGTCTGAAGGAGTGGAAAGCTGCCTGGGAGACCTGGGTTCTGGTCCCAGTACTACTACTAATGACCTTTGTGATAAAATAAATCCCTTCATCTCTAGTAGCTTCTTTTTCCTTATAAATAAAATGGTGATACTGAGCTAAGTAATCCTGTAGATTCCTTTCCTTCTTTCCTACGATTCTAATTTGCTGCTTGACACATTGTTATGGGCTGAATTGTGTTCACCCCAAAAGACATATATTGAAGTCCTAAGCCCCAGTACTTCAGAATGTGACCATATTTAGAGAGAGTGTCTTTAAAGAGGTGATTGAGGTTAAATTGGGTCATTAAGGTGGGCCATAATCCAATATGGCTAATGTCTTTACAAGAAGAGATAGACATGCATAGAGGCAGTTAGAAGACATAGTGAGAATATGGCCATGTACCAGCCAAGGTGAGGCCTCAGAAGAAACCAACCCTACTGATACCTATATCTGGAACTTTTAGCCTCCAGAACTGTGAGGAAATTAATTTCTCTTGTTTAAGCCTCCCAGTCTGTGGTTCTTCATTACGGAAGCCCTAACAGACTAATATACACATATTAAGCTTTGTAACTAAATCTAGATTAGAGTCTAAATGCATAAATCTGATTTCTTATTACAACTCATTTCACATTGGACCCATTAGTTCCTGTAGGCAGATTCAACAAGAATGCCAGGGCTTTCTACAGGGACCTCAGATTTTCTAGGCAATAGCAACACTGGTGCAAATTCATTTCCCTGGATTCCATATCCAAGAACCATGGAACCCTCATTTACCAGCAATCACTTATCCCACTTTCCCCAATCTAACTGTCACCCCGAACCGGCGCTCCCACCAGCCCCGCCCACCCTGCATGGATTTAGCTTTATTATTTTATTTTATTTTATTTTTTTTGGTACGCGGGCCTCTCACTGTTGTGGCCTCTCCCATTGCGGAGCATGGGCTCTGGACGCGCAGGCTCAGCGGCCATGGCTCACGGGCCCAGCCGCTCCGCAGCATGTGGTATCTTCCCGGACCGGGGCATGAACCCGTGTCCTCTGCATCGGCAGGTGGACTCTCAACCACTGCGTCACCAGGGAAGTCCAGCTTTAAATTTTGATCTCTGACCTCGATCTCCTTAAATGCCTCTTTTCACGACTCAAGTAAATTACACTTCTACATCCTGGTCCTGGTTGTTTCATAATTCCTTTGCCCAAGAACAGGTTTACATTTATTGCATTTTCATTCAGATCTTTTGTTTTTTCCTCAGGTAAGCCAAGGTACTCTTATAGAGCAAACATACAGGAAAAAAATGATGAAAACAGGAACCCTCCAATAAGTGCATTCGGATGATCTCCTCACTTCACTATAGTTACTAGTGTAATACATCTAAAAATAAGGATTCTGGAATTCCTCTAGTCAAATGCAAAGACCCCCAGCCTCTAAACATTAACATAAGAATTGCCACTGTTTTGAGAGCCCTAAAGGTAAGCCTATTTTTCACAAGCAAAGGATGTAGGTACCCTGGGCATTTTTCAGTAGAGGCACAAGTAGTCAAAGTCTCACAAGAGCAAAAAAATTTAAGAAATTTCCTGAGCAATGGAGAAAATGGCAAAACTATTTTTTTTTCTTTTTTCCCATCAAGGTAGTACAAAGCTGTGTTTCTCAAATGTAAATGTGCATGCATGTCACTTGGGATCTTGTTAAAGTGTTGATTCTGATTCAGAAGGGGTGGGGCTTAAGCCTCTACATCTTTAAGAAGCTCCTAGTGGAAGACCGCGCTGCTGTTCCATTGACAACACTTTGAATAGCAAGGATATAGTGGCAACAGAGATCGCTGGTTTCTGCAATTTCATTGATACTAAAGTTGAAATTCTAAAATTTGCTCTAGATAGGTTAGGCCACCTCACCTTAGCCAAGGTGGGTGTTTGAAAGACAAAAAACCTGGACCCCACTCACTTGGGCTCTTAACATCTTTGAAGAGGCTGGCAAGACCAGGAGAAGGCACCCAATTTGTTGACTATTATTACAAGTGGTCTGTCCCAGCTCACTCTTCTGCACTGACACAAGGAAAGGAAAGCAGATGATTGAGGCAACCTTGAGCTTAAATTGTACAGTCTGCTAAACATCCCTTCTCTACCTTTCCATGTCCCTGGAGACATTCCCTAGGCCTGGTTATAAAAGCTCAGCAGATTTCTCGCCTGGTCTCAGAGGGCACAACAACTACAACTATCATAACTTGTGGTACCCACCAGAAAAGGCAATCACAGATGTCCCCTATGGTTCACCAAGTTTCTGAGTAAAACTATAGAGCAATGCTTTCCAAACTTGTCTCTACATGGGATCACCTGGGGAGCTTCAAAATTTTCTGATTCCTGGTGTAACCCCCAAATATTGGGATTTAATTAGTCTGGAGTGTATCCTGGGCTTTAGAATATTTTTTAAGACATCACCCTTATCCCAAGGTGGTTTCAATGTGCAAACAAGTTTGGAAATCACTACTATAAGGTATATTGATTGAGTGCAGGGATTGAGGTGACAGGGAAACTGTAGTTTTCTGAAGGACTCAAGACAGCTGCCTCTGGATTGATTGTTCATTCATTCATTCATGCATGTATGCGTGCATGCGCATATGCAACAAATAATTATGGAGAACAGACTTTGTGCCAGTGCTACGCTGGGCCCTTAAGATTCAAAGAGGAAGGAAATAGCCCCTGCGCTCTTGAGATTTATGGTCCAGGAGAGGAGATGTAGAGAAGTGAACAGACAACTCAAGTACAGGGTGGTGGTTCCAGGGTAGTGGGACTATGGCAGCAGTAGTGAGGTCGTGGTGCCGTGGAATACATGAGGGTGCCACTAATGACACAGAACCATACATTTCGTGCAATTACCTCTCTTAGAATCAGGAAACTAGGAAGCATTTCTGACAGGAAGAGCAAAATGTATTCACTCATTCAACAACGATTTAGCAGCGAGCACGGTCGCGTACCTGTCATTGGGTGCATTGCTGAGCAGATTGCAAATGAAGTAGTCAATTCAAGAAATACAAAGCGGGGGCTTCCCTGGTGGCGCAGTGGTTGAGAGTCCGCCTGCCGATGTAGGGGACACGGGTTCGTGCCCTGGTCTGGGAGGATCCCACGTGCCGTGGAGCGGCTGGGCCCGTGAGCCATGGCCGCTGAGCCCGCGCGTCCGGAGTCTGTGCTCCGCAACGGGAGAGGCCACAACAGTGAGAGGCCCGCATACTACAAAAAAAATAAAAAGAAAGAAATACAAAGCGGGCTTCCCTTGTGGCACAGTGGTTAAGAATCCGCCTGCCAATGCAGGGAACACGGGTTCGAGCCCTGGTCCTGGAAGACCCCATATGCCGCGGGGTAACTAAGCCCATGTGCCACAACTACTGAGCCTGTGCACTAGAGCCTGTGAGCCACAACTACTGAAGGCCGCACGCCTAGACCCCGTGCTCTGCAACAAGAGAAGCCACCACAATGAGAAACCCACGCACCGCGACGAAGGGTAGCCCCTTCTTGCCGCAACTGGAGAAAGCCTGTGCACAGCAACAAAGACCCAAAAATTAATTAATTAACTAATTAATTAATTAAAAAGAAAGAAACACAAAGCCTCGTGCTCCTCTCTGAATTTTTGGATTTCCTAGTAGAGTAGATATTTCTTGTCTTTACTTGCTTGTAATCCATTCTCTCTTCTGGTACCAGAACTCAGAACTTCCTCTGAGAAACAACCACTCTGTCCGTTTTGTCTGGGGGACCTCCTCTAAGTAGAGCACCAAGTCTGCCTGACTCCGATTTTACCCTTGGACTTAAACCTGGTGTGTATGTGGACATGGAGCTGTTGGCTGCCATCTTGCGACCAATGGATAGAGGCTAAGGATGCAGCCAACCTGGAGAAGAGAGCCAGGAAGTACAGACTGCTGTCTGGTGATACTGTTTCCCTGGATGAAGCCATGTCTTTATCCCCTGCTACGTAGGCTCATAATCTTCCTTTGGGGCCTAATCCAATTTGACTTAGCTTTTCTGTTATTTGCAACCTAATGTGTCGTAACTGCTGCACCTAAAGTGGACTTTTTTCCAGGACTATTTTTTTGTGTGATTGAAAAAAAAATAGGCCCATTAATAACTGTTCATGAATTGCTCAGTTTCCTGTTTTGTGAAACTGTTTTTTAGAGATTCTATCTAACATATCTTTGGGTGTACAAACGGAATTCTGTAAAGTAAGTCAGATCATGAGCTTAAGATGTTCTTTAGAAAACTATTTAGGGAGATTGGGATTGACATATATACACAAATATGTATAAAGTAGATAACTAATAGGAACATGCTATATAAAATAATAAATAAAATAAAATACAAAAATTCAAAAAATAAAGAAACTATTTAAATAATGCTACACCTAGTTAGCAGTGCTAATTAGTGCTGCCAACTAAAGCTCAAAGAGCAAATGGAGAGAAATATTCCAGGTTGTTCTATTTGCCTTCTAACAAGTACCTGGGAAAAGCTTCTAGGTTTGAAGACCCTGGAATGGGGATTTTCACTCTCTGGGTGGTACTGCTCTGTGGTTGGGGATCACAGGTGAGGAGCAGCTGGTGAACCAATCAGCTTGGAGTCCCAGCAGAGGGGTGTGCTCAGCTCCTGGAGGGCCAGGATGTTTTGGGTCCCAAGGTGCACCATAAAGGTAGTGAAGGTTATCAGGTGAACTGGAGGAGAGGTTGTTAAGCTAAGCCTACCTCTTCACCAAGTACTGTTGGTCCTTCTAAATAACTCTTAAATTGTCCTCTTCCAAATATCTTGACATTTTTGTCCAAATTTTCATCATCACTAGCCTAAACTAATGCAACAACCTCTTAATTTTTCTTCCTACTTTTAATAGCATTTCCACCTCCAGGCACAGAGTCAGTCCATCCTCCACACTGCTGCCTAAGTGTTCCAATTATGCTACCTATTTAGAAACCTTCTCACTTGTCCTATCACTTACAAAAGAAGGTCCAAGATTTGTGTCAAGGTACCTTTTGCCTCTATCTACTTATGAAGCCTCTACATCTAGTTCCCAGCATGGGCTAGGCTGCTTCAAGTATTTGTGCCTATGCTTAATGCATTCCTTCTGTCTCAAAGTCTTCTAGGAAAACTCCTCTTCATACTTCAAAACCCAGTTCAGATATTCCCTTCTTCAGGAAGCCTTTCCAAGAATCCTCATACCTTTAAAGCCATTTTTTCCTCCTCTGTACTGTATTTATAATTTGTACTTACTTTTATCCCCTAACATCCTGTTATTATGTTTGCCCTTCTGTCTAAATTTGAGCCTCTTTAAGTAAGATAGGACCAGTTTCTTATTCATTTCCTATCTCTAATACCAAGTATAGTGCCTGACATATAGTAAGCACTCAGTAAATGCTCAGTGAATTGAACTGATTGCATTTGCCTCCAAGTCAGTGCTGAGGGTGATTTAGAAAGAATCATCCTGATGATCAGAGATGAGATCAGAATTAGGTTAAGATGTCATGGGGAATAGCTAAAAAAACAGTGATCAAACTTTACCTACATGTTGATGTCTCCTGTTAAAGTTTATCTAGTTTACTATGCAAGGCTTACCATGTTTAGCTTTTGCATTAGAAGTAATATATTGTGACTAATAGCTGAAAAAAATATATTTATAAAGTGTATAGGTATGAGTTGAAATCTCCATAGAAATCTCAAACACTAACTCTGACTTATACCCAAATACCTTCTAGTTTACTCTGGGAGAAAATAAGATTCCAATTACCTACCCTAAATTAAGAAAAATGTCTAAGAGAAAAAGGAATTCTTTTTTAAAAAAATTAAAAGACATTCTTTAATCCTAATTATGCAAAACTAAAATTAACTAATGGGGGTGATCTAGGCTGAATCCCAAAGGGTTAGAGTAGGCAAAGGGAGAGAACAAAGCTTCATCACCAGCCCACCTTCCCAACTCAGGTGACTAGGTTCCTAAGCAATGATTTCCAGACAATCTAGCCCAGAGCCAGGGGCATGAAACAGATGGCCCCTCAATTTTTTTCTGAGTCTACAGTCACCCTTTTTGGATAAGCCCTGCTTGAGCTGGGTTGTGTTTATTCCTAGTAACCATTAGAGTTAACAGCATCACTTTAAACTAGCTACAGCCAAAGAAGAAAAAAAGCAAGCAAGAGGGAGCTGGAGATTGCCTTGTAAAATTGGCAAGGACTTTCACTTGCTTTTTGCTGGTACTCTTAAATTCAAGACTGGTTTCCACGTTCCAGGAGTCCTGTTTTGTTGCTGACTGACACTCAGCAGAAAAGGTAGGGAGCAATGGGGCAATTCCTCCCCCCACCTTTTTACCTCTTTGCTTAGCAATTTCCTCATTAATATAACAAGATTAGCCTTCCTGCTGCAATGAGTGTGGCTTCCTTCATGCCAAGGACACAATCATGTTCAAAAGTATAATAAATCCTTTTTTAAAATCCAGGAATCAAGAGACAAATGTAACAACTTGGAATTTCTGGATTCTCCAACAATTTAATTAGCATGGCAAAAAAAGGCATGTGCCTAATTAAACTGTCAATCACACCTAAATGACATGCATCCTATTTATACAAATGTTTACTCTTGTGACTTGAATCAGCCCTTCTAGCTCAGGAGGCAGCAAGTAGTGATTAAAAACAAGTGACATCAGAGATCTCCACCAACTAAGTAAAGTAACTTAGCTTTACTTGGCTGCTACAATACATCTGATTTTTTAAATTAAAATTTTGTTATCCTTTTAATGAAAATGCACATAATATATGTGTGTGGCTTGATCAATTTCCCCATATTGACTACATTCATTTACTAGTACCAATCACAGATCAGAATCACTGATCAGAATGGCCATCATCAAAAAGTCTACAAATAATAAATGCTAAGGAGGGTGTGGAGAAAAGGGAACCCTCCTACACTAATGGTGGGAATGTAAATTGGTGCAGCCATTACAGAAAACAGTATGGAGGTTCCTTAAAAAACTAGAAATAGAGTTACTATATGATCCAGCAATCCCACTCCCGGGCATATATCTGGAGAAAACTCTAACTCAAAAAGATACATGCACCCCAATGTTTATAGCAGCACAGTTTACAATAGCCAAGACATGGAAGCAACCTAAATGTCCATCAACAGATGAATGGATAAAGAAGATGTGACATATATGTATATATACAGTGGAATGTTATTCAGGCATAAAAAAGAATGGAATAATGCCATTCGTAGCAACATGGATGGGATTAGAGATTATCATGCTCAGTGAAGTAAGTCATGAAGAGAAAGACAAATATCACATGATATCACTTATATGAGGAGTCTAAAAAAATGATACAAATGAACTTATTTACAAAACAGAAATAGACTCATAGACATAGAAAACAAACTTATGGTTACCAAAGGGGAAAGTGGTGGGGGGAGGGATAAATAAGGAGTTTGGGATTAATGGATACACACTACTATATATAAAATAGATAACCAACAAGGACTTATTGGATAGCACAGGGAACTATATTCAATATCTTATAATAACCTATATGGAAAAGAATCTAAAAAAGAATATACATACATATATGTGTGTGTGTGTGTAAATGAATCACTTTGCTGTACACCTGAAACATTGTAAAGCAACTATATTTCAATAAAAAAATTAAAATTTACATATATATACATATATCCAGAATCTGACCCTCCTTTTGTTATCTAATTCTAGATACCATGGCTCTTCAAACATTCATTTTTCTAGATATCAGTATTTTTACTACCCTTTCTTTGAAATTTTCTCACAACACCCCCTCTCACCCCACTCCCAACCTATTTGCCATGACACTATAGGGTCCTGGTTCTCCTGTACTCATCTCTTTCTTTATAATTCACTGACCACATTTTCTCTCCCTCACTTTAGCTTCCTGATCTTCTCACTATTCTATTTCCATGAGAAAAGCAATGCTTCTTATGGCTTTTCATTTTTATTCACATTTCACAAAATGTATGTATAACAATGGTGATACCAGGGATGATTTTAGGAGGTATATGGATGGATATTTCTCTTTCAACAGTTATCATTTTATTTTACTGTGTATTAGACAAAATATAAGTAGCACATAAAGCCTGAAATTTCACAGATATTATTGCTTAGGTGAAGCTAAAAAAAATAAGTCAAATTACAGTAAAATATTAAATAAACAATACTATAAGAGTATGAGACAGAGGGAAAAAATGTAAGTAGCACACAACTGAAGTTTAGGCAATGTACTATGGATCCTCAAATAGTAAACGCAGTCAGTTCTCTTTGAATGAACACTTGTGATGGCCACCTGGAGAGTTGCATTTGGATGGTGGTCCACCATACCTTTAACATTAATAAATAAATCTCAAATGGATTTTCACCCCAAAACCAGTTCCTCTGTTTATTCAACGATGCTCACTCTTCTAGTAGGCCAAGTCCAACAACTGGACATCATTTTTTATACATCTCTCTCTCTTGTCCCCTTTTTTCACTAAAATTTTAAATCCTGAAATGACTGTCACATTTACCCTTTTCCTTTTAGTCTCATTTACATCATCCCAAGCCATGACCCAATTATCTCATACCCAGATCATTGAAATGACCTCCAAACTATTTGCCTGGCTCCATCGAAATTCAGTTGCATTCTGCCAATGCCCTAAAATCATCATTCCCATGTTAAAAACCTTCAGTAACTTCCCCTGAAGGCAATGTCCAAGATCCCTAACCCCATGCTAATAATAACTAGTGTATATTGAGTTTTCTGTGCTAAAAGCCTTACAGGAATTTTCTTGTTGAATCCTCATGACAACCCTGTAAGGTAGATACTACAGATGAGGAAACTAAAGTTTAGAGGTTAAATGACTTGGCAAGAGTTAGTAGGTGGCAGACCCAGAATTCCATCCCAAATAGCCTAATTCTGTCTTTCATCTAAACCGCTACTACACTGTCTATTGACAAATCTAACATTCTTTCTCAGTATGTATAATCTTTGTGTCCTCTGCTCTATTTCCTTTTTCCCCTCATTTAGGTGAGTCTCATTCTTAAATATTGGGCCTTCATCAAGCCCCCACCTGGGTTTTGATACTCTACCCTGCCCCCCAACAACACACACACATTGCAAAACCACCATCTGCTACAATATCCAAATTGTACCTCTCCTTTAGGACCCAGCTTAAGTTCAGGCCCTTACTCTGACACTAATGAAAGAATTATGCTGGAAAGAAATAGATGGCTGTCCTTCCAGATTGAAAACTTATGTGCCCAGGCCCTGAAATGTTCACCGTCAGTCCTGATGTGAACCTGGCTCTGAGAATAAATGACTCCAAGGAAAGAAGTCGACACCCCCAGCCCACCCTATGAACAGGGGGACCCTTCATCTCTGAATTAAGAACATTCCAAAGTAATGCAAGTGGATGCAGTTCAAGGCATTGCTTCTCAGCTTTTTATGTGCTCAGGGCCTTTTCAGCCCATTCTTTGTGTTCCACAGACATTCAGTAATCGTAATAACACAGGCTGGTTTCCAAATGTGCCAGTGTTTCAGAGACAGAGAGTCAGGTATGAGTCCTGCCCAGAGAAATCATGGCCTCAGTGAGCAGTTGGTCCACCAGGATTTGTTTTGCTCACTGACCTTCTTTCAATTGTTCAATTCATTCCTTGAGCTCTTGTCCACAGAGAAACCAGAAAAGAAATAGAACTGGCCAAGATAAGCTGTCTCTTCTGTTCTTTTTGTATAATAAAAGGACACACGCACACACACACACAAAAAACCCCTTAGAATTAGATGGAAACTTAGACATCATCTAGTCTCACCCCTTCATTTCAGAGATGACAAAACTAAGTCTCTAATAGATAAAGTGACCCACATAGCGTTACATAATTAGTGATAATTAGAGGCAGATCTGGGATTGGAACCCAGAAATTTGAGCCCCAGTGCAGCTTTTAAATCCTAGCTCTCTTAATACGGTTATTGCCTTGCAAAATGGACAAGTCACTTACTCCCTCCGGGATTCAGTTTTCTTAATTCTGCAATGATGCTAATGTTAATGATTGCACTAATTTTGAAGGACTGTTATAAGAATCAAATAAAGTCAAGTGAAAAAAGTAGGGAGCAAGCATCTAACACATAATAGTTGCTCAAGAGACGTTCATTTATTCACCCAAATGGTTGTTGGCGGACATCCAGGAAGAATCTAGCAAAGACATATTTTCAGAGGATGACTAAAACGTTGAAGACTTAATCACACAAAATTTCCGAAAATCCAGAGAGCCTTGAAATCGGGATGGGGAGAAGGGAGGCTGCTCTGAGAGGAGATGTTTAATGGCAAAAGTGTCTCCGTTGTTTGTTTTTTAAAGGAAAAGTGTGTGTCAGCTACGTGACTCACGAAACACTAATTAAATTTTTTATTCTTTTTATTCCCATAAAACAAACAAAGCACTTTTAGCAATGCCGAGCTTTCTGGAGACCCAAGAAAATAATTGCCTGGGTGGAACATTAATTGCTTTAAAAATTAATTTTATGTTTTAGCTTTGATTTTCAGCATGTAAAATGAGTGTTAGAGCCAAGTCTTAAGTTATGTGACACCTAACCTGGCAGGAAGAGGCAGAACTGAGGGAAATTGCTCCCCAACCTTCCACACTGCTAAGTTCAGACCTCAGCCTCCTGCTGGGTCTCTGTTTATCATGGTGAGCAAGGGTGCCTGGTCCCCAGGCTATGACATCACACCCCAGCTCTCCCCTGGACCTGCTGGCTGTCCTTGGAAGACAGTTTCTCTGAGTGCATCTTTCTGTCCTTGTCTGTTTGCTCTGAAGCATGTAAGACTATAAGGTTTAGACTGGGGCTGTGAGTGCTGATATCAAATGATCAGGAAAACTCTGATCTTGCAGAATGTTTTGGGTTTTTAAATTCTGAAAAATTTATATGCATAAAAGTACAGAGAATCATTTAACAATTACCCATGGACCATCCATATTTGCTATATGTTAATTTTTTTCCTATCTGCTTTAGAAAAACTTTTAAAGTGAAAAAATTTACAGACATCATTGAACACCCCCAAATCGTTTTTCTCCCTCAGAGATAATCACCATCTTGAAGTTGAATTTTATCTTTGTATCTCTATTGTTTATATTTGTATATATTTGTATTGTATGTATGTATGTATTGTATGTATTCACAAGTAATATACAATATCAATTTGTTCTTAAATTTTATATAAATCATACCATCTGCACATGTATTTTTGTAACTTGCTCTTTTCACTCAACATCATATCTTCAAGAGGTATGTATGTTGATACATTTAAATCTAGTTCATTTTAACAGACAATATTTCCTTGTATGAATGGACTACACTTTATCCATTACGTTATTGACAGACAGTTAGCTTTTTTGCAATTTTTTGCAATTACTGTAAGACTGCAATGGATATCCTTGATCATATCTGCTTGTGAACATGTGCAAGATTTTCTCTAGGATATATCAATACATCTGGGAGTCAAATACTGGATCATAAGGTGTGTATATCTTCAACTTTACTAGATATTGACAAATTCTTCTCCAAAGAGGCTGCACTAATTTATATTCCAATCTCCAGTTTATGATAATTCCTGTTTCCTCTTCAGTGCTTGATATTATGAGACTTTAAATTTTTTTTTCCTAGTCAGATAGGTATAAAAATGACCTTTCCTTTAGAAGTTAGTCCTTGAGCACTAGTTTGATACCATCTGTATTTTAGGTGACCTGTTTTACCAGCAGGCCTGTTACCCTCCATGACTAACTGGGTAAGCAAGTGCTTATAATGGAACAAATTAATTTTTTAATGTATTTTCTTTTTTACTAACAAGTTTGCACATTTAGAAATGTTTATTGGCTTTTTGAATTTCCCCTTCTGTGGATTTCTTTTTAATGTGGGTTGTTATTTTATTATTTTTTATACAATTTTTAAAGGTTATTTTCCATTTACAGTTATTATGAAATATTGGCTATACTGCTGTACAATACATCCTTGAGCCTGTCTTACACCCAATAGTTTGTAACTCCCAATCCCCCATCCCCATTTTGCCCCCCACACTGGTAACCACTACTTTGTTCTCTATATCTGAGTCTGCTTCTTTTTTGTTATATTCACTAGTTTGTTATTTTTTAGATTCCACATATAAGTGATATCATACAGTATTTGTCTTTCTCTGTCTATTTCACTTAGCATAATGCCCTCCAAGTCCAGCCATGTTGCTGCAAATGGCAAAATTCTGTTCTTTTTTATGGCTGAGTAGTATTCTATTGTGTATATATGTATACCACATCATCTTTATCCACTTATCTGTTGATGGACACTTAGGTTGTTTCCATATCTCAGCAATTATAAATAGTGCTGTTATGAACATTGGGGTGCATGCATCTTTTCAAATTAATGTTTTGGGGTTTTTTTCGGATGTATATCCAGGAGTGGAATTGTTGGGTGAAATGGTAGTTTTATTTTTAGATTTTTGAGAAATCTCCATATTGTTTTCCACAGTGGCTGCACCAATTTACATTCCCACCAAAAGTGTGCCAGTGTACAAGGGTTCCCTTTTTTCCACATCCTCATCAACATTTATCTGTGTTCTTTTTGATGATAGCCATTCTGACGGATGTGAGGTGATATCTCATTGTGGTTTTGATTTGCATTTCCCTGATGATTAGCAATGTTGAGCATCTTTGCATGTGCTTGTTGGCCATCTGCATTTCCTCTTTGGAAAAGTGTCTATTCAGTTCTTCTGCTCATTTTTTAATCAGGTTGTTTGTTTTTTAGATGTTGAGTTGTATGAGCTGTTTACATATGTTGGATATTAATTCCTTATCAGTCATATCTTTTGCAAATATTTTCTCCCATTCAGTAGATTGTTTTTTTCATTTTGTCAATGGCTTCCTTTGCTGTGTAAATGCTTTTAAGATTAATTAGGTCCCATTTGTTTATTTTTGCTTTTATTTCCTTTACTTTAGGAGATGGTTCCAAAATAATATTGCTGCAATTTATGTCAAAGAGTATTCTGCCTATGTTTTCCTCTAGGAGTTTGATAGTATATGGATTTACATTTAGGTCTTTAATCCATTTTGAGCTTATTCTTGTATATGGTGTGAGACAGTAAGTGGTGCTGGGAAAACTAACAGCTACATGTAAAAGAATGAAATTAGAACATTCTCTAACACCATATACAAAACTAAACTTCTGTGGATTTCTTGTTCATGTCCTTTGCCAATTTCTCCCTTGCTTTTTTATAACATGCCTGTAGAAAAATATTTTTAATATTTTGGAAATGAATCCCTTGTTGACTATGCGATATTGATTTCCACATTCCTGAACTCTCCATTACTTCTATTGGGCAGACTTGAATGTGAAAGCAGCCATGGAGAAGCACTCATGTTCAGAGTTTCCCAGGCACAGTCTGTGTTGGGCAAGCACTAGATCTGTAAAGCAATATGGTGGAATGGCTGGAAATCAGATGCCCTACTTTCTACCTTCACCTTGACCCTGGATTATCCAAGAATTCTCAGGCTTCTTTTTCTTCATCTGTGAAATCATAGTATTAATGCCAGCCTCCAGAACTTTTGTGAAAAGCAAATAATATACATAAAATCACCTTGGAAAATGCTGTGCAAATGCTAGCCATTATTAGTAGCAGCAACTCAAGCATAAGGTTATTGTATTAGTCTGCTTGGGCTGCCGTAACTGAATACCACAGACTGGATGGCTTAAAAAATAGAAATTTATTTTCCCACAGTTCTGGAGACTAGAAGTTCAAGATCAAGTGCCAGCATGGTTGGTTTCTGATGAGCATTTTCTTTGTGACTTGCAGAATTCTGCCTTCTTTTTTTTTAAATTTAATTAATTTATTTATTATACAGCAGGTTCTTATTAGTTATGTATTTTATACATATTAGTGTATATGTGTCAACCCAATCTCCCAGTTCATCACACCACCACCACCCCCCACTTGCCCCCACCTTGGTATCCCTAAGTTTCTTCTCTACATCTGTGTCTTTATTTCTGCCTTGAAAACCAGTTCATCTGTACCGTTTTTCTAGATTCCACATATATGCATTAATATACGATATTTGTTTTTCTCTTTCTGACTTACTTCATTCTGTATGACGGTCTCTAGGTCCATCCACATCTCTACAAATGACTCAATGGCTGAGTAATATTGCATTGTATATATGTACCACATCTTCTTTATCCATTCATCTGTCAATGGGCATTTATGTTGCTTCCATGACCTGGCTATTGTAAATAGTGCTGCAATGAACTTTGGGATGCATGTGGCTTTTTGAATTATGGTTTCCTCTGGGTATATGCCCACTAGTGGGATTGCTGGGTCATATAGTAATTCTTTTTGTTTGTTTGTTTCTTTATTATTTTTGGATGCATTGGGTCTTGGTTGCTGTACGCAGGCTTTCTCTAGTTGCGGTGAGCGGGGGCTACTCTTCGTTGGGGTGCTTGGGCTTCTCATTGAGGTGTCTTCTCTTGTTGTGGAGCATGGGCTCTAGGTGCACGGGCTTCAGTAGTTGTGGCTCACAGGCTCTAGAGTGCAGTCTCAGTAGTTGTGGCACACGGGCTTAGTTGCTCCGTGGCATGTGGGATCTTCCTGCACCAGGGCTTGAACCTGTGTTCCCTGCATTGGCAGGCAGATTCTTAACCACTGCGCCACCAGGGAAGTCCCTCATATGGTAATTCTATTTTTAGTTCTTTAAGGAACCTCCATACTGTTCTCCATAGTAGCTGTATCAATTTACATTCCCACCAAGAGTGCAAGAGTGTTCCCTTTTCTCCACATGCTCTCCAGCATTTGTTGTTTGTACATTTACTGATGATGCCCGTTCTAACTGGTGTGAGGTGATACCTCATTGTAGTTTTGATTTGTATTTCTCTAATAATTAGTGATGTTGAGCAGCTTTTCATGTGTCTCTTGGCCATCTGTATGTCTTTTTTTTGGAGAGATGTCTATTTAGGTCATATGCCCATTTTTGGATTTTTTTTTTTTAAATATTGAGCTGCACAAGCTACTTGTATATTTTGGAGATTAATCCTTTGTCAGTTGCTTCATTTGCAAATATTTTCTCCCATTCCGAGGGTTGCCTTTTCATCTTATTTATACTTTCCTTACCTGTGCAAAAGATTTTAAGTTTCATTAGGTCCCATTTGTTTATTTTTGTTTTTATTTCCATTACTCTAAGAGGAGAGTCAAAAAAGTTCTTGCTGTGATTTATGTCAAAGAGTGTTCTTCCTATGTTTTCCTCTAAGGGTTTTATAGTGCCTAGTCTTACATTTAGTCTTACATTTTATAGTGTCCAGTCTTACATTTGTGTGGTGTTAGGGAGTGTTCTAACTTCATTCTTTTACATGTAGCTGTCCAGTTTTCCCAGCACCACATGTTGAAGAGACTGTCTTTTCTCCATTGTATATCCTTGCCTCCTTTGTCATAGATTAGTTGACCATAGGTGTGTGGTTTTATCTCTGGGCTCTCTATCCTGTTCCATTGATCTATATTTCTGTTTTGTGCCAGTACCATACTGTCTTGATTGCTGTAGATTTGTTGTATAGTCTGAAGTCAGGAAGCCTGATTCCTCCAGCTCCACTTTTTTCCCTTCAAGATTGCTTTGGCTATTCAGGGTCTTTTGTGTCACCATACAAATTTTAAGATTTTTTGTTCTAGTTCTGTAAAAAATGCCATTGGTAACTTCATAGGGATTGCATTGAATCTGTAGATTGCTTTGTGTAGTGTAGTCATTTTCACAATATTGATTCTTACAATCCAAGAACATGGTATATCTCTCCATCTGTTTGTGTCATCTTTGATTTCTTTCATCAGTGTCTTATAGTTTTCTGATTACAGGTCTTTTACCTCCTTAGGTAGGTTTATTCCTAGGTATTTTATACTTTTTGCTGCAATGGTGAATGGGATTGTTTCTTTAATTTCTCTTCCTGATCTTTCATTGTTAGTGTATAGGAATGCAAGAGATTTGTGTGCATTAATTTTGTATCCTGCAACTTTACCAAATTCACTGATTAGCTGTAGTAGTTTTCTGGTGGCATCTTTAGGATTCTCTATGTATAGTATCATGTCATCTGCAAACAGTGACAGTTTTACTTCTTCTTTTTCAAATTGTATTCCTTTTATTTCTTTTTCTTCTCTGATTGCCATGGGTAGGACTTCCAAAAGTGTGTTGAATAATAGTGGCGAGAGTGGAATTCCTTGTCTTCTTCCTGATCTTAGAGGAAATGTTTTCAGTTTTTCACCATTGAGAATGATATTTGCTGTGGGTTTGTAATATATGGCCTTTATTATGTTGATGTAGGTTCCCTCTATGCCCACTTTCGGGAGATTTTTTGTCATAAATGAGTGTTGAATTTTGTCAAAAGCTTTTTTTGTATCTATTGAGATGATCATACGGTTTTTATTCTTCAGTTTGTTAATATGGTGTATCACATTGATTGATTTGCAAATATTGAAGAATTCTTGCATCCCTGGGATAAATCCCACTTGATAATGGTGTATGATCCTTTTAATGTGTTGTTGGATTCTGTTTGCTAGTGTTTTGTTGAGGAATTTTGCATCTATATTCATCAGTGATATTGGGCTGTAATTTTCTTTTCTTTTCTTTTCTTTTTTTTTTTTTTTTTGTAGTATCTCTGTCTGGTTTTGGTATGAAGGTGATGGTGGCCTCATACAATGAGTTTAGAAGTGTTACTTCCTCTGCAATTGTTTGGAAGAGTTTGAGAAGGATGGGTATTATCTCTCGTCTGAATGTTTGATAGAATTTACCTGTGAAGCCATCTGGTCCTGGACTTTTTTTTTGTTAGAAGATTCTTAATCACAGATTCAATTTCATTACTTGTGATTGGTCTGTTCATATTTTCTATTTCTGCCTGGTTCAGTCTTGGAAGGTTATACCTTTCTAAGAATTTGTCCATTTCTTCCAGGTTGTCCATTTTATTGGCATAGATTTACTTGTAGTAGTCTCTTATGAAGTTTTAAATTTCTGTGGTTTCTGTTGTAACTTCTTTTTTTCATTTCTAATTTTATTGATTTGAGTCCTCTCCCTCTTTTTCTTGATGAGTCTGACTAAAGGTTTATCAATTTTGTTTATCTTCTCAAAGAACCAGCTTTTACTTTTATTGATCTTTGCCATTGTTTCTATTTCATTTATTTCTTCTTTGATCTTGATGATTTCTTTCCTTCTACTAAATTTGGGTTTTGTTTGTTCTTCTTTCTCTAGTTCCTTTAGGTGTAAGGTTAGATTGTTCATTTGGGATTTTTCTTGATTCTTGGGGTAGAATTTTATTGCTATAAATTTCCCTCTTAGAACTGCTTTTTCTGTATCCCATAGGTTTTGGATTGAAGTGCTTTCATTGTCATTTCTCTCTAGGTATTTTTTTATTTCCTCTTTGATTTATTCGGTGATCTTGGTTATTTAGTATCATATTTTGTAGCCTCCAGGTGTTTGTGTTTTTAAGTTTTTTTCCCCTGTAATTGATTTCTAATCTCATAACGTTGTTGTCGGAAAAGATGCTTGATATGATTTCAATTTTCTTAAATTTACCAAGGCTTGATTTGTGACCCAAGATGTGATCTATCCTGAAGAATGTTCCATGTGCACTTGAGAAGAAAGTGTAATCTGCCATTTTCAGATGGAATATCCTATAAATATCAATTAAATCTATCTGGTCTATTGTGTCATTTAAAGCTTGTGTTTATTAATTTTCTGTCTGGATGATCTGTCAGTTGGTGTAAGTGAGGTGTTAAAATCCCCCACAATTACTGTGTTACTGTCGATTTCCTCTTTTATAGATTTCAGCATTTGCCTTATGCATTCATGTGCTCCTATGTTGGGTATATATATGTTTATAATTTTTATATCTTCCTCTTGGATTGATCCCTTGATCATTATGTAGTGTCTTTCCTTGTCTCTTTTAATATTCTTTATTTTAAAGTCTATTTTATCTGATATTGGTATTGCTACTCCAGCTTTCTTTTGATTCCCATTTGCATGGAATATCTTTTTCCATCCCCTCACTTTCAGTCTGTATATGTCCCTAGGGCTTAAGTGGGTCTCTTGTAGACAGTATATATATGGGTCTTGTTTTTGTATCCCTTCAGCAAGCCTGTGTCTTTTGGTTGGAGCATTTAATCCATTCACATTTAAGGTAATTATCGATATATATGTTCCTATTATCATTTTCTTAATTGTTTTGGGTTTGTTTCTATAGGTCCTTTTCTTCTCTTCTGTTTCCCACTTAGAGAAGCTTCTTTAGCATTTGTTGTAGAGCTGGTTTGGTGGTGCTGAATTCTCTTAGCTTTTGCTTGTCTGTAAAGCTTTTGATTTCTCCATTGAATCTGAGTGAGATCCTTGCTGGGCAGAGTAATCTTGGTTGTAGCTTCTTCCCTTTCATCACTTTAGCTATATCATGACACTCCCTTCTGGCTTGTAGAGTTTATGCTGAGAAATCAGCTGTTAACCTTACGGGAGTTCTCTTGTATGTCATTTGTCATTTTTCCCTTGCGGCTTTTAATAATTTTTCTTTGTCTTTAATTTTTGTCAATTTGATTACTATATGTCTCAGCATGTTTCTCCTTGGGTTTATCCTGCCTAGGACTCTCTCTGCTTCCTGGACTTTGGTTCCTACTTCCTTTCCCATGTTAGGGAAGTTTTCAACTATGATTTCTTCTAATATCCTCTTGGGTCCTTCCTCTCTCTCTCTTCTCCTTCTGGAACCCCTATAATGCAAATGTTGTTGCGTTTAATGTTGTCCCAGAGGTCTCTTAGGCTGTCTTCATTTCTTTTCATTCTTTTTTCTTTATTCTGTTCCATGGCAGTGAATTCCACCATTCTGTCTTCCAGGTCACATATCCGTTCTTCTGCCTCAGTTATTCTGCTACTGATTCCTTCTAGTGTATTTTTCATTTCAGTTATTGTATCATTCATCTTTGTTTGTTTGTTCTTTAATTCTTCTAAGTGTTCTTTAATTCTTCTAGGTCTTTGTTAAACATTTCTTGCATCTTCTTGATCTTTGCCTCCATTCTTTTCCCAAGGTCCTGGATCATCTTCACTCTCATTATTCTGAATTCTTTTTCTGGAAGGTTGCCTATCTCCACTTCATTTAGTTGTTTTTCTGGGGTTTTATCTTGTTTCTTCATCTGGTACATAGTCCTCTGCCTTTTCATTTTGTCTATCTTTCTGTGAATGTGGTTTTCATTCCACAGGCTTTAGAATTGTAGTTCTTCTTGCTTCTGCTGTCTGTCCTCTGGTGAATGACACTATCTAAGGGGCTTGTACAATCTTCCTGATCGTAGGGACTGGTGGTGTGTAGAGCTGGGTGTTGCTCTGGTGGGCAGAGTTTAGTAAAACTTTAATCCTCTTGTCTGCTGATGGGTGGAGCTGGGTTCCCTCCTTGTTGTTTTTTTGGCCTGAGGCAACCCAGCTCTGGAGACTTTGGTGGGGCTAATAGCAGACTCCAGGAGGGATCACACCAATGAGCACCACCTAAAACCGCTGCCACCAATGTCCCTGTCCCTATGGTGAGCCACAGCCACCCTCCACCTCTGCAGGAGACCCCCGCCCCCAGCACTAGCAGGTAGGTCTGTTTCAGTCTCCTATGGGGTCACTGCTCCTTCCCCTGGGTCCTGATGCACACACTGCTTTGTGTGTGCCCTCCAAGTGTGGAGTCTCTGTTTCCCCCAGTCCTGTCAAAGTCTTGCAATCAAATCCCATTAGCCTTCAAAGTCTGATTCTCTAGGAATTCCTCCTCCCATTGCTGGACCCCCAGGTTGGGAAGCCTGACATGGGGCTCAGAACCTTCATTCCAGTGGGTGGACTTCTCTGGTGTAAGTGTTCTCCAGTTTGTGAGTCAGCCACCCAGCAGTTACGGGATTTGATTTTATTGTGATTGTGCCCTTCCTACCACCTCGTTGCAGCTTCTCCTTTGTCTTTGGATGTGAGGTATCTTTTTTGGTGAGTTCCAGTGTCTTCCTGTCAATGAATGTTCAGCAGTTAGTTGCGATTCTGCTGCTCTCACAAGAGGAAGTGAGAGCACATCCTTCTACTGTGCCATCTTGAGCTAATCTCTCACTGTCCAGACTTCCACCTTCTTGATGTATCCTCACATGGCAGAGAGTGAGCTCTGGGGTCTCATCTTCTTCTCATAAGGGGACCAGCCGTATCAGATAAGGGTCCCACCCTTATGACCCCTTTGAATCTTTATCACCTCCTCAAATCTCCCAATATGGTCACATTAGTGGTTAGGGCTTCAACATAAGGATTTGGGGGAGATACACTTCCATCTATAGCAGTCATGGTACATTGGTATCCACTCATTTATTTTCAAATGGATCTAAGTTTCTTAATCTTTCATCAGGGTTTGGAGATCTAGATGGGAACAAACACCATTAATTTTGTAGAATTATCTCCAGCTTGCTCTATTCATAAGTATCATTGTTATCAAACCAAAGGTTGACCATTTCTGTGACTATCATTCAAAAGGAACAAACCCTAATGGTAGTATTTTTTCCAATAACATATTCATTTAAAACTGATTGAGTAAAGAGACTAGACCAGTACCATCCAGTGGAACTTTCTGTGGTGTTAGATATGGTCTATGAAACCTACATTGTCTAATAGAGTAGCCACTAGACCCACGTGGCTACTGGGTACTTGAGTGTGAGTAGAATGATGGAAGAAGTATATTTTTTAAAAATTATTATTGCCGTATAGTTAAATTACAATGTTGTGTTAGTTTCAGGTGTACAGCAAAGTGAATCAGTTATACCTATGCATATATCCAGTTTTTTTTAGATTCTTTTCCCAGATAGGCCATTACAGAGTACTGAGTAGAGTTCCCTGCGCTACACAATAGCTCCTTATTAGTTATCTATTTTATATATACTAATGTGTATATGTAAACCCCAATCTTCCAAATAATCTCTAACCCCTTCCCCCCTGATAACCATAAGTTTGTTTTCTACATCTGTAACTCTATTTCTATTTTGTAGATAAGCCATTTGCAGCAACATGGATGGACCTAGAGACTGTCATACTGAGTGAAGTAAGTCAGACAGAGAAAAACAAATATCATATATATCACTTATATGGGGAATCTAAAAAAAGAGTACAAATGAAGGAGTGTATTTTTAATTGTACTTAATTTTAATAATGTAAAGTTAAGGAGTCATATGTGGGTAGTAGCTACTGCATCAGCCAGTGCAGGTCTAGACCTGCTCCCCAGGCATGAGTGACATCTCCACCAGCTGATTTCTCCTCTTTTATTGTGTGGTCTTAGATCCCAGACTCTGCACAAGATGGTGCCTTGTGTCTCACTCTCCTCTAACAGGAATATCTGATGACCAAAAAGACAAAGAAGAGAAGCTTGAAGCTCACATGAGAATTACAAACTGGGGGATGGGTGTGGGTGTCAGAGAATGGCATAAATCAGGTGGAAAACATCAAGTTTTCACCTTTCCCATTTTTATTTTACTTTCAGGAAATCTGAGAAATAATCCTTAGCAATAGAGCATTTCCAGATTTATGATGGAGAGGTCCCCTGACAACCATGCTGAACTAAAATTCAGCACACCTGAAATGAGAAGAGAAAAAAGCAGCCACTTCTTACTTCAAAAGTTTTCAACTTTTAAAATCATTTTCCCTGGGTCCCAAATAAAAGTAGTTCACAGAAGGGGATTAGGGAGCACAGACAATTCAATTACCAGCCAGACTGTGAGATATGCCATGTTAGTCCGAACTCTTATTAGGATATCCCAGGGAAAGTCAAGTTCCCAGAGCATCTGAACCTAAGAGCAATTAGTTCAAATAAGCAAGGTCCCCTAGGTTTGTCAATAAGAGAAAACAGCATCACAGATTTATGAAAGCCATGATTCTGAATTATTTATCAAAGTAGAAGATAGGTCCAAATCTGTCCTGGAAAAGCAGGTTTGAAAATTCCAGTTTTTTCACATGGTGTTTAGAGTCTTGAAAGCTATTTCTCCAAACTCTAAATCTGAACTCTCAACCACCAACTCATCTCTTTCACTCACTCCTGCCACTCACACACTCTCAAATTGTACTTACTGTGTTTGTGATTTAACAAATGCCTTTGTGTGCCTGACAACATAGGCGTTCAAATGATGAGAGATATCTATCATGCTCAAATCAATAGGCCAAACCCACACTTACTTCTTAGCTCAGAAAAAGCTTTCCATTTTCCCCTGTTAATGACCTTTAACATCTATACCAATAACCATCAAGCCAGGACTAAATGTCCCTGGGCTAGAGTAGGGAGGTGAGACAGGAGCCGAGGCTGTGGACACCTTCATACAACTCGCTAGAATCTTAAAGATTCAGAGGTCCCCGAGGAAACTGCATGCTCCCAAGTCTCCACTTCTTAGTGAAGTCACTCACCCACTCCCACCTTCACCCTGCCCTTCTGTGCCCTTGTCCTGAGTCTTGCGTGTCCTGTCCATGTGGCCCTCCAGGGCGTTGGATGTCAGGATGCAGGTTTCCATGGTGACACAATCTGGGCTCCCACAAGAGAGGCACAAAGCCAGGAAGAACCCAATGCCTTTGCAAGAGTCTTGTTCTAACCCTATTATTCACTCAGTGGGCCCAACTGCTGTTGTTATTCCTCACAATACAGGCTGGTCTCCTGTCTAACAATCAGAATAACAGGCAATCTGCAATGAACATCACACTTGGTTGGGAATGGATACTAGGGCCACTCCACTCAGCCCCCACTTGGCCTCCAGAACATCCCTGAACCTCTCCCAGCCCCTCTTTTTCACCACACCATGGGGATCATAATCATAACAGACCTACGGTTACTAGGATATTTGACAGAGAATTTTCCTTAAAGGGCCACCACAGGCCCAAATGGTCCTGACTCTGATTCTCTGGCTCTGTTAAAACTTACAGCAAAGAGTGAAGTAGACCTGTTTTTCTCACCTACTCATCTCTCACCTAGTCTCAGGAACAACAAATCATAATAGGTTTAACACTATCTATGGTGGCAATGGGGCATGTCTTGCGCCTATAAATCTGAAAAAAGAAAATTTAAAAAAAAGTCTCACTTGGGCTATAACACAGAACAGGCAGAGGAGAGCTAGGGGGTTTGCAGTCTCTCAAAAGAGCCCAGTCTGGGCGTCTTCTGCATTACTCCAGATTCCCTTACTAACTCGCTTTTCCAATGACAATGTGAGCCCCTAAGAAGGTCCGGCCTTGCAGGGCCCAATGTCTCTTCCTGGGTCACACTGACTCCTTAGCTATCCCTGAAATCCAAGGTGTCCTTGTCTGACCCACAAACCCGCACACCCACACACCTCCTGTTTTGCCCTCTTGACCTTGTTGATCTCACCATAACAAGCAGACAGCAGGGGAAGGTAAGAGTGACAAGGCCTTACTTTTAAAGATGGAATGAATGCATGAGGGAAGGGATGTGGGAACAGATGTATATGTATGACTGATTCACTTTGTTATAAAGCAGAAACTAATAAAGAAAAAAAAAAAAAAGATGGAATGAGTCCCAGTGGAGGTGAGAAGAAGAACTGTTTTTCTTTGGAAGACTTGACCCTGTCCTCCCCACCTCCTATTGATGCTGAATCTGGCCTCTGTACCCCAACACTGAATTAAACCTCAGAGACAGAGTTTTGGGTGAAGTAGAAAAGAAGAGCTTTATTGCTTTGCCAGGCAAAGGGGACCACAGCAGGCTAATGCCCTCAAAACTGTGCCCTGACCTGGAGGGTGTAGTGAGAAGTTCTATAGTAATGGTTCAAATAGGGCATGATCAGCTCGTGGACATTCTTCTGATTGGCTGGTGGGGAGGTAACGGGGATTCAGCATCATCAACCTTCTGGTTCCAACCGGATCTGGAGTCTGCGTGCTTGTTGGCAGCACAAAGTTAACCTCTCCCACCTGGTAGGGGTTTCAGTATCTGCAAAACAGCTGGAAGATATTGTTGTGTGTATCCCTTGAGGGGGAACCAAGACCCTGCCCCAAGGCTGCACTATTGTTTCTCTTGACTGTTCTTCCTTGTCTCTGCATCCCCTCCCTTCCCTAATCAACAGCTGTTTGAACCTGCCCGTTGGAACTCAGGGAAGGTCAGGGAGGCTAAGTAAATCCTATTTTCTGTAATCAAGAAATGGGGGACACAGGAAGGCTTTTGTGCCCAGGCACCCCACAGGGTCCTGCTCAGTTTCACTATCATAAGCTTTGGGGGTAACTGACCAATGGCTTGCTTGGTGATTTTTCCTGGAGGTTCCTGAGACCCTACAGGGCCTACTAATGAACATGCTAGAAATCCTGTCTGTGCTGAGCAGGACTCTGTCCACCTACTGGTGAGAAACAGGAAGAGACCCTCGGAAGGAGCCCAGCAAGACAGGACTAACGCCTGGCAGGAAACAGTCAAGAAAACCGGCCCTGGAATCAGCAGAAGAGAAAACCAGACAAAGAAAGGCACTTTTAAAACAAAAGATGGTGTGTTTGGGGGTAGAATTTGTTTCAAAGTATCATTGCATGTGGGGGATTTAGAAGGAATTCTTTCCAGAAACGCCTGAATTTTAAATCATCAGAGTCAAATGTTAAAAAAAAAAAAAAAGAGAGAGAGAGATATGGGAAAATCATGTAACAAAATAAACACGGGTTTTAGTAAAAACTGAGCTGTCTCCTTAGGGTTTCTTCTTAACTGGATAAAAATCGGATGTAACTTTGCTTTTATGGAAGTCTAGCCACCAGCAGTGATTCACAAGCCAGTCCAAAGGACCCAGTGCACAGCCTCCGATGTATATTCATCCCAATCCCTGCATCCCTACAGCCTGTAGGCAAAGCCGTTCCCAATGGCAGAGCTGCAAGGAGTCAGAGCTATTTTCCCCAAGCATATGTTGATATGCAGAAAAGCGGACAGTCTTGCTCTATGCAAGCTGTCCTATTGAAGGCTCATTTCCTGTCAATCTTCCTTTTTTTTTCCACAAAGCTTTAATTTTTTGCCACAGCACTTTCTACATTTTAGTTTCCTGCAAACCTCAGGAAATAGACTGAAATTAATATCGTCAGATGCTTCTAAAAGTGCTGGCTTGGCGGCATTGCAGAACGCTTTCGGATGCCGTTTTGGGATTAAAATATACCAGTTATGCCCCCATTGTTTGTAGGAGAGATCTGGGAGAGGGATTGTGTCTGAGATTGGACCGATTTGAAATTCAGGTTTAAAAAAAAAATGGGAAGGGAGCCCTGTGATTTCAGACCAGGCCAAGGCAGCAGGTAAGCAAACTGGAGGAGGAGGTGAAGAAACACAACCGGCTCCAGATCAGGGTGTTTTCCCAGCACCCCATCAGCAGGGAAAACTGAGGCCAAGACACCTTGTTCTTATTTTCTGTGCAGAGCTTTCAAGCTTTGGGTAAGACATCCGTGTTCTAGCGCCTCCAGATCTGACTCCAGAGAGAAGCATCACATGTTCTGAGAAAGAAGAAGAGGTGGAGCAATCTTTTATTAGTTATGCATCCTGAACCAGCAATGAGTTTTTGGAGGGGGCAACCAACTCCTAGCTTTCCTCATGTCTCTGGCCCTGAGGAGCCCAGGCCAGGGATGAGGCAGACTTAATGTCGAGGGCCTGCTGTGCCCTGACTTTCAGCAGATCCCTCTCTTTCCGGATTGCAGGTTCTCTGTCAGTCTAACGGGAAGAGATGAGTCTTCCCTCCCTTTCCGCGCAAGGACATCACAATGATAAACTCTTAACAACTATGCAAACATGCTTTGGGTTCTTGAGGGGGAGAGTGTGACATGAATCGAAGTTATTTTTATTATTGTTGGCTTCTGCATCTATGACTTCCCAAGAGTGTTAGATGAGGCCACGCTATTTCAGTATCTCCAAAAATCTATGCGAAATCTTGGTAATATTGAAGAATACTAAGGCTTTTTACACTCTCTGGGTTTCGTTCACCTTTGGAATCAGCTGCAACTTCTCCATCTACACCACACAGCCTCTGTTTGATCCATCCAGGAGACCTATGTATTGCACAGCTAACTCATTTCCTATCTGTCTACACCCCAGGTTCAAGTCCTTAGCACCTTCTTTCTCTCCAACTCCAACAATCACATGACTGGCTTTTCTGCTCCCGGCTCTCCTAATATGTTGTTCTAATCAGGAGACCTCAATGGTCTTTCAGAGATCTTCTAAGAAAATTTGTATTTTATAAATGAGGACACTGTTCTCAGAAAGGCTAAAGGAATCACCCTGAGTCACCTTACTAGCCAGGGGTAGAGCTGGACCGAAAGCCAGACTAGATCACCAAATCCTAGGTCTATACTATCGCTTATCTCGTTCAGGGGTCTACACTATGGCTTGTCAGCCTTCAGGGGTTCCTCATAACCTACAGATTAAACTCAAGCCCTGGACCACTCTATGCAGCTTCATAAAATGGAAACGTGACTACAGAGGCTTAAAAATTGGGGCTCATTTTTTTCACATAAGGAGAAGTCAGGAGATAGGTGCTTCAGAACGGATGCTGCTGCTTAAGGAAGTCATCATGGACCAGATTCCTTCTCATGCCCTTTCTGCCCTCTCAAGCCTGGGCCTTTGCTTCATGGTCATGAGATGCCTGCTCCACCTCCAGGCCTCAAGTTCATGCTCTAGACAGGAAGAAGGAGAGAGGAGCAAGGGCAAAAGGCATGGACCAGGTGAGTCCTTTTTCATCAGTCATCCAATGGCTTTCCCAGAAACCTCATCTAGGAGACTTCTAGTTACATGTTGAAGGTGAGAGTTAGGTCATGTCATGCCCCTCTAGCTGCAAGGGAGGTGAAGAGGTTCATAGTTTTAAATGGACATAATGCCACACTGAAAAACATTGAGGCTCTGTTAGTAAGGAGAAAGAGAAGCAAGAATATTGAACAGACAACTGGCAATCTCAGCCCCAAAGCCTAATGTTGACCTTCAGATGCCCCACAGTCCCTCCCCAGCAGACTTTCCTGGTCCCACTTCCTCCTGCCTCGGCCACTCACTCCATGGCCCAGCCATCCCAGGGCTCCCGTTGCCCTCCCAAGCACGGGGTGGGTGCTTTTCTACCTTGCTGCTTTTATATACCTCGTTGCCCACTTCTTTAAAACCCAGATGGAACGCCACTTTGCTTTTCCTAACGCTTGCAGTCAAAATTAACCTCCAACTTTTCTATTCTCCAGTAACATATTGTACTTATCTCTATTAAAGCAGTAATCACATCCCACTCTGAAATGTCATTTACCATGCATGTATCTGCCTCATTCTTCTGTAAGCTTCAGAAGACCGAGGACCCTATCCTGTTTATCTCTATATCCAGTACAATGTTTAAAATGCTGTGTGTTCCTCAGTAAATGTCCAAGTGTTTACAACTGGAATTACTTTTTCATTTTGCATGCATGGCTAATGATAGATGAAAAGGAACATCTCATAAAGCTGGAGAAGTAGAAAAGCTGTGGAAGTAGAGAAGTTGGGACCTCCCATCTCCCTGGAATAGGCTGGTGCTACCCTCTTTGGAGGCAGAAGGATGACTTCTGGGATCTCTCCAGCCCGTGGGCTTTGTGATGGCGTCACCATCAAGAGGATCAGGGCTCTGCAGCATCAGTGACTGGTGGTTTGTTCTGCATCCTTCAAGCTCTGAACACACTAGGGTGACACAGACAACTGTTTCTTCACCCTTTTGGTTTGAACCTGAGCCTCATGACACTCTGCCCTGTTTTGGCTTCCAGGCTGAATCTTCATCAGGCTGAAGTGATGGCTGTTCTCTGTACCCACCTCACCGCCATCACCACCACCAGGGTTCACTCTCTGACCTTCTCCACTTTGATCTCTGCCCTGATGCACTGACTCTGTGGGATTCACCTCCAGATTCCTCTTCTTTCAGATTTCCAGTTGGGTTCAGCCATCAGGAGTCACCAAAAAGAGGTGAGAGAGCAGGCGGAGAGAGATGTAGGGGTATGTCTCCCACTGCTCCCTTTCTGTTTCAGGACTGGGTTCTGTTGTTGGTGGCATCCTGTCCCTCAAGGATTCAGCTCCAGCCAGGTGGCCCCGCCCCCCATCTTCAGTTCACAGGGCTCCACTTAACAATGGTCCCTCCCTCTGTGCTTCAGGACTGGGGTAGGGGTGGTAAAGGTATTCACCTCCCTGAGTGCCTCAACGTCACCTCTTCTTAGCTCCTGGAACCCAGCCCATCCCTCCATACACAGTTTATGAAATTTCCTTCCACTTCCCATCCAAGTGCCCCTTATTTTATGCCAGGATACAGACTGGCGTGACCACCAAGGCCCTTGCTCCATGACCAGCATTAGATGTCTTCAACATGATAAGGACTATTCAGAATTTTGAACTGGCTCCACACACACATATGTGACAGTCTCCAGAGAAGCACTGGCTAGTGTTTTCCTTGTTTTCTGAGGACAGAGTGAATCTTCACCAAAGACCCAATGTCTGTCTGTTTCCACAACTGGCCTACACTTGCACGCTTCAGAATGAATCTCCTTCTCTGATACAAAAACAACGTTTATCCTGTCGGATGGGATTGCTTATGTTTGGGGAGATGGGGAGATGGAGAGAGAGGTGGGGATAAGGGTCTAATGGATATTAGAGTCTCTGATTAATTGTGTCTAGAACCACATAAATTAAAGAATGCTTCCCCAAAGACCTCATCCCTCTCCAGAGTTGAAAGGTATGAATGTACAGAGAGTTATAAAACAGTCACACTGTGAACTCAGAATAAACCCTTTTCTGCTTTGTCTGTGTGTTCTGGATGTGCTGATAAGATGGTAGCTTCCAAACTCTCCCCAAGACAGGTACCCGAGAAACTCAGCTTCAAGCTTCCGGAGGGCAGAGGCATTTGACTTGTTTCTTTCTCTCTCTCCTTCCTTCCTCTCTCTCTCTCTCTCTCTTTCTCTCTTTCTTCTTTCTTTCTTCCTTCCTTCCTTCCCTCCTTTCTTTCTTTCTTTCTTTCTTCCTTTCTTTCTTTCTCTCTTTCCTATTCCTTCTGAAAATGGTCAATGATACACTAAAAGAATACCACTAAAGCACTCGTACATTTTTGCACATAGAAAATGATGAATACATGTGGACTTGAGAGTGATTAGTTCAAGGTCAGGGCTGTCTTCCTCCCTGAGGCCAGCTGAACATCGGTTACCTAAAAGTGTCAAGAGTTAATCTTTGGTCCTGTTTCCCTTTCCTATGTTTGGGCCACATTTTAAAACCTGGAAACTCAATATAGCTCGTATTTTCTCCTGTGCCCTCACCTTTCCCTTCTGCCATTTTACCCTGACCACAACAGCGATTACTGCTTCACTGAGAGCCTGGATCAGATATGGATGAAAAAAGCAAGTCTTGCCTTGGAAAGCAGAAGACAAAAGGAAATGAATGCTTCAATTCTTGCTTCCTTCAGGCATATTAAAGCAGACTATCACTGGAAAAAATCTCTGAGATATATTGTTAAATTCAAAGAAAATGTAATTGCAGAATAACATATATCATGTGTGATTCCCATTTATGCATTTGTGCACAGAGTGCTTGTTCTTTTATATGTATATAAACGCATAGCAAAGGACTCCAAATGCTAATAGCAGCTACCTCTGGGAGTAGATTTGGGGCGAGGGTTGGTAAAGGAAGGTGTTCACACTTTATATGCTTCCATAATATTTGGTTCTATAAAATGAGAGTATTTTCTTTAGTTTTTGCTTGCATAAGTAATACATGGATTCAATCACAAATAGCAAATTCTTTAACAATTTTTTAGGTCTTTTCTTTTCCTTCTGTTCTACCAAATTAATTTTCTCTAAGTTTTAAAAATTGAGATTTCTTCACTTGAAATACATCCTCTGTCATTTCAGGGTGTCATTGTGCTTCCTGATCATGATTTAAAATAGGTTGTAATGAATCATCTTCCACAGCAAGTTTGACTAAGTCAAGTAAAAATGGTTCAAAGGAAATCAAAATTATGAATTAATCTCCTCTTCTATTACCACAATGATGCCTCTCTTATTGAGTTTTATTGCTTATGTTCTGGAAGGTGGAACGCAAGAGGAGAATAAGGAATCACTGGACGTCAGGGTCTCTGATTTTACTGGGACTCATGTCAGGTTTAAGTCCTGTCTCTTCCTGTTCCATCTCAGGCCCATTGTGAGACCCCCCTGCCCACCCAGCCCACAGCAAACAATCCTTTCTCAGAATATCTGTATCTCTGAGTCACTTTCAGCTTCTCTCAAGGACTTATACGGTTGTCCTATATGTCTCACGAGACCATGACAGGCTCCTTGAGGACTGAATGTAAA
This sequence comes from Hyperoodon ampullatus, assembly GCF_949752795.1. Classification (NCBI taxonomy): domain Eukaryota; kingdom Metazoa; phylum Chordata; class Mammalia; order Artiodactyla; family Ziphiidae; genus Hyperoodon; species Hyperoodon ampullatus. Next base: position 88,535,862 of record NC_136920.1, read on the forward strand.
TCTTTTTCATCTCTGTGTTGCCAGAGCCTGTATTCAGTGCCTGACACAAAGTAGATGCTCAATAAATATATGTCAAATTCACATCTGAATGAATGAATACATGGTTGGCTGTATCAAACCATGTGTCTATTTTGTGTCTTCAACTGCATTGGAAGGTCTTTGAGGACAGGGGCCAATGTCTTAAATCTTCTGCATCCTCTTACAGTGCCCTAAGAAAAATTAGCATCCAACAAATATTTGTTGATTGATTTCTCCTATTTTAAAGGATGATTAAAAAAATAGTCACAGAGATTTAGATCTTGATTTATTTATTTATTTATTTATCTATTTATTTATTTTCCAGCTTATTGACAAGCAAGAGGAGGAGAGGTGTATTTTTTCCCTTATTTTGTAGATAATTCCAATGAGGCACAGAAAGGCGAGACAGCTTGACAATTTAGGAGGATGGAAGTATACCTCCTGACCTTTCCAGGTTAGTCTCTGAGGACCCTTCTGGCCCCCTCAAGAGCCCATTGTTTTCTGACTGTGGACTTTCCCTTCCCCATCAGGGAGCATGCCAAAGCTCAGTAGACAGCCCATTGCTGAGTGATCTCTGAATTTCAGGTAGTTAAAGTAGAAAGTGGCACTTCATAATTAGATGGTAATAGCATAATTATTTGAAGGCACCTTATAATTACATCCATCCTCCCCAAGCTCCTTCAGCTGCTTCAACTGGGATTTTGGTTCCTGTCCTCCTGTCCCCTTGGTTCCTGTCCTCCTGTTCGCTTCCTGTCCTGTATCAGTTCAATGTCACTGGGCCAACGCTGTTTACCAGGGATGGTTGTACCTTAGTAAGGGAGGAACCCTCCAGTGGATTCTCTCCAAAACTCAGAACTCATGGGCTCTCATGCTACTATATGGCAAACCCTACTTCAAATCATTCTGTATATGGTGCCAGATAAATGAGATGGGAGGTTGAGAGATCATTGTGAAGCCATTAAATCTAGATGCCTCTTCAATATTTATCTCAAAAGGACTCTGTGACCTCAGTACACCCTGCTGAGGTTCTCAGCTCACTGCATTAACAATTCTTCCTTATTTTGTAACCTCCAGCCCCAAGACAAACAGATTCCCTATTGGTTTAGCCTTGAAAGCAAAGAAAAATCACCATCACCACCCTCCACCAAAGAAAAAGATCTGTGCTTTTCCTTTCTCTTGAGGTGGAGTATAGCTCCAAACTAACAGTCTCTGAGCAAGCAACACACCCAAATATAAGGGCAGAGAGTGCAAACAATAAGCTCAGCTGGAACAGCAAGGGGACTCTCAGTCAGTAGCATAAATAACCCACTTTGAAAAAGGGCTGACTCAATGAACACCCTGTCTCAAGAAAGAAAGGAGGCAAGAGAGTCATTAATGAAAGCAGGAAACTCAGTTTTACATCTCATTCCAAAGACGGATTCACTGTACTCCTCTCCATCCAGGTGGGTGAGTTAGTTTAGTATGGAATTTGTCTCCCTGAAAACTCCGGTTAGGTAATGAATTATTCCAAGTAAATTAAGTGTATCGATCCCCTCCCCTTTCTGACACTTTGCAGATATTGCTATCAAATCATGCTCTATGCAAGTGTCAGTTTTTGCCACAGACATCTGAAGAGGGGGATAAATATTCTCTTGAGTTTCTCTGAGTATAATAAGTACTCGTGGGGTCTACCAGGTGATGACAGAGCCCTATGACGAAACCAGCTGTTTACTGTGGAGAGCTAGCACACTTGGCTGATAAGACCAAGGTCATGGCTGTACTCCCCTGTATTTCCCAGGTAATATCAGATCATGGTCACGGGTTGTATCTTAACTCTGGCCAATTTTCATACAAATGCAAGTGGGTCAGAAAGAAGATCAGACCACAAAGCATGGACAAAAATTGTGAATCTATGACAATTCTGGGAAAACAATCAGACTATATACCCTATGAATAGGATGTAGCACAAAACTTTAGAAACTGGAAGGAGGCAGCCTCTTTCAAGGTGAAGTCCTACATCATTTTGTTAAGGACTTGCTTCTTTGATTCGAATTCTTCTTCCCCATTATAATGACCAGACTCATCCTTTTCTAAATAATAAATTCTTAATCTAAAAAAAAAAAAAGGATCTTTCTCCATCTTACCTAATTGAACGTTGTTGCTTTTTTTGTTTTTTTGTTTTTTGTTTTTTTGTGGTACGTGGGCCTCTCACCGTTGTGGCCTCTCCCGTTGCGGAGCACAGGCTCCGGATGCGCAGGCTCAGCGGCCATGGCTCATGGGCCCAGCCACTCTGCGGCATGTGGGATCTTCCCGGACCAGGGCACGTACCCGTGTCCCCTGCATCGGCAGACGGACTCTCAACCACTGCGCCACCAGGGAAGCCCCTGCCACCTCCTTTTATAACGTTTCCCATATCTTTTCTTCCCTGTAAATTACACATGCCAGTCCTTTGCCAAGGGAGATAATGCTGCTCCCATGTGAATTGGATACTCAGTGCCCTGCATGCCTGAGTGCAGTCAAGGCTAAACAGGTCTATTGTTCTTAAACAACGTTGCCAGAGAATTGTCTCCTTGTGCAGAATGATGCTGAAGAGATAAAAATATCTTTCATTTCTGTAGTGCGTTGCATCTTAAAGTATGTTCCACATTTTGCAAACTATATATAGGCTCAATTCATTACCCATTCCCATAAAATAAAGCCAGAGCACTGGCAGGCACATGCCAGATGTTTGACAATGGTTTAATAACAGAGTAAAGAACAAGTTAAATTGGACTCGGAAAACAGGAAATGGGATGTGGGGCACTAGGTAAAACTGTGCCCTTAATCCCACATTATGTATTGAGTGCCTACTGCCTACCAGGGTAAGAGCCGGGCATCATGGGACCTGGAGAGGCACCACTCTTACCCTCAGGGGGCCGCCAGGATATCCAGGAGGACGCACCATCAGATAGATTCTACGGTCCAGTGTGATTCATGTTAAAATCGAGTTAAAATACAAGGCGCCAAGGTCCTTACTGCCTTTCAAGTGAGGTGTTTACCATTAGCCACCCTGGCATCAGCTTTCCCTCAGTTTCCTAAAAGGCTTGCATCCGATAGAATTATGGAGTGTATGTTGAAGAAAAGCTGTTCTGGAGCACAGAATCCAGGCTGGAGGTGGAGCATGGTTCTGGGGAAAATAAGGAGAGAAGAGAAATCACAAGCTGAGCAAGTTAGGGAAAGACCGAGGGCACTCAGAGTAGAATGAAAATCAAACAGTTTGGGGAAAATACGTGACCAATGAGACCAGAGGGGTCTGTGCAGATTCCAGGGCCATCGCTAGTTTTCCTGGGGGTGGGAGTCAGTCACTGGCAACAATCTGCCCTAAAGCTGAAGTCACTGGGGAAGCACTTCCAAATCTCTCCAGGCTGAGAGGTGTGGCTTCTGGAAAACAGACAATAGGATTTTAGGATTGGGGGGTATCCCAGAGAAGTACTGTCTTATTTCATAGATGAAGAAAGATACGCCCAGGTTTATTAAGTGGTTACAAAAGGTAGCAGTTCTCAGACCAGAGCCCGGGTCCAAAGGCTTACCCTGACCCCTCACTCAGGCCTGGCCTTGGGTGAATCAGTGGTGCAGTCTGGCCCTGCCCTTTGGGGGATGCCTCTGAAAGCTGAAAACCTGGTTCTTGGGACCTTTCTGCAGGACTGCAGAGAGACTGACCACAGTGCACAGGGGTTAAGGTCTTATAACCCACCTATGCAGATGTGAGCAAGAAATTTGGTTCAGATAAATGAAAAAGAAATAGGTTAGAAGATTGTGACTGCCCAGGTCAGACAGGCTGCCACCCAGGGAGAACCTCTGAAGCCCATTTGGTCTCTGGAAGTCTATGTAACTTCTGGCCCTTATTAACTTATCCAAGATGGGAGAGTCAGGTTACCCTGAACTCCCAGGGAGGGGCCTGTTCAAAACGTGTTTAAATCCCTGAACAAGGAGGTTTTCACCAGCACTGGCAGGTTCTAAGGAAAACAAAAAGGAATGTGGTTTATAATGTATCTGTGCAAAAAATATTGTAAAGAGGCATTAAACAGGAAATTCTCCACTCATGATGACTGTCCCTCTCATAAAACTGCCTCTCCCTCTCCTTTGTGCTACACAGGGGCCCTGGTGAACACAGGAAGATAATGAGGGCGCATGAGCATTGAAGGAGAGCAAGGGAGCAAGCAGAACAGTGGAAATTCCAGCTGAAGGTTGGGGCCCTGTGCTTCATCTCAACCCTGCAGCTTCCTGTAGGGCCTCAGGCAAGTGGGCCCAGAAAGATTCCACTAGAAAGGATTCCAACTGACAGATGACCCTCCAGGGTAACATCTGTCTTGTTAAAAAGCCAATGAGAAGGTTCATAATTTTTTGCCATGGATGCACCTGTGTACGCTTCGCCCCAACTACAGGGCAAACTTTCCAAGAACAGGAATTCACGTATTCATTCCACACATCTTCATTAAGTACCCCAAACAGGCCTTTGCACAAATCGAGGGAATAATAAATATTACAGACATTGGATGAACAGCCAGGAGGAAAGTCACCGGAAAGTGGTGATGAGTCAGGGTCTGAACTCCCGCCGGCTCAGGGCGCTGCACGGCGGTGCCCGGACACCCCTGTACCTGGGCCCAGAGCCTCCCACCTCACTCTTTGTCCCTGACCTCAGAAAACAGCGGGGTACACTTGCTGCCCAGAGACCAGGGCTTGGAAGCTGTCCGGAGGAGACTTGCACTTCTGAAACTTCTTGGCCAGAGAGCAGCAGACTCCGGAGCCAGTCCCCATTCTCGGGAGGGAGATCTCGTTCCTACCCGCTGGGCTGAGGGTTCAAAGGACACAGCACTTGGCCCTGAAGGCCCTGAGGGGGCGGGGACTGATTAAGGCGGCCACGGGCTCTGCGCCAGGTGAAGAAACGCTAGAGAGGATGCCACCTGCTGGCGAGGGGTCGCGGCTCGCGCGGTGGGAGCAACGGAGACCCGGAGCCTGGATGGGCAGAGAACAAGAATTCGGGCAGTTTTCCAAGTGGCTGGTTTTCTGCTGTCTCTTCAGGGTCGCCACCTCCTCGGGTCGAGCCCAGAGACCCGGTTCCCCGCGCGGAGCGCTCCGGACGCCGAGGTTCCCAGCGGGGCCGGCGGGCGTCCTCCCCCGGCCCCCTCCCCTCCCCTCCCCTCCCCTCCCCTCGCGGTGCTCCGAGGTCTAAGCCTCCGCGCTTCTCCGTCAGGTGGAGCCGTGCTGCTCGCCGCCTCCCTCCTCCGCTCCCTCCTCGCCTCGAACTGCGCGCAGGCACCTTACAGCGCCAGGAGGTTAACCGAGACCCCGGAGGAGGTGAGGCCAAGGACCAGCCCAGGCGGAGATGGCGGGGCCGCCGTCGGGGCTGGCGCCAGAGCCCGGCCGGCTGTGCGTCCTGCAGGTACCGCTGTGGTTCTCGCTGCCCCACGTGGTGGCTGCCGAAGACTGCCCTCATTTTTCCGGCACTTGGGCTTGAAAGGCCTCCTGGTCCTTTTAGAGGCAGGCAGTTCACCACTTAATCCAAGCTTTTTTTCCTTTCTGCCGGAGACCAGAGGCTGCGGGTGGGGGTTGGGGCGGGAGGAGGGGAGGGATGGAGAAGGGAACAGGCCCAGCTGGCTGGGGGGTGGAGAGGGTGGGGGATCGGAGCCAGATTGAGAGTCAGGAGGCCAATCTCGGACCAGGGGGCGAGGGAAACCAGGTCCTTCCAACCTCGGACTCCCCCCACTCCTCTTCTCCTGAGCAAGAGTGAGTGTGTGTAGTTTGCAGGCGCCTGTAGGTGGGCCTGATTTTGGTGGATTGCACGAGTCATGACCCTGGCCTCTAGACCCTGGTTTGTAGCATTTCCCTCTGGGGCTGAATTAAGCAAGTTTGGACCCCAGGCCACTTAGGAATTAGCAATCAGAATTAACAACAGCTTTGGGCTTCCCTGGTGGCTCAGTGGTTGAGAGTCCGCCTGCCGATGCAGGGGAACTGCCCACGGGTTCGTGCCCCGGTCCGGGAGGATCCCACATGCTGCGGAGTGGCTGGGCCCGTGAGCCACGGCTGCTGAGCCTGCACGTCCGGAGCCTGTGCTCCGCAGCAGGGGAGGCCACAACAGTGAGAGGCCTGCGTACCGCAAAAAAAAAAAAAAAAAAAAAAAAAAGAATTAACAACAGCTTAAAGGGTAAATGTCAGTTAAAACATCAAATGTTGCTTTGTAAGGCACAATCTACATTCTTTAATTATTAGTCTTATTCACTGCAAGGTTGGCCTTAGGAATGACCCCCAGACCTGAAATTTCTTCCCACCCCTATAGATTCAATGGAAAGCTCCTACTAAAGTTACAGCACTATACATGCCATATTTTCACTCTTGATATGTTATTTGACAGGTTATTTAGAATTATTATTCATCTTTTGCATGTGTTTCTGATTTGTTTCTTCTGTTTCATTGCGTTGTCTATCATAGCAAGTCCCTGGACTAAGGCAGTGCTGACACTTTGCTTATGTCCTTTGTTTGCTGATTTAGCTGATGGGGTGCCTCTTTTGGGTCCTCTTAGTTTCTGTTGCTCAGCATTGCTTATTTTCCCCCAAAAGTTTGCTTACAAATTTCCCTTTGATGTGTTTAACAGCCTCTAAGGGATGCAGCTAAATAAACTATTAAGAATAGAGGAGTCAACAGGGCAGACACCTACTAATTTGTAGATCTTTGATGTCAACAACCAGATGTAAGCTCCTGACAGCACACACTTTCACATGCACCCCTTCTCTCTTTCTTGTTCATAAATACTAAGAGATGCGTTTTTTAAAGTTAAGATCCACATGGAAACTTGGAATGTACCTTGCAATCAGCAAAGTCCCCAAAATATGTAATACTGTTGGAAGAAAAGCTAAGAGTTTCCCAAAAAACCTCCCCAAGGTCCAGTGACTGATGAAAGTCATGACTGATTTTATAACTGCATGCCACAAATCGAGTGAGCGTCTTTCACTGCCCTCTCCTAACTCATTGCCTCCCCTTCTTCTGCATAATGCTGTATATTTTTATATGTTGCTTTGTAACTATCCTTACAGTTTGCATCTTATGTGTGTACTCTGCTTCCACACTAAATTATGAGCTCCTGAAGGCGTGGACTGCGCCTGCAGTTTTATTTCCCCCAATGCCCTGCTTATACCAGGCATATCTAAATATCTCTCAAATAAATAGACCTAGATAAATTTGCTTTGATATCCGGGAGGAAATAGAGTTTGATTTGAGCGTGAGTTTCATGACAGGTGAAAGACCTGAAGGTTCTTAGGAGGCAGTTGCCTGTGACCTTGGCCTCTCCTTCGCAGTAGGATTCACAGCACCTCTTGGAGAAAAGACACGCTCAGAGTGATGGGGTGCTCCTTAGAGGAGAGACTCCAAATGCAAAGCCAGCCTGCTCCCCTATCCTTGGTAGGAAATGCACAAACCAGGATAATAATAATAATAAATGGGTATGTGTCATAAATCTACCTGCTTTCCCTCTAGTTCCTTCATTTTGTTTTCTAGGAGTATGGCAAAGCAAAACGAAGGTGCAAACGTTCCCAGCTTATTACCTAGACCCCTCCTAGGAAAGTCTCAAAAATGCAAAGCATGCTTATCTTTTCCCCAACTCTGAGGCTCCTGCTGCACACACTGGCCAAGTCTTTCCTGGGGAAAGATGTAGCCCCCTTTGCCTCTTGCTTTTCCCCATCCAGCCCAGTTTCCAGTCCCCCGTGCAAAGGCAAGGCAGGCACACTGTAGTGTGGATACGTGCATCCAGCCATCCTTCACTCCTTTAAACAACATTATGTCCCGTGGACAAAAAGTCACAGCTCCGCTCCCTGTTCAAGATGCCTTTTGGTCAATAATGGTGGCAAAAGCTGAATTTCCCCCTATGTAGGGGGGGAAAAAGAAGGAAAGGAAGAACAGAGCCTCCCCTGCACCACCGCCACCCTCCGTTTTGCATAGATCGCCTTTCACCAAGTATTTCCTCTTTAATTATGACCTGTTTCCCCTCCCTCTCCCCCCGCCCCAGCTTCAGTGAAAGGAGCCCTTCTGTCACTCGTCACTCGCTCCCTGGCTCGCTCGCGCGCTGGCAGTGGGAGGAGCCGCCGGAGGAAGCTCTGTGCCTGGGATGCCGAGCGCCAGAGGATGGAGCTGCTCCGAGAGGGGACGTCGCTGACAAGCCCGGCTTCCCGAGGCGGCTAGAAACAGGCGACTTGCCTCGGCTGGCTGCGGATCCCCTGAGGCACGGAGCCCGAGGCCACCCGGAGGGACCGACGGACAGACAGATGGTCGGCGCGAACCCGGGAGGACCGCGGCGGAGGCAGGGCACCACGAGCCGCCGACCAGGAGAAACTCACCGCGGACCCAAGTTGCCCCGCCGGCTTCCCCTCGGCGCGCGGAGGAATGAGACCTTTCCAGCTCGACCTGCTGTTCGTCTGCTTCTTCCTCTTCAGCCAAGGTAGGACCCGTGCGCCGCTGGAGTTGCAAAAAAAGTCGGCGGGGTTGTCAGGGCGCGCGAGGCTGCGGGCAGGAATGTGGGCAGGCATGTGGGCAGGCTTCGGAAACTCGAGCTGATGGATGCGTCTCCCGGTGCCCGGCCGAGAGGCACTGGCATTGCCTCTTTGCCTTTGAAAATGCAACAAAATGGTACTGTTTATTTTCCTTTGGAAGGCAGGGATACCGGAGGGGAGGGTGACTTTCTCCCCTCACTTGTCAACATCCAGCTCAAACTCCCCAATGCAAATGAGTTCTTTATGCTCCCGGTATGTTAATTAGGCGGTATCTATGTGGCTGTGCGGCTCTGAACTTCTGGGCGCCTCCTCTCCTCCAGACGCAGGTTGGAGGAGAGGGCTGGGAAGGAGAGCTTTGTTTACGTGGCTATTTCAGCACGAATAAGATCGTGCTGGCACGGGTGTATTCGGAAGGGAATGCGTGTGGAGGGGTCTGCGATGACAGAATGGACCGTGGGGGAGATGTGCAATGTTTGGGAAAAGCTTCTCAAGAGTTTCACTGAATGTAATCGGCTTCTCTGAATACGACTGCGTTCTGAGTCCTACACAGCACTAGATTTCAGGGCATACAATGAAATTCCGCCCGTGATGCTGATTGCTTCCTTTCTGCAGCTTAACAGGGGCAGAAAAGCTGGTGGACTTTCCGAAAAGAACTTGGCCACCTCGGGCTCCCTGCCCCTGGGATCCTTGGGGCCCGTGGCGGTGGAGGGCAGGGAGGGTCGTTGGGGAGATGGATGGCCAGTGCCCGCAGAGCCAGCGGCATCCGAGTCACCTGTGGAATTGAGTTTGAGGGACAAGTCAGTCGGTTCCTTCCCCCGCTTCTGGAATGCCGGCGCCGTCTCTGCCATCTGAGGCGGCATTTGTGCCAGCCAGCACAGCTCTGGGAGGAACAGGACTCTCAGAAAAATCCACAACAGAGCACGTCCATCTGTTGATTAAATGAAGGGTAAAAGTTTTTGAGAAAGCACAGCACCGCCATGGGTGGCTGGCTTTGCAAGCAAACAGCATGTCTCCCTTTCTTCCCCTGTCAGGGAGAAGCCAGATGAGAGCAGAAACCCACACCTCCTTCCTCATCTCCTCCACTGCTACTTGTGGTCACTGCAGATTTTCCCGCTGTCAAACTTTGCTTCTGACCATCCTGATTTAACCTGGGGGCCCTTCCCACACCCGAGTATGCATGTATCCCTGCTTGCATGTAATTCTAATGTACACACACACACACACACACACTCATGTATTCATGTGGTTTTGTGCCTCTCACCAGGGCTCCCTACAGCAGCAGGAAGATAAATTGCCTTCCCCAGAGTTTTTGGGTTGAATGAATAAGAACTATCTCAGAACACTGGTATAGAAACATTTGGGTTCTATTACCATTTTGTGAGATGACCCTCTTTCTTGGATGTGTGTGTGCTTGCTTATGGGTCACACCTACACCGACACACACGCTCACTCTCATTCTCCTTTGCCTCTTACCAATTCATTCACTCAGGGAGTTACATGTAGAATCCCTAAATAGAGGATCCAACCGCCCCCCCACACACCCAGGTTCATGGAACCAGTGCACGTTTTACTCTCTCCGTTGTTTATGTTCTTAGAAGCTTGAGCTGAGACTCTTGTCTAGATTGACACAAGAAGCCTATAGGTGTCTAAGTGCCTCTCTGGCTGTCGGAATCATCACAGCGTGCACCTTCTACTTTGCTTATTCCTTTCTCAGTACAGAGCTGTTTCTCGATTGCCTCATATAAATCTTTAAATATTTACCTATGGAGGTTAAATGCTCTGTTTCTTCTATCCTAAGCCCCAAGAGCACTAGGAAGGAACCACAGCATCATGCAGTTCAGAGTTCCTTGTTATTCCTGAGTTTTCTGAGCTTGGCCAGCTGTGCCCACCCTACCAAATGGTAGATGCATAGTCCACGGGACTCCAAAACAAGTCTAAAGAAAGACAAGGAGACCAAAGTGGATGTAGCCGATCAGAATCCCCTACATCACTGGACATTGTAGGGTAGGTTCCTTGAGTAGATGGTGTCTCACTGCAGGAATTAAGGGTCAAGTGGGACAATGTTTAATGGACTTCACTGGAATAGAATACCTTTTGACTTGATCCAGGGGCATTGATTTGAATGTGGATGTTGTTTTGAGTATTGTGAATTCCCCAGAGGATTCCATTTGACCCTCTACACATATATGCTTAATTTGTATACTATGCCCAACTCCTGCCTGGTTCCGTATGTTTAGTGAGTTATCAGATAGAGAGTATACACTTTCAGCAGGTCACGAAAGGACTGGCCCACAGGCTTTAGATAGCCCCCGCTCTCTCAACCCCCGACTGTGGTTGCACCCCACCTGACACCCCCTCTGAGCCACCCATCTGATCCCACCTCCCGTGTGCCCTTCCTCCGGGGATGCTTTCCAAGGAAATGTGCAGAGACTCAGGGATGGCCCTCCGCTCGGAGAAAACAAATGCCCAGGGCTCTTTTGGGGGCCTTCTCTGGCCCCCTAGTGACACATCCATCTGCTGTCCAACGCCTCTCAAGGCGGGAAACTGCATGTCATTTTGAAGTCGCTGGAAGCACAGTTCTCATGCCTCCCATACAGAGGGGCTGCTCCAAACAGCGCTCCAAAGACTTTAAAAGCAAAACATTTAGGTAAACTCTTAACGTAAGTCATTTCAATCATCCTTTCTCTTCTAATTGTTTAAATATGTATTCACCTTTCCTTTTTTTCCATTCCCCTTCAGAGAGTAAAATTAAGGTATAATTAATGTTAGTGATATGCTGTATCCCTTATCTTGTAAACGTTGGGCGTTTCATATAGGTTGAGATTAAATATGTATTGATCATTCTTAAGGTGGCAGTAGAAAGGCCAAATGGCATTCCTCTGTTCCCGCCGTGGCCAATGTCCCTGGGCCTGGCTCCCCACAAGGAAGTGGAGAGATGCCGGCGTGCACTGTCTGTGGGTTTCTCTCTTGCTGGGGATGCCTCTTCCCCAGCTGTCAGGACGGCGTGCTCTGTACAGAGAGGGATAATGTCCCAGCACGCTTTGCCTCCCGCAGAGAAGAGGCATGTTCTGCACCTGAGTGAAAAGGAATCTATCCGCTTGTCATCCACACACTTAGAACTTGCTGTGTTTTTCCCTTTCTCATTTCGGTTTGCCCACAACGATTTCCTCCTGTGCCCTCCTTCATCTTCAAGACCTGTGCCACCCAGCCTGCACAGCCACATCTTAAGTTGCTTTGGGGGGCATGATGTTCTAGCAGGACCGAGGGCGCCCTGCTTCCTGTCAGATCTCCGTTTCTGAGACAGTTCGGGGAGTGTGCAGTGGTACAAACCCAGTGCCTCCCATTCGGCCGCTCCTAGGAAAGGCGTCCTCTTCTCCACTCTCTGACGTTTTGGTCTAGCATCCCCGAGTGTCCTGTCCCGCCTAGTAACTCTGTGGGCCTGAAAGTTCCGATTCTGGGGAGTCCAGCTCCCTCGTTGGCTTTACATGTGTACCACACTGCTCTGAACGTGTTGGGGTGAGAGTGAAAACTTGCATTTACCTGTCAATGGCATCCCTGAGTTGAGGATTAATCCGGGGTGTCATCTCCCTGTTGGGAAGAATCTAAGCCACTTGCTCTCCTAACTTGCTGGCAGGAATCACCAAGAGGGGCTGTCAGATGGCCATCCGAGGGGCAGAGGTTCCTGGTGATGCGAATCTCCAAGGGAACAGGAGAGCATCAAGCAGACAGAGGGTAAGATAGAGTGGGAGTGCAGAGAGGTAGCCACGGGGAAGGGGACCCAGGGGGGTGACAGGAAGCATGGGAAGGGATGAGCAAGGGCGAGAGGCTTCAACTTGCAAGAAGTTCCCCTGGGGAGGGCAGGGAAGGGTCTCAGAAAACAGCACGAGCACAGCCGAGGCAGCCAGAAGTATGGAGGGGATCCAAGGGGGTTACAGGCCGAGAAGGTACTGGAAAAGGAAATTGGGAATGAACGGCAACTTTGGAAACATTTATCCTTCCCCAGAAATGTCACAGAACAAAAGATAGAGCAAGTAGTAAGTGTGAGACTTCCCCCACCGGCACCCCATGTGATCTGATGGCTTGTCTAGAGGGGGAAGAATCACTTCTCTTGTCCTGGAAGGTCAGTGCACAGCTGCCAAGGGTGTGGGACCCCTTCTTTCACAGATCGCCTGGGTGAGGGGAGCTGGGACATGTCTGTTGGGCCTGGGGGTGGTCACTGTGTCTGCTGCCCAGCAGGGAGCTGTCAGTTGCCAGCCAAACCTATAGAGGAGGGAGGAGATCTGTCCCAGGGGGAGAGGGGTGTGTGGTGGGGTCAGGGCCTTCCCAGTGCGCTCAGAGGATCCCACAGAGCCTCCCTCTTGGGTTACAAAAGGCAGATCTCACTTGGAACATGGCAGCAGTGAGCTAGGCATGCAACCAAGGAGCAGCAGCTCTACCTGGGGTGCCAGTGTTGGTAGGAACCGGGGCCAGTGGGGACCAGGTGGAGTAGGTAGGGCATTAGGCCTGAACATGCAATTTTTCTTTTTTGTTCAGCCCAGTGGGGGTGACTTAAGAGGCATTATATTGCAGCCCCAAAAAAGCCCATGAATAATCCTGAGTGAATTCAAGAGATTTCAATAGCAAAATAATAACAATACTAATGATTCCTTTGATTTGCAGAGTATTTTTCTTCCAAGGAGATAAAAAGATAAACTGTTTTGGAAACATGAACGAGCGAAAGAAAATTGCATGTGATGGAGGATTGGGGAGGAGGGTCAGGAGCATTCATCTCAGGATCTCCATGTAATTAGGGGTGGGGACAGTTACACAGCCTTAGGCATCATTTCTCGGCTACAGTCCTTATCCTTGTAAGCTGTTGCGAAAGAAAATTACATGTGATGGAGGATTGGGGAGGAGGGTCAGGAGCATTCATCTCAGGATCTCCATGTAATTAGGGGTGGGGACAGTTACACAGCCTTAGGCATCATTTCTCGTCTACAGTCCTTATCCTTGTAAGCTGTTGAGATGACTTTTGGGTGTAAAACCAGTGCAGGCCTTTTTAATCAGGGTCAACCTAGAACTAACAGGGTACCGAATTCCTTCCCCCCACCCCAGGAATAGGGCCGTTCTAATTCAGCAGTGGAGGGGGTCAGTGAGACCATGAGCTTGCTGGCATCCACACTTGGAGTCTCACCACGGCACCGATCCTGACCTTAATGGTGGTTCTCGCAGCAGAGTGATTGGGGCCCCAGTCTTCCCTCAAGGTCAGTGGACTCTCCAACATTCATGGTGCGGGGTCTGGCTGGAGCTGCTGCCCTGGGGATGTGTGTGCCTGCGGGTTTCATATCACATCACTGCTAGTCACAAGGGAGCGGGAGCAAAGCCTGCCAGCATCCTGGGCCAGGTTGTGATAGCTTTGCCCGGTATTCCAAATGGAGTGGGATTTTATTTCCAGCTAGGGAAATGATGCAAAGTCTACTACATTGAGACGGTACAGCTCTGTATGTCATCGTGGGTCATTTTCTTTTCCCCGGGGGAAAGCCAGAATCCAGTAAGGTCGGCCCGTCAAATAGGAATATAGATATGCCTTATGGATCATTGGAATACTTCTGTCACATTCACGCAAAGAATGCTGTGTCCTGCTTTCTGCTGAGCTTGAAGAGTATACCCAACCCACGCAGTTGCCATAGACTAGAGATCTCCACCACCACATTAACATTGACATTCATTACCTTTCTACTTCTAACCCACTGAAAGAGCTAGGGATCAAATATGGCGCTTTTTTTTTTCCCCTCCTGTCCCAATGGTAAAAATGAGTATTCTGGCTGTATACTTCTAGAAGTCAGTAAATGTCAACATTAGGTAAGTGTTTCCTTTGTGTAGTTGCAATTTAGCATAAGCTGCTTGGAAACAGATGTCTTCCATAAGCATACAATGTTTCCGTGAGGACACAGTCCATACCGCTATGAGGATTAAATAAATGTCAGCTTCCCCTGGGCACACTGGTAACAAGTTAAAGCCACGGAAATAGTGGCCAGCATGAATGACTCCTGCTCGTTGCAGAGTTATTGTGTTGCAGCCCTGGCTGGGGCATGGAGCCTGGGAGATGGACACTCATCCTCTCCTGGCTGAAATCAAGGCAAGGAGTAGCCAAATGTAGACACCTCCCAACACACTGTGGGGAGGTTTCTCCTGGCAGCCAAGAAGCCGTACCGTGCCCACTTTCAAGCCTCCTCCCATCCATGAACCCCCTCTCCACACACATGCACGCCTGCCCGCACGCATGCACGCACATACCACTTATTGCTACAGTGTAGTGATATCCAGAACTTAGAACAAATCAGCCATTGTCCTCAAATGCAGGATGAGCTTTTCCCCAATCTTCCACCTGGTGTTGGTGTCCTCCTGGATAAAGTGACGGAGATTTGCCTGAGGTTGTTTTTCCATCACTGAAAACAACGCTGCCATGGCATGCGTTTGTCATCATTTAAAGGAGGTGTGCCCATCAGGCTGGATTATCTAGGTGGTCTGCTTGCTTGGCCTGTGTTCACTGGACAGTTGTTGCAAGTCCACGTTCTTTCTAACCAGCGCCTAGAAGACAGGAATTTGAAATCTGACACTGACAGCTGCAGCAGTGACAACCAAACATCATTTTCGCCTTTCCACACTCTTCCCCAGGGGCTCCAGAGGGTCCATGTCTCAGACGGCCAGATTTCTTACTCCTTCCTTTGTGATTAAGTAGCATTTTATGACACCAGAGCTCAGCCTGTCCACTCAGCCAGCCCTCACTGGGGGCCTCCTATATGGTAGGCACACTGTGCCAGGGACTGTTGATGAAAAGATGACTGAGGCTGTGTTTCTGCCCCAGTGGAGCTCTCAGCCTAGTCAAGGAGCAAACAGTCGGACTTGTCGTTACAATTCAACAGCTCAGAGTAGTCAGAGTGTTCTGTGAGCATCAGGAATGGCTGAAGGTATTAAGAAGGGCCGTGCAGAGGAGGTGACTTGATCGCAAAAGGTGTCTAGAGTTCTCCCGATGATGCAAAGAAAGATGGTCCCAGGTGGTACCTCGGTTGTGTGCACAGGCCAGAAGGCGGGACAGAATGTCAGGGTTCAGAAGCAGTGGTTTGTATGGGGGCTAGACTTCTGGGTGTTGAGGAAGCTTGGGAATGGTCGTGAGTACCATGCTAAATGTTTTGAGGATGGATCATCAGAATTAAGTCTGTTCTTTAGAAACATCGTTAGTAGCTTATGGGTCTGTAATGTTCTCTATACCATGGGTTCAATGGACAAAAAAAAAAAAGAGACAGATCAACATGTTATTTATTCTTGGTATTCCCTGTGTTGCACATGGGGCTTAAAAAATGTAGAATTGAATGGAAATAGCCTCACTCATCTTCCTACATAGTAGTGTGTAAAGGGATGGAAAAGTGAGCAAGAGAAGGGTAGTAGGTAGCCACACACTTAAGAGTGACGTGCTGGATAAAGAATATGGACAGGACCACGGAGAACACAGAAGCAGGGATGGCCGAGTACATGCAGGACTGTTAGTCGGATGGAGTGCTCTGAGGAATGGGAGTTTCCAGTTTCTGGGGCCCTGGAAGCCTAGGCAGAAGTGGAGGAAGCCTAACCTTGTGGATGAATGGTGAATCAGAAAGGCAGATGGGGGCAAGGATGAGACAAGCAAGAGGTGCCTGGGGACATTCTGCTGAGGACTTCTTTCCTGTTCTCAGGAGGAAGCTAAGCTACCCTGGCTCTGGGGGAACCAAGGTTACAAGCTAACTGATTTTACTCGGAAATGCTTACAGGTCTGCAGCACCAAGTAACCTTTCATTCAAGAGTAAGGAACATTATCAGATCACATGTTCCACACTCTGGCCCCCTCTCTTCAGGAAATAGCGGGGCTGGCAGGACAAGCTTGGGGGTGAAGCCAAACCCTGCACTGGCGTGCAGGAAGAAGACAGTGACATCTCCAAGACTGTCCACAGCTAACCCTACTGTCGAAGGCTGGCTGGGTAGATGGCCTCCCATCGCTGAAAGGCTATGAGTGGAATTTGGGCCATCAAGAATGGGAGAGTCGAGATGGACAACAAGGACCTACTGTATAGCACAGGGAACTTTAGTCAATATCCTGGGTTAAACCATAATGGAAGAGAATATAATAAAGAACATATGTCTATGTATAATTGATTCACTTTGTTGTACAGCAGAAATTAACACAACATTGTAAATCAACTATACTTCAATAAAAAAAAATAATAAAGTGAGTCTCCTAAAAAAAAAAATAATGATAATGGAAGAGTCAGATTGGAGGGTAGACTAGATAACATCGAAATTCTCTCCAATTCCAAGATGTCCTAAATATTATCTATTAACAACAAGCTATTTATTTT
The DNA here is from genome assembly GCF_949752795.1 of Hyperoodon ampullatus. Classification (NCBI taxonomy): domain Eukaryota; kingdom Metazoa; phylum Chordata; class Mammalia; order Artiodactyla; family Ziphiidae; genus Hyperoodon; species Hyperoodon ampullatus. Next base: position 88,552,747 of record NC_136920.1, read on the forward strand.
GGATAATACACTCTTCTACCATCCTCTATCATCTAGAAAGTAGATGATGGATTATAGATTTCTTTGTCCAGCTCATTTTCTTGCAGGTGCCAGACAGATTCTTTGGGTTGTTGTTGGTGGCAGCAGCGGTAGCAATGATTATGGTATCAGAATGATGATGACGGTATTTAGCATTTGTGTAAAGGTTCATGCGTTGCACATGGCTTTCCACGAGCGCTGCTTCGTTCGTCACCATGATAACAGCGAGAGGCGGCCACTGTCACTATCAGGCCCTCAGAAAGGTTCCTTTGCTGACTGTGCTCGCTCCCCATCCTGCTTGCTCACTGCATTGTCGAGAAGCCTCAGTGCTTCTCAAGAGGCTGGCGGATCCACATCAGCAGCACTGACAAACGCATGAGAGGATCCTAAGCTGGGGCCTGAGATGAGCCACGTTCTTAGAACTTGTGCAAATCCTCAGTGTCTAGGCACAGGCGAGGGCTTTGGGGGGGTCCCCTATGAAAATTGGGGAGTTGACCTCTGAACTGTGACCCCGCATTGCAGCTCCGTCTCTTTTTGATCGACTCCAGACTTTTCCTGAGCTGGTCCCTTCCTCTGTCTGGCCTTCAGCTTTACCTTGAAGGCCCGAGGTTTCCAGGCCCCTCCACCTGGGGAAATGACAGGCCAGCCTTTTGGGATGAATAGCAACCAAGGAGCTGCTGCTTGGGCAGCTCCTTTCATAGCTGTTCTGACCAAAACAAAAACAACCAAAAAAAGCCAGGGGCTTTTCTTAACTGGTTGATTAAAATCTCCGTTTCTTTTATCGCCCTGGTGCCTAGCACCCTAGTCGGCATATGGGAGGCTATGAATCAATATCGACTATTGGAATAAAACGTGAGGAAAAATGAAAGAAAAGAACACAGTGCCTCTGACCCCCCTGCATCACCACACACCACAGCAGAGGCTGAGACGCAGCCCCCCCCCAACAACTGGAGGACAGAGGAAAGACCCTGATGGTTTAAAGTGTGGTCTTGCCCTGTAGGAAGATGTTTCTCTCCCACCAAGGCCTTGAATGACCATCGGGTCACCAGGAACACTGCCAAGAGAAACACCCTCTGGCAGCCACCCACTCCTCCCAAGAAACAGTCGGGCCTTCTGTTCTTTAATGCGTGTCAGTTCCCATCTCTGTCAGTCACCTGCACATGTCACAGGTGATGCAGCTCCGGTGCAGCGTGACAGGCCACCTGTCACCCTCGGCAATGCTGGGAGCTATGACAGCTTCAGAGTGACACCAGGCCCGGGTGGCTCATCATGCAGCCGTTCAGGGGACAGAAACTTAGAGCTCTCTCCTGGGGACCCATCCCGGTGCCGCACAAGGAGTGAGGGCCACCCTTCCCTGCCTGCCCGCCCTCGTCCCAGAGGAAGAGCACCTGCCAATTAATCGCCCAGTGGCTTTGTTCTCCACGTCCTACGACCCGCACTTTTCTGTGCCCGCTTAAGGATGCTGGGGTCTACCCCACGTTCACGGGGAGTCCCATTTCTTCGGGGAGCTAGACTCTGAAGATCCCTTCTTGCATAAGACACTGCGCCCTTGTGATGGGACCTGGGGAGAGAGGGCCTGTGTTTGTCTTGGGACCATATCGGTCAAGAGCTGGCAGAGCAGAACGTTGTGGGATCTGAAACCGGATGAGCACTGCAGTTCCTACATCTGCCTGACGGTGGCAGCAGCAGCGCTTGCAAAGCCCAAGAGTGAGCTGAGAGCAGGAGGCCCAGGGCTGCCTCTTAGTACCAGGAAGAGTCAGGGTGCCCAGGCAACGGAGCTGGGGCAGCTGAGGGCGGGCAGAGGGCCTGGAAGGGAAGAGCAGGGCTTCCGGAGGGCAGCAGCTCCCCAGGGAGGCTCACTTCCTTTCTCCTCTTTCTGATGGATGTGAGGGCAGAGTGTTAAGCGGGACGCCTATGTAGACTGGCAAGAGGTATGTGGACACATTTCAAAATGCTTGAGGGGCTTGGAAGAGCTACAGAGAGAGGGGGTAGAGAGCCCCCGCCAGCGGCGTCGCTACCGGCGGTGATGTCTGTCCTGAGGGTGATGGATGGGTTAGTCCTCCCAGGAGGGCGGCTGGCAGCCAGGAGCTCCACTTCTCCCCGGGGAGCCCACTGCCCCTCCCAGGCGTTTGCTCCTTTAATGATCTGGGAGCCAATATTTCTGCTGCTGCACCCCTCTGCTGCTGAAAAAGCCAAACAGACATGCTCAAATTAGTCCTCATATCCCTGATCTCGCGGGCCAGCTCGAGAGGAGCTGCTCTGTTTTCACCTGTGGACAGAAACAGGCACCATTTAAAAATTGCCATGTGCCATGGCTGCTTGTTTGAAAGTGTGTCTTTCCAGGCAGAGTAACTGGATCCTGACACAGGCACGGCTAGCCGATGCCCTGCGCTCTGTTGGAGGGAAAGGGAGGAGTCCTCTTGGCCCCAAGAACACCTTACCTCTTCCTTTATCTTCTAGGGGGAGGTAGCTGCCTTATTCACCTTTTGAGAATTACAAGTGGGTTGGACCTCTACCCGGGGTCAATCCACAGGTGGCACAAACTAATATAGTGAGGTGTGGGATGAAGGAAGGGTGAGGCATCATTGGAGCATCCCTCTCTTGTCTTCTCTGTGTGGCCTGAGGGGCTGGTAGAACTGGCTGTTTATGTTGTCTGAAATCGTCAGACATTGTGTGACTTTCCATTAGGTTTTGGTTGCCAGTGGGATTTTATATGAGGTTTTGCTCAAGCCAGAGCAGCCTCCCACACCTGAGTCACCACCACTGTCCCTTGCTGCTTTCTCAGGAGCGTGGAGAGCTGCCATCTGCCGTCCTCACTGTCTGTCTTCCTAGGGGTGGGGGAGGGCGCAGTAGAGTTGGGAGGACATAGGATGCTCTGTCCATACTACTAACAGGTCCGCTGGCACATGGCAGGTGATACCTTGAGCATCTCATATCAGAAAAGAAAACTGTTGGAATAAGGTTTGCAAAACCTTGCTTGAAACTGCAGATGTGATGCTAACACAGGTCAGAGAGGAAAAATAGAGCTGCATAATTTGAGAATTTGCTAAAAATAGTAGAGATGGCTCTCTTCCCCACATAAAAAGATGTTATAGCAGGGTGGTATGTGCCCTTTGTCCCCTGCCTTCCTGGCCCCCTGATTTGGCCACCTGCTCCCCTTTCTCCTTTTACAAACACTACCCTCCCTCTGGGATCCTTCAATAGAGAGGGGAAATGGTGAGAACAGAGAAGAAGCAAAACTTCTAATAGTCTCATTGTGTTTCTCTTTCTACTACTAACACCTGCGGTTGTTGAGCTGGAACCAGCCATGGGGAGGCACTGTTGAAGCCTATGGCCAGGTCCTTTGCTGAGCTTGCCTGAATTTGCCTATTTAATGCTCATAGCAACCTGATAAAGCCAGGACTGTCATACCCATTTGCTGATGAAAACTACTGAGGCTTAGATTCCATAACTTGCCTGAAGGTCGCACCACGGATAAGCACAGAACCACCATTCAAACACTCGGATGAAGACCCAAGTCCTTTGCTGCCGATCCCTTCAGGAAGAATTCTGGTCCCACTAGTCCCTTGTAAGCCACAGAAAGCCCTGCCCGGACCTGTGGTCCTCCTCGTTCCTAACTTGTGGGGCTTGGGGAAAAGAGCTGGTAAAAATGGAAGAAATCATCCTTATGCAAAAGCACAAGTAAGAATTTGAGAAGCTTTACTCCACGGCTGGTGCTACTTTTTACTCCCACAACCCAGCTCCAATTCAACTTAACATTTTGAAAACCAAGTGCAGATTTCTTAACAAGAATCCATCACCACCTAACTTTTCTTCAGTGGATTAGAAAAAATGTGAAACCCCATTCTGCTTAGGGAGAGGTTAGTCTGCTGTTAGCCGTGCACTGTGAGAACAGAGCTACTTGACGGGAAAAGGCACTCAGGACATCAAAACCCTCCTTTTTGTCAAGTCTAGAAGAGTAGAAATGTCAGAAGACCACATGGTTCTGAAATGATTAATACTGGTCGTTAGGAAGAAGTAGAAAAGACTCTTGAAAAGCAGGGGAGTCCAAATGCCGTTCAGACTTCGACTCTCCTCACTTTGGATCCAGCAGGTACATCTCATCTTGTGTCAGAAATTATTTCTGAAGATAACATGTATCTACCAAGACCATGCTTGAAATCACAATATTGGTTTCAGATAGACACTTAAGATAAACTAGCAAAACATGAAAGTTCTTCGAAGTTTTCAAAGCTCCTTTAAATCGAATCAGAGGAATACAGAGGAAGAATGCCAGGCAGGTAGATCTCCACATGAAAGACGGAAACCTCCTTCTTATTCCACGGCCCAAGCCCTTCAGTGGAACACACGGATCACATCAGCAGTGTACTGTCAGCTGTCACCAGGGCTCCAAATCCACGTGGATGCCCGTTTCTCTGGGCATGAGCTTTGCCTTGGGTTTTCTCTTCATCAGACCAGGGCACAGGTATTCACAGATAGAAATCCATGCTTTATAGGTAAAAGCAGCTGAATGCTGAGCTGATCAGAATCAAGAAATACCATCCAGAGAAACAGATTACTTTCCTCCCCTTTTCTCCTGCAAATAATAATAGAATATCTACATTCCCCTCTTATTATCAATGGATATTCACTTTCTAAAATCCATACCACTGAATTCCTGCCAAGGAAAATAAAAATATATACACTGCTGTATATTTAAGAGAAATTCTCTTAGTCTTACATTGTCAGCGTCTTAGTCTGAGTCTTCTTATGTTTTCCACCTTAAATGTTTACACAGGCATGGCAGGGCTGTTTACATCTTTCTTAAGGGCTGTTGCAACCATATGAACTGAAAAAAGTATTTTCACATCCACGTATGAATATCCTTTACACCGAACAGTTTTGCTACTTTTGTTGAGTAGGGTTCAGAGTATTTGAGTGTCCACGAGGCACCAGTGGGGGTGGGGCGTGGAGGTCACAACTTTCCTCTCAATAAATACTGATATGTTTTAAAGGAACAGCTTCATGGATACTTGTCTGTAAAAGGAAAACAAGTTTATGGCGGTGTGTTTTCTGGCATGGGACTCACCTGCATCCACTCTATCCCCGGCCCCCCAACCTCACCTCCATGTGAATCTTGCTTATATTAACTTAGGCTATACAAGGGGTCTTGGGAGTGGGTTTTGTGTGTGTGTGTGTGTGTGTGTGTGTGTGTGGTACGCGGGCCTCTCACTGCTGTGGCCTCTCCCGTTGCGGAGCACAGGCTCCGGACGCGCAGGCTCAGCGGCCATGGCTCACGGGTCCAGCCGCTCCGCGGTGTGTGGGATCTTCCCAGACCGGAGCACGAACCCATGTCCCCTGCATCGGCAGGTGGACTCTCAACCACTGCGCCACCAGGGAAGCCCCTTGGGAGTGTTTTTTTAACCAGAGGAAGTAAGGTGACCCATGGGAGCTGCCTCTAAGTGTTTTATACCACATTATCTTAGGATGACTTACCCAGTGAGAATGGACCCAGGAATCGCCATGAGTCCTGAGCTAGGAAACCAGACAAGCACCAAGGCCAAGAACATACAATTTAGAACGTGGTGGCTCTGCTCACCCATCACTGCGAAGAGCTGTGAGGATCACTCCTTTCCGGGTGACTCTCAGCCCTGATCCCCTCAGGGAGCCCGGGAGAGCCACGTGAGGCTCTGTGCTGACAGGAGAGAGCGTAGCATAGGACGGCCATAGATTTTCTTCCACCTGCACTTCAGAATGTTGAAGTCAAGGCTGTACACCAGAGATGCTCACGTCCATAAAGGAAGGATTTTCTGGGTCCAGATTCCGCACGTATATAATAAGGCACCACAGACATTGATATTTGCTTCATTGTGAACTGGGATCTGCTAGCTGCTTATTGTCATTTTATTTTTCAATTCATAAAAAAAGATCTTCTCATCATTGGGCCTCTGGGCCTCCTTCTTCAATCCAAATCACCGATAGGAAACCAAATGCAGGAGCTGATGAATATGGTGATGGGAGGAGAGAGAGAGGTGGGGCCGGTGCCAGATTTGAAGGCACCCTCAGCGCCCCCAGGGGCTGCTGCGCGTGCATTGTGCGCGTTCCCAGATGTCCGCACAATGACGTGATGGGAGAGAGGAAGCGGGGAAGACACAGGTGTGTGGCCGTCAGACTCGAGAAGAGAGACAGATGGACAGACAGAAAGATTGAACCAGCTGAGATGCGTGCGGGAGACAGACATTCTAGTCTCCCAGAGATCAAGGACAGCGTTAACTCTCCCAAGCCAGGTGGGGACGCTGTTGAACACAAGAAGGTTTTAAAGGTTCATTATGAAATACTTGAGTAGCTTAGCCATGAAGATGGGCACATGTGCCTGATTTGGGGACACAGAGGCCTCTGTCTTTGGATGGTTGTATGTTCCTTTGATGGTGTCCTGACACCTTCAGGATGAAGATCTTCAGGCCATAGGTCTGGCCTCTCTCCCTTGCGTGATCTCTCACACACCCTTGTCTCCGGCCCAGCCAAGCTAGGGGCATCTCTGAGTGCCCTCTCCTCCCTCACGCCTCCTGGCTTCCTCACAGGTCTTTCTTCCCAGTGGAAATGTTACTGACCTTCATCAATAGAAATTGACCAGAGGCCAGACAAGAAATTCAGGCAAGGCTTTACTGGGGCCCCTGCACAGCAGGGGGGAGTGAGAACAAACAAGTTCCCTTGTTGGCTATCTGTCCTTCCACGTGCCTAAGCAAAGCAGTGTCTGTTATGATTGCATTAGACACCACTTTGGATCGTGTAGGTCTTGAGATTCCATTAGTGTGCTGTAAAGGCTTCAGGGGGTCTCCCTCAGGTTAGCCATGTAAGGAATTTGGAAGCTTAGTCCTTCTTGCCCACCTCACCACCAGGGGCCGTAAGACTCCGTAGAAGGCCTGGGGGCTGTTGGCCCCTTGCCTTGGTGCACGGCGAAGGCTGGAGTGGCCAACCCTTTCCCGGGCCAGCTCCCAGGCCTCCAAGATGCAACATGGGAGGCCCCAGATGGGCCTCTGAGCTGGCCCCCACCCCACGCTCACTCTGAAATCCCCCCCAGCTCTACCCCGGGAGCCCAGGGAGAGACTCCATCAGCAGACAATGATAGCGTCTTCAGATAGGTTTACAAAACGTTCAACCCTGGGAGAGCCTGAATCCAGGAAAGGTTATGTTGCTGCTAAACTGTCCCAAGGGGAGCATCACAATCAGCTCTGAGCCTGGGGCTCTGGGGAATTAAAGGAGAGACAAGCCCTGAGAATGAGTATAATCCCACTATGCAGAGCTCCCCCTATTTATTTCTTCATATGGATGAATTTGTATATATTTGCATTTTGTTCTATCTGATATTATGCATAGAATTCAAATTGAAATGACTTGAATAGATTTGAATATTAATGAGGCATATAAAGGCTGCCATCCCTGGCAAAGTCCCCTGGCAAGGGAGCCTGTGGTGCAGGAGCTCAGCCATCTCCTCGGGCACCCGCTCCACCAGACACCAGCACCGTAGCCCAGGGCAGGGGAGGGCCACCCTTGGGGAAGAGGGAGGTGCCCCCCTACAGCTGCTGGCACCAATCTAGGAGCCCACTCCACTGAGGGGGTGCGTTGTAAACAGCCCCCAGAGTGGGTTTGGCTTCTCGTCAGACATCCAGACACATGGTTTTAGCAAGGTCATGAAGGACAGGAGGTTTTCCCACATGAAGAAAAGCCTACTGCCTTTCCGTCCTAGAACTGGGAGGTGAGGGGCAGAATCGTGTTGCAACCAGACAGGTCCAGGTGAGGGTAGCGCTTCCTCAGGGACCCATCCAGGTGCTGTGCTTTCTTCTGCCCTGGGTCCTGGAGCTCAAGCACATGTAACACCTCCTGGTTATTTTCTACAGGATGATGACAGTTTGCCCATGTGTTCTCAGTGGGCCTGAGGGCTGTCAGTTCTTCTCGAGGCTCTGGTAGGAAATCACTAGATACTGGTCACTGCACCCTGCCTGGGCCTTGGGTTAACCTCCAAGAAGAAATACGATAGAAAGGCTGTGAACATAAGAACACCCCGTCTGGGGCTCACTGGCCATCTTTCTTCTCTTTGTCTAGACATTTGGGTAGCAGTTTGTCCTAAAAGGTGCCCTGTGGTTCCAGGCTTCAAATATTTAACACTCAGCATCAAAATTTGTAGGCCCATCGTGTAAGAACAGCGTTTTCTGGCAATTTGAATTGGGTTAATGGTTGTCTGTTGTATAGAGTATTAAGGATTACCATTTCTAAGTGATCCCCAAATTATTTGATTTTGTCCTAACTCAGTCTTGGCCGGTTCCAAGTTTAAATCCATAGCACCCATTCTAGTGGCTAATTGTGAGAGCAGGTAACAATGAGAATATACTTGGGAGTCATTTAGTTTCCTATTCCATGAGCTCTCATGTATACCCCATTTTCACTTCTAATTCAACAGTCTGAAAACTAAAATCATTGTATCCCCTGTTGTGGTCCTAATCTCACTGAAGGCTACCCCCATATTCCCAGTACCTTTTTCTGAAATCCAAGTTATCACCAGCCTCTTTCTCATCTCCCACAGCCAATCAGCTCTCTTATCAGAACACATTTTCTCTGCACCGTCTCTATTTTCTCTTCTGTTGCCCAACTTGTCCTCATCATTTTCTCCCAAAGTATTAGAGCATCCTCACAAGTTCCTCACTTTTTGTTCCAAAGTCATCCTTCACCGTCGTCATTCTTCACTACTTGTAGCTTCCTAAGATACAAGTCAGATTTACTCTTATCCATCTCAGCAAGTCCACTGGTTACCTGTAAACTGAGCCCCACACCTCCCCCTGGAATCTGAGTCTACACCATCAACCCACACTGAAAGTGCTATACAATCTGGCACCAGCTGTCTTCCTAGCATCATCGTCTCTCCATTTCTCCTTGCTCTCCTAGTTTTAGCCAAAAAAAAAAAAAAAAGAAAAAAGAAAAAAGAAATGATGTTCCCTGGATATACCATGCCTTCATGTCTCCGCATATCCTATTCCCTCAGCCTAAATATTCTTTCCTCATCCTTTATTAAAATACTCTTCCTGTTTCAAGGCTCAGCTCAAACCTCACCTCTCCCATGAAGTCATTTCCTGTTTGCAGCTTAGAGACACTGCTTTCTCTGTCCTCCCCCGACATGATGTAAATATCCTGTTGTATCAGGTGATCGATCCTGTCCAGATTGCTGCTTACCCGATATCTCACCAACTCAATCGCAAGTCCCACAAGGAGAGAAACTCTAATGTTTTAACATTTTTCCTATCATCTGATCATCTGTGACCATCAACAAATGTTTAATGACTGAGTACATGAAATGAATGAGTGTAAAAGATACACTGTTGTCTAGAGCTTGTCCGGTTCTCTACAGCATCCTGTTCAGCCCTTGCCCCATCCAGCATCTAATTGTCCTGAAAAGACACTGATATTTATTAAGCTCTTGCTACATAGGCCAGGTGCTTCTCAACATCTCATTTGATTCTCCACAAAAACACTGAGATGAAAAGATCCTTCGTTCCATTTTGCAGGTGAGGAAACTGAGTCTCAATGAGTCTAAGAAATTTGCGGCAGGTCATACCTCCGGTGTAATAAAGCCAGAACAGTAGCTCAAACCTTCTGCTTCCCCATCCAGTGTTCTTGGCACTACCCCAAAGCTGCCTCTATAGGCAGCCAGAGCAGACCGATTCTCAGCTTCCCCAGTCTCTGGGTCAGGCTTCAGTGCTCTGGGAGAATGAGTTTCCCTCAAATCAATCCTGGATGCAGTTATTATTTTATAGGGATGTTGTAAGTTGATAAGGTAGCTGTTATATGTTAATAACTACTGTAATGTTGTTCTTAAGGCCTATTACTTGTGCTGGCTTGTATTTTAATGTGTGCAAAGGTGATTACAACTTTAATATGAATGTTAAACAGGTTAGCTGATTTATCTGTAAGATAAATAAATAAACGAAACCCATACGCTCATTTCTATTCATTTCTTTCTCCCTCTCTGTCCTCCCCCCCTGTTCAAAAGCAGATGTGGTCTGTGGAGCACTGACAATGGAACAAAAAGAGAGTGTTTTCTCGGTGATAAATAGTGGTTATAGACTCGGTCTTTTGTTCCGAGTGAATTTGGACTGTGCGCCCTTAATAGCTGCTTGTCTGAGACTTTGTGCTTTTGACTGCATCTGGGAGATCGGTTCTGTTTGTGAATTGTACATTCACCAATCTTTCCCTTGAAATTGTGTTTTCAACCTCTGGGAAGCCCCCCGATGTTTTCTCAGTACACACTGGAAAGTGTGCCAAACTTTTAGAAAGGCAAGTATATCCCGATGTATCCTGGGGCACAGGACATAGAAGGGAAGACAGATATGAAAACAAGCAATGGTGCAGGAAGTGCAGGAAGATGGGGCCCAGGGTGTCTGCACAGAGTTATTTCTGTGGGAGCAGACAGGAGGGATGCTAACCCACCGCGTGGGGAGAGCTCTCAGAGGACACTTCCTCTAGGAAGTGGAGCTCCAGGGATGAGCTGAAATTAGCTAAGACAGTGGCATGGACATATATACACTACCAAATGTAAAATAGATAGCTAGTGGGAAGCAGGTGCATTGCATAGGAAGATCAGCTCCATGCTTTGTGTCCACCTAGAGGGGTGGGATAGGGAGGGTGGGAGAGAGATGCAAGAGGGAGGAGATATGGGGATATATGTATATGTATAGCTGATTCACTTTGTTATACAGCAGAAACTAACACACCCTTGTAAAGCAATTATACTCCAATAAAGATGTTAAATAAATGAATAAAAGCAAACATTCAAATCCCCCCCCCAAAAAATTAGCTAAGAAAATAAGCAGGGGGTGGAGGTGGGTGGGGGAGGGAGCTTAGGGGAAGGGAAGGGCATTCCAGGTAGAGGGAATGGCATATGCTAAAACCTGGACGAATGCAGCCAGTTCCGGGAACTACGAGGGGCTTGGTGTGGTCAGAACCAAGGGGCATCGAGGCCATTGGTAGCACTAGTGCTTTCGTGCACTGTGCCCAGAGCCGGAAGTCAGGGAGCTTCCTGGCCTGGAAGTGTAACTTGTGTTGGATGGGAGAGGCAATAACCAGTGTATGGTTATTGGGTGCTTTGCTTTAGGATGTAATTGCTGCAGAGGACAGGCAAAAGGAAGAAAGAGTGCAGGTTAGTCACAGAGATTCCACACATAGGGGTGGAGGAAACTTAACTGACAGTCATTGAAACTGAAATTTGTAGAGGAGGATGAAGACACACCCATCTGAGAGGACAGCAGACATGACACAGAAGGATTGCTAGCGGGAGAGGAGTACACAGCAACCCCTCAAAGAAAACATCAGAGAAAGAGGTCCAGAAGCAGCCCTGAAAGAACCACATGATTGTGTACACACAGCGCATAATGATACATTAAGGTAGCGTTAAAATCTAACAATGAAGTGTTAACAGTTATCCCCTGGACTTGATGTCACAGGCTTGGTAGGAAGCACCTTGGAGCGGACCAGGGTAAGGATGAAGATGGCAGTACTGGGCATCAAGGAGGCACAACTGTGGTGCAGGAACCCACACTCCAGGGGGCAGGAAGCGTGGTGGGCAGAATCTGAGTGCGAGTACAAAGAAAAAAGAAACAGAGGGGATTACTCTGGCTATGTAGCATACAGGACATGCATGCTCTTTCCCGATGCAAAGTATAAATTGGCACAGAAGTAAGTTACTGCCATGATGGGGACCTTCAACTCCCTGGACATTGGCTGGAAGGCCAGTCTGGCAAAAGCAGAGTTCTTGACATATTTTTAATCACCTTATAGGCAGCTTGATTCCTCAGAATGTTGAGAAAAAAAATCAGTTAGGGATTCGGACACTCTGGGCTCAAGCCTAAGTAATTTTCTCTCTTTTAACAAATATTTATAGAATAACCAAAGTGTGCCAGGCATTATGCCAACAAGACATAAACCTCTTGATGACTTAGGCACATAGTAGGCACTCAGGAAAGACATGTTCAAAGAATGCAGGAATGAATGAATGAATGTAACAGGAACCTTGAAGGAAGATGAATGCTCATCTTCAGAATTATAATAAAAACAGGACACTGGGCGTGATCAGATGCCTATCCTAGGCTGTAGGCCTATTGGTGAAATCCACAGAAAAGAAAGATGTAGAAAGGGAAAGCAAAAGGAAAGGTGGTTCCAGAAGGGTGGGAGCTTCAAAAATCAGAATATACTTTGACAATACAATACAAATCATCCGGCTGAAACATTGGGCAGCATCTAAAGAAACCAACATGGCTACACAGACATCACTCCAAGGGGCTCAGGTTGTAACAGGATGCATAGAAAGGATGGAAGGTGGGCACGTAGCACAGGGTGAGTACAAAAGAGGAGGAGGGCCAGGTGACATCAAGACCCAGACTGAGCCAAGTTTGCAGAAAAAGAAAAAAGCAAACCATGAGAAAAGACAAAATGGAGATTTTTAGTACTTCTTAAGAAAGGCGCATAATGTTAATCAGTTACAGAGAACTTCTCCTCAGCTTCTCTTTTGGTTCTGTCTTTTCTATTATGCTTTTCATATTTGAGGGAGAATAAACTTGGTGGAGATGGAATTGAAACCTGAGCAAGGTGGTATGATGGTAAAAGTATATATAAGGTTCAGAGTCCCAACGATCAAGGATTCAGTGCCAGCTCTGCCACTTCAGAAACGTGTGCCAGCAGTAACCTCTCCTGGCTCAGTTTACCCATCTATAGCATAGAGGTAATAACAAGAGTATGGCTGTCGTAGATCTGTTGTATACATTAAAAAATCTGATGCAGGGCTTCCCTGGTGGCGCAGTGGTTGAGAGTCCGCCTGCCGATGCAGGGTACACAGGTTCGTGCCCATCCGGGAAGATCCCACATGCCGCGGAGCGGCTGGGCCCGTGAGCCATGGCCGCTGAGCCTGCGCTCCACAACGGGAGAGGCCACAACAGTGAGAGGCCCGCGTACCGCAAAAAAAAAAAAAAAAAAAAAAAAAAAAAAAAAAAATCTGATGCAAATAACACACTTAACGTCATAACACATAAAAAAATTCAACGAATGTTAGCTATCATGATGATGATTAGATGTTTAAAACACATCTGATGACACGACCCAACAAAATTAACTTCCCAGGATATTGAAACAATTTGAAGATAAGATCCTGGAACCATTCTGGGTGAACAATAATCAAGAAATAACGGAAAATATGAGAGTCTGGAAAAATACCATTTTTTTTAAAGTGGAGGAGTAGATGGCAGTAGATTCTAGAAACAGCAGACAAGTGGATTTCACAGAGACCTCCGGGAAGAAAAATCTGCAGATGAATTTGATGGTTCATCAACACCCAGGAAGTCACATGTGGTCACTTGAAACCACCTTGGGCTTGCTCAGAGCAAGTCATGCTAACATCTCATTTAAGAAAAGAACTTAATTTCATTTCAGAATCTGTCTTTCTATTATTCTCAAATTTGATAAACAGATCTTCCTCTGTCTCAATTCCAGAGTCTTAATTGAAAAGGTTTGTTTACTGAAATCTCAGTATGAGCTAACAGTGTGACATGGTTACACACAATGGACTCTTCTGCTGCCTCAGTAGAAAACGCTGTGTTCGTATTGGGGACAGTACCACTGGGGACAGAAGCGGTACCACTCTCTGCTGATGTGACCACACCTGGGAGGTGTGTGCTCCTCCCTGAGCTCACATCTTAGCCCCTTACAAACAAGGGCATCCGAAAAAGGCTGTGAGGGCCAGGGTGGTGAAGAGCCTGGGGATGATGTCATCTATGGAAGGGTGGAGGAATTGTGTGTTATTGAGGCAAGAAAGGCAAGACTTCAGGGCTCTCCAGCTTTCTTGTGCATCAAAATGGCCTGGATGCCTGTTTAAATTGCAGATTCCAGCGAATCCAATCCCTAGATTTGTAGAGATTCCGATCCATTAATCCCCGGAGGAGCCCGGGAAATTACAATCGAACAGACATTCCAGGGACCATATTTTAAGCAGCACTGACTTAGAACAACAAAATAATTGTCCTCAGAAATAAAAGTTAGACTCTCCCATGTGGCTGAGAGGACAGAACCCAAATGGACAAGTCCTCAGCAATCCTGCCAGCCCTTGGAGGGCGGGAACCCTGGCTATTCATTCCTGTGTCTCTGCTTCCAAATATGGCATCAGGCACACAGTAGGAGGGCAGCAAATACTTGTTTCATAAAATTACAAGAAGGTAGAAGAAAGAATTTGGCAAGAAAGAAAGCTTCTGGAAAACGAAGAACGTGGCCTTATTAGGCAGGCCGCACGCCATCAACATCTATTCCCCATCTTTATGGGGAAACTGGATAATCATGTGTAAGAGGTGGTGGCACTAAGGTGACCTCCAGCATGTTCCACATTCTTAAAACTCAGTTAAAGAAATATATTGAAAAAATTATTTGACCAAGTCCAGAGATAATGGAGTCAGAAAAGTAGAGAGAGGAAAAGAAAGATGGTGACGTGCACTGTAGAAAAAGGCAAGAAGCAAACATTGGAAATGCGAAGAGTTGACCAAGTCTGAACAAGCATAAAGCACTGAATGTCTTCATTGTGGAATTGGCACCTGTAACATTTTACATGGTATGTAACTTAATTCCACCCCAAACACTCATTGAGCACCTACTATACACAGACAGGAAGCAGAGTTAGAGCTGGTCTCGGCCCTCCAGGAACTCACAGGACAACAGAAGAGATCATGAGTCCTACGTCTGCCCCCAGAATTATAGAACATGAATCTGCCTCTTCTCGGAGGGAGAGAACATGTGAGCACCACAGGGAAGGACACTACCTGTCACATAAATCACCACATCCCAAGAGTTTAGCATGTACCTGGCACACTGGGAGCACCAATAAATATTTGTTGAATGAATCAATGAGCAATAGAAACTAACATTTATTGAATCCCTTTTTGCAGGACAGTGTATTACATACTTTGTATAAGTCATTACTCTTAATTTTTCCAAACTCTGTAAGAAGCATTATCCTTGTTTTACAGATGTCAGAATGGAAACATTGTTGAGTCACTTGCCAAGGTCATAAAGCCTGTGTTTGAGATATGTACCTCCTAAACTCAGGCCATTTCTACTACACCATACTAGTCTAGATAACTCAGTTTTGGACAAGTGGATTGAGATCCAGAGAGGGGCAAGGTCTCAGTCAGGATCGCCCTGATAGTTTTTAACAAAACTGGGTCCAGACCGAAGCTCAGAACACTGGTTTCAGCTGACACCGGGGTTCTTTGTCACACAGCAGCAGCTGACCTCACTCCACCACTGCCTTGTTTCTGCTGACCATTGCAGGCCCCTCGGCCTTCACATGGGGCACATGTGCCTTAGCCAGCTCTCTCTTTGCCACTGAGCTGGGGCGCTCAACATTGGGTGGGTCAGTTTGAACTTGGCAATGTGGGTGGGACTAGAAATTGTCTGATGCAGAGGTCCTAAGAAGACTCCGCCACCATAAAAATGAGCGGATTTTCATGCCAGGGGACATTTGGCCTATGATTCAGAAGCCCGTGACTAACATGTTCATGCGGATTGGCTTCAGGACTCAATTTCTGACTTTTTTTTTTTTTTTTCAAAACTTAGAGTTGGCAGTGAAATAAGTTGTGTGCTAAATTGTTCTCCAGTCCCTATGGACTGCCCTTTGTTATACAAATCTAATTCCCATTGACTTTGGCCAGCATCCTGCTTGAGTGAAAGAGAGGGTAGATTAAAGGCTATCAACGCAATCAGAGCAAAATATTGCTCCTTTTTCTCTGTCACTTTTTATGTGGATGATAGGGAACATGAACAAAAGGATTTTCTTTCCCCACCCCTCTGCGATTGTTTCAGCTAGCTGTACCTAACATTTTTCAAGGCAAGAGAAGAATACTAGGGAAGAAAGAGAAGGTGCGCATGTGTGGTGTGTGCACACATGTGGCACCCCTGCAGGCACTCCTGGGTACTGTATCCATCAGGGGCCTCAGTAGCAAGCAACACGAGCCATCTAGCTGGTATAAACAGTAAACAATATTGAGCAGGGCACAGAATTTCAGAAGAGCTGACGACCAGCCTCTGAGGTAGTCTACGTAATACCCCAAACCATCCTCAGAACTCCTGCTGCTGCCAGAAGACACACTGATCCTGCGTTGATCTGGCCACAGCTGCCAACCCTGTCAGAAGGATGCTCTGATTAACCTCTTCTCGACACCACCAGCTCTCAAGACTGAGTCTGGGAAGTGGGTCACATTAGCAGTGACTGGGTCCTGGGCCTGCACTCTAGCTGCAAGGGAGGCTGTGAAAACCAGGATCTGCATTTTTGCAACTTCTACCTGGAGGTGGGAGGAGCCTCTGTTTCCCAACAAGACTCATGGATAATGAATTTCCCCCAGTAAAGGAAGGGTTCCTCCTGCTGGGCAGCCAAAAGGAAGAACATGTCCACCCCAGACACATCTGGTGTGGCTTTCCCTCTTAATTTGGGGGCGGGAAACACAGCGTGTGAAGGAATATGTATGCATAATCCTGCTCTCTCTCTCCCAGGACTTTTCTGTACAATCACCAGGTCTAGGAAATGTGTACATAGTGAATATACCCTGTGATATTTTCCAGTGAAACAGGCGCTGAGGTGTCATCCTCTCTAACTCATCCAGAATTCTCAACTTTCCAAACAGGAGAAACCAGATGAGCTTCGGCGTCGCTTTGCAGCAGGGGGTTTATAATCATAAATAGAAGGGGCCGTATAAATTCTCTACCATGAATCTGTCTCTCCTAGACTGAATATTCAGATGCTGCTCTTACCTCATCGGGTTCAGTTGCTGGTCATTCTGTCTGTACAATGGACTGAGCCCAAGTCACATAGAACCTGTGTATTTGGAAAACCACTGCAAGTGAATCATTAGAGTCTTTTGAAATAAATAGCAAGATTTCCCTGCCTCTTTATCTGTAGGCCTTACAGGATGGACCATAGGAAAGATGCAGAAACACTGCCTCAGTGCTCTTTGCTAATTGGAGGTTGGAGACATTGATTTATGAGAGGTGCCTTCCATTATAACACCTTAGGTTGATCTCAGAGCAGAGAATCAGAACGATTTTTTTTTCTCTTCCATGGTTCCTTTCAGAGCTCTTCCTGCAGTAATTCCCCCTCCTAGGATTGTTGAGTTAAGGTAATGTGATCGTATTTTTATGGGTGCAAGAAACAAAGAGGCTCAATGACATGCCAAAGGTCAGATGACAGGATGGGGAAGCAGCACCCAGAACAGGACATAAAAAGCCTGTCCAGCTTCCAGTGTCTTCTAACTCTCATTTTCACATCTAGCTGTTATCTCTTGAGAATTTCTAAGCAATTTGTAATGATTACAATCTTTTCGGTAGACATCATTATTCTCAGGTCAGAGCTGAGAAAACTGGGCACTCAAAGAGTTGCCTCTGCATCCCCTATTCATTCAAGAATCAGAAACAGACCTTGATCATTTTTCACTAATGGTTTAATCTCCAAACCACTGCACTTTTCATGATGTTTATTCAGTTCTGTTTCTAGAATTTCTGTCACCAGAATTGTAGATAATACAGTCTGCTCATAAATAGTCAAAAACCACCTAAATAAGGATGTACTTCTTTGAGCAAGATGACAATAAAGAGATACCAAGGAAGGTGAAAGCCGTTGTGTTGGGGGGATAAACAATAGATTAAAGGAAAATTGAAAAGCAACATTTGTTTAATATTTCATCTCTTAAAACTCCCTGAGCCCTTCAAAGCCACTGCAAGTGAAGGAGGTGTTAGAGGCTGGAATCTGAGATAGAGGCCATAGCACTGCCACAGTGCCAGTCTGTCCCTCTGCTGCTGTGTGGACAGATGTCTACTAGATGCTCATCAGATACTAATGTGAAAGTATTTCTTTGCTTCCTTAGGTGTCACTTATTTGGAACTCAGCAAACGTTGTTTTTGTGGAAGCAATGTTCTAAATTAGACCGGATTCCTTAGTCCATCCACAGAATTTTATTTAACTAGGAATGTGGTTGAAATACTCTGTGTTTACAATTTTACGTATAATAGAAAACACACCTGTCACCACATCAATGAACTCATTAGCAATTCAATAATTGAATTTAAAAAATGGTAAAATCAAAACTATTCAGTAGTTTGGTATTTAATAAAAATCAGATTTCTTTAGAGGACAGTATATTGATGCAAATCATGGCTTTTCTGGACCCTGAAGTGTTGTCAGGGCATTTGTCAGGGTTTAAAGTTTGATGGTACAGATTTATTTTATTTTTTTAATAAATTTATTTATTTATTTTTGGCTGTGTTGGGTCTTCGTTTCTGTGCGAGGGCTTTCTCTAGTTGTGGCGAGTGGGGGCCACTCTTCATCGTGGTGCGCAGGCCTCTCACTATTGTGGCCTCTCTTGTTGCGGAGCACAGACTCCAGATGCGCAGGCTCAGTAGTTGTGGCTCACGGGCCCAGTTGCTCCGCGGCATGTGGGATCTTCCCAGACCAGGGCTCGAACCCGTGTCCCCTGCACTGGCAGGCAGATTCTCAACCACTGTGCCACCAGGGAAGCCCCAGATTTCTTTATGTCTAATTTAGCTCTAAAGTTATGGATTTCTGTTTCATTGATACAGCTATATCACTTAGATTTACACTCATCTGTGGATGATACAGGTGACCCTTGAACAATGCCGGGGCTAGGAACGCCAATCTCCATGCGATTGAAAATCCACCTATACCTCTTCAGGTGGCCTTCTGTATCCGCGGTTCCACATCTGCGGGTTCAGCCAGCCATGGATAGTGCAGTATTGTAGTACTATTTAATGAAAAAAAATCCACGTATAAGTGGACTGCACAGTTCAAACCCATGTTGTTCAATGGTCAACTGTAATAAGAATGCTGTTTAATAAGGAGAATGTGAGAGACTAGAAGAAAGGGAAGAAAAGAAGAAAGAGGAGGGAATTTCCTAGAAAACTCAAATTAAGAAAAAATTAAAAGGGAACCAAATAGAAATGTGTACAGATATGGAAAGCAGCATGCCTGAAGTAGAATTAACCGAGCTGTGAAGAGTGAAAAACAGGCAGAAGGATTTTTCAAATGCATAATATCCCTGAGAGGAAGAGGATGGTGGTAGGGAAGGTTGCAATTCCCTAGTCAACCTCCAGGTGGCAGTGTCAACCCGAGGCAGTTTGGCTGTTCTATGACTTGGGTAAAAGAAGGCTAGTTTCAGCTAGGTTTTCTTTTGTACTGTGTTGTCTGAACTCAGGTAGAGTTTTGCATTAACTAAGCATATTAGCACAAGACTTTGATTCCTCTCATTGGTTTTGCTGGAATGACATACCAACCCTTCAATACCATTTTGTTTGCGCACTTGGACCCTGGCACTGTGCTGTTCCCAGGCAGTCAAGAGCAGGGAGAAGGTGGAAGATTAAAAAACATGGAAATGCCCCCCTGCTGCCTCTTTCCTCGATCCAAGAAGAGAATCCTGGAAGGAACCCATCTCCAATTTTGAATAGATCCACAAAGCCATATTCTAGGATGGCACGTCATAACTAAGTTACTCAAAGTAGCCTCGTGCCATCAATGGTATGAAGACCATCAAGGCCACCATCACAGTTTGCTGGAGGCTCTTTCACTGCTGCTGTTTCTTCCCTTTATTCACTTGGGTAGAATTTGTCTCTGAGGAGGACATTTCCTGTATCCTAATGTGGGATTGCTTGGAGGGCCTTGGACTCTCCAGGCTGCATCATCACCCTGCCCACAGCTCCACAACCCTGCCAGGAGGTCTGACTTCCTCTGCCTTGGTTCACACCCACTCGTTCTTCTGGGCTTTGCTTGGATATCACCTCCTCAGTAGCTTTCTTTCACTCCTTCTGTGAATTCCCACAGCACCCATGCCTATTCCCAACCCCATCTTAGGACTTGCCATACCACACTGAATTGCCCATATGTTTTCCCCTGTGGTAACCACCTCTCCCTGGAAGACTGGTGATCCTAAAGATAGAAAATCTGTCTTATTTCTTCTTCCACTGTGCCTATGGGAGACATTCAGCAAGTGTTTATTGATTAAGTGAATAAAGTGAAACCCCCTTGACCAGATGTCCACTACACTTTTTGCCCCCAACCTGGTTTTCACAGTTAAGTGGCTTCATTGGCCCCTGAGTGCCCCCTTCTGTCCCAGCAGAAGTGTGCTGTGCTCAGAGCCTGGTCCTCTGATAGGTGGTCACAGAGCAGGTGCTCAGACATCTAGGTCCAAAGTGACTCCCTCCCATCAGAGACCTGTTCCAAGGATGTGGCAGAGTTTTTCTTTATCCGATAAGATGGTCGAAAACACATATAATCACATCCTGTTAGAGCTGAAGGGACTTTAGTGATCATCCAGCCACACCCACTATTATTTTTACAAATGAGGGAACCGAGTCCCAGAGAGGTGCGATCCCCTTCCTAGAGTCACACAGCAAGCCTGCTAGCAGACCTGCAACTGGAAATTTCATCTTATACCCCTGCCGTTTTTCTGTGGCAAGGTGCTATTGTGTACAATTCCTGATCTGTGGGCTCCTGAGAGCCTGCTTCTGGGATAAAGTGAACAAAAAGGGTGCAGCCTTATAAATGGGCTAAATAAATAAATATGACAGCATACCCATCTTAGAGCAGCTTTCTTCAGGAGGAGCTTAGCACATTTAATAGGGTGCTTGTAAACAGGAGCTATTTGAATAGTTTCTCCAGCACACTGTTAACATTTATACGTGCCCCATTTCATCTGTAATCTGCTTTTACAAGGCACTGGTGAGCCTTTGATGGCAGCAATGAATGACCCAGACGGCTTCATCCCAAGTGTTCAAACCAAGCTGAAAATTTGGGAGAATCTAAGGTATTCATCTCCATAAAAAAATCCAAACACATTAACTAAAATTGCTCTTCTCCATCCAAATACATTAACTTTTTCTTTCTTTCCCCTTTCTTTCTTTTGCATTTTGTCATTACCATGTTCTGGTTATTGCCCACATCTGGAGCATGGCAGCTGTCCTGTAATGTGCAAGCTGCGGTGTATAATTTGGAGAACTTGAATACAAATATCTGTTAATTAAAAAAAAATACAGAAGCATGTTTGTCAGCTTGTAATTATGTAAAGAAGAACACCACCTCCCAAACTAATTTAAAAAGCAAAATGAAAATAACTTTACCAGCGGCTTTACAAAATCCAACAACTCTGCATTTAGCCATTAAGTTTCTTCTGATTATCCCAACTTCCTTTGCAAACATCCATGAAGTTTCTCTGGGGAAAGCAGGTGGGCCCAACAGGGTAATCAGGAAAGTGGGCCTGGACTGACAGTCAGGTCACTGGATTCTGTTATTTGCCCCTTATGGTAAGTGGAGGGCAGGGTTTCTCAGCCTCGGCACTGTTGATATTTGGGGTTGGATAATTCTTTGTTGTGATGGGCTTCCCTGTGCACTGTAGCATGTTTAGCAGCATCTTTGGCCTCTGCTCGCTAGATGCTCACCAGCATCCACCCATCCACCAGTGGTGATCCACAAAATGGCCCCAGACATTGCCAAATGTCCCTGGAGAAGGATTGGGGGAGATTGCTCCCAGTTGAGAACCAGTCATTTTTATTTGCTGTGTAATATGAAGAGCACAGGGCTTGGCTTCAGAAGACGTGGGGTTAAGTGGCCCTTTCGTTCTACTTATATGACCCTGGCCAAATCACCTGGCTTTTCTCGACACCAGCTTCCTCATCTCAGCGGTGGGTTGCTGTGAGGGTCAAGTGGAATGTGGAAGATTTTCAGATGTAGAAAAAGGCATTAGGAAAATAGGTTGTTATTATTATTATTGCAAAATGGCGCCTGAGGTGAAAGTTTAGAGGAGGGCCACAGGGCAGCTTTGTGCAATGGGAAGCGATTCCGTTAGGACTTTGGCCTGGTTAACACAGGGCACCAACTTGTTGACTTGACCTGTTAACACAGAGCTCTCCCACACTCCGAGACTGGAGGGGTAGGTGGGGTTTGCAGTGTTCTTCGGAGAATTGATGGACCTGGTGAAAGAGCACTGGGGCAAAGAAAGTCACTGAGGAGCAGCTAATGGAGATGGAATAATTTTATATACACAAGATGAAGGGCTGTACGAGGGGCTTCAGTCCCCTCCCCATACCCTCTCTTCTCCCCATAACAGGTAGAGAGGTGTTTGAACTACTCAGACTCCTGTGAGGTTGTGTAAATGCCAGGCCCCAGGTCAGAGAACATTTCAGACCATTTTCTAATGGTGTTTTAACAGTAAAGAGATTGCCCGCTTCTGGGATCATGGGAAGACAGGTGGGTGGATGGATGAGAAGCTCTCAAGGGCCCTTCCAGCTCAAGAATTTTAGGATTCTGTGTTCAGGGCTGGGTATTCTGGAATCCAGACCGTCCCTTAATTCATCCACAGATTTCTGGGGAGACACTGAAATAGCAGGAGCTGCCACTCACTGAGGATGGCTCTGTGCTGGAAAGTGTGCTCTTAGGTTTATCATCTCCAGACAGTTCTATAAGGTAGGTATAATTCCTGTTTTCCAAATGGGAAAGCTGAGGTGTTTACAGGTGAAGTAACATAACATAGAGCAGGGACACATGGTTTGTAAGAGCAAGCTTGTCATCCTCTCATCCAAATCGATTAGGAGAAGGGTCTGTGGCAGGTGTCTAGACTCCAAGCTCACAGGTACCTGGGGAAGCACAGCCATCGAGCTGCCACTCGCAGACAGAACTGTCAGGTCCCAGCCTAGCCCACCTCCTCAGCTGAGCACTTGATGGCCCTGTGGCTAAACTCTGAAGGCCAAACATTATGGGAAGGTTTAGGAGGATGCCATAATGTCGAAAATAAAAAATAAAATAAAGACAGGAGGAAGACACTGACAGCTTGAGTAGAGCAAACACAGTCAATACACCCGAGATAACAATTTCTGCAGAACAGCGCCTCGCTTACCCAGACCCCCAGGAGATGCCGCCGCTCTGACAGCCCGCAGGAATTCTGACTTGCTGCACATCTTTTCATCTCCTGCCTGCTCCTGCCGACTTTTTCATTTTATGTTATTAAATATTAAACCCTGTAAACACTTTCATTTTTCTGCGCCAGATTGTCAGTCAAATTACCCTTTTGTAATAGTATCAAATCATATAGGTATCACTTAGTTTCTGGAGCCATTCAAAAATCCTATGGCAGGAGCAAACAAGGATGGACCTGAACTGTTGGTCAGGACGCCTAAATTCTTTTTTTCAGACCCTGGCATCAGCTAACCCCTTATATCTATTCAAGTCAGATTGTTTTCTTTCCAAGCAAATAGAATTGGATGTGCTACTAAGACACCCACCTTCTCTCCAGCAGATTTAAAGTCGATTGGAATGACTTTGAAAATTCAAAATTCTAGAAGTTGAGCCCCATCAACTCAAGAAGCTGTCTGTGGATTTAGACAGAGCACATCATCAAGGTTACTGTCTTGATACCCAGAACACGTCACGTTCTGTCACTTCTCTGGCTGTCATTTGCTGGTGCTCTGGAATTGGTCATTATTTCCCAATGTTAAATATCCAAAGAAAGATATAATGAGGCCAACATGATACACAAGGAACTAATATATTCCAAAGTCAGAAAGAAATAAGATTGTTAAATTGACTGACATTTTGGATGATCCATGTCTCCTCTCTCTCCCTTAACAAAGACAATCACAACTTTATGATATTTAAAATTCAATTTTGAGATAACACAAAAGAAAGGATAATTGGTTCCATGAATTCAAATGTCAGTTACTTGTGTGTTAGTATTTTGTGATGTTACCAGCATTCCAGGACCCCACTGTGAAAGCCAAGGCATTCCTGAGAATTGGAATCTGATGGTAACTATTGTGCAAATAGAAGAATAGACCATGACTCTCCCTTCCCAGTAACTACCAATGTAATCTCCACTTCCTAAGTACCAGTTTTCAAAAGATAGAAAAGATAGAGCTTATGATGTGTAAACACCCAAAAGCCTCCTTGTAAATAAGCAATACCATTGACCAACTCAAGTAGATTTGTCAATAGTGGGAAATAAATCAACTAAATTTAAGGGATTAAATCAAGTGGATTTAAGATTTTACCAGGAACTTTAATTAAGGCACCATCCTGTAGCTCTTTGCTGGTCTCCCCAGAGCACCTCTCCCACCCTTATCTCCAATCCATCTTCTCATTCTTGTGCTGCTTTTTCTGTGCCCTAGCTAAAGCTATTTAAACTTTTCTTGGCGCTAATGACCCATCTGTTGAGTTGGGAGAACAACAGTCTGAGGCATCTGGCAGAGGGTGGTCCTCTTTAATGAACGTTTGGACAGTACTGTGAACATGAGGTACTCAGTATTAATATTGCTTTCCAATGCCCTAGACAATCTAATGAAATGATATCTTAATCTATGTCACAGCTAATTCATTTTGGAACTGAGTCTACTGATTCAGTTTGGGGGTCACCGAGAAGATGTATTTTTCCTTGGGACAAATATTGACCTCCTGAGCCTCCATCAATACTTACATTTTGGGTCAATAAATCTCAGTGTTGACCTTGATAAAAGTCAACAATCTCCACAGAACCTCAGGGTCTTCGTCTGTGCTGCCTTAGTTCCCAGGCTGTCACTTGATTCTGTTTTAATAAATCCTTATTTGCAGGAGGTTATAACACAAGCTGTTGGCATGCCCTCAGGGGTAAAGTTGCTGGGTGTATCCCCCAGGCATTGGCATAGAAATGCTGAGGTGAAACTATCCCAGTGCTTCTTAAAAAATCCCTGATCTTATGTCCATACTTCTCTTCCTGCAGGAAGGGGCTTTCTAGGAGGGCCTACCCCACATGAAATAAGGTGCGGACTAGGTAGATTCCTAACAGAGTCTATCAAACTAGACGATTCCATTCACTGAGTGTTTGAAGGCTGTCTGTCTACTTGGAAGTACAGGGTGCTGCATACATGCAGCCCAGTGTCATGTTTGCAGACATAGGACATTAATCTGAGCACGCTGATGGTCATCAGTAATGCTCTTCATCACCAAAGAGATTATGTCGCTTTCACTCCAAACCACGAACGTGCCTGGAATAGTCTATCAGCTGGGCTGAGACCAATTGTTTTATATGTGCAGATTTAGCCATTCAGTAATTGTGTGCATTGAATATTTTTTAGGAAACTGCTGTGCCAGGCTCTTTGCCAGGGTGAGGTTTTGCTCTCTCTTGAGCCCCACAGTTGCCCACTGCCTGGTAGGGACTGAGAATACAAAAATACATGAGGCACGGAGGGAACTTTGTAGTATAGACACAGTTGAATGCATTCCTCATTTTTCCTACTTCTCACCTCATTCAAACCCTCATACCCACACCTCTCCCATCATGAACGAGTTCAGACCAGGAGCTGGTGCTCGTGTAAATCTCTCATTGGAGTCACATGCCGACAGGACTAAGGTCATTCACTCCAGGGATAGCTCTTCCCACCACTTTCAGACACCTTGCCAGCATCGCATCATTTGTGGTCTTTGGGGAACAGTTGGGGGAAGGGGTTGCCTTGGTTAAAGACACGAGAAACACATTTTGTAAGAGGAGGAGGGGTCTGCTTTTGAACCTATGGAGAAGATGTTATCCAAGAGGGAGGGCAGACAGTGATGAAGTGACAGATCAACAGGGTGGGTGCTATGTTCATCATGTTTTGTCTTTGGGGTTTGCATTTAATTGCTTTCAATATAGATTTGAGGAGAGAGAATGGCTCATCACAAAGTATTCTGTTCAGAAATGTTGCACAGATAAACAGATTTCTAGAATAAATGTATGTAAAACTCAAAACTCTGTCCAACACGTCTTATGATGAATGAGATATTTTTATGTGTTTCCCATTGATTTATCTGCTTTTAATGGGCCCATTTGCAAGCAGCAGTGCTTCCAAACTCTCAAGGATGGTGTGTGTGTCTGTGTGTGTGTGTGTGTGTGTGTGTGTGTGTGTGTGTGTGTGTCGTGAAGGATGGTAAAGGGAGAAAACTAGCAGTTCATTCATTTCAGAAAGCTAAATGTTGGAAGACTAGATCTCTCCTACAGCTCTTCCTCTCTTCTCCATTATTTGTCAGTCCTATTAGTAATTCAGGCTATAAAAGCCTATTTTTTATTTACCTAGATTTTTCCAAATAGCTGAGGAAAATACATTGATGAGAAGATGAAAGGGAAGGGGCCTTTTGAGTTATTCACAAGTAGGGTCTATGTTGTCTGAATTTTTAGCTTAATTGTCTGCTTTCCATCTGCATTTTTCTGGGTATCCCGGGCTGAATCATCTCGATCCAGGAGCCAACTCAACAGTCTCGTCTCTGGACCGTTAGCAGCTGCCTGGAACCACAATTCAAATCAAATCAATCTTGATGAGTTTGATTAACTGAGCTCCGGGAGTTTTGCTCGGTGCTGGTCCTTTGAATCAAAACCTTAAGATCTCAGGCAGTGTGTGCTGGGAGAGCTCTAAATGTACCCCAGGGCCTCTTTAGAAAGACAGGGTTTGTCTCAGTGTCCTAGGCTCCATTTCTGAAAATGGCAAAATAAAAACAAAAACAAACAGGCAAACAAAACCTGTTATAGCAGAGCTTGTCCTGTCCCACAGGGGGTAGTTAGGATATTAGCTGCCCTGCTCTTAAGATGACTGCTTGTTTCTGTTTTCCTCATTTATTCATGGAGGATTTGCCTTTTATTTATTTCTGGCAAATAAATTAACTTCTTTTTATCCTTTCATGTCTCCTGAGTCGTGTCAAGGTCTTATCATGTACTCTGCCTTCTTCCCTACTCCCAGAAGACTTCCAAGGGAAATCATTCATTCATTCATTCAATCATTCATTCAGACAACAGCCATTTATTAAGTATCTGATATTTGCCAAGTACTTTGCTGGGAACTGTGGAATTTTAAAAAAATGGATCAATCAGGATTCCTGTCCAGAAGGAGAATAGAATGTAGCATAGAAAGACGGGCCTAAATAAGCATGTACAATAAACATTTGAAGACATGATTAAGAATGAGTTAAAACAGTGCTAATGTGCATAAGAGGTGGGGGAGTTAGATATGAGGGGAATCAAGAGGTCAAGTCTACTGTCCTTGAGCACCAGTTGGATTTAGGGAGTGTCAGATGCATGGCCCCAAGGCTGGCTAACAGGGTGGAAGGTGGGGCATCCTTTGACATAGGGACCAGTGGAGGGGAGGCAGGTTTGTGTAGCAAGTGCTGTCATCTCCTTTGGACTCACTGAATGTGAGTGAACTTGATGTCTGGGGAGGGGTCTCAAGTGGCAGTTGAATATATGATATTGGAGCTTGAAGTTTGGAGGGAAGGATCTGGACTAAAGAGAACAATTTGGGCTATTTCCACATAAAGGTGGTGGTTGAAACAATGGGAGTGGATGAGGTTATCTAAGTATAGCTTGTGGAACGAGGAGAAAAAAGGCTAAGATAAAGACCCAGTATAAACCAACATTAGAGGTGTATTAGTCAGAATTTTCCAGAGAAAAAACAAAACCAAACAATAAAAAAACAGAACCAGTAAGATGTATATAGAAAGAGAAAGAGATTACGTAAAAGAAATAAACTCATGTGGTTATGGAGGCTGGGAAGTACCACGGTCTGCTGCCTATAAGATAGGGAACCAGGAGAGCCACTGATGTAGTAAGTTCTACTCCAAAAGCCAGCAAGATGAAACCTAGGAAGAGCCAATGTTTTAGTTCAAGTCCAAAGGCAAGAAAAAGATGGATCTTTCATTCAAGCAGTCAGACAGGAGGAGTTCCCTCTTACTTATGAGAGGTTCAGCCTTTTTGCTTTAGTCAGCCTTCAACTGATCAGATGGGGCCCACCCACATTAGGGAGGGCAGTCTGCTTTCCTCAGTCTACTGACTTAAATGTTAAGCTCATCCAGCAACACCCTCACGGGCATACCCAGAATACTGTTTGACCAAATATCTGGCTCCCTGTGAACCAATGTAGTTGACACATAAAATTAACCATCACAAAGGGCAAACAGAGGAGAAGGAAGGGGTGCCAGAGACAGAGAAGGTAAAAGAGGTAAGAGAAATGCTCTCATTTGTAGGAATAATGCCTCAAATCACCTTAAACACCTTTTACTAGGAAGGTTTTGTATGAGTATTTTGCATTCGTGTGCACACTTCAACATGATTGGGCAAAATAAGCTATGTGTGAAAAACACTGTGCTAGGTATTGTAGGAGAATTCACAAGTGAAGGTGATTCCATTCCATCAAATGTAGTGAGAGAGGTTAAATGTATCTATAGATAAAATGGAAGAGGAAGGATGGGCTGAAAAAGTGCTAGCCAGTCTCAGGGTCTTGAATGTGGGTCCCTGTTATACATCATCACTTATTATGACCGGATGGGGAGAGGTCCCCTCAGCCAGAGGATGGGAGTTGGGCTAAAATGGAAGAGCTTCTTACAGATGCTTGCACAATGTCAGAAGGAGGATGGTTCCATGGAACACCAGCCCACGTAAACTTCACTTAAGATGTGGGCTCCTCTGGGGACATCCCACATTCCACCATTCTGTCTTTGTGCTTGATGAATGGTCATGATCACACAATTATTCTTACATATTCACACTCCCAGATATCCTCTTATTTTTTTTTCTCAAAAATCCTAAACTGCAACTACTAGAAAGGGTGAGTTAACATTTCAGTGCCAGGCCCTGTGCTCTACATACATTATCTCCTTTACCTCTTCCAACAATCCTTTGAGATTGTCCAACAAAACTAAAACTTCAATCCATTTAAGATTATAAGAAGCTGTGAGGATTAAGAGACAGTAGAGGACCCCTGTTCTCCATTGTGCTTTGTAAACTGTGTAGCAGCACACAATTGAACAATCTTATTGAGTCACGTAGCAGCCCTCAAGATAGATGGCACCCTGCCCATTTTACAGAGGAGGAAACCGAAGTTCCTTGAGACTGATTTGCTAGTGAGTAGTAAAGCTGGCAGCAAATCCAGGTCTTGTGATACCCAGATAACCTGGTCCTCCAGGTTACCCACAGCTACTTGTGCAGGAAGAGGTTAAGGCCTACCCTCAGATTTTGCTCTTGTCCAGGCAGAATCCAACCTTGACTCAACCCTACAACAGAGCCAACCTGCCTCCTATGCCTTAGAAACTTCTCTCATCCAAGAACTCACCAGATTGCCACGGTCCAGCCTTTCTTTGCAGCCTGTGCTCTTTCTCAGACTCAGAAAGTGCTGAGATGGCAGTGCTAGAGGCTCTGTTCTCGGGTACGCTGAGCATCAGGTAAGATAAGTTTGAGCTTGCATCTTCCCCTGGCAACATTTGACAAGCATTTGCCATAGAAAATTCAAAATTAACACTTGACAATTAAGCTCTGACTTGAGAGAGCCGTATATACCATATGTGTAACCCCTGGACATTTCAGTTTCCAATCTGCACAAGTAAGATAACATTCTGAAAATGAAACGTAATCATTAATGAGCGATGTTCCTTAGGATAGATTGATCTGCAGTAGTGAGCAGTCTCCATGATCTGAGCAGTGGCTGATGATAAGGAAGAAGCAGGAGAGTCGGAAAAAGGAGAGAGATGAGCATCTGAGCCTTGAGGTCAGTCCCAGAGGCTGGAAGGTGGAAGGCCAGCTTCCATGAAACACTGGCCAGCTCTGTCTTCCTGGGGCGTAGCTCTGTGAATTCATCAGTCAGCAGCAGCCATTGGCTGGGCCAGGATGGGGTTAATGGAGACACAGTGGGGAGACACCAAAGAAGCGGAAAAGGTGGTCCCTGCTGTGAAGACTTGGTAATTGCATTGCAGAATCAGACGATATACACATGAAGTAGATTAAGCACACCACCCAAGAGGCACCCACACGAGTACAAATTAATATGGGGCCTGATGGTTGTGGGCCTGTTTTCCTGCCTCTGTGTCACCAAGGATGACAACTAGAATTGCCTGGCAGCAATTGTAAAAAGTACTTGTAGATCCTTGGCGAGAAGTCATCAGGCCAAAAGAGTGCATTGTGATTTCTTATTATATTTAATGTAAAATTGAAGCATTTGGATATTTCCAAAGTGTAATTTGTTCTGATGGGTGGGCCGACAGTGAATTGGACTGCTTCACTAGGGAAGAGGCAAAAAATAAATTAAACAAATTAATGACTGTGACGCATTCCAGGGAGGAGAGAATGCGGTTGATAATCCACCCCCACCATCACCCCTAACAAAAATCATCAGTTTTATTGCAGTCACATCTCCTTGGGCTGCTGCTTCTTATGGGTATTCTTAAAGAAAACTTCCCCTCCAGTCGTTTTCTTTAGCCCAATAAGCACAGTCACTAATTTTCTCTCATTTGGAGATTCCCTCCTGGAACTATATGCCATTAAAATGGTTGGATATGTAGAAATGGGCTGATGGAGATATGAGGATAAAGGGAGTTTCAGACGTGGAGAGACTTTGTCAGATGGAATGACTCTAACATGGGATTCACTAACCAAAAGAGAAAGATCCTGCCACAGAACGGTGAGGAGGAGAGCCGGGCCCCGGGCCCGGAAGCATCCAGGAGGCATCGTGTGCCCAGAGCACAGCTCAATGCCCAGCCTCTGCCAACTGCTCATTGGCCGAGTGAGCAAATGAGTGAATGGATGAATGAATGAATGAATGAACTCACGAACAAATGGGTGACTGAGTAAGACAGATGAGCTACTGAAACAGAGAGGTGGACTGGAGTCTGGGAAGCAGGGTGGGGCAGGGGTGGGGGCAGGATGCAGGACTCGCGAGCAGGTAAGCATCAGTGGGAACCATCAACTGATGGTTGAGGGCAGCACAGAGCACAGCATGAGGTGGGTGTGCGGCCTCGGCACGTGTCTCTTGGGGCAACATGGACCCATAGTTGCGTGTCCCCTTCTTCATAGAACTTTTTACATCTTGCATTTACTTGTGTGATCATTCAATTCATGATCACAGGATAATATTCAAACTATTTAAGAACTGGGGTATCAGTGGCACCGGCCAACCAGAACAGACACAATCCCAAGGGACACCAGTTAAAAACCCAGTGTGGCCATCCAGAATATCAACCCCGGCTGCATCTCAAGACCTAGGTTTTATGAGGATGAGTATCATGTTTGTTTTAATACCTGTTAAAGCCTCAGCACCTAGCTCAAGCCTTTGATACAAATATAGTTCCTCGTTTAGACACTGTGTCTGCTCTGGGTGTAGCAGCTACTCAATAAATACCTGTGGAATGAGTGAATGCATTATGTAGGGAAGGCATGGATTGCGTGAAGTGAGATGGAGGCAGGGAGGTTTCCCTGGCCTACCCAAATGGCAGGACGGCCTGCCTTCCTTCGGGGGGCCACATAGGACCGCCCTGGGGCCTTGACACACAGGAAAGGGAGGGCAGAGGCAGATCCAGCAACCCCGCCCCCGGCAGCCCGGGCATTTCCTCCAAAGTGCTTTCCTCAGCTTGGGTAAATAACTCTGTTAATGCTCTCCAGACCTCTCCCCTTTGTTAGGGAGCTCAGTGTATTAATTAAAAACCACGGGCAGCTCTAAGTATCTCCAGAACAGGGATTAAGCCAGCTTTCTGTCAACTGCTTTCAAAGCGATTGCTTTTGCTTAAGAAATGCTTTCTTTAGGTGTTAAAGCAACGCGCTTTCCACGGTTCCATCTCCTCCGTTACCTCCTTACCCTTCTGGTCCCTTCCCCTAATTCATGCTTCAAACCAACTTCAGCGGGAAGACCACAGTGAAATGCCATGTGCCTGAAGCAGTGCCCCCTTGGACAGACACGGCTCACTGGGTTCTAATGTAATCAGAGCAAGGCCAGCATAGTGAGTGGGTCAGTCCCCTGCCCCTGCCCACCTCTCAGCTTCAGCTGAGTTAAGGCACGTATACCACAGTCATATCAAGCATGTTTAGATGTGCCGATGAGGGGGAAGCAAAAGACAGGGCTGGTTCCTACGTAATGTGTCTCAGTTTACTCTTCTTTTTTGCATCCGTTACATGGGTCGCTTACAGGATGACAGTGCACCTGGAGACCCATTTTTGCCTGTTATGGGAAGGGATTTTCTGATAGAGTGGTTCAGGGGTGAGCCAGGCCGTCCATCTACAGGGATGCAGCCCACCAGCGTAGGCTCTCAATATGACTGTTCAAATGAACCGCCCAGGAGATTGAACTCTGTGGCCTTTAAGGGCCCTTCCTAGGTTGAAATGTAATGTTGTGAATCAAGCTGTCTTATGAGGTTTGAGCTGAGTTGTGAAGACTGTCTCCTCTCCTCCATGGACAGGCAAGGACCATCCTTTCTGGACCATCCACTCTACCCGGCCTGTATAGTGGTTCCCCCCTTATCCGCGGTTTCACTTTCTTCGGTTTCAGTTACCACGGTCAACTGCAGTCTGAAAATATTAAATGGAAAATTCCAGAAATAAACAATTCATAAGTTTTAAATTGCATGCCGTTCTGAGTAGCATGATGAGATCTCATGCTGTCGTGTTCTGTCTCACCCTGAATGTGAATCAGCCCTTTGTCCAGCACATGTGTTAGCTGGTTGGTAGCTGTCTCAGGTATCAGATGGACTGTCAAGGTATTACAGTGCTGGCATTCAAGTAACCTTTATTTTACTTAGTAAAGGCCCCAAAGTGCCGGAGGAATGATGCTGGCAATCCGGATACACCAAAGAAAAGCTGTAAAGTACTTCCTTTAAATGAAAAGGTAAAAGTTCTTGATGTAATAAGGAAAGAAAAACTCGAATGCTGAGATTACTAAGATCTATGGTAAGAATGAATCTTCTGTCCATGAAATTATGAAGAAGGAAAAGAAATTCATGCTAGTTTTACTGTCACACCTCAAACTGCAAAAGTTAGGACCACAGTGCATGATAAGTGCTTATTTAAGATAGAAAAGACATTAAATTTGTACAAGATATTTGAGAGAGAGTGACAACATTCACATAACTTTTAATGCAGTATACTGCTGTAATTGTTCTATTTTATTATTAGCTGTTGTTCATCTCTCACTGTGCCTAATTTATAAATTCAAATGTATCATAGGTATATAGGTATGGGAAAAAACGTAGTCTATATAGGGCTTGGTAATATCTGAAGTCCCAGGCATCCACTGGGAGTCTTGGAATGCGTCCCCGAGGATAAGTGGAGACTATTGTATAAAGGGCTGGAGGGGCACGTGGGGATGGGGGTGGGAGACAGGAGACCACGAGAAAGGCAAGGCAGAAAGAAGCAGTTCTGAGCCCCCAGACAATTTGTAATTTGCAGATCTTTACATTATAAGCAATGAATATTAAGTAAATCAGTATGTTCTCCATTGAAGTGATAAATAATCAATCAGCTATCATAGCACAAAATATGTCTGAATTCTAATGTGACCATAAAATAAAATGTCAAATCTGAGGGAGACTTTTTTTTCGAGAGACCTGATATGAACTTCCCGAATTCCTCTCTCATCCTCACTCGAGCGCAGGCAATGGCTGTCTCCATCCTCTGGTACCTATGGGGATGATCTCAACACCTCTGTCCCCCTCATTTGGAAACCTTGAGGAATGACTTAATATACAAGAGATAGTCACAGCCCCTAGTGAGAATTTAGACTCTGCACACACACAAACACACACACACACATACACACGTACACACACACACACACACACACACACATATACGCCTGACAGACCTGCACCTTGTCGCACACCATTCAGCAGATTGTGCTGTGAAACCCAGCCTCAGCAAAGAAAGAAAGGGGGAAAGAAAAGATCTAAATCAGGATAACATAAATAAGCCTGTGGCAGGCAGAGAAAAACCCAAACAAGTAATAACACCAGGGAAAAGTCACTGCTGAATTTATATGAAAACAGGATGTCACAAAAGCTGTTTGAGAGACCTCTGAGAGGCAGAAATCACAAAAATTCTTTCCTGCCAGCCTGTGGTTTGAAAGTGTAAGAATTACTCTTTTGTGAAACATTGGTGACGAATTTGATTATTTTCTTTCTTTTTTTTTTTTTTTAAAGAAGATAGAATTTATTGGAGGGAAGCATCGCTGCCAGAACAGTGGGCTGACTTCTGTCAGCAATCAGCCTTTTTGTTTTATCATACTTAGTAGATTTGTGACTATTTCTCGCTCTCTCTCTGAAGTGTGTGTGTGTGTGTGTGTGTGTGTGTGTGTGTGTGTATTTAAGTCACATTTGCATCTTTGCTCTTTTCTACAGGCTCTTCTTTTTGGGCTATCAATGTGTTCAAGTTATAAACGAATATACAAAACTCTATTTGTTCTTAAAACCCTCATTTTTCCTCTAGTCCTGATCTTTTTCCAACCTTTTCCAGGACAAATATATAGAGGATAAATGCATACATATTGGTCCAAGCTCATTTTGAGCCTCAGGCCCGCGATTGGCCTTTTTTTAAAGCATAGTTTCAGTTCTTCTTTCCTTTTTCCTTTTGTCAATGGCTTCTTTCCTCAAGGTGAGTTCACTGCTGTAGATTTCAGTGGAGTAGAAAGGATGGCCGGCAAGCGGTCAGCCGATTCTGTCTCTCTGTGGGATTGATGGGACCAGTCCCTTTGCAGCTCCTTCCATCACTCAGAGGTTTGGTTTGCCTTCTGGTTGCTTTGTTTCCAATGTCTCATATGCCAACCTAATGATGGGGACAGCTGTCTTCACAACTCAGATGCTATCAGCCCTTCCATGATGAGGAAGAGGTAGGATGTGTTCCTCACTGAGAACTTGGCCTCAAATCCTATTCCCCTGACACAACAACATCTTCTTGTTCAGGATTGTCTACTACTCTCTGAGCCACTCCTAAGTAGAAGACACCCATCCACCCGTAGCAGACACCTCATAACTTCCTCCTCGTGTCAACACTCATGCTGGTCAGTAAGGCATTATTGAGCATTTACTGTGTGTTCTGCAGTGAGCCAGATGCTATGGGCAATAAACTGGAAATTGTAAGACATGGTTTCTGCCCCTCTAAAGCTTATGTTCTAATTAGAGAGAAAATCCAAAAATATGAGTGTCCATTATCAAATGCTCAAAGCGTTTCTGTTGATGCACGTGCCTCTCTTTTTAACCTCAGGTCTCTGGATTATTAGGCTTTTTCTGTTACTTCTATCTTGTCTTAAAGCAAAAGGTACGTGTGGTTCTTCTCTCCCGTGGCTATTCTCAGAACCTGTGCTTTATTTACCTCTTATGGCAAATAGATGATGGCTCCCAAAGATGTCCATGCCTAATCCTGAAGGCTGTGAATATGTTACCTTTCATATCAAAAGCGACTCTACAGATGAGATTTTAAAAGGATTTTAAAAGATTTTTAAAGGATTTTAAAATGGGGAGATTATCCTGGAATATGTGGTTGGACCCAATGTAATCACAAGAGTCATTATATAGAGAGGCAAGAGGGACAGAGTCAGAGAAGGGGATGTGACAACAGAAGTAGAGGTAGGAGTGATTCAGGATCCCGAGCAAAGGATGCAGGCAGCCTCTAGAAGCTGGAAAAGTCAAGGAAATAGATTCTCCCCCAGAGCTTCCAGAAGGAACCCGGCCCTGCCAACCCATCTTCGAATTCTGACCTCCAGAACTGTAAGACAATAAATTGGTGTTGTTTTCAGCTACTGAATTTGTGGTCCTTTGTTATAGCACCAATAGGAAACTAATACACAATCATACCATCCCTGGTTACCTGACCCGCATTTGCATCTTTGATCTCCGTTTCTACAGGTCATGTATTGTCAATGCATTTAGGTCATAAACAAATAAACGAAACTCCATTTGTTTTTAAACCCTCAGTGCTTCTCTATCTCCTATATATTTTCCAACCTTTTATAGCCAAATTACTTTAAACATGGCCTAAGGCAGTGATTCTCAAATCTATCCCCAAAATCACCCATGGAGTCTTTAAATAATACATCTTCCCAGGCTTCCCCACAGACTTGCCTAGCTGGGGCTCCCTCTCCATCACTGATCTTTGGCACCTACCACACTAGAGAGAAGATTCTCAAGGAAGTTTATGACATTGCTCCTCCTCCCCCATTTGCATAATCACTCAACCCACTAGCTTTTCCTTAATCTGCTTGCTTTGAAACTCTGCTACATTTAACCATACTTCAACTTCTTCCAGAAGATTCTTTCTTGGCTTCTACGTCCCTTTACTGGTTCAGCTTTCCTAATTTCTCCTTAACTGCTCATTTGTTTCTTTACTAACCTTAAAGATGAGTCATCAGATCTATCTGTTTATCTATCTATCCATCATCTATCTATCTATCTATCTATCGGTCTATATCTATCTGTCAGTCTATCTATCTATCTGTCAGACTATCTATCTATCTATCTATCTATCTATCTATCTATCTATCGGTCTATCTATTGGTCTATCTATCTATCTATCTATCCATCTGTCTATCTATCTGTCGATCTATCTATCTGTCGATCTACCTATCTATTGGTCTATCTATCTATCTATCTATCTATTGGTCTATATCTATCTGTCAGTCTATCTATCTATCTGTCAGTCTATCTATCTTTCTATCTATCTATCTATCTATCTATTATCTGTCTGTCTATTATCTATCTCTCTAGCTGTTGGTCTATCTTATCTATCTTTCTATCTATCTATCTATCTCTGGTATTTTCCTTGTTCATCTCCTTCCTCTCTCTCACGGAGCTCAGCTCTTATCATGGCACCACAGAGTTCCTCCATCTTCTGTGTGGACAACCAACTGCTAAACTTGTAGCTTCCGCTCTGACCACTCTTCTAACTCCAGCATCACTTTCACAACTGGATGCGAAACCCTTCTCTGTAAATAGCTACCCTTTGTTAAATGCTT
Source organism: Hyperoodon ampullatus (assembly GCF_949752795.1). NCBI lineage: Eukaryota > Metazoa > Chordata > Mammalia > Artiodactyla > Ziphiidae > Hyperoodon > Hyperoodon ampullatus. Next base: position 88,589,572 of record NC_136920.1, read on the forward strand.
TTAGTCTTCACCGCAACCCTACAAGATCTTAGCCCTGTTGTCACAGATAAGGACACTTAGGTTCCTGGAGGTTATGCAACCAGCCAGAGGTCATATCTCCCCGTGAACCGGATTCAGAATGTGCCCTCAACATTCTGTTGGTCACCAGAATTCTCGATTCTTCTTCCGACAAGTTTTCAGAATCAAACTATATAGGGAGCTGACCTCCTTCTTTGGGGGATTCTGAAGGCCTAAGTCCATGATCATGCCTATGTTTCTTACTAAAGCCAAGAGTGAATCTATCTGTGTGTACATCTCAAAGATGATCTGTCCAAGAAAAGACACTGGCTTTTCTCAAAGTGGGGAACTCCCTATTTTTCCATTTATTTAAAAATTACCCTTCCTTCAGTGCTCAACTGAATGTCTCTGTGCACAGAGCTCTTCCAGACCAAGCCCACAGGGAAGAAATCACCCCTTTACTGAATTAAGGGTGTTCAGGATGTTCAGAATAGGGTCGACATAGCAAACACTCCCGTCCACACCCATCCCAAACCCAAGTATCTGGGAACATGATTCTAGGGTGTTGCCAAAGGTGATTCAAATGATGACATATTGTATTAAACTTGGGAATACTTTTCTCTGCTATCTAGTAACTGTTTTTTCTGAACAGGACACCTAGCTTAGAACTGTTTCCTATCTCTGAGTAACTTCTCTGCTCTCATGGGACAGGAATCCTCTCTCTAAACTGAGCTGGTCTTGGAAATTCCCCTTTATTTGTGAAGGTTGATCTTTGTTCCCCAAGAGGTCGTTCAGCCCAGATCTGTTTCATCACTTTTCTACCAAGGTGCTTAGGTGCTCTGTGCAAATGTAACCAGTTCTAGCTTCCTGGAATTCCTAAGATAAGTATGCAGATGGGTGGTTCCCCACCCCTACCCTCAAGGGTGCAATGCGAGATGGGAGAAGAGAGGGACCAGCCCAGATCAGCACCAGGCAAAGGCATTCATTACCAGCTTGACCTTAGAGAAGGATGTATATTCCTACATGGAGGAGGAAAGTGTGAGCTTCTTTTTAATGCACCAAGCCTAAGTAGAGACCTGAAGGTAGAAATAAGAATGAATGATGGACAAAGTTGGCCGTAATGAGGAAACTAGTCTGGTTGAGCTGGAGCATTTATGAGACGTGAAATTAGTTAAGTGTGCAGGGTCAGATTCTGAAGGCTCTTAACCACCAGCCATTAGCCTTGGTGTTAGGGCATTGAGTATCCTTGTATATTTTAAAGCTGGAAAGTGATCTAATGCTTAGGTTTCCACAAATAACAAACCAAAAGGAAGAAGAAAAACGTTGCCAAATATCTCAAATTCCTCTTGGGCCTATAGCCTGAATTATCTTGGACCCCAAACACACAGACGTGTGCAGATTTTCTTGGATTATTTATTTTGGTTTGAATGTACACAGTGGAGAACTCGATGTGAGCTTGGCTGGATGCTTCAGAGAAAAGGACTGTGTTGTGTATGCATCTGTTGATGCAACTGGCACCCAGACCATCTGTGGGTGGTTCCTGCCATTCTTAGCAGCCCTCCTCTCTTGCAGAAAGAAGGCTCCTACACTGAGTCATTTGGTGGCCACTGAATTTTATTTTAGAGATGTGTCCTAAATACTCTGAGCTTCCCACTCACTATGCAGAAGAGAATGCCCTTTGAGAAGAGGATTCCTATTTGTCTAACAACAGCATGCTGCCCGAGCAATCTCTCTCTTTAGTCACAGGCTGAATGAGGACACGTTCAGCCTTTGAGCTCCAAGGGTGAGCGCATCCAGGGAGGATGCTTAGCAGCCTGTTAGGGTTTGAGTCTGAACTATACCTTTATGTCAGTCTACATATGAAGATGCATGTACATCACCATTTCAGTGTTCCAGAAGAATCAGAATCATAAAATTTAAGAACTAGAAGGGACGTGGGAGTCCAACTGCCTACAAATCACTAAACTCCCTTTATAGCAGATCCAATTAAGAGTCATTCTGGAATGAAATAATGCCATTTGCAGCAACATGGACGGACCTAGAGATTATCATACTAAGTGAAGTAAGTCAGAAAGAGAAAGACCAATACCATATGATGTGACTTATATGTGGAATCTAAAATAGGACACAAATGAACCTATCTATGAAGCAGAAACAGACTCACAAACATAGAGAATAGACTTGTGGTTGCCAAGGGGGAGGGGTGGGGTGGGTTGGATTGGGAGTTTCGGGTTAGCAGATGCAAACTATTATATATAGAATGGATAAACAACAAGGTCCTACTGTATAGCACAGGGAACTATATTCAATATCCTGTGATAAACCACAATGGGAAATAATAAGAGAAAGAATGTGTGTGTGTATATATATATATATATACACACACACATTCTTTATATATATATATATATATATATATATATATATATATGTAAAACTGAATTACTTTGCTGTACAGCAGAAATTAAAAACATTGTAAATCAACTATACTTCGACTTTTTTAAAAAAGAGTCATTCTGCTTCTTCTTAATAGCTTCTTCTGACAGAAGACTTACCACCTTACAAAGATATCTAATCCACAATACCCAGTAAGCTCATACACTGCTTCCATACAACACTTCCAGAGAGACTGAGTTATATGTCTGAAGCTCACCAAAAATCATACCTGCAGAGCCAGCAAATTCATATCTAGGAATTTATCTAAGGAAAGAAATGAATCAAACAATCAATTAATCAAGGTATTATATTCCTCTCAATAGTAGTAAGGAAATTAAGTGAATTACAAATCTTGCTGTAGAATAATAAATATTAATGGAGAAAACCAGTAATAGCTAATATTTCGGCACTTGCTTTGTGCCTTTGCTGAGAGCTTTATATGTATTAGTTCATTCATTATTCACTCAGCTCTGCGATGTTTATGGAATGTGTGTCTATGCGAGTGGGTTTTGGAGGCTGGAAAGGTTGGGGATTCTGTGAACACGTTAGGGTTTGTGAGCACCAACTAGCAGTGTCTCCTCTCTCACATCCCCTCCTCTCACTTCTGAGTTGCTGTCCTGCCCCCAGGCCTCTGCCTCCCTGGAGTTGAACAAAACATTTCCCCAGTTTGGTTACACCATGAATGGGGTCAGTTACCTTTTCCTCCCATCCTGTCAAGGCGGGCACCCCCAGGAGATAGGATTTCTAGGAGTGCTTTGAAGAAAGAGGGAAACAGCATTGGGCAAAGTTCTGAAGAAGGAAAATTGAATCCCATGGGTCTTTTACATGCATGTTAATACTTAATTGTTTTCGTTGTTCTTTGGAAGCCAAAAATGCCTCCTAGCTTTCTGGACCTCACAACCCTGGGGAAGAGCTGTGTTATCTGTCAGACACTGGACTGTAAACCCGGGTTTCTGCTAGCTGTGAGCATAGCCTTTGAGAGACCTGGACCTTAGCTAACATCACAATGATCAGAACTGTATCCAGGTCCCCCCGAGCTCTCAGTTGCACTGAAATCCTTCTATAAAGGGGGACGGGTTCATGCCAGAGAGTCTTCCTTATGCCGTTCTTAAAAACTTGACCATTTTTTTTTTATGATCAAGTATGATTTCAGTAATACAGAATCAAAGGAGAAAGATATCAAGCGTGGTAGGTATTATACTTTAAGTTGATTACAAAAAGCATGTATTGAGCGTTAACCACTAGGCACTGGATAGAAAATCAATTACACGGTAGTTAAACATCCAATAATATGTGTTTTAATGAACGATTCATATTTAACACCTCTTATGAAATCATGGGCTCTATTGGAGTTTGGGGGAACTAAGCTGCAGTTGGGATGTCTGAGTTAACTCTTGAAGAGCCTGGAGCCATTTTTTTTTTTAAATTGACATGTAGTTGATTTACAAATATATTAGTTGCAGAAATATCACTCATAGGGGGATTCTGATGCCATGTTTTGTCAAACAGCATTTCACAGCCTCATGGGAAGTGAGGGCTGGTTCACTTCGGTTCTAGCATCGTGCCTCCTGACCCACACAGCTTGTAAGAGTCACCATCTAGACTAGGCTCAAAGACGACACTGACATCACATTGGCCTGAAAGAGTCGTTATTTTGAAGAACTCATTAGGATGATGCTGTGCATTATGAAATGACATTTCCAGGTTTCTTTAGGTAACTTGAAGAGCTACAGTGTCCCAGTCCATAGAGACCCATCTCTCCATCATCTGCTGTATCACCTCTTACGTGATATGTGATAACCTGACCCAGAGATCTTTATCTTGAAAAGGTGTTTGTATGTACTCTGTGCGTGTTTAAGTCAACTCAGTTGCTATTCATGCCTTCCCTTTTCACTACACTGTCCAACCAAATGTGGTTTCAGGATAGAAAGAGGCCATCCAGTTTTGAAACACGACAAAACACCCACACTCCCAGCTTCATTGAATGTTGCTCTGGAATTCCCTAGCTCTGCTGCTGCTCTGGGTTCTATAATGTGTGGCTACTCTTTTCAAAGGTGTTCACAGTCTGTGCCTCTAGAATCAGACCATGGGAGAGTCCTTCAGTTTAGCCAATTCACAGCTCTTTTACAGAGTTATAGGAGAGGTGAAGGAAAGAGCAAAGAGTGGAAGACAAGAAGAAAATAGCAGTGTGCATGTGGCGTTGAAAATGAGAACCAGTGAAAGAGGGAGAATACAAAGCGGGTACTTCATAGGTAGAGGACGGCGGTGGGGAAGGTTAGCTCCCACATGCGAGATGCTGAGTGGGCAAAGGACCATGGGAGTGAGTAAGCTGTTGACTCAGAAAACACCAGCTTTGGCTGATAGTATGGAGATCACCAAACAAAGCTGAGGAAGGTAAGATGGTTAGCACTTAGGAGCTTGGGCTGTGGACCCTGGCCGACTAGATTCTTTCTGCCACTTGCTAGCTTCGTGGTTGGGAAGTCAACCCCTCTACACCTGGAGACATGATACCAAGTACCTAGTACAAGGTCTGCCACATCCTAATCACACAATAAACCTTGGTTGAACAATGTGTGCACAATGATATCTACCTTATATGGTTGTTTTGTCCAGATAAATTGCAAAACCCACATGGAACATTTAGTGTATTGCCTGATGGATAATAACTGTAACATTAATAATAACAATTCTTATTATTACACATATTAGTAGGATATCCAAGTGTTTGATTTTCTATAGTCATTTAACCTTATTATCTAAGTGATAGCCTTCTTGTTATGATTACTGGGACATATTTTGTGAGCTCTTATGATTGTGAGTGACATAAAACATGTTTTCAAGATACATTAAATAAATGAATCAATTAATTTGTAGGACTTCAGAGTGGAGAGCCACCTTACTGAACATCTAGTCTAGCCTGTAGATTTTATAGGCATAGCCTATAGATCCTTTTCTGACAATATATAAATACTATAACTAAAGCAGAATAGCATTTTATTAATGAGGAAACTGAGGCCTAGAGAGATTAGTTGGTTTGGGCTGGGTGACCCAGTACATGAGGACCAAATCAGAACTACAGCCCAGGTCTTGCGGCTCCCAACGTGGTAGCATGTCATGTCAACCAGATCTTCCCCTCTGGGGGACAAGGGTGGCTGGCCAGTTGCAGAGCCTGGAGGCTGCTGCCTGAGATGTGACTTCATTTTGCAGTTTCAGGGGCCTTACCATCATTTCATGGGAAGAAATGCAACTCGAGTCTATGCTCCAGGTTCTTTTCCTCACAGGGGGTGTTTGAGCCCCAGTTGGAGGGCTCTGGGTTCCTTCATTCCGGTTCAGAATTCTTGACAGTTCTGGTTAGGCTTCCTGACTTGATCTGAATTTCTAAAGCACCCAGCTCAGGATCTGAGATTTGGAGAGGCACCACCTAGCAGCTGTCACCATAGGTTGTGGGAAGGGCACATGAGGAGTGCCAGGAGTCAGATGAAAGAGATCAGTGCCGCTTGCAGAGGGAAGTGGCAATTCTCCTTAGGCGGCACATCCCTACTTTTTATGGCTGATGTGCTGGGTGGATCAAAGGGAATTTGCACAGAAAAAGTAATGAGGAAAGAGAAGATATGGTGCCTGTGGGGGGACAAGAAGTGAGAAGGGTGTGTGGGTACCTGCATCCAGGAAGCATGTGGTCTCACTTCCCTTCCAGCCTGGTTGACTCCAGCCCGTTCCCTCGGAACTTCAATCCAGGGAACCCTAGACCAAAGGATACATGACAAGTACTCAATAGGTGTTTGATGAATGAATGAATGAACCCATGAATGAATAGAACTTTAGGGAAGTTCTAATAGCTGAAAGCGATTAAAGGTCCTTAATGGACCTCAAGTGATGAATATAATCAATATGGTTGCAATGATTAATTCCAATAAAGCAACTCTAAAATAAAGCACTAACAGAAGCTTGAAACTGCAGAATTTATGGTCATCAACATGCTTATTGTTGTCACCATCTTGATGGTGACTTGCCTGGAATTCTACCCCCTCTTTCCAGCTGCCCTAATGAGGTGGGAAGGCTTAAGTCTAGGAACCCAGCAGAGGAGGGGTACATCTGTTGTGTGTCTCATGAGGCTCTTAGGGTGGAGGAAGGTGAGCAACTTTCCCCAAAGGCACCAGAGTAATCCTGAGATCTGTTTCCGCACAGCTTGGGGGAATGTTTCTGAAGATTTGCTCAATTGCAAGTACAGATTAAATGATACTGAAAGGCCCCAGGCCACATTCTTCCAGGGACCTTGTGGAGACTGGGGAAAAATGACTTTTTTCAACAGGACGGCAGTGCTGGCTGGGAAGGAAGGTGAAGAAAGAAGGTGTAGGACTCCTTCCTCGGTCCCTCCAGGAAATAAGCGGAGGTGTCCTCATGCGGCAGACACAGCCAGCCGTGTCAGATCCACACTTGTGGCTGAAGGTTGCTGACACGCCGCTGAAGAGCTCTAGATGCTGGGATGCCCGAGAAGGGTGGCAATGGCTTTGTCGTGACAAAAATCACACTGGACAGCGGCCAGGTGGGGACGGGGGCTGCAGAGAATGGGGCCCTGAGAATCTGAGCACGTGTCAAGCAGTTTTGTCATCAGCAAAGAAAACCGAAAGCGAAGCCTAATGGAGAACTCGAGGCAGACAGGGTGTGTCAGTGAGATTTAATTTGTTTCAGAGCAGAGGGAGGCGCGAGGGCCCCCGTCCTTGATTGCAGTGGACCCGCGAGGTGGGCACAGATGGAGGGCTGGAGCTCTTCATCCCAGACGGGACGTGGCTCCACCCGTCCCATCAACCTCTTCATCAGCATCTTGAATAAAAGGCAAGTGGAAAGAGGGCAGAACATAGCCTGCAGATTAAATCTGGTCAGAGCCAATATCTGACAATCCCCCATGCTGTTAGCCAAATGAAAGCTAATGCAACTATGAATTAGCAGCTCTGGGAGCTGGGGAGGAGGGAAGTGGGTTCTCCTCCAACTCAGCTCCAGCCCAGATGGAGATGGAGACAGGAGCCCCGGGAAGCCAGTGTGTGCCCCCCAAGCATGCAGGTGTTGGAGGGGGTGGCGGGTGTGGGTGCCCACCTTGGGCTGCCCCGCTCTGGTCTCAGAGTCGTGCCTGTCTCCCATGGAGCCCACATGAGCATTGCCTCTTCTGGAAGGTTTCAATGGCAAAGATGCCCTGTCCCCTCCGAGAAAAATTGGTTCATGCTGTCATCTTCCTCCTGCCCACCTGGAGCGCGACTCTTTCTTCACAGTGAGCCTTGGACAAGGTTCCCTGGCCTGGCCCTCGACATCCAAATGAAGTCCCCACCAACCTGAATCCAGTGACAGTGTATCCCCCAAACCTTGAGACTTGGCCATTTCCCCACTTGGTGTTCACTCACCGCAACAGGATGTTAATGAAACAAAGAGGACAAAGGGGAATGTGGACGCCTTCCTTTCACTTATGGAGATGGCTCTTTAATGCTCCCCTTAGAGGACATGCCTGCCCTTGACCCCTTACATCAGTCATTCTGGTACCCCTGACCCTCTGGTTGTGCCCACCTCCCAACCTTCCACTCCACATGGCACTCATGCTCAGAAATGTATTCAGTATTGATGCCTGCAGTTCATTTAGCTTTCGGTCCGTGATTTAATCTCGCCCTGGGCTCGTCCTCACCTGTACTCCGTGGCACTGTGTCAATGTGCTCGCAAGCGCCTAAGAGGCAAAGTCGGCCATGTCTAGGCAATTCTGTGTGTACAATGCAGTCTGTAAAGGGGCTTCTTTTGATGATGACGGAGATAATGATATCAGATCATGCTGAGAGGGGCAGAGAAAATCTGTGATTAGTTCCAGGAGTGAGGCTTTCTGTGGCAGAGATGGAATCTCCATCCCTCACTGAGGCACAGCTTTCACTGGGAGTGAGAGGAGGGAAAGGATGAAGATGAATGTCTTACCATGAGGGCTGCTCAAGGCCCAAAGGCATCTCAACAGCCAACCCCCGAGACCCCCAAGAGAAAGGCCCAGTGGAGCAGCACCAGGGTCCATGACACTGATGGGAACATTTATCAGAGATCTGCAAATGAGAGTGCCGGAGCAGAGGCTTGTCCCAAGAGACTTTGTCTGCAGTAGGTGGGAGGTTGGAGGGAATATCTTAGAATAAAATCTTTTAATGTTCCTCTCCACAGCATTAGAGCCTCCTTAATATGACACATCAGTGCCCCTGCCTACTTTACTGCCTGCATGTTAATGAGCGGAGCCCGGGTAACAGCGCCAGTGGGTGGGGACAGTTTACAAACAGCTTGGCTTTGAGATGCTCAGGGACAGAGAAGGAAGATGAGGTCTCATGAGGGCAGCAAACCTGGAGGAGGCTGCCTCCCTGCAAGCCCTGGGCTCTCAAGGAGAGCCCCCAGGGAGTGTCCTTGCTCTAGGAGGGGCCACACAGAGAGAGCCAGGGGAGACCTGAGACTCCCTTCTGCTGAAGGACCCCATTCATTAAAACAATATACAAAACACCCTCCGGTGCAGGTCACATGGCTCCCAGGATGAATGCAGGTCACTGTCCCCGACTGGCCACCTTCATGGTACTTGAGTGACCCTCTCTAGCTGGGAGAGCAGGGGAGGGAGTGGGACCTGGGATTTTACAGAATGTGTAAGCCCCTGTTTTCTGAATCCAAGGTAACTGATTCTTTGTTACCAGGTTCTTGAGGTCACTTTGTTACCATGATAGGGTGATACAGTGGCCAGTGTTAATCAGGCCCTTGGGAACACTGCAGATTGTGTGGTGATGAAGATGATGATGATGATGATGATGATGGTGATGATAACATCATGTAACAGGTTCACCATGGGCCAGACATGGCAGTAGGTGTTCTAGATGCCAGTATTATTTAATCCTTACTCAACTATTTGCTTGATAATGCTGTGACTCCATTTTTATTAAGGAGTAAACTAAGTCTCAAAGAGATTAATAACTTGATTACAGTTATAAAGCTCTTAAGTTAGGGAAAATGCAAAAGTATTAATCATTGGAGGAATGTATACACAGCTCCCTTGGACTGTGTTATATTACAGAGTACTTGAACCAGAAGGGAATTTAGATATTATCTGGCCCAACACTTTTGTTGTTGTTGTTGTTGTTTTGCGGTACGCGGGCCTCTCACCGTTGTGGCCTCTCCCGTTGCGGAGCACAGGCTCCGGACGCACAGGCTCAGCGGCCATGGCTCACGGGTCCAGCCTTTCCGCGGCATGTGGGATCTTCCCGGACCAGGGCACGAACCCGTGTCCCCTGCATCGGCAGGCGGACTCTCAACCACTGCACCACCAGGGAAGCCCTGGCCCAACACTTTTTATTACTTGGGTGAAAATAACTGAAGCCAGGAAAGCTGAAGAGACTCCTGTAAGGCTAAAGCCCTGGCAATTGGCAAAGCTGGTGTGAAAGGCTAGTTTCTGTCGAATTCTAGCCCTTTGTTCTTTTCACTTTGGCAAACTCCTTGTCTCATTGTCTTCCCATTTGGAGTGCTGCAGGATTTTCATTTTTAAGTAACTTGTTGATGGCTTGTGGTGAATTAAGTGCATGATGGAACTAGAACGTCTACAAATTGGAAAATAACCAGGGGGAAGCTTGTGTCCATTGAGCAATTATAGGTGCGCTGAGACAGACATCTGGGAAGCCCACCATCTTCCCCAGGGAGGCAGCCATCTCCACCCGGCCTACCTGGGGAACGCTGCAGAGTTGGAGGTGTCTGGTTCTGGTCCTGGGACACTTGTTCACCCAGGCTGGTACCTGAAGACTGAAAAAGGATGAAGAGGAGAGAGTGGGAAAATGAGCAGAGATGAGGCCTTCCCTCTTATCTACCTGAGTGTGCCCAGCACATGCTCCAGACTGGAGTGATATAAATGTCAGTTTATGTACCACACTGGGCTGGCTGCCAGGAAACACCTGCAGAGTAAATTAAAGGCAGATTCCTAAGGCCTTCTTCCAGAACTTCTGATTCAGTAAGTCTAGGTTATGATTCATCTGTATTTTAAAAAATTGCTTCCCAGGTGATTCTGATCATCGGCCCAACTTGGAGGCACTACTGAAGGCTCTAATGTCACCAGGCAAAACACAGGGGAAGCTGCAGAGATAAGCGACAGTGTGGCCAGTTAAATAAAAGAAGGTGGTATAGGGTTTGGAGGGATGTTTTTGGTTTTGTTTTAACTATAACTCCTGGGCTATTGCTAAGAGAGACACTGAGGATGATTCCAACATTGAGAAACAAGAAAAAAAGGTTTTATGGGTATGATCCATTATTTGAATGCAAATGAAATTTTCCATAATTACAACTTCTTGGCCAACATGAAGGCTCAATTGAAATAAAATCATGAATGGTGTCTGAATTATCTAGATCAGTTCTCCTGTATGCATTGTCCCTGGTAGTCAACAGATAAAGCTTCCATCACACTAGGTAATTATCTGGATAAGTGAGGCAACTAATAACTCCACAGTAAACCAGCCATAAGTGAATTTGCTGGGACAACTTAGGCTGATGGAACCAGAGGAGAGGAGCGAACCAGAGCATGGTCCAAAGGGCTACATGGCAATCATGACCTCATCCGGTGCTGTCAGCATTTAAGGGCTGAATTACTGCCTATAGGAGCAAAGGTGGGGGACAAGGATAAATTAGAAGTCTAAGGTCATCCCTCAGTTTCCCAACAGGCAGGCTCCCAAAGTGAAGTATTAGGAGCCATGTGACTGGAAGAATACAGCAACTTCAATACTGAGAACATGGTCTTAGCACGTAAGATGAATGTCTGGACACTCTGTGGTAGCAGAGGAGGGTGAACACACACACACACACACACACACACACACACGCAGCATAGATATGGGAAAAAATTTACGTCTCTCCATTGTAAATTTAAATGAAGTCCGGAGTAGTGAAGGCCATTTGGAAGGTCTGCTGAGCTAATGGATCCATAATGACTTTTAAAGCTTCACTCGGGTAAGAAATACTGTTCATTTTTTAATTGCATATAATTATACTTTTTCATAATCTAGGGTGGCATAGAAAAAGTAAATCTACTGGCTTAGTTATCAATCTTTTTATTATCTGGAACTCTGCTGAAATAAAAAGAAAAAGAAACAACTATTGTTTTTCTAATCTAGGAAAAAGGATTTTTAAAAATACTCTCAATGTTAAATGAGTTATGATGCTTTTGATGGGAAAACACTGGTTAGCTGCAACGAACGATTGATACTCCTTTGGGGGAATGCTGTTTGTAGAAGTGCTGGGCTGTTCTGACCTACCTGTGGTCCACACTGCTTCTTGTCCTGGAGGAGCGGCATTTGATGGTCTGTTCAATAAGCTAAAAGAGTCCATTTTTGTCCCTAGAGGTGGACTCTGTGAAAATCTTCAGGCTTGAAGGGGCAGGAGTTTGGGGGAAGGAGCAGTGAAGAGGGTGGTAAGAAGTCAAGGGGGTGAAGTTCCTGGAAGCATAATCAGATTTCTCTTTCTGCTGGGTTTCTCCTAATGATTTTCCCAAGGACCTTGTAGGACCCTGTGGTTCACTCAGAGTGACCCTGGGGAAGAAGATGTATCTCTGAAGGACACGGGATGATAACTTGGCCAGGAAGATTCATTGCTTTCATGGAGATAAGATTTGCTGTATTCTCAGTTTCTTGCAAAGTGGAAATGCTGAATCAATCCTATGTAGGGAAGCAGCCTCATCTGGGATGAATGAGGGCGAGTTCTGGTCTACAGGACCATGCCAAGGGAAGGAGGGACGTTTTGCTCATGCAGGTACAGCATAGTTCTCCACATCCAACTCTCCTTGTGTCTCATCTCACTAATCCGAGAGATGCCCTCAGCCTGCGAGAGGCACCGTCTCTAGGAGACAGTAGTTGGGTGTCCAGTGGAGGCCTGTTAAGTGAGGCGGCCTCTCGACAGCACCGTCCCAGCCCTTGCTGAGCTGCCACGTGGGCCTGTCTTCTCCTTGGCCCAGCGTTCCATGGTCCCTCGAAGAGGCATCAATTCAGGTCGCCCTGTATTTGAGTGAATCAATTATTCAGTCATTGTTGGGGAGGCAGTAACCCAGAAAGAAAAACTAATTAAGCTCTTAAAGGTTGAGCAACCCATTTGGGTCTGTTGGAGATGAATGATGTTGCAGTGCATCTCAGAAGGGGGAAATGACTTCCTGTGAAGAGCCAGCAATTAGCAATGAACATCTCTGAATCCCTTCAAAGTATTTTTTACCATCCTGCCCTAGTCCCAAACCAACATACACATCAAGCCCATTGACAGCTCAAGGATGCTACAGATTATGCATGTTACACCTAGAATAGCAATAATGACCGTCACGGTGGTGCCTGTGGTATGTGCCTGGTGCTGGCTAAGAGCTTCTCTCACTGAAGCCTTTGCCCAGGCAGGTGCTAGGTCTGAGCTTCACCCTCCACAGGGACTCCTTTCTCCTTTTTGCCTATTCTAGGCTCCAGGAGCTGTCCTCATGCCTGGTGGTGCTGAAAAGCGGTGTTTTAATCTTTACTCCTGTCTCTAGAAAGAAACAGAACCTCACATCTCCCATGGAGAACTCCTTTACTCCCCTCTACATCCTGTAATCAGTGTGGGTTTCCTGAAAAAGGTGGAGTTTAAGGTACAAAAGTAGTTGTAGACAGTGAAAAGACAATTGGGTCCAGAAAGTGTCTTTATTTTACAGTTTAAAGTATGAACATTGTGATACACATGGAAACATTGTGAGTTTTGCTAGCTAGGGAATCCCACTAGGGATCATCCAGACCCATTTCCAAGTAGATGATGTTTTTAATCAGTGGTGACCTAGAACAGCTGGTCCCTTTATCCTAGGGCGTGTGCTTTATTCCTTTAATTTCCCTCATAGCGGGCAAGACACATGCCAGCTGAGGATCCTGGCACTGCCACTTGCTAGCTACTTGACCTTGAGCAATTTACTTAATCTTTCTTAGCCTCAATGTACTCAACCACAAAATGGGTATAATGATACCTAGTTTTCAGAGTTGTAAGAATTACAGAAAAGATAAAAGTCAAGTACCTGGAGTCAGAGACCTGGTACCTAATCAGTGCTCAGTAGGTGGGTTTTGTCCTTGTCACTGTTATTACTATTAAATTACTAGATTCAGAAAACTGAATACAAGTCACTCTTCTTCCACTTGCTGGCACTTTGACCTTGGATGACTTGCGTAGCTTTTCAAAACCTTAATTTTGGCATCTGTGAAGTGTGACTAGTAATTTCTACTTTACCAGATAGCAGTAGGTTTTGCAAAAACAAACAGAAAATCCAACCACAATGGTTTAAACACGTAGGGAGCCATTGATCTCACTTAACAAGCCTGCCAGGGACACGATGCTAGAGTTGGTTCAGCAGCTTGACCTCAGCAGGACCAGCGCTTGGGCGACTCTCTGGGGTTCTCTTGGCCTTTTCCACCGGCTCTGCCCTTCGTGGTCCCAGCGTGACTGTTGTCCATTTAAGGCATCGTCTTTGTCCTAGGCATGGAGAAGGAGGAAGAGGAAGGCACAGAAGATATGCCTCTTTTTGTCAGAAAAGCAAAAGCTTTCCCTACTGCCCACCCAGCAAACTGATGCTCACATGTCACTGACCACAACGGGGATGAGGGTCAGACCAGCCAGCTAACAGTGTTTGCCACATCTTGTAATAGGGTTGCTGAGAGAATAGATGAGCTGGTGTACGTTAAAGCATTTTGTAAGTGCTTTACCAAAGAAAGTGATTATCCTCACCCCAGCCCTTGCACAAAGCAGAGGCCAGTCAACTGATTAAGTGATTAACTATATTGTTCAGGCCTTTTAACCCACACAGAGATAAATGGAAGGCGATGGTTGTTTTAGGACTAGCCGACAGGTCATACCCTCTTTCTGACCAAGCTGGGAGATATCCTGTTTGATTCTGTCAGCGAGATGATGTTCAAATTGGGCTTGGTGGCTTCAATTGTCTCTGCTTGATCTAACTATGAGGCCACGACCTAGATAAATACAGCAACTTTCTAGTATCAGCAGGAGGTATTCCTGAAAGACCCGTTCACCAGTAATGGGGTGATGTGGAATTAATCACAGGTAGTCTTCTTAATGTGTGCCCTCCCATTCATGTACCCTCATGACGTCCTTAATCAGCATCCGCTATTTTTTTAACAGCTTTATGGAGGTTTAATTTACATACCATAAAATTCACTAAATGTACAATGGAATGATGTTTAGTAAGTTTACACAGTTATGCAACTATTGATACCATCCATTTTAGAATAATTCCATCTCCCTGAAAAGGTCCCTCATGCCCATTTACAGACAATCCCCAGAATTGTCCCCCACCCTACACTCACGCCTGCCTTGCTCTGGGCAATTGCTAAGCTACTTTCTGTCTCAAGGTTTGCCTTTCCTGGGCATTTCATGTCAATAGAATTTTAAAATATGCGGTCTTTTGCTTCTGGCTTCTTTCACTTAGCATGTTGTTGAAGTTCATCCATGTTGTAGCATGTATCAGAAGTTAGTTCATTTTTATTTTTAAATAGTATTTCATTGTATGGCTATACAGTTGATGATAAACATTTAAATGCCTTCTACTTTTTGCTTATTATGAATATACTGCTATGAACATTTATATACATGTCTTTTGTGGCCATATATATTTATTTCTCTTCAACAGATATCTAGGAGTAGATTTGTTGGGTCATGCAATAAATTTATATTTAACATTCTAAGAAGCTGCCAAACTGTTTTCCACGTTTTACCAGAGTGGAACATTTGTTACAATCCATGAACCTACATGGACCCATCATCACCCAAAGTCCATAGTTTAAATCAGGGCTCACTCTTGGCGTTGTACATTGTATGGGTTTTGACAAATGTATAACGGCATATGTCCCCCATTACACTATCGCAAAGAGTAGTTTCCCTGCCCTAAAAATCCTCTGTGCTCCACCTATTCACCCCCCCTCCCAACCCTTGGCAACCACTGATCTCTTTACTGTCTTCATAGTTCTGCCTTTTCCAGATGTCATATAATTAATCATAAAGTTTGTAGCCTTTTCAGATTGGCTTCTTTTACTTAGTAATATGCATTTAAGTTTGCTTCGCGTCTTTTCATGGCTTGGTAGCTCATTTCTTTTTAGCCATTGTCTGGATGTACCACACTTTCTTTATCCATTCACCTGCTGAAGGACATCTTGGTTGCTTCCAAGTATTACCAGTTGTGAATGAAGTTGCTCCTATAAATATATGTGTGCAGGGTTTTATGTAGGCATAAGTTTTCAATTCAGGTAAATACCAAGGAGTGTGATTGCTGGATTGTATTGTAAGAGTATGTTTACTTTGTAAGAAACTGCCAAATTGTCTTCCAAAGTGGTTGTACCATTTCATATTCCCACCAGCAATGAATGAGAGCTCCTGTTGCTCTTCATCCTCACCATCATTCAGTGTTGTTAGTGTTTTGGATTTTGGCCTTTTGGATAGGTGTGTAGTGGTATCTCATGTTGTTTTTATTTGAAATTTTCTAATGACATATGACATTGAGCATCTTTTCACATGCTTGTTCTCCAGGTATGCATCCTCTTAGGTGAGGTGTCTGATCAGCTCTTTTGCCCATTTTTTTAAAACAGGTTATTCATTTTCTTATTGTTGAGTTTTGAAAAATTCTGCTTATATTTTGGATATTAGTCCTGTATCAAATGTGTCTTTTGCAAATATTTTCTCCCCGTTTCTGACTTGTCTGTTTTTGCCCATTTTTAAATTGGGTTGTCTGCTTCCTTATTATTGAGTTTTCAAAAGAATTCTTAATATGTTCTGGATATAAGTTTTTTATTATTCATCTGATTCAGAAAATGTTCTCCCAGTATGTGACTTACATTTTAATTTTCTTTTTTTTTTTTTTTTTTTTTTTTTTTTTTTGCGGTACGCGGGCCTCTCACTGTTGTGGTCTCTCCCGTTGCGGAGCACAGGCTCCGGACGTGCAGGCTCAGCGGCCATGGCTCACGGGCCCAGCAGCTCCGCGGCATGTGGGATCTTCCCGGACCGGGGCACGAACCCGTGTCCCCTGCATCGGCAGGCGGACTCGCTACCACTGCGCCACCAGGGAAGCCCTTAATTTTCTTAATAGTGTTTTTTAAAGTACAAAAGTTTTCAATTTTGATTCAGTCCAATTTCTTAATGTTTTTCTTTATGGATGATTCTTTTGTTGTGTATTGAAAAACTCTGCCTAAACCAAGGTCACAGTGGTTTTCAACTATGTTTTCTTCTAAAAGTTTTATAGATTTACCTCTTACATTTAAGTCTATATGAATTTTGGGTAAATTTGTGTGATGTGAGGCAAGGATCTTAATTCACATTTTTGCATGGGACTATCCAACTGTTCCAGCACCATTTGTTGAAAATGTTACTCTCCCATTGAATTGCTTTGACATCTTTTTAAAAAATCAATTGGCCATAAACCTAAGGCTTTATTTCTGGACTCTCAATTCTATTCCATTGATCTATATGCCTATCCATATATCAGCACGACACTGTAGGGGTTACTGTAGCTTTAAATCGTGTTTTAAAATCAGAAAATGTAAGTAATCCAACTTTGTTCCTTTTCAGAATTCTTTGGGCTATTCTGAGTTCTTCCATTTCTATGTAAATCTTGGCATTGTGTTGTCAATTTTTTCAAAAAAAAAATCCTGCTGAGATTTTGATAGGAATTGTGTAAAATCTAAAGATAATTTGGGGAGAGTTACCATCTAACATTTTTGAGTCTTTCTATCCATGAACATGGAATATTACTCCATCTATCTGAAACTAATTTCTCTCAACAATGTTTTTTAGCTGGCCGTGTATGAATTTTTCACTTTTGTTAAATTTATTCCTAAGTGTTTAGTATTTTTAGGCTACTGTAAATGGGATTGTTTTCTTTGTTTTATATTTGGATTATTGCCAGTATAGAGAAAGAAAATTAATTTCTGTATATTGATTTTGTATCCTGTAACCTTGCTGAATTCATTTATTAGTTCTAGTAATTTTTGTTATAGATTCCTTAGGATTTTTAATATGTAGGGTCTTCTACAAATAACGGCAGCTTTCCTTCCATCTTCCTTCTAGTCTGGTTGCCAAGTATCTGTTATTGAATTTGAAATTTTACAGAACTCTCAAAAACAGTAAAGAGGAGGTCCCCAGGGAAGATAGTGTGATGATTCGGGGGAGGAAGAGCCTGCAGATTGGGGCTGGGGGGGCAGAAGGGACCAGGGAGTCCCTCATTAGATTGTGATGAGTTTGGACTCACTTATTCACCTTGCAAAGCGCTAGGATGAAGGAACTTCTATAAGAAAGGCATGTCCAGGTTTGATGGTGGAGACTTTGATAGTGAGACAGAAGATGCATTATTGTTGAGGCCCTTTCAGAGAAATTGAACTACATACTCCAGTATTTTTTATTTTGTTCCATGAAGAAATTGTTTGTTCCCTTCCCATTATTTTGGATGTCCTTTTCTGCTCAGTAGGGAATGGTTGGTACATGTACACTACCCCTTCCAAATGAAGGTGGGGAAACAGTGACACGAAGGTAGCCAGGTGAACAGTCAAGAGACCTTGAGAACATGAGTTTATCTGCCATCATAGCAGTAATTCCAAACCATAAAACCATGCTTCCTATTCTCCAGTGAAGAGCCTTTTAAATAATCCCTCATTATTTATTTATTTAATAAATTTATTTATTTATTTTTGACTGCATTGGGTCTTCGTTGCCATGCACGGGCTTTCTCTAGTTGCGGTGAGTGGGGGCTACTCTTCGTTGCAGTGTGCAAGCTTCTCATTGTGGTGGCTTCTCTTGTTGCGGAGCAAGGGCTCTAGGCATGTGGGCTTCAGTAGTTGTGGCATGTGGGCTCAGTAGTTGTGGCTCAGGGGCTCTAGAGAGCAGGCTCAGTAGTTGTGGTGCAGGGGCATGTGGGATCTTCCTGGACCGGGGCTCGAACCCATGTCCCCTGCATTGGCAGGCAGATTCTTAACCACTGCACCACCAGGGAAATCCTCCCTCATTATTTAATATACAATGGCTATATGGTTATATGAGCTGTTATCTATTTATGTTGACTATTAATAAATGATTAGACCATATTGTGTGGGTTTTAATAACTCCATAGGGAGGAAAGTGTGGCCAGGAAGTGAAATCTCAAGCAATTACACATTAGTAGGTTGAGTTATTTTTTTTTTCTAACACGCAGAAGCTGTTCACTTACAAGTAAATTGAACACATAGGCCTGCAGCCCTTACTTAGGATTCTGTCCATGCAAAAAGAAGGCACTCACGGCAGATGCACGGTTCCTGGTGGGAAGAACCTGCGGGGAGCAGGCGTGGCAGGGACTGCCCAAGGCAAGAGCTGATGCTTGTTAGGTTGGATGCATTGCACTGTGCCTTGGCTTTTCAGGTGGGCTGAAAACCTCCATGGGGACAGGAATGTTAATGGTCATGGTCATATATGTGTGATGCCAACCAGGGCTTTTAAAATGTATTCTTCCAAATCAGATAGGTAGCCCCCCACACAACTTGGTCTGCTTGACTGCTTTCCAGATAAGACCCAGGAAGCCACACTGCACCCCTTACACACATGCCCTTCCCCATTCTAGACAAACAGGTGAGAGACTATTGGAAAATCAGGATTAGAGTGTCAGCCAGGGAGATTGGACAGAGGCAGAGAAAGCACCAGGATTCAGCCACAAAATGGAAATGGACTCAAATCATTTTCTTGTCAGCAAGGATTTTCAAATCAATACCAAGCCTCCTTGCTACATACTTATTCTTTTTCTTCTTTTCTTGCTGTCTGCTGAGGGTGATGATGAATTTCTTTCTCCAGGTAGCTGTAGAAATAAGGTCCTTATACTCTCCTAGGTACCAGGGTGCCACGTCCATACCCACCCAGGTGAGAACACAGCATTCCTGGGTGTCAGCCTACCACAGGGCTCTGCAGCATTTGTCACCATCTTTTCTCTTTGCTATAATGGGAATTGAATTCACTTTTCCAGCCTCACTGCTCCCATCTGGAAACTGGTGAATTTTCCTAGGATGCTCTAAGGAAGAATGAGTACAGGTACATGACTGTTCCCATTCCACATTTGAATTGTTTAGACAGCCAGTGCTACTCAGGGTCCTCACTGTTACAGTTGCTACTAGAAAGCAGATCTGGACATAAAACAAATTCATTCTCTAGGATGGCCATCCTAGAGGGTTCACTAAGGACTCCCTTCAAAAGAAAGGTATCGTAAGATTGTCCCAAACATGGATCCCACAGCACTAGGGCTCCTGGAAGACAGGGAGGTTCTCCTCTGTAAACTCCTTCTCTTTCCATAACCACCAGTGAATGCTTGTGGAGTGATTGACAGCAAAGGATGGAGATGGAAGGGAGGGAGGGGAGAGAGATAATAGATTCCAGTTGCCCATTTGTAAATAGGGAAGAACATTTTGTATTCTATTACAAGTTAATCACTAAAGGGATATTGCCTATAAGCTAAAATTATACATAATGGTCCATCACTGGGAACCCTGCTTCCCAGGTGATGAACATTAAGCTAAAATACCTTTGTTTAGCTCACAGGAGATATCCTGACCAGGCCCACCTATGAATGACTGCAGGGAGGAAGAAATTAACACATCCCCTCTGGAAGCTGATGGGAACCAGGAAGTGTTTGACTTTATTTCCTCGCCTTTTAGTATAAAAGGAGCCTGAATTCTAACTCAGGCAAGATGGTTCTTTGGGGGTGTGAGCCCACCATCTTCTCGGTTTGCCAGCTTCCAGAATAAAATTGTTATTCCTGGCCCCAGCAACTCATCTCTCCATTACTGGCCTGTCGTGCGGTGAGCAATACAAGCTTTGACTCGGAAGCACCTTCATCCAATCTTGATTTCAGCACAGATGATGTGCCAAGCAGTGCAGTAGGTGCTGGCGATAGAGCAGTGCCCAAGAAACAGGCCCTTCCCTCAAGGAGCTTAACGATGGGCTGGGGAGGCAGACACACGTGGATGATGCACATCACAGAGGGCTGTGGGAGCTCAGAGGTAGGGTGTTCAACTCCCCGAAGGTTTCTGAGAGAAGGTGAGTTGTACACTTCTTCTATGTGGGAAGGAAGATGGCGGAGTGAACAGAATGTAAAAGCCTGGAGGCAAATGGCTTTTCCGAGTGTTCAGGGAAGCTGGGAAGAGTGGGTGTAGAAGAGGGTGGTCAGCTATGACGCTAGTGTGATACCCAGTCTGTAGATGATGAAGGACGTGAGAAGAGGCTGTGTAAAGGATTTGGGACACAATCCTGAGAGCAAGGAGGGCCGGGGGGAGCATAGGAGCAGCATGACCCAATAGGCAGTTCAGTAAGCCCCCCACATTGTGTTGCATATGGGATGGGTTGGGGGAGCAGAACTGAATGCAGGGAGGTGATACAGGAAGATGGCAGACCCAGTGGTGGCATGGGAATGCAGAGCATCCCGTGCCCACCCCTCATCCTCAGCAGCCTTCCTCAGCATCGGTTCCAGGCAGTCACTGCAGGAAAGGGCAGAAGACTGAAACCAAGAAAGTGGATGCATCACAGACACAGCTTTTAAGCTTAGAGAGACTTTGAGGGACAAAGGGAAAACGCCTGCCGTGGAGCTCTAGAGCGCTTAGGAAAGTTAGCGAAAGGCTACCCTAGAGTAGGGTAGCAAGGCGATGGGCATCAAGCATGGGTTTGGAGGTATTGAGGAGTAACCCAGTTCCAGTGCATTGCACACAGGGCTCCAGAGGCACGGGTGAGATCCAAACGTTGCAAAGAATGGGGGGAGAAAAGGCTTTGGCGTGCACAATGGGGTTCATTCACGGACTTACTGAGTGGCTCCTGTTACCACAGTAACATGTCAAGGGTTTTGCAGATCTGGGAGGAAAAAAAATAAAAAAACAAAACCCTAAGTTAACAGTAATCAAAGCAAATTAGGTCACTGTTACGAGTTATTAATTTTAATGCATTAAGAAAAGTGTGCAGGGGGGAGTGAAGGGTTTGTGTGTGTGTGTGTTTTAAACATGGCAAATGGGAAACAGCAAAAAGTACAACAATAATTATGCTGAAAGCAAAGTGAAGTGTTCCATAAAATGTAAGAAATGAACAAATTACATGCCCCTCCTTCCTCCTCCCTCCAGTGTAGTTAGGGGTGGGTGAGGTGAGGAGGGGGCCCGCAGCCTCTCGTGCAATAACGAGCTCTCGGTTCACATCTCCCTGCATGTTCACGGGTGTTACTTAAGCCAAGCTGAAATTCAGCACTGAAAAGAAAGCACAGAGGGGCATTTTTCTGGGCTGAGTTATGTTTAGTGCGGAATCGCTCTTAGGCAAATGTGCCATATGATGAGGGGAAATTGGAAGCCGTGAATAGATTCTCCAGGAACGTTCGTACCCAAGGGGACTCCGGGCAGCCTGGCTTTTTTTGGATGCTGGGCCTGGCTGACTCACTCCACAGCCTACTTCCCTGATGGGGCTCTGGGTCCCCCAGCTGCAAATCTGGGTCATGTGCCGCTCCAGCCTGAACAGGCTTGGTATGCTTTTGTTCTGTCTTATTTGACTTCCCTTTTGTTGTTGTTGTATTTGTTTTCTTTTTATCATGTTCGTTTTTGCTCTGCATCTTTGAGGCAGGACAGAAAATTCTGCGTTCCAGATGATGTCATGTGTAGAACTGACCTCCTTTTTTCTATACACACAGTCTCCCCCTCCCCCCACCCTCTGACCTCTTCCTGAACACAGCCTCATTGCCCACATGCCCACACATTCCCCCTTTCAATCCCTGTCCAGGTGGCATTTGGGTCATTAGATGCTTTTCAGATTTGGGAGGAGAAGCTAGGACTCAACTCTGTGGCTGCATCACCTCCCTTGACTCTTAGGATCTGACCACACTGTCCTCCTGGAAACTCTCTTCTCCTTTGCATGTAAGATCACTTCCTCTCATGTGCCTTTTCTACTTCTGACCAACTCAGTCACAACTGGCTGTGCGTCCTCCCCACTCTCTGAACCCTGCTGGCTGCCCACATTCTTAAAAGCTCCTAAGGAATCTGTGCATCTGACCTTGATAACTCCATCTCTCTCTCTCTCTTTTCTCAGGGTGACATCATCCTTCCTTTCTCATAATTTTACCAATTGGGAATCAGCTCATAACTCCCAAGACCAGAATCTGGCCTTCATCTTTTACCTAAGCTCAGAGGAACCCACTGGAGATCTCCATCCATGTAGCTCGTAAGCCCCACAAAACCATTTTTTAAAAAACGAAACTCAACTTCCCCCTCTCCTCAGTAACCTCTTCTACTTTTATCCTCCCCAAGCAAACAAATAAAACAAAGCAATATTATATAAAACAACAGCAAAAACTCTACATGTCTTTTATTTCTTGTTGACATTAAAACATAGCATCTGCCAGCCAGTCGTGCAGGTGAGAGGCACTTGAGTTAACCAGGATCTCACCCTCTCAGTCCCTGCGCGTGGATAATACTTCTGCAGTAGCCCACAATCCTCCCTCTCCTCCTGCTGCCACTGTCACTGCTGTGGTTCCAGCCATCACCCTCTCCAGCTCATGGATGGCTCTCTCAGAAGCAGTGTCAGTCTACAGGGTCCCCTTCTCTAGCCCATTCTCTACACTGATTTCAGAGCTGTCTTTCCAAAACCTGGACATGATCAAGACATTCCTACCTAAGGTCCTAGAATAAGCTTCTCGTTGTGTAAAGGATGATGTAAGAAGCATTTCAAGGTCCAGTGAAATCTGGCCCCAGTCAACTTTGCTGCCCTCAATTCTGGCCACTCTTCCCTACCCCATGACTAGCCCCATATCCTCTAGTTCCTAATGCTCCGTGCACATCTGTCTGTCTGAGCCTTTGCCCCTGATCTTCCCTCTGATGGCATCCACGCCATCTCTTCTCCATCTAGAAAACTCCTACTCATCTTCAAGACCCCTGAGGTCCCCGTGAAGAGTGAATCTCCCTTCCCTGGACTCTTTGGAAAATCCTTTACCGTAGCACTTTTCACAATCTCCTGTGTTTAATTGTACACATTCCTGGTTCCCCCGTCAGATTCTGAACCCCTTGAGAGGCACCATCTTTGAATCCTCATCTAACATGGGGAAGTTTATGCTTTTTTTAAAATTCTTTATTCATGTTTTATTCTTTTCCTCAACGAAATTCTCACTTACGAATGGAAAAGTTCTGAGACGTCATCATAACCTATTCAAGACTGTAGATCCCAAGGTGGCAAAGCTTAAGTTAATTGAGAGGTAGAAGTACTATAAATACTGATCAGACAGTCTCCTCTGGAGGATGGTCTCTCTCCAAGGTCACGCATTCTAGGGATGGATACTCTGGGATTTGAGAACACATGAAGGCACCAGGTGAACGACACAGCAAGCTCCTGTGCCTGGCTCTTATGTGAATGTTTCTGAAGGTTCAGGAGTCAGAGGGCAGAGGGTGGGAGGGTGGACAACACTTGAAATTCTGGTTTCTTTTCTACTCTGTTGTTAGGAGATTTGAGTAAAAGTCATCTCCACATTTTCCAGTAAAATAGTCCAAAGGGAGAGTGGTCAAAGGAGAACATTCATTTTTCATTTATTAAAATACTGTTTATTTTTATGATAAAGAGAGAAGGAAAAATGTAAGCCTGGTGGAATCCCACAGAAGTCTGACCAATCTTATGCCTAGCATTGCTAAGTAAGAACAGGTATAGAGTGGTGGGTATAACTGAATAGTACACATCAATATATGAGTGTGTATACAAGTAGTCATAAATCCAACTAATATTTGTTGAGTAGCCACTGTGTCCCAAGTAAGCAGTGTGTGTGTGTGTGTGTGTGTGTGTGTGTGTTGGTGTGTGTTCCACATGCTATGTTGGGAAGCTTTCCTTTCAGTAATTTGTATGACCCTCATCTCATCTATCGTAAGTACTTTCTGGACACTGGGAGAGAAAGCACATTTTTTTTTCCCAGAAGCTAATTTACCTTGTGAGTGGAAAGCACCATTTTAATTGATTCTATATTTCAAGATCCAAGTAACCTATAATCTCAGCTCAGTTGTCAGTATTTTGCCTGCCCGGTCCCTTAGCCTTGGACATGCAGATGGTGCAGGCAGAGAGCCACTGGCATGGCTCAGGAGGAAAAGGAACAGCAACTCAGGGTGATAATCTCCTTTCGATTTCTTTCCCCTTCCTTTTCCTACACCCTCTCTCAAATCCACTAAAACGGGGGAAAATCCATAGCTATTAGAAAAACTTCTGACCGATACCTCTTTCTCCTTTGACTTTCATTTTTTTCCCGCACCCTCTTTAGTATTCAGAAGGCACCCAAACATCAGAGGTTTCCATGATGCTTGGCTGTGCTCAGTATCCCAACCACAGAGTGGGAAGGAATTCTTACTGGAGATTTCACCGTTCCTTTCAGGCTGAGAACAGGTGGCTTCTGTCAAACTCCCAGGCATAATTCTGCCAGTGAGCCACTGGAGCAGTGATGACAACAGTTCTGCATAGGCAGAGAGCATGTAGAGATGTGAATTAAGTGGGGAGTAGCCTCTGACTGGACAAGGTACCCAGGGAGTCTCTCAGCTGTCCCGTAGAGCTGTGGGTCTACCTGGCAGAACCTGGGAAGGTGGACACACACAGGACTTCAGGTTGGCCCTACAGAGAGCTGCACAGGTCACCAAATGACAAGAAAATACTCAAATTAGCCCAGTTAGGTTCAATGATGATCCTGGGCTCTATGTTAGGAATATTGACTTTCATTGTACAACCCACTAGCTAGACACTTGTCTTCCCACCTTACAGAAGACAAAACTGAGTTGCTTAGCTCAGGGGGCACAACTAGCAGGCAGTTGATCCAGATTTCAACCCCAGGTGTGCCAGGATCCTGCCCTCTGTTACTGATGGGCAGGATGGACCTCCAACACTGTTTTCCGGTATCTCCTCCGCTCCTCTCCCTGGCCCCGATGTGATGTGTGGACAAGGCGTGGGAACACGGGGGAGTGCTGTGCAAGGTTGGGGTCATAGAAAGGACGTCAGGAAACAGAAGCAGAGTGCCTCAGCTCTCTGCCTGCCACGCACAGGACAGATGACTCTTCCGGAGATGGATGTCCCAGGTCCTGGTGTGCCTGATTCCTGGTGGCCTCAGCCTGCCGGAGAGCCCTGTTCTCTGTCCGCTGTAGGTACAAGGAGGGTGAGTGCCTGGGAACATACAGGGCAGAAGGGGGAGGAGAAGGCCGGTGCCCGCACAGGGGGGAAGTGGCGGAGATGGGAGGGTGGGAAGGACAGCCAGGCAGTTTTAATGCTGATTCCCCGGGGGTGACTCCGGGATGTCGGTGTTCTTGGGCCCTGCGGAGGGTGAAGCTGGGAATCTGGCGGTCACTGACAGCAGGAAGACATAATGCCAAGGAGGAGAGGGCAGGTGGGCAAGGTCCCAGGCGCTGGCATCTGCTCTCCAGCTCAGCCCTCAAGCTGAGTTCAGCTCAGGCCTGACAGCCTCCTCCATCTAATCTGAAAATTCCCCCATCTGCCTCAGGCGGTTCTGTGACCCCATGCCTGTGTCATGGGGCAGCCACTGACTTTTCTTGCTCTCCACTCCATCCCTTCCTCATTCCCAGGCTCCCCTTACTGGAAGGAAGCAGCGGCCTGCTGCTGCCTGGCAACCTCATCACAGGGGCTGGGCCCCCTCTCAATGGTCAGGACACACACATGTGCATGCAGGATCCCAGGGCATTGACAGCCCAGGGAAAGGGCAGGAGAGCCTTCCAGTTACCAGTGGATTTGATGGTGGGTGGCAGGTGGAGAGATGGCAGAGGGGCATCGGCCAAACCTTTGCAAGGGCTTCCACGATCCTGTAAACTCTCACCTTTTTCCCTCGTGGAAGGAGAGAGCTGGGAAAATGAGCAGAAATCTTTCTAGAATAGTCCCTTTAAGTTCACACACACCCTTTCCCTTTGCCCTAAGAGCACAGCTCCCAGGCATAGTTATTATTCTTTCCCTGTCTCCTCTGCCACACACACACACACACACACACACACACACACACACACAAGACACACACAGTCACGCTGAATATCCATGCTGTTGGGAAGTGAATCAGGCTACTAATAAACTCTATCCTCAACCTCCAGGGAACCTAAGAAGGGGATGTGGGGAAGCCAGGTGAGGTGTCAGTGGGCTGGGGGACAGTGCACCCAGTGTCACCACTGTAGTCAAACAGTGATGGGGCTGCAGATGAGCATGGGAGCAGCCACGTTTGCTTGGAGAGGCAGGGGTTTTAATGGAGCCAAGCTGCTCCTTTTTCTTTTCCTTCCTCCAAATCCCGAAATGGCCCTACCTTTAAATAAATGCCGTGCTGGGGCCAGTTTCTGGGAGGAAGTGAACAGAAGAGACTGCTGAAGAGCAGTCTGCGGGTCTGGTGTGTGAAGCCACATATGTTCCTTATTGCAGATGGGCAAATATAAGAATGACACAAAATTAATGGGCATTAGATTTCCCGTGTGCCTGGAAATCCTCTCTATTTTAGATCCCGATCATTTTTTTCATTGAGCAAATACTTTGGAGTGCTTGATAAGTGCCTGGTACAATAATAGGCGCTGGCAGAGAGCTCTCTGCAGGTTGTAAACGGGACAGAGAGACCGAATTTGTGTTTTGAAAGATCACTGTCTCTGCAGTGAGGAGAAGGGATGAGCCACAAGAGGACATGAGGGTAAGGAAAACCAGTTGGGTGGGTTCATCCAGGTGAGGATGATGGTGGCCTCAATTAGGAACCTAGGGAAGGAGCAGGGGGCATAGAGTCAAGAGATGTCTAGTCTCCCAGATGTAAAGCCACTGTTTGTTGAGTATCTACTATTGACAAGGCACTGTGACAAGTGCTGGGAGTAGAGGGATGAGCAATATTGAGGAGTAAGATGAAAAGAGCTTAGTGTTGCATTGGTCCTGGGAGCTGAGGGTCAGGGAGAAGCTGTGACAACTGATGCTATAGTTTTGTGTTTGAACAGATGGGTAGATGGACAAGCCCTCACAGCAACTGGGACCATGTGAGGAGGAGAAGGTTTGGAGGCAAAGCCAGTGACTTCCATTTTGGACATATCGAGCTGAAATTCATTCTGGAGCCTTTAAGTAGAGATGCCCAGTAAATAGTTGGTTATGTGGGGCTGGAGCTCAGGAGAGAAACCTGCTCCAGGATTATGAAAAGAATCTGGGCAGAACTCCCAAGAAATACTAACATTTAAGAAAGGAGCAAGATGTAGCTGTCCAGTTTTCCCAGCACCACTTATTGAAGAGGCTGTCTTTTCACCATTGTGTATTCTCGCCTCCTTTATCAAAAATAAGGTGACCATATGTGCATGGGTTTATCTCTGGGCTTTCTATTCTGTTCCATTGATCTATATTTCTGTTTTTGTGCCAGTACCATACTGTCTTGATTACTGTAACTTTGTAGTATAGTCTGAAGTTCAGGAGCCTGATTCCTCCAGCTCTGTTTTTCTTTCTCAAGATTGCTTTGGCTATTCGGCGTCTTTTGTGTCTCCATACAAATTGTGAAATTTTTTGTTCTAGTTCTGTGAAAAATGCCATTGGTAGTTTGATAGGGATTGCATTGAATCTGTAGATTGCTTTGGGTAGTATAGTCATTTTCACAATGTTGATTCTTCCAGTCCAAGAACATGGTATGTCTCTCCATCTGCTTGTATCATCTTTAATTTCTTTCATCAAGTGTCTTACAATTTTCTGCATATAGGTCTTTTGTCTCCTTAGGTAGATTTATTCCTAGGTATTTTATTCTTTTTGTTGCAGTGGTAAATGGGAGTGTTTCCTTAATTTCTCTTGGAAGGTGTGGAAACCTAAGTTGATGT
Source organism: Hyperoodon ampullatus (assembly GCF_949752795.1). NCBI lineage: Eukaryota > Metazoa > Chordata > Mammalia > Artiodactyla > Ziphiidae > Hyperoodon > Hyperoodon ampullatus. The sequence goes on from NC_136920.1 coordinate 88,617,834, forward strand.
TATAAAATTTTATTTCTGGGCTTCCCTAGTGGCACAGTAGTTGAGAATCTGCCTGCTAATGCAGGGGACACGGGTTCGGGAGGATCCCACATGCTGCAGAGCAACTAGGCCCGTGAGCCACAACTACTGAGCCTGCACGTCTGGAGCCTGTGCTCCGCAACAAGAGAAGCCGCAATAGTGAGAGACCCGCACACTGCGATGAAGAGTGGCCCCCACTTGCCACAACTAGAGAAAACCCTCGCACAGAAACAAAGACCCAACACAGCAAAAATAAATTAATTCATTAATAAACTCCTACCCCCAACATCTTAAAAAAAATTTATTTCCTTGGGTCTATAGCAATACACCCCTTCCCCCCATCTGGTGTCATAGGAATGTCTTGCGTCCAACTGCCCACTCTCTCTAATATGCATCAATCAGGATTGCACACATGTACTGAAGTCCATTGGCAGTGGCTGCCTGGCCTTCAGTGTAGGAAAAGATGCTGAAAAAGAACACTGTACGTGACTAGTAATGTCTGCCATGGGCACAGGCATGAAGAATGAAATTAGAACACTCCCTAACACCATACACAAAAATAAACTCAAAATGGATTAAAGACCTAAATGTAAAGGCAGACACTATAAAACTCTTAGAGGAAAACATAGGCAGAACACTCTATGACATAAATCACAGCAAGATCCTTTTGGACCCACCTCCTAGGGAAATGGAAATAAAAACAAAAATAAACAAATGGGACCTAATGAAACTTCAAAGCTTTTGCACAGCAAAGGAAATCATAAACAAGATGAAAAGACAACGCTCAGAATGGGAGAAAATATTTGCAAATGAAGCAACTAACAAAGGTTTAATCTCCAAAATTTACAAGCAGCTCATGCAGCTCAATATCAAAAAGCAAATAACACAATCCAAAAATGGGCAGAAGACCTAAATAGACATTTATCCAAATAAGATATACAGATTGCCAACAAACACATGAAAGGATGCTCAACATCACTAATCATTAGAGAAACGCAAATCAAAACTACAGTGAGGTATCCCCTCACACCAGTCAGAATGGCCATCATCAAAATATCTACAAACAATAAATGCTCTTGAGGATATGGACAAAAGGGAACCCTCTGGCCCTGTTGGTGGGAATGTAAATTGATACAGCCACTATGGAGAACAGTATGGAGGTTCCTTAAAAAACTAAAAATAGAACTACCATACAACCCAGCAATCCCACTACTGGGCATATACCCTCAGAAAACCATAATTCAAAAGAAGTCATGTACCAAAATGTTCATTGCAGCTCAGTTTACAATAGCCAGGACATGGAAGCAACCTAAGTGTCCATCGACAGAGGAATGGATAAAGAAGACGTGGCACATATGTACAATGGAATATTACTCAGCCATAAAAAGAAATGAAATTGAGTTATTTGTAGTGAGGTGGATGGACCTAGAGTCTGTCATACAGAGTGAAGTAAGTCAGAAAGAGAAAAACAAATACCGTATAGCTAACACATATATATGGAATCTAAAAAAAAAAAAAAAAATGGTTCTGAAGAACCTAGGGGCAGGACAGGAATAAAGACTCAGGCATAGAGAATGGACTTGAGGACATGGGCAGTGGGAAGGGTAAGCTGGGATGAAGTGAGAGAGTGGCCTGGACATATATACACTACCAAATGTGAAACAGATACCTAGTGGGAAGCAGCTGCATCACAACCAGACAAGGGGGTAAGTACAGTGGTTGACTTGGTGGTCTGTGGCATCTCAGCTGGATAGGGAAGAGAGTGAAGATGCAGGGTCTGTAGGATAATGAGAAAGAAAGAGGCCAAAGAGGGGAGGTTTCAATAATATCCAAGAACGTATCTGTCTTAGAACACATCCTGAGCTATAGCCAAGGAAGATCAGGAAAATTAGGAAGCTGTGAATAGGAAATAAACCATCTAAATTTATTCTTTCAGAAAAAAGGACCATGGCATGGTCCCACAAGAACAAAATGAATGCCAATAGAACCTCTTCACAGGAAGACTTCTTTAACTGGAAATCCCAAATCCAGATCAAACGGATTAAATTCCACAGTGAAGTGAGGATCTTTGCATTTAGAGAGATTTCACTTTACCTTTCTTCCTCAGAACAGTGATTTGATAGCATTATTATAATGCTATGTACTTGTCTCTGTCTAATCGATAGGTCTCTTGAGGTCTACAGATGCATCTTATAGTGGTAAAAAAGACATTTTATAGGTAGAGTCAGCAGTGGGAGAGCATATCAGACTGTGTAAAGGCAATAAAGCATGAGTGTTAGGAGCATGAGTTTTGGGGGTCAAATCTCTAACCTCGCCAGTTATTGTCTGTTTGACTTTAGGAAAGTGATTTAACCTTTCAGAGCTTTCATCTATACGATAGAGAGAATGATGAGTGCTTCATGGAACTGATATGAAGACTAAATGATAGAATTAAATGATGAAATAAATGATAGAATTATAAACATAGCATTGTGCCAGGCATGTAGTAATGGTTCAGTAAATGACAATTAGTGATAGTAGTAGTTCTGTTACTGATTAAGGCAGAAGAACAATCTAGACTCTATGGCTCATCCCTAGGTAGCATCACCTATGGCCCGCATTTGCTGATGCCAACTGAGCTGGTCCCACAGATCACCCCAGCCTGCGCCAGCAGCTGCTGCCTGTCCTCCTTGGAACCTTACAGCCTAAAACTTCTCCACATCTACTCTGAAAGTCATGTACTCTTAACTAGCCCCTCTCAGGAAGTGCTTCTCTTCCAGAGTACGGCTGACTGTGGGAGCTCAAAAGGCTTCTGCACAACAGGCCTCACTAAACTGAAACACGTCTCGGCCACTGTGGCTCAAGCACCCAGAACAGCCAGATCGCAGCTCTGATATCTCCCCCAGCCAGAGGATCAGGCTCGCCACCCACGTGTCGAGGCCCTGGATGGTGGCTCAACGTCAAGGACCTGGTTATCAATTATTCTAATTGTTATACCTCACCACGGCCAGAACTGCTGAGGTTTCAAGTAGTTTCCATCCTCCAGATCCATGAACTTGCCCTTGGCTTATTGAGCCCAACCACACTAGTTTAACAGAAGTGATTTTAATTACTCAACTGGAACTACAGAAGGAAGGAAGTGAGGAGGGTGTGGGGCTGTGATCAGTGTTTAAGCAAAGGGCTGGCATTCTCCTATCTTAGGGGCCACTCCTGATGGCTGTACCTCCCACGAGCTCTCCCCCACCCACATCACAAGAGTATCCACGCTGAGGGATCAGACATTGAAACCCACAAAGTTTCTATGCCTTAATTCTAAAAATTACATGTTTATTTAGAACTTGGAAGGTATGGAAGCCTAAGTTGATGTTATAAAATTTTATTTCCTTGGGTCTGTAGCAATACACTCCTTCCCCACATCTGGTGTCATAGGAATGTCTTGCTGGTCCAGCTGCCCACTCTCTCCAATATACATGGATCAGGATTGCACACACGTACTGCAATCCATTGGTAGTGGCTGCCTGGCCTTCAATGTAAGAAAAGACGCTGAAAAATAACACTATGCTTGACTAGTAATGTCTGCCATGGGCACAGGCATGAAGATTGGAAGTACCCTTTCTATGTATTTGCAAACCCGATCTTAGATTACGAACTTCTGGGAGGCAGAGAATGTATCATTTTCGTTCTCTGTGTAAATGTACCTGACATATGTCATGAGTTGATGATGATGGCGACAAATATTTATACCAAAATACAGTATTTTAACTAGTTGTAGCCAGCTAAAATCTGATGATTGTCCTTTACCCCTTAAGCTTGCTCGTCACCTTGTCAGAGAGCAATGTTGCAACACAGATCACAAAGTCTTCACTCCTTATCCGAAAACTACTTGGCTCGTCTAAAGCACTGTCGTAAATATTAGACACCAAATTGTCAAAATAAATAAAGAGGGAAATTTTGTGGTGTGGCAAATTCTTCTCTTCTCCTACTAAATCATGTTTATTTGCTTACTTGAGATTCACTAGAGGTCCCCAGCATCCAGCAATGCTTTTGAGACTCAGCTGGACACATGCTGGGGAGAGGGAACAACCTTATAAGCAAATGAATTTTTTTTGCTTCAGCATCATTTATATCACTCAAGTCGTGTGTCCTTCAACTGCTATGTCATGGGTCCCTGTCTTCCCTCTGAGAGGCATGTATATCATCATGTGCTAACCTCATAACACACACGCCAGAGATCAGCGTGGACTCTTGTGGAAGCCCAGCTTGAAGAGAAGAGTCACAAGATCCAAATTCTGCCTCACCCCTGTAAAATTCCCACTAACCTTCTTTCTAAGTCGGACTATTCCAAAGTTGGTATCCCCTACCCCATGGTCTATATCAGTAAGTTTGTTGTTTTGCTTTTTAATGAAGGTGGGAAAAGGCTTCTGCAATGAAGCCTCATGGGCTGGCTTTCTACACTGATCAGTTGAATTCGATAATCTAGTCGTAGGGCCAGAGGATGTTCAGAAGAGTCTGTCTCTCTCATGCGCCTTTGTCTTGCTCTTTATTAGCTATGATGTTAATGAATGGTTCTCAAAGTGTGGTCCCAGAACCAGCAGGATCAACATCACCTGGGAACTTATTGGAAATGCAGATATGGGTGGTCCTCCTAGACCTACTGAATTGACAATATGCGGGTGGGACTCAGAAATTTGTGTTTTAATAAATCCTCCCGGTGCTTTGAGGCATGCTAAACCTTCAGAAACACTGATCTCCCTGAAAAAATAGCACCTGCTGAGAATCAGGTGACCTGAAATCTACTCTGGTTTTCCCACTGTCCAGCTGTAAGATCTTAAATTACTCACACACTATCTGGACCTCAGCTGCTTTATAAGGAAACTAAGGATGACTTTACCTCTGTTACCCATTCGGAGTATCAGTAGGCTACAGTTCATCAGTAGGTGTGGAAACGCTGTGAGCAGTTTGAATATATTTTTCATATGGCTAGACTTTTATTCATTCATTCATTTAACAAATATTTTTCATCACCTATATGCTCTGGGTCTGGAGGATGCTACAGGAAGAAGACAGATGAGGCCTTTGCTGTCATGGAGTCCACACTCCACACTGGATCCTTTGTGATACTGTTTAATATTTGCAAACAGTTATACAATCCATTTTGAGATTAGGTTCAGATCTCTCAGGGGAATGGGAAAATGTGAATTGCTTTTACCAAAGAGTAAGAATCAGGTTATGTCAAGCATAACAAAGCAGGAGTTGACTACAATGCAGCTAAAGCAATATCAGCTACCAGGAGAGAACATAGGAAGAGATTTAAAAACTGTCAAACTGGACCTTGCCTCTCTACGATGGAGGCTTGGATGAATGGTACTCTAGGCCTCATCCAGCTTATGATACTCCAGTTCTGCTCTCTCCATTTGAGCCAACAACTGTGGCTTGGCTTGGACGAAGCTATACTATTCAATACAAAGAGTAAAGCAAAGCATATATTTCCTGAGCTCTTTTCCAGAATCATAATTGGTCAAATCTCCACCATCTGAGATATGGGCCTGGTGAGAATAAACAAATGTTCATCAGATGGATGGACCGCAGGACAAATTTTTAGAAGTAGGATTTTAATTCTTAGCCACTATCATTGAAAATCAGCTGCTTTTTCTTTTCTCTTCGATCCAGAGCTAAAATTCAATTTCCTAAATTTTATGAAAAGAAATGAAAAATACGCTGGAGGGGAAACAGCGGCTCAGGAGAGTTTTTGGACTTCAAAACCCTCAAAAATCTTTTAATGATTTAAGTGTAAAGGAATCAGAAACATACTGATGAAATTCCCCTTGATATCCACATGGTGCTTACAAACTCTGGAGGGAAGTTTCCAGCAATGAAATCTGCTATTTTTTATCAAACCCAAACCATTTGAGATGATTGGTGAACTCCAGTATGGTGCAGTCATATCTTTTTCACAATAATCCCTTCTCCCCAAAGGCAGAAGGGGAAGGAAAGACCTAATTAAGGAACACTGGTTTTGAAGGTCAGAGTCTTAGAGGGGGTGTCAGGTTATATCTTATGCTGAGTTGTTTGTGATGTTTACACTGACCCACAGGTGTGCTGTGAATATACAAAATTCAAGTGGTAATTGTCTAATCTTCTGCTACTTTCCAACATGCATTTGGCAAGACTTGTTGCATCTTAAGTTTGAAAACAGTAGATTTCCAAGGTGTCATAATATTGAGGTCTCATGTGTATTGCTTGCTCTGCATAATTAATTATAAAGTGATAATTGTACACTAAGATATTTTCATTCAAACATGAAAGTGAAAGTCTCAGCATCTCTGCCTCCGGCAGACAGAAGAAAAAGTGAAACGGTGTGTGCTTTCCAAGCATTGACAATGCCTCTCCTTTCACTGAGGCCGGCTGATAAGGAGCTTGGAGGATCTTCAGTGGGTCAGGCTTTGGCACCTACCTGTTGTGAACCCTGTGCACTACTTTCTGTAGGTCTCACCCAGTCTTGAAAGTTGTCCCAACAAGCGTAGTCCGACTCTGGTCTTCTTCCCTCTGAATTCTGGTGGCCTGCACAATATCTGTGTATAACGTATCCCTGGATTTTGTACTCTCTGTAATTCTTTCTGGCCTTACTGTCTTTGTAAACTCTCTGAGAACAGAAACCATGCCTCATAATTCTGTGTCTTCCAAGTCACCCTGCAGAGTTCTAAGAATATAGTGGCACTTGATATATACTTTCATTAGCTTGACTGCCATAACAAATAACTCCAGAATCTCATCAGCCTACAACAAGAAATGCTGACCTCTTATTAATGTCAGAAGGGGGGCTGTGGGTCAGATGTGTCTCTGCTCCACGTGACTGCATTTAGGGCCCTGGGTGAAGCAGTAACACCTCTCTGAGACATTTCTTTCTCATGACAGAAGGCAGAAATTGGTCGAGCCAGATCAGACACCTACGGTCAGAGCACCTACTCACATGAGGCATCCCTCATCTTTACTCATCTTCTATCAGCCAAAGCAAGTTGTAAAGCAAAGGCCAGTGCAAACCTGACTAAGGGGTGAGGAAGGAAACTGCCTACAGGGAACACTACAAGTCACATGGCAATGGGGGGAGGGAGTCGAATTGTGGGCAGCAAAATATAGCCTACCCTAATGCTGCCAATGGATTGTACTCGAGGTGGGGAGAGCTGACCTGCTCTTCATGAGCGTGGATGGATGTGCTGCCCGGTAACAAGCCGCCTCTGAAGCAAGCATGTGGGCATCAATCACAGGGACCCCTCCCTGGCTTTGCAGACCTTACGATCCATGTACCTCTGCTCTGCCCAGCCACTTCCTGTGTTCTTCCATCAGCACTTAGGTGATGGTCTCTTCCCAAGCAGACTTGGAAGGAGGTACTTTTTCAAGTATTCTTTGGGTTTCAAGTAACAGAAACTGACTCTACGTGCCTAAAGCCATAAAAATTTTTGCTAACATAAACAGAAATCCAGAGTTAGGTGCTATTGAATAAAGGCTCTGGGTCTATTTTTCCATCTTTGTTTTAACTCCTTCTTTCATGGATTGCCTTTTTACCCCAAGCAAGCCTCCTTCCTGGCCATAAGATAGCTGCCAACAGCAATCTTGGCAACATGATTCTGGGTTCACATCCAGGGAGAGAGAGAGTGTGTGTGTGTGTGTGGCTTTCCATCACTCTCTTAAGAGTGAGATGAGTTTCCAAACACCCCTCAGCAATCCTCCCTTGCATCTCATTGGTCTAAAGAGGGCCACTTCTGAACTGATGACTTGTCAGGGGATTGGATAGCCCTTAGACCCATCAGGCTCATCCAGGGAGCTGGTCGTTTCCCTAAAGAGTATTGCTGCTATTCAACGGAGGGGAAATTGGATGGATCTTGGAGAGTGAACTGCATTCCCCAACTACATTTGGAAAATCTGGTATCACCTGCAGTCACTATTGATCCCAGATAGCTCATGAAGAGTATTGGAAGATGGGCGAGATGAGCCCAGCCTCCCTGGGCCCTGCTCCTCGTGTTGGATCCACATTCGAATCAAATCGGGTAGTTCAGGCCAGAGGTGCATTCTAAATTTCACCTGCCTGTCAGCCACCCTTGTTAACTATGTTTGCTTGGCTGAGAGCCTTTCCAAGGGAGCCGGTGGTTCCCTAAGGATTGCCTCTCATGCCTGCTTTGACTGACTGGCACACCCCAGATGTCAGGACTCAGCACACCCTAGCATGTCACCATGATGAAATGGCACTGGTAGTCATGCTAATGAAAGAAGTTCATCACTAGTTTTCATTATCACGTCAAGCCGTTCTTGGCTATGCTTTACCTGCCACACCCGTGGGAACAAAGAGAGAGGCTGGTAGTTAGGCTGATAAAGCGGGATGCTCCATGGTGCCTCAGATTCAAAACAGAGACCCTGGACACATAAGGAATGGCAGGTGCAGAAGCCCCATAGCTACACAGCATGACCTCCAGGAGGAAGGCGAAGTGCCTTGCCCTTCCTCTACTTATCAGGATCTTATTCCAAACTAATAGACAGGCTGGGTTATTTCTATCTAGCAGCTCATGGTGGGCTGACTGTTCTGTATGTGTGTGAGAGGTCCTCCTGGCTGATGTGTAATGTGGCAGGCGCTCAGGGCTGGGGCCAGTAAAAGTGCTGAAATCTTCACACACACTTGCTGGAGGAGTGTGAGATGGGCAGGAGTGATTGGTGTGGACAGAAGTGAAAAAATACCTCAGACGGTGGCAGACAGGGTCCAGAGAGGCAAGGAGAGGGAAGACCGGCTCGAGGTACCTGTGGGCTTCACCTTTACGTCCTGAATGCCACGTAGCTTGCTTGAGGTGTGGATTGTCCGCATATCTCTGGGGAAAGTGGCCGTGCTACTGATGGCTGTGCTTTGGTACTATCTTGTCTTTCTGAAAGGAGAGCTCGTCTCCAGATGGGCTTTCTGGAGGCCTGACTCACTTCATCTGGGCTTCTGAACCCCACCCCAATCCTGCCAGGACTCTGAATGGTTTGGGCTCCTCCATGGGTGCCTGGGCCTGGAAGCAGCCCTCCAGGGCTTCTTTCCTGGTCTCTACTGAGTCTTCCCACTACCCACTAGGGCAAGAAGAGGAGATTCCTTCATAATAATCCCTCTGCCGCCACCCCCATCTCTCACCCCTACCACTTCCTGGGGGTGTGTCCACATGTAAGCTCATTCTTCTTGGAGCGGGGAAGAGCGAGGTCACAGAAGTCTGGGCTGGAGCCCTCCCTTCTCTGGCTGTCAGTGGCCAGCAGGGCGCAGAGGTAATTTAATGCTTGGGCAGCCTTAACGCTAGAATGCCCTGCTCAGTGTCTGCCACAGAATCCACATCGGATTGGGCCATATGGAGACTTCACCAACAGATGCACTGGATGCGTCCCTCTGTTGCAAAATCTCCATTAGGTTTTTTTAATTAGACAAATATCAGTGTTTCATTCGGGATGAGAAACAGTTTTCTGATTGCAACAACCATGCCACTTTCAAAAAAGCAGCTCAGCATAGGGACTGCCTTTCCTCTGGGTGCCTCCTTCCCCCTTTGTAGCTCCTACTCGGAGAGGAAGGGTAGACCTGGGAATACATGATCATCGTTGTCATCGGCAGTATCCCGAGCTCTGCCATACCTTGGAGCTTCCTGCTTCTTGTTGCTTCCCCTGCCTCCCTTCCCCTCCACCCCACCTTCTTCTGATCACAGTGACTCACCCACCCCCCAACAGAGGGTAAAATACAAGAGGAGTGAGAGTGGCCCAGGGCAGTTGCAGAGGGGATTGTAAAGCCCAGCCTTCCTTCTTCTTGGCTATTGGAACATATATCTTTGTGTCTTGCTCACTGCTAAGCCCAAGGGCCCGGGGCAGAGCCACTGCTGTGCTCCTTCTGCTTCTGGTATCATCTGATAGCAAGGACACTCCACCAGAGGTGTTCCCTCGACCAGCTGAGTGGGGCCAGAAGTGTTGAACACTTACTGAATTCCATCAGAGTACATACACTCTTTCCTGGGAAGTGGGGCAGGAAACAGTGGCTGACGTGTTAACATAGTTTGGTTCTTTGGGGCTTGGGGCCCAACCCACCTGCCTTAGTAACCATGTGATTGTGAGGATTGTGAGTCTTGGAGAGGCTGACAAACTTGCCCAATGTCATCATCCACAAAATGGGGATACTATTATTTACCCCATGGGCTTGCGCTAAGAATTGAATGGGTTAGTTTATGAAAATCCCTCAGCAGGGGTCTGGGCCTTCGTAAGCTCTCCGTAAGTAGTAGCAAGGTGTATCATGAAAACGCCCCACTGACCACAAGTCTGCCCATAGGCGCCTCAAAACCTCGTTATGGGGCTTCCCTGGTGGCGCAGTGGTTGAGGGTCCGCCTGCCGATGCAGGGGACACGGGTTCATACCCCGGTCCGGGAAGATCCCACATGCCGCGGAGCGGCTGGGCCCATGAGCCATGGCCACTGAGCCTGCGTGTCCGGAGCCTGTGCTCCACAATGGGAGAGGCCACAATAGTGAGAGGCCTGCATACAGCAAAAAAAAAAAAAAAAAAGAAAAAAAACCTTGTTATGCCCCTTGTCATCCAGATGGACGACTACAATGTCCCAATCGAGGATTTCAAGACCTTTCTACTTGTTAGCCACCAACTCCAAAAAGGCCTTAAAATCCCTCCAGATGATCCCTTCTTTGCAAAGCACTCCTTGGTTGACCGCTTCCTCTTCTTTTAAATGAGGGCCTTTATACCAAGGGCTGTGCCTCCATCAAATAGCTGCCCCCTTTCCCTTCTTGAGCATGAAAAGCCCACCTCCATGGAGGTCTTTTCAAAGTCTGGATGCTTCTGGGAGTGGAAGATGAACCCGTATATCAGTTGCAAGGCACAGACACATAGTAAAGGAAAGGATGTCCAGTGGTAGACTCCGGGCTGAGTCAGTTTGTTGCTTTGAGTTCAGGTAGAAAATTTAGGGTGATTTTAATGACTCTGAAATGTTTTATCTTTTACGACCCCCAGAACTGCTGCTCTGCCACCTTCACAAATTGCCGGCTTTCCATCCCTTGCTCCCTGCCATCTTCAGTTAACGCATTAGGACTTGAGAAACTTATTATTGCAATAAAAAAATATATCCTATCCATATCACAGACCATGTATCTGAATCTTGCCTAACACCCTCCAGGGATTAATACATATTTTAACCCAGTGTTTTACAATGCCGATGCTTCGACCCCCTACACAGCCCTTCCCACCGATGCTGAGACAATAGAAGCAAAAGGTCATCTCTGAGGTCAGGATGCTGCCTCTCCTGGGTTTTTGGAGAACAAAGCACATCTCCCCTCCTCTGGCAGGCCTCCCAGGAGACACTGCGCCTCCTGAAAGAGTGGAAGACACCACGGAGAAGGGGACCATCGTGACCCCAGTCAACAGAGCCTGTTCTCAGTTGTAAATTACCCATGGGGGTGCATGTGCGTGGGGTGTGTGTCTAAACTGAGATCACCATCTCATCACCAGAGCCACCCCTCGGGACCTGGTGCTCAGCTGGTACTGAAGGAGCAGGTTCTGCCTTCATCCTGCGAACACCTTGGGTGAGCTACGCAGCGTGCCTGGTGTTTTCCCCAGCTACAAAGAGTGCTTGCTCTTTTGCTTTGAGGAAATATCAAGCTAGCGAAGTCCACACTCAAGCCCATGGCCATTTATCCATGATCAAAAGAGCCCGCAGCTGGGACCTAGGCTTTAGTTCCACAACCCCCTCTAACCACTTCCTCTCCATCCCCACCCCCTCCCTGCCCCAACGTGGCTAATTTCTACTCAGCCTTCAGAGCTCCACACGCTGGCCATTTCTCTAAGGATGCCCCCCATTCCCCCTCAGACCCTGGAGGATGCAGATTACATCTCCTACCCTTCAGGGTCATGGTTCCCTGTATCTTCATAGTGCTCATCTAATTTGTAATTACATGTTTATGTGACTTTTTCCAACATTCATCTCTCTACTTAGATTACAGGTTCCATAAAAGAAGAAACTATTCTAGTTGATCTGTTGCAGAATCCCCAATTTCTAGTAAAAGGACACACTTAACTGTGTTGAATGAATGAATGATTTTGAGCACATTGCTTAACTCTCTTAGCCTTCATTTTTCTTAACAATAGTAACAATAGCCGATGCTTCTAAAGTGCTTACCTTATGCCATGCCTACTCTAAGTATTTTATATAATAATGATAATTAATCTTCCTAACAACCCCATGAAAGGGTCACTGTTATTTTCCCCATATTACATATGAGAAAACTGAGGCACAGAGGGGTTACATGACTTGCCCAAGGTCACACAGCTAGTAAGTGATGGAGCTCCGGTTTGAACCCAGGGAGTCTGACTCTGGAGCCCCTGCCTTGGTTGGACAAAGTGATCACAAAAATCTCTTTAGCTCTTGGTGTCTGTGAATTTAGAAGCTACCCATTGTCATATCCACCTAGATTCATTTATTTAATAACTATTTATCAAATGCATGTTATGTGTCTGGGAGCTGGAGCTACCACTGTAAACAAAACAAAGATTCCTGGAACTTACATTTTGATGAGGAGAGTCAGCATAGTAAACAAACTACACAGCAGATTTGGCCAGTTAGATAAGAAGTGCTACAGAGGAAGATAACACAGGGGAGAGGTTTGGGGGTCTTGTGGGTGGTGGTGTAATTTCATGTCAGGTGGTCAAGGTAGGTTCTGTTGAAAAGGCAACACAAGAGTAGCGAGCTGAAGACAGTGGGGTGGGGGGCAAGCCATGCAGAGACCCCCCCAAGGGAAGGGCCTGGACGGGATGGAGAATGTGCAGAAAATGAGTGGGAGAGAGAGTGGGAGAGGCGAGGCTGGAAGGTAGCAGAAGCCAAGTCCTGCTGGCTCTGTGTTCACCTCCGTCACTTTACACTCATTTTCCGTTTACGAGTTTGGTCCACCATTCCATTAGACTAAGGAAAAGATACATTCATCTTTGTAGCTCCCAAAGTCATCTCTGAGCCTTGCCACAGCTGATGCTCAGAACACTTTTTGAATTAATGCTAGAAGTGCTAGAAGAGCTCCAATCCTAGACTTCTTTTATTTTCTTAATTTTGTTGCTGAAGTTCTCTTAAGCTTTATAACCTGTCCTTTCAACGAAAGGTTCCTTGCCTGGCCTGGAATCTGCAAAATGTCAGATGTCTTTTTCTGCTATTTCACTGTGTTATGTGCCATTGGCAGTGACCTTCCATTTCAACTTCCTCTGTAATGCAGCCACCCCCAAAGTGTGGAGGAGACTATGATATAGTCTTTGGTGAATACAGTCATAGCTATATTTGTCACAGATAATGATTTGATCAAATGCAGAGCCCTCCCTCTCCGGAGATAGCACAGTCTTCAGTGTAGATGTGGGAGTACGTGGAGCTTAAGATCAGTCACTGTGTTCAAATATTGGAGGGTCTGGGGATAGAGTTCAAGGGCATTTCCAACTGGAAGAGATATAACTTTGCACTTTGACCAAATCTCAAGTTGAAATTCAAGTCCAACAGCAACTGTAATAGTGACACCCTCTACTGGTAGGTTCATTGACTGTGTGCCAGGCCCCATGTGGGTGATTAGACACGCATCAGAGAGGTGCCTTCGTTTGAAAAAATAAGGAAGCTGTGGGTTCCTTTGTAGACTTGCTTCCCTCTTCTGAACCTTTCATCATGCTTTTCCTATGTGGAATGGAATAACTCATAATTAGAAAACTGGGGTTCAGCCAAACCACTCTGATTTCCCTCCATGGCCCCCAGAAAGGCAGAATAAGTCATGACAAGGCAGATGTCCCAGAAGATTTCCATCATGTCCCTGAGGCCAGATGCAGCCTCATACGTACGTGGGGCTACAGAGGAGAGCTCTAGGGTCTAAAGGGATGGTAAACTTTCAGGATTTAATTTGTTTTATAATGTGTACAATTCACATCGTCTGCTTTTAATACTATTCCTGATTATTAGTGAATATAATGTTCCCATACATGCTAAAAACAATGAAAGAAAATGAGATCTGAAGCAGAAACACTGTTTCCTGCAGCAAGAGAATCCCCATCTGCTTAGCTGCTGGAAGGAGAGTCAAGTTATGGGCAGAGGCAGTGAGAAAATCATTTGTAAGGTCCTCACCATCTGGGAGGCTCTGTGACTTGTCTCTTTGGTAGTCATCTTGCTGTTAATACCTCCCTTTTCTGAGCCTCAGTTTCCCTCTGTTGATGAAAGACTAAGGATCCCAGTTCTTTCCCGGCCTTCTTACCTTTGAACGCTTCCCTTTAGCAAAATCCACACCACCAACAAAAAGACCTCGGCAGCCACGCAAAGCAGAATAACTTTGATTTCAGAGACTGGGAGCCACGTCTTTGAACCTCCTGCCTCTTGAGTGGTCATCGGACAGAAAGAGGCCCATCAAAAAGTCTTCAAAGGAAATGGAGGGCCTGAGGAGAAAGAGGACCGGTGTCTGCAGTGAGAGGACCTGGAGAGGGGAAGGTTGGAGCTGGTACCCACCGCAGTGTGATTGCAGCCTAGGGCTCTGCACACCGCCCAGCCTTGAAGCCCGCCTGGCATTTTGTTCTACAAAGCTCCTGGTTTAGCAGATAAAACAATTTTTGACCCGGAAACCTGAACTGACAACTTTGTGTACAAACCCCAAACAGAATCGCCCTGTCAGCTCTTTCTTCCCCACCACGCTTCCCCACACTGCTGCACCAGGGTTTTTGCACTGCTGGGTGTGGATGAGGGAACACTGGGGTCCTTCGGGGAATTACATCCCCCCTGAAGCCGCTCCCCAGCCTCCCAGCATGGAGTGACAGCCGGTTGATAGGGCTCCGTGTTGTCAGGTCGTGGAGATGCGCGATAGCTCCATTTCACACACGTCTCCAGTGTTTTGTAAAGGTTCACAGTCAGGCAGGTTAGACAATGGTGGTGCCTTTCAGCAACTGAATCTCAAATCCATCCAGCATGTAGGCTGAGGCTGGCGATGTGATTGCAGGTCACAAGCACAATGGTCCAATAGGGCCTGAAAAGAAAGACCCTCCCTCCCCACTCTCTGACCCCTGGGCAGGGAACGGTAAATGCCACACATGGGCTCCTCAGCTTGGAATCCCAATGAAAAAGGGCATATAGGAAGTGCCTATCTAGTGTGTTGACGAATTGCAATTATTTAGGGCTGTTTACGTCTTTGATACCATTTTGCAAATGAGAAAATAGGGCAGGTGAAGGTTAGAGGATTTCCATTCATCTCACAGGAAGCCTGTGTACCTGGTTGAGACCCACAGCTAGCAGCCCCCTGTATAAGCCCCTCCTTCATTAAAAAACATTAACCGTGCTCACCCCACCCCCCAGCTGTGCATGACAAGTCCTGCCCTCCAGGATGGAACCCTCTGAATCAAACCTAGCTCGGCCTCTACAAATTGAGCTGTGTGGCCCTAGAGCCATCCATCCAGCAGTGATACAGAGTGGACACTAGGCGTAACACTGCCCTTTTTGCCCACCCAGGGAATGACCCAGACGCCCCCAGCTTCTCCTTGGAAACATTGCCACAAATATCTATCTGAAGATGGGTTTGTACATTACCTCCTATATCTGCATCATCATCTTCATCATCATCATCATCATGATCATGTCAATTATTTTTTATCTACTTGACAATAACACTTGGAGCTGTCCTAGATACCTTCAAAGAACATTTTCACAGTTTCTATTCTCTGGGTGGGGTCTTAACGTCTCAGAGGGATAGCATCCATGCTTACAGATGCAAAGAGAACGTTACAAACATTGAGTGAACATGGACTAAAAATAGATAAGGCAAGATTAAATATGTACATTATGCAAACCTCCCCCTCTTGACCACCTCTCCCCCCCAAGCTATAGATGTGCTAAATGATAGCAGGGGGCAGATTTTCTTGGCCCAAGTAAGAACAGTCTTATAAAACAGATGATTTTTTTCCCTGCTTGTCAAAAACATATATAGAGAGTCATCAGTGGAAAGCCATCAGCAGCTGAGCTAAGAAGCGTGGCTGAGAAATTTTAAGGAAATATTATTAGGAATGACCTCTTATTCACAAAAGATTTTGCGACCGAAAATCTGTTCTGTTGATGTTGCTTCAGACCAGGTCTCTTTTATCAACTGTAATATCCCTAAGAGTAATCAGTCTGATTGGCGTCAGAGACGCAGTAAATATCAAGGCACAGTTTAACCGACAACAGCAAAATAGCAAGTAATCATAAATGTGTGGGCCTTTGGCCATAAAAATGCAAATGTTTACCTTGAATGTTGATTTAAACCACCTAGATTTTGCGCCAAATGAAGCTTGAAATGTATCATCTGAAGTACAGTGTCCAACAGATAAAAATAGTCCTAAATGCTTTGCCTTTGTATGAAAAAGACGTTTCCAAGGGGATGGTCCTCTTAGAGCCAGGCAATTTGCTTTATGCCATTTTCATAAAATCATAGTATTTTCAAGTTCAAAGGACCATCGGGGTCTTATAATCCAGCCGCCTCCCAATGCAGAAACCCCTGCTCAAGAATTACCTCCAGGCCGGGCTTGAAATATGCTGTCTACCCAGGGCAGGTCTATTATAGGGTCACCTTGGGGAGGATCGATTCTGTTCCAGGGTGAACCAAGGGACTGCGTTCATTGTTGGGCACCTGAAGCTGATGTGAGCCTCCAAATCAAGGTTCACAAATAACCCAGTCTCCCTAGAGGAGGTAGCAGGAGGACTGGTGATATTTGGAAAATTCTTTGGTAAGACCATCTTCTTATTTTTCCAGCTGGCAGCATCCATTGTCATGCTGACCTATTAAGGTGATTACAGAAAGTGTTGGTGGCCCAATATATCTCATTTCCATCATTGCCAGCCTCCTGCAATCACAGCCCCTGGACATATCATAAATCCAATAGACTGAATGGCTCCAGGAGCTCAGTAAAGAGGCTGCAGCTTTTTTGTTTCCACTTAGGCCAGGGTTATGAGTAGTAATAAACTCAGCAGTCAGGTACAGAAGTGTGATAATAGGGGGAAATGAAAAAGGGTTCGAGAAAGAAAAGCAAAGCCAGAAAAATGCTCAGCGTTCCTTGCTTTGCTGAGTTCTCAAATTCATTAGCAACCCCAATTATTCAATTCCTCAATTTTAATCTCTAATTAATCACTGCCACAGACACTATATCTATGGTGGGTGGAACTTAAGTGGCCTCTTCTTAATAATTGTGCAACTATGATCCCTGCATTGTTAACCCAGAAAAAAAGAGAAAAAAAAACTTTATTAAATAAAAAGAAAGAAAAGAAAACCATGAATGCCTAAAGCTCATACCAAATGGTAATTGCAGAGAGACATTATTTCCCTCTAAATATAGCAAAGATGACTACAAGGCTTCTAGCATTTTCCTATAATAATTTCTTAAATCAAAAGCATATTTTCTGATTTGAGGATGTACCCCACAGCTATTCTTTCTGGAATAATTAGACAAGCTAGAAAACAACAGGCAGAGGTACAGTATGTTGCTGGCTGAATGATGAGACTATTTTTTGCTTATTTCACAAGGTTGAAGAATCCGGGGCTTCCATTTAAAAAACTTATTATTCGGATGAAGTAATGAAATAAATATAGACAGAGATGTTGGATGAAGCATTTTGGTAACCAGATTTCTGTTTATTTAAAGAAAAACTCCCTGAGAGAGGGAAGGCACATCTACATAGCCTCAGAAGGAAATGTGATTAAAACACAGGTAGGAGGAGAATAGAACACAAAAGTGCATCTCTTCCACAGTAACAGGCATGTAAGAACTAGATTGTTCCATACAGGATACCGGAAGGGAGCCGCGTCCTAGTGTTTGCCCAGCATCTGTCCACTTCCTAACACGCTGCATTGTAGTTGTCGGTTTTCTCACTCATCTGCCCCATTAATTGTGGACTCTTGAGGAAAAGGAGTGTGCCTTTCACTTTTGTGCCCACAGGAATTAGCACCTTGCCTGACACGCAGCAAGTACCAAGTACGTTAAACAAATCTGCTGCATTAAGGCAGTTATAGTTAGGAGTACATTCTTTTGAATTCCCTTTTGTAAAGTCTTAAACTAATTTTATGAAATGCACACTTCAAAGTCATGAGAGAATGTATATTACATACATACATGTACATGTGTGTATATACATATTTCAAATAGGTTAACTTGACCCAAAGAATCAAACTAAGAGTAAGCCAGGAATTTTAAGCAATGGGAAGGAAACTCTTCCTCTATAGGAGAGACACAAAAGCATGCTCCTTCTGGCCGGAACTGGGTGTCTTTTGACAGTTATGTAGACCCCTCCACCCAGTGGGTATTTCCTTGCCAGGGTCAACCATAACTCCTTTAGGTGGCCCCATAGCTCTGTGCACACTCCACCAAGGTAACACCATCGGACCAAGGCTCTGTGGGTGTTTCTGACTGGAGGGTGACACCCAGGGACCAAGATGTGCTTTGTGGACCCCAGAGTGCTGGGCATTGGAGGTGTTACTCATCGTCCTGTGGGGGAAAAGAATGGGGCTGCAGAGGTTCTGTTCCAAGGCTCTTGAAATGTTTCCCACTGCAGTAGGGGTGTCCCAAGAGCCACTTGGCAACCAGCTGGGGTCACTGCAGCTGTGAATTATAAGATGACATCGGTGCCAGGCAAACTCATTGGTTGTTTCTTTGCTTCGAGTAGGACAACCAATTATTGAAAGAGTTTGCACTGGGCACCCTCAAGATGCATATATTTTATTGAGACCGTCAAGTGAGAAAAGGACTTTTTTAGTCTCTACCCTCAAGAAGTTTATAGTCATGTAGGGGAGATGAGTTAGAATTACAAATCCATGCTTGGGGCTGGCCAGCAATTTGTCAGCATCATATGATGGCAATAGACACCCAGTAGGGTCATAATTCAGATGATCTTATGGGGTATCAAGGGCTTTTAGCCCCAAAAGAGGTTCCCTGCAAGTTTATGACTGTCCCAAGCCATCACCCATTCTTTCTCCAGTCAACATCCTGTTTCTTTGCTGATCGAATTGACCCTGAGTGCCCTCTGACTCTCCGCATATCCTTTCCCGAGAAAATGGGGCTTGATTTGCTGTGACTGTGGAGATTTTTCAGACTAGCAACTAGCTGTCTCCTCTTCGAAAGCCCCCTGCTCCCCAAGGGAAAGTGGACAGCTTCTTGCCGCAAGGGTGAAGATGAATCCTTTGTCAGCTTTGCCCACAGAAAAGAAAAATGATGAGAACTGAACACTAAAAAGAATCTGTAACTTGAAGCAGGTACCATGTACTGGTTTGAGCCAATATCCCAGCAACTGTCTGTTGGTTCCATATTTTGGTCTTTGCCATTGATTTCTACCTTGAGTCTCCTCCAGGTCCCTTTCTTCTCTCCTCTCCTCTCCTAACTTGCCCTCTTTTCCTATAGTTTCCAAATAAAAGCAGCTACTTGACTTAACTTGCAGTTATTTTGAAAGTGTCTTTAAATAAGTGCAATGCATTCCTTCCAACGGAATACTCTGGAAGAACTCAACAGCCCTGAAGATATACAATCAATACTTTGCCTGAACCATTGATACCCTTGCCCATCACTTAAATATCATTACAGGAAAGATTTCAACAAGATCACGGCATATTGTACTTTAAAGTATGCCTGGGCCTTGCTGAAAGGCATTAGTAATGGAATTCTTTATCTCTGAGGTTAATTTATTCTGAGGAGAATAGGGCCATTATCTTAAATCTATTTTTTTTTTCCAACAGAGAAAACAGGCCTCAGAAGTCCAGCACTTATAAAGAAATCATTGTTTAATTACTTTTTTGTTTAACCCTTTGCAGAAGGAAAGGGAGTGGGAATGCATTATTGGCAAATGAATATACATTCCTATTGGGTTGCCATCAATAGACTTCCAGTATTTCTTTTCTTGTCATTTCTATTCCTATGCTTCTCTGCATTTCTCACATACAAGAACTCTGCAGTCAAGGAAACCTGAGTTGTACTGAATCCACTTTCTTTTTGAGCATGGGTGATGAAGTGGTCTTTGGTTTGAAGAATGTAAGTGATCGGTAACTGGGGGATTAGTGTTCTGGTGCTAGACTCCATACTTGGTGTAAATTAGACATGCAAGAGCTGTGTGTTGACACACCTGGGAACAGACACACTTGCCTGTAGCTCCTTGACTCTGGCAGGGTATCTCCACTGTGCAAAACACCTGGTTTGAAGAGTAGAGAAAATGATCTATCAATGGACTCCTCCTTTTACAAAACACCAACCACCAAGCAATTAATAGGCACACTATTGCTTCCCTCCCTCCCAGCAAATTTGCTTAACTGAAGGGCAGTTTGGGATTTGTAGAAGGAGACTTGAGCTCCAGGAAAGACTCTAAGAAGATGCCATATGTCTAGGACCTCTTCCAGGGCCTCTACTTGCTTCTTTTTTTTTCATTCTAATATGTAAAACTCAACCACTAGGCCCCCATGACACATTTTGGGCCAGGTTTGGTGATCACTTGTGAACTAAATAGAACCAAATATTATAGAACTTCAGGAATAGCTGCTTTGCTAGCCTTAGGCTTCATCAGCCTCCCTAATCAGCCCTTTTGCTTGCTGGCATCTTTCCCTCATCCCTAGGATTCATCTGGTCAGACATGCCAGTTGGTGAGAATGGCATGGCTTTCCAGAGGTTGAGGGGTGCTCCAACTTTGAGGAAGGTTTGTCTTCCACTACATTCTTTCAGATTGATTAGATGGAAGGAGAAAAGTAGGCACCATTATAATTCCAGGATCAGAGAGTTTATCAGCATTTCACATCTAACTTTCAGCTCCGCTCCTTCCCTTCCCTTCCCTTTCCTTCCCTTTCCTTCCCTTTCCTTCCCTTCCCTTTCCTTCCCATTCCTTTCCTTTCCTTTCCTTTCCTGTCAGTTAGGGTACATGACACTTTTTTCTTTTTTTACTGCTATTATCAGAGCTTTTGTGTTTGCTGGTTGCTGGGTCACATTTTACAAGTGCAAATGACTTGGATGACCTCCACCCACTTCTTAGCTATCTTCACATCTACAGAGTGAAAGCCTATAAAGAATTCAGACCAGCTTTTTTTTCATCAGCCTCTCTGGATGATCATTATCCCCAAGTCAAAAAGTCAATGCACTTCCCAACTTGGAGTCATATATGTAGGAAACCTCCATTTTACAAGAATGTAGAACATCTCTTTGGTTTCTTTCCATCCTGGTGGGTCAGTTAGTTTGTAATTGAGTCTAACTGACCTTCTACCTTCTGTTAGACTTTACTACCTAGAGTCACAGGGAACTGAGAAGTGGGAGAGATTTCCCACCTGCTTTTGAATCCCTGCCCCATGACCCATCTTACAGCATCCCTACTGATTGTACAAGATAAGTAGGTTCGGAGGACCATTGGAAAAGGGAGCCTGGATTGTAATCATCAGAATCACCATTTATGTTGGAATTTACATACTCCATGTTCTAAGTTAATGTGCTATTTTTTTAATTGAATATAAGCTATGAAGACTTTGGCTAATCATATTTCTCACCCAGTGGACATTGTCACCCATTTAAAAAGAACTCTCTTTTCTATATTTTTTTACCCTTATTTCTGGTCCTCACTCCTATTTCCCTTTCTCTACCCCTAGGTAACTATTCTATGTTTAATATATGTCTTTGAATATATATGTAAATATGTAGCATTTCCTATGTGAATGACTTTAATTTACCTAAATGACATTGTACCACATATATAATTCTGTTTTCTTCTTCCACCCAACTCTATGTTTAAAAATTGCTCATATTGTTCATGTTTACCCAGTTATTCTCTCTAATTGATGCAATTATGAAGTTTTATTTATCCATTCCCTTTTGATGGATCTTTAGGTTGCTTCTATTTCCACTCCCCACTACCATGAACCTGTTTGAGAATTCTGGCATTCCATACACCCAGACAAGATTTCTGGGTCTTAGGATAAATCATTTTATTAAGTACTGCCAGATGTATTCTAAAATAATTGACCAGTTTACATTCTCACCAGTAGTTCACAGGGGTTCCATTTCCCCTCCATGTTCACTAACTTTCGGTATTCTCCACTTTTCTAGTTCTTGCTAACCTAATCGGTACAAGTAGCATTTCATTGTTACTGTCACTTATTCTCATTACTGATAACTTTGATGTTAAATCTTTACTCTCAACTGTCCACAAGGTAGGAAGGAGTAGCATCAAAGAACAGAACCAGGGCTTCCCTGGTGGCGCAGTGGCTGAGAGCCCGCCTGCTGATGCAGGGGACACGGGTTCGTGCCCCGGTCCGGGAAGATCCCACATGCCGCGGAGCGGCTGGGCCCGTGAGCCATGGCCGTTGATCCTGCGCGTCCAGAGCCTGTGCTCCGCAACGGGAGAGGCCACAACAGCGCGAGGCCCACATACCGCAAAAAAAAAAAAAAAAAAAAAAGAACAGAACCAGGGCCAACAACCTGAGGTTGCCCGAAATGGAACACTTGGGTCTAGAGGGCAGCTGTTCAAACTCCCCAACTTTTCTGAGCTGCAGGCCTCATAATGACTGCTCTACTGCTGCAGGAATTCAGTGACTCGATAGTGCTTGATGGGCTTGGACAACCCAGGCATCTATTCCCCTTCCTCAGCAGAGGCAAAGTTACATGCCCTCCCTGGACCCAGCTGCAACTGGAGGTGTCATACATCAGTGGATATGTGCAGACTCACTTAGTTTAATGTTTCTGTCAAAGTGGCCCACAAGTGCCATCTTATCAGAGGATCAATTTTATATCAGAGGATCATTAAATTCTTTTTTCATGAGAATAAAATGGGCTTTTGCTTCTGTTGTACTGCTGCTCATCTGAAACTGGAGATGAAATCAAAGTGGAAGAGATTTAACCAAATTTTCCATCTTCAGAAAATAAGCTCCACTGTAAATGTATCTTTGATGTGGCATTGTGCAGCACGGAGAGAGGAGAAATAAAAATATCCTAATGGTTCTCTTATACACAAACAGGGGGAGGCTGTATATTTAACCCTCTGTGGAAGCAGCGTTTCACTCTCCTTCCCACTGGCATTGAGGTAGGGAGCGGGGTCAGTTAGGAGTTCGACAGGTGAGTGACAGAGGTCTAACCCCCATGATAGGCCGTGCTGGGGTCCAGTTGAATTGCACATTCATTTGTTATTTTTTCCCAAATAAGAGAACACTTGGGGAAGGCTTCTGATTTTCTATGAGGGTTTGAGCACCTTCAAGGGAAGCCTTCCTAAGCTGTGTGATCCAGGGCTGGCCTCATTCCAAGACTGACCTCTTCATCTTGGAGTTTCCCATCAGCCTGGGAGGAAGGCTCCACCCCCAACCTAGTGGGCCTGGGGCCAAATTTCTGCTCTTCCCAGTGGGAGCACCTGTGCTCCTCTGGTCCAGTGGCCAGAAGGGATTGTTTTAGTGCTGAAATTGTTTGCAGTCCATATTTGTGAGGCACTTTTCTTAGGCTGATAACTTGGATTGTTGCAAAAACAGGGAATAAAGAGGTCAAGGCACAGCATGCTCGGAGGAGATCAGCACAAGAAAGGCACTTGGGGCCCATTACTCACTGCTGCTTCTTCCCTGACCTTTGCCTAGGGTCCTGCGATTGCAAAGTCCTAGGAGAACAAATGAACAGAGCCAGAAGCATCAAACAGAAGCCATGGTGATGCTTATGAAAGTAGCCCTGGGAGGAGCACAGTACTAAATGCGATTGGGGGTAAGGTGTGTAAACAATAGCAAAGGAGAAAATGTGCTTAGATAAGAAATAAGGAGGAAAACAGACACAGAGATGAAACCCATGGTGAGAGTGAATTCTCAAGTGCTAGAGATTACCGATCGCACCACCCCTCCCCCAGGGGTCTGAGCAGAGTCAGAACTCTGGGTGGCATTAAAGTCCTGGCCAGTTCACACAGTCTCCCATACCCTGGATGGAGGGCACTGAAGCCACCGATGGGACCCACATTCTCCATATATTTTTGTAGGGCATCTATGCCATTATTCCATCCACTGGGAATACCCCTCGCTCTGCCTGCTTCTTAGATTTTGATGTTTTCTCCCTTCCGAGTAAAGAGCAGGAGAAGTCTTTAGAAAGCATACCTGTCAGTGGTCCTGCAAGGGCCACGGTTACCTGGAGGGGGTGTAGAGGAGAGCCGTGAAGCCTGCTCAAAAGCCCAAAGCCCAATGTTGGGAGAACTCAGAGAAGCCTTCTTACTGGCTCAGCTTTGCTCTGAGATGCTGCCCTTTCTCAGGGCTCATTTCCCCTTTTCAGACTAGCAAAGAGGCAGTTCTGCCTTGGATGCTGTGGGGTTAGTTGCTTAGCTATCCAACCACCTGGCAGTGGATTAGAGCACTCACGGTATCCTGGAGAATTACGTCTCTGTGATTAATGGAGGCTTGTCTTTTAAAAGGCCCGGCTACATTTTATATTTGCCATAAGCCATGCGTGTGCTCTTCAGAGAAAACAAGAAGAAAAAAAAGCCATTTGCAAGATAAGTAAAGAGAAATGTAATCCCTTAGTGGAATGAAGGGTGCTTTGAAATGAATGGGGGATAATCCTTTCATTGTCTGTTACAAATGCACTGTACTTCTGCATTATCTGGCTATGAGAATGTGCCATTCGCTCTGGTGACAAAGCCACTGCAGTTTCTTCTCTTGATGTCATTTTAAGTGTGTGCTACAAAGTAATGTTTATCGTCTGGGGTCTGAGGCATCTGCCCGATGGGGGCAGCTGGGTCATATGGCCACTGAGGCTCCTGACAGAATGAGTTCTGTTTCAGGCTCAGGACAGCAGTAAAAGGGAGGCTTAAGGCAGGGATGGAACGAATGTCCATCCCCCACCTGCTCCAGAGGTGGAAGGACCTGGCGCCCTGCTCACAGGGCCTTTCAGTAACCAGAAGAGTCATAACTCAGACCCTCGCTCCATCTAAGACCTGGGACTCATCTCCCTCTTCCAGGGTCTGGCATTTAATTCTCTTAAAGGGAGGGCAGGAAAATTCCAAGGGCTTCTCAGAAGTTTTGCTTTGAATGTTTCTTCCTTCCTCCCACCTCTTCTCTCAAGCCCGCTCTGCTTTGCTTTTCCTTCCTCCCACAAGAAAGATGCTCCTTGTTGGGAGGAAGCTGTCATGGAAGCACTAGAAATGATGGCAAGCTGCAATATCCGAGAATCTCTGCTCCTGGGAGTTACTTCCTTTGAAGCTCAAATTTTCCGACGCTAATCTGTTGATTCTCACAGAGACCTTTGGAGCCCTACACCCTGTAGATTCCCAGAGAAGATGGAGTGTGATATGAATGATTTTATATTTCCCACTCTCAGTGCCTAGAAAGCTCAAGAACTCATCTGATCACTGGTCAAGAAAATATTGGAGGGACAGGAGTGGTGAATGATCATGTCACTTCCTGCTTTAAAGGCTCCAGTGGCCTCCAAAGGCCAAGGACAAAAATGAAGTTCTGTGGCAGGGTCTGCAGAGAGCTCCCTGCTGCACCCCCAGCCTGACCAGACAGCCTCAGCGGGTCCCACCCTCCTCTTGTTCTTTTAGCTCTTTGCTACTTTCTGTCCTGGGACCCGCGTGCATGCTACTCTCTCTCCCTTTCCCTTTTGTCTAATAACTTCTACTCATCCCTCACAGCCCAGCTGAAGCATCACTTCCTCAAGGAACCCCCCCTTGGACCCAATGAGTGGATCGGGCCATCTCTTCTTTCATGGCACCCCATAGCTCTTTATTTTACTTAGCGTGATTAAAAATGAAGAATCAGTTGGGGAATTTGCTGCTTGCTGTGGTCTCCTCACACTGGAATACAGGCTCAAGAGGCAGGAAGCATGCCTGTCTTGTTCACCACTATATCCCTACACCGGGATAAATACTTACTGTACTGAACGAAGAAATAAATTAAAACAACCCTAGCTTTCTCTAGTTTGCATATATAAACCTCAATTCATCACTTCCTTTCACTCTCTTAGAAGGAAGACAGGAAGCTTGATTCCCAATAAAATCACATCATCCTCTGAGGTCGCCGCAGACGTGATGATTTAGGCATGTCAGGCCTGGAAATAGATTTTGTCATGACTTCCTGCAGCTGCACCCTGGGGAGAATTCTGCTGAGGCTCCTTGAAGTTCATCACTGGCGTTCCTACCGCCTCATTCAGCATCCAAAAGCCCACACAGGGCACTGAGTCACGTGTGGCTCTGAGATAGGCATGTACAGAGACCGTCTCATGGGTTTGCATTCTGCCTCCTGAGAGCTTACAGTCTAAGAAATAGAAACTGATTCTAGAAATAGTAACTGTATCTAGAATGTCCTGGCAACATGATCAAAACCTGAAACTATGAATGTTAAGGCATTTATAACATACATGTTTAATAATATAACATTTTTCTTAGCAGGAAGGAGCCAGCTTAAGTGCATTTGGAGGTAGGAAATGGTTAGCTGGCTGAGACAATTAGACAAAGAGGATGTGAGGCTTGGAAGTCCAGGCAAAAACAAATGATTTTCTCATAATAACCCAGATAGCCAGGCCTTCAAGAGGGTCAATTCCTCCAGAGTCTAAAACTTCGAGCCTTTCAGGTGGCTGGTTCACTGGTTCTGTTTAGGGCATGAGCTCAGCAACAAATTAAGTAAAGTGTCCCCAATAAATGCTAATAAGTCCCAAGAGGAAGCAGGGGCATCCCCGTGCATACCAAATGCACTCATTAGCATCCCTGCCATTATGAAGAATAGCAGAGTGACCTTGCAATCATTAGAAGCTTAAAATGCTATGACTTAAGTTTAGGGGGATACATATTACATTGTAAAACCTAATTAGTGTTACCTTTGCTAATTGCCGCCTAGCACTGAGCTGGATAAAATAAATGCATGATGGACATTCCAGGGCAACAGACATAACCCCATCACCGTTTTTAAAAGAAGTGAAATTATAGAAGCGCCATTGGAAAAGGTGTTTATCTGAATTGTTCTGAGTGGTTTGAAGGAAGCGGGGAAGCGTGGACAGTGAGTGGATTTATCGGTATGAACCCTAAATGCTGACGTCTTCTCTGGAGAACACTGTGCTTCTCTAATGTGAACGCAGGGATGCCAAACAAGAGGGGAAAATTACTATGGTACCAAAATCCCTCCCTGGCATGCAAACAGCTGTGCAGGGAGATAGTGAAAGCATGTCTAAACAGGCAGTTAGAATACTCAGCACTGGCCCAGCCCAGACCCGCAGCCGGGATGTCAGGCAGTGTGCTGTGTCCAGGGGTGGTTTTTGTCCACTAGACCAGCTGGGCCTGAGTCTCTCTCATTCACACGGGAGACCCAGTGGGCTCCCTGCACTCACGTGGGGTGTGAGGAGATTCACAGCCCCCTTACCATGCCGGGGCTGATGTGCACGCAGTGCCAGGGGCACAAAACTCAGATCTGACCGCAGTCTCTACCCTGTTACTGCAGATGACACCAAAATAGCAGAAAAAGAATTGACCCTACAACCACACCCACCCAAACCACACACACACACACACACACACACACTCACTCACACACACACACACACACACACACAGCCTTGCCTTGCTTCTAGCTGTGCTCAGCATTCATAATGAAGTTGTGAAAGGGAAATCATTTTCTCAGGGTTGTCATTTTTTTTTCCTCCTTAAAGATAAGTGATAGCTGATTTTTCCAAGAAAAAAGTCTGTCACTGTGCCTCTCTCAGAGCCCCTCCTGCGTGTATCCTAAATGGCACAGATTAAAATCAAGTCATAGATATTACAGCCAGAAGCAGTTGTAAAGATAGTTTAGAGCTTTGTTTTCATGGTGGGTTCTGAGGAGGGCTGGGGTGCTCCGAGCTCTCTCAGCCTCTGCTGGGGCAGCAGGGTAGGAGGGGGACCAAGAAAAACAGAGCATGCTGGGACCTCCTGCCACCAGACCAGCCCCTCTTAGCTATTTTAAATAGTGAGTTTGCACGTAAAATTTCATTTGGAGAAGAAAACACTTCCACTGCTAAAAAATGGTTGGAAATCACCAAGGCCACTGAAGACCTGGGAGGCTCTGTGACTTCCCTCAGGCTGCACCCCAAGGCTGGTAGGGCCGGGACCGGCATCCAGGCCTCACGGTTCAGTGATCTGTCTCCAGGTCGGGGTGGAAGGAAAGTGAAGAGTGCCAACTGCTCCCAAATCTGTAACAAGTGACTCCCTAAATTACATCAAACCCAGGCTTACTTTTGCAGACATTCTTAGGTGGTCTTAGATAAGATGCCTTCCCCTGAGCTAGATTTCCCAAGGATCATGCTCCTCTTTCAAAGATAACAGGGACCTCGATGAAGGGGGGAAGGGGGTTGGCTTTTGCCCACTACCGCTGCTCCAGCATCACCTCCACCACTGCTATAGCTCGAGGCTCAGCAGGTCCTGGTGGCCGTTCTTCTCTGACTCAGCTGGTCAAGGCTGGATTTCAAAGCTAAACTGCTTCCCTGTGGTTTCCGGCGTCTGTGCATTTGCCTTGATTGTTAGCCCACGTGGCTTCTCTGGGGCCGGCTTCTGCCATTTGCTGCCTGACGGTGTTCATGCCAGCAAGACAGACTAGCGGCTGAGAACCTTCTACTTCTGCAGCCCAGGAGCCCCTCCATCCAGCGATGGCGGGACCTGTCAGAAGCAGCAGGATTTCATAGCACTGCTATTTCACCCGCTTCCTCCCCATCACTGTGCGTCCTCCCAGCTCCCCTGTCCTTTAAAAGCACTGAAGATAAAGCAAGCAAACAAACAACAACCAAAAAAACCAGAGCTGCTGATAATTAAAATTAAATCTTTGTTCCACCAATGTCTGAAACTCTGGGAAGTCATTATCAGAGTCAGACAGTGATATTTTGATATTCCAGGATCTTTTTGATATGAGGAATAAAGTTCTAAGGCAGGAGAAGATAGAGCACCGTGCTATTTCCTAATCAGCCTTTATAATTTGCAGTATCTTGGGACTCTTCTCAGATGTTTCCACTGTGGCTTATGTACGCTTCAAACCCATGTGCCATTAAATGCAGAAACTGGGCACTGAATTAATGAAGGGAGCTTCAAAAGCGTACCTCTTTGGCAGACTGAAGATTTGAGGGCGGACTCAAAGAGGGTGATGGCGCTTTGAAAATCACTAAGCACAAACAATAAACCTCATTAAATAAAGCCAGTGGAGTGGGCTCAGGAACGGAATAAGGCAAGTGGGGGACAGAAGGGACAAGACAGACTGAGGACTGGCTCAGTTGAGGGGGCTGGGGTTGGAGTGGAAAGCATTGTGTTTGGGGAAATCACGTGACCCCAGAAGAAGCCGTGTTAAGGAAAGTAGTCAGGAGGATGCTGGAAGAACCCAGGGTACAGGCAGCCACCACGCGGACAGTGATGGTGATGGCCTCCCGGCACGAGCATGCTGTGTGCTAGAGGCGCTCTGAGTTTAAGAATGGGGCTGCCGGCTCCTGTCTTACTCACCCCAGCAGCTTCAGGAACATCTAAAGAGGGCAGAGCTTTTGAGCAGGGTCTGTAAAGGAAGAGAGGAGCTGAGGGCAACTGCTCAGCCATCCAAATGAAGTCCTCAAAGGTTGGTGAGGTTGTGAGTCACCCTGTCACACAGAAGCTGAGCTGGGACTTCCGAAACCCTCAAGGCACCTCTGTGTGCAGTCAGGGAGTAGGAACCTTAGGGGATGATCTCCGTTCAATGGGAGAGTTCTTCATGAGATTCCACTGAAAACTAGCCAGCACTTTGGACGATCAGAGTGCCAAACCAGTGAGTGGGTAGTTTTCAGAAGTAGCTTAGTACCACCGGGTAATACATGGAGACATTTCATTAGGACACAGCAGGAGCGTGAAGAACTGCTCGGCGTTGGAGCCCAGGCTTCTCCCTCTAGACCCTCCTGCAGGAAAGCCGAGACCACTGGGCCAATGCAAACCCTTCCTGGACCATCATTGCTAGTCAGGGCGATCTCTCCTAGTACCAGGCACTCCCTGGGTCCAGGTAGGAGGCCAGTTCTCTCGTGAAGCTGCTGAGCCCCACAAAGCATCCCCCTCCACTCCCAGCCCTCTGCCTCTAATAATTATATCTTCATTTTAATTCAAGAATTTAACTACAGAGATAAATTTAAATACACTGACCCTTTCCCCTAGAATGAAAGGATGGAGGATCCTCCACCAGATAGTTATATGTGGTTGCAGCTGGGGGTTTATTTAAACTAATTTTATTATTCATGACACTGACAATTTATGCAGTGAATGCAATTATAGGCTATGATTGGCTGCCACCGCTAAGGGCGAAAAGTGTCACTTCCCTGGATACGCAAGAAAGAAAGGCAGAGGATATTAGAAAAATAATCAGTCACAGGGATATTTTTTATGAAGTGTTCCCCCCAAAACCTTCACTGAAAAAAAGCTAATTTAATTTCCCAAACACCCTGCAAAAGATATCTAATTATCCACTCCTAAATTGCTCTCATAATTTCTCCAAAGTTCTCTATTGTTTATGCCTCTGTGAATTCTCCTCTGCAAGCAAAGAAGCTGTCGTCTCGATGTGCAGGTCCCAGTAAAACCTACTCACGGTGATGCTTTCGCTGCTGGGTTCTGAAGGCCTGTGCAGCCTCCGATACGTTTGTCCATTTAATTAGGAAATATTTGAGGAACAGACTTGAATTGTTATCATCTACAGTTGGAAGAGGAGTAGAGGGAATTGACTTTTTCTTCCCCTTTTTCCTATGAGGAGCAGTTAAAAAATATCATTGGACATCAAGTCAAGACTAACTGTGGTGCATCCACACGGTGGAATACACTTTGGCAGTAAAAAGCTGTGAGTTACTGATACACGCAACAATGTTAGATGAATCTCAAAATAGTTATGCTAAGTGAAAGGAGCCCGCAAAAAGGAGTTCCTAGCATATGATTCCATTTACATAAAGTACTAGAAAAAGCAAACTCATTTTTAGAAACAGCAGATCACATAGTTGCTTGAATGGGCGGGAGGCAAAAGGGAGAGATTACGAGGGAGAGAGAGAAAACTTTGGAGGGAGTGTTGGAAATGTTCATTATCTTGATTGTAGTGATGACTTCACGGGTGAATACATATCAAAACTGATCAAATGGACACTTTAAATACGGGCAGGTTATTGTATGCTGATTATACTTCAATAAACCTCTTACAACAAACACACACCCCTAGTTAGATCTTGGCTCCAGCATTTACTAGGTATGTGACCTTAACCTCTCTGGATGGTGGTTTACTCATCTGTAAAGTGGGGATGATAAGATCTTCTCTGCCTACCCCACAGGGTGTCATGAACATCAACATGAGAAAACAACAAACCAGGTATATACGTACTGATAACTTCACAAATGGACTTCCTCAACCTCAATCCCTAGAGAGGTAACAGGGGTCAGTGCTACTGTCCCAGAGCCTAGCAAACAGTCAGCACTCAGTCTTTGTTTAATTGAAATGATGGACGTCTGATGTTTAATGCTTAATAAACCTCCATTGGCACCACAGTGTCTAATTATTATCTATTGATTGAATTTCTGATAGGGACTCATAGAATCCTGAAATAGCACATCTTAGGATGGAAGGACATCAGGAGAGCCTCAGCACCACATCCTAGTCTCAGATAGATGAGACGTAAAGACGTCTAGTACCTGATTCGGGGCCCAGCCTTTAAAAAGGATGCTTAAGCATCCTTTTTTTTTTTTTTTTTTTTTTTTTTTTTTTTTTTTTTTGCAGTACGCGGGCCTCTCACTGCTGTGGCCTCTCCCGTTGCGGAGCACAGGCTCCGGACGCGCAGGCTCAGCGGCCATGGCTCACAGACCCAGCAGCTCCGCGGCATATGGGATCTTCCCGGACCGGGGCAAGAACCCGTGTCTCCTGCATCGGCAGGCGGACTCTCCATCACTGTGCCACCAGGGAAGCCCTTAAGCATCCTTTTTCGTGGAGGAGAAAGTGGTGATCAAGACGAAATTCCTAGAACTTTCGATGTGCTCTCCTACGTTATTCCCTACTATAGGAATTGATCAGTTGAGAGCCTGGTGTGAATCTGGTAAGAGCCTTTTAAACTCACAGCACAGCCAAGTGGAACTGCAGTGGGGGAGCTCCCGTTCTTCAAAGCCTCTTGCAGGCCTCGGAGAGCTCCAAATTGTAAATTGTCTGATGCCAGCCTTCGTGGTTGCTGTCTACATTAGCATCCCAAACTCTCAGAATTTTCTCCCTAGCTTCCTGGCAATCAGTTCAGCCCACTTGATCACACATCTGCCTCTCTCCAACCAGTACTAAACATTTGTTTATGTCACCCTTTGCAGATCTCAAAGTACTTTCGTGTAATTATCACACTTAGTCCTCACCTTAGTTCTGTGGGGTGTTTAGGATAGATCCTGCTAGGATTCCTGTTTGTAGTTAGAGGAATTGATGCCCATGTCAGTGAAAGATTTGCCCAAGATCCCTCACTGAACAGAGTAGAGAGAAGAACCAACTCTCTACCTTCTAACGTTGTTTCCCATACTCTCTCTACTCACGCCATCCTCAGGGAGATGGGTGACCTCACCTCCACTTAACTGATGCTGAAAGCAATGTTATGCCTATTCCCACTTTTCAGATGTGATGGAGAGAAGTAATGTGACCTACGTAATAAGGTCACCCGGTGGCTGAGTGGGGATTAGGTCCTGGGAAATGCAGCCTCCTCTCCACTGTACCAATGACATCTCCAACACAGGCAGACCTTGTTTTATTGCACTTTGCAGATATTGCATATTTTACAAATTGAAGGTTTCTGGCTATCCTGTGTTGAGCAACTCTATCAGCACCATTTTTCCACCAGCACTTGCTCACTTTGTGTCTCTGTGTCACATTTTGCTAATTCTCACAATAATTCAAAGCTTCCACCAGCAAAAAGATTATGACTCACTGAAGACTCAGCTGATAGTTAGCATTTTTTAGCAATAAAGTATTTTTAAATTAAGGTGTGTACATTTTTTAGGCATAATGCTATTGCACATCCAGTAGACAACAATGCTTTATTGCAGGGGTCTAGAGCCGAACCTGCAGTATTTCTGAGGTATGAAGCTCATTTCAAACTCTTGAAATGTGTGTGTCATTCCGCTGCCTTTACATTTCTGGCCAGGTTTGGGGAACCCTGGGGGTGTCAAGGGATGGGGGGTAAGAGAGGTTGAGAAATGAAAACCAACTCAGTGGACAGCCCAGATCCCTGTCCCTCCCATCCCCTCCCTGTGGTGATGGATAGGTTGCAGAAAAGCATACCTCACTCCTTGCTGAGGAAAGAGTGGTGACCCTTTTGCCTTCAAGAATTTGGAAAAAGAACAGCATGGAAGCTAAATTTGGGCAGATAGGAGAGTCCTCCCTAGAAAGCACGCTGACCGTGACCATAATCAGTAACGCTCCTTTCTTCTTAGCCTCCAATCCCCAAAGCATCACCTGCCGTTCCACCGACAAAAACATGCTTGTCTTTTTGTCTTAGAGTGATGAGTGCATGCTTGTTCTAATATTCATGGACTACATTCAAAACTGAACCCAGGCAATTATCAAGAGTTTTGGAAAGTCAGACTCAGATGTTTCAGATGACACGATACCTCAATTATTCAGAGGCCACCGTTTCCAAACTGCCTTCTATAATTTTGTGTCCTGTTCACCTTGCATGGGTCCCTACACATCCCCCCCCTCCACCTTCACTCTCTGCCTTTCCCAAGGTCTTCTGGGAGGCTAGTCAAGGTGAAGCAGTGCAGGGCAGGAAGAATGATCTCTAACTCATGGGTTAACCTTAGATTTTGACTTTCCTGAGCCCACTTGGAACCATTATCCTCTTTTTTGAATGTCGAAGGTTTCTTTTTTCCCCCAAGGAGACATTTATGAAATGGATCACCATTGGAATGTGAATTTTCCTGTCAGGGGTGGGACAGAATAAAGAATGTGACCGTTATTCTCTGTTCATAAAAGGGACCTCCCTCCAGCCTCTTTGTCAGTTATTCAGAAGACAATCTAAGCCCTCCTGGCACTGGGTCACCCTGCAGACTGGTGCTCCCCAGTCGAGGCCCAGCCCAGCATTCGGTGCATGGGACCAAGCTGTCCACTGATGGCAGCGCTTGGCTCTCCAGCCCGACGGTTCAATAATGCTCTAATTAACTACTGCAAACTTCAGAGGACCCACTAACTGTAACAGAGAGATCAACAGAGGCTGCACAGATTTAGATGTGCATACTAATTACTGAATTAGCCATCACCTGTTTTGGAATGTAACGCTGAAACATGGCTGCGTTTTCAGGCAGAAGACCTTCAGTTTAAGAAAAAAGTTCATCTTTCGTGAGAAAAGTGAGCCCCACTTCTTCTCTGATGAGCAAGACCCTTTTGCTGGCACTGGTAGGTGATAAAGCGAGGGCTGAGGCAATGCAAATGAAGCGGGTACATGAAGTACCCGTGCACCTAGACCTCAGGGGAGACTCTGAAGGGGAAGACAGGGGCTGCTTAGAATGGATATTAATGAGGACTTTGATATCAGGGAGGGAGCCATGCTTGGCATCTGTGTGCTTCACGGCTGCAGACCACATTTCTGCATCTTCTACATCTAGTGTGCACCACCATCTTGATGCTAGTAATGGGTCAAAACCACTTAGCATCTTCATTAGGACTAGAAGGAATGGCATGGGGACAAGCTATGTCAAAGGACAGTGAAGAGGAAAGGGTGTAAGAATCAGGAAGAGAGGAGAGCAAGGGCTGAAAGAGAACAGAGAAGACAGAACTCAGGTGAGAAACAGATTTAGACATGTGAAGAAAAGTAACTATTTCTTAGTCCCATTCCTCATTTTTACTGATTAGCTTCAATACCCCGTAATCAGTGGATTCAGACAGTGGCGAAATCTTGCTTACACTGTGAGCCTCATAATGTTTTAGATAAAATATTTGTTGCCCAACAGAAAAGTGAGACCTATTTTTCAAAGCCCCAAATACCCTAGAATGAGCACAATGGGGCACACCCGAGGCATCCAACGTGAGAAAACTCGGGAGCCAGCTGGCTGCCCTCTGCTCTGCGCTCCACCTAACTGATACGGTCTTATTCAGAAAAGAAAGGACTCCCGGTTACCATGAAAGAATTGCCTGCAAGACAATAATAAGGTAGATTCAGTATTTCTGTTTTTTTCTCCGTTGGGAGATGATGATGCTAACGATAATGGTGTTGGCAATGACGGTGTTAATGACTAATACGATCTCGGCGTTCACACACAATGCAAACAAAACTTGACAAGATCTAAGGGACGCTGGGATTCTAGGATGATCTGTCCTTAAGCTGTCTTTTCTAAGAAATTCACTACATTTGATAAGAACGTGCCTGAAAATTTCTCAGAATATCCATTTGGGGAATACACTGCATTTTCATGCCTCCGTCCTTTCTCTGGGGAGGCTGTGCTATGAATGAGACCGACATGGGCATTGCAGAAGATGTCACCACACTGAGATTCTTTATGTTTCCCACTGTCTTCCTACTTGAACGTGAATCTTCTCAGATTTAACACACCTCTGCCTTTGAGATCTTTCTCACTGCTGAAATGTAAAAATGATGGGACTGTTGTCCAGGACGGAAGAATACAGTACCCATGGTCATCTCTTGGCATCAAATTCCTCTCCCCTATTCAAAGCTTTAACAGCCTTTGAAAGAACCCTATACCCTACCACTGCCCAATCTGAAGGGGTGGGGTGGGGGCTTCTATATTAACACTAAATCCACGAAAGGGTTTTCTATTTAAAAACAATATCCTAGCCACTTAACCTTTTGTCCCCTTCACCCAACATCTATTCACAAAAGGTTGGGTTAAATTATGAACCCCAGATGCTGTTAAACTTTGCACATGTTGTGTCAATTGTCTTAATTTGGAGAAACCCCATTGCCAAGCAACCCCTGGTTGTCTTTCTCATATTGACTGACTGCTGCACCTCTGTGCTAAAGTATGCTTGTTGTGCTTTTCTAGATGAACTTTTCCACTTCATTAGCCTCTGCGGAGAGGTGACATCATTGCTTCTGAGCTCTCCCACAAACTTTGCAAATCTCCTTTTCTCATTTCTCTAGGAATAGGCCTCAAAATCTGTTATCTAGCTGATCAATTAATTAGTTTCCTGGGTCATGACCCTTGCTTGCTCGATTGTTTGTTATTCTCCCCCATAGAGCACTGAGCTGTCCTTGGCTGCAGAGATGTGCAACCTGTATCAGTTTTGTGCATGTGCCTGTTATCAACCTGCCCAGCCTTCCTCAAGACTCTCCAAGCACATCCTCCCTACATCCTTACAGCCTGGCTTTGTAGACTTACACATCTCTCTGTGCTTGGACTTGGGGCCCAAACTGTAAACTTTTCACACTCATGTATTGGGAGATACCTGAAGCTTGGGTCGACTTCATGTCAATATAAAGAGAGATTTGTCAAATAAAGTGGTCTAGGGTCTGTTCATTGGCATCTTCTAAAACAGTGTTTCTCCAATGATAGTCCAGAGCTACTTCCAACAAAATCATCTGTAGTGATTGTTTAAAATGCAAATCCCCAGTGGCCACCTTCACATTACTGAACAGGATTTCTGGTAGTGGAGCCCAGAATTTTAACAATCTTTACAAGTGAGTCTTATACACGTTGAGAACCATGCAGTATTAGAGAACTTTTTTTTTTTTTTTTTTACTTTGGAAAAATATTTATTCACTGAAAGGTAAATCAGTTTGTAATAAATCCCTCTAAGTTTGAGGGAAAAAATTGATGAAGAAAGGCATCAAGAGGTCACTCCAATCTGCCCTGATTGTTCTCCAGTTCTAAGGGGCAGCAATCATCCTAGGACTTCTCTCCACTGCACTTAGAGAACTTTTTTAATCTGGTAGACACGAACAATTGTTTGTTCATCTATATAGACCTAATGCTTCATAGAATCTTAAGGTTGACATGTGTCATAAGCATCACTGAAGTCATTTGTGCCATCTCCCAGGGAGCGCACACTTCCTCCAGTTTTATATTTGCAGAGATAAGGAGCTTATGACTTCAAGAGACCTCCACTGAAGCTGCTCTAATGATCAGAAAGTTCTTTGTACTGATTCAAAGCGTCCATCTTCCCCTCTCAGTTCCAGTTCTGACTCTGAATAAATATGTAATGGCCTTTCTTTTACACAACATGCTTTCTAATACTGGATCATAAATTCAAACCAAAAAGCATTTTGGAACATCCTTTATGAATCCATAAGCCAACCTGTGTTCAGCTTTGGAATTCCAAACCTAAGTTTGGTGCCTAATGCTTGCCCATGAGATTTTTATATTGTGATGTGGGGAAAAGAAAACTCTATGTAAGGATGTGAATGCTAAAATAGAGGCATATGAACATGCTAAGGAGAAAACAATGAATTCTTCACTGCAGAAAAAGTACGCATCATGTAACTTGAAGAGAGTGTTGGATTTTTTCCAGGTGGAAAAACGAGTAAAGGGCATTCCAAGGTGCCAGCATGAGTAGCGTTATGGAAATTGTGATGGTGACCATGCACTTATGAACCAGTCCAAAGTTGTGTGTGCATAGAAAATAGGTAGACAGGATGCAGGGGAGGAAGCAAGAGTAGAAGCACTGGGTGGGAACAGGTTGTGAAGGGCTGTAAATGCTGTGTTGTTTGGAGATATCTCTCACCACCCTGGTGACCTGCTTTGCCTTTGCACATTGCCTTGTTTTCCTCTTAATGATCACTGGCTTCTCCATGACTCTTTACAACACGTGATGATTCTCCTGTCTCCTCAACTGCCAAGATGTTAGGCTCCTGATTCAGTATCTGATTCAGTCCCTGTTTGGAAGAGAAAAAAGTAAAGTAACAAACCCTAAGGACTTTCACTTAAACAGGAGGAGGTTTATTACTTATAAGGATATTTGCTCTAATGGGAAGCATGCATATATGCTGAGTTGGGGTGTTAGCAGATGGGCTCAGCGGGCAGACCTTTGGGGTCTATCTAAACTCTCACCTCTTGTCTCTCCTGCATAGTCATCAAATGTCCAACAGATCATATCCAGGGGGGTGAGGGGCTTTGCATCCATGGACCCTGAACCTAGGAACTCCAAAAGTTTCTTTGTTTGGGTGACGTTTAAAGTTTCTGTAGAACTGGAAAGCTGCCACTCAAAATGCATCCATTAGTCAGTCCAAGCATGTGATAGAAAATTTTCCACCAGTCAGGGAGTCACAGAAGGAGAGCAAAACCAGCTCTTCACTGCACTTCAGGCAGCCAAGAACGTCCAGGATGGCTCCTGCCATTGCAACATTTGTTGGCGTCACCAGAAAGCATGAAAAATAATGGAAATAAGATTGCCAACAGCAGGGGGTTTAGGGACGTGGTTTCTGCCTGCGTTCTGCTTTCTGCTGGGATGCCTCCCTTCCCAGTTTCTCTCTGTGCTGAGAACCAGAGCACTTCCACTGGTTACAATCTCACACACACAAAGGGCAGGGTGGACAACCCAGCCAAGTG
Source organism: Hyperoodon ampullatus (assembly GCF_949752795.1). Taxonomy (NCBI): domain Eukaryota; kingdom Metazoa; phylum Chordata; class Mammalia; order Artiodactyla; family Ziphiidae; genus Hyperoodon; species Hyperoodon ampullatus. The sequence goes on from NC_136920.1 coordinate 88,656,278, forward strand.
TTTTATAACAGCAAAATGCAAATACACAGGTATGATGTGTTCTCTGAGTTCAGTTAACCAGGGAAGTGAATGCTGTAACTATGGGGTTAGATTTACGCCCACCAGCCCACCCTACGGTGCCTTAGCAGGATGAAATTCTAAAATGCCCTGTACTGAACAGGAGGTCTGCAGCTCCTGATCTCAAGAAGAAGGTGAGGTATGCACCTGCTCCTACTTTAACAAGTGGCTGGCAATTTTTAGACACATTTGAAAGGATCCTTCAGTGAAAAGTGTTCTCAGAGAATGTCAAGAGGGCATGAGTCAGGGTGAGCAGAAAGTTTCCAGAACGAAAGTGCTCATTTCCCAGATGTTCCAGAGTACAAAGAAATGATACGGAAAATGACCTTATCAGGGGCTGATTTAGGACTGGACCCCGCCCACTCTCGCACCCCAGGAAAGCTCCAGAGTGGATCTTCTATTCTCCAAGCGCTGCTTAGCTCATCCTACTTTTAGTTCAAAATAATAAGTACATTTTTTCCCCAGACGTTCTGACACTTGTTTTTTGAAAACCAGGCACCCCTTTTTTTAAAGTTGCATTAAGAGCTTTAAGCAAAAACAGCTCAGCCAATTGCTGAGACAGGTCTTAGCCTAGGACCTTCTGTCTCAGTGACCGTGACCAAGGAAAGTATAGTAGGGTTTGTTCTGAACCAGGCTCCTTGGCCCAGTCTGAACTGAGTGTTTGTCATGCCAGCCTGTTCATGGGTTCTGCAATCTTTGACAAGGGCACGGCTCTGGAGGAGCTCGGAGAAGGGAAATGGGATCAGCTGGCACCTGAGAGAGGCCCCATTAGCAGAGCACGAGGAGAAGGGAGAGGCAGCCGCACACAAAGTTCAGCCCATTTATGCCACTTGGTCCCATTCTGGCTAATCAAAGATACACTCCCATTAAGTACATTACACTGGCACTGTGATTGGTGGAGAGAGCAAAGTACTTGTCAGCTGAGTGAGTATTGGCTGTCACTTCTGTTATCCAGCTGCCTGCTTATTTGCGATTTTATTTTCAGATGTGATTGACAGCTGGATGGCTCTGACATTCTCGGCGCAAACATACAGCCTGTTATTATGCTTGCATTAACATTTTTATAAACACACGGTGCACATTGGAAAAGTAATTATGTGTCATCACTTCAGTGCTTCATCAAAGAAAAGTTTACTGTGTAATTGCTCTGTGATTTACCTAGGTAGAATGTGTTACATTCCACAAAGGCTCTCTCTATTTAATAGTTTACATTTACTCTTTAAAATACACAAGATCCCGTCCCAGGGGCTTCCTTGGTCTAAAATAAACTTGGCAATATAATTTAGCTTTCCATAAATATACTTAGATATTACTGTGGAGTACTTTTGCATAATGGTTATTTAATGCCAAGTGTAAATATGCAGTGCATTATGCTGGCTGGGCTATCAAAAAAAAAAAACTTTTTGATGACAAGGAAAAATAGGATATTGTTACCTTGGTTTCCACGTTAAGAAAAGGGCCTTTTGCTCTTATATTTGTATCCATGCTTTTCACAATGACATCTAATTTTACAATAAAGTGACTTGAGCTGAAGTGCCAAGCAGTAGAATCGAAAATATTGGTTCTTGTTAGCTTTTCAAGAGCTCTTCTGATGTAGCGCTGAAAGAGGTATATTCTGGAGGAAAGCACAAATGATTGCAGGGTACTTGGGCACCGAGACAAAGGGACTGTTTGACTGATGTTCACTCAGTGGGATCTCTCTGAACAGCTGGATATCTAGGGAGCAAAAGGTAGGGGTGGATGGGTTGAAACAAATAGCTGTTGAAAGCCCCCAACAGAATCTCAAAACATAAATTGCCTTTATGGCTGATACTGGTCAGGCACTTTGATTGTCATGTGCTTTGTAATTACTGAGGAACAATTCCTTACAGCTATAGCCAAGATCAAATAGGTAAAGCTTTCCTAGAATGCTTTGCACATCTGGATTAGCCTCCATCTGAGAAAGGGTAGGCACGGAGAAGGGACAGAGAGGAGAGGGTGGGCCAGATGTCTTTCACAATAGCTTGGACCTTTCCTACTCAAGGGGTCTCCTTGGGCACAATGCTTTCCAGGAAATACCACAGCTTCCTCCTTGAAGAGCTGAGATGGAGAGTGGGGCAGTGGTCTATCCTGAGATGGGCCAGTCACTCAGTAAGGGACGTGGCGGTGTAGGTCTCTGGAGATACAAATTTCTGGGTCACGAGACCAATTGAGTCCTTGCATGATCTTTACCATGAATCCAAGTGGTCTCTTTGCCAAAGGATTATTCTGTTGGATGACCTGCTCGGTACTGTACCAACATTAAATGAATGAACCACAAAAATCTAAGTGAAATCCAAAGGCTTTTGATTCTCTGGCTATTTCTCCACTCTTTTGGGATACCTTATGCCTTCATGGAAAGTGGTTTAGCGGTGAGAGAAGCAGGGAGACAAGGTAGAGGTTGCAGGCTGATCTTGAAAACGGAGGTGGGAACCTGACATTCAGACACAGATAAAGAGGAGCAGTGAAAGGATCAGAAGTGGGTGAGGGCCGTGGTCTTGACCAGAAGGGCTTATAGTTATCCCAGTAGCATGACATCAATTCATCTGGGCCTAAAAAGTAATGACAACTTTATCAGCTGCTTCCCCAGTGCAGCTGGCGGCCACAAAAAAGAAACAGTTAAAACACGCGTTTCCAGATGTGTATAATGGTTCAATAATTCCACATCAGTGTATATTAATCCTCTCTGGAAATTGGCATTAACTCGGCTTTAACACCAATCTAAATAAACACGTCAGCTCTTAGAGCAGGAGTTTCTTTGCATAACAGCTGCATGGAGCATCTGCATCCTGGTTATAGGTTCCCTCTACATTACCTCTGAAATGAGCTCCACTCTCCCACTTTACATTTAGCCAGACTCAGGATATTTCCTCCTTTTGCTGTCACTGATGAGAAGAAAGATGCCATTGTAATTGCCAGTTGGCCTGTGGAGTAATGCCCTGTAATTGACAAAGATTGCTTAGCTGCAAGAAAGAAGGATACACTGTTTAGGAGAGATCATCTTCAATATTGTATTTAACCCGCACTCTTTTTCCACTTTACTTTTCACCTGAGCCCTGGAAAGGATGTCTCTCATTCTTTGCTGTGCTATTTTACTCTTTGCGGGAGAAAAAAGAAGTGCAGTGAGGTCCACAAGGGAACACTTCGTCCCTTGGGAGTAATTTCACTGAGTTGGGAGACTTAAAAGCTTTAATATGGTTATATGCTGAACTATCCAAAAGCAGAATTTGTTCCCCATCACATTTAACACACCCTTTGACCTGCCAGTCCCAAGGGTGGCCAAGGCTTATGCCATTTTTCATCCGTGCCTCCAATTACTAGGTCAGATCTTCAGATCTTCATTATTCTCGGAGGGTTTTTTTTTTTTCCTTTGCTCCTGAATTCAGGGTTGTGTTACATTTTTCCTTGAGAATCACATTGACTCTTTTTTTTTTCAGAGAGCTTTAAAAAATTGCACTGTTAGAAAAATACATATACAGGTTAAAATGCATTTTTCATGTCCTTTCATACTTTATTGATATGTTTTTCTCTCGTTTTTCTTACAAAAGAAAGTTCTAATGCAGTTTTGGGAAGAAAAAAAAAGCAGTCAGCAGTTTCTCCCTCCCCCAGGAGTAAAAATACTAGACACCTTGCTTAAGAAATGCAACAGCATATATATCTATATCAGCAGCTGTATATAATGGGAGTGGGAGGTGGTGAAACCCTATTAGTCACCTGTAACTCAACTCTTCCTGTTACACACTATTTTAATAGCTACAGGGGACTTTTAACTCCCCACAGTTTCTAACTGTGCAGTAAAGTTTAAATGTCCTTCGGGGAGTTTTTGATGTACCTACAGGATGTTGAATCTGAAGATGGAATAATTGTGCCTAAAAGCTAACACTACCTAGAGAATATGTATCTGTCCATCTCTCTCTCATCCACATACATACCTGTCTCTCTCCCTGTGAATGAAAGGTCGTGTGTGGAGTGGAAAAACACTGAGTTAGAAATCAAGGGTATCCAGGTTTTAATCTCAGCTCTAAGACTCTGGGTAAATTATCTCACCTCTTTGAGTCATCTGTGAAATGAGAAGCTTGGATTATATCTCTAAGGAGAAATCCAGCCTTGACACTGCAACTGTTTAGCACCTATTACATTAATATTCTGCCTTCCCATGCATTAAAAAAATGTAAATGGTGAGTTCAAGATTGCTGTTATCACATACTGCTGTATGCCACTTCCTTTATGTTATGCAGTTTCCGTCACCCCTGTGTTTTTGTACGCCATCTTGAGCCCAGAGATATTGTAGCAACAATTCAACCACTCTCTCCCTGTTCAAAGTTATACTGGCACATTCACAAGTTATGCTAGACAAATAAAGTTGATAAATTGGGATGATTTTCTAAATAACCCAAGTCAAAAATGCTTTCATCTAAATCAATAGATGCTGAAATTATTTTAGCTCCCAATGTAATTTACTTCATTTTTCTGGGGTAGACCCGTGTGCATTAGGTGTGTCTGGGAAACTGAGGAGAGAGATGAGTAAAGGAACAGATACTTTCCACTGCAGGATCACAGATCTTAACTGTCAACTGCTTGGGTTTTATAGGTCAAATAATTTACTTCCCCTGCCCCCTTAGCGACCAAACCCTTTCCACTCAGGCTTGCATTTGGTTTGAATGTACAGAATCCACAGGAAGATTTGGAAAATACAGTCATGCACTGGTGTCCACAGGGCATTGGTTCCAGAAACCCCCCCACAGATACCAAACTTCACAGATGCTCAAGTCCCTTACATAAAATGGTATAGTATTTGCATATAATCTATGCACATCCTCCAATACACTTTAAATCATCTTCAGATTACTTGTAATATCAAATTCAATTTTTGCTTTATGGGACTTTCTAGAAATTTTTTTTAGCATTTTCAATCCTATTTGTTGAATCTATGGATGCAGAACCCGCAGATACGGAGGGCTGACTGTACTTGTATACATGCAATACAGTTTTCATAAATGAGTCTGGTTCCAGGTGTAGCTCAGCTATTGGCTGGCCATTCCAGAAAAATCTCTTGCCCCCAGTGGGTCCACACTGCTTGCTATCAGCTAAGAAGCATACAGTGCTCCTTTTCAATCCGTGGTCTCTTAACAGAGCTGGACATCTGCTTGGTCTCCCCCTTCCTGTTCAAACATCTGCCAAGCCTCCTATCCGCCCAGCAAGAGGTCCCCAGCCTTGCCTTGGCCAAGTGCCACAAGCAACTTTTATATTTATGCAGACTCAAGCAGCCTCCCGCCCCTCCCTTGTCCGTTCTTCCTTTTCCTTGGTCCTCATTAATACAACTCTTTTCATCATTTCAGGGTTAGTCTGTCTTAAAGCTCTCTGTCACCTCCTGTAGGGGCTATCAATTATGAAATAGTCTGGCTTAATGATAAAGTCATTCTGTTTTTTTCATTCATTAAAAACTATTTACTGGGCTTCCCGGTGGTGCAGTGGTTGAGAGTCCACCTGCTGATGCAGGGAACACGGGTTCGTGTCCCAGTCTGGGAAGATCCCTCTTGCCGCAGAGCGGCTGGGCCCGTGCGCCATGGCCGCTGAGCCTGCGCGTCCGGAGCCTGTGCTCCACAACGGGAGAGGCCACAGCAGTGAGAGGCCCACGTACCGCAAAAAACAAACATACAAACAAACAAAAAAAAAACTATTTACTGAGTGTATACTGTGGGCCAAACCCTATGATAGATGCCATGGGTGCAATAATGAACAGCACAACGTAGTCTGTACAAGCTGACCAGCTATGTGCTTATTTTTCCCCGAGTGTGATAGGAGATTCAACTATCCAGATGGTCACCAAGCTTCTTTATACCACATTGACGCCCCTTCTCCACATTTTTCTTTTCTCTAGTCAATGCCTTTAGTCTGGGAAACTGATTCTAGTAAGCCTGTATCCAGCAGGTGTGTTTCTGCAGGCCAGCTGTAGCAAATCTTGGTCAGTAGAGAGAACAAATGCTGATTCTGGAGATAAAAGACCCAAGCCTGGTCTCAGTGGTCTATTGAGCTAGTGGTATTTACGCCCAGAAAGTTCTGAAGGGTAGATAGAAAGATGTACTTTGAAATGACTATTTCCAACACGAGGTCGCCTGGCACACCCCACCCCCCATCACCAAAGTCAAGCATGGCCGTGCTGTGCTCACCACCTTCAGGGAATCAGAGATTTAATTTCAGTTTCACCTCCAAGCCTTTGCCTGTTTCTAATGTCTAATGATATAGGGACAACTCCTCCCGTGAAATGCCATGTTTTCTCTCCAAGTATTCATCTCATTAATGATCGTGCTGTGTTACTCTGTTTTCCCTGTACTATTCTGTAGATCATTTTTGTTACATAGATACAAACTCTTTGATATTATAATTGTGAAGTACATATGAAGACAAATGAATAGGGCATAATGAGAATGGATTGCCAGTAAAAGCTGAAAAACAGTGAACCAGTTTTAAAAGTGAACCCTTATCCAGAGCACTGTCACTTTGAATGCTCTGTAGAAGGCCCTTGGATGGAAGAAGCTTATTTTTAGTCTAACGTTGATAAAGGTTTGACTTTGGTAGCATCTTAATTATCTGATAAAAGCCAGAACCCTGTGCCTTGCTTACCTCTAATGTCTAATGCCTTCTACTGCCATTAAAATGATTGCCACGGCTCCAGAGAGAGAAGCAAGAGATAGCGGCATTGGATTTCCAAGATGTGAATTAGAATTTAAAGAGTCACTTGGTTTTGTTTAAACAAATTACAAAAATAATGGGTTGCCCTTAAAAGGTCTGTTTCATATATTGTTATCCTTCACTTGTGACACCCCTGGCAGTGCTCTTCCCAATATTGTATCTCCCATTAGTTGCTAGGGAGAATAGTGATTTCTGGGGGTCTCATCTGTGTTTTTGTCACTTTGCCTCTGATTCTGAAGAGCCGAGAGAGGATGTTCAGAGTCACACCTGGAGGTGTGCAGAAGAATATAGTGGTTGACTGGTTGATGTAAATTCAGAAACTCTGAATGCACAGAGGGCTGGGAAAATATAGAATGGGGCCAGAAATTGAGATGGGGTCCCTTAGAGGCCAATGAGTATTCCTAGAATATGCAGGAAACAAGAGGAGCAGACACAGACCTCTGCCAGGTCAGGGTCAATCACATAACAGGACAGCATGATAGCTGTGTGACCTTCCCAGGTCACTTGACCTCTCTGGACATTCATGTCTCTGCTACAAAATGAGGAGGCTGGACTGGGTGTTCTCTGAGGTTGCTGAGCCTTTAATATTTCATGAGGCTCTGGGGGCTGGAAGTTCACAGCTATGCATCCAATCAGAGCCAAGCGGGAGGCTGAATTCGGAAAACGTCCCCTCTCAAAGAGAGAACGTGCCTGCGGAAAAGTATTTGAGCAAACATTTTGTAGGGTTGACCCAATTCCCACATTAAGGAAATAATGCCCGGGCCCATATGGCTAATTCCTTCCCAAACTGTTTGTTTGCCATCACGCAGACCTACCCTGAAAACAAAGTGTCTAGTCGAGTTTCAGAACCCAAATGGAGCAGAATGCAAATGAGCAAGATAATGGTGAAAAGTACATTTACTTTGAAAATTCTTTCAGATGCAGTCATCAGCGGCAGAGGCACCGTGAGTGTTGATTTTTAAACTACGCCACTTCGTGATTCGAGCATGTAATTTTTACCTTGGATAAGAGATGCCATTTATTGAATGCCTTTCTCCACTCCTTTTTTTTAACTTTTTTTTTTTTTTTTTTTTTGCTTTGGCAAGTACCTAGTCTTGTTTGCAAGCACGGTTGGAGATCTGAGATACAAGATTTTCTGTTGGGTTGCAAAGGAAAGGACTTTGACCCCACTGTAAACCATGACCTAGGTCCCGGGAGGTTAGGAGAGTACCTGAAGACCCTGTAGCTGCTTCATCTCTGACTCCTATCTGTTTTATGCCAGCTGGGAATAAGAAACGAGAATGAAACCAAGGCCAGAGGGTTGCATTTGAGTAATAGTTGGGCGGGTACCTTGTATTACCTTGGTACCTGAAGTATACACAGCACAGCGAGATGCGAAGCTGTGGACATTATTGGGTTAATCTTGATGGTGCAGACCCCCAGGCTGGAGAGATGGGATTCCTTAGGGGAATTTTTTGGGAGGAGAGAGAGTGACAGGTGATCTTGGTGTCCTAATCTATGGCCTTGCTGACTGGATTAACCTTCTAATTTCCAGTCTTGGCATCCTTTAATATTAGGTAAAGAGTTACTGTTTCTTTGCTTGAAAAGGCATCTGTCCAGCACACAGGTAGTGGAGTCAGGCCAGACAGATGCCTGGATTCCTCCTGTCTGGGAGGTCGCTGGTCCCTGAGTACTTGGAGGTGTCCCAAAGGCCTTTGTTCCAGCTGTGAGTCACTCCTCTCCTTAGCTTTTTTTTTTTTTGGTCGCAGTACGAGGGCATCTCACTGTTGTGGCCTCTCCCATCACGGAGCACAGGCTCCGGACGCACAGGCTCAGCGGCCATGGCTCACGGGCCCAGCCGCTCCACGGCATGTGGGATCTTCCCGGACTGGGGCACGAACCCGCGTCTCCTGCATCGGCAGGCGGACTCTCAACCACTGCGCCACCAGGGAAGTCCATCTCCTTAGCTTTTAATGCGTTGAAAAATAATTTTCCACAGGCCAGTAATTGTATAAAAATTGCTTTTTCTTTAAACAAGGATTATGTTTGAACCTTTTGAGCCAGAAGAAAAATGTACAGAGGGAATCATTAATTTTGAATAAAAACACTTACTTTCCCATAGCCAACAAAGGAGTGAAATGTGAAATTGGTGTTTTCTCCAAACAGCCCAGCACCGCTCCCCAATCTGTTTGCTTGATCTATTATCCAGTCACCTGCAAAGTTGAATGTCTTGTTTGGCCTGAATCTGACTTTTATTCTTTTCCCTCTACCTATTTTTTAAGGACTGTGTTATATGCATACCTCAAACTTCATTTGCATCCCATTAAAGTAAAACATTTTAAAGTTCTTCACAGCAGAAGTAAATCTGACAGACTTTATGAAGCTATTATACCTGCAGGTATTTTATACTTTTAAAATACATTCTTGTCAAGCTATCTTAATTATATTATTATATGTACTTTTGAACTTGTATCCGCTATTCCATGATATATTACACTTTTGACAGAGCCCTCCAAAAAAGCTACAATTTCTATCAAAGTTCTTTGGCTGAACAAAGATGTATCTGTTGTGGATTCTGGAGGTATTTGTTCATTTACACACTGGAATGTGTAGCCATTGATGGAGCAGGCTGCTTTAATTTTCCGTCCAGGTGATGACACATGGCCAGTGGCTTTCAGGACCAGTGGCCAGAAAAGTAGCTGATCTACAGCTGCCTCATAACTCAGCTTCAGAGGTGAACACTAGCCATGGCCTGGATGCCCTCAGGCCTGCTCTTGGAGTTGGGCTGTCTTTCAAAAGACCACAGCTATCACTGGGGTGCTCTATGGCACACCAAGACCGCAGAGGGTTGATCAGTATCTTGTTTCTTTCTCATGTCTATACAGCACCGTGTGGCCACACGGAGCAGGAAAGTGCCCCCACTCACAGAGAAGAGGAAAGCAGGGCTGGGCTGGGCTGGAGACAGAGAAAGGAAAGCTAGAGGCTCCGTAGAACTGTTTCAGAGGTAACACAGCCCGTGGTCCCTTCGAGGGGCCGCTGCATCTTTGATGTAGCCACTCTCTGCATTCAGTGCAAAGCTGGGGGCACTGTGGTCCGTCCCAGGCAGCCTGACCAGATTAGGGGTTATCCTGAATTGGATGGACCATGCCTTCTCTTCTGCTTCTGATGGCAGGGCGTCCTCGCGGTGCAAGCTGTGTGAGAGCAGCCACAGGGATGGATGTTTTGTTGACCTGTGTCCCCAGCATCCTGCATGGGCCCTTGATGAAACGTGCTGAATGAGGGCTGAGATGGTTTCGGGTCCATGTGCACCAGGCTGTCTGTCTCTGCTGGGCTTGGGTTTCCCTTCCTTTTCTCATCCACCTGCTTTGCGTGTCCTCTGAGAGCTCCCCACACACGTGGCGACCTGAGGGACACAAGCTCGTTGTCATGGACGTGCTCAAGCAAATCCTGCAGAAGGGATTTCTGCTTCCAGGAAGAGGCTGGTGCAAATGACAAAAAGGCCCTTTTCCCCTACGTCTAGATTCTCTCATCACGGGTCTACAGGGTAACTCAGCTCTCCTGACAAGAGGCCAGGAGAATGACAGCAGCGTTATTCAGAAGGCTCATCATTCTCTTGCATAAAAGCTTTTATCCCCTTCTTTTTCATGGTCTTCTGATCCCCGTGAGGTGTATCTGTATCTGACATTGTTGAAAGTGCAGAGAGGGTAGGTGACTTACCCAAAGTCACACAGCATAATGTAGCATGGAATGCTCTATACAGACCAGCTTGCCTATCATTCATGCCATGAACCTCCCCCTTGATTACCCTTGAGCTCAAAGGCGGCACTGCATGTTCCCCTCCCACTCAGACCTAGAGGTCCTTTATCAACGGTGGAGGGAATCACTTGTTTGTGCTTCCTCTTCCTTCCCAAGAACACACAACCATAGTCTGGGCATCAGAGCAGAAGGCCGTGTGCTCAGCAGACCCTGGCCAGCAGGGCACAGCTGTTTGAGGGATGGAGACTGCTTCTGAAGAGTCTATTTGGACTGTTTTAGGCATCATCTGTTGGCTTTACCAAAGGAGCCTCCACGGATGCTCTTGATGTCTGCTCCTGGCTCCAGACCCCAGGCCAGGCCAGCTTCCAGGTTTTCGGCAAACCTGCTTGTCTGGAGAAATGTGCTCCATGCCTCTGTGCTCAAGTAGAATAGTTTGGGTCCAATCTTTCTGTGAGGCAAGAAAAAAAATCCCATTGCCCAGTGCAGAAAACACACATCCCAGCTATCACCATATGTATCCTGTGGCCTGTGCAACACCCTGCTCCAAGCCCTCCTTTGTTCTCTGTACAGAGTTCCAAGGCCTCCACTGAGCACAGACCATGCAGGGTGCACCCCTGCTCCCATGCTCTCCGCTCTCCTTCCTGGCAGATGCAGGAGGTGGGCGCGCCCCAGGCATCCTGGAGTTTATGCTCACGTTATCACTGCTGCCTTTGCAATGAGTAGAATTGCAAGAGAGGTTGAGGGAGCAACTGTTTGTCCAGTTTGGGGCCTGCCAAGCCTGGCATGATGAGGGTGTGGTGAAGCCAGGAGGACCTACAATTGGAGGGGGGTTGGCATGGGCCAGACTAGGAAGCTGCATTCTAGTGAGATGTTTGCCTCTCACAAGGTGGTATTGGATTTTTGGTGAAGGACCCGCCATCTGGGGGACTTGCATCTTTAGGGGCAGGGACGGAAGCCTCAGGGGGAGGGCACCAGTTCTGCTTTAGCGCTTTAGCTCTGACCCAGCAGTGGTGAGCCATCTCTGAGTGATGATCCACTTGGCTGGATGGGATCTCCAGCTGGCCTCAGCCCCCAGAAGCCAGGCTGGTTCCATTGTCACCTTTGATAATTATATCCTAAGCAGTAGTCAGCCATCTAATGGATCGACTGTTGAGTATATGGCACAGGCAGTCCTGGCAGCCCAAGGAAGGCATGCAGAGTGGGCCATGCTGCTGGGAAAGGAGGAAGATGCACTCTGCTGCCCTGGCAGAGTATGAGGCTGGGCCAGAGAGGACGCGGCCTTGGCCTTGGACTGAGAAGAGCCCTGCCCCAGGACAGGGATCACCTGGGCCACACACTCGCCAGCACTCACCCCTGCCCATTAATCATGGTGTTCTCCGGCCCCAGTTTCAGAGGAGGTGTTCGTCTACACATGGACCAGATGAGCTTTACTAAAGATAGCGCTGTTTAGGGACATTTGAAGCTGACTGAGGAAAGGGTCCTGGTGACGCCATGTGAAAGGCCACTAAGGGCTGGTACAACAGGATAAATAAAATAATGGACTGATTACAAGGCACTTGTGAACACTGTAGCTTCGGGAACTGAACATTTATCACTTTAGAAGCCAGAGAAAGACATAGGGATTAGGTTGCTTTTGGACAGAGGGGTATTTTTTTCTGTTACCACAATCCAATTTAAAGACCATTCATGGAGCACCCACTCTGTGAGTGGGATTTACAGTAAAGACTAAACCTGGCACAGCCCCTGCTTTAAGGACTTTGCAATCCTAGTTTGGAGTGGGGTAAGGCCGGGGGCTGATAAATCAAACACCTGGATGAGCACATCCCGAGAGCGATGCTGTCAGCCTCCTGTGGGCATGTACAACACTCAGAGCTGAGGGTCCAGGCATTACAAATGGTTGACCTGATTTATGACACTTGAGCAGAACCCATTTGGACAACTGGGGGATATGATCTATTAGCAAATGTGCCTATCTCTACAACTAATAAAGACCCCACTGCCCTACTTTGGGTTCTCCCAGAAGTAGACGCTCCAATTCGAGTGCAAGCAGTCCATTTGGGACGTGATCCCTAGAAACACTGTAGGAGAAGGGGAGGAAACCAGAGAAGGGAAGGCAGCCAACAAACAGTTCATTATGCAGAAGTCATCGTGGGACAGCCAGAGCTCAGGCTGCCCAGACCAGGCCTCCGAATCAGCCAAGCCAAGGAGCAAGGAAGCAGGGCATTTGTCCCCCTGCTCCCACCTGCCATTGGTTGAGAACTGCTTCTGCCTGAAAAACCTCCCTCAGGCCGAGGGTTCCACCACAGACAGCCTCTGCACGTAGAGTTGAATGCTGCTGAGAAGATACAGCAGGGCACCAGCCACGTCAAAGACGATAATAAATAATGACCAGATGCTACATGTATACAGGACCTCCACTTCTGCACTACACTCCTAGACTTGGTCATATTTTACCCCATGACCAGCCCGTAAGCAAGGCTGAGCAAGCACCATAGCTTAGTAGGCATCATGAAAAAGTCTAAGCAAACCCCAACCCGACCCTCCAGAGATCACTGAAGAGTGAAGGTGAGGAATCAGGGGCAATCTTTCTCACAAATGTGCCTCTCCCCCTCACTCCACCTAGGGGCACATTGCCCATCCTCAAACCCCACTGGCCCCCTTTCTCCTGAAGCCCTCTCCAGCCACAACGAGGACCTACATTGATCCTTTAATCCCCCTTTTCCACCGTGTACCACACAACCAAGCAAGAACAAAAGGCTGCCTTGCTTAGCTCTCTGGTTGCCTCTCTTCAGGCTCAGCTTTGCCTCCTTTGTGGCAGGAAGGTTTTTGATTCCCTCCTGTCCCCCACATGCCTAGCATGCCATAGTATGTGTTTAATAGACATCTGCTTGATTACCTTGAACTGGTCCAACATCAAACTTCCCTAAAGAGAACTGGCCATGCCCTCCTACCTGTGCCCCACGGTCTGCCTTGAGCACGTTTCCATAATGAGAAAAGAGAGAAGTTTCCAAATCTGGAAGCTCTCTGGCCAATCAATAAATGATCAAGTTTATATTGAATGCCTCTTGCTTATCTGGTTCTGAGGTTAGGTACCGCAGGGGATACAGGTATATCAGGCTTGAGAGGCCTCCTTAGGGAATACAGTTTTATTGCAGAACTAAACTAAAACCTAAAATCAATTACCTCAGAAGTAATACTGGGCTGAGAGTCAGTAAAGGTAGTGATTAAAGGCCCCTTAAAAAAAAAAAAAAAGAAGAAGAAGGCAGAAAGTCTGGGTTCAGATTCTGGCCAACTTACCTCCTAATGGAATGTAAATTTAAATAATTACCTCACAGAGGCTAAGCCTCCATTTTTGTCACCTGGAAATATTAACAGCATATCCCGATGAGGTTTGTGAGAGTGGAAAGAGGTATTGCATGGAAACTATGTGATGCCCAAAAATCACTTGGTGAAATGTATTAGTATTATTATCTAATACAGATATTATCTATTCTCTAATTTGAGTCACTGCTGATTCAAAGTGCTATGGAAGTTTGAGGAATTGAATAAGCAGAAAGGCTTAGTCATGGAAAGAGGGATGGATGAAGTGGGTGTTAGGTTGGCCCTTGAGAGAGTTTAGAAATGGGAGGGAAGAGAGAGAGCCTTCCAGGCCAGGAGAACAGCTGGACAAGAAGTTGATGGCAAAGGTGTGCAGTGTACAGGCATCTCGGGGCACCTGGCCCCAAGGGGGTAAATGGGAAGGCAGTCAGGCTGTAGGTCCTGAAGGCTGGCATGCCTAGAGAGGAGTGATTCGATTTGCTTGGGGGAATGGCGTGATTGTGGTGGAGTTTCAAGACAGTGATTCCTAATGGAGGTCGAGGATGGTTCTAAGTGCAAGAACCTGGGAACGAGGAGAACACAGGTTGTGGGGAGGGAGGTCCACCCTGCCTAGCCAGGTCAGGTAGAAAGGGAAGCAGAGTTTCCCTGCAAGACACAAACTACTTCCCTCTCATTCTGTTTCTTCCTAAATGCTGGGCAATCTTTGGCTTCTCCATAGTGTTTAGACAAGAGAGAAATCCCAGTCCACCACCCTCCCCCAATCGCTCTCCTAGGATCCCAGTCCAGATACACAACTGAAGCATGCATATTTCTCTTTCTTCTATTTTTGTGCTCCAAAGATGGCCTGACATTGGTAAATCACTGCAGCAGGCTTTAGATGATGTATGAAATGAAAAATCCCTTCTCTGTGTATTGGGAGACTCCTGCCCAGCAATGGGTTGGCTCTGCTGGGCTGGCTACTGTATTATTCAGCTCAGAGGCAGCCAGAAACTCAGCGGAGGTGAGAAATTCAGGATCACAAAGGAAAACAAAGTTAAAAAAATTTTTTTTAAGGTAATAAAAATATCTACTGAAACATTTACATGCCTTTCTCCCTGTCTCTCGCCTTTTTTTTTTTAAATTGCTGCTAAAGCTTTTTGGATAGGAATACTTTTTCTCTGCTTCTTTATGCATTTTTCTCCCACCCGAGTGTCTGCTTTCATTCCTTAACTTCCCCAAGGACAGATAAAAAACTTTGTTTCAGAGTCCTGCACAGTTGATGGCATTTCTGTTCCTTTCTCAGGGACCATTTTTAGTTTGACTTTGCTCCTGTGATTAGTTCAGGATGGCCAAGTTGAGAGGGACTTCCTCATGGCCCAGGTAGGCTCCCACCCCATGCAGTGTGGCCCTGCAGGGGGTACAGGACTGCAGCAGCCTGGGTCTGCTTTAAGAAGCCTCGGAGGAAACTGTCCACCTGACCTCTACCCCAGGATCTGCTGAGCCCAGGCTAAACGCATCCGTGATCCACTCTGTGAACTCCATCAGTGCAGAAAGCACTAGGCAGCCTCGACTCACAGCAGCCGCCTCTTGCCTTTCAGACAGAGCTACAAATAGACTGAGGGCTTCCTCAGTCTGCAGGGAGAGCGGGCTTCATCAATTGGCTTTTAGCCGATGAAATAATTATTGACGGACTTCTAATCTTGGCGCAGAAGAGTCAAGAGGCATTTTAGCTATAGAGGGTAAATGGGATCATCCCAGGATAAATGTAGCAACGTGGCCTGGGGGCAGAAGAGAAGGAGGCTTTGGGATCCAGGAAACACGCGGTTAGAGCCTCTCTGCGCCTGGAGGCCAGTCGGGTGAGTCCGTCTGCCTTGTTGGAGGGGCCCTAGGTGTGTGTGCTGGGGTTGTGCACAGGTGTGTGCAAGAAGGGGCGAGGAGGAGCTCCGTGATGGGCACTGGGCGTGGAAACACGAACGTGACACACACACTGGCTGTGCCTACATGCAGGAAAACACGTAGGGGAGTAGAAAACTGCGGCAGAGCAGCGAACGTGCGCATGCGCAGGACAGAGGTGGGGTCTGGAAGGCTCGGAGCATGTGCCGTGCGGCCGCGCAGCCTGGACAGGCATCCTGGCTCCACCAGCTTCAGGGGCATGCAGTTGGGCAACACATCTCCCCACTGTCCCTGGGTCTCCTCAACCATAAAAGGAGGATAAATCTACACCAACTCAAGGCTTATGGTGAGGGACAAATACACGTAAGGCATGTACTTCAACGAAGCGTATGTCACTATTTCTTGTGGGGAGAAGAGCAAACCAGGAACAGCCGATCTGGGGAGGACCTGGAGTCTAAGACCAGTTCACACAAAGTCAGCTCGAGTCTTATATTTGCTTCTAAAAGGAGAGGGGCCACGGATGGTCATCCCTCGGTATCCATGCGGAATTGGTCCCAAGACCCTCACAGATATCAAGATCCACCGATGCTCAAGTCCCTTATATGAAATGAGTTCTGCATCTGCGGATATAGAGGGACCACTGTGCTTTCCCAAGTAATAAGAATTATAGAACTCTGCCGCTGCTCTCACCTCCACCATGTGGCCATCACGTGTCACCATGTCAAGGCAGATGTCATACAAGGCACATGACCCTCCTATTCCCACTCCCGCTTTTCTCCAGATTTCACAGGGGGGAAGGGGAGGGGTGATGCTCCAATATCATCATCCTTAGGATCATTCTGGAAGCCATTGTCCTCTCTTGCAGGAGACAGAGATTCTGGGGTGGAGTGGAAGACTGAGTTTGAACTGGGTGCTACTAGTTTCTTAGTGGGCCTGGGTTTCCTCATCCATAAAATGGGAATAATAACTCCATCTTCTTGACTTCACAAGAGAAATAGAGAAGGAAAAGGCTTTTAAAAACTGTAGTGTGCTCTATACTTTGCAATACACATTATCTGTCCAGATCCTCTTTTCAGCCAAGCGTTCAGCTTCCGGCAGGATGCACAGGGAGGAAGGAGAGGGAAGAAAGTTAATACCCATTTCACCACCTATGTCATCCGAGCCAACCTGGCTGTCAGTGGGTTAACACATGGTGCAGCCAGGTAACAGCAGTCCCCGCAGAACTTGTTCCTGGCCACCTGGCTCCAGGAGAGCTGTGGCAACCAGTTGAGACCTGCAGCCCCCTTTACTGTGTGAGCTTTGGCATAGGAGGGACATAGGGTGGAGGAATAGCAGCTACTGGGGGTTCTGAAAAGCCCACAAAACCTCCCCTGCAAATCCAGCTTCACGTGACTTCGAAGATCTCAGCTTCACTGACTATTCCTCTTCTCCCCGCAACTGTGTGCGCATGCGAGCACACACACACAAATGCACACGCATTCCCCCTTCCATTCAAATATCCAGAACCCTGATCGGGCTGAGCTGTCTTCCTGGGCAGCTGAGAAGCAAAGGCTGGACCCCAGCGCAGAACAGCAGCTGAGCAGTCCTTGGTCGTTTCCCCCAGGTAGCACATTCCAAGCCAGCAGCCCAGATGCTGCAGAAACACCTCCGTACTTTCTTCCACACCTCCGTGTAGGGGAAGAAGGCGGTGAGGCCATGGCAGCCAGGCATCAGCAGGAGCTGCTGACAGCCTTTCAGACAGAAGGGAGCGTACAGGAAAGGAGGAGGCCAGTCCCTAACCATCACACTTCCTACGCCTGGAATTAACGCCTTGTCACTCACAGCTCTGGTCTCCCAATGCTGGCTGTCATGGCCAAGGAGTAGGTGTGATGCCCAGGAACTCCGTGGTCAGGGAGCCACAGCAAGAAACTGCCAGCAAAAGTCCCACTCTGTCTGCTTCTTGAGTGCCTGGCAGTGTAGATTCAGCCTCAAGGGTCTACACTGTCAGATGCATCACTCTCTGGCAGGTTGATTTCTCTGTGCCTTCTCCATCTCTCAGAATCATAGAACGCAGAGCTGGAAAGGACCTTGGTGTTATTGATAAAATAACATCCAGTGGGGTTAGAGTAGATGGTAGGAGTAGAGGCTAGTAACTGGAGACCAGAAGTCAGTGCCTGCATCCTGGTGCAATGCTCTTTCTGTTGCCTCAGCATAGAGAGACCGAGTCCCCTCATTCATCAGGGCTGCTCACTGCCAACGAGGGACAGGGGTTTGAGGCCCCCTTGCAAGCCCACTGCCCATGTGTCCATGTCCATTAAACCAGCACACCTGGTATCTGCTCAGATAGGTTCAGGTTTTCCCAGATCCCAGGAGGAATGGAGATTTTGTCAATACCCACAGCAGAGGCGCTGGCTTGGTTTCCAGTAAGAGTCAGTGAAGCTGGGAAAATTACTCATTACAATTTTATTGATATTCACTTCACTCTGCAAATGACGTGGGATGGTTCTGACAGGACGTCTTAATGGGATTGGCTGAGAATCCATTTGGGTGGATGTGGGTTAATGGGGCTGAATAGACTCCAGGGTTCAATTGCATCGGCCCTATTCCCCAGGCATCTCCTCCACCATCAGGAGCAAAACGACAGGACGGTGCCCAGCTTGATGCTTGGGGGAGCACTGCTGCTTAGGAAATTCTCAGGTGTCTTTTCTTCTCTCTTCTTCCATCACCTGAGTAGCATCCAACCTCTTTACTTGGCTGTGGCTTTGTTCATTGGGGCTGCTCACTGCCAAGAAGGGCAGGGGCTGGAGAGGCCCCTCTCCAAGGCTGATGCCCACCTGCCCATGTGGCCACCTGCATATTAAACTGGTTCTGATACTAACGGTTTAAAAACAGGTGACTAGAGCTTCATCTTCTGCAGCAAGATTTCTTATCACCTGGAACAATCCAGTGCACCCAAACATCTGTGACAGCCTACTGGATGAACATGTCCCATGGACTAACCCCAGGGAAACACTATCAGCCCATCCCTACTCCAAATCTAGGAGGGAGAGAAGTAATGACTGAACAGTTAAATGTGGATTCTCTTTGACTGCCAGGGAAAACTCTAATACACAAACATAATTAAGTTCAGAGCTGCATTTGGGGAGCCTTCCATAATTTCTGTGTATGTAATTTCCATGTATCATTCCATTTGATTCTCACCAATATCCTGTGAAATAAGTGGGGTTAGAGACATCTTGTGAATTTCCTATGTTGGTCATTTGCTCGTTTACAGGCTCAGATCCATTCCCCATCCTTCTCCTGCAAAATATACCTCCCAGACTTCCTTCCAACTGGCATCTGTGTAGGTTCAGCCAATGGAGCCTCTGTCAAGGGATTAGCGGGTAGAAAAGAGGTGAAGCCAGTATATTTCACCCCTTCCATCCTGGTTAGGGTGGCCTGTAAGACTGTAGTTTTGTCTCTTTGGTGGTCTAGTTCCCACTGGGTGGCCCTATGCCTCCAGCTTTGACCTCGCTGCCACCTGTTGCTAGCCTTTGGGTGTCCTCACCCTCCCCTTTTAGACTACCTGGCATGGGCTCTGTCCACCTGGCTGCAGCCTGACCAGTACATTACCAGAAATGATGAAACCAAGCCCAGGGCAACATAGCTACCATGTACCGTGTCTTTATTGCAAAACAAGTCCTCATACTTCCAGAACACACCCTTTCCCAACCCATGTGAGGGCAAAGAAAAGGGGTCAATTTAATAGCAGTTAATACAACTCAAAGTAATACAACTCTAGGGAACCCAGAGGGGAAAGCACAGACATAAGCAGGGGAGCACAGAGGAGAGAGAGTTTGTTTGCAGGTGGGGCATCAGTAAAGGCTTTGTGGACGAAGTGACATTTGATTTGTGTGGGATATGAATGTGCTGAAATTTGGTGTGAAAGAAGGAGATACTGTTTCCCACACTGCAGAGAAGGGTCAAGTGTGGGACACCCCACTTTCAAAGTGCCCACGGCTGCTGCCCTGCATTTGTCCCTGTGCCCCCCTCCCCATGACTACCAAGATTGTCATCCTCCTCTCTCAGACCAAGGCAGTTGTCTCCTCGCTGGTCTGCCTGTCCATTCTCCACCCTCTGTTAGGAAGTGTCTCTCTAAAAAACACACACCCCACCAAGCCAGTCTTCTGTCTAGACACCTTTGATGACTCCCTGTTGCTTATGGGACTGGCCCAAGCCCGAAATCCAAGGCTACGTGGGGACCAATCACCAAGTCTCCAGTAGGCCATGTGCTTCTCTTGCTTTGCTCAAACTCTCCCCTCTGCCTGGAATGCCCTCCTTTTTGTTTTCATCCAGTAAATTCCTTCCCATCACATAATGCTGTTAAAGGATGTGACTTCTGTAACTCTCCCTGGCACTTCTACCTGAAACACAAATACAGACAATATTTTCTGTGCTCCCAGAACCCATTGCCCACACTTGTATTGAATTGTATCAAACTGTCATATCCTTATGCATTTACCAATCAGTTCCCACACTAGGAGCTCACAGCTCATCTTCTACGTCCCAGCACCACACACCCAGAAACTGGCACATAATAAATGCTCATTAAACATTTGTTGCACTGAAATGAATTCCATTGTTGTCCCTCCTCCTCATTTCCTTGTACTCCCTACTCCCCTCCTGAATTCCTCTACTTAGACTAGAGGTCAGAAGCGTCTCTCCCCTTCCACACTGCGATGGGCTCTCAGAGGCGTCTGTGGGGCTGGGGGATGAGAATGCTGAGTATCCTCTGACACTGACACAACTTCATTTGGGGTGTGCTTTTCACACAACGGTATGTTGATAGAGTTGAATACAGCTAGAAAGGTAAATAATAGAAGGGAAAAAGGAAATTAAGAAGAACATTAGAAAAAGAAAGATTTGTTCTCAACTGAGATACAGAGAGATAAAAATGGAGTAAGGCAGGTATGCCGGGAAGAAGTGTTATGTTGTGGGAAAGAGAAATAGCCAGACTCAGGCTGAGGCTGGTGCTGTGACAAGCAGTCTTCCTCACCCCATGGCCTCTTGGTCCACCAGCCATCTTCTCCTGACCTGGTTCACTCACAAGTTGCCCTCTCTTCCAGGCAGCTGGTCTGACTGCACCTTGGGAAGAAAGTACTTCCCACAACTGTGCTCTTTCTCAGGGTTGGGTAGTACTTTATCTCTAATGGCAATTAAATTCATGTATGGTTAGGTCAATGTTTTCAGTCATTTCCCTGTGTATGTATGTGTGTGTGTCGTTCCCCCATTACATTATTAACAAACTCCCCAGCTGAAAGACCATTTCAAGACAGTCCTTTCCTTGTCCCTCTTGGCGTGGCTCCCTGCCTGTCCCTTGGACACTGCCCACTGTCGTCCAGTCCAAGCATCCCTCTGTGTACGGAGAAGTTATATAGCACCACGGTTAGAAGCATAGACTCCGAAACCAGAGAGCCTGGCTCCCAATCCCAGCTCTGCTAAATGTGGCTCTATAGCCTTTCGTGAATTTATGTCTGCTTCCTCATGAGTAAAAACAGGGATAAAGATAGGAGGTCCCTCATGGGCCCATTGCGACAGTTAAATGTGCTAATGTATATAAAGTCCTGAGAACAGTACCTAACATGGACTAAGCAACCTGTGAATATTTGCAATTATTATGATGATATTTTTCACCTGCAGAAGGTCGTGCTCCTCCCCTCTTCCCATCTGAGCACCAGGGACAAGACTCCATTTTCTTGAAATTGTAAAGTCTCCTTTCCAAGGCTCTGCCTACAGGGGTCGCTCAGCAAAACTCAACTCTTATCCTTGCAGAACTTCCTTAAAATGTGTGTGTGCCCCAGCAGCTCATCACGTAAATTTGAGGGAAACCAGAATCCTTGTCCACAGCTTGAATCCTCAGTGGCTGAGGTCTCTGTTCTGAGATCTCAGGAGCCCCAGCCAGGAGCAGTGCAGCAGCCTTGTTTAAACCACACTTCCCTCCTAAATTTTTATCCCCAGCGAAAACCACAATTTCTCCTAGTAGCCCGGCATCCTACCTCAAAGTAATACAACTCTAGCGAACCCAGAGGGGAAAGCACCTCTCCAGCTGTGCACCGGCTAGTGTGCAAATCCTTCAACACAGCCAACCCTGCCCCTCCTCCTTCTCAGACCCGAAACTGAAAGCCACACACACACACACACACACACACACACACAGACACACACACACACAGCTGACCAACCTCCTAAGAGATCAAAGCCAAAATATGAGTCTGCCTTGTGGATGACGGATGAAGACTCACATTGGCTCTGTGTGTGTGTGTGTGTGTGTGTGTGTGTGTGTGAGAGAGAGAGAGAGAGAGAGAGAGAGAGAGAGAGAGAGGGAGGGAGAGAGAAGGAGAGAGAGAGAGGGAGATAACATGCTAACATGCTCTCAGGGGTCAGAACCTGGAGTTTAATCCCTTTTGCTGATGACAAACATGCCCAGTGGCCCCCGGCCCACCATCGCAGTCTTCCCCCCGCCCCACACACACTCCGTTCTCGGCATTTATGGTGGGTCTCTAGTGTATTAAGAGAGAAATGCATCTGGCAGTCTAACATCTGCTGTTTAAGTCCTCTTGCTTTGTGGAATCAGGCCCAGCAGCCCCTCATAGTGGCTGAATCCAGAGCACCCTTTGACAGGATATGGGGCATCCTTCAAGGTTAATGAGAGAAAAGCTCCTTTGGTCTATATCTGTGTATTTCTCTGCCATGACATGAGAGCTGAAATGGACCAAATTGCTTCCCAGCGTGAGCCCACAGTAATATTTCTCCAGCTTTTGTACATGAGCCTCTTGGCCTGGTTGGCTGAGATGGCTGGTAGGTAAGTGGTGCCCTAGCCAGGTGCCAGCATGTTAGAGCTGTGTGTCTGTTGCTAGTTCATCTTCAGCACCAGCTCTGTACCCTTTGGCTCTCTGGAGCAGGGCTGGGGCACCCACACTGGCTAATTTCCCCGAGGTATATTGTGGGGGGTTTCTCTGCCTCCCTCTGAGAGCCTTCCACTGCCTCCAGCCCCTGCCATCCTTCCGGGCACATCCCCTGCAGCGCTGGAGAACCAGGATCACCCCTGCACCCCGGGTGAGCAGGTCTGCCCAGAGACCCTCCTCCCAACATGTCTGCTGCCTCCTTGGGAATCAGGAGAGGAGCTGTGATAGGAAACGTGTCCGCTCTGGGTTCTGGATACGCTGCTTATGAAAAGTGTGACCGTAGTGGAAATACCTGTGTCAGATCAGAGTTCCAGATGCAGTCTCTAAGTAAAGATTCCTGAGCAAGTGCTCCCAGGAGAAACAGGCAGGAGAAAGGGCAGTAGATAGAGACGGAGAGGAAGCCAAGCAGGAGTGTGATATTAGGCAGAGCCCCAGTCCCTCTAACCCTGCAGAAAAGCTCCGGAATGTAAATTACACCTTAGAGTGTACCTGACTCTCAGCAAGCACTCATCCTGCCACACCAGCCGCTGGCTAAGGGCCCCAAGGAGCATAAACACTCTCAGGCGCCTCCCATTCTCTGAAGGTGTGGGTGAACAGTGAGGCCAAGCGTCTCCACCGCCCAAAGGCAGCGGTGTCCAGAGACCTGCGGGTGTGGGCCGGTAGAAGCAAAGCACGCAGGTGGGTAGGGACAGCATGTGGGCCCAGCAGAAGGATGCAGGGGTCTGCGTGGACCACCAGTCGTACCCCCTGCATCCCCAAGCCCACTGAGCTTCATGGCCCTCGGTGTAAATGGAGGATACAGATAGGTATACCATAGAGTTGATGTGAGATCCAAAGGCCATCACACACGCATAAACGTCGGCGCCGTTTTTTTCCCATTCACCTGTCAGGTTTCCCACCTCCTGTTGACAGTTGCACTCACTTAAGAAGCTGAATGCTCATGATATAATGTTAAGTGGGAAAAAATCAGGCTGTAGAGCTGTGTCCCTGGCATACTCGCCATCGTATAAAATTCTTAAATATATATATATATATATATATATATATGAATATATATAAAATTTTATTGGAAAATACTCAACATGCTAATGGTGATTATCACTGGGTGTTGGAACTATGAGTTATTTGTTATTTTGTCTTTATACTTTCCTGATTTTTCTACCGTAAGCAACTGTTATTTTTATTTTAAAAGATCACTTTAAAACACCAAGGCTTAGAAAGATCAAGCAGTTTAAATACTGTGAGAAAAACTTAAAGACCATCTTGTCTTCACCTGTTCCCAACTCCTACGTTTAGATGCAGAGGCAAAGTCCTGTGGTTGAGAGATTTTGTCTTTGGTTCTTAATCCCCATCCTAGCTATGCATTTGCATTTCAAGGGAGATCTTGATGGATACTGTGGCTTAAATAAGGTTAAACGGGCTTCTTTACTGTGGAATTTTCCAGAGCCTTCAATGTATTAAGGTGCATCCTGACTCTGGAGATAAGTAGCCTACGAAGTGTTCTCCCACATTACCCAGCGCTAGGACCCTTTCTTCAAGGATCATTTGAGGCACTTTCAGCCCAGGACCAACTTTGGGAAACACCAGGCTTAAGGCAAAGAGAAGGAGAGCTCTGGGGGCAGATGTTTTAGGGGCAGGCACACCTCCCCAAATCTCCTGCTGGCTCCACATCTCCTGCCTCCACCCACAGCCTGGACCGGGTTCGGGAGAGTCCAGATCCTGAGAAGACCTGATGGGTGAGCCATGAGTGCCAGCAAAGGTGGTGAGAGGGAGGAGGAAAACATGGTCCATCGCCCCCAGGTGTGTCTGGTCGTGCCATGTCTGTCTAGACCTTACCCAAAGGTGGCCAGAGGAACCTTGGAGGATGAGCCCCCCAGGATGGGAAAGGCTGGTGACAGGACCAGTGGGAGAGCATGACCCACTGGGCGGCCAGAGCCTCGGCTTTCACAAACTGTGGACATAAGGCTGCTTGCTAGAAAGCAGTTCTGGGTGGCAAAATGGCAAATTTGTAAAATAAGGTAAGGGGGCTGCCCCAAGATCAATGTCTATGAAAGCCAATATAACACGACGATGATGCGCCCAAGCTCCTTAGCCAAACTCCCCTGCAATGAGTCCTCCTCCATCGTGCTCTGGACCCTCAGGCTAGGGCTGAACTTCTCTGCCTCTGAATTGTCCTCTGTAGCATGGGCATTACTTGAAGACAAGGATGACTCTACATCTGTGAAAGATTATTTTAATGAGGACTGTGGCTAGTTATTCCATGCGGAGAGAAAGAGAGGTTGAAATGACTGCAGGAAAAAAATTGGAACCTTGTGCATTGCTGGTGGGAATGAAAAATGGTCCAGCCACTATGTAGAACAGTATGGTGGTTCCTCAGAAAATGAAACAGAATTGCCATACTATCCAACAATCCTGCTTCTGGGTATACACACAAAAGAACTGAAAGCAGGGACTCAAACAGCTGTTTGCACATTATTTACAAGAAGCAAGAGGTGGAAACACCCAAGTGTTCATCGGTGGATGAATGGATAAACAAAATGTAATATATCCATATAATGGAATATTATTCAGCCTTAAAAAGAGAGAAAATTCTGATACATGCTATAACATGGATAAACTTTGAAGAGGTTACGTTAAGTGAAATAAGCCAGACACAAAAGGACAAACACTGTATGATTCCACTTATCCTATATAGAGACATGAAGATTGGTGGCTGCCAGTGGATGGAGGTGGGGAAACGGATAATGGGGAGTTCATATTTAATGGGTACAGAATTTCAGTTTGGGATGATGAAAAACTTCTGGTTACAGATGGTGATTATGTTTGCATAGCAGTGTGACTGTACTTAATGCCACTCAACTATACACTTAAAAATAGTAAAATTTTATGTTATATATATTTACAAAAAAAAAAAAAAGAAGTCTCAACATTAAAGAGAAAAATAGAATCTAAAAAATAATGTCAACCCCATGGGGAGTTGGGGCCATAGGTCAGAAGGAGTTTTTCCTGAGACTGGAGGCCCCCTGTCCTTCAGGGCTTTCCAAGTGGACTTGGGTGAGATAATTCCTGTACCTTGGTTGTTGATCCAAGTGTTGAACTAATTGACCTTGGAGATCAGTCACCATGTATTTATTTTCCACCCCACCATGAATATCATTAAGACTGAGAAATATATTGTTAAATCTCTGACATTTAAAGTCCCTGTCATATATCTAGAATGAAACATAGAATCAAGTGTTCTGCAAAATAGGTCCAGAGATCTTGAAAGGAGGTCAAGAGAGTGTTTTTCTAAGTGTGTGTAAAAAATAATTTTGACATTTTTTACAGGATTGGTACAATGCCATGAGAAGCATATGCATGGTGACAAAAACTTGGAGGGAGCCTGCTTAAATGTGAAGCACTCTCTGAGACCGGCGGAACTAGGGGGTGGATTTTTTCATGTTTTAATTCCTTTTGTGTTGTCAAATATTGTTTTAATAATGAATAAAATGGACAAAATGATAAAAGTAACATTTGAGAAACTAAATGCATGAAAAGCATATGAAGACTGACATCCCTTCTTCTACTCATTTAAAAACCCAGAGCTTCCCTGGTGGCGCAGTGGTTGAGAGTCCGCCTGCCGATGCAGGGGACACGGGTTCGTGCCCCGGTCCGGGAAGATCCCACATGCCGCGGAGCGGCTGGGCCCGTAAGCCATGGCCGCCGAGCCTGCGCGTCCAGAGCCTGTGCTCCGCAATGGGAGAGGCCACAACAGTGAGAGGCCCGCGGACCGCAAAAAAAAAAACAAAACAAAAAAAAACACACAGATATGGGGAGTGGGATGAGCAGAATATGCTGCTTAATATAAATGAAAACAGCTCCTCATATTAAAGACTCAAACTACAGCCACAGGATAACTCCACGAGATGGCAGTTCACAGAATCAATAAAACTCCAGTTTGTTTGGAAAGTCAGGTTGCCTATATGCCAAAATACATATTTTGCAAATTGCTTAATTTACATTTGAAAAGACCCAACCTTAATTCTTCAAGAAACTGAATAGAAGGACTGAGAGAAAGGAAAGGAAAAAAAAAAAACCCACAACACAGCCATTTAAGCATCTTTTTTGGCTCTGCAATATACATAACTTGATTGAAATTGATAGCATTTGGAAAAAGCAAAGATTTTTTTCCATTAAAAAAAAAAAACAGCAACAACACAAAAAACTTGTCAGAGTTACATGAAACCTTTGTTGTCAGTGAGCTTTTACTGACTCCAGAATAGCGGTGACACACATTCTGACAGGGGTGCACAGCCTACCATTGCTTTGCTGTGGTGGGACCTTTAGCTCAGTCCCTTTAACCCTCATGCTTCAGTTTCTTTGAAAATTAATATAATAAAAACACAGCAGCTATTTTGAGCTCAGATATAGTACCTTGAATTTGAATTCACAAGGTGCTTTCTCTGCTGTCACCACATCATTGTGTCAGTGATGCTCTCAACTCATCATATTGAAGTAGAGACGGCATAAGGCTTTCGAGTCCCAAAGCTGGGTGACCTTGCACAGATGACCTCTTATCTCAAGACTAGGTTCCCTGGTTGCAGTGAGAAGTGAGGAAGTGTATACATGTGGTGTTTGGCACAGAGTAGGTGCTCAGGAGTTCACCCCTTTCCTGCCATGCACATAGAAGACAGATGGGCTTCAGGGAGAATAGATGATTGGTCTCAGGCTAGACAGCTAATAAATGACAGAGTTGAGCCTAGAACCATGATCTTCTAAGTTCCATCAAGCCCAGTGGCGTTCTGCTGATTTCCTCCCCTCCTTCTTGTCTAGAAAGCTGTGCTTTCCTGAAAGCTGTGCTTTATAAAAGAATGGCAGATGGAAAGTAGCTAGGTCAGGTGGGGTGGTGGAGAGGCCATGGCCTGCTTTATAGCTGCTCCTGCGTCCCCCGCCTATTTGCTGGAACCACCTGCCCGTGGGCACCTTCATGGCCCCAAGGGAGCTCAGAGGAACCATCCAGCTTTACACTGTCCCATCAAAAATCAGCAAATAAAGAGCTTGCCTCCCTGCCAGGATGTCTTAATCACTCTCACTGGGGGCCTGAGTCCACCATTCACAGCATGCAGGCCAGAAAAGAGAGAGAACCACAGCGGGGAGACAGGGTGGGTGCACTGAAAAAAGGCACCTTGGGCTTGAGGGGCGTGAGCATGTGGCTCCCCAGCCAACAGGAAAGGATGATGGGTATGCTCTCTCCGGCTGAAACGAATGGTGTGGCTAGAGAACGGGGGAAGGGAGCAGATATTACCCAGGGTGACTCCCAGGGCATCCCCCTTGGTAGTTCCAACAACTTATCAACCATACATACGTGTTTGTGTAGCACCAAAGCGATGTCACTGAGGAAGCTTCCGCACAGCCATGTAGAGAGGTGCCTCCCCGCGTGGACGCATCACATGTGTCCCCGAAATGCCTGCCAGAGCCTACTGGTGTCCGTCAGTTTATAAGTCATGTTCTGCCCCTGGTCCAGGACTTTTCCCACTGTACCATCAGGATGTCACCTAGGGCAGAACAGCCCAATGACCCACACACTCAGGTTTCCAAAACACAGCCCTTTCATTCAGTACACACGCACTGGCAGTCTGGTCCACGTGTAAATGGACACAGACAAAATGATTTGAGATCAAAGCCTTCTCTGTCCAGAATCCTTCCCCTTCCTGCCCCTCAGAGCTCCTACCAGAGAGCCTAACGCCCTGGCACCTTCCACGTGAGCTGGAAGTCATCTGAACTCCAGCAGGTAGCGCTGTCCTGCGTTTGACTTGGTGTGCAGTGTTGATGAGGCTCAGGGCCCGTTCTATCCCCTTGTCTTGTGGTCTGACTGCCTCTGCGGCCTGGCTTTGGGTGTGGGGTCTCCTGGTGGACCAGGTGCAGTTTTCTCCCAATCACAACCCTCCAGGGTCCTGGTCTTTTAGCCTCACTCCCCTGCACAGTTTGGGCCCCTCACAGATTCCCAGACCCAATATATCAATTGCTTGAGTCTGTCTTTTGAATTTGGTAATAAACCTTTGCCGAAGTACTGTTCTCTGGAGTCCTGGCGAAAATGTCCCTCTGTTGGCAGCAGAGGTGGTGACAGGGACCGTCCGCTCACTGCCACCCGCAGACCCTTATTAGTTTGTGAGGTCGGTTCATGGTCACCACGGAAGGGGCAGGGAGCCTGAGCACAGAGCCATGAGGTCCAGGAGGAGGAGGGGTCCGGAGCCTCTGTGGGGACGGGCCTGGGTTAGCTTTGCCTCCATCTTCCATCCTAAGGAGGCCGCCCCGTGGTCCTTTCTGCTCCAGAGAGCAGGAGCAGAGCTGCAGAACCCCGGCAGTTTCCTTCCTATCTCCACTTCCTCCTCTGAAAAGTGGGAATAATAAAATCCACCTGCCAGGGGGCTTGTGCCACTCAATGAGATAACGCAGGGGAAATCTCTCTAGAAAGTCCGAAGTGCCCGGCAGGCGGTGGCTGTTGGCACTGGGCCTTAGCTGTTTAACTCTGCCTCCTCTGCCCCGAGCCCAGGCCAGACAGATCTCAGGGGCCTCACCTTCCACTGGTGGCCCAGGAAAGAGGCCCTGCTGCGACCTGACAAAAACAGATAGTTTGTGATTACTATTCACCTCTTCTTTTAGAAAGTGCAATGAATAAAACATATGCAGTTCATGGACACTAAAGAGCCTTTTCATATCAATTTGGGAGGAGTTGTCAGCTTTGATTTATTAAGTAAAGTTCTGAAACAGGTTTCCGATGGGCTTTCAGCCTCCTGGTAATGGATGGGCCTCAGCTGGCTGCGTGGTGACGGACTTGCATCCCACCCTTGCCGCCTTCCAGAGAGGCAGCCCTTGAAGACGCAGCGCACGGGTGAAGGCAGGCTTGTGCTCTCTTGGTGGATCTGCCTATTTTCCATAACCCCTGCCTTTGGTGTCTCTCTGTCTCTGCAGTGCTCCCCACCCCATACCAGTTCTCCTCCCTCAGACCCCTGTCCCCCACCCCACCCCCGTTGCCAAGTGCTTGTGACTGGAAAACATCACTGGGTGTTTCAAGCCTGTCTCCTTCCACACCTGGTCAAGGTGTCCCATTGGTCAGGAGGGCCAGGGTGGCTGGGAAGACCCTCTAGGAGCAGGGTCACCTGGAAACCCCCATTTCTTTGCCAGGCTCCATGGTCTCTTTCACAGTGGTCAGCACTCTGCTCACTTGTTCATAGTACAAGCCACTAGGCTGTGTAATTCCTGGGGCGTGAGGCTAGGCAAATCCACGCTGAATGCAGGAGCTGGGGCTGGGATTGCTCCTTCTTGTAGCCAAGGGTTGAGTGAATGACTCACCCACTCCAATACCCACCATGAAATCTCTTTTTTTTAATTTTTATTTTATATTGGACTATGGGAACTCTGCTCAATATTCTGTAATAACACAAATGGGAAAAGAATTTGAAAGAGAATAGCTATATGTATATGTATATGTAGAACTGAATTACTTTACTGTACACCTGAAACTAACATGAACTGTCTCTCTAACATGAAATAAGCATTTCACCAGCACCTATATACTTGGAGGTCTTCCAAATTCCCTTGACCTCCAGGCAAGAGCGAACACCCATTAAGCTGCTTCAGTGGGTTTTCTGTTAGTGTTTTCCCTTGGTTTTTGTCCTGCTCAGAGACCATATCTTGGTCACAGAGAGCTGTTCTGTGTTGCCCCTTGCTGCCCTGATGGTACAGGATGTTGTCCTGAAGGGCAGGAGAGAACGAGGATGCCACTCTACAGAAGTAGGAACCAGCCTCTCAGTTAGGCTTTGGATCGTGTACAGTGAGGCAGGGAGTCTGTGGAACCGTTCTTCAGAGTGCCAAGTAAATGCCTTGCTTTTGCAGAAAGGAAAGAAAAAAATCTGTGATGCTCGGTCTTTCTGAACTTGACCCATATTCTCTCCTGATTGGGAGGTCAGCTCTCAATCCAACCGGAGGATGTCATACTGAGTCAAACTCACGGTCAGCCCACTGTCTGCCTGTGACAGGGGCCGATAGGACACTGAGCCTTTGACGGGTGGTAGTCCAGTCCACCTTCTGAGAGTAAACATGGGTCCTCATCACCCATGCCTTGCCCTTCCCAGCCCCTTGACTGTGGCTCTGTCATCTCTGTGCCACCTCTTGGAATGTGTCCTTTAGCCTCATTGTATAAACCGTCACATGTGGGCCAGAGCCAGGTCTGACCATGAAGCTCTGTGGATTCCTCTGCCTCCAGAGGAGGGACCATCAGTCCCACCCTAGCACTGCGATCCCAGAATTAGATCCCAAAGGAAGGCAATCCATGAAAGACATCAGGGGACTCAGTCTGAAAAAGAAGAGGGTGAGCCCTAGTGTAATCATGGTCATCCAGTGGATACGTGCTTATTACAAGAAGAAAAGGGCAAGATGTTGGCCTCTCCACCTGGAACAGAGTGGATGGAAAAGCATTTGCATCGTGGAATCCTGAGAGATTTAGACGTGGTACAGGGGCAGTTTTCTCATGACTAAGAGAGTTAGGTCCTAAACAAGTACACGGTTCTTTAGCGGTTCAGACGCAGGCAGTTGAGCAGAAGGGACCATGTGGCAAGGGGCAGACTCAGCACTACGGGTTGGATGTGCCATCTCAGGCCATGGACCTGTGTGCAGAGACTGACATAGACAGGGTTCCACACGGCAGCCCCATCCAGCCAGGCTCAGCGATTCTTCTTCCTGCCGCCTCCTCCCAGGGGTGCTCCGTCCCTCCTCTGTCCCACCTCTTCACTGCTGCAGAGCTCAGCAGAGCCTGGACACATCCAACCACTCCTCACCTGCCCCATCCGTCCTGGCCCAGAGCCTGTCTAGGGACACAGGCTGAGGGGGAAAAGGGGGAGGAAGGCTTACTCCCTAGGACTGCCTCCTATTTCTCCTTGTGTCAACCCGAAGGCTCATTTTGACCATATATATAGCTTTGTCTTCTCCTGCAGAACCTAGTTAGAAAAAAGACAATTGTTGGGTAGGTGCACATAAGAGTAAGGATTGTTCGTGATCCTTTCTAGCCAGCTGGGAGAGAATCAAAAAGACCACTGTCAACAATAATTAGAAAGGGTCCCTAGACACTGAGCATGGCTCTGAAGGACAAAGACGATGTTGCAGGGCACACAGGAATGAATAAGTTTCAGGTTTATTGCTGCAATTAATTGAAATGTAATGAATATAACTCTCTTTCAATAAGCAAACATTTATCAAATACTCATGATCCTTGGTCCTGGGAATACAGATCAATAAGGTGGGACTTCGGCCTTTGAGGGCGCAGCTGTCTAGTGGGCCAGACTAACATGTAAGCAAATAATGAAGCATAGTAATCTTATAAGTATTCCAGAGAGATCTACACAGTATGCTGTAGACACCAGAGGTGGGATTCCCTTTTTTTTTTTTTTTTTTTTTTGCCGTGTCATGCGTCTTGTGGGATCTTAGTTCCCCGACCAGGGATTGAACCCACGAATTCAGAAGTGAAAGTGCCGAGTCCTAACCACTGGACAGCCAGGGAATTCCCAGGGATTCCCTTCTGAATGCCTCCTCCATTCCTGGCACTGTGCTGAATGCTGGGGATGATAAAGAAACAGATATAGGCCTTGCCCCTCGAGGAGGCTTACAGTCAGCTGAACACACCCCAATCTGCCCGGGGAGCTCAGACAGGGCTCCAGGAGAGAGAGGACCCAAGGCTTGGAGAAAGATCTTCAGTTGTTCCACAGTCACACAGGGGACAAGGGCTCTCTAAACAGAAGAAACAGAAAGTACAAGAATGTAGAGATGCGAAAGCATGACCCACTTGGGGAAGTATGAAAAACTTCTTTGCTTCTTCTTTTGTAACCCCAGCCCCATCTGCCCTTTCAACTCAGACCCATGAGTCATGGGAAATAGGGCTATGTCACTGGGATACAGTTTGAAAACATTAATTGAGATGCTTAGACTTGACCGCGGGCACTGGAACATTCTTGAAAATTTTGATTCGGATGAGTCTGTTTTCTAGTCCATGAGACTCCTACAGAACTCATATATAAACCAAAAGAAACTGGTCTGGATTTCAGTAAGTTCTAGAGCTGTGATTTGCATGAATTGCCTCTTTCTGCTAAGAGGAACGATAAAAATAATAACTCTCTCCTAGAACCCTGTCTCCAAAATGACATGAAAAGGCAGCGATTACCAGTGTCAGTAGATACCCATATAATTTAATCCCAGTAGTGGAGCTTATTTTTTAATGGATCAATCTCCCAGGGATTTCTCAATGTTCATGTCCCCAGTGAGATGTCAATTTTATTGCTCTAGCTGTGTGCACTTTCCTTCCTGAAATCAAGAATACAGAAAGCAATCTGTAAGGCACACAGCAGGAAGAGGATTCATCCTTGTCCACTTAAATATTCATGGCAGCTTGCATTTTGGTTCAAAAAGACACTTGTCTATTTAGATAAGATTTAATTTATTCATAATTTACCTAAATTTGCAGGCGCATGCATGTACATTTTAGCGTATAAGTAGCATAATACATAAAACATCACCAAGGCATGCAAATTGTACACTGACAGCAGTGGAACCCGCCTGGATGTTTTAGGGAGATAACACATTTCCACCAGAGCAAAGACCTGAGCACAATGGCCTGGGATTGTTTGCCTGTAATACGATGAGTCATCATTATCTTTTTACCCAAGGCAGACTTCTCATTAAAACCTAAAATGTATGTAATATAAAGTGATGCTGAAGAACAGCTTTCTGAAACCAATGTTGTGCTTCCTCCTCTTCTCCCTGGTCCTTTATTGTTGTACAGCTGACCCCTTCTCCTCCCCCAGCCCTCAAACAAAATAAAACAACATATTTCAATGGCCTCTAAGTTTCCGGTTAATTAGTGACAACCTTACATTCTCATTTGTTTACTCGTTCATTCAAGTAATATCCATTGTCCACTTGTTGCATATAAAGACCATTCTAGGCTCTTCCAGAAGCCTTGTAGAGCACCTGATCTGTCTTCTCCACAAGACAATGAGCTCTCTGAAGGCAGATGCTGTGGCTTGTCCTGAGACAGGCTGGGACCTGAGACCTGGGACACTTTGCTGCAGTGCTTACTCCTGGACAAACATCTCCTCAAGCAATAAAATACAAAGAAACTATAAGGGACTAAAAATAACTGCATGCATGAGCAGTTGGGGCAAATTATGGACAACAAAATACAAAAAGACCAAAAAAAAAAAAAAAGCCTAACTGCCACTTCTGAAGAGCCAGGAGCAAGAACAGGGTGTTGGGAACAAAAGCGGGGTACTACGCACACCCCCTGCGCTCAACACCACCAAAGGGGTGGGCAGACTACCTAAGCCACCCCTCCAGGCTGACCCCTGGACCTGCCCTTACCCTCACCCCATGTAAGGAATCAGCTTGCCCCCCCTCAGGGAGAGAGCAAAGGAACCTGATACTTGTTTTTGTTGGCCCCAATAAAGCCTTGCCTGAATTTCTTTTCTGGCCTCTTACCAATTTCTATTGGTTGGGGAAGGCCAAGAACCCTGGTCAGTATTCCGGTGCCCAGCCCTGACCCTGGCATATTGTAGCTGATGGATAAATGTTGTTAATGGTCTGGACCATTGTTTTCAGCAGCATATGGGAATTCTTAGAAATAGAGAGAAAAAGGAACTTTTCATGAAAGTTTTTGCCATGAGAACTTTCTCGTGACTTGTCGCTGGTCATGAATCTAACAAGTCCTTCATCCTGACTCTTACGAAAGAAGAAAAACCCAGTTCTCACCCAGAGCTGGCAACAGTGTGCCTTCCCTTCTTGGTATGCAGGGTCTCTCCAGCCACAGCACCGTTTACAGGTGTTGGAGGAGGAATTGGAGAGACATAATCTGAAGAGAGCGTAAGAAGATTTAAAGGAAGGGGATTTGTTTGGAGTCTTTGCTACCTAAAGGCATTAAAACTTTATAATGCCAAACAATCCCATTTTTCTTTATTTATGGATCGTATATTCCCCCCGTTATTACTGTCATATATTTTTCCAACCTGACAGCTGGTAACACCGAAAATTCACTGCTAGCAAAAAATTCCATTTACCACTCTCTCCAAGATAATAATTTTAGAATTAAAGGAAAAAATACATATACATGTCTATGCAAAAATATCCATATTTATTTTTAGCGCCTGAACTCATACTCCAGACTGAATATGGATTGGGGGTCTAGAATCACGTTTTGATCAGGGTTCAGGGGGATTCTTTTAAAAACATAACCCTCAAACATCCTCTCTTACCTGTTAGCTATTAACTCGGGGAAGAAATATCAGAGTAGATCATCCTGGTTTCCCCAGAGTTGGTGCAATTTAATTTCAACTTGTCAAACGTGGCACGATGGCAGAGATTTATTTTTCCTCTTGATTTATTAGAAATATTCTAAAAGGGGCAGTCTGTCACTCAGGTTATTTAAGCCAGTCCTTTTGTTGAAGTTTCTTTTCCTTTGGCTTACAATCCAAATCACAAGAAGGGGAAAAACAACCAAAGAGATAAAAACCACAAGGGGGAAAAAGAAGGAAATCAATGTGTTTTAAACCTGATGACAGGATGGGTTGTTTAAATTGCTTCGGCACATTGATTTAAAGCACGCCCAGTGGAACCTCGATTATGTTAACAATCTTTTCCCTTCATTTCAATCACTGTATTTGCTGTATCTGATTACCTACAGAAAAATGATGTCCAAATATAATGTTGAATATGATTTTATTATTATTATTTGTTAGAAGAATGATGGGCAATGACTTAGATGTCTGGGGACAGGATTAGTAACATAAATAATGTGAATTCCAAATAACCCAAGATACTGATAAATCAACTGCATGTTTAACTATAGGTTATGTCCTAGAGGTATTTCTGAAAATGGCAGTTCTTTCAGGCTTCAGGGGTGCAGAGAGATAAGAGGTAATCCTGGCCACAGACTGCAAGTGGTGGGAAAGGTCCTCCCATGTGAAATGAACAAAGCTTCCACTGTGAGAGGCTGTGTTGTGCTTTGACAAAGTCACCTTTAATCTCAATAGTTTGTCATTGAGATACCATTGCCAAGGCCGCCGACATCTTTTGTAAAAATACTTCTAGTTAGCCTACCTGCACTTCAACTCAGAGGCAATGGAGCCATTATTCCCCATGTTGCTTTGATATTTTCACACCAGTGTGACTCCCTGATGGTGGTTAGGATTGGAAATAATGGGAAGTGGTCTTTCCATTCTGTACCCATATCTTAGACAGATCTGGTTCCTGAGTAACTGTTATGGAAATAACCCAATGATAAAGAATCCAACTGACCCATTCACTAGGTTTCTGTTTCTACTCTGAGTCTAGCACCATCCTTATATATGAGGATTGTTGTTTTTCATTCAGGATTGTGAAAAGTTATCTGACTATATGTGAAAGTTTGTTTTTTTGCACACTGAACACGTGCTTTCACATATGCTGTGTCCTTCAACTTCATGAACCTGGTTAGATTTAACCCATTTCACCATTGAAGAGACTGAGTTTTAGCCAAAAATGTCACTCACCTTAGGTCACCCACTTGTTAAACACTGATATTAGATTTGAACCAAGTGTTGTTTTTTGTTTTTTTTTTACTCCAAACCTTCTATTCTCTTCTCTACACCACATTACCCTGAAGCTGTTGTTTTGTTCAATTCACCAAAAAATACCTACTGTATAGCTTCTATATGTCAGGCCATCAATGTTCGAGGTGCTGAGGATCAAAGCAAGTACACACTGAGCCTACTCTTAGGGGCACAGTACATAGATTAGTTTTCTGTGTGTTGGAAGAGCTATGCACAGGGTATCATGAAGGCGTATCTGAGGTCTCCATGCCCACCAGGCTCAGGGAGAACTGCCTGAAGGAGCAGACCCTGTGTCAAATCTTATCATGAGACACTTACATGATTCCTCTCTCTGGGCAGTGTCTACCTTGTGCACATAACTAGAAGGTCTGTTGACCCATTCTGCAATGAGGAGGTCAAGGACAAATCTATGAACATTTTCTCTTCCCTACACAAGTCAGAGGAAGCTGAACTTCTTGCTAGCATGTTCTATCATGAGGTTAAAAAGAAAAAAGAAAAAGAAATGACTCCATCCTCTAGGCATCTCAGACAGGCATCTTTAACCAGATTGTCAATACAGTAAACATTTTTTGAACTGTTTGGCTTAATTGAAGTTCAAGCAGCCTTCCTTATAGCTGCTTGGCTCAGATGCTTATCATATACCTTAGAATCCTGGTAGGGAGAACAAAGACTCTTTATCAAGGCTTTGCTGGAGTCAGGATTTATACCAGGCAAGAATCTTAAAGGTATCAGATTTAAAAGTGAGCCTATGGCACCTTTATTCTCTGCCTACCAAATTCCCATTCATTCTTGTGTGAGTTAGACCCACCCCCGTGTGTATAGTTAGAGAGAACAGCCCTCACAAGAGACCACCTTACTTCTGACATCAGCTGGAAGTCCAGGAGAGTCCCCAAAACCACCATCAGGTTTGATCATTTTCTAGAGTGACTTATCAAATGCACTAGAAGCTGTTATAGTCATAATTAAGGTTTTCTGCAGAAAAAGGATTAAAATCAGCCAAGGAGGGAAGAAGACCTCAGGGCAGAATCTGGGCAAACACCAAATTCAGAGCTTCATTTGTCCTCTTCTTGTGGAGTCAGGATGGTCACTTTCCTGGTGTCCACGTTGAACAACACACAGGGAGAGTTGTCAACCAAGGATACTCACCTGAGCCTCAGTGTTCAGAGCTTTTACTGGGGTTCCATTGCTTAGGCATGAGTGGTTGATAGACTGATCGATTGCTCTCAGGGTTGATCTCAGTCTCCAGGTCCACTGATGCCAGGCAACCCAAAGCCCCCAACCTAAATCACATGGTTAGATTGCATGGTGTGAACCAAAGCCCCCCAGACAAACGAAGGCACTAAAGACACTGGCAAAGACACTGACAACAGCCAGACCTCTTTGGGGGCAAAGTTAAGTAATTTACGGCCCCATTCTCAGTACCAGCTCAAAGATGCACTCCGCCGTGCAGAGTCTGCTTTCTCCCTCTGAGTCCCCGCAGCACTTTGTCCAGGTCTCTGTTTGCACTGATTGCATTGTAAACTCCTTGGAGCTGGAGACTGAATACTCATTCTGCCTTCAACACTCAGCACCTATAGGGTCAAGCACATAGTATGTGTTTAATAAATTTTAATTGGGTTGGATTTTTCTATTTGACGAAGAAACTCATCTTCAGATTTGTAAAGAGTTTGGATCTTACTAGCTGCTTTCTTTTGTTTTTCTGGTGGACATTTATGGGTTTTAGGTGTAATTCTGCCCTTACACCCAAGTGCAGGACATCAAAAATATTTTTTAACTTTCCACCAGCCTGTAAAACCCTCGGATGTATCTCAGTTTCCACTGATGATTGCAGAATCTTCTTAAGCCGGAGCAAATGCCATACACCTTCCTGGGCATGTCGATGATGTTTATAGGAGAAAATTACTTCCAAGCCCTGGGAAGTATAGAGTCCAAAGCAGCTATTCCTTGCTTTGTGTTATTTCTCCATTTGGTGACATTATTAAAGATACGTCTGCAGGAGAATTCAGCCCACTGAGAATCAAGCACAGGACTTTGAGGAGAAAAACTCCACTATCTTAGGAACAGAACATTTCAAACAAAATATAAAAAGGAGAGAAGTGGCAGGGAAACCACTGAAAAATGCACAACTGGATGCACCTGGGTCTTTTTCCCCTGATATCTGTTTGTTGTTGCATGTTTGTTGTCTTGTGGGTGGAGCTGCTGTGCTCTGAGCATGAAGAGTAGGCGGAACGCTCACAAAAAAAGATCAATGATTCGCTTGAGCTGAGCTTATAATTATGTGCCAGCTGTGGAGTGTTCCTAGTGTGTCTGCAATGGTGGCACAAACTAGGGGCCACTCTGCCACCTGTGCATGTGAGAGTGTTTTGTCAGTGAAACACCGTGCAGCTTGCCATGCACCCTGTTAGTGAGGATGGGCTGCAGGTCTGTGTCTGCTGACACACCTGTCATGAGAATTCTCTTCTTTACAAATTGGGGAGAGAGCAAGACCCTTAGATGGCAGAATTTCAAACCAAGAGCATCTCAAAATAATATTCAGTAATGGCATTCAGAGTGCCCCTGAGTGATCTGATTTCCAATGTTTTCTCAATAGTGAGCTGCTGAGGTGATATACAGTGTCATCAGCTGTTCTCTCTCCTGCCAAGAGCCAGGGTCTGAGAGTGGAGTTTCTTGGGGCTTGTGAAAGGATGGGAAAGTCCACATTGTATCTATGACTCAGGTTTTTCTCTTGGCCCCAAATCGGATTAGGTGCTAACTGTTATACTAATGAGTAGTTTCACCCTAGCTTGGACCTCTTCTGGTGGCTACGGTCAACTGGAAGGTACACTCTTGAAAGAAATCAATCCCCACCCAAGTTCCAGGTCATGTGAGCTATGGCACCCTCAGAACCCAGCCTGCAATAGGAGGTCACGTGATGGGGTGACCCTACAGAGGGCCTCTAGGGATTGTAGGTAAACCAGCCTCAGACCACAATTTGAAATTCTATATATATCACTGTATATGTAATGGCTGCATTTCAGCTATCCCTGGTACAAGATTATAATGTAGAAAAAGATCTCAGAAAACAAAATTTCTCTCAAATGCTGTCCATTTGGGTGGTACATTGGTGGGACGGGGGAGGCGGAGCTGATGCTCAGAGCAAAAGAAGTTGAGAAAAAAGATGCAGTGGACCCTGAGGGCTAAAACAGACTTTCAAGGGAATAAAACCTCAGGAAGTGGCTGGGTGTTAATTCTTCCTCACAAGACTGAAGTCAGATGTAGGCTGAACATCATTTCCAAGAGTCTAAGTCTGAGTCAGACCTGTAAAAACAACGCATAAGGAGAAATGTGGAGCTTAGGAAGACAGGAACGATCTGTGTACGATTTCAAATCAAGGCTTTGTTGAACACGGCCGAGAGCTCCGTGTGTCAGCAGTCTGTTCGTCTGCCTGGAGCCGCACCGTGCTCAGGGGACTAAAGGTGTGAGACGTTCATTCTTCATACATGGTAATGTGTCACCAACCGTCTTCACAACGGAATTCCAATTTGCATGTTTCAGTGCAAAGGAAACACTTTAAAGACTCCGTCCATCGCTGTCTTAACGGAGTACTGTTGATATTCCAGAGGGTTTTTATTACGTGGGAGCCACAGATGAGTAGACAGCAAGACCAAACATAGCTAATACAGCAAATGTTCAGACAGAGGTAATAATGCGTTTCTCTGTCCACAGGGAGGTGGCTGTGTGGACCTGCAGTGGCCAACTGGTCTGGGGACCATAGGTGCATCCCTTTTGCTGTAGATGATTTGAGCTTTGCACTTGGGTGTGCCCAATTGTGATATGCGGGGATGCCTATTTCGTGCTTTTAAGGGCTCGTTGCCCCGTGAGCAAAATACTTAACCGAGAAAAGGGAAGAAGATTGGGCTGCAGAGGAAAGCAAGCTTGCTTCATCCTTGTGCTCTCTGCAGGTGGACAGGTGGACCTGCGTGACAAATCGCTTCTGTTTGAAATAGTTGGAACTGAGCATCTCGGAGACTAGATAAGCGAACTTGAATGATCCAGTTAGGAAGATAACAGCAGTGAGAAGAGGGGACGGACAGCCGTGTGCGGGCACATTCCGCTGGTGTAAAGGTGGTGTGGCAGCCTGAAACTCAGGATTCTCTGCTTTGGATTGCTTCAGTAGAGACCTTTAACATTTTTAAAAAATTTTTATTGGAGTATAGTTGCTTTACAGTGCTGTGTTTGTTTCTACTGTACGGCAAAGTGAATCAGCTATGTGCATACATATATCCCCTCTTTTCTGGATTTCCTTCCCATTAAAATTATTTCAGCGTAGCTTGATCTGGGCACCACGGCTGAGTCCGCTTGAACACATCCATGTTCAAAGGAACGTGCCATCTGGGCATCAAACAGAAACATAAAAATAAGCACTGCTAGGTCTTTGAAGAGTGAGGGTGCCGGGGAAGAGTCCAGGCAAAAAGGAACAGGTTTTCCTAGGTCCCAGTCGCTGCATCGTGGGCCATGCTGACCCTTTCAGAACCTACATCTGCTCATTATGACATTCCCAGAACACAAGCCCAGTGCTACCTCTGAGAGCAGGGCCCTTCGAAAGGAAGACCCTTTAGCAATTTAAATTTCCGAGAGTAATACTGTGGCCCCATGAGTTTATTCTTCATCTGATTCTACCCTAATGAGATACACAGCTCTGGCTCTGAGTAGTTCTGAACGTGCAAGGAATCTGCTGTCCTGAAATACAGGATATTCCTTAGGATAATTTCAGCTACTGGGAGGGGCAGGAGGCTTGCCTTTCTGTGCAGCCTCTTCCAGGGATCTCCTTACAGGAATAGGTTTATTATAAATTTTCACATGCTCATTTATTTATTTTCTCCATCATATTTATCTCCCAAGCGTATAATCATCGAGTGAGCTTCACTTTAAAAACAAACATACATTGACTCCTAGACCTTATATTAATGGATGCTGTTTATTCTCATTTAATGCAGCCCTGAGCTGAGGGAGAAACATCTATTCACACAGTGCACGTACCTATGGTGGTTTTGAACATACCATCAAGCACAGCAATGACTTGACCCTGTTGTTCCATTCAGACCCCCACTTGCTGTGGAATCTGGGACACATGCTCCTTTTCCTATTTTAAAAGAAAATGAAGAAATATTTGATGGAGAAATAACACTTAATTTTTGAGAGTTTCCAAGGTTTAAATAGTATAAGAAGTAAAAGACCAATTAAATATAAAGATTTAAGGAGTATATTATTTGTACAGTTGTAGAGTTAGATAGGTAGATAGATGATAGATAGATAGATAGATAGATAGATAGATAGATAGATAGATAGAGATAGGGTAATGCTTGCTTGTCAATCAGTTACATGCCATGGAGGCAATTGCTAAATAATGTTTTACAAATAATGATACATTTCAAATGCTCAGCCAATAGTATGAATGTGTCATTAGTTCTTTGACCACCTACTGTGTCTAACTATCACCCTAAATTATTTCTCTAAACTTACAACCATTGCTTTAATAGGATAGTAGAATCCCTTCAGGAAGTATTCCAGGCTCGGTATCCTTCAAGCAAGCAAACAAACAGAAAATACAGATTTTTCTGTTGTATGTAACCCCAGATTATAAGGTAGGGGTAAAAATTATTCAAGGACATATTTGGCAATTGCTGAACCAATTAAGGAGGGTAGTAGTTGTCACTTCTAAGGTGCCTTGGGACCTTCAAAATTATGTACCTATTTTTTTGGGGGGAAATGGTTCAAAAGAATGCTTTCAGGCTATGCAAAGGTAATCCGGTGGCCTAGGTTGTTTTTTTTTTTTTTTTAACATGTTTATTGGAGTATAATTGCTTTACAATGGTGTGTTAGTTTCTGCTGTATAACAAAGTGAATCAGCTATACATATACATATATCCCCATATCTCCTCCCTCTTGCGTCTCCCTCCCACCCCCCCATCCCACCACTCTAGGTGCTCACAAAGCACTGAGCTGATCTCCCTGTGCTATGCGGCTGCTTCCCACTATCTATCCATTTTACATTTGGTAGTATATATAAGTCCATGCCACTCTCTCACATCATCCCACTTTACCCTTCCCACTCCCCGTGTCCTCAGGTTCATTCTCTATGTCTGTGTCTTCATTCCTGTCCTACCCCTAGGTTCTTCATAAAGTTCTCTTTCTTTTTTTTTTTTTTTAGATTCCGTGCATATGTGTTAGCATACAGTATTTGTTTTTCTCTTTCTGACTTACTTCACTCTGTATGACAGACCCTAGTTCCATCCACCTCACTACAAATAACTCAATTTCATTTCTTTTTGTGGCTGAGTAATATTCCATTGTATATATGTGCCACATCTTCTTTATCCATTCATCTGTTGATCGACACTTAGGTTGCTTCCATGTCCTGGCTATTGTAAATAGAGCTGCAATGAACATTTTGGTACATGACTCTTTTTGACTTATGGTTTTCTCAGGGTATATGCCCAGTAGTGGGATTGCTGGGTTGTATGGTAGTTCTCTTTTTAGTTTTTTAGGGAACCTCCATACTGTTCTCCATAGTGGCTGTACCAATTCACATTCCCACCAACAGTGCAAGAGGGTACCCTTTTCTCCACACTCTATCCAGCATTTATTGTTTGTAGATTTTTTGATGATGGCCATTCTGACTGGTGTGAGGGGATACCTCATTGTAGTTTAGATTTGCATTTCTCTAATGATTAGTGATGTTGAGCATCCTTTCATGTGTTTGTTGACAATCTGTATATCTTCTCTGGAGAAAT
Organism: Hyperoodon ampullatus; assembly: GCF_949752795.1. Taxonomy (NCBI): domain Eukaryota; kingdom Metazoa; phylum Chordata; class Mammalia; order Artiodactyla; family Ziphiidae; genus Hyperoodon; species Hyperoodon ampullatus. Next base: position 88,699,277 of record NC_136920.1, read on the forward strand.
GTCTATTTAAGTCTTCTGCCCATTTTTGGATTGGGTTGTTTGTTTTTTTGATATTGAGCTGCATGAGCTGCTTGTAAATTTTGGAGATTAAACCTTTGTTAATTGCTTCATTTGCAAATATTTTCTCCCATTCTGAGGGTTGTCTTTTTGCCTTGTTTATGGTTTCCTTTGCTGTGCAAAAGCCTTTAAGTTTCATTAGGTCCCATTTGTTTATTTTTGTTTTTATTTCCCTTTCTCTAGGAGGTGGGTCAAAAAGGATCTTGCTGTGATTTATGTCATAGAGTGTTCTGCCTATGTTTTCCTCTAAGAGTTTTATAGTGTCTGGCCTTACATTTTGGTCTTTAATCCATTTTGAGTTTATTTTTGTGTATGGTGTTAGGGAGTGTTCTAATTTCATTCTTTTACATGTAGCTGTCCAGTTATACCAGCACCACTTATTAAAGAGGCTGTCTTTTCTGCATTGTGTATTCTTGCCTCCTTTATCAAAAATAAGGTGACCCTATGTGCATGGGTCTATCTCTGGGCATTCTATCCTGTTCCATTGATCTATATTTCTGTTTTTGTGCCAGTACCATACTGTCTTGATTACTGTAGCTTTGTAGGATAGTCTGAAGTCTGGGAGGCTGATTCCTCCAGCTCCGTTTTTCTTTCTCAAGATTGCTTTGGCTATTCAGGGTCTTTTGTTTTCCATAAAAACTGTGAAATTTTTTGTTCTAGTTCTGTGAAAAATGTCACTGGTAGTTTGATAGGGATTGCAATGAATCTTTAGATTGCTTTGGGTAGTATAGTCATTTTCACAATGTTGATTCATTCAGTGCAAGAACATGGTATATCTCTCCATCTGTTTGTATCATCTTTACTTTCTTTCATCAGTGTCTTACAGTTTTCTGCATACAGGTCTATTGTCTCCTTAGGTTGGTTTATTCCTAGGTATTTTATTCTTTTTGTTGCAGTGGTAAATGGGAGTGTTTCCTTAATTTCTCCTTCAGATTTTCATCATTAGTGTATAGGAATGGGAGAGATTTCTGTGCCTTAATTTTGTATCCTGCTTCTTTACCAAAGGATTCTCTATGTGTAGTATCATGTTATCTGCAAACAGTGATAGCTTTACTTCTTCTTTTCGGATTTGGACTCCTTTTATTTCTCTTTCTTCTCTGATTGCTGTGGCTAAAACTTCCAAAACTATGTTGAACAATAGTGATGAGAGTGGACAAACTTGTTTTGTTCCTAATCTTAGTGGGAATGGTTTCAGTTTTTCACCATTGAGAACAATGTTGGCTGTGGGTTTGTCATATATGTCCTTTATTATGTTGAGGTAAGTTCCCTCTATGCCTACTTCCTGGAGGGTTTTGTCATAAATTGGTGTTGAATTGTGTCGAAAGCTTTTTCTGCATCTATTGCGATTATCAAATCGTTTTTATCCTTCAGTTTGTTAATACGGTGTATCACATTGATTGATTTGCATATATTAAAGAATCCTTGCATTTCTGGGATAAACCCCACTTGATCATGGTGTATGATCCTTTTAATGTGCTGTTGGATTCTGTTTGCTAGTATTTTGTTGAGGATTTTTGCATCTATGTTCATCAGTGATATTGGCCTGTAGTTTTCTTTCTTTGTGACATCTTTGTCTGGTTTTGGTATCAGGGTTATGGTGGTCTCGTAGAATGAGTTTGGGAGTGTTCCTCCCTCTGCTGTATTTTGGAAGAGTTTGAGAAGGGTAGGTGTTAGCTCTTCTCTAAATATTTGATAGAATTCGCCTATGAAGCCATCTGGTCCTGGCCTTTTGTTTGTTAGAAGATTTTTAATCACAGTCTCAATTTCAGAGCTTGTGATTGGTCTGTTTATATTTTCTATTCTTCCTGTTTCATATTTGGAGGGCTGTGCTTTTCTAAGAATTTGTCCATTTGTTCTAGGTTGTCCATTATATTGGCATATAGTTGCTTGTAGTAATCTCTCATGATCCTTTGTATTTCTGCAGTATCAGTTGTTACTTCTCCTTTTTCATTTCTAATTCTATTGATTTGAGTCCTCTCCTTTTTTTTCTTGATGAGTCTGGCTAATGGTTTATCAATTTTGTTTATCTTCTCAAAGAACTAGCTTTTAGTTTTATTGATCTTTGCTATTGTTTCCTTCATTTCTTTTTCATTTATTTCTGATCTGATCTTTATGGTTTCCTTCCTTCTGCTAACTTTGGGTATTTTTTTGTTGTTCTTCTTCTTTCTCTAATTGCTTTAGATGTAAGGTTAGGTTGTTTATTTGAGCTGTTTCTTGTTTCTTGAGGTAGGATTGCATTGCTATAAACTTCCCTCTTAGAACTGCTTTTGCTGCATCCCATAGGTTTTGGGTCATCGTGTTTTCATTGTCATTTGTTTCTAGGTATTTTTTGATTTCCTGTTTGATTTCTTCAGTGATCTCTTGGTTATTAATTAGTTTATTGTTTACTCTCCATGTGTTTGTATTTTTTACAGATTTTTTCCTGTAATTGATATCTAGTCTCATAGCACTGTGGTCAGAAAACATACTTGATATGATTTCACTTTTCTTAAATTTACCAAAGCTTGATTTGTGACCCAACATATGATCTATCCTGGAGAATGTTCCATGAGCCCTTGAGAAGAAAATGTATTCTGTTGTTTTTGGATGGAATGTCCTATAAATATCAGTTAAGTCCATCTTATTTAATGTATCATTTATTTTCATTTTGGATGATCTGTCCATTGGTGAAAGTGGGGTGTTAAATTCCCCTACTATGATTGTTTTACTACTGATTTCCCCTTTTATGGCTGTTAGCCTTTGCCTTATGTATTGAGGTGCTCCTATGTGGGGTGCATAAATATTTACAATTGTTATATCTTCTTCTTGGATTGATCCCTTGTTCATTATGTAGTGTTCTTCTTTGTCTCTTGTAATAGTCTTTATTTTAAAGTCTATTTTTTCTGGTATGAGAATTGCTACTCCACCTTTCTTTTGATTTCCATTTGCATGGGATATCTTTTTCCATCCCCTCACTTTCAGTCTGTGTGTGTCCCTAGGTCTGAAGTGGGTCTCTTGTAGACAGCATATATATGGGTCTTGTTTTTGTATCCATTCAGCCATTCTATGTCTTTTGGTTGGAGCATTTAAACCATTTACATTTAAGGTAATTATTGATATCTATGTCCCTATTACCATTTTCTTAATTGTTTTGGGTTTGTTATTGTAGGTTTTTTCCTTCTCTTGTGTTTCCTGCCTAGAGAAATTCCTTTAGCATTTGTTGTAGAGCTGGTTTGGTGGTGCTCAATTCTCTTAGCTTTTGCTTGTGTATAAAGGTTTTAATTTCTCTGTCGAATCTGAATGAGATCCTTGCTGGGTAGTGTAATCTTGGTTGTAGGTTTTTCCCTTTCATCCCTTTAAATATGTCCTGCCACTCCCTTCTGGTTTGCAGAGTTTCTGCTGAAAGATCAAGGGGATTGCCTTGTATGTTATTTGTTGTTTTTCCCTTGCTGCTTTTAATATTTTTTCTTTGTATGTAATCTTTGATAGTTTGATTAATATGTGTCCTGGCATGTTTCTCCTTGGATTTATCCTGTATGCGACTCTTTGTGCTTCCTGGACTTGGGTGGCTATTTCCTTTCCCATATTAGGGAAGTTTTCAACTATAATCTCTTCAAAAATTTTCTCAGTCCCTTTCTTTTTCTCTTCTTCTTCTGGGACCCCTATAATTTGAATGTTGGTGTGTTTAATGTTGTACCAGAGGTCTCTAAGACTGTCCTCAGTTCTTCTCATTCTTTTTTCTTTATTCTGCTCTGCAGTAGTTATTTCCACTATTTTATCTTCCAGGTCACTTATCCGTTCTTCTGCCTCAGTTATTATGTTATTGATTCCTTCTAGAGAAATTTTAATTTCATTTATTTTGTTGTTCATCATTGTTTGCTCTTTAGTTCTTCTAGGTTCTTGTTAAATGTTTCTTGTATTTTCTCCATTCTATTTCCATGATTTTGGATCTTTACTATCATTACTCTGAATTCTTTTTCAGGTAGTCTGCCTATTTCCTCTTCATTTATTTCATCTGGTGGGTTTTTACCTTGCTCCTTCATCTGTTATGTGTTTCTCTGTCTTCTCATTTGGCTTAACTTACTGTGTTTGGGGTCTCCTTTTCACAGGCTGCAGGTTCATAGTTCCCGTTGTTTTTGGTGTCTCCCCCAGTGGCTAAGGTTGGTTCAGTGGGTTGTGTAGCCTTCCTGGTGGAGGGGACTAGTGCCTGTGTTCTGGTGGATGAGGCTGGATCTTGTCTTTGTGCTGGGCAGGACAGCATCCGGTGTTGTGTTTTGGGATGTTTGTGCCCTTATTATGATTTTAGACAGCCTCTCAGCTAATGGATGGGGTTGTGTTCCTGTCTTGCTACTTGTTTGGCATGGGATGTCCAGCACTGTAGCTTGCTGGTCGTTGAGTGAAGCTGGGTGTTGGTGTTGAGATGGAGATCTCAGGGAGAGCTTTTGCCATTTGATATTATGTGGAGCCAGGAGGTCTCTTGTGGACCAGTGTCCTGAACTTGGCTCTCCCACCTCAGAGGCACAGGCCTGACACCCGGCTGGAGCACCAAGACCCTGTCAGCCACATGGCTCAGAAGAAAAGGGAGAAAAAAAAAGAAAGAATGAAAAAAATAAAATAAAATAACGTTATTAAAATAAAAAATAATTATTATAAATTTAAAAAATTAAAATAAGAAAAATAAAAAAGAAAGAAAGAAAGAAGAGAGCAACCAAACCAAAAAACAAATACACCAATGATAACAAGTGCTAAAAACTATACTAAAAAAAGGGGGGGGGGCAGACAGTACCCTAGGACAAATGGTAAAAGCAAAGCTATACAGACAAAAATCACACAAAGAAGCCTACACAGACACACTCACAAAAAGAGAAAAAGGAAATATATATGTGTTTATAAAAAGGAGGAATAAACAAATCTACCAATGATAATAAACTCTAAACACTAAGCTAAGATAAACAGGAAACAAATTAGATTCAGAAAGCAAACCCCAAGTCTACAGTTGATCTCAAAGTCCACCTCCTCAACTTGGGATGATTTGTTGTCTATTCATGTATTCCACAGATGCAGGGTACATCAAGTTGATTGTGGAGATTTAATCTGCTGCTCCTGAGGCTGCTGGGAGAGATTTCCCTTTCTCTTCTTTGTTCTCACAGCTCCCGGGGCTCAGCTTTGGATGTGGCCCTGCCTCTGCGTGTAGGTCGCCTGAGGGCATCTGTTCTTCACTCAGACAGGACGGGGTTAAAGGAGCGGCTGATTCGGGGACTCTGGCTCACTCAGTTCGGGGGGAGGGAGGGGTGCGGAGGCGGGGCGAGCCTGCGGCGGCAGAGGCTGGCGTGACGTTGCACCAGCACGAGGCGCACCGTGCGTTCTCTTGGGAAGCCGTCCCTCGATCACGGGACCCTGGCAGTGGCGGGCTGCACAGGATCCCGGGAGGGGAGGTGGGGATAATGACTTGTGCTCGCACACAGGCTTCTTGGCAGCGGCAGCAGCAGCAGCCCCAGCGTCCCAAGCCCGTCTCTCAGGTCTGCGCTGATGGCCGCGGCTCGCGCCCGTCTCTGGAGCTCCTTTAAGCAGCGCTCTTAATCCCCTCTCCTCGTGCACCAGGAAACAGAGGGAAGAAAAAGTCTCTTGCCTCTTCGGCAGGTCCAGACATTTTCCCGGACTCCCTCCCAGCTAGCCGTGGCGCACTAACCCCCTGCAGGCTGTGTTCACGCCGCCAACCCCAGTCCTCTCCCTGCGCTCCGACCGAAGCCCGAGCCTCAGCTCCCAGCCCCGCCTGCCCCGGCGGGTGAGCAGACAAGCCTCTCGGGCTGGTGAGTTCCGGTCGGCACCGATCCTCTGTGCGGGAATCTCTCCGGTTTGCCCTCTGTACCCCTGTGGCTGCGCTCTCCTCCGCGGCTCCGAAGCTTCCCCCCTCCGCTACCCGCAGTCTCCGCCCGCGAAGGGGCTTCTAGTGTGTGGAAACCTTTCCTCCTTCACGGCTCCCTCCCACTGGTGCAGGTACCGTCCCTATTCTTTTGTCTCTGTTTATTCTTTTTTCTCTTGCCCTACCCAGGTACGTGGGGAGTTTCTTGCCTTTTGGGAGGTCTGAGGTCTTCTGCCAGCGTTCAGTAGGTGTTCTGTAGGAATTGTTCCACGTGTAGATGTATTTCTGATGTGTTTGTGAGGAAGAAGGTGATCTCCGCGTCTTACTCCTCCACCGTCTTGAAGGTCTCGCCCTTAGCCTTCTTATACCACTCTCATTAACACAAGATAATTTGGGTCTTTTGATGCTGTAGATCTCAGCAACCTCAGCATATGATTTTCTTTCTTTCTTTGGCAGAGAACTTTCATCTTTTCACTTCAAGGAGGCACTTTACAGCTTCTCTTTGGCATATCTGAATTGCCAGCATCACTACTCTGGTGCTTTGAAGCCATTATTAAGTAAAATCAGGGTCACTTGAACATAAGCACTGCAATACCGTGAGGCGCTAAGTGACAAATGGCGGGATGCGCTTAGGTTGTTATTTAGAATAGAAGAGGATGATGATGGATGGATGGATGGATGGATGGATGGATGGATGATAGGGTGGGTGGGTGGGTGGATGGATGGATGGATGGATGATAGGGTGGATGGATGGATGGATGGATGGATGGATGGATGGATGGATGATAGGGTGGATGGATGGATGGATGATAGGGTGGGTGGGTGCATGGATGGATGGATGGATGGATGGATGGATGGATGGATGGATGGGTGGATGGATGGATGGATGGATAGATGGATGGATGGATGATAGGGTGGATGGATGGAGGGATGGATGGATGGAGGGATGGAGGGATGGATGATAGGGTGGATGGATGGATGGATGGATGGATGATAACGTGGATGGGTGGATGGATGGATGGATTGATGGAGGGATGGATGATAGGGTGGATGGATGGATGGATGGATGGATGGATGGATGGATGGATGATAATGTACATGGGTGGATGGATGGATGGATTGATGGAAGGATGGATGATAGGGTGCATGGATGGATGGATGGATGGATGGATGGAGGGATGGATAGAGGGATAGATGGATGATAGCGTGGATGGATGGATGGATGGATGGATGATAATGTACATGGGTGGATGGATGGATGGATTGATGGAGGGATGGATGATAGGGTGGATGGATGGATGGAGGGATGGAGGGATGGATGGAGGGATGGATGGATGATAGGGTGGATGGATGGATGGATGGATGGATAAAGCACGGAGAGAGAGAAAGAAAGAGAGATTGATTTAATAAATAATGAGCATATCCTCCAAGAAAGCTGTGCCCTGAGTTACTTTACTGAGCCCAGCATTTCTTTGGCCGTCACTCTCCTCCTAGAACATCATATTAGTGAAGGTGAACTTGCACCAGTGAATAGATAGGAGAACAGCGATCTCTAAATTGAGCTTAAGCCACGAGCTATCAGTAGGTGCTGTGCCAGGCATTTGCTACTTGCTCAATAACCTTAAAGTAAACATCACTGTCCTTGTTTTCCAGATGCAGACAGTGAGGCCCATACAGAATAAACAATGTGCATAAGACCAGAGAGCTAGTAAGTGGCAGTGCCAGTTTTCAATCCCAATTTTGTGTGATCCACGATCCATGCTCTTAATCCCTATGCTGAGGTTTAGCATCTGTAAAGTCTGGGTGATGATAACACCCAGGATGGTATTCTTCACGTATGTGAAGTCATATGTGGATGTACAATTTGGCCACAAAGCAACATTCCAGTAATTATGATGTGATCTTTCTTCTAATTGCTCTAATGAAGGACCAAGGGTGATAAAATGCATGGAGGGCCCAGGCTCCAGGCATCAGTGACATAAACAATAAATAATACCATCCCTTGGCACAGGTTGATGCACTGTTAGGAAGAAATCACTTCAAGAGCTCTCACACTTCAGCCGCTATGCTCAGTGAGTTTTGCATCCAGGCAGTTAGAAAATGAATGCATCTGGCACCACCAACACCTTTCTGAATGCCTGCCTGTCCAATCCCTGCTTAGCTGGCTCTTAACAGCCGCACTGAATCGAAGCCTTAAGAGATGACTGTCACAAAGCCACCTGTAGAATCCAGGGATGCAAAAGGATAAGCCCCTCATTTAATTGTAAACGGAGCTTATGGCAGTCCAATTCAGAGGACCATCACTTAGAAATGTTAATGCTGTTTATTGTAGCATGCCTGGGATAATGGCATTTCTCAACATCTGTTTCCATTTAAAATTTCTACGTTGCCTTTGTGTTCCGTTCTGTGGACGCCACTTGGTAAGGATGCCGTTCATACTTATGAAGCAGGAGGATGGAAAGTGACAAGTGGGAACCCAAATGAAATATTATTAATAAATATTTGCAGCTGCTGCTGGGACTTGTTGAGTAGCTGCCAGCATCACTGACAGAATTCATCTTGCAAAATGTACCTATGATGAATATCAACCAGGAGTGGTTAGCAAAGGTTGTTAATTCATGAATGACTTGCAAGCACACCAGCGACTCAGTCGCCACCAGTAACAGGATGCATTTTTTTTTTTCTTGTGTAAGGCAACCAGGAGCTTAAGGTCATAACATGGTCATCATTGCCATACTCTTGACTCTCTTTCTGTACCTTGATAGGTTTAGTCTGGAAGACAGATAAAATAAAAGAAGCAGAAGTGTCTGCATGTTCAGGGAAATGAACTGTGGAAAGACCATGCACATCTTTCCAGGCTCATATCAAAAGTCACTTCTTCCCAACAGGCTTTCTGGCAACATCAGCCTTCTGGAACCCTCCCTTCAGGCTCTCACTGCACTCATCTGACTCCGTCACACTCATTTATCAATAACATTTAATCGTATTTTGCCTTTTATGGTAAAGCCTTATAATTGTGCATTTCTTCTCTTCCTGTGTGTGCTGCAGGTTCTTAAAGGGTATCCATTTTCACCTCTTTTCCTCCATCATGGCCCCATCAAAACTCCCATGCTTGGTCCCTGACACCCGGTCATTCTAGGTGTCTACATGCTGTACTATCCCACAACTGTGTTTTTTAAACACTTTTATAACTATTTCAATGTAATTGCTTTCTTTGTATCCTATATATTTTGTTTTATATTTGAAAACATTATTCTGAGAAGAGGTCCATAGTGTCAGCAGATAGCCAAAATTTAAGAATTTTTGTTCTGGGTCAGGTGTTCAGACTCTAAGCATAATTTTGAGGGTGTTTCATACCCAAGAACCCCATTTGTATTGTTCTACCTGGAGCCACAGTGTCATAGCCACTAGATGGTGGAAAGCATGCTGGAGTAAGAGTCAGAAGGCCCATATTTATATCTGGATACTGCCTATGGATAGCTGTGTGGCTTTGGGCAAGATATTACCCTCTCTGAACCTATGTGTCCTCATAGCAAATCTTAGGTAATATAATTCCTGCCTCACCAGTTGTCATGAATAGAAATGAGATCATTTATGTGAAAACACCTGCACAGGTAGACCTTCCCTAAACATTTTTTTAATCTGATTCAAGGCCGTGGGCTCTTCAGCCCATTTGCATATGCAGACATCAGCTTGTAGGACTGACAAGAATGCTTTTTTGTCTCCCTCCTGCTGGGACTTGAGGGCTCTGCCTGGAAGCTTGGGGATGGCTCTGACAGCGAGGTGCCAAGAGGAAACCTGCCTCCATTTCCAGCCCTGTCCCCACAGGCGAACCAGGCTGAGCCAAAGGGTTCACGGGGATCAGCAGGAAAAGGGAAAACAATTTGTTTGGGGGCCCTAGAGTTAGATACTCAGCATGCTGGGCTGGCGGCGTTTTTCAGCTTTAATCAGCATCAAGTTGATCTCATTTTGAGAGATGCTAACAAATCCAGGCTATCTACAGGTAGCTCCCACCAGACATCCCCGGCCCTCCACCTGTTCCCTGCCCCTTCCCCTGCCCTCCTGAAGGCCAAGGGCACCAAGGTGCCTGGACTGCTGTTCTGGACCCAGTTGTCAACATTCTCCTCTATGCTTCAGCTGGGAGCAGTGGGCAGCAGAAGGTGTGTTTTCTCTTTCAGTCTTGACAGGTTGGTTGTTTTTATTTCCTCCTCTCTCTTCTTTTGTTGCGCTGCATTTTTCTGAAAATTAATTTATTGTGACTGAAAGGACTGCAGACAGAGAACCCTGGAGACTGATTTCCCCCTATTTATCCAAGGTGTCAGCCTGGTGCTAGCAGGGACTCACCAATGAGACCAGCCAGGCTCTGGAGTTAAATAGCTTCTGTTCTCTGAGGAGCTCAAAGCACTTTAGAAACATGAGCTCATTTGGGGTCCGTTCTGACGTGGATTCAAAGTGCCCCACGATCCTCCCAGGACACAGATGTCTAAGACAGCCTGCATTCCTGCTGAGGCCATTCTGTCTGCCTAGAGTCAGAAAAATGGAGGCATAAAGCCCAAGTAAGATGAGCCTATAATGAAAAGCAAATGCCCTGGACGTTAGACGAGGGACATTAAATTTGCCCACCAGCCCCCCACCATGTCCTCCAGGCTTTGGTTTCTGCCTTAGCTGAAACAGAACACTTTCTTTTCAAAGGATCAGAAGAAATCATGAATATGAAAGCACCTAGCATGATGTGTTGCAAACAGTGGATACACAATAAATGTTAGTTGAATCCAGAATGTCCAGAGTGATGCAGGCCAGTGGGTTCAGTGCTTGTTGTATTGCCAAGGATGGACAGTTTAGTCCCTTACATCCAACACCCATTTCTCTTATTCTGGGTTATCTCTAAGGAATACTAGATTTATGTGGTGGATTACAGAGGGTCACAGAGTCCTTGACATTCTTTCCATTGACAAGTGGGGTCATTGGATCCCATTGAATCTGGGCAGGACCTCTGGCTGCTTTGACCCACAGGAAATGGTGGATGGAATGCTGTGTATTTCCTGGCCCAGCCCTTAAGAGACTACCTCTGCAAACACTCTCTCTGGAAGCCCTGCTCTAAAGAAGTCCAAGCTAACCACCTGGAAAGGTTATGGAGAAAGAGCAATGCTGGCCAGCCCCCAGGTCTCCCAGCCAAGCCAACCCAACCACAAGGAACATGAGTGAAACTCGCTTGGACCCTATACTCTAGACCAACTGAATAACCCGGGTACCATGTGGAGCAGAAGAAACACTCAACCAAGCCCTGTCTGAATTCCTGACCCATGAATCAGGAGCTCTAATACAGTTATTTTAAGTCTCTAAGTTTGGGGGTATTTTGCAGTACAACAATAAAACCTCAATGCTACACGAGTTATGAAAAATACCCAGGTCAGACCACCTTCCTCAAGAAGACACATATGTTAAAATTAAATTAAAACAGGAATTGGGCAAAGTCTGTAAGTGCAGGACCTCCTGGAATTTGAGAAATATGCCTGGATTGCAACTGGAAAGGGAAAGTTCTAGAGCAGTGGGCAAGGTCCCTCCTCCCTTCACCTTTCCACATAGCAAAGATCATCGTTGTTATGTCTGAGGACATAACTAAGTGCTTTATGGAACAGTAATACCATCAGCCAAGCCTTACCATGTGTCAGAAAGCATTCTGGTACCTCACACGTATTGGCCATTTCTTCCTGACAGCAATTCCACGAGATAGCTCTCACTTTCATCGCCATTTTACACTTGAGAAAACTGAGGAGAAGAGAAGTCAAGTATTTTCCAAGGTTACAAATTTAGAAGTACATTGTAATATTTAGTTCTCCCATTAACCCTATTGTTGTTGTAACAGATTACCAGAAGCTCTGTGGCTTAAAACAACACAAAGGTACTATCTTCTAGTTCTGGAGGTCAGAAACTCCAAATGGATCCCACTGGGCTAAAATCAAGGAGTCAGCAGGGCTGCCTGCCTTCTGGGTGCTCTAGGGGAGAATGTGTCTCCTTGCCATTTCCAACTTCTAGGGACCGCCTACACTCCTTCGTTCCTGGCCCCCTAATTTCATCTTCAAAGAAAACAATGACCAGGCAAGCCTTTCTCATACTGCCTCATTCTCGAAGGAGCTCTCCTGCCTCCCTCCTTCACTTATGAGGACCCTTGTGACTACATCAGGCCACCTGGATAACACAGGATAATCTCCCCATCTCAAGGTCAGCTGATGAGCGGCCTTACTTTCATCTACAGTCTTAGTCCCCTCCCCTTGCCGTCTAACGTAACATGTTCACGTGCTCCAGCAATAAAGACATGGACATGTCTTTGGGGGGAGGAGGGAGGCGTATTATTCTGCCTACCACACCCTATAAGATGGGAATGGCTAGGTCTCCCTTTTATAAATGTGGGAGCTGAGGTTCATGGCAGTTCAATAATGTTTCCAAGGTCACACACACCAAATGTCACTTCACCTGAAAACTGTAGGGTCTCTGGCTAAAAAGCAGGAGTATTCTAGAAAAAGGCCAGGTAAGCCCCTTCCAAAAGCAGGGATGTTATCTGGAAGTGCACTAAACAAATCACCACACCTTTCCACCAGCCCGTGGAAATATCATTTTCTATCAGCTTTACGGCGGTGAGACCGTTATTGGGGGTTTTCCCCCTGCCAGCTTCTCCAGCCTGAAAAAGAGAGAGAGAAATCTTGTCTAGGAAAACCCCTCAGAGTGCTCACTTATCTGTCCCTGAGAATTGAAGAAACAGCATTTCTCATCTCCAGGAAAGCCTTCCGATAATGAACTCTGTGATAAGGGGACTCCATTCACCATGAAGCCACAAATCGTTCCAGCACATCAACCCTGTCAGTCCCAAGGGAGATAAAGAGGGAATGTTTTGGAGCTCTTTCAAAATATTTTGTGTGCCTCGGACCAAGAAAGCTCCAAATGTGTCCCACGTGGCACTTTGCTAGCCCTGCCTCGAATGCAAGGCTGTCTGTCCTGCACACGCGAGACATGGCAGCCAGCCAGACACCTGAGGGAGTGTCCTTTAATCCTCAGCAAAACGCCCCCAGGTAGCTGTTAACCTCTCTTAGTTTCCACATCTGCAGAATGGGGATAAGTCTGCTGTCGACAGCCAGTAAGTGGCAATAGGATGCGAACCCAGCTCTGTTTGGCCCCAACCCCACACCCTGGCCACTTTGCCTTCTGCCCCCCACCCTGCTTGCTCTGCCTGCTGAGCCTCTGCTCACTACTCGGTCTCCCAGGGACACCATCTGTCACTACACCTCCCATCCATCAGAACCTGTCATCTGCCCTTCCATCCCACCTCGCCCACCAAGAAGCCTGCCCTACTTTCTCCCACTCAGTTCCCTCCTTTGATCAAAATCCTCTACCTGTTCAAGTGTGGTAGCCCATAGCTATGTGTCTTTATTCATCTCCCTCCCTGGGTTTGAGTCATAATCCCAGGAGAGGTTGTGAGCACAACTGGGACAGAATCCATCCCTTACACAGCATTTCCCTTGAGTTCATCATGGACCCGCCAGAAGATGAGGGGCACAGGTGTTTGATAAGGGTAGCCTGATCTGCAGATTGACCTACTTTATCTTTAGAACATCTTGGTTTTTATTTAAAGAAGCTTACTATCAAGTTTCATTCAAAAAGTTAAGGAGCTTGCTGTACACCTGAAACTAACATAACATTGTAACTAATTGTTTAAAAAAGAAAGTTAAAGAGCACATGTAGCACCCACAGCCAGTTCATTGCTGGGTTCAACCTCAACCTCAGGGGTCCTGGCTCCCACTGCAGCATCCCCTCTACCCCATGGGCCAGCTGTAATCCTTTTCTTAAAGAAAATTGCCACGCAAATAAAACGAGACAGGGATTTTTTTTGTATGTTTTGTTCATGGGTGGGGCTCCCAGCAGCTGGAACAGTGCCTAGTACAAATATTGCATGAATGAATGAAAATGTGGGAAAATATTTTGAATACAGATTTCAGATGCGTACCTTAATTAGCTATTACTTAGATGACTAAGTTCATTAGCCCTCATCAAATGGAAACCAGATGTTCTGGACCCAAAACAAGTGCAGAGTCCAACTCTGAATGTTTGAAGTGGGGTCTGGATGATGATATTATGAACACCCTTCCTGGATAATTCTGATACATTAGAGAAATGCAAATCAAAACTACAATGAGGTATCACGACACACCAGTCAGGATGGCCATCATCAGAAAATCTACAAACAATAAATGCTGGAGAGGGTGTGCAGAAAAATGAATCCTCCTACACTGTTGGTGGGAATTTAAATTGGTACAACCATTATGGAGAACAGTATGGAAATTCCTTTAAAAAGTAAAAATAGAACTACCATATGATCCAGCAATCCCACTCCTGGGCATATATCTGGAGAAAGCCATAATTCGAAAAGATACGTGCACCCCAGTGTTTATTGCAGAACTATTCACAATAACCAAGACATGGGAGCAACCTAAATGTCCAATGACAAGGAATGGATAAAGAAGGTGTGGTACATATATACAATGGACTATTACTCAGCCATAAAAAAGAATGAAATAATGCCATTTGCAGCAACATGGATGGACCTAGAGATGATCATACTAAGTGAAGGAAGTCAGAGAAAGACAAATATCATATGATATTGTTTATATGTGGAATCTAAAAAAAAATGGTACAAATGAACTTATTTACAAAACAGAATGGAGCCACAAATGTAGAAAACACACTTACGGTAACCAAACGCAGAAGGCGGGGAGGGATAAATTGGGAGATTGGGATTAACAGTACACACGACTATATATGAAATAGATAACTAATAAGGACCTACTGTACAGCACAGGGAACTCTACTCAATACTCTGTAATAACCTATATGGGAAAAGGATCTAAAAAAGAATGGATATATGTATATGTATAACTGATTCACTTTGCTGTACACCTGAAAATAACACAGCATTGTAAATCAACTATACTCCAATTAAAAAAATAAAGTACTCCAATTAAAAAAATAAAGTACTCCATTAAAGAAAAAAAGAACCACTGCTTTATAGCAGAATTGTTCGTTGTTGCTTCTGAACCTGGCGAAGGGCTCTAAGTTATATTGATAAGTTGTCTGCAGGTAAAATCCTTTTGACAGTCAGAGAAGTTAGCCAAATTGTCCTTTTCACCATTACTCAGAGAGGTGTATATCCTCCAGTCAGTCTTCCAAAGTCTGGCCTGAGCCCGACCCAAAGGACCCTGCACATAGTAACTGTGGGAGGAGACCTGCTGAGATGCTCTGATTGGGAGGCTGCCAGGAAGAACCATCCATCAGTTCTGCCAGTGACAACGGCAGGATGGAGCAGCCCCCGCCATGGGCTTGCCCACTCTGCTCGGCCACACCTCATTACACCTGAGAAATTGATATACTGTTGTTCTGTTTTGACAAGCTAGGTGGAGCCACGTCAGATAGTTGCTTCCTGTATTTGTCCTCTTTCTTCATGTTGCCCTCAGCAGCACACAGGGATGGACCTGCCCTCAGAAAGCTCTCATGCCCCTCAGCCTGGGAGAGGGTGGTGTACCCTGAGAGACACCCCCATGGGCAGGAGGAGCCTGGCAGACTAGTCCATCATCCCAGGCTGCCTGGCAAGCTAGGGACCCCAGGTTTTCTGCCACCCTTCTGTTGACGTCATCTCCTTGGGGCCCCGCCTGAACTTCCACTAGGCTGGTGAGGGAGTACATACCTAAAGCTGCCCACATGTCCTTACCAGGTACATGCCTTTCCCTGCTCCTTTTCCCCTGGCCCACCATGTAAGCTCAGTGCAGTTCAGTAAAATGTATTGGGTGTTCACATGGCCCAGGCCCTGGGCCAGGGCGGGGATGTGGGGATACATTCCCTGCCATTGGAGGGTTCAGCGTCTAATGATGTCTCGCATTCAAGGAAGTTGAATAACTGTAAAAATCCCTGCAGAATGTGGGGACCAGAGACCAAGTAACGGACTCTAGGTGGAGGCAGGTCTGGAGTCAACAATTACAATCACTTTGTAGTCTATATAGTTGGGGGAATCCTGACAATCAACAAGGATATCTCTGCAGTATTTCCTAAGCCTCCACATAAAGATCTCTCTCCCTCTCTCTCTCTCTCTCTCTCTCTCTCTCATACACACACACACACACACACATACCAATTTCTACTTTAAACAACATGTATAGTAAAGCAGAACGGTTAACATTTTATTGTCATCCTATAGCATTCTGGGTGCTTTGTATACATACTTTTATTTAATATATGCAACAACTCTGTGAGAGATATGGCATTGTAATTAGGCGAGAAAATTGAGGCTCAGAGAGAGGTTAGGGAACTTGCCCAAAGTCACACAGCTTGTATATGACAGAGGCAGAATTCAAGTGTCTGCCTTACTCCCAAGCTGGTTGAACATCTCAGACTCTGCCACATGGCCTCCCTATAGACATGTATTTGCTTCACTGTTCACCCTTCCTAAGTCGTTATTTGCCTCTTTGATGAACCAGAAGCAGTTGCAAAGGGCTGGCCTATCATCTATGCCTCTCCTTCCCACTGGAGGCCCCCGGCCACCTCCCCAGCTGTGAACACATTTCACGTGGCATGAGGCTGACTGCTCCCCTGCCGTGCGGTGCGCCTGGCCTAGACTCGCCTCACAAGCTGATTTTGAACAGATGCTCTCGCCCACCTGAGCGCTGCGTACCAGGTGTCTGCTAGGTCTCAGCATCCTCGAAAGGTTCCTCATACTCCCGACAAGATAGAGCCGCACTTCTGTAGAGCATAGTGACCCTCCTAATAAGCTTGGGCTCCTTCGAGGCTCTTCTGCTGAAGCCACTGATTAGAGAGCTGACTGGCCCACCTGAGGCATTGGTGAAGAGAAACCCCCACAGCCAAACAGAAGGGTCACTGAGATCTAGAGTCTGTACCCTTGAACTGTTAGGAGTGAGCGAGTCAGAGCTTCTTCCCCATGGGTTACCAATGGGCTAACACAGTGACCCCTCAGCCCTCAGATCAGGGTGGAGCTGGAGCAGCCAGAGCCCCAGAGAGTCAAATCCAGATTTGAGCCCATCACCTGTTTATTCCATGCACCATAAAGATATTATCATTTTCTCTGTGTGTCATGAGCAAGTTTCGGCAGCTCTAAACGGGGAGCTCAGTGGAGCTTCCTGACCCCTTTGACACGTGACCTTGGGTCTGACTGGTCTTCTGTATGTGACTTCATGAGAGTCATTTTGCTTTCCCTTAGCCCAGAAGGATGAGAAAGCAAGGTATCCCCTTCCGGTCAGAGTCAGGGGGCGAGGTAACTGAGATAAAGATCCTATGATAAGACATCAGAGACTTGATCTTGTGGATGTGTAATTGGTCAGAGGAGTGGCAGGAATGGCCCATCTCTCCGTCTGGCCCCTCCCATAAGCAGAGGAAAGAGCAGCATTGTCACTCCATCCTCTTTGCCTCTGGAGACTGGGAGGCAGACGCCCTTGGTCACCTGCAACCCTCGTCCAGCAATGGCATCTAAATCACCATAAGCTTTTGCTAACTGGTTCTGCCATGGCCACTGCCCTCAGCACGCTGCATCCTCCCTCTTTGGAAACCGATTCTGACTCAGAAAATCTGCATTTCTTTCCTTTATACTTGACAGTTGCAAAAGTAAACATCTGCAACACAGTGTGCGCTGTTTATCTTCTGGTCTTAGATGGGCTGCTTATACACTTGGCTTTTTTGCTGTGTATCGATGACCCAGCCGTTTAGATTGTTTTTCCTTTTCTGTTAATTTCAGTAGAGTTGGCTTTTTCCTGTTTGGTCTTTTTTCCCTGCACTCCTACGATTACGTGCTCTTTTCCTGGGCCCTGTTTTTAATACAGCGGGTTCTCCCTTTCATCAGGTAACATACTCCCTGTAACTGCTTTTGATTGTGCCCAGTGTAAATACACTTGCTTAACGAGGCTCGCCCAGCTGCTCTGCTAGGTGCCAAGTCAATGATTAGAAGGAATGCTGTGCTTGTGCCATTTCCGCATGCCTTTTCAATAAATCACTTATTTCTCTTCTCTGAGTTTGTTTCCTGGACAATTATTGATCGTGGTGAGCCTCCCACAGCTCCCAGAGTAGCTCTGGTCTGGAACAACATGGCAAGCAGGCCTTGGAGCAGACGAGAGCCTGACATTTTGCTTCTGCTGACCTCCCAGCTGGGGTGGAAGAGGGGTGGGTGAAAAGGAGAAGATTGACAAGCAGCCCTGACACTTTCTGAGCACTTGGGAAATCCCTGGTTTGGAGATTTGTACTTGGATCTGACCTTAAAATTCAGCATTAGGGATTATAAATGAAAACATAGCCAGAAATTTCTTTTTCCCCCGTGGGTCTCCAACTGTACAATTCTAAGTGGTTCTAACACACTTAATTCAGAACTGAGGCAATGAATCCAGAGCAGACAGATGAAACCTGCCTCCAGCCCAATTCTAAATCCAGTGGCCATTATAATCCTGTTGGCTTGTCAAACAGTGGATTTCTCACTCTACCTCAGGAAATGTAAACTCAAGAAGAAGTATTGCAACTAGAGATTATCATACTAAGTGAAGCAAGTCAGAAAGAGAAAGACAAATACCATATGATATCGCTTATATGTGTAATCTAAAATATGACACAAATGAACCCGTCTACAACACAGAAACAGATTCATAGACATAGAGAACAGATTGGTGGTTGCCAAGGGGGAGGGGGAGGTGGGGAGGAATGGACTGGGAGTTTAGGGTTGGTTGATACAAACTATTACATTTAGAATAGATAAACAACAAGGTCCTACTGTACAGAACAGGGAATTTTATTCAATATCCTGGGAGAAACCATAATGGAAAAGAATACAAAAAATATATATATATCTGTATAACTGAGTTACTTTGCTGTACAGTAGAAATTACCACAACATTGTAAATCAACTCTACTTCAATAAAAAATAAATTAAAATATACTTCTTTTAATCTTTTTTTTGTGTGTGTGTGGTACGCGGGCCTCTCACTGCTGTGGCCTCTCCCGTTGCAGAGCACAGGCTCCAGACGTGCAGGCTCAGCGGCCATGGCTCACGGGCCTAGCCGCTCCGCAGCACATGGGATCTTCCCGTACCGGGGCACAAACCCGTGTCCCCTGCATCGGCAGGCGGACTCTCAACCACTGCGCCACCAGGGAAGCCCCTTTTAATCTTTAAAAAAGAAGTCTTCCCCCCAAAAGGGGAAAAACAATTTGTCTGTGAAATTTTAGGATAACTGAACTGACATACCTTTGAATGATAATGAATAAGTACTGTTCTTATTTGTTATTTACCTACTTTCTAATTTTAACACATAGCACTAGTGATAATTACCAAATTCTATATTTATAGAAAGCTGACTCTTTCTTAAGAATCCAGTGGGGCAATTATCTCCATACTGTATGTGCTGTTTCCCTATAAATGTTGAAGATTCAATAATTACCACTAGAACTTGCTTTGACATTTTGAATATGGATACATAATAAGGAAGGAGGTCATTTCTTCATTAATATTCAAAACACACACTAATTCCTGCTCTTCTCTGGTGGATGAGCTCAGCTCTGGGTTTTGTAAGAACTTTACATAAGCCAGTTTAAAACTCTGTTATCATGTGGCTTTTACTTATTGAGAGTTGATAAGTGCTGTAATAAAGGGAAAAGAGAACAAGAAGTATATCTTATAATAAAAATAATAGCTCCCACTATTATTATATATCAGGTATGGTGTGGCTTCAAATTTGTCCTCTTCATTCTCTCAATACCTGTACAAAAAAGGCATTATCCTTCCCCCATGTTACAGAGAAGTCAATTGAGGGTTCAGAGAAGTTAGTCATGTGCCTGAGGTCACACAGAGGAGTGAGAGTTAAGAACAGAAGCAGGACCATCTAGTTTCACAGCCTCGTTCCTTCCACCCAGTCACTGTGGTGGTGGAGCTGGAATCTTGGTGACCCCAGACTTTTCAGTGGGGAAATAAAGTGTGTCGAGGGTTGTTATGGAAATGAGCTCAGAAGCACTACTTGCTCCTATGATCCTAGAGAAGAACGATGAATGTATAAACCAGAACCTTCTGTTATCTCTCTCAAGTAAGCCATCACCATAAGAGCCGACCTCCAGAGCCAAAAGAAGGGATCAACAGGTTTAGGTACTTCCATGTCCGTGATTAATCCTCTAAATTTAGGGTAAATTGCAGGAAGGTAACCTAAAAGAACTTATTTTTGTTTTGGTTTGTTTTGGCTGTGTTTTATCACTTTGTAGATTTTGAATAAGAAGCTTTGAATGAAGGACCCTATTCACTGACTCATTACTATGACCTATTTGCTTGAAAGTCATCACAGATCTAAACCTCAATACAAATGATCTAAGCTCGTGAGTCCTAATGGCAAAAGAGTTCCTGTTAGTCAAGGTGCTTATGAAGATATTAAGGCTAAGTGAACAAGGGAATTCGTTCTTCAGTCGCTCTTTGGGCAAAATTCCCACTCACTGCAGTGAAAGTCAAGTGGGCCAAATCTCAAGGTAATATTTTGGTCCAAAATACTTACAACTTTTTAACTGAAAATATTGTCTTGGCAGCGTGAATATGTGGGAAGGAGATAAATGAGGGACTGCCTAAGGAGAAGCTAGCAACAGGGATCAGAGATGGATCAGATATTCCACCAATTTATTTGCTTCATACACAGGTGGTGAGAGGTGCTTTGGACTAATGAACATGTTTTTAATGATTTTGAAGTGAATGCCAAAGCCTTGTTAATGCTCCAGCCACAAAGGGAAACAAGGCTGCAAATGCCTTCATCTCCCTGAATCCTGGGTATCTGAAGGCACAGTCCTTGAATCAACTTATTTTCAGCTCAAATCCATTGCTGAATTATTTTCGCTAGATAGCTACTGCCTCCCTAAAATCTTGCAGTGATTACAAAGAGAGGCACATCCTATTTCCATGATGGAAGCCAGTTTATGGGTCTGAACTGGGGAAAACAGGGCCTGACGCAGAGTGAGCTGTGGCTAATGAAATGGAGGAACAGGCATCATTGCTTGATCTGCCCGTCATGTTGTGCTGTGCGGTCCCACCTGGCCGTGGACTCCCGCTTCCCGTGGGAGTGAGGTGAGCAGGCTCCCAAGGCCCCTTTCCCCAGGACAGCGCCATGCTCTCGGGCAGGTGAGTGGAGATGGTTCACACAGGGTCTGAGAGACAGCGCCCAGCCCAGAATGTGGACTACAGTTGAGCTTGATGGAAATGCAGGTACTGATTGCTTGAGCCTGGGTCTCAGCGAAATAGTAGCTGCTCATCCCGATGAAAAGAACCTGAATTTCCAACACAGAGGCTCAAAGTCCAAGCAAACTAAGAAAGCGTAATTACTAACAATTTCCTTTCATCTGTAACCCACACAGGTTGGAGTCTAGTCATCAAACAGTCACTAGTTATATACAAATAGATAAACAGCAAGGACCTACCGTATGGCACAGGGAACTATAGTCAGTATCTTGTAATAACCTATAATGGGAAAGAATCTGAAAAAGAATATATGCATACACATATACATATATATGTATGTATAACTGAATCACTTTGTTGTACCCCTAAGACTAATACAACGTTGTAAATTAATAATACTTAAGTTTAAAAAGTGGTTATAAAAACTAGTCACTAGCGTTTGTGACGTGTGTACCATGTGCTGAGTACTGGAGATGCATCTCCAGTACTTGTGGGCATGTTGTCTTACCTTTCTAGAATACCTTGTTCTGTCCGATAGATAGCATTCAATGCGGATGCTGTCAGAGCTCATCAAGAAGTGCTGTCAGAAAGTGTGAACACATTCCAGAGGAGCTCTGCTGCCTAAACCAGAAGTGCTTGGCCTGGACAGCCTGCCCCATCACTGCCCCCACCCCATTCCTCGCCACTATCAACATCAGCTGCATCTTCAAAACAATGTGAACGAGAGCCTACTATATACACAGCTCTGTCATAAATGCCCCAAGTACCCAAGTAGGAAAGTAAAGGTCTTTGGTCTTCTGTTTCTTATGATCGCAATAGAAAGAATAGGTTAAGTGGTAGAAAATAGCAAACTGTTTGCTTAATAGGTAGAATCTATTATATCTTGACATCAAGGTGAATTGTTCAAATGGAAATCAAGTTTAAAAGTTCCCCAATCCTGGGACTTCCCTGGTGGCGCAGCGGTTAAGAATCCGCCTGCCAATGCAGGGGACACGGGTTCGATCCCTGGTCTGGGAAGATCCCACATGCCGAAGAGCAACTAAGCCTGTTCACCACAACTACTGAGCCTGCGCTCTAGAGCCCGCGAGCCACAACTACTGAAGCCCGTGCACCTAGAGCCCATGCTCTGCAACAAGAGAAGCCACCGCAATGAGAAGCCCATGCACCGCAACAAAGAGTAGTCCCTGCTCGCCACAACTAGAGAAAGCCTGAGCACAACTACAAAGACCCAAAACAGCCAAAAATAAAAATAAACAAATTTATTTTTTTTAAATGTTTAAAAAAAAATTATCCAGTCCTAAAAGTGCCATAACCTTCTCAGTGAGAATAGACGGTCTGTGATGTGTCAGTATCAGTGCTGGAGGAGTGGGAGGGCTGGATTCAGAAATAGTCTCTTGACAGTAAATTAATGTTTTGAGGGCTTGGTCTGATTTGTTTTGGTCTTAGAGAAGTCCATTGCTAATGTGGAGTGCTATAAAAGAAGGCATAGCTGTCGCTGGCACTGTTCCTGCCCAATGCACACTGGCCCCCATTCATTCACTCATTCACTTGTCTGTCCGTCCATCCAAACAGTCAACAGCTATTTATTGAGAATTCTTCATATGTCAGGCCCTTTGTAAGGTTCTAGGGACACAGCAAGAAATAATTCAGACACAGTGCCCCTACCCTTAACAAGATAGCAACCACATGGAAAATTCAGAGAAAGACCACATGACTCCATAGCAAAGTCATTTGGTTTCTGGGTCAAAGTTCTCCCTGGAGAAGGAGGATGATGGGAGGGAGGGCAGGAGAGTGCTGAGGAGGACCTCCTTGAGAAGAGCAGCCTTCTTAGAACAGGAGGAAAGAGACAATTGCGAACGTGAATGGGCCCTGGTGATGCACCAGGAGTGGAGCTGCTTGTGCTGGCTTCTCAGAGCCTGGTCGCAGCAAGAGCCTAGAATCGGGGATTTAACACTCCCGTTGGTCCCTCAGCAGGGACCAGCACATGCCCAGGGTTGCCGACCGAGCAGGCAGAGAACCTAGGTGGCCGATGGAAGGGAGCAGATGGGGTTTGTCAAACGGGCCGCACAACTCGTTAGCGAGCTCCCTCCTTCCTGAGCACACTCCAACATTCACCCAAACACCTGCAGCTGTCGGGGAGACAGTTCAGAGCTGGGGGGCTTCAGACAACCTCCAGAAGAGCATCACGCTCTCAGGGTTGCAGCCAGGACCGCAACAAAAGGTGGCAACTGCTCTCTCCTGCTCAGCCTCCCTGATTAATTTGGTATTTCAGACTCAGTAGCCCATGAGGTCTTTATCTCTTTCAGTTACTCCTCCAAACAGATGTCCATTTTATGAACCACTCCTGAGCCTTGCCTTCGGAGCCAATTCCCCTCCTCCACATGAATACCTCTGGCTTCAACCAGTTTCCAGAATGTTGCCAATGCCCAGGTACAGGGCTGAGCGCAGAGGAGGTCTCTGGGCTGATCGTTTTTTGCTTTATGGTTCCATGCTCCCATTTATGGGATGTTTGCAAGACACTTAACCTAAGGAGAAAAAAAAAACACGTTACAGCTTGGAAACATACAGAAACCAGAGATTCTGGAGGGACCCTATGGGACTTGAGGGCTTACACAAAATGTTTTAAAGTGCTGCCCAGAAAGAAGGTCCCCTGGAAAGTCCTCACATGTCTTCAGGAAGCTAATATATGGTAATCAGAGCCGTGTGCAGCGGCTGTAATTTTCGACAACGTAACAAGGAAATTATCGCTATTTTCCGCTGTTGCTGCATATTCCTAGGATCCTTGCTTGCTGGAGAGGCGTGAATAGGAGATTTATTTTGTATTGTTAGACTGTCAAGGCACTCTAGAGCAACAACTTTTAAATGATAACTTCCCAAGCTTACAGGAGTTGTGAATTACACGCTTTTAGTCCAGTGCACTTGAGGGGCTGACAGCTCTCCCCTCCCCCCTCATCCTTCCCTCCGTGCCCTATACGATCAGTGACTGAACACGCCGCCCTTCCCAAACCCAACGGGACCATTATGAAAATGACAGAAATCTATTTAGCCTTGAAGCGAGCTGAGGCAACTGACACGTCATCGCAGAAAGAGAACTGTTTTACACCTTGGCCCCCGGGGGCCCGATCAAAGCCTTCTTTGCTAAAATTGAGACCATCTCGAATTAGCTGAATGTGAGAAAGGATTCCGAGGTTGGGTGGGGGAGGGAGGGAGGGAGGGATGTGCAATGAGATGGGACACAGTTTGAGGGAAGTTTTGTCAAATCTTCCACCTTAGCAGCCACTTAGTCTTGGGGGCTGCCCAGCCGCTCCCTAGAAGCGGGTGTGATAGCAAAGCTTTGTACAGGGCAGCACCCCATGTGCTTTGACCTTGACCTCTAAGCAGCTGATGACCTCTGTGAACCCTGCAACCTCTCCAGTTAGCACAGAGGGATTGAGTTAAGGAGCAAGTCTCTTGAATGGGGTTACTAACAGATGATCAGTCTAAAGACACTGAATGCAGCAATTTCATTTTCTACTCCTGCCTCACCCTTTCTTTGCATCCACATAACACTTAGAATTCTCCTTATTCCACAGGCAACTGAGGTTACTGAAGTGTCTCTCTCCCCATCTGCCCACTGGATTATACAGTCCTTTGAGGGCAGGGTTAGTGCCTTATTGGTTGTCTTCTGTGTCATCCAACACACTCGGCACTTAGTATGCACGTAAATAAATGGTCACTGAATTGAATCAGGGTCCCAGCTGATCATAACATCATCATCCCCCTTGATCGTGCCCCTTCTTGAGCCCAGAGGAGGTGGTGCTTTCCCCTCAGCTTCCTGCCTAATTTCATTGGCTCCTGGGGGCCGTGAGTCAGGGCTTGTTTTCCAGATTGGGTGAACCTCTTCTCTCCACTGCCCCTTAATGAAGGTTCTGCTGAAGCCAAGGGCTCGTGTTGTGAGACTGTTACTGGTTTACTCCTGCCTGCCGAGTTTGGGTTTATTATTAGAGGCCTGTACATAAGGGCTGGCTCCTTGCCTGTTTTTTTTTTTTTTTTTTTTTTTTTTTCCCTAAGGCAGCTAAAAACAGAATAGTTGCATTTGTTTTGGGGTGGGGGGGGGGAAGAACAAGAGATTTTGCAAACAGCTATAAAAAAAAAAAAAGCCAAATTGGTCCATTTTGGAATCTCCCGACCTTGACAGTGTCCCTCTAATGCTCTATAAACATTTGTTTGGGGTATTTAGTAAGCTGCCAGCTGACAAATGGCAGAACTTTTTGCGAGAGCCCCTTATCTTTTCTAGAACCACTGAGATGGCAAAATATATTCTCTGTCTCCACAATTCACTCTCTATTTGCATGTGGAAATTGGAAAGCAAGTTGTTTTTCTTCGTTTGCATGACAAAACTCAGACCCCAAAATACAATTCAGCATTTAATTTGAGCTAGTTAGTGAGTGCAAAAAAAGACCTCAGCCCCCGGTTGGCTCCCTTTTGCTGCTGCTGTTTCTGCTGTTACAATTGAAACTGATGTATAACGCTGAGAACATAAAATACCTCCTTGGGCAGTGCTGCAGTGAACCTGGGGAGTCGTCTGCCTCAGGGGGTCACGGGGAAAAAACAAACCCCATGAAAAACTGTCTTTATTTTAAGGCCTGAATAACCGGGTTTCAATTTGGTCGAGGCCTCCTCCCCGCATGAGAAGGGGGCCACTCAGCCCTGGGCAAGGCCGGAGTTGCTAGAATGACCCCTTGGAAGCAGCCCCTGATCACAGCTTGCCAAAAGCGGATCATGAGAACGGACTTAGGACAGGTCATGTTTAAATGAGCGCTCTCCTTGGCTAATGACTGCCCCGCGGCATCCTCCAAGGACAGTGGTGCTCTGTTCCTTTCCCCTCCCAGCCTCCAGAGAGCGCTCCTTCCGCCAAACTGCATGCAACTGTTCCCGCCCCAGGGCAGTAGCTGCTCCCTGCTGCTTGCAAGGAAGGAGCAGAGGGCACTTCCAGTCTGCAGCGAACCCTCTTCACTCTCCTTGGGACATTCACCCACTCCACCTGTATCCAGTGCTGACTGTGGAGATGAGCACCGTGCCAGGCACTGAGGGACGCAGATAGCCTATAATGGAAACAATGTGATTCTCTTACTCAATCAGTTTGCTGTACACTTGAAACTAACACAACATTGTAAATTCACTATACCTCAACAAAAAAATAAAAAACTTATCAGAAAAAAAAAAAAAAAGAGGATATGCTCCATGCCCTCGGGGTCCAACGAGGGAGGCAGGAAAATGAACAGGCACTTATAACGCCAAGTGAGTCCGTGCAGTGAAACTTTGGAATCAGAAATTGGATCATATTCTGACTCTGACATCTAGAGGTTCTATGTCCTTGGGCAGGTTACTCACACTCCCTAACGTGGGTTTCCTTGCATCATCTTCCCCTAGGAGCGCGATGAGCATTATATAAGACAATATCTGTGAACCATCGAATAGCGGGTACTAAGTGCTGAAGTAGTCATGTCTGTCCCAATAAAGAACAACCACCAAAGAGGAGTCCGACCCGTATCGCAGAGCAGACATGTGGAATAACCTCAAAAGCCTTCTAGAAATGCTTAAAAGACCATTTTGCAAAATTCAGGTGATAGGTGAGGGGAAAAGACATTCCAGGCAAAAGAAGTGACAAGTTCAAAGACCTGAAGATGAGACAGAGCAGAGCATCACTGGGTACCTGCGGGCGGTTTCATGTGAGGACCCATTTGGCAAAGCTGGTTTTCGCTGTCGTGGTGGGTACATGTCCCAGGGGGGTTCGGGATGACGTTTTTTTAAGTTTTGAATTGAAATGCATTTTAAAATTTTTATAGTAATATATGTATGAGTGGTGAAACGTATAGCTAATGAGAAGCTCTCAAACACTAGAGGCTGAGGGTAAGTCTGAGGGCTGCCTGCCAGTTAGAACATCTGTTCCCTGCAGAGAGCGGGAGACAGGGCTGGACAGTCTCATTTACCAGAACTATCCTTTCTCCCAACATCTTTCCCACCACGTGGAAATGCAACCATAATTCACCTTGTTGATCTGATGATTCTCTGTGCTGAGTTCCAAAATTTCAGTGTGAGAAGTTCCCTCATTAAATGAGAAGTGCAGGGTGTTAGCAGAGAGGGTCTGATAGAAGAACTAAAACTCTGGCAGGGACTAGGGTCTGAGCCCTCCGCCCTTCTACTTTCTCATACTGTATCCCGCTCCCAAACATGCCTGTGTACTGGACTTTCTCTGGGTCTCAGTGACACCCCCTCTGCAGAAAGCAACATGGTTAGTATCTGATCCTCACCTAATAATACTACAGGCAGACCTCAGAGGTATTTCAGGCTCTGTTCCAGACCACCCCAATAAAGCAAATATCACAATAAAGCAAGTCACACCAATTTTTTGGTTTCCCAGTGTATAGAAGTTATGTTCACTATACTGTAGTCTATTAAGTGTGCAATAGCATTATGTCTAAAAAAACATGGCACATACCTTAATTAAATAATACATTATTTCTAAGAAATGCTAACCATCATCTGAGTCTTCAGCAAATAGTGGAAGTAACAGCAAAGATCACTGATCACAGATCACCATACTAAATATGTTAATAATGAAAAAAAATTGAAATTTTGCGAGAATGACCAAAATGTGACACAGAGACACAAAGTGAGCAAATGCTTTTGGACAAATGGAGCCATTAGGCTTGTTCAACGTACAGTTGCCATAAACCTTCCATTTGGAGAAAAACGCATTATCTGTGAAGCACAATAAAATGAGATATGCCCGCATTGTTATCCCTAACTTATAGGTTAGAAGTCGAAGGCATAGCAGAGGTCATATAACTTGCCTGAAGTTATCCATAGCAAGTATGCCATGGAACTGGGGCGCGGCACTCCAAAGCCCAGGAAAAGTGACACTATACCGAGTTCCATCTCTGGCTGAATAAAGGACTTTTGTGATTACTATTTGAGCTTCCTGTCATGGAATAATACAATCTTAGGACTGGCAAGGACTTATACTCCTACACCCGCACCCCCCCACCCCCAGTTTATAGATGGAGCTCAGACAGAGTAAGAGATTGCTAGCCCAGGGCCCCAAGGCTACTCTGGAGGCAATGCTAGGTAAAGGATTGCATTTGAAGGAAATCTCTTCTTTTTATTACCATCACTATTAGTACTCAAATTGTTATTGTGAGTATATGAGGGAAAATATTATTCATGTTCTTATTATCTCCATGAGGCTCATCAAGGCTGAAGAATCAAGACAATAGCTCTCCCTGAAGATCTTAGCTGGGTTTCCATCTTATTCATTCCCCAACCTCTCTTTTTGTTTGTTTTTCTTTTTTTTTTTACAATTTGAACTCAAATTGGGATGCAAGATCTGGATGTTTGTACAACTGCTGGGCTGGTGACTGTTCAGGCACTTAATTTGGCACGTGACAGGCTCCGTGTGGATTTTAAAAGTTTGTTGAAATAGTTGAAGGGAGAAGTTGGGGACAGAGGCATATTAAGAGACAGCCAAGGAGCAGACGACACTAGGACATGTAGGCCACCCACCCCACCACTGCCCACTCGGTTGGGTTTGAGCCTCTGGTCCCATGGAGATGGAGAGGGGGCTTGGATGGAGAGGCTGAGCTGGAAACTGTCTAAGGTCTAGGGTCCCAATAACTCCTCCTTCCTTCCTTCCTTCCTTGGTTTTTCTTCCTTCCTTCCCTCCATCTCTCTCCCTTCCTTCTCTCTGTCTTTCTTTCACTTACATAATAAACAAATATTGAATGTCTATTACACACTTTGTACTGTGGAGATTAGCAATCACCCAGAAAATAAATGTTCTTCAGATGACAGGATGACTGGGTGGGGAAGCATTATTTAATTTATTCCTAAATGAATAAACAACAACTTAGAAACAACAGTCTGCAATGAGATCAAGTTTTCTTTTTGGGGGGGGGATGTCACATCACACTAAACATTGGAGTTCAGAGCAAAACCAGATGAGGTGGGTTGAGTCTGGTAGGGGAAATTGTCCAAATAGGGCACCAGGACCTTTGGGGAAGATGAGCAGAACACTTGAGTAATTAAAGCCCCTCCATCCAGAATGGCTTCTAACAGTTGAATCTCCTTTCCTCCCCAGGTCTATTTATTAATGAGAGGTAGCCGTTCTCCCCACCTTTAGGATGAGACCTAAATTTATAAACAAGTCTTTTATGGTTTCTAGAACACTTGTCATCACTGCCTCATTTTCTGTATTCATGTATGAAGGAATTAATCTAAATACAAAGATGCTGTTTTAGTACATTAATGTATAAATATATACACACATACGTATGTAATTGTTTCATTATAGGTTAAGACCCATCTACAAAAACTCCTCAGACCTTATGAACTGTGCTCCTTAAAGGATAAGCCTTAAATCTTTCTTCATCTCAATCCCTTTGCAACCCCTCCCAGAACCAGACAACCGTCCAACCTCACCTATCCTTTGATCTCAACCCTTAGCTAAGAAATGTCCAACAAGGCACTAAAATGTGATTCTTGACCTTTTTTGTATCAGCGATACCTTGGAAAACCTAATTAAATCCTGGATTTTGCTCCCTGGAAAGATGTGACCAACATTTGCAGATGGTTTATCCACTCTTAGGGATCTGAACATTCCCAGGTTGGGAACACCTGCTTGGAGCAAAAGTCGTTATATATCAATGACTTTCCAATTTCTGTTAGTAAATGTCGTTGTAAATGTGACCTATGACGTTTAGTTTCATTCAGCAGACAGATGCCCATATTTTTTGTTTTAATTTGGTTGCACCGTGTCTTAGTTGCAGCAGGCAGGTTCCTTAGTTGTGGCTTACGGGCTCCTTAGTTGTGGCATGCGAACTCTTAGTTGCGGCATGCATGTGGGATCTAGTTCCCTAACCAGAGATCGAACCCGGGACCCCTGCATTGGGAGTGCGGAGTCTTATCTACTGCACCACCAGGGAAGTCCTGCCCGTATTTTTTTTAAACAAAAAGAAGTTACAAATGAAAGCAGGCAAGCATATTTCATAGTTTCTTTCTCCCTCACTAAGATGATTTGTCAAAAGATATTTACCCACAGTCCACCCCCTCCTCCTCCCCATCCAAAAACCAGTTTCAGACCTATTTCTCAAGGTGAAGTTCACGAGGGGACTCAGATCGGCTTCCTCTGACATCTTCTCTTAAGCCTCTAAATGGATCACCTTCCCCTCCTTCCACGAACAAGAGGATATTTGCCATCGGAGAGCATCTTTCGGTTTGTAGGCATTTCCCTCCCACCCTTATGTATTTAAGGAAGAAAATTGCCACTTATTTGTACAGAGTAAGTTGGCTTATGCGCCATAATAGGCTTCTCCACTCTTGCTTCTGCCGGGAAAAGGTCATCTTCAGACTCTTGCACTCCACAGAACTCAGGGATTCTTGACAGTAAGTAGAGAAATCACACGCTCCTAAACTGTAATTTCCTTCTTGGATTAAGACATCACCAGTCACAGGTGTTTGGTTTCAGCAGGTTTATTTTCTAACATTGCTGGCTGTTGACTGGCATGTACATTGTACCTCATGTGCCCTTATCGAAATACAGCCAGAGTGTTTGAGACACACATAAGCACAAACCTACATGCATACTCCCAAGCAAACATATGTGCATACACACACACAAACACAGACACGCACACACACACACACGCCTCTGTCTTTGCTCTTTTCAGTTTGGATAACTCTTCAGCATACCACTCAGCAATGTCTTACTGCAAAGGGCCCTGTTCCAATTTGATTTTATTAGCCATTGCCTTGGCAACAGATATAGACGTTGTATGTGTGACAGTAGGATCCCAGGTCCCTGTGGAGCTCTTACCCTTGAATGTATCTAGTTTACAGCTGAGACAAAGTGAACATAAAACAAGCAGGTTAGAAAAGAAGTAAAACCCATGTAGTGTCCGGCTGATAGCACAGTTGCCCGAGGGATGCATGTGGAAAGTTAGCTCTGATCGTACTGGGATGGAAAGCCTCCTTTGATTAAGCAGTCGTCTGCTCCAGCTTACCTTCACCTGGAGACTTAGTAATTTACAGGAGAATTTCATAGTAGCCAAACATTATAATTTTTATATATTATAAATCCCACTAACAATAGGATTTATAATACATATTCTTCCAGTCCTCTGACAGAAGGTAAGAGTTTCCTACCCTCAATCCTCTGATGATGCTCATGGGACCGGAAATGATGCTCCTCTCTCTTAGAGAGAATCAGGAGCTTTCATCCTTCTGTGCTTTTGCAGGAGCTGTTCCCTTCATTAATAATGCTGTTCCAGGCTTCCCTGGTGGCATAGTGGTTGAGAGTCCACCTACCGATGCAGGGGACACGGGTTCGTGCCCCGGTGCGGGAAGATCCCACATGCCATGGAGCGGCTGGGCCCGTGAGCCATGGCCGCTGAGCCTACGCGTCCGGAGCCTGTGCTCAGCAACGGGAGAGGCCGCGACAGTGAGAGGCCCGCGTACCGCAAAAAATAAATAAATAAATAAATAAATAAAAATAATAATGCTGTTCCTTCAAATCTGCACGTGGCAATCTCTGTTCCTCATTTTCAGGGCCCAGCTCAGTTGCGTTCGTCCCCGTGAAGCCTTTACATATTCCTCTAAACAGAATGGCCGTAACACACATCAGGTCCCACTGCACTGTAAACATGCCTTGTGGAACCATATGTTACATTCAATCACTTAAGCCCGGGCTCCTTGGACTGGGCGTTTCAGAGGCCGGGTGTGCCCCTCTTGTCTCTTGTCTCTTGCCCCTCAGACCCTTGTCTGCTCCGCCCAGCACCTGGCATCCTGTCTGGGCTGGCACTTCGTTTTCACGTTCTCAGTGTTTCTGAATTGATGAATGAAGGAAATCAATTAGGTGACTCTGTAATACTCATTTAGGAAGCTCCCTGGGAAAACGGCTCCCTTATATATAGAAACCATTTTTCATGCTGTGTGAATGATGAGTCTGGGACTAACGCTGTCTCCCTAGGCTGAGCTTCCTTTGTTTCTGCTCCCACCTGCCTTCGCCGTGCCCATGTGCAGGATGTTTAACTTGGTTAACTTCTCCACCTGATGTAGGGCCAATGCAAAGAGAGCCAGAAGCAGACGATTAAGGCAGCAGGTAGTAACTGGGACATTGGAACTGGATTCGTGAATGTCTGCTCTCTTTCCTCTTCTTCTCTGTCACAGCCACAGACAACTGACTGGTGGCATCATCTGCTCATGGAATAGCAATTGAGCAGGTTGTAACGAACTGACTGGGGATTTAGGGTGTTTGGAGGCAGTGGAGTGGAATTTTGTTTTTGTTTTTCTTCTCAGATTTTAGGATGGTTCAACTTTTTATTTTAAACCAATTAAGTAAGAATGTTTCCTATGACAGGCACTGTGCTAGGCCTGTGTGCTTCTCACTTATGCCTGCCCCAAGCTGTTGAGTGGGTATCATGATTCCATCTTACAGATGAGGAACAGGTCAGGGGGGTAAAGTGTCTGGCCAAGGTCCTGCAGCTGCTAAGCAGCAGAGCAAGGATTTGAACCCAAGGCCTTGGACTCAGAACCTTGTGCTCTTTGCACCGCCTCCCAGTGCTCACACAGCTCGTGTTGGGGGAGAATTGCTTTCTCATCTGACTTCCACATAGTAGAGATTTGGGGATGGGTACACCATACCAAAGACCCATGGATCATGAGGTACGTCTTGGGCTGTGTGCTCAGGTGCTACATCATCTATATCCATGCTCATACCTGTGGCAGCAATATCCTAGCACCTGGCCTGGTGTTTGACGTAAAGTAAAATTCAAGAAATGTTTGCGTAAATAAATCAATGAGAAATGATGTATCTGTCTGATGTCTTCAAAGACTCTGAAACCATCAATTAAATTAACCATACTATAACTCTGAAGATAGAAAAGAAAGCAAGTACATTTTAAAAAATATTTTCTAGGGCTTCCCTGGTGGCGCAGTGGTTGAGAGTCCGCCTGCCGTTACAGGGGACACGGGTTCGTGCCCCGGTCCGGGAAGATCCCACATGCCGTGGAGTGGCTGGGCCCGTGAGCCATGGCCGCTGAGCCTGCGCGTCCGGAGCCTGTGCTCCGCAACAGGAGAGGCGACAACAGTGAAAGGCCTGTGTACCGCAAAAAAATATATATATTTTTTTTTATACAAACTTACAGTTACCAAAGGGGAAAGGGGGGAATAAATTAGGAATTTCAGGTTAACAGATACACACGACTAAATACAACATAAATAACAAGGACCTACTGTATAGCACAGGGAACTACATTCACTATCTTATAACCTATAATAGAAAATAATCTGAAAAAGTATATATATATATGTGTGTGTGTATGTATAACTGAATCACTTTGCTGTACATCTGAAACCTTGTAAATCAATTATACTACAATTAAAAAAAAAACAAGATTAAGGACTTCCCTGGTGGTGCAGTGGTTAAGAGCCTGCCTGCCAATGCAGGGGCCACAGGTTCGAGCCTTGGTCTGGGAAGATCCCACATGCCGCAGAGCAACTAAGCCCATATGCCACGACTACTGAGCCTGTGCTCTAGAGCCCGTGAGCCACAACTACTGAGCCCACATGCTGCAGCTACTGAAGCCTGCGCACCTAGAGCCCGTGCTCCACAACAAGAGAAGCCACCGTAACGAGAAGCCCGTACACTGCAACAAAGGATAGAACCCGCTCACCGCAACTAGAGAAAGCCCACGCACAGCAACGAAGACCCAACACAGCCAAAAATAAATTAATTAAATAAATATTTAAAAAAACAAAAAGATCAAGCCAAGGTACACAACCAAGGAAAGAATCAGGTACTGCTTTAAAGAAGATAATCACATTTTCAACTTCCTATCTAATTTAGTACAAACATGTTATGTCTCATATAAAATTTTTGAGGAAAAACCTCCATAACTTCTATGATGAAAATGTTGAGAAAGAATTAGGAGTAATAAACTTCCAGAATATTTTAAAATTTGAGACACATATAAGTAATATAGACTTACCTCAGACATAGGGGTTCCCCAGAAATCATTCTGAAACAAAGTTTTTAAAGGTGAAAAAAAAAAGATTTTCTATAAAAAAGGAAACTTAAATGTAGGGGTGGAGTTTCTAGCAAATCCTCGGTTATGCAGAATAAACTTAGTTAACCATTAATCCACATCTTTTTCAAGCACACAAGTTAAAGTTTTACTAAAACTCAGAAAGCCCAAGGAGCTTGCAGCTTTGCCCTTGTCAGATCTGAGGGCATGCGTGCACCCAAGATGCGAGTTCCTCAAGGGCCAGCCCTCCTTCGTCTCCCTGTCCCTCACCAACCCCGACAGCCAGCAGGCATCCTATCAGCTGGAGCTTCCAGAAGCTGCGGCTCAGAGCCCAGCCACTGCTCTCTGCCATCCCATTATCCCCTGTCACAGCCGCATCCCCTGTATAATGATCCCTGGCTTCCTGTTTGCTTCCTGATTGTCCAGGGCTTGAATAGTTCTGTTCAGTTGGAAGGCCTGGAGGTCACTCCTGGCCCTCGGAGGTGGCCTGTTTGTATGCTGGGGACAGAGTGCTGCATCTCCGTCACTAATGGGGCTGAGAAGGTGCCCAGGGCTCATTATTCTTGAGGGAATCCTGAAGGTCACAGCCCCACAGACACTGTTTGTAGGCAGAGGAGGCAGGAGGGAAGCATATTTAAGATATCTGAGAATCTTAGCACTTAGTTGTTTGTTGTGGTTTTTTTTCCACGTAAAAGAGGTATAAGGTTTCTGGTATTGCACTGCAGTTAAATCTTAATCAAGGGAGAAACCCCTGCCTGGAGTCCTCCATACCTGGCATATGTGCCATTTACACTAACACCCTAGTGAGATTTTCCTTCTCTAGGTGCCCACCTTCTCTAACCCAGGTTATCATAGTGCAGCCCCTG
This sequence comes from Hyperoodon ampullatus, assembly GCF_949752795.1. Classification (NCBI taxonomy): domain Eukaryota; kingdom Metazoa; phylum Chordata; class Mammalia; order Artiodactyla; family Ziphiidae; genus Hyperoodon; species Hyperoodon ampullatus. The sequence continues at coordinate 88,734,341 of NC_136920.1, forward strand.
CTTTATCATGACAACATGTCTTTCCCCAGGCCAGAAGGTGGAACTCAGGCCATGCAGAGAGCTCAAATGAAGACACGGGGATGGGCCAGCTTTCCTGTAGACAAAGAGGAAGGCCCTCGGTCCCACTTGGGTCAGATTCTAAATGGCCCAAATTAATTAGTTTTCTGTCAGTCTAGACCACTTCCCTGAGATACCCCAAGAAATTCTTAATGATGCCAAAGCTGTGTGCACAGGGATGTGCCCTGGTTGAGGTCCAGGCTCCAGCCCTTTGAGATCTGGTTACAGGTGACCTGGGGCTGTGTTAAAAATGGTCCGTGTCTCTGGCTCCCGTTGGGATCCCCCGGGGGCGGTTTCAAAGCAGCTCCAGGGCTTGGAGTTCCACCCCCAGAGATTCTGATGCATTGGTCTGGAGCAGGGCCTGGGCATTGTTATTTGTTTGAACTCCTTATATGATTGGAAAGAGCAGCGGAGTGGAGACCACCCCTCCAAAGCAGCTCACGTTCTCACGCTCACCCCAGCATCCCTAGGCCTGTTGGCCCTGGAACCCCCAGGAGGGCAGCCTCCACTCCTTCGGAAGCGTCCCCATAAGAAATCACTCACAACAAGCCTTGCATCGTCCTACTGGAAGTTTATCAACATTGGGGGCAGAGGGGTTTCCAGGGAGGAGGAAGGGTCTCTACCATCTCTCTGTCTCTCTTCCTCTCCTCCGGCCCCACCCCTTTCCTCCCTCCTGTCCCCCCTCTCTCTGCAGAACGACACCAGATACCCCCCTAGTTTTCTGCTAAACTGTTATTTCCACCTGGGCTCAAGTTCCCAGGAATCTCCTCTTCCCCCAAGTTCTCATTATTTTATTTTTCCAACAAAAACCATTCATACCCAAGAGAAATCTGGGAGAAACTGTTGCTATAATAATGTTTCCTCCTCTCCATAATACACAGAAACATACACAAACACACACACACACCCCTCTTTGCAGTTCACCAAGCACCTGTGTGTAAGTCCTCACAGATGCTCCGCTGTGATAGGCCTTATTGTAATCTTTGTTTTATAGACTGAGAGACTGAGGCACAACAAGACTGAAATCACAGAGCCGCTGAGGATTTGAACCCACCTTTAGACCCCAAACCCATGCTTTTCCTCTTAGAGCACTTTGCCTTCTCAATCAAAAAAAAAGCATTTCTTAGGCTAATGCTTCTCCATACCATTTCTCTAAAGAGATCCCTGAAGATGTGCCTGCCGTCCAGTTAGAACCAGAGAAACCAAAAGGACTGGGAGAACCTGAAGGGTAGGCCCAGAGTGAGCTATTTAGAGGCTCCATGTGTTAAAACGATGGTCTGTGGGCCCCGTGTGCCCCCCTGGTGCCCCAGGCCACTGTGGACTTGTAACCAATACTAATCCACCAAGTCAGGAGAGGAGGCTGCTCTGAGACCCTCTGCTTTTGCTAAGGAGGGTCTCTTCCATTCTTTTAAGGAAGTAGCAAATGGCAAGTTCTTTCCCAAAAGCAATGTGTTCCTAATTCTTTAGCAGCCCTGGCTTTTCTGGAACCCAGCACACCTGTTTCTGTGGCCACTGGATGCAGAGCCCTGGGCAGGCCTCCTGGGAGGATCCCTGGATGTCAATCAGCAGGTTAGGGACCCCAGCAAGCGATATGCTAAAGGTTCTGGCAAAGGAGCAGGCTGGGACAGACAGGAAGATTCAGATAGTTTAAAAGCGAAAAGAGCTGTGTGCCTGGGATCCCAGAGTTGTGGGGGGCGGCTGTGAGGGCCACCCTTGGGGGCTCCTGAATTAGGGAAGCAGAAGGGGGCTGCACAGACACCTGCCTGGGGGCCCCGAGTACAGGGATATCTTCCCTCTCCACCTGGCTGGGGTGGGTATAATGAGCCATCACTTCCACAGTCATCAGCTTCGCACAGTAGGGAGTAGAAATCCACCTGCTCTGAGATATTCCCCTTCCTCCTCCTTGCCAGGCACACAAGGGAGGCGGAAACCATGGAACAAACCCGTGCGTTACTTTGCAGTGTCCACAGGCCCTCAGGATCTGCGTGGATGTGCAGATGAATTGTTTTAAGTGAGTCTCAATGCAATTATTTCATTTTCCTTCCCATTCCGAATTGTTGATGTTTAGAAATAAATTGCTCCCGGTGCTTCTGATTTACAAGGACAAAATGCAAATGCAGAAAACAGGGTCAGAGGAATGATTTGAATTTCCATTACAGTTACAGCTCTTTTCAACCATATGATCCTGTGCTTTCCTCATCTTCATCAGCCTGGTGCTGACAGGGCTTGGAGGCTGAGGCTCACGCTCCCACTGCTCCCTCAGCAGCCCTGTCATTTGGCCCCGACTGCCGCAGGCCACCCCGTGGATTAGGACTAAGCTCCACACTCAGCCACGAATCAAACTGGAGTGCCCATCAGGACTTGCTTTGGGGGATGGTCAGGGAGGAGGGTGTGGCCGCCCTTCCCCGGTAACCGATGAAGCTGGAGGGTACCAGACACTGACCAACAGATTCTTCCTGCCAACAAGAGCCACGCCTTCAAAACTATCAATATCAAGCAGTTCCCTGGGCCAGATACTGTGCTAAGAACTTGATGTGTTTTATACTCACAATAGCTCTATGAAATAAGGTTATCATTAGCCTACTTTATGGATGAGAAATTGAGTCTCAGAGAACTTAAATAAGTGGCAGAGGTGGAGGTGAAATCCAAATCGTTTAGATATTCAGAGCCCAGGTTTGTATTCCCTGCATGATGGTGCATCCCCCAAATTCGGTGACAGAAAGCTGAAGTAACACCCCCAGAGCCCTGGTTTGCTAATTACAGGTGGTCCTGAAAGTGGGCTTCAGGGAATCTGAAGGATGGTTTTCCCTTTCCTTCCCCTACAGGCAACATCTCCCCTGCTAAACAGTGTGCACAGACCTGCACAGTATCAGGCTTTCTGGCCCCAGCCCTGATATGACCCTGCACCCCAGACACGCTGTGTTTGGGATCTTCCCCACTCCCCGCTCTGTGCTGGTTCCCCACCACTCGCAGGCAGGCCTTTTTCTGAGCCCCAGCACTGTGACACTCTTGCTCGCTGAGCTGCGGCTTTGCCTGGGAGCATCAGCATTTAAAAAGAGCCAGGGACAGGGTGATACTTAACACAAGAGGGGATCCGCGCCAACATCTCAAGTGCCCTATTACCCAGTGGGCGCCTGCTCAGCGCTTCACTCAGGAAGGAGGAGAATTTCAATCTCAGTGGCAGAGACATTGGGGCATTTCAAATCACACCCCTTAGGCAATGCATTCTGTTTAAGGGGAAGGCTGGCTCTGCCATCACGATTGTGATGTCCCCTTCTCCAACCATGCTGGCTGGCTCTCCAAGGCTCTCCTCCTTCCTTCTAGATTCAGCAATGCCCTCCCCCAGTGCAGCAGGACAGGACCGCAGAATGAAATCCCTCCATCCAAGGGAAACTTCAAGGCCGTGCCCTGGGCCAGGAACTATCACCAACTGAGCCCCTCCCTTTTTATCCCATTAGCCAGGTTTTTTCAGTTCCCCATTTTAATGTATAATCAGTCAGGTCTTATTTGGTGTCTCGCCTTTTTTTCCTTTCCCTGTCACTCCCTGGGTCATCTCTAGAGACTCGAGAGTATGTTCAGGATTCCAACTTTATTGCATTAGCAAAAATAAAGTCAAACCTATGTCCCCCCGTGGATACAAAAGTGTCCCAGTGAAAGGTTAGTCTAAATCACAAATTAAATGAAGACATGATAGCAAAGTGGCTTATTACTGACTGTATGAAAAACAAAATAACCAGACAAGATAATAGTTCAGCATGAAAAATGTGCTGTCATTTTTGATTCATGCTTTTCCCAAAGCTTGCGTGAGCCTTTACCCAGCGTGGGAATGAGCCTAATATTGCAGAGGCTGGGCTGGCGTGGGAGAGCTGTTTCTCTACAGGGACCGGGTGGGGAAAAAGAGTCAGGGTTCAACCAGCTCTGTAATTAATTTTTTTCATTAATAGGCCTTATTTCTTAGAGCAGTTGTAGGTTTACAGGAAAATTGAACAGAAAATGCAAGTACTCCACATACACTCTCCCTACCCCTATTATTAACATCTTGCATTAGTGTGGTATATTTGTTACCATCGATGATCCAATATTGCTATATTTTCATTAATTAAAGTCCCTAGTTTACACTAGGGTTCACTCTCTGTGTTGTACATTCTATGGGTTTTGCCAAATGCATAATGACACATATCCACCACTATGGTACCACACAGAATATTTCACTGCCCTAAAAATCCCCTGTGCGCCATCTATTCATCCACCCCTCCAAACCCCCAACCTCTGGCAATCTTTGTACTGTCTCCACAGTTTTGTTTTTTCCAGAATGTCAATAGTTGGAATTATACAGTATGCCACCTTTTCAGATTGGTTTCTTTCACTTAGCAATATACATTTAAATTTCCTCCATGCCTTTTCATGACTTGATAGCTCACTTCTTTGTACTGCTGAATACTATTCCATTGTCTGGATGCACCACAATTTGTTTATTCATTTACCTATGGAAAGACATCTTGGTTGATTCCAGTGTTTGGGAATTATAAAAAGAAAAAAGAAAAAAAAACTGCTTTAAACATTTGCGTTCAGGCTTTTGTGTGAACATAATTTCTCAACTCATTTCAGTAAATACCTAGGCAAACAATTGCTGGATCAGATGGTAGGAGTATGTTTAGTTTTGTAAGAAAACACCACACTGTCTTGCGAAGTAGCTGCACCATTTTGCATTCCCACCGGCAATGAATGAGAGTTCCTGTTGGTCCGCACCTTCCTTAGCGTCTGGTTGTAACTTACTTTCAGAAATAACCAGGTTACAATATTTTTGTAATCATAAAAACCAACATCATGTGACATTTTCACACATATTCTCTCATTTGATCTTTGTTACCACCCTGTAAGGAAGCTCTTATTATCCCCATTTTATAGATGAGGAAACTGAGACTCAGGAAGATTATGTGAAAAGCCCAAAGTCACACACTAAGTGACAAAAGCAGGGCCTGGAGTCCAGTCTTCCAAGGACAAAGTCTATGTTCTCTTGCTTCTATCCCAATGAACCAGCCAAAGAGATGGTGCCCAGGGGGGAACTATGGACCCAGGCCAGCAGGTTCTACAAGGTTTTTCCATGGTTAACTTACCCAGGAGATAGACTGAACAAGTCCTAACGGTACCTAAAACATCTTTCAGATAAAATTTTATATTCAGTGTTTAAAACAACTCCAGCCATCATGAGAAACATCAGAACATTTTTGGACTTCCTTGCCATTATTTTTTGTCTTAGAATTGTTTTTATTTTTAAATAACAGAGGAAGGCACATGCTAATATTTTCAGTGTTTAGTGCCCTTTAAAGGTTTCAATACAGCCCTGATCTCCCTCTGTTCACAAATCTCTCATCCTATCACTGGAAACTCAGCTATCAGAAATTTATTCATTTATGCCTTTATATAACTTTCCAGATTTTCAGTCAGCACCTATTAAAATCCAGGTACTGGTTGAGAGTGAAGAGAAGCAACCTGTGTATTTGGATTGCAAATTTATTCACAATAGAGCTCAGGAGTTATTCCTATCTGCCTATTCCTTATCTGAACTTCTCATGAGTGGGCTTTTGGTTCACTCCCATACACTTGATCCAATGTAATAATTTACACATTTGCCCTAGTTAATTCTCAGTCTCTTTGAGTGAAATTGTTTAGCCTCTCAAATTGTGCCCTCTTCCTGCAACTGCTCCCTATCACATCCTCTTTGGAAAGACTCATGTGGCCTTGCGTTGATTCTTCTGTGGGGTTCACTGTTGGTGAGCAGTGGTGTCCTGCTGAGCCCCTGATGACATCTGGTCTACCTCACTGTTACCTGTCTCTTCTTTCTTTCCTTTTCACCCTCTGGCTAACTCATCAGACCCTTGACTCAGCATTCATGTGCAAGAGAATTAAGGAAGGCTCAAAAGGGCAAAGTCACCCCTCCCTCAGCCCACCTGAGGTCTGGTGGAAAGATGGAGGAGGGCGGTGGCTTGTTGAGCCAGGACCCCAGCCTTATCCACTGGCTCGGAAACTGCTCTCAGACCCCTTTGCCTACAAATGCTGGGCTGCAGCCTCCTCCCCTTAGTCATTCCTTTTCATAAGTGCCCTAGAAATTCATTTTTTTTTAAAGAAGGGCAAGAAAAGGAAATCGATCTGCATGATATGTTCAATTTTCTGCAAATCCCATAACCATCAGGAGTGGCCAGGCTTTCATTTCCCATGAGCTGAGGCCCAGCTGAAACACCCGTGAGCAGAAGTCTGGTGAGATGGTAGCTGACTGCATTAGGCCCCGGCCAGGGACGGTGAATTGGGTTTTTTATCGTAACACTCTCTGCCCTTCCTTGAGGATTTAATACCTCAACTCTTTCGCATCTCATCAGGTCAAAAAGATAACAACCAAATCGTCAGTACAGGCCCCCCCAAAAGTGCACTGTTTCCTCAGGAAGAGGTTTCCTAAACACAGACCTTTCTTCGGAAGCAGACAGAGTGTGCAGGAGGCAATTTCTGATCTTTTGTTCACAGAGATGGTTTTTTTCTCAGCTTCCAGCAGCAGAAAAAGGCCATTCCAGGGACCACATTTTTTTCTTCCCAAACCTAACAAGTGACCTCATTTTCATTTGCATTCTCATTTGCAAATCCCCCCACCACCAGCTTTAGTCAGTATATTATTTTATTCCTAATTTTTAAAAGAACACAGCCCATTTCTAAGCAGTGCACAATAGGCATTGTTCTTGTTTATGATGTTTCCATCCATCATTGGCTCCTCTGGGAGCAGGAGTGGGAACAGGAGACAGAGGCAGAGCCTGGGCCAGTGGAGGAGACTGGGCCAGGGACCACCGAAGGGTACCCTGATCTGCATCCGAGCCAGCTGTGTTCTCACCACATCTGGGGTCAGGGCTGAGATCATCTTTCCTCTGACTCACTGGTGGTGATGTGTGCTCATTATTTACTCATCCGTTCATATGCTGTTTAGGTTTACCTCAGGCTGGGTGGAACACATGCCAAAACAATCAGAAAAAACAATTGATCAAATGGTTGGGTTGTTATTACAGTGTGTTTTTTTATTTAATGAAGCATGAATTGAGCACTAACAATGTGCTAGGTGTTATGCATGTAAACGTTTTGCAACGTTTATGCATATAAACGTTGCAATAACCCTATGCATTAGGTTTAACTAGTCTCATTTGATAGATCAACAAACTGAAACTTAGCAAGATTTAGTCCTCTGACCAGTTGCACCAAACGAATCAGGGATGAGCCTCTTTCCATGAGAACTGTCAGGCTACGACTTTTGACTCTGTGCTTTTCCTTTTACTATTCACCCATCCTTTCATCCATTCATCATCCGATATATATTTCCCAAGCATGTGGACCAAGTCTGTTTAATTTACTAGTATCTGCCCAGGACCCAGTGCAATGCCTGGCTGTCTCAGATTGAGAGAAGAGAGACAAGTGGACCAGAATCAAGGGAACAAATCCGTGGGGTCGGTGAGAGGACCACACAGACAGAGTGGATGAGGGGAATTAGAGATGGTTCAGAATTCCAGCCTGGGCAACTAGGTGGACAGAGATTTTAGTTACTAAGATAGAAAAGACGAGAAAAGGATGTGGTCTTGGGGAAGCAGTGTGATTAAAGAAGTTAGTTTGGACCAGGGTCAGTTTGGAGTGCCTGTGACACATTCAAGGGAGGGTGTCAAGAAGGCAGCTGGATACAGTGGAAATGTTTGGGCTGGAGATGTTGATATGGGGATTGTCAACCATATATGATGGAACTGATGAGATTCTTAAAGGGAGTACAGCATAGAAAGGAAAGGTTGAGGTCAGGGGCCCGTGTTTAGGAAACAGGAACCTGCCAGGGAGGCTGAGAAGAAGCTGAAAGAGAGGGATGAGCAGGAAGAGCAGAACGCTGTCACCCGGGCTGAGGGGAAGTGTGTTCAGAGAAGTTGGGAGGAGATGACGGTGTGGAATTTTTCCTGCAGCTCCAGGAGGGTAGAGGCAGAAGGCAGATGGACCCCAAGATCTGGCCACCTAAAGGTTGGCATTCATCTTGAGTTTTTGCAGCCACAGGGGAGAAACCAGAAAAGGTCGGCTCAAGAGTGCCTGGGAGGAGACAAAGTGAAGCTAATGTGTGTCGATGACTTTTGGCAGAAGTTTTCCTGAGAAGGATGTAGAGAAAGGGGATGACATCCAAGATAAGGTGTGGAATCTAAGAGAGATTTCAAGAGTGGGTGGTAATTGACTATGAGTTTGCTTGCTTTTTGCCTAATGGGAATGATCCAGGGAAGAGAGGAAGGGCTTCAAATGCAAGAAAGAGAGGAGGTAGCTGAGGAATCCTTGCGAAGGTAAGAGGAGATGGACACAGAGCACATGGTGAAGGCTTGGCTTCTTTCACAAGAGACACTAAATGTGAGAGAACAGAAGAAGGAAAAGATGAAGGCAGATGTGGTAGGTCTGTGGATTTCATGGTGGAAATATCTAGTTTCTCCATAAAGTATGAGCTTCATCAACATTTAACAAATCAATGTTAAGTGCCCACCGTAGGCACTAGAGGTGCAAAGGGGATTAAGAGTAGTCTTTGCCCCTAAAGGGCTCATGGTCACATGGGGGAGACAGACACCTCGTCACATGCTGGAGGTCTGCACAGGACGTGGAGTGAGTGGCAGTGGGGGAAAACAACCCAATCATCAGATCAAAGAAATCAGCTTGAGTTGCTGGACAGGGTGCCCAGGCTCACACACTAGTAGGTGCTTAATAGATGTCACCCTTTGATGATGACAATTATTTAGAATTCTGATTTTCTACAAATGGAGGTCCTGATTTGGGAAATGAAATCTACAAAACAGCCCATTATTTCCCCTTCCTTTTCCTATGATGCTGCTGATACAATGTACAGCTGCCTGCACTCCTCCAGATTGAACTCTGACCATCTCCAGATCAAAACAGTCAGTTTCTTTGATAGTGATTGTAAGGCCTTTGTGGAGAAGTGGTGATGATGGGTCTGGTGAGGCTAAAGTTGGCTTTTAACCCAAGCATCATGCAAACTACAGCACGGTCTACCCTACATCCTTAAAGCAGGCCTCTCTAAGGTGAACTTAACACTGCAGGTTTCCCTGCAGCCCAGTACCCCAAGAGGTGGCTGTGCTGCCCCCTTGGACCTATTTGACAGGAGTGTTTGCATTCTAAGAGCTACTGGTAGGAAACAGATAAGGGAGGCAAGGAAAGGAGCCTGTCCCTGACTCAGTCTCAAGGCCAAGGGCCTCAGACCCTGCAGAAATGCAGAATGCAGCTTGTACCCTCTAAATCAGAACAGTGAGAAGAATCATGTCTCAGCCAGTAGAAGTGAAAGCCCAATGAGAACAAGATGAACACAAAAGAACTCGGACCTGCAGAGCAGCCCTGAGAGGCAGTGTCCATGGGAATGGAAAAGAAATGATGAGGAATGATTTCCTTCCAGATTGTGAGGGCAGCAACTGAGTTGTTCTCATCTTTTTCTCAGCCCCAGCTCCATTCCCCATTCTCCCACACCCACGATACCTAGCAGGTGTCAGAGGAGGCAGAATATGTCTTGGCTACGAGTATGGGCTCTGGGCCAGGCTGCCAAGTTTGTCATATATCAGCTGTGGCAAGTCTTGACCTCTCAGTGCTTCTATTTCCCCATCTGTAAAATGGGAATGATGGTGGTAATAGTACTAGTAGCTGTATCATTGGGTTGTTAAGAGGATTAAGTGGAGTAGTTCCTGGCACAGAGTAGATAGTTAATCAATAAATAAAACTGGATAAATGCCAAAAGGAAGCAGGGCCAAGAGTGTTTGTGTCGGAATAGACCGGCTTCCATTGTGAGAAGACAATCCAGTGAGGCCAATTCATCAGGAGCGTTCCCTTTGAAGGCAGGCTGTCTCTGCTGGCTGACAGGATGGCAGCCTCGGAAACAAAGGCCCAGGCAGAGAGCATCTGTGCTTCACTGGGTGGTGAAAAGGAAAAGAAATAACAAGAAGCAAGTATTGTATTCCTGAAACTGGCTGTCCAAGCTGTACCATCTCTGCCTCCAAACTAAGGAGCTGCAAGAACATTTACATTCATTAAAAATTTATCTTTCCAGGAAAAAAAAAAAAAAGACCAGTCTTCTTTTCCTCTAGTGAGAAACATGAAAAGAAGATGCTAGAAACTGGCGTGAAAAGTTGGGTCTCCCTTCTTTATCTGTGGGAAGGAAAACAGTGTGATGAAAAGTTCCATTGTGTGTTTGGGTGTGTTTATGTTGAGTTAGGTGGGGTTGGTTTGAGCTTATTGTTCTTAGCATTTGGCAAGGATTTAAATTATGTGAATAACAGACACCACGGGCTGTGGTGTGATATGATTAATCGTGCAAACTCCGCGCACGTAAAGCAGGCTGTTTCCTTGTGGTCCACACATTGCAAATCAAAGAGAATCCTGAGAACATGTACAATGGGGAGGACAAAACCCATCCACCTGGGGATTGATTAGTTCCATCATTTCATCCTTCTGTCATTCATTACATCAGCTGTTCCCTCCAGTCAGTGGCCCCCTGGCTTGGCTAAAATTACATCTGGCCCATTTTTTCACTGATAATGTAACTGGACCCCCCAGGCTGGCCCTTTCCTTGCTATTATGCAGGCAGATGCCCCAAACCCACTGTGTTCCATCAGCCAAGAATTCCTCTAACTACAGATAAGGGGATGCAGAGAGAGACACTGCCTCTCCCTCAGACCCCCGCTGCTATGGCTGCTACTGATTGCTCATGTGGAAAGTCCAGCTCCATTTCCTGTCCTCTTTCATACTGGTCTTCATTACTGGCCGCCTGTCCACAGGCTCCAGCCCAGTTAAGAAATCAAGTGAGGGCTTCATCCAAGGTGCCCTGCAAGCCTAACTAGGGCTCCATCGCTTCAGCCCAGGGAGCCCTGGGGAGGGGAGCTATGGCTCAAGAGTGGGCAAGGCATTTGCTCCATGGCTGCACAGCTGTGAGCAGCGTGCAAACCTGGAGTTGGCCAGCTTCCCCCAGTAGCCTAGATCGACAGAATGCCAATCACTTTGATGAGAAAAAGGCCCCCCAGTCTGATCCTGGAGGAAGTCAGTATGTCCATGTTAGGAAATCATCACACCATTTTTCCCAGGCTGTGTTCACTTTTATGTTATTAATTTTTATTAAGGTTCTTTTATTATTGATGACCATTATTACATTTTTCTACACATATTATGGAACCCCACTCTACTATTCATATGCATTGGGGGACAGAACTTGACATGTTTCTAAAATAATCTCTTCCATTAGGATGTAATATTACCACATCATAGAAAATTTGGAAACTAGAGAAAAGAAAAAAGAATCAACTCAAATCCCATCAGTCTAATACTCTATTAGCATTTTGATGAATTTCCTGTGAGTCTTCTTCTTATGCATATTTTAACACAGTAGTAATTATCTTTACTTATATTTTTATCTTCCCTTTTTTTTACTTAGCATAGTTTTCATATGCAATTTCCATATTATATAATTCTCATAAACAATCATTTTAAGTGTTCCATAATATTCCATCAAATCTATAAACCATAATTTATTTAACCCTATCTCAGTGATTGAATATTTAGGCTGTTTTTGCTATTACACTTATAGATTTTTTGGTATTTAGAATTATTTTCTGAGAACAGATTCACAAAAGTGGGATTACTGAGTCAGAGGGTAGGAACATTATTTTGACCGCTGATACACACTGCCAAATTGATTTCTAATGCATGTTTTAGTCTAACCATATTCCGTAAGCTTTTTAGTCAGCAGCGTTGTTTTTATTTTTGGGAGGGAAGGAGACATATGGCCCAGGAATGGCATCGATATGGTGACAGTCTGGGCTGTCTTGCTCTTTAGAAAGAAGGCCCCTCGAGAAGGCCCTTCTCATGCCCTGGAGCACTTCACACCACAGGACACTTGGTGAACAAGGAGGAACAAACAGGACCTCTGACCGAGGAAGAGGCAGCCTTGGAAGAAACGTATCAGTGTGTCTCTTTGTTAGGGTGAAAAGCAGGAAATTAACGTCAGACTTGTCATGCATAATTCAAAATGCTTGTTTCTGCTGCATTAAGACATTTTCTTACAGAGAGCCACCTGGCCAGCTGTCACCAGGTCACATGTAAATAATAGAAAACAACACTCTGAGGGCATTGCTCTGGATGGATCCCCACCTCCCCTGCCCCCCATGCTTTCCACACCTCTTTACTCCCATGGGAGCTCAGTAGGGTTTGGTGTAAGATTCTCCCCCTACTGTATCTCTGTGAGCAAAATGTAATTAAGAATCCATGAGATCCTCATCTTCCTTGACACACCTGGCTTTTCTACCTTCAGACAGGTAGAAAACCAGAGCTGTCATTGTCCAGGCTTGGAAGGCAATGTTTCTCGAAGAGGAATCCACTGGCCAGTGGTGGTTCATGAGGTTTCTTCTGGAAACTCATAGTTGACCGGTGTCATACATCCATTTATGATGCAACTGACTATTCTTTTATTTCTAGCACAAATTAGTACTGTGTTTAGATGCAAGACAAGCTCTAAGAAAATTGGTGATAGAGGGTAATTCTGACTTTAGGACTGCCACTCAGGCTGTGCAGGTTGTCCATTGCACAAGAGCACCTGGCTTGGGGGGAGTGGTTGGGGGAGGAGGTGGCAAGTAAGTTAAGACTCATACCTAGCCTACTAGCTACTACCCAGTATATATACCCTAGCATGAGGCTATGCCCAGGTAATATTGTTATTCTAGGAGTACCATTTTTTAAATGAACTTTTTATTTGAGAACAGTTTTAAATTTACATAAGGATTATAATATAGTACAGAGTTCTCACATACCCCCCCACCCAGTTTCCTCTGTTGTTAATATCTTCCATTAGTATGGTACACTTGTTATAATTAAGGAATCAATATTGATACATTATTATTAAGTCCATGCTTTATTTAGATTTCCTTCATTTTTACTTAATGCCCTTTTCTATCTCAGCATCCCATCCAGGATACCACATTACGTTTATCAGTTTTGTCTCCTTGGGCTGCTCTTGACTGTGACATTTTCTCAGATTTTGTTTGTTTTTGATGACCTTGCCAGTTTTGAGGAGTCCTGGTCAGGCATCTTGTAGGATGTCCCTTGGTTGGAATTTGTCTGATGTTTTCTCATGATTTAGACTGGGGTCACTGGCTTTGGGGATGACCACAAAGGTAAAGTGCTACTTTCATCACATCATATCAAGGGTGCATTCTATCAACTTGACTTGTCACTATAGAGGTTAACTTTGATCACCTGGCTGAGGTCATGTTTGTCAGGTTTCTCCAGGTAAAGTTACTCTTTTTTACCACTTTTCATATTGCTTTAGAAGGACATCACTACATGCAGCCTACAGTTAAGAAATGAGGAGTTATTCTCCACTACCTCAAGGGCAGAGTATCTACACAAATTATTTGGAATTCCTTTGCATTGGAGATTTATCTAGCCTCCTCTATTTATTTGTTTTACTTATTTATTCAATCATTGATTTATAATATGAGTCCATTCTGTATCCACATTATATTTCATTTTTTTAAAAGCTTCATCATTTGTTGGTGACTCATCAAAAGCAGCTCCACAATTTCCTTTTCTTCTCCAGAGCTAAGGTGGCAGATGAAAGTGGGTGGGCCAGGTGGTCTGCAGAGCCCCCTGGTGCCCTTGCATGATGCATGGGCCAAAGGGAATTTAGAGGCACCATTCAAGGGCACCTTTCTCCGTGTGATTTCTGCTGCTGTGGGAGAACAAATGTTTTTATTAAGAAAGGAGATGAGCCCCATTCTTCTTAGAATTTTAGTGTCAGACGAAACCTTAAAAATGAGGTCCAAATAATTTTTTAATGACACAGGGAGAATGCTTATGATAATTTAACATTCAGGGAGAGGAAAAGCATGTTACAAAATTGTTCGATTTCACTCTGCAATACACTATATACAGAGAAAGCAGAATACACCAAAATATTAACAATGGTTTCCTCTGAGTGGTGGAATAATGGGTGTTTTTAATTGTCTTGTTTATACTTTGACATATTTTCCAAGCTTTCTATAATGAGTACACATGACTTTTATCATCTGGAAAGGAGTGCTGAGAAAACACTTTAAAGATACCTAATCCAAGTCACCTCCCTATTGTAGAGATGAAGAAACCAATGCCTGGAGAGATTAAATTGTTTCTCAACATGACACAGATATCAAATCGAAAGGTCAGGAACCCAAGTGCTAGCATAGAGCCTATCTTCTCCACAGCTCCCATTAGAGAGTATAGCACATACAAATTAAGCCCTAGGGAAATATCACCCCCACTTCCACCCACACCACATACCCATTCACAACCCCCCTTTCACCCCGATCCAAAAAGCCAGAGTTAAAATGGCTCCCAAACCCTCGCTCCACTTCACCCAGAGACCTGGGAGCTCTTGCCGTCTCTAGGGAGGGGAAAGGAACTTTTATTTAATATCTGAGCTAGGCAGGCATTGTGCTGGAACTTTATAACTCGCTGAAACCCAACAGTGAGAATGGGAAAGAGAGGGTGGGGAGAGGAAGACTAACACGAACTCATAACAAACTAAGCCATAAGGCTGCTGCATCCCCATTTTACAGATGAAAAGACTGAGGCACACTCATGGTCACCAGTAGCAGAGCTAGGATTCAGACTTACCCCAGGCTTTCTGGCCCTCCTGTGGACACCATTACCATTCAGCCTCTCTGCTGCACTATGTTTCAGGTGCATATTCAAGGCTCCATAGGCATTTGTTGAATTCATGTAAAGACCTCAATTGTGTCCCATGCCTGAGATTTCAGCAGGCTCTCAAATCTCACCCTGAAAACACTTGCCAGTCTAGCACACGTGGCCTGGCCTGCATCCCGAGGTGATGGATATGATGCCAGATGTGGGCATCTGGGCACTTCTGGGTACCCATTTACCTTTGCACAGGACATCCCCCTAGCTTGATGACCTGTCAAGAGGCTGCTCAGGGAAGATATATACTGATGAGAAATCTCAGCCTCCAGATTCATTTTTCAAAGAAGCCAAGCAAATCTGGTGATTTATTCTCTGTCATTCTGATCCCAGCATATGTTCCACATCAGGTAAGTGAGATAGAAGGGATGGTTCAGCAAACATTAAGTTAAAAGAAACCCTGTCGGGCTTCCCCACGAATAGCTGGTTTTTATTTAAAGCCACAAAGTAATTAATTACACTGAGAAAAAAGCTAAGGCTCTCTCCTGCACCATACTTCTCAAGCGTGTTCAGCTAGAAGACGCTGTTCTTACACAATCGCGGTACACATGCCCACGCTGGCTTGGGTTTGTGCTGCTTCCTCATTTTATTCCTCCTCATCTGGTGTCCCTTCTTGTTTTCCTTTGAATCTGAATCCCTCCCTACCTCTCTCTCCCTGTGCTTCCTGCCCATCTTCCCTCTCCTAATCCTTCTGCATCTCTTCCCTTCGCTGGGACTCCCGTTTCTGGTCTCAGATGTTCCGTCCTCCCTTTCACACATGACCTGAGGCTTCCCACCGCCAGTGCATGCAGCTAGGCTCAGCCCAGCTCCCCCTCCAGCCCTGCCTCTGGTGACAGACCTAGAACTTGTTCTCTCCATCCCTGCCAGCTGTGCATCTGCTCCTGAAGATGGTATACATGGTAGCAGAGCACTTAGTTCAGTTATTTCTGCTTGATC
The DNA here is from genome assembly GCF_949752795.1 of Hyperoodon ampullatus. Taxonomy (NCBI): domain Eukaryota; kingdom Metazoa; phylum Chordata; class Mammalia; order Artiodactyla; family Ziphiidae; genus Hyperoodon; species Hyperoodon ampullatus. The sequence continues at coordinate 88,750,103 of NC_136920.1, forward strand.
CTAAGAAGGGGCTTGTACCGTGTGTCATTAATTCATGAAACTAATCTGGATAGGAGAGAACGTCAAGACTCTATTTGGCTACGATGGTGACTGTTGTGGATGGAGCCATGTGGATGGACAGATGGGAGGAAAGAAATTTAAAAAGTATGGAAGGACATTATCATCTCATTCATACATACATTCAAGAAGCATTTATTAAGCACATACTGTGTGCTAAGCTTGGTGTCAGATGTTGAGAATATGAATATAAAGTAAAATGAGATTCTGATTCTAAACATTCTAGTTGGTGAGATACACATGAAAATAACAATTATAAATACAAAAGGAGACCGTATAAATAGTGATCGGGCAAGGTTTTCTGGGACTACAGGAGAGGATATTATCATTCAGGTGGGGTAGGGAGAAAGAGTTAACATAGATTTCCTAGGACACGATTTTGCAGACAAACAATTGTCGGAAAGGAAATAAATGTGTTTTAGGGAGAGAGAATAGCCCTGTTCCCAGTCACTGAGGAATAAAGGGTTGAATCCTGTTAAAAGACCCACTAGTAGAGCATTGATGGGACATGGGCGAGGGTGGGAGACCCACAGAAGATGAAGCTGCAGGGTCTCAGGGGCAGGTCATGGAGCCTTATAAGCCCTACCAAGGAGTCCAGACTTCAGTGCGTGGGCAATGGGGAGCAACTGAAGACATTTAAGCAAGGGAATAATATGGTCCATCATACATTTTTGATAAAGCATTCTGACAGGGGTGTAGATTGGCTTATAGGTTTCCAAGACAGGTGGCTGGAGACGACCCTTCAGATAAGAGATGATAAAGGCTATACCCACAGCAGCGGTGATGGGCAAAGATGGAAGGAGCATTTGTTGAGTTTCTGCTGTGTCCTAGGCACTGAGCTAGATGCTTTCATACGTGTTGCCTCATGTGTGTGTTCAGAAGCATGTACACAACTGTATAGCTCATCACACCAAAACTGAGCACACAACTGGTAGACTATAAAATAATAAGAGTGACAGTTCTTCTGCACTGAAGTGGTATAAATGGGTCCTTGAATGGAATTGAAATAGCTTGTGTTGGTGTTTACATGGACCACGTGATAGCTTTTGTTCAAGAAGAGCTAATGCGCACTCTCCATACATCGTTTGTGGGAATATATGTCGGTACAACCTTTCTGGAAAGCAGCACGGCCCTACTTTTCAAAAGCTGTAAAATATGCAATTTTTGTTCCAGCAATTTCTATTCTAGAAATTCAAACTAAGGAAAAATGAGGGATGTGTGCAAAGTTAACTAAAAGGATATTTATTGTAGCATTGTTGTCGTAGCAAAAATATAAAAGCCATACAAACTGCAACAATTGAGGCCTGGTTAAATACGCTATAGCACAACTGTACAGTCACATAGTTTGTAGCCTTTCAATGCCATAGCGTGGAAGTATATTCACGGACATGGAAAGATGTTCACACAGATTTAGCCTCTCTTCAAAGATGCAGTCTAAATAAAAATGGGTGATTGCTATGCAAACACAACTTTAAGACAAATCCCCTGGCATCCCCTTGCGCTAGTTTCCAATATATTTTTAAGTGGAGAAGCAAGCTACAGAACAACATATATAGCGTGATCCCATTTTAATTAAAAAGAAAAATATGGGCATGTGAATCTCATGAATATATAACCCTAGAAAGGGTGGCATGATATCTACTGAAATGTTAAATGTATTTATCACTGGGTAGGGAAGCATAGGGGTTGGATCATTTTTATTTTATTCTTTTGGATTGTCTATAGTTTTTTCATTTATTTGTATAGTGAGCACATATTTCTTATATTTAAAAAAAGAAAATAGGAGGAAGGAAGTCCATCACAGTCCTTACACCTGTTCAGAGGGTAGACTTACCCTCTCTTGTTGCTTCGTTTATTCAACCATCCTGCTTGATGTACCTATTATTTCTAAGCATCATGGAAGGTACCAGGGATGCAAGGATAATGTAGCATGATTCCTGTCCTCAAGGAGCTTATAATCTAGCAGGAAAACTGATTAATAGATAAATAGTTATAACATGGTGCAGTAGGGAAAGCAATGATGGAGGTGTTTACATCATTTGATGGGCTCACAAATGAGTCCTGTAGGTGATTAAAAAGTGACTTGCATTGGGTGGTTGTCATTCTGCCCTCTATGCATCTCTTCTTGTCTTGTCTCGACTGGGAAAGAGGCAGCGTGGTGGGTGGACAGAGTACTGGGTAGGAAATCGGCTCTGGTCTGGCCCTTCAACTAACCCAGGAAACCGTTTTCATCTTTGTCATTTGGTGTACAAGACCTTTCTCTGCTTCCAACCTGCATTTCCAGTCTCATCTCCCATTCTTGCCTTCATTAACTCTGTGCCCTGCTTCTCACCTGAACTCTCACTGTCCTCTTGACCTTCCAGACCCTTGAACAACTTGGTGACTTGAAACATACTGTTCTCTTTACCTCTAACCCAGCCTTCTCTACCTCAGCACCATTGACCTTAGGGGCCAGATAATTCTTGGTTATGGGGCTGTGCCGTGCCCATGCCTTGCAGCATCCCTGGCCTCCACTCTCTAGAAGCAGTAGCCACCCTCCAGTCGTGATAATCAAAAATGTCTCCAGACGTTGTCAGATGTCCTCTGGGGGAAGAAAGTCTCCCCAGGTTAAGAACCACTGCAGTCACCTACCATGTAACCTCGGAAAGGTCACTTAACATTGCTGGGCCTGAGCCATCATCCAGAAAGTCAGGACATGGAAATAGAAGCAAGCAAATATCCTGTGGCTGTGATGGTCCGTGGTTCAGTCAGGTTTACTGGGCTCCCTGCATCTTCTCCACATTGTGCTATGGGTTAGGGGGACACTGGGAGAAGTCCTGTTCCTGCTCTCTCAAGTTGCTGGGGAAAAAACTGTACATATCAAACAATTAACAAGCAACAGGCTGCAGCGTGTAAACTGAGTCCAGTTCTGAGGCCCTGAGCGTTCCTGCACTGCAGTCCGGCTGGTGATGCCGTTCTGGGTCCCTGGGACACTTTCTCTCTTGACAGTTGAGCTTTGGTACTGCTCACAGATGGCAGTGCTGGCTGACATCTCTGAAGAAGCCACATGAGGCATCTATGGTTGCAAATCCAAATTTCCGAAACCTCACAGAGGCCTCATGTGGCCATTGCTGTCCTGGGCTTCCAGGGGCTTCTCTGGGCAGTGCCTTGAAAGCTGGGCACCGCTGGCTGGGTGGGAGGCCCCGTCACCCAGGGCTCATCTGAAAATGCTTCCTGTGGAGAAGAACAGCAAGCAGGGGACTCGGTGAAAGGGAAAAGGACATCCACTAAACCATCCCCTCTGTTCTCTTTGGATTACCATGAAGTTTTAACAGTCAACTTCTGTGACTCCAAAATCCCCAAGCTTTGGATAGACACCCTGCATTGGGTCGAGCTAGAGCCTCTTCCTAGAGAAGGACTCAGTCTCTCCTAAGGGACCTGGATTAACCCTGGTGTTTGCTCACGTGGTAGGGAACCCAAGGTTGACCTGGTCTTGCCGTCAATGCCCTGAAACTGTGTCTCTGCTAAGGCTTATTTCTCTAGCCCTTGTTCATCATCTCGTTTGACTCCCAACCATGCTGGGAAGTAGGTGGCAGTGTCTTTATTCTACCAATGGGAAATCGTGGTTCTGCGAGGTTTCATCACTGAAGATGGACAGAACCAGGACCCGAAACCCAGGTCTCTGCCTCTCTCCATGCTCACCGCCTGGCCCCGCAGGAAGCTCCACCTGAAACACACGTTCCCTGCCCCCTGTTCTTCACTCCTCCCTGTGCAGGTGCAAAGGGAGCCTCGGAGAGAGCAGAGGGCGTGGGAGGGAATCCCCTGCAGACAAGCCTGGACCAGCTTCTGGAGGCCAGGCCCCAGCAGAGCAGGCAGAGACCCAGGGAGGCCCCGAAGAGAAGGATGCCCCACAAGCGCCTGAGCCAGGCCTGACCGCCCTCTGGGGCAGCTGCCAAGGCTCCCACCGTGCTGCCTCTGGAGCCTGGCCCCTCCCCCTCAGGAAGAGCAGTGGTCCTCCAGGCTCAGCACCCCAACTTCCCCAAGCCACAGGAGTCAGGAGCCTCAAGGCAGCCTCTTTCTCCAAGTTCTTCAGGTAAAAAGAGCAGGGACATTGCCAGTGTGATGTGAGAGAGCCCCAGACTTGGCTTGAGAAGAAGCCAATTCAAATCCCAACTCATTCCCTCATCTACAAAATGCAAATAATAGCATTTCCTCCTCCCAGATCTGTTAGACTTAAAAATAGAAGTTAACTATATTCAATATCTTGTAATAGCCTATGATGGAAAATAATCTGAAAAAGAACAAATATATATATCATATATATATAACTGAATCACTTTGCTACATGTCAGAAACTCTCACGACAATGTAACTCAACTATACTTCAATTTTCAAAATGACGTTGGGGGGTGGGCAACGGGGGAATCACTGCCAAGACCAGCGCACACAAAACTTCACATACGTAAGATATGTTACCGTACCTGGTCCATGAGAGGCAATTTTGTTTTAATTAGGAAATGTTTCTTGAGCACTTATTATGCACCAGGAATGAGAACAGGCCCTGAGGACCTGGGGGAATGAGACAGGCTCCGGGCATCCTCTGTGGTCTGGAGAGCCAGGCAGGGCCTGACGGGGCTGCTGAGACTCACTTAGGGGGCCGTTTGGGAAGCTCAGAAGGAGGGGGCCAGCTGTCACGGCACTGTCCCAGGACTCATAGTTATCTCCTGGCTAGTCGAGACGGGCTCCTGGGTCAAGGAGCTCTGACCACCTGCCTTCCCCATACAAAGCTGGCATTACTGGAAGTGTCCATGCTGCTGGGAAAGATCTGTAACTTGATGCTTCACTCAGTGGGACTGGGGAGAATTCCATTTTGCTATCGGGAGCCAACTTCCAATGCATCCATCTGAATTTTTAAATCGATGGACTCCTTAAGTGAGTACATCTGGCAAACAGCTCCTCTGCCTGTCTCCCACAGCTTGCGTGTTCTTTGACAAACCACCAGGAGGTGAATGCAGTGATTTCTAAGAAGGAGGACCTATTCGGGCACCATGGAGCTGGGCCTTTGTTGTTTACCCCAACTGCTTAGAGCCTATCAAGCCTAGTGGGCAACTGGTCATCGATAGCATAATGGGAAACCCTGTTGTTATTTTATTAAGGTAAACCACATTTGGGACTCCTGGGGTGCAGCAGGGGTCCGTTCTGGGGTGCCGTGGGGTGAAGCAGCTCACAGGCAAGAGTCCAGGACTTGTTCCCGAGCAGCCAGGAGAGGAGTGGCACCTTGACCAGTAGAAGCTTTAGAAATAGGGGTAGGAGGCTGGGCCGCAACAGGAGCCGGCTGTCAGCTTACTTTCCATTGAGGGTGGGGATCCAGTTGGCCTGGAAGATGGGTCAGCATCTCTGAGAGAGCCCTGCCCTGCAGGAGCCAGCCCAGCCCAAGTGTTCAGCTGTCCAAAGGAGAATTTTGCCAACCGGAGCTTAAAGAACTTGACAGGAGTCCCACTCTGCCTCTGCCCTGGGGGGAGGCACAAGGTCATGCCGATGCAGTGCTGCGGTGTAGCGTGTGCAGCCCACACCCACTCTCAGCCCCCCCCCGCCACCGTTTGCACACTGCACACATGACCTGCGCTATGTTTGGGGCATGGGTGGTGTTCCAGGTACAGGTAGCCCAGAGCTCTGGCGACCAAAGCAAAATTCCGTAACTGAAGTAAATCCAGATCACTTCCCCCTCCACTTGTGCATCTGAGGGTAGAGCCCATCCCAAAGGCCACGGAGGCCCCATTCTGCTGCCAGGGCACCCAGGGCACAGGCTCTGGGCCCCAGCGGGAGGTGACTGAAGTGCCCGCTGGCATGGATTCTAAGTTCTTTCTCTCTCCTCCTGCACATGAAATAGTCCTTCCTAAGGCCTGTTTTCCTGCTGGGTTAGGGCCCTTGTCCCTAACCCCCATCTCTACTCTTTACCCCTTCTTCATTTATTTATATTACCTGAAGATTCCATGCCAGAGCCTGGACACAAGTCCCTAGCAGAGCACGGGCCACGGGGAAGGCATTTGGTACAAGGGGCTTCCCTCCCATCCCCTCCCTCTTTCCCTCCAGATTTTGGTGTTCACTCTGTTACCCCCAGGACCCCCATCACAGACCCTACAGCCCTCTCTCCTGGCCTCGTTCCTATCGGCCAAGATATCTAGGGGGCAGGGAGAGTAAACAGGGGACCAGTATGTGTCCTGCTGCCTGGAGATTTGGAAAGTCCCCAGGAGTATCCAAAGAACTGAGACTCACAAAGGTTTTTGCTTTCCATCAATCATTTACTCAATAATTACTGTCTGCCAGGTTCAGTGTTAGGGACTGCGGCCATAGAAACGAATAAGGCATGTGGATCCCAGGCTCCAAGGAACTCACAGGACACACACACACACACACACACACACACACACACACACAGCTTGACGCTCTTCCTGTGTCTGAAGCCAGCACTCTCAGAGCAAGGAGAACTGTCAACTGTATCCATTACTTCATGTCTCTGCAAGGACCTAGGTTCTAGACCCAGTGTTAGTTCTCATACCTCGTTGGGCTTTAAATTAGTCAGAGTTCCGCAGAGAAACAGAACCAATGGAATGCGTATATATAGAAAGAGAGATTTATTTTAAGGAATTGACTCACAAGATTATGGGGCTGGCAAGTCTAAAGCCTGCAGGGTGGGCCGGCGGGCTGAACACCCAGGGCAGAGCTGCAGTCAGAGTTCGAAGGCCGTCTGCCGCCAGGATTCCCTCTCACTCAGGGGAGGTCATTGTTTGTTCTATTCAGGTCTTCAGCTGATTGGATGAAGCCCACCCACAAGTAGAGCGCGTTGGAGGGTAATCGGCTTTATTCCAAGTCCACCGACTTCAATGCTAAATCCAAAACACACCTTCGCAGAAACAGCCAGGGTATGTTTAACCGAGTACCTGGCACAGGGATCAGTTGACACATGAAATTAACCATCACTGTCCCATTAAATCAAGAAATTGAACTGCAGTGAGTTGGAAGATTCCTTCATTTCTGGTATTTTAGGAGACTAGCAGCTCTGGTAAATGAGACACAGACAGTGCTTTCCCTGTTGGAACTTTTTAGAGAAGCAAGCTATCCTTAGGGGTTTGCCCAAGATCAATGATGCCGCCAGATGATTCCACAGCGGATCCCTCTCCCCAGCTGACTCCAGATGATGAAACCTCAGGACATGACTTTCTTTGCTCAGTGGCCTAGTTCTAATGTTCATGGGAATCACCCAGGGACCTTTCAACAGAGCAGTTTCCCAACCCATCTGTGAAGATTCTTATTTGTTAGATGTGGCATCGTGTTGGGGGCCTGGGCCCTAAAACCTACCCAGTAAGAAAGTAGCTACTTGGGACCTGGGAAGAAACACCCCCAGGGCAGGAGGTTGCCAAAAGTACCATGACTGCCTCCGCAGGAGGCTGCTTGATTAAGGAGCCCCCAGGTGACTTCATCTGGTGTGATCTGTGGACCCACTTTGAGATATGCTGGCCTGGCCTCTTCAGAGCATCCCAGGCTGAAGCAGTGAGGGTGGGGGGGTGAGTGCAAAGGGGGTAGGTAGGTGCCTTTGGAAACACAGCAGTTAGCAGCTTGCCACTCGCCTTTGCTCTCTCCTACACGTCTCACTGCTCACCTGTCCTTCCCACCCGGTGGCTGAAACTTCCTCCCCACAAACCTCTTCCTCAAATTATCCCACATTACAAACCAACCCTGCTGGGGGGGAGGGGAGGTGCCCAGGTTGGTGTTTTCACCTGTACATGGCTGTCTATCACTCTCTATCCCAGAAACCCTCTTAGCAGCCTCGAGTTTGAGGGTCTGCTCCTCCAAAAAATGACCAGGAAGGAATTTAGCATCCCTCCTGCGCACCGTACCCAAAAATCTTACTGCCGTGGTTTGTTTTTAAGTTGTAGCATCTCTTTCCTCCCAAACAACACTGGGAGATTTCATCAGACCTGATGATTTGGAGTCTAGACTAGATAAGAACTCCCATCAGTGAGAGCTACACTGGGTCTGTCTGCCCAGGGAAGCAGCTGGAGACTCCCTGCTCTCCAGGCAGGTGGGGAGATTGTGGTTCCCTGAGATTGCCCTCTCGCCACTACCCTGAGTCAGGCAGCAGGTGGAGAGGAAGGGGTTTAGGGAGCAGGACTGGGTCAGAGGATTTTAAGATATAATTAAGGCAAGAGGATGCTGCTTTCTACTGATGGATGCTCAGCCCGTCCACAAGAAGTGTACAGAGGGGCCTCAGATCTTTGGGTCAGGAGTCGATGCCTGCAGGACGGAAGCCATGTCTGGCCGGATTAGTCTGCACCAAATCTATTGCTTCACCTGAAAATGTTTTTTCATAAAGATGTTGATTGGTGACCACATGATCTTACTTTGGTCACTTCTAATGGTTCATAGCCACGGAGGAAAACAGTCATTCATTCACCAACTATTTTTTCTAACTGCCCACAGGCACCAAGATAGAGCCTGGAGATACAGTGCAGAGTAGGAAAGACAGTGATGCCCTGCCCTGGTGAAAGCCCACAGCAGAGCCACGAGGAGAGGCAGGCAGATGATGAGTCAGATGGAGGATGACTAACCGTTTAAGTACTCGGAAGGAGAAGTTCAGGGAGTACTGTAGCATGGGAAGGAGTACGGGCTCCCTAACCAGGCGCTGCAAGTTCAAATATTTCTGCCAAATGGTCTCAAACAAGGCTAAACCTCAGTTTCCTCATCTGTTAAAAAATAATTATAAAGTGAAGGGATGAAATGTCTTTCCTTGCCAGGTGGGTTAGTGATGACAGATACAAGAGTCAGAGCCAGAGCATCTCACACAAGACTTGGTCTGTATCCCTTTGTAGCAAATGTTGGTCCCTCTTTCTGACCCTCCATCTTCCAGTGGTGCTGATGTCCGTTCCCTTGCCTGCCCGGGGTGAGACATGGAGCCCAGGCAAGGGCTTCAGGAAGAAGCCAAAGTGAGTCTTCCTCCAAGGCTGTCTTGAGGATGAGTCCCAGGGGGTCCCATGAAAGTTGAGGGAGCCTCTGTCGTCGGGCGTGACTGGGTGGAAATATCAGGTCCTTCAAAGCCTGTGCAACCAGCTGCCCTGTAATCACTTGCAACAGAGACATGATGTGCTTCTCCTTCCATTTTATAACAATCAAGGCATTTTTTAGAAGATTCTGTTAATTGCCATTTGCAGACGATTATTATCTATTCAGAATCCCCTGGCGCAAATGAATCACACACCGTACATCGTGTCTGAGCTCTCGCAACCCGTTCACTGACCCCAAATGCCGCTGGGACTGGAGAGACAGGAAAAGAAAGGGGCTGAGTGGCAGGGAAGGCGCAGAAGTCTTGGGAGAAAACCAGAAGGCTCCTTCGGGTGTCTGTAGGTCAGAAGCGGGTGAGTCGATTTATGATCTCTCTGGGGTATGTTAAAGGCAAGAGAAGAGAAAGGTAGCGAATGGGTGGATTCTGCTCACAACTGGTGCAGCAGAGGTGGGAGGACCCTGTCCAGCTTGCAGCATGGAGGCTCCACCCCACACCCAACTCGGGCTCCCAGCTGCTGGCTCCATCACTGTTCCAAGTTGAGCTGCAGTTATCCTGACTCTGAGGCTTGGATGTGGGAAGGAAGGAAGCTGGACATGCCTGCAGAGTCTAGCCAGGAGTTTTTAATGGAATCTGTAAATCCTCCCATAGAGGGAGTTGGGAAAAACAGTAATCAACAGCTGTTACCCACAGAGCTCTAGCTATATGCCCAAAGCTCTGTCAAGTCAACCCAACTAGTTATGTATTGTTACCTTCACTTTATAAATGAGGAACCGAGGCTCAAGGAGATGAAGCCAGTTGCCTAAGATCACACAACTCAACTCGTCCATGTTGAAATCCACATCTTCTGATTCCAGAACCCCAGATGGAAACTGTATTATATTCTTCTGCCTCTCCCCTGGGGACCAACCTATGTAATCTCACCAAAGACAAATTTTTACTTCCTTATCCTTCACAGGGCCTAGCATCAAGCAGGATATTCAGGAAACATTTAATTAAAAGTTGCTAAATGAAGGAAGGAAGGAACCAGGGGATTGAGAAGTCTGTCCGTGCATTTCAATGTTAAATGGAAATATGCAAAGTGCATGAATATCGTATGCAAATCAACCTCTCTCATTCTCATCAACTGCCTGTATTGGTGTCCCATTGGAGAGAGGAGAGGGTTGCATGGGTTTCACTCGGATGGGCTTCCCTTCTTGATGACAATATCTTTCAGTCATGACTCCTGTTGACTTGAGCAGATATTGTAGGATGTGTGTGACTCCAGCCTCTCTTGGTCATCTATCAAAATTCTAGATTTGCTTCCACGGAGCCTACCCTGACTACTGGCCCTGATCGAATCTATTAGCCCCCTTCCATGTTCTGGGTCCTTTGCTAGAGGAGACACTTGTAAGCAGGTAAATCTATTGGATTTTGTGCAAAATAGAGGTGTGTATGAAGCATAGGAATAAGAAAAAGGAGTGATGGGCAAGAGACAGGGCCTGCAGGAAGGTCAATGGAGGCTTCACAAAGGAAGAGATACCTGAATGAGATCTTAAAGGCTCTGTAGGAGACTGACAGGTAAACAAGACAGAAAGGAGATTCCAGGGGACAGCCTACACAGAGGCATGGCAGTGTCCCACAGAAATGTGTATTTTGGAAGCTACGAGTACTCTTTTATTTTTAATGATTTTGAAACATAAACCAGATTATGCTATTTCCCTGCTAAAAATGCTTCACTGGTTTCCACACACAGAGAAAGCAATCTTGACACCTTGCCATGGCCTGCCATGTTCTGGTCCCTGCCTTCTGCTCAGACTTACGCCAGGTCCCCTTGCTGCCAGATACATCAAGCTCCAGCCACAGCAGCCTTCCTTCTGTTCCTGAAGGATACCCAGCTCATTTGCACCTTAGGACCTTTGCACTTGCTATTCCATGTGCCTGGAATTCTCTTTTCTCAGCTCCACTCCCCTGCCCCCATGTTGGGGAAAGGATGCTCATATTCAAGTCTCAGCTCAAATATCACATCCCCCAAGAGTCCCCCTCTGACCACCCCATCCAAAGTACTCTTCCAACCCACCTTCAGTCAACACCGTGTTTTACTTTCTCCTGTGTACTTCTCCCTGTTTGAACCTACCTTATTTATTTCTTTACTTTTTATTGTCAGTCTCTTCTACACACACTAAACCATAAGTTCATAAGATCCTCAGCCTGCCTGACCGATTCACATGCATTCCCCAGAGATCACGGACACACAGTGCCTGCACCTAATAGGCCCTCAGTATTTGTGGAATAAGTGGATGTATGTATGTATGTATGTATGGATGGATGGATGGATGGATGGAATAAATAAATGAATGAATGATTGTTGTTCCTCCTTATGAGGAACCATAAGGATGGAGAGACATTCAGGGAGCCAACCCCACTGGGCTTTGGATGTCATGCAGATCATTTATCCTGTAGCTGATGGGGAAACTAGGAAATTATCATTCTCACCAGATAACTTAACATTTGATTATCTCTTGCTTTGCATTGGCTTTTGAGAGTTTCTTATGCCTGAATCTTATCTCACCAAATCACCAACCAGATAACATGGACCAATTTTTGCAGAGAACTCTATGTAGTCCTTCTTTTACTGGGTTTTCATGGGCAAGTTTCTCCTTGTAAATCCCTCTGGCACTTTGTTGAACATAGAGTAGGTTCTCAATAAATATCTGTTCACTGACTGAATGCCTGAGGTGGCCCTTTAAAAGAGTAAAAAGAAGGAAACTGACATATCCAGCATGGTGATGTCTGGACACCAGGCTAGGGCTTTACATACTCAGTCCCCATAGCTGCCTTATGCAGTGTGTGTCATTAGCCCCCTCATGGTCAAGCTAGGGCTTAGAGAGGACCGACAGTGGGTCTTACAGCTGAGAAGCAGCAGGGCCAGGACTCAAGCCTCAGGATCAGAACTCTTTCCGTTATTCCATGTTGCCCTGCAATCCGTCCACAGTCCCGGCCTTAGCAGCCCATGGGAGTGTCTGTCCCAGAGGCAGACTCAGTGGCCACAACTTAGGCAAGAGCTCAGTGGGCTCCTAAGTGTATCTGGAGCCTAATCACTAAGGACATGATTAGGCCTCTTGCCCTGAGGATGCCCCCAGCCCCCTCCCATTAGATTTGGTAGAATATGCCCTTGGAGTTTCCAAGAGGCCCTTTGACCATGGGGCTGGGTGCCTGGTATAAAACACATAGAGAGGTAGGCTGATTCCTAGGCTTGCTGACTCTTCCTGTGTCCTGGTGTGTACTGCCAGTCCCTCCGTCACCCCCATTTGAGCCTGACAGCCCCTGGAAAACCCAGTACTTTCACCAAGAGGCTTCTAGCATTGTTCCTAAACACCCATGCTCAGCGGGAGTCTGGGAGCCTCAGCCTTGCACGTCTCTTTGTTGTGTTAAACCAGCCTGCATATCTCATGTTGAATGTTCCCCATCCCCACAATGCAGCCACGCCTCAACCCCCTACTGTCTGCAGAGCCCTCGGTCTCTATGCATGGACCAGTCCCTGATGGCCAGACAGAGTTAGTGCTTTGACCCAGCTCTCTGTGCCTCAGTTTGCCCGTATGTCAGATGGAGCAATCTCTTTCTCTCACCTCCACAAGGGAGTCCTAGGGACTAATTACTGTAAGCAAATCACTTTAATCATCATAATTATCAACAGCACTTTATGACCCCCAGTCAGAAAGATGATCCTTAAGTTCTGCGACACCCCTTCTTCCCTGCCCAAGGCAGAAAGTTAATTTTGTAAGTGCCTGTTGAGATTATGAAAGCCCCAGCAAAGAGCATCCGTGAACAGACTGCATTTGGGGAAATGATCATGGGATGACACTGCTGGCTCCACCATGGTTCCCTAAGACCCAAGTGATACCTTCCCCTTCCCAGAAGACGTGTTCGCTGGGTTAGGGATATATGGTTGCATGCTTGTTTACCTTTTTAATGAAATAAAGGAAAATGAAAGAGGAATAATGCCACTTCTTAAGAGGAGGAAAGAGAGAAAGAAAGCAGAACAGCACAAGATTTCAACGCTGCCCCCTCTCCCCCCAGTTTTTTTCTTCTCTATGTAGGAGTGAGTGTTCTAATTCTGCAATGCTGTCATTACTGTAATGGATTTGGCAGGTCCATATTACAGCACCGAGGCTGTCAAGAATGGATGACATGCTGTCTGTTACGGGCTCCTACTGTTCTCAGCCAACCGAGGGCCAGGAAGACAGGGGAGGAGGTGGGGGGCAGAGAGACTCCAGTTGGTTTAGGCATCCTAAGAGATGATCATTTTAACCCACTCACAACATTAGGGATGAAACGATACTAGATGCCACCCCTGCAGGGCTGGCGAAGGCAAAGGGTTATGGAGATTGGAAGTAAACAGCATTGTGAGGAGATGAATTAACTCCACTGAGAGCTACTTTCCACTGTGGCCAAGCTCAGATTGCTTGCGATGGATTCTGTAGCACAAAGTGGAAACTACGGAGCACTGGGTTATGGGGCTTGGTGGGAAGGGGAGCGGGGGATGCTTCCTTAACCAGGTAGGTAGAAAATTTTAAAAAAAAAGTTTTCACTGGGAAAAAAAACGGTGAGCTCGAACCTAGTAAGAAGCTGGCTCTAATCACTTCCTCACCTTTCAGCCAGGTGGCAGGAGCGGGAACGATTAATCACCCTGAGGAGTGAGGTGGGTCCCACTCTCTCCGCTGAGGTCAACTTTGTTGCTGTGCAGCTCCTTCTAAAACTGCATGGTTCCCTTTGCCTGACCTTTGACCTCATTAAAGGGAGACAGTGAAGAAAATTCTAGTAGCACCCTCTTCCCAGGGCCCTAAGGAAAAGGGCTTTCTGCAATCAAAAATAACTGTAGAAGTAAATAATGGTGTCCGGGCAATTATCAGAACATTGGGGTTTTTTTTGTTTTTACGTCTTTATTGGAGTATAATTGCTTTACAATGGTGTGTTAGTTTCTGCTATATAACAAAGTGAATCAGCTATACATATACATATATCCCCATATCTCCTACCTCTTGCATCTCCCTCCCTCCCACCCTCCCTATCCCACCCCTCTAGGTGGTCACAAAGCACCAAGCTGATCTCCCTGTGCTATGCGGCTGCTTCCCACTAGCTATCTATTTTACGTTTGGTAGAGTATATATGTCCATGCCACTCTCTCACTTTGTCACAGCTTACCCTTCCCCCTCCCCATATCCTCAAGTCCATTCTCTAGTAAGTCTACATCTTTATTCCCATCTTGCCCCTAGGTTCTTCATGACATTTTTTTTCTTAGATTCCATATATATGTGTTAGCATACGGTGTTTGTCTTTCTCTTTCTGACTTACTTCACTCTGTATGACAGACTCTAAGTCCATCCACCTCACTACGAATAACTCAATTTCGTTTCTTTTTATGGCTGAGTAATATTCCATTGTATATATGCACCGCATCTTCTTTATCCATTCATCTGTCGATGGACACTTAGGTTGCTTCCATGTCCTGGCTATTGTAAATAGAGCTGCAATGAACATTGTGGTACATGACTCTTTTTGAATTATGGTTTTCTCAGGGTATATGCCCAGTAGTCAGAACATTTTTTATTCCACAGCCAAAAGCTGGAGCCACAGTCCTGCCTGAACATAGCCTGAGGAGAACCTGTGATGAGGAAGCCCGCCTGCCGCGTGCCCCGTGAGGGCCAAGGAGCAGGTGCAGCAATTGACTTGCCGGCTGTAAGGCGCCCCTGGTCCTCAGGAGGACATGGGCTCATTGGTCTAGGCTTTCCCTTTGCTCTGCACTGTCTGCCATTGGGAGCTGGCCCGGAAAAGAGAAATACTGGGAAGAGAGTGGAAAAGGACACAGGGGCTTAGCTCTGTGGGGTTTTAGTAAGTAGATAAATCCATAGATGAACTTGACGACCATTAGGTCAAGACTTTCCTATTTCAGCCCTAGAAGGTTGTCCATCATCGTGGCCTCCATTTTACAGATGGGGAAACTGATAACCTAGCCAGTAAAAAGAGTTTGCAGAACCATGGAATATGGTTGGCCTGGGGTATTTGGTGATCATCAGGGGCTTCTGAATTACCAATCTGTGGTCACAGAAGGCTGGGAGACTCTAGGCACTTTCTTTTTTTTTTTTCTTTTTGCGGTACGCGGGCCTCTCACTGTTGTGGCCTCTCCCGTTGCGGAGCACAGGCTCCGGACGCGCAGGCTCAATGACCATGGCTCACGGGCCCAGCCGCTCCGTGGCATGTGGGATCCTCCCGGACCGGGACACGAACCCGTGTCCCCTGCCTCGGCAGATGGAGTCTCAACCACTGCGCCACCAGGGAAGCCCCTCTAGGCACTTTTTATTACACTCTGATCTTTCACGAAAGGCTTCCGTTCTCCATCTCTAGGATGTCATATGGTCCCCTTGTGCTGTCTCTAAGCTGATACCTTTTACTTTTTCACCTGTATACCAATTGATTACACCCCAGAATTCTTCAAACTGCAGTGAGGAACTCTTTCACTTGACAAACAGAGCTGAGGTATCGGTGGAAGTGACACTTAGACAGT
The DNA here is from genome assembly GCF_949752795.1 of Hyperoodon ampullatus. NCBI lineage: Eukaryota > Metazoa > Chordata > Mammalia > Artiodactyla > Ziphiidae > Hyperoodon > Hyperoodon ampullatus. The sequence goes on from NC_136920.1 coordinate 88,765,741, forward strand.
TCAGTGCAGACGATCCAGGAGTGTGGGACTCTTGGCCTAAGGCTCAGTCTTAAGGGGACCTGCCCCTTTGGGTCCTGAAGTCAGATCATGGAATAGCCATGTTTATGAGGCCCCAGAGGCCGACAGCACAAGCCCCAAGCTCCACTCGTGTGTAAAATAAGTTATCAGGTTGGCCCAAAACTTTGTTCGGGTTTTTCCATAAGATGATACAGAAAAACCCAAACAACCTTTTTGGCCAACCAAATACAAACCCAGCCTTCCGGACCTACAAGTCCAGAGAGAGGGAGGTGGTGATAACCAAGATCACATTAACTGAGACCCATGGAATGAGTGGGGAATTGTTTGGGGGATGGAGGTCTAGGTGTCATTGGCCCATGGAGGGCTGGCAGACTCCTGAGGTGGTGGGAGTGCCATAGAGAAGAAGGTGGACATCAGAGACGGATGTGAGAGGAGAAGGTCCTCAGCACCCCTGGAAAAAGTGCCTCTGCTGAGAGCAAACCGGGAGCAACACAGCCCTGAAGCCACCGTGCCACCTGTTTGTAGGACAGACATTCGTAGCTTCCCCTGAAGGCAGAACGCAGCACAGTGCAGTCAGCTTCTTCTGTCAACATCTAGTTAAGGTAGGTGGTGAGAGGCAGGACACAGGGCAGAACCGATACTTGCCAAGACCACTGGCGCTGCTGCTTTCGGCCCATTGACCACAATAACCTGCTGTCTGATGGCTTTCCTGGAGAAACCGAGTTATCTTTCATTTTGTCCCAGGGTATACGGGTGAGTGGGTTAGACGGGGGAAGGTTAGCATTCTATTCATTCTGATCTGAATCCTTTTTCAAACTCAAATGGCATACATAATCTTCCCCTTAATTAGAGCTTCTGAAATATCACTGGGCATCTGTATAACACCACCTTTCCTTGCCCTCTACAGAGAAGGAGGGTGGGAGAGCTTGGCTGGGGAAAGAGGTGGTGGGGGCAGCGGGTGTGCAGAGTTGTAGGGGAAAAAAAGATACGGGAAAAGAGAGGAAAGATTCAGGGGGCAGAAGCAAGGGGAGTTGGAATGTTGGCTGGAAACTAAGTGGGATCCTTAATCAGAGTTTGATGTTTTCAGAGAAGAAAGGGAGTGAGAGGGAGGGACAGAGAAATGGAATTCACTCAGCACCTACTGTGGGTCAGGTGCTTTAGGAACATTCCCGCCCTACATGTGCACATGTGAAGGGGGCTGCTTGCATCATCCTGACCTGACAGGTGAGGAAACTGGGGCTCTAAAGCCTGGAAACTCATTCAAGGTCATATAGCAAGAACGGGGGCGGGGGCGGGGGCAGACTTCAGTCCTGTGCTAAGGGCTCCACGCTCACCTTTCCCCAAGCCCCACCTGTGCTTTGGCCTCTCCTCGGGGGCACACTACCTGAGTGACTTATTAGGCTATTCTTACAGATTCTATGCGTGGGTCATGTGGCTCCAGAGAGACTAGTCCTCTCAAGCCGAAGGTGCCTGTCAGCTGTCACCTTTGTAATGCCTGTCGCTCCCTGCACCCCCATGTCCTCACCCCTCCCCCTCCACCAGAGCACCATTCAGGGCTCAGCAAAGGATGAGAAGTGAGCAGAGCTGCTCTGCCGGGCCCTCAGCACAGACGTGGACCTTCCTGAGGTCGTTTGCCTTGTGTACTGAAGATGACACCGCAGCCACAAGGCTGGCCGTGGAGTTGTCACATTATGGAATGCCAAGCTGGAAGGAATTCCAGCCATCAGCTAGCCTAACTCCCTTATTTGGCTCGGGAAGATAGAGAGTTGTTCAAAATCACACGGCTGGTTAATGGCAGAGCCAGAGTCAGTTCTCGAACCCTGCCCAAGACCAGACCATGAGAAGAATGTGTCTGGGAGTCAGGACAATGCTCCTGGGCCCCTGCCCCGCTCCTCCTACCTTGTCATGCTCTCAAACTTCAACCCCAGGGGCGCAGAGTATGAGTGGCCTCTGAGAGTGTATCTCCAGAGCTGTCAGCCACAACCAAAGAAAACAAAGGAGAAATTTGGGGCCAAGCGTGGTTTAGAAGGGACTGTTGCAAAAGATGGCCCCAGATTCAACAGCTCCTACTTAGCTTTTACCTGCAGGCACCCTGCCTAGCAGATTGACAAAGGAGAACAATAGAGGAGCCCCCATCCCAGGTCCCCCACTGAAGGTCTCCATAGCAAAGGTTTCTGTTTAGGGTCATGTGACAAAGACCCAACTCAGCAATGTTGTAAACCACAGAAGCGTTCATTTCTCTGTCACAGGTAGTCAGGAGGTAGGCAGAAGAGCATGACCCCCATCTCTGGTCCCCCATGCTTTCTCCAGCTCCCACTGTCGTGCCCAGATACCAGTCGATGGGAAGGGGAGAAACAGAAGGGAAGCACTTGTCTCCTTCTCTTAAGGGCAGAGTCCAGAAGTTGTACACACCCCTTCTGCTCACATCCTGTTGGCCAGGAGTTGATCGCATAAGGGGCAAAGGGCAGATGGGGAATGTGGGGCTTATTCGGGGCAGCCTCATTTTCTCCTAATATTTAGGGTGTCCTTTAGTAGTAGCTAAAAAAGCAGAGAAGAATGGATATTAAGGGGCATCTAGTGGGAAAAAAAAAAGACATCTAGTCATGTTTGTCTCAGTGAAGAGATTATTTCTAATGAAACTTATGCATCTTCTTTGGGAGCCCAGTGCAACCCAGCTCCCCCAGCCAGGAGAGGGATCCTTCTGCAAGGCATCCCCAAATGAAAGGTGAGTAAGCCAAGATGAACAACCAGGAGGCCCAGAATAAATTCAATTATGGGAGGTTCAGAGCTAGATATTAGAAAATGAGATTGAAAGCAGGGAGCAACCTCCTGGGGAAGCTCCTTAAGAGACTTTTTAGGAAAGAAGATAAAACCAAGAAGAAACAGCACAGATCATAACTCTGCTGCAGCCCCCAGGGGCTGAGTGGGCTGTCCACTGGTCTACCTCGTACGATCCAGTGATGCACAGAGACTACACGGTAATTATATTTGTACAAGATTAGTTAGCATTAAGAGTAACTATGTCCCAAAGTAATAACAGTATAACCATATAATCTGCTTTGTGAGTTAGGCTTACATTTGCTTCCTAAATCCTCTTCCCACTTACTGATCTTGACATTACTTGGGGGTGGGGGGAGGCAGGAGGAATGGACTCTGGACACTGCCCTCTGCTGGTGACCAGCGGCGAATCACCATCCCTGCAAGTCTCAAGGAGTAAGAAATTGTCCGGAGAGGCCAGTCCACTGCAGTCCCCCCCGGTGAGCCTCAAGGAGGGAGAGCTGTCAGTAGCCTTTGCCTGGTCAGAGCGCCGGGACCTGACAGGCTGACTGCCATCCCTCTTCCCTTATTTAGGCCGCACATGACCCCGAGCCCCTGTCAACTCCATTTCCACCCAGAGTTTCCATTCTTCTCAGACTGGTCAAGACAAGGACTCCAAGCCCTAGCCGACTCCTCAGAAGAAGGGGTGGGTTGGAGGAAGTGGACCACCTCCATGCCCATCCTATGCGTCCCCCATGGTCCAGCATCAAGGAATATGAACTGATGAACTGACCTTCAGCTTCTTATCCCATGTATGGCTAGCAGTATTTGTCCCACAGGGCAAAAATGGACAAGAGAATAACCACTTCCCAAGCTACCCCAAACCAGACTGACCACCTTTAATAGTAACTCCTAAAATGTGCATGGCACTTCCCAGTTTATAAAGCATTTCCACAGCCATTGTCTCATTTAATCCTCAAGACGATCCTATCAATAGGTATTATCACTCCTGTTCTATCGCTAAGACGCAGAGAGAGAAGTAGCTTGCCCGAGGTCAGGTAGCCAGTCAGTGATGGAGCTAAGACTGGAGTCCTGATCATATGACGTCAAGTCTTAGACTTGTTCTAGGACATACAGTGGCCTCCCAACTCCTAGCAGACCCTGGGTAGAGCACTAGCATTAATGGGCGTGGTGCTATGTTATAGTGGATATGTCTTGCTCTGTGGTAATCCTCCTGTGTAGTCTTGGGTTTCTGGTTGAACCCCAACTATGATGCAAGTCAGTGAGAGCAGGGACTGCCTTTTACGTGCTCCTTTGGATCCCTCCAGAGTCAAGCTCAAGGTGGAACATAAAGGTGTTCTCAGGGCTTCCCTGGTGGCACAGTGGTTGGGGGTCCACCTGCCGATGCAGGGGACACAGGTTCATGCCCCGGTCCGGGAGGATCCCACATGCCACGGAGCGGCTGGGCCCGTGAGCCATGGCCGCTCAGCCTGCGCGTCCGGAGCCTGTGCTCCACAACGGGAGAGGCCACAACAGTGAGAGGCCCGCATACCATAAAAAAAAAAAGGAGGTTCTCAGATATGAGTGGATTCGTTGTTGATGGTCCACAGAAATGCAAGCCATAAGAACATGCTAGAATGAAACCATCTGAAGGAGCAGCTAGCAGGAAGGAGTGAGGACGGTGCAGACAGGCTGGGCATGGAAGGCTCCCATTCTCTATGACAGCTCTCCCCCTCTCCTACTGTTGGAGCTCTGTTGGAACATATTTGATGATCTACAGTTCTCAGTATGGGAGCAATGAACAATAAATAGGAGCCATGAGTTGGCAGCCTCCCCAAAATTCCAGAGTGGAAACCAGTGGGTGACTCCCAGCCAAAGAGGAGGGAGGAAAGGAGAATCTCAGGCTGATCAGAACCATGCCTGACACATCTTAAACACCCAGTAGATATTTGTGATTGAATGAATGGGGAACCAGAGCAGAAGGTTCTTGGGAATAAGGAGAACTGTGCTAGATAAAAATCAGTTGCATGGGAAATCTCAGAGGTCTTTATGTCTGTGTAGGGAGTCCTGGGGTTGAGCTGGGTTTGGGTAGGGTGCCTTTGGACGCTAGACCTATGTTTGGGCTTGCTTAGCTGGCATTACATATTTCCCATTTCTTCTCCATGGCCATTCTTCTCTGAAAACACCTCATCCTATTTTATTCCAGATGTATTTCCTTACCCAAAGAGAATTGAATCTCTTTTAGAGATATTGATAACTGTATTTCAGAAAAGCATATTTCTTATTGTTTGAATAGAAAAGTGTATAAAATGTTAGGTGTATTTATGTCCAATTCTTACAGTCAGGCTTCCTTATGTCATAGAAGTACCTTCTCTAACAGTATATTTGTTCATACAGCTAATGAGCTTTTCCTTCTAGAAAATTCTCTTTAAAAGCAGGCCATCCTCCTGGCCACATCATAATATATGTTGTCTACTAATGATTGCCAAAGATTTTTCTTTTATCACTATCCCCTATCAGTTAAAAATTTAGCATATATCCAGAGTATATGCATTTCTACATAAATTATATACATGTACTCCAGTTCCAATGTATTATATGCATTAAAAATATATCTGCAAAATAGGCAATATAGAATTAAGAGATAAAGTACTTTTTTTCCTGTACTCCAAAGGATCAGATGACTTCCTGGGGTGCCCACAGCCCATTTTGGAGGCCACTGGCTTACACAAGATGACACCCAATGCACCCCAACTAAACATAATCAAAGAAGAATTTTACTTTGCCAAATCATTGCTGAAACATCTCATTCCAAAAGGTCCCATTCCATCTTGTAAGGGTTGAAAAAAATACCAACATGCCACATTTCAGATCGGTCAAAGCTTTTTCTGCCCCAGAAGCAGTTTTGAGGGAGAAATTGTCATCTAGCTCTACAGTTATGCAAATGTGATAGTTATTTTTGACACTGGTAAATAATAGTTCTGTATGCACAGGCACTGTGTTCTTATCTTCTCATGCAAGGTCTCAAGTCATAATTTAGATGTTCGTAAGTGATTAGCATTTTGGAGCTATGGTAAGCAATTTGTGCAGTGTTCCCCATCTATCTTCTGCATTGAAAAGGTGATTAGCACCTTGGGGGTGGGGAAGGGAATACCTAACAAAATGCTTCTCTGATCAAGGCAAATCAGCTGGCTGATGGATGATTGGCTGATGTACGTATATACGCCATACCCTGGGTTGTGCTGTGTTCATGTTGGAATTAACGAAGGCTGCTTTTATCAGAAATTCATCTGACTTCTCTTCAAATGGTATGAAAATCATTACCCCTCAAAATAGTATTACTACAAATTATTTGATGCAGAATAAAAATATACACGCAACACTGGTAATACAACAAGCATAGTACTGTTATAAAAGTCTTTAAAAGACTACAAGACAGCATTGCCAGCCCACTCTAAAAATAGCTAATTGAGAAAGATTCCTTTATGCTAATGCTTTTAATTGCCTGGGCAGCTTTATAGAAAAGTCAGTTACTGGCTAGTACTTTGAGAAGCTTAATAGCCAAAACCAGGAGCCCAGTTAAATAGTGTCACAGCGGGAGCACCGGTTCCTTCCTGCATGGCTGTACTGGATGTCTTTCTGGCTAATTAGTGAATCACATCCATTGTGCAAATGAGCACCTCCTGATTGGCAACAGCTTGTATCGCTCCCCACCGCCCATGCAAAATGAGGCCAACTGAATGGCTGTTTGTAGTCCAATGCAGAATGAGGGAATGGTAAAGTGTTAGAGCCAATCTCCTTCAGAGATCACATAGCCTAACTTCTCAATTTACAGATGAGGAAACTGAGTCTTCAGAGATTAGGATCCTTGCCTAAATTTCCTCAGTTAGCTAGTGGTAAAGCCAAGCTTAATTTCAGGCTTTTAAACTTCTAATAGATTCTGTTCTTTTCTGCCTTTAATTTTTATTTCATCTTGGAAACGTTGGGATGCTACACACAGAAACTCATGAGACCCTATTATAGCGACAGGGAAACTAAGGTTGATAGAATGAAGTGTCACCAGATCAAGGACTCAAGAGACCTGTCATTTGAAGTACCCTAAAACCACAGCCTCTCTGCCCATCACATGGGAATTGAGCCTTTTCCCATGGGAAAATTCCTGGGTCATCTAACACCATCATGAAAGGACATAGACATGACTTTCATGAGTCCTTGAAACACTTCCCCACAGTGCTTAGGAAGTGCCCAAGGTTTTCCTATTTCCCCACACCCCCGGGGTTCTGAGCTGAGGCCAATGGCTTCAGTCATAGCAAATTTGGATTATGAAACCTCTTCTCTTCTGAATTGTTGGGACTGACTTTTTCTTTTCTTTCCTTTTCTTTTCTTTTTCCAATTCCTTTGTAATCATCTCAAAGCCAAGTGCTCATTTCCACCAGAACTTTAAACATTGTGCCTCTATGTAGCACAGCTTTTAATTTTCCTCCCTAACAGAAGTGATTGTTTATGTTGTAAATGCCACATTAGTCTCCATGAAATGGAGATGGAATTGATTTTCATTTCAGAGATTTCACAGCTTGCCCCAGAACTTTATGCTTGATTGCCAATGCTCAGAAATGCATGGGCTTCTGAGAGGTTCAGAAATGATGTGTGTAATATATAAAAATGTGAGAATTGGAGCCGCATTTGTTGGGAGACAGACCCCTGTGTCTCAGTAGCTGTGTCTGTCCAGGTACTCAAAGAAAAACAATGCCTTGAGAGACTTCCCTGGTGATGCAGTGGTTAAGATTCTGCCTGCCAATGCAGGGGACACAGGTTCGAGCCCTGGTCCAGGAGGATCCCACATGCCGCAGGGCAACTAAGCCTGTGCACCACAAGTATGGAGCCTGCGCACCACAACTATGGAGCCTGCGCTCTAGAGCTCGTGAGCCACAACTACTGAGCCTGCATGCCACACTACTGAAACCCCTGCGCCTAGAGCCCAGGCTCCACAACAAGAGAAGCCACTGCAATGAGAAGCCTGCACAGAGCCATGAAGACCCAATGCAGCCATAAATCAATAAATAGACAGATAGATAGATACATTTATTTATTTATTTATTTATTTTTTTAAAAATGCCTTGAGTAGAGGTGACACCTTCAAGAAACAGACTTCAGTCTCAAGTCAGCTCACCCACAGTACCACCATCTTTCCCCTCCAGAAAGCTCTGGAAGATTTATTCATGGATCCCTTATTTTAACAAGCATTTCCTGATCACCTGCCCAGAGCTGCTTGGGCATTAAAGGAGTGAAAGGAGGAGTAGCACGCACCTTGGGAAGTTTATAACCTAATCGGGGAGAGAAGACGCAGGATGCCACCAGTGTATTTGGCAGGGACACATGGATACACTCCAAACGGAATTCAGAATGTACACTGCTCGAAACAAAGGAAGGGAAAAGCTACAGAGGCACATGAGGAATGGAGGTGGAATGAAGAGCCGATGTCAGATTGACCCAAAGGAAATGTTTTATTTTTGCTTGTCCCCCGCTGCTGCTCACAGAGCTACAGTCCCCTCCTCCTTGGGGAACCTGTTGTTTTTAACTGCTGAAGCCAAGATGACAGATGGCTCCACTCTCTTTCAGAGATGTGAGAGAATGCCACTGGCATTTCATGGGCTTGGACAAATACTACATCTGTTCTGGTCTTGGTCATCTGTTGGCCTAATCATCCAGAGGGCATGCCTTCCAAAGGGCCCACCTTACTTTCCTGGAAGCCCCTTCCTCTTCAAGAACTCCTTTGAAGCTGGAGCTTTTAGAATACAGTGAACATTCAATACAATATAATTAAGATATTCCCTATTATTCTATTGACTATTACATTGGACAGACCATTTCAAAGGTCTACATTTTCATACGGGGTGGACAGAATGGCATCTCTGTAGCACACTACTTTTTTTTCTGTGCAAGTTTTTTTTATTTTCTAACACAAATTTCAAATGTTTTCATTGAAGTATAATTGACTTACACTATTATATTAGTTTCAGGTGTGTAACATAGTGACTCAATATTTTTATGTATTACAAAATGGTCACCATTATAAGTCTAATTATCATCAGTCATGATACAAAGTTATTACAATATTTTTGACATGTATATATATATATATATATATATATATATATATGTAATATACCTTCAAGCAACTTAGGCTGCTTCCATATCTTAGCTATTGTAGATAATGCTGCAATGAACACTAGGGTGCATAAACCTTTTCAAATTAATGTCTTCATTTTCTTCAGATTAGTACCCAGAAGTGGAATTCCTGGATCACATGGTAGTTCTATTTTTAATTTTTTGAGGAACCTACATACTGTTTTCCATACTGGCTGTATCAGTTTACATTCCCATGCGAGTGTTCCCTTTTCTCCACATCCTTTCCAAAACTTGTAATTTCTTGTCTTTTTGATAATAGACATTCTGACAGGTGTGAGATAATATCTCATTGTGGTTTTGATTTGCATTTCACTGATGATTAGTGATGCTGAACATCTTTTCATGTGCCGTTTGTAGTACCACACAAATATTAGTATTATCTATTCCAGTTCTGTGAAAAATGTCTTTGGTATTTTGACAGGGATTACATTGAATCTATAGCTTTCTTTTAGTAGTATGGACATTTTAACAATATTAATTTTTCCAATCTATGATCATGGTATATCTTTCCATTTATTTGTCTCATATTCAGTTTTTTCACTGATGTCTTGTAGTTTTCAGAGTACAGGTCTTTCACCTCCTTGGTTAAATTTATTCCTAGGTATTTTATCTCTTTATTTTATTCTTTTTGATGCAACTGTAAATGGGATTGCTTCCTTATTTTCTCTTTCTGATAGTTTGTTATTAAGTGTATAAAAATTCAAAAGATTTCTTTATATTAATTTTGTACCCTTTACAAAATTAATTCAACTTTTCGGAATTCATTTATTAGTTCTAATAGTTTCTTGGTGGAGTCTTTAGGGTTTTCTATATGTAATATCATGTCATCTGCAAATAGTGACAGTTTTACTTCTTCCCTTCCAATTTGGATGCCTTGCATTTTATTTTTTCTTGTTTGATTGCTGTGGCTGAGACTTCCAACACCATGTTGAATAAAAGTGGCAGGAGAGGGCATTCTTGTTTTCTTCCTGATCTTAGAGGGAATGCTTTCAGTTTTTCACCATTGAATATGACGTTAGCTGTAGGTTTGTCATATATGGCCTTTATTATGTTGGGGTATGTTTCCTCTATACACACTTTGTTGAGAGTTTTTATCATAAATGGATGCTAGACTTTGTCAAAAGCTTTTTCTACATCTTTTGAGATGATTATATGATTTTTATCCTTCGTTTCATTAATGTGGTACATCACATTGATTTTTCAGATATTGAACCATCCTTGCATCCCTGGAATAAATCCCAATTCATTGTAGTGTATGATCTTTTTAATATATTATTGAATTCAGTTTGCTAATATTTTGTTGAAATTTTTTGATTCTCTGTTTATGAAGGATATTGACCTGTACTTTTCTTTTTTTGTAGTGTCTTTGTCTGGTTCGATATCAGGGTAATGCTGACCTCATAGAATGAATTAGAAAGTGTCCTCCCCTGTTCAATTTTTTGGAATAGTGGAGAAGGACAGGTATTAATTCTTCTTTAAAAATTTGGTAGAATTCACCTGTGAAGTCATCTTCTCCTGAACTTTGTTTGTTGGAAGTTTTAATTACCAATTCAATTTCATTACTAGTAATCAGTCTTTTCAGGTTTTCTGTTTCTTCCTGATTAATCTTGGAAAATTGTATGTTTCTAGGAATTTACCCATTTCTTCTAGGTTTTTCAAATTTTTGGCATATGATTATTTACAGCAGTCTCTTATGATTATTTGTATTTCTGTGGTATTGATTGTAACTTCTTCCCTTTTATTTCTGATTTTATTTATTTAGGTATTCTCTCTTTTTTTCTTGATGAATGTGGGTAAAGGTTTATCAATTTTGTTTATCTTTTCAAAGAACCAGCTCTTAGTTTCACTGATATTTCCTATTGTTTTTTATTCTTTATTTCATTTTTTCCATGCTGTTCTTTATTATTTCTTCCTTCTACTAACTTTGGGCTATGTTCTTCTTTTTCTAATTTCTTTAGCTGTAAAGTCAGATTGTTTATTTGATATTTTTCTTGTTTCTTGAGGTAGGCCTATATTGCTATAAACATCCCTCTTAGAACTGCTTTTGCTGTGTTCCACACGTTTTGGAAATTGCATTTCCATTTTCATTTGCATCAAGATATATTTTGATTTCCTTTTTGATTTCTCCATTGACCCATTGGTTGTTTAGTCTCCATGTGTTTATGTTTTTTCCAGGTTTCTTCTGTAATTGATTTACAGTTTCTTATTGTTGTGGTCAGAAAAGATACTTGATATCATTTCAGTCTTCTTTAATTTATTGACACTTGTTTTGTGGTCAGACATGTGATCTATGCTGGAGTTTGTTCCATGTGCACCTGAAAAGAGTATGTATTCTGCAGTTCTGGGATGGAATGTTCTTTATATATCTATTAAATCCATCTGGTTTAATGTGTCATTTAAAGCCAATGTTTCCTTATTGATTTTCTGTCTGGATGACCTATCCATTGATGTAAGTGGGGCATTAAAGTCCTCTACCATTATTGCATTGCTTTCAATTTCTCCCTTTACATTTGATAATATTTGCTGTATATATTTAGGTGCTCCTATGTTGGGTGCCTAAATATTTACAAATGTTATATCCTCTTTTTGGATTTACCATTTTATCATTATGTAATGCCCTACTTTGTCTTTTGTTACAATCTTTGTTTTGAAGTCTATTTTTTCTCATATTAGGATTGCTACCCCAGCTTTCTTTTTGTTTCCATCTGCATGTAATATGTTTTTCCATCCCTTCACTTTCAGGCTGCGTGTGTCTTTAGATCTGAAGTGGGTCTCTTATAGGCAGCATATAGAGAGGCCTTGTGTTTGTTTGTTTGTTTTTTTAATCCATTCAGCCACCCTTTGTCTTATGATTGGAGCATTTAGTACATTTATATTTAAAGGGATTATTGATAGGTATGTATTATTTCCAGTTTGTTCATTGTTTTCTGGTTGTTTTCATAGTTCTTCTCTGTTCCTTTCTTCTTGTCTTTGTTTCTTCTTTTGTGGTTTGATGAGTTTCTTTAGTGTTATGTTTGGGTTCCTTTCTCTTAATTGTTTGTGTATATATTGTAGGTTTTGGTTTGTGATTACAATGAGGTTCATATATATCAGCCTATATATAGCAGTTTATTTTAAGTTGGTAGTTGCTTAAGTTTGAATGCATTCTAAAAGCTCTACAGTTTTACTACCCTCTCCATGTTTTATGCTTTTGATATCATATTTTACATCTTTTTATTTTGTGTGTCCCTTAATCCTTATTGTAGTTATATTTGATTTTACTACTTTTGTCTTTTAACCTTCATACTACCTTTTAAGTGGCTGCTCCACTGCCTTTGCTATATATTTGCCTTTACCAGTGAGATTTTTTTCTTTCATAGATTTTCTTATTACTAGCTATGACCTTTTCTTTTCTCTTAAAGAAGACCCTTTAACATTTCTTGTAAGGCTGCTTTAGTGATGGTGAACTCCTTTACTTTTTGCTTTCCTGGGAAACTCTGTATCTCTCCTTCAATTCTGAATGATAACCTTGCCGTGTAGAGTATTCTCAGTTGTGTTTTTTCCTTTTGGCACTTTAAATATATCATGCCACTTTCTTCTAGCCTGTAAGGTGTCTGCTTAAAAATCAGCTTTATAGTCTTATGGGAGTTCCCTTGTATGTGACTAGTTTTTTCTCTTGCTGTCTTTTAAATTGTCTCTTTATCTTTAAATTTTGCCATTTTAATTTTAGTTTGTCTTGAAGTGGTTCTCTTTAGATCCATCTTGTTTGGGACTCTCTGGGCTTCCAAAACTGGTCTCTTTCCTGCCCCAGGTTAGGTAGGTTTTCAGTCATTTTTTCTTCAAATAAGTTTTCTGCCTCTTTCTCTCTCTCTTGTTTCTATGAAACAGCTACCTCTCCCAGTCTTGAAGGCATGACCTTGTGTAAGTGCATCTGCTGTGTAGACTGTGTGTGCTGGGTGGCTTTGGCAGGCTGGGTGGAGCAGGGGTGCTCATGGGCTGGGGTGAGGACAAGAGGTCCCAGGGTAAGCCATGCAGTGTATAATTTACATGGCAGTGTTGGGGGATGGAGTCTTCTGCTGGAGGAGATCAGGAAATCTTATTTTGAATGATTATCATTATTGTTATTATAAACCTTTCTACTTAATTATAACTAGCTCCATTGTGTTATAAATATGTATATTTTAATGTTAACAAGATGAGCTTTATTGGCCAAAGACACAATCAGTGATTAAAACAGAAATCTCTTGATGTCTAAAACAGCCACCCTAAATTAATGATAGTGTGTAAAGAGCCCCAATTCCACTGCCAGTCAATGAGTGAAATTTCTTTACATCAAGATAACAACTGGGTGTGATTTAATATTTCTGAGTGAGACTTCAAAATTGAGTGCTGGGTCATGTAGGCTGGTGCAAGACTCTCTCCCTGTCTGTCCGTCTGTCTATCTCTCTCTCTTTCTTTCTCTCTCTCTCTCTCTCTCTCTCTCTCTCTCACACACACACACACACACTTTTTGGTGTGCTTCTTCTTTAAACAGAGTAGGGGGAGGAGGTGGCTTTTTCAAGTCCAGTTCTCATTTTGTGTCGAAGAGTAGTATTGATTTTCCACCCATGACTGCTGAAAATTAAAATTCCTTCATGAAGCTGGGTTCTATTCTTGTTGTGTTCCTTATCTTTTTAAATATGATTCCCTGCACTTCAAGGCTTCATGGCTAAAATCATAATGAACTTCCCCATCCACCACAGTGCACAGGATCAAGAGAGATTTGCCCGCAGGCCCGTGTTTGTGGCTGTAGGAGGGACAGCTAGGGCCTTGGGCTGGAATAAATGTTTTTCCTCTGGTTACTTAATGCCCTATCTTTGGGCCACCGGCTTATTGACTTACTACTAATTTTCCTGTCAGGATAATTCTTCCAATCAAGATTTAAAACAAACTAGGAGGTTACTGAAGTGCTGAGATTAAAGCCTAATGCTTCCTTTTATTTGATTAAGATACTCTTATCTGGTTTCTTTGGGCCCAATTTAGACTCGGCACAAGCCTTCGTTAAAGGGCCAGGCTTGTTTGTTTCAAGCAGACACTTTCTTTCACATCTGCCTCTCCTACTGTGTATTTGCCCACTGGGAAGAAGAAATAGATTATTCCCCCCTGAATCAACTTTCAGGCAGCTGCTCAGGGCAACTTTCTTCAATGTCTTGCCATGGAAAAAGAAACCAGTCATTTCCTAAGTGGTGATTTGGGGTGACCTATATTTTTGGAAACTGTTGGATTCACCATCACCTCCTCTTCTTCCAACATGTGGACCCAAAGCCTGAATAGAGAACTGCACTTAGAGGAGTGATTATCGAGAAAGGAGAGACAATCTGGGAAGAACACAGCGTGTTCACCTGACACCACTAAATGCACAGACTCACCATGACTTTAAAGGTGGTCTTTTAAATTTATCTCTTATCCCCATTGTTTGCTTCACAAATGATGTTGAGCCCCTTCACCAGTATCTGAGGAAGGTATTATCCAGTTTATAGCCTGTAAACCAAGTAGACTTTGCCCATCCCCTTCTGTTATTTTCTGTATATGTTCATTTTAGCCCCCAAGAGAAAGCTCCCCAACCAAACATCCAGCCCAGCTACATAGTCTGATTTGAAGGCCAGAGACAGACGTACAGAGAACATGAAGTTAGTGAGGAAGGTTATGGGGATGCTGTTTTCAGCACTGAACATCTTTATTTTCCACCAAGTTTTCTTTTAATCTCTCTTTCTATTAAAAGTCTTCTCAATGCTAATGCAATAAATTTAGATCTGTAGCCAGATGCAAAGCAAAACTTTTGGCAGGGAATATTCCATCAAAAGACATTGCAAATGAAATATGCTCTCCCTTGGGGATTATTCTACAGTTTAATTTAATTTGACATTTCAAATTAAATTAATTCAAATGGTTATGCAGTTTCCAGGGAAAACAGACTTCATTTATGATGTTCTGCCACCAAATTGTTTAGCAGCCATCATACATCTCACATTGTTAACGAAGAAAGATAAATAGTGACAAGGTAAGCTCTTCCCCTCATTTTCCAGTCCCGGCCTTAAATAGAACACAAGGAAGTCCTTCCAACATCATACGCTCCCTTGCTGGGCAGCATAAATATTTATTAAGACCATTATAGTTAAGACTAATACTATCTGTGGACCCTTCTATCTAATCATTTCCTAGTATGTGATGAAGATGTATGGAGCCTCATGAGAGGAACAGATGTGATGATTCCTGTTTTATAGACCAGGAGACAGGTGGTGATGGGATTTACCCAGCCTCACACAGAGCACCAGGATGAGAGGCAGGAGCTCAGATCCAGCCCCCAGGTTCTCAACCCTCCACTGTATCACGTTATGCTTCCTGCTTGTAGCCCTTCACTCGGTCTTAATATAACCTGAACTAGGTCTGCACTATCCAAGCGAACAGAAAATGAAGTCATTATTGAGTAAATGAATCAACACAGGCATGCCATCTGGGGAGCTAAGGAGAAGAAGACTCATGTCCCACAGCTGTCTTTTATGTCATTTTATTTTTTAGATTAACAGACAGAAAATTGCCTCTTTTCTTCAGTTGTCATTTTTGTTTGTTGTTTGTCCTAAATAATCTAGGTTACCCACTCTCTTTTGTGAGTGTGGTTAGCCGGGAAAAGAGCCCTGCATCCCTTTGGCGCAGGAAGGAGCTGGTGGCCCCTCAGGGTGACTACAAGGCCCTCCTGCCTGGTTCTGGAAAGCCTGGTTGGCTGTGAGCTGGGGAGGAAGATGCAAAGCCCCGCCAAGGCAGCGAGGGATGCTTAGTGATCTGATGCTAGGTCACTTGGATTGGAAAGGCTTCCTCCAGTGTGGAGAGTGGGCAAGCAAACATTTACCAACATGTTATGACCTGGGGAGCTTTTTTGCCTGTTTTTCTTCTTTCTTTTATAGCATAGGTTTATTGAACGCATGCTGTTCCTCGAGTCTACTAACCTCATGTCCCTAAATGTTGACTGGAGGACGGCAGACCATTTGTGGAAGGCTTACGTCTCTGTTATTGCCTTCGTGCCCACTGGCCACATGAAAACTCCAAGGCTTCGCTGCTAAAACAGAGTTTAATATTATCACAAAAGATGGTGGCAGAGCACAGAAAGCTAGATTTACAGCAGTTCATTGCTACTTCCTTCAACAAAGGACACAAGTTTTAGAGAACAAAGGGGGTGTATCTGTGCCAACATCTCATGCCATCAGCACTGTTCAGCTCAACCCCATTTCCTCCTAACATCCACAAGGAAACACGCATATGCCTTTATTCTTTTTTATGCCTTCACTTTAGAAGAGTTCTTTTTCAGGGGTACAGCTAGGAGAATCCATGGATTTAGAGTTCCTTGACGGGAGAAATGGAATTTTCATTCCTCTGACATATGAACCTTTAGGGGAAAAAACAGTAATTATTAGAACAGTGATACTTGGTACAATAGATGCTTGTAAATTGTTCCCAAACATGAAAAACTTCAGTGTCATATAGTTCTGCATTTGTCTTCAAGTACAACACCCAGTGGGCTTATTCTGTTGTAAGGATAATGCTATTATGCAATCAATATTATTAGCACAGTAATAATAATGTAAATGCTGCAGCTACATAATTAACTCACCAGCTACTTAGCACCTGGGATCTCTTGAATTCATAAATGCCTAACTAATCCTGACATTTTTTTTTTTTTTTTTTTTTTTTTTTTTTTTTGCGATACGCAGGCCTCTCACTGTTGTGGCCTCTCCCGTTGCGGAGTACAGGCTCCGGACGCACAGGCTCAGCAGCCATGGCTCACGGGCCCAGCCACTCCGTGGCATGTGGGATCTTCCCAGATCGGGGCACGAACCCGTGTCCCCTGCATCGGCAGGCGGACTCTCAACCACTGCGCCACCAGGGAAGCCCAATCCTGACATTTTTTAAAGCCATCTTTTCAATTCTTGAAAAAGGAATCCACAAAATCCAAAAGTGAGGAGGCCCCTAAAGATAATTTTGAAAGCCAAGACCCATAGCCACCTACCTGGTTGAAGAGAATCATAAAGGCTACAATGTTCTGAACACCTACCAAGAGCCTGGGAAGTGTTTAAATGCAGTATCTTATTCCATCTTCACAACTCAGAGATAAGGGTTCCTGTCCCCACTTTGCCAAAAGAAGAAACTGAGCCACAAGGAGGTGAAGTAACTCGGTCAACGTTGCATGCCCAGGCAGAGTTGGGATTTGAAACCAGTTGTTTTTTTGCTGTCAAGCCCAGATTCTAACTGACTGTATATAATTCTCTGGCTGCCCTGGTTACAGATAAACACAAACCGAGGAGACTGGACTCTTGTCTCTCTCTTTCTATTCATCTCCTTTCACTTTTCCCTTTGCATTTTTTTCCCCCTCTTTGGCTTTCTTCTTATAATCAGATAGACACTGGAATTTTACACTGGCTCTCCCCTTTATTTTTTTCTTTTTCGCTTAACAAAAATATTTGCTAAGAATCCACTTGCAGCAGGTTTTGTAACAATTACTTTGCACAGTTTGTTAACCGATGGTCCCTCTTGCCCCTAAGATTGCACATTCCAAAATTATTTTAACTCTCTTATCAAAGGGCTAGATGTGTAGAAAATGATCTCTCTCTGTGACAAATACTAAATGAACTGAGTTTATTTAGCCAGCAGAAGAGGAACTTGAACAGTGTTTTTGAAACAGCTTTCAAGTTTATAACAGAGATATTGAAACCTTCCCAGCTGTTCTCCATGGCTAGCAAAAACAGAACAGAAGGAAAGTGGTTCACTCAAAGCAATAGACCTTCTGATTATGTGTAAGAACTTTCTGGCTGTGAAGAATTGTTAGACAAGGACATGGTTTACTGAGGCGGGTTGTCCTTGGACACCTTTCTGAATAGGACGGTTTGCTTTCTGGGGCATTTTAGACTTAGGGGGAGTAGTTTGAATGCGTTGAGTAGACGCTGAGTCCAGGCTGAGTCCTCAGCTCATCCAGGCTGAGTCGTCTCATTGTACAGAATGTGTTTAGATAGTTTGTCTACACTGTCAACACGAAGTGGAAGTTTCATCAATTTTCTGGTAAATTCTGAAACACGGATATAAGATAAAATATATTTCATCTAAAGGATCCAAATTGATTTCTCTGTCCAAATCACATGTATACACATCCATATAGAGAAACTAGACAAGATCATATTAAGATAACAAACTTAATTGGATTTATAAAAATCCAATTGTTAGCTTCTTAGAGGTAGGTACCATGTAAACGTAAGCCATCTCTAGAATGAGAGCCACTATGCATTTTATTAGCACAGTTATGGAAATGGAGACAGATGAGCATCCGTCACTAAGGACCTGGGTTCAGATCCTTGTACAATTCATGTGATATATCTGAGAGTCTGCTTTCCTCTCTATAAAATGAAAAAGATTACGCCTATTTCCTGGTATGGGGAGAGGGAGCTTAGATTAGAGAGCATTTGTACTTCACCTCTCAGAGTGTCTGCCAATACCAGTTGGTTCTTTCCTAATAAAATGTTCCATGGAACCTCTTGCATGGTCCAGCCCAGGGGCCCTGTAAAGCCTCACTAATGCATTCACTGGCAAGTTGCAACCATATCCCAAGCCTCTCTCAGCCAACTTCCCTCCCACCCCCAGTCTGGGCCCTCGTTTCCAAAGAGGATAGGACAGGAGTACTCCTCTCTGGTTTTGAGCTCCTACATGTTTGAGCATTGAGTATTTTTACAGCCAATGTGTCATAATTGAGAACATTTTCGTGGCACCTCTAAGGAATAGCAGTATGTTCAATGGGATGGGTATTGAGGAGGAGGCACCATAGTAGAAGCAGTGAACTGGGGATTAAAGGACCCGAGTTCTGGATGCAGGGTTGCCAAGATGATTTGGGGTAGGTCACTTCACTGCTCTGTGCCTTGGCAGCAATTAACATTTATTCTGTGCCTACTATGTGCCAGGGACCTGTTTACTACCTTCATTATTTTCAGTATCTATAGTACCCTGAGGTAGATAGACAGCACACCCTTCCTTTTACAGATGGGGAAACTGAGGTTCAGGCAAGTTGGGAAGGACCCCTGATGGCCGGTGAACAGATGAGCTGACATTAGCACCCATGATGCAAGACGTCATGGCATGAACCTGTCCCACTCCACAGTCCTGACTCAGTTCCCTCATGGAAAACAATGAGATTAGATGAAGTTCTCTAGGGTCTTCTATGTCCCAGATAGTTGATGAATCTAATTCTGGACTCCTTCCCAGCCTCACAGCCAGCCTGGACTCATTAAGGGTGGAGTCACGGAAACGATCACAACCATCAATTTCCACCTCTCTCACTCCCACCCCTTCATTTGTCTCCCTTCCTCTCTAAAGACTCTTTGGAAGTTCACTTTTATTTCCTTCCCTGAGAAATCATTGTTGACATTTTTTTGAAAAGAAGGGCTTTTTGGTGAGGGGACAGAATTGAAAGAGTACTTTGGTTAAAAAGTCACTTGACAAATGATCCTATTTCCTTTGGAGATGCTCTTGTAACATTATTATGAGCCGTCTGTTAAGCTCCTCTCCCCTTGCTTGATCTTTCTGGTGCTCAGTCCCCCAGAGAAAACAGGCAGGAAGGGAGGACGAGCCCTCCTCACTGGGCACAGAGGAATGGGGCAGTGCTGGTCAGTGCATGTAGCAAAGGCGTAGACAATCCAAGCCAAACTCAAATACCAGCAAATGTTCTAGGGATTAGCAGATAAGTCGTACCAGGAGAGGGCCAGGGAACCAAATTTATGTAGCCGAAAAAGGATCCAACTCCAAGGGGACACAATCACGGTCTATAAATACCTCTACAAAAACAGTATAAATGAAGTAAGGGAATTAATCAATCATGTCTCCAAAGCCAGGAGGACAAGGTGCACTAGCCCTTGGCATGGACAGGGAGATGGAAAGCACAGTAGTAAAAAGTTCAGAGCTCAAAGGGGTAATTGGGCAAAGGGCTGGGCTCTCCAGGGCAAATGGCCATGATCCACCGCTGTCTGGAGACCAGGGCAGGAGGAGATTAAATGCGAATTGAGCCGGAGTCCAAGGAGGCTCAAGAAGGCTAGATGGGGGTCAAACAAGATGACCCAAGTGGTTCTTCCACCTATGATTCAGTGAACTGAGGAGTAATTACTTGCTCTTGCAAATTGCTTGGTAAATACGCTGAGTAAATCAAAGAAGCATTTTCAGCAGCAGAGTAGCTGGGGGCAAGCAGATTGGCTGCAGATTCCAGAGAGATCCCGTGCAGCGTTGGGTTTGTCAGTGAGACTTTTTATCATAACTTTGGGTGGCACACCTGCCCCGGTTTAATCCATGTTTATTAACCTGAAAAGCAGCTTCCCTTGTCAGAGGGCGGGCACTCCACCAAGGGCCTTATCCGGCCTCAGCCTGCCTGCCCCGGCCCCTTCCAGAAGAACCTTCCTCCTCTTGCCTCCCCACCGCACACTCTGCCTGCCCCGCCCTGCCCTGCAACAATATTAATGGCTCCAGCCTAAGTACTTGAACGGAGCTAGGCCTCTCCTCCACAGAGCCTGTTTAGGATGGCCTGAATGCCTGCTGGGAATAATTCTAGCCATAGGCAAGCTCAAGAATTATTGATGAAATAAGCTTCTGGGGCCCGAGTCTGGGGTTTTGCAGATGCAACGACAAGATTATTGTTTAAGTGGGGCCTTGATCAGGCGGTGACCTAGAACACATTTAGTGTCTTTATTGCTTTCGCAGCTTCCTGGGGCTAACACTGACTTCTGCCACGGAAGCCTGGGCGGCTTATTGGGAAAGGGAGTGAAAGGAAGTGGACGGTGAGATTGTCTGCACGTCCAGAAGGCCAGAAAGTACCGAGGCAGCATCTTGCCCCGGGATGAGAGGGCCCCGGGTCTCCCTTGAGTCGCCAGGATGGAATGGCATAAAATAATTCAGCTTTGCAGTGACTTGCTGTTTTCACCTTAAAAGCTCAACCTCACCAGGTTCGAAGAGCAGATAAATCAATGACGAGGGAGGTGGAGACAGACCTAGAAGAAGGTCATCTGGGAAGGCCACGTCCAGGGCCAGAGGGACAGGACAGAGGGCAGCACCCTTGTGGTGTGGGCTTCAGCTGGCCATGGGTCTCTAGGGGGTAAGGGCCACAGAAAGCACTGTCTGAAAAGAACAGCTCCGCAACACATAGAAAGGGGTGCAGGGGTCTTGTCTTTCCTCCCTGCACAGGGTTATTTCCTCACTCATTCATTTATTCACTCAATTTGTACTGAGCACCTACCCTGTATCAGGCACTTTGCTAGGCTTGGAGATTCCGCAATAAATAAGATCGTTTGCAGTCTCAACATGCTCAAGGAAGATGCGCTCCCAATCACATCGGGTCCTTAATACCACAATGGAGGGATAGACACAGCCTTCCCCATGCACACAGTGGCAACTGCCAAGAGCACTGCTTTGTAGAAAAGTAACATGTGAACCTTTGAAGGGTGAATAGGAGTTTTCCAGTTAGAGAAAGACCATCCAGATAGTGGCAATGAGATTGCATGACTTAATCAAGGAGTAATAAATGGTCCAGGAAAGCTGGGGTATAGAGTGCCTAGTGGGGAAAGCATGAGATAGTATAGCTTTCAGTATTAAGGTCTTATCACATGCTGGCTACATGGCCAAGAGCTCTGTTTCTGCTATTGTATTTAATCCTTATAACAACGCTCTGAAGTTTAGAACGATTGTGTAACTTGATGAGGGTCACAGCTAGTCAGGATGGAGTAAGGATGTGAGATCTGCTTGCCTGGGATGAAGCCACACCCCAAGCTCTATGCTATTGAGTCACGTTAACTGAAGGAAGGGCTAGGAGGCTTGAAATTTTAGAATCCAGTGCACCAGAGCTATAAAGTATAAAGGCCAACCTGCTCACCGGATAGAGAAAAAAAAACAAGTTAGTTACACAGCTGAAAAAATTCCATTCATTTTAAGAAAGTCCTTCAGTACCGCATTAAGAAGTTCAAGGAATTCCCTGGTGGTCCAGTGGTTAGGACTCCATGCTTTCACTGCAGCGGGCCCAGGTTCGATCCCTGGTCGGGGAACTAAGATCCCACAAGCTGCATGGAGTGGTCCAAAAAATTTTTTTAAGTTCAGAATCACTGAAGACAAGACATGAGCGTGTCTGTTTCAGAATACACTCTAGAGGCAGCAAGGCCTATTAGAGCATGGTGGAACCTGAAAGGAGAAAGACACCACTTATACAGAGTGTGGTCCATAAACCACTCACCTTGGAGCCACTGGAGGCCCTTCCCCCAGACCTACCTAACCAGATGTTCTAGGCCAGGGGCTGGAGAATGTATGCTTGTAAAAAGTTCCCCGTGTGATTCATAAGTACAATGGTGTTTGAGACCAACAAGTTGAGAAGTGATTGAGATATCTGATATCTGCAGTACTCCAGGAGAGAGATAGCAAGGGCCTGGATTTGGGCAGTGATCATGACAATGTAGAAAGAGGCAGGCCTTCTTTTTTTTTTAAATTTTTTTTTAATTCTATTTATTTTTTATACAGCAAGTTCTTATTAGTTATCTATTTATATTATTAGTGTATATATGTCAATCCCAATCTCCCAGTTCATACCACCACCACTACCCCCACTTCCCCACCTTGGTGTCCATACATTTTTTCTCTATATCTGTGTCTCTATTTCTGCCTTGCAAACTGGTTCATCTGTACCATTTTTCTAGATTCCACATATATGCGTTAATATGCAATATTTGTTTTTCTCTTTCTGACTTACTTCACTCTGTATGACAGTCTCTATGTCCATCCATATCTCTACAAATGACCCAATTTTGTTCCTTTTTATGGCTGAGTAATATTCCATTGTACATATGTACCACATCTTCTTTATCCATTCCTCTGTCGATGGGCATTTAGGTTGCTTCCATGACCTGGCTATTGTAAATAGTGCTGCAGTGAACACTGGGGTGCATATGTCTTTTTGAATTATGGTTTTCTCTGGGTATATGCCCAGTAGTGGGATTGCTAGGTCATATGATAATTTTATTTTTAGTTTTCTAAGGAACCTCCATACTGTTCTCCATAGTGGCTGTATCAATTTACATTCCCACCAACAGTGCAAGAGGGTTCCTTTTTCTCCATGGCAGGCCTTCTTTTGTAGAGAACTTTTGCAGAGATATTGTCATCAGGATGTAGTTGGATGAGGCAGAAAGAGAGATTTCCAAGATCATGCTGAGGTCTCTAGCTTGGGTGTCTGGGTAGCTGGTAATGGTGATGCATGGAGGCTGGAGTTTTAGCTTTGAAAATCTTGAGTTTTTGATGTATCTGCAGTATATGCCAGTGCAGATATCTGTCCAGTCATCTGAAACTCCTGTGTGGAACTCGGAAGACAGGAGGCAGATCATGGGCAGAGATAGGAATTTGGGAGCCTTGATTGATTGCTACCTCCTGCATAAAGTTGATCCTGGTGCACGAGGCTGAGTTCATCACTTTCTCTGCCACATATCCTTAACACCTGTACAACACATCCCACCCTGCTGTACTTATTTGCTTTATGTATCTGCTCTTCTACTAAACCACAGGCTGATTAAGAGCAATGTCCATATGCCCAAGTGCCCAGCACAGCGTTTGGCACACATGAGTTTCTTTAAAATATCACGGAATATGTGCAAGAGAATAGAGAATTAGACAAAATCGAGAAAAGTTCTAAAGACCTGATCTCAGGGACCATCAACATTTGCAGGGTGGGTGGAAGAGGGCAGGACTGCAAAGAAACCTAACAAAGGGTGGTTAGAGTGGGAGGAGGGAAAGCCAAAGAAACTAGTAACTAGGAGAGAAGAGAGAAGAGAACTCTTCAGCTTCTGCAAAGATGCCAAGCAGAGCTCTAGCTGGCAGCGGTGACAAGGCATGTTGTCCCTTTCAAGAGTAAGGCTGGGCTGCTACAAAGATAAGCCCCAGACACCAAGCCTGGCCTCTGCCATTTTCATCTGGTTCTTGCCTTGCAAGTCCAAGCAGCCCTGGCATTGTGAGGGTGAGTGGTGAGGCCATGAGAACCCAGAATGTGTCAAGCAATGAGGTGGCCAGAAGAATCCAGAAGGCCACTGCAGGCCGAGCTCTCACGTGGTCCTTCCATGGGAGGGAAGCGCAGTGGTTAGACCACCTGAGGCCCCCTGGATACATTTTTTCTTCTCTACCTCATCTCTGGCTTTGGTCCTATGGGCTTCTTTTCATGCAGGTGTTTGGGAACTTGGGGGAAACACAAAGAACCACTGGAAATGGCCATACCGAGTATACCAAGTATTTACTGTAACACAGCCTGGAGAGTTTGTTTGGTTTTGCTGTCTTTCCTTTTTTCTTTTCCTTTTTTCCTATCTTGGTCTTATCTCACTGGCCTCAGCTCACATGACCACACTGTAAAATTCTATTTTGTCTTTTTTTCAGATGTTGAAATGTGAACCAAATGCTGTTTTTAACGAATTAGGAAATTGTTTAGGCTTCTCTCTCTCGCTCTCTCTCTTTTTTTTTTTTTTTCCTTTGAATTGCTATAGGGCGTACCTCAAAGCTTCAGTTGGAAGCCTGCAATTTCAGAGTAGTTTTCTTTAGGCAACAGAGGCTGCGCTGTATCACAGAGATATCACCACAGCTCAAATTCAAAGAGTCTGTGGTGGAGGAACCAGGATACTGGACTTGGAACATAGGAGGGTGATGTTGGGGGAGGTTCCCTGAGATCCTCTCAAGGGGGTGGCCCGAGGCAGGGTTACTGCCCAGGATGGCAGGGCTGCCCACTGATGGCCAGGGTCTCCCTCTTTCAACTGGGCCTCCAGCCCAGAATATTCAACTACCCAGTAGACATTTCCACCAGGATGGCTCCCATCACCTCAAACCTAAAATGTCTTGAACAGTCGATTGCTTTCCTTACTGAGCCAGTTCTATTATTGTTTCAATCTTTATTTAGTGTCTACTATGCGGCAGACAGAATTTTAAGTGTTGGGGTCACGGTGTGCAGCAAAGACACAGCATCTGGCTCCTAAAGCCTACACTGTAGCAGGGAAAGCAGATCTGAAGTATTGTTGCCATTGTCCTGATCGCCATAAATAACCGTAATAAGAGTAATGTTCATTGAGTCCTTACTGTCTACCAGACGCCATTGCCATCACCACTGGACATGGACAGGGAGCCCGGACTTAGTCCAGAGGGTCAGGACAGGCTCTGAACCCTCTTTCTCAGCCCCATGTCGTGTCCCCCTTGGCCCCCATTTGTTCTCAGACACACACTGTGGAAACTGAGGTCTCTGCCTCTTCTGTCCTTCCTCTCTAACATCACCAAACATGGCTCTGCCTCCATCACCTGTCCCTCCTCTCCTGGCCCTCTCTGGTCCAGCAGCCTGGCTCCCCCAGCTGGATGTCACAGCAGCCCTGGCCTCTCTGCCTGCAGCCTCCCTTCTGGCCGCTCTGCTCTGCACATCTCCTCCAGATGAACTCCCTGCTCAACGCCTTAGTCACTTATTCAACAAAGATTTATCAGAGGGTCTGCCTCACTCAAACACTCAGGTTACACCACTACAAAAACACGTTTAGAAGACTTGTAAAAAGCCAGTCATCCACTTACTTATTACAAGACTGTCTTAAAATCAGATGGAATCACTTTACGTGTGCATTCCTTCATAGCAAAATAATTGTTAAGCTTTATGAAATAAAAGACTAACAAAACATAAAAGAAATCAGGTTCTATGTTTCAATAGAGAAACTGATGCCAACTGTGGTCCCTTGACTAAAGACAGCCCAACCTCCTTCACCTAGCACGCTTGCCCTCCCCCCATAGGCCAGCTTTCCAGGTTCCTCTCTGCAAATGACTTGTTCATCACTTCCCCAAACACAACTTCTGCCTTCTTGGGCCCCATGCCCCTCTCCATTTCTACTTGTTATTCAGAAATAAGGCCCTAATCAAATGTCCCTTCTCCATGAGGCCTTCCCTGAGGAAGCCAAGCGGAGGTGCAGAAGTAGCTTCTCCCATCACTGAGTTTATTCCGAGATACATCCTCAGTGTCCATGCCTGCCTGTGTGTGTCTGACACACTCATAAGCATGCCACACAGATGGCCGAGAACCCCTAGGAATCCCTGTGTGCACCTGCCGTTGGTAAACCTTGGCCCTGCTCCAGGAACTGTGCTAAGTGGCCAGCCAGAGTCTCTCTTGTATTCATCACAGCCCTTTAATGAAATGGGCACCATCATCATATCCCCATATTACAGATAAGATCAAAGAGGTTAGGTGAGTTGCATAAACAAGGTTATACAGCCAGGAAGTGGCAAAGCAAAGGTTCAAACCCAATTTTGACCTAATCCCATGTATGTAATACTACACCGCCATTCATCAGGCAAGAATTCCTCTTTAAACAATCATGTACCTCAATTGCCTTGTACAGTGCTTCTCGTGCAGTATGCATTCACAGTTCTATCCCAATACCTCACACAGAGTCCAGAACATCTGCATGTACAGTAAACACCTGTGACTGAAAGAATGGGATTGTCGCCGGGCCCCCCAACAAAACTTCTGAATGAGAACAGCTGAAACCGGGGCCTGAGAGTCTCTATGTTGACAAAAATCCAGGTGATTCGTACACAGCCAGCCAGCCCTCCCCTGTCCACACACTGACATTACGACACTAGTCCAGCAAAAAACACTGAGGCCCACAGTAGTTAATCGACTTGCCCAAGGTTAGCAGCCTACCTCCCACCCCCAAGCCATTTCTTCTGGCTGGAGCCTTTATAGTCAGCCCCTCTTAGTGTCCACCTGGCTGGAAGATAAGATACTAACACTGGGCAGAAAGCAAGCCCATATCTCCATCTGTCCTGTCTAAGGGGATCTTAAATTGGTTTTCCTGACTCTTCCCTCTGAGGAGGTGATTACTAGGCCCTCATCTCAGAGAAGCTGAGCAGGGGACAGCCTCTGAGCAGCTGACCTAGAAACTCCAAACCGCAGCAAACCAAGTCTTTGACCTGGAAGTGCCTTGTGCTTGGGTTTTGCTTATCGCAGATCCATCATCTTCAGAATCTCCTCCTTGCCTCTCCAGAGTGGAGCCACGTTGCCCCGCAACCAGTGTGTCAGTGACGCAACAAAGCTGTTGATCAATAAAGATCGGGCTGCATAACCTCTCTCTGAAGCTGTGTTTGGCCTATCTGGTTTTAAAAGCCACTGTCTGCTAATTTCTTAGCAGCTGGGGTGATGTATTCAAAAGAAAATAAGGTTTGGAGTTAGACCTACCTGGATTGATGTCCCAGTTCGGCCACATACTGGCTGTGTGATCTTGACAAGTCACTTGCCCTCTCTGATCCTCAGTTTCCTCATCCCTATTGTGAGGAGAGTTTCATGGGGAAATCTCTGGTTCCCTCCAGTTCTGACATCTATGTTCTGTGTTCCACGGCCTGCAGAACTCCTCCTATGATCCAAGTTCAGTGTGATGAACAGACTCAGTTCTGCTTCATGTTGGCCATTCTGAGTTATCAGTCCAGCCCCCTGAGGCATGAAAATAAATCAGAAGCAATGAGAGGTTAGGATACATTGTCCTTCCATGAATACCACCCTCCTCCCAAACCCCAGTCTTGCCTTGATAATAAAGCTCCCCTGCATACAGACAGACAGCACGACTTTCTGGGAAATCCTCAAGAAATGCCATCCATATGTTTTTGAATCATTTACACTGAACCCATCATAATATTGTTCTTTGAAGATCCATCTACATTTGTTCTAAAGGCTTATTTTAAAGCTTATGCAAATGAACTAGATTAAGGTTGCATTCTGGAAGCTGAGGCTGGAAAATGGGAAGTTCATTTTAAAGCTTGGTGTAAATAGAGTTTCGCATGTGTTCCAAATAGTTCTTCCTTCTTAGCCCAAGTGTCCTCCATTCAACCCCCCCATAACCTCAGCCCGAGAGAAGTTCTCTGGGAGGGAAATGCTAATTGGTGGCAGTTAGGATTAATGGAAAGAGCCAGGGAACTCTCTGCCTCTTAACTAGCCTTATGTCATTGGGTGAGTTACCCAATTTTCCTAGGTTTCAGTTTCTTTATTTGGGTCCCACACAAGACCTCTGTGGTTCCCTGATGTAGGCAGCATTAGAATTGCCTGAGGACCAGATTCTGGACTTCTTGCCCTGATCTACTGAATTATAGTCTCCAGGAGTGAAGCCCCAGAGTCGGAATTTTTCACATGTTCCCCAAGTAATTCTGATGTGCACCCAGATATGAGAACCACTAGCCTAGATAATCTACAAGGATCTCTCCTCGCTACCTACAAGGTTCTACAATTTGTCCTGAAGTATCTCTTTTCAACTCATATTTCCCTACCTGCCTCCTGCACTCTTGTATGTGCTAAAAATTCCCATTTATCATATGGCCCATATTGTGGACTCTCAAGCATTTTCTTTGAAGAATCTTGATGCGCTTGTTGGACTCTGGTTGGATGTAAGAAACCATCACTTATCACCCCAGCACACTCTGATGGGGAGGCTGAAGCTTGGAGCTCAGTATCTGGTGGCCTTACAGAGCACCTGAAGAGTCATTGTGTCTGCGCTATGGAAGCTAGCAGACCCCCTGATGAACAAACACAGCTGCATCAGTAAAATGACTTGCATATTAGCACCCTTCTGTCTATGTAGATGTTGAGTGAGTAGCATTATGGGAATCTGCATTAGAACTTGGATCTCTGCTCCAAAGCACTGGTGAAAATGGAGAAGGGGGGAGAAGAGAGAAGAGGCCTGTGCTTTGGAAAGGACACCTTGTCTTTCCCCTGAATTACCTCTTCCTACTGTTGAGAACAGAGAGTTGGCCTGTGTTACGTAATGCCCAGGATGGTTTTCCATTCAGTGCCCACAGAAAACGAGCCCCTCGTGATGATAACTTCTCCCTGGTCTGTCACTTTCCCTGTTCTCCCACAGCCCCAAAGTCAGCGCTGTTTGATGATATTTCCGAGAGCCTTGTCCCTTGTTATACCATGGAGGACTCCCCTGGGACAATGTACAGCTTCTGCTCAATGAGTCTGGCTTTCTCCAAGCAGCATGACCTCATTTTGATGTAAATCTGGCAAGGGTTACCTTCTCTGCTCCCAATAAGGAAAGGATATACCTGAGCCCAGCGAGGCAGAATCAAGAATTTGTCTACCTTTGTCTTTCAGTCCATTTTTGTGCCTCCGCCCCCCTCACTTCTCCATCAAAGCACCAAGCACCCCCCTCCCGGACCCTACCATCTCTGAGTCTCAATCGAGCTATGGGATTGTTGCTTTATTAGTCTTCTTTCCCAAGATAAATGAAGATGCTGGGGCAGAGCAGTGTCTTACCCATAGGGATAAGTTGCAAATATAAGCAACATGCTTCCGGGTAGGAGAGAGATCTGTGAGTGAGGGGCTTTCACGTGACCCCCAAGTCGGGGCACATTTTGACTACTGAAGGCTTGTCTGGAATATCCAGACGGACTTTTCTAACTTCCAGACAACTGTGGCACCAAAAAGTAGAACGAATACCATCTCCACTGAATTTAGCATTAGAGCAGTTTAGTTTCCTTCAATCCTATTTATAAAACCATATTTTACACCCCTGCTTCAATTCAGCTCCATCTGCAGTTTCTTTCATTAATCACAGTAGAACTCCCCACTGTAGCTTTCATTACCTGCTCAAAATGAATGTGGAGAGAAAACATAATTAGGTACCACTTTTTAAAAATAATATCTTGAAAACAGAGCGATGACTTAAAAAAAAAAAAACAAGGAGGAAGGGGGAAGAAACACCATTTGAACTAATGGGCCAAATTACCTCAGGTTAAGGTGGATGTTAAATCAGCTTCTTCTTTCTCTCTCTCTCTCTCTGCCCCCAGCCCTCCAGTGAATCATGACAAATTTAGAGTTCAGCTGAATGGATGATTAGATTTCCTCGTCTCTGCTGAAACAATGAAATATTTCTGTGATATTAAACCCATCAAACTGATCAAAGTGCAGTGTCAAAATTCTAAGTGCTCTTTCTTGTCCAATCCCCTCTGCTCTGACAAAATGGAGCACATTTTATTTGCCAGCCCTAAATTCCCTGAGGTTTTTGAAACCTGATCCATGCTGCCTGATTGGCGGGGGTTGGTGCCTTTCTCCTGGAGGTGTTTGCCACCATCCACTCCGCTGGGAGGCGTATTCCCCAAGGGCCATCTCATCCACCAAGCCCGGCACACGCCTTGACTGTTGTTTGCGCCTCCTTTGGCCTGAAATACAGACTTTGTATGTTACCAAACCGAGTGGCTGAGCCAGGCAAGAAACCCTCGGGAAGAGTGTGTTAGGTGGTGTAAGACCCAGGCAGGGTTCATGGTTCATGGTGCTACCTGACACCTGGCCTGCGACCAAGGGACCAAATGCTACTCAGGGGCTGCTCGACTTTACCCAGATTCCTCAGTTTCTTCTCCTGTAAATGAGAGTAATTCAGTAATGCCGGCTCAGCCTATGGCCCAAGGCTGTTACGCTGATGAAGATTAAGTGATTTATGGAGAACCCTGTAGCCAGGCCAGGATGAGGTCACATGAACTCTATTGTGTCACCCCATGCTCTGTGGGCAAGTTATCTGTGGAAGTCAGGCAATTTGCATCAGTGAATCCACATTTTAGATACTAACATGGAACAGTGGGGAGAGTTCAGCTTTGGAGCCAGATCAGTCTGGATTTGAGTTTCCATTCTGACACTTTCTAGCTGTGTGGCTGTGAGCAAGTTACTTGGTCTTTCGGAAACACAGTTTCTTCATTTGAACGATGGAGATAATACATACCTGCCTTTTAAGATCGATGAGGTGTTATAAGAATTAAATGAAACATATATTTAAGCACCTGGAACACAGTAGGCTCTCAATAAATGATAGCTTTATCACTGAGGTGCTTTGTTTACTAGACATTGTCTGGAAGAATAAGGAAACAAGAAATGTCGCTCTGCCTTTAAGGAGTTTCTTTTCTGACACCAGGTCCTGGGGAGCTGGGGGTGGAGTTCATTTCTTTTTCCGTAAACTTTTTTTTCAGGTAACTACCTGACTCATGAAGCAGTAAACCTCTTTCTGGGTTGTTGTGGTTTTTTGTTGTTGTTTTTTAATGTTGTTTTGTTTGGTTTTGGTCTTCTGTTCTTAAGACCTGCTAGGGCTGAAATAGGAAAGGCCATTTCAGGGAAGGGAAAAGGATGGAGGGAGCCACAGGGGATGGCTACGGTGACTTCATTTCTTAACAAATGAGAAACAAGCTCAAGGTTTACAGATTAAGTGCTATTAATTACCACCCAGCAAATATTGAACCACAATGTTGTGCTCCTAGAAAAAACAACAGGAACCTCAGCCTGGTTACTAAAAGCCTCCATTAGCCTGCATGAACATACATCCCACTCGTGTGGCTGCATCCCATTCATGTGAACCTGAATCCCACTCGTGTGGCTGCATCCCATTCATGTGAACCCACATCCCACTTGTGTGACTCTGAGGACTCCAGGGGAGGCACAGGCAGGGCACGCCAGGCAGAGTCTGGGCGGGTGCCTCTAGGAAGCCCACTTGCACCTGTGGCCCATGTCTGGAACAGTGGCAAGGGGGAGCCCTCTGCCAGGAAGGACCAGAGGGGGTGGGGTAGGTGGGACGGCCAATGGTGCTGTTGGGGGATTCTCACCTTGGAATCAAAGACAGGTCGGGTTTTGTTCCTTGGCTTAGCTGTGGGCCTTGCACACTTTGTAACTAGCACATGGGAAGCCTTAGGTATACTTGTGCATTTAAAATGTCCTGCCCTGACCAACCTTGTGCATACACAAGCCTCCTCTAGCTCACCATGTCCCCAAATGCCCTTATACACCAGAGGATGCCGAGATGAGGAAGAAGCTAACACACATTGATGGGTCGTCACCTTGCTGAGTGTTCACATAAGTGATCTCATTCCGTCCACCACTGGGATCGTTGCCATCGTTGTACTGGTAGGGAAACCGAGACTTCAAGATGTTGAGCCCTTGCCCAGGTCCTTTACCGGGATCCACATATGACCCAGAAGCCCCTGTTCTCCTCCCCCCACAACATGCTGCCCCACCCCTAGACCCAGGACGATGGGGGCTGCTTGGGTGGTGGGAGAGCAGAAGGGCGAGTTCACGCCCGCTCTGCCTTCTCCCTGCCTCTGTGGCCTCTGCCCTCGGTGCTCTGGAGCTGAAGCCACCAGCACACCCTCTGCCCTGAACGTTTCTGCTTCCCTCCCATGTTCCTGGACCCCAGCCCGATGCACTGACAGCCACCATTGTCCCCAAAGTCAGCCCCCCAATCAGGAGGATGCATTCATTCTCCTCTTGGTGAGTGCATCCCTACTCTGTACACTCTCACCCAGATTCTGCCAAAACTGCATCCGAAAATTGCCAAATGAAGCAAAGTGGGAAACTTACTATTTGAGAAAACTTTAGCCTTTTTTCTTTTCTGAAATCTGAACAAGGGCAGTGCTCCTGAAGATAATGTTTTCTGATGTCACAAATTGCTGGCTCCCTGAATAACTAGAGAGTGCCTTTCCCTCCCATGCTCCCTGACAGCCAGAGTAGGGCACACCCTTTGAGTTCTTTATCCCGGGTACCACAGGGACATGTATGGTGACCCCCCATCCACCTGTCTCCCTGTGCCCTTTAACCCTACCCTCACCTCAGTTTTCTCATCGTAAAATCTGGAGGCTGGTCTACACGAGGATTTCTCAACCTCAGCACTATTGACCTGTCAGGTAGGATGACCCATTGTTGCAGGGACTGTCCTGTGCTTTGAAGGATGTGTAGCAGCATCCCTAGCCCCTGCCCGCTAGATGCCAGGAGCACACATCCCACCCCTCCATCTAGTTGTGACAACCCAGAATACCTTCAGACATCGTCAGACATCCTCTGGAGAACAAAATTGCCCCCAGTTGAGAACCAATGGCCTACTTGATCGCCAAGCATCCTTCCAACGTTCAAGTTCTCTGCTTAGAAGGTGTATCAACACACAAAGAGCTTGGATGCGGTTGGTTGACTAGAGGTGGACCTCTATTCAAATCACAGCTCTGGCATTTACATTTCCGCTTTTTATAACTGGTCAAATGACTTTGCTTCTCTGAGTCTCAGTTTGCTTATCTACAAGATGGAGATGATAGTACCTATTTCATAGGGTGGATTGAAGAATTCAATGAGAAAATGTATATAAAACATCTGGCACATAGTATATAGCCCAAAAAATTATTCTGTTTTTGTATGATTATAACTGAAAGTAAACCAGATCATCTGCTTTCTCTGGACAGTCCCTCTTGTGACCCAATTCATACAAATTCACACGCTGTCCAGCCAGCTTCAATACCTATGCAAAGAAAGAAATTAATACATGTATTAAATATTGCTATGTCCTTGCACTACATTAGCTGTGGAATTTCTCAGGCTACATCAGGAATGTAAACAGCAGGGAGAACTAATAAACGCAGTGATAGCTATGGGCAGAGCCAGACCCCTGTCAAAGTCCAATGCCTTTGGAAATGGAAACATCGAGGTATTTATTTTGTACCGTCAGTATTGGGAATGATCCCTCTTATTTTGCCATTAAATTAAGATTATCCATTCCTCTGTTACCCAGGATAAATGCCATGTATGAGACGGGAAGGGATGAAAAGTAGTTTTTAGCTGGATTTGTTCACTCCCAGTGAGTTCATGTCTCCTCTTTGGCTTGGTTCTACCCAAAGGGCAATTTACTTCAGTTCATACAGAAAGAGAAATGGAAATAATATCTATCCTTAAACCAGAGTTAAAGGTTTTGATTTCCTCTTCTCTCGTTTTCCATCTTCCGAGGCCTGACAGCTGTCAGTTACCTTCAAAACCACCTTTTCCAGTAAGCCCCAATTCCCCAGTGCATGTTACGGAGCTCACACCCCTGGTCTGGCCTGCCCCACGAAAGGTTTTACTCTTCAATGGAAGTATTGAGCAGTCGCCGGGTTCCAGGCTTGGTTTCTATATTGTGTCAACGAAGAGTGGATGGAGGAGGCTGGAAATGGGGCTGATGGAAACTCTCCTTTCTCTCCTCCTGGTTGACCATCCTTTAGTCTCTGCTGCTCCAGGGTCCCCGCAGTGCTCACCTGGCTTTGCTGGTTTCCTTTGCTATTACTGACCTCCCTGCTCTACTCATTGGCCTCTGATTCATGCTCAGATCCAGTCATATTTTGGCACGCCTGCAAAGCGCTGTTCCCTTTCATGTATTTCATCTCACCTAGCCTTCCCAGAAACTTATTTTACAGATTTACAGAGAGGTCAAGGGTATCATCGAAGGCCACCACTAGGGATCGGTAGAAATGAGTTGACGTGTCCCCCAGTTCTGAGTCCCAGTGCTTGTTCCTCTCTCCAGCAGCGGCCAACCACGGTCCCAACAGGAAAACCCTTTCTTCCTTAGGATGGGAAACATCCCCTATGAGCCTCTGCACTACAGATGCTGCGATTGGTCCAGGCCATGCCGGTCAGCCCTGCCCTTGACCAGAGACAGAAACAGGGCTGGACCAAAGGACAATGTCATTCCCTGAACATTAATGTCCATGTCTTTTAGCCATCATTCCCTCGGCCTCAATTAACACCCAACCACCCCTTCTCTTCCGCCTGGCGAACTCCTATTCATCCTTCTAGAATCAGTTCAAGAATCATCTCTTCAATGAAACCTTCTCTGACCTCTCCATGAGTCTCCCCCTCCGTGTGCCTTTAGCACTGTGAACACGTCTCTAGCAGGTGACATTCCATGTCTTCTTATTACTTTCCGCAATTCCTAGGAAACAGCAATACTCAATCAATGTTTCTTAAATGAGCAAATGGATGAATGGAAAAATGGGGGAGGGGGGTGGTAAATCTCAGGCCAAATAATAAACACAGTATTTGAACTACTATAGAAATGGCCCAAGAAAAATCTACCATAGATTCTGAAAGTAGAGCTTTTTTTTTTTTCTTTCATGAAAGCCTGGGAATTTTGAGAGAGAAGCAGAGAAAGGTCTATTTTCTTCCCCACCCCCCACAGGTTGATTTCCTTTAGTGCAATGCTTCTCAAGCTTTAATGGGCACACAAATAACCTGGGGATCTTGTTAAGATGGAGATTCTGACCCAGTGTTTCTGGGGTGAGGCTCCCAGGTGACCCTCAAGCTGCCAGACCACACTTTGAGTAGCAGGCTCTGATTTCTTCTGGGCTGTGTCCTACCTTGTCTGAAGTTGCTGGCCTGTCACTCTGAGCCCCCAGTAAGGACAGAATGCCCTGGCATCCCTTTGTCAGCTAGGCAAAGCAGCTGTCTGCTGGTTTATTTACCCCCTCCCATTATCACCAGGGGAAGAGAATCCGTAGACATGCCACATCTTGTTTACAACGAGCATCAGAAAAGTTAAAAGTGCAAGTATAAAAAAAGATTGCATCAGCAGCCCCTTAGAACCACACATATCAGGGAGAAAAATGGGCTAAAGGAGAGTCATAAAATATTAAATGACACTGTGTCAAGACATAGATAGGGGCAGAAAATAATTAAAGTAAACAGCACATCAAAACCCTGGCTAAAACCGTTATTTAAATTGAAAGCAAATGTAGGAACAGATCATGTAGCCTTGTATAAATGTGTTCCCAAGAGCCTTTTAAGAATATTAATGATTGTGGAAGTATAATGGCTGCATATCAATGATCATGTTTACAGCAAATGACAGCTCAGAAGAAAAGAGTCTAGATCCTTCCGAAGACGCAACCGGTTTGATCTTCCCTGCACACTGTGTCCCTCCCGGGGACAGAGGGAGTGCTGGGAAGATGATGAAGGTATCCTGAGCTAAGCTTTCCTGCGGTGCGAGGTACAGAAGGCGGCTTGGGCAGGGCGCCTTGGCCGTGACCGTGGTCCTCCTCCTTCTGGTCCAAGACACCAGCTGAGCTCCTACTGTGTGTCTGGCCCATGAGTCCTTACCATCTCTAAAAATAAAAATACTTTCCCACCTTACTTGAAAGTTTCTGAAAATTTCAGCAGCCCCAAAACCAGAAAGGGAGACTCTAGAGGACTTTCACTGACTTTTCAACAAAGGGGCTAGAAATTCCCTGTCTGAATTGGAAGGTTGTACTCTTATCAGAGGTGAAATGTTCCAAATATCTCAAGATGCCTCAGTGCCCAGCATTCATTTCTTCAGTATTCACAACAAGGGCCAATCTCCCTCCTCTGATATTGGATTTCACCAAAACTATCAGAGAATCCAGTGGGTAGGCAAGCTGTTCAGGGTCCAAAATGAAACACTTAAGCACTGTTTTCCCCTTAAGGTTCAGCCTCTTGCTAACCTCCGGTTTGCTTAGTTTTCTGGTGAGAGAAAGGGCTCCCACTGGGCCTTTCTTGTCTATGGCCCTCTGGGGTCAGATTCCAAATCTCTCCTTAGGATTCTTCTTAGGCAAAGTCTTCTGATGGGCAGCATCCCAGCATCAAAAGGTCACCTTCCTAGAAGCATCTCCTCTCTTCTCCGAGATGCCAGCTGAGCCAGAGATGGTGTCCTGGTTCTGGGCCAGGCTTCCCAGGCCAACTCCAGATCAGGAATTGGAGGGAAATGCTCGGTCTTCATTGCCTCTCCGTCTCT
Source organism: Hyperoodon ampullatus (assembly GCF_949752795.1). NCBI lineage: Eukaryota > Metazoa > Chordata > Mammalia > Artiodactyla > Ziphiidae > Hyperoodon > Hyperoodon ampullatus. Next base: position 88,802,286 of record NC_136920.1, read on the forward strand.
GACTCCAGCCTTCCTGGGGCTGGTGATGGATTGGATTGGCCCTTGTCATGAAGCTGTTAAAGCCTACCTTACTTAGTAGAAAGCATAGTCTTATCCGGCTGACCAGAGAGCAACAGAGTTTTGACCCCAAGCCCAGCTAACAACAAAGCATTGCTTCCCTTTCTGTGCTTATATTTTCTCAGGGTGGCTTCACGAGGAGTGGACAGGATTGGGGTATTCCTGCAACCCCGGGCTCAATATAGAACTTACCAAGTTATTGCATTATTATAAACTATGAAATCATTTTATTATTAATAATAGCTTCATATTAACTACTGTATTATTCTAGCCTTTACTTAAATCCTCCATCCCAAATCTCTGGCTTCGATTGCCATTCCTGCAGGAACCCTGAGTCTCCTAATGGACACATTGGTGAGGCCCCGAGGCAGGGCAGCGAGGAGGTGACATTAACGAGATCCCCACTCCTGGCGCCCCAGAAACCCACCGAGCCACTAGCGGGACCCTCCCTTCATGACTTTATTCACCTTCCGGCAGCCACTTCTCCATCTCCTCCCTGCTGGAGGCTCAGTCCTCAGTTGCTTCCTCAAAGAGCTACCTGCATCAAAGTGGCCACTGTTTCCAGCATCTTGCCTTCCTGGTCCCTTTTGTTCTTTGCTTTTGATCTGGCATATGCTGGGGGCCAGGCTTTTGTCTTTCCGCTTGTGAATAAATGGAAGCAAGTGGATAGCAGCGCCAGCCGCCGGTTAGTTCCTTGTTCTTCCCTAACTGGGAGCGGGAGGGGTCAGGCAGCTCGGGACCTACTTGGGTCTCCTTGGGGCCATCGGGTCTGGTGAGCAGTGCAGAGCTTGGGCGTCCCAAGGCCTGAGTGCCAGGCCCGGTCCTTCCAGCCACAAGGGGTGGCTTCACCCACTCATTCACCAGGCATGGTTCAGGGCGCTGGTCTGCAACGACCAATAAAACCACATCTCCAGGAGACAGCAGGAATGTGAGAGGTACACATAAGAACGCACACAAGTCGTGGTGCAGGGGACACTCGGTTGAAGCTTGAAGGATTAAGTAAACACTGGCAAGACGCAGACAGTGAACCTGGTGCGTGAGCCCTGGTGGGACAGGGTCATGAAAGAGCGTGATTTCCCCAGGGAGCTGCAAGTTCTCCCCATCTGGCTGGAGCGGAGAATGAGGGTAGAGCCGGAACACGGGGCTGGAGGGGTGGTAGGCAGGGGCCATATCACGGAGAGTTTGCAAACTACAGTAGCCCTCTGTATCCATGGGTTCCGCACCCTCAGATACAACCAGCCACCATTCAGTCAACTGAGGATCGATAGTATTTGATAAAAACAAATTCCAGAAAGTTCCAAAAAGCAAAATTGGAATTTGCCAGGCACCAGTAACTATTTGCACAGTGCTTACATTGTGCTAGGTATTGTAAGTAATCTAGAGATGATTTAAAAGTATACAGGAGGGGGCTTCCCTGGTGGCGCAGTGGTTGAGAGTCTGCCTGCCGGTGCAGGGGACGCGAGTTCGTGCCCTGGTCCGGGAGGGTCCCACATGCCACGGAGCGGCTGGGCCTGTGAACCATGGCCGCTGAGCCTGCGCGTCCGGAGCCTGTGCTCTGCAACGGGAGAGGCCACAACGGTGAGAGGCCCGCATACCACAAAAAAAAAAAAAAAAAAAAAATTATACGGGAGGATGTGCGTATGTTATATGCAAATACTAGGGCATTTTGTATAAGGGACTGGAGCATCTGGGGATTTGGGTATCCATGGGGGCTCCTGAAACAATCCCCCATGGATACAGAGGGAGGACTGTATGCTAATAAGTTGGGAAGTGGAGAAATGCAGATGGATTTGTTTGTGGTTAAGAATTCTCTCAGGAAGCAATGAAAAGAGTGGTTTAAAGGGGGAGCCTGAGGTCAGAGAGCTCAGTTAGGAAAACATGGCATCATCTTAGCGAAGGTTTTGTCAACTCTGCACCATCCACATTTGGGACTGTAAACTCTTGGGGGGTGGAGGCTTGTCCTGTGCGTTGTAAGATGCTCAGCCTAATCCCTGGCCTCCACCTGCTGGATGCCAGCAGCAACCACGCAGTCATGACGATCAAAAATGTCCCCAGACATCGCCAACTATTCCCACGGGGGCAAAGTCTCCCCTGAGTGAGAACCGTTCATCTAAGCAGAGGATGATGCAATCCTAAATCTGGTGTGAAGATGGGGGCAGATTGAAGACACATGTAGGAGTCAAGCTGAGAAGGACTCGTGACTTACAGATAGATGTGTGTGTTGGGGAGAAGGGCTGAGGCCAGGATGACCCCCAGGTCTTCAGTGGATAACTAGGGCATGTTGGAGGTGCACTGAGATGTGGGGAAGAGAGGACAGGGCCGACTTGGTGGCAGCGGAGATCAGGCTGCTTGGACACACCACACCTGAGGGCCTGTGGGTCTCTGGGTCAGGGGCCAGTAGGCAGTTGGCTCCATGGGACTGAGGATCAGAGCCCAGGTCTGGGTGGAAGACACAGATTGCAGGCTCTGGGATTGATGAGGCTGCCCCCAGGAGGGGTGTCCTGGAGAGATGGGGGCCGAGGATAGATCCTAGGGACACCAACATTTAAGGGTCCGGGAAAAGGACAGGTCACTGAGAAGAAACAGAGGAGGACGGTGTCCCAGAAAGAAGACAGGGAAAGAGAGTTTGCAGAAGAAATGTCAAGGAAGGGAAGGGAGGAAAGTGTCCACTGATAACCTCAAAGGGTTGCTTTTGGAGAGAATGTGAAAGATCTGTTAAATGTTCATAGTGCAGGACAAACATGCTGGCGCTCTGTGGCAACTAAGTTCCCCCCCACCAACACCACTGCCACCACTGCTCCCTGGGCTTCTGGCTGCCTCCCCAGCTCATAAAATACAGGTGCATGCCCTTGGGGTGGCTGCACTGCAGCTCGTCCGTGTCCCTGGGGGTGCCCTGGGCCTCACAGTGGCCACAGCAGGACCCAGGCCCATGCCCACCTGGGAGCACTGGCCAGCCTGTCCCCTGGGCGCCCTGCTGTCTCCAGGAATCCAAAGGCCAGGAGTGGCTCCTGTCTCCCTGTCCTCCCTGGGTTTACAAGGAGAACCCCTGGCGTGTTAGGTGACTCGCTCCCCGAAGAAGCAAGGAGATGCCCTGTTGACCCGCTGAGTCCCTCCAGGGCTTTGTGAGCTCCGTTGCAGTGACCTAGAGGAATGGTCCAAATTCCCACTCTCTGTGTCTCCTGCATCATCCCTAAGACGACCCTCCCCAGGCTCCACTCCGTCCTTTCCTCCTTTCTCTTTCTGTACTTTACCCATGCACCACCCTCTTCCCCGAAAGAATTAGGGTTTTTGTTCAATCAGAAGTCTTGTATTTCTTAGAAGTCTGTTTCCCCTGCTTTATTAGGCCATCCCTTTCCAGCCACTCTCTTACCCCACCTACGATTCAGGCAGGACTCAGGTGAGGCGAGGGGAGAAGACCAGCTTGTGTTTGTCTGGCCTGGGGTGGGCACCCATCACCCTGGCCCGTTCCAAACCCCAAAGCATGCACATCTGCCCCCAAGCCGCCTCCTTCGGGGTCTCCCCAGCAACCGGACAGCCCACTGCCCGGCCCAGCCCCCCCATTCCTCCCACCCCTCAAGCTTCAGAGCCAGGGCTCTGCTCCCCAAATGCAAACGGCACCCCGGGAATGGGGCCAGCGAGAGATCAGGGCAGGGGAAGGGGAAGGAGAGGGGAAGGGCGGTAGAATCAGCGCAGGGCATGGGAGGGACTGGGTGCAGAATCTTTTGCCCAGAGGACCACGTTACTTAATGGACAGACCTGCCCCTAAATCCTTTACAGCCCTTACTCCATTGATCAGTAGCCGGGGCTTCTTCTGCCTCTCTTCCCCCACCGTACAAAGTCCAGGTTGTCCAGGGTTTCTTGGGTTCTACGTCAGCATCACTCAGCCTGGAAACTAATAACCGTGTACAGCAGGCAGCCAGCTGTCTACCCTGTATCATTTCAGCTCAGGTGAACAGACATCCCTGAACTCCGTACGGGCCAGGCAGGGTGCTTAGCACTGGAATAGAGCAGGAGCACCCTGCCCTTCTGGGGGCCTACACTCTAGTGGGGAAAACACATCCATGGACGCTGCACTTTAGTATGTGGGTAAGTGTGATGTGGGTGCTACAGAAGGACATCCATCACGATACCCATTCTGCAGAGGGGAAAACTGAGGCTCAGGGGCTTGGAGTGACTCAGCCAAGGTCACACAGGGTCCTCTGACCCTGCCCCTCTGTGGTCGTGTTTATTTCACTGGGACTGGCTGCCCTGCTGTGATGGCCACCTTGTCCACCGGTGGCCCTTCCCTGCAGCATCATTTCCCCGTCACGTCCAGCCCCTCTGTTTCTGCGCCCCCTCTGTGACTCTGATATGCCTCATGAGGGACTGCCTTTGCCCCATGTCCTGTGTGATGTGCTGGAGGCTCCCAGGCAGCATTGCCCTGCTTCTCTCCGAGCTGTGGGGTGTGGAGTCTTTGGGAGAAATACTCCCACCTGGGGCTGCTCTACTGCAAGCTCTGGGCCTCCTCATCCCTGGGCTTGGGGGACCAAGGGCTCCAGGTCAGCATCCTGCGGGCTGCAGGTGTCTCCACTGTGTCCGAGCCAGGTTAGTCACTCAGATGCTGCTGCGTCTCATCCCAACTCCCCACCCCCCGAGGAAGCCACCAGTTCAGCCCCTCTATCCTCACAGACACAGTGCTTCAGTAGCAATCGTGGAAATGGCTCAAGCTAAGTCAAATCTGATTTTCTTTGGGGAGAAAATTGAATTCTCCACTTTGTGAGGTAGACAGAGAGATTAGAAGAAGGAGGACCAGAAAAGCACGGCTCACCCAGGGAGGGACAGCCAGACACTCCCGAGGGGCAGAGGGAGGTGTCCGTGCAGATCGGAAATGCCGGCCTGGTGGGCCGGGCCCTGGGGAAGAGCTGAGCAACTCTCGGTCTTTGAGCCTCACAGAAGCCAAGTCCTCCAAACTGAGCCTCATCACGGAGCCAGAGCACCGCTGTCCATTTACTTCCTCATTTTAATTTTAAGATCTGTAAACTCTGAGGCCTTTCTTCTCAGGCTGAGGCCACCAGAGGCAAAACCTCAGATTTCTGGTGGAGGACACATTCCAAGGGAGCGTGGAGGTGAGGAAGAACAGGTAGCCTGAGCTTCTGCGAATCCAGGCTGGTGGCAGGTGAGGGACGGCCAGCCCGCTGGGTGCAGGGAGTGTCCACATGGGATCCCCCTCAGCCCCACCTCTTCTGGGGAAACACCCGCTGTACGTGCGCCTTTGCTGTTCGTCTCAGTCATTTCACACACATGTATTGATGGTTTCTCTCCAGGAGGCTCTGTGCAGGGCACTGGGAATTTGGAGCTAAGGTCCTGTCCTCATGGAGCTCTTAATCAGGTGGGGAGGATGGGCTTGTTTACAGTAGCCACGACACACCCTGCTGAGACCTCTGATAGAGGTGGCCCAGAGGATAAGGTGTCTCAGAGGAAGAAGCAGCTGACTGCCCTATAGGAGTGGCTGAGAAAGAGAGGAAACTTTTCAAGAAAGGGGGCATCTGAGCCAGGCCTTGAAGGATGAGTAGGAGTTTTCTGGGAAGAACGTAGCAAGGGGGCATTCCTGGCACAGGCAATAGCATAAGCAAGGTTAAGGAGGCACAGACACATGGCGTGTTCAGAAATGGTGTGTGGTCCAATACAGAGTTTCACTGAGAGAAGGGAAATGGCAGGGGTGGGGAGAAGAGGCTGGAAAGGTAGGCTGAAGCCACTCAAAAAGAGGCATCTTGAGAAGTTTAGACTCTTCCATGAAGCCAAAAGTTTACCCCAGAGAAGTTCCAAAAGAAATAATGGGAGATTTATGAGAGAAAATTCTAGAAAACATGTCAGAGCTCTTCCATGGATTTGTGAGGGATTTGTAAGTGCTCCCCTAGAATCACTGAATGTCAGAACTTTAAGAAACTTAGGACAGGATCTCTGTGGTTGTCAAGCTGGGTTCAGCGGAGCCCCAGGGTTCCACGGAAAGGCCTTCGAGACCCACTCCAGGATGCTGGGTTTAGAATGAGAGGGAGGGCGCTCAGTGTGGTGGTCTGCAGGGCCCCAAGGACAGAGACCACCAGCCCTGAACATGCTCTCCCAGAGTCCTCCAGCAAGGTCGGCGCCCTGATGGTCCATGCCCCTGCCTCCTCCAAGCAAGGCTGGCTTCTGAGGAAGACAGAAGCACTATTGAGCACACATCCACACTCAGAAGAAAATGGGAGGGCCAGCCAGCTTGTGAGTGAGCAAGGGCAAGCTGATAGGCATGATACTGGTTTTGTTTATGGACCAGCAACAATGAGATGTAAGGAAATGTAAAAAAAAAAAAAAAAAAAAAAAAGTCCAGGTGGGTGTTAGCACAATTCCCAAATCATGATGGTTTGCTTTGTGCCCGGAGTCAGGGAGTCAGGCCACTGATGCACAGGGCACCAAAATGAACCCTTTTGTTTCGCTTTGATCGCTGCTGATAGCACACCCTGCCAGAGATATCATAGCTTTGATCTCTCGGCACTGATGTAAGTTTCTGGAGCTCAGTAGCATCTCCCTGAGATTAATTCTTCATGGCACAGCCGGCACCACGCTGTCCTCTTCCATATACATCACACCCAGTCACACGTCCCTCTGGCCCGCGCCTTGGTGGTTACCCACAGGCTTAGGGAAGAACCCCCTATGTCCTCCCCTCCAACCTCCCCTCACCAAAACCCACGCTCGTTAAAGCCTTGGTAAAATGAAAAGGCCATTAGGCAGACAGCAGAAGACAGGCCTTTGATTCCTGAAGCAGCCACTTTTCAGGCGAATTCCTCACCTCTCCGACCCTCAGTCTCTTCATCTGTAAAACAGGAATGGAAGCACCTACTCCCATATGCAGCACACCACCTGGCACAAAGTCAAGGCGCCATAAATATTCATCAAATGAGTGGTTAATTGACTGGCTGATCTGTGATACAAGGGAATGCAGGAAAGTTGCTATTATTAAGGTTATTCAAGTTTAGTAAGAACTCTTGGCACATAAGCAAGGCTTGGTCTTGCTTCCCATGCTCAGCATTCAAGAGGTGTGAGTCCAAACCTGGACTCAGTCTTGGCATGACGTATCTGCTGAGCAGTGGAAGAGACCTCACCAGCCCTCGGGGAGAGAAAGGTTTCACTCCAGCTGGAAATTCATAGCACCCACCCATCTCATCAGCAGCCCCTCCCAGATCCTGCCTGGATCTTTGGAGAAAGCTGATAGGGAGTGACATGGCTCAGAACCTCCAGGGTGTCCATCTGCTAGCTCACTCACTCTGCATCTTATCCATAAGAGGAACGAACTCTGACAACAAGTCTGCATGTGTGTGTGTGTGTGTGTGTGTGTGTCTGTGTGTCTGTGTGCTGGACCAGCGGCCTATCTTGTGATGATGTTTGTGTACCACAGCATAGGTGTTTAAGGTATAGAGAAAATGAACCAACCTCAAGGAGATGGAAACCAGAAATTTTACATAGGAACCTATCTTCCCATGGCCAGGGTAGAAGAAACCTACTTTTGAAGGGTGACCTACTTTCAGGCATCATGTTGTCTCTTAGGTCACCCATGGAGTGAGTGGGGGCAGGGTATGGTCTCCATCTCTGTCCTTGTCAGGAGGTTTGGGTCTGAGAAAGAGCCAGGCAAGACACAAAGGCTCAGAAGAGGCAGCTCCAGCAATTCCTGTTCCCACTGAGCATGCCCCTGGATCCACCTACTTACTTCTCCTATCATCATCAGAAAGCTTTGAGAAAGCAACCAGCTCAGAGTCTGGTTTCCTGCAACTGTGTTCTTGAAGAGAAGAAAATTCCCAGGAACCCCAGATGGGAGATAACTGTGCCAGTGTTTACCGTCTCTTAAAGGATGCTGAGTATTTTGTTGGTCTGGGGGCTTGTTTCCCGAGTTCCAAGTCCCAGAAAGCATTTGTGCTGACCCCTGTCTTCCTTCTTTCCCTCCTCCCTTCCTTTTTCATATCATATCGGATCATTTATGTAATTCAACAAAAATTAATTGAGCATTTACTCTGTAATCAGGCACTGGTCTAAATGCTAAGACTATAAACACAACACACAGTTGCTACTTTCAAAAAGCTCACAGTTTAGAAGAGTAGAAAATACTATGTTTGCTTTGGTTGCTCTACTAGGGCCTTTATTTTATTTGTTTATTTTTTCGCTTTGTTTTGGTTTGGCTTTGGGGTTTTTTGGCCACACCATGCAGCTTGCAGGATCTTAGTTCCCTGAGCAGAGACTGGACCTGGGCCTCCGGTAATGGAAGCACTAACCACTGGACAGCCAGGGAATTCCCTGGGGCCTTTATATTAAAAGCATGGAGGAGAAGGGCCCAGGAAATGGTTTCTTGCCCAAGGTGAGGTGCTAGGTAGTGTCATCCCAACTGTTTACTGATCCCACAGAGCATGTGAGTCAGGAAGCCACAGAGAATCCATTTGAAAAAAAGGATACCTCTTCATGGCAGAATGTGATGGACAGAGCACGGCCCCTCCCCCTCCTTGCTTAATCATTTCTGGCTCCCTCTCCACTGCCCCACCCCCATGAATGCAGTGTCCTCTGGTTCAGCCCCGTTCCCTTTTCTTTCCATTGTATTCCACAGACACAAGAGCCCTGCTAATTAGGAGGGCTACCAGGGTTTCAGTGGGGAAGTCCAGCTGTGTTCACTGACTACCTACCCCGTGCCCAGGCCACAGGCATTGTGCTAGATGCCTGGCAGAGACGACTAGCCTGCAGTCCCCGCCCATGAGGGTCTTGGTCAAGTGCCAGACACTGCAATGCCATTTCCATGGGCAGCCATAGATGATGAAAGAGGGATAGAGAGACCAAGTGTTGATACTGTCTTGGGAGACAAAGGATGGTTTCATGATAGAGGTGACACCTGGAGCTTACCATGTAGTGAGAGAAATGAGATTTTGTGCAGAAATCACTATGCTCCCAAGTAAAACTAAAGCACCATGGAGCAAACAGGAAGGAGCATATATCTGGTTAGAAGATAACGAGTTCTTCATGAAGAGGTGCTCTTGGATCTGGACTTTGCCAAGGGGTAGAATTTTCAGCATTATTCACTCAGCCAATATTTACTGGATAATTATCATGTTCTTCTAGATCAAGAGAAATGCAATGATTTAGAAGACAGACAAAATTTCTCATCCTTATAGAGTTCATCTTCTAGTAGAGAAGACAGAAAATGAACAATGTAAATTAGCTAGAGAAGGGGTTCAGCAAACTTCAGGGGAAGGGTTAGTTAATAAAGAGTTTAGCCTATAGGGCCGTATGGTCTCTGTCACAACTACTCAACTCTGCTGTTATAGCACAAAAGCAGTCGTCGGTACGACTGTGCTCCAATAAAACTGTATTTACAGAAACAGGGAATGAGCTGGATGTGGCCATAAGCCATCATTTGCCAAGCCCTGATAGAGTATGTTAGATAGTCAGAAGTGCTCAAAAGAAAACATAAATCAGGGAGGTAAAAATAAGTCAGAGTAGAAGGGGGTGAAATTTTATTAGGGTGGCCAGAGAAAATATCCCCAAGGAGGTAGATGCGACTTCCTGTAGGAACTGAGGGAGAAGCTATGCTGGCGACCAGGAGAGGATCCTTCTGACAGAGGGAACATCATGGCCAGACCTCCAGGTTCAAGTGTCAGTGAAGAGGTGATGCTTGGGATGTTTGCAGGCAGACATATTTGACAGACTGGGGAGAGATGCCATACGAAGTAGTCCTAATTTTCTTCCTAGGAAAGGACTTTTCTGCAAATTCCTCTCTTCTGACCAGAGCAGACACAAATGGTTCAGAAGCACAAACAAGCTTTTCGACTGGAAGGCGCCATCCTGGTATTAGCCATATATAGCTGTCCCGAGATCAGGACAGTTCTGGGGGCCCCAGTGGCCCTGCCCAGGTGTGAAGCTGTGCTTGTCCCCCCATAGCACCCCTGTCACTGTCCCTGCTTCAGTGCACAGGCCTCCTCACCAGGCCCTTTAGCTCATCCCCCAGCTCCTGTCTGCAAGCCCAGCGTGACGCCTCAGCGAATGGTCCTATCTTCTTGAGGAGCAGGTTCCTTAGAGAAGATGCTGGGGAAGCTCCTGCTGTGGGCAACGTGTTGTGTCGGATGCCTTCCTGCCTTGTTTACTCCTCAGAACCGCTTAAAGAGGGAGCTAGGAGGACACAGAAGCAGGGACTGTCCGTGACATCCCCACAGTCTAGTTCGTGAGTGTCAGGAGGTGAGATTAACTCAGGACCCGACGTCCCTTCCATTCGCTGTGATGCTCCTTGCTCGGTCGGCCCTAAATGCACTTTGGCTCCCAGCCAGAATTGTTCTCCTTTCATGGCCCCTCCCAGACCAGCTCAGCTGGTGCCCAGTTAGCTCCTTCCGTAGGAATCCCAGTTTCTTTCTTCTCTCGGGCATATGAAATAGACCTTTCTTCCAGACTCTCCCAGCCCCTGCCCTCTTAATGTGTCAGACCTGATGCCCGCACTTCTCTGCGCTTTCCTGACTCCTCCTCCCCTCCTGATGCTCTCTGTCTCCTTCCATTTTCCCAGACATCTTCTTCCACCCCATCCCTCCAGCATCACCTCCATGCCCACCAGACCCAGCCACAGGCTAGCCCCTTCCTCCCTGATTAGGGTGCTATCACCTGCTTTTCCCAGAACAGTCCTGGCTTATGCCCATTGTCCTGGCATTATTATTAAGACTCCCCATTGCCTCCCCAGAGCATCTCTGCTCAGATGATGAATGTCTTCACCTAGACTGAGCATGGGAGTGAACACTAACTTAAACCTCTTGGATCTAAGTTGAAAATAATTTTCAGTTTGTCACAATTTTCTACTCATCTAATTTTCTTTTTCCTTATATCATCCGGCAATCTAGCATGTTTCCTTGACGTCTGATTTTTAACTACTGTGGTAATGCCTTCTTGAAGGGATTTTGGGCCTTGGCATTTCGAACTCAATATCACCAGGGCGCCAGGAAGATACATCCCTTAAGCGAAGCCCTGCCCTGCAGCGTGCCCCCATCTACATGCAAGCAGCCCTGCAGGGGGGTGGAGGGACGGGGAGGGCAAAACTTCAGAGTCACTCTGGATCTAAATCCATCCCCTCAGCAAATACTGATTGGGCACCTACTATATGCCTGGGCACCACCTATTTTGAGCACTGGGAACACAGGAGTGGACAAAACAGAGTCCCTGTCCCCAAGAGCTCACATTCTAGTGGCAGGAGACCAACAATCCACAAATAAATATATGATGTCAGGTGACGAGAAGTTCAATGAAGGAAAATAAGACAGAGTAAACGAGATAATAGCAGGCAGAAAACAATAGTAAGGACCGAGATCCAGAGGCGGGAGCCTGCACGGCGTGTTTGAGAAAAAGCAAGTAGGTCAGTCCGGCTGAAGCAGAGGAAGTAAAAAGATGAGTAGTAGCTGAGATGGGAAGAGTGACGGGGCAGCATCTTGATCCTGAGCCACTGAAGGGTCTGAACAGAGGGGCAGTGGGCTCCGACTCACACTGTGTACGGATGGTGTATCCACCGTGGACTGGGAGGAGGCTGGAGGGGAAAGGAGAGAATCAGGGCATCTCCTAGGAGCTACTGCTCTCACCCAGGTGCGAGACGATGCTGTCTGGGACCAGGGCGGCTGCCACAGAGATGGTGAGAAACGGTCATTTTCCGAATAAACAATTGAATGTGGAGTGTTAGAGAGAGGGATGACTTCTGAGGTTCTAGCCTGAGCAAGAGGAAGGATGAAGTTGCCGTTTTCTGAGCTGGGAATGATATGGAGAGGATCAGGTTGGGGGAGGTGGGCCGGGTGTGGAGAGGGCAGGCTGGGATGCACGAGTTTGGGATTTTGGACTTGGCTTTGGATGGGTTACGTTTGAGATGCTCATAAGACATGCAAATAGAGATGTCAGGCAAAGCGATAGTCTTCAGCATGTGGATGGTATTGGAAGCCACGGGACTAAATGAGATAACCTAGGCAGTAAGTGTAGACGGCCAGAGATGCCCTGAGGTCCTCCAGCATCTGGGAATAATAGAGGCGGGGAAGGACCACACAGAGATGGAGAAGGAGCAGCCGAGACCGAAGAGTTTGTTCTCCCAGAGGCTAAGAGAAGAAAGCATTCAAACAGGAAGAGCTCGGGGCTTCCCTGGTGGCACAGTGGTTGAGAGTGGGCCTGCCGATGCAGGGGACACGGGTTCATGCCCCGGTCCGGGAAGATCCCACATGCCGCATGCCGCGGATCGGCTGGGCCCGTGGGCCATGGCCGCTGAGCCTGCGCGTCCGGAGCCTGTGCTCCGCAACGGGAGAGGCCACAACAGTGAGAGGCCCGCGTACCGCAAAAAAAAAAAAAAAAAAAAAAAAAACAGGAAGAGCTGATCCACCACACCCACTAGGCGTTGACCACTGGATTTGGCAGTAGCCTTGTAAAGAACTCCCTCAGTGGAGAGCTGGGAACCAAATCTGAGTGAGTGGGTTCAAGAGAGAATGGATGAAGGGGAATTGGAGATGGTGGGAAACAGCCCTTCTGTTCTGTAAAAGAGAACACAGAATATCTCTAGCAGGAACAGGGTCGAGGGAGGTTTGTGCATTTTTTAAAACTCTGAGATATCACAGCATCTTTGTCAGGAGACGATTAATTAGAGAAGAGGGAAATGATGGCACTGGAGAGGGAGAGGACAAAGTTTGGATCAGTGTCCTTGGGTGGGAGAGAGGGGCTGGGGTTGAGCGACAGAGAGGAGGGTCTGGGGCTTCCCTGGTGGCGCAGTGGTTGAGAGTCCGCCTGCCGATGCAGGGGACACGGGTTCGTGCCCCGGTCCGGGAGGATCCCACATGCCGCGGAGCAACTAGGCCCGTGAGCCACAACTACTGAGCCTGCGCCTCTGGAGCCTGTGCTCCGCAACAAGAGAGGCCGCGACAGTGAGAGGCCCGTGCACCGCGATGAAGAGTGGCCCCCGCTTGCCACAACTAGAGAAAGCCCTCGCACAGAAACGAAGACCCAACACAGCAAAAAATAAATGAATAAACTCCTACCCGCAACATCTTAAAAAAAAAAAAAAAAAAAGAGGAGGGTTTGGCCTCAGGGGGAGAAGGACTCAGGAAGTCCCTCTAGTATCGCACCAATGGGGATGTCTGGCCAGCGTGTGCTACCCAGAACCCAGGAAGCTCTGGGAGGGCCCCGGTGAACTTGGCAAATCACTTATTGTCTAACTCTCAGTTTCCTTGTCTTAAATATTAGCTGGCCATGCCCACCTCAAATGACCATTGTGAAAAGGAAACCAATGAAAAGAATATGTGCAGAGTGCAGTGCTTACCCCATTGTAGGGGTTCAGCAAAGGCCAGTTCCTTCTCCCCTCCCTCCCCAAGCTAGCCCTCCAGGGTTTCCCTGGGGACATCTGACTCATCGTGAGGAACGTGGATGGTCCTTCTGCTTCCACTGCTGCTTCGAGGCCAGCAGGGCTGAAAATAGGAACAGCCAGGAGCTGTCGTTCTCCCAAACAGCCTTTTGTATATTTGTCTCAGTAGATTTCTGCCTGTGCGTTTGGTGAGTCATTCTTCTATGACGATTTTTCATTTCTGTGCGGTCTCCTGGAGCTGAGTTCTGTAACCCGCACCTGCTTGCTGCCAGGATCTTCAAAGAGCTACTTCCCACTGAGTGGAGCCCAGCCAGGGATCCCCATTCCTCCGCCAGCGCCACAGGGCAGGGGCGGGAGATGCCTGGCTGCCATTCCAGGACAGCCTGCCTGAGCCTGAGACAGAGGGCAGCAGTATAGCTACAGGAGACAGAAGTCTCCCTCCTGATGGCCTGAGGGCAGCCAGGGTAGGAGAGAGACCCAGGCCCGGGATGCAAACCCTCGTCTTAGCCAAAGCTCTGGGACACCTCTTTGCCCAACTAGGAGATCTGTGAATCCCTGACCCAGAAAGACTGGGCTCTTGTCATGAGGAAAAGGACGTTTTAACTTCCCTCCACAAACCTCCCGAGGAAAAAATTTAAAGTTCTGTCAAAACAGGTTAGCCTATTAGCAGTCACGGCTCACTACGATCTGTATTTGTTCCATTTGTGGCGTTTATGACAGTTATCCACATTAATTATTTCACTGCTAAAGCCCCTTCTAATTTCTGAACACTGTTATTTCTAAGAAAGATATTAAATATGCCACACATCAGCACAGGGTGGCATTACAGCATGCTATTAAGTTCAGATGCCAAGACTTAGCAGAAAATAACTTTGCTATTTGTAATCGCAATAAAGTGTTTTATTTTGTGGCTCAAAATGAAGAATAGCATTGATGGAAATGGATTTCTTAGTTTGGCAATGACCCTGAAGTCACCAAGAAAGACAGGGGCCACCAGCCTGGGGTGGGTGGGCCACCCGAGGACAGGGATGGGGGGTGGAGGGAAAGATGTGGGGACAGTGATTCCCCAAGTAGTCCCATAGCAGACCTGCCTGAGGGGGGTTAAAAGGATCAGTTTCCAGCAAGAACCCTCAGAGATTCGGGTGAGGAGTAACCAATGCTAGAACATTCTCTCACTGCTGGTTCGCACAGTCCCTTGAGCCCCCATGAGAGAATTTACAGATGGTGGAGGAGGGTGGAACCCTGAGGACAGTAGCCACTTGCAAAGAGCTTTATCTTACAAACTGTGCTCACACATCACTGGACACCATGGCAGACTTGGAAAGGAGCCTTTATTACTATGATTACCAGGACAAAACAAGATAAGTAACCCTCCTCCTAACTCCCAACCCCACCCCCCAAAGAAGACAGCAGTGGGTGAAACAGCTAAACTCCAAGAAGGCAGTCTTGAAGGCCAGATCCAGCCTGAAGGCCGTTGGAAAGCAAAGAAATCTCCCTCTGTGGAGCTCTTTGCTTCAAAGTAACATTTGAGATTCTGATCTGAACAGGATTTGGTAGGATTAAATGCTTCCTCAAGAACCCCTCCTGCTCAAGCCCATCCACATCCTCTCGTTTGCTCATTCATCAGAAATGTACCACACAGCTACATGCATCAGGCTCTCTGCCCGGCCCCAGGCCAAAAGTTAGGAATGAGACACGAGTCATCTTTCAAGGGATGGACAGCTAACCAGAGCAACAAAGTCCATGGTCACAGGTTGAGAAAGGGGAACAAACAGATACTGATTGAGAATAACACGTAGATCCCATTTAGGTGGAGTCCAGGAAACAGTGAAAATCAGCTGGTACAAATCAGCCCAGTCAGCTGTTGCCCTCCCAGATCACCGACTAAAGCCACACAAACTCAGGCTAGCAAATAACTCCTTTGCCTGGCGTGGCTAGTTCGTAGATCAACGTGATTGCTATTTCTGCTGGGGAGATGGCCCCCTCTGGTGGTTGGAGGCCTAAGTTTTTACGTGTATAGGACGGAATAGGAATCTTCTGTGATAAATTGGTCCCTTACCTGGGACAAGCCCAGCGGTCCATGAAAGCAGGCCCTTGCCTGTTCCCCTGGAGTATCCCCTGGAACTCAGGGATAACTCTTTTATCCCTGAGTTCTAATCCCAACCTACCTACTTCCTCAACGTTGTGATTTGGGACAAAGTTACTTTAATTCTCAGAGCCCTCGTTTTCCTCAACTTGCATAAAAATGAGCATGACAGTTCCCTGGTGGCCTAGTGGTTAGGATTCCGGGCTCTCACTGCCGCGGCCCAGATTCAGTTCCTGGTGGGGGAACTGAGATCCTGCAAGCTGCAGAGTGTGTCCAGAAAACATGAGTGTGACAGCACCAGTGTGGTGTTGGCATAAGAACTAAATAAGGTAATGAAGTGACACCTAGCTCAGTGTGTGGCACCTAGCAGGTCCTCGGGAGATGTTGGCTTGCTTTACTCCTCTTAGCTCAAGATTTTCAAAATCTTTCTTTGCAGCTCCCTCCCCTCCCGCCTCCTCTCCCAAACTCCCATCCTATCCTCTCTCTCCTCTTCCCTGGCTCCCTCCCCTCTTTTCCTCCTGCCCTCTCCTTTCTTCCTCTCTCTCTCCATCTCCTTTCTTCTTTCCCATCACCTCCCCCATTTCCCCTCACCTCCCCGTGCTCCTCTTTTTTCCACATCCCATCCTCCACCCTTCTCATGCCCAACCTCTTGCCAAAGCATCTAAGAACTGACACGGGCACATTGAGGGTGCTCTCCGAAGATAAATCGCATCCTTTGCTAAGTCAAGCAGGAGCCATCTTCTGCTAGGCAGTAGCACTGCGGATGGCTCTTGTATTCTTCAGAGGGGCACCAGGCACCTTTGCGCACACTTCACGCTGGAACACTAGCCCTTCCACCGCCCCCTTGATCCACGGTGGCGTTTGCTCATGCTCTGCCTTCCCGTTCGTTCTTTTGAATGCTCTCTGATGTTTGCAGGCTCTGCCTTCCTCTTTCCCTCCTCCTTTGCTTGCCTGCCCTCTTCCTCCTCCTTATCTTACCTTGCTTTTCCCTTCCGTATCATTGCGTGTGCTCACTGTCCCTTGCCTCTTGTTTTTGATTTGCAAAACGGCCCATGTTCCCCTTTATTCCCAAACTGCGTTTGCTCAGGCATCCTGCGATAGCTCTTCCCTGTCACCGTAAAAGCTTTTTCATCTCCATTTGGAGCCACTTGCCCTGATCATATCTCTCTTCAAGATCACACTGATGAGCCCATGTGGTCTCTAGCTGTCAACAATCCCCAGGAAAGGAGAGCCCGTTCTTAAAACTTGCTTTTTAGGGCCTCCCTGGTGGCGCAGTGGTTGAGAGTCCGCCTGCGATGCGGGTTCGTGCCCCGGTCCCGGAAGATCCCACATGCCGCAGAGCGGCTGGGCCCGTCAGCCATGGCCGCTGAGCCTGGGCGTCCAGAGCCTGTGCTCCGCAATGGGAGAGGCCACGACAGTGAGAGGTCCGTGTAATGAAAAAAAAAAAAAAAAAAACACTTGCTTTTTAATTTGGGGACCCCTCGGGGACCAGCGGGGGCCGAGTCAAAGCCACCGACTGGTTCAAATGGGCCACCTGGGCACTGGGATCTTTGGGAAGGAATCTGGTAAGCACAGACTAGTTGTGTTTCCTTCCCACACAAGACAGATGGAAGGGGTAAGTAGGCCAAGACTGCTTTTCTCAAGTGATTCTTTCTCTAACAGTTTTCTTTTAGGAGGAAGGAAACAGAATTATCAGATGACAAAACAGAGACATCAGTTATCCGGGTTTGTTCCTGGGGTGGAGGGACCGGAGGCTTGCACAAGGACCCAGTGTTAGAGCCCCAGGCAACGCAGTCACATGGAAAGCTTGTGTGTGAGTTTAGAATTTAAAATATATGTATGTATTAAGTCCGATTCCTCACCCTGTGGCTTGAGACCTATAGGGGAAAAGAAGTCCTACAAATGAAACTCTGCTAGCTATCCAGAAGAAGACATCCCTTCTCTACAGTGGGACTTGGTAAACGTGACCCCCTCCCACCTTGGGTCAACTTGGGGACATCCCACTTTCTTGTTGGATTGCCCTCAAAGCAGATTCTGAGACAAAGATTCAAATGCATGTGGTTCGTCTGGGGGGCCGGGGTGGTGATCCCAGAAAACACTGGTGAGGGGCAGGGAGTGAGCAAGAAAGAGAAGGAAGGGAGCCAACGAAGGGTTCATTGTCACTGTCGCATTGGACACCGCTGTGTGTATTGTGCTCTGGCCCACAGGGCAGCTCTGGGGCATAGGCTTCTCCCATTGAGTAGCGAGGAAATTGGAATATTTGTCCTCATGAAAACCATCCATCATTTGTTGAGGGTTGCTTCCAGGGCGATAACTCTGGCACCCACTCCCTTGCCCTGTGCACAGACTGAGCAAGTTTCTGCAGCTGGAGACCATGCCCCCTCCGCCAGGCCCTGCGGAGGGGCACAGGAGTTTGCACAGGTGCTCCTATGTGCAGAGCTGAGTGCTAAGGGGAGATGGGCAGCGCTCCAACAGCATCCATGCTTGGCCTGTACCACATGCCCCCTCATTCATGCTGCTCTAGCCCAGGGGCAGCACAGTATTTCTATAAAGGGCCAGAGAGCAAATACTTCAGGCTCTGTAACCAGCCTCTGCTGCAAGTATTCAATTCTTCCGCAAGAATTCAATTCAAATGCGGCAGGATGGGGAGTAGCCAAAGGCAAGCAGGGCACCCCAGGTGTGAGATTAGAGGAGGTGCTTGCTGGCAGGGCTGTGGCTGGGCACCTTCAGTGCTGCACCCTGGGCACCTACTTCCCTTACACTAGTCCCGACCCAATAAAGTGGAAAAGCGACCCACCCAAACTGTGCCCCACATGGGTGCAGCTGTGTTCCGATAAAACCACATCAAGTCAGGCAGACAGCTGTATTTGGTCCCCAGACCGTAGCTGGTCCACCCCTAGCCAGTCTGGTCTTTGAGGTCCTCCGAGCACCCTGCTCCTTCCTGCTCTACCATTTCAGGTGCTGCTCCCTGCCCTCCACCCGTCACCTCACCTGGGCCTTTCCTTCTCCGCCTGCAGGTCAACATCACTTCCTCAAGGAAACCTTCTCCACACCCCTGGCCAGAGCAGATCCTCCCCTAGTAGGCCCTCACCCCCTCCACTCTCTTTCAGAACAACTTATCATGTAGTAATTGCACAATTAACTGTGTAATTAGTTGTTTAATGTCTGTCTCCCTCCCCAGAACATAGGTTCCCGTCAGTTACCAAGGCCTGTTAAGTCTGCTTCCTAACATGCCTGGAATCTTCCTTCCTCACTACCTCTACCATCACAGCCCTGGACCAGACCTTCGTCTGGTCTCGCCTAGGCCCCTGCAATAGCCTCCTGAGCGGCCCTCCTGGGTGTGTCACTCCTCTGCCTAAAAGCATCCGTGGCCCCCCTGTGCCTTCACGAGAACCCGTTCAGCCCTCATTTGCCTTCCAGCTTCAGCCAATCCCTTTGCTTCAGTCATGCTGAGTTCCCGGTGGTCCCTGACTTCCTAAAAGAGAAGGCCTCCAGGACTTGGCATGGGCTGGCTCCCCTGCACGGATGCCCTTTGTCTACCCTCTGCGCATCCCATCAGTCCAGGCAGTTCACTGAGACGCCTTCCCGGACCATTTGTCCTCACACCCCACAGCACCCCCAAGTCATGTAGGTCTCGGCACCATGGGCCTCCTCAGCTCCCATGCTTACCCGATTTCATGTTTCTTACACTGTATTACAGCTGACTGTCTACCTAATGTTGCCCTTATCAGACTATGAGCATCCTCAGACCAGGAGCCAAGTATCCAGCACTCAGCACCTTGCCCCCAGCACCTACCACCTAGCACCCAGTACCTACCACCTAGCACCCAGTACCTACCACCCACCACCTACCACCTACCACCCACCACCTACCACCTAGCACCACACCAGAGCTTAGGAGGCTCTGAGTAAGTGGTGAATAACCAAAACCCTTGGAACCCCTAAACTGTAGCTTTTATCCAGATGACTGGCAGGGGGCTTGAGTGGCCTCTGGACCTCCTGTTACTTTGTAGGAGGAGCAAAGATGGGAAAAAAGGGGGTTCTGGCCCAAAAGTAGCACTATCTTCACCTGCTTTTCTCTACTGGTAGCTTTTTGGTTGTCACCAACTTCAGAAAGCCAAAGGCCCAAACTTGCAGGCCTCCTGTCCCCTTCCCCTCCCGCCCACAAGCCTGACGCGATGAGTGGATAGGAGCCCTAGAGCTCGATGTCAGGGGCACAGGGCATCGTGCCTGGGCCCTCACCTGCATCCCAGTTCCTAAGGAGGAGGTACCAGCACCAGGAGAATAAGGGTAATAACCATAGGCCTCCATGTTACCTTTTCCTCTCACAGCCCTAGGAAACAGGGAGGACATGCTGAGTGGACTGAAATCCAGGGGCTGGAGAGGTGGAGCCGGCAGCAGGAGTGGCCCCCTGGCTTGAAGAGGCCCTGGCCTTTGGCCATCATAACCTCATCCAGACGAGGGGCCTCTGAGCGTCTCATCCCTCCCAGCCCCTGCCTCACTCAGAAAGGCCCCCTTGGGAATTGCTCTGATAAGTGAGGACAACCCTGTCCCCACTCCGTGTGCACAGACAGGCACACACACGCACACACACACTCCCCACTTATCTGCAGCACACATTTCCTCCTCCTCCGGGCTCCTGGCAGCCTGCTGTACTGTCGCTTTTATGATTGCAGATAATTCACATTCAAACAAACTCTGACTCACCAGAGACACAGAAAGAAAATGCTAGGAGAGTGGGAACACCATATCTCGCTGCTTTGCTTTCCCTTTCCTGACATCTTTCATGTTCAAACAGGACCATCGGGAGAGGGGCTTGGCTGGCGGTGGTGGAACCCCAGGTACCATGGCACTGAGGAACAGTAGGTCGGTGCCACTGGCGAGTGGGCTTCCTGGACCCCAAAGGAGGCACTTTCAGTGGAGTGTCAGTTTGTTCATGTGACTGGAATATCATGTTCTTAGGGGTGTTACTGCTTTCAGTAATAAAGAGCTCCATAGCTGGCCACGCAGGTGGGAGGGAGGCTCTGTGGACTAGCTAAGCCCTGGCCTTTGCCTGCAAAGCATCATTGGGAAGTGACGACTGTGCTAGAAATCCCCACCTTACTAATCAGATTTCTTAGCTCATGCCTGCTAAATCAAACTTCTACAGGACCAAAGCTTTCCATTTTTTTCCTTACAACTAACATTATTAGTTAGTTAGTTAGTTCTGCTAACTATGTGGGAACCATTGATTTAATAAATTATACTAAGAATTCTCCTTAAACTCAGGTGGTTTACTTGCTCACGCATCAGGCAGGATGGAGATCCTTATTTTGCACTAACTTGGTCCATGAAAGGATGGAGCAGAATCTTTTCTCTAAGGATCTAAAAGCGTGTCACAGTCACCCGAGGTTAGCATTTGCAACCTGAAGCCCAGAATGTTCGACAATTAGGTGATTAATTTGATTAGTGTAAACCACAGATTTTTTTGTCTTGAGGGAAGGTGAACTTGGCCAGTTTCTCCCTGTGATGAGCTGAGGAGAGACATCTGCAGCTCCCACTGCCCAGGGAGGGCACACCTGGCACCCAGGGCTCCTCTTGCCTATTCTCCGAGGGGCACCTTCCCTGAAGCCCCCGGCTCCGTCGCACCCTCCTCACTGTGAGGACGTCAGTCAGGTTGAGACTGTTGCCATGCATTAATTAAAGTTTCATTAATTATTAAAATGGCATTTATTGAACTCCGAAATCAGCTTTTGTGTTGGTGGGTCTTGTTGCCCTTTAGCAATTCTTTTCATAATGATTGATTGTGATCTGTTTGACTTGGAATCACTTTTCTTATTAAACTAAACCAAACCTTGATTTGAGGCACTTAATTATAACTGAGACTAATTTGCTTCCCCTCAGGGCACCAGGGACTCCAAGTCTACAGAGGGATGGGGGAGGCCCACGTCTGCGGGCAGAGGAGGGATGCCCTCCCTGGGAGACTTGAAGGGTGATGGTCATTCATGCAGAGCATCGTTTAGAGAAAGATCCCCCCAAGCTCCATCTGCACACACGTTCACTGGAGCTCTAAGCACCGCCTTCTCAGCTTATTAGGAATGTCAGCTGCCCTGGAGGGTTGCTTGAATGAGATTGAACCGCCTCGGGAGCTAAAGCTGGCTCCCCATCTGAATACTTCCAGGACCAAACTGAATATAAACAGGGAGGGGCGGTGGGTGGGTGGAAAGGACACTGGGCTGTTCCTCCTCCCCATGGCTCTGTGAAGTCTTGTGTTTCTGACCCCATGAGGCAGTGAACATGCCTCTCTAGACAAGGCACTGCTCCTAAAACCCACCTGGTGGCCAGGTAGACAGGTCTGGGGCCGACGGCTGCCAGCCTACATGCTGACCGGCACACATAACATGGAAGCGTGAGCACAGGTTTCGCGGGTAGGAGACTGGGGTACATTTCTGAGAGCTGAGGCTCATTTTCCGTGTCTCCTGGGAACCCTTACTATCATTCTGAGCTTTGGATCCCCATATCTCTAAAATGGCTGTGACGGTAACTACCTTGCAGAGTGTTTATGCAGATTAGAGATAATGAATGTGAAATGCTCGCATGGCAGCATGGTGCTTGGCCACATAGAAGATGCTCAGTAAACCGAGCTCCCATTGTCAGTAGGCACCCTCGTGCCCCGCTGCCGCACGCTCCTCCCCCACCTTTTCAGCAAACACCTGCTTAGGCTCCTGTATTAGTCTGCTAGGGCTGCCATAACAAAGCCCCACAAACTGGGTGACTTGAACAAGGGAAGTTTACTTTCTCAGTTCTGGAGGCTACAAGTCCAAGATCAAGGTGTCAGCAGATTTGGTTTCTTCTGATGCCTTTCTCGTTGGCTTGAAGATGGCCATCTTCTCCCTGTGTCCTCACATCGTCCTCCCTTGAGTGTGTCTGTGTCCTCTTCTTATAAGGACACTAGTCATGTTGGATTAGAACCCTCCCTAATGACCTCATTTTAACCTAATTACCTCTTTAAAGACCCTGAACCCAAATACAGTCACATTCTAAGGTACTGGGGGCTGGGACTTCAGCACGTGAATTTGGGGGGACACAATTCAGCCCATAATAGCTCCCCACCACCACCATAACCACACGTTAGCAGATGCTTGTCTGGACGTTAGCCAGGTAGGTGTGAGCTCTGTCTTTCCTGTTTGACCACACCTTCCACCACAGGGCCTGCCCTGCCACACCCCCCCTCTTCCAAGAGACCTTGATTGGAACCAATTTCCCCTTGGGGTAGAGTTGGTGGTAAGGCCAAATCGTCAAAACAGAGCCATATTATAGGGGGAGTTTGGGATGCCAGGAAAAAGACTTGGAATTGCTCTAATAATTTCTTGATCCTTTTGCTTAGGGATATAGTAAAACATACTTCATAAGGTTGTTGACAGTCTTAAATGAAGTGAGCACAGGCTGTAATGGTGCCCTATGCAACATAGGCATTCAAATACCAGTGCCCTTCTCTCTTGATCGGAAGGGGTGCACTGAACACAGTGTTACAGAAGAGTCATCCGGCCATGATGGCACAGGCTGTACCGGGGTGGGGGTGGGGGGGCGGCGAAACTGTGGGATTAAGATGGATCAGGGCAGGAACAGTGGGCTAAGAAGAAGAAACCTTCAAGAGACACCTGAAGGAAGAAGCACTGAATTTAGGGGCAGTTTGGATACGAGGAGGGCACAGTGAAAAAGAAAGGGAGAAATGATTGTTGATCCCTTCATCTTAGAACTGGCTTAGTGGAGAGCGGTGCACTTGACAGAAGGAGAAGCTGGAGGTCATGCAGAAGGGGAAGGGAGGCCCCTGGAGGCACTGAAGAAATGGGGCGGGAGGTCAGCTCAATCAGCCGAGGAGTGCAAACTGAGATTGCCTTGGCTTCTAGTCCCCTGGTGCCTCTCCTGGATGTGGAGCTGCCCACCTTCCCGACCACAGGAAGCCCAACTGGGAACTGCAGCTTGTTAATTAAGCCGTTGTTACTGATGGTGATGACCCCTGGCCCTGTGATCCCCGGGCCAGGATTTGAGACCTGAGATAAAGGACTCCAGTTCCAGTGTTACCCTCCAGTCATTCCCTTGGAAAAGGAAATAGGTAGTTCTATTTGTAATTTTTTAAGGAACCTCCCACTACTGGGCATATACCCTGAGAAAACCATAATTCAAAAAGAGTCATGTAGCACAATGTTCATTGCAGCTCTATTTACAATAGCCAGGAGATGGAAACAACCTAAGTGTCCATCGACAGATGAATGGATAAAGAAGGTGTGGCACATATATACAATGGAATATTACTCGCCATAAAAAGTAACGAAATTGAGCTATTTGTAGTGAGGTGGATGGACCTAGAGTCTGTCATACAGAGTGAAGTAAGTCAGAAAGAGAAAAAGAAATAACGTATGCTAACACATATATATGGAATTTAAGAAAAAAAATGTCATGAAGAACGTAGGGGTAAGACAGGAATAAAGACACAGACCTACTAGAGAATGGACTTGAGGATATGGGGAGGGGGAAGGGTAAGTTGTGACAAAGTGAGAGAATGGCATGGACATATATACGCTACCAAATGTAAAATAGATAGCTAGTGGGAAGCAGCCGCATAGCACAGGGAGATCAGCTTGGTGCTTTGTGTCCACCTAGAGGGGTGGGATAGGGAGGGTGGGAGGGAGGGAGATGCAAGAGGGAAGAGAGATGGGAACATATGTATATGTATAACTGATTCACTTTGTTATAAAGCAGAAACTAACACACCATTGTAAAGCAATTATACTCCAATAAAGAGGTAAAAAAAAAAAAGAAAAGAAAATAGGGTATTCACAGCTGAATTACAGATCTACTTTCCCATTTTCCAAGAGGAGAACAAATAGAATTCCTGAGGAGGAGAGCTTTTCTGGCTGACTGCCCTGGGTGAGGAGGACATTCTTATCCCAATATTATTTATTTCAGACTTTCAGGCCTTCTCAGATGCTTGACTTCACATGGTCACCTTGCCTGTTTTCGTGGCAATACAACATTGTAAAAAACAAGAAGCACAGGCTGATAAGGTTTCGGGCGGCATGAATATTTTCTGATTCCCTAATCAGAGATTTCTTTCACATGTGAAAAGCAGGTGGAAAAGGGAGACAGTTTATTTCTTGACCATCAAATGGTACACGGATGCCCTAGGACCTGTGGAGATTATCACCTTAGTCAGGGATACTTACAAGAGGTCCAAAAATCTCGTGGTCTGCGTGCCACTTATTCAACCAGGTTGCCCCATTTAACACTGCAGGTGAGTGAACAGGCAAGAGAATGAATGAGCGTGGATGTCCACAAGAAGAACTATTTTCCTGGAGGAATCAGGAAGAGGCAGCTCTTGGCCCGGGGTAGAGGGGTTCCCAGGAAAGTAAGAAGAGCTAATCACGGTGACCAAGAAGAGCTTCGGAGCAATTATTTAAAGGAATTTTTCTACTGGAGAGAAATGATCCAGGGAGGGAGGCTTCCTAACGAAGTGCATCAAGGACTCTATGGGAGAAAAGAATGGGTTGGATTGGAGTGAAATGGAGGTATTATAACTCTGGGGCTGGCAACAGGGCTGAGTGCCCCAAACCCTGGCTCTAAAGCGAATTGCCATCCCAGAAGAGTGCCCGCCAGAAGAGCTGAGATGCAGACTTTAGGTGCTGGCAACAAACAGAGAGATCAAGGGAATAAAATAGTACAGAGATAGAACCAAGTACATACGTGGGAGATAGTATATGATAAAGGGGTGTTTCAAAGCAGTGGGGGCAAGATCAATTATTCAATATGTTTTGAGCAACGGGCTAGACATTTGGGAAGGAAAAAGTAAACAGGATCCCTTCCTCACTCCTTATATCAAAACAAATACCACTGCATAAAAAATAGACAAAACCAGAAAACAAGAGAGAAAGAAAATGTATCACATACATACATGTGAGTGTTGGTATACACAAAGTCAGAGGCTAAAAAGTAATCTGTGAAAAAAATATTTGTAACACAAATGACAGAAGGCTCATTTCTTGCGTTTGTCATCTGAGAGTTCTTGCAATTCAATAAGGAAAAGAGTTCTTGGAATTCAATAATGAGAAAACCTCTTATGAGCCAGTAGAAACATGAGCAAAGGACATTAGCAGAAAAAGAAAAAATAGCTAATAAACATATCAAAAGGCAAACCACTTCAGTCATCACTGAAGAAAAGCAAACTAAAACAAGGTTGATTTTTTTTAATCTATCAGACAAGAAGAGATTAAAAGTTTGATTATATTGCCATGCCCTTGTGGGCAAAGGTATAGGGAATCAGGCACATTCATATACTTTTGGTGAGAGTACAAAATGTGGTGGGACACCTTTGGAGGATAATTTGGCAATATCTGTCAAAATTTTAAATTCACATGTTATTTAATAAGAATTTTATTTCTAGGAATTTAACCTAGAAGTATATACTTACACATGTCCACAAATACACACGTACAGGATGTCTATCGCTGTGCCCCTGCTAGGAACCATATATAACATAAATGTCCTTTAATATGATATTAGTTTTATAAAATTATAGCCAATCAGTGCATGGCTACGTAGTTATTAAAATGAATAAATCGATCCACATGATTTAGTACTCTCTATGTATTACCAAGCCACCTCACAACATGCTAGCTTAAAACAAAAGCCACTATTTACTATCCTTCATGGTTCTGTGGCTTGGCTGGTTTCAGTCCAGTGGTTCATTTGCTCTGTCTGGTATCACGTGGGGTCACTACCATCATCTGAAGGTTTGAGTTGGCTGGAAAGCCCAATGGTTCACTCACTGGGAACTCAGCTTGTACTCTTGGCCTCGTGCCTCAGTTCTCCATGGGTCTCTCCATGGGATGTGGACTTCCCACAGCATGGTAGCTAGATTCCAAGAAGAAGCATTCCAAGGACATGAAAGCACAAACAGCAGATCTCTTCAGGCTGTGTCTCAGAAGGTATGCAGCATCACTTCCTTCACATTTTATGGGAGAAGTGGCAAGGTCTTTGTAGCCATCTTGTCCTCCATGGTGTGTTTTCCATTTATACACATATATCTATGTATACATATACATATATACATACACACATACTTACCTGCAGATACATAGGTATATATAAAATTTCTAGAATGATGCACAAGAAACTGTTTATAATTTTGGCATCAATGGAAAAGGACTGACCTCTTTATACTGTTTGTATTCTTACTATAAGCATGTACCATTTTTTAATTTGGAAAGAAACTTTTTAAGAAAACCAAACCCATTTATTAAGCCAAAGCCAGCTATATTCAATAGATAAGCTATCAATTTAGCACTATCACATATAAAGTTTGGCCCCAAGATTCCTGCCACCCTAATCATGCAGCCCTATCCCCCCGAGGAGTTGACTGATCATTTGTAGAGGCAGAAAACTGGCCAAAAAATAAAGGGTAGAGGCTTTTTGTCCCAATGGCTTGGTTTAAGGAGGAGACTATTGCTGCCTTGTGGGTGATGGCCTGTTGTGAACCTCGGGTGCCTTCCTTTTGGAGAATCCGTGGCTTATTTTGTCCCCAACTTTAATGTGCTTTCTGTGGGAGGCCTTGGGATTGGAGTCTTGATGGAGCCAAAAATGCCTTGCTGATGCAGACCTCCAGAAGCCATGGAAACGCAGGTGTCAGGAAGGACTCAGACTCCCCTCTCAGCCCCAACTTGTGAAAACCAAGGCATCCGAAAACAAAGAGCCCTCTGTCTATGGAGAGTAAACCTGAGCCAGATACACACACATGCATGGGCACACGCATGTGGATGAGATGGTCTCCCCGAGGAAGACTCTGCAGGGCTGTGGCCCCCACTCTGAATTCCACTGCTCTGCCAGTATCTCTGGGCCAAAACTTCTAAGTGAGAGACAGTGAGCCCCTAGTCAGCTGAGCCCCGTCACTCCCTGTCTGAATGACCTCAGACAGGTTGCCTAACCTCTCTGGCCTCAGTTTTCTCATCTGCAACATGGGGATAAGGTGATAAAAGTACCCATCTTGCAGGGTGTTGGGGGGGCAGGATAAAAGGGGAGTGCTTAGCACAGAGCCTGACACATAACAGGTGATCAGTAATTGGTCACAGTGATGCTGCTACTGACAGTGATGACATGATTTCATCTGCTTCTCACAAGAGCCCCCTGAGCAGGGCTGCTGCACCATACAGCTCTCGGGGCACCATTCATCCGTGGTATGTGCAGCTGGCAACCCTTGGCCTTGTGCAGTACACAGTCTGCACAGCTGCCCATGGTAACCTGGGCCGTGAGACAAGCCAGACAAGGTGAACAGGGAGGAATCCAGGTCTCCTGGATCCTGCCAGGCCCCCCACCCCATCCCGCTGCCTCTGCTGGCCTGAGTAGCTTCACAGCTCAGAGAACGTGCCATCCGATCGCTTCCACTTTGGGATGCACAGTCACCATAAACCACCTTCCCGCCACCCTGAAAATAAAGAGGCTCCTCCAGAGCAAGAGCAAGGATTGTCTTCAGGGCCTCCAACTGCAACTGGACTAAGTGACAGCTGTGGGTACGACCCCAAGCGAGCGAGGCAGATCCAGACCCGTCCACCCACCCCGCAGGATTTCCCCTCCTGGGGACAAACTGGGCACAGGGGCACCCAGCTCTGCCGGTCCTCTGCCGGGGCCCTCTCGCTCCCAAAGCAGGCTGGGCAGAGAGGGGCCGCATGGGCACCAGCGCAGGAGAGCCGAGCAGGGGGTCACCGGCCCCACCAGGCAGAGTGCACGCGTTTTCCTCTGGAGCCGCCGTGCACATTGCTTCGCTCTGCTTCGTTCAGAAGAGAATGCGTGGTCTGCCGAGGCTTTGGGGCACCGCACAAGAGGAGGCGATCAAAGCACAGGCTGGGCATCATCTCCCTCCAGCCTGACACCAGCCTGCAGAGCAGGCTCCTGCCCGTGGCACATCCCGGCCCAAGTGACATGCCCCGCCTGCCGGACTTGGGCTTCGAGTGAGGGTGTGACATGGGCAGTGACGATAGTAGTAATCGGTGTCATGTTATTTCTGAACTCCTGTGCACTCTGCAAGGAGATTGCGCTTTCTTTAATTTGCTGTTCAGCCCAAGCTTGTGTTAATACCTGTGCTGCTGTCGGCGAGGGGTGTCCTGCCTGACAGGCTCCACACTGAGCATTGTACCTGCATCGTCATTTCATTCTCACAACAGATCTTTGAGGCAGGTAGTATTCTTCCACATTTTATAGATGAGGATGGCAGTGGGGAACAGAACCTTAGGAGGCATTCCTAAAATAATGTAGCTAGTTAGCGGCAGAGGCCAGATTCAAAGTCAGGTATCACCAGGCTCAATGCCCATTACGCATTATCTATAAGTTAAATAGGGAGGTACTGTTATGACCCTGTTTTAAAGAAGGAAACTGAGGCCTAACAAAGGTTAAAGAACTGACCCAGGGCCATGCAGCAAATTCATGACAGTTCTAGGAGCCAGGACCTGAACAGTATTGACTAGTCTAAGAGTCTTAATGAAAGAAAAAATTTTAAACCCTAAGAATTTTTTATGGCACCTTCACAGGATGTTCGCCTTCCTCGTTTATAGATGGGAAACCTGAAGTACAGGCCAGAAAAGGATTCGTCCAAACTCTGCCCATGACGGTAGGGGTATCACTCCCCAGCAGGCTGGGGCCGGGCTCCAGGACTCCTCCCGGGAGCTGCCCCCGGGGGCCCATCTGTCTCCTCTAGCAAAGGGGGTTCTGAGGGCCTCTGCACCCCTTTTCTCTTTCACATGCTGTACAAGTTCCCTAGCACAACAGGAGAGAAGCTGCTTTTAAAAGCACTAACCTGGTGACTTTCCGAGGAGTCTTCCATTTCCAAATGACGGGCCTCAGGATGACAGGTTGCACGCTTGAAGCCACCAAGGAGAAAGAGCCATTGACTCAGAGCCTTTATGCCCTGCTGCCTCCCCGCTGCCTCCCTTAGATGTCCTTTTGCTGCAGCATGAACACAACGCCCGCGGCCCTCCCCTCATGACAGAGAACCCGGGGGCTCGCGGCTTCTCTGCTTGCTGTGTTGACATTTGGATTTATGTTGAGAGATGGGTGTGTAGACCATTCACTTATGACGTCAGCTCATCTAGGAATTCATCATGAACTTGGGGAGCAGGTCTCACGCCCAAACACACCCCCAGTCATGGGATTCATTTACTGTCAAAGGGACTGTGTCACTGAGGAATGAACCTTGGTGTTGGAAAGTGGTTGAAATGCGTTGAGATAATTTCTCTGGTGCTACCTTGTTCAAATGGCCTTTTCCTGACAAGGCAGCATGGCTTCCGCAAAGAGACACTGCCTGACGCTCGGGCTTTCAGAGGCTATTTGGGGATGAATAGGCTGTTGGGACGGCTTTTGTGGGTTCTTGTTAAATGAAATGAAGCTGGAGGCCTTGATTCTGCGCTTTGTCTACACGGCCAGACGCAAAGCAAAGAGTTGCTGGGAAGGGCTGAGGCAGGAGCTGGGTTTAAAGGGACTGAGCTCATTAGCACAACACCACTGGGGAAGGTTGGGGATAAGCGCTCTGCCTGGGAAGACCTCAGGGAGATATCTGCCCACCGTACACTTTGCACATTGTGGAACTGGGAGAGGTTGCAGGAGAAGAGGTTGAATGTGCTGAATGGTGGCACGAACCTGGCAGAAACACAACGCGTCGCCCCTCCGCTTCTTGAGACCAAGCCCCCAGCCCTCTGCCCAGGTACACTCAGGCAGTGTCCGGCCATGGGAGAGTCTCGGCCTGGCAAGAGGGCCCATGCACCCCAGCCTGGTCCAGGGACAGAGGCAGAAGTCAATGAGGGGCGATCACGGTACGTGGAGCATGATGCTATCCTCACATCATTTTCCAGCCCTGCTGCTTGGAGGACCTTGCTGGGTTCTTAAGAAGAAAGGAGGGGAGGGGGAGATAGGCCACATGAAAGATGTGTGGGAGCTAAGAGTATGAGGCCACTCTGGTGGGTGACTTCAGGACAGCTCCAGTGGTAGGACAGTGTTTCTCTCTCACCGACATGCCCTCTCTGGAGTCTGAACACTTTCAGGCTCCTGTGGGATACTCTGCTGACCCCTGGAGCTGGAAGAGGAGGCTGTAAAGGGGTCTTGACCATAATCCGTGTTCCTTCATGATGACCACTAAACAGGGAATGGTTTGAGACCTTAGGCGGGTAACCGGTGGTATCTTGGATTCAAGATGTCAACTTTTACCTCCATCCTCTCAGAGCAGTGCCTTTAACACGTGACTTTTTATACCTGCCCTTTCACTTACTCTGCGTTTCCTGAGCAGCTAGCACATGCCGGGCACAGTGTCAGGGGCTGGACAGTGCGATGATAAACAATGAGAAACAAATAAGGCATGTTTTCCTGTTCTTGAGTTCACAGTCTAGGGACAAATATGGACACATAAGTTATTAGAATCCCATAACGTATTATAACAAATTATAATAAAAGAAAAACATGATGCTGTGACAGTAACTGTTGGATGAGGGAGGGTATAGAAAGTTTTAACAGAAGAAGGGACTTTGGAGCGGGTTTTTGAGGATAAATGAGAGGTAGCCAGGATGAGGGGAGGGGAAGATATTGCTGACAAAGGGACAGCATGGACAAAATCTCAGAGGCAAGAAGGAGCAACACACTGGCAAGAAATCAGAGGTGCAGGAAGTGGTGGCGTTCTTGCTGGGCACTGTTTACCCTCCAAGAAGGCAAGGCAGCAGCCAGCCAGCAGCTCCCAAGTCTGCGGAGCCTTTCACATACAGGATTCTCCTCTGATTCTCAAATCAGCCCTGTGGCTATTAGCCCCATTCTACAGATGAATTATGAGCTTGGGGTTATACACAACTCATTAGCTGCAGTGCTAATGAGAAGGGGGGAGAGGAGGGAGCTGCCAAGAACCTATATACAGTCATCCCTCGGTGTCCCCAGGGCATTGGTCCAGGACCCCCAAGGATACCAAAATCTGCCGATGCTCAAGTCCCTTATATAAAATGGTGTAGTGTTTGCAAATAACCTACGCCCATCCTCCCATATACTTTAAATCATCTCTAGATTACTTATGATACCTAATATAATGTGAATGCTAGGTAAATAGTTGCCAGCACACAGCAAATTCAAGTTTTGCTCTTCGAAACTTTCTGGTGCTATTTTTCCAAATATTTTCAATCCGTGGTTGGTTCAATCCACAGATGCGGAGCCCATAGATATAGTGGGCTGAGTGCAGTCTTCTCCCGCCAGAGTTGGCAGCAGCTTCAGAGCTGGGGAGGGAGGGGAGGAGGAGGGAGTGAGCCAAGGTATCCTTTTCATTGATTCTAACAGGAAATGAACTCCTTCCAGATAAATGGCTCCAAATTCTCTTCAAGTATCAATCAAGTTTCCAAATGATTTCTCTTAGACCCTGGAAACCGTAGGTGGAAAGGGAATAATAACCTGTCCCTGCTCCTAGCCACCCGGAGAGCCCTGGGAGCCCCCCAGGGAAGTGCTCGCTCTCAGGGCAGTGATCATCCCTGTTTGGGCCACCCTGCTTCTGTTCAGGGGAGCACTATTCTCCCTGTCATCCAAGCTCGAAACCTTGGAAGTCAGATGCGGCCACTCCTTTTTCCTGAATCCTCTGAGTCACAGCAATGAACTGCTAATACCTCTTACCTCTATCCGTTCCTTTCCGTTTGCATCACTGCCCTGCTTTAGCCCTAAAATTCACCCACGGGCTGCCCTGCTTCCCCTTTTGCCCCTTTTCTCCCACTGCTGTCCACCCATGTGACCCCACGAGATCACATGATCTGAGGCAAAGCTTCAGCTTCTTCATCCCCCTCCACCATTCAAAACCCTTCTAGCATCATAAGTGCTTAGCAAACGTTTGGTGAATTACATAGTCTTGAGGGAGTCCACACTGCCTTCTCAGGGAAGCGCAGAGCTCTCTGCATCCAAGAGCCTTCTACCACCAGGTCCAAGTTGCCTTTGCAGCCTTGTCTTCCACTACTTGCTCGGACTTAGCCTGCTCTCCAGAGAACTGGGCCGTCGCTCTCCTCCACTCAGAGCCTGTACTTTGCTACACTACTTTGATCGTGGCTGTTCCTCAAATGAGAAACCTCCTTCCCAGTATCCTCACCCATCTCCCTGTGGCAAAGTGGCTTCCGCTCTGTCAAGACCCCAGTGCAATGCCACCTCCTGCAGCGAGCCATGCCAGGTCACTCCTAAAACATGCCTGTTTAAGAAGGAAGAGGAGAAGCATGTTAACTTACTCGTCTGAGGCCACAAGTCGTGTTAGCTCTCTGTATCTCCTTTTTATTCATCTGTTAAAAAATAATAATATTCACCGTCTCTATCTCACAAAATTGCCAAGAAGATCAAATGAATTCATTTATGTACATGAAAGTCTCTAGCAAATGATTGTCGGGGGTTAAATAACAATAATAATTAGGCCTATATTATAATAATTCTTCTGCATACATTTTTCTCTCCTTGATAAGCTCTAGATCTGCCTTAATACAGTCACCACCAGCCACATATGGCCCGTGAGCCTTGAAATGTGTCCAGTCCACACTGAGAGGGTGCTGTAAGGGCAGAGATACTTAGCAGATTTTAAAGACAATACTAAAATAAGCAAAATATCTTTTTAATACTTATCATCACAATCACATGTTGAACTAATAATATTTTGGGTGTATTAGCTTAAATAACACATATTACTAACATAAATTTCACATTTCTTTTTACTCGTTTAACGTGACTATTAGGACATTTAAAAATTCCACATGCGGCGTGTTATATTTCTATGGGACATCACCGCCCTAGAGAATGGGAAGCGTGTCGTATCCATCGTTCAGAGCCCCTTGTGGGAACACTCTCAGTGTTTGTCGACGAACTGTGATGTGAGTAAACTCTCAGCCACCCTGGGGGAGGGTTGGCTGTGATGTTGGATGAGTGGGGACGAGCTGGGGAGGGGCTCTGGCTTTCCCGTCATCGCCACGCCATGAGGCTTTCCTGGCCCCATCTGCCTGTGGCTGTCACACCCCAGTGGCACCCCACACCACCACCGCACCCCTCAGCCTTCAGAAGGCAGTCGGGGTGCTGGCCTCATTCCCACTTCCACCCGTCCTGCCTCTCCCCCAATAACTAGGAAGGGAACCATTGATTAGAAGGAAGGGGAGGTGAACTTGGGTGTGACTTTTTCTACATGAAGGTAAAACTTACTGATGAACAACCTGCAGGCATCTCCCTGCACAGCATCCTAGGATCACAGCCCCCTCACGTCCCTCTCTATGGAGCAAGGGTATGGGAAGCACTTTGCTTCCTGGCCACGAAGAGGCAGCGACTTGGGAGGGAATCTTGGAGCCTTTCCTACTGGGCTCCATGCTGGAGGCCACCTGTCTTCTCTGGGACTCACTGCCAGACCAGGGAGAGGAGCCAGCAACAGTTGGAGTCGCTCAGAGCCTTGGACGGGACACTGGGCGGTGCGCGGGCAGAGCTGGTGCCAAAGCCAATGCCTCAGGCCACCGACACGCCCAGCCCCTCCCCACTGGGCTTCTCGCCTTCTATTTGGATTCCTCACTCAGCAGAACCCTGGCTTTGGTGCCCAAGACACACTAAAGGGATAGCCCTGAGCAGATGGCCTGCCACCTTCAGTACACAGGGGCCCCTGTCTCCACCAGCCCCTCCTTGTCTACCCAGGGCTCACCCACTAAGACAAGCCCGCAGAGGAGAACACCCAAAGTGGGGATATCCAGGGTTGGTGTGTTGTACTTTCTTTATCATTTAGTTCAAATATTCTCTAGTTTTCATTACGACTTCTGCATTAATCTGAGTATTGCTATTAATTATTCATAATTATTAATCTAATAGGCTATTAATTTCCAAGTATTTGAAGATCTTCTAGTTATCTGATTCTTACTGATTTCCAGTTTAAGTATACTATGGGCATATGAGGTTTGCTTTTAGAACAGCATGATCTATTTTGGTAAATGTTTCCTGTGCCCTTACAAAAAACATGGTCTTTTTTTGTTGAGTGCAGTCTTTTATGTGTGTGTACATGTGTGCGAATTATGCCAATAAAAAGATCATTTTGTTAAAAAAAAAAAAAAAGTGGGGATATCATATGGCCGTGCCTCCTTTTGACTCCATCTTGGGGTTTGAAGAGATTGTAAGACTTTTTAAAATAGAGTCTTAGCAGGCTTAGGAGAGGGATTTGTCTCTCCTGAGTGTCTTTTCTTTGGGATATGTGTCAGAAGGATTCTTAAATCTTCAAAAACTCTCATTTCTCCATGAGCCTGAGAACGTGGTAGCAGTAAGGCACAGTAAAAAAACCGCTGATAGACAGATGGAATGCTGTAATTATACACAGGAGGGAGAGAGGGAGCGTTTGCTGAAATTATTAGTGTGGGCAGACAATTAGAGGCTTTTCCAGGAGATTACACTTTTCCCTCCCATCTGCACTCCATT
This sequence comes from Hyperoodon ampullatus, assembly GCF_949752795.1. Taxonomy (NCBI): domain Eukaryota; kingdom Metazoa; phylum Chordata; class Mammalia; order Artiodactyla; family Ziphiidae; genus Hyperoodon; species Hyperoodon ampullatus. Next base: position 88,837,229 of record NC_136920.1, read on the forward strand.
TAGGAGTTTTTACATTCACAATGCTATCTCCTCCTCAGCTGAGCCATTTGCCATTTTGCCCAAATTATTATTGTGCTTGACTTTGCGTTTGCTCCGACTTCACCAGTGCTCGTGGCTTCTCCTCCCGGCTCCCGCTCTCCCCTCGTCACTTCCAATCTCTTCCCCCTTCACTCTCCCTTCCTCCTACTTCCCTCATCCCCCAGCAGAGAGCCGAAAATGTCTATCAAGAAGACGGCTGCTTCTTGGTAGGCTGAGCCGGATGTGATCTAACGTGAAATGCTAGGAAGGAGGTCAGAGCGATCTGGAGCACTGCTTCCTGCCCTGGGACCCACACTGCAGCCGTGGGAGAAGCCGGGGCCCCAGGACAGCGGGGCTGGATGAGTCTGGTTTGGAGGGGGAGGAAAGAATCCGTGTTCTCTCTCCATCCAATTACACCGGAGCTCAGGTCATTAGGATGGACCCAAATCTTCTGACTTCTTATGAGCCCAAGGCTCTAGATCCTACAGCCTCACTCACAATAATTACTCGTTCATTTATTCATTCATTCATCCAGCACAGGGTCTTCCAGCGGTTATTGTGCTCCAACCACAGGGCTTAACACTGGAAAGGTAGAAGAGAACCAAACGCACTCAATGTCTGCTCTGAGTGAGGACCTGCAGAAGGTACTCTGGCAAGCAGGAATTATTGTTTTCACATTCTAGATGGGAAACCAGGTTCCAAGAGGTTGTGTTACTTGCCCGAGTCAGAGACACTTAGTGCCAGATTCCAGATCTCTGGCTCCAAGGCCAGTGCTCTCCACAGCATCCCCCTGGCCCTGGGGAAATGGAGTGGTCCTGTAGCAGCCCCCTAGCAGCCCTGTCATCTTCTAGATAAACAAGCACGTCAACAATTACGACAGTAAGTGAGGAGGGCCGTCATCCAGGGGACGAAGGTGTGCGGGAGCCAGGCCGAGGGGGTGACTAACCCTTTGCAAGGAGCCGGAGGGGCGTGTGCTGGAGCAGTGGCCAAGAATGAGCAGACGCCGGTGAGGGAGAGAGGCAGGGAGGACATTCTGGGCACAGGGGCAGCAGGCATGCCCAGCAGGGCTGAAAGGAACGAGGTGGCACTTCTTTAACGCATTTTTTTGTCGTTCGGCCCTTTCATATACATTATACTATGTAATCCTCGGGGGCAGCCCTTAGGTAGACATTGCTGTCTCCATTATACAGATGAAGAAACTGAGGCTCTGGAAGGGTGGGTGACTGGCCTAGAGAGGAGGTGGCATAGTGGAGCCTTTACAGGCTGGCAGTTGTGTGGAGGGTGGCTGGAGGGAGAGCCAGCCTGGAGGCGGGGAGATCTGTCAGAGGTCACATCCAGAGGTCAAAAAAGGAGGTGATGTGCCTTATCTAAAGCTGTGGAGGTGCCGGCAGGATTTGGTACTGATTGAAGGTTGGGAATGACGGAACAGCAGGAGTGGAGGATAACTCGAAAGTTACTGCATAAGACATTGGATGGATTGTGTTGCCATTAAACAAGCTAGGAACCCAAGCAGGAAGAGCAGGTTCTGGAATAAAAGGCACGAGGGCAAATTAGTCGAGAAGGAAGCTTTAGCCATGGAGGCTTTCTTAGGCAAGGTATCTGAGGAGGCAGCTGTGTCAAGGAATTGGAAATGTTACCATGAATCAGAGATAACCTCAGTCCTTCCCCACCAAAAATAAATTAAAAAATAAAGTCTCCCAGGAGTGTGACACTCTACGGAAAAGGAGGACTCTCCGGGATCAAGCTTCCTCTCCCCGCTTCCTTTGCCTCTCAGATTTCTGTCCCAGCCCCTCCTTGCAAAGCTGCAGAGCCTCAGAGACACAAAAGCCCCAGACAGGCAGTGGCATGTAGACACACAGACAGAGGGACCCCACACCAAGGAGCTGGCTCGGCCTTGTCAGAGTTCTCTGACTCCCACATGGAGGGTAGCAGAGGCCAGCACAGCTGGCTGGTCGTGTTCTCAGGGGCACAGGGACATCAGGGCCTCTGGAAGTGCCTGCTGAGCCTGCAGAGATGGAGGTGCCTTGACGAGGGGCCTAGAGCGTGGAGCCTTGGGAAAGGGGGCTGTTGGTACGGGTGCCAGTGTTACCCACCAACTGGAATTCAAGCCACCACACGACTCAGAGACTTGCAGGGCGAATCCCGGTGGCTTTGGGGTCTCTGTGTGATGGGACCATCAATTAATGAAGCCACTGGGCTGGGAATCAGGAAACCTGATTGCAGTTCTAGCGCACACACTAACTCTGTGATCTCGGATGGATCGCTTCCTCTCTCTGAACCTCAGACCTCCCCCAGCTCTGTGAGTCCTCTGGCCACACAGACAAGAGAAACCCCAGAAATACCAATGAATTAGATCAGCGGTTGGCAGACTTTTTCTGTAAAGGGCCAGATTGTTAATATTTCCAGCTCCGTGGGCTCTACAATCTCTCCTCACAAATACCCAATTCTGCCTTTGTAGCAGGAAAGCACCATGAATAGAACCCAAACAGGCATGACTGCAACCCTCATACATCTTTATATACAAAAACTGACAGTGGCCAGATTAGCCCACTGTTTGCTGATCCCTGACCCAGAGCATTCTGGGTACAGTGAACCTCACATGTAATCTTCCAATCAAAGCAAAGGATGAGGGAGCCCGCATCCTCTCAAGAGCCCATGGCAGGTTCAGGAGATGAGGCGAGGTCAGATGCTAACCTCTCTTCCAGCCATCCTTAGAAGGGAATTTTACATTTAGTGAGCACCTGCCCTATACTGGGTCAGACTTCACATACACAATGACTCCATCATCATTATTATTAACAGCAGCCCTGTGTTAATAAACTCTCTTACAGGTTAGAAAAGGTGGCTCATAGAGGTTAGGTAACTGTCCTAGGGTCGCATTGCTTGGAGCAGAGTCAGGATAAAACTTCAAAGACTTGGAATGGCATACTGCCATTCATTGATCCCCCAAAGCAGATTCTTCTTTGTTCGAAGGCTACTCGCTGCCCCCAAACCTGCCCTCTTACCAGCTTTCCCTGCACCCACCCAGAGCTGACGGAGATCTGAGCAATCATCCTCTACACTTTCCTTGCTTTCTCGGCAGTATTTCCCTTCCCCACTTTTAAATGTCATGGAGCGTGATGCTGACACAATCAGACAGAATCCCCAGTCCAGACAGCCCCGCAGCCAAGGGAGACACAACTCCAGAACACACTCGCTGAGATACAAAGGAAAAGTGCAATTCACTTTACATAGATTCCCATAAATAAGCAATAAAACAGGAACAGCCATTTTCAGTGAGCATTTCCAAGGTTTGATGAGCTAGGAGTTCAGACTGGGGAAAAAACAAAGAGCCTTTTTCATTATTTCCCCATCCCTGCAGTTGTCGTTTACTGCCTGCCAATTTTGAAAGGGAAAAAACCAATGTGGCTCCCTTAGGGATGGAGTCTGTGCTCCCATCGCCTGCTGCAACCTGCCAAATTCCACGTCCCAGTTGTGCAAGTGTCATTTTGAGAGCTGTGCCTCTGCCCTTCTCCCTCCAACCCTGCCTGCCCTGGGCTTTGGTCATCAGGTTCACGGGGAAGTGACCCTACTTCGGTTTATACTAACATGGAAAGTTACAGAGGCTGTCACCGTGGACCGATGAGATTTCCCCTTTGTAAACTCACCTGATTTGAAATGCTGCTACTCTGTCTACAGGTGTGTGTGTGTGTGAGTGTGTACACATGTGTGTGCACCCATGCATCAGGCAATGTACACCTACATGTTCAGTCTGTTTGGAACCCTGTCCCATGTCATGAATCATACAGTCCTGTGGCATCTCAACATAGTCTCTGTTTCCTTGTTGACTTTTAAAGCATCCTCCCCTCCCGATGGGAAGTTTTCCACGTTATAACTTCGCACAGTCCACCAGCATTTTTGACAACTTCCTCTGGCTTTGTTCCTCACCTTGAGTCCCAGCCATACTTTAAACCAAAGAATTGGCTGTAACCAAGTTCTGGTTTCTTCTACTAATATTAGGCCACTCTTTCCATTTCCCGAACTCACTGCCCTTCCTAGGACTATTTAGTGCATGTAGAATCCCAGCAGAGTGGCCGCTCACTGAGGCCATCCTCCATAGCCATGATGCAGGCCTGTGTTATAGATGGGTCACACAATTTAACATTTGATTTTATATTATCATATATTGTTCTCAAGTTGTTTCATCTGTGTTAGACTACTAAGCTCTCTGAAGACAAAAAACTGCACACATACGCATAGACATTTCTCAGTCAACCTCTTAGTAACAGCTAGCTGTTGCTGTGTAAGGAATAATGCCAAGCTCAGTGGCTGGAAACACTATAAGCACGTCTCATCGCTCACTTAGCTATGTGTCAGCTGGGCAATTTTGCTCATCTGGGCCAGGCTCAGCTGAACTTAGCTACTCAGTCATCTGTCTGTAGCTAACCTGGAGAGACTGAGGAATGGCTTCACTCACATATCTGGTGGTTGTCTGACTGTTGATGGTTATTACAGTCATGCCTGGGCCATATGTTTGCCAGGATCCAGCATGTTGTCACAGGCCTGTTCACACAGAAGCATAAGGGCTCCAAGGGAGCAAGTGGAAGCATGCAAAGGCTCTCAAGGCCTCAGCTCAGAACTAGCACACTCTCACTTCCACCCATTGTCTTGCCAAAGTAAGTCACAAGACCAGCTCAGCTCCAAAGGACGAGAAAGTAGACTTCACCCATCGATGGGAAATTCTGCAGAGTCACATTGCAAAGCATCTGGGACCAGGGAGAGGTGGAGAATTGGGGACATCTTTGCCATCAGTCTGCCATACCCACTAAAGGATGGATACATAACATAAACCAGCACAAAATCCAAAACTCAGTTCTATTGTGATTATACCCACTTATACGTTCTCATCCTTCTTTGTACCTAGCTTTGATCTCTTCCAAGTTTGGCCATGGTGGGGTCATCCCAGGGCCCAGCTGCAAGTCAGGAGGAGAAAGTCTTTGTTGCTGCCAAATAGATGATCCAGTTGAATAGGATCAAGTCATGAATTTCATCTGCTGTTAGATGAGCCAACCTGTAAATTCATTGGATGGTGGTAAATCAAATATGAATCCGATAAGTTTCATTACCTCCTTTAATAAGCCATCAACAAGCATTCAAGTCTTCTTCAGTCAAAAATGCTGGCCTGATCATTGCCCAGAGAAGAGCTCAAGGATCAAGGGGAAGGGGTTTAGAAGGGATTGTAGGTTCCACCCCACTGGCCAGTCTCTGTCCTCCATGCTAAGACTGAGTAGTCATGTGACTTCAAGTCTTCCTTCAGTCCAGATCAGGGCCATCTGGGAGGTTTCTATTTGTGGCCTTTCTCCATTTCATGAGTACCAGTGAGCCCAGTTGAGACATAAATGAATTAAATATAACCACTAATCACTCACTCTCATCTTTAGTCTGCAACTGGCTCTTCTGATTTATTTCTTGATTTATGTGTTTGTTCACTTATGTATTTCTTTTGTATGGGGGGCACAGGATCTGGCAAGGTTGTTATGTTGGAGTTTTAGGAGTTGAGTGTGATTTTTTTTTTTTTAATGCTCATTGAACCTGAGATTCTTCTCTTGAAGATTTGGCAGTAATTTAGTGAGTGCTTATGCAGTATGGCTCCTGCCTTTTTAAAATTTTTTTTTAAATTGTAATAAAAACATAACATAAAATTTACCATCTTATCCATTTTAATGCACAGTTCAGTAGTGTTAAGTATATTCGTATTGTTGGGAAGCAAATCTCCAGAACTCTTTTGTCTTGCAAATCTGAAACTCTATATCCACTAAATAACAAGCTTCCTTCTCCCCACACCCCCCAGCCCTGGTAAACAACATTCTACTTTCCATTTCTATGAACAGTATTCTGTTGTGTGTATATACCACATTTTGTTTATCCATTCATCTATAGATGGACATTTGGGTTGCTTCCTTCTCTTGGCTGTTGTAGATAATGCTGCTATGAACGTGGGTGTGCAAATATCTCTTTGAGCCCCTGCTTTCAAATCTTTTGGATATAAACCCAGAAGTAGGGTTGTTGGATCATAAGATAGCTCTATTTTTTTTCATTTTCTGAGTGTCCTCTCTACTGTTCTCCATAGCAGTTGCACCATTTTACACCCCACTAACAGGGAACAGGGTTCTAATATCTCCACATCCTTGACAACACTTGTATTTTCTGGTTTTTTGATAGTAGCCATCCTAATGAGTGTGAGGTGACATCTCATTGTGGTTTTGATTTGCGTTTCTCTGATAATTAGTGAAGTTGAACAAGTTTTCATAAACTTGTTGGTCGCTTGTGTATCTTGTTTAGAGAACTATTCGAGTCCTTGGGCCATTTTTAAATTGGGTTATTTGATATTTTGTTTTTATTGTTGCATTTATGTGTTTAAGTACTATAATAAATGTCCATTCAGTCACCAACAAACAAAACTAGAACACTGATGGCAACTGTGTAGTAGCCCCATCTTCCTCTGCCCAAAGTTACTAAGCACTGTCTTAAATCTTATGTTTGTTATTGCCTTGCTTTCCCTTTTTTTCAAATAAAGTTTTATTACAGCTACATATTTTCTTTAAAAAAGAATATTTGGGATTTGGTTTGATTTTAACTTTCGTTTATTTTATGTATTTTATTTATCGTATAAAACATTATTTATTTTAAGTTATGAATTTATGTATTATGATACGATGGCTATCAGGCAATATTTATTATTTGGAGGGCTTGCTTTTTTTATTCAAATTCTACTACTAAGACAAATCCATAGTGTTGCATGTAGCTGTTGTTCATGCATTTTAGCTGAGGTTTATTGTTGCGTCATATTCCCACAGCACAATATAATTATCCATTCTTCTGTCAGAGTACATTTGTATGGTTTCCAGGTTTTTGCTGTTTATGGATAGTGCTGGTATGACCATTCTCATACACATCTCCAGGAATATGTGTACAAGAGTTGTCCTTGAGTGTTTTCCTGGGAGTGGGGCTGCTGGCTTATAGGGCATTTGAATGTCCAACTTCACGAGATGATGCCACCTGTTTCCAAAGTGGCTATACAATTTCACACTCCCACCAGCAACGTAAAGACAGCTCTGCAGATCCATGTGCTCTCCAACACTTGATATTGTCTAACTTCTTCTCTTTTTTTTGCGGTACGCGGGCCTCTCACTGTTGTGGCCTCTCCCGTTGCGGAGCACAGGCTCTGGACGCGCAGGCTCAGCGGCCATGGCTCACGGGCCCAGCCGCTCCGTGGCATGTGGGATCTTCCCGGACCGGGGCATGAACCTGTGTCCCCTGCATCGGCAGGCGGACTCTCAACCACTGCGTCACCAGGGAAGCCCAAACTTCTTCATTTTTAACAGTGAACTGGGTGAGGATGGTATCTCATGTGCCATTGATACGCATTTCCCTGATCATTAATGAGGTTGAACATTCCTTCCTGTGTTTATTGGCCATATGTGTTTTTTAATCAAATGAAGGGCTTCTGTTCATCAAGACACTGCAAAGAAAGGGAAAAACAAATTACAAACCGAGGCGAGTTATTTGCCACACGCATAGCTGCCAAAAGATTTAGTGCGAAAAGTATCTGCAAGAAAAGGACAACTCACCAAATAGAAAACGGGCAGAAGAAACGGCAGGCATTTCACAGAACACCCCCCAGCCCCCAGTTATTACTGTTAGCCATAAAGATGTGTTTCTATTCATAACGCCGGCTGGTCATATGGTGGAGTTTTCTAACATCAGGTGGAAACTTCTTTCAGTGTAGACACAGTTTTCTAAAGCCTTGTCCTCAGCTAGTTCAGAGATTAGTCAGACAAGCCTGCTGCTTTCCCCCTTGCCAAGTAGGGAATTCATCTGAGTCCAGAAAAGGTGTTCACAAGGAGAAAACCTTGAAGCCAAGGGACTCTCACAGGTGGTTACCTAGAGACACTCAAGCCTTAGAAAACCCTAAAGCTGAAGGCATGAATAGCCATCCTTTCCAAGGAGAACTAGGTTACATTTTCCTCATCAGGGCCTTTCCAGAGTATTCCCAGGGGAGGTGGGGAATCTTCCCATCTCTATTCATGCACTGAGGAAAGGGTGATTGTTTCTCTTTCTCTAAAACTGCTCTGAGATTGATGACCAAAAAAATTCTATGTGGAACTAATTTCTCTCAAACATTCCCTGGAGCCAAAGAAACGGTTAAGTATTTAGGCTTTGAAGGACTTCCCTGCTGGGGTGAAGTTTCTGGTGAAGAGTAAAGAGGAGGGTAAGATAATATATTGAATAAATAAATGCATTGAGGAGAATGGACACGAGCTGTCAGTAATTTTCAACATGGTCTGCACTGCAGAGAATGCCAAAATGGGGCCATTCTGGAGGTCAGCCTGGGCTCCCTTCTCCAGCTTCCTCTAGTGGTTTCCTCCAGACTTCTAGAGGGAAGGTCCAAGCACGAAAAAAGCAGGGAGGCAGAGTGATAAATTGGGACTAAAACAAGAGTCAGCACTCACACTCCTATTCCTGTGTCACTAACTAGCTTTCTAAGGTGTTGCTTGCCATTTGCAGTTAATAGCAAGTATCTTCCCATATTTATTCACTTACCTGTCAGGGGTACCTATTTCCTGTGCAGCAGTGGGAAATCTGAGTAGCAGATTATGCCTTTGGTGCTCACCTGTCAGTCCTGGGCTATCCTCTGCTGGATAGGAGAGCCAGGGAGCCACAGAAAAGTGACAGGCAGACAGGTAGCTAGTTGCAGTGACTTGAAGCAAAGCTAACTAAAAGCTGGAGTCTTGCAATGGAAGCTACCAGAGGAACTGGCTAACAAGGTATCTTTTCCAATCTCCAAGTGGGGTTGGGATGGAATAATTAGACATGTCTACACTGGAGAGTGTCAGGGTAAGACAGAGCCAGGTGACAGGATGGGCAGCTGGAAAGTTTGAAGGCTTATCCTCATTCTGAACATTGGAAATGTCCTCTTGAGAGCTTGAAGGAGCCTAGCCTGTGATCTCCCACACAGGCACTGCAGAGGATGCTAAGTGACAGGTTGGAAAATGCAAGACCGGATTCCAGCATTCCTGTGGCCCAATGGGTTTCATCTTCCAGGTGCCTCGTTGTTCCCAAGTCTAGATACAGCAAATTCCTACACCACATATTCATCTCAGAGGCCACAGGCAGAACATAGTGGCTCATTTGGAAATCATCTTTCTTAACTATTTCCAGGATTCTTTCCAGTTGCTAAAACAGCAAATCACAGATTGTTGACATTGCCAGCAGGATCACAGAGGTTCAGCTTATCACCTGGTGAAGATGGGGCAGCTCATGTTACTACATCATACACCTCTCTCTCTCCCTCTCTCTCTCTCTCTCTCTCTCTCTCTCTCACACACACACACACACACACACACACACACACACACACACACACACTTCTACATCGCTTCCTTACAGCCAAGCAAAAACAAGATTGGGAACAGAAGAAAAAAATCCCTCCATCCAACCATCTTTTTGCTTTTATCTCCCCCTTCCTCATCATCCTCTCACTCCTCTTTGGGGCTGAGAGAGCTCTGGGTAGTAAGCATTCCATGTTATTAAGCCATAATGTCTTGTGACAACAACCATGTCATGTCTGAATCTTCCAGTGTTGACAGAGACAAGGACAGAGCTAATGAAATACACACATTTCCTTCCATACAGGAAACTGGAACAGCAACAGAGCTTTAGAAACAGACACTGTCCTCCCTACAGAAAACTGACATCATGTATTCAAAGCTGGTAACAACAATTCCTTCCTTTATTGTTTAATTACGAGCTGATGCAGCCAAGATAAAGGCCCAACCAATCCAGGGCTCAAAAATGCCAATCACTCTTTGAAGAAAGCTGAAGCTTATCCTGTGCTTTTATTATATTTGTTACAATTTGTGTTTGTTCAGTGGTAAATGCAATATTGACATTTAGAACCCCTGGGGGGGGGAGATAGATAGATAGATAGAAAGAAAAGGCAACCAAAACATCATTTGCTTCAAATCCTTGAGCAGTTTCCAACTGGAGGCCATAGGGCTTTCCTCACTCTTTTTAATTTTATTTCCCCTCCCCCTTTCCAAACATTCCCACAGAGGCATGTTTTCCAGTCAACAATGTATCTGCAATCAATATCTCTTATGTACAGCATGCATGCAATCATGTTCTAAATGGAAAGGGAGGGTTCTTGAATGCACTTGTCAAGATCATCTGGCTGTGGCCAGAGCTGGATGAAGAGGTAGCCAGACAACAGAAGCGGGACAGGTGGGAGAAGGATGCTCTCCGAGGTTCCTGATTCAAGTGTTGGCAATGCTGCTGAGCTCTCCAGCTACAGCTGTCTTCAAGCTCCAATTATTTCGGGTTTCTTGGTACTGGCATATTAGCAGAGGCAGGAGTTGTTCTTAAGGAAGTTCTGCGTCTTCTTCCCTTTGACATTTTCATAAATAAAATTGTTTATCTCTCAAGTTTAACCAGTGCCCAGGATCCCTTTTATAGTCATTAAACCTTTTATTTTATTGTCCTATTTTTTGTCTTGTTTGGTAGTGGGAAGGGGCTTCTCCCCTGTGAGCAGTGGAGTCCAACTCGGGCCTGCCCCTCTCTTAAGGCCACACTCATGCCGCCATGACCATGCTTCTCCCTTCGCCGGCCAGTATCCATGGGCTCTTCCAGTTGTCTCTAGACTGCAAGCATGTGGGGATACAGGCCTTGTAGCATCCATCTCTGCATCCTCAACATCCAGAACAGTGCCTGGCATGTAGGAACAATGGAAGTTTGTTGAATTAAGAGGTTAAAAAACAATGCACTAGTCAATCAATCAGTCAACCGATCAATGAACAGAGCGTGTAAGAGATGTTCACAGAAAAATGTTCCAGTAAAGTAAAACCCTCTGGAAGCTAATAGAAAACTCTAATTTCTCCCTCACCCAGAACTGGCAGCTCCAAAAGGCTGGGGGAATTTTTAGAAGCTTTGGTCTATACTTTTGTGGTTTCCCCACACGAAAGCTTCCAACTCAGTGAGATTATCTTGATTCCAAGGTTTATTGGTTCAAAAATAGAAAGGTTTTTAAATAACTTTGGGCTAAGTAAATTTGGGGCTGTTATATTAGTGGGCGTACGTGTGTGTGTGTGAGTGTGTGTGAATTCTTCCCTCTCTGTACCAATCAGAGGAGATTTGTTGATGCAAATGACCCTTAAGTCAGTGCTGTATTAGCTTTGGCAAGAAAGCCACAAGAGAAAATAACGACTAGCTCATTGCCGGGCACAAAGCATAGCTCCGCAAATGTTTGAAATAATATTGGATAAATTAATTAGCTCCTTTCTGTGGCATGGTCTTTCCCAAACCCATTCATGAACTTGAGCCCTCCTAGGTGTGTCCTGAAGTTAGGCGTGTCCTACCTATGTCTGCAGCCTGTCTCTTGCCTCTCATCCACTTGAATCCCACCTCCAGCCACGCTCATTACTTGCACTTCCAGGAACGCTATGCCCTGCTGGACCTTCATGTTTTTTAATGTGATGCCTCCTCTTCTCCGTGTGACCTTCCCCTTTATCCTCTACTTGATAACACTTACTTACCTCTCAAATTTTAACATAGGGTCACAAGCCCAGGAAACTGTCCCTCACCACCACCCCCGGGTCAGCACCCCACTGCCCACCCAGCACTGTCTCCCTCAAACCCTCAGCACCCAGGACTCCCACTGTCTGTGTACCTTCCTTCCTGTTGGAGGCTAAGATGATGTCTCTTGTCTCTGTATCCCAGCACCAAGCACCGTGCCTAGACTGGTCCATAAATGTTTACTGATGAGCGAATACATGGATGAATTAATGAAAGAATGCTAATACTATAGAAAGTCTGGAGGTGGCCTTGGGAAGCTACACAATACATGGAAAGCTGCCTCTAGCCTTGAGCCGATGAGTCAGAAAACATGGGCAGATCGATGGGCTGTGGTGAAGTTCAAAGCGGGACAGAAGGCAGAGACCCCTGCCAACAAGCAGGACCAGAGGGAAAGGAGAAGCCTATGCAGTTGGGGCCGCCTGAGGCAGGCTTCGCCCAGACCCCAGCGATGGGGCCACGGAGCCAGAGCAGAGAGGACCTTTCCTGGTCTAGAAGGCGTGGGAGCAAGCTGTCACATGGGCCAAGAGGAGTGAAGTTTTTATACGGGGACTAGATGCAGCGTTGATCAGTCTTGAGATGCTACGTGAAGAGGCTCACGTGGAGGAAAAGGCTCGAGCGGCCCCTGACTCCAGTGAGTTTACCATCTGATCACCAGGGGTGTGAAGTGGCTTTAGAAACTACCACTGAAGGACATGCACTGCTCTGCACAGCCAAGATGCTGCCAACCGTAGGGAAACAGTCACCATCGTAAGCGAGAGATCACAATGAGATGGAAACGACCTGTCACAGCATTTTAATTCACCTACTGTATTTTGGAATGTTTTAATTAAGGTTTATGTGTTACCGTTATGACTGTAATCCTAAGAAGCGCCAAGCCTGCCCTGGCAGAGGGAAGAGAGGAGGAAAGCACATCATAATTAAAATAATTATTAATCTCATCTCATTAAGTATAGATTGTTCATATCGTTGCTGTTATTAGGTGCTGAGGGCAGACCCCTTTCCGGAACCAGTCCCGTCAGCTCGTGTAGAGGTGGAACGCGCAGCGGTGCCTGAGGAACGCTTCCGCCTCTTATAAGGCAGTGACCCCCATCTCTTCCGCGTAGAATTTCTGCCTCCACCTCTCCTTCAGGAAGGTCTCCTGCACAAAATCTGCGTCGTGCTGGGTTTGGGAAAGGCTCTGTGTTTGGCTATGTGCCCACGCCTGCCCCACACTCCCCAGTGCGGAGCTGGGTGCGCCCTCCTCTGCTCTCGGCCCTAGAGGACACCTCCCCAGTCCTGCCTGCAGGGGGCGTGTTTGCAGGTCCTGCTCCCCCACGAGGCCCTGAGCCCCTTGAAAGAATGTACCGTCTCCTTCACCTTTGTATTTCTTCCAACATCTCTTTCCATCCCAATATCTGCAGGAATGTGTGTATCATATTGCTTCAATATTGGAGCAAGAAGGGGGGAAGGAGAGAGAGAGAGGAAAGGCGAGGAGGAAGTGGGCGTGGAGTGAGACAAAGGCAAAGAACCCTGTTCTGCTGAGGGTCGCTAGGGGCCTGGACCAGCAGCGCCTCCATCTTCCCAAGTGCCCAGCCCCTCACACACACACAGCCAACCTGCTACCTCTTTCCATTCTTCATGGGTGCAGATGACTAATGAATATCAAAGCAAAGTGATTAGGTGGCCTTTACAAGCTTCAATACCTCCCAGGGTATCTATAAGTCTTTCTGACATCATAAATGCCTTCTCGGAAAATGTAAACAAAAGAGGAGACCCACACAAAAAATGAATGTAATTCTAAAGTGCTTTCTCTCTCTCTCCCTCTCTCTCTTTTTTGTTTGTTTGGTTTGGGCTTTTGGTTTGTTTGTTTGTTTGATCGTTTGATCATCAGTGAGTAAAGTTAGACTTGCCTGGTAGGGGATTAAAGGATTCTGAGCCCAGCTCCAACATTGGCATTTGGGAGGGGAGGTTCCCACACCACCACCAATTCTCTGCGACCTCAGCCGGGTGTCCTCAGTTCAACTCAATTCTGACACTCTGCACAGAGACAGCATCAGCCCCCACAGGCTAAGGGCTCAGTCCCACAGACTGCCCCCCACTTTAGATGCCCATTGCAAGCAATATGTCCCCAGGTTACCCACAACTTCTGTCTGACTTGGCTATGCATCAGAGATTCCCACGACCCCCTCCTCGGGTTTGATTAATTAGGCTCACAGCACTCAGGGAAACACTTGCTCATATTTACTAGTTTATTAAAGGATATGATAAAGGATACAGATGAACAGCCAGATGGAGAGATACAAAGGGTGAGGTCTGGGAGGGTCCCAAGCCTAGGAGCTTCTGACACCATGGACATGAGATGCATCACCTTCCTGGATGTGGATGTGTTCACCCACCAGGGAGCTCTCCAAACCCCCTGCTATTGGGATTTTTATGGAGGCTTCATCATGTAGGCTGATCCATCATTAACTCCATTTTTTCCACTCCTCTCTTCTCAAGAGAATGAGGGTTTAGGGCAGATAATCCCAAGCTTCTAATCATGGCTGTGTCTTTCCTGTGGCCAACCCTCATCCAGGAGCCACCCAGAGTCACCTCATTAGAACAAAGGACGCTCCTATCGCCCAGGAAATTACAAGGGTTTCAGAAGCCCTGTGTCAGGAACGGGGGTAACAACCAAATGTTAGAACAAAAGGTGCTCTTAACACTTAGGAAATTACAAGGGTTTTAGGAGCCCTGTGCCCGGAACCAGGAACAGAGACCAATGTATATTTTTTCTATTATCTCACAGGGATGTTCACCCAAATAATGAAGGGACACAATTGGTCAGATGAAGTCATACAGTATTAGATGCAATTTACGCTGATGGTTTCCCTAATATTCCCCAGAGCCCTGAGGTTTCATGAAGGTGCCTTAGGACAATTTTGATTTTGGGGGAAAGTACGTTTAATCAGTAAGTTTTGCCTCCATAAGCTTTTATGTAACAGCTCTTTGTGTAGATCCGATTTGTGAAAGGAACTCTTCTATTTAAAATAACAGCAACCTGGGAATTCCCTGGAAATCCAGTGGTTAGGACGCCAGGCTTTCACTGCCGAGGGGCCAGGTTCAATCCGTGGTCTGGGAACTAAGATCCCACAAGCCACATGGCACGGCCAAAAAAAAAAAAAAAAGTAAAATTACAGCAACTTGGAAATCCCTGATCTCGTCCAACTCCCTGTTTTAGAGCAGAGGAAATAGGTCCCCAAGGTCAGGGGAATCCCACAGCTGGCCGGTGGCAGAGCTGGGCATGGAAGCTGCATCTGCTGACTCCAGCCCTGGCTCTTTCCACTGCATCACACACTCCCTTCCCCTCGGCCCTGCGCCATCCGTGTCCTGATCCAGGGCTCTGAGCAGCCCGGCCTGAGGCCTCTCCCCATAAGGGGTCCCACTCACCAGGCATCATGTTCAGGCCGGCCCAGGCTGTGGGCAGAGGCCCAGAACCGAACCCTGGGCTCGAGCTCCCATCACCCTGGGAAGGACCTGTGAGGCCCAGAAAGGGGCCAGGCAGGAATCATCTTGGGATCCGGTAGACCAACCACAGACCACGTTGTCTGGGGCCCAGCCAGTGTTTCAAGAATGCATCTTGTTTCTACTCCGAAAGCAAGTTGACCTCCTGAGAGAGGGGAGGCTGCCAGTCCTGTTGAATGGAGCCTAATTGGAGATTTCACTGCTCGTAGACAAAACAGAAAAGGGGCTGATATCAGCACTCTTATTTTCAGCTCCTGTGCTTCAGACCCACTCTCCTGGGTCTTTGTGGTCCCTGTGCTCCATTGCTAGCATCCTAGCTAGTCAGTAACATTGCTCAAACACTACTGTGTGTCAGGCCATGTGCTGAGAGCATTACTTACTGAATCTTCCGTTATCCTCCCAACACCTCTTCAGTACAGATACCATCGTGCTTCCCATTTTGCAGAGAGGAAACGGAGGTTTCGAGAGGTCTGGTGACTTGCCCAAAGTCACATAGAGACCCTGTCTGCAAAAAGCTCTGTATGCCCCAGACCCACGGCTCTGAGTCAGACCCAGAAATTTTTCCCCGTGTGGACCGCAGCTATTTCGGGGAACTCTCCTGATGTCACATAGTCTGTCATACTTACAAACCATCCAACTATCTCAACATTCCAGTGCTTTAGCATCCCATTTCTGTCTCTCAGAGTCAGTTCATGCCCGTAGAAGTAGCTCCAAGAACACTTGTCACACCCTCTGTCCCAGTTTTGGGGTCGGAAAATTTGGGTCACAGTACCCACATGATAGAGATCAAAGGGCTTGACTTTGATTCTCATCTCTAAAAATATCTCATGGAAATACACCTGAAATTCTATCATGAGTTCTATTCTCTCTCTCTTTTTTTTTTTTATCTTAAACATTAACCACTCTTGCATTATTTTCTTAAAATACCAATACCCTTAAAGCATAACACGGTAACTTCATAGCATCTTAGGGTGATTCAGTATGCCAGATTTCCTATCCTCTCTGAGAAGACTGATGAAGGAAGTCACCACTCAGAGATCATCACTCGTTGGTAGGAAAGGACCCGAAAGAGGAGGGGGAGGAAAAAGCAAACACTGATTTTCTCTGTCTCACCAGGAGCTGGGCCAGATGCTTTATGCCCATCTCAGTTTATTCCTCACAGCAACCGCATTTTACAGATGAGGGCAGTGTGATTCCAAGAGGCTATGATACCTGCCAGTGTCACCCATTCCAAGCTAGAAAGAAGAGAAAGTGACGGTGGCACTGGAAGAGATGTTTCACAACTACCAGCGCATGACTGTGTGTCTTGCAGACCCCGCGGCTCTAGTGCATGGAATTTGTGCACACCCTCCACGCTGGTTTTGTGCCACCCGCTCTTTCTTCTCTCGGGTTCTGGTGACCTTTTCAGTGGTTAGTGGGGAGGAATATTTTATTGCTTTGCATCAACTAATAGATAACAAAGAACTTTAAATCCGGGAACAACTGAAGATTTAGTCCAGTTTTGACATCTGGTCTCCTGATTCCCAAACTAATATTTTCTTTCTTCCTATGAGATGGTATGATGTTTGAAATCTAGTGTGTAAAAGAATTCTGAACAATCTTTCTATTGCATGATTTCATTTTTTTAAAAGGTACATTTGATTTGCTTGCAATGTGTTTCTTGTCTGTCGGGACCTGGGAGGCTGAAAAGCACAGTCCTCAGGAACACTGATCCAATAGTATGAGCCTTACAGTGCCTTGAAGCAGAAAGGAACAGGAGTGGGATTAACATTAAAAGAAATTCAATTAAACAAATAGTGACTGAACACCTACTATGTGTGAGGCAGTGGGCTAATTCCGGTGACAATTTGCAAAGCTCAAGCATCGACCTCCAGGTTATATCACTGATCACATGTGTGTGCGTGTGCATGCGAGCGTCTGTTTGTGCACACATTCCCTTGGGCACATGCAGTTCTCCACTTTTCCCATGGTGAACTGAAATGAATAAATCCCCATAAACTGCCCCCCTCATGAGCAACCTTGGAAATAAGTCCTATTTACAAATATTTCATCAGCCCCCCTACTTCCAGCCCCATGTTCCCCTGATGACTGTAAGCAATAACATGAATAAAACTCAGAATGATTTCCTCCTACTGGGCATCAATCATCACTTCCTGGGCAGATAGGTAAATGATTCAGTACCAGGCAACCTGGAGGCCTTAGGGAACGTCTGCAAACTCCACAACTCTGGAGCTTGGACCCTAGATAACCTAGCTAGGGAGAGAATAAGCTGGATCCAAGCGGGGCACCAGGGGCACCTTGGGATGGCCCTGACATTATTTCTCCCATTTTGCCACCTAGGAGGGACCTACAAGTCCCTTTAGTCATTGCTGCAGAAAAACATTTTGACACGAACTCTCATACATCATGACGGAGGTTACCAAAATGCACACATTTGCTTTAGCTGGTTTCATTTACTACCCTTTAAATTATTTCTCAGCCTTGCAAATCTTGCTGTGACAGGCAGAGCAGAGGGTGGGGCGGGGGAACCACTAAGTGTTCATTTTTCACATAATATATTCCAATCCTGTTAGGTCGTGCTGCTGAAGGTAATATTTCTGGCATTCATTTAATGAAATTGACATTGATGAATGGTTAATTATACAAATTACATTCTTACTAAATCCCCTAGAATCGGTGCCTTAAAATTTTCTAGCTATGGGCTTCTTATGGTTGATATCCATATTTTTTTGCTCTGAGTAGCTCCTCTGTTGGCTGTTGTTAAGACTCACTCTGCATATTTTTCCTCCTCTAAGAAACTTTGAAAAAGCATTAAGAACCCCCTAGTTAAGGCAATTACCGCAGATAAATTAATCTGCATGGGATGTTTAAAGCCCAGTTCTTGCATATGTTTATTGTGATTTTTTTCCCCTCTCTAGACAGTGTCTGCCCTGGAGGTGGTAGAAAAGAGGGAAAAACTCTGACTCCTGCTGAATAAGGGTCTGAGGGGGTGTTGTGGGGGGGAGAATCAGCTGCATAGACAACTCCCTCAACTGGCTGCTGGCTATGTATATACCTAATAAAACAGATGGTGTGCGTTGGACTGGTGGGAAAGAATCAATAAGTGGTCCTTCGCATGCGAAGTTATCACTCTGAGATGTGTTACCCTGAGAGCAGCCTGCTTCTTGCCCTTTCACTGGGGAATAGAAGGCTGAATCGTATCGTTAAGAGAACGTTTCTTTCTGTCACCGGGACTGCTCACAAGACAACTGATCGTCTGCTAGGCAGCCGCACTGAGTAGGCACCTGGGGGAATTGGGATGAGTCTCAGGGAGTTCACACGTTTTGGGGACATTCTTCTCAAAGGACAAATGCAGACGTGGATTGTTTCCTCCAACCAGAAGAAGCAACAGAAAGAAGTGTTGCTGGGAGGACCAGACCCGGTTTTCCAAAAGCCATCGTAATCTTTCTCAGTTTTCGAATGCCATGAAGAAGCTGCTTCCTGCTGTGGACACACAGATAAGAGGGGGGCTCCGCTGGGCTCCACCAGCTCAGCTGGGGGACTTCTTACTCCAGGGCTCTCTCTGGGGACACTTCTTCTCCTTGAATCCACGTCACTCTGACCATCCAGTTGGCTGGGGCAGGTTAGGCTCTTTTGCCTAATTTCAACCTGTAAGTAAACGTGGCTTGTGTGGACTGTTTGTGGTAGGTTGGGGCAGGGGGGAGTAGGCTGTGTCAGATCAGCAGTTAGACTGAAGTTCACCTTGTTTCAGTGGGTCCTGTGGGCAAACCTCTTGATTTACTCTGAGTACTAAGTCAGCCAGACTCTAAGCAACACTCACTCCCAGGCATCAGTGCTCAAGTGAAGCATCTGCAAGGTCACAGAGCATAATGGTTAATAGTAGTAACTCTCTAGAGTCAGAAAGATGCGTTCAAATCCGGATTCTACTCCTTCCTGGCTGTGTGACCTTAATACACTTAAACTCAGCGTCCTTATCTACAAAATGGAGGTAATAATAGCACCTGCTTCAAAGGGATGTTGAGAAGCTTCATAACGACATAAAACACCAAAAGCATGTGCAGGGGCTCAATAAGTGAGAGTCATTTATATTAGATAGGAATGTTTTTTCGGCTGCAAGTAACATGACACCCTTCTGACAGTGGCTTAAACCATAAGGACATATACAGGTAGCTTAACAAAATGTCCATGAGTAGATGGTCTCAGAGGTGATCTGCCAGCTGAGCAATGTAATCAAGAACCCAGTCTCCCTCTATTTTACTATTCTACCATCCATAGCATATTACCTCTTTTTTTATTTCTTGGAAAAATACTGTATTTTTAAAATTTTTTTTTAATTGAAGTGTAGTTGATTTACAATGCTGTGTTAATTTGTGCTGTACAGCAAACTGACTCAGTTATGCATATATGTACATTTATTTTTCATATTCCTTTCCATTATGGTTTATCCCAGACTATTGAATATAGTTCCCTGTGCTATGCAGTAGGACCTTGCTGTTTATCCGTTCTCTGTGTAATAGCTTTTAACAAACGTTATTTTTTAGACTAGTTTTGGGCTCACAGAAAAAGTGAGTGAAGGTGCAGATGTTTCACCCATACCCCCTGCGCCCACACACGCACTGGCCCCCCTATTATCAATGTCCACATGTTACCTTTTCATCCTCATTCTCACAAGATGGCTGCCAACGTTTCAAGCATCACAACCACATTCAATGCAGGAGGAAGGAGGAAGGGGCAACACCAGCAAACCTTTATAACCTGCCTTTCCTTTTGCTTCAGAAAGCAAAATATCTTTCCTAGACACCCCTCAGCAGATTTCGTCTTCCATCTCATTAGTCAGAACGTGGCCATCTGCCCAGCTCTTTACTACTAGGTGGGTAAGAGGGCAGGAGGTCAGGAGTGGCTTTTGAGTAGGTCTATCATCAGTATCATCTAGTTCAACCTCCCGCCTTCCCGTCCTAGGACGTGAAACTAGGCCCAGCCATCTTTCTTTCTTCTCTTTAAGGGGTGCATGGCCACCTCCACTGAGATCCTCTCTCTGTGCAGGTTTTGCCACTCTCCTGCTGGAAGGTGTGGGAATGGATAAGACCAGGCAAAGGACCCAGAAGGGTCCTTACTCCTAGAGTCCATTTACTTCTGAAAGGTCACTTCCTTAGAAGCAGAACAACTCTACCACCACGACCCGGGGAGAAAAGTCTCTCTGCACTTCTTGTCTTTGATGGGTATGGCCTCAGATCCTATCCCCATCTCTGCTGGAGTCAGCTCGTACAATCACACATTGCGACTTTAATTGTACAGCAAGGGGGAAGATGGGAGATGTTAATCAGGTGTGCAAGCTCAGAGAGTGAACGTACTAAATAGACTATTAAGTTAACCAAGTTTTCGGCTTCACTAGTGAAAGCCGCCATCTATCTTGCGTGGTTTTCTGCATGCTTCATTACCACATATAACCGTACTGAAAACATATGCCTTCTCCTTTATAATGAGATGATAAATTCTCCGTGGTGGGGGTAGCAGAGCCTTGATTCTAAAGGTCCACGAAGCTGGAGCATGGGGAGGGGGTGTCTGTCTGTGTCCCAGGGCCTGACACTGATGCCGGTGACGGTGCAGGGCTTTGGTGGTGACAACAGCCTGAATCCAGTCCTGAACATTCCCAGGGCACCAGGGTGCCTGGGGGCTCAGACTCCTGCAACCCCCTCTCCCCTCATAGAGAAGCAGTAAAACAGGGAATTTCACCCCAACTCCGGGCAAACATCAAGTTGTTGCTGGAATCAGCCTCACCTCGATCTGGTCCAGCAGGTCCCGTGGGCATCATTCTGGGAGGCCCGCTCATGTGACTGCTGGTGGACTCTTTGTCTTCTCTCCCCGACACATCCCACCTGCAGCACTTAGCAACTCAGTAGATGTCCATCCCGGCTCTACCGCTCACCGTCTCGGGGGCCTTGGTCAATCCATTTAATCTCTCTAACCTTGGCTCTCTCATCTATAAAATGGGGTTAATATAGCTACCTTTCTGGAGAAGTGGAAAGAATTAAATGAGAAAATGGAAAAGCACCCAGCCCTGTGCTTGACGCCAATATCCTTGTCCAGAGTGAAGCTTGTTATCAGATAAGATAATGAAATCTTTAACAGTTACAGTAAACCATATATTACATGGTTCCATTCCTATGCAATGTTCAGAACAGGGAAATCTAAAGAAACAGAAAGTAGGGTAGTGGTTGCCTAGGGCTGGGGAGAGGGGTGTGAAGCCAAGTCTAAAGGGTTAGGAAGGCTACAGCGAAAGAATGTAGGGCTTCTTTTGGGGGTGATGAACATATTCTAAAACAGACTGTGGTGGTAGTCATATATATTTGTGAATATACTAAAAACCATTGAATTATACACTTTAAATGGGGGAATTGTATGGTATGAGAACTATTTCTCAATGCAACTATTAGAAAAGAACCATTCACTCTAACCAGGACATGGAAGCAACGTAAATGTCCATCAATAGAGGAATGGATAAAGAAGATGTGGTACATATATACAATGGACTATTACTCAGCCATAAAAAAGGACAAAATTGTGCCATTTGCAGAGGTGTGGATGGACCTAGAGACTGTCACACAGAGTGAAGTAAGTCAGGAAGAGAAAAACAAATATTGTATATTAACGCATATATGTAGAATTAAGAAAAATGGTATAGATGAACTTATTTGTAAAGCAGAAATAGAGACACAGATGTAGAGAACAAACATATGGATACCAAGGTTGGGGCAGGGGGAGGTGGGATGAATTGGGAGATTGGGACTGACATATACACACTACTATGTGTAGTATAGAGAACTAATGAGAACAGAGTGTATAGCACAGGGAACTCTACTCAATGCTCTGTGGTAACCTAAATGGGAAGGAAATCCAAGGAAGAGGGGATATATGTATACATGTGGTTGATTCACTTTGCTGTACAGCAGAAACTAACACAACATTGTAAAGCAACTATACTCCAATAAAAAAAAAAAAACCTCAATACCTTTAGAGTTGGTAATAAAACATATTTGAAGTGCAAAAAAATAAAGAAAGAAAACATTATAGTAGCAAAAATGGTACCATGTGGTGGCATGTGGCTGCCTACGGGCCTGAGACATATCTCTGGTCCAGGCACATGGAGTCCAGGGCCACATCAGATAATCTTGAACTTGAGAACTCAAAGGCCCCTCAAAATATGTATCCCCAGACTATCAGGGGAAGCTCTTTAGAGAACTCTCAGCACCTTTCCCAAACCCCCCAAAACGAACAAACAAGAAAAAGTACATGTACAGACACTAGTTTGAGAGACTCGGGTCTAAGGGCAACATGGTGGGGGCCATTCTCCAGAGCCAGCCCAGCAGCCCCAGGGGGCAGGAGAAGCCCCAGGATGGGCGGGGATTCCCCCATGACTGAAAGAGGATGGAGGGGACTAACATGACACAATTCCCTCCAGGATATTAACAGCATTTGCTCGGGCTTCTCACCTCCTGGAACTTCTTGGCTCTGCCTGCCCCGTAGACGCTGTGCCCCGACACTGTGTGTTCCTTTTCCGAGGTGAATTCACCTTTGCCCATGAGATCCACTCTCACCCTGATGCTGAGTGCACCCCCATCTGTAGCTCCAGTCAGGTCTCTCTCCAGAGTTCCACACATAGACCTAGACCCATACCCCATCTCCAATCCAGTCTGCCCCAAACAACACCTGTCGTCCTCTCCCGTTCTCAAGCTTCCTTCTCCTACTGGATTTCTTATTCTAGTTTTATCATCATCCATATATTCCTCAAACCAAAAGCATGGAATTGTCCTCAACACTTTCCTCTCCTTCTGTCTCTCGGTTAACAAGTTCATTCCATTCTGCCTACAAAATAGCGTCCTCTTCTTTGTTTGGATTACTTCTGTGACCTCTAAGTAGTTTCCAAGCCTCCAGTCTCTCCTCATTAACCCATTACCCAGACAGCTGCTGAAGTGAGCATTTGCCTGCCTTGAATGGCTTCCTGTTGCCTACAGAGTACAGTTCAGTCCCCCATGCATGGCTTACAAAAACCTTTCATGAACTGAGCCTGTGAGTGCATTCTTTCACTCCCCACCTCTGCCATGATGCACTCCCAGTCAGCCAGGAAGCAGCCTCTTTGTTCCTGGGAGTGACAAAGACAGCCGGTAGGCATTGGGATGTCCCTGCAGTACATGCTGGTGATTGACCCCTTTGTCCCCACCACCTGCAGACCCCCAACTAGAGAAAAATGGTCTAATACTGCTGCCTGCAGGCTTCAATCCCATGACATCCAACTCCTCCCCCAACTCTCCTCCTCCACCCCTAACCCCTACATGAAAGCAGATGTAAGCCAAAGCTAAAAGATTTTTTTTTGTAGCCTCCATCCAAAATTGAGGGCTTTTAAAATACAAAATTGAGCCGTAATTAATAATATGCCAAGTGCATAATCACAGAGCAAAGCAAAGACAGCCCAGCCCATTAGGTCAGACGTGCTGAGTGCTGTGGAATAGCAGAAATCCACTTCTAAAGTCATGAACAGTAGCTGAAAACGTAAAAGGTCAGATCACTGGCTCAGTGGACTTGATTATAGGAAACGAGTGTGGAGATAAAGCCCCCAAAGCTGGGATGGTGTGTTTAAGAGATAAATGAAACCAGCAGGAAAGGGGTGATGCTGATGTCATCCCTCAGAGGATCTGAGAGGCCAGTTGGAGTGGGCAGACAGCAAGCCTGGAGGTGAAGGCCTTCCACAGACACTGAACTTGGAAGTGACCTAGTGGAGCCAGGTGCACCTACCTCCTCTTGACCAGAGGCAGACCCCTTCATGTGTGCACTGGTTGACATCACCTGCACCACTGCAGTCCACCCCCTACTTTTTTTTGAGTAGAAATAAAACTCACTCCATCTCCTCAAGCCACCCAGTAGTAGAGACAAGAGGGACATGGTTTATTGCCATCCAGGCTGGAGGGCTGGGGAAGTGTTCAGAGAAAGCAGATCAGCTTCTTAGAATCCATTGATTGTGACCATCTCTGAAGTAGAAGTTAAAATTCTTAGCCCCCAAGCAAAGCCCCTGCCATCCTTTCCCACTAACCCCTTCAAATACTCTTCCCTTGAAATTTGGAAGAGAAACGAAAAGATTATTTTCCTTTTGTGGGTCCCCAAGCAGTACATGGGCTTGGGTGACTGCATGATTTCTTGTGTGGGCTCAGGAAGGAGGGTAGGTACTGGGCCCCAGTAACCTGTGCAGCAGCCCTCCCCATAGTGGTGACCACCTGAGCTTGTTCAAGCCCTTCCCTGGTGCCATTGCTTTGTCTGGACGTCTCACCATGGAATCAGGACTTACAGGCAAGGGTCTGGCGCTTTGTAGGTGCTTGAGAGGAACTTGCAAAAGCCGTGAAATTCTGGACAGAGATTACTTAGCATGCTTGTGACATCCCATCCCCTTGAGATAGAGATTGGGGGTCAATCTCACAAGAAAAGGTAAAATATAGAGTCTTTGAAGTTCTTTCCAAGCTACAGAATTCCAAAATATTGCTCAGAAAAGAACTGTCCTTCCCTTTTTCTATAACATTACAGCAGAGCCAGACCATCTCCAATGCAGACCCTTGTAAGCATTGAAGATTAGAGTTTGAAAGGGCCCTTGAAGTCCTCTCATTTGAGCCTCTCCGTTAACGAGTGAGGATGTGGGGACCCAGAAAGG
This sequence comes from Hyperoodon ampullatus, assembly GCF_949752795.1. Lineage (NCBI taxonomy): Eukaryota > Metazoa > Chordata > Mammalia > Artiodactyla > Ziphiidae > Hyperoodon > Hyperoodon ampullatus. Next base: position 88,862,034 of record NC_136920.1, read on the forward strand.
GTTCACCCAAGATCACACAGTTAGTTAATGGCAGAGCCATGACCAGAAGTAGCTCCATTCCCAGAGAAGCCTCCAAATAGATGAGCCTTACTGGTGTATCCTCTGTTAACCCTCAGCCCTTTCATAGTTAACTCGTGGAAAAACTTAAGTGTGGAGGGAGGGAAATACACCCTGGTGTTTAGAGCTTCTTTAAATGCTTCTATGAGCAGAGCAAGGATTAATCAATTTCCCAGTGGAGGAAGATCTTACTAACCCCAACCCAGAATTCTTCCTGGATTGGGAGAATATTCCAAAAATTCCTCACTGTTCTGCTTCGGAAATCTCACATAAGACACATATGTGACCAGTAAGGCCCTGGGCTCCCATCTGTTTTTCCCTGCCCAGTCCCTGTGCCAGCCCTGACTGCGGCGATGAGTGAAAACACAGATGAATTTTGGAAACATATTAAGAAGCAATTATAGATTCCTTGCATTTAGATGCTTCCTCCTTCCCCTTGGGTCCCAAGAATTAACATAAATGCCTTGGTCAGGAGAAGCTATGAAAATATTACCCATCTGGATCTAATTTTCAGAGCTGCTGGGCTACAAAGTGACCAGAGCTAAAGGTCTATTCATAAATTTTCCTCTTGGTGTCGCCTGCCTGAGCCCAAACTCTGCTGGCAACCCACCTGTCCTGACCAGATAACAGATGGGACCAGCTCAGATTCTGCACACACAGCGCAGCGCTCTGGCTGACCAAGTTCTCTCTCTGCCCTTCCCAGCCAAGTGTGGCCTTGTTTCCTTGAACTTCATTTGTCTGGGTCATCTGCTTTCCTGTACATCTTTGCGAGTGTGGCTGTCCAAATCAGCTGAATACAAGTGCTCATTGTCTGGACTTGCTTCTCCTTTGGCTATTCAAGCCCTTGACTGCATTGCCCCTTCCTGGACCCAGCTGCACACCTGGGGACCATTTTTTTTTCTTTTTTCTCTTTTTTATTTAAAGATTTTTTGATGTGGACCATTTTTTTAAGTCTTTATTGAATTTGTTACAATATTGCTTCTGTTTTATGTTTTGTTTTTTGGCCCCGAGGCATGTGGGATCTTAGCTCCCCAACCAGGGATCGAACCTGCACCCCCTGCCTTGGAAGGTAAAGTCTTAACCCCTGGACCACCAGGGAAGTCCCATGGGGACCACTTCTGTCTTTAATACTTTCCCAGGAGAGCAAGGAGGGCTAGGAGAGGAGGAAACTCAAGCCTGTTTATTATATTACTTTCTGTAATTTGATGAAGAGCAGATTACTAAAAACTGGCTAAAATACAAAGTTTGAGACTTCGAGGTTAACTCAGAGCAATTGGGGCACAAAACAATGATTCAGATAGGAGTGAGAGAGTTCACTGCCTAACTAGTCAGCTGGTTTGTTAGTTTAGTTAGGTGACAAGTAAGGGAGGAACTCATTGCTATAGATACAAGGAAAGAAAGACTCCACCAGTTATCTGGCTAGATAGTAAATTCCCTAGGTACTCTTAGGACTGTTTTTATTATCTTTGTATCCTCCTAGCCGTGTGCCTTAAAATTCCCTATGCTTCCCCTATTCAACCCTCTCCTCTACCCAAGCCTTTGGTAACTACTTATCTGTTTACCCTTTCCATAGATTTGCCTTTTCCAGTGTCATATAAATGTATGACATACTACATACTGTATATAATTTTTGCAGACTGGCTTCTTTCACTTAGCATTATGTATCTAAGATTCATCCATATTATGGACTGATACCTCATTTCTTTTTATCACTGAATTGCATTCCATTATATGGATTTACCCAAGTTTGTTTATCTCTTCATCTATTGCTTCCAGTTTTTGATGGTTATGAATAAACTTGCTATAATCATTCACACGTGTTTATGCCCACATACGTTTTAAAATCAGTTGGGTAAATCCTAGAATTACAATTACTTGATCATATGGTAAAAGTATGTTTAGCTTTGTAAGAAACTCCCAAACTGTCCTCCAAAGTACCATTTGCATTTCCACCAGCAATGAATGAGTGTTCCCATGGCTCCACATCTTTGCATTGTCTTGTCAGCTTTTACGATTTTAGCCATTCTTATGAGCGTGTAGAAGTATCTCATTGTATTTTTAATTTGCATTTCCCTAATGGCAGATGATATCGAGTATCTTTTCATACGCTTACTTGCCATCTGTATATGTTCTTTGGTGAAGTGTCTGTTTGGATCTTTTGCTCAATTTTTAATTGGGCTGTTTGTTTTCTTATTGTTGAGTTTTAAGAGTTCTTTGTATGTTTTGAATACAAGTTCTTTACCTGTTATGTGATTTGCAAATATGTTCTCCCGGTCATTGCTGATTCACTTTCAAATGATCACTGTTGCCTGATACATGGGGCATTTTTAGGGAGCAAGAAAAGAAGCAGAGAGACCAGTTGGGTCCACACAAGAGCTGATGGTGGCTTAGACTAGAATGGCAGCAGGTAAGAGAAGTGAAGAGATTCTAGATGCATTCTGGATTGAGCACCCATAGGACTTTCTGGTATGTTGAATATGGACGGAGAAGGAAAGGGAGGAATCAAGACAAACTTTTAGATATGAGGCTTGAGCCTCTGGCTGGATGGTGTTACAATGTACCAGCAAGTCAAAGACTGGAAGAGAAATAGACTGGGGGTTGAGGGGTAGGAGTTACAAGTCTGTTTCGGCTATGTTACAGTTTTCAATAAGTATTAGACTTCCAAAAAGAGATTCAAAAGGACAGTGTAATAAACAAAGCTAGAGCTCAGAAGGTAGGTCAGGGCTGGATTTATAATTTCAAAAATTGTCTGTATAAAGGTATTTAAAGCCTTGAAATTGCATGCAATTACCCTGGGAGAAAAATTTCAGTGGAGAAGAGGGGAAAGCTCACAACCAAGCCCTGGTGTCCTCCAACATTTGCTGGCTGGTTGGGTAACCTGACTCACAGGAGGGCTTGAGTGAGTCATGCAGAGAGTTAGCAAGTATTCAGAGTGTGCCACTGAGACCTGTAGCCTTGTGCCAGAAAAGATGGATTGATTCCAAGCCAGGAGTTAAAAGTCTAGCCACCCACAATTAACAAAGACACCCTGAGATACGCATTAGCTATTACAAGAATTAACTACAGATATGAAAAGGTTGAGGAATATGCTAGTGGGTTAAAAATAGATGGGGTTCAAGAGGGGAAAGTCTCCTGGAGGAGGTGGTCTAAGATCTGAAAACTAAAGAAGAGACAAGTGCTCAAGAAGGAGAAAGACCTTGTAAGCACTTGAAACCACCTTGGGACCCTGGACCTAGAGGCGCCCTTTACTTTCACCTGTTCAATGAGTCTAGTGACTCCCCAGAGTAACCAAAAATGGGCAATCCTGCAAAAACAAACAAAAGAAAGATCTACATAACCATGCAGGGGAAGCCAAGCAATAAAGAGCAAGCGAGTTTGGGCGAGACATTTCTCTAGTTAGCTCCGCACTGGGAGTAGGGATGGAAAATCCTAACAGGTGCAGAAAGCTTCAGGACATCGCTGGAAACCCCTTCCTTCGTCCAGAACGTTCCTACTCTGTACACACAACCTCAACCATGGGCAAGCAGGGGAGGGCTGACATTTTTGTTAATTCTACAATAACCACGTGCCCACGGGAATAGACTCTCCATTGCACACTCAGCGCTGGGGGGTTTTAAATGGACCTGAAAATTATTAAAACCCCAGGTGAACCACCTGGGGCAGTTAAATTTTTAAAAAACGAATGGTCTGCCCACAGCTCGTTATAGATTTGAGACGGCAAATGGCACGTTATTAGCTGACTCTCAACCGTAACGGAAACCAAGCAGGGGCCCTTCTGTCATCTGGGGGAGTTGGGAAGGAACTAATGAGGACGGGCAGGAGGAAAGGCCCCCATGCTGCCCGGGGTCCAGTGGACAGGCCTCTTCTTTCTGGAAGAGGCAGGAAGCTCCCCAAGCTTGGGCAGCCCGTCCGACCGTGGGGGACGGGAGGCAGCCTGGGGAGAGGAAAGTCCAGTGTCTTTCTGTAGCCCTTGGTTCTGTATCACGCCTTCAGGAGGTGCTGAGGTTTTTCTGAGACAAGTTTCCCTGTATTTGTCATCACGCATGAGTTTGACCGAACAGTCCTGTCCCGCACCCTGGAGAAAAGAAGCTTCAGGGCTTCTCTCCAGCATGCAGGGAGTCCAGGATTTTAACTGCTTTGTCCCAAGATCAGGAAACAGCAACCTTCCCAGACCAGCCAGATCCAGGACCTTAGGTCTTTTGTGAAGTGTTCATAGGGTCACTGCACTCCTGCCCAAAGTGAGCAGGTTTCCCTAAATATCATTGGCCTTATAAAGACACAGACCTACTAGAGCATGGACTTGAGGATATGGGGAGGGGGAAGGGTAAGCTGTGACAAAGCGAGAGAGAGGCATGGACATATATACACTACCAAACGTAAAATAGATAGCTAGTGGGAAGCAGCTGGATAGCACAGGGAGATCAGCTCGGTGCTTTATGACCACCTAGAGGGGTGGGATAGGGAGGGTGGGAGGGAGGGAGATGCAAGAGGGAAGAGATATGGGAACATATGTATATGTATAACTGATTCACTTTGTTATAAAGCAGAAACTAACACACCATTGTTAAGGAATTATACTCCAATAAAGATGTAAAAAAAAAAAAAAAGAAACAAACAGGGCTAAATATAAAAAAAATTAAAATAAATATCATTGGCCTTGTTTGTTCCTGAAAATAGTGCCACACACACACGCGCGTACTGACATACACACGCACACTCATGCACTTCTCAGAAAGGTTAGTTGTGAACATCCCAAATGAGGTCCCAGGAGGGGTCTCAGAATCCAGGTAGGATAACGGTTCCGCCGGGCAGCTTTGCTTGAGCTTCTCTCTGGGAGCAGAAGCATGGGCTCACTTGTTCGCCGAATGCGTCGCAGCAGAGTCGAAGTCATTACAGCCACGGCCCTCCAGGGAAAACAGGTTATGAAGAGGCTGCGTTTCTCTCTGTAGTCTCCCCCAGTCTTCCCTCCACCTCACAGTTGGAGTCGAAAACTCATCCTTAAAAAACCTGCTGCTTTCCAGGCAATTCCCTTCAGCAAAAGTCCATTAAACACGTCAGCTACACCTATGTGCAAACAGCCCAGCTCTCTCAAAAGCCACATTATTGTTGTTCCAGAAGCACTTCTAGGCAGGCAGTTCTGAACCAAAGTATTTGTCAAGCAACTTAATATTCAACCTTGTGCATACAGTACTTCTAAACAATATTTGCAGGTGGAAATTGTTTGTCTAGAATTCAAGAGAATGGAAATGGACTTTTGCAGTGATTGAATTCATTAGAGGCACATTCTCTGACTGTTTTTTTGATTTCACATAACTCCCAACTTTCAAAGTTATTTCCTTGAGATGCTTTGTCCTACGACATGGAGCCATTTGGAGCTTTTTTTTCTCTTTGCTGTTGGTTTTTGTTTGTTTTTTTTTTTTAACGTAGAGTGCTGTCTTTCCCTGAAATAAATTGGACAAAAAGATAACAGAGCTATTGACAAATAAAAATGCCTTGTTGAACAGGTTTCCTGGTCACGCCAGCATTTCCTAGGATGGACATCAGGTGTCTGAACCTTGTAAGACTGGTTGGGGGGAACGCTGACCCCAAGGCTGTCAGTCAGGACCTCTCCCTCCCCAGGAATCTTTCAACAGTTATTCTCCCATTCCAGACCCAAAATGCATATACCCACACCAGCACTGTTCATTGATCAGCACGTCAGCTCAGTGACTGGCTCCTCAAGAACATGGGCTTTTTTATTCCTCTGATGAAAGACCTCACAGTCGATCCAAGTAAAATGGGAAAAGCAAAAACCCCACCAGAGAGAAAAAGAGAGCTGTATTCAGCTCTAAGTGTTAGTATCACGGGGCGAGAAAATGAACCGTGTTGGGAGGGAGACTGGATAACCAGGCAGCACAAATCACTGATATTGTTTTCCCTGTGCCATGGAAGTGAGAAAAGTGTTTCTTCATTGTTCCTAAGTGAAGGAAATGGGTTATTGTTCAATCAGCTTGGCTGTAACTTTCTTCTCATTAGATTTGTCCCATCTTGGTAAACCCTTGGAAGGCTCGGCAACCCCAGAAGAGCGCTAAGGGCACTCGGCTGTCTATTCCTCAGGAGCTGGTCATGCAGTGGGTGGATCACACACACACACACACACACACACACACACACACACACACACTTTCCTTCTTCCCTTCCCTGCTCTCAAGATCTTCCTTGCTCACTCATCGCTGCAGGAAGAGGAAGATGGTACCCGGACAGGAGCTGGAACCCAAGGCTGTCCATTGTAGATACAGCAAGAAGGAAAATAGCAAGATGACTTGAAATAAATTGCCAGGGAGAATTGGATACCAGGAATCCATGATCTTCCTGATTAACCAACATCCCACTGCACTTCTTTATTGTTGATTAAATGTTTCCTCAACTTCCATAAAAAAAAGAAGACAGATGGTTCTGAATCAAGGATGCAAATCAGCAACTCCTGAGCAGTTCTTTCAAAATAAAAATGCCCAGATTGTCCCAATCCATGGACTCTGATTCAGTAACAACAAAAACAATAGCATGTATGTGCTCATATTTACATAGCCTAAGTAGAAAATTCTAAATTCTTTATATAAATTACTTCATGTAATCCTCATAACAGCCCTAGGAGACAGGTTCTATTATGACTCCCATTTTACAAATGGGAAGAAATGGACACACATAGAGTTTAAGAAACCTTCCCAGGGTCACACAGCTGATAAGTGCTGGAGATATAGGCCTCAAACCCATGTAGGAAGTTTCCAGACTCTGTGCTCTTTACCATTAGGGTTTTCTTATATTTCTACTAGAATATCTCCTGAAATGCATACCTGGCTAAGAGCCACTGTACTAAAACTGATTTTAGATATTCTCATAGTACAATGTTTCCCCCAGAACTGGCAGCCTCAGGTGGCAAAACATACATGTGACACAAAAACATCATCCCACAGCATCGCTTGCAGACGGCATGAGCTGTGTTTGGATTTTATTGTTAATGCACGTCTATTGGTTTGTCAGTACCAATGACTAGGCTCACATCAGAAGGACGTTTACCACAATACAACAAAGTTTTACAAGGAACTGCTCTGTGACTTTCCCTGCACTTAATACAGAGGATACATGCTGAGCAAAATATGGTCTCTGCTTCCAGTGTGAAGGGGAAAAGAGACACACCTCAAATAATCATAATATCATAAATAACATATGGAAGGCCATGGAAACCTAAAGTATGATCACAGTTCATTCTGCCTGGAGGGGACAGCATGGGGGCCTTCAAGCTGGACACAAGGGATGAGCTTCATTATCTGCAAGTGAATGTTCTCCCCAGGGCATTCCTGTCGAGAACATAGTGTTCATGGACCAGGAGGCAGTACCCTGTGGCTGCAGCTAAGGATGGAAAGGGATGCAGTTCAGCCAAGTGTCACTGAACCAACCTTTGAGGAACCTGAAACAAGGGAACCAGTTTCCCAGATGCCTTGCAGGGTGTTTGGTCCCGTCCAAAACATCCAAATGTCTGCTAACCAGATGCTCTGCTGGACATTTGGTCCTGTCCAAAACTCCATAAGATATTTGGTCTATGCCAAAGGGGCCTTGAATTTGGTCCTGTCCAAAAAATATCCGTGAGCGTATTTGGTCCATGCCAAATGGTTTTGGACAGGACCAAATATCAAGGACCTTTCGGAGTAGACCAAATGTCTCCATGGACATTTTGGACAGGACAAAATATGACCAAATATCTGAGGACGTTTTGGAGTGGACCAAACATCTTATGGACATTTTTGTACAGGACCAAATGGTCCTCCTAAATATAAAGGACCTTTTGGCTTGGAGCAAATGCATTATGGACCAAATGTCTCATGGATGTTTTGGGCAGGACCAAATGTCTGCCAACCCCAAGGGAACAACAGTGGGCATCTCCAAGAGCTAATTGGCCTTGGGGCATAGAAGGGGCACAGTAGAGCTGGTAGAGATGGAGATACTCTGAGTAGCTCGTATATAGAAATGACCCCAAGAGGGTGAATTCCTTAGTCCCTTTCAGCATCCCCAGCCCCAACAGAAGACCTGCTGCCTTCCCTCTCTCTGAGGCTGCTGTACTCCCGTCTCATTTAGAGTAGGCGGTGGGGGGAAGAAGAAGCTTTTCTCAATGCTGAAAAGTGAAGTCCAGCCCATGAGGTTTCATGACTTCCCTCTCCACATCTGCATACTTCCTTTTTTATTCATTTCCTGTCTGTCACATCAGACAAGGGTAGGTTCTCTGTGATCCTCTTTGTACTTTGCCTGCTACGTATAATAGGTGCTGGGGATGATGATAATAGTGATGGAAAAATGCAAATGGTCCCAGAAAAAGTACACAACCTCCCTCTGATCCTCAGATTGGTAATAGAGGCTGGAAGGTGCATTAGGGATATTTGCACTCAACTTGCTCTAAACGGCTCCAGTATTAATGGAAATTTTAATGAAAAACTAAACCTTGATTAGGTTGCCATGCAGAATTCCCCCACTAGGCAGAGTCTGGTTAATTTCCTTTGTGCCGGGGGCATGGGTTCACATAACACACACACACATACACACACACACTCAGCAAATTCCCTCCAGTCTCCAGGCCAGTGACCCTCGTGCTTTCTTCTGCTAGCTTAACCCTCGAGTTTTATACAGGATTGTGTTGGTTCTCCCATGCCTATCATTGGAGCAGGTTCAGAGGTTAGGAATTGCCAGGGAGCTCCAAAGGGAACGTCCAAGTTCTCTCAACTTCCTTCAGCTGCTCAGATGGAATCTAGAAGTGGCTACAGGGATCAATAGTTTCAGAGGTAGAAATCCAAGGGGCAGGGTACTGTGCCCCTCTCTTTCTGGGCAGCCCTGGAGTACCACTCCTCACTTCCCCAGGTACCAGCTATTTTTACAGCTTCCTGAGAAACACCGAAGCATACGCTCCCAGGAGATGTTTTAATTATGACAGGCAGCTCCATCTATCCCTGTGCCATAGAAACCAGCACCTCCCTAGGGAGAACCAGGAGTTGTAGGAGAGAAGCAGTCAATGGCGTTGTCTTGTTAAAGCCAGACATGATGTGGAAACTTCCTTCACGGCCCCCTGCCGCATCCACTCATAGGCCACACTCCAGATCCTCATCTGTCCCATGGGCGGGTGGGCAGGAGCACTGACTCACCAGCACTCTTCCCACTGCTTCTTCCTGGTCCAAGCCTGAGCAGCGCCCTGACACCTGTTCAAGAGCATCTCTGCCGAGGAGAGACCGGTGAACAGGGAGAGTGGATTCCTGACTCCTGTTCTCAGTAGAAATACATGAGTAAGAAGAGAGATGGAACAAAAAAAGGAAAAAGAAAAGGAAAACGAAAAAGAAAGGAACAAGTAAAATGCAACACTCTAGACAGCTAAAGAGCCTGCTGTTAAGAACCCATTTGAAGCAAAGGTGATGCACTGGGCCTCTTCTTATTTTCCTCCCTGTAAGTCCCTTCCTTGATAAGTCGCGCTCTGCTTTGCCATTTCCAGCTTCACCGCCTTCTGCAAGGGGCCCTCCCCCTTTTCTGGTTTCTTTGATGGTCGATGGGCAGATTCCCCAAAGTCCCTGGCAGTTGTTATGGTTATGGGCTCTTGGTCATAGCAGTACGCTTTTTCTTTTATTAGTCCCTAAAGCTGCTGTTCACCAGTTGCCCGACTCCTCTGTGATTGCTGATGGAAATGCTAAATTTTCCTAAATGATAACACTTTTCAGGGGTAAGAATAAACACAGCTTTCACCTTTCAGACGCTGGTTGCAAAAAAGCTATTCAGGGAAAATCAATCCTATTTCTCTTCTCTCAATAGGCTTTTGGCTCTCTCTTTGTTTCTCTCTTTCCTTCCTATTCGCACCTCCCTCCCCCCACTGCCATTTATTTGCTGGCATACTAAGGATGAAAAATCCTCTTTCAAAGGCTGGATTTGGTCCTCAGCTTTGTGAATTGAACCAGGGCCTCCTGTTTTCTCGCATATCACAGTAGAGACCTTTGCTCAGGTTTTCTCAACCCTAGTTGCGCATAGAATCTCCAGGGTACTTTTTAAAATTACCCACATTGTGGGCCCACCTTGGACCAATTAAATCAGAATCTTTAGAGGTGGAGCCTGGATGTTTATTTTTTATGCCCCCCCGGGTGATCTTAATGTGCAGTCATCAGTGAAAACCACTGTGTCTAGCCCCACCCCCAAAGCCATAGACAGTTGTCCTCAGAACCCTGTACGTGCAAACCTCACAGCTCACATCCTTTGGTTTTGTTAAGGGTTGGGGTCAGGGTTGACCTGCCAGAAACAGAGTCAGCAGACCCTCTGGCTGATAGGGAACCCACTGAAAAGACCTCATGAGTACAGATTAACCCCAGACATAGGCTCTCTGACTTACTGAGTAATGTACCTCCTCCTTCAATTACCTTTCAAACTAGATAATTCATTTCTCATTATTATTTGGGACAGAATACAGACTTGTAAAAGTTGTAGGGGACCCCTCTCATGATTCTTGCAAAAGGCAGCTCATGAGCCTGTGTGAAAATAGTATCTGTTCTCTTTGTGATAAACAGCATACAACCAAACAATGCTTATCAGAAAACCACATGAGGCATGCCCCACTGCTAGTTGCCATTTATTCTAAGAGACAGAGTCTGTGCCATTTGGGAGCTTATGTCATAAGAAAAATGACACCATCCAAAACACAGTTACCCAGAAGGCAGTTACAACTCTGTGCTGTCTTTTTTCTTTTTTCTTTTTCTTTTTTTCTTAGGATGTTTTGGTTTTGAGATCTATTTGGAATATTTCACCAAGATGTTAAATGACAGAAGAGTGTGTCTGTGACACGTAAACAGTGATGGTTTCTTTGGAGTCTTAGTTTCTACAGAGGCTTAGTCCTTCCAAGCCTTTCATCTGGTCTCACACGATTTCCCCATCTCAAATGAAGCCTCTGTCTCATCCTTGCTATGCAAAAGCCAGAGCAAAGCAGAGTCGTTTGCCAAACCCCACCCCCTGTAGCTTCCTGGATGGTGTTAATATACAGCCCAAGGAAAACCATATTGCATCTTTTATTGGTTCTTGGAATGGCTTCATCCTTTACTAACCAAGCCTCATCTGTCTCAGAGTCGGTGCATGTTCTAGCTGTGGGACAGTTTTATGGTTTACTGCCTTGGCAATCAATGTGACATGCTGAACAAGATTGCTTTCTCTAGCCTGGTAGTAGTCAGGTCATCCTCAAAAGTTTGCTGTTCCTCCAATGGGCATCTGCCTGACGTTTCCATCCACTTACGTGGCTCTCTCGGGAGCTCTTATCATCCAGACAATGGGTTCCCTTCTTGGAAATGGTCCAAAACACACAGTCAGTTCTCAATTAGCCATGCTAATGGAGGCGAGCAGTGGTGCAGATAATCCAAAATAGCAGATTATCTGAAAATAGCTTTTATCGGCTTGGGAACAAATGCAATGATGCAGTGCATGTAAGTGTGTATGCATGAGTGTGTTTCCCAGCAACGTCACATTTTCCATGGATTGTCTGTGTCTTATGTGCAGCAGAGTTTGTATTCCCTAAGGTAACATCATTTGGAAGCGCGAGTGAGCCTCCCACCTGTATCACGAGTAACAGAGGAAAGCCAGCCTGGAGTTACAGGTGCTCCCGACAGTATCTCCAGAGGTGACAAAGAGGGCCATGGACCTCTGTTTCAGTAGTTTTGTGGGTACCACCGGGCTAGTCCCTTCCCACCAGGAACCCTGCTTTGCCCTCCATATCCCCCATGGGGTGGCTGGTGCCCACTCTCTGTTCCAGATCCTGGCAGGGCTGTTGGGAGTTACTCCCAGCCACTCTCTCTACAGACTGCACCATTACCCCTGCTTGGTGGCCACACTGAATTTTGATTGCCCCCTTCAACCCTAGGATGCCACCTGGGATGTAGAGCCTGTTAGATGCTGCTACAGAGTAAGCATCTCACAACCCCAGCCCCTCTTGGAAGTTGATTGCAAGTTCTTAAGAGTCAGCTTGAAAGGAACCACATGGCGGGAAGTGGTTCTCAAACGTTATTGAACATAAGCATCACCAAGGAGCTTGTTTTAATTGTGCATATCTGGGCTCTACTCACAAAAATTCTAGTTCACATGCCTGGGGTGGGTCCTTCAGTTTGCATTGTTGTCAAGCATATCACCCTTTGAGAGACTCCCTCTGAGAATCTTTGTTTACAGGACCATCTGACTCTGCTTCTGATTGACAGTGGGCAGTGGCTTGAGTGAAGATGAACATCGGCCTTTTCAGGGTCTTTTCTTCCACAAACCATTATGTTTTGGTCAGAGTTTGACTTGTGATGGGTGAGTAGAGACCATATATGCAGGTGGGGCAACCCAGTGGGCTGGGCAAAATGTCCAGACACTTGGGTCAGTGCACCTTCTTCCCAGCCTGACCATGCACAGCCAACCCACAAGCCACAGAGCCTTCTTAAATGATGCAATAATAATAGCTACTGTTTATTGAGTATTTATGAGTTAGCCAACATTACTGTAAATGTTCCACATTAATTTTCTCATTGAATTCCCTTAATCCTAAGAGGTGTTATTCTTATTTGGGGAGGACCTGTGGAGAAGCTATCTCAGTCTTTGTAGAGCCAATTTTAAAATAAGAGAAAAAAATAAACAAACCCAGCATGTTTGAGATTCTTGAGGGAAAGACAGCATGTAAATCAACTAATTATTATTAACATTCATAACTATATCCTTGCAGGCAAGAGGGGAAAAATATGATTTTCTGTAGCTTTCTAAGAGATGGTTAAGACTAAAGCAATTAGCTAACTAATTGGCCAGTTGAAATGGTTTTCTGTGATCCTCTTGACAGATGCCCACTGGCCTATTCTCCTTATGAGATATAAGGGTTAGGTCAATCCAACAGCTGTGACCAACTGCCTAAAATGGGGTTGTCACTCTGGACAATTTCCCATGCTTCAAAGATCTGGGTGGACAAAGTAACAGGTCCAATGGTTTATTTGACCACTGACCTTCTAAAATAAACAGTAAGATTCATGGTCACCTAAAGAACCCTACTCCTGGTAGATAAAACAAATGTTGTCAGTCTTGAGACAGAATCAAGCAGGGTATAATGGAGAAGCAGGCAGTAAAATAAGGCCCAGAGGCAACAAGAAGAGAAAGCTGTTGACATGGAGCCCTAAAGACAAAGAAAAGGTCTTAACAAGATGCAAATCCCATTCAGGAAATCTCTCCGACTCAGTAATTAGTCTACCCAGGAATGTAGGGCTGGTGAAGTATAAAAGATCAATAGGTTAAATACTTTATGTTGTTTAATCAGATACTTAACACAAATCAAATATTACCTTATTGAGGTTATAAGGCTAAATGAGGGCACCGTGGTGGTGAACATTCGTTACTGAGATGCCAGTGGATCATGAAAATAGCAAGATACATCCCTGAGTCACCTCCGGCCCTGAGATGTGGAATTAGATCAGAAAGCCTGTGCAGGACTTAAGTGGCATCTGTGCTTTTTCTTTAGGAATAGCTCAGGGAGTTGGGGTTATGAGTTTCCCCAGAGAATTAAGGGTACCAAGTCCTGACATGTATAAAAATGTATTTTAAAAAGTTCTTTGAAGCTGGATACAACTACTGATGTGCAAAAGTGAGGCAGGCATCCACAGTATTCAGGACCATGGAAAGTTCCCCTGTTCTTGTAAGATAGAGCCTTCTCATTCCATGCATTACCATGACAGACAAGACAGCGTTAGGGGATGAAGCTGCGAGTCAGTCATAGAAACACTTCTCTGAGAAGGGATCCCATGGAGATAAGGGGTCTACCAGACCCATCCAAAATTGGGAGAGCTGTGATTGAGCCACAAAGGAGCTGAGTGATCCTCGGGCTTTGGCGATACCGATCTTCACTGTTAAATTCATGGGCATCCAGTGGTGAGAGCTTTGTAGATTGATCATTACCTGTGCTCTGCCAACTTTGCTGGCCTTGATCTAGTCAACTTATGTCCTTGTCTTTTCCAGTAGATAGTGGTAAAGCCAAAATGGAATTTTACTGAAAACTAGGAGGAAGCGAAAGGGAAAGGAACGATAGAATTACGCATGTATTACCGTCACTAAACACAGGGTTCTGTATCGACACAGTCAGATTGCACAGCTCCACCTGACCCCATCTGCAGAAACCCCAACTGGTTCTTACTCCTTCCCAGAGCTGACACAGAGCCCTCTCCCTCTCCCTTTACTCCACCTCAACCCCCATTCATCTGCAGGCCCCTGGGTTTCCACAATTCCTGGCCCCTCTCTGGGTGAGAAAAGGAAAAGAACTCTGCCCTTTCTTTTCCAAAGAGCACATCCCTGGGCATCAGTTCCACCATCTCTCACCTGGTAAATCTGTGTCCTGCCCTACCTGGAGGCTTCTCCTGATCACTTCTCTCTGGCTTTGTTTTCTTGGTTCACCAAAATATGTTAACTAGCAGGGTATTAGGCTAGACTCTACTTTTTTGGAAACAAACCATCATTTCTCTTATATTCTAAGCCTTTGGTTTTCTCATTGGGGCCCTCAGAGCCTTGGATTCCAAGAAAGTACAATATTGCCTGTACAATCAATGGAGAGGCTGAGAAGGCAGGGCCCAGGACCCCCCCACCCCTTGACACCCACTGCCTTATACCTTACTGATACCAATTTTATATGTTGAGATTCCATGTAAAACCTCATCTGAAAAAAAATCTACTTAAGAAAAAAAGATTGGAAGCCATTATTCAAAGATTTCTAGAGACACCAATGATAGCATCTTTTATTCTATTTCCTTCCCAAAAGATAACAAAACAATCATAATAATAACTAGCAATTGTTGAAGCCTTGTTGTGAGCCAAGGCTTTTCAATGCACTGTCTGATTTAAACCTTTCTGCAAATGAAAAAACTTCATTCTGCACATGAGGAAACATAAAGACGATGGTGAGAAACCAGCCGAAAACCTCACAGATATGAATGGCAGAAGCAACAAGCATCTCTCCAAACTCTTTGTCCTTCTGACCTCACTCACCAAACATTGCTCTCGTGAGCACCTGCTGTTTCTGGCTCCAGAGACATATCCAGTTTTTGACTCCTTGGTGGAGCATAGATAATGGACAGCCCAGAGTCCAGGGAACCCACAGGACTTCCCGGCTCAGGTTCTCATCTCTGCCCACTTCTGGAGGATTCTAATTAGCCTCCAACACCTCCTCCACTCTTTCCTGGGTCCCACCCACCTTTTTTTTTTTTTTTTTTTTTTTGCTGTATGCGGGCCTCTCACTGTTGTGGCCTCTCCCGCTGCGGAGCACAGGCTCCGGACGCGCAGGCTCAGCGGCCATGGCTCACGGGCCCAGCCGCTCCGCAGCATGTGGGATCTTCCTGGACCAGGGCACGACCCCGTGTCCCCTGCATCGGCAGGCAGACCCTCAACCACTGTGCCACCAGGGAAGCCCCCACCCACCTTTTAGAGTCACACTGTTTTATTATGACAGCACCTGAGTCAGTAACAAAATGTTAGGAACAAAAAGAGCAGGAGAACATTAATTTTGGCCTCAAAAGCCAAACAAGAGCTGATGTTTGCTATTGCTGCTACTGTGGTTCCCCCCACTTTAGCAGAGTGGGTGGGATTTCCATCACAGTATTACCACCTGGAGACCTCAGCCCAGACAAGACTAAGGAGATCAGGCCACCAGGACTTTCCCCCTCATTCTGTGCCCACTGAAACAGCTTTGACACAGCCTTCATACAGCTCTCCAGGGCAGCCTGCCACCCCCTGCTCCGGAGACAACAAGTGTGTTGTGAAAATTGTACCTCCACTCTCTTCTCAAAGTGGCTTCCAGTCCCCAGAGTGAGAGCACGGTAGCTCCCTTCCCTGGGTAGGAAGGAAAACAACTCGAGAGGAGGAGGGAGAGCTTTTGAGTTGACAAGTGAAGTGATTTTTAACCTTCCAAGTTCAGTTGTTTGTGAGGGGGGGTGGAAGAAAGGGGGATACGGGGGGGAAGGTGAAGGAGAAAAGAGGCAGGCATGATTGCTTCAGCAAGTCAGACTTTTCAGAGGAACAAAGAAGGCATTTGTCAGAGCAGAGAGCTGTATAAACCCACCGAGAATTCAGGCAGTTAGCACCTTGGCAAGCCCCTGCTTTTGCAAGCTGTGACCTAATTTCAAGAGATACCACCTATATTGTCTCCCAGATAAACGCAGGCAACAGTAAAAGCTCTCCTGGATGAGGCTCTGACATCAGGAAAGATTATCCCAACTCAAGTGACTAATCCCCTTCCTTACCCTTTTCCCCATAACCCAACCCTGTCCCCTTCCCTCTCCTTTTCACAAATCTTTGTTAGAGCTACCAGATCACAATCTGCCAACACAAAGAGACAGACAGATGTGCTCCACCACCACCTGTCCACTGTGGGTGACACCCGTGTTTAATGCAGCCTTGGCCAGTGGGTGAGCGAGGAACGTCTCTCAACATCTCCTTCCATCCTAATTAAAATCTGGCAGCTTGAGCTGTCTTTTTAAAGCCAGGAAAGACCAAGGAGTTACCTCTGGGGTGAATGAATGGCCCTCTGCAGACCCCTGACCTATTACCTAATAGGTTACTAATAAAAGTTAGGGAGAGGAGGCAAGGGCTTTAAAGAAGCAAAGCCTTAAAATACTCATGGTTTAATATAAAATTGAAAAATACTGAGGCAGTGTGGAAGAGAAAGGGTGTAGAGGTTTAGATACACAAGTTTCCATTGAGTCCAAGAGTCTGTGATTCTCAGCGGCTGAGACCTCCTATGGTGTCAGGCTATGTGGCTGCAGTTGGAGAGGTCTGGAGTGAGGTGGTCCAAGCTCAATGCCCCCTCCAGACAGATGTGGAAGGGGGTTTCATGGCCATTATGTTCTTAGGTGGGGTGAGGGATGAAAGGAGAGCATCTATCTGAAGCAAGGGAGCTTCCTAGATCATACACACTCCCCTCCATCTTTGAGTTAACAGTAGGAAACGCCTTTCTTGGAGGTCTTCTCAGAAAGACCAAGCCTGTCTCCCTCTTCAGTATTTTAGAGGCAGATGCATGGAGGTAGGAAAAAGGGACAAAGTATTCACTATAATTCCTTTCAGTTTAAGTATTCTAGATCCATCTTCTTGGGATTGATTCTTCATCTTATCACTGAAATGGAAAAAGTCCTGGATGTGATGGAGAAAACTCATCCTTTAGCAGCTTTTTTAGTGATAAAATCAGTATCCCCAGTAGAGCAGGGGCCCTTCACCTTCTGTCCCAGTATCCTAGCCGTGAGCCCTCCTTCATCAACCTAATGATACTGAGTGCAGAGATCGAAGTCAAAGAGATTCTCAAAGTAGAAATTAACGCATCCAGGCTTCCCTTGGAACCAGAGGCCGATGGTGGGGAGATTCAAGGACGTTAAACTCTAGAACTGAGGGCTGTGGCCTCGCTGTGACTAAGACTGGGCTGTGTGCTAGCTTTGGGTCTGTTGTGGTGGAGAATAATAGAGAAGTAAAAGACTCAGCCATGCCCTCCAGGTGGTTCTGTGTAGGGAGAAGTTGGGGCATCTCCCCCTGGGTCTCCACATAGGCATGTGCAAGGTATTTTTTCAATTACCCTTTATGGTGCGACTGAGTATGGTTACAATAGAACAGAGTTGTCATTTTCTATATGATAGCACAAGAGACAGGAGAAACTTCAAGAGCCTCCCGCCCCTTCCTACTTCCCTTTCCCAGGTCTCACTGTGCTCCCCCTGTGCAATGTCAGGGAAGCTTCAGGATCACTTGTGGTCTTACCACATCCTGCCCAGCTTCTCCCACTAGGCACACGGGCTCCGCTCGCTGACCTGGCGAGCAACGTGTCACCCTGAATGCTGCCAGGATAGAGCTGGGACTAACTGTCCAGGTGAGCTAGAACGGAACTCAAAGTGAGGCACCTGGAGATTTCTGTTTATAGGATGCCCGCCTCTGTGGTTGCTTTTCTCACGCGATATCTGGTGTTTGCATTGTACTTGACATCTTTCAGAGCAGTTCTATATCCATTTCCCTATTTGAATGTCATGACCACCCTGTGAAGTATCATTATTTTCATCTTACGGCAAAGAACTGAGACACTAGAGAGAGATTCCCTCAAGGTCAAACACCTAATTACTAACTGAGACCTGGAGCCTGGCTTTCTCACTGGGTCCAGCTGGTGCCCCTTCTGCCATCCTGTTTCTGCCCATCTTTCAAAGGGCAATTCACATCCCACTCCCTCTAGGAAGCCTTCCAGGACCTCGCCAGGCCCAGTGCTGTCTCCTTCTGACTGTACAAAGCTCACTGTCTGCATCTCACTTGCCTGGTATTCAATCACTATCTTATTTACTTAACTTTTCAGGTGTGTACATATATTCTTCCAAGAAAATTATAAACAAGGTGTCTGGCATACGCTTTATTATACCTGCTCCCTCTCACCCTTCCCCCATACCAAAACCCAATTAAGAGTGTAGGAGACATTTAACAAATACCAGCTGCTGAATGCATGAACGAATGACTTTTTTAATCAAATATAAATTAAACTGGTGTCTCATCCAAAGCAGAACTTCTTTCTTGCATTAACCCCTGTGGAGCTTTTTCTGATGGCAGTAGAAGACCAGTGAGGTGTCTGGTCCTTTTGTAGCTGCTCCACAGAAGGGAACGTGAGGGAGGGAAATCTGAAGGCCTCTGACCTGGTGGATTTCCTGTGGAGTAAAAATTTGGTATTAAGATTTCAAAAAAGAATAACTCTTCAAAGTTCTCCATTTGGGGTGGTAATAATAGGGGTAGCATTAATGAGGTTATAATAACATCCCGGATGTTTGGGAGACAGTGGGGAATACAGGAGGCTGTACTGCATAGTGATTAAGTGCAGGACTTCAGAATCAGACGTCCCCAGAGCCCCAGCCCTGCTGCTTACTGGTTGAATGAATGACTTTGGGCAAGTTACATGACCTCTTGTCCAAAGTCCCCTGACCTGTGAAGTGGAGGTAATAATAGTATCTATACCATAGGGGCTGTTATGAGGATGAAATGGTATAATGTCTATAAAGTGGCAACTACACTGCCTGACATTTAGCATCTGCCAATGTACGGTAGCTATTGTTACTACGACCATAGACTCCCTGGGTGAGCTTGGTCTGGGCCCCTTCCTGCCCAGGATCATTGGCCAGAAGGTGCCAATTCCACATTAAAAAAAAAAGAAGAGGAAGATCCTCGGGCCCCTATCCAAAGAAGCCCATCCTTCCCTTCTGGGGGGCTGAAATCTCAGCTTTCAAGTGACACCCCTCCGGAAGCACAGCTTCTTCTTAAAGGAATTCTCTGGACGGATCAGAGACCATGTGTGCCTGTCTCCCTCCCGGCTCAGAATTAACAAGCCCCCGCCATCTCATCTTTTCCCCTTCTGTTAGAACAAGGTCGAACTCCCCTTTTCACCTCCTTCTCCAGTTGGTGTAATGACTTCCTCCACCTTGTCTTAAATATCTGAATTCAAAAACGTTAATTAGGGACTTCCCACCATTTTATGGAGCTGTCATGATTAGACCTATTATTACCATCCCAAACGGGAAAACTGAACATCGACTGCTTTATGAACTCTTTATCACAATTAATGCTGTCTCCAAAGCTTCCCATTTATTGGGTGCCCTGGTATAATCATTCCTTATATGTGTTTCAAGACCTTGTACAAGTACAAATAATTTAAACTAATTAGCTTATTATAAAAAAGGAATGAAAACAAATGACACATGAATGAACTGTGAGGTTTCGTATGGAATTAATATCTCCCTAATACCCACAAATTTGGTAAATTCCTTATGCATCTATAATCAAGCCTGATGAATCCCCTAGATAATTCAGAGGTAATTACGCATGAACTGCTGCCACTTATTTTAAAGTGCTACCAAAATAAAAGATTTATCCTCAAGATCAAGTTAGGCTCCAGGATAACTAGCACTAACCAGACATGTCCCATCAAAATCAGCCATTAGGGCTTCCCTGGTGGCGCAGTGGTTGGAAGTCCGCCTGCCGATGCAGGGGACACGGGTTCGTGCCCTGGTCCGGGAAGATCCCGCATGCCGCAGAGCGGCTGGGCCCGTGAGCCATGGCCGCTGAGCCTGCGCGTCCGGAGCCTGTGTTCTGCAACAGGAGAGGCCATGGCAGTGAGAGGCCCGTGTACTGCAAAAAAAAAAAAAAAAAAAAAATCAGCCATTAAAAATTGCATTGGCTTTGCATCCCACTTGATGCCTGCACTGACATCTGTAAAAGGCAGCCACAAGCCTCAGAAACATGGAGTTGAGTTTTCATTGGGATTCGTTTGTGAGATATGAGGTGATGAGAAGGGATCCCCAGTTGGAAAAGCCACCAAGGCCCAATGAAACACTGCACACCGTATGTGATCACCAGTTCCCAAGAGCCAGTCTTGATCTAGTTGAGGGATCTTGTAACAGGGAACCATTTTCTCCTTTCAACATCGATTGCAGTTTTTTGGGTTTTTTTCTAATACTACATACCCGTAGTGAAATCAGAGCCCTTATTTCAGCAGGCTCATTCAACCAGGCAAAATGAAATTTTCTACCCTTTGAACTACCATAGCTTTTTATTTATTTCCAGCTTTCTTAAAATATAGCTCATTATTTATTTTCAGACATAGCTCCTGTTTGATTGTATGTTTCTTAAAGACTATGACAGTGCTATTTATTACATATAGTCATTACATATATGTGTGTACATATATACATATATATAATAAATATTTACTAAATATCTCTGTGCTAGGCACTGATATATCAATAAGTAAAAGAGACAATATCTAAGCCTTCACAGACTTGACATTCTAGTCGGGGAGACATAAAATAAACAAATAAGTGAGATAAATAATATGTCAGATGGGGATAAGCACTCCAGAGAAAAATAAAGCCAGGAAAGGGATGTGGAGAAAGGGATATAGTACAAGAGTGGGGTGCAAATTTTAAATAAGGTGGTCAGTCCCTGAGAAGCTGACAACTGAGCAATGTCTTGAAGGAAGTGAGGGATTGAGCCATGTGGGTCACTTAAGGGCAGGACATCTCAGGCAGAGGGAACAGCTAGTGCAAAGGCCCTGAGGCAGGAGCATGCCTGATGTGCTCAGGGAACAGCAAAGAGGCCACAGCGACTGGAGCAGAGTCAGCACACGGATGAGTAGGGGATGAAGTTAAAGAGAAAACAAGGAGGCCAGACCAGGTAGGATGCTGTAAATCATGAAAGGGGTTTGGGGTTTTATTCTGAGATGATTAGGGATGGAGAAATAACACCATCTGACTTCAGTATTTAAAAGCCTTGCCCAGACTACGCCGTTGAGAGCACGGGGCAGCAAGAGCAGCAGCAGGGAGACCAGTTAGGAGGCTCTGGCAAGAATCTAGGTGCAGGCTCGTCGTAACTTGGCCCAGGGTGTAGCAGTGGGAAGTGAGAACAGTCAGAGTCTGAGCTTGAACACTTTGAAGAAAGAGCCAACAGGATCTGCTGACAGATTCGATCGTCTTTGTAAACTTTTCAGCTCCCAGAAGCATACTATATACCTAGACGGCGCTGAGAAATGTTTGCTGAATGAGTAGACTAAACACATGTGTAAAGTAGTCAAATAATTTGGACCTCATCCGGGGCGGGGGTGGTGGTGGTGGTGGACGGGGGTTGGGGTTGAATTTGATTTGATTAGAGGAAAAAGAACACACCACATACCCCCTCAGTCTCTCTCCCAGGGCTGAGTTGCTTTACCTAGTAGACACTCATTAAATATTTGTTGAATAAGTGAATAAACGAGTTAATTAAAATGGGTGTGCAAAACCTGGGACCTTGTTCTGACTTCCAACTGAAGCCCCAGCAGATAGGCCCTGCATCTAGGGGGGCTTCTTTCTCTGGCCCCTGGCAGAGTTGCAGGGGTAAGTCTGCGCTTCATAAATATTGCAAAATGGAGCCGAGGCAGAGCTGCCCAGAAAAGTGCCTGAAATGATCATCTGGCCTCCTGTTTGTCAGGGTGGGAAATGAGAAATACTTTCTAAGTGCTTAAATGTCATCATCATTACTAAATTGCTGTAGGAATAAAAATTCAGTTTATACTATTGAGGATCATTAAACTCTCTTCTGAATCTGATACCAAAATTGAAATAATTGGCTCGTCGGTGGTACAACACAGAATAGAACTATATCGGCCTGTCGGGGGAAGCGTTGTCTCAACATGAAGGATGGGACAGGAACTTGAGTAGGTAGATCGGTTTGGCTGGCAGAGGGTTGCTGTGTGGCGATTACAATTGACAGCCCAGATCATGATTAAAAATACTTGGAGCACAAATTTAGAGTTACAGGAAAATAAATGGATTTTGCAATTAAACCAGAGTTTGAAATCCACTGGCTTTTCCAAGCCATGGTTAAATTCTGTTTCAGGATGTCAAGTGCAGATCTGACATACCAATACTCAGTGAAGAGAAAGTACCAAATAAGAACAAAATAAATAATGATAATAACAGATTGAGCTACAGTCCAAGAACAAAGGTGTGTTTTAAATGAAAATTATTACAGATGCAGGAGCACAAACCCAGACCAATTCAGTGCTGACTCTAAGGTAGAGAGAGACCCACTGGGCGCTCATATCTTAACCTGCAGATGCTAATGCTGACCTGCAGGGGAGGGGCAGGTTAATTAGCTGCCGGTTGTAAAGCATTATTGCTTTGCTGAGTATTATTATTTTAATAAAAGAGGCTCATGAAAACGTCTCTGGTGGTAACTCATGAAGAATCATTTTGAGGACAAGAGTACTCATACATCATTCTGAGTGTCGCCTATGTATCTGAGTATCAACAAAAAATTTACTGTTTAAACATAAATCTCTGGAAGAAGTTGAAGTTAATTAAAAAGGTTTAACAGCATATGCATTAGTATTAGCCCTGGCCCTCCTTAGCATGGAAGGAAGGGAAGGAAATAAAACAAGATATGTGAAGAAGCAGTCAATGTAGGCATTTAATTAAATGTGGTCCAACGCATAGGCAAAGATACCACTTTATCTGCCATTCAGAGACAGGAAAGAGAATGGGAGGCAGGGAATGTTCCCTGAAGAGCGATTCATGTTTTTAATTAACAAAGGCTTTGAGCGTCCTTCCTACATTTTTTTCTTTTGAAACCTAGAATTTCATCTTGTGCCATGATGCTTCTGTTCAGATGTGGGAGGCCTGTGGCCAACAACAGTAGCCCAGTTTAAGTACATATCTTCTGATTTATGCCCAGCTATTACTCACCGATTGGTTCATTTATGCCACAAATATCTGTAGAGCTCTGCATGACCCATGGAGCCCTATAAACTTAGGGGCCTGCCGAGATGGGCTGGTCTCTGCCCTCTGATGGCTCACAATAGAGAAAGACTGGCATGCCAACCAAGAGCACCACGTGGTAAATGCTGAGAGAGATACGCATTCCAAATTTGGGGATCACAGATGAGGACATTTGGGTCCATGTAAAAACTACATGATTAAGTTGGCCCAAGCCTGTGACTGCAGGAAAACAACTTGGGAATATTTCGTTGCTTTTGTATTCTCATAACATCAGTCTGCCTGCCTCCATTTTCTGGTTCCACTCTCATTCCTAACTTTGTCCTTCCTAACTCCCAGCCTGCATCCCTCCGATGCTAGCTTCAGAATATGCCACATTCATTTCACTTCTGCTCATTTATTCTCTCACCTATTGTTCAGCATTCTTACCCCATCCCTCAAGGTTCACCCCAAGTCCACCTCTTCCATGACGTGTCTCTTGACTCTCCTGAGCTGCAGGGGTGCATAGTAGGAGTTGGAATGTTTGCCATTTGTCAAGAGGGCTGGTCAGAAGCACCACACACTGTAGCACTTAAAATAGTTGATGTCTTTATAACCTCTTGCTTATTACTTGTTTCAAAGATATCTCTTGACCCTCCGACTTAAGACTTTAAGGCATTTAGTAGGAGATCAACAAATTTATCCTTTATAGTGCTTTGCCCAGGCCCACTTCAATTTGATCTCTTTGCCCCAATAATTCCATCCATTATAATTTCTGTCCATCCTTCTCACCTCATCTACAAGTTTTCTGGACACGACCCCATCTTCCTCTAAGATTTTCGCACCAGGCTCTCAGCCCTCTCCTCTCTTTCTCATCACCTCCTTCATCCTGGGTGACTTCTGATCCTTCCAAGCCCCTGACCTCTTCAGTTTCATGCCCCCTTCACTCCAGTGACCTCTGTCTCTACCTGCATTTTGAAACTCACATCTCAGAATTACTAAACATTCAGATTTTCAATTGTCAAAACCTCTCTCTATACTTCCCCATTGTGTCACTCCCTCTCGACCTACTATCTGGTTTTCCCATAGCCTTCCATCTTTTCCATCCTTTCCTGTTTTCCCACCTCCCTCCCTGGCTTCATTCAGTCTGAACACAACGACCACACATTTTACCTCTACTATTGCTAACATTCCAGAATTTCTCAACTTTTTGTCCTTCTATCTGCTTGACTTTGCAGCCCCCTATTCTCAGGACCCACTATGTGCTGGATCCACTTCAATTAGAGCATGCTCATCCCAAAACTAAGAGTTATTTTATCCCCTTCTCGATCACACCCTTCCCCACACTTTCAGTCATCACCCCTAAGAAGATGATTCCACATCCCTATCTCCAGTTCTATGCCTGGCCTTCAGGCGCATAGTTCCGGCTATATATTGAACATCTGTACATGGGTTTCCTGCAAGATTTCTAACTGACCACCTAGAGCATAGCTTACCTTTCTTCAAAAACTCTTACCTTTTTCTGTGTTCCATGAACTATAGTTGACATCATGGTCTTCTCACTTATCTTTCCCTAAAGGCTCAGGGTGAGGTCTAATCCTCCCTCTCCCTCATTCTCTACATCCCATTGGTCACCAGCTCCTATTGACTCTGTTTCTCTTTCCTTTGTTTCTATTATCACTAACCTTGTTAAGTTCCTCATTTAATCTCACTGAGGTTACTGCTGCCCCCAAACTCATCTCGCTGTCTCCAATTAACCTCCAGTATAATCCTACTCATTTGATTGCCATATTGATTTTCCCAAAATATTGCCACTCCTTTCTCTAAAATCTCTAATAATTTACTGTTGCCCAAGGTTCAAGTCCATACTCCTTAGCATAGCAATCATGCGCCACAGTAGACCCTAAACTATATCTTTGGTCTTATTTCCCACTAGTACTTGCCTCTCTTGTGTGACCTACTCTTTTCCACTTCAGTGTTCATGCTGTTCCCTCTGTCTGAAATAGCTTTTATCTACACCTGTCGAAATCCTCTTCACCCTTCAAGATCATCTCAGATACTGTCCCTCCCAACTATTGGTGAGCTTTCCTCTGTGTTTCCCTAACATTTTCTTTATTTATAATTCATTCATTCAACTAATATTTATTAAGTATCTACTATGTGCAAAGAACTTAAATATACATTATCTTATTTCATCCTTACTCTAATCCTGTGAGGGAGATATCATTAATATTCTTGTTATATAAATAAGAAAACTAAAGCTAAGTGAGTTTAAATTTCCTGCCCAACATCATAAAGTCAGTAAGGGTGGAGCAGGTTTGCAAACCTAATTCTAACGCTCTTCACATCAGCCCGGAGTTACCATTCCTTTAGTACAATCTGCCTTGCATTGTATGGGAAAGAGAGAGAGAGAGAGAGAGAGAGATAAATGGAAGGGAGGGAGCAAGGGAGGGAAGCTTACCCAAATGCCTTTTTTTATCCTTCTGGATTATAGGAGCCTTGAACTCAGGAGCCATACTTGTTTCACCTTTGAATTCTTCACTCAGAGCCTGACACAGAGGATATGCTTGATAAATGTTTACTTTGTTGAACTGAATGTACAGTTTAGAATTTTTCACATATAAAATCATAAACCTGGGAGGGACATAAAACATTATATCATCCATTCCCTTGCCTCAGAAAGACTCTCTCTATGCTCCTTTCTGGCTCCCCCTGCACTTTTTGTGTCATTACTCCCTGTAACTCCAAGTGTTCATAACCACTTTCCCTTCCTGTTAGGTGCTCTTGGCTTTTCTGAGGCTTCCTGTTGGTTTGTGGCCTACTCCCAGGTGTTAGCTTGGAGATGGTGGTCACCCAAGGAAATCAGACGTGTTCTTCTTAGACTGAGATCTTGCTTGGAAAGGGCAGAGGAGAGGGAGAGAACAGAAAGAGGAGAACAGAGTTCACATTCCTGTGAGTCTAGCTTGAACTTGGCCACGTGGTAATCTGCTCTCACAGAGAGGCAGTTTCATTCCCCTCCTGTTCCCAGTAGGAGTCCAGAAGCAAGCTCCATGTTATCTCCCAGGAATGCTTTGCCTCATGTGGATGCAGCCACAGTATTTATAGGGAAACCTGGCACAAACAGAGCCGCTTACTGGTCTCCAAAGAGGGAACTGTGAGAATAAATCACCAACCCTGGTGAGACCTCTGCAGGAAAGAGTTTGAAACTAGGACTAAAAGGCAGGGGAGCATCTGTCAAAATCTGTTACTTAAGCTGCTGACAAGATTATTGGTGCGCCCTCTGTTCCCATGGGTTGTGGAGATCTACCCTTTCTGGGGGGCCTTGGACTCTCCATGAAGAGCCCAGCAGCTGCCCACGGGGACCTGAGCTCCATCTGAAGCGTCCAAGGACATCTGCACATTTCACAGGGAGGCTCCTCCCCACCGGACACCTGCCTCGTGTATGATGCAAAGAGGGCCCTTTCATAAACACCACATGGAGCCACAGAACTGATACTCTTGTCCTAAGAAAAAGTGGAAGTCAGGCATAAGCACATCCAAGCAAAGGCACCTGTGATGGGGAGTATAATGAACATCATTACATGGGTCTGTGCAACACTGGAGTAGCAGGACTGAGCCAGGGGACTCTGATGTTGAAGGTCAAGGAGAGGAGGAGAAAACAGCAGGGAGAAGAGGTCTGTGACCCAGGGGAAAGTGAAAGGAGGGGAACCCAGGAATATTCTTTCTTGCTTGCCTGTCTCATGGGCTACTCTTCGCACTGAGTTGGGCATCCCTAAATACAAAGGTCCCCGTGGTTCACCCTGAGATTCAGGAAGAAGCTCTATGAAACAGCACCAAGTAATACAAGAGGATGCATCTTTAAGACCAAGTGTGTGGTTCAGACGAAGTGTGACGGAGTGTGTTTACCTGACTCTTGGACCCACCTAGCCACACTTTTCAGGTGCAGGCAGCCCAGAAGGAAAAGCTGACTTAATTCAGAGGCCAAATTCTTCCCTCAGATCTATGCACGTAACATATGCAGCAAGCAGATTGGAATGATTTTGATGTTGATGATCTGATCTGACAGTCTTGTCTGCTAGTTCCAGATGAGGACATCTTTCAATACTCTGTGTGTCTGTATGTGTGTGTGTGTGTGCGCACACGTGTGTGTGTGTGTGTGTGTGGTGTGTTCCATCAGTCTTGACAGCCTTCTTTCCCAAACCAAAGTGGGACCCCAGGACCCCCACTCCTCCACTGGCCGTGGCTGTTCCTCCAGGTGGCCCAAGCCAGTCTCTATGCTACAAATGACAGGAGCTCTCAGGGACCACTCAGCAGCTGAAGGGAAGTGATGGGCTCAGAAAAATCATAGAACGTCTATGCCTTTTCTTTCTCAGCACAGTGCAGGGGGAAATAAAGCAGTAATGGCTTGGGAAGGTGGGAGATTAATTGTCTTCTCTGGGCACATTCATTTCATATTCATTGTCACAGTACTGGTCGTAATGAAGTTACTTAGTATTCATGCAGATGTCACATCAAGTTCCCCCATAGATGTTTTACTGTAATTTAGCATAAGGTAATGGATATCTATATTAAAGTGTTCCCAATTAAGCCAATGGCCTTTCTAGTCTACAGGCCAGATTGGATTGGATAGCCATGAAGTGTAAGCAAACTAAGCCTCCTCAGATCCCAGCTTCAGAGGTCAAATCTGAAATGAGTTTAGCTCCTTCTTGTGTCTGTTTCACAAGAATCCTAGTGGCTCAAATATAGCTTTGTAATTGACTGATCCAGACAGATGAGTTGGAAAGTGGGTGATTGATGGGCCCAATATATTTGAGCAAAATCAAAACTGGGGAGAATACTAATTACACAAGTCAGGCCAGCCAGCAGAGCGGACACAAGAATAGAGTCAGGATTAGCGAATCACATCTCCAGCCTACAGAGCCCCGAGACTTGCCGGAACTGTGCTGGGATGCAACTGGTGGTTATTTAGCATCTGTCTTTGAACTCTCCTAGATTAGAAGCTGCCACGTTAGAAATGGTTTATTGCAGTCCATGGAGGTACTTTTCAAGGCTTAAGGAATTGGGTTCCAATAAAAAAATACAAACAACTATTAAATGAGGTTTGGTCAAGCAAAGGAACTTTTTTTTTCCCTTTATGCTTACCCAGTAGTAGAAAAAGAAAAGGACCAAAAAATTCAAACAGAAATACAAATAGTTGCCTACACCTTCACTGGAGATAGGACTGATTCAGTCAATACATAAGGTTTCTTTTTTTAAAATGTTATCAAAAGGTCAGAGCCAGTGGCCTTTGAAGGCAAAGCTCATCTGACAGAGGTGGCCCTCCAGAGCTTAAATCTCCAGATCCATTAGCACTGAAGTGTTTCTTCTGAGTGGGTTTTTGGATGGTTGGGGCCCAGCCACGTCACAAAGAAACTGTGGACTTTGGCAACACAGCCCAGGACTGAGAAACACCAGCGGGACCAATGGAGATTCCTCACACATTACTTGAGAATCTTAGTTCATCCAACAAGAAATTATTAAATGGCACTCTTCCAGGCCCTGGGGACACAGTGGTGAACAAAACAGGGCTTACTCATTCTAGAAAAGGAAGTGGGTAATAAATCAATATCCAGACACTCCGCCTTCTGTCTGCAGAGAGACTCGGAGATGCTTCAGTCACCACCTGGCTCTTCAAGACTGAGGTTCTTTTGAACAGTGGTCCCCTCACAGCAACAGCTTTCTCAGCAAGGTTCCTACACTACATTAATTTCAAGCCTTCAGCCTGGACTTCTGGCCACCAAGGCTGATCCATGACCAGGACTGGCTGTCCTGGCTGCAGGACATGACTGCAGTTATGAGAAAGTATAGGATAAGTGAGGGGAAAATAAAGAAGAGGGACTTATCCATGGACCACGGGGCTATCCTCCCAGGCCATCTATGGCAAGATGGCTGCCCCACATCTGAGTGCTTCTGCTTAAATTGACAGTGCCCCCATCCATACAATAATTGTTTCTGCTTATGTACACTCTGGGAGCCCAGACCAGACCCAACACAGAATATAGGACAACTCTCATAGCTTTGAGAGCCTAGTTGAAAAGGAGAGTTGGTGAAATATGAGAAATTTCTGGCTCTCCTAAGGAGAAGATCAACTTTAGTTGCAGCCAGAGAACAGACAAGTAGGTTTTTCCAGCAACAGGAGATGGTGGAATGAAAGAGAAGCATGGTGGAGCTCTGGATTCTTTAAGAACAAGACAGGTGTTTCTATTCCCATCTCTCTGGCAGGGTTTTCTTTTAGGAAAATCCTGTCAAGAGGAAGTCACATTACCTAAATGTTCTGAGTTCTCTGATTCCAAAGCAAAGTCGGTTATTGTTCCTGTTCTGAGCTCCCCATTCTCAGGACATTACAATTCTCCCCACACATTGGAGCAGGTGTAAATTTTGTAAAGATTCTGGAGTTTACTGATCCTGGTACCACACGTGTGCCAATGAAAGTGAACACTGCAAAGCTGAATTCTCTTCATTCCTTGATCTTTAATTCAAGTGTCCCCTTCTTCAGAGCAGCTGTCCCTTTCTGCCCCTGACCCAGATGTCTCTCCTCAGGCTCCCATGTATCACATGGGAGCATGTATCACACTGTACAGTGATCTCAGTTTACTTCCCAGTCTTCCTACCATCATCTGTGTGTCCCCAAAGCCGGGCTAGGCTTGGTACACTGTAGACATTCTGCAAGTATTATTAAATGAATAACCAGATGGATGGATGGATAGACAGATGTTGGAGTCACTGATTATTAGCTTCTGCTAGCCAAATCTCTCTGTGTACTTTTATCCTTTTTTAAGTGACCGACCTTCAAAGGTAGCCAGCCTGAGGGAGAAAAATAGGTCCCCATTTCCCAAGTAGGATTTTTATCAGCCCAGACAGCACTAAGCCATATTTTAAATCAGGATTTAGACCTGATTCTTTTTTTTTTTTCTTTTCTTCCAGGAGTAGGAATTGAATTAAACCCATAGGTAGGATTTGCAAGAGGACAAGCTAGCTAAGTGTGCCTGCTGGTTCTGGGCAAACAGAGGCAAGGGTAGGCAGACAAGAGGCTGGAGAAGAGAAAAGAGGAGGCTGCCCAGAGACTGACCCCTATAGTGCTAAGCAGGGAATGTGGCATCTGCAGTGGGAACATGAGGCCAAAGGCCAGATGAGGAGCAGACATTGTTATAAATGCATCTGGAGCCTTTGCATTCAGAGCAAAAGAGAGAAGAAGTGACAAGAGGGTGGTTGCAACATGATTCACCCATGCTGCCACTGCTAATTACTGAAATTTCCCAGGTCCTCTGCAATCAGCCCATATGGAAATCAAAACAGCACACCCATGAGGAAGTTCCGTCCTCCACCCCGGAAAACATGTCCAGCTAAAACTCTTCCTTTAGGCTGGATCTAGGTTTTCCAGGATATAATGAGGAGGTATCGTGATGCAGTGGGGAATGAAGAGTAAGGGCTGAGTCATCCTGGAGTGGGGGCAATCTCACCACCCTGCCTTCCTCCCCTCCCCT
Organism: Hyperoodon ampullatus; assembly: GCF_949752795.1. Classification (NCBI taxonomy): domain Eukaryota; kingdom Metazoa; phylum Chordata; class Mammalia; order Artiodactyla; family Ziphiidae; genus Hyperoodon; species Hyperoodon ampullatus. The sequence continues at coordinate 88,892,884 of NC_136920.1, forward strand.
AAGCAGGCTTCAAGGCCGGAGAAATAAGCGGAAGAAGGGAGGTAACCTGGTACTTACTAAGTACCTATCCTCCTAGGTGCTTTGACACATCATCTCTTTTTATCCTTCTGTAATGCAATGTAATAGGTGTCACTCTCATTACACCGATGAGGACACAGACTCGATGACATCCAGCGACTTGCCTAAGGTCACACAGTAAGTAGTTAAACCAGGATTCGAATTCAAGCTCAGATGATCTGGACTCCCTGTGGGGTGTCATCCCTGTCACCCCACTCTGAGGAGGCACGAAGAGCTCAGCCCATCCGGCTGAGACCATAAAGTGCAGCAGAGCAAGGACCCCAGGCAGGTACCGAGAGCGCTGCAAGAGTGCGCTGTAGGGGGTGTGGAAGCACCACAGACAGTAGCGCTGGGTCCAGGAGGGCCGCACGGAAGACCAGAAACCAACAGAGAAACCGGAGGGCGGAGAGATCTGGGAGGCAGGAGGAGGGGCCCGCACTCGACATTCTGTTTGTGAGCCCAGTATTAAAGCGGAGCTGCCACATACCCCTTGGCTTCATACACTTCTCCTGTCAGGGCCCATTCTAAGGTCTGAGCATCACTGAGCCCTCAAGAGGACAAGTACAACAAGGGGGAAAGAGGAGGACAGCTCATTTCTAGGGCTTCTGGGCTTATATGCCAGGGGTACTGACATCCTCCGCACTGACCCTCCCAGCTCTCTGAAATGGATACTTTCTCCCAATTAAGCAAAGATGGTTAGCTCAAAAATAAAATAACAACAAGGTCCACATTTATTAAGTACCTAGTACATGCCATACCTGTGGATACCTGTATATCCCTTATCCCATAATTCTATGAATATCTAAGGATAATTCTATTACCATTCCTGTTCTTATAAATGAGAAAGCTGAAATTTAGAGTTTTCTGTGATTTCCCTGAGATCCTAAAAATAATAAGCGGCAGAGCAGAGATGTCTTCCCATGTCTGTCACACTAGGGGACGGGGTGTGAGAGCTGATTTTGACTCAGGGAGATCCGAGTCTCACAGGAAACACATCACTTCCTTCGCTGATCCCTCTCACTTCCTGCAGGCCTGTCGAGCCTTCCCGGGACTTAAAACTAGCCAAGTTATTCACAGAATTCTTTAGTGTTTTCACACTAGGAATGAGAAACCAGGGAGGAGGTCTCAGGGGAGAAGGCAGGGCCCCTCCTTCACCCCTCAGGCCTGGGATACACTCGGCTCTTTACAAGGTATTTTCATACCTGTTGGCTCTTCAGACTCTCACAAAAACCTAAGGTAGCTAGAGCAGGGATTTCCATCCCCATTTTACAGATGAGGAAGCTGAGGCCCCAAAAGGTTTTGCAACCTGACCAAATATCCAGTTGGCATTAAAGCCATGTCCTCGGCCTACGTCCCTCTGGCTCCTGACCCAAGGCCTCTGCTCTCTCTGATATGGCAGGGGTGCTCATCACTGGGACACACAGGGACCAGCTGAGAACACATCCCAGCCTGCAGCCGTCTCCACACTCCCAGTCCCTTTTCTTCCAGCCACCTCCGGCACCAGGCCTTTGGCCACTGTTCAGCCCCAGCCCCACTGTCGTGTGGCCCAGGAGCCTGGAGGTACTAAGGGCCTTGGAGCCCCTCAGTCACACTGGCCCTTTTAATGAGGAAGCTTCTCTGTTCCTGCTAAGCCTTAATGTAACCCTCAAGTCCAACCTCCGTGGGACCAGGGAGGAAAAAAACTGGGGACAGTGATTTGCTCTGGACCAGGAGGGGATATACCTCTGCCTTTGAGACTTAGAGGTTTTTGGGTTTTTTTTCCAAACCACCGCACAGCTTCTTTTTTTTTTATATAAGCAGATATTCATTTTTTAATTATTATTTATTTATTTATTTATTTCTGGCTGTGTTGGGCCTTCGTTTCTGTGCAAGGGCTTTCTCTAGTTGCGGCAAACGGGGGCCACTCTTCATCGCGATGCGTGGGCCTCTCACTATCGCGGCCTCTCTTGTTGCGGAGCACAGGCTCCAGACGTGCAGGCTCAGTAGTTGTGGCTCACGGGCCCAGTTGCTCCGCGGCATGTGGGATCCTCCCAGACCAGGGCTCGAACCCATGTCCCCTGCATCGGCAGGCGGACTCTCAACCACTGCGCCACCAGGGAAGCCCCTGAGACTTAGAGGTTTTTTAAGGCCAATCCTTAAAAGAAAAAGTGTTCATTGTACTCAATCTCAGACTTAGCATTACTCCTGATCTAAGAGAAGTTTAGGGTCAAGTAGGGCCCAGAAGCTGGAACTGGCCGCATTTCCTAACCCAGTGCAGCAGCTAATACTCTGGGCTACATGAGAAGCTGTGCTGGCTTTTTTCTCTGGGTGCACAGACCCTCTCCCCTCTGCTCCCCATAGAGCAATGAGCCCCTCTTGGAGACCAGAGAGGCAAGAGGTATAATGGAAAGAATACCAGCAAGGGCCGCCATAGCCAAGAGGAGCCAGACCTGTAGCCCAGGGATGAGAGTGGCTTTTTTTGGAAATCTGATTCTTTACTGAACAGGGAGCAAGTGGTACTGACTGGGGGGGGAGTGGAAATGGAAATGGGGTGTGAGGAGGGCTGGATAAGGGAGACTGTGATCCCCCAACACATTCCTGCCAGGTATACCCAGAGCCAGGCTAACCAAAGACACCTGGTTCCCTTTGGTACTTTTTTGAGAAGAAAGGTATACCTTAAACCCTCAGGACCCAAGAATCAAGCCTTATTTCCCACACAAAGCCCCCCAGCCTCTCCAGCCCAGTGGTCTTTCCTCTCAACTCCAGGGTTGTTCCAGCCCAGCCATTTTACCTGCCCTTTGAGCCATCACCTGCTTCACCTTGATTAGGCCCAGCTGCGTCCCAGGCATCAGGAGTGAGGCCAGCATTCACCCAGGGAGGCCAGCAACTACAGTACTGTGACAAGCACAGGCTTGAGTGGAGTCTCCTGGCTTGTGCCTAACCAGCTGTAAAATACGGAGGAAAGAGGGCACCTTCCTCATTCAATTATTATGAAGACTAAGTGGAATCATTCATGTCAAGTGCTTATCACAGAGTCTGACATAAAGTACATGCTCAGCTGGGAATACTCACCACTCTCTCTCGGGGAAAGCAAAGTCAGGTCCAAGCCACCTACTAGTTGACAGAGCAGAATAGGCAACTCATGCAAATCAGCTGCATGCAAATCAGCCTTCTACACTGGACCAGAAAAAGAGACTATTCTCCCTTCAAATAGGCGCTTTGGGGGAAACTAAGCCAGATCGCCAAACCAGCTCTCCAGAGCAAGAGGGAAGGGCTCCCGGCGGTCAGGCCTGCTTCACATGGAGTGGACTGTACTTCAGTCCACTGAAGGAGGCTGGAAATGCATCTGAACAGGGACATTGTGGCAGGAACGTGACTGAACCATGTGAAACAAGGTCTCTATTGGATACAGCCATCCTTCCTGTCCTTTCCATGTCTAGGCTGTAGATAAATTGTCAGCACTCGGGTTCTGCCTAAATAAATATATTGCTGGTACAAAAGTATGCTCTGATGGATGATGAAAAAGGAAGACAAGATAGTATGAATTTTACCATCTGAGGAATAATTTCTTATGAGGGAAGGGATGTGGGAACAGATGTATATGTATGACTGATTCACTTTGTTATAAAGCAGAAACTAATAAAAAAATAAAAATAAAAAAATAAAAAATAAAAGATATTTAGACCCCAAGTGGCATAGAAAAAAAAACGATCGGTGAGGGGTTAAGTATATTCCTCACCCAGGCAGCCAATCTGCGGCTGAGGAGGCTGAAAGAAAACAGAGAGCAGCCCTTAGCAAGCTGGGAGCTGTCCGAGGTGCTGACAACAACTGTCTGTAGCCTGCATGCCCAGAGCACCAGGAGGCAGAAAGGAGGGGCTCAGATGAGTAACATGTTTCCCCAGAACTGGCCAGCTGGAGACAGAAGCTGATTCAGAAGGATTAAAAGGGGTACAAAATAGGAAACATAGAGATCCCTACCCTCAGCAGGATGCATCTCCCCGTCACAACACTGCAACAGCAACTGCCTCCCTGTATTGCCTGTGTGCCCAGGGCAGCTCACACCTGTCATGAAGCGGGCAGCTCACACCTGTCATGATGCAGACAGCTGAGCTGTAGTGCACTGCCCCTGAGTGGACGTACAAGGTACCTGGAAGAAATGGAAGACAAGGGAGGGTCCAGGGAACACCTTGAGCAAGGGTTCAAGCAAGTCCTATGAGGGCTCCAGACAGGTTGGCCGAGGGGCCTGGACACGCTGCTCAGCCCTGTCTCCTGGGACCCACGGCCCGGCACCGCCTTGCCTCTCCACAGGTCTGCTTTGTAGGCAGAACAGAGAAAAAGTGGCACAGGAAGGGGGCTGGCAACAGGGAGCAGGGTGAGCAAGAAAGAAGCAGACACAAGAAAGTAACTGCTCAGTGCTGAGAGCATTGGCGGGGGGGGAGAAGGTAATCTGTGTAATTGCCAATGTGTCAGTCACAATTACTCACCAGCAAGAAAAGTAATAAAGTTTCATTATTCACACCTTACGTGGAACGAGCTATTCAATGCTGCCTCCCTCTGAGCCAAATAATGTGATAATTTTGGAGATCATAACTTAATTGAACAAGGAATTAATAATCTCACATGTGGACATTTTCCTTTCGTGTGTGTGAACCAAATCCCAAGGTTTTCTTCCCATTCTCTGGGCCACAGAGCAGTCAGTCACGGAAGCAAGACGCAGGCAGGTTTCTCACCTCAGGGAGAGACCCACAAGGTGAAGTCTCACTTTGTCTGGGGTTTCTTTAGCCCAGAATATGAGCCTTGGTGAGAGAAATCCAGCTAAATATCATAAGACATTGCTTGATATTAGTGGTTCTCGAAGTGTGTGGTCCCCAGTCCAGCAGCATGAGCATCACCTGGGAACCTGTTAGAAATGCAGATCCTTGGGCCTCCCAGACCTCCTAAACCAGACACTCTAGGGCGGGGCCCAGAAATCTGTCTGATAGCCTTCCAGGTGGTTCTGATGCCCAGTAAAATTTGAGAACCACTGTTTTATATAGTCTAGGTGGCCTGGAACCCAAGAATGTTCCAGCCAGCCCTTCCCACAAATGGCTCCAAATCAGAAAGTGATGGAGAAGAAAGTGAGGCATGTTGCACAGACCATAGGACCAGGGGTCAGGGACTCAGGTTTTCATCCAGGATCCCCAACTTGGGGCAAATTACATAACCTCACTGAGCCCGTTCATCTGCAAAATAAGGATAACAATTCCTGCCTCTTCACAAGATTGTTGTGGGCATAAAATGAGCTAATGGATTTGAAAGTTCTGTGAAAACTACAAAGTGCTACACAAAATTGAGGGATTGTTATTGTGTCAATACAGGAAGAGCCTGTGACAGCGTGACAAGTACTCCCTTCTGTTACGGATGCAAATCATTTCAGGGTGAACTGACTCCTCCTGCACCGCCTCCTTCCCACACTTCTCCCTCAGGGTTTTCTCGCCTCGTCTCTTTCCAGCTCTCTTTTTGCACACGCAGTCATACCTGCTCTGAGCAGAGCCCGTGGAAGTGTGACTTGGGGAAGGGGGAGAGAAGGGATCTGCTCAGGACCTTCTACTTTTACATATGAAGGATTTCTAACTGTCTGTGAATAGAAATACTGTGCTGAGGCTTGAGAGTTCAAGTTCTTGTAGCATACTACCTGCTTCAAACCCTGGCTCCACCATTTACCAGCTGTGTGGCCCTCAGCAAGCTGCTTAGTCACTCTTTGACTCAGTTTCCTCCTGTGTAAAATGACAATAATAATAGATCATAGCTGAGGAATTCCCTGACGGTCCAGTGGTTAGGATTCCACACTTCCACTGCAGGGGACGTGGGTTTGATCCCTGGTCAGGGAACTAAGATCCTGCATGCTGCGGGGCACAGCCAAAAAATAAATAAATAAATAAATAAATAAATAAATAAATAAATACATCGTAGCTGATACAGACATGTGAGGATGCTCAATAAAGAGCAGAAAGGATGAAGGAATGAACAGATGAATGAGTATTAACTGGATGCACAGACAGCTGAATGAAGAGTGAAAATGAAGTAGCCACTGTATCATATATGAGAAGAAAGTTCCAATCCATCTATACGAGCAGAAAGGTCCATTCCTTACATAGAAGAAGAAAGGTCCTTTCCATATTTGGGTGTGGGGAGCACTGGGCAGGGGTGGAAGCTGATATTTCAGGCAGGACACATCAAGGAGGGAGTGCCTGTCTCCCAGTCGGTCAGGGGCCCCAGAGTGGAGTGGAGTGGAGTGGAAAGTGAGGTATGTCAAGGGATAATCAGACCTTCAGTGCAGCTGGTCACCACATCAGGTCAAGGGCAGGCTCACCTTTTGGGGCCTCTGTGTGTGATAGCACTAACAGGAGTCCGGGACCTGGTGTGGAAGAACACCAACCCAAACCGTCAGGCAAAAAGACCAATCAGGAGTCAAAGAAGAGCTCCTTGACTGGGGGCAGGGCATGCGTCTCAAAGTTCACCTGTGTGAGGTGAGGCGAGGCACCTGTAAGAGAAAGCCAGGCAGCTAAGCCAAAATCAGAAACCCTACTCAGGGGCCAGCTCGAGAGAGAGGTAGGGAGGTAAATCATCACTGGATAAGAAGGATCCTGGGGGCCTGGCTAAGGGACTGTATCTCAGTGGAGTCCTCCCTAGCTCTGGGTCAATGCCCTACTCACTTTCCAGCAAAATCATTGAAATGATTCTTCACAGCCAACAGGGAGCAGATAAAAGATGGAAGGACTGAAAGAGGGAGAGGTTCCCATCAATTGCTGGAATACCTGCTTCGCTAAATATTCTAGCTAAATATAGCTAGAATTCTTCGCTAAATATTAGAGAGAGCATGCCCCTTAAATTCTTGTCTAGTTACTCACCTGCAGGGGCCTTATCTATAAATAAGAATAGCACCTGCACAAGACATCTGGGGAGGAATGAACCCCACCCCCACCTTGCCCCATATACACACACACAGAGGGCTTCTATTCCACCCTACACAGACTTTCAGAAAAGTTTAAGGAATATCATTGGGTCCTGGGAAGCTAACTCACTACCACTTTTCCAAACCCACTTATCTACCTTGAAATGGGGACCTTTATCATGCACAAAACTTTACATTCTGTTCCATATCAAAGCTGGCATCCCAGGAATAACCTGATGCCAACAGGATCCTTCCGACCATGTGTCTGGTGGGAAGGACGGGCCTGGAAGAGAACAAGGCAAAAAAGAAAAACAGATGACACACTTGAATGGGGTAATCTGGAGAGAGTTTAATAAAAGGACTGTTTGCAAGACTGTGTTCAGGAAGTAACACAAGAAAAAAATAGCCTGGGCTAGAAAGAGAGGCGGCCCTTACCGCCCCTGCCTATGGGAACGAGGGGCGGGAGTGGTGAGAACGAGGGGTGAGTAGAGGGAGTGGTTAGAGGGAAGGGGGCGAACGAGGCAAGAGAGCATCTCGTAGAGTAGCCGCCTTAACAAGGAGCTGCGAACTCCAGTCAAGAGACACACCAGCCCCGAGGATCTCACAGAGAAAGCTGGAGGAGGAATTGGTTCAACCTCGTTGTCCTACTTCCCTCTGATGTCCTGCTGAGGCCTCCTCATTGGCCAGAACCAATCCAAAGCCTACGGCAAGGAAGTCTGCTGATGGAGTCCACACACTTCAGATTCCCAGGGCAGGGGGCAGGGTCCAAAGGAGCAAACAGGCAGTTGCTTTCCAGCACAGCAGTCACTCCATCCCCAGAGAAACAGGGCAAAGCCCTTTCTCACAGCTGCCTTTGCTCCCCACTCCATTTAGCCATTTGGAAAGAAAAGTGTCATGAGTGACCCAAGAAACACCCCTTTGGCCCAGAGGTCCCTCAGCTGGTCCCCGAGCCCTCACCCCAGAGCTTCACCCAGGAAGCTCGGGAGGCTGGCAGCTGCCACTCATTCATGAGCCCGTGTGGGTCCCCGCTGCACTTCCCAGGGTGTGGACACATGCCTGGCTCCTGGGAGCACGGTCCTGATGCACGTCCTCTGTCAAACCAAGTCTGTGTGGCGGGCCCATGCTAGAGAAGAGCGCTACATCCCCCAGAGAGCAGCTCAGTAGAAGGACATATGAGACACACACCTTTTGCACAGGCCTGGTCCAGAAGCAAGAAATATGCCTCATGGGTTGGGGGTGGGGGCAGGTGTTAAGGAGGGGCAGAGAGGAAAGGGGAAAACTAAAAAAAGAGAAGCCTTGTAATTAGAATCTGCATCCTGCCTCCTGTGGCCAGCCTTCCTGGCTCTTCCCTAGGATGTGCCCTTTAAATGCTCATTACCAGTGACTCACAAACCGTGTGGTTTTGATGCCTCTGCTGAGTCATTAAAATTTGCCTCCCTGCTACAATTAGACACTTTTGACAACATCCTCAGCCGCTCAGATTTTACCCAGAAAAGACCCTTCCCAAGAGCAAGGAGCCCCGAGGGGGCAATGAGGAGGGGGACTGGCTCCAGGTTGCAGTCTAGACTCTGGGCATCTGAAGACTGGGGGAAGACGGGGGTGCTCAGTATCACCCTTCCAGCATAGGCGGGGAGGATGGCCACCAAGTTTCTATTTTCTGGTAGGGAGAGACAAAGAGGAAACAGATGTGCCCTGCCCCAGGGGAGATGTGGGCGAGCCCTCAAAGGGAGGTCTACAGAGCGTTGATGGAGGGAATTGTGAGAGCACCCACCCCTGCTGTGAGGGCCCTGAGGGTGAGATGTACCGCTTTCCCGCTCCCAGGGCATTTACTAACTGCCCATTGTGCGCTCTCAGGGTCCAGAGTTTAGACATGTGCTCAGAATATAAGGGTGGGAGCATAGGGGGAGGCGCAGGCTGAGTATGTCTACACTGTCGCTGGGAGGTGAGCTGCTCACCCCCAGAGCCCTGGGTGATGCTCCTACAGCCAGAGGAAGGAGAGTATATTCCCTCCAAGATCTTCCCATGGAGAAGGTGAGGCTGGCTGGGCCTTCAAGGACAGGGAGAAGGTGCTGGCAGGATTAGAGAGGGGAGAGCAAGGGCTCCATGAAATGAGTGATCAGAGGATGCGGCCAGGAAGCCCTGGAAAGACCGGTGAGGTGTGTTCCGAGAAACACCACGGGACTAACCTTGCCTGAGCAAAGAATGCTCCCCGACGTCCCCAGGTTAGAACCATGTTATGGTCTGGTTATATCATAGTATTGTGGGGTTTTATCCCTCAGAATTTCCATTTTCTCATTAGACCCAGTCAACAAGCCTGTGAGGTAGGTAGGGCTGCTACCGTCCCCATTTTTAAAAAGGAGCCTGGGCCCTTGTCTTAGTCCATTTGGGCCGCTATACAACTTACCCCAGACCAACCTCGTGACTGAAGCCGCAGACACGGTTCTGGAGGTTGGAAGGCTGAGATTAGGTCACCAGCGTGGTTGGATTCTCAGTGAGGACCCTGTTCCTGGTCATGGCCTCACATGGCCTTTCCTTGGGCTGTGCAGAGAGATCTTGTCTCTTCCTCTTTTTATAAGGACATTAATCCCATCGTGGGGGCTCCACCCTCATGACCTCCTCTACATCGAATTACCTTCCCAAATTCTACCCCATAATACCATCACAGTGAGGATTAGGACTCCAGCCTACACATTTGGGGCAGGGGGACACCTAGCCTTGCCAGGTGGTGGGAGAGATAGTGTGAGGATCCAGGCCTCCTAATTCCTGACCACACTGCCACCCACCCTATCCTGTCACTACACCAAAGAGAAGAGCCCTCCACTGGGCCCCGTGAGTGCTCTCTGATCATCTGACATCCCTCTCATCCTGCCAACACCCCCATAAAGAACATCCCTCCCCGCCGCCCGGCCGCCAATGTCATCTCCCTCCTCTTGAGCTAATGAGGCAGCAGGCCCCACTCGGTGTCCCAGTGACAGCTGCTAGGAGCATGTTTACCGACGCCAACCGCTGGACCTGACAAGATGTGTTAATTAGGAGATGATGTAGCGTGATACGACACATCGGCCTCATGGCAGCTGGACGGGCAGCATCAGTCACCATGGAGCCAAGGAGGCTGCCATGACGTTCCTAATTAAGGCGAAGCTTGTCCCCCTCACCAAGTGACAGCCCCAGACTTGGTGAAGATGGTACCACTGGTTTTCCCAGCCAGGGCCACACCGAAGCCTGCCCGGCCAATAAGCTTTGGCTACAGGGCTGCCTGTGGGACCACAGACAGGATAACAATGCTTCCACCAGGCTTCCAAGGCCCTTAGCAATCTGGCTTCAATCCTGCCACTCCTTGTTGTGCCCCCAGTGATTCTAAGCATCGTGCAATCAATCACCTTTCCCAAGCAGGCCCATTCACACATCTGTGAACTCATTCAGTTCTAAGGCCTGAAATTCTCTGCTCTCCACCTCCTTCTCCTTGTATGGAAATAAAACTACAACTTAGGGACTTCCCTGGCGGCACAGTGGTTAAGAATCCGCCTGCCAATGCAGTGAACATAGGTTCGAGCCCTCGTGCAGGAAGATCCCACACGCCGCAGAGCAACTAAGCCCGTGTGCCGCAACTACTGAGCCTGCGCTCTAGAGCCCACGAGCCACAACTACTGAGCCCGCGTGCCTAGAGCCTATGCTCCACAACAAGAGAAGCCACCGCAGTGAGAAGCTCGTGAACCGTAAGGAAAAGTAGCCCCCACTCGCTACAACTACAGAAAACCCACACACAGCAAGACCCAACAGAGCCAAAAATAATAAATAAATTAACTAATTTTTAAAAAGACAAAGAGTTACTTTAAATTTTAAAAAAACCTAAAACTTAGAGGTTCAGCTCAAATGCTGCCTTCTTATAAAAGCTTTGCCTCATTTCTTCACACACACGTACAAGTACACATACACACACACACACACACACACACCCCTTCCTTTGAAGGTGGGTTCAAAATTTTTGTTATTCTTTTTTTTATTTTTTATTGAAGTATAGTCGATTTACAGTGTTGTGTTAGTTTCAGGTGTACAGCAAAGTGATTCGGTTATATACATATATAACTGAGTATATATATATATATATATATATATATATATATATATATATATATATATTCTTTTTCAGATTCTTTTCCCATATAACTTATTACAAAATATTAAGTAGAGTTCCCTGTGCTATACAGTAAGTCCTTGTTGTTTATTTTATATATATAGTAATGTGTATATGTTACTCCTAAATTTCTAATTTATTCCCCCCCCCACCTTTTCCCCTTTGGTAGCCATAAGTTTGTTTTCTATGTCCGTGAGTCTGTTTCTGTTGTGTAAGTAAGTTCATTTGTATCATTGTTTTAGATTCCACATATAAGTGATATTATATGATATTTGTCTTGCTCTATCTGACTTACTTAGTATGATAATCTCTAGGTCCATTCTTGTTGCTGCAAATGGCATATTTCATTCTTTTTTATGACTGAGTAGTATTCCATTGTGTATATATACCACATCTTCTTTATCCAAAAAATTTTTGTTATTCTTTAATGAGACATCAGCAAGCTGATATGCACCAGTATAGCAGTACCAGGGCCAGTTGTTAAAATACTGAAATATTTTCATACTGACAGATAAGGAGCTGCTGGCCCAATACCCCTCACCCAAGCTCCTTCTACTATTCCCAGACCCTCTTCCATGGCACCACTAACTGTCCAGCCCCTAAAGGGTTAATGCTTGGAACAAAGGGCTCTGCTTTAGCCCTGTGGCCTGTGTCCATTCTGATTGGTCAATACACTTGCCCTGTCAGTTATTAAACATTTGAATATCAATCCCACTCAGTAGTCTGCAGGATTGATATTCAGTCTACATCAAAGCAGGGTGTGCTCTTTCTTCCATTAGAATGTCAGTCTCTATTCCCCTAGGGGTCCATGGCTGCACATATGCCCAGGGCCACTGTTTTCAAAGAACTTGGTGGTAAAAAGGCACACACACACCCTAAAATCCCCAAAATGCTACTGAGTTGAGGCTCTGCTTTTCTGCCTCTAGGTCTCAATTCCATGAGGGTCCATCCTTAGACCCAAGGCTGCAGAAATATGTCGGACAGGGCCAATGTATGTGCCCTAAACCCGACTGATGGCTCCCACCCCACAGCTTTCTTTCTGTTCCAGAACACAGTCCCCCATTCATTGGATAAACACATAGAGAACACCTACTGTGTGCCCAGAAGTGGGATATAGAAATGAAAGAGGTGCATGCCCTCACCACAGAAGTTCAAACTGCACTGGGTATAGACAAGACAACAAACACAGTACAACAGGAGGCTGTTATAATAGAGATAAAATAAAGGCTGAGCGGTGTCCTGTGGAGTCTCAGAAGAGGGACTGCTCCTAATTCTGCACAGAGAGGCAGGGATGGTTCTCAGAGTGGGAGAGACAAGCTGGCTTTTTTTAAGGATGGGTAGGAATTTCCCAGGTAGCAGATGGGGGAAGATGTTGAAGACACAGGGAATTTCATGTACAAAATATACAGAGGATAGAGGACACAGAAGGGTCAGCAATGACCAGAGTGGCTGGGAACAGGAGGGGCAGGACATCAGACTGAAGATGGGGGGTGAGATTGAGGATCATGCCAAGGAGTTTATCCTGTCTGCAGAAGGGGCTGATGGAGGTCTTTATGCCAGGAAGTGACAAGATCAGATTCGTCTTGTAGCAAGATAATGTGAGTAACAATATAGAGACTGAATTGGAATGTAGAAAGATTGGGCAGCCTGCAGAATTTGACTGAAATGGGATTTGTTTGTAATTGATTTCTTACAATTGCTCTGAGGTTTTTTACAGAGCCTTTTTAGAAGGAAATATCACTTGTTTCAGGTCATATATTCAAATAGTTTGCATTAGTCTACCTAAAGGTAACTGAGAGTAGACCTGGGTAAGAAATTCTGAGACCTAGATTCCAGCCCAGGCCATGAATACCTCACTGTGTGACCTTGAATAAGAAACTTAACCTCTCTAAAAGCAGTCACTGGAATCATATACTTAAAGTAGTCCCATGCTCAGATCATAAGGCACAGGGTAGGAGCTGCTACCCAGGGCCTATGCTGCAGGACTAAAGGCATTATGCTTCAGTATTATCAGGCGCATGTAGTGCTTCTGGCTGAAGAGGTGGGAAAACCTACCCTATTCTCTGCAACAGGGTAGGGTCTGACTTCCCAGGGCCTGGCAAGCTTTCAAGATAAGAGTGTAGGACACCTGTGCTTTCTAATAATCAGTGACCTTTGTGATGAGTCACTAGGAAATGCTGTCATTTCCTAGTGAAATGAACAGTCACCTCTGCTTCACCACCACTACCCTATCCAACCCCCATTCCCAGCATTCTTAGGTCTTGAAAAAGTACAGGCCACCTCCCTAAGCCCTGGATCAGTATCCAAGGGCCCCTTCCGGCAGCCCCGCCCTCATGGTTGGCCTGAAGTCAAGCATCTTGTGGTTGCCCCGTATTACATCATGACAGACGTTATTGATGCTTGGGAATTACTCAGCCCTTTGAAAAATCACAGCCACTATATTTGTCTCCATTAATATCCATGGCAGCGCTTCAGTGAATCAATAGGATACTTAATGCTGAATTACACGACATGCCCAGGCAGCCTGCCTCTGTGGAGCATAATCTGTCAGGTGAATAGCATGGGAGAGTGTTCCAAGCCCAGTGTGACCGCACCCAGACTAGGAAGCTGCAACCTGGCATAAATATGCATGTGTTTACCTGCTAGAAATGAACCACAGATTCTTGGTCTTTCCAATTATAATTGGTTTTTTAAGCACCTGATTGTGCTTTTCTTTCCTTTCTGGTTTAAGTGAATCATGCTTTGTGGTATAAGAAAGACCTGGAGATTGGCTTTTTTCCTACTAGAAATCAGAGGAGAAGAAAAGAATCATCTGTTTAGGGAAAATAACAGATGACCCAGCTGCACAAACGTACCCCCATTCTCTGACCCCCCCCCACCACTGTTCATTCTGGCTCCCTCCAACCCTGTGTCCTTGGCCTTGATTCCTATTAATTTGACCCACGGTGCCATTTTCCTTATTAGTAGCCTGACCTGTCCTCCAGGGATCTCCAAGCACTACATCACCGTCCATCACCAGTGAGGACCGTCCTTCCCAGGCTACGGTTATTACAGGTGAAGGGAAGAGTAGCTCTCCTGTCCTCCTCATTTCAGTTTCTGCCTCTTCGATTCTGACCAGTTCAAGTATTATTTATTGAATTCAGACAACTGCTCACTTATTTTCTCAATAGGCTAAAATAACTACCTGCCAGCCCCTCCTGAACGGAGGGGAAACAGGGGCATAACGTTTATTGCTGGGTTCAACACAGGCCCCACTTCACGGAAAAGGACTTTTCCAGTTGGTTGGTTCATTTTCTTGAGGGCCTAGAATTTCACCATGTATCTTTGTCTGCTAGACTGATATTTACTCAGTGACTTTCTCCTTGCCTCCTTTGGCTGCTATGCTCTTTTATTTTAAGAAAGCAATAGGAATGCCCCGCACACAGCCTAGCCCTGACCCCAGGCACCCTTTCTATCCTTGCTGGCCTATCCCTTAATGCCCCTTTTACCTTCCTTCTCACTCTAGTCTGAGTTATCCTTCTTCCTGATTGAAGATTCACACAGATGCTTGTCTGATCATTCCAGTGGCTGCAAAATCTCATCAGCGCATCAGGCAGCCAACATCACAAAATACCAACCCAGTCCCTTCAAAGACCTTGAAATTATAGTACAGGAGCAACAAACTGAGAAGAGCACATTGGAGGGAGTGCCCATGGAGATGCGAGAGAGTGAAGATTCGTCGTCTTCCCCCACCCGCCCCGCCGCCCCGCCGCTCCGCCGCCCCGCCGCCCCGCCGCCCCGCCGCCCCCGCTTTATCCATTTGCACAGAATCCAGGCTGAGTCCATTTGCTTTGGGGACGCTGCTCCCCGAGGGGCTTGGCTCGTACACCACCAAGGAGGGGGCGTGTTTTCTGGCGAGGTAGACTGCACATGTGCAGAGAGCCTTGGCTTCCCTGCCACGTGACACATTATTCCCTCTTCCACCCTGGAGGTGGGTTTCAGAGACGGAGAGAGGAAGCAAGCTGTCCCGCTAGCAGGTTTTGGCTGTGTCACCGCAGACAAATGACTACCTACTTCTGTTTTCTTATCTCTAAAATGGAACAGAGGTTGTCAGGAAGATCAAATGAGATAGTTAGTGGGTAAGACTTTATAAATTATAAATGTGATATAAATGGACTCTGAGAGTCACATTGCCTGGGTTTGAATTCTGCATCCAACTCCCTAGTTGTGTGACCTTGTGCAAAACAATCTCTCAGTGCTTCAGTCTCCTCATTGTAAAGTGGGACCCAGATAGGGCCTGCCTTATGAGATCTGTTGTACGGATTAAAAGCAGTAATAGAGATAAAGCACTTGGAACAGTTTCTGGCATGTACTTAGCACTCTAAAGAGTGTGGCTGCTGTTATTATTTTCCCCTTTTAGAATTCTACCTCCTGGGAGTCAAGATCTAGTCTCCCCTAAAGTGTAATGAAAGTGCCAAGTTAACCACACAGGGACCTGATAAGGGTGTGTGAGCTCTTGTTGTGGTCACAGAGGGCACTGATTGCTGTCCTGCCAAGGGGTTATCAGTAGCGGCCCTTCCTCCAGAGGGACCAGGAGCATCATCACTCAAAAGCCAGACCCCGCTACGCTCGTTCCACCTTCACCAAGATCCTCGTCCAGAGAATGGAAACTCAAGGTTCAACATGAGGTAAAATATGTCACCATTTTTAACAACATTTAGAAGGTGCCTCTAAAGAAGAGTAATTAAAACAGCACCCAAATTTGTGATAACTTTTTCTCTAAGAACACAGGGTTCTCCACTGGCTGGTTTAGCATGTGATCAATTACTGTATGCAAAGTACCTTAAAGATGCAATACGAGCCACAACTCCCAAGAGAGGTTAGCAACTATAGCAAAATAGTGACACAGATGCAATCCCAGATATGTCCTCTAATCTGTGCTGCGACCCTGATTCCCACACCTGCCAACACCCAGCCAGCACATGGACAGTACCTCAGAGCTGTCTACTCCAGAAAAAACACAACTGACAGCCCCAGGGACTGCAACCCCAGGTTCCCAACTCCGCAGCCAAAAATGAACATTTTCCACCCATGCTGGACAAGATAATTATCTTCATAAAGTTTAAGAAACATGATAGTGGATCTCATTTTATATAGCAAGCACATTAAGTTTAGAATTTAGTGCAAGACAGTAAAACAAATCTAAAAATATAAGGTACTATCATAGAATCAATAGGGATTATTAGGAGCAGAGTGTTATATCGGAGGCAATGAAGCCTTGGAAATCCAAGAAAACAATATTCTAGTAAAACTACCATAAATGACTATGATTTAATTACTTGGTAAATAAGTTGGTATCTCTATGGGTTTTATAGTTTCATGGTATAAAAAAAAATACACATCAGGGATCCATCCAAGATAATTCTTATAAAGACTATATCCAAGAGTAGTATCATTCTGGCAATTTATGCTTTTAAATAATAGTATATTATTTTCTTCATAGACCTACTTTTTAAGCCTCTCACATGCTTTTAAGATTTCACTTACCATTAGATGATCACTCTGAAGATTCTCAAGGCTTTGAGCACATGAAATTATATTAGCCATGCCCTTCTCCTACTTCATAGAACAGCCAGACTCGGGAATTCCTACAGGAACTTGATATTTCGAAGTATTTTTCATCTAGCTGGGTATAATTCCAAACGTTGGTTTAGAAAAATAGGAAGCCATTTTACTTGAAGTTCTTATCACCTGTTCAAATAAACCAAATCAAAAGGGTCTCCCCCATCCCTGACTCAGAGCTGTTCTGAATAGTCAAACAAAGATTAAACTCTTGATTTAAGTAGCTACATCTGAGCAGTAATTAACATGTACATCAAATTTTTTTTCCTTTGATATGATGTGGTACTGGAATTTAAACCCTGATGAAGGTGCCAAAATTAACTGCCATGGGAAATGAATAATAATTCTTTTAAGATGACTTTGCCCTTTGCATTAGCTTACATTGAGCCCTTTTCCAGACTGTGCTCTGCCCTTAAAAAATCTGCAAGTCAGGCACCCAGGTCAGTTCCAAAGATCTATGAGTCCAAGGGGAAAAAAAGGAAAAACCTTGGCTCTATGCCTGTGTCTCTATATGTTCTCACGCCCGTTAGTTGGACACACTCGTCTCTTCTCTAAGAAAAAATCAGAGGTTGTCTCTTGTGGGTTTGGATGATTTATAAGAAGTTACAGAAGGAATTTCAAGTGGGGTGTAAGGCAGGAAGAAGAGGTGGAGACCCATACAGGCATCTGAAGCAGGAGGGAAGAGGATGAATGTGGAACCAGAGAAGGGACTAACTGTAGTTTCTCCTCAGTGTAAACATCCGTTGATTTAACTTCCTAGGGCAGTGGTTCTCTATTTTTGAGAGCAATGAAAATTTGAGACCTGAATGAAAGCCCTGGGCTCACTTCCCAGAAGCGCGCACACAACACACATGTGCACACACGTAAGGACACCATTGTGTATGGGGTGTGTGGACCCATCCAAGGGCCCAGAAGTCCCACACTGAGAACTCCTGTATTCTAAGGACTTAGTCTAATACTCTTACTTAGTGACTGTCCATGGAATTAACAGTACCTCTGAATCTTGGGCTTGTCAAAAGTATGGGTTTTTTTAGATCTCATCAAATTTCCCTTTTATTTACGAGCCATATTTTGCAAACTTTAGTTTTCTGTTTCCCTTCTATTTGTCATATCCATTTACCATGTCCATGCCACAGTACAATACCTGTACTATTACTGACAAAGTTTTTCTTCAAAGTAACTTATTCTTCAAAAGAATGTTTGAGACTGGATACCACATTTTGAAAAGGTCATGGAAATGCAGGCTATGATGGTGCAGATCTGGTGGCACAGCTCCAAGAGGCCCATAGTGAAGGCAATACAACTACTGGACTGGATATGGAGGAAGGTATCATTGGAGATATGGCGATACTGCACATAACAGTAAGTTTCCAAGTGAAGCGACAGGTTCTTTTAAGTGCAGCTGAAGCAGCAGAGGTGATTCTATGCGTGGACAACATCCTCAAAGCAGCATCAAGGAAACGTGTCCCTGATCACCACCCCTGTTAAGCATTCTCATATGTTGTTGAGCCCTAGACCAGTTCATAGTAAAGTTGTGTTTGAAAGACTTCGACCTCCTGAAAGAAGACTATAGAATTGAAGTTTACCTGTGACTGTTATAACCTTAAGATTGGACATTTAACTGACCTTCTATTTTAACATGGGTCTAATTTATTTGCTATTTCATTTTCCATAAAATTCAGTTGATTTAAAAGTTCGTTTCTCATACTGTGCATCAAAGTAAAAGTTTGAACAATTAAAAAAGAAAAGGTCATGTATAAACAAGAGATCAGCCAATGAAGAATGATCAAGGTGAGGAGGAGTCTAGAATCCAAAGTACTAATTGAAATAATAGGGAAAGTTTAGAAAGAACTAAAGGTAAATACAACAGCTGATAACAAAAATTTCAAGAGGGAAGTAGCCTTGTTTTGGGTTTCATGTTGGTTTTTGGTGCAGGAGTCATTACTAGAAGAACCAAGTGTGAACAGTAGGAGCAGTAGGAAAGGGAATAATCTTCCCAACAATTAGGAGTGCCTCCTTGCAATCCAGTCTCCACATAGTATCTTTTTAAAATATGAATCATATTATGTCACCTTCCCATTCAAGCCTATCTGATGGCTTCCCACCTCACCTGGAATAAAATCCAAAGCCCTCACTATGGCAAGTGGGCCCTACACCATCTGGCTTCCACCTTCCTCTCTAGGTTCATCTTCTCCCCATCTTCCTCCAACTTGATTGTTCTCCAGGCCACTGGCCTTCTTTCATGTGACAAACTCATCTCAAAGCCTTGCCATGTCCTGTTTCCTCTGCTTCAGGTGCTCTTCCCTGGATCTTGGGAAGATGGATCCTTCTTGTCTTTTAGGTTTCAGCTCAGTTGTCAGGTCTTTAGCAAGCTCTTCCCTAACTCAAGTGGTCCCCAAACCCAGGCACCCTCTGCCACTGTTTCATTGTCTCCAATGCATTTATCAGCGCCCGAAACTCCTGTTTATTTACTTTTTATTTTCTAATACTTGTTTCCCCTGCTAGAAATCAAGATCCATGAGAACTGGCCCTTGTCTGGCTTGCCAGCTTCTGGAATAGTGTCTGACACAAAGTAGGCATTTATTAAATATTCCTTGGGTGGACAAATGAGGAATCAAACAGCATAACTTCCTTGTGAAGTGATTCATGAGTCTTCCATCAATAGAGATGGGTGAACCCAGTCACAGCCCTTATCAGGGATGCTCTGAGAAGCTCCTAGCATTGAACAGGTAAATGAGTTGAACTCTAATTTTCAGTTCTGAGATTTGCATATTTCATAGGCTCACATCACAGAGGGGAAAGAGCATGACCAATTCCAACGGGCCTGGGATTAAGTCTTAGTGTTGCTACTTATGCATGGGGGACTCTGGACAAGTCACTTAATCTCCCTGGACTTCAGTGTACTCCTCATCTGAAAAATGCAAATAACAAGACCTATCTTGCTGGGCTGTGGGGCGTATTTAAGAAGATAACACGTATGATGTACCGAACTTGGTGCCATGTGCCTACTTGGGACGCCACAATGGCAGCCCTAGTTATGCAGCATAGCTTCCTCCACAACCTGTCAACCTTTGACAAGAAGCCTGATTTGTTGGCAATATTCAAGCTAGAAGAATTTGTGGAGGGCATCTTCATTTCCTGAGAAAATAATATGACGCTTCAAATTCTTTTTGAAAGTAAGTAAGTGTCAATTCTGAAAGACAGACATCAAAATGAATGTGTAGTCTTGTATCTCTGACCCAAAAAACAGTTTAACCATGCTATTGATGTAGCTCTGAA
Organism: Hyperoodon ampullatus; assembly: GCF_949752795.1. NCBI lineage: Eukaryota > Metazoa > Chordata > Mammalia > Artiodactyla > Ziphiidae > Hyperoodon > Hyperoodon ampullatus. Next base: position 88,912,869 of record NC_136920.1, read on the forward strand.
TTTCTCTGTGGTGGGTCTGGGGGTCCCCTCTTCTCTAACTCCTTCCCTCAGGGTTAAATGACAGACAGGGCTATGTTTCTCCCTGACCCACCATCTAATTGCTCATGGACCAAATCCACATCTGTTTGATGATGAGAGCACACTTCCAACCTGCAAGGGACCCAGATCCACCCATCCTGTGGGCTGAGACTGTGGCCTCAACCTGGGCAGGCCAGGAGGGCCTGCTCCCAGAATTCACTTGGTAAATCAGGGTTATTAGCCCAGGAAAGCCTCCTCAGAGGGCATTCTCCTAAGTCCCCAACTTTAGTCCAGACGGCACTCAGGTATCCCTTCTGGAAGAGAGCACGATATAGTGAAATGAACACAAAGGGTTAAGTCATGCTGAGATAAGACTCACTCACTCTAGTTTCTAATTTCATCTTCAGACCCCTGACCCAAGCCTCAGTTTCCTCATCTGTAATATGGAAACCCTATCACCTGTCCCATATGTTGATCATCAACTAATGGGATAGTGTATGTTCAGTGCCCAATTCTCGAATGTTTGCACCCGTCCTTCTCCTTACCCTCTCATCACTACCTCGCCCAACCCCTCCAGAGAAAGGGTGACACCTCTATGCCTAAGAAATTTAGCAGGAGGATAGTCACTGCAGCCAACTAAATCCCCCCTTCCCACGTGAAGTTTGATTTTGACCATGTTTAAGAAGAATGCCAGGACCTTTAATACTATGCACCCTGAGTTAAAGGAATCCCCAAACCCAGTGACGTGTCCCCCACTCTTTCCTTTCCCTGCCTCTCCTCGCCCTGTGCTGGCCCCCTCCCATCCATTCTCCCAAGCCTCCATTTCACAGTGCTCCTTGTAGCCTTCCACTAATTGGCAGTGCCATCTCAGGAATATTATGTCTCTGCCTTTGGCTATGCCGTCACTTTGAAGAAAGAATCCCTGGGAGCACTCCCTCCTTCACCTGCTGCTTCCACCCCTCCGACTTAGAGCCTGAGCCACGCGGTAATGCAATCACTGTGTCTATGAGACATGAACGAAGAAGTAGCACAGTGTTTCATGGCCAAAGCAGTTATGCATCTCCCCACCAAGACCCAGGACTAGTCTTTCCATTCTGTCCTGTCACCAGGGACATACAAAGGAGTCTGATCCCCAGACATGTGACTGTGGGCCTTAATGAGAAATGCACGCGGTGACAAAAGGGACCACAACATCCATTACCTGGAGAGCATTCCATCCTGGAGCCTGTGCAGCAGAGGTAGTGAGGCTCTCCCTCTGGACCAGACCAACACCTTGCTTGTTGGTGGAGTCGGGGTAGAAGGCTGATGGGAGCAGTAACCAGGTGACCTAGGACTTTAAATATCTGCCTCCTCTGGCTCCATTATCATCTGGGACCAGCCAAACTCAATCTATACTCATTGCCGTGGTATCATCAGTTCACCCAAATAGTTGTGTATCTTCAACCTGAGCACCTCTGGGACTGGGGAGCCCTCTATCCCCCAAAACACCCCACCCAGGGTTCTGGCAGGCAGGGTAACACAAAAGTTAAGAGCAAAGGTTTTGAGTCAGACAGGCTTGAGTTCCCAGCCTGCCACTGCTACATGCTGGTGGTAACTTTGCACATTACTTAACCACCCTAAGCTCTGGTTTCCTTGGCTGTAGACTGGGGTAATAAATAGACCTACCTCTTAAAGCATTGGAAGAGTTAAAGGAAATAAGCAAGAAAAGTGCTTTGCCTAGTGGGCATTAATGACAGTCATTAACCATCATAGAAATAATAATAAACAGTTGTTGAAGACTATGTCAGGAAGTGGATTAGGTACTAGGAATACAGGGGTGACAAAGAGGTGGTCTCAAGGTAGAGAAGATGGTCATAAAAGCAGGTGACAGGGAATATGGGAACATAGCTCTATATTACAATTCTTCCTTATAATGCAACAAAATCAGTTTCCCTGACTGTACTCACTGGCTCAAGTTCAGCCCCTGGAGCATCTAAAAATCACTCCAATCCCTCTTCCACATGACAGCCTTTAACCTCCTGAAGACCACAAATCATGTCCCCCTAAGTCCCCTCTTTTCTAGGCTAAACAGTCCCAGTTCTCCTCTAAAAATAAGAAGCCTGGCTTATCTTTCTACATGCCTTTCTCCAAAGAACAAAAGGTATTTTTCCAGCCCCAGCTCATTCATCTTCTCAGCACAATGGGCCCACAAAGAAAGGAAGATTTACCTGTCCTACCCAGGCCTGATACTGAGAGAAATTTAATTTTCCATTTGGGATCCCTCCAGGGTCGTTCAGCTGAGACAGGTCAGACCCCAGCTCAGATGCACTATCCAGTGATTGTGGCCTTCTTTTCTATTTCACCAGCTTTGGCTGGTGAGACATCACTGCCCAGCTCACAGCATCAGGCAACCAGAAATCCAGAGGAAACTTTGAGATCGTCTGGGCCAGGGGTTATCTGCCTGGGCTTCACCATAGAATCTCCTGGGGAACGTTTAATAAAAACTCCATTGGACAGCCCCATTCACCCACAAGAAATTCTTTTTTTTTTCCTGGTCGCACCACGTGGCACGCGGGATCTTAGTTACCTGACCAAGGATCGAACCCACGCCCCCTGCACTGGAAACCTGAAGTCTTAACCACTGGTCCGCCAGGGAAGTCCCAAGAAATTCTGATTTAATTGATCTAAGGGCCTAGACATCAAAATAGTTTCCAAACCTCCCCACGGCATTCTAATACACAGCCAGGATTAAAAATCCACCCGTCTAGCTCACCATTTCCTTTTGCACTTGAGAAAACTGTCCAAAGAGTAGACATGATCTGTCCAAGGTCACAAAGCTAGTTAGAGGAGAAGGCAGGATTAGAAGTCCTGGCTCCTGCTTCCCAACCTAGTATCTTTTTCACTAGGCTATCTGGAGGTTAACATCCTGACTTCAAACTAGAATCCAAGAGGTGTGCCATGAGATGCTATAGAGGAGTAGACAGTGGACCTTACTCTTCCAAGCCCTAAACCCACCGTGTTAATCCCGCCCTCTTTTCTAAGTCTTTCTTCTCCTCCCTCACCTCTGTACTCCAGTCTTAAAATGTGTTGTCAAAATGACATCCACAAAGGGAGAACTCTATTCAGTTTTCAGCCAAAAGAAATACACAGGAAAGAACCTCATCATAAATCAAAAGCCAAAAGCAATTCTTAAAACCAAATTAAGGTCCTAAGCATTCAGCAAAGCCTCTTTAGAAATCAACCCTTTAGGTTCAGTCCTCTGCTAGAAAAAGGCTATGCAGGGGTGGGGGAAGAAAAGAAACACTATTAAAATTCCAGAAATGTAATCTGAAATAAATAAGTGATATTTTCTGGCCAAGGTAATGCCAGGGTTTTAGTTTCCAATGTGATAGAGCTACTTTACATTTTAATAAATGCACATTGAGAAAATAATTTTATTGCTCTGATATTGGGAGATTATTTGTGAACATAAAATATTAGAACTTGTCAGGAAGGCATTTATTTTCTTTTTCCTTCTTTCTCTACTACAATATTCTTTCACCTAATGAAAGATGATTGCAAAAATAATTATATCAAACAGTAGCCAACACACACAAAATAAATGGCAAAAAAACGAAGGTTATCTGGCACTGGATTACAAACACAAGAAGGGAAAAACGTGTGTCAGAGCAAGGGGGGATAATTGCACATCAATCCGATGATTACAGAGTGGGTGGAAAAAATTAAGGCAACTGATTGGCTGCTGAATGTTCAGTTCCCAGATGGAAATCAGAACATGGATCAGAACTCATTAGTCAAATTATCCATTTCCTGTATACATGTGGAAAAGCCAAACATGTAGATGGAGTACTGTGTTTGAGAAAATACTCTAACCTTAAAATGCTGCCACATGTGAGCCCGCAATCATGGAACTTTGGGATCCATAGCCAGTTTCCGATGGTTCTTGAACCCCTGAAATTATGTGTATTCATACATATACACTTACTTGGAAGGAGATTCTATGGTTTTTAATATACTTCTAAAAAAGCTGTTTATCAAAAATAAATAAAAATTAAGAAACACTGAACTGCTCTAACCCCTTCATTTGAAAAATAAAATAAAACTGTTCCCAGAAAATAGTTGGGGAGTTCTGCAAAAAGTTAAACAGAGAGTTACTCTGTGGCCCAACAATTCCACCCCTAAGTATGTACCCAAGAGAACTAAAAACCTATGTTCACACAAAAACTTTACACAAATGTTCATAGCAGCTTTAGTCATAATCGCCAAAAGATAGAAACTCAAATGTCCATCTAATGCTGAATAAATAAACAAAATATGGTATGTCCATCATACATGGAGTATTATTCAGCCATAAAAAGGAATGAAGTACTGATACAGGCTACAATATGGATAAATGTTGAAACCCTTATGCTAAGTGACAGAAGGCAGTCACAAAAGGCCACATATTGTATGATTCCATTTATATGAAATGTCCAAAATGGTCAGGTTTTTTTTTGTTTATTTGTTTGGGTTTTTTTTGGCTGTGTCGTGTGGCTTGAAGGATCTTAGTTCCCTGACCGGGGATTGAACCCAGGCCCTGGCAGTAAAAACACTGAGTCCTAATCACTAGACTGCCAGGGAATTCTCCAACAATAATCAAATTCTTAAAGACAGAAAGTGGATTAGTGGTTGCTGGCTGGTGGTTTGGGGATTGGAAGTGACTGCTACAGGGTACAGGGTTTATTTTTAGGGTGATTAAAATGTTCCAGACTTAGTTAATGATAATGGTTTCAAAATGATGTAAATATACTTAAAACCCACTGCACCGTACATTTTAAAAGGGTGAATTTTATGCTAGGTGAACTATACCTCATTTTTTAAGTGTCCCAAAAAAAAAATACTATCCCCATTAACTTATACACAAGTTCACCAAGCAGTAGCAAAGGCAGGTCATAGGAGAACACACTGAGAGCGAGTATGAGATAAGGAAGATTAACCCAAATTGATGTCATGTGTATTTATTCACTCAAATATTGATGAATGCTTATTATTTATACATGCCAGCACACCTGGGCCCTGCCGACCCCGACCCCATAGTGAAGCAATAGACGTACTCCTACTCTCTTGGACTGACATTCTAGTGGGAGGGAGATAGTCCACCAAACTCACAACAAATTGTGTAATTACAATAGTGGTGCAAGATGTGAAGGAGAAGCACAGGTGACATGAGTGTGTAACAGACCAGACAGGGCAGGGGGCAGGAGGCCTCCTTGAGCAGGTAGGTCTAAGGAGGTAGGAGCCCAGCACATTTAAGGAACTAAAGGAGATGCATATGGCCAAGGGCACCAGAGAAGGGCAGAGGGGTGTGTCAGGGTCTAGAGAGACAGCAGTGGCCTGTAGACCAGATAAAGGATTTGGGTTTTTAGCATAAGCTGATGGGTCTAGCTGATACGTGATCTGTTCCTAAAGCATCAGACTGGCCGATCTGGGGAGAACGGATGGAGAGAGGCAGCATCAGTGTGCGGAGGGCAGTTGGGAGGCTACTGTGGTCTTGTCAGCCAGAAAAAGGGTCCAGGGCCAATGTACCCAACATGCATGCAGGCTGGAGGGCAGAGATGAAAAGGAACCAGGAAAGCCAATTTGTGCAAATGCTGTTACAACATCCGGGCTCTGCCACACCTTCAAGAAAGATATGAGGGCTGCACACAGGAAAGTGAAAAATGGAGTTGATGAAGTGGGAAACGTGCAGATGCTCGGTTACCCACAAAGTCCAGTTCGAAGAAGCACAGGCTGAAAGGGAGTGTAGCTTCCATGTATGTGTGCTCACCAGAGGTGAACAGAGACCGTGGAATGAGTTGAATAGAGAACCGCCCTTGTCGTTTGAAAGAAGCCTAAACCTGCAAAAGACGTTATCCCTGAAAGGTGTTAGAAGTTGAAAATGTATATCGGTTATAGAAGGAAAGTAATGAGAAGGTTTCGAAGGCGGTGGTAACAGTAACAGTAATAATAGCTAGTACTCACTGAGCATTTCGAGAGAAGAACTGGGCTAAGCAGTTCACACGTGTTATCTCACTTAATTTTCCCCCCCGGGGACCTCCACGTGAGGGATGTCCTGTTACTATGGTCACCTCTCAGATGGAGTCACTGTGACTTCAGTGATGTCACTTTCCCGAGGTCGCAGGCCTAGGAAGGGGAGCCAGGCCTGCACACGGCAGTCTGCCTCCCGCACTGCCCTCTGGGCCCCTAAGGCCAACGGCCTCATCCTCCCATCCTCTCCGTCACAGGTGGTGGAGGCTATCCAATTCCTCCTGAATCTTAGAGATTATGGCTAAGAGTCCCAGCCTTCAGCCCCTGCCCAAGTCAGGCTACGAAGGCCAAGAGGACCTTAGGCTCTGTGAGGACCTGGTATTCCCTGAGGCCAAAGCTCCTGCCAGGCCTTCAGGGACCCAGCCACCAATGAAACGGCTCTCAGGGAGACGGAGAGCCCTCCAAGTGACCACAGAGAAGCGGATTTCTCCAGCAAGTCCTGGTTCCCCTTTGCCCCATCTGCAGTCCAGGCCCTTCCAGGCTCTCCTTGTCTCTCCCGACCCCATTGGCTTATAGGGCCGGAGCCTCACACTTGCTTTACAGCCTGTAGCCCTTCTGTCTACAGTGAGTAGACAGAATAGACGAGGTCAGCATCTCGTTACCATGACCATCTGTTATCCTAGGGATGCCCCCTTTGCCCTTGTACCCAAAGGTTCATTTGTTAATACGAAGCATCACTTAGGGAATTGTTTAACAAGATCCCTTTCCAGATGGGACCTCAAAATGCCCCACCCTCTTGCCACCTTTCCAATGACCTTCTGAAGGGGATATAAAGTGGCCTAACCATCTAAGAGCGCAGGCTTTGGAGTCAGACCTAGATTTGCAGCTGAATAAATGAATGACCTTGGGCCGATTTATTGAACCTCCTTGAGCCTCAGTTTCTTTGTCTGCAAAATAGAAATAATAATAGCATCTTCCAACAACATTGGGCTGTTCTAAGGTTTCCCTGAAACTACCTACATAAAATCTGACCTCTGTGCCTGTCACATAGTAATACTCAATTAATGGTCACTGTTCTTGTTAGTAATGCTTAACAGAATAAAGGATCACACTTAGAACAGCGATTCTGTGTGTTAAACTCGCCTGGGGAGCTTCTAAACCACTCAGTGGAAGGTGCACCCCATACCAATGAAGTCGGAACCTCTGATGAGGGAACCAGTTGTCAGGGTCTGTCAGAGCTCTCGGATGGGGCTCCCCTGGTGGCGCAGTGGTTGAGAGTCCGCCTGCCGATGCAGGGGACACAGGTTCGTGCCCCGGTCCGGGAAGATCCCACATGCCGCGGAGCGGCTGGGCCCGTGAGCCATGGCCGCTGAGCCTGCACGTCCGGAGCCTGTGCTCTGCAACGGGAGACGCCACAGCAGTGAGAGGCCCGTGTACCGCAAAAAAAAAAAAAAAAAAGAAAGAAAAAGAAAAAAAAAAGCTCTCGGATGATTCCAATATGCAGCCAAAGTTGAGGACCCCCAGAACAGGATGCCCCGCGATCCCGTTCCTCCCCAGCTCTACCCAGATGAATGCAAGTCAAGTGAGCACCAGAGAGCAGAGTTTCCCCCAGAATGCCCAGAAGGCGCTGAGCTGAAAGTGAAGCTCTCCCCTTACTCTAGTTTCAGGCACACCCACCCACCCATCTCTCTGAGCTGCTCTGGGCCTCAAAGTCACTTCAGGTAGGTTGGGAAGGAGACCTTCCTCACACGTCTCCCAAGGCAGGAAAAACTCTAGTCAGCCAGCCATGTTGTCCCTCTAGGATAGACCAAAGAAAACCATAAGTAAGAGATGCTACATAAACCATGTGCCATTAACCCTGCCACCAGCCCCGGGGAAGACACGCATTAGCTGTCTTGGCACAAGGCTAAGCTGAGACCTGAAGGAAGACACCTGGGGGTGCACAAGAGTGGCAGCTAAACCTCAGTCCTTCAGAAGCTGCCCCTCCCTCCCAGCCCCCTTCCTGGGGTCCCGGCCTCAGCAGGAGAGACACACACCCAAGGTGGATGGACGGCTGTCAATGTAGCCCAAGTAAATGTGGAGTTAGAGTTGGCAGTAACTTTATCCCCATCTCCATCTCCATGCAAGATCTTTCTTGTTCTTCTACAACACTAATGGTATTTCTCTTCTATAACTGTCCCTCTGGCTGAGTGTTTCTGCTACCCACCCCGACAGTGATCATCTGTTTATCGGGGGCTCCACGCATCCTCAGCCTGGCTCAGGACCTGCCCTGCCGGCTCCCTACCCTCCCGCCCCAGGCTTCACATCCTCACTGTGCATGCTCATTGCCCATCTCGGCCTCAGAAGCACACTCCCTGCACCAGCGCAGTGACGCCCCAGGAGACTGCAAGTCACATGTGCTAGTTACCAGCCAACAAGCGGGCGGGGTACCCTGCCTCCGGACCAGCCTCCCCTACTGGTTGAATTTCCGGCCCCGCCCGGCACCGCCATCCCCTTAGGCAGGAGTGGTGAGGAGGGGGCTGTCCTTCGTGGCTGGATCCGTCCAGGATGATTACAGGCTGAGAAAGGAGCTCTGTGATTAAGGAAGCCATTTGGGGCAGGGAAGAGGAGGTGCGATCCTAAAACACCTGCCTGGGAGCCACTCAAGTGAGGCCAGACGTGCACCTCCCACAGACGGAGGAAGGGCTCCGGGGGCTAAGCACAGTTGAAAAGCAAGGTTAGTGAATTTAATAAGGTGATGTTAGGCAGCTTAATTCAGCTCGATAGCCTGGGGCTAGAGGCGGAGCCCGAGCAGAAAGTCAGAAGTTAAGGCTGTGCTAATGAGATTTCACAAATGCCATTGTCATTGAGCCTGCCAGGTGGAAGGGAGGCTCCCGGAGGCCGCTTCCGAGACGCCCCACCCAGCTGCCTCCCACCTGTCTCTCCCACCCGGCCCGCCCACCCTCACTCCAGCAGCCGTCCTGGACCCGGCACCGGCTCAGACAGCCCCACCCCCGGCCCGCCCCTTGGGGTGGTAAAGGGTGTCGGTGGAGCGGCAGCTACCACTCTTCCTCCTGCTTGGTAAGAGGCCGGCATGGCAGGCCCGTCAGGTGGCAGAATGTCTCAGGGGACATCATGCCCTGGTCACTGTGACAAGGTGTCAGTCCCCAGCCTTGCAGGGCTTACCCAGCAGTGACTGTCCTGAGCTGAGTGGCGATTGGCCTCGGGGCTCCTATTGGTAGCAGCGCCCTCACTCTTCACCTGTGCACCCTGCAGAGCTAGGATGCGGAGAGGAAGTGGCCGGAAGGGAAGGGAGGGGTGGCCCGCCTTGGAAGGATTTGGCCCTTAAGCAAGAAATGGAGGGCTCAGTTTCTCCATCTGTAAAATGGCTCATTGCATGAGGCCCCAGGATGTAGACTGCAGTAGTGAAGGCTCATGTTGACCTTGTTGCTGGAGGTTTAGTGCTCTGAGGACAGGGGAGGCCACTGGGTGCCCACGCGATGACAGGGAGCCATTAATACTGGCTGTAATAGTTCTTGAACCAGGAAAGCTACTTATCTCCGGGCGGGCGAGAGGGAGCCGAGCTCCTGCTCCCAAGGGACAGCCCCACCTGTGGAGAGGCTGCTCCCCCCAGTGGAAGGCGATGGTTATGGTCAGCAAGCTCGGCCCCCTCTCGCCTCCCTTCTGATCTCGCCTTCAGCCCTTCCTCTCCCAGCCTAGAGCTTCACATCCCCATCAGAGGGCAATCCCAACCATCACAGACTCACAGGATCTGACACCAAAATTTGATACAGGGAGTTGAGTTGATTGCCTCGGTTTCCTTTCCTGTAAAAGGAGGCAATGGGCCCATCTCAGCTCTGCTACCCCATTGTTCCCCTGGGCTGGGGGAGCCAGAACCCCACCTCCTGATGGCCTCCTGGCGGGGCTGGTACTCCTGAGCCCGTGACAAGCCCTGTGGCTGGTTCACAGCCACCCGCCTGCCTGCCCCGCTGGGAGAGCCCCCTTGGAAGCGAGCAACTGCTTAATGAGGTAAACACGCGCGTGAAATTACAAACCTCTGGAATCCAGGCAGGTTCTCAAGCTGCTTATTTCAGCTAGAAATTACCTGCAGCCTGCCTCCTCCCGACACATCCGGGGCCCTCCCCCAGCCCCCAAATCCCTCCCTTCTTTGCTCAGTCTAAGCATTTAGAGGAGAAAAAAAAAGGTGTGGAGGAAAGCAAGCCTGTTGATGCATGGCAGTTCGGGCAAGTTTTAAGGCCTCTGCAGAGTTTGAGGAGAATGTCCCTGGAATGTTAAACATGCCGCTGGGTTCCCTCTGCCACTGCCTTGAGCCAAGTCTTGGGGACTGGGACTCTGCAGCAGCCTTCCCTTGCTGCTTACGCTGGAATGTCTAGGGTCTCAGGCTGGCATCAATCCGGGATGTGTAGGGCCACCTGGGATGTGGCCCTGTGACCAGCCTGAGCTGGTGAAACGTGGAAGATGGCTTCCAGGGAGCCTGGACTCTCCTCCCCCGTGGCCCTGTGAAATTGACAATGATGATGGTAATAATCCCTAATGTTTCTTGAATCATTACCATGTCTCAGACCCTGTTCTAAAGGATTTGCACATCCTAACTTGTTCAATGCCCACGACAACCCTATGAGACAGGTATTATTATTTCCCTGTATTTTACACATGAGGAAACTGGGACACAGAAAGGTAAGGTAAAGTGACTTGTCTAACATCAGAGCTAGTAAGCAACAGACCTGAAATCTGAACCCAGGAATTCTGGCTCCAGAGCCCATGCTCATAAATACTATGATAAGTTGTTTCTTCATAAAAATAGTATTTTTAAATTAGTATGACTGGCTCTGATTTGAGTGCTTTTACGCTGGGCACTGTGCAAAGACCTTGGCGTACCTTATGTCAGGGAATGCTCTCAACAGCCCTACAAGGCAGATGCTATGATCTCCTTTTCCAGATGAAGCATTGGAGGCTCAGAGAGATTAAATAACTAAGCCAAAGTCACAGAGGTGGTGAGTAGATGACGGGGATGCCTTCCCGAGTTTGTCTGAATCCAGAGCCCGAGCCCACTTGGAGACATTACCTCCCAATGCTCCCTTCCAAAGGGAACAGTCTGAGTGCCTCTTTTTCCTGAGCTGAAGAATGAATGGAGGGTCTCTGGGTGTCCCTCTGCCTGTGTGCCTCTGATTTGACTCTGGAGAAAAAGTGCAATGAGAGAAATCTCTGCTTAACTCCCAAGAGGAACCACGTCCCCTGCCCTCCCAGCCCTTGGCTCTCCACCGATAAGCCCTGTGCTTGTCCCCCTCATCCTTTCCCCCAGCCCCCAGCATCCCTGCTCAACCCGGGCAGGGATGCACAGCTCCAGGCAAGTGTGACGGAAATGTATGGCCAAGAATGGTGATGTATTTATTAAGTGAATCCGACAACTTTCATTAACCCAAGCAGACATTATTAAAACATGCTGGTTGTCTCTGGGAAATGAAGTGCCCAGTGCAGGCTGAGAGCCAAGTCCCTACTTGTATGCTCCAAGCCACTGAGTGTGGGCTGGGCCTCCCTCCTAGCATCCTGCATCTCATCCATCACTTTCCATGAGGTGGGCCCCATCCTGAGCCCCCATGGTACTCCCTTACAGCAGTCACCACAGGACACCTCCATCTGGCATCCCTCTGAGACAGGAATCCTAGACCCAGGTGGCCTGAGGCCCAGAGACCGCAGGTGCTCCATCCCTCCCACTGCCTGCACCTGAAGATGGAGCCACCTTGGGGCCCCTGGGCGACTACATTAAATGCAGCACAGTAAACCTGACCAGAGTCCTGGCAGCGGCTGAAGAGGCACCACTGGACGTGTGGTTTGGTGTGGTCCCCACTTTCTGGCCCACCGGAGTCAGTGACTAGGTAGAGTTATCCCTGGGGGCCCAGTCGGGGCAGGTGGGAAAGCAGGGGTGCCAGAGAAGATGCAAGAGGATGGGGAGGAACCGAGTAGAAAGAGCAGGACCAAGAAAGGCGGGAGACAGGCTGTTGGGACAGGACCTTGCCTGAACTGTGCGCCGCCGCCTGTGATCATGGGTCTTTGCTGAGGTGCAGGAAGCAGTAATAATCCACGATGCAATTTACAGTGCGCTGTTTCATAGGCCATCTCCTCCGCTCCTCATAAGTCCTGCTGGGAGGGTGACAGATCGGCCTGGTTTCCCTCTTGTGCCGATGGTGAGAGGAAGCTCAGAGAAGTTAAGTAACGCAAGTGAGGTTGCGAAGTCGCTAAGTGGCCACTCCGGGATGGTGCCCAGGCCTCCGACCGAGCACCCAGCCTTGTTTCACGGCCTCACCTCGCAGACCGCTCGTTTTACTGAGTTCCACACACTGGTGTCTGGCAGAGTCGAGACACTGTTTGGAGTCTGCCGTCCTGCACAACCTCAGAACCACGCGCTGTGCTCCAGGTGCTCAGGCCACGTGCTGTGCACACCTGCCCACCCACAGGAGCTCGGACCGCAAGGCCAGCAAGGACCGTGCTACCCTGACTGGTCACCTGGCTCTCCATCACCTTTTCTACACAGTGAATTCTCGTGGAGGAGACTAACTAAACGCTGTGCACGTGTCCAGCACAGCCTGGCACAGAGTAGGTGTTCAGCAAGCAATGGCTCCTGGCATTCTTCTTAAAGACCAGGGCAAAACCTATGCAGTGGGGTAAGATGGCGGAAGAGTAAGACGCGGAGATCACCTTCCTCCCCATGGATACACCAGAAATACAGCTACACGTGGAACAACTCCTACAGAACACCTACTGAACGCTGGCAGAAGACCCCAGACCTCCCAAAAGGCAAGAAACTCCCCACATACCTGGGTAGGGCAAAGCGGAGAGATTCCCGCACAGAGGAGCGGTGCCGAGCGGCACTCACCAGCCCGAGAGGCTTGTCTGCTCGCCCGCCGGGGCGGGCGGCGCTGGAAGCTGAGGCTCGGGCTTCGGTCAGAGCGCAGGGAGAGGACTGGGGCTGGCGGCGAGAACTCAGCCTGAAGGGGGCTAATGTGCCACAGCTAGCCGGGAGGGAGTCCGGGAAAACTCTGGAGCTGCCGAAGAGGCAAGAGACTTTTTCTTCCCGCTTGGTTTCCTGGTGCGCGAGGAGAGGGGATTAAGAGCGCTGCTTAAAGGGGCTCCACAGACGGGCGCGAGTCGCGGCTGAAAGCGCGGAGCCCAGAGACGGGCGTGGGACGCTGGGGCTGCTGCTGCCGCCGCCAAGAAGCCTGTGTGCGAGCGCAAGTCACTGTCCACACCGCCCTTCCGGGAGCCTGTGCAGCCCGCCACTGCCGGGGTCCCGGGATCCAGGGGCGGCTTCCCTGGGAGAACGCACGGCGCCCCTCGGACTGGTGCAACGTCACGCCGACCTCTGCCACTGCAGGCTCGCCCCGCACTCCGTGCCCCTCCCTCCCGCCCGGCCTGAGGGAGCCAGAGTCCCCGAACAGGCTGCTCCTTTAACCCTGTCCTGTCTGAGCGAAGAACAGACGCCCTCCGGCGACCTACACGCAGAGGCGGGGCCAAATCCAAAGCTGAGACCCAGGTGCTGTGAGAACAAAGAAGAGAAAGGGAAACCTCTCTCAGCAGCCTCAGAAGCAGCGGATTAAAGCTCCACAATCAACTTGATGTACTCTGCATCTGTGGAATACATGAATAGACAACAAATCATCCCAAATTGAGGAGCCAGGAGTCAGTGCTGTGCCTCTGAGGTGGGAGAGCCAACTTCAGGACACTGGTCCACAAGAGACCTCCCAGCTCCACATAATATCGAACGGCGAAAATCTTCCAGAGATCTCCATCTCAACACCAGCACCCAGCTTCACTCAACGACCAGCAAGCTACAGTGCTGGACACCCTATGCCAAACAACTAGCAAGACAGGAACACAACGCCACCCATTAGCAGAGAGGTGGCCTAAAATCATAAAAAGTCCGCAGACACCCCAAAACACACCACCAGACGTGGACCTGCCCACCAGAAAGACAAGATCCAGCCTCATCCACCACAACACAGGCACTAGTCCCCACAACCAGGAAGCCTACACAACCCACTAAACCAACCTTAGCCACTGGGGACAGACACCAAAAACAACAGGAACTACGAACCTGCAGCCTGCAAAAAGGAGACCCCAAACACAGTAACATAAGCAAAATGAGAAGACAGAAAAACACACAGCAGGAGAAGGAGCAAGATAAAAACCCACCAGACCTAACAAATGAAGAGGTAATAGGCAGTCTACCTGAAAAAAAATTCAGAATAATGATGGTAAAGATGATCCAAGATTCTATTTCCCAGATCCATAATCTTGGAAATAGAATAGACAAAATGCAAGAAACAGTTAACAAGGACCTAGAAGAACTAAAGATGAATCAAGCATCGATTAAAAACACAATAAATGAAATAAAAAATACTCTAGATGGGATCAATAGCAGAATAACTGAGGCAGAAGAACGGATAAGTGAGGTGGAAGATAAAATAGAGGAAATAACTGCTGCAGAGCAAAATAAAGAAAAAAGCATGAAAAGAACAGAGGACAGTCTCAGAGACCTCTGGGACAACATTAAACGCACAAACATTCGAATTATAGGGGTTCCAGAAGAAGAAGAGAAAAAGAAAGGGACTGAGAAAATATTTGAAGAGATTATAGTTGAAAACTTCCCTAATATGGGAAAGGAAATAGTTAATCAAGTCCAGGAGGCACAGAGAGTCCCATACAGAATCAATCCAAGGAGAAATACGCCAAGACACATATTAATCAAACTGTCAAAAATTAAACACAAAGAAATCATATTAAAAGCAGCAAGGCAAAAACAACAAATAACACACAAGGGAATCCCCATCAGGATAACAGCTGATCTCTCAGCAGAAACTCTACAAGCCAGAAGGGAGTGGCAGGACATAATTAAAGTGATGAAGGAGAAAAACCTGCAACCAAGATTACTCTACCCAGCAAGGATCTCATTCAGATTTGATGGAGAAATTAAAACGTTTACAGACAAGCAAAAGCTGAGAGAGTTCAGCACCACCAAACCAGCTTTACAACAAATGCTAAAGGAACTTCTCTAGGCAAGAAACACAACAGAAGGAAAAGACCTACAATAACGAACCCAAAACAATTAAGAAAATGGGAATAGGAACATACATATCGATAATTACCTTAAATGTAAATGGACTAAATGCTCCCACCAAAAGACACAGATTGGCTGAATGGATACAAAAACAAGACCCATATATATGCTGTCTACAAGAGACCCACTTCAGACCTAGAGACACATACAGACTGAAAGTAAGGGGATGGAGAAAGATATTCCATGCAAATGGAAACCAAAAGAAAGCTGGAGTAGCAATTCTCATATCAGACAAAATAGACATTAAAATAAAGACTACTAGAAGAGACAAAGAAGGACACTACATAATGATCAAGGGATCGATCCAAGAAGAAGATATAACAATTGTAAATATTTATGCACCAAACGTAGGAGCACCTCAATACATAAGGCAAATACTAACAGCCATAAAAGGAGAAATCGACAGTAACACAATCATAGTAGGGGACTTTAACACCCCACTTTCACCAATGGACAGATCATCCAAAATGAAAATAAATAAGGAAACAAAAGCTTTAAATGATACATTAAACAAGATGGACTTAATTGATATTTATAGGACATTCCATCCAAAAACAACAGAATACACATTTTTCTCAAGTGCTCATGGAACATTCTCCAGGATAGATCATATCTTGGGTCACAAATCAAGCCTTGGTAAATTTAAGAAAATTGAAATCATATCAAGTATCTTTTCTGACCACAATGCTATGAGACTAGATATCAATTACAGGAAAAGAGCTGTAAAAAATACAAACACATGGAGGCTAAACAATACACTACTTAATAACGAAGTGATCACTGAAGAAATCAAAGAGGAAATTAAAAAATACCTAGAAACAAATGACAATGGAGACACGACGACCCAAAACCTATGGGATGCAGCAAAAGCAGTTCTAAGGGGGAAGTTTATAGCAATACAATCCCACCTTAAGAAACAGGAAACATCTCGAATAAACAACCTAACCTTGCACCTAAAGCAATTAGAGAAAGAAGAACAAAAGCATCCCAAAGTTAGCAGAAGGAAAGAAATCATAAAAATCAGATCAGAAATAAATGAAAAAGAAATGAAGGAAACGATAGCAAAGATCAATAAAACTAAAAGCTGGTTCTTTGAGAAAATAAACAAAATTGATAAACCATTAGCCAGACTCATCAAGAAAAAAAGGGAGGGGCCTCCCTGGTGGCGCAGTGGTTGAGAGTCCGCCTGCCGATGCAGGGGATACGGGTTCGTGCCCCGGTCTGGGAGGATCCCATATGCCGCGGAGCGGCTGGGCCCGTGAGCCATGGCTGCTGAGCCTGCGCATCCGGAGCCTGTGCTCCGCAACGGGAGAGGCCACAACAGTGAGAGGCCCGCGTACCACAAAAAAAAAAAAAGAAAAAAAGGGAGAAGACTCAAATCAATAGAATTAGAAATGAAAAAGGAGAAGTAACAACTGACACTGCAGAAATACAAAAGATCATGAGAGGTTATTACAAGCAACTCTATGCCAATAAAATGGACAACCTGGAAGAAATGGACAAATTCTTAGAAATGCACAACCTGCCAAGACTGAATCAGGAAGAAATAGAAAATATGAACAGACCAATCACAAGCACTGAAATTGAAACTGTGATTAAAAATCTTCCAACAAACAAAAGCCCAGGACCAGATGGCTTCACAGGCGAATTCTATCAAGCATTTAGAGAAGAGCTAACACCTATCCTCCTCAAACTCTTCCAAAATATAGCAGAGGGAGGAACACTCCCAAACTCATTCTACGAGGCCACCATCTCCCTGATACCAAAACCAGACAAGGATGTCACAAAGAAAGAAAACTACAGGCCAATATCACTGATGAACATAGATGCAAAAATCCTCAACAAAATACTAGCAAACAGAATCCAACAGCACATTAAAAGGATCATACACCATGATCAAGTGGGGTTTATTCCAGGAATGCAAGGATTCTTCAATATACGCAAATCAATCAACGTGATACACCATATTAACAAATTGAAGGAGAAAAACCATATGATCATCTCAATAGATGCAGAGAAAGCTTTTGACAAAATTCAACACCCATTTATGATAAAAACCCTGCAGAAAGTAGGCATAGAGGGAACTTTCCTCAACATAATAAAGGCCATATATGACAAACCCACAGCCAGCATCGTCCTCAATGGTGAAAAACTGAAACCATTTCCACTGAGATCAGGAACAAGACAAGGTTGCCCACTCTCACCACTCTTATTCAACATAGTTTTGGAAGTTTTAGCCACAGCAATCAGAGAAGAAAAGGAAATAAAAGGAATCCAAATCGGAAAAGAAGAAGTAAAGCTGTCACTGTTTGCAGATGACATGATACTATACATAGAGAATCCTAAAGATGCTACCAGACAACTACTAGAGCTAATCAATGAATTTGGTAAAGTTGCAGGATACAAAATTAATGCACAGAAATCTGTGGCATTCCTATATACTAATGATGAAAAATCTGAAAGTGAAATCAAGGAAACACTCCCATTTACCATTGCAACAAAAAGAATAAAATATCTAGGAATAAACCTACCTAAGGAGACAAAAGACCTGTATGCAGAAAATTATAAGACACTGATGAAAGAAATTAAAGATGATACAAATAGATGGAGAGATGTACCATGTTCTTGGATTGGAAGAATCAACATTGTGAAAATGACTCTACTACCCAAAGCAATCTACAGATTCAATGCAATCCCTATCAAACTACCACTGGCATTTTTCACAGAACTAGAACAAAAAATTTCACAATTTGTATGGAAACACAAAAGACCCCGAATAGCCAAAGCAATCTTGAGAACGAAAAATGGAGCTGGAGGAATCAGGCTCCCTGACTTCAGACTATACTACAAAGCTACAGTAATCAAGACAGTATGGTACTGGCACAAAAACAGAAAGATAGATCAATGGAACAGGATAGAAAGCCCAGAGATAAACCCACGGACATATGGTCACCTTATCTTTGATAAAGGAGGCAGGAATGTACAGTGGAGAAAGGACAGTCTCTTCAATAAGTGGTGCTGGGAAAACTGGACAGGGACATGTAAAAGTTTGAGACTAGATCACTCCCTAACGCCATACACAAAAATAAGCTCAAAATGGATAAAAGACCTAAATGTAAGGCCAGACACTATCAAACTCTTAGAGGAAAACATAGGCAGAACACTCTATGACATAAATCACAGCAAGATCCTTTTTGACCCACCTCCTAGAGAAATGGAAATAAAGACAAAAATAAACACATGGGACCTAATGAAACTTAAAAGCTTTTGCACCGCAAAGGAAACCATAAACAAGACCAAAAGACAACCCTCAGAATGGGAGAAAATATTTGCAAATGAAGCAACTGACAAAGGATTAATCTCCAAAATTTATAAGCAGCTCATGCAGCTCAATAACAAAAAAACAAACAACCCAATCCAAAAATGGGCAGAAGACCTAAATAGACATTTCTCCACAGAAGATATACAGACTGCCAACAAACACATGAAAGGATGCTCAACATCTTTACTCATTAGAGAAATGCAAATCAAAACTACAATGAGATATCATCTCACACCAGTCAGAATGGCCATCATCAAAAAATCTAGAAACAATAAATGCTGGAGAGGGTGTGGAAAAAAGGGAACCCTCTCGCACTGCTGGTGGGAATGTGAATTGGTACAACCACTATGGAGAACGGTATGGAGGTTCCTTAAAAAACTACAAATAGAACTACCATATGACCCAGCAATCCCACTACTGGGCATATACCCTGAGAAAACCATAATTCAAAAAGAGACATGTACCAAAATGTTCATAGCAGCCCTATTTACAATAGCCCGGAGATGGAAACAACCTAAGTGTCCATCATCGGATGAATGGGTAAAGAAGATGTGGCACATATATACAATGGAATATTACTCAGCCATAAAAAGAAATGAAATTGAGCTATTTGTAATGAGGTGGATGGACCTAGAGTCTGTCATACAGAGTGAAGTAAGTCAGAAAGAGAAAGACAAATACTGTATGCTGACGCATATATATGGAATTTAAGAAAAAAAAATGTCATGAAGAACATAGGGGTAAGACAGAAATAAAGACACAGACCTACTTGAGAACGGACTTGAGGATATGGGGAGGGGGAAGGGTAAGCTGTGACAAAGCGAAAGAGAGGCATGGACATATATACACTACCAAACGTAAGGTAGATAGATAGTGGGAAGCAGCCGCAGAGCACAGGGAGATCAGCTGGGTGCTTTGTGACTGCCTGGAGGGGTGGGATGGGGAGGGTGGGAGGGAGGGAGATGCATGAGGGAAGGGATATGGGAACAGATGTATATGTATGACTGATTCACTTTGTTATAAAGCAGAAACTAATAAAAAAATAAATAAATAAATAAATAAATAAACCTATGCAGTGCGGCCAGGATTTATTGACTGCTCTGGTCTCATCCTGGTTTGGGAACAGCGTGTTGCAGACTTTCCGGGATGGTCTCTTCCCATAAGTACACTCACCCTTGTCACCTCCATGTCCTTGTTTTGGGCTGAGAAATGCAGTCGTCACAATACTGGACACGCTGAGCAGACAGCACAAGGATAGGGCTGTAGCTTATTCATCTTTTATTCCCACTACCTAGCATCTTTCCTGATGTGACGGATTATCAATACATGTTACTAGGTGGATAGAAGGGAGGGAGGAAGAAAAACTGCCCAGTAAACAAAAAGTGGATGGATGATAAGAATCTTGATATTCTGTGGCTGCTCTACCATCTCAACAGATTCAGTTGCCTCTACACAACAGGGCAACACAGGTGCTGCTTGGTCTCAGAGTCAGTGGGGAGAGGGGTATTCAACTGGGGGACATGGGTAAAAGCCTTGTGATGGGGAGTACGGGTCCTATGCCTACTCCCTGGCCTGTACCACTTTTCTCTTCCTATCAGCAGGCCTGGCCAACCCAGAGCTGCCAGCCCTGCAGAGCCAGGAAAGGTGACAGCTGCAGCTCCGCTGGCAGCACGGAGGCTGCCGGACTTCAGGCAGCGCCCAGAGAGTGGCACGGCTGTGCTGCTAGCAGCAGGCGCCGCCACCTTAACCCTCTGATGCCTGGCCCAGCACAGCTGCTCAGGCAGCCGAGACCCGCACCCATTCCTTCCCTCTCAGCTTGTCTGTGGAGAGGAGGTAACAGAGGGGGGCTCCCCCCTACTTCCACGCCCCTCTCTGCCTTGGCAGGGCTCCTGTCCCCACCCCACCCCTTCCTCCCGTGACCTCTCCTTCCCTAGGCACCGGGGCCGCTGCTGCTCCCTTATTTATGGGGAACCAGGGCTCTCGCCACAGGGGAGGGGGATATTTCTCTCCAAACCAGCTGCTATGAAATGCTGCCAGGAGGGAGCCAGAGCTGGCTGGAGTCCTTACCTGCCTGCTCATTGGTATTCAACGTGAATTTACTGTTTTAATCAAAGCACTAAGTGAAACAGGGAGCTCCGATATCCTCACCCTGGCACGGCGGGGCTCGGCAGCCGTGGAAATCTGTAGAGGATTCTCAACATTATGGCCCATCCAATGCAAAATGGATTCCCTACTTGGAGTGTAGCCAGAGCCCTCCCCCGTTGGGCAACAGTGTGATGTAGCTTGTAGAGAAAGGATCTCAGGCTGGTCTCTAGGTCTCAACCACCCAGACTCAGTAATTATGTACTGAGACCCCTGCAGACACGGCTGAGTGAGAGAGGCCTGCATCTCCCTTGGCCACGCTTCCTATCTGAGGCCTTAACCTTTCCCAGAGCAGTCCTCGAAAAGCTCCTTCTCTCTTACTTGTCTTTCTAGCCCACAAGAACTGCCCCAGAACAGAACAGCAAGCTCAGCGTAAATGGGCTTATCAAGGCCATGGTTCCCAGGTCCAAGGGAGGGTCCCAAATTGGAACCCCAGCTGAAGTGACTCAGGTCCAAGGCTAGGTGGAGGCTTCACACTGATGGTGGAGCCACATTCCCTTCTTCCTGTGATGGAATTGTGAAGTCAAAAAACCTGGACGCAGGCCCTAAGTCAGTCACTTACTAGCTGTGTGACTTCAGGCAAAGCGCTTCCCTCTCTGAGCCTGTCCCACGTGGCCAGATGAGGATGGCTTCGCAGGACGTTGTGAGGATGATCAAATGAAATAATGTACGTAGATGTGCTGTGTAATCCAGGAGGCGTTTGACCGAGGCAAGTTGTTATTGTGGCATCGCTGGCGCAGGTGGAAAGTACAGAGGGCCACAGGCCAGGCCTCAGAGAGCGGAGTTGGAGGCCTGCTTCCTCCCCAGTAACCCCCCACACCACAGGCTCCATAACCCCCAGACCTAGAAAGCTCGGAGGGCTAAGGTCTCCCTGCTGGAGCCACCTCTGATGGTGCACACACAATGCTTCCCCTCATTCAGAGCGGCGGCTTCATCATTCATCAAAAGGCAAACAGAAAGGCTACTGGGGCTGACCTCTCTGTCACCGCTCCTGGGGAAAGACTTTGTTTTGTGAGGAGGGAGGGGAGCCAGTCCCCATCCCGGTAAACAAACTCAGCCTTTCAAGTAGCTCCTGTGCAGGGTTGATCGTGCACCGGGAAAGGCCACTGCCCTGCCGGGCCTCGTCAGGCCTCGCTGGTTGCTTCTGTGACTTTGCCAGGAGAATCAAAGAGGCAGCCTTGGGTGACCGTGTTTCATCTCAGATGCTCACAGGATCCCTTGTCTCCTGAAACGCGTGCTGTCCTGTGTGCACAGCTCTCGGGCTGAGATGTCCACTTTTTAATACAGAGGCCTTAAGGAGAGCCAGATCCTGAGGAAGGAAAGATGGAGCTGGGAGAGAAGGACCTGGCTTTCACCCGGAGCATCCTGTGTGCCAGTGTGGAGACCGCGCTGAGGGGGCCAGCGTGGGCCACCCGCTGGCTATGCCTTGTTCTCTGCTCTGTCCTCTGGATTCAAACATCTCGCATGTGCATCTCAAGGGGGCTATTTTAGAAGATGGGTCACGTTTCAGGGGGACATCGGGAACAGAACTCCAAAAACAAGCCTAGCGGCAGAGGTTGTGGTTTGGGACTGAGCAGGAGACTCCAAACTGGTGTCTAGGACTTTCAGGGGGCAGGATGAATGGCATTGCAGGGGGACAGAGAAGAATGGACGGGCAGCGCAGACAAGGTGGGGAAGGCAGGGAAAGGGCCGGCCTGCTTTCCCAGATTATCGTTGGTGCCCGGCGGAGAAGGACCGGCTGAGCAGTGAGGTAGAAGGCTTCTGTTTACAGCCATCTATCTCCCATAATTAGCCATTTAGGAAGAAAATAGCCTTCAGATTCAAAGGTAAATTGACTTACATTGGGATAATAACGTTTGATTGAGCACGGGAAGTTCATCTTTAGAGTATGTGAGCAAACAAATTGCTTTTCTTCCCTGGTGCTTGGGAAGAAACAAGATGAGATTACAGGTGCTCCCGGACCTGTGTTCCCATCTCCTGTAGGCATTATCTGGCCCAGGGCTCGGCCACCGAACCGAGGGTGCCCATGGCTCCGTCTCCGCTGGTTGTTTCCTGATCCTTGTTTTGGAGGGTTTTTAAACTATATGGCATCACACTGATGCAGCAAACCCTTATGATTGTCTACAAGAGCATGAAGAGACATAAATTCCCTCCCTTAGATAGAGGCTGGTTCATAAATACATGTCTTTATTGCTTCCTAGATTGGAGAAATTGCTCTGAGCTTTGGCTTCCTGGAACACAGTGGGAGCAGGGGGAGGGAGGCAAAGGTTTTTAAATTTTGCTTCTGACTCTGGTTGTGAAATCTTGGATGATTTTCTGTAGACGTCACTGCATTCTGAGCTTCTTAGGATGGAGGATTAGGGAAGGGATGAGAAAGTGAGGAGGGAACATATACATAATGAAAATATGTATCTGATATAGATACAAACTGATTGGGACTCAGATAGGGAATAGGAACGCTCCCTGGAGAAGTCAGGTAGTTTTATTTATTTTTTTTTTTTCAGAGGAAGAAAGTTTGAGTCAGCCTTTGAAAGGTAAGCATAGAAGTGAATTATCAGAGATGCACACAGACCCCCAGGGCCTCGTTGGTCAGGCCTCTTCTGGCACTTTGGGTTCTGGCAGACATTCAGATTATACTTAGGTTCCTAAGAGAAACCAGGAATCACCTCAGTAGAGCTTCATCTCAGCTATGTCTTTCTTCCACTTATTCTGATAATGTATTTTTAGAATAGGGGTAAAGGGATGTGAACAGCCCATAGATTAGAGCATGTGTGCAGATATGTGTGTGTGTGTGTGTGCGCACGCACACGCATGAACGCACTACTACAAGTGGATGTGAAAGGTTTAAGTCCTTGAGTCTAAACATGTAGGAGCAAAATAAAGAAACACATTTTTAGGCTACTAAAGACCTGTATTTGTTATCTACTACTGTAGAACAGAGTACCCCCAAATTAGCAGCTTAACACAGTACACACTTCTTATATCAAAATCTCTGTGGCTCAGCTGGGTCCTCAGCTTCCATGGAACCCAAGGCTGCAGTCGAGGTACCAGCCAGGCCTGCTGTCACCTCAAGGCTCCCCTGGGGAAGGATCCGGTTCCACGCTTAGTCCCGTGCCTGTTGACCCCATTCAGGTCTCTGCAGGCTGTTGGATTGAGGGCCTCCGCTCCTCACTGGATGTTGGCCAAAGACCAACCTCAGTTCTTGCCCCATGGGCCTCTCCAACAGGGTGGCTTTCTTCTGCAAAGCAAACATCAAGAAGACAAGACAAAGAGTATGTGTGCCACCTAGACACACCCAGAAGTTACAGTCCTTTATGACTGAATTATAGCTGTGACCTCTCATCACTCTGGCCATATTCTCTTCACTAGAAACAAGGCACTACAACCAGCCCACACTCGAGTGGAGCGAGTACACCTGGGCTTGAAAACCAGGAAACAGCATCATTGGGAACCTGCCTTGGTCACACAGGCCCTGGGCTTCCAAGTCAAAACCCCTGAATGTGGACCAAGACAATGCAAGCCCAGCCAGGGGTTGAATTCAGGAACAGAGCCCCAGTCTTCTGGTTCTCTCCCCACAGTCTTTTCAACTACAGAGAAGGTCACACATCAAAAGGGTGGTCAGTGGATTGGCTGGAGCCAGGGGAGTGTCCTGGAGAAGCCCACCCAAAGCTTATCTACTCAACAGCTGAAGTAGGTCCCCTGCAGAGGCCTGTGGTGATCCCAGAAGTCTTCCCCAGGCTTGGCAAACCCCTAGGGGTTTTCATATGAAGGAAAAAAGAGGTTTTCTTTTGAAAAAAAGTGGGCCTCAGTTTCTACACAGGTCCCTGTCTGCCTGACCCACATCCAGCCAGATGCCAAGAGAGAAGGGGTGAAGCAGAGAGCCACAAAGGGGGTACAGAGGAATCAACCCAAGAAGAGTGGCCACCTTTTCACTTTAATAATTCAAGGCAACAGAGGAGAGTCAGGGGATGAAATCACAGGCGCAGCAGAAAGCGCCTGCCTCAGAGAGAGCCATTAGGGGCCAAGACACCAAGCAGGAACAATGCAGCTGAGACAACGGACGTGCTGAAAAGCCCTGGAAATAGGGTGCACAGAGTCCCACTTCTGGGACGTCTTCACAGATTAATAACGTTTTTGAGGATTTCCGAAAACATTTCTATGAGTCAGAGCCTAAGAGGGGCCAACGTGGGGCTCTTTGAAGCATCCTTTTCAGCAGCTTGAAACGGCAAATGTCTCTGCACCCAGCAAGGAGGGGCGAGGCCTGGGCTGAGCCAGGAAAAGCTATTGTGTCTCTAGAAAATGGGAGCCCACAAAGGGACTTTATAACAGCCCCGAGCAAGCCATTGAACTTGGAAGGCAGGCACATGCCTTAGCCCAGGAACAATCCACACCAACAATGCGAGGGAGGCCTCCACTGCTCAGATACAGAAAATGCAAGATCTTCAAACAGAGGGGGATGGCATGCTCAGAAGCCTAGAGTAGGCCCCAGAAGTCAGAGATAATGTTTACAAGACAAAACAAGAATTATTATTCCCACTGTAGAGGTACAGAAACTGAAGCTCAAAGACATTTAATGATTTATCCAAAGTCTCAGGAATAAATGATAGAGCACGTAATCATTCTGTATCATTGGCATTCAATAGTTAGTAGCAGATATCCAAAGCACCAGTGGCATAAGCAAGCTAGGGGTTAATTTTTCTCTCACATAACATGAAGTTTGGAGGTAAGTAGGCAGCCCATCCATAGCACTGGCTTCCATACTTGGTTTATACCTCATGGTCATAAAACGGCTGCTAAAGCTCCAGCTATGGCTCCACATTTCAGGCAGGAAGGAAAAAGAAGAGGAAAAAACAAAATAGATGTACCCTCCCAGGTAAATCAGCCATCTTTAAAGAATGGTTTCTGATTATATCTCATTAGCCACCTCTAGCCATTCAAGGGGGGGCTAGGAAATTCGTATTTTTTAGTTCAGTTACATTTCCTCCTCAACAATATAAGGATCCTGATGGTAAGTAAATGGGAGAATGTATATTAGATGGGCAAATTTTTTTGCTGTAAGATCCAAATTTCCTGAATCTAAATCCAAAATTCTGTCCACTACCCACACTGCCTGTGGTGACCATGGACAGAATGGCCCAGACTACTGACTAATACCATGTCCCCTGACTCTAACACAAAATCAGTGGCTTCACTAAACTATCCAGCATCCAGAGCATCCCGCTGCCCAGCACTGGTTTTGCACCAAAGACCCCAGGAAAATATGAATGTGCCCACTAAATCCTGGCCCCATTAGCTGTGGGCCAGCCCAGATCTCCTCTCGAAGAGGTGTGTCTCCTCCGCTCGAATGAACTCATATCTCTACTTCTGTTAGGGCCATGCAGAACCAGGCACAGGCCTTTGCTGCCACAGGAGCAATATTACAGGATGTTGTGGAGGAATGAAGTAGCTGTTGTGTTCCACTCTAGACAGAGCTGGATTTCCAAGTGATAACAGTATTTGGCAAGTTACATAGAAAAGTGTATGCAGGCATCAGAGCAGAAGAATGGCAGTCAGTTGCATATATGTTTATTAATTCCCCAGCGACCGGGGCAAGTTGCCACATTCTGCCCCATTGATACCAACTTGTATTCCATGTCAGGGAAGACAAGGGTCCCATTTTTCTCTGGTGCAGCAAACAAAGAGCCCATAACCAGTCATGAGGGTAGGAACGTGAGCGAGCAGAGTGGGGCCACTTTGAGACCAAAATAGTTTGGAGCTCCCACTGGAAACTGTGACTCTGATGACAGGACAATGTGACAGGGTCATTCTTCCCACCAGCTTCCTCTTCCCCCATTTCCAAATTTCTCCCTATGACATTTCAAGTTACAAGGCTCCCATCTCAGAACTTCGACTTTGAATGGCTTTTCATACTGGCCTTGAAGAAGATGGTGTCATCAGTGACCTTTTTAAAAGACCACGGGGACTTAATTAAAAACCAAACTTGGCCACTTAATTCACACGATCCTGTCGACTCCTGGGTGCTGGAGTGAACTCAGGCTTGTCAGCTTACAGCCGGCTGCTGGCAGTGCCCTTCGGTGTCCCCACACTGTGGAGCTGCAGAGTGACAGGCAGGCTCTGGCCCAGGCCCCAGGGCCACTGATGCCGCTTTTGGGGAGAGCAGGGCCCAGCCACTGAGAGCTGAGGGGCTCTGTGGAGAGGCGGAAGAGCCCATCGGGGAGACCGAGGCATCTGTGCAGGGAAAGGGCCTCAGAGGAAGAGATTGGGGGCCACAGGGGCTTCCGGTGACGGCGAGTCTAGAGCAAGGGCATTCCTCCTATGTCCTAGCTTTCCTCTGAGTGACTCAGCAGAGGGACTGGAACGCATATAATGACCCCATCCTGCTCCCTCCTCCTGCTTTGAAGATTCCAGCGATGGGCAGATGGCTGTGCCCACACGTGTCCCCTGGGCCCTGGAAACCATACCCTGGGTTCTGCCTCTCTCTCCCAGAACCCATCCCCAGAGGCCACCAAACTCATCTGGAAGGCCAGGTTGGAGGGTGGTGTCTGCTCTTTTTATTTTATTGGTACTGGCTTTTATTCCTGCTTCCCAAAAGAGGAAAGCAGGGCGCATGGTGCGAGAGATGCTGTGAGGAGCTGAGCGCTCCTAGGAGAGAGTGGATAGAAGCATCTTCTCACCACTGCCAGAGTGTGCCTGCCAGGAGACGGGAGGCAAGGTCCTTCCCAGCCACATCCAATAACTGCACACTCAATGCAACTAAGAAACATGGAAAGAACTTCTCAGAGGTCAAATCAGCTGCTTGATCCTAGGTCCAAGGTCCTCACATTCCCATTTCTCCCCCTACAGAAGGAAGAGCATGTAGGGAAAGGAGACCTCGATTCTGGTACTTCCCCCACCACTAACTGGCTGTGCAACCTTGGACACGTTACTTAACCTCTCTGGCCCTCAGGTGCCACCTCTGTAAAGTAGAGTGAATAATATTCTACAGGTGATGATCTTCTAGGTTTTGTTGCACTTAATTCATTCGTTTGAGAGTTTGCTAAGCATCTAGCATATGCCAGGCACTCATTAGATCTGAGCATAAGACAGTGAACAGAGCATTCTTGCTACACTCCTTCATGGACATAGATGCTGGACGTCAGAGTTGCTGGGACTTTCTGGAAGGGAACCCTTGAACTTGGTGAACAGCCTCTGGAGAAGACAGCTCAGCCCCAAGGCGGGATCTGCCACCTCTGCTTGAATGGCTTTCCCTGTGGTCCATCAGAGCCTAGGGCAGAGGGATTCATCCTGGGAGGTTTTCCTGCCTTTCTAGGGGCCAAGACCTCGGCTGCTTCCCCCAGCTCCTAAAGGAAGAAACCCTTTGCCAGCCTATGGCTCTGGCTCTTAAATCATAGCTTATTACAATTCTTTATGACCACGCACACACCAGAGAAAGCTTTGGAAAAGCAGGTGGTGCCTGTGCCTGGAGAAGCTTCTGGCAAGAAGCTCCTGGCTCACTCTGTCACTACCGTCACCTAAGGCTTTGTCATTTCTTGTCATTCCCCTGTCACTCTCAAGGGGGCAGTGTGGCGTGGCTGAAGGGCGGGTGGTCAACGAGGTCTTTGGGAAAGAAAACCTCATTCTAGTCCTGTCTTTGTCACATATGGGCTGTGTGACCTTGGGCAAAGCACTTCGTCTCTCGAGTCACAGCAGCGTCATCCATAAGACGGTACTAACAACATATACCTCTCGGGACATGGTGGAGGTGAAAGGAGATGATTTATGTAAATGCTTGGTAAATTAATGAGGCTCAAATCAAAGGTCAAGTGTTACAATAGGAAGACCCTGACAAGGGAGGAAGAGGCCGAGACTCAAGTCATCAGCTGAGCGGGTATCTATCCAAGGCCTCCCCGTCCGGGTGTCGCCTCCTGCGTATTCCCGTCCCTGTGTCCTCCCACCGGGCACGGCTGGACTCGGCTCCGCCCAGGGGCTCTGCAGCTGCCCCTGCCCTGTCCCCACCTCCACTCTCTGGGAGTCAAAGAGGAGGCTGACTTGGGCTCCTTTGTCTGCCCGCAGTGGGTGTCCATCCCTGTCAGGCCCCTCCTCCCTGCTCGAGTGGGTTAAGAGCCTTGGAGAGAGAAGAGGAGGTGGATGACGTAGCTCTCGAGTGCTCTCCAGCCGGGCTGGCAGCCCGCAGACCTTGTCATGGGGGCCACAGCTGCGGGGACACAGTGCCACGGGCAGCCGAGGGGACCCTGAGTCCACGTGCAGCGCCCGCTTGGGAACCACGTGTTACGACCAGGTTCTACAACGGGTCGACCAGGCGCTACGACCCGTTGGGCCCAGGGTCTCAGAGCAGCTGCAAAGGGGCTTTTGCCAGGAAACGCCTCTCCCCCAGAACCCCACCCCGCTGGCCCGGAGGGCTGAGAACTGCATGGCGGAAGGCTTGCAGAAAACACCATGTAGACCCTAAACGCAAGTTCCTTCTCTGTGGCTTCAGAATTCTATATGATCTTTAGGACAATGATATTTTTTCCTAGGTTCTAGTCAGGGCCTCTGTCTTTCTATGAGGACCCCTGGCTAGACAGAGAAGGGGAGTTAGCCAGGAGGATGTGTTAGAAACCAGAGAATTGTAGAGCTGGCAGGGGCCTTAGAGAGTTTCTGCTGCTGCTTCTTTGTACCCTTAAAAGTCCCAGTCGTGAGGCCTCTGGGGCCCAGAGAGGTCAGCTGACTGGCCCAGACCCTCCAGCGGTGGACAGCCGGGAAGAAAGGACTCTCCCTGCCCTGTAGAGCTGAGCCCTACCCTTCACCTTCCTCCTTAGCTTTTAGCAACTCCCCATCCCTCCCAGCCCACCGCTCTGCCTTCCTCCTTCTCCAGGTAAAGGAGTCCCACATCCTAGTTTGTGGGAGACTGCACTGCACAGCGCTGTGCCCGGCATGGGGGTGGGGACTCGGGAGTGGAAGGGACGTACACTGTGCCAACACATGACAGAGGGAAAGGAGCCGAGGGATATGAGTTCTTTTCCCCTTTAAGGCAGAAGGAAAGACAGGAGTTCTGCAAATGCGCCACTCCTTCATCTCTCCCTGTGATTTGTCTGTGAGTCGATGAGCAAACACCTGCCCATCCACAGGGCACAGGTGATGAAGTGAGGACCTGGCCTTTTCCTCCAGAGGAGAACAGTCAGATTGCATCTCCTGATGCCCCAAGTACCACTACAATGATGACAACAATCCAGTGGGTCAACCTGCACAGCTTCCTGGGGGGACGGATGAGACCGATGACTTCCCAGCTTTTGCCGGCGGGGTGGGGGGGCCATCAAAAATCCTTTTGAGGATCTGCTAAAAGCTATGGAGACGATGGTTTTCCCTCTCTAAAGCTTTTATGCACATTCACTCAAAATTAAGAAATTGCACGAGTCCCGCAAGTCATCCCATCTGTGCATGCCCAGACCCCGGCTGAGGACGCTGTTCTAGATTGTCTTGCACATACAGGGTAGTGTGGCCACAGGGAAATGACCAGCAGGCATGCAAGTCAGGCTGACAGACAGCAGGGAGCAGGGCCAGGCGGGCGTTCCACTGCCCATCCTGAGCCCAGAGGGGAAGCGGCAGCCTGGCAAGCGCGGGTCTGCTGCTGCGTCCACTTAGCACCCTGCCCTGCTGCCCCCATGAGCAGTAGGGGCTGCGGCTGGGGCTGGGGACAGTGTGACACTTGGCCCGCTGCCGTCAGCCAGAGAGAGCTAGCAGAGTGGAAATGCCAGTGCCCCTGAAGCCCCCCAGGTAACGGTGCTAAATAAAGGTAATTTTCACGTCACCAGCTAGCAATGGCTGAGCGCACGGGCAGTGGCCACAGAGTCAGTCACTTACTGGGCTTGCTGTCAGGCAACCGCTCTGAAGAGCCACCTGGCCCGTGGTCCGCATCCACACAAGGATAACCTGCAGAAAACAGCATCTTGGTGCCATGGAAAGCCTAGCCCCCAACATTTGCTTCTTCAAAGCCCTGGCGCTTTTCCTGTTGGAGAACTGTTCTCCGCAGAAAGGATGGGCTCACAGGCTGCTGGCCGAGAAGCCGTTTGTGCAAGCATCCTAACCTGGCCGGACCACGTGCCTCCTCCCCTCGGCCCCTCCTGGCTCCTAGGCATCCACAAGGAAGGCCTGCCAGGCCCTCTGCTCTAGCCAACAGCCCGCTTCTCATTATTTCAGGCCCCTTGCCCCTGTGGCCACACCCAGCTCCCCGCAGCAGCTTTCACTTCCCAGAGCACACACAGCTCAACCTGGGACTGGTTCCAAACCCATTTCCTCCCCAAGGCCTCCACAGATGGACCTGCGGGCCTACCTGCCCTGGTTCGTTTGGCCCTGACCCAAACAAAAGGGCTACTGACTCCCAGCCCCGGGGAACACTGCTCCGCGTGCAGTAGGCTCACCTGCCATGATGTCTTTGCCATGGTCCTTCCCATCGTCGTGTGTTCCGTCTTCCTCACTGAACCAGACTCCTCAAGGAAACTGCCTCTTCTAGACCCCAGTCTTCTGTGGGAGGCCACACAGTGTAGGGGGAAGATCATGAGCCTTGGAATCAGCTGAGACTGTCAAATCCGGGCTCCCCCCCCCCTTCTTAGCTGTGCAACTCCAGACTTTGCTCTGCCTCGGTTTTCTCATCCATAGAAAGGAAACAAGGATCCATGCTTCACTGTGTTCTTTACAAGGAATAAAACAATCACTGTTGGGAAAATACCTGGCACAGGGTCTGAGACGTCATAGGTGCCTAGCGCACTTAAGTCCCCATCCAAGGGGCCTGACAGCGGTTCTAGAATTTTATTTCATGGCCCACCCAGGGCTGCAGACAAGCCCTTCGCCATCGCAGGGACTCATCTCTGGAGAGTCCAAGGCAAAGAGCCCCCAGCCCGAGGATGAAGGCCCCAGAATCTGTCAGTGGCCTGAGGAGATGGAAGGGGAGGGCGTCTCTTGGCCCAGCAAGGGGCCTGGGGCTGCTTGGGCTCCAGAAATGGTGAGCTGTGTGACCTTGGGCAAGACACAGAATGTCTCTGAGCTTCCTTTTCCTCATCCTAAGGAAAATCACCCTGTCAACTTCAAGCATTATTGTGAAGAACAATGTGAAGTAGGGCGATGTCCCCGGGGCCGTATAACCAGTTGGGGTTTACCCTGCCCAGACTCGCTCCCTGCCGGAACGCATGGAAGATCACCCTGGGATTTATGCCTGGAGGTTAAGCAATTCTCTTGTTAAAGTGTTTATACCCTTGGGTTATGGCTGGTTACAAGCGTCAAGCCAGTTGCTAGACTTGAACACCTTAATACCATATTAATGTATTAGATCACCTTCTAATAAGGCAAGTGCCCCAGGAGGTGGGGTAAAATGAGACACACAGGCCAAGCAAACTGTGGTGAGAGAAGACACAGGGAGAACAGGGGAGGAAGAACCCGGGTGGGGTACCCAGCTAGGGAGGGTCCTGAGAAGCCTGAGCTCCGGGCTCCCTGGTAGGTGGAGAGAGGGGACGAGGTGGAGACCGAAGCCAGGGAGATGACAGGGCAAGAGAAGGTTTTACTCACCTGAAAAGTTTTCTGGCCATATTTCCTGCTTCACTCCATCCCCATCTTCCTCCCATCCCCCACTCCACCTACACACTCCCAGGGAAGGTCAGGATCTTCAGTGACCGGGTCCAAAAGCCCTGGTTGCTACTCCTTCTCCCCCGTGGACGGGGACAAGCAGGCACACTCCTCCCCTCTGCCCGGGAGGACAGAGACTACGGTCTGTGTCCCCAGCTTCCTTGAGCTGGGGACAGCAGCCCCCCACCCCCAGGCACAGCTCAGGTCCTAATTACACCCTCCACCACTTTCTCACTGAGGCTGAAATGGGGACAGATCGCTCACCAAGCAGTGGCAGTGACCTTCACAGGCCGTTTCACCTCCATCCAGCCCCCGACTCTCCTGGGACCAAGTTCTCTTTCATCTGGAGTGTTCTCTCCGTGCCACAGCAAAGCCAAGTGCAGCCATCAGAGACTAGGGGGCAGGAGAGGTGGGCTTTGGCCCTTGGCCACACAAGAGGGCAACAAAAAAAGCTTTACCCACAGTGGCTCATTTCTGGAAGACTTGGGGACTTAGGACTGGCTGATAGTTGCCAACCCGGGGACTTGGGGACCAAGAAAAGTGAGTGCAATCTTAATTGCAAAACGATGCTCAAAACATAAGGATGTGACGTGTCCCTTGGCTTTGTTCAGTCAGACCACATCTGGAATTTTGCATTCAGTTCTAGAAGTCGGTTTGAAAAGGGATGTTAACAAAACAGACCAGGGTGGTTTAGGTTGAAGGATCATGTCATATGAGGAAGAGGCAGGACATAGGCAGTGGTTCAGAACACAGATCTCCAGAGTCAGCTTCCTGGGCTCCCATTTGAGATTCAATAAATGCTCAACAAATATAAACTAGCATTAGTATTAGTATGAGTATTAATTACTATTAGTATTATTATTTGTATCTGTATCAGTATTAATATTTGTCTTCGTATTCATACTCGTGTTGGTACTGGTGTTAGTGTGGGTACCCAAGGATACTCTGTGCTGCAGTTGGACCCTGGTTGGTATTCGGGGGGAGCCCCGCTCAGAGGATGAGGCACAGTAGAGAGAGGGGCTCTGGGTTGTAACTGAAACAGGACTCAGCTAGCAGCAGGGTCCAGGGATGGCACCAGCCCAAGTCCGGCAGGTGAGGACACGGGCAAGGTGAGGCGAGGCAACAGGACACAGTGGGCCGAGGTGCAGGGCGTTTCTGCAGAGCACAGGTAGCAGGTGCCCCAGTCAGGAACCTGAGGCTGGGGGGTCAGGGGCTGCACTCCCACCCTCCAGGGAGTGTCCACACCACTCGGGGCCCAGAGAGGACGCATGTGCTTTAAGTTCAGAGACGTGGGAGTTCTTCCCCCCAGCACTGCCACTTAACGAGCTGTGTGACCCAGTGCAAATTACTCAACCTCCCTGAGTTCCCATTTCCTCATCTGAAACTGAGAGTGGCTGCTTCAGGGGGCTGTGAGGAGGGGGAGGCACTTAGCAGGACCCGCGCACTGGACCGTGATGGAGTGCCAGCTCCCTTTGCACGACAAGCAGGGAGGACTCCGAGCCGTCAGCGGTACAGCTGATGCTGCCCCCACCTGCAGGCCCCTGCCCCCTTGGCCGGAGTGACACGGGTCATGGACAAAGCGGCCTGAAAGTCCTGGAAGAGTCAGAGGACAGCTGCGCACCCCACGCAGGCTGGTGCGTCGGTTCCCTCCACGCAGACCCAGCCCAGGCTCTTCAGCTCCGGAGGGCTTGGAGGGCCCTTCATCTGCCGCTGGGTTATTTGTTGTCCCTGTTGTCACGAGGAACAGAAGAGAAACATCATCTCCAGCTGGAACCGCAGGAGGCAGATACCTCAAGAGGCATCCGCTCGGGGCGGCAGTAATTGCTCTGATTGGAAGGCGTTTCGTCAGGTTGCTAGGAGAGACAGGGAAGTGCAGCCAGTTTGCCGGTGCCCAGGGATTCCGGGAAAATCCTGGGGGCCTGTGGCTCCCTTGAAGAATGGGCGCCGGGCTCCACGCACCAAATTGCTGTTATTTCTTTCTGCCTGCAGCAAGCTCCCTGCTGGAGTGACGAATGCCCTGGGTTTCCCCTGGTTCCACCACCACCACCACTGTCTCCCTCACCTCAGTTATCTCAGGAGACAGAATTCTAGCCCTGCTCATAAATCCAGTCACTGGACACACATATCCTGAGTGCCTACTAATTGCCAAGTTGCGTTCTAGGTGTTTGGGGTATGCCAGGGAACAAAACAGATCCCTGAACTAAGGAGACTCTAAACAAAACATAATAGATAAGTAGATTATATAGAATGCTGCAGTGTGTTAGGTGACGGGAGACAGGGTAGACAGAGCAAAATAAGCTGGTGCGAGTGTGCCAGGGCAGGGCACCCCAAGGGAAACGTTCCACAGGGCTCCTCTCCTTCCCCTCCCCACCCAGGGACGCCTAGCAAGTTTCCACCAAACCACTTCTGGTTGCTGTTTCAGGGAAGGAGAGCCCCGACCTCCTCCAGACTCCTGTTCCCACCCCGACCTGCCAGGACAGCCCTCCCAGGTGGCTTACATTTTACAAAACACTTTTAACATGGAAAATCCTCTCCCTAAGGACACCCGAGGCCAAGGGTGTTTATTCCCATTTTGTGGATTAGGAGACAGGGGCTCCCAGAAGCTGAGTAACGAAGACCAAGGTCACACAGGTCTAGTAAGTGGTGTTGCCCAAATATGACCAGGACGTGGATTCCCATCCCAGCTCTCGGCCACCCTGCAGCGTGGCTCTCACTCCCCAGTCTCGTGCCACCCAGAACAATCCCATGAGCCAGGAATAATAAAGCCCATTTTGCTGATGGGAAACTAAGACTCAGAGAGTCTAAGTAACCTGCCTTAAGTCACACAGCAAAGCAAATGGCAGAGCCAGGACTTTTCCCAGATCTGCCTCCAATCCCAGGGCTCTCTCCCTGCCCCACAGATCCTACATCTTCTTACATCAGCTTGTCCTTCCTTCCTCCGAGCCCTCTCTGCACCCAGACCCAGGCTCTCTTTGCATTCAATCACCCCCATGATCACTAAAAAAAAAAAAAAAAAAAGATAGATGGCAATGAGAATTGTGTTCAACTATTTTACTTAAGTCATAATCATTCCTAATCTAAATTTGCAGGAATGTATTACACAGTCTAATCATTCACATATATTGTACGGCAGTTTCAATTTAGTGAAAAGTAAAAGCCATTCAGAAGGCAGAAATACGTTCAATGAACATCTCCTAGATTACAGTCCTGCAGTTGGTAAAGCACAGCCGGGTTTTTTTGACTCAGGGGTCGGTGCTGTCTGCTCTGGTTTGGGTGCATTTCCAGAAGCTCCGCCACGTACGGTTAAAGGCTGAAGGAGTCCAGAGCAAGGTGAAGATGCTCCAGGCTGCGGGGTCAGGGCAAGGAAAGGGCTGTGGGTTTGGACTCACTGCCCCTGATGGCCCAGACACCCGGCTGGGGTGTGCTAACCCCTCAGCCTCACCGCCCCACCCCACCACTGTCCCTCCAGCTCTGCTCCAGTCCAGACTAAACGTGCCTTCACCTGAACAGAACATGCTCCTTCTGACCGCCGGGCCTTTGCACGTGCCATTTCCTGAGCTGGGAACACTCTGCAGGCCCATCTTATCTGCCTGTCTCCCATTTGTCCCTCGGGTTTCAGCTTAGATGTCATGTCCTCTGTGAACCTTCTCCAAGAGCCACTGTATCTGGTGGTGACTCTCCTGCACATCGTCAAGGTGCCAGGCTCCTCTCATCAGAGCAGTGGCCACTCTCTATTTGGCCGCTGTCTGGCTGTCTCTCCCACTAGACCACCAGCTCCTTCATGGCAGGGACTCTGTCTTGTCCCTAAGCCTAGTCCTGGTAGGAGCTCAGTGAATATCCAGGGCGTGGATCAACAGTCCTGAGCATTTGCACACTGATTCGCCCTCCTCTGACACTTTCAGAGACCTGGCCACACGCCTGCCTCAAGACTTCCCTGTGAGCTCGGCTGGGTGTCCTCCTTGTCTGACCAAGTGACCGCAATAAGCCCCCAGCAGGTCAGTGGCCAAGTGATGTGAAAGCCGGGCCTGACCACTGGCTCCGAGCCTCCCCCTGCACTGCCTCATGATCGTTGCCTGTCAAGACGGGGAAGCGGCAGCGGCCAAGTCCGCACGGCCCAGAAAAGGTGGGAAGGCTAGATGTGGCAACATAAAAATTGATTTTGAGACCAAAAGACCCGAGTGCAACTCCCACTTCTGCTTCATCTATCGTGTGACTCTGAACAAGTCATCTGATTAATCTCTGAGCCTCTATTGTCAGGTTTATAAAGAGGAATGACAATACCTGCTACCTGTCTCAAAGGGTTGTATAAAGATCGAATGACAAGCAAAGGGTGAGGAGGAGGGTTACATATTTCAATGTGGCAGTGCCCGTGTGAGCATAGAAGCCACAAGACACCCCCCAACTCATGTACAACAAGGCGGGCTCAGCCGGACAACCTTGTACTTGATCGTGAATATCCAGCTCCAGTCAGGTTACCTAGTTGCCCAGTTACTCCATAAAGATTTAGACCAGGGAGGTGGCCGCGCTCAGCAACGTGAGTCTTACTGATTTGGGCTGTGAGTCCCTCACCAACGGGGACACATGGACAAGGGCCCCTCTGATTCAAGACCCTCAGGTGCCTCTTCCAGGCCAACGATCTTGCTGTGTTTTCCCAAACATGCACTGTCACCTGAGCTCATCCCTCACTGCCCATGTTTGAAATGCGGCCCCATCGGGCAGGGATCCTGGGGCTGAAAGATGCTCTCCAGCAGAGAGTTTGTTTTTAAAGACAGGAAGTGAAGAATAATGTGCCTGTTCCAAGCTGCTGAGGGAATTGGGAAAGCAGACGGCCATTACTCAGGCCGGAGTCTTGCCAGGCCTTATGATATCATATTTATTTGCCAAGAAAAATACCTCCCTCACATCTCTCAGACAGTGAGGGGAAGCCAAGGCCCAACCAGTCACGGTTTGGGCGGAAGATTGAAGACACACAGACCTCATGGCCTCAAGATAACGGCAGCCATTTCATTAATAAAGTACTGTTTAGCTGGATGGACCCCCAGAGTTTGCCAAGCATTGCGGACAGGTGAACAGACGGGCATAAAGGACTCGGCCCAGATCCCTTCCTTCCCTTGAGTGCTTTTTGCCATTTGACGTGAAGGTGGAAAATCAAGACTGTTAAGAAAATGGGACAGATGAACCTATTTGCAAAGTAGAAATAGAGACACAGATGTAGAGAACAAACATGTGGACACCAGGGGGGGAAAGGGGGAGTGGGATGAATTGGGAGATTGGGATTGACATATATACACTATTGATACTATGTATAAAATAGATAACTAATGAGAACCTACTGTATAGCACAGGGAACTCTACTCAGTGCTCCGTGGTGACCTAAATGGGAAGGAAATCCAAAAAGAAGGGGATATTTGTATACGTATAGCTGATTCACTTTGCTGTACAGCAGAAACTAACACAACATTGTAAAGCAACTATACTCCAATAAAAAAAATAGATTGCAGAAAAAAAAAAGTAAAAACAAAAAAACAAGGGATAAAAGCACATCCTGTGAATAAAGGTCCACAGACTGTCTTGGTAAAGGTTCATTCCTTTATGACACACTCCCAAGACCCACACAAATGAGTCCAGAGTTGTCTGATAGCCGATGTATTGAGTTCAGTGGCCGTTACTGGGGTCTGGCCCCCTGTTGGTTGTGAGACGCTCGTGGGACTGACATCTGACCTGCAGCTGTAACGAAGTCATCATGAGGAAGCTCTTCCCAGATCTTAACCAAACCCCTCCTGCATCAACTTCCGTCCAGTGGGAGGGAAGTGGGGGAGCTGGTAGGGCCGAATCTGTTATCCTGAGCACCCGGTACCGGAGGAGAGTTGAGCCCATGTGGAATATTTGGAAGAGCCACCTTTGCTGTACTGTATTCTGCTGCCTGGACAGCAAGACTGGGCCAAGGCCGCGACAGGGGCCAAGCCAGAGAAACATGTACAAAATGGGTTTTCAGGCCCCTGGCGACCGCATAATGGGAAGGGAGGAAGTGGGTCATCTGAGAGTCCAGGAGTGTGAGCTTTGACTAGCTCCAGGGTCAGCAGGCAGGGAGGACATCAGCAGGAGTTGGCCAAACCACGTAGACCTATTGTACAGGATCTAGATCTGGGCAGCAAAGGGGTGGGAACCCCAGTGCCTGGGCTCTGGACCACAGGCTGGATACTCTCTCCCTAGTAGCCAGACCGTGCTCCCAGGGTCCACGTGTATTATTTTTTTGCCTCTCTTGAGCACACAGCCCATGCCTGCAAGCGTGCCCCGGACGCCCTGACCCCTGCCAATCTGCGGTTCTCGAATTTCTCTCACGAGGACGGCTTGGTGGCAGTTACACCATCTCATTTTCCTGGAGGTCCTGAGGGGCAGCCATCCGTTTGCACACGCTAAATGTCAGCTACGTTAAACTAACACATTCACATCATTGAAAAAACCTGTTTACACATAATAAACATGGGGATAGATGCCACAGAGGAAATAATAGATTACTGATTAAAACAATGGCCTGTAATGCCTTCTGAAAGGCTGGCGATCACCAGCAGCGGCCCCCCGCTCACAGGCAGCCTCCCTCCCAGGCAGCCTCTGGCTGCCACTCCCCAGATGGAGGAGATGGGCGTTTCCATGGGCCCTCCCCTGAGGAACCCTCACTGCAGGCCAGGCACTGTGCTCAGTGATTGATCTCATTTTATCCCCATAGCAGCTCCTCGGGTGGGTGGTATTGTTATTTTTTTTTTATTGGAGTATAATTGCTTTACAATGGTGTGTTAGTTTCTGCTGTATAACAAAGTGAATCAGTTATACATATACATATGTTCCCATACCTCTTCCCTCTTGCTTCTCCCTCCCTCCCACCCTCCCTATTTTACAAAGAAGGAAGGCGAGAAGTTAAATGTCTTGCCTGGGGTTGTGGCGGGGCTGGGAGTTGAAGCTGGGTCTGCTAGGTCCATAGCACATCCTATCCACATTAATTTAGCCTCCTTTGTGTATTGGTTTTATATCTAAGTATGTAGATACGTAGACGGGAGTGAGGGAGAAGCGCCTTGTGTTAGGCCGTACGTTAGGCGCTGGGGGTCTGGACAAGACTGTTATCGCTGACTTGGCGGTGTAGGTGGCACGGCAGTGTGTGAGCAGCTCCACCTTAGCTATGATCCCAGCTATCCTGGGCTGGGAGGAAGGCCGGCAGTTTGGCAAACCTGGAGGTCTCAGAATCTCAGAAATGGAAAATCTCATTTTAGAAAGGTAGCTCGTTGCCCTAGAGCGGCTGGCAAGCCGAAAGCAAGGGCGTATTTTCCTTGGTGACCACAAACCCCCCAGCGCCGAAGGAGTCCACA
Source organism: Hyperoodon ampullatus (assembly GCF_949752795.1). Taxonomy (NCBI): domain Eukaryota; kingdom Metazoa; phylum Chordata; class Mammalia; order Artiodactyla; family Ziphiidae; genus Hyperoodon; species Hyperoodon ampullatus. The sequence continues at coordinate 88,952,407 of NC_136920.1, forward strand.
GCCATCTGAGGACAGCAGGAGGGTCTGTGACCACGTTTCGGTGGGTCAGATGGAGGAGGCTCCCGCCGAGAGGACACGGGAGCAGGCCAGAGGTGTCAGGGTTATTTTCCATGATGACGAGTAGCTGGTGCTGGGCAGCGGAGGATGGGGGTGTCTGGTGGCCAAGAACGGACAGCAGCATCCCCCTCACCTCCCGTCAGGAATCAGAAGCTCTTCTCTGTGCTGTCATTTACTGATTGTGTGACTTTGGGCAAGTCACTGACTCTGTCTGAGCCTCAGACCAGGAATAGGGATAATCCTACTTCTTTGTCAATGTTGTAAGATCTTAGTAGGGAAATGAGTGTGACTGCAAGAGGTGCTGACCTGTTGTGTGGTCAGCTCTCGATGGACCTGAGTGCAGAAGGGATGCTCGGTCCTCATGGGACCCAGGCCTGCGGAGACCCCAGAGACCTCTGCATTCAGCTTCCCCCTTCCCCACCTGACCCGGAGCTGAGGGTGTCTGCCTGTCCCTGCCGAGCAGCTGGATTTGGAAGGTAAATGCACAGAGTTTGCATCTGCCGAAATCCTTGCTTGGCAGTGTTTTGCTTTCTTCTGCTGTAGCGGAGGATTTCCACTAAACCCTTCAACTGGGTCTGGATTATTGCTTCCGGCAGCATCAGGGGAGCGCGTTCTGATACCAGCTCACACAGGCAAAACACGGAAAGCAGAAACACAAACCGGGGCTTAGGGAGGCTGGTGAAGGCGGCCCCGGGGGCAGCTGGCAACACTCGGCAGCCTCGCAAACAGGCATCCTCAGAGCGGGCAGCCGTCAGGAAGGAACCCTCGTGTGACCCGAGCAGGGAGGTCACTGAGAGCTCCGCCCCATGGTTGGAGAGATGAGAAACCTGAAGTTCAGGGGGGTTCAGTGATTTGGTCAAGGTCACCTGGTAAGGCCAGACGAAACTCACAGGCAGACCAGGGCCAAATAAAGGGGAGAAGAAGTCTGGCTTTGGACTCAGACAGACTTGGGTTACAGCCCTTCTGCCACTTAGCTGTGTGACCTTAGGCAGTTTGCTGAGTCCGAGGAATCTGCTTCCCCGTTTGTGAAATGAGACTATGAATACCTACCTCATAGGACCAGGGGGCCACAGGCCAGGTCTGGCCTATCATAGGCCCTCAGTAAGTGGGAGCCCTTTTCCAGCACCCTCTCCCCTCTCCCTTGGGGTGTCTCTGCCTCATCAGGACACCAGCAGCTCTCCGTGTGAGATGCTAAGTGTCTTTCTTATTCTGGTCCTGAGGCCCAGTCCTGGCTCAAGAGGAGACTCCTGGGTTAGGCCCTGGCCAGGAGTCAGGCAGAGGTTCTCCCAGACCAGAAGAGCCCAGAGCTTGTTCTTCCTTCCTGGACTCGGAGAGGAGACCGGGCAGTGCCATTCCAGGCCACTTGCGGTTCCTCTTGTCCCCAGTGCACGGAGCCGCGCCGGCCCCTCCCTGCAGGAGGCTCGCCGGAGGGCCGTGCGTGAATCCCAGGAACCGTGTAGGGCTTTGCCTGGGCCGGTTGGAGACTCTCCACGGCAGGAGGAAAGGAGATTCCAGGCTCCATCCTCCGCATTCACAGTGCTCCACAGTGAGCCTCAAGCCACCTTCCCAGATTTCCCGCAGACCCGCCTCCCTGCCACACTCAGGGCTGCCTCTTGCCCCGCCCGACACTGAACCTTCGGCCAAGCCGTTCCTCCTGCCTGCAATGCTCTTCCCTCCCGTACTGACCCGTCCCCATCATCCTCTGTGGCCCGGTTCTAGTCCCAGCTCCTCCACGAAGAACTCCCTGGCCAGGCCAACCATGATGGCTGTTTGCTACCCTTTGTGGGTGCTCCTGTGTCCCCAGCTATGGGGGCCTCGGGTGAGCTGAAATGGAGTCCGGTGCATCTGTATACTTTCAACTTTTGTTCAGTGTCCAGCCCATTCAGCAAGTATGTGTTCATCTCTTAACATAGACCAGTCACAGTGACAAGGGTCAGGTATAAAAAGATGACGTGGCCCCCATTTTCAAGGACTTTACCATCCAAGGAGACAGGCAGACACATGAGCAGATAACTGTAACACCGTGACAGAGGAAGGGCACCGGGAGCGGAGAGGGTGTTACCACTGCTGGTAACCTGCGGGCATTGTCCAGATCCGGGTGCAAATCCAGATATGGAGAAAGACACAAATGCCATCGTGCTCAGGGAGCTTCTGCCCAGGACTGAAGTCGCCCGGGCCCCCTGTGATGTGGCCCGTTCCCTCTGTTCCTCGTCCCTCACGCTCTGTCTCCCTGGCCCACCTCTCCCGCTGGCTCCCTGCTTAATCCCGAGCCCCATCCTGTTCATGAGAGAAGTTACTGTTTCAGTGAGGGCACAGGTCCTGGGAACTCGGGGCGCCCTGATGAGGAAGGCCCAGTAGAAATCTAGTAAGTGAATCAGAGGGATGAACACTCAGACAACCAGCAGGAGGGTCTGGGGAGGGAAGACGTGCAGCCCAGGGTACCTGGGGACATCATAATTGACAGAGCAGCCTCAATTCTCCCAGCCCCGGATGGAATCGTAGAAATTGGATTTTTTTTTTTTTTTTTTTTTTTTTTTTTTTTTTGTGGTATGAGGGCCTCTCACTGCCGTGGCCTCTCCCGTTGCGGAGCACAGGCTCCGGACGCGCAGGCTCAGCAGCCGTGGCTCATGGGCCCAGCCACTCCGCAGCATGTGGGATCTTCCCGGACCGGGGCACGAACCCGTATCCCCTGTATCGGCAGGCGGACTCTCAACCACTGCGCCACCAGGGAAGCCCAGAAATTGGATTTTATACTCACCTGTGTTCAGGAACTAACTACCCTCCCAAATGATCAATTCCAAGAGCTCTTGGTGGAATCCGCTGGGGGCCACATTGCCATCAACTGTTTTCGTCTCATCCTCGGGGCCACGGTGGCTGGCAGGAAGGAAGGCCCTGCAGAGGCCTGGTGAGCTCTGACACAGAGACCTCCGCTGGTGACCGAATCATGGTGGCTGTACTGGGGGACAAGCACCGGCTTTGGGTTTGATCCAGATCTAGGTCCCCTGCCCTCTGGCTGTGTGGCCCCAGACAATGGTGCCCCTTGGCCGATCCTCAGAGTTATCCGAGTTAATGGAGATAAATTGCATGAAAAGGACGCAAGGGTACAAACGTGCTCGTGGATGTGGCTGTCCCTTCCCTTCTCAGAGTCAGTCAGCCCAGACCCGCTGGGATATCAGAGGCTGGAACTTTCACAATTTCTAAAGCGTGGGCCTGTTTTAGAGACAGAAGAAGCAGGACATGTGCAGTCCGAGGTGCAGAAGGCTGCAGGGCAGGAACAGTTTGCCACTGAATGCAGAGAACCCTCCCCGGGGGGCGTGGCAGCGGATTCTGGGCCACAGGAGCATCATTACAGCCCCTCCCCCAGGGCTTGAGAGCAGCAGACACATGTGCACACGTGCTCACTCACACACCCGCACACTCGCACACATGCGAGACACTCCCTGTTCACTGCGTGTCCACCCCACAGGGACACGCATGCCTATCTTCCAAGCCATCCTCCCCTCACGGAGGTGCACGTACACACTCCCCCTGTATGAGATGCCCAGGTGGAGGTCACACCAAGGTCACATCACCGTCTTTCCTTTCCTAGACGTGTGAAGCAAGGATTCCTCCGGGGAACTCCCATTTTGCCCTCCTCCTTCTTCTCGAGATGCTGAGGAAGGAGTAGTGAGTGAAAACAGGGCCCTAAATGTGCAGAGAGGCCAGGGTGCCCTTCCTGGGCTGCTAGCATCCCAGGCCCCAAACTCCCAAGGGTTGTTTCTCGTGCAGAAGAGAAAGACCGTCTGCTCAACTTCTGAGTAGTCAGTTGGAAGTGTGATTGGCCTTGTTCTCTGTGGCCCTGGGGGCAGATGTGGGATGAATGAGTCCCAGTTGCAGGGCAGTGGAGGACATTTAAGCTAAATATAAAGGAAGTTTAAAATTATTTGAGTTTTCCAAAAATGAAAAGCACAGCCTTGCAAAGTAATGAGCTGCCTGTCACCAAAAGGATCCAAGGGGAAACCATGGGACTACTTCTCAGAGATGCTATAAAGGAGTTCCTGCACCTGCTGTGAGGGTGCAGCTGAGTGACCTCAAAGGCAAGGAGTCATCACTGAGTATCTTGCCCAGCTACTCTCCCTGAAGGCAAAGGTGAAGCCTAGAACAGAGGAAGGACGGCCAGTTTCTAGGATGCTGGGCTCCAGTAAGACCCTCCCCCACCCTGGGTATTGGACCCTCACTGATCAACAGGTGGCCCAGACCTTCTTCTTCCCTGGGTTCTGCCCCCTGTCCCCTGCCATCGACCTGAGCGCAGAAGTCCAGAGATTGAATCTGTTCCAGGTGATGAAATTTTGACATTTTGATGAATTTAGACCCAAACTCACTCAGCTTATGGATCCTAGAGGAAACGTTCATCCTTTAAAGACCACCCAACTGCATACTTAATCCATGGGCCACACACCAGCTCGATAGAAAATGCTGCCAAAACAAACATGTTGCAAAATCTTTATGGATAGGGAGCTTTATGACATTCAGGTCCGCTCTTCCCTCCAGCCGGTAGGACCTCCCTGACACGTGGGGAAGTGCCCACAGAGGCTGAGGGGCGGTTAGAGGGAGTCACAGCTTCTGAGCCCACTTGGCTGCTGGCTGCTATAGGACTGGTAACTAGCATTTACCTGCCCTGAGCCTTAGTTTTCTCCTCTGAGAAATGGGAGACTAACAGAGCCCTCACCAGTTCTGTGTGGAGTAAATGACCTAACTGTGTGTCACGGCGCCCGGTGCATGGAGCAGCTCGCTAAGCCTGGTGCCTTGTCCTTCGGTTTACGTTCCAGCTCAGAAAACCTCATCTGTGGCTCAGAAGTCTCTGGCACCGCACCTCAGCTGATTAAAAAGGCCCCAGGGCTTCCCTCGTGGCACAGTGGTTGAGAGTCCGCCTGCCGATGCAGGGGACATGGGTTCATGCCCCGGTCTGGGAGGATCCCACATGCCGTGGAGCGGCTGGGTCTATGAGCCATGGCTGCTGAGCCTGCGCGTCCAGAGCCTGTGCTCCGCAACGGAAGAGGCCACAACAGTGAGAGGCCCGCGTACCGCAAAAAAAAAAAAAAAAAAGGTCCCAGAAACAAAGCAAGCGGGAAGAAAGGAAGCAAACTGACAAGTACGCATGTGCATGTGCGCCCACATTCAGACCAGCGGCCACTCCGGCCCCAGCCTCATGCAGGGCAGGTGTGGTACCTGACACACACCCTGCCAGCGTGAGGTCAGCTCTACGGACAGCATTTTGCAGATGGTGCTGCTGAGGCCCCGTGACTTGTCCAAGTGATGTGACACTTCCTACCGCTAAGTGATGTGTCTGAAACAGAAGCTCGGGCGGACAAAGCATTGTCTGTCTGTTCACCACAACAGCCACAGCAAGCAAGACCGACTCAGAGTGAATGCTCAACAAATGTGGAAGGAAGGAATGAGTGAATGAATGGTGGATAGAAAAAAGAATCAAAGATGAAATTCTGAATGACTTGAAACTTAGCCACATAAGTCTGACCTCCATGTAAGGCTGATTCGGGCACATTTCTGAAAAAGGAAGGGCCAGTGAAGGAAGAAGAAGCAGAGTCCTGTTCTCAAACCACCAAACAAACTCTCAGACCTAAGACCTCCCCTCGGTCCCCAAGACATAAGGGTAGATAGTCCCAACCATTTAAGTCACTCATATGTGTTTACTGAGTGCCTACTATGTGCCAAGCTCTGTGCTAGGTAGTAGACTTGCAAGGATCCATGGAGAGGGTCCCCACCTACAGTCCACACGGGTTGTGCAAAAGATAATTAACCATCCTTGCTTCCACAGAAGTCTCATAACTACAGTACTTGCAAGGTAGAGGGGTGCCCAGCTGCATGCATGGGTGAGAGAGGGCCACATGGAGAGGGAGTTTCCTGTGGGTGGGGTGGGAGGCCTTGAACTATAAGTGGGACGGGATGGAGGTTTGCAGGGAATGCAGGAATCCCTAGTGGAAGGAACAGCGAGGTCCAAGGCACAGAACTAGTCCTCACAACTAGCCCTTTGGTGGAGGAGAGGGCAGGTCAGGAAGCGAGACTGGGGAGGGACGCAGGGGTGAGCATCCCTGCCATCCAGGACTGAATGACGCAGTCCTGCCCCTGGTGGCTCTGGGCTGATCCCTCCCCTCCTCTGAGCATAGGTTTCCTCCTCCATACAATGTTGAAAGGGGTGATTTCTAAGTTCCCTTCCGGTTCTAACATTCTATGACATTTCTGACTAATGCACAAGATCAAATAGGTGCACAAGATCAAATAAGTACACAAGACCAAAGCCATAAGAAAATACACAAAGAAACGTGGGTTAATCTAGAGCAAACAGAGTCAGACCTGAATAGCGTGGCTACGCTGGCAACTCCTGTTATACCTGTGGAGTCCTCCCCCAGGTGTACATCCTAATTCCCAGAACCCCGTGGTCCCTCCCCAACCCTCAAGGAAGGGGAGGTTCCCAGTTGTCCCCTGGGAAGTCTCACCCATGTGAGCCCAATGCCCCCAGTTGGTGGTACAGAAAGAAGCAGTCAGGAGGGCCTCCCCCTCTTCGTGTTTGGCCAGGGGCAGGTGCTGAAAGGACACCTCAGCCCACAGGGCTCCTGACACTGAGAAAAGAATGCTTCGGGCAAGAGTAGTGGAACTCTTTCATAGCCCTCAGTTCCCTTGGGTCCGCGTCAGTTCTAAGCTACAGTCTCCAAGGAAGGGGAGGTCTTCAGACTCAACAAATCCTAAAGCCAGAGGGCTCTTAGGGATCCCTTTGGTGAGAGGTTATTAGTTTGGACGGGAAAGCACCAGCCCCTTGGACAATACATGAAAGCCACAGTTTTCTCCCCAGAAAAAATGCCTGCTTACACCTCCAGAAGAGTGTAAGAGCCCCTGATGGAGGTCCCCTTGAGGTCCTCAGACACCAGGTTGTCTCCTATCCTAGTTCAAACTCCCTATTTTGCAAATGAGAAAATTGAGGCCCAGAAAGAGTAGGTGACTCACCCAAGATCACCCAGCTAATTAGAGCAAAGCCAGATCCCCAGGAAAATTGGGCCAATGTCTGCCCCAAGAAGGGAGGCTCCCAGCAGGGCACAGCATTACTGTCACCTGACCTGGAGCTGGGCCCCTAGCAGAGGCCATGGCTCAACTCTGGCAGGCAGCCAAGGAGAGGGGACCACCAGGCTCCCCGGCGGGCAGGTGCTCTCCTCTGGGTATTGACTGGTCCCCAGAGCTTTCGGCTTCTGCTGCCTCTCTGTCTGTGTTCTTCCCTGTGGCCCCAGCCAGGAGAAGGGACTTGGGCCCCGGCTCCCTGACTCAGCACCCTCCAAGTATCCAGCAGGCTCCATTCCACTCTGCACACAGAATGCTCCTTAGGCAAAACCGGGAGAACTGCATCTCCTTGCTTGCATTTGCAGAGCTAGCTGCCCACATCCCCCCATAGTGTGAGCAGGAGACCTGGGCTTGTGAGTGCTAAAATGCTATGGGGTGGGGGTAAGGGGGGTGGGGGTGGGGACAAGATTTAATAGAACTCAGGCTGTGAAGTCAGACAGACCCAGATTCAAATCCTGGCTCAGCCATTATATAGATGAGCTGACATCTGGCAAGTTATTTAACCTCTCCAAGCCTCAGCATTCTCATCTGTACAACAGGATCACCATGGTACCTCTTCAGAGGGCCGGTGTAAGAATTAAAGGAGATAATTGATATAAAGTACTTAACGCCATGCCTGGTAAAACATTTTTGCTGCTTTGGTCACACTTCCCAAGGGGTCCCCAGTGTTGCAGAGTCTCACCTTCAGAATCTCACACCCAGCTACTGGCTGACACCCTGGTAACAAGGGTAGGGAGAGATCCCCCTTCCCGCTCTTCCAAGTATTTGCTAAAGAGTGCAGCAAGAGGCCTCCACAGAAGGCTGGGAAGAACTTGCCACCCACTGAGAGGTCATGAGTTTGCACCCACCCTTGGAGATTTCAAAGCAAGTCAGTCCTGACCTTTCCGGAACGGTCAAATGGCAGTCTTGCCAGGTGGCGAGAGAGTGAACAAATGGTCTCCCATGGCCCTCTGCCATGTGTTTCTCTGCCTGGACCCGGCAGGTTCGGCTCAATGGTCAGCCAACACGGGATGAGGTCTGGAGGTGTGGTGACTCACCTGAAAATGAATCGGAAACCACAGGTAGAGGCCCTCAGTCACATCTATGAAAGGCCTGGAAGCCAGAAACAGGGTAGACAGCCCTCTCCTCAAATGTGAAGTCTCAGCCAGTGGTGAGCTGGTGACCCTGTTCTCGGGAAGGAGAGCGGGCGGGGGAAGAGCCCTGACGGCCCCTCTGCCGATGGCCCCGGTGTGACTACTCCCACCGTGGTCGATTTGAGGCTGCCTATGTGGCATCATGGAACGCAGTTGTCAGTGAAAAAAATGTTGCCTGCCATACCAGTAAACAGAGGATGTTGCAGCCATCGAGCCATCACATTACAGCTGCCCCTACAGTGGGCCCTGAGGGAACTCAGGATAGAAACAGGATGCCCACCATCTAGCAGTCAGCCACGGCAGTAATCCCGACGGTGCGCCCTGGGCATACTCAGGATAAGACAGCACGGGAGATGGGCCTCACAGAGCTGAGGTGCATATCAAAGGAATGAGCCCAAACTTTTGCATCTTCCCATATAGAGAAAAGCAGAAAAGTACTAAATTCCTTAACTTGAGATGCCTGGTTTCCTTTAAGTTACCGTAATCTTTTGATGTTCAGACTACCTGGTCTTTTTTGCAAAAACTCCTCTCTATACTGGCTCCCCACCGGCCTCTTCCAAGCAGTCTCTCAGAGCTATCTGAGGGGCTGCGTCTCAGGTTTAGATCTTCAGTTTTGTCTGCCAAATAAAACGTAATTCTCAACTTTTCTGTCGTGCATTCTTTTCAGTCAACGCAGTAATGGGAAGAGATACCCACGTTGTCCCTCCCAAGCTGGTGCTAGGTCCCCACTCCACCGGCTGAATGCAGCCTCTATCCCAGGCCCACAGGACAGGACAGGGGACCAGGGTTCTGGGCTCCAGTCCCACCTGAGTCCTTGTGGAAAACAGGCCCTGGGCAGCTTGCCCTGAGACCAGTTCTTCCTTCTACTGAGTTGCCACCTGCCTGCCTGTAATCTGCACCCCCGTCCGACCTCTTGCCAAAGCCCTGCGGTCAGTCTCCTCTCTCCTACCTGCCCGACCCCAATCCTCACCTGTGCCTCTTTCGGCCAGGCTTCCAGTCCCTTGCTGGCCTGGCTCCATCCTCCAGGTGCTCCCAGCTTTGTCCGTGTGCCCCTTAAAGGAGGGCTTACAGAGCTGCGTGCCACCTTCCCTGTGTTCTGAGCAGTGCCAGATGGAAACTTCCATCCTCTGCTTGAACTGGATGTGTCGTGAGAGGCTTTTTATCTGGTTCTGTCTGAATAGTTGTTCTGACTCCTGACTAGTTTCGAAGACCCTCGAGAGGGAGTCTTAACCTCCTTTCCCTGCCCAGTTCCTAGTATTCACCCTGCACTCACTCTGCAGTTACTCACAGCAGCTGGCGAGGTTGGCAATGACCATCTTCAAGCCTTTTGTTCTTCTGATGCTGCACAGCACCAGCCTGGGACCTACACTACCATGCCAGCCAGGAGTGGCAGCCCCATTAGGACCACCACGACCCAGGGAGCTGGACACAGCCACCCCCGAGCTGCTATGGGCATCATCTTTACAACAGTTTGGAAGAAGCCTTGATTCAAACTACAGAACCAGAGCCCTCAGGCAAACCTCCTGCCTAGAAAATTTTATTCTTTTTTTTTAATATTTATTTGTTTATTTGGCTGCATCAGGTCTTGGTTGCGGCACGTGGAATCTTCGTTGCAACAAGCAGGCTTCTCTCTAGTTATGGCACATGGACCCTAGAGTGCACGGGCTTAGTTGCCCCGTGGCATGTGGGATCTCAGTTCCCCAGCCAGGGATCAAACCCACGTCCCCTGGGTTGGAAGATTTTTAACCACTGGACCACCAGGGAAGTCCCTAGAGAATGTTATCCTTGCCTTGACTTGTAGCACACCCCTGCTCTTTTTTTTTTTTTTTTTTGGCCACGCCGCGCAGCATGTGGGATTTTAGTCCCCCGACCAGGGATCGAAACTGTGCCCCCTGCATTGGAAGCACAGAGTCCTAGCCACTGGACCGCCAGGGAAGTCCACCCCTGCTCTTTATAACAGTATATTATGTTACTGTTTTAACTAACTCTCATGTATGGGGCACTTGCAAGGCACCCAGCCTTGGTTGCGTGCCTTTGGGCAGGTAATAGGGACACACCTCTCCTTACCTCCCAGCGCTCCGCAGCAGTCTCCACTCCTCATCACAGACCAGGAGGTCTGCATTTCACAGATCAAGGAAACAATGAAGGTGGACCCTCAGATCAAGAGCCCAGGAACAGTGGAAGGCTCCACACGACTGTGTGACAAGTCCCATGGACCGTGGGGTCAATGGTCCAAGCTTCCTGGGCTGGCTTCCCTTGGTCTCAGGAGCAGGGAGATGACCTGGCTGTCCCGTCCAAAGCCTGTAAGCCAGGACAGCTCAGGACTTCCTGCTCATCAGGCCCCTGGGTTTAAAGGCCCCTCTGTGTCTTAGACTAGCCTGCCTCACTGTGCCCTCCGGCCAGAGAACTTTCTCCAGATTAATCAGAGGTATAAATCCTCCTGTAGGTCAGATCTGAGCCACCAGCCTCCTTCCCATGGCTATGATGTCCTCTGTGGACTGGACGGAGCCCAAGTCAAGGTCCCTGGTGGTTTCTTATGGGCAACAGGTCACACCTGTTGGGATCATGGATCCCACCGCCCACATGTACTGAAACTTTTGAGCTCCATTGCCCCCAGACAGAGGAGGAGTGGTCCAGGTCTTTCCTGGTACCACCCACGCCTGCTCCCAGAAGTAGTAAACAGCCCACGGGTGACCCAGCCAGCAGGTGGTGAACAAATAACATTTTCTCTTGAGGGGTGAATGGTTTAGGTGTCATCTGGAGTCTGGAATTCCTTCCCATTCTCCCACCGTGATATGCAAGCATGCGCCTTCCTCTCCCTCTCTCACACCGTCTCAGCAACCTCACCCTCTGCCCTGGCAGGGTTGCCAAGTTGATAGCCCCGAATGGGGTCACCTCTCCGGGGCTCGGCTACTGATGTGTGCAGAGCTCTAGCAGCCCCTGGCACGCCCATTAGCAATCAGCCTCCTGCTGGGCTGGCCTCATGATAAATAAACTTTCATGCTCTTACTAAGTGATGGCTGGTGGTTCAGAATTGCTACCCTGGAACTGTTTGAGGTTGATTCCTTAATCAAAGCTCTCAGGCTCTCCTCCAGCCCCTCACCGCTGAAAGGTTATCGTTAAAGAGAAGAAAGGCGCTTTGATTTCTGTTGCTGGGCTGCCAGCTTGGATCTGGGGCTCTGGGGGGAGGCGGGGAGGCTTGGTTTTACCCCAAGCCTTGTGTGCAAATCTTAGCTCTGCCAGCACCAGCTGGGCGACTTGGGGCAAGTCACAGAGCCTCTCTGATCCTCTCTGTACTCTCCTCTGGGGCTGTCTCAGGTATGATGAGGCTCAAGGAGACCTTGTGTCTGACGGGTGCTTCTAAGCCTGCCAAGCCCTGTTAAGTGTGTTAGTCCTGATAACCAGTCACAGCCATATTCTCAGACCCATGTTCAAGTCCCTTAGGGGCAAGGGGCTTCCATGGAGCTTTCTGGAAATAGTGGACCTTCCATAAGGCACCTTGGACAAGAACAGGGGATTAGAACCAGCCCGTGGCATTCACCCGAACCCACTCCCAGAGGTATCCCCCAGGAAGTGCTCAGCCGGTGGACCTGCCTCACTGCCTTCCTCGCCTCCCCCTCTCCTGTCCACATCTGTGCTTTTTGACGGCAAGAGAAACATGGGGCTAGGGCCTCCATGTAGCTAGATAAATAATTACTAAATAAATAAATCAATAAAAATAAACAAAGAAAGCCTCCAAGGAGCTTGAATTGCTGCCGTGCTGACAGGTAACTGGCAGATTCGATTTCATTATAAGATGCAGAGCTGTAATGGGGTGTGTGGACCTCAAGGAGGATTGCAGTAAAGAGAGGACAGCAGGGCTCCCTGCCTTCCCCGCCGGCTCCTCTACGAGCCCCACCATCCACTCTTCTGCCTTGCCGGGTGGGCGGGAAGCTGGGCACTGCCCTGGGGGACGAGGTCTGGCCAAGCCTGGTCCTCCCCTCCTCGCCAGCCCCACCCGCAAAACGGCCCAAGTCACGATGCGCTAGTGGATGGCCCTAGGTCGGAAGTGTGGACGGAGGGCGGAGTCAGGAGGGCTACACACTCACCCACACTCTCCTCCTCTGCCCCAGGGGAAGGTGTGCAGCTTCTGGATGGACACAGCCCACGCAGCCAGGCACGGCATGGTGACCGGCCTGTGAACAAGGCAGCTGTGACTGTCCTGGCCTGGGGACAATAACGTGCCATCCCCTGGCCTCCCTGCTGTCCTGCTTTTCTACCCAGAAAGCGGAGGAAGCGCCCTCTAGCTCACTGAGCCCTAGTCTACCCCCTTCCATCCCAAAGACCCTAAAAGACCCTACACGCCCCACACTCCTCGGACACACTTCCCTTCTTTCTGCCCTCTTCCCGTGTGCCAGGTGAGAACTGATGTCTCCCTCCACCCCAGCCCTGTCCAGTGGGATGTGGGCTTGAGGACAAAGGCTGGCCATTCCCGCCTGACTCCAGTGAGAAATGCTTTAAATCCAGCTCATGGCCTTTATGGGACCTTCTTGGTTCTTCCTCAGCCTTTATGATTTTATTTGGGCCATAAGCGGGTGACGGGGGGTTTGTAAGCACAAAACTAAACAGCGGCAGTGCTCCTGCTGTCCTCCACCCCCACTCCCACCCCTCCTTGCTTCCCTGCCCTACCCTCACCCCCTGCCTCTCTGGAGGCCACCCTTCCTTCTCCAGGCATGGACTCACCAGGGACCTGGCTCCCACGAGGGCTTCTCAGAGCCCCCCGACCACCTGGCAGTTCTGACCTAATTGGCCAGCACCCTCTGGACACACGTGGTCCCCTTCCTCCCACTGGGGCCTGTGCGGGTCACCTGAGCTGTGTGTGCAGCATCTAGGCTGCATCCTGGCAGAAGGGCACAGCCTGGGCTCTGGGGTCACATGGACCTGGATTTGAATCCCGGCTCCTCCCCTTCCCAGGTGTGTGACTTCAGAAAAATCACCTAACTTTCCTGAGCCCCACCTGATCAATGGGGCTATGAACCTGTGTGAATAGCAAACCACAAATCAGTCTTACATTCATAGCCTCTTATGGGGGCTCTGCCTTCTGGCTTTAGATCTGGTATTGAAGAGAAGGGCAGGGGACAGGGTGGGAGCACGTGGATGTGGGGAGACCTTGCAGGCCTCCCACTGCCCTCAGCCTTAGTCGTGGGGGACTTTTTTGGTCCTACTAGAAAAAAGAGAGGAGGGATGCCCTCTTTCTGCCTGGCCTCCCAGCGTGACTGACTGCCTGTACCAGGCTGAGCTTCCCCAGGGGCAGGGCCACAGCTCTCGAGCATCAGCCCCATTCAAACATTAGTCACCAACCCCCAACTTTCTCGTAGGAAAAGTCTAAAAGCCTTCCGGGGCTATGGCCTTCAGCCGTCCCCGTTCCTCACAGGATAAGTAGACTGATGGCAGGCCAGGGCGTGGAGGGGTGGCCTTCGTGATCTCGTTTCTCTGTCAGGCTCCTCCACAGAGCAATTAAGCACTGGGATTAGATATCCTAAATCAGAGATGGCTGAGGTTTTCTTGTACATCTGATAAAACTGCTTCCCATAAAATTTCTCCACCAACATTATTAAACTTCCCCCAATTCCCTGCACCTCTCACAAAAAGATTACACTAGTAGCACGAAGAACCTCGTTTATCATCAGTTTTCTTGGCCTCCACATTTACTAGCTGTTTGACCCTGAGTGAATATTTAATCTTTTGGATTTCCAGTTTCCTATTATTAGGAACAATAATAGTACTTACCTTACAGACTTTTTACGATAGAAAATAATGCTTGCGAAGTATTCAGCCCAGAGACTAATCAATCATAAATCATCAGTAAATGGCAACTTTAATTGCGTTGGTGAATTAAGTGAGCTTGGCCCCACGGTGGGTGATACCAGCCAGTGGAGAGGGGCGAGGCGAGGCTGCGTCCAGCCCCCAGGGGAGGGGCGGGCAGCCAGTGTCCCAATCCAGGGTGCAGAGGGGTGTGGTAGACTCTGCTGACCCTGGGGGCCACACTGATGCCCAAGTGGCCCGGAGGAAGGCCACGTCCGGAGTCAGCTGGTGGCCGCGTTGGAACTCTAAGCAATTCATCAGCTGGGAGAAAGACCCCCAGGCAGCATCTGAGGGTAGGGGAGGAACCCAGCCTCGAAGAGAGAGATAAGAAGGACGACAGAGCCAGGCAAGGTCTCAGAGAAACAGCCTGGGGTCTGAGACTCGGAATCGGTGAGGAGTCGTATCTCACAGAGAAGGGAGACCAGCATGGAAGCCACCAGGCGTGGAGTCAGGCACACAGGTGTGCCCAAGCTTCACCACTCACAGCTGAGGGACCCTGGCAAACTCCTTACCCATCTAAAATGTCCAGTTCTTTATAAACAAAGACAACAATAGTAATACCTAGCTTCATAACGTCTGTCTGAGGGTGAAACAAGAAGAGGAAAGTAAATTCCCAGGGCTGTCTTTTTTCCTGCCCACGAGGTACAGACTCGGGGCAGTGAGCAGAGATTTGGAGAAGCTGGAGGACTGGGGACCACATGGGATCCTGCAGGCACAAGGGATCTGGGGCCAGGAACAACACAGACAGTCATGGGCCCCACAGCTGGTGGTGAGGAATTTGCTGATATGCTGCCTGCCTTGGCCACACTGGGGTAGGGCCATGCCAGGTGGTAAATGGCACGGCTGAGGCAGCTGAGAAGGCGGGGTCTGGCAAAGGGCTGCCCCGACTTTGGTCCTTGCCATTGTAGGGAGCCGCAAGGCGCTTACCATCTGGGGCCCGAAGGAGCCTTGCTCCCTGCAGGAGGTAGTGAGGATGGGCTGGTGGCCACAAAACTTTTTTGGAATTATCACAACGCTTGCCAGCTCTTCCTAAAAGAGGGTCACTAGATGTGAGCTTTTTTTTTTTTTTTTTTTTTTTTGCGGTACGCAGGCCTCTCACTGTTGTGGCCTCTCCCGTTGTGGAGCACAGGCTCCGGATGCGCAGGCTCGGCGGCCATGGCTCACAGGCCCAGCCGCTCCGTGGCATGTGGGATCTTCCCGGACCAGGGCACGAACCTGCGTCCCCTGCATCGGCAGGCGGACTCTCAGCCACTGCGCCACCAGGGAAGCCCTAGATGTGAGCTTTTTATGTAATTCATTGTTTTAAAAAATTTAATTTAAGACCACGGGTGTTTCAGATTTCTCTTAGAAGAATTTAATTGGTATGTAATAGCATAGTTAATTAAATACAAATCAATAGTTTAAGAGAACTAATTGATACTTAACATGAACGGTGAAAAACTTAGTTCGAATATAATTAACTCATTAAATAAGCAATGAAAGAGCAATTATGTCTTTACAACAATGTAAAGTTTATAGTGCTTTAATAAACTTAGCATTAGCAAGCAATGCAATTCAAAAATTATGAAACAGGTATTATTGGTCTATTAAACATTTATTACTTGTCCTAGAGGCCCAGAGCCATGCACTAGACAGGATTAATAAACCTTTACTATCCCACTCTTCAGGACTCTTTCCTAGAGAGGTTGATCGGAAAACTGTGATCTTTGCATGATTTATGGGCACCCTTATTGCCTGGGATGTGAGTAATTATGCTGAAAACAGGACTAGGCAGACCCGATGCAGAAAACAGTTTAGCAGAATCATGGTGAGAACTTGCCAAACATGAGACTCCAGCATCCTGCCACCAGGGGGCGATCACCGGGCAGGATGGCTTGTGATGAACAGTCACTTATGAGAGAGGCCATGGGTACAGACACCCAACCAAGGCAAACCCCAGACAAATCTGCAGCCCCCAGGTCCTTTAGGAGGGCCACCCCACCACCTGAGCTCCTTTTTCCTCCTCGGGACCCCTACAGCAATGATTGCCGTTCATGTAGAAATGACTCCGGCCCTGCCTCATGACGCTTCTTTAACTGAACCATTGCTTGTCTTTGACTCTACATTTTCACAGGTGTATGCCTTACATAACCAACTGGATCATAAGCTCATTGGGAGAGGAAGCTTGTGTTACATATTTTTGTCTTGAGCATCGTGCCTCTTGAGTGTTCGTGGGTTGGATTTTATAGCTGTCACATTTTGTAAATACTTGCTGGTTATGGAGGGGTGGTAGCCGTACTATAGCAGAGGTTACCTGTATCATCCCACTGCTTTTTACATAATTCATCACATTATGAATTGGTCTACAGATCAAGATATTTGCTCTCCAAGGTCCGTGAAGCTGGTTAAAAGTGTATTTCTTCAGATCTGAACTTTTGCTCATGTAATCACCCAGGACCTGTTCACTTGGGGATCCTTCAAATACAGGAAGCCCAAAATGCACCGTTGTCACGCGTAACCTCATAGGCTTCCTTTGTCAATCACTTTTTTTTTTTTTTTTTTTGGCTGCTTTGGGTCATCGTTTTGGTGTGTGGGTTTTCTCTAGTTGCAGTGAGCAGGGCTACCCTTCGTTGTGGTGCACGGGCTCTAGGCACGTGGGCTCAGTAGTTGCAGCACGCAGGCTCTAGTGTGCAGGCTCAGTAGTTGTGGTGCACGGGCTTAGTTGCTCCGCAGCATGTGGGATCTTCCCGGACCAGGGATCGAACCCGTGTCCCCTGCATTGGCAGGTGGGTTCTTAACCACTGCACCACCAGAGAAGTCCCTGTCAATCACTTCTGACCCAGACCCCTCACTTCCTGCAATCTTCCCCACTAAAGACCTTGTGGTTATCATTGTCCCCTTCGTCTGCATGAGCCACTCTGATGCTTAGCCCCATTGCCTCGGTCAAGAACATCTCTCCGAGTCACCATTTCCTCTCAGTCGCCAGCACCTCTGATCCTGTGGCCCCGCCTGTGACACCCCCTGGCTGGTCCTCCTGACTCACTTCACTCCTCCAGCCCAGCTGACTTGTCTCTGCCACACTGACCTTCAAAGATGCCACCTAACAGCTCATTATATCACCTTGGACAGGGTACTTCACCTCCCTGAGTCTCCCCTTTCATAGCTGTTTAAAAAAAAAAAAAAAAAGGAGGGGGGCTTCCCTGGTGGCGCAGTGGTTGAGAGTCCGCCTGCCGATGCAGGGGAAACGGGTTCGTGCCCCGGTCTGGGAAGATCCCACATGCCGCGGAGTGGCTGGGCCCGTGAGCCATGGCCGCTGGGCCTGTGCGTCCGGAGCCTGTGCTCCGCAACGGGAGAGGCCACAACAGTGAGAGGCCCACATACCACAAAAAAATAAAAAATAAAAAAAAATAAAAAATAAAAAAAAAATAAAAAATCTAAAAAAAAAAAGGAGGGGAAGGAAAGGAATTTGATGATCTCTAAACCCCAGTCTGATACTCTGTTTCTGTTTCCTGAACTCTCCCTCATCAGTACTTCATTCGAGGCCCTTTTCATCCAATGCTGTCTCATTGGATTTGCATGGCAACCATGTGAGACGGGTTTTACTACCAGTATCCATATTTCGTAGATGAGAAAACTGAAGCCCGGAGAAGCCCTGAGGACTGTTAAGGGCCGAAGCGAGGCTCCAGCTGGCAGTGGTGGTTTTACAGCACACGTGGCCTCCCCTACCCCCCAGGACCCCCCTGTGACTCCAGCCAGGTCCAGCTGACGTCTTCTCCACCTGCTCTCTGGAACCATCTGGGGAGCTATTTTCAGCCTCTGCACTGCTCTCCTGTGTCAAGATGGTGGGGATGTGGAGGCTCTGAATGTCCTTCTGAGAAGCCCAGGGTCCTTTCACCTGCTTTCTCCTCTCAGGCTGTCTTGGGAGAGCAGGAAGAGGGGATGTCAGCCCATCGCCTCCCGCCAGGAGTGTTG
Source organism: Hyperoodon ampullatus (assembly GCF_949752795.1). Classification (NCBI taxonomy): domain Eukaryota; kingdom Metazoa; phylum Chordata; class Mammalia; order Artiodactyla; family Ziphiidae; genus Hyperoodon; species Hyperoodon ampullatus. The sequence continues at coordinate 88,970,499 of NC_136920.1, forward strand.
CAACAGTCTCCCAGCTGCGCTCCCTTGTCTGGTCTTACCTTCTCCCAGCCATCATCTGCCCCAGTACTAATAGGGTCTTTATGAGATGCAAGTCTGGCCTTTCTTCTGCTAAGCATTCTGTAGGAAAAGTCCAGACTCCTAGGCAAGGCTCACCAGGTCCTCCAGATCTGGTCCCTGACTCTGTCTCCTGCCTTGTCTCACTTTCTCTTCTCCCAAAATCTTTGCTGTATCCACACCAAACTGCCTGCCCATCATGCTCTATTTCTTGTTAGGTAGGCTTCTGGGTACATGCTCCATCTAAGAGCTTCAGGTGGTAAAGGGTTAGTCCTCAGCAGGCACCCCTGAACCATTGTGACTGGGCAAGTTGGGGACAGAAGGGCCCTCAGGTGCACCGAATAGTCTCAGAAATGGTGAGGGATAGCCATAAAAAAGGGCAAAATAATGCCATTTGCAGCAACATGGATGGACCTAGAGATTGTCATACTGAGTGTTATTGCTTATATGTGGAATCTAAAAGAAAGGGTACAAATGAACTTATCTACAAAACAGAAATAGAGTTACAGATGTAGAAAACAAACTTATGGTTATGAGGGGGTAAAGGGAGGGAGGGATAAATTGGGAGATTGGGATGGACACATACACACTACTATATATAAAATGGATAACTAATAAGGACCTACTGTATAGCACAGGGAACTCTACTCAATCCTCTGTAATGGCCTATATGGGAAAAGAATCTAAAAAAGGGTGGGTATATGTATAACTGATTCACTTTGCTATACACCTGAAACGAACACAACATTGTAAATCAACTCCACTCTGATAAAAATTTTTAAAAAGAAAGAAAGAAACGGTGAGGGAGAAGGACCTGGTACCTGTCCATTGTCAACAGCTCAATCCGTGGTTACTTCACAGCTCATTTGTTTCCGGCTGGGGCAATAAGCAAGCACTCTTCTAGCCAATGTCATCCTCACGCTGGCAGCAGGAATGCTCACAGCATCCTGGATTGACACCAAGACCCATAGCTGCCCTCCCTCCCCACCCGCCCTCTTTCCCATCACCTCTTGTGCCACCACCCCCGTTGTCCCAACTTAGCAGACCCTCTGGCTTCTCTCCAATCAGTTGGTGCCTCTCACAAGCCTTTTGAGTGGTCATGCGATGCTGCTCTCTGCATCCCCTGTGACCAAGGGATGGGAGTCAAAGAGTCTTGGCCAATGGAAATAGCCAGGTCCTATAGAAGACCAGCTTCTCTCCTCTTCCTGTCTATGTTACCTTGCTAGGGCTGATGTGACAAAGAGTCACAGACTGGGTGGCTTAAACATCAAAAATGTATTGCCTAGCAGTTCTGGAGGCTAAAAATCCACAAAAGATGTTGGCAGAGTTGGTTCCTTCTGAAGGCTGTGAGGAAAGGCTCTGTTCTAGGCCTCCCTTCTTGGCTTATTGATGGCCGTCTCCATGTTTATATGTGTGTCTGTCCCAAATTTCCCCTGTTTATGAGGACGCCTGTCAAATTGGATTAGGGCTCCCCAATGACCATTTTAACTTGATTACCTCGGTCAAATCTCTTTGTCCAGATAAAGGCACATGCTGAGGTATTGAGGTTACGACTTCAACATCAGATTTGGGGGGACACAGTTCACCCCACGGTCCCAGCCAGGACCACTGATCTCTGCTGTCTCTTCTCTGTCTTGAATCATGGCATCAGCAGCCCTGGGATCCCAGAACCTACCCTAAGAATTAGCCAGCAATCAGACCTGGATTCTAGCCTGAGCACTATTACCAACTGTGCTTTGGCTTTGAATTGTCATTTTACTTTTCGGAGCCTGTTTCTGAAACCAAAATGGAGGAAATCATGTCTGCCTTTCCTGCTTCACAGAGCTCCTGTGAACACCCAGTAAGATAGTGACTATGACAGCATCATGAAAGACTAAGTGTCCCACAAATGTGAGGTAATATCACTGCACTATCATTATGATTACTAGTAAGAATGAAGGAATCCTTGGGCTAGAAAAAGTCCCATCCTCACCCTCTGGAACTGAAGGAAAACCATTCCATTTATGAAACCATCCCTTTTTATTCCTCCCGAGAGGAAACCTCACGCTTCCCAGACTCCTGTTCCGATGAATTACAATGTTCATTCACTTCAGACCATCTGCGTCTACCTAATCCACTGTGCCAGGGTTAAGCCCGCCTGATTTCATTCTGGCCCGGGTCGGGGAGAACTGATCACTACCCGTTATTTCTTAGTCATCTCTTTCATTAAATCAGACTTTTCCTGATCCGTTGCCATGTGCCGGGCACTGTGCTTAGGGCTAAGGATGCTGAGCCTAAAAAGGCACTATCCTCGCCCTTCTGTTGCTCAGTCTAGAGGCCAGGAGTTCCTGGGGTGCAATCTGGACTTCTCCCTAAGAAACACACCCCTTCCCAGGAAATGTTTCATTGTGTAGCAGTGTTCCCTAATTCTTTGTTCTCCTGAGACAGCGGCCTCCACATCCCCATCTGCAGATGACACTGGCCTTCTTTGCTCTGAACTGCCCTTTAAACCAGGATGAATCCAGTCACGTTAATCATTTCCCATGGGTGCATTCAGTGTATCTGGTGGATCTGCTACTGATTAGTCCTCAGCCAAAGGCTGCAGCCCCAAAGTCTACGTGGAGAAGACCCCATCATCTTGCTGTTCTAAAATAGGCATCTAGGACCCTGACCCCACCATCGGTCCCATGCCATGTGACAAGGAAGGTCGCAGTCTGGTGGCTGGTCTAGATCACAAAGTGAATGATTCCTGTCCTTTCTATCACATGCTTTCATCTCTTCCCTAATAGCCTGGTGGATCTGGCTTGGTGGCGTTTTCCCAAGAGGATGCCATTGGTTCCTGCTTCCCCCCGGCTCTCTCTCTGGTCAGTATGTTTGACCACACCCATCCTCCCCACCTGTGTTTCCAGATTCTCCTCCCCTCCCCCACTTTGGCCCCTGGCCTGCTTCCTCATGTGGAAACAATGACCTCTAATTTAGCTCTGCAATATCTCTCCCAAGAACACCCCAAATTTTCATATATGGACAGCTAGCTAATTCTCACTTCACTGATCCCCCAGCCTGCTCTTTCTTGAAAAGATCCCAGTGGCTTCTCCCCGCTTCTCAGTAAAGACTCAGTCAGAGAGCCCTCTCACTTAATAAATTTCTGCAGTGTGCTTATTAGTGCCTTGTAATGTAGCCGCCTAAATAATTAAGACTAACCCACAAGTGTCAAATTAAATGAGCCAAATACATTGAGAAATTTTCTGGTCCTCCATTTCTTTTATTAATCAGGTTTTTTTTTAAACTTCTTTTCCTGCTCATTTGCAAAAATCAAACATGGTCAGTGAGACTCTTGCTTATAATAACCGTGCGTACGTGCAGCCTCTTTCCTTGGGCGATTCCCCCTGGGGGCATATTATAGATGACATAAGACAGGGTGCGTTGCAGTGGCAGAGACAGCCAGCCCAGATAGCACAGAGTCAACAGGTTGTCCACGGTCTCGAAATCTTTAGGAGAATCGTGCTTCTTTCATTTCCTTGAGAGTCGAGGGGACTGTCCAGGAAGCCCAACACGAACACTGGCCAAAATCCATCCAGCATCTTCTGCCCTCCACCCCTCAGTGCTCACCTGGGCTCGTTCCTGGGCTCAATGCAAGAACCCAGACTCCCTTTCTCATTAGGAGCTGCTACTGATGTGCTTCAGATGAGCCTAAGAAGTCAGTGGAAAATATAATAGGAATTGTATCATTCTGGTGATGAACACAATATGCGTGCAATTATAATGGGCTGGTTAACTCTGCCTGTCGTCAGCATGTTGAGGTTTCAATACAGCGCCAGGCAAGAGGCTATTGTCTGCTGGAGCTCAGAGCCTCCCCACAGCTTGGGCTTCCGCTGGCCCCCTCCTGGCATGCCGCATTCCTGCCTCTTGAAGGTGGTTGTTAGAAAGGATCCACAAATATAGTAAGTAAACATCAAAGGGGCTTTGATCCCCACGGCTTTCAACAGAGCAGGAGCCCCTGAAGAAAGGGCCAAGGTCTTGGATGAGGGAACTTAACATCGTCAATTTGAGCGCCTGAGATGTAAGGCTGTTTGAAGTGAGGGCGTTTTGGCCGTGCCTTCAGACAAGCAAGCGTGGAGGGAAAGGAAGAGAAGTGGGTGCCTTTGGAGAAGGCGCGCTCAGATCTGCTTCTCTGCTCTTTACTGATAGTCAATAAGCCCCTTTAAAGAATCAGGAGATCAAAGCCTGCGACCTCCCTGGGCCATGGCTTCTGCCACCACCCACCACACTTTGTTTTCCTCTGGGGCTGGAGCCCCTGAGCTCGACTTAGCCGTGTCTCTTGGGCCCTTTCATTCTGCTGCCCAGAGAGGCTGGGCCTGGGCCACAGAGGTGGGTGGAGGGATAAGGGGGAGGACGAGCCCAGCCTCTCTATGCTCTGACAGCCTAGATGCAGACTGTCTAGGGCTCAGAGAAACACCCAGTGTCGTGGGAGAAGCTGCTGTGACACACCCCTCAGGGGGATCCTCCTTCTCTAAGAAACCGATGGAGAGAGTATCTGGGTGTCCAGAAAGCTAGCAAAGCCTGGAAGGAGCTGCAGGCACATCCCCACCTCCAGAAATCATACCCCTTATCCATTTACCCAGTTTATGGCAGCTGCCACATTTGTATGACTCCAAAGCAAAGAGGGAGGGGCGGGGAGTCTACGATAATCATGGGAAGTCATTTAACATCTTTGAACTTCAATTTTCTCATCTGCGTAATGTGAATAGTAATAACCGATCTGCCTACCTCGTGCAGCTGTTGTGAGGGTCAAAAGAGAAACTTGGTGTGGAATTGCTTCAAAGCCCACAAGTGCTGAAGACAGGTGAGCAGCAAAGGATAAATACCAGAGAGGAAATATTGCCCAGTTGGCTCAGGTACTCCAGTCCAACGTTCACACACAATGAGCGCTGATTTACAAAATATCCTGGGGGAGAAAATGGTCTCTTGCTTTTGCTACCTGGACTTGTTGTTCTAACCTGTTGTTCCATTGGGTCAAAGTCTTGTGGGACCAGAGTCTATGTCTTACGTCTCTCAGCCATCCCCACCCCTGTGCTCTACACTGTGTTTACACCTCATAAGTGCTGGATGACAATGCTGAATTGTGCCTGAATATAAGGATGAACAGGGATCCCCAGCCCCAGAAATTCACTCTCTCCCAAAAGATAGACTACTTCTACCTACATCGTGACCACTGTGTCTTCTTCCAATCCTTCCATCCTGGCCCCTGTGTCTGGTTGTACTGCTCCATCCTGGCCCCTGTGTCTGGTTGTACTGCTCCATCCTGGCCCCTGTGTCTGGTTGTACTTCTCCATCCTGGCCCCTGTGTCTGGTTGTACTGCTCCATCCTGGACCCTGTGTCTGGTTGTACTGCTCCATCCTGGACCCTGTGTCTGGTTGTACTGCTCCATCCTGGCCCCTGTGTCTGGTTGTACTGCTCCATCCTGGACCCTGTGTCTGGTTGTACTGCTCCATCCTGGACACTGTCTGGTTGTACTGCTCCATCCTGGACACTGTGTCTGGTTGTACTGCTCCATCCTGGACACTGTGTCTGGTTGTACTGCTCCATCCTGGACCCTGTGTCTGGTTGTACTGCTCCATCCTGGACCCTGTGTCTGGTTGTACTGCTCCATCCTGGACACTGTGTCTGGTTGTACTGCTCCATCCTGGCCCCTGTGTCTGGTTGTACTGCTCCATCCTGGCCCCTGTGTCTGGTTGTACTGCTCCATCCTGGACCCTGTGTCTGGTTGTACTGCTCCATCCTGGACACTGTGTCTGGTTGTACTGCTCCATCCTGGACACTGTGTCTGGTTGTACTGCTCCATCCTGGACACCGCTGGCTGGACTCTGCCTCTTCTCTGGCTTGACAACAATCCCAGTGTGATCAGAGCATAGTCCCTATGCCTGGGATACATAGGGCCTCGTTAACCTACAGAGTAATGGTTGTGAACATGGACTCTGGAGTCAGGCTGCCTGTGTTCAAACTCCTGGCTGTGCCACCTACCAGCTCTTTCATCTAAGGCTGCCTGCTTAATATGTTTGTAAATGGGGATAACAATGGCACATACCTCATAGGGTTGTTGTGAGGATCAAATGATGAAATTATTGGTCTTAAATTATGTCTGGACCATAGTAAGTGCTTTCTAAATATTTGTTAAATAATTAAGTAGCCCTGTTCAGAAGAGCAAAAAGCTTTACATCCCTTGCAAAAGGACCTTCACTGACCCCTGACCCATTCCCACCTCACCGACCTCTGCTTTTCTTCCAGAGCTGGGCCTCCAGAAGAGAGGATGCTGTCTGGTGCTGGGCTACATGGCCAAGGACAAGTTTCGGAGAATGAATGAAGGTCAGTGAGAACCTGCCCTCTCAGGGGAAATGGGGAGGGAAGAAGTTATGCCCTACAACTATGGTACCAGGAAAGAGAACCTGGGCCATTTCAGAAAGGACAGTGGACACATCAGTTTGGTTTCCATGAAGCTGTTCAGATAGTAACATGGGGAAGAGTACCTAATGCCTGAAACACTGTATGCTGATTCACGAGAATTCTTCATATGCTACCTTCCCTCCCCCCTTTGTGTCCCCTCCTTCTCTTCCTCTCTCTTTGCTTCCTTTTGTTCCTCACCTACCCACCCAGTGCAATTAAATCTGCTTCTAGTATCTTTTCTAATCCAGACCTCTCTGCCCTTTTCCTTAATCATTCACATTTCTTGGATGCTTATTGAATTAATGGCACCTCACAGGGCATTTGGGAGGATACTATAGAAGAAGAAGGCAGAGCTTTTATTCTCAAAGTACTTCCCCTCGAAAAACTGCCCTCTTTTCCAACTCCATCGGCCCTACCTCTCCCACTTACTCATAGGCCATTCTGCCTTCCTCTAGCACTGGGTCTTTCCTCTGAGGTTTGACTGGCCTGCAGAAGGCTGGAGGACGGTATTGACATTGATGTGGAGGCTAGGATGTGAGAGGAGTGCTGTCATTTATGGACCTGCTGTAATAAAGAGCCAATCCCTTCATCCCTAGCCATCTGTCTCCATGCAGTTAATAAGCCTCTCCATCAGATGCCACAGACTGTTTGTCAGGATTCAAAAGTAGGTAAACAATGGCTGGGGATGCCATTTATTCAATAAAGTCAGACAAATGAAACCCTGGCTTCTCACCAGCCCAGCTTGCCGTGAGCTGGGCCCCTCCCCACTCAAGGCCCAGGGTCCCTGTAGCCTCATTCCCATTCCAGGCACGGAAAAGGCAGCTCACCTGTACCATCTCTAGCCCTAAAGTTAGGCCATAGCATAGCTCCCTCTTCCTATGCCCCTCAGCTGGCTCTCCTCCCAGCCCACAGACCATGACACTCACAACCCCATGTGCTCCCCAGACCTAATGCCTCACCAGCTGTAGGATTGTTGCCAGCACACATCATGCTGACAGTTTGACAGCAGTTAAGCCAGCACAATTAAACATAAAGAGTATCACCTCCCCCATTTCCATGCCTGTCTGTGTAAGAAGGCAACAGCCTCAAGAAGCTACTTCCTCTTTGTCCGAGCTCCGTGGCTGAGCACAGCCAGGGTTGAAGGCTGCATTCTCTGCATCCAACCAGTCAGTATCCCTTCCTGACTTTTCTCTTTCACAGCCTACCCCTCCCTTCCCAACACCACCTTCTTGAGAGCCAAGGCAGTAACATCTAATTTGTGGAAACTGACAGCATGCCTCTGTCCACGGTGCTGAATAGACACATTCTCTCACTGGCAACGCTCATTAGAGAAGCTGAAATGAACAGGGGAGCCAAAAAGTCAGGAGTTGGACTGGATTTGAAAGCTCAAGCTCTGAGTGTCTGACCGCAGTCGAAGGATACTGACTCAAGATCTTGGGGCCTAAAAAAAATCATATCACAAGGCTGATGAACACGACTTGACTCCCCCCAAATGTTCACAAGTGACTTGGGCTGCCATAACAAAATACCATAGACTGAGCGGCTTAAACACAGAAATTTATTTTCTCACAGTTCTGGAGACTAGAAGTCCAAGATCAGGGTGCCAGCATGGTCAGGTTCTGGTGAGAGCTTTCTTTCTGGTTTGCAGACAGCAACCTTCTCACTGAGTCGTCACATGGCAGAGAGAGAGAGAGAGAGAGAGAGAGAGAGAGAGAGAGAGAGGTGCTCTGGTGTCTCTTCTTACAAAGGCGCTAATCCTATCAGATTAGGGCCCTACTCTTATGACTTTATTTAACCTTAACACTTTTGTAAAGGCCGTATCTCCAAATACAGTCACAATTAGGGGTTAGGGTTTCAACATAGGAGCAGGGGTGGGGGGACAGCAGGGGAACACAATTCAATCCATATTTTTGCCATAGCAGAAATGTACGATGGTAATACTCTGAACCAGAGGTTAGGAAAATGCTAAGAAAAATAAAGGCAGCCTTAATGTCTCCTTAGATTTTGTTCAAGTAAAGAAGGAAGGAAGAAAATCAGGGAGGACTAGAGGAGGACTTGGAAGCAAGACCAGCACCTGATGACTTCTGAGGACAGTTAGCCTTACTTTGTGCAACAACGAAGCTGAGGCGGCCTTTTAAACTCTTTCTTTCTTGTTAAAAAGGGAAGATGCCAGAACAACGCCTCTTCTCTCTGAGTTCCCCCTTCAAACACACACAATCCATATAAATGGGTTATTCCTTTCCACTGATTGTGGTTCTACCTGGTTAGGAATGCTCTACCCCCATCTATACCCTCCGCCAGTGAAGACAAACTGAGAATCAAGCAGGAGAAGGCAACAGAGGCATCAGCAATAGCCAGGAGGTAACAGAGCGGCTAACCCCCCCAGCCCTGCCTTCCCCTCTGCCTGTGGTTCTCGCCCCTCCCAAATGCCCCCCACACACACACATTCAGGCTCACACACAACAGCACATACAGTAGCTGCTGCTGCTTCTGGGTAAACAAGGAGACAAGGGGGTGGTAAGCAAGTGAAACCACCGTGTGTGAGGAGTTACAAATCTCAGCTAACAAAGAGGAGACAGGATAGGAGGCGGGTGAGTCACTGGGGCAGAAGGAGAGATGCCGGGGGTGGGTAAGCTTTGGCTCTGGAGGGGTGGGAGGCTGGAGGATGGGAGGTGGGAGAGGCCTGGAAAGGAAAAGAATGTCTCTCTGCTCCCACTCCAGCCAGGCTGACTACCCCAAGTGCCATATTATACATTTTTGTCTCTCTCTAAAGCTCACATGCCCAAACTCCAACACGTTTGCACATAAGAAAAAAGCACCAGCAAGCATGGGGAGCTGCTTTATGGTTTATAATTATCTTGTTCCAATACTCAAAGTGATTCTAACTTCTACATATTAATAATTGAACTGGAATAGCAGCTATGACATAGATCAAGAAACAGACATCCCTGTCCAAGCTGCACTACACTCCTTGCTATAAATTGAACAATTGGTAAAATAGTTTTAAAAATTATAATTTTTTTCTCCCGGGTGTTGTTGGAATTAGTGAGATACTGGAACAGTTAGCTGCCTCTTCCATCAAAGATAAGGTAGTGAGCATTATATTTGCAATTTAGAATAAAAGTAAAAGACCAACTAGTTCTGTATTAAAGCATGTTTGTTCTGTTTAACAGTATCTAACAGGGTGTCTGTCACCCGGGGAAAAGTCATCCCCTATTTCATTTGTTTCCTTGTTAATTTGGTATCTTTTTATTTTCTTTTCCTTCCACTCTCCCCTCTTCACTACACTCCCCCAAAAAATAGCAGCTTGAGAAGAAGCAAGAGAAAAATAATGAATGAACAGGAACTTTATAGATCTGGGGTTTATCATAAGCTAGAGTAAACGCAACTGGTACCGTTAAACTACAAAAAGCAATACAAAGAAAACACTATTCAAAGATCATTTAAGGGGCTTCCCTGGTGGCGCAGTGGTTGAGAGTCCGCCTGCCGATGCAGGGAACACGGTTTCGTGCCCCGGTCTGGGAAGATCCCACATGCCGCGGAGCGGCTGGGCCCGTGAGCCATGGCCGCTGAGCCTGCGCGTCCGGAGCCTGTGCTCCGCAACGGGAGAAGCCACAACGGTGAGAGGCCTGCGTACCGCAAAAAAAAAAAAAAAAAAAAAAAAAATCATTTAAGGAGGCATGTGATAGTTAATGAGAGGTCTGCTCTATTTAGGAGCATGTAATAACTTCTCGGGTAGAATCTGCAGCATTTGCAGGAATGGAGGTGGTTGTTAAAATGTGTGTTCTTTCCTGTTTGGACTCAACACATCTGAGGCATCAAATGCAGATATGGACAAAAATCAATGAAGGGCTGACAAGAAAGGTGCAAATAAAGACAGACTAGGCATGGGACTATTAGATTTGTTTGACATAATTGTCTTCATGTGATTAAGTACATGGTGCTTTAAGTAGAACCTGCTGGAAGGAGATCATTTATTTATTCATCAAACTTTCAAAGAATACCCGCCATAAAAATCATACCAATTTTTCATAGTAAGTGCCAGCCACTGTTCTAAGCACTGGAGCTTTATAAGTAAATAAGACATAGCCCCTGCCCTCACGCTCCCAGTAAAAACACACAGGCGCATCTCGGTGTTCCTGTCACCTCCACAGGAGGTCCTGCCAGACCACCTTACCTAAACCAGATACCCCTCTTCCCCCCACCATTGTGCTCTGTTGTGACAACCAGCCTATTTACTTTGTGGCGCTTACTCTAACTGGTGATTATTCATTAGACTGTCCCCCCTAAGAGTTAGCTTCAGGAAGGCAAAGGTCCTGCTTCCTCATTTCCTTGCCAGTCCCTGGGCCTTAGCCCCGTGTCTCGCACATAGGGAGTAATCAATTTCAACTTAAGTAATTAATTAGTGCCAGGAGTGACAATGGAGGAATACCCAAAGCCACCCACAAGGGTAAGGTGGGTCTGGAGAAGGAGCTCAGGAGGCAGAGCGTCCTGACGTACAGCACGAGTCTCCACATCCCCAGCAATTCCATAAAGCCTTACCTCTCAGCTTCTCTTCCGAGGCCAGTGCTACAGTTCCTCCTGGGAGGCTAGGACCCGGGCATGTCAGCCAAGAGGAGGGCTAGGAGGCGAGGCCACCAGTGGTGTTGTCCATCCTTTACCCACCTGCCCTCCTTCCTCACCCCTCCTACTGCAGGGTCACCTTGTCATCTGGGGCATCACTAGGCAGGTATTTCCCATCAGATATGCAAGGGGAACTGCTCTAACATGACACACATACCCCCCATTCCCTCTCCTCTTTCCATCCTGCCCCGATTACCTGATTACCCATTTCTCCTGAAGAGCCCAGAACCACTCACCTGCTCAATGCACATTGCTTACCCGGGGCGGATCCTATCCAAGGGCAGAATAGGAAGCTCTCACGTGGTGTCAGATGAGGGGCTCTGCTTGCATCTCAGAAAGCCCAGTATTCCTCTGTGTTAGAACCGTGAGCAACTCTAGCGACTGTAGCACAACCCACCCACCCAGGGAGATCTGAGAGCATGGAGGGACTCGCCCAGGGTCAGTAGGAAGTTGCTGGAAGAGCCAGGACTACAACCCAGCTCTCCTGACATCCAGTCCAGCCCTCGTTGAATTCGGAAAGAGGAGGCTGAGGCCATGATCGGAGGGGAAGCCCCTAAGGCTTTGACTTGAAAATACAGAGAAAGTGGAAAGGGCAGGAGAAAACGGGGGCAGAAGACAGGAGACTCCCCACCTGATGTGGGAGAAAATCAGGAAAGACATGGGGAGGGAGACACAGCCCAGGGAAGACCTTTTCTTTCTATGGAACAAGAAAAGACTACCGGGCCCTAGGACTCTTGAAGGGGGAAATGAGGAAGAGGATGCTTAAAGGAGGAGAGGAGAAGCCGCGAAGCCCTGGTCTCCCTGCCCGGGCATCCCTTCAAGGCCAAGGTGGGCCTGCCCATGAGGCTCTCGTCCTCCCTCCTCCGGCTGCGCATCTGGTGGGCGGCAGAGTCCCCAGACCTTCAGAATCACAGGGACCGGCTGCTTCTCCTGGCTCAGTGAAGGGAAAGCAGATATGCCTCCCAGCACTGTCACTTTCATCTTCCCAGAAAGAAACAAATGCAAGTGATTAGCAAAGGCAGCTTCTGTTCACTGGGGGTGGGCCACTGCGGGAGGGGCGGGAGGGGCTGGAGGGGCCGAGGAAGGAGAAGGCCTGCTCCACGGCCACTGGTCCACACAGGCTCAGGCTGCAGCACAGCCCCTGGGGGCACATCATCCTAGGCCAGGCTCTGCGTGCCAACGTCCTTGCCTCTCAGCCTGTGAGGGAGACAGAGCCCTGGAGGATGAGAATCCAGGCATCTTGAGCAGCTCGGAAGTTCTTTGGGATGGCAGGGGCACCCATCCTCTCTTCCTGCTAAGGATTCCTGTTCCCTAATCCTTAAGAATGAGTCTAACACGTCCACTGCTCCCCGTCTGTCCCCTCACAGAGTGCTAAGGAGTAAAGGTGCTCCATGGGCATGTGTATGGCCTGGGGCAAATCCCTAAACCCCGGGATGATAGATAACCTCCTTGTGGGCAAAACTGGGTAATGTTGGATATGATCTCCGTTCAGTCTTTGAAATGTGATGATTCAAAAATCTATCCCAGCTCTCAACACCCTGCCACACTCTCTTCTCACCCCCAACCACATAATTTTAAATGCTTTGGTCACCAAAGGAACCAGCACTAGGAAATTCAGCAGCCTCAGAGGCAGATGTGTGTCTGTTTCTGTCTGTCCTTAGAGAATGAATTCGGGCCCATGTCAGCTGTACCCTGGGTGGCTGGGAGGCCATCGAGCTGGCCTGCAGGACAACCTGCATTTTTTTTTTTTTTTTTTTGGCGGCGTGCGCAGGAGTCTGGTGGTCTGGACTTGGCCCAGGGACCTGACCCAAGGGAGGGTGGGTCGGCTGACACTCGAGCTCCTGGCCCTCTGCCTGTCGTACCCCAGAGTCTGGCTCATGCTGAGGGCCCACCATCGTTTTCCTGAGACAGTCCCTTCACCGCCTGCCAGGGCACCCCGGATACTGGCTAATCCTGTCATTTTGTTAGTTGGAGCTTTTGGGTACATTTCGTCTTGTTTCATTTTTCTTACTGATGTGTTTTCTTCCACTGGGGCTGCAAAGCTTATTATTTGTATAACGTCCCTGTTTATTATTTATGGCAAGACTCAGATTTCCAGGGCGCTTTATGATTGTTATTTAATTAGCTCGGCGCCTTGGAACAAGGAACCCACCATTTCCATTCTCCTGCCTCCAGCTGATGGTGGATTTCGGAGCTCTTCTCCAGACCTGTTCCTCCAGCCACCAGCCCTACCTGCTGCTCTAAGGTGAGCTGGGGGCCAGCTAGACCACAGACCCTACCAAGCTCCTTTTCAGACTTCAGTTTCCCTCACACCCCTATCCAATCCTCCTCAAGACCTAGAAATGTTACCTCCCAACTGTCTCTCGAATTCGTCCACCTCTGCCCATCTGACGGCCAGCGCCCTTACCCATCGCCAATGCCCCCTGACCAGGACTGCAGCTGTGCTCTCCTAACTGGTTCCTTGTGTCAATCAAGCTCAGCCCCTTCCCTCCCAGTTCTTCTTCCATCCTTTAGCCACAGCAATAGTTCAAAATGCAAATCTGAAAATGTCACTTTCCTCTTGAAAATATTTCAATAGCTTTCTATTGCCAGTAGGGAAAATACCCAAACCCTCAGCATGTTTTATAAGGCTCTCTGTGACCTAGTTCCTACCAACCCCTTTGGCCCCATGTTGCCCCCTTAATACTCTGTACTCCAGTCACATCAGCATGCTTTTGGCTCCTCCAACAGGGCATATTCCCAGTGGCCATACAGCCTTTGTCTACACTGGCCTCTCCTCTTAGGATACTGGCCGCGCTCGCCACACCCCATCCGCAAACCTTCACATAGTGACGCCTGCTCAACTTTCAGATCTCAGCTGAAGTGTCACTTCTCCAGTGAAGCATCCTCAGACCCACCCCTCCCCAGTCTCGATCAAGTTTCTGTGTTACATGCTCTCATATTTCGTTCCTTCCAAGGGTTTAGCTCAGTCTGTACATAGAAGTTCATTTTGCAATTATTTAGCTCAGACCTGTTTCCCTTCCCAGTCTGCTTGGTCTCCATTATCTCCCAGGATAATGTTTCATGGCATCATGTTTGCACAAAGTAGACAATGAAAGAAGAGCAAGGACAGTGAACTTTTCTGCCCCTGGGCAGTGGCGCCCAAGATGCTGGGACTGGGCAACTTGAGAATCACAGAAGAAACATTAGACTTCCATTTTTATTTTAGGCATTCAAGCTTTGCTGCCTAGAGCTTATGTTTACTTTATAGGTAAAGAACTCTCATTTTCTTGGACCACTTCTGGGGAGGGGTGGACCATGTTTTGAAAGAGACAAGAAGCAAGGACCTCTGGAGAAAAGGAAGGGAAGTAGGTTTTTTTGATACAGGGGTATGTTTTGACATGAAACATATCCCTATGAGCCCAGTACTGTGCCGGGTGCAGGAGCTTCAGAGGCCGGATACAGCCTCCATCCTCAGGAACTTCATCCTCCACTTGGAGAGATTAGACATATTTCACGTCAAGTTGATTTTGGGGTTGTTTTGTTTTTGTTTTTTCTCTTTAGCCTTGTGGTTAGTATGCTTAATGGTTAAGCACTGTGGCTTGGGAGACACAGAAATTTAGGTATCGTCAGAGCAGGTTTAGAACCATATCATCAGAGATTCTCAAGGCCAGAAGGGACCCAAGGTCATCTAGTCTACACCCTCTTCTGATGGCTCAATATCCCTGCCAAGTACCAATCCACTTAAATACTTTTGAATACTGTGGTGCTGCGTGCTCATTCATTCACCAACCATGTATCAAGTGCTAACTCCATGCCCAGCACGGTGCTGGGCCCTTGGCATGTAAAGACACAGTCCCTTTCCCAAGGATATCACAGCAATTACAACACAGTGTCATAATGGCTGTAACCAGGTGTGTAAGGAGCTATGGAAGCAGAGAAGAGGAATCCAGTCAAACTGTAGGCCAAGTGAGCAGGGCCCAGGAAAGCCTCCTGGAGAAAATGATACCTGAGCCCTGGGAACAAATTTTATTACAAGAGACTATTGTAATACATGCACCCCAATGTTCATAGCAGCACAATTTTCAATAGCCAGGACATGAAAGCAACCTAAGTGTCCATCGATAGATGAATGGATAAAGAAGACGTGGCACATATATACAATGGAATATTACTCAGCCATAAAAAATAATAATAATAATGCCACTTGCAGCAACATGGATGAACCTAGAGATTGTCACACTGAGTGAAGTTAAGTCAGGCAAAGAAAGACAAATACCATATGATATCACTTATAGGTGGAATCTAAAAAAATTATACAAATGAACTTATTTACAAAACAGAAACAGACTCACAGACATAGAAAACAAACTATGGTTTCCAAAGGGGAAGTGGGGGAGGGATAAATTGAGAGATTGGGATTAACAGACACACACCACTATATATAAAATAGGTAAACAACGAGGACCTACTGTATAGCACAGGAAATTCTACTTAATACTCTGTAATAGCCTATATAGAAATAGAATCTAAAAAAAGAGCTCATATATGTCTATGTATAACTGATTCACTTTGCTGTACCCCTGAAACTAGCGCAACATTGTAAATAACTATACTTTAGTAAAAACTTAAAAAAAAAAAGAGGTCGTTGCAGCCTACGCTTGAATCCCTCCAACTCACTACCTACCAAGGCCATGGGCAGCTCCTTGGCTAGGCTCTTATAAAGGAGTTTCAAAGAGAAAACACCCCTTCAACCCCGAGAGTCTACAGTTTTGTCATTCTGGCTGCAGTGGGGACAATGGGACCGAGTGACAGGTAGCAGCCACTGGCCAAAATCCCATATCATATGGGGTCTCACCCCATACCAACTATGCCCTAAGTAGGCATCCTTTCCTCTCTCTGCCTCCCCTTCCCCATCCTCAGCCATCCCCACAGGCTTCATCACTGAATGCTGAGACCCTCCCTCCACCCTCCTCCCCAGGTAGGGACAGTCTGAATAAATGAGGGCGCCTAATGGCCTGCGGTGCCATAAAGTTTTAGAGCTGTGTGCCGGAATGAGCAGGTTCAGGCTGAGATGAACTATCCAGACCTTTTATCAAAGGAGAGTCAATAAAAACCTGAAGGAGCTTGCCCCATCTCCTCAGAGTGGCCGTGTCACACCGCCGAGCCCCGTGCTCTGGAAATAGTCATCGGCGGGTGCGTCTCCCCCCAATCCATCTGCTTTCTTCCCTATACCTTCCCTTCTCCAATGTATTCGTTTCCATGGGAACTGTGTTGTTACCGGTATGGGAGGAGTTTAATGACATTCAGAAGTACCAGATCAAGTCCATTTATATAATGGTTTGAAATACCCATAATGGCCTGTGGCATATAGGGCACGGTGACAGTTTCAGTAACTGCGTACAGACTGTGGGATAAATAGAGCGATGTGACACTCCCCCCAACCCCCAAATCAAACGTACCAGCAATAACCACTATTCTTAGTACAAGAGCAGAACTTCTCAACCGTTACTCAGGAAAGGGTCTCAAAACACAACACCAAGCTGTTCTCTCGTTGAGGAAGGATGCTGGCCAGACTGTGGGTCCTCTGCACCTGCCAAGGTTTGACCAGGTGTCGGGTGGGGCAGGTGCAGAGGAGAGGAAGTAGCAGCCGTCCTGCCCTGGGATCCCCAGGCACCCCCCTCGGCCAGCCTGCGCTAGGACATGGGCTTCAGGTGCCTGTGCTTATGGCTCCTTTCTGTCTGATTCAGAAAAGATTCACCAGGCACCCACTGTGTGCCTGGTGCTAAGGGTGATGTGGTGATGAAAAACACATAGAGGAGGTCCTCATCTTAGCTCGGGATCCCCCAGAAGCAGACCCTAAGCACGGACTCATCCAGGAGGTGCAGAAAGCGCCAGAAGGATGGTAGGGCATTGACAAGAGAAAGGGAAGGTGTCCAAAACAGAGGGTACCATCAGGTCCCTAAATGGGGGGCAGCTGGAGCCTCATCCCAGTGGGAGGCTCTGGGAAGTGCTGTGGAATCCATGCCTCACAGTCAGGCCACCCAAGGATCAGGGTATCTACAGGGCCCTCTTGCCAGTAACTGGCTGAGGGCTGCTCGGGTCGGGGTGTTCGCTCCCTGGCACTTCTGTCCTGCTCTTTGCAAGGACCGAGTGGCCTCTGCAGCTGAAGAGGAAGACCTCAGGAGAAGGGCAGCAGCAGGTGCTGGCAGTTGGGCGTCGGCCTGAGGGACACAGGTGGGGCCCTGGCAGAGTGGGCTACAGCCCCCAGGGCGTTTTGAGTCCAATGGGGAGACAGGCACATAATGAGATAGCAGAAGGCAGGCTGGTGGGAGAGCTAGAGGGGTGTGCAGGTGAGATGCTTTTGGAGCACAGAGGTGGGGGGCCATGTGTCTGACTGCAGTAAGACTGGAGGGAGAAGGGAGGGGGCGGCTAGCCCGCAAAGTTGTGGGGCCAGGGAGGCACTTTCACACACATGTCGTCTAATCCTCATGACGTCACAGAGTGGGTGGTGTTAGCTCCATGTTGAGGACAAAGCAAGTGAGGCTCAGAGAGATTAAGTCATCTACCAAAGGCATAGAGCTAAGATTCAAACCCTGGTCTTCTTACGCCTACTCTGCTTCGGGGAGCTTTGTGTATCTGGGGAGATGAGGAGGGGGTAATTCCCTCCATCAGTGTCAAGGGCAGACGTGACCAGAGCCTGTTGTGTATCCGTGTAGATTTCTCCCCTTGGCCATGGACTGCCCACTCCCGTATGTCCCCGCATTGCACTGTCCATGGACCCGCACTCAGCCAGTCAGAATGCCCCTCTGATCCTGCCCCAAATGTAAGCTGGACTGACTGTTCCTAATATTGAGTGAATTATCTGGAACTCACAGCCCTGCGGGTACAGGAAAGAGAAGAGGCAGCCTGAGGTGAGGGCTTCAGTTCTAACGGGCCCCACGAGCGTGCTTGCTGCCTGTCCTCCCCCTCCCTGCTCTGCCCTCCCAGGCCTGCTCCAAACTCCATTGCCTCAGGAGATACGGCGGAGGAGGGATCACATACACGCATTTCCCTGGAGCAGCATTTCTGTAGCAGGTTAATAGTTTTTCTGTGAAATAGAGTCTGCATAGTTAAATAAGGTGGGCAGAGGCTGGGTTAACCCTGATTAAAGAAGTCTCTCCTACAGAACCTCTCAGAGCCTTTACTATGCCAAAGGGCCTGGTGAACCCCCAAAAGGAGGATATGGTTCTCAGAGTTCCCCAAACTTACTTGACCACAAAACACTTTCCCTAGAGCACGTTTTAGGACTAGGATTTCTTGGAATCCACTTTGGGACATAATGGTTTAAGGCCAGTTCTGCCACTAACTCGTTGTGTGAGCTTTGTCAAGTAAGAATAAACGAAGGCTGCCTCATGAGGACCAGTAAAATCACAGGGATGAAAACTCTTTACAAACTATAAAGGAAATGGTGCCACTGCTTATTTACATAAAAGATGGTGCTATTGTTTATTCACATAAAACAAACACACTGAGTTTCCCAGAGAACATTTCATTCGGAGTCCAAAATAATAGTAATAATAATAATAATAATTAATAATGTTTTTTAAGTAATAAGTTCTGCTCCTGACTAGGCATGTGACCTTGACCTTGATCTCTCTTGACCTATGTTTTCTCATCTGCAAAATGGGTGTACTCACGATGCTAGCCCTCTTTCCTCCGTGAATTTGTTGCAATGATAAAATATGCACAATGGTTGTACGGGTGCTTTGAGAAAGCATAAAGCACCCTAAAATGCAAGGCATTATTATTAGTGTTCCAGGTTAATACCCTCAATTCAGTCCCACTTGTGCTCAGATCAAAACAGGAGACATGTTGGGGGAGGAGATCGGCTAGTGGGGGACATAACAATGACTAATAACTTTCATCCATATTTGTGATGTTAGGAGCCTTGTATGAGCATGTCGCTGAGGGGAGAGAATGAATATTTCATGAGTGGGCACTACATGTAGTATTAAGATGAGATGGACAGAAAGAGCCCCGCTTGCCTCCGCCTCCAGGTGCAGCTGGGAAGTCAGCACAGGTCCAGGCTCATGAGTGGCTCTGGGGAGCAGGTCACCCCGTCAGGAGGGAAGAGCACAGCCCTCAGCACAGATGGGGAGCCATCCAGCTCGGACTGGCCGGGGGACTCCCGTCCGGGGAAGCAGGAGAGCCAGTGCCCACTCCATATTCCAGCTGGGTAGCCTTGGGCAAGTGACTGTCACCAGCCTGGGCCTCCACTTCCACACTGTAAAATGGGGTGATAAGATCAGCCCTGCACAGCTGCAAGGTCTCAATCCAAGCTCGATTGTTTGGAAGACGGCCTTGCAATGCACCCAGGTGGGAAGTGTTATTATTCGTGGATTCACTCGACCACAGCTATTGAACACCTACCATGTGCCAACCACTGCCACTGTCACAGTGTTCCAAACTCTGCGTTCATCACTTTATACACATCACCTGGTTTAATCAACACCACGATCCTGAGAGGTATCTGTTATTACTCCCATTTTCTACATGAGGAAAGAAAACCCAGGAAAGATAAATAACTTGCCCAAAGCCATACAGCTAGTAAATGGCAGAGTCTGGGGTGGTATGAAGCCAAAACCCTTCATTCTACACCGACGGCCCATCTTTGTCTGTACTTCTGCAGAACTGGTAGGTACTCAGCCTCCACCCGCCAGCAGTTCCCTATTCCGTTCATGCCTTGTGCTTCCCCTACCTGCCTTGCCATCCCCTCTTGGCCCTCCAGGACACCCTCCCTTTGTTTCCCAAGCCCTACTCCCTTTTTCCAAGCCTCTTTTAAAAGGTCTGTCTCCCATACGGTGGTCACCCTGAGGTTCTAATTTCTGTCCCCATCCATCAAGACCTTTGCCTCCCAAGACCCTGGGCAGCCTGTATCTCTTATCTGGGCCAGCCATCGAGTGGTGTAAAGATTGAACACCTCCCCCTTAAATGCCCTCAGAAGATGAAGCAAGGACAGATGGGGCAGTGCCAGGGATAAAGCCAGCCAAGTCTTCCCCGCCTCCTGATGGATGCCTCTGGAGGAGGCTCCTGGCTCTCTCCATCCACCCCACAGCATGAGGACACCACCATCCCTGCAAATCTCTTCCCTACAGGGCATAACTTCCATGTTATCTCGGCTCAGCCCTCCTCCAGAGATGAAGAGATTGTTTTAAACCTACCGCTCCACCACCTCTGCTTCTGGCTTCCAACGTCATTAAGTTTCATTATAACGAATAAACACCACAATGACATTTATAAGTTACCACTGAGCACAGAAGCACAAATATGAAGCAGATAAACTGGATGTGATCCAAATAATTACTGCAGGCAATATTGGGCTTAGTTTGAGCTGGCAGCCAGGTACCGAGTAATTTATTAGATTGCGTAAGGCAATGTTGCACGTTGCGTTTTTCATTATTGTGTCTCTTCCCCTCTCCGCGGTCTAAATAGGTTAGAGGAGTTTAGACAGTGCACCGCCAAACAAAGACAGACTTTGCTCAAGCAGATGGAGGCTGGGAAGTGTCCAGGAATGGCTGCTTCCTGACCAGCACAGCACTTGCGAGAGAGGAGAGGGTTTCAGATTATCTTGATGCTGCCAGCCAAGGACAGTTCCCTCTACCCCGCACCCACTGGCCCAGATACAGAAAGAGGCCCAGTGGAGGGAATACATGGAAGGACTGGATGGAGCCCCCAGGACACCAGGCCTGGTTCCTGCTGCTGGCTTCCTGCTGAGTTCCTATGCGTTCAGCCAAAGACCCTCTCTACCAAAAGGCCCTCCATAGCCCCGGGCAGCCGCAGGGCCCAGTCCCAGACCTCTCCTGCTATAAAGAAAGGGGAAGGAAGCAGTCTGCCAGCCAACTCTGCGAAACAAAGCAACGAGAGCTGGCTACCAGCTGCCTCCTCCCTGCCAAACCCAAACTCATACAGTTTGATTCAAGGGGTTACAATACCTCCTATTCAGAGTCCCTCCTGCCCCATTCTCCAGGCTTAGTAAATTACCCAATAAGCAGCAAGGACCTGTCGTTATTGTGCAGTTAAACGGTATTTGCCCGGTAAATCCTGAGTACTAACGGTGATATACAGTAACTAATTACGGACATGAATTCTCTCCCCAAGACACCAAGTGGTACCAGATATTGTTACATTTCGGGGAGGAGGCTTGAAAGCTGCTCTGTTCTCTCCAGTGAAGCCATGAGTAACTCTCCTATTAGAGGAGTCGGCCCCTCCAGGGGCACTCCAGGCTGGAAACAGAGACGTCCCGGGAGAGCCTTCTCCCAGGAAGACTCCCATTCACTGCCCCCAATCCCGTGCCCAGTAGAAGGCTGGGCACCACCTGGTCCTCCTTGGGTCACCTTTACCACAGAGAAGATGCTCCACGTCACAGCGGCTGTTTCAAAGGCCGAAAGCTCCAGCCCTGTAGGGAATGGAAGTCATTCCTCCCACGGCCCTGGGTTGCGCTAAGAAAGCTATTTCAGGGGGTCGGCCTATGCAAAGGGCTTCTGAACAAGGATGCAGCAGGGTGGCCCGTGCCTCTGCCTGGGTGTGAATGACTTTTGCCCTAAACTGTCGTTTACGGAGCTGATCTCAGGCCCAGGGGTTCCCCGGGAGGATCAGAGGTTTCTTGGCTGGTTGTGGTCTGCAGGTGGGACAGGGACTGTGACCAGCAGCAAGGAGCAGATGTCCCGTCAGCTTCCTGTGTGTTTTGGGAGCACAGCTGGGGGCAGCTGGAGGACACAGTAGCCAGCCTCTGCTTTCTTTTGAGGAAACTACACAGCTCAAACACTCTCTGGGCTTACCGGGGACTGTCTAGTAAACAAAGGCCCATAACTGGAGTCAGATGGTTCAGATACCAGCCTCCAGCGCACATGGTGACCTGGTGGCGGGTTTCTTAACCTCTCTGAGCTTCCATTTCCTAATCCATAAAGTGGGATTGATTCTCTCAGCCCCTCGGGATTACTGATGTGAAAATAGCTTGCCTGCAATTGAGGCTACTGCTTCCAAGGAGCAGCCCATCCCACCCCATCCTTCTGCAATGCCTGGGCTCAGTGACCCAGCCTCAGCCTCCTGGAAAGGAAGACAAGCCCTCAGCCCATCTGGCACCCCCCCAGCAGCCTGCACACCCCCTTGCCTTCCTCTCAAGGTGCTTCCAGCACAAAATCTCTCCTTTACCAACGTCTCCACTTCAAACAATCAAAACAAAGACAGGGCAGTAATTGCAAGTTAGTTTTATTTTGTTTCCTTTGCTGCTGCATTCTCAGGGTTGATGGCAAATAATCTGAGCCCTTCCCAGGGCCACTGTTAGGTGGTGACAGGAGAGGCCATGTGACACAGAAGAGGGCTGGCGTGGGGCATACACTTGCATTAGGACCCTGGCTTGTCATCACTTTGAACCTCGACATTCAAGTGTCTACATGAGGACTGATGATAGAATCTTCTTGACAGGGTGTCAGGGAAGTAAGTTAAGTAAAATAATGTAAGTGAAGAGATTTGTGATGTATAAAGCATATACAAGAGTTAGTTGTGGTGAATATCCTAGAGCAGCCAGAAGACAAGACCGAGAATCCCAGGGCTGTGAGAAGAAGAATCGCCTTTTTAATTAGACACATATATAGTCAGCTCTCAGGTATCTCTTGGCAAATATCCCCATTCCTGGCAAATGCTCTCACGAAGATGCTTAATGAAGTCCTCTGTTAACATTTCACAGCCTCTTATTTTTTTCTTCTTTGCATGCAGCCCAAAGGGAATGAAAGTCCTTTAAAGGCAAAATCAGCTAAGATCTCCATCCCCTCCTGAAGAAAGTGTGAGCCATAAAGACAGCAAGCTGGGGTGGGTGAGTGGACGAGTACCAGGGGTGATGTTTTCCACCCAGCTGAGCAGGAGGCCGGAGGGAGCTTCATCGCTGGGTTTTTGTGGCTTTTCATAAGTATTAAAAATTCCCAGAACATCAAACACATCCATATTCAAACATGAATACCAAAATGCATTCCAACATTGAAAATAAATGTTACTTAGGATTATTCATTATTTTGAAATGTCCATCATTTTGGATTATCCACACCCTTGATCCTCTCCATTAACAAAGATCATGAAGAGTGGATTGTCAAAAGTACAATGAGGTACCAACTCACATCAGTCAGAATGGCCATGCTTAAAAAGTCTACAGATAACAAAGGCTGGAGAGGGTGTGGAGAAAAGGGAACCCTCCGACACTGTTGGTGGGGATGTAAGTTGGTGCAGCCACTTTGGAGAACAATACGGAGGTTCCTCAGAAAACTAAAAATAGAATTAACATAGGATCCAGCAATCCCACTCCTGGGCATATATCAGGACAAAACTATAATGCAAAAAGATACATGCCACCCCTATGTTCACAGCAGCACTATTCACAATAGTCAAGACATGGAAACAACCTAAATGTCCATCCACAGAGGAATGTATAAAGAAGATGTGGTATATATGCACAATGGAATACTACTCAGCCATAAAAAAGGAACAAAATAATGCCATTTACAGCAACATGGATGCAACTAGAGATTATCATACTAAGTGAAGGAAGTCAGAAAGATAAAGGCAAATACAATATGATATCACTTATTGTGGAATCTAAAATATGACGCAAACGAACCTATCTACAAAGCAGCAACAGACTCATAGACATAGAGAACAGACTTGTGGTTGCCAAGGGCGAGGTGGGTGGCGGGGGGTTGGGGGAGGGATGGACTGGGATTTGGGGGTTAGTAGATGCAAACTATTACATATAGAATGGATGGACAAGAAGGTCCCACTGTACAGCACAAGGAACTATATACACTGTCCTGGGATAAACCATAATGGAAAAGAATATAAAAAAGAATGTATATATATGTATAACTGAGTCACTTTGCTGTACAGCAGAAACTAACACAACACTGTAAATCAACTATACTTCAATTTAAAAAAACAAGAAGAGTGGATTGTATTTGGGCTCTAAGAGGGGAGAAATTCAGGACATTGCACTGAGATGATCTGCTTCCAATCAGGAAGGTCTTCAGCAGCCACAAGAAGATTCTTCCATAAACACCAGGTCTGAGTTGTTGTCCCTAATGCAGCATTTAGTGAGTGACCCAGAAGTAACCCGTGCTTCAAGGCCAGGCTGCCTCAACCACAGTGTCCCCTGGATCCCCAGGCCTGCTTTGCACCTGTCAGTGGGACACAGCAGTGTTACCCTTCCTGGAACACCTGGAGACCAGCAAAACTTCCGAGGTCCTTCTGATTCCGGGAGCATTTAACAGAGGGACCTTGGGGTCCACTGCAGGGGGCCAAGGGGCCAGACTCTGTCCTTCCATCTCTACCTCAGTTCTGTCTCCAACCACATTATACACCAAGGTTCCACACAAGATTCCATCAACAAAAGGGTATGTACACTAAACAAAGTGTGGGAGCTACTGACCTCATCCAATATCTTCACTGTGCAGCTGAGAAAACCACAGGATGCTCAGAAACAGACAGCAGCTTGACCAAGGCCACACAGACACAGAGCCAAGATGGGAAAGAATGCAATCCCTCTGAGCCTGGGCTGTTTGCATACAACAGTGCTTCTCAGATGTGGACCAAAAACCAACTGGGAAGCTGTGAAAATCCAGATTCCTTGGCCCAGCTCAGACCCACCATCTTGAAATTTCTGGCTTGAAGCCCAGGAAACTGTATTTTTAGCAAGTTCCCCAGGTGATTCTCATGCATACAAAAGTTTTAGAACAACCTGCAACTGGCAAGGCCTATACCAGCATAAAAATGATTTTTTTAAGATGTTTGTTTTTTAAAAAATGATTTAGGGGCTTCCCTGGTGGTGCAGTGGTTAAGAATCCGCCTGCCAGTGCAGGGGACACGGATTCGAGCCCTGGTCCGGGAAGATCCCACATGCCATGGAGCAACTAAGCCCGTGCGCCACAACTACTGAGCCTGCGCTCTAGAGGCCATGAGCTACACCTACTGAGCCCGTGCACCTAGAGCCCATGCTCCGCAACAAGAGAAACCACTGCAATGAGAAGCCCACGCAACGCAATGAAGAGTAGCCCCCGCTCACCGCAACTCGAGGAAGCCAGCGTGCAACAAAGATCCAACGCAGCCAAAAATAAATAAAAATACATTTTAAAAAGGGATTTAGGACACAGATATTCCCCAAATAGACCAAATGGTCTTAGGAGATTTGCTTTTACTTCCTTGTGCCTCGGTTTTATTCTTTTGGGCCTTAGCCCCACCCCCCAACAAAATAAGGCTTTGGATAAATCAGAACACAGAACATTAGAGCTGAAAGGGGGTACCTGAGGGATTGGCTTCTAGTCTAAACCCTGCATTTACAGATGGGAGTTGAGTCTCAGAGATGGGAAGGGTCAGGCCCAAGAGCACACAGCTAAGAGGTGGCATACACAGCACCAAACTGGTACCTTCTGGGCCTGGGTGCTCATGGCTTCCAATGTCCGGACAGCATCTCTTATAAAAGGGAACAAGACTCGCTGGACTTCCTAAGGTCCAGGATCTGTGGCCCTGCCTCCAGCCTAACCCGGTGGTTCCCAAGCTGCTGTGCTCTAACAGGGCACCATAGGAGCTCTGTCTGCCTGTAACTGATGCCTACAGCTACCTCTCAGGCTAATGACAGTCCATCACCGCTCTTCAGCCCCACTTGCTTTATTTCGTGCTGCTCCCTACCCTCCCCCAATAATGGTTCAGTGAGCACATATTCCAATCCCGAAGACACAAGAGCCCGAGACTCAGAGAAATAAGGGGGCTTAGCCTGGGTCCCTGGCCAGCCAGCAGGAGGCCTGAGATGACCTCCAGCGTCCTAACCTTCAGAGGCTGCCCTAGCGTCTCCCATCTCTACCCTCCCTCATCGCCACCACCAAAGCCCACATTGCTCTGCCCTTCCCATCTCGGTCAGACTCCAGGATGACCGCAGGCAGGGATGGATGGGCTGCTTCACAGGCACCGACACGCCAGTATTTCCAGCAGCCCTTATCAGTGTCTTCTTGGCATCCAGAACTTGGCTGAATGGATGGAGGATCACCTCTCCCAGCCACTAATGAACTCAGGGCAGGCTCGGGCTGGGGCTACAGGCTGATAATCAGGAGGCGAAGGATTTATAGTGCCTTTGGAGTCACCCTGCCTCGGCCAGCCCCACTGTTTTTCATTAGAGCCCCACGCTGTCCAGGATAACCTTGGCAGACTGCGTGTCCTAGGGAGAGCCATGTGAGGTTGGGAGAATCACAGGTTGCCCGGCTGCCCCAGCTCAGGCAAGGAACGCGGTGGGAGAACGTGCCCACAGTACTCCTGCCCCTCATCCAGCCCCGGGAAGAGTAGTCACTCTCTCCCGTGTAAGCCCCAATAAAAATTCAGCACAATTTTTGGAACGTTCATGATATTGGCAAGCTTCCCCTCACCTGTGTTTCAGAGTCAAGGCTACCAAGAGCTGCAAATGTCAATGCTAGGGTTGAAAGTGTGTCCCAGCAGAGATCCGGGAGAAACAGACAATGAAGAGAAGGCTTGTCTTCCAACCCTGCCTATTCTTCTGGCTTCTCTGTATTTCCAGTCCTGGTCCAAAAGAAGGAGATTGACCTCTTTCCATCCCAACAGGGCTCTAAGCCTGTGCAGACCTTGACAGGAGTTGGACGTGCCACCCGAGGCAGCTGCCCCCGATACTCCCAGCCTGGAGCAACCGTGTTCCTCTTCATCACATCAACACCTATAACTTTCCCGATTTGCAGATGAGTTCTCAGGTCAACACCCAATGAGAGGACACGTAGTGAAAACACTTCTCCCACTGCCTGAGCCATAGTGATGCTCAGGAAGTGTGAGTGAATCCCACCTTCTTCCTCCAGACCCAAGGGTCCAACTACAACCAGGGCATCTTCTCTCTTCTCCTGAGCGATTCCGGGCCCCTCTCCACAAACGTATTTACAACTGAGTTCACTGCCTGCCCCCAAACCTGCTTCTTCCCCTGAGACAGCAGTGGTTCCAGCCCGTTCTGCAGGCCAGGCAGAGGGGGGCCTTTAGCCCTCCAGCCTCCTCGTCCCACATCAAGTGCTATCGATTCTACCTCCGTTGGTTCCTAAATCCATTTCCTTCTTTCCATGGCTGCTGCTTCAGCCTGAGCCCTTATGAGCAAAATCCTCCTGATCAGTCTTCCTGCCTTCAATTTATCTTTCTTCATCCACCCTCCTCACTGTGGCCACTGTGATCATTCTCAAACTCAGACCTGAGCCTGTGGGTCAAAACCAGTAATGATTTCTCATGAGTGCAAACTTCTCAGTGTGCATCCCAGGGCCTACGCAGCTGGACCTACCACGTTCTCTCGATACACATCCTACATGCACAGAGGCCACGGGCCCATCACCCCAGGCTCGCGGTGAGAGGGCATGCAGGACCCTGTGCGCTTTCCTCAAAGTGTCCTGTTCATTCTCACAAACAACCCAACAAGCACGATTACCATCTTATGGGGAAACTGAGGTTCAGAGTAACTAAGAAATTTGCCCAGGGATGCACAGCTATAACAGCAGAGCCAGAGATCACACCTGGATCGTGTGGCGTCCGTGCTTTTATTCCCTGAACGCGTTCTGACCTCCTCGCTTTCCTTACGCCATCCCCATCCCAGGGAACGTTTCCTCCTTGCCCCCATCTTGCTTACCCTTCCAGGCCATTTCCGAAGCCAGCCCTTCGGCAACTCCTTTCCCCATTCTCCCAGAAGGAAAAATCTTTCTTCCTTGGGACTTTCTTCTTTTATTATTATTATATAAGTTTCAGGGGAACACATAGTGATTCACAATTTTTTTATTATTATTAGTTTATTTATTTATTTATTTATTTTTGTCTGCGTTGGGTCTTCGTTGCTGCACGTGGGCTTTCTCTAGTTGCGGCGAGCAGGGGCTACTCTTCGTTGCGTTGCGTGGGCTTCTCATTGCAGTGGCTCCTCTTGTTGCGGAGCATGGGCTCTAGGCGTGCAGGTCTCAGTAGTTGTAGCACGTGGGCTCAGTAGTGTGGCTCGCGGGCTCTAGAGCGCAGGCTCAGTAGTTGTGGTGCACGGGCTTAGATGCTCCGAGGCATGTGGGATCTTCCTGGACCAGGGCTCGAACCCGTGTCCCCTGCCTTGGCAGGCAGATTCTTAACCACTGGGCCACCAGGGAAGCCCTAGTGAGTCACAATTTTTAAAGGTTATACTCCATTTATAGTTATTAAAAAATATTGGCTCTATCCTCTGTGTTGCAGAATACATCCTTGCAGCTTATTTATTTTATCCACAGTAGTTCGCACCTCTTAATCCCCTACCCCTCTCTTGCCCCTCCCCCCTTTTCTCTCCCTACTGGTAACCAATAGTTTGTTCTCTGTATCTGTGAGTCTGTTTCCGGTTTGTGATATTCTTAGGACTTTATACCTCACTTGGGGAACCTTTTATTTTAGTTCCCTGTGCACACATTTGTCGCCTCCAGACACTAAGCTCCTTGTCGTGCAAAATACATCATTCCCTCCTCTGCATCCCCACACCTGGCCAGGGGTCTTGGAGACTGATGGGGTGGGACCTGCCCCTGTGTGTGGCCAATGGCACATCACTGGTACCATTACACCCCATAATGATCAGTTTTATTATTAGGGGGCTAGGACATAACCCCATAACCCCCAATCCCGCTCTCCTGAGTAGGTCACAACAGGGCATTCCAGAAATTCCCCAAAACTCATTCTCATGCATTAAGAGCTGGCCCTGTGCTGAGCCACAGGACAGCAGCAGAAGTCAAGACTTGGGCCTCCAGGCGCGACCTGAGCCACCTGCCCTGGTCCTTTCCCACCCGCCTGGCACTGCTGGTGTCAGCTGAGTGCTGGGCTGGCCCCTGCCTCCCCTCCCTTCCACCCATCTGTTCACTTCTTGGACCCTGTGCAGCTTCCCTTAATCTCATAAGAGGCAATTTGCGTGCTCTGGGCTGGGAAAAACCTGGCAACAAATAATCCCCGGTACAAGTATTCTTAAGCCTTCCCCAATTGGTCACTAATAGCAGAGCAGACGGTGACATTTGCGCCTTTTCTGCATGGCTAACCAGGTAGCTCCAGGAGCCTGAAGCCAGTAAAGGCAGGGCTGCAGGAGGCTCAAATGCTCACCTCTCTCACCTGCATGACTCATGGGAAGAAGCAGATTCTAATCGGTCCAACTTCAGATTTGCAAAGCCTCCTTTCCCATCCCTGGGACCCCTCGTGGCTCCGGTTTTAATAGTCCTGGGCTCAGGAAAGACTCACAAATAGTGATGAAAACTAGAACAAACCTTTATGAAACACCTTGTGTGTGCCCAGATCATTTACACATGTGGCCCCTCAGCCTCACGGCAGCTTTGCAAAGTAGGTGTGTCACCCCCATTTTACAAATGGGGAAACTGAGGCTCAGAGTGGGTGAGGAATGTGCCCCACAGCATACTGCTAGTGACAGGGCTGGAGTTCCTTCCCAGGCCCGCCTGGTTCTGTGTTTTTTCCACTGTCCAGGACCCAGGCCCTGGCAGGTGACCCGTTATGTACTCAGAGTGGGTCCCTGAGGTTACCCGTCACTCACACCTTTGCTTGTAGTTTCCCTCCCACAGAAGGACATCTTTCTTCCATCACATCCCCGTACCCTGATTCCTCCTCCAGGAAGCCCCTCTGTTTCTCCTCCCCACGCCTACGCTTGCAGCGGCCTTTCTTAAAGCCCAAAAGAACTTTATGTGACATCTTTATGAGACTCCTTTATGAGACCCATCACCTTCTCCCTCACGGTCTAGGAACTTGGGTCAAGTGCGGCCGTGCACAGACTCTCAGTAAGTTTCGCTGAATGTCCTGGGAGTTGCAGCAAGCAGGACTTCAGCCAGGCTGCCCCGCATTCAGGAACTGGGGTGGCAGTGACGCTCCCAGGGCATCAGAGGAGTCCTCACTCCACCTGTTCCTGGACCCCTGGGCATCCTCGGGGCATCACTCAGCCTCTCCCTCCTTGCCGTTCCCTCCCCGCTGAAGGAGCAAGTGAGGCTGGCTGTGCCCTGGGCTCCATAAAAGCCAGGCAAGCTTACCAGGTGGCCCTGACATTCCTGTCCAGGTCTGGCTGGGATTAACCCTAAGGGCAGTGGTCACCTCCCCTCCACTTGCTACTGGAGAAAAGGCCTGGCCAGAGTGCCCAGAGGGATGGGAGGAGGAGGGTGAGCACACTCCACACCATCTCCCGAGGGGGGTTGCAGGGGATATGGGGACCTCAGCACCCCTGCTCCCCGCATCAGGCTGCGGTGCAGAGTCTGCCCCGAGGCTGTCTCTCCTGTTACACTAACTAACCCCACACCCCTCGCTCTCTGCACTAGTGCATGCGGACCCCACAGAGAGCTGCCTCTCGTACCAGCATGGGACCACTTGCCCACCAGATCAGTGACTGGGGAGAGGCACAGACACATATGCCTGTAGGGGTGGCAACAGACTTATGACACTGCAGTACCAGAATGTGTCCCCAGAAGATCTGGGGTTGACAATTATCAGGGGCAGGGATGGGTGAGCGCCATGGTCCCTCTGAGCCTGGCAGGGAGGACCCCGGCCAGCATGGGTGTGGCTCACTGGGCCTTCTTCCTGCCTGTTCTACACACACACACACACACACACACACACACACATAGACACACATGCACACACGGGCACAGCCAGAGTCAGGCCGCAGCACCACGAGCTCCTGGAACCTTAAAGCCTTAAAGATTGTCCGGACCACAGTCCCTTCCAGGGGTCTCCACAGTGACCCTGACAGCAGAGGGAGGCCTTGGCCTCCTCAGCCTACATTTTAGTCCCAGAAAAAATTCCCCCATGCCCCCTCCCCCCAAATTCTAAACCAGAGGCTTTCAAAGATTCTGAAAGAATAAGAAGAATTTGTTCAAGCAAAATTTTAAGTGGTTGACAAGGAACAGAAGCAGAAAAGGTCTGGCTGGAGAAGGGGTGAGGTCTACAAGTCAATTCATTCAGCCCCACAGACACGCACGCACACACACACACACACACACACACACACACACACACACACGTGCATACACCATGGCAGCCAGGCCCCTGGAGCGCGGCTGTAAAGGCATCACTCAGGGTGATCTGGCCCTTATAACCTCAGCCAGCAAAGTGCCTCTTCCTTCCCCAGGAAGTAACTGGGAATTGGTGGGGGGACCTCAGATCGGGGGCCAGAGATGTGTGAGCTCCTAGAGACTGACGGGGTCTTCAGCGTTTTAAATGTTTTCCTGGGAGACAGTGGGGACCTCCCTGAGCCCGATGGTGATGGTTCACTCCATGCTAAGGTGCGCTGCGAGTCCCCAGAAAGAGACTGAGGCGAGGGTCTGGGCGCTCAGGGGCAGTCCCTTCGGAGAGCCTGGTGGGCTGAAGGAGGCGAGGCAGAGAGCGGGGGGTGGGGCACCTTGGAGAACAGTCTAGAGAAGTCACGAGAGAGGTGCTGAGCAGAAAGCAGAGGGCAGGGAGCAGCCGGCAGCAGGACAGGGCAGCAGGGCTGCAGGCGGGGAGGCCCCAGGCTGTGCTGGTGCGGGGCGTGGGGGACCCGAGCCCTCCAGGGGCTTCTCCCGCCGCCCCCTGCCCCGCCCTGGGCGAGGCTGCACCCGCACCTGTCCCTCCCAGCGCTGAGGACATGAGGGTCTTCCCCCAACCCGCCGCCACCCCTATGCCTCCTCCCCCTGGCCACCGTCAGTGGCCGCCTCCATCCCGCTCCTGACTCAGAGCCCGCCCCGCCCCCTGTCCTTCCAGCTGGAAGCAGCCCCCGCTTCCGGAGGTTTGGAGAGAAGGCTCCAAAGGCCCCACCGGCTCAGACTTCTGCCCCTGCCCCTCACCTGCTGCCTCACTCCTGCCTGCTCACCCCCAATCCTGACTCAGCAAACCTTGAGCGGGTCACGTTCCCTTTCCGGGCTCAGTGGGGACACGCAGACCCGCTCCCCTGCCTCCGTGCTGTAGCGGTCTGCGGCAGAGTCGGTGAGAAGCCCTCCTGGCCGGGGCAGGACACGGCAGCCTGGGCATGCCGGGTGACACGCAGGCCGGGGCAGTCAACTCAGAGGCTCTGGAATGGCCCCAGGACCACAGTTCCGCAGGGCCCTTCCCTTCCTGGGACGGGACCATCCTCCCAGGAAGGGAACGAGAAAGATGGCCTGCATCCACCTCCAGGATCACATCCTCCTCCCTCCAACTGCTCAGACCTGTGAGAGTTCCAGATGCGTTTCCACCCGGCCCTCTCCTTTAACATTTCCTCGAGACTTTTCAGTTCTGGCCAAGGACGAGGGGAAGAGGGCTCAGGTGGGTTCTGTGAGCTCCCCGAAGCTGAGGTCTAGTAAAGGACCTCGGGATGAGGCTCTGAAACAGGACTGCTGGGCCTGCCGCCCCTTCCCCACCGCTCAGCACTCTGGGCCCCCGTACGGCCTCATCTTCCCGTGGGTCTCGGTTTTTCATATTTCATAGGACTGACTACGGAGAGAATTCAACCAGATAACCTCTTAATACATGGTTTACATTCATTGAAAGTCAGTTATTATTAATTCTATATAATAAAAACACTATGAATAATATATAACTAGTTATATAATAATATTTATATAACAGTATTATATTAATAATGACTAGCTGTATAACAATACGTACCGATACATACTGCACCTCCTTTCTGTTGAACACCCACCCCCGTGGTGGCCAGCACTGGAGTCCACTCTGAACCTTAACTCCTCTGGGAGGAGGCTATGTAAACTTAGGGAAGAACCAAGAAAGCGCTTTTTCTCCAAAGATCCTCTGCCTCTCTTTAGATGGTCTGAGGGAGCTGCTCAGTCAGTGGGATGAGTACCTGTTTGAGAATCAAAATCCAGGTGCCAGGCCCTTAATTCAATAGCCAGTGTGGGAGCTTCCCTGGTGGCGCAGTGGTTGAGAGTCCGCCTGCCGATGCAGGGGACACGGGTTCGTGCCCCGGTCCGGGAAGGTCCCACATGCCGCGGAGCGGCTGGGCCCGTGAGCCATGGTCGCTGAGCCTGTGTGTCCGTAGCCTGTGCTCTGCAACAGGAGAGGCCACAACAGTGAGAGGCCCGCATACCGCAAAAAAAAAAAGCCAATGTGGGATAGTGGAAAGAAAACAGGGTTTGCAACCAGAGACACTTTCATTTAAATTACACCTGGGCACACTGTGTGACCTTGAACTACACCTGGGCCCACTGTTTGACCTTGAACTACACCAGGGCCCACTGTGTGACCTTGAAGTATACCTGGGCCCACTGTGTGACCTTGAACTACACCAGGGCCCACTGTGTGACCTTGAACTACACCTGGGCCCACTGTGTGACCTTGAAGTATACCTGGGTCCACTGTGTGACCCTGGGCATGTCACTTCATTTCCAGGAGCCTCAGTTCATCTGCAAACTGTGGGTAATAACAGCTAACTAGCATTGTAGTTACAGCCTCCATGAATAACTCAGTTATTTTTGTCTGGTAAAGCCTGACTCCTTGGGACGCCGGCCCTTTGCCTTTACTTCTCACCTCACTCCTCCTGTGTGGTGTGCTCAGCACAATATCTGTCTAATCAGTCGTTTATCATGTAAAAAGCATCTTTCTGCAGTGACCACAGATCTCGGGAGACAAAGCAGAGTAGGTAAACTTCCTGTGCCACAGGCGAATTAAACCTAGGCACTCAGAGCACAAGATGGAAAGGTAGCTGTGTCCCTGCCCTCAAGGGGTTTACCCTCTAGTTCTTACTTGCTTTTGGTTCTTTGTCACCTAACATACAGTAGGTGTTCAATAAAGGATTGAAGATATTAAGGGAGATGGGAAGGAGGAAAAGAGGTCCACGGGGAGGAGGAGAGAGAGAGAAGACCCCCTCCTGGTGACGGGAGCTCCAGAGGTACAAGGGAAGGTCATGGGCTGAGCGCTCAGCCTTCAATGACGGGCAGAGCTGGTCAGGGGGCCTGAAAGAGGGGCGAGTTCCAGGAGGGTGGAACACTGAGGACTGGGGCCGGGAACCTCAGTGAAGAGCCAGCCCAGGGTTGCTACTGCTGAGCATCCAGGGAGCAGGGCGGGGTACATTGTGGAGAAGCTTGTAATGCAGTCTGGAAGGTCAGGAAGTATCCTGCAGACAGTGGAGAGCCACCCCCCGTAAAGGGAGAGAACATGAGCTAAGTGGTGATTTAGGAAGAAACATTCAGCTCAGTGCTTAAAAGGATTCGTAGTCTGTTGAAAGAACCCCAGTTGAGATGATGACGGCCTGGGCTTGGATGGTAGCTGCAGGAATGGAGAGGAAAGGGTGGATCTGGGAAATATTAAAGGGGGGGAGGCTGGGCCAGACTTGGTGATGGTGACAGATACATGTACCATGGAATACTATTCAGCCATAAAAAAAGAGTGAAATAATGCCATTTGCAGCAACATGGTTGGACTTAGAGATTATCATACTGAAGTAAATCAGACAGAGAAAGACAAGTATCAAGTGATATCACTTATATGTGGAATCTAAAAAAAAAGATACAAATGAACTTTTTTACTAAGCAGAAACAGACTCACAGACATAGAAAACAAACTTATGGTTACCAAAGGGGTAGGGGGGATAGCAATAAATTAGGAGTTTGGGATTAACATATACACACGACTAAATATGAAGTAGATAAACACTAAATATAAAGTAGATAAACAACAAGGACTTACTATATAGCACAGGGAACTATACTCAATATCTTGTTATAACCTATAATAGAAAAGAATCTGAAAAACAATATATAAATATATATAAAACTGAATCACTTTGCTGTACACCTGAAACTAACACAACATTGTAAATCAACTATACTTCAATAGAAATAAACAAAAATAAAGCATGAGAAGGGAGGTCACACGGGCTGCCGGGCTTCACACCAGGAGAACGTCT
The DNA here is from genome assembly GCF_949752795.1 of Hyperoodon ampullatus. NCBI lineage: Eukaryota > Metazoa > Chordata > Mammalia > Artiodactyla > Ziphiidae > Hyperoodon > Hyperoodon ampullatus. Next base: position 89,005,487 of record NC_136920.1, read on the forward strand.
TTGGAGAAAATGGGAAACTAAAGCAGAAACCTGGGATGCTGTTGAGTCCACAACGAGAGGAGGACACTGGCTGATGCAGCACACACTGTGCTCAGATCAGAGCTGCCGGATGTGGGGAGCCCAGACGTGCTCACCTGCAGGGATGGACCAGGTCGCATTCACCCACTTCTCACCAGACAATGCAGTGTCTGTCTGCCTCCTGGCAGGTCTCAACAAGTGTGTGCTAAATAAACAAAGGCTCTCAAGGGGCTTCCTGTCTATGCAATATACTGCCCAGGAGGTTATAGAAAAATCCTTTGCCTTTCACCTGTCTGGACTGGAAAGCAGGAAGTGAGGGAACCAGTGAGGAGATTCTTTGGACAAGAACCCACCCCCGTGGTTGCACGCCGCATCCCCACGGGCTCCTGAGCCTCAGGGGGAGGCCTCAGGGCCTGTCCCACTAGGTCCATCCCTCCACCGCCTCGCCATCCTCTTGCACTGCAACCTTCATCTCCTCTAGAAGTGACCCCTGACTTAGGTTCTGCTTGAGAAAGCATCTCATTAATTCAAAAGAGAAAAGTGTTGAGTGGCTTGTATTTAATGCACAAAAATTAAAAGTAGCTGGGACTTCCCCGGTGGCCCAGTGGTTAGGACTCCATGCTTCCACTGCAGGGAGTACAGTTTCAATCCCCGTCGGGGAGCTAAGATTCCGCATGCCGCCAGGTGCGGCCAAAAAAAAAAAAAAGTCGTCAGAGCACTAACTACGCCCTCCCCCAAAATAATTTGCCAATCATGTCCTTTGGGGCAGCTTTATGAGACTATCCAGCGTACCTGTATCCCTCCAGAAACATTCTTTCCATAGAAAAGCCAAGGGGATCCAAACGAACAAAATGTGAAAGCCGAAAAGTCCCTCTGAAGCCTGTTAGGATGGGTCGGGAGACTCTAGTCCCCTGGAGGCCAGTTCCTACTTCCCTGCCCCTCAGGCTCCCTTCCGTCGGCCCCTACCCCAACTCCTGGCTCTGAGGCGGCCTCCAAGGTGAAATAGTGACCGCTTAGTGTCCACCTGCACGCCTGCTTCTGACAACCTCTCCTCCCAGCCCCTCCAGAGCCCGGTTTCCATGGTGACGGCCCCTCTTCTCCCTGGGGCACTGCCACACCCGTCACCCTTGTGCTTCTCACCCTCGCCCCTGCCCGCACCTTGGCCTGGGGATGCTTCCTGCACTCCAGCTCCCCGGGCACCCTCACCAACACCAAGAGGAAGCGGGACTGGGTGGGGGGGACGGGGGAGACCAGGCCAGTTCCCACCTCAGGCCTCCCTATTCATGGGCATTCTGGGGGCTCAGGCTCCACTGCTGAGGGCCAGCTTCTCCCAACCCCCCAGCTCTCAGCTGACAACCTGATACTTCTCTCTGATCACACAATCTTTGGCAGCTATTGCTGCTGTCGTGACACTGTCCTTGCAAGGAAGATGCTGAGATAGAAGAATGCGCTGTGAAATCATCATTAGAGCCTGGAGGAGGAGGCTGGGAGAGGACCGGTCTCCCGCTCACGCATCCTCTCTGCATCCCAGCCTCTCCCGCCCCTCTTTCTCCTCCTCTTCTCCCTCTGCCTTCTCTCCATCTCTCTCTTCCTCTCCACTTCTCCTCTCCTGCTCTCCTCACTCCCCTTCCTTTCTCCTCTCATCTCTTCCCTCCTTCTCTCTCTTGTTTTGGTGCCAGAAACAGTCTAATTACAACAGGGAACTTGAAGAGACAGGAAGGAAGGAAAAAAAAAAAAAAACCCACACATAGCTGATGATAATGTCCTATGAAATCTGATTTATAAAGCTCAAATCAGAATAAAAAGTGTTACTCTCACAATTCAGGGCCGATTTGATTTTTAATGAGACCCCTCAGAGACCCAGCCAAGATCGCATCATGTTGAAAACTCAGCTACCTTCCCGCCTGCCACCAACTCTCCAGTGTGGACCCCTGTCTCTCCTCCACTGCCATCCCCAGTGCCCCTTGGAGCCACACGTTAGTGGCTCCCTTCTTAGGGCCATCTGCTGCTTAGAGCTTGGCCTTAACCGTGGTCCAAGCCTGGGGCTCTGTGCCCCCAAGTTGGACAGCAGCCAGTGTCCAGGACCTCTGTGGCCACCTCTGACTCTCTTCAGGTGGAGGGGCAGCCTGCCCACCAGGTCCTGTTTTCCTCGGCTGTGTATCTGCATCTGCAGAGCAGGGGGTAGGAAAGAATACAGGCTTAGACGTCACGAGCCCCAGGTCAAACCCCACTCATCAGCTGTGTGACCTTGAGCAGGTTACTTTGCCTCTCTGATCTGGGTGTCTTTGCTATAAAATGGGAATAGTCCTGCTCTGAAGTGTAATTACACCGTTACAGGAGGGACAGCATGGGAAGCACAGATGGTACTGTGGGCCGGGAGCTCAGTGGATGTCAATGTCCCATGTCCTGTTGTCCATTCAGCTGTGGCCTCCCAGGGAATGTAGGTCACATCACCCCCCTTCTTCAGCAGTCCATCCAGGATGAGGCGTAGGGACCTGCATGCAGTAGATGAGAACATGGTTCTTAGAGCCAGAAAGTCTTGGATTCGCTGCCCTGGTCCTGACGCTAGATGCTCCCTGGACCATTTATTTAACCTCTAAGGCTCAGTGGGCTGAGTCCCTGTGAAAAGGGGTTAATAAGGCTCCACACAAGGGTTGTGGGGATGTGACAGCCACAGAGAAGGCCCACAGGTCATGTGGTGAGTCATTAACATGCGCAGCTCCTGTTACTATTTTTTTACCTCCTTGGGCCTCATTTCCTCATCTGAAAAATGGGGATAAAAAGAGTACCTGCCTCATAGGTTGTTATGAGGATGAAAATATTAACAGGCTAATATTTTTAAATCTTGGAACAATGTCTGGCCTATTGTACCCAATGTGGGTGTCTCTGTTTAATAAAATATGAACTGCCTACCTTAGATGGTTCAGGGAGGTGTGTATGGGCAGGTGTGGGTTCACACTGATGATTTGCTCCCAGTGACAGAGAGGCTGGTGCAGGGTCTGCTGCAGGAAAGAAAGGGACAGGAGACGATTACCTGCTCACTCAACCCCACCATCCCTCACACTCCACCACCCCTCATCCCGCCAAATTTGGCCCTAGTCCCATCCTGGGAGCCACTAAAACGATGACATTATTGATATTTCTTGGATTCTCAGGTTTAACCAAAGCACACCACACCCTATGCCTGTTGCCCTATTGAAGCACACCCCGCCCCCCCCAGAGTGCTTCCAACTGGGGGTCTCTCTCCTGCCTCTGCCCCCTTGTGGAAGTAGGTGCCAGGAAGTGGTGTTAAGGGGAAAGAGGAATAACACGTGCCAAGTGCAGTGGCACATGGCCCGTTTTGGGGGCTGGAGGATGGCTGGAGCACAGCGTGAGTGCACTGGGGATTGATGGGCAGGGAGCCTGCAGCCGGGGCGAGCTCCTGCAAGCAGGGGATGGAGCTGGGGGCAGTGAAGAAGCCGCAGCTGGGCCCCAGGCATGTAGGGAGGTGCTCTGGGGGTCCTTGTCCCCCAGGGCAGCCTAGGCTCTGCTTCCAAAGCTCGAGGGGAAGCCCTTCCGGCAAGACACTGACCATTGCACTTGTTTCCTTCCTAGGTCAAGTGTACTCCTTCAGCCAGCAGCCCCAGGACCAGGCTGTGGTATCGGGGCAGCCGGTGACACTGCTGTGCGCCATCCCTGAATACGATGGCTTCGTTCTGTGGATCAAAGACGGCTTGGCTCTGGGCGTGGGCAGGGACCTCTCAAGTGAGTATCCCCAGACCTCCCCAGGAAGGCCTAGAACCCGCCCCTGCCCTACCCACCCACCCCCCCTCCTAGAGAACCCCATCTTCAGAGGCATTTGGGGATTAAATCTCAGCTTTCATTGCAGATACCACGGGCAGAGGCAGGCAAGGCAGGCCCTAGGTCCAGGATGCATAGGACTTTGAGGGCCCCTCTGACTTCTGGTGATGAATTATGAGTAAACCCTCAATTCGGCGGTCAGTCCTAAACTTAACACAGTGTTCCCCTGGAGGGTCCATTCCAAAGTCAAACATGATTCACATAAGGTCAGTTTTCCAGAAGGAAAGTGTTCCTTTTCCTTGGTCCAACATGTATTCCCCACTTAAGTCACAACCTTGTGCTTCCCTCCTTCCAACCATAAAGGGAGCCAAGTAGATTGAAAACGCGAAGAAGCCCGGTTGGGTTTAGGGGTCACCATGTGATGGGGAGAAAAGAAAACAAGTGTTCAAAATAAATTCCAAGCCTCGTTCAGCCCACCACCCAGGCTGGTATTCAGCAAAGATGCACTGGTGGGCTCGCATGGCTGCTGAGGGCTGGCGTCTGTGCTGCCTGGTTGGTGCCCACGCCCCATCACCTGTTAGCTATTGTAACTGTCAACCCTTAAGCCCACACAGACGTTTTTCCAATCCATCCTCTCCCCTGGAAGAAAAAAGAATGAAATCATCCTCCTGGTCACTCACCCATCAGCCATTATTATTCTCCCCTGAGGAGGGTAGGCATGTGGCTGTTTGCTAACTTGGCATAAACTGTAACATGCAGAACGAGGAATGTGGGTATCCCTGTGGTTGGGGAATGTCTGGGGGTGGAGAAGGAGAGAAAAATATGTGTTCAGCTGAGAAGCAGTTTTGCCTCTCTCATGGTGTTCAGCTGCAGGAAAATAAAAATCGAAGTGCACTCAGGAACATGATGGTTGGGAAGTTAATATTTTAAAATGTGACTTATGTCTTGCCAAAAATGTGTATTGAAATATTATAGCAATGGTCAATAGCATCACAGGGTTTGAGTGCTGCAGCCCAGCTGAGCATGGATAAAATACACAATCACATCTCCAAAATATATTGTGCTGCCATAAAATTTAAGTATTGTGGGAACCAGCCAATTTCAGGGACTCTGAACCCCCTTACCACAGAGGAACTGGGGGAATAATACGATCTTCCCAAACCGAGTCCTTCACGCTCCACGAGGCTCTGAGCTGGCCCAGCACTGCTGCTGGTTAAGGAAGCTCTCTGGGTTCCCGGTCAATGGTTTTCAGCTTCCATCAGGGACTGGGGTCTTGTTGGGTCGGTGAAGAGGAAGCCCCAGGTCACCACGGATGGTTCATAGAGCGGTCACCGCTGCATGGATAACTGACCCTCTGGCATCCACTTCCATGAATGGCTTTCTGGGATCCAGCATTGGGTCCTGCTAAGTGCTGGAGGGCAATGGGATCTGATGAACTTGACTCCTCTCCAACTTGACTCCATTGATAGAAAGAAGGTCAGCCCTCTCCTTGCAGAGCCAATAAACTCAAACTCTTGGTAACGTGTTTTCTCTGTATTTGATCACTTGTCCCAAAATAGCATCACGACGATAATGACAAATATATGCTCAATAAACACTGTTTGCTTGCCTGATAAGAAAGTGAGTATAATAGATCTCAATTCCATTCAGGAAGTATTTGCCGAGCACCTAACACTGTGGGGGAACTGGGGCCCGTGTTATGGGGTTTCAGCCGGCTACAGCTCTGCCCTCTTCTATTGTAAATGTGTAGCCCCATCCAGTCTACCAGAAATGATGCCTTAACTGAAGACCTTACTATCTTTCTGGTCACCAAAGCTGGAAAAAACCAGTCGAAGGAAGTGATTTATAAATACACTCCCTCATACTGATGGAACATTTTTCTTCTAAGAAGCTGAAATATTTCTCAGACATTATCTCATAAATCTACAATCATCCACGGGTAGAAAAAGAAGGCTTTTCCCCTTTATTTAGCAGGTAAATAAAATCACAGCTGAGAAAGAAATGGATTCAAACAAATACCCAATCCCAATGCATGGGACCCTGGCTCCTAACCCCAAAAGCCCTTATACCCTGTCTGCTCTCCCTCCTCAAAACAGGGACCTCTTTGGCTACCCTACGTCACTGTTATGTTCATTTAAACTAGCATTTATAGACTACTTACTGAATGCCAGGTACTTTACATAGATTATCCTATCTGATCTTCACCATAACTCTGTGAGGTACTAGCATTGTCCCCACTTTACTGACAAGGAAATGGAAAGGCAAAGAAGTTAAAGTAACTTACCCAAGACAACAGAGCTAGGCAGTGAAAGAGCTGACATTGGAATCCAGGCAATTTGTCTGTAGAACCCAGACTCCCAATAACTTTGCCTCCCCTGGGAGTAGCAAGAGAGAGTATTGATGCTGTGGAAGGAGCTAGAACTTCCTCAGAATCTGTGCTTCTGGGCCTGTGCTTTGCAAAGATGCTGCCAGTCCTTGGGATAGCATCACGGCTCACTGCCTAATTATGCAAATACAAACAAACCCATCACTGATGTTTTCAGCAGCTTATGGGAGCGGAAGCCTGCTGCTGATGGCTTGCAAGTCAACAAAAACACAAGCTCCGGCCAAGATGCCTGCAGGAGACCAGGGACTAATCACAGGACAGTGGGATCCAGAGGTTGGGCCGGAGGGGCTAGGGGCAGTGAGCCAGCTACATTGAGGGCAGCAGCAGCAGGGTGAGAGCTGGACTAGCACCCACTTCCAGCCCCTCACCCGGCCCCAGGGAGAGCCAACTTAACTTACCCGGGCTCCTTCCCAAAGCCCAGCAGAGGGCAGGAAGGGAGGGCAGGGGGGCGGCCGGGCTCTTGGGGGTACAGCTGATGGCCTTGTAGCATCTCCAGCCAGGCCTGAACAGCTGTGGAGGGCAGGACCACTTGATGTCATGATGGGGACAATGCTAGTCGTGAAAACGTGAGCCTGAAAGGCTCAGCCACACAGGATGCACCCCAAAAGCATACTGGGGAGTCTGGTGGAGGATCACAGCTACCGCCACTGACCAGAAATGGGTGCTGCTTAACAGCCCACCCCCAGGGAGCCCTGCCCCACCTCTGGAAGACCCTTAGGTTATGGGGGGTAAAAGGGGCCTAAGAGCACCAACACTTCATCCAGGGTAGAAATCTCCTCTGCAGTATTCCTGACAGGTGATCATCCCATGTATGCTTGAATACAGCCAGCGACGGGGACCTCACTACCACCTCTGGCAGCCCAGATCTTTGTTGGACACCAGTAAATTGTTAACAATATTCTAAAGTATTTCCCCATGTTCATTCTGACCCTTGGTCCTAAAGCCGTCCTTGGGAGCTACATGAACACATCTAACCCCCACTAAGAGACTTGGAAATATTTGAAGAGAGCTATGGCACGTCCCTCTGTCTCTGCTTCTGTCTCTTAAGCACTAGTCTTCTCTTTAAAAGGCCAAATGTGGGCTTCCCTGGTGGCGCAGTGGTTGAGAGTCCGCCTGCCGATGCAGGGGACACGGGTTCGTGCCCCGGTCCGGGAAGATCCCACGTGCCGCGGAGCGGCTGGGCCCGTGAGCCATGGCCGCTGAGCCTGCGCGTCCGGAGCCTGTGCTCCGCAACGGGAGAGGCCACAACAGTGAGAGGCCCGTGTACCTCAAAAAAAAAAAAAGGCCAAATGTGTCCAATTCTCTCCTCCTATGGCACGTTTCTGAGAACTCACTCTGCCCTAGCGAAGGCCCTTCAGAAAGAGGAGCAGCCGGGGCTGCTCGAGGGTGGATGGGCCTCTGAGGGGAGGAAAGACCCTGTAAGGCACTGGTGGGGGGAAAGCAGAGCTCTGGGAAGAGGACTGATGGAAAACAGGTCCTGTGGGGGAAACTAAGGAGGTCTAGGGTCCAAGACCCGAGAGAGAGAGGCTCTGCCCGTCCTGGCAGCCACGACTCATGTTGGCATTTATATTCAACCCACAGAGCATCAGGAAAGCTGCTTAATGATTTATCATTCTCAAGCTTTTATTTATCTGTTGTTCATTGCCCATGGTGTAAGAGGCCCCAAATTTTTAAGTATCCCGAGTGCCTCCTAAGTGTTTAATCAGGCCCTGGGGTTCAGGGGGTCATAGTAGGAATGACCAGAAAAGAGCCACTTACAGTTCCAAGTGACCAGAGGTTCCTGGGAACTGGTGGGTGGGCCTCAGTTTCTACTTCCTGTCCATCCTGAAACTAAAGTTTTCCCCAGAGTGACTCCTGATCCTTTTCCAAGTTTTTTTTTTTTTTTCCTTCTTCTCTCTCCTTCTGACTCTGTCTTCTCAGTTCGTACATCTCAGCCTGGGTCTCTCTGTCTCTCTGTGTGTCTCCTTATTAGGATGCATGTCTGCTTTACAAACCACAGTGCCGAGCGCGCTGCTTTCCAGGGTGACAGCCCCGCTGTGTCTGTCCACATTTAGCACCCCTATCTCTGCTGTCTCCTTCCCACTCTAATAATAGCTTCCCCAACATTCCTAAACTTAAAACCTACAGTACCCTTGTACACACACACACGCACACACATGCGCATGCGCACGTGCACACACACACACGCGTACACACACACACACACGCTGCCCCAGCCCCCTGCGGAAACTCTCTTTTGTGCTCCTTATACTGAGATCAGGGCCCTGGGCAGTCACCTCCTGCTCTGCCAGCCCCTAGGACCAGCCCCGGCTCGGGTGTCCACCCCGTCCCCCGCTGTGCCTGTCTGTCATGCCCGGCTCCTCCACCCCCGCCCCAGCCCTCCTGATATGCCTGCCGTCTCCACAGGTTACCCACAGTACCTGGTGGTAGGGAACCACCTGTCAGGGGAACATCACCTGAAGATCCTGCGGGCAGAGCTGCAAGACGATGCTGTGTACGAGTGCCAGGCCATCCAGGCCGCCATCCGGTCCCGCCCCGCACGCCTCACCGTCCTAGGTAAGAACCATCTGTACGCTGGGCTGAGGATGCTATGGGAAGCACCCCGGGCTCAGCTCCAGAAGCCAGGGGCCAGACTGGAGGGCCCTCCCCACTGGACAAAGCTCCCCGCATTGTCCCACAGGGCTCTGACCACTGCTGCCCCACTGTGTCAGTCCCTCCCCACCCAAAGGGGGAAAATGAAAGTTCCTGCCCTGGACATCAGAAGGCCAGCACCAGCTGACCTCTGACTTTGCCCAACCCCAGTGTGTTTGACTGCCACTTAGGGAGTTAAAAAGGGCTCCTGGGTGCTTATTTATTGAATCAGGAAGCATGTTCTGTACACGTGATCCATGTGAGGTCCTGTGCTCGGTGACGGAGATCCAGAGAAGAAGGGGACACATCCTCGAGTCCCTTCTTTCTGAACTGCCCTCCCCTGGTGCTGACAAAGCCCCATCTAAAACCCTCTCCTGTCAGACTCAGCATGGAGCTCAGTTCACTCCATGACTTCAGCATCCATAGCGACCACCCCGACCCTGCTCCTTCCCACCTTTGCTGCTCCCTGGGAATCCCGGCTCTCAGGTGGAGGACCGGGCTGCCCACGTCATCCCCAGGAAAAGTCATTTCAGGTTCTTATGCTAAATCACACCTTTACCCCTTGGTCGTTCTCCATCTTGGCTTCCCAGGAGCCCAGCTTCCCTGGGACATCCTCCTGAAGAGGTCCCCACTCCTTGACTCGGGCACACCCACCTGAGACCAGGGGATGGGCTCATCTACCTTTCCAGCTGCCTCATCCCAGTTTAGAGCTCAGCCCCTGTCAACTGCCTCCTCCGGCCAGATGTTAGCCAGGGGCCAGGCCTTCTGGGAACCACGCCGGCCCATAAGTAATAATAGCTCACGTTTGCATAGCACTGCACAGCAGCCCTCTCAGCACCTCCCCTTATGTTACCGCGCCTGTTCCAACGCCGGCCTGCGGGACGGGGATTGTGAACCCCGGATGAGGGTCTGAGGCTCAGAGAAGCAAAGGGCACGCATGGGGGATGGCACACAGGCAGCCAGAAGAGGAAAGTCCCTCCTACCCCCACCTCCTGCAGCTGTTGTGAAGTTTGACAACAGGGTCAGCAGCTGGGGTGCTGCCTCCTTGCTGCTGGCTGCTCAGAGATGAAATATTTACGAGGGTGTCAGGTTCTTCAGATCTACACAGCCAGCACACACGGGGTAGACTGTCTCAAGCACAGCAGCAGACTGACCCCGGAGGACCACTTACCCAGCTCGGAGCTTGGCGTCTTGAGACGGGAAGGAGGAAGTGGGGGCCAACCTCAGAAACCCCCTTCCACCTCTCAGGTTCCCCCAACCTGCGATGGAAGGAATGAGAAAAATAAACCTGCTCTGGAGGGTCAGTAAGCTGGGAATGACCAGGAAGTGCGCCTCCTGTGTTAGAGGGAGAGGCTGCCACCTTCATCTCTCCTGAGATGTGGCTAAAATGGGACCCCGTCTGTAATCGCTGCGGGGATTGAGGGAGGAGAGAGGAGGGTTCAGTGCCTAATATATTTTCTGATCTTTAAGGATTGCAAAAGGCCATATAGATTTGCTAAGTGGAATTGTAGGATCTTCATCTCCAGAGGTTATTTAGCACCACCCCTTCCCTTGTACCCCTTCTAGAGGGTCCCAGAGATGCTAAAATGAGAGGAACCTGAGCAGGGCCCACTCCTGACTTCACGCAGGACGGAAAACAGACGGAGACTCCTCTGGTTCTTAAGTTCACATCCTGGTATCAGAGCTTCAACCTGGTCATACCCAGCCAGTCACAGCCTCCCTTCCTCTCTACTCTCTCAGTTAGGTGACAAAGTCCACATTATCCCAAATGTTTTACAGATAAGGAAGTTGAGGCTCAGAGAGGCAAAGGCTCTCATGGGAGGTCACACAGCTGAATTAGCCCTCAAAATAGACCCCAGATTTTCCAAGTGCAAACCACATATGTTACCTCGCCTGTTCCGATGCCGGCCTGTGGGATGGGGATCGTGGCCCCACATGAGGGTCTGAGGCTCAGAGAAGCAAAGGGTGCTCTCTGCCCAGTCTCCGCATCCCTAAATGCCCTGAGGATTGCCTTTGTCTGGCTGGTTAAGAGCCAGGCTTCTGAGAGCAGGGCCTCTGGATCTGATCTGAACAGACTTAATTTTGTCTTGGGTCACATCTAAAAGGCGTTCACTCCCCCGTCTCCCTCTCCAGAGGCCTGACCTGGCACTGGCTTCTGGCAGTTTGGGGTGGGAAATGTTTCACAAGTCTGGAGATCAGTTGAAGAGAGGGAAGGCAGAGTTTCCAGGAGACCCTAGTAGGATGGCCTGGGTGGAATTCCTGAGGCCAGAAAGGGAGACTGAGCTGGCATTTGTCCATCAGCCTTTCATAAGGACGCCACAAAAACCACTCCTCAAGCTTCCCCAGGCTCTGCTACATTCCCCCCTGACTCCTCAAGGCTACCCTAAGTCCTTACCCTTGAGTGGTCCTGTGGGTCCCAGCCCTGGCCTGGCCCTGCGGGACTCTAGCTGAGTTTCTCCATGGTATACAGCCCCACCTACTGCCCTGGAGGGAGGCCCTAGAGGCAGAAGCTGACCCAGCCTTCTGGAAAGGGAGCCTGGTCTATTCATGGTGGTGGATAGACAGGGCTTCTCCTGTCCCAGCAGAGAGAGGGCTGTTTCTACCCTGGGCAGCCAGCTTCCCAACCAAGATCCCATCTGCTTTGCCATGACATCTCAGCCTGGAAAAATGTCCCAGCCAGATCCCCAAGGGGGGCGCTGCTTTCCCTATGTTCCAGGAATGAGAGAGCTTTCCTAATTTAGTCCATATTTGCCGGAGATAGATTTTTAATTAAATAAAGTAAGAGCCTGATTAGAACCTGCAGAAGTTGTAAGAGCAGAATCGGAGGGTATTCCAGCAAAATTGCAAAGCAAACACTTTGGCTGGAACAGAGGGAGACCCCCAGGGGTCTTCCATCAAAGCACCGAGTGAGACGGGCAAATACGAGAGATTATATAGCCAACAGATGCGCACTGTTAAAATATGCAACTGCCGGCAGCCTGCTTAGAGAAGTCAGAGGGCCAGCTCAGAGTCTGCCATGCTCCAGGGAGGGCATGGGGACCCGGGCCCGGCAGCCAAGCCTAGAGTCACAGACACATCAATAAGCCGTGTGTTCCCAGCTCTCAGACACAAGCAGGCAAGGAGCAACTGTGAGCTGAGCATTTGCTACCTCAGGGAGACAGAGGGAAGGAGCCAGGGGACAGAGAGGAAAGGGGGGAGGGGCAGATCCTGTGAAGCTGAGCGTGGTGAGGACTGGGTGCCCTTCCACCCCACAGAACACCTCTGGAATCATGGTGTCAGGGGCAGAGCCACAGGCTTGGAGGCAACAGTCATGGTCCTGCCGTTATCCAGCTGTGTGATCTGGTTACTCAGCTTCTCTGGGTCTCAGTGTCCTCACCTGTAAAATAAAGGTGGTGATAAATAAGATGACCCATTACTATGAAAAACCATCCAGCTCCCAGAAGGCAACGACTTCTGCAGTAAGGAGCCCAACTTGCTCTACCAGCTATTTTAGGAAAATCCCCCACTGGAACCCGAATTCATGTGGTGCCTGAGTCACAGACAGTAACTGATGTGGGTATTTTAGGCAACATCCCGCTTTGAGGCTATAGAAAGGAACTTTCAAAGTCCTGCCCAGAGCTGGGATTCTGGCTGTACACCTTAGCCCCAGAGCCCGCCTCCACATCCAGCTTCCATGCACCCCCAGCCAGCTCCGCCGGGATGCTTCTCAGGACCCCCAGCACGTGTGCAGAGCTGTGGTGCACGGGGAAGAGGCTGCGCCGAGAACCAGAATACCTGCCTGCCGCTTACTCACTGTGTGACCTTGGGCAAGGTCCTCAGAGCTCCCTTTGGGCCTCTGGTTCAACTCTATAACTAGCACTTAGTACAGAGTAGATACTCAGTAACGTTGGGGGTTTTTAAGGAATGAATGAATGAACGAATGAGTGATTGAATGAATGGATGGAGTTTCTGGTTCTTCATCTACAAAATGGGGATAATAAAAATACCAATCTCTGAGAATTGTTGCAAGCATGAAACTAACACACATGCCACTAAGTGGCATGCACTTTCAAGTTACACACCCATGCACACTGCTGCTTCTCCCACCTGCTGGAACCCCGAGTTGAAAAATACCAAAACGGTTCCAGGGCCAGAGCTGTAAGGGTGATATTGCATGATGTGATCCTTCTAACTTCCTGAAAATCCGGAAGGCAGGGATTTGGGAGACCCAGAGCAGAAAGACATGAGCACCAAAGATTTGATCGACACATATTATGCGCCAGGCACTGGAGATTCATTAGTAAATGAGAGAGAAAAGCACCCCTGCCCCGGTGGAGTTCGTGTTCTAGCAGAGAAAGAGACAGTTGATACATAATAAACATTAAGCAAGTACATTGTGTAGCTGTGTAGGATATCAGATGGTAACAAGTGCTATGAAAATGAGAAAGCAGAGCGGAGTAAGGGGGATTGGAAGTGAGGCGGGGAAGGATAGTGGATGTCAGGTTAATTATGAAAAAGGGGATTTTCCCAGTATTCCTATCTATTTCCCTCTTCTTCCTGGTCTGTTCTAATATTAACTCAGCTGTCTTGTGGCTCCCATTAGAAATAAAGCTTCTTACAACTTAAGTGTTCATCGACAGATGAATGGATAAAGAAGATGTGGCACATATATACAATGGAATATTACTCAGCCATAAAAAGAAATGAAATTGGGTTATTTGTAGTGAGGTGGATGGACCTAGAGACTGTCATACAGAGTGAAGTAAGTCAGAAAGAGAAAAACAAATACCATATGCTAACACATATATATGGAATCTAAAAAAAAAAAATAGTTCTGAAGAACCTAGAGGCAGGACAGGAATAAAGATGCAGACATAGAGAATGGACTTGAGGACATGGCGGGGGTGGGAAGGGTAAGCTGGGATGAAGTGAGAGAGTGGCATGGACATATACACTACCAAATGTAAAATAGATAGCTAGTGGGAAGCAGCCGCATAGCACAGGGAGATCAGCTCGGTGCTTTGTGACCACCTAGAGGGGTGGGATAGGGAGGGTGGGAGGGAGACACAAGAGGGAGGAGATATGGGGATATATGTATACGTATAGCTGATTAACTTTGTTATAAAGCAGAAACTAACACACCATTGTAAAGCAATTATACTCCAATAAAGATGTTAAAAAAAAAAGAAAGAAAGAAAGCTTCCTAAATCAACATGAATTATTTAACTCTGATGGAGAGTAAGTCAGTTTAAATGAAGAAGGCATCTTTAAAATGACGTCAAACCCCAAATACTTTGGGGCAAATGAATAAGGTCCAAATGTGTCTTCCCTTTGTGCATTTTTCAAAGCCACAAGCGCTGTCTGCAACTCTTTCAGCAGGGGAGCTGCAGGGCAAGGTCTCTAAGTCCACACTGCTGGCAGCATCCCCCAATTCCCAATCCCCTAACCTTCTGGGTAGATGGGTCCAGAGAGAGACGGTGCATAACTCAGGTCCTACAGCAAGGGAAGGCAGAGCTGAAACAAAGCCCAAGAGCACTGGCTTCTAAAATCATTCTTCCAGAAGTTGGTGGTGAGAAAGCCACCCGGTCACACTTTCAGTAGGGGGGAGTCTGAGTGGCTCTTCACGGGTGAGGAAGCATCTCCACAGAACAAAGCCCAAGCTCCCTCCGTGGCACGCAGGCCCTCTGAGGCCTCCCCTCGGCTTGCTGTCCAGCCCCTGCTCCAGGATAATGACAAGCTCACAGCGGTCTCCACTCACCACACCCCTCTCCTCCACTCACATGTGCTTCTGCCTGGAGTGCACTTCCCACCTTTCTTCCCTTGGCTAACTCTTGCTCACCTAACAGGATTCATCTTAGATACCACCTCCTCCAGGAAGCCCTCCCTGAATCCCACGTGGCCCGACCATCCTGCTCTGCACTCCTTAGCCGTCCATCCCCACCTCAATCACAACGCTCGGCACATTACATTGAAAGTCACTGTTGACACGTCTGTCTCCCCCACTGAGTGTCTAAGAGGCAGTGAGCAGCCCTCACGCCAGCACAGCTCAGACACATACCAGGGGTTCAGTAAGTGTCCATCAGGTGACTGTAGTGATAGGGGTGGGGCTGACCGGGGGATTACACAAAGAACCGTACCTGGCAGATAGTACGCCCTTGATACATGGGAGAGTTGTGTTGTGCTGTGCTGTGTTTACAGAAGTAACACGGTTAAGAGCCCAGACTCTGATAGCCAGCTTGCCCGCACTTGAAACCTGTGGCATGACCTTGGACAGTTATTCAGCCACTCTGTGCCTCAGTTTCCTCGTGTGTAAAATGGGGGAATCATTGTACCTGCCCTCTTAGCAGTATAGAGATTTCATAAAATAATACATGTAAGGCATTTCTCACGACAGTGCCTGGTATGCAGCAAGGCATGCAAGTGTTGGCTGTTGCTATTATACCTCTCGCTGTTGCTGTTACTATTATTCCTGCAACGTTAAGAGACACCAACAAGCAACTCCTCCTTCCTGGGGGATCAGGTTCTGTTTTCTAGAGAAGCTTTTCCATCCAATACAAAGGCAGAAATCCACGAATCCTGCAGGCCTCTCATAGCTCGCGTGCCTGGGAAGACAAGCAGAATCGATTTCCTTATCTCCTCATTAAGCCTGTTTTTCCTGGGGCCCAGCCTGGTCTTAGGTGCCGTGTCACATTTCTACTGTGTACCTGTTTCCTGGCACATTCATTACCCTGCAATCACCCCCAAATTGGGGCAGCAAACAAGCCAGAGATGGGAGAGAGTAGAAAAAAAAAAACATCTTTATCTCCCAAAGTTCCAGATGGGAGCTGTGCCTGAGCCGCTGTGCACCTCACCCCACGCACACCTGCCCCTGCCGCCGGCTCCTTCCTCTCCCTTCCTGCTCCTCTGCCCTCTCAGGGACCCAGGCCACCCCCAAGGTCCCCTGGGCCAGAAGCAGATTCCACCCCTCCCCCTCTTTTTGGCCAGTGCCCGCCCCTCTTTGATTTCTTGGTTTAACTCTGTGCCCACCTGCTCACGTAGCTTACGTGGTGGGCGTGGCTTGGGGGTCATTGAGTTAGTTACCTGGACCTGACAAATGGTCCCTCTCTTCCAAATTATATTATAAGCTCCCTGAGGGTGGGGTTCTGGTCTCTGAGGTCCACACTTGGGTTCAATGCCATATGGCCCCCGCGTGGCTGCCCATAGCCGTTGTCGATGGGGGATCGGGGGAGATGGAGGATATTCCTGGAGGTCCCTGTAGCCATTGGGTGGAGGTGCATTGACTTCGGAGCTGAGTCACGATGGACCCTTCCTCCTGCTGTGAGCTCATACCGTCCCCACTGCACCACCGACAGTCTCCGTGTCCCTCTAATTGGCCATGTTGTGTGGAGAGGGATGGCCTCTCTGCCCGCCGCCCCATCTCCCTGTTCTTCATGTCAGCCTCAATAGGATGTCAGGAGAGGCCGCTGCTCCCTAGCCAGGGCCCATCTATCATGGTGGGAAGTGCGGGGTAGAAAGAGACTCACAGATGCTGGGCGACTCCTAAGGCTCCAGAGGGGATGGGGATCCATCTGGGATGGAGGCGAGCTCAGCACTTCCCCTCTTGGCCTGAATGTAGGTGGCAGGGGGTAGGCGGGGGCCTCTCCAAGAAGGAGGAGACCTGATGCAAGGACGAACATCCCCCACCTCACCCCACCCACCATCGCCAAAGGCAGTTGGAAGAGACTCAGCCAACGATAGGAGAGCTAAGTGGTCCAATTAAGTGGCCTTGCGGAGGTGGCCCAGGTGCCCGACACGACCTTGGGAAGTGCTCACCGCTCAAAGCACCCACAGGACCACCCCAGGGCCAGCCCCTCTCCTCCCTGTTCCAGCATCTCTTGCTTTCAACAGCAGCACACGGGAAGGCGGGGAGGTTTGCAGGAGCCCCGGGTCTGCTGTACGCAAGGCTCTCAGCCCCCTGCTCCTGGCCCTCCACCATTTCTAGTTCTGCTGACCCTCCCCCCAAGCCCCCCACCATCATTAAGTGACTTGGGCTGTCCAGGGCAGCCCTGCAGTCCTGAGGGTGCCTCCACCATGTCCAGGGCACCGCCACTTCTCCAGGTCCAAGCCGGACAAGGGCTCTGGCCTGGAAGTCAGGAAACGAGCATCATTGCCCCAGTCCTGCCACGGAGCGGCCGTGAGACCTGGGACCACACTGCTTAACCTCTCGGGACCCACTTTCCTCCTCCTTGGGAAAACCAGGAGCTGGAAAAATGGCGTGCAAATCCACTCCACAGTTTGACTGTGCTTTTCCCTCATTCCATCATGGTTTAGGGATCATTGTTCCCTGAGTCCTTCTCCCTTGCTCTTATAGTGAGCAAGGGAGAAGGACTCAGGGAACAGTGATCTTTTTTTGACTGAGGTCAGAAAAAGAAATAAACTGGAGCAAGGATAATATGTCCTTCCGCTGCTGTAGCCAAGCATGACCCTGGGAGACGCTGAACAGGTTCCAATGCTCAGCAAAGGCGAGCGTGGGCTCAGACCATGGAGATTTGCAGAAGTCAGGACCTTGATCCTCTGGTGTCAGCCCTTTAGCATGGAACCACCCACTCCATGGCTACGCATGAAATTCCAGCCACTTCCCTGTAACTTTCAGAATACAGCTGCCTTGAGGAGGCCCTCACCAGCTCTGCCATCACAGGGCTGCCTCCTCTGGCCTGGGCGTGGCCTCCAACATCCCTCCCACCTGAAAAAGCACAAGCAAGAGCCCACCTGTCTCCGGGTGCCCCCCTGGGTCTTCAGTCAGGAAGTCTGGCCATTGACCAGGCTCCCTGTTTATGCAACCAGACACACAATGACACCGTGCATCAAGGACAAATGCACTGGTGCGCACACACACACACACACACACACACACAAAGTTCAGACCTTGGCAGATTCATCAGTGCCTCCACGGTGAAAAGACACAAGAACCCTCAATCAAGACAATAGTACCTGTCGGGAAATAGACAAATCTCGGTGACCCCGCTCCTTGTCAGGCCCAGAAAAGAATGGAGTAGGCGAAGCATGACACCCCCAGCACCAGGCCCACTTCTCCACTGATTTCCCCTAATGAGGAATGAAGCAGAGGGAAGAGTCACAGCCAACTGAGAGGGGCAAACCCAGCCAGTCCCCCAGGAGTGAAGGGCCTTCTCCTGGCTCCAACCTGTGGGGCAGCATGGGTGTCACCCCCAGGACTCTGCCCGAGGCCAGCCCTGGGGAAAGCCCGAGAGGCTGGGGTGGACAAGGGGACCTTGAAAGGGTAAGAATAGCCACTATTTCTCCTCTCCGACCTCAGCCCAGGCCTGGGACGAGGGTTACATGGCAAATTATGGATTTAAAACTAGCAATGAATCTCCATTACAGCATGAAATGAGAAAGAAAATGCCACTAAATGGAAGCCTTCCCCCGGCAGCCAATGGGCAAGGGAGGTTAGAGATGAAGTCACACAACCCAAGGCAGACTCACAGGGGCGCTGCCAAGAGCACCCGCATCCCGGGCCAGCAGAGGAGCCCCCAGTGACAGAGAATGCGATGACGGCCAGCAGAAGCCGGGAGCCAGTCTCTCCCTGCAGGCAGTTTTCTGCAGACGTAGGATGCCCAGAGCCACCTTGGGACTGGGAACGGCCAGAGCTTTGTTATTTTGCCGCTGTGTTGGGATGAGCCCTTTGCTGTAGGTCCAGCTAGAGAGGAGCATTTCGGGAATCTTCACCCGGTCATCCACACAGGGACCTTTTTTGAAATTCTCACCATCTCTGGCAGGCAGGCCTGAGGTCTCCTTTTCCAGATGAGGAGGCTGACACCCAAGAGGCCCATTCACTGGCCCCGGGTCACACCACAACAAAGAAAAAGAGCTAGAACCTGAACTCGGGTCTTTCTGGCTCGAAAAACTTGCCCTTTCTGCTGTCATGCCCCGCCCCTTTCCCAAAACTCTGTTCACAGTTACTGCTGCCTGACTCCTCCCCTTAGGATCACAAGTCTCTTTCCAGCCCCAGGGAGCTCCAGGAGGTCTGTCTGAGCCCTCTCACTGCCCAGGCCCCCAGAGTCAGAGAGGGAGCCTGCACAACAAACCAAAGGCTCCAGAAAACCTGTCCCGGCAGCCCTGTTCTCCAGATGTGCCGTGGGAGCCAGGGCCCCTGGACCCGCAGCATCCATTTTCCATCCCAGTAAGTCTCATCATCAGGGGACTGCCCGCTGCTTCTTCTCCTGTCACCCTGGGCCTCTAAATTATTCTGTCCCTGTGGAGGAGGTTTTCCTAAGTGGGAGGTTCGCAGGCACCCAGAAGTCCACACAGCTGCCTCTGTCTCGCAAAAATCAATAGCTGAGCCCTCCAGCCCACGAAGGCTGGCTTCCAAAAGAGTTTCACATTTTCACAAGTCGATCAAGGTGTTTGTAAATGTTTGTAGGAAGGGAGAACTTTCCCTATGTAAATATGTCAGGAAAGGTGTCAGCAGCTGAGAAATCACCCAGTGCCAGGAACACCACTGCAGCCTCCAGGGTGGAAGGCAAGAAACACGGGAGCAGGCTAGTGGTCCCACAGCCATCCTCCCGGAAGAGCTGGCCACGCTCTGGCCGCAAACACGCCCTCCACTCGCTTCCCCTCTGTCTACACACAGAGAAAGACACGTGTTCAATAAGGTGATCAGGAAAACTTGTTTGGCAGATGGGTCGACTGAGGTCAAAAAAGAAATAAACTGGAGGCTGCACGATGCCTGGGAAGAGAAAACTAGTCCTTTCTGACTCTGCAAGACAGAGAATGGCAGGCTTTGAGCAAGGGTCACCTGGGACTGCCCTGTCCCTCCTCCAGCCCCCGCCTCAAATACCAACCTGACCTGGGCAACAGTTCTACTGAGGACCAAGAGAAGCTCCCCCAAAACCAAACCTTGATTAGAGAATATTAGAGATATAAGTGTTACCAAAAGTGGTGTCTAGCTGCTCGCTGCTCGAAATCTAATACTCAAGAGGCAAGATTGGTGGAAAGGAAAGTTTGCTCTATTCCAGAGGCCGGCAGCTGGGGCAGAGGGCACACTCTTGTCCAAAGGTTGACTCCCCCCTGTCAATCAGTGGGCAAGAGCTTCTAAAGGGGAGTTTCCAGCATTTATAGGCAGAGGGAGGGGGCTACACGTAGAAACAGCACAGTCAGCTCTGACACTCCTCTTGAAATTGGTCATGTGGTCATCTGGTCAGTGTCATCTTGACTGTCTTAAGTACAATTAGTCTTCAGTTCCAGGGTCAGTCTGTTCCCATTTCTTTGAGGCCAGTTCTCAGAATTGTGGCAGTTTATGTCATGGCTACAGTCCGGTCTCCATGAAGTTAACTTCTTCCACCTGGTGGAGGTTTCAGTATCTACCAGACACCTCACAGGATATGTCTCAGAATATTATCTATAGCCTTTGAGGAGGAACTAAAAGTCCTTAACTTTGCTTAATGACTAAACTATTATTATTTTGTCCTGTTTGGCTGTTTCCCTTTGCTTCCGCATTTTCTCACTTCTCTGATTAAACTTCTTCTTCAGCTAAAGTTTACCTACAGACAAAGGGCAGGCAGAGGACATGGTGGGGAAGGACCACAGGGTCCTCCTCCGTTTCAGAAGGAACCTGCCAATCAAGCCTTCTTCCCTCATTACGTTTTTCAACATACATCTGTGCACCTTCTGCACACCTGGCACTGTCCTAGGCATATGGAATATACATCAGTAATCAAAACAGACTAAAATCTCCTGACTCCATGGAACTTCTATTCTAGCAAAGAGTTCATCAATAAAAAATAAATACAAGAAGAAAATGTTATAGTTTATTAGAAGGTGGTAAATGCTATCAAAAAATGTAGAGCAGAGTATAAGGGGTGGGGTTTCCTGGGGAAAAGAGCAGGTTGAACACTCAGGGTAGACTTCCCAGAGGAAGTGGCCTTTTTCATCTTCCCCTTTATTTTATTTTATTTTTATTTATTTATTTTTTTTTTTTTGCGGTACGTGGGCCTCTCACTGTTGTGGCCTCTCCCGTTGCGGAGCACAGGCTCCGGCTGCTCAAGCTCAGCGGCCATGGCTCATGGAACCAGCTGCTCCGTGGCATGTGGGATCTTCCCGGACCAGGGCACGAACCCGTGTCCCCTGCATTGGCAGGCAGACTCTCAACCACTGCACCACCAGGGAAGCCCTTCCCCTTTATTTTTTAAGAGCTTTATTGAGATATAATTTATATACCATTAAATCCACCCATTTTAAGTGCACAACTCAATGATTTTTAGTAGATAGAGTTATGCAACCATGACTATAATCCAGTATTAGGCCATTTCCTAAAAAGATCCCTTGTCCATCTCTGCTCCCACCTCCAGACCCAGCAACCACTGATCAGCTTTGTGTCTTCATAGGTTTGCCTTTTCTGGATATTTCATATAAACAGACTCAAAATATGTGGCCTTTGTGTCCGGCTCCTCCAGTTAGCATCATGTTTTTGAGATTCATCTGTGTTGTAGCAAGTGTCCATAGTTCATTTCTTTTTAGTATCCCATTGTATGGTTTGACACATTTTGTTTATTCCTTCATCACTTGATGGACATTTGGATTGTTTCCAGTTTGAGGCTGTTGTGAATAATGCTGCTGTGAGCACTCACATACAAGTCCAAGTGTATGTATGTGTTTTCATTTTTCATGGGTAGATTCTTAGGAAGTGGACTAGCTAGGCCGTGTGGAAAGTTTATAATTAACTTTTTTTTTTTAAGTGCCAAAGTGGCACCAACGTTGAATTCATGGGGAAAATCCCATTGAGTCATGGTGTATAATCCTTTTTGATGTTGCTGCATTCAGTTTGCTAATTTGGGGTTGAGGGCTTTCAAAGTCTCCAAAGCGACTGCATCATTTTACTCTGTTCCCACCAGCAGCGTATGAGAGTTCCAGCTTGTCTACATCCTCATCAGCACTGGGTGTTGTTTGGCTTTTCTGTTATAACCAATCTAGTGGGTCAAAGTGGTGCTCCTCTATGCTTTTCATTTGCATTCGCCTAATGACTCATGTGTTAAGCATCTTTGGATCCGATAATTATCCATTTTTTATTTTCTTTGCTGTGTTTATACAAATCTTTTGCCATCTTATTAGTATTGTGTTGTAAGAGTTCTTTATACACTCTGCATACAAGTCCTTTATCAGATATATAATTTGTGACTATTTTCTCTCAGTTTATGGCTTGTTTCTTCATCTTCTTAATGGTATCTATTGAAGCACAAAACCTTTTAATGTTAAGCCCAATTTAGTATTTTTTTTTCTTTTATGGATTGTGCTTTTGATATTCTATCTAAGAACTCTGTCTAAACCAAGGTCACAAAAATTTACTGCTATATTTTCTTTACAAGTTTTACAGTTTTAGCTCTTACATCTAGTCTATGATTCATTTTAAGTTAATTTCTAGGTAATTTGTGAGGTAAGGAACTAAATTCATCATTTTTGCATAGAGCTATCCAGTTGTTCCAGCATTGTTTGTTGAAAAAGACTACACTTTCCCCCACCAAATTGCCTTTGTCAAAAATCAACTGACCGGGACTTCCCTGGTGGCGCGGTGGTTAAGAAACTGCCTGCCAATGCAGGGGACAGGGGTTCGAGCCCTGGTCCAGGAAGATCTCACATACCACGGAGCAACTAAGCCCGCGAGTCACAACTACTGAGCCCGCGTGCCACAACTACTGAAGCCCGCGTGCCTAGAGCCTGTGCTCCGCAACAAGAGGAGCCACTCTAGTGAGAAGCTTGTGCACCACAGCAAAGAGTAGCCCCCGCTTGCCACAACTAGAGAAAGCCTGCGCACAGCAACAAAGACCCATTGCAGCCAAAAATAAATAAGTAAATAGGGCTTCCCTGGTAGCACAGTTGTTGGGAGTCCACCTGCCGATGCAGGGGATGCGGGTTCGTGCCCCGGTCCAGGAGGATCCCACATGCCGCGGAGCAGCTGGGCCCGTGAGCCATGGCCGCTGAGGCTGCGCGTCCGGAGCCTGTGCTCCTCAACGGGAGAGGCCACAACAGTGAGAGGCCCGTGCACCGCAAAAAAAAAAAAAAAAAAAAAGAATACCTGCCCTACCAGCCTTCTTGGTTATCACAGAGAGAAAGGTGACTGCGTATAGGCAAGCACGTGACGAGCACGGTGCCTCGTGATGTTCTGAGCGCAGATATCCCTGCAAAGTCTGTGCCAGTTCTCTATTGCTACATAACAAGTCATCCCCAAACCCAGGGGCTTAAAACAGCGGGCATCAGTTATTAAATTCTCGTAGTTTCTGCAGGTCAAGAAGCTAAACCCAGCTCGGCCGGTCTGTTCTGGCTCCGGGTGTGTCATGGCCAAGCCCAGTGGGGCTGGGTCATCTCAAAGTCTCCTCGATTTGCATGTCTGGTGCCTGGGCTGGGAATATGTGAGCGTCAGGGGGCTGGAGTGCCAGCTCCTTGGGCCCTCTCTCCATCTCTGTGTGGTCTCTCCAAGTGGTCTCTCCAGCGCAGTGGCCTCAGGGCAGTGAAGTTCTTACACAGCTGCTTAGGGCTCCAAAGCACATGTCCCACCCCCAGTGGCAAATGCACCAGAAGTGCCCTGTTGCCCTGGGGCACCCGGAGCAGGGTGGGGTCTCAGCCACCTGGCCCTTGGTCAGCCATCTGCATGGGGAGCCCCTCTCCCTGACACAGAGCCTGCCCCGTGGGCTCCCACCGGCCATGGCATCCTGTGGCCAGAAGCCATGTGTGGGCACCTGCCGACCACACACCAGCCCTGCCCTCTGCGGGGAGTGGCTCTGGGCCTGGGGGCAGGGAGGGCGGGGCAACAGACTCCTTTTCTGCCTCCAGTGGGTTCCAGGGAGCTGGGATTTAAGACCGGCAAATAGGAGGTCAGTTTCTCAGGATCCCAAATCCAAATACGGTTTTGATGGGCTGACCAGGCTGGCATCTGCCTCATGCTGCTCCAGATTCTCATAGCAAACTCGCAGAGTCTGAGCACGCTCAGGGAACGCAGCCACGGGGTGGCAGAGCTGAAAAGGCACTGGGGACCAGGAGTGTCCGGCTGAGGACCCGCCTCCCCCAGCCTCCGCCCTCCCCACTGCAGGGTACCCCCTCACTCATCCTCTCCCAAGCGTTAATCACACGATTCTCTCTCTTCCTCTGTGTGGAAGACGCCTCTCCTCCCTCTTCTCCACCCCACGTGCCGCCCAGGCCCCTCCAGGCCTCGGCCTTCCCCGGCCTCTGAGTTAGGGTCCCTTCTAGGTTCCCATGCGTCCTACGCTCCCCATGACAGCCCTCACCACACAGTCCTGTGCTGTGTGGATGTCTTCCCACCTGGACTGCATGTCTCCGGTGGTCAGGGTCTGGTCTCCCTGCCCTCTGCACCCAGCACCGAGCCCAGGCCCAGCACATGACAGCTGTCAGTAGAGTCCGCAGAACAGATGAATGACCACCAAGGTCACTTATTAGCTAAGGGAGTTTACCTTCTGCTGCAACTGTCCAGGTCAGCTCGGACTGAGGGAGGAGCGGCCAGAGGACTAAACCAGGCAGGGTGCCCTCCGCTCCTTTCCCTCCCGGCTGCCCTGCCTCAGCTTGGCCGGCATTCCCAGCAGGGACACATAGCCCTCCCCTCCCACCTGGAACAAATCAGTTCATCTCTGAGCCCCAGTTTTCTCATCTGATAAATGGGCATAAGAATAGCTGCCCATCTAAAAGGTTGTTATGAAAATCAGACGAGTACTGAACGTGAGCATGAACGGTGAAGGTCTGAAGAGAAGCTCAGGGCTCTCACCCTGGCACAGTGCGTGCTGCCCAGGAGAGGGGTTGGCGGACATCTCTTCCCAGCTCTGCATCCAGTGACGACACGTCAGCAGATTGTAACTGGCTGTAATGGGAGGATTTATACCCTAGGAATTGCCAAACATTACAATCAGGGTTTGTTTGGTGTGTTATGTAATGTTTGGAGAGCAGGGTTTACAGCATGCCGTTGCCCTGGCCCCTCCCCTGTCTTAATCTGTAAAATAGGAACAGATATTCTTGTCTGTCCTCACTATTCAAAGAGGCCATTTGAAATGAATGGAAGCGCACTGGGCTCTTCAGCAAAACCAGGCTGGAGAAGCCCCAAGAGTGAGCCATTATTTCCTGTAATTAATGTCCCTTAGTACAATCACCCTTCATCATAAAACAGGCAAGAGCAGTGACAGAGCTGTGACTCACACCGGGAACCAAGCCCGGACTGGAGAGGCTGAGGATTTGCTCAGCAGCCTCCCCAGGGGCTGGCCTGGACATGGGCCCCAGAGATCACTCATGATTCAGGCCATAGGCCACCCCAGGGAGCTGGGATGATGAGGCTGAGCCCCAGGGGGCGTGCCTCTGACCCAGGGTCTACCCCTCACTCATAGGTGACCTCAGGCATCTCCCTTTACCAGTTGAGTCTCCAGGGATAGGCAAGAAGACGAAATGAGATCCTGTGTTGACAGCCATTGGAAAAGTATAAAGTGCCAACCTAATGCAAAGTAGGGACCATGGGTGCAGAGGGGGCCTTCCAGCAGAGCATGAGAGCTGGATGTGGCCTGATGGGTGCAAGTCCATCCACCCATATGCAGATGGGGGAACTTTATCCCCCATCATATGCAGCTAGTAGGCGGTAAGCCGTTCGGATAAGCACCTACTGTGTGCCATTGCTTTTCTGAGCACTAAAGATACAACAGTGACAAAACAGAAAAAGTCACTCTTCTCCTGGAGTTTCCACCAGGGTAAGGAGACAGACAGACAAACAAATACTGTAACGTCCTGAGTGTCATAAAGCAAAAGGAAACAGGAGGAAGAGAAGGAGAGGGGTGGAGCAGAGGTGGGATTTTTTTTTTTTTTTTTTTTTTTTTTTGCGGTTCGCGGGCCTCTCACTGTTGTGGCCTCTCCCGTTGCGGAGCACAGGCTCCGGACGCACAGGCTCAGCGGCCATGGCTCACGGGCCCAGCCGCTCCACGGCATGTGGGATCCTCCCAGACCGGGGCACGAACCCATGTCCCCTGCATCGGCAGGCGGACTCTCAACCACTGCGCCACCAGGGAAGCCCCAGAGGTGCAATTTTATATGGAGAACCAGGGAGGGCCTATTTGAGGGAGTAACATATAACCAAAGGCCTGGAGAAAGCGAGGGAACTAGCCAAGAAAACATTTGGAGACAAAGCATTCCAGACCTGGGGAGGGCAGAGGTGGGTACAGCAAAGGCCCTGAGGCGGGAGCGTTCTTGTCATCTTCCAGGAACAGCAAGGAGGCCTGCGTGGCTGACGCAGAGTAAATAAAGGAGAGAGCCGTGGAGATGGGGTCAGAGGGAGCCAGATCTTGTGGGATCTTGTAGGTCACAGTGACGATCTCAGCGTTTACTCTGCTTAAGGGAGAAACCACCAGAAGCTTCGAGTAGAGGGAAGACATAATGCAAAGAGGATCGTCCTGGCTGCTTTTTGAGAAGAGATCATGGGGGACTGGGGGTGGGGAGGAAGCAAGAATGAATGCAGAAAACCCATTAGGAAGCCACTGTGTGGTCCAGGCGCCCTGTCCTGGTGACCTGACTGGGACAGCAGTAGTGCAGGTGTGAGAAGGGATGAGATCTGTGTATATTTCGATGGTGGAACCACAGCAGTTGGAGTGTGAGACACAGAGCAAAGTCAAGGGCACACAAAGGTGTCTGGCCTGAGCTGCTGGTAGGGGGCAGTTGCCATCTGCTGAGACACTGGGAGGAGAATCCAGTGTCCTGTGCCTCAGGCAGCGATGTCTTCTGTCAGGAGAACCCCGAGAGGTGCGGGGGCTCCCACACAGGCTCACAGAGGGACCAGAGCTCCACCAGCCTGACCGTGACCCTGATGGAGTCCTCCCTCAGCAGCCACCCCTGCCGCGCCCGCTGCACAGCTTGAGAGCCACGGGCCTGAGAGCATTCACAGGGTCGTCTCACCCCCAGACATTGCTGCCAGCACGTGCGAGGCTCTGAGAAGGGACCCCGGGTATAAGCCATCGTCCAGGCCCTCAGAAAATTCAGAGTCTGCTGGGGGATGCGACTTATGCACCCGTGAGATGGTTCCACACAGAAACGAGGCCGGCAAGAACCAGTGGGACAGTGAGGGCCGCGGACAGTCGGGGAAGGCCTCAGAGAGGACGCAAAACTTGGGTCTGGAGGAGGAACCACTGCGGGGTCAGACAGAGAGGGTGGAGGGCCCTGCAGGTTGGCGGCAGAGAGGGGGCTCATGCGGCGGACCTTTGGTGGCTCGGAGGGCAGGAGAGGGTGGGGCTGCTCGTTCAGCTCCGTTCTGCAGGCAGGGAGCCCCCCTGGAGGTCTGAGCAGGCAGAGGAAGGTGTGCAGGCCACCTCTAAGCTGTCTGCCTCCACACGCGTGCACCTCCCCCCGTCTCTTCCCACACTCCCTCCCAGCCCCCAGCCCTACTGGGGTCTGAGCAGCAGGGCTGAGGCCTGCCTGCAAGATGGGGGCTAAGAGGGGCCGGACCAAGTATGCAGCACCCCTTGGAACCGGTCAGTGCCCAGCCCGGCCGCCCTGGCTGAACCTCACCCCTTCCAGGCGCCAGCTCAGAGCCTGCAGGAGCCTTCTGCCCACTTGGCTTCTTCCTGCCTCCCTGTTCCTGAAAGCTGGGGCCTCCTGGCCTGACTAGGGTGAATGTCACTGCACTGGGAACTTGATGGATGGCCTCGGGAATGGATGCTCGTCTCTGTCTGTAGAGCCTCAGAGCCCATCCATCTTCCCTTGGCAGCCTCTTCTCGCCCCAGTGCTCACCTTCCCGGGGACTATTCTAGGCCTAGGTGGGTCCCAAGAGCCCGAGGGGTTGGACTGTGTCTTGTTCCCACCAGGGACAGGAAAGAAAGGCAACTGCCCTCCCTGCAGAGCATCAAAACAGGTCCAAGGTTGGGGCGATGCACAGAATGTAAGGGGCATCCAACAACTCAGTAATCTAGATGGTATTTTAAGGCAATACTTTAAAAAATCAAAGTTAATGCAAAAAAAAATTAATTTCTGAAAAAAATATCAAAATATTGAATAAAGACAGGAAACAGTAGCAGCACCAAGCCAAGACATACTAGAGCCTGAGGCAAAAGGAAACAATGTGTGCCCCTAACTCCATGATTCTATGTATTTTTAAATAGTTAATTTTCTTTTCAGAACATTAAAGTACTTGAAAAAATATTGAAACATTTAAAAGTAGATGTATTTAAACGCACAACGTTATTTTATTTACAGCAAAAACAGAGTTTATTTGGCTTTGATGGAAGCAAATACATCAATAATGATAATAATCTACTTCCCTTTGCTTCTCTCATTTTTCAGCTGAAAAAAACATGGTCATGTTTGATCATTTCTCATGACCAAGTGACCATCTTCGGTCATTTTTAATTAATTTCAGCTTCATGATCCTGTATTTATTTAAAATCGTGATAGTTTGTTCATCATGAATACTTTTGTACTTGTCTTGGTAATTTTTTTCTTTTTTAATTTTCATTCCATTATAATTTATCTCCATTTCTGAGGTTTGGGGCACACCCATAAATGTCATGCCCGGCCTTGAGTTAGAGCAGAGGTCTTGGACCACCTGCCCCCAGCCTGAACCAGAAAAGGGTTCCAGGACCCGGGGCTGGGGGAGGGGGCACTAGGAATAGGCCAGTTCTGGGGCAGCCAGCGGTCACCCTGCATCTGTCCAGGCGAGGCCAGCTAGGGATGGTGAGTGCAAGATTTGGGTGGCTGCAGGGTGAGGTGCCGTGGGGAAATCTTCCTGGACCTGAAGTTCAGGTTCCAGCTCAGATTCCCGCTGTGTGATGTCGGGCAGCTCTCTGATCCCTGCTGGGCTCTTTGATCCTGAGTCCCAGAGGGCTGTTGAGGCCTGCCCTGTCTGCCCACCTCGCTGGGTCATGGTGAGGTTCAAGGTAAATAATACTGGTAATCGCCCCGTGCTGGGCAGCCAGGGCACCCGAGGCTATTCCACAGCCTCGCTGGTCACTCAGCACAGTGTCAGAAAGTTCTGCTTCATGTCTGACTTCATTCCTCCACCCTCCCTCCCTGGTCCATCTCTTCTGGAAGACCAGCCTAGAGGCCCCTATTCAGTTCTGCAGCCGTTGGCTCCCAGCTGGGGCTCCGAGACGGCCACCTGAATAGCCCTCTCCTGAGCATCAGAGAGGGGGTCCTGGGGGCTCAGAGCCGTAAGAGGCCAGAGTCTCCCCTGCACAGCCCGCCTCACAGCCCCCTTCAGCACCTAGATACTTCACACCGTGAACAGCTGTGAGGCATAAATCACTTGAAGGAAAGGCCCTTTCAGAGTCAATTTATCAAAGTTTGATAGGAAGCTGTAAGAATTGCCTGGTTGCTGTTCCCCCTCCAGACCCTGGCCCTCCCCACCCCCAGTCCAGCCCCCTCCCTCCCCAGCCCTCAGCCCCTGCTCTCCGCTCCCTTCCTCCTCCACAAAGAGAAACTCCTCTCAGAGAACTGGAGGGGCAGAGGCTAATTGGAGGCAGGGAGGAAACTCCCCTGGCTGTGGGCAAACTAATGAGCAAGCCTGGGAGCGGACACAGGCCCACAGGGGCTTCGGGAAGCCATCAGGTCCGCCCTCTGCCTCGGGGCCATGTCGCCACACGTATGCAACTCATCCCAGACAAGGGAAGACAGAAAACAAAAAACAGTCTCCGGCCATTAAAAAGAATGAAATAATGCCATTTGCAGCAACATGGATGGACCTAGAGATGATCCTACTAAGTGAAATAAGTCAGACAGAGAAAGACAAATATCCTATGATACCACTTATAGGCGCAATCTAAAGAAAATGATACAAATGAACTTATTTACAAAACAGAAACAGACTCACAGATTTAGAGAACGGCCTATGGTTACCCGGGGTGGAAGGGTCAGGGGGAAGGACAGATTGGGAGTTTAGGATTGACGTGTACACAGTGCTGTATATAAAATAGATGACCAACAAGGACCTACTGTATAGCACAGGGAAGTCTACTCAATACTCTGTAATAACCTAAATGGGAAAAACATTTGAAAAAGGATAGATACATGTATGTGTATAACTGAATCACTTTGCTGTACACCTGAAACTAACACAACATTTTTAATCAACTATGCTCCAATATAAAATTTTAAAAAATGTATTTTATGTATATAAAAAAAAAAAACAGGGCTTCCCTGGTGGCACAGTGGTTGAGAGTCCGCCTGCCGATGCAGGGGACACGGGTTCGTGCCCCGGTCCGGGAAGATCCCACATGCCACGGAGCGGCTGGGCCTGTGAGCCATGGCCGCTGAGCCTGCGTGTCCGGAGCCTGTGCTCCGCAACGGGAGAGGCCACAGCAGTGAGAGGCCCGCGTACTGCAAAAAAAAAAACAGGCTCTGGAGAAAGAGAGAGAAGCCCTCTCTCCCCTCCCTGGTTCAGTGCTTCCTCATGTCTAACCTCACTCCCTCAGGCTGCGTTTGAGCCCCTCTTCCCTTTAAGTGCAGATGGAGAACATATACAGGCCAACCTCTATGTATCGATGACCTCTCTCTTACTGAAGGTCCATTGTAAGTTATCCTCATATATGATAAGCCCCAGGAAACTGAGTCAAGCAAGGATGTGAGCCACTGGGCTCATTTAAGGCAACTAAGAAAATTAAAAGTCCGGATTCTGAAATCACTCTTTCCCAAAAAAACCACTTCTGCGCTGCAGGGCACCCAGAGAGATGGGCGCTAGTAACCAAGACCACAATTTAATGCCAGGTCTAACTCCAAAAACAGCCCTGCCTCCCTGGCCCAGTGGCCCATCCACAGAGGCACTGTCTTAGCCCCCAAGAGTTCTGAGCACCTGTGAGTCCCATGCCCCCACCTCGTGAACAAGTCCAGGCTGAGGGCTGCTTCAGCCCTGCCCACCCCTCCCAGGACTGCGTCCAGTGAATGCAAATTAACTCTAACAGGAGTCTAAAGTAAACATGATCAAAAAGGAAAGCCACCTTCCTCCCCTACACACACACACACACACACAATGCACGCACACACACACACACACACAGTGTGTTCCAAAGTCAAATGCAAGTGATACTTTCAATTATATACCAAATTTGGACTATCCGTGCCTCTGGCCACGAATGTTACTGGCCATCACAGAAGCCGACTGTGGCTTTAAGACACATCCAATACATTTCACCCCAAACCAGCACTGAACACCTCACCCCAACCGCTCCTCTGAGCAGCTGATGGGCTGTTCCCCAGCGACACGTATATATGCAGCACTGACACCCCAGATTCCTGCACAGTAACAGTGATGTAGATTTGAGCTGAAACCCATACACTCTGATCCCTGGACACGCCCAGCAACTCGGTGCTGTCCTGTCTCTTTTTATAGAGTATACACCGTGCTCAGAACCCTTTCCACAGTGAGTCAATTGCTAATCAAAGGAAAGGGGAAGCTTTAGAAGGGAGACGGTGAAAAGAAGGATCCAAGGGTAGCTAGGCATAGCTAACAGGTCCCAGAGAGAAGGGTGGTTGAGGGTGGAGAGTGGGGAACACAGAAGTTAAAAGACTTGTCCGAGGTCTCAAGAAATCCAGGGGATACCAGCTGTCCTGGATCCCATTTGGTGACTCAAATCCCTGTAGCCACCTCCAAACTAATGCCCTAAAACTGGCCTGTGAGTCCCACATGGAGTGCCAGTAGGGCCAAAGGGGACCTTCTGGAACAACGTAGGTCCTCGATACATCTTAGTGTTTATTAATGTTTCTAGATCTGCTCCTCTCTAAGCATCCCCATCTGGAGGCTTCATTTTTTCTACCCAACCCCCCTTCATGCAGCATCTCTTCCTACCCTTCACTCGTTTACTCCGCGCTCATCTCTTGAGCACCGGCTCTGTGCAAGCTCTCGGCTGGGGCCGGAGAGACAAGGAGGAAAACGACAGGGCTGCTCCCCTCAGGAAGTCACCCCCAGCCAGGCTCCAGGACTCAGCCACCTGCGAGGCGCAGGAGCTCTGCAGGAGTGAAAGGGAGGCTCTCAGCCAGCTCAGCCCCACGGCACTGGCAGAGGCACCAGGTCACACAGGGATGAGACTGTCCCCTGCCCCCCAGTACCCAGCCACAGTGTAGTGGGGGTCACATGGGAGGCACTTCAGCAAAGCCTTCACGTCACATAGGTGCCCGCAAGTCAGAAAAGAAGGACGGGTGTTCCAGGAAGAGAGAGCCGCACCCCCTCCCCCACCCGCCCCCTAGGGACGTGAGGGCGACCACGCAATGGGGTACCTGCAGGCAGGGAACCCAGCGCAGTGGCTGCACCTCGGAGGTGTCGGGGCAGTGATGGAGAAGGACTCGCACCCCCCAGAGGAGGGCCCCTCCCCAGGGCCAGCAGGGGTAAGAGGAGCCAAAGGAGACGAGGAAGAAAACATCACTCAGACTCGGAATAAAGAGAATCTATCTTGCAGCTGAGGTCTGGGCACACACCAGTGAGTGGGAATTTTTCATCCTGAGGGTTCCATCAGGATCACCTTCCCCAAAGGGTGGAAGGGGTCTGAGTGGACTCCGGGGGGTCGAGGAGAGTGGGAGCCTGTGGGGTCCAGGCTGGAAGGAGACCCAGGAGTGCATCAGAATCAGGGCCGGGAGACAGCTGGCCCAGGAAGCTACCACCCAGCACGGGGGTGGCCCTCCATCCTGGGGCCAGGGTACCTGAGCCCTCACACTGGGTTTGGGGCCACCGGCTGCCCAGCCCCTGCTGAGGAGCAACCAAGTGGAAAGGTCTCTAGACTTGAGGTCAGAAAGGTGTGATTAAAATCCTCCTTCTTCCACTGAAAAGCTCTGAGGCCTGGACACCAGCTCTGGCCCCTCATCCCTGGAACAACACCCCTCACCCACCTCTTAGGGACGTCACCCAGTGGGTGACTAAGGCTGCACCCTGTAGGTTTGTAATAATTGACACTGTAAGGTGGTAAGTTAGTATAAACGTTAGGAATGTCTGGGGAGCAGCCTTCTCCATCCCAGGCCAGAACACCACCCAATTCTGCACCTTGTCACACTTACCTGCCCCGTACGGCTTTCTGGGCAGGTCTGATAAGTTTGTCCGTGGCCATTGTCACCATGAGACATCAGGACTCTTTCCCCGTTGCTTCTCTTACCTTGCACATAGCATTTTACTTGACCTTTTTTTCCCAACTTTATTGAGATATAATTGACTTATAATAACATGTAAGTTAAGGTATACAATGCATTGATTTGATACATTCATATATTGCCTGTGATTACCACCTCTGCATTAGCTAACACCTCCATCCCATCACATAATTACCAATTCTTTTTAGTGGTGAGAACATTTATGATCTACTCTGGTGGCAATATTAAAATGTATAATACAGTGTAATTAGCTATAATCACCATGCTGTACGTTAGATCCCCAAAACGTGTTCATCTTGTAACTGGAAGTTTGTACCCTTCGACCAACATCTCCCCATTTTCCCCACCCTCAGCCCCTCGTAACCACCACTCTACTGTCTGTTTCTCAGAGTTCAGCTTTTTTCAGATTCCACATACGTGATATCATACAGTATTTGTCTTTCTCTGTCTAACTTATTTCACTTAGCATAATGCCGTCAAGTTTCATCCACGTTGTCACGAATGGAAAAATCTCCTTCTTTCTCGTGGCTGAATAGTGTTCCATTTTACGTAGATATATATATCTTCTTTCTCTATATCAAAAACGTTTTGCAAACCACATATCTGACTTGAGCTTTGTTGGCACCCTGCCTCAACCCCGGGGGCACCCCACAAATCAGGAGAGAGGGCAGCCGACCTCAACCTTAGCCACCCCAGCTCATGGCCACCCCTGCTGTGGACCTGCTACAACCCGCACCATTCATGTGCTCCCTCATTCAATCCTGCACCACGAGAAGCCCGTATTAGCTCCACTTTACAGATGAGGAAACTGAAGCTCGGGAAATTTAGAAACTTGCCCAAGGTCACCACGTAAGGAGGTTCCCAGGTCTGTCTGAGACGGTGCCCACTCCTCACCCTGACACTGCTTCCCTGGGGCCAGAGAGGCAGGGGTTGGGTGGCCCCAAACCCAGCCCACCGACACCAGCAAACACCAGCTGTGGGCGTGACCAGAGGCAGATGGGGAGTCCTTCCCTGCCCCCTGTGAATCGAACCCAGAGCACGGAGCAGGGCCAGCATCTTCTCCTGGCCAACTACCCAGCTCTCCTCCGAAAGGGCGGTATTCTGATACAGAGCACGCTGGGGCCAAAACCACCCCACCCCACCACAATTTCGATGAGGAAGAGGGGGCCGCTCTGGGAGAAGAGGCCATGCCCCCCTCCTGTGCACACCGCCTGCAGTGCACGCTGTGATGGCCACCTCCACTTCCCTTCCCCCTTTCAGGACAGAAGGACTCCTTCCCTCAGCTGCTGGGCTGTCAGGGGGCCAGCTCTCTGCTGAGTCCTCTCTGGGGACTACCTACGGCCCAAGGGGAGGAAGCCCACTGCCAGTGACTGGCCCCTGCGAGGCATAAAGGCCAGCCTGCCCTCCCGGCTTCATAGCCTCCTGTTGGGTCCGCTGAGATCTTCAAGGTGCTGCCACCGCAGTCCAGACTGCCCCTCTGACCAGTCCCACCTCCCTGGTTCCCATCAGGGGTGATCCAGAGAGGCCTCCCGACTAAGCATCCTGAGGGCTCTATCTCGGGCTTGGCCTACAGGACCCTAGTCTGCACTGCCCCCACCTGCACCCTCCCCAGGATGAGGATGAGCATGACTTGATTTCCCTCCAGTTGCAAAGAGGCCTCGGCCTTGTCATGTTCCACATCGCAGCACCCTGGCAGATTGTAAAGAGGGAATGTTCACCTATAAAATGTACCTTCTCCATAGAAAATGCCATGCAGTGCTCACCAGTTTCTGAGGAGAAATGTGCGCCCTCTCTGTGAAAAATGAGGAAGATAGGAGATTTCAAAAATATCTATAATGCTAAAGTACGGAGGAGCAGTGAAGCGCTTTTTGCAAGGAATTCTAAAAGAATTGCCCTTTTTCAAATTTAGAGGCTTGTGCTTTTCCAAAAACAGGCTCAGAGCAGAAAAAAAAACCTTGACTTTCTCCTCTTAAGGATGCTGGCAAATAGTGGATTTGGTAAATTTGCATAAAGTTGAAAGGTACGTTTAGTGGTTTTCTGGGATTCCCTGAAATGAATTTTTGTGGCGAGAAGCCCAGAGAAAGCGTTTTGCTTTTTTCCTTGCTCGGCACGCTGCTTTACAGTTCCCCGTGACAAGGGACAGTGTGCTTTCTCTGCTCCAGTTTATCATTTACCTGAGTGGATGACTTGCCCATCGCTTGGCTCCGTCTCTCCTCGTCCCGCCTGTCTGACCCTGTGTGTCGCCCTGCCTGAACTCTCTCTGTCACTTCTCCATCCTTCCCTGCGCTTCCTCAACCAGCTACCATAGGGAACAAACACACATTTTTATAATGCAAAAATCAGTGTTCCTAGTGTCTCATGTTAAAAGCCAATTATTAGGATTTCATGTGTTTATTTTTTAAGCCCCTTAATGAAGTGACCTTTTCCCCATGCCCCTCAATCTTTGTGAGACTCCTGAGGCCCCAGGTGTTGGTCAGGGGGAGGTTCCACCAGCCTCACTTCCCCGCTTAGTGAAGCCATGGAGCCTCTTGAGGACACTGATTTGACAGATGGGAGCCTGTTGCAAAACCAACCATATCACTTCTGCTTTCTATTTATGGGACCGACCCAGACACTCCCGAGTCCCCCGCGGTGTTTTGCTGGGTCAGGATGGCCTCCGTGAAACAGTTAAAGAGCCAAAGACCCCGAGACAGCTTCTCACGCAGTTGCAGCCGGGCAGCACCGAGGTTAGGAGAGCACCGCCAGGCCCCCAGGGGCCTGAGCCAGACTCCTGGGTGCCCCCATCGTGAGTCGTATCACTTGCTCCAAGTGGATCTGCCGCTTTGTGCCTCGGTTTCCCCAAGCGTAGAATAAGGCATGAGGTTACGTTGAGGTTGAAACCAGTCAACGGCAACCCACGTCACCACACTAGACTTCTCCCCCAGACCCAGCCGTGCTGAGCAGGAGAACCCCAAAGTCAAGTCAAGGTCAGGACGAGCTGGAGAGCTTTGGGAGACGCTGCAAAGCAGACATGGACCTGAGAAGGGCATTCAGCCCGCCCTGTGGCCGTCTGCGCAGCCGCCGAGCTGGAGAGGGAGAAGTCCCTTCCTCCGCAGGATGACGCACCTCCCACGTGGCAGGAGGGATGTTCTCCCCCGCCTCCCCTCCCCCACCGCCCGCCTGCCCAGGGTTCCACGTGCTCTCCCACCCCACACCGTGCTCCTTGCTGCTGTTCTTCTCACAGGTCGCCCTTTCCCATCTGGTTTCTCCCTCTGGCCACCAGAGGGTGCTACACCTGCCCTCCACTATCACACATCACCCACCTGCGCCGTGAACACACACACACAGACACACACATACACACACCCCTCTGCCTGCGTGCAGCCCGCCATCTGCGCCCTCCCCCTCCCCCTCATCTCTCCTTCCCTCTGCTCTGCACACATCCTGTGATTCGTTTGTGTACTCGGGATCCGTCTCCTCACAGACAGCGCCTCACTGATGAGATGGCTCAGACCCTTTCAGGGTTTCATCGGAAATAAACAGAGGGCACACCCTTCCCAATTTGAGGGGCGAAACAAGTGACTTTGTTTGACTTTTGTCCCTACAGCATCTGTCTCCCTCGCCGCATCTCTCCTCCCTGGGGGCCCTGCCCATCCTGGCCTCTTACCTCCTGCTGTCACCATCACCATGGTGATGGTTTTGTCGGTGCTTTGAGGCAAGGTGCTGACCAGGCCCTCTAGGGAGGCTGAGGCCAGGGTGCAGAACAGAGAGGTAACAGAGCAAGAGGTTGAAACGAGCAATTTCACATGTAACTGCTGCTCTGTGTGTCCACTTATTGAACAGAAGTAATCATATCGGGAGCTAATGAGGGCTGAGTTCTTACTGTGGTCTCAAGCTCTGGGACAAAGCACTTGTATTAACCCATTTCATCAGCACACAGCCCTGTGAAATAGATACTGTAATGTCTATGCCATCCATGCTATCTTGTCCACAGTCACGCAGCCAGGAGCCAGGAGCCGGGCAAGGCACCTGCCGCCCGTCTTTTCCCTGCATAACAGGAGCTCCAGGTGAAGCGCGGACTTCCCAGTATCCAGACCTTTGCAAGTCGCTGGAGTCAGGGACCCCTGAGCTCAGCTAGTCTAGGGCCCCCCAGGCTGGGGGCAGGGCCAGAGCTGAAATGCAGCCTCCAGCCCTCTCTCCTCCTGTCCTTTTGCCCCCAGCCTCCCAGGAAAAGTGTCTGGGCGATGGTGCCACAGAATCCATGGATGACACATCTTACAAAGAACCTATTTGCATCTTACCCCAAATCTTCTTTAAGTAGACCTGACTGGGAGTGGAGAGGGTCTGAAGAGGGGGGGAAGGCACTCACATTTATTAAATTACATAGACCTAATTAACACATGTATAGCATTGCCAGATAAAATGCAGGATGCCAGTTACATTTGAATTTCAGATAAACATACTAAAAATTATTTGCAGTTTATCTGAAATTCTAATTTATCTGGGCGTTCTGTACTTTTATTTACTAAATCTGGCAACCTTGCACATCTCCCAACTCTGCCGCTTACTAGCTGCATGACACTGGGCAAGAAACTGAACTGCTTTGTGCCTCCATTTCCTTATCTCTAAAATACGCATGACCACGTCTACCTGTATAGGGTTGTTGTGAGGATTAAATGACTACTTTTATAGCACTGGAAGAGCTCTGGAGTTCTGGCTGTTAACCATATTATTATTATTTGTTGTTGGTGTCTTCTTATTACGACACCCAAGGTAATACGTTAGGAGGTGGTAAAAATGCAAAGATGTATTAAGACTCCTCCTGGAGCTGTAGGGAACCTGAAACAGGTCCACAGATCAACGTAACAGGGACCACGGTGGGTGCCAGCATAAAAGGCTAGTGCTAAGGGAGCAGGGGACGTTTGCTTCCAGCTCAGTGGGATCAGACAAGGCACCAGCTAACCAAGATTTATTGAGGCTCAGTCTGAGCTGCACATGGTACTAAGTACTGGGATAGAAAGAAGAACCCGGCGAGGGCCAGCCCTCAAGGAGCTCACAGCGGTCGGGCAGCTGACGGCAATGGCACCAAGGGCCATATGAGCTCATGGAGATGGCACATGGTCTTAGGGCTAGGGCTGAGATTGAGAGAGGGCTTCCTGGAGGAGGTGACAGTAAAGAATGACCACGAGTTAACAAGGCAAATGTGGCCTTTGAGCTGCTTGGAGAGAGGATGGTATTCCAGCCTGTTAAGACTCGGGATGAGGACATTCTCGGCAGAGGGAACTTCACAAACCTAAGCATGTGGTTGTAAAGGTCAGGCTATCCTTGCAGAAGGGTGAACAGACCTGTCCAAGGAAAGCACATGAGAAAGAGCTGGAGAAAGAAGACCTAGCTGGAGAGAGCCTTGGATTCGCTCCATGCGGATGAACTGGGTTTTATCCTGGAGCAGCAGGGAGTGGTGGACATTGTGAGTAGCAGAAATGGAGCCTGTGGGACGGTCCACGACCATCACAGAGGTGGAAAGGGGTGGAGCGGAGCGGAGAGGGTCGCAGCCATGGGCCCAGTGCTGGGACTACTACAGGAGCCCAGAGCTCCGAGCCATCTTTCAGGAGCAAACCGGACAGTAGGTTACTACTGAGTGCATCGGTTAGCTTTTGCAAACTTAATGATTCTGTAAGCCAGCGATTTGGTCGAGCCCAGAGGAGATGCTCACCTCGACTCCACACGGAGTTAGCGGCGCACGCACGCCTTTGCAGCCGTCTAGCGTAACGTCCTCACTCTCCTGGGCACAGGATGTGGGGAGACTGGAGAGGGAGGGGGGCCAAGCAGGCAGGGCAGCAGATCACCCCTGGGGAGCAGCAGGGTCTTCACCCCGTGTCTGGTGAGGACAGGGCAGGGAAAGCGGAGAGAGACCTCTGCTTCCCCAAAGAAACAGTGCACCAGACTCACAAGCCCCAGGCACTCTGCCCACCATCTTTCAAGGGAATGAGCCCAGTCTGCTTGGAGCACAAATAACCTCCCTACAACACTGGACCATTGATAAAGTGTTTTCCCACACTGCATCTCACTTGATCCTGGGAGCTACACAGCAAATCGGGTTTTATTATATTTTCTGTTCTACAAATGAGGAAACTGAGGCACAGAGAGGCTAAGAAAGTTGGCCATGGCCACAAGCTAGTAAGTGTAGGGCTCAGCATGTGAACCCAAGCTGCCTGACTTTCGAGTTAGCCAAGGAAAGGGAAAGTGACAATTGGGGAAGAGTGACATATTCCAGGAGTTGCAGGTGATACTTATCCATAAGAACAAATTAGAAGTGATGGAAAATGAAGCAGAAGGGATTGGCAAGAGCCAGGAAGTTCAGACTTTATCCAGATGGCAGTGGGGGACCAGGTTTTAAACAGAGGACGGCTCGAAATTCAACAAATGGTGAGTGAATGAATGCCTGAGTGGACGGGTGAATATCAAAACTTTGCAAAGATCACTCTGGAACAGTGTGGAGGGTAGAGCAGAGGGTGTTATGTATTGTAACCCAAGTAAGAAATGATGAGGGCCTGAGACAGGAAGACTGTTGGGGATGGAAAGGGAGAGACAAATCTGAGAGATATTTCAAAGAATTAACCAGGATGGTTCGTAATGCTGGATGCAGGAGAGTGGAATTCAGAAAGATGTGCAGATTTCTAGCTTCGGTAATTAAATGGTGGTGCCATTCCCCCAAATAGGAGTTATGCCTATTTGGGATATATCAGAGTGCAGTTGTTGGCTGAGTCCACAGGACAGCCATGTGCTTCTCCACGGAGAGTGCACAGAAGGACATATGCAGGCCTGAGAATCCCTGGGGAAGCCCACCAGTTACGGGTGGGAAGAAGACAGAAAGTAGCATCCAGAGAGGGTGGGAGAAAACCAAAAGAGAATCCTAGAGGCCAATTTAGGATTTCTCTATTCCCCCACTTGGTCTTTTTTTTCCTTAGTACTTACTACCAACCAACATTGTATTATGTATTTACCCGTTTATTGTCTGTCTCTCCCACTGGAATATAAACTCCACCAAGGCAGGAGTTTTGCGTCCCCGCTGCTTTGAGCAGGGCCTGGCACATAGTAGATACTCAATATGGATTTTCTGAATACATGTCTAGTGAGCTGGGCCTGAGAAGTCAACCCTTAAAAGCAGGCACATCCCAGTCGTGTCTTTACAGACTGCGGTTCTGCACTTTGGCCATTAGGTGGCGCATCAAAGTGAGAGAGGAAGCTGGAGGCTGGGATCGTTCGGGGCCCAGAACCTGACAACAGGGCAGAATGACAAAAGTGAGCAAAGCGTGGACCTGAACGGCAGAAATCATTCCTCCTCTCCCTTAGCAGACATCTCTCTCCAGCACAAACTGCAAGTCAGGCCCGTGCGTCATCGAGCCGTCGGAAATCAGGTTGGGGGATGGGAGTGCGGGGTCTGAATGCATAGGGATAAAGAGTCAGGACTGGGGCAGGAGGGTTGACGGGACGGGCTGTGAGGCACAGCCCCAGCTTCACGGGAAGCTCTGGGTGCTGCTCTGATGCTGGCAGAACATATCACAGGGGCAAACATACCTGGGTCTCAATCCCAGCCCTACCCCTTACCTGCTGTGTTATCTAGCTAAGTAATATGCCCTCCCTGAGCCCCAGTTTCCTAGTCTATAAAATGGAGGTCCTAAGAGCACCCGTTTCGAGGAAAACTGAGAATGAAACAAGAGGGCCCTTGGCCCAGTGCCGTCCACATAAACAAAACTAAATGTCATTCTTAAAAATTGGACCTGATAGGGCTTCCCTGGTGGCTCAGTAGTTGAGAGTCCGCCTGCCGATGCAAGGGACACGGGTTCGTGCCCCAGTCCGGGAAGATCCCACATGCCGCGCAGCGGCTGGGCCCGTGAGCCATGGCCGCTGAGCCTGTGCATCCGGAGCCTGTGCTCCACAACGGGAGAGGCCACAACAGTGAGAGGCCCGCGTACCGCAAAAAAAAAAAAAAAAAAAAATTGGCCTGATAATCAATATTTGTCTAGCCCTTTACAAAGCTTCCTCCTCATTCTTCATATTATAAAGGTAATCCTCAAAACAGCCTGCAGGTATCTTTATCGCCCCACTTCCCAGACAAGAGGGCAAACATTGTCAGATTATATATGTCACCCGCACGTCATACAGCTTGTAAAGGGATGGACTCAAGCCAGGTTCAGCTCAGCAAACATACGTGGGATAACCCTGGAGCGGCAGGTGTTCTGCCAGGTGACAAGGACCAGGACGGATGAGGTTGCAGTCTAGGGAAAGACAAACACACTCGGATCATTTCCATAGAAGAGGTGAGATATTGAGACAGGAGGATGCCCAGGATGCTATGGGATCATAGACAAAAGCCACTTGGTCCAACTGGGAGATCCAGAAAGACCTCATGGACTGAGCAACCCCTTAGCAATATCTGGAATGCTGGGTAAGAATGATCCAGGAGAAGAAGGACCCCAGCATCCCAAGTTAAAGAACTGCCCAAGCAAAAGAACCTGTTATTTTATTTTTTATTTTTTCGATGCATTGGGTCTTCGTTGCTGCATGCGGGCTTTTTCTCTAGTAGTGGCGAGCAGGGGCTACTCCTCTCTGAGGTGTAAGGGCTTCTCATTGCGGTGGCTTCTCTTCTTGCAGAGCACAGGCTCTAGGTGCACGGGCTTCAGTAGTTGTGGTGCTCAGGCTCACTAGTTGTGGCTCGCAGGCTCTAGAGCGTGGGCTCAGTAGTTGTGGTGCACGGGCTTAGTTGCTCCATAGCACGTGGGATCTTCCCACACCAGAGCTCGAACCCGTGTCCCCTGCATTGGCAGGCGGATTCTTAACCACTGCGCCACCAGGGAAGTCCCAAAGGAACCTGTAATGAAACACATTCATACTGGGGTCCACCTCTGAATCTAGTGTCTAGTGAGCAGGACACTACCTCCAGGAAGTCATGGAGGGAAAGGCACCAACCAAGGCACAGAGGTCCCCACACGTGTTCTCACTGTCCAGTGAGCCTTTTTTTCAAAGCACTTATCGGTCTGTAATCATCCTAGGAGCCCTCCAGAGCAGTGTTCCTCAGACTTTAACGTACATACCAGTTATCTGGGTCGTTTTTAAGCGCAGATCCAGATTCAGGAGCTCTTGAGGTGAAGCACAAGTGCCTGCGTTTCTAACAAGCTCCCGGGTGACGTGGAGGCTGCAGCTCCATCCTGGGCACACGCTTTGAGTAACAAAGTTCACCCTACCAGCTCAAGAGGGCAGGCTGGGTCTGGCTTTACTCAACCACTATGGGCTCAGATTGGGGCATGAAAGAGGCTGAAAGAAAGACATGGAAACATCAATTTCAGGAGGGAAGGAAGGAACGCTGGCCGTGCACCCGGGACACTGGGAGGAAGGAAGGTTCTGGAGTGTGGGAGGTGCTGGTTAGGATGAGCTCGGAGGCCCCTGGGGGTCCTCCCTCCCCTCCAGTCAGCTCCCCCACTCCCAGCACAAACTCAGTCCGCTCCCCACCCCCTCCTGACTCCCTGGGGCCTGGGGCTGAACACTGACCCCTAAAAGCAGAGAAAAGCACCATGGAAGGCACACCTCGTCTTCCCTCCAAGCCAGAAGCCCTCCAAGCTGCCACCCTGCTTGCAGCAGACCTCTCCCTAGCCTATGATCCAGACAAATCAGACGGGGGTCCCTCCTCAACCGAGGGGTCTGGTGCTACCAAGAAAACAAGCCGAGAACCCCACCACCCCAAGCCCTCCCGCCTGGGCTCCTCCTTTCCAGAAACGGCAGGAAGCAACCACTCCCCAACGTCCCACCATAGGGAATTCCTGTCCCTGCGAGGGGTGGGAGGCACCTCCTCTTTGCCCGCCACCCCAACTCTACCCACCGCCATACACACACAGCATAAAAACCGCTGACCTCGGAAGCAAACGCCCATGCCAGACCCCGCACCCAGGGGTCTTTCATTTATTCATTCAACAAAGATTTACTGAGCACCTACTGTGTGCCAGGCACTGATCTAGTGACCAAGAGAGACAAGGTCTTTCTTTGCTGTCAGGGAGCCTCCTTTCCGTAAGGGGAGATACAAATGAACCCGGTGATAAAGAAGCAAGGGGGCTGGTGTGATAGAGAGACGTGAGGGGCTGTTACACAGGGTGGCCAGGCCTCGCAGAGGACGTGGCATTTAAGCTGCACCATCACTGACAAGGAGAAGCCAGCAAGACAAAGACACAGAAAAGAACATTCCAGATGCAAAGGCCCTGGGGCGGGGTGTGGTGAGGTCTGAATGGCTGAGTGGAAGGAAGCCGGGTCCCAGAGGCAGGCCAGGACCAGGGGTGCAGGTGCTTACAGACAACAGAGAGGATTTCAAGTTACGTTCCAGGGACAGTGCAGAGGCCCCAGAGAGCTTGGAGCAGAGCGGTGACCCAACCAGCCTGTGTCTGAACAGCCCACTTGTGGAGAAGGCGCTGCACATGAGTCGAACAGGACCCGGGCCTGCCCTCCAGAGAGCTTAGCGTCTACGAGGTGCGCCCGGTACTGATGGGGGCGGGGGGATGGCCCGCTGACCGCCCCACCTCTGCTCCTG
Organism: Hyperoodon ampullatus; assembly: GCF_949752795.1. Taxonomy (NCBI): domain Eukaryota; kingdom Metazoa; phylum Chordata; class Mammalia; order Artiodactyla; family Ziphiidae; genus Hyperoodon; species Hyperoodon ampullatus. The sequence goes on from NC_136920.1 coordinate 89,048,926, forward strand.
GCAACATAAGCTCCGTGTCCGGGCTGCTGGCCTCTGCTGGCAGATGTGTCCCATCCCCCATCTCTGGGGACCAGCCATCTGGGCTGACAGAGCATCTGGGGAACCCTGGAAGCCCAGCAGGCTGGAGGGGGCCACTTAGGTGACCAACTGGACTTTGGAGGAAACCCCATAGTGCTGCCCATGGCCTGGCACCGAGAGAATTTTCCCAGCCTGTTTGGGCAAGGTTGACCAACCCCGGCAAACCAAGACCAAGGAGTCAAATGAGCTGGGCACAGAGACAGTGAGCAGTTCCAGAAAGAGGCGGAAGCCCTCTGAACCCAGCTCCACTCTGCGGTCTGTCCAGCCGAAGTCCTGCAGGAAGGACAGTCAGATGGTCACCCCTAGCATATGCTCTAGTGCAGGAGGCCTTCTGATCATAGGAGCACGTCTTAGAGATAGCTGTGGGGCTGGGGATCGGTCCCATACAACTTTTAGCCACAGAATCTCTTGTTGCTGGAAAATGGTATAAAGAACCCTAGTACATAAAACAGATGAAAGCTTTACTGTCCCGGTGGAGCCAGGCTGCACTTCCCCATCCTCTCTCACCCTCGCTCCCTGTGACTCTGGGCAGCCACCGTGCTCTCTGGCCTCATACACCACCCCTGTGCCTCCCTGCCCGCCTCTCCACTGAAGCCCGCTTGCTCTGGGCAGCAGAGCTGGGAGAAAGTCCTCAGGGGCTCCCTCCCACACAGGGAGCGCAGGTCCTCCACACTGTACACCCACGCACGTGGCACTGTCTACACGGCTGATGGCCAGAGGCAGGCAGAGCAAGGAGGAAGGCCCCCAGCCGCCTGCCCAAAGCCCGGATGACAGGAGGGTAAATGGCAAAGAGCCAGGCACCCCCCCACTGTCGAACCCTAATTCGCATGATGTGCCCCTTTCAAAAGCAGCGCCCCAGAGCCAGCCCCTGTCCCAGGGAGGGTGCGACCCCCGGGCTGCCTTCCAGCTCCTGGCACCCGCTCTGCCCGGGCTCCATCAAGTCCTCCCAGGTCTCAGTCACCTAACAGCTAATGTACTTTTCCTGACCAACAACAAGCTCAACACCAAAACCGTCAACTATTTTTATCTCCGGATTAATCACAAAAGGCTAACGCTTCCACCTTCCCTGTGATTAAAAATTAGGAGACCAAGCTCTATAGTGGTTCAGGATAATAACCAATCCTGGGAGGGGGATGGATGAATCATGCATCTCCAGGCTCGGGCTGCTCGAGACTTTCTCCCCTCCTGGCCCCCCAGCTCCGGGCCCGGGTCTGAATGGAGAGGTAATGAGTCACCCCCCTCCTGGCAGGACCACAGCTGCCAGGAGCGACTGTTGATTTCTATTCAGCCTGCGGGCCCCAAACCTCCCCCTCCTCCCCCTCCCCCCCTCCCACCCTCCCCCACCCCAGCCCCCATCCACACCCTCCTACCCCATCTGGTGGGCACGGAGGCGAATGCCGATCCATAATGCATGGTTACGTGAACAACCGGCGTGATAAGCACTTGTTTGGGAAGATGTAATGAGGGCCCATTGGGGGGTGGGGGGTGCGCGCGCGCGCACGTGCGCCTAAGCGTCACACAGCACAGTCCCGCTCCCCACTCCCCTCCTCTACCCCGACATTCCAAACACAGCACTAGAGAAGCGGGAAGGAAGGGCCTGCCCCTCGCTGCATTTGCTTTTTGGAAAGGCCCCTTCTGTCTCCGAGCCGTGATCACAGACGGTTACACAGAGCAAAGGCCCAGAGACACTGTGTTCTCAAACCTGGTCACCCAGCAGAATCCCCTGCGAGTATTTTTTTTTTTTTTTTTTTTTTTTTTTGGTACGCGGGCCTCTCACTGTTGTGGCCTCTCCCGCTGCGGAGCACAGGCTCCGGATGCGCAGGCTCAGCGGTCATGGCTCACGGGCCCAGCCGCTCCGCGGCATGTGGGATCTTCGCGGACCAGGACATGAACCCGTGTCCCCTGCATCGGCAGGCGGACTCTCAACCACTGCGCCACCAGGGAAGCCCATCTCTGCGAGCTTTAAAATGCCCTGATGCTCTGGTCTACCCCCTGAAATGGGGATTCAGCTGGTCAGGGTGTGGCCTGGCGATGGGACGTTCAAAACCTCCCCCAGAATATTGTAAACTACAGCGAGAACCCCCGTCTCGGGCCCAACAAATGTCAGTGCTGGGGGAACGTCCCAGATCCCCTGTTGTACTTTCACACTTTATATCTGAGGAAATAAAACTGGGCAAGGGACTGCCTTCCCGCTTCGGCCTCTGATTTAGAGCACTTCCACAATCTCGCCCCCTTGGCTCAGCAGTTGGGGAGGCCACAGAGACAGGATGGCCAGGTGTTGATTCTGTTCCGGAAGCTTCGGATGGTTCTTTCCAGTCTCCCTGGCCCTTGGCAAGCTCAGCCTGAGCACATCCATCGAACAGCTCACAGGCAGAAAGCCGCCACCACGGAGGGAGGGGGCAGGAGCCCAGCCCAGCGCCCCCTGCTGGAAGGGCCGGCCCAAAGCAAGGAGATAAAATCCCCTCCCCAGCACTGTAAAGCCCTCATTAGCCTCCCTGTGGCTCCCTGGCTGCATAGCACCATGGAGGCCTCTGGCACTAATGAGGGGGTAAAGGGAGGGCAGGGTAGGGGGCTGTCTTTACTGTCCGGCCCACACTCACCATCTGCCTGCACCCAGGTCCCCCTAGGAGGCTGGGCAGGGTTGAAAGAGGCCGACTTCTTCCCTGGGCCAGGATCGCGGTGGAGTCCTGGGGCTGATGAGAGCAACTTGGAAGCCGGGAGGGTTTTTTTTCCCTTAGGAAATAGAAACTTGGGGGATGGCACTCGCCGGGGCTGTAGTTCTGAGCCAGGCGTCCTGGAGGCCAGAAAGGGCGGGGGCAGAGCCGCTAGCTGGAGGCATGTGCTTCAAGTACTTACCTGGCCTCAGGGTCTCCTGGAGTTTCCTGAGGAGCCTGGCAGGTGCAGGGGCAGGGATGGGCCCTGGGGAGCTCAGGGAAGCCAGCAGGTTGCTGGGGGTGCCCTGGGTGGGGGGGGCTGGAAGGCAGAACTGCTGGGTCTGGACATGCCTCCACTGCCTGGAGAGGCTGCCTTCCTGCCCACGGGCCCAGAAGGTCACACAGGGCCTGGCTGGAAGGATGGACTTTCTCTGGCTACTGGGCAAAGAAGGCCCTTTGTGTGAGGACCCCAACGGTCACCTAATGACCCCTTCACCCATTCACTGAGCAAACACACAGCTCAGCCCTCCTGACCAGCCCCTCCTTGGGGAAGAAAGCCAGGGATTCCTCAGGTGGTCTCCAAGGAGCCCTGCCCCTTCTGGTTTGTCCAGGGAGGAGAGGCAGGGAAAGCAGAGGCCTGAGACCCTCGTGCGTCCACAAGCACAAACCTCAGAAGAGGCTCTGTGACCTTAGGCCAGTCACTTAACTTCTCTGGGCCCCTTCTCCGAACAGTGGTCATCCATCATCATAACTGCCCATCCTGCATCCCATGGTGTCATGGGGGTCAAAGGCGTGACTGCACTGGAGTTAGCAAACGTGTATGGAGCTTCCACCAGGCACCAGGCCCTGTGCCGGGCGCTATGGGAGGCATCACTCTTGGCGGGGACCACGCTGCTATGAAATGGGGTGGAAGGACCAGGCAAGAGAGATTCATTCTGACTCTGGGATGAGGGAGAATAGAGTGCTAAGGAGATGCCCGGCCCTCAGAAACACTGTCTCAGCCTTGAAAGATTGCCTGTCACCTGCCCCCTGCAAGGGAAGCAGCCAGCCTGGTTCTCCAAGTGTCAGGGGACCTGCTTCCAGCCCTGGCTCTGCCACTCACGCACTGTGTGACCTTGAGCAAGTCACTCAGTCTTGCTGAGCCTCGGTTTCCAGATCTGTGTAATTGGGATAATAATGTTTACCTCGCAAGATGGTTGTGAGGATTAAAGCAGACGACAGATGTGACACTGCTTTGTTTTAAAAGAGGGAGAGAGAAGTTAAAAAGAATGATCTGGGCTTCCCTGGTGGCGCAGTGGTTGAGAGTCCGCCTGCTAATGCAGGGGACACGGGTTCGTGCCCCGGTCCGGGAAGATCCTACATGCCGCGGAGCGGCTGGGCCCGTGAGCCATGGCCGCTGAGCCTGCGCGTCCGGAGCCTGTGCTCCTCAATGGGAGAGGCCACAACAGTGAGAGGCCCGCGTACCGCAAAAAACAAAAAAAAAAGAATGATCTGATCCAGGCAGCCGTGCCGTGCTTCCCGATCTGCAAATCACAGCTAATGACGCCTGCCCCGTCCCCTCACGGGCTGCAGCGCGCCTGCGTGCGCACGCGCGCAGGATGAAATGATGACATGAGAGTCCTCTGCAAATAAACACGAGATGCCTGTGTCAGGATTACTGCTGTTGTTGCTGTTATTGTTACCCTACAAGGGGATTATACATTGTATTAAAGAATGATAATTACTGTTGGTCATCGGCTCCGTAAAGTCCACCCAGCCCTGCCCGAGGGGAGGGGCGCCCTCAGCCTGACCTCTCCCCTCCTCTCCCCGCAGTGCCACCTGACGACCCCGTCATCCTGGGGGGGCCTGTCATCAGCCTGCGGGCCGGGGACCCCCTCAACCTCACCTGCCATGCAGACAACGCCAAGCCTGCAGCCTCCATCATCTGGCTGAGGAAGGGAGAGGTGATCAATGGAGCCACCTACTCCAAGGTGAGGCGGGTGGAAGGAGGGGAGGGGCTGCAGGAGGGGCCGGCTCTCCCCACCTCTCTGCAGCTCTTGCTCTGCCTGTATGATTTTCTGTCGCCTTTTGTTCCTGGCTCGTTGTCTCTCTGTCTTTTTTCTCGCGCGCACTGTCACTTTTTCTCTCTTTTTCTCTCTCGTGCTCTGGCTCTATTTATCTAACCTTTTCTGTCTCTCCTCCGCTTTCTCTCTTTCCTGGGGTAATCGCTGAGCTTGGTCACCCTAAGAATAGAGTATGGTCAGAGGAGAGGACTCAGGGACAGAGGTGGCCAGGGCTGAGGGTTGCCAGATAAAATACAGGATGGCCAGTTAAACGTGAATCTCAGGTAAACAACAAATAACTTTTCAGTGTAAGTATGTCCCAAATATTACGTGGGCCATACTATGGGCCATATTTATACTAAAGATTATTCACTGTTCATCTGAAATTCAAATTTAACTGATGTCTGTATTTTTATTAGTCAATCTGCCCACCTTCCCAGAGCTGCAAGGTGAGGCTCTTTAGGTTCTTTCCTGTCCCAGGTGCCTGGCTTGGGGTGGGGGAGGGGTGCCGAATCCAGCCCATAATCCCTTACCAAGCCCTGCATCTGCTGTACCTACCGGCTGAGGTGCTTTTCTCTAATTCACACAAGGTGCCATGAGCTGGAAGGGCCCTGAACTGGCCCCTGTATTTGTCATGTTTTTATTTTCTATATTCATGATGCTTTGACATCTTGTAGTTGAGGAGGGACCGTCCCTCCTAGGGCTAGCTAATCCCTAGAGAGCAAACAGCTGGGAACAGGCCTCTAATATGCAAACCAAACCACCCTGGGTCCACAGCTTCACCCCCTCCTCTATCAGGCTCCTGCGGCCCCAGGCGCTCTCCCCCTACCCTAAGTCACTGCAGAGCTGGATACCAGGTAACCAGAGACGACCCCTATAGCCTAGAGCCGGCGGAAATTATTCTAACCCTCCAACCCTGGACCTGTTCAGCTGCTTACCCTGCCTCGTCCATTCTTTCCCACAAAAACCACAGTAAAGGCTCGCACCCGTGCTTTCCCCTGGCTCCCTCTGCCTCCTGACCGACCAGGTGCATCCCGGTGGGGCTAGTGCTGTACATGGAGTCGTGTGGCCCCTCCTCTACGGAGCTGAGTAACAAACTACCTTTTCTTTTTTCCTTTGTTGGCCGTGCCGTATGGCTTGTGGGATCTTAGTTCCCCAACCAGGGACTGAACCCACAACCTCGGCAGTGAAAGCCCGGAGTCCTAACCACTGGACCGCCAGGGAATTCCCCAAACTACCTTTTCAATGGCCACCTTCTCCTGATCTGTCGGCCTCACCAACCCTGAATAAAAACAAAATCCTGGGCACGTTTTAAAACAGCTCCCACCGAACTCCACTCCAGGAGGCTGTGAGTAGAGTTCCAGGCAGCGTTGACATACCACGGAGCCGTTAAAGACGAACGGGACCTTGGGGAGGGCCGGTCCGACTCCCTGACCTACAGACGAGGGAAGTGACGGCCCTTCTCACCCGATGACTGTCCTCACAACGGCGGGCCTGCTCCTCCTCTCCGTGCAGCCTCAGACACATGGGCAGCTGCTCAGAGACTGGATCAGGCTCTGAGGCGGGAGGCCCAGGCCTCCAGAACCGTGGCTCTCCTTTCCCCTTGGCCCACCTTGGCCCTCCTTGGCCTCAGAGAGCAGGAGGGGCACGGCCTGCTGCCCACTCCCAGTGCACCAACTTCCGGGGCCCGGAAAGATGAGCAGGGCCTCCACCATCCACAGAGGATACGAGATAGGGACGTCCCTCCTCTGAGGGAGTGTCCTTCCTGTCCAAAGCCAAAAACCCAGCCAAGGAGTCAGCTCCAAACCTGCAGATTGAGGCCTGGGCCCCTGGCCCCCACCCAGAGCTGTTGCCAGGCCCAGGACAAATGCCTTCCCTCGGGCACACATCCATCCAGGGGGAAGCTGCTTTACTGTGAGAGAAATCTCGCACTCACATCCGGAGCTGGAGCCACCCTGTTGTGTTAAGAAATACAAAAATATGACACAGGGATGGATCATCCAGATGAGGGTGAAGAAGGAAAGGGGTGTTCCTTCAGTCTGGGCATCTGTCCAGTCCCTCCCTGAAGCTGGACCAGCCTGGCCCCTGCCAAGATTTCTGCCCTCAGAGGACATGCCCCCATCTGGGGAAGAGAAAGGTCCGGGTCACCCTGCTGGACCTTGCCCCCAGCACGTTGGCCTCGTCCATGAGGGGAAGGTCCCTCCAAGAGCCCAGCCCCGTGCCCCTGCAGACAAGAGCAGGGAGGCCACGCTCCACCCTCTGCCCCACCCAACCCTGTCACCCTCCCACCGGCCTACGCCGGGAATGATAGTACCACCAGCCAGGGCCCTGGGATCCACCCCTACTGTGTAACTTCAGGAAAGTCACGCCCTGAGCCTCAGGCTCCTGTGTGTAAAACAAAGGGGCTGGATCAGACACTCTGTATTAGTCTGTTTGGGCTGCCATAATAAAATACTACAGACCAGTGGCTTAAACAGCAGACATGCATTTCTAACGGTTCTGGAGGCTGGAAGTCCAAGATCAAGGTGCCAGTGAGGTTGCTTTCCGGTGAGACCTCTCTTCCGGGCTTCCTATAGACAGCGGTCTTCTCACTGTGTCCTCACATGGCCTTTCCTCTGTGTGTTCAGAGACAGAGAGAGCGAGATCTCTGGTGTCTCTACCTCTTCTCATAAGGACTCCAGTCCTATTGGATTAGGGCCCCACCCTTATGACCTCATTTAACCTTAACTACCTCTTTAAAGGCCCTATGTCCAAATATGTGCCATTGGCGGTCAGAGCTTCACCATATGAATTCGGGGGGGGCACAATTTATATATAGCAGGGACCTGCCAGCTCTGACAAGCTGTAAACCTGTGACTTGGGGCACACGGCGAAGGCTGGATCTTCCAGCCGTACTCATATGGAGTCCACTCTGGGGGCTGTCAGAGCCCAGCCCTCTGCTGCCCCCTCTTTCCCCAGGACTGCAAGTGCCATTGACCTAGGAACTTCTGATGCCCCAAAGGCAGAGCAGCCCCAGACAGGCTATGCAAGAGAAGGGGCCGGGGGCATGAGCAGCTGAGAGAGAGACAGACAGAGAGGCAGGGAGAGAGGTTGAGAGGACACACAAGTACACAAAGTCAAGGAGGGTCCACCGTCTACAGAAAAAAATCCCACAGGGCAGCCCTAAAAGCCCTCATAGCTGAAGCCTCAGTATTTATCACATGGTGGGTGGTTAAGACCGTGGACCCAGGGGGCTGGGAAGCCTGAATCCAGGCTCTGCCTCCTTCTAGCTCTGTGACCACGGGCAAGCTCCCTAACCTTGCTGTGCCTGAGAGCCCCCACCTCTACAATGGGAGCAATGGCACCTGCCTCAAAGGACGGTCGTGAGGCTTGAATGAGCAGAGTGCCTGGCAGAGGGAAGCAAGGCTGTTAGGACCACTGCCTTCCCTCACTTGATCCGCAAGGTCCCCATGGTGCACCCTGCCATCCACATTTCCTGGGTGAGAGTGTCAGTGTCACAGTAGCGCAGGCCCCATGATCCTCCCAACTTGGTTCAAACCTGAGCCCCATCACATATTATGGTAACTTCAGCTCTCCGCCTCATCTTCCCCATCTGCAAAACGGGAGGATGAAAACTGCGGACCCCTGTTAGGATTGCTTTGAGACGTAGAAAGAATAATGCATTGAAAGCACTGGGTAAAGTGCCTGGCGTAGAGTCAGGGCTTTGTAAACATTCGCTGGTATTACTGGGTCCTTCCTCCCAGAGCCCCGTCTCGCTCACCCTGTTCTGCCTCCCCAGAGGTCACACAGCAGCCCAGGTTCCATGGGGTGTTCGTTTTGCTCCTCCACCGTGCGGCCAGCGGGGGAAGGATGGGCTGGTGGGACTGAGGATGGCATCACAGAGGATGGCTAGGTCCCTCACGCTGGGAGCATCCTCGGGAAGAGGATGCACCAGCACAGGCTGTGGTGCCTCTCCCTGAACCCACGGCCGCCAGAGCCCTCGTGGCCCGGGTGCTTGGGTGAGGGCCCGCAGCTCCCAGCAGGTGTCTGGCTGCAGAAGCAGGGGAGTGGATGGCAGGGCCTCTCTCCAAGTCCTCTCTTCCTGGACACCCAGCCTCAGGCCATCTTCTCTGGGCCTGGCACCAGAACGGAGGCCACCTGGCATTCATCTGGAAGGCAGACCAGGGGAGGCAAGACAGGTTGTGGAAGGGGAGAGGAGACAGTCTGGGCTGAGGCCAGAGAGAAATCTTCCCTGGGAGCCAGATCCCTGCTCCATCTGCTACTACCCCAGCAGCTGCCACATTGGGGGACGAGGCCTTGACCCTGATGCGCAGAACATGGGGAGGGTCGCTTGGCCTTAGGATGTACAGTTGTGTACATCTCTACCTTGAAGCCCCTTACCCTCCAGCCCTACCCCTCTGCTTCCTCCAGCTTCAGACTGCTGCCCGCCCAAGGGGCTATCCACCCACCCCCAGGACCAATGAGCCTCATTAGGTTCCACACTGGGCCCTCACTGAGGCCCAGCTCTGCAATCTCTCCCCACCAGTCACCCCAGTACCCACCGTCTCATCTGTCCAACTTAGGGGCCGAGAGTCTCTACTTGGTGTGCAGCTGCCACTCATCCTGGCCTTCTTTGTGAAGAGCATCCTTCCTGGCCCCAGGGAACAAAACTGGGGGTTGGTCCCTGAAGACACAGGGTCTGGGGCAAAAAGCACCGTGCAAATCTCCACCTTCCCTGACAGCCCTCATTCAAACCACATAACAGACACCAGTGGAGTCCCCAGGCAGCTATAAGAAGGGGAGGCAGAGAGATGATTAAAAAAACTTGAGGGACATGGCAGGTGGGCGAGGTGGGTGAGGAGGGAGAAGAGAGGAGGCCTCGTTGCCAGGCAATCAGTCCAGCTCAAGCCCTTTCCAGGCTGTTTGCATATCAATGAACACCCTATATTTAGCACCAGGTTTGGGCCACCCACCCACTGCATTCCCTCCAAACCTCCATTCTCCCTCAACTGTGGTCACCAGGCCTCCAAGCTCTTGGGGCTCAGCCTGGCTCTCCACTGCCAGGCTGAGGCTCCAGGGGCTTTGGAAAGAGCAGAGTGGTGGCAGCTGCCCGCACTGGATGACCTCACACAGGGTGCAGTCTGCCCCCGGCCAGCCCAGCTTCCCCATTACCGCTGCCAACCGAATGCCAAGTGCCTGCCCTCAGGGGTGGGACGGGGGGCTGGATGCACAGATAGGAAGCAGCACAGCACAGGCAGGGTCCAGAGATGAGCCCTAAGCCTCCCACAGACACTGGGACAGTCAGGAAGGCTCTTTGGAAGCAGTTAGTGGACCAGAGGCCGGTAGACACGCACACAGGCCCTGGCATGTTCACCCCTGTGCAGCTGAGGTATATAGGCCCTGCTCCTGGTCCATATCTGCACACACAGGTGGCACCCGCAGGAGAGGCCATCAGGGTCACACTAGTGCCCACCGAGCTGGAGGGAACGCCGCCCCAGGCCTTGGAGGTGGTGGCCGCAGAAACAGTGATTTACCACTAATAACCCACTTACCCTCCTGAAGTTGAGTGCGTGCTTATGAAGGTTTCTCAAGCAGAAGGTGGTGGCCTGGAGGTGTGTCTCCAGAGCCAAGTTCAGGGGAGGGAAGGGGCAGGGAGGACGGGGAAGTGACAAGAATCAGCAAACGAGAGAGTGTCCACCTGGCCTGGACCTGGAGGCCACAAAGTCCCAGGGTTTCATTTGCATGTGAGAATAGTGGAGGTTTACAAGAGAGGAATGATGGAAAAGAAAAGAGAAAGAGAGGAGAGGTGAGGAGACGTGGAAGGAGCGAACGGGGGAAGGAGAAAAACCAGGGTGAGAAGACCAAGGCCCCCCTCTTCGCCCTGCGCCCGGCTCCCTCCCCAGGAACGCGCTGTGGCCTGGCCTTAACCCCCCACCCCGAGCTGCGGGCCTCCCCCGGGGAGCGGGCGCTGAGCTCTCTCCCCCGGTTTAATGAACACATCTCCCCTTCTCTAATTAGGTGGAACAAACAACTTGAACCAGAATTTTTATTTCCCAGAAAAGCACACGCCCGGACACAGTAAATATGTCATTAATCATCATTCTGGGCCAGGAGCGCCCTGGGTGCGGGGAGCGGGCAGCAGTCAGGGGCCTCATTAGGAGCTCGGCCCCCGGCTCCCCTCCCGCCGGCCCTGCACCCCTCAAGCAGATCAATCTGAGGGGCCCTGGCAGAGTAAAATTTATGTAAATGCCCCTTGTTAGCACCACGGAAAAGTAAAGAAAAAGAGAGGGGGAGGAACACTACGATCTCCCTCCCTCCTCAACCCCAGCCCCGAGGTCTGCTTTTCATCCGGGAAATTGTTCTGATTATCGCTTGGCTATTTATAGACGCGGGTGGTCAGCAGAGCCGGAGCCAGCAGGTTACGATGGTGCGGCCGCAGCTCCCTGCTCCGGCTGGGCGGGGCTACACCGCCCGCGAGCCGAGCCCTACCGCCGGGGGCCGGCCTCCAGGTTAGGGCCCTGGCCCTGAGGCTGAGCTCAAGACCCTCACCCCACCGGCTCCTGGGACTGACCGTATCACCCTCCCCCAGCCCCTCTCCGAGATCCCTCTGCCCAGGGCTGAGACCAGCACCCCGCGTCCCAGGAGAGAATATGGACGGAAGCTGGCCTGCGCCCAGGCCGTTCTAAAGCAGAGGAGAGACAGGCCGGGACTACTGCCCCGCTCTGCGGATCTCTCCCGCGTCTGAGTCTGGCTTTGTCTACAGCAGGACGCGCTGTTCTGGACGGAAGCTCGCGTCCTGTTCTCCTAATGTTGGAGGGTACTGAACTGAGGACCTAGAGGCAGGGTCCAGCCGCCTGCATGACACTGCTAAACTCGGAAGCTACTTAATCATCTAACTGTTCCCACCTTTAAGTGGGGATCACACCACCCGGCTTCCGGGTCCTCAGGAAGCTGCAGTGGGAGGGTCATGGGCTCAGGGCTCACCATTCTCAAGTGCAAATCCCAGCCCTGCCCAGCAAGTTCCTGACTCACTTTGAGCTCAGTTTTCTCTTCCGTTATTTAGGAGACAAGGCTCCCTTCCTTCCAGGGTCCTGTGAGGATTAGAGAGGATGGCATGGTTATTTTCAGGGAGGTTTTGAGGAAGTAGAGTCTGTCCATCTATTCCTTGGCTCCAATCATGGCAAAGTAAGACTGCATCCGGCACCCCCTGCTTCAGGATCACGTTCCTTCCTGGGGTGTACTGAGCAAGTCCAGTCTCCCCACCTCGTCCCCTGAAGTGACCCTCCTGCACACGGCACCTCCCCTGTATGCACCCACCTTCGTGGGCCACCAGGAAGCTCAGGGTGCAGGGCAGTAAACGGATGGGGAAGTAGCTGGAAGGGGGCTCAGAGGAGGGAGGGGGTTGCGGCAATGATGGGGAACAGCAGCTGTGGGGAATGACCTCATGGTCACGGGGAAGACAGGGGACCTTTAGGCTTGCGTTAGTTTCTAGGGCCGCTGTAACCAAGTACCACAACTTGGTTCTTCAAACAACCAAAATGTGTTGTCTCACATTTGTAGAGGCGAAAAATCAAGGTGTGGGCAGGGCTGTGCTTCCTCCAAAGGCCCCAGAGGGAGAATCTTCTTGCCTCTTCCAGTTCCTGGGGGCTCCTGGCTTTCCTTGGCTTGTGGCAGCATCATTCCAATCTCTGCCTCCTTCTTCCCATGGCCCCCTTCCTTGTTTCTCCCTCTGTCTTCTCCTCTTCTTACAAGGACACCAGTCACTCGATTTAGGGCCCACTCTACATCCAGGATGATCGTGTCTCAAGATCCTTAATGAATTACTAGTTACTTAACTAAGTTGTGAAGGCCCTATTTCCAAATAAGGTGACAGCCTGAGGTTCTGGGTGAACATGAATTGGGGAGATACTATTCAACCCACTCCAGGACCCTCTTACTTATATCATCACCAACTTGAAGTGAGTTTGATCAAGCTCCATAGCCTCTCTTGATCACACCTGTTTTCTCACCTGTCAAATGAAAGATGATGGCATCTGTCCCGCCTGTGGCTTGGTCCGAGCTCTAATGAGGTCAGGAAGTGAAACGATTGAAAAGTTGAAAGGGTTTGTACAGGTAAAGTAATGAAATGGTCAGTGTGCGTTGATTCTGCCTACATCCCTCCCAGCCCCACCCTTACCCCCACCCCCCAAACTGCACCTCCTTCTACAGCCTGCGTCATCCCCAGGGGCCACAGCACCTGCACGTAGCCCCCATCTCAGAGCTTCCTGCAGACCCAGAGATACCCCCAGACCAGAGGCAGAATAGTTACAAGTTCAGTTCTACATAGAACCTGGTTTCCGTCAGGCCCGGCCTGGTTTCTTTTATGTGTCAGGGTGGGCAAGTCCAGGCACATTTTCACACAGGGTGGAAAACGTTCCAGTTCCTTTTTCCAGCCGAAGCCCAGCGCTCATCTGGGCCAGGGAGCCAAGGGTAACCCCTGGCTCTGCATGGAGACGGGCTCCCCTGGGTGTGTTGAGCTGACCCACCTCCATCCACAGGGCTCCCTCCTCCTCTCCAAGACTGGCACGTGTCCTCCCAGACCCACCCAGGCCGTCCCAGCTGAGTGACAAGTGACAAAGGCCTTCTCTCCCCGCTGCAGACCCTGCTTCGCGACGGCAAGCGTGAGAGCATCGTGAGTACCCTCTTCATTTCCCCCGGCGATGTGGAGAACGGGCAGAGCATCGTGTGCCGGGCCACCAACAAAGCCATCCCCGGAGGGAAGGAGACCTCGGTCACCATCGACATCCAGCGTGAGTACTGACCCAGCCGAGGATAGGGACCACCCGGCACCCCCTGCCCAGAGCACAGGTCGGGGGAGGTAGCCAGGCCAGAGCCACACCCTTGCAGGAGGGCTGGAGACAGGACCTGGGTCAGTCAACGCCGGGGACTAGCGGATTTGTATGGGCACGCAAAGGACCATCTTGTCCTTCTTACTGTCAGAGATGAGGGTGACTATCTTCTTAAAAACATCACTGGGGACTTTGCTGGTGGTCCAGTGATTAAGACTCTGTGCTTCCACTGCAGGGGGCACGGGATCGATCGATCCCTGGTCAGGGAACTAAGATTCCGCCTGCCACGCAGTACGGCCAAAAAACAAAGAAACAAACAAACAAACAAAAGAAAACATCACCGATGAGGGTCCCTTACAAACGACAAGTTGAAGCCCCATTTCCATACCTGTATAAGGTAGAACTTCCACACCGACAAATAGGGTGGTCAGCCGTGGCAGTGCCGGCCCAGCCAGGCGGCCTCACCCCCTCCCTTGGAGGGGAAGCCAGAGCAGAGGTGCTGGGAGCAGAAGGGGCACCCAGGGCTCCAGAGTGGAGGCACGGCACCAGGCCCTGTCCTGGAAGGGTCGGTCAGAGAGAGAAGAGGAAGAGGAAGAGGAATCATCACTCAGTCTGCTTGTACTTTGCCCGTATTATCTCATGTAATCTTTTTATTTATTTATTTATTTTGGCTGCGTTGGGTCTTCATTGCCGCGCACCGGCTTTCTCTAGTTGCAGCGAGCAGGGGCTACTCTTCGTTGTGGTGCGCGGGCTTCTCATTGCGGTGACTTCACTTGTTGCAGAGCACAGGCTCTAGGTGCGTGGGCTTCAGTAGTTGTGGCTCGTGGGCTCAGTAGTTGTGGCTCACAGGCTCTAGAGCGCAGGCTCAGTAGTTGTGCCGCACGGACTTGGTTGCTCCACGGCATGTGGGATCTTCCCGGACCAGGGTATGACTGCGGTCCCTACCTGGGAAACCGAGGGCCCCCAGGCCGCACGGGTCTCTGAGGTGGGCAGCCAGCTCTCCAGAGCCCACGCTGGGAACTCTTCCTGTTGACGTCCACACCGGGAGCCCTCAGCCAGGGTCAGTTATTACGACGAACATGAACAGTGACACTTTAAAGCTCCTCCCGCATTGCATTCCCAAAGTCCCTAAAGGAGACTCCTGAAGGTCTAAAATCTCTCTAGGGCTTCCCTGGTGGCGCAGTGGTTGGGAGTCCGCCTGCCGAGGCAGGGGACACAGGTTCATGCCCCGGTCCAGGAAGATCCCACGTGCCACGGAGCGGCTGGGCCCATGAGCGATGGCCGCTGAGCCTGCGTGTCCGGAGCCTGTGCTCCGTGTCGGGAGGGGCCACAGCGGTGAGAGGCCCACGTACCACAAAAAAAATTAAAAATAAATAAATAAATAAATAAAGTCTCTCTAATGTACCCATCGGCCTCCGCGAACAAAGGTGAGCTCAACACTGGGGCCCAGCAGCTTTGCTCTCCATACTGGACTGACTTAGGTTGGAAGTGTCAGCCCCCGGAAGATGAGGCCACCATGAGCTGGTGGCTGTGGTTGGAGTCTCTGAAGGCCAAGGCCAGAGCTGCAGGTTGGCATTTGTTTCTTCCTTGTCATTTTACTCATTTTAATTCAAATCCACCTAGAATCACCTCCCAACAGCCCTGGCTCATCTAAGTGTCTGGATTCTGTGCTCCATGTGGCTCTCCAGGGATCTGGGGCCTGCAGGGGCCATGTCCTAGGGCTTCCCCAGCCCGTCTTGGGAGCCAGAGAGCAGACTTCTCCCAGTGTCTGGAATCCTGGCAGGTGACGTTTAGGTTCCAGAGGGCAGAAGAAACTGTTGAAACCCTCAAATGGGCTTGCTCTGGACACCTGGACACAACAGCTGAGGCCTTGGAGAAGGTTTTGTATTTGCCATTTTCACCAGCTGTTAACACCCCCTCCACCCCCACCTGCACCAAGCAGAGGGCTCTGGCCAGGTCTAGGACCAGGGCGATGGAAGGGAGGCCCTCGCTCTGAGGGTCATGTAAGTTCAGGGTCACCCTGAGAGGGGTGCCTCCCTCCCCAACCCCAGTCCAGGCCCTGGCTCTCCACACCCGCCTGCTTCTTCCGTGCAGCAGGCGTGGCATCGAGCAGCAGGCCCAGCTATGGAGAGGAAGCAAGATGCTGGAGGATGGAGTGGTCCACGCCCAGAGAGGCTCCACCACCCACGAGCTACGCGGGCCTAAGCTTGGCCCCTCACGGCAGAGGTGCCAGTTCCTTGTCTGATTTGATCGAATGACATCCGAGTTCTCTTTTTGCCCTGAGACTGACCGGGAATCAGAGCTCTCTCCAGATACAAGCCAAATCTGGGAGGAATGAGAGTGGGAGACACAGGCATCCAAGCCTCCTATAACAGGCTGCCAGTCGTGGTCACTGTGCAGCGCCTCCCTCCTTCGCCCAGCAACCCCCCAGCTGGTCAGGAGACCCATGCCAGCCACAGAACCCTCACAAAAGAACCACCTGGGCGGCTCCTGGGCCCTGGCAGGAGAGACCCAGGGCAAGGGGTGTGCCTGCTCCCTCCAGTCCACTATCCATCACACAGCAGAACCTCTTCTGGAGGTTCAACAGGAAGTCATCATCATGACAACAGCCCACCAACTACTAAAACACATTCCTCTAAACACGCTCTAACAAGATGATCGGTTTACCAGGGCACGCAGAGGACAGTCTGCACAGGAGGAGGACGCTGGCCTTGCCAGGTGTCTGGGCTTTGCTGGCCTTCTTTTCAGGGACAACTCAGCCACCTGACCAGGGAGGCATCGGGAGTGAGGTCGGGCTGAGGTTGAGAACCCAGGTGCCCAGTTTCCTAGGTGGGCCCCATCCAAGGCAGTCTAGCGTCGTGGTTAAACCCATAGCATCCTTCCTGGTTTGAATTCTGGCTCTGCCACTTACTGAGTGAGGCCGACCTGGTTATTTAACCTCCTTGTGCCTCGGTTTCCTCATCTGTGCGTGGAGGTAGCAGCGCTCGGCTCACACGCTGGCTGCGAGGATTACATTAGATCATTCAGGTGGCGACCCTAGCACAGCGCCCGGCACCTGTCCACTGCTGTGGCCGTGCCCAGTCGTGGGGGTGCAGCTGCCCCTCCCCGGTGCCCCCAGCCCCAACAGGGGGAGGTCTGCATCCGTTTGCCCCCTCTCCTGAAGGTGTCTGCGTGCACCTGCCGAGCAAAAGAGCACGCTCTCGCCACGCCCTCCCTCCTGCTCTCCCCTGCCCCCGTTTATCCCTTTGTTCATTCAGTAAGCATCCAGCTGTTCACTGTGGACACCACGGGCTGGATCAGAGCCGCCTTTACAAACCTGCTCATTTTCTCAGTCAACCAAGAAGCATCCAAACTCAGCAAAAACACATTTGTTGTTTGTTTCCCTTGGTCTTTAGATGTTACCCAACGGAAGACAAAGCCCCCAGATTGAGTAATGGGAGAGAAAGCTTAACACCCCCAAAGTCTTGCTACATCTGGACTCTGCATCCAGCTGCCAAGTTTCAAATGGATGTGCTATAAAATCACTGAATCATGGAGTTTCTCTCTTTTCTCACCCCCTCCTCGATGTAATACTTCCCCTGAACACACACACACACACACACACACACACACACACACACACACAGAGAGGCAGGTTGCTGATGGAAACACTAACAGGCTCTCAGCTGTGACATCTGTTCCATGTGATCTCAGTTCCACCAGCTACATCAAAGCTGCCCCCCTGCAAGTTATTCAGCTGACATCACAAATGGGATTAAAATCATGTTTAATAGTTGGATATGACATAAACTATGTATACCTCTGGAGCCTGGTAGACTACTGAGAATTCATACCCTGCACATGCAGAGGAGAGGGATGGAGAGATGAGCATGGGCACCTCTGGGCCTGGGGTGGAAGCACAGATGAGACCGGCAAGTGTGGAAGCTTCCCAGGGCCTGATCTCTTGGGTACCGAGCATGTTGCAAAGAGGTAGGGAGGCTGCAGGAGAGTGGTGCCTACAGGATAGACTGAGAAGGGGAGCAGGTGGCCCGAAGGGGGTCCTCCATCAGGTGTGGGCCCCATCTCCCTGCCACCAAAGCCTCATCCCTTTATAAAGCACATCCAAGTGGGGGCAGACCTCCTGGAACTACCCCGCAAGTTCTGTGGCGGGTTTCTAGAGGCCATTGAACTAGCCCTGGAAGCTGGTGGTCCTCGGCTGGGTGGGCCGGCACCAGGGTGACGGGCAGAAGCCGGGGAGAGGCTGCAGGGTTCTGGGGGTGCAGCTCTCCTGGGAGGTGTGGGGAGAGCTCTCATGGAGAGGCCTGGCCACGCATCTTTGGGACCACTGGAATTACGCTTTAGAAACCAAGACTGAGATCACTGAAGTACTTCCCCGGTAATTAACTCTCCAGAAAAAGGCAGACAAGCCAGCTGTTCCAGTAGCAGAAGCTTGTGGTCCCCAACCAGAACCGGGGGATAATGTGGGGAGAACAGCCCCAGCTCAGTCTCCACCTGCTGCTCAGGAACCAGCGTTCTCTCCCATGTCTTAACAAGCCGTCTGCAGACCCCAGCACGGCCCCTGTGGGTCATCTCCCCGGCCCCGGTGCCCCAGCACTGGCAGCTTGAGCACCAGCAGGGCACAGGGAGGTCAAGTGGCCGAAGGATCCCAACTCCGGGGTGGGTGAGGCTCCGTCCACGGCTGGGCATCTGCACAGATGCCTCTCGGAGTGGCTCGGGGACCATCCTGTCATCTCAGCCAGGAGCTGAGCCAGGCGGCTGGAGTCTTGCTCCCCCGGTGGTGCCCTTCACATGCACCCAGAGGGGTCAGCATTTTCTCGATGGTCTCTGAGAAACCGACTTCCTCACTTCTTTTTCTGAAAATGGGCTGAACCCCTGGAAAGTTCTCATGCCCTTCCAGCACATTGCTGTGCTTACTGGTGAGGTCGGGCTAGAAGCTGTGGCCCCGGGGCCTGGCTAGGACGCAGGGACCAAGCTGCCCTCTCCACTCAGCCTGGAGCTGAACTCCAGCCAGACCTCCAGGACCCGACAAGGAAGAAGGGCGGGCACTGGCTGTCATCGCCCCGCCCCTGAAGCGCAGATGCCTGGGGTGCTGGGGCCTGGGCTCATGCCCAGGAGCTCGAGGATGCCCAGCTTTTAGAGCGGGTCCCGAGGCTGCTTCCTCGGAGCTCAGGAGGGCCAGGCCGCCGTGGGGCCTCTCTCTGGGCTGATTCCCCGCCTCTGTTCTCTGCTGTAGATCCCTCCTCCTCTGTTTCCATCTCTAGGTCACTCCATGTCTGTTTCTCCCTCATTTCTCAGTTTCTCATGATTTTGTTTGGTCTTTCTCCCCAGCACCCTATCATTTTCTGTCTCCATCTGTTTAGTCTCCCTTGGTCTTTTTGCCTTAAGTCTAAAATTTTTGTCTGATTGTGCGTCTCTGTGCACATGTCCGTCTCTCTCTGAACCTGTCCATCTCTGCTCTCTGCTCCTCTGGGTTTCTGCCTCTTTTTCTTAGCCTGCCTCTGCACTTTCTCTCTCTCTCCCTCTCTCTGTCTCTCTCTCTCTGTGTATGTCTCTGTGTGTGTGTGTGTCTCTCTCCCTCCCTCATCTCCATGTCTCTCCTACGTAGGCATCTCTCTGCCTGTCCCCCCATCCCTTCGACACGGATCTGTGTGTCTCTGTGTCTCCCCGTCTCTCTCCCTCTCTCTGACTTCTGTCTCCTCCACCTCCGACCATTTCGCACTTCAGAGCTGGGCTTCTCGTCATGTTGAGTGAGAAAGACGAGCCCAGCCTGGGGAGCTGAGGGCAGGGTGACACCAGTCAGGACTCAGGAGAGATGATTAGGCTGATGAAAGGGTGTAAATGCCACTTTCAAGGCAACAGATGCACCAGAACCTTTACACAAAGAGACACGAAACAGACACTTCAGAGAGAAAGTTTGTATTTAAAGGGGCTCAGTGTCCACATCCCCCTCTGGTCCCTGCACCCCCTCTTCCCACCTCTCCCTTCTGCAGTGGTTTGTTCTCCCAAAGCTGAAAGGTGGACAGTACACTCTGAGGCCCAGGCAGCCCTGCTTCCTGGCTGGCCAGTCGTTTAAACACCGGCCTTAAATCCACAGCGGGAGCCCTAACCCCACCACCAGACGGCCTGAATCCCTCACTTCCAGGGAGGGAGGGAGCCCCCTGCCGAGGCCCCCAACTTTCTGGGGACCACCAGGGGAGTGGCTGCTCTGAGGGTCCCAGGTGGTGGAATCACTGGCCTTTATCCTTATGTTCTCCCGGGGATTCAATCCCCAAACCGTGCATGCAGCTCCCCATCTTCAAGGACACCTCTTCTCTCTGCAGACCCCCCGCTTGTCAACCTGTCGGTGGAGCCACAGCCAGTGCTGGAGGACAACGTGGTCACGTTTCACTGCTCTGCAAAGGCCAACCCCGCCGTCACCCAGTACAGGTAAGAGCCCTGCTGGGGAGGCCCAGACCGTGGCGCCCTGAACACCCCTCCTTGTCACGGGGGCGTCACCTGTGGTCCTGGGCATCCAGCACGGTGCTTGGTCCACTGTGGGTGTCTTCAGCACACCCGTTCACCCCTGGCCAGGTGGATGTCTCCTTTCTTTCATGAGCACACACTCCCCTCCTCTGAGGCAGAAGATTTCACTCCTTCTGTTTGAACAGCTTGTTTACCCCTTATTTCTGAAAGGAGGGAAAGAGGCCCAGGGAAAGATAGCTAAAACAACCAGGAGAACGAGCAGGATCGATCAGCATCTGGATTCTAGTCCTGCGCTCACCAAACCGTTCTCCTGCTGGGGTCGGGTCTCCGGGGCAGCCAGCCCTGAGCGGCGGCTACCCAGAATCAGTCATACCCACCGCCCCTGTGCAGCCTTTGCTCACCACACTGATAAAAGCATCACTTCTTTTTGCATGCCTGTCTTTCCCTGTTGACTGAGCTTCTTGAAGGCGGGACCCCCGTTTGGTCACCTCACAGCTCTCAGGTGGAGCACTTGTGTGGCAGGCACTAGGCGCTCCAGAGCATTAGCTCGCAGACTCCGTCAACACGTAGAGCAGCCCCTCTGGGCACCCTCCTGCCCGGGCATCATCACCACCCGAGACTTCCAGACACAGAGTGGCCTCAGAGGTGCTCCGGGGGCTGACTCAGACACTCCCCTCCTTGAGGCATCTGTGCAACTCAGCATGGCCCTCACTTTGCCCCGTCCCTTCCCCCAGCCCAGATCTGATGGAAGAGCCTGGTGTCGCCTCCACTGTCTAGATGGGCTATGAAGCCCCAGCATCAGCCAGTGCCAGGAATGCTGATAGTCCCAGACTAGGCAACGAGTCTGCCAGTGGGAGCGGAGGACTGGGGAGACGAGAGGCAGTGCGGCCCCAGAGGGCAGAACTCGAGGAAATGGGCCAAAGAGGCAGCCAGAGATTCAGACTGGACGTAGGTGGTGGTCCCTGCAGTGCAGATAATTAACGCTGGAACCAGAAACCCAGGAAAGGCACAGAGTCTTTATCCTTGAGAATATTTTTAAGTAGGATGAAAACCCATCTGTCCTGTCGACTTAACCAGTCACTGGGCTAGAGGCAGGAGAAAGATCAGACGACCTTCAGGCTCCCTGGAGTCCTACAGCCCCTTAGGTCCAGGGGGCAGGTCTGGTTTGGCTGGGACAGGTGACAAAGGTGCAGAAGGAAATGCCCAAAGAGTCTCTATTTTTTCCCGAGCTTCCACCCTGTATCTGCAAGACCTGGGCTCCATCCACAGGTGGGCTTCTCTCTGTTGTCTGCTCACAAGCACTAAACACCAGGCACCATCTGCCCAGAAAAGACCTCTAATGCCACTTTCCCTGGGCAGCCCTTCTCTCCCACTGACCCCCCAGGCAGGCACACCCACATGTACCCTCACATCGTTGACAATAATGAGATATAAATCTACATATGGAGAGATCATCAGAAAGCAAATGTGGCAAGATATTAACAACTGGTGGATCTAGGTGAAGGGAATATGGCAGTTACTTGGGCCATTCTTGTGACTTTTCTATAACTACAAAGTTATATTTAGTTTCCAAACTAAAAAGTTAATGAGCCAGGACATGCAGGTTTCCCCAGGCTCTGGGCACGTGTGGTTTCCCTCCATCCGCATCCTTCCCTGCAGCTCAGAGCCTGGGTCAGCTCATCACACACAGAGGAGGAGCCAGAGGTGCAGGCAGACCCCCTGCAGATATGCACCTGTTCTTACTTGCCACCTTTCCTCCTGAGCTTCCGATTAGCCAAAGGCCCCAAAAAGGCTTTGGTGAGGATCAGGCTCCCTCCAGGACTCCAGAGGCTCTCAGGGAGCCCTTCTTGCCTCCAGAAAAATGTGGGAGAGCTGGGGTGGCCCGGGAGGAAGGGGGTGCAGGGGCCATGGCAAGCGGTGGCAGACGTCTGTGCCCACCCCCAACTGGCTCAGCCCCTTGGCCTCAGGAAGGGCTCACCCAGCAGGCAGATGGTCCTTCTAGACGTGGTGTTGGGATCCGAGAGGAAAAGCCTTGAGCAAATCTTGGCACGTAAACACATGGATTTTTCCCAACTGGCTTTGACAAGACTAAGGGGTCTTTGTTTCTTAACTCCCTTCAGTCTTGATTGCTTCCTCCTGTTCCGCATAAGAGACTGTGATCTTGGAAATTAGAGATATGCCCTCGTCCACCCTAGCACCCAGCAAGGGGCCCTGGGAGTGGGGGGTGGCAGGGGAGCCCATCCAGCTGGACTCAGCAGTCACTTCGGCTGCTCCACTGGACCAGCGGCCCGGGGTGAGCAGAACAGGCCCCCACACACCTGAAGCGCATCTCTTCCGGCCTCTCTGCTCCCCTCTGAGGCTTTCAGGGCCACCCCACCGGGCAGGTGACAGGGCGGGTCCCACTGCCCAGAGTGAAAGGCAGGGCTATTGAGAACAGCCTGTCAGCCTTGACACACCAGCCTCCTGATTGTGTGATATAAATAATTAATCCTCTTACATTCGCTCACGCCAAATTAGACATTGATTGGGAAAGGTTTAATCTGACGCCTGTTCTGAGGCGGTGAAAGCAGCAGTGGCGGCAGGGGTGTAGGTGGGTGGTGGGAGAGTGAAAGGACAGGAGGAAAGAGGTGGAGGAGGAAGCGAAGCTGGAAAACAGGAGAAGAGAGATGGGAGGGGAGGTGGGAGAGGGTGGGACTTGCTCCCCGCTCACCCTTGGTCGTGTGACCAGCTGCTTCAGTGAGTGGTTTGAGCTTCTGGAAGGGATGCCTACGAGGGACTTCCTGGTGTGGGAGGGCAATAAACAAGGGAAGAGAAAGACTGGCTGAGTGGGATGTGAGCAGGGGACTGTGGGGCGCCCCCAAGGCCCAGCCCCACATCTGGCCTCCTGTGGCCCCGGGAGAAGACGGCCTAAGACTTCCTCCTGCCCCCACTTCACCTCCAAGGTGGGGACGGGCCCTGGGGGCTGAGAGCCACGGCCATACAGCCATCTGGCATCCCTGAAGTCTCCTTTCTTTGGCTCTGAGAGGGGAGGCCAGCCTGCTCTGGGGAAAAGGGGACCCGTGTGGCCTGGAGCACTGGGCTCTGGGCCTGAGGATGCCCCAGCAGTTCTGAGGTCCTCAGGGCCCCAGTGGTGGAGCTTTCACCCTTCTTATACTATGAGGGGCCCCAGACAGGTGGGGAGAAAGCCCCCTTTTCCCCAGGAACCCCCCAATAATGGAAGAGGACTGCCCAGCAGAGCCTGCTCGCTGGGGCCAAGCCCACCCCTGCCCCAGCATCTGGAGCTGTGGGCAGGCAAGAGCAGGGGTCCGGGCAGGGCAGGAGGGGCTCACCCGCCTCCCCCTGAGCCCAGCCAGCTGCCTGCCCCACCCCCCAGCATCCCACCTCCTGAATCTTCACTGCAGCAGGGTAGATGGAGCAGGGGCTGGGCACCGACCCCCGACCGTGTGTCTGGGACTGAACTCAGCCACCCCAGGCGGGAGCTGTACCTGACTCTTAAGTATGGTCATTAAATGAAAGTTAGAGATTGAAATGATTCATGAATAATTCATAATAGTTTGTTGGGAAGCTCCTTCGGCTCTCGGGGAGCTATGGTTTGCTCTGTTGTTAAACTATAATTGTTATTATTAATTGTCTTCTTAATAACGACCCGATGTTAATTTGCAATAATAACCGCCTGATGCCAGCCTGACGCTCCCTGCTGTGCCGGGCCGGAAGGGCAGGCTCAGTGGGGGCCGGTGGAAGGACGGGCAGGAGACGGGCCTCTGTGACCCCAGGAAAGGCTCCAAGAATGTGGTTACAGGGGACCGTGGCCCCAGGGTAACGACTGCAGGGCCAAGGTACCTGCCCAGCTCTGGTAAAGACATGCACCCCAAAACAGGCCTGAGCCACCGTAGGAAGAGCCTGGTCGGAAGTTCTGTGATTTTTAAAAAGTCTTATCCACAATAGGAGTAAACCAGGGGAAGCTCTGAACTCTCTCTCCTAAGGCATCTGTAAGGAAACCCCAGCCTCACGCACACAGGCACACACACCCCTGGGCGCACTGCCCCACAGGTAGCAGGCTGCCCAGCTACCGGTCCAACGCAGTGATCACCGCCCCGGAGCCAGGTCCAAGACACAGATCAGCCAACAGGCCCAGCAAAGAAGTCAGCACAGCTGTCTTCCCATCCCCCCTCCCCCACCCCCATCAAACCAGTGCTGATGGAGCCCAGACCTCTGAGGGGCGGAGCCACGGTGGGAGGCAGAGGCTGGGCAGGAAAAAGAGCAAGTGCCATGGGGGAGGCTGAAAGGGCTTTCAGAAAGAGAGGGATACCATGAGGGGACTGCCCCGGCCCCAGGGACAGGAGTCAGGACAGGGGGACTGAGAGAGCTGACCAAGTTGGGGAGGGAGCAGTCAGGACCACTGCTCACACCTCTCCATCAGCTTCTCGCCTCGTCTGGAAATCAAGCTTCCCGAGCCCCACGCATGTGTACACACGTGCACGTGTGCACGCGCGTGTGTGCAGGAGTGCACGCGTGTATGGGCACACACCATTAGACCTCAGCCTCTTCGGTCATGGATTTGGCTTCCTTCTTTTCCAATGTGGCCCAGGACGGTCCCCCGCCACCCCCGAGAGAGCTCAGAGCAAGAGGGCCAAGCGGTCTGGGGACTGCCAGTTGGGTTAGCCATCCCCTGGCCAGCCAGGTGCGCTGACCCACTGAACAGTCAACCCACTTCCCTCCAGAATAACCCACCCACGGACCAGAAACCACTGCCCCCATCACCAACCCCACGCCCCTAGCCCTGGGAGTAACCCCTCTGCAGAGGGCTCCCCTGAGGGACCGCTCGGGGGCCTGCCCCACGCCGCCCCGCCTTGGGCCTCGGGATGGATGCGTCCGGCTCCCAGAGAGAAGAGCCCCCTGGGCGGGAAGGATGCCCTCGCCACCGGAGGTCCACATCAGCCCGGGCGCCTGCATTGCAGGTGGGCCAAGCGGGGCCAGATCATCAAGGAAGCATCCGGGGAGGTGTACCGGACCACCGTGGACTACACGTACTTCTCAGAGCCCATCTCCTGCGAGGCGACCAATGCCCTGGGCAGCACCAACATCAGCCGCAACGTCGACGTCTATTGTGAGTGGCTGTCTGGGGGCTTCCCGGGCGCACGGGCACTGGCTGGGCGCTGCTCGCGGCAGGGGGAACCGCCGTGGCCTCATCGCACGTGACCTAAGAATGCCTCACAGGCTCGTAATCCGTGCAGTTTACGAAAAGCTTCCCTCGTGTTTATCTTGACCCTCATCGTCACCGAGGGAGGGGACTTCCCTGGCGGTCCAGTGGTTAGGACCCCGCACGTTCGCTGCCGAGGGCGCGGGTTCAATCCCTGGTCAGAGAACTAAGATCCCACAAGCCAGGCGGCGTGGCCAAAAAAAAAACTATTAAAAACAAAAAAATCACCCAGGGAGGCTGGACTTCTTATTCCCAGTACCCAGATGAGGGGATGGAGGCCCAAGGTCACGCAGCGAGTAAGTGACTGAAAAGGGTCCGCCTCCCACCAGGGGCTCCCCCTCTTCCCCAGTGGCCAGGAAGGGACCCTCGGGGAAACAGCCCGCAGCTGTGTTCACAGCGTCACAGCGTTGAGCATCAGCTCATCCGCTGCCCTGTGCAGATTTAGAAGCACTTTTGCAAACTTTATGCCTGACCGCCCCTCACCCGTACGGGCCTCAGCAGAACGTGCTATGACTCCCTTTTTGTACCAAGAGACTCATCTGGGTCTCCTGACCCTGATTTCACACCTCCTGCTCCCTGAAAACAGCTGTCTGCACACCCTCCCGTCACCACCCATGAAATCCCAGGGCTGCACCCACTCTGGGAAGCAAGGCTTGGTCTGCAGGGGACCCGGGTCAGGGCAGGTGTAGGGCAGCAGAACCAAAGGCCACCTGCTTCGTGGACTGAAAAAGAGGGGGGGCGGGGCTGGACTAGAGAGTAACCTGGGCGGGCGGCCGGTGTGGGGGGCCCCTCCAGGAGGCCTGGCCTCCCCACTCCTTATCTCAGAGCCCTGCAGTGGCCCTGCGGGGCCCTGGGTGGGTCCAGGGAGCTGGGCCAGACGCACGGGTACCTTGACTCCCGGTCACAAGGCTGAGGCCTGCAGGAGGTGGCCAGTTGGCTTGAAGGCAGACACAGAGAGATTCTGGGGTGGGGGAAGGACCCTCTGCCCACACACTGGGGTCAGGGGGGCTTCCTGGGACCAGGACAGAGGGAACGGGATGGGAGAGTCCTTGGGGGCAAATCCAGGCAGAAATGGGACCAGAGCTGCTTTCCGGGGCTGGTGCTGCCTACCCCCGTCGTGGGCCCGAGAGAGCCTGGGCTGGGGGAGAGGGGTTTCCTCCTTACTGCCCAGACCCGGGCCCAGACCGGTAGAGGACTGACGTGGAACGGAAGGGAATGGGCCGGAGTGGAGGGGCGTGGCACCAGTGGTGCCGCCTCCCCCAACCAGAATCGGGGAGGGGAGGCAGCAGCAACGAGGGTCCCCAGAGCTCCCAGCCCACGAGAGCCCTGTCTCCTCCTCCCTCCCATCGCAGTCGGGCCCAGGATGACCACGGAACCCCAATCCCTGCTCGTGGATCTGGGCTCTGACGCCGTCTTCAGCTGCGCCTGGACAGGCAACCCGTCCCTGACCATCGTCTGGATGAAGCGGGGTTCTGGCGTGGTAAGTCCGCAGCTCAGACCCTGGAGGGCCCTGGAGGGGTGCAGGGTCCACAGTCCAGGAGGGAACTGCCTCCCGTGGCCCCTCTCACTCTTAGATTGGGGACGTTAGCCTCCCATGTAAACTGAAGGAAGGAAGGCCCCAGAAGGAGGAGAGGGAACCCCAGGTACCCACACGTACCCGCCTTGGGTCTAAACACATTCAGCCCGTGCAGTTCTGCTTTATCCTGAGCCTTATAAGAAAAGCAGGTGGTCACCAAGATGCCGGGGCGAAAAGTCACTAGAAAGGCTTTTCAGCTTTCCCCAAATGGTTGTTACCCTTTAACTTTGGGGTTAAGCCTTGCTTTCTTCCTGTGTTCCTCTTTTTTTTTTTTTTTTTTCTGCGGTACGCGGGCCTCTCACTGTTGGGGCCTCTCCCGTTGCGGAGCACAGGCTCTGGAGCGCAGGCTCAGCGGCCATGGCCCACGGGCCCAGCCCCTCTGCGGCATGTGGGATCTTCCCAGACCGGGGCACGAACCTGTGTCCCCTGCGTCGGCAGGCGGACTCTGAACCACTGCGCCACCAGGGAAGCCCCCCTGTGTTCCTCTTTTAAAGTGTATGTGTCCTTTAGTGTGCTTAGGAGTTTCAGACATCCCTCCTCCCAGGAGGACCAGTGAGAGCCTCGGGCAGGGAAGCAGGGGGAGAAGCAGCAGAAAAGTGACTTCTGTGTGCCCTGCTGGGTGCCAGACACTGCACTATCCTCTGAGTGTCACTGCCCCCATTACAAGGATAAGGAAAGAGCCTCCAAGAAGATAATTAACACCCAAAGACACACAAGTAGGCACCGCTGAAGCCGGGATTCCCACTCAAGAGCAGCTGTTGCCAAAGCCTGTTTTCTTTTCATCATGCCAAACCTCATCCCAAAGGGATATTGCAAATGACTCAGGAAAGACAGATCCAAGACCCTCAAAGATGCTCAGCTGCAGGATAGCTTCACCCCTGGCCAGCCTGGTACAGGCTGGTCGGCACACCCCCTGGATGAGGAAGCCCTGGGGGCCCCAGCCAGGGAGGCACCCTCCTTTTCTCTCACCACCCCCCCTTGCATTCCCACCCTTCAGGGCTGCCGCTGGGGCGGAGCATCTTCAGCCTCACGGGGTGCTCTGTGCCGTGGGCTCCCACACCCGACAGCCCGCCGGGCACACTGTGTAAGAAGACTTCTGGCTCCCACCCCACCCCCTGTTGTTGCTGAGATGCTGGAGACTGTGTACCCTGCCACCCGGCCTGCCTCTCAGCCTTTCTGGTTCTGAGACAGAGAGCATGGCCCCTGCCCTCGGGGTCTGACCCTCCCCACTCCTCCTAGGTCCTGAGCAATGAGAAGACCCTGACCCTCAAAACCGTCCGCCAGGAGGACGCGGGGAAGTACGTGTGCCGAGCTGTGGTGCCCCGGGTAGGGGCCGGGGAGCGAGAGGTGACCCTAACCGTTAATGGTAAGACCCCACTCGTGCCAGGGCAGGGCTGGGAGAGGGTCGAGAGGGTCCCTGGCATTGCCCCAAGGGGCACACGTGGGTTCTGGGCCTCACATCCACCTCCGACTGTGGGTCCATAGTGATTACATCCACCTGTTCCAGTCCATGTCAGAGCCCAGCCCTGGGGTGACAAAGGACCTGGGTGGTTGTCTGGTCACCTCCCTCCTCTGTGTCCCTTCTAAGGGGTCTCAGCCCTAAAAGTGATGGCTGATGAATTTATTCCTGGCCAGGAAAAAGGGTCCGAGAGCTAGGGCAACCAACATAGATCCCATATCTACCCTTTGACCATGACCTTGGCCCTGGTGGAGAATTTAAGGGGGCATCTCTGTGACTCCTCGTCTGCCTCTTCCCATTTTTAGAGCCACTCAGTGAGGAAGACCTGCCACCATCCCCACAGGGCCAAGTTCAGGGGGGTCCCCTGAGGGCAGGGAACTTGCCTTATTATATGTAATAAGATCACCACAGCAGGAGAGTACCGCCGTCTCTCTCCAAGGACACAGTGTGAGCTGACAGATGACTGGTACATGAGACATTTAGGGGGTGGGGCCTGGTTGATGGGATGTAGAAGGTCACAGAGAAGCTGGGACCTAGCTCAGGTCAGACCCAAGAAGGCTGTGGCACCAGGACGGAAATTCGACGTCCCTGCCGTTACGTGTGCTTGGGCCACGCCGGCAACCGACGCTGCTGGTCTGAGAGGGTGAGGAGGCTAAGACGGCTCCCTCTGTGTTTCGAAACGTCCTCCTTCCGCTGGGTTTCGGTTTCCTTGTGAGGCCTCTGTTCCCACATAGTCTGTCTCCCGATCAAGGTTCTGAGCCCCAGCAGGAACCAAGTCACAGACCCACGTCTGTAGGGCCTCTGCTTCCTGTTCCAGACCAGGGCCCTAGTGAGGGGCTGAGCCAGGATCCAGATATCAGCCCAGGTGGCGCACAGCTTCCTCTAGTCTCCGCTTTGCTAGAAACTAAAACCAGCGTGGTGCTGTCCCCATTAGCCAGCCCCGCTCCATCTCTTTCTTTCCCTCCCCCCTCCCCAAGAGTCGTGGCAGCCCCAGAGGGAGGGTGAATCTGCTCAGACCCCGGAGCCATCTGTCCAGGGCAGATCTCTGACTCGGTAGCCTTCCTGCCTTTCCTACGTGTCCCCAGGACGCCACCAATAAATTGGCGCTGCAGGACTAAAAATAACAGCATCTGATCGCACCTCCATATATCCATGGCAACATGGGCTGCAGCCTTTTCCTGCCGGCTCCAGTGTCTGACACTCGGCTCAGGCGCCAGGCCCTGGTGAAATCAGCGGCCTCCCCCGCTACCCGCTCTGGGAGGGTACTGGGAGTCGTGCTGGCCCACAACTACGGCCAGCTCCGCTCCGATAGCCCTGTGACCAGCAGAGCTGGGGACCCTCAGACTCACGTGTGGCCCCCAGGGTCCCCAAGCCTGAAGCTTTTAAATGAGCATCCTCATTTCTGGGGAAAACACAATGGATAAAGGAAGGACTAAAATCCGTTGTCACTTTAGACTTTCAAGCATTTCCCAACAGGGATTCAAAGCGGTTTCTTGAGGAGGGAACGCACACCTCAAAGGGACATTCCTCTTGGACGGGACACCCCAGCCTGGGCCCTGGTGTCTATCCAGGGTTTAATCTGCACTCTCCAGGGTCATTCTTTCCAAACCCCGCCTTTGCCTCCAATCCTCTGACACAAGCTCCCCTAGGCTGCTAGGAAGAGAAACACCCAAGAGATTGGAGTGAAGCGAGGAGGCAGTTTGCTTGTTTCTGAATGAGGGTCATCATGCCCTGAGGCAGGAGGATGCAGGAAGCGGCCCACAGAGAGGAGCCTGCCAGCCCGCACACGCGTGGACTTGGGAATGGACTTGTCTATCCCTGTGTCTGGAGAACAGGTGGGGAGGGGTGGGGAAGCCCTTTGGGCAGGCCTGGACTAGGCTGAAGGAAAAAACACTATGAACAAATCCAAAATGAGACGAGGTTCTCATCAAAATGCATCCCGGCTGGGAGATGACTGCTGGCCATTGCCCTTTGGGGAATAAACTGGCCCATGATTTGGCTCAAACCTGGGATTTGCAGGAAGGGGGAGATAAACCATACAACTGCTGTGTTCTGACTCTCCCAACCCCATCTACCCTTACCCCGATTCCTGTTTTCTTTTAAGAAGCCCTTAAATGTGTATGCATTTACCTGATCGTTTTTAGAACAGCTGATGACACCGCCCCCCCAGGGAAATCCTAGCTCCTGGGAAGTGAAGGGGAAAAGGTTTTACCGGATCATCACTTTCAGCCCGGCAGCAAAACAAAGCGCCAACCAAGGTCCTAAAACGTGAAGCCCTCTTGCCTTTTGGCCAAAGTCTTCTTGGAGCTAAGGTTCCTAAGAGAGGAAATCTGAAGGCTCCCTGAGGGTGGAAGCCCTTATCCTGAGGGTCCCTCATGTCTGCCTCTCCCATCTCCAAGACGTTCCCCTTCCCAGCCTAAATGCAGACATTTGGGTTAGTTAACAGGCAGAACTGGACAGGAAGCACTGCTGGAATCCTGGTGGACCCTCCAGGCTGTCCGAGGCAGTAAATGAGCCAGGTGTCCCCAGAGCCATCCATAAACATGACCCATACACCGCACGCACGCCCGAGCCGGATAGGATAATGTCAGGGTCAGCTTTGGAGCTGTGGTCCTACCTGGGCTGTCCGGGTATGTATGTGGAGGCGTGCAAAGCGATGAACTAAGGGATCTCCTGAGACACATGTGAGATGAAGTCTGTGAAGGTGCCCAGCCCAAGCCATGTATGCCAGGGTGGGTGGGGGAGTGATTCCCGGCTTCCCCGCTTCCTGGAGGAACATCTTTTACTTCCCTTCCTGCTTGGTTTTCCTGTCCTGCCGAGGACACCGGTTTGTTAGGCAAGCGCGCCCTCTACTGGAGATACGAGGGAATGGTTTGAAATCCAACTGCTGGCTAAAGTGGAGGTGACATTCCATTCCTTCCTCCCTGACACCTCCCCCACTCCCTTCTCAGGTGTACCGCCTCCTTCATAAAGGTTTCCCCACCTGCCGGGTAGAGTTCTCCTCTCTCCTGTGAAGTCGGTTAGCACTTTGCCTGGTGCTCACCTCCCCACCTCCTGTGACAGCTCTCGATGTCTCTGGGCGTCCTGACTTAGAGGCACTCACTCACAATCCCTGGAGAGGTTTATGACTGAAGCCTCATCTATCTCTGAGTCCCCTGCCTCGCCCGTCACCTTGCATATCCAGGCCTCCAGTAACTGTTTGCTGAACGATTGAATAAATGTACAAACTTCTGAACTTGCCGAGAGGGGCTCAGCCAGGGCCCACCCCCTCCCGAATCCCTGATGTGATGCTGTCTCCCCAACAGGACCCCCCATCATCTCCAGCACCCAGACCCAGCACGCCCTCCACGGGGAGAAGGGCCAAATCAAGTGCTTCATCCGGAGCACGCCGCCACCCGATCGCATCGTGAGTGCCCCGGGGCGGGCGGGGAGGGTCAGTGGCACGGCCCCCGGGCTGGGCAGCCTGGCGGGTCATCTCTGCCTGCAGCCGCTCCACCATCCGGCTGGTCAGTCTTGCCTCTGCACTGCCTTTCCCCTTTGGGGAAAACTATTCCTGCCTTGTGTCTCTTGGAAAGGCATCACGAAGACAAAACTCACGGGCAGTCTCCTTTCTCAGGACAGGCTGTGCTCCTAGCCTGCAGGTGTGTTTAACTCTTCTCTGCCTGTCAGCTGTGTGCCAACACATGGTTCCGACCGAATTCTGCATCTTGGGGGCAGAGGGAAAGTGAGGGCAGCAGAAGGGAAACAAACGATTTCTTCCCTTTCCTGGGTTCAAGGCCAGCCTTTAGCAAAATCGTAAATAGGATGCAGTTTATAGTCGGCAGACGTCTCTCTGCGCCTCCACAGTCCTCCTCTGCTTTGATGCCCATGGAGGGCGCTGCCCCAGTTAGCAAGTTTTCCCTCTGAAAGCATCACTCCACTCTCCCCGCCCCTCCCTCAAAACCCTTTTCCCCCCCGCCGCAGTGCAGCTTGGGCCGCCTGACTGGCTCACACGTAGCCCTCCCAGGTATTTGCATTTGTAGAAGTGGGGGTCTCCCACCCAGGTTCCGCTGACACTGGTAGAAGCTGGGGCGGGAAAACAGAGAGAGGTGAGCATCTCCCCGTACTGTTGGGTGTCGGGGGAGGGGTGGAGACACTGCTGTCCGCAAGCCCAGTGCCCAGGCGGTCCTGCCGAAAGACCGCCCAGGTCAAGTTCACGGGGCAGTCTCACCTTTCCCCAGGGCGGCAGCACCAGAAGGGGCGTGGGAGGCACACGCCAACAGCTAAGGTGTCACCCGGTAGATGAAGACCTTGTTAGAGCACTGGTGCATTACACACTTCCTCAGGCACTCAGTTCATTAACTGTCTGAGTCACACAAAAGTGGCAAGCGTCCACGCGTAGAACTAATGCCTACGCCTCCCTCTTCCCTTCGCTCTAATCTTTTTAAAGTGTAAGTGTAACACGTGCCGGTGTCGATAATATCCTGTTCACTCCTGAGCATATTCACACTGTCTTCCTCTTCGTGGAAATGGAACTCTAGGCCAGGGGTTCTCAACCTGGGCAGTTCCGCCCCCAAGGGACATTTGGTGACACCTGGAGACATGGTAGGGTGCAGCTAAACACCCCACAGAGCCCAGGGCCACACGGTGGGGCGGGCGGTGACAGTGAACGGGAAAGGGCTCTGAGAAGAGGTAAACGCTCACCCGCCGAAACCAAGCTGCACTAAGGTTCTCACAAACGCAACTCTCAGAGCGTAACGTTTGTACAAAGACACGCACAAAGTAACCAAACCAGACTCAGTCAGCCTGGGGCTGGCCTTCACCACCATCTGTCAGGGGCCCCAGCTGACGGAGGGGCTCCCATCGCCGCCCCAGAGTCCCCTGCTTGCCTGGGAAAATGTTCCAGCAAAGAGCCGCGTAAGGCCCCATGTCGATGGAAATACCCTCTGAGGTGGCCCAACCTCTGTGTGTGTACGTGTGTGTGTACGTGTGTGTGCTACGTGTGGGGTGGTAGGTGTACCCGTGTTGTGACGTGTGTGCGTGCTGTGTGCACACGTGTCTGTGCTGTGTGTTGTGACGTGGGCGTACTTGTGTGTACACATGTTGGCACTGTGGGTGGGGCGGTAGGTGTACCCGTGTCGTGATGTGTGTGTTTGCTGTGTGCACACGTGTCTGTTCTGTGTGTTGTGACGTGTGTGTACTTGTGTGTACACGTGTTGGCACTGTGGGTGGGGCGGTAGGGGTACCCGTGTCGTGACGTGTGTGTGTGCTGTGTGCACACGTGTTTGTGCTGTGTTGTGATGTGTGTGTGCTGTGTGCACACGTGTCTGTGCTGTGTGTTGTGACGTGGGTGTACTTGTGTGTACATGTGTTGGCAGTGTGGGTGGGGCGGTAGATGCACCCATGTTGTGACGTGTGTTGCGGGCGCTGTGCAGTGCGCACACATATTGTGACGTGTGCGTCGACCTGTGCCGGGTGCCGGTGAGCGTGAGCGTGGACCCGGCAGCGTCTGCCCGGGAGCAAGGGGGAGGCACGGTGGTCCTGGCGGGGCGGCTCTGGCGGGATGTCCTCCTAATTCTGCGCACCTGGGCAGGCCTGGTCCTGGAAGGAGAACGTGCTGGAGTCGGGGACATCGGGCCGCTACACGGTGGAGACGGTCAGCACCGAGGAGGGCGTCATCTCCACGCTGACCATCAGCAACATCGTGCGGGCCGACTTCCAGACCATCTACAACTGCACCGCCTGGAACAGCTTCGGCTCCGACACGGAGATCATCCGGCTCAAGGAGCAAGGTGGGGCTGCCAGAGCCGCCAGGGCCGTAGACCGCGGCCTCTCCGCACGAGGGCAGGGCCCCAGGCAAGGTCCTCCGGGGCCCTGGGGGAGACAGAGCGCCTACACTGTGCGGGCGGGCAGGAGACCCTTCCTCACCTGCCACGCAGCCGCTGCTGGTCAGCCAGGCCCCCCGAGCCCAGGGGCACTGGCCTGCACCAGAAGCGAGCAGGAGTACAGCTGCCCGGGTGCTGGCCCCTCAGGAGGCGCCACGTTGCCTAAAGGTCCTGGCTTCCCTGCTCTCAGCAGTTCCCTGGGGCCCTCTGGGGGCGTGATCTCTGAGCAGTGTCCCCACAGGTATGCACCAGGATGGCCGTATTGGTGAACCTGGCCCAGCCCGTTAAGACAACAAGCCAGTCCAGTTGCCCCAAACCCGAGGGTGCCCTTGCTAAGCTAAGGAGTGGCACTTGAGCTGTCCAATCCCTGGTGTGCAGGGGACTGGCCTCAGGCTGCCTGCAGCTCCCCAGGGGGACACAGGAGGCCCTTGGACCGCTGTGCTCTGAAGGAGACCCCAGCCAGCAGGGCAGCGCTGGGCAGAAGGGCTCAGAGCTCGGAAGGGCTCAGGCTCGGAGGGCGGGGAGCCTCAGGGGGCCACGGAGGGGGTTCCGGAGAAGTGAGGCAGCCAGCCAGTGGCACACCAGGTCCCGAGATGGGCTGCAGATCTAGCCCCTTGTCCAGCGGGGGTTAGTCCAAGACAGACAGGAACGGTCCAGGGGGCCTCGGCCCTGGCAGTCTCCGACCCCTCCAAGCTGAAGGCCCACCCACAGGCTGTCAGGCCTTGGAGGAGATTCTGGGCCAGGCAGGTGGTCTCAGCTGGGCCCCTGGGGCCACAGGGCTACCCTGTGGATCACGCATTGCTCCCAGCACCTCTTCCCTAAAAAGTGCTGCTTTGCTAATGCTTTGCACATAATTTGCATAATATCATCCACACATCATCCCAACCCTCCCGGTCCACTGTTGCTTTCCCTCCATGTCTTCCCCCAGTGCCCCACCCCTCTACCCTCCCCTTAGTGTTCTCACCCCCCCTCCTCAGAGCCAACTCCCACCCCAGCCTTGACCTCTCTCTCTGGTCCCACCCATCTGGAGTCCCTAAGTCAGTGTGAACGAACTCCAGGTTCAGTTGGGCCAGCCCGGCATCCTGGAGACGTGATGCAGGAGGGAGCCCCCAACCACCCCAGCCCCTCCAGAGGGCAGCCCCCGCCCCCAATCCCACCCCACCCTGGCCAGCCAGGCCCTGGCTGTGGACGCTTGCTTTATTTCTAAACAGGTTCGGAAATGAAGTCGGGAGCCGGGCTGGAAGCAGGTACGAAGGACACATGAGACTCCCCGGGATGGGGGAAGGGACTGCTGGGCCAGTGGGGGAGGGGCCCCGAAGTGTGGGTCGGGAGGCCAGGGCAGCCGCTAACTTCTCTGCCCTCCCCCCATCGTGAGGCTTTAGTGCAGTCAGAGCAGCAGGGAGAGGGCCTCCAGGCAGCATGGGTCTAGAGACCCCGGAGACCTGTCTCCGCCGTTGCTGCCTCCCCGCAGGCTCCTGGCAGCCCAGGACACTGGCTTTTTCTCCTCCCCCATCTTTCCTCCCACCCCCCCTCTTCTGAAGCCCTGACTCCTCCCCCTGGGGTCAGCTCACCCCGCCTGACTCCGCTTCTCACCATCACCACCAGCTTGGCCATCACTTCCGAGAACACCTGGGCCGCCCAGCCCGGCTGTGGCCTGCGTAATCCATGCTGACCCCGTGCTTTCTGCTGGCTGGCTCCTCCCCGCACTCCTGCATTCCCCGTGGAGCTGTCATCTCACCACCCGGCTGAGGCCGCTGGGCAGTGCCTCTCTCCCCGGGGACTCGGCAGCAAAGGGGTCACCAGGCTCCCTGGGTTGAGTTGCTCTCTCTTGGGACCCCACAGGAGACAAGTGACCCCCCACCCTCCAGGGAGAAACCCAGAAAAGAGAATCAGGACTTGGCAAGCCAGACCCTACAGGGTCGACAAAGGCCATGACGAAGATGTGGGGTCCCCTGCCCTAGTTGTCCCGCCACACCGGCCCAGAAGGCGCTTCAGCAAGTCCCTGGTGGGTCCCGCTCAGCCCCTCCCCTCTGGGCGGACGGCCCCTTAAAGAGCAGCAGGCCGGGCACAGGCCAGCTCAAGGCGGGCACACAGTATCAAGTCCTGCTGTGTTCTCCCTGACGCCCCTCAGGGCCACTCCTGGTGCTGAGCTGGTGTCACCCTCTGTCTCCATCTCTTCTGTGCCTGCACCCTGGGTCCCCCGCCCAGGACCCTCTCCCTCTGCCCCCACCCACCCACTCAGGACAGTCCTCCAGATAAGATGGCTACCACCACGACCCCCCAGGTGTTAACAACTTAAGGAAATGCGGACGCCAGAGGCAGAAGCTGCCTTAGATACCGCTTCCCTGGTTCTCTGGTGTCACAGACCTTGAGGCCCAGAGAGGTTAAGGACCCTTCCACCGTCATCCTTTGGCTCTGAGCTCAGCTGAGACAAGACCCGAGTTTTCCAAGGAAATGCCCTAGGAATCTAGGAGAAACTGAATTCAACTCAAATCAATAAAATTCAAAAGCATAGAAGCAACGAACTTCCAACGCGGCTTTCCTTTCCTAGAGGAATTCAAACCTGGAGACAGGGCCGTCTCACTGTCAGAGCAAGCTCGCAGGGCTGGCGAGGTCAAGTCCATTGTCTCACCCCTGACTGTTGAGACCAGCCCAAATGCC
Source organism: Hyperoodon ampullatus (assembly GCF_949752795.1). Classification (NCBI taxonomy): domain Eukaryota; kingdom Metazoa; phylum Chordata; class Mammalia; order Artiodactyla; family Ziphiidae; genus Hyperoodon; species Hyperoodon ampullatus. Next base: position 89,085,729 of record NC_136920.1, read on the forward strand.
TCCCATTTTCAGTCCCCGAGTGTTTGTCACACTCACCTCCTCCCTGTCGCCTCCCCTGCCCCCCCTACAGGGGTCTCGGGCTCCAGTAGGCAGGTGATGAATGCACCAGTGTGCCAGTCCTGGGCTGGAAGGAAAGCCCCAGCCTGACGGCCAACACTGCCAACCGCCGGACATGCGCTCCTTCCCGGAGAGGGACCCCACCCCCTCCCAGCAGCGTCTCCAGGGGCCACGGTCTGTGGGGTTCTTCCTTTCTTTTGCTCTTTAAAGAAAATGACAGTGAGAGGCCAGAGGCCAACCTCCAGCTCAGGACAGATACCTGGAGTCCCCAGTCATCCACACTGAGAGCGCGGGGTAGGGGCAGCAGCTGAGCCTCCAAAAGGGACTTTCCTATCCTTGCATCTGTTGCGGTCCTCCTTCCCACACAGACACGAGGGCAAAGGCTTGGATCGGTTTGGGTGCCAGGCTCTGTGCCAGCCTTTACCTGCCTGCATTCACCCATCTAAACCCCATACGCCCCCCTGAGGCAGGCACTGTAATTATCCTATTTTACAGATAAAGAAAGAGAGAGGTAAAGTACGTTGCTCTGGGCTGTACAGAGGATGTGAGATTTGTAGGATGCCATGGGGCGCAGTGTGCAGAGCTGGGCAGGATGAGGGGGACGGATAAGAGGAGACGTGGATTTGCACTGGGTCTACTGCAGCTGTGTGTCCTTAACCAAGTCACTTGACTTCTCTGGACCTCAAGGTTTCCATCTATAAATGGGAGGCTTGGACTCTCTGAGCCCTAAGCTCTCCTGCCCCTGAATTCTCTAGTTCTATCCCCTCATGGACTACTCAAGGCCCCACATCATATGCTCAGGCCCCCTCTGCAGACACAGAAGGGTCAGGACTGTCTGGAAGAGCGCCCACCCCAGCCTACTTGGCTAGGGCAGGAGACATCTCTACTTGGCTAGGGCAGGAGACAGACTACAGGAACTCAACAGGGAGTGAAGCTTTGCCTAGCTAGAGTTCCAGGTGCCTCTCTGGCGGGGTGGGGTGCCGGGATTCCTGCCCAGAAGACTGGCCCAGGAGAGGAGGGGGCAGGACTGGGCATCTCTCCTTAAAGAGGTGGGGGGAAGGACTTCCCTGGCAGTCCAGTGGTTAGGACTCCGCGCTTCCACTGTAGGGGCACAGGTTCGATCCCTGGTTGGGGAAGTACATGCCATGCAGCGTGACCAAAAAAAAAAAAAGAAAAAAAGAAAGAGGTGGAGGGAGCTGTGATTCTGCCCTCCGGCCCCTAAGACGTGGCCTCTGGCAGTTACCACCTGTGATGCCCAGGTCCTGAGGGGAAGCTGCCTCAGACCTGAAAACTCTCTAAAAGCTGCTTGTCCATGTCTGACGTCTGACGTTTGTTCGCGAAGGGAACAAACAGCGGCAGTGACCCTGGTCATTTTCTAGAGGAAAGCCAGGACTTAACGACTCTCCTGGTTTATCACCTCGGGGAGCTCCGAGTACCAGCCTTGCCTCTCACCTCCGACGCTCCCCTCCCCTCCCTGTATCTGCTTGCCTCTCTGCCCCTGCCACTGCTGCCATCTTCCCCAGGTCTGCCCGCCCTCTCCGCCACACCGCGTCCCGCCCGAGCTGACCCCTGTTGGACTGTGCCCGCGCCTGCCCAGGCCCCTGTGGCCTTTCCCAGGAGCACCCACGTGCCATGGTCTGGCCCCAGCTCAGCAGGGGCTGCGCCCGAGGAACTGGGTGAGATCTGGGGGCAGAGAGCGGGCTGTCCCAGCTCCCTCATCAGCCTGCTTGCTTCTCTCCCACAGAGGCTGTGCCGATGGCCGTCATCATCGGGGTGGCCGTAGGAGCTGGCGTGGCCTTCCTCGTCCTTCTGGCAACCATTGTGGCCTTCTGCTGTGCCCGCTCCCAGAGAAGTACGGGAGGGAGACCCGGGAGCTCAGGGAGGGGGGCAGAGGAAAAGGTTAGGCTTAGACTGCCCCGGAGAGCAAGTAAAAGCAGGAGTACAGTGAGCAGGGGCCCTACCAGACCTGTGAGCTGCTGGGGCATGGATGGGTCTCGTGCATCTATTCATATGCAGCGCTTTGCTCGGCATCTGCTACAGAGTGGGTGCTCCACTGCTGTTGAGCTGGACGGAAGTGAACTTCATGCAGCAGGGCCGCCAGCTAGCACCTCGGATTGAACATACACTGCACTCTCCACCCATCAGGAACTGTATTGAAACCCGGGGGTGGGGGGGTGGGGGGAGGTGATCTTTGCCCTCCAAGATCTGCTAGTCGAACCAGAAAAGCAGGTTACCCACACAGGAAAAAAAAGGGAGTTCAGGGAATTGCTTTGTGGGGACCCCTAAAAGTCTTTTAGTCGTTAGCCATAACATGCTGGTGTTGATGCGCTTTTTTTTTTTTTTAACATCTCTATTGGAGTATAATTGCTTTACAATGGTGTGTTAGTTTCTGCTTTATAACAAAGTGAATCAGTTATACATATACATATGTCCCCATACCTCTTCCCTCTTGTATCTCCCTCCCTCCCACCCTCCCTATCCCACTCCTCTAGGTGGTCACAAAGCACCGAGCTGATCTCCCTGTGCTCTGCAGCCGCTTCCCACTAGCTATCTATTTTACATTTGGTAGTGTATATATGTCCATGCCACTCTCTCTTTGTCACAGCTTACCCTTACCCCTCCCCATATCCTCAAGTCCATTCTCTAGTAGGTCTGTGTCTTTATTGCCGTCTTATCCCTAGGTTCTTCATGACCTTTTTTTTTTTTTTTTAGATTCCATATATATGTGTTAGCAGATGGTATTTGTTTTTCTCTTTCTGACTTACTTCACTCTGTATGACAGACTCTAGGTCCATCCACCTCACTACAAATAACTCAATTTCGTCTCTTTTTATGGCTGAGTAATATTCCATTGTATATATCTGCCACATCTTTTTTATCCATTCATCTGTTGATGGACACTTAGGTTGCTTCCATGTCCTGGCTATTGTAAATAGAGCTGCAGTGATGCGCTCTTGACTCGTGTGTGCCTGGAGTCTCCGTCCTGGGCGTAGCTCTGAAGTTACGTGTGCTAGACAGACACATGGAAGGGTAAATGGGATGGTGGAGGTTGTGGGAACAATAGAGACTGTCTTGTGGTCCCATTTCTTGCACCCCGTGACCCTGGGCAAGCCACAGCCACTCCAGGCCTCGGTTCTCTCCTGTGTAATAGCAAGGGGTCAGCTGATGTGACTTTCAGGGCCCCACCCGGCTCTGACATTCCATGAGCGGAAGGCACAAAGAGAATAATCAGGGTAAGCCCGCTCCCTCCTCTGCTTGGCAGCCTTCACTTGTCGGAAGGAAGTTACCTGTGTCCTCCCCTCCAAGCTGAGCAGCCTTGCTCTCTTGAGGGCCCCCAGGGATGCGGTCTCAGGCCCTCCCTCACCACCCGCTCAGTGGACATCATAGGGGAGCATATTTCAGCAGGAGTTTTCTAACAGAGCTCTCTAGGTATAAATTGGCTTCTTCCGCTAGAAGCCGTAAGTTCTCCATTACGGAAGCTGGACCACTAGTGCAGGGACGTTTCTGCTTTGGGTGGGAGGTTGACCATGGGATCTCAAGGTCCTTTCTAACAGATGTGTGATTCTCTGAACAGAGAGATCAGAGCCTGATAGAGTAGGTCAGGGAAGACTTCTAGAAGGAGGTGAGAATTTAGTAGGATGACCAGGTGGCCGAATGGTTGGGGATGACCACCCATGCCACGGGAGCGGCAGGCAAAGGCTGAGGGTGGTGCAACCAGGAGCCAGCAGAGAAAGTACTCTGAGGTCCCAACAGCCCATGGCACGTCCAGACAGGTTCTATTACCAGGTGGGCCCTGAAACTGCTGAGTTCAGGGGCTGGAGGGTAAACTGGAGGGGAGGGGAGAGCTTGACATCTCAGGCCCTAACACCTGAGATGACAACTGATTCTGTCGTCTACACTTTCCTATTTTATGTCCAGATCTCAAAGGTGTCGTGTCAGCCAAGAATGACATCCGGGTGGAGATTGTCCACAAGGAACCTGCCTCTGGCCGGGAGGCTGAGGAACACCCCACCATCAAGCAGCTGATGGTGAGAATGTCATCTTACCCCCGCCCCACCCCGACCTCTGTGCCCTGAAGCTCCCAGAACCAGAGGCTTCCTGATGCTCTAGATGCTCCTGAGAAGCAAAGCATCAGCCAAGGTGTGCTTCTCCCCCCGTAACAGGCCAGGTACCTATAGGCAGACCTAGGAGACATTGTGGGTTGGGTTCCAGATCACAATGAAGCTAGTCACATGGAACTTTTGGTTTCCCAGTACATGCAGAAGTTATGTTTATACTATATACTGTAGTCTATTAAGTGTGCAATAGCATTATGTCTTTAAAAAGGTACATATCTTAATTAAAAAATACGTTATTGCTAAAAAATGGTAACCATCATCTGAGTCTTCAGTGAATAGTAACATCAAAGATCACTGATCACAGGGACTTCCCTGGCGGTCCAGTGGTTAAGACTCCGCGCTTCCACTGGGGGGGCATGTGGGGGCATGGGATCCCACATGCCGTGCGGCGTGGCCAAAAAGAAAAAAAAAAAGAGATCACTGATCACAGATCCCCGTAACAAAGATGATAATAATGACAAAGTCTTAAATTCTCGAGAATTACCAAAATGTGACACAGAGACACCAAGTGAGCAGCAGATGCTTTTGGAAAAATGGTGCCAAAAGACTTGCCCTCTGCAGGGTTGCCACAAGCCTTGGATTTATTTTAAAAAATGGAATATTTGTGAAGAGCAATAAAATGAAGTGTGCTCGTATTCTCAGCCAACAAAGATTTATTGTGTGTCTACTATATTGTGCTTGGGGTTGTCTGAGACTCAAAGGCATCTAAGATGCAGTCCCAGCTTTCAAGGGACCCATTGTCCAGTAGGGAGAGAAGATGTGCATAATGGCCATAAGATGTTGTGATGTAACATATAATCCTCCACACATAGATATTATCCACATTCAGTACGTGCCCTGCTTCCCCCATCTCCCCGGAAGTCTGCAACAAGCAGAGGTTCCTCTTTGGGAACTGGATCGCTTTAAACTCATAACTTCTCCAGCAACCCCAAGGCCACTTCTCCTCCTGAGCCCCATCGATGGACCGTCACCCATCCAACTGTCCAAACAAAATCCTGGAAAACTCTGCTAGAAAATTCTGGTGCCTACCGGGTCACGGTTATAATATGTTGGAGTAGCAGCAGCAAGCAGGTGGGTCAAGAGCATGGGCCTCTCTGTGCTTCAGTCTCCTCTCCTAGGAAATGGGATGAAGGTCATGGTACATGGGGTCGGGGTGAGGGCTCAGTGGATGAAACCCTGAAGAGGCTGGAGCCAGTGGAACACAGTGAGGGCTCGAGGAACGGTAGCTATTTGCTTGGCTGTGAAATCACCTGTTTCCTTATCTGTCTCCACTAGATGGTGAGCAACCTGCCTTACTCATCCCTGTGTCCCCAGAGCCTTCCATGGTCCCTGGCAGATGCTCACCAACGTTTAGTGAATTGAACTGACGTTTTCTCTGCTGCTCTTTTTCTATCCAGTTGATTTTCAGGTCCCGACAATTCCACTTCAGAATCTTTTCAGAGCTGTGCCCCTGCCTCTTCTCCACTGTAACTCCTCAGTGCAGGCCTCACTACGGCTCCCCTGGTCCATGCCACCATCCTCCCAAGTGGTCCCACATTCTAATCTTTCACCACTTTACTCTCCACCCTCCAGAGTCCCATAAAGGGTCCTTCTAAGATGCAAATCTGATCCTCTTACCGTCCTACTTAAAGACCCTCGGTGGCTCCAGATCTACTGGATAGTCCAGCACCAGGCGGGTCATCAAGACCCTTCAGCAGGAAGCGGCTTCTGGCCTGTCCAGCCCCATCTTCCTGCCAAATGCATCCAGCCCTCCAACACCCCAGAGAGCTTGCAGTTCCCAGCCCTTGAGTCTTTTATACCTCGGAGGCTTTGCACTGCTGTTCCCTCGGCCTGTTGATTTTGTCTGTTGAATTTCACATTCTCCTTTGAGAGTCAGCTCAAATGTCACCTCCTCCACAATTTTCCAGGCTTGCCCCACCGTGGCTGGCAGAGCTGTGCACTTCCTGGTGCTCTCCCCAGACACTTTGCATGTTCCTTTTTCACAGTGCATTTCTCTAATTACACGTCAGCCTCCCCAAGTATCCCAGCGTTCCTCAAAGGCAAAGGGACAAATGTCTACTTCGCCCAGACCTAACATAATGTCTGACACAGATGAACGGTCAGTCTTACAAGGGAGGGGACCACAGTCCAGACCTGGGCAGGAATGGACGTCTCTGTTGATGAGATTTATTGAGTCTAGTGTGGAAGTACCCACGCCTGTCCTTCATCCCCTGGGGACCTTGCATTCCCTCCCACTGGGATATTCTGACCGCCTCTGACTGTTTCTACACCATTCTCCAGTCCAGACCCTCATGGAAGAGGGGGGGTCACTCAGTCGTCAGTTAAGAGTGGGAGATAAGAAGAACCCGCTGAGGGCTCCCCTTGGGGAGACCTTCGTTCCGCCACTCCCTTCACCCCCGGCACCGATACAGCCCCAACACTGAGGAGAGGCGGGCTGAGAAGCTGAATCTGGTGGAAGAGAAGAACTCAATCCAGATAGAGCCACAGCAGTTACTGGAAAATGAAAAAAGCAGCATTAGTGGGGAAGTGACAGGATGGAAGCACGCTGGCTGATTCTGTGGGGCTCCAAAAAGAGATCAGGAAAGTGAGTCACAAGGGAGAAGACACATCCCAGTTCTGAGAGTGGGTGGGAACCTGGCCCAGATCATGTCATGTGCAGAAGGGATACACGGGAAGAACATTCTGTGTCACAGGACAAGAACCACTGTGGCTGTTCACATTCATGAATAACCCCACTGTGTGCCAAGTGTGCTTTACTTTTCACCTTAAGTCTAATTATTTTTTTAATTTCCAGTAATTTAGCGCCATGCCACTTCATTCATTCATCTGACATAAACATAACATTTGTGACAGTCCTACTGTATGGCAGGCACCACGCCGGGCACCGGCAAATCAAAGAATGAATAAAACACAATTAAATATGATTCCACTCCAAAAGGATTTTGGTCAATGACCAGAGTATGTAAGGCACTGTAGCAGGTGTGCTGGAGAACCAAAGAGAAACAGGGAGTGATCCTTGTCCCCAGGCTCTCTGGCCTCTGTTCAGGAAGATAACTTCAAATTATCTAAGTCCTTGCTGTGAATGGCAGGTGAGGCCCTAGTGGCCAGCACCTCAGAGGTAGTTATTCACTGATTCCTTCTCAAGGCCGTGCTGAGGAGCTGCGGGGCCCCGACCCCTGCCCAGAGGTTCTGCAGTTCTTTATCTACAGGCCCAGCTCCCAGATGAGCACAGCTGTTCTGTAATGTCTCCTGACCTCTGTTTGCCTGGCCCTGAGCACACTGCCTGGCCTGAAGTCAATAAACGCTCACTGAACTGAACCGAATCAAAGCGAGATCTCTGGAGGAGATTACCGTAGCCCGCGGGAAGGAAGACGGTGGGTCTTAGAGACCTGCCCTGCACCCACCCACCTCTCTGTCTCTGGCTCTCAGGAGGGGTGGGGCTAGGGGTCCAAGAACAACAGTGAGATCTGGAATCTCCTCCAGACTCTTGTCACCTGCCTCCAGGGGGCCAGGCAGTGAGAGGTGGGGGGGAGGGGAGGCACAGAGGGCAAGCATCTTTTGAGTGCATTTCTCCCGCTTTTCCTTGGGGGAAGTGGACGATTATTAGCCCACCTCCTACCCACTGAGCAGCGATTTCTGGGTTGTAGATGGACCGGGGTGAATTCCAGCAAGACTCAGTCCTGAAGCAGCTGGAGGTGCTCAAAGAAGAGGAGAAGGAGTTTCAGAACCTGAAGGTAAGAAGAGCCCCGGGTTACGACACGCCTGGCATCTGGTCTTCAGCTCTGATGACCCAGGCCCCAGATCCAGGGACAGTCCCCCACAAAGGCACCTGCTCTCTCGCCCCAGCACCAAGGAGGTGAGAGAGTTAAGGCTGAGCTCTCACAGTTCTCCCGTCCCACAGCCTCATCACCAATACCGTTTTGATAATGTTTCCAAGTTCCGGACTAAAACAAAAAACAATGAAAGCCTGGTTTTCACATGGCCTTGAGCTGCCCTGAAATAACAAAACGTACCGGTCAAGACCCCACTTGAACACCTGCCAGCATCCTGCCCAGGCTGGCCCTCCCGACCGCCACCCCCAACACCTCTCCCGCCGTCCCCTTCCTCCTGTCTGTCCCTGGCCCTCCCCGTGGACCGCGGGACTGGCTCCCGTCCGGTGCTGTGACGCCGCTCTCCCCCCGGCCCCCCAGGACCCCACCAATGGCTACTACAGCGTCAACACCTTCAAGGAGCACCACTCGACCCCCGCCATCTCTCTGTCCGGCTGCCAGCCGGACCTGCGCCCCGCGGGCAAGCAGCGGGTGCCCACGGGCATGTCCTTCACCAATATCTACAGCACGCTGAGCGGCCAGGGCCGCCTCTACGACTACGGGCAGAGGTTCGTGCTGGGCACGGGCAGCTCATCCATCGAGCTCTGTGAGCGGGAGTTCCAGCGGGGCTCGCTCAGCGACAGCAGCTCCTTCCTGGACACGCAGTGTGACAGCAGCGTCAGCAGCAGCGGCAAGCAGGACGGCTACGTGCAGTTCGATAAGGCGAGCAAGGCCTCGGCCTCCTCCTCCCACCACTCCCAGTCCTCTTCCCAGAACTCCGACCCCAGCCGGCCCCTGCAGCGGCGGATGCAGACTCACGTCTGAGGATCCTGGGCCGAGGGCGGGAGGGCCGGGGAGGGCGGGGGCTCGGCCTGGCTCTGCAGAGACTTTGCAGAGGACCCCGGAAGCAGCCACCTCCACCACCCTCCTGGCAGCCCCGATCAAGCACAAATGCGGGCCCGGCTGCAGGGCATCGGGGTGTGCTCCGTGCTGGCCGCCCCGGGCCCCCGGCCCTTTCCTGGCGGCCCCTCCTCTACAGGCTCCCCCCACAGGCTCCAGAGGCAGCTATAACTCTGCTTTCATCAAACTGCCGTCCACGCTCCGGGCTTCGGAGGAGCTCTGCCCCTTGCCGCCCGCCAGCCCTCCCCCCACTCCCACCGTGCCTGTGCTCCTGTACAGCCCCGGGGAGCAGGGCGTCAAGTGCTTGCCGGCACGGAGCTGCCCCAGAGACCCCAGCGCCCCCCTGCCACTCCTGGTCCAGACCCCAGAGGCTGAGAAGCCAGAACGGCCCTGTCTGCCACACTGGCCCGGCGCCCACCCCCCGTTTGTTCGGTGTTTTGTGTCCATACTCTTAGAGTTCTGTCCTTGGACTGGATGCCTCTCAACTCTGAGGTGGGACTGGCCCAATCAGAGACTGGTGTCTGGGAGGGAGGGGGAGGGAAGGAGGGGGGAACGTGGCACTCGGGGACCCCTCGCCAGGCTGTGCGACTCAGAGCCTCCCCACGCACCCCTGCTTCGTGTACTCCCCTCCTCCCCTCTGCACAGTCAGAGTCAATATAAGGAGTGTGAGCTTCTCTGGTCAGGGCTCTTTAAACAGCCATTGGAGAGACTGTGTCCCAGGATTTGTGGGGTTTGAGGGGACTAGGGGGCAGGCCTTTAAGGTGATGAGACTCACCTTCTCAGCTGAGCCTAGATTCACACAAGGAACCATGGTCCTGTCCTCAGTAAGGCTCCTGGGGCAAGAGAGAAAGCATATCTGCACCTCACTCCTGCCTGCCACCTGAGAATAAATGTTAGGGGTCATTCCTCCAACAGATGCGTTCTATTCTTTTGTTCCTGCAGAGTCACAGCGAGACCCCAAGGGCTCAGAGGATGCTTTGGGAACGCAGGGTTCCTTGCCCTGCCTTGATCTGGTTTTCCCAGACAGTGGAGAGCTCTGGTCGTGGTGACAATAGGACCTATGGGTAGACTCATCTCCTTGCAGATGTGCCCCGCCCAGAGGGCGCACGAAACCGGGCCTCACCAACCACCTGACTCATGCCAAATAGAGCTCAGGGGAAAAGGGGTCAGACTGCACATTGGAGGGGTCCTTCTAGGCCTTTCTCTCAGCAATATTCTGCAAGGGTGCCTCCCTCCGTTGGGGGTTCAGGGGAGGAGGCCCTCTTCAAAGAGTCTGTGCCACCAAGCAGCCCAACGCTCTGAGACTCACATGATGTTCTAAGAATGGCTTTGTTTGGGTGGAAAGCTTGACATGGTGATGGCAGACAGGCTGGGGTGGATAAACAGGGCCAAGTTAGGATGCTATCTCTGCAAGTAGGATTCAAATGGAACTCTGGAGAACCCACACTGTCCCAAAGGTTGGAGGTTCCTCCTCAGATTTAGACCCTTCTCCTCCAACCTTCCCCGGGAGTCCTTACCCACCATGGGAACCTTCATCACAAAAGCCTGTGCTTCTTTCCCCCACTGATGCCTTGGATGGCCCCAACCCACAGATGGTATACATAGCCTTCCTAGAGCCTCCACCCAGAGGATGTCTCTGCTTCCACCATTATTTCCTATTGCTTCAAAACCCTCCACCTCCTTAGATATCTTCCTTTGCAGCACCCAAGCCTGAGGTAGTAGAAACTGATGAGAAATGTAAGTGTACATCCCAGCCCCACATCCTGCTCCTGGTACCATTTCTGGCCCAGCACAGATGCCTGTGGGCTCCAGGTTAATCTTGACAAGTTCTCTTCCTTCCCATATATGTTTTGCCTTTGCCAGCAAGGAGTAAGGATCTAAGATCAGATGCAAAATGCCTTGGTGTGCTAGAATAAGGAAGAGGATGACCTAAGAGGGTGACCTAAGTGGATCCGTCCATTCATTTCTCCTAGCCTTTCCCACCTTGGAGGTGGGTGGGAAATCTCCCTCCTAAGCCTCACCACAGCCTACCTTGCCTCTTACCCCCTGCCCACATCCTCCCCCCCACACACACAGCACTTATAATAGGATGGAGGTACCCATTCTTTCTTGGAACCCAAGGTTATGGCACAGAATAACCTGGAGAACAGGGAAGAAATCTGATCTCCTGGAGAACAGAACCCTCTTCTCCCTTGGGAGCCTCAGACACTCCCAGGGTGGGAACGTGGATATCACAGAAGATGGGGCTGCACAGTCAAGACTCGGCTACACGGGGCCCACTCCCTGGGCTCTCTCCGAGGCACAAACACAGAAAAGAATTGCCGAAAGGGTAGGAGATCACAAGTAAGGCCCTGGTGAAAGAGATGAACACAGGCAGGGGAAATCAGTAGGCTCTGGTGGCCTCTGGACCGCTGAGGCACTGAGAAGGATGCTGGACTGAGCAGTGTGCATCCTTCAACCCCTCTGACTCCATTTACTTCTCAGGTAGGAGTGAGGCGACAAAAAAGCTGGTATAAGGAAGTGTTAAAAAAAAAAAATTAAGGCAGTGGGAAGCCCTGAATTTTCCTGTAGGTGATTTCAAATTAACTGAAATGAGTGTTTCACATTTGTAATCATTTAATTCTCACAATTCTACCAAGTATTACCATTTTACAGACGAGGGAGTGAACTTAAAGAAGCCAAAAGACCAGCCCAAGGTCACAGAGCTAACAAGTGACAGCACGAGATTTGAACATATGATTTCCTCTGTGAAATGTTTCCATCCTACAGTGCAAACCCAAGGCCACTTTCATCCTAGAATAAGATGAAAACGGCTGACGCTGAAGGCCATGAGCTGGGACCCACTCAGGGGCAGGCTGAGCAAGGACAGGCCACAGCGCCAGTAGGAAAGCATCCTCCACCACCAGTCCCCAAATGACCTAGAAAGACCACGACACCCTGGGAAAGCTCGTCTGTGTATCAAATCACCCCCACCCCTCCCAAGGCCAGGATCCAGTTTTCTGATAGCTTTACAATTCTTTACTGGCTCCGAGTCACTGGATGGGGGCCCAGTTTCTGACTCTCAGGCTCACTATCAGTCTGGGAAGGCCAGGGTTATTTCCATCACGCCTTCAACTTTCATGGAACAGGAAATGGTCTCATACAAAGCACTAGAGCACCAGAGCAAATCCATCTCTGATGGAGACTACTGAAACAGTGCTCTAAAGGAATAGTCCTTGAAGCTGCCTTTGAGCTTCCTGAGTGGAGAGGAACAGGGGGAAATAACAGCAAACGTGAAGCAGCCCTTGGGAGATTTCTCAGAACAGGAGAAAAGAGCCAACAGGAATTCCGCTTCTCGCTTCCTATATGGGGGCGGCATACACGAGGCACCGTGGCCTTTGCTATTAGGGGATCAGAACTGAAATCACCAGGTACACACTCCAGGAGTCCCATCAGCCCTTCCCAGGTATTGTGCTCTGTTTATGATGGCGCCAGAAAAAAAAGACGTGGGGGAGTCCTGTGATTAGTTTCTTCTCTAGTAAGTTTCCCTATAAAATCAACTCTTTATTAAAATAAAAGTATAAATATTTAAATAAAAACCATCCTAATTTGCATAGAGATTTTTATTTAAAATACCACTTGGGGTGCCTGCTTAAAGAAACATGAGTGTTTAGACATAAACTGATGACATCTCAACTAAATCTTGACGTTTACTTCCCCTTTAAAAAAGTCTTTTAGAAGCCTCTTATGTTTTTAGGAGCTCTAACCACAGGCCAGCCATTTACAGCTTCAGCATCGAAATTACAAGCAATCTCTGAGAGCCACTGATAAAACATTCCCTTGCTCTGACAGTTACTTCTTACACCCAGTAAGGCTCTAATCATCTTTTCCCCAACCCCCTATGTTTCCATCTGCCTAACTAGGTCATAAACTGGGAAAAAACAAATAAGGTTTGTTTTCCTGGATGAATCTATTTGTGTTTTAGGGAGAGGACCATCCACTCTTTCCCTCTCTAACTGCTGTTCTTCCTGGATCTATCTCCTCCTTCTCTTTATCGGCGAAGTCTTGGATATACACTGAAAGCTTTCGGACCACAGGCCCTGTGGTTTCATGCCTACCCCAGCCCTCATCTTCAAAAGGCCTTCTGTGAACACATGCCATTCACAGGATCCATTGTGGAGTTTTGGTCTACATCCCGGGTGCCCATATCTGCCTGCCATTCCATGTTCCCAGAGCTCCTCTCTGGACCAGCCTGCTCGGCCCACCCACAGGGCTGGAACAGCCGCAACCCCTGGGCCAAAAGCCTCCCTTGAGCTCACTGATCAGGGAGCCCTGGTCACACAAAGGAATCTCCTTCCACTGCTTCTCAATCTATGCCCCTTGGAAATATCTTGGAATGCTATGAGAACACTCATATCATGCTCCTTAATAGCTGTCTTCTTTGTGGTGAATCTAAAGTATTCATGTTCAAAGACAAGGTATGTGAAGTCTCAGGAAACAGGTCTTCTTAGGGAGAAGTGGGGTCTTATTAAATAGACCTTCTCTGAAATCTACTCCCCATTATGCAAGCGGAAAAGTGCTACTCAGGATAGGAGCTGAATATAGGGATTCATTCCCCCTGAATGGACTCATCCCCCCTCAACTAGGCAACGAAAAATTCAAGGGGACTGAGCTCAAGATACCACCTTCACCACCTTTGTAAAGAAATTAAAGGGCCACAGCCTTGCTGTCCAAGGACTAGAAAACAAATTCATGACACTAATGGGAGAAATACGGAATGAAGAAGGCATGAGAGATAAAGTGATACAGATAAGGATTCAGGGCTTCTACAGCAGAATTTTCAGATGAGAATTTCCTGAGTTTTATTTAAAAGTTTCCCTAGCTCTCTTGCCATGCAGGGCTGCAAGTGGAACAGAAATCTACAGAGAAAAAGAACAGAACTGGGGAGAATCTCCCTACCAGACTGTAACTTGTCCTCTTGTGATATTTTTCCCCAGGAGAGAAACACATTTTTAAGCAAGTGAAGACACTCCTTAAGTGTTAAAGTTGGTGATGTACATAAATAGTGTTTTAGGAAACCTCAGAATAACAGACGGTTCTGGAACAGCTTAGTTCAGTAATTCCAACTTCGATTCCACTGGGGTGATTTCTCTCATTCCCTCTGCCAGCTCTACCCTCCCAGTCTTGCAAGATTCTCCAGAGGAAACAGTGCCTCCGCTGGGTGCAGTACTTTCAACCTGTCTTCCCCGGGAACCTGAAATCTGGCTCCCAAAGTTCAGTTTTCCCTAAAATCTTTTGTCAGATCCTCTGTGCTGACCCTCCTAGACAGGACTGTGGTCTCCTCAACCTGCTCCCAGCAATCCCTTTACTTTAAGAGGTGGAGCCCTCCAATACATTTGGGCTCTCCCCAAATCTGACATGTAATGAGACCCAAGGTTCATCTCCCCACTTCATTTCCCGGGTGCAGAATCTCCACAAATTCTAACAAGAGAGGGAAGGTCACTGAGGAAGAACTGGACAGGAAAACAGGCTATACCTACTGACATACACACACATAGGTCCCTCCTCAAACTTTTAAGTTGGAAAGATTTCCTGGAACCACGTCTGGTACAAAACCATGGAAATGCTCAAAACTAACAACAAATAGTTTTCTGAAGCTATAATTAAGACATCAAAACGGTCAGATGGTTTAGGGGAGAGCTTACCAACTCTGAAGATGTTCTTCTCAACCTTAGTTTAGGAACCTACCCTGGTATGCTGCATGCCATGGAAACGGATAATGCCACCCAAGAAACCCCTTTCTCCAAAAACCCCTAAGAGCGTCTGACTTCAGCTTGAAAGCCACTGCCAGAGAGCAGTTTGAACTCACAGTTCTTTGTTGGATTCTGCAAAGCCTGCATTTGAGCCCTCTCACCAATGTCTTAACCTTCCTCTCCTTAGCTTGTGGGTGACTTGAAGACAAAGACTTTTCTGTAATTAACCGTACCTGGGCATACGTTTGGCCCTTCAGATGGACCTCAGTCGTTCCATATGCTTTCTGGTATTTTCCATTATGCAAGGTAGCTTTACAATCTAATATTTATGTCATACTTTACAGTCTACACAGTGTTCTTCCAGACATATTCCCACTAGATCCTTAAAACTTCATTGTGAGACAGGCATGCGTAATCACTATTTTACAGATTACGTGGCAGAGCACGCTTGTGTATCCGCTTACACCTAACTGCCTCACGGACACAACTGCTTCCGAGTTCAAACTTTTCGCAGGCTGGCCAGTCTCTGGGGCAGTTGGATGTATTCATGTCCTCGGAAAGTGTAAATAAAACCCGAAGTGTTCAAAATTAAGACACGCCACTTGATGTGAATATAGAATATCATTTCAATGTGTTCCTGGGCTAGGTAAAGACCTAAATTCTGTCTTGCCCAGCTAGGAGGTCGAGCTGAGAGTCCCGCCTCTTCTCCGGGCCTCCGTGGAGGAAAGACGGACCTCACAGTCTACACTGCACGCAGCAGATATCCTCCGCTCTCTCCCAGTCCTAGTCTGTTTCACCCCCGCCCCTGCGGTGAAGTCAACGTAAGGCACGTGACCGAGGCCCAGCGGGAGCTCAGACCAGCCCAGGGAGACACCCGCTGGGAAAGCCGCGACTCCGCTGCAAACCGGGCAGACGGGCGAGGCCTCAGCGGCCGTTGCCAGGCCCCGAACCGGTTGCCAGGGAGGCGCCGGCCTCTCAGCGCGCCGAGAGGTTCCCGGGCTCACCGCGATAGAGCGCCGCTCTGAGGGGCCCGTCCCACGCCCGCGCGGACGACGCATGCGCGTCCCGGCCTCCGCCCCCGCCCGCCGAAGAAAACCGCGCGTGCGCCTAATTAACGCTGCTCAAGGGCTCCGGGGATTAGGCTGGGCTGTACACGCGGACCGTTGAGTTGGAAGAGGTTCGTGAGATCATCCTGTAGTCTAGACGACCGGAGCAGTGGTGGCGGGTGCCTGTTAGAATTCCAGGTTCCTGGGCCGTACCCGCAGCGGCCTGGGTAAGACCCGAGAATCTCCATTCTTAGATTATGCCCAGATAATTCCGGCATCGGTGGTCCTCATTGGCTGGACCCTCCCTCTTGTTTCAAGGGATGTAGGAATTGGAGCAGAGACGTGGAGAAGTGACCAGCCCAGGGTCGTCCAGAATTAAGTGACAGAGCCCGGTGGAGGACCCGGATTTGTGGATTTGCACCCAAGTTCCTTCCCTCTGCTGTGCCCTGCTTCCCCGCCTGCCTCCTTTTTCGGGGCACGGTTTAATCAGGACCAGACAGGCTGGCTGGCAGGCGGTTCATTCACATTGGTCGGGCTAACTGAAGAATGAAAGTGCCTTTCTCAGACCGCCAAAGAACCCCATCCAGCAAGTCCACATCAAAGCTCCACTGCCTTCTCCTTAGCTGAGCGATGCTGCCTCCATCCACCTAGATTGGGGCACCCTGGAGAATGCACACCCCCCAGGGAACAATGGCCAGTTTGGGGAGTATACACCCCCTCCCCATACACACTCATGTGTGGATGTGATTATGTCTGCATGTGGTATCACAGGCTTCACGCAAGAATGTAAACCACTCCTGTGTATGCATGCGTGTGTGTGGAGTTTGGGGTGGGGGTATGAGTATGGATTCTGGCTCGAGTTTAGGCACATTCAGTAACAGGCAGTGGTCCCGGTCCAGGACAGCTGGATCATATGTGCTGACAGCCACTTTCGATGGCCTGGACGGGGAACTGGACACTCCCATGCATACCCTTACGAGAAGCAGCTGGAGAAGCATCAGGAGTCAGCGGAGCTGAGATCCCCGAACACACTCAACGCCTGTGACGCCTGTCGGAGTCAGCAAGGCCCCCCGGGACAAACCCTGGGGGACGAAGCTGACCTGTGTGGTGGAGAGGGGAGGGAGCTTGGGGCTGCAGCCCAATTTGCTTTCAGAATTCCCTGTCTCCCCTGGGGGGAGAGCAGCTAGCAAAAGTGTTCTGCCAGGCTTGTCCCTCCATTGCAATGGTCCTCTGTTGCTCCCAAATCTCGGCCCCTCTTTATCTGTCCTGTCCCAGCCTTGCTGTCTCAAAACCTCAAGGCTTCAACTCTTTCCAAGAAAGCCAGGAACACAGCTGTGAGTCCCTTCCCTCTGGGGGAGGTCCAGCTCTCCCTCCTGGCTCCAGATGTAAAGGAACAGCTGTGACAGTGGCAGGAAGCCCACTTGGCAGCTAAGCAGGGCCTGGGGAGATGAACAAAGCCGGGTAGAGACAGGCAAACAGCAGGGCTGTATCAATTCTAGAGACTGGGGGAGGGCAAGAGCATTTCATCCTATGGCTCGGCGACTGGCTGACAGGCCTTGCCAAGCCTTCAGACGCCCCCCATGCCCTGCCCATCCCAATTCTGGCTGCCTGGGCCACTGGCAGGACTTTCTGTAAACTCCATTTTATGATTCCCACTTAATCTGAGAAGGGAAACTTGGCTTTCTTTGTCTGTCTCCACCCCTGTCCTCAAACACACACCTCCCAGAATGAGATTTTGGAAAAAAGGCTGGTGAGGGAGAGGAAGGGAGGTGGAAGAGGGTGCTGGCACTCCACCCTGGCATCCTCCTGCCCCTCCCTACCTCTGGAAAGTAAACCAGGATGCAGATGCCAGGCTCGGTGTCCAGCAGACAGGGCTGCATGGGGCGCCACTTGCTTGCCTGCTACGCCAGGGTGATAAAGCACGACTTGGCACCCACCAAGCACTGTACTCAGTAAATAGTTATTTCCTGAATGACCCTGGCCCACTCTGGGTCTCAGTGGGTCTTTAACAAGCCTGTCCACTGCCGGCAGAGGGACCCACCGCTGTGGCCCACTATGCATCCGTGTCTTCTTCACTCTGAAAGGACACAGGGTATCACAGCCACTTCTGTTTTAGGAAAAATAGTTTAATAAGTCTGGAACCCCTTTGAGGTCCTCTCCTCCGCGGAACCCCTGTGCCAGTGCTCTTCCCATGCCTGCTGGGAGGGAGCAGCCCTTCTCTGGAGGGCACCACCCACTCTGGGCACTGCCCACTCCAGACGCCTCGCCCTCCTGGGAGGCCTGCTCTGCGTCCAGCCCGTTGTGGGGCCATCACTTTTGTGTAAAAAGTGAGCAGAACGCTGTAATATGCCCCCTTTTCTGGATGCCATGGGGCCAGCCCACAGCATGTTCCTACCCCTTAATTAAATAGCCCGTTAAATAATCTCCCGGTGCTGGCAGAGAGGGGATGCCGCAGCAACAAGCCCCGTGCCTTGGCCGGGCTCCTGCTGCCTCAGGGCCGCCACCCTGACTTGATCTGGCCTCCACCAGAGCAGCCAGGGACACAGCCTCGTCTCAGACCTGGCCTCCTCCTACCCACACAGGGGAGGGTGAGTCCAAGCTGGCACCAGGCACCCCCCCACAGCCATGGATGGGGGCACTCAGCAGAGTGAGCAGACGGATGGGTACAGCTCCTGCCCAGTCAGAAGTACGTGAGGTTCTTGACGGCTCCGATTTCCAGCATCCTCTTGATGGCCAGGGCCTCTTGGGAGACATTGTGGCCTGACCACTGTGGAGACAACCAAGGAAGCCAACTGAGGAACTCCTAGGCAGCTCCCTGGCCCTCCCCGTAAGCCCACACCCCGGGAGCTCCATTCCCCATGCCGGCTCTCAGAAGGACGACAGAATACAGGGGACGCTGGCCTGGGAGTCCAGATTCCTTGGTTCCAGTTCTGACTCTCTGTGTGACCTCTAGGTGAGCTATCTCTGGGACCACCCTCATTCACTCAGTGTCCCCAGGCTGGTCTGCCCCACCCAGTTCACCAGCAGGGACCACTTACCACCATGGACTTGAGTGTGATATACTCATAGTAGTGAATGGACTGCTTCTTGTGGTGGGCGTCTGGGTAGCCGAAGCCAGCAATATGCACCAGGTCACAGAGGTGGAGGGCCAGGGTGATGGCCAACAGCCCTGTGGTGGGCTTCTGAGGGACAAAGCGTGGGGAAGGTATTAGAGGGAGGCTGCTTCTTTCAGCACCTCTAGGCCAGCGTTCTGCAACAGAACCTTCTAGTATCATGGAAATGTTCTGCATCTGTGCTGTCCTGTATGGCAGCCACGAGCCATACGGGGCTCATGCAGCTAAGGAACTGAACTTTTTATTTTATTCAATTTTAATTAAAATTTACATTTAAATAGCCACATGTGGGGAATTCCCTGGTGGTCCAGTGGTTAGGACTCCGTGTTCTCACTGCCGACGGCTCAGGTTTGATCCCTGGTCGGTGAACGAAGATCCTGCAAGCCGTGCATCGCAGCCAAAAAAACCAAAAAACAAAAAAAAGCCACATGTGGCTTGTGGCTACCATACTGCGTACTATAGCTCAACACATCCGGGGAGGGTTTGGGCCTCTGGGGATGATGATGGCAATAAAGATGACAAAAATGATAGTAATAATAAACACCTATGATTTTCGGAGCACCTGCTATGTGCCAGACACTATGCTAAGTATTTCACCCCATATGTCACCTCATCCAGTCCTCATGAAAACACTTTGAGGTAGATAGTATTATTAGCCCCATTTTTCAGATGGGGAACTGAGGCTTACAACTGTTAAACAAGTCACTCAAGCAGTGGAAAGGTTCTGCTCTCTGTCTTGGAGAACCTCACCTCTCCTGGAAGCCCCGAGGCTCTCACATTTCCGGGCTGTGTGCCCTTCATGAGGGTGGGCTCTCCCTCCTATAAAGTGGGGACAGCAGTACCTCCCCCACCCCCTACCGTATGGGCTGCTATGAGGACCTCACTTTCTCCACCCCTGAGCCATCCACAGGGATGGGCCACCTGATATTCTAACCTCACAAACCACCTTCCTCAGCGGGGATGACTTGCCTTCCACTCCCCAGACCTTGTCAGATCCCCTAAGGCCAGGTGTTCGCCAGCTTCCCTTTCTGAGCTCTCCTATCCTTTCACGTCACTGCCTGCCCCAGCCTTCCATTTCAGCCCTGTTGCTTTTACCGCCACTGTGTTATCTCATCCAGTTCAGAGCTCTCCCAAACCACACATGCATCACCTTCTAGCAAACTCTTCTCTCCCCGTGTATTCCTGTAATTGTTAAACATATTACCATCCACCCAGTTGTGCTGGAAACCTAGAATTGTCACACATCTCTCAATTTCACCTTAAAAGAAATGCTGTAGCAGACTTCTAAGATGAAGCCCAATGACCTCTTGCCCTTGAGAGTGTGTGTAACCTATGAATATGATGAGATATATTACATTGTATTATATTGCTTAAAATGGCACAGTAGACTGTAAAATAGATAGTCCTGGTGGGCTTGACCTAATCTCATGAGCTTTTCTATCTGGGTCTAGAGATCAGCAGTGGAAGAAGTGCGAGGTGTGAAGCACAAGAGGATTTATCATGCATTGCTGGCCTGAAGATGGAGGGGACCAGACAGCAAGGTATGCAGGCAGCTCTTCCATGCTGAGGGTACCACCCCTAGGCTGAAAACCAGCCAGGAAATGGGGACCTCGGTCCTGCAACCACAAGGAACCAAATTCTTCCAACAACAAGAATGAACTTGGAAGCAAATTTCCCCCCCTGAGCCTCCAGACAGGAACGCAGCCCAACTGCCAACTTGATTTCAGCCTTGTATACCCTACGCAGAGAATCCAGCCATGCTGACCTGGACATCTGACCTCCAGAACTATAAGCCAATGCATGGGTGTTGTTTTAAGCCTCTAAACTGTGGTAATCTGTTAGGCAGTGACAGGAAACTAAAGTTCATCCCTTCCTCTCCCTCTTCCTCCTTCCAGGAGCTGGGTTCTGGTCCTAATCTCTGGCTTCCCTCTCTAGCCTTCACCCTCTGCCATCAGGGCCAGAAAACTCCTCTTTGCTGACCCCCACCCAACTCCATGTGCACTGGAACTCAGTGCCAGGGACGTTGTTTGGTCTTGCCAAATGAAACACCTTTCCCCAATTCTCTGCTTGATGGGCCCCATGACCCCTTAGGGCCCAGCTCCAGTACCACCTCTTCCGGTGGCACCACCTCCAGGCAGCCCCAAGCAGAGTTCCGCCCCTCCTCTGAGACCCCGCAGCACTCGGAACAACCCTCTATCGGAGCGTTTTGCCATTCCAGGCTGCATCCTGCATGTTTATTCCACTAGACCGAGTTTCCTTAGGGCAGAGAGCATGTCTTATTCCCCATGCATGCAAACTTGGGGCCTGGCGCTGAGCAGTCACAAAAGCAGGCATTCAACATAGGAAGCTGAATCGTAGTAGATATTCAGTAAAGAATAAAATCATGGGGAGCTCCCTGGTGGCCAAGTGGTTAGGATTCCGGTCTTTCACTGCCGTAGCCCAGGTTCAATCCCTGCCTGGTTAGGGAACTGAGATCCCGCAAGCCATGCAGCGCGGCCGAAAAAAAAAGAAGAAAGAATAAAATAATTTATTCAAAACTTGGCAAATATTTATCGAGCATTCACGGTGTGCCAATCTCCGTGATAAGCACATTATGTAAATATCTTTTTAAATTCTAGAATGGCTTTAAAAGGTCAGTACTCCTATTTTCCCCACCCCACAGATAAGAAAACCAAGGCTCTGAGTGGCTGACTGGCCCAAGGCCATACCGCAGGTAGCACTGTGAGTCCTGTCTACCTCTGATCATTACTTCTGTCTCCTACCTCACACAGCCTCTCTGAGGGCTCAAAGATATGGCGGAAGTACCTGCTTGGGAAGCTACCCAGTGTGCCGAAGCCCGCCAGCAGAAGACCACTAGGGAGGGCTGTGCGAGCCGAAACCAAAATCAGAACTTGCAAACTGCACCCTGACTTCCCAAACTGTCATACCTACAAAACCATGATATGCAGGACCAACTGCACCCTCAAATTCTTTTAACTCCTTTAGACCAATATGCGCCAAGACTGGATCACAGATGAAGTGATCAAATAGTAACCACAGGGCTCAGCCTGGGCTCCATATCCTAAACATAGGATTACTGACTGTTGGCACTTCCCTGGCGGTCCAGTGGTTAGGACTCCACGCTTTTACTGCCGGGGGTGCGTGTTCAATCCCTGGTCGGGGAACTAAAATCCCACAAGCCGTGCGGCCCGTGGCCCCCCAAAAAAAAAGAAGACTACTGACTGTCCCAGCAAATCCCCGGTGTACAGATTCTGATCAGCGCCTGCCAAAGCCATCCTCTACCTCTAGCCCCCAAGCCCTAAAAACACCCTTCCTTGACTCCCCATTTTGGAGATGCCCCGGAGCATCTCAAGAGTGTGTGCCCTCCCTTGCTGTATGCACAGACTTTTTTTTTTTTTTTTTTTTTTTTTGCGGTACGCGGGCCTCTCACTGTTGTGGCCTCTCCCGTTGCGGAGCACAGGCTCTGGACGCGCAGACTTAGCGGCCATGGCTCACGGGCCCAGCCGCTCCGCGGCATGTGGGATCTTCCAGGACCAGGGCACGAACCTGTGTCCCCTGCATCGGCAGGCGGACTCTCAACCACTGCGCCACCAGGGAAGCCCCTTCCCTTGCTGTAAAAGCCAGAATACCTGCCTCTGATGACAGGTGTGTGCCTGGGGGCTGTGTGTTATTCAGATGCGGGCTGCAGTCTCTGCTATTGTTTTCCCCTCGCCTGGGGTCCTCCCTGGCCTTCTGGAGCCTCTAGGAAGTCCCTCCTACTTCCCACAGAGAACCCCAACCCTCTGGCTTCCCATCCATCTGCAGCCCATCATCACCTGCTTAATCTTGTATGGCTGCTGTATCGGCAGGCTCAGCAGTTTGTCAGCTGCAATCTCCATGAAGAAGGGGTTGAGAATCCGAATCTGTTTGGGGTTGACGTCCCAGATGAGGGGAGGCTGTTTCCAGAAGCCCTTTCGCACCTAGGCGGGTGGGGTTGGGAGGGAGACAGCCAGTGGGTTGAAACGGGGAGGTGGGGAGGGGCTTCTCCAGGGGACGGGGCCCCTGTGTTGATGGCACAGGCTCTCGGGAGTGCGGGGTGAGGGCAGGGACGTGGAGGCCTACACCAGAGGTGGGAGAGGAGACCAGAAGAGAGGAGGAGGGAGAGAGGGGAGCGGGGCACCCCCCATGGGAGGCCAGGTGACATGGTGTGTCGAGTATGGGCTCCAACCATGGCCCGCTTCCAAGTAGAGCCATGCAGGTAGAAGGGGCTAACTAAACACGTGGCAAAAAATGGACAGTCGGACAGTTCAGCTGTCAACCGGATGGCAAAGAGACATAGCGGACTTTCTGGAGTCCACCTAGAAGGACAGAGATCTCGACTGTTCTAACTGCCTCCGCCTGGAGATGACTACCAACTGGTCCCTCTGCTGCCAAGCTTCTCACTGGCAAACATGTTTTGGCAGCTTCTCTGTCCCAAGCAGCCTCGAGCTTAGGGTGCCCTTCGCTGCTGCTGTCCAACCCCTGCAGTAGAACAATGAGCTCACGCCTTCCCCTTACTGGCTCCTGAGGACCGTGGGGCACACGTGATGGACCGGCAGGGCCTGACCCGGGCGGCGCCCCCATCCCCAGGCTGCGACCTCACCCCCGCCAGTCTCTCCACTTACGCGCTTCTTATCGCTCAGGATGCTCTCAATCCAGTGGAAGTCCATGGCCTTGAAAGCTACCATGACAAGGAGTGTGTCAGGGTTGTCCTCCACTTTGGGGTTGAAGTGGGCGGATTCAGGGTAGAAGAGACGCATGGTGGTCTTCGAGCCCACGTCATGCTCGTAGCCAGCCACCGGCGCGCTGTTTAACCTGGGAGGCAGGGAGGAGGATGTCCGTCACCTAGAGCCCCACTGGGTATGCTTACCGTCACCCCCAAACAGAAGAGGGAAGGGCTGCCATACAGACCTGATGACCACGTCGTACTTGTTGATGGCTTCTCCCAGTGAGCTGTTGCGCAGCCGATGCCCGTTCCCCACCACCACGCAGCGACGGCACTTGAGGCTGCCCCGGGAACAGGGTGGTAAGACCAAGAAGGAGCCCCTGCTCCTGCCCCGGTCTGCCCAGGCCCCCTCAGCCCCTCAGCCCCTGGCCCCCATGGCCCAGGCATCTCCAAGGAGTCCTGCTTCTGGTCATGCTGACCCTGCAGCCCTGGGCTTTCAAGGGAGAGGAAACTGAGCAGAGCACGGGAGAGAGAGGGAAGGAGGGAAGGTGCCTGGGGAGTACCAAGAAGAAATCCCATTTTGGAGCCCCTGACTGCTGCCCAGGCCTGCCTGTTACCACGGCAATACCCTCAGCAGCCTCTGCCCACTCCAGCAGCCTGATACCCAGGCTCAGCTGCCGTGGAGACTGGCATGCCCACCTCCCCTGGAGACAGGCAGGCTCACTGGGAGGTGCCGGACCATGACTGTTTCACACTGGGGCAGGAAGGAGGGTCTCCTTACCTCTGGATGCTCTCTGGAACGGAGTAGCTGGTGATGGCCAGCACCCGGAGCAGCAGGTCTTCTACAGAAGAACCGCAATGGAAGGGGCTGATGACAACAGCTAGCTCTCCAAAGGCTGCCAACCCTCCCTGCCCTGACCCCGGGATCTAGGCCTGGCTGAGAACCTGGGCGCTGGGACCACGGACAGCCAAAAACGAGAAGTTGTGTGGCCAAGGCGAGGCCACCGTTCCCACCTGACCAGGCGGATTCTTACCACTCCCCTTGGTGCCGTAGGGCAGCTCGTAGGCAGATGGCGTCTTGACCCAGAAATAATCCTTAAGCTGCAGGAAGACGGGCTGTTCTCGGGAGTAGCTGCGCCGAGGTGAAGGCAGGGTGGGGATGAGAAAGAGATTAATCTTCATGCCAGAAACTGGGTCAGACCCCTGACTCACACTATGTATACACACCAAGGCCTCTCCCTCCCTCACAGGCTGCACCTGACCCACGTCCACCAGCATGGTTCCCTCCATGTAGCCAGCACCCAGGCCCACCCCGCATCCTCACGTACTTGCCAAAGAGCCTGGAGGCTATCCTCTCCGCCTCACCCTGGAGGCAGGGCTCCTTCTTCCCTGGGATGGGAAAATAAAAGCTGGAGACAGAAAAGGAGAGAGGCAGGCGCTCCAGTCAGACCTCCCGGGCCCGGGGGCCAGCTTTCCAGGCAGCCTCCACCTCCTCCCAGGGTACGTCGGCCCCAAGGCCCTGGAGAGTGACTCGCAGGCTGCAACGGTGTCAGCCCAAGTCCCACTTTGAAACCAAATCATTGCAAACCCAGTTCTTCATTCTCCTGAGCTCCCCGGGTGAGGGCCCTGGGGAGTCATCCCAGGCCCTACCCCCCAAAACCCACCAACTCCCCTCACAGAGGATTCTGGGCTAGTAGTGTACGGGAGAGGTCATGCCCTGGCTCTCTGAACCCTCCTGTGTCCCCACTAGGTCCCCACCTCACAACGCTCCATCCCTGAGCCCGGTTCCCAAGAAGAACCCACAGAAGGACATGAAAGATGGACTCACAGCTCAATGTACCTGTCTTCTCGGGAGATGGAGTACCATACCATGACGACCAGGACCAGAGCCAGTGTGGCCAGGAGTTTCCAGCCTGCAGGGCGAACGCACAGAAGAGCTGGAAGCAGAAACAGGCAGGCACAGCCCCAGACCACCTTCTCAGCTGCCCCAACTGGGGCCCCTGCAAGGCCAGCTCAAAACAGGCCCTCGCCTGGTCTTAGTTCTCTGGCTCCGGGCTTGGACCCGAGTGTTTCTGCTGTCCTTCAAGATGAAGACAGGGGCCCCTGGCTCCGTGTCAGTCCCTCCACAACCCCCGGCGGGTCCCAGGATGATGCTTACGATGGCTTCTGGGAAGCCCACCCCTCAGGGTGGGGAGTTCTTGGAGAATACTCACGGGACTTGCTGATCATGTTTCTCAGGTGCCAGGGTTCCTGGGGAGAGCTGTCATCCCGGCTGCCTCGGGCCACCTAGGAGGTAGGAGGCACAGGTGTCTGGTCAGCGCCACAAACACTCTCATCTAGACACTGGAGCAAGGCACACCCACAGCCTGCCTCTTCCTGCCTCCAGGAAGCACAAAGCTGCTTCCAGGGCGGCCATCCAGGGAGCGGCCCTTCTCACCCTGGGCATCTCCCTAACCCCTCAAAGGCAGCATCAGCGGTCCAGGTGGAGCCTACGCCCCAGAAAGGGAAGCCAAGTCCCACCGTTCACGAATTCCGTCCCAGGCCAGACCAGCCTACCACAGCTTCCCCGCACGGTTGCCCTCACTTGGACCTCGGAAGGGCCAGCTCCAGGAAACAGATGCACCTCCACCCATTTTCTACATGAAAGTTAAGCTAACTGTACAAGGGCGTGATTCACATTTTGACATCTGAAGTTTATCTTTTCTCCACATCCAAGGCATTCCCTTGGTTCTGGCCACCGTCCACCCCTCTATCATCAATCTCTCACTATTCCACCCGAATATATCTGCTCGGGCCAGGCCCTGGGGTGACTGTGGGACCATCAGATGGTCCACAAGCCCTCTTGCAGCCCTTCTAGACTCTGGCTGAGTACAAACAGTGTCCAAGCCCTCACCACCAGGTACATGGGGGAAACTCAATGGAGGCAGGCTGTTTGAATAGGAGCATGGAGAGTGAGAAGGGTCTGGTTGGTCAGAGGAGAGAAAGGAGACCCTTTCGGGTAAGGGCAGAGGCTGGCAAGGTAAGGACAGGGCTGTGGGAGGGGTGAGTTGCTACATGCACATAAACAGCAAGGTCCCTCCAGTCACAAAGCCAGCCAAGGACCATGCTTCTGAGTCACCAGGAAGAAACTTCTGCAGCTTTCACAGCCACACAAAGAGGCACGGGATGCGTGCAGAGTGCCAGTTTCTTCTCTCCATGACATCTTCCCCAATGATCTGGGTTGTAGGAATCAGATGGGCCACATACTAAACACAGATTCCAGGGCCCTTTCCTGGGATAGCTTCAGCCAGTTGGGGTGGGACCTGGGATGGGCATTTTCACAAGCTGCCCACGTGATTCTTTTGAAGGATCAGGAAAGGGAGGGAAGCCCTAGTGTTTGTGCTCTTTTGGGGAGAAATGAAAAATCTCAAATTATTTCTCAGTGGTGGGGGACCGCATCTGGACGAGGTCTGGTTTTTGTTAGAAATCATAAATCGATTATCCTGAACACTGTCCTGTTATGGAGTTGATGCTCTGCGCCCAGGGGCACTCCAGGCCCCACCCTGAGTCCACAAATACCCAAGAATGAGAGTGTGGAGGGAAAGAGAAAGCCGGGTAGGGGAAAGGGATAGGGGTGGGGACCAGAGCCAGATGTTTTCATCAGGGTCAGGAGGGCCCATCTCTGAATCCCAGTGGGGATGGGGGATGGTCCTGTCCAGTAAAGAAGAGCTCTAGAGTTGTAATCAGCAGACCCCAGTGAAAGTCAAGACCTACTGCTTTTCCAAGGGTGGCCTGCCTTCCCAACCTACGCACAACAACTGCCAAGTCATGCCCTACCACGTTATCCCCTTCACACACTTCTCCTGATCTGTAATTCGTTTAGTTACTTGCTCTCTGTCTCCCCCACTGCATATAAGCCTTGTGAGGGTAGGAATCGGGTCTGTCTTATTCCCAGCTCGAGCCCCAGCATCTAGCACACTGCCTGACACACAGCCAGTGCTCAGCAAGTAATGAATGAATAACATGTTGGGTTATCTTGGGGGAGTCACTTTTCCCTCTCTGACCCTCAGTTTCTTCAGCTGTAAAACTGGGAATCTGGCCAAATAAATGCTTGTGACTCAAATATATTTATCAGATCCGCAGCCTGAGCCTCACCAAGGACCTTATTAGAAATGTATAATCCCAGGCCCCTCCAGAGGCACAAATCAGAAACTGCGTTTGCATAAGATCCCCTGATGATTCACATGCACATTCAAGCCTGAGAAGCACTTGTCAAGATGGATGTCCTTGACCTTGGCTGAACAGGAGGATTGCAGTATCTGGGTCCCATAACGGGAAATTCTGACTTAAGTGGTCTGGCCTGGCACTGGAATTTGTTCAAGCACCCAGGGGCGATTCTAACCCAGCCAATTTTGAGAACCACTGGTCCAGATAATGGCGAAAGCCCGGTTCTCAATCTTTGATGTGTACGTTCTGACTCAGTGGGTGTCGTGGGTCCACATTCTAACCGGCTCCCAGGTGGTGCCCTGCTGCTAGGCTGGGACCGCACTTAGAGCTGCAAAGCTCTAAACAAGATCCTTCAGGCTCTCTTTTTTTTTTTTTTTTTTTTTTTTTTTTTTGCGGTACGCGGGCCTCTCACTGTTGTGGCCTCTCCCGTGGCAGAGCACAGGCTCCAGACGTGCAGGCTCAGCGGCCATGGCTCACGGGCCCAGCCGCTCTGCGGCATGTGGGATCCTCCCGGACCAGGGCACGAACCCGTGTCCCCTGCATCGGCAGGCGGACTCTCAACCGCTGCGCCACCAGGGAGGCCCTCTCACATTCTTTACGTTATGAAATGCATCCTCTCCTGCCCTCCGTGCTCTCAGTCCTTTCTGATCAGGATTTCAGTCCATCGTACTCCATCTCCCTGTATCAGTAGGTCACAGCACTCGGGGCACAAGGCAATCACCTGAGAAGCTGAGGCATTTACTGACATCTAGACCCCACTTTCCAAGTCTTATTTAATTGGTTGGGCATGGGGCCCAGGCACTGGCCAGTAAAAAACCAACCAAACAAAAAAAGCTCACCTCACCTTTCTGGTGATGCTAACATGCAGCCAAAATGGAGAACACTACAGAGAGTGTGCCGTGCAGTAACTGAAAGTCAAAGGCTCAGCCGTCCTCAGCGAAGGAGAACTCTGGTGGTCGGAGGTGATGCGTCCTGAGCAACAAGACGACTACTCTTTTTTGACCCCTTCCCCAGTGAAGTTCTGCACTTTCCTCCTGAACTGTGCTGGTCTTGTGCTAAGCAGACTGGCTAGTCCTGGGGTCTGCTCTGAGAGACCCCCAGGGATGTCATCCACCCACCCACCCCCTCCCCTTGCTGGCCAAGCCAAGAGGATGGCTCAGCCCCCAGGATTCCAGGAGCGTGGGCTTCTTGGGCTGGCTGCTGCCTCGGGACAACTGGGAGCCTTCTCCCAGCAGCTGTCCCATAACACGGACAGCCCCTGGGGACAAAAGGACAGAAGAAAAGTCACAACAGGGTACCTGGGCAGGAGAACAGAAATCTGATCCACTCATGTCCAAGGGGCAGCAACCTCTGCCTGCCACCAGCTGCCCAGGAGACTGGCTCACCAGACCCGCTAGGTAAAGCTGACCCCAAGGCAGGAAGGCTATGTGCCCTCCCGGTGCTCTGCTAAGAACCACGGTGTCCCCCGCTGCAGTGAGGCTGCTGAGCCCTGCCACGGAGTCGCCAAAGGGCAGAACTGGAGGACGGGGTGAAGAACAGAAGTCTCCTGCTGCCTGGCACTCAAAGCCTCACACAGCAAGTACTCAGTGGGTACCCGCTGTACCAAGATGAACAGAACTGGACGTCACCCATGGACATGGCATGATGCCAGGCCCCTCCAAGCCCTTGGGCCCATCAAAGGGCTGTGGCTTAATGTTCCTGAGAAGGGGGATGGGAAAACCAGTGGGGCAGAAGCCGTAACCAATGTCACTGTCCCTCAGTCCTGTGGGGAAACCCGGAGCTGCCTGCCTGCCACCTCTAGACTCACCTGCCACTCCTGCCCCATCTGGATACTGGGTGGGTCCCCGCCCACCTTTCCAGCATTGTTCCCAACCGGTGATCCCCCTCGGCCTTGCTGCTTCCACCTCTCCCCCCTCCTCCGCTCCCTGTGACTCAGAAACATAGTCAAGTCTCCCTGTACCTAAAACAAAACAAACCCCCTCTCTGCTTCTCTCTCCTCCTCAAGCTACCTCTGCATCTCCATCTTGAGCTCCAGTGGTCAGACTCCTTCATCTGTGCTACGTGCTCACTTCCCACTCAACCCTCTACCCTGCTCCACCCCTGATCCCCACCCTTGTCTGTGCTGAAATCTCCCTTGCCAAAGCCTTCAGTGGCCTCCTAACGGTCAAACCTGAAAAAGATCGATTTTCGCTCTTCCCTGTACTCTGAAGCCTTTGCTACTAATAGGCCGATGCTTCCAGGTCAAGACTCTCTCCAGGTTTCCTCCGAACTGGCTCCACTTCCTTTAAGTGCTGGCATTCTCCAGGGAGCTGCCCTTGAACCTCTGCTCTTCCTCTGCTTGTTTTCACAGGCTAGGTTCATTCATTTTCGGAGGCTTAACTACTACTCAAACCCTGATGATTCAAGCTCTTTTTCAGCTCTGTAATTTTTCTCCCAGATCCTGTCCTAATATTTCTAACTTTCTCCTGCTCATCCTCCCTGGGTGATCTTAAACTCTTCACCCGTGACACGTCCACAACTGGACCCGCATCTCCCGGCTCCCCCCAACCCCACATCCTCATCAGCTCATCCACCCAACATCTCCTTCGCCTTCACACCATCCCTACGAAACGCTACCCATTCTACCCCCAGTTCCTCGTTCCAGCAAACGTTTGCTGAACTCCCACTAAACGCTCGCCATTATAGGAGGCACTGGGATGTAAAGCCTGATAAAGCTCAGGGCAGTGTGAAGGCCACATGGTCTAGAACCTCAGAAGTACTTCGGAAAGCAGGCTTCATCTCCTCTTCTTGAGCCGCAGGTTGATTCTAGATCTCGCCCCAATTTATCTGTTTCCTAACTGGTCTCTTCACCACAAGTCTTTCCTCACTCAAGCCTCTTCCTCAGAACTGCCAACACGGTATCTTTCTCAGAAACGGTTTGGATCAAACCACCCTCCTGCTTCAATCACTCCCCGTTCCTTCAATGAAAAACCAAAGCTTTTTAGAGGCAACCAGGGTTCTTCAGTCCCAGGCCCCAAGCCCTGCACATGCATCTCGGAACTCCTGCCACGGGCGCTGCAGGGGCCGCCTTCTTCCACAGCCCCACCTCTGCACGGGCTTTCCTCCAGCAGGAAGACCCTACGCAGCCCCCGTTAGCCTCAACAATCTCACTCCTTCTGCAGCACTGGCCCCTCCTCTACGAAGTGTTTTCTGACATTTCTAAGCAATGTTTTTCTTCCCACAAAAAATTGTTTATATCTTGATTTTAGCACCTAATAGGTAGTAAACTTTTTGTATTATATAATTACTATTTTCATGGCTTGCCCACTATCCTCTGACCTCTGAAACTGGAAGCTTGTTTATACCAAGAGTCTACCAGAGCACCTAGAGAAGATGCTTTATCACATAATATAATTTTATATTACATCATTATGTGTTTTTGTATCTTGCCCATGAGACTACGACCTCTGTGGTCCAGGCCTGCATTACATCTTCAGACTCTATCACAGTGCCTAGAACGTAGCAGATGTTTTATAAACATCTGACACACAAGTAATAAGATGAGACTAAAAATGTATTACATCCCTTACTGATCCTGAAATGTACTGTGCACTTACTATGTGCAACACCAGGGGGGTGCCAACCTCATTGCCATTGCTTTGAGGACCAGGTGAGTCATCGCTGTGGAGGCTGTCCTGTGCACCGCCCAGCACCGTGACCACTGCCCACTAGAGAGGCCAGTATGACCCCCACTCTCCGGTTCTGACAACCAAATGTCGCCAGACATTACCACATGTTGAGAGCTACTCGGCAAGGTACTCTTAAGGGCTGTCCAAGTATGATCTCAACCCTATGAGTTCAATGCTATTATTACCTCCATTGTGGAGACAGGGAAGTGAGGTGCAAAAAGGGTCGGCAACTTGCCCAGGGTCTCCGAGCTGGTGAGCAGCTTAGCTCCAGAGGGGCGCACTCCTAACTCCTGCCCTCCACCGCCCCTAAACCACCCTGTGAAGACGGCAAGATCCTCGGAGGGCCCACCTGCAGCCCTCTGGGGCAACGGGAGGAAGCTGCCCTCCGTCACATCAAAGTCCTTCAAAGGCTTCTGACAGCTGAGAGGAGCCTCCTGGGCTCCTTCCCAGGCAGGCTGCCTCGAGACACAGTCTCCGGCCCCCGCATCGCCTGGCCCCCCTGGAAGCCCTCCAGCATGTCTTCAAAGCCCGCAGCTGTATTCATGGGATTACTAGTGCCCTCCATCTGGACACCAGACTTCCACGAATGCTGGCAAAGACCGCGTTCACTTTCTCACGGCCATGCCGCTTCACTGGCAGGGAACCAACACCCCTCAGCTGGTAAGCCAGGTCTCCTGGGCCCTGAACTTGTGTGGCTACCCTCTGGAACCAAAGAGCAGGACTGTGCTACTACAGCTGCTTGCAAACATCCCATCTCGGGAATCTCCCGCCATGTTTCCAGCCTGTTGAGGTGTGTGAATCTTGACAGTGCCAGCTAACCCACAGCGATTCCTCTCAGCTTAGAGTCCTCTGCCGTTATTCCAGGGGGGGCTTGAGCTGGACGCTGAATTTAAGGTAACTAATACAACTGCGAGGTAAGGCAAGGTGAGGACACAGGCCACTGGAGTCGCACTGTGTTATGATCAGCCACTCTTGGGTGTAGTCAACTAACCGCGATTCTCCAGAATGGATCATCTGTATCACCTCTCCTCAGCTCAAAAACCCTCCATGGCGCCCATCCACTCAGAGAGAAAGGCCAAGCCCTTGCTCTGACCTGTAAGACTGCACGTGATCTCCCCACCAGCACTTCCCTGCCCTCCTTCCCCATTTCCCCCATTTAGTCTGCTCTACTCAAACGGGCCTCATTGTTCTTGACTGGGCTAGGCCCACTCCCTCCTCTCTGGCTGTTCCTTCAGCCTGGAATGCTTTTCCCCTAGACACAGGCTTGGTATCTACCCACTCAGCTCTCCACCTCTGGTGAAAAATCCCCCCTACACCTCACATTTCAGATCCCTCTCCCTGGCTTGCAAAGAACTTTTGCTGTTGTTTTGTTCGATGCTGTATCACCACCAATGTCTAGAACAGTGACTGGCACACAGCAGGCTCTCGACACAAGTTTGTTGAATTAATTTACTCATCAGGAACTACACCACCACAGAGCAGGCAGAGCAAGAGGGGAAGAGGCGGTAGCAATAGGTCAGATACCCACTCCAGCCCCTCTGGCCTGGCCGCTGGCTAGACACAGCCTGAACAGCACAGTGCGATCAGGCCCAGTAGGGAGGGAGCTGGTCTTGGCCCGGGGCTCTTGTGAAGTGGCAGAGGGCAGAGTAACTGACCAACTGCCTCAAGGCCCACCAGTGGGCAGATGGGCATCTCTCCAGCCATCCAAGCTCGGAGGAAAGGGGCTGCAGAGGCTTCCACCTGCAGGGCAGGAAGGCTCTCTGCTCCCCATCTTGGGGGTCCACAGGATACCCTCCACCCCCAACAGGTGTCTCCAACAGCCCAGGCCTGCAGCCTCCTGCAGAGAAACACTGTATTCTCCACTTTATCAGCTGCCAGTCACAAGACACCACCGAGAACCACATGAAAATCATACTTCTGGAGTTGGCCGGGGTGGGGCAGGAGCTTTGAATTCCATTCGCTGGGTAAAAGAGCTTAAGTGTAGTGACGGGGTGGGGAGTCAACAGTACGGGTTCATGCTCACGATAAATAAAGAAAAAATCCGGTGTGGCCGTCGACCTGCGCCAGGCTCCCGGGCATGACTCCCTCTTCATACCTCCCAGCCAGGGGCCAATGAATCTAGCCCCAAGGAGCCAAAGCTGAAGGCCCTACAGGAATTGGGGCTTGAAACCACCAGTACAGCCAGTCCCCTCCCTCCCTCCGGCCTCCAGATGCCCCTTCTGAAGATGGTGGACTGCAGCTGCCCCGCCGTGCCCCATCCGGTGAGGTGGCCGCAGCCTCACGTGGCTGTGGAGCACTTGCAATGCGGCTAGTCTGCGCTGAGGAATGCTGTCTGTGGGGCCCATACACGGGATTTCAAAGACTCACTACAAAAAAAAGAAAGTAAACTATCCCCTTAAAAATTATTTACATTGAGGCGGCAGCCATCATGGGAAAAACACTTTTTCAGCCTGTTTTGTGACCAGAAAGCACAGCACTAAGGACTGAACCTTACATGGAGCAGAACTGGACGGCCACCGAACTGAAGAGGTCCCGGGTGACCCCCGAGGCCTCACCAGACTTCCTAAACACACCCTCCCCTCCCCAAAGATAAGAATCTCAGCTCACATGCCCCCATCTGCACCCCAACCCCGTTTGAGAATGGAGGACGAGGCAAGGTCAGTGCCAGCAGTTTCACATCTGAGTCCTTGTCAGGGGGGTTGATTACAGTATAAATGTTGGGGGGATCTGGAATCACTGTTGGGACCCAAGCCCAGGATGCTCTTCCCAGCCACCCCTCAAGGATCCTGGCATTCACACTTCCATGCTTCCTCTTGCCGCCGGGTCCCAGATTACCCAACCACTCCCTCAGTCTGTCCCACCTGGTCGCCCTGTTTCATTTCCTCTGTGGCAGGAACACCACACTGTCTCCCGTACTCACGAGATCATAGAACCCAAGAAAGCAGGGACTTCTTGTGGCCCACAGTATCTCCAGCACCAGATGAAACACCTGATGTGTGGTAGGTTAAGTGACGAATATTGAAATGAACAGATGTCTAAATGAATGAGCAAATTAGCAGAACAAGTGTGAACAGAAAGTTTCGCCAAGTTAAAAATTTCCACACCCTTACTTTGCCATGACCTGGTCAAACAAGGGGCCAGGGGCTTGTCAGAGGTCAGCTCAGGACCTGGCAGTCCCAACCAGTGCCACATTTGTTGCCAAAGGCACGTTGCTATGCTCACAAACGCACCCTGATACCAAGAAGGTGCTGTTCCTGCAGAACTGGCTAGGGTTAACCTTCGACTCCCTTTAATCACTACCAGCTCCAAGGTTGCTGGACCACACTGAGAGCTGATGTCAATATACTCCGTGGGGTCCCAAGAGAGCTATAGGCCTGGAGACACCTTATTACCCAGGAAACCTCCTTTCCTCCTTACTTGCTCAAGAGGGCCAGCCTGGGCTAAAACCCCAGCCAGCAAGCCCCAGACCTCCAAGTACCCTTGGCCTCCTGGAAGCAGAGGAAAGGGGTTTGGACACAGACCGGAGGTCCAACCCAGCCTCTGTGGTCATGGGCTGGCTGTCCCTGGACAAGGTCCTGTATCTCTTGGGCCTCAGGTTTCCCATCTGTGAAATGGGAGTAGCAAGAACAAGTTCTGGGAGGTGTGGGAGCCTCAAAACATATCCCAGGATTGAAAGCCCGCAGCCTTAGCACCGGCTGAGCCCAGAGCAAGCACGCGGCCCCTGGAAGCTGAAGGTGACTCCTGGTCTGGGCCTCCCCCAGTGCGTGGCAGCCCCTCTCCACTCCAGGTCTGCCCCAGCCCTGCACGGGGAGCAGTCCAGGGCTCCCACCTGACACCACAGCCACGACTGCACTCACCTCTCCTCCCAGCCGCGGGTCCACTGCACTCATGGCACACATGCAGCTGCCCGGGGACCGGGGGGACTGCCACCCAGACTCTGCCTGCACTGAACGTGGATCCCACGTACAGGCCAGGTTCAGGGCTGCATTGCTGGGGTGGGGAGGATCATGGGATGGAGGAGAGAGATGAGGCTTTGTTGAAGAAGCCACTCTCCCTTTCTGGGTACAGCACCTCCTAGAGAAGGTGCCCAGACCCCTGATCAGAGCCCTCTCCTGAGTGGTGCCCCCTTTTCAGAACAGCTGCTCACAAAGCTGTTCGGCCACAGGCAGAGGCAGTGGTACAGTGGTGAAGAGTTCCAGCCTTGGACAAGTCAGAGAAGGCATATCATCAACAAATACCTGGATGGAGCAGTAATCCTTCCAATCAGTTAAGAAAAAGACCAAGGAACCAAAGAGAATAAAGCAAAGGACAGGAAAAGCAATTCACAGCTTAAACCCACACACCTAACAAACATGAAAAGATGTTCAACCTCACTAAGTGACCAGGGAATGCAGATTAAAACCAAATATCACTTCTTGCACGTTGCTGGCAGGCGCTCATGACATAAAGGCTTAGAGTTCACTGACATAAAGGCTTTGTTCATTGACAAAAAGTACTTCATAGTATCTAGTAAGGCTGAAGGCGTGCATACTCTATGAGCCATCAATTCCACATCTAGGTGTAGCCCAGAGTGACCTGCCTTTGTACGTGTACACACATTAAGGATGTTTAATGCAGCACTGTGGCAACAGCAAAAGAATGGAAACATCTTTTTCTGTTTGTTTTGTTTTGTTTGCGGTACGCGGGCCTCTCACTGTTGTGGCCTCTCTCGTTGCAGAGCACAGGCTCCGGACGCGCAGGCTCAGCGGCCATGGCTCACGGGCCCAGCCGCTCCGCAGCATGTGGGATCTTCCCGGACCGGGGCACGAACCCGTGTCCCCTGCATCGGCAGGCAGACTCTCAACCACTGCACCACCAGGGAAGCCCCTGGGAACATCTTAAATGTCCAAGAGTGGAGGGATGGCTGAATAAACTGTATCATCACACAACTGAATACAGCCATTTAAACTGAAGAAAGTACTCTCTATGGATCTATTAGGATAATCCTGATGTTTAAGGTTTTCAAAAAACTGTAAACAGATACTTATAATATGATCTCATTAATTTTAAAAACACACAAGACTATATATAGCGTGTGTGAGCTAAAAGAATTAAAAACAAAAAACAACCATGGAGGAATCACCCAACTCTTGGTGACCATTACATTCTAGGAAGAGATCAAGTAAACTGGGATGGATTGTGAGGACAGGGCTTAGTTCTATTCTTCTAATATTTTATTTCTTTTAAAAAATCAGACATAATATGCAAAAACATTAGCATTTGTAAATCTGGCTGTCACATGGGATTCTATTATCCTTTATATTTTGAAATATTTTTATACTGAAAAAAGGGAGTACAGATTTTAAGACAAAAATTCAGAAGCTATAAAAGATAAATTCAACAACATAAAGATTTAAGAAGCAGAGGGCGGCAGGAGAAGGGGGAGAGAGAGAGGATGAACAGTTTAAAAACAAATGACAAACTAGGAAAAGTATCTCTGCAACATAATATGTATCAGACCAACGAATTCCCTTAGCCTGTAATGTGCTCATGCAAGTCAATAAGGAAACAAGTCAACAAATCAGACAAATAGGCAAAGGACATGAATGAGCAGTTGACAGTACATAATATAATGGCACAGAAGAAAGACCCATTCTTCACAGATTGTAACAGCAAAGCTCCAGAGGCCTGAGAGCCCACGCTGCTTGGGGAGGTGGGGAAACAGGTCCTCTGTCAGATCAGGAGTGGATCAGGGTGACCTTTTTGGAAGTGACCTGGCAATATCTGTCGAAATCCCCTTAGCCTGGGA
Organism: Hyperoodon ampullatus; assembly: GCF_949752795.1. Lineage (NCBI taxonomy): Eukaryota > Metazoa > Chordata > Mammalia > Artiodactyla > Ziphiidae > Hyperoodon > Hyperoodon ampullatus. The sequence goes on from NC_136920.1 coordinate 89,122,850, forward strand.
ATTCCATTGCTAGAAGTTTATTCTACAGAAAAGTCTCCTATATTTGCATGAACTTTTCTATCACAGTCTTTACAGACAGCACTATTTGTAACAGTGAAAGATGTAAATGACTTGAAATTCTACCGAAAATCCACAAGGACCTGTTTAGAAGCATCACCACACAAACAACGAACAGAACGCTATGCAGCTGTGAAAAAGAGGATGCAAATGCATGCACGCTGACACCAGATTATCTCCCAAGTACATGATGAAACTTTAAAAAGGCGGGTGGAGAGCAGTGTTCTGTGTATCTCCAATGCCCTTTTAACAAAAGACTTACACACATATATGTAAATATGTCGCTAAAGGAATAGATTATTCAAAGGATGCGGAAGAAACTAAGGGGGCAGGGGTCTAGAATGGGAGAAAGGCCTTCTTTATCTCATATACCCTTTTTTTTTTTTTTTTTTTTGGCTGTGTTGGGTCTTTGTTTCTGTGCGAGGGCTTTCTCCAGTTGCGGCGAGCAGGGGCCACTCTTTATCGCGGTGCGCGGACCTCTCACTGTCGCAGCCTCTCCCGTAGCAGAGCACAGGCTCCAGACGTGCAGGCTCAGTCGTTGTGGCACACGGGCTCAGTAGTTGTGGCTTGCGGGCTCTAGAGTGCAGGCTCAGTAGTTGTGGCTCACAGGCCTAGCCACTCCGCAGCATGTGGGATCTTCCCGGACCAGGGCTTGAACCTGTGTCCCCTGCATTGGCAGGCAGATTCTTAACCACTGCACCACCAGGGAAGCCCCATATACCCTTTTTATGTTTAATTTTTTTTAACGGGTGAGTGTGATACACTTTCAACTAAAATTTTGCTGAAAGGAAAAAAAAAAAAAAAAAAGGAATGTAAACTCTGGAGTCTCACACACCCGGACCTGAATTCCAGACCGACCACTTACTGGCTGCACAAGTGTTGGATCCTCTCTGGATCTCAAGTTTTCTGCTGCATCAAATGGAGATAAAAACAGGGCACTTCCTCCTAGGGTGGGTGGATATGCCAGGTAAGAGGGGCTCTAAGGTTGTTACCGTGGAGAAGTAGAAGCAGCTGGTCTCAGACTCCAGAATGCGCTTCATCTTTCCCCCTCATGGATCCAATGGAACCAGGCCCTTCTTATCTCTCCTTATGTCCCACTCCGCAGACAGGGAACAGCAGGGGCAGGGCCACCAGGCACAGCTATGCAGACTGGGTGTGCGTGGCCAGGCCTGGGTGGGGAGTGAGGGCTGAAATCCAGCCCTCCCTTGGCTTGTCAAACCATCGCCCTGGTGCAGGGTTGTGTCCAATCGCAGGGGTCATTCATTCTGCTTTCCATAAAGGCTCTGTACAGGCTAGCAGCAACATCATTTACAGCAGAGCAATTTAACCCTTCTCCAGAATCCTTGCCAGGTTATAAAGAGCCCAGTGAAAAGATCTGGGGGTACACAGACCAGGGGCGGGGCATAGCCATTCGGAAAGTTAGTACAGTTATCTCATCCATATTTATCTTTCCATGCGTCATTTCCTCTGAATTCACAGAGACACCCTGTTTTACCAGCAAAAGTGGTTTCTAGGGAGAGTCCTGCCACCTTCGGCCCATCGGTACCCACTTCGTAAACCTTGGGCAGCTGGGTGACATTCTAAGTGAGGTCACCCTGAGACGAATCCTGCGTGGGGGAAGGAAAGCCAAGGGGACAACCCTGCCCTGCCTGCCTGCTCCTCAGAAGGGCTTGTCTGCAAGAACATCCCTGTCCCAGGGCAGGTTTGGGGTCCTGAGGCCTCCAGGGACACGGTGAGGCTGGGCAGTCCAGAAGAAACAGGAGATGACAGGGACTGTGGGCCTACTGCACCCAGGGCACCGCCTCAGGCACTGAACTACAGCAGGAAACAAGGTAACAGGCCTGTGCTCCTGGACTGTACACCTGGGGAGTGAGGGGGAGGGGCAGGGGGAGACACCTGACAACCACATAGATGAATAAGAAAAGGTGCCATGAAACACACGGTGAGGGCTTCCCTGGTGGCGCAGTGGTTAAGAATCCGCCTGCCAGTGCAGGGGACGCGGGTTCGAGCCCTGGTCCCGGAAGATCCCACATGCCGTGGAGCAACTAAGCCCGTGCGCCGCAACTACTGAGCCTGCGCTCTAGAGCCCACGAGCCACAACTACTGAGCCCACGTGCCACAACTACTGAAGCCTGCACACCTAGAGTCTGTGCTCCGCAACAAGAGAAGCCACCGCAGTAAGTCTGTGCACCGTAACGAAGAGTAGCCCCCACTCACCGCAACTAGAGAAAGACTGCGCGCAGCAATGAAGACCCAACGCAGCCAAAAATAAATAAAATAAGTAAATCTATTTTAAAAAAAGAAGAAGAAGGAACACACGGTGAGGCCATCAGAACAGGGCAGTGGAGCAGAGGGAGATGGGGCAGCACCTTGGGATGGAGCGTTGGCAGGTCCCTGAGGGGCTGGCTCTTGACCTCAGACCTAAGTGAGAGGCGGTCATGGAAAGGGGGCTGGGGGAGTGGGAGCAGAGGTTCCAGCCCGAGAGAAGAGCAAAGACCCTGGGGCCTGTGGGGTGTAAGTAACAGAAACAAGTCCAAAGTCACCGGAGACAGTGAGGAAGGGCCAGTGGCGGTGCCAGGGAGACCTGCTGGCCGGGTGGTACAGGACGTCACAGGCCACCCTGGAGCCTGGACGTTACTCAGGGTTCCATGAGAAGTCACTGGAGGGTATGAACAGAGGAGTGACACTCTGGATTCTTTTTTTTTTTTTAGTACGCGGGCCTCTCACTGTTGCGGCCTCTCCCGTTCCGGAGCACAGGCTCCGGACGCGCAGGCTCAGTGGCCATGGCTCACGGGCCCAGCCGCTCCGCGGCATGTGGGATCTTCCCGGACCGGGGCACAAACCCGTGTCCCCTGAATCGGCAGGCGGACTCTCAACCACTGCGCCACCAGGGAAGCCCTGGATTCATTTTTTAAAGATCCCTGGGGCTGTTTGGCAGCTCTTGTGCATAACTTCATTTAATTTTTAAAACACTCTGTGTGGTAGTCCTCTTTCATTGTCATTTACAGATGAGCAAACAGGCACACAGAGATACATTAAGGGTCCTGGGGTCTCCAGAGATAAAGAATTCAAGCAGTCTGAACTGCTCAGAAGCCCTACACTCTCTGGCACCCATGAATTGGGGGGAGCTGTCTGGGGTGGATCTAGAAAAGCTCCTACGTCTCTTGGGCCTCAGGTTTCCCATCTGTGAAATGGGAGTAGCAAGAACAAGTTCTGGGAGGTGTGGGAGCCTCAAAACATATCCCAGGATTGAAAGCCCGCAGCCTTAGCACCGGCTGAGCCCAGAGCAAGCACGCGGCCCCTGGAAGCTGAAGGTGACTCCTGGTCTGGGCCTCCCCCAGTGCGTGGCAGCCCCTCTCCACTCCAGGTCTGCCCCAGCCCTGCACGGGGAGCAGTCCAGGGCTCCCACCTGACACCACAGCCACGACTGCACTCACCTCTCCTCCCAGCCGCGGGTCCACTGCACTCATGGCACACATGCAGCTGCCCGGGGACCGGGGGGACTGCCGCCCAGACTCTGCCTGCACTGAACGTGGATCCCACGTACAGGCCAGGCTCAGGGGGCGTTGGAGTCCTCAGTGGCCAAGCCGCTCTCCCTTTCCAGGTACAGCTCCTCCTAGAGAAAGTGCCCAGTCCCACGGGGCGTGGCCACAGACCTCCAGCCAGCGCCAAGCTGTCCCCCTCCCCCGGCAGCTCCAGGAGCAGCACCCGCTCCACTCGAGCAGTGCCTCATTTGCAGAGTGGTGTCCCCTCTCCAGAGCTGGTACTCCCGCAGTCCCCCAGCAGGGACGGTACAGGGCCAAGTTCAGTCCACGCCTCAATTTCTATCAGGAGCCCACCAGGGTCAGAGGTGCTGAGGGTGGGATTAGGGCAGAAGGGGAGGACTATGCATGGTGGTGTGCGGCGGGGCAGCACGGCCTCTGGGGTGGGGTTTCTGGAGGAGAAATGAAACTGCGGAGAATGAAAACAAGACCTCCATTTCCTGCATCAGCCTGTCCCCTGGGAACAGCGAAGCCGATAAGAGAGACCCTTTTGAGATCGTTTCACATCAGTAAGATGTTTCCACAAATCAGCTGTTTGTACAACTCTCCTGGAGGTAAAGGTTACCAGTGAGGGAAGGGGAGGGGCGGCTAGCATTCTAGGTGTTGCTGGGGAAGGTGCAGACCCTCCAGTCTGACCAGTGGTCCCTCTGGGGCAGGGCGGGGGCAGGGCAGGTGGGACTGCTGGCAGGAGGGCTGCCAGGTCACCAGGGATGACCCAGAGCCTCCCCTGCCAGGGGCTCACGCAGCCCCTGTGGGGAAACAGGGAGGCAGATCTGAGCACACACAGAGCCGGGAGGCACCCAGAGGACACTCTGAGCCCCTTCCCAGGCCAACTCCGCTCTGGTCCACTGAGACCCTCCGTGTTGAAAACCTACAAACACACCTCTGAGCACAAACACACGAATCCCTGTTCAAGCACAGGAGCACACCCCAGAATAAACATGACCCCTACACACTCACACGCACCTCTCCCCCTCTCTCTTTCTCTCTCTCTCTCCTCCTTCCTCCTCCTCCCTGCTGGCCCCACTTCCCGCCACAACGTACAGCTTCTGGGGCCTGCTGGGCCTCCTCTGCCAGGGCGCTGTCTTCCCCCATCTTTCGAGAAGGCACTGCCCACCAGCTTCCTTCAACTTCAGCTCCGGCTCCAGCGGAGTTTGTTTGCCAGATTGCAGGTCCCCTGGGCTGTCAGCCAGGGAGCCTGAGATTCAGGAGGGGCCAGGAGTGGCTGAGCCAGTCCTCCGGGGATCTTGTCATCTCCAAAAGTTGAGTAAAGGGGAGCCCTGGGTTCCTGGCTTGGGGCGGCCAAGCCCAGCTCCCAGGAAGGGAGCCCCACCCCAGCTGTGCTCAGAGGTACCCGGGAAGGTGGGTTGTCGAGCAAGGGGCTGCAGGAAAGCAAAGGGGGAGGACACTCGGCCTTGTAAGCGTGTGCCCGGGGCCAGGGGAGGGTCCTGGGGCAGCCTGTGGCCAATGTCAGGCACGGGGCAGAGGCTGCTGCCCCGGGGCAGGGCACCCCCCCAGCAGCAGCATTCACCCACCACCCTCCTGGCCTGTCCCAGCCTCTCTGCGCCTGCACCTGATCTTGATCTTCCCGCTAACAAGTCCAGGAAACCCCTAGGCCTTCCCCGGCCCACCTCCCACCCCGTTCAAGCCCTTTTGGGCTTAAGCCCTGAGGCATTAGCAATTCCAGACTCATCCTGTCTCCCAGCCCTGGGGGAGGCGGAGGGGGGCAGGACTGGAGCAGTCAGGGCCTGGGGACTGAGGATTCCAGTCTGGGGCTTGCGCGGCAGGTTTGGGCCGTGCCCACGCCACCTCTCCCCAGAGCTGCTGGCCCAGGGTCATACAGGGTGCCCCTGGGCGGGCACCCTTAATCTCATGGAGGGCAGTGCCGGGGGTCAAGCCACGAGCCAGAACCCTGGGCTCTCTGCCACTCACGCCCAGGAAAACCCCGGGCTTGGCCAGCGCTCCTCCACTCTGCCCTTTTGGGAGCCGTCCTGGTTCTCAGGCTGGAAGGGCAAGAGCTGTCAGTCCACCGCGGGCCGCGCATCAGCACCACCCTCAGGGCCAGACCACATCCGGGCTCTTTCTGAGGAAGCCTGGTGCCAGAAGCAGACTCAGAGAAACTGAGGCACAGAGGAGACTCTGAGAAGGCCTAGGAGACTGAGCTACCGCGGGGCCCTGGCCCCGTCTGAAGGTGGGAGGCCCGACAGCCGCCCCCATCCATCCTCTTGGCCTCTTCCGCGAGCCCTTCCTCCTGCCTAGAAGCTGTCAGGATCAGGGTCCTGGGACAGGGCCCCTCCCGCCCCCAGGAACACACCCAAGTCTGGCCAGCTCACCTGGCCTTCCCGGCCTGTCAGTCCAGCTGTTCCGGAAAGAGAACATTTTCTTCTCACTGTATTTGGACAGCTGCGGGGACAGTGACAGTGAGAAGAGAGTGTCTGATTATTGAGGGGGTGTGTGTGCAGGGGACAGGGCCACAGGGCCTCTGAAGTGGCCGAGGGTCTGGAGCTGGGGAGGCCCCAGATGGGGGGCTGCGTGAGGAGCTGGGAGGCCTGGGGCCACCCGACAGGGTCAGCGTCCCTCAGCAGCACCATCAAGAGAGTAGCTGGAGGGGCTTCCGGCCCAGGTCTGGGGCTATAGGAGGAGGGACGAGAAGCGCAAGGCACCAGGGAGACCGATTCCCATCTTTAGGGAATGTGCTCGGTTACAGGGTGGGGTAAGGACGCCTCTCAGGCCCAGCAGCCCCTCCTCTGCAGGTCCAGGGCTGACAGGCAGGGATCCAGAAGGGAAGACAAGGCGCCCACAGGACAAGGCCAGAGGACCTGGAAACGGAGCTTCCTCCGCCCTGGGAGGCGGGAAGTAGGACCGCGGGGTCAAGCCAAGGCTCTTCCTCCTGCTGCTGCCCACCCTCCCTCCTTCTCAATGGTCTTCTCTCCCTCCCTCCCCTCCCCGCCCCTCCCGGCCCTTGTCCCCTTTCCAGCCGCCCCATCCTGCTGTCACCTTGTCCCCATCTCCAACTCCTCCTGCCTGCCTCCCCCGCCCCGGTTATGTAAGGGGCCTGAGAACACACAGAGGGAGCTTTGTTGTCAAACCAAATCCATACGGAGCCGGGATCGGCCAACGCAGCTGTTCCCCATTCCCTCCGCCTTGGCAGGGGTGAGGCACCAGGCAGGAAGCCCCCCCACGCCTCCATCTGGGGAGGTGGGGGGGCAAAACACGCTGGCCCCAGGGCCCCCATGCAGCTGAATGGGTGGCCCGGGATCAGCCACCACCGCGTGGGACCACAACAGGGGAGCAGCTGGCCCCCAAGACAGAGGAAAGCCTCAGTGCAGAGCCAGGGCCCCAAAGCCCAGAGAGGAGAGCTCTGGGCTAGGAGCAGGGCTGCACAGTGAAGGCCTGGAGGGGGGCCCAGACCCCCACCAGTGGACCCCATTCTTGTCCACACGTGGATGCAGGCCCGTGTTCTCTCTGCCGCACAACCCGTGTACATACTCTCCCGCGCGCGCAAGAGCACACACACACACACACACACACACACGCTGTGTGTGCTCACCTGGAAGGCATCTGAGCAGAAATCTCCTCCCTGCTCTGATCAGCCTCCTCCATCCCAGCAGGTACCTCTGGAGAGAGGAGGGTGGAGGGCAGAGGTCAGAGGCCAGAGAAGCTCCACCAGCCAGCTCTTCTTTGGAGGCCCTCTGGCTCCGGGATGAGATCCTGCCTTCCCGCCCAGGAAGATGTCCAAGAAGGGAGGTGAGGGCCCAGGAAGCTGAGCTTAAGATCAGAGCATCCGCACCTGGGGCAGGCTCTGTCCCGTCACCCAACCCGACTGCTGGACGAGCGTCCCGCTCGAAGATGCCGGGGCCGCCAACAAGAGGAGGCGCTCCTGCACCTCCACGGCTGCAGGGCACCCACCCGAAGTCCAGCTGCCACATCAGGCAGGACAGCGAGGATGCCGAGGCCGGGGTGGGGCGGGGGCAGAGGGGCAAGGGAAGGAAGAGGAGGCAGACACAAAGGAAGAGGGAGGGCTGGGGGAGGGGCTGAGAGAAACCTGAAGGGGAAGGGAAGGCAGGCAGGGGGAAAAAGAGGAGAAAGAGGAAAAGGACCAAAGAGGGGACAAGAGGAGAAGGGGGCGGTGTGGAGAGAAGGGCTCACACCTCCTGCAAGGATGCCTCCACACCCTCTCAGCCAGACAGGCGGGTCCAGGAGAAGCAGCACCGGGCGGGGGTGTTTCCAGAGCACTGGTCCCAGCCCACCCAGTCCCACCGTCAGCCACGCCCCAGGGGTTTCAGCCTCAACAATCCTGGATCATTGGAACCAGAGGACAAACCAGGACCTTGGAGAAAGGAGAGACAGGGGTGGGATGGAGCACCGGAGAGGCAGCCCCTGCCCGGGGGGAAAAGTCGCTCTGAGACCTTGCAAAGTAAGTTACTTTTTTGAGGCTCAGCTCCCACCTTTGCAAAAAGAAAGAGTTACCGAGAGGCTACTATGTGCCAGTGAGGTGCCGGGTGCTGGGGACACGATGGGGAGTCAGACGGTCACGGGTCCTACTCGACAGTCTAACATCAGCCGGGACCTCTGAGGCCTCCCCAGCTGGCCGGTGTCTATCATCTGTGCTCCGAGATCCATCCCGTGAGCTGCGCTGCGGCAGACGCTATTAGCCCAGTTATCAGATGGGCTGATGGAGAACCAAAGTCCCAGACCTGCCTGAGGTCACACAGCTGGGAGCGGACAGAGAAGACAAAGGCCGCCTGCCTGGCTTCCTGGCCCCGAAGGAAGGCACTCTGCAGTCTCTGGGCCGCACCCTGAATCACAGAAAGCCCACCAGCCAGCACTTACAGAGCCAGGCCCCAGGTGCTGGGACATGATCTGAAACGCACTCGGGCTCAGAAACCGAGGCTCCGTGTCGGGCCCAAGGCTGTGCAGCCCTGCCCTCCCCCACCCGTCTGAGCTCACGGGTGGTAGGGTCCCCTGATGTCACAGGCTGGGACCTGTGGGGGGGTTGGGTAAGTGGCAAGGGTGCCCGGCCGTCAGGGGAGCCTCAGAACAGGCTCGAGTCGGATGCAATCTAGGAAGGGGGCTGCCAACGGCGCCCAAGCCACCGTCAGGGGACAGTGGGAGCAGAGGTGGGGAGTGAGAACACGCGGCTGGGGAAGTAGAACAGTCCGACCGGTGCCCAAAGGAGGTTTTCAAATAAAAAGGGTTTTAAGCCAAGACACCCTCTCTCCCGCTTTCAAATGAGATTTTATGTGGAAACCCAATATGTAGAAGGAATAAGAGTGGAGTCGTTTGGGGTGAAGCAAGAATGGGGGCGCACCCGCCTCTTGAGCCCTCACTCCTGAGATGACACCCCAGAGGGTTCCACCCCTGGGGAGCTTTTCGTGGACCCAGATAAGGGGAGAGCTGACACTGGGCAGGAGGGGAGGTTAGGACCAGTCTGTACGAGGACCCAAAGGCAGGGCTGAGGAGGGAATGGGGGCAGGAACGTGACCAGCTGGCCCTGGCATGGGGGAGGGGGGATGCCCTCCCGGTGGGCAGACTCCTGCCCACCCCACCCCCAGGGCTCCTGCCTGCCTCTCCTGTGTCTGAAAAGGCTGCCAGGCCAGGCTCCAAACAGCTCAGCTGTCAAAAGGGAAACGCTTCGCCTTTCGCCCCAAGAAAAGGGAGAAGCAAAGCAGGGACACAGTGAAGACAATGTCACATCCGATCTATATCCTCCCTTTGTTCATCAAACAAATATTTACTGAGCACATATTATTTGTTAGACATAATTCCAGGCATGAAGAACATGGCAATGAGATGACAGGTTCCTGGAGCTTACATGAAAACCCTAAAAAGTCAGGGAGGAAAACGCCTGGAAAGTTTTCAAACCCATTTCACACCACAAACATGCCCCTCCAATGCCTGCATCTCCTCTGGACCGTCCCTGCCAAGGTCACGGGTCCAAGCTTGAACATCTTCAGCCACAGGGCACTTGGCCCCTACACAGGCAGAGGCCTGCTCTTGAAAGCTCCAGATGGCCACACTGAAGACCCTGGGTCCCTCCCCGCCCAGCCTAGGCAAGGGAGCCCACAGAGCACTGAACACGCCGTTCAATGTGCAAGTTCTACTTTTTATCACGACAAAATACGAAGCTTCATCTCGAGTTTTGCTGGTTCTGAGTCAATTGCTCGGAACCAAAGGAAATAAGCCGTCTCCCTTCTCACCTGCCCAGAGCTCCCAGGTCCCTCGGTCTCTGCCACCGCCCGTCCCCTGCTTTGCTCCCCTCCCGTGACCTTCAAGCAGTGGGTTGCCAGGGTGGGCCCCTGCTGGCCCCCACTTCTCTCCTGCCATCCCTTCCAACCAGGCCTCCCTCCTCCTGACCTGAGTGGCCTCTAAGGAGCAAAGGGGGAGCAGGTCTTTGAGGAGACTCTCCGGCCTTGAGCCAGGCCAGGCCAGGGTCCAGGAGAGCCCCAGAGCAAAGGCACTGTGGCCCGGCAGGAATCTGGGGATGCCAGATGCCAGGGGCAGCCACCTTGGCCGGGTCCCTGTGCTCAGACCCCCGGAGGACCCCTCCCCTTCCCCACGTGTCGCCGTGGTTGCCGGATGAGGCCTTGCAGCCTTGTGGGCGGCAGCGGGGGAGCCGCATTTCCAAGGAATAGGAGTCGATGGGCAGGCCAGATGGAAGCAATTACGGGAGGGAAAGCGGGAGAGGTGGGGGCTGGCAGGGGCTGGGAGGGGCCGCAGCGGGGAGGGAGGAAGGAGAGCCCAGCCCTGCCCAGCTGAGAGAGGCAGGGGATGGGCAGGCAGGACCCGCAGGGCCAGACGTGGGCTTCAGGGCCGCACAGAGCCCTGGGCTGCGAATCCAGGAGGGCTGTGTTCTCCTTTGTCACCCACACCCGGTGGCCTTGAGCAAACCCTTTCACACCTCTGAACCTCGCCCTCTTCGTGGATCACAGGGCAGGGGAAGATGAGCTTGCAGAGCAGTAGTGAACTGGGCTGAAAAGTGCAGGTTTTGGAAACAGGCTTAGCTAGGAGTCCCAGCTCAGCTGCTTAGGAGTCCTGTGACCTTGGCCAAATGGTTTAATCTTCCCGAGCCTCCATGGCTTCATTTACAAATGGGCTTAATGAAAGGGTTGCTTACGTGAAGTGATGTTGATGTAAATAAGTGGACAGCACTTTTTTTTTTTTTAGGTTTATTGGGTCAGGCTTTTAATAAGTGCTCAATAGACAAATCATAACTAGTTTTGTTATTTGCTAAGTCCCTTTTTACTATAAGGACAGGTATTTGCAGAGGCTGCATGGCAGAGGACACAGGGCAGACCATGGACACAGGCGCATCACCGCAGGCCCTGGAACGTGCACCCCGGAGGAGGGTTTGGACCCACGCAGAACAACGGTACGTGAGCCCGGCGCTCTGCAAACTGCTCCGTGTCCTCTTTCTAGCAACCATGGTCCCCACCCTGCGCAGGAAAGCAAAATCCTGGGGCCCCTGACACACTGGGGCTTTGAAGTGAAGCTGCAGGCAGGACGAAGGGACTATCCAACAGCCAGGCCTTCCTCACCCTCGAGGCCCAGATGGACACCCCCACCCCCGGCCACCCCCCGGCCCCAGCAGCACCCTCCTCCCTGCTGGGCTCAGGGCAGAAGCCAGGGCTTCGGATTCTAGAGCGTTCACCTCATCTCTCTGCAGGATGGCTTTGCAGGGTGTGGGGTGGCAGAGATAAGGCAGTCATCCGGCTGGAGGTCTCCCGGTCCCAGGCAAGGGGCCAAGATTAAAGTAAAACCTGCAGCTTGGGGATGGCCTTCCTCACTCTGAAGAGCGATCAACCCAGTGCAACCCCTGGCAGAGTTCACCCCGTGCCAGCCTCAGGGGCACCAGTCGGAGGCCCATGGCACCTGGCTGGGGCCCACGCACCACATACAGCTGCTCCCACTTGTAGCTACATTTGACCACTTCCTCTATCCGTAGAATAAAGAGCGTCACTCACACTCTCTCTCACACACACACACACACACACACACACTAGGAATGTGACACAGGTCAGGAGTGAACGTGAGGCCAGGGGTGGCCAGCAGCCCCTCCAGGGGCACTCAGAACACTCGTGTAGAAATGCTGAGCACCTCTGGGAAGGGGTGACAAGCGAGAGAGGGGAATGAATGACTACAGGCACCCAAACCTGCCTGCTCTAGTCATTTCCTCAAGGAAACCAAAGGTTTCAGGTCAAGGACAAGAGTCGAGAAGGAAGGAGGACCTGAGGTCGAGAGGCATGAGAAGCCAGCTCGTTTCTGCAGGGAAGTGTGTAACCCCAGGGCAGCTGAGGAGTCGGGGGGGGCGGGGCAGGCCCTGTATGTTTTCTGGGTGTCCCCCCACTCACTGCCCTGCTCCCTAGCACCGAGGGTCCAACCCCCAGGGCCTGAGAACTCAGCTGGGTTGTGGTGGACGCCTTGGGCACAATCTGTAGGTCTGGCTCTCAGACTCTGGGACCCTCTGGGACACTGATCTGAAGGGTCCCTTTCAGGAGGCTGGAGGTCCCCACCCCACCATGGGCTGGGACCACTGTGTGTCATTCTGAGGTGGAGGGACCCCTTCCCCACGACGGCGGGGGCAAACCTTTGAGCCGCTCTGAGAGAAGGAATTTGCCCAGAGAACGTACCCAGGTAGGGTCTGGGCAGGCACCCAGTGCAGGGCAGATGCCAGGCCAGTAGGGGTAAACCACAGACGGCCACAGCTTAAGCTGGGGCACGGGAAGGGGGATCTGGCCTCTCTGCTCCAGCTGGTGAAGGGTAGGGGGGGCTTCTTTCCAGGATTTGTTATATAATTCTGAAAGGAGCAGATTCTCGGTTCTCTCCAGAAAACTGGATCCCAGGGATCTAAGAGGGCTGGCAGGGTGAAGAGGCTGAGCAAGTCTGTTTCTGAGGAGTAGGGACTGAGTCACTGCTCTGGGTAGGGAAGGGGTGAGGGAGGGAAGGGAAAGACGGCCCAGAAGACGCGGAGGGCTTCCCTAGCCCAGGCCTCCACTCACGGGCAAGGGGCCTGTGGCTCTGAGCACAGCCCACTCCCAAGCCACAGATGCCTCTCCGCCCACAGTCCAAGCAAGAGGCTCCCGCGCTACTTTCCTAACTCCACCTCCTGTCTACCCTCCCCTCCTAACCCCTGACCACCCGGACTCTGGGGGGAAGCCCCCGACTCCTGGCTCTCCCTCAGCTGCTGGAAGGGAGACCCGGGGCCCAGGGGACAGACTAAGATCTCCCGCCCAGCACATGGATGCTGAGGGATGGAGGCATGAAGAGCACGTGCAGGGGAGACACGAGCAGAGCCAGGAACAGGCTAGAGGGACCTGGGCCACCTCGGCTCGGGCAGGGTTTATTCACAGATGAGCTCCCGGAAAAGAGAAAAAGCCCCAGAAGTTCATTTCTAGGCCCCAAACAGCTGGCGCCTCCCAGGCACCCTCTCTAGAATTGTGGGGCAGCTTTGGTGAGCGTGGAAAACTTTGGAGAGTGCGGGAGAACCGCTGCTAATAGCAAACACTCACATACCTCCGCCTCTGTGCAGGCACCTTCCACAGTACCCAGCGCCTTTATGATCCCCCCTCCCTGCCCCCCGTTGCACAGCAAAGCTCAGGAGAGAGCGGTATTGGTTTGTGCCTCTGGTGACACCCTAGCTGTACCAGGCCTGTTCCCAAGGTTCCGCAAAGAATAAGTCTGCCTGAACTTGGCTTCCACACTGTGCCTCCCCCCAGCGGTGGAAAGCACAGGCTTCTGTGAGAAGCGCATGGGGGTGCCAGCCTGTGGGTGGGCATGAGGTCACATGGGCACAGCTGAGCACCAGGACGGTGCCTGTAGCCCCAGTCCTCTGGCAGGAGCCCCCAACCCCGGCACTCGGGACCCAGTCTGCGGGACAGACAGAGGAAGTGGCAGCAGTAGGTCAGGCCTCCGATGCCCAGAAGGAGCCTCCCCCAGGACTGGGAATGGAGGGGGCAGTGCTGGCAGACATGTTGGCAGCTCTGGGCTGCCTGGGAGGTCCCAGCCAGCAGGGGCCCCAGGGGGGCACCCAGCACAGATGGCTGAGCCCAGCGATTCTGCCCCCAGCTGGACTCCACCTTCACCCCAACCCCATCCCGTCCCACTGCCCACCAGCCAGGCAGCTCTGTGGCCGAGTGGCCTAGGCCCAAAGAGCCCCGCAACGTGGACTGGTGTCTTGGGCACAGCCAGCCTGCAACTAGCAGCCCCACCTTTGGGCTCTACTTGGTGACCTTGGGTCTCCTGCACACAGCCGGACCCAGCAGAGCCTGCCACTTGCAGGCATGCCAGCTCAGGATCTCCTGGACTCGGTGGGGCAGCTGTGGGGAGAAGTCGGCTCAGAAGATGCGCAGGGGTGGGGGCTAGAAACTTTCCAGAGAAGAGGATCATCCCGTTTGCTCACTCCCAAGGAGCAGAAAGAATCGGCTTCCCGCGAAAAACTGGTCCAGGGCAAGGGATCCCAGGGCTGTGGCCTCCCCACCCAGCCCCGGCCCCGCGCGGCGCCCACGTGCCCGGCCCGACCACCTCCCCGGCCGCGGCGCCGGGCGGGGAACCGGGCAACCGGGCAGCCGGGACCTGGAGGCGCTCCCCACCCTCCCTCGCGGGCCCAACGGGGAGCGGCCGCCGCGTACTCACCCTCGCGGGTGGCGCGGGGCGAGGCAGGACAGTTCCGCGCGCAGGTCCGATCCGCTAGGCGCACGGGCTGGAGGCGCGGCACTGGCGCGGCGGCTCCGCTCGGCCCGGTCCCTGTCCCGGGCGCGGGGCCGGCCTGCGAGCGGGTAAGTCCGCCTGCTGGGAGGCGGGGGCCCGGGCCCAGGCGGGGGGCGGGGAAGGGGCCGGACACGCTTGCGCACACGGCCGGGGAGCCGACTGGGGAGCGGGCGGGCAGGAGGAGGAAGGGCGGGGTGGGGGAGGAGGAAGGACTCGACTCGGGAGATCCTGCTTGCGGGCGGGGCCGATGCCGGCGGCTCGCGGTGGTCCGAGAGCCGCGGAGGCCGGCGGAGAGGGCAGGCGGCGGGGCCGGGAGCGAGGGGCGCGGAGGGGTCGACCGACCGGGCGGGCGCGGAGGGGTCGATCGACCGGGCAGGCGCGGAGGGGCGGGAGAGGAGGCTGGTGGGGTGAGGGTAGAGTTCTGGCGGGCGCAACCTGTGAGCGGCACCAGGATGGATATGCCCAACGCAGCCTCTGCACACCCTCCTGGAAACAATGAGACCCAACAAAGGGTTCTCCGCTCTCCCACGCAATGAACCGTGTCCTTCCCTCGCTCGGGAAAGTGAGGCACAGAAGAGGGAGGGCCACCCGTACTCCCCATGCACGGTGGCCAGGTGCCCTGGACGGAGACCTGGACCCTCCCTCTGCCCTAGTCTCGACCTGCCACCCCCAAACTGCTCCCTCTGCAGCCTCTTTGCACACCCTATCTTTGGCCCTGAGAAAGCTTCTCAGTTGCTGTTCCTTACTGAAGGCGCCAAGCATCCTGTCTCCAGGGGAAACCCCATCAGGCCCTTACCCTGGTTCCTGAGGCCACCCACCCCAATCAAACCTGGGAACTACTCAGGCCGAAGAATAGTCCAAAAGTCACCCGCAGGACAATCCCCATCCCCCGAGACACTCTTTCATAGGTGCACAGCATTTACTGAGCGCTTAGTGTGAACAGCCTGATGCTGGGGGCTCCAAGGAAAAACGTAAGACACCCCCCCGCCCCCCCCCAGGAAGCTTACTAGAAAGAAGGCTCACAGTGGACTCCCACTCAAAAATAAGTTAGGACATAAAAGCTTTTGCACAGCAAAGGAAACCATAAACAAGATGAAAAGACAACCCTCAGAATGGGAGAAAATATTTGCAAATGAAGCAACTGACAAAGGATTAATCTCCAAAATTTACAAGCAGCTCATGCAGCTCAATACCAACAAAACAAACAACCCAATCCAAAAATGGGAAGAAGACCTAAATAGACATTTCTCCAAAGAAGATATACAGATTGCCAACAAACACATGGAAGAATGCTCAACATCATTAATCATTGGAGAAATGCAAATCAAAACTACAATGAGATATCATCTCACACCGGTCAGAATGGCCATCATCAAAAAATCTACAAACAATAAATGCTGGAGAGGGTGTGGAGAAAAGGGAACCCTCTTGCACTGTTGGTGGGAATGTAAATTGATACAGCCACTATGGAGAACAGTATGGAGGTTCCTTAGAAAACTAAAAATAGAACTACCATACGACCCAGCAATCCCACTACTGGGCATACACCCTGATAAAACCATAATTCAAAAAGAGTCATGTACCACAATGTTCGTTGCAGCTCTATTTACAGTAGCCAGGACATGGAAGCAACCGAAGTGTCCATCAGCAGATGAATGGATAGAGAAGATGTGGCACATATATACAATGGAATATTACTCAGCCATAAAAAGGAACGAGGGCTTCCCTGGTGGCGCAGTGGTTGAGAGTCCGCCTGCCGATGCAGGGGGCGTAGGTTCGTGCCCCGGTCAGGGAAGATCCCACATGCCGCGGAACGGCTGGGCCCGTGAGCCATGGACGCTGAGCCTGCGCGCCCGGAGCCTGTGCTCCGCAACGGGAGAGGCCACAACAGTGAGAGGCCCGCGTACTGCAAAAAAAAAAAAAAAAAAAAGGAACGAAACAGAGTTATTTGTAGTGAGGTGGATGGACCTAGAGACTGTCATACAGAGTGAAGTAAGTCAGAAAGAGAAAAACAAATACCATATGCTAACACATATATATGGAATCTAAAAAAAAAATAAAAGTGGTCATGAAGAACCTAGGGGCAAGACGGGAATAAAGATGCAGACCTACTAGAGAATGGACTTGAGGATACGGGGAGGGGGAAGGGTAAGCTGTGACAAAGCGCGAGAGTGGCATGGCCATATATACACTACCAAACGTAAAATAGCTAGTGGGAAGTAGCCACATAGCACAGGGAGATCAGCTCGGTGCTTTGTGACCACCTAGAGGGGTGGGATAGGGAGGGAGGGAGGGAGGGAGGGAGGGAGATACAAGAGGGAAGAGGTATGGGGACATATGTGTATGTGTAACTGATTCACTGTTATAAAGCAGAAACTAACACACCATTGTAACGCAATTATACTCCAGTAAAGATGTTAAAAAAAAATAAGTTAGGACAGGATGTGACCAAGTGTAAGGTGTGCGTAACTGACAAAGAGGGTTCACGGAAATGCCAGCTCAAGGCTCACTTCAGCTGAAACTGGAGGGTTTATCTGCTAAGAACATAAAACAGAGGAAGCTCTACCCTGCGTAAGCAAAGTGGAGAAGGCAGGGTGAAGATAGAGGGCTTCAAGTGCTTCCACAGGTGACTCTCCATCCTAAATCCCACCTTCCGTGGGCAGAGGTTTTTCCTACATTTCCCCAGTGTCTAAATTATGCTTGAATAGTGCCTTTGGCTTTGTCAATCAAGCATTCATCCAACAAATCTTTATTGTGTATCAGCTCCAGGTGTGGCACAGTGACTAAAGTCTCTACCTGGGTCAAGGTTAGAGGAAGAGGGAATAGCCTCCCTGGTGCGTGGGTGGGAAAACTGGCCCAGAGAGAGTAAGCAATCACCCAAAGCGACTAGGTGAGTCTGGCAGAGCTGACCTGAGAATCAGCCCAGCTTCTAAACTTTGCAAACTCTTTAATAAACTAGATCTAAACACAGTTGGCAGTTCTTGTTATGAGCCATGTAAACTTCGCTCTGTGGGAAAACAGAACTGAAGGGCCAACTTTTGCTCCCGGAGACCTGATTTCCAACTCTGCCTCGGTCACTAAATAGCTTTAATTTTCTTGCTAGAAAAAAATGGGAATAACTGTGCTTATTCAAAGGGATGTAAGTTCAAATGGATACACATTTGCTCTGGCAGTATAAGGTGCTGTATAAGTACGCGCTTTTATTATGCACACGGAACCAGTAAGCTGTATTCAGATCTCCTCCCTTCCCCCTCCCCCAGCTTATCCCAGACCTGGTTACTGGGTACCCAGAAGATGAGATCCTGACTCCTCTCCTTAGGCTACAATGTGCTTAGAATCTTTTTCTTTTCTTTTTGCGGTACGTGGGCCTTTCACTGTCCTGGCCTCTCCCATTGCCAAGCACGGGCTCCAGACGCGCAGGCTCAGCGGCCATGGCTCACGGGCCCAGCCGCTCCACGGGACGTGGGATCTTCCCGGACTGGGGCACGAACCCGCGTCCCCTGCATCGACAGGCGGACTCTCAACCACTGTGCCACCAGGGAAGCCCTGTGCTTAGCATCTTTTCCCTCATTTTTTTTTTTTTTTGCAGTACGCGGGCCTCTCACTGCTGCGGCCTCTCCCGTTGCGGAGCACAGGCTCCGGACGCGCAGGCCCAGCAGCCATGGCTCACGGGCCCAGCCACTCCGCGGCATGTGGGATCCTCCCAGACCGGGGCACGAACCCGTGTCCCCTGCATCGGCAGGCGGACTCTCAACCACTGTGCCACCAGGGAAGCCCTGTGCTTAGCATCTTTTCCCTCGTTTCTTAATGGCACAGCCAGATGCTTAGCCGGCTGCCTAGAACCCATATCATCTGTGGGGCAGGAGGAAAGCGATTCTGGTACTTTTCACCTGGAGCCCCTCCCAGCTCCACTGCCCCACTTGCCCATCTACAAGGCACTGGGATTTGCTTAGCAAGAGGCAGTGTGGTGGGACAAGCGGGGCTTCGGCTCCTAAAACTGTTCCTCTCGGAGACCAGCTGTGCCAAGGGCGCGTCAAGACACCCTGAGGGTCAGTGGTCTGGGTCCTGGTCCCCTTCCAAGCCATGCTGCCTCCATTCCCACCTCCTCAGCGCCCCCTTTACCTCTCTGGTTCTGTCACTGCTGTGGAAGAGGTGGCGGACACCACTCTGCTGGGGCGACCAGGGGGCCTCTCTCTCTCTCTCTCTCTCTCTCTAGGGAGTAGAGGGAGGAGACAGAGAAGCAAAGGGCGTGGGAGGGGCAGGTGCATCTGGAGTTGGGAGGCCCTGGACTTGTGGCTCCTCCCGGGCAGGCAGGGGTGTGGGTAGGAGGCGTGGAGCCCTTGACACGTGTCTCACAGGATTTTGGCTCCTGTCCTTCACATGTGCCACGTTAGCATCCTGCCGACCAGGAGGAGGGAACAGCAAGATGTCGTTTGAGGAAGAAATAAACCCAATCCAGCATCTCAGACGCTTTTAAAAATAGCAACTCCGGGATGGTGTTTCAGCTCCTATTTTTATCAGATTTATATGGCTGGACGCTGGAGCTGAGCTGTTCCCAGGGTTCTCAATAGCAGCGGACATCACTATTGTAGCCTTAGAAACCTGCCGTAAGGCGAAGGCTAAAATGCATTCCAGGAACCTGTCGGCTGGACGGGATCCTTGAGAAGTCATTGCACACAGCCCTTGTCTCTTTTGGGGCCACGATCAATTAACCACAGAGAGTTTATGGCTTGCTTTTTGCCTTCAAGTCTCTTGGTTACCATGACTTCAGTGCATAATCGAGGATTCACTGCCTTCTAATCCGGAAGTCCTTTTTAATATCTAACCCCAATATATTGGCTGTGTCCTTTAGGCCCTTCTCGCAGTAGGAAAATGGCAGCTAACATTTATAGGTCTTACCATGTCCACAAAATCCTCTTATTTAATCCTCACAAAGCCCCTCGGGGTAGGCACTGCTATCACTCCTAGCTTACAGACAGTTATGTAACTTGCCTGAGATCATATCTGGTTATGGTGCAGGTTCTATGCCAGAATCACCAAACCATGCTGGCTCTCAAAAGGAGGTGGTACAGAACATTAAGAAATTTCCCCTTAGCCTTGACTTTAATTTCTTCCTCATGATCCTGAAGGAAAAACTGGTCAGGGTACTATGGGACATGTGTGCCCCATGCTAGAAGCCAAGTTCTAGGTCCCGGCCATGCTGAGCCACTGTCTCCCTGACTGCTGGCCTTGGCTTGTGCTCGCCACTTGGCTCTCAAGCTTTAGCCCAGAAGTCTGGCTTCTCAGCATAAGCTGCCACAGCCCCCACTGGGTCTTCTCAAAGTACTCATGTCCATGGAGTTACTTTGTAATTATGTCTATGTGTCTCACTAAATTGTAAACTCCACGAGAGCTCTAGCTCCATATTCTTGTCTAAAAACATAAAGTAGGGTAGATATTCAAAACCTTGTTGATTGAACTGAAACACTGTAGTCCCTGCTTATTTTTTAACAGTGGTTAAAACTTGGTAACTTCAAGTTTATAGAGACTTCGGAATCCAGTGTAATTTCAGTAAGAATATGGAGCAAACACAGGGCTGCCAACATTTATTTTGCTAAGTGAGGATTTTTTTTTTTTTTTTTTTTTTTTGCGGTATGCGGGCCTCTCACTGCCGCAGCCTCTCCAGTTGCGGAGCACAGGCTCCGGACGCACAGGCTCAGCGGCCATAGCTCACGGGCCCAGCCGCTCCGCGGCATGTGGGATCCTCCCAGACCGGGGCACGAACCCGTGTCCCCTGCATCGGCAGGCGGACTCTCAACCACTGCGCCACCAGGGAAGCCCTAAGTGAGGATTTTTAAAAAACAACTACTGTTAATTACCACCATCTTCTTACCAAAGAAAGGACATTTTAGGGTTCAATATACGGGTCTGGAATAAAGATTTAGTCCTTTCTGAGAAGGCAGAGTTAGCAGACCCATGTCAGCCTATTCAGGAATAAAATAGATATATTAAACTATTTTGGAATAGAAGCATTACAAGAGAAACATTTTCAAATATTACTTTGTACGTAATTGTTTCTTGATTTGTTTCTCCATTTGGGGATCTGTATCCAACAGAATCAGGCAGTGTGGAGCTAACTGTCCAACTCCTCCTGAAACGTTATTTTTCTCAGTGTCCTGAAGGAATGCTGACAAATACAGAACACTCGGCAATTCTGCTCTGAGGAAACTTCTGGGCAAACAGAGAGGAGCCGAGGAACAGCAGTCCTGTCTCCAGTTGCTCCCCTCCCTCCCCAACCACGCCGGGAAGAAAGTCGGCCAAGAACTGGGGCCTGGTGGCCGGTGGGGAGCCCTCCAGGACTTATCTGGGAAGGTGACATCTACCTCCAGGAGAGCAGGGACACAGGTGTGCACACCAAGGGCACGCGGCTGAACACACAAGGACGTCCACGCTGCCAGAGAGGCTGGCGCTGCTCGTCTTGCTCAGGACGCTCTCTCCGGGGCGGCGGGATGCTGGGTTCTGCTAATGGAAGGAAGGAGGAAAGCCAAGGCAGAGGAGGGGGTGGTTCTCATTCTGCATCCCTCGGGCTGAGGACCGTCTGTCCGCCCACTAGCCAGGAGGCTGAGAGCTTCTTTTTAGTCATCTCTGCATCCCCAGCACTTAGGACACTGTCTGGCTCGAGTCCATCAGCGAGTCAAAGCTTTGGACTCCACCACAACCATGTCACTTTGCCCTGTTGGTTTACGATCACCCAGCACATCACTCTGTAGTGGATCCTCATCCCCGTTCCCCTTGACAAAGAAACAGGCTCAGGACGCCTCGGGTGGACACCGGGAAGAGACCATTTACCACTATCTAGGGCAGTGCTTGGCCTGTAGTATGTGTTTAATAAACATGCGAGGAACAAATGAATGGCGCTCGGCTCTGACTCCAGTCTCCTGGCTCTCAGTCCAGGGGACACAGAATAAGAGCCACCCCCTCGTCTGCCTCAGCTTTCCTCCTCCTTTCACTTTGCGGGACATACATCCTGTCTCCCCTGAGAGTGTGTCCTGAGGAAACAAGACCCAGTAACCCACAGCCCCATGCTAAGGAGCAAACGCCAGCCCCTCTCCAGCAGTGTGATACATCTGTCCACTGGGCTGGAAAGAGAGCCTCATGTGTTTAACTGCATGCTGTCAACGTCTGCACCCGTGTCCCTGTTCTGCTGGAGCAGTGGTAGATGTCACCTTCCCAGATAAGCCCTTGATGGCTTCCTACAGGCCATAGCCTTGGACACTTTGAAGTCCCTTCCTGGCCTCGCGATTCTATGGACAGGGAACTATGATGCTGGTCATACCTTGCACCCAAGGCCCTCAGGGCTTTCAGACTCTGCTGCAACCATGTCACTTTGCCCTGTTGAGACACTGCTTGTATTTCATCTTCTGGCTGCTCCCTGCGAGTTGTTTTATCTTCCTGCCCAGATAACAAACTCAAGGCCAGGGACTCACTGACCAAGTAGCCGAGGCAAAGGTAGGCTTCTTGGGCTTGCATCATCTGATTCTTAAGGCCCTCCCACTTCCAGGAGCGGCCATGCTCCATCCTTGTCAACAAGAGTTTATCAACAGGATTGGCTCACACATGGGAAGTGTGACCTCAATGCTGGGGAGAGAAAGAGGAAGTACTGTCAAAAAGACTCTATAGATTACTTCCAGAAAGCTTTTGTACTTGTTTTTTGGGGGAACTCCCAGACAGGTGGACCTAGAGAACCATTAGGAAGATACAGTAAGTGGGAAGAAGGCAGAGGGCCCCGTGGTGGCAGAACAGGAAGGAGTGAAAGCAGGGAGGCTCAGTTGGATTCCGGATGTGAAGTCGGACAGGCCGGGTGCACGGGGGCCTACAGAAAGCCCCAAGCCCTCCGGGCCAGCTGGGGCTGCCCCCCAGACACTCACCCCCTTCTTAAGACCTTCCCCCTAGCTTCTGCTCACTCCGCTTCCCCAGCAGGCCACACCGTGGGTCCACACCGAATGAGACCGATAGTTTATTCTCATGCTGGGAAGAAGCCAGTACAAAATATATTTTTTAAAAAAAATTCACTTGGTGCTAAAAATCCGGCTGCCCCCCGCCCGCCCCCACCATACACATCAGTGCTCTTTTCCAACTCAGCTTCTCTGGGCCTCCTGCAAGAGCGTGAGGAGGGGGTCATCAGCTCTGAGGGCAAAGGTGAGGGTGCGGCGGCCGTAGTGCTCGGGGTCCTGCTCCAGGTTCTCGATCACCTCCGCCAGCAGGTGGGCCCGCTCCACGCCTGCACCAGGGGCCTCGAAGCCCAGGGCAGTGAAGTGCACGTGCAGGTGGTAGTAGGAGGGCAGGTAGTGCAGGTACACGCGAAGGCGGTCTCCCGCCACCTGGTAGCGCTGCAGGATGGCTTCCTGGCAAGAAAGGGGAGGGGCGGGGAGGGTCACCGTGCTGCCCACACACCGGCACCAGAACCCCCTCCTGCCCACGGCCCCGACCAGCCTCTCCGCCCACTGTTGGCTTCGGATCCCTGTCTTCCATTCTTGGGAGTCAGCAAGTGCAGGTGACAGCAGCAAAGCGGAGGCTCTTTCTCCCAAGGATGGGGACGGTGGCCTCGATCAGGCTTCCCCGCTCCAACCTGGTAAAACACCTGCTTCCTCACAGTTGCCACTGGGCCTCTAGGAAGTCTCGGTGCTAAGGACAGGCCCAGGTTTCCAAGACTGTGGGGACTATCCTTCCCCGGATGATTTACCAGACTTATATCATCAAGTAGGTGGGAAGAGGCCTTGTTCTCCCTTTCAGCACAGCACAGAGTGGAGCTGGGCTGCGGCAGAGCTAAGGGCTTGGTGGCAGAGAAATGACAGGGGAGGGGACGCGAGCAGGGCTGCCCTGGACAGACCAGGGAGTCATAATAGGATCATCAAATTCTTGCAGGACTCCTGGTGGAAGAGGAAAGCATCACCTTCGGCCCTGGCTCCCTCTGCCTGCCCCAACCTTGCTCAGGGGTAGAGCTTTTTCTACCACACCCCCTTCAGGAGCCTCCAAGGCTCGGAATTAAGGGGAGACTTAGTTTCCACTGTAGGCAAATCCCCGAGGCAGCGGCGGTGAAGAGAAAAAGACAGGCCCTCAGTGTGCTCAGAATACACCCTGCAGTTGTATTCTATTCTGCATTTGGCGCTCCCCCAGGGATCTCGGCAGCAGGGTGACACCAGGACCAGGGCACCCAAAGGGCTTCCTGGAGGGCTGGCCTGCCCGGGAGGTGCTGCCAGAACTGCTGGGGCAGCCGCAAGTGCTGGCCCAGCATCTCCCAGGGGCTCTGCCTCCAGAGGCTGTTTCAGCAGAGAAACGAGTCACTGGGAAAAGAGAAAGGCAGCCGGGGGATGGTGACGCGGGCCGGCGGGCCAGAAGGCAGCCGGCACAGGGCAGGGGGTGCCGCAGGCGAAGGAAGAGCGGCCCCAAGCACAGCCCCTCCTCAGGCCTGCGGCGGAGCCTCAGGGAGGCTCTTGTTGAGCCTGACCTGGGGGGGAGCCCCTGACCTGGTGGGGAGCCTCTCCCCCGCTGGGCACCCTGGGGACAGCAGGCCTGGCGTGGAGGCCGCATCTTCTAATGTCTCAGGCTGAGACCAAGCCCACAGAATAATGGAATCAGAAGGACGAAGGACCCCCTCCAGACACCGAGGCCCAGAGAGGTGAAGTGACCTGCCTGAGGTCATCCAGTGGGCTAAAGTCAAAGTGTCAGAACCAGGACCAGGACCGAAGACTTGAGACTCTCTTCCCCCATCTCCCCTCACCCCCGGGGCTCCTTTTAGCAATGCTGTAATTTCACTCGATTCAGCAAATCTCCCAGAGAGAAAGTATCCCAGAATGCCAGGTGCTAGAGGATTCAGTCTCTTCCCTCAGGGTAGATGAGGGGGCACAGACACACATCAGGTCGTGCACCATCTACCCGAGAAACACGTCTGGCATGATGTGGCTGTCATGAGCGGGGCAGGTAACCCTGGGATGGGAGGGCATCCCAGACGTGACCTGCAGGACAAAGGCAGGGAGCAAAAGCAGGAACCCGAGCCGAGGAAGCCCGTGTGGGGTGAGGCAAGGGGGCTAAGAGTAGAGCTAGACGGCAGGGCAGGACCAGGAACAGGGGCCTCGTGAGGCGTCCTAAAAGCCTTCATGGGCCCCTGCACAGGCATTCAGAGAGGAGCCCTTTTCACGAGACGGACTTCTGGGAGGGGTGAGGAAAGGGGCCTAGGAACGCAATGGACTGGAGTGTAACTCCCCTGGGCTCCGGCCTGGATTCGGCCCCGGCAGCTCACCTGCCCTTCCTGGAGGATGTTTCTGAGCAGTGGCAGGTGCTCTGGGGTGAGGTCCCGAAGCGACTTGATGTCCCGGCGATGGCAGATGGCAATCAGGTACAGGTCATCGAGCTGTGCGGACACAGGCAGGGGTAAACCGGGCTCAGCAGGGGACAGGGCCGGGGAGGCTGCCAATCCCGAAATTCCGCCCAGAAACCAGGAAGCACCCACACCCCAAGGCCTGCAGTGTCAGCCACAGCCAATCCCAGGGACCCCCGTGGCAGGACCAATCCCCAGGCAACATGGGCATCCTCGCGGCCAGGGTGAGTGGGACAGTCTAAGGGACAGAGCTTCTGTTTATTCTTCCTGCTAAAAAATACCATATGAGAGTATTTACGTACTCACAGCTGATGGGGAATGAGCGGCAGGGAAGGAGGTTCAAGAAAATGCCAAGAACAACTCTTATGGTCTAATCTCATGTACAGAAGTAAGTGCTGTAAGACATAAGGTGGTAAGAGTGCAGGAGGAAGAAGGAAAGACTAGCTAGGGTGATCCAGAGAGGCTTCCTAGAAGAGAAGGCAGGGGACTTGGGTCTTGAAGAAGTAGGGTTTGGAGAAAGGGCATTGAGGTAGAGGAAAGCAAAGGCTCAGAGGCAAGAAAGTCTAGGGCATCTAAGTGGGAGAGTAAACAACTCCATGTGCCTGGAATCAGAGGCAGGTGGGGGAGTGAAGAGGCATGTGAAGGGGGGCAGGGAGCCTCAGGCCAGCGGGGCAGTGGGCTCCAGCACTGCTTCACCCTCTTCGCCCTTCCCCTATCTCACAGGGCTCACAGACGGCCCTTCCTGCCCCCATCCTGAACACTGCCTGGCTGAAGACCTGGAGTTCCCAACAGTACTGAGACCCAAGGCCAACAAGGTCTTGAGCCAGAGAAGAGCAAACGGACTCTTCCTCTTGCCCAGAAAAACCCTCCCACCCGTCTCTGCTTACCCAAACCCTGACCTTGGCCAGTTTCACATCCTCGTGCGAGGCAAGCCCCAGACACCAGGGCTCCAAGGGCCAAGGCATGGAGAGAATCCAACAGCCCTCAGCCCTGCAATCTGAGCTGCTAGATTCCTCAATGAGATAATTTGGGGACCATGAGTCACCCAACCAAATCCCCAAGGGCCCCAACTTAAAAACTTAGAATGAGATTTTCCACATGCTGCTGGATGTCCAACTGTGCCTTTTCATGCCAACAGTCTCTCCATGCCATACACATTCTTCTCCTCCAGGGCCCTAAGAATCCAGGCTTTCTGCCCCAGAGCTGCTACAGATGAGCCCAGTGGGAACCTCCTAGCAGATGGCTAAGCTGTGCCCACCAAGGCCTCAGTTTTGCCTACAAGTCCCTTCTGGACTCTTCCTTCTCATGGCCTGTGTCCAGGACTCTCACACTAGCTAGGGGCCCAAGGAGAAGTAGGAAGTATAACTGCTTGAACTTGGAGTGTGTGTGCATGTCTGTGGGTGTCTTCAGCTGTTCCACGTGTCACTGTCACAGGGCTTCCAAATAATAGTAGCATTTATTTTAGATGGTATCTGCTGATGAATCCCAAACATGACATTAAATCACACCTCTCTGCTCCACTGACATGGTATGAAGCATGAAGCCTGTGCTGGGTATCAGCTCACGGGATGGGCGAGGGAAGGAAAACCCATTCTTTGGGATCAGACGTGACCCTGGATTTTCTGCAGGCAGCCAAAGGGCCCCGGCCCAGAGAAATGATCTGAAAAAAGCTAGACGAGGGGATGGCAAGGGTCTCAGACTGGCACCCAAGACGGTGGCTCATCAGTCACTCTGGGGAGACAGACACCATCAGTCTTTTTCATAAGGCAGGACAGCAAAATCAAAGTAACAGCTTCCTTGCAAGGGGCAAGACGGAGAATGGCTGGAGCTTTGGAGAGCCGTCTCTCCACCTCAGGAGAGACGCAAAGGAGGAGCCTCCTGAGTGCTTTAGACCCAAGGATCTAAATTCTGTGAATTGAAAGTGTGTCTCTATAAACACATACACGTATGCTGACGTGTACAAGATGTAAAGACTAACTCTGGAAGGAGAGACAAACACAGTCTCTTCTGGGAAGGGAAATGGAGGAATGTGAGGTGAGGGAACTGACTTTCACTGCCCATCTCTGTACTATTTGCATTGTTACCATGTACGTGTATTAACTAGACCGATCCCCACCCCCGGCAACCCCAAATAAGCAAGTAAAAAAGAATATACAGGTTCTCTCTTAAGAGAACTGAGGGAGGGATTCTATAACCTCCAGGGAGCCAGAATCTGTAGCAGACATTAGGCACTTGATAAATATTTGTGAAGCGGATGGACGGATGAATGGATGGATGGACGTCTTTAACCCTAGGCCATCAGCTGGGGGAAAAAAGACATTTCTCCTGGGAGAAGTGGCAGCCAGAGACTCCAGGGTGGCTAGAAGTCCCCTCAAAGCGCATGCCAGACAGCCCTCTCCTCAGTCCTCCCCTGGCGGGTGAGGACGAAGGACAGAGGTCCAGGCCTGGCCTGTCTCCCTGCTGGACACACTGCCTAACTCTAGGGAGCTGCAGACCTCAGCACTCTGTCACAAGTCAAGGATTTGGGACGCTGACGTGGCACCCCAAAGAGACAAGTGCTAAAAGCTAAGCAAAGGTTAGGGACAATCACATGTGTCCCACCATCAAGGAAAGTCTGATATGTAAGCTGGCCCCTTCACAGCCCAAGGGCGAGTCGCCCCAGCCAGGTGGCTGGGAGCCCAGTGCCGCTCCTGAAGCCTTTTCTCTCTTAAAGGGGACAGAGAGAGGGCAGTTCCACCGGCAGGCCCGGCAGGATGCCTGCCAGCACCAGGTCGGGAGGACGATGAATTTCCGTTAGGCGCCGCGGGCGCCGGTGTGTTAGGGCTTCTTGGATGGAGATGCTTTGGCGGCCTCCGCATGGCCCTCAGACGCCCCCCCAGCCCCCCGCAGACCACAAGGTCTTCAACGTCTGCAGGGACCCCGTGAGTCACAAGTCCCTCCTACCACACACCCACCTGCCGCCACCCAGTCTGCAATCCACAACCTGCCGGTACGGGGCTGCCCAAGGGACAGGCGGGTTTGCAGAGCCGCACGGAGGCATGGCCCGGAGCCCCACCGGCGCCCCCGTTCCACAACGGCCGCCTCCCTCCCGGCCTGAGTGGGGATGAGCTGTTGGGGCTGGGGGAAGGGAAGCAGCTGCACTCCGGCACCCAGAGGGGAGGGTGGGCGCCCGCGACCCTCCCTGCCTCTAGCAGACCATCGCTGAGACCTCTGGAAGCTCCCTTCAGGTTCCCCCCACCCGCGAGCCACGTTCAGGAACTCCCGCGAGCCTCCCCAGGAGGCAGCTGGCGCTCGCCGGCCTATGCGCCTCGCCATCCAAATCCTGTCCCCTCACCCGGATCACTGGCTCTCAGCCCCGTTCTTTCGGCAACTGGAGTGGTGTGGCCAGTCGAAAGACCACCGAAGCAAACCAAGCCAACTGCAGGGGAGCTCAGGTGAGGACGCAGAGGCCAGGAGGGCTGGCGGCAGCCGAGAGAGCGAGACGCGAGGCGTCTGTGCCGGATGGGCGGGCCCGACTCCAGAACAACGTCCCTGGGTGATGTCGCGAGGGTGCCCGGGTGATCTCGCGACGGTGCGAGGAACATGGAAACCAGGAGGGCCCGCCCGAGAGCAGAACGGCAAATCTGAGCCTGGGTCACTCACAGATTTCAGCTAGGGGAGGGGGCGTTCATGTATCCCTACTGCCTACCCTGAGAGCCCGGGTCTGGCTTCCTAGGCCTTATCCTGGCCCAAGTCCAGTCTGTGTGGGAACAGCGCTTCCTGCACCCGGCGCTCTGCTGCTTTGTGTTACTATCAGGATATGAAAGTCCACCCAGAGAGGCGACAGTGAGGGAAACTGGTGATGGGCCTCTCAGTGTGAGGTGAGGAAGGAGGAGACAAGGGGGACAGAGGCTGTAGAGGACAGGAGGGGCGGCGTGAGTGAAGACGGCTCCCGGGAAAGCTGCTCCCAAGGAGGTCAGGATGGGGGGCCGCTCGGGGGCCAGGCAGCAGAGCTGAGAGGCCTGGAGGAGGGGGCTGGCCCTGGGCCACCGGAGGCCTCCTCTGTGGCTCGGGTAGTGCAGGGGACTCCTCGGGTCGGTCACCCTACTTTCTGCCGGCCAGTGTTGCAGACCGTGGGCCTGCCTGGATCTGCCGGTATCCAGGGCGTGGGGAGAGGGTGAACAGTCCACCTCAGGGCTCCAGGTGCTCCTGGAAGTGAGGGTGCAGCTCCCCAGCTTGGCTGGTAAAGGAACAGCCCGCGAGGTCATGGATGCAAACACTGCCCCATCCTCACCCCCAGGGTGGGAGGTGAGCCAGAAAGGGGCTTTAA
Organism: Hyperoodon ampullatus; assembly: GCF_949752795.1. NCBI lineage: Eukaryota > Metazoa > Chordata > Mammalia > Artiodactyla > Ziphiidae > Hyperoodon > Hyperoodon ampullatus. Next base: position 89,151,822 of record NC_136920.1, read on the forward strand.
CTGGACCGTTAAAGTGTAAACATTTGTTTTAGGTGCTCCCACTGCAGAGAACTCAGGCCTCCCCTGTTGGTTAATTATAATCTGCTTAGAGAGAGCGAGCAACATGAGGAGGAAGGGCAGGATTAGGGAGGCCCAGCAGCCCGGAGCAGGGCGCTCAGAGCCCAGAGAGGCCCAGCACGAAATCCTTTACCTGCTGCTGGTTCCACTTGAGGTCGGGGATGAGGACAAAGCCATCAGAGGGATCTGGATTCTCGAAAACAATCCGGTCAGCTTCAGCCTTCCTGTCGAGAATATTGTACACCCACTGGAAGGAAGGGGAGAGAGGGGGTTCACAGACCAGTCATTTTCCCCGAGAGACACCCCACAGTGGGCCAGGTAGGCTCTCAGGCCTCCCCAGGAAGGACAGCCAAGTCTGAAAGGGCCACTAGGCTCGGGGGACCGACAGTCTGTCCCGTTCCGAGGAGCTACTCTTGGGGGTCCGGAAGGGACTTCCCCTCCCCCACTACAGCCATCCCCACAGGGGTCACGGCAACTCAGACAGGGCCAGCTCTTCAGGCGCTTCCTGGCCGGCACTGTGCACGTGCTCTGCTCTGGCCTCACAGGCCTGGTCTGCAGCCGCCCCTTCCACTGCCCACAGGACTGGGGAAAAGCGTCCCATGGGCGGGCCCTGTCCCACTTTATTCAGGACCACGGGCAGAGAGTCAGGCTGGGAGTTCCTTCTGCAGAGGAAGTCCACTACACACCAGGGCGGGGAGAAGGCTCAGGTTCTAGAAGTTAGTGTGCTGGGTTTCTCAGCCTGCTGGGATTCTTGTGAGGCCTGGGGTTAGCACCTCTACCCCACCTGGGGACCCAGCTGACATGCACCCTTCATGACAAAGTAGAACAAACGCCACGTGGACAGGCGATTACACAGACCTTTCCTGTTAACCCCAGGCTGCCAGCTCTCTCACGCCCTTTGATTAGCTGCTGTCAACCGTCTTCAGAGGACCCTTCCTTGGGCGCTGTGTGAATCCCAAGGGCATCACTTTACCATTAAGGTCCTGGGGGCCTCTCTGAAGAAGCCAGCCTGCAGGGAGGTTAAGATAAGAAGGCCCCTGTTCTCACGGGGACCCAACCCCCCAGGCCCGGCTCCTCTCCACTTCCCCAGAGGTCTGAGAGCCCTTTGCCAACACGACTTCCTTCCAGGCCAGTGAACTCTGTGCCTGAAATCCGAGAGCAAACCCTGCTGGAGAGCCACAGAGGGGGCAGGAGCTGGGCTCACACGGCTGCCCCTTCCGCCCCGCAGTCACCAAGGGCCTCAAGCTGCCCGAGGGGTGGATGGGAGGCCAGGGCGCCGACACGGCCAGGCCAGCGGAGGGCTCCTCTGCCCACCACCAGGAACGCGGGCGCAGCAGTGTCAGTGAGGGCCAGGGCTACATACATCCTCCCCCATGCCCCGCCAAGTCCACATCCTCTGCTGTCGGCCAGCAGGGCCAAGGCCAAGTGCAACTGTCTGAGATGCAGAGGGAGGAGGCAGAGAAAACCTGCCTGGGACGATCTGGGCCTCCCAGACCCGCTGGTAAGACCCACAGCCCGGTCACAATATGGTCAAGAAGAGCCTGGCAGTGCCACTTCTTGGGTGGAGTCTGGGGGCCGCCCAGCAGTGGCTTCCTCATGCAGCACTGGGGCCAGAGCGATGCACAGCCCAGCAGGTGGAGAACGTCCCAGGGAGGGACATTCCAGTCAGAATGTCCTCTCTGACTGGAACTCTCTCTAAGAATGTGCTACTAGAGAAAAAAAGCCAGCCGGATCCTGACCTGAAACCTCCCAAAAGTAAATGGGAGGGAGGGGATGGTGGCCCTGCGTGGAGAGCCCTGGTGTAGCCCAGCCTCCCTGGGGCCCTGCTTTTGCCCACAGATAAGCAGCTCTGCCTCCGCCTGGAAAGCAACATGTCGTCTGGGAGAGAATGAACGGGCTCTGGAGCCCAACAAGACCGGGTTCATCTCTCACTTCCACCACTAACTAGCTGCACGCTGGCAAAGTGATTTCATCTGGGACTTCCCTGGTGGTTAAGAATCTGCCTGCCAATGCAGAGGACACGGGTTCAAGCCCTGGTCTGGGAAGATCCCACATGCCTCAGAGCATCTAAGCCTGTGCGCCACAACTACTGAGCCTGCACTCTAGAGCCCGCGAGCCACAACTACTGAGCCCGCGTGCCTAGAGCCCGTGCTCCGCAACAAGAGAAGCCACCACAGTAAGAAGCCCACGCACCACAACGAAGGCCCCCGCTCCCCGCAGCTAGAGAAAAGCCCGCATACAGCAATGAAGACCCAACACAGCCAAAAATAAATACATAAAGAACTAGCATCTTTAAAAAAAAAAAAAGTGATTTCATCTCTCTAAGCCTTGGTTTCCTCCTTCCTCAAGAGGAGCTAATAACACCCCCAAGTGAGGGTTGTGGTGCTAACAGTAAGTGAGAAAATGCGTGTGAAAGTGCCCAGCACAGAGCCCTGCCCAGGGAGGCAACTGAGAGCAGGGAAGGTGCTGGGAAGCCTCCAAGGGGAGGTCAGGCTGGGCTTGCCCGAGGCTACAAGACCAACAGTGGAAAGGCAAAAAAGAAAGCGGATGAGAGCAAAGGAGGTGCGCTGAGGGAACCACGTGCAGGGCTGGAAGGGCACGTGAGGGCTGGGAAGGTGTGCTGTGATGAGCGTATCTCACAGGACCACCCTGTGCGGCAAGCCCGTGAGGTGGGCACTGTCGGGGTCCCCATATTGCAGGGAAGGAAGAGGCAGGTGCAAGGAAGTTCACCCAAGTTCACACGTTCCGACCCAGAGTCCGGCCCCAGAGCCCAGGCTGCAGGCCACACGGGTAAGCCCTCTGGGAGAGCCGGGAGGAGCCTGAATACACAGGATGTCTCAGCCCAGATGAGAGAGGGAGGAAAGCCAGGGAACAAAGTGCACATGAATCATAGGGGTGACGTAACGGAGAGGGACACGCTGGGAAAGCAAGCCTGGGAGCCTCGGCCCCGCAGACGATATGGGGGTGCTGGCGGCTTCTGGACGCACCTGGCACGACGTCTTCCCTGTAGGTGACACTGGCAACTGACCCAGAAGCCCCTCTCCCCGAGCCCCCTCTTCACTATCCTCCTGCTCTTTTTTGCTGGCCCCTCTCCTCCAGCCGCCCCTCCCCTGCCTGTGTCTCAGCCCCACACTCTCCGGTCCTCCCTGGAACAGCTACCTGTGTGGGCAACAGCAGCCACCACTCTGACGCCTTTTCTGTGCTGGAAATGGCAGCAGGCACATGATATGTGGCACGACTCTCAACTTCCACTGGGACCCCAGGAGGGAGGTGCCGTCGGTCACATTTTCCAGACAAGGAAACTGGGCCTCAGAAATGAAGGATGAGATCGCGAGGCTCTGGGGCGGTAAGACTATAGAGTCCAAACCCTGGGCCGACGCAGAAGCCCTGATCAGATGACTCACAAATCAGTCTCCAAGGCTCCAGACCCACCGCATTTTTTTTTACTGGGAAATTACAAGCACCTCAAATTTGAGCAGCCAAATAGAGTAGTTGGCTTAGAGCACAGACGCTGGGGCCAGACCGCCTGGCTTTGAGGCCCGTCTCCAAAGGCCTGTTGTGAAGATACGATGCCTGTAAGATGCTTAGGACAGTCGCTGTTCTGTCACCTCGTGAGTTCCAAGAAGTGCCAAACTAACGCACCGTCCTCCACGGAGCCCATGCTGGCTAACAATCCAACTCTGTACCATTCATCGCCCGAGCTACCCCTGGACTCACCCCAGGCCCTTCCCTCACTGCTCCAAATCACCCATGTCTACGCCTTAATCGCAAGGGAAGCTCCCCGCTGCCTCTGCCTCGGTTCAGTCTTCCTCTTTCTCCTACTCTCACCACTTCCAAATGATTCTTTAAATCTGACCACGTTACCCACAGGCTTAAAACCTTTAACAGGACGCTCACTGCTATGGCAATTGTCCACAAACCTGACAATCATTAGAACAAAAAGATTTTTTTAAATGCGGATTTCCCAGTTCTACTCCCAGCTCCATTCTGACTCAGTAGATACGGAGGAGGGCCCTGTGCTCTGTATTTTAAAAAATCTAACCAGGCCATCCTGACGATCAGCAAGGTGTGGGAACTCCTGGTCTCCCGGACAAAGTGTACAAGCCTCTTTCTGGCCCCCGCCTGCCTTCTCCTGCCTGTTCCCAAAATGCATCAAATGGGTCCAGCCCTCTGTGCCCCTGTACTTGCTCTGCCCTCTGCCTGGAGTGCCCTGTCTGCCTCTTCCAGCTGGCAAACTTCTCTTTGTCCTTTAAGACCCAACTGGAGGATCCTCTCCCCTGTGAAGTCCCCCACTGTCTGGGCTGATCACTCCCGCTCTGTGTCGATAATGTACCTTGTGTATAGACCACCAAAGTGCTCATCCCATTATACTGCAGTTACCAGGTTGCATGCCTATCTTCCTTACAAGACTGTGGGGACATTATCAGTGTTTATCTTGGTGACCCTCCAGAGCCTAGCACAGGGCCTGGTACATAGGGGATGCTCAATAAATATAATGACTATTGCCAATTAAGCTGAGTGCCTGTAAACTTGCTAGAAACAGCCGAGAAAGAATACATGGGAAATTCCCTGGCAGTCCAGTGGTTAGGACTCGGCGCTTTCACTGTTGTGTGCCTGGGTTTGATCCCTGGTTGGGGTACTAAGATCTCACAAGCCATGCGGTGCGGCCATAAAAAAAAAAAAAGAATACATGAATGCTCATGTCAAGCAGAAGCTGGTAGAGCAGGGGGGTTATTATTTCCCAAGAGGATCTGCATAATGGTCTATAAGAAGGTATATATACGACTCATACCAGCTGTATTAAGGGCTTCCTCTCTTGAACCCCGTATGTGTGCAACCAGTGCAGCAGAACACACATTCCAGGACATCCCCCTGCAATCTCAGACACTGTCTAGGAAGATGGAGACATATTTCCCTTCTACTTAGAAGACAGAGCAAGTGCTGGGACTTCTTTAAAAAAAGGAACAAATCAAGCCACTGTGAGCTAGAGGAGCCTTGTGCAAATACTGTGCAGGGGACCACGGCTAACAGCCGGGTTGGGTCTTCCCCAGGGGACGCCCTGCAAGCCCTGTCAACCTCCTGTCCTTCCTCCTCCCAGGCACAATCCACCTCCCGAGACCCCACACACAGGACATCCTCCCCCTTCCGGGACAAATGGCTGTGAGCTTCCCATACTAGGACGTCCCACACCACCGTAGCCTGAATCTTGGGTGGAGTACGTAGAGATACTCTAGAAGAGAACGCCTCATCCATCACATTAGCTCTGAGCATGCACGTGGGACCAATTCCAGGCAGAGGCTCTGGCTGGCGCTGGGCACAGACCCAAGAAGTCGGATGTCTTAGCGAAATGGCCTCGCACCTGGCCCAGTTGCTGAAGACACTTCGAAGATGCTCCCAGCCCACGGACATCGCCCTGGGAGAAGAGGCCCCGCAGCAACCCCCGAGCCCGCCCCCTGCAATGGGTGCAGGGGAGTGAGGGAAGGGGGTTTCTACCCTGGGACTCAACTCCTGGAGGCTGGTTTGCTGTGGGTGAAACCAGGGATAAGAGTCTGGATGAGGAGGCCTAACCAGCACCCGTCTTTACCGTTCACAGACCCCCGGCCAGGGCAAGCCATTCTGAGACCGTATCAAGGCTACTGTAGAGTACTTAGAAATTCTTTCCACGAACTGGACTGCTCTGAGATCCCCGAGTGCCTCGGCAGCGTGCCCAAGACCGCTGTCAATTCCCTTACCGATGAAGGTGACTATCCTCTATGAAACAGCGACAGCCTCAGCCCAGCACTGTCTATGCCATCCATCCTGCTTATTCTTCTCCACAGCACTCACAATCTCACGTTTTGTGTGGTTACTTATATATTCACGCGCTGTCTGACACCTGAACAAGGAGGTAAGCTCCATGAAGGCAGGGGCGCCGCTGTACTCTCTGCTGTGTCCCATGGCCTGTGCTGTGGGAGAGCGCTGGCCCCTGGTACCACCTCGACAGATGCTTGAGAAGATACACTGGCCGTGGGGACAGCACTCCGAATCTGACCCATGGGGCTGGCCCAAGCCGTGGCGGCCAGTACCTGGATGCTGAGGCTCTGGGACTCCAGGTGCGGTAAGGTGATGTTCTTGTAATCGTCGCCCGTCTCCCGGACCAGGCGGAGGTCCCGGTGCAGGTACTTTTGCAGGTGTTTCTCTGTGGCAGGGTAAACCACGGTTGTCTTCACATCTGCAATGACACAACACAGCCCGGGCCACAATCAGCCACTCTCTCCACACAGTCCTGCCACACTCTGACCCTGACAGGCACCACGGAAAGGATAGGCTCAGTCCCTCTTTGATTCCCCAGTGAAGGGAGCCAAAGACTAAGAAGTTATGTTCACCCACGACCCACTCCCACGAGGTGCCTTGTGCCATTCAATTCATGACCTGAACCACACTCGGAATCTGGAAAACGTACGGTTTTCACTGAGGGGTCACTAGGTCCCTGATCACCCTTAACCCTAGCCCTTCCCTCTTGTTTTCTAGGCACAGGAATGAAACGTTTCTGTGGTTAAGACTCCGCGCCTCCACTGCAGGGGGCACGGGTTCGATCCCTGGTCGGGGAACTAAAATCCCACATGCTGCGCAGAGCGGCCAAAAAAAAAAAAAAAAAAAAAAAAAAATGCCAAGCAGCCTCCTTAACGCAGAGCAGTGAGTGCAGCACAACAGTGGCTGAAGGCACAGACTCGGGCTGGACCATCAGGGCCCAAGTCCTGCCTCTGCCTGCTCCTCACTTGGGACCCCTGCCCCAGTCCAGGTGTTCACCCTCCCTGTGCCCCTACTTCCCCATGTGTCCGCTGAGGGTAATAATAGCTCATATGTCATAGGGTTGGGAGGATTAGCAAGTTAATACCTGTGGAGCTCTTAGAACAACAATGTCTAACACGTAATAAATACTGGCTATCTTCGATCCAGGGTTACTCAGTCTTGACTTTGGCACCATCAACATTTCCACCTAGATAATTCTTTGCTGTGGGGTCATCCTGTGCATTGCAGGCTGTTCAGCAGCACTGCAGGTTTCTATCGGGATGCTAGTTAAACCCTCTCTCCAGTTGTGACAACCATAAATGCCTCCAGACATTGCCAAGTGCCCCTGGGGGATAAAACTGCCCCCCGTTGAGAACCACTGTCTTCATCACAAGGAAACCTGGTAGTGTTCCTAGAGAGACTCTAGGCTAGGGTCCTAGTAAAACACCACCCGGTTTTGGTTAAGTCCTTTTTCCTATTTCTCTTAACATCTGCTACAACAGCTTCAACATAGATCTTAAAAGCAGGAAAGGAAAATGGTGTCTCAAAATCAGTTGGGATGTTTCTCAAAGGACCCAAGTCCTCCCTGACTCTAGATTCAGACGTGCTCTCCCAGAGGGGTCCCTGAGAGGAGCAGCCCAGCATGGGCATTGGACACTCCAGGAAATGCTCAGACTCGCCTACATACCCAGCTCAGAACTACCAACCTAGGTCTGAGGACATAGGCGATGTTCATGCTCATTTCACAGGTGGGTGAAAAGAGTTCACAGGGATTCCAGGCTCATTCGACAGCATGCTGTGGGATGGGGCAGAGATAGGACTGGAACCATGGTCTTCCCGCCCTGAAGTCTGCTCTTTCCACCTCTGCCTGAAGGCCCATATCGTCTTCCAGCAGCTGAGTGTGGGCGTCCGAAGGCGCAATGCCAAGAGCGTGATGCCCGGTAGAACCAAAGGCCCCTGGCCCGTCAGTTCTAGCAAGCAGAGCAGCGCAGCATGGAGACACAGGCTGACATATGACTCTCCCCTTCCTGGCTGTGCCACCTTGGGTGTTACTGAACCTTTGAGTTTCAGCTTCCTCATCTATTTATGGGGCTGGTAAAATCAAACCGACAGAGAGTTGTCGTTACCGTTAAACAAGGCATGTCAACTGGACCCACGTAAGTGCTAAATAAATGTCACCCCGCTTCCTAGGAATCTCTGGATCTGACCTGGAACGGGAGGCACAAAAGTCTCCTCACAATCCTCTGGGTACTTCTCACTTCCACCACCCTCTAACAGCCCAGGGTCACAGGCCAGAGGTCAAAGGTCAAGCACACCAAGCTCTCAGGAGACAGGAGACTGCCTGAAATAGATGGAATGTCAGCACCTTGGCCCTTGCAGTGCAGCCTGCTGGGGAAGGACGCGATTCTGGCACCAATCGGCCTGGGTTCAAATCCTGGCTGTGTAACCTTGGGCACGTGAGAAGCCAGTGAGCAGCAGATGGGAAGCCTCTAGAAGCTGCCCTCCACCTGCACCCCCATGGAAAAGTGCTCCTCCAATGCTGGCTCTTACTCTCCTTGTGTCGCCTGGGCGGGGCAGGCGGAGAAAGGCGCTCCCTCCGGGTGGGGAGACGGGCCGGGACAACCTAGAGAAGAGCCCGGCCCCACTGGCAACGCACACGCAGCCCTGGGCTCCCGGCCTGGGGCCCCCTGGCCGCTCCAGACCGGAAAGCCACGGGGCCGATGGGAATGCCCGCCTGCCAAGGCTGGCCAGAGACCGCCCCCACTGCAGAGCCCTGGGAACCGGCCCCTCCTGCCCTCCCCACCAGCAGCAGGGAAAAATAAAAAGGCACTTTCCGGGGCTTCCCTGGTGGCGCAGTGGTTGAGAGTCCGCCTGCAGATGCAGGGGACACGGATTCGTGCCCCGGTCCGGGAGGATCCCACATGCCGCGGAGCGGCTGGGCCCGTGAGCCATGGCCACTGAGCCTGCGCGTCCGGAGCCTGTGCTCCGCAACGGGAGAGGCCGCAACAGTGAGAGGCCCGCGTACCGCAAAAAAAAAAAAAAAAAAAAAAAAAAAAAAAGGCACTTTCCAACTGCTCACTTTCTGCCGTCCTGCTTCCTTTCCTGAGACCCGCCTGCCTGGAGGAGGCACACCTTGCTGCACTCTGAGCCTTGCCAGAGCCAGTCACTCCTCGCCCGGCCTTGGTCAGACCCTCGCTGCTGGCATCAGGGTGGGGACTGCCCCTCCAGTCTCACCCAGGCCCTGCTCCAAGCCCACTGACCACCACTCTCCCCCGGCCGTCTCTGCCCCCGCCACAGCGACCCCCTTACACACCCCACCGACTCCCACCTCTAGGCCTCACACCTGCTGCCCCGTCTCATTCACTCAGGCCTCCGTCCAAAGGCGAGCTCCCAGACGGCCCCGACTCGAGAGGCACCCCTTACCTCTCCACGCCCTGCCTCCTTCACCCCTCACTGCCTGACGACGGAGGACATATTTATTGTCTGATTCCCCCATTAGCCGGACTTCCCTGGAGGACAGGGATTTTTGTCTACCTTAAAATTTTGTTTTCTCATTTTATCCCCAGCACCTGGAAGAGCGCCTGGTATACAGCAAGTACTCAACAAATACTGAACAAATGAAAAAATGAATCTGGCCTTTCTAGACTTTAAACCCAGGAAGAGCATTTCTTGACCCAAATGGAATAAAACCTCTCCGGAAGAAAAAAAAAAAAAAGAGTCAATATATTTCCCAATGCTGAGTTTCTCACTGGCAGCCAAAAGCAAACTCTGGTGTTTATCCAAATGACCTGCAACTGAGCTTCACGAGGAATCTGGGCAAGAGTCAATGCCCGATAAATGCTCAAACCATCGGGTGAAAATACGTTGGGGAACAGGACATCCACTCAGGGCCTCAAAAACATCTCCTCAGAGATTACTTATTAATTACAGAGGCGGACACAAAGTGACTGGAGTGAACATCACACCTCATGGGATGAATTGACGCCCTGGGCCTCCTGGGCTGTGCCATGGTACGCCCGACAAAACGCATAACCTGCATCCAATCGCGAGGCGACATTCTCCTCCCAAACCCAGGGACGCTCTACGGAACAAGTGGCTTCACAGCTCTTCCCAAGCGTCAAAGTTAGGGCTGAGGGACTGCTCCCGATTACAGGACGCTAGGGACTGGACTGGATCCTGGACGGGGGCAGGACGGGGGTGTGCGGGAGTTTCCTGCTTGAAAGATGGTACTGAAACACTGGCAAGATTTAATAATGGTCTCCACATCACATAATGGCTTTGTATAAATGTGGAAGTTCCCAAAATTGATCATTTTACTCTGATTCCTAGGAGAGACACACCGACGTGCTCAGCACTGAGGGGCTACCACATCTGCAACTTACTTTTCAATAACAGAGCGAATAGTAACAAAATATTATTATACCTGTATGTGGAGAGAGAAAAAGGAAACGTGGCCAAATGTTAACAAGAGGTGAAGGGCTTTTTAAGGGAGTTCTTTGTACTATTCTTACAGCCCTTCTGTAAGGTTGAAAATTTTTTTCGAAATATGAAGTTAAATAAAAAGGTGTCGGTACTCTCTAGATCCTGGGCGCTAACTGCCAGCGGAGGTACCAGGCACTGCCCTAAGCCCTGCATGCATATGAACCCACTCACTCCCCACAGCCAGTGTGAGATGGGCATGACTTTGGTCCCCATGTCTCACACACAAGGAAGCTGAGGCTCAGCGCTGGGCTTCAGCCTCAGCACCACGTGCCAGCCACGCAGGTCAGCAGACGTGGCTTCACCCTCCGCCTGGCGCTCTGCCAACCCCAGTTTAGCAAGTTGACTTAAGGGGCCACCTGCCCAGGATGAGAGGTACTTGGAACCTCCCAGCCCAGAAGCTTCTCCCAGTAGCTAGAGAAGCAACAAGGAACTTCCTGACCCTGCCCTCCTCCTGGCATTCTTAAAAAAATCAACTCCAAAGCCAACAGCTCAAAAAGGTTCACAACCTATTGAGAGCATCCCTGACACTCCTATCCGTCATGCTTTTTCCTATCCGTCATGCTTTTTCAAACTTTGTTTTTATTTTTAGTTTAAGGTGTGTTTGCACATAGTTTAAAAGTCAAACGAGGCTTGTTTTTATGTTTTCTGCTCCTTTCTGAGCACCATTTTCAACTCTTCCGGCCATTTCCTTGCTTTCGTACTTCCACAGTTCCAAATTACAAACATTTTTGTAACTTGTTCCACCTTGATTTTTCAGTTTTATTATTATTTATTAACCTCCCATTATGGAAGATAAGGATTTAGCTTTTTTTTTTTTTTTCCTGCGGTACGCGGGCCTCTCACTGTTGTGGCCTCTCCCGTTGCGGAGCACAGGCTCCAGACGCGCAGGCTCAGCGGCCATGGCTCACGGGCCCAGCCGCTCCGCGGCATGTGGGAATCTTCCCGGACCGGGGCACGAACCCGTGTCCCCTGCATTGGCAGGTGGGCTCTCAACCACTGCGCCACCAGGGAAGCCCAGGAGTTAGCTTTTTTACCAACTCTATACCAAACGAGCGCGAGTACGCATGTGCACACACGCTCTTTCTACCCCATCCTCACAACACAACCAGATCACAATTTTGGATAAATCAGTACTCAACATCAGTACCATTAGGATGATGTAAATGCTGTCTTCTGCTGAATAGTACACTATGACTATTTTTCCTTTTCAGCACAATTTTTGGTATACAGAGTTAGTATTTACTTTTTTGTTTTCTTTTCTATAAACTTGTCACTAATTCATCCCCACATCCACTCCCCTTTTTATAAAAATCTCCTCTTGATGTTACAACTCATCAGGCACAAGAGCAACAGTGTGTTCACGGAGCCTGCAGGTGCCCCGTGCAGAGCTGTGGCCTGGGAGCTTCGAGCACTGCCCCCCCTCTCTTGTGCTGGGTACCTTGTTTCCCGGATCCATTATCTTCCTCTTTCACATGTATGTCCTCATTTTACTGAAGCAGTGCTTCTCAAGCTTTAGTGTGCATCAGAACCACCTGACTCAGGACGCCTGGGGTGCGGTCCAAGAATCTGCATTTCTACAAGTCCCCAGATGCAGCTGCTGCCGCCGGGCCAAGGACCATACATCAAGAACCACGGCACTGGGCTTCCCTGGTGGTGTAGTGGTTAAGAATCTGCCTGCCAATGCAGGGGACACGGGTTCGAGCCCTGGTCCGGGAAGATCCCACAGGCCACGGAGCAACTAAGCCCGTGCGCCACAACGACTGAGCCTGCGATCTAGAGCCCGCAAGCCACAACTACTGAGCCCACGCGCCTCAGCTACTGAAGCCCGCGGGCTCTAGAGCTGGTGCTCCGCAACAAGAGAAGCCCGCGCACCGCAACGAAGAGTAGCCCCCTCTCGCCGCAACTAGAGAAAGCCTGCGCGCAGCAACGAAGACTCAAGACAGCCAAAAATAATAAAGAAATTAAATAAATATATAAATAAAGAACCACGGCACTGAAGTACAAACTCAAGATGCGTCCAGAGATATGGCACAAGGGAGATACATTTAGAGACTTGGAACATCTGAAAATGTCTTTATTCTATTGTCGCACTTAATTAAGCACTTGGCTAAAGAATTCTCGGATGGATAGCAATGACCCTCCAAGTCTGAAAGCACTGCTCTGTGACCTTCTAGACTGCAATGCTGCTAAGAAGTCTGAGGTCATTCTGATCCCCAAACCTTTGTACTGACCTGTTTTTTCCTCGCTGTCCCCCATGTCCTGATTGTGTTGATGGGTCTTGGAGCGGGTTTATTTTCATCCATCGAGCTGGGTAAGTGTCAGGCCCCTTCAGTTTTGAAAATCATGTTCTTCAGTCCTGGGACTCATTTCTTTGATTATTTTCTTCCCCATTTTCTCTGCCCTTTCTTTCTGGAACACTATTTGCATATTTAACTTTGATTCATCTTGTAGTTTTTTTCTCTCCCATTTTCTATGTCTTTATGCTCTACTTTTCAGGAATTTTTCTTCATCTTCTCTTCTGTTTTCATTTCTGTTGCATTTTTTAAATTATTTATTTATTTATTTGGCTGCAGTGAGGTCTCAGTTGCAGCACATGGGATCTTTGGTTGTGGCATGCGGGATCTAGTTCCCTGACCAGGGATCACACCCGGGCCCCCGGGCCCCCTGCATTAGGAGCATGGAGTCTTACCCGCTGGACCACCAGGGAAGTCCCATTTCTGCTGTACTTTTAATTTCTAAGAGCTTTAAAAAAAAACTTCCTTATTGATAGTATCTTGTTCTTTTGCTTTCTATATACCATAATTTCTGAGATTAATGATAGTCTTTGAAAATTCCTTCTCCCTGCGTAGTTCCTGTCTCCTCCAAGTCTTTTTCCCTCCTTCCTTTTCCTTGTCCTTTCTTTTTTAACTGAGGCATTACTCAAAAGTCTGCCACCTGGTTTGTCCACTCACTCATATGTAAGTTGCTGGCGGGAAGCCTGCAGACACACGAGCGCTCACCTGGAGCCTCGTTTTAGGATCATCAGGCTATTCCTTTGCATGATGGAGCCCTCAAGAACTTAAGTCTTTTCCCTTGGGCTGGTCAGATTCCCCGTATGATTCTTCCAGTTTCATATGTGGAGGCAGGAACCTGACAGGCAGCATTCTGAGCGATGAGGAAGAGAAGCAGGTGGGTGGAGGGAAGGTGGCCAGGGGTCATCTCAACACTAAATGTGCTGACTTCCACTTAACCTTCTACGTTTTGGTACCATCACCCCACCCTCACCGGCACCTAGAATCTCTAGACCCATCTCTGGAAGGAGCAGCTACCAGTCCTGTGAAGCGGGAAAGGGGCTTTTGGCAGCCGTGGCTCATATTCCCCTCGGCTGGCTCAGGTTTCCCCTCTCAGACCTGCCACGTCCGTTCCTCCTCCTCCCTTCACTTCCTCGGTTTGTCTCCTCTCCCTCTAGTCTTTATGGGTTAATTTTATTTAAAGGTAAGTCCTTTCATGCCATTTTTCGTGAGGGTTTTAAAGGAAACAGGTGGGCACTTGAACTGCCCCCTTTTACCTGGAAGCCCAGGTTCCTGTCCTTCTGTCTCCCTTCTAATGCTTTATTTTTCTTCTTAGCCGTTTACTGACTCTTGACCTACTTGTTATTTATGGTTCCTCTCCTCTGACTGGACATCAGCTCCTTGAGAGCAAAGACGCTGTTTTGTGCACTGGGTGTTCTGTGCCTGAGACAGCACCCGACACGTATCGGGCCCTCACAATACAGTCTACAGAACAAAATATACGCCGCTTTACTGATAAAAGAGTATGTGCGTGTACAACTGCACACACATAAGCACACACAGAAAAAAGTCTGAAATTGAGGACATATTCCAAGATGGGACGTTATCTCTGGGCAGTGGAGATGTGTGTAATTGTAATTTTTAAAATTAGTTTTTTGGGGTATTCATTACATCTTCTAAAACAAATATGGATCACTTCATAACAAATATATTAAAAACAGAAAAATAAGCCACCCCTTAAAACTGAAGCCCAGGGAGGTTAGTAACTTACCCAAGGTCACACAACTAGTTAAGTGGTGGAGCCGAGATAGAACCTAAGACGTCTGACTCCTCTAAGCAATAGTGCTTTCCCTGCTACAGGGCCATCCTCTTCCAGGCCTTCTCCTAAGAAACCTGTGCTGCAGCCACTTTCTCCAAAAAGCAGCCCTATCAGATAGGAGAGATACGCCTCCCGGAGACACGTAAACAGCTGTCAGCAAAACCGAAGAGCTCAGTGAGGTGCCAGAGCGATTGGAGCTGCACGCTGGGAGGTCCGGGAGGACGTCAGAGCAAGAGCCCAACAACGTGATGCTCGCTGCTCGCTGCAATGGCCCCTGGGATGCAGGGAAGCCGAAGCACGCTCCCCTCGGAGCCGGGGGCCTGAGGAGAGGCCCCAGGGGATCCGCTGAAGCCAGATGCTGGGCTGGAACAGGCTCTGGAGGGGAGCACAGAGGGATGAAGACGAGCCCGCGGACAACAGGGAAGGACGGCTGCTTCGACTTCTGTGGGTGGTACCAACTGCCCTGCCGCCCACCCACCGTGACAGTGCTGGATGGTGGGGAAGGAGGCCCAGGGCAGGGCGGTCGCCGCCCTTGTGGGGCTCAGGGCAGCAGCTGTTTCTCTACAGGGATGCTGTGGCGGCAGGGACGGTCACACCAACACACCCCAGATGACAGCAGCCTCGTCCACAGCCGCTCCCTCTCTCCGCAGCCTGAGGAGCAGGCTGGTGTGCCCATGGCTAGCACACAGCTCCGTCCTGCCTGTCAAGACCCTTAATTAGGGTCTCCTGAACATCCTTCTCCAACAAATAAAACCAACCCTGTCCCCCACCCAGACACGAAAGCCCAACTGCTTTCAGAGGCAGGGCTACAGACAGGAAGGAGCAGCTGCCTTTCTTGCTCTCTGCCAAAGCTAGCTTAGCCAAATCCCCAGGAAAATGCTGTTGCACATGAAACATGAAAACGCAAACCACAGACAGTCTGCTCTCCTTCCCACACACATGTTCAAACAAGCCTGCTTTCCAGCACTGCTGAGGACTTCTCCCCGATGAGGTCATCACTACGGCCCAGCCTGTGGCTTCTGCTCTCCCTCCATTGTCATGAGCTGGTTTCAACTTACCTGACCCAGATGTGCAGGCTCATGGGAGCAGGGGAGAAGCAAGAGCAAAGCGGGAGCGGGCTGGGAGGCCCATCCCACCCTCTGTCCACAGGAGCCAAGCAGACCCCCGGGTGATGGGCTGCCAGACCCAGGCTGGCAGGGCACCCCATCAGAGCACTCCTAGAGAACTTTGGCAAGGGGAGAGGCTGGTGGGGGGGTCTCCCGGGACTTGCGTTTTCTTTCCTCCTCTTGGGGACCTCCCCCGGCCAGACAACACCCTCCCCAGCCCTGGTGTCACAGAGACCAGAGAGCGGGGCCGGAGGCTGGAAGAGGAGGCCCGGGGCGGGGCGTCCATTGTCCCACGCTGCAGGACGCTGAAAGTACTCAAGTGAGGCCTGAAAAGACCTCCAGATCAAGGATAAACAGGGCTGAAGGGTGTGGTCGGGATCCTACTGGAAAGAAGCTTCAGCCGCCCCACAGCTAATTACCTGTCTCAAGGAAAGCACAGAGATGCCCCTGGAGACAGAGGAGAGGCAGACGCTGATTTTAGCAAGACCCTGGCTCCGGCAGGCTCCTCCGCGCCCCCTCTCCTTGGTCCTCCGAGGCCCAGGAGGGTCAGGAGAGGGTCTGACAGGACCTGACCTGACGGCCCAGCCACAAATTCAGTGACTCTGAATGCAGCCCCAGGGGTTACATCCTTTAGGGATGGGAACTGCTGTGGCAGGACGGCTGCAGGGCGCACAGCACTCCACGGAGTTGCATCTGAACAGAAGGATGAGAGCCGATATCTAACGAGATAACGGAGCTGCCATCGACAGTCCTGGCGAGACCCTAACCCCACACACGGGAAGAAACTGTTCTGGGGCCCAGCGGACCAGACTCGAAGAGCTGTTGGACTGACACTCAGGAGTCCCAGAAGACGGCCTCAATCTCAACTTCCGGTCTAAAGGCATCTCCTTACTTCACTCTGAAAGGGGCAGAGGTGCCAAGTCTCAGGGCACCTGCGTGTGCTGGCGAGAGGGTGGAGGGCACAGGACACCCGCCTCCCGGGAGCCCCGACTACCGGAATTCTAGGCCTTCGCTCACGGATCAGAACCAGGCCGCCCAGGCTGAAGTGGAACCAGCGAACGCATGGGTGATCCGCCCTCGCTCACTGGTCCCGAGTAAGCTGACTGTCTGCTGACTCGAGCCTTAAGACTGCCGCAGAGTCTTGGTGCCTTGCCCCATTTGAGAGAGCGAGAGAGCGCGTGGTGGCCACATTTCAGGAGCTCAGGATCTAGCCACTTCTAAACAGGCTCTGAACGCAACAGCTTTTCCCAGCCTCGTGGAAGCCACAAGTCTAAACAGAGGACTGAACAGAGGCCTCTGCTGCCAGCTGGTGAAGGAGGAGATGGAGGCACGGAGGGGGCCGCGCCCGAGGGCTCTCGGAGCGGAGCTGGCAGGGGAGGGCAAGCGGGGCCCGTCAGACAGCTGAGAGGGAGGCAGAACCCGGATTCTGGGACGAGGATCTTACTCTGGTGGTAGGGACCTTTCCATCTTGAAGTCTCTGCTTGTTGTTATTCCACTGTCCCTCTAAGCCCCAGAGAGGGCCCTGGCTTGCTGGTGTCAGAAGCTCTGGAGCACCCAGGGAGAAAGGTAGACAGAAATCTGCCATCTTTCGGTGGCCTCTGCTGATGAAGAGAGACTCCTGTGGGCTGGCCCGCCTTTCCCCTGCCCCATTAAAGAAGCCCCATTTCAAAGCCCAGCTAGCTGAGTCCGCTCCGCAGCTCTGTTCACACCGCTGTCCTCACCGGGAACAACCTTCTGCCTTCACGTCTCCAGGCGTGGGAGGAGCTAACTGTGCACGGCCCACCCCGCCAGCTCCCAGCATCACCCCTCCGTGGCCACACACTCTTGACCAGCGTCTCCCAGGTATGTCTCTGCAGTTAAGTGTAAATCTCCAGAGTTTGAGGTCTGCATATTTGGGGGTACGCGGTACTTGCTGATGAACTGACAAGCCCCATACAATGACGGTCATTCAGGCTGTGAAGTAAGGACACAGTCAGAGGCCCCAGTCCAGGCTAATCTTTTCTTCTGCTTCTTTGTTTGGTTTGTTTGGGGGTGAGGTTAACGTCCTAAAAAATCTCTAATGGAGCATCACATGATTATATTCTCCAATAATTCAGAAGTCTAACCCCTAATCCTTTGCATTGACATAAACACCAATAATAGTTCGGTGCTCATTACTCCAGTCTCTTCTTGAATGAATTTACATATACATGAACACATGTACATAGAGGTCTATTTTTTAAGCACCAGAGGGCTGAGTCTTTAGGGATTATCTGTGACCTCAGCAATCTCCCATGACAGTCCATACAGACCTCCTCCCTCCTTTGTAACAATCACCTTGTAGCCTAGGCTGCGTACGCACCATGCCTATTAACCCTTCACACACACAGGGTCATTTAGGTTGGTTTTGGTTTTATTTTTCATTTTTTCTATCACAAATGATGCTGCAGTGGACATTCTGGCCCCTCTTTGTGACGTGTATGAGTGACTGTCTAAGTCAGACACCTAGAAGTAGAAACGCTAGGTCAGAGGGACACAGGTTTCAATATCTTATGGATCTGGCCATGTCTGACACCCCACCTACTGTGCATGAGCACCTAGGACTTGCTCTGTGCAAGGGAGTTTGGGAGAAACAAGGTGTCTGTCTCAGCTCACCAACACTGGCTCCACCTGGGCATGGTCTCAATGGGGTAACTTCCCTATGGCCTAAAGCTCCCTACACCTACAGAGCCCCATCCGACATATTGAGACACATGTGGAAGGTCCCCATCTCCTATTTAAAAGTGACTCTCAGGCCGTTTTAAAAACCCACTGCAATGGCAGTAATGACATACAAATAGGAACAAACCCGTAACAGTGACAGGAACAAGAGCAGGGAGGCAGCAGAGGATAAGAGACCGCAATTCATTTTCCGAAGTCAGGAAGTGGAAGGTAGGATGTGAGTGGATGAGACCGCACTGAAGGAAGCTGAAGCCTGGAGCATCCAATGGGCTACACGGAGGTGACTGCCAGCCTCACCACAGGAACCAGAAGAGGATGTGGGCTCTAAACAAGCAGGGACAGAGGACAGGATGGGAAACGACGCTGGAGACTAGGACCAACTAAAGGGCCCCCTCTAGAGAAGAGCTGTACCAACTGGCTCCATCCACTGCCCGCCTTCATCCTAGGGGCAGGCACTTAATGCAGATGAAAACAGAGAAATGTGCTCCAAAGATATTAACCCTTGGGAGCAGGGGTAGGAAAACTCTTCTTAGTTTTCTTTTCTTTTTTTTTTTTAACAACTCTTGAAAAATGTAAAAACCATTCTTATCTCATGGGCCATACAAAAGGAAGCAGGCCAGATTTGGCCCATGAGCTATGCTGGACAAGAGAGCATGCAGGCTCCAGAGCACACACTGCTCAAACCGCACACTCAGGCAAGGCCAGACGGCCGACAAGCCCCACTCCCCGTCTGCACAGCACTGGGCAGCTACCCACCCAAGAGGGGCCTATTGTGGAAACAGACTTACCTATCAGCTCACTAGACTATCAGCCTGGTTCTTCATTGTTAAATACAAATGAAGTAGGAATTCCCTGGCGGTCCAGTGGTTAGGACTCTGTGCTTTTGCTGCGGAGGGCCCAGGTTCGATTCCTGGTCGGGGAACTAAGATCCCACAAGCCGCATGGTATGGCCAAAAAAATTTTTTTAAATAAAATAAATACAAATAAACTAACATTCACCAGACACTGAGGGAAAAACAGCTGAGGGAAAAAAGAACGACCAAAATAAACAACCAGAACCAGATCCCAGAGGAAACAGGATCATTTAAGGGTCAGGAGATAATTTTTAAAACAATTCTAATTAGTGTGTCAGAGAAAGTCAACCCAATTTGGCCTCTGTGAAGCAAGAGCAAGACGCTGTGAAAATGAAATAATCAGAGGAGAAGAAAGAAGATTAAAATGGTGGCTCCCAAAGGAAAACCTTCTCTAGGAGGTCTGGAGGATAACATCAAGACCATCTACCAGTCTACAGAAAGAAAAGACAGGTGGGAAAAGGAAGAGAACAGAAAGAGCACATGGGACTGAAACCGTGCACCTCAGACTGGGACTTGAACCCACGTGGCCAGGACCTGAACCTGGCCAAGACCCTGATTGGGACTTGAACCCACACGACTGGAACTGGAACCCGGCCAAAACTCACAGTCTTCCAACTGAGATCACACACCTGGTTTCAGGACTTAATGAAGCTCAGGTTCTTGATGTCTCATTGCAGAAAGAATTCAGGGAGAGACAAAGTGATAGGTAAGAAGTGGATTTATTTAGAGAGAAACATACTCCACAGAGCATGGGCCATCTCAGAAGGCGAGAAAGGCACGACGGTATGGAGTTGTCCGTTTTTATAGGGGTGGGTAATTTCATAGGCTAATGAGTGGGAGGAGTATTCCAGCTATTTCAGGAAGGGGCGGGGATTTCCAGGAATAGGGCCACCATCCACTTTTTGATCCTTATGGATCCTTGGAACTGTCATGGCGCCTGTGGGTGTGCCATTTAGCTTGCTGATGTGTTACAGTGAGGCTCAAGGTCTAATGGAAGTTGACTTGTCCGCCATCTTGGACCCATTTGGTTCTAATCAGTTTATGTCATGTCCTCTGGCTATATCATTCTTTCAAAGGCTGTGCCCTGCACCCTTCCCTCCTGTTTCAGGACCAATCTAGGAAGTCTAACAACTAATAGGATTTCCAGTAAGAGGAAATAAAGGAAACAGAGAGAAGGAAATGATCAAAGAAATAATAGAAAAAATATTCAGAGTGAAAGGCTAACATAAGACTTTAAATTGAAAGGGTCCAAAAGTACCCAGCTGAGTGAATGAAAAAAAAAAAAAATCCAACCTAGACACAGCATTACAAAACCCCACTAAAGATAGAAGACATCTTATATGCTTCCAGAGAAGGAAACTAACAGAGCAAACAAATGACAACAAAAAGCGAAGTGAGCTACAGAGAAATGAGAATTAAACTGGCATTGGATATCTTATTAGCAACAATGCTTTATTTAAGTCAAGAGATCAATGCCTTTAGTATTCGGAGGAGAAATAAATTTAAATTCTGTATTCAGTCAAATCATAAATTAAAAGTGAGGGCAGGGACTTCCCTGGTGGTTCACTGGTTAGGACTCTGCACTCTCACTGCCAAGGGCCTCGGTTCAACCCCTGGTTGGGGAACTAAGATCCCACAAGCCACGTGGTGTGGCCAAAAAAAAAAAAAAGTGAGGGCAAAACAAAAGATTCAAAGTTTTCCTCTCATTTACTCTTTCTGAGGAAGTACTTAAGAATGTACTTCAGCTAAACAAGAGTAAAACAAGAAAGAAAAAGACACAGCATCCAGAAGACAGTGGATCTAACCCAGGAAAGCAGCTGTGGAAGGGAAGTCTGTCGAGAGCTCAAGGCACGCCTCAATAATCAGCTCTCCAGATTGGAGAGAAAAGAGAAGAGCATTTTGGAAACAGTGTTTCCAGAAGGAAGGAAGGAAATACATAACTAATTATTAAAGTAAATGACCAGGTAATTTCAAAAACAGAGTACAGGTCCTCCTCACCTTATGATGAGGTTACATGCAGATAAACCCATCCTAAGTCGAAAATGCATTTACTACACCTAACCTACACCATACCTCAGTCTAGCCTACCCTGAACGTGCTCAGAACACTAACATTAGCCTACAGCTGGGCACCACCATCTAACACAAAGCCTATTTTATAATAAAGTGTCGCTATCTCACGTAATTGAATACTGTACTGAATGTGAAAAACAGAATGGCTGTCCGGGTACAGAATGGTTGTAAGTGGTTTGCTCTCGTGACCTCGGGGCTGCCTAGGAGCTGTGAAATACAAGTACAGTACAGCTGACAGAGAAGCTGGGGGACAGCAAAGGACAGAAGAGGTGCTGGGAAGGGAAGGCCAGAGGCTTCTCACTGATACTCTCCCCCAGCAGAGTGATACAACCTACAGTACATGGAATAAGGACCAAAGATTTCGATATATTTAGGATTCCAAAGGCAATTAAGAAAAAAACCCTGGAAGTAATAATATAAACAGCAAAAACTGGGAGGAGGAGGAGGGAGGGAGGGTGAGGAAAATGTAAAGGAGCTAAGACTTTCATCTTCCACTGTGGGAAATTGATGTCAAAATTGATAAATCAAGAAAGAGTTGCATAAGCATATTACTCAGTTAAGTGTCTAGAAGAAATCACCAGAAGCACTAACCCCAGAAGTTGTCTTAATGGTAGTTACTTCTGGAAGGCAGAACCAGGCTGGGTCAGAGTGGTACCAGAGCCTGTCTCTACCCAGATAAGCCTCCGTGCTATTTGATTATCTGACCGTGTGACTGCAGGACTTTGAAAAATGCCCCAGCCTACCCCAGACATTCTTATTCAGTAGGTCCAGACTCTGTGTTCAAGAAAGCTCCTCAAGCAATTCTGACGACTAACCTCTGCATCCCATTCAGAGCTGAGAAATGATGATTTTATGACCTCATCTGATACCGAAGACCCCTGAGGTAGGCTAGTCAGCTACTCGATTCCTCATTTCTCATTTAGAGAAACTGAGTCTCAGAGCAATTCCGTGATGTGGCCCTGAGCCTGGGGTATTTCTCGTGTTGGATGATGCTGGCGCCCTTCCCCACCCTGCTCTGGTGCAGTCCTGGCCAAGACCTGTCTGGCAAGGCTTCCCCTGCTGGTCACGGTTCAAACTGCACTTGTCCTTCAGCTCAGCTGTGCCGGGAGGGCTGCGGAGGACACCCGAGGGGACGGGGTGAGAGGCCTGTGCCAGTCTGTGCTGAAGCGGAGCCACGGAGCCTGGTACCGGCCCTGTCCTCCAGTCGTTGGAGGAGGCCACATGCCACCCTCCTCTGCCCGCTGGCACTGTCCCGAGTGGGCACCGCACAGCACAGGGCTCCCTCGTCCGCAGAAGGCAGAACACAAACAAAAGTCTGCTAGTGCCCCAGACCCAGAGGAAGGCAGGAAGCCTTAATCACACACTTTTACTTGCAGCAACAGTGACTAGAAGCCAAACTTGAGAATGAGGGCAGAGCCCTATAATGCACGTGGGGAATATTCTTAGTTCTTCCAAGGACTTGCCAGTTTTTCTTAATTTTTAATTGGGAAATATACTGTAAATATTAAATGTTTGTGTGTATATATAACACACATATATATGTATATATATACACACACACATTTTACATACACACATATATACACATATATACACACACATATGTACATAAATATAAAATATATACTGTTTAAAGACCTAAAATAAAAGAACATCCATGCATGGAGCACACAGCCCAAGAAACAAATATTACCCGAAGTCTCTGCCCTGCCCCGCCAGGGATAATCACTTTGCTGAATTAGGGGTTAATCATTTCATTTTTTGTCTTCCTAGTCTTATGAGGCATGAATGCATCCCCAAGCAGTGTATTGTTTAGTTCTGCTTGTTTTTCAACGTGATCTAATCGGAATCAAGGAATCACAGGGTGAGTATTTTGTCTTGCTTTTCCGGCTCTATGCGTGTAGAGCCTTCCTTCCTGACATGTGTAGCTGGGTGGAGAAGTAGTCCAGTGCAGGATTTACTTACCTACTCTTATTGTTAGTTGTTATCTGGACTGTTTCTAGTTTTTTCTATGCTGCCAGGAAAACTCTAATGGGAGTGGCTGGCCTTTTAAAATGCCTCTCCTCTAGAGCCCCAGGTTTTGCCTCAGTACAGAATACAGGGCCTGTAGCTAGAGTTCTGGGAGTTCCCTGCAACCACGAGAAGATGGGATTCCCAGGGGTCCCTCTGCTCCCTGGCCCGGCCTCACTCACACACAGAAGCCTTCTGCTCTGAACCTGAGATTCCCCACCCCTGCTCTAACAGCAGGGAAAACAATGGCCTTTTTAGAGGCAGTCGGGATTTCTGAGTCACACCCCTCTCCCTCTATCTGCCCCCTTCTTCCCCAGGTAAGAGAACAGAGTTCTCAATGAAAGGGCTCCATTGATGGGCCACAGGGCGTGAAAGCCTGAGAGCCTGAGCAGGAGGGGACCAGGCTCTGCCCTGCCATCTGGCCCACACGGTCCTCGCATTTGCCACATGGCTACAGGGGGAACAAAGGAAACCAGACCGTGGTCAGGGCGAGGCATGTTTCCCTCCAGTTACATATATTGTTCCATTTAAGGCTCATATAATTTGAAAGGTGGAAGAACAACAACAAAAGATGACTAATACTTCTGAGTACACACCACATGCCACTGTGCTAAGTGCTTTAGATACCTCATCCCAGTGGGTCATAACCCATGAAGGTGGTGAGGAAATTAATTTAGGAGGTTAAGACCAGCATCTAAACAAAAAGAAACAGAAAAGACTGGAATGAAGATGAGAATACCAGAGCATGTCCCATAGACTAAGGGTAAGTACTGTTTTGTGAATTCTTTCTGTACCTTATATTCACATATATTTATCTATCTGTACTGGGTCACAATGTAAACTATATCTGTATCTCTCACTGTGGATAGAGGCTAAACAATCTTAAAACACCCTTTCTTGTCTCATTTATTTCATAACCCTCCTGACGTAGGTTCAGTTACTAACCTAATTTAACAAGGAAATAACTGCAGCTACTTCCTCAGCTTCATCTGGGCCACACAGCTCAGTCACCAACCACCCACCAGCCTCGCTGCTCTGTTTCTCTTTCCTCCCCCAGAACACGTGCTGCAGCCTCAGCCCAGGGCATTCTCCCCGCCCCTCTCACCAGCTCTTTGCACAGCTGGTCCCTTTCCATCCTTCAGGCCTCAGCTTGGGGGTTGTGTCCACAGAGCCCTGGTCCCCAGCCCGAGCAGCCCCTCTCCTGTTCACGGCCGTGTCGATGTATCTCCTTGTTGCCGTCTGCCTTCCCCACTACAACCCCAAAGGAGGTAACGTCTGACGCCCTCGCCTGTGTGTACCTGGCAGCAGGCACTCCCTAATCTGTTGGTTGAATACAGACACTCAAGTTCCCACAATTGGTAAATGGCAAAGCCAGGATCCCAGCTGGGGGAGGCCGGACCCCTTGACCCCTGCACTATATATGAAAACTACGAAACAGCACCAGTAAGTGTTAGCGCTTGGTTGGGTTGGACTCCAACGCCTGTGCTCTATTAGGTCAACGGGGTAGGAGGGCCATGAGGGCCTCGCTGAACAGCCTTTTGTGGTCGGCTGAGGACTTGGAAGGGGTAAGTGGGGAGACAGCAAAACCTCAGGCTAGAAGAGAAGAAGTCTGCCAAAGAACAGAGAAATACCAGAAGAAGTCATCAGAGCAGCCAGCTGAGAAATGAACTAGTGACTGGGATTGGAGAGGTGGGGCCAAGAAGCCTGAGGACCAAGGCCAAAGGAATACCCTGGCCGTGCTGCCACCTCGTGGCTGTGGAATGCTTGGCCCACAGGAAAAAAAAGAGAGGTGGGCTGGTCTGTGGGTTCATTCTTCAGGGGTCATTTACTGAACACCTGATGTGGGCCTGGCTGCTGGGGCCTGGAAATGAGTTTGACACGGCTGCAACGTCCAAGGACCACCGTTCCCTACATCCGGGCAGTGACCCAACCCTGAGAGGTTTACTTCCCCCTTTTCACAGTAGCTTGTGGGGTGCCCCCTCCCCAAAACAAGACTGAGAGGGCAGAGATGGCCTCTCATTCATCTCTGAAGCTCCAGCACCCAGCACAGGGTCCAGCACATCAGAACAGTCACAGTGGCTACAATTTAATATGTGCTAAGTGCTTATAAAGACAGCGCATCAGTTCTCACATTTTACCTCTGAGGTACCTACGAGACCACCAAATGGAGATGTCAAGTCAGTGTTTATTTCATTATGAGCCTGGGGTTCTCGGAGAGTTCAGAGATGGAGAAATAAATGTGAACATCACCCACAGATGTGTTCAAAGACCAGGACCTCTCAACGAGTTTTGTGTGCATGTGACTCACCTGGGGTTTTTGCTAAAATGCATATTCTGATTCTGCGGTCCGGAGCGGGCTCTGACAGTCTGCATTTCTAACAAGCTCTCAGGTGATACCAATGTTGCTGGTCCACAGACCACACTTTGAGTGGGAAAAATCTGGAACAGAAGTTGACAAACTATGGCCAGAAGGTTAAATCCAGCCTATGGCCTGTTTTCCTACATCCAGCAAGATAAGAGCAGTACTTTTATTTTTAAAAAGGTTAAAAAAGGGGCTTCCCTGGTGGCGCAGTGGTTGAGAGTCCGTCTGCCGATGCAGGGGACACGGGTTCGTGCCCCAGTCCGGGAAGATCCCACATGCCGCGGAGCAGCTGGGCCCGTGAGCCATGGCCGCTGAGCCTGTGCGTCCGGAGCCTGTGCTCCGCAACAGGAGAGGCCACAACAGTGAGAGGCCCGCGTACCACAAAAAAACAAAACAAAACAAAACAAAAAACAGGTTAAAAAAGAAAAGAATATGTGACAGAGACCACTAGTGGCTCACAAAGCCTAATATATTTATCTCTGTTCCTTGACGGAAAAGGTCTGCCAACCCCTGATCTGGTATGTCATCCAGGGACAGGAGGCACAGCGAAATGAGAGAGGGATGAGGGTGGAGCCCTGAGCCAGACGGTTATGACTTCCAAGTTGCCGTGCCTAGTTTCAGTAGGAAAAATAAGAGTAGAATGCACTGTTTGTGTGCTTATACTAAAAAGACAGTGAGCCCTGGAAAAGATGAGCTAAAACCTGAGGCTCCCAGGTAGGAGTGTGCAGCACTGGGGAAGAGGTGTAGACATCTTCGGGGCTGAATGGGGACGAACACCTATCATCTTGATAATCCACTGCCTCTTTCAGTGCTTATCCTGGAAAAAAATGACAAAAATAGAAAGACGGGGCAGTAGCCACCACCAACTGTGTGCAGCACCACAGAAGTACATGTGCTGAAAAAAATAATATGAAAGGGAGTTCTACAAGGTTGCTCTGTGGAGCAAAACCTTCTGAATTTTGGATGAGGGTGGGGAGGGTGGAGAGAGAAAAGGGTAAGGCAAGGGCAAGGGGTGCAGCAGAATAACGGCCCCAGAGCCTGTAGTTTGGGGGCTGCCCCACATCGTGTTTGACTATAGCGTTTGGCTACTGTCATGCTTCTGCCACGCTGTGTTGACGACTATGTCTGCTTAAATGTCAGCGCCTGAGAAAGCAAATACAGCCGTCCATTTCCGTCAACAGGAACCAATCAATCTGGCCCTCTTTCAACAAAGGACCGGGCTCTTTTGCTTCCAGCCGTGAAAAGTTTGCTTGTCTCACATCAAGCATTCACATATATTTCCGAAGGCCAACAAGAGAACCCTTTCTCGGGGGTGCAGAAAAGACTAAGTCTATCCAAAAGACCGTGGCAGGATATCTGTAAAGCCAAACTGTTCTTAAATGCTGGAGGACAAATAAAGACAGAAGGATATTATAAAACTGTCCTGGGCACATCCCAGAATTTCCTGGTTGGAAGGAACCTTCAAGGTCAACCAGGCTGCCTCACGCTTCCCACGAAGCTGCCTCCTGAATCGAACCGTCCAAAGGAGAAAAGCTCACATCACGTCTGGCTTTAGGCATGGAATATTCTTCTTCTTCCTCTTCTTAATAAATTAAAAAATACTTGCGATCAAAACCAAATCACTGCCTTTTAACCCACAAACTCCTGCCCTTCTCAAGTCCTTCCTCAATCACACTGTCTCCCCCCTAGAAAGTGAGTTCCTTCAGGGAACTAACTGATCTTGCGGCACCCAGCACACTGCTCATTCCACAGCTACGCGGTGAGCAAGTCCTCGGTTGACTAAAGATCTCAGTTTTTCTGCCACCTTTTTGCTGTGTGATCTTAGACAACTTCCTTAACCTTCCCAAATTGCATTTTCCTCACATGTAAAGTCCTATCACAATGGGGCTATTCTGAAGATTAACTACAATGACACATGTAGAATACTTAGAATGGTGGCTAGCACAACAGTAAGGGTTTAATAAGTGCTGACAATCATTATTATTCAATTAGCAGATGAAACTGTTCTATCCTATGAATCACACTCCCACCCCAAAACACATCACACCAGAACTGGGTTTCTCAACCTCGGCACCATTGCCTTTTCTTTGTTGTGGAGGCCCATCCTGTGTTTTGTAGGATATTTAGCAGCATCTCTGGTCTCCACCTTCTAGGTAGCAGCAGCACCCCACCTCCCCAGGTCTGACAGCCAAAAATGTCTTCAGAGATTGCTAAATGTCCCCTTCTTCCTCCACAGGGAACCACTGCACTAGAATATGCAAATCAGTTGTGGAGTGGTCACCACACCCCCTAATTCCCCACCATCCCACTCTCCCCACAGGCAGCCACCTCCACCCCACGTGCTCACCACTCAGTTGCCTTGGAGGGAACAGGTGATAGGTGCTGTAGATATCATTGGAGAACTGCAGCTGGAGCTCAGGGCTACCCTTCAGGAGCTGGGCAACGTGGTCCACCTGAAATGGTGTCTTCTCCAGGATCACAATGGCATCCTCTCCGTCCCCATCCCCAGAAGCCTCATTAACCTGTGGGTGAGACACCATCAGTGGGCCCAGGGGCAGAACCACAGGTGAGGCCTGGAGAGTAAAGGTAAAAGATGTAAAAGCTCCCAGGGCCTCTGCAATCCCAACACCTGGGATTTCCTTCCCTGCAGTCCTCCCTCTGCGGAAGTCTAGCCGATGGCACCCATGTTTCTTCTCCCAGAGAAGGCATCTCATCAACCCAAATCCTTGTGGCAGCTCTCACATCCTCCTTCTAAAAGATGCAAAACTTCTCAGCTGTCTTCTATTTTAGGCTCACAAGGCCTCTGTCAAATTCTCCCCATTTTACAGATGAAGAAACTGAGGTCCAGAGAAGACTGCTTGCCCAAAGTCACACGAATAGTCAATGTTGAAATAGAAACTAGAATCTGGGTATCCCAACAGGCTTCTAGGTCGAAGGTTCTCATGGCTAAAATCTTCAGCAGGTGCTGCAGACTGAAGACAGGTAGGGGTGAGAGAACCAGACAGAACCTTGTAAAAAACAAGTTGCAGGGACTTCCCTGTCAGTCCAGTGGTTAAGACTCCACGCTTCCAATGCAGTGGGCGTGGGTTCAATCCCTGGTCTGGAAACTAGGATCCAGCACCGCCAAAAAAAAAAAGAGAGAGACACAGAGAGGCATGGAAGCCTCGGCCAGGTCCCCCTGATGCTCTCAAAAGTGAGAGCTCCTGCCAGGAGTTCTGGAGAACCCTTGGACAGCATCCTCACTAGTTCTTGAGGTGGTCTCCAGTCTCTCCTCAGCCCCTGCTGGAAAGCTGAGCACATGGCATTAGAGGCAGCGGTGTCTGCCTACCTGAAGATACTCTGCCCTCCTGAAGACCAAGGATGGTAACTTTCATCACTACGTCCCCTGCACCCAGCTCAGTGCTGGCCTGTCAGTACGTGATATGTGGAAATGAATCACCAATTTCATAAACTGTCTCCTCGGTTGGGGCTGGAGTTCTGTATAGCAAGGATCAGACCTCCCACAGTCTCTATGTCCCTACCTGGGGCCTGGATGAGCAAGGCCGTCCGGCAACACTTGCTGGGTTCCTAGCGTCTTACAGGTTTAATGAATGACTGATGAATACTTAGGGACTTCAACATGTGATTGTGAATCGGCAATACACTCTACAAATGTTAGGGTTTTTTTTTTAGTAAAAGAGGAATTAGGAAAATTAGCCCTACGCGTGTTAATTCCCTTAATTTCACAGGTAGTCTTGCCTCCTCCACGAACTAACCCCCCTGCATTTTAGTGCACTCTGCCTTCCCCGCTCCCCACCGAGGAATGTGCTTGGTATTTTCCGAAGAATCTAAAAACAAGAAGAAAAAAAAATACGCCTCCGAGGCGACGATTGGGTCACTCCTTCCCGCATCCCCTCCCCAGGGCTGCCTAATGGTACCTTCCCGTGTAGGAAAATGATTTTGTCCCGCGCAGACTCCCTCAGCACTTTTTTCACTCTAAAGCCGGAGAAAGGTAAGCGGACAGAGGCAGAGGTACCATTCCCAACGCCCGCTTCTTTCCCCTCTGTGCTGAGCGCCTCCGCCTCCTCGGCATCTACTTCGCGCTTTCTCTTGTTGGGCTGCGGGTCCGCGTCCGCCATGCTGCCCGGCGGCAGGTGTGCGCCTGCGCGAACCCGGCCGCGGCCCCGCCCCTCCCGGCCACCTCCTCCCACCTCCGCCAAGGGGCGGTGACTACAACTCCCGACGTGATCCGCGCCGGAGTCCGCATCCCTTCCGGCCTTAGGGAGCCTCGGAGCGCTGATCACTGGGATCCGCCCGGAACGAGCGTTTTAATTCAAGTTACCTCCCCTTGGTCCCCTGGTGCTAGCCGGCCCGAGTGGAGGCCGGTGCTGAGGGCAGCGAGAAGGCAACAAGTCCCTAAAGAGGCGGGCTAGAGAGGCTGCAGGGGAGAGGGCTGCCCCAGCCTCCCAGGGGCAGGAGCCAAAAGACGCCGTTTGGACTCTGAATGCGTTGACACTTGGGTTGAATGCACATTTTAATCAGAATTACACCCACATTGATTAGCGTGGAAGGGATGTTTCGGAAATAAATCTGTTGAGCCAATCTCCTGAGAAACCTCCGCGCCATGAGAGCGAAGTGGAGGAAGAAGCAAAGGCGCAGGCTCAAGCACAAAAGAAGAAAGATGAGGCAGAGGTTCAAGTAAAATCGTACACCCATGGAGGCCACAGGAGCAGAAACAAGGGAAGCCAGAGGCCAGGGGTGCCGGTAGAAATTGTTGGGCTGCATACCTACGGTCTAGAACTTGTCTCAGTGGATCTGGAACATGTATGCCCATTCTGATTGCCTCGACAACCTTTGAGAGACCCACCTTGCTCACATCAAAACGACCCCTTTTGTTCCTTTGCCCTGGACCTGTGTCACTCTGTACTAGTTCTGTTCTCAGTTGCGGCTGAATGTAATGTGTACAGTAAATCATCTCTTTTGCTCTCTTAGCTGAAGAAAAGAAAAGAAGCATACACTTGGCCCTTGAACAACACGAGTTAGAACTGCAGGGTCTACGTATACTCAGATTTTTTTTTTAAATAGTAAATACTGCATTACTACGTGAATCCACAGATACGGGTCCAGAGGGTCAACTGTAGAGTTGTAGCTGGTTTTCTACTGCACTGAGGGTCGGCGCCTTTAAGCCCCACATTGTTGGAGGACCAACTGTATAATTCTGATTAGAATATGCATAAGGTCAGAATTCTACTCATAAGAGGGCCTGGCTCAAGGAAAAGATGAGCTCATAGGGAGCCTCAGCCCTCCAGAGGACCTGCTGGAATACCAGACAGCAGAGTGTAAGGGACTTTTACAGCAGTAAATCTTCACTTGGCTTCAGAGGCATTTGTCTGTTGATAATTTTTTAGTTCAGCTTGTTTGGAAACATTAGAAGGCTCTGCACTGTCCTATCCAATAGCAATTAGCCACGTGTAACTTTACATTTAAATTAATTAGAATTAAATGAAATTTAAAATTCAGTTCCTCAGTCATACAACCATGTTTCAAGTGCTTGATAGCCACGTATGGCTCGTATGGCTTGTATGGCTCGTATCACATTGGACAGCACAGATGTGGAACATTTCCATCACCACAGAAAGTTCGACTGGACATTGCTGTATTAGAAGGTTGTTACTGGGAAGCCCTAGTCTATGAGCATCAATCCTTCCATTTTCTTGTGGAATCTCAAAACTTCTCCCTTTTATTTTACTTATTTATTTATTTGTTTGTTTGTTTAGTTTAGTTTAAAGAAGGACTAGACACTTCCACTTCAGGTAGTATGACAGACTAGATATTCTAAAAGCAATCAGCTAAAAACACCTAAACATTCTGGATGCAAAATTTAAAACATCCCTTTGGTTTCATTCCTGCGCTCCCAAGAAAATAAAATTTTCAGAAACAAAAAATGTGGGAGCACAAATCTATAGAATAGTAAGTGGGTATTGAAGCTGAAGTTCTAAGGGTGATGGCTTGTTTCTAGAAATCTAGAGCCTCGGGCTTTAAAATATGATGTTTAAGGTGCAGATCTGGGCTCACGCAAGCGAGGAGTTGGAAGAGAAAACTTCCCAGAGAGCCAAGATCTCTAAAGGGCCCCCACCTGAATGAAAGGGCCAACTACTTAAAAAGTAAAATAAAAGCTGCCCTACTAAAGAAGACAAGATGTTTAGGAAACTTATCTGCCTCAACATCTGGCTCCGGAGGGGAGAAGGAAAAAAAAGACAAAAACCCCTGAAAATTTGTAATCACAGGCCAATCTCCATGCAGGTTTAGAATTCAGATTCATACTGCCTACATGATCCGGGAATTCAAACTGAAAAATCTATTTCAGCCAGTTTTGTATTCTTCACTGTTTATGCCAAATTGACTCCAGAAGAAATGGAAAATCGAAATAGATCTATAACTCTTTAAGACACAGAAATTGCAGTTTTAAATCCGCCCCACTCCCCACCTTGCAAAACATGCTAGGTCCAACTGGATTTACAGATTAGTCTACTAAACATTCAAGGAACAATTAATTCCAAGCTTTAACTCATCAATGAATAGAAAAAAGGGAACACTCCCCAATTATTTTAGAAAGCTGATATAACCTTGGTAACAGAGCCAGAAAAGGATAATACAAGAAAGGATAATTATGGGCCAAACTTACATACGGATATAGATGTAAAATCATAAAGAAAATGTTAGCAATCTGAATCCTGCAATTTAAACAAAGGTAATAATACATCACGATCAAGATAAGTTTACCCCAGGAATATAAGACCAGCTTAAAATTATAAAATCTAATGTTATTCACTGCATTACCATTTAAAAGGGGGAAAAAACATCATTTCAGTAGATGCAGAAATTTTAGAATATATTTCAAACCCATTCAACATAAGTAAAACTCCTAATCAACTAGAAAGAACAGGAAACTTACAGCTTGTTAAAAAATATGTACCAAACCCAAAACGTACAACAGATACCACATATAATGATGAAATGTTTGAAGCATTCCCTGTGAAATCATGATTTAGACAAAGTTGTCACTTTCAATATCTTACTGGTGGTCCTAGGCAGCAGAGAAAGACAAGTTTTTGTTTTGTCTTGCAAATTATATGATTGTCTTTATAGAAACCCAACAAAATCTATAGTCTATGGAATAAATAATTCAGTAGTTTGCTTATATTAAATCAATATGAGGGACTTCCCTGTTGGTCCAGTGGTTAAGACTCCACGCTCCCAATGCAGCGGGCCCTGGTTCAATCCCTGGTTGGGGAACTAGATCCCACATGCATGCCGCAACTAAGAGTTCGCATGCCGCAACTAAAAAAAAAGATCCCGCATGCCGCAACTAAGACCCGGCGCACGTAATGAGAAGCCCACGCACCGCAACGAAGAGCAGCCCTCACTCAGCGCAACTAGCGAAAGCCCGCACACAGCAATGAAGACCCAACGCAGCCAAAAACAAATAAATAAATTTATATATAAAAAAAAGACCCAGTGCAGCCAAAATGAATGAATGAATGAATGAATGAATGAATGAATAAACAAAAATATTTTTTTAATAAAACCTTTTACAGTAGCAACAGAAAATATGACCGTACTAAGGAATAAATCTCATTAAAAATGTGACTGACCAATATGGAAAAGATTTATAAAGTTTTATTGAAATACATTTAAAGACATGGATAAATGGAGACATGCCATTTTTATTAGGTGAAAGATTCAATATCATTAAAACATCTGTCATTTCCAAATTAATCTCTCAACTCAATGTAAGTCCAATAAAAGTATTAACTGGCCTTTTCCTGGAATCTGACAAACTGAATAAACAATTTATATGAAAGAGTAAAGGAACAGGAAGGGTGGAAGTGATTTTCATGATTAAGAGGAATGGGAAGAGCTGACTATTAAGTTATCCAGGTTTACTAACAACAACAGTATGTAAGCCACGCTGCCACTGACACAGGGATACATCAACAGACAAAGGGAGGAGGCTGGAGAACCCAGGAGCAGACCCTCACGTATGACAACTATAACAGCAGTGACATCACAATCAGTAGGGGAAGGATGGACTAGTCAGTAAATAATGGCTATTCAAATGAAAAAAAAAAAGTATCTCTTACTTATAAACCAAGAGCAACAAAAACAAACCCAAACAAAACATCCAGGTGGATTAAAGACCTAAATGTGAAATACTTCCAGAAGAAAATACAGGAGTAGGGAAGATTTCCTAAAGAAGACACAAAAAGCACAGACTACAAAGTAATAGATAAAAGTTTTCACATTAAAAAATAAAGCTTCTGGACTTCCCTGGTGGCGCAGTGGTTGAGAGTCCACCTGCCGATGCAGGGGACACGGGTTCGTGCCCCGGTCCAGGAAGATTCCACATGCCGCGGAGCAGCTGGGCCCGTGAGCCATGGCCGCTGAGCCTGCGCGTCCGGAGCCTGTGCTCCGCAACGGGAGAGGCCACAGCAGTGAGAGGCCCGCGTATCGCAAAAAAAAAAAAAAAAAAAAAAAAGCTTCTGTTCTTTAAAAGATACTGTTATATGGTGGTCATTTCTTTTTAAACTTCTAATAATTTAGAGAGACATACTTAAATATTTAGAATAAAATAATACCTGCGATTTGCTTCACAATGATCTTCGGGTGACTAATGGGTAGGGTTATTATTAATAAAAGCTTATCTCTGAGTTGGTAATTGTTGAAACTGGGTGATAGGTATATGGGGATTCATCAAACTTCCTCCTTCCTTTTAGTGTATGATATATATTTTTTTTACAAAAAAGGCAAAAGGAAAAAAAGAATATTATGACAATGGGATACCAGTGTTCATCCACCAGCTTATTTTTTTTTTGTTTTTTTTTGGTGGTACGTGGGCCTCTCATTGTTATGGCCTCTCCCGTTGCGGAGCACAGACTCCGGACGCGCAGGCCCAGCAGCCATGGCTCACGGGCCCAGCCGCTCCGCGGCATGTGGGATCTTCCCGGACCGGGGCACGAACCTGTGTCCCCTGCATCGGCAGGCGGACTCTCAACCACTGCGCCACCAGGGAAGCCCCACCAGCTTATTAAACACTTAAAAAAACTGACAAGTGTAGGGAATTTCTTGGCAGTCCAGTGGTTAGGACTCGGTGCTCTCACTGCCGGGGCCCGGGTTGAATCCCTGGTCAGGGAACTAAGATTGCACAAGCCGTGCAGCGTGGCAAAAAAATAAAATTGAAAACATCTGATCATTCTAAATGTTAGCAAGATCATGAAAAAGTGGCAACTCTTATGCACAAATGGCAGGAACATAAATTGCACAACCAATTTGGTATCTTCTACCAAGACCGAAGGTGCGCACTCTTCACTACCCAGCTGTTCCCCATCTAGGTTAAATCCTAGAAAATCTTGTTCTTGGAAACATACACAAGAATAAAAATGCTCACAGGCTCACCGTTTTCAACAGCAAAAAAACTGGAAAACACCAAATGTCCACTTGTAAAAACATGTGCAACTGAATCGTGGTATATTTACATAACGGAATGAAAGTGAATTTACTGCAGCTCCATGAATCAACATGGACACATCTTACAAACATGGCAAAAAAAAAAAAGGAATTTGCAGAATATAACACCATTTGTGTAAAACCATGTAAAAGTTAATATATTGTCAGGGATGCATACATATGTAATAAATTTCTAGAGAAAAGCTAAGAATGATAAATTCAAAATTCAGAATAGTGGTTACTTCTGGTGGGAGTAGGGAAGAGAATGTAAGGGCACAAAGGGAGCAACATGGGGATTGCGAGGTTTGGCTTCTAAGCTGGGTGTTGAGTACGTGAGTGTACACTGTATTGTCCTTTAGTCCTTTTGTACGTAATAAGATAATTTGTAATTAAAAATAAAATTTTTTCACAATATATACAAATAGCGAATCATGTACAGTTAAAACTAATATGTTATATGTCAATTATATCTCAATTTAATATATATATATATATATACATTTTTTTCAGTAAAAGGAGGAAATGTGGTGGGGGAAGTGGGAGAAGAGACACAAAAGTACACATCAGGGGAATCATAAATTCATTTCAGTTCAACCACCAAGTTTTACTGAGAACAGATGAATGAAACTCTGCCTGTCCTACAAGGTAGACAATCATCTGCCAGAAGAAATACGCTGATTCCTCTGAGTGCAGAGGTGAAGGAACTACTGTAAAAGCAGGAGTTCTGGCCAGACGCCTGATGAGGCCCCCATATGTCAGCGCATTGGTGGGTGGGCTTTTGATCCCAGCTAAAGGGTCTGAGCTTTCCTTCTCTTCACCCCACCTGCTCCCTCCCCTCTTCTGTCCCCTCTTCAGACTCCTTTCTAGGTGTGAGTCTTTAATGACAGGCATGCAGTGAAAACAAATACAGGACAGTATTTGCCCAGTAGACGTGCTGAGGGCATATTCCACGCAGCTTTCGGAAGTGTTCTCTCCTGACACCTGTTTAGGGCTTCCCCAGGCAACTGGGAAAACCACCCAGCTGAGGCGAGCAGTCCAGGCTTCCAGCTCCTTACTCAGGTAAGTCACCTCTTCAGGAGGAAGGCACCTAGACACCAGTGCCCGATTCCAGGGGAAGAAGACATAGGCACGATGTGCCAGGCTTCACGTCCAGTCACGCAGGAGGCAACACGTGGGTGATGTCTTGGTATCACACTTCCTTCCACCTCCACTTTCTGGCTTCCCCAGGCCTTCCTGGGGGAGTCCCCAGCTCCCTCACAGCCTTCCTGGGGGAGTCCCCAGCTTTCCCAGGCCTTCCTGGGGGAGTCCCCAGCTTCCCCGGGGCCTTCCTGGGAGCCCACGGTTATGGAGGCCACGGACAATCTGATCCCAGGGTCACATACAACGTGCTGCAAACTTACTCCTCACAACTTGGCACATCTGCTGGAACCCAAGGTCCTAGGCCCTCTCACTCCATTTCCAGCTTTGCTCCAACTGTCTCATCCGTGTTGATGTAAGAAGTGTCAGCTGAGGGTCTTCAGATCTGAAAGAGACGAAAGAGAATCACATGGCTTGTCACCCTCCTCAGATCCTAGCATCTCTGTTTCCCCCACATGTCCCTGCCTTCGCTACCTTTTAATCTATTTTACTTCTAAACCCACTGTAATATAATGCCCCTCCCTGGATACGCTTATGGTAGGCAATTCTTTCCTATTATTTTGTACCTGTTTGTGTTACTAAACCAGGGTCCCTCCTGGCATTTTCCCAGCTCTTGGTGGCCATCTCCAGCCTGACCTCAGTGAGAGAAACCTAATACTATTAATACTAATAATGATAATAGTGACTTATATTTATTGAGGACTTGATAATGCACTAGGCCCGGCCTGTCACAAGTACTTTACATGTGCCAGGCCACGTTCTGAATTTACTTAGTGTATATACTTATTTAGGTATATAGTTTCATTCTCATTTAACCAATGAGAAAACCCAGGCACAGAGCAGTTAAGTAGCTTGCCCAAGTGACACAGTTTTTTTCCAGAGCCTGCATTCTGAACTACAGACAGACCTCAGAAATATTGCAGGTTCAGTTCAAGACCACCACGATAAAGCAAATATTGCAATAAAGTGAGTCACACAAATTTTTTGGCTTCCCAGTGCATATAAAAGTTATGTTTACACTTTTCTGTAGTCTGTTAAGTGTGTAATAGCATTATGTTTTTAAAAACAATGTACGTGCCTTCACACAGAACTATATTCAATATCCTATGATAAACCATAATGGAAAAGAATATTTTAAAAAAAGAATGTGTATCTATATCTATATCTGAATCACTTTGCTGTGCACAGACACTAGCACAACCTTGTAAATCAACTACACTTCAATAAGAAATTGATTTAGGGCTTCCCTGGTGGCGCAGTGGTTGAGAGTCCGCCTGCCGATGCAGGGGAAATGGGTTCGTGCCCCGGTCTGGGAAGATCCCACATGCCGCGGAGCGGCTGGGCCCGTGAGCCATGGCCGCTGGGCCTGTGCGTCCGGAGCCTGTGCTCCGCAACGGGAGAGGCCACAACAGTGAGAGGCCCACATACCGCAAAAAAAAAAAAAAAAAGAAATTGATTTAAAAAACAATGTACATGCCTTAATTTAAAAATGTTATTACTAAAAAAAATGCTAATCATCATCTGACAATGCAGGGTTGCCACAAACCTATTTGTAAAAAAAAAAGCGCAGCATCTGCTAAGTGCTCTAAACTGAAGCCTGTACTAGGCCACATTGGGTGTCTCCTAAAAACCCAAGCAGAGCAGGCGCTATGGCTGAAGCCCCTTCCCCTTCTCCCTTCCCTGTAACTTACACCGCGTGACAGCCTCCTTGACTTGGCGAAAGCCACCGTCGGGGCCCCAGCCGTCCACGAAGTACATGAATCGGAGCTCGGCGGGGTAGGCGGCTCTGCTGAGGCCTGACATCAGGGGGATGGTGCGGCCCTCCGCCCCGGGGGCCTCGCTCAGCGCCTGCAGCATCTGGTACCTGCACCACGGGTCCCGGAGGAAGCCCGGCGTGATGAACAGCACGCGACAGTGGCTGTTGCTCAGCGCCTGGCACAGCTCGGACACTATGGCGCCGCCGGGGGTTGCGTCGCGAAGCTGCAAGAAGCAGCGCAGGCCGGCAGCGCTGCCCTCCAGGTAGGAGACCAGCTCCTGGGCGGCCGCCAGGTCCTCCTCGCTGTGGCACACGCACACGTCATAGTCCTTGCTCCAGCGGCCGCTGCTGCTGCTACTGCTGCCGTGGGCGCCCAAGTGTGTCGGTGGCGGGGTGGGAGACACCTCTGAGCTGGGGCCCAGGGTTGGGGGCCTGTCCGAGGAGCTCGGCTGTGAACCGTCACTGCGGGTGTTTTCTGGGGAGACGGGCGTCTTTGTGGGCTTTCTCGACAGGGCCTGCCTGAACCAGTCTGCGGGGAAGAAGCGCTGCTCAGGCCTGGAGTTTTCAGCAGGGGTCTCCTGGCGACCCCCCAGAGAGGAGCCACCGCGGGGAGGAGGTCAGCCCATCTCCCCTGTCCACCTTCTTCTCACAACTGTTGCTCTGCTACTGTGTACATCCCTCAGGACTTGCCCAAAAGTTTCCCTTATCTTTAAAGGTTTCAGGAATACATAAAAACTCTGGCAGTTTTATAAGTCGGCAGGGATGTAATGCCAGCCTGTCTTACCGTACTGCACATTCTGAAGTTGCTAAGAGAATAGACCTTAAAAGTTCTCATCCGAAGAAGAAAATAAATCTGTAACTATGTATGGTGATGGATGTTAACTAGACTTATTGTGATGATTACTTCACAATGTATACGAATGTTGCATCATTATGCTGTACACCTGAAACTGATAGAATGTTGTATGTCAATTTTACCTCAATAATTTTTTGTAAAGCTTTTGGTGTAACAACAATATGAGGGGGAAAAAAAGAAAGAAAGCAAGGAAAGGAGGGAGGGAGGGAGGGAGGAAGGAAGGAAGAAAGAAAAGAACTCTGGCTGTTTCACAAGCCTGATTGGGAAAGATGGCTTTGTCTGCTCCACGCCCTTCGATTGCTGGTACCCCCCTAGCCTATCCTAATCAGAACTTCCCACAAGCTGACTAGTCAACCATCCGTGAGTCAGTAAGTAGAGCTATGTTAAGCTGGTAAAGATCAATTAGTCCCCAAACCCACTTTCAGCATTGAGGGGAGGTGGATTTAGATTAAGGGGCTGCATTTCCCTGGTGGCGCGGTGGTTGAGAATCTGCCTGCCAATGCAGGGGACACGGGTTCGGGCCCTGGTCTGGGAGGATCCCACATGCCGCCGGAGCAACTAAGCCCGTGAGCCACCACTACTGAGCCTGCGCGTCTGGAGCCTGTGCTCCGCAACAAGAGAGGCCGCGACAGTGAGAGGCCCGCGCACCGCGATGAAGAGTGGCCCCCACTTGCCGCAACTAGAGAAAGCCCTCGCACAGGAACAAAGACCCAACACAGCCAGAAATAAATAATAAATAAATTAAAAAAAAAAAAAGATTAAGGGGCTAGCCACTATGGCAGGGAGAGAGCCAGGGATTGTCATCTGTTTGGCCCGAGAAATCCTAGCTTGTTGCTAAATGGAAGAGGACCACTCACTGCCCAGAGTACCTGAAGACCTCAGAGCTGAGTGATCCGGGACCACACTTTGGAGTGGGGCACACAGATTTGATTGTGGACCTGCTACTTGCTTTCTATACGACCATAAGCAAGTCAGTCTATGTCTCCACTTCCTCTTCTGTAAAATGGGTTCATTTTAGTTGCTGTTGAAGATCAGCAGAGATAATGCAGTGTCTGGCATATTGTGAGTTCTCCAAATGGTTTCAGCTCAGCTTCCCCAGCTTTTGACCAGGACAGAAAGTGCGGTGTCCTAGAGGTTGATTTGTTTTTTTCTCTCTGCTTGACTCCTACCTCTGAATGGTTCAGGGCGATTTAGATAAAAAGAGACACCCTGGTAAGCACTCAGCACAGTGGTTTCCAGGCTGGGAAGACTAGCTGAGCACACCCGGGAAACCTGTGAGCCAAAAGGACTGAAGGCTCCCTGATGCACATCCCCTCACTCCCCACAGAGCCTCTGGGCACTGAGGTCAAGGCAGGACTCCCCCACGCCCACCCCGTCAGCCTCCCTGCGTCTCTCCAGGGCCTGTGTTTGGGGGCCAGGCAGCCTCCTGGAATTAGGAGTCTGTGTCCACTCACCAGCCATCTTGCCCAGAGGCTTCTTGGACCTGGAACGAGGAGCTGGCAAGGAGGGTGATGATGCCATAGTGGTGGGCTCCAAACTAACCCCATGAGATCAGGCATTGGTAAAGTGGGAGAAGGGAGAGGACCCAGTCTTGACCTCATCCAACAGCCATCCTACAAGAGACAGAGAGAAAGGATCGCAAACGCTGTACTTCACCTTACTCCCAGTCCCAGTGGGTGGGCTCTGGCATTTCTTTCTCTCCTGGTGCCTGACAGAGGCTCAGTCTCTAAACTGGTCCCTCATCCCTTAGGGGATTAGGGACAGACACCACTGGGGTCAGGGCTGGTTGCTAGCTGAACCCCGATCTGTATAGCCATCAGACTTACAGAGTATGAGCTCAGCATGACCAGCAGAGTGACTGTTCTCTGCACCACCTGGCCAGGGTTGCATTCGGGATCTGGGGAAGGGCGGCTGGCAGGCAGGCAGCTCGTTGTAAGAACTTCCTGTGTAAATGCTGAAATCAGAGAAGAAGGTCTGTTACTATTTGGACAAATAATTATGTATCAAGGTAGACAGATGTTGAGAAGTAGAGAGAGAGCAGTGTAAGAAACCTTGGGGGAGTTTTCCCCCAGGTCTGCCTTCCCCTGAATAACTCCCTCCCTCCATCCACCCACCCATCCATCCTCCCTTCCCTCCCTCCCTCCCTCCTTCCCTCCTTCCCTCAGCTGTACATAGTGGTAAAGACTGCAGACTCTGCAGGCAGAGGTCCTAGATCTCATCTCTTATGGACTGTGGCCTCTGGTAAACTACTTTACTCTTGTTAAACTTTAGCTTTTGTTTTTTTCTAAATTTAATTTATTTATTTATTTTTGGCTGCATTGGGTCCTTGTTGCTTGCTGCACACAGGCTATCTCTAGTTGTGGTGAGCGGGGTCTACTCTTTGTTGCGGTGCACGGGCTTCTCTTTGTGGTGGCTTCTCTTGTTGCCGAGCACGGGCTCTAGGGCGCGTGGGCTTCAGTAGTTGTGGCACGCGGGCTCCGTAGTTGTGGCTCGCGGGCTTTAGAGCGCAGGCTCAGTAGTTGTGGCACACGGGCTTGGTTGCTCCACGGCATGTGGGATCTTCCCGGACCAGGGCTCGAACTCGTGTTCCCTGCATTGGCAGGCGGATTCTTAACCACTGCGCCAGCAGGGAAACCCTCAACTTTAGCTTTTCCATCTGTGAAATGGAAATAATACTACAGCCTGCTCAGCATTACTGTGAAGATTACATGAGATGATTTATGTAAAATGCATGGCATAGAATGTTCAGAAAATAGTGTGGGTTAGTATGTATTTAAAATAATCTAGATATTGGAGGGATCTATTCAATGTTATTCCAAATTCCGGAAGGTTTTTGGTTTGGTTTTCTTTTTTGGGGGGCGGGGGGAGAGAAGGGATTGTCAAATGGCATCTAAATTTATATGGAAATGCAAAGGACCATTAGACGGGCAACCCGCCATGGCCATGTTCTCTTCCCACCACAATGACCTGATGTCTCTGATGGTGGAGGCTCTTTCTGCCTAGGTTTCTGGGAGGACATTGCGTGGAACAGAGCCCACCCTGATCCAAGATGGAGCCACTGTGTTCTAGTGGCTTCTGAAGATGAAGGGCTGGTGGAGAACTTGGTTCTAGAGCAAGGACTGCTTTCTCACTATTTGATGGATCTACAGAGGTCAAAACAACCCCACCACCACCACCACCCGGGAACTCACAGAGAAATGGCTTGTCTGACTAGACGCGCTGAGATAAGAGTTTTCAAAATTTAAAGAATGTCCTTCAATGTTGGACAAAAATGCTTCATTCAGCTAAATGCTGAACACCCTTATGCCAAGCTGATGAAGAGAAGACAAGAGATACTGATGATTCATGAAAATATATCAAAGTTCAAAAAAAAGGGGAACTTCAACTGCAGCAGTAGCGGGTACAGGGGTGCGGGACCAGAAGCACATCTGAAAGAGCAAAGCAGAGAGCTGCTAAGCGAGCCAAAAAGATGTGAAAAGGGGAAAATTAACAAGGACATGCGTTTCTTTTCCTACCTAATATTCTTTGGATTTCAGCCCCTAAGTGGTAAGATTGAGGCAGTGCCTGGTTAACCACTGTTAGGTTTTGAAATCCTTTTCCTGGTCAGGAGTTGCTGTTTCTTGACATCTTCATTTCAACCATTCAAGATGTCCTTCCCCTCCCCACCCCGCCCCCAGCAGTAGACACAATGTTACTTGCTTTTTATATTATTTAAATCTTTTTTTAATTGTGTTTTAATTTGAAAATTCATTATTTGGCCTTGATACACTTACAAACTGGAGAATCATTTGATATTTTTAATGACAGCCTAAAGGCTCAAAATTAACATAACACTTTACTTAACAGATGTAGAGAGATCTAAGTTTCAGTTTCTCATTTTATCAAATGACGTGCCCTTTTGGCGATACATGCTGATTTAGGGTAGCTGCCTTTTTTCATTGCTTGTTTAAGAAGAAATCCAATTGCCCAACAGCCACTGGAAGTGGATTGGTATAAGCCCTAGTGACTGATGTTATGGAAAAGTTCAAACACAGGAAATAGCATTTTTGACAAAGG
The DNA here is from genome assembly GCF_949752795.1 of Hyperoodon ampullatus. Taxonomy (NCBI): domain Eukaryota; kingdom Metazoa; phylum Chordata; class Mammalia; order Artiodactyla; family Ziphiidae; genus Hyperoodon; species Hyperoodon ampullatus. The sequence continues at coordinate 89,194,617 of NC_136920.1, forward strand.
ATAATTGAGCAAGAATGCAGACCAGTTCCATTAACTGTATACACTGTCTACTTCCTAGAGTCTAAAACCATACTGCATTTTCCTTGTTACTTTTTCAGTTCTGTACAGCTGAGGCTGTGGAGCAATCACATTCAAATACGCTTTAATCTTTACAAGATTTAGTAACAGTCTATATCGAGATATGGTCGAGATATGGGAGACATAGTTGTCAGGCTGGTGAGAAGATAATGAACCCAAATCTCCAACTGGAAGGTCTCATCCCTCACTCTGTCTATTCTCTGATTTGTTATGTAGTCACTTTTCCCTGTGCTTTTAAGATATTCATCAAGTAGAATGATATAGACCTAAATACCTACTTTGTAGATAATTACAAAGACTTGATAGAAGATTAGTAAAGAGCTTCTTCAAAAGAAAAAAAAAAGCAGTAGCCTGTTACCATCAGTGTTTTTAGAATGCTTTTTCAATATTACATGAAGGAACTTAATATGTGAGGTAAATACCATAAAGTTTCACTGTATAAAATCCAAAGTGTATTAAGTATTATTCAATATCTAACTGGTCTCCGATATCTATTATATAGGGAATGTTCTGAAACCTATGAAGGCATATGATTATGTATCTCATATAATTCATATCACATTTCTGTTAAGCTGGAATCACTGTCTGTGGTAGACAGCACAGTGGTCCCCAAAGACATCCACATCCTAATCCTCAGAACCAGTGAAAATAAGCTACCTTACTTGGCAGAAGCTGACTTTGCAGATGTGATTAAGGGTCTGGAGATGGGAAGATTAGCCTGGATTATCCAGGTGGGCCAAATGCAATCCCAAAGGTCTTAGAAAAGGAAGACAGGAGGGTCAGAGTGAGAGCAGAGATGTGACAACAGAAGCAGAGGTGGGTGTAGCGTGGGACTGTGAGCAAGGAAGGTGGCAGCCTCTAGAAGCCGGAAAAGGCAAGGACCTGGATTCCTCCCTAGAGCCTCCAGAAGGGATGCAGCCCCGCTAATCCACTTCAGAGTGTGACTGCCACAACTATAGGATAATCAATGTGTGTGGTATGAATCCACTACGTTTGTGGTACTTTATTACAGAAGCAATAGGAAACTACTACACTATGTATGATTGTATGAGAGGCTAGCGAATGGGGAAAGCATTGAATCTGAGTGCTAAAAACTGGTCTGCTTGGGACTTCCCTGGAGGTCCAGCAGTTGAGGCTCTGTGCTTCCACTGCAGGGCAGGGCGCGGATTCGATCCCAGGTCGGGGAACTAAGATCCCTGCTTGTCATGTGGTGCGGCCAGAAAGTAAACAAACAAACAAACAAAAAACTGGTCTGCTTAAAGATTTAAATTGTTTGAGGGAGTTTTTCACTTCTTTGATGGATAAATTATTATCTACTCTTCATGTGATTTTTGACTTTAAGAACACTGGTTTCAAAGGCTCCAACACTGGCTTCTCAAACATTTGCTGAAACACTTGTCAGGGCAGGATGCGTTAGAACTTGCAGGACAATGTCCGTTAAAGTGCTGCAATTAATTGTTAATAGCTAGAGAGTCATAACACAGTGTTTCTGAGGAGTTACGGACTGTGGTGGACACACCCTAAGGTGGCCCCGTGTTCACACCTGTGAGTGTGGGCAGGACCCATGACTTCTTACCAATAGAATATGGCAAAGATTGTAGTATGTCACTCACACGATTGTGTTGTTCTGTAGGGTGTGTGTGTTTGCATATAAATGTGTATACATATCATATATATAGTAACAATCGTGTGTGTATATGTGTATATACATACAATACATACATATGGTATGTATATTTGCTATATAAGATGTGTATATATAAATATAACATAAATGAATATTATGTACATATGTACGTATGTGCATGGGTGTAGGTTTGGGTGTAAAAATTCATCTTAGCAGACTGGAGAGAGACTCCCTTGCTGACTTGGAAGAATTTCCCACGTCATGAGAGGGCAAAGTGTCAAGGAACTTCAGGCAGCCTCAAGAAGCCAAGAGTGGTGTCCAGCTGATGGCCAGCAAGAAAGCAGACCTCAGTCCTACAACTTCAAGGAGGTGAATTCTGCCAACAAACAACAACCTGAGGGGGCTTAGTAGTGGGTCTTTTCCCATTTGCATCTCTGATGGCACCACAGCCCTAGCTAACACCTGGACTGCGGCCGGGTGAGACTCCAGCGTAAGACTCAGCCAAGCCTTTCACGGGCCCTTGACCCACAGAAACTATGAGATAACAAATAGGTGTTGGTTTAAGTTGCTAAATTTGTAGTAATTTGTCATGCAGCACAGAAAAGGAATACAGGGACCAACCAAAATGATGGGTTAAAATGCCAGTTCCCGGGCCCCATCCCAAATCTACTGAATCAAATCTCTGGGTGTAAGGCTTGGGAATGTGATTTTTAAACACGTACCCCAGGAATTCCCTGGCAGTCCAGTGGTTAGGACTCAGCTGTCTCACTGCCAGGGCCCTGGGTTTGATCCCTGGTTGGGGAACTAAGATGCTACAAGCCACGTAGTGCGTCACAAAAAACAAAAAACAAAAAAAACCCAAAAAGCACAAAAGCCAAAAAACAAAAAACAAGTACCCCAGGATTCTGATGTAACTAAGGACTGATCTAGTGGGCTGCAGCCGTGGCTCCTAAACTAAGCTGTATATAATTATCACCTAGAGAGCTTTTAAAAATATAGCTGTCCCTGGAAATTCTTATTCAATAGTTCATAAGTAGGGCCCCCCAATTTTTTTTTTTTTTTTTGCGGTACGCGGGCCTCTCACTGTTGTGGTCTCTCCCGTTGCGGAGCACAGGCTCCGGACGTGCAGGCTCAGCAGCCATGGCTCACGGGCCCAGCCGCTCCGTAGCCAGCATGTGGGATCTTCCCGGACTGGGGCACGAACCCGTGTCCCCTGCATCAGCAGTCGGACTCTCAACCACTGCGCTACCAGGGAAGCCCCAAATCTGTATTTTTTAAGAGCTCTCCAGGTAACTCTGACACAAGGAACCACTCGTCTCGATTTAGATAAGCAGTGGAATAACTGAAAATTGTCTGGCAAATTTTGGGATTTGATTTTGTGAAATAAATTTCAAACTACTAATTTTGCTATAAAGTCAGATTTAAGATGGGACTCTAGCAGGCAGAAAACTGAAGTCTTATAACCTGTATTAAATTAAATCATTTTACTGAATTTTTGCTAAATATATAACAAAGTACATATGCTTTCAGCACTACATTTTGTAAATTTTGAAGACTTTTAAACATATCAAAAATTTCAAATATATGTGTGAGTGTGTGTGTGTATGTGTATATAAAAGCACCCACTACTTTATTTTTATTTAATATTTTGGCCACGAGGCTTGCGGGATCTCAGTCCCCGGACCAGGAATCACACCCCAGTCATGGCAGTGACAGCGCTGAATCTTAACCACTAGGCCACTAGGGAACTCCCTAAATTTAATTATATACCAAAAGTATTGTTACTTTGGTTGCTAAAATCTAAAACCTTAGCTGTATTTTAGTCACATAGGAATATATCTTACTGACCAAACATGGAATGTGAAGCATTTTAATTAGTGTTGCTGTATTTTGCAAAATGTAGCAAACTGGTCTTTGGAAAACAGTTCCTTTGTTTTAAAAAAACTGCCTTAGTTTTGAAACTATGTCACATGCATACTAAAGGTCATTTTAAACTGAAATGGTGTGAACTTATTTTGTATTTACTTTGCTGTAGGTCTCAAGTAAATACACAGGCATTGAATGTAATATAGATTGTGCCAGCAGTGAATTTAATGACGGATACAGTTTACAAATTATGCCTTTACACATTAGTTCCCTTTTGAGCTTACAAAATGACTGCTCTTTATATATTTTTGAAAAAGGCTTTGGGGGGCTGTGTTAGATTAAAAACAAACTAAGAGGGCCTCCCTGGTGGCGCAGTGGTTGAGAGTCCGCCTGCCGATGCAGGGGATACGGGTTCGTGCCCCGGTCTGGGAGGATCCCATATGCCGCGGAGCGGCTGGGCCCGTGAGCCATGGCTGCTGAGCCTGCGCATCCGGAGCCTGTGCTCCGCAACGGGAGAGGCCACAACAGTGAGAGGCCCGCGTACCACAAAAAAAAAAAAAAAAAAACTAAGATTTTTAAAGACGAACTTTAAAAGGACTTCCACTACCAGAATAATGCAAACTTACTATAAAGCAACAGTAGGTTTAAGATCCTAGTGGGATATTTGCATGGAGACACATGCCAAGCCATATGTTTAAAATGAGTCTGGAGTTTGAAGAAGGCAGCAGGGCCAGAATTATAGATGTGGTAGTCATCAGCCTGTATGTGATAATTCAAATCATCTGGGGAAAGCGTAGCATGGAAAGAGACAAAGCATTAAGGAATACCTACAGTTAAAAGATGGAGAGGAGCAAGTTTTACAAGCAGACACGTCAGGAGAGTGCAATGTTATGATAGGCAAGGAAAGAGAGTTTTGAAAATGAGATGGTTTACAATGGTGTTGGTGAACAATGTCAAATGGCCAGTGAGGATTAAGAAGAAGCATTTGAATTTGAAAATTAGGAGATGACCAACTGCCTACACAAAACCCCACTCTCATTTAGAACAGAAAGTAGATTATGAGGAACAAATGAAATGCCTGCTAGAAAATGAAGACAGTAATTATACACTTTTTAAGTTTTGCCTGTGAAGTGAAGGGAAGATGTAACATCATAGTATAAAGAGAAAACAAGATTTACTGGGGTTTTTGTTTGTTTGTTTTTCTTTTTCAGGAGATTTGAGTACGTTTATAACACTTTTAAATAAATAGGCTGACTACAAAATAGGTTGACTATCACACGTAATTACGTATTGAAATACCATCCCAAGTTAAAGCGCAATGATTACGTCACATGCTTAAAAATTTAACAGAAGACTGGCATTATTTTCCAAAGAATCATGTCAGAGAACATGAATTGTAGGAACTGATTCATGAATAGTTGTCTTACTAGAGCAAATGAATCAGCAATGTTTAGCTTTAAGAGTCTGTTCCCTAACTTTTTATAATATCTTCGTCTTTCATTAGCAAATATTTCATTAATATCTAATTCTGTTCATATTTAACCATAACCAGACAGAAAGTCTTAGTAATGTCTGGGGACCAAAGAAAGATGAAAATTTGCAATCTGTATCTTCCTAACAGAGAATAATTTCAAATAACTTAAAAGCATGTTGTTCAGAAGTATTTACCAGAAGGAAATAATAGTAACTCTAGGCTATACAAGTCTATATTCTTATTGGAATACCTGCATTATTACTGCTATTTGTGCTATTTTAAAACCAGACATTTTATTATTTTCACTGGGCCTTTCTTCTTTGTTAAAATCTACCTTCAACTTGGTTTCTTAGTAAAATTTACCAATATCAGTAGGGCAGATAAGAGATATCTATTAAGTAAATGCCAAATCTAATGAAAATATATTAGAAAAGATTCATATTAAACTGAATTGTTTGGGTTTCAAAAATAGAAATTAAAACATTCTACTCTAAATTAGAAAAATAGTCTTGATTTCAGTGGATAGTACAACTATCCATTGTACAAAAGTTGCCAAAATCTGATGATTCTCTCATATTTCTGCTATTATCACTTTCTGTTCATGATCTTTGTTATGTATTCTCTGTCTCAGTGAATTACACACTACCCATTCACTTGCCTTATCTACATACCTAGGAATCATCTTTGACTGCCACACTCCTCTACATGTCTTCAATTACTAAACCTGTCAATTATATCTATTCAATATTAAATAGTTCAGACCACCATAGACTGTCACCTGGATGACTTCAGTTTACGAACTCATTTTCCCATCTCTGATCACATCATTGTGTCGCTTAATATCAATGTTTCCTCATTGCTTTTAAAGCCCAAATTCCTTATAATGACTCACCAAGCTCTTAAATATATCGTCTCTGTTTACCTTCCCAGCCTCATATTCTTTTTTTTTTTTTTTGCAGTACGCGGGCCTCTCACTGTTGTGGCCTCTCCCGTTGCGGAGCACAGGCTCCGGACGCGCAGGCTTAGCGGCCATGGCTCACAGGCCCAGCTGCTCCGCAGCATGTGGGATCTTCCTGGACCAGGGCATGAACCCGTGTCCCCTGCATCGGCAGGCGGACTCTCAACCACTGCGCCACCAGGGAAGCCCGCCTTATATTCTTTTGATCACTCTCTTTTTCCACTCTGTACTCTCCAGCTTATATCTTCAGACATACGGAACAATCAGTGATATTTGTGCACAAGGACAAACAGAGTAATGGAAGAATAGGGTGTCCAGAAACAGACCCACATCTACACAGTCTGCTGGTTTATGACAAAGCTGACACTGCAGTGCAGTGGGGAAAGGTGGTCTCTTTACTAGATGGTGCTGGGTCAATTTAGACAGCCTTGTGGGAAAAATGAATCTTGACCCATATATCCCACCATACCAGAAAAGTAATTTCAAATGGATAGTAGATATATGTGAGGATAACAATAAAGCTTTTAGAAGAAAATATAGGAGATTATTTTCCTGACTTTGATTATTTTCCTGATTTTTAAAAATTGAGATATAATTGACATATAACATTATATTAGTTTCAGGTGAACAACACAATGATTCGATTTATGTATGTATTTAGAAATTATCATCACAATAAGTCTGGCTAGCATCCACTACCATGCATAATTACAAAATTTTTTTTTCTTGTCCTCAGGACTTTTAAGTACTACTGTCTTAGCAGCTTTCAAATATACAATACAGTATTATTACCCATGGTCACCATGTTGTACATTACATTCCCAGGACTTATTTATTTTATAATTTATTTTATAACTAGAAGTTTATACCTTTTGACCACCTTCACGCATTTCACCCACTCCCTACCCCCCAGGATAGGCAACAATTTGTTTTAAAAAACTGAACGTAAATAATAGAACCATAGGGGAAAAATGATAAACTGGACAACATTAAAATGAAGAACTTCTGTTCTTCAAAAGACATCATTAGGACAGTGAAAGGTAATCTCCTGAGAGAGAGAAGATATTTTAAAAATACATATCCAGTATGTCTCATATCCAGAATATTTAAGAACTCTTACAAACTGGTAAGAAAAAGAGAGACAACCTATTGGAAAAATGGGCACAAGAATTGAACAGACACCTCACAAAAGGATATCCAAATGCCCAACAGATGTGTGAAAAGATGCACAATTCATTAGTCACCAGAGGAATGCAAATTAAAACCTCAGTGCAACCCCACTTCCCACTCACTCAGCAGAATGGCTACAATGAAAAAGACAGACAATATCAAGTATTGGTAAGCATGTGGAGAAACAGAACTCATATACTGCCTGTGGGAGTGCAAATTGGTAGGAGGACTTTGAAAAACTGTCTGGCGCTATATTTCACTTCTAGGAATGTACCCAACAGCAGTGCTAACATATGCTCACCAAAAGACAAACATAAGAATGCCTCAGCAGCACTATTTACAATAACCCCAAGCTGGAAACAACCGTATCCATCAATCCTAGTATCCGGTAGAATGTAGAAATAAATTGTGATCTATCCATACAGTGAAAAATTACACGTCAATCAGAATAAATGAACGAGTGCTAAATGCAACAGGGTTCAATCTATATATTGAGTATAAAACACCATACACAAAAGTACATAAGTATGATCTCAAGTATCCAAAATTCAAAACCAAATAAAACTATTTTATGATGTTAGAAACCAGGATAGCAGTTACCCATGGGTGAAAGTTGTGATTGGAAGTGGGCATAAGAGGGCATCTGAGGAGTTCCCTGGTGGCCTAGGGGTTAGGATTCCAGGCTTTCACTACTGGGTGCCAGGGTTCAATCTTTGGTCGGGGCCAGAGATCCCAGGAGCTGTTTGGCGCGGTCAAAAAAAACCTCTGGAGTGCGAGTAATGTTTTATTTATTCTGGGTGTGGGCTGCATAGGAATGTCACTGCGTGACACTGGGAAAGCTGTACACTTAAGATCTGGGCACTTTTCTGTGTGTGGGTTGTATTTCAATTTTTAAAAAAGGTTTTAAAAATAACTAGATGTGACTCTCTCTGACAATGGGTCATTCCTGACCCTCCGTGGCCCCTGGGTTAGATGCATCAGCTTGGGGAGTGTGTACTCCATCCTGCCCTCTCTTAGCTGCACTTGTCAGGGTGTGTGTGGTTCCTAGTGTCCCCAGGTAGAGGACGAGGGCTGACTCTGTCCTGTCCGGTGCTGTCACACGATACCCAGCCCATCGTAGAGGTTCGTGAAATGACTGCAGAAGGGATCGCTCCGTAGGCCTGTAACCCTAAGTAAAGCCCTGTTCTTGCTGAAACACTGTCACAAAGGCCATCAGAAGAGCAGAGGGAGAGGCTGCGACAGAGCAGAGAAGGAGGCGAGAGCCTGGAAGAAAAAGAATCTACAGTTCAAGACCGAAGCCACCTGAACCAGGCAGGCTCCTCAAGCTCAAGGAGGGCTCCCTGCACGAGCTTCTTGGCGACATAGAAGGTGACAGCTCTCTCCGTGGGCCTTTTCACCCGTTTCCGCGTTGTGGGTGCTACGAGCGGCCAGGTGAAGGGGCGCAGAGGGGACGGCGGTGAACCGGCCAGAGGTGCCGCAGGGAGGGGGCAAATCCGGGACCGGGGACCGAGGACCGGGCCGCTAACGGGGCCGAACGCGGGGGTCCACTGCCCGCGGGAGTCCTGCCGGCCCAGCCGCCTGCCCGCCCCGCCCGCTCGCCTGCTCGCCCTGCCTGCGGGGCCCCTCCGCTCCCGCTCCCGCCCGCGCCTCCCCGAGCGCTCACCTGCGCCGGGGTGCGCGGGGCGCTGCCTCGGTGCGGCCGGTGCGGCCGGTGCGGGGCGCGGGCTCCGACGCCCGGCGGGCCGCTCGCCCACGGGAAGTGCAGCCGGCCGCCCGCTGCCCCGGAAGCGCCGAGGCTCCCGGACCGCGGCTCCTCCTCCGCCCGCCGCTCCTGCGCCCCGAGCCCGACCCGAGGGGGCGGCGGCCGGGTTCTCCGCGCCCGCTTCCCCGGGTTCGCAGGGTGGTTCGTGGGCATCGGCGCAGCTAAGGACCGGGCGGAAGCTTGGAGATGAGTCTTTCCTCCCGAGTTCCCGGAAACCCACCAGGAGAACCTGTAGCCTCGGCTGTGTTCTGTGTCGCGGACACGGAAAGAAACCCCTTACTTCATTCATTTAGTCTTCTCGACGCCTTGCCAGGGAAGCGTTTATACCTTTTTTCTTTTTAGGCAAGTGAGGAAGATGATGCCGGACTTTCCCAATGGCCACACACAGTCAGTGGTGAGGCGGAGAGGCCGGCGGCCGTGGCAGCCGTGAGGGCAGCCCCCGGGGCCGGGGCGCCTGGCACGCTCCCCCGAAGTTTATGGCCCAGCGCACGGCCGGCCGGGCACGGCTCTGCGGGCACTAACGCCTGGCCGAATGTCAGTATCTTCCTGAGCAGTGTTCCTCGCATGCCGGTTTGGGGAACACGCCTACTGCTGTGCAGGTGAAATGCTGGAGCGTGGAGGTGGTTTAATAGGGCCGATCTAAGATTCATGATTTCCCTTTCAATCTGATTTCCTGCTTTTCTCACCAGCCAGCGAAAAGGACTTAGTGCTGCTCCTGGGAGGGAGTGTGGTGTAAGGCCGTACCGGGGGAGCTCAGGAGTCAGATGGCTGGGGTTCATATCCAGGGCGCATCACGTTAGAGGTGAGACCTTGGGGAAATGCGGGGCCTGTCGAGGTTCACTTTCGTCATGGAAATTATGATATCTGGTTCCTAGTGTTGTGGGAAGAAGTAGATGAGATAAAGCCTGTCAGACAGCTAGCCTAGTGCCCAGGTGCTCAGAGTAAAAGGGTTCCTTTTACCCTGCATGGAGTATACCTCCGTTTTCCCTGCCCTGTGCCTGTGCTCTGAGGTCCCCTCCACCCAAGGTGTCCTCTCTTTTCCCAACTCTGCTCTTCAAAAACCCCCGTCTTCTGACAAGGGTCATTTTTGCAGCTTATGCAGGAAATCTTTTCTTAACCCTGCCCTACCCACCTTGTTCCCTGAGATCCCCTCTAGGACCTTAAGGTATTTGGAACTTGTGCTCAAGCAGCTTACGTCTGTTAGAGTGAAAACTCCCTGAGGCCAGGGATCGATCTGGCTCCAGTGGAAGCAAAGAGGAACTCCGGTAAACACACTGAGAGCCAAGGATAGGACAAGCATAGGACAGCCAAGCTCGGTGCTGGAGCAAAGGCGAAGGCTAGGTCCCAGTGTCCCTCGCACAGGGAAGACAGGTGCAAGGGTAAGTGCTGTCCTGTAGCCCGAATAAAGCCCTGTGGGAGTGCAGAGCGTTCATTATCGCCTTCCTAACAAGCGCAGCATTTGTTGTCCTGGAGGAAGCAGCTCATGGGGGAGGAGCCAGATGAAGGCCTTTTTCCTCCAGACCAGTAGATAGGGGCGTCTGTGCTGAAGGAAGGGTGAGTGGATACTGGGCACCAAAGGAGGCTGCCTTACAGGGTTAACACGGATGTTGGGTTTAGCCAGCCTCATCCTGGCCCCTGGCCCCTGGCAAGTTCCTCTCTTTCAGCGTGAGTTCATTGAGTTCATTCCGCATTCAGGTGGCTCTTCCTCTTTTGCTCACCTAACTAGTCCTGGTTCTTCCCCACCCATCCTCACCCTCCAGCTCAGGGGCTTCTCCTGTTCCCTCCCTGGGAGCACATCTGCCCTCTTCTCCCTCCCTCACCCAACTGATGATCGGATGGTCCACCTCCATCTTTTGTGTTTCATGCTTCTCCCCCCAGGCCACTGTGGGAGGGAGTGGGCACTTTACTAGCTGTCTCTACTCCCACTCACTTCTCTCTCTGAACAAGTATCCACACTCAACCCCACTGGGTGCATTTCTCCCTGGGGCTGCCCTCCGTAAGGTCCCCATGGACCCTCTTGGTACTGAATCCAGCCTTCATGTGTGTGTTTATACCACTGACCCTTCCTCCCAGGCTCTGGAGACGCCTCACTTTCTGGGCTTTTCTCCTGCCTCTGGCCACCTCTTCAGCGTTCTCATCTCTTAAATGTGGCGGGAGCCCCTCCAGCTCCCCCCACCCCGCCCCACACCAGTCCCCTATTCTTCTCCCCTCCCAGGGTGATGCCGCCGCTCTCCTTGGCGCCCACATCTCTACCTACAGCCCACATCCCCCTCAGTGCCACAACCGTGAGTCAGCCCCTATTAGATATTTCTACCAGATGTCCTGCAGGCAGAGCCTTAACTCAACATGTCCCAAACTGTCCCACTCACTCTGTCCCTCACACTGCTCCTCATCTCTGCGAAAGGCATGACATCCATCCAGTTGTCCAAGCCAGAACCCTGGAGTCTTACTTGACCCCATTTCTCGCTGCTACTGTTGCCTCTCAGGTCCGTGCACCTCTTGCCGTGATGGTGCAGGCCTGGTTGTCTCTGCCACATGGACTATGGTGATGGCCTGCTGTCTGGTCTCCTGCTTTGGTATCATACTCTTCTCCACAAGGCAGGCAGGGTGATTTCTCTAAAAGGAGAATCTGATCATGTTGCTTCCCTATTGAAAGCCCTCCAGTGGCCCCCTGTGCACAGAAAAGCCAAGCTCCACAGCTGGCTCTTCGGGCCCCGGCCCTACTATGCCCCTCACTACCTCTCCATGACCTAGCAGGGACACACCACTTGAGTCCCTTGAATTTTGTTAATTCTTGGCCCCAGGCCTTTGTATATGCTTCTCCCTCAGCCTGGGATCACCCTGCGTTCACTGTGTTAAACTGCTCGTCCTTTAGGTTCAGCTCAGAGGTCAACTTCCCTGGGAAGCTTCAGGGAGAAACACCCGGCTGGGGTGAGGCGTCTGTGTCCTGTGCTTTCTCCCAGCACCGCAGGGACTGTGCTGTAGCTGACCTAGGCGCGAGGGGCCAGGCAGAGGTGAGACCTCTCCAGGGAGCACACATGCCATGCTTTGCCTGCTGGTTATGTCTCTAACATGTAGCCCTGGGCCTGCGAGAGTTGGAACTGAATACATATTGAACTGATGAATGAACACCTTCCTTCCCTCTACAGTCCCCCCGGGTCAGGAACTCAGGAAAAGGAGGCACTAACTTGCAAATCCTAACATCTAGGATTCAAGAGTGCTCCTGTGCTTCTCCCAGCCCGCCAACAAAGGCAAGTGGGGTAACGTGAGGTGAAAAGAGGGGACAGACGACTGAAAGGAAGGCGTTAATCACGTTTATTGACCGATGAACAGGGTAAGTAGACCAGTCCACAGACCTGGGCCAGGCTGCCCCAGAATGCGCCCTGCCTGGGCTCTGCCGAGAGGCGCAGAGGCAGTCTTTCCGGGTCGGTCCCACGAAGGAGCCAGTCCTGGGCCACGGAGCTCAGGTCCCCGAGGTGTTCCGTCCGGCTGGGCTCCTGGAGCGTGGCATCAGCCTGGGCCATGATCAGTCCTGGGGTCCCACCCCATCGTTCTCTGTCGGCCTGGGCCTTAGGCAATGGTCGGCCCGCCTGCCCAGCCATACGGGGGCAGGATGGCCTGGACGAGACGGGGGAGGAGGAGACCCTGGCGTGGTGCTGGGGAGCAATCAAGCAGTGAGGTGGTGTGAATGTGGGCCAGGGTCGGGGCCCGGCGAAGAGCTCCCAGGCTCAGATGATACAGTGCTCTTGGGTCTTCTCTCCCAAGTAAAAGCGGCTGAAGAGGAAGGGGCTCAGGTTGATGGTCTGGAAGCGGCCCTCCAGCATCACCTCTGCCACAGCCCGGCCCACGGCGGGGGCCTGCTGGAGCCCGTGGCCACTGAAGCCCGTCGCAAAGTACATGTTGACGACGAGGGGGTGAGGGCCCACCACGCCATTCTGGTCAAAGGTGTTGTAGTCGTAGTAGCCAGCCCAAGCGCTCCGAACCTGCAGGCCACAGGACGCGGGGCGTCGGGAGGGCTGCCCCGTGCTCCGCCCCACCCACTCCTGGCTGGGGTCGGCGCACGGTACCCTCCGCCACCACTGAGCGCGCTCACGTGACGGGTCCTGCGAGGCAGGGGCCCCGACGGGGCCCAGATGCTCCGGGGTCATCTGTCTCCTTCCAGTTACCTTTAGAGTCTCAAAAGCTGGTACCCTCCGGGCCAGAGGGGGCCACACCTTCTCCTGGAAGAAATCATGGTCCACTTCCAGGTTCCCTGGGTCTGGTTCCTCCTCCTGGGGGCAGAGGTGGGGACAAGGCTTACGTTGCCGAGGACGCACGGGCAGACCCAGGCCTCGCTGGCCTCTTTAATCGGTCCGCTTGGTAAGTGGCGGATGGGGGGAAGAGACCCCAAGTCAAAGCCAGAGGGGACCGTGACATCAGTACCAGCACTGGGCCCGCCAAAGAAGCCTGACTGCTCAGTGATACCCGGTCTCCGTCTTCTCCCCGGCACCCCGACCCCACAGAGCTCACCTCAGCGGGGCTACAGCCGCCCAGGTAGTTGTTGCCTAATCCTTCCCGGCGGAAATAGGCTCCGCTGGGGTCTGCGACAAGCGGAGCCTCCAGGCCTGGTCCCTGGGGGCAGTGCCACAAGTACACATACCTGCCGTGACCAGCGGCGTTAGAAGCGGCGAGAACAGCAACTCCCCTCCCCGACTCTCCTCTCACCCCACTGCGGCCCTGGGCAAGTCACCTTTTCCTCGGCTCCACAGGCAGCTTGGTGCCCTGAAGAGTACCAGACGGCCCCTTCCCAATGCCAGCCAGCTCTGCGACTCGCCCAGACCAGGCCCCCGCTGCATTGACCACTATGGCACATTCCACGGGCTGGTACTCCTGGCTGCGGTCCACCTTCACCTATGGACACCAGAGAGGGGGGCAGAGGGAGCAGTCCAGTTCTTCCCGAGCCTCAGTTTACCCACACTGGAAGTGGGTAGAAGAAGATCAAAATGACAGCCGTTACGTTTCTCATTTGGTAAAGGAGACATCTTGGCTGGGAACTTACATGGACTTCATGGATCCTTTTCAAAGTCACCTTCTCCCCACTGGCGGTCTCCATGTGGTTAGATGAAGAGATGAAACCTGCATGAAAAAGGAAAGAAAATAAGCCCTTGAGGCCTCAAAAGAGGAAGGAGATGGAGATTCCACTGGTTTCCTGAGGAAAGGAAGCTGGAAGGCTGGAAGCTTTCCCACAGACACTGAAGCAAAGAGACAGGGTAACTGGGATGAATTTGGCCGCACAGGACAGGAGGGTGCCAAAATCTTCAAGCAGATCACGAGTCATGGCCAAATGCAGTTAGAAGCCAGAGTCAGGATGCCCAGGACCAGTCCCCAGGGGAGAACCCCCTATCCTGAGCAAGCACAGGCCTTGCTCAGCCTGTGCGTGAAGGTAAGACCCAGTCTGGGCTGGCGTCCTGGCTGGCAGAGGTCACAAGCAGTGGACACGGGGCCGCAGACTCACGTGTCACCTCTCCGTGGCAGAAAAGGACCCCCATGGACTGGACCTTTCGCCGAAGCCCCTGGAGCAGACACCAGGGGTCAAACCAACCTTCGTTCTCCAACCCTGTGAGGAGAAAGAGGATGCGTGGAGGTGGGCTAGGACCCTCCTCTCCTGTTGTCTCTCCTGCACCCCTAACTCTTCTTTAGGGCTCGTAAACTGGGGAGTCACATTGACCAGCTGCACCAGAGTCAGGCCCTGCGGAAGGACAGAGAGCCGGCCTGGCCCGGGGGAGGCCCTGCCAGCCAGGAGGGAAGCATTCCTCCTTGACTTGGCTGCAGGGTGCTGAGACTCCTAACCTGAGGTGCCCCTCAACCCCGGATGCCCTCTGCAAGCAAGCCTCACCATAAGATGCCAAAGCCACTCCCTCCGTGTTTATCCAGGGAAACTTCTTCTGAAGCTGCTCCGGAGACATCAGACAAACTTTGGCTCCTTCCTGCCTGGAGAAATGTGTGGGTCTACGTATGTGTGCTGGATGAGCGTATGGGGGGAGAAGTATGGGCCCCAGCTCCACGAGTCACCTCGTTCATGTCACTCCTCTGCCCCCAACTCCCCATGCATCCTCCTTGCTTCCTGGAAAAGAGCAAGCTCCTAGTCAAGGCTCTTCAGCATCTGATCCCCCTTTCCTTTACGACACCCTAGCCTCCCTTTGGCCACGCTAAACACCTTATCACCCCCTAACTGTTCCTCGTGCTTTCACAACAGGGCGGGTCACTCTGTTCCCTCCACTCCTTCTGCCCAGGACAGCCTTCCCGTCCACCTCCTAGAACAATCCTGCTCACCAGCACAACTGCCTCCTTCTGGGACCCTCATGCCCAAAGGCAGCATTGTATGCACTAAAAGGACACACTCACAAGCCAGACTGCCTGGTTCAAGTCCCAGCACCACCACTTACTAGCTCTGGGGGCCTCAGTTTTCCCACATGTAAAATGGGCACATTCTGATGATTAAACGAGTTAGTATTTATAATGCATTTAGGATGTGACCTGATGTCACTAGTGAAACTCGTAGAAGGTTCTGCTAAAGGGTCTCAGGCACAGAGATCAGCCTGCCTGCCCAGCCATATGGGGGCAGGATGGCCTGGACGAGAGGAGGGTGGAGGAGACCCTGGCGTGGTGCTGGGGAGCAATCTAGCAGTGAGGTGTGAACCCGGGCCGGGATTAGAGCCCAGGGTGACAGATGGGGTGCTGGGGCCCAGCGAAGAGCTCACAGGCTCATATGATAGTCCTGACTGACTGGTCATGAGACCCACGGCCTTTTACACGAGTCCCCGTATGGCCGGCCAAGCCTACGAGCTTAGCTCTCCGGCTCTTAGAGAAAACATTTGCAGATTTGTGGGCCCCTCCCCAGAGGTCCTGACTTATTCGGAGGGAGGTGTCCTGGGTGGTCCTCATCACCTGGGAATTTAGGAACCACCGCGGCTGCGCTTTGTCCGTGTCTGTGTTACAGCACTTAGCACAGGGCTTCGGGGGTCTGCCCGTGTCCGTCTTCCCGACAGACTGAGCTCCTAGGGAGCAGGGCCTGTCTCACTGGCTCCGTCACCCCGGCTCCTAAAGTGAGTCAGAGCCCACTGCGTGCGGGCAGCTGAGACGCAGCATGGCAGCCGTGCCAGGCGCCCACCTCTGCACTTTCACGTTGTTTTCCATGATCGTAGCCCCCTCCTCTGAAGCCAGAAAGAGGTAACCAGAGGGGTTGAACTGGAGGTCCAGGGGAGGGTCATCGACCACGGCCAGGTACTCCTGTGTGCAAAGAAAAGCTCCTCCAAGAAGCTGACTTCAAGAAGGGAGGGAGAGCTTTCCTGGCTTTCTCACCACAGCCCCCGGGCTCGGTGCCCCGACCCAGAGGGAAGCCCTCTCCGGGCACCGCCACTGGGAAGAGAACCGGGGGTTCCAACTCCTAGCTGCCCATGCTCGCCCAGCCAGCTGGGCTGCTCCCCTCTCTGGGCTACAGGAGGGGTCACCACCCCACCCCCAAATCTCACAGCACGTACATTGATGTTCCGGAGAAATTCGACCGAAAAGAGGGAGAGCTGGATGTTCTCAGGCAGCGAGAACTGCTGGCGCATCCCACCCACAGAAAGCGCGGTGGAGGCCTGGGAGTACTGTGGAAAGACAAGAGGAGGCAATGTGGGCCCTGTTCCATGTGAGCGGAATACCGTACTGGAGGGCGAGAGTCACATACCCAAAGTTAATCTTTTTTTGGCCACGCTGCTGCTTGTGGGATCTTAGTTCCCTGACCAGGGATGGAACCTGGGCCACCTGCAGTGGAAGTGCGGAGTCTTAACCACTGGACTGCCAGGGAAGGCCCACGTGCCCAAAGTTAAAGGGGAGTCCTACTTGCAAGAGTATAATCTAAACTTGCATAAACCCATATGCAAGTCAACCAGCAGCCCAACAAGGACAATAGCTATTAAAATCCTTATTGGAAGATACACAGAGCAGAGAGGCTCAGTCATCTAAAAAGGGCTGGGCGCCGTCGTACAAAATGGTAATGGCCTGGAAGTACAAGGCAGGAGACTGACCTTTGCTCTACTAACTGGAAAACAGAGGGATGTGGCCAGAGGAGCAAGATTCGTGACCGGCTGGTAGTGGTAAACAGGAACAGTTAAAGCGCAAAAACCTCAGAAGTAATGTAACCTACAAGGGCGTCGTGACAGCTGTTTGTGTTAACCACAGCTTGAATGCAGGCCAGACCTCTGAGATCTCAAGACATACAACGTTGTGAAATGTGTTTCCAAAAGCAAAAACCTTATTGTCAAGGTCTCTGGTTTGAGGCAGGAAGAACATGGGGCTGTTTCTCAACAAGGGCCAAAAGCACAGTCCCTGCCCTTTGGCCCTTCAAACACTGAGGTCTTCCCTCTTCTCTCCTCCCCTCGAGTCCTTAAGAAAGTACGAGTCTGCACCCCACTCCTGACTCTGCCCCACCCCAGACCTCACCGTGTGGTCCCGCTCCACCACCAGCACCCGAATGGCACCTTGCTGCTTCTCCAACCTCTTCAGCCAATAGGCTACGGACAGGCCAAGCACCCCACCGCCAACGATCACCACATCAGAGTGTTCGGGGGGCAGGTGGCTGGTGTCATACAGTGGACTCCACGCCCCTCCAGGAAGGATGGACTGGATCTTCTTCTTAATCTCCGACACCTTTCCATGCCAGTCTGTGGGATACAGTTATGGTCAAAGAGGGCCATACATCTCCTTTCCAGGAGGTGGAGGCGGGTGTGTGTTGGAGGACGGGCACAGGAAAAGGTGGGAACTGAACCCTGAGTCTTCAGTCCTCACTGCCATTCCTTCTCACGAGGTCAACTCGCACCCAGCAGCACTCCACAGCTTGGCTTCATGTTCTCTACACCAGAGTCTCGCTTCTTTTGAAGGCATTATACCCAGCACTGCAAGATTCAACTTCCTAAAACTGACACTCTCTATTCTCTCCATTGGCTAGGGGACTTACACATATTTCCCTCCTGTGCAGACCTCTCTCTCCCCTGAGACCAGGCTTCTGGATCAAGAGGTCCCGGCACACCTAGAGCCAGCCGCACTGCCCTCTGAAGCACGGACCTCTGAGTGGCACCTTATCCTGGATATCCATCACCAACAGCAAACCTACACTCATGTTGTCTGTTATCAAGTCCTGATGACTTTGCCTCTTAAATATCTCCCCAATCTGTCCTCTTTTTTCCCCCATCTCTACCACCAATGCCCTAGACCAAACCACGATGTCTCTCCCACCTAAACTGTTACAAGCTCCTGTTTCCACTCATGCCCCTCTTGTCCAACCCCCCAACTTCTTTTCTATATCACGGCTAGAAAGATCTTTTCTAAACACTAATTTAATCACACACTCTCTTGCTTAAAATGCTCCAGTGGGTTTCCATTACCCTAAGGATAAAAGTCCAAAATCTTTCACGTGGCCTGTGAGACACTGCATGATCTGGCTCCTGTTTGCCCTGTCTTCCCCGAACCCTCAAGCCTCAGCCCCTTCACTCCCGCCACAGGGGATCCACACAGGGGATCTCCCTGCTTTGAAACCCTGTGCCCACTTCTTTGCCCAGTTAACTCCTTGCTTCCTTTAGATCTCAGCTCAGTTATCATTTTCTCAGGGATGCCTTCTTTCCTGACCCCCTAGACTATGCCAAGTTCTCCTGTCACGCTATCTCATAGCTCCGTGAACCGCTCTTTTGCAGCATGCAACACACTTGCAACTCTGAATTTATCTGTGATTGCTTCATGCTGTACTATGTCTACCTTCTCCATAGAATCTCCAGTCTAGAACAGTACCTGGCACATCCTAAGTGCTCAATAAATGTCTTGAATACACGAATCCTTTTGTCTTTCACACCTAACTCACGAATCTCCAAGTCTTCTCTCACTGTCTCCAATTCAAAGTTCAAACTCTTCTCAGCATTCGAATCTTTCTTTGATCTGGATTTAACCTTACCTGTCCAGAGTACATTTCATACTACTACTCAAACTGTCCATCTGGATGGCCTTTGCTAATTCCTTGCACAAGAACAATACTCTTCTCCTCCTAACCTTTGCTCAGTTCCCCAGAACCTGGAACTCATGCTTTCCTTGAGCCAGTAAACATCATCTTTCAAGGCTGATCTCCATTCCCACCTGTTCCATGTACTGCAATAATTACACTAGCTACTGGCACTGGCAGTGCAGGGTGTCCTCTGAGTTGGGTTTTCTCCAGTCTTGAACCGGTCTACTAAAGCCTTCCCTCTCCAGCTACACTTCAGGCACTTGCAGGACATATATCGAATCCTCTCTTTCTCTTCTTTCCTCCTTCACGGCCACAACACTAAGCACAGCATCCTGCACGCGAGCAGGACTTCACGCACTTCTGTGCCACCAATGAATCAGCCTGGCTGCTATTCTGGTGGTAAGCTCAGGCACAGAAGGATCTGGGACTTGTCACCTGAGAAGGGCAACCGTGGGTTCCATACCCCTGTCCAGGCTCTACAAGCTCCGGCAGGCAAGGTTACCTCCTGCTCCCAGCGACCCACTGTCTTCCCAACGCGGACCGGGACCTCGAGTCCTGAAAGTCACATGGGTGGAGATTGGGAACACTCCAGAACCACGATACCCTCCGCTGCCCTCAGCTTTACCCAGAGTAGAACCTTCTCTGTGTGTGCCTAGCCCCCGGCCCAAGAGGCCCGTGCCCAAGCCGAGCGGCAGCGCCCTCCGAAGCATGGCCCTGCTGCTCTCGACCTCTAGGAGTGGGGCGCCCTACCCCGGGAAGGTCCCAGCCTGCCGTCACTGCTACGCGTCGCCGGCAGTTCATTCGAGCGCGCCCACTGGCCAGCGACCCCTCCGGGCCCAACCCCTCCACCCTATAGGCGGCCGTACTGTCCCTTGACTGCCTGAGAGCCCCGCCCAGGCCCGCCCCCACCCGCCATTGGCGAGCCTGGCGTCTACGTCAGTCCTGCGCGCCCGCTGGCCGAGCTGGGGAGGGACCCAGGCTACTGCGCTGAGCGGAAGTGCGGCTGAGCCGGTTTCCGGGGCCGCTGGTGTGACGTGTCCCGGGCTTGGCGCAGCAGGAAGCGGCGGCGATCGCGGCCTGAGTTCCCGGCGCCGGCCCCGGCTCCTTTCCCGCTGCCGCCATGCTCGACTTCTTCACCATTTTCTCCAAAGGCGGGCTAGTGCTCTGGTGCTTCCAGGGCGTGAGCGACTCATGCACTGGGCCAGTTAACGCGTTGATTCGTTCCGTGTTGCTGCAGGTACTGCCCCCGCGGTATCAGAACTCCGGGCTCGTCCCCCTGACCCGGTCCCTAGTCCCCCTCGACTGATCCCGCGCCTCCCTCCCACCCCGTCGGCCCACCTGAAACCGGCCGCTCACTCGTAACTGTGACTCCACTTCTTTCTCCCGCCCCCATCAGACCATCCCGCAACTTTGCGCCGTCCCCTCCCCCTCCTCTTTCTGGGACTCTGGCCGGAATCCGTTGTCTTTTACCGTCGTTCCCTCCATTCGCCCCCAGCAGCTTGGTTTTCTGTTGTTTCGAAGGCCGGGTGAGATAATGGCTGGAAAAACGTCCTTTAAGAACTGTAGATAGTGTACAGCTGCTAGTAAGTCTGATTGTTTATATGAGATGAGGACTCCTTCCCTTCTGGCTCGCACGTGTCCTCCCCTCCCACCTCTTTGCCCCTTTCCCCCAAGCTGGTTGTCTCCTTTTCTCGCAGGAGGAATGCTGAAGAGCAGCTCCCCTGAATCTTGCCCTGGGGACAGGTTTGAGTTTGGGGGAATGTCTAGTTCTTCCCCAAAGGCAATCCTGGGGAGGCCCAAGTCTAGGTGTTGGGACAGTCTGAACTCTGAGACATACTCTTTTTCCAGGAAAGGGGAGGTAACAACTCCTTCACCCATGAGGCACTCACGCTCAAGTATAAACTGGACAACCAGTTTGAGCTGGTGTTTGTGGTAAGTGGGGGTATTTTACAGGGGCATGATTATAGTCAGCACGGAGTCCTGATTATTCAGAAAACCCTGATAAATTGCACCCAGTGTTTATGCTGAAGTAACTGAGAAGACACGGAGGGTGGAGGGGGAAAGGGGAGAAGCTCTTGGGCCCAGAGGGCTTGGCTGCTCCTAGGTCAGGGAGACCTGCCAGGTGGCTGAGCCAGTCTCTGAAGGCCTAGGCTGAGTTGGCTTCCCCCTGTTCTGGGCTGGCATGTGAGCAGATCTCTTGGCTCTGTTTCTTTCCCTAAACAGGTAGGTTTTCAGAAGATCCTAACACTGACGTACGTAGACAAGTTGATAGACGATGTGCACCGCCTGTTTCGTGACAAATACCGCACTGAGATCCAACAGCAAAGTGCCTTAAGTCTACTGAATGGCACTTTTGATTTCCAAAATGACTTTCTGCGGCTCCTTCGGTGAGAGGCCTCCCCTCTCCAAAATCAATTTCTGTGACTTGAGCTTCCTTCCTTCCCGAGGGTGGGTGAAGGGTAGTATGTTGTGGATTGAAAGGCACTCCTGAGTTTGCTGCCCAGTTCTGATTGTCCTCTGGGTGTGAGGGCCCTTTTCCTGGATTTGGACTGTTCCCTTTTCTCTTTAGTGAAGCAGAGGAGAGCAGTAAGGTCCGTGCTCCCACAACCATGAAGAAATTTGAAGATTCTGAAAAGGCCAAGAAACCTGTGAGGTCCATGATTGAGACACGGGGTGAAAAGCCTAAGGAAAAAGCCAAGAACAGCAAAAAAAACAAGGGGGCCAAGAAGGAAGGTGAGTTTGAACTTGGACACCTGGGGGCATGAGAAGTCGTTAAGGTGGGCTGGAGTGGTTCCCCGCCCTTCCCTTTGTCATTGTTTGCCTCCCTCGCTTGGGTGCCCACCACCCTCACCACCCACCACCCTCACCATCATCCCGGTCCTCGCGATCCCCCAGATGTTTGTTTCTAGTTTCATCTTAATGATTTGGAAGGCTTTTCCCCATTTGTCTATTTTGTTGGAATTTGGTCTCTTTTTCCCCAGTGAGTTTTCTCCTTGACAGGTTCTGATGGCCCTTTGGCTACCAGCAAAGCAGTCCCTGCAGAAAAGTCAGGTCTCCCAGTGGGGCCTGAGAACGGGATAGAACTTTCCAAAGAGGAACTGATCCGCAGGAAGCGAGAAGAGTTCATTCAGAAGCACGGGAGGGGTATGGAGAAGCCCAGGTGAGCATTCCAGCTTTTGCCATACGTACTGCTATCTAGACACGTTGGGGGCGAGGGAGTCCTTGTCTCTGGGGTGGATGTTTCCTCTCCTGCTTCTTCATCGGAACCCTTTGTGCTCTAACCCTTTGCAGCAAGTCCAGTAAGTCAGATGCTCCCAAGGAGAAGGGCAAAAAAGCGCCCCGGGTGTGGGCACTGGGTGGCTCTGTCAACAAGGAAGTCCTGGACTATAGCGCTCCTACCGCCAATGGGGCCCCCGAGGGGGCCCCGCCCGAGGACATCAACTTGGTAAGTGGCAGCAGGGCCAGAGTGAAGGCCAATGTTAATAAGAAATGGGGGAGGAAGGAGAGATGAGGAGGGCAGTACTCTTGATTTCTTGGAGCGAGGGGTGAGTTACATTTGGAGCTTCCTGAATCGAAGAGATGGAGCAGTGTAGACAGGGTAAATCCAGGCTTTCCCCCCACCCCCCACAGCCCATCGTGTTCTTGATCCCATCTCCTTTTCCGCATACCCTCCAGATTCGAGGGACTGGGTCTGGGAGGCAGCTTCAGGATCTGGACTGCAGCAGCTCAGATGATGAAGGGGCCGCTCAAAACTCCACCAAACCTAGGTAGGGGATCCGAGGTGGTGGCTGGTGGGTGTGGCTCCAGAACTGAGGAGACTTGACTGCTGCCTGCTGGCCATATGTGCATCTGTGACCTTCTGTGCCTGCAGTGCTACCAAGGGGACTCTGGGTGGCATGTTTGGGATGCTGAAGGGCCTTGTGGGTTCCAAGAGCTTGAGTCGTGAAGACATGGAATCTGTGCTGGACAAGATGCGTGACCATCTCATTGGTGAGTCAGGAACGGGTAGACTCATGTTTCTGGGGTAGGGACGGTGCGGGGCAGAATGGCTGTACCATAGGGGTTGTTCACTGCTGCTGGAGCACTCATACTACGCCCGTCCCCCTCTTCTCACAGCTAAGAACGTGGCAGCAGACATTGCAGTCCAACTCTGTGAATCTGTTGCGAACAAGCTGGAAGGGAAGGTGATGGGGACGTTCAGCAGTAAGTACCTCCCTGGCCCAGAAGTGCTTGGGTGGGCACCACGCACCCCAGGCGGCCACTGCGTCCACCTCCATTCTCACTAGGTGCGTGACTTTTGACAAACCCCATAACGGCTAAATTTCTATTTCGTAACTTGGACTTTGGGTGTTGATGACCTCTAAATTAGGAGGATTTAAATGAACTAATACTTGTAAAGTCCTTAGGATTCCTGGGCAGGCTCCTAGTTCCCTTAGCTCAGAAAGGGGCTGGGCATTCCTGGAGCACATTACTTGGGCTTCACGGATATACCTCTCCCCCCACCTCAGCGGTGACTTCCACCGTAAAGCTAGCCCTCCAAGAGTCCCTGGTGCAGATTCTGCAGCCACAGCGCCGTGTGGACATGCTCCGGGATATCATGGACGCCCAGCGTCATCAGCGCCCTTACGTGGTCACCTTCTGTGGTGTGAATGGCGTGGGGAAGTCCACTAACCTTGCCAAGGTCGGTGCAGTTCCACAGCCCGTCTCTGATATCATTTCTTCACTCTGCATTTCCTGGCACCTCTGGGTCTAGGTGACAGTTTTCTTTGCCTCTTTTGCAGATTTCCTTCTGGCTGTTAGAGAATGGCTTCAGTGTCCTCATTGCTGCCTGTGATACATTCCGTGCTGGGGCTGTGGAGCAGCTGCGGACACACACCCGGCGTTTGCACGCCCTGCACCCCCCCGAGAATCACGGTGGCCGCGCCATGGTGCAGTTGTTTGAGAAGGGCTACGGCAAGGATGCTGCTGGCATCGCCATGGAAGCCATTGCCTTTGGTACAGTGCACAGAAAGCTGGGGGGCTTGTCTGGGCCCCTTTTCTCCTTGGGTTCTCTTGGAACTTGCAGAGGACCAGGGTTACCCTACCACCAACTTTCTGCGCAGCAACAGGTCAGGATTAGTGACATGCCGTGCTCTGCTTTGGGGTAACAAGTGTAGTTGCAGGCAAACCTAGTATATTTGTTTATCTCTTACTTGGTCACCTTTATCCTACCGCCATCCTTTTCCTAAATATGCTTAATGGCTGAGTATGGGAATTTTTTCTTACACTACCTTGTAACCTAAGGAAGTAAACAGGTAGACTTCTAATATGGCCAGTTTGGGACTTCCTGAGAGGAAAGCTGGAAACGTGACAGTCCAGGAATTTTGACTTGACCACTTTTTTCTCTCTAGCACGTAACCAAGGCTTTGATGTGGTGCTGGTGGACACAGCTGGCCGCATGCAGGACAATGCCCCTCTGATGACTGCCTTGGCCAAGCTCATTACTGTCAACACACCCGACTTGGTGCTGTTTGTGGGGGAGGCCTTAGTAGGCAATGAGGCCGTGGACCAGCTGGTGAGGGCTAGGGCTTGGTTCTCCTTCCAACCTCAGCTTTGGCCACTTTAGGTGCATCTTACACTTACGTCATGTTCCTCCTTTCCAGGTCAAGTTCAACAGAGCCTTGGCTGACCATTCTGTGGCCCAGACACCTCGCCTCATTGATGGCATTGTCCTTACCAAATTTGATACCATCGATGACAAGGTACATATGGACGACACAGGGCAAAGCGGACTGGAGAGGGGAATGGCCATCCTTCACAAGCGAGCAGAGGCTCTAAGGGCACACTGGCTCCAAAGCCTCCTGTTGCTGAGGGGGTGAAAAGGGGTGGCCTGGAGTTGACTGGGTATCATCCCCTTTCTCTGCTTCAGGTGGGAGCTGCTATTTCTATGACCTACATCACAAGCAAACCCATCGTCTTTGTGGGCACCGGCCAGACCTACTGTGACCTACGCAGTCTCAACGCCAAGGCCGTGGTGGCTGCCCTCATGAAGGCTTAACGTGGCTCTTGGCCAATACCAAATCACCGCTTCCCCCCAAAGCCCCCATCCCTGTATCAAGAATGTGCTTTAGAGTATGTGAGCAACTTGTCTTCAGTGTAGTTCAAAGGCAGAGTGAGGGGAGCTCCAGGCGAGGGCCTGCAGCCCCTCCTAACCCCACTCCCTGTTCAGCCCAGCCTCCCTCTGCAAGGGGGCCTAATCATGTTACAGTCGCTGCCCCTTACCCGCCCCCAGCCCCACGCTCCTCCCCCTTCCTACTCTCTCAGGCATCCCTTCACTCTGCCTACAGACTCGGTCTCATTACAGCTTTGACCAATGGTTAGAAGATCCAGCACCAGAGCTTTGCTAGTTGAGTGTGGTCATGGGGACGTCCGAGCATCATCCCCAGTTCCATTAGATAAAGAGACTTCCAGAGCCAGCTCTGGGTCTTGAGTGGCACCTCCCCCTAGGATATACACAGCTTTCAGGTCCCTGGGGCCAGGACGACACCCCCACACTGTGGCAGTGTATGGCCTGTTCTTAATTGCTGCTGATTCCAGGATGACCCCTGGCCCTGTTGCCCCAAAGCATCAGCTAGGCCACAGTGATGTGTTACACATGAGTGAAAGAGGAGTCCCTGCTTCCCTCAGAGATGAAGGGAGCCGAGCTGCAGTGCTGCACTGGGCTTCTCAGCCTCCAAGACGACCTCCCACTTCCAGAATCCAGACATAACTTTGCATGTTCCCCTTCCCGGGAGAAAACCCTGTCAGAAGGGGAGACACGCTGCCCCCTCCCGCTTCTTCACCTGGGATGGATCCTGGCTTTTCCTCATCCTCTACAGTGCCTGGTAGACAAGTGCTACGTTGAATACAGACCTTGTTAAGACGTGTCCTGCTTGGTATTACAGATGTGCTATTAGTGCAATAAGGTGAAGGCTGTCTGCCCAGAGAAACACATAATTTATATAAGAAAATAAATTTCATAAATAAATTGCCTTTTAGGTCTTGGAGTTATTTTACAGGAGGATTCAAAACTAAAATCCTACATCACACTAACTGTAGTTCTAGGATTTATAGTAAGAAGGGAAACAGGAATTGATAATGCTGAGGAATCAGGTAAAAATAAGTAGTTGTCCCAAGAATGAGATCACCTTCCCCCAAGGTGAAAGAAGAGAACTTTTAAAATTTAAATTCGGCTTGTACTTTTGCAGGTTAGTTTTCTCAAGTGACTCAAAGTAGAGCTGGGGCCCTGGATAGTAAATGAACAAGCTTTTAATACAGCTCAATTATGTAAAAGACTGTACACTGTAAAAGATCTAGGAAACTAGAGCTTCAACCCATGTTTTTAAAAAGCCATTAAGCTTAATTGAAAAACCAAGTATAGAGTACAAAACTGCAACAAGGGCCACGGCGATCCCGTGGCATCTAGATCCCGAGTCCTTCATGCAGAGCTGTGGCCACGGTCGGTAGGGATGTCCCGTGGATCTGCTGTGTGGACACAGGCCTGTCCAGCCTGGGGGTGGGGTGGGGCGACCTCCGGGTCCCTCGTCACTTGGGTATTGAACTGGAACAGGCCGCAGAGGATCAGGAACCAGCCGGCACTGGCACGGAGGGGTAAGCTGCGACACCCGCCCGCTAACCCCGGCCTTCAACCTCTGCGTTCTGGTACTTCCTAGGAGCTGTTTTGGGTTCTTGTGAGTTTACTTGTTAAACACTGTCCACGGTAGGCCCTTACAGCTTCGTCTAACGGTGGTGAATCCTCTAGCCTCTCATGTACTACAGTCTGTGGAGAGAGAGAAGGGAGAGAGTAAGTGAAGTTTCACAAAACAGGTTTACACATCTAAAGCTGCAGAAATTTAAGTCAAGCTTAACCCTTCAGAAGACAAGACACAAGATACTAGGAAACTTGTAACAGACTTGGTAGGAAAATACAGACTCTTTAACAGGTAGGAGAGGTTCTCCAAGGTCTTAACTAAGTGCTGGGAGAGCATTTTCTGCTGACAAACTGACAAATAGTAGAACAGGAAACAGTGTACCTCTCATTTCACTGTGTGCTGTCGATGAGCCATTTAGCTGGCCTTCTCTTACCATCCCTGCTAAACAGAACATACGTCAGTATCAGATATTTGGCTGAAAAACTAAAAATATTAATAGAAAAGCAACCAACTAAAGGGAGATGAAAGTACACGGTCTGACTAGGAAGGATGACATGAGTCAGGAATGCACACATCAGGCAGGACAGTGAACCGCTTAGTCTTCACACTTGTATTAAACAACAGGGAAGCAGTGAGGTCCCTGAGTACACGGACATTACTTGTGAAAAAAACAAGTGTGCTTGCTGTCCCTAACTAGTCCAGAAGGCCAAGTTTAGGTAAAAAAAACTACTCCAGCTGGGGTCAGGAAGCAGCGTGCAAGGGGGCAAATTCAACCAAGTAGAAGAGTGAAAAGTAGCAGACACGCCCACGGTATAAAATGGGTTTAGAGCTGTACTGTCCCACTGGCCACATGTGCTGTTTAGTTTTTTAAATTAAAAATTCTGTTCCTCAGGGAACTCCCTGGTGGCCCAGTGGTTAGGACTAGAAGCTTCCACTGCAGGGGCCTGGGTTCAATCCCTGGGTGGGGGACTAAGATCCCGCACGCCAAGTGGTGTGGCCAGGAGAAGAAAAAAAAAATTCTGTTCCTCAGTCACACTAACCACACTTCAAATGCTCAATGGCCACATGCGGCTTGTGGATACAGTACTGGACAGAGAAGATTACAGAATATTTCTATCGCAGAAAATTCTATTGGACAGCACTGGGATAATGTATAGGAAGAGGTTTAAATCTGAACACACGGGAGGAAAGAATAGCAATCAGAAACATGGCCAATTAGAATATAAACAAAAGACAGCACCCGAACACACAAATTGGTATTCCTCTCTTGGAAAGCACTTTAGCAATATTTATCAACCACTAAAATGTTCATGCCCTTTGACCTAGTAATAATACTGAGAACCCATCCTACTGGCAAAAGGAAAAACTGTAGTGATGAATATACCATTCATTGCAACAGTGCTTACAATAGAAAAAACTAGATACTGCCTAACATAGGGGAATAATTAGGTAACTGTGACATCCACACTGAATTATAACACAGTCATTAAAAACACTGGTTATGGGCATTTTTTACAGAACCAGAACAAAAAATCTTAAAATTTGTATGGAGACACTAAAGACCCTGAATAGCCAAAGCAGTCTTGAGGGAAAAAAAAAGAGCTGGAGGAATCAGACTCCCTGACTTCAGACTATACTACAAAGCTACGGTAATCAAGACAATATGGTACTTGCATAAAAACAGAAATATAGATCAATGGAAAAGGATAGAAAGCCCAGAGATAAACCCATGCACCTATGGTTAACTAATCTATGACAAGGGAGGCAAGGATATACAATGGAGAAAAGACAGTCTCTTCAATAAGTGGTGCTGGGAAACTAGACAGCTACATGTAAAAGAATGAAATTAGAACGCTCCCTAACACCATACACAAAAATAAACTCAAAATGGATTAGAGACCTAAATGTAAGACCGGACACTAGAAAACTCTTAGAGGAAAACCGGAAGAACACTCTTTGACATAAATCACAGCAAGATCTTTTTTGATTCAGCTCCTAGAGTAATGGAAATAAAAACAAAAATAAATGGGACCTAATGAAATTTAAAAGCTTTTGCAAAGCAAAGGAAACTACAAACAAGACGAAAAGACAGCCCTCAGAATGAGAGAAAATATTTGCACAAGAATCAACGGACAAAGGATTAATCTCCAAAGTATATAAACAGCTCATGCAGCTCAATATTAAAAAAACAAACAACCCAATCCAAAAATGGGCAGAAGACCTAAATAGACATTTCTTCAAAGAAGACATACAGATGGCCAAGAAGCACGTGAAAAGCTGCTCAACATCACTAATTATTAGAGAAATGCAAATCAAAACTACAATGAGGTATCACCTCACACCAGTTAGAATGGGCATCATCAGAAAATCTACAAACGACAAATGCTGGAGAGGGTGTGGAGAAAAGGGAACCCTCTTGCACTGTTGGTGGGAATGTAAATTGATACGGCCACTATGGAGAACAGTATGGAGGTTCCTTAAAAAACTAAAAATAGAATTACCATGTGACCCAGCAATCCCACTACTGGGCATATACACAGACAAAACCATAATTCAAAAAGACACATGCACCCCAATGTTCACTGCAGCACTATTTACAAAGCCAGGTCATGGAAGCAACCTAAACGCCCATCGACAGACGAATGGATAAAGAAGATGTGGTACATATATACAATGGAGTATTACTCAGCCATAAAAAGGAGCGAAATTGGGTAATCTGTAGAGACGTGGATGGATCTAGAGACTGTCATACAGAGTGAAGTAAGTCAGAAAGAGAAAAACAGATATCGTATATTAACGCATGTATGTGGAACCTAGAAAAACGGTCCAGATGAACCAGTTTTCAGGGCAGAAACAGACACAAAGATGTAGAGAACAAACGTATGGACACCAAGGGGGGAAAGCTGCGGGGGGTGGTGGTGGGATGAATTGGGAGATTGGGATTGACACATCTACACTAATATGTATAAAATAGATAACTAATAAGAACCTGCTGTATAAAAAATAAATAAAATAAAATTCAAAATAAATAAATAAATAAAAGGTTACATTTTAAATAAAAAAAAAGTCCATATGAAAAAAAACATCTAAAAAAAAATACTGGTTATGAAGACTGCAGCCATGTGGGAAAATGTATGATGTATCACTGAATAAAAAAAAGTACCAGGGGGCTTCCCTGGTAGCGCAGTGGTTAAGAATCCGCCTGCCAATGCAGGGGACATGGGTTTGAGCCCTGGTCCGGGAAGATCCCACATGCCGTGAGCAACTAAGCCCATGCACCACAACTACTGAGCCTGTGCTCTAGAGCCCACGAGCCACAACTACTGAAGCCCACATTCCTAGAGCCCATGCTCTGCAACAAGAGAAGCCACCACAATGAGAAGCCCACGCACTGCAATGAAGAGTAGTCCCTGCTCGCCACAACTGGAGAAAGCCCACGCACAGCAACAAAGACCCAATGCAGCCAAAAATAATTAAAAAAAAAAAAGAAAAAGTACCAGGAGTGTATGTGTACTTTGTTTACAGCCATAAGAAATGCACAAGGAAAACTTACCTGAAATATACCAAAGTAACTGTTTCTGTTACAGTAATGAATTATAAAAGAATTATTTTCTTTTCCCCATTACTTGGTTTTTCTGAAATAAATGTACTGGGATCCTACAGAATCTTTTTTTTTTTTTTTTTTTTTTTTTTTTTTTTTTTTTTTGCGGTACGCAGGCCTCTCACTGTTGTGGCCTCTCCCATTGCGGAGCACAGGCTCCGGATGCGCAGGCTCAGTGGCCATGGCTCACGGGCCCAGCCGCTCCGCGGCACGTGGGATCTTCCCAGACCGGGGCACAAACCCGTGTCCCCTGCATCGGCAGGTGGACTCTCAACCACTGCACCACCAGGGAAGCCCCCCTACAGAATCTTTTGAACCCAAGTAATTCTCACTATGCAAAAGCGAGTACACAGCGCAATGTCAGACACACAGCAAGAGGTCAGTGTTAAAAAAAGAAAACATCAGCAAAAGACCTCGGACCTCTCATCGGTATTTATCTATAGAGAATCAAAACATAACCACGGATGGAAGGTAAGCTTGACCTGTCTCAAAACAAAAAAGTGTTTTTAACCTAAAACTGCTCTGCTAGATTTTAGATCACAAGCTTAGCTGACCATTCTAATAAAGCCCCTCTCCACACTGAAAATCCTTGATTTTTAACAATTCACAAAACCTTAATGAGTGATAACTTTGAGGACAGCTGCTCTGTTAGGAAGCCCGTGCAGCTAATGAAAGAGTCTGTGCTGCTCCACAATACTTCTCATGATTTTTGTCAAGAAAAGACACAGTGTAAGAGGAACAGCTGTCCAGCAAGATTTTGTTCTTTTCCACCCTAGCATCTTCCCCGGGTGGAATATCTCAGAACGCAGATCAAAAGAAATAAGTAGAGCTTGGCTATGTACTCGTTGCCCAGTGGAAAAGCCTACTGAGAGTCCTATGTGTGGGCAAACAGCAGAAGAATCTGGAACACTGCAGGACAGCAGAAAACATACCCACAAGAAAGAAGAGCAAATTGTTTTCACAAAAGAGATAAACCAGAAGATTTGTCTTTTTAAGGGTTTTTTTAAAAAGTCTTCTGGAAAAAGGGTAGACCTAGTTCTCAGTGTTCAGTTATGGTGATGCCTTTTACAGATCTTGTTCCATCAAAACACAGCCATGGATAATAAGAGCTTGTGGAATTTCTCATCACAGGAGAATTCCACTTGAAGCAATCTGATTCAGAAGAGAAACCTGGGAATGATTATTGGGTACAGGACAATTAAATCAATCTATTAATCTACTAATAGATTAATAAATTAATAGATTAATTAATAGATCAATTTAATCTATTAAATTACCTGTACCTTAACAGCCTCCCTAACATGTATTCAGATTGACAATGAAAATGCATACTGGCACATGACTTTTCAAGAACATATTCTACATACAGCAGGAAAGTTCCTTTGGAACTGCATGGTGAGTCAGAATGGCCATACCCTGGGGCCCGGCTTTATTCAAACTGAGATTTTAAAAAGCATTCTCCAATTTAGCTATACCAAAAGGATTTGCATTTTGTAGATTAACTGAGAACTTGCCTCGAGCCATTAATAAACTGAAACTTTTATCCCCATTTGGCTTTCCTGTTAGAACCTGAAGGTAAAATGTCAAGTGAGTGGTACCCCTAACCTCTGACTTTAATTCCACCATAACAGTTTCCAAATAGCATTTTCAAAGTGTGTTGGTTTTTTTTTTTTTCTGTTTATAAAGACAACGCATAATCATAGAAAATGCTAACATAGAAACAAAATATTTTTAAAAAAACACATTAAATCCTACTGCATAGAGATAACCACAGTTAATTTAGTAAACTTCATTCCAGATATTTCTCATACAAGCACACAAACATAAATAGACTATATCTACAATTCTGTATGCCAGGGACTGACCATGGTGGCATTTTACAACCATTTTTTTTTTTTTTGTCACTTACAGTATTATATCTCTGACATTATTTTGGGCAGTAAAAGTTTTTCTTTTATGGCTTCATATGTATTTCATCAATTAATAAATGGTGTATTTATAGAATCCCCCATTTTCTGGAACATTTTAGATTGCTTCCAATTTTTGCCATTTATCTACAACACTGATTACATCCCTACACTTGTATCTTTGTGCAACTGTATCGTATAATTGTGCAAGTATCTGGTGATCTCCTTAGGAGAAACTTCTCCTAAGATAAATTGTATCAAGTGGGATTTCTGGGTCAAAGGTTTTAAACTTCTGAACATATTCCAAATTTCCCCTTCAGAAAAGTTGTACTAACTTTACCATCTCACTAATACTACATAATACTACATCCTTTCCTCATGGTCTTAGCCGAAAGGGAGTTATCATTCGTCTCAATTTTGAAATCTAAATTCTAATTGCATTTCACTGATTAATCTGAAGACTAACCGCCATCTCCCTTTATAATCTGGTTAGGATTATATTCCTCATCTTGGTGATGACTTTACCCACCACAAACACATAAGAGGCTGAAGAGCGGCTGCCCTCCGACCCCTCTCAGTCTCAAAACGCATCTTACCTGACCTTCCCCTTGTGGAGATCTCACATGTCAGTCGCTTGAAATATTCTGGAAGGTCAGCATATTCATTTCCATAGGAGATGACCTTAATCCCTTTGTCCAGCATGTTTTCTCGAAACTTCTTGAACTCGTCCACATCTCCTCTCCGAACCAGCATGAAATGTTCTAAGTCAGATTTGTGCTTGACAGCCTCCAGAAAAAGGGCTTGGAAAGTGGTGTCATCCACAGTCCAGCCACAGCCCAGGAAAAGGAACGACTTGTTTTCATAGAGCTTCTGAATCTCTCTCTTGCAGGAAAAGAAACATATTAATGACACCGTGAAGACATGTCTGAAACAAGAGTCAACAAGGTCATAACTGCTGCATTTAGCAGACTGTGATGACCGATTTTAACCAGCATTTAAGTGGGGAGATGCATCCCATGAAGGAGTCTGACCTGCTCATTTTTATTATTGTAACTTGATGACTGTCCTAAAATTGTATCTTTACCTGGAATTCTCCTGCAGGCTCTCTATTCAGGGTCTCACTGGTCTATGCCTTACAGTTTATTTTTTAGATCTATGCGCCCAGAGGCCATAAGGCAATGAGTAGTCTTCAGTATAGTTTACTTGTCCCATTTTCTTGACCATATCTGCCTTTTTTGCTTAACAGAATAAGCTGTGGATAACTAGAGAAGAGAATTCCATCATCAGATTTGCTCAAAGAAAGCCTGACACTTAGAATATTAATATATACATGTGTGTATACATTTATATACGTGTGTGTGTGGTATATATATATATATCACACACACTACACATATATAAATATAAAAATATTAGAAATGATAGTGATGATAGATGCAGCTATAACACATGTCAGGGAAAGAACAGGTGAAAAAAAGTCCCCCTATGCTTTAGAAAACATCACATTTTCTTGGTCTTTTTTCACAAAGAAAGCCTCCATTTTATCACCCTATCCAAATTTTTTTCTATTTTTTCCAGTGAGCAATAAGTGAATAAGTGTGATGATTCAATATAAAACTATCACCATTTATATAAAATCTCTTTAGAATGTATGCCCTAGTAGTGATTGGTCGGTGAAAAGCTGCACAAATTAGTTTTGGCATAGAGAGGGCCATTAACACTATATATACCAAACGATGAAGGGTAATAAGCCTTCTCTGTATGTGAAAATGATACTAATAACAGAGTGCCATCTGCTGGATGTCAATCAAGAACAAAGTAAAACCTCAGAGTTTGACACCTGAAGAGATGTCTGACGTTTCCAAAGATGGCATGGACACCCACAAGTTAAGAAGCACAGGAAAGAATGCTTGGCCTCCCTTTTTTTTTTTTTTCCGCCTTGCCATATGGCATGTGGGATCTTAGTTCCCCGACCAGGGATAGAACCCGAGCCCCCTGCATTGGAAGCACAGAGTCTTAACCACTGGACCCCCAGGGAAGTCCTGGCCTTCCAATTTTAATTAATGAGAAGAAACTGTTATCCCTGGAAGACCAGTGGTGTATTTAGAGGTTTCCCAGGAAGGCTTTCCTGAGAGCAGCAAGGTCAGCACCACTCACCATAACTTCAGTGTTCCTGAGCACATTCTGATACCCAGCTGGGTGAAGGACAATGCCACTAGGGTTGGTGTAGACCCCATGAATGTGTAAGACGCTCAGCTTCCGCTTCTCCTGAGCCCACTCGAGGACCTGCACAACACAAACACAGCTCAACCAGGCGGTCAGGGCTGAGCACCTGCTTCAAGGTCCCAATGGGCAAGAGGCTCTTTTGAGGACTAGGCTTCTGACATAACTCTCTAGCTTCATGATACTACAGGCCAAGAATGTGGCCACCTGACGTGGCCTCACTTTCTACTTCAGGCATGACTGTTAGGAATGAGGGCAGCAAGTCTGGTGATTTCTCTTTGAAAGTAACAAGCAAAAATTAGAATTTATTTGTCATAATCTGCAGGAACCACAGGGCTCTTTCCACTGGTGACATACATGACAGCTCTGGATGACCATTTCAGGAAGGATCCCCGAGATGTCAAACCTTGTATCGATGCCCTGGTCTAGTCCCCTTTCACACTTACTCCAGGCTTGGCCATATGGCTTGCTTTAGCCAACGGGGCATTAGCAAACAAGAGCAGAAGCTTGGAAAATGTTGGCACAATGAGTCTTATTTCTCTTTTGCTGCTTTTGGAACCCAGCTACCATGTGAAGAAGCCTGATGGCCCGGCCGACTGCCTGCACCAACAAACATGCGAGCAAGGCCATCTAACACCACCTAGTCTGGCCCCCAGAGGACTGCAGCCATGTGTGTCACTTGCAAAACCGGCAGAACTGTCCAGCTGAGCCGATCAGCCCAGCTCAAGTAGCAAATTCACATTATCACAGGCAAATAAAACATCGTTTTAAACCACAAAGTTTTCAGGGTGATGTCTTGTGCAGCAATTGATAAGCGACAAAAGAACCACTTCAGTCACCTCTGAGTTACCTAAAAGGCTACCAATGAAGAACGATTATTTAGATGACAATGATAATAAGGGCCAACTGGATCCCATGTTTCCATTTTCCCAAGGACTTCAGACAGTATAAATTTGTTTTTAACGTTCTAGAGAAATAAGGTATGGATTAGGGAAAAACAGTCAAGAGGCACAGAGATTTAGAATTAGAGTATTACCAGGCTCTATTCTGACTGCCAGTCAATGGCTTTAACCCTTAAACTTCAATATTGCCCCTAATGTGGACTAAAATACAAAGCAAATCTTGAGACTCCAGGATGAAAATGAGAAGGAAAATTTCAAGTCTGATTGATACTCATAACTTTAAAAAGGCCCTTATACTTTTGATGCTGGTCATGATCTTTGGAGATTGTATCAGAAACAGCATGGAAGCTGTTACTTGCCATTCGTTTTTTAATTGCATTCAACCACTTATAAATTCAAAAAATATTTACTGAGCACCTACTATGTACCCAGTACTATCTTAGGCATTAGGGTAAGAAGGGCTGACATGGTTCCTGTCCAAATGGGGTTGCTATTCCTCTGGGGCAAACAGGCAGAAAACAAACAAACCAAGATGAAAATGGAAAGTTATATCAAGTGCTTCATTGAAAAAATGAACCAAAAAATAAGGGTGGGTCCTTTCTTAATTAGGATGGTCAGAGAAGACCTCTCAGAGGAAGTGATTCGTAAGTGAAGACTTACAGGTGAAGAAGGAGCTGGCCATACAAAGCATGGAGGCAGCAGGTGGAAAACACTCCAGCCAGAGAAAACCAGTCTTTTCGGCACCATTTCTCTAAATTGGATTCCCTTTTACGACTCGACTTCAAGGTCAGCAAAACCACAAGACTGGCATTATAGCTACTGCTCTGGCAGAGGCAGTACTGTGACATGAGTGACAGTGGGGGAGTCATTTGTCTCTTCAAACTCTACTTAGCTGGGCTCTAAATGGGACACAAAGGCAGGCTCCCAGAAGAACGAAGTATGAAGGCAAATTGCAAAAACCACAGGGCAGGACAAATGAGACCCTGTGGCGGTTTATAATCTGTTTGGTTTTTCTCCCCCGCCTCCTTCTTCAATCATTACGTCTCGGACACCTTTTTATGGCAATGAAAACATTTTCCCTTTTATGGCTTCAGTGTATTTCATCAATTAAATGGTGTTATCTATAGAATATCCCATTGGTGCTAGATTTCAAATTACAACCTCTGGTGGCCATTCTAATAAAAGCCTTCTCTCATTAGATGACATAGATGCACATCTGTAATTCCATATTATGGGAGATGGCTTAGGTATAGTATGGGCTACATTAAAAAAAGAAGTCTACTGAAGTGTCCTTTGAATACTAAGCTCAACCCAGCTATCATTTGGCTTGAAACTTGCTCTTCAGACATCAAAAAGTAGCTTTCGTACATTTCCAACAGATGCCATGAAGAATATATCCTAACAGAGAACTCTAAATCAATACTGCACCCACCTGATATTATCTAGTGTTAAAAGATTTAGATTTCACAGTTCAAATGGCTTCCTATGGTCTTGCTTAAAATAGGGTGAAACTGTCAAAACTCACAGAACTGAACACTTTTAAGATCTGTGCTTTTTACTGTACATTGATTTTTATCTCAAAAAACAAAAATCCAACCAGGGATAACAGTCTCCCTTTCTACCTCTCCATAAATGCCAGTACTATACAAGATCCCAACCAGAAAACAGTATTTCTCATGAGGATACAATCCACTGGCCTGAAGAGATAAACTAATCCTTTACTTTTTACCTTCTTCTCATCAGTAAGGTCAAGGGATTCAAGTTGTTTTCCCTGATCTGCTGCATACAGTTCCAGGAGATTGTCAAAATTTGTAGTTAATACCAGGGCTCCATTTTCCATCAGGTGGAGAACTGACTGAAGTAGCTGTTTACCAGAATCTTCCATCTTTGACTCCAAGTCATCAAATACTTCATATAAACAGTCCTTGAAAAATGTGGATCGAACATTACTAGTACGCTGGGGAGGGATATAAGAGAGATAAGTTAGTTCTAGCGTTTTGGTAGGTCATTTGTTTTCATTAAATAACAGCAACTTTTTGAAGAGTGCTTTGCACTTATACTGTCTCTGGGACTTCCCTGGCGGTCCAGTGGTTAAGACTCTGTGCTGCCATTGCAGGAGACATGGGTTTGATCCTTGGTCGGGGAACTAAGATCCCACATGCCGCGCAGCATGGCCAAAATATTAAAAAAAAAAAAAAAAAAAAAAAGTAAAATACTGTCTCCCTCACAGGGTTCTAATAAGGAAAATAGGAGGATACATGCCAACTGCCAGCTCAATACTTTAGCACATAGCAAGTGATCCGCACTATTACATCATATGCAAAGAAGCACACGCTCTCTAAACAGGCATTTTTATAGAATGAAGAAGATGGGCATGGCGAGGAGAGGTGACTATTGTCCAGACTAAAGGAAAACTGGGGCAGAAAGCACAGCTCCAACTACCCTTTAAGCAGGCCTCAGGCAAGAATACTTTCTGTTAAACTTTCCTTATCTAGGGAATGACCACTAAAAGACAGCTCTAAATGTGGTTTAACATGTCTTTTTCTAATCCTAGGTGCTTTTCACAGATGCTGATGGATTTAGGACAAACTGCTTACCTTCTCCCTGCCTGTTTTTTTTCCTGATATAATTCAGCAACTTGTTTACAAGGCTGCTAGGGAGAATATTCAGTACATGATAAAGGTTACCAAAAATCTGCATTTTGCAACTGTTAAAAATACCAAAACTAATCAGTTCTGAACAGACTCCCTATTTCTTAACAAATGGTTCATTTAGATAACTGCTTTCCCGGGTTTGTTTTGAATACTACATGTAAATAACTCTGAGAACTAATGAGGAAATATAATACCAATCTCAAGTGGGAAGTTGGCTTTCTAACTTAAAAGGCAAAGTGATCCCTAGGACAAAAGGAATTTGAAACAGGAAAGTAACTATGCAGTGTGCTATAACAAATATCTGATCCCTATCTTATTCTTGCAACACCATTCCATTAGATAATATCTAAGCAAGAATCAGTTCTTAAAGGCCCCATTATTCCCCATTCAAACTCCAAGTAACTGCAATTAGCTGCTAGATAGCAGACTAGCCATAATCCTTCTGTTATTCCTCAAAGTAGTCCCCCTACCCTCCTGGTTTGCCTTGTATACCTTTCTAATAGCACTATGAGCCAATAAAGATCTGTTTCCATGGAACCACGTAAGTAGATTCATAAAGCACACTTCAATTTGCCAAATGTGCTTCCTATTTTTTTTCTAGGTATTTAATGAAATTATCCATTTTTTCATTACACCTTCCAAGTAAATAGTAAATTATTTTCACAGGAGAAAAATGAGAGCACAGAGGTGAAACAGTACCTCTGCCTGGTGACGACACACCCAGAAGTTTGTCTAGTTCTGTCGATCGCTGTTCTATGCTACATTTACCAGGAGACAGGCTTCTCACGGTACCCTGTTGTCAGTGGGCTCAGACTCATTTCTAGGGCTAACTAGATGGTACAGCCCACGATTTACGTGGCTAAGAATGTGGGTCACGTTTTTCAACTTCTGTCCGCTCTCTTTACATCATGGCATAAATTATTACGTCACACATTAGCAGCCCACAGGCAACCAAGTAGGGACTCTAACACTTAATCAGAATGAACAATCTGATCAGAAACGAACAGTGAAGAAACTGAATTTCACTACATGCAAGAGTCAACTACTACTGAATGCCAGGCACTGTTCTAGATTTGTTATAAAAAATATGATGCCCCTTTAATGTCCATCAACATTACGATCTATGTACCCTATAATCTTGCAATCTCATTTCTGGGAATATATCCCACAGATGTAATTGCAAACAAATAAAATGACATATGCAACATTATCACTGCTCTGTTACCCGTGACAGTAAAAGACTGGAAATAAGCCAAGTATCCGTATACAGGAAACTGGTATGGAAAGATGTCCAGGATATACTGTCACGTAAAACAAACAAGTACAGATCAGTATGCCTAGAATGCTACCTGTTAACATGGGGATGGAAGCAATGAAATACGAATAAATAGAATCCTATTTGCTTGCTTTTACAGAAAAGAACACTGGAAGGATACTCAAAAAGGGTGGTGACCAACTGGGGGCAAGTCGGGGAAAGGAGGTAGACAAAGCCATGGGTGTGAGTGAGATGCCATGATGGATGTACACCTTTTACATCATTTTGATTTCTGCAATGTGTATAAACAATACAATACCCATTCAAAAAATGAAAATTAAGTTTAAAATAAAAGAATATGGTGATTTTAAGAACTTCCTCATCTTTCATACCTTCATTTTGTACTCTAATTCATACACACATGGCTAAACAACACTAATAAGCCAGCACCAGTTTAATTATTATGCACACAGATAAAAACACCTGGGGATACGACCAGGTAAGCATGGGTGTGGGATATACTTCCTTGCTTCTAAGAAAAGAAATACAAAAGGTTAAAATCTGGAAATAAAAGTCATGAGTCACTTATTTTAGCTAACTATCTTTGGGTCCTCTTCCAGTTATTACATTTTGCATATCAACATAGAGAGGAAGGAAAGCGGCTTCTATAGCTGCATTGATTTCCTCAGACTTAAAATCAACTTTTTCTCTCTTGAAACAGGTGGCCCTAGAACTGAATTTCCCACCAGTGGCCTCTCTAAGTAAAGACAAAAGAATGAAAACAAACAAGGAGGTTCCAAGGTCAAAAAGAAATGCCAAACTCCCACACATATTTATGGACATTTTCTCATTCATTTAAAACAGTGAACTGAATCCAATGTTGCTTCATTTCCTCCTGCCCTGTAACTCCCATCCTTCTGATCCCAGACATAGTAAAAACTACAAAAAAAAAAAATCCTGACTCATTTTCACCAAGGTTATTAACATTTACAGTGCATTTACTATGTGCCAGACACTTCCCATACATTTTATCACTTATTTTTCAAGTGGGATAAGTAGCATTATCCCAGTTTTACAGGTGCAAAAATAGATTCTGAGACGTTAAGTGATTTGCCCAGGGTCCCAGTGCCTTTAAAAATGGCACCGTTTTTCCGGTTCTGAAACCCCAAATTTTTGCAATGGCATTTCCCTACTGTAAGAAACTGGCTCAGTAGATGGGCCTATTAACCCTGTCATGTTACTGTTGTTTGTTAGATTCTTAAAAAATAAACCAAAAAAACCCAACAAAAAAAAACCCCAAAAAAGGACATTTTCAAAGACACACAAAAGTAAAAAGGAGAGTATTATCTCTCCCCGCTTCCACAGTGCTCCCCCCAACCCCCCTGCTCCCAAGTACCCATCATCCAATTTCAACAATTATCACACATGGCCAATCCTGTTTAACCTAGACTCCCCTCCACCATATCCCACCCCCTTCACTGAATTTTTTCTGAAGGAATTCCCAGGCATCATATCATTCAGATACTTCAACAGTTTCCTTAAAAATAAGGATTCCCATTTACATATAAAAAAGTCTGCAAAACCACTATCACACCTAAAAAAATGCAATAATATTAATTCCTTAATAACAAATACTCAGAGAGTCTTCCTATTTCCCCAAATGTGTGTTGTGTGTGTGTCTCTCTTTTAAGCCTTTGGGTTGCCTATATTTTTTCCTTACATATCCCCTATTGGAGTGGTTTTCAAAATGTGGCCCATGGATCCCGTGGATTCCTAAGATTCGGTTTTTTAAAATAATTTAATTAATTAATTTATTTATTTTTGGCTGAGTTGGGTCTTCGTTGCTGCGTGCGGGCTTTCTGTAGTTGCGGCGAGTGGGGGCTACTCTTCATTGCAGTGCGCGGGCTTCTCATTGCAGTGGCTTCTCTTGCTGCGCAGCACAGGCTCTAGGCGCACGGGCTTCAGTAGTTGAGGCTCGTGGGCTAGTATTTGTGGCTCACGGGCTCTACAGTGCAGGCTCAGTATTTGTGGCGCACGGGCTCAGTTGCTCCGTGGCATGTGGTATCTTCCTGGACCAGGGCTCAAACCTGTGTCCCCTGCATTGGCAGGTGGATTCTTAACCACTGTGCCACCAGGGAAGCCCTCCTAATATTCTTTAAGGAGTCTGCAAAG
The DNA here is from genome assembly GCF_949752795.1 of Hyperoodon ampullatus. Taxonomy (NCBI): domain Eukaryota; kingdom Metazoa; phylum Chordata; class Mammalia; order Artiodactyla; family Ziphiidae; genus Hyperoodon; species Hyperoodon ampullatus. Next base: position 89,235,951 of record NC_136920.1, read on the forward strand.
TCAAAATTATCTTCATAATAGTATTAAGGCGATATTTGTCTTTCAAACTGTATTGATATTTACACTGATGGTACAAAAGCAATGGTAGGTAAAACTGATGACGCCTTGGCGTGAATCAGGACACAGGCACAGTGGAACCCAGCTGTGCCAGTAATCACAGTAGTACTCTTCACTACCAAAGACTTACAGTAAGAAAAGAATGCCAGTTTCACTTAAGAATGTCCTTAATGAAGCAGTAAAAATTATTAATTGTACTAAATACTGACCCTCAAGTACATGTCGTAATATTCTGTGTAAAGAAAAACAGAAGTACACACAAAGCACTTCCCACTCTGATGGGGGTCTTGAGGCCAGACACTCACGTGATTATTTTGAGTTTTAAACTGAACTAGCCACCTTTTTTCATCAAACATCATTTTTACCTGAAAGAATGACTGGCAGACAAACTATGATTATTCAGATTTGAGTATTCTCAGCATTCTTGCAAAAATAAATGAAGTGAGCCTGTCATTTCGAGGAAAAACTAGCCAATAATCACTGCCATTGTTGCCAATGATAAAAGCTGAGCTTTCAAGCAAAAATCAGATTTTTAGAAAACTTTTATCTGCCACCACGAGCTTGACAGCTTCCAAATACCTTTGTGATGAGATTGGTGGTGATATTAATGGATGCAATTTTTTTGGATGGTGTAATGAAATGTGTCAAAATCTAGAAGATACGTATAACTCAGTGAAGCAGTATTTTCCCAATGGGTAATGTTACAAAACCGTGCATGGGTAGAAGATGGATCATGGATCTTAATGCGACAGCATAAGGGAAGTTCAGATTCCATATCACCAGTAACATGGATATGATCTGATATCAGATCCTTTATGGCTATTAATCTTTAGGAAGCCATCACTTACTGAATTTTTGGTGTAGTATCAACAACGAGTATCTACAATTATCCAGAAAGACTATTAAAATACTTTCTCTTTTCCAAGTATGTACCTGTAAGCCCTGATTTTTTTGTATAGTTAAACCAAAACCTCACAAAGACACCTGACTGACTACGTAAAGCAGATATGAGAATCCATTTTCAATTAAGCCAGACATTGAAGAGATTTGCAAAACGTGAAACGATACCACTCTTCTCACTAATTTATTTTTGTTTTTAGAAAATATAGTTGCTTTTGATAAGCACGTTATTTATGTTAGCATGTAACAGGCTTATTATTATTTTTAAATGAATTTAATATTTTAAAAATTTCTCAGTTTTACTTTTTAATATAGTGAATATGAATAGACATAATCCACATAAACAAGAGCTGTTTGAGATTCTCAGTAATTTTTAGGCATATATAGGGGTCTTGAGACCAAAAAGTTTGATAATTGCTACTCTATTGGAACTGACACTACGATTACACTTTAAGGTGACTACTAAATCTTCATCCAAAGATAATTAGTGACTCCAGTTTGATGTTTGGTTAGTATACATTTATTGACACTGACTTTAAATCCTCTCATTACTTTCAATCATAACTAACCCACCTAGCAAGGTCATGCTTTCTAGTCTCAGGAGACCTTTTCAAAGGATGAATGAAGGCTCCAGCCGAGTGGCACGGCACCATGCAGACAAGACTTGCTGGACTAATACAGCACTCTTTGTCCTCATGAGCTCTTTCTTTCTTTTTTCCCTCAGAAAGACAACATTTTTATTACCGGGCTGACACACTTCTTTAATACTTTTCCCTTATATTTTGGGTCTATATACTCTTTAATTACCTTTTTATATGACAACAATTTTGTATTTGTTTGAGCATTAAAAAATTATGCTTTCTTCTTCTTTTCTCTCAAGTGTACTTAGCAGATATTAACACAGCCACCCTCACTTCCATTGGCTATTGTTTGGATCATGCAGCTTTTCCACCCTCTTACCTTTATTTTTAACAGCTTTATTGAGATATGGTTCACGTAACATACAATTCACCTATCTGAAGTGCACAATTCACCTATCTGAAGTGCACAATTCAGTGGTTATTTGTATATCCACAGATATGTGCAACTGTCACCACAGTCAATTTTTTTTTTTTTTTTTTTTTGGCTGTGCCACGCAGCTTGCAGGTTCTCAGTACCCCGACCAGGGATTAAACCCCAGCTGCAGCAGTGAAAGCCCGAAATCCTAACCACTAGGCCACCAGGGAACTCCCCATCACAGTCAATTTTAGAAAATTTTCATCATCTCAAAAAGAAATCCCGTACCCTTTAACTATCACCCTCCTGCCCTCCATCCCTGCTCCAGTCCTAGGCAACTACTAAACTACTTTCTGCTCTAACAGATGTCCCTACTCTGGACATTTCGTACAAGTGGAATCCTCTAACATGTGGTCTTTTGTGACTGGCTTCCTCTCAGCATAATGTTTTAAAGGTTCATTCACATTGCACCATGTATCATACTTGATTCCTTTTTATTGGCAAGTAATAGTCTATTGTGTGAATATGCCACATTTTGTTTATCTATTTGACAGTTGATGGACATCTGCACTATTTCCAGCTTTTGTCCATTATGAGTAATGTTATAAAGATTTGTTTATAAGTTTTTGTATGGACATACACTTTCATTTCTCTTGGGAATATGTGTGTGTGTGTGTGTGTGTGTGTGTGTGTGTGTGTGTGTGTGTATGTACAAGTGGAATCGCTGGGTCATATGACAACTCTATTTATTTGTTTGAGAAATGGCCAGACTATTTTCCATCCTGTCTGCACCACTTCACAATCCCAGCAGCATACGAGGGTTACAGTTTCTCCACAGCCTCGTCAACATTTATTACTCAACTCTTTGATTCTAGCTATCCCAGTGCGTGTAATGTGGTATCTGACATAGTTTCTGATTTGCATTTTTCTAATGACTAATGACATCAAGCATCTTCATGCACTTATTGGCTATTTGTATATCTTCCTTGGAGAAATGTCTATTCAAATCCTTTGCCATTTAAAAACTGGATTATTTTAAATGCTGGAGAGGGTGTGGGTGGGAATGTAAACTGGTACAGCCACTATGGAAAACAGTATGGAGGTTCCTTAAATAGAGCTACCATATGACCCAGCAATTCCACTCCTGGGCATATATCTGGAGAAAACTCTAATTCAAAAAGACACACGCAACCCTATGTTCACAGCACCACTATTTACAATAGTCAAGACATTGAAGCAACCTAAATGTCCATCCACAGATGAATGGATAAAGAAGATGTGGTACATATACACAATGATACTACTCAGCCATAAAAAAGAATGAGATAATGCCATTTGCAGCAACATGGATAGACCTAGAGATTACCATAGTAAGTAGGTCAGACAGAGAAAGACAAATATCATATGACATCACTTACATATGGAATCTAAAAAATGATACAAATGAATTAATTTACAAAACAGAAACAGGCTCAGAGACAGAAAGCAAACTTATGGTTATCAAAGGGCAAAGCAGGGGGAGGGATAAATAAGGAGTTTGGGATTAGCAGATACGAATTACTATATAAGACAGATAAACAAAAAGGTCCTACTGTACAACACAGGGAACTATATTCAATATCTTGTAATAAACTATAATGGAAAAGAATATGAAAAAGAATATATGTATAACTGAATCATTTTGCTGTACACCAGAGACTAATATAACACTATAAATCAACTATACTTCAAAAACAAATTAAGTTGAAAAAACTGGATTATTTGCATTTTTATTAAGTTATAAGAGCTTTTTTATACATTCTGGACACTACACCCTTATCAGATATATGAATTGTCAACATCTTCTCCCATTCTGGGGGCTGTCTTCTCACTTTCCTGATAATGCTCAGTGAGCCTAGTAGCTTTTACAACTTTGGTGAAGTGCAGTTTATCTATTTTTTCTTTTGATTCTTGTACTTTTGGTGTCATGATTAAAAAACTACTGCCAGATCCAAGGTCATGAAGCTTTAAAACTACGTTTTCTTCTAAGAGTTTTATAGTTTTTAGCTCTTACATTTAGGTCTTTAATCCACTGAGCTAATTTTTGTATATGGTATGAGGTGGAGGTCCCATGAGCTCTTTAAAGTCTATTAATTTTTTATACTGTTCTAGGTTAGTAACATTTTACCCCAATTAAGCACAAAGAAATGAAAAGACAAAAGACGAAGTAAAAGGCCCTAAGTTTTTGAATGAGTCATGATCTAGGAGGGAATTATCAATACTTTTAAATGCCTTTCAGGTTAACACTTAATGACACTTCTTTCCTATAGGCCCTAGGGCATAGGGGGAAAAATCAACACCGATAATTGACTTTTTAAGGCATAAGAGTTACATTGTTTTTCAAGGTGCACTTAATTCATTAAGTTTTTTTTTTTTTTTTTTTTTTTTGCGGTACGCAGGCCTCTCACTGTTGTGGCCTCTCCCATTGTGGAGCACAGGCTCCGGATGGGCAGGCTCAGCGGCCATGGCTCACGGGCCCAGCCGCTCCGCGGCATGTGGGATCTTCCCGGACCAGGGCACGAACCCATGTCCCCTGCATCGGCAGGCGGACTCTCAACAACTGCGCCACCAGGGAAGCCCAATTCATTAAGTTTTAAAATATGCTTTGGCTACTCTACTATTTCCAAATATATCTTAAGTGAATCCTGATTTTTAAGACATTTTTAAAACGAAGCAAGACAAGGAGGCCCTTAAATCATTCAGGAATTGATTTCCAGCTCAGTTTGCTAAAATGCAGCAAAATTCCATATATATATATATGTATGATTGCCTTTAAAAGGAACATTAAAAACTGGTGTTGCTTCATCCACAAAATAAGAATTGTCTCTAATCTTTCTGAGGTTCCCTGAAAGGCATGGATGCCAGGGAACACGGCTTTTATAGTAGTGAGTGTAGAAAAAGTAAATTTAAAACACAGCACTAATGGGACAGTGGCCTCATTCTGTACATATAAAGGCCTCAACAACACTATCATCACCATCATCACCAACCCCCCTGCCCCCGCCCCCCCCACCACACACACTGAAATGAGGTCAAGGTAACTACCATGATTCGGGTCCATAAACTGACATTTTGCAGAAGAGCCAAATGTTATGCAAATCTATAGGCTAGAAACATAAATCTCCTTATTGCATTCAGCATGTGTCTGGTTTTAGGAAAGATTGAATGTCAGGGCTCACACAGGGTACTCACAGGAGACAGTTTCTGGATGAGGTCATGGGCAACATGGACAAGGTTCTTGTCTTCATGGAGACATTTCTGAAATTTTTTGCTCTCCTCATCTTCTAGAAGATCAAAATCAATGGCCGCATCCAGTAAGGCCTGAATCAACCCCTTCCAGGATTTCAGGGCTGGGACCTGGGGTGCGACCGCAGCACTGATGCCTGTTCCAATCACCAGCACGAGCTCCCGAGGCTTCTTCGTTTTCAGGCTTGGGAGCAGCTTCCTGAAAAAGTCAAACAAATGAGAGGACTGGGAACGTCCAACAGACACGAGGCACAAAGACCGTCCAAAGGCATGGTTTTCAGCTCTAACTCCTACAGCCGCAAAGATGACAAGCACAGGCTTGATGCCTTTCCAAAGTAGTGAGAGCACAGTAGTACCAGTGCTTGCTAAGAAAGTAATAACCCTACTGTGGAAACCCTAAAGAGCCATCGTAAGACCAATCTTCTCCTTTGTAGTCCTCTCAACCTAAGAAAACCCACTAATATCAGGAAAAGGTCCAACTATCACCACTCAGTTGAGTTCTGATAACTAAACTATATTTTATTTTATTTTATTTTATTTTATTTTATTTTTTTGCGTTACGCAGGCCTCTCACTGTTGTGGCCTCTCCCGTTGCGGAGCACAGGCTCCGGACGCGCAGGCTCAGCGGCCATGGCTCACGGGCCCAGCCGCTCCGCAGCATGTGGGATCTTCCCGGACCAGGGCACGAACCCGCGTCCCCTGCATCGGCAGGCAGACTCCCAACCACTGCGCCACCAGGGAGGCCCCTAAACTATATTTTAAACAAACATAAATTTCAAAAAACATGTCTGATTTGATTTGGATTCCAGAGAGAAAAGAAACCCCCCACATGTGAAATTCCTATTGTTGAGAAATGCAAAACAGGAGGTGAAAGAAAAGCCAATAAAAAAAACGTAAGCCCGAAGTTTGTGAACACAAAGACAAAAATGAACATGACTAAAGTTGAGTATGAGATAGTCAAATATGGGAACACATCTGCCTTCGGCTTTGTTCTAGATATCCCCAAGCAGGAGAAAAAATAAATAAATAAATAGTAGCCAACAGAATTCTGAAAACACAAAAGCCTTACATACCTAAATAAAGAAACAACTATTCAACGGATATGACGGAAGGTGGAAAACATTCCTTTCTTCCAGTGATAAACACTGAGTTCTGTCCTGACTTCTGTGTGAGATACTTTTTGTGTTTTGGTACAGATTTTTGTGTTTTGTTTCTCCACGCCCCCTTCATCCTGAAACTATATTAAAATCTGTTTGAAATATGTTTATTTAATTTTTGCTGATGGCATGTGTTTTCCTAAGAAACTGCCCTTCTCGACCTTTTGCCCACATAATAAACAGAACAGAAAAAGGATTTGCATGTTGGCATAATGCAAGAAGGGGAAGGTACTTTTAGCCTTGAGAAAGCTGGTTTTGAAGAAACCACCGCTAGAACTGCCTTTCCTATTCCCAATTCCATGAAAAACTCATAAAGCACCATACACATGGAATCCCTGGCCACAAAAGCTTAGTCTGCTGGGGAAGACTGATAATAGACATTAGAAGCAAACAATGAAAAATGCATTTCAGTTCAAGGGGATCAAGAAAGTGAAGCGTACACAAACATATACTTAAAATTTCTAGAAGGGAGGGACTAGCAGATGCAAACTACTGCACATAGAATGAATAAACAAGTCCTACTGTATAGCACAGGGAACTATATTCAATATCCTTTAATAAACCATAATGGAAAAGAAAAAAAAAATTCTACAAGTATTCATAAGAACTGTAAATAGTGGTTAACTCTGGGGATTGCGGAGAACAGGGATTTTTGCTTTCCATTTGAATGTGCTGTACTATTTGAATTCTTTACCTCATACATTATAGATTTGAGATGTGATTTTTCCAAATTTAAGACTTCCAGTTAAAAGGGAAAAATTTAACAGTTATGTTTCACCTCTGGTTCTTCCTAAAACACTAAATAATAGTAATTTTTTAAGAAGGCATACATTTATAAAAAGCAGAATAGGAAAAGATGACAAAAATAGGAAAAGTAGACGAAAGAAGTCAATAGATTTTAGAAGCGGTCAAGTACGAGCTGACCCCCTCTGCAGAAGCTTGGGAATGTTCAGGCATAGCTGAAGGTGGAGGGTCAATTCGCTGCAAGGCTGTGTCAGAAGTGGTCAGAACTCTAGGACAGGAGGCCTGTCCTCCAGAGAGCTTCCACCAGAGGGTTCTGTATCTGAGAACACTGTGCACAGCTTGGGGAGGGGGACTGTGTACATTCTGTATAAGAAATATGAGACTCTCCCCTGCCCCCCTCTGCTAAAGGAAGACCCCCAGACGTTGGCAGTCAACCTTATGCCTGCACCTCAACCTCATGGGGTCAGGAGATGGGAGGAGTTCCCTTTGGGGAAAATGGCCAGCATGAGAGAAAAGACCCACAGAGTCCGGCAGGCTGTGGAACCTGGCCCATGCTTGTTACCCACAGGGAGGCCCACCAGCCACCAAGCCCCTCGTCACACACAGAGTCTCCACTGGCTTTTCAGTGTTTTCTCTTAAATATGAGCAGAAAAATAAGGGTCACCTTACCTTTGAACAAAATCCCCAGCATGAGAGTTATACCCAAACAAACCAGCAGATAGAAAGGAACTTGGGGGAAATAAGAGACAATCTGGGAAAGGGGAGAAAAACTGAAAAAGAAACAGTGACATCCTGACATAGATTTTTTTTTTTTAAATGGCATCTGTGCAACAGAACAGGATGCTACTAAAAAAAAATAAAATAAAAACTGGGCAAACGAAAATATTTCTTATTTCTATAAAAAAAAGACAAATAAAAAATTCATAAGGGCTTCCCTGGTGGCGCAGTGGTTGAGAGTATGCCTGCTGATGCAGGGGACACGGGTTCGTGCCCCAGTCCGGGAAGATCCCACATGCCGTGGAGCGGCTGGGCCCGTGAGCCATGGCTGCTGAGCCTGCGCATCCGGAGCCTGTGCTCCGCAGCGGGAGAGGCCACAACAGTGAGAGGCCCGCGTACCGCAAAAAAAAAATAAAAAATAAAAAAATTCATAAGGTTGGGAGATACAACTGAGAAAATCTCTGAGAAAGTAGAATGATAAAAACAAAAGTGATAGAAAGCTGTAAGAAAATTAGAGACTTATCCAAAAGGCCCAACATCTGAATACCAAGAACTCTACAAAGACAGAATACAGAAAGAACTGTAAAGGAAATTATCAAATAAGTAACACAGGAAAATTCCTCCAAAGTGAAATTATTAGCAGCCTGCTTGAAAGAGCTACCTGATATCCAGATTCCTATGAAGATTTATCATTGTGAAATTTCAGATTACTGAGAATAAAATAACCATACTTATAAGTTTCTAATGAGAAAAGAAAAAGAGGTCATATAATACAAAGGACTAGGAATTAGAAGAGAGTGGCTATTTTGGCAGGAACACTTAAGATGTTAGCAGAGAATGGGCAATGATTTCATTAACTGTAAGGAAAATGAGTCCGTGTCTAAAGTTCTACACTCAGCCAAATCATCAAATCAATGTAAGAGTATGATAAAGACATTTTCAAATGTCTCCCAAAACTTTTCTCCTCTGAATCCTTACTAAGGAAGCTAACGAGATATCTTTCAGCAAAATGAAGGAGTACGCCAAAAAGGAAGACATAAGATCCAGGAAACAGAGGATCCCATACAGGAGAGATGTGAAAGGAATTCCCAGGGTGACAGGAAAGGAAAACGGCAGACAGCAGCAATGTGGCAGGCCTGGAGCACAACTGCCCAGAGGGAAGAACCCATGGAGCAACTTTAAACTTGTACATTACTGACGAGCGTCACCAGATGAGGAGATTTACACTCTATCACAGAGTTTGAATTTAAATTGATAGGTTCAAAGAAAACAAAGCAAACCAAAAAAAAAAAAAAAAAAGAATGATACAATCTTTAATAACCTGGAGGAAAAAATGGACAAGGAAAGAAACATAATGATAACACATTAGGCTCAGCTATGAATACTATTTATACAGTCATACAATATAAATATTAAACCAAAAATTGTGATATAAAACACACTAGGAGGCTGTGAGGAGAGTCTATGGTGTGTGGGGTGGGGGAGGGCAGCTGGGGATGGATGAGGGGAGGATTCAGGACAGCAAGCCTAATCCTTACCTTCCATCATTAGAAACAGGTAAAACCCAAAACTAAGAAACAGCAGTACACACACAGTATTAAAAATCTGGATATAAATATTAGAAGAAACAGACAAAGTTGAAAGCGATCACCTCTGAGGAGGTGAGGCACCATGAGCCTTAAAGAACTGACTTTTAAAATTATATACATTTCTGACCTTGATAAAAAACAGAAATTAAATGCAAAATAAAAATATTTTTTATATGAAGGTCAATATTAATTAGTGACGCCAACTGGGATGTAGGGTAAGTTCGTTATTTTTCATTATCTACCATCAGTGGTGATTTCCTCTGTTCCTCGGATCCCCTTCCCTTGTTTACCTGGGCTTTTTGGAGGGAGGTGCGCCATCACTGAAGAACTCCCAGATCTTGTCTATATCCGAGGACGAGCTCCCTGTAGAAGCCATCCAGTTTCTAAAAGAGATTAAACACCACGGACCACAATTAGATGTGTAAAGTATACCATCCAAAATAGCACATGCATTAAACAGTTTTAATAAGCTCTACATCCTAAAAAGTGTTCTAGAGGTATAACCGGCTTAACGGAAATTCATTAATTAATGTGTCCCAAATTTAAGGAATTAAATTCATCCAAAGGAAAGTAACCTCAAAATTATGACTTTGGAGCTCTATATTGTTATCCAAAGTATACAGATATATGTAAGTTCTGAAGGCTTCCCCTCCCCCTCCAAAACCAAACAAAACCAACATCAACTCATGTCAATTGTTGGCCATCACTTTGTGGAGCCTAAGAAATACCTGCTATTCTCCCATGAGACAGGCTTGGGGAAGACTTTGAGGATAAAAGTAACCCACGAGGATTTCCCTGGTGGCACAGCGGTTAAGAATCCACCTGCCAATGCAGGGGACAGGGGTTCGATCCTGGCCCAGGAAGATCCCACATGCCACGGAGCAACTAAGCCCGTGTACCACAACTACTGAGCCTGCATGCCACAACTACTGAAGCCCATGCACCTAGAGCCCGTGCTCTGCAACAAGAGAAGCCACCGCAATGAGAAGTTCACATACCGCAGCAAAGAGAAGATCCCACTCTCCGCAACTAGAGAAAGCCTGTGCGCAGCAACGAAGACCCAAAGCAGCCAAAAAAAAAAAAAAAAAAAAAAAGATTTAAAATTAACCCACGGGTAAGTGTGCTAAATGCCCCCAATTATCCTTTACTATCACCTAAAGAAATCACTGGCTCAAGAATAGAATAATCAAAACTAATTTGCTGATTGGTGAACATCCCTTGTTGCTAGACAATTGTGTCCTCATGGGCAGCAAGGCATGACTCTCCAGCTAAACAAAGACTGGGTTCTGAGACACTGTGAAGAATGGGAAAGGTATTACCAAGCAATTATATTCAGGTGATACTAGACAAAGTGAAAGAATTATCGTGGATTAGAATAAGATCAATAAAGAGAAGTTTTAACTGCTCAAAAGTTTACTAAACTTGCTAAATATAAGGGCTGTTAATTCTAAAATAGCAATACTTTAAATATTGCCCCCCCCCCACCAATAAACAGAAGACAATACATATTACCAGAGTTTTGGACTGTTTTTTAAAATTTATATTTATTTATTTATTGTTGGCTGTGTTGGGTCTTCGCTGCTGCGCGTGGGCTTTCTCTAGTTGTGGTGAGCGGGGGCTACTCTTCATTGCTGCGCGTGTACTTCTCATTGCGGTGGCTTCTCCTGTTGCGAAGCACGGGCTCTAGGCGCGCGGGCTTCAGTAGTTGTGGCACGTGAGCTCAGTAATTGTGGCTCACGGGCTCTAGAGCACAGGCTCAGTAGCTGTGGCGCACGGGCTTAGTTGCTCCGCGGCAGGTGGGATCTTCCTGGACCAGGGCTCAAACCCGTGTCCCCTGCATTGGCAGGCAGATTCTTAACCACTGCACCACCAGGGAAGTCCCTGGATGTTTTATTACCTTATATTGTCAGTACTTAGAAACCAAATTACTAATAATTACTTGAAGCTTGCTGTTTTATCAGAAAGCTTTTTTCTTTCTTAAGACATTTTAAAAAGTTTGCTGAATTAGTTTTTCTGGTAAAGAGAAGGCTAATTTCCTCAACTCATAGTCCATCACACATACTGGAATTCTTCTTTGGTATCATAATCACTTGGAAAATAGGGATCACAAAATCCTAACAGTGAGTGAGGAAGTAGACCACCTTTCCAGTCAAATCTTTGGTTCTATTGGTGAGAAAGCTGGGGCTCAGAGAAGACAGACGAACTACTTAACTCAATAAACCTTGCCCTAGCTTCATAATCAACTGAGATGCTTGTTAAAAGTATATGTTCTTAAAGATAAAGTCTATTAGTTAATTTAAAAGATAGTATATGTTCCCAGGCTCTACTCCTAAATTACTGAACGAGAATCTCCACAATCTTCAGGGGATTCTTATGATGAGACAAACAGGGAACACCTAAATGAAATGCAAACAATTTCCCAACAATCCAACGTTTTGCTAAATAAAGGATGCACACCACATGCCACACTCCCTTCTTTTACATGTACACATCACTTATTACAGTCTCACAGCCTCCCAGTTGCCAATACCAAGAGTTAGGAGTTAACTGCCATTAAAATATTTCCATGAGGTTTTTATTTCTCTGAAGTCTACCTATGCTCTAGACTGGAGAAGCCGCGGCAGGAGTGGGAATTTCTACCACATATGCGACAACCCAGCAGTTTGGGGATGTTTTTTAAAAGAACACAATGAAAAGTGTATATGCTTACGCTCTTTCCTTAAATACGGCTCTATAAACCCATCTGCAACCTGGACAAACTACACTCATGTAAAAAACACTGTGTCTTGAGAAAGATGAAAGTAAAACATAGAGGAAAGTTAATTTAATGTTCATTAAGTTTTGAAGATGGACATTTTCATAATCCAATGTTTAATTCAGCTACTAAACCAGAGTTTTAACTCTTATATAGTGCTTACCACGTGCCAAGCACTATTTACAAATATTAACTCATGTTATCCCCATAACCTTATGAAGTACTATTACTGCCCCATTTTAGTGATGAGAAAACTGAGGCACAGAAACGCTGGGTACCATAATTCAAACCAAGGCGGTCTGCCTTCCAAGTTCATGCTCTTAATCGCACTATTACAACCTAAAAACATTCTCCAAGTATTAGCTTCTCAGCTTTTTTCCCCCCGTTTTTAATTTACAGTCCAAAACTATCAAAAAACGGAGCTCCCACATTCTAGAAAGCAGATTTACTTGAAATAATTGTGATGCTTCGTAGCGGCTACATGATTAGGTGCTTTGTTGATGCAATCACGGCAGTTGGCTAAATCCAGGAGCTGAATGAAGCCATTTTTTTCTGGTGATAAGCACTACTTGTCACGTACCTCCCACCACCAACAACCTACCAGAGCCCTAGATCGGTCCTATCATTTTCTCCTGGAAAGTATGCAAGGTCATTCTGCTGGATGCTCTTTTCTGACAGACTGTCAATTCTTAGTGTCAACACCTGAATACTAAGCTTTTTAATTTTTTTCTTTACAGAGCCAACTGTTATGAAGGTCCATTCCATCTACATAATTTAAGAGAATTAAATATGGCCGACAACTCTTGACAAGTTGTTACTGGAATGTTCTCGGTCCTCTTAGGAACTCAGCGAGAAGTAATTCAGTATGCCCACATTAAATCTGACCATACATTCATTCTGTTTTCTAACAGGATAACATCTTTTCTTCAGTCTAAAAGATGCCTCATATGATACAATCTTACATGTATACCTCAGTGACATCTAAGCATAAACCATATCTTATTCCTTTTAGAGTGTTATTTCAGGAAAAAAAATCTATCTTACCCCATTGTTTACTCTAAACAATCTGCAGGTACTGCTAAAGAGGTTCTAAGCTAATTGCGAAAATCCTGCACAGAATTCCTAATATGCAGCAACTAGTTCACACATTAATTTCTTTATGTGATCACTATTTGAGTTTTCATTTTAGTGGGACTTAGCAGAGGTGGAAAAAAGCTTTTCTGCCACAAGAAAACAAAGGCAATTACCTGTGCCAGTGTCTTCATTACCCCAATTACTGCTAAGCCACTGAGAAATCCTTTAAGGCCAACAGAGTTCAGCAAAATAAAAGTTAGATGTTCGGTAAATGCCAAGACAAGTAACCTCATTAACAAACTTTTTAAGGCCTAAGTCTTCACATCAGATAGGATACTTCTACTTTGAAATCTGTCAGCTTGGGAAGAAATAGAATACTTGGGCTTCCCTGGTGGTGCAGTGGTTGAGAGTCCACCTGCCGATGCAGGGAACACGGGTTTGTGCCCCGGTCCGGGAAGATTCCACATGCCGCGGAGCGGCTGGGCCCGTGAGCCATGGCCGCTGAGCCTGTGCGTCCGGAGCCTGTGCTCCTCAACGGGAGAGGCCACAGCAGTGAGAGGCCCACGTACCAAAAAAAAAAAAAAAGAAATAGAATGCTTATATCTGGTGGGTGAAAAAGGGAAAAATCAAGGCAAGTGTTCTAGGAAAAATCCATTAAGAAACATGGAAAAGATAAGAGAAAAAGGATTGGTTATATGAATGAAATTAAGATTGTATAAACTAGCAGTTGTAGATTTGAAAACATGAAAGAATTCCAGCTCCTCCTTTCACAGCATCTTGGTGCTAGCAAAGATGGCAAAATCTGGCTGCTTTCTTCATGGAGGGATGAGAGTGGGGTCTCCCAGCCCGCTCTCCTCATGCTGATCCAGGGGTCTCCCTGTGCTTCCAGTGTGTGGTCTTCAGCCCAAACAAACCACTGACATGCCAGAAGGAACACAGAATAATACACTTTCAGATATGGGTGGATGGAATAAAAAGGAGAGAAAAGTTCTAATGATGGCATTTTTACCTGGAAATAAAAGATCTACAAATGACTAGCTTGTAAAGATGGTACACTTCTTGTTTTAAAAGATCAGTTGTATTTACAGCAAGCTTTCCCCTCTTCCATTAAAAATAAAAATAAAATAAAACAGTGACTGAAATAGAGACTGGCTTATTTCTCTATCATAAACATAGCAAAGGGTTAACTTTGTTTTTTAAGGGAAAAGACAGTCATCCTCCAACTTGGAAGAAACCAAGCCCCTCTGATTGTGGCTTTTGGACTAACTTCAACACATCTGTTTTTTTTAGCAACTATGGGAGAGGAAAGAAGGAAAAGATAGCCAGTGTAAGGTACTACAAAAGAGCACCCGACAAGCTTGTTGACAATTTAACAAATTAACTAAAATAGTTTACTAAGGCAGTTGATGAATTCAGTTCTATAATGTAGATTGCAGCCTATACTATTTGTTTTGTATAAAACAAAATTTCCAATTTCTTCCTTCTCATTCATACAAAGAAATGGAACTGATATATAAGAACTGTATCTAGGGGCTTCCCTGGTGGCGCAGTGGTTGAGAATCTGCCTGCCAATGCAGGGCACACGGGTTCGACCCTGGTCTGGGAAGATCCCACATGCTGGGTGTGTTCTCTTGCCCAGAAGGATTCCTGGGTGTCCTGGGTCCTAGGCCCGTGAGCCACAACTACTGAGCCTGCGCGTCTGGAGCTTGTGCTCCGCAACAAGAGAGGCCGCGACAGTGAGAGGCCCGCGCAACGCGATGAAGAGTGGCCCCCGCTCGCTGCAACTAGAGAAAGCCCACGCACAGAAACTTAGACCCAACACAGCCAAAAAAAAAAAAAAGAACTGTATCTAGATGTGTCAGGATGTGATCCCTCTGTGTACCTCAGTCTTGAAGTCTTTCCTCTACCTCTGGTTAACCTAGTTTGCTCCTACTTTTATCCCTAAATTGTATGTGCCTGACAGCCTCTACCTTCTGTCAGATAAGATCTGTATCACACTCACGTCCTGAATATTTGCTTTAATACAGTCACTGATAAAATGCCAGATTGATACCACTTATTCTTGGGATTTCACCAGCAAACAATGACCTATCAATGAAAAATGTGAGAATGAACTCATAAGATATAGGGTTTCTGGAAAGACTTTAAGGATTGAGACGTATAATCACAAATTCCAGAAAGCCTTTTAACTCAAGTCCCAAAATAAACTACACTGGTATTCCAGGCTCAAGAGCTCAGATGTTGTTTATATCATTTATTTTCAATTATAAAACCAAAGTAACACAGCATGTACAGGGAACAAAAGTGTTTCTAGAAGGAGTAATGGAACATCCAAATTAAAATCTGATTTGAATTAGAAGTTGGTGATGGAAGTTGATGATTTTACCACGCAAAGAATGATAACTAATAAATTCCTCCTTTGTCACTGCTTTCCCTCCTGTGAAGCTTCTGAGAAGCTTGTATCTGAGACGGTATATCCTGAAAACAATGACACATGTTGCTAAGGAAGGAGACTTTAAAAATATTTAATAAAACCTACCTAAGGAGACAAAAGACGTGTATGCAGAAAATTATAAGACACTGATGAAAGAAATTAAAGATGATACAAATAGATGGAGAGATGTACCATGTTCTTAGATTGGAAGAATCAACATTGTGAAAATGACTCTACTACCCAAAGCAATCTACAGATTCAATGCAATCCCTATCAAATTACCACTGGCATTTTTCACAGAACTAGAACAAAAAATTTCACAATTTGTATGGAAACACAAAAGACCCCGAATAGCCAAAGCAATCTTGAGAACGAAAAATGGAGCTGGAGGAATCAGGCTCCCTGACTTCAGACTATACTACAAAGCTACAGTAATCAAGACAGTATGGTACTGGCACAAAAACAGAAAGATAGATCAATGGAACAGGATAGAAAGCCCAGAGATAAACCCACGCACATATGGTCACCTTATCTTTGATAAAGGAGGCAGGAATGTACAGTGGAGAAAGGACAGTCTCTTCAATAAGTGGTGCTGGGAAAACTGGACAGGGACATGTAAAAGTATGAGATTAGATCACTCCCTAACACCATACACAAAAATAAGCTCAAAATGGATTAAAGACCTAAATGTAAGGCCAGACACTATCAAACTCTTAGAGGAAAACATAGGCAGAACACTCTATGACACAAATCACAGCAAGATCCTTTTGGACCCACCTCCTAGAGAAATGGAAATAAAGACAAAAATAAACACATGGGACCTAATGAAACTTCAAAGCTTTTGCACAGCAAAGGAAACCATAAACAAGACCAAAAGACAACCCTCAGAATGGGAGAAAATATTTGCAAATGAAGCAACTGACAAAGGATTAATCTCCAAAATTTATAAGCAGCTCATGCAGCTCAATAACAAAAAAACAAACAACCCAATCCAAAAATGGGCAGAAGACCTAAATAGACATTTCTCCACAGAAGATATACAGACTGCCAACAAACACATGAAAGGATGCTCAACATCTTTACTCATTAGAGAAATGCAAATCAAAACTACAATGAGATATCATCTCACACCAGTCAGAATGGCCATCATCAAAAAATCTAGAAACAGTAAATGCTGGAGAGGATGTGGAAAAAAGGGAACACTCTTGCACTGCTGGTGGGAATGTGAATTGGTACAGCCACTATGGAGAACAGTATGCAGGTTCCTTAAAAAACTACAAATAGAACTACCATATGACCCAGCAATCCCACTACTGGGCATATACCCTGAGAAAACCATAATTCAAAAAGAGTCATGTACCAAAATGTTCATAGCAGCCCTATTTACAATAGCCCGGAGATGGAAACAACCTAAGTGTCCATCATCGGATGAATGGGTAAAGAAGATGTGGCACATATATACAATGGAATATTACTCAGCCATAAAAAGAAACGAAATTGAGCTATTTGTAATGAGGTGGATGGACCTAGAGTCTGTCATACAGAGTGAAGTAAGTCAGAAAGAGAAAGACAAATACTGTATGCTGACACATATATATGGAATTTAAGGAAAAAAAAATGTGATGAAGAACATAGGGGTAAGACAGGAATAGAGACACAGACCTACTAGAGAATGGACTTGAGGATATGGGGAGGGGGAAGGGTAAGCTGTGACAAAGCGAAAGAGAGACATGGACATATATACAGTACCAAACGTAAGGTAGATAGCTAGTGGGAAGCAGCCGCATAGCACAGGGAGATCAGCTCGGTGTTTTGTGACCGCCTGGAGGGGTGGGATAGGGAGGGTGGGAGGGAGACGCCAAAGGGAGGGGATATGGGAACATATGTATATGTATAACTGATTAAATTTGTTATAAAGCAAAAAAAATAATAATAATAAAGAAAAATTAAATAAATAAATAAATAAATAAATAAAAATATTTAATACAAATATTTTCCATGGGGACTTCCCTGGCGGCGCAGTGGTTAAGAATCCTCCTGCCAATGCAGGGGACACGGGTTTGAGCCCTGGTCTGGGAAGATCCCACATGCTGCAGAGCAACTAAGCCCGTGCGCCACAACTACTGAGCCTGTACTCTAGAGCCCGCGAGCCACAGCTACTGAGCCCACGTGCTACAACTACTGAAGCCCACATGCCTAGAGCCCGTGCTCTGCAACACGACAAGCCGCTGCAATGAGAAGCCCGTGCACGGCAACGAAGAGTAGCCCGCGCACCGCAACGAAGGGTAGCCCCCGCTCACCGCAACTAGAGAAAGCCTGTGCGTAGCAATGCAGCCAAAAATACATAAATAAAATAAATTTATAAAAAAAAGAGAAACATGGTCTTTATTAAAAAAATATATTTTCCATGTATCAAGTAGTACAATCATACAAACAATTTCATCACAAGTGACCTAGGCAATTCATTAAAAATAAGATTAAACAAATCTTCAAGGGTAAGATTTTACATTCTAGCCAGTCCTTGAAAACTAAAGTCCCCTATTAAGACAGTGTAAATTATGAATGGCTGGACCCTCAACTGCTTGCTTCTCATGCCACCAAGAGGACACACAATGTGCCACATACAGACATAGGTTCCTTCAAGTCCGGGCGAGCTCAGGCCATGTCACCATTATAGAGGATTTCTCTATGAGCTGAAATTTGACAAGTTGTAAAGAAGGGAAGACTTTCCTGTCATAATAAAAATTAAAATGTTTGGTAAGAGTATCCCACCTAGTTTCCACTCCTTTTTACTTTCTTGAGGATTTCTGACTTAAACAGCACTGAGTTTGAAAAAAATTTTTTCAAGTTGCATTTTGACATGGAGCTTGGCAAATGTTATGGTTGAAAACTTCAAGTGTAGCTGAATGTTAATAGTGATTAAGTGAACTGTCAACACCGGGTGAGACATCTCAGAAGTCCGTTGTGGCCATGTAATCCAAAACCCGTTCACAGTTAAACCAAGGACAGAATATAGGAAAGATACACAAAATAGACCTGTCTTTGCACAATATCTTAAACTGACATAACGGATAAAAAAGAACTGAATAGACACCCATCTTGGGTTCTTAATTATGTTTAAAACTCAATTATCAAAATACCCAGTAAAGAGGGATTTCGCAAAAAGCTTGCTGTGAGTGCATTCAATCTTTTCATTCTGTCATTCAACAAAGATTAAATGTCTATGAAGTGCTCGCTCCTGAACTTCCCACTCAGGATGGCAATGGAACTGGAGGTCTACAGCGGTCATGGCATTTCCTTTTAAAGAAAAAGACGGCAGACCATTACCTTTTAGGGTGATGCTTATGCAGTCCTAACTAAAGGAAGGAGAGAAAAGGCCTTGCAAATTTTTCTAGGGCCCGTCTAACTCAGCTACATTAACCTGTACCATTTTCCTTTTTGACTGCGAGATGAATGTAGAATGTTTTGTTTCAGAAAGTCAAAGACGTGTGCTTCTCAGCATTTTCTTTAGTGATCATACCTCAGCTTTAACCTCATGGAAAACTAAACTCAAAACAATAAACAGCAATTTCGCAGAGAGGACTCAAGTACGAAACAACCATGACAAATTGGGAAAGGAATCAGTAAGAAAGAAGTGTAAGAAACCATGAAAGGACACTCTGAAAAATAAAATTCAGAAACATGGGAAAAGATCAGTTATGGGCAAGTATGGCAGAACACCTCCCTGGATAAACGAAGCCTGGTTCTTTATGAAGAATACTGTACGTGCAAAACAAAGATGATACTGAATGAATATACACACCAACACAATACACTTGATATGCATGCAACTCTGGCAGTATTCTACTACATTAGTATTGACCAGGGCTGGAACTGAGCAGAACCTGCACCCCAACCCCGCCCAAGTACAAACGCCCCTCCACGTCTCCTGCCTCTTGTCTGTAGAGAAGTTGAAGTCTCCCAGGCCTCCCTGAGTCACAAAGGAGCAGGCTCAAGCAGCTAATGATTAGGACAATAGAGTTACAGACTCAGTGTCTGATGCATGTTCCTGAGTTGTTTTACAGATACCGTAACTGCCACCAGAGGGAAAAGGCTGACTGCATGATGACCAGACTGCAGTTGTGACAAACCACTCCATCTTGAGCAGTACGGAATCTATGGCTAGCACAGTGCCAAGAACTGACCTTAAGAGAATGGGGATTAACACTACTGGTGAAAATAATCTGTATCTTTGTGGGCATCAAAATAATTGTAGCTTGTTCTGCCCCTGTATGGAAACGGGCAACTACAAGTGTGAGCAAAGAGCTGCTACAGACCCACGTCAACATCTTCTACTCTAAGAATACGACACCCTACGTCAGCAGGAAAAAGTTACAGAAGACAGACCTTTGCCCATGATCCCACAGAAATGGAATGATGTTCTGACAAGTGGGGATTTGTAAGCAGCTTTTGGCAGGAAAGAGCTCTCTGCAGGAGGCCTCTTTGCCTTGTCACTAACCTTAAACCAGCCCCCAGCGCCCCCCGCTCCCCCCCCACCCCAGCTCTGCTCATCTCCAGCCTTAGTACACCTTTCAGATCTTTTGACCACGCGATACCTTGCCTAATCCTAGTCTGTTGGTTCTTTCCATAGATCAAAGGAGTAGAAATGAAGAAAAAGTAACAGATAACCAGATCTCTTCCCCAGCTTCCCCTTCAGTAATCCGGCAAACAAACTGTGAACACGATAGCATCTAAAGAAAAATCAAGGGAATTCCCTGGCAGTCCAGTGGTTAGGACTTGGCGCTTTCACCGTCTTGGCCCGGGTTCAATCCTCGGTGGGGAATAAGGTTCCCACACGCTGCACAGCTGGGCAGAGGGGCGGGGAGGGATCATCACAAGACATCAGCACGCCTGCACACAGTGGGATGTCGATGACTGTGACCCCCTACGTGAATGACTGACTGAGATTACTTCCCTTTTTCCCTTTAAAAACTTTCACAGCCAATCAGAATCTTTGGAGATGGTTTTGGGGGGACACTGAGTCCACCATCTCTGCAGATTGCAGGCATTCTATAATTAAAAGCAACTTTCCTTTCTACCAACATTTCTCTCCGAGTATTGATTTGTGAGCGGCCAGCAGCCAGACCTGATTTGGTACCAGGATCTTATGAAAGTAGTGTGCCTGATTTAGGTCGCAAACTTAAGAAACACATGGAAAATCTCACTGAGTCAAAGAACAGAAAATATAGATCACCAAATGAAAATGTTAAAAAAGGATTTGGAGCAACTGAGCTTGAAAGAAATAAGGGAGGTGACCAAACCTACTCTTACAGGGCAGTTTCTCCCAGACTCGGCCCAATCTTCACCCCCATCACTGCCCCTCTTGGAGATAAGTGCATTTGGCACCTTTGCCATCCTTTGTTGTAAAACAAAGCCTTTGGCTTTTAACCTGAGATCTCTAAATTGGAAAGGTAAATTTTCAGCTTTTACTAAATGCTAGGTCATATGAGCTTGTGATCTAACATCAGTTTCTCATTCACAGAAAAAGAGATTTTTTGCTTGTTTGTTCAGCTGCCCTTTGAAATGAATTTAAGAAACTTTTGTGTTAACTTTGGAATTACCTAAACCAAGTTAAGACATGGGTCAGGGTATTTATAGATTAACACCTGCAGAGCATTCACAGAATGAAAATTCTTTCCCTAATTTATTCACTTATTTTGGCTTATGAACTTTTGAATTTGACTGAGAAACCTGTTCCTAAAAGGCTGAGGAACTCCCTCCCTCCCTCTAGACCTGCTGACTTCTTTACTGTTCCTCAAACAGGCTTGGCCTTGGGGCCTTTCTTTGTGTGATTGTTCCTTCTGCTGGATCTTCACACACACACCCCACCCATCCCCCCCGCCCCCCGCAATCCGCACAAGTTTCCAATCCTTTGCTCAAGTCAGACCTTCTCAATGATGCTACCCTGACCACCGTATCTGAAGCTGCAGGCTCCTCACTCATTGCATCAACTGCTCTACTTTTAATTTCATAGCACATACCACCCTCAGTATACTAGTTATATTTATTAGTAGTAGAATAAAGATATTAATTACGCTTATTATTTGCCATCTGCCTCCTCCCACTGGAATATAAACTCCTCAAAGGTAGGGATCTTTGTTTAGTTCACAATGTAGCCCAAGATGCTAAACGGTGCCTGGCACAGAGTAGGCATGCAAATACTTACTGAATGAAGTAATTGAAATGTAAGATGTTGCTCATGATCAGAATTACAAGAAAGAAATTTATTGTGCAACAGAGAATGCATTTCTAATTAAAAGAAACACCCTGTGACTGCTTTTAATGCAACTAGGACCATAAAAGGCCATTTCTTTTTAAAATGGAACAAATGGGAAAAGACAAATTCCTGTGAAAATTGCGTGCACAGTAACTCAACATTCAGGCTATCACTTTTCAGATACACCAACAGTCACAACAGGGAGTGAAGGTAATCTGATTCCAGCAGGCAAAAGGAGGATTTCAGTCTTAAAAGGTTTTTTTTTAATTTTTTTTTTTTTAGATGTTGGGGGTAGGAGTTTATTGATTTATTTTTTGCTGTGTTGGGTCTTCGTTTCTGTGGAGGGCTTTCTCTAGTTGTGGCAAGCGGGGGCCACTCTTTATCGCAGTGCGTGGGCCTCTCACTATCGCGGCCTCTCTTGTTGCGGAGCACAGGCTCCAGACACGCAGGCTCAGTAGTTGTGTCTCACGGGCCCAGTTGCTCCGCGGCACGTGGGATCCTCCCAGACCAGGGCTCGAACCCGTGTCGCCTGCATTAGCAGGCAGATTCTCAACCACTGCGCCACCAGGGAAGCCCCCAGACTTAAAAGTTTTAAGACTATCCTCTGACACTAAATGAAAAATTTTAGACGTAAATCATTTTATTTTTATAACTCAAGTTTCTGATATCTAAGATGTAAACTGATGTAGATTCCTAATGCAGGAACTCTTTCTGGCAAACAACTCAAAGACCTTAGTATTTAGGCTAAGAAATCAGTTTCTTTTCTTTAATATATTAAATCTATCCTAAGTGTTTTACAACTAGAGAAGAAGAAAGTCTTTTGTAGCAGCAAAAGGGATTTCAAAACACAAATTGGATTAAGTCATGGTTTAAAATCACTCAAAGGCTTCTCTGGGTTTAATAATACAGAACTCCTCACCCTGCCTGCAAGACCTGCCCTGGCCTGGCCTGGCCTCTCCAGTCCTCTTGACAACATCGCTTCCAGCCCTCTGCCTCACCCACACAGAACACATCACACACCTTCCCGGCTCACACAGTCTTTGCTTAGAGCGCTATACTCTGCCAGTGAAACAGGAGGGAAGGGGGCAGGACACAACCTTTGAAAGAATAACACAGCCTAAGGACATGACATAAACTGATTTAAACCAAATGGGTCCAAGATGGCGGACAAGTCAACTTCCACTAGACCTTGAGCCTCAGTATACACTCACTGTAACACATCAGCAAGCTAAATGACACACCCACAGGCGCCATGACAGTTCCAAGACCCACCTTAACAATCAAAAACTGGGCAGTGGCCCCATTCCTGGAAATCCCTGCCCCTTCCCGAAATAGCTGGAACACTCCTCCCACTCATTAGCCTATGAAATTACCCACCCCTATAAAAACTGACAACCCCCATACCCTGGTGCCTTTCTCGCCTTCTAAGATGGCCCATGCTCTGTGGAGTATGTTTCTCTCTAAATAAATCCACTTCTTACCTATCATTTTATCTCTCACTGAATTCTTTCAGCAATGAGACATCAAGAACCTGAGCTTCCTTAAGTCCTGAGACCAGGTGTGTGATCTCAGTTGGAAGACCGTGGGTTTTGGCTGGGTTCGAGTCCCGGCCACGTGGGTTCAAGTCCCAATCTGGGTTTTGGCCAGGTTGGAGTCCTGGCATGTGGGTCCAAGTCCCAAGCTGAGGTGCAGAGTTTCAACTAGCAACCATGGAGGGACAGTGATAAGGTAAGAAAATGTTGAGAGTTACATCTTGGTCCTAAAGAGGCCTGTGGGATGCAGCAAGCCAGGCATACTAGGGAAGATGCTCTGCCGACGTCTGCTCCTTTTTGACTGGCGGGTCAACCCTGTATACTTACGCACATCCAACAGTAGGTCCAGGACAGAACTGTTAATCTCTGTCCTCTTCTCCTTGACTCTGAGGTTTTTCTTCTACATTCTTGCATTCTTGCTCATTCCTGCTCTATTTCTTCCTTCCTTCCTCCCTCCCTCTCTCTCTCTCTCTCTCCCCCCCCTCTCCTTCTTTCTTCTGTTAACCCCAGGAAACCTATGTGACCGCGAAGGTGTACTTTTTATTGCTCTAACTCCCTTCCCTCTGACCCTTACAAATGCTGACCCTTTATTCCCAACTTACAGCTAGACCAACTCCCGTTCATCGTCAATACTGTTGGGGACGTCTTCTGTGCCACTTCTTTGTGACTCCCTGGTTGGGAGACTACCTTGGAAACGATATCATCTAAAATCGTAAGTGCAAGTATTGACTAAATTGCTTGGTGGATTTTGACTTAAGGGTGGAATTTTGATAGAGATAGAGACGTCACCTCAAGCTTGTCTGAAATGGGTCAGGCTGCATCAATCCCAACCAATACCCCTCTGGGCCATATGTTCTGGGATTGGGAATATTTGGACAACAGAAATTAAAAGGAAAAAACTTAGTAGGTTATGTAATAAGGTTTGGCCACCATGAGTTAGGAAATTTAAAATGGAGTGAAATTTTCATGGCTTTGTATCTAGGCAATGGAACCCAAAAGGAATTTAAGGAGTGTATAGCTCGGGGGGGATAACTCCAGAAGGACACAGAGGATAATTTAACTGGCTCACCGTACAGGTCTGTGGATCCTAAATGAACGTGGATCCCTCCTCCCCCGAGATACAGGCCCTTTTGGCTATGCATTTCATAGCCTAATCTGCCCCAGACATCAGGCACAAAATTCAGAAACTGCTGGTCTTCAGACTCCAACAAATGACTTGTTCTAATTGGCTTATTTGGTTTTCAGTAATAGGGATATGGCCCAAAAGGCTGAATGCTCCCAGAGAAATATGCAAAAGGCCCAAATGGTTGCAGTGGCTTTGTTCGTTCAGAGACCACCAAAGGGGAAGCCGGCTTTTCTGGACCAATCTGGCCTTGGTAGACCACAAGGTCCACGGGTACCCATACAAGGCCAGTGTACCCTGTGTGGACAAAAGGGGCACTGGAGGGAGGATTGAGATCGATGTGCCCATTGCAAACAGCCAGGGCACTGGAAGAAGGAATGCCCCAGATGCCAGAGAGCGACGGGGGCCCCTCGGCCATTGATGGTTTTGCAATCAGAAGACTAAAGGGGCACAAGGCCAAAAGTGGCTCTGCCTAGAGATACCATCTATGTAACTAATGTAGGGCCTCCGGTGGTCATCGATGTGGCAGGGCACTTGACAGAATTTCTTATCGACACTGGTACAGGCTTCTCAGTCTTAACCCAAAGGATTGGAAACCTTAGCAATTATAAGGAATATGTAATGGGGTTGTCAGGGAAGAGACAAGGGCACACTTTCCTGGAACGCCTTCTGTGCAAGATCAATGGCCAGCTGTTTTTACATTCCTTTCTGTTTGTGCCTGACTGTCCCATCCCTTTAATAGGAAGGGATTTATGAACTAAGTTAGGGGCCACTCTTTCTCGAGGGGCAAGGGAACCACCCTCATCACCAAATGGTTCTAACACAAAGCAAAAAGGAACAGATAAACTCTGAAGCTAAAATAGAAGCCTTAGGAGACCCTGGAATATGGAATATTGAGGTTCCGGGCTTGGCCAAAGATATCCAGCTGGTGATTATTAAGTAAAAAGGGTTATATAGTGTCTGAATATAAGGTACAAATTTCTTAAACCTAGGGAAGATCCTCAAAAATGTTTGTAAGTAGATTACCAAAATAGGAGGCCATTGGTCTGACTAAACTGACCATAACTGATATTCAGACTCTGATAGGAATTTTGGAAGAGGCCTTCTCCCCTAAGCTAAACAAGGAAAGGTAAAACTTTCCAACATAGGTGAATGGGTATGTCAGTCCTTCAATATCAAAAGAGGGTCAAGTAATTTAAAACTTGACTGGTCAAGGATAAACAGAAATCTTAAGTGTCTTTTCTGTAAACACTAGTAAAAAGGGTTTAGGTAAGTGACCTTGATTTTTTCCATCTGCCAGAAGCCAAATTTGAGTCCAACCTCTTGTAACTGATGGGTTTTATGGTGTACCTGTCTCAGGACTGAAATTTTGGAATGGGAACTACGAGGTCTCTGTTTGTGTGTTCATATGTATCTATACGTGTGTTGTAGGTGTACGGCACTGCCAAAAATTAATTCATAAAAGAGCTCTACTTAATTGGCTTTTAAAAAATTAAGCGCTTATGTAAATACTCAGAAATAGAAAATAAAATGGCCAGAATAAACTTCAAGTACACATCATCTGGAAAATATTCAGTACTAAACTGATATCCAGTATTGAAGGTGGCTTAAACTTGCTGGTTTCATTAATATAGACATGTCTTTAAAATCATCAATGTTGAGTATACTTCTTTTGTACCTAGGTTTACTAGAAATCAAATAAAACCTTATTCTATCTGTTATAAATCTGTCAACAAGAAAAGTAACTCAATGTGAAAAAAAACACTTTTAAGGAAAGTAAAGTGCATGTTTTCAGTAAAAGAAGGTGGGAAGAATGAGCAAAAACAAACTGAAAAAAGTTGTGTATGATAAGATTTTCTAAGACTGGATTCAATTTAGTTCCATAAATGAATTTTGTTGGGAGTGGGCTGGGACAAGCCTGGATTTGGTTTCTGCCTCCAAAGTTTCCTTGAAATGCTGCTTTCAATAAGCGATAGTATGAGTTTCTTTGCCTTTAAGTGATTTGTATTTGCTTTTGAGATCTTTTGTAACTCTGGTTAGGAAATATTGTCTCACAGTGACCTATGATCTTATTTGACCAAGTGTTTGAAAACTTTTTGACAAACTTCCCAAATATCAAATTTTAATTACGTTTCTTTTGATTTCCAGGTAACTTTTGGGGTACTTTAGAGGGGCCCTGAGGTATCTCAAAGAGAAATATTTAACTAGGATTATTTGGTACATTAAGTTAAATGTAATCATTCGTAATTCTGGTTATAGTAACCAAGTTTCTTTTATCGATTACACTGTAATTGATGTTTAACCATGTCGTTTAAGTCTTTTACCATTTATAGATATTTTTGCACTCTGATGCTGTTACAAAAAGTACTTCATCATCAAGGGGATTCATAGAAAGGCTATGGAAGCTGTTACAACAGTTCTATACCAAGATGAGGATTCCAGCCTATACTGACTTGAAACAAGGAGCTGTCCTGCCCCTGGGGCCCCTAGATCAGGCATCCAGAGATTTTTACTCCCTGACAGGCAGGGTCGACGCCTCTACTCAGCCTTGAAGCAGTTGGAGAGGAGGAATCATCGCCCTCCTGCTTCCCATAAGAATATGGGACTAAAATCTCTGAGGGGGGAATGAAACAGGAGGGAAGGGGGCAGGGCACAACCTTTGAAAGAATAACATAGCCTGAGGACATGACATAAACTGATTAGAACCAAATGGGTCCAAGATGGCGGACAAGTCGACTTCCACTACACCTTGAGCCCCAGTATACACTTACTGTAACACACCAGCAAGCTAAATGACACACCCACAGGCACCATGACAGTTCCAAGGATAAATAAGGATCCAAAACTGGGCAGTGGCCCAGTTCCTGGAAATCCCCGCCCCTTCCCTAAATAGCTGGAATACTCCTCCCACTCATTAGCCTATGAAATTACCCACCCCTATAAAAACTGACAACTCCATACCCTGGTGCCTTGCTCACCTTCTGAGACGGCCCACACTCTGTCTGTGGAGTGTGTTTCTCTCTGAATAAATCCACTTCTTACCTATCACTTTGTCTCTCACTGAATTCTTTCAGCAATGAGACATCAAGAACCTGAGCTTCCTTAAGTCCTGAAACCAGGTGTGTGATCTCAGTTGGAAGACCGTTGGTTTTGGCTGGGTTCGAGTCCCAGCCACGTGGGTTGAAGTCCCAATCTGGGTTTTGGCCAGGTTGGAGTCCTGGCATGTGGGTTGAAGTCCCAATCTGAGGTGCACAGTTTCAACTAGTGACCACGAAGAAACAGTGATAAGGTAAGAAAATGCTGAGAGTTAGGTCTTGATCTTAAAGAGGCTCGTGGGATGCCGTGAGCCAGGCATAATGGGGAGGACACGCTCTGCCGATGTTTGCTCCTTGTCAACCCTGTATACTTATGCACATCCAACAGCAAATCCAGGACAGAACTGTTAATCTCTGTATTCTTCTCCTTAACTCAGGTTTCTCTCTTACATCTTGCATTCTTATTCATTCCTGCTCTATTTCTTTCTTCTGTTAACCCCAGAAGACCTGTGTGACCACGAAGGTGTACTTTTTATTGCTCTTACTCCCCTCCCTCTGACCCTTACAAATGCTGACCCTTTATTCCCAACTTATAGTTAGACCAACTCCCGTTCGATGGGGACGTCTTCTGTGCCATTTCTTTGTGACCTCTGGGGCTCTAACGCCTGGTTGGGAGACTACCTTGGAAGCGATAGTATCGAAAATTGTAAGTGCAAATCTTGACTAAATTGCATGGTGGATTTTGACTTAAGAGTGGAATTCTGGATAGCTCGGGAGTTAGAGACGTCACCTCAAGCTTGTCTGAAATGGGTCAGGCTGCATCAATCTCAACCAATACCCCTCTGGGCCATATATTCCAGGACTGGGAAAGATTTGGACAACAGAAATTAAAAGGAAAAAACTTACTAGGTTATGTAATCAGGTTTGGCCACCATATGAGTTAGGAAATTTAAAATGGAGTGAAGTACCCTATGGTCAAATTTTCACGGCCTTGTATCTAGGCAATGGAACCCAAAAGGAATTCAAGGAGTGTGTAGCTCGGGAGGGATAACTCTAGGAAGGACAGAGAGGACATTTTAACTGGCTCACCCTACAGAGCTGTGGATCCCAAATGAACGTGGATCCCTCCTCCCCCGAGGTACAGGCCCTTTTGGCTATGCATTTCATAGCCTAGTCGGACCCAGCCATCAGGCACAAAATTCAGAAACCAACTCCTGGTCCTCAGACTCCAATGAATGACTTGTTCTAATTGGCTTATTTGGTTTTCAGTAATAGGGATATGGCCCAAAAGGCTGAATGCTCCCAGAGAAATATGCAAAAGGCCCAAATGGTTGCAGTGGCTTTGTTCGTTCAGAGACCACCAAAGGGGAAGCCGGCTTTTCTGGACCAATCTGGCCTTGGTAGACCACAAGGTCCACGGGTACCCATACAAGGCCAGTGTACCCTGTGTGGACAAAAGGGGCACTGGAGGGAGGATTGAGATCGATGTGCCCATTGCAAACAGCCAGGGCACTGGAAGAAGGAATGCCCCAGATGCCAGAGAGCGACGGGGGCCCCTCGGCCATTGATGGTTTTGCAATCAGAAGACTAAAGGGGCACAAGGCCAAAAGTGGCTCTGCCTAGAGATACCATCTATGTAACTAATGTAGGGCCTCCGGTGGTCATCGATGTGGCAGGGCACTTGACAGAATTTCTTATCGACACTGGTACAGGCTTCTCAGTCTTAACCCAAAGGATTGGAAACCTTAGCAATTATAAGGAATATGTAATGGGGTTGTCAGGGAAGAGACAAGGGCACACTTTCCTGGAACGCCTTCTGTGCAAGATCAATGGCCAGCTGTTTTTACATTCCTTTCTGTTTGTGCCTGACTGTCCCATCCCTTTAATAGGAAGGGATTTATGAACTAAGTTAGGGGCCACTCTTTCTCGAGGGGCAAGGGAACCACCCTCATCACCAAATGGTTCTAACACAAAGCAAAAAGGAACAGATAAACTCTGAAGCTAAAATAGAAGCCTTAGGAGACCCTGGAATATGGAATACTGAGGTTCCGGGCTTGGCCAAAGATATCCAGCTGGTGATTATTAAGTAAAAAGGGTTATATAGCGTCTAAATATAAGGTACAAATTTCTTAAACCTAGGGAAGATCCTCAGAAATGTTTGTAAGTAGATTACCAAAATAGGAGGCCATTGGTCTGACTAAACTGACCATAGCTGATATTCAGACCCTGACAGGAATTTTGGAAGAGGCCTTCTCCCCTAAGCTAAACAAGGAAAGGTAAAACTTTCCAACATAGGTGAATGGGTATGTCAGTCCTTCAATATCAAAAGAGGGTCAAGTAATTTAAAACTTGACTGGTCAAGGATAAACAGAAATCTTAAGTGTCTTTTCTGTAAACACTAGTAAAAAGGGTTTAGGTAAGTGACCTTGATTTTTTCCATCTGCCAGAAGCCAAATTTGAGTCCAACCTCTTGTAACTGATGGGTTTTATGGTGTACCTGTCTCAGGACTGAAATTTTGGAATGGGAACTACTACGAGGTCTCTGTTTGTGTGTTCATATGTATCTATACGTGTGTTGTAGGTGTACAGCACTGCCAAAAATTAATTCATAAAAGAGCTCTACTTAATTGGCTTTTAAAAAATTAAGTGCTTATGTAAATACCCAGAAATAGAAAATAATATGGCCAGAATAAATTTCAGGTACATGTCATCTGGAAAATATTCAGTACTAAACTGATATCTAGTATTGAAGGTGGCTTAAACTTGTTGGTTTGATTAATATAGACATGTCTTTAAAATCATCAATGTTGAGTATAATACTTCTGTCGTACCTAGGTTTACTAGGGGTCAAATAAAACCTTATTCTATCTGTTATAAATCTGTCAACAAGAAAAGTAACTCAATGTGAAAAAAAACACCTTTAAGGAAAGTAAAGTGCATGTTTTCAGTAAAAGAAGGTGGGAAGAATGAGAAAAAAAACTGAAAAAAGTTGTGCATGATAAGATTTTCTGAGAAATGATTATATTTAGTTGCATAAATGAATTTGTTGGGAGTGGGCTGGGACAAGACTAGATTCGGTTTCTCCCTGCAAAGTTTTCTTCAAATGCTGCTTTTAACAAGTGATAGTATGAGTTTCTTTGCCTTTAAGTGATCTGTATTTACTTTTGAGGTAACTTTGGTTAAGAAATAAATATTGTCTCACAGTGACCTATGATCTTATTTGACCAAGTGTTTGAAAACTTTTTGACAAACTTCCCAAATATCAAATTTTAATTATGTTTCTTTTGATTTCCAGGTAACTTTTGGGGTACTTTAGAGGGGCCCTGAGGTATCTCAAAGAGAAATATTTAACTAGGATTATTTGGTACATTAAGTTAAATGTAATCATTCGTAATTCTGGTTATAGTAACCAAGTTTCTTTTTTTTATTTTTTTATTTTTATTATTTTTTTTAATTAGTTTCTGCTTTATAACAAAGTGAATCAGTCATACATATACATCTGTTCCCACATCCCTTCCCTCATGCATCTCCCTCCCTCCCACCCTCCCCATCCCACCCCTCCAGGCAGTCACAAAGCACCCAGCTGATCTCCCTGTGCTCTGTGGCTGCTTCCCACTATCTATCTACCTTACGTTTGGTTGTGTATATATATCCATGCCTCTCTTTCGCTTTGTCACAGCTTACCCTTCCCCCTCCCCATATCCTCAAGTCCATTCTCAAGTAGGTCTGTGTCTTTATTTCTGTCTTACCCCTATGTTCTTCATGACATTTTTTTTCTTAAATTCCATATATATGTGTCAGCATACGGTATTTGTCTTTCTCTTTCTGACTTACTTCACTCTGTATGACAGACTCTAGGTCCATCCACCTCATTACAAATAGCTCAATTTCATTTCTTTTTATGGCTGAGTAATATTCCATTGTATATATGTGCCACATCTTCTTTACCCATTCATCCGATGATGGACACTTAGGTTGTTTCCATCTCCGGGCTATTGTAAATAGGGCTGCTATGAACATTTTGGTACATGTCTCTTTTTGAATTATGGTTTTCTCAGGGTATATGCCCAGTAGTGGGATTGCTGGGTCATATGGTAGTTCTATTTGTAGTTTTTTAAGGAACCTCCATACTGTTCTCCATAGTGGCTGTACCAATTCACATTCCCACCAGCAGTGCAAAAGGGTTCCCTTTTTTCCACACCCTCTCCAGCATTTATTGTTTCTAGATTTTTATCGATTACATTGTAATTGATGTTTAACCATGTCGTTTAAGTCTTTTACCATTTATAGATACTTTTGCACTCTGATGCTGTTACAGAAAGTGCTTCATCATCAAGGAGATTCATAGAAAGGCTATGGAAGCTGTTACAACAGTTCTATACCAAGATGAGGATTCCAGCCTATACTGACTTAAAACAAGAAGCTGTCCTGCCCCTGGGGCCCCTAGATCAGGCATCCAGAGATTTTTACTCCCTGACAGGCAGGGTCGACGCCTCTACTCAGCCTTGAAGCAGTTGGAGAGGAGGAATCATCGCCCTCCTGCTTCCCATAAGAATATGGGACTAAAATCTCTGAGGGGGGAATGAAACAGGAGGAAAGGGGGCAGGGCACAACCTTTGAAAGAATAACATAGCCTGAGGACATGACATAAACTGATTTAAACCAAATGGGTACAAAATGGCAGACATGTCGACTTCCACTACACCTTGAGCCTCAGTATACACTCACTGTAACACACCAGCAAGCTAAATGACACACCCACAGGCACCATGACAGTTCCAAGGATCCATAAGGATCAAAAAGTGGGCGGTGGCCCAATTCCTGGAAATCCCCACCCCTTCCTGAAATAGCTGGAATACTCCTCCCACTCATTAGCCTATGAAATTACCCACCCCTATAAAAACTGACAACTCCATACCCTGGTGCCTTGCTCACCTTCTGAGATGGCCCACACTCTGTCTGTGGAGTGTGTTTCTCTCTGAATAAATCCACTTCTTACCTATCACTTTGTCTCTCACTGAATTCTTTCAGCAATGAGACATCAAGAACCTGAGCTTCCTTAAGTCCTGAAACCAGGTGTGTGATCTCAGTTGGTAGACCGTGGGTTTTGGCTGGGTTCAGTCCCAATCAGGATTTAGGCTGGGTTCGAGTCTCGGCATGTAGGTTCAAGTCCCTATCTGAGGTTTACACAGTTTAAAAGCTACATGCAGTGAATTCTCAGTCCCCTGAGTTCTTCCTCTGGCCTGGCACAATTATATTCTGTATATGCTGGTAGAGTTTAAAATGACTGGAACTGTACTAGTCACAGCAAATCCACTGCTTTGCAGTCACAAGTTGTTGAATTTTCATGTTAAAATACCTGTTAAATGCCAGGCATTGGGCTAAAAGTGATACTATTACCACATCCAGTTCACCTCCAACAAACACCATGTAGTGTTTACAGTGAGCCAGGCACGGTTTTCTGCACTTTACAACATTCACTCCTCCATGAAGCAGACACCATCACCATCACATGTCACAGATATCACAGATAGCGGAGGCACAGAGACATTAAGTAACTCAGTAGCAGTCACATGGCTATTTATTACACAGTAGATACAGGATGCTGATGCCAGAGTCCACGTTGTAGAGACACAACTCAATACTGTCTCACCAGAGATGACTAACGTCATACCCTTAAGGGCCAGACCCTTGAAAAGTCTCCATCTTTTAGGGGCAACGGAACTGTAAACATATACTTACCATTATGGCAAAATTCAATGAAATAGTTCGGACTTATCTTCCTTTACCTCTTGGAAGCATGTGACACTTAATTCCATTCTCATCTCCCCTGGATACTGTGTTTTCCTGGCCTTCCTCCCAACCCTGGAGGGAAAGCTCTTCTTCCTCTGCCCATTCCCTGAATGTGGACTGTCTTCATGGCACCATCCGAGGCTCTCCAGTTTAACCACTTTACCTACTCCCTACTCTCCCCACCCCACTTACTCCTATGGTTTATGAGGCCAACTAAATGCTAATGACTCCCAAATCTGTATCTTCAGCTCAGATCTCTCCTGTGTTTCAGACCCATGAGAGACCTACCCAGAAGTTTCATTACAGCCCTTCAAAACTCAAACATACTTTTAGACAGTCCTATTTCAAACTTAAAGATCAAAACACAGTTCAAAAGCCTGCTCCTTATCATGTGTTGGAGGTCTCTGAATGGCAGAAACAATCTCTGGGAGATAGGATTACAGGTGACTATTTCCTTCTTTCTGTCTCAAGCACCAACACAAGTAATCATTGATTTTGAAAGAACTGTCATCTACTTTAGGAAAGTTCTTGCAAGTACCTTCCCTGGATCAATCTCAGTAATCCCTTAAGAATAAGAGAATGATGGACCAGTGGGAACATAGGAAAGTGGCTAAGCTTGTAACTGTAAACTAGCTGATATTCCTTTCAGGGTATTTGGATTTCTTCCTAATAAAAAATTAATTGAAAAATATTCTCTTTGATCTGTAAATGAACTGAGTGATGAAAGCACTCAGTTTAGACCTGAAACAAGAATCTGAAAGCTCCAAAAAGAGGTTATTATCTGCCACAGAGCCCCACGAGAGCTAGAAAGACTAGGCTGACTTAGAAGAAACAGCTTTAAAAGCATTGCTTTGCAGAGCAGGCGGCATCAGTCTCAAAAAGTGGCCAGTGAAAATGATTAAGGAAAAAAGATAGATGAGAGAAAAACAGTTCAGGGAGACCTAAAAACATACTTTCATAAAGAGCGAAGGAGGTCAGTGCAAGACTGAGGAGTCACAGGGAGAGACAAGAGGGCTGGATGGCCTGGGCCCCGAGGTGGGGACAATGCATGGGGGCGGAGGGAGTGGGGGAAAGCACTTCTGTTTTCTGAGAAAACGAACAGGTTGCACGTAGGCACCTGGGAATACGTTTAGGGTACAGCGAAGTAGAAAGAACAAGTGATCCCATTTGGTTCTGTGGAGAAAAGCAGTTTTCAGGAGGAACTCTTGGAGCAAGTGTAAGCATCCTGGTTTCATGCTGACATCAATTCAAAAAACTGTATTCTTAAGAGTTTGCCCCTGCTTTTACACCACACGTTTTCTTATATATAAATCCCCTTCGGGTTTTTTTTTTTTAAACTTTTCTTCCTTCATTTACCTTAGTGTCTTAGTAAAGTTA
Source organism: Hyperoodon ampullatus (assembly GCF_949752795.1). Lineage (NCBI taxonomy): Eukaryota > Metazoa > Chordata > Mammalia > Artiodactyla > Ziphiidae > Hyperoodon > Hyperoodon ampullatus. The sequence continues at coordinate 89,270,775 of NC_136920.1, forward strand.
ACTTTTTAAAATACTAAGTACTTGTGGATTCACCCAAAGAGCAGCAGAGCATGTTTCTAGAGCAGAAGAAAGAGAGAAGCAGTGCACTTCTAGTGACTGAGGCCAGTGGGTGAGTTGGGGTGATGGGGGAACCGGAAGTGAGCAGAGGGCTGGACCCTCCAGGTCCCCGTGGACATGCCTTAGTGGGGTCTAGAGAGCTGTGGTGAAACGCTAAGTTCTTATCACATTCATTCTGGGAACAGATCCCAAACCTGCTCCAATGCGGAGAGCAGGAAACTGAAAACTATAATGGGCTCTCATTAAAGCTGTCATATCCATATGACAAGAATGGATATTATGAAAAATGATCAAAGGAAAAGAAGAGATCAAGAGAAAAATCACAGGAATCAGAGAAGAAAATGTCCCAGGATTGAAGGACATGAATTTCCAGAATGAAAGGGTCCACTGAGCACTCAGAATAGTCAATGATGAAATACCTGCACCAGGGTATATCATCATGAAACTCCAGACCACGAGGGATAGAGAGAATACCCTCAAACTTCCACTGAGGGAGAAAAGAAAAACCAAACCAACAAAACAAGGTTCCGTAGAAAAGGTGTGAACCACCACACCTCCAGGGCACTTACAGATACCGGGAAGTACAACGAGGCCTTCAAAACTCTGAGGGAAAATTATTTCTAACCTGGGACTCGATTACACTTCCAAACTATCAAACAAGTTTGTGGGCAAAATAAAGTCTTTCAGATACTTCTTAGGATGTAAGATGTGAGCCAAGAAATGGGACGGCTTGGGGGCCAGCCCAGGAGGAGAGTAAAGGTCAGTTCCTGCATGATACCGACAGGAAGTAGCAAAGGGGGGAGGAAGATGATGCAGGGCTCCAATAGAAAACAGAAGTGATACATGTGCGCCCAGAGATAATGTTACTGATGTGAATGTGATTAATATGCTAGAGCATTTGGAAAAAAATTAACATAGGTAAGTGAAATAACCAGGCAAAGGTGAACCTACACACATGGAACAGCAATGCAGGATCACCTGGCTCAACCAACGGTGGACGACATTGGGCAGAGGTATAAATACAGGAGTGTCTGCTGGGCGGGAGGGAGGGAGGGGGACTGATTCCTGGGCCCTAACTCAGCATTCACTGAATCAAAATTTCTAGAGGAGTGATCTGTAGCTTTAAAAGTACCTCAGGTGATTACTATCATCAAGCAAGTTGGGGAAATGCTGACTAGTACTTTGGGGTCAGTAAACTCAAGAGTGGATTTGGTTTTCTGAGTCAGTTAACAGTGCAGCTCTCTTTATAACAGCTAGTGTAAGTCATTTTCATTAAACCAACAATATCATTAGAGCAAACACAGCATATTCCAATCACTAACAATTAATACACACATACATACACACACACACACACACACACAATCCACATCTTTTTATATGGTCGATTAATCTATGACAAAGAAGGTAAGAATACACAGTGGGGAAAAGACAGTCTTGTCAATAAATGTGTGGGGAAAACTGGACCGATACCTGCAAAAGACTGAAAGTGGGCCACTTTCTTACACCATATACAAAAATAAACTCAAAATGGATTAAAGAGTTAAATGTAAGACCTGAAACCAAAAGCTCCTAGAAGAAAACATAGGCAGTACACTCTCTGACCTTGGTCTTAGCAATTTTTTTTGGATCTCTCTCCTCAAGGCAAGGGAAACAAAAGCAAAATAAACAAATGGAACTACAGTACATCAAACTAAAAAAAGCCTTTGCACAGTGAAGGAAACTATCAACAAAACAAAAGGCAGCCTATGAATAGGAGAAGACATTTGCAAACAACATCAGGTAAGGGGTTAATACCCAAAATATACAAAGAATTCATACAACACAAAATCAAAAAAAAAAAAAAAAAAAAAAACAACCTGATTAAAAAATGGGCAAAGGACCTGAATAGACATTCTTCCAAGAAGATATACAAATGGCCAACAGGCACATGAAAAGATGCTCAACATCACTAATCATCAGGGAAATATAAATCAAAACCACAATGAGATACCATCTCATACCTGTCAGAATGGCTATCATCAAAAAGACAAGAAGTAGCAAGTGTCTTTATGGTGAGAATGAGAGAAAAGGGAACTCTCGTGCACTGTTGGTAGGATTGTAAACTGGTGCATCTACTACAGAAAGTTGTACAGAGGTTCCTCAAAAAATTAAAAACAGAATTGCCATATGATCCAGTGATTTCACTTCTGGGTATTTACCCAAAGAAAAAACACGAATTCGAAAAGACACATGCACACCAGTGTTCACTGCAGCATTATTTACAATAGCCAAAATATGGAAGCAAACTAAGTGTCCACTGATAGATGAATGGATAAAGAAGATCAGGTGTGAATTTCTGAATTTCTCTAGGGATCCTCATATCCTCTGGCTTTTATCAACATGGTTGAATAATCCCTCATTTTCCATTGTCCATCTTCTGGAAACATAGTTTCTAGGTTCACCCTTCCAGTGTATATTCCTTTTCCCATAAGATACTTGGTCATCTTCATTTACATAAATGCTACAAAATACATAGCTCTTTAAGATGTTGAAAATGCTCCAATGTAACATTCTTGTTTTATAATCATAAAATGCTGACTAATAATGTGAGTACCTACTACACAGTAGGAACCAGATATATTTACCTTGCTGCTCATCACAACAATCTTATCAGGTAGGTATTATTGGTTCCACTGCACATATGAAGAAACTGAGGCTGAGAAGATTAAATGCTTGTAAATAACAAAGCATGATGCAAATCCCAGTCTGTTTTTGAAGCTCATGCTGTTTCTAAAATACTAAGCCTGCCTCATTTCCTGCAAGCACTGGAATTTCAGCGATCTTCAGGTTGTTTACTCCACCCCCTTTTTTGGACGAGAAATTTAGGGTACAAAACTTTGAAGTGATTCCCCTAAATGGCAGAATGAAACCAAATCCCATAGCTCTTGACTCTTACTCTATTTTTATTCTACAAATCTATGCACTGATGCTATACTAGGTGCTGGACAGGGCTAGTATTTACTGACTGTTGTGGTCTTTCCCGTTGCGGAGCACAGGCTCCGGATGCGCAGGCTCAGCGGCCATAGGCTCACGGGCCCGGCCACGCCGCGGCCTGTGGGATCTTCCCGGATGGGGGCACGAACCCATGTCCCCTGCATCGGCAGGCGGACTCTCAACCACTGCGCCACCAGGGAAGCCCCTCTACAGTGCTTTAACCTGCATTAACTCACTCAATCGTCATGGTGGTCTTAGGGTAGATATTATTCCCATTTTACAGGATAAAAAAACTAAAGTGAGAGAGATTAAGTAACTTGCACAAGGTCACACAGCTAGCAAGTGGCAGAGCTGGATCTGAAACCCAGTCTGCATGACTCCGAAGTGCAAGCTCTTAGCATCTCCAAGGTTTACAGTCCACATTATCTCTTCTGAATGCCCATACGGTTTTAGTCTAATTAAAAGTGTACACGTTATGTGTGGACCCTTCTTTCAACCTGATGATTCAAACAAATGAAGTGTTAGAAAGTGAGACCAACAGGAAAATCTGTACACTGACTGGTTGCTTGGTGATACCAAGGAATATATTTTTTAAGGTGTGATGATGGTATTGAGGTTATGTTGAAAACTAGTTCTTATCTTTGACAGATACATACTGAAGTGTTTACAGATGAAATGATTATTTCTGGGATTTGATTCAAAACCATCTGGGAGTTTGGGGTGTAGAACAAGACTGGCCCTGTGTTGGCTGGATGTATTAGAAGCTGGCTCATGGGTACATGGGGTTTATTAGAGTTTTCTCTATCATGTAAATGTTTGAAAATTTCCAAAATTAAGAAAGAATGCACACACAAAAAAGAAAAAGATGAGAAAAACCATGTTATTTTAACAGTATTTGGGAAACAGAAATATGAATGATTTTCCCCCACTCTACTTTTTGTATTTTCACATTTTCTATATTACTTTTATAATGGAAAACATAAAATAAGCTACTTAAAGAAATTCCCCCCCCAAAAGAAATTCCCTATCTTCTAAAAATAGGCAGAGCAAGTCTGCCCATAATCTAATGAGGTCAAAGCATCATGACGAAAGCATTTCCCACCCCTTTATCAGTTAACTACCATTCACACGCTTTAAAAAAAGGCCACTTTTTAAGGACAAGTATGGTCTTTAAATATTAAACTAGCCAAGAGCATAAAGGCACATAAGGGCAAAACAGATTAGACACAGACTTAAGAAAAATAATTATGGTAACTAGACTTGTGGCGGTGACCATTTATTTGGTAGTATATATAAATGTTGAATTATAAAGCTGTACAACTGAAACTTACATAATAATAATTAAAAAAAGAAATTAAACCCCCAAACCAGATATGGTCAGGTAAAAATGGGTTACATTTCAAGGGATAATTAATATATAACATGCTTTGGTTTAAAAAAAAAAAAAAAAAAGACTAACTAGTGATACAGTTCCTCTTGATAGTTAGGCAGAGTTTGGGACAAAGACTTTGAATGTGTAATGCTGACCTTCCTAATGGTCACATGGGCCACAGGACAGGGATCTCCTCGCCAGCGTATGGCCAGGTGGGGATGGGACAGCCACAGCTCACAGGCCAGCTGTCTTCTGTGGGTCACTGCCAGTCTTCCTCAGTGACACAACAATAATCTCCATGTGTGTCACAGTATGAAAGAAGTTTGGGAAGCAGTGATTTAAGCTAGACCTGCCCTGATCGTTGCTCAAAAGCTGAAAAAAAGTGAAACAAGGGGCAACAGAACAATGGAATCTCTTTGAAATGCTGGCATGGAAAAAAGAACGAATACACATGGTATAGGTCAATACCATTGTTTTCTAATTTTTTTCTATCTGCACTCCTTTCCACAACCCACCTAGGAAATTTGAAGGTGTATTCCAGCAGCACTAATGAAGTAACCTGCAAACATAAATGTTAGCTCAGTGGCATAAGGTTAAATTGTGGGGACAGGATTAAAATCCTGGTTCTCTGTGCCAATGCTAAATATACTCAAGGTAACTCTGAAATAAATTCCACTTGTTAAGAAAGAGAAGCACTTAAGTGTCAGTGGAAAATCTTGATAGAAGCTTAGAGCTAGTAAGGATCTTCTTTTAAAAGACAAATAACTGAAGCCCAAGTTACTCGCTCAAGTTCACAAGCAGCTGAACTGGGACCAGTCCCCAGATCTCCCAGCTGCCTACAACGGCTCTTTCCAGGGCACCTCCAGAGAACTGCTAATTGCTTCTTTGAATCTCTCTAAAACCATAAAACAATATCCAAGTACTTCCTGCTCCTCAGGGAAACTGAATCGCTGGTTAATCTGCAACTAGCAAATCGTTGTTCAAGGAACCAGAATTTAACCTCATGCCATTAATTAACCTTAAATTTGGGATATTTAGACACAAGTTCTTTTATTAGTCCCTGTTTGTATTTATGAAATAAAAAGAAGGCTTAGTTGTTCTTGCACAGGTTAGAAAATATCCTTAAAAACAAATTATCAAGTTCTTCTTTATATGGTTATGGGGGGGCACATATTATGATACATCAAGATCTAGGTAGATAAGCCACGTTTGTACTCTATAAGAATGAAGACACCACTAATAGAATTTCCCTCCTTATACTGAGAAAACAGTCCAGATAAGAAGAGTCCCCAACCAAAAAGAGAATATGAGATTAGTGCAGAAGTGGAAAAATGAGCTATCTAAAACAGCATTAACTGAATGAGGAAGAGAAAGGAGGCAATATATATCTTTACATAAATTCTTGTGTACTGAGAGCAACTCTATTTCAAATCAGCAAGTGGCCAGACTCAAAGGATAAACGTTAAGGAACCAAACTTCTGTACCCACGTTGGCTAAAGCTGTACTGTGATACCAAGCAAACAAACACTCTGAATTCTTCAAACTTCTCTTACAAAGTTTCAACAAGAAAAACCTAAAAGTTCCTTCTCCAGAAAAAAAGGGACCAGTGTTTTTATGCCTAGGCACTATAGTGTGTGCCTTGGGTTAACCTGAAACCCAAGAACACAAGCTCTGTGTCACTGACAATGACATCTGAGTTGGTTCTTCATTTTGTTTCCTGCCACAGAAGGCCAATTCTGCAGGAACAGGGGTCACTTCTTGAATGCCATTACGGACAGGTTAAGGCAGAAAAAGGCTCCCCAGCACCCCCCCAAAACCATAAAAGTTCTACACCTAAAACAGGCTTGTAATTAATGTAACGATATGAATTTAAGTCCTGATGTCCAAATTTCAGAGTCCCTGGAAAGGAGGCTTCACATACTTACGTAACACGTGATGTGCGACTGCTTAGTGAAATTAGAACCTGGGGCTGGGACGTTATCAGTAAAAGGTAGTAATTCTCAACTTCTCTAGATATGTGTCTTTCCTGGGAATTTGCAGGGGAAAAAAACAGTAGGAGAGAAGCTGTTTCTCAACCTCCCTTCAAATTCTTCACATTTATACCCTGATCACCTCTCTTATTAGAGAAACATACAAAGGTCTTCTTTCCCCCTCTTTACAAATACATGTACTCCTACCTCCATTCTTTAGGTCAAAAATGGACAGAAATTAGATAATTCAAAATGTTCAGACACACCTAACCCATGCCTCTGATGCACTTCAGCCAGCCAAGGGATATTTGTGAGTTGATCTGTGAGTTTACTCTGTACCAGATGCGGGGGATAAAAAAAATGAATGAGTCCTTAAGGCACTCACAGTTCAACAGCAGCTGTCAATAGTACATCTTGACCTGTACAATTCAAAACCAATTCACACTCAAAGGACAGTACAGTGTAGGGAAAAAGACCACTGAATGAAGCACAGCCTTTCTACTGAGCACTCAGATTGCAGCTTCCTAGCTGAATTCCCAGCTATCAAAGCCCTCTCCTTTTCAATCTGTCCTGCATTCAACTGCCAGATTCATTTCCAGAATTCCACTTTCAAGGAGTCTCTCTCCTGCTCTATCATCTTCAAAGACTCCTCCTTACTTACCACATCCAGTTCAAACCCTTCTTCCAGTTAAAGTCTTCTATAGGCTAGCTCCACTTACCTGTTCAACTTTATCTCATGCTCTACAGGGCTCCCTTCTGCCAACCCCTTTTAGAGGGGTAGGACGCAAACTTAATTTCACTACCTCCTCTAACTCCTCAGGCAGCCTTCATTCTAAGCAGTCTTAAAAACTGTTTCCTCGATCGTCAGCACAGATCCGTTAATTTCCTGAGATCTCTTCAGGGCTCGGCATCAGCTTTCTTCTTAATAAATGGCAGGTCTGTTCCCAGGTACTTTTAACATTACCATCCCAACCAGATGTTCCTCTTCCCTGCCACTCCTTAGTGAAGTCACAGGGTCTTGACTTAGTGAAGTCCCTGCCAGTTTGGGCATGGGAGTCCCAACATTGCACCTTGTAAGAGAAGGAGAGGGTCTGGAGCAAGTTACAAACCAGGAATGGAGAAAACGAAGGAAGTGGAAAAGGGAAGGGAAGATTCCTGCTCTGTACTTTGTCTTTTCTTTGGAAGCAGTGGGGGGAGGGATGGAGGAGACGCCACGAAATGAATTCTTGAAGAAGGCAGAAGAAACTCAAGATGCTCCCTAGGAAGAAAATATGGACCCGTGGATAACGGAAGGGCTCCCCATCGCCCCTGGGAGAGAAGGACTAGTTACAACGTGAAACAAAGAGGTTGAGAGTCAGGAGATGAGGGGTGGAGAGGCTTCAGAGATTCCGCATCTCCGAAGGTCGAGCGGTAAGGAAAAAATTAAGGACGCGAGGCGTCCCTCGAGGGATTGGCCGAGCACCCGGGACGTGGTTGCCAAAAGGGACGAGGTGGGCGCCTCAGACGGCTCTGGGGCGAGTGTTCATAGGGCACGCTTCTCCCGGGCGCGGGGGCGGGGAGGTGGTTTTGAGTGGGGTCGTCTGTTAAAGGGAGGAACGGTTTCCCAAGACAGGGGTCTCCGAGAACGGAAGCCCTGGGGACTCGGAAACGTTAAAGCGTTGAGGCACCGGCATTTCCCAGCCCCAACCCGGCTTCACCACACACTCACCGCGTCTCCTCCAAACACCACCGCTCCAGTTGCAGCTACCAGCCGGCGCAGCCGCACTTAGCGCTCATCGTCCCCACGTGACTCGCCCGGGACCCCGCCCCGCCCGCCCCACGTGACCCGCAGGGCCCACCCACTCCCTCCTCCCTCTAGTCCGTCTTCTGCGCGCGGGCTTAGCTCGCACCTCCCTTCTCGGCAAGATGGCGGCTCCTAGCTGTAGTGTGCCTGGCCTCTGGGTCCGGGGTTCCTGGCAGCGTCTGGGGAATCTCTTCACTTTTGTCTCAAAGCCACTTTGTTCCGCTGCTGCTGCCTCTCGGCCCCTGGATGCCCAGCGATTAGCGGAGAGGCTTCGAGCCCAGAAACAGGAACAAAAGACGAAGAAGCCGGTGAGCCCAGAAGGACCACAACTCCCAAGAGGCAGTGCGCTCACTGGTTTCCCAGGCCGGGAGGGAGGTGGGAGGGTCCTCTGACACGTGTCAAGTAATCAATGTCGAGGACTTGTGGGAGAATGGGGAGAATGGGGAGAAAGCGGAGGGGAGAGGTCGGAAGGATGCGGTATCTTCCTGTGGGCTGGGTCTCTGGCTCCTGCCGACCCCGGCCCTAAGCACCACGTGGGTACAGGCGAGACACACCCACCCCTGCGCTCAAATTACTCGGGGACGGGGCGAGTCTAATGCAAAAATACAGGCATTCCCTTCCCAAATTCTCACCCAGACTTACTGAAAGTCCTCCCCACCAGGCATTTACCGTCGCTCCTTCTCTCTCCGCAGGTGCCCACAAACCCTATTCAGCGGAGAGTGCAAGAACTACTGCGGTTCACAGAGCAGCTGCAGCGCGTCCACCCCAACGTGCTTGCTAAGGCGCTGAGCCGAGGACTTGTCCACCAGGACAAGGACCTTGTGGTCATCAATAAGCCCTACGGTCTCCCTGTGCATGGTAAGCAGCATGTAGGGAAGGGAGGCGGGCCGCTGCTGCCTTCTGCTACACGTAGGGGTAACTCTAACTTTACTGGGGGGCTCTCTGAAGCCTTGCTTTCAAAGTAATTAAACTTTTGTGGGGTACTGTCCTCTGTGAGGAACCAGTAAGGACGCAGAGATAAATAAGACAGTCCCCACCTTGCAAACATCTGGCAGCCAGCAGTGATTTATGGAATTTGCTGTGTGCAGACCTCCACCGAGGATTGCTATAGAGAAGGACAAAGGCTGTGTGGTTCCTGTCTTCAGATTATTTTCCATCAGGACTGGGAAAGAGGACATAACGTGTGTTGGTGTATACCTAACAAAACCCCAGGGTGCCTAGAACTTAATGGAAACCTTAATGTTTTTGAATAAATGTTAAATGTAGTTGTCAGAGACAGCTAGGGTGAGTCAGGAAAGACTGATAGAAAAAAATGCATTTGTGGAAAGGGTTTTGCTGGGGGAATAGGCATATTTTAGCTAGAAGAACGAATGTTTTGGGGGGAGGTATGGAGAAGGTTGTACATGAAAACAACGAATTAAATCAGACATTGCCGAGTGCTTTGTATGGTTTTTTTCCTCTCTTGATCCTTCCAGTAGCTTGCCTTTCCGTTCCCCAAGAGATAACTATTATCAAGATATTTACATTTTATAGATGAGAAAACTGAAAGTTGGAAAGAGTAAGTAATCTGTCCAAGGTCAATGGCTAGTTGTGAGGGTCCATAGAATGGAACCCAGGAATGTCTCACCCCAAAGCCCAGCCTCTCAGCTCTTCTGTAATGCCTCAGGAGGGTCTCATGGTCTTGCATTTCTCACTAGGGTTTACTTGGCAAATTCTCAAGCCTTTGTTTATATAGTGAAATATTGGTTCTCATCATTTTGGTTACTAATTTTAGTATGAGTACATAAAAAATATATATATATATACATATAGGTCTGAGGAGAAAGCCACATGCTCTAGGATGGTGCTTTTTAAACTTCAATATGCATATGAGTCACTTGGGCCTTTTGTTAAAATGCAGATTTTAATTAATTAGTCTGGGTTGGAGGCCTGAGATTCCTTTCTAGCAAGCTCCCTGGGCAGACTGATATGTTGCTAGTCCCTGGACCACAATTCAGTAATAAGGCTCTAGAAAGCATTTACTATTAATCCAGCAAGGGCTGTTGTCCCAGGTAGAGGTCTTTGGTGGTATCTTTTCCTGGCCGCTCAAACCTCTGGCTTTTTCCTTCTTAGGTGGCCCTGGGGTCCGGCTCTGCATCAGTGATGTACTGCCTGTCCTGGCGAAGATGCTTCACGGCCGCAAGGCAGAGCCCTTGCATCTGTGCCATCGGCTGGACAAGGAAACTACAGGCGTAATGGTGTTGGCTTGGGAAAAAGAAGTGGCGCATCAAGTCCAAGAGTTGTTTAGAACCCGTCAGGTGACAAAGAAGTACTGGTATGAAGCCCATCGATGGCGGTCGAGGTGGTGTAGGCACCCTTCCATCTATTCATCCGTTCATACAGCAGGAACTCCCAGTAATAGAAGGCACTGAACTTGGACGTGTGGGCATATAAAAATTATAGGAAACAGGTTTAGTGCTTAGGATATTAGAGTCTGGTGGCATAGTGGTTCCTAATTATGGCTCTACATAAAAATTATTAAAAATTAATTATATGAGTATACATGATTTCGTTCCTGTGGTAAAATGTCAGACAACAAAGATAAAGCAAAAAACTCCTGGAGAATCCACTCATTCTATTATTCTAGTTTCTTCCCTTGGGGTACTTTGGGTTTTATTCCTCTGGTGCTTACTCAACGTACTCACATATATGTCTGGTGCATACACTATGTGTGTATGCCTGTGTATGTTACATACAGATGTGTGTATATATATCACACTTTACAATGTATATTGTACTTTCTTTTTCCACTTAACTCTTTGTTTTGGGGGTCTTTTCCATGTTAGTGCATATAGATTTACCTCAGCTTTTTTAATAGAAGAAAATGCATGAGCAAAAATGAAACCTGCTCCTGTCCCCCACCTACTCGATTTCCTTCTCCAGAAGCAGTCCCTATTATTAGTGTCTTATGTAAACTTCCAGAGTTATATGGGGCATGTATAAGCATATTACTGTATAGCAGCAAATTTTACACTGCTTTGCATGCTGCTTTTTTCACTTGGATAGTATATCTTGGAGAGCATTTTGTGTTGTACATTTAGCGCTATCTCCTTTTTAATGGCTCTGTTGTATGTATTTGTTGTATGGATATCATAATTTCCTTATTGATGGGTGTTTAGGTACTTTCCCAATTTTCAGAGCCTATTGCAAAGAATATGTGAGTATATCCTTAGGACAGAGTCCCAGAAATGGAATTGCTGGGTTGAAGGGTACACACATTTGAAATTTGAATGGTTACTACCCAAATTGCTCTCCAAAATGGTTATGTCAGTTTTTACTCCTGCTAGGAGTGGTGAATATCTACCTCCCCTTATCCCTGACCAATGCATTTTTAAAAGGTTTGCCATTCTGATGGGTTAAAATATATATATGATATTTTATTTTCTGTTTCCCTGTGTACTAGTGATGTTGACTGTTTTTTTGTGTGTGTGTTTACTGGCTGTTTGCGTTTCCGTTTCTGTGAACAGACTATTTTCTTTTGCCTATTTTCTGTTTGATTTGTGAGTATTCTTTTTAGATTTTGCTTGTTAGTCCTTGATTTTGCAGCTGCTTTGTAATCTTGGGAGCCTTTAAAAAATCTGTATGCTTGAGACCCACCCACAGAGGTTCTGATTCATAAGTCTGGTGGGTGTGGGGATTGGGCATCTATATTTTTCAAAAGCTCCACAAATGACTCTGATGTAGAATCAAGTTTAAGAATCACCATAAGAAGAGATTACAGGTAACGGAGGAAGTTTGGCATGGTAGCTAAGAGCTCAGCAAGATCTGTGTTCAGCTCTCACCTGTGTCATTTACCAGAGTAGAACCTTAGGCAAATTACTGAACTTCTTTAAGCTTTGTCTTCGTATGGAAAATGGGAATAATGGAGTCAATGAGAGAGTTAAGTGAGACAGTGCATGTGAAGTGTTTAACACAGCACCCACATCACAGTAAAGGCTGAAAGATAGAAAATCAAGACTATTATTATGTATACAAGTAATCAAAATGTAAGTCTATAAAAAGTGTTATTTGTGAGAATTGTCTGTAAAAGTTCAGAATCGCTAACCATTTTCTGTATCAGGCTTCGTGGAAGACTTGGAGTCAGTTAATTGGGTCTCGATGAATGAAGGGTTTGATAGATGAGGTGGAGAAACGTGTTCCAGATTGTAGGAACAGCGGGCACTGTAGGAGTAAGGCCTACAGTCTGGTGTGGAACAGGGGGGTGGTGGCAGATAGTGCTGGAAGGGTCGGCGGGAACCTGGTTACTGACAGCCTTAAATACCAGGTGCAGGAAATAGAAGTTAGAAGTAGAATATAGCAGGCAACTGATTAGCACTTGCTGGCTTAGTATGATAACAATTTGTTATATTCTAGTTATTTGTTTGAGTCTCCTTACTAGATTTGGAATTCCTTAAGAACAGGGATTTTTGTCTTCTTGTTCATCCTTCTAGAACTAGTACCTACCAAAATCAGTGCCTATTTATATTCAGTGAATATTTACTGACTGAACGTTTTTGAGCAGTAGTGTTAGGTCATTAGAAAGGGTCAACTCGTAGTTACAACTCAGTGTAAGTATGATAAAATGTATCAGATAGCAGCCTAAACTGCTACCAACCTGCAGTGGGGTGTCCAGGGTGTGCAGTGTTATATCTGGGCTTGTGACTCCTGGGCCAGTGATTCTGTGTTACCCAGGAGAGCTGATTGACTGGAAGAGGCATGGACGTAAGGACAGATTAAAGAGTCTTCTGTCTGGTGTGATGGAGGGAAACCTCCAACAAGAGGGACTTACTGAGCTGTGGTTGGGGTTCCTGTGGCTTTTCTGAGCACAGTTCCTCCCTGTTTTATTGGCCTGGCAAATAGGCAGGAGCGGCCCTGTGAAATTTTCACTCAGTTCATTCATTTATTCATTTATTCCATATGCAGCTCGCACTTACCGTCTTTTATTATTTAAAAAAGAAAAACAGGGTACAAAACTGTATTACCCTAGTTTTACTTTAAGCTGTACATACTCATTTTTTTTTTTTTTTTTTTTTTTTTGCGGTACGCGGGCCTCTCACTATTGTGGCTTCTCCCGTTGTGGAGCACAGGCTCCGGACGCGCAGGCTCAGCGGCCATGGCTCACGGGCCCAGCCGCTCCGCGGCATGTGGGATCTTCCCCGACCGGGGCACGAACCCGTGTCCCCTGCATCGGCAGGCAGACTCTCAACCACTGCGCCACCAGGGAAGCCCCATACTCATTTTTAAAGGCTGGATGAGTGACCGTGTTATTAATATAATTTTTTTCTTGTTTTTCTGTTTTTTCCCCCAATGTTCTACAATCAGCACGTATTAGTTTAGTTGTAAAAAAGATAGGCTTATAAGGATAGTGTCAAGCTCTCAGGCTAAGCACTGTACCAAGAGATCATTTGGGACCCTCTGATCTTAAGAACTGACCTCAGTAGTGCAGGAGGTCCAGAGTTAAAACCTCTATGTAGCCGATGCAAGGAGAGCCTCACTCACCTTTGTGGCTTAAGCGAGGGTCTGTGTGTGTCCCCCCAGGGCCATCACGATGCACGTCCCGGTGCCCTCAGCGGGAGTCGTGGACATTCCCATCATTGAGAAGGAGGTGCAGGGCCAGGAACGACACCACAAGGTGGGTGAGCGCCTCCAGAGGGATGGGTTTGCTGCTCTTTCTTCGAAATTGTGTCCTGATTTCTTTGGCTCCAGATGACGCTGTCCCCGAACTACTGCATGGACAATGGGAAGATAGTGAGGGCACGGACCAGCAGGAACGCACACCTGGCTGTGACTCAGTACCGGGTGCTGAGCAGCACCCTCTCCTCTGCCCTCTTGGAGCTCCAGCCTATTACCGGTGAGGGTGCCACTGTTCTGCAGTGGGTGGAGAAGCCCCGCTGCCCCTCAGCTTCACCCAGGGCCTTGTGCTGGGCTCCGCCCCCTTCCCCCCAGCAGCTGGTATGATGGGGGCTCTGGGGTTGCACCAGAGCGTGCTTCCAGTGCTGATCTAAGGCTGGGAGCTTCCATAGGGATGACTGTTGAAAACAGTGTAGGTAGCAGAAGGATACAAATAGTTTGCTTTAGGCAGACTCCTACTCTTAATCAGTTTCCTGGGTGGGTGAGAAATATTCAGTTAAAATGATAGAATAAATCAATTCTTCCCTTCAGAAAATAAATAAATAAATAAATGGTTTGCTTACGTTTATTTAAAAATTTGCAAATTGATTCCTCAAAAAATGAAGCATAGAATTACCATATGATCCAGCAATTCTGCTCCCTGTATATATGCAGAAGAATTGAAAACAGGGATTCAAAAAGATATTGGTACACCAGTGTTCATAGCAGCACTATTCACAATAGCCCAAAGGTGAAAACAACCTACACGTCCATCAACAGATGAATGGAAAAACAGAATGTGGTACATCATGCAGTGGAATGTAATTCAACCTTAGAAAGGAAGGAAATTCTGACACATACTGCAGCACGGATAAACGTTAAGACATTATGCTAAATGAAACACAAAAGGACACATACTGTATGATTCCATTTATATGAGATACCTAGAGTAGTCAAATTCATAGAGACAGATAGTAGAGTAATGGTTACTAGGGGCTGGAGAGAGCCGGGGGCGGGGAGTTATTGTTAACTGGGTACAGAGTTTCAGTTGGAGGCAATGGAAAAGTTCTGGAGAGGGGCTGTAGTAGTGATTGCACAACAATGTGAATGTACTCAGTGCCACCGAACTGTACTCTTAAAAGCGATTAAAATGGGACTTCCCTGGTGGTGCAGTGGTTAAGAATCTGCCTGCCACTGCAGGGGACACAGGTTCAATCCCTGGTCCGGGAAGATCCCACATGCCACAGAGCAACCAAGCCCGTGTGCCACAACTACTGAGCCTGCGCTCTAGAGCCCGCGAGCCACAACTACTGAGCCTGCAAGCCACAGCTACTGAAGCCCACGCGCCTAGAGCCCGTGCTCCGTAACAAGAGAAGCCACTGCAATGAGAAGCCCCTGCACTGCAATGAAGAGTAGCCCCCGCTCGCCGCAACTAGAGAAAGAAGACCCAACAAAGCAGCGAAGACCCAATGCAGCCAAAAATAAATAAATAAATAAATTTATATTAAAAGAAAGGATTAAAATGGTAAATTTTATGTATATTTTGCCACAATAAAAAAAATAAATGTACAAAGCAATACTATTTCGTGTTATACAACACAATTATTTTTAAAAAAAGCATGGCAATGATAGACACCGAGTTGATAGCAGTGGTTATCTGTGGTGGAAAGGGAACTGTGGTGGCGAGGGGTATTTAGAGGCTTAACAGTATTTATAATGTTTATTTCCTAATAGCTTACTGTTTGTTATATTATTCTTTATACCTTATTGTCATTGGGGCTTTGCCGGTTTTCCTGTCCTTTGATTTAATATGATTAGAAGCAGATGCCACTAGTGGTATTGTTTCAATAGCGACTCATAAGTTTCCTCCCTCTCTTTTTTTAAAGGAATAAAACATCAGCTTCGAGTTCACTTGTCTTTTGGATTGGATTGTCCAGTCCTTGGTGATCACAAGTACTCAGATTGGAACAGGCTGGCCCCCCAGGTAATATACGTTTGACCCAACATGCAACAGAATAAGGGGGAGAACTTATGCTTTCCCCTTGTTAAGTCCCTGAAGTGAGTCACAGCAAAGATGTGTTGATTGTCTTCCGACACAGTACCATGCTAGTTATCTAGCTTATGGAGAAATTGAGAAGCAGTTAGGAGACTTTCTGAAGGCTCAAAGCAGGCTTTCATGCTACAGCTAAAGAGCCTTGGTGGAAACTTTGTTTTTTGCTGTTACAGCCCCTTCTCTTGGAAAGCCAGAGAATTGGCCAAGGAGAGCTTCCCTGGTGTGGTGGGTTTTCTCTTACATGGGCTCTGAACCCTTCCTAGAAATGGCCCCGAAGCAGGCTGTCCATCACTGTGTCTTCTGGGAGTTAGTGAGGGGGCCCCGTAAGTGGAGGTCTTCTGCCCCCACACGCTGGTCAAGGAGGAGCTGTTGGCCTTGTGCTCACGAGCTCTTTCCTCTGCACAGAAGCTGTCTGCCTGCATCCTGAAGAAGCTGGGGCTGCCGCAGTCCAAGGCCCGCTACATCCCCCTTCACCTGCATGCCTGCCAGCTGACTCTGCCTGCCCTGCAGGCCGGGAAGGAGGAACTCAACTTGGTCTGCAAGCCTCCTCGATATTTTGTCCATTCCCTGTACCGTCTGGGCTTAAAGATGCCGAGTCGGGATCAAAATGGGGACGAGGAAGCCACACACTCAGGAGCACAGTGAAGACAGTTGGGCAGTTTGCCCTGAATTCTTCTCTCTGTTTAAGGGACTCTGCTAACTTCTCACTTGGGACAGACTCCAGAAGAGCCAGGTGTGATGAGTTGAAGAAACAGCTGCTCAGGGCTCTTACTGAGGACTAGTGTCTGTTTTTTGACACTCTGGCCACATGCTGGAAAAGTCAGCAGGCAGTCTCCCTGCTTCAGAGTGGAAGAGAGCCCAGGACCAGGGGAACTAAAGCACAGAATCTGTGATCAGGAACTGTTTTTACCCAACAATAAAGCTCTTGATCTGTCAGGAAAGTTCCTGTGGTTGGAGAGAACATAATGGTTGTCTAGCTCATAGAGATTCAGAAGCAGCTTCTGCTGTCCTCATGGAGCTGCAGGATCTATCAGCAAAGCCTTCCTGCTTTATTTGTTCAGTCTCAGATTTTGTAGCCAGCGATCATAGACTACAAGGATTCCCTTCAGCCTCAGCTCGGGCCCCTTACTGTGCTAGTGACTGTGGAGCCTGCGAAGGGGTGTTCAGTGAGCAAGCAAAGCGGGTGTAAATGGCAGGCAGTTAACAAAAACGAGTGGAGCAAGCAGGGTGTAAGGCCGTGGTGGGGAGCACCCACATGTCTAAAGAGGGCAGTTGTTAGCTCCAGCTGTGGGTTGCTCTGTGGGAACAGATTTTCCAACTTTTTTAAATTATTTATTTATTTGGCTATACCAGGTCTTAGTTGCGGCACGCAGAATCTTTGTTATGGCATTCAGGATCTTTAGCTGTGGCATGCGAACTCTTAGTTGCGGCATGTGGGATCTAGTTCCCTGACCAGGGATCAAATCCGGGCCCACTGCATTGGGAGTGCAGAGTCTTAACCACTGGACCACCAGGGAAGTCCTAACTTTTTTCAGAGAGTCAGGAAACCCAGATATTTATGTGAAATCTCCCAGTATATTGCTAACTAAATCAGAATTTTTAAAAAAACACTTGGATAGCCAAGCAGAACATATTTGTAGGTTGGATTTGGTCTGCAGGCTTCCTGTTTGCGATCTAAAGAATGGTGTAGAAGTTTGGGGAAAGGGATCATCTTGAAAGTTCTGGATCAGTAGTTGGCATTTTAGCTCCATGTAGCATCTGTCCTTTCTAGACTAGGGGATGGCTTTGATTAATCTGTAAATATGGGGTTGTGAGGGTGCTGCCGGTTTTTTGAATCCCCTTTGTTTGGAAGCAAGCCTATCCTTGGGTCTCAGGAGGGAGATGCTGAGCCGAGCACCCCGCGGGAGGAAGTTATCTCGGCCATCCCACTCACTTGTCCAGCTAGCTCCCATCTTATTTCTTGCTACAGTACCATCTTGCAAACAAATACACCTCATGTTACTTAGGCTGAGCTGAGAAAACTCGGAATGACAGCACAGTTGGGGAGAAGCCCCAAGAACAGTCGTTAGGTGTTCTCTCTGTGTTGATAATACAACTTTCTAAAAACCCACTTTCCTGTTTCCATGATGCCTTTTACCATGCATGATGGATTGAACTTCAAAAGCACAGATGAAATAACTGTCCAGTAAGTCCCCTACATACGAGCGAGTTCCGTTCTGAGAGCATGTTTGTAAGTCCAATTTGTTCGTAAGTCCAACAAAGTTAGCCTAGGTACCCAACTGACACAATCGGCTGTATAGTACTGTACTGTAATAGGTTTATAACAATTTTCACACAAATAATATATTAAAAACAAGCAAAAAATAAAACATTTTTAATCTTACAGTACAGTACCTTGTCCTGGGAATCACCCTCAACTCCTCTCTCACACCTGCCCCCAGATCCAGTTAGTCACCAAGTCTGCTCTCCTTCCCTCTAAACCCCTTCTCTGAATATGCACTTACGTCCTACTTCCCCGGGCACCAGTGTCACCCTCCCCAGCCTTCAACCACGAGGGGATAGATGGGGAAGGTGGAGTGGCAGAGCCGGTAAGAAGTAGGGTCACAGGCAACCTGCTCGTTCCCACAGAAACCAAGCTCAGGGTGTGCTGAGACCATCCTGGGTCCCTGGGCTCTGGACAGTGGAGGGCTGGTGTAACTACGACAGAACCCCACAAAACACACCCCCATGTTTTCTCAATCGGCTGCCCTTGGCTCTCTGGGCCACTTTTAGCCAGAGCTCCCAGAAGGATATACAGACACGGCCTTCTGTCTGTGCTTGTGCGGAGCATGCTGTGTGGGTGCAGACACCTCTTCCCCCAGTGGGGCGGACAGCGCAGTGTACTTCCCACACCACCTGTCCAGAGTGAGGCCACACTCCACAGGTTAAGGGCACAGTGCTGCACGGGACTCCTGTCCAGACACCAGCTGCAAGCGCGGGGGTTCCCAGGCCACCGCACTTCCGACTAATCAAGGGGAGGAATGAGCTTTCCATAGCCCTCTTAGGGTCCCTGGCTGGGTCTAAAAATTGAACTGACAGATGAACAGGAGAAAAGCATACAAATATATTTGATTCAAGTTTTACGTGGCATGAGAGTTTTCATAAAGAAATGAAGACCCAGAGAAACAGACCCAGAAAACTACCTGTGTGCTTTCATGCTAGTTTTGATGAAGAGGGGCCCATCAGGGAGGAATGTGATGGGTTAGGGGGAGGAAGTAACTGTAGTAACCGGGGGAAGCTTCACAAGGCCTGTTAGTTAGGATTCTCCTTGGCGACTCAGCCTTTGGAGGTAAGGATGCTCCTTTTCTCCAGGTATGGGGAGGGCACCTCTCGCATGACTGTTTATGACCTGTTTCAGGGAAGAAGGGCAAGGAGAGGAGGAGGTCAAGATGAGTTTCCTGCTTCTGCTGTTTGCTCAAACTTCTTCAACTTAAAATACTCAAGGTGCCAGATTTGGGGGTAGCATGTCCTCAACCCCATCACCAGATAGCTAAAAATTCAGGGGTTCCTGCTACCTCCTCAGGCTTGATAATCCTCTAGAATGACTCCCAGAACTCAGGAAAGTGCTATACTTACTATTACAGGCTTATTACAGCAATAAAAGAATACAAATCAGGACCAGCCAAAAGAAGAGATTCATGGAGCAAGGTCTGGGAGGGTTCCAAACATGAAGTTACCATGGCCTCTCCCGGGGGAGTCAGGACGCATCACCCTCCTGGCACACGGATGTGTATTGCCAACCACAAAGGTCATGTAGTTTTTACTGGGGTGTCATCATGTAGGCTTGATTGATTACCTCACTGGCCACTAGTCATTGAACTCAATCCAGCTCCGCTTTCCATCTTGGAGCCCGAACCCTCTAATCACAGGTTGGTCTATTGACATGGCCTCCACCCTGACACTCCCCACAGGCTACACAAACCATCAGGGCCCACCGTGAGCAACGAAGACACTCCTATCATTCCAAGGATTTAGAGGCTTCCTTCCAGGAGCCAGGGACAAAAGCCAGGCAAATTCCTTACTGTACAACTTCGTTTCCCCTCTGTACCCCCAGTTCCCTGAGTCATCTCTCCATGTCCTATATAGGGACCCCTTCACCTTTCTGTCTCCTTGGTGGCTGTCTGTATAGATGCCTCCATCCGCTGGGGCCTTGGGGTCCTTTTGGATCAGCAGTCTTGAGATATTTCTGTTCACTTCCTCTCTCGAACACCACATGGTGAACTCTTATGTGCTACGATCCACAGCATAGATTAAATCCCTGGGGTTTTAATCAGGGGTGATCACACAGAAGGGTGAATCTTCTTTTTGGGGGATTTTCTATGCTGTGTGTTCACAGTTACAGTAAACATGTCCTAAATACACAGGTACCCCATGCCTTCCAGCCCATGTCAGTGCATACACGTGTGTACTCCACACACACCACGAGTCCACACCTCATATCACCTCCCTTTAACACTCCCCCCAACCCACCTCATTGCCACTCTTCACACCTGTGGGGCTCTTGACCTGCCCCCGCTCACACTGTGGACTCCTCAGTGGATGTGTGCAGACTGTCTTGTGGGAGCCGGACTAGGAGCGGGGAGACTGGTGAAGAGGCCCACGCCATGGCCCAGGTGACAAGTGACGGTGGCTGCACTAGAGTGGGGCCCTGGGCGCGCAGTAAACAGGGTCAAGATACAGCTGGGAAGGAGCATGGGTAGAGCTGATTAGGGGTTGACATGGGTGGGGGAGGGGGAGCGTCTAGGGTGCCTCCCAGGAAGCCTGTCTGAGTGGTGGGGTAGATGAAGTGGGTTGACAATAAAAGGGGGAGGACGAGATTTGGGGTGGCCGTCCCAGTCCTATGTCAGTGCTGTTACACATCCACGCATCCAAGAGGGAGGAGCGGAGGGTGGCGGTTACCCCGTGTCTCCAGAGCACTGCGAGGTGTGCCCATCTTCATCATTCCACACCTACTATAGCGCATCCTAACCATTACCTGTAATCATGCCTGCCTTCTCCCAGCCTGTGAGCTTCTCGGGGGCAGGCACCAGGGCTTTCATCTTTGTGTCTGGCCCCCAAGCCCTGTACCTGTAAACCCTTGAAAAGTGGCTACTGAACAGAGAGGCAGCCCTAGGTCTGTGGTAGCTCTCAGGCTCTGGAGCCAGATGGGCTTTGGGTTCAAATGGCTCTGATATTTATTTGGTATGACCATGGATAATTTATTTAACTTATCAGAGCCTCAGTTCATGTACCTTCAAAATGGGTATAATCATAGTACCTCTATGACACAGATATTTTAAGAATTAATTGAAATAATTCATGTTAAGTTCCCAGAAGAGTTCCTGACATGGCAAGTGCCCAATTGATGTAATGTTAGGTTAAAGCAGGTTAAATTTGCCATTTTTATTGAGGTAAAATTCACATGCTTTATATAAAATTCATCCATTTAAAGTGTAAAATTCAATGGTTTTTGTATATTCCTAGAATTGGACAACTATCACCCCAGTCTAATTTTAGAATATTTTCATCCTCACAAAAAGAAACCCGATATCCATTTAGCAGTCACTCCCCATTCCCGCTCAGCCAGAGCCAACCACTTTCCTATTTCTGCCTCTATAGATTTGCCTATTTTGGATACTTGATATAAATAGAATCATGCAATATATGATCTTCTGTGCCTCTTCTACTCAGCATGTTTTCAAGATTCATCTTGTTGTAACATGTATCAGTATTTCACTTCTTTTTATTGCTGAATAATACTCCATCCTATAAGTATGCCAAATTTTGTTTATCCATTCATTTGTTGAAGATTGTTTCCACTTTTTCGTTATGAATCATGCTGCTATGAACATTCATGTATGAGTTTTTGTGTGGGTGTATGTTTTCATTTCTCTTGGGTACATAACTAGGAGTAGAATTGCTGGGTCACATGGTAACTATAGGTCAAATGTTAACTCTGCTCAACACTTTGTAGAACTGCCAGCCTATTTTCCAAAGGGGTTGCACCATTTTACACACCCAATTTCTCACCAACACTTGTTATTACCTATCTTTCTGACTATGGGCATCCTAGAGGATGTGAAGTGGTTTCTTACTGTGGTTTTGATTTCCATTTCTCTGATGACTTATGATATTGAGCATGTCTTCATGTGTTTATTAGCCATTTATATATTTTGTTTCAAGAAATGTCTTCAAATCCTTTGCCTATTTTTAAATTGGGTTGTCTTTTTATTACTGTAAAAGTTCTTTATGTGTTCTGGATGCTAGTCCCTTATCAGGTATATTATTTGCAAATATTTTCTCCCTTTCTGTGTGTTGTCCTTACATTTAAAAAATTATAACATTTGCAACACAAAAGTTTTCGATTTTGATGTTGAATTTATATCTCCTTTTGTTGGTTGTGCTTTTGGTGCCATATATATAAAAAAATTGACTAATCCAAAGTCACGGAGATTTAATCCTATTTTTTCTTCTAATAGTTTTCTAGTTTTAGCTGTTACATTTTGGGCCTATGATCCATTTTAAATTAATTTTTCAGTATGTTGTATTAAGGTCCCTGACTTTGCATGTGGGTAGCTAGTGGTCCCAGCGCCATTTGTTGAAAAGATTATTCTTTCTCCCATGGAATTGTTTTGGTAAGCTGCCATTTTTGAAGGTCACACTGGGTCAGATATAGATAATTTCATAGGGTACGATTTAGTTTTATTACAGTGTTAATGTGAATGAAGCAAAATGAGAAATAATTGCAGTTTCCTATTTTGCCACCAGATGGCAACAGTCTCCCAGATTTCTTATCCCTCACTGGGCTGAACGTGGGAACACGTTTTATAATCAAGTATCCTCCACAAGAGTCTTTCCCTGTTTTTCTCTAACCTCCTGAAACCCTTGACATTGGCTTCTCCAGCATTGTAAATCTCTGTCCTTTATTTTTTTAATTTAGCTGAAACGTGGGGTTTTCTGTTCTCAGGTGGAGAGTGAGGTAGTGGGGGGAGGTCATGGTTTAGGCTGGTCGAGTGTATTCAAACTAGAATTTGACTCATAAACACTCAGTTATAAAAGTACTACAAGTTCATTATAGAAGTGAAAAGTGTAATCAAGCCGTTCTCAACTTTCAAAAAGCCTAAAGGCTACACTCAGATATGTATGACTGATTCACTTTGTTATAAAGCAGAAACTAATAAAAAAAAAAAAAAAAAAAAAGAGTACATCTGAGGTGGGATGACAAAATGACATCCAGCCCTATAACGGGGGCCCTGCCTTATCAATCCCAGATCTGCATTATGGGGCCCAGCCCACCAATCATACGGCCTGCAGCACTGTCCCTGGCACACCAGGGGAGAAGTGAGAGTGAGAAGTGAAAGAGCTTGCCTACCTTCCTTTCTGGAATGAATACCTTCTGCTCTGACTCACTGGCCTCTCTTGCCTGTTTCTCAAAGTATTAGCCGTTCTGAAGTCCCAGAATCTACTGGGAGGAGTGTTGCTACATCCTCACCTCCGGGCTTCCTAACCGTGCACGCGGTTGAAGGGCCACCTTTCCTCCCAATTCCCCTAGAGACAGCAGATTTTACCTGTGAATTCTGTTGATGGGGCCCATTCCATAGTCTGCAGGCTCCATTCATTTATAAGACATTGCTACTTTCAATTTTTCACCAATTAAAAAAAAAGCCCAATGGAAATATGCATTTACTCACCACGTAGTTGCACAGCTCAGCTGAAATATCAAGAGTTCTTAGCTTTTGGCTCAAGGTAGTAAAAAATTGCCATCTCTTTGTTGATCAGAAGCACAGATTGACATGTATGATTTTGACTAACAAAAGCAGGTCGATAAAATGTCATTTAATAAATAATGGGGGGATATAAAGATGGCAGGCTTGGAAGCCTGGGCTGCGATGATGTGTCTTAGGCGCCGGACATGTGTGCTCAGCTGCCGGCCTCCCCTTCTCCACTGTTGCTCTGGGGGCGGGCCTCACTCCTGCCCCCCACGGGCTTTCTCACGTGGATTTCAGAGTCCTCAGCTCCCTCACCGCTCCCACACCTCCCACCTGCATCTGTGGGCTCTGAACCCCAGCGTCAGAACAGACTGTGAACCCTCTTTTCCTGACACCCACCGAGCAGTCTGTCCCGGGGTAGCCGAGACAGTGGCTGCAGGAGAGGACAGCTCTGACCGCCGGGGCTGTGCTAACCCGAAGCTGGTCTTTCAGTGCTCTGGGAGCTATTACCGTCTGTCCGTCAGCAGCTTCAGGGAGCCAGAAGTAATGACCCAGACCCATTCAGGGAGCGAGCAAGGGGAAGGGGTCCCCACTTTGATGTGAGCAACAGGGTCAGGGAGGGAGTAGGCAGTGAGAGCCAGGGCCGGGCTGCTGGTGGCATCTCCTCTCCCAGCCAGGCCTCCACGCAGAGGCCAGCTTGTCCTCATCACCCCTTTCATGTCTCCCTTCTCTGGGGCCAGGTCTCTGCCCAAGCCTCTGGACTGCCCTGGGCTCCTGGTCCCGCCCCTCCAGCCCGTGTCCCAGATGTGGCCCCATCGCCTGCCCACACACCCTCCTCAGAGGGGGAGTGAGGCAGTGGGTGGGCAGGTAGTGCCCAAGGTGGGAACCAAACCCACCTGCTTCATCTGTCCTTGATTCTACAGGGCAGGTGGTAACTGCTTCCTGCAGGAAGCACCCAGCCTGAGAGAGAAGAGCATCTTACCTTTGGAACCAGAAATCCCAGGGCCAGGAGGGATCTCTACCTTCTGCTACATTCGTAGCAGGCAGCTGCCCAGCCTGGCCTTGCACACTTGCACGGCAGGAGCACTATCTCCTGAGGGCCCCGCACTCATGGGTGGAGGGAGGAGATGGGAGAACAGGGAGCGAGGTAGGGAGATGGAAGACAGAAGGACAGACAGAAGGAGAGAGCCACCGGCTCCCCTCACTGTGGCCAGAGTCACACACACACACACACCTCTTACAGCCAGGCCTGAAAGGCTGTCAGCAGCTGGGGAGTCTGGCCTTTTTCCTGTCTAAAGTTACAGAATTTTCCAGAAGTTTCCCTGTCTTTTTTATTTTTCCTGGCGTTAGAAACCAGATTTTCTCCTGTCCCCCTACTTCTCTGGCCTAGAGAAGAAAAGCCAAAGAGGGAAAGCAAGCAGACAGAGGGCCTGCGGTCACACCAAAGGCCGACCCTTCCCTTCTTCCCTCCTACTCAGAGTTCCCGGAGCCTAACTGACAGTACCTGTAACATCCAACACCTGTTGCCCGCACGGAGCCTCTTGCCTGTGTTAGCTTATTTAAAGGACAGCAGCCCTGAGAAGAGAGGAAAGAGCATCTCATAATGGAGGATGATTCAGCTGCATCTTATTTTTATTCTGCTGATGGCTAGCTGGGTCACAGTCTCTCAGGCCTCAGTGTCCTCACCTGTAAAATGGGTAGGATGGGGCAAAGTCTATGATCCCAGTCTCTAGCAAAGACAATCTCTGAGATCACTTCTAGCTGCAGGACCCTGAGTCTGATTGTTCTGAGACTACTCATTTGGAAGAAGAAACAATGCCCTCAGCCCCTTGCCTGGAACCCACAGGGTTTCTGCCTAAGAACCTTTAGCATCTCAGAGAAAGACAGTGTAATCACTCAATATTTGGATCCAACTTTGGAGGCTTGTTCTAGGCCCTGAGCCTTCCAGAAGGGCCCTGGGGACACGGTGTCCTTAGCATTCTGCCCAGAACCTGGGCTGGGAGGCACGTTCCTACTATCCCAGGCAGTGAGTGATCACAGGAGAGTCAAAGCAACACCAAGTAGCTTATACTGAGTACTTACCGTGTGTGCTGTGCTGTGTGTTTTATCTATGTGATCTCATTAAATCCTCACAGCACTGCCACATAGTAGGTATTTTAGAGACCAGGAAATCGAGTTAGGCAAATTGCCCAGTGGCTGGTAGCTTGGAAGTGAGGGGGCTGAGAATTGCACACACGTTCTTATCCACTGTGCTATCGTGGGCCCGATTTCAGACACAGTCTTAGATTTTCACCAATTTTTCCAGAAAGGAGGCGGGTCTCTGGTTAGGCTCTTTGGTCCATTAGTATGTTTTTCTGGAGTCCTCACAGGATGAAGAACAGCCCTAAATATGCTACCTTTACTACAGTTTGTGGGAGAAGCAGGAAAAGAAAAGAAGTTGGGTCCTCCCTACCTTGAGAAAGACTGGGGACTTCCCTGGCGGTCCAGTGGTTAAGACTCCACGCTTCCAATGCTGGGGGCATGGGTTTGATCCCTGGTCGGGGAACTGAGATCCCACATGCCGCGTGGCGTGGTCAAAAAAAAATAAAAAAAGAGAAAGTCTGGAGTCCCAAGCTGGACCTGGGAGTTGCCAGGCAATGACTGAGCAGTTAGAGCCTCAGGAGGGAATGTGAGGAACCCCCCACCGTAGCTCAGAAGATCACCCCGAGAATAGGGTGGGAACACAGGTGCTCCCCAAACTGGATGATTCACCACAGATGAAGCTGGAGACCTTGGGAGTGGAGGACATGGCAGACACTCCCAGCCAAGACACCCTGCCGGGAAATGAGCAGATTCAAGGGACAGCACAGCATCGCGGGCAGCCCCCGAAGAGCCTTGGATTCCTTGAGATGTGTGCAGTGGTTTGAAGGTGCTGATATGCGGCCAGGACTCCTGGGTTCCTGATTTGCAGGCCAGAAGCCCCAGATACCGGGATAAGGGAGCCGCCAAGATCTGGCCTCAAATCCTTTCCCTGTCCCAGAATCGGAGGGGGAGGGGTGAGGTTACTGTATCAAAAGGTTTCTTTCCTTCCCATCCTCCAAGCAGGTTCACTCAGCGCCCAGCATCACTCATCCCTGGGCAATTTATCTGCCACCAGTGGTGCTGCCTGGTGCAGGGCGAGGGAAGGGGAGGCAGAGCAGGGAGGAGAGCAGAGGGGAGCCCTGGGGCGTGGGGGACACTGGCGGCTTTGTCTCCCATGCCCACCTTTTGGGGGAGGGGCGGGGTTTGTCGGCAGCCCGGCACCCTCTCCGGCACGCAGCCCTGCGTCTGGGTCAGGGAATTAGCTCTCTTCGCCTCCCCAGCGTGAATGAGCCCTGAGAGGCCATGACAAGAGCTGTCAGGGCTGGTGTCCTGTCCCAGCAACTGCTGACAAAGCCAGGCATCTCAGGACACCTGGGAAAGACAGGACCGGGAGAGCAGGGTCCAGGGCCCAAAGGGGGCAGTGCAGATGGGGACACAGCAACCTTTGGGCGCACCTGACCAGCGCTGGCCATGGAGAGCTTCCTGCCAGGGGGCTCTGTCCCTGACCTGCCTCCCTGCACCTTGACTCTGCACGCAGTGTCCTCCGCCCTCCATCCCCCTCCCTGCTTAGGGCCAGGCTCTCAGCTTCTCTGGAGAGCTCGTCCTGCAGGGGATGAGGATGGGCACGAGCTTCAAGGTGAAGCAGGTGACAGCGACTGTCTTGGCCTTGGTCCAGGGCCTGCCCTCCTGGCCTCTCCTCTCAGCTCTGTGCTGGGTGATGCCAACCAGCCTGCCAAGTGCCAGAGGCTGAAGCTGGGAAGCGTGTGAACCAGTGGGGGACGTCCTCTTGGGTAGGATACCCGGATGACCCACAGATCCCCACATGGGCCTGTCCTGGGAGGAAGCTGAGCCTCTGTGGGAGCTGGGCCTCCACCAGAGAGGAGTAGAAACCACCTGGGGATGGGCCTCGTCATGGTCCCCAAGTCTTCCTGGGCCCTATGGCCCAACAACACTATGAGCAGGGACCTTACTGGGCTTGCATTTCTACCTGGTGAGGACGTTCTGGGGGCTAAGGTTCTAGGCCCTGAGCCCCAGCCCAGCTCATCCCCAAACCAAGAGGCCAAGTAACTGCCTCAGAGGGCGGGGCTGGTGACAGCGGCTGACAGCTTCTCTCCAATACTCTGGCTTATTAGTAGTGCATGGCCACCGTCTCAGCAGGAAACTTGCCCAGGACTGCGTTCTGCCTCCTCTGTCTCATATTGTCCAAAGAACAGTGCCCCATCACCAGTTGTCTCGTCCGCCCCTCCTTCTGGCCAGCCCTAAAATCAACCTGTGTGGGCTCCAGGCCAGGGTCTGGGGTGGCAGGACTGGGAGAAGACATCTCTGACCTTACAGCCCCTGCAAAGGGGTAAAGCCTCAGGGAGATCTGGAACCTTCCTGGTGCCCGGGAACTCAGGGTCCTGGGAAGGCCTCGGAGAATCCAGGCGGGTCCCCTGAGTCATAGCAAGGCTCCAACTCCTGTTGCCGTCAACAGAGCTGAACCTGGACAGAAGCGTAGGAGCAGGAGGTACAGTTCCTGAACCCAAGGGGCTGGCGCTCTAGTTGGAAAGACAAAAATGCAGTGAGGGGCTTCCCTGGTGGTGCAGTGGTTGAGAGTCCACCTGCCGATGCAGGGGACACGGGTTCGTGCCCTGGTCTGGGAAGATCCCACATGCCGCGGAGCAGCTGGGCCCGTGAGCCATGGCCGCTGAGCCTGCGCGTCCGGAGCCTGTGCTCCGCAACGGGAGAGGCCACAACAGTGAGAGGCTAGCGTACCACAAAAAAAATAAAAATAAAAAAAATGCAGTGTGAACCGATCAGGAGTAACTGGTGAGCTGAGACTTCTGATCTGACTGTGCCGTATCTGTTCACTAACCCCGCTGGGCCCAGGCTCTGTGCTGGGCAGTGGTGATGCATGTGAAGTTGCAGCCCCATCCTCCAGAGCATGTTTCAGACACATACAGGGTGTTATGAGGCCCCAGGCAGTGCAGGTGCAGCCTGGAGGGTTGGAGCTCCAGGTGGAGGGAGGGGAAGGGCGTCTCCAGGGGACAGTGGCCGGGATTACAGGTGGGTCTGCAGGGGGGGTGGTGTAGCTGGAGCACAGGGCTGGGGCAGGAAGAGGCATGGCTGGGGAGTGGAGCAAGGGCCTGGTGACCTGCAGGTAAGGGAGTCTGAGGGTGAAGCAGGGAAGCCCAGGGCGGTGGGCAGTCGTGGGCAGTCTTGGGTCCGAGCTATGGGGACCAGGAGGCCTGAGCCGTGCAATTAGCCTCCGGTGACTAAAGGACAGTTTCCTGAGCTGCCTGTTTTACTGTCATGGCCTCAGCAGCGGCAGACAGGCCACCTCTCAGTCTCAAAACCCCCAGAGATGCCCTGTCCTTGGCTCTTCTTGGGTCCGAGGTCCACACTCAGCCCTTCTATGTGCCACATGGGCCTGGAAGGAGCCTGGGAGGGTCAGTTTGACTGGTGGTTCTTAGGGTCTTTCTTGCCCTCTCCAGGGGCTCTGTTCCTGATGCCCCACAGACAGCCCCACCCAGCTGGCTGGACCCTGGAGTCTCTGGCTGCAGTTGAAACCTCACAGAGAGGATGGGGAGGCTTGCAGAGGCCTCTAGGGTTCCCATCAGAAAGATGGGAGAGGAAGGCATCCACTGACAGGCACACTCCTGGGTCCTGACCCGGGCCTGAGGCCAAGAATTCTCATAACAGAGTCAAGCTCTGAAATATGAATGGCTGCCCGTCATCTGTCTCACTGCCTCTGCCGTCGTTTCTGCTATGGTCTCTCTCTATCCCTCTCATCCTCTCTCACTCTGCCTCTGTCTCTCTGTATCTGCCCTCTCTCTCTCTCTCTCTCTCTCTCTCTCTCTCTCTCTCTCTCTTTCTCTCGCAGCTGTTGTTTGAGTCCACCCCTCTGCTGTTCCCTATCTAGTGCCTTTTCCTTCCTATTTAGACCTGAATCTCCCCTCCTCTCTCTCTGCCCAAACCGCCCCCATTTTCTCTGTCTTGATTGGCTTTCTTTGTGTGAAGTCCCTCCTCTCCTCTGGTGGCAGCTTCAGCCACATCCTCTCTGCAGCCCCCCATACAGCAGGGGTGGTGCAGGGCAGGCCCAGCGGCCTCACTTGTCCCCAGGACCCCCTCACGGAGACCAGGAGACCACCGGGCTCTCCTCCAGGCATTGGGAAGCCAGCCCTGTGGCTGGCGGGTAGTGGGGGGCGGGCTTTAGCTCCCCCAGCAAACAACCGAAGTACTAAGGTGCCTGCCCGGCTAACGTTTCCAGACCAGCCCCCTTGCTCTCTCTTCCAGAGGGGCTGCCTCCCCTAATCCCCTCCTGAGTGGAAATGCTGAGCCTCCACCACCCAAAGCCTGTCACCAAACCTACACTGAGTCCCCAGGTCCCACATACAGAGTGTCCCCTCTCTGCTGCGAAGGGGGAGGAGGGGGGAAGGGGAGGAGAGGGCGTCTGTGTGCGTGGAAGCTTCTCTCTCACCCCCATTGCACTCCCCTCCGCCACCAGGCCGGCTGAAGCCCCTCCTTCCGATGTCAGGATAAACGTCCCCACCTCAGAGACCACTGCCCACCCCTCCTCCAGACTCTGGGTCCTTCTACGCAGCCTGACGCCCCTGGCCCATCACATAGGCCCCTCTGTGTGATGTGTGTCCCCTTCAGACACTGCCCGCCTGCGGCTCAGGGGAGGGAGTGTTTACTGAAAATCTACAATGGGCCAGTTGCTAAACTAGGATCTTTCATACCATCTACCTGATTTAATCATCCCAGGAACTGCGGATGGAGGGAACCCGCAGGAGGGAACTGCGGATCAGAGAGGCGAACAGTCAGCCCCATTTCCAGGGTGACCTCCTTTCTCCACGGCCACCACCTCCTAGGACCCCGCCTGAAGGCATCAGCGCTGACTGCAAAGTTCAGGCTGTGCTAGCCTTCAACCCGCGGTTCCCTGCATTTATATATACCCGAGTCTAACAAACACTTTTTGAGCTCATTCTCTACCCCCCAGGCATTGGGCTAGTTTAGGGGCTGGACTTGCCAAATGGGATGTGGGTGGCACATCCGGGAGGTCACCCCTCTGCCTCTGGACCGCTGCTCTCCAGCAAGTGTTTGTGTCGCCACCCGGCCAGGGCTGAAGGGAGGAGGAGCAGGTGTGGGCGTGTGTGTGGGGGGGCTGTGGGTGAGAAGGGTGGGTGGAGGGGCCTGGGGTTAATGAGGTGACTGCCACTTGTAAATGAAACAGAAGGCGGCGCAGCTTGTGTGAACCCTGACCTCTCCTGTCCATCTCGCCTTTCATCGGTAGCTTTATGAGTGAGCAGCTACCTCACAAGGGACCCACCGCAGCCTGGGGATGCTCAGCCCCGGGTGGGGAGAAGGAGGGCTGGGACTGGGGCTCAGGCTAGGGTTCACTGGAGCCCCTGCACCTCCCGCCTCTGTAAGAGGAGCTCTGGAAAATAGAAGCGGGGGCTGGATTTGAGAGGCATAGATTGCAAACCTGGAGACTTCTAAAAATACAAACTCCCAGGCCCCATCCCCAGAGTTTCTGGTTCAGGAGGTCTGAGGTGGGGCTTGGGAACCTGTATTTTTAAAAAGCTCCCATGGTGATTCTTAAAAACAACCAAGTTTATAGCCAGCACATGGAAGCAACCTAAGCGTCCATCGACAGTTGAATGGATAAAGAAGATGTGGCACATATATACAATGGAATATTACTCAGCCATAAAAAGGAACGAAACTGAGTTATTTGCAGTGAGGTGGATGGACCTCGAGTCTGTCTTACAGAGTGAAGTAAGTCAGAAAGAGAAAAACAAATACCATATGCTAACACATATATATGGAATCTAAAAAAAGAAAATATGGTTCTGAAGAATGTAGGGGCAGGACAGGAATGCAGACGTAGAGACTGGACTTGAGGACACGGGAAGGGGGAAGGGTAAGCTGGGATGAAGTGAGAGAGCGGCATGGACTTATACACACTACCAAACGTAAAATAGATAGCTAGTGGGAAGCAGCCGTATAGCACAGGAAGATCAGCTCAGTGCTTTGTGATCACCTAGAGGGGTGGGATAGGGAGGGTGGGAGGGAGACGCAAGAGGGAGGAGATATGGGAATATATGTATATGTATAGCTGATTCACTTTGTTATAAAGCAGAAACTAACACACCACTGTAAAGCAATTATACTCCAATAAAGATGTTTAAAAAATAAATAAGGGGGCCTCCCTGGTGGCGCAGTGGTTGAGAGTCTGCCTGCCGATGCAGGGGATACGGGTTCGTGCCCCGGTCTGGGAGGATCCCATATGCCGCGGAGCGGCTGGGCCCGTGAGCCATGGCTGCTGAGCCTGTGCGTCCGGAGCCTGTGCTCCGCAACGGGAGAGGCCACAACAGTGAGAGGCCCGCGTACCACAAAAAAAAAAAAAAAAAAAAAAAAAAAAAAAAAAAAAAAAAATAAATAAATAAGGGCTTCCCTGGTGGCGCAGTGGTTGAGAGTCCACCTGCCGATGCAGGGGACACGGGTTCGTGCCCCGGTCCGTGAAGGTCCCACGTGCCACGGAGCGGCTGGGCCCGTGAGCCGTGGCTGCTGAGCCTGCACGACCAGAGCCTGTGCTCCGCAACAGGAGAGGCCACAACAGTGAGAGGCCCACGTACCGCAAATAAATAAATAAATAAATAAATAAATAAATAAATAAGGTGAGCCCCTGTGGAAAAAAAAAACAACCAAGTTTAGTAAGCACTGTCTTCGAACACACAGCAACGTCGACTGGCCAGAATCATCCTCTCACCTTCCGGTTCTCAGGGATACTCATTGGCTCCATCTATGGATGTCCCCACACATCAGATACTGTGCTTCATGTTTTACAGCCATTACCCCGCTGTGCCCTTCACAGAATCCTGCAGGGTAGAAGGTGTTATCTCTATTTCAAAAGTGGGATGGAGATTAAATAACTTGCCCAAGAGGACACAGGACTGACATTTGAAAATGTTTCCACCTGACTCCAGAATTTCTGTTGTTAAGTAGATACTTATGCCATTGCCTTTATGGACCTATGTAAAGGTTGCCATTAACTGAGATATCTAGTGTGTAGGAACCAAGAAATCATGGTCGTATTGCATTCTAAACATAGTCCCGGGGCCAGCTTTGGACTCCATGACTGAATACAGCCCCACGAGGCAGAGACAATTATCTAGTTCGTGATTGCATCCCAGAGCTGAGCAAGGCCTGGTTCGTAGGACGTGCTTAATAAATGCTCGTCAAAGGGGTAATAAATACTGTAAAAAAAAAAATAGAAAGGACCCTTGATACAAAATGTAAGGCGGCCCCTTCTACATTGGATGCCCCTTCATAAAACAAGAGTTTTTTCCTTTTTCTTTTGAGCAGCAGAAGTGGGTTTGGCTGAAAAGGATAGGCTCTGGGGAGGGTCCCGTGTGTGTCATAGCTATGGGGACAGCAGAAAGCGCCCCTTCCGTCTGGTCTGTCGCCCTCCTGCCTGCATCCCCGAGGGCAGGTTTCGGTGGGATCCACCGCCCTCGGTGCCACTCTTCCGGAGAGGGTATCATCCAGGGCTGCCCACGCCTAGAGGCCGGGCTCTGCAGGGCCCAGGCCCCGGGTGATGCACTGGCAGCTTTAGCATAATTTTGCCAGCACTTTATTCATTCAAAAATTACTTTTCAAAAAAAAAAAGAATCATTTCTGGAGCACCTCCTACTTTCTATAAACACTAGCTGTATAAAGTAGAAAGGATGTGGTCTGGGATGGTAAAAAGCAGAGAGGATGGGGAGCTGGGGCAGGGTAGAAATGAAATGTGAGGATTTGGGATTTTTCAGCCTGGGGAGGAGAAGAAAGGCTGCTGGCTGCAGGGACTCCAGGGGAAAGTCACCACTGCCTTCAAAGATCTGTAGGGAGAGGCCTGGGGATGAGGACAGATGACATGGGAGGAGGTGAGGCCTTGGGGCCAGAGCAGTGGCAAAGACCCACATGCTAAGGTCTTCACACACAGAGCCAGGAAGGGTGTCCCAACGATTCTGCTGGCGGGTACAG
Organism: Hyperoodon ampullatus; assembly: GCF_949752795.1. Lineage (NCBI taxonomy): Eukaryota > Metazoa > Chordata > Mammalia > Artiodactyla > Ziphiidae > Hyperoodon > Hyperoodon ampullatus. Next base: position 89,304,412 of record NC_136920.1, read on the forward strand.
CCTTGGGATGCTGGAGTCCTCCCCACAGACACTCCCCCTTTAGGCAAAGGGCCAATTAAATGCCTTACAAACCAGGATACTTTTGAGGACAAACGTGACACTCAACAATCACCCCCCGGACACAGGCTTAAACCAAGACTTTCTGCAGGCAACCAGGACTGTGGTCACCCTACTTATGGGTCGCCCCAGCATCAGAGTCAGGGGTCCTGGAAGCCAGGACTCCCTGCTTCTAGTTAATGGTAGAGCGAGTGGCAGCAGCAGCGTCCTCCCGGGGAGCCTCGCAGGGCAGCGGGAGCGGGGACGGGGAGGCAGGAGGGTCCCAGGGGAGCAGGCGCTGGGCGGGGCTCTGAGCCGGGGCGCCAGGCTGTGGTGAGAGTGCTGCTCTGTGGGGCGCTGCGACCAACCCGACTCCACCCCGCAGTGGAGCAGTAAGTAAACAGACTCGGTAGCGTAATCGCCCCGGGTGGGGGGGTTTGGGGGGGGCTAGGCGGAACCACTCCTCTCCCACCACTGAGGGACAGCGGATCGCGGGAGGAGGTGTAAAGGGGCTTCGCAGCACACGCTTTCCCACCCTTCCCCCTCCAGTCAGCCTGAAGCCAGCGATTCCTTTTTGTCGCCTGGACCCTCTGGAGAATCTTTTGAAAGCTGCCGGCCTTCTTAGAAAACGCACAAATGCTCTCCCATGTACTATTTTGCAATTCCAGGGGATTCATGGACCCTAAGAATCTCTATCCTAGGAAATGATGAACTTCCCCCAACAACCGTATTGAGACTTCACAATACCATAAAATTCACCCGTTCAAAGTGTCCAATCCAATGGTTTTTAGTATATTCACAGAATTGTGCAACCATCACAATTAATTTTAGAACATTCTCAGCACCCCGACACCCTGTATTCATTAATCCCAATCTCCCTTTTCTCCCAAGCCCTAGGCAACCACTAATCTGTGTTCTGTCTTTAAGATTGGCCTATCTGGGCATTTCATATAAATGGAATCATACAATATGTGATCCTTTTTGATTGACTTCTTTCACATAGCATCACGTTTTTCAGGCTCTTCCTGTTGTAGCAAGTATCAATATTATATATACTTTTATGCTGAATAATATTCCATTGCATACATATGCCAAATTTTGTTTATTCGTTCATCAGTTGATGGACATTTGGGATGTTTCTCCTTTTTGCCTTTTACGAATAATGCTTCTTTGATTATTTATGGACATATCGAGTGGACATGTGTTTTTATTTTTCTTAGGTATATACCCAGGAGTGGTGTTGCTGGCTCCAATGTTAACTATATGTTTTGCCTTTGAGGAACTGGCAGACAGTTTTCCAAAGAGGCTGCACCATTTTACATTCCTGCCAGGAGTGTATGAGGGTTCCAGTTTCTCCACATACTCACTAACACTTGCTATTATTTGTACTTTTGATTCTAGACATCCTAGTGGATGTGAAGTGATATCTCACTGTGGTTTTGATTTGAATTTTTATGTTGCTAACCATGTTGAGCATCGCTTCATGTGTTTATTGACCATTTGTGTATCCTCTTTGGAGAAATGTCTATTCAGATCTTTTGCTCATTTTATTTATTTATTTATTGCTCATTTTAAAATTGGGTTGTTGGGTTTCCCTGGTGGCGCAGTGGTTGAGAGTCCGCCTGCCAATGCAGGGGACACGGGTTCGTGCCCCAGTCCGGGAAGATCCCACATGCCGCGGAGCGGCTGGGCCCGTGAGCCATGGCCGCTGAGCCTGCGCGTCCGGAGCCTGTGCTCCGCAACGGGAGAGGCCACAACAGTGAGAGGCCCGCGTACCGCCAAAAAAAAAAAATAATAATAAATAAATAAAATTGGGTTGTCTTTTTATTATTGAGTTGTAAGGGTTCATTATATACAAGTCTCTTATCAGATATATGATTTGCAAAAATGTTCTCCCATTCTCTGGGTTATCTTTTCACCTTTTTTTTTTTTTTTTTTTTTTTGGCCACACCACACGGGATCTTAGCTCCCTGACCAGGGCTCGTGGAGTCTTAACCACTGGACCACCAGGGAAGTCTCTCTTTTCACTTTCTTGATGGTGCCCTTTGAAGCATGAAAGTTTTGAATTTTGATGATGCCCAATTTATCTATTTTTCCTTTTGTCATTTGTGTCTTTGGTGTCATATCTAGAAACCACCATCTCACCCAAGATCACAAAGGTTTATGCCTACATTTTCTGCTAAGAGTTTTCTAGTTTTTGCTCTTACATTTAGGTATTTGATCCATTTTGAGTTAATATTTGTATATGGTGTGAGGTAGAGGTCCAACTTCATTCTTTTGCACGTGGACATCCAATTGGCCCAGGTTTGCTTGTTGAAAGCTCCCTTTCTCTTTATTTATTTATTTATTTATTTTTGCGGTACGCGGGCCTCTCACTGTTGTGGCCTCTCCCATTGCGGAGCACAGGCTCTGGACGCGCAGGCCCAGCAGCCATGGCTCACGGGCCCAGCCGCTCCGCGGCATGTGGGATCTTCCTGGACCAGGGCACGAACCCGTGTCCCCTGCATCGGCAGGCGGACTCTCAACCACTGCGCCACCAGGGAAGCCCTCCCTTTCTCTTTATACTTTCTTCTCCCTCCTCCTGCTCCTAATCCCACCCCAGAGCAAGGAATGTGGGGTCATTCATCAGCCATGTGACCGTGGCCAAATCACCTGTGTCTCAGGGTCCTAGACTTCTCATCTCTCAAAATCTGTAAAATGAGCATCTCCACAACTCCTGTCTCAAAGGGTATGCTGTGAGGAGTAAACTAGATGGTAGAGGCAGCTGTGGACAAAATTCAATGAGCACTTTTTAATAGGCCCAACACCCTTTGTTTGATGAAATGGCAGGAACTCTGCTTTCTCTGTCACTTCTGCTCCCCAGGATCTCGTGTTCACTTGTAAGTCTTTTGTACTCTTCCTCAGCAATGGGACTTCCTTCTACACTTTGTCTTGAGGAGGCACGAGGGCAGGCAGCCTTCTGCTTTTTTCTATTTTTTATTTTTATTTTTTAGCATTTCCAAGGTGATGGGACTGCTCTAGGCTCAGGGGGAGCCTTCAGTGGACATCTTTTGTATGAGTAAGAGGGTTGCACTTTATTCACAGATAAGGAGAGGTAAACAGTGCAGGAGGAGACACCTGCTTCATGTAGTTTGGAGCTGAGTCTTGGTGACCCATGGGCCAGGATCCCTCTCTCCACTTTCTCTTAATCCTCCTCCCCATCACCCACTCCATCAGTCAATTAATTAACCTGATAGTTTTCATCACTTGCTATGAATCATTCAAATAAAGCTTACAGACTAGTGGGGGAGCTAAAACTCTCTGGACCTCTGGACTTGTGATGGATTGGAAATGGGAAGTGACAGGGATGACTAAGTAGGTGATCTGAAACCTCCCTGCCTTTGTCTGGGGAGGTCTGTAGGAAGATGCCAGGTTGAAAGTGTACATTGGGTCACTTGTCCTACCACCTTTCTATTAAATATAGGCTTGACCAAGCCACTTAATCTCCCTGAGCCTCAATGTCCTAATCTGTCAAACAAGGATACTCTGGTTGACACATAGGTGGTTGTGAGGATCAATGAAACTGTCTGTAAAGCACCTGGATAATAACTTGGATAAAGTAAGTGTTCTAGTCAATGGTGGGAAGTATTATTATTTTCTATTGCTCTGCCCTTCATCTGTCTGAATTGCTCTTCTTAGGGAGCTTTCTTGTGACTCTCCATCTATCTCTGATTCAATGACACTAATTGTCTGGCTGATCTGGTAAGTGGCTCCACACTGAGGCTAGGAATGTGGAGGAAGACAAGGATGGGAACTGGACTGAGAGCTTGCAGGAAGTGGGGACGGAAGGGAAGAACTTGCCCTTTGGAAACGATCTCCTTTCAAAGGAGAGAGCTGACCCTTATCTTCTTGCTCGCTTTGCCTCTTAGCAAGCCTTCAAAAGCAGGGATGACCTCCCTTCAAGATCCTTCTGAAGACAAAGAGCTAGTGATGGCTTGTAGTCTTAGATGAAGTTGGACTCTGTGGTGGCCTCTAGATCATGAGGGGACTTGAGAGCAGGGCTACAACCAGCTCATATGGTGTCTCCATGTGAATTTGAAAAGGGCAACCCTCCTCTGGTTTAATGTAGCCCTAAGCTGCATTTGCATCTTAACTGGTGTCTTTTTTGCAGTGCACAACCTGCACAATGTTAGTAGTTGCCCTACTTAGAGGACAGAGGGAAGCCAGCTTTAAAACTTCCCATGGTATTTGTGAGTTCCAGATCCTGTGAATTTCAACCACAGCATCGTGCTGTAGGAGCCACTCATGAGAGGAGAGAGAGCGCATTTTACAGCTTTGTGATCAGTGAAGCTGCTTGAGGAGGGGAACTGTGAGAAGGCAAGAGATGAGGATGTCTCTGAAGGACACACGGAATTCTGGGGAAAAGGTCAGTTGTGCCTAGATTTCCCACCTCTACCCCACAGGATAGTTTCTTACCTCAACACTCTGGTAGGCATAGGTTGGGCTGATTCCTGGTTGGAGCATGGCAGGGTGGGTCTTGCATGAAAAAGGCATCAAGTGACCTGGAGAGGACGTGGGCCTTCATCATTCCTTCCTGATTTTTTTTTTTAAACAGAAAAACCAGTTTTTATTTTTTTAATTTAATTTTTTTAGAAGTTTGTGTATTTATTTATTTATTTGGCTGCACCGGGCCTTAGTTGCAGCGTGCAGGATCTTCACTGGGGCATGAGGGATCTTTTTTTTTTTTTGCGGTACGCAGGCCTCTCACTGCTGTGGCCTCTCCTGTTGCGGAGCACAGGCTCCGGACACGCAGGCTCAGCGGCCATGGCTCACGGGCCCAGCCACTCCGCGGCATGTGGGATCTTCCCGGACCAGGGCACGAACCCGCGTCCCCTGCATCAGCAGGCGGACTCTCAACCACTGCACCACCAGGGAAGACCTGGGATCTTTTTTATTTTTTAGTTGCAGCTCATGGGATCTAGTTCCCTGACCAGGGATGGAACCCGGGCCCCCTGCACTGGGAGCAAGGAGTCTTAGCCACTGGACCGCCAGGGAAGTTCCCCTTCCTGAGTTTTAATATGATAGCCTCCTCTATTTGCTTGGAATGCTGACTAACTCCTATTCCTTCTTTCAGGAAAGCACACGGCTAGTGCACCATCACTCACCACATACCTGCCTCTGGTCACATCTCTTCTGACACGTGCTAACTCTCTCCAGTATCCATGTGTTCAGTGTGGTATCATTTCATCCTCTGCCTCTCACCTCTGGCACACACATCTTTTGGTGTAAGCTGGTCTTGTCCCCACATTTCTTTGCCTGGGCTGATTCTGCCAAAGGCTCTGTGGGTGGTGGGCTCTTTCTGCCTCCTCTCTTGTGGCGTGAAGATGGGAAGATGATTTCCAATGATCTCTGTCTCCCATTATCCCCACCCTTGTGTAGTCCCCTCCCCTTGAGTGTGCACAGGACCTGTGAACTAACTTCTAACAAATAGATGCAGCAAAGGTGTTGGGATGGCACCTCCTTGTTTATATTACATAAGGTGGTGACTCCCCTCTTGCTAGCAGACTCTCTCCATTGCCTTCTTGGCTTACACAGAAGCAAGTGGCCACTCTGGGGAGGCCCACTTGGCAAGGAACTGAGGGCTGCTTCAAACCAGCATCCCACAAGGAATGGAATCCTGCTAACAATCTTTCTTGGAAGTGAATCCTTCCCCAGTTGGGCTTCAGCTGAGACCTCAACCCTGGCCAACAACTTGATTGCAGCTTTGTGGGAAACCCTGAACCAGAGGACCCAACCAAGCTGTGCTTAGATTTTTGACCCACTGAAACCATGAGATAATAAATGTATGTTGCTTTAACCATCAAGGTTGTAGTAGTTACACAGCAATGGATAACTAATACACCTCTCATGTTAGTTTTTCCTGATGCCTGTGTTACTCTATCAAAAAGAATGTTCTTCCCAGACAGTGGGGCATGCTCCCAGATGCTACTATCTGTACTGGCTGTCAGTTATCATCTGCAGAAGTATACATCTTGGCCTGGGAACCCCTGTCTGAGGGAGCCTTGTTCTGGCTGAGCTACCCAGCCATCCTAGGAAATGTGGCCACCTGGACAGCCCCAGCATAGGGGATAATGCTTAGGAATTGACAGTTGTCAATGAGGATACAGTAAATGGCAAGAGAGAATTCACATCCCGAGATTTCCTATGCCCGTACTCACAGCAGGGACTGTTTCATATTCTTTGCTAGCCCCGTGTCTCTGGCATGTAGATTTGCAGTTAGTAGCTACTCAGTACACACTTGATGACTCATTTGATCCAGTCATTCCTGAAGTTAAGACTGGGGCTGATCAAGAAGTGCCAAACCCTACCTATTACCTAAATTTCAGGACAGTCCATCTGGCACAAAGTATGGGGACAATGTTGGGCCTTTGAAGAGGACTTGTGGTCCTGGGAGTGTAGAGGGAGGTGTCTGGGCAAGAGAAGCCAGGTGAGAGATGACCCAAGTTGGCATCCAAACCTGCAAGGAAAACACCTTTTCCGTCTAAGGCTTTCATCAGTCTTCACCTTGATCTCGAAGCCTTGGGGAAAGAGCAGAATGGTTTTGAAGAGACATCTCATTGATTTCTCTGGGTCTTCCACTCTCTCAGGAAGCAGAAGACTAGAAATTGAAGGAGAGGATTGGAGATTTAAGCTGTTGGGCTCTGAGATTCTGGTTATGTTGGTAAGCTTTTCCACTTCCTTCCTCAGAAATTAGAATTAGATGGAAGTAAACTTTGAAGTCTAGAAGCCCAACCATCTCATTGCAGATAAAGAAACCAAGGCCCAGAAAGGTGAACAGACTCACCCAGGGTCACACAGCCAGTTGGTTGCAAGGCTGATCCAGAACCCAGTGCCTCTCCGTATTACTCCCTGCCTCTCTTCCCCTTGAATGGGAGCAATTCATAGCCATGGGAGCCAGGACATTTTATGTAGATGCGACCACAGCCGGGGACTTTCCACACACAGGGTGAAACTGGCTGAGAACAAATATGGGAGTGCCTGGGACGTGGCCTCTCTCCCTGACCTCTCTGGAGGTGGTAAGAGTTGGGAGTTTGGCAGCAGCATGAGGCATCTTGTTCATATTGTCTCGGCTGGGCAGTCCTGGCAACATCTCTTCATTTCCTGTAAGGGAATGACTTTTCACCTCTGAGCTCAACCTCACTTAAGATGGGGTGGGGTTTGGGGCAGAAAAACTGAATCCCCCAGAGTACAGTCCCTTCTCCCTGACCCAGGACACTCTGGCGGGCTGGTGGAGCCAGCAGTCGAAAGCAAGGGGCCCTGTCTGTTGGGCTCTGGGCCGAGATCTGAGAGGCTGGAGGAGCAGAGGCAGAGCAGGGCCACTCCTCCAAGGCGTCCGCCCAGACTTGGGCTCATAGTAAAGAGCCTGGGCCTTTCCTCTTTCGTTTAAGACTAGCTGGAGGTTAAAAATCATTTTCTCCCACCCCAGCCATGCCCCATGTTGGCTCTCATTTCAGATGACATCATCTGGGAGCCTCTTTGGTCCCCCAAGTCTCATGAGGTGCCCTCCTGGGTCCATACACCCATGGTGCCTGTGCTGCCCCCATTTCTAGCCTTTCAACTGTTGCAGTTGTGTGCCTGCCTGCCTGTCTGCATCCACCCACCGCCCAGACTCTGATGGGGAGACATCTCCGTAAGCAAATGAGAATGATGGGATAAGGGAGGGAGAAGCCGATCCCCTCATCTGGTCCCATCAGGCCCCTGGAGCTGGGATGCCCAGAGGTGGCAAGGATGCCAGGCCTTACTTTCCCCAGCAGGCCACCCACTAGGAGGAAGTTGACCTTGGGCCAGGCAGCTCCCAGTGAGTGTCAGGGTGTGAGTCACCTGCCCGCCGGCATTCCCTGTAGCTGGAGGATAGGTCTGTTGACCTTGAAGAGGGGACCTGGGCTGAGCCCCACTGTATCACCTTGAAGATGGAGACTTTGATTGCCATGGTAACACATAGCACATTACCTGACAGTTAAGAGGTATTCCATAATTATTCGAGAGGTAAATGAAACATAACATTTCAGGGACCTTTCTTCTCTGGCTAAAAATGCCAGATAAACATTCTTCACATGATATGATTTCCAGTGCTTGCCTCATCCTGGCTTCTGTCTCCTTTGAGTCAATCTCTCTTAAAATGCAACCCCCAGAACCCACAGCTGTTCTCCAGGGCGGTATGACCCACAAAGCTGAGCTGCGTTGTCATGTTGCCAAGTGTAGATACTGCTTTTCTAGAAGGCGACCTGAGGTTTTTTAGCAGCTTCAGAGAACTCAGCCTCCTGTTGTGTCTATAACTTATCAGAATCCAGAAGTTTTTCTTCCCAAATTCGTTCTGCTGGCTTCCCTGTCTCACCCTTATAAATGTGTGTGTGTGTGTGTGCGTGAGAGAGAGAGAGAGAGAGAGAGAGAGAGATTGAGATCTAAGTGCAGGACCTTGCATTTATTCCTATTAAATTTTATCTTGCCTGATTTGTGCTATACATCCAGCCTACTGAGATCTGGAGTTTTTTGACCAAGAAGTTTTCATTTTGCTCTCAGACTCATACCTTCTCTGATTCTCTCTCCAAAATTGCCAGTACATACTGTGTACTCAGCCTGTGCCAGTAGGAATCTAATCACTTTATATGGATTTTTTTTTTATCCTCCTCACAACAACCTATGAAGTAGATACTTTTATTGGCTTCATTTTATAGATAAAGAAACAGGATTTCCCAAGGTTACAAGAGTTAAAATTGTGGAGCAGGACTGTGAACCCATCTATCTGACTCTAGCCCATTCTCATAACTACCACAGTATATGATCCCTATATTTTCATCCAAATCATCCACTAAAATGATGGGAAGGAAAGACTCAGGGGCAATACTGCCGAGGCGATAAACATGGAAAAGCACATAAACAGGGAGCTACCCAGGTCAGAGTGAAAATTCCAATACACTAGAATGTGAAGGGAGATGAAATCGTCTATTTCGTGCCACACATACCCATTTGAAAGGCACCCAGGAACCCCATGGAAAAGAACTCAGATATCTACACAGATGGCCAGATCCATCTACAAATCTGTAAATGCAGGGAGGCAAAATGGGACCGAAAAAAATCACTCAAAGCCAAAAGTATTGACCATGGCCTTTGTACATGTAGTCCCTTTACCTGGACACCTGTTAACACTCCCCCCCTGGCCCCCTCCTCTCCCCAGTCCCTTTGCCTAGCAAACTCCTATTGATAGCTTAAATATCACTCTTTCTAGAAATCCTCCCCTGACTCCCCAGACCATTTAGTCCAGTTGGTATAAGCTCCTGGAGCACCTTGCCCATCTCCTAAATGCTCGGCACCCTTGGAGTAACTCACTCCTTGTCTGGTTTCTGCTAGACGATGAGTTCCATGAAAGTAGGGACCTTACCTGTCCTGTTCTCTACTCTGACCCAGCTCCTAGCCTGGCCCAGAGCAGGCTCTTCTTGGAAAATCAGTGAATAGATTTTGAAATCAGTAGGTGGAAGCAGAAGGAGGGAGGCGGCTGCCATGTCTCCCCTGTGCAGCCCTGGCCCCAGCCACTCATCTTTCTCTGCCATCTCTCCCAGCCCTCACCCCGCCTCTCCTGCACGCCCTTGCTTGGGCTTTACTTGATGCTCACTTGAACTGGTTTTCACCATCAACTAATGTTAACAGGAAAGGGAGGGCCCGCAGAGCTTAGGTCAGCCTCTGCCTGAGCATGGCCCTGCCCAGGGAACGCAGCTGGGCCTTCCTTCTGCTGCAGGATATTGATGCTTTCTGTCTCAAGCCTGCCGGCTTGGTCCGACTGTGACTCTGAGATATTTTTTGTCTGCCAGACCAAGTCGGTGTTGGGAAGGTTTTTTTTTTTTCTGTTTTTTGTTTTTTTGTTTTTTTCCATTACGCGGGCCTCTCACTGTTGTGGCCTCTCCCGTTGCGGAGCACAGGCTCCGGACGCGCAGGCTCAGCGGCCATGGCTCACGGGCCCAGCCGCTCCGCGGCATGTGGGATCTTCCCGAACCGGGGCATGAACCCATGTCCCCTGGATCGGCAGGCGGACTCTCAACCACTGCGCCACCCGGGAAGCCCGAGAAGGTTTTAAAAATGGCATTCATATCACAGCCATCCACCAATGACTCTGAAAGTGAGACTGGGCCTTGGGGAAATAGGGGTGTCACTGCGCTGAGAATACAGCACCCTGGGAGTTACCACCTGGACTCCACACCTGCATGTGGTCCTTTTCTGATCACAGCACCAAAATGAGGCCAAGCCTCATGGGTCTTCCTTGCATCCCGCTGGAGCAGTGCCAATTCCGCAACGAAAGGGAACAAAAGAAGCCAGTGAATGATTACGTACTTAACATAGAATGTTAAGACTCCTGGCGCCCTTACACGTGTATTAGTTTTTAGTCAATTAGTGTTGACTGTTTGCTGTGTGACAGACATTACACTGTATGTCATCTCATTTATCCTTACAACTCTGTCCTGGATAGAATAAAGATCACTATCTCCATCTTGCAATTGAGATGACTGAAGCTCAGTGAAGTTATATGGACCGGCTTCTGGGCCTCCCATCTTTGCTGGGTCCCACGCTCACTCTGCTGTGCCCCGCTGCTAGCTCCAGAGGGCATCCCCTACTGTCTCGGCCTTGGGGCCACTGGGTGTGGCTTTCGACTCGGGTCAGATGTAGAAGCAGGCAAAAGCACCACCAGGCACATAACACTTTTGGGGAGCTGGCAATTTCCTTCCTCGGCCTTGTAAACATTTTCCAAATATGGGGAGCCATCTGTTTGATGATGTGAGAATTGGGCAACTTCCACCCTCATCACAAGCTTGGCAGCAATGGGAAGCAAGTCCAGAAAGAGCCCTCGTGTATCATAAAGGAAATTTAAGACGTATGTTTCTCATTCATTTACTCCTAAGTCATCAAAATGTTGGTTTTAAAGAGGCCTTTGATGTCCAACTGACTTTCTGCTTTTTTATGGGGGAGAGAGAGGGAGGAAGTCATGATTCTTTAGCTGTAAATTGCCCAGTTTGGGCAAAGCAGGAGATGATCCAGGACCCCAAACACCCGAAGAACCGAGGCAGCTCCAGGCAGGGGGATGTTTTAGGAACGCAGACAGGACTCATTCTCATTCCAAAAAAATGCACATTGAAAACTTAGTGTCAGGCATAGTGACAAGTACCAGGTAAACAAATCAAGAGCCTCTTCCATCAGTATTAGGGAAAAGTAGGAAGACAGACATCTAAATAAGTTACCATGCTGTTCTCCGGTAGGTGACTCCCCTGCCTGCAGTCACCTTCTGCACCTGTAGCCCTAAGCAGCAATGTTGTGATGAAGAAATCGTGGCTGAGAGGGCAGGAGCCATGCCCGAGGTTACCTATGCAGGGGATGCAGTCCTGGAGCTGGGACTGGGATCTCGGGATCTCAGCTGTCTTTCTCGAGAGCTCCTGTTTTTAACCTCTGCTCCCTCTAGGAGAAGAGGCGGTGTTACCTAGGCAGGGAGAAAGGAAAAGAACTCTCCAGGTGGAGAAAACCACCCCTGAGAAGGGCCCCAGCAGGGAAGGGCATGTCACATGTAAGAAGCAGAAAGGCCAGGGTGGAGAGCTCAGGAGAGGGGCCCAAGGTGAGGCTGGAGAAGCTGGGGAGGGCCGGACCTGAGGGCCTTGGTGCCAAGGCAAAGGTGTGACCTCTAACCTAAGAGCAGAGGAAAAGCACTGGAAGGTTGGGAAAGCTCTCCAGGTGCCTCAGGCTTGAGGCATTCAGGGTTGAGAACCACTGGGGCTAAGGCGGTGGCAATAAAGGCAAGGAGAAGTGGACAGACTGGAGAAGGACCATGGGCTTCAGTTTATAGGACTTGGAGTGTTACCTGGAGGGAGGTCAGGGAGGTATTGAGGATGAAGAGGGGCAGGTAAGTGATGGAAATAGAGACTCACCAGAGAGGGGTCCAGAGACATCGGATTTTAGGAGGTGACTGCTGCGCTGAGGCTCCCATTAACACCAGAGCTTCTGTCTGAGGAGTGAGCGCAGCTGTGCCCTGAAGGTTGTCCAGGCTTTGAAATCAGATCACTTTTGTCCTTGTAACCCAAACAGCCTAATGAATTTGTTTTTAATATGACATGGCAAGTGTCACAACAGAGAGAGAAATATCCATAAAATGCTAGAGCTGCTGAGTGAACCGAGGGACTAATTCTGCCGGGAACGTCAGGGAACACTTCACTGCGGAGGTGACATCTGAGTGGTTCTGGAAGGGTCATAGCTGTTCTCAGGCGAAGAAGGAAGAGGGTGTCCTAGGCACGTAAGAGGGCACAGGGTTGTAAAGGACCCGTCGAGTCTGGGAAACACTGGGAAGTTCAAAGTGGCAGCGATGTAGCTGTGTCTGGGAGAATGACCAGGATGTGATGGAGAGACAGGCTGGGACCAGCTGAGAAGGGCTGTGGAAGCCAAACAAAGGATTTGGATTTTCGTTTTGGTTCCGCTCCTCTAATTTGTAAGTTCTCCTTCTCACAGGACTTGGTCTTCGACCTTCTGTTGGGGGCCTATGAACACAAGAGAATCCTTGGCACCAATGGGCCTTTGGAAGTTCATCTTATCCGTTCTGCTGTCCTTTGGGGTGCCAGATCTAAACTGTCCTGGACACAAGAGAAACTTTCCTATATTTGAAGCATTTTAAAGGAGATCTTACCACTTCACTGGGTCATCCATTCGTTGACAGGAGCCCTCATCCTAATTCTTTTCCTTTACAGTTTCAACTTATTTTTGTAGATTCTCAAAGGAATGGAAATAGCCACCATTTTCTATAATGAAAGATTCCCACATTCTTAGGCAATCACCAATGAAAAACATTTATTGGACTCTTACTATGTGAAAGGTTCTGTGCAGACCCGATTATAAAGAATTAGAAGACACATTCTTTGGCTTTGACTTGCTCATATCTGGCGAGTCAGGAAATAAAAAAGAACACTTGTAACACTAGGCAATATAGGCTTAGTGCCAAATGAAATCTTCCTGATTCACTTAGACCTGGGTTGTTCTCTGCCTGTGCTCCCCTTGTTCCTGGTACACACGTTAGTTCCACATAGCAATTGCCCTGTGATAGCACGGCTGTTTGTTTCCATTTTGTTTGCCCAGCAGGCCGAGTTCCTTAAAGCAGAACAGCCTCTTCCTCTTTGTGTGAACCCTTCCTGTTTATGTGAACCCCTCCTCCCTAGCTCAGTATCTAGCTTACACTGGGCACTCAATTAATGTTTGATAGATTAATAAATGAATGGTAAAGACAGTACATTTCTCCTAAGAGTTCGGAGGATGTAGGGATCTCTCTGCACCAGAACAGTCAGGAAGTTTGATAAAGACAGTGAGGCACCTACCGTATGCCTACCTTTCAGTGGTGGGAAGTGGGAACCAAAATAATGAAGTTAGAAAGGGGTAAGTTGGGTAGGAGAAGGGTCTGCCATCACCAAACTCCAGCTAATATTTTCCAGTTGGAGCCATGACCACTTACTTGAAACACAATGGATTCTGGGACAATTGACCAGTGAATTGTTCAAATGGGTGGCCATGCATTGAGTCACGGGGATCCTGAGTCCATCCTGGGCATTCTCTTGGGTCCTGGAGCACCAGAGGTTGCTCTGGTTTTTCTGGAGTTCCCTGGGATCCCACTCTCTCCACCAGAGACTGTGCCCCCCTTCTGAGTCAGTCCCTTTCTCTCTTGCTCAAATTAAAACAGCTAATTTTAGACACTCCCTGATTACTCCTCTCTGGGTCTCATTAGTGGAATTAAAACCTTTGGAACCTCAGCTGGAGGAGGAGCCACTCTCATTGGTCCTGGTCTGTTTTCCATCTCCACATGGCTGTTGATGTTGGCTGCCTTGGAGAAAAGCAAAATGAACTCTCTCCCTAAGAGAGCAGACCACAGGCTGTTGGCTGAGTGCCTAAACCAGTGGGTGAGGGGTGAAGGCACACACGTCCAAGGGGCTATGACCACCTCTGGTGGCAGGCACATGTTTTGCTCACAGTACATCTGAAAAATGCATAGGCATTCTTTTTTTTCATTTATATACTCATTCAACATTTAGTGATCGCCTAGCATACACCAGACACTCAATTATCCCATATCCCAGCTTCTTAGGATACAAAAGCATCTAACAAATGGGTCCTGCTTGTCAAGAATTTACAATCAGGTGGATGTGATGGACAAGCATTTGACTACCAACCCACGGGGCCCATGTACAGGTATGTGAAGGGCACTCACCTTTGAGTGTTACGGTCCAGGTTGTCTAAGGATTTTACATGAATTTACTCACTTAATTCTCACAATAACTCGATGAGCCTTGGGAAGGACTACCTAGCTCGGTGCAGAGTGGGAGCAAAGAACAGGTACAAAAGGGAAGGAAGAGCATTCCAGGCAGAGGGACTGGCATCCGCAAAGATGTGGAGGTCCCACGTGCAAATCAAGTATGGGGATCTGTTTACGTCTTCCTGCAATTCTTTTTCTCCGTCTCAGAGGAAAAATATCCCTGCAGATATCTTGCAGTTGGTGATACCTGTTGATTACAAGATGGATTTCAAACATCTCCAGGGCATTTTTCTTCCACCGAAAACAGTCTCCTGCAATAGCTCTCGTCTCCTGCTGGATTTGCACCTTATCTAACAGCAACCTGGCTGGGAGCCTATTAATCTGCTCACCCCCACTGTCACCATTTCCCTCTTTCTTGCTCCTCCCCCTGCTCCTGTGAATTGATGCCAGAAGCATTCTTCTCACTTTTGGTCTAGAGCCTCCTAGGTTGGCTCTCTCCCCTCCACTAACATAGCTCGTTTTCCCATGAAACTCATCATCGGTGTCACGCTATCATCTCCTCTCTTCGAGTCCTAGTCACCCTGGGACTGTCCTGAAGCAGGATAAACAGCCACAAGACTTCAACAAATACAAGATAAATGGGAAGCAGAGCAGTGGCGGTTGGTGTCCATCCATGCATGGCCTGGGCTGGACACCGTAGAGTCCAGTGTCTTCTGTCTGACAATGCGATGCCCAAATCAGGATTTATGTGGAATCTACACCAAAGCTTTATGTGGTACCCAAACCCTAGCATAGGAAACGGAGAAGGGATTTGTAGAGGGAGGAGAATTGCCAGCACAATTTCAGTCACAGAGGAGATATTTCTGGAATCACTGAGAAAAGCGATCCTGGGAAGACAGTAAAGTTACAATAATGATGTTTCCCATCCCGAGTCAGACGGCCTGAGAATCTCAGCACATCTGACCTTCACTGCCACTTTTCAGGAACTTAAAGGGCCAAGGAGACATGGTGCTTTTCCTCTCTTCTGCACGTCCTTTGTCCTAAATCATAGAGAAGTTCTGAGCTCCAGCCTGGGATAAGGGAGACGGGGAGCCCTGAATCTGCTCTCAGAGGGGAGAGGGTGGTACCTCTCGAGAAAGCCAGCTTCCCTCCCCACTGAGGTCTTGGCTGCATGTAATGATCCTCTCCAGAGCACTTGAGGCCTAGAGTCTTTTTTAATGGGAACAAGAAACGTGTAAATCCCCAAGCCAGACTCCCTTGGAAGCTCCTGGCTCAACGCTCGCCTCCTGGGCTCCCTGCCACGGGGAGCGTCTCCCATCTGCCCACCCTCTCTTCCTGCAGACTTCATGCATTGACTCCTGACTCTGGCCAGGCAGCCTCTACCGCCTGGCCAAGGCCTTGGGCCTGCTCTGGTTAAGATGAGTGAGCATCTTTGGGCAGAGCTATAGCCCTCAAGTCCTTCTGAAACTTGAGGTTGTTGGATCGAGAGATACTGACCCAGCATTTTGAGGAAGGTCTGAGAGATTGAGTTTGGAGAGGTCCCAGACAGCCATCAGACCAGGAAGAGCTTAGGTGAAATCTACCTACAGTCCCCTTTCCTCAAGTGGAGGCTCCGGCACCCAGGTCCCCCCATTCCTTCTGTGGCCCCATCCCAGAGGGCTGATCTCCCTCCAGGTCCAGCCATCTGTCCGGGAGTCTGTCTCTCTTCCACTCTGATAAGGCGGCTCCTGGCCCCTCCCCTCCTCTCTTCCTTTTCCAGTCATCTTGTCCTTCGACTAGAGGTCATGAGCAGAGACGTCCAGGTGCAGCCTCTGCTGGGATGAGGGCAGGCAGTCAATCCCACACTGTCAGGCAGATCTGTCAAGAGGGCTTTAGGGTTTGTAATTAGGAGGGCCAGCTGGCCTCCTTCTTTAGTCTTTTCTGGCCCCCTCACCTCTCCACCCAGCACCCCTGGCTTGTAACTTGACTTTTTAAGGTGGAATCAAAAATTAAAAAGAAAGAAAGAAAAAAAAGAAGGACGACTAACCTCCACCCCCTCCCCGTGTTCTAAAAATTGCCTTGTGCCAGGTCTTACTTCTTACTTCTTGACGCCTGGTGTCTTTAGATGTCCTCAGAATTTGCAGGGGAAGGTTTCTGATGGAGGAAACTGATTCCTGGAAGTCGTCCGAGGAGGGAGGTTTCTCTCCTTTTTGTTATAGCAGGTCAGCCATGGAGCTGGGCCTGGATCACAGGCATCCCCGTGTTCCGGCCTTGATTGGAGCTAACCAGGTGGAAACAACCAGGAAGGCACCGGGAGCCCTGGGCACTGGTCAGGCCCAGGCCCTAAATTGCAGGACGACCTTGGACCAGATTTTTCTCCTCTCTGGATCTCAGAGTATTTTCATAGAAATAGGCGAACACTTCTGCTTTTGAAGGTACTTCAGATAAGCGGCTGCAGGAAAAGGAGTGATGGTTGCTAGTAGCAGTTCATGTCATAGGTAGATGGTGTCTTAAAGGATTTCGTGATGGAGCTGGACTGTTTTGATTTAAACATGGAGAGGAGGGGACTTCCCTGCTGGCACAGTGGTTAAGAATCCACCTGCCAACGTAAGGAACATGGGTTCAATCCCTGGTCCGGGAAGATCCCACATGCTGTGGACCAACTAAGCCCGTGGGCCACAACTACTGAGCCTGCACTCTAGAGACCATGAACCACAACTACTGAAGCAACGTGCTACAACTACTGAGCCCATGTGCCTAGAGCCCATGCTCCGCAACAAGAGAAGCCACTGAAGTGAGAAGCCCACGCACCTCAATGAAGAGTAGCCCCCGTTTGCTGCAACTAGAGAAAGCCCGTGCACAGCAACGAAGACCCAACACAGCCAAATAAATAAATAAATAAATAAACACGGAGAGGATGTTGGCCTTGGGGGGCAGGAGGTGGGTGGCGAGAGCTGCTGGCTGGAGAAGGTGGCTGAGGCGGGACCTGCTGGAAGTCCCCGAGTCCAGGCAGGTCCAGGCAGGTCCACGGCCTGTTTATGAAGATTCATTTCCTCTCCCAGGCCCTTTCAGAGGAAACCAGACTACGTGGGCACAGAGTTCTAGAAAAGAGTTTCTTGACTGTTACGGCAAACCTGCCTGCAGCTCTCTGTCTGCACCTCCTGGTCTCACTGTCTCTGTGGGAACCTCCCCGCTTTCGGACTCAATTACTGGAACCTCCAGGAAAGTTTAATTGAATATTTGTATTGAAAACAGGAGCCAGGGCCCAGGCCCCTGATTCGGGGAAGCCGGGCACAAGAGGAGAACTGTGCCTGCTTTTCACTCCGGATTAGAGACCTTTAATTGTGCTGAGAGCAGACAGGGGGACTCAGGGATAATGAGTCTGGAGTTTGTTTTCTCCCCAACCTGCCCCTTCCTCCCTCCTCTATCCCTGCAGAGGAAAAGGGTTAGGACAACGGGCTGCGGGCTGTCTTGGCATCCACCCTGGGCGCTCTGCACTCTGGCCCCCAGCCTGGGTGTCGGGAGCTGGGGATGGAGGACCCACACTTGTATCCAGCGGGAGGGTGGGGCGTGCAGTTTCCTATGTGTGTGAGGTCATCACGGGGCAGGGGATAGCGAGGAGGCCCCTGCGGAAAGCCCCTGGCCCCTGCGCATGTGACAGGGACGCTCTGGTCAAGACAGCAGTGATAGCAGAGCCCACCTGCCGGGGCGCCCAGCTGGCCACGTGCGGGGTGATTCTTTGAGCCCTGACAAATGCCATTGATCGCTCTCTCTCCCTGGAAGGCACAGGGTGAGCCATTCTTCATCTACACTGTCCTCACGGCGGCCCCTGCAGTTTCTCAGCCTGGCCCACCTCGGGAGAGTCGGCCCAGGAGCTGGGGCTTGACTGGATCCCGGCCTTCTCTGGGTGTCCCTTGTTCATCATCCTGAGGCCCCTGTGAACATTACCGTTTATTATCTGAGCGGATTCGAGAGAGGCCCCTGACTTGGAGAGGCTGGGGGACTGGCCCTGGGTGGCACCCCTCGGGCTCTGCTGGCACCAGGTGTGGTTGCGTGGAGAGGCTCTCCTGGTAAGACAGGTGCTAGTGGCCATGACCTTAGAGCCGGACAATTAGGTCATAAGTCACTTTCTTAAGGCCACACGGCCAGCTCCAGGCAGAACTTCGATTTCACCCAGGTTTGCTCCAAAGCTCACGCTTCCCTTTACACCATATGGAGATGCAGGATCAAGGGATGAGGGGCAGGGGGCTTCACACCAGGCTAGAGATGAGGAAATTTGGTTCTTCTACATTTTTCTCTGAAGTAAGATTGTGAAGAGAGACATGAAATTCCTGCAGGTGACTCTGAGTCACTAGCTGTGTGAAGATGGAAGCAAGTGGTGTCCATATCAGACTCCGGTTCTCCCTTCTCTGCATCCCCCCAGCCCCGGCCCGTGCTGAGATACCAACAGCCCACCACTGAGCACCTGTGTGCCAGGCCCACTGCGAGTGCTCCAGAGGGGTAACTCACTGGCAAGGGTGCCTCACTCGATTTTAAGAGGGAGACTGAGGCTTGGAGATGCTGAGTAACTTCTCTCGCTCAGGGAGCCAGGGCCCTGCCTCCTGGTCCCGGCGCTAACCACTGAGCCATGCAGCCCTCAGGGGAATGCTTCCAGCAGCTCCACTGCCACGTCTCCAAAGGGGCAGAGAGGGGGAGGGTCGCCATCCTCTGGTCCTCAGGGGACGGCGCCTCTTCCCTCAGCTGCTGGCAGCCCAGAGATCAGAAGAGGCAAGGTTGGCCCCGCTTTGGTGGGGAGACCCCTCCCTGGTCGTGCTGCCCTCTGGGCCTGGTAGCCACAGCGTGACCAGTGGCCGGGATGCCAGGGCTGTGAGCTTCGTCAGTGCCTCACAATAAGGGCTTACGGCAGCCCCAGGGCACAGGGCATTTGTCGTGGCCCTGGTGACCGTGGGGTGCGGAAGGGGCAGGATGTGCAGTCCCTGCATGTTGACCTGACGTCGAATGGAGGTGACACCACACTCGGGCCCTGGAGCGTGTCACTGTGGCTCCTTTGCCTGACCAGTGATCTGACTGCATCTGCCTTCATTCTTAAACTCTTTGTCCTCCTATCAGTGTGTTTATCAGGAAGAGGGATGAGAGGTGGAGGAAAGCCAAGGTCCAGAAGGATGGAGAAACAGGAGGAGATGAAGTAACAACAGATCCAGGAGTTGGCCCTGTGACCCTGGGGACGCTCCCCATTCATGGACTGTGCTGTCCTCGCTCTCCCAGACCAGCTGAGCGAACTTCAAACCCACGACCGAGGCCAAGTGGAGCTGGGAGGTGCCGAGCCTGGCCCCCGCCTTGCAGCAAACAGTAGTAGCAAAAGGCAGCTGTTTGTGTATAAACTCAATCTCCTTAGTCCTGGAAGCCTCTGACTCGGGGGCCCACAGGCTTGGAGCGGAGAACACTGTGGGGAGAAACATCCTGTGTGAGCTGTGACTGCCAGGCCCCAAGCACTCTGCGGCCCCCCCACCCTCCTTCACTCTCTGGACCTGCCCTGCCGCCCTCCCCTCAGCCCCGCCGGAGCCCAAACACAGCCCAGCTGCAGGAACATCAGCCCCTCATTATGTCCCCTGAGCTCTTGCACAAACAGAGCAGGTCTGTAGGGGCAGGGACGTTGCGGGGAGAGACCCGCAAGGTGGGATAGGGTTTTCCTCAGGGCTTGAGCGCTGTGAAATGTGCCAGAGGAGGGGTACAGGCACCTTGGACCCCTGCCATCCACGGGGATACCCTGAGCAGACCCCTACCCTGAGGGCGGGGCGGAGGCATGAAGAGTTTTGGTGCAGGCTGGAGTCCACTCTGCAGGGCACGGGAGAAGGTGACACAGCCGTGGGGAGAAAAGGCTGGGGTTCGGGGCGCTGAGGAAGGCGGCAGTGCGGAGGGGGCATTCTGTCCATTCTGGCATTAACTGTTTATGTAAATAACATGCAAATTGGCCCTTTATTGTGTTTTAGTCAATAGCCAGGCATTTTTTATCTTTGACTGGAAGCTTTGGTCTCCGTAGGTCCCAGCAGGTCACCAGGTTGGGGGGGGGCGGCGTCAGCCTCAGAAAGAGGAGGATGGGAGGGGAGGAGTCATCCCTTTCCTCTGCCCAGTAACTGTCACACCCCAGGGGCTGCCAGGGGACTGGCATGGGACAGGCCCTGGGAGTCCCTCCTGGTGGGTCCTCTGATGGCAGCTCTGACGTTCACAGGCTGGGTGTGATGGGGCTGGCGGGAGGGAGGGTTGTGCTGGGCCTGATGGATGGGCCCTGGCAGCAGCTCTAGCCACCCTGCTGAGGGTCAGGGCCCAGGCTCTGCAGAACAAGGTCAGGCTGAGGGTGGAGGGGGCTCTGGTGACTGAAATGTCCACGGGATGGGGGGTGGCGGGGGCTGTTCGGAGGGTTGGTGATGGGAGGTGGGTGTCTCGGGGGAGAAAGGACAAGTCCCATGTGGGCAGCGGACTGAATGACACTCTGGCTAGAGAGGACCATCTTGAGTTGTATTGCTAGGCTTCCTCAGGAGCTAGTGTGACTGTATTTTATGTGGGTATCAGGGTGCCCGTGTTGGGGAGGGATTGGGTCCAAATGCAGTACACGGGCCAAACAGGTATCGCCTTTCGTGTCAGTATCCTCTGCCCTACCCCAAACACACACACACACACACACACACATATACACACAGAGCCTCTTTTCATTAAAAAAAGGGACTTTGGTTTCCATGGAAACCTGATCACTTAGATAACGGAGGTGTCTAAACTGACATTCTTGGCTGTAAATCATGTCTCTCCTCTCGCCTGTTTCTCCAGTGCCCCAAGTGCAGTGTCAAATTCCCTCCTGCTCAGTCCCTGAGGGTCCACCCTCTCCTGTACAAGCTCCACAACCTTCCTCCTTATACACCCGAGAATTGCAGGGTGGGAATGTGGAGGGCAGTCCTGTCTATTTCTGCCTCATGGTCACAAAACTGGGACCCAGTTGCCTGTCCTCAGAGGTCAGAGTCTGTGCCGTATGTCAGGGGAGCATCCAGCCCTGGGGGAAATCTGTGTGTCTGAGTTAGAGGGAGTTGGGAAGTGGGTGGACCTTTGTGGGAACCCAGAAGTGCCTGACACCGCCTCCTCCCTTTCCAACCTGTTCTGCAACCCTCACCATTGTGTGGGCATCATCTCCCAGAAGCCCTTCCAGGGGCCTGAAATCCGAGGGATTTGCCCAGCTTGCTGGTGAGAATGTTGCTTCATCGAGGTGAACGTTCTCCAGGAAGGTGCAGGGTTGGGGCAACAGGGCTGGGGCAGGGCCAGCAGAGAGCTGTCAAACCGGCTGTCTCCTCACTTTATAAATTCCCCTGCCATTTCCCCAGGATACCTTGATTCTGACCTCGGTGCAGGGAGCAAAGTCCTTTCTTTGTCCCCTGTTTATTAACAGCCTCAGCCATCGCTGGCCTCCAGCTGTTCTGTGGCCCCTTGGGCCCCACCCCCTCACCCTAGAGGCTCTTTCTCCCTGTGAAGTCTCATTAACTGGAGGCTTGGGGCCGAGGCGGGGCTCTTGCAGGCCACCTCTCTCCTTATTAGCACAATCATTTCTGTCTGGGTGATGGCCCGAGCCTCTCCTGGAAGCCTGTCTGCACGGAGGCCCCTCAGAGGCCCTGGAAGCACTGCCTTGTGTCCTCAGAGTGACCAGGGCTGTTTCTACCCTGTGGTCATTAGTGCAATGTGGCTACGGGTGTGGGAGGACTGCCTAGGTCTTCTCAGGGCCCAAAGGGAACAGCTGTTGTTGGAGCAGATGCAGGATGATGGGTCTCCAATACCTTCTCCCTAAAAGCCATCCCTGCTCTTCTTTGTGAAGAAGAATTCCTTTCCTCCTGGTGTTTGCCCACTGTAAACTCAGGACGCCCAGAAGGTATTTTCCTGTGTGCACACATTCTGTTCCTGCACATAGCTCTCTCCCTTCCTAAAATTCAGTGCAAAACCTGAGCTGGGCCAGAGAAATCTCACGAGGAAATTTGGGGTGCTCTTTGCGGGTGGATTTATCCCTGGACATCTGAGTGGAGACTGGATTTCAGGCTCTTCTCTGTACTCTCTGTACACCCCACCCCTGGACTTCAGTCTGCAAAATCCAAAGTGCTTTCCACTTCCTCTTTCTAGAAACAGTTGTGTGGTGGTTAAGAGTCAAAGAGGTGCAATCAGACAGGCCTGAGTGCAAATCCTGCTGCTGCTGCTATTTACTAGCTGGGTGACAGGGAACATTTCTGAACCTCTCTGAGCCTCAGTTTCTATGTCTGGAAAATGAGGGTTATGAAAGTAATGTAGAGCATGACAAGAGAGAATGCCCGTAACACACACAATATTAGTTGTTATCATCCTGAGGACACTCGATGTTCATCTGTATTATATGTAAAGTCTGAGGGAGGATTTTCCTCTTCTACTTGAGCCAGGACATGGGATTGTGTACATTTCCCTCTTGCCCCCATGCAGGGGAATTCCATAATGGCCCAGAAAGTTTGTTTCAGCGGGGAAATGTGTTTCTTTTTCTAAAGAAGATATGCAGGTAAGAAAGTGTCTGAAAGGATCCACAAGGCCCTGGGAATATTGGGAACAGGAAGGGGAACGCAGTGGCCACAGGCAGGGGTAGGAGGAATATGCTCCATCACAGGTCTTTTTGGCTCTTTGTTCTGTGTTTACATCATACAAAACTGCCTTTTAAAAAATGTATAAAATTTAAAAGTTAAATATTAGAAACACATAAAAGGAGACACACACTGGGATAGCAATCCCTAAGCTTTCTTTTTTTTTTTTTTAATTTACTTTTTATTGAGGGACTTCCCTGGTAGTCCAGTGGGTATGACTCTATGCTCCCAATGCAGGGGGCCCAGGTTTGATCCCTGGTCGGGGAACAAGATCCTGCATGCCTGCCACAACTAAGAGTCCACATGCCGCAACTAAGACCCAGTGTAGCCAAAATAAATAAATAAATAAATAATTTTTAAAATTAAAAATTTTTTTATTGAAGTATAGTTGAATTACAATGTTGTGTTAATTTTTGCTGTATTGCAAAGTGACTCCGTTTTATATATATATATATATGTATATATATATTCTTTTTCATATTCTTTTCCATTATGATTTATCACAGGATATTGAATATAGTTCCCTGTGCTATACAGTAGGACCTTGTTGTTTATCCATCCTATATGTAATAGTTTGCATCTGCTAATCCCAAACTCCCATTCCAACCCTCTCGCATCCCCCTCCCCCTTGGCAATAAACAAGGTTGATCTCTATGTCCCTGATTCTGTTTCTTAGATAGATTCATTTGTGTCATATTTTAGATTCTACATGTAAGTGATATCATATGGCATTTGTCTGTTTCTGTCTGACTTACTTCACTTAGTATGGTAATCTCTAGTTGTATCCATGTTGCTGCGAATGACATTATTTCATCCTTTTTTATGGGTGAGTAGTATTCCACTGTGTATAGGTACTGCATCTTCTTTATCCATTCATCTGTTGATGGACACTGAGGTTGCTTCCATGTCTTGGCTATTGTGAATAGTGCTGCTATGAACATAGGGGTGCATGTGTCTTGTTGAATTACAGTTTTGTCTGGATATATGCCCAAGAGTGGGGAAACCCCTAAGCTTTCTCAATTCTCGAACGTTAAGTCGTTCAGCTGTCTGGTTGGGCAAAGGGCCGATTGTGAGGGGTTCTTTAGAGGAGAAAGTGATGTGGGGACCGAGGGGTAGAGGGTCCATGGCCCCAGGGAGTTGGTGTAGGTCTGCTTGGAGTAATTTCCTTGGCAGGTTATCTTTCGTCTAAGTGCCTTGTCCCAGCGGCTCCTCTGTGACCTGGATGCAGACACTCAACATCTGTGCGGCGAGCTCTGCTCTGTGGGGAGTGAGGCAGGAAGTTGCAGCCATGGCCTCTGGAGACCTCCTTGGGAGCCCTCTCCCCTGCAGACCTTCCTCATTCGTTTAAAGTCTTTTCTTCAAGGTTTAGCTCAAATTCCACCCCTCTGTGAAGTCTTCTCTCTTCCTACCGAATCAAAGTTCACCTCCCCATCCCTTCATGTATTTTTTGCTCGTTTCTCTATTCTAGTTCTTTCCTCCAGCCTGTTTTACATTATCTTTAGTCATTTGGATGCTAGCCCCCGCTGTTAGTTTTGAAGTCCCCCAAGGACAGCGATCACGGCTCAGACTAGTTCTAGAGTTCCTGGCTCAGGGCCAAGAACATCATAAGTTCTCCATCAATGCTTATGAAGGCATGAGTGAGTGAGTGCATAGCTCTTAGCCCTCAGGACCTCCTAGACAGACCCTGATATGTCCTGTCTCTTTGAACCTCAGTTTTCCATCTGTACAATGGGGATTGCAATAATGGAACCACCTGTGAGAAATCAGCTGGGTTGTGCTAGGAGTCTCCGCTGCGCCACTGGCCCTGATGGATGCCTGATGCCTCTGGGCAGTGCTGGCCCTCTGACTTCCTGTCAACTCTACTGCGTGCAGATTTTGCCTACTTTCCATTTCCCACATGGCTCCTTGGTGTTGCAGGTCATAAACTTAGCTGGCATTAGGCTGGGCCTAACTTTAGGGCCCATCGCCACCAGACACGGAGTAGTTAGCCCAAGGAATCAGCCCTCGGTCCCCCTCCCCGACTGCTCCCCAGCAGGGCCTCAGGGCAAAGCTTCCTGACTCTGCCCGCCTGCTGATGGCATCAGGGCCAGAGCTTGGAGGCGTGCACGAGGGGGCCTGTTGGAGGCCTTGAGGAGCGTCTGCTGTGAGCCGGGTGATGCCACTCTGACACGCCGACCTCACGTCTTCTGCTCTGACCCATCTTTCATTTCCCACTTTATGCCCTTCCTCCTTTCTCCTTCCCTCTTGCTTGCCTCTTCTCCACATCACCCACCGGCTTAAATCTGCAGACGGTTGAGGGATGTGTGTGGGAGGAGCTGGGTGGGCGTGGAAGGAACATCCATGTTCTTCACTGATCTCCCATCTCCGGCGCATCATCTGGTCCTGCTCCTAGGAGGAGCTCGTGGGTTACGCTGAGTGAGAAGAGGCTCCGTTTATCCTATCTGTCATTTCTTCCTGGTCCTCCCAGCTCTGTCCCTAAGAGGCCCACTGGAGTAAGGGTCTTGCCAAGGGTCTTCTGTGAGCAGCACATTTCTGTGAAATGGATACAGGGCCTTACAGAATCCATCAATCCTGCCTCAAATGACAGCTTCAGTTCTTACCCCAGAAAGAAGACATCTTCTCCCATAGCACAGTAGGAAGCCAGGCATCTTGGGGTTGGGAACATGCAGTATAATGTCACTAAGGGCACAAGGACCATCCTAGGGCTTTATTCTTTCCTTTCCCCAGTCACAGAACAAACACTCCACCCTCCCCCGGGTAGTGGAGATCCAGGGCAGAAGCAGCAGCAGCTGGTGAGATGCTACACCCTGCACCCACGGCCCTGCCCTGGCGGTACCCTTCTTCCTCCTGCCTCTTCTGTATCTGCTCCACAATCCTCAGCACCAGCGGAAGAGCCTTCAGATTTATATGGTGCTATTTGCTGGCCCTCTGCCAATTAGTGACACTTTGAAATTCCCTTAAATGACGCACTGCTGCTCTGACAATAAACAAGTCATTAGTTGGGTCGGAGGGCAGCTTCCAGCTGGATTTGATTCATTGTTTCTAAACCGGCTCAAGAGGCTCATTAAGATGCAGGGTCCCCAGCCCAAGGCTCAGGAAACCCCTAAAGTTGGAGGCAGATGGAGTTTCTGCGCATCCAGGTGCTGGGTCACCGTGTCATCTGCTTTCTCCTCTGATCCCCCATGAGGCTCATCCCCACCCCTGGGAGGGATACTGACTCCCAGCCGAACCTCCACGCCCCATTTCCTAAGACACAGACGTGGGACCAAGGCCTCCCAGGCAGTGGACTTGGAGGAACTGCAAGGTATGGTGAAAGGAGGCTGGTGGGTGCTGAGGGCACTGGGGGCGGAAGGAGAGGCCTAGGTATCGGAGGAAAGAGAGGCCACAGGGAGATAGAAACTCTCACGGGTGATTTGGGGTGGGGAATATCTGGGGGACACTTGAGTGAGAGCCTGACTGTTTTCTCCAGTTTATGTTCTTACCCTGCAGCTTCAAAGGCTGTCAGACCTGAAATGGATCTTGGAGATCACCCAGATCCTCTGCCTCTGTTTTACAGATGCAGAATCTGACACCCCAGAAAGGTGAAGTGATTTTCCACCTTCTCCCAGCTCATAAGTGCCCGAGATCAGACTAGAATGAGGGTTAACTTTTGGTCTAAATCTCTGCCTGCACTACCTCCTAGGAAAGAACCCATAGCTTGGAAAAGAGCAATGAAGTGTCCTGCGCCAGTGCCAGTGCTTACTTCTGCGTCCCTCTTCCCTGGATCACCCTGCATGTCCCCGGCTTATGGGATTCTGCACAGATGAAGGGGTCAGGGTCATGTGTGTGTACCTAAGGGTTTTGTCTGTTTGGATGGATAATTAAGGAGGCTGTGACAGAGCACTGTGCTAGGCACTACAGGAGCAATAAAGATGAAGTAGGCAGGCTTTTCAAGAAGTACTCGGTCTGTTTGCAAAAACTCATGACTTAGAATGCAAAGCGCAATAAAACAAAGTTCCCAGGAGGTAAACATAGAGCTTAAAGTCTGAATGGTAAGTTCCACAAGCTGAGCCACGATAATGGTGCCATGAGGGATATCAGATTAGATGCAGTCCTAGGTGTCAGAGACTATGGTTTTGATATCAACAAGGGGGCAGGTGACAGGATCTCTAGTTCATAAGAGGCAGACAGCTAAAATAGAGACCCCTGAAAAAGCTGAGACCCTGTGAGGGTTGCATCCTCAGAGAAATCTGGACTAGAAATGTATCACTCAGGGCCTTAGGGTAGTGACAATTAAGCTTGGGCTTACTGGGGCTCTGAATAGAAAAAAGTCTCCAGTGAGAAAAAGAAGCTCCAGGCCCAAACCATATGTGACTATAGTGTCTGAATTTCCACTGTTGGAATTCCCAAGCTGAGAAATTAATGTAAGAATAGATTCCAGACCAGTAAAACTCATGGGATATCAGGAGGAGGAAGGACAAGACTATTCTGGAGGAATGTGCCCCAGAGCAGCAGCATTCTCACAGCAAAATATAATCCCCTTTGAAGTTGCACTAACAATAAAAAAAATTGCAAACCACATGAGGAAACAATATGCCATTAGGGAAAGTCAGCAAACACAGCAAACTAGTTTAGCATTAATAACATAAAATAATATAGCAATCTGAAAGAGACCTTAAAATAACTATGTTTAAAATGATTAAAAAGGTGAAAAAGCAATACAAACCATAAAGAAAGGGTAGAATGTTTTGAAAGAGAACAGGGAAATTTGTAAAGAGAACCAAATGGGACTTTCTAGAAATGAAAAAAATAGTCATTGAAATAAAAGCTCAATGGATGTGTCAAACAGCAGGTTAGACAAAGCTGAACAGAGATTAAGTGAACTGAAAGATAGATCAGAGGAAATTACCCCAAATGCAGCACAGAAAGATAAGGAGAGAGAAAATATGAAAGAGAATCTAAGAGGCATGGAGGGTAGACTAAGAGAGTCCAAACTACCCTACAAGGAGCTGCAGATGGAGAAGAACAGAGAGAATGTGGGAATGGCAATATTTAATTTTCCAGAATTGATGGAAGACATTCATCCTCGGGTTAAAGAAATTTGGGGAGTTGTGAGGAGGACATACATAAGTAAATCCACATTCAGATATGTCAGATATGGTGACACTGGATTCAAAGAAACACAGTCAGAGTATACTTTTGCCCGTGAATGTCTGGGAGAGTTCATGGATCACTGAGGCTTAAGCCGGAGTAGAATTTTAAGATGCAGAGAGGCTGTGGAGGAAATCGAAGAAGTAGTAGGAAAATAGGAGATTCCAGACTGTCGGGCTAGTTTCTGAACCAGCTTTAACACAATTTGTTTTGAATTAAGTTACCTAGACTCTGGATACCTGTCTGTTAACTGAAAGTTTCAGGGGACCCTCCCCTGCTCTGTGCCTTCACTCAAGCCTGGTCTTTGATCTTCCTGTTTGGGACCCCTGCTCTGTCCCTGAGATCCACCATGATTCCACAGCCCTGGGAAGAGTCCTTTCTGAGACCAATCATAACCATCTTGCCCTTTGAGGCCTCCCCCTCCTTTCGGGGCTGAGTTGAAATTGCACTATCCAACCTTCCTTCTGTCTACTTGGGGTCCTTCAGGGCAAAGAAAGCCCCTGCTCCGAAGTGGACAGCAGGGGCTTGCTCTGCTGCATCTGTGTCTTGTTAGCAGTGCCAGGGGCTTCAGAGGAACAGAAAAACCTGGCCATGGTAATTGGCTCATGAAAGCTGCATGTTGCTGGAGGGGGGAGGGAGGGTCTGGAGAGGAAGAGGGAGTGGGCTTAATGGGAAGCAAATGCCAGAGAAGAGCCCTGTGTAGACCCTCCCCCAATTCAGGGCCATTAGCATTCCTCAGACACCTGCAGGCACTTGGCCTTGGCTGGGGATGGGATGTGTTGACTCCTCCCTGCTGGTGCACAGAAGAGAAAGATGAAGTTTGGTTCCAATTAAGGGGGCAGGGAGCAGGGGTGGATGTGAGATAGGAGACCTCTTTCTTGTATCTTTGAGAGCATGCGATTTTATTTGACAGTTGTTGAATTCTGCTTCACCTTGTGACTGTTTATGGTGTCAGGGAAAGAGCACTGGGCTTTAGGACCAGATGAATCTGGGTCTGAGCACCAGATGATCCCTTTCCTGGCTTTGTGACCATAGAAAAAGCACCGAATCTCTGTGGTCCTCTGTGAGAATAATGATGGAATAATATCTACCAAACAGGGTAATGAATAAATGAGGTAGACCGCTTGACGGCACCTAGGGGAGTACTTAGTATGGTAATGGACACTCAAAAACTTTAACTTTCTTTATCCCTGGATTGTAAATCCCTTTAGGGGAAGGATAGCATCTCGTCCAGCTTTGTAACCCCCGAAGTGCTTCTGGGAGTGCCAGGCACACAAAGTAGACTGTTGAGTAAATGAGGGAGTGAATACTCTACACACTGAGCTCCCAGCCCCCATGCTAGTCCAGGTCAAAGGTTAGCTCAGAAGCCTGAGATGCCAGGAAGGGAAAACACGGTCCCTGAAGTCAGTGACATGAGCATGTGGCAAGCTGGCGACCAGCCAGTAGAAAGGCAGTCTGTGCTTCCTTGAGGCCACTTGAAGAATTCATTCCATCTGAATACTGTGGATTCTAGGTCCTTCTTGCAGGGAGGGAACTGGGCTGGGAAGTAGGAGGCCGTCCTGCCCAGGGACCCAGCCTGGCCCAGGAGGGACGACTCCTTCTTCTACTTCTCCCACTGGGTACGTGCAGATGCCGTGTTGGGGTCAGCAAGGGGCGGGCTTGTCTGAGGCTGGAGGAGGGCGAAATGGCCTCTGGGGTTGGCGCCCCTCCAGCCACGAAGGCCTTTGGCTGGGGCTCCTCTCCACCTGCTCTCCAGCTGCTGCTGGTGGAGCCCTGGTCGGCTGCGGCATCTTCCACGCATCTTAAATCTGTCCTGCCTCGGTGCCAAACATCTGTAGAGTGTATCCACTGGCCGTTTATTTTCTGTTTGTCTTGGGTGCGACACAACCTCCATTCTTCACTTCAATGACTCTTCTCTTTATTATTATTGTCTCAACCACTCTGTTTATTTGCTTTGCCCCAGTACCAACCACTTTCGCTCTCTTCTCCCAGATTGGCCGGGGCCCACGCCAGCACCCCATGCTTCCCTTCCTCCCCAGCTCTGGGCCCTCTCCTCTGGCATCCCAGGGCCCTGCTCTCTCTGCTGGGAACCTCATCAAACCAGATGTGGCTTCCTCCTCCTCTTCCTCTTTCTTCCCCTGATTTGCCAAGGGCTGCAGGGGGTAGAGGGGGAGGAGAGGCTCTCCACCCACATCCTGCCCCCCTCCACCGCTTCCCTGCCCAGCTCCAAGGCCCAGGCCAAGGGGAAGCAAGCAGTGCAGGACAGGACGTCTGTTTAGTGCCAACAGTGAGGCACGGTGCTGGGTAAGCTCTTATCCCTGGGAGCTTAGCCAGCAGGGGGCCTGTGTCCCTTCTGCAACGCAGCTGCCCTGGAAGGATTTGGGCACCATCAATGACATTAAGTATCCCAAACTCTTTGACCACAGATTGTTTCAAGGCCTCTCTGCCTAAATATGTCCTGATTGGCAATATCTTACAACTGGTTAGTACTTATGGACTACGAAAGACCTTTACTTTCAGTCTCCGCCACCCTACCCATAGCCCTGAACGCAGGGCTATCACCTCCTCGTGGCAGAGAACTCTCAGGCTCCAGCATCATTCCGTTGATAAAGACCAAGTAAAGATTTGAACCCAAGTCTGGTCTGATGTGCAGAATGGCTGATTAGCTTAAAAACTGGGTCTGCCTTTCTCCACCTGGCCCCTTCTGTTCCAACACGTGGGAATGAAACTCTTTTAAAAAATAGAGCCTGGGTGTGGAGGCATCAGCCAGCCTGAGACACACCTCTCTCTTTCTGGAGTCATTGGAATTTGGCCTCTGGGATTACCATAGTGATTGTTAGAGGTGATGTTATAGCTTTCACTGGGCAAAGAATATTGGACTGTATGAGGGAAGAGGGATGTAAGAGAAACCGGAGACAGCCTATCATCAGAGGGGGCGTGTGACCTAGGCTTAAGACCCTATAAAAAGTCACCGATCAACTAGCTCAACCAGGGGCCAGGCCAGGTTTTTCGGGGTTTGAGCTTTTCTTATGTGGTGGTTAGGTTCTCTTTAAGTAAAAGAATTCACAAGTAGGAATACAGTTACCAAGGCCCCTCCCAGGGCCTTGTAAGGAGCCTGTGCAAAGGCTCCTTTTTCAGTTCCTAGAAAATCCGCCCCAAGTAGAGCTCAAGAAAGTTCAGACTGAGCACGTAGGTGGATTCTCGGTGGAGGCTATAGTTCAGAACAGACCAGGACGGTGGTTCTCCACCCTTAGGGGGCCCAGGACACACCCAGAGCATGTGTGAAAATGCAGGCTGGGTCCCACCCTTAGAAGCCCTGCTTCTGTGGATCTGGGTGGGGACTTGGAGGCTGCTTATTTAACTCTGGGTCATCCAGAGCAGTCTGATCCTGGCCATCTGGGGATTCATCTCTAGGAAACACTGGTCCGGCCCACCCCTGTAAGGAGGTGATGGTGGAGAACGGGAGCCTAGTCACAGCCACAGAGCCGGACAGTGGCTGAGGCAGAGCTGGGATCTGGGGCCCACGTCCCCGGTCCATGGCGCCTTCAGTTTGCCACATACCTGCTGCTGAAACCTCACTTCCTGAAGAAGCTGGGTTATTAACGTCGGGGGGGTGGAGACGTGACGGGTGCGACGTAGGGAGAGGCAGGGATGGTACGGGAGGGAGGTTGGGAGGGACACGCACAGCCCACCGGCTTGGGACTCTTGAAAGGGAAGCGACCCTGGGCCCCGAAGGCGGTACCCAGGCCCTGGGGAGGAGACCTTTAAGTGCTGGCAGGTGCCTTAGGTGTGGGGCAGAGCCTCTCCCAGAGCAAATGCCCAAAGCCTTCCGGAGCTCCCCCGGTCAAAGGTCACCATCAAAGGATCCAAATGTTAAGGCAACGCTCTCATTAAGCCAAAATAGGGACTGGTCTTGATAAGAACTTTGCTTGTTTGTTTGTTTGTTTTACATCTTTATTGGAGTATAATTGATTTACAATGGTGCGTTAGTTTCTGCTTTATAACAAAGTGAATCAGTTATACATATACATATGTTCCCATATCTCCTCCCTCTTGCGTCTCCCTCCTTCCCACCCTCCCTATCCCACCCCTCTAGGTGGTTATTTGTTTGTTTTGGCCGGAGGTTTAGTCTAAACACGTAGATGACTGTCTGCTGCTGAGTGCATCTTTTGTTCCCCAGGAGTCTCTTCTGAAGACCCATTACCCAGCAAGGGCACCGCGGTGGGGAGGCCGGCTGGCCCTCATCCCCTCAGTGACAGAGGGGATGGTGGATGAAAAGAAGCTGGAACGGGGAGACACGCCCACCTGCTGTGGGGCCCAGAGGGACCTGCCCGGACCAGCCCCCAGCAGGCCCGCAGCCCCAGCAACCCCAGTGCCCCCAGGGCTCCGAGCAAAGCAAGGAGGAAATTGCTGGAAGTTTCAAGAGGGCTGAGGAGCCCAACAGGCCCAGATGCCCTTGGCTGGGGCCTCTCCACCACACAACCCCAGGGGGCGCCAGCCACAAAGTAGTGCAGTGACAAGGTGGCCCGCTCTTGAGAGCATGGCTACTTAGTCTGTGCCCGCTCATGGGGAGGAAGGGCGAGGACATGGAGGAGGAGGTGGAGGAAGGATGGAAGGGAGGGAGGGCGGGAGGAAGGAAGGAAGGAAGGAAGGAAATAAGTGAGGGAGGAAGGGAGGAAGGAAGGAAAGAAGGAAATAAGTGAGGGAGGAAGGGAGGAAGGAAGGAAGGAAGGAAAGAAAGAAGGGAGGGAGGGAGGGAGGGAGGAAGGAAGGAAGGAAAGAAGGAAATAAGGGAGGGAGGGAGGGAGGGAGGAAGGAAGGAAAGAAGGAAAAAGGGAGGGAGGGAGGAAGGAAGGAAGGAAGGAAAGAAAGAAGAGAGGGAGGGAGGAAGGAAGGAAGGAAAGAAGGAAATAAGGGAGGGAGGGAGGGAGGGAGGAAGGAAGGAAAGAAGGAAATAAGGGAGGGAGGGAGGGAGGAAGGAAGGAAGGAAGGAAAGAAGGAAATAAGGGAGGGAGGGAGGGAGGGAGGAAGGAAGGAAAGAAGGAAATAAGGGAGGGAGGGAGGAAAGAAGGAAAGAAAGAAGGGAGGGAGGGAGGGAGGAAGGAAGGAAAGAAAAGGGAGGGAGGGAGGGAGGAAGGAAGGAAGGAAAGAAGGAAATAAGGGAGGGAGGGAGGGAGGGAGGAAGGAAGGAAGGAAGGAAAGAAGGAAATAAGGGAGGGAGGGAGGGAGGGAGGAAGGAAGGAAGGAAAGAAGGAAATAAGGGAGGGAGGGAGGGAGGAAGGAAGGAAGGAAAGAAGGAAATAAGGGAGGGAGGGAGGGAGGAAGGAAGGAAGGAAAGAAGGAAATAAGGGAGGGAGGGAGGAAGGAAGGAAGGAAAGAAGGAAATAAGGGAGGGAGGGAGGAAGGAAGGAAGGAAAGAAAGAAGGGAGGGAGGGAGGAAGGGAGGAAGGAAAGAAGGGAGGGAGGGAGGGAGGAAGGATGGAAGGGAGGGAGGGGCAAATTTTCCCTGAATCCCTACTTTGTGTCAGGCCCTGGACTGGGTGGGACGTTCAGGTGGGCAGGCCAGAGAGAAGGATGGAGAGTGGGCCAGGGTGGGAGAGGGAAGCTGCCAGAGGAGGGCCGAGCCCCTTGAAAGCTGCTATTGTTTGAGGTCTCTGCTCAGAGAAGCCCCAAGTAAAAAGAGCTTGTTAGAGAGGGCCAGGCTGGAGACAAGCGGCTCTCAGAGAGTCAGTGAACCGTGCGAAATGACTTAAACTAACATCCCTGACTGCACTGGGCCGGGACCCAGGAGTCAGACCGTGTGCTCATCAGAAATTCATAGAAGGTGCCCCGTGGCTCGGCTTTCTCTGGCCCCCTTGTTCATTGAGTGGTTTTTTCTTTCCAGTCCCGCGGCTCTGAAAGGGAGACAGGGGCTGCCTGATGGGGAAGATCAAGTGGCCTTTGAAAACCTCTCTTGGAGTTTATTAAACCCTGGGGCCAGGGCAGGATGACCTGGAGGCCCAGCCAGGTCTGGCTCCACCCCCCTGGGCTCCCCATAGGGAACCTGGACTGTTCGCATGTCCCCAACTTGGCAAACTTGTGCCAGGGACAAGGAGCAGGTCCTGGAGGAACTGGAGTGAACACCCGCATCATTTTCCAGAAGATGCGGGGGAGATGCTAGGGAGGGGGTCTGAGGGGGCGGAGGCCCTTCACTCCCACGAGTGGCACGGCTTTCTCTCCCTGGGCTCTGCAGGACACCGTCCGCTTCCTGCTGGAACTCTTCTCCCCAAGGCTTCTCCAAGGTGTTTGTGCTAATGGTCCACACAGAGGAGAGGGGGCGGAGGTGAGGAATCAGAGGGTCTCTAGGCTGGGTCACAGCTCAGTGACCGAGTCAGGGCAGGAATGAGGCTTCTCAGATGAAGCCTCAAGTTCCCTGGATCTGGAGCCCCTCCAGACGGAGAGGTCACACCTGCTGGGTGTACCCCCAGCTCCAGAGGGACTGGCCCGGCTGAGACAGTGCACAGAAGTGGGGTGAGAGTTGACATTTAGCCCAGAAAGCTCCTGTGAAAGTGCTTTGTGAACTGTGTTGACAGAAAGCATAGTTGCGGTGTATCCGTTTATTCCACAAGTGCTCACAGAGGGGCTTCCGTGTGCCAGACATGATTCTAGATGCTGGACAGAAGCGGGGAGCAAAGCAGGTGGGGAGCTCTGGAGTCGACATCCTGCTGACCCCCGGGAATGACCACATGGCCCTGAGTCCGGGGGGGTAGGAGCAGAACCAGAAGGGAGCCACATTCAACCAGAGCCACATTCAGCCACAGTAGCTCCTTTGACCCGTTTACATCCTGGGATTCTGCGTCTGCGTTTGATTTCTTTTCTTCTTCTTCTTCTTTTTTTTTTTTTTTTTTTTTTAGTATGTATATATGTATGTATTTATTTTGGCTGCGCTGGCTCCTTAGCTGCGGCACGCGATCTCTTAGTTGCGGCATGCATGAGGGATCTAGTTCCCCGACCAGGGATCGCACCCCGGCCCCCTGTACTGGGAGCACGGAGTCTTACTCACTGGACCACCAGGGAAGTCCCTCGATTTCTTTTGAAAAGGTAGTTCGCCTTATTCAAAAAGATGAGGGACTTCCCTGACGGTCCAGTGTTTAGAACGCCACGCTCCCACTGCAGGGGTACGAGTTCGATCCCTGGTCAGGGAACTAAGATCCCACATGCTTCATGGTGCAGCCCAAAAGGTTAAAAACCATGAATCAAATCCCCTTCAGCACCTTATTTTCATCTTTTTTGTCTTATTTCCATCTTTTTTGTCTTATTTCATTTACTGTGCCCCCTTCCCAGATACTTCCAAGGCTCCTTCTTCCTTCTCCCTACACTTCTCGCCTATAGAGACTGATCTTTCCCAAGCTGGCTTAGGATTTGGAATCCAGTTTGTCTCGGCCCCATTTTATACTTCCCCTTCAAACAAGTTCAAAGTCCTTTACAGTTTTTCCTGAGTCTCTTTCTTGGTAACTGTAGAGAATAAACAGATGGGGACAGTCTGAAGATATTAAATCTAGAGTTCAAAGTCATATATGGTAACTGTCCCTGGACCTCGAATAGATTGCAAGGTACAAGAAGTGGCCGTATTTCCCCTACATCGTAGGCCTCTTTCTCCAGGGCCCAGGCAGTTAACAGGCAAGTTTAAAACACTTACCTCCCAAGTTAAGGTCAGCCCTCATCTCCTGTTGGAATTATGGGCCAGCGCCTTGTCCTATGGGTCCAGGAGGCCATGAAGGATGGTCTGGGCAGTGATGGTGGTGGTCCTTTTAGCTTGGCTTTCTTGGAGTCAGACACCAACAAAGTCTGGGCTAGCGGGGAGGTTTCAGCTCACGTACTGACTCTTCCTGATTGGGGTGGGCACCTGGAATGCTCTGTTTAGACAGATCCTGAGACTGTGTTGTTTTTATTATTATTATCAATATTATTATGATAATTATTACTCTGAGAGTGTTATTATTGACTTGTGATATCTGCCATGGGCACAGGCTGGAGGAATGATGGAATCGCTGCTGTTTCTCCCATTCCTGAAGCAAATGCAAAGACAGGAGAGTTACAATGCTTGTGCTGGCTCATATTTTTTCTGAACCAAAAAAAAATAAAAAGAGAGAAAGAATGATCTGACAGCGAGACAGAATATTTGAATGTGGGAACTGTGCCCTAAAGTTGGTGCATGTGTTCACTGCATGTTCCTTCATAGAATCACAGTTCTTATAGCCAGTAGGAACTCCCAAGAGAAATTATACCTTAGTGGTTTTCAAACTCTTCTTTTACAGGCTTGCAACAGTAAGCCTTTCTTTCAAGGAAAT
Organism: Hyperoodon ampullatus; assembly: GCF_949752795.1. Taxonomy (NCBI): domain Eukaryota; kingdom Metazoa; phylum Chordata; class Mammalia; order Artiodactyla; family Ziphiidae; genus Hyperoodon; species Hyperoodon ampullatus. Next base: position 89,340,822 of record NC_136920.1, read on the forward strand.
CTTACATAAAAGCAAACAAATCCAGCAGATAATGTAGAGCTGCTCTGGTTGAGATGGGGAGCTGGATGGGGGCCCTGCCAGCTGTGAGCATCCTCCCTCCCACCACCTCCCCCCCGTCCTCTCCCCGCCCTCTGCTGGCTTCCCAGGAGCTCCTTGTGTTCCTTGGAGCCCATCTGAAGCTACTAATCTACCCCTCCTCTCTGCTTTTAGGGGGTTATTTTAAAATATTGGGTTGGCCAAAAATTTCCTGTGGGTTTTCCATAATATCTTGTGGCAAAACCCAAATGAACTTTTGCACAGGAGAACGAGTTGTAACTCAGGAGTCTGAGTTAAGTTAGACTGAGTTGATGCACAATTATCCTGGCAGCTGTGTCACGTTTACACACCTCCATACACACCATTGTTACCCCAACCTGCATCCTCACACTCTCTCTGGTCCCCTTCTCTGGAGCAGTGAACCACTTTCTGCTTTTTGTCTTTCTAACCTTACTGGTCCAGGCTGCTCCATGCCTTGCTGGGCCTGCCCCTATAACATGGCCCCGTCCCCTGCTCCATGCCCACAGCTCAAAGGGGATCACACATCCTGGACCTCAGCCTGGGCTGTGTCTTGGGGCCATGAGCCCCTCCCTCTTCCCCATCACTTGTCCACCTCTCTTTGCTCTAGAGGTCCAGAGTGACCTCTAATTCCCTGCATGTGGGATGGGAAGGGGGCAACGGCAGCCCAGGACTGCAGGGGACGAACCCTTTGCTACTGTGCTGGGACCAGCTTCGGGCTCTGTGCCCACAGCTCACTCTGTCCTTCCCCACCTCCGCCGTCTCCTAACCTGGTCCCTGCCCTTGTGTGTGCTCACTTTCTGGATGCACCACCTGGTTCTCTTACCTACTACTTTGTGCTTCTGTTCATTCTACTCCCTGAAATGGCTTTCTGTCTGAACTTTTCTCCTCCGTTTCATTGTAAGGGCCTTTCAGAAGTCAGTTTCTTCCCAGGAGCCTCCCTGGATTGAAGAAGCGTAGAGCTATCTTTCCCTACTATTTCCACCCATTCGTCCATACTTAGCACAAAACCCACTGGCACATTGTACTGGGCATGATGCCAGGGTTAGTTTACTTTGTTCTTGGGCGCTGAGCTCTGGTGTCATCCTGATTTATTTTGTGGTCTGTGTGCCCTCTGCCTCTATCCACACATGCACGGCTGTTTGACACTGTACCCCCCTAGGCAAGCATTTAATACAGAGAGTACAATGAGAAAAACGGACCACGTAAAGGGCAGGAGGGCTGTGTGTGCGGGCCAGGCTGGGACTGATGTGGAGAGAAGGTGGGATGAAGGGGGTGACTTGTAGTTCTTTTCCTTGATGGGGAATTTTAGGACTGTGTGTGTTAGCTGGACTTCCCAGTTCCCACCCAAGCCTCCCCTCCTGGGTTGTGTCAGGGACCCTGGCTTTGCTGACAGCCCTCTCCTTACCTCCCCACACTCTACCTTCCCAAAAGACTGCAAGGGCTGGCTGCAGTTCAGTGCTTGTCAGCTAGTTCGGTGGGAAGGAAACATTAAACACTCCAAACACTGCTTATTGGAGCTGGGTAAACTCAGCACACCACAGTTTACTTTGCTGTCAGAAATCCCTTGGCTTACCACAGAGCAGAACCCCGGAGGACCTCTGCCCCTCCCCCTCCTTCCCCACCCACCAGAGGAGACCCCCGCCTCTCTTTTTCCAGCCCGAAGCCCGCTATGGTCCCTTCCGAGCTTCAGCCCCCATCTGACCTCTTCTCTCTCCCCTCGCCCCGCCCCCCTTCTCCTCCTCCTCCTGTCTCTTTCCATCCAACTCTGGATCCTTCCTGAATCCTCCTCCAGACTTTGTGCCTTTCAGCAGCCAAAGGCCAGGGGAGCTCACCCTTCCGAGCAGGGAGATGGGGCAAGGGAAGGTCAGGTCCAGGCATTTTTTAAGGGACAAAGAGAGATCAGGATGCACCCTCTTTTCCTCCTCACTCCACACAGCCATGCTCTATGAACCCTCGATTCAGGAGGGGCAGGAGTTGAGACAAAGGTACAGAACTGGAACCAGAGGTTGGAGGAATGTGCAGGCACGTGAGAGGCACTTGGATGAGGCTGGAGGCGTGGCTCTGCCGCTCAGGCTCCTGGGTAGGTGCCTGGAGGAGTTCTGAGTTAGGAAGGAGGGTGTCGCCAATGTTGGCCCTAGCTTTGCATTCGCTCAGATATTCTTGGACATGACAGCTCTCGCCTCCCTGCTGGCCTCCCGCATCCCCACCTCTCCAAAGACATGTGCAGCCCGGCCAAGGTTTTCTCTTTGGCTCCACTTGGAAGTGCAAACCCTGTGGGCTTGAGATGAAACATATGCTGCTCTGGAATGTAGCTATTAGCCAAGGGAATGCTCAGAGGCCCCTGCAGAATTTGCAGCCATCTGCCTGGGATTGGGGGCTGGGGGGTGTGTAACCGGCCATCTGGGGCCAGGAAGGAGCAATGGAGGCTGAGGGCACCTTCCTTCTCTCCCCCTCACTTAGGACCAGGGCCTCTTTCAACACTTGAGTGGATCTCAATGTACTGTATTTCCTCCCCCTGGGGAGACCCAAAGCCAGGCTCAACCTCAGATGCCACAGGCCTGCTGGCTCCCAGATGAACAGGTGCTGATTAGTGTGGCATTTTCATATTCTCTGAATGTAATTCACTTCCTGCCCAAAGGCACAACCAATTGCCCCGCCTTCTTCCCCTGGGACCCACCCACGTTTTCTGCTCTCCCTCTCTGACTCCATGTGACTTACAGTCCTTGCCCTCTGCAGCTTTTGCTGACCCTCTCCTACAGCTCCCTCTGGCCTCACAGGCCCTGACGACCCCGCTGGGACACGTTCCGTTAGAGGAGTCCTCACCTGTCCTCCTTGGTGAGGTCAGAGAACAAAAGCTCAGGTCCTGTCCTGAGTTTCTCCAAAGCGCAGAAATAAATTTGCTTCTGGAAATGAGGATTCCTGACCCTACTCCACGGGGCGCCCTGCCTGGGTTTTCTTGGATGACTTCAGGGCCAGGCTGGGAAGCTTCTGGCAAGGACGAGTCACCAGGGATGGGTGGTTTGTCATGACAGAGAGGTAGCTGGCAAAGACCCCACCAAAGTCACGGGTCAGAGAGCTCCATTCTGGGAAATTGCTGGGGCCGGGGTCGGGTAAGGAATTCTTAGGGGTTGGCAAGGGCCTTGAAGATTATTTAACTCAACACTGTAAATTTATTATTATTATTATTTATTATTATTTTTTAATTTCTGGAGAATCTAAGACCCAGAGGGTGAAGGCTATTTTCCCGAGGCCGTTCCGTGGGTTAGCGGCAGAGCTGGAATCAGAAACAGGGGCTCTCAGCTCCCCGTCCAGGGCTCTTTTCACAAGACGCCATCTTACGTGTCCCTCTGTTGAGAAATTTCACCCTGTCCCCAGAGCGCTGTGGAGGTGACAGTCCTTCCGTGGGGATCCTGCCCCCCAGCTTTCGAGATCCACTCCTGAGATGGTTGGATTCTCTGAGGATGGATGTTACCCGTCCCTCGACGAACCCCAGAACCACATGGGGGGTTAGACACACCTCGGAAGGGATGTGTCTACTTCTCAGAGAGTTGTTTCCCCATGTTCAGCTTCTGCTACCTTGTACGTGTTTTGTACCTCCTGTTCCACCCCTCAGCCACGGCTCATTCGACCAGGAGTAAATGCCCAAGGCCAGCCGGTACTGTGGCGGAACCACAGCCAATCTGTTTTTCTTTTTAAGAGTTTGAAAGAAAAAAGCACAGACTCTGCAGCCATTTAGTTGGAGGGGCTGGACTAAAACTTCTCGTTCAACCAGGACTTGAGTCAGGGCCCTCTGGTGACACCAAGGGCAAACCAAGTAACACACAGAAAAGTTGAGACAGAAGACTCTGTAGCTATGAGGCCTGGTACTTCACTTATTTGGAATCTCTTTGTCCTCCAATAGCTGTCCCTTTATCCACTTTTTATATGTGAATGGGTTTCTGCCCCTTGTGACCCAAAGCGCTTTGACCAGAAGTGATGAGGAAGGGAGCATTTTAGCATAAAAGTCCCCAAACAAGCCCGACTCAAATAAGGCTGGACCACAGCTGCCAATGGGCAGGGTGCGTTCCCACCCTGTCAAGGCAGAGGTGGGACTCTGGGGGTGGAGCTTTAGGGACCACTGCCTTGCAGTGTCAGGTTACCAGGGGAGGAGAACTGGGCCACAGGCCCCTACTCCCTCCCCCATCTTCCTTCAGGAAAAAGGCTCCTCTGTTGTGAGGACCCTCACCTGAGAAGCCCTCTGTATCCTGTTACACCTCCTAGAGAATGTTGGAATGAATATAACTCTACCTGGTGGAGAAACATCCAGTGTATCCTCTGCTGTTACCCAGTATTACTCTCCTCTCCCCCGGAAATACCAGTGTGTGTGTGTGTGTGTGTGTGTGTGTGTGTGTGTGTGTGTTGGGGGAAGGCAGGGGTGGTGGAGAGATGAGGAGATGGTCAGCTGATTGCTGGAACGTGGGTTTGAGGGACAAAGATACAATCAGCTCCATCTAAGTTGGTTCAAGGACTTGGGGGTTTGGAAGAGGGTGACAGACCCGAGAGTATGCCCCACAGTGGCTCCAAGCAGAGAGAGACCAGTCCCACCTCAGGACTCCCAGGCACCCTCCCATCTGGAAGACAGAGCTATATCTTGCAGCAAAGCTACATCTGCCAGCCAGATGAGCGGTACCTGTGAAAGATTCCCACATCAAGCCTTGTTGGGCCAATGCCTATTCCAGAGCCTGCTGACAACAGGAAAATCATCTCAGAACTACATTTCCCAAAGGACTCGGAGACGCTTGCCCTTGAGAACGTAGCGAGGAGTTTGATATTGTCTACAGACATCTCAGGAAGGACTGCTGCAACGGGAGAGGGACGGGAGACGGCCAGGACGAATAAAGGGAGGGTTTAGGGAACAAAAGCAGATTCTCAGAAAGAGGTCCCTACCTCCTTCGTAACAAAAGTCCCTACCATTTACTGAATGCCTCCAAAGTGCCAGGCCTCTTACAAACATTAGTTCATTTAATTCTCACAACCCTCCAGAGAATGCATTACTTTCCTCATTTCACAGAGGAAGAAAATGCAGCTCCAAGAGGGCAAGTAAGTTTTCAAAGATCACAGGCTGGCCATCCTGCCTGCTGCTTCAGGTCTCAGCAAAACAGAATGTCTTCCAAACACCAGGAGACCGCTATGGGGAAACATTGATAAAATGGAGCTCAAAGAGTGTAGGTCAACTTCAGACCTTGGTCTTGGTCTTCTTGGAACTGATGGTCCAAAGAGGAAAAGGCCAAGAGCAGAGTTCCTGAAACTAACAAGTGTCTTTTTTGATAAACACTCCTAAGTTTGTCCAGAAATGCGGGCCATGCTTTGAAACCAGGTCCTTGGAAAGCTGTGTTCTATCAGATCTGCTCTCTGGCAATGGCCTTCAGGGCTTAGAGCACATTCCTTGGAAAATCTTCATTGTGGTAAATCTTCCTCTTCCTCGTCTGGGGCAGATTTGATTTTTAGGGCAAGAGCCAGAAGTCATTTCAGATTTGGGTGAGTCGTCAGACTGGGCTGTATCATTTCGGGTCCAAGTGAGGTGTGACCCTCCTGCGGGAAAGTGCCCGGTGTCGTCAAAAACACAGCGGAGCCCTTGGGGTTCGGTGGAGAGGTCAGCCCATGATCCCATGGTGACCAGCGCATCCTTGCAGGGCCCATGGGGAGGGCTTGAACAAGATCTGAAGGTTCTTCAGAGGGAGAGACGCGATCAGACCCAATCAGGGCATAAGTAAAAACACACGCGGTTCCATAAAGTGGCCTGGGAAAGATGCCACGTTAATAAAAGGAAAAATGCAGAGGAATGTGTGAGGAGGAAGCCACTGAGAACACGCAAGCGCCTATAAACTCTGCTCTGCAAACCCTACTCCTCATCTCTGCTCCAACTTGTTTTTCGTTTAGACTCAGGACAAGTCCTAAAGAAACCCCTGTTTGTGGAGGCAGCAGAGGGTGGAGCTAGACACCTGGCTTGTGTCTTGCCTTTGCTGGTCCTCTGCGTGTCCCCTGCCCAGGCTCTTCCCTTCCACACGTCGCTGGGGCCAACTGCCCTGAGTAATTTTCCCTCCAGGATGCCGTAGGAGCACAGCCATCTTGGCAGGCCAGGATGCTTGGCGTGAGGAAGAGGGTGAGCGTGAGTGGAGTGCAGGAGGGCCATTGTTTCCACGCTGGTGCATTCTGGAACACTATTTATGTCAGAAGAGTCATTTTCCCCTTCATCTCCCCAAATTGGCCTTGGGAACCAGCCAGTCTGTGGGCAGCCAGCCAAAACCTTGTCATATTTCCAGGCCCCAACCCAACAGGAAATGGGCTTGAACTGTAGTCAGAGGGTAGCTCTCAGGTGGAACTTCCTGAGGGTCAATAGGCAGAAATGTGAGCACCGACGACAGTTCAGAGGGGAAGGAGGAGAACTGGTCTGTACTCCAGAGGGGGCTCCCGGTTTATGAGCGGGTGGGACAGACACTGACATGAGCATGAAAACAAAACTGAGAGAAGATACCGCGAAGCTGAGTGCATTGGCAAAAATGATCAAGTAAGCACTTAGCATTGAGGAAGCAGCAGAGAAAGAACCATGGGAATAAACAGACTAGCTAGAGTCTCCTGGTATCACTCATAGCAGTTCTGGGGAGAAGATAAGTCTTACACTGGAGACCTGAAGTCCAGAGAAGGACTAAGGGTGTTGTGGAAATGGGGGCAGGTGGGCATGCTTGGGGGACAGCATTTGCCGTGCTTGGTAATGAAGGAAGAGCTGAGCTCGGGAGACAGGCAGGAGGCTACGTCTTGCCGATGTGGAGGGGTGAACTAGTGTCAGTAGCACAGGTAGTTTGTGCAAATAGTTTGACTATGGGGAAGGTGGTTGTCAGTGATTAAATTCTGAAAGAGTGACCTAGGAGGCCACAAAAGCATCCAAAGATTTCTGGAAACTGAGCCACGCTTCTGCCTCTGTGCCTGGAGGAAGAGACCCGGGCACACTTGACCCTGGGAGCCCCTTCCAGCCTAGGAAGTTTGTCTCCTTGCTCTGTGATGATGATGAAGCTCTTCAGTGCTCCACCCCCAACTTCTGGGGTTGTGATTGGACACAGAGCTGGACGGATTGTCTTTGCTTAGGAATCTGTGCGGGGATCCAAGGAGCAGGAAGCAGCTGAGATGCCTCCAGTTAACACTGCAACCCTAATACCCTCTAAAAGAGGCTCAGCTGGAGACGTGACAGACTCTGTATTGTTCAGCCGGACAGCTGTGGGCAGCTGCAGGGCCCCCGGGGTCTCCCCAAGCATGGGGATTGGGATAACCTTCATCCCAAGCTCACAGACATCCTGTGAGATCAGTGGAGTGCCAGCCTGTCTGGCGTGGTACCTGGGTAGGGCAGTAATCATGGGTCAATGACAGTCAAGGACAGAGGCCTTTAAGAGCTTGTATTCTAACCTGAAAGAGATCACATTGATGTCACGGAAGGCTGGAAAAAGGAGCCAAGAATGGAGGGACCAGCTGGGGTGGAGTGGGGGACAGCATCCTCCTGTGGTCTTCGGAGCAGCTGGCTAAGTGCTCCCTACTCCCAGCCCAAGCTCCAGATGGCAATGGGCTGAGTCATTTTCCCAGTGACTTGGGAAATTGTCCCTCCCCAAAAGGGAGGCCAACCTGAAACTGAGTCAAAGAACATACAGTGTCAGAGCAAGAAGTGACCTCAAAGAGCATCCAGTTTGTGCCTTTCACATTATAATACCTAGAAAAGTGAGGTAACCCACTCAAAGTCACACCCCTCATTAGTGTCAGTGGCAGAATTTCGAACCCGGGTCTCTAGATTTGAAGGCCAGGGGTCAGGCCAATGCTACTTTGGATGAAGCCACTCAATCCAGCTTTCTAGAGGCTGGCATAGGCCAAGATTAAGGTGAAAGGGGCAGGAATTGGGCAATACAGTGTGTCCATTTCAACATAAAGTGATCAACGCACAAATAAGATGCAAAATTAGAGGTGAATGAGCAATTACAGATGGGGGCGGGGCAAGGTGAGCCCAGCAGTGGGAAGAGCACGGGGCTCTGGGTCAACAGACCGTGCTTTAGATTCCTAGTCTTGTCCACTATTTAACTGGGAAAACATGACAGTCTTTCTGAGCCACGATTCATTCATCTGTTAAATGGAGCTAAAAATACTGCAGGATTCTTGTGAGAAGTAGCATACATAAATGTATCTAGCATACGGGAATGGGTTAGGCAAATATTAGTTATGATTATCAGGACTGTCAAGGATTAGGTTGCTGAGTTTGGAGGTTGGGATTCTCCTAGTTCTCGGAGCTTCTCAGCAGAAGAGGGAAATCCGATCATTGACAAGGGTTTCTGCTTCATCTTGGACATGTCCAGATTCAGCCTCAGGAGCTGAATTAGGGCAAAATTCAAGGCCCGGGTGGGAGTTCAGCTACACAGCTACACAGTGAGAAGCCTTCAGAATGAGGGTTTCCAGTCTCTGGTTTCTGCCCCCAGAGCCCTGGCCTCCCCTGAGAGGGTGCCTCCTGCAGAGCAATGAAGCCTGATACCTCTCCACCTGAACAGGGTCCCTCTCGGCTGTCTGGAGGGGAAGAGTGGGGTCAGGAGGAGAGAAGAGGAAAGGAGGGCTGCCAGCCATGAGGCCACATGCTTCAGCCAAAGCCACTTGGAGCCGCTTGGACAAAGGGACCCACAGCATCCTCTCTAGCGGGCCTGATGGCACCGCCCTCCTGACTTTTGTAGCAGCCTTGGGCAGGAAGTTATGGCTCAGGCATTAAACTAGGGGAGCAGCATGGGGTACCTTGAAGGGGAAGGGTTTGGAGAAGGGAGAGTCTTGTTGTGGTCCAGACCAGAGCAGCAGCTTTTCATAGGTAAAAGTCCTGCTGTTCAGGCTGAGGTCATTCCTGGCACGAGCTCCCCACTCATTGCAGATGTCTGCAGGTCTGTTTTAATATCTGCAGCAACCGCATTCCTAAGCAGGGTGGGTAAGAGGCTTCTGGACAAGACTGCTTTCCATCAGAAATTATTCAGTTCACCAGGGTCAGATATTTTAGAGAGAGCTGGATTGTTTTTTGTTTTTGTTTTTTAAGGAAGAAAATAAAAATTCAGAGAGAATGACTAAACGCAGGAACTAGAGGCAGGGAAAGGTCCCAAGGACTGGAGAACGGAAGAGGGACCTCAGGTCATAGGTGAGGGAGAGAAAGGAACAAAAGATATAGGTAGCAGGTCTGGGGAGGAGCCCACTTTTTGGGTCTAGCCCAGCCAGACCTTCCTCAGATCCTGATGAGTTTACCTGTAACCACCATTCTTTCATCCATCCACTCAGCCCACACTTGACTGCTACTCTGTGCCAAGTGCTGTGCTAGAAACACAAAGAAATTATATTAGTTCTTTATTTCTGTGCAACAAATTACCATAAAACTCAGTGGCTTAAAACAATACCCGTTATCTCATGGTTTCTGTGGGCCAGGAGTCTGAGCACAGCTTTGACCAGGGCTGGAGCCTCGTCTGAAGGATCCCTTTCCAAGCTCACGTGATAGCAGGCAGAATTCAGTTCATCGAAGGTTGTTGGATTGAGGACCTCAGCTGCCAGCTTATCCTCAGCCAGAGGCTGCTCTCAGCCCTCGCCTTAGGGCTTCTCCAGCAGCGCACAAGCTGGAAGCAACAGAGCTGCCTAGCAAGTCGGAAGTCACAACTTCATGTAACCTAATGATAGAAGTGACATTGCATCACCTTTGCCATATGGTATTGGTTAGAAGCAAGTTACAGGGCCCTCCCAGGCTCAAGGGAGGGGATTACACAGGGCTGTGAATACCAGGACACAGGGATTGTCCAGGACCATCTGAGAGACTGCCTGACCCCAAAGTCCAATGGTTTCCTGCCCTAAGGCAACTCACAGTCAACAATAATGACAGTTATAACAGTAATGGCAAATGTAGTGTACTTATATGCGCTTATAGTGTGCCAGGTACTGTGCTAGGTTCTTTTATATATGCTTGCTTTTAATCCCTATTTAGGAGGTACAATTCCTATCTTCTCTCTAGGTTAGGGAACAGAGCCTCAGAGAGATCACAGCCGTGAGAGATCTAGGAGGTTTTGGACTCAAATTTGTCAGACTTCAAAGCCTTTGCTCCTATCCCGTCATTCTCTGTCTCCCAGATGAAGGGCAATATATGACATGTGCAGGGCTAGACCGGTCCCTGTATTTGGGGCACCGGGCAGGGCTTTCAGAGATGGGGACACAGGAGCACAGCTCAAATAGCAGTGGGACCCTAGAGGGAGTCCAGGGGGTGGAAAAGACACGATCCTTTGCTATTGAGGAGCCCTTGAGGCTCAAGTGGGGAACTGGACCCAGGAGCAGACCCAGGGCACTTGCTGGGAGCCGCAGCAGTGCAGACTAAACAGCTGTTTGAAGGAGCTCTGGAGAGACTGGAAGCTGGTGGCTGTTTAGATTAGTTTTCTAATTGGCTGAGTGTTAGCAAAGCCTCTTGTGTATACAATGGGAATCGTTCATCTTGTCTATTTGTACATCCACTCATGTTCTGTCACTCCCTGATCTGCTCAGCTGTCTGCCTCTTACGGTCAGTTTTAGCCCAAGAGAGGGTTCAAGTCCACAGGACGGGACGCTTTCTACCCGGCCTGCAGCAGAGGAAGGCAGCGGGAGGAAGCGGATTCCAGAGCTCCCCACTTGCATCCCTGCCCTTGTCCCTGCCTGCCTGTCCCCAGCTAGTCCCCTTCCTGCAGGGCGCATCGTCCCCACACCCATTGCAGTCATGGTAATCCATACATTTGTAGCAAGTGGCCTTACATATGTCACCTGGTAGCTTCACGACAAACCTGGAAGCTAGGCTTTGTTTTTGCAAATGGGAAACCCAAGAGAGAGGTCAGATAACTCGCCGGTGTCACCCATACAGCTATTAAGTGGTTGACCCAAGCCTTGAACTTAGGTCCCACACTCTTACTTTCTTACACAGTCTGTCAGTCCGCCTCACCCAATACACCACATCCATCATGCAATTTCCTTGTTCAGGAAACCATAAAGGGTCCCCTTGGCTGACTGTGTCAGTCCATCTACATGCTTCTGCCCACGTTTCAGGGCCCTCCAGTACTTGCCCAGCCCCCGCTGCCCCTATGAACCCAGCTAAACTCTATCACAGGGCTTCTGTGGGACTGAGCCTGGGTTCCCTGACTCCCTGAAACATCTCAAGTTTGTCAGCTCCTTCTCGAATCAGATTGGCACCTTTAGATCAGGGACCAAGGTAGCAACTTCTCCCACCATCCTCCAGACCCAGGCACAAATTAAGTATTTATGCCTTGATTGATAACCAAGGAGGGAAAGATGACCACACGGCTGAGAGGATGGCTAAGGATATGAGGGCCTATTTCTGAGGCAGAAATGAGCCCTCTGCCTGTGTGGGCGCCTGCCTAGGTCATTACAGTAAGTCCCCTACAGATGAACCTTCAAGTTGCGAACTTTCAAAGATGCGAACATGCGTTCCTTCGACATCAGGCATGAGTGAAACTGCAGCTTGCCCTCTGTCTCCTACTGCTGACGATCCTTCAGCTCTACCGTCTCACACCTCCTCTCCCTCCTCCAGTCAGTAACTCTTCTTGCCTGTTCACTCGATGCCAACCCCTGTATGCCAGCTGTTGTACTGTACTACTGTACTTTTCAAGGTGCTGTACTGTAAGATTAAAAGTGTTTGGGACTTCCCTGGCGGTCCAGTGGTTAAGACTCCACGCTTCCAGTGCAGGGGGCATGGGTTTGATCCCTGGTCGGTGAACAAAGATTCCACATGCCACATGGTGTGGCCAAAAAAAAAAAAGTTTTCTTTATTTTTTATGTTTTTTATGTTATTATTTGTGTGAAAAGTATTATAAACCTATTACAGTACAGTACTATATAGCCGATTGTGTCAGTTGGGTACCTAGGCTAACTTTGTTGGACTTACGAACGCGTTCTTGGAACGGAACTCGTTCTCATGTAGGGGACCCACCGTATTCACTCTCCTCCCAGGTATCTCAGCCACTTCCTTCCCTGGAGCCCTGTCTTAGGCCTCTAGGTGTCTGTTAATGATTTTCTGTACTTAAACACACATATTTAGGGGGGAGAGGTGGGGGAGAAGGAGCTCTTTACATATGGTGATGCTCGTGTCAAACCCTGGGCAGTGTTGGCAAGGAGATGGTCCATTCCTCAATAACACGCAACCAGACTTGTTTCTTGGGAATATCATTCAGAGAATTAGAAAACAATGACTATACGAATGAGATAAACAGTTAGTGAGGTGTTGGTTTCCTCGATCACTACCAGTCTTATATATAACTATATGATGCATAGCTATAGCTACTATTGATTAAGCGCTTTCTATGTGCCAGACATTTTACTACTAATGCTCTACAAAAAGGATCATATTTAGACTTCAAAACCATTCAGTAAAGTAACATTACAGAGTGCCAATTTTCATCCCTGTTGGAAATTGATGCTCACAGAGATGAGGTAGATTGTTCAAGATGACACAGGAAGAGTCAGGATTTGAACTCAGGCTGCCTGACCCCCAGACCTTTGCCCTTAATCTCTGATGCCAGTGGATGGCCTCACAGGTTTTTTTTGTTTTTGTTTTTGTTTTTGCTGAGAGGGACTCAGTAAATATGCCTGTTCCTCCTCTCTGGCTGGGACTTGGTAAGAGGGAGAGAGAAGGTTGGGGTTCCTCCTTCTTTTCTAAGAAGGGCCCGGGGTCTGGGTTTCTTCCCCGCCTTGCACAGCCTTCTGCTTTGCAACTTCGTCGAAGTGGGCAGCTGGCAGGAGAGCTGCATTTTTTAGGTCCCAGGCTGCCTTCTTATCTCAGGGAACCTTGATTTACGTTCCTCTATCTTATCTCAGTTCAGGGCCCTGGTGATGGATTTCACCTCTGGCATTTGGAGAGTTGCTCCTTGCCAAGAGCACTCCCCTGTAGACAGATGGAGAAGGAGACAGCTCTGGGCTCCCCACTCTGGGATCCACCCTTACCTCCCCCAGCTCAAGCGGAGAGAGGAGGATGTTGCTCTTTCTGATTGGAGAGGGTGAGGTGGGACTCGGAGGCTTTGCAAGAAGAAAACTGCCTTTCCTCACCCAGGACCGTCCTTCCCTGAGATGTGTTAGGGGAACAGGAGGGGAAAAGTAATAGTAATATCAATGCGGTACTTTCCTTTTTTTTTTTTTTTTTTTAAAGAAGATGTTGGAGGTAGGAGTTTATTAATTAATTTATTTTTGCTGTGTTGGGTCTTCGTTTCTGTGCGAGGGCTTTCCCTAGTTGTGGCAAGCGGGGGCCACTCTTCATTGCGGTGTGCAGGCCTCTCACCATCGCAGCCTCTCTTGTTGTGGAGCACAGACTCCAGATGCGCAGGCTCAGTAGTTGTGGCTCACGGGCCCAGTTGCTCCATGGCATGTGGGATCCTCCCAGACCAGGGCTCGAACCCGTGTCCCCTGTATTAGCAGGCAGATTCTCAACCACTGCGCCACCAGGGAAGCCCTCTGGTACTTTCCTTTTTGTTATGATTGTTCATATGTCTTTTCAACTTTAATCTTCACAACAACTAAATAAATCAGCTTTTGTATTCCCCTTTTCCAGATAAGGAAACCAAGGCTAGGTGGACTAGAGTCACACAGACAGTTAGTGAAGAGTTGGGTGTCCAACACGTGTCTTCTGACTTTAAATCCTATGTGTCTTCCATGACACATCAAGGAGGAGAGAGTTTTCTCTTTGGGGGAATGCGTCTCCCACATGCCTTCTCTTCATTTTTACATCTTCAAAACAGAATTGTGGCTTGGATCAGGGCGACCCATTCCTTTGCAACGCTGGACTCAAGTGAGGGAGTGTGGCCAGCAGGAAGGGGTGCTGTGTTGAGAGAGGGTCTGAGTGTCTACGTTGGGCAGACATGAGGTGGAAAGTCACTCTGAGAAGGAAGAAGGTGGATGTCAACCCCTTTTCGTGCCTGGCAGGGAATCAACAGTGAACTTCTCAAAAAAAAGCCTTGAAACCCTTCAGAAAGCATCATGCCACAGGTGGCACACCGCCATAGAGGCCAGGGCTCAGGAGAAAGGAAGGAGAGTAGCATTAGTGAGGTTCCCTGTGTGCCAGGCATGGGGCTGGGGAAGTTACTTGTTTGATTTGATTTGCGTAACAGTCTTATAAGGTGGGTTTCATGATCCTTGGTTCAGAAGAAGCTGAGGTTCAAAAAGGTTAGATAATTTGCTTACGGGCTAGTAGCTAGTGAAAGGTAGAGCTATGATTCAAATCCAGGATCTCTGACTCCAAATCCATTAGAAAACTAGAAACCTCTCTTTCTCATATATCCTGAAGTGTGGGGAAGTGGGATTTCTCTCCTTCGGAACCAGAAGAGCACCTTACAGATGGCAGCCTAACCAGGTAACCTCTACTTCCTAACCCACCCTGTGCACCTCGTGAAGATTTAGGGGGAGAAAATACTGACAGGGGAAGTTCAGGTTTTTTGTAGAAAGAACCCCAGATGCTCCCTTGCTGGACGAGTGTAAATCTTTAAGGACAGCGACTATGCTTTATTCATCTTTGTGTTCCTGGTGCTTAATGCTGTGCTTGGCAAACAGTAGGGGCTCCATAAATGCAGACTGACTTGGACTTTTAAGTCTTGGGGCTCGAAACTATAGAAGCTATATTGGCAGACTGGCCAAAAGTACACGAATTCATGGAGCAGAACTCAGGGAAAACTACGGAAGGGACAGGATTTTTGAAGGAAACAGGAATTGGGCAGTTAGCGGGGAGGCTTGAAGTCGGCTGTTGCACAAAGTGCATCTTTCCTGGGGTTGAAGAGACCTGGGTTCCAGTCCAGGCTCTGTCACTCACCAGCTGAGGGACCTCAGGCAAGTGGCTTCCCCTCCGCGAGCCTGTTTGCTCCTTTGTAAAGTGAAGGGTTGGACCAGTGTTCTAAGATGCCTTTCAACTTTAACACGGCAAGACTATTGAATCATTACCCCCCACACACCCACTCCAACAGGTTCTAGGGGAAGACCATGAAAGTCACCTCTTAAACAGAAAAGCTTCACCTCCAACCAGGATGAGTGAGGCGCCATCCTCCCAGAAAGGCGAGAATAGACTAGACGGCATTATCCAGATCTTTTCAAGCCTGAGGGTGTGGCTGCTTTTAGGGTGGATGGGCCCCTTTCCTAAAGCTCAGCTCTATAGACAATTGGACTCAGCTTTCAGTGCCACCAGAGAAGCCACAAGCTTCACCAAGGTCAGCTCACCCCAGAGGAGGATGGGGAGTAGGAAACCACTGATCTTGTGGGTGATTCCCAGCTACCCAGTGTGCTGGCCATCTTCCACCCAGGCCTCATTTGCACAGCTAACTGTTATGTCTTCCTCGGTAATTTAGCACTTTCAGACAGTTATGGTTAGATTCTGTTTATTTTTCTAAACCTCACAAAAGCTCCTTAATACAGCAAGGGAGTGAGCCGAGAAGGAGAGGGGGCGGGGGAGTTTTTCTAGAAATATAAACTCAAGGTTCAAACGCTCTTCCCCATCTGTAGGACAGCTGTTGTGGGACCCCGTCCATCCTGAAAGCTCCGGCATCCCATTTCCAGGATCTCTTGCTGGCTCCCCTCCCACCATCATTCCTTTGAGGGAATGTGGCCTTGAGATCAAGCCCCGGAGAGCTGCCAGCTACTGCCACCTGACACCAAGCCTCACTGCCCTTGCCTAAGTCTTTTCCCTCTCCATCCTCACTAGGGGGTCAAGAATGGGGACGTTTATTCCTTGAGGTAAGAGCAGGGGACATGAGGGCTAGAAAAAGAGACTTCTCCATTACATGGTTGAGTAGGAAGAAGTTTGGGGTCCGAGTGGGCCAGCCCCTAACCTAACCTAACCTGGTCTAATTGAACATAGTCT
Organism: Hyperoodon ampullatus; assembly: GCF_949752795.1. Classification (NCBI taxonomy): domain Eukaryota; kingdom Metazoa; phylum Chordata; class Mammalia; order Artiodactyla; family Ziphiidae; genus Hyperoodon; species Hyperoodon ampullatus. Next base: position 89,356,771 of record NC_136920.1, read on the forward strand.
AATCCTAATCCGATGCCCCAGGTGGACTTCTTGTTTTCGTCCCCAGGAGGTTGCCATGTGTCAATCGCCCAGCTCTAGCTAGAGTGGTGGAAGGAAACTGGTGTCATTGAACTTTTGCTGAATGAATGGATGAATGAACGCATGGATGGATGATATCTTAGAGAACTGACTGAAGTTTCAGCAAGAGACAGGAAGACAAGGCCAAGATTGTGTAGCTCACCAAACGCCCTCATGCCCCTTGGGAAGAAGAAAGATTCGTATGGAAGAGGCAGAAAAGGATGAGTTTAAATTGAGGCGTGAAGGATAGAGAACAGGAGAAGTAAGATCGGAAAGGACCCTAAGGTTTGAATCCATTCCAAACCTTTATTTCTTCAGGGGAGGCGCCAAAAGCCCGAAGGGACAGAAACCTTAGTGACCTCCTTAAGGTCACAGAGCCGGACCGAGGACTTGTGTCTCTTGATGGTCTTATCCCTGACAAAACGCTCACTTCGTCTTCTCCACACTCACCTCAAACTCGTTGATTCCAGAAAAGCACCTCACCTAACCTGGGGATCCTCCTTTTTGGGCTTATTAACCCTAAAGTAGTTAGCACTTACCTTGAGTTTACTGTTCTTGAGCCCATTTTGGCATTTGCCTTGTGGCCTCAAGGTCACCCCACTTAAACAGAAGGATGGGTGAGGGTAGCAGAAGCCAGCCATATGGGGACTCTTTTACCCCAGGCTGGCCCCATGAGAGGTTTCCTAGAAGTTTCCAGTGGTCCGCAGACATGGGAATTTATGCAGTCTTGAACGAAGGTGTTCAGACCTTGTCAGTGTTCAAGGACTGGGACACGGACGTACATTTTACCCCTTCATAATTATATGGGCGTCCCAAACAGCAGGCATCACACCCAAATCCCAGACTAGGATTTTCTAACCAAGCGTGTCATTAGAAGAAAATGTAATCCACATGTATCTGACTCACTGATCTCTAAGTTATCCTAATGTTTGACTCTGGGAATGGTTTGATATGTAGTCTGCTTTTTTTCAACTCTTGGATTGGTGAGTTGGCCAAAACAAAATAAACAGCTACCCCAAGAGATGGAAGGAAGCTTCAAGTAGAGGCGTGACCTGCAGGCTCCTCCCCCAGGCCTACCTGGGGAGCACACCAAAAACCCGGAAACATACCTCAATTCATCTCACCCCCAGCTCCCCTTCTGCTTGTACTTCTGGGATTCTGAGCCCTACTACGGAAAATCACCCAGCCCAGGAGATGGTGTCACCACAGATTTATGGCATCTGATCTCTGTTGCACCCAAGAGAGTACACAGAGACCCCATCAGGTGAGCCTCCACAGCCATTCCAGACCTTCACCACTCTTGGGGTCTTCTCAAGACCCCAAGCCCTCTTTCTCAACAATTTTCTGTTTTGCAAAGAAAAGGGGAGAGTCCATCAAGACAGTTTCCTCCATGCCTGTCACTCTCTGCAAACCTGCCTGCCTCCGCGCCCCTCCTCCTCACGTAGGATGCTCTGCTAACTGCATCACCTTCAGCTCCTGTCTGCCGCTCCTGTCTGCCACGCCTGCCTCCTGGCTCCCTCACTCAGCAGGTGTTGTCCTCAAGATCCTCCCTCCCCCACCCCTCCTGCCCCAGTAATTCTCCAAGAAAATCTCAAAGTCTGTTTCCTGGGGAACCTGACCGGAGATAAGAGGGAGTGTTTCAGGCACAGGAAACATGTGATTGGGATCCTGTTTTTTCCTCTGTCCTCTGTCCCATTTCCTCCTCTTTCCCCCCTGAATCTTCAAACTCCATCTCTCCTTAGCATATATACTTCCTCAAGTCCTTCGCATGTTAAAAAATAAAAATTAAACCTACTTTGTACCCGCAGTCCTTCTCTAGCTATGACGCCACACATCTTCCCTCTTGATCAAGCTTCTCAAAAGAGTGACCTGTCATCGCTTGCTTCACCTCACACTCACTCCTCAACCCAGGGTGCACTCCCCCAAGTCACCACCAGTAGGCGCTCCTCAGTCTTTCCCTTACTGGGCTTGTCAGTGGTTATTTGATACTGTCAACCTTTCAGTCTTAATGTGCTTTGCTCCTTTGGCTTGTGGGGTACTGCTCTTTCCTGACTCTCTTTCCACTACTCTGGAGGAATCTGTTTAGTGTCTTTTGTGCCCCCTGCCGCCTTCCCCCCAACTAGATCCATACATGTTGGTGGGGTTTCCATGCCTTCCCTTCTCACTCTACACACTCCCCACTTCTGGCTAAGCTACACCCTCAGGCCCCTGACTCTGCATCTGCACTTCCAGTCAAGGTCTCTCTTCCGAATTCCACCTGAAGTTCTCTGAGATAAAGCAGGACTCCTGAGCGGGACTCTCTTTCCCTTTGAATCTGCTCACCTTTCTGCAGACCCCTACCTTGGAGGAGGGTGTCAACATGTCCCCAGGGCCTCCTCCTCATCTTCAGCATCCAATCAGTCACCCAGTCCTGCCAGTTCAACCTCTTCAGCGTCCCTCCCCTCTGCTCTATACCCCGTCCCCACCCCCCTCCTGTCTTAGTCCAGCACTCGCTGCTTCTTCTTCTTTTTTTTTTTTTGTACATGAATGTTCATGGAAGCTTTATTTCTAACAGCCCCAAACTGGAACCATCCCAGATGTCTTTCAACAGGTGAATGGTTAAACAAATTATGGTACACCCATACCAAGGGTAATACATAGAAAAAACAAACTATTGATACACGCAACAACTTGGATGAATCTCCAAGAAATTATGTTGAGTGAAAAAAGTCAATCCCAAAAGGTCACATGGTGTATGATTCCCTTTATGTAACATTTTTCAAGTAACAAAATTTTAGAAATAGAGGGCAGACTAGCGATTGCCACTGAATAGAAATGAGGATAGGGAAGGGTGGGAAGAAGTGGGTGTGGTTATAAAAGTACAACAGGAAGGATTCTCATGATTTACCTTCTTTCTAACCTTTAAAAAATAAATAACAAGTGTACTGAGTTATTGATATAATTCACATACCGTACAATTCACCCATTTAAAGTGTATACAAATCAATGTTTTTTAGTATATTCACAAATATTTGCAACCATTCTCACACTCAATTTTAGAGCATTTTCATTACTCTAAAAAGAAACCCCATAACTACTAGAGGTCATCCCTACTTCTCTCCAACTTCCCCCAACAGCCCTAGGCAAACACTAATCTATTTTCTGTCTCTATAGGTTTGCCAGTTTCATATATTTCATATCAAAGAAATCGTGTAATATGCAGCACTCACTTTTTTTTTTTTTTTTTTTTTTTTTTTTTTGCAGTATGCAGGCCTCTCACTGCTGTGGCCTCTCCCGTTGCGGAGCACAGGCTCCGGACGCGCAGGCTCAGCGGCCATGGCTCACGGGCCCAGCCGCTCCACGGCATGTGGGATCTTCCCGGACCGGGGCACGAACCTGTGTCCCCTTCATCGGCAGGCGGAGTCTCAACCACTGCGCCACCAGGGAAGCCCAGCACTCACTTTTTGATGGCTATTGCTACAGGCTCCCAACTGGTTTCCCCTCGGCCAGTCTTGACTGTGCTCCATCCATACCACACAGGGCAGCAAGAGAGATATTGTTATGAGACAAATCTTGTCCCTCAGTTCTTCACTTCAACTTCTCCAGTGGCTTCCCATCGCTCTCAGGGTAACATCTCAATTCTTTAGCACAAAAAATCCTGTGGGATCTGGTTTCTGTCAGTCCAGTCCCACTCCTCGTCTTTATGCTACAGCAACACTGAAGTTCATTGTTCTAACTCCCGGGACGCAGCGGGTTTCTCACGGCTCTGCATCTTTCCACTTGCTCCTTCCTCTGCCTGTGTTCCTGTTTCTCAGCTTGTCTGCCTGGAAAACGCCTATTCATCTTCCCAGGTGCAACTCATGCGCTGCCTCCTTCTGGTAGCTTTCCCTGATTTCTTAAGGTGAACTGGAACGCTCTTTCCCTCATCTGCCTCTGCTGCACTTGTACCTGCCCCCATGGGGATCATGATCTCACTATAAGTGCCAGTGTGAAGTTGGAGGCTCTGTCTAACCTCTTTACTTCTAAGCTTCTCGAGAGCAGTGTCCAGATCTTTTCATCTTTGTATCTCTTTTACAAAGTGCAAGGTCTGGCCTTATAATAGGCACTTGATAAATATTTAATTGGTAATTATGCCTAGCTTTTGTTAAGCACTCTTAGTAAGGCCAGGCGGAGTGGTAAGCACTTTAACACCCATTATGTGATTCAGTTCATACAATTACAATTACCTTATGAGGCAGGTGTCGTTATCCATCTTTTAAGGATGAGAAAACTGAGACTTAGAGGGGTCCATCAACTCTCCCAAGCTAGTAAGTGCCTCAGAAGAGGGGTGAACCATGCTCCTAATTAAACGTGCGTGTGTATGCTGCTGTTTGCAGTCCTTCACGCTGATAAACACTCAGTGCAGGGGTTCTGGTGTAGCTCCCAGGAACTGCCTCCCACACTGTCCACCCTGCCCTAGCCCACCAGTGCTTGAAGTTAATGGGCCTCTACCTGTTAACTCGGGCCTTGAGGCCAGCACTTGGTGAATATTTCCACATTCCCAGTTCAGCCAGTCTTTTCTCCCAAGTCAAAATCCTTTCTCACTGCTAGAGTCCCACACCCCTGCCCAGACTCTCTGAGATCTGATGCCTGGTTTCCTGGTCTCCTGGCTAAGAGTTCTGCTTCCTGACTCTTGCAGACTTGTAGCTGGCAACACTCAACAATGCTTGGTTCCCAGACATGTCTGGCCAGTAGGTCTGCTTTGGGCCTTCAGCTCTGGTGTGCACCCCAGGCTAGGCCACACCCCCAGCCCTGATCTGAGCACTTCCCACGTAGACCCAGTGCTCTGAGCATGCCTGCCACCTAATCCAGGGCCTCCTTGCTTTGCTCTGAGTCTCCCTGCCCTGAGTTCAGACCCTCTTGTCTGCTCACACTGACAGCAGCTCAGGGACCAGACAGCCAGAGGAGACAGAGAACAGAGGGAACTCTTGGAAAAGGCCTGTGAGTGCCGATCAGGGACACACGGGAACAGAGGATGGGTGGGTCAACACTCTCTGGTCCTCGTCCCCCACACCTGCAGTCGGAGAGCTCACACCTGAACTTTGGAGCCACAGGCCCACCTTCTGTGGCTTTCTTATCCCTCCATGGCTGTTTGTTTGTCATTAGGGCAAAGTCACATGGCAAGTACAAGTAACATGCTTCTGACAACAGGGCTAGTATTTTAAACCCAGCTTTGATTGCTGTGTTAATGATCACTTGTATCTGACAATAGCGATTATAGTAACAATACGTAATCACTGATGAAGAAAACTTGGACTTTAGAAATACACTGGGGCCAGATTGATCCGAATAGTGAAACTACTTTAAATGCTAACGCATCAATTTTGTTGGTCATTTTTGTTATAATGCACTTCACACATATGATCTTGTTTCAACTCAGTTAATTTTTTTCATACAATAAAGGGGAATACAGCTGGGATTGAAACCCGTGCCACTGTCACCCATCACTGTGGATGGCAGCAGAGCGAGTGCCGGAGGCTTAATATACAGCATTTGATTCATCTTTACAGCAATCACCTAAGATGAGAATTTTGGAGACAGAAGAAGTTTGGTAACTTGCGTACTGTCCCGCAGCTAATAACAGAAAGGCCGAGACCTGAAACCAGATCTGCCTGGTGCTAGCGCTTACAGCCCTGTGCTCTGCCCGCCGCCAGGCCTGGTCTCCATCTGTGGGCCTGTCCGCTAGTCCTGCCGTGTGCTCTAGGCTTCAACGCAGGTTAAACACCACCGCCTCCCCACCCCTCAGTTACCTTGATTTTCTCATGTATTAAACACAAGCTCCAGGACTTCCCTGGTGGTCCAGCGGTTAAGACTGGGAGCTCCCAAGGCAGGAGGCTCAGGTTCGATCCCTGGTCATGGAACTAGATCCCACATGCTGCAACTAAAAGATCTCACATGCCGCAACTGAAAAAAAGATCCTGCACGCGGCAACAAAGATCCTGCATGCCGCCACTAAAGACCCAGCGCAGCCAAATAAAAACAAAACTAAACAAAACAACAAAACAAAAAAACCCCACACAACTCCCTGGTGTTCATCTCCAGTCCCTTTGGCCTAAGGTGATTTCGCCTCTGCTGTTGCCCCACTGGAACTCAAGCTCTAGGTAACTGATGTTCCCACCTGACTTACTGGTAAGGTGCCTGGCGCTCAGCTGTGAGCTGGTTGTCACAGGAAGCCGCCCTTCCCAAGCATAAGACAAGGCAGCTCCTGGGAAGCTCCAAGGTAAGGCCACTGTGACAACATGGTGAGGACTCTTCCTCCACGTGGCTCAGGCCTTGTGGAGAACGTCATTCCAGAACGAGGCAGGGACTTTGCTATCTACTTGTTGTTTCTTGAGATTCAGCTGGATCTGGAATGATGCTTGTCCCCTTTGAAACATCCTGACCACAGAGGGCCACCAGGAGTGAAAATGACCCAGAAGATTGGCAGGGGCCTTTTGGGGGAGGAAGAAAGAGCTCTGATCCGGCCTCTGGAAGACCCATTCTCAAGATCTTGGGGAAGTCATCTTCTCTCCCAGGGCTTCCGTTGGTTGAACTAGTTATTCGATCATCCTGAAGGTGCCCCCACAGTCCAGCTGTCCTCAGGGCTGACCTCTGGGGTTCTTAAAAGAGACTGGGACTGGGGCTGCCAGAGCGGGCCTCGATGGAGCCTGTGGGACGGGTCTCCAAACCCCGAGGTCCCTGATGGTCCCAGCATCCTGACGGAAGGTGGCAGTCTCAGCCACAACGCTGAAAGTAGCCTGTCTGTTAAGGCTGGGGCCCGGCGGGGGCTCCGCGGACATCAGGGGGCACAGGCGTGTGAAAGCGTGCAGCGGGCGAGTGTTTGTTTATTCCAGGAGCGGTTGCTAAGTCGGGGATGTGTGCCAGCAGAGAGCTGCCTGAGTGCCGTGTTTGTTTACTTAAAAGAGCCCAGGGAAGGACAAGGGAGAGACAAGTGCAGGCTCCGTACAACTAGAGATGGTCTTGGGGCCCCTCGGAAGGGTCCCCGTTTACGGTGATGCTGCTGCTGGTTCGAGAGCGCCCCCTTCAGGCCCACAGGCTCCGGTGTATCCTCCTCACCAGCTGCTCTACTGCCGACCCTCCACCCAAGCTGCGTAGAATTGCTAATCCCCCATCATCCCTTCTTGCTGGGGGTCTCCTGGCGGCAGGGTTCTGAGAGAAGGTGGAGGAGAACCAGGAGGGACTGGGGTATAATGACAGAACGGCTAGTTCTAAACTGGGCTCCACTGACCATAACTGCATGGCCTTTGGCGAGTTGCTTCACCTCGTCGGGCCTCACCTGGCTCCCCATCTATAGAATGAGGTTGATTTCAGAGTTTCCTTGCAGATCTGTGTCGTTTCTTTCAGGAATCGGAGACCTACACCAGCTGCTTCCCATCCCGTGGGACCTGTAAGCAGGTCCCACTACTCCGGTCTCATCTCACTCCCATCCCCGCCAGAGAGCACTCCCACCCCTTAGCTTAGGGCTGGCCTCAGCCTCCTAGCCCCCCACCCTCCATCTTCCAGGTTACATATTGGTCACATGTTCTCTGACTTCAGGAGAGAGAGAGAAAGGGGACAAACCCACAAGAGACCCTCCTGATTCCCTGTCCGCCATCAGCCGCAGGCCAGGCAGTCCTGTTTCCCCAGAAGCTGGAGCTGGCTGGAGTTCAGGGTTGGTACTTCCCAGCTGGGTGGCCCCAGGGACTCCCCAGAGGCATCTCCCTTCCTCCCCCTGCCCTAAGGCCCCAGCAATGCATCTGCAAGTCTCTGAGGGAGCATGGCCCCCCAAACACCGGCTGGCTGGCAGCCAGGGCTGGTGTTCTGGCTCCTGCACCAGCCAGAGGGGTGGCAGGAAGGCCCTGTTAATCCCCTGGGAGAAAGATCCTTGGCAAACAGAGAAGAGTGAGTGCCTGCCCTGTGCCCCCACCCCGGGGCCATGGACTCCATACCCCAGAGTCTTCCAGACAGGCTTCGTGCCTCAGTGCTTTGCTCACAGCCCCAGGGTGCTTGGGCTGGGATCCCAGCTGGGCCTGTCTGGTAGGAAAAGGGAGACCGGGTTCTTCCTTTTCAGGTTAAGGCTCTTGTGTAATCTATGGCTGACCTGTGTTCCTCTCAAAAGCCCAGAGGAATTATGAAGAAAGAGGGTAGGTGGGCACGTTTTGCCCCCTCCAGGCTCCAGCCTTCTCTAGCTCCCATCAGCCTGTGGCTTTCCTGACAGAGAAGCGACCATAAGTGCTAGGCTCAGGGCTACTAATTCCTTCTCCTCCTTACCCAACTCCCCACCACCCACCTCCGCCCCCAGCACACACAAACACATACACCCAGAGTCAGCCCTCTGCCCCTGAGGCTGCCTCTCCTGCTGGTGCCACATAGAAACAGATGAAGAGCTGGAAAAATCACCCCAGGGCCAAAGAGAATCAGTGTGGAAAAAGCAGGGGAGAGAGTGAAACCAGATATTGAGAAGGTAGCCAGGGGGGAGGTGTTCCCCCCGGCAGACCTCCTGCCATCCTCCCTCGGAACCAGGGCCTGGATGGGGGGCCCAGGCCCAGGCCCAGCCTTGGTCCGCCTTTCTCCCTGCTTGCTCAGCTGGCAGGCCCCTGCTCCTCTAGGCCCCTAGTCCCAGATCTGGGAAATAGGATTCTTCCCCCCCACCCGCCGCCGAGACAACCTCTCCTCTTGCTTGGCTGTCACTTGGTGAGCAAGGTACCAAGGGCTGAGCTATTGCTTGCTTTCTCCTACCTGTCTCCGCCTCACCTCCATATCCTTCCAGCACGGTACCAAAGTAAAGCTTTGAATTTGGGATGGATTTTGCTCTTCCCAACAGCAAAGAGGAAGTAAATCTGGTCTCAATTTGAGACCTCTCTACATTCCCAAGGGAACTGGTGCCTCATTTGAGCCTGGAGGGTCATTTAAGGGCCACTGCCAGGCCTGGCTCGGCACAGACCTCAATGCAGGAGGGGCTGGCATGATGCTCGCTGACAAGGGTCAGTAGGTAGAACTCCCTTGGGTTCCCCCCAGGCCACAGCATGGTTCTGGCATTCCCAAGGGGAATGTTCCAAACCAAGCAAGGTCCACTGTGTCCAGGTGGACCATTCCCAAACCCATTTCTATCACGGATCAGTTCCCAGAAACTTTCCAAGGTGGGAAATCACAACTGAAGCTGGTTGTTTAGATTGGAAAATCTGGGTATAATGTCGTTAGAGAAACCAGAAAGTCTCCTCACGTGAACTTTTGCTCCCTCGGCCCGTCCACTCCTCTCTCTTGAGTCACGGCAATCAGCAACTTGAACACAGGGCTTTCCACTGTGCCAAGTGCTCCCACAGGCCCTGCCCCTGCGAGATAAGTGATCCTTCGCTCCACCCAACAGAGGCCGGAACCGAGGTTGCCCTGCCCTGGGGCCCGCCTGAGATTGTACCAGCAGCAGGTGCAGGCAGGGCCTGACTCGAAATCTTGAGTTCCTTCCCTGGCATCCTTTCTGCCAGTCACCCGGAGACGTGTGGGGGAACCAGAGCCCCCTGATGATTGGCAGGAGGAAGGGGCTGACTTGACTGCCTTCCAGCTGGGTCTTTGGTGGTGACCTCAGCCTTCTCACATCCCCAGGCGGCATCGCCAGATCTCCTTCCTGTGTGTCTGCCAGGTGAAAACTTGTCCTTTTCCTCTCTCTCTGGGTCACCTGCCCCAAAGAACCCCTGCTCCTTCTCTGCTTCTCCACTCTTTCCCCCCAATATTTTTGCCCTGGCTTCGGAAGGGAGGGCAGGGGTCACCCCAGTGGAGGGGCCAGCATTCCCAGGGTGTCTGGCTCTTACACTGCCTCATGTGCCCTCATTTTTGCTTTGTCTCCACCATGGAAACTGAACTCTGTTGGATGCTTTGGGGCTTGCAAAGAACCCCCAGTACCTTCCCCCACCCTTAGACTTACTATGTGACCTCAAACAGGAATTTAGACTCTTCTGGGCCTTTCTGTTCTGGAGCAGAAGGATAAGGGAACCCAAATCTAGACTCAAGAGGCAGAAGTGAGGTTAGAGGCACAAAATGTATCCTTTTTTTCCAGAGCAAAAGTCTGTTCCAGTCCATCTGGTCCTCTAAGGCAGCCATTCCTTTCACCCAATGACCTTAGAATCCCCACCCCAGGTCTCTGAGGGAAGGTGATTGTGCAAAAGCCAAGTTTATCCCAAGTAATGCAATGAATATCTTGGAGGGGATGGGGTGGGGAGCAGGTTTTATCCAAAACACATGTTATTGCCACTATTCTAGTTATCTTGGATATTTCCTGCATGTTTGTCACCATGGCAACTGACTCAGCACAAAACCTTGTTTGCTGGGCCCTGGAGTCCGGCAGAAAGGCCATGTGGTGTCAATTTGGGCCTCTTGGTGCTTTTCTGTCTCTCTGTCTGTCTCCCCCAGCTTGTGTCTCTCTGTCGTTTTGTCTCTGTCTTTCCTCAGCCTGTCTCTGGGCCTCTCTGTTTTCTTGTTCCAGGAAATAGCTGCTCCTGCATCCCTGGGTGATGGAGGTAGAGCCAGTGGCCTGCTCTACTCACCCAAACCCTCCCTCCTCCCGTCCTGGCAGTCCTTGACTAAGGATGTCCCCGAAGGGATGGGAAAGCCGCACGGGAAACGCAGGAGACCGACCTTTGGTGGAGAAGGGGCTCAGCCAGGCTCGGGGCTGTTTGTTTGACATAGACCTGGGCTCCCTGCCCCCTGAAGGCCCTCGGGAGGGAGGGCTTTGGGTTCTGGGAGATGCCCGTTAGCAGGATGCCGGCTTCTGCTCCTGCCTCTCCCCATGTGTGGCAGTGCAGTGGCCCTGGCTCTCATAGCCTTCGTTCCCTGGACGTTCGGAGACGAGGTAGGTATAGAGTAACAGATACGGGGAAAGAGCTAAAACTCACACGGAGGAAGCAGAGGAAATCTGAGGAGTGCCCCCCAGTGGGAGGGGCTGCGAGGTCTCTAGGTACCCTGCTCTCCCAGCGGCCCTCCGGCTTCTAGTGCTTTCTCCCCGGCTGTGGGGTGTGGCAGAGCCATCACAGACAGCAGTGGCCCTCCGTGGGAGCACCAGGCAACAGGGAGGGTGTTGACGACACCAGCATGTGAGGGAGCTGGGCCAGCGTCTGGAAAAGGCCGAGTGAGCAGACAGAATATAAACAGGCAGCTCCGCGGGAGGTGAGGGTGTCTCCTGGCTTCACCACCCCCTCCACCCCTGGGTCTTCCTTCCCTTCATGCCCAGGAGGCCCAGGCCTGCCAGCTGCTCTCCACCAAGTTGCTGCATCCACACCCTCTGGAGAAGCCTTTCCAGACCACCTTCCCAGTCTCCACATTTGTCCTTGGCTGTTTCTGATCAGGCCTGGTCCCCACTCCCTGAGCAAGGTCGCCCTGGAAAGTGTACGGACCCAGATGTTCGGGCAGGGTTGGCAGCCCTCACGGGACTGCTTGGGGGAGCGAAGAGAAGCGGCATCGGACTAAGAACCCGGGGGCTGAGTCAGAAACTGCCCTTGCTCATCGTGACTCCTGCAGGCTCAGCCCTCAAGGGTGATGGGACCCGGGATGAAAAGGGAGAGAATGGCTAGGCAGCTGTTGGGTGGGGCCCTGAGGGCGGTACCCTATTGTCACGGGGTCAGCATCCAGAAGAGTACAGCAAATTAGCCTTCTTTTGGGCCAGTGCCATTCCAAGGAGGTCCAATCTGCTGGATGGGCCAGAAGAGCAGGAAGACAGTCAGAAAGGACAGCAACAGCATGGCACTGGGGGTCAGCCAATAGGGTGCAGGGGCCCTCTGGGCTCTGGGGGACCTGGGTGCCAGGGACCAGTCCCAGGGAGAGGGTCTACCGAGAATTACAGGGTGTGTCAGGGCTTCAGTCATATTGGAAGGGATTCAGGAAAAGCTCTATTCCCAGTGAGGCACTGAAAGGCCACATGGGAAACTAAGGCAAGGCCAAGTTGGCAGAGGCTTGGGGGAGACAGAGGGTGGGCAGGCCTAAGAGTGCCCAGAGTGGTAGAAAAAGCAGGAGTTATAGAACCAAACAGACATGGCTTGACGTCCAGCTTCACCATTCAGCCTGGGGCAAGTCCAAGAATTCTCTGAACCTCAGTGTTCTCACCTGTAAAATAGAGAAAATACCAATTTTACAGGTTCTTATAAGGAGTATCTAAGATGTTCTTTAGAAAGAATAGTGTCTAAGATCCCATGGGAGGTGGCTGATCTCCCTTCCCTGGAAAGGGGGGATGATTCCACACCCTTCTTCTAAGACTAATGCGTTTCTTGGTTTTGTTAGGATTGGTCCAGAACCTGTCTGGGCTAGAGTGGGCAGGGTTGGTGCTGACAGCTGAGAGGACACAGCAGGGTTCTGAGCCCGGAGAGCAGGCGCAGGGGTGGGATGGCTGGCCCCCACCTGGTGCACAAGAGGGCAGTTGTATGTGAGAGTAGTTTGTGGGGAGGGTCCCCTGCCGGTGTGCTGGAAACCAAGCCGCAGTGTCCAAATCCGCCCCTCCTCGAGGGGGCCGTGCAAGCCTCACTGAGTCACAGGCAGGCCTAGAACCCGAGGCCACGGTGTTCAAGAAAAACGTCCCAAAGGATCAGAGGACCCAGCATGCGATGGGGTGGACGCTTGACCCAGGCAGCAAGAGCCAGGGCGTGAAGCCAAGGCTAGAGATGGGGTGGCCTGGGCATGGGACAAAGGGCTCCGGGCAAGCTCGTGGCAGGCAACAGGCCAGGCTGCAGATAGACACGCCGGGCCACTAGGCCTCAGGGATGGTCCCTTTTTCCAGCCGGCATCTCCAGCTCCACCCAAAGTCCAAGGCAGTAACCTTTAGTCCCCACAGGTCCCTGCAACCTGGAGTGAGTGAGTAGTCCTCTGCGGGCCTCTGTTTTCCTGCTGGACTAGTGATGCTGAGGACAGAGAAGTGGGTTGTTAAGAGGAGGCCCGGGAGCAGGTGCTCCGAGGGAACAGTTGGCTGGAGCAGCGCAGGGCACGGGAGAAGGGCGGCGTGGGCCGAGGCAGCTGCGGAGGGCTCCAGGGCTGCAGACGGGGCGCCAGCTCACCCCACGTGGGGCTACAGGGGTTTGGGTGGGAGGGAGGGGCCTTGCACTCCTCCCTGTCCTCTCAGCCCTCCCCATAGAGACCACAACTCAGGGCCCAGCTGTCCCCTCCCAGTGACTCAGGCTTTGGCTGCCCTCCTGCCCACGCCCAAGGCGGGTCCGGTGCCCCATAACAGGAAGGGCTGTGCTCTGGGTGCAGAGGAGGGGCGCTGCCGAGGGCCTCGGTGCAGAAGGAGAGGTCTAGGCGGAGAAGTCCTTGCACCTTCCGGCTGGGTCACCCTGTGCCGCCTGGGGAACGTGGCTTCGGGCTGTGGTGGGAAGCTGTCCTCCGCCCTCTGCCCTGAGCATGGCAGGCCACTTGTTTCTCATTAGCAAACTTCACGATGTCATCACAGCGGGGTGGATGTGCATTTTTGTCCTATTTGCTGGAGCCGTGGGTAGATGGTGGGGACGTGCGGGCTGAGCCAGGGACAGAGCCCGTGGGACCCAGGGCAGGGGTTGCGGCCATGTTGGGCAGAGCCATTGGGGGGCCACAGGAAGCCATGGTCCCTGCTGGAGCCCAGGGGCAGCTTTGCAAAGACGTGGGGAAAAGAGACAGGAGGAACCAGTGATGCTGGGATTATAGTTATTGGCTGTAACTGTTGTTAATAATAATAATTAGCCTTCATTTCTTGAGGGCAGGCCTGAGCCAGGTGGTTCGTGTATATTATTTCTTTAATTCTCCCAATAATTCAGTTTTACAGATGAGGAAACTGAGGCTCAGAAAGGTTAAGTAAATGCCTTCGTTGTCATAGCAATGAAGCATTAGAGCTGGGATTTGAACCCAGGCTCTCTGATATCCTGACATCTTTTCCATTATACCACATTGCTTCTACCAGGGTCTGACCTTTTTGTGCCCTGGGCACAGTCTGTTAAAGCGTGGGAGACCCCTCTCAGAATAATGTTTTTATAAACAATATAATGGATTCACAAAGGAAACCAATTACACTGAAATATAGTTATCAAAACACTAAAAATGTGTGATATAGTAATATATGTGCTTTTTATTAACACATTAAATAATAAGATCTAATAACTATCATAATTTCAAAATAGCGATGGATGCAAAAATATTTTGTGATATCGGTGAAAACTGCTGTGTGATTTCTACTGGTGGCAAAGTTATGGGTACTGATAACACTGATATTCTTTTTTTTTTGTCTTTGTAAAGTTTTATTGGACCACTGCCTTTTCCATTCATGTATGTATTGTCTATGGCTACTTTGTTTTTTTTAAATCAATTTTTTATTGGAGTATAATTGCTTTACAATGTTGCGTTAGTTTCTGCTGTACCACAAAGTGAATCAGCTATACATATACATGTATCCCCTCTTTTTTGGATCTCCTTCCCATTTAGGTCACCACAGAGCACTGAGTAGAGTTCTCTGTGCTGTACAGTAGGTTCTCATTAGTTATCTATTTTATACATAGTATCAATAGTGTATATATGTCAGTATCAATCTCCCAGTTCATCCCACCCCCACTTCCCCCCTTGGTATCCATATGTTTGTTCTCTACATCTGTGTCTCTATTTCTGCCTTGCAAATAAGATCATCTGTACCATTTTTCTAGATTCCACATATATGCGTTAATATACGATATTTGTTTTTCTCTTTCTGACTTACTTCACTCTGTGTGACAGTCTCTAGGTCCATCCACATCTCTACAAATGACCCACTTTTGTTCCTTTTTATAGCTGAGTAATATTCCATTGTACATATAACACTGATATTCTTTTTTTTTTTAAAGATGTTGGGGGTAGGAGTTTATTAATTAATTAAATTTTTTTTTTTTTTTTGCTGTGTTGGGTCTTCGTTTCTGTGCGAGGGCTTTCTCTAGTTGTGGCAAGTGGGGGCCACTCTTTTTTGTTTTGTTTTTTTTTTTTGTGGTACGCGGGCCTCTCACTACTGTGGCCTCTCCCGTTGCAGAGCACAGGCTCCGGACGCGCAGGCTCAACGGCCATGGCTCACAGGCCCAGCCGCTCTGCGGCATGTGGGATCTTCCCGGACCAGGGCACGAACCCGCGTCCCCTGCATCGGCAGGCGGACTCCCAACCACTGCCCCACCAGGGAAGCCCGGGGGCCACTCTTCATCGCGGTGCGCGGGCCTCTCACTGTCGCGGCCTCTCTTGTTGCAGAGCACAGGCTCCAGACGCGCAGGCTCAGTAGTTGTGGCTCACGGACCCAGTTGCTCCGCGGCATGTGGGATCCTCCCAGACCAGGATGGCTCCTAGGGGCCATCCACGTTCCTTGTCATGTGTCCCTGCCATCTTCAAGCCAGCACACGATTATGGAATCCTCATGCTTCAAATCTCTGACTTCCCTTCTGTCACCAGCTGGAGAAAATCCTTTGCTTTTAAAGGGCCCATGGTGATTATTTTGGGATGGTCTAGGTAATCTCTCTTTTACAGCACAGCACAGCATAATCCCACGAGAGACACCAAGAGACAAAGTCATGGGGCCATCTTAAAGTTCTGCCCACCACACCTGTACTACACATTTACATTTCTGTTCCTTAGAAATTACAACTTCCCAGAGTCCTGTGTGTTCCCGGCAGCCCTGGTGGGGATAGCCCACCAGGGGACTTTGCTTCATAGCCAGGATCAACTCCTTCCCCTTCTTGACCTCAGTTTCCCCTCAGAGAACTCAATGTAATTCTTTAAAATCCATGTGTAGGAATTGGGCGCCAGCACAGCACGTTCAAGGGCCTTGCTTTGCCTGGTAGGCTCTGAGGTGCACAGGTGGAGACTGACATGTATGTAAGAAAGTGCACAGGGTCCTCGGTGGTGGAGACAGATAATCACGACACCCTGGGGACCAGCAGAGGGAAGAGACGTTGCTATTTGAGTCTAAAGGGCCTGAAGGAAGACTGGGAAAGCTCAGGGATGAGGAATGATTTGAACAGGACCCCGAGGGTTTGGATAGGCCAGAATCGGGAGGACCGTTTGGGCAGAGGGGACCGAGCCAGCAAAGCCCGGCAGAGGGGGGTCCTGGTGCACGCTGGGGTGGCGTGTGCCCCTGGAGGTTAGAGCACCTGGTATTTGGGGGTCGGGGAGGAAGGAGGGGAGGGGTGGCATAGTACAAGAAAGAGGCAGGGGCCAGACTGGAGGCCTTCACAGCTCCAGCAGCAGGAATAGGAGGGCCTGCAGGCCCTGGAGTGCTGAGTGGGAAACTAAGCTGCCAGGGACATGGTGCAGCTCCATCAGCTCTGGCAGCCAATAAGGCTGCGATGGGGCAGTTGGGAGGCAGCCTACCACGGTGATGGAGGCAGGAGTCCTGGGGCTGGCTCTGCCAGCTGCTCATGGAGGGACTCTGGGCCATGTTTGGAACATTGGGGAAGGGCAAGAAGCCTGAGTAGGTAAGGGGCAGAGTGTGTGTGTGTGTGGGCGCGTGTGTGCAGCAGATCACATAGGGCCTTGCAGGCCATCCGAGAGACTGTGGTTTGTATCCTGGGTGAGGCGGGAAGACTGTAGAAGTTTCTGAGCAGAACACTGGCATGATGGGCCTTAAGTAGCAAATGGTCGTCGTACTTGCTCAGCGGCGGGCATGGTTTGTGCCCAGGGCTGCCAGGGCATGGGATACAGGAGCACTGCATGATACGGTCTCTATCCACAGAGAACTACACTCTGCTGGGGAGACATGGCAAGGCGATGCGGAGAGTGGCAAGATCCAGGGCTTTAAGACAGAGGAGTCTGGGTTTGAGTCTTTCCTCTACTGCTTCCCAGCCTGGAAAGTTACCCAAGTTCTCAGCTACTGCAATGACCACACCTGCTTGATGGGGTGATTTTGGAGCGTGGCTCATCACAAAGTGCCATGTGCAGAAATAAATAGTAGCTGTGTTATTATTTAAATAATAGTATGAGGTAGCCTTAAACTCCTCATCCAAGGGTGCAGATGGCAACTGATGGTCTGGAGGCTGTGGGCCTCCTCAAGGCAGGGGAGACGGCTGACCTCCAGAGGTGGCAGGAATCAGGAGGTGGAGGACGGGACCTGGCAAAGCCCAGGGCCAGGAGTAAGCGTTGTGTTCTCCACAAAGACACACGAGGTGAGGTCAGCGTGACATCTCAGATGGAAGCTGGGGAGGGGGGAGGCACGAGCAGGTGCTGAATTAAGCCGGTGGGAAGACCCAATCCTGAAGAGCATGAACAGGAATTGTGGAATTGGAGGTGACAGGGAGTGGGAGAGGGATTGGATTCGGGGCTGGGGGGCAGGGAGGGAGGAGCAGGACAGACCCACAACAGGGCCAGAAGGGATGGGATGGGATGGTCCCTGGGCAGGTGTCTCGACACCCACGATTGCCAGGCAGGAGGAAGCAGGCCTGTTTGTCCTGAAACCTGATCTTTCCGGCAGCCCTCCCCCTCAGCCTGATGGACCACGGAGGGGATGGGGGGGTTGGTGGGGGGGCGTCCCTTCCCGAGGCATCATTTCCACCCGCATCCCAGCAGCTCTTTGAGAGGACAGGAGTCCCAGGAGAGTCCCCGAGGGGAGGGACACAGTACCACTCCCTCTGGGTGCAGCCCCCAACTTCTCTCTTCCTATGTTACCCACCCTGGGGTCTGTGCAGCCTCGTTAGGTTCCAGGCCAGGGATTCCCGACCTGGTCACACCAAGTGCCCAGGTGTCCCTGGAGGCAGTTTTGGAGGTTGGGGAGTTATTTTAGTGTTTATAGAAACATCTCATAGAAATCATATATTTTCTATAATAAGATTGACTCCTGCTCACCCTTCAGATACCAGCTTAAACTTCATTCCTCTGGGAAGCTTTCCTGACATTTTACATGTCAGGTTCCCAGCAGGAACAGATGGCTCATTGCCATCTCATTGTAATTGAGAGTTTAAGAAGGGATTATTGAAAAAGCTATTGGCAGATATAATATGATATCGCTTATATGTGGAATCAAAAAAAAAAAAAAAACACGATACAAATGAACTTATTTACAAACCAGAAACAGACTCACGGACATAGAGAAAAAACGTATGGTTACCAGGGGGGACGGGTTGGGGGGATGGATAGATTGGGAGTTTGGGATTGACATGTACACACTGCTATATTTAAAATAGGTAACCAACAAGGACCTACTGTATAACACAAGGAATGCTGCTCAATATTCTGTAATTACCTAAATGGGAAAAGAATTTGTAAAGGAATAGATACATGTATATGTTAAAAAAAGAAAGCTCTTGGCAGTATTAATGGATACTAACAACAGCATCTTGAGCCCTCAGCCACCTGAGGCCCAAAGGGACAAGGGAAAGGGGCAGTGACTGGACCCCTGCGAGACTGGAAGTGATAGAAGGGGCTGCCTGGCAAGTTCTGTGGCCTTCAGGAGAGGATCCATGGTGGCTGATCAGAGAGGGAACTGACACCCTCCTCAGGCAGGGCCTCCCATTGGCAAAACCCACCTGGAAGCTGGACGGCAGAGGAATCCCTCTGATAGAGTCCTAAGTCAGGCCTTGAGGCCTGGGGCAGGGTGACCCAGGAGTAGAGTGGATTTGGAGGGACAAAGGAAATTATCCACCTTACCTCCTGTGTTAGTCTGCTCGGCTGCCATAACCAAATACCATAGACTGGGCTGCTTAATCAGTAGAAACTTATTTCTCACCATTCTGGAGCCTGGATATCCAAGATCAAGATGCTGGTCAATTTGGTCCCTGGTGAGGGCTTTCCTCCTGGCTTGTTGATGGCCACCTTCACACTATGTCCTCATATGGCCTTTCTCCAGTGCACGTGGAAAGAGAGCTCTCTTTGTCTCTTCTTATAAGGGCACTGATCCCATCATGGGGGCCCCACCCTCATGACCTCATCCAACCCTCATGACCTCCAAATACCTCCACATGGTGGGGTGTGTGTGTAGGGCTTCAACATATGCATCTGGGGACACAAACATTCAGGCCTTAAAACCTCCCAAGGCTGCGTTCGGTGTCTCCTGAATCTCTCATCCAACCCTGTGCTTACCTAGAACATAACATTGTCATACTTTATTGTAATTGGCTTTTTCCTTTTCTGTATCACCTGCAAGACTTAACTCTTCCTGAGAGCAAGGGCTATGGTTTATTCATATGTGCTCAATAAAATTCATTGGGAAAAATGAATAAAATTGTTGCTCAGACTAAGACATCACATTTCTTTACTTTGGCTGAAATTGCATCATCTCAATGTGTCAACAGTAGTTATGTCCAGCAATCAGAAGCTTGGATCAACAGTTATGTAGGCCTGCTTATTAGAACACGAGGCAGTAAAGCAAATTAGTAATTTAATGAATTCAGTTTGTTTAGTGGATAAAAAATCCTTCAAAACAGTTCATGGGGTGAGAGCGGGAACAATAAAAGGAGTCCTTGGTGATGAAAAATCTCTGAAAAGACCCCATTAGTCATGATGGGTGGGCCATTCCAAGGGTGTTCACATAGCCTGTGTAACTCACAACAGGACAATGCATGGTCCTCCCAGGCCCACCAGGCCCCCAGTTATAAACGGGGCTTCCTGGAGT
Organism: Hyperoodon ampullatus; assembly: GCF_949752795.1. NCBI lineage: Eukaryota > Metazoa > Chordata > Mammalia > Artiodactyla > Ziphiidae > Hyperoodon > Hyperoodon ampullatus. The sequence continues at coordinate 89,376,377 of NC_136920.1, forward strand.
AGTCTCTATGGGCCTGCCTGCCTCTTTCTACCTCCACTGTCCCTATCAAGCCAGGCCACCAGTCCTTCCTCTTAAACTACTGCCCACTTTGCCTGGGAGTGAAGTCTTACCATTTCCCCTTCTGTCCTACTCCTGGTTACAAAAACACAAGCTTTGACATCTGGCCTGCCTTGTTTGAATTCTGGCTCTACCACCTATTTGCTGTGTGACTTTGGATGACTTACTTAACTTCTCTGAGCCTCTTCATTTGTAAAACTAGGGTAACTGTGAAGATTAGAAAAGATATTGCACCTCCAGCCTAGACTGCTGCTCCAGGAGCCTATCAAATCCCACCCTTTTCCATTCTGGCCACCACCTTCCACCCCACCTCCTTTCTTTTCTCTACCCAGGGACACTGGATTATGCCATTCCTCTACTCAAAACCTCGCCACGGCTTCTAATTTCACTTAGAACACAATCCAGGTTCCTTATGGGGCTGCAAAGTCCCCTACCGTCTCACAGCTGCCCTTGTTTCCTCAACCCGGACTGTTTTCCTCCCACTTGTCCCTGTCATGTTTCAGATCTCAGCTTAAATGTCATTTACTCAGAGGAGGCTTCCCCAAACCCCAGAGTTCCCTGTTGCGTTCTCACGATGGCCTATACTTTCCCATCACTGCACCCACTGCATCCGGTGAAAACTTATTACAACTCCTCGTGTGATGGATTGAGGCCTGGCTGTCCGCTCCACCAGGAGCTTCATGAGAGCAGGAAACTTGACTGCCTTCCCCACTGCTGAATCCCCAGTGGCCTGTGCAGTTCTGTCCAATGCATATTTGTTAAACGAATAACAAAGTAAAAGGTCTTTCCTGGAATGCCAACAAGCTTGCTGGGGAGACACAGACTGACATAGAAAACTATTCAGAACAACGCTGGGTAAGTTGTGTCTAGCCATCTCCAGAGAGCATGGCCCTCACCCTTGGGGCTTTAGGAATTCAGAGAAAGGAAGAAAGGGTATTAGCTACTTTGTGAAGACTCTGCTTGAGGCCATGCATTCCAGAGAGAAGGAAGAGAGCAGGAAAAGTAACATTGGTCATGTGTCTACAGCATGCTAGAATCCTACCATACGGCATCTTTTTACATCTTCACAGTTATCTAGTTTTACAAAGGAGGAAACTGAGACCCAGAGAAGGTAAGTAAATCATCCGAGGTCACACAGCAAGTAACTGGCAGAGCCAGGATGTCATACCAGGCAAGCCAGATGTCAAATCTTGTGTGTTTGTAGCCAGGCATAGGACAGCAGAGGAGGTGTAAGGCTTTACCCAGGCAAAGTGGGCAGTGGTTCAAATGGGGCTTATGACAGAATAGCTTCTAATCTATAACTCTGAAACTTGGGTTTGTTCTGACACTGAGTCCAGGTCTTAAATGCCACTTAGGTACATGCGGGTTCTGAGAGGTCCAACGACAAACAGGGCAGTTGGGCCCACCCAGAGCAGCTGCAGCCCTTGGAGATGGCCTGAAATTGGACAAGGCCTGGAATGAGGGTCTGGGCACTGCTCCCAGCATCTGACCTCGGACGGAGACAGCAGAGCTGTGGCTTGGGAGATTTTCCTTCCTCAGCTAAGACCCACTGGAGCCTGTTATAAGGATCCAGGTAAGGGAGCTAGGTGGTGCCGGGTGGGCGCTTCTGCCTTGGTGAGGTGGGGGAGGAGCAGGAAGGGGTCACTCTTGCCAGGCTGACCTCAGCTGGGTAATGCGATCAGCCTGTCATGGTTCCAGTCCTGATTGGGAAGAACAAAGAGGCCAGGCCCCTCTGCCTCCTCCGTCCCAGGAATGCAGCTGGGGCCAGGCTGTGACCAATCGGGAATGCAGGTTGGGAGCGCAGCGAATGCAGTTTGTACAGCCAGCCTTTCATGCCGTGAAGGGAGCGGGCTCACAAAGCTGGCTGACATGCCCCTGCGCTTCCAGCTTTGATATCCCAGCCCTGCCTTGGGGGAACTGCGCATCCTCAAGATGTCTGGTCCCGCCTGCCCTGCTGTGGCCCTTGCGGTGGTCGTGGGGTGGGGAGTAGGAAGTCCAAATCCATACACCGCACCCCCAACGATGCTCTCCCAGTTGCAGGCATCTCCTTGTCCATCTCTGTCCATCTCGGGAAATTTGAGAAACAGGCAGAGGGAGGGAAGGGAGTTCGGCCGAGCCTCCTGCCTGCTCCTCAGGGTTGGGAGAGATGGGTGCATAGACAGGCAGACGGATGTCCCATGGGAGAGGCTGCCAGGCCTTGGCAGCTGCCGCTGGAGATGGGTCACAGAAACCTCCTGAGGCCACCCCCTCCAGGGAGATGGATAATGCTGGGATTGGTGGGTCTGCCTCCTGGGATGACGGCTGAATGCTTTCTGCATTCCGAAGCTCATCACCTCCCCTCCGCAGCCCAGTTCTACCAGTGTGGGGTCCCCTGGGGCTGCCCGTCTCTGCCCTCTCAGTTATCCACTGCCCCCTCCCCTCCCACCTCCTCCACGCTCCCTGCGCTTCCTCCTTTCCTGGTGTAAGCAGTGCAGTGCTTTACCGTTCACAAAGCACATTTATACACACTAGATCATTTGATCCTTAGAAGAACCCTATGCTGGAAGGGAAGGAGGAACGGAGGAAGCAGAAGCTTCTGGGAGCAAGAGGTTTAAGGCTATCAGATGGCATGTTCACACGGATGTTCCAGTTTCCTCAGATGTTGGCAGGAGTGGAGATGGAGAAGATGTCAGGGAGCCAGGAGCTAAAGTAGCCCACCCTGTGGGGACCAGGAGCTCGGAAGCTTTCTAGCCCCAGTGCCCGGAGTACTGGGGGCACTTAGTAAATGTTCGTCGACTGCTTGAATATGCCTGGTGTTCTCTTGATATCCCTGCCTTCTATTTGCTCTTATGAAAAGATCTGAAAGCCACACTGAGATGTAAGCAACTGGTTGATAATTTTCAGACGACGCCTCACAAAGGAGTCAGTTCTTGTGTTACAGATGTCATTCCAGTGAGCAGACACTGGAGACTACAGTGGGAAGACCCAAGAGACAAGGACAGAGGAGAGGGCTTTCCCAGGCAGACCCCTGGCCTACCAAGGCTTCGGGGGCTCCCAGCTAGGGGTCACAGGAAGGAGACTTTGATGGAGCAGAAAGGAAGCCCGGGAGGAGCTCTGGCATCCCCTCCAAAACCGCCCTCTCAGATTGGGAGGGGCTGAGGGACCTCAGAAATGACCTAGACCTTTGATTAAAAAGAAAGGATATATCCCTAATTTCTACTGTTCTCTGTGGTGGCTTCATTCACTCAGACCTTCTGGCAGCTCCTGGTTTTTGTCATCCCAGCTTCCTAACCAGAAAGAAAACAAGGTTTCTCTCTCCTGGATCAGGTTGGTGTGAAGGATCCTGGGAACGGACTCCACATTGGTCCAGCTTGAGGGGTGCTCACCTCCCTAGGACCCATGATGGTGGCCCTGGAAACAGCATGACCCTGTGCATATTTGGACTGCAGGTTAAAGGATGCAGAAGGAGGAAACAGCTCCCCAAGACAGAGGGTGATCTCATACGTGGCCTCCATTTGAACCCCGAGCTAGGCAATCACCCCACACTGAGTCTACTACAAAGCAAGTTCATTACAGCATTTACATACATTCTGTTGTTTATCGATAGGGAAACAGGTGAGTAAATTATGGCACCTTTTATGGAATCCTATGCAGCTGTTAAAAAGATTGAAGAACTGTATATCTTTAGATGGAAAATATCCTTAATATATTAAGTAAAACATGTTTCAGAGCAGTCTGTATAGTATTATTTATGTAAAACAAAGCAAAATAAAACCCTATATATCTATATATATTTAAGTATTTAAAGTTCACTTTTTAAAAGCTTGAAAGGTAAGGGGAGAGATAAATTGGGAGATTGGGATTGACATATACACACCAATATATATAAAATAGATAACTAATAAGGACCTACTGTATAGCACAGGGAACTCTACTCAATACTCTGTAATGACCTATACAGGAAAAGAATCTAAAAAAGAGTGGAGGTATGTATATGTATATCTGATTTCACTTTGATGTACAGCAGAAACTAACACAACATTGTAGATCTACTATACTCCTATAAAAATTAAAAAAATAAATAAATAAAAAGTTCGAAAAACTTTACGCCAAACTGTTAATAAGATGACCTCTATATATGTATATATTAAAAAAAATTTTTTTACCTGAGGCATATATTGCTTTTGTATTAAAAAAAAGTGAATATACACAGAAAGGAAAAGGCCCAATGCTCATAGTCTGCAGATAAGGAACATGCAGGACAAAAAAATTAAATGACCCTGCACAAAATCACACACAGGAAAATAAGAGTCCTGACCTTCAAACTGCCCAGGAGGTGGCCTTCTTTAAGCACCTGTCCAGTCTAGGAGCAAGGGATGGAGGTGGTGGGAATCAAGGGGAATCCAGGCCAGAAGACAGCAGGGATGTGGCCATGAGGAAGGAGAGAGCCTGAAGTGTAGGAACGGAATGGGTGTTGATTCTGTAACTTGCTGATGCCGGGGACTCCTCCCCACCACCACCTCCTCTGCCAGCAAACACTGGCCTGGGGACACATACATCTGAGGGCCAGGAATAGGTTAACCCAGAGTCTTACTGGTGAGGGAGAGGTCTGGGTCTTCTGGAACATAAAAGGAACTCAGTGGCTCCTGGGGGCAATGAAAAGTGAAGAGGCTCAGGTCCGAATCAATTAGACTCTCTACCTGAAATGTAAACCAGGTTCCTGCCCAAATGTCCCTTTCCCTCATCCTGATCCTGGAGTCCCAGAGGAAGAAAAAGAGAACAATGCAGCCTTTGGAGCGGCTGCCTTTTGGAGGCCCCAGCTGTCTACTCTGTGGAGGCCCCAGCCCACCTGGGGAGCCCGCCCTCTTCCTTGCTCCTGGGTTCCACTGACACTGAGCCCTCAGCTGCCAGGGTTGCCCATGATAAGTCCTAGCTCCAGAGCCTCTGCCCAGCACCCAAGGACAGCAAAGAGATCTGGGGGCCCTGCTAGGCATTAGGTTCTCAGGTAATTATGTCAGTAGAAGTCCCGAGCACTGATCCCAATGCCTGAGCATCTCCCTACAATTCACAGCACTTTCCCCACAATCCATAGCACTCAGACTTACAATGTCCATCCAGCCTAATATGGTCTGATTCCATTACCTTCTTCACCATTCCACTTTTTCCAGGTACCCTCTGAGCATCCTCATCAGAAGCTTCCCTCCTGCTCACTCCTGGGATCCTCTTTATCCAGTCTCACTTGTTCTGAAATAGGGATGAGAGTAATTCCAGTTCCAGCATTTTCTGGCTGTATGACCTGACAGCACTTAGGAGCATTTTCTTCATAAGCCTTTCTGGGCTTTGGTTTCTCATAATATAAAACGGGGATCAGAGTGAGGAATAAATGAAGTCATGTGTAGAAAGCTAAGAGCTAAGTAGAGCTGAGTGTCAGATCCCTTTCCCCTGCCCCTCTGTGCCTCATTCCTACAGTCAGTGAAGGGAATTAACAAGATCTGCTAAAGGACAGGGGGTAGCTGGGGAGAGGAGACCGGTGGGGCGCTCAGACCAGGAGAAGGTGTTTCCTGGGAGCGAAGGCAGGGATTCTGGCTGGTCCCATAGACCAATCACCCCCAAAGAGGAGGGCAATGGTCTGCCGCAACGGGTCTCCCCACAGAGATCAGTTTCTCGGTCGCCAGGTGGTGGGAGACAAGACCACAGGAGAACGGCAGTGGTCTTCAAGCATGTGTGGGTACCCATGACAAGACAAGGCAAGCAGACGTCAAACCTGATTGTAGCTGATGTGGCAGAGTCAGGAGTGTTGGTGGTGGAAACAGGATGGGGAAGTAGCAGGAGACCAGGGCTCTGCCATGTACCCACTGAGTGACCCGGAGCGGGGGGCTTCTTGACTGTCTGCTCTGTAAGGGAGGGGTGAGACTGCAGCTCCAGGACAGTGGTTTTCGGACTGTACTCTGAGGGGGACTTCCTGAAGCTCTGCTGAGTCCCACTTCTACATATTAGGCTTCTGAGCCCAAGACATGTTGGAAAACCCCACTGGGAGCAAGAAACCAGGCAAAGTGATGAGACAGGAGGTGTGTGCATGAGAAGGGCTCTTGAAGAAGAAAAAAGTCTAATGAGAATGAAAACAAAAAAGTCACTAGGTTTGGGGGCAGAAGAGAGGATGATCCAAAAGACAGACAAGGGAGACACTGGGGAAAATTAAGGGCAGACTGGGTGAAGAGCACAGGCCCTGGGTTCCATGTGTTGTGTGACCCTGGGCGTGGTTCCTCTCTGCCTCAACTTCCTTATTTGCAAAGGAAGATAGAAATGCTCTCCTTATAGGGTTTCCACGTGGGTTAAATGAGCAAATACACATAGACACAGTAAGATATTAACAGAGGGGTTGGGACATGGAGAGAAGTATGGTGAGGAAGCAAGGCAGAGCCAGAGAGACAGAGAAATGTCAAATCACGGGGGTGAGGGACACACGTGGAGACTTGGGCATCTCAGGGTGGTCCCTGGGGCCTCAGAACGTCAGCTTCCTCCCCCACCCTGGGTCTGTCTCCCTGAGAGTGTTACCAAAGTCACACTCACCCCTGGACACACACACACACACACATGACTTCTGGGAAGGGTCTTTCTGTTTTCTCTATTCTAAGCAGTTTTTGTTTTTCTGAATGCTTACTATTTGCTAGACACTGTGCTGAGAATTTTACATGCCTTATATTACATAATCTTCACAGTAGCCCTGAAAGGCAGATAGGTAGAATTTAGTAGCTACATTTTACAGATGTGGACACTGAGGCAGAGAGAAGTTACTTAAATAGCTGGTAGGGGTGAAACCAAAATTAAGGGGACACCAAGCTTTCACAGTGACCCAGCTAGTGTATGGTTAGTGTTCATATGCTTAAAATAGTATCTGACAGATCATAAAAGCTCAGCAATTGTTTTATCATTATCACCATCATCAGCATCATTATGGCTGTGTCTTGGCAGGCAGTATAGAACAGTGGAGATCATATCCAAGCATGGGCTTGAACTTCTGGTTAAAGATGGCAGATTAAACACACTCCTTAACTTCATTCCTCCTGAAATCCCATTAAAACAAAGACTAAAGGAAACAAATAAACAAACAAAAGTATAAACCCACAAAGACATGGGAAAGGAGACAACAGCAACAAAATTCTGGAGGCTAGAAAGCACATTTAATAAATGCCATATTAATAAGTGGAAACTGTCTAAGCAGGGCTGAGAAAGTTAAATCCTAACTCACACACAAAAACTCCAAATCATATCTCAGAGCCCCCAAAGACTCAGGAATTAGCGATATAAGATAATTCCAGAAGGGAGAGGGACAAAGTTAGTGCTGAAAACAAGGAGATTAAAAGTTTGCTCAAAAAGCAGTAAGCCCCAGATCCTTTCCCCTACTCCATGTTCCCATCCCTAGCAAAGACCAGACCTTTCTAGAGGAGGGGAGATAAAACAGTTTCTAGACTGGGGATATCACGCGCTATTAGCATTACATGAACACACGGGAATTAAGTGCAAGTTTACAGACTGAATGTTGAGACCACCAGCCTTCTTCCCCTAAATGTTGAAAGCCAGGCTTATACTCTCCAGGCAGGAGACCATGATAAAGTTTTTCTGAGAAATGTTATCAGATGACATCAAGACTTTCCCAAAGGAATGTCCCAGCCAGATCACCCTACAGTGAAACCTACAGTTGACAAGCCCTACCCATGCACAGATAAGCACCCCATGGAGCCTTTCAATATTCAGTCCTAAGCAGTCAGCCAAGAAGTACTAGATATTTGAAGAAACTTTTAACACAAAAAGCAAAGGCCCAACAAACAAACAGAAGACAAAAACATCTTGGAGAAAACAGATTATGTGAGGAGAAGAAAACTCATATTCTTAGAAAGATGTGATATTGCATCTAAAAGATAAGAATGGGCTGCTATAAAAAAAGGAATTCTCAGAGAAAAAAAGAAATTATGAAAATTAAATGTGATAGAAGAAAATTTTTTAAATTTTCTTATGATGATTGAAAAATAAGTTGAGGAAATTACTCAGAAAGTAGAGGGGAAAGTTAGGAGAGAAGAAAAAAAGAAAATTAGAAGATGTATTCACTAGTGCTAACCTCCAAATTACAGGAATTCTAGAAACAGAGAATAGAGAAAAGGGAGGTTAAAAATAATCAAAAGTATCATTCAAGGAAATTTCCCCAGTCTTAAAGACATGAGTTTCCACACTGAAAGAGCTAACTGAATGCCCAGAACAACCAATGAATTATAAAAACCAAAACACAGAAAGGTATACCATGATGAAATTTCAGTGTGTTAGGGACAAAGAAAGTATCTTACACGGTTCCAGAGAAAAGAAGCGGGTTTCGGGGCTTCCCTGGTGGTGCAGTGGTTGAGAGTCCGCCTGCCGATGCAGGGGACACGGGTTCGTGCCCCGGTCTGGGAGGATCCCACATGCCGCTGAGCGGCTGGGCCCGTGAGCCATGGCCGCTGAGCCTGTGCGTCCGGAGTCTGTGCTCCACAACGGGAGAGGCCACAGCAGTGAGAGGCCCGCGTACCGCAGGAAAAAAAATAAAATAAAAGAAGTGGGTTTCATATAAAGGAATCAAAATGACAGTAGACCTCCCGACAACAATGGAAATGAGGAGGCTATAGAGAAGAGCAACCACTTCCAACCTAGAGTTTTTCTACTCAACTAAACTCTCCATCAAGTGTGAGGGTAGAAGGAAGATATTTTCTGTTATGTCTCCAAATTTTGTCTCCCATAGGCTCCACCTCAGGAAGTTACTGTGAAGCATGTGCTCCACCAAAAATCTGGGAGTAGACCAAGGAAGAAAACATGGCGCCCAGGGAAAAGAGGACCTTGTATGAGAGAGGAGGGAGGCCCCAGTTAGATAGTGAGGAGAGAAACCAAGTCAGCAGCTTTGCAGCCAGCCTGGGAAGCACCCGGTCCAGACTGGTCCAGCCAGAAGCTCTGGGACCATCTCTTCAAGAAAATGAGATGAAAAAAATACCTAAGGAGTTTCAGCATCTGGGATGATTGAGAGGCAACATTCAATGTGGGAAGAGTTTGTCACTAAATTAGTGACAAATACATGGAACGAAACAACTAAACAAACAAAAACAAAGTGATTTTTAACTCCAAGAGAAAAATTTAGCAGGAAAAGGAAAACAATCATTATATACTTAGCACTTGGCTGTGAATAGTGTTTATATATTCATAATAAGGTAAATATTGAATGTTGATCTAACCAAAATCATGATCTAATTACACTGGGAAACGGCAGGAAGCATGCGTGGGTGTGTGGTAAAAAGGGCAGAAGGATTTGGCCAAAGAGAGAGAAATCCTCCACTTCCATAATGGGGAATAAAGCGATGCCTACATTAAATATTTTTAAGAAATGTCTAAACACTGAAAAATTAGAAGTAGTGATGTAAGCTCGCTACTTAGCAATATGAAGGGAAAGAATCAGTTAAAAGGAATTGAAGCAGGAACCAACTGGGGCAGGAGCTCTGCTGTATTTCTTATCAAGCCTTGCAGAACTTGTGGTATCTTTAAACTATGTGCCAGGAAAATGGTTATTAAAAAAAACAAAAAGACAAAGAACAGAAGTAAGAGCAGGAGGGGAGGAAAAGAAGAAGAGCTCAGAAGAGTCCAGTAAAGACTGGGCTCTGCAGTATTTTGGGCAAATTATTTAATTTCTCTGATTTCTTCCTCAAAAAAATGGGGATAGTAATATATAACTCACAGTGTTCTTTTTGTCTCTGATGTATAGTTACTATTATTTTTGGAACCACGGACAGAACCATCCAAGGATTAACCCTAGTTTTCTCATCTGGACCGTGGAGAAAATCACCTGCCTCATTAGGTTGTTGAGAGATTAGGTGAAGTAACTAAGGTCAACCTCAAATGCTTTTGGAACCAGGCAGAATAGGACTGCAGTCACACATCCAACCTGATGCCCAGCGATGAAGCTTGCATGTAGAGAGAGGTTACTCCACGAGGGTCTCTGTGCATGGGGTTATCCCCTGTCTTCACAGGCAGAATGTCCTTAAGCATCAGACCAGCCGTGTGCTCCTGGGGAAACAAACAAACACACACCAAGCATCATGATGCATGTGAATAATCACATCTGGGCAGGGCATAACATGCCAGAAAGACTGTGCAGCTTTATGTACAGCTTGTCCACTTCCAAGAAAGGTCACTGACGGAGGAGCAACAGTAATCCAGGACTTCAAGACAGAGAATCTTCAGGTCTCTACTTCACCAACTGGCCAGTCATTTCCTTTCTTTTAATATAAATTTTATTTATTTATTTATTTAGTTTTGGCTGCATTGGGCCTTCGTTGCAGTGCGCGGGCTTCTCATTGCAGTGGCTTCTCTTGTTGCACAGCACAGGCTCTAGGTGTGCAGGCTTTAGTAGTTGTGGCACATGGGCTCAGTACTTGTGGCACGCGGGCTCTAGAGCGCAGGTTCAGCTGTGGCCCACAGGCTTCGTTGCTCTGCGGCATGTGCGATCTTCCCGGACCAGGGCTCAAACCCGTGTCCCCTGCATTGGCAGGAGGATTCCCAACCACTGTGCCACCAGGGAAGCCCTCGACCAGTCATTCCTTGAGATTCTGTTTCCTCACCGTTAAATTGAAGTCGGTAGTTAGAAAATGGACCTTACTGTGTGCTTATCATGGAACTTAAATGAGATTATTTGTATGTATATTTAAGTGTGTGCCTGCTCTTTATATGCAAATGACTATTTTCAAAGAAAATACAAATCCAGACTTAGTAAGGATGGACTTTATTCAGGAAGGAGTATTGCCAGGTTGGGGGAGGGGAAGGGACTGCTGTAGTAGAAGAACATTGTCGATTGTGAGATTTGCAAGCATCTTAAGAGTTGGGCAAAAAAAGGGATTTTCCTTTCCAAGGGGGAGTAAACAAGGCTGGAAAGAACCAGGGGTAGGGAAGTGGGATGGCTGAAAAGGTTGAATTAGGGGACAGCAGATCAGAGAATGTTTTACCCTGAGGCCAACCTATTCTTAGGACAGTTGGCTGGCGGAGGGTGGGCAGAAGTTCAGGGTCCTGGAGGAGGGAGAGGAGCATAACCAGAGCTCCAGTGATGAACATTTTGTTCTGATTGATGGAGGGGGGCAGGTGGGGAACACGCTCTTTGGATAATTGTTTTGAGGCAAGGAAAGGGAATTTTGAGGGTGTGTATCTGGACTTGTCACAGGTAAACAAGAGCATCATGGAGTCTTTCTTAGTCATGTGGGGAAGGGTGGTACTTTTCAGTAGCCATCTTCTGGAACACAAAAGATGGGGGGATTTCTTAACTTTCACTGCTTTCCAGGATCTGAGGGCTCAGGTAAAATTTGACGTCATCACTATCCATATGCTACACAGTAGTAGCAGCAGAAGCAGTAGTAGTAGGCATAGTAGAAGTAATAGTAATGGTAATATACACATATAAAATGAGGCTTAAAATAGAAATGAAACCTCCAAAACCATATAGGGAGGAAGAGGAAAACAAAGACTTATATTGTATTTAGTTTAGTCCTAGGCTTCCTGGCAACTAAACAAAAATGAAAACACTGTGATTCTCATTGATAAAAAGCAAACAAAAATAGGAAACCTTTTTTGAATGCCAAATTCAAAGCAATTTGTCCTATCCAGGCAAAGAATCACAAGGATCCAGAATGAACGACATGATGCAGAATTCTTATGGTAACTTCTTATGATAATCCTCAATAACAATTGATATGAAGACATTAAAACATTGCTTAATGAAAGCATTTCTCTGGGAACTAAACTTCTGTAGTCTAGAAATATAGTCTTCTCATGATGAAAATCATAGTTTCTTTTACCATGCTTTTAACGGAAACAAGGCTGGAAGATTTCTAATCCTCATGACAGCCCGGAAAGCAGATGTTATCACCCTCCTTTTACAAATGAGAAAACAGAAAGGGTGAACTATTTTGCCAAGGCCACACAGCCAGAGGTGGTGGAATCACCATAAGGTTCAACCCCTTTCCATTAAACCAGACCACCTTCAGCTTGATACCTGGATTTGTTTTATGATATGATTGACCAGCACACTCTTTAGCCAGTCTTCAAATACCAATGGTCTCAGGCAGGCTTGGGACAGGAACTTGACAGTAGTTCAGGCTTCATCTCCCATGTGTGTATCCAGGGCTCAGACACTCTCCTCTAATTGAACAGAGACCCTACAGGTTCTTTTCAGTTTTTATCTTACTCAACTTTTTTTGCAGCATTGGATGATATGGAATATCCTTTCTGTTACAGCAGTAAAATGAAATAAATTGTATTCAGTAAAATTGTTCATTCTTTCTTCTGAGCAAGTCATAGTTTTGTGTTTCCTGGGGAATAGTTTACGTGGGGAACAACTGGGGTTTTCAAGCCCAGCCACTCACTTGAATCGCTGACTTTCTGTCTATGGTTGTGAAGGAATCTGTCAAAGACAATGTCAGGTTGTTTGAGGTTTCCACTAACTTCTCATTGGCCTTGACTCAATGGACAGAAAATGGATCACATAAGAACAGGATAGATCCCTGGTTGTCAATGTTCATATAAATCTTTCATTGGATGCCACCATGAGAATCGAAGTCCTCAGGAATCAGAGCAAATAACAGTTTAGAACATTCTAAACCACAACACCATTCTGATTTCTTTTTTCTCTTTTGTCCTCCCCCACCTTTTAAATTTAAAACTTTAAAAACATGTACCCCAATAATCTGCTCTGGGATTGCATAGGGATGAATATCCTTGCTTTAGAAATAGGAGGGGAAGGAGTCCTCTAACTGAAGATGTGGTAGGCCTTCTGTTTGCCATGATTAGGAGTAGATAAATTGAAGGGACCAAGGGTCCTGGAATCCTACCATGTTGGGTGACTTACTGCTGTTCTAAAATAGAATTACCATCTGGGGCAGATATCATCCTCCAAAATTGAGTTGGCTCACCTAGGATAATCCCACAGATCAGATTAATCAGTCTAGCAATTTAGGAGTACATTTACAATTAATTTTCTTTGCAGAGTGATGAAAGCACTGCTCCAAGCTAGATCTTCTAAGGGAGAATTTTTGAGATTTTTCTATGACGGGGTACAGTAGTTGATGACAACATTCCCCTCTGGACATTGTCAAGACCAAAGTAATTTTGATCATCCTTATGGCCATGCTTTTCAAATGGAGTTCATACATCATGAGGGAAATAGGCAACATGCCACAGGGGGATGTAAAACCAGAGGATGAGTAAGGCTCATTTTCTGAGAGTATCCTTTTCATAAAGACTTGTAGTGAGAAGTGTGAGTAATTTAACAGATAGTAATTTATCCAAAGCAATTACAGAGTATAAAAATAGTTTTATGAAATTTTAAGAGAAAGTGTGAAACTTTAAAGGGATTTCATGCTATTGACAAACTACCTGTCTCAGACTCCTCAGGCTACACAGATTTTTCATTATTGGAGAGTAATTGTTCCTGGGAAATGGTCACTGAAAGTGAATCCACGTAGAATGAGGACCAAATATTTCATAGTAAATAGCAGGGGAAAAAGGGTAGATTAAACTTTTATATTGAAAATCATACAAAAAATGAAAAATAAGTTCATTTTACCCCATGTTTAACAAAATGTTAAGTTATAATTGCAACCATGCAGTATTTCTTTAAAAAGCAAATGATAATTTAAGCTTTGGAAGGATTTTTGGCAGGGTACAACACGGTGTGAGACATCACCTTCCTTTCCTTTTTTTTTTAAACATCTTTATTGGAGTATAATTGCTTTACAATGGTGTGTTAGTTTCTGCTTTATAACAAAGTGAATCAGCTATATGTATACATATATCCCCATACCCCCTCCCTCTTGCGTCTCCCTCCCACCCTCCCTATCCCACCCCCTAGGGTATCACAGAGCACCGAGCTGACCTCCCTGTGCTATAGGGCTGTGCTATAGGGCTGCTTCCCACTAGCTATCTATTTTACATTTGGTAGTGTATATATGTCAATGCTACTCTCACTTTGTGCCAGCTTACCCTTCCCCCTCCCTGTGTCCTCAGGTCCATTCTCTACATCTGTGTCTTTATTCCTGTCTTGCCCCTAGGTTCATCAGAACCTTTTTTTTTTTTTTTTTTTTTTTAGATTCCATATACATTGTTAGCATACGGTATTTGTTTCTCTCTTTCTGACTTACTTCACTCTGTATGACAGACTCTAGGTCCATCCACCTCACTGCAAATAATTCAATTTCGTTTCTTTTTATGGCTGAGTAATATTCCATAGTATATATGTGCCACATCTTCTTTATCCATTCATCTGTTGATGGACACTTAGGTTGCTTCCATGTCCTGGCTATAGTAAATAGAGCTGCAATGAACATTGTGGTACATAACTGTTTTTGAATTATGGTTTTCTCAGGGTATATGTCCAGTAGTGGGATTGTTGGGTCGTATGGTAGTTCTAGAAAACTTCCTTTCCCTTTTGACTTTCACAGCAAGATCATAAAGAAGGTTATGTTTGCAAAATGTTCTAAATGTCTGTCAGCATTCTCAAGGGAGTTAAATCCCTTGTTATTCAAAAATTATCTTTTAGAACACCTATCAAGTTAACAATTTTGTCAATTTTCTCTGTAATTATGAGTGACCTGTCATTTTCTAAGGGCTTTGCATGAGTTTCAGTGGTTATCTAACACCACTTTCACTGACTTCACGAAATCCTGCATTTTGTGCCAGATTGCCGTCATCTTTGCATTTTTGGGCCAGATATTCACCACATCTACCACTCAGACCACCAGGCAGACTTACAAACAATGATGCAGATGCAATGCGGGGGTGGGAGGGAATGTAGAGATGAATGCTAGGCTTAGGAGGGAGGCTAATTATATAAGTGGTCCATTCATTAGAGAATATTTTCACATTATGATGACATTTTTCTCCCCTATGTAGCCTCAGAAACTGCAGGGACTCAGAGACACTTACATAATAAAGAATCCATGCACACGCCTTTGCCATGACGGATGCTTTGATGGAAAAGGTAAGATAGCTTCTACCACATACAACTTTGGGAAATTCATTGACCACTTGTTCATGGACTATAACAAAATGAGTTTTGAAGGAAAAATCCTTAGAAACCTTTACTTCGGGGTACTCCTCCAGCCTTCCCCTGTGACACTCTACCCTGGTGAGAGTCCTGGTTAGACACCTTAAAAACAATATCAAAATTGTTACCTGCTCAGCTGGTTTCTATACAAATGGATCTAATCCCATTCAGCAACAAAGAACATCAGCACTCCAGTGTCTTTGTATGGAATATAATATTGAACTACCTGCCATCCGTCATCTTTCAAAGGTGACATTTATGGAAGATTACCTGAGAAATACTGAATTTATCCATTTCTTCAAATTTTAAAATTTCTGTCTTCTTCAAGCAGAAGTTCAGTTCTGGTCTAAGCTGTATCTACCATTGCAATTTGAGACAAGCCTAAGCAAATTTGGCAAACTGGTGAGGCAAACCATCTAGAAGTCTATTTGCATGAAGGACCAAGGCACCTCCCAGGAAATAATCCCAAGGAAAAAGAGAGGAAGACAGGTTTTATCTCTTCACAAAGCTTGATGTCGGAAGGGGAAGAGAGAGGATTTCCGAATACAGCCTGTTGGGCGGGGAGGAATAATCATGTGTACAATATTCTTTGGGTTGTCCCCTGCCTTGTCTGGGCCTAGGAAAGGAAAAGGGGTAGCTTCACATAAAAATTGAAAGAGTTGCTTTCATTATAGTTTTGCTCGATATCGGGACACAGACTGCCTTGCTTTGGTGGATTTCTAATAGAATACGAGGCAATGGAGAGAAAGGCATTTTCTCCTTTTCAGTTGAGAGCACAGTGCGGTGTTCTGAGGGCTTTCTGAGAGTTCCATCTCACCCTGAACTTGAAGGGAAAGAGGGTCAAAGTTCAGCGTAGACTATGAGGCTGAGCAGGTCTGGTGCTCCCTGTGATGTTGCTGGGGCCCAACAGAAAAGGCAGCTGACGTGGGATTTAGGATAAGCTGATACCAGCAGAGGTGGCAGTGCCCAGTGGATGCCCTGCTGACTGGACTGGTTTGTGAGTGCATGTGAGACACTCCCTGGGTTCTCCTAGGAATCATTATGGGAAGACCTTGCAGAGAACTAGAAGTCCTGCATCCGCGGGTCTGAACAAGAGCCAGGAGGATGTAGACCGTTTTTGCTGGGATGTCACCATGTCTTCCCCAGTCTGATGTGACCAGAGCAGGGTGGTGTAGCAGATGCTGTCAGCACCCTCCCACACCTCCTTGGCCTGTACCACTTCAAGGCACACTGGCCCACATGCCCCTGCCAGCACCTGCATCTCTTTGCCTGAGGGATTTCTCTGCCTGCTGGGGCCTGCTCTGTCCACCTGCGTGGCAGGCTGGAAGTGCCTGGGAATTAATGCTCCCAGGAGCAGCCTTCAACCAATGACTGATGGGAGTTGGTATACAAATGCCCCGGCTCCCTCCCCACTCAGGTATGATAATTCTGAGGCTGTTCAACAAGCCCTGAATTTCCAATGGGATAGGCTCTAATTTCCCTTTTTAACAACTAACTTGATAATACATCTTTCGAGGGAGCCTCTTTTCCTTCTTTAGCTCACTTGTCTACCCTCTACCGTTGTTTACTAACATTGTATCTCAAGTAAATGACATGTATTTGAATTCTTTGCTTAAGGTCTGCTTCTAGGGGAACCCAAACTAAGACAGATGGGTTACACTTGGAGCAAACTAAAGCAACTCTTTCAGGTTATTTTATCTTGAATATTCATCAATATGCTTTTGCTTTTTTTTTTGGCCATGCTGCAATTTGAGGGATCTCAGTCTCCCCCCAAGGACTGAACCCAGGCCACGGCAGTGAAAGCCTGGAATTCTAACCACTAGGCCACTAGGGAACTCCCCATCAACCTTTTTTTTTTCTTTAACATTTTTATTGGAGTATAATTGCTTTACAACGTTGTGTTAGTTTCTACTGTATAACAAAGTGAATCAGCTATACGTACACATATATCCCCATATCCCCTCTCTCTTGCATCTCCCTCCCTCCCACCCTCTCTATCCCACCCCTCAAGGAGGTCACAAAGCACCGAGCTGACCTCCCTGTGCTATACGGTTGTGCTATACGGCTGCTTCCCACAAGCTATCTATTTTACATTTGGTAGTGTATATATGTCAATGCTACTCTCACTTTGTGCCAGCTTACCCTTCCCCCTCCCTGTGTCCTCAGGTCCATTCTCTACATCTGTGTCTTTATTCCTGTCTTGCCCCTAGGTTCATCAGAACCTTTTTTTTTTTTTTAGATTCCATACATATTGTTAGCATACGGTATTTGTTTCTCTCTTTCTGACTTACTTCACTCTGTATGACAGACTCTAGGTCCATCCACCTCACTGCAAATAATTCAATTTCGTTTCTTTTTATGTCTGAGTAATATTCCATGGTATACATGTGCCACATCTTCTTTATCCATTCATCTGTCGATGGACACTTAGGTTGCTTCCATGTCCTAGCTATTGTAAATAGTGCTGAAAGAACATTGTGGCACATGTCTCTTTTTGAATTATGGTTTTCTCAGAGTATATACCCAGTAGTGGGATTGCTGGGTCATATAGTAGTTCTATTTTTAGTTTTTTAAGGAACCTCCATATTGTTCTCCAGAGTGGCTGTATCAGTTTATATTCCCACCAACAGTGCAAGAGGGTTCCCTTTTCTCCACACTCTCTCCAGCACTCATTGTGTGTAGATTTTTTGTTGATGGCCATTCTGACCCAGTGTGAGGTAATACCTCATTGTGGTTTTGATTTACATTTCTCTAATGATTAGTGATGTTGAGCATCCTTTCATGTGTTTGTTGGTTATCTGTGTATCTTCTTTGGAGAAATGTCTATTTAGGTGTTCCACCCATTTTTGCATTGGGTTGTTTGTTTTTTTGATTGAGCTGCACAAGCTGCTTGTATATTTTGGAGATTAATCCTTTGTCCATTGATTTGTTTGCAAATATTTTCTCCCATTCTGATGGTTGTCTTTTTGTCTTGTTTATGGTTTCCTTTGCTGTGCAAAAGCTTTTAAGTTTCATTAGGTCCCATTTGTTTATTTTTGTTTTTATTTCCATTTCTCTAAGAGGTGGGTCAGAAAGGATCTTGTTGTCATTTATGTCAAAGACTGTTCTTCCTATGTTTTTCTCTAAGAGTTTTATAGTGTCTGCCCTTACATTTAGGTCTTTAATCCATTTTGAGTTTATTTTTGTGTATGGAGCTAGGAAGTGTTCTAATGTCATGTGGCTTCCCAGTTTTCCCACACCACTTATTGAAGAGTCTGTCTTTTCTCCATTGTATAGTCTTGCCTCCTTTATCAAAGATAAGGTGACCATATGTGCATGGGTTTATCTCTGGGCTTTCTATCCTGTTCCATTGATCTATATTTCTGTTTTTGTGCCAGTACCATACTGTCTTGATTACTGTAGCTTTGTAGTATAGTCTGAAGTCTGAGAGCCTGATTCCTCCAGCTCCATTTTTCTTTCTCAAGATTGCTTTGGCTATTCGGGGTGTTTTGTGTTTCCATACAGATTGTGAAATTTTTTGTTCTAGGTCTGTGAAAAAAGCCATTGGTAGTTTGATAGGAGTTGCAATGAAACTGTAGATTGCTTTGGGTAGTATAGTCATTTTCACAGTGTTGATTCTTCCAATCCAAGAACATGGTATATCTCTCCATCTGTTAGTATCATCTTTAATTTCTTTCATCAGTGTCTTATAGTTTTCTGCATACAGGTCTTTTCTCTCCTTATGTAGGTTTATTCCTAGGTATTTTATTCTTTTTGTTGCAGTGGTAAATGGGAGTGTTTCCTTAATTTCTCATTCAGATATTTCATCATTAGTGACAAGACACAGACTGGCTGAATGGATACAAAAAGAAGACCCACATATATGTTGTCTACAAGAGACCCACTTAAGACCTAGGGACACATACAGACTGAAAGTGGGGGGATGGAAAAAGATATGCCATGCAAATGGAAATCAAAAGAAAGCTGGAGTAGCAATACCCATATCAGACAAAATAGACTTTATAATAAAGAGTTAAAAGAGAAAAAGAAGGACACTACATAATCATCAAGGGATCAATCCAAGAAGAAGATATAACAATTGTAAATGTTTATGCATGAAACATAGGAGCACGTCAATACATGAGGCAAATGCTAACAGCCATAAAAGGGGAAATCAACAGTAACACAATAATAGTAGGGGACTTTAACACCCCACTTTCACCAATGGACAGATCATCCAAAAGGAAAATAAATAAGGAAACACAAGCTTTAAATGACACATTAAACCAGGTGGACTTAATTGATATTTATAGAACAGTCCATCCAAAAACAACAGAATACTTTCTTCTCAAGTGCTCATGGAACATTCTCAAGGATAGATCATATCTTGGGTCACAAATCAAGCCTTGGTAAATTTAAGAAAATTGAAATCATATCAAGTGTCTTTCCTGACCACAGTGCTGTGAGACTGGATATCAACTACAGGAAAAAAACTGTAAAAAATACAAACACATGGAGGCTAAACAATATGCTAGTAAATAACCAAGAGATCACTGAAGAAATCAAAGAGGAAATCAAAAAATACCTAGAGACAAATGACAATGAAAACACGATGACCCAAAACCTATGGGATGCAGCAAAAGCAGTTCAAAGAGGGACGTTTATAGCAATACAATCCTACCTCAGGAAACAAGAAAAATCTCAAATAAACAACCTAACCTTACACCCAAAGCAATTAGAGAAAGAAGAAGAACAACAACAACAACAAAAAACCCCAAAGTTAGCAGAAGGAAAGAAATCATAAAGATCAGGTCAGAAATAAATGAAAAAGAAATGAAGGAAACAATAGCAAAGATCAGTAAAACTAAAAGCTGGTTCTTTGAGAAGATAAACAAAATTGATCAACCATTAGCCAGACTCATCAAGAAAAAAAGGGAGAAGACTCAAACCGACAGAATTAGAAATGAAAAAGAAGTAACAACTGACACTGCAGAAATACAAAGGATCATGAGAGATTACTACAAGCGACTATATGCCCATAAAATGGACAATGTGGAAGAAATGGACAAAGTCTTAGAAAAGTACAACCTTCCAAGACTGAAAAAGGAAGAAATAGAAAATATGAACAGACCAATCACAAGCACTGAAATTGAAAGTGATTAAAATTCTTCCAACAAACAAAAGCCCAGGACCAGGTGGCTTCACAGGTGAATTCTATGAAACATTTAGAGAAGCGCTAACACCTATCCTTCTCATACTCTTCCAAAATATAGCAGAGGGAGGAACACTCCCAAACTCATTCTACAAGGCCACCATCACCCTGATACCAAAACCAGACCAAGATGTCACAAAAAAAGAAAACTACAGGCCAATATCACTGATGAACATAGATACAAAAATCCTCAACAAAATACTAGCAAACAGAATCCAACAGCACATTAGAAGGCTCATACACTATGATCAAGTAGGGTTTATCCCAGGAATGCAAGGATTCTCAATATATGCAAATCAATCAATGTGATACACCATATTAACAAATTGAAGGATAAAAACCATATGATCATCTCAATAGATGCAGAAAAAGCCTTCGACAAAATTCAACACCCATTTATGATAAAAACCTCTCCAGAAAGTGGGCATAGAGGGAACCTATCTCAACAGAATAAAGGCCATATATGACAAACTCACAGCTAACATTGTTCTCAATGGTGAAAAACAGAAACCGTTTCCTCTAAGATCAGGAACAAGACAAGGTTGCCCACTCTCACCACTCTTATTCAACATAGTTTTGGAAGGTTTAGCCACAGTAATCAGAGAAGAAAAAAAATAAAAGGAATCCAAATTGGAAAAGAAGAAGTAAGACTGTCACTGTTTGCAGATGACATGATAGTATGCATAGAGCATCCTAAAGATGCTACCAGAAAACTACTAGAGCTAATCAATGAATCTGGTAAAGTAGCAGGATACAAAATTAATGCAGTTAATTAACTTGTGCATTAATTAATTAATGCACAGTTAAATACAAAATTAATTAATTAATTAATTAATGCACAAGTAAATCTCTTGCATTCCTATACACTAACAAGTTATTTTTATAGAGTTGCATTTTAATGTTAATGCTTTTAGTTTTTATTGACTAAGCCCAGAATCTGCCAAAGGAGTCCAATTCCTTCAGTAGCCAGCTAAAGACATAGTCAATCTGTTACACAGCACTTCCTATATGATGTTCATTGTGAAAAATTTCTTCTAAAATTTTAAGGTGGAAAATGTTTTTGCTTAGTCTGAGAAGCTGGTATAGTTCCTGTATTCTGATAAAGAGAATTAGATACCAGACCCTCTCCCCCCACACCCCTGCCTTATAGGAAAATCAGAAGTCACTGTGGAGTCCAGTAACAGTAAATATATAGAACTTTATCACCTGCATCTATAGACTTCTCTTCCCTAGTCTGGATTTCTGTTAAGGTATGTTTTCTCTGGTCCTGGTAATTTATTCCCATTTATATTTACCTCTCTACTTTTTTTTTTTTTTTTTTTTTTTTGCGGTACGCGGGCCTCTCACTGTTGTGGCCTCTCCCGTTGCAGATCACAGGCTCCGGATGCGCAGGCTCAGCGGCCATGGCTCACGGTCCCAGCCGCTCCGCGGCATGTGGGATCTTCCCGGACCGGGGCACGAACCCGTGTCCCCTGCATCGGCAGGCGGGCTACCAACCACTGCGCCACCAGGGAAGCCCACCTCTCTACTTTTTATGTGCATCTCTTCATAAGCTTCCTCAAATCTGCTGTGGAACTAGTGGGCATATAAACAAGGTGTTTGATAAGCATTTATTTAATGAATTACATTTGGATGCCAACTCTGCAGAGATATTTTCCTGAAAATAGAGATCTATGAATCTTTCCTCCAGAGCATCTTACCCCTTAGGGTGTTGCCTTTCAAACTTTCTAGATTCTGTGATTGTCTCTTTAGCTGAAATCTAACAGGGAAGCTATATCAAGTAAACGTAAGCAGACCTCTGGTTGAGATGTGTGGCTGAGAGGATGGGATCCCCTCACTCAGTTTGGACCATCCCCTTTCTCATCTCTGTGAATCACCTCCTAAGGCCTAATTAGGTCCCTGAGTGGAGCAGGTTGACAAACAGCTTTGGAGAAGACCCAGCAGGATGCAGGATGTGGCCCTGCTGCCACCCAGGAGAGGGACCCCTCCCTCCCGTGGGCCCTGTCTGCCCAATGGCTGAGGGATGTCCTCCCCGAGTTTACCTTAGCCCAGGTGCTGACTCGCAGGTCAAGAACTAGCCTCCGAGCAGGCCTCTCCCCTGGCCGCCCGTTTGTCGCTTCATGTCTGTCTGGACCTTCTTCTGGCCCTCCTGACACTGCTCGCGGCTCCCTTCAGGCTTTGGTGAAGATGGCAGCGTTGAGGCTGCAGCAGAGGTGAAGGGCCTGGGGACTCAGCAGGGCTGGGGGTGGAAGGAGCCTGCCTCACAGGCCCCCGGCTCTGCCTCTTTTCTGGAAGCTCTTGGTTCCAAGCTGAGACTCATCCCCTGCCCACCCTCCCACCCCGCAATGTTTGTCTAATGAGGAAACACTTCTGACCCAGCCAGTTAAACATTTCTGACCCAGCCCCTTCGCCTCATTACTGCCAAGGCCAGAGCTAAAAAGGTGAAAGCTGGCAGCCTTGGGCTGCCTTCAAATTGGCAACTACCCCTCCGGGTCTGTGTCTCAGAGGCCCGGCCTCTCAATAGGGCTGTGTTTTCAGTCCTGGTTAAACAAAGCCGGGCAGTCTCCCTCCTGAGCCTGAGCTCCCCATTCTCATCTTTCTATGGGGGATTAAGAGCTGCTCTCTTGTTTGGGTGTCACTCTGCCTTTGAACCGCTGTGGCTTCATCTGGTTTCAGGCTCAGCTTCCTGCCAGGAAGTGGATTTACCTCTGATTTGTTGTTACTCTCTCCACAGGACGACGCCCAGGGAGATGGAGGTTCTTCCTCCCCGGGGACCCCCACCTCGTGCGTGCCCTCCCCTCCCCCTTCTCTCTCCAGCCTGCGTCCCCAGAGCTGCTCCCAGCTACCTCCTCCGCACCCTGAATTCTCCTGCCGTGCCTGCGAAGGTGGGGACTCTGAAGGGGGGCCCAGGCCTGCTCACTCTGGGGGCACAAAGGCCAGCAAGCTGGAGATGGTACAGGCTGGACACGCGCTCACCAGGCTGAAGCAGGAGAGAGCCCCAAACTGAGTGAGAGGCTGGGTTGGGTCCCTCTCCAGGGTTGGAGTCCAGGAGTCTCTCTCTCACTATCTTCTTGAAAACCCCAGAAAACGGGTGAAAGGGGTGTTTCTGCCTCACATGCTAGACTTGCACTGGAAGCCAGATCTCTTGAGTGCAAATCCAGGGCTATTTCTATCTTATCACTTTTTAAATGTGTATTTTACCTTTATTTGCAATAGATAGAATCTTACAGACAGAGGCCTTGAGGGATGGAGTGGTGTGTGTGTGTGTGTGTGTGTGTGTGTGTGTGTGTGTGTGTGTGTAGGTGTGTGATGTAGGAAAGGGGGCTGAAGGTCAATTGATGTTAGGTACATTGACATCCAGGCAAAGAGAGAAGATTTTTTTCTGGAGGGGAGGGTATTGTCCTTATTCTAGAAAAAATCTTCTAGAAAACATCAAGAGAAATATCAAAGTACAGTTTGGCTGACATTCCTCGTAGTGTATAGGAAGTGGTTGTCCAGCAACCAACTAAATAACTTCTGCTTTACTAGCAATCAGGGAAAGGTGAGCTTTGGCAATAACAATCCACATTGGCCCACATTTCTGGAAATCCTTCTCAGGGCCCTGGATATCTCCCTAGATCTCAAGGAAGAGAAGCTAAAGAAAGGTGGTGATCTCACCCAGGGGAGGAGACCATCTGGATCAGGACAGGTGTTTTTCCTTGTTTGTTTTTATTTTGTTTTACGTGCCATCCCCTATACAACCTGTTAAGGGAGAAAATCACCCCCTAAAACTGGGAATGAGGAATCTGCGGGGCACTGAGATGAAAACAGATTCAGGTGTGGGGCAGGGAGAACAAGAGAGATGGGTTGGGGGTCACAGAAAGTAGCTCGTGGGAGGAGGAGGATGGTATCAGGTAGCGAAAGGTTAAGGGCAAAAAGAGCTGAAAAGGGAAGTGTGGCCTGAGTGGATGAGCAGAGGCCGAGAGAAAGCCAGCAGATGTCACCCTCCAGGGCCTGGCCCTCCTCTGCACGCAGGTCGTGGGCCTGGAGGGTGCTGGCCCAGGCCCGTCGGTCGCTCTCCTCACAAAGCCTGGGCTGTGTTTTTGGTAGGGCTGGGCCTCCTGTCCCCAAGGTCCTGGGTGGAGCCGCCAGCCCTGGGAGCTGCCAGCCCTGGGAGCCTCCCTTTGGTGACAGAGGCCCCAGATTTGTGCCAGTGCCCAGACCTAATGAGCAGCTCGTTGGAATCTGAGAAAGGACCAGGGCGCAAGGAGACATGCTAATTAAAGTGATTGCTGTTCTTTAATTAAGCAATCATCCCCCCAAAGAGGGCATTATCATGCAAATAGAGCCCTCTTGGGTGAGGTAAGGGCTTTGGGCAACAGCTGAGGTCTGTTAATAAGGCCCGAGAGAGTCCGAGGGCAGGGATCCAGCACGCCCCATTGACTGGGTGGCGGAGCCCGGGATGCGATCACGCCTCACCGCGCGCCCTTTGTCTCTCCAGGCGTGGGCTGCCGAGCATCGAGAGGCAGGGACCCCGCACCCCCTGCTGCTGTCCCCCTCCTCTCCTCCCCTCGCCTTCTCTCCCAGAGAGGCTTGCAGAGCTGTGCAGGCTGCAGAGGTTTGTGGGACAGTGTCTGGTTTGGGCCTTTGTGCAATCGACGCCCCAGTTATCAGAGCATCGGCGCAGAAGGGTTGGAATGAGGTGGGAATGGGGGCTCCTCCGTGTCCATAAGCAGGGAAGATTCTACAGGAGGATGAGCACCATACAGCCGCTGTAATAGAACAGAAAGAGACAAATTAGTCACCCACCCGGCTGACTGGGGCAAACTGCTTTCCCTCTCCAAGACCCAGTTTCTCATCTTTGTTTTGTTTTGCTTTGTTTTTACACATACATGTATCTATTCTTTTACAACTTCTTTTCCCATTTAGGTTGTTACAGAGTATTGAGCAGAGTTCCCTGTGCTATGCAGTAGGTCCTTGTTGGTTATCCATTTTATTTTATTTATTTATTTTTTTTGCGGTACGCGGGCCTCTCACTGCCGTGGCCTCTCCCGTTGCGGAGCACAGGCTCTGGACGTGCAGGCTCAGCGGCCATGGCTCACGGGCCCAACCGCTCTGTGGCATGTGGGATCTTCCCGGACCGGGGCACGAACCCGCATCCCCTGCATCAGCAGGTGGACTCTTAACCTCTGCGCCACCAGGGAAGCCCTGGACAATTGTGTTTTAAGTAACTGAACGAACAGACTGAGGCTGAGTGGTACCAGTGCTGGGAGTCCCGTGCAAGAAGCAGGACCAAAGAAATCGATTATGAATCCAAGGAGCCTCAGAGACAACACAAAGCCAGCTCTGAGGTAAGAGGAAGGTGAGCCTTCATGAGAAGAGGCACCAGGGCCTAACTGGTGGTCACAGAAAGGCCACTGAGAGCAGGTGTCAGTGACTCCTGGATCGTGAAGAGGGAACCATACTCGCACCTTACCATTGACAGTAATAGTAATGGCATAGCTAACACTTGTATTGCGCTCACTGTTCTAAGCCTCACAACAGCCTAGGGGATAAGTACTATTATGATCCCCATTTTGCAGATACAGACATCAGGTAATTTGCTCAGGGCCCCATCCTAGTAAGAGCCAGGATTTTAACAGAGATAGCATCTGAGGCTGGTCCAGCCAGGGAACTGGTCTGCTGTGAGGCTTCGCCGTCTTGCTGCACGGGAGTCAAGCCCTCGGCTAAATGCCCTTGTGTCTGCTGAGGCCGCTGCGTGGTCCCAGGCTGTGTCTGTACTTAGGGCTTTGGGTCCCCAACAGACAGCTAGAGGGCAAAGGTAGGATGGGGAGGGAGTCACTAGCCTGGTTTTGCCCGTCAGAGCTCGTGTCTTTCACTGAACATAGGCAGTCTCCCCAACCTGCTGGGCTGAGGTGGGGGGGGCGCGTTTGGTGCATCCAGAGCTGCCTTCCTCATAGCGTGCGTCTCAGGGTGGTGGTAGCGGCTTGTGCACTGTTGTGGGTACACAAAGGGCAGAAAGTCAGCAAACCAGACCGTCCAGTGAGGGGGAAGATCAAGCCTCTCACTCCCAGAAATCTTGGAGCACTTTCAATTTGGCTTTCAACTCGCTGCAAAATAAATGTTTTGTGTTACAGGGACACGGAGATACTATCTCATCAGCCCTACTAGTTTAGCAGCACCTCTGCCAACCTCTCACTCGACGTTTGGCAGGGGAAGGAGTGTGGAGAAAAACAGGACCGGGTTCTGTTTGCAAAACATTTTCATCAGTCAAAAAACTGCCAGGGTGGTGAATATTAAATAAACCCTGACTCACAGAGACGGATACCTTGCTTTACTTTGCTGACCGGCTGGGTAACAGAGTTAGGTTATTTTAGGAGTGACAGCGCTAACATTCTGCAGACTTCTCAGAACGGCTCTGGCTTTTTCTGAACAAAGAACAATCCACAAAAACGCCCATGGTTTGCAATGCACAGGAGTCTGTTTACAGGACCACAGGCTCAGGCCCTTTCCTTGGTCAAAAGCGACCCGGTGAGATCACCCATTTAATTGCCTTCCACCTACAGGTGGGGCTGGGTGGCCTGAAGGTCTTCTGCCAGCAGACTCAGTGAGAGTGTGGCCCAAGTGTCAGGCCCTTACAGTGAGTTCCCTATGGGCCAGTCCTGTTTTTTTTCCACTGCAGGATTTATAAGTGGGTTTGAAATGAGAGCACAGTGTTGCTTGGCCAGGAATAAAGATTTTCATTGTGTTTCAGTCACTAACCTAAGACACCATAATACAAGCCAGGCTCCACGGTCCCCAACTTGAGCTAGTCCTGGAGTAAAAGTTCATCCAAGAACAATAATAATAATAGTATAGCCCAAACTTACACTTACTACGTGCAAGGCATTCTTCTAATTCTCACAAAACCAGGAAGGAGGTAATCTTGGTACTGTCATTTTGCAGAGAAGAGCTTTCCTATTTTCTTTATTCTTAAGTTAGGAGAGGCTCCCATCCTACCCTT
Organism: Hyperoodon ampullatus; assembly: GCF_949752795.1. Taxonomy (NCBI): domain Eukaryota; kingdom Metazoa; phylum Chordata; class Mammalia; order Artiodactyla; family Ziphiidae; genus Hyperoodon; species Hyperoodon ampullatus. The sequence goes on from NC_136920.1 coordinate 89,403,686, forward strand.
TAGCTTCTCTTCAGATCTCCAGGTTATCTCCCTCATTCCGCACATGAACAAGGTCTTCTGTTAGCCTTGAAACAGTCCAACCCAGCTCTTTCTATGGTTCTCTCCCCAAGAACCATTTCTTTCTTGCTCTAAACCCATAACCTCAGTCTCCATCATAACCACTGAGTGTTTGTTTCTGTGCTGCCTTGCCTGGCTTTCTCACTGTTGTGGAGACACATTAAAAAGGCTGCATAGCCTAGGGGTAAAGTGTGTGGATTCTGAAGTTAGCCGCTCAGGTTTGAATCCAGCTCTGTCTTCTCTAGCTGTGTCACCTTGGGCAACTTACTCAGCTTCTCTGAGCCTTGGTTTCCTCATCTATAAAGCAGAATAATATGCCTATTTCACAGGAATAGTAAATGAACGCTGTGCCTGGCACATAATAGGTACTACCTAAGTGTAATGCTATCTGGCCAAAAGAGACTAAGTGTCTCAAGGGCAGAGATGCTACCGTGTCCTTCTATAAGTGGCAAGTGAGTGATGAACAAGTAGAAAAAGCTTGATAAGGTTTTGCCTGGGTCTTTGTCTGCTCAAAGAAATGGTGAGAAGATACATGTATCTTCCTGGGACCCCTCCCAGGAAAGCAGCAAAATAGGAAGTAAAACAAAGAAGTGTAGAATCACTACATTTTTCTTGATAATATCTTGTAGGTGCTTAGTAAATGTCATTGAATAATTTCATTAACTTAATCAGCAAACTGATTAAAATTGAGAACTATGGCAGTTTCAGTGTTTAAAGGTAGAGAGAGAAATAAAGGAAAAGAGGGAAGCAGAGGGATGATGACAGATTTTATCTCCTTCATGCCTTTGGCTCGTTTTTCCAAGTGCTTGTTAAGCTCAGCACCTTCTGAACCATCTCTAGGGCAGCCATGGGGTGGAAGCATGCACCGATCCAGGCTCGAGAGGAAGCACAGCGCTGAATCTCCAAACTGTGGCTGCTACTGTTGATAGAAAGAGAGGTCAGAGAATGACCACCTTCCTGGTGACTCCGGACAGGTCACAGGGCTCACCGACAGGAAGCCAGATGGTTGAACATCCCAAAGACGTCCTGAAATGTTTCCTGTGTTACAGGATGGTGAAACCAGCCCCTGGGCCTAGAAGGGGCCCTCAGGATTACATGCCTCGTGATCAGGAGTGTAAGACACTGACGCAGGGAGAGAAGGGTAAACAGGGACTTTTAGAGGAGTGTGCCATCTCTGAGCCATCCTCATGCGTGGAGGCAGGGGACTGGACCTGATGGGCACATATAGTCCCCAGAGGCATGGCTCCTGATGATTGGTTAAAAAGAGAATGATCTCACTGTGGAAAAACGTCCTGGAGTCCTGACATTTTGTGTGGGTCTGGTTTACTTGGGGGCTTAAGCCTCAAGGCCCGCACCTCCATCCCTCCCTTCTTTCCTTCTTCGACAGGTCCCACAGCCCTCCTCCTCCAACGTTTGCGAAGAATGTTAAGCACAGTCCTTTAATCAAGGTGGAAGCCCTTTGTGAAGGGACCCAAGAAAAGCTGGGCTGCAGGAGGGGCTAACTGCAGAGTTGAGTTGTTTTTTTTTTTTTTTTTTTTTTTGCGGTACGCGGGCATCTCACTGTTTTGGCCTCTCCCATTGCTGAGCACAGGCTCCGGACGCGCAGGCTCAGTGGCCATGGCTCACGGGCCCAGCTGCTCCGCGGCATGTGGGATCCTCCCGGACCGTGGCACGAACCCGTGTCCCCTGCATTGGCAGGGGGACTCTCAACCACTGCGCCACCAGGGAAGCCCCAGAGTTGAACTTTTGACAAATACATGAAATGAATACAGAGGAGTGGGCAAAGAGGTGTTCCTGAGCGCAGGTGAGGTCTGAGACGGACCGGAGGGGTCTGTGAATAAGTTCTTCCAAAGGTCTTCTCGTGCCCCCTCCCAATCTGGGACCAGGTGGGGGTTTTTTGCTAATTTCAGCCCCTAACACACTGCTGGTCACCAGGGAGATTGCTGGCTGTGGGGCAAGCAGAGAAAGGGTACTGGGCCTTAAACGTAGGCAGCCCAGAGCCAGACGTGTGCTGTGATCTGGATGGTGGAGGAGACAGAAGATCCCCTAAAGGTAGAATATCTCCCTAGGTGTCTGCTGTAGCACCTGAGAGCCTGACTGCCCGGGATCCCAGGGTCCCAATTATAAAGCTGCTATCAGTTATTGACCCCCTGGGTTGAATTAGCCTGAAAACATGCTGAGAAGCCCATGGCCAGTTTACATGGGCAGCTTGAAGAAACCTGGAGAAAATCTGTCTCTTTCTCCGTCGCACTCCCCTCATTAACAAGGCGGTCCCTGGTGCAGGGAGGAGAGGGGCAGTGAGTAAGAACACGGTGTAAATTGTTCTCCATCCCTGCCGCCCCTCATAAACTTCCTTCACTTGGGTACCTAGCTCCCAGGGGCTGTCTCCCTACTTGCTTCCCTCCCTTTCGGGCGTAACTGTGAATGTAAAGGCTGAATCCAAAACTTGGGGGTGGGGGGCCTTCTCCAGTCTCCTATCTCTGTCCCAAGTGGTCAGAGTCCCAGGCTCTCCTCCCCTGGTGTCCTTTCTCTGCCCGGGTCCTGGTCCCCATCTCTCTAGCCCCCAGGGATGTGATAAGGCTGAGATCGTAATGCAGAGTCAGAAACAAAGAGTTTCCATTTCTCCCGGGAAATGTGGTACCCAGAACCTCCAGGACAGGACAGAGAGTAATTGGCGAGCAGCAGGTGGTAAATGAGCTGGACAGGATGTGGGGAAGCATAGTGGCCGGCACCAGACCTGAGGCTGGGGGAGACATAAGGACTCTTAGAGAGCTCTGTTCAGAACCGTGTGTCAGCACCGATGCACTCTGTAAGTACCGTTAACCAACATAGAGAAGAGAAAACACTTGGTTATGTAGGGCACAAGCAAGGGTAAGGATAATGATTCATGAGCTCGCCTTGTCTTTCTATATATGTATGTGTTTATTTGGTTAACAAGCACCATAGAATGCTTGCCATGTGCCAAACTTACCTCATCTTCATAACAGTCTTCTAAGTTTATGTCATTTATGGATACCTATTAATATGAAGAGCAAGTATTATCCTTATTACTAATATGTGAATGACCAGAACACAGACCGTTAATTCACGTGTGCTCAATCTTTCACTGCTCGTGTAGCATGATAGTCGTTCACAGCTAAAGCAGTGAGAGAAAACTTCAGACTGTAGGAGGAGAATTCACAATGATTTTTTACTATGATGATGATGATGATAAAAATAATAATAGTAGCTCTTTTAAATTATTGATTATGCTTTTATTATTTATTATTTCTGAGCCCAGTTCTTTGTATGCATTATTTCACTTCATCCTCACCACAGTCATAGAAAACAGGTACCATTATTACTGTTTCACAGATGAGAAAACTGATGCACAAAACATAAGTAATTTGTCCAAGAGGGAAGTTAGTTTTCATAACATTCTTTGCTGCTGATATAAGAAATATTCATAATTGATAAGGAACGTCTAAAGCAAGCTGGTGAATAATAAGAGCCATCAGTACCGCACACGTATTCTGTGCTGGCCACAACACAAGGTACGTTATACAATTTAAATCCTCAAAACCACCGGGCAGTGTATGGTATCTTTATACCTGTTTGGCTGATGGGGAAACTCACCTGACTTTACACAGTGTATGGACCAAAGGGCTAAACAGAAGACCTCCAGCATCTCCAGAGACGATCCCAGTCAGAACTGCCTTGGGTGTTAGAGATCCCGTCCCGAGGATTTGGAAAACCACATCCTTCAAGCAGCAGCTAAGACATCATGCCAAAATCTTTTTGTTCCGACCCATACTAGAGCCGTTAAAGCTGCCAGATTCTGCTCTGACAACGCCAGCCCCTTAGAGACCTTGACATACTGTAGCTCATTTTTTTTCCTCTCTGGGAGGAAGAAAGGAAATTCTACCATAGAGATTAAGTGATTGGCCCAAGTTCACACAGCAGACAGGAGGCTAATGAGGGACCTGGGAATAAATCACACTGGACAGGTTTCCCATTCCCCAGTCAGTGCTTTCCTATGAGGCCGTCCAGCCCCAAATATCTCATTCGTCAGCTGCTACCCTTTGCAAATATCCCCAACCCCTCATCATTCCCTCTCAGGCCTTTTGCTTTCTTTCAAGTCTCAGATGGGACCCCTTTGCCGCCTGTAATTGAATGGCATGGAAGGTGGCATCCTCTCTGTTCAGCCCTGACCTCCATTACAGACCTGTCTTCTCTTTCCTGTAAAACGATCTCCACATTCTTTGCTAGTGCAAAGGAGATGTGTAAAGTCATTTTCTCCCGACCTGGTGTGTGGGTAAATTAATCTGGCATCACAAACCCAGTCACAGAGTTAGTTGATCTGTGTGTAATGGGTTTAGGCAGTGAGTCTCCAGAGCTTAGCCTGTTCAGCATAAAAAAGGCCATAGAAATCTCTCTCTCCGTGAAATCCTCTTGCACACAATTCAGGAAATGTACAAGACAGTGAGAATACAGTCAACCTATTCGAATTTCTTTTTGAAGAAAAAAATATTTCGCAGAGGAAAACCGTTGATTACCAGCCTCTGAACCTTGGTAGGGGAGTTCTCCTGCAGTCATTAGACGTGAAATTCTAAAGGCTTGGGGGAGGGTCAGCTCACTTAATAACATGTCAATATTAAATTACATCGTAAATAATCAGAACTTCCTGCATATTTAATGGAAACTTTGTTGTATAAATTTGGAAACCATCCAAAGGGAGACAAGCGACTTTTGTTATTGTTTAGCCCTCTGGGCCCAGCTTATTGTGGGATTCCGTTGTTGTTTTGAACTTTGGAACCTTTAGCAGAGAGAAAGGCCCTAAACCAATTGACTTTTAGATGGTCATTTTTCCTTCCCTCTTTTGCTTTAAATTGGTTAATGTTTTTTCTTATGTATATAAGATCCAATAAAATCCAAAGCCATGACCAACATCAAAACATGTGAAATCACTGTTTAGTTTGAAAACCTTCAACAGACTGATCCAGCTTGGTGATGACCAACTCCGACCAAACTTGCTCTCCCTAAAAGGGAAATTCCTTGACATTTGCCATGTCTATTAGGTCATTTCTAGCCCCAGAATATTTGAGAGGCTCATGATATTGATTTGGGTTGGTATCAAATCCAACCAAAAAGGTTTGATTTTCTACCATAAGCTACAATACAAATATAAAATTAGTTACTCTTATGACCCAAAGAATAAAGTCTCAAGTTCATGATACAATTCAATCCCTCCCCATGTGCCCCAACTTCTCTACTAACTCCACCTCCCACTGTTGCTATGCACCACTCTGCTCTAATCCCCTGGGCCACTCTGTCCAGAGCCTGCCTTCCACCTGCCATTCTACCCTCACAGCTTTGCTCCCCTGTGCCCCCCACTCCTCTTTGGGAACCCTCCCCATTTCCCTACTTCTCTCTGAGTCTTCCCCAGCTTCCAGGATAAGGTCAAGTTCTCCTTCCTTCTTAAAGCCTTTCTCCTTCCACTTCAACTGAGAGTTATTTTTGTAGTCACCATTTTCTGAGATCCTACTATATGTCAGGTCCTATGCTAGGAATTTGACATGAGTTATCTCATTTAAGCCTTGAAAGGAGGGTATTATTTTCATATCAAATTTTTGTGTTTTGTCTAACAGTGAACTCCTGGGGTTTTTAAAAATAAATTTATTTATTTATTTTTGGCTGCGTTGGGTCTTTGCTGCTGCTCGCGGGCTTTCTCTAGCTGAAGCGAGCTGGGGCTACTCTTCGTTGCGGTGCGCGGGCTTCTCACTGCAGTGGCTTCTCATTGCAGAGCACGGGCTCTAGGCGCACAGGCTTCAGTAGTTGTGGCTCGCAGGCTCAGTAGTTGTGGCACACGGGCTTAGTTGCTACGCGGCATGTGGGATCTTCCGGACCAGGGCTCAAACCCGTGTCCCCTGCATTGGCAGGTAGATTTTTAACCACTGCGCCATCAGGGAAGTCCCACCTGGGTTGTTTTTAATCTGTTACAAGCAATGCTGCAGTAAATGACTTTCACATCAGCCTTTCACATGTGTGCAAGAGTGTCTGTAGGATAGATTTAGAGGCTGGGACTACTGGATCAAAGGGTAAAAGAGTGCTAAATTTTTATAAACGTCCTCAAATTTTCTTTCCTGGAGATTGTGCCATTTTTTATTCTTACCGTCAATGTGCGAAACTACAACACAGGTCTCACTATACCTGTTTTATATATGGGGAAACCGAGGCACAGAAAATGCAAGATCATGTAGTTAATGATATTCAGGTTGGACTGCAAACTTGTGCTCTGGTGCATGCTGCTCATTTGGTATTTATCAAATAGTTATTTGTATTGTAACTTATTTCATGCAGACATAGGCTTAATCCTTCTAAAGCTTTATGTAAATTCCTTATGTTCAGAGACCCTCTGGTACACAGAGATTGAGACAATGAAGTCAACCCCAGGTGGGAGTGAGGGAGAAGGGGGACAGGGAGGAAAAGCTGGGAGACAAGTGCAAGGGGACGTGTTACCACGCTGGCCGCTGCTTTCTGACACGTCCCAAGAGACACAGCTGGTCGCTCACCAGGCTTTCCAGCTTGGCCATGAGAGGTGTCTCCAGAGGAGATGTACTGAAAAACCACGCCTCTGAACAGGGCGCGGCAGAGAAGGAAACTTCCTGTGGGGCTCCTGCTGTGTTCTCCTCACAATCGTGGGGGAGATAACACACCTGCACTTTTGGGTTCAGTCACTTGGCTCTCTCAGCAAATGCAGGGAAGCCACATCCCAAGCTGTGCAGTGTCCAGGAATGGTGGGAGGAGCGCTGAGTGGGTCACTGCGGTGGCCGAGGGTCCTAGGGACAGTGAGGCCAAGGGAGCCTCAGGAGGCCCTCAGGTTTGTTTAATCCAGGTATTTTCTTATACCTCTTTATATATATATATATATGATTAAACCTATATTATTATATATATAATCTAAGTTAAATGGCAAAGAATTTTATTGGTGATCTACATTTAGAAATTGAAGATGTACAAGAAGTGCTATAAGTGATAGCTGTTTTAAAATTAATTATTTTTTATTGGAGTATAGTTGATTTACAATGTTGTGTTAGTTTCTGCTGTACAGCAAAGTGAGTCAGTTATACATGTACATATATTCACTCTTTTTTAGATTCTTTTCCCATAGAGGATATTAAGAGTATCGAGTAGAGTTCCCTGTGCTGTACAGCAGGTTCTTATTAGTTATCTAACTTATATATTTTAGTGTGTCTATGTCAATCCTAATCTCCCAGTTTATCCCTCCCCCCCCCCTTGGTAATCATAAATTTGTTTTCTACATCTGTGACTTAATTTCTGTTTCGTAAATAGGTTCATTTATACCTTTTTTTAGATTCCACATATAAGTGATACCATATGATATTTGTCTTTCTCTGACTTACTTCACTTAGTATGATAATCTCTAGGTCCACCTATGTCACTGCAAATGGCATTATTTTGTTCTTTTTCATGGCTGAGTAATATTCCATTGTGTATATGTACCACCACCTCTTCTTTATCCATTCATCTGTTGATGGACATTTAGGTTGCTTCCATGTCCTGGTCTTATGCCTCTTTAATTCAGTGCTTTACATCTAAAAGGTGCTCAATAAAAGTTTTTTAATTGATAAATTCATTTGAAGTGATATTAATACAAATAAATATTCCTATTATGGGGAGACATTAGTAATCAAGAGTCCAGCCTCTAGAGCCAGACTACCTGACACTGTCAGCTCTGACACTGACCATCTGTGTGATCTTTGTCAGGACACCTCGGGTTTCTGGGCCTCCCATATTCTCATTTGTAATATGGAACTAATGCTTAAAATGATACTTGGCATATAGCAAGTACCATATAATGATTAACTATTATTATAGCTAATTTTATTTAGTGTTTGCCATGTTCCAAGTACTAAATGTTTCATACGTATCATCTCAACTAATCCTCCCAGCAATCCTATGAAAGTATCAAGTGGGTATATAAGGTATTAGTATCATCCCTATTTTACAAATGGTGAAATCAAGACTCCAAGAGCTTAAGTAACTTGACCAAGTCAAATGAGGTGGTGTCAGAATTTGATTCAGGTCTCTTTCATTCAACTGTCTGTTGTGTTATTCTTGGAGAACCAGTTTTACCATTTATTTTGTATTAGAAAAGCACCCGATTCAGGCCTAAAATTCATTGAATGTACATCTGTGTCACTTAGTAACCTTCCCAGCTAGTCACTATGGACTTGGGCTTATGGTATTTCTCTTAACATCCTCTAGATCCCTTCAATGTCTGACCATCTCTCAAGGCCCAATGTCCCCTTATCCCATAAATTCTGATGACCTTAAACCTATATACCACTTCATCCACCAGCATCCATTAGCGTGCTGGACCTAATAGTTACCTGGAACTATTCCACTTCGGAAATTGAGGATTGTAACCAAAGACCTCCTGGCTTTTTCACTCCTCAATCCTGAAACAAGGGCCCTTTTACCTCATAGAAATCTACTTTTATTCAACTTTTCATTTTATTCCAGTCTATCACTCCAACTCAGAGCCTAGATTCTATGATTGATGATTTAAATTATTTTCTTACTAACACTGTGTATTAATCTCCTTCTTGCACATTCCTCAGCACAACTCCAAATCTGGATCAGTGTTATGCTTTCCCCTCACACCTAAGTGGTTAAATTTTGATAGATAGAGAAAGTCACACAACCATGTAGACTCTGTCACTACAAATTCATGATCTCCAACCTCAGCCAGGCCCTCAGCATCACTCATCAATCCTGTGACTGCTTTTCAACTTTCATTTTTCAACTCTTGTTTTTCCTAATGACTATTCCAAACCCTCACCACTTTCCCCAAGCATCCTTTTCAAGTTCCACAGCTTGAGTCCCATAAACAACTTTCCCTCCAAATTCATCAGGATAATTGGGGGCTTTAGATATCGGAGTTTTAAAGATCTATCCTTGGCCACAACTTTCTAGAATTCCACATTCTTCCTGAGGCTTCACTTCTACTTTCATGGTATAAAAACTACTCTATGATGACTTTCAAATCTAATACCTCCGGCTTGGACTTTTCCATCTAGTGGACACCTGTACTTGGAGGGTCCATGGGCACCTCAAATTCAAAAGTATCAAAATTAAACACATCATTGTTCCCCTAAAATCCTTTTCTTATTCAGGGCATGACTCTCTTCCTGGCTACTCTGGGGGTAGGGAGATGGCCACCGCCCTCTCAATCTAGAAGGCTGATGTCATCCTTGAGTCCTCTCTCTTCTTTACCTTCCACATGCAATCAACTTCCAAGTCCAGCCAAGATTCTCTCTTGTTTCTAGAATTTCCCTTCTCTTCTCTGACCTTATTATGGTTGTCCTAGTTCAGTCTCTTGATCCAATTGGACTATCTGGATTCTTCAGAAGCTTCCACAGTTTTTGATCTCAGGCTTGGCTCCCTTAAATCTGTCCTTTTTTAATTGTTATTTTTTGGCCGTGCCGTGAGGCATGTGGGATCTTAGTTCCCCAACCAGGGATCGAACCTGCATCCCCTGCATTGTAGGTGCAGAGTCTTAACCATTGGGCTGCCAGGGAAGTCCCTTAAATCTGTCCTTATGGCTGCTGCTAGGTGATATCTCTAAATATAAACCTGGCCATGTCACACTCCCACTTAAAACTGTGCATTGACTCCCCATTGCCTACAGGATCGAGTCCCAGCTTCTTAGAATGACATGCATAGCCTTCTGTGATCTGGCTTCAGCTTCTTCCTGCAGTGCCTTCCCTTACCAATCCCTACCTGGCCTCTCACACTTCAACCACAAAGAAGAGTTTGCAGTCCCTTTGAGCTGTCTTGTTTCTTGCCTCTCTTCCTTTGTTCATCATGTCCCCTCTGCCTAGATGGTCCTTCCACTCCTTCACCTGTACCTGGCTAACCCCTACTACCCTTTAAGGCTTAGTTCATGGGTCACTTCCTTTGGGACGTCTTTCTTGACAAGCCGCCCTCCACTCCCCCAAACTCTAGACTGGGTTGGCCACACTGCCCTTGTGCTCCATATCTCCCTGTTCGTTGCACTGAAGACGTCTCAATGTACTTATCCATCGATATATCAGTATCACAATTAGATTGGGAGCTCTTTGAAGCTTGGGACTGTGCCATATTTCTCTATGTACCTTTTTGCCTAGCAGTGGCATAGAGTAGGTGCTCAATAAGGTTGTAAAATATTACTTTACACTTATAAGTGAACAAATAAGTGAATGATTCATTAATGAAAAACGATTTGCCCCTGAAATGAATACTCCACTTTACAAGCAAGGCAGCAAGGGAGTAATCAGTATCCACAACATCATGATTATTTCTCAGGTTTGATTATGAGTAACAATAGGCATAGTGATATTCAACTGGCACTGTGAGAATTGGGGGTGCCCAGAATCAATTGGGCCCCAAGAGAGGACCCTAGAAGGGTCTGTAGTGGAACCGCTGTGGTAGGGGACAGCTAAGATTTTTACAGAGTGCCACAAGAAACCTGCAAGACTTCCATCCCATTCACACAAAACTCTCAGTTCAGATAAACTTTCAATGTTTTTCCTTCAATGTTTCCAGGACATTTTATTTACTGATTGAAAAATCATTTAATATACCTTAAGTTAATAACACACAGACTCGGTTTGAATAAGTAAAAAATGGAACAATAGAGAACAAACAAGTAGAGTTCTTTTTTTCCCTCCTATACTGACTTTCTTAGGACCTGATACTTTCATAAAGACCCTGGATGTAGCTAAAGCAAAAAACTAAACTGTCTGAACATCACCACACTTTCAGAGCCTTTGCTTGTGAAATTCAAGTAAGAAGGTAAGGAGTTCTGTCATATTTCTCCTGACGTTCAGTACTGAGTGTTTTTGAATTCCAAGTATCATTAGAGCTCTTTCTGTAGTTAAATAGTAAGTAATGATGATGATGGTAAAAAATAAACTAACTGCTAATAATAATAATAATTATTATTATTATTAGTAGTAGTAGTATATAGAAGTCACAGTCCCCAAATGTCCATGCAGTGGCAGGTGCTTTCCACTAAGTATCATATTTATGCTTCACAACAACCTTTTAAACAGAAATTATTTCCCCCTTTTTCTGTTTGAACAACTGAAATTCAGTGAGATCAGATCACTTGGGGCACATCCAAAGGACGAGTTGGGAAGACTCTGGGGCCAAAGGTCGTGCTGGTTGCACCAGGCGACACTGAGCCTCTCCTAGTCTCTGAGAAGTTTTGTTACCTGCCTGCGTGTATGTGAATGCAGGGCGGGTGTGATGGGAATCAGAGGAAACTGCCTAAGAATCTAAACACTGAAAGTGGTTTAAAAGCGAAGGTATCAAAAGCGGGAAGCTGGAACCACAAAGCAGATACTAGGTACGAGCCAAGAGAATGGATGGACTGGCTGGCTTCGCACACTACTTAGGTGGAGGGGTGAGGGGCCGGGCCTGGGCGGGGAAACAGGGGAAAGTGTAGACCAGTAGTGGACCCGCCCCAAATGCCGCCTCTCCCGGGGAAGTAAAGGTGAGGGGAAAGGGAATGAAGGCATTATGGGAAACTCCGGGAACTGCTAAGGCAGCTCATCCTCACCCATCCTAAACCAAAGCAGAGACTGACTTCTGCTTTCCTGGGGGAGCTCTCTCGTAGAGCAAACAGGAGGGGGACTGGGAGAAGGACCTGCACAGAGCGCCCCCCCCTGCACGTTGGTACGGCCCATTCCCCCCCCCCCCACGCCGCTGATCTGGCAGGCTGCGCGCGCACCCTCCGGCGGGGCGCGGGCCGTCGGGGAGCTACGGCCTCCGCGGCCGCGTTCCCTCCTCCACCTCCTCGCGTGCTCCTCGCTGGCCCAGCGCCCGCCGGGTTACGCGCCCGCGCGCCTTGGAGGGGAGGAGCGCGGCCGCGGGGGCGCGCCCCGGTGACTCCGCCCCCCCCCCCCCGGGCTCCCCTCCCCTCCCCTGAGTCCCGGTGCCCGGCTCGCGCGGCTCGGTGTGAGGAGACTGGGACCCGGCGCCGCCCGCCCCCACGCCCCCGCCCCGGCGTGCGAGGCGCCGCGCCCTCCCCCTGCCCTGCCCGGTGCATGGAGGGGCCCGTTCGGATCGCAGCCGCCGCTGCCGCCGTAGCCGCCGCCAGCGCGCGGGGGATGACCTGGGGGTGGCTTTCGGAGCCGGCTGCCGCGCAGGAGGTCTGGGGGCTTAGCCAGCCCTGCTTAGAGGTGCGGGGGTGGGGTCCCACCTAAGGGTGGGCGGGAGGGGTGGCCTGGGGACACCGGGCTTGGGCGCCACGAGGCTTGGGAGCTGGAGGTCCGGGGGCGGGCTGGCCGGAGTGCCCGGGAGGGCGTGGGGGTCCAGGCTGCGTGCGGGGTCTGGGGAGGGCAGCTGACTGATGCGCAGTGGGGAGCGCCTACGTCCCCCGTCCTCGGGAACTCTGAGCCACCTCGTGGGAGGAGGCGGGGTGAGGTGTCAGTGACACGATTAAATCTGTTTGACAATGATCTGCTGGGGCAGGTGAGATGCAGCATAGCGGAGAGCACGGGGCGCCGTCACGTTTTCCCAAGGGAGCGGGGTCCCTCGCCTCTCTCAACCTCCATCCCCGCAGAGCGCCCGCGAGAGACAGTGATTTATGTGTAGGGAGAATCAAGAGAAATTTCCTGCGCAATGTATCTTTCTCTGCCTTCACAGACTCAGTGACTTCCCAGCCCCAGGGAGCGTATTTTTCCTTCTCCTCTGTATAGCTTTCTGTGGATGGCATTATCATTTGCTAAATGCATTACAGCTCGCTATTTATTTCACTCTGCAGCTTCCAGACCTTTGTTGCATTCTCTCCACATCTAGGAATTTCAGTAATAAATCACCGAGGGGGCTAGAGAGGCTCTCTCGCCTTTCCCTTCATTGTTCTCCCAACCCCACCAAATCAGGTGGAAAGCTCTCCAAAAGGAGCTTTCTCCAGAATGCCTGCCTTTCCCAGTCCGGACTCCAGAGGGTGGCAGGTGCCTTAAGGGCAAGCTGCTTTCCAGTTGAGATCTAGAATTGAGGGAACCTCATTAACAGAACCTCTGTGTCCTGAATCAGACATCTTGAGAAACAGAAGATAGGACTAAAAGGTAACATGAGATTTAGTCTCAGGCCAGTGGCCAGTAAAGATGAAAGAGGCCAATTCTGATTCCATGCCTCACTGATGCCACAACCCACAGATTCTCCAGCTGACTTTTGGAATACCTAGTGGACAGTGTCTACTAGGAAAGGGTGGGGAAGAGGCTGGAGAATGAAATGGATTTATTCTCAGTATAATTCTAAACGTTCTATTACATTTCATAGCTCATTTTGGGGGTAGTCTATTTTAACTGAAAATGCGGGGGTACTTCAACTTTTAGGACAAGATGAAAGAAAACTCCAGAAAACTGTAAAATTTAAGTTAGTGCTTAACTAGAAAACATTCTTAGGAACCCAGAGAGGCACCAAATACTGTAGTTTCTGTTTTGCACATGTTGAAATGAACTGCCTCATACTTGAAATTATATGAGAAGGATGGAGAAAAACTGTTTCATTTTCTAAAGACGTGCCCTGGGCGTGTGTTTGGCAGTGTGGAGCAGACACATTTATATTTCTATAAAAAACACACAAGTGTATATTGTTTAACTTTCATGCAAAAACTCGGATATAGTATTTGGGAAATCTGTCTTCGTTTGAATAGTTCAGTCAACCAGGAAAATCAGTTACTAGAGGTACCGTGCTATTATTTGTGTAGTAGCTCACTTGCGATGCTTTGATTGATTGCCATGGTTCTCATCAACCTCCTCTTCTGTGGAAAGTACTTAAACAGCTCTGACTCTCCAGCCGGGAAGTACAGAGAACCCTTAGGACTTGGAGCATGCTGATCTAGCTTGTGTCGGTTGGCTTCTAAGTCAGTGTTACTCCTTGCCTTCTTTGCAGGTGGTTTGACTGTGCATGGGAGGAATTAAGTTCACTTTAAGATAGGACTTCCCCCACCTCTGCCCCCATCTTCAAGGTGTATATAAAGAGGAAGGCTTTATGTTGGATTAAGAACTTCTGCCATAGGGCTGGGCTCTAAAAGGTCAGGTAAAACCTGTTGACTAGCTCTTGTGCTTTCTTCTTATTTTTCCTCTTTGCCTGTGTGCTTTCATGACTTTCTGGATGATTTCATTTATGGTTTTGTCAAAATGTAAGTTGAAGTAAAATGTGTCTTCTCTAGAAATGTTTCTTATGCAGGCGTTTAAACTAAAAATTGGTATTGTTCCTAAGTAAAATCCTGGAGAAATGCTTTCAGGAATTAAACATTATTGTTGTGAAATCAGGCTGGAGATAGGAAATTAAAACTAATTAAGTGAAAAATCTGTTAGTTTTAACACATCGTTACGTTAGCCACTGCCTTGTGATTAGCATTTGTACTATGTAGGAGTGCAGATAAGGCAACACATCGCAAGAGAAGATGAGCTGTCTAGAGATAGCCTTTCTTTAGATATATGATCTTACTACTTAATAGAAACTAATTAGATTAGAAAGGGAATTTGGAGTCTGGTTGCTAAATAGATTGCTCTGAAGGACTTGATTTTACTGTGGTTTTTGATGGGTGCTTTTTTCAAGAAATTTTGTTAACTTGACTTAGAGAATGCTTTATTGTTTTTATTGAATTTTTATATTGTATGTAGACATTTCATTGATTTATAAACATTCCATTTATAAATTTTTGTTGTGTATATGGTACTAACTCATTTTCAAGAGAATGGGGAGGAGGGCTTTACTTGATTCTTTTCAATTGCAATTAAGAGATGGTATATGGAATATACTTAATGTTACTTTAAAAATATTGGATTACAATTAAATGAAAAACTGGTTGTTGTTGTTTTTGTTTTTGTTTTAATCCTTCAAGTTTTCCCTCATTGTTCGTGCTCTTTCCCCCATTGTCAGGCTCAAAACATACAGTATCATTGTCATCTGTCCCCTGAATAATGGTCCTGAGGTGATATTATTAATGTAGCTTTTAAAATCAAACTAATTATACTTGCCTAAAAGAGCCACATGTGTGTGATTCTAGCTGCCTGGTGCCTTTTGAGAGCCCTGGAGACAAGCTAGTGAATAGAGCTGAAAATTCATTCTGTATTTGATTAAATGGAACAGACTTGCTGCTCCTTACCCCAGCAGGGGCGATGAGATCTCTTGATCCCCGAAGCGGCTCCAAGACCCTGGGAATTCCATTAGCGAGCACCTGAGGAATTTCTGCCCTGCAGTGCCTTTTTTGTATGTGTGTATGTGCGTGTGTGGAAAGGGAGGGGAGCCGAGTGGTGGTGGGGGGGAGGGTGGCGGGTGGGCGGAGAGAGGCTACATTAGAAGACTCCATATGTTAGCAGATCTAAAATCAAGACAGGACTTAACAGCTTATCTTGTAAGCGAAGAGCCCAACCCAAAGGCAGATTGCTGGTCAGGACTTTCTTACAAGCACGACCGTGGCGATGTGTCTTTACCCTGAAGTGCACGCCGCTGTAAGTACAGAAAGTCACTTTTCTGCTTTGCCTGCGAAGCACAAGCATATACACGTTGCAGACTTGGTAAGTTTTCTCTGAATGATCTTTTGATAAATATGTAAAATCGTGTTACAGTTAGGTCTTGCCTGTAAGGGCTGCTTTTATTGTTTTAATAACTTTTCAACCCAGAGCAAAATCAGCCTTTTCTGTGAAGCAAAGTATTTTGCAGAGATGAAATGCTTGTTTGAATAGGCATATTTGAGTTTGCTCTTTTGTTTTTATATGACTTTTCTTGTGTTTTTGTAACATTATTATTACAGAATTTAAATTCATTTAGGGTATCTCTCTTTTCTGTTGTCTTTTGAAGAATTCTTTCTGATTGCTAGTATTTGTTAAGGCATCGCTTTGCAGACTTGCCAGCAGCCGTGCGTAAATGAAAATTTATCTACCAAAAATATTCTGTAAAATCTTTGGAGCAAAATTTTTGAGAAACATCAGCGTGTCTTCTTCTCCCTGCTCCACCTCCCCTGCCCCTGAATAATTTTTGGATACAGACATTCTTCAGAATATGAGCCCAGTTTGATTCTTGTGTACTTTTCAAGGAAGAGCAGTTCTGAATCTTGGATGGTCTAGTTAATTGATTTTCCTCTTCTGAGAAGAGTTAAAAATGAATGTGAATTCCAGTGCTTGTAGTTTTCAACTAGTGCAGAGTGCAGTAGCCTATTTGATGGTTAATTTGATGTATTTTGTTTCTGATTAAAATCGTCTTGTGTGTCACACTTCTCTCCATCCTATTCCCGTGCAGTCCTCTACCAGATTCTCCTTACAATACTAAGTGTTTAGAAAATAAAGAAGCCTTTTAGAGAATATTTAATTTTTTTCCCACCTTCATCCCGGGCTTGCCTTCTAGTAGTATGGCCAGATTGAAAGAACTCTGGAATGAATGGGAGTAAACACTAAAGTTAACATTGGGCCTGTCTCGGTTCACAGTTGTTCAGGCACTTTGCTGTGTGATGTATTTTGATGGCCAGAGATAACGAAAAACTACCCCAAAGCACATTTTGTTCTGCTACATATCAGTTGGAATGTGAGTCAGGACTTCAGTTCTTGAGAACCAGTGATGTGCTTTTAACCATAGAATTAAGGAACTGTGAAGTTCCTTACATCTTACTTGAGAGGGGGAAAAACACACAGGTTATGTTACTGAACTTAGATATATCCTGCTTACGTTTTTTTACAAAATTTTTATATTGCCCTAATGTAAACATATAGCTTGCTTTTCAGCTATTCTTGACATAGACTAGCTCATCTCTTTTTATTCGTGTGAGCTGGGGCAGTGATCTTGACCTAAGCCTTGGGTTCCTCATTGCTGAAATGAGGATAATAACCATAGTATCTGTTACCGCTGTTGTGTGGATTACATGAGATACTGAAAGTAAAGTGCGTGGCACATTGTAAAACCTCTATGAATGCTGGCTGCTGCTATTTTAAGTAACTCCTCCTGTACATGTTAGTCTGTTACTTTGATCCAGAAATGATTTCTTTTGAAGATTAAATAATGAGGAATTCTCTGAAATTAGTAATAGTGTGGGCACGTGGAACTGCTATAGTTTCAGTATGCTACAGTTTTCTTCATTTTGCAATTGAAACTTAAAAGGCACTTGGAAACAATATGTTGCAATTTTTTTCCTGATTGAGGTATAATAGAAAAACGTACACAAGTGTACAGTTAATGTATACTCAGTGAACAGCCAGATGAAGTGTCATATATGCACATGTGTGGTAACCGTTAGCCAGATCAAGATGTAGAACATTTCCTTCATTGTGGAAGGCTCCCTGGTGCCCCTTCCCAGACTAGCCCACCACCCCCAGCAGACGACAACCATTTGGACTAGCCTCACCGTACGTGAGTTTTGCCTGTTCCCGAACTTTATAAAAGTAGACTCATACGATAAATACTCTTTTATATCTGGTTTCTCGCACTGCTCGTTACGTCCAAGGCCCATCTCTGTTACTGTGTACGGTAGGAATTTATGCTTTTAAATTGTTTTAGCGTCTTTTGCCTGTTTTGAAATTTATAGTAATTCATTTTGTTGGCACATTGAGCATGTGGTCATTGAGAAAACAAGAAAATAACAACATTTCTTCCTAAATTATTAGAAAATCAGATCCCAGTCACTATCTTAGAAAAATAACCATGACCTTCTTTTTATACATAAAGTTGGGTTGAAGGTAATATAATCACCTTCAGTGACAGTTCCATAAACCAAATCTTTTGATAACTGCGTTCATTTTGTGTGTGTGTGTGTGTGTGTGTGTTTTTAGAAGCAAAGGGAGGGAGCCTCAAAAGAGAGAAGGACCACCTAAGGTAGCTTATAACCTTCATGCTTAGGATTTAATACTTAGAATGGTACAGAAGTAACCACTAGCTCAGCAATAAGCACAATATTCCCTAAGAAGAAAACAAAACAACACAGTGTGTTCTGGGAAAAAAAAAATCCACCAATAATGGAAGAAAATGGAGCAAGGATGTTGTTATACTACAGGAAAATTTTGGAGAATGGGACCTTATGTTTATATCAGGAGGAAGAATTTTGGCTACTAACTTTCTGAACGGTTGCTGTCAGGCTGTGCTTATATGTTTGGAATTTCTGTTTGTGTTGTTGGGATTCCCTAATATGCTAAATAAAATTTATTTCACTAAACAATGAAACAAGAATACAAGGTGATATTGATGAATCAGAAGTGTGTTTTTTGTTTTTCATTTTGAAAGGGGCTGCGGTTGAGGTTAATAGCTTGCCATCATCATATTTCTGTTCTTGGAAATGTTGATGAAGGATTTTTCTGGATGTTCTGCTTGAACACAAGCCACTTCTCTCGTCGGAGACATTGTCTTTTTCAGCATTTGTAATTTTATTAAATCTTATTATTCATAGCTTCTTGACACAAGGTCATTCTTCACATACAGCCATGTGCAGGGTGGGTTCCTCTGGACTCCAGAGGGGGCAAGTTGTCCCCTTTTCTCTTAATTCAGAGCACCAGTGGCCAAGACTTCAATGGGGGTGGGAGGGGTGAAAGAGTAATATGAGATTCATCTTTTGTCCCAGAGGGGCACTCCAAAGATTCAGGTTTTGTTTCAAAAGAAGGAAGAACTGTTGACAAATAAAATTGCCTCATGTTTGGAAAATGCTCCTCTGAAGAGGCATGAGCTCCTTATTACTAGATGTGTTGTAGTGGCATATGGAAAAGATGGTGCGGTAAGAATCTCTTCCTTGGGTGAGAGCTGGGACCATGTGACCTCCAAGGGCCTTTGCCTTTTGAGTCCACTAAACAGGCTCTTGTGGGGGAGCTGTGCTACTTAACCACCACATACAGTAGTCCCCCCTTAACCCAGGGTTCGCTTGCTGCAGTTTCATTCCCCTGAGGTCAACTGCAGTCCAAAAATATTAAACGGAAAGTTCCAGAAAGAAATGATTTATAAGTTTTAAGTTGTGCACTGTTCTCAGTAGTGTAATGAAATCCCGTGCCATCCCTCCCGAGTTCCCCAAACCTTCAACATTGTTCTGCTCCTGACATCCAGCCATTCACTTCGTCCTGCCTCGGTGATCCAGGATCACCTGAAGCAGATGATCCTGCTGACGTATCATCAGAAGGTCAATAGTAGCCTAAGGCTACGTCACAATGTCCACATCAGTCACCTCACTTCATCTCATCCAGTGGGTGTTTTGTCATCTCACAGCATCAGCATTGTCATAAGACGGGTGATTACAGTGCAATAAGATATTTTGAGAGAGAGAGACCACATTCATGTAACTTTTTTTTATTTTTTACTTTTTTTCATGTAACTTTTATTACAGCATATTGTTAAAATTGTTTTATTGTTACTCTCTTACTGTGCCTAATTTATAAATTAAACTTTATCATAGATATGTATGTGTTGGAAAAAACATAGTGTAAATAGGGTTCAGTACTATCCACAGCTTCAGACATCCACTGGGGGTCTTGGAACGCACCCCCTGTGGATAAGCCGGGGACTACCGTACCTAATTTTGGAGGGAGAAAATGTGTAAAAAAAGTTCCAAACGACCACTGGATAAATAAATTTTCTCAAATTTTCCCTAGTTTAAAGTTGAGGAATGCCTCTTCTTGTTCACCCTTTTCACGTTAAATGTAATTTAGTTTATCACTAACAAGTAAATGTCAACTATTCTTTCTTTTTTACTTAAAGAGAGAACAGGGACCTTTCCAATATTCTATCAGTATCAGAAGCGAAAACACTTTACAAGTATAGTATTTGCTACCTTTTTAGGTAGGTACACACCTGAATTTACTTGAAGCCCCTCTGTTGGCCGAGTTATTTATGCACTCCTACAGCAAATTATATGTAAAGTAAAAATAAATAAATGTATCTCTTGTCTCTCTACCTTCTCTCCTCCACCCCAATTTTTCCACACTTGAATTTCAAGAGAGAAATAACTCACGGGGGGAGAAAGGCTGATATGAGTGACTTATCCAAGCAACAAAGCTGTATTCAGGATCTTTTCTGGAGTCCATGGTTATTTACTATAACCAGGTACACATCTGGTGTCTTTAGATATATGTTAATAATTTATGTTAATAATTGCTATTTAGAATGATTGAAGGGAGTATAGAATCCCGAATCACCAAAATAATATTTTGTCTATTTTATGAAGCAGAAAAGTATAATGAGTTTTGTCTGTTTTGTATTGACGTATACCCATACAACCGTCTGAAGCCTCTTGTAACCTCTGAGTGGCTCTCTCTCTTCTCTGTCACCGTTACCTTACCCTTCCAACTTCCTTTTCGAATTTTGGGAAGGGGATCAGAGAAGATGAGACAAAATGTGAGACAAAAGAAGTATCTTCGTGACTCCTTATCAAACTGCTGCCACCTCACCTCCCTTGTCTCCACTCTTGGTTTTCCCCGCTTCCACATCATCCATTTTTCTACATTTTGTCAGAGGAATGATCTTCCAAAAACATAAAACTGATCGTGTGACTGCTCTCCTTAACATCAGTTTCTTCAAAGGCTCTGACTCCCTTATTAAAACCCAGGTCTTTAATAGGGCACACAGGGGTCTTTACCTACCTGGTGCTTCTGCTGTCCTCCACATACCTTGCTTTTTCTCTTGCAGGCTGGGAACATGTCTCTCGTGGTGCTGATGTTGTGTCATCATTTTGTATGTGTCTCTCTCATCCTTATCTTAATCCCTAAAGACAGACAATGTGATTTTCCCTTGTATGTATCCCCTCTCACCCCTTTCCTTGCCCTGTGCCTAACAAATACGAAACCCAAATGTCCCGAACGTATGAGTCCTAAAGTGGTGCTTCGCAAACTTTAATGTGCATTTGAATTTCTTGGGGCGGGGGTGGGGGGGATGTTAAAAGGCAGATTTTGATTTCGTAGGTTGTGGGTGAATCCCAAGATTCTCCCTTTCTAACAAGATTCCAGATCATGTTGATGACACTGGGTGGACCACACTGAATAGTGAGTTGCTAAACTGTCACCTCTAGACCCATGAATGATTTCAACACACAACTCTGCTCTTATAAAGCAGAAACTAACGCACCATTGTAAAGCAATTATACTCCAATAAAGATGTTAAAAAAAAAATCCAGTGAAATCAGTGACTCTGCATGTCAAGTTCAGGCATATCACAGCTTCAAGTAATGAAGGTTAAAAAAGCTTTAGATAAAGAAAAAAATAGTTAAATATTGAAGATACTAGGACATCTATTGTCACATTATTACTGGAATGCTGGCCAAACATCTTACAGATTTAAAATGCATATTTTCATTCTGTGCTACATTAGTTTGTGCCCAGAGAGCTGATGTCATGTTTTGTCTGTTTTTTAAATATGTAGTATTAGAGGAGTTTTCCTGGATATCTAGGTATTAAAAAGTACATTCTGCCTTCTGTCTCTTGCCAGGGAAATTTCTGACAGTTATTGGCTTTTTAGGTATCAGAATAACAGTAATTAGTATTTTCTATTTTACTATCATTTGAAGTCTGTTTAGTGAGTAATTGTACACACTGTCTGATTGGAGGTGAAATTCGCAAGGGGGATGAATGTCTAACGGATAAAATACTACTTTTATCAGGCCGTGAAATTACTGTAGTGACATCAGAATTTGGCAGCCTCTTTTATTACAATAAAAAGAAAAATAGCATCCTAAGCTAGGGATAAGATTTTTCTTGCCCATTTATTTTGGCTTATTTTCATGGTTTTGGCCTCAGGGCGTGTGTGCAACAAAATAGCACAGTGAATAACAGGCAATAAGAAGGAGTGAACATAGTTTCAGCTGGAACAGATGTACTGTTTAGTCACTCGTCTCTATTTCAGTAAACTTCCTCCCAGATTGGTGAGTATGAGGTTGTGAGAGTGGGTATGAGGAATCCCCATCTATGAAGTGGAGTTAAGCTTCATTACTTGGGTTGGTGTTCCATAGCTTGCAATATATTGAAAAAGTTTGTTAATTGGCTGTTAAAATGGTCATGTGAGGGGGACTGTCTGAATGTGATTATGAACGCGGTTGTACAGTTTTGTAAGAAATATGCTAATTATTCCTTTTTATAAACACCAGTAAAGTAACATCATTTGATTTAAACTAGTGTTTCCTCCTGGCCTGTTCACTCCTGTTGTGAAATTAGTCTAATTAGGCTTTTAGATATTGCCATGATTTAATGACAGCTCATGTACCAGGATTTCAATTTGGTTTCCATGCATCTGAGCAGTTGTTCCAGTAGATGTTGGGACTGCTAAATCCTGAGAAGATATTTTTATGGTTCTTAACATATTATTAAAACTCCTGAGTAGAACCACACTGGTCTTACCATTGTGTTGTGCCCATAATTTACCTTTTGGGCTCTTCTTACTGTGATCACTTTTTTTTTTTGCGGTACGTGGGCCTCTCACTGCTGTGGCCTCTCCCGTTGCGGAGCACAGGCTCCGGACGCGCAGGCTCAGCGGCCATGGCTCACGGGCCCAGCCGCTCCGTGGCATGAGGGATCCTCCCTGACCGGGGCACGAACCTGCGTCCCCTGCATCGGCAGGAGGACTCTCAACCACTGCGCCACCAGGGAAGCCCTGTGATCACTTTTTAAACAAGGCCATTTTAGTGTTTCTTCCATTAAGTCTTGGATGTTCTTCCAAAATGAAATTTTAAGATTTGTTCTACAGTAAGGAGGATTATAGTACTAATGGGTTAAAGTAGATTTTAAACCTAATTCTGCATATTTACTTCAACTGAATAACATATTTTCAAGTCATATTATGATCTGATTAGAATTGGTTCTGATCGCTGTCGTTTCTTTTGATTTCTATTTATTTACTATCAGGCACACTTCCTTTACTATGGCTGAGACCTTTTTGAAATTAAAACAAATACAGATAGATCAAACTTCTACCCTGAGTTCCTAATTCCAAGCTCTAGTCATTAAGTTATTCATGTTTTGACTGTAGACCTATATAAGCTCTTTCATATAATTTTCATCATACATTTTAGAGCTAAAGCTTTTTTTTTTAACCCCATGGCTAACTAAAGCCAATTTTGAGTCATTCTAAGATGGGTTGTTAACTGTGGTCTCCTATTAGGTTTGAAAATGAAATTGTCATTATTTGTTATTTCTTTTGTGTTTAAGGATGCATTTTAAAAGAGCTATTGTCACAGTGGTTAGGTCTTAAAATAATTACACATTTGTCACTGTGACAGCAGCCGCGGTGAGATTTTTAATCATACAGTACAGCTTGTGCAGAGATTTGATATCCATTTTTTTGCAGCATCAAACAAATTTTAGCTCAGGGATTTGACTAGATACATCTTAATAATGTTAATAAGAGTCTTATAGCTAACTCCCAAAGTGGGTTTCTAAATGTGAGCCTAGGAAGTTCAGGCTATATCCCACCCCACAGGAAAATAACAGTAGAAATTGTTTTAAAGAAAAATTGTCAGTGTTTTACTTCTTTTGGGATTTCTCTTCCAGATAGGTAGATTATTAGGGAAAAGATAAGGAAACAATTGGCCTTGTAGAACAAAGACTTTAACCCTTGATCAGATCCATGTTTTCTCAGCTGGGTGTTGTACACATACACAGAATACTTAATTAGTTGTGATTGTAGATGTCAGCTGGTCATGGAATCAAATTAACAGGCACCACATATTAAACTCCTGAGGCCTTCAACGACTAAGAATGAGAGACTGAGTTTTGAGTTTTTCATTTGTGCAATTAAGAATTTTTTCCCCCTTCATGTTGGAATGTGAGTTTTCTGGGAAAAGAATCCCTTCACTTGACATTTCCTAGGCAAACAGAGTCCCCACTC
The DNA here is from genome assembly GCF_949752795.1 of Hyperoodon ampullatus. Taxonomy (NCBI): domain Eukaryota; kingdom Metazoa; phylum Chordata; class Mammalia; order Artiodactyla; family Ziphiidae; genus Hyperoodon; species Hyperoodon ampullatus. The sequence goes on from NC_136920.1 coordinate 89,427,581, forward strand.
GCCTGTAAAAGTCCTTTCTAATTCACTGAGAAATACTAGCATCTTTTGTGCCTGATTCACCTAGAGGGACTGTACTACAGGTATACTTGGGCAATTTAACGATAAATAATATGGTGACAAAGGAGTGAAGTATTGCTTAGGCAAAGCAGGGCCCTTGTCTGTTTGAGTGCCCTGCAGACTTATCAGAATGATGCTTCCAGAGGATTGGGAAAGGAAAGACTGTCCTGTCTGGCATTGCATGCACAGACAGGCACAGAAGGAACCAGGACCCTCCCCATGCTCACTCGGCTCCTAGCTGAGGAGTTGCCAGGTGAGTTACAACTCCTGTCTTGTGGTTCTTTTTATTCCATATACGAAATAATTTTCTCCTATCCTTTATTTCTAATTGTCATCATTTCTTAAATAATATTATAGAGTCCTTTGTACTTTGCAGTGTGTTTTTTTTCTGTTTACAATAATGTATGAGACGGTAAAATTTTCATGAGAATGGAAATCATGAAGACAATAATGATCGAGCATTGGTTTCACATACAAGAGTTTTAATGTAGTTCAAAGTTGGGTGATCTTTAAAATATCTCTGCCGATAATTTGAAACTATAGTCTTTCTTCTCAAGCTTTTTTAAAGTATCTATTTATTAAATGGCTGCATTGGGTCTTAGTTGCAGCACGCGGGATTTTTCGTTGAGGCGCACGGATTCTTCATTGCAGTGTGAGGGCTTCTCTCTAGTTGTGGCGTGCGGGCTTAGTTGCCCCGTGGCATGTGGGATCTTAGTTCCCTGACCAGCTATTGAACCGGTGTCCCCTGCATTGCAAGATGGATTCTTAACACTGGACCACCAGGGAAGTCCCTTTCTTTTTTAAGCTTAATTTAAGTTATAATTGCACATTCTTAAATTCTAAGGTTTTTGTTTTTGGCCACATCGCGCGGCTTATGGGATCTTAGTTCTGCCACCAGGGATCGAACCCAGGCCCAGAACAGTGAAAGCACCGAGTCCTAACCACTGGACCACCAGGGAATTCCCTGTTTTGTTTTGTCTTTGACATTTGTAAACCACAAGCTCTGCATTCTAGATTCTATTGACCTAATGGAAGATATTGAGATAGTGAAGTGAATTTTGCCCAAGGTAAAATTGACTCCCAGATGTCTTGTATTTTTAAACTCTTTCCTCTTTAAAGAGGTCTTTTTATTTATTTATTTATTTTTTCTAGCCACAGGGATCCTTGCTTTCTAACGCATTTCTTTAAGGCTGGTACTTGATGCTTAGAAATTCTTTAATAGTTTATTCCAGCTGAAAGTGAAGTTTGAAAGCCCTTTCGAATTGTATGACAGTAAGGAAAATAGCAAAGGGGGCTTTTCAGAAGTAAATCTCATTTTACATTTGTGTCTTTGCTCGTGGCATAAATATAAAATCAAATTGAACGCAGTTTCTCTTAACATTTGTTCCACGGTGCCCCTGTGTCCAAAGCGTGACAGATGATGTCAACACTTAATCTGACTTTCTTGGATATGTTAGAAAATGAAGAAAATGAATACAAGCTTTGCCACTTTAAGTGATTCCTCTAGTATCGCTTTTGTCAATTGTTAGCTATTTCTTTTTCATTTTATATCACTGTATCATATTGGCTACAACAAATGTTAATGCTACAGCACTTAAAGATAGCTCATGTGTTCTTTCAGTGTAGATCAAAATAGTCATTAGCTGTTTAATGAGATAGTTTAAAAGTAGTTTTGATGACCAGACTGAGAAGGAAAGAAAGAAAAATAATATTCTGAAAGGCAAATCTTGCCCCTCCTCTTGGGCTGGAGTGAAGGCTGAGTTGTAAGAGTGCAGAGTCCAGCGCGCAGTAAGAGGTGTGAGGCTGTTTATTTTCACTCTGGAGATGTATATACTACAGAAGGAAAACTCTGGCCTTGCTTAACCTAAGCAAGTCATTACTTATCTACGATCTGGCAAGCAATTTGATTAAGGTTGACACAGCTCATATAATATCAGAGCCAGGCTCTCTTGATGATTGATGAGGCTTGTCTGTAAGTTTTTTTTTTTTTTTTGAAAGGAGAGAAAAACAGAACAAGAATGAATACTGTTCAGCTCTCTAATTGCCACGTATAAGCCAAGTCTATAATGTAGTTTTATCTGTAGTGGTTAATATGTATTAATTTGTATGCTATTTTTAATGTTACAATTAAATGGCTTTAAAATAATATTTTTAGGTCAGCAGGTTAATTTAGCTTCTACAGGATTAAATTCTTGAAATTTTAGAGATCTTGCTTCATATCGTAACATCTTTCTTATGGTTTTCTTTGATGTTATATATTCTTTTTTAAAAATTTTATTTATTTTTTTGGCTGCGTCGGGTCTTAGTTGTGGCTCGTGGGATCTTTGTTGCGGCGTGCAGGCTTCTCTCTAGTTGAGGCATGCGGGCTCAGTAGTTGTGATGTATGGGCTTAGTTGCCCTGTGGCATGTGGGATCTTCGTTTCCTGACCAGGGATCGAACCCGCGTCCCCTGTGGAATTCTTAACCACTGGACCTCCAGGGAGATCCCAGATGTTATATATTCTTTAGTCTAGTGGAATTTTTAACCTGTGAGGAATTTTCCTCTTTATTTTCTAATGAAATTGAGTTATTTGCAAATCTTTGGCTTTAACCTAAGGCATTTCAGCCCCCTGCTTTTTCACTATACAATCATGATTTGGACACTTGTATTAGCATATCATTGAGTGTTGCTGCTGACCTTTGCTACGTTATTTGTTCCTTATCTCATTCTCATTACCAACAGATAGATTCTGTATGTGACTGGAATGTGCCAGATGTTCTTGGCAACACTTTAAATCATTAGTCTACATATAGTGCTGCGTCCAATCAAAGATCATTTCTTGTTTTTTTATCATTCATACGCTACTTAGTAGAAATGGGTATAGGACCAGAAGAACTCTCTCCGCCTTATTATTATTAGTATCATTTTTGTGGTATGCGGGCCTCTCACTGTTGTGGCCTCTCCCGTTGCGGAGCACAGGCTCCGGACGCGCAGGCTCAGCGGCCATGGCTCACGGGCCCAGCCGCTCCGCGGCATGTGGAATCTTCCCGGACCGGGGCACGAACCTGTGTCCCCTGCATCGGCAGGCGGACTCCCAACCACTCCGCCACCAGGGGAGCCCTCTCCGCCTTATTTTAAGTAAATTGAGCATAAGGAATTTCCAGATTAGTGAAACGATTGAGTTGAGAATGAATCAGTTTTCTGTAAATGGATTTTCTTAACCTCGGAGTTTTCAGGCTGTGGCTCATACAGGTTTAGACTGGGGTAAACTCTGGAGTCAGAGTGCCTGGGGTCAAAACCAGACTCCACCGTCTTCTAGTGACATAGCCTCTGTGTGCCTTAGTTTCCTCGTCTGTATAATGGGAATGGCACCTCATTAGGCTCTGGGATCACCTCAGTGAGTCCTCACAGAGTGATTGGCACTTGGTAGGTGCTTCTTGGATGTGAGCGGTTACTGTCGCTGCTTCCATGGCTGTTATGTTAGCGATAGTGGCAAAATATTACTGCCATGTGGCTGAGTTAGACACTGTCAAATATAAAATGAGTAGGGATTGAACTTTGTGGGGCTCTAAGTGTGGGAATAAGCTAGAATTGATTATATGTTGTTGTTCTTGAGTTGGTTAGGACTTGGCTCCCATCACAGAGACTGGTTAGGTTAGGTGACTGATGTAATAGCTGATGGGGGCATGTTTGGATGAACTCCCATATCCCCAAACAGCTGAATACCATCTTAACTTTCTTGCCCTAGATTTCAATTTTGTGTCTTTGAGATCTCCCCTTTCTCCTTCTCATCTCCCTAGACTCAATAGAAACATACTTTAGTACCAGGAAAATAAAATTTATTTTTAGGCATGAGATGTACTTCATACCTAGACTTACTGACATAAGTTTGCTTTTCTTCTTAAAAGCAAGGGATGTCTATTATTGGAACCCTTTGATAATTCTTCTTGATAATTTTCCACCAAAAGTACAAATGTTGCTATCTATGGGAAATCCCAGTGCTTTCTAGAATTTTGATGTATATGTACTTAAATAATGAGTTTGACTCTTAGGTCTGTTCTTCCAGTTTTCCTATTTTTCTCTTGGGCTTAAGTATGGTCAGAGCAGATAAACACTTAACTGGGATTGGTAGCCTCGAAGATTGCCAATAAAGTACCATTCCCACGTTGTTTCAAAAGAAGAAAAAGAATAGATATGGGATCATCAGCTGCCAGTCTTTGACTTGGAGAAAGTCACACCCCAGCCACTCCCTGGTGTGTTTCTCACTGGCCAGGGTAAGCCCTCAAGTGACTATTGAACATTGAGATTTAGCAGTGGAGGGGGATCCAGAGAACTGGAGCCAGGAGCTGTGGAATCAGAACATGACAAGGGGGGCTGCATGCACCCCTTTCCAGCTGACTGTTGGCTGTTTGTCCTGCAGTTCCTTTCTGTCATCAGCAGTGACAGTAAAAATGCTTCAGGAAGGAGATGTTTGTCTTACTTTTTTGTTGTTGTTGTTTTAAATATTTTTTAAGGTAAGTTCTGAGAATTCATCTGTTTCTTCTACCCTACAGGTTGGCCTCATTATTGTATTTTTATCACTGGAATCTGGGTTTTCAGTACAGTACTTTTTGTAGCAATCATGAGCATGTTTGCAGGAGAAAACAGTGTACCGCAACTCTAAAATGCACAGATTTTTAAGATATTCCATCTGGGGCCTATAAAATAGAGAATAAAGCTTGGTTGAATTGCATTTATGAGTTTTCTTAAAGTAGTGGTCTTGGTGGCTGTGGAATTGGGTAGCATTTACAAGATTCTTTTAAACTTTTTGATTTTGGGGAATGTGAATCTAGTATTTGAAACTATAATTCTTGTCCTGTCACACCCGTTCTCAGTTGAGATTTGCAAAGATGTGTGTGATCAAGGAAATAGCTTTGCGTTTGATTAGTTAACATAATGTCTTAACCGCGATGATCATGTCCCATATTTTGTTAAAAGGGGTAAACACTAAAACGTGAATAATGTGTGACTTCTTCAAAGGGAAAAATTTTTATAAACCCCAATGTTGATGAGATAATTTTATTATGAATCTCATTTAATTATGTACAAATAAACTAGATGCAGACTTCTTATAAAACTAAATTTGCAAATTGTGACAAAACCAATATAATTCAGACATGTTAAATCTTAAAAAAAATTTTTTATGTTGTCAGTATTGAGTTTAATAGTAGGAAGATATTTTTGCTTATTTCATATTTCACGTGTGTTTGATTTGATTCTTTTTTTTTAAACATCTTCATTGGAGTATAATTGCTTTACAGTGTTGTGTTAGTTTGTGCTGTATAACAAAGTGAATCAGCTATATGTACACATATATCCCCATATCCCTCCCTCTTGCGTCTCCCTCCCACCCTCCCTATCCCACCCCTCTAGGTGGTCACAGAGCACCGAGCTGGTCTCGCTATGCTATGCGCCTGCTTCCCACTATCTATTTCACGTTTGGTAGTGTGTATATGCCCATGCCACTCTGTCACTTTGTCACAGCTTACCCCCTCCCGTTGTCCTCAAGTCCATTCTCTACGTCTGCATCTTTACTCTTGTCCTGCCCCTAGGGTCCTCAGAACCTTTTTTTTTTTTTTTTTTTTTTTTTAGATTCCATATATATGTGTTAACATACGGTATTTGTTTTTCTCTTTCTAACTTACTTCACTCTGTATGACAGACTCTAGGTCCATCCACCTCACTACAAATAACTCAGTTTCGTTTCTTTTTATGGCTGAGTAATATTCCATGGTATATATGTGCCACCTCTTCTTTATCCATTCATCTGTCGATGGACACTTAGGTTGCTTCCATGTCCTGGCTATTGTAACTGGTGCTGCAACGGACGTTGTGGTACATGACTCTTTTTGAATTATGGTTTTCTCAGGGTATATGCCCAGTAGTGGGATTTCTGGGTCCTATGGTAGTTCCATTTTTAGTTTTTTAGAAACCCCCATACTGTTCTCCATAGTGGCTGTATCAATTTACATTCCCAGCAACAGTGCAAGAGGGTTCCCTTTTCTTCACACCCTCTCCAGCATTTATTGTTTGTAGATTTTTTGATGATGGCCATTCTGACTGGTGTGCGGTGATACCTCATTGTGGTTTTGATTTGCATTTCTCTAATGATTAGTGATGTTGAGCATCCTTTCATGTGTTTGTTGACAATCTGTATATCTTCTTTGGAGGAATGTCTATTTAGGTCTTCTGCCCATTTTTGGATTGGGTTGTTTGTTTTTCTGATATTGAGCTGCATGAGCTGCTTGTATATTTTGGAGATTAATCCTTTGTCAGTTACTTCGTTGGCAAATATTTTCTCCCATTCTGATGGTTGTCTTTTTGTCTTGTTTATGGTTTCCTTTGCTGTGCAAAAGCTTTTAAGTTTCATTTGGTCCCATTTGTTTATTTTTGTTTTTATTTCCATTTCTCTAGGAGTTGGGTCAAAAAGGATCTTGCTACGATTTATGTCATAGAGTGTTCTGCCTATGTTTTCCTCTAAGAGTTTTATAGTGTCTGGCCTTACATTTAGGTCTTTAGTCCACTTTCTAAAAATTAATTTATTTTATTTATTTATTTTGGCTGCGTTGGGTCTTTGTTGCTATGTGCGGGCTTTCTCTAATTGGGGCGAGCGGGGGCTACTCTTAGTTGTGGTGCGTGGGCTTCTCATTGTGGTGGCTTCTTTTGTTGCGGAGCATGGGCTCTAAGTGTGCGGGCTACAGTAGTTGTGGCTTGCGGGCTCTAGAACATAGGCTCAGTAGTTGTGGCACATGGACTTAGTTGCTCCGAGGCATGTGGGATCTTTCTGGACCAGGGCCCGAACCCGTGTCCCCTGCATTGGCAGGCAGATTCTTAACCACTGCACCACCAGGGAAGCCCTCTTTAATCCATTATGAGTTTATTTTTGTGTATGGTGTTAGGGAGTGTTCTAATTTCATTCTTTTACATGTAGCTGTCCAGTTTCCCCAGCACCACTTATTGAAGAGGCTGTCTGTTCTCCATTGTATACTCTTGATTCCTTTATCAAAGATAAGGTAACCATATGAGCATGGGTTTATCTCTGGGCTTTCTATCCTGTTCCATTGATCTATATTTCTGTTTTTGTGCCAGTACCATACTGTCTTGATTACTGTAGCTGTGTAGTATAGTCTGAAGTCAGGAAGCCTGATTCCTCCAGCTCCGTTTTTCCTTCTCAAGATTGCTTTGGCTATTCGGGGTCTTTTGCGTTTCCATACAGATGGTGAAATTTTTTGTTCTAGTTCTTTGAAAAATGCCATTGGTAGTTTGATAGGGATTGCATTGAATCTATAGATTGCTTTGGGTAGTATAGTCATTTTCACAATGTTGAGTCTTCCAATCCAAGAACATGGTATATCTCTCCATCTGTTTGTATCATCTTTCATTTCTTTCATCAGTGTTTTATACTTTTCTGCATAGAGGTCTTTTGTCTCCCTAGGTAGGTTTATTCCTAGGTATTTTATTCTTTTTGTTGCAATGGTAAATGGGAGCATTTCCTTAATTTCTCTTTCAGATTTTTCATCATTAGTGTATAGGAATGCAAGATTTCTGTGCATTAATTTTGTATACTGCTACTTTACCCAATTCATTGCTGAAGTAGTTTTCTGGTAGCATATTTAGGATTCTATGTTCAATATCATGTCATCTGCAAATAGTGACAGTTTTACTTCTTCTTTTCCAATACAGATTCCTTTTATTTCCTTTTCTTCCCTGATTGCTGTGGCTAAAACTTCCAAACCTATGTTGAATAATAGTGGGGAGAGTGGACAACCTTGTCTTGTTCCTGATCTTCGAGGAAATGGTTTCAGTTTTTCACCATTGAGAACGATGTTGGCTGTGCGTTTGTCATATATGACCTTTACTATTTTGATGTAAGTTCCCTCTATGCCTACTTTTTGGAGAGTTTTTTACCATAAATTGGTGTTGAATTTTGTCGAAGGCTTCTTCTGCATCTATTGAGATGATCATATGGTTTTTCCCCTTCAATTTGTTAATATGGTATATCACATTGATCGATTTGCATATATTGAAGAATCCTTGCATTCCTGGGGTAAACCCCACTTGATCATGGTGCATGATCCTTTTAATGTGCTATTGGATTCTGTTTGCTAGTATTTTGTTGAGGATTTTTGCATCTATGTTCATCAGTGATATTGGCCTGTAGTTTTCTTTCTTTGTGACTTCTTTGTCTGGTTTTGGTATCAGGGCGATGGTGGCCTTGTAGAATGAGTTTGGGAGTGTTCCTCCCTCTGCTATATTTTGGAAGAGTTTGAGAAGGGTAGGTCTTATCTCTTCTCTAAATGTTTGATAGCATTCACCTGTGAAGCCATCTGGTCCTGGGCTTTTGTTTGTTGGAAGATTTTTAATCACAGTTTCAATTTCAGTGCTAGTGATTGGTCTGTTTATATTTTCTATTTCTTCCTGGTTCAGTCTCGGAAGTTTGTGCTTTTCTAAGAATTTGTCCATCTCTTCCAGGTTGTCCATTTTATTGGCATATAGTCGCTTGTAGTAATCTCTCATGATCCTTTGTATTTCTGCAGTATCAGTTGTTACTTCTCATTTTTCATTTCTAATTCTGTCGATTTGAGTCTTCTCCCTTTTTTTCTTTGATGAGTCTGGCTAATGGTTTATCAATTTTGTTTATCTTCTCAAAGAACCAGCTTTTAGTTTTATTGATCTTTGCTATCATTTCCTTCATTTCTTTTTCATTTATCTCTGATCTCATCTTTATGATTTCTTTCCTTCTGCTAACTTTGGGGTGTTTTTGTTCTTCTTTCTCTAATTGCTTTATGTGTAAGTTTAGGTTGTTTATTTGTGATTTTTTTTTTTGTTTCTTGAGGTGGGATTCTATTGCTATAAACTTCCCTCTTAGAACTGCTTTTGCTGCATCCCATAGGTTTTGGGTCGTCGTTTCTTCATTGTCATTTGTCTCTAGGTATTTTTTGATTTCCTCTTTGATTTCTTCAGTGATCTCTTGGTTAGTTAGTAGTGTATTGCTTAGCATCCATGTCTTTGTATTTATTACAGTTTTTTTCCCTGTAATTGATATCTCATAGTATTGTGGTCGGAAAAGATACATGATATGATTTCAATTATCTTAAATTTACCAAGGCTTGATTTGTGACCCAAGATATGATCCATCCTGGAGAATGTTCCATGAGCACTTGAGAAGAAAGTGTATTCTGTTGTGTTTGGATGGAATGTCCTATAAATATCAGTTAAGTCCATCTGGTTTAATGTGTCATTTAAAGCTTGTGTTTCCTTATTTATTTTCATTTTGGTTGATCTGTCCATTGGTGAAAGTGGGGTGTTGAAGTCCCCTACTATTATTGTGTTACTGTCTATTTCCCCTTTTATGGCTGTTAGCATTTGCCTTATGTATTGAGGTGCTCCTATGCTGGGTGCATACGTATTTACAATTGTTATATCTTCTTGGATTGATCCCTTGATCATTATGTAGTGTCCTTCTTTGTCTCTTGTAATAGTCTTTATTTTAAAGTCTATCTTGTCTGATATGAGAATTGCTACTCCAGCTTTCTTTTGATTTCCATTTGCATGGAATATCTTTTTCCATCCCCTCACTTTCAGTCTGTATGTGTCCCTAGGTCTGAAGTGGGTCTCTCATAGGCAGTATATATATGGGTCTTGTTTTTGTATCCATTCAGCCAGTCTGTGTCTTTTGATTGGAGCATTTAATCCATTTATATTTAAGGTAATTATCGATATGTATGTTCCTATTACCATTTTCTTAATTGTTTTGGGTTTGTTATTGTAGGTCTTTTCCTTCTCTTGTGTTTCCTGCCTAGAGAAGTTCCTTTAGCATTTGTTATTAAGCTGTTTCGGTGGTGCTGATTTTTTTTTTTTTTTTTTTTTTTGCGGTACGCAGGCCTCTCACTGCTGTGGCCTCTCCCATTGCAGAGCACAGGCTCCGGACGCGCAGGCTCAGCGGCCATGGCTCACGGGCCTAGCTTCTCCGCGGCATGTGGGATCCTCCTGGACCGGGGCACGAACCTGTGTCCCCTGCATCGGCAGGCAGACTCCCAACCACTGCGCCACCAGGGAAGCCCTCTCTTAGCTTTTGCTTGTCTCTAAAGTTTCTAATTTCTCTGTCAAATCTGAATGAGATCTTTGCTGGGTAGAGTAATCTTGGTTGTAGGTTTTTCCCTTTCATCACTTTAAATGTGTTCTGCCACTCCCTTCTGTCTTGCAGAGTTTCTGCTCAGAGATCAGCTGTTAACCTTATGGGGATTCCCTTGTATGTTATTTGTTGTTTTTCCTTTGCTGCTTTTAATATTTTTTCTTTGTATTTAATTTTTGATAGTTTGCTTAATATGTGTCTTGGCATGTTTCTCCTTGGATTTATCCTGTATGGGACTCTCTGCGCTTCCTGGACTTGATTGACTATTTCCTTTCCCATATTAGGGAAGTTTTCAACTATAATCTCTTCAAATATTTTCTCAGTCCCTTTCTTTTTCTCTTCTTCTTCTGGGACCCCTATAATTTGAATGTTGGTGCATTTGATGTTGTCCCAGAGGTCTCTGAGCTTGTCCTCAATTCTTTTCATTCTTTTTTCTTTATTTTTCTCTGCATCAGTTATTTCCACTATTTTATCTTCCACCTCACTTATCCGTTCTTCTGCCCCAGTTATTCTGCTATTGATTCCTTCTAGAGAATTTTAAATTTCATTTATTGTGTTGTTCATCATTGTTTGTTTGCTCTTTAGTTCTTCTGGGTCCTTGTTAAACATTTCTTGTATTTTCTCCATTCTATTTCCAAGATTTTGGATCATCTTTACTATCATTATTCTGAATTCTTTTTCAGGTAGACTGCCTATTTCCTCTTCATTTCTTTGGTCTGGTTGGTTTTTACCTTGCTTCTTCATCTGCTGCATATTTCTGTGTCTTCTCATTTTGCTTAACTTACTGTGTTTGGGGTCTCCTTTTCACAGCCTGCAGGTTTGTAGGTTCCATTGTTTTTGGTGTCTGCCCCCAGTGGATAAGGTTGTTTCAGTGGGTTGTGTAGGCTTCCTGGTGGAGGGGACTGGTGGAGGGGACTGGTATGTGTCTTCTGGTGGATGAGTATGGTTCTTCTATTTCTGGTGGGCAGGACTGTGTCCGGTGGTGTGTTTTGGGGTGTCTGTGAACTTATTATGATTTTAGGCAGGCTCTATGCTAATGGGTGGGGTTGTGTTCCTGTCTTGCTAGTTGTTTGGCATGGGGTGTCCAGCACTGGATCTTGCTTGTCGTTGAGTGAAGCTGGGTCTTAGTATTGAGATGGAGATCTCTGGGAGAGCTCTCACCAATTGATATTACGTGGGGCTGGGAGGTCTCTGGTGGTCCAGTGTCCTGAACTTGGCTCTCCCACCTCAGAGGCTCAGGCCTGACACCCAGCCAGAGCACCAAGACCCTGTCAGCCACACGGCATTTCCTCACAAACCAGAAGGGAAGATCCTTGAGGACAGGGAATATCCTTTTTTCTCTTGTGCCTATTACAATGCCTGGTCCATTGCAGAGACTCAGTGTGTAACAGGGAAGAACAAATCTGACTCCATACTGGATCAGTTTCTTTTACTTTAACCTTTGTATTTGATTGCTTTCACTTAGTTGTACTCTGATTTGATTCTTTTTATTTTAAGCATGTTTAACATTAGTTTTTCTTCTTAATAATGGCTTGTTTTTAACTACTGGTCCAGTATTTTGTGGGCCAGTCACTTTAAAAGTTCACTCTCATATATAATACTGAAAAAAATTAAAAAACCCATTTGATGAAGTGCGTGTATGCATTAATATTTGCTTATTGTTGATGAGCCATAGTAATGTGGGATCTTTGTTATACATGTGTTCCTAATGTTGTGTTATACCATCTGCTATGCCATATGCTTTTCAAGTTTGGCACGCTTATGCTGCCATGAGCTAGAAGATGATTTACAACTCCTACTTTTTCTTTTCACCTGTTTCAAAAACTTTCTTTGTATAGTATTCTGTAACATTATTTGACCTTCACAAGTCATAGATATGATTCAGAAACACAAATGTACATTGTGTACTGAAATCTTGTGTCATGTCTTCATTTTCTGGCCAATGAGCCAGAGTAAGCTTACAATAATTTAAGTTTCAGCAGTGCAGAAACACAGTGAAATTAAAAAAACAAACAATTTTCATACCTTCAAAAATTCATCTGTAGATTAAAACTAAAATAGAGAAAAAGAACTAAAACCTGGTAGGTTTAAGAATCCTTCCAGAGTGAGAAGTGGCTATAGATTCACAGTGAATTAAATGGACATAAAGAGACCTGTACTCAAGGCTTTCCTTTTATTCAAGAAGGTGCATGTAGAATGGGTGAAGCAGAGGCCTGGGCTTGTCCCGGGCTGGCCCTGGGTTCAGATCTCACCTCTGTTATTTATTAGTTGTGGAAACTTGGGAAACTATCTGAACTTTCTGCATTTCTGTTTCCTCCTTTGTAAAATGGAAATAATACTTATCTTTAAGGTTGTTGTGAGGATGGGTAATGATACATGTAAACTCTTTCATCCATGAACTTAATAATTGGTAGCTGTCATTATTCTTTGGAATAATTAATCTCATAAGACAGATGTTTGGGGAATTCCCTGGTGTCCAGTGGTTAGGACTCGGCGCTTTCACTGCCAGGGCCCAGGTTCAGTCCCTGGTCGGGGAACTAAGATCCTGCAAGCCTTGTGGTGCGGGAAAAAGAAAAAAAGACAGATGTTTGGTAAGATGCATATATATATATATATATATATGTGTGTGTGTGTGTGTGTGTGTGTGTATGTATCTGTATTATATCTATCTATAAATGTATGTATTTCTACACAAAGCAATTTTCTGCCTAGTGAAAGCAAGAGGCAAGGGTGGCAAAGAGTTTCAGAATTCTTTGGCAAGGTTTTTCACACTGCATGTAGAGACCTGCTTCCTAAAATCATTTCCAAATGACCTGGGATTACCACTGGGAATGTATCATTACTCTCTTGTGCTGGGACAAAAAGGTGACCAAGATGTACTGGCTAAAACATTTGAATCTTTCTCTGGTAGCTCTGATTTCAATACTTGTACAATATTTTTAAAATCCAATTTTATTATTAGTTATCCTAAAGACAAACTTATTTATTTATGTGAATAAATTAGCAAGTTGATATTGCCTGATATTGACAGGGAATGACTAATCTACCTGACGTGTATGTATAAATCAAATTAGCATTGTGGCAGATTGCTTTAAAAAATGTATGTGGTTTTCCTTAGGTATTTATTTACCATATTCTGAACCTAAGAAAAAGTGTTGACAAGATGTGAGACAGATTGACTTGATGGTTTTAGGGATATTTATAAATTTATAAAACTCTTTGTGGTTTGACCCAGTTAATTTGGCCAGTACTCTTTAAGTATATTTGAACCGTTTCCTAGACAGTTATCTTCCTATTTAGAAATAGCATTGTGTGGTAGGATTTTGGTTACATGATTTTGACTATACAAAAGTTCATATCCCATTGCAGGAAACATGACTATGTACCATTAAAAACCTGATATTTTAGTCTGTAACACCGATCTCTGTCATAAGTTTGTGAAGACAGTCTGCTGTATTTGTTTTAGCTACAAATCCTTATGGCGATCCTAAAAGTAAGATTTCCATTTACCCACTGTTGGTCCTATGCCTTTAGAATGCTTAAGGTGAATATTTTGCTGACTACCGAGTCATTGCTGTTTGTGAGCAAAGTAACAGGGCTTCTGGTGTTAGCTCTAGTACCTTTTTTTCCTCTTAGATTTAAAAGGACCTCTTGATAACATGCATTATTTGAATTCTTTTCATTTTTGTGTATGGCTTTTCTGTACTGCTACATCATGTACTTTGATAGTCATTTGGCCTCAGTACCTGTCAAATTGTATGTTATATAACTATTAGCTATTGATTTTTAAAAATTGACATCATAAAAGGTAAGTAAATGAGTGTTCACTTCTGTAGAAGACCAAATAAACTCAGTGGACAGATCATAAAGCTTTAGTGCTGATTCTCTTCAACATCTGTTTTAGAGTGTTAGACCGTTCCAATCATTTCTCTTTTGGTTTACTACAATGTTTTTAAACATATTAAATTAGTAGTGTGTTAAGACATGTTCTAATTCCTAGGAACCGTTGCTGCGTTTCTCTCAGTGTACGTTAATATTCATTTATCGACATTCATTAAGCACTCATTTTGTGCAGGATATTTCCCAGGTGTCGGATATACAGTGGTGAGCAAAATAGACATGGTTCCCTTCCCTCACGGAACTGACAAACTAGTGTTTAATCCAGGTTTGGTAGAATTTTTTTACATTTATGTCTTAAGTCTTTAGATATAAATATCTATCCTAGTTCTTTTTTTTCACAGTATAATGCATCAGGTAAAACCAAATTCTGTACTTTCTCTGCATGAATCCTCCTTGGCTACAATTTTTACTCAGGAGGAATCAGATTAAAATGAACATCAAGACCATTACTGTATGAGGAAAGAAGTACATTTAAGAACAATCTACAGAGAAAGCAAGGGTATGACAGGAATTTTGTGAGTTGAATGTAGGGATGTATAGGACAAGGTTCCCCGCCTCTGAAACAACAGTTTCCCAATAAGGTCTAAAAGTTTGGCCTGTTTTGGAGAGGGGTGTTAATAATGAAAAGTAGGGGTGGCACTGGGAGCAGGGGTTTTTTTTTTTTTTTTTTTACATCTTTATTGGATTGTAATTGTTTTACAATGGTGTGTTAGTTTCTGCTTTATAACAATGTGAATCAGTTACACATATACATATATCCCCATATCTCTTCCCTCTTGCGTCTCCCTCCCTCCCACCCTTCCTATCCCACCCCTCTAGATGGTCACAAAGCACCGAGCTGATCTCCCTGTGCTATGCGGCTGCTTCCCACTAGCTATCTGTTTTACGTTTGGTAGTGTATATATGTCCATGCCTCTCTCGCTTTGTCACAGCTTACCCTTCCCCCTCCCCATGTCCTCAAGTCCATTCTCTAGTAGGTCTCTTTTTGAGTGGCAGAAACCTGTCAGTACTACGAAGAGTGCAAACACTCCTTTTGGGAAATTTGTTGGTTGTCATTCAGGATGAAAAGCTAAGGGATATCTATGTTTAATGCTCCATTAAGGGACATGTGATTCAGCCTATTTTGTAGCCAAATGTTGGTGATGAGCTGTTCTAACATAATCTACTGATTTAAGACAGTGAAAACTTAAGTCTTTAGATTGTTTCTCAACATTGCTCCTCAAACCATCGTGGTTTATAATTTTATATTTGTTTGGAGTAAAATGAGAAACAGCCAACCAAAAGACATGTAGTGATTACTTCCTAAAGCTAAATTTATTCTGAAATTACTTTTTGGCCTACGTTTTGTTCTGATCCAATGAAACTATGATTGTAGATGGCAGTTCTTCTTTTCTTTTCTTTCTTTTTTTTTTTTAACTTAGTAAATGGTTGGCACTCTTACATGGGACATACTGGTGTTTGTTTTATTTTTAGATATTCCTGGTTATTGAAATTGAAAAGTCTGGGAACCATTGCTGTAGATTAAATTTAGTAAACTATCAGTGTACAATTATCCAAATTGGATATGGCTTCTTTGCTGTGTCTCATGCTAGATGTTTTTCCATCTGTAAGATTTATGCCCACGTGTCTATGATGCATCAGTATTGAGTAGGATTCTCTCTCTGACCACAGACTTAAGTTGACTTTTTATCCTTTCCCGACAGAAATGGAAATGCCTCACTTAGTTTTAAGTGTACCTGCGTTGTTCCGTATACTGAGGTCAGGAGGCAAACACCTAAAAAGTCTCTCTATATATAAAAGCTGCTTTTTAGATGTTTTATTAGTCCTGCTGTTGGTTATTTTAATTAGTAGTATGTTTTATTTGTACCCTGAGGCTGTTCAAGCAAAGAATGTAATTCAAATAAACAAAATAATATCTGATGTTTTGGAACACCCACACCTGCCATCTGGGCCTTTCCTCTTAAGTACTTACTCGGGTTGGCAGGGAAGCTGGGAAGAGAAAAAGATGATTATGTGGAGTTATGAAATGTTTTAAATGTAAGTTCTTGGAAAGCTTGATAATGAAGTAGTTTTCAAATTGCCAGTGCTGTTTGCTTCATAACCAATGGTTCTTTTCTAAGGTAAACCCTGAGTTTTCATGAGAAGGCCTGTCTTTTCCATTATGTACATGTTTCTAGCAGTGGTTCAAGAATTCTGTGAAAACCTCACAGATAATTTGACTGTAAGATGGTGGGTGACCCTTTCACAAACCAGGAAAATTTGCTAGGGAAATTTCTCCAGTTTCTCTACCTGAAAACAAAGTAAAGGGGCCACCTCTCCAAGTTCTTACAATGAAATCGTAAACTAGTCTCCTGCTTCTTTTTCAACTTGGCTTTTTTTTTTTTTTAATAAGAGTGAACACGAGCAGTCTCTTTTTTTGCTTGCAAACTGGAGTGCTGAACTATATGCTTTTGCCTTAATTTTTAGAGCTGAAATTTTGTTGATTTTGGATACCTTTGCTATTTTTATTCCCCCTTTCCTCTTTCATTAGTTCAGTCATTTTGGGAGTCTGCCAAAGATGAGGCAAAACTAATGTAAGAGGTGCATACAAGCTTTTAAGTGATTTTTCATTTAAACACAGCACTTGTAAAATGTTTGTCATAGAATCCTAAAGCTGGGGAAAAAATTGTGGGTTTTTCTTCTCCCCACTTGCAGACAGAACCTAAGCCACATTAAATTAGTAAATGTTGTAACTGACTAACATTCTCTAAGAAAAAGAAATACATCACTGTAGACCACCAGCTATTAATTTTAAAATATATATATTTAAAATATACTTGTTAAATATTTAAAAGTACGTTATTTAAAAAATTCAGGCTCCTGTCACTGTTGGAAACTTTTTTATACCTTAAAAAAGTTTTAAATGCTATTGTTTATATGCAGTTCAAGAGTTAAAGATTCAGAGATTAAGAAATGAGATCGAGGTGTGGTCTCTGTTATCTTATTCTACTTCTGTGTTATCTCCCCTCTGCCCATCTTTTCTCCCAGCTACCTTGAATATATGTACTCAATACATTTTTGTGGTATAAATGAAGAAGAAACTGCTTTTTGTGTTTTTAGGCTACAGCTTCCAACTCAACTCATAATCTGTCTTAGAAAAAGGGTTGAATGAAGAGATTTTAGAAAATTAAGCTAAGGATCCAACCCACAGCATTCTTATACTTTTAAGCCCTAAATTAATCATCTTCATTATGTAAAGAATAAAGTTTTAATTCTCTTCTAAATCTCACCAACAAAACAAAAACTCCTCAAGTTGTGCATAGAAGCCAATAAGTCCTTAAAATTCCAGCTTACAAGGTACATGGATGTATCAACATATAACATGTATTCTACAAATGTCAGCTATGACATGAATATAGTGTGATATGAAGTATTTAAGAAATATATCAGGACTTAAATATTTAAATGAGAATTGTGTCTTTAAAGAAGTCTGTCTCTTCAGGAAACTGTATATTTAATCTCACATTGCTGTTATTGTACTGAGTAATTTGGGGTTCTTTTGGAATTATCTTTACTGCTTATGACACTTTAAAAAAATTTTTGGTGTTCTTGAGTTTTTTGGAAATAACCATTAATGAATTAATTGGGTGATGCTGATAGAGTTAAGACTATATGGGGTTAAAAATCAGGTGTAATTATAACCTAATGAGATTATTTTTATACCTTGTTTATACATGGACACTGAAAATGATTAACAAAGGATTTTCAGAAACGTTTTGCAAAGAGGAGCATCGTTAGAATAAGTTTATCTGTCTTCCGGTTTGGGTCTATCTGCTGCTACGGCTTTCCAGTGGTATCTGTGTGTATTGTATATGTGTGTGTGTGTGTGTGTGTGTCTCCTGTATCAGTGTGTCCTTGAATCCTTTCTTTGGACCATCCTGTTTACTGTTGCCCAATATGATGTCACGAAGCAGCTTCTCTTGCTTGATACACGTGCAGCCCAGCAGAGTTGTTCTAACAAGCTTTGCTTCATTTCTGGTGGACAGGCTGGACCCAATGCTAAAACTGCATCTCAGGCCCTCCAGTTGGACTAAAACTTCATGCCATCTTGTGCTGTGTTTAGAAAGATATCCCAGTCTTAATTGATTTCTTTTTCTGTTTTCACTTCATCAAGACATTGTATCTTGATCATTTCTTTGATTTTATCTGTCTATCAAAGCTTCCGGGAATGCAAGTTTTCTTTCTACAGACCAATGTGCATTTTTACTTATTTTTAGGTTTCTCAATCTGTTTGTGGGGATTTCATACTAACTGCACAGGAATCTGTGACTGACTTATGTGCCAACTATGAACGTGCTTGAAGAATCCCATTCTCAGTGCTTGGTGCACAGACACGGTGCTGTGACAGCTTTGATGAAGCCGTGTCTGACCTAATTCCCATCACCAGCTTGAACAAAGCAGGCCTCCTGAGAAATCTAGACCCCTTCAGTTAATTTATGCAGCCAAGTTTAAAGATGGAAGAGGTACTTGGAAACTAGTATCGCTATGTTCCAGGTCTCTAGGAAACTCATAATTCAGCAGGTCATATAATATAAAAATCATCCTGAAGGAGGTCCAGTGCTCATCCAGCATTGATTCAAGTTTGTTTGCAGCAAAGATATTTTTTCTTAGATTTCTAAATTTTTCTTATTTTGCTTTTTCCTCAGTGTTTTTATACATTAGAATATATTTCATGGAAACAAGTTTCTCCTTCAGTTCTTATTTCCTTGTTATGAAAATGCAATCTAAACCAAACCCCATGAGGGTGTCTTTCATCATGGCCAGGGAAAATTTGTTCCATTTGGTAAGGTCTGAGCAAGGAATTGGCCTTGTTAACAACTATATTAATTTTATTACCTAACACATCATCTAGAGCTCCTTTTTAAATGTCGTCACTTTCCTCCTCCTCATTCTCCATCAAAGATGGTTAGCCAGGTGTCTGTCTGGATCTTTATAATATCACCCTGTTCAGGGTTAGCTAGTTCCTTGCAAACTTAAGATTTTGCATTTGGCATGTGTTTTGTGGTTACCGTCAGTCTCTTATTTTTTCCCATGAAGCCAATTCCAATGACAAACCTGAACATCTACTGAGAGTTGGATTTGTGGCAAGTGTTGGTTCTGTGATGCTTGCAGAGTAATCCCCTTGAAACTTGCTGTATTTTGTGTTTTTAGTAATCTCTCCCAAGTCACTTTTTAGAATTTCACTGTCTGTATGCAGCTATGGTTTTAAATATTTGTAACGCTCCTGTACAGCTCACTGTGGATGCCAGAATTATCTTATCTCCACAGTTCTTGTTTTCCTGTGCTCTAGAAGCAGGAAGAAATAGCCTCTTTGAAAGAGAGTGGAACAGGAACACTTGACTTTTTTTTTTTTAAACACACAAATATTGTGAATAGAACCCAACTCAGCTCTCACTCAGACCCCTTCCCTTTCGGAGTGTAATTAAGACCACATTGACTCCTATTGCAGCTGGCAGCCCCTCACTGTTGCCTTTTTCTGCTTGTGACCTTTGATCTCCGTGACCTTTCCTGGGGTTAGTCCTAGGCCCTTTTCATTGTGTTGGAGCTGAAGTGGCTCATGTGGAGTTGATTATTTCTTTGCTCATTTGGCCTTTTTGGTGCCATAACTCCAAGTCACTTCCATTTTCTTCCTTGACTTTTGATGGTCCACAGTGAAAGGAAATGCTTCTGCAAGCAGCAGGATCAGTGTGTATGCTCGGCTGACTTGACTGAGACTCAGGAGAAGTGGGGGAAGGTTGTGAAGTCCGTAGGTGTCAACGTTTTAACAAACGTTGAGCCTCATGACTGCGTGATCCTTCCGAGCTCATGAAGCAGGTACCGCCGGGAGTGCTGCATTTCTCACGACAAGGAGGACTGAGTTCTGGTGAGAAGAGAGTTCTGCCGGTTGTTGACCTGGCCTGGGTGTTGGACATTCTGCAGCTCTACTTTCACAAGATACATACGTTCCCCGTCCTGCGTCCCAGCTATGAGGCAGGTCGGAGGATGCATCCTTGTCAGTTGCACATGTCTGCTTGAAGGGATTCTCTAGTCTCTAAAAGCACCGAGAATAGCCCCCAGAGATGAACATGCTGACTCTTAGAGGGTGTATTTGTTGCCACCGAACTTAGGAAAGCACTTTCTTCTCTTCTCCTTTCCTCCGCCTCCACCTGCCCCTACCCACGCCTCCAGTCAGACCACTGAAGGATGCCTGCCAGCTGTTACTCTCATTTCTCGGGACCCCATGTGGGCAGCATGAAGACTGTCACTGATCAAAGGCTTTAGTGAAGGAATGCGTCTGGTTACCCTACACTGTGGTACCTTTGAAAGGTATATGGGAGTGAAATTCAGGGACATTTGGAAACTCATTTTTAGGAAGTCTGAGTGTCTGATTCCATCCCTGGAATATCATTTTCTGTCTTTTCCTTTTTTGCGACAAGAATCTTTTATTAGTAGTACTGATAATATGAGTTATTCTGAGTGAGGAATTGCTACCCCTTGAAAGGCGATTGTATTGTATTTTATTTTTAGGCTTCAGCTCGAGACCCCTCCCCCATAGGGATAACAGTTCTGTGTGCAGACACCTCCCTCGTCTCTCCTAAGCACTCAGGCTTCTTTCCGCTTGCCTGCCAGGTCTTTCTTAGAGTTTCTCTTCTCTCCAACTCAGCTCATTAGCTCCACACCTTAAGATGCATCCTCTCCATTCTCTGCTACCCTCTAAACAGCAACAACAAACCACAGAAAGCCCTGCTGCTTCTGTGCGTTTCCTGTCTTGGTGAAGGCACGGCATCCACGAACTCGCTTGTCCAAATGAGAAATCTGGCCAGCAGGTTTCATGCCTTTATTTATGGCCGAAGCAGTAGGGAAACAGAAGTGGACAGACAATGGATTCCAAAGATGTCTAAGAGATGTATTCCTTCCCAATGCACATCATTCACTATCCAGGTCCTATTCAATTCTACCTCCTAAATATGGCTACACAAAAATTCACCAATTTTGATATCTTTTTTTAAATGCACGCTGATATGACAGCTGTCACGTACAATCTAACAAAATGGTTTCGAATGAAGTTAAAGACAACTAAGTGTTACTAGAGCCATCTTACAGAAAAAAACCCAACGAACCTTTTGGCCAACCCAATAGCTTTTAAATAGGTCCACGTCTTAACACTTTTTAAATCTTTTACATTTATCCCCTGATATTTCTCTAGTACAGGTCCGCATTCTCTTTCACAGCAGCCTCCTAACCCCTCTTCAGTCATCCTCCACATTGCAGTGGAAATGATTTTTCAAAGGCACAAGTCTGATCTTGTC
The DNA here is from genome assembly GCF_949752795.1 of Hyperoodon ampullatus. Lineage (NCBI taxonomy): Eukaryota > Metazoa > Chordata > Mammalia > Artiodactyla > Ziphiidae > Hyperoodon > Hyperoodon ampullatus. The sequence continues at coordinate 89,449,020 of NC_136920.1, forward strand.
CCTTGCCTGCTTAAAAGCTGTTAATACTCCTCTCTCAGGAAAAAAGCCAAGCACCCTAACCTGATTTATTTTGTTCTTTATGCTCTAGCTTCTACTCACCTATGTGCCTTACCTGTCACCTGTCAACCCCGTCCTTACTCTCCTCTCCAGCCCATTCTTCCTTGCTCTCTGCCTCTGGTTCTGCACACAGACTCTTCCTTCTGCTTGGAATACGTCCCTCCCCTTGCTTTTCCTCCCTCCTCCCAAACTTCTCCATCTGATTCACCAAATCATTGTTTCCTCTGGGAAATCTTCTCAGCCTCTGAATCTTGGTTGGGTAACCCTTCTGTTTTTCCTGTAGCACCTGTACTTGCTTTATTCTGTGGCTCACCTATACCTTCCTCACTTACGTACTTTAATTCCTGAAAATCTTTATTTCCTAAAAGCCTTGCTGCTGCTTTTTTTTTTTTTTTTGCCCATGCCCTGTGGCTTGCAGGATCTTAGTTCCCCGACCAGGGGTTGAACCGGGGCCATGGCAGTGAAAGCACTGTGTCCTTACCACCGGCCCGCCAGGGAATTCCACTAAAAAGCCTCGCTTCTTAGTGAAAGCCATTTTCATTGATTTTGGTGGGAAAAAATCATATGTTCCCTGCCAAACCAAGAGAGCTACACTGTTTTCACAGATAGAAAAATAAATCAACTAAGTAATAAAGACAAATCTGTGTAGGTGATAAACAATATTTTGAAAGTAAATGAATAGTTTGTTCCTAAATATATTGCAGTGATTTTATTGTCCTCAGCAAAGGAGAAAGAGAAGACCTGAGGGTGGTGACTGGTGAAGGAGGGCTGGTGAGGAAGTCCTTCAGAGGCGGGGGAGTCGGGAAGTGGGCTTGGAGACAGGAAGTCTTCTAAACGCATGTAGTTATCTTGCAGTCACATGGCACTTAAAGTTACAGCACACAAAAGCACCTCATGGCGAAATAAAGGCTAAGCGGCGAAGTGTTCCACCAGTTGTGGAAATGATGCATCCCCGCTGGTGGGTGTGTCTTTGACCGAAACTGTAACATCAAAGTTCCATTGTTTAGTTTCTGATTGAAAAAGTTATATAAAAGTTTATACCAAATAAAAAGAAGCCATCTGCAACGTGGATTAACTTCACAGGAGCCCCTGTGGCAAAACATTTAGTCATTCTGTTAGGTGAGGCTGTGTTTGAACAGCTTCTTTAGTTGTCACCTGTCCTCACCTGACTCAAAACCTCCTGAAGGCAGCTATCCTGCCTGTTTTCTCCCTGGCTGAGTTTCCAGCATAGCACAGCACCTGACACGTAGTAGGCAGGCACTAAGTATTTGTTGAATGAAACATGAATTCCTCTGCTTTGAATTCTTCTAATGCTTTTTACCATCTCATTTACTTGTTATCATTTTCTTTATTCCAAAGTTAATTCAAGCCCTCTTTTCCTAATTAGGCTGCAGTATCCTTTAGTTCAGGAATTATGCCTTCCTTATCTTCCTCAGTTTTGTACCCTCCCAGGATCTTGCCCAAAGTAGATGCCCTACGTATGGAATTAATTGACTGGATGAATATTTCTTGGAAAAAGTAAGATTCTTTGAGAAATCTGTGCAGGAAATGTTTGCTTCTTAGCTAAATTATTCAAATATTCAGAATGAAGAAAACTTTGAGAGGAGATTTAAAGCTGGATGTGATTAAGGTCAAGGTGGTTCAATAGGTTTAAAAAAAGTGTATTGTGTGTTGGACTTCCATAATTGAAATTGTGCTGAATTAATCAGTACCTAATAAAAAAAATTTAAAGTAGACATGCTTTATTTTTTATTTTGTTTAGTTATTTCTGAAAACTCATTTTTTTCTCAACAATTGAGAAATAGGATGTTTTGAAATAGAGGGTTTGAAAGTAAGAATCAATCTTTTTTTTTTAGAAGGAAATTACTATTTCATGAAGAAAAAGATGCCTTTAAAAAAGAAAACTAAGTTAAAGAATTTTCTATTTTGGAGAACAATCTGATCCCAAAGCTGAGTTTTTGTTCACAAATTAATCCCAGTTATTCCCTAAGCCTCAAAGAAAACTATAAGAAAGTCTGATATAGGAGTCTAGGGAAGGGATAATTCAGAGAGACAACTTTGATCATCCTTAGGAAAGCAAAGGCGTTCCTTTAAAAACAGAGGAATCAAATCTAGAAATTCAGGACTTTTCCCAAAGGATTATTCTGGCAGCATGTTGAAAAGGGGTTATAAAAGCATGAAGTTCACAACCTGAACAATAAGTTAAGTAAATGTTAGGGAACTATTTCCTTTCTTATTCTGAGACGAGGCATACCTTTAGCTTCCCTTTGCCTGACAGAAATTCTCTTAAGCCTGGGATGGCTTAAAAGTACGGTTTGTGATGCAAGACAAATTGCCTTCTCTGTAGGCATGCAGGAAAGGCTTAGAGAAAGCCATGTAGCTCAGGAGATACCAGCTAGTCTTTAGGCCAGGACTCAAGGAGCAGCATTTGGGCCATATGAGAGTGGGGAATGGGGAGGAGAATGGGTAAAAAAAAGATTTTTACCGCATGGAGGAAAGAGTTATCCCCTGATTTGTAGGTTGAATGGGATACTACACTTAGCTGGGTTTTTTGTTTGTTTGTTTTTTGTTTTTTTTGGTACTCTGAAGAGACTGTACTACCAGGTGCTTTCTTGGGAGCAAAGTGACCACTGAGCATCTTCTCAGACACTTAAGTCAGCCACTCAGAACTGCAGTGAATAGCGGATGTTGGCCTTTAACTTCCTCTGAGGATAGGAAGGAGGTAGAAGAACTTCCTCATGACCGTGTTAATTCCTTCTGAGACCAGTGAGTTGGATAAGCCTTGATGGTTCTGTTTTTCACATGGGAAATTGATCAGGCCTTTGCCAATGTCCAATAGCAAGACAAGATCAAACCCAATTTAAAGTCCAAGTCCTTGAGTTATTTTACTACCTCTAGTAGTTTAGGGAAGTAGGGGTATATATATGCTTAATGGACACGGAAAGCAGTAAGGAAGAGAGGATAAAGATTTGGAATGAATGGTAACTTAGTATTTTGAATACCAGCAAATATTGCCAGAAAGCGTCTGTCAGCAGTTCTTGGGTACAAATTTATTTTCAGACAAATACACGTTATAAATTAAAATCACACAGTATAACAACCTCAACAAACAACCCCTTAACTTACTTGAAGTGAATTTTGGGTAAAAAGCAGAGATTTTTGTGTCCATGGTGTTTTTTGTAATTGAAAGTTCAGAGATGGACAAGGTATGATCAGTGTAGCCTGCAGTGTCCATTATTGTTATTCTTTCTGCAGTTACTTTCATATAAATTTAGAATACTGTTAGAGGAATCCCTAACAGATTAGACAGTGAATGTTGCTTTATGCCCTATAAAATATTTTAATTAATTTCTCAAATTCATGTTTGATATCCACACTTTGCTTACCTCAGTGTAAGGATATAAACAGTATGCTGGTCAACAGGGGTCCCCCCACTGTGCTGGTGGCGGTTGATGTGGATGGAATTGTGCCTTGTTGCCATCTTTTTGGATGACAACCTCAACCATCTATATATTTAGAGTCTTAAAAATGTTTTTATTCCCTGGCCCAATAATTCCACTTTTAAAAGTCAGTTCTAAAGACATACTTAGAAGAGTAAAGATTTATGGACAAAGATACAGCAGTATTATCTGTAATAGCGAAAACACCCCACAAAACCAAAAATATACATATGCACACACATATAAAATAAATGGAGCCTAACCAATAGGGAATGGCTAAGCAAATTAAGTGTTCATACATACATTCAATAACTATCTATAGCTGTTACAAATTATGTTTATGAATAATTTTAATAAACATGATCATTAGATGATAAATGAATAAAGCAGGATTTAAAACTATATTCCATATATATTATGATCTTCAGTTATGTAAATCTACACAATATGAAAAGGATTAGTTGAAAATAGATTGAGATATTGATGTGTTGTCTTTAGGTGATAGAATTGTCATGCTTACTTTCCTTTTTTTTGTACATTCATTCCACATTTTTATGCTAAATGTGTAATCTTCTTTGTCTTTGAGTATTTGTAGAAACTTTCTGTTAACAATTTTCTACTTGATAAAATAGCATATTCACTGTAGAATATGTGAAAAAAACCTTGAATATTTTGTTTAAAATATCACCTGGCATTATGTTAACCACATTGGATGCTTAAAAAAAAATTCTAAATGAGAAAAACACTGCAGTCTGAAAAATGGCAATGTAATTTAAATCCGAATTCTGTTCTATCTGATATGATTTAAATCCGAATTCTGTTTTTAATTTTTACATGAGAATATTTGAATGGTATGTATGCTAGAACAGAGGTCAGACAGCCTTGGCAAGTGATGTGTGATGGGGTGGGCTGGTGTCCTCTTACTGTGGACCTTTTCTCTGCTGGCCACTGTTTCCAGATCAGAAAAGGAGGATGGGATAACAGTTTCTATGCAGAGGAAATTAGGGTTGTTTTCTCCCTTGCCAAGGTAAACTTTTGTGGGTAAGAAAGATGACATACGTGTTAGGGCCACTGATCTGTGTGTGAGAAGATGGCAGGAACCTTGTTCAGTTGTGATAAACTTGGCCAAACAAATTGTTCATTTGCGAGCAATGCAGGGAAATGATACATATTTATATGTATGTGTATATAAAATTTATATGTACTTATATATATTTATAGTATACACATATATTTATGTATAGATGTTAGCTATGTATGTTAATATATATATATATATATATATGTTAAAATATATTTTTTGTTTTCCAGTAACTTAACTAGTCAAGTAGCAATAGCACTAATATTATTAAGAAGTTTCCTCTTTCGACAAATATAGTACTTTTGAAAATGACATAGTATTGAATAATTTTCCAGCAGTGCTAATGCATATACTCTGATTTATGCATCATCTAACCCTCCTTATGGTCAGGGATGTTTGTTTGTGAGGTTGGACCTAGGTTGCTCTTGGTGGCTGTTGAATATAATTTCAAGCCACCTGACCCGTAGAGCAACAGAACCCAGGTTCTTGTTCTGAATATCACAATTTTCTAACAAGCTGAGCAGGCTTGCCACAGATAAATATAAACCAACTCAACAAATATTTAGTCAGTGACTGTGAGGGTCCTAATTTCTTTCCAACCTCTCAAATCAACTGACAGCATGTTAACCTAATAGAAAGATAGGCGTATTCCTGTGTGATAATATTTAGGTAGCAATAATGAGCTGTGATGTTTTAAAGGACAGCTGTAAAGTAACTCACTAGATCACGTGCTGGGGTTAAAGTTGACTCTGGAGTTTGTTTCACTGCTTTTCAATAAATAAATAGTTGAGGAAAGATTTGGCAAAAGGAAGAAACTCTCTTCCTTGTCCTCATCCTCTCAGGAAAGTGCCTCCTGTTAACAAGTTGTTTGAATGTTTACTCTGCCGTGACTGCTTAGCAATGGTGTGTCAGTTCTTACCCTTGAACCAAGGGAAGAACTCAAATAAACCAAAAAAGTTTTCACACAACTGGCCCCTTCTGCCAGCGGGTGGTACCAGAGTATTTTCTCCCACTTTTAAAAGAGCTCAGCAAGAAAACATTTAAAAGGCATTCCTCGAACTGATAGTCCACGATGTAGATAAACTTGAGTTTGCAACTTGGAGATTTTGGAGTACCTGGTGTAGAGAAGTGAGCAGATCCTGGGAAATATTTGATTTATTCAAAGCCATACTTAGGGTGCCTTACTTTGTATTACTACCCAGTTTTATCAATGGTTAGAATTAACCTTTCTTTTCACAGATGAGTGCACACGTAGAATTCTCATTTCTAAAATGTCATTAATGTAACTCTGGCATTACATTTTGTTGTATTCTGTAGTCAGATTCTGTGTCCTGGCCAAGCAGGAATGTAGGGGAGAATTTGTCGACATAATAACCACTCTTTGGATCTCTAGCCTAGCATGGTGCCTGGCATACAGTAGGCACTTACTTTATGTTTGCTAATTTTTGAAATCATATATATGAATGAATAAGTGAATGAAGGAATAAAAATATAGCTAGGTTACACTGAATTCAGTAGAGATAACAGTTCTCATTAAACACTACTCTCTAAGGTACTTCTGGGAATTACGTTACATTAAGGTATTCCTTTCATTTTAAGAAACATCAAGTGCCTCTTTTCTGCTAGGCATTAGAATTTGCAAAATTGAATATGACATCATTCTTGCCTTCAAAGAGGACATAGTTATGTAACCAGATAAATTGCAGAACACAGTAGGGAGTGCAGTGGTAGATAGTGACCAAGATGTAGAAGTAGCACAGAGAAGAAATGAACCATATCTGGAGGATGGCATGGACCTTGTGAATATTCCTAATTTATTTATCTTGTTTATTTTCCATCTCTCCCACAGAATGTAAGGTATACATTTTTGTCTGTTACTTATTTTTACTTATATATATATTTTAAGTGCTCTATCTCCAGCTCTTACAATCGTACCCATCATATAATAAACATTCAATAAATATTTGTTGCATGAATGAATAATTTTCCTTCCAAAAGGAATTTACCAATTATATTTCACCGATGAGATATTATAGTGATTTTTATGCACATCCTTGCCAGTGCTGGGTTTTGTGAAACTTTTTTCAGCTTTGTAAATGTGTTATATTATCTCTATATTAAAAAAACACATAAACAGACATTTCTATGGCTGCCATCCATCCATCCCCAGCAATTCTCTCTATTTTTCTGCTGTCCTTTTATAGCAGATCCTTGAAGGAGTTTTCTGTGCCTGTTTCTTCATCTCCTCCCTTCCCATCCTATCCTGAACTGATCAGACTTTTGTCCCTTCTCCACTGAAACTGTTCTTGCTATATCACCCATGGTTTTCTTCATGGCTTTCTCATGCCATCTTATCTTACTCTATTTCTCAGCAGTGTTTGAGATGAGTTGATTATTCTCTTCTTCCAGAAATATTTTCCATTTTTCTCCCTAGATGCAACATGCCCCTGGATTTCTTATTTTTTTGGCTACTTCTTCTTAGTCTCCATTATTACTTCTTTCTCCTCTATTCAGTGTCTAAAGGTTGGAGTATCTTTCCTCCTCTATCATATTTTCCTTAGTGCTCATCTAGTGCCAAGGCTTTAGTACATCTAAGATCTGCATTTTCAGCTCTGACTTCTTTCCACAGCTCCAGACTCCTATATGCAACTGTCGACTAGTTACTGGTACTCAGATCCCTCACAGATCTCAGACTTCCCGTGGCCAAAGCACAGCTGTTGAGCAGCCTCCTCTTCAGCTGTTTTCCCCTCTCCAGTCTTCCCCATTTCAGGAAACAGAACTTTTACTTATTCTGTTACACCAAAAACTAAGAGTTGTCTTTGATATGACTTTCTCTCACACTTTTTATCCAAGCCTTCAGCAGCTTCTGTTGGTTTAAGCTTTAGAGTATGTTCTGAATCCGGTGATTTTCCTCAGCACCTCCACAGCTGACTCACTGAACTAACCCACCACGTGCTCATCTCTCTCCCCAGCGATCTCGTAACTTCCCACTTGGTCTCCCTCCTCCATCCCTGCCCCACTTCAGTCTAGTCTCCATCAGCCAGTGATCTTCTTAAAGCATAATGAGATCCCATCACTCCCTTCTCTAAATCCTCCAAGGGTCTGCCATCGCATTTAGAATAAATGCCAAAATCTTCAGCGTGGCCTTTGAAGCTGGGCAGGATCTAGCCCAGCTTTCCTCTGTGCTCTTTACTTGGCTCATCCCACTCTCACCACAGTGGTCTTTGGATTTCTGCAGACAAACTCAATCCCCACACAGGCCTGCCCCTGGTATTCTCTGCACGATCCATGAGTCCCACATCTGAAAAACGGGAAGGAAACCAGGAGTACCTAACTCATAGGGTTGTCGTGAAGGTTCAGTTAATATATGAAAAGCACTGAGATGGTGTCTGGCTCGTACAAGCACTATATAAACGTTAGTTGTTATTTTGTTGTTTTTGTTATTGTTTCTGTTTTAAGGAACATAGAGGAGGAATGCATTTTAGTTGTGTTGAGTTTTAGATGGTTGTGAGATGTACAAAGAGAAAGGTGCTAAAGGCCGTTATATATTCATTTGGAACGGTTGGTTCTGTGTAAAATGTGTCTTAGTATCTTGGAAGAATGAGCAGAATTTCTAACTTTAATTTAACGTCTAGAGATTAGCTTGTGAATTGGGAAGATGTGGATCATTAAATGCCTTGTATTTGACGCACTCTATATAGAGCTTTCAAAATAGAGGGCAGCCACTGTGTTCATAACTCTGGCTATTCAGATAAAAAATTTCAACTGTTTTTGTACTTTAGAATTTCTTCCTTTTTTTTTTTTGGATGTCTTTTAGTAAGCCAAGGCCTGGATTTTGCTCTGGAAGTCTGTCCCGCCCACTTCTGTAATCTGGCGATATGCATCCAGTTGCTGGACCCTTACAGACACTGCTGTATGTTACTCTCCCGATTCTGTGCACTTCCGTGAGTCCAGGTAAGAGGAGAAGAATGGTAGTTTGGGCCTGAAGCTTTTCCTCATCTTAATCCTATGAACAACTTCGACTTTAATGCTTCGACGATAGTAATGGTTTCTAAAGACATTTCTAAGATTTGTTTGACCAGTGGAATGATTTTAAAACTTTGCTTCATTAAGCAATTTAAGGATCTCTTAGTAGTGCTTCTGGGCACTCACAGGCCTTCCCATCATTGTCCTTATAATTTATTCCTTTTGTTGCCTTGAAAATAAATATTTTCCGAACATGCTTTTTTTCAGTGAGGATATGTTACAAATCTCTGAGTTTGGAAATTATGATAGGGATAAAATGCTGACTACACACCACCAAAGAGGAATTTTAGAATCCGTATGTAAGAGTACTCAACTTGGAGTGAGAGAACTTGGTTCAAATCCCAGGTCTCTCATGACCTTGCCTAATTTATTATCTAACTCTGGGTTACTAAAAAGCTTAAAGGTGTTTATTATTAAATGTATATATATGCCTGAGGCTAATTCATGGCCCATATGCATTTCTTTTTATTTTAGATATGTGTGAAGATTTATATAGGAGTATATACAAATACGGTGATGTTTATTTATTATCTTTGTTAAAAATACTATATAACTATATTCAACTTAGTAAGGGAAAATTGATTTAGTGGTTTTATTTGTTTTTTTTTTTTTTTTTTTTTGGCTAAATAGCAACCTCAGATTCAGTCAAGGCATTTCCCTTAATCTTTATTTCTGGTAAAATATCCTATAAAAGTAGATTCAGCAATTTATTATTTTTTTCTTTTAACTATTTTATTACACCAGATTATTAGTATTCCTGTCCCCCGCCCTCATTTTTGGGTGGAGGAGAGAGATCTGTTGTGATACTTGAGCGCAAGAACCCCTCTCCCCCAAGTTACTGGAGGAATAGACATAACAAATGAAACTATTCCAAACACCAAATAAAGATATTACGATTGATACCCCATTTATCCTCATATCCCCAAAAGGATAGACTTTGTATTTCAGTGTGGCTTCCTAACTTTCTACTTCTGCGTTCTTAAAAGTTGAACATTATTTATATTAAAGGGAAGTAGTCAAATTATTTTGAGAAAATAATTTGCTCTTAAAGTCAAATCCTGTTGGTAATATGGAAGAGAATTCTTTTTATTTTGAAAGTCATCTTCTCTTTTTCAGATTCTTAACTTCCATTTTTAAAAAGCTACTTCATTAAAAGAGCAGTTTACCATTTCTCATTTATAGAATTAGTATTTTGCTTTATTTATATTATAAGGATTCTCATCTATGCTGCCCTAATTGTTAAGTTCTACATTGGTATGTTGCCTTATTTATTCCAAAATATAAGAATGTTCCTAGAACTCTTAAAAGCTCTAAGGACCATAACATAAAGTAAGGGATTGCCTTTCGTTGTGTAGATTCAGATGAAGTGTATTAAACGTGCTCTTCTTTCTCTCTCCCCTTATCTCCTCTTCTCTCCCACTCCCCCCACCCCTTTGCACATGGGGACTGTTCCCTTGTAGACTTGGCACCTTATTTTATTTCTGAGCCATTGTCTGCCGTCCAGAAACTTGGTGGACCTGTAGTACTGCATTGTTCTGCTAAACCTGTGACTGCTCGTATCTCATGGTTGCATAATGGAAAAAGATTGGACAGAAATGTGGAACAGATTAAGGTTCATCAGGGGACATTGACTATCCTTTCTCTTAACCCCTCCCTTTCGGGTTATTACCAGTGCATTGCCAACAATAGCATTGGCGCCATTGTGAGTGGTCCTGCAACCATATCCACTGCAGGTGAGTCTGATTTTGTCCCTGTTATAGATGCTTTTTTCCTGAAATTACTGTTAATACTTGCATTTTTTTGAGTACTTGGAGGATCATGGGCTTTGGGGTAAGACATGTATGCGTTCTCATCCCAGCCTTGACACTTGCTGTGTGTTTAACCTGGGGGACGATACTTGAGCCTTGCTTAGTGTCTTCCTTTGTAACAAGGGATATGGAAATTATTTTGTACAGCATTAGGACAATTTTCTAACGTGAATCTGAATTTCTTTGTGAGTATTTAAAAGTCCTTATTATCAACAACAAAAAAAGCTGTTGTCTGCTTTGACAGTTATTTCATGCAGTCCTTTATCTTTTTTTTTCACATCTAATTGTTTTATTTGCCTTGATTACAGAGGGATTTTCATTTATTTAATTGAAACCAGGCTAAAGAAGTGGGGTAGAAAAATAACTGTAAAGAAAGGAATGTTGAGTATTGAACTTATGGAAAAATCTGGTATGTGTGGTTTTCTTAGTAAGTTTGAGCCATCTGCCTTTCAAACGGTGATGGCTTCCAGTAATGGGAAATGTCTTTGTGAGGGCACCCCTATTTACAGAACAAATCTGGATTCCCCAGGAGCAGTGAGTTTGTCATAACTGAGAAGAGTAAATGTTTTGGTAGAGCTGTGACCCATGGACAGCTCCAAGCCACACACCGGAGGGCTGAATTCCTAGGGGCAGGCTGCAGAGTGCTTTCAGCACTGGCAATAATAAAGAGCCCTTCCATGCAGGCTCCAGCTGTAGTCAACTTAAACTGAGAGAAATTGAGACCTAGTTAGTATATTCAGGTAGTTCAAACGATACACTGCTTTTTTTTTTGATATCCTAGGTTCATTCTTGGAAACCCTTTTATTGCCATGTGAGTAGCTACTAACAGAATAAGGATGCATAGGGAAAGTGAGTTTTGATGAGAGGCTGGATTAAGAAGGATTTATCTTGACAGAATGGGAACAATTAGGCTTTATAGTTCTCCCTAATGTTTTAAGAACAGTTTGCTTGCCTTGTAGTCTCCTGGAAGCATTGTCTTCTGGAAAAGGGTGCCATGACTAAGCCCCAGCTCTCAACTGTGCACCTCTACCCCAACTGCTTTCTAAGATAAAAAGATCCTGCTACTTTGGGAACTGGGATTACCTGCCACAAATGGCCATGGTGCAGATGTTGTTTCTAGTTTTAAAATTTCCTTTGGGAAAGAGAGTTCAAATTTACATTTATTTATTTATCTATCTACTTATTTACTTATTTCTTTTAGTTCTTGGTGATTTTGGTTCATCAACAAAGCATGTTATTACAGCAGAAGAAAAAAGTACTGGTTTCATTGGCTGCAAGGTGCCAGATAGTAACCCCAAAGCTGAGGTGCGCTATAAAATCCGGGGAAAGTGGCTGAAACATTCCACAGGTGAGACCTCTTACAACAAGCCAATGGCACCCAGAGAACAAATGTGATTAACCAACTACCATGAAGCTCTGTGTGCTAGGGGCTGTAGACACAAAAATACATAAGATATATTGTCTCTACTATTGGGAGTCAAGTGGAGTAGTTTAGACAAATGGTTACAGTATGAAATAGAACATAGTATAGAAGACAGTATAGAAATGATTACAACCCTGCAACCCCAAGGCTCACTCCTTCAACTCATTCAGGAATCTACTCAGGTATCCCTTCCTTTGAGAAGTTCGTCCTCATGGCACTATCGAAAATAATATGCTGTGTTACTCTGTCCACTTTATTCAGCTTCATTTTCTGTAGCACTGTGTTATATGTATTACTGTTTGCTTGTTTGTCATTTGTCCCTTTCTCTGCCACCTTGTTCCTGCATTGGAGCATTGGCAGCATGAGTGCAGGGCTTGCTTTATCTGCTTGCTTCATTGTTGTATCACTTGTGCACAGGCCATTGTTGGCAGAAAATACGGTCTCGGTACATATTGTTGAGAAGAAATGAATGAAGACGTGAATGACTACTGGGTGGTCAGTGCTGCAGGCAGGGGTTTGCCCAAAGTGGTAGCTGTGGTCACTGTATCTTTGTCTAAATATGTTTCTTGTGCTGTGGTGTTCTCAGTGAGATCCGTTGTCTTGGGGCTCTGATGGGTTTGATTTTGTTACTGTAGTGCTGTTGACTTTTTTTGTTCTGCCTTGACTTTCCTTTTCCTTCATTTAATGAATTTTCCCTGATTGCTTATTTGCTGCTCATGTCACATCTACATTTAAAGCATAACTATCAACCTTTGTTAGTTTTAACTTGTGTCCTTCATAAAGAGAGAGGCCTAACTGCATTCCCTTCCTTCCTCAGAGAATTACTTAATCCTTCCATCAGGGAATCTTCAGATTTTGAATGTATCCTTAGAGGACAAGGGATCATATAAATGTGCAGCTTTTAATCCTGTCACACATGAATTAAAAGTTGAACCCATTGGCCAAAAGCTCCTTGTGAGTCGTAAGTATTTGGGGGAATCGTGGTCACTGGGAAGAGTCCTCAGAAGCATTTCTCATAAAAAGTTGGGAAGTGGGAGTTCATTTTTCTTTCAGGTCCTGTTTGTTTATCATGAGAAAGTCTTTACATGCATAAATGCATTATAGCATAGTACTGTATGTGTTTTAAAAATATAATGACTTTTTAGAAGAGAATTTTGATCAAGATGACAGGATAGAATTCATGTGGAGAACTTTGCCCTTTGCTCAAATAAAAAGAAATTAATGAGCAAATATCACTTTATATCAGTGGTAATCAAATTGGTAGCTAACTGTGAATTACAATTTATCTGTTCTCTTTGAGATACGATAAGTCATAGCTGATGTTTAGCTTAGGGTGGTTGAGTTGTAGTAGCACCAATAGTCAAAGCATAGTTAAGTAACAGTCCACATACTTGTTGAGAAATTCAACATTTCCAAACCGCTAGTTCAGAAGTAGCTCTAAAGGATCATCAAGGCTTTTAAATTTAATTCTCAACTGAAAATGATTTAGTTACCAAACAGGACCTCATAGTGTAAAGAAGAATAAATGGGAAGATGGGGAAGCTCACAGCTTTGCTAAGGAAGAGGGTGGAAGTGAATACATAAGAATAATGATTTTTTATTCTCCCTTCTTTCTCCAGGCCCTTCTTCAGATGACTTTCACATTCTTCACCCTGCCCTTTCACAGGCATTAGCTGTTCTCTCTCGTAGCCCTGTGACCCTGGAGTGTGTGGTAAGTGGAATCCCAGTTTCTCATGTGCACTGGCTGAAGGACGGTCAGGACGCTGTGCCAGGAGGCAAGTGGAGAAGGTTGTATTCGCATCTTGCCACGGACAGCATTGATCCGGCGGACTCTGGCAACTACTCCTGTGTGGTGGGAAACAAGTCTGGAGACACCAAACACGTGACTTACGTGGTGAATGTACTTGGTAAGATGTTACTTGTTAAGTGTTTTTTCAAGTCAGGCTATTTTTCTGGTCTAACTGATGTTTGAGTGGAAGCTCTATTTGTGAACCATAAATGGAATAGAGACTACCTAGAAATAGCTACACCAGTACCAAAATGAGCTTCATTTTTCTAAAGGACTGCTGAGTTGGGCAGTGTTTCTGGGTGGCACAGAGCGTTTCACCTGGGATATTCTTGGGAACCTCACCCCCAATCTGGTTACACAATACAGTAAGTCCCCCACATACGAACCTTCAAGTTGCAAACTTTCAAAGATGCGAACATGCGTTCGCATGTCCAGTCACGTAAGTTAGTTCATGTGTCTGGTGTACACTGTCACATGTGTGCATCCTCTACAAGTGGCTGTGCTTTTGTGTACTGTACAGTACTGTATAGAGTACAATAGTACAGTATCTTTACTTCAAGCCCGGGATGTCCTGAAGCAAGTGTAAAAGCAGCGGTGATGTAGCTGGTTCTATACTATATAGCTGATTGTTAGTAGGGTTCCTAAGCTAACTTTGTTGGACTTACGAGCAAATTGAACTTACGAACGCACTCTCGGAATGGAACTGGTTCATATGTAGGGGACTTATTTACAGAGCTGGTTCTTCCTCCTCAATGACGTGGAGGAAAGAGACTGGAATTCAACAGGATGGAAGATTCTGGGCTGTATCAGTGTGTAGTGTCCAGTAATCGTAACTAAGACAGAGTACTGACTAGAAAATGTCATCTCAAAAAGAAATCATTTCATTTTACTTTCCCTTTTGGAATGCTTTCACTATAGCTGGCTCATAAAATTTGTGTTATTTTCACCCATATTTCTATATACACTATTTATCTCAAAGCTATTCCTTTCTTCCAGCTACCTATCTCAAAAATGTTTTCCTTTATCAAAACAGATTTTCATGAAAACTGGAAAAAAAAAGTTTTCATAGTAAATATAGTTTTTGTAAACCTTCTGCACCTGTTTATGTGAAACAGTGGCCTGACATACACTGGAATTAATATAAGTGTATGGCAAGTGGGCTTTAAAATTTAATGATAATTAGGACTAGATTAATATGCATAATCATTTAATCTGGGCATATGTTACAAATGCCGGTACATGATGTACTCTGTCCAGGTAAAAAGTGACTTGATGGATACTAAAGGGAAATTTTTGCCCAGAATACATGTAACCTCAAAGCAGAATTGAGCATAAAAAGAATTTAACTTCCAAATAAGCATTCTTCTGTTTTGGCTTTTGTGTAGTGTGAAATCCAGGGAAATGATTACTTTATTTCAAACAGATCACCTGGAACAAATGCTTAGAGAAGCCAAAGATTAGAAACTCTGCATGTATGTATGTGTGTGTGCATTTGTTGGGTTGGTGGGGGGTGGTTAAGTGGGAGGAGAGATCTATAAAAAGAGGCTATAATGTTTTAGTAACATGATTTTCCTATTGGAGGAAAGTAAATACATTTCTAATTTTTTCTTGATGACCATGGTGGATGGGAGAATGTGAGGAAATAATACAATTCGGTTTCAACTATTATTATTATTAATAGAGAGGAGAGTTTGTATGACTCATGTGATAATTTAAAAAGTACATCTTGAGGGCTAGACTTTAATTTATATATTTTTATTTATTTTATTTTTTATTAATTTTTTACTGGAGTATAGTTGATTTACAATATTGTGTTAGCTTCTGCTGTACAGCAAAGTGAATCAATTATACGTACACATATAATCCACTCTTTTTTAGATTCTATTCCCATATAGGTCATTATAGAGTACTGAGTAGAGTTCCCTGTGCTATACAGTAGGTTCTCATTAGTTCTTATTTGTTTTATTTTTAGAACATGCTTCCATTTCTAAAGGACTGCAGGATCAGACAGTGTCTCTGGGTGCCACAGTACAATTCACGTGTGAAGTTCATGGGAACCCAACCCCCAACCGTACCTGGTTTCACAACGCACGGCCCATTCGTCGTTCCCCACGACATCTAACTGTGGGAAATGGATTGAAAATCAGGGGTGTTACCATGGAAGATTCTGGGCTGTATCAGTGTGTAGCAGATAATGGGATTGGATTTACGCAGTCTACTGGGAGACTGGAAATTGAAAACGGTAGGCTTTTAGGTCATGTAATCATAGGAGATTTTACTTTACAGATGGGGTTTTGTTCTGGTTAAAAATTAAATCATTTTTACAAAAAAGGAAGTAATCCTATCACCATAACAGCAGTGTTCATTTTCCATGTTCCTTTCTAGTTGCAGGTAGGCATTTCCATGAAGAAGCAACCTTATTTAATCACGCTCATTTAAAAATATTTTTTATAATATTTTTTCAACAGATACTACATAGTTTTGAAAAGGCATAATTTTGAAAAGCACATGGTAAAAGTCTCACTCATGTTCCCCAGCCAGCCAGATTTCTCTTTAGAACTAAATAGTTTTATCATTTTCTTGAATATCCTAGTATGCATGTATATAATCAATTACATATAACATGTGAGCTTGTGTGCATTTAATAACAATGTCTGTTTTTTTTAACATAAATGGTGGTAGCATTCATATAAATTACCTTGAAGTTTTCCTTAAAAATTTTTCCTTGAATTTTACCTTAAAAATTACCTTGAACTTTTCACTTCACATATATCTTGGACATCTTCTCATATGGTACATTAAAGAGTATTTTCATTTCTTTTTAAAAATGGCTGCTTAGTCTTCCATTGTATACTTGTGGTGATTTGACTAGTACCTCATTGATGGCTGTTTCTAATCCTTCACTATTACAAGAAGTCTACAATGGATGTCCTTCTACATAGATTATTTTGCACATGTGTGAATATCTCTAACATAAATTCCTAGAAATGAACTTGCTGAATCAAAGCATATATGTCTTGGTAATTTTGATATATATCATTGCTCTCTAAAATAGTTACTAGTTTTCACTCCCACTAGCAATGTTTCCACATATCCTCACCAAGGCATGGTGTTGTCAAAATTTCTGTTTAATCTTTGCCAATCTGACAGGTTTTAAAAAAAAGTACCTTTTGATCTATATATTTTTTATTATTATGAATGAAGTTGGGCATCTCATCATGTGTTTATGAGCCATTTGAATTTGCTTTCCTGTGTATTGACTGTTCATTGTCTTTTGCCCATTTTAAATTAGGTTGTTGATCTTTTTTCTTATTTATAGGAGTTCTTTATATATTAGGGAAATTAATCTTTTGTCTGAGAGTTATAAATATTTCAAATTTCAAAGAATCAGGATGGTAGAGACCAATTCTCTGAACTTGGTGCAATTAATTTAGATGTTAATAACAAAAAATAATTTTTAAATGGCATGTATTTGGAAACTTAGAATTATAGTTCTCAATAGCTGGGTCAAAAAATCATAATGGAAATTTAAAATTCTTTCAATGATAATGAGTGTCAAATTGTGTGGGATATAGGAAAAAGGAACATAGAGTTTATAGCCTTAAATGCTTATAAAAGAAAGCTAGTAAAACTGAAAATTAGTGAACTAAGTAAAATAACAGAATAGATTTAAAGAAAACAGAAGAAAGGAGATAATAAAGATATGGGCAGAAATCAATTAAATAGAAAATGAAGATAAAATAGGATCAGTAAAGATAAAGTTTAAGTAAGGAGTTATCCCAGTAATCAATCAGAAAATTTAAAGTATTATTCATCCTACTTAATGAATAAAGGAGAAAAACAATATGATTATCTCCATAGAAGCAAAAAAACATCTGACATAATTCAGTATCCATGATAGACACTCTTAGGAAAACAGAAATAGAAGGAACTTTCTTAACTTGATAAAGAGTATCTAACAAAAACTCACAGGAAACATTACTGTTAATGGCGAAATGTTTAAGCATTCCCTTTAAAGTCTCTTTTAGTTGTCATCATAGCAGAGATTCTCATCAGTACAGAATGACAAGAAAAAGAAATGAAAGATGTAAGGATAAGAGAGAAAGAAAACTCAATCGTTATTCATTCACAGATGCTATGGTTGTCAATATAGAGAATCCTCAATAGTTTGTTGGCAAATTGTTAGAAATAATAAAAGCTTTTAACAAAGTGGCTGGATAAAGACCAATAAACAAGAATGTTGCCTTTCTATGTACGAGTGTATTAGCCAGGTTTCTCCAGAGAAACAAAACACAAGAGGATATATAATTTACGCATAGGAGGAGATTTATTATAGAAACTGGCTCACACAGTTATGGAGGACAAGTCTGCCATCTACATACTGGAGAAGGAGGGAAGCCAATGATGCAATTGAGCTGTGGGAGGAGGAGTGATGGTATAAGTCTCAACCTAAGTCCAAAAGCCAGAGGTCCAGGAGCACTGATGTCCAGTGTCCTAGGGCAGAAGAAGGATGGCTCAGCTCATAGAGGGAATTTGCCCTTCCTCTGCATTTTTGTTCTACTGAGGCCCTCAACGGATTGCATGGTGCCCACCCACATTGGGGAGGGCCATCTGCTATACTCGGTTTACCAATTCAGATGCTAATTTCTTCTGGAAACATGCTCACAAACGCAGCTAGTTATCTGGGCATCCCTTAGCCCAGTCAAGCTGACACAGAAAATTAACCATTACAATTAGCAACAGACAGAAAAAGTAATTTAAAAGACACTCTAAAAGAAGAACAAGAAAGTGGGGACCTTGCTTTACCAGATATTAGAACATACACAAAAATCTATAGTAATTAAGACAGTGTTGTATTATTGGTGCAGGAACAGACAAATAGACTCTTGGAACGAGACAGAGACCACCAAAAAGGATTTGCACTAAGGATTTGACTTAGGTGGCATTGAAGATCACCAAGGAGAGGATATCCATTTCAAGATTTGATGTAGGATAATTGGCTATCAAAATGGAGAAGAAATTAAATCTCTTAACTCACATTGTACACAAAGACAAATTTCCAGGATTAAAGACCTATATATGAAAGGCAAAATGGCACAGTTTTTGAAGAAAATATAGAATATTTTGAGAAGCGAACTAACAAGGAAGGAGATATCTTTGTTCTAATCATTACTATTATCATTACTACTTGCTAATGACATTGCAAACACTGTTACTTCAGTGAATGCACATGTTCACCACACTGTTCTCCATGTAAAACACTGTTTAGAAACACACACATGAAAAATGTTTCTAAGACAGCTACTTGCGCATGACACAACATTTATGTAATAGGATGAAATTATTTTGCATTGTAGATACTATAATGTTCTTAATTTATGTGAATTACTTTTTTTTAACAGACAGTGGACTCAAGCCTGTTATAATCACAGCACCCACAAGTGCAGAGGTGGCCTCTGGAGGCTCCGTGACTTTGTCCTGCAATGCCACCGGGGTGCCGGTTCCAGCCATTCGTTGGTACGACAGGCATGGATTGATAACCAGCCATTTGTCTCAAGTTCTTAGATCTAAATCCCGAAAACCGCACTTATCAAGACCTGGGGGTTCTGACCTGGAGCCTGTGTACTTCATCATGTCCCAGGCTGGCTCAAGCTCTCTATATATTCAGGCTGTTACTCGGGAACACTCTGGGAAGTACACCTGCGAAGCTGCAAACGCACACGGCACCACACAGTCGGAAGCCGTCCTCACTGTTGGTGAGTTGTTATTAGTATCTTTTCCCAGGTGAATGGTTTCCTTTGATAGTAGGGGATAAAGTGATTTGAAGTAGATTTTAATGAGTCTAGCAACCTCTAAATATATATGTATTTACCAACAACAGTGAAATGTAGAATTGCATTTTTTGGTATTTGGCCTTCTGCGAACCAGATGAACTTTGGTCTCCACTTCTGGTGGGTTTGTTAAGCTTGTAGTTGTCCTATAGGACACTTTCATTTGGGAGCAAGCCCAAGGTATGACCTCTTTGGGGCATTAATGCTTTTGGTTTTCTAAGCTGAAAATATCGTTGCAGATATTTTTTCAGGTGGGCCCTTAGTAAGGATAGTATTCAGTCTAAAGAGTTGGCTTTTATTGGGAATGCTGAGTCATGTGTACTGTCAAACCACACCCATCTGTATATTTGCCTCAACCTTATTCAAAGTTATTGTTCTAATAGGGTGTATAATATAATATTCTTTTTTTTTTTTTTTTTTTTTTGTGGTACGCGGGCCTCTCACTGTTGTGGCCTCTCCCGTTGCGGAGCACAGGCTCCGGGCGCGCAGGCCCAGCGGCCACAGCTCATGGGCCCAGCCGCTTCGCGGCATGTGGGATCTTCCTGGACCGGGGCATGAACCCGTGGCCCCTGCATTGGCAGGCAGACTCTCAACTACTGCGCCACCAGGGAAGCCCTAATATTCTTTATATTTTACTGATTTTGGGTGATGATGACTTAATTTGGAGTACTGGTATATAGAATATCAGTATTATTCAAATTAATTCAAATTTGACTTAATCCACATTCAAATCTTATATCAGTGGGCATTGGTGAGGGTGCCCTACTTATAGGGCTGGTGTGAGGATTCAAGGAGTCTGTACCTATAAAGTGCTTAGAATGATGTCTGGAAGTAGAATGCCTTCAAAAAATACTACGTATTAAGTTACAATTATTACTATCTAATTATTATTAAATTATAATTATCCCTTCTGGTAGTGTTTAGGGAAGAAGAAATAGTTACTGATACTAGTAGACCTTAATAATCCTTAAATAAAGAAGGTAGTTAAGTGTTGCATAAATTTATACACACATATGGATGTGTATATGTATGTGTACGTGTGTGTGTTTATGTATCTGTTCTGCTAAGCAAAAATAGGAGTGGCTCTGCTCAGTATTGTTAGCCGTAAGACAGCTGTCATGCAGGCACTGCTTGGGTATCATTTGGCTGAAGTGATTTTCTTTTAAATTTTTTATTTTTAAAAATTTATTTATTTATTTGGCTGTGTTGGGTCTTCGTTTCTGTGCGAGGGCTTTCTCTAGTTGCGGCAAGCAGGGGCCACTCTTCATTGCGGTGCGCGGCCTTTCACTGTCGCAGCCTCTCTTGTTGCGGGGCACAGGCTCCAGACACGCATGCTCAGTAGTTGTGGCTCATGGGCCTAGTTACTCCGCTGGTATGTGGGATCTTCCCAGACCAGGGCTCGAACCCGTGTCCCCTGCATTGGCAGGCAGATTCTCAACCACTGCGCCACGAGGGAAGGCCCTCACTTTAAATATGAGAAATCTGAAGCCCTTAGAAGATATATAACTTGTTTAGATTAGATCTTTCTAGATCTTTAAGATCCCCATCACTCCCAGGATTTTATGTCTTGATAAATACCATTTTTTATGTATAGTAACCCCATGAGCTACATCCTACCTGAGTGGTCCTTCGTTGCTTCTTTTACATGCTCTATAGTAATTACTGAAGTCTAGCTGAGTCTGTTAAAGCTCAGAACAGCACATAACAGCCCACTTCTTCCCATGGGAATCTGAGCTTATTATTAAATTCTAGCATGCTGGCAGCCTTTACTTTATTTGTTATGAAGGGGGAAGTAAGCAAGATGACTCTCTCCCCCACCTTTTTTTCTTTCCAGAGACCTTGGGTTTTTGAGGTCCTGGATGTACAAATATTTGTAGAGTGAGTTGTAACTTTTCAAAACTATAATGGGAGTTGGCCTGGGGTCCTAAATAGTTTAGGGTGGGGTTGCTGGTTTGAGTGGTCACAGTGGGAACAACTTTGGCAGATCTGGTTCCGTTCCCTGTTGAACTGGTTTCAACTCAGAGTCATTAATTCATAGACATTACCATAGTTATAGTACTTAGAAAGCCAGAGTTTTATCAATCTGTTTTCCAATTCAAAAAACATTCTACCTTAAAAAATGCTAGATGTCTCTTCTGACCATTTTACAGAGTTATTTTGAAGATAAATTGAGATCATGTACATGAAGAACCTTTGGAAAATACTGTGAAGGCCTTATGAATTGTATCTAGTATCTGTGAGTGCTCAAATTCTGTTATTGGGAATAGTAGAAGAAAATTAATTGAATCCCCTTTCGATGAAAGTTATGGAAAACTCTCATTGCAGCCTGAACACAAGTGGAGTTTTGATACTCCTGCAGTAGACACAGGCTGTAGCATAACATTTTTTCTCATGCCTCTGTATAAACTGAGGCGTGTGGTATTCAAACTCTTCTACAGCCAAATACCACTTCCCAGGGGTGACCTGCCCAGAGGATCCATGAAACACTAATGATAAAAAGGTCCTTCTCCACTGCCCTAAGCCACAGCTAATTGCCTCTACTTGCTAGAGTCCATCTCTTCATTAACAGGCTCTCGACCACACCCTTCACATCCAGCCCACATTCTGACTCACTAGATAAACACGACTGTTCCAGGAGCAATATTTGGAAGCTGTCTCAGTGAACTTAATTAGTTTTCTTCTATATTATTATCCCACTAGCTTCTTGTTTTCTTTGATGGAGGATGCTTCTGGGACACCTTTTCTCTCTTTTAAACAAACAGAGAACCAGAGAACCGACCTTCCACTGTTAGTCCTGTTTTTTGGTAGGTTCTCTATGAAACTGCAGTAGTTCTCCTAATACACTCCCACCTTTCCCCAGGAATCCGACTTCATTGTGGAAAAGAAACTCTGCCGTTGTTTCCTCAGCTCCCTTCCTCCACAAAACTAGGAGACTTTTCATTGCCAGTATTAATAGTGCTTTAGAGGAACTAGGCTGTCAACCCTCGGGTTTTATTGTGCTGGCAGTTCATTTGTTTTCATAAATTGCTCTCTCCTCACCATACATACTCACCCACGTCCCCTCCCTCTCCCCCTCTCCCTCCCCACCATCACCCCTCTCCACGGCTAGCTTGGGCATCTATCTGTATGTGGCAGCACTATAGTAGGGGTGCCAGGCCTTCTTAAGGCTTAAGCCTGGAAGAGGGCAGCCTCTCTTGGGCCTGGCGTCGGTTAAAACGAGTCACAGGGCAGCTGGGATTCAGCGTGGGAGGGGACTGCTCAAGGGTGTGAATATTGAGATATCTTTGGAGACTAGCTACCCAGTAGGTAATAGCCTGACTCTTGACCTTTTCTTTACTATTTATTTTACTTTGTTCCCAAGGGAATGCATGACTCCTTGTGTTTCATTTACCAACTAGAGTTA
The DNA here is from genome assembly GCF_949752795.1 of Hyperoodon ampullatus. Lineage (NCBI taxonomy): Eukaryota > Metazoa > Chordata > Mammalia > Artiodactyla > Ziphiidae > Hyperoodon > Hyperoodon ampullatus. Next base: position 89,471,878 of record NC_136920.1, read on the forward strand.
AAGTTGTTCTCCAACTTAAAATCTTCTGAGGTTACGCTAGCAAATTGCTGTTGTAAAAGAGGAAATGCTGGTGTTGAGCAAGGAAGAATGGCATCCTTTCAGCTACTAAACCCCTGCATCATAGAACTGATTTTTCAGACAATTAATTTGCTCCTTCATGAATAAGAGATGGCTACTGGAGATTAGATGTTTCCATGAATCATAAATTGAAATGTTACCTACTTTAACTTCTAGGGCTCAAACTGTGCTGACAGTGTGTTAGATCACTGTATGAGAGACCCTGAAATAATGAATTTCTTCTATCTCCTCTTTTTCTGTCTCCATTTCTCTGCAGTTCCTTTTGAAACAAATACAAAAGCAGAAATAGTCACACCTTCTGATCCCACTCAGAATGATAAAAGTGATGGTTCAGAAACTGGACTATTGAGCTCATTTCCATTGAAGGAACATTCCAGTGCTACAGAATCATCATCAGAGAAAAACGCTAGTGGTACCTCTGTCCCCGATGCCCCCATCATTCTGAGCCCCCCACAGACGCACACACCAGATACGTACAACCTGGTCTGGAGGGCGGGGAAGGCTGGCGGGCTGCCCATCAACGCCTATTTTGTGAAGTATCGAAAGGTAATGTCTTCTCATTTATCATCTTTCTCTTCTCACACCTTCACATCCTGTGTATAACACATGCTTATTATCTTTCACATTTGTGGAGTGGCAGGAAACAGGAGTGTCCCAGAATGATGAGTTTGGGAGAGAAATGCCAGCAATCATGCTGGATTTACCAGTCTTATAAAAGCAGTAAGAATGAAGTACAAATAATTTCCCCTCAAATTGGGATTCTAAGAACCCAGTAACTTCTAGACATTTTTAATCAAATATTAACCCCTTGGGTATAAAGTTCTATAAATCAATTTTTAAAAAGTAATTCCTTCCCTCTCTGAGATGGCATAATGCAGTTTATTTAGCAAAAAAGCAGTTTCTTATTAGAAACAACTGTTTGAACAGAGTTGTCCCTTATAATCTCTGACAAATGTTTTCATTTCAAGTTCTCTTCTTAATTGTATTAAAACCTTACATTGTTTGGTCATTTATTATGGTGAACCTTGATTGTCTCAGTTGATTTTTCAGATGATGTTTTTCATCCACAGGCTTCTATTAAAGCAAAATGAAAAAAAATCTCCCCTCTTTGTTTAATGAGACTGTAAATGAAATGGGAGGATATGCACTCATATTTAAAATAATTTTCTATGCTCAAGATATTTTGGCATCCATCATTTAACAGTAATATTTTTTCTTTAGGTATTTTTTTATTGAAGTATAGTTGATTTACAATGTTGTGTTAATTACTGCTGTACAGCAAAGTGATTCAGTTATACCTATAGATACATTCTTTTTTTCAGATTCTTTTCCATTACGGCTTATCACAGGATACTGGATATAGTTCCCTGTGCTCTGCAGTAGGACCTTGTTGTTTATCGATCCTGTATATAAAAGCTTACATCTGATAACCCCAGCCTCCCACTCCACCCCTCCCCTTATAGTAATTTTTTTTTTTTTTTTTGCGGTACGCGGGCCTCTCACTCTTGTGGCCTCTCCTGTTGCGGAGCACAGGCTCCGGACGCGCAGGCCCAGCGGCCATGGCTCACGGGCCCAGCCGCTCCGCAGCATGTAGGATCTTCCCAGACCGGGGCACGAACCCGCGTCCCCTGCATTGGCAGGCGGACTCTCAACCACTGCGCCACCAGGGAAGCCCAGTAATATTTTTAATATCTGGAAAAATTAACATGGTGATATTTGAGAGTTTATTCACTGTTTGTAACCTGATGATTCTAGATGCAGGTAGTCTCACTGGTTTCTCATCCACGTGAAACTTCCCATGTAATGTTGCTCTTGGTTCCATTAATCAAGACCCAACGGGTTGGATCTCCTTCTGTTTCCTCAAGCTCACGTTGAGCAGTGTCAAGACGTGAAGCAAGACTGTTGGAAACATAATGCATAATTATATAATTTATACATGTATAGACATACATAATATATATTTTGATTTATCATATATTATGCATAATATATATTATCATTAACACATGTTATTGTATACTTATTTAATTCTCCTGTTAGCCCAGTAAGAAAGGAGCATTGTTTCCATTACAAGAAAAGGAAACAAACTGGGTGATCAAATAACTTGCCTGAGGCTGTAAGTTAGTGGCAGCTAACGGAGCAGGAGTCTTTTCACAGTGAGAATCCCTAAGTTCTTGCTATAGGGCTCCTTCTATTTCTTAATGTGGAGAGGTGTTACATATCTTTCACTTTCAATAGTGTATTACTTCCCAAAATTCATCTGGAATTGAATGACTTCTAGTTTTTACCCAGTTGGAATGGAAGATTCTTCTGCCCTGTATCTCGTTTTTTTAAAAAAATGCCTTATTTTCCCTTGAGTAGCTGGAAGATGGTGTTGGCGTGGTGGGAAGATGGCACACAGTTCGAGTCCCAGGAAGTGAAAATGAGCTCCATTTAACGGAACTGGAGCCGTCGAGTCTCTACGAAGTTTTGATGGTGGCAAGGAGTGCAGCAGGTGAAGGACAGCCTGCCATGCTCACCTTCCGAACCAGCAAAGGTGAATATAATCTTCCTTAGGTGGAAGGAGTTGGCTGTCTTGATGTCACTTTAATAATAGGTGTCTTTTGGGGAAGTAGAGATTCTTGTTTATAGAGTTACTAAATAAACCTTTTATAGTAACTTTCGAGGCCACATTTAGATGGTTGTATTCTTCTATTCCATCCAGTATTTCACAGATATTTTTGAGGGCTTGTTATAGGTAAGACAGTAGGGTAGGTGATGCAGGGAAAATGAAGATGATCAAGACAAGATCCATCCTAATGGAGCTTCTACTTTGTTAAGAAAGGTAACATATATACATAAATACCAACTCAAGGCAAAATTTCAGTTCAGCTAATATTTACTGAATGGCTTCTCTGTGCCAGGCAGTAAACAAAATAGACAATACTCCTTTGCCCTCATGGAGCTTCCATTCTAGTTGGGAGAGATAAGTTATAAGAACATTAGTAGGTGGTGAGTGTTAACAAGAGAAATAAATTAAGGGATGGGTATAGTATAGGAAGTATATGAGATAGCAGTTGTCACAATTTGAGCAGGTGGCCAGAGAACTCCTCAATGACTAGTTGACAGCAGAGCAGAACTTAAAGGAGGTGCGTGAAAACCATGGGTAGCTAGGGCAAGAACATCCCAATAGAGAGGATAGCAAGTGCAAAGGCCCTGGGGTGGGTGTACTTGGTGTGCCCTAGGAACACTGAGGGGCCATAGTGATGGGAGTAAAGTAAGTGGGGAGGGGAGAATGCTCAGGGAGGTGGCAGAGTGGCCAAAGCACTAAGTATGTTGTCCACCCTGCAAGGATACTGACTTTGAACCTGAGTGAGCCAGAAGCTTTGGAGGGTTTTGATCAGAGTTGTGACACCATCTGTTGTGTGTTTCAATGGGACATACTGGCTGTAGGGTAAGGATAGACTGGAGGAGGGCAAGGGAATAGGGAGAGAAACCAGATCTGACAAGGACTAGGAAAGACTTACAGAGAAGATGCCAGAGGATAGTCTTTCTGTGGGGTAGCTTGTGAGGGTAGCTTGATTGAAAAGATGCCACCGGAGGTTGGCCATAAGTGAACAAAAAGACTTCAGTGAGCAGAGATGGGAATTGGGGAGAGGAGTATTCTTAGGGTGGCACAGTATTAAAAAGGAGTTCTGATGATTGAGAAGAAATTGTCTATTGGCTTTTGAAAAAGATCCTTTTGGACTTCCCTGCTGGTGCAGTGGTTAAGAATCCACCTGCCAATGCAGGGGACACAGGTTCAAGCCCTGGTCCAGAAAGATCCCACATGCCGCGGAGCAACTACGCCCGTGCACCACAACTACTGAGCCCGTATGCCACAACTACTGAGCCCGTGTGCCACAACTACTGAAGCCCGCGCACCTAGAGCCTGTGCTGCACAACAAGAGAAGCCACTACAATGAGAAGCCAAATACCACAACAAAGAGTCGCCCTGCTCGCCGCAACTAGAGAGAGCCCGTGCCCAGCAACAAAGACCAGTGGAGGCAAAAATTAATTAATTAATTAATTAAAACGAAAAAAAAGAAAAAGAAAAAGACCCTTTCATCTAATTACTGAGTCTGGTCTGAAAAATACTGAGTATTTCTTATTTGAAATGTATTTTGAGTTAACTTCTGTAATTAGTCCTTAGCTGTTTATAAAGTCTGACCTACAAATACTGAATAGTAAGCATGTATTTCAGTTTTAAAACAATCACCCAATTTCACTTTTTGCCTCTTGAAATTTTAAAACTTAACATGACAGCTTTCTCATGAAGAAGCTTAACAGAAGCTCTTAAATAATGAATTTATGTGTCAGAATTAAGAAATATGTACAGTAAAAAGAAAAATGAGTGAATAGTTTGAAAACCTTCACTCTAGTCATTTGGCTTTTTCACTTGTGTCATTTTTTCTATGTGTAAATTAAAGCTAGCCTGGTGAAGAAAGACACATTTTAGTTATAGGTACTACAAAAAGCCAAAGTAATTTTTAAAGTTAATTCCTCATATTAGCTAAGTAATTACAATGTAGGTTTTAAATTTAGACACTGTAACGATAAGTTTATATATTTATATCTATATGCCAGGTGAGTTTCATAGTATCTTTTCTTATTTATACATAGATGCTTATATTATATTATATTATTATTATACCTTTCTAGAGAAAACAACATCATCCAAAAACACTCAGGCCTCCTCTCCACCTGTCGGCATCCCTAAGCGCCCTGATGTTTCAGAGGCTGCAGACAACTTTGGAGTGATACTCACAGATCCTTCCAGGCACAGTGGAGGTAAAGAGAAGACCCTTCATTTATTCATTTTGCTTGTTTTCAGATGTAACTGACCTGTTTCAGATTATTTGGGGGGTGGAGTGGCACAGGGTGTTTGTTTACTATTCAGATTATATCCTACCATACAGCTCCTTTAGGTTCTATTTCAACCATTTTTAAAATGTCCTTTATATTCAGATCTTGGTAACCCAGTACCATGGTTTGTATTTAAACTCAAATTCAAAATGTTATGATACTAAGTTTTTATAACTCACAAAAGGGATTTTTCTGTCTCCTCTCTGGCAAGGAAACCATATTTACATTTGAACTCTGAACATCTGACTTTTTTAAAAAAAATGTTTTGTCAAAACGTATGATGGTACCCAGAGTAAGATTTAGTTTTTATTATTGAATGGACGACATGGCATACTCAGCATTATTGTTATATCTTACGGTTTTTAGATGCCGTAGCAGTAGAATTTTCAAGAGACTTCTTTTCAGTACTTAATCACACATGAATTCTACTGTTACAACATAATGTGCTTTTCATGATCTAGGGAAGGCTTAACATTTTATTGCTGAGCTCTAAGAATTTTCAAGCTTCTCTTCCCTATTTTTATAGTCTTCCGTGCATTGGTTTCAGACAAAAGCAAGCCATAACATTTGAACGCCCCTCTGGAGCACCTCTGCATCTTCAATATCATGAGCTGCTTTTTCTTGAGCCCTTTTACTTCTGAGGAACTTTTCCGCTTCCTTAAGCAGATATAGGAGTGTCAACTTCATAGGTATAAAACTGACATCGGAAAAACAAACACCTTATGACTTAACACATTGTACTAAATGCTGGAGCAGCAAAAATAAAATAAATCTTGCCCTTGGAGAAGTTTACAGTATAGTGGATGATATGGACAATTAAACCAATACCAATATAGTAGGGAAGACAGACAAATTAACCCATAACAGTGATTTTGATTCCACTCTTGTTGTTGTGAGGTCAGAAGAGAAATATCTAAATCACTCACTTGCTATGAAGGAGGCCCAGTGGTGATGAGAGGCGTCCTGAGCTAAGCCTCAAAGATAAGATGTTACCGCTGGATGAAGAAATAGGAGGAGTTCTAGGCAGAGACCCCTCCTTGTGCAGAGACAGATGAATGACATGTTCTATTTCATTTAGAGATTCAGAGATTTTATTGAGCGTGACTGGTTGCTGTGTGAAGTGATGCTACAGTGGGGAGGTGGGCGGGTGCCGTATATGATGTACTTAAAAATTTAGTCTTTCCCCAGAAGCCATAAAGAAGCCTGAAGGATTTTAGAGACGGGACAGGAGGAGTGGCAACAGGTGAGGCTTAGAAATAAAGAGAGTGGCAGTGTGAGCGGAGAAGGAGGACACAGGTGAGAGATAAAGGGAGTTGAATCTACACTGAATGAGAGGAAGAAATATGGTGGCTTGGGCTTGGGCAACTTGGACCATTTACCAAGATAGGTAATAAGAATCTTTAGGTGAAGATTGTGGATTCTGTTCTGGAAATCATGAGTTTGGAGTTATCCAAGCAGAGATAACCATAAAGAAGTGATTTATTTAATCTTCACAACATCCCTGTGAGGAAGGTAGCATAACTATTTTACAAATCAGGAAACTGAGACTCTCGAGGAGGTTATGTAGCTTGCCTAAGGTCATCCAGAAAGATCATCAACATGCACTATCCAGAAAGTGGTGGAACTGCTATTCACAGTCAGGTATTTGAACGCCAAGAGCAGTATTCTTTCTTCTATCTCCTAACAGTCACACACTATTTCTTTTACATATTGATGATATTCTTCTCAGGAGAGATTTTCCCCTAATAACTTTCTTTTTCTATTTGGTCTGTGGTATTCTTTGATGAGTTTTAACCTCACGTGAATCAACATAGGAAGTTGTTTGGTTATCTGGTATTAAAAAAAAGAGATTCACTAACACTTCTATTCATTCTGTTTCCATTGCTTTCTAACTTGAAAGGAATACAGTAAGTATCATGCCAAGTTGCCTGCTTTGAATATCTTCCTCTTTTTATCCATTAAGCAGTTTATTTTTAAAATGCCACAGTTTTCTCCATGCAGGTACCATATGCAACATTATTTTGTTCTTGTGTATTTGCAGTCAGATTGAAGAGGTGTTGAGACAGAGGGGTGTTGCTTGAGGCCAGGCCCAAGCTGGACAGAGACAGGGCTCCCTGAGTAATTCACCAGAGTAATGTAACCGTGGCCCAGAGTTGGTCCTTCTTGTTTTAGCTCTAGAAACTGGATTGTTAGCATGCCAAAGGATAGTTGGTCTCTTGAGAACCAGCTCACTCTTACAAAATTCACAGGTGATTAACGTAAACTGAAATGGACTGTTTAATGTAACTGTCATACAAGACCAGATTGTTTCTATCTGCATCTTTTCCTTTAGGAACCAAATGGGAAGCCCGTTATAACCACAAGATTGCTTGGTCAGCAAGAAGTGTTAGGTACACGGTTTAAATGACTGATGAGCTCACCGCTGAGGTTTCCACCTGCCACAGAATTGAAACCGTCCCATTTGGGAACTAGGACATCCCCTCCCCTTGGCAGTGCTAACTGAAAACTGCCAGACATTAGCTCTCTGCCCCCCTTTTTCTACAAGGTCATGTGCATGATCACGTGGACTATCAGTTTCCTGATAGCACTTGTCTCTTAACTGCACATCCTGCCTTCCTGCTTTCTCTCCTCTCATTTTTATTAGTATTGATATTATTGGTTAAGTTTTATCCTATTTAGTGCTTGCAGTCTGTTCTTTGGAGTAGCTAGCATTCCTACAAAAGTAATAGCTACATTACTGATTATTGATAGGCTACAATAGTAATAGCTAATATAATAATCTGTAGATCGTTTGCTGACTATGTTTTCTGTAGCTTGGATGGGTAAAGAAAAACATTTAAGTAACACATCATTTTGAAAATTTACTGTAAATTTTAACCACAGTCAAACTTGAAGCACCAAGTAATAATTACGTATTCACTGTTTTAGCCAGGAATCCAAGATAGCAAGGTCATAATGATCATCCTCATTAACTTTCAGTGTTTTAGAGCTAATTATCAAATTTATAAATTTTGGGGTTTCCCTGGTGGCGCAGTGGTTGAGAGTCCGCCTGCCGATGCAGGGGACATGGGTTCGTGCCCCGGTCCAGGAAGAGCCCACATGCCGCGGAGCGGCTGGGTCCGCTGAGCCTGCGCGTCCGGAGCCTGTGCTCCGCAACGGGAGAGGCCACAACAGTGAGAGGCCCGCGTACCGGAAAAAAAAAAAAAAAAAATATATATATATATATATATATATATATATATAAATTTTCACTCTTCCTTCCTTCCGTGCTGTGTTTGGCAATTTCATTGCCCATTAGCTTTTAACAGAGGACAGGAGGGTAGTCATAATACTGTTAACTCTGGAAAGAAGTTTGGTGAAGAGCCGTTAAGACAATGATGTTTGGGATTTATCCCTTGCAGTCGATTTGAGTCATTCTTGTCTCTGCTGCCGCGGGTTATTGAAATGAATGTTTCCATTTCCAGTCCCAGAGGCACCTGATCGGCCCACTATCTCCACTGCATCAGAGACGTCCGTCTATGTCACTTGGATTCCTCGGGCAAATGGGGGGTCTCCAATCACTGCCTTCAAGGTCGAATATAAACGGATGCGGACTAGCGATTGGCTGGTGGCAGCTGAAGACATTCCTCCTTCCAAACTTTCTGTGGAAGTGCGTAGTTTAGAGCCAGGTAGTGATATGAAAACATTTTCTTTTAAACCATCAGTGCTGACTTTAGATGCAAATTCTTAATAATCTCATATTCTTCTAATTGTTAAAGTAATATGAGCATATTGTATAAAAATTTGAAAATAAAATATAAAAAGAGAATAGTCACCTGAAACCCACCCATCCAGAGATAACCATTGTTTATATTTTGTTGTATTTCTTTCTAGTCTTTTTTCCTTTCTAATACAAACCAGGATCGTGCCATAAATATTATCTTGTGACCCCTTTCCCCTATATTATATCATATGCATTTTCCAATATCATTAACAATTCTTCAGAAACTCAATTTTAATAACTGTGTATCTACCAAGTAAGTACACCATGATTTTCTTAACCATTCATCATTTCTGGGTTTTAGATTATTTCTAACTGCGAATAAATAGAAACAGTGTTGTGGTGACATCTTTGTGTGTGTGTGTGTGTCTGTTTTGCTGTGAATGAATATTTTAAGAGAAAAATTGCTATTTGACTAAAATCGATCTGATGATGCCTCTCAGCATGGTTAGACCCATTGCTTTATTTTATGGAGACGAGACAACACTAACACCTCTCTGTTCTGTAAGTTTTGTTTCAGCAGCAGGGGACTCCCCCAGCCCCCCAGTGTATGAAAGAAATTAAACTGTAAGAGAAAAGCAGGAATCACAAATCAACTTTCTTTATTTTTATTTGTTTGGGTTTCATGACCATTTTTGTTGATGGACTTTTAAATGTACTTTAGTAGCAAATACCTGTGTTTGTCTAAACAGGTAACCTGAGGAGCCCAGGAACATGTAGGTACAGTTGGGAGAAGATGGCAGTTTTAAATATGGGCAAAGCTAAGGAACATTTTACAGACAGAAAAGACTGTCTTCAGATGCCCAGGGGTTATTTTTGAGCTTTTAGGAAACTTGCTTTAGGAGTCTAATTTATTCTTTAGATTCAGATTTTCAGAAACTCACAATCCGTAGAGTTTTTTTTTTTAAAGTTATTAATATCTAATCCAAACAGATACCTTCTGTTGTAGCTTAAATCTGCTCCCCTTATCCTATTATTAGCGGGAGCAGAGTGACATCTGCTATCACCCACACAGTGCCTCTTCACAAACGTATTCACCGTATTAAACTTCGCTTCAGTTGTTTCTTTCAAAGGGAAAAGAACCTAGTTCTGAGCACAGATACACCAGCTAGTCCTGTATTTGATGGGTATGACTTTAGAACAGGATGTTGAAAGAGTAACGTGCTCTTTCCCATTTTCTCCCTGTCCCCTTCCATGACGGACATCATCCATCTCTCCCAGTGACTCCCAATAAGGTCTTGTAATCTTGAACACGCACAGTGAACACATGCAATACCAGTGAATAGGAGTTGGCAACTGCATTGAAATCTATTCACCATCTAGGCTTTCGAGGATGTTGTCGTTATTGTAGAGAGATACTTAAGCACAATTGTCGTATTTTGAATATTGTCCTTTCAGATGTCTTATTATAGCTTTTAAAAAATTATGGTTTTCTTTCCCCCCCTCAAAAGGTTCAACATACAAATTTAGGGTCATTGCTATCAACCATTATGGTGAGAGTTTTCGGAGTTCGGCCTCTCGTCCTTATCAGGTGGCTGGGTTCCCCAATCGTTTTTCTAACCGTCCGATAACTGGACCTCACATCGCATACACAGAAGCTGTCAGTGATACTCAGATCATGCTCAAGTGGACGGTAAGTAAAACATCTTCTCTAATGAGAGGAGTTTCTGATTTGGCCATGTTAATTTAATATCTTGTGACACAATACTATGAACAGCAAATTTTTGAACTTTCAAGCAAGGGGAAATTGAAGGGCACAGATATTTGTGTAAGATCACATGTTATAAGAGGGACAGGTTTAAAAATAAAATGATTGTCTCCTCAGCTCTCATCCAAGTGTTAACTTAATCGCCATTTCATGTTTTATTCCTTTTGAACCCAATGTACTTTTATGTCTTTGAACCTGGTGAGATATATTGCTTTATTTTTGTTTAGCCCTGCAATAAGCTAAAATGCTCTTAATACCTTTGAATACCTTTAAATTAAATTTAAAATGGCCATCAAGGATGTTTGCAAAATGAAGCTAAAAAAATATTGCCACACAGATAAATAAATCTTAATGGATGTGAAAGTTACATTTATTTTTGTCTTTGACAAGTCTTTGCTTCTCTTTTCTAGTACATTCCATCAAGTAACAATAACACTCCCATTCAAGGATTTTATATCTATTACCGACCAACAGATAGTGACAATGACAGTGATTACAAGAGGGATATTGTAGAAGGTAAGTTACAAGGACAAGTGGGATTCCTAATAAAGGAGCTTTGGAGGGAGAGGGTTTATAAATATTATGAAAAACATTATCCCAGGTTAAGATAGAGTAAAAAAATGAAATGGTATATGTACTATTGCTTTGAATTTTTCCCAAAGAAAGATAATTTTACCAATTTAGTGCAGTGGACCCTTGAAGAATGGGGGGGTTAATCCTCGTATAACTTACAGTCGGCCCTCCGTATCCAGGGTTCCTCCACATCTGCAGGTTCAACCCACCACAGGCTGTGTAGTAGTGTAGCATTTACCACCGAGTATCTGTGTAAAAGTGGACCCACGTTGTTCAAGGGTCAACTGTATATATACCATCTTACATTTGCTTAAAGAAACAGTCAGTTACAAAAGAGTGGGGAAGATATGATTTGTCAGTAGTTCATCTGAAAAAATTTTTCTGTTTTGTTTAAATGAATAGTGGCCTGAATATAAAAATCAACTACAACTTCTAGCTATATTTAAAAAAAGAATGTCTCAGGCAACAGTTCCACTGAAGTCTGTCCTAGAAAGATCACATCTTGAGCGTGTTACCCATTTTTAGAGATGCTGAGAAGTTGAATATATGTAGAGAAGAAAACAGCTGATAGCGCAAAGGGTGTTGAAACTGCCTTTTGACTACATTTAAAATATAATCCAGGGACTTCCCTGGCGGTCCAGTGGTTAGGACTCCGCACTTGCACTGCCAAGGGCCCAGGTTCAACCCCTGGTTGGGGAATCCACAAGCTGCGCTGCACAACCAAAAATAAAATTAATTAATTAATTAATTTTAAAAAAGAAAATATAATCCGGAACTTTGCCTGTGGTCTGAGGGCCGCACGTGGTCTGGCTGGCGTCTGCCTCACCTCCACTATGTGTCACACACTCTCCCTTTCTCACCGTGTCTTCCGTCATGCATGGGCCTTCTTTCTGTCTCCTCGTGTGCACCAAGATCTTTCTTGCCTCGGGACCTTGGCACACGGCAGTTCCAGCTACCTCCCCCAAGGCTTCATCTAGGACCTCCACTTCTGTCTGTTGTGTGCTTGAATGTTCCTTGCTCAGAGAACCCCCTCCCATTGAAAGGAGATGCCCTTGTGATTTCTAACCATGCGCTTTATGTTTACTTCATGCAGTTTATCCTAGTTTAGTTGTGTGTATGTGTGTGTGTACGGAATTATTTGCTGAAAGTTTGTCTCCCCCACTAAATGTTAACCTCCTTGTGGGCAAAGGGCCTTCTTTCCCACAGCTGTGTCCCAAGTCCTACAGTGATGAGATGTTTGGTGTTTATTGAATGAAGGAATGAATGAATGCTTGGAGTCCAAAGAGAACAGTGGAGTGTCTGGGAATGATCAGGTTGGAAAAAAGACAATGAACCAGCAACAGGACAGCTGTCTCCAAGTATTTAAGGACTAGGATGTTTAAGAGGAACTCAAGCTGTTGGGGTGGGAGAGGGAGGCTACAAGGAAATTTTGTGAAGAAGAACCCTCCAATACTGCATTTTTAACATAGTTCTCTCACAAAATAATAAGCTCCCTAATTCGGGAGGTGTTCAGTAGAAGCTGGGTGCCTGTTTCTCAGTGATATCTTGGAAGGGATTCTTAGTTTGGGAGGAAAGCTTCTTCCAAGGTCTTTTTTTCACTCCAAGATTCTTCTTTTTTGAAATATTCATCTCCTAATGGATTGTGTCAGGAAATCGTCCCAGGCCAAGGTTTCTTTCCTCTGAATTCTCGACGTCAAATACTGCCACGTAGTTTTTTGTTACAAGTAGTCTTATAATAAATTACTTTTAATATGCACCATCATGTTTCTTGAAATATTGCAGCATTCCTTTTACTGTTTATCCAATGGAATTACTTTTGTAATATGATGAAAAATTTATTGTCTAAGTTTTAATACCCAGCATATTTTTTGAATGAAAGAGTGATTGTTTCTCTTTTCTTAATCTGGAAAAGTAGGAAAGAAACGAGTCCCCCAAATCTGCTTTAGACGTTAAGAATTGGGGAAATGTGGAAAGATCCATTGTTAGTGGCAAAAGGATTCTGTGAAGTTGAGATAGTAGCTGCCTTCAGGGAGCAGTGGCAGGAAGAAACATGATGGGGATGGGGGAGCCAGGACCCCTCTCTCTCTTCACCTGCGTGCTGGTCCCATGGCTGTGTTCTGCTCGTGAACATTCAGCTGTACAATAATGGCTACTTTTCCATATGCATATTTTACTTCATAAAAAAGCTGTTTAAAAAACGAAATGAAAAGAATTGTGACTGATCTACACTTTAGTCCTGGCTCGGTCTTCATTTCAGTTTATCTGGGTTAGGCAAGTGGGGCTATCAGATTTTTATTTTTAAAATCTTTTGAGAGAGGCTACACTTTTGTTAGAAAATCGTTCTAAACAAGGCAAATGGCAGTAAAATGAACATCCCTCTCTGTCTCCATCGGTATCACTCTCTTCCCCACCCTTCTGGGTTTTACTCTAGAAATAATCCGCTGATAAAGAGTTTCTAAACTATATTCTCTAGTTAAATCTTTGAACTTCTGCAGACTTGAGTGATGTGACTGTTGAGTGTGGAACTGGGAAATTGCTCTAAAGAAGACTTTGTTTTCACTACAAACGTCTGTACATGTGAGCTTTTGCCTTGTGGTTCACAGAGAACTTGTTTATGAACGTAATAGATGGAGCAGTTAGATGTTTAAGTGGGCTTCACTGTGCTGTGTAATTTGCTCCTTCCTTATTTTCAAGTTTATGCACTTGAAATTCTTTTTGTGGCAGTTGGAAACTATTGGCTTGTTTTCCCAAACCGAGGAGAAGTATTTATCCTTTGTACCTAAAGTTTTCTTTGAAGTTTTAGATTACTTACATATATTGACTCAAAATTGTTTAAGCTTTGAAACACAATTACATTGTTAAAGAATCCAGTAAGAGAAGAGCAGTTATATTCAGTTACCCTATCTTCTGAATTAGGTTCCACATTTAGATAAACTGAATGTTTCCAACATACCATGTTTTCGTAATGAATATTTTAATCTTGTAAATTAAGTTGAGTTCCAGGTAAATCAAAGTATCAGTCATCCTGATCTTTAAGCCTGTGCTTTGGTTTTTTACCCTTTCTAAAATATTCTTGGAGAAAAAAACTGCTTGCTAAGCAAAGGATACGCTGGTTTGTTGATTTTAAACCTAATAATGCACTTAGGTGTCTTATTCATCAGTGAGCCGTAAAACTTTCTCTTTGCCGATATTTCCTGTAATTGGAATAATTACCATAACAACGGGATGTTAATCTAACAAAATATGTATTACTTTATTCTCTCTTATTAGAAACATATCAGAAGTTTAGTGTAATTCCATTTTTTTTACTAGTGCTACGAAAGGAAAACTTCAAATCTAGTGTAATAATTATTCAAGCTAATGGTGATAGGTGAGTGGAAGGCTGGGAAAGACCTAAAGATACAGAAAAAAGTTGAAGTCTTTTAGAAACGTTTTTGGAATTTAAAAATAGATCTGTTCCTGTCTCAAGTAGATTTTGAGTCAAATTTCTTTTAGGGTCCTCTTTACACTTATAAATGGGGCATAGAATTCCTCACTTCTTGAGCTTTTCATAGTCCCTTGATCCTAAAACAAGCAGGTTCTCTTCCTTATAAAATATGGGGCTTGTGAAATATGAACGAGGGGCTTTGTGTTGGTGCCCTGGAAAGGGGTCAGGGTGCTTCCGGGTCAAGGTGTTTTTGTCTGTGTTGAGTTAGAAAGGATCCCAGAGCTATTGGTCCTGTCAGCCAAGTAGATATGACTTGTATGCGTGGATTGGTTTTGTTTTGTTTTTCTTCCCCTTTAATCGACTCTTAAATCAGTTGGTGGTATAGTTGAGTTTCTAAGAAACAGTGGAAACAGGTTGAAGAGGTATTTTCTAAGAAGGATTAAAAGTGATTGAAGAGTTCATTGAGTCTGGCAGAAGTGTCCCTGTTTATTAAAGTTTGTCACAGGTCCACAGAAGTAAAAACGGAGAGTCATTTATACTGGAGTGTTCAGTTTAGAAGTGTTTCTAAATGAAATGCTGGCTGCGCACCATGGATAACAGAATTATTCTGTTAGAGATGCTTGTGTGGTTTGGAGACCCTGGTGCAAAAGGAAAGAAATGGTGGGAGCGGTAGCCAAGAGTTTCCCATAGTAGACTTTGCTTTCTGACTGTTCTCGAATTCAGGCATTCATTTATATGTTGGATCATGTTGTGTCTATTACAGTGGAATTGAGAGTTTCGCTGAGACCTGTCTTGTAAGTGGTCACTTGTTCTGGGTAAGGCACCGTTTTCTGACCTCATACGTGGCGTTGCTTTCTGGTTAGGTGGAGAGAGTGATTGACTTTCTGGGCTGAAGTAGGGGATCAAAGGACTTGAGGTGGTTTTTTGTTTTGTTTTGTTTTGTTTTACTTCTGCATAAAATTAACATGTATTTTATGAAAGACTTACTACTAATTACTTGTAATGAAACAAAGTCTGCCCCCACACAGGTAGAGCTTTAATTCAGTTTCTCTCTTCTCTTTACCATTTTTTCATGCCATGTAATAGAAATGCTATTTATCTGTTGTGCGTTGCTAAAATATTTATATGAAGTACACTTTTATTGCACAAACTGACTATATGGTGATGGCTGCTGCTCCAACCTCATTTCAAAATTTCTAAGTGATTTTATTGACAGTGTTGTTTAGGTTGTGGGTTGTAAAGCTTATCTTTTATTTTTCCTTTCTAGGTTCAAAGCAGTGGCACATGATAGGCCACCTGCAGCCAGAAACCTCCTATGATATTAAAATGCAGTGCTTCAATGAAGGAGGAGAGAGCGAGTTTAGTAACGTGATGATCTGTGAGACGAAAGGTAGGGGAGGGGTCAGAATTAGTGCTTTCTCCCTGGACAGAACTAGAATTCTGAACTCTGGATTATTCCTCCTGACTATCGATATATTTACTAAAGAAACTTTGGACCATTTTTTAGGTGTATCCATTTAGACTGTCCCAACAGTCTAGCCTCCTGTCGGCTAGAGAACTTGCCTTAAGAATAGTTTACATAAGCGTTCATTGTATTCATTAACTTCTGTGTGACTCTGAGTAAGTCATTTCTTTTTTTTTTCCTCCATGAAGGAACAGAAATATTTGCTGACTAATTATCTGAGACTGCTGTGAGAACTAGAATCCTTAAAAAAAAGTATAAGGATTTTTAAGGAAAAGCACTACGTACGTTTAAAGTGGTTTCTTGAATGACAGATATGCATAACACTACCTACTCGTTCAATCAAGTGTAGTAAAGTTCAGAATTAGTCGATAATTCTAAAGTGAAATTCTCAGCTCTGTCTGCATACATAGATTAGCTGTAAAATATTACCATCGTTGAAAACAGAAGATACCACACTTGAATAATAGAAATAGCCAAAGTAGAAACAGGCTCAGAAAGATTGAATTACAAAGCTAAGACTCGGTTTCCTTGTTTAATTCTGAATCATGTGTCTTCCTGCTGCAAAACCCACATATTAAATTCACATTTAAACATATATACACACAGACCTGTAGACTTACCTTGAATTTCACCTGTTTAGCATATATTTGCGTACCTTTTTGTACTGAACACTGTGATATGTTCATGAGCATTTCTTACTTGCCTCCAGAGTGCTGTGAAACTTGGAGCAAAATGACATAAAAAGGAAATTTCTCATCTCTGTTCCCAAGACATTTAAAAGTCTAGCCAGGCAGAACATAAAACATAGACAATAATGTGCTAACTGTGCTGTTTTTAAGTATTATTAATTGACTTTGCTGGGGAATCAAAGGTTCTGCCTACAGACTTTCAGATCAGTGAAAAACAAAAAACTTTAAAATGTTAACTGTTCATACTGAATGGGTTTCTAAAATGTGTTACACAGTGCCAGCCTATTTAAGTAGAACATTTGATGCATGATTTTTCCTTTTAAAGAAATGACTCAGAGTTCTTTCTGTGAACAGCAATTGTCTTATCTTTAGTAATTCAGTAAATATTGGAGGCCAACTTCTTTCCCCCACCCTTAAAGATCATAGACTGTCACGACTTTTCTTTAGTTCTCTGCTTTCTCTTTATGTTTTTCACCTCACATTGCTCATGTCATGCTCCTGCTGTCTCTTCTTATTCATGTTAATGGGACCATGTCACTCACCATCCACTGCAAAAGTTTCTGACTTCAGTGAGAAGTTGGCAACTGGTCCTCAAGCTTGGTGGAATTTTGAGTACATTAAGAGTAAATAAAGAGTGAATAAACCTGACGGACTTCCCTATGAGTAATCATGGTATTTCATGTGCGATCTGTAACATCCATTTTTGTCTCAGAAACTTGTTTGTTGTCTTTGGAATTGTCAGGGACCTTAGAATTGTATAATCCAACATACCACCCAAAGTAGAAATTTCCTATAGAGACTCTCTGCCAGGTATTCTTCCAGCTTTCAGTGATGGAGAGCTCTTTCCTTGGAAAGGCAGCCTCTCGTTGACTGATTTCCAGCCCTGTTCTGCGTAGTTGAAGTTGCTAGAAAATAGAACCCCAACAGAATGTTTGTTGAAGTAGATTTTTTTAAAGACCACTGTGCTCCTGTAAGTTATTAGGAGCCATAACAGGAAGTATACTATAATAACTAATAATAATGACAAAATGGATTGAACACTGCCGCGTGCCAGGCTCCATGCTGAGAGCTTTACTCTTCATGACAGCCTTATGATGGGGCTGTTATTATCTCCGTTTTCCACATGCAGAAATTGGTTCATGGAGGTCAAAGTCTTACAGCTAAGGATAAATGATGGAACAGGTTAAACACCTGGGCAGTCTGGTTCTAAAGATCAGGCCATCAACCACTATGCTCTACTGCTTTTCTATGACATTTAAAGCATCAAGAGCATGTTGTTTGGGGACAGAGAAAATGGGGTTTGTGTCCCACCTGTTATTAGCTTTTGTGGTTGCCATTATCCAGAGTACCAGTGAATTAGGTAAAAGCACTGCGTTTATGTGGACTCCAAAATTTTTTGGCTTTGGAAGTTTAATATTATGTGTGATGTTTTCGGAATTGTATATAATTGTTCTAGTAGTCCAGGGTCATGTCTTCTAATATGATTCACATGCGAGAGGCATAAAATATCTAATTGTGAGTCTCATTCAGCTCAAAGTATATCAGATCGAAAGGATTTTTTGTCCCATCTGTAAGTTGAAGTAGTTTTGTGTCAACTCTTTGGGAGTCTTCTGCAAGTACAATTGAGCAGATAATCGTACAGCAGTTTGGGTTAGACCAAGTGCCTCTGTGTCTCTGATCTTATAATTTCTTTAGAATTTGTGACCTAAAACCTTGACATTAGATTTTTAAACTTTTGAGCCCTCTTTGTGACTCATTGGTGGTCAGATCATCTCAGTACTAAGCATAAACAGACTGGCTTGGATTCCTAACCAGACCTCCTTCGGAGAGTAAACCATTTCATAGAGTCTGTCTTCACTCTGACATCATGTTTTCCTGTATATTTCAACTAGTGAAACGGGTTCCTGGAGCTTCTGAGTATCCTGTCAAAGACCTGAGCACCCCTCCAAATTCTTCGGGGGGTGGAGGAAATGCTGGGCCCGCAACCAGTCCCGCCAGAAGCAGTGACATGCTGTATCTGATCGTTGGCTGCGTTCTGGGTGTAATGGTGCTCATCCTCATGGCTTTCATTGCCATGTGCCTGTGGAAGAACCGTCAGCAGAATCCCATACAGAGTAAGTCATCCATCAGTGTCTCCTTCTCTTTTTCTAAAGATAAGTAGAAAAAGATTGTCGGAATAAATATTGATTTCTAACACGTTCACGTATGAGTGTCGTGGTATAAAACACATTCGATACTCTTCATTCAGCGGAGGTGACTTTAAAACAGTTCTAGCTGTAAGCCAAAGTAAGTGGAGCATCAAATTAAATTGCCCAGGAGAAATAAACAACAAAGCCCAAACTAAGCAGGTCTCTATGTAAATAGCTGACTTAGTGCTGGGAAACTCTGGCTCTGTCAGGCCACCAAAGAGGATGAGGACTTGAAGCATGAGCTTTGGAATTGCTGCAGGAGCCCCTTCATACGGGTCCAAATCTTGTCAGCGAGGAATGGAAAAGGCATGATGGGAAGGAGGGTAGTGAAGACTTTTCTAAGTTACTGTCCTGGGACGACACAGATGAAGATACTACAGTCCTGATTCGTTACTTAATGTACTAAAACCTCTTCAGAGTGGCGTCCCCACCCCCAAATGTGTCCAGTAGTAGGAGTGTCCGAGCTGTCAGTGATGGTGCGGTAGTAAAACAAGTAACCTTAGAACGCTCTTCCCTTTTCTTTCCCCAGTTTTCTTCCCCTCACGTTCCTACCATTTCTCTTCCCTCAGCTATCATAAAAGAGGACAATCAGATCAATCAGAGTCTTTAGTCTCTGCTGGGAGGAAGTATTTGGTTTCCTCTTCGGCCCCAGGAGAAAGGGATGAGACGAGCAGAGGAAGACCCCAGCCGTGACAGGCACTCGAGCAGCTCCTGCCCGTGGTCCCTTTTAGTGAACAGCTGGCGGGGGGACGGGGGTGTAGAAAGTGATGTATTTTTATTGCCTTGGCGCCTTCCAGGAGATAGGCAGGGAGAGAAGTAGTGGTGGTACCAGGCTGAAAGAGCTGGCCCTCCCTTGATTGGGTCTTTTTCTAAATGTTTTTTTTTTTCTTTTTGCGGTACACGGGCCTCTCACTGTTGTGGCCTCTCCCGTTGCGGAGCACAGGCTCCAGACGCGCAGGCTCAGCGGCCATGGCTCACAGGCCCAGCCACTCTGCGGCATGTGGGACCTTCCCGGACCGGGGCACGAACCCGTGTCCCCTGCATTGGCAGGCGGACTCTCAACCACTGCGCCACCAGGGAAGCCCTCTAAATGGTTTTAATGTCATTGACTTTGAGTGTGTGAGAGTACGCTGAACCATTAAAAGAAGAGGATTGATCTAGTTGTCTGAGCAAGATTAATCTGGCTAAAGTAATTTTCCTTTGTGACTTGATAACATGTTGAAAGATGGGAATTTATGATGGTAACGTTCATTCAAAAGATACTCGTTGACTCTCTCCTGTGTGCTCCGCACTGTGGTGGACAGTGCAGGTATAACGCCCTCTCCATATAATTTAGTGGAGAAGACAAGCAGGTATACTGATAATAACACACCTGTGCTAATAACACACCTGTCATAGGAAGAGGAACACCTAGTGCAGTCTTGGCGCCTCCAATACCTGTGAAGAATTGATCGAAACTCTGACAACAAATCCTGTGCAGTTTAGATAATATACTTTCTAAAGGACATTTCACTTTTTCCAAATATATCTGGTAGGTGTGCCTCTGGGAATCAGATATTTGAGGCAGTTGTTGAAATGCTTTTAATATAAGGAAAGGGAATAATTAGCCTTGTGCCTTTGGTGCCTCAAAACTTCCAACTTGGCTGTAATAACCAAAGAACTATATGAATAGTGAATGTTTCCCCAACCCCATCCTTTTACTTAGAAGTGGTGTTTATTGCTTTTTGAAATATCCTACCTAGAGTTATCCTGTTGTTGTACAATTTCTTTCAGCACTTGGAAGCACAGGGGAATTTAAACACCTTTTCATAGTGTTGCCGGTACTTTGATAGTTTCAGCTTGCATAGTTTATTAATTCTCTTTTGAGTAATTTCTCTCTGGTTAATTTCTCCTCCCATTAAAAGAGTCATAACTATCTTACAGTTCCTGGCTGACTCCACACTGTAAAGGAAATAACAGCAATAATTTTATTAAAGCATATCTCACAGGGAGGCTTTAAGCGAACACTTTTTTAGAGTATTTTATTTTAGTATACTTATAGTTTATTAAGGGTTTAATTAATAAAACTTCCTAAGCGAGAAGAATTGTCCTTTTCAGTATCTTACCTTTTCTTTTTGTTGTTCTCTCTCAACAGAATATGACCCACCAGGCTATCTCTACCAAGGGTCAGATGTTACCGGGCAGATGGTGGAATACACCACTCTGCCTGGCACGAACCGAATAAACAGAAATGTTCATGGAAGCTTCAGCAACGGCTGCTCCCACCTCCACCATAAGCTCCCCAGTGGAGTCAGCGGAAGCTTAAATGGAGGACTCTACTCTGGGCGCACGAGCTCTCTAACCAGGACACGTGTGGATTTTGAACATCCTCGTCATCTCGTGAATGTAAGAGACCCAATTATAAATAAAAGCGCCCCTGTGCCCCATGGTGCCAGGATACAAGAACAGGGCCAGCACGCGTGGTTTTTCCCAATATAGAAACCTCACAGGTTCACTGGAGTGGACGTAGCATGTATCACCGGCAGCCCCTTGATCCAGAGTCATGCTTGGAAGCTTTCTATTATCAGGCAGTAGTTATATTAATCAATCGGATTTATATTTTTAAATTATTTGGCACCGGAAGTACAGGACCAGTAACAAACAGACTGGAGGTTATTCTTGCGATGAAGCGGAAATACCATTGAGCGTGGACCAAACCAAATACTTTAAATTTGATTTATTTAGAGCAAACTCTGAAAGCTCATATGCTTAGACGAGTCAGACAGATCTTGAAACTGAGTGAAGCAAGTTGGGGATGGGACGGAAGCGATGGAGGCGTGGGAGAGTTGTGCACTGTCTTAAAGCAGCAGCCCTAGTTCAGCACCCATTGTTTGTATGCAGAGCTGAGGGCCCCATGTGGCCTGGTCTTCTGATTTTTCACAACATCCGTAAATCTAGGTGAAGTCACCAGATTTTTTTACACGTTGGCAACTAATTCCAGTTTTAGAAAGCATTGCGTGGGCCATGCACAGCATGTCTGCAGTCCACCAGATTGTCACTTCTGACCTCCTGTGAGGTTTTTTTGATTTGTTTTGCCCCACGTGTGTTTCTGTGGTTGCCTGTTCTGTGTGTTTCTGTGGTTTATGTTTTACAATATTAGTATTCTCTAGCCACAAGGAGTGATAAACCTTTAAAACTACTTTATTTCAGGGATAACCAGCTGATATAGTTTAATTCTTGAAATGAGAGTAGAATGACTGGCGTATTTTAGATTTGTGCTGGTGAAAGAGATTCTCTGCACTAGGCAGTTTGATTTATTACATTGTTTGGATATGCATCCACATTATTTTTCAGTCAGATAGATAATATGTTTAGTTGGTCAATTAAGCACTCACTTACATTTTTGTCATTGTTCTGATTACAGATATATTTGCCCATAACCCACAATGTGCTAAAGTTTGGAGAAGTTTAGAGATTTTTCTTTTTATCTTCAACAGTAGTAAAGGTTTATTAAAATATTACCTTTGGAGAACAAAACTATAAGATATATTTGTATCTTAAAGCTAGAAATCTAATGGCTTTCCTGTGACCTAGCTTTAGCATGTCATAGAAAAAATATTTAATTTGCTTTAGTGCATCTCATTACCAGATGAGAATAATGATTTCATTATTTTGTGTGGAAAGACGTGGCTTATATTCAGACTTTCTAAACTTTTTTTGTCACCATTCCTAGTCCAGACTACTAACATTGTCCAAGAAACTGAAGGAGAGAGCACGACGGTTTGAACAGCACATGCTGTTTCCATAAGAAGAAAAAATAACTCTGATGCTTGCTTTAGTATTTGAACACAGTACTTTGTGTTTTTTGAACAATGAGTTGCTATTTAAATAAGAGTTGCCCCATTAAGTGTACAATTTTAGAGATTATCCTCTGTGATCTTAACTCATTCATTTTCTTATGATTCTCTTCTGGGGAGGTGGAAATAGGGATATATATATATATATTTTTAAATTATTTATTATTATTATTTTTTTTTGCGGCACGTGGGCCTCTCACTGTTGTGGCCTCTCCCGTTGCGGAGCACAGGCTCCGGACGCACAGGCTCAGCAGCCATGGCTCACGGGCCCAGCCGCTCCACGGCATGTGGGATCTTCCCAGACCGGGGCACGAACCCACGTCCCCTGCATCAGCAGGCGGACTCTCAACCACTGTGCCACCAGGGAAGCCCGGGACATATTTTTGAATGCTGTTGATTATAAAAATGATTGAATTAACTGTAATCCATTTAGTGATTCAAATAAATGCATCATCCTGTAGGTTGTTAACTTCATTTTTTTCAGAAGCTTTGGAGTTTATCGTCATGGACTGAATGTAGCATAGGAATATTCTTTCTCTCAAAGTTTTCTTAAAAATTCCTATTGCTAGTTGGCTCAGGAATGTTGAGAGAAATTTTCAGTACTTTTGGTTTGCTTTGATTCTGGCTGTTGTTATGAGATGAATGGAAGTGGAAAGTGTTCTGGGAAAACCGATTGCCTGAACTTTTCCTAACCTTGAAGGCCTCTTCTGAGTTTGAGTACAATGTAACAGCCTCCCTCACCCTTATCAAATTCAGTTCTGCTGTTTTGCTTTGGAAAGCAGAATTTTGACTCTGACCATAAGGCTGGTTCAAGCCCTAACTTCAGTTTTGAAGAGCTCTTGCCACTGTATATGTCAAGTGAACATTTTACAATGAGGTATGTGTTAATCTGGGCATTTTTCTTAATTGCTGGGCAGTTTCCGCCAAAAGCAACAGCAAAATATTAATACTCCGCTCCAAGTCATCGCTGGCTGAGAATCTGCTCCATCTGGAAAAATATAACACGTTTTAAGACTTCGTCTAGTCAAGTGAACAGACCTAATCGAAATAATTACAGGAAAATGAAGATGGGTTTATCTTGTGACATCATTCAAACAGATTTCCACCCTGTTTCTACAACTGGCATCCCATAAAATTTTTCCATGACTGCTAGGAAGGTAAAAATGAATAGGAGGTTATAACGCATAGAGTATTTTGGGCCCATTAGATTTGAAACACTGAAGGGAAGTGACTAAACTTCTCCCTTCATTTATTTGCCTCTTTCCAGTACAAACATACATGCAGAAAACATAGGAGTTAACTTTTTGGAGAACACTTTTAATATTGTGCAGAACTCATTTGTGGATACAAGTAAATAGTGATAAACGTAACACGGCTCAGGGAGATGGTTAAAATATACCACGTAGCCATTTATTGTTGGTGTGGCTTTTACATTTGAGATGATGTGGTTACTAGTCTATGGCACCTTCATCACTCTTTCTTTTTCTCTTTTTCCCTGTACTTGCTTCCTGATAAGGGTGGTGGCCTGTACACGGCAGTACCTCAGACTGACCCAATGGAGTGCATTAGTTGTCGAAATTGTCGGAACAACAATAGGTATGTTGCTGTGTGTTTGCACAGGTGGTTGTGAATAGTTATGTGACTCCCTTTGTTATTCTCCCTTCAGCAAAGGAAGTTCTTACAATTTTACCTAAGTTATAAAATCTCAGAATGTGGAGTCTTAAGTTTAAGGCTGTTACTCAGTTTTTGCCCCAGCTTTACAATTTTTACCTTTTCTGTGCTTTGGTTTCTTTAGATATATTGACAATATTGATGACTTTAGTTCTCACTGAGATACTTTTAAGAGGTTTGATGTTTTTGAAATCTTTAAATTAGTGTCATTCTCTGCATACAGAGTTTATCTTTTCTCACCTGTTCTATTTTCAGTAGAGTTCTTTTCTATGCTATGTGATATTTTTTACTCTATATTCTGGATGAGAGCATGTTTGAATGTTAGGGGAAAAACCCTGTGTGTATGGTAATGTTTTTTCATAGTAACATTACTGAAATTTTCATATCAGATTATTCAATTTTTTAAAAATTCTTAAAACCTTAAGATAACTAAGTAGCATAATCTTGCTTTCTTTTAATTTCTGTTTTTTTAAATTAAGAGTTATATGTACTCACAATACTTCAGACAAGATAGAAATATGTAGAGTGAAATGTACATTTAAATTTTGACAGAATATTCAGAAAGCTTTCATGCTAGTTCTCTATGTATTAATCCAAAAGGATTATCAAATATTTTGTTGTACTGAAGTTGCATCTGTCAGAAATCTCAGTTCTTTCTCTTACATAATGATGGTGTTTGATTACATGGTCTCAAAAGTCCTTCCCAACTCTAAAGCTCTGCAACTTAAAAATCATATTATAGTTAGTACATAAAATACCTGGAGTATGGACTGGAGTTTGGTTATTTCATTACTGAAATGGGATTTGACCCATATTTTTTAAAACGAATTATGAAGTTAACAGTTGCATCTGGGAGTTATCAAAACCAGAACTTGAAGAAGGAATCGGTCGACCATTGAATTAAAAGTACATTGTTTCATCATGTGTTTTGAGAGTTGCAGAGCAAAAGCAATAAAGCTTTCTGGAGATTTTTTTTTTTAATCATTTACTTAACCCATCTTAGGGTTTCTATATTAGCAAGAGCCATCTGCCTGTTTTGTGTACTAAGATTTGCTTGTTACACTTTAAAATTCTATATGACCCTAGCTAAATTTTAAGATGGTCGTAACAGTGAAGCTACAGTTTTGTCCTGAGCTTGTCAAAGGCTTTATCACAACTTGTTAGGAGCATGCTGAAGAACTGGTAAAGATGGTTTATACGCCTGGTAAGTAATCAGATGGACTTAATTAAAACACATCCTTTGTGGTTCCTGTGGCCATCAGCAAATGTGATTCAACCCAGACGTTAGAATGATGGAATGAGCGGACCTCAGGTCTAAGAATAAGTAAACATAGGCTTTGCCACTGCTTAAGTCTATGATCTTGGGAAAGTTATGTAATCTCTCTGAGGCTATTCCTTATCTGAAAAATGGAGAATTGTCTTAGATAGTGTAAAATTGCTCCCAACATACTCTGATTATAGATTTTGGTAATTTGCTGCTCGTCATCTTTATAATGAGGTATCATATCCTAGTACCAAAAATACATCCCATTTCCTTAAAAGAATTTGAATGACTTCTACCATCTTGCATTCATGGCCGTTTTCGTATGTGTGAGTGTGTGTGTATGTGGCATTTGGGGGTTTTATTATACATGGTTTTTTTCCTTTACGATGGTGGACAATTATATTTCTATTGGTTTTCAAGTTAATGGCCTCTTGCATTTCATGTATGGGGGTTTTATCTGGGAGCATAGGTGAATTCTCTGCAGCCTGAGAAAGCCAGCTTCTGTTTCTCCCTGGCCTAAATCTTCTTCCTACCTCAGAGTCTACCTGTTTAGGGCAAACCTTCGCTTGCCTGCCTTGCCTCTGAGGTTAGCCAAGTGGCTCATCTGGCTTCCAGGAGCGCTTATGTGGTTTTGACACAGATGAACATCAATAAGTACCTATCTTCAACTCTGCCAAATTGGAATCATTAAATCTAACGCGACTAACTCCTTTAACGTTGTAACTGAAAACAGGTATCCCCTCTCAAGATCCCCAAGATGGCAAAATTTGTAATAAGCTTCTAATACTGAGAGGCAGGTGATATATCATGTACTCCCCAAATATGCACAATTTTCGTCAATTTACACTTTTAGAATGTCGACATTATCGCTAAGACTAAATTTGCGTTTCCTAATGCCAACTGAAAAGAGTGTGTACACAAAAAGAGGTATAATTTCAGTTAAGACATATGAGGTCTATCCAGGGGATATTTTATTTTATTTTATTTTTTGCTGTACGCAGGCCTCTCACTGTTGTGGCCTCTCCCGTTGCGGAGCACAGGCTCCGGACGCACAGGCTCAGCGGCCATGGCTCACGGGCCCAGCCGCTCTGCGGCATGTGGGATCTTCCCGGACCGGGGCACAAACCCGTGTCCCCTGCATCGGCAGGCGGACTCTCAACCGCTGCGCCACCAGGGAAGCCCCTCCAGGGGATATTTTAGAGTTTTTCGCTCATCAGTCAAAGGAAACATTTACTGAGCACTAGCCACTGGAATAGGTTCTGAGGTGTTTCCAGGCAGAAGGAATCACAAATCATGGAAGGAGGAAGGATAATGCTTACATGAGGGTAAATAGTCTAGTTCAGTGGTTATGAAACTTCAGCACACACTAGAATTAACTTGGAGCCCTTGTAAAAACACAAATTATGAGGCTCTACTTCTAGAGTTTGTGATTCAGTAGGTCTCGGGTGGGGACTGAGAATTTGCCTTTCTGATGAGTTCTGGGGCTACTGATGCTGCTGGTCCTGGGACCATGCTTTGAGAAACACTGACATAATTTAGCTGGAGAAATACAAATAGGGGGTAGCAGGATATAAAACTGGAAAAGCAGTCTGAGTTTATATCATGGATGACCCTTACTGTCAGGGTTTAGTAGTTTATTTAATCAACACTTATTGAGTGCCCACCATGTCCTAGGTACTGGCCCAAGCCCTCCCTCCAGAGAGCCAACAGTTAATAATAGTGATTCACAGCCAGAGCTTGAAGTATAGTGAGTAGAGTTTGAAGAAGCACATTGGATCTTGTAGTTTTATGTTTAAGGAATAGAAAAAAATTCCCTATTGTTTCTGTAATATACAGTACAGGAGGGATGTGAGATTTTTACATTAATCAAAAAGGGGGATATGGGTTAAGTGTTGAGAAACACTGGGCTTAGTGGCACAATGATTCTTTTGAAGATTTTTAAGAAAGGGCGCCATCTATGCAAGATGTGTATAATAAGCTGGTTAATGGTAGTAGTCAGTACGCTGGTGGGATTGGAGGGAGGAGACCAGTGTGACTACTTGTGTAATGAAGGCCTTAGCTTCACGCAAGGAATGGGGGTGGAAAGGAAGAGAAAAGTGAGATTCTAGAGCTGGAATCTTTAGGACTTGGCTATTGACTGATTGGGATCTGGGAAAAAATGGGAGGTTCAAATGAATAGAAAGTTTCAAACACGAATGACCTGGTAGTTGCCATGGTGATAGTCATAGAAATAAGAAACTTAATAAAATGATATATGGAGGAAAAGTTGATGAATTTGGTTTGGGGCTTTTAGAGTTTCAACTGCCAGTTGGGTATCTAAGTCAAGGAGACACAGGAAAATGCTGGTCTTGGGTTCAGGGGGTAGACTGGGACAATGATCTCTATATTTCAGAGTCATTTGTATCAAAGTGATAGAATTTAAGAATAGGTGGGATGGAGACAATAACCTTGGCAGTTTGAGTATTTTTATATATTTAATTATTTAAGGTATTTGTTTGGTTTATTTAATTTTTTTTTAAGCTTTTTGATTTGGACCATTTTTAAAGTCTTTATTGAATTTGTTACAATATTGCTTCTGTTTTATGTTTTGCTTTTTTTGACCCCGAGGCATGTGGGATCTTAGCTCCCCGACCAGGGATTGAACCCACACCCCCAGCATTGGAAGGCAAAGTCTTAACCACTACACCACCAGGGAAGTCCCTATTTCTTAAGTATTTAAAGTGATTAGACATCTTTTTTATAATTCTCTCTTTTATTATTTTTTGCTTATTGCCTTGATATATCTTCAAAGAGATGAGGAAAGGGGTGTGAAAATCAGGAGAGCGAAAGGGAAAGAGGATTCATTCATTCATTTATTCATTCAATGGACATTTGTTGAAGGTCTACAGTGGGCCAAGCACCAAGATAGGTCCTGAGGCTACAGTTGTGAGCAAAACAGGCATTGTCCCTGCCTTCACTGAGCTTATAGTTTGATGGGGAGACATATCTTTTTAAAAAAATCACATAATAATCATAAAAATGAATATATAATTAAAACTGGATGCTTTAAAGACAAAGTAAAGAATGTAGTAGAAAGGAAAGACTTCCCTAAGCAAGTGACATTTTGCCCTGAAGAATTTGTAAAACTAGGTAAAAGAGGATGGGGATAGGTTTAAAGCTTTCCAGGCAAAGGCAAGGTACCATTTATGCAAAATCTTTAAAGCAGAATGCCGGAGTCCTCACAGAACTTAAAGAAGGCTAATGTGGCAGGAACCTAGTAAGCGAAAGGGTCAGAGGTAGAAGATGAGTGAAATCAGATGGTATGGAGCCGTGGCGAGTCAGTGAAAGATTTTAAGTAAAAGAACATTGTGATAGAGCACTCCGGAGGATAGAGTTTGGAGAATCCATTGGATGACGCAGGAAAGGATACAGGGGACCAGTTGGATGGCTGTGGCAGTAGTCCAGATGAGAAATAGTGCACTAAGATAGCTACAGTAGATACAGAGAGAAGTAGGTGGGTTGGAGAGATTTAGGAGGTGCAGTTTTTAAAAAAGACATGAGTAACTGTGGGAGGAGGCAGCAGAGGGGGAGGTGTCAAGGATGGTGTCCAGGTAATTGGATGCCGTCACTGAACGAGGAAACACTGCAGGAAAGAGCTTATACCTGTCTACCCCTCACACACCTGGGAGTCATCCCCTTAGGCCCCGGGGGTACCTCATCAAACTCACCTTGACCCAGGTGCCTGAGAACTGACGAAGGCCTTTCCACGTGGAATCTTGCCTGCACTGTGTCCTGCCACCCCAGTTTGTTTTTTTCTGCCTTCTTAGGTTTAAACTTGAATGTATTTCTTAGAGTGGGCTTTTAAGAAGCAAGTCATTGCCAACCTTAGGCCTCTTTTATCATCCTTCTGTTTTAGTCATAGAAAAGTTTGCTTTTCTTGTCTAAACTGGCATATTGACATGCAGATTTGACAACAGATAAGAGGGGCGCGTGCACTCCAGCAATCTGTGGAGTTTTATTTGCTTCTAGGGCTTTTGTGGCATTTGTAGAAGACTGCCTGCCTCACTGGGTTCAGTCCATGTGAGCTTTTCAGTTTTTAGAGTAGCATGTAATAGCTCCCTATGAACAGCTGGAAAGAAGCATATTTAATGAGGCTTTTTAGGGAGCCAGCCCCCTACACAAAAGACTCAACTGAGAGTCTTGTGCAATTTGGGCACTGCAAGAGTTAAACAGATTTTAATCAAATAAATCAATAGCTTTCTACCCACCTCCTCTCCTCAATTCAAAAAGCAGTAGTGCAGTTCTGGATATGTAATCAAATGGGGTTTGTCAGTTGCTTGGCTAGTTTAATGGGAAGGGATTGACATTAAATCTGGTCTGTTTACCATCAGTCTTGATAATTTGTAAGAGAGTAGAGAGGACACTGATGAAATTCACAGATGAACAAACCGAGAGGTCCCGTCAAGAGGGAACAAAAAATTAACTTTAAGGGTCCTAGAGAGATTGGAAATGGGCAGGAAGTAGCCAAGTAAAAATCAGCTTGGAAAAATGTATATAATCCATCTGGGAAAAAAAGTATTATCTATACCTGGCTGATGGTCAAGAGGAGAAATAAAGCTATTCGGAATAGTGCTTTAGAACACATAGATATAAATGACCTCCAAGTTTTTACATAATGATCACCTTAAAAGTCTGTGTATTGTTGAGTTTGGGGGTGCTCTTTCACCAACTTGAAACCTTCCACTGCTGTCAGATATACTCAGGTAAAAATAGTCTCTGGAGATGAATATAAAAACATTTCATTATAGTAGTAGTTCTTTCAGACCTAGAGTTTGGTCTACCCAGTTGGTTTGTTAAGTATGAAAACAACTGCTTATCCAGGACACCTAGACTCTTTCCTGCAGCAGGTTAATTTCTTATGACTAAACCCATCTGCTATCCCTGTCAACTCAGCTACTTCAGAACTAGCCATAAAACCAAAGGAAGGAAACACGACAAAGCCCAAGATTTGGATTCTCTTCCATCTATGGTAATCAGCCTGATTCCCTAAGAAAAATGTTGAAAGAACGATGTCTAATTTCTTTAATTGATCAGTACCTTCCTTTTGAGTTACATATCTCCTGCTTTTGATATGGAGACCCAATCCTGTTGTCAGGGAGTCACATGGTTAGACTAGTACTTTTGGTCTTTTATTTGTAGGATTGTGCGTGTGTGTGTGTGTCTGTGTGTGTGTGTGAACTTGCCATGTTCAGTAATGCAGTCAGTCATTTATAGTCACCCAACATGTTGTTGGGTGACAGTCACCAAGAAACTAATTCCCAAAAGGAAATTCTCACTGCAAGGCTTGGGTCACTGCAGCATCCAACAAAGAGTGTACGGTGAGAATGGAGAACCTTTATGGGCCCTGGAGGAATGTCATTAGGGTTCTGTTGCACAGTTACTGATGACTTCCCCCAAATAAGGGCTAGGTCAGCAAAATAACAGACACAGAGGCAAGAGGAAACAGCAGGGGTGAGCTGAATATTAAAACAAACCACCACCAAGATGAAACCGTTTCAGAAGATGTTCATGAAGCACATTCACAAAAATAAGTATCACACATCCAAGAGGTTCATGGGTAGTTAGTCCCTGCCCTCCAGGGATAATCAAAAGAGGAAACTTAAGGCAAAATGTATATAATTATCTAATCAGAGTTATTCTGCACGTAATCATGCTTAACAAATATTCAGCTGTGTAATCAGAAATGGGATACTTCTCTGCAAAATATTTTAGAGGTGCTATGTAGTTTTACTGGAATGTCCAAAATGTGTTTAGTCAAATACTAAAGCAATGTCTTCTTTCAAGAACAATCCTATGCTACTATTCCAATTTCTTATTTCCTTGTCTGTGCTATTCAGATTGTTGGTGAAAGAATATTTTATTTTTATGACACTATAATAGTCATTCTCCTATCTTACAGCTTGGTCAGACAGGCCTCTCCTGTTTACTAGAAGATATCTTAGTAATAAACTAACAGGTCCCAGACTACCTGAATTCTTGCAAAACAGCACAGATTTTTGTATGTGGCATGATGCACAGAGTTCTGTTTACTCAATGTTTTAAAATTAGGAAAAGTCGTTTCATTGAGCCAGAGACAACTCAGTGAAAACTTTCACCCCACTTTAAGCCAATAATAACTGCAGTTGAAAGATTGTTTGAGAAGCCTAAGATAGTAAAATTACAAGCTCTTTGTATCGTGTAAACTGTAAGATGTGCATTATAAGAGCATCTTAATGAATGTGATACATTTGCAGACACAGACATTTGCCCTTTTCTCTCTCTCACTTGTTATAGATTTGGGTCTCTTACATTTATGTATATACAGGTATTATTTTTGTGATTATCTGATTGCTTTAGAAACTTCAGGGACTTCCCTGGCAGTCCAGTGGTTAAGACTCTGTGCTTCCCTGTGACAAAGTGAAAGAGCGGCATGGACATATATACACTACCAAACGTAAGGTAGATAGCTAGTGGGAAGCAGCCGCATAGCACAGGGAGATCAGCTCGGTGCTTTGTGACTGCCTGGAGGGGTGGGATAGGGAGGGTGGGAGGGAGACGCAAAAGGGAAGGGATATGGGAACATATGTATATGTATAACTGATTAAATTTGTTATAAAGCAAAAAAAAAAAAGACTCTGTGCTTCCACTGCAGGGGGCATGGGTTCGATCCCTGGTCAGGGAATTAAGATCCCGCATGCCACGCAGCAAGGCAAAAATAAATAAATAAATAAAGCCACAGGTTTTTTTTAAAAAAGAAATTTTAATTAAAGTGTTATCAGTAAAAGAATTGTTTCACATGTTATATGCCTAATTATATTCAGAACAGGTATTATATTCCTTTTTTATCGACTGTGTCCTCTGTGCTTATATCTTAGCATGTAGCCCCCAAGTTGAAGCCATTTTTATGTAGACATCCAGAAATGAACTAAAAGTAAGGTGACTGAATTTTTTATATTTGGTTATCTACGTGGTTAATTACTGATGATTATGAGTTAGGGTTCGGCATACTAGAAAAATTTAAATCAGTTTGGTTTATCATGTTGAAATTTGGGTTATAATCACGTTAACAGTCTAACTCAAATGACGATGTTACTACCAGCACCACCCTGTTAATTGAGAGTCACAGTTCGGAATAAAAGTACTCACTGCTGTGATTTTCTATATTACTTACCTGAACAATAGCTGCTAAAGAATATGTAATAGGAAATTGCACTTTTCTCTTGCTAAATATCTGTAATTTCTTTTAAAACATATGTGTATTCTGCTTGTTAACTCCCAGCACATAAAACCAGGTGACAGTATCAGCTCTCTAATTACCATCCATTGTAGTTGGCCCTGGCTCTTCTGTCCTGACCATCCCTCGGTCCTGTCCCATCCATGTCGTTCACCTTCATTCTCACGAAAGTGCTTTACACTCAGACTGTTGGACTGCCCTTAGATTTCCTTTAAAAATCTCGTCCTGGGCTTCCCTGGTGGCGCAGTGGTTGAGAGTCCGCCTGCCGATGCAGGGGACACGGGTTCGTGCCCCGGTCTGGGAGGATCCCACATGCCGTGGAGCGGCTGGGCCTGTGAGCCATGGCCGCTGAGCCTGGCACGTCCAGAGCCTGTGCTCCACAACGGGAGAGGCCACAACAGTGAGAGGCCCGCGTACCGCAAAAAAAAAAAAACAAACAAAACAAAACTCGTCCTTTGCTTTAAATTAAAGAAATGAGAAGGACAGAAAAGAAACTAAAAGGAACAAAACAGCAGAAGAACTCAAGGCATCTTATCATCTGGTGAGTCTTCATTATTTTATGTCAGCATTATGAAATTAAATTCATATTAGATCTATATAAGCCAATTATTAACTTATAATATCTTGTGTTTAGGGAACTGCCCTGGTGTTTCAAATTCTGGCAAGTATATATTTTTCCTACACCTTTACTTTTTTAAATGAAAACTTCTCTTTCTGACCTGATCCTCTTTTGTCTTTCAGGTTTCTAGCACCTTTGTATTACTTCCAGATTCCTGCAGAGAAATGGAACATCAAGCCAGAAGCTCACTTAGTTTGTTTTACATCATGATTGGGGATTTCATTAAGTGCCTGACTGTGCTCCATTGTCTCGCGAAGAGCTTTCTCTGCCATCTAGGACAGGCATTGCCCGTCCTCCAGAAGACTGAATTTTAAGTCAGAGAACTTTGAAGCCAACAGGTAGAAGAAAAACTGAACAACAGAGCTAGTATGGAACAAAGACAGAGATAACTACTATTGTGGTACAAAAATCTTAAGGGGTAAGTGTATGGTTCACTCTCACTTTATTTTTTTTGCTGTGCCAAGCAGCATGTGGGATCTTAGTTCCCCGACCAGGGATCGAACCTGTGTCCCCTGCAGTGGAAGCATGAAGTCTTAACCACTGGACCGCCAGGGAAGTCCCATGGTTCATTCTCACTTTAATCTACGTGTATTATCTTAGTTTTAGGTATGGTCTGTTATAAGGTATCTTGACCAATTAGTTTAATTGTTGCTCCTTGATAATAAATTTACTTGCTTACAGAAAAGGTTATTAAAAAAGACTGATGTTCTACTGTTTATTATTTATTTACTCACCATTTTTGAGGTCATACGATATGCCATGTACTGTGTGCTTGGTGCTGGACATTATGACCTTAATTAGAGTCTAACATGCATTAGTACTTTTATTACTTCCTAGACAGTAAAATACTTTAGAACATTTTAACTCCAGTTCCTTCCCCAGTGTTTTGTTATTTTTGTCGTGTGGTTTAATTCTATAAATATTTAAAATCCTTTAAGACAATACAGTTACTGTTTTTTGCGGTCGATATTTAGTCACAATTCCCAACATTACCTTTGTTGCTATTCATCCCTCCTTTTTTTTTTAAACCAGTTTTTATTGGAGTATAGTTGATTTACAATGTTGTATTAGTTTCAGGTGTACAGCAAAGTGAGTCAGTTATACATGTACATATAACCACTCTTCTTTAGATTCTTTTCCCATATAGGTCATAACAGAGTATTGAGTAGAGTTCCCCGTGCTATACAGTAGGTTCTTACTAGTTATCTATTTTATATAGAGTAGTGTATATATTTCAGTCCCAATCTCCCAATTTATCCCTACCCCCCTTCCCCCCTTGGTAACCATAAGTTTGTCTTCTACATCCGTGACTCTATTTCTGTTTTGTAAATAAGTTCATTTGTACCATTTTTTTAGATTCCATATATAAGCAATGTCATATGATACTTGTCTTTCTCTGTCTGACTTACTTCACTCAATATGATGATCTCTAGGTCCATCTATGTCACTACAAATGGCATTATTTCATTCTTTTTTTATGGCTGAGTAATATTCCATTGTATATATGTACCACATCTTCTGTATCCATTCATCTGTCGATGGACATTTAGGTTGCTTCCATGTCCTGACAGTTGTACGTAGTGCTGCAATAAACACTGAGGTGCATGTGTCTTTTGTTTTTGTTTGTTTTTTTGTGGTATGCGGGCCTCTCACTGTTGTGGCCTCTCCCGTTGAGGAGCACAGGCTCTGGACGTGCAGTCTCAGCGGCCATGGCTCACGGGCCCAGCCGCTCTGTGGCATGTGGGATCTTCCCAGACTGGGGCACGAACCCGTGTCCCCTGCATCGGCAGGCGGACTCTCAACCACTGCACCACCAGGGAAGCCCCCATGTGTCTTTTTGAATTATGGTTTTCTCCAGGTATATGCCCAGAAGTGGGATTGCTGGATCATATGGTAGCTCTATTTTTAGTTTTTTAAGGAACCTCCATAGTGTTCTCCACAGTGGCTGCACCAATTTACATTCCCACCAACAGTATAGGAGGGTTCCCTTTTCTCCACACCCTCTCCCTCATTTACTGTTTGTAGATTTTTCTGTATTTCTTCCTGTTGTCTGCTGGTACTCATTTTCCCTCAACTTGAAGAATTCCCTATAGTATTTCTTGTAGTACAGGTCTGAGGGTTACATATTCTCCCAGATTTTTTGTCTGGAAATGTCTTCAATTCATCTTCCTTTTCAAAGGGTATTTATTACTGTTCATTAAATTCTAGGTTGGCAGTTACCTTCTTTTTGTGCTTTAACAATGTCATTCCATTATTTTGTTGCTTCTATTGTTTCTATTGAAGAATCATCTATTCAGCTGTTGTTCCCTTTCAAGGTGATAATGTCTTTTTCTTCTGGCTGCTTTTATGATTTTCACTTTGTATTTTTACTTCCAGCAGTTTAATTATTCACATTTGAAAGTATAATTTTCTTTGTATTTATTCTGCTTGGGGTTCATAGAACTTCTTAAATCTGTGGCTTGAACTTTCATCAGTTTTAGGAAATTCTTAGCCTTTATCTCTCCACATATAGCTTTTATCCCATTCAAAAGTGAATTTTTTGATTATGTCCAAAAAAATGTACATACCTTAATTTAAAAATACTTTATTGCTTAAAAAAATGCTAACCATCATGTGAGCCTTCAGTGAGTCATAATCGTTTCACTGGTGGAGGGTCTTGCCTCGATGTTGATGGCTGTTGACTGATCAGGGTGATGGTTGCTGAAGGCTGGAATGACTGTGGCAATTTCTTAAAATAAGACAACAGTGTTTGTGGCACCTCAAAACAACTACAGTCAGAGGTCACTGATCACAGATCACCATAACAAATATAATAATAATGAAAAAGTCTGAAATATTTCGAGAGTTACCAAAATGTATCACAGAGACAGAAGTGAGCAAATGCTGTTGGAAAAATGGCGCTGATCAACTTGCTTGAT
The DNA here is from genome assembly GCF_949752795.1 of Hyperoodon ampullatus. NCBI lineage: Eukaryota > Metazoa > Chordata > Mammalia > Artiodactyla > Ziphiidae > Hyperoodon > Hyperoodon ampullatus. The sequence goes on from NC_136920.1 coordinate 89,508,211, forward strand.
GCAGGGCTGCCACAAACCTTCAGTTTGTATAAAACGCGTTATCTGCGAAGTGTAATAAAGTGAAGCATAATAAAATGAGATGTGCCTGCATATATTTTTGAGCTTTTTTCTATGCCTCGTATGCCTCTTAAGCTTCTTTCTATATTTTCCATCCTTTTGTGTCTGTGCTTCAGTCTGAAGACCGTGCAGAGACACGCTTCATGTTCAGTAAACCTCTAGTCATCTGTGTTCAATTTAGTCTTAACTCCATGAATTGAGTTCTTCGTTTAGGTATTCTACTTTTTAGTTTAGAAATTCCAAATAATAATTATTATTAGATTCTAAGTCTCTGTTAAAATTCTCCATCTTGTCACCTGTTTTCTTGAATATGTTCATCCAGTTCTTTTAAAATCTTTGTCTCCTAACTCAATATCTTCATCACTTAGTTTTCTCTTGTTTCTGTCTCCAGAAATGCCACGTAATTTTTTATTGAATTCTGGACATTGCATATAAAAACTCATAGAGGCTCTGGAAGATGTTTTCTTGCCCCAGAAAGGATTTACTTTTGCTTTTGGCAGGCAGTTAGGCAAGGGGCAGATCATTTTAACCCAATTAGTGATTGAGCTGATTTAATGCTGAGTTTCAGTCTTTTTAAAAGCCTTGTCTATTCCTGCTTCACTGTTATTTTTACAATGTAACCCTTCAAGGGTCCTAATGAAAAGCCTGGGGGGTTTACTGGGCCTTTTCTCTTTGGTAGGCTCTGAACTCCAGTTTCTGTGTTCCCAGCCTCAGGAAACTGCCACACGTTCTGCTCAGCTCCTTAGCCACTTCCTGCTTGACGTCTTAGTGTTTCATCCTGCACTGAACTGGGCAGATGCCTCATGAGGAAAAGTGGGGCTGAAACTCACATTTACCTTCTTTCTGGAATCTCAGCCACTTAAGTGCTGGAGTAGCTCTCTGATGATTTTGACAGATTTAAACTAAAATTTCTCCATCTTTTTTAGTTGCCAAGTTGCTCTTGGCAGGAGAGTTGTTCTGATATAAACTAATCAGCCATAGCCAGAAGCCAGGAACTTAATTTTTAAGAATGATTTCCAGTGAATCACGGTAGCCATATAGATTCCCCTGACCAGAGATATTTCTGGTTTTTTGAAATCAGAATCCTTCTTACTCTCTAAAGCCACAGTTGCCATCTACTGTAATTTCCTCAATTATAAGACACTTGAGTCTGAAATAGCCTGGAAGAATACACACTGGTCTCTAGCTGGAATGTGGGAAGTACCCTGTTCTCATCAGCTATACATCTAAGATAACCCATCTCAAAGTTGAGTGCTCCCAGTGTCTTTTATACCTTCTTATATTACACTTACTACATTATATTGTAGCCATTTGTTTACTTTTTCTCCTCTGCTAGACTGAGAGCTGGAACCTGTTGTATTTATCTTTATACTTTCAGTGTCTACCACAGTGTCTGACATTTAGAAAGTATCAGCAAATGGTTTTAGAATAAAGGGTTCTTCTAAGTAACGTTATTTATAGATATATAATATCTATTAAATTCCCATTAGTAGTAGTTTGAATGCAAAAAGATTTTTCCAGGAGTTCCCTGGCACTCCAGTGGTTAGGACTCAGCGCTTTCACTGCTGTGGCCCCGGCTTCAACCCCTGGTCGGGGAACTAAGATCCTGTAAGCCATGCAGCATGGCCAAAAAAACAAGAAGATTTTTCCCCTGGACTTGCCCCACATTTTGGGTGAGTACCCTGTTTAGAATCTGTGGATTCTCATGAATTGAATACATTCAGGGGGATTTTCAGGTTCCCTGGGTATTGAGACAGTGGAAGAGACTAATGAAGAAAGAGACTGATAACATGGACATTTTTAAATGGATGTCAAGAGATTCGTGTTCACCCTCATCGGCGCCCCAGAAAAAAATTTTAAGTTCAGAGTTGAATAAAATGTACAGCAGACCAATAAGGAATGCCACACTCTCCTGGAGTCATGATCTGTCCAGCGCAGTGCTTTGATTCTGACTCCAACAAACTCTCTTCCACACCAGTGCTCCCTCCACTTTTGACTGCCTTAACACTTGCATGGGAACACAGATTTTCTTTCAATCAGGTATATATCTTTCCTGTATTATTAAAAGGTAAAATTACAGTCATATTAGATAATGCTGTAGTCAGATTATTCTGTGCAGATGAATACCTGACAGACATACTTTGCTTTCATGCCAGGTGACTGGTATCTGAATTCTCCTAAGTGTAGAGTGAATATATTTCTCTATTTGAAATTAAAGTTGGACTTACTTATTTAAATTAAGGATTTGGTTTCCTGACAGATGTCTTATTCTCTTTCAGGTTCCGAGTCTTCATGCTTAGGATTTGGTATTTCTAATAACTTGAACCAACAGAAATGCTCGTAACAGTTGCATGGACTTCCTTTTACTGATTTTCTTACGCTCCAGAAACATACCATCCCATGTTCAAAGGATGGAAGTCCAAAGAATTCTTATCTTTATTCCCTATCATGCCTAGCTCCATCATACTCCTGGTCAGTCCTGTGTGTTTCCTACCTAACAAACCCAGATCAAAGCCAAATGAAATGTCTTCTCCAGACTTTTCTCACTCCTAATTTTATAAATAAAAAATATTTTTATTTTATATATAAATACTTATTAGATTCCAGTTTCTGTTAATGACAGACTAGCTTGATCATCCACAGGTAATAATGATGAAATTGGACAATTTGAAAGTATTGTAGAGTAACCAGAAACAGGCAGAAACTGAATAAATCTAACCTTGAAAGACAATGGGTGACATTATGGGGTTTTGCCTGAGGGCATTCTCCAATCTTGGGTCAAGAACACAAACTGAAGGTGTTGAAGGATGGAGTTTGAGGCCAAGAGATCAACCAGAAAATCAGAGGGGAAAATCCAGTTTAAAAAATTACTATACATGTAAAGAAATAGGAAAATGTGATACTTACTCAAGGGAAAAAAATAGTCAATAGAAACAGACTCTGAGATGATCCAGATATCACGAGTAGACAATGACTTTAAAGCAGCTGTTACAAATATGCTCAAGGACTTGAAGATACACACACAATGAATTCACATGGGGAATTTCATCTGAGAAATAGAAACAATTAAAAAGATGAAATGGAGGGACTTCCCTGGTGGCACAGTGGTTGAGAGTCCGCCTGCCGATGCAGGGGACACAGGTTTGTGCCCCAGTCTGGGAAGATCCCACATGCCATGGAGCAGCTAGGCCCATGAGCCATGGCCGCTGAGCCTGCGCGTCCGGAGACTGTGCTCCACAAAGGAAGAGGCCACAACAGTGAGAGGCCTGCGTACCGCAAAAAAAAAAAAAAATAGATCAAATGGAAATTCCAAAGCTGAAAAGTATAAATAACTGGAATGGAAAGTTTACTGATTGGGCTTAAAATCAGATTGGAGAAAACAGAAGCAAGAGTCAATGAACTGGAAGATCAATAGAAATTATCCAGTCTGAAGAACAGGAAGGAAAAAAATTAGAGAAAACACATATCTTGGATGAAGGCAAGAAATTAAAGTAGGGCAGAATTGAAGTGAATGCTCACTACTATTAAATTCTAGCAATTAATTCTGCAAAGAAAAAAATTGAAAAATAAGACCTGGATTTTGGGTGTCTAGTTCTTGTGGTGTTTTTTCCAAGAGTGAGAGGGAACATATCTGATTTCAAAACAGTGTGTTTTTATTGGCTTTCATAAGGTCATTTCTCTCACGTGGCCATAAGTTTCTTAGTTTTCTGTCCTCTTCCTCTTTTTTTCTTTCATTCCTTCCAGTGCGGATGACCTTTTCCATCTGTGTGCTATATTCTGGAGCTATTTAATTATGGAGACAACTTCTGACAGTGGACTAAGGCAAAGGAAACATGGGATAGCTCATCATATACAGTTCAATTCTTAATTGGTTTGCTTTTTGATGCATTCTCCTGTTGTATTTCACTTTAACTCTAATTTTTGATATTTCAAATCATAGTGAATCATTTTGTTATTTCTAAGCATCAATCTTTCTTAAGAATCTGTGAATACAGAATACCAAATGATATTTCAAAATGAGTGGCTTTTAATTATTGATCCCTCTAGATACAATTCTATTTCTTTTGGTTTACCCTTTGTAGGTGTTTCACCAAAACCAACAGTGCTTTCAGCAGCAGCCCCCTTCCTGTGGTCCCAGTGGTAGCACCTTATCCTCAGGATGGTTTGGAAATGAAGCCCCTCATTCACATGAAGATGCCTGTATGTCTGGCTTCCACAGTCCCCGACTGTGGTCAGTCACCTGAGAAGGGCATCAGAGATGACAAGGCACGAAGACCTGCTCAGCATATTTGCTGTCAAGACAATAGAAATGAGACCAACTCTGGTTGTGTGGAAGTTGCAGCAGAGTTCAACAGAGGTACAGCAAGACATTATAAATCTTAAGTTTCTAGATAGTCTTCAGTTAACTAAGTACTGTATCAGGAAAGGTGATCCTTTCAGAATGTTCTCTCTGTGATCAACTCACATATTTCTTAGATATTGGGTGGGGGGTGGGTATTGGATACTTAAAAAAAATGTTGGCTCAATAAAGAGTTCTTTGAAATTTTGTTACGCACACTATTCATCTCAGGTTGTTCATCCTGAGAACATTTTGGAAAATAAATCCAAATAGGCTTTGATTCAGTTTGTACCTGAAAGTAGACTTGCTAGAAGGATGCATTTTGTGATCCTGAGCTTTTTCATTTGAATTGATTCTGGAGTTGTAGCCTTTCTTTAAGATGGTAATTTTGGGGCTTTTAAGGGGTTTCCTTTAACCCTGAGATGAATTGTATAACTGTTCATGAGAGCTCAACTTTATTTTAAACCTTTTAAACCTACTGTCTCCCTCAAATTCAAACTAAATGTAACTGGGCTCTAATTTTGCTCATGATTCTTTCTTTATTGCTCAAGGTAATGTTTGTAGACTGCTTTGATAAAAATCAGCCTTTATCATTTCATAATGCTTCCAAACCTTTGTTTTTCAGGAGACAGCTGTGTGCCTTCAGAAACAGAGAACAAAATTTTAAGTTGGAATCTTATTTTGCCACCTGTTTCAAAGGACTGCACTGAAAAGACACCATGGTCTCCTCCTAGCATTCCTGTAGACAGCCCTTCAGGGGTCCTTCAGCAATCCCAGGAGACCTGAGGATGTGTCAGTGCCTCGTCATGTTTCCACTTCAAGCCAGTAACTGCACAAAACAGGCCTGGGGATGGACTGTGTGAAGGACATTAATTCAATTCAGAGAGAAATCGTTATTTATTTTTTGTAGTAGTAATGTCATATGAATGTATCTTAAAATGTGTGCCCTTTTATATTATTTATGCCTTAAAAGTTTCCCTCCCTATTTCTTCCTCCCCCTCAGTAGTAAACAACCTGGTTTGGCATAGTTTTCAATCATATGAGAGCAGTGGGATCATTCCACGTTTTCCAAGAGCCTCAGCGACAGTAAGAGCCCCTCCTACAAGGATCCCACCTATTGGCTGGCTCAGCTAAGAGAGAATTGCACAGGCCATTGGAACTTTTCAGATGGAAAGCTGTCTTTCACTATCATGTTATCAGACTTTCTGAGAACATTTGTAGTGAACCCCAGTTGTAGCCTGAGGTTTGTAATAGCAGATGTCTTGTGAATTTGATGAGTGCCTTCCACAGAAGTGATAGTTGAACTATAGACTGTCTGCACATGGGCACAAGTTATGTCCAGCTTTCTAGGCACTAATCACAAAGAGTGTCATGGACACGGTGGTGGTTAAGTCTGGTTGGGTTATTGCAGAAGGCAGAAAGGGAGCCAAGGCCAGTGAGAAAAAGAATGCCTACTAAAATTTAAAATTGCTTTTGTTTATAACATGGTCACCATGGGGCTCTTTTTGACTGTTTCTAAGAGTAGGAGCAAAATAAGACTTTCAAGTAGTGACTGGAAGAGAAAGATCTGCATTTTAAGAAAAAAGGGAAGGTTCCAGGGGGACTATCTCGGCGGAACCTCTCCCATTAGTATAGGATGTGTCATGGTACCACAGCCCCTGAAAATCGATATGTTCTGATTTCCAGCTTGGGCAATACCTGGAAGATGGGAGTGTCAGAAAAGAATCTTGAGGTTTGAAGCTTCCAGACATTTTTTTCTGAATGTCATCATTGTAACAGGCACCTAAAGCTTTGATTAGCAGAGCTCATAAATCACAATTATTGCTGCCTCTGAGTGACAAGGACATTTGCAGCTGCCCTTGGAAGGCTTTTCTTCTCCACATCTAAAACAAAACAAAACAACACTCTAAGTGTATTTAATAGCTTGAGTCAAGCTTTATGGATCACTGCTCTTTTCTGGATTGTGCATCCCTTTGGGGAAGAAACAGATTCTACCTAAAGTCAAGCAATTCCAGCACAAGTGGAAAAATTTTAGTTTCCCAACAATTGCAGTGAAATAGACTAGAATACTGTACTAATCGACTTTCTATATAAATGCATCAATATCCCCTTACATATGTCTATATACTTTATAAATAGAACTGTTAGTGGAATGTGCTTTGTGAGCTGGGTCACTATGCAAGGATTACTTTGAGTAGAACGTAGTAGATATAATTTCATAGTCGGGTATCAGGGATGCTGTAGAGTCAAGTTCTCCATTCCAGACGTCCATGCCTGTAGTATACTGGATTTATTCTTCATGTTGCTTAGATGCAGTTAGCTTTGGAGGGGGATAGCTGTGTCCCTTACTTCTGTGGCTAGCAAAGGACAAAGTCCTAACACACAGAATATAAAGACACCCTGTGTTTGCCAGTCAAGCTACGGCAGTACAGTCACAAAGGGAGTTTTAGAAAACTGGGGAGTAAGTGTTTGTAGGCAGTCATTTTGATTCAGGAAACAGAGGTGTATTAGCATGAGCCTTAGGTCATAAACTGCTTTTAAAGATTGACTTTGAATATGGGATTTGTCCACTAGGAAGAGAAAACAACTTTACCTTTAGGGCAATCTCATTGTGGACTGCTTTATTTATATTATTAGTAACGCTGTTTTAAGTGTTATCCCTTTTATTGTATTGTATTTATAAAAAAATGCCTTTATATATTGAGATATATAAATATAAATATATATATAACTGCCTTCATGTTTAGGAGTGCTCTCTAACCACGATTGTTCTGAACTTTTAGCCCTGCACAGTCACCCAAAACAGTCCTACCTAATGTCCCTTGCCAGGAAGTCAGAGGAAAATACAGCGTGGGCGATGGCTCTGACATTTGTGAAGTAACTGCTGTGTACCAGGCACTGTGCTGGTGCTTGTTCCTGCTATCTCAAATCTTACTGTTAAGACACATCGACAAAGTAGGTGGTAAAGTCCCCAGGTCACACAGGTGAGCCACAGAGCCTGCATTTGAACTCATCTGGAGCTGTCATCTGAGCTCCCTCCGTTTTTCCATTACTGCTTTCTGAAAGCATTGTGGTTCACTCTCCTGATGGAACTGGTCCAGTTCTGTAAGCCCTGGTCCGCCCCGCCATGGGATTCCTCGGACGCTCAAACTCCACAACAAGAAAAGCTGCCTCTGTCCTCCACGGGCAGAGCTCTGAGCTTATTGCCTGGTCTTCCCGGAGCCCTCATTTCTCTCCATGACCCACCCCCCTCACTACCATCCGCACACGGGAATTTGACCTTCTGTCAGCGTAATAGTGATCCTGTAATCCCTCAGGCCTCTTAGAATTCGCTGTGAGTCTTTGTTTTAGCATAAAACTCCCCCAACTCCTACTATATCATTTCACTAGCTCCTTTTTTTCCTTCTCTTGGTTATGCACTGATCGTCTGGTGATGGGTACTCTACAAGATGTAAGTGAAATGGCAATGTTTTAAACCTTTTGAAGTGGTCTCTAGAAAAAGCATCTCTTTCTCGGTTTTGTTTTTGTTGAATGAGTCCTCAAGGACCAATACATCCTTACTAAGCTGATTGTGATGCAAATCTCATTCCAGCTACCGTACTGCCAAGAAGTTAACTTTATAACTGAATTTCATCTGTGTTGCTCTCTTTAAGATGCATGTTTTTGTATCATATTGAAAAGTATGTTTTATTTTCCTTAAAGTGGTAATGTTTGAAATTGTACATATTTTAAATGATGTAGCTTTGACAGGTTTTATTTTGTTGATTTGATTTTATATTAAAAGAGAATGCTGCTTTCATGCAGAGTAGCATGTGAAGATGGGGATCCTCTGATTGCTCCCTGTTTGCGTAAAGCTGCTTATAGCCTGTGATTGGGGTGGGTGTACATCTCACTCTGACATTTTTTGGACCCCTGTCCTCCCCCTGAAAATCCCCTATGCACATCCCAGAGCCCAGTGAGTTAATCCATTCTGTTCTGACTGCAGAGATCCAGGCCCTGAAGGAAAAAGATCCAGGACAGGTATTTTATGGGAGGCTGGGAAAATACGTGCACCAAGGAGCTCTGTCAAAGCAGGCAGACTCCCTTAGGGGAACTCAGTATTTCTTTGGAAGGAAGCAAGAAGTAGGAGAGGAGCAGCAGAAGAGTGAAGGAGAGGGGTCCCTTCTGAGACCTCACCTATTTTTACCATTTACCTAGAGCCATGTCCCTATGAACCCCAGGGTAGAAATTTAGTCTCAAGAAGCAGCTTTGCTTTACTGCCCTGAAAAACTCAAAGTGTCTGGGCTGCTTAGACCAGAAAGCCAAGAGGGACTTTTGCATGGGGTGGGGCCGCCTTGTTCTGTTGTATTCCCCAGATTTAAAAGAGCCTTCCTTGAACCTCAGCCCCCGTCCTGAGAGCTGTGAGGGAACCTGAAACCCCTCTTCTAATAAAGTCTGAATCTGTGAGAACCTAAGGAGAACTTAGTTTCTGTCAGCTTTCCGTCTCCTCTCAGGCGCCACTTTCCTGATTCCTGGCAGGATCATCCCTTGGCTCTCTCGCTGTTTCTTCTCATCTGAGTCCCCCACGGAGGCAGCTCTGCTGACTCTTCCAGGCAGTGGAACAAGCATGCATTTGTGTTTCACCCAGATGTCAGACACACACGCTTGGAGTCAGTGAGTCATGCTGGCGGCTGACAGAGTGTGACTTTGGCTTGCCCGGGTCCCCTCTCAGCCAGCTCCCCAAGCCTGGTGGCAAGAACCCTGTCCCGTCTTGTTGGCACGGACTACGGGGTCTAGCAACTGTGAGGCCCTTTGACTGTGACAGGCTCGGTGCTATTCCTACATGAAAGGTGAAAGGGAGACAAAGGCCCTGGGCACCTGGCTCTGCTACCAGCCCTGATTCAGCTGGTCCTATAGTAGAAGCTCGTGTTCTTAGGGAAGGAACTTGGGATTTGGAACGAACTAGACGAGCACATCTCTCTCTTTTTTTTTTTTTTTTTTTTTGTGGTACATGGGCCCCTCACTGTTGTGGCCTCTCCCGTTGCGGAGCACAGGCTCCGGACACGCAGGCTCAGCAGCCATGGCTCACGGGCCCAGCCGCTCCACAGCATGTGGGATCCTCCGGGATCGGGGCACGAACCTGTGTCCCCTGCATCGGCAGGCGGACTCTCAACCACTGCGCCACCAGGGAAGCCCGAGCACATCTCTTGCTAGAGTTGAATGAAGGGCACACATGCCTGCAGATCTTGCTTCCCATCTCCTAGCTTCCTCCCAGTAGGGAAACCTGGGGCCCAGCTGAAGCCAGGTCAGCCTTTCCCTGTGGGAGCTGCAATCGGAATAATCCTCCACTGGTGAGAGCATCACGTGTGATTTATTGAGGGATTTCTCAGTTCACAGACTTGGTGTGGAAGCAGGCAGCCTGCTCCTACGGCACCAGACACTGTTCCCGGCACCGTGGTTCTCACTTGCCCTCGGACAGCCAGTTGGTCTTCTCCCCAATCGTGTGTCTTCCTCGTCTTTCCACCTCTGTCTTCCACAAGCTGGGCCAGGACTTGTCTCATAATCAAGTCATTTAGAGGCCCTGCAGTTGAGCCTCATGCTGGCTGTAAAAGCCAGATATTCAGTGGGAAGGGCTAGCTGGGGTCTTAGCTACCTTGGCTTTAACACTCAGTATGACCAAGGGGATGTTCCCATCCCCACCTTCTCCCCTAAGTGTGTTGGCACCTTCCCCTCGAGGCCTCACGGTGTGGCAGTCACTGTGATGGTGACGTTTACTGGAGCCTCCGTGGATTCTTGTGCAGGATGCGAACCTGGGGTGGTGGGTAGTGGTTCAGTGCCTACAAAGCACAGACACAAGCAAAGGAGAGAGGGATGCCCTGGGGGTGCCCCAGATTGTTCCCAGAGGACAAGAGACACTGAGCATCACGCATGAAACTCAGGACTGTTTCCTGGCTTTGGGGATAAAATCGAGCTTACCTGTCACTGCCTCGGGGCCACCCCTTGAACCCGATATTGGTGACTTTGCTCCCTGAGGGTGAAGTGTGAGAGTAAAGTTAGTGACAATTACACTCTCCCAGACTTCCTGACCTCCAGAATGACTGGGCTTCCACACTCACCTAGGAACAGGCAACCGCCCAAGGCCAGTAGGAAGAAAAGGAAGAGGTGCATTTCTTGAGCAACCAGCACAGGTCTTGGGAGAATAACCCTCCCTTCCCTGAGACTCGGGAACCCAGAAGGGGGTGGCCCTAGATGCCCGAGGTTGGGGGTTGGAGCCCTGATGGGCATCTAGCATTGGAGAGAGGTCACAACTAAGGAAGAGCCTAGATTCCTTGCCCAGGGGAGTCTACATCTTATGGGGCCACCTTACAGGGTCAAACAACCCTGCCCTTGAGCTTCCCACTCACAGGGGAAGGTGTCCAGGTGCCAGGCAGCATACTGGAACACCAGCAGAGAGGTCACCGTTGCCACTACCATTCCTGTGCCTTCCGCATCCAGCACTGCAGGATAGGCACTGAAGGGGGGGCGTCCGCTAGGAGGGGTTGCACGGGATAGGTTTAGAGCCGCTGCTGAACTTGGCAACAGTGGCTTATAGGGTACCAAGCAGGCTGTGCCCTGCTCATCCGGTTCCCCCTCCACCTGAGGTGGGTGATCAAGAGCAAGCCTTGACGCACAGAATCCGGAGACCAGGTCTCTCCCCGGGAAAGAGATGTTCTGCGTGCCTGTATTCTCGAGGTTTTGAGTCCCCAGCCAAGTCCCCTATATCTGGCACGGGAGGCAGCAGGCCAGTTATCTCGGCAGCCTGGGGCTGAAGGAAAGGATGCCTTAACGTAAGGAATTCCCAGAATAGAGAAAGAGCAGCAGGAAGCCAAGAGCCCACCCCTGTCCCAGGAGGTGAGACTGAGGCGCAGAGTCGGGCCCCATCCTTATTTAATCACCAGCACCTGCACCTCCCCTTTCCCTATTTCTTCTGATTCAAGCGGACTGTGGCTCCCACCCCTAGGCTTGGGCCTCCAGAACCTCCCTGGGAGGGGACGGAGGGGAGACACAGCAGTGGGGGTCACCTGAGGGAAGGGTGCAGAAGATGACAGAGGCTGGGGGTGGAGGGGCTCAGGAGGAAGGAAGCGAAGGCACAGAGTCGGGGATGCCGTGGGGACAGGAAGATGCCCCCGGGTTCGGTTCGGTGGAGCAAAGCTGGGTTGCTCCACGGCGCTAGCCTTACGGTACCTGGTGTCTTCACCTCAGAGGGATGTCCAGCTGTGCGGTGATTCAGAGCCAGGACGTGGAAGGCATAGAGGACCCCCGGGTCCAAGCCCCGCGGCCGCCGGCCCCTGCTCTCCGGCTCGATGTCACCAGCTGCGGTCTCCCAAGCCCCAGGAAAGAGATGCTCTGCGTGTCCCCGGGCCTCGGACGGCCCATAGCACCTGCACCTCGCTCTGGCGTCTCCCGTAGGTCAGGCGGCTGACGGCGTGCGCGCGCCTACCAACAATCATGTGCGCGCGCGCGCGCATGCTTATTACGGTTTTGTTGAGAAAAGCTGGTGACGTGCAGATCGGGGTTGTAACGCTGACCACTTCCGTGTAGTTTTAGTATGTGTTACCCTAGACTTACACACTGGCCTCAATTTCCTCCTCTATAAATGGAGGAACAGGAGATTATTCTGAGTGCGTGGCGTTCTGTTTGCCTGAACTCGAGTGCATCCGATTCACGGTCACGTGGGGCTTGTGCTTTTTGAGGCCCTGTGTCTGAGAAAGATAACGCCTCCAAGTTTTGGAGCAGGGAATCCCTGTGCCTTTCCACCTAAAGGGCAATGGCTGGAGGTTCCCCGTCCCCCTCTCCACACACACACCACCCCCCACTCACTCAGCACCTACAGCAGGACGCTCATTTCTGGCCTTGCACTGGTAGGTGCCACTGTGGCGTGCTGGGTGGGCATCCCGGACACTCAGGCACAGCTGGGCACCCTCAGGGTGCAGCATGAACCCCGAAGTGCCTGGCTCCACCTGCCGTTGTTGGGGTCCCAGTCAGAGGAGCTGGGCAGGTGGTGTGCCCCCCAGGAGGGCACATCCCAGCCAGGCGTCTCGCCCCCTCCAGCACTGACACCCAGGGCTCAGCCACTGCCAGCTGTGGGGCTTCCACAGGGACAGAGAGGGTAAGGCTAGAAGGTGCCCCCTGTGTCTGGGCTAGTGGAGAGGCTTGGATGTGAGGTGCTGGCTGGCAGTGGAGGGGATAGTGGGGACAGAGGAGACGGGGCCTGTGGGGTTGACAGTGAAGCCTGTCATGGCCCGGTCTGCCTCCTCTTACAGGCTCTCATTCTATGCCGAATTCCTGTCACCATCTGCTCCAGGCTTTACTGATAGCAGCTGTGTTCCTCGATGCTCCTCTCCCACCCGACCCCAGGGCAGCTCCTACAGGTGGGGCCCCTGCCCTATTCACCTCTGCATTAAGCACCTCCTCCTAGAACATGGCAAAGGGCCTCCTTCCCCCTAAAGGCCCACAACCTCTCCACCAGGGCACAGGACCGGGCCTATAGCGGGTGCTCAGTTTTTATGGACTGACTCCTAGAGACCCAGGGTTTCAGGTGTCCATGAATCTCCTATGATGGAATTTCCAGTCCTGAGACTGAATAAGAAGGGAAGGAAATATTTTGAGTGGTGGACCTCCCTGAAAACATGCTAGTCACCCAACGTTTGGAGACCAAGATATGAATCATTTTGTGAGAATTGTTCCATGTGACAGCTCTGCTGCTTGCTTTTCTGAAATTTTTACTTCAATATTTAATTCTTTTTTTTTTCTTGAGTTGGCAATAAATAGGACTGCCAGGGCCAGACGAAGACAGAGAAAGAAATCAGACCAAAAACGAATAGAGGGAGTGGGAGAGGCAGGGAGAGGCCTCTGGCACCTGAAACACTAATGCAAGTCAAGAATATAGTCAGGCACCTCTCATGCAAATTGATGCAAATGAGGGTGACAGACTCCCTCATGGTCTAGATGGTGTTGTCCAGTAATGGCTCCCCCCTCCAAACACACATGTGCCTATTTAGCACTTGAAATGTGGCCAGTCCACACTGAGATGTGCTGTCACTATAAATACACACACCAGATTTTGAAGACAGCATGAAGAAAAAAGAATGTAAAATATCTCATTAATAATTTTATTATTACATGTTGAAATGATAATATATTGGATATATCAAGCTAAATACAATGTTTCACTGTTTCTTTTTACTTTTTTAAGTGTGGCCACTAGAAAATTTTAAATTATATATATATATATATGGCTCACATTATAATTTTATTGGACAACACAGACCTAGACCAAGTCCCCTGATTGTATGGATCAAAAAGTTTGAGTCCCTGGGAGGTGAGGTGACACAGTGTCTTGACTTACTTTGCATTCCAGCACAGCTGTCCCCCAGAGCCCCTCATCCTGATTCCAAAGGGCTGCTGCTCCCACCCCGCCCCCATCCCCAACTCACCTAGCTGGAGCCGGCAGAGGGCGTCGGGGACCCTGAGTGGGTGAGTGCCCAGGCACGTGATCTCTCTGCCAGCCAGGTCGTCCTGGGCCTGGAGGATGTGGACGGCCAACGAGGAGCGGCTGCTGGTGCCCGAGGTCGGCTGCCGTCCGTCAGACCAGCTCGGCACAGCAGGGGGCTCCAGGCCACTCACAGCTCAGCATGATGGACTGGTCTCTGATTGTGGCCATGGTCCAGCAGGTGGGGCTCCAGAGGGGCTCCCCTAGGTAGGGAACAACGGCTCAGCATGGCCCTACAGGAGGAGGAATGGACGGCAGGCCTACCCATCCTTCCCTCCTTCATTTACTCTTTCACTCACTCATTCCTCCGTGTACACAGTCACTCAATCATTCATTCGTTCGCCATTTATTGAGGGCCGACCATGTGCCAGGGAAGTAGTGAGAACAGATGCTAAGCAAACAATTGCAATACAATCTGATGAGTGCTAGAGTATAGGTAGAAAGACAAACTCTCTGGGGCTTCAGGGAGGAGGACTTTGAAGACAGGATGACATGTAAACTTGGTCTTGGTAGACGGGTAGGAGTTTCCAAGGCAGAGAGAAAGCTAAAGGCATATTTCAAGACCAACATGCAATAATAGAGTGGTAGAAGTAAAGGGTAAGGTCGATGAGCGCCTCCCTGGAGGCTGGGAGATGGTAAGGAGGGTGTCGCAGGGCTCTAAGCCTGGACTGAGGACAGGGCACAGTGTGGGTGGAGACCGGGGCTGGAGAGGAGAGAAAAGCTGGGAGGTAGGGACTGAGCAAGTGCTGTCACCTCCTCATTACACGGCAAGTCCTGGAGCTTGTGTTCTGGAGTCCCTCCCCGGATCCCAGGGTCCCACTGGTCTGGCCCCTGCCCACTCCTCTGCCTAGAATGGCAGAGCCCTGCTGTTTCCTGTGTGCACTCACACGGCGTGATCCGCAGAGGGCAGGCAGAGCCGGGGCTGGGTGCCGGCTGGTTCAGGTGAAGACACTGCTGATGGGGAGCTGGGTGGCTGCGTGACTGCAGGCGACATTGCTGAGGGCAGCAGGGCCAGTTCCCCGGGGCCCGTCCCACTGCAGCTGGGCAGCCGGAAGCCCTGCAGACCAGACCAGAGTCAGTGCCCCAAGGGTGGGGAGTACAGTACAGGAGGGCTGCCCCTCGGGGGCATCTGGGTGGAGAAACAGGCCCCAAGGCAGCGCACCGCAGCCCCCGGGCCTGGCTGGGAGCCTGGAGGCCAGAGGTGTCAAGGGTAAAGGAAGTAGGGAGAAGTGGGTGAGCCGGGAAAGAGCGATGCCTCTGAGGGGGCCGGTGAGGAAAAGGCTGAGCCCTCTGGTCAAAGGCAGGGGCTGGGGGACGGGCAGGTGTTCAGAGTCCCTGAGGAATCCCAGAGGCCCCCCTGGAGGCCCCACTGGGAAGTCTCCCACCTCCCATCCTCGGCTCTGCCCCAGCCACTTTGCCTCACTGGCTTCACCCTTCTCTGGCCTCAGTCCAGCCCCCAAGGCCATGGGAAGAATCCCTCGGGGAGGGGTCTATATGGGGTCTTCCCCTTTTCCCACCCCTTCCCACGGTTTTCCTAGCCTCTCCCCCACCCCCTGACCCCCCGCTCTGCGGCTCCATCCAGTTCCCCAGACCTCCTTCCCCCTCACCTTGCACCCGAGGGCCCCTGGACTCTGCCAGAGCACAGGACCCTGGGGGCTCCAGCCGGGAGCGGCCCCTCAGCACATCCTCACAGTAGATGGTGCGCTGGTTGCTGCTCTGTGCGCGGGTGTCCGGGCAGCTGCTGCGGGCCAGGCAGGTGTATAGGCCTGTGTGGGCGCGGCTGGCACTGACGATGATGTAGGTGGGTCCAGCGTGGCCCTGAGTGTGGTCACGGAGCCACACATAGTGGCTAGGGGTGGCTGGCTGCAGCCAGGCAGCTCAGGGTCACCTCTTCCATTTCACTGGCCCCAAACCCCACCTCACTGAGGCCCAGCGGCTCCACGGGGATCACAGGACTGTCTGGACCACCTGGAGGACAAGGAAGGACTGTCACACCTCCCAGCCTTCATTCCTTCATTCACTCATATAGTCTTTGCTGAATTCACTCACCATCCAGTGAACGTGTATTACGTACCAACTGTATCGAGTACTGTGTGAAGGTTCCCAGGAACTCAGGGTGCAGGGACCAATGGCACAGTCCAATGTAGGCGATCAGGTCTGTGGAGGGGAGCACCCCAGGCTGGGGGAGCTCGGGAGGGCAGGTGTGACCGTGAGGGCTTCCCTGAGGGACTAGGGGCTGAATTGGGGTAGGGGGATGGGCAAGAGCTGGCTACCCAGAAAAGAGGCAGGGCGCCCAGGCTCATCCAGAGAAACCCTCCCAGACGCACCCAGAATAACGTTTGACCGAATATCTGAGCCCGCAGCCCACCCCCAATCCCCCATGGCCCAGCGAAGTTGGCACATACAGTTCACCTGGCTCTGCCAGGCCAGGATCCTGGGCAGAGCTGCAGCCTGTCTGGAAAGGAAGAGGAGGCATGACTGGAATGGCAGAGCTCAGGGCCCCGGAGAGACGAGCTGAGGGGGTCCTTCACTTTTTTTTTAATTAATTAACTTATTTATTAAAATTTTATTTATTTTTATTTATTTTTGGCTGCATTGGGTCTTCATTGCTGTACACGGGCTTTCTCTAGTTGCGGCGAGCGGAGGCTACTCTTCGTTGCGGTGCGTGGGCTTCTCATTGCGGTGGCTTCTCCTGTTGCGGAGCACGGGCTCTAGGCGCACAGGCCTCAGTAGTTGTGGCACACGGGCTCAGTAGTTGTGGCTCGCAGGCTCTAGAGTGCAGGCTCAGTAGTTGTGGTGCACGGGCTTAGTTGCTCTGCGGCATGTGGAATCCTCCCAGACCAGGGATCGAACCCGTGCCCCCTGCATTGGCAGGAGGACTATTAACCACTGCACAACCAGGGATGTCCCGGTCCTTCACTTTTGAGAGACAAAAGAGTACAGTGCTCAGAACACAGCGTTGTCTCTTCATCACTGTGTGATCTTGCATCTATGAAGAGCAAGGCACTGTGCTGTATATGGTTGGCGCCTCCCTTTCTCCCTTCCTTTCTTTTCCAAGGAGCATTAGCTAAGCCAGCATAACCTGCTACCAAGCTTTGCCCTGGGCTTGCTCAGTGCTGAGTCCCTGGAGCAGATAGAACTGCAGGCTCTCAGGTTTTGGTCCCAGCTTCTCATCTCCCACTCCTGCTCAGACCCTATGAGCTCCACCCTCACGGTGGGGCCTCCATCCACAGCCTACCTGGTTCCAAGGGCTCCCATCAGCACCCACATTCATTGCTTTCGGAGATTCCGGAGGGAGGGAGAGGAGATAGTGTGAGTCAGGAGAAATGAGGGGTCAGCCTGCAGGGGTCTCTTGGCTAAACTTAGGAAAGAGGAGGCATAAGGACGTGCTTGAGGACCCAGACTCTTGACTAGTTTGAGCTGAAGTTTTAGAGAACCAGGCTGAAGGCTCCGAGTGGGTCACTGGGACCTCCCTCGCATCACAGGAGTCTCCACTGCAGCCTTCGGGACACATGTCCTTCAGCCTCTCCCCTTGACCAGCATTAAGTGGGCAGTGTACTAGCAGCACGACGCTGGGCAAGCAACGTGCCTGCTCTGAGCCTCATCGTCCTCATCTTTAAAATAAGCATAATAAGAACTACCTCTTCAGGGTATTGGAGAGAGAGGATGCAGCCACACACATCCAGCACCTCATAAGCCCATGGTCCACAGTGCACGTTCAGTCAATGCTCATTCTTGCCCTCTTTGTGTTTAGGTTGAACTGGAATCTGCTTTTCTGACACATCTATCCTAGGGGTTGAGTTCTTCCCATGAAACTTTGCGAAACTATTCAAATCCCTCTTCCAAATGAAACTCATCATATTTGAAACAGCATGTCCAGCCCTCCTCTTCTCCACCTGGATGGTCATCTGAGTTCCCAACCATTGCCAGGCGTGTGCTGGATGTGCCATGTGTTTTCCACCCTCCAGGAGACAGCACTTCTGTCCACATTTCACGAACGCGCTCAAATTCTCTCCGCCCTTTCCCCCGACGGCTTCGTTCCCCACGCCCCACTTGGCTCCCCACCTTTGGGCCTCTTCCATTCTGTCCCCACCCACCTGAAGCTGTGTCACCTCTGAGCTGGCCAGGGGTCCGTAGAACCGCTAAGTCTCTTCTCTCTGACAAGAAGACTCAAAATCTTTCTCAGTTACGTACTGTTCGGGTTTTGTTTATCAGTCTAGTAAACATTTCCTGGCCACCATGTACCAGGGCATGTTGACTCCACTGCTTTGCTGGGCCCTCACCCAGGCCCATGAGCAAGGCTGGACAGAACTCAGCACTCTGAGAGGACGCAGCAGCTCCGTGGGCCTCCCCGATCCTTGGACGAGGGAGTGCTGTGGCTGCAGCAACTGTCCGGGTTTCCGGCCACTGCCTCACTTTCCAGGAACCTCCGCGGCGCTATGGGCAGCATCACGCCAGACCGTGACCCTTGTTAAACTCGGGGCCAGGGGATTCTCATTCCCGGCCTCTTCCTGTCTTGCACTCACATCTCTGCTTCTCTGAGCCAACCTGCAGGCCTGATTCTGAACCCCCAGGCCTTGGGAAGAGCAGAATGTGGAAGGATGGGGACAGCTGGGCTGGAGCAGAGGAAGAAGATGATCCTGGAAATAAATGGCTTTTCCATGTGTGTCCACATGGGTCTTGTTGGAGGCCAACCGTAGGCTCCCCCTGGGGACCCCAGCAGGAGACGAGCTGAGGGCTGCAGAGGAAATGGGCCAGAGGCTCCGCAGTCCACACGGCTCCCGCTGTGTTCACAGCTGAGAGGAGGGGGGCGGGGGGCAGGAGGGACAGAGGGTCCGGCAGGGGTCACGGCTTAGTCACTTTGTACGCTGCTCCTTGGAGACCGGAGAGGAAGTGGCTGGGGCCCTAGATGGAGGGGTGAAGAGAGGGAGAACAGCAGAGCAGGGGGAGAAGGAAGGGGAGGCGGGAGAGGTGGAGCCCCCTCGGGGCCTGGTGCCTGTGCCAGCTCTGCCTGGTAACGAGCCCTCCTTCCATCTGCTCGACCACTCTCGGTGCCCTTCCACAAACAGCCCTTCCTGGGCCGCTGTGGCCAGGACACTCCGTTTCTCTGGGCCTCTGTTTCCTGATGGATGAACAATGTGGTCGTAATGCCCACCAGCCGCTTCTCTGAGTTGCTGTAAGAGCTGGCTGCGTGGTGAAGTAGGAGACGTCTGCAAAAAGCATAAAACCACCGTACAGAAGTAGGGGGTGGAACGAGAGCGGACCTTGGAATCAGATCAGCGATCGGATCCTGGCTCCATCATCCACTAGCTGGGTGACAGCAGACAAGTGACTTACTCCAAGTCTCAGTTTTTCCCCTATGAAAGGAGGCTACTCTTAGAAAATTGTTGTTAATTTTGTTATGTGTGATAATAGTTTTGTGTTTATGTAAGACAATGTTTCTATTTGTTTTTTTCATGAATACTCAGGTACTCAGGGATGAGATGTCATGGTATCTTTACTTTAAAATACCTCCGTGAAAATAGAATCGATGAAGCAGCTTTAGCCAAGTCTTTAGTTCCATATTGGTTCAGGGATTTTTACGGGGCAGATGCAAAACCTGCTTGACACCAGAGTTAGCATTTCCCTATTTTTGTAAAAGCCTAAACTCGTTGAAAAGTCGTGTTAGGTGTTCTCAGTGGAAGTGGTGGGCAGGAGAAAGGAAAGAGCATTTGGAGGCACTCAAAGTGGAGAGCAGGACATTTCCCTGACCTGGGGACAGGTCAGAGGTTCCTGGGTCCCTGGGACGGGATGAATCTGAAGGCCAGGCCCATGACCCAGGGGGGCAGAGAAGTGTAGAGCCCCCTGGAGGCTCGGGCAACAAGGTCAGCAGCAACCGTAAGGCCCCGAGGTTCGAAGCTTCTCCGTTTTAACTCATAAACCTCCAGGATTCTGGTGGGACCCTGGGAGGGGCAGGGGCTCCAGTATGGAGTCCACTTTATTTGATTTTAATGAAATAAAGGAACAGATACTCTTGCACACATAAGTCTGTGGAGTGAGATTCACACCCACCTGCCTGCTATTATTATCATTAGTGTTGCTGTTATTTCTATTATGATATAGCCTGGAGCCTGCGCCGTGACACCAGGTTTGAGTGCGTGTTGAATGCTGCTCCACTAGAGGAAAGTTTGGGCAAGGCTGAGGTTCCTCCCCTGTAGATGTTCCAGGCCCTTCCCTGCTCCAGCTGGCAATGGGGTTTCTATCATGTCTGGAGTGACAGTGTTAGGACAGCTTTCTGTGATTGAGGGCCTGGCTGGAGAATTCAGCCTTGGCTGGACCCAGTGGGTGTCTGTCTGGACAGGGCCGAGGGGGAGCCAGGCCAGGCACCGAGGTCTGTGCAGGAAGCCAGGGCTCAAGGAAAACTCTTGCCTCTATCTCCATCTTCAGGCCTGGTCTACTCCCTCCTCCCCGCTTCCCAGTCCCCCGCTCCCCAGCCTGGCTTGATTCTCCGAGTTCCCTGGCTGGGGAGCTGGAAGGAGGAGGGAGTTTCCAGAATGTCTCTGTAGAGCTCCAGGGGGAGGCTTGGCAACTGGAAATTGTCAGCCATCTCCTTGGCAACCGGCAGCCAAATAATTCTGGGAATGGAGGAGGCTGGGGAGCTCTCTGCAGGCTGGCCAAGAGAAAGCAGACCCTCGGCCCCCAGAAAACTTCAATTCTTTCTGACCTGTGTCAGTCAGGGTCCAGACGGGAGACAGAGGCCCATCAGTCAGTTGAGAAGAGAACTTACTGTAAAGAATTGGTAACTGGGTATAAAGTTGCTAATTAAGTAGCACAAGAGAATGCTTAGGTGTCATGGAGGTGGCAACTGCTGGGGCTGGGAAAACAAAGGAAGAGGCTGGAATCACTGAACCTTAGACATTTCAAGGAGGGGGACCCAGAGCCTGGGACCCTGGCCTCTGAGGAGGAGGCTCTGAGTAGGAAGCAAGGACCCCTGGGCTTGTGCCCAGACCTCTGAGGAAGGGGCTCCTGCCAGCTGGGGGTGGGGTCTCTGGGGCAGGGACGTGGGGGTGGGTGGTGGATGATGAATCTGCGAGTGTTGGAAAAACTGCAAACTGGATTCAGCTGCAGCTTCAGGGTGGGCCTGGGGTGAAGAAGTGTCGTTGAGATGATGCTGACGGGGAACACACAGACACGAGGGATGCCCACCCTTCTTCCTCCATCCTGCAACCTCCCTTTAGCAACTCCTACTGGGGAATCTGCGAGGAAACAGTTGGTAAAGCAGAAATGGGGCTCACAGGGCCCAAAGTCAGCGTCGCAAAGCAGTGGACAGAGGATGGGTCTGGAGCTGAGAAGAAAGACTCTTAAAGTATTAGCCACTGGGGGGCGGGAAGTTCTGGTCTTCCAGCCCCAGCTTTAGTGGAGAGAATGGGGCTGAGCGCATAGTAGGTGCTCATCTAATATCACTATCTGGCCTCTGCCTTGGTTGGTTCCTGAAAGGGCACGTGGGCTTCCCTGGACTTACTCTGGCTTGTCTGGAAGAGTTACTGACATTCACAGGCTCTGACAGCTGGAAAGAATTTGTATAATGTTAAAGATGAAAACAACATCAGTGAAGAAATATTTAGGTAAAAGTGGCCTTAAGAAAACTAACTATAAATCTCTGTGATCAAATAATACATTAAAGGTAAAGGACAAGATAAATAGATCCAGAGGACAGAAATAGAAACAAGTCGAGAAATATATCCCAGTACATATGGATTATAGTATATGATAAAGGTGGTATTTCAAACCAGAGGGGAAAAGGATAGTTTATTTAATAAATTGTATAGACACAACTGGCTGTCTGTCTGAAAGAACAAAACAAGGTTAAGCTTTCTACGTCATGAGTTATGAAAACCAAGTTTCAAATAGATGAAAGATTTAAATGTATTTAAATTTAAACATTTAAAACAATTTAAATATTGGTTTTTATATTTAAACAATTTCATGAGGAAATATTTAAAACAATTTTAAACAATATTTTAAAAATTTAAATATTTAAAACAATTTAATGAGGAAAAATTAGGAGAATATTTATACAATCTAAGGTTTGAGGAGATTTTTCTAAATAAAGCAGAAAGTCCAGAAGCTATAGAGGAATATTTTAAATGTTTAAATTTTAGAAGGATAAAAGATAACATATACAAAGTCAAAAGACAAATTATAGACTGGAGAAAATATTTCAGTTACCACTAATAAAGAGTTAACATCTATAATATACAAAGAGTTCCTACACACAATAAGAAAGAGAAATGACCTAGTCAAAAATGGACAAAACAAAATGTCAGTACATTTATGGAAAGATGCTCAACGTCATTAATAGTCAAGAAGATGCAAATTTTTAAAGTGTGACATCACTTTACATTTATTGGAATAACAAAAAGAATGAGGAAGGAGAAGGGGAAGGGCCGGGGAAGATGTGGGAGAGAAAACACTCTTGATCACAGCTGGCAGGTATGTGAATTACCACGGATTTTTGAGAAAGGGATCTGGTCACATATATAGAAACTAAACATATGCATCTCTTTGACCCAGTCATGTCGTGTTTGGTAGTTTATGCTATGGGGGAAAAAACCCCCCAGCAAACTCCAGTATGCAAGGTTATGCATACAAAAAATTCTTTTTTTTTTTTTTTTTTGCCGTATGCGGGCCTCTCACTGCTGTGGCCTCTCCCGCCGCGGAGCACAGGCTCCGGATGCGCAGGCCCAGCAGCCACGGCCTACGGGCCCAGCCGCTCCGCGGCATGTGGGATCTTCCCGGACCGGGGCACGAACCTGTGTCCCCTGCATTGACAGGCGGACTCCCAACCACTGCGCCACCAGGGAAGCCCACAAAAAATTCTTTATAGCATTTTTTTGTGGCGGGTTTTCCCATCATACTAGTAACGGTTGAGTGATACACATATATCCATATACTGTAATGTTATGCAGCTATTCAAAAGAATAAATTACACAAAGACAAATGCTGTATGATTCCACTTTAGATACCTCTAAAGTAGTCACACTCATAGAAACAGAAAGGATGGTGGTTGTCCATGGCTGGGGTGGAAGCGGGGATGGGCAATTGTTTAAGGGGTACAGAGTTTCAGTTTTGCAAGATGAAAAAGTTCTGGAGGTCGGATGCACAGCAATGTGAATACTTAACACTATTGAAAGGTACACTTAGAAATGGTTAAGATGGTAATTTTTATGTTATGTGTATTTTACCACAATTTAAGAAAAAATAAATTAGAAGGATTTTCATGAGGTTATGTGAGAAAAGCAACTTTCAGAGAAATCAGTGTGGTATTTGTGAAATAAATGGCAATGGATGTACATAAATATCTGTTGGGTGGTCCAGATCTGCTTGGCCGTGATCTGTGTCCTGTGGTTCCAGAGCACTCTCACCCTCCTCAAAGTCCAGGATTCCAGGCTGGCATTGAACTAAGCTCACTAGCTCTGTCAGCCTTTGGGTGGCAAAGCACCCTTTAGACTTTTGCCCTGGTGCTCCCCCATCTCAACCCTCCTCCTCCAAACACCAGGTCCCCACAGGCCCTGGTACTGCCCGCCAGGGCGCACAGCTGTTTCCAATATTCTGCACAAACTTTATTGAAATGGGAAGCCCCATTTCTCATCCATCAGGCCCCAGCTCCTCCTGATCAGGTACATATGACCTGACCTGTCAGCAAGGCCTGAGCCAGCAATCAAAGGGGAGATTGTTCTGAGCCAGGAGGTGAGAGGGACAGGAGCCTGGGGAGCTGAGAAGGGCCCAAGAGAGTCTTCAGCCAGCCTGGGGCAGATGCGGGTGTTCTCAAGCTGAGGGGAGAAAGGGATGCAGGGCTGGATAAATTCTTTAAGGGCCCCTGGTCTGCTCATCTTCTTGTCTTTCCTAACTAATGATTTAACATTTATGTGGTGCTTCACTCACTGTTTTCGTATGCTCTGTGGTCATGGGGACACCGTGAGGATCCAGTAAGGGGGGCCAAAGGTGATTCAACCAGGACACTCCTGAGTGGTCCAACACTCCAGTGCAATGGTCCCCGAACTTTAGGAGGCATCAAAATCACCTGGAGGGTTTGAAAAATAGAGCTTGCTGAGCCCCAACCCCCGAGTTTCTGATACAGGAGGTCTGTGGTAGGACCTGAGAATTCGGATTTCTAAGAAGTTCTCAGGAGATGCTGATGCTGCCAGTCTGGGGACCACACTGAGAACCACGGCTCTGGTATCATGGGAGCGGCTCTGGGCGGCTTGCAAGGCAATACATGGATGACAATTATTATCTCATCATGCTTTAATGCATGTTAGAAAATATAACCAGCATGTCAAACTAGTTATATTTTTAAGTAAAAATAAATTGATTTAAGGGTATATTTACACATCTATGTAGTGTGAAGATTGGCAAAGAAGGCGAAGGCAAAGAGTGATTGAAGTCTGGGCAATACTGATGAAGGGGAAGGGCAAAGAACAAGGATTCAGACAGGCCTGAAGTCCAACCTCAGCTCTGCTGCAGGATGGAAACCACGACCTCTCACCTTCTGCATTTATCAAATGGCATCCTTAAGTTTCCTTGGGAGTTTCCCAGGACTAGTGAGGACCGATTTGCTTTCTCCCTCCCTCCCTCCCTTCTTCTTCCTAAGGAAGCAGGCACAATCCCCAACCTTAGGTTGCTTACAGTCTAGGAGACGTGCTCTGTCATCTTCAAAAGCTGAGAAATTGTAGGGGTTATTACAGTCCTGGTCCCCACCCTAAGACAGAAGCCATCCCTCCCTTCGGCTGCAGCCCAGGACTCTGGAAGGAGGAAGAAGCCCTAGCCTAGGGGATCCTGGAGGGTCAGGCAGCCTCTCCTGGATGGGCAGATGCAGCTTCCCTCGGCTCCACAGTCCTTCCCTTCGGGGAAGCTCTGATGTTTCTGATCACGCTGCCTCAGGTTAATAACACAGCGGCTTGGTGAACCCTGAGCCCCAACCCATGTGAGAGGGAAGGACCTAGGCCTGGCCCAGAAAATCCTGGATTTTCTAGAGGAACAAGGCCCTGGTCCTAGTGGTAGTAGGGCCGCGGGAAAGAAAAGAATATGACTTAATGAGACAGGAAAACCAATATTCTTCTGACCATCGGCACGAAGAAACCTCTCTGGGGGGACGCCCTTCAGGGAGCTCAGGCCAAACCAGATGGTGAGAGGCAGCCATTTAAACGAACCCCCTGGTTTCATGCTTTCGGCTGAGACCTCCAGACTCCAAGTGGTGTTTCCATCCTACCACCAATTCCACGGGTCTTTCTGCTCCCTGCCCTCCTCGTTTTAATGATCTCAGACAGACATAAAAACAGCTGAGCTCAGCACAAGCGACTGAGACAGGAACATTGCCTCAGGGTCCCCGAGGACCCCAGCTGGGTACCATGCCGCCCTCGTTTCCATTTGGACGGGATAAAGTGAACTCATTTATTCGGTTGTTTTAAGTGAGCTCACACGAGGCAGTGCCAGAGAACGGAGACATAAATCTCTCCCAGCACGTGGAGTCACTGCCAAACACCTTGGATAAAACTTTCTGCCTGTTCGAGACAGTTTTTCACCCCCTTTAGAAATGAGGAGGGAAAAAGTACTAAAAATCGAAGGGAGTCGGAGGAGGGTGTTAGATTCTGGGAATGACAAACTTGTCAACGCTTTGGCCTAATAAAAATTCTTCCAGTAAGAAAGGCAAACTTTTAACTCCGAGATTTTCCTGAGCGTGCTTTCGGGGGCGGGGAGGTGGGTGGAGGGCATCGCTGGTCATCTGGCCAGGCTGTGGGTTAACCCTGATGGGGGACGACGGATTTTCTTGCAGCCCATAAAGGCAGTATCTGCACCAGAGGTGGGCAGCTTGTCACACTTCACCCTCTGCGCTGTGGGTACAGCCTCAAATGCTTCTAAACAAGAGCAAACTCATGCAGGCTGTTGGAAAACATTTTGAAAACCCCCAGCCAGAGAACAACCTTACCTAGGAAGTGCAGTCACTCAGGGAAGGGACAATGAGTGGTGTGGTCTAGCCAGCCCCTGTGGCCATGGGACCAAGAACTGTTTTTGTTTTTCCTTCACTGAGAGTTCTTTAGAGTTTGTATTCTTTGCCAACACTTGAAAGCAACAAACATGTAGAAGAAAGTCACCCACAACCTCACCATGCCTATAATGTATCCAACGGTTTTGTTTCAAAGTCTCTTGTCTACACAGTACTTTTATTTTTTTAAATAAATTTATTTATTTATTTATTTTTGGCTGCGTTGGGCCTTCATTGTTGCGCGCGGGTTTTCTCTAGTTGCGGTGAGAGGGGGACTACTCTCCGTTGCGGTGTGCGGGCTTCTCATTGCGGTGTCTTCTCTTGTTGTGGAGCACGGGCTCTAGGCATGCGGGCTTCAGTAGTTGTGGCTCGTGGGCTCTAGAGCGCAGGCTCAGTAGTTGTGGCGCACGGGCTTAGTTGCTCCGTGGCATGTGGGATCTTCCCGGACCAGGGCTTGAACCCGTGTCTCCTGCATTGGCAGGAGGATTCTTAACCACTGCGCCACCAGGGAAGTCCCTAAACCCATACTTTTAAAGCAAAATTGTGACTAGGACTCCAGGCCCCCTTCCCGTTACCCCCTCCCTTCTTTTTCAGCCGAGAAGTCTCATCTAGATTGGTGTTCTAGAACTTCACTACTCAAAGTGCGCTCTGCAGACTAAGGGCATCGCCGCCACCCAGACCTGTGAACTCAGAGATGCAGCTTAACATGCTCCCTCGTGGTTTCCGTTTACACTCAAGGCTGGGAGGGGATGCTCCAAACACATGGGCCAGGACAAAACTCTTCTATAAACTGGGGCAATACAATTCCTTCCTTCCCTCCTCTTCATGCAGGGATGGGACATGAGTGAGGGGAGGCACTGGGCTGGGTGCAGGATGGATTAGGAAGGGTCTCTGCCTTCCTGCGCCTGGTGTCTTCCCTGACATAAAGCAGAGATGAGGAGGATTTCAGAGCTGGAAGGGACCTCTGCGGATGAGGCTAGAACCCAGGTGTCCTGACCCCTCCACTCGCATCACTGGTGCCTCACCTGGACTCCCTCAGGCAGACAAGTCAGCAGGTGGGCATGCACAGCCCAACCTCGAAACACCCAGCGAGAACACTCACCCCCCCACCTCGGCAGTCACAGACTCCTGGCCAGGCCATCTGTTCCCATTCCCTTGTGTCTTGGCTTCAGGTGTGCCTCCTGACTTTTTTGAAACAGGAAAGATTTACTATATGATCCAATATTGTAAAGAAATCAATTATCCACCAATTAATGTATGGACTGAGTAAACAAATTATTACTGCCAACTGGGTACAGATAAAAATTCAGAGGCTTTTTGGAAGTTGAGAAAATAGATCTAAAATTAATCTTGAAGAATAAAATTGGTAATGATTTTTTTAAAATGAGAATTAAAATAGTCAGGAGGAACAAGTCCTTGAATTAAAACACTGTATGACAATAATACTTAAAACTGTGGCACTAGCACAAGAACAAACCGAAATTAAGTAGGTACCCAGAATCCTATTATATGTGTGTAGGTGTATAGAAATTTAATATAATAAAGGAGATTGTGGAAAAAAGAAAGATTTCTCAATAAACGGTATTGAATTTAGTTAATTTTTTTAAAAAAGGGAAAATGTGACCAATTTGATATACCTCACACCAGAATAAATTTCAGATGGATTACTCAAATATCTCTTTTAAAGATAAAAATCACAGTAATTGGGCTTCCCTGGTGGCGCAGTGGTTGAGAGTCCGCCTGCCGATGCAGGGGACGCGGGTTCGTGCCCCGGTCTGGGAAGATCCCACATGCCGCGGAGCGGCTGGGCCCGTGAGCCATGGCCGCTGAGCCTGTGCCTCCGGGGCCTGTGCTCCGCAACGGGTGAGGCCACAACAGTGAGAGGCCTGCGTATCGGGGAAAAAAAAAAAAAAATCACAATAATCACAATAATAATCAAGAATAAAACTGAATATTTCCTAGAGCAGGGCTGACATTCTAGAACCAGCAGACAGAAACCACAAAATTATTAAATTATTTCACTACAAAAATGAGATAGTTTTGTGTGTAAAAGCCATAGTATAAATTAAAAAGGCAAACTAGGAAAATATATGTTCAGTAAAAAGTTAGTATCGTTATTTGGAAAAATCAAGTCACACATGTATTTCACAAAACTTGGTAAGGACAATATCAAGATCTCATACGATAAATGGGCAAAGGACACCAAAGAGATTTTTCAAACAATGCACCTCATGCCCAAAAATAAAAATATGCAACTTTGTATTAAAAGAAATGTAAACCAGAAAAAGTTACCAAGCAATTTTGAAATGAAAATATCCCTTGCTGGTTAGGTGAGGTGAAATCAGTGGGGTAATATAAACTGAAATAGTCTTGGCCTTTGGAAGCAATTTGACACTACCTATCAAAAGCCATAAAAATGCTCCTATGTTTTGACCTAGTTCTCAAACATAACATCTCTAATTCTAAGAAATAATTCAAAATAATGGGCAAGAAGATTTGCTGCAGCATTATTTACAATGTTGAAAAACCGGACAACCACATAAATGTTCAACCAGGATAATAATATGCATTATGTTATATTCATCTCATAGGATAATCTCATCAATTATTATTATAATAATTCCAAAGACTATGTAGCAACATGAAAAAAAAACACTTGAATATTTCAAATAAAAGGACACAATACCATCTATGCACTATGATTAACTAAGTCATATTAAGATGAAAAGGACCATTTCAAGACAATAAGTGTTATGATGAAGTAATTAGCTTTTTTTTTTTTTTTTTTTGCTGTACATGGGCCTCTCACTGCCGTGGCCTCTCCCATTGCGGAGCACAGGCTCCGGACGCGCAGGCTCAGCAGCCATGGCTCACGGGCCCAGCCACTCCGCAGCATGTGGGATCTTCCCGGACCGGGGCACGAACCCATGTCCCCTGCACTGGCAGGTGGACTCCCAACCACTGCGCCACCAGGGCAGCCCTAAGGAGCTTTTTGATAATTTTCCCTTACCACTTTTTTGCTGTTTTATTGCTTTTATAAGGTAAATATTAAATTAAAAATGATCCACATTCTGCATAGATGATGAAAATAGGTATAATGAGATAGTCACACGGGGAAGCCAGCGAATCTGAAAGTTAAGACAGGGTACAGATAGGAGTTAATCACTCCACTTTCTTTTTGCTTGTGGGAAACAGTCTTCCTCTGTACAGAGCTCCTATGGCTCATGCTTCTCCGTGTGCATAGCTCTGCTGTGTGGCATCAGGGAAATGTGGTATTTTAGAATGGGTGGAGTCTCAGAGGTCATCTTATTCCCAACTCCCAGCTAATTCAAGAACCAGGACTACAGCATCCATTCCAAGTAACTGTCATGGATGCTTCCGAATGATTGAATATTCCCACAAGCAGGGAGCTCATCACCTCGCAGGGTAGCCTGTTCAGGCTCCGGCTTCTCAACCATGCCTGAGGCTGCTGTACAGGACCACACCTCTAACCCTCACACAAAGCAGGGCTCCCTTGTCAATCACTTCCTTCCAACTGGGATTTCAAGCCACAAATCACAAACTAAGGGACTGAGTGAGGCTGCATTACCTTCCTGACAAAAGAAAGACATTAAACACAAAATAAGAGACTATCCCCATTCATGACAAATATATTCTAGAATTGGGAATGTAGAAACCCACGGCTATTCTACTGAATAGAAAAAAATAAATTACGGGAAAAGATGAATTCCCAAAGAAAAGTGCAACAGAGAGTTGCCTATGCTTCTCCCTAAAGACTAAAGACTTTAGATGTGTAAGGATTCTCATTTAGAAAATTCTTTCAGTTGTCTGAATACCAGAGCGGGAGACCCATTTTTCCGTGATCCTCTTTCTCATTATCCCAGCGCTCTGGTCGTCTCTAACCTCAGCAGCAGAAGTACAAGGCTGATGAGCGGTGAGGGAGGGCTGGCAGCCCAGCGTGGGCAGTGGGACTCTGCCCTGGGTTTACAGGACACATCAGTGCTTCTCTTAACCAAGAATCATCCCATTTCAGGTGTGTTTCCTGTATTTCTTGAGAAGAGTCTAAAAGTTTCATGTTTACAGGTGGGGTGGAAGACCAACCACATTAAAAATAGATAATGGGGGCTTCCCTGGTGGCGCAGTGGTTGGGAGTCCACCTGCCGATGCAGGGGACACGGGTTCGTGCCCTGGTCCGGGAAGATCCCACATGCCGTGGAGCGGCTGGGCCCGTGAGCCATGGCCACTGAGCCTGCGCGTCCGGAGCCTGTGCTCCGCAACGGGAGAGGCCACAACAGAGAGAGGCCCGTGTACCGCAAAAAAAAAAAAAAAAAAAAAAAGATAATGGTGCTTCAACCCCACCTAGATTTTCAAACGATGGATAGCAAAGTATTATTTGGTGGGTGGGGCATAATGTGTGTCCTCCACCCCAAATTCATATGTTGAAGCCCTAAACCAACTCCCCCGCCCCATCACTACGTGATGGTATTTGGAGGTGAGGCTTTGGGGAGGTGATTAGGTCATGAGGGGAGGCCCTCACAGTGGGATTGTGGGATTAGAGACACCAGATAGAATGCATGTCCCTCTCTGTCTGCCACATGAGGACACCGTGAGAAAGCAGACCAGTCCTCACCTCACCAGAAGCCGACCCTGCCGGACCTTGATCTTGGACTTTCCTGCCCCCAGAAATCTGAGGAAATACATTTCTGTTGCTTAAGCCCCCCAGTCTATATGGTATTTTGTCACAGCAGCCTGAGCCGACCGAGGCACGAAGCAGTAAGGGAGATGGAGGAAGACAGCGGCATCCAGAGACAAAGGGCTCTTACAGCCGGCCTGGCTGACCCATCCCTCCTTAGAGTTGCGGGGACCACAGGAGGGCTCAGAGCCAGAGGACAGTGCCCCCGAGAGAGGGGTAGTGGGCCGATGGAAGGGAGGAGGGAGAGTCCCAACTCTCCTCTCAGCTGTGGGTAAAAAAAGTACAGAAGACGCTGGGATGAGTTCTTCCTGGGTTCTTCCCAGAGCAGAAAGTTGATGTTCCCTGCAGCATAGGGCAAGGCTGTGATGTTTCATAGTCTGTGGGTTGCAACATGACGACAGTCCTCAACACATGCTGACTCCCTGAAAGTGGTAGAGGGGTAGAGTGGGGTTTAGGATTTAACAGGACCCGACTCCTCTGCTGTCCCTTGAGAAAATGAATGTGCCCTCTGGACCAGCCTGCAGGGTTGTCTGTACTGCAGCAGGAAGGCCCCTGAGCTCGGAGGGCAAAGAAGAGCAGGCCCAGGGGGAGCCCCTCGCTCTGGACCCCACTGCAGCATCCATCCCGGCAACTACGCTGTCTCCGCCTCGGTCCTCTTTCTGACCTGGGCCCCCACTTGAGTCAACGGGAAGGAGGCTGAACCTCTCAGGGGACCAAGAGCGGAACCAAGGCTAGACACAACCGGCTCCTCTCCCAGGGTCTTCTCTGGAAAGGTACCACTTAACCCCCAGCGATCCTCTAAGACTTTCCACTGTTGGCCACAGGTGCAGAGTCTGCCAGAGCTCTCCTGGGGCCCGATGTCTGCTGGGAACATCAACACTTTCTCAAGAGCAAAAGCAATCATGTCTCCTGAGAAGGGCTGTCAGACATCCTACCAGACTAGGACCCACACGTTTGCCTTTCCTGTTACTCATAGTTGCCTCAGATCCAGCACCTAGCATCCAAGGAATCTGTGCCCCCGGCGGCGGCGAGGTGTTCACTCACGACTCCCACTGGAAATTACAGCCCTGCTGTACGCCATGGGGAATTTCAATATGCTCACGGTCTGAAGCTGGCCAACATAAACCTAATGGATTTGGTTTAGTGTCTGTTGCCAAGTAACACACAGCTGATTAGTCCGGCTCATGGATGCGCTGGAACCATCTGGCTATTCCCGGCTTCTCCACGTACTCTTCCTCAGGCCGGCATCCACGGAGAAAGACAACCCTGGCCCGGCCAGGCACAGAGATGCGAAGGCTGCTGGCAGTTCTGAGCGAGGAACTGTGCCCCTCAAGACAGCCCTGGGAGTGTTGACTTGCCCAACTGGACAGGTCGTGTGAAGGCGGCTGTGATGCACACAGAACGGGGATGGATTTCTGCCTCCTAGGTGGAGAGACAAATGGAAGCGAGGAGGGGCAAAGGGGCAGGAAGGATGCCCACTATATGCAGACTCTTTGGGAATCGCTGCCAAATGGAAATAGCTCAAGACGCCTGTGAGGGTAACTGATAGAGATTCCATCAGATCTGGACCGGAAAGGGAGGTGGTAAAATCTTATTTAAGAGACCACAATGCTCAGCTGACTATGACGGAAAGTCCAACTCAATTCTCCAATAGGAAGAGAGAGCAAACTCTCTTGAAACGCTTCCTACGTTTATTCATCTTGCGCCACACGACTGCGGTTCAAAACCAAGATGGCAAACATCAGGGAAGAACGTTAGTGAAGGAAGAGATGGCAAGAGAATAGGTACTCAACGGAACAAGTATTCACTGACTGCCTATTACATGCTGGGCGCTGTGTTGGGGGCTGGGTATCGAGTGGATAAGCTGATCCGGCCCAGAGAGGAAGGCAGACATACCGTAAGGAGAACACGAGCAGACCTTCAGAGGCAGAAGCTCTACTTTTTATAGATTCTGTCCCTGGGGCTTCTCTTTGCCTCGGCATCTCCCCCCCTAAGACAGTGGTCTTTAAGACCTGTTGCTTTACCTGTCTTCAGCTCCCTTAGGTAACTGTGTTTCTGAGCTCTACCCTAAGAGAGTTTGGTTTTTGGTGCACAGTATGGGGAAGAAATCTGTATTTTTTCCCCAAGTTCTCCAGGTAATTCTGGCGATCAGCTGGATCTGGAACACTGTCTCAGTGGATCTATGTTAGGTGACTGCAAGGGGGTACTAAGTACCTGAGGAGAGGCACCGTGCAACTCACGTTCTCTCCTATAAGAGGAGATACAATGTCTTCTCCTCTGGGAAACTGGCCCCAACGGTGTTTGGGGTGCCTCCTCTGAACCCCTTCCTTAAGCAAAGATCATTATTAAAATAATGTTGGCTTATTCTGAATCTCTGCTGTGAGACTCTGAATTCTGAAATGACTGGTACATCTTATTCATCTCTCTTCCTTGGTGTTTAGCATAAAGGGTGCATGATAAATATCTGCTGTGGGGTGAGGAGGCTGAACAGTTTTCATGTATTTCTGAGCCCTGCCCACAGGATACAACATGGGCAGGTGACATGCACATGGAATATCAGAAGACATAGGCCAGAAACACCCCTCCACAATGGGATGACAGGCGCATTCACTGAGGTTGCTGGTGGCAGTCTGCTGTGACAGAGCTGGGGCCCGGCTCTGGGCTGCAAAACCTGCTCAGGCTTTCTGGGAGAGTATCAATTTCCCCCCCTTTTTCTCAAGCCCACTGTTTCACTTTTTAGGAGCAAATGTGAGAAATGAGAAGCATCTCAATGGGACTTGCAAGAAAACATCCAGGATTCTCAGATACACCATTAAGTTCTTAAAAGCGAAACCCCTTGGCTCCCTGAAGTGTCACCTCTTTACTAAGGCAAGTGGGTTCCCCCCACCTCCACTGCCTGTTTTTAAGAAATGTCTATAATAAAGCCACATTTTCAGAGACTATGAAATAACTGATGATGGATGAAATCTTCTCTAATTTGAAGACATTAAGAAGTAAAATAGAAAAATATCTTGAAATTCTGTGTGTTGGCTGAAACACTAAAAAAGAAGCAAAATACTCTCTTTCAAATCATTTTACTTTGTGAAGGTTTCACCCTGCACTCACACGTGAGAGTGTATGTCTGTGCGGGGGATGTAGGGGTGCAGGCATGTGTGGTGAGGGGACGAGGGGGAGGGAGGGAAGACACTAGGGGTGGATGGGCAGCAGTGAGCAAGTCTGAAGACGTGTGGTTTTTTCACTTGTCGACCAGCTCAAATTCCAGAAACAGTGACGTTCTACTGCCATCTCGTGGCACCGTGAGATATTCACAGGCGGCATGACCTGCTCAGACTCTATAAACTAAATCCCACAACAACCCAGTAGCCCACGCAAAGATGTTTATCTGTGAGAAGATTGGAATAAGAAATAATCTCCATTTTTTTACTCAAAAAGATCAAGTGCTTCGCATCAGTTTGGTTCAGAAAGACCTCAGGTCTTAAAACTAAGGCTACCATAACGTTTATTTTGCCATATATTAACAGTTTCATGTTGAAAAAGGCTCAACATAAAAAATCACTTTCAAAACCTACATTGTTGCATAAACCAGAGTACTTGTAAACGATAAAGTTCTTTCTTCAACATTCAATATTTTCAATTTCATCCATGTCTTCAGGGTTGAGTTGCTTAATACTGCTGTCTAAAAGAACAAAAGAGAATGGAACAGTCTTATCCCAGGGCCTAAATGAAATTTCATTCCATCCAATTACATTTCTGAAGATAGTGACACCTTGTATGGAAAGCCTCGAGATACTGGGACATTCTCTAGATTAGGTAAGGAAGGGATGGTATCCAAATAACCAATCCATACTAATTACAATGGCATCAAATGCACCAGACAAGACAACATACATGTCTAAATACTGTGGGGCAGAAAAAAATCGCCAGAGTGCAGAGAGGGGAACCTGGGAAGGTGCCTGGCTGAGCTCAGGAGGGTGAAGTGGGCGTGTGCATTGGGTGGGCGGGTTTGCTGAATGGCAACAGGGAGTGTTGATTACCATAGCAACAGTGATCTTAATGGTTCTTTCTCCACCCCCATCCCGCCTCCGTTATCCTAATGCAGGTGTGCTTAATCAACTTCCCTGAAGGGTCCACAGCCAGTCTGTAAACCTTTTAAAATTATATTCCAAATTGCACATGTGTGCCTGTGTGCATTTCCCCGGGGATAGTGTCCTTTGCTTCCCACAGAGGTTAAGTATCATTGTCTTAAAGGTGAAAGATACATCTGGAGTCCTGCGAGGGTTCTTCCTCGTCTGCTCCGCAGCCATATCTATCCAGGGCCCTGGGGCAGGGGGACACCTCAGCTCTGTTACCCTTCAAGTTTCCACCAGGGTGCAACACGCCCGTCCAAAAGCCCCAGCGGGTTAGCAGAGACTGCCTTGTTTAGATGGGGAGGGGCACTGGAGGAAGGCAGCAGGCCTCAGGATTTAGGACTGTCCTAGTTGGTGGCTGGGGCAACAGGAAGGGGAAAATGTACATAGAAAAGGAAGCTGGGGACACAATATAATCTTAAAGGAGCTTATTACTTTGCCTAGGGTGGTTCTTCATGGACGTAAAATCTGCTCCAGATCCCAGAATGAGCAATAAAATAGAAATATGAGCTCCTATCAATTCCACTTGGTTTTCACAGCTTCCTTTAATGACCCCTGCCTCCTGTTAGGAACTCTGGCACTAAGAAGTAGAAGCCTACTCCCTGGCTCCTGCCCCCACCCGATCACAAGCCTCTGGGCTCGAGGTCCACGACACACATCGTCACTGTCAACGTGGGCAGGTCCACAGCTCTGGGCATGAAGGCTACTACTCACTGAAGTGGTCCTGGATCTTCATCAGCAGGGGCAGCTTATCCACCTCGATCATGTTGAAGGCAAAGCCTCTTATCCCAAAGCGGCCTGTCCGCCCAATACGGTGGAGGTAGGTCTCATAGTCTGGCTCCTTTGCTGGGTTCACAGGCAGGTCAAAGTTCACAACAATCGTGACCTGCTTCACGTCAATCCCTGGAAGAGGAACGACACTGCAGGGTCCTGCAACTTTTTCCTCAGGACATAGCTATTCAAGAACCACATTTGCCGAGGGAATTCTCATTTAATAGACACAATCTGTAAATCAAACCTGCTTTTACGTAAATGAAATAGGTCCTTTGGTCAGGCAGTGTGCTTGCAAGTATGTATGTCTATGATGCTGGATAAGAATGTCAGTAGAAGCGAATTATACAGAAGTCTAAATATGTACAAAGCGCGCGTGCGTGTATGTGTGTGCACATGCGTGTGTGCGTGTGTGTTGGGGAGGGGCCCTCAGCAGGTCACAGAGCCCTTCCATCTTCTCCCCCCCCCACTGTGCTAAGTGCCCAGCAAGCCCCTTAGTCTCACATCCCCCTACCCATCACAGGGCCCCAGCTCCACCCCATTCCATGGCCATTGTTCCCGTCTGGTCATTTTATCCATTGCCTCAACTGTTACAACAATTTCCGGACTGGTCTCCCCAATCCCTCATCTCCCACTCCTCTAATCGTCACCGTGGTCACCACAGCAACGTCCAGAGCACTTGTGTTTAGTATCCAGCTGCCCAAACAGTACAGGATAAAGTACAAACCACTCAAGACTTCCAAGAGTTCTCCCCTTCCTTTCACACCTTTCACTCCTAATGTTTCCTAGGAAGACGTGTGTGCTCACTTAGTACCTCCATTCCTCAACACTAACAAGCTGTCGGGGTCATAATCCTCGTCCTGCCTGTACTGTGCTTTGACTCTGGAGCAATTTGTGCCCTCTTTTCTCTGGGGTCTGGAGTTGTGCTGTCCAGTCTGGTAACCATTGGCCTTACGGCTATTTAAATTAATTCAAATTAAAAATCCAGTTCCTCAGCCATACTAGTCACACATCAAGTGCTCAAGAGCCACCATATATGGCTTGGACAGCAGAGAATAGGAGATTTATATCAATGCAAACATTTCTATTGGCTAGTGCTGGTCTAGAGGGTCAGGAGTCTAGGCAGCATGCTCCCGAGGGGAAGGAAGCTCGTCCTTTTTTAGGCTACTCCTCCAAATGCCAAGCTCAGCACTCATGGCAGGTCCTCGGTTCTATCTGGTGAACTAGTAATAAATTAGGAAACATGGTTTGAGTCTGTGGTGTAGGCAAGGATACAGGAGGAATGAGGAAAGTACGAAGGCCCTCCTCTTGAAAAAACAAAGATTCTTCTTCCAGTAGTCAAGAGTTTTAAAATTAAAAACACCTCAGAGATGACCAACATCATTAGTCATCAGGGAACACAAGTTGAAAACACGAGATACCACACAAATCTACTAGAAAGCTTAAGATGAAAAAAGAGTGTCAATAGCAATTACTGACAAGGATGGAGAACAACTGGAACTCTCCTGTATTGCTGGTAGAGCTGCAAAAGGGTACAGCCACTCTGGAAAACAGTTTTGCAGTTTCCTATAAAGCTAAACATACACTTACCACATGACCCAGAAATCCTCCTCCTAAGCATTTACCCAAGAGAAATGAAAGCATATGTCTACATAAGCCTTATACATGAATGTTTATTACAGCTTTAGTCCAAACAGCCCCAAGCTGTAACCAGTCCAAATGTCCATCAGCTGGTGAATGGAAGACCTAATTGTGGTACAACCCAGTCAATGGAATACTACTCAGTAATATCAAGGAATGACCTACAGAACACTGATGAATTCCAAAGTACTATGTCAAGTGGAATAAATCAGACACGAAGGCTACCAGCTGTATGATTTAACTTACATGTCATTCTGCAAAAGACAAAAATACAGAGACAGAAATCTGGTCAGTGGTTGGCAGGGGTCATTAGTTACAGAGACTGGTTGAAAATGGACACTGAGAAATGTTGAGGGGAGATGGAAATGTTCCATATTTTGATTACAGTGATGGGTACGTGACTATATATGTTTGTCAAAACTCTCTGAAACGTATCATTAAAAAGAGTGAATTTTATCATATGTAAATGATACCTCAATACACTTGACTTTAAGTGCATACACATACACACCTCGAGCACAGACGTTGGTTGTTATAAGAACTTTCTCCTTCCCATCTCGAAACCTCTGAATGACGGAAGCTCGCTGATCCACAGTCAGCTCTCCACTTAACAGAGACACCTGGTGGCCATCCTTTATCATCTCCACGGTCAACCATTTGGCATTTTGACGAGTCTGCATGAAAATCAAAACCCAGCATGGCGCCCAAGTTGAAGCAGCCTGGCTATGTGTGCAGCGCTCACGTCTGCAGGGCATGGGAGCTGGGGGTGCTGCAGAGGAGTTTTGCTTCACCTTCCCTTTGGGGCCTAGAGGGATCTGAGAATGTGGCAGGGGATTCTCCCTCCCCCGTGCTTTTTAAGGGGCACATCCTCTCAACCTGTAAGAGCTTTGGCTTCTCAGCCCTGAAACAGAGAATAAAATGCTCTGCCCACCTCTCATGGTGGTCTGATGACAAAATGAGGTCACCTAACGATGACATCCTTGTGTACGCCAGGCACTTTGCTAAAACCTTTACGTGCATCACGTTCATCTGCTTTCATAATGATTTGATGAAGTAACTACCTAAGTTCATTTTAAAAAACTGAAAAATAAACCCAAAGCTTAAAACCATTAAGTGATTTGCCCAAGGTCACATGGCTAGTCCGTGGCAGAGCTGAGCTTTCCTTCACTCTACAAGTATGTTTCCAGGGCCATCCATGTGCTGGGTGGGGCTATTCTAGGGCGGGGGCATGAAGGGGAGTGCAACAGGTGAGAACCTGCTCTCGTGGAGCTGACAGTGTGCACATGGTGGTGAAAAAATACAACCAAGACATGAACACGAGAAACGTCAGATAGGAAAAGTAAATACGATGATAAAAACAAGGGGCTGTTAATAGTGAGTGGCTGAGTGGCTACTTTGCTTATAGTAAGTTAGGAGGAGAAGAGAACATTCTGAACCTGATAAAGGGTATCTGTGGAAACACTACAATAAACATCAACCTGAATGGGGAAGTGTTAGAAGCAGTTCCTCTAAAAGAAGGATGCCCAGGGAGTTCCCTGGTGGCCTAGTAGTTAGGATTCCAGGCTTTCACTGCCGTGGCCCAGGTTAAATCCCTTGTCAGGCAACTGAGATCCCGCAAGCGGCACGGCGCGACCAAAAAATAAAGAAAGAGAAAAAGAAATAAAAGAAGGATGCCCTCTGTTTCACACCATATTGAAGTCCTATTCCATTACTTCAGTTTCACCCATAAAATACAGATAATCTCTATTCAGAGTTGCTCTGAAGATTAAACAACATAATGTACAAAAAGCACCCAATGCGGTGCCCGGCTCCACCTGCACAGAAATCTGGGCATGAGTAAGACAAGTCCCGGCAGACTTACGTGGCAGAATATGATGGCCTGGCCAATGGTGATGCCACCGTAGATGTTGCACAGAGCCTGGTACTTGTCTTTCCTATTCTTGCACAACACGTAATACTGTCGGATGTTGTTCAGGGTCAGCTCCTCTCTTCGTAACTTGATAACGTTGGGGTCAGGAATGATTCGCTCCGCAAACTGCCACACGGAGTCTTCAAAGGTCGCCGAAAAGAGGAGCATCTGGCACCCGGATGGTAAAGCTCTACGAGAGAGGAGGGAAGAAGGCCGTCACCCGACGGCCAGGCCTGTCCCTCTCCTTGGGGGGGCAGCTTCCAGCACCTGACGCCCACGGCCATCAGCTGCTCCCCACGCCCCTGCTCCTGCTCTGGGGTCACCGCGAAACGTGCTGCGGCCACGACAACTACACCTGCTGCAGAGCACCGTGTGTCAGCCCCTCCTGCCCACCAAGAATTTGGGGAAACGGATACGCTGAATGTAGGGCTCCAGAGTGAAGTTTAGGTAAGTCATCTGGGTTTTCACGCCAGTCTTCTCCTTAGGAGAGACGGGCTCGTGGAGCCTAGGGTGTTAGTCTAGGTGCTGTTTACGGCAATCATCCCGCACAAGTTCCATGCGGATGAAGGGCATAGAGGCTCACCATTCGATGGCAGGTGTTCTATCTCTGGGGCGGGAAAGAACAGCCACATTAAGTCTATTTGGAATGGGAAGAACCTGGATATAAATAAAAGGGGAGCAGAAGGCGAAGATGCTACTGCATGTGGAACGTAAACTGAACCCACAGTGAACAGAGGCTAATTCATACCAAGTTCAGAAAAAAGGCAAAATGAATGTACGGAGTCAGCAGTCAGGATACAGCTAAGCCTGTGGAGGAGAGAGGGGAGGGTGACAGGAAAGGGGCTGCAGGGGACTCCCAGGTGCCAGTGAAGTTCTATGTCGTGACCTGGGCCATTGTCCCATGAGCACAGCCTCTCTGTGATAGTTCAACCAGCAGTACACTTAGGATTTGCGTATTCCTCTGCACATATTTTATACATCAATTAAAATGTTAATTCTTTAAACAACAAAATAGAAGAGAGACCAGAGGGGAATCACTGCCTTTGAGAAGACAACAGAGCACTTAGAGAAGAAGCTGTTAGGTCTAAAAGGGAGGTGAGCTCATACAGTCCAGCAATTCCCAAACGTTATTTCAAGCCTGGGACCTGAATCATCTGGGAGCTTTTCAAACAACAATCGGACCGATTTCTGGTTGGCCACGGGAGACTACGTTTGTTACCTTCTCAGTGTCCAGCATCCCACTAATGTGACCATAAAGTGATTAAGATATGAACTCACAAAACGTGCAGAATAAGAGAAACGGGTGGATATTTCAATATATTTTTGCAAGATGGAAAAGTGTGATAACCAAGAAAGTGGATGAAGCTACAATGTGAGCGCTACAGAGGGAAGTGCGGATGCAAAGGCAGCGGTTCCCTCAGAACCACTGGGAGGCCTAGGACGTGCAAGACCAGAGGCCTGGTGGGGGTGGGGTGAGGGCTGTGAGAAGACATGAGGAGAATCTGGATCAGCAGGCGGCGGCAC
The DNA here is from genome assembly GCF_949752795.1 of Hyperoodon ampullatus. NCBI lineage: Eukaryota > Metazoa > Chordata > Mammalia > Artiodactyla > Ziphiidae > Hyperoodon > Hyperoodon ampullatus. The sequence goes on from NC_136920.1 coordinate 89,548,808, forward strand.
TCGGCCATCTGCTCTCCCACACCCTTCACCTGGAAAAAGAGGGCACTAGGACTTGTATCCCAAGGCTGCGGCCATTTCATTCCAGAAAGAAAACCTATACAAATTGTCCAAGGGAAGGAAACATGGGCTGTTCTGCAGAACACACTGGATTTTGAAGACTAAGTATGAAAAGAAAGAATGCAAAATATTTCGTTAACAATTTTTAGATTGATAACATTACTTGTTAAGATGCTATTTTTGATATGTCACGTTAAATAAAATATTTTATAACATGAACTTCACCTGTTTCTTTTTTAATGTGGCTATTAGAACATTTTAAATTACACATGTGGCTTACATTATATTTCTATTGGACAGTGCTGTGATTTAATGTATTTTAAGCAAAAGAAAGGAAAACTGAACAATGGAGGGATGAACAACCAACATGAATACTCTAATTTTACTTAATATTCTTTTTAGTAGAAAGCCCTTTTTGACTACTGAATCTCCCCTGGACTTCCGCATCTTTTATTCACTGTTACATTTAAACATACCAACTTATTGGTAGGGGATGGCAAGAAGGGAGTCTTGCTTGATCCTGGGCCCACATTTTTTTAAATAGGAAGGCTGGATGAAAACAGATACAAGGAGCAGCTGGACCCCACCCTTCTCTGGCAGCTCAGCTTGTACAAGCAGAAGAGCCTCAGCAGAAGGTGAGGGTAAAGCAGACAGCTGAATAGGGGATCAAGTGAAAATGCGTATACTGAACGGTGGAGCCCTCGCAGCCCATCCACCAGAGCATCCTGCTGTGCTCCCAGGATGCTGGCAGTGGAGTGTCCCAGGAAGGAGATTAGACACATTACATACTCCTAAAGACCTCCAGGTGACAAGCATCCTCAACTGAAGCTTCCAAGTTACAAGCCCCAACCGTGCACACAGGGCTGTCGATAAATACGCTTTCTAGTTCCTCAGCTTGGGTTACGAAAGGCTAGTGCAGGGTCACCAGATGTGAGGAGGAAAGATCTGCCACAAAGACAGACTGTAGCCAACAAGCACAAAAGGAAACTTAGATCACTCAGAGACAGGGTTGAGAACAGAAAAAAACTGTAATGCTCTAATTAATATCCTCAAAGAGATAACTGTAGATATCATATAACTTTCTTGTGTGATGGATGTTTTGCATCCATAAGACAAGAAAAGGAAGCTATGGAAAAGAAATAGAGGACAATGCCGGTATGATCCAGACCAGACAGAAAAAGGCTAACCGACTGTGTTATTTTAGTGACGGATGGAATGACACATACAACTGGGTTAAAGAGGTAAATAATGGAAACAGAGCAGACTGCACCAAATGAAGGGATGAATTCGGGACTAGGCCTGGCGGAGAAGGGATGTGGAAAGCATATATGGAAACTGAATCGCACAAGTTCAGGATGAGACAGGCAATACTTCTAAATTAAGTTTTTTGCCTCCTCCAAACACACCAGTGCTCAGCTGAATTAGTTTGCCCACACCATGCAAAGGGGCACGTGTGACTGTATCTTTCCCTTGCCATCCCTATGAAACTGAGTAAAGTTACATTTCCTGGTTCAGAGGCTGCAAGTAAAGGGTCCTGCGGGTGAATGGCAGGAACTTTTGATAACAGACGTCTTTCCTCTCTCAGTGTAGAGTGGAGTGTCTCAGATCTTACCAGAGACCATGCTTCTACAGTATATCCAGTGAGATTTCAAATCACGGCAACACAAAATACACACCCCCCACCTCCAATCTCTTAGGTACTTGGTTTTGAAAAAATGGAGTCTCAAAACATCTTTTTGGCTTCTATGAAGTTTTTATCCAACACAGAAAATATACAACAGAAGACTGTTGACATTGTATCCAAATACAAATTAGCCTTTGTTCAACTCCCTGCATGAGCAGCAGACAGTGCAAATGTATATTCTGGCATATTCCATTCAGTCTATAAATTCCTTATCAAAGAACATGAAAAGATCTTACCAGCTAAATGTCCTGCATCCTTTGTATACAATACTTCTAAAAACACATACAATTTGCTTACCTGTGATACTGAGCTTTTCATTACCAAAGTTTTGGGTCACTTTGTTATTTCAAACTTGCAGAAGCCTTACTAAGGTTTCAAACTGTGCAGAAGTGGACGTAGAGCTACCTCAGACGTGTGCCTACAAGATGCCTGCCATTGCAGCTGGCCAGTGAAAAGATTTTAAATGTTGGCCTATTTTCAAAGTTTGAGACAAAAAGAATGTCCAACTCCAACTTGGGAATACATCAAGGATGAGAATGGAGAAAAAGATTATAGTAAAGTAGAAATAACACACTGTTTCTCCATAACTGTCTGATGACTTGTGAAGAGGCCTTGTACTGACTGCACCTGAGCTGTCTGGTGTTCTGTAAAGGCTGCAACAAAAACTGGTAGCACAAAATGACTCATTTTTCCTTTTTTTAGGAATAAAACTGCTGCAGAAGTTGAAAAATGTCACCAGAAAAGGACAGCCAAGTTGAGGACTTTCTCATTTCTTTACTAAATTTGTAAAGAATCCATCTTTCCGTTTGACAAGTTTAAGTCACCTCTGTGCTTTATAATCATTTTCCCTGAGGAGAAGAGGTTTCACTTATGATGACATCTAATAGACTTCAGAGTGTCTGAAAATGATGGACATTTTAGACATAGATAACCTAAACAATGGATTTATAGATGCAAAGGATCTGAATGACAAACAGTTGTTCCACTGAAACAAGCCTGCAGATACAGTGGAAGAACATTTTGAAGGAGCTAGAAATTGATTCTTGCAAGTCTAAAAACCACCATTGCTAGTAGGTAAACTCCTAAGTATTCTATGCTTGAACACTTTTGTTCAGAGGATATCACACTGGATGATACCAAGAATCAGTGTGGGCTTCTACTGTATATAAAATAGATAACTAATAAGGATCTACTGTATAGAACAGGGAACTCAAATCAATACTCTGTAATGACATATATCAAAAAAGAATCTAAAGAAGACTGAATATATGTATACCTATAACAGATTCACTTTGCTGTACAGCAGAAAACTAACACAACACTGTAAATCAACTATACTCCAAAAAAAAAAAATCAGTGTGGGCTTAATAAGGGCAGAGCTGCAAGTCAAAATGAATTTTAGATTTGACTGTATTCTGTTTTACTGCCACATACAAGAAAAGAGGGCTGCAGGGAGTTCAGAGGATACTGGAAAAGAGAGAGTCAAAATATCTTACCACACTGTGAGACAGAAAAAAAAGTGTCATTATTGTTTCTGTCATTAAATACAGGTACAGTAAGTCCCCTACATACGAACCTTCAAGTTGTGAACCTTCAAAGATGCGGATGTGTGTTCACATGTCCAATCACGTTAGTTCACGTGTCTGGCGTATGTTGTCACATGCATGCATCCTCTACAAGTGGTTGTGCTTTTGTGTACTTTACTGTGCCAGAATGTATAGAGTACAGCAGTACAGTGTCTTTATTTGAAGCAAGAGGACGACTTCACTGAACTCCTTGCTGTGTAACACGAGGCGCTTACTAATGAAGACCTGATGGAATTGGAGGCCCAGAGAAAGGACGAAGAGAGACAAGAGGAAGAAGAAGTAACTGAAGAACTGAGGAGATCCACGACGCAGGAAATGGCAAGGGGATTTTCTTTATTTGAGGAGGCACTGTTAGTTTTTGACGCACAGGACCTGAACGTAGAACGGTACACAAAGGTTGCAGCAGCCGTTCAGAATGCAATCTAGTGCTACCGTGTCATCTATGATGAGAAAAAAAGAGCTACTACCCAGACATCACTGGATCATTTTTTTCAAGATAGAATTAAATCCAGCAAAGAACCAAAACCTTTAACATCAACCTCAGGCGTGAGTGAAACTGCAGCTTGCCCTTCGTCTCCTATTGCTGACGATCCTTCAGCTCTACCGTCTCCCACCTCCTCTCCCTCCTCCAGTCAGTAACTCTTCTTGCCTGTTCACTCGATGCCAGCCCCTGGATGCCAGCTGTTGTACTGTACTACTGTACTTTTCAAGGTACTGTACTGTAAGATTAAAAGTGTTTATTTTTTGTGTTTGTTTTTTATGTATTATTTGTGTGAAAAGCATTATGAACCTATTACAGTACAGCACTATATAGCCAACTGTGCTAGTTGGGTACCTAGGCTAACTTTGTTGGACTTATGAACAAACTGGACTTAACGAACACGCCCTCGGAACGGAACTCATTTGTATGTGGGGACGTACTGTAACATGTTTAATTAGTTCTATCGTATTTACGTTCTCCTCATAAATAGTTCTATCATTATGTATCTTAAGCATATACAATAGGGAATTCCAGGGAGGTCCAGTGGTCAGGACTCAGTGCTCTCACTGCTGAGGGCCCGGGTTTGATCCCTGGTTGGGGAACTAAGATCCTGCAAGCTGTGTGGTGTGGCCAAAGAAAAAGAAAAAAAAAAAAGAATATACAATAGCACAGCCTCCAAAATTTAAGCAGCCAGTCATGTTTAAAAAGATTAAATTGCTATATCAGAGACGAAACATTATTGTTGTATTTTTCTCATACATATTATTTAATTAGTTCTCTTATGAATTACTACTAATTGCCAGTTTAGTTCTACAGTTGTTTTGTTTAAATAGTAGCACTAATGGAACAGAAAAGTACAGAATAATACATAATTTCAAATAAACATATATTTTCCATATTTTATGTTAAAGTAATAACACATGCACGATTATTTCTTCTGTATTATAGTTATATATACATATACATATATATATGAGATATATGTGTGTGTATGTATGTACATATATATTTGCCTGCTATGACTGTATCCCGGGTTGTCTTCCTAAAAAGTTGGTCACCGCAGGGAAATAAGTAACATAAGAAATTTCCCCAGATCTGGCAGGCACAAGTTTTGGGAATGAAAAGAGTGTGCCATGTGTTTGGTACAATGAAGAAAAAAAAGATCTGAACCAAAGCACATCATTGAGAAGTTTCAGTACATCATGGAGAAAAAGATTCCAAAACCTTCTAGAGAGGAAAAAACAGATCACAGACAAAAGTCTGAGGATCAGGATGACATTAAACTTTCCAGCAGCAACACTCTGGAAACAGAGTATTAATTATAGTAAAAAAAAACAACCACTTTTCTGTTTTCAACACTGTCTCCGAATTTACTGGGAGAAAGCTTTTCAAGACAGGATTCCACATCCAGGGAAACTCAACCCAAAGATCAAATTTACAGGTACAGTAAAAACATTTTCAGACAAGCAGGGGCTAGGAAATGAACTTCCTACACATCCTTTTGCAGGAAGCCATTAGCAGATACATTCCAGCATATTCAGTAAACCAACAGTAAACCAAGAAGGACCCACAAGACAGGAGATTCAAAACTGTTAATGAGGACAGGGGAAACCTGTAATGCGGCTGTGACCACAGGACTGGAGTGCAGCCAGTCCAGGCTGAAACTGGAGACAGTGAGTGTGGGAGATCTTCCAGAAAGTAAGAAACCGATGGAATTTTAAGATGTATTTGACTATCTGGAGATATCATGGACATATGACACGTATGATGAAACAGGTAGAGAAAAATTAAAGACCGCTACACAGTGACAGTAACCAAATGAAGGAAAAGAGGCAACTCTAGGGGGAGAAGCACAAGAAAAACATAATAATAAGAATTCAATACTCAGCAGTGAACGCTATTTGTGTTGTGATAATGATATCAATACCAGCCGTGAATGTAACCAACAACGTTGTATATAATGAATATACAACGAGAAATAGCAATGTGAGCAGGTTATTTATAGATATGAAAGTTAATGTCAGACAGTATTCTCTAGGGGTTGGGGCAGGGGATTACTGGTTATCATTACAAGTCTTTCAATATTATACTTGAATTTAACACAGTGTATAAATACTTTATTTAAAAATGAGCGATGCAGACTCTTAAAGCCCACTCCCAAAAATTCTGATTCAGTAAGGTTCAGGTTAGGCCTGATAATCTGAAATTTTAAGCCCCTTGGTGATCCTGGGAGAGAGGCCTAGGAAATCGACAGGATTTATTTAACAACTTACAGGCAAAGTCAGGACTAGATACTAGGCTCCTGATCCCAGGCTACTGTGTCCTCACAATAGCGCTATCAGGTTTTAATGAATTCTCTTTAGAATTTTGCTCAAGTATAAGATTACTGGCAAAATTTGGTGCAGACCCACTGTATATGGATTCCGTCTGTAAGCCTGTAGCACAAGAGTAAAGCAATCAGGCAAGATTACAAAATGAAGAAGTTGGGAAATTACAGCAGGCTGAAGGCCCATTGACCTGGTGAAAATAATGAAAATCCAACTTGTTTTAAAGGTGAAAGAAGTGGGGAATAAGCAGTAAAGACAATTGGGAGCAGCAGACAAATGAAACTCCTCCCCTGGACAGAAGATCCAGGAAGAAAAGGCTGGATGTGAAGGTTACCTTTGAATACGGATGCTTTGGTCTGAGAATCCTTGCGTGTTGATCATCACATCTGCTTCATCCAGGACAAACACACGAATCTTAGTCAAATCAATTAATTTTTGCTTGAAACACCAATCTAGGACGGTCCCAGGAGTGCCAATTATAATCTGTTTGGTGATATGAGTGCCTCTGGGAACTAGGGAGCAAAGGAAAAGGGTTTAAAGGCTTCCTTCAGATGCAAACGGCTCTAACCATCCACAATTCCTGGTAATGAAACACATTTCCTAATGCTTTTCCAAGTGCCAACCCTGAGGGTCTTTGTGGTTTTTGATTTTACAGAGTTTTAGGATAAATTCCCAAATTTCTAGATTTACAGTAATGACAACAGTCGTGCATATTTGATTCTGCCCCACGGTCATTTAAAAAGCCACCCTGGAGCATTCCCATTGTCCTACAGAAACACTGGCACAGCAGTGAAAGGCCTACAAATCTTCCCCAAATGGAAAACAACCAAAATGTCTATCAACAGGTTACACGAAATAAATGACAGAATATTATACAGCTAGTCAAGAGAATGAGGTGGGGCTATACATACTGACATGAAAAGATGTTTAAAACGCGTAAGTTTTTGAACAGTATGAAAAAAAATGCTCCCATTTTTGTAAGCACTCAAAAACAAAACAGAAAAACACACAAAGATTTGTTAACAAAACCACAGTTGTCTTTGGAAATAGGTTTTTGAAAGAAAGAACAACTTTCACTTTTACCTTTGAATTTTCTGTGTTTTAAAGTTTTTTTTTCACTTTATGCATGTAATACTTTAATGAAAAAGTGAAACAATAAAAGCTGTTCTGCACAAAACAACTGAGCCTCACAGAAAAGAACAGGCAAAAGCATCCTCTTCTGGGCTGTGGGAATGATGCAGCTAACATTTACTGGGTCCTTATGTGCCAGGAGTGTGCACAGTGCTTTATCTGTATCATTTTATTTAATTCCAGTAACAACTCTATGATATAGGTGCCATTATATCCACCATTTTAGAGGCAAGAAAGCAGAGAAAGGATATACCACGACTGTGTTAGTGGTGCAGTCGGGATTTAAAATATCAGCCAGGGCTGGCTTGCTGGTACGTACTTCGATTCCCTCGAATAGCATACATCACTTGAACATCCACGCAGAATTTCCCCATCTGTTCGACCACACGGCCAGTTTGCAGAGCCAGTTCATAAGTAGGAGCCAAGCAGAGGCACTGAGAGAGGGAGAGAGGGAGAAGGGGGGAAGGAGAAAGGTTCATAACGGCCATTGTGCAATTCTGAAATACAATTAACATTTGTGGAGGGAGAGGCACAGAAGTGAAACTGGAGATTTGGGCTGAAGAGAATATTTTTACTTGAATACGACTTGGCAGCTGATAGATCTAGGGTGAATGTTCAGTATGGACGGGGAGAAGGGGCTGACGGATGAAGCAGCAGCTTCCTTTTATATATTCCTCTCGGAAAGGTCATGAAGAAACACAGGTTACGGGTCACGCTGTTTTGGTAGGGGAAAAATGGGATGTAGGGGGGCTGCGAGTCAAAAAGAGAAGGGATGCAAGACTAATTACAGCTTGAGTGTGGTCCCCATCACCTCTTCCCTGATATTAAAAGTCTGCCCATTTCCAGAGCACTCCCTGCTTGGGCCAATCCATCTTACACATCTCTGGCAGAATGTTCCCTGAAACTCTTTCATTTGTTACTTCTATCCTCCCTATAAATGGTGGTTGTTGATGAATGAAGATGTCGATGGAAGAAACTGGTGATATTTAACGCATTTTTGAACTTCAATTAAGGATCTGAGATAGAGAGAGGGAAACACAGCTAAAGTGATAAAAACAGTTTCCACACACATTTCTCAACATGTGTTCAAGCATGGCTTCTCCTAAAGGATTTTTACTCATGATATCAAACCCCAGATATAAATTTCCCTGAACTTGTCTAAAGAAAGCACAGGATTTCCTATGCCTGTCACAAGTCACCCACCCACATCCATGTCCACGGGTTATCTTGCTGCGCAGGCTGTAAACTTCCTGAGGGAAGCCTTGCTGCCCCACAGCTTTGAGCCCACCCAACACTTGGGCTCCCAGTTTGTCAACCAGTTCAATGAACACAGGTTGGAGAAAGAAGGAAAGATCACCAGATACTTTCCATGTATTGACACTAGGTTGGGAGAAGGGCAAGTGCAGTTCCAGCCCCTGCTCAGTCGCTCTCTGACAGCTGTGACCTCACGTGTGACCTTTCCCTCTCCAAGCCTCTGTTTCCTTCTCCACTAAATGGGTAGGAGGGACTGGGTGACCTACAGCTATATAGCTATCACTACTGAATGCTCACTTTATGTTGAGCACGGTGCTAAAAATGTACATTAATTCACTCAATCTGCATGACAATCCTATGAGGCAGGTATTCATTCATTCATTCATTCAATGTTTAAGGAGTGGTTTCTACAAGCCAAGCACTGTGATTGAAGTTAGGGTTCAAGGGTGAACAGAACAACTGTGATCCATACCTTTATAAGTGTTATCTTTACTGACAAGAAAACATACTCCAAAAGATTTACAACCTCGCCTAAGACTTTCAGCTGGTAAGTAGAGAGGCTGGAATTGGAACCAGTCAAACTATAAAGCCTGTGCTCTCAATCACTGCCCCATACTGCTGCCCAATGCTCTGATTTTATGAAAGAATGTCTATTCTAAATGTCATCACGTCATTGCAGCAATATTGCCTATTACTAAAATATCTTTGGCACCGCAAGCATTCCCATCTCTCTCCCAGCCTTTCCTTACCTGTGGAAACAATTCCAAGGCATTAACTCTGCTTAGCATTGCCAAGACAAAAGCAGCTGTCTTTCCTGTTCCAGACTGACTCTGGGCTATGAGGTTCTGAGGTCTGTAGAAAAGAGGATATGCTGGACATAAACTGAATACAAGCTCCTGGGCATAAACTGAATATAAGAGACTAAAAATAACCAGTTGGAATACCACTACCCTAGAAACTCACGGATGTGCCAGCATCATAGGGAGAGCCATCTCTTGAATTTTGGATGGTCTATTAAATCCCATTGCATAGATCCCATTTAGTAACTCTTCTTTTCTGTCAAAAAAAAAAATCAAATACTTAAAGTCTGTGATGCGTCAGTAGCCTCAGAAATACAAACTTGAAAGGTGCATTTCTAAATTAGGCCACTTTGCAACTGAGTATAAAAAGTAATATTTGGAAATATACAAGTTAAACCTCAACTCTCAAACATATACAATCATGTCTGCACAGTTGGAGAACTAAAGTAATAAGTTATGTCATAAGCCCAGGCCAAGGATAGTAGTAAGGGCCTAACGTTGAACTTTCTCTTGAACCAAGAAAAAAAAAGGAAAAACTCATCTGATAGAAGTGCATCAATTTTCCAGTAGAGTTTTATTTTCCACACAAGCAGAAAACTAAGTGAGATTTATTGTTTATTTCTTTTTAGTCAATGACAAACTTTAATGTTTCAATGGCAATTTTCAGAGAAAACAAAATTTCATTTAGGTGATTCTTATATCATTTCTCTCTAGGAGCAGAAGACGCAATATTAGCTCATTCTTCCGAGCTAGTATTTTTAAATGTGTCTTTCCTCGGGTCTCAGGATAGATGTTAGAAAGAGGATAAAGTGAAGTAGGCTGGAATACTTCCACTACAATGACATGCACATTTTGGACATGCTTAATTGGTAGATTAATTGGTAGATTACTGGCAGCCAACCTTTAATCATAAGTAAGCTTCTCCCCAACTAGAAAGCAGGCATTGGGATTTTGGATTTGCCCACTTAGGTAAGTCCGTATCAGTAACTCGACCTATTCAAATACATTTCCTTAATGCCAGTTGATAACTCCCTAGGAAATGCAAACCTACTTGGGAAAGTTATTCATTTAAATACCATCTGAGACAAAAAAAAATAACTAAAAAGGTAAAAGCTTGTAACTTATCTAAAGGGGTATTTGGGTCATCAAAATTCCTGTTATCTGTACTCTGGTATGGAGAGTAGCAATATGGCTGTGTCTGGCTTAGTTGTCCCCCTTAGCACAGCAAGGTTAAAATATTTTACCATCAAAAATGTTCTCAAGTCATTGGACAATTCAGATATCTTAGTGTTCCTCTTTGAGGTATATTTTAATTGCATGCAAAATGTCCACATCTCATTTGAATATTGACCATTGGAACACGAAGGAGATCCTGATGATTATTATTAGCAGATTAGTTTGTTCTGTGCTATGCTCTCTGGAATTTTCCTACACTTAAAGTAAAAATACTCGGGCTTCCCTGGTGGCACAGCGGTTGAGAGTCCGCCTGTCAATGCAGGGGACACGGGTTTGTGCCCCGGTCCGGGAAGATCCCACATGCCGCAGAGCGGCTGGGCCCGTGAGCCATGGCCGCTGAGCCTGCGTGTCGGGAGCCTGTGCTCCGCAACGGGAGAGGCCACAACAGTGAGAGGCCCGCATACCGCAAAAAAAAAAAAAAAAATACTCACAGCCGCAGCTCTTCAAATGTTTTCACCGAGTAGAGTGGAGAGCTGGGATCCTTTTGTAAGACTTCAACTCGGTGACTGGATTCTACTAAGGACTGCCGGATTAACTTGTTCAAGAGTGAATTAGCTGCCAAATCCACTAGAAAAACAAGGATAAAACAGGGGATATTACAGGGGGAAAGTCAACCTCTAACCTCAACCAAGCCTACATCTATTGCCAGCAGACCTAATTTTTCCTTGCCAGCTGAAAATTCGTAACCCATTCCTGCATATTCTATTTCAATTTCCTCTAAAGAAGTAATCCTGACTCCTAAGTTAGTATTTCTTCTGACATTCACTATTTATAAAGAAAACAGAAGCAAAGATGGTTCTTTTCCAATTAAGATGGTATTATTCACCCACGTTGTGAAAGTCATGATTAAAGGAAACAGAATGCCAGTAAATACACACAAATGAATTTATTTCCTACCTCCATCTTCTTCACCATCTTCTTCAGTCTTATTAACAGAACCGTCTAAAAGGATGGAAGAGAAACAACTGTAAAGATAAATGCCAAGCAGGAACGTCCAGCGTATCATCCCAGTTTCTCCTGCCGACTCTACAGTGTGTACAAAGGAAGGGTCAAGCAGTGGAGGAGTGGGTAAAAAAATTGGAAAGGTAGTGGAGGGTCTTGAATGCTAAATTAAGGGAGCCAAAGTTGCCAGGGACATGAGGAAAGCAATGCTTTTTAAATGAACTGAGCCCAATCTTCTTTAACAACACTCACCTACGTTTGTAACGGTAGTACTCTTAATACCCCAAAGGTTTTTCCGGGGATGGATGACGTTTGAAAACTATTGAAAGATACAAATTTCAGTCAACATGGGGAAGCAAGGCATCAAGCAGCCCAGTGCCACCCCCCTAACACGGGCTGGAAGGGAGGCAGGGAAGGCCACGCCAATACTGTTTCCTTTGTGATATTATGTATTAACGGATTCCTTTGAGAAGCAGGTCTCCTGTATGAATTATCCTAAAATCAGAGGAGACTTTCTACTCCCTTGTAAATGAAGTTCCTCTTTATAAGCCTCCAGTCTAAATGTGACAGTCTTCGGGGGGTCACAGCACGAGCAAGGGATAGCAGATAGGAAAGCGCGTTGGTAGATGAGATGGAGGCTAGCTGAGGCTTAATGGTCAAATTGGGACAGTAGAAAACTCGGTCTACTTGGGGCTCCCAGCTGCTTTCCCTCCCGCAGGTGTCTTCATTTTGCCTTTTCAAACCAAAGGTCTTGTTTCTCTCGGGGTCTCCTTTCCTGTGGCCCTCTTCCAAATCCTTGTCACACCTCCCCACCACCATCTGACACCTGGCTCCAAACCCTAGCGGAGCTCTCCCTTCCCCTCCCCAGCACATTTCCCTCCGGGAGTGCTGTTCTAGCCCCTGCCCCCTTGCCCTCCCCGGCTCGGTGGCAGTTACGTGGCCGTTCGGCTGCTCGCTCTCCGCAGCCCCTGCATCGCCTGCCGAAAATAACGACGCCATAGCTGCGATCGCTACTTCCGCTCCCAGCACGTGCGGTCGCCACAGGCGCGAGGTAGTGCCGGGCCTCACCCAGCGGCCAATGGGCTTTCTCGGGGGGCCGACCAGCCGCCGCGCGCAGGCGCCCGAACTCCGAGGTGGTGGAAGGAGTCGGGGGAGGAGGGCGGGGTCCGCGCAGGAGGGAGCTGGCTGTAGTGGTCCGCCAGTAACCCCAGTCAGCGCCAGGCGTTGGAAACCCGGCCGGGGCGCTATCGTGGTGAACGTTCTTCCGAGGCTGACCTCTGCTGAGCCAACAGCAGCGTGGGACTCTAAGCGGCAGCAATCTCCATACTGATTCGAGAGTCCTACCTCTCCTACCCCACCACCCTCTCCCCAGACTATTCTCCTGGTGGTGAGGCAGGACCCCTCCACCCCGCTTCAAGCTCTCGTGCCCGCGTCCCCCCGAAATTTCTGCTTCTACGTTGCAAGATGTCAGAAAGGCTAGTGAATGGCATAGGAAAGTGGAGAGTCAGAATTGGTGAGTTTCATCTGACAAATGAATTCGAATGCGAAAGATGCAGAGAGGAAGTAAAGTTGTTCAAGCTCTAACTACCGTCCCTGTTACTAGATACCTGTGATGTTTCCACATACTGGCTTATTTTCATTTTAATTCTGATACGCGCCTCTTGGTAAAGCAATCCGGAGAAAACGGTTTCCCTTTCGGTACAACCTTCACCTGCTACCTTCACCTGCATAATCCGGGATAGATTCTGTGCACTAATGACTGCTAAATGTGGACAAAAGAACCAGATTCCACCACCACCCCCCCCGCACCCCGCCAGTTTTCTAACTGGAATCTTGCGGTTTCGATCAGCATCTCTAGAAAAAACGCGCAAACAAAACCTAGTTATGATCTCTCCGTGGTGCTGAAGCAAGACTCCCCATCCCTGTTCGGTCACTCTCGGACACCTCAGTCGTCTGTTTTGAGATTATCACATTCCTTTTCAGCCTTTCCATGTGGATTCTAATTGTAAATGTTTTTGACTCTCAATGATAACTTTCTAGTAATTTAAGTACGAATAAAATCAGACCAAGTTCTTTAATTTAGTTTTCTATTATTTTTTAGCGCACTAGAAATTATCCTTTTATTCTTGTCCTACCGCAGGACCCAGATTCTGCCTTGTTGGAGGTGGACAAATGGTGACTAGATTAGAAAACATTAGGCAGATTTTAGCGTCAAGCCTGCACTCCCGGCTCTTAGAACTACATTTCCCATGAAGATGGACTACATTTCCCATGAGGCCCCGGACACGCGCGTAGAAGACGCAAAGGGACAGCTTCCTGTCTCGAGAAAAGCTGCGTGGCCGACGACCGGAAGGTAAATGTGGGGGTTTTGGGGTGGGTTATTTTCTGGGTTCTTCAGAGGGGAACGGACAGATGGACAAACAGATGGATGTTTCTCTCTTTCCCTCTAAGCCCCTGTTCCCATACCTTGACATTTTCAGGAAAGCGCTCTTTAGAGCATGGAAATGGGAACTCGCTAAAGACCGTGTTTTTGTGTCTGGTGCTTCTTGGAGCACTTGTCAGAAACGTGCAGCAGTAGGAGCTTCTTTAATTCGATTCCTTGAGGGCCCTGGGACTGCGGAGTGTAATCTCTTATGCCTCAGTTAGAATTTTGTTTGCTCATAAAACGAAATATTAGTAGAGGTCGGGATCCCAGTAGTATGTGGGGTGGGCAGGCGTGGCAACGATTTTCAAATTGTTTGGGGGATTACTTTCCAGTATTAGTGATCATAGTGCGTGTTTCCTAATCCTTTGGCTGTTACCCCTGCTTCCTTCTTTGGTTTAAAAGTTTATTATGGGGAATACTCTTCCTACTACTTCCACTGGTTACTAATATTTTCGAGACTAAACCTTTTTAACTTCAAAAAATACATCGAGGGCTTCCCTGGTGGCGCAGTGGTTGAGAGTCCGCCTGCCGATGCAGGGGACACGGGTTCGTGCCCCGGTCTGGGAAGATCCCACATGCCGCGGAGCGGCTGGGCCCGTGAGCCATGGCCACTGAGCCTGTGCTCCGGAGCCTGTGCTCCGCAAGGGGAGAGGCCACAACAGTGAGAGGCCCGCCTAACCGCAAAAAAAAAAAAAAAAAAAAATACATCGAAAGTCTAGCGACGGCTGTTTTAATGTTTACAGTCAATGCTTAGCGCACGCACGAAATTCCTTTGTGGTAATTTGGTGGCCCCCCTCCAGGTATTACATGGCTGTTTGGGAACCACTGTGCTTCACCCGTCAGGAGTCTTTTCCCCAAAATGTCTTATTACTCGCTTAACCCCTTTGGACTAGTTTTTCGGTTATATAAGGGGTTGAACTAGATAGTCACTTCGGAAATTTTTTGATCCGGTAATATTGGGCTTTGAGATATGAAGATGTAAATCATGGTTTTGCTGTAATTTGTATGTAAAAAGTGCCATGTGGCTTTTAACTTTTAAAAAAGAGAGGTTTAAATAAAAACTACCTTTAATCCCACCACCTAGAGTTAGGTGTGTTGATCTTTCCTTGTGCCTTGCGTGTGCAGTATGACTGAGATTGTACGGTACAGTTTGCAACTTGTTTGACCTAATTTGCATTTTTCTATTAGCTTACCATAGATTTCCAGTGACTAATAGTCTAACGTTTAATTACTTCACTGTTGTTGGGTAGTTTGCAGTTTTTACGTATTTGCAGTGAATGTATCCTACCTACATATATCTTTGAGTCACTGATTCTTACTTTCCCTGATGAATGCCTAACAATGGAACTGGGTGAGTGAATGAATGAATGATGTCGCGTAAATATTACGGAGAAAATGTATTTTAGCAGATAGTAATGGTCAAGGTCATTCATTTTTGTTACACAGCTGTTTTTTCCTAGAACAAGCAAGCTGTTTCTGCTGTCACTCTTCTGGCTTAAATGCTAAAACTGACAACCTCCAGATTTTAGGTGTTTTTGGGCCAGAAGCATCAGGAACAAATAGATCCAAGTTCAGGTGAGCTAAATTAGTGATTTGGTCTGTACCCTAATAGACCAGATTCATTTTGGTTATTATCTCTCCATCTGGTTCCAGCTGCTAGGAGTTTGAAGTTCTGTTGCAGAGTGGGAATAGCCTTCAAGTGACAGGCATAATTTCTAAGAAAATCTTAGTGGTAAATTATAAAAACTATGGCATTCTAGAAGTAACAAATGGAGGGCAATATATTGCTGAAATAATTCTGAAACAAAACTTGGGTTAGAATCTTGCATGTCACACAGTGCTGTTATTGAGCATCTATTAAAAATTATTAAAACAGTTAGCTGGATTTACTATATTCCTTTAGTAACGAAGGTTATCTATGCTGTTACCTTTCCTCCTTTAGGATTGTGTGTAAAGGGCAGGTTTTTGTTCATTCCCTTTGGCTCTCATTATTTAGGTGGTGAGAGTATGATGGGGAGTATGATTGGAAGCAGAATCATAACCTAGGTTTGAGATCATCTTTGGGAAGTATTTAAGTAAAAATAAGGTCAAATTCACAAATTTCCAAAATTCTTTAATTTTGGGCTGTTGCTTACTGCCCAGCAACTTTAAAAACACACTCATAAAAACAGCAACTCACAGGAGCCAAAGGTAACAAGTTTATAAAACAGAAATAGTGCTGGCTTTGCTTACTAGTCTGACAAAACAAAAAGACCAGGTCTGTTTTTCTTTTTCTGGCATGAGTCCTCTTGCAATTGCTAGATATGAGTGGTAATTTGGAAGTTAAGTGGTATCCGATACCAATGTGACATACACCTAGGAAGGACCAGTGATGGGTGAAGTCCTTACTCTGTGTTCCATGGTCTTTTGAGTTAGTTGTTTGTATTTAAGTAAAAGGAGAGAGGTTAAGAACCAGGTTATCCCAAACAATGCTGTGAAAGGAGAGACAGGTTAAAAAAAAAAAAAAAAAGACTTAAGAAGGAGAAAAAGGGAAGGGGAGCTTCTTGGGCATCACACCATTTGCAAGGTCACAACGAACACCCCAACGAAGGGCAGATCGTTTCTTCTCAGTTGGTACTAGGTAATTGTTTGGAACATATATGTGCTGAGGCTTGGATTGGTGTTCTGCACGACAAAGCATCTGCTCTCGGACACCCCAGCGTAATTCCTTCCTCTGATCTTCACCAGGTAACCGCATCAAGTCCCAGTCTCGTTTATACTCAAAATAGCGGGCTACCCGGTCTACCTTGCCCCGGTTTCGGCTCAACTGGTCCAGCCTTGGGAGAATAAAGGACTTGGGTCGGCTGGCAACGATCAGGTCTTGTTCATAAGCTGGAGGGCCCATTTCTTCTCTTCGTAGACAGCAGATGAGCTGATCTTGAGAAATTCCTTGGTATTCACGTGGTAGACTAAATTTTTGTGAAATATCAACTGGAGATTCCCTGTCATCCTGGAACTGCAGATTCATCAGCCTTTGTCTTAAGTCCCAGACATCCATGTCACTTTCTGTACCAGACTCTGATTCACTGATGATCGACTCATCCGTCACTAATACTTCCCCACCTGGCTTTCGACGCAGCACCTTTCTCTTCATCACGGGCTTTCGGAGTCTTTGGGAGGCCTCTGAGACTGCTTCTGAAGAGGCATTGCTTTCTATATGTGGGTAATGCAGTTGCACAGGAAGAGCAGGTCGCTTTCCTGGGGTTACTGAGGCTTTACTGTAGGGATCATATGGGATGGACTGGGCTGCTCTCCTGACATCTCCCTCACCCTGCCCTGCACAGATATGGGTAAAAGCTGTAGCAGCTGCTAACATTCGTTCTTCTGGATCCATATTGGCCCATTTTTGTCCATCAGGTCCCATAAGTTCCTCCACTGCTTCCCCTACGCTGTAGGACCTTCTGCAAGAGAAAACACCGATCAGTTTTCCAGTAATAAATTTCCAGCCCCAAAATCGTTCATTCCCTTCTTATGTACTATTTTATAGCAGTGAAATGGAGAAAGAATGGCTAAGGCAGTCATAAGTAGAACAGTTAAGTATATAGTAAAATACAGATTAGTACGGGCAGTATGGGAGCACTTTGGAGGGGCATTAACTCAACTCAAGAATTTATTAACCGCTTTCATTTCCACTCTCTTCTTATTCACTCCCACTTTTACTGCCTGGTAGTCTTGCCATCTTTAGTAGCTCCTAGGATAGGTGAGTTCAGGCATGAGAAAAACTCAAGAGACTAATGATATGGGGCACAATACTTAATGTACATTATGTAACTTGTACTTAGAGGGACACTTTATGTATCCAGCACTGTTTTTCGTGCTTCACATTTATTAAGTTCACGTAATCCTCACAACTGTGGGATAGGTACTCTTAGTATCCCCTTTTCACAGATGAGTAACATGAGGCATTGAGAGATCAAACAGCCCAAGGTTACACAGCTAGTAAGTGGTGGAGCTGGAATTCTAACTCAGGCAATCTGGATTCAGAGTCCTTGCTTTTAACCATGAGAGTGATTTAATTCAAAAAACCATCACAAAAGCAGTTATATACATGCAGACACTCCTTTTGCTTAAGAAATAACATGCCTTCAGCTGCCAAGCTAACTATGTTCTTCCCAACAGCCTGTCACTGAATTAACTTTTAGTACCCAGACCAACCCGTCAAATACCCAGTGCCAGTTTCCTGACTGGATCTAGAATAGGTATCTACTGCCCAGTATTTCCTGTGTCTCTACTATTTTTCTTCTTAAGCTGAAAAACTAATACATATACATGTAGTTTAAAGCAAGGACTCCCCACCTCACATCACCCAAACCAAGTTTCACTCTCAAAGGCAGCTTCTTATAATTTCTCCAGTAATTTTCCATATTCATATGCACTTTTATACCATAAAGGAACATATTATACAACTCTTCTGAACCTTAAAGATAGTCTTGGTGATCCAGCTGTTTCAGTACATGTAGACATACTTCATTTTGTTTAAAGGTACATAGAATTCCAGTGTATGGATGTACCATAATTTATTCATCCTGTCCCTGACTGATTTTAGACTTAGTCTTTTGTTCTTAAAAACGAATGTTACAGCAAATATCTTGTAAGTTTTTACATACTTGTGCAAGCATATGTGTACGTTAAATTTCTAGAAATGGAATAGGTGGGTCAAAAGGTATGTATGTGCTCAATTTTGATAGCTGTTGCTAGATGCCCTCTAAATAAGTTGTACTGAGTGTGTATTCCAGATCTTGTTTCTCCTTCCTCTCTCCAAGGTGGTATACTATCAAACCCTCTCCTCTTTGCAGTCAGTTTGGTAAAGAAAATACTTCTCATATAAATTGGCATTTATTTAAATTGAGTAAATTTCAGCATCTTTTCATACATTTACAAGCTTTTTCTCCCTTTTGTATGAAATGCTTGTTTCCATTTACCTCTCAGGTTGTTGGATTATTTTCTTGTTGATCTTTATATTAAAACTGATTTATATATTCATGGAATACATACCATCTTTACATTTTTCTTGACAGTTTGTTATTTACCTTCTGACTTTTTGCTGGTAGAAACATATTTTTAGGTAGTCACATTTTTTTGGTTTTCTACAGTTTCTGGGTTTCTACAGTGCCTTACTTATAAATGCCTTTCCTACTTCAACAAGATTATAAGAAAGTTATCTCATGTTTTCTTCTAGCACTTTTATAGTTTCATTTTTTACATTTAAACTTTTTGTCTATCATAGGTACAGAAACTCAAAAGAGCAAAAAACTAAATGAGCTACCTAGACTTAGATAACCTAGTCAGCCTTAGAACAGATGTGGAGATGATATTCTTTAACTAAAGTAACCATCAGTCAAAGATTGTCTAGTACTGTCCCAGTATTATATAGTACAGTTGTCCTCAGATTATTGCAATATGCCAGGAATTTCAACACTGATATCTAAATTATATTATCTAGAGTAACTTTTAACTGCTAGAGGTACAGATATCTTTTATCAGGACATGCATTAAATTTGACTTAAAGATCTTGATGCTTAATTACCTTCTTTCTGCCATCAAAACTGCTTAAAGTAGGAAAATCTTGACTCCAGATTCTACTTCCAATATGAAGTACAATCACTGACAAGTTTCTTCCATCAAGCCAGCTCTTATTGTACCACCTTTAAGAGGGAACTGAGTATTAGATAGAACATACAAGCCACTAATTTTACCTGAAATATTGGAAAGCAATAGAAACTTGGAGTAGACATAAATATTCCATATAAACAGATCTTATGATTGGAAAGATGGGACAAATATAATGAGAAGTCAAAAGGAAATGTTTTAGGGAAAAAAATATCTGTAACATCCGTCCTCAGTCATCTCAGCTCATGAAGAAGAGAGAAATGAAATCTACATATTCCGTAAATTCTGACTACTCTTAACAATCCTAGCTGAATATGTTTTTGATGCTACTTTCCCTTTCCACTGTGAATTGGCCAGACAGGATGGAAAAGAATAATAGCTGGATGATCAACCCATAATAAAGCTAATGCTTATATCCCTGGGCAGAATCAAAAGTCCATATCCTTTAGGCATCAGATTAAATCTTAGATACTATTTGAACATAATGGAATGATATTGATATCACCAAAGCAATCAGCACTAAAATTGTACCTCTTTACTCTCTTTTCAGATAGGGTGGATCTCTATGATTTGTTTATTCCTGAGGTTGTCTTATCATGGCTGAAAATGACATAGAAAGAATCCAGACTGAGAAACTCCTAAAAAGAGTGCAGGAACTGGAGCAGGAGGTACAGAGACTTAAAAAAGAACAGGCCAACAACAGGGACTCAAACGTTAGAGAAAATTCTTCAGGAGCTGTAAAAGCTAAGCGTGCATTTGATTTCAGCGCTCACGGCCGAAGACACGTAGCCCTAAAGATAGCCTATCTGGGCTGGGGATATCAGGGCTTTGCCAGTCAGGAAAACACAAACAATACAATAGAAGAGAAACTGTTTGAGGCTCTAACCAAGACTCGACTAGTAGAAAACAGACAGACATCCAACTATCACCGGTGTGGGCGAACAGACAAAGGAGTTAGTGCCTTTGGACAGGTAAGGGCCATTGTACTGTTCCACAAAGCGAGCAATACCAATATATTCTAGGTGTACATACTGAGGGTTCAGATTATTTGTATCTGTAAAACAATATCTTTCTCTAATTCCACAGGTGATTTCTCTTGACCTACGTTCTCACTTTCCAAAGGGCAGGGATTCAGAGGATTTTAATTTAAAAGATGAAGTCAATGATGCGGCTGTAGAGATCCGTTATACCCACATTCTCAATCGGGTGCTCCCTCCAGACATCCGTGTACTGGCCTGGGCTCCCGTAGAACCTAGCTTCAGTGCTAGGTTCAGCTGTCTGGAGAGGACCTACCGCTATTTCTTCCCTTGTGCTGACTTAGACATTGTAACCATGAACAATGCAGCTCAGAAGTACGTTGGCACACATGATTTTAGGAACTTATGTAAAATGGATGTAGCCAACGGGGTGATTAATTTTCAGAGGACTATTCTGTCTGCTCAAGTGCAGCTAGTAGGCCAGAGCCTGGCTGAGGAGAGATGGCAAGAACCCTTTCAGTTATGTCAGTTTGAAGTGATTGGCCAGGCGTTCCTTTACCATCAAGTCCGCTGTATGATGGCTATCCTTTTTCTGATTGGCCAAGGAATGGAGAAGCCAGAGGTTATTGATGAGCTGCTGAACATAGAGAAAAATCCCCAGAAGCCTCAATACAGGTAAGTTTAAAAAAAATGAAACAAGGAAACACCCAGACCCCCAAAATAAAACAGCTATTGCCCTGAGATATGGAAGAATATATTTAAAA
The DNA here is from genome assembly GCF_949752795.1 of Hyperoodon ampullatus. Taxonomy (NCBI): domain Eukaryota; kingdom Metazoa; phylum Chordata; class Mammalia; order Artiodactyla; family Ziphiidae; genus Hyperoodon; species Hyperoodon ampullatus. The sequence goes on from NC_136920.1 coordinate 89,570,121, forward strand.
ATATTCTTCCTCTCCCCACCATTGTCTAAATAAGTCTCTGATTCTGCCTTCATGAAGCTTTTACTCTTAACTTGTAGAATGTTATGAACATGTAGCAGGGAGTGGTATCGTTTAATTTTCTTCTGTTACTGTTCTGTCCCTTTAGTAAGAAACCGGTGTTTGGACCAGGCCCCTTAAATAATTTTATAGCATTATGGTGGGGCCGAGTCAGCTCACTTCTAGGTGACTTGTTACCACTGAAATTTAATGTAGACCAAGCCTAACTAGTTGATCCATGGTTTGCTGCCTTTTCTTTTTTTAATTATAAAGTTGTTCAAGGTTAGGGATGGTGTTTTATTTTCTTAACTATTAGATACTCAATATTGACAAAGTTTTCCCCCTCCTTTTAACCCAACTAATCCTGTTTTTTAAGAATTGTTGGATGGCTGCTGTGTATTCTCATACTCTGTTTCTTCTCTCTTTCTCTCTAGTATGGCTGTAGAATTTCCTTTAGTCTTGTATGACTGTAAGTTTGAAAATATTAAGTGGATCTATGACCGGGAAGTTCAGGAGTTCAATGTTACCCACCTTCAGCAACTATGGGCTAATCATGCTGTTAAAACTCAGATGTTGTATAGTATGCTACAAGGACTGGACTCTGTTGCGGTACCCTGTAGGACAGGTATGACAGGGAACCAAAGTTATACAGGGTTATGGGGGAGGGAGATTCACATAAAGTTTGGAGGTGATTCTACTGTGGTAAAGTATCCATGTAATGCTTGATTGTATACATTATAGGACCAAAGGTGGATGGAGTGATAGAATGGAGAAATGTTAAGCCCTCTATCATAAAGCAGACCAGTGCCTTTGTAGAAGGAGTGAAAATGCGCACTTATAAGGCCCTAATGGATCGTCCTAAATGCCAAGGATTAGAATCCCGGATCCAGCATTTTGTACGTAGGGGACGCATTGAGCACCCACATTTATTCCATGATGAAGAAACAAAAGCCAAAAGGGACTGTAATGACACACTAGAGGAAGAAAATACTATTTTGGAGAAACCAACAAAGAGAGTTTGTGTTGATACAGAAATTAAAAGCATCATTTAACCATAGAGAACTCACCAAGATCTAGGAGGCAGCAAAAAACCATTAGGCTAAAGAAGTTCTTGCTTGAATAAGAAAGAATTTAAACATTCTTTCATTCCTGTCCAAGAGAATTAGAGATGGAAGAAGCAAAAAGTAATTCTAAAATGGACATATATTTACATACACCTGGAAACCTGTGCCTTGTGTTCAAATTCATTAAAACCAGATCCTGCAAGTATCTGATTTGTTGTGCTGTCCTTTTTAAAAGCAAATGAGATATTTACTCCTCATCTGAATTCTCATAAAGAGCTTTGCCCAAGTGTCAAAAATTAAAAATACAAAACTTAGTAAGTTATATATTTGATTAACTGGTTTAGTGCCAGACAAGATACCTGAAAATGACCCAAGTGGGTAAGGCACAGCATCTCTTATGAAGCTTATCAGTCCAGTGCTGTGTGAGCCACAAATTGTCTCTGTTGCATAGTCCTTTTTTTTTTTTTTTTTTTTAACATTTTAGACGTGCAGAAAAAACTCTTAGCCCACGGGCTATATAAAAACAGGCCATGCAGTTTACCAATCCCTGGCCTAGTGGTTTAAGGAAAGCTCTTATAAAGAGGAGACATGCAAGCTAAATCTTGCAGAACAAGTGGGAGTCAATTAAAGTGGGGATAAAGTAGCAGAGCTTTAATTGTGTTTAAGGCAGAAGATGCAGCTGTATGAAAGGTTAAAGGTTACAGCATTTGCATTCAGGTAACTGTAAATACAGTAGTACGGCTTCAGAGTGACAACAGCACAGTTAGGAAAGGTAAGCAAGGGTCATGTTTTAGAGCCTTGTAGGCCCTCCTAAAAAAGCTTAAATTTTATCTTGAGAGGCCACTGGAAAAAAAAAATTAAGAGCCAGAATTGTGTAGGAAAAATATTGCTCTGGTTTTACTGTGCATTGCAAGACGGCAAGACAGTGGGACCAATTAAGAGGCTGTTGGAGCAATCAAGGAAATAGATGATGACGGCCTAGACTAGATTTGCAGAAAGGGGAATGGAGACAAGTAGGTGAATTTGAGATTAAGAAAGGAGAAGCAACAGGACTTCGTGGTTGAGTGAGTGTCAGGTTCAAAGCAGGGACCTTTCAGGATAACTCCTACATTTCAGATTTAAGCACATCCTGGAGACACACACTAGGACAGGAAAATGAGGTGGGGCTTTGCTTGTTCTCAAAGTTGATAAGTAACCCTCAAAATATGACTTATAAACACCAATATTCATTCAGAAGAGTTTAAAGTTCTCTTAAATAATACATTATCCTTTATAGCAATTAAAACAATAAATATCAAAGTAAATGAACTCAGACCTTCTGCCTCAATAGTAACAATTTTCATCACAGCAGAGTGTATTGCTAGTCCACATTTATGATATAATACTATATACTATATAAGATCCAAAGTTTTATTTACCCGCCAACAAATAATTAGTTTGTTCCTACCTATATTCAAAATTCCAGGTATACAAATATGATTTATACCCTCAAGCTGCTAGGTAAAATATAATAATAGATGGGACAATTAGAAACAATACTAACGTAGAAATAGTACACCGATGCTCAGTAGTGGATGGGCCACAGAAAGAAGACTTCACTGAAAGAGTTCCAAGTTTAGGAAATAAAATAGTATAAGGAAGTGAAGTGACCCTGTAGTTTTGAAGAGCAAGAAGACACAATAGCTTTTACATTCTAGCAGAGTAGGAACCAGAAAAGAGCCCCATTTTAGAGATGGGGAAATAGCCGGACAAACTAAGAGTTTTTCTAAATTGCCAATTGTACGATCCAGGTCTTCTGGAGTTTGAATCACGTTATCAGTTTTTGGGACTTGATCTGCCAACATTTCATAATACCCTAAATGTCCTTAAAATATGACTGCTTTCTCCTTTAATTTTGATGTAAGGATAGCGTGATCACTGAGCATAGCAAAATATCCCCACTTAAACATGTAAAGACAAACCAAAGCATTTTATTTTTTTCAGGCTCCTACCTTATTTCAATGTACTTTCACTGGCATTAGTTTTCAAGTCAAAGAAAAACCTAGAAAAGAACAGAGTTTAGGGAATCACTCAAAAAAAAGAGTCAACTATAAAGTAATGATACATGGGACAAAAAGCACTAACTAAAAAGCCATGCTTAGGGCTTCCCTGGTGGCACAGTGGTTGAGAGTCCGCCTGCCGATGCAGGGGACACGGGTTCGTGCCTCGATCCAGGAAGATCCCACATGCCGTGGAGCGGCTGGGCCCATGAGCCATGGCCGCTGAGCCTGCACGTCCGGAGCAATGGGAGAGGCCACAACAGTGAGAGGCCTGCGTACCGCAAAAAAAAAAAAAAAAAAAGCCATGCTTAGCAGATTCTATAGAAGCAAAAGAGAGGATCAGGGTCTTTGATCTTTTTTTTTAATTAATTAATTTATTTTTGGCTGCATTGGGTCTTCATTGCTGCATGCAGGCTTTCTCTAGCTGCAGCAAGTGGGGGCTACTCTTTGTTGCAGTGCGTGTACTTCTTACTGTGGTGGCTTCTCTTGTTGTGGAGCACGGGCTCTAGGCGCGTGGGCTCAGTTGCTGTGGCTCGCGGGCTCAGTAGTTGCGGCACACGGGCTTAGTTGCTCTGCGGCATGCAGGATCTTCCTGGATCAGGGATCGAACCCATGTCCTTAACCACTGCGCCACCAGGGAATTCCAGGGTCTTTGATCTTAAGTGAAATCCTTTCAAGGTTAACTAGGTTATGTTATCAAATCTAGAAGAATAAGGATCTAATAACATTACTTTTGGTAGTTACCACAGAAAAACTCAGAACAATCATCATAGATGAAGCAAATCAGAAGTCACAAAATGTAACTTTGAAGAATTACTTCATTTATGTGTATTGTATAATACGTTGTATAAATTCGAGTCAGACGGATGGTAGGGACTAAATAAATGTGAGGAGTAAAGTAGGGCTTAGCTTTTTCTTTCTTTACTGGAAAAATGGAAGGAATTATTTCAACAGGTTGTGAAGTTTAAATGAGATTATATATATATATGTTTATATATATTACATATGTAATATATATAACATGTAATATATAAGATATATATTATATATATAAATAAAATGGTGCTTTGTGAGAAGTATTACACCATTCATTTCAATGTTCATGCGATACAAAACTACCTACTAAAAAGATAAACACAGAACAGAGGAAAGTAGGGACAGAAATGGGACAGGAGTCTGGGCTGGAATGGGCTGGAAGAATTCCAATACTAAAGCCCAAAGAGATTTTTTTTTTTTTATGGCATGTGTAGTATACTATACTATGATTAACATGTTTTCTTTGCAGTTAAATTATTGCACACTTTTTCTTTCTCGAATGTATGAAGAAGATAGGTGCTTGCAAATAATAAAATATAAAATTTAATAAGGTCCACAAGTAGCTGTCAGTTTTTTCTCTTTCTTTTTAATATAAAGACCTGATAATCCTTTCTCCTTACTTAGGGGGAAACTTTCACATAGAAGCTAGCACAGCTTGTATTTTGTAGATAAATACAGATGATATTGACCAAAATACCCAACAGTACCTTCTGGTCAAAATCTTAAGCAATTTAGTGTCCCATGTTTACCGAGTTGCAAGTGAAAGGATTTTGAGGGTGGAAGGGAAGGATTTTAAATTGGAATAGCGGGGCTGGATCACTAGTTAGATTCTAAACTTTGCTGGGAGGCTATTGCAGATTTAGAACAAATTTCTCTACCTCTCGGAAGGAAAGCATGCAGCTTCAAGAACAAAAGTATTAGAACAAAAGAAAACAAAACACCCTGAAAAAGACAACCATAATCCAAAGAGACAACAAACTAGTGGAAATACTGTAACAGGTTCAAAATCACTAATTCAAATTCCTATTAGAAAGCTATTAAAAGGTACAAACACCAGCAGAATAGGGAAAAGACAGATGATTTACTGAAGAAATAATGACTAATAAACATAGAAAAAGATGTTTCATCTCATTAATAATGCAAATAAAAACATTAAGCTATGCTTCTAGATTGGTAAGACTCTCCAGTACCCAGTGCTGGCTGGAGTGTGGAGAAATAAGTACTCTTACACTGTGTACTATGTGTTGGGGGAGGGTGCGGAGGGGAGATGACAGTTTTTCAAGAGGGAAATTTGGCATTATGAATCAGAATTTAAAATGTACCATAATTTCTTTCTTTTTTTTTTTTTTTTGTGGTATGCGGGCCTCTCACTGTCGTGGCCTCTCCCGTTGTGGAGCACAGGCTCCGGACGCGCAGGCTCAGCGGCCATGGCTCATGGGCCCAGCCGCTCCGCGGCATGTGGGATCTTCCCGGACCGGGGCACAAACCCGTGTCCCCTGCATCGGCAGGCGGATTCTCAACCACTGCGCCACCAGGGAAGCCCGTACCATAATTTCTAAGCCACAAAACGTTTCCAAGAAATTATTCTAAGGAGATAAACTGGACAAGAACGCAAACATGTACATGTACAAGTAACCACTACCATGCTATTTTCTGTTGATGAAGAAATTGGAAAAACAAATGTCCATCATTAGGGGATAGGTTAAATAATACGTGGTATAGTAGAGCCATAGCAAGAAATACCATGCACCCATTAAAAATGATAATGCAGGGACTTCCCTGGTGGTTCAGTGGCCAAGACTCTGCGCACCCAGTGCAGGGGGCCTGGGTTCCAGCCCTGGTCAGGTAACTAGATCCCAGAGGCCGCAACTAAGAGTTCACATGCCACAATGAAGATCCCGCGTGCCACAACTAAGACCCGGCGCAGCCAAATAAAGATATTTTAAAAATGATAATGCATATCTACATTTGGCATGGATCAAATCACTTATTCCTAAACTATTAGGGACTAAATAAGGCATAATCTGCTTTCTAAATGAATATACTTTGTTATATTCAAAATACACAATTATATAAAAATACATTTTCCAATCATGTAAATATATACTCATAATGAATACATCTTAAGTAAACCCAGATATGAACACTGATTTTTTATTTTTGATCTGTGGCTGATGGAATCTCTAGTATTTTCCTCCTTTTTAAATATGTACTTAACAGTGCTTGGATTTATTTCTACAAATACTGAGATTGTATACTTTTTATAACCAGAAAAAATAAGTTGTTTTTCTTTCTTCATTCTGGGGCAGGACTATAGGATTCTTCAATTTTACACGCTATCCTAACTCATTAGGGAAAGAGCTTCTCGCACTGTGACATCCGGAAGTTCACAAAGGGTGAAACTAGAGGGGGAGAAGACTTTTCTCCCTTCACGACGACAACAAAGACCAGAGACTGCACCAGCTGGCCCGGGGCGTGGTTATCGTCTCAGACGCTCACGGCCTCCGGGGAAGCCGGCTGCCCCGCGGGCACCGGTCCCGCCGTCCACAGGCCCCTCGGCCCCGTCCACCTCGCAGAGCGGCGACCACGAGGGTGCTCGCCGCTGCGGGCGCCGGACTGGCAGTGGACCGGCAGCTGGTGCACATCATGACCTTGAGGGGTCGAACGCGCCGAGGGCACGCACAGCGCCGCTCAAACGTGCCTCCGCAGGCCGCACACCTGGGCTCGGCGGGAGCGTCAAGGCTCTGTACGGCGCGCTGGGGAGACCGGCAGCCAGGGGAGGGAAACTCCAATGCCGCGCTACTCAGAACCTGACCTCTCCACAGCTGTGGGCGGGCGGGCGGCCCTAGGGAGCCCGTGCACCATCTCTCTCAGCTTGTGCCCGCTTACCGATCCAGCGGACGTCCAACGGCCGCACCGACTCCCACCACCCCGCTAGCGTAGTACCGCAGGTTTCGGTTAGCGTCCCACAGCTCGCGCAGGCGCACGGCCCAGGCTGCCGTTAACCGCCCGGCCGCCCAGATTTAAACCCGAAGAGCGAACGGCCCCCTTGGCCCCGCCCTCCTCCTTCCTACTGGCCCAGAGGGTGAACGTCTTCCAAGGGTACATCCCGATTGGTGCCTATTTTCTTTTGGCCCTCCCCCATGGGCGGGAGGAGGCCTGGGACTCCGGGCTCGGATTCGGCAGGGCCGCCACCCGCTGAGCTCCAGCGCGTAACCCGGAACCGACGCGGCGTCGCTTTTAGGTGTCCCCGAAGGGGAGGAGAGGACTCTCAAGCCTCGGTTAACAGCGAGGTAGCTAGATTTGGGGAGAGGTGTTCTAAACGTTCCGTCCGCCTCAGGGGAATCAGTCTCCTCCCTTCCGTGCTCCGGCGGCTGCGGGGCTGGGAGACGTCGGGGAGGGCGGCTCTCAGAGCCGGGTTGGAGCCACTTCCCCCGGCCCCGCCTCTTGCCTCCTGACGGTCGCCCTGGAGTCTGATACGCGCAGGTTCCGGACGCGCATCCGCAGAGAGTCCTTCCCGTGGTTTCCGAGGCTCTCTGATTTGACCCATTGCTGTGTCTCCAACCCTTGCCAACGTGACTGTCAAACTGCTCCCGCCACTCCCACTTCCTTGGGTGAACGAGGCCTCGCTTGTGGTTTTCCTCTGGAATGCCCCCCGTCTGCTCCCTTCGCCTAATCTTACCCTTAAATTTGTTTTGTTTTGTTTACGTACCTGGGGGAAAAGGTCTAGTGCTTTGGGAGTTGCTGGCGGTGAGACCTAGAAAAGAAAAAGAGTAGAGGTCTTCACAGCTCAGTGTCCTCATCACTGCCCTGCAACCTAACTAAAGCAACTTGTCTTCCTCGTCCTGAGCGTTCTGTACCCCACCTCACAACAAATAGGAAGGTGACAAATTTAATTTACACTATTAAATTCAGGATTCAGAGAGGGAGAAAATAATCCGTAATCTTTTCCTCCAAACTTCATATTGCCTCTTACTCTTACCCCTTTGTCCTAGGGCCTTTGCACTACCTATAAGGCACTTTGGATTTGTTGGAGGAAAGAAGAAGGAATAAACACAGGAGAAGAAGACAAGTAGTTTGTGAAGGTTTGAATGACCCGACCCCTAGATCTCCAGTGTCTTAACACGACTTTAGTGCACACATTCTTTTCTCATGAACAAATATCCCACGTTTAGGTTTGGTCATCTCATAGCTGCATGTCTTTTTCAGTGGCATTGAATTTGTCTTAGAAACAAGAGCGGACAGAGTCATTTTTCTTACCTACTGCTTTGCTCATTCAACAAACTCCTTACACACACACACACACCCCATTAGTTTCTTGTTGTCCTTTATGTTAAAATTTTATCTTTGAAACCCTTGAATCAGTAACTTGAAGGATCTATCTTCTGTCAGCTTTCAAGTGGTATCTTGTGTTCAACTCAGTCCCTGTTTTTTGGTGGACCACTTCATCCTCCAGCTTTGTCTAGATCTGATTTGATAATCCTCGTGGTTCCTTGAAATCCACTGAACCCAGGTCAAGAAAACTTAACCAGGGCCATCTAAACTACAGTATATGGAAGGAAATCCTATTCCTGCAAACCAAACTGCATGTTTTAAAAAAATATATTAAGGAAAATTTCAAACATATGGAAAAAATGAAGCTCCGTGAACTCAATGCCAGCCCCAACAATTATTAACTCCTGGCGAATCTCGCTGCTCCCATACCACTATCTACATAACTCCTCTTGTGTTTCTTTGAAGCAAATAGCAGGCATCTGAAAGCTATAAATATATCAGTATGATTTCTAAAAGCATAAAGGAGTTTTAAAAAGCGTAACCACAATATTATTATTACAGCTAAAATATTTCATCTATTTCCTTAATATCATCAAATATCCAGTTTAATTTTCTACTTGCCTCGTAATTTTTTTTTTCTCTACTGTGCTTGTTTAACCCAGGACCCAGTCCACTTCACACGTTGTGATTGGTTGATACGTATTCTTTCGAGCTTCTCTTATTCTACAAGTTCCATCTCCATATTTTTCCCTTACAATTTGCTTGTTGAAGGAACCAGGTTGTTGGTTCTGTGAAGTTTCCCATAATCTGAATTTTGCTGATTGTGTCTAAGTGACGTAGATTAACATGGTTTCCTTACCTTTCGGTAGTAATGCATCCTTTTCCAGATGCTTTCCCTGATTCAGCCTAGCTAGTTTAATTAATGCATCAGCATCTTTATGCATTCGAATATTGCTTTCAACTGGTTATATCCTCATGTTTAAGTTAATCACTCCTTATGATATCTTTGCTTACCTTACCCCTTTGTTGACATTTTCAAACTCCTTCAACTGTAGACCTCTCTCATCTTTTATTTGCATGTGTGTAGATGGTAGTTTAAGGAATAGGTGAGAATGAGATCTTCCAGGAGAGTACAGAGTGAAAAGAGAAGGCAGCCTGCTCTCTTCTGGAAACTCTTACTTGTTGAACTCTGGGAGACTACCCTGTCCTGCTTCTGCTCCTGCCTCTCTCCTCTGCCTTTCAACTGTTGCTGGTCTCCAAGGATTGGTCTTTTTTTTTTTTTTTTTCCCTCCCTTGGAGAGCTTAATAGTTTTTTTGTTTCCACTATTCATTTTATGTGAGATAATTTCAAAATCTGTAATTTCAATCCTTACTCTCTCCTGAGTTTCTGAAATCTATCTTATCTGCATATTAGAATTTCTACGTGAATTTCTTTTCATCTTTCCAATGCAGCATATCTGAAATATTACTCATCTTTCCCCTCTGGATTCACCCTTGTGATTTCCAAGGGTGAATGGTATTATCATTTCCCCATGCTCTCACCCCTTAAGAGATGATTTTTTTTTTTTTTTTTTTTTGCAGTACACAAGCCTCTCACTGTTGTGGCCTCTCCCGTTGCGGAGCACAGGCTCCGGACGCGCAGGCTCAGCGTCCATGGCTCACGGGCCCACCCGCTCCGCGGCATGTGGGATATTCCCGGACCGGGGCACAAACCCGTGTCGCCTGCATCAGCAGGTGGACTCTCAACCACTGCGCCACCAGGGAAGCCCAAGAGATGATCATTTTTTACTCTTTCTCATCTCCATATATCTCATTAAGTTCTGTCATTTGTTCCCTTGTAAAGTCTCATCTCTCTTCCTTCCATTTCCTTTTTTACTACTAATCATTAGTTCAGCCCTATTATTTTGTTCTTGGATTTTTTCAGACACATTTAATAATATTGAAGGATACGGCATAGTAGCTAAGACTGTAGGCTCTGGGTCATATTATCTGGGCTCAAATTCTGACTCCTCCACTGCCTAGATATGTGACCTGGGCAAGTTATGTAGCCTCTCTTTGATTCTCTTTTCTCATTTTAAAAATGGAGATGATAATTTGACTTCCTTTGTATGTTTTCTGTGAGAATTAAATGAGAAAAAGTACGTTAGCATAGTGTCTATGAAATAATAACTCACTGCATTATAAATATTGTATAGTATTCTTTAGTCTTTATAATATTCTTTATTCTGTTCTTACGAGAAGAATAGCTCTCTGCCTTCCCTTTTATCTCTCTTGGCTCAGTCCATCCTATACATCATTGCCAGAGGAATCGTCCTAAAACATTAATCAAGTTATTCTGCTAAAGCACCTGCAGTGGTCTCTCTTTGCCAGAGTAAATTCATTCTTCTTGGGGCCCTGCATGATCTGGACCCATCCTGCCTTTTCAGCCTCATTTCCCAGGTCCCCTCTACTCAAGCTTCCCATTCTAGTCAGTCTTGTTTCTTCACCGTCCTCAAAGCCACTTGGTTTCTTTAACTTTGGATCCCTTCCTTATCTAGATTCTCCTCTTATCTCCTTTCAAATCCTTTGCCTCTTGAAAGCTCATCTCCAATTTACCCCTCCCACCAAGCCATGCCTGATTACCCTCAGCCATTGGAATTTGACCCTTTTTGGAATTCCTATAGCACTTACCTTTATTTCTCATTTAACTTCTAAAATACCTAGACTGAGACTGTTAATATTCTGTTTAGTTTAATCTTATCTCTTCATTCCAAGCTGCTCGTTCCTTTCCAGTCTTACTTTCTGATACTTCATAATGTGAGCCCTTCACCAGTCTACTCACTAAGCATTCAAATCTCAGCAATGATTATTATTATAACTATGATGATGATGTACACTTCTACCATTGTTCATACAGGGCCTTCTCTGCTCAGCTCTCTCTCTTCTTTTTTAGCAGTCACAAAGGCAACGGTTGTAAACGAAACAGCAAGGGTCAGGAATCAGGAGACCAGAGTTCTCTTTCCAGTAATTTGCCAGCATAATTTGGACAGGTTAGTTTCTCTGTGTTTTTCTTCTCACCTGTTAAATGGAGTTACATTAGATATTATGTTAATTGCTTTCAGTTTTAAAACGCTTTCATTTTAAATCTATTTAAGGGCCAACTCAAGTCTGTTATTCCCAATCATTCTTATTTATGTCTTAAGCACTGATACTCATATCTTGCTTTTTATTCTTATTACTTCTTCACGTGTGTTGTATTTCTTTTCCTCCCAAGAAGATCAAGCTCTTTGAGGGCAGGTATATGTCTCATATTTGCTGTTATTTGCCACAAATATCAAAGCTCTGTGTGTAATGGAATTCACTGTGGTTGGATTAAATCTTAAATGTCCTGCCATTAAATCAGAACATTTAATTACTTCCTTTCACTCAGGAGCAAAACTCCTGTCCTGAAATTTCTAATAATCAGTGAGCTGCCCCAGCTGGGAGGGGCAGATGCTATATGAGTTGAGGTGGAATGAAATATGGTGATGTTGTAAATCAGAGTTTCTCAACTTCAGCACTGTTGATATTCTGGGCTAGATAATTTTTTGTTTGGGAGGACTGTTCTGCACATTGTAGGATGTGGAGCAGCATCCCTGGCCTCTACACTTTAGATGCAGTAGCATCCCAATCAATAATAATAATCACAAATGTGTCCAGATATCACCAAATACCAACTGTGGGGGCAAAACCATCTCCAACTCAGAACCGCCTCTTATAAATGAAAGTCTTAGGACATGCCAGATGGTGAACGAGGTTTTCTTTACACCATGTTTCTTTGTATCTGCTGTACTTCTTATAGATGTTTACATTTTTAGAAATAAAAGAATTAAGAACCGAGTAGAGTTTTTTGTGTGCAGAAGGGAAAATATCGGAAAATTTCTGTGCCCACAGTCCAAGGAGAAGTAGCAGAGTAAAGCCAGCCTTTAGGTGGCTTCATAGAAAGTAGTTTCAACCTGAGGACCCTGATTTCTCAGAGCCTTAGGAGGTTGTGAGAAGGAATTTTAATTTTGAAATGAAGAAGGAAAGTAAGATACCTAGGAGAATAATTGGCCCAAGGGTTGACCTAGAGTAGGACTGAAAGAAAGAAACAGGGGAACCCTGGGGAGGAAGGAAACCCTTTGATGCCTTAATGTTGCGGCTATCCTGAGGTTTTGATATAGCAGTCTATATGTATACAAGATGGCTTTAAGTTGCTAGTCTCTTAATTTCACATGCATTTCCAATGTCCTACATTTGTGCTCCTCTTGATTTCCTGCCTTTACTATATGTTTTCCTTTACTGTTAAGCTTTCCCATTTGTAATTTTCTTGTTTCTAGTTGTGGGCTATTCTTTTCTGCCTAGAGAAGTTCCTTTAGCGTTTGTTGTAAAGCTGGTCTGGTGGTGCTGAATTGTCTTAGCTTTTGCTTGCCTGTAAAGCTTGTGGTTTCTCCATTGAATCTGAACAAGAGTATTCTTGGTTGTAGGTTTTTCCCTTTCATCACTTTAAATATATCATGCCACTCCCTTCTGGCCTGCAGATTTTCTGCTGAAAAATCAGCTGATAACCTTACGGGGATTTCCTTGTATGTTATTTGTTGCTTTTCCCTTGTTGCTTTTAATATTTTCTCTGTCTTTAATTTTTGTCAATTTGATTAATATGTGTGTCGGTATGTTCCTCCTTGAGTTTATCCTGTATGAGACTCTGTGCACTTCCTGGACTTGGGTGACTGTTTCCTTTCCCATGATAGGGAAGTTTTCAGCTATTGTCTCTTCAAATATTTTCTCAGGCCCTCTCTCTCCCTTCGCCTTCTGAGACCCCCTATAATGTGAATGTTGGTGTATTTAATGTTGTCCCAGAGGTCTCTTAGACGGTCTTCATTTCTTTTCATTCTTTTTTCTTTATTCTGTTCCACAGCAGTAATTCCACCATTCTGTCTTCCAGCTCACCTTTTCGTTCTTCTGCCTTATTTATTCTACTATTGATTCCTTCTAGTGTATTTTTCATTTCAATTATTATATTCTTCAACTCTGTTTGTTCTTTAAATCTTCTAGGTCTTTGTTAAACATTTCTTGTATCGTCTTGATCTGTGCCTCCATTCTTTTTCTGAGACTTTGGATCATCTTTACTATCATTACTCTGAATTCTTTTTCTGGTAGTTTGCCTATCTCCATAGTTGGTCTTAGTTGCCTATCTTAGTTGGTCTTCTGGCATTTTATCTTGTTCCTTCTCTGGAAGATATTCCTCTGCTGTCTCATTTTGTCTAACCTACTGTGTTTGCAGTCTCTGTTTTGCAGGCTGCAGGATTGTATCAATAGTTCCTCTTGGCTTCTGGTATCTGCCCCCTGGTGGGTGATGCTGGTCTAGAGGCTTGTGCAGGCTTCCTGGTGGGAGGGACTGGTGCCTGCCCACTGGTGGGTGGAGCTGGTTCTTCTCCCTCTGGTGAACAGGGCTGTGTCAAGGGGGGTGTTTAGAGGTGGCTGTAGACTCAGGAAGACTTTAGGCAGCCTGTCTGCTGATGGGTGGGACTGTGTTCCTGCCCTGTTGGTTGTTTGGCCTGAGGCATCCCAGCACTGGAGCCAACAGGCTATTGGGTGGGGCCAGGTCTTGGTGTTAAAATGGCAGCCTCCAGGAGAGCTCATGCCAATGAGCACTCCACAATACCTCTGCCACCAGTGTCCCCATTCCTACAGTGAGCCACAGGCACCCCCTACCTAGCCAGTATACCCTCCAAGACCAGCAGGTAGGTCTGGCCCAGGCTCCTATGAAGTCACTGCTTTTTCCCTAGGTCCTGGTGTGCATGAGACCTTATGTATGTCCTCCAGAGTGGAGTTTCTATCTCCTCCAGTTCTATGAAGCTCTTGCATTCAAGCCCTGCTGGCCTTCAAAGCAAATGCTCTGGGGGCTCCTCCTCCTGATTCCAGAACCCCAGGCTGGGGAGTATGACATGGGGCTTAGTACTCTCACTCCTATGGGAGAACCTCTGTGATATAATTATTTTCCAGTGTGTGGGTTACCCACCCAGCATGTATGGGATTTGATTATATTGTGTACGCACCCCTCCTACAATCTTGTTGTGGCTTCTTCTTTGTCTTTGGATGTATAATATCTTTTTTGGTAGGTTCTAGTCTTTTTTGTCAATGGTTGTTCATAGTTTGTTGTGATTTTAGTATTTTCATGAGAGGAGGTGAGCTCAAGTCCTTCTATTCCACCATCTTGTCTCCTTCCTCAAGGACATTTTATTTACTGATGTAAAATAAACTTTTTCCAGCCTGGCTTGAGCATGTGGTCAGAGAGACATTAACACCCCACCCTCACCCCAGTTACATACACCCTCATTAAGAACTTCTGTTTTAAACTCTCCTGAAGCCAAGATTCCTCACTCAGATCTTGGTTGTTCAGTCTAGTGACAGAGAATAGTCTATATGCAAATAAGGATTCTTGGGGAGCCTATGCATGGAATGTCAGATTCCCCCAATGCTTGCCTGCACTCTTTCTTTTGTTGCATTGTATCCTTTGTCTTTAAATAAAAGTGGTACTTTGTTTGCTCTGTGAGTAAGTATGCGCCATAAGGAATAAGTATGTTCTGTGAAGTCTGGTGAGTCCTTTCAAATATCTAAACTTGGGAAATCTTTGCAAAGCCTCAAAGAAATACTCAAAAAATTTCAAGAAATAGAAATAATATAAGCAATATTTATTTACCACATGCAATAAACTAAAGCTAAAAACAAGACTGAAAAGACTCTACAACCAGGAAATATTAGAAACATGTTCTTAAGCAACTCCTATGTCAAAAGGGCAATCCAAGAACAAAAAAATGTAGAATTTCTTAACAGCAAACATGAAAAACATGACATAGAAACTATGGAATACAGCAAAAGCATTTACTAGAGGAAAATTCACAGCATTAAATACACATACAAATGAAAAAAGAAAATGAATGAATTAAACACTCAAAGTAGCAGAACAAGAAAAACAAAGTAAGCAGAGAGAAGGAAAGAACTAGCAATAAATAAATGTAGAAATCTAAGAGTTAGGGTTTTATTTTCGTTTGGCTGGCTTACTTTCTGTAACTGTGTACCATAGACTTAGTGGCTTAAAAACACACACATTTTTTATCTCACAGTTTCTATAGGTCAGAAGTCCAGGCACATCTTAGCTGGGTTCTCAGCTCAGAATCCCACAAGGCTGCAGTCAAGTGTAGGACAGGCCGTGTTCTCATCTGGAGACCTAATTGAGGAAGAATCCACTTCCAAGCTCCTTCTGATTGTTGATAGACTTAATCTTGTTGCAGTATAGGACTAGGTTTCTATTTTATTTCTGGCTATTGGCCAGGGCCTCTTTAAGTTTGCAGAGGCTGTCCACAGTTCCCTGCCATGTGGCCATCCCCATAGGCAATTTTAATATCACTTCTTTAAGGCCAGTGGGAGAATCTCTCTAGTCTGCAAAGTGAGTCTTATACAATAAAACATGATAATATGAGTAACACCCCATCACCTTTGCTATATTCTATTGGTTAGAATCAAGTCACAGTTTCTGCCCACACACAAGGGACAGGGGGTTATCCAAGTGTGTGACTGATTGGGTATATCCCATACCTTAGGATATGTCTGCCACAGGTAGAAAACAGAAAAAAATATATAACTAATGAACTAAAAAGTTCATCTAAATAGGCAAATCACAAGTTAACATATAATTTTTTTTAAAAAGACTTCACAAATATTAAAAATTAGATATTGCAGGGCTTCCCCGGTGGCGCAGTGGTTGAGAGTCTGCCTGCCGATGCAGGGGACACAGGTTCGTGCCCCAGTCCGGGAAGATCCCACATGCTGCGGAGTGGCTAGGCCCGTGAGCCATGGCCGATGAGCCTGTGCGTCCAGAGCCTGTGCTCTGCAACGGGAGAGGCCACAACAGTGTACCGCAAAAAAAAAAAAAAAAAATTAGATATTGCAAAGGATAAATAAATATCCAAACTGAGGAAATTTAAACAAATATTTACTTTAAGTTTCAAAACTAATTTGTATAATTCCACACAAATGGATATAAGCAATAATTGAAATAGGTAATTTTCTAGGAAAATAGAATTTTTACCCAAACTGACCAAAGTAGAATTAGGAAGTCTACACAAACTGATTTCTATCAAAGAAATAGAGAAAATTATAAAAGAGCTCCCATCACCTACCAAAGAAGCATTAGGCCTGTACAGTTACACAGAAATCTTCCAAAAAACCTTTAAAGATTAGATGATCCTAATGCTACTTAAACTATTTTGTACTATAGATGAGGAAAGGAAATTTCATTGTTTTTATTAAGCAAATATTAATATCTAAATCCAATTTGAGTTTATATAATATAGAGCACTATAAAAATCTCACTTATAAAAATACTTCAATTTCAAAATATTAGCAGATTTCAAAAGCAGATGAGATAATATATAATGAATCATTTAGTTTTTGTTGAGTAACCATTTAAAAACTCAGTGGCTTAAAAAAAATATATATATATTTAATTAATTTATTTATTTTTGGCTGCATTGGGTCTTTGTTGCTGCGCACGGGCTTTCCCTAGTTGCAGAGAGCAGGGGCTACTCTTTGTTACGGTGTATGTGTTTCTTATTGCAGTGGCTTCTCTTGTGGAGCATGGGCTCTAAGTGCGTGAGCTTCAGTAGTTGTGGCTTGTGGGCTCAGTAGTTGTGGCTCATGGGCTCTAGAGCACAGGTTCAGTAGTCGTGGCGCACGGGCTTAGTTGCTCCATGGCATGTGGGATCTTCAGAGACCAGGGCTCGAACCCATGTTTGGGCAAGACCCAAGCCCATTTTAAACCTGTGATTACATTAAGTTTGCTGACACCCCAGTGGCCAAAGCAAGCTACATGACCAAGCCTAGAATTAGGAGACTGGGCAGGTTATCCCACCTACAATGGGAGGACAATGAAAAATTATAGGTCAGAGGATGTAGACAAAACGAGGGGTGAATAATTGGAGCCAATTAATGCAATATATTTACTATACATCATGACTATGTGAGTCTTATTCTAGGGATATAAGAGTGGTTTAATGTTAAAAAATATCAATTAATATAGTATTATAATAACTGAGAAAAATCAGATGATCTTCAAAGGAAACAAGAAGTCATTTGACAAAATTTAACACCCATTTATATGAAAAAGAAACAATAAAAGGGGAATTGATGAGTAGCTTTTTTTTGTACTTTATTTTTTATAAATTTATTTATTTTTATTTATTTATTTTTGACTGCGTTGGGTCTTCGTTGCTGTGCACAGGATTTCTCTAGTTGCGGTGAGCGGGGGCTACTCTTCGTTGTGGTGCACGGGCTTCTCATTGTGGTGGCTTCTCTTGTTGCGGAGCACGGACTCTAGGCATGCAGGCTTCAGTAGTTGTGGCACGCAGGCTCAGTAGTTGGGCTCTAGAGCGCAGGCTCAGTAGTTGTGGTGCATGGGCTTAGTTGCTCCGGCATGTGGGATCCTCCCGGACCAGGGATCGAACTCGTGTCCCCTGCGTTGGCAGGCGGATTCTTAACCACTGCACCACCGAGGAAGTCCCAATGAATATGTCTTTAACATGATAAAATGATGTATACCTCAGTCCCAAAGCCACTATTTTATGTAATGGGGAAACATTAGATGGTCATGATAAAATAAGGAATAAGACAAGGACAGCTCATTAATATAATATTAGAAGTATAGCCAATGCAATTAGACAACAGAAAGCAATTAGAGGGCTTAGAATTTGAAAGAAGGAGGCAAAACTATTTTCTTTTTCAAATGAAAGAGTGTATAAAAAATCTTATGAAACCAAAAGAATCAATAGAAAAACTGAGATATAATGATAATTTATTAAAGCACTAGGACATGAAATTAACATTCAGTTATTAATAGCCTTTGCATTACAATAACAACTTAGAATATAAAATGGAATCTCATATACAACAGAAAAAATCCATATAAAGAAAGCTATTAAAACCTCCTGAAAGATACAGTAGTTGGCTTGAAAAAATACCGGTAAAGCATACCATCACTTAGACATGACTTTTTCTGAATTTATACATTGTTCTAAGTTTCTTTGTTAAGACTTTGGCATTTATTCTTTCTCCCTTTATGCTTTTCATGCTCTTTCTTACTGGAAGTGCTTAAAGATTTGTCATCTTTTATAGTCTTTAATTTATGTTTTACTATATATAACTTATGTTTTACTATATTTAGCTTATGTTTTTCCTTATTTCTTAGGTCTGTACTCTGTAAGCCTTTCTATTCTATGGTCATCTTTTCTACATCTTCTTCTTTATTACTGTATTCTGGGAGAGTTCCTCATTCTGGTCTTCCAACTGCCTAATTCTTTGCTCATCTTTTTCAAGAGATACATATAATATTTCATCTATTGTGGGCTTTTTCTGATTTGTTATATTTTATACCAAATATTCCCACCTGTTTATTTTTTATTATTTTGTTTCAACTTGCATGTTTAATTATCTCTTTATATTTTCATTCTTGCTTTAGATACCATGAGGACAGCGATCATGACTACGGTATCCTAAGGTCCAGCAGTGCCTCAAATACAGGACTTTTAAAATAAATATTTGTTGACGAAATTAAAGAAGGGTTTGGAGAGGAGAGAAAGAAGAAAACACAATATGGGTATGGAAGAAATGTAACTTTCTTTATGATATTTTTATAATATTAATTAATCACCCTTTTCAGGCTTCATCCTACCAGTTTGTTAGGAATCAGTCATCAATCCTTATGAGCATACATTTTCCAACCCCTGTTTTTTCCCAGGAAGGGAAAAAAAAGGGAAAGGAAGAGAGGGAGCAGGGAAAAGAATTGACCTATCCTCTTTCTTTTCTGAAGCAACTTGGGTATTCAGTGAAAGCACTAGGTTCTGTAACAACCTGCAGGATGTATGTGCTAGAACTGTACAAGCGGAAGACCCGAGCATGTGTGAGGTGGAGGTGGAGGGTGAGGAAAGGCATTTGGTCATGGGGACAGCTCTCCACAGAGGTTGCTGCTGAGATGTCTAGTGGACAGACCCACATGGCTTCCTCAGACCCCACAGATCTCAGCTTCCTCCATGCCATGCTGCAGGCATGGGAACATTTGTGTGGCTACTTCTGGTCTCATCTCCTTGGAAGCATACTACAGCTCTTCCCTGTCTAGGGGTTGATGCCTTCCTATGAGTTTGCCAGGGAAGCAGAGTGCAAATACTATCTCTAGAATTCCAGGCATGCCCTCTCCTTTTCTTCTCCAACCCCCGACTCCATAGAGAGTCTCATTCTACAAGGCAGAAAATCTTTTTCCCTTCATGGCTCTGGTACAAATTTCTTTCTATATTCTGCCCTGCTCCTCTCTCGGGTAATAGCATTCATGAACAAAATTTATGAAGACTTAAGTCATCTCTTTTCACATTGCCCCCTCCCTCCCCATGAGGCCAGAGTTATACGCTTTAATTGGAGTGAGATAAGAAGAACAATACCAAGAGAAAAAATGAAAATATTCTGTCACAGAAGGAAGGGAAGGAGCAGGGAGAAGAACTGACCTATCTTCTTCCTTTTCTGAAGCAACTTGGGTATTCAGTGAAAGCACTAGGTTCTGTAACAACCTGCAGGATGTGTTGATCTTGTATTCAAGGTGTTCCCTACCCCTCACCCCGCCAGGGGCCAAGGCAGAGAATCTATTGATAGAAAAAGAGAGGGTTTTTTCTTACATATGCAGAAGGCAGAGCCATATGTTTGCAATCTGAAGTGTGTTTTTTTAGAAAATCATTGTGAAGAGGTGGCACCAACAATGTCACCCACCCAGAGACTGAAGCCAGAAAAGGACCAGTGATTTCTAGAGGTCTTCATTGCACAAGTCACGGCTCCTGCAGCACCTGAAGTTCACCAAATAGCCACTCCATTTTATATTGTTCACATTAGCACAGTTCTTTAGGCAGCCCCTAAAGGTTAACCAGGGTGTACCATCATCTGCAGAAGGAGGAGAAACAGATCAGCAAAGAGGTTTCTGGAAAAACAAACAAAAAAACACCTTCTTTCCAGCCTGCACCAGCATACAAAAACAACCTTGTGTAGTTCAAGGCTCGGTTATTCAAATGTGAAGAATCGGAAGATGTTGGAATTTGGGGGTTTCCCAAAAGAAAAGCAATAGCAGAGTAGTTAAAAAAAAAAAATTCCTGGATATGGGGATGTAATGACAGCAGCAATTCAAGGATTGCCCAAGCTGGATGTTTCCACTGGGAATGTTAACAGTGGTTTAAGTAAGGGTTAGAAATACTAAGGAATCGCTCAGCACAAAGGCTAGGAAAACGGAGAAATCATGATGTTTAGTCTTACCCATGAAGAGCCAATATTTATTGCTAACACTGGCCCCTCTATTTTCACAGTTTAAAATCACCCACAAGGAGGTCCAGGCAGGGACAAAGACAAAGAACTTCCCTCCTCACTCCAACATCCAACTGTTCTCCACTGGCTGTATTGTGCCTCTCCTTTCCCCTCAGTTAAGTCTCCTCTGTTTTCTTCAGGCTTCTCAAAATATTGGTTCCATAGCTACAGACCCCCAGCCCTCAGAGACTACCCCTATCTATTTTTCATTATGGTATGCTATGGGATAGAGATAGTCAGTCATCCCAGAGTTGAGACTGCCTGAGCTAAAGTAAGGTCCCACCTTTCTACTATGACTAATGTATCCCTGTCTGCTTCCTCTGCCCCACCCCGTCCCCAAACCCACAACTTACTTCTGAAAATCCTCCCAGTTGTGCAAGCCTCTTCCATTGTTGCAGTACATATTCCTCTGCCTCTGGAACACCTCTCTCCTGGAAACTGGAGGTGGCACATCCTACACTGAATAATTTCTATAATTTGGGCCAGAGAGTAGGGAAGTCGAAGTGAGAGAGGGTCTCACACTGCTATGAAAGGGCCCACCTCCTCTTTCAAATTTGAAGTCTGCTGGGAGCCCTGAGGGCCTTGCCAGAGACTCATTAAACATGGGCATCTACCTCTATTAAAATAGGCTGAGTCAAAAGAGGGTCTAAAGTTTATGGTCTCAGAAGTTTTAGCCTGTAAAACAGGTGGAGGGTTAAGGAAAAGGGGAACAAAATCAAAACTGAGATAATCAGGTCAGGTCCTCTTCATACTCACCAGGAATACGGTGTTCACCAACAAATAGTTCATGGACTGTGCTGGCAAAGAGAAATAAAACATACCTGCAATTTTCTCTAAGATTTACCCTTGCCTAGAGTCACTGTAAGCCTTGTAACACATGAGGCCCATCCTGCTCTCTTAACCTGGAGCCACTCTAGGCTCTTATGTCCCTCCAAAGCCTAGTCCCCCCTCTCGTGGCATATCTGCACCTCTCCCTCTTTTCAATTCTCTTCACCTCTAGAGGGCCTCTCAGCCTCCCCTACCCATCTCTTAGGATACAGCACAGACTCAAAGGAAAAAGATAAATGCACATTTTTTGTGTGTGTGTGCCTCATTCCCTTCTTTTTAATTGACCTATGTGACTTTCTTACCTACATGCGCCTGGAAGCTGACAAGGGGGAAAGCATCTGAAATCCATGAAATTGCCACACTTTGGACTTAGCCAGCTAGTGCCTTAAAAATCAACATTCCACTTCCCTTTTTCTTGCTTTTTAATACACTTATCCTTAGCCTTGTCAACTGCTGCTCATGTTTTTTCATCAAACTTAAAATCAGCTCCCATCCCAGCCTGATCCTGCTGGAAGAAGTTGTTGAGTGTTGAAATTCAAGGTCTATCTCTGGATTCCTTTTAAACCCTCAATGCTCAGCCTGCCCCTTTCATCTCCTCCCTCCCCCCAAATTCCCCATCCCACACCACTGATCCATTTCTACTCACTTCCATGTTCTTTGTCTGCAAATGACCCGTACAGTACTGTTGGAAAAAAAAAAAAAAGATACACTCTATGAAGACCTCATTTTAAAAACCTCACCTCACAGCTTCTGTGAAAATCTTTTCAATTCTTTTATAATCTACCTGTTTCCTTCTGCAAGGGCAGACTAAGACTTTGGTGAAGGTCCCAGGGACATGATGCGTTGTGGACAAAAGTCATGGCATCAGAATGACAGCTTCTGTTACCATATGGCTCTCACAAGAGAACTTCTGTCATGTGAACCCCGACCCATTCCAGGATCCTGGACACGTCTCTCCAACTGTCAACCATAGGGACTCACCTCTAAAGCAGCAGAGGAGGATGAGGAGTCCTAGCAGGAGGGAGGTGTCCATTTTGGAGGGAGAAAACAGCAGGTTAGAGCAGGAAGCTGCAAGGTGCCTCTTTATATACCTACCAGGTTGGGCTTCCCTGGGAAGGGCTAGGGGTGGGGACATTGTGGAAGTCCTTCAAAGGCATTTCCTGCTCCTAGGGAAACCAGGGACTCTAAAATCTTTTCTTTTTGGCAAATTGTGGGGAAGAGGGACTGCCTAGGTAAGTCTTGGACCCAATTTATTTCAGTCCTAGCATTCAGGATTTTTGATGCCATGTTCTGTGGTCTTTTCATTATATCACACTGTGGGAGAATACAAGGATAAATCCAGGCTAGGTGGGTTGGATTCAGAGCCATTTACACTGAGATGCTCATTCAAGCTGAGAGAATATATGAGTGTAAATAATTGGAATGCAGGAAGTCCAAAAGAGGGCTAAGCACAGAGCCTTTAAAACTCAGTACTATAGGGAATGGGGAAGAGAGGTGGAGAGGTTAGATTCAGATGCACTGACAGAGAATAATCATGAAGGAAATAGTTTCCCACTGTCAATCATCCTGGAACAAATTAAACCCTGGGGTAGAAAATGAGAGCTGAGGAGGAAACTGCTTCCTGTACTTGGAGTTCCCGGTGGTTGAGACTTAGACTTTCACTAAGAGAGAGGTTTGAGATTACTTCACCTGGAGGGAGGTAAGCTGGTCCTTCCCACTTGATGTTGAGCCAGGAATTGGGGGGGGTGGGGGTTACCTCAACTCTGAGAGTGACTAGGTAATCAATTAGCGTGGTGATTGAATGTAAAATTCCTGTAGAGGGGATTGAGCCTGTGGATTCTAAGAACAGCCATATTTAGTATCTCATTCTGAGTTTTCTGTTAGTTTCCTTCAGTTATTCCTATACCTTCCAAAAATTGTGATAAGAGTTGCAGCTTAGTCTGTGCTGTCATTGCAAGGAGTTGAAGGAAGGGTCTGTGCCCATGCTTAGGGCAAAGAAATACAGGGGAAAGAAACAGCAACCTGAAGGAAGCAGACTGCAATAGAGCACACTATAGGTCTACAGCAAAGTGGGGTAGTAGTCTAAGACAGATGTTGGCTGAAGAGGCAGGGACAGCAAGAGTGACGTATGGAAGAGATGCTCTCCAGAATATACTGGGGGTTGTTACTACACGCCCAAAGATCAAATGGACATTTCCATACAGGGAGGAAGGAGGAAGGGGATATAACTAGTTAACTGCTTACCTGTGGCACCTAGGACTCTGGTGAAGCTTTGAAATAACACCATGAAGTAATCATGTATTACTCTCTAACACACACACACACACACACACTCACACTCACACTCACTCGACATCACTGGTTTTTGTGTTCTGCATATTCACTAGAAGATCTGTCCCTTTCCCTCCTCTCAATGCCTTGAAATTTAGCATCTTCTCTTACACCTTTACATTTCTTTCTTCGACTTTTTGAGATCTCCCCTCCTTTCCTTCTAGGAATTCGTATTTAATTGTTTGACTAATGGCGGCACACATGACAGAAGGGAAGGTTTTCTTCCTCTGCCCCACAAGAAACTGTCTCCTCACTTAATTACACTCTGATGATATTATTTTACCACTTCTCCTAAAGCAGAAATTTCCCCCTCTCAGCTTTACTGATCCACCTGAATTACTTGCTTATATTTGAACCCTATTTTATTGACTTACTTTTCTCCTAAAATCTCCTCAAATTCACACTCCCAGTCTTAGTATCCCATAATACCTGATTTTCTTACTGGGCCACATTGGATACCTTTTCTCAGTGCTCCTAATCCTTTTTCCTATCCTCTTAGGGCACCCCAAAATAATTATTCTTATGTCATAAATTACAGACCCGTGACTTAAAAATGTTCAGGAATGAATTCCTTTTGCCTGTTGCCCCAAACCTCATGTGGAGTCTGTATGACCCCTTTACTCATGATACCCTTCTCTCCATCACAGAGTTCTGGAGATCCAGTTAGTCCAGAAGAGTAGCCCTGGATTTTCCTCAGCTCTGCGAGTGACTAGGTGAGTACTCAATTACATCTTTATGTATATGATTAGAAGATGTTTAGATTATGCACTAGGATTTTTGGTTTGCATCTCCAACGTTACCATGCAAAACAATAAAAATGATGTTTCTTGAATCAGTTACCAATCAGTTACCATTATTTTCAAAAGACATAGATCTACTCTCCATGGTGAATACAGTAAAAATATCCTGAAATTCATTGGTAATAGAGGTATTTTCACACAATGACATTTTTGGATAGGTTAATGGAGCTGGTGGGGAGTGCCAGGATTTGATTTGAGGAAAGAGATCTCACCTTAGGCAGATGCCACATGTGATGAGGAAGGTCAACAAGATGAAGAACCACGGTTACTGTTCCAAGGCAGCCCAATGACCTTAAGCTCCTGGGGTTTTCCCAGTACCCATAGGATTTATACCAGTGATCTGGCAGGAAAAGATCAATTTCTTCTAGATCAGGGTTTGAAGGAACAGTCAGGTCAGAAAATCTTGTCTCTTTCTCCTGAAGCAAGGGAGCAGCTCAGTTCTGGGTGACTGAGACTACATGAAACCAGAGAAGTTCTACCCTCTTGAGGGATGTGAAAATGGAAATTTCAGACAATATGTGCAGATCCAAGAAAGAACATGAAAGAAGTGTCTCTGAGGAGACCTTCTGTGCATATTCTTTTCTACCATGAGACCCAGCATCCCCGAGGATTAGCTGGGAGTCTCAGAATTGTTCAGTACGTCCACAGTTCCCTAGATAGTTCATTCCTACAGTGCTGGGGGCTGGAGAAGGTAACGTGGATGTTAAAGTAACTAGGGAGACAGTCAACAATGAAGAATAATCTACCCATTGTTCCTGTATAGCTTACAGCTCAAATAAAATATTCTGTATTTTCAATGTGCTGTTTCAACAACTCTACTATCACCAGGAGAGCTCTATTTATTTATTTATTGAATTTTTGAATTTTATTTTATTTTTTTATACAGCAGGTTCTTACTGGTTATCCATTTTATACATATTAGTGTATACATGTCAGTCTCAATTTCCCAGTTCATCACACCACCACCACCCCTGCTGCTTTCCCCCCTTGGTGTCCATACATTTGTTCTCTACATCTGTGTCTCAATTTCTGCCTTGCAAACTGGTTCATCTGGACCATTTTTCTAGGTTCCACATATATGCGTTAATATACGATATTTGTTTTACTCTTTCTGACTTACTTCACTCTGTATGACAGTCTCTAGATTCCCACGTCTCTACAAATGACCCAATTTGGTTCCTTTTTATGGCTGAGTAATATTCCATTGTATATATGTACCACATCTTCTTTATCCATTCGTCTGTCAGTGGGCATTTAGGTTGCTTCCATGACCTGGCTATTGTAAATAATGCTGCAATGCACATTGGAGTGCATGTGTCTTTTTGAATTATGGCTTTCTCTGGATATATGCCCAGTAGTGGGATTGCTGGGTCATATGGTAATTCTATTTTTAGTTTCTTAAGGAACTTCCATACTGTTCTCCAGAGTGGCTGTATCCATTTACATTCCCACCACAAGTGCAAGAGGGTTCCCTTTTCTCCACACCCTCTCCAGCATTTATTGTTTGTAGATTATCTGATGATGCCCATTCTAACTGGTGTGAGGTGATACCTCATTGTAATTTTGATTTGCATTTCTCTAATAATTAGTGATGTTGAGCAGTTTTTCATGGGCTTCTTGGCCATCTGTATGTCTTCTTTGGAGAAACGTCTATTTAGGTCCTTTGCCCATTTTTGATTGGGTTGTTTGTTTTTCTAATATTGAGCTGCATGAGCTGTTTATATATTTTGGAGATTAATCTTTTGTCCACTGATTCGTGTGCAAATATTTTCTCCCATTCTGAGGGTTGTCTTTTCAGCTTGTTGCCTTTGCTTTGCAAAAGCTTTTAAGTTTCATTAGGTCCCATTTGTTTATTTTTGTTTTTATTTCCATTACTCTAGGAGGTGGATCAATAAAGATCTTGCTGTGACTTATGTCAAAGAGTGTTCTTCCTATGTTTTCCTCTAAGAGTTTTGTAGTGTCCGGTCTTATATTTAGGTCTCTAATCCGTTTTGAGTTTATTTTTGTGTGTGGTGTTAGGGAGTGTTCTAATTTCATTCTTTTACATGTAGCTGTCCATTTTCCCCATCACCACTTATTGAAGAGTCTGTCTTTTCTCCATTGTATGTCCTTGCCTCTGTTATCATAGATTAGTTGACCATAGGTGCATGGGTTTATCCCTGGGCTTTCTATCCTGTTCCATTGATCTATATTTCTGTTTTTGTACCAGTACCATATTGTTTTGATTACTGTAGCTTTGTAGTATAGTCTGAAGTCAGGGAGTCTGATTCCTCCAGCTCTGTTTTTTTCCCTCAAGACTGCTTTGGCCATTTGGGGTCTTTTGTGTCTCCATACAAATTTTAAGACTTTTTGTTCTAGTTCTGTAAAAAATGACATTGGTACTTTGATAGGGATTGCATCGAATCTGTAGATTGCTTTGGTTAGTATAGTCATTTTCACAATATTGATTCTTCCAATCGAAGAACATGGTATATCTCTCCATCTGTTGGTATCATCTTTAATTTCTTTCAGCAGTGTCATAGTTTTCTGCATACAGGTCTTTTGTCTCCCTAGGTAGGTTTAATCCTAGGTATTTTATTCTTTTTGTTGCAGTGGTAAATGGGAGTGTTTCCTTAATTTCTCTTTCCGATTTTTCATCATTAGTGTGTAGGAATGCAAGAGATTACTGTGTATTAATTTTGTATCCTGCAACTTTACCAAATTCATTGATTAGCTCTAGTAGTTTTCTGGTGGCATCTTTAGGATTCTCTAGGTATAGTATCATGTCATCTGCAAACAGTGACAGTGTTACTTCTTCTTTTCCAATTTGTATTCTTTTTATTTCTTTTTCTTCTCTGATTGCTGTGGCTAGGACTTCCACAACTATACTGAATAATAATGGTGGGAGTGGACATCCTTGTCTTGTTCCTGATCTTAGAGGAAATGCTTTCAGTTTTTCACCATTGAGAATGATGTTTACTGTGCCTTTGTCGTATATGGCCTTTATTATGTTGAAGTAGGTTCCTTCCATGCCAACTCTCTGGAGAGTTTTTATCATAAATGGTGTTGAATTTTCTCAAAAGCTTTTTCTGCCTCTATTGAGATGATCATATAGCTTTTCTTCTTCAATTTGTTAATATGGTGTATCACACTGATTGATTTGCATAAATTGAAGAATCCTTGCATCCCTGGGATAAATCCCACTTGATCATGGTGTATGATCCTTTTAATGTGTTGTTGGATTCTGTTTGCTAGTATTTTGTTGAGGATTTTTGCATCTACATTCTTCAGTGATATTGGTCTGTAATTTTCTTTTTTTGTAGTATCTTTGTCTGGTATTGATATCAGGGTGATGGTGGCCTCATAGAATGAGTTTGGGCATGTTCCTTCCTCTGCAATTTTTTGGAAGAGTTTGAAAAGGATGGGTGTTAGCTCTTCTCTAAATGTTTGATAGAATCCACCTGTGAAGCCATCTTGTTCTGGACTTTTGTTTGTTGGAAGATTTTTAATCACAGTTTCAATTTCATTACTTGAGATTGATCTGTTCATATTTTCTATTTCTTCCTGGTTCAGTCTTGGAAGGTCATACCTTTCTGAGAATTTGTCCATTTCTTCCAGGTTGTCCATTTGATTGGCATAGAGTTGCTTGTTGTAGTCTCTTAGGATGCTTTGTATTTCTGTGGTGTCTGTTGTAACTTCCCCTTTTTCATTTCTAATTTTATTGATTTGAGTCCTCTCCCTCTTTTTCTTGATGAGTCTCCCTAATGATTTATCAATTTTGTGTATCTTCTTAAAGAACCAGCTTTTAGTTTTATTGATCTTTGTTATTGTTTCTTTGTTTCTATTTCATTTATTTCTGCTCTGATCTTTATGATTTCTTTCCTTCTGCTAACTTTGGGTTTTGTTTGCTCTTCTTTCTCTAGTTCCTTTAGGTGTAAAGTTAGATTGTTTATTTGAGATTTTTCTTGTTTCTTGAGGTAGGCTTGTATTGTTATAAACTTCCCTCTTAGAACTGCTTTTGCTGCAACCCATAGGTTTTCGATTGTCGTGTTTTCATTGTCATTTGTCTATAGGCATTTTTTGATATCCTCTTTGATTTCTTCAGTGATCTCTTGGTTATTTAGTAACGTATTGTTTAGCCTCCATGTGTTCGTGTTTTTTACTTTTTTCTCCCTGTAATTCATTTCTAATCTCATAGCATTGTGGTCAGAAAAGATGCTTGATATGATTTCAATTTTCTTAAATTTACTGAGGCTTGATTTGTCACCCAAGATGTGATCTGTCCTGGAGAATGTTCCATGCACACTTGAGAAGAAAGTGTAATCTGCTGTTTTTGGATGGAATGTCTTATCCATATCAGTCAAACCTATCTGGTCTATTGTGTCATTTAAAGCTTACGTTTCCTTATTAATTTTCTGTTTGGATGATGTGTCCATTGGTGTAAGTGAGGTGTTAAAGTGCCCCACTATTATTGTGTTACTATCAATTTCCTCTTTTATAGCTGTTAGCAGTTGCCTTATGTATTGAGGTGCTCCTATGTTGGGTGCATATATATTTATAATTATTATATCTTCTTCTTGGATTGATCCCTTGATTGTTATGTAGTGTCCCTCCTTGTTTCTTGTAATGTTCTTTATTTTAACGTCTATTTTATCTGCTATGAGTATTGCTACTCCAGCTTTCTTTTGATTTCCATTTGCATGGAATATCTTTTTCCATTCCCTCACTTTCAGTCTGTATGTGTCCCTAGGTCTGAAGTGGGTCTCTTGTTGACAGCATATATATGGATATTGTTTTTGTATCCATTCAGCAAGCCTGTGTCTTTTGGTTGGAGCATTTAATCCATTCACGTTTAAGGTAATTATCGATATGTATGTTCCTATGACCATTTTCTTAATTGTTTTGGGTTTGTTTTTGTAGGTCCTTTTCTTCTCTTGTGTTTTGCACTTAAAGAAGTTCCTTTGTCATTTGTTATAGAGCTGATTTGGTGGCGCTGAACTCTCTTAGCTTTTGCTTGTCTGTAGAGCTTTTGATTTCTCCGTCAAATGTGAATGAGATCCTTGCCAGGCAGAGTAATCTTGGTTGTATGTTTTTCCCTTTCATCACTTTAAATATATCATGCCAGTTCCTTCTAACTTGTAGAGTTTCTGCTGAAAAATCAGCTGTTAACCTTATGGAAGTTCCCTTGTATGTTATTTGTCATTTTTCCATTGCTGCTTTCAATAATTTTTCTTTGTCTATAATTTTTGCCAATTTGCTTACTGTGTGTCTTGGCGTGTTTCTCCTTGGGTTTATCCTGTATGGGACTCGGTGCACTTCCTGGACTTGGGTGGCTATTTCCTTTCCCATGATAGGGAAGTTTGCAACTATAGTCTCTTCAAATATTTTCTGCAGTCCTTTCTCTGTCTCTTCTCCTTCTGGGACCCCTATAATGCGAATGTTGTTGCATTTAATGTTGTCCCAGAGGTCTCTTAGGCTGTCTTCATTTCTTTTCATTCTTTTTTCTTTATTCTGTTCCACAGCAGTGAATTCCACCATTCTGTCTTCCAGGTCACTTATCCATTCTTCTGCCTCAGTTATTCTGCTATTGATTCCTTATAGTGTATTTTTCCATTCGGTTATTGTATTGTTCATCTCTGTTTGTTCTTTAATTCTTCTAGGTCTTTGTTAAACATTTCTTGCATCTTCTCGATCTTTGCCTCCATTCTTTTTCTGAGGTCCTGGATCATCTTCACTAACATTTTTCTGAATTCTTTTTCTGAAAGGTTGCCTATCTTCACTTCATTTAGTTGTTTTTCTGGGGTTTTATCTTGTTCCTTCATCTGGTACCTAGCCCTCTGCCTTTTCATCTTGCCTATCTTTCTGTGAATGTGAGAATTTTTTCTAAGGGTGACCTCAGCTAAGGAGAAATAAGGGATTCCTTTCCTACTTTCCAAGGTAAATTCACCAGTCATGAAAGTCATGCTCAGAGACCATCAGTCCCATGGTAGCATATAACCTTCTGTTTTGCTGAGTTTACTACTTACATTGAGACTGACCAGTTTACTGAAGCACATTCCCCCTTCTTATTTCCTCTCTCTCTCTCTTTCTCTGTCTCTGTCTGTCTGTCTGTCTGTCTCTGTGTGTGTGTGTGTGTGTGTGTGTGTGTGTGTGTGTGTGTGTGTGTATGTGGGAAGCAAGCTGGGAGAAATCTGTTATTTTAAAAATGCCACAGAACTTTCCTACCATGTTTAAGCTGCCTTATTCTGATTCATCATTTCTTGGTTGCTGTAAACCTTAGACAAAGTGGATTTCAATGAATTTTGCTCTTTTGGTCAGTGTTTCTGTGGAGGGACAGTCCTTTCTAGCTCCCTCGTCTGTCATTTCCACTGATGACGCCTCCAGGGCTCCTCAAAAGGTATATTTTAAAATAATTAAATAACTCATAAGTTCTAATTTAGTCCTCAAATTATTCTTGATAGATACCACTGTTTATTTTTTTCTATGTAAAAAACCCCTGAGGATAGAGAGGTTAAAGTTCACACACAGGGTCACACAACCAGCAAGTGGAGAATCCAGATTTAAACAAGAGTTTCATCCAACACTGAGCATGATGCTATAATGATCACCCATGGAAAGAAGGTAGCTGGTTTTCATAGACCAGAGATTATAATAACTTGGTAAGATTTTTTTATTTTATTTATGTCTTTATTTATTTATTTTTGGCTGCATCAGGTCTTAGTTGTGGCACATGGGATCTTCATTGAGGCATGGGGGGGTCTTTCGGCGTGTGGGCTTCTCTCTAGTTGTGGCATACGGGTTTTCTCTTCTCTAGTTGTGGCGCACAGGTTCCAGAGCACGTGGGCTCTGTAGTTTGCGGTATGCAGGCTCTCTACTTGAGGCTTGCGAGCTCAGTAGTTGTGGCATGTGGGCTTAGTTGCCCTGCAGCATGTGGGATCTTAGTTCCCTGACCAGGGATCAAACCTGCATCCCCTGCATTGGAAGGCGGATTCTTTACCACTGGACCACCAGGGAAGTCCCTAACTTGGTAAAAATTTTAAAACTCTTGTAATGTTCTTGTGTTTGAAGTGATCAGCAGTAAAATCCGAAAACTGAAAAGTGTATGTAGGGTCATGGAGCCTAGTGGCCTATTGCATGGCCACACATAGATGGAGAAAACCTCTGAAACATGAAGTGGATAGTGGTAGTGTGGGAAGGAAAGAAAGAGAGTTGAGTCTCTGTGTCATTGCGAGGAAGGCTGGAGGGTCCTGGAAATCTCCTAGGGTGGGGTGATGCTCTCTCCCGGTTGCTTGCTATGCAGACAGCCCCACTCAGCATGCACCCTAAGCTTCCACAATGGAGAACCTTCCTCATCTCCCTGCAGAAGCCCCATTCTCTCTTGCACATGCTAGGAAAATGCCTCAACCACAGGTCTTGGTGTAAATGTTCTTTCTTCCAGGACTCCTCCTCCGCCTCCCTGTTCCTCCTGTGTGTTTCCACAGCACAGCTGAGACCCATGATATGAAAATAGTCAGCCTTATCTTTGACTCCTCTTCCTCTCTCATTTCACATTAAACCACTGACAGAGTCCAGTCTATGCTGTCTTCATAAGATCAGGACTATTTCCTTCTCCATTCCCACTATTGCTGGCTTGTTATGACTTTCATGTTGCCCACCTGGAGCTTATTCTTTTCTCAGTATGTAAGCATTTGTTGAATTAAATCCATTGAAATAGAGTTTTAACAAGCATTGGTTAGAGAAGCAAGCTTTGCTTCTGATCCTTGGAGCACAGGAAGTCTGTCATTACAGAGTTGGGATGCTGAAGCTGCTTGCAGGAATGAAGAAAGAAGGAAAGAGAGATTATTTTAAGCACTTCAACCTGGGAGAAGCCTCAGAGGAAGGAAGCAAATGATGAAACTGCAGAAGGAGGTGTTGCATAACCAAAGTCAAGGAGATGAGGCCCTGAGAGAAGTGCATCCCCTGGTCATGACTCACAGCGCCAGGCAAAGTCAGACTGGATCCTGCTCTCAAAGAGGGGCAATAATGCAAGGGGTCTTGAGAGCTTCATGTAGCTCCAGACAGGGTAGGAGGAGGGTTGTGGAACCAGTAGTTCAGCAGAATGTAATCCTGATAAACCTGGGAACATAAGCCTTGGGTGCAGCCTGTGGGGTTAGGAGAACAGAACATCTTCTTGAGGCCTTGAGCTGATATAGTTTTTGATCATTAAAGTCCAAATGGGCATCAGATGAGAGGTAAAAAGCTTAGTCATGTGAGAAGAGGAACAAGGCAACACTGGACCCTTGGCACCATCCAGAGGTAAGTGGAGAAGGAGTAATAGGGCATTAGTACATTTATAAGACATCAATATACTCAAGAGAAAAAAAACAGCACTTATCATTTCAAAGACTTAAACATGTGCCAAAATGTTGACAATGCAAGGTTAGAAAGAGGAGACAGCCTCCTTTCCATGTCTTAGACGTTTCCTGAGAGTGTGTGCTCACACGCAGTATAAGAAAGTGAGATTCCTGTAACAGCTCCATACTCCCCTCCTCATCCCAGAAAAGTTCCTCCCCCCAGTATAAGTCTGGAATGCAGCTCCAAAGACATTGTGATGAGGACTTTCTGCTCAGGTCAACCGAGGTACCCAGTAATTCAAAACTGATGAACTAGCCACAAGTTTAGTGTCACAGGTATAGTGGGGCATAATTTGTATCATAATATGTATATTTAATTATAAGGTTATCTTTTGTTTCTCAATATGCATCAGTAGTTTACCATTCTGTCTTCTGTCCCATCTCCTACCATTCAGCACCACCAATTGGCTTTATGGGGTATTGGGTTGGGGGACCTATTTTTGCTACTTCCATTATTCCGATGCCACCATTTGGCTGATCCTTAGAAGACAATCAGTAGACACAAATCTGACTGTACTCATTCAGGAAGATTCTTAGCAAGCAGCATAGGTCACAGTGTGAAAGCCAGACTGAAAACACTGTGCTTATTGGGCATGCCACTATGCAAGCAGGTGCACAAGAGCTGTATGAAACAACAATAACAACAGCACCACTAGCAATAATAACACCTAGTGGCTTGAGTTTCAGGTTTTTATTTTTTCTTTTCAGTTCAGTACCAAAAATCTGAGGCTATGGAGGGATATGACTTTCTCAGTCCTTGGTCTTCTTACCCTATTGCTTAACTCCTCTACTGATCACATGGCATAGTTCTAAATACCCTCTATACGCTGATGACTGGCAAATCTCTACCTTCCTCCCTAAATTCTCCACTGCCTTTTAAAAATCTGCATTTGATGGGCTTTTCAAACTTAACATGCCCCCAAACTCGCTCCAACATCATACCCTCCACACACCTGTCTCCCCACTCTAGCCTCACCTCACTTTTCTCACATTCTGTCCCATGTCACCCAATCACTGCACCATTCACCCAATTACTCAGGGTAAAAACTAAGGGCCGTCATAGATTTCTCTTTTTTCTTTCCTTACCCCCCCACCCCACCACACATTCAATCTATTAGCAAGTCCTGTTGGCTCTCTCTTCAAAGTGTTTCCCAAGACCTATCATTTCTTACCACTTGTTCTCTAAGTTAACATTGTCTCTTTTCTCGCATAGTTTAATTTTTTCTGAGTTTCATTTTCTTTCTTTTTTTTATTATATAAGTTTCAGGTTATAATTCAACATCTCTATATACTACATAGTGATTCTCCCAAAGGTCTAGCTACCATTCATCACCATACAGTTGACCCCCTTAACCTTTTTCACCTACCCCTAGCCCCCTTCCCTCTGGTAACCATTGATCTGTTCTCTGTATCTTATGAGTTTTGTTTTGTTTGTTTTGTTTTTGGATTTGACATATGAGTGAAATCATATGGTATTTGTCTTTTTCCTTCTGGCTTATTTCACTTAGTAGAATACCCTCGAGGTCCAACCATGTTGTCACAAATGGCAAGATTCCATTCTTTTTTATGGCTGAATAGTATTCCATTGTATACATATAAACCACATCTTCTTTATTCATTCATCCATCGATGGACACTTTGTATCCATATCTTGGCTATTGAGAAATAATGCTACAATGAACATAGGAGTGAAATATCTTTTTAATTTTTATTTATTCTCTGGATAAAAACCAGAAGTGGAATAGCTGAATTATATGGTAGTTCACTTATTAATTTCTTGAGGAATTTCCATGCTGTTTTCCATAGTGGCTACAACAATTTACATTCCCATCAACAGTGTATGAGAGTTCCCTTTTCTCCACATCCTCTCAAAAACTTATTTCTTGTCTTTTTGATAATAGCCTTTCTAACAGATGTGAGATGGTATCTCATTCTGGTTTTGATTTGCATTTCCTTGATGATTGAGCATCTTTTCATGTGCTGGTGACCATCTATATGTCTTCTTTGGAAAAATGATATTCAAATCCTCTACCCAGGGACTTCCCTCATGGCACAGTGGTTAAGACTCCGTGCTCCCAATGCAGGGGGCCCGTGTTCAATCCCTGGTGAGGAAACTAGATCCCACACGCATGCCACAACTAAGAGTTCTCATACCACAACTAAGAAGCTGGTGAGCCACAACTAAGGCGCCTGTGAGCCACAACCAAATAAATAAATAAATAAATAGAATATTTTTTAAAATCCTCTGCCCATTTTTAAGTTGGGTTGTTTGTTTTAAGTTGTATGAATTCTTTATATATTTTGGATGTTAACCCCTTATCAGATATATAATTTGCAAATATCTTTTTTCATTTACTAAGTTGCCTTTCATTTTGATGACGGTTTCCTTTGCTGTTCAGAAACTTTTTAGTTGATGAAGGCCCATTTGTTGATTTTTGCTTTTTGTTTCCCCTGCTTTTAAAGTCAGGTCCACAAAACATCACTAAGGCTGATGTCAGTGAGGTTACCAATGTTTTTTCCTAGAAATTTTATGTTTTCAGGCATTACATTTAAGGCTTTAATCCATTTTGAGTTTGTTCTTGTGTATGGTATAAAATAGTGATCTAGTTTCAATCTTTTGCATATGTCTCTCTAGTTTTCCCATCATTATTTATTGAAGAGACTGTCTTCTCTCCATCATTATGTTCTTGGCCCCTTTGCTGTAAATTAATTGTTTATATGTGCATGGATTTACTTCTAGGCTCTCAATTCTGTTCCATTGATCTGTGTGTCTGTTTTCGTGCCTGTACCATAATGTTTTGATTACTACAGCTTTGTAGTATAGTTTGAAATCCAGGAACATGATACGTTCAGCTTTGTTCTTCTTCCTTAAGATAGTTTTGGCTATTTGGGATCTTTTGTGTTTCATACAAATTTTAGAATTATTTGTTCTAGTTATATGAAATATACCATTGGAATATTGATACAGATTGTATTGAATGTGTAGACTGCTTTGGGTAGTATTTACATTTTAACAATACTAATTCTTCCAATCCATAAGCACAAAATGTCTTTTCATTCATTTATGTCTTCTTCAGTTTCTTTCATCAATGTCTTATAGTTTTCAGTATACAGGTCTTTAGCCTCCTTTGTTAATTTTGTTCCTAGGTATTCTTTTTAATACAGTTGGAAATAGGATGTTTTCTTAATTTCTCTTTCTGATAGATTGTTATTAGTGTACAGAAATGCAACAGATTTCTGCATATTAATTTTGTACCTGCAACTTTGCTGAATTCATTTGTTAGTTCTAATAGTTTTCTGGTTGTGTCTTTAGGGTTTTCTATGTATAGTATCATAACTTCTCCTTTTCCAATTTGAATGCCTTTTATTTCTTTTCTTGCCTAATTGCTATGGCTAGGACTTCCAATACTATGTTGACTAAAAGTGGTGAGAGTGGACATCATTGTCTTATTCCTGTTCTTGGAGAAAATGCTTTCAGCTTTTCAACATTGAATATGATGCTGAAGGTTTGTCATATATGGTCTTTATTATGTTAAACTGTGTTCCCTCTATACCCACTTTATTGAGAATTTTTATCAGAAGTCAATGTTGAATTTTGTCAAATGCTTTTTCTGCATCTATTGAGATGATCACACAATTTTTTTATAGATCTTTATTGGAGTATAATTGCTTCACAATACTGTATTAGTCTCTGTTGCACAAAAAAGCGAATCAGCCACATGCATATACATGTCCCCATATCCCTTTCCTCTTGAGCCTCCCTCCCCTCCTCCCTATCCCACCCCTCTAGGTCATCGCAAATCACCGAGCCAATCTCCCTGTGCTATGCTGCTGCTTCCCACCAGCCAATTATTTTACATTCAGTGGTGTATATATATGTCAATGCTACTCTCACTTCGCCCCAGCTTCACCCTCCCACCCCATGTCCTCAAGTCCGTTTTCTATGTCTACCTCTTTATTCCTGCCCTGCCAGTGAGAAAGATCATACAATTTTTATCCTTCATTTTGTTAAAGTGGTGTATCATGTTGATTTGCAAATATTGAACCATCCTCGCAACCCTGGAATAAACCCCACTGAATCATGGCGTATGATCCTTTTAATGTATTGTTGAATGAGGTTTGCTAATATTTTGTTGAGGATATTTGTATCTGTGTTCATCAGAGATATTTGATTGTAATTTTCTTTTTTTGTAGTGTCTTTCTCTGATTTGGTATCAGAGTAATGCTGGTCTCATAGAATGAGTTTGGAAACATTATTTCCTCTTCAATTTTTGAAATAGTTTGAGATGGATAAGTATTTTTTTTTAATGTTTGGTAGAGTTTACCTGTGAAGCCATCTGTTCTTGGACATTTATATATTAAATGTTTGTTTTATTACTGATTCAATTTCATGATTAGTAATCAGGCTTTTCAGATTTTCTATTTCTTCTTGACTCAGTCTTGAAAGATTGTCTATTTTTAGGAATTTATCCATTTTTTTCCAGGTTGTTCAATTTGTTGGTGTATAATTGTTCATAGCAGTCTCTTATGATTCTTTGTTTTTCTGTGGTATCTGTTGCAGTTTCTCCCCTTTCATCAGGTTTTATTTATTTGAGCCCTCTATTTGTCATTTATACCTTTATAAAGCTGAAATTAAAAAAAAAAAGCTGTATGGGCTTTGGTGACAGATCCAAGTTGAAATCTCACTCCTGCTCCCTAACATTTTGACCGTGACAAATTACTTAACCTTTTCTAGCCTCCATTTCCAAACCTGTAAAATGAGTATAATGAAGCCTCAAGGAGAAAATAGTCTAGCATCAATATCTTGGAGTTTTTCTTACCTCCTTTTTGAACTTGGGGTCCAGTAGACTGGTAAGAAATCGGGGATTTTTCTTGTTCTTTAGTTGGGAGTAGTTCCTCTGCTATTTCATTTTACTTAACTATCTCTGTCTCTATGAATTTAGGAGAAACAGTTATCTAATGTGGTCTTGACGGAGTGTTTTATGTGGGAGCATCCCATGTAGACTGTGTGAGCCCAATATTTTTGTTGTGCGGGCTAGTTTTGGTATGGTTGCCAGCCACGTCTTTCCTCAGAGTGTGCTGGCTGTTATCCCCTTGATAGGGGGTGTGATTGGTGTCCAGAGCCTGCACTGGATGTTGGGTGGGAACTCCTCCTTGCTTCATGGCTGTCACAGCCCAGACAGGGACGGGGTCTGCTCCCCAGTTGTTGGAGTAGAAGCCAGGAGGATTGAGTTCAGTCAGGTTCTGCTGCCCTTGAGTATGTGCCCTGACCCAAAGGAGGTGACCACTGAAGCAAGTGAGGCCTGTGTGGTCACAGCAGACCTACGTGTCACCTGTGCATGCATCTGTGGTTCTGCCCAGAAGCAGCCCAGTCTCATCCCTTTCTCCATTGTGTTAGTCCCAGACCTAGTGCCAGACTGTGGTGTGGAGTGGGCTGGGCTGGGTACCAGGGCATGGTGGCTGCAGGAATCCAGGTGGTTTTGCTGCCGCCTGGGACCTGGGCTGCCTCTGAGGCCCTCTCCCAGGACCTGTGCACCCCAGATCTGGCTCCAAGCTGTGGCGTGGTGTGGTCGGAGCCAGAGTTCTCGTGTCAGGTGAGAAATGGAATATTTCCTCCATATCAGTAAACAAAGGATGTCACAGTCATCAGCGATTGCTGGTGGGAACTCAGGAAGGAAAGAATACCTGCCATCAGACTGCAGCCACTCCCTACCATGAGCCCTGAGGAAACTCAGGATATGAAAGCACAGGATACTGGCCCCAGATAGCTGAGGTGCACATCAAAGGAATGATTTCAGTGAGCCCAGACTCTTGCATCTTCCCATACATAGAAAAGGGCTAAATTCCTTAACTTGAAATATCTAGTTTTCTTTTACTAACAATAATCTTTTGTTCCTAATACCTGCCCTTTGTTGCCAAACTCCAATATATCCTGCTCCCCGTCGCCTCCTCGGAGCAGTTTTCTCAGGCTTACTTGAGATGCTGCCTCCTGGGCTTGAAGTCCTCAGTGTGTCCTCCGAATAAAACATAACTCTCAACTTTTAGGTTGTGCATTATTTTTTAATCAACACAGGAAACAAACCCTTGTCCTCCTGCCCAGAGCCTGTCCGCCGGAGACTCAGCGACCAGCTGCTATACATTTCTGGGGCACCACCTGATGTGCTTGCCAACAAAGTCCTGCCTGGTGGGATCCACCCCCATTGTGCGCACTGACAGTGGGCTCCAAGGTTCGGCTGGGACCACATCCCAGGCCCTCCAGGCTGTCTCCATGCAGCTAGATCCCATCCTCTCCTGGGGCCTGTCTGCGGAGACTCAGCGCTTAGCTGTTGCATGAATTTGTGGCACCGTCCAGAATGCCCAGTGTGAGCTCCAGATTGTGAGTGCAAGGAGCTGGTGGCTGCCACTGCCCTTCTCTCTGTTAGTGCAAGTTCGTGTTCCTGATGCAGACTGAGGCCAAACAAACTGAGTTTGGAGCAGAGAAAGGTTTATTGCAAAGCCATGCAAGGAGACAGGTGGCTCATGCCCTAAAAAAAGCCCAAGCTCCCTGAAGGGTTTTGGCAAAGCATTTTTAAAGGCCAGGTGAGGGAGTGGTGGTCACAGGGCAGGTGATCAGCTCGTGAACAAATCTCTGATTGGCTGATGGTGAGGGAACAGGGTGGTGTCACAGGGGTTAAGATTATCAGTCTTTAGGCTCCAGGAGGCCTGGGGCTATGTGCTCATGGTCATCAAGTATCATGTTAACATCAATAGTTAACATCTTCCGTTTGGTGGGGGGTTTTCACATCTGTAAAACAAGTCAGGAAATGTGCATCAAATACCTAGGTACTTCAGAGAGGAGCTGAAGCAGAGGGTATGGGGGAAGGCCTGTCCCAGGAAGGCCCCATAGGGTCCTACTAGGTTACATCTCTCTGCCCTGATTGCTAGTAAGCCAGCATGCACTCAATTCTCACGAGCAGAGTCCAGTCCCTCGAGCCCCTCGATCTGTCCCAGAGGATTTCCCAGCAGACAGGGGGGCCCCACAGGGCGAGGGTGTGCCTGTGTGGACCTTCTCTCCTTTATAGATTCCTCCCAGGGGCAGAGGTCCTGTCCTGATGCCTCCTCGCCCTCCCCACCCCCATCCTACCCAGTTATGTGAAGATCTTTCTTGCAGCTTTGGTTGTATAGGAGATGTTCTGCCAGTTTCCAGTTTGATTTCCGTGAGAATTGTTCCACATGTATTTTTGATGTGTTTGTGGAAGGAGGTCAGCTCCATGTCCTCCTACTCTGCGATCTTGATCCCCATTCTAGAGAATTTTTTTTGTCTTAGTCTAAGACTGTTCTTTTTCTCTTAAGAAGATAGCAATTATGATGACTATAATTTTCTAAGCACCTGCTCTGTTGTAAACACTGCAAACATTTTGTCAACTGAAGAAAAATATACAACCTAAAAGTTGCAAGTTATGTTTTATTTGGAGACCTTATTGAGGAGTATAGCCCAGGAGACAGCCTCTCAGTTAGCTCTGAAGAACTGTTCCAAAGAGGTAAGGGAGGAGCCAGGATATATGGGAGTTTTTGCTGAAAAAACAAACAGACAAACAAACATGTAGTTGAACATCAAAAGATTACTGGTAATCACACAAAACAAACATCTCAGATGAATGATTCAAGTGCTTTTCTATATATAGGAAGATGCAAGAGTCTGCTCATTGAAATTATTCCTTAGATATGCATCTTAACTATCTAGGGCCAGTACCCTGTTTTTCCCCATCCTGAATTCCTTTCAGGGTGCACTGTGGCTGCAGTGGCTGATGGCTTGATGGCAGGCAAACATTTTTTGTTTACTGGAATGGCAGGCAACATTTTTTGTCCACAATTTTATCTTCAGTCCTCACATAAGCACACTCATATGGTGCTTATTATGTCAGACCATGGGCACTTCCTAAGGACTCCAACTACCGAAGGACACTTAAGAAGAAATAAATACACTTTTGGGACTTCCCTGGCAGTCCAGTGGTTAAGACTCCACACTTCGACTGCAGGGGGCGCAGGCTTGATCCCTGGTTGGGGAACTAAGATCCCATATGCTGCAGGGCATAGCCAAAAAAGAAATATACTTTTATCTATTAACAATATTGACTTTGTAGTTAAAAACCTTCTCATAAGGAAAACCCAGATGGCTTCAGAGTGAACTCTATCAAACATTTCAGGAAGGAATAATATCAATCCTAGGAAGAGTCTTCCAGAAAATTGAAGAGAAGTTAATTTTCCTAACTCTTTTATGCAGCCAGTATTACTCTGCTACCAAAACCAGATAAAGACATCACAAGAAAAGGAACCAATCTGTGACATAGCTTCCAATCTCTAGAACTTTGCATGTGCCTTCCCCTCAATAAAGAATGCCATTTTTCTTGATTCTGCTTAGCCAAGTCCTACAATTACTTACACTGTACCCCCCTCCAAAAATCGTTGTTCTCTCAATCTAGTTAACGGTGACCGATTCTTCTTCCGAATAGATTTTAGTCTTGTAGGTGAGGGGAAATTTCCCGTCTTTCTCCTCTTAGTTCTTTTGGTGGGCAATTAAAATTACATAAGGCAGATTAACAGATGAAAATAAAATTTATTCTGTGCACATGGGGAATCCACATAAGTATGAAAAATTCCAAAGACAATAAGGCAAGTTGATCTACCTCTCTATCTCTCTATCTATCTTTCTATCTATCTATCCATCTATCTACCTAACTATATATCTGTCATCTATTCCGGACTAAGGAGAAGGAGATAGGGGGTCTGAGGCTTCAAGGGGAAGTAAGATAATTCACAGGAGGATAAAAAGAGTTAATGTTTGAGAAACAAATGTTTGCTGGGTCATTCAAAGACAATGGGACATAGAGAGGATTTTGATCAAATTGGCTTTGCTAGGTTCCTTGTGCTGGACATGTTTTTTTAGTGATAACTGAATTTGTAGGCTCCAACTCCATTCTTATAAGACATTCCAAAAATCTGAGGTGAGTCAGTTCCTTACCTTCACCTGAATGGTCACTCCTTTTACCAGCCCAGTGTTATGTGATTTGGCTAAATCAAGGAATCCAATACAACACGTGAGTGTTCCATGCGCTTATATGCCTGTGAAGCAAAGCCTAATACCAGGGCTCAGTGGGGTAGTTTGTGGCATTACACACAGTAAGCTGAACAAACAGAGAAAATGTGGAATCTGAAGGTGGCTTCCATCTCTGTTTTACTTAGATCCTCTGTCTTCTCTGGGATGAGGTTGTTACTATCTTGAGTAAGGTTACCTCTTTCCTATGTAAATTCCTTGGTCAAGGCCCTGCGTTGGCTGTGGAATGGGGAGAGGAAGCAGAACACCCACTATCTTACAGCCAGGGCCTCCTGATACAGGTAAATGAACTGTACCCTTTACAGCCCAGGACATAACTCACAAAACAGGAGACTAGAGAGGGAACCACAGCTTCATCTCCGTTCCACACCCTGTCTGGCGCACCATTTCTGAGCCCTTCCTGGAGCTTGATTGGCTGCTTCATTGTCCTTTCCTCAATTTATATGGACTGGCTCCTGTTCCTCCTGCTCCCTGGAGCCCTCGTGGTTCTGTGCTGGTCTTCCACAGAGGGTGAGTACAATGGCAGTAAGGCAAAGAGGGCAGGGTGATGGGGTCAGGGAGTACTGTCCTAGAAAGTCCTGATCAGGAGGAACAGGAGCTACAGAGACAGTGTTTGCTGGAACCAGGCCCCTGAGCCCTTGGCTGCTGCAAATTCCCTTCCCCATAATGAAAACTCTTCCTGAAGACCCTGCTGTTGCTGCTGTCCAGTAGCTCTCCAAACTCTAACTCTAGGAAAGGTGTGAGGGGAAGGGATGATAAAGAATCACGGGGGCATCTATAGCTGGGCAAGG
Organism: Hyperoodon ampullatus; assembly: GCF_949752795.1. Classification (NCBI taxonomy): domain Eukaryota; kingdom Metazoa; phylum Chordata; class Mammalia; order Artiodactyla; family Ziphiidae; genus Hyperoodon; species Hyperoodon ampullatus. The sequence continues at coordinate 89,612,957 of NC_136920.1, forward strand.
TAGACCGATCAACTAAGACCCAGGTCTTAGTAAGAGGTGTCAGAATGGAGATCCTTCTCCTTCTTTTCCCCCATTAGATGCTGGGTCTGCTCTCTCAGCTAAACTTGCCCAGCCCTACCGGCAATGAAATGCCCATTCAGTGCCCCTTTGGAAACCACAGCTGCAGGCTGAGCCTGAAAAGAAAGAAGGGAGAGGGCTTCCTGGTAACCATGTGACTCCTAAAATGGATTCCTTGGTAGATGCGGGCTCTGCAGGGAGGATCCTCAGAGGCTGAGGAGGAAGGCCTGGAAAGTCTAGGGTTCTGGCCTCAGTCCCAACACCAGAAGCAGCAGCCCTTCTCTCTTCCCCTTAACTACCTGGCATCCCTTGTTCTCATCCCATGGTTCTCCCATATTGTCCAGATCCTACAATGAAATTTATTTCTTGCACCTCCTGCGACGAATTTGTTGGCAAGAACTGCAGAAAGAATTTAGGTTCCTGTCACTCCAGATATCCTGATTTTGCATGCCAGACCAAAGAAGTATATTCTCAACATTTCACCGGAGGTGAGATGACGGCAGGAGAATGGAGAGAGAGGGGAAATTGACTGAGTTACAGTTTCTCACCTGTACAATGATTGGGTTTTAATGGATGATCTCCAGATTCCTTTCCATTTCTGATATTCAGTGACTGAATCCCTAGTAGAGTATATCTGTTACAGCTCCTTTGTTGTAAATGTATGTGAGTGTTGAGAGCAGAATCAAGTTTCCCTGGAAGGAGACTGCCCCTTTTGTGGAAGGGTCTTCAAGTCCAGGCTTTGCCTAAGGGGACAGGAGGGAAGGGAAGGACTGCTCACTTGAAAACATTCCTTGTCACATCCCAAGTCTAACTTGGACCTCTGTTATTCCCCTACCCTCTTCAGAATATATCTACCGATATTCTATCCTGGGCTGCCCAAGAAGATGTGTGGAGTATATACACATCACCGAGTGGGAGAAAAACGTGTTCTTCTGTTGTAATACAAGCTACTGCAATAGCTTATCAGTAAAGGATGAGGTTCCATTCAATTCCATCGCATCAGAGGATTTAGCTTGAGATATTCAGCTAATGTTCAGGGACTTCCTCTTGACTGCATTCTGCTCATCATTCTTTAAAAAAACATCAAGATCCAGAAATACTTTCACTCTCAACCACCACCCACATTGCCTCCTGAGAGCCAAGAGGCCCAAGAGAAATAAACTATGGATGAAAAAGAAATGTAGTGCAACTTTGAAATGCTGTCTGGGCCCAAGTTAGACAACCAGGCCTGATTTTCTGGTTCTGCTTTTCTGGCTGGGAGCCAAACTCCAAGTCTAGGGAGTGGGAAAGTGGGGGAGGCTGCACTGGGACATCTGGGGGCACTGAATGCATTACAATAAAAACTCTAATGAATGACAAGACTATATTTGGGGGAACTCATGGGCTGTTTCCACAGTGGACTAGTTAAGAAGGAAGGGATACTGGGTAAAGCATGACCTGGCAAAAGTCTCCAAGTCATTTTACTTCTCAAATGTCCAGGATCCTAAATCCCATCAGGCCCCTGACACTCTAGGCCTGGAAAGGTCCTCAAAACAGGGAGGTTTTCCATGGGGGCCTAATGTATGATCTATCTTGGAGAATATTCCATGTCACTTGAGAGGAATGTATATCCTGCTGTTGGCATATACATTTTGAATATGTCTGTTATATCTAATTGGTTTATAGTGTTGGCTTAAATCCTCTAATTCCTTATTGATCTTCTATATGGTTTTTCTACCATTATTGAAGGTAAAGTGTTGAGGTAGAATGTCTATTTCTTCTTTCAATTCTGTCAAAGTTTGCTGTATATATTTTGGTTTCTGTCGTTTGTCGCATATATGTTTATAATTGTTATAGCTTCTTAATGAATTGGCCCTTTTATCAACATATAATGTCATTCTTTATTTCTTATAACTTAGGTCATTTTGTTATTGGTATAGGCACCCTAGGTCTCCTTTGGCAACAATTTGCATGGAATATCTTTTTTCATCCTTTGAGTTTGTGTCTTTAGATATAAAGTGAGTCTCTTGTACACAGCATATGGATGGATAACGGTTTTTTAAAATTCATTCTGCCAATCTCTGCCTTTTGATTAGAGAGTTTAATCCATTTATATCTAAAGTAATTACTGACAAGGAAGGGCCTACCTCTGCCATTTTCATATTGGTTTTTTGTACGTCTTATAGCTTTTTTTATCTCTCATTTCCTCCATTACTATCTGCTTTTGCATTTTGTTGATTTTTTTGCAGTGAACACTTTTCTCTTTTAAATTTCCTTTTCTGTATATTCTACAGATATTTTCTTTGGTTACCATAGAAATTATATTTAACATCCTACAGTTATAATTATTTAATTTGAATTGATATGAACTTAACTTCATTAGCATACAAAAACTCTACTCATATACAGTTTTACCCCTTTATGTTACTAAAGTCACAAATTACATCTTTATATATTGTGTGTCCAATAACATAGATTTATAATTAATTTTTATTGTGTTTGTGTTCTAAATCATGTAGAAAATAAAAAGTAATTTGCCTTCCCAAATAAGAATAACAAATGTTCTTTAAGCAACTGCTAATTGTCAAACACTCTTCTAAACACTCTACATGTATTGCATCATTCAAAAAATCATCACAGCTCAATGAGATAAATACTGTCATTATTCCATTTACAAATGAGAAAATGGAAGCATAGACTTAAAGTACTTTGTCTAAGCTCATAGAGCTAATATGTGCTATAACTGGGATTTAAATTCTGATGTTTGAAGACAGAGTCTGCATTATTAATTGCTATACTATAAGGATTCCAATTCTATTCCCTGACCCATCATCCTTTACCAAATATTTACTGCATTTACAGTGTGGATGGAGAAAAGCATAATAGATTTTAAATGGGTGTGCTAATCAGTTAGTTCAGTGCTATGTAGAATTCTCCTAGGTTCATTAGCAGAATTTATCAAATATGCTTCCAGCTCCCCTCCCCTTCCAGATGTGCTGGATTTCCACATTTAGACAATTATTTAGAATAGATAAGAGAGTTGGGGAGGGAGAGCCAGGGAGACAAATGAAGATTAAAAAATAAAGAAGAGAGAATGAAGAACAGAGAAAGGGAGTTAAGTAAATAAATGACACTGAGGGGAAAGTCTGGTTGTCCTGTTGGTGAGGTGCTTTGCCCCTCAACCTATACCACTTTTAACCACCCATCTGATTCACCCTTCTGACTCTCAAGTGCATGGTCAGAAACTCTGAGTCTGCTCTTCTTACTTTTATTATTCTAAACAAACAAACAAATAAACCGAGCACCAGGTTTGAGGACATCACCAGATCAGAGAGTAAGACTAATTTATAAAACCAGGAAAGAGTTAATTCCTCACTCCCATGATTCTGAATGTCTGATATTTGAGGAAGCCACTGAACAAAGAGGGAAGTACTTTGACCCTGTTTCTGGAAGAGATGTATAGAGACTTGCTTAAAGGAGGATAAGGAGATAGGGTAAGGTATTACCTTACTGCTATAGTTATTGTCCTAAAATGTCATTGAAGAAGTGGGATTCCTGGCTCATGTGATAGTTCTATTTTTAATTTTTTTATGGAACCTCCATACTGCTTTCCATAGTGGATGTGCCAGTTTACATTCCCATCAACATGTACCAGAGTTCCTTTTCTTCACATCCTCACCAGCACTGGTTATCTTTTGCTTTTGTTCACAATAGCTATACTAACAGGTATAAGGTAATATCTCAGTGGTTTTGATTTGCATTTCCCTGATGATTAGTGATATTAAGCACATTTTCATGTACTGTTGGCCATCTGTATGTCTTCTTTGGAGAAATGTCTACTTAGGTCCTCCATCCCATTCCATTGCAATATCAAATTAAAATCCAGAATCTTGTGATCTAAGTCAGGTCCTGGGGTGGACGAGGCTTCTCGGGTGTGTTTCTTTGGGTCTTGCAAACTAAAGAGTCAAGTATCTGCTCTCCACACACTTAACATAAAAGTGTAAGATAGAGAGAGAATAACTGTAATAAACACTTCCATTCAAAAGGAGATAATGTGAGGTACGTAGCAGTCACTGGTCCCTGACAATTCTGAAGTCCAGCCTCTCATGTGTAGTCAGTCCTGCAACTGGGAATGATTCTCTGCGGATCTTAGCTCTGCCCTCTGGGCTCTCAGTTCTCTGAATCACCCTTCCTTCTCCAAAAGAAAAGGCCCATGTTCCCAGCTGTCTCAGTCTGCTTCCTGTCCCTAAAAAATTGGGGGTCAAAAAGACTCTTTATTTTTACTTTCTCTATGCCTGTTAGCCTTTTAAAACCTCTGAGCTGATGTAAATGCTCTCAGAAGCAGCCATCTGGGACCTCCTCATAGCCTCACTTCACTCACTATTTGGCATCTGCCGAGGGCTCTTAGAGCCCAGGAAGGGGTTAATTTTTCAGAACTGTTTATCTGGTGAAGGAAAATGAGTGCTTTCAGGACATGAGTTGTGGGTGGTATGTTCCAGTGTAGGCTGTCTGATTTCTGTTATGTGCGTTATCTAGTTATCTGCACAGGATGCATCGGAAGAGCTGAAAAAAAAAAAAAAAAGACTGTCAGCCCATCCATGAGAACACTCTGAGAATGTCTTTGATCAACACTGCTGTGAAAAATCTCTCACAAGATGGCCACACATAATTATACATTTGTCCAAACCATAAAATACGCAACACCAAGAGTGAACTATATTGTAAACTCTGGTCTTTGGGTGATTATGATGTGTCAGTATAGGTTCACCAGCTGTAACAAATGTACCATTCTAGTGGGGAACATTGATGATGGGGGAGGCTGTGCATTTTGGTGGTAGGAGGTATAAAGGAAACCTCTAAACCTCCCTCAGTTTTGCTATGAATCTAAAACTGCTTTTAAAAAATAGTCTTAATTAAAATATTGAAAAAAAAGCTTTCTTATATATCATACAGCATTAACTGTAATTGTCGTGTTGTACATTACATCCCTAGTACTTATTTAACTTATAAGTGGAAGTTTGTACTTTGGACCACCTTCATCCCATCCCCTCCCCCACCCCCACCTCTGGTAACCACAAATCTGATCTCTTTTTCTATGAGTTTGTTTGTTTATTTTGATTTCAAAATAAGTGAGATCATACAGCATTTGTCTTTGTCTTACTTATTTCACGTAGGATAATGCGCTGGAGATCCATCCATGTTTTCACAACAGATTGGCAGGATTTCCTCATTTTTTATGTCTGAATAATATCCCTTTGTGTGTGTGTGTGTACACACTTAGGTTATTTCCATGGTTTAGTCTTGAGAGTGTCATAAATGGAGTACGGGATCTTAATTTTTAGAGATGGGAGAATCCAACTTTCTCCCCAGTACTCAAATCAGTTTCTTATATGGCATGGTGTCTGAATACACTGGGAATACACTTCCTTTTAAAGAATAATACACTTTAAAGTCTGAATACACTTCCTTTTAAAGAAGAGGAAGTGAGGCGCTAAGTCCTGGGTATGGGGTGACCCTGATCAGGCACCTAATGTTGAAGTTTTGCCTCAGTGGGAATTTGTTCCCCATCCTGGGTTCAGTCTCACCGTGGGTCTCCTAAGAGCCCAAGCTCACCTTCAGTTCTTCTAATTTCCCTGTTATTAAATACACAGTATCCTAACAGTCTAAACTTCCCCCAATATACTGAAATATCCTAGAGAAAAAGAAATTCTTTGTTGCCCACCACTCTTCATCCAGTGGTCAGTCCACTTTCCAGAAAGTGCTTGTTATGCAAATGGTTTTGAGGGAGAGGCCAATCTATTCCACCAGCAAGGATGGGTCTCTCTTACAGGACAGTATCTTGGATACTGGGTCTTTCATAGGATGTGACTTCCTAAAGACCTAAAGCAGGACTCCTTTTATGGGGTATGTAACCTTTGTAGAATATTCCTTCTTTAAGTCCAATCCTAGGGGAGATTGGATGTTGCCCACCTTACAATAGTTTTCTATGGCTGATGGCCTGGCTCTTATTGTGACACTTTGGGTCTGATTTTCTCTTGCACGGTGGATGAGATGACCAGCTGTGAGAAAAACTGCTCTAATTATGAAATAAGTTCTGTTTTTTTCAGCATGCTGGGCATACACTGAACCACTTTGATTTCTGCAATGACCCCTCTGAGTCATTCAGGATGAGGATGTCTTAGGATGAGGATGAGGTGTCCAAACAAACTGCCTCCTCATTGAATCTTATCTCTGTTCACTCCCTTCAGAATCATCATTTCCCCTGCATGAGGAGTTTCCCTTAAGATATGCTCACTGCTTATTCAGTCTGTGTCTTTATTGCTGGTGTTTCTTCCTATTAAACATGAACAGAGCTGATTCTGGCTTTTAGTCCATGTCTTATTAATCAGAAGGGAGATCGTGGCACAGATGGGGTGGGCAAATAGATCACAAGCTGAAGAAGGGGAGGAGGGCAGCTGACCCTGAGAAGAGTCCCATGTTTTTAACTGATAGACATTTCTTTCCTCTCTTTCTCTCTTTTCACCTTCCTTCTCTTTTAGCTCTTCCATTCTCTCTTCTTCAACCTCTCCATCACCATTGCTCTTTGTTTTTAAGTTTTGAATATTTATTTTAATTTAGAATCCACAACAACATTGCACAATTGGAAATCGGGGTAGATTGATTGTGCTGGAAATCTTAGAAGAGAGTTATACAGGAAAGGAGTGTGCTGATAGACATCTATTTAACGCATATTATGTTACCTCCATGGGGTCTGTAGTCAAGACAATTTGGAGTATGTTGATGTGGGATATGAGGTAACAGGTACATGATGATGGTTGCATAACTCTGTGAATATACCAAAAACCACTAAATTGTAAATTTTTTTTTCATAAATTTATTTATTTTTGTCTGTGTTGGGTCTCCGTTGCTGTGCGCAGGCTTTCCCTAGTTGCAGAGAACGGGGGCTACTCTTCGTTTCAGTGCGCGGGCTTCTCATTGCGGTGGTTCCTCCTGTTGCGGAGCACATGCTCTAGGCACGCGGGCTTCAGTAGTTGTGGCACACGGGCTCAGTAGTTGTGGCACGTGGGCTCAGTAGTTGTGGCTCTCGGGCTCTAGAGCGCAGGCTCAGTAGTTGTGGCGCACAGGCTTAGTTGCTCCGCAGCATGTGGGATCTTCCCGGACCAGGGCTCGAACCTGTGTCCCCTGCACTGGCCACCAGCGAAGTCCTGAATTGTACATTTTTAAACGAGTGAATTGTATGGTATGCAAGTTATATCTCAATAAAACCAAAAAACAAAATGGGTTTCACCTTGGTTGAATGTTCTTTTTCTCTCCCAAAGTCTATAACATCTTCATTCATTTGTCTGTGCCATCATCTTCCTTCTGCATCACAAAGGGATTTACTAAAATAGAAGCAGCTCTGTGCATGCTTATTGGGGGTGGGAGTTGTGAAGAACTGGCATGAGTTGTGTGGGCAATGACACTAGACAAAAACAGGAGAAGAGACTTCCCCAAGGTCAATGTACCAGAGAGAGTGATACATGAGGAACATCTAATGGGTTAAAAATGAATCCTGAAGAGAACAGAGATAAGCCTGAGGGGAAAGGAGGGAGAGGCTAAGACAATTTGCCCCCCCACACACACACTATTATATTGCAAATAGCTTTGGGAGGGAATTGCAGAAATCCCTTAATCCACAGCAGGTTGTCAATAGCAGTACTCTAAAAAAACCTCCTCGTTATGGCAATTAGTTGAACACAGCGTCTCTGTTCTCGTCAGAACATTCCCTGTGAAAGAAAAAAGCAGAACAAATTGTTCCCAAAAGCCAGGTCTGTGGTGAGCCATGACTATTTTAAGGAAAAAGAGATTTATAGAACCTACAGGCTCCATAATGGCAGCCCTGCCACCCCCCTCTCTAAAAGTCCTGTCCGAGGCTCTTCTCCCAGGATTCGCTAACAGTAGGGAATAGGCACCATCAGGGGGAGCTGTGGTTCTAGTTGTTGAGACCACACAGCAGCTTCTCCCTCCAAGCCAGAGAGGCACAAAGCACTTGCTGAAAACCTGCTGAGTTCCAGGATCTATGAAAAGTACTAGAGGTAGAGTGGTGAGCAACACCCACTCCCTGCGCTAGGTCCAAGGACTGGGGAAGTGACAGGAAAGTAGAATACATGGTGAGAAATATTATGAGATGGACATGGCAGGGAGCCAATGCCAACACAGAGGAGAGGCATGTGGATAGAACAAAGGGTCAGAGAAGATTTCCAGGGCTGATGACTGTCATTCAAGGTGAAAGTTTGAGCAGCACGAGACACACAGAGCAGAGGCCACTGGGAAGAAGTGTATGGAAACAGCACACATAAGTACCCGAAGGTCTGAGCTTTTGGACCCAGAAAATCATGGTGGCTGGGGAGACCCATGAAGCGATGGGTACAATGATGAGAATAACCCCAGGTCCACTTGGTCCCTGCTCCCCTTGACATAATTTTAAGGTCCCCAAAAGGATGACCCTATCCTAAGGCTCAGATCCTTAACCCCTGACCTCAATGGACTCCCTGTATCCAAATATCATGTCTTAAAGAAAGGTGTTGAGCCCTGAAGAAAAAGGGGAATTTTCCACAGCTCTACCCCAGAATCCTCCTGATCACCGAACACATTTACCATGAAATGGCCAAGAAAAGGTTTTAACAGACACACAGATACCATTAGCAGTTTGGCATGTCATCTCACTCCAACAATTCCCATCTTTGTAGAATTCACATTCCTTAGACTGGAGAGCTAAAGCTGCAGGAAGAAAGATCATGCTTAGGGAAGAAGGGAAGCCTCACTGTCACTTCCCAAACAGAGCAGAAGTCACCTGGGAGCCCTGAAGATGTTCTGCCCTTGGAGCTTGGTTCTAGGCACCAATATATCTTAGAACGATAGACAGAACAGGAAGAACTATGGAGATGATCTAATTCTCTCTTACATTAGACAGAGGAACAACAAACCATCAGAAAGGGAGACTGACTGTTCTCCACAGAGCCATACTACCTGCATTTTCAACCTGCATTCTCTTGCCAGCTACAAGCATTACATATAAGATGGAGAGTCAGGTCATTTCCATGGGTATCAGAGCCTGGGCTGAAGCCCCAGGGGTGTAATCAGGGTGGATATTTCTCAGACTGACCACGAGTCCCTGCATCTTCACCCCACATATAAACCATAGTGTAGGGGGTGTGGAAAGCTTGCATATCAGATCGGGTCCCCAGCAGAGGCCAAGGATTCAAGAAGGTCTCAAGGAGAGTAAGAAGATGGAAGAAGCTTCTTATGTGAAACTGGACCTTATTCCTCGGAGGATTAGTTGGAGCTTGCAGGACCCAAAGGAATAGGGAAAAGACTGCCCTGCTTAAGTATTTTTCAAGGTTAAGTCTAAGTCAACAGGTAAACATCCTCAAACCACCTCCCAAGGATTTACCAGTTTCTATGTAAAGCAGAAGGAGACCCAGCTCAGGTAGCTTTTCCCTTTTACCTCCACTGATTCTTGAAACAGATTCTGTTAGAGATTAGGTAACACTTGAGCTCCCTGCAACTGGGGCATTGTCTGCTAAGATCAGCCTACCAGCCACTTTATTATGCACTCAGCCAAGTGCGTAATAGGGACAGGAAAGGAAGGGAGAGGAACAAATCTGAAACTTTCCACCTACTGCAACATTCCAAATCCCTCTTCCACCACCCATTCCTTTCCCCTGCCTGCCCTAGGACATTGCTGTAGGCTGTTCCAACTACAGGTGACCCAGAGGGTATTCTCAAATTTAACAAGTTTTATGGACAGCACACTAATTGCCTAGCTTACTGGAGCAAGGTAGGCCTGGAGTTCTATTTAAAAATGTAAGAAGGGAGTTCCCTGGTGGTCCAGTGGGTAAGACTCTGCGCTCCCAAAACTAGATACTGCATGCATGTTGCAACTAAGAAGCCCGCATGCCGCCACTAAAAGATCCCACGTGCTGCAACTAAGACCTGGTGCAGCCTAAATAAATAAATAAATATCTATATTTTTAAATGTAAGAAATACTCCCTTTTCTAAGCAACCCTCCACTTAGCCCGAAGGAAAAAAAGATTATAGACAAAACAAGGTGAGTTCACTACAGCAGGGGTCCCCAACCCCTGGGTTCTAATGCCTGATGATCTGATGTGGAGCTGGTGTAATAATAATAGAAATAAAGTGCACAATAAATGTAATGCACTTGAATCACCCCAAAACCATTCCCCACCCCGCCACCCCCTCCCAACAGTCCATGGAAAAATTTTCTTCCATGAAACCAGTCCCTGGTGCCAAAAAGGTTGGGGACCACTGCAACAGCATCAAGTTGTGTATACCAGAGACCTTAGCACAAACAGGGGGATGGTTATAAGGGAGGTTTTCTCAGTGAAGTGGGAATGACCTAGATCTCAAAGATGGTCAAATTAAAGAGTAGAAAATGGTATATCCAGAGGAGGTGAATTTCTCTGGATGTAGCAGAGGGCTGGAGGTTATACTAGCTGGAATGTGAAATGACCCTAGGAGGCCACCAGAGCAGTTTTCATATTTTAATCAACTTTGCTACTGGTGCCATGAATCTCTGAGATCAGAACTTCTTGTTCCTCCTCTCAACACCTCTCAGGTTCACTGCGGGGCTTGAGGATATGTCACCATACCAGCCCTTTCTCTCTTTGCTAGGAGAATTGAGATTTAGTGACCAACAGAGTGGGCCAGGGGCTAGGTAAGAGATTTCATACACCAGTGCTACTCTAGTGTGTCTGGGATATACTGGCATGCTCTTATTTCCTTATCCGTGTCTATTTTCTAATCATGAACCCATGGATTCCTTTCTCTCAACCTCCTGAAGCACTCTGTTTTCCGTGCAGTTACCCATGTAGCCTGTACTGAAATGCACCACCCACACCTAATGCCACTGAGCATTCTTATTCCCTCCCCGATGAACTCCCCTGGAAGAAGAACACTTCCCTGGGCACTGAAAGCCCTTTGTGGATGCAGGACTGTGACAGAGAGCTGTTTCTGAGAACACGCCCAGTAGGTCAGATCTAACCCCCAAATGGAAAAGGAGGCCATATGTGAAAAGTCCATGACCCAGGTACAGACGCGTCAAGAAATATGGGATACAGAACAGACATTTAACAGAACAACAGAACTTTCTTGCTCCCCAGCGCCAGGGAATAAAAGAAAAACTGTCAAACATCACAAAGGTCTACTGAGATAACACAACACAAGCACTAAGTACTTGCAGTGGCAAACTAGTCATATGTGGAACACGTCAATTCACAGAGAATGGAAGAAGAGAATAAATCTGAGACTCAATGTCATAAGGACCTTGGTTTAAATCCTTGCCTCTCCCTCATCAGAGTGTCCATCTAAGGCTGATTTTCACTGTGAGATTTTTAATTGAAAATAACCTTTTTTTAATTGAAGGACTGTAGTATATTGTCAAAATATAGAACACGAATGGACATCCATGTGAAAGAAAAAAAAGAGTCTAGACACAGACTTTACACCCTTCATAAGTATATATATTTTATATATATATATGTATTTTTTGTTGCGTTGGGTCTTTGTTGCTGCACGCGGGCTTTCTCTAGTTGTAGCGAGCGGGGGCTACTCTTTGTTGCGGTGCGTGGGCTTCTCATTGCAGTGGCTTCTCTTGTTGTGGGGCATGGGCTCTAGGCGTGTGGGCTTCAGTAGTTGTAGCACTCGGGACTCAGTAGTTGTGGCGCACGTGCTTAGTTGCTCTGCGGCGTGTGGAATCTTCCACGACCAGGATCGAACCCGTGTCCCCTTCATTGGCAGGCGGATTCTTAACCACTGTGCCACCAGGGAAGTCCCCAAAGACTTTTCTGTTTTTTTAAAGTAAGTGGTCTAGGAACTGACACCAGCAAGAAGGCAGATGCTCATTCCCCCATGAAATATTAAAACAACAACAATAACTAGAGACTGGCTAAAATAATTTTATAGGAGCTCTGGAAAACAAAAATATACAGCAACCAAGTGAATACCCAATTGAAAAAAAAAAAGCTGCAAAATGGTAGGAATTTTTATGGTGCTTTTATTTGCCTTTGTCGTTCCTTTACCTGGTGTAAAGTTGGGAAAAATCAACCTCAGGCTGGAAGGAGCAGAACAGGACTTATTCTGTTCTTATGGAGTCATGTTTCCTTGCTTTTTCATGTTTCCGACCTCTTTGCATTGATAATCTGCATGCAGGCGGGTGCAGTCACCTCTTCCGTTCTTTTTGCACTGGCTTCAGTGAAAGGCTTTCACTTGGAGGTGGCTGGGAGGGTACCAACTGTGTAGGATGAGCATCTTTTGTTCCTGAGAAGGCACTGTGGCATAGTTTCTCCACGCAGCCCAGTCAGCTGAGGTTGATGTCAACCAGACTTGGCAGGGGTCTTCCGTGGCCAAGACAGCAGAGGTCCTGCAGGTGGCAGTGGAGGGTAGGGCTGTTGGCTTCCTTGGGGGTGAAGGTTGCTGGGCTCTTCCTATTCTTTTTTGCCCATGGGAGGAAGTTCTAGTTGAAAAGATCCTTTCAACCCCTTGACTAGGGTGCTGGCATTCAGAGCAGTATCTGGAGTCGGTCCCTGCATACAGGACTTCAGTTCCCAGGGGCCTTGGATAAGCTGAAGGGGCTGATAAGCCTCTGCTCTGATGATTCCTTGTAGGGGTGAAGGTAGAGGGGGACTGGGAGTATGATTCCTAACACCTCTCCTGAAGGAGATGACATTTGATTACAGTTAACATTTAATATCCATATTCTATGTATGATCTATGTATGATCTATGTATGATCTTACTCTGTAAGAGTAAGATTTAAAAATGTGTGTGTGTGTGTGTGTGCGTACTTATCATGAAAAGGCCAATAGGATATACACTAAATTATAACAACATTTCTCTCTAATGATATGTTTGGGTGGTTTTTTTCAGTAACTTTTAATTCTGCAATAGTTCTAGATTTACAGGAAAATTTTGTCACAACTAATGAGAAAATATTGATAAGTTAACTTTAAACTCTATACTGCATTCAGATTTCATTAGGTTCCTGCCTAGTTTCTGTTTTCTCTTCCAGGATTCCACATTTTATTTTCTCATCATGTCTCCTTACCTCCTCTGGGTTGCGGCTGTTTCTCAGACTTTCCCTGTTTTTTTTATAACATTCCATTTTTTTGAGGAGTATGGAACAGGTATTTTGCATAATGTCCCTCAATATGGGTTTTTCTGATGTTTTATTAGACCTGGGTTATATAATATCAACCTGCCTTATCATGGATGACATTAACCTTGATCACCTACTGAGTAACTATTTGCCAGATTATTTCTTGTAAAGGTCCCCCCCTCCCATTTTCATGCTTTACTCTTTGGAGCAAGTCAGGAAGTACAGCCCCATTGCAGAAGTATTTGATGTTCTGTTAACTTATTTGTATTTTCCATATTTTCTACAATAGCTACAGAATTTCCATCGATCATCAGTGAAGAGTAGGAGGTTAACAAAAAGCAGGAGTTTTTGGGGGGGGTTTGTTCTGTTTTTATTTTCACTTTTATTGAAAAGGATAAAAGTATATCTTTTTAATTTCTGTTTTTGTTATCCAAAATTTTAATTATGGTAAAAACACATAAATAAAATTTACCATCTTAACCATTTCTAAGTGTAAAGTTCAGTCATGTTAAGTACATTCACATTGCTGTGAAACTGATCTTCAGAACTTTTTCATCTTGCAAAACTGAAACTCTATATCCGTTAAATAACAGCTCTCCATTCCCCACCTCCCAAGCCCCTGGCAACCTCCACTCCACTTCTTTTTGACAAGCATGGCATAGCTGGGAGATATTACACATTCTGTTCCGGACCACCACAGTAAAGACCACAGCAGTAAAGCTACTATTGCAATAAAGTGAAGCACAGAGGTACGCCTGTGTATGAATTTGTCTCCTTGAGGAATCTCATATAAGGGGAACCATACAGTACTTGTCATTCGGAGACTGGCTTGTTTTACTTAGCACTGTGCCCTCAAGGTTCATCCATGTGGAAGCATGTGTCAAAATCTTCTTCCTTTTTAAGACTGAATGATATCCCTTCATATATATATATATACACCACATTTTGTTTATCCAGTTACAGTATTGCTTGGTGAACACTTGGATAGCTTCCACCCTTTGGCTATTATAAATAACGCTGCTATGAACATGAGTGTGCAAATATCTCTTCGAGACCCCACTTTTAACTCTTATGGATACATACCCAGAACTGGAATTGCTGGTTATAGCAATGATACACTAATGACAATAATATAGGAATTCTGCTTTTAATGTTTTGAGCAATCATCATGCCATTTTCCATTGTGGCTGCACCATTTTACACTTCCTCTAACAGTGCACAAGCATTCCTATTTCTCTACATCCTTACCAACAGTTTTGTTTTCTGTTTTTTGGGTATTAGCCAGCCTATGAGGTGTTAAGTGATAAAAGGTACTTTTAAAATAATTAAAAGCCCTCTAACTGGTCCTTTTCCATCACCATGACCCATCCATAGTTCTTTTTGGTGGAACCAGATATAAGCACACCCAGCTTAATATAGGCTGGAGTACTTGAGTTGGGTTTTATTGCCATTGATCTTAATGGGGTTGTTGCTGACATTTTTGCCTTTAATAACAAGGCTCTGGCTTAGGCCATGCTCCTCAGTGGACAATCCAATTTGTCTTCCATTCCCATCTCCTAACTCAGCTCAAATTTAAAGGGGACATTTATTTTAAAATATTTAAATTTGATATTCTGAAAGAAAGTTAGTGTTTGTTTTTTTTTTTTTTTTTGCGGTATATGGGCCTCTCACTGTTGTGGCCTCTCCCGTTGAGGAGCACAGGCTCCGAACGCACAGGCTCAGCGGCCATGGCTCACGGGCCCAGCCGCTCCGCGGCATGTGGGATCCTCCCGGACCGGGGCACGAACCCGTGTCCTCTGCATCGGCAGGCGGACTCTCAACCACTGCGCCACCAGGGAAGCCCGAAAGTTAGATTTTTAGAAGATTCTTCTTATAACTTTGAAATGTTTTAACTAAATAAGAGTCCTAAAGCGATTTAATTTATTCTTGTTAGTTTTTTCAAGACACATATAAAAGGTTTCATTTAATTTGTTTTAAATTGTGAATGGGAAATAATCAAAAATCAGTAATAAAAATACAAATAATAATCTCCATTTTCCCATAGCAAACAGCAAAGGAAAAGAGAAAGAATATGCTAAGGAAAAAAGATGGAAAGAAACTGAAAAAAAAAAAAAAAAGGAGATGGACAAAAAGAGCAGAAAATGTTATATATAGAAGAGGAGAAGATGTATAAATATTCAGTGCTACAGTTATAGTGAGAGGATTTTTCCATTAAACAAATGTAAACACCAAGAAAGAAATACCAAGAAGAAAAAAATGTTTCTTTGATTAAAAGCATTAAGGTCACTCTTATCAAAGGTCCTATTCCACTTTCTAAATCTGATGAGCCCACTTTTTCTGCCTTAGGCCTTGGTACCTTCTTGGACTTTAAGGCTTTTC
Organism: Hyperoodon ampullatus; assembly: GCF_949752795.1. Classification (NCBI taxonomy): domain Eukaryota; kingdom Metazoa; phylum Chordata; class Mammalia; order Artiodactyla; family Ziphiidae; genus Hyperoodon; species Hyperoodon ampullatus. Next base: position 89,628,528 of record NC_136920.1, read on the forward strand.
TGCCCATCTGCCAGTTGGACACATTTTCCTGAGTTTTCCACTGACCCCACAAACTCCTGATGTATAAGATGGTACCCCTCACCTTTCTGGGCACATTGCAGTCACTTCTGAGTTGGTGGGATCAGAAACCAGGCAGCCAGAGGAATAGGGTGACTGTGAGGAATCAGGGTGGGATGATGATTTGCAGATGTGAACGAAGCAGAGAGATGAACCAAGGGTGAACTGAGAGCACTTGGTGTATGTTGGTGGGAAGGAGCCGGTTGCCAGGAGAGAAGTAAGGAGGGAAACTTGGAGTAGACAGGAGGACACAGCATGCTCTGCAGGAGCACGTGTGGAGGATATGGGACCAGAGATGCCAAGAAGAGAGGGTGAGGGGGCATCACTGCCAAGGAATCAACTGTTAGTGACCCTATCATTCTTTTCCCTTTCCATAATATTTATTACAGAAATCTCGACCTTTACAGCAAAAGGTTGAAATCTTCAGGTCCCCAAAATAGAAATTTGAAGATGAACAATAATCATAACAGTCCAATTCAGTGTGGTCGAGGCGCCATCCATCTGGAAGAGAAGGACACTGACACTCAGTGCCAGACAACAATACCTGGAACCTTCCCCCGACACCCCAAGCCTGGCTTCCAGACCAGGGACACATCCACCTCCCAGTGAGGGCTCCCTCAGACTGCAGCCCCTACCCAGTGTCAGGAGTCAGGTGCCAGCTCAAGCCAGAAGAACCTGGCTTAATAGCATTACCTTTCTCTGAGAAAATGAAGAAATCTCTGGTTCTACATCCAGGGCCTTGTTCCATGGTGCAGTTGCCTTTGCCTCTCAAACATTGACCTTTCTTAAAATTTTGGCAGACCATACATAACGTATCTGAAGCTGTAGAAAACAGACATGAAGGCTGATTCCAGAGCTGAATGGCTGATATTAAGGTGGGCTAGAACACTGATAGGGTCCAGGGGATCAAGGAAAAAACACGATCCTAAATACTTCCTCCAATATATGCTTAAAGCTTGGAAATGTTTGCATCATATTATGACTGTTGATTCTGTAAGGATATGGGTCTTTTACACAGGATTTTGATTCCATTAAAAATAAAATGAAAGCTGTCCCCCTCACTATGATGCCATTATGCAGAACAAAATGAGAGCATCTATATACAGGCACCAGAGGCCAGAATATCCTGGGACATAGGACTGTACTGGCTCCAAGGTGGGGATGCAGTCTTACAAAATTTCTTACCATACCTCCCCACAAAAGACATCTGATGTCCGAACATATCTAAGTGACAGTGGAAATATTGTCACTTACAATGGAAATACTGGTTCAAGATAAGCCTTTCAGGGACCTGTTCCTGGTAGATCATTGCCCCTTGGCTGTGTCTTTATAGAAAGTCTTGAGCAACCATTGGCTCTGCCTCTTAGGGCCATTCCAGCAAGCCACAAAACCTCCCATTGAGAAGAGGCCCCAGGGAGGGACTGACCCCACTCTGAGACCTTGGAAAGGAACCTGAACTCTTTCCCTGGTAGCAGTCGGGATGGGGACAGCAGAAAGAGACCTCAGATCCTCGCTGGTCAGATCATCCTAGAACCTCATCCTTGATCTCTCCCCTCCCAAGCTGGTCAGATCACCATCCAGGTGCTGCTGCCCAGCCCACCTCCACGTCGTCACCCCCTTCCCAGCCACCACAGGGACTCACCCACTCCTCGGAAGAGCACGAAAGGCAAGACTCCCAGCAGCAGGAGCAGGGACTTGTCCATGTCAGCCTGGGATGGCGGGAAGATGCAGAGGCGGCTGCAGCAGGGGGCAGGTTGCCCAGGAAGGGTGGGGACAGACTGCTCTTGTGTGCAAATGAGGGAAGTCGAAGAATCTAGACTGAGCTGCTCCTGGGCTGTGGGCAGAAGCTTCCTTTTACACACCTGCCGGTGGGTGTTTCACAGCCACGCAGGCCCAGGAAACGTTCCCACAGAACCAGCCCCCTTGGACACTTCCGAGGATAAATGTCCCAGGTGTCCCTCCTGATCCCTTGAGGCTGCCTCCTGATGAGTGGGGGACATGACGCCTGACCAGATTTCTGGGCCCCTCAACAGTCCCTGACTCTTTACTCTTTGGACATCCCCCTGCCCCAGGCCCAAGAACAAGAGCTTGTCATGTGGGCCGGGCTTTGCTAATAGGATAGCCATTTCCTCTGGGTCCAAGGTCCCCATGACCACCTCCCCTCCAGTCCCACAGCCCAAGCCAGTACCCAACCTGGGCTGACACCTGTCTCAGGGCTCAGGATGCACTCATTGTAGTTATAGCCTGTGCCTTTTGCTTTCCTTTCCCCCTCCCAATGTTTGTACTCATATTTAGGACCATGGCCCTCTACTAAATAGAAAACGCTCATGACATTTGTTAAAAACAGTAAGGTAGACTTTATTCCAGGGGACCACTATAATGGGTTTTGTAGTAGAGAAGAGAGATTGGACTCAACTCTGAATACAAGAAGGACAAGTGAAGGTTTATAGCCAAGGAGCAGGGTTGGGCGTGAGGGTCAGTGATGCAAAATTAACTAAGAAGAAACATCAGATCTATGGGAAATCTTGCTAGGCTGACTCAACAGGATTTTTGCTGAGGGCAGGGCAGAGTGATAAGATACAGAGGCAGGGAATGAGGAATTGGATCAGATATCAAGATGGAGAGTTTTTACTAAACTGACCCAGCAAGATTCTTGCTAAAACTGGACTATCTGTGCCAAGGACAGGGCCAAGGTCAGGAGCTAGACAAAAAGAGTACTCAGAGGAGCCTGACTCATGTTTGGTGAAAGTAGAGAGTTTTTGTCACCTCTCAGGACCAAATTGGTATTGGCAGTTGCGAGAGTAGTTGGCAATAATATTTGTAAAAACAAAAATTATTCAGCATTTTCAAAAACAAGGATCTACAGCCACTGCTACAAATGCAAATACATCATTTAACATATATATTCAGGGCTTCCCTAGTGGCGCAGTGGTTGAGAGGCCGCCTCCCGATGCAGAGGACACGGGTTCGTGCCCCAGTCCGCGAAGATCCCACGTGCCTCGGAGCAGCTGGGCCTGTGAGCCATGGCCGCTGAGCCTGTGCGTCTGGAGCCGGTGCTCCGCAATGGGAGAGGCCACAACAGTGAGAGTCCCGTGTACCGCAAAAAAAAAAAAAAAAAAGATATATATTCAGCCTATCATGAATACATAGTAAACAAATACACAGCAAATACTATCCAAACAACAAAGTAATCGAAGCCTTAGAGCTAGATGGATGCCTACGTAATTTTACAAAGTATAAAACAATTTCTACCATATTCAACTCTTTTATTTTTCTAGCCCCTAAAAATGCAGATCCATTTTTACCAAGTTGGATGTATATAGATAGAGGCAAACACTGCTCCAGGACTGGGCTGGAAGACTCAGAATTTTTGCAGATACTTTGCCATCAGCATGGAGTGGGACATGCTAGGATGGGACACACAAGGCAAACAGGGTGCAAATATTTTTTGTCATATTTTAATTACAATTCACCGTTTATATTCTCTCAAATGTCTTCACCTCACTCACCATGTTTAATAAATATAGCCAAGCCCCCAACTAGCGTGTTCATGCTTGGAGATCCAGCCAAAGGAAGGAGAAGATCATGGAGCAAGATCCCAATGTGCAGGTTGGGTGCTAGAGAAAACATTCCAGGTCACAGTGGCGGTCTCCCTTTCCCCTCTCTCCTTCTGCATCTAGACAACACTTTCATGGCAGAGACCGTGACAGTCACGTTCACCATTAGCCAGAAGCACTCCGCACAATGCATGGTACAGAGCGGGTGCTCAGTAATATTTCTGACTAAACAAGAATAAGAGGACAAGTAAATGAATGCTTAGGATCTGCCAGCCCAGAAAGCAACTACGGGAGGAAGAGGGCCAAGAAACCCCACGCACCCACAGACTGAGAGTCCAGCTGTCTCCTACACTGTGAGAGGAGGGCTATGATGCGTGAGAACTCCCCTTCACCACCTTCAGGAGACAAAAATGATTCAGAGTAGATTCTGCAGGGGTGTGGGGTGCATGGACGAACGATGTCATTGTTACCCAGTCCCCACACTGAGGAACTGTGCTGAGGGACCCAGGGTCCTCTGTATGCTCAGCAGGTCACTCTAACATGATAGTGGAATTCCAGAGATGCACACGGTTCCCCAAGTCCCACATGCCCCCGTCATCACTATGCAAGAACAGAGGGTGAGGAAGGAGTGGAGAATGGAGGAAACAGGATATACACAAATTATTGGAGCTGCCAAGGAGCAGAATTCTTCTTTCATAGCATTGTTGTACTGAAGATACTCTGTTCTGTGCAAACTTGAAGGATGTATTGATAATAATAGTGCATAGTACACAATGCATAATGTGACATTGTAAAGGGCCACGTTATCACTGGGGAACCTGGGAAAAGAGAGTGAAAAGCAGAAAATAATGATCTGGTCAAATCTTCTCATGGAAATTTATGCTCCTCAAACATCCCGATGATGTTTCCTAAGGGAAGGATAGTGCTGGATGCTTGACTATGGAATTCTGGCATGATGTACCTGTTCTGTTCAGAGTACTTACAATAAACAAATAAAGGTTTAGGGGATGTGGCCCCACTAGAAAATGCCTGACAGCTATCTAATTGTACGAAAATAAAATGGAGATGCTACATGACTAAAATAGTTCCATTTGTGTATCCAAACCACACATAAATCGTTTAGAAATATCATAAGTAAAATCTATACCAGAAAAGGCCATGATCACCTCAGAGAAGAATATGCTGCGCCACATTCCTGGCAGGCCTTCATTCATCCACTCTTCTCCATAAAGTTTCTTTTTTGTTTTATTAAAAAAATTTTTTTAATTGAACTACAGTTGATTTACAATATTATATTAGTTTCAGGTGTACAGCAAAGTGATTCATATATATATGTGTGAAGTGTCTGTAAAATATAAATATATATATATATATATACATTCTTTTCCACATTCTTTTCCATTGTAGATTATTACTAGATACTGAATATAGTTCCCTGTGCTATACAGTAAATCCTTGTTGTTCCTTTTTTTTTTTTTTTTTTTTGCAGTACCCGGGCCTCTCACTGCTGTGGCCTCTCCCGTTGCGGAGCACAGGCTCCGGACGCGCAGGCTCAGCAGCCATGGCTCACATGCCCAGCTGCTCCGCGGCATGTGGGATCTTCCCGGACCGGGGCACAAACCCATGTCCCCTGCATCGGCAGGCGGACTCTCAACCACTGTGCCACCAGGGAAGCCCAACTATTTTATATATACTGGTATCTGTTAATCCCATACTCCTAATTTATCCCTTCCCCCCTTCCTTTCTGGTAACCATAAGTTTGTTTTCTGTGTCTGTGAGTCTGTTTCTGTTTTGCAAAAAAGTTCATTTGTATTATTTTTTAGATTGCATATATAAGTGATATAATATTTGTCTTTCTCTGTCTGACTTACGTATGATAATCTTTAGGTATGATAATCTTTAGGTATGATAGTATGATAATCTTTAGGTCCATCCATGTTGCTGCAAATGGCATTAATTCATTCTTTTTTTATGGCTGAGTAATATTCCATTATACATATATACATCACATCTTGTTTATCCATTCTTCTGTCAATGGACATTTAGGTTGCTTCCATATCTTGGCTATTGTGAATTGTGCAGCTATGAACATTGGGGTGCATGTATCTTTTCGAATTAGAGTTTTTGTCTTTTCCAGATATATGCCCAGGAGTGAGACTGTTGAATCATATGGTAACTCCCTTTAAAGTTTCTTAAACAGCATTCCGTAACATGTCTACATCAGGTTGCACTGGAAGACAATGGTCATTTTAAATGGTGGAGTTATGCTGGATGATACGTCACATTCCTGGATGACATGTTGGGAAATTTTCTGGTTTTTCAGGAGAGGAGGCTTCAGAGGTTGATCAGGAATTGAGAGCTTGATAAAAGTCATATATTAAATTTATCCTGAGCCCGTGAGACTTCCAAAGTTGGGAGAGATATAATAGTCACTTCTAATTCATGACTTTATTCCAAGCTTACTTACTAAATTACCCCTTTCACTCCCCAGTGCTTCAGTCTAGGGAATAAATTATATGGTCAGTCTACTTAGAGGTCATCAGGCACAATCTCTCCCAGTGCAGGAACCTTCGCCTGGGCAGCAGCCAGACAGGGGGCGCCTAGAACCACCACAAGCTTCCAGGCCCACGCCAGTCCCTATCAGATCTTTCAGTAATGTGTCTAGGCAGAAACCCAAGCCGGAAGTGCCCTGGCCAGAGCACAGACTCAGAAATCAGATGAATCTGGGTTTGAAGACTCATTCCAACACCTACTGGCTATGAGACTCTGGCAAGTCATTCATCTACAGCCCTCAATTTCCCCATCAAGGAAGTAGGGAATATAATAGCACTTAGTCATTAGGTTATAGGTTCAATTCTTTACATTCATTTTCTTTTCAACTACTAACTAGAGAATCCAGTTAAGGAAAGTTTAATTAAAAAATTGGGACTAAGTATTTTCACAAGTTTATATTTAGTGACTTCTATTCTCTGCCTGTACGATTGGTCCAATCATCAGTCCTAACTTCACCCCCAAGATACACACACATTGGCAAACATCCTTCCATATGGTCATTTGTCTCCCTTCCCCCAACATCACACAAGGAGTGTGGCTATTTTGCCTCATTTCTTGAACTGCCATCTCCCACCATGTCTCCTCTCATTCATGTTCTACCTTGGAAACCTGCTAACCTTGTCCAGACCAATGACCAACTGTAGCAGTCACAAGAAAAGGAATGCTGCTTTATGGGTGGATGAACAGGCTTCCCTCATCACTGGTCCTTCATCATTTCCCAAATCACCACTGGAAACATGCATCTTCTTACAATACGTTCTCTTGTGGATTTTGTATATTTTTCACCAATTATGCAGAAAGTACACTCTGTTTGAATAGCTGCTTTTCTGGAACATTGATAATAAAACCCACATGTATAAACCACCTGGACCAGCCCCTAAACCTCTCCTGTCTAGCTTGCTGTAAACACCCCACCAGCATAATCCACCACTACCAGCACTTTAATTGCCATCATCAACACTGACCGCCACTAACGCACTCCAGGCATTTTATGTTTTTGTATGAAACTTTTATTGTCCCAAGATCACTTTTTAAAAATTTTTATTGGTGTATAGTTAATTTACAATGTTGTGTTAGTTTCAGGTGTACAGCAAAGTGAATCCATTTTACATATACATATATCCACTGTTTTTTAGATTCTTTTCCCATATAGGTCATTACAGAGACTCCAGGCATTTTAAACCCATGTTCTTTCACCTGTCAATGCTCAGCCTCCAGGATATTTCCAGTCGTTTTTGGATTTGTGGCATGGAAGAATGATGTATGTAGTGGGGAGGGACATGGATCTAGAGCAGAAAGCACTGGGGAGCTCAAGACTTTGAGTCTTTGTGTCAGTTTCTCTGATGACATCAGTATAAAATTTCTTCCTGATGTATCAGGGCCAAGCAGCAAGTGTACTCCAGAGCATCCCTCCCTTCACTGTCTGTTTTGGCATCATTTTTCGCCCTCCTGACTGCTCCACAGCAGAAAGGAAGGACGTGCAGTGGGAACCCTCCTAAGGGCAGCTTGATGAATGGACCTGCCACACAGCCTTATTCCCCAGTGCCACACTCCTCACAGCAGGGGGTCAGTGTCAGAGTGTTCTCATCTCATCACGGGACACAGCTAGTTGAACTTCTCTGCCAAAGCTTGGTTTCTTTGCCCGATAAGGCTAGAGCCACAGGGAAGTTGGGCCAAGGATCCTGCTTCCAGCTGGGAAGATCTCAGGTCCTGAGAGTGATGGATAGGTGTCTGTTGCTGAGTGTGGTTCTGTTCTGGGTAGTGAGTGCTAAGGAGGGCTAGGATATCTTTCACAGTCTGTGATAGGCTGAATTCCATCATGGTTCCATGATGTTTGCCACGTATTTCAACCCCATGATTATGATAAATTCAATGACAAAGAGGATTTTGCAAATATAATGAAGTTTACTAATCTTTGGGCCATAGATTCAGGAGATTACTTGTATGGACTTACATCTGACCTACAGGCTATGTGACAATAAATGGGTGTAGTTTCCAGTTGCTAAGTGTATGGTAATTCTTTACACAATGATAGAAAGTAATACAGAGTGATGTCAGCAAGATGGTGGAATAGGAGAGTCCAGCTCTGATACCCTCACAGAAAAATCAGTTTTGTTAACTATCCCTGGACAGGAAGAGCTCTGTAGAACTTAGTAGTCCATCAGAGAGATTCTAGCATAGTTAGTCACATGAGCCTTTTATAAGGTGAGGTTTTCCATGCCTGGTGAAAGTACAGAAATTCAGAGTGATACAAAGCTTGGGGAAGATTCAGCTTGAGAGTAATATTGTTGCTGTCTTTGAAAATCAAGAGGCCTTGTGGAGAGCAACTGAGACTCCCTCAAAGGGCTGACAAACAGCATGAAAAACGGACCTCTGTTCTACATTCACAGGTAACTGGATCCTTACAAAAGCTTTAATGAGATGTCGATTCTTCTCAGAGCCTCTAGGTAATGTTCAGTCTGGCAAAACAAAACAAGAAAGCAAAACAAAACAAAACAAAAAACCACTTTATTTAAGCCTTGTAAGACTCCTAGCAGAGAAGTCAGTTGACCTTGCATAAATATCTGACCTACAGAACTATATGATAATAAAAAAGTATAGTTTTTCAGCTTCTAAGTTTATGCTATTTGTTACACAGAAATAAATAGAAATAGACAATGACATCAGCAAGATGGTGGATCAGGAGATTCAGTCCTCATACCCCACAGAAACTTTGATTTTGACAAGCATCCCTGGACAGGAATATCTCTGTGGAAACTTGGGAGTCCCGTATGGAGATTCCAGCACCCCACTCAAGCAAAAATATCCAAGAATAGACACATTAAACAGGGTAAGAACAGTTTAACTTCACTTGCATCATCCCTCTCCTGGGGAGGAAGATCTGAGTGCCAAGAGAGGCTCCCACAGCCCACAATTTCTCCCAAGGGGGAAAGTGAGAAAGGAGTGAGTGCCCATTTTCCCCAGCCTTGCAGCATGTTGCCAGAGTGCTCACTTCTGTCTCATCCCACTCATATCACTGAGAGGATCAGCATGGCTGAATAGCCTAGAGGGAGCGAGAAGAAGGGAAAAGGGGAGGGACCTCAAAAAACCACCTCTTGGATCTCAAAACCTGGCTGAAGATCCTACTAACTGGCTGGCAGACTCCACCAAAAGGCCCGTGCATGAACACCACAGGACACCTTATCTGCAGTACCCACCAACTGGCCGAAATATGCCCCCAACACACCACACGTGCTCTCAAGTTGGTGCACTGAAAACTACCTTGAACAACTATGCTATCAAACTGGATAAACTAGAAGTAATGCATAAATTCCCAGATACATATAACCTTCCAAGACAGAATCATGAGGAATTAGAATTTCTGGGCAAATCAATAACAGATAAAGAAATTGAAAAAGTAATCAAAAGTCATCTACCAAAGAAAAGCCCAGGACCAGGTGGCTTCACGAGTGAATTCTACCAAACATTTAAAGGAGAATTGACACCAATACTTCTCAAACTCTTCCAAAAAATTTGAGAGCACCTCTAACCTTGTTTTACAAAGCCAGCATTACCCGGATACAAAGACACTATAAAAAAAGAAAATTACAGGCCAATATATCTGATGAACATAAATGCAAAAATGTTTGACAAAATACTAGCAGACTGAATTCAACAGCACATTAAAATGATCATACATCATGACCAAGTGGGATTTATCTCTGGAATGCAATGATGTTTCAACATATGCAAACCAATAAATGTGATATGTCACATTAATAGAATAAAGAACAAAAATCATATGACCATGTTAGTAGGTGCATTAAAAGCATTTGACAAATTTCAACACCCCTTCATGATAAAAATTCTCAATAAATTAGGTATACAAGAATTGTACCTCAACATAATGAAGGCCACATGCGAACAAGCCCACAGGTAACATCATACTCAATGGTGAAAAGCTAAAAGCTTTTCCTGTAAGATCAGAAACAAAACAAGGAACAACTATACTCCAGTAAAAATTAATTAAAAGAAAAATAGAAGTAAAAAAAATAAAGAAACAAAGCAAGGCTTCCCACTCTTACCACTTTTATTCAATATAGTCCTAGCCAGAGTAATTAAGCAAAAAATAAATAAATAAAAGGCATTCAAACTGAAAAGGAAGAAGTAAAACTGTCTGTTTTAGGATGATACTATTTTATATATAAAAAAGCCCTAAAGGCACCATGAAATCAATACTGCCTGGCCACCAGGTCCAAGTATTCAAAGGGTTTTCCTTGTGTGAGCTGCATGCAATGTCCTGTTGTGGTGGAGCCATAGCTGCTGCTGTGGCATGTTGGTGCACAGGGCTGGCCCCCAGACCAGATACAGTGCTCAGCTGCCATTTCTTCAGGGCACTGGTGGATGAAGCTGACCACAGACCTGGCTGTAGGGCCTGGTCATGACTGCTGCAGGGTGCTGGTTGGGGGGGCTACTACTTGGCTGGCTGTGAGGCTTGACCAAGGTACAGGGATTGCTGAGACTCTCGGTGGGGCATGCCCACTGGTGCTAACATCTCCCATGTTGGAGGGAGAACTCCAAAATAGTATCCACCAGCACTGGCATTAGCAAGGTGTCTGAGATCACAAAAAAGGCTCCGACTGGTGTCTCAGTCCCTGGGGAGCATCCCAGCTGGTTCCATTGTCCTATCTTCAAGTTTGCTGTGTTTTTCTTCTCTCTGCTCAAATCTGCCTTTGTATTCTTATAGTGAATTTTCATTTCAGATTTACACTTTTCAGTTCCAGAATTTCTTTCATTCTTTTTGTTTTCTATCTCTTTATTGATATTTTCATTTTGTTCATACACCATTTTCTTGATTTTCTCCATATCTTCCTTCAGTTCTTTGAGTATCTTTTACACAGTTGTTTTAAGGCTTTTGTCTACTAGATCTGCAATTATGTCTTTCCAGGGAGAGTTTATGTTGTTTTATTCTTTTCCTTTGAATGGGCCATACTTTCTTGTTTTTCTGTATGTCTTGTGATTTTTTTGTTGTTGAAAATTGGACATTTATTCTAATAATGTGGTAGTTCTGGAAATCATATTTTCCCACTTTCCCAGGGAAAGGGGAATGAATCTGATTTCCAGATGGGTTTTAAAAAATTGTTTTTGTTTATTGTTTTTGTTTTTTGATTGTCCTAGGCTGTGTTTGTGCCAAAGATTTGCCTGGGATGTAAACTTAAAGTCTTTTCAGATCTTTTCTGTCCAATGCCTTTCCTTTTGCTTCCTGGTCACTTTTTAATTTTTTAAAAAATTTTCCCTGCATATGTAATTGCTTTTGAAGGTCCTAGTCTTTGATGTCTGGCTCCCCCCAAAAGAAGTGTGGTCCTATAAGTCTCCTGGAAGTCATTTTCAGCCAGAGGGTGAGAGGATTGCAGCAAGGTTAGGGAGGCACAACCATGGCTACCTGCCTCTTTGTCTGCACTTCTGTAGTCAAAAGCTGCAATCAGAGCACAGATTCCTGATATTTGGAGGACATGGTTCTTTCACCCATACTAGCCCTTACAAGCTGTGTCCAAGCTACCCCAGGAACATGTGCACAGCTGTCTGTCATAGGACTAAAGGTGAAGGATGGGTAGCTACTGCTGTCTAAAAGCTGAAACTGATCATAATTAACTTCAATTTACTATCCAAGCCTTCCCCTGGAAGTTGAAAGCTTCAATGGACTCCAGAGTTCTAAAATAGTTACATCAGACAGATTTTCCCCATGTAATTGTTGTCCAAGTGGAGAGAGAGATTCCTGGTGCTTCCTACCCATCCATCTTCCCAGAATCCTTTCCCTGAGAGTCATATTGTATTAAGAAAATATCTGGCACAGATATAGAGATTATACAGCAAAGAAATATTCACAAAGGTCAAGAGACGGACTGGGAAGAAAAATTTAGTAGACAGACTGTGAATCCCTCTTTTAGACTAAAGAATTCACCCTTAGTCAAAGTTCTTGCAACATTAATCCTGAAGATGGAAGAGTGTCCTGCACATCCTGCCATGTATTGAACACTGATCCAAGGATATTCTAGAGTCTGCTCTACTTGATTTTCAAGCAGATTCTTGTGAAACTTGTAATTTATGGACAGCAACTACACTCAAAAACATGAGGTAGTCACTTATTCTTACAGACACTGTAATAATTCTTACAGAGACTGTAATACTCAATAGCAGGTATTTAAGCAAGGAGATCCCAGACCCGATGGCATCCCTGCACTATTATAACCCACATTCATGTCAATGCCACATCAACTTCATGACCAAAATATGACTTAAGTGTGATGAATGGAGATATTAGATGCTATGTCAGAGTTTTGAGGTTTCTGTGAAGCTGCTAATGTGCATGGCACTGTACTCAGTTCTGTATAATTTCCAATAAATTGTGCTGGAAAAAATCAATTGTGTTTTCTGAATTGATTAAGAATCTGAGTGTGAAATGCAGCCTGGTGGTTTTTCCTTAGGGTCCTTCTTTTGTTTTCCAACCTAAGTGGAACAAATTAAAATTTCCTCTATTAAGCCCACAGTTTGCTATAGAAACTTATTTACAGCTAGCAGGGTTTAGGGATCCTTATTACTTAATGGAATTCCTTCTTAAATACTATTGGTTTGCCAAGAAGTTTTTGTTGTTGCTGATAGACAGGTTTTGAACCTCACAAAATAATGTTTTCATCCTTTGAGATCATCATATGATTTATTTCCTTTAGGATATTGATGTGATGTGAATGGATTGATAGATCTTCTAATGCTTACCATACTGGCATTTCAGGTATAATCTTGAAAGTTATCTATATGCATTATTTTGCCCTTTATTTTTAAATTCTTCAGCTAACATTTTATTTGATACCTTGTATTTATAATTATAAATAGCTGATCAATAATTTTCTCTCTTTTACTGTAATCATCTAAATTTGAGGTAAAATCATCTGGTTAACTTTGTTTCTATTTCTTAGAAAAATTTGCAAATAATATAGATGAACTATTCTTGAAAGATTAGTGGAACTCACATGTAAAGCCATCAGAACCTATTTGGGGTTTTGTTTGTTTTGGTTTGGTTTTGTATTTTAAGGACAATCTTTCACTACTATTTCAAAACTTTAATATGATTGCTATATTTAAGAATCTTATTCAAGAGCCAATTTTGGAGCTTCTTAAAATTTTGCTTAGATTGCTTTAAGTAAGTGAACTAAAACAATGAGCCATAATCTTTAGCTGAGAAGCTTTATGTCTGTTTAAAAATTTACCATATGGTAAGAGAGGAGGGGTAGACAGAGAGTGAGACAACCATTTGCCACATGGGATAAAGGCAAGTTACACATAAAAGGGAAAATGTGGGGCTTCCCTGGTGGCGCAGTGGTTGAGAGTCTGCCTGCCGATGCAGGGGACCCGGGTTCATGCCCCGGTCCGGGAAAATCCCACATGCCGCGGAGCGGCTGGGCCCGTGAGCCATGGCCGTTGAGCCTGCGCGTCCGGAGCCTGTGCTCCGCAACGGGAGAGGCCACAGCAGTGAGAGGCCCGCGTACTGCAAAAAAAAAAAAAAAAAGGAAAATGTGTTGGCACCTGTTTTTAGGACCCTCATAGCTACCATCCAGTGCCATTCTGCTCTTTTTTATCAAAAACTTCCCACAAATTCACATAAAAACCCACCCCAGGAGATGCTTATTTATCACTCATATCCACAGGGATTGGCTTACACCGTGTCTGCTAGGAGAAGCCCACCTTGCAGGGAGAGGCAAACTAAAGTCCAGGTGGTCCCAACCCTGATTATTGATTCATCTCCCAGCTGTCATGAGTCACAAACCCTTTCCAATCTACTCTGGCCAAACGGGAGGACACTGAAAGCACCCCTTCCCCACTGGCTTTTCTTACACCATTTCCTCAAATTTCCCTACCACCCCCAGAAACAGAAAGGGACAAGTTTGGAGGAGTGTCATTCCTGAAGGTTTCCTGGAAAGAAAATTCCCAAATCAGCCCAATCATGCCCCAGAATCACTGGGCAGTGACCCCAGAGGAGGGAAACTGAGTGTTCTCTGCTCACACTCGAGGACGCAAAGAGGAAAAGGTGCTCTGTGGCCAACTGTTCGCTGCTTGGCCTTCATGCGAGACTAAAGCTCCGGAGCCTGGCCCTGCCTGCAGGACATCAATTCCTGAGGTCCAAGGCCCTCAGCTCTGATGATGCTTGTTGGGGATGGGGTGGGAGTGGTAGTGAGCTGAGAGTAGCATTCGGGCTCCTCCCAACCCCTCCCCTGAAGGAGACGGTTTAGGAGAGAGTCAGAGAGGGTAGGCTGCAGCAAGATCTAAGCTGCTCTCAGACAAATCAGGAATCTGAGGCCTTGTCTGTGGCCTTGACCCAGGCCACCAAAGAGCTCGACATTTAATATCCACATTCTGCATATGATCTTACTCCTGTAAAAGATGTGTATTAAAAAAATTATGTATCTATATTTGTATATATCTCCATGTATGCATGCATACTCATCATGAGAAGTCCTGTACAATATGCATGTAATTTTTAAAACGTTAATCTCTAAGAAATTATTTGGGAGGGTTTTTTTTTTTTTTTTTTTTTTTTGTGGTACGTGGGCCTCTCACTGTTGTGGCCTCTCCCATTGCGGAGCACAGGCTCCAGACACGCAGGCTCAGTGGCCATGGCTCACGGGCCCAGCCGCTCCGCGGCATGTGGGATCCTCCCGGACCGGGGCACGAACCCATGTCCCCTGCATCGGCAGGCGGACTCTCAACCACTGCGCCACCAGGGAAGCCCTGGGAGGGTTTTTTTCAATAATTTTTCTTGAATAGTTTTAGACTTAACAAGGACGTTACTCATTTTCTCACCCAGTTTCCCGGACTGTTAACAGCTGACATCACATTGGTACTGTTGTCACAACTAATGAAAAAGTATGGATTCATTATTATTAACTAAACTCCATATTGTATTCAGATTTCCTTAGCTTCTTGCCTAATGTCCTTTTTTTTTTTTTTCCTCTTCCAGGATTCTACATTTCTTTTACTCACCATGTCTCCCTATCCTCTCTGGACCCTTACAGTTTCTCAGAATCTCCCTGTTGTTTTTGTGATGTTCATAATTTTGAGGATTTCTGTGCAGATATTTTGCAGAAAGTCCCTTGTTTGTGGTTTGTCTGATGTTTCTCTCATGGTTAGGCTGGGGTTATGGATATGCGGCAGGAGAACGACAGAGGCGCACTGCCATTCTCAGTGCTTCGTATCAAAGGTGTATGCTGTTCACCTGCCTTATCGCTGTTGATATCAACCTTGATCACTGGACTGAGATACTGTTCGGCAGGCTACTCCAAGTAAAGTGACATTTTCCCCCTTTGCATAGTATGCTCTTTCAAAGCAAGTCACTGGGTAGCCCATTAAATCTGTTTTTAACTGTTCTTTTAACTTATTTGTATTTTTCAAGTAATTTACAAGAGTTAAGATTTACATTGCTGGTGAGAGTATGTCTAAGAAGGCAGTTTTTCAAATAGAAAGGGCCTCGCACTGGTCCTGTCTCCAGAATCCTGGCTCATCCACTGTTCTCTTTAGTATAGCAAGATCTAACTAGACAAGCTTAAAGTAGGCTGGAATACTTGAGTTGGGTTTTCACTAGTGATGCTGATGGTGTTGTTCCTGATATTTAAAGACAAGGCTCTGGCTTAGACTGTGCCCCACAAAGGCTAATCTAACTGGCCTTACCTTTCTTTTTTTAAATTTATTTATTTATTTATTTATTTTTGGCTGCATTGGGTCTTCATTGCTGTGCATGGGCTTTTCTTTAGTCGTGGCGAGCAGGGGCTACTCTTCGTTGCAGTGTGCAGGCTTCTCATTGTAGTGGCTTCTCTTGTTGCAGAGCATGGGCTCTAGGAGCATGGGTTCAGTAGTTCTGGCTCACAGGCTCAGTAGTTGTGGCTCGCGGGCTTAGTTGCTCCGTGGCATGTGAGATCTTCCCGGTCCAGGGCTCAAACCCGTGTCTCCTGCACTGGCAGGCGGATTCTTAACCACTGTGCCACCAGGGAAGCCCTGGCCTTACCTTTTATCTCCTATCTCGCCTCGACTTTAGGGGGAAAAAGGCCATGAAAAATATTTACACTTGACATTCTGAAAATAGAAATAGATATTTGGAAGATTTCCTTACAAGTTCAAAAAATTTTAACTAAATAAAAAATCACATGAAAATGAATTTTTTAGACTCTACAAGCGAAACAAAATATTATTGACACTTTGTTTTAATTTATGAAGGAGAAATGTACACTTATATTAAATAAGTAAAGTAAGATGATCATATTCTTCATTCTTGCATCATGAGTGGTTAGAGAAAGAGAGTGAAGGAAAGGGGTAAGGACAGAGGAAGTTTAATACAAAGGGAAAAAGAATGAGAGGTAAAAAGGTCAGGAAAAACACACACAGAACTGGTGATAAATGTTTTAAAATGCACAGGGACAGATATAATAAGATGGTGACACATTTCTAGTCATAATATAATAGAGCCATTTTTCACTAAAGAGAAGACATAAATCTTTCTACACCTAAAAACATATTAAACTCATTGTTCTTATAAAAGATCCTATTCCACTTTCTCAATTCTTCTCAAATTTCTTGGAAGAGTTGCCCATCCTCACTATTTCCTCCTGTCATAGTCCATTCATTCCTCAAACCACTGTAATGTGGTTTCTGTGCCACTTCTCCACTCAACCTGCTCTGCCAATAACATGCACGTTGTCATGGAAAACAGAGAATCATGCTCTTCTGTCCTGGTTCTCCACCTACTTCTATGACCATCACCCATGACTCTTTTATGGAGAGTGAACTTCACCCACTTTTTATTTTGGTGGTCTCTAGTGTCAATGACTTGTCCCCACCCTGTTCCCACCTCACTCACTAGACAACCTCTTTAAGTCTTATAAGCTAAGTTATCAGTAGCTTCTGAGTATGTATATAACATCTAAATCTGATGAGCCCACTTTTTCTGCCTTAGGCCTTGATACCTTTTTGGACTTTGAGGCCTCTCTGTCCATCCACCAGTTGGACACATTTTCCTGAGTTTTCCACTGACCCCACAAACTCCTGATGTATGAGGTGGTACCCGTCCCCTTCTTGGACACATTGCAGTCGCTTCTGAGTTGCTGGGATCAGAAACCAGGCAGCCAGGCAGCCAGAGGAATAGGGTGACTGTGAGGGATCAAGGTGGGATGATGATTTGCAATGTGAACGAAGAAGAGAGATGAATCAAGGGTGAACTGAGAGCACTTGGTGTATGTTGATGGGAAGGAGCCGGTTGCCAGGAGAGGAGTGAGGAGGGAAACTTGGAGTAGAGAGGAGGACACAGCATGCTCTGCAGGAGCACGTGTGGAGGATATGGGAACAGAGATGCCAGGAAGAGAGGGTGAGGGGGCATCACTGACAAGGAATCAGCAATTAGTGAGACTTCCAATGCAGTGGTTTTCCTCTATATATTGCAGAAATCTTGACCTTTACAGCAATAGCTCGAAACCTTGAAGTCCCCGCGAATCAACTTCCAAGCTCTACACTTATCATAACAGTCCAGTTGAGTGTGGTTGTAGCGCCATGCATCTGGAAGAGAAGGACACTGACACTCAGTGCCAGACAACAGTACCTGGAACCTTCCCCAGCCACCCCAAGCCTGGCCTGTAGACTAGGGACACATTCACCTCTCAGCGAGGGCTCCCTCAGACTGGAGCCCCTACCCAGTGTCAGGAGTTAGGCAACAGATCAAGCCAGAAAAGCCTGGTTTAAGAGCATTACCTCTCACATTGAAAAAGTATATATCCGAAGTTCTGCATCCCGGGCCTTCTTCAGATGTGCAGTTACCCTCGCCTTGCAAACATTTGCCCTTCTTAAAAATACTGCAGACCTTACACAATGTGGCTGGAGCTGCAGAGAAACAGACATGGAAGCTGAGTCCAGGGTTGAATGGGCTGAGACCAAGGTGTGTAAGACACATTAGAACGTAGGAGTTTAAGGACAAAGCGTGACTCTAAATATTTTCCTGCGCATAATTTGGGGTAAGAAAGATCCCCACTAGATTTCTTCCATTGGATATTTAAGGAAATGGGCTCTTTGACCTGCGGATATCAAAATCCATTAATCATAAATAACTTTGTGCATACATTATGAGTGAATTGCATGGTATGTGAATAATATCTCACTAAAGCTGGTTTTTTTTTTTTTTTTCAAAATAACCTTGAACAGGAATATGACACTTTACCTGCCAGGGGATATGGCAGATACTGGACAGTGAGATATAAGAGAAAAAAAAAAAGGTATGTGTTCTAACCAAGCAAGAGAAATTTCCAAACTTGAACCTAAACAACACTAAGAGATTATGTCTCCTTAATTTTTGTTCCCTGGGAGCCTGGATGAACTCCCCATAGTAGCAGCTCTGTGCTCAGAAGCTCACTTTAGCTTTGGAGCAATTGTGCAGAACACATTCAGTGCATCCCATATAGCCACCCTGGGCCAGGATCTTGGGGAAATGGATGGGGCATAAGGACTACACTGGCTTGAGGATGAGGAGGCAGATTTTAGTCTCCAAAGATTTCCTACGACAGCACCAAAAGTCATTCAAAGTACACACATATATAAGTGAAAAGAGTACTGCAAGAATATTGGTTCAAGATAAGCCTTTCAGGGACCTGTTCCTGGTAGATCATTGCCCCTTGGCTGTGTCTTTATAGAAAGTCTTGAGCAACCATTGGCTCTGCCTCTTAGGGCCATTCCAGCAAGCCACAAAACCTCCCATTGAGAAGAGGCCCCAGGGAGGGACTGACCCCACTCTGAGACTTTGGAAAGGAACCTGAACTCTTTCCCTGGTAGCAGTCGGGATGGGGACAGCAGAAAGAGACCTCAGATCCTCGCTGGTCAGATCATCCCAGAACCTCATCCTTGATCTCTCCCCTCCCAAGCTGGTCAGATCACCATCCAGGTGCTGCTGCCCAGCCCACCTCCACGTCGTCACCCCCTGCCCAGCCACCACAGGGACTCACCCACTCCTCGGAAGAGCATGAAAGGCAAGACTCCCAGCAGCAGGAGCAGGGACTTGTCCATGTCAGTCTGGGATGGCGGGAAGATGCAGAGGCGGCTGCAGCAGGGGGCAGGTTGCCCAGGAGTGTGCGGACAGACTGCCCTTGTGTGCAGCTGAGGGAAGCCGAAGAATCTGGACTGAGCTGCTCCTGGGCTGTGGGCAGAAGCTGCCTTTTACACACCTGCCGGTGGGTGTTTCACAGCCACGCAGGCCCAGGAAACATTCCCACAGAACCAGCCCCCTTGGACACTTCCGAGGATAAATGTCCCAGGTGTCCCTCCTGATCCCTTGAGGCTGCCTCCTGATGAGTGGGGGACATGACGCCTGACCAGATCTCTGGGCCCCTCAACAGTCCCTGACTCTTTACTCTTTGGACATCCCCCTGCCCCAGGCCCAAGAACAAGAGCTTGTCATGTGGGCCGGGCTTTGCTAAGATAGCCATTTCCTCTGGGTCCAAGGTCCCCATGACCACCTCCCCTCCAGTCCCACAGCTCAAGCCAGTACCCAACCTGGACTGACACCAGCCTCAGGCCTCAGGATGCACTCATTGTAGGTGCAGCCTGTGCTGTTTGCTTTCCCTTCCCCCTCCCTATATTCGAGCTCATAACTGAGACCTCAGTGGGCCTCTCAATACTGAATCAGTGTTGCCAATGCTGGGGGTAGTCATAACAGCAAACATTTACTTAGTATTTTCTATAAACCAGTATCCACATCTACTGCTATCATACATATCTAAATTAGGATATATCTTCAGCCTATCACAAATATATTAAATATACAGCAAATACTTCCAAAACAAAGAAGGAATAAAAGCACTATAGAGGACTAGTTTATTTTATAAAATATAAATCAATTCCTGCTATATTAATCTTATTTCTCTGGACTACAAAGGAAGCAGATAATTTTTTTAATTTAAAATTTCGTTGTTGTTGCTCAAAGAAATACCTATGCCCCAATAGCTCTGAAAGTACAATCCTGTAGTATCCTGAGTTTATTAATCATGTATAATAAAAAAAATAGCCAATTCCCCGACCAGAATATTCTTGCTTGGAAATCCAGCCAAAGGAGGAGAAAGATCATGGAGCAAGATCCCAATGTGAAGGCTGGGTGCTAGAGAAAACATTCCAGGTCACAGTGGCGGTCTCCCTTTCCCCTCTCTCCTTCTGCATCTAGACAACCCTTTCATGGCAGAGACCTTGACAGTCACGTTCACCATTAGCCAGAAGCACTCCGCACAATGCATGGTACAGAGCGGGCGCTCAGTAATATTTCTGACTAAACAAGAATAAGAGGACAAGTAAATGAATGCTTAGGATCTGCCAGCCCAGAAAGCAACTACGGGAGGAAGAGGGCCAAGAAACCCCACGCACCCACAGACTGAGAGTCCAGCTGTCTCCTACACTGTGAGAGGAGGACTATGATGCGTGAGAACTCCCCTTCATCACCTTCAGAAGACAAAAATGATTCAGAGTAGATTCTGCAGGAGTGTGGGGTGCATGGATGAGCCATGTCATTGTTACCCAGTCCCCACACTGAGGAACTGTGCTGAGGGACCCAGGGTCCTCTGTATGCTCAGCAGGTCACTCTAACATGATAGTGGAATTCCAGAGATGCACACGGTTCCCCAAGTCCCACATGCCCCTGTCATCACTATGCAAGAACAGAGGGTGAGGAAGGAGTGGAGAATGGAGGAAACAGGATATACACAAATTATTGGAGCTGCCAAGGAGCAGAATTCTTCTTTCATAGCATTGTTGTGCTGAAGATACTCTGTTCTGTGCAAACTTGAAGGATGTATTGATAATAAGAGTGCATAGTACACAATGCGTAATGTGACACTGTAAAGAGCCACATTACCACTGCGGAACCTGGGTAAAGAGAGTGAAAAGCAGAAAATAATGATGTGGTCAAATCTTCTCATGGAAGTTTATGCTCCTCAAACATCCTGATGGTGTTTCCTAAGGGAAGGATAGTGGTGGTCATCATTAAAAAGTCTACAAATTATACATGCTGTAGAGGGTGTGGAGAAAAGGGAACCCTTCTACACTGTTGTTGGAGATGTAAATTGGTGCAGCCATAATGGAAGTTCCTTTAGTCTGGAGGAAGTCTGAAGGTTCCTTAAAAAAATTAAAAATAGGCTTGCTATATGATTCAGCAATCTTACTCCTGGGCACATATCAAGAACTCTAATTTGAAAATATACATGCACCCCAATGTTCATATCAGCACTATTTAAGATAGCCAAGACATGGAAGCAACCTAAATGTCCATCAACAGATGAATGGATAAAGATGTGGTATATATATTGGGTTGGCCAAAAAGTTCGTTTGGGTTTTTCCATAACATCTTACAGATATATATACACAATGGAAAGTTACTCAGCCATAAAAAGAGAATGAAACAATGTCATTTTCAGCAACATGGATGAACCTAGAGATTATTCTGCCAAGTGAAGTAACTCAGAAAGAGAAAGACAAATACCATATGACATTGCTTGTATGTGGAATCTAAAATATGACACAAATGAACTTATTTACGAAACAAAAATAGACTCAGACTTAGAAAACAAACTTATGCTTAACAAAGGGGAAATGGGGTGGGGGGGATAAATTAGGAGTTTGGGAGTAGTGGATACAAACTGCTATATATGAAATAAATAAACAACAAGGTCCTACTGTGTAGCACAGGGAACTATATTCAATATCCTGTAATAACCTATAATGGAAAAAATATGAAAAAGAATAGATGTATAACTGAATCACTTTGCTGTACACCAGAAACTAACGCAACATTGTAAATCAACTATACTTAAAAAAAAATAATAATGATTTAGGGGATGTGGGCCCACTGGAAAATGTCTGTGACAGCTATCTAATTATGCTAAAATAAAATGGAGATACTATATGACTAAAATAGCTCCACTTGTATATCTGAACCTCACATAAATCATTGAGAAACATTGTGAGTTCAATCTATACCAGAAAAGGCCATGGCCGCCTCAGAGAAGAATATGCTGCCCCACATTCCCAGCTGGGCTTCCTTCAGCCACTCTTCCCCATAAAGTTTCTTGAACAGCATTCCATAATGTGTCTACATCAGGTTGCACTGGAAGACAATGGTCATTTTAAATGGTGGAGTTATGCTGGATGATACACCATATCCCTGAATGATGTATTGTGGAAATTTTGTCATTTTTCAGGAGAGGAGGCTTCAGAGGTTGATCAGGAATTGAGAGCTTGATAAAAGTCATATATTAAATTTATCCTGAGCCCGTGAGACTTCCAAAGTTGGGAGAGATATAATAGTCACTTCTAATTCATGACTTTATTCCAAGCTTACTTACTAAATTACCCCTTTCACTCCCCAGTGCTTCAGTCTAGGGAATAAATTATATGGTCAGTCTACTTAGAGGTCATCAGGCACAATCTCTCCCAGTGCAGGAACCTTCGCCTGGGCAGCAGCCAGACAGGGGGCGCCTAGAACCACCACAAGCTTCCAGGCCCACGCCAGTCCCTATCAGATCTTTCAGTAATGTGTCTAGGCAGAAACCCAAGCCGGAAGTGCCCTGGCCAGAGCACAGACTCAGAAATCAGATGAATCTGGGTTTGAAGACTCATTCCAACACCTACTGGCTATGAGACTCTGGCAAGTCATTCATCTACAGCCCTCAATTTCCCCATCAAGGAAGTAGGGAATATAATAGCACTTAGTCATTAGGTTATAGGTTCAATTCTTTACATTCATTTTCTTTTCAACTACTAACTAGAGAATCCAGTTAAGGAAAGTTTAATTAAAAAATTGGGACTAAGTATTTTCACAAGTTTATATTTAGTGACTTCTATTCTCTGCCTGTACGATTGGTCCAATCATCAGTCCTAACTTCACCCCCAAGATACACACACATTGGCAAACATCCTTCCATATGGTCATTTGTCTCCCTTCCCCCAACACCACACAAGGAGTGTGGCTATTTTGCCTCATTTCTTGAACTGCCATCTCCCACCATGTCTCCTCTCATTCATGTTCTACCTTGGAAACCTGCTAACCTTGTCCAGACCAATGACCAACTGTAGCAGTCACAAGAAAAGGAACGCTGCTTTATGGGTGGATGAACAGTCTTCCCTCATCACTGGTCCTTCATCATTTCCCAAATCACCACTGGAAACATGCATCTTCTTACAATACGTTCTCTTGTGGATTTTGTATATTTTTCACCAATTATGCAGAAAGTACACTCTGTTTGAATAGCTGCTTTTCTGGAACATTGATAATAAAACCCACATGTATAAACCACCTGGACCAGCCCCTAAACCTCTCCTGTCTAGCTTGCTGTAAACACCCCACCAGCATAATCCACCACTACCAGCACTTTAATTGCCATCATCAACACTGACCGCCACTAACGCACTCCAGGCATTTTATGTTTTTGTATGAAACTTTTATTGTCTCAAGATCACTTTTTAAAAATTTTATTGGTGTATAGTTAATTTACAATGTTGTGTTAATTTCAGGTGTACAGCAAAGTGAATCCGTTTTACATATACATATATCCACTGTTTTTTAGATTCTTTTCCCATATAGGTCATTACAGAGACTCCAGGCATTTTAAACCCATGTTCTTTCACCTGTCAATGCTCAGCCTCCAGGATATTTCCAGTCGTGTGTGGGTTTGGGGCATGGAAGAATGATGTATGTAGTGGGGAGGGACATGGATCTAGGGCAGAAAGCACTGGGGAGCTCAAGACTTTGAGTCTTTGTGTCAGTTTCTCTGATGACATCAGTATAACATTTCTTCCTGATGTATCAGGACCAAGCAGCAAGTGTACTCCATAGCATCCCTCCCTTCACTATCTGTTTTGGCATCATTTTTTGCCCTCCTAACTGCTTCACAAGCAGAAAGGAAGGACGTGCAGTGGGAACCCTCCTAAGGGCAGCTTGATAAATGGACCTGCCACACAGCCTTATTCCCCAGTGCCACACTCCTCACAGCAGGGGGTCAGTGTCAGAGTGTTCTCATCTCATCACGGGACACATCTAATTGAACTGCTCTAGTTCCCTTGGTCCCTTCAGCCATTTGGGTGGGATTAGGCTATAGCCACAGGGAAGATGGGCCATGGAACCAGTCTCATACTGGAAAGATCTCACTTCTGAAGGTGATGTACAGGTTGCTGAGGATAAATGTGGTTCTTTCTGTTCTGGGTGATGAGTACAACAATGGGCTAGAACATCTCTCACTGTCCAACCCACCTTGCAGGCAGTCAAGGAGATAGGCTGCTTTTATTGCCTTGCCTTCCCAGAAATATAGAATAAATTCCGAACCTGCAGTTCCTTGTGTGTCCTAACTCCTGGATGCCCAATAAAAGTTGTCATTCAAAGGAAGCCTTCTACCGTTTATTATCTTTATATAAAATACATACTAAAAATTTTATATATCTCTTTATAATACTTCTATAGAGATAAAGAGACAGAGACAGAGAGATAGAGACAAAAAGAGAAATTGTGTGTGTGTGGGGGGGTAGACAATGATTTCCTAGATATGACACCAAAAGCACAAGCGACCAAAGGACATGATCAAAATTAAAAATTTTGTAATTCAAAGGCACCACTAAGACAGTAAAAAGACCACACACAAGCCACAAAATGGACGAAAATGTTTGCAAGTCATATACTTATTACAAGAATTTTATCTAGAGTATATAAAGAACTCTTATAATTCAACAATAAAAAGATATATAACCCAGTTTTAAAATGGGCAAAGGATCTATACAGACATTTCCCCAATGAAAATATAGAAATGGCCAATAAGGTCACAAAAAGATTCTCAACATCATTAGCCATCAGGGAAATCTGAATCAAAACCACAATTAGAGGGCTTCCCTGGTGGTGCAGTGGTTAAGAATCCGCCTGCCAATGCAGGGGACATGGGTTTGAGCCCTGGTCCAGGAAGATCCCACATGCCATGGAGCAACTAAGCCCGTGTGCCACAACTACTGAGCCTGCGCTCTAGAGCCTGCAAACCACAACTATTGAGCCCGCGTGCCCCAACTACTGAAGCCCACGCGCCTAGATCCTGTGCTCTGTAATAAGAGAAGCCACCACAATGAGAAGCCTGTGCACCACAAAAAAGAGCAGCCCCGCTCACCACAACTAGAGAAAGCCATGCACAGCAACAAAGAACCAAAGCGACCAAAAGTAAAAAGTAAAAAAAAAAACCCCACAATGAGCTACCACTTCATACCCATGAGGATGGCTATGACCAACAAGATAATAACAAGTTTTGCAAAGATGTGGAGAAACTGGAACCCTCATACCCTGCTGTTGGGAATGTAAAATGGGGCAGTCACTTTGGAAAACATTCTGGCAGTTCCTCAAAAGCTTAAGTATACCATATCACCCAGCAATTCCCTACCAGAGTTACATATGCAAGAGACAGCAACACTTAGGTCTACCCCAAAACTTGTACATAAACATTCATAACAGCATTATTCAAATAGCCAAAGAGTGAAAACAACCCAAATGTGTATCAGCTGGTAAATAGATAAATAAAATGTGGTATATCCATAGAAGAATATTATTCAGTAATAAAAAGAAATGAAATACTGTTACATGCTACAACACTATAAGCCTTGAAAACATTATCCTAAGTGAAAAAAGCCAATCATAAAGGACCAGATATTATATGATTCCACTTAAATGAAAAATCCACAATAGGCAAATCTATAAAGAAAGTAGCTTAGTAGTGGCTTAGGGCTGGCAGTGGAGGCGGTGGAGATGGAAAGGCAGTTGTGATAAAAGGTGACAGCCCGTGGGTGCAGGATTTCTTGCTGGAGTGATGAAAATGTTCTAAAACTGATCATGGTGATGGTTGCACAACTTTGAATATACTGTTGAGAAGGAAGAAAATTTTCCTCTACCCTTCTAGGTTCTTTTGGCTGGTCTAAGAATTAAATTTACATGAGACAGAGTAATAGGACAAACTTAAAATTATTTTTGTATGTACAGGAATGCCACATACCTGAGAGATAAAAAGACAGAAAGCTAAAATAAGGTACAGTATATATGCCATCCTGAAATAAGGAACAGGATAGGGGCCAGAGGCCCTCAAGGACAGAAGAGTAATTCACAGAACAATAAAAAGAACAGGAAACACCGAATCTATACCTACATATGTTTAGAGCAATTCCTCTTTTTTTTTTAAATTAATTTTTATTGGAGTATAGTTGCTTTATAGTGTTGTGTTAGTTTCTGCTGTACAGCAAAGTGAATCAGCTATACGTATATATGTATACCCTCTTTTTTGGATTTCCTTCCCATTTAGGTCATCACGGAGCATTGAGTAGAGTTCCCTGTGCTATACAGTAGGTTCTCATTAGTTATCTATTTTATACATAGTAGTGTATATATGTCAATCCCAATCTCCCAGCTCATCACACCTACCCTTCCTCCCTTGGTATCCATATGTTTGTTCTCTACATCTGTGTCTCTATTTCTGCTTTGCAAATAAGTTCATTTGTACCATTTTTCTAGATTCCACATATAAGTGACATTATACAATATTTGTTTTTCTCTTTCTGACTTAGCTCACTCTGTATGACAGTCTCTAGGTCCATCCACGTTACAGCAATTCCTCTTGAAGAAGATCTGAGGGCTGATTGAACAGCTATTGCACATAGAAGGACCACATAGGAACGGGTAGGAAAATGAAGACACGGTACCCATGAGACACCCCTCCCGCCCCAGATGCTACGACTTGCAGGAGGGAGGGATATTGCTGGAATGGGCCCAAGTGAAGATTCGCCAACCCTAGGACAAAGCAAAGAAACAGCAATTTAAAGAACAGCTAGACTATATGGGAAGGAAATCCATTTACTTATCCTAGAGCTTCTGGTCTGGGAACTGCTGGAACCCTCTCCAAAGTTGGAGGCACCAGCCATTGCATTGTTTGAGCCCTCACAGGCCTCCCCTCATCTAGGGCCCACTCCAACCCCAGCTGCCCTACCAAGAGGCCTCAGCCAGGGACTGCCCCCAGCCGGGGTCAGATGCCCTGCCTGAATTTGATCCTTCATATTTTCAATATCGTGAAATCTATCCAAAAGTTCCTGAATCATGTGGGGTTTTTCCCTGGAGACAAGCAACATAATTATATGCTTTGCTCTCTGTGAGTCAGTTAACAACAGATGCACATGTTACTTTGAAAGACATAACATGATCACTGGTCATGATAAGCCATCAGTTACCTACATAATGATTTGGATTTGTGGACTGAAGGTCTAGTAGTAAGTTCATATTTTATGCAATTACTCACAGTTCATATACCGTGGTAATCAGAATTTGAACTATGTCATGGAGGGACTGGTATTATTTAACTAATGCATGGTAACTGAAATACGTGCATATTGGGTGTGTGCGAAGTGAGGACTACCTGCATGTATTTTCTTCACAGTTGCCTTCAGTTCATACCCATTCTTCCTACCTGAACCCACAACAATCTTCCTGAGTGAGATAAGTCATCACCGCCTCCACCCCAAATAGCACCCTGACTTCTGCGTGGTCTCCGTCTACCTTGCCCACCCTCCAGAGCATCCTGCGCATGAGCATCCATATCTCTGCCTCAGTCCATGGTGGGGTGAAGTGAGGCAGGAAAAAGGTCAGGGGACTCAAGGCTTTGAGTGTGTCAGGTCCTCAGCAGACATCATGAGGATACCATTAGCAACATATTGTGGCTATGTTGCTGGGAGAGTCTGGGAGACTCTGAGAGAGTCTGGGAGAACATTTCCCCAGACTCCCCTGAAAAACAAAAGTCTCATCAACTGAGGGTTTACTCTGAGAGCCTGTGACACCCCCTGGAGTGGGGAGTGTGGTGGAAGAGCACTGAGCTTATCAAAAGACACTGATAGTGGACCTGCTATGCCAACAAGTGGCCCCCGCTTCCACCGAGAGCCAGTATAAGGTCAAAGCCCCAGGAGAGCTGGGCTTTGGAGCAGCAGCCTGCTTAGGGGACCTCTTTCCGAGGCCAGTGGACAGACTGCTAGGGCTGAATGTGGCTCTGTCCTGTCTCCTGTGTGGTGAGTACTGGGTGGGTGGGAAGTCTTGTAAGCTGGTGACTCTGGTAACCTGGTAAGCTGGCTCAGCGGCTGGCCACCGAACGAAGGTTTGCCTCTTGAAAGCCATGTACTGCATTTTCATTATCTTTTTGTAAAATACATTCTTAAAAAATAAAACAAAACACAACAACAAAAAACTATAACAGAGTGATCAGCTCACCCCAGGTGGCCCTGGGACTTTACTGACTTTGGCACTGAAAGTCTCACATCATGGTAAACTCCCTTTTCTCAGGCAAATTTGGGATGGTTAAACATTTATGTACATGATAATAAACCTGGAAGTATAGAGACTAAAATATTTATATTGATTAACTCTGGTTAATAGATTATTGTTTATTTTAATTTTATTATACATGACCTTGTATACTTTTTTTTTTGAAGTCCAGAAAAGTGTGGCTATATCCACAGCATAGTAATGGTAGCAATACTTCCTATGGACAGTGCACTGTGAGAGTTAAAAGATATAATGCATACAAGAGTACTGCTTTTGATACCTGCAACTTACGATTATCATTGTTGTCTTATTATTGGCTGCATCACGGAAAGATATAATGTTGAGAGCAGACACAATCACAAGGACTGGATACATTTTAGTGACATTCAACATCTTTGCACCTTTGAAATGCACCTTTGGGTGAAATATTTAAACATCAAGCATTGGTGGATGAAAAATGGGTACTTAGTGTGCCAGAATAAGATCACATATGCACTCTGCTTCTTATTCTAAACATAATTCCACCACTCAGAATTATCTTCAGTCTTCTGTCTTTGCAGATGGACTTTCTCTGGTTCTCCATCACATGGATGAAGATGGGCACCCCATAGCAGCTGAGTTTCATATTACAGTTCTAATCACATTCAAAGAATTAGACTCTAAAATCCAATAACAAATTGCCAGGAAAGAGAATTTTATTGACTCAACTTGGGTCAAGTGTCCACCACTGATCCAGTCAACCCACACCAGAGGAAAGTCTTCTAACGTCCACATGGTTTGTACCCTTGAGGAGATGTGTCTAAACCCACTCTCCCACCCAGCCTGTGGCATGTTTTCTGTGAATACAAAAACAAGCCATGGTGATCCGGAGACCATTATCAGGTGATAACCAAAAAATTCAGAAGGCTGCAAATAAGAAAAAGAGTTTATTTAGAGTTCTAAGAATTGCATTTTGGGAGGCACTGATTCGAATGGCAACTCAAATGTGCTCCAGGGGGAACAGAAAATAGTGGGGGCTTCTAAAGGCAAAAAAGATATTCCAGAGAAGTAACATAAGTTATCTTTACAGAACTACGATTGGTGCCGGCAGACTTTCAGTCACTTGCTGGCAGCACATTGGTTGCTGAGCTGTGGTCTCTAAGGAGTAGACAAGTTCCAGGTGGTCTCAGGATGGATGGGTCCAAAGTTTATGTTGGGTTTAGGGATGGACGTGTGTAAGTTCCACTTCCTTAATAGCCTCCCACCTCCATCTTAGATCACTTTGACATAAGTGACTCCATTTTTTTTAATTTAAGCCACTTATACTTAAGAGATTTGTGTTACAACACCTAGCCCACTCAACTAACCCATCATTTATGGACTCCCCTCACACTTCTACTGTTTTCAGCTTTCAAAGACTCTCCCTCCTCCTTCAGTTCCTGCCCCCAGAACACGCAGAATCACAAATGCAGCCTTCCACAGACGCTGCCTTTTTAAGCAGCAATCAGTGTGACTGATGATTAGGGCCTGAAAAGGGAGAAGGTAGCCTTGGACCTAGCTATGCCCATCAATCTTCACCCCAATTTGGTTTCAAAAATTATCCCTGGGGCATCTCGCAATGAAGTAAAGGAAAGGGGGTCTGAAAACAGAATGAGTCTGAGGCTGGTTCTCATAGGGGACCCATATTCAGATCACAGAATCTTGGAGACTGTGGTGGTTGAAATGGATCCTAACTTAGCTTCATCCACCACATCAGGGCAAAAGCTGGGCCCCGTCTTTAGAACTTGTTGCAGAGAGGTGAGTCATGGCAGCATCTAAATTCCACAGCAACACTGACTTTAAAGAGCTTCATAGGAACACATAGGCTGCTACAACCCTGGTATCCATAGGAAATGGTGTCACCTGGAAAGGGACAGAGAAGAGGGTAAGTGAGGCCCCAGAACCCAGGCTGCAGGCCCATAGGTATGGGACCCAGCATATCCTGGTATGCAGCTCAGTAAATATTCATAACGAAATCACAGGATCAATGCATCAACCAAATAATCAAGAACGAAGGGAAAATAACACATTCTATGGAGGACTCATGCTCTTCGTAGGGTGAATGTCTGCCTCCTGGGAATGAGATGCTGGAGGCAGTCCCCCCAGTGGGCTCACCTAAAATAGCTCTGCAAGCTCTGTATATTAGAGCTCAATCCACTCCCTCCACACAAGAGAGGGTAAATAGAAATTGCCCTCTCCACCCTGACCATTTCTCCCCCAATCTATGTCCCTAGTTACCCAAAACCCGATCACAGTCAGGTCCCACTCAGAAGAATTTCAGCAGCCCAGTTCCAGTTACCCTCAGGAGCTAAACTCCCTACTTTGCTTACAGGTCACCATCCCAATTAATAGTGAGTGGCAGCCCAGTACCACGAGATGAAAATGTTTCACTAGGTTAAGAAAAGAAAACCAACCCCTTTTCTATGCAGTTCCTACTCCCAGGGTTCCTGAGGGGACACTGCCCTGAGTCCTACAGGCACCTGGCCTTCTTCTTGGGGCCCAGGTTCTCATGGTGTCCCATGGAGGGTTCATACTATCCCCCCACCCTGAACACCCACTGCCAGCCCCTAACCTCTGGCAAAGGTCACCAGGAGACTTCTCAGGCCCCACCTACCTTCGTAGACCTTCCTCAGGAAGCAGTGCTGGCTGCCTTGAGTCTGGCAGAAGCTTTTCCCGCTCTCGCAGACCCCGCTGGCATTGACTCGGTGACACTGGAAACATTCTAGAGCTGGAAAGTCAAAGCAGCATAATAAGGCTCTTCCGGCCCAGCATCCCGGTTGCTCAGGAGGGAGCACACTTGTGACCCAGGTTCGCCTGG
The DNA here is from genome assembly GCF_949752795.1 of Hyperoodon ampullatus. Lineage (NCBI taxonomy): Eukaryota > Metazoa > Chordata > Mammalia > Artiodactyla > Ziphiidae > Hyperoodon > Hyperoodon ampullatus. The sequence continues at coordinate 89,659,894 of NC_136920.1, forward strand.
ACACTGACTAGCTCCCAGCGCCTGAGGAATGTGCTGAAAGCCGGTCATTTCTCCGAGCTTGGCTTACACCTGGGAGGAGGCGTGTGCGCCTCTAGGCACAAGGTCTGCACCTGAGCAGAGGGCTCTGCCTGTCCTCCCAGGGATGGGCTGTGCTGCTGGAGGAATGAGGTCAAGCCCTTCACTGCAGCTCCATTGACCCCACTTGCCAACTGATTATCACCCCAACACCAGGGGGCACCGTTGAAGATGTTCCATGTGAATGGCATCTGCAGGAGCAGAACAGGTGATGGTTGGAGTTGCGAAGGAGTCGGCACTGCCCACCCCTGCTCCGTCCTGGCTGCAGCTTCACAAAGCCTCCCCTCGCCCTCCTTCACACAGAGCCCCACCCTCCACTCTCCCTTTCATCTGAGGAATCGGGCTCCGAGGAGGACGCCAGGACTCAGCCTAAAAGGAGAGCTGAAGGGGGCAGGTAGGGGAGAGAAAGGACGGGTGGGAGGAGGGAGATGGGAAGTAAAAGAGAAGATTGGAAGTAAGAGAGTGAGGCAAGCCAGGGGGAGACTGAGGAGAGGAGGAGAGGAGGGGAGGAGAGGAGGGGAGGAGAGGAGGGGAGGAAGGAAGGGAGGAAGGAAGGGAGGAAGGGAGGGAGGAAGGGAGGGAGGAAGAGAGGGAGAGAGGGAGGGAGGGAGGCAGGGAGGGAGGGAGGCAGGGAGGGAGGAAGGGAGCTTCCGGACAAACACTTGCCCTGGAGCCTCCTCCTTGGGATGAGCACCCATTGGTCCCTGCGTTCCCTGAGTTATTCACCAAACAATGAGCACCTGACATGTGGGAGGCACAATTCCAGGTGTTGGGAATTGAGTGCTGAAGGAGCAAGGAAACATGCATTCCACTTATTTAAACACTAAACAAATAAATGGGGAAAATGACTGACAATGAAAAAATAAGAAAGGTTATTCCAGGTCCTGGTGACTCGTGAAGATGATGAGATGGAGGAAACATGGAGGAGACAGCGTGGGGAGTCCTTGGGGAGGCAGAAAAGCTTTCTCACGGGTGATTTAAGCTCAAACCTGAATGATTTTTTTTTTTTTTTAAGCTGACTACTTAAACGGCTGGGAGAAGTTGGGAAACTGGTTCTAGGAAGATCCACAAGCAAGTGCACAGAAAGGTTCTGAGACGGAATTAGCTTGGCCAGTTTGAGAAACAAAAAGAGCAGCACAGGTAAAGTGGAAAAGGGTGAGAATGTTATAAAGTGGGACTGAAGAGGTCGGTAGAGACCAGACCATAAGCATGTATCCGCTTAGACCCGCAGTGTTGTACATGGTATCCACGGGACTTACATGGCTGTTGAGCCTGTGAAATGTGGGTAGTCCAAACAGATGGGCTGTAGGTCAATTTCAAACACTTAGCACACAAAAAATTTTTAATTGCTCATCAGTAACTTTGATGTTGATTACATGCTGAAATAATATTTTAGAAGTATTGGGTTAAATGAAGTGTACTATTAAAGTTAATTTTACACATTTCTTATTTTTTTAATATGCCTACTAGAAGATTTAAAATAACATCTGTAGTTCAGTTTATATCTTATTTGGACAAGACAGTTTAGGCCATTGTAAGAACTGGGATTTTATTCAAAGTTGGAGGAAGCCATCAGAGGTTTTTCAATAGAGAATGACATTAACTGATTTATGTTTTGCAGTTTCACTCTGGCAGCTGTGCAGACAATAGATTTTAAAGAAAGAGAGAGTAACAGAGGGCTAGGAAAGATGGTGGAAACTGGAAGGAAGCCACAAGTCAACCGAATCCGTGCAAAATGTGAGAAATTAAAGGTCAAGTATAAATGAAGTATTTATGTGGGAAACAGGGGCTGGGAAACCTATAGCAGAACAAATAGAAGGTCATTTCAATGTGCTTGCCATGGCCTCATCATTTTTTATGTAGTTTAAATCTGAAACTATACATTTTTTAATTTACTCACACATTTTATCTTGCAATAAAGCTTTTCACTGGAATGAACTTTGAAAAGTGCACACTCAATAGAAAACTGAGCACTCAATTCCTCTTCCTCTAAACTTAATGATGACTGTATAACTTGAACAGCCTGTCTGTCAATATTTACCATCGCCCCTGGGCCTGTGCTGTCCCTGATCCCATGAAAACCTCCTAAAGATACAAATCTGCTTAAGAATTTCAGTGGCTCTTTTGAAAGTTAGTAGTTATTTGAAGAAGACTCTGCCCTAGGATGATGTCACTTGTGCAGCTGCAACAGAGGCCTCACGTATCACTGACTGAAGCAGGTGTAATTCCCGTCTCCCTCCCCGTAGCCCTCAGCCTTCACCTCCACATGCTTGTGACTGCAACACTTGTGACTCTGACAGGGGGCTGTAGGACACACTCACTGTGCATACAGGGCAGCTGGAACAGTGGAGAGCAGATGCCCCTGGGAGCATCCCTCTCCCAAGAACAGATGGGGAATCGGTAGATGAATACTCCAACTTTCTCACCCATGAGTTGGATCCTCTACACTGTCCTCCAGAATTTCCAGCAGGATGGATTCCATTTGCTCACCATGGTGTCCAGCTTATTAACTTCATTGCATATTCTGTCTGACTTCCCCACACCCCTCCTGGTATATCCTGGGATCACCTTCCAGACAAATGATTTTTACTCCTATCAGCTTCAGAGGGAAGCACAAGCCAGGGTGATGGATTTTCATTTAGATCAAATGTGTGTTCTTCTAAATTAATTGTTTATATTTTTTTATTCTGTGTCTTCTTGTGCTTTTACAAAACAAACAAAACATTGACTATTAACAGGCTGATTCCGTTTGCTGAAGAAGGACATTGGAAACAAATGATACCTGTTAATGCCAATGATCATTCCAGTTTTCAATCAATCATGGAATCAAATAAAAGTTATGAAGGTATATTCTGTAGAAGGTAAAACACCTGACTTTTTGTGAATGCTATAATAAATTTAATTTAAAAGTCCACATAGAACATAAAATTATTTCTTTCTGCTGTGAAAGAATAAATACAAATGCTGGTAGAATATAATATTGCAGGGAAAAAAAAAGTTTTTACTTAATTGAGACCCAGAGAGCAAAAAATGCCCTTATAGTTGGTTTTGATTCACACGTAATTCTGAATTGTGTCCTGTGTCCAAACCAGATAGTATATGACTATAAATAAATATATATGTAAATACTTTATATATTTTAATGTTATATATTATAATGTTAAAATATATAATATATATAACATATAGAATATGTTATATTATGAATTATATATATGAAAATATATATTTTATATATTATATATGTATGTGCACATACACACCCACAGGTAAAATAACTGAACTGTAAAAGTTTTGTGATGTGGAATAAAAAATAGTCTTTAGCAAAATTTCTCCCTGCTCCTTGTCATCAAGCAGATCTGAAAATGGTTTAGCTTCTAAGGAACTACATTGTGATTCAATCTAAGTGTGCTACAACAGTAATGAACATTTTGTAAAAGGTCCTGCAAATATCAGTTGCATTTTGGTCAGGTAGTAGATTTTCTGACTCCATTTTTTGATGTTTCACAGCTGGCAGCCTTGAAGTCTCTCCCCTGTGCCCCACATCTGGGCCTCAGGAGCTCCCTCCTTTACCACTGGTGGGAGTTTCAAACCATGCAAGCCCCTACCTGAATGCAGGAACCCTTGCCCTGTCTGTCCCCCTCACCACCATAGAAATTTGAGTCTCCTTTCTCTGCTCCCTCAAGCCATCTTAAGACACCTGGCAGTAAGCCCTGTTCTCCCGAGAAAGCCTCATTAGGTAAGTAATAAACCTTTTCATACTCTCCTGGTGCATATGTGACATCATCAGTCTTGACATCTGATCCAAGTTTGGGTAAAGGTCCATCCTGTTTCTACAGTATAACCCCAACAGTTTGAAATCTTAAAGTACTCAACAAATGGAGTACCCAAGTATTTCAGCTTTCAAAAATATTTAACCAGTTGAAGTTATGAAAAACAGACTTTCAAGCAAAAAGATATTGAAATGTATTCCTACAAAAGCAGAATGCCCCAGATTAAATTGTAAAATGTATATGGTCGTCTTATCTGTTGGACATTCTAATGTCAAGGCAAGCAGACAAAGAGTCAAAGAGAGAGGTAGTGCCTGGAAACATAACCTGCCACTCACCCAGGTTCTCCTCAGTCCCCACTGCCCTCCTACATGCTCCCCAGAGGGCTCACCTTGCAGGAATCCCAGCAGTGAGGACAGGACCACCACCAGCAGCAGCAGGAGGCACTTACCCATCTCTGGATTTGGCCCCAGACCCAAAGATTTACAGAAGGCAGGACAGAACCACAGGCCTTGAGAGCCTCTGAGATACGGCTTTATAATTCCAGGCTGGGAGGAGCAGCCAATCGCAGCCCAGGCAAAGGGCTGTACTTCCCCAGACAAACAGCAAACAGGGTCCCTGAAGGAACTGGGGCCCTGCATTCCTTTCAGTGTTATTGGCCCTGCTCACCTCCACTGGCCCTACTGAGGGAGCCAAGTTATATAAGAAGAGCTGGCTCTTTTGTGTCTCCATTTCACAATTGTAAAATGGAAGACTAGAGTCTGACTTACATTGCCTAAGGATTTGGGAATTCAATTGAGTTAGTGACGTTTTATAATCTAAGAGGTTTGCCATATTGAAAGGAACTACTGAAGTATGGTGTGAACAAAAATACTCCTATTAAGGATACTATCTTATTAAAATAAGCCTAGGGAAATAAACACATGCTTAGACTTTGTAAAGTGCAGGCTGGACTCAAATAGATTTTGGTGGTAGTGTTACCAACCAGGGTTCTTGGCCTCCTTAATCAAAAGAAATTGATCAGAGCCCAGACAAGAAATTCAGGCAAGGCTTTATTGGGGCCCCTGCTGCAGCAGGGGAAAGTGAGAACTAGCAACAGGTTCCCTTATTCACTCGCTCACTCAGAGGAGGTGAGCTGGTTCCTTACATGGGGTGAGGTAGGGGCGGGTCCAGGGGTCAGGCTGCAGGGGTGGCTTAGGTGGTCTGCCCACCCCTTTTGTGGTGTTGTGTGCAGGGGGCATGCATAGGACCCTGCTTTTGCTCCTGGCTCTTCAGAAGTGGCAGTTGTGCTTTTGGTCTCTTTGTATCTTGTTGTCCATAATCTGCCCCGACTGCACATGCACACAGTTATTTCTAGTCCCTTATAGTTTCTCTGTATTTGGTTGCTGGAGGAGACATTTGTCCAGGTGCAAGCACTAGCAAATGGTCCTAGGTCCCAGGTCCCAGCCTGTCTCAGTATTATTGTCTCCTTTCTTGGAAATGAAGCACATCTGCATTTGTTTTTTCACGTTTTGGCAAACAGGAGCAAAATGGAGTATTTATCCATTTCTCCATCTTCAAGATTTATACTACAAGCAACCCAGAGTTCTTGTCAGTTTTTCATCTCACTATTCCTTTTTAAATAAAATTTTATTTTCTATTCTGGATGTTAGATTACAGCCAGTGGAGAACTCTCTTTCCAGAATGGTGTCAGGAGGAGATCTGCAGACCCATCCCCACCCCATCCAATGAAACAACTATAACTGGCAAAAGCTATTTTTAAAACAATCATTTTTAATCTCTGGAAAATGTCCTAAGGGCAGATAGCAAATCAAGAAACATTTTTTTCAAGAAATGTACTAAATCTCAGTAGGAACAGTGAGGATCTGTGGCATCTGAACTATAACTTGCACAGGTCTGCATGAAAGAAATTCCACTCTGGGAAGGTATGGCCAAGAAAATGGGGCATTCTTTCCCCCAGCTCCCAGTGGAGGGACATGACATCTCACTGGGAGAGTCAGACCACTAGCATCCCTCAAGCATCATAGTTCCAAGTTGCAAAAGCTAAATTCCTGCAAGTATGGCCAAGATAAGTGTGTCCCTTCCTCCACCAACCATGCTCCCAACCAGAAAGTAGAGCCTCTAACCCAGGTGTGGCAGTCTGATAATATTGGGTCCCAATTACCCTCTGTTATGGCAGAGATTCCATTTCAGGAGAGGCAAGACAAGAAGACGAAAGGCTACTCCCCCTGTGCAGTACCTTGCTTGGAAAGCAGGGATGTAGCTCTTGGCTAAGTAGGCCTCTGCCCCTCCACAAACTCTGGGCTTAGAGATTTTGCCAAGAGAGAGGGGCAGTCCATAGGAACTTAAGAATCTGAAGTTCTCCCCAGAAGAACAAACTTTATTCTAAACAGAGTGTGCGGACATTGAAGAATAAGGGCATCCTCAAAAACAATGCAGATTTTGGTGGTAAGCAATTAAAGAAGAGACTCTTATCTCCCTGCAAGCAACACGTTAAACTGTAGGTTAGCTAGTTTACCAGAGAGAACCAGAGAAAGAAACAGCTATGAAAAATCCTACTGGGAGCAGAACAAATATGAAAGACTGGCCTGAAAAGTGACCTTTGTAAAAGGGATCTGAAATTAATTGGATCAGACAATGAAGCTTTTCATGTCCTAAGTCATTGTTAATAGAGTCATCAGCCAGTTAGTCATGGAGCCCACAGCTTGGTGTGACACAAATACAGGCAGACAATTTCACAGAGAATCAGGGAAAGAGATGGTCCCAAAGAGCCCTGGTAGGCCACTCTCATCCCAGGATGACAGTGACAATGCACCAGCCTGTGCCCTCTGAGGGGTGACATCAAAGCTGTCACACTGCAGGGAAAATAGATTTCACTAAAATAGTCCAGCCAAGTCACTAAACAAATAAACAGGAAAATGACAACAACAACAACAACAAGCCTGGGGAGGTAAGGTGAAAGAGCAGGAATCAATATCCAGAGTTACTAAAATAATTTACCTAAAGTGTTCAGTTTTCAACCCAAAATTATGAGACATGCAAAGAAACAGGAAAGTATGACCCATACACATTAAAAAAAAAAAAAAACAGGCAATAAAAACTGCCTTTGACCGGGGTGTGTGTCAGAGGAGTGGATGGGGAGATGGTCAGATTTTTATTATAAGATGTCTAAGTTCTGGAGATCTAATGTGTAACATGGTGACTATACTTAATAAAACTGTATTGTATATTTGAAACTTGCTTAGAGAGTAGATCTTAAGGGTTCTTACCACACACACACACACACACACACACACACACACACATACACACACACAAGGATAACTTGTAAGATAGATGTTTTAATTAGCTTGATTGTGGTAATCATTTCACAATGTATACATATATGAAATTATCATGTTGTAACTTTTAAATATACATAATTTTTATTATCAATTATACCTCAGTAAAGCTGGGGTAGGGGGTTTCAACCGAAAAAAATACACACAACCTAAAAGTTGAGAGTTATGTTTTATTCGGCAGAAATTTTTAGGACTTTAAGCCCAGGAGGCAACTGCTCTGAGGAGGTGTGGGGGGAGCCAGGATATATAGGAGTTTTGCAAGAAGGGCAGATAGTCTGAACGTCAAAAGATTATTGTTAATTAAAGAAAACCAGATATTGCAAATTAAGGAATTTAGCACTTTTCTGTAAATGGGAAGATGCAAGAGTCTGGGCTCACTGAAATCATTCCTTTGATATGCACCTCAGCTATCTGAGGCCAGTATCCTGTGTTTTCACATCCTGAGTTTCCTCAGGGCTCACCGTGGGGAGTGGCTGCAGTCTGATGGCGGCTAGATGGCAGGTATTCTTCTCCTTCCTGAGTTCCCTCAGTGCTCACCAGCTCACCAATGGTGGCTGCAATCTCTGATGACTGTGACATCCTTTGTTTACTGATATGGCAGGAAATATAGCATTTCTCAGGGGAAAGAAACTTTCCATGAGACATCCTAGATGTCACATTTAACAAATATAAAATTATGTGATCGGTTCTATTTCTCTGAGGAACCTTGATTGATACATCATACAGAAAGTTCAACAAATTCTTAGTAGGATGAACACAAGATATTTACACCTAGGCATATCATAGTAAAAATGTTAAAAGGCCAAAAAACATCTTGTAAACAGCATGAAAAAAAAATGACTCATGACACACAAGGGATTCCCTCAATAAGGTTAAAAGCTGACTTCTCTTTAGAAATAGTGGGGGCCAGAGAAGATGGGATGACAAATTTAAACTGCTGAAAGAAAAAACAAAACTGTCAATCAAGAATCCTACATTCACAAAATTCATCTTTCAAAAATGAAGGTGAAATAGAGACATTCCCAGATGGACAGCCAGTGCAGAGGGTAGGGGGTGGGAGGGTGGTAATCAGCATCCCATCCTCTGGGTTGTTCTCCAGACTAAGAGAGAGATTTCTACTGAATAATATATACTATATATAAAATGCATCCCAATGAAAGATGCTGAAAGAAAAAAAAGCAGTTTTTTTGTCTCATACATATATTAGAAATGATTTTTAATGTGTTGTTGGGAAATAAATGTTCCCTGGATTCCTTACTGCTTCTATAAAAGGTCCAGACATGTACATGTATACAGTTGGGAGCTGGACATGTGTACAGTTTAAAGATAAAAAATATTTGCTCTCACTCTCCTAGAAACATTTCACTTTTCATGAACCATAAGAATTAGATCTCTAATTACTTGTTTACTTAATTGCTCTGATTCAGGAGAATAATAAGCAACAATCTTCCCTTATCTCTCTCAAACTGTAACTGAGCAGAAACCTATGGGACCTTCCCGGGACAGGCCTTGTCCCCATATCTTCTACTTTAGCTCTTCTCTGAAGTACCTAGATAATAGTATTTGATACAAATTTCCTGAGTTGTTTTACAGATGTGAAAACCCCCCACCAAATGGAAGATGTGAACTACTTGATGACCATGAGCATGTAGCTCCAGGCCTCCCAGAGCCTAAGGACTGATAAAGTTAACCCCTGTGACACCTCCCTGTTCCCTCATCTTCAGCCAATCAGAGAATTGTACAGGATCCGAACACCATACCCTGTGACCTCATCTCCATTACCTGGTTTTTAAAAATGCTTTGCCGAAACCCTTCGGGGAGCATGAAGCTTTTTGGGGCATGAGCCACCTCATCTCCTTGCATGGCCTTGCAATAAAACTTTCTCTGCTCCAAACTCTGACATTTCAGTTTGTTTGACCTCACTGTGCGTCAGGCACATGAACCTTCATTAACAATTTTGGTGAGCCAGCCAGGAGTCTGTGCCCGTGGCTGGTCAACCCTGGCCTGGGGCAGCCCCTTCCCTGAGCCTCCAGCAGCTGTTGGAGCCCATTTCACTCCAGGGATCTTGGAGGGACTGTCCCCAACAGGCGTTGGCCTCCCATGGCACGAGGCTGTTTGGAGCAGAGAAACATCTGGAGCTGTGGTCCACATTCAGTGTCACTGGGTGAGCTGCTCCAGCTTGCGCAGGCTGGGAATTCTCTCCACTCCATTTGGGCTGCTTCCCTGGTGGGAAGTGAGCCACTTGAGGGTAAGTCACTGTGGTGTGTACAACCAGGGACATAATCCTCCCTCAATTTGGGCTTTTCCTTTACAGGACAAGCCAATTTGTTTGATTGGGGTACCCTGTTGGAGAGGGGAATTGTTGTACTCTACACAATTTGGGAACCAGTTCATTTGCTTTCTGAGAGCCAGGCTTGCCAATTTATTTGGAGGCCTCCGTTTGGGAGTGGAAGTGGAATTTTAGACTACACCTCTTCTGATTTTCTGTCTGTGTGACTGTAGCTTAGTTGTTTGTGTTTTTGTGTGTATCATTTTGGGGTGAGCCACTCATAGTCCATTCTTTCTGGCTATGCCTCATCTGATTCTTTGTTTGTGGGACCATGAGTTTGTGGCTTCTATGTGTGTTAGTACTTGCATTGGCCAGTTGAGATGTCTTTGGTGAATAATGGGGCTCATGTGTGATGACACCAGTGTATCCTTCCCTATTGCATAGGTTTCGCCTGTGGTGGAGTATTGGTTGAGATTTTCCCTTTTGAACTAGCCATGATCATTCGTTCAGCTTCATCTCCAATGGGACATTGGTTGGGGTTCTCCCCTTTTGGACTGATGGGGCACTGGTTGGGAATCTTCCTTTTTTGGGGGGCTAGGGAACTGTGACCCTGAGAGACTGATTTGAATTGCTGTTTGCTTGATATTTGATAACACTGGCCGTGAATAATTAAGTATGGATGATCAGAGCTCTGTTCCATCTTATAGTCCCCTAGCATACTTTTGTAAAACTAATAGATCTTTATCTATGCTCCCTAAATGAAAGAAAATGTCTCAATACTCCCTGAGATCTGGAGGGCAAAGGCCCCTAATGGCTTGGCTATTATATCAAAATGGATCTTTTGCAATTGCTTTTATCTTGTGGGTATGTGTGTGTCTGTGAATGAGTGTCTTGGTACCTGAGTCCAAATCCCTTTTTCTCTTCTTGGTTTTGCTGAAAGAGGGTCATGCAAAAGTGAGCAGATGATATGTATTATCATATTTGTTTCTTTAAACTGAGGTGGATATTTGGGAACAGGAAAAAAGAAAGCTCCCTGAAAATAGCCCAAGATGGCTGGGTTTGGTGTAAGTAGTTAGAAGAGGAATTTCCATTTCTCTTCCTGTGCCTTTGAAATGTAAATGATTTACCTGGGTTCTCTGGAACTTATCTAATCAATCTGTGTTGCTTGGTACTGGAAAAAGGGATGCAGGAATAACATTCAAATTACTGGGAATGTTCCCTCAGCTAAACTTTAATTCATAAGCTTCATAAGTGTAGGAAGAAACTTACAGTAAAGTCTGTTAATTATAAAAGGGTGAAAGAGGTCCAACAGGGACAGGCACTTTTGGCTATGCATTTCATAGCCCAGTCTTCCCTAGACATCAGGCACAAAATTCAGAAAACAATTGCTGGTCCTCAGACTCTAATGAATGATTTGTTCCAATTGGCTTATTCAGTTTTCAATAATAGGGATATGCCCCAAAAGGCTGAATGCACCCAGAGAAATATGCAAAAGGATACTGGTGCAACCTTTTTGGTCTTAACCTGAAAGATTGGAAACCTTAGCAACCATAAAGAGTATGTAATGGGAGGTGTCAGGGAAAAGGCAGGGGCACACTTTCCTGGAACACCTTTGTGCAAGATCAGTGGCCAGCTGTATTTATATTCCTTTCTGTTCATGCCTGATTGTCCCATCCCTTTAATGGGAAGAGATTTATTAACTAAGTTAGGGGCCACTCTGTTTCTTGAGGGGCAAGAAACATCACCAAATTGTTCTAACAGAATGCAGAAAGGAACAGATAAAATCTGAAGCTAAAATAGAAGGCTTAATAGACCCTGGAATGTGGAATATCAAGGTTCTGGGCTTGGCTGAAGATATCCAGCCAATGATTATTAAGTAAAAACGGTTATATATTGTCTAAATATAAGGTACAAATTTCTTAAACCTAGGGAAGATCCCCAAAAGTGTTTGTAAATAGATTACCAAAATGGGAGGCCACTGGTCTAACTAAATGAATCATAGCTGATAATCAGAGCCTGATAGGAATTCTGGGGGGAAGCCTTCTCCCTAAGCTAAATGAAGAGCCACCCAATTCTTTGAAAAAAAAAAAAAAGAAAAACCAAACTGTCCTTGTTTTACAACTCTAGTCTTTACAGGACAAGAGGTGTGGCTCTAAAAATAAACCAATGCCCAGCAATGCTTGTACCATTCTCCAAAAGTTCCCTATTTATCTTAAGAGACTTGTAAGTATTAAACAAAGGGGAAACAAAGTCATCCTAGGAGAAACTTGCCTGTACCTTTGAGATACAAATGTCCTATCTTGTTTTCTCAGGAACCTTCACCTCTGCCGTCTTTTTAAAATGCAAATTTTGAAAAGAGAGAAAAGTAATTTAGAAATTGACTTGTCAAGGGTAAATAGAAATCCTAAGTGTCTTTTCTGTAAATATTTAGCCATCCAAGTGAGCCTGATTTGTTCCATCTGCCAGAAACCTAATTTTAATCCAACCTCTTTTGTAAACTGGTGGGTTTTACATTGCTCTACCTGACTCAGGGCTGAAATTTTGAAATGAGAACTGTGAGGTCTCTCCGTTTGTGTGTTTGTATGTGTCTTTGTCTTTGGATAACATTGCTGAGGTTAATTTGTAAATGAGATTGATTTAATTGGCTTAAAGAAAAGTAAGCACTTACAAATCAAACAATCCTAAATACAAGAGAGATTAAGCTAAATGAGTTTCAGGTTCACGTGAACTGGGAAATATTCAGTATTAAATTAATACCTGGTATTAATGTTTAAGATTGTTGATCTAATTAATATAGACATGTCTTTAGAGTCATCAACATTAAGTATAATAATTTCACTGCATCTAGGTTTAATAGAAGTTTAATGAAACCTTGTTATATCTGTTGCAAATTTGTCAGCAAGAAAAATAACTTGATATGATGAAACTTTAAAGTAAATGTAAACAAGATAAGAGCTTTTAGGTAAACTCTATAGGAATAATTATGTTTTGAAAATTATCTAAAATAGTCTCTCCAGATTTTGGTAACTATTACTTGCCTCTTGGTTTTCACTAGAAATTAAGGTTTATAAGAGTCAGGGATTCTAATTTAAATATGTAATTAAAGCTACTGGAAGTAATAAAACATTTCACTATACAGTAGGAAAGTGGGATATATGTTTTGAGTAAAAGGAGTTTTATGCATGGTCAGGCTGAGATTAGATTAAGCTTAATTGGGTAAATGGATTTTGATATTAAAAGTAGACTGGTGCAGGACTAGACTTGGTTCCTCTCTGCTAAGAGAACAATTTTGCTTGGAATGCTGCTTTTGATGACAGATTGTGTGAACTTCCTTGCCTTTCAGTGATCTGTATTTGTTTTTAAATATTCACAGTGACCTATGATTCTGTCTGACAAAATGTTTTTTAAAAACTTTTTGATATTTTTGATGAACTTCCTATCAAATTCTAATTAAAGTTCTTTTGACTTCAGCTAGCTTTGGGATGCTTCAGAGGGCCCCTGAGGCAACTCAGAAAAAGAATATATATATTAAAATAACTAGAACTGGTTGGTATGCTAAATTACATGGAAAGCATTGTCAAGTGACTGATAAGCCTCCTAAGATTATACAGTATGAATAAATGTTATTAATATAGGCATTCTAGAAATTATATAAAGTTTCTGAAATTTGTATATGTCCTGGTATAATGCTATAATTTTAGTTGTTATCTTAAAATGTTGTATGAAACAACAACTTGGATAAGCATCTTTGCCAAGAAGGATTGTAATCAGATCTTTAACTTTGCCTTTTTAAGACCTTTATCATTCATATGCAGCTAAGCTGATGCTTTGCAAAACTGCCACTTCTTCAAGAAGAATCATAGAAAGGATGTTTTGACAAAAACAGGTTTCTGATAACTTTTAAATCATACTGCTAAACTAGGTAAGATATTTTAAAAGTCTAATGGAAACTGATTTCATAAAACTGTCAGTAAAAAGGATTAATTATATGGGACTGAATAAACTGAATATGATTGCAATTTTTTGGTGTTGTCTGAAATATTACTGGCTTTTAATCTGTGTTTTTACTAAGGAGTTTAATATTCCCTGCCCAAGACTGATCAATTCCATTGCAAAATCACCCTTCATTGCCCCTGTACAGCAGGAAGTAGCCAAGGGCGGTCATTGTCCCTTTCCCCACAAGATTGTGGAATGGACATTGGCAGCCGGGAAATATAATAGGGAAGAACAAATCTGACTCCATATCAGATCTGTTTATTTTACTTTAAACTTTGTATTCTCTTGCTCTTGCTACAAGTTAATCACTAAAGTGATGTTGCCTATAGCTTAAAGTATACATAATGGCCCATCTTAGGGAACCCTGCCCCATGCTTGGATGTTAAACTAGAATACCTTTGTTCAGCTCACAGGTAACATCCTGACCCAGCCCACCTGTGAATGGCTGCAGGAAAGAAGAAATGAACATATCCCCTCCTGAGTCTGGCTGAAACCAGGAGATATTTGCAACAATTTATAACCTATATTGCCTTTTTTGTGTGGTTTCTTGAATTAACAAATGTGTGACTGAGCTGCTGATAAAATGATAATGTATAGTTCCATATGAGATCAATGATTGTACTAATGTAATTCTAGATATGGGAAGAAGCAACAGGAGGGAATATTTTCCTGGACCATAAGAGACTGGTAAGGTAGGTGGTCCAGAGACTTTTGGCTTTAAGGCCTAGTCCAGTGTTAGCACACTGAGTGGCCTACCAATGAAATCTTCAGCAGACCTGGGAATGAGCATTCTTAGCACTATGGAACAAGATGGTCATGAAATTTCTGCAAAACCATGGTCAAATTCAGGATCATGAAGGGGCCCTGCTGGGTGAGAATTGGCACTTGCCATCTTTCTCTCCATTGCAGCTGCTGACCTTCAACAGCCCCTGAAAGGAGTTCAGAGTGGAGATCAGGAATGAGGCACTCTCTGAGCTGGGAAAAACTGGCAGAACAGGCCTTCAGATAGTTAGATATTTTTAGATTTTATGAGCCCCAAATCTTGCATCTTCTCATATCTAGAAAAGCATTAAAATCACTAATAGTGACATCTGCTTTGGCCATTGAGGAGAGAAATGCATCTGGAAGTAAAAATGAAGTAGCTGTGTCAGACTCAGACACCACCAGCCATTCTCAAAGCAGTGTCTGCTGGAATGTGGGTACCTCTGTCAAATTTACAATTAACCTCCTTATCTGAAAGTTTATCCCTTTTCTTGTTCAAAACGTGTTCTCCTGAAGATTGAGGAGTGTCAAAGAAAAGGGGGTAATTGTAACTGAGCAGGACCCTATGGGGCCTTCCCAGGACAGGCCTTCCCCCCATATCCTCTGCTTTAGCTCCTCTCTGAAGTACCTGGATAATAGTATTTGATGAAAATTTCCTGAGTTGTTTTCCAGATGTGAACTCCCCCCCACCAAATGGAAGATGTGAACTACTTGATGACCATGAGCACATAGCCCCAGGCCTTCCCCCCTCCTGTTGGAGTCTGGGAACTGATAAAGTTAACCCCTGTGACACCACCCTTTTCCCTCATCATCAGCCAATCAGAGAATTGTGCAAGATCTGATCACATACCCTGTGACCCATTCCCCCACTAGGCTTTTAAAAATGCTTTGCCAAAAGCCTTCAGGGAGCTCCAGGCTTTTTAGGGCATGAGCCACCTCATCTCCTTGAATGGCCCTGCAATAAACCTTTCTCTGCCCCAAACTCCAACGTTTCAGTTTGTTTGACCTCACTGTGCGTTGGGCACATGAACTTGCATTAACAAAAGGGCCAAGTAGTTACTGCCTGAACTAGGCCCCTGCCTTAATCTTTCAAGGTGCCAGGAAAACTGGAACACTCTTACCCTTAGGCATTTACATTTCAGACAGGAATGAGGCCTGGAGACTTAGAGACACCTCTGCATTGAGAAAGCCAAGGACACATGATGGCCCCTGGAGACTTTTTATTTACTTAGCAGAAAGTTACAGTGAGAATCCAGGAAATCTCCAGGGAGCAAAAGTTTTTCTCCCTCCTTTCAGGAAGGGCTGAGGACAGCTGTCTCTCTCTTGTGTATAAATGGTCAAAAATCCATTTTCTCCCACTTTTGCCTGTGGACTGTGAAGCCACTTGTGTGGGAGAGTTTTCCACTTATCTTTTATTGCATCACCCCAAGAGTAAAGACTAGAGCAAAGGGGGGGCCACAAATTTATTGCTTACTGTGAGATAATTAATTTTTAATTTATAATTAATAGTTCTGATGCAGAACATCTATGCACTTTCAGGATAAAATTAATAAAGATACATGTCAAGAGCCAAACATTTTAAAGTGTTGTTTTAGAAGTAAAATATTGTTTTTCTGTGTAAATGCAATATACTATACACTGGAATGTTGTAGGAAGTCATATATTATGGATGCAGTAATATTTTACTAACTAAAAATAAGTAAAACCTCCTATCATAAAGAATAACAACAACAACAACAACAAAATCTTGGCATTCACTGCAATGGAAACTGAACCATCATAAAGTTTAAGTGAGAAGAACTCCCTCAGAATTATTAAGGGCCCACATCTGGGAAAACTCACATTTGTGTTCCATTCAATCAGCATCCTTAGAATCATAGAGTAGGGAGAACACTTTGCCCATTCCCCTACCTTTATACCATTATCCATTAGACACAGTAGCTGTGTGCTTAGGACCCACAATACTGTTAGAGACCCACAAAAATGTTTTATTTTAAAATCAGAAGAAAATAAATGAACATTTAAGTCAAAAAAATATTTTAACATATAATATTCACAGATTCATCTTTATACCAATGCAGTCATAAAGCATAACTTTAAGGATTTTAATGGAGGAAGAGGCCCACAAAGGCAAAAGTCTTCTAGGACCCACAAAAGTCATCATGCAGCCCTACTTCAACAGCATCTACTCAGTTTATTCTTGTGTGTGTCCTAGAACAAAAGTCTGCATCAAATTAAGGTTTCTTTCTCCAAGGGCTGGAAAATGGGGGTCAAGCAAGTCCCATCATTATGGCCCCTTGAGAAGGCCATGAAATGAGGCCAGGGGAGGACTCAGCAGCTTCTCTGACCAGGCAGATGCAAGCTGGAAAAAGCAGGAGCACACTGACTCCTAGCCTTTCAGTCCAGATTTGTGTACGGTGGACTCAAGGTAAAGTGTGGATTCCTTTGGGGGTGAGAAAGATGTGCTTATATTGGCAAATATAAACTTTATGGAAATTTTAATAAGATGCATTTCCTGGGACTCCCCTGGTGTTCTGGTGGGTAAGACTCCCAATACAGGGAACCCAGGTCCGATCCCTAGTCAGGGAACTAGATCCTATATGCATGCTGCAACTAAGAAGTCCACATGCCACAACTAAAAGATCCTGCATACTACAACGAAGATCCCGCATGCCACAACTAAGACCTGGTGCAGCCAAAATAAATAAATACATCAATATTTTCTATAAGATGCATTTCCCCTTCAAGAAAGCCATGTAGCTTGGATTTGGGGTATTTGCAGTAAACTGAATGATGGCCTTCAAAGCTGTCCAAATTCTAATCCCTGGAACCAGCCAATGTTATCTCGCAGCAAAGAGGGGCTTTGCAGATGTTGATTAAGGATCCTGAGATGGGGAGATTACATTGGATTAACTGGGTGGGTGCAGTGTAATCACAATTGTCCTTATAAGAAGAAGGCAGTAGATCAGAGTCAGTAGCAGGAGATGTGATGGTGGAAATGAGAAGCTGGAGTGATGTGAAGGGGCCACAAGCCAAGATGCCAGTGGCCTCTAGTAGGTGAAAGAAGCAAGGAAGGGATTCTGCCTTGGAACCTCCAGAAAGATCCAGCTCATGTGGGCTTCAGTAGTTGTGGCACGTGGGCTCAGTAGTTGTGGCTCGTGGGCTCTAGAGTGCAGGCTCAGTAGTTGTGGCACAGGCTTAGTTGCTCCGCAGCTTGTGGGATCTTCCCGGAGCAGAGTTCGATCCCGTGTCCCCTGCACTGGCAGGCAGATCCTTAACAACTGCGCCACCAGGCCCCGTAATTTGATTTTTGGCCCCATGAGATTTGTTTCAAACTTCAGAGCACCAGGATGGTAAGGGAAATAATCTGTATTGTTCAAACCAGTAAGTTTGTGGTTTTGTTTTGTTTATTTACAGCAGCAATAGGAGACTAATACAGAACTTCTCAGCTTTAGGCTGAGAATCTATGACCATATTTACTCTCTTCCCAGAGGTAAGTGAAAGTTCACAAACACTCCATTTCTTCTGTACATCTTCCCCTGATGTATAATCACAAAACCTTCTGGAGGAGAGAGTTTATTCTTTAAGGCTATTGTTACTTTCCACCTGGCCCAAGGTCTCAGGAAGACTCAATTACCTCTCAATAACAATGATTACTTTCAACTAAACATTAATGCAGGGCCAGCCACTGTGCCAAGAGCTTTAGAAGTGTGAACAAAGAAAGAACAAAGAGTGTCACTTATCATCCAGTTATACAAGGGTTAAATCTCAACAGTCTGCAGTTACCCACTGACAGAGCACCCTGAGGGGAATCCAAGAGGAAAAGACAGGATGAAGCATTCTGTGCTTTGGATAAGAGGACCCCTAGCTAGTTAAGATGCATATCTCAGGAAGAATTTCAGTGACCCCAGATTCTTGCATCTTCCCATACATAGAAAAGGACCAAAAGCATTAACTTGAGATACCTGTTCTTTGTGATTAGAAAGAATAATCTTTTACCAAGATGTATGCTTGACTACACGTATTTCTCAGCTGAAATTCATGTAAAAGTTACTCCTCCCCTATGTCTTTGGAGCAGTTTCTCAGAGCTATTGAGAGGCTATCTCCTGGGCTATAGTCCTCGTAAATAAAACTTAAATTTACAACTCTATGTGTGTGCTTTTCTTTAAGTCAACATAAGCATTTTCCATTTGCTCCTTTTAACTTCCAATATGGTAGGTATTATTACTCCCATTTTGTGAATATGATAACTGAGGGTAAGCAATTTGTCCAGGTTCACACAGCTAGTAACTCCCACTCCACTACTGGCCTCCAAGTCTCTGTAACTCATCACCTGTGGGCCCCTGCCTTGGCCCAGTCCCAGAAGACTGTCCTCCACCAGGAATGCACAGTCCCTGGGGCATGTAACTATCTTAACAGAAATAGTTTTTCTATGGTCCCCATGCCCACACCTACCACTACCACAAATTTACTCAATCTAACCTTAATTAGAATTGGCTCTTTGTCAATGTCTTGGCTTTCTGAGAGGTTTCATTTGGGCCCCTTGAAACCGAGCAGGATCCTGTGGGGCTCCTGGGCACAAAAGCGTTCTGTGTCACCTTTCCTGAGTTCCAAAGGACAGGGTCAAACATTTGCTAATCAGGGAAGTGAGGAAATGCAGAGATAAGGGAGGAACAGTCAAAAAACAATAGTGCAGCCTTGGGGCAGGGCCCTGGTTCCCCCTCAAGGGATACACACAACAATATCTTCCAGCTGTTTTGCTGGTACTGAAACCCCCACCAGGTGGGAGAAGTTAACTGTGTGCTGCCAACAAGCACACAGACTCCAGACCTGGTTGGAATCAGAAGGTTGATGATTCTGACTCCCACTTACCTCCCCACCAGCCAATCAGAAGAGTGTCCGTGAGCTGGTCACGCCCTCTTTGAACCATTCCTATAAAACTCCTCAATCCCTCCTCCAAATTGGGACACACGGTTTTGAGGGCATTAGCCTGCCGTGGCCCCGCAGTAAAGCTTTTCTACTTCACCCAACCTCTGTCTCCGAGATTTAATTTGGTGTTGGCGTACAGAGGCCGATTCAGCTTCATCCTCTTCTGGCCTCCATAAGCATATTGACTGAAGAAAACTACTTTATCAAGTGATTGTTCTAGTCTACTGATTATGTGGTTTCTGAGGGGCTCAGGTAGGACAAGGGAGTAGACCCTGCCACTTAGCTCAGCTCTGAGGGAGTCAGTCTCCTGGAGCTTCTCCCTGCTTCTCACTACAAGGAATCCAAGTCCAGGGACTCTCCCAGCTCCCAGTGGGTGTTACAATCACATCTTATTCTTCTTGTTGGAGAGGAAGAGATCCCCACCCTGAGGTTATGAAGATGGCCAAATACACAAGTAACAGCTGGACAGGTGAGTGTGATAGCAGTTTATTAGTCATATAATGTGTCCCAATTATGTGGCAGGATCACAAACTAATGCACTAAACTCTTTTTATATTTTCCTCTTCCTCCTTCTCAAAATAGCTCTAATTTCTTCTAAGAGGTTTCTAGGATTTTTCATTGCCTGACCCCAGCGATGGTTTTTGGCAGGCACAAACAGAAGCTGTTTAGGACAACTTCCCTCCCTGGCTGTTTTATCTGGAAGCCTGAAATCTTTGACAGGTTTACCTGGTTGAGGAGGTTAAGGAGGTGGGAGGAGTGAATGCCTGGAGAGCAGTAAAGGAATCAATCGCTCCTCCCACTTCAGGCAGAGCATGAAGGAGGGCATGACATAAGAGGGGTATGGCCGAAGGTACACTCAGGTGGATCATCTCCACGGATTTCAGACGTGGCAGGATTCAGTTTGGGCCCCAAGTGTGAAACAAAAACAGGGACCAAAGAGCCCAGCATGGGCATTTCTGAGGTAAGTTTGGGCAAAAATTGATGAACATCCACTGATGTGTTTCTCTACTTAAGACGCTCCTCACAAAGGACGAGGTGAGGATGTTAACGCAAGTTCAGATGACTGATGCACAGTGAGGCCAAACAAACTGAAACGTTGGAGTTTGGAGCAGAGAAAGCTTTATTGCAAGGCCATGCAAGGAGATGAGGTGGCTCATGCCCTAAAAAGCCTCGAGCTCCCCGAAGGGTTTTGGCAAAGCTTTTTTTTTTTTTTTTTTTTTTTGCGGTATGCGGGCCTCTCACTGCTGTGGCCTCTCCCGTTGCGGAGCACAGGCTCCGGACGCGCAGGCTCAGAGGCCATGGCTCACGGGCCCAGCCGCTCCGCGGCATGTGGGATCTTCCCAGCCCGGGGCATGAACCTGTGTCCCCTACATCGGCAGGTGGACCCTCAACCACTGCGCCACCAGGGAAGCCCAGCAAAGAATTTTTAAAAGCCAGGTGAGGGAGTGGGGGTTGCAGGATGTGTGATGAGATCTTGCACAATTCTCTGATTGGCTGATGATGAGGGAACAGGGTGGTGTCACAGGAGTTAACATTTTCAGTCCTTAGGCTCCAGGACGCTTGGGGCTATATGCTCATGGTCATCAAGTCGTTAGCATCTTCCATTTGGTGGGGGGTTCACATCTGGAAAACAATTCAGGAAATTTGCATCAAATGCTGTTACCTAGGTACTTCAGAAAGGAGCTAAAGCAGAGGATATAGGGGGAAGGCCCCATAGAGTCCTGCTCAGTTACAGGTAGAAACCCCAAAATTAAGAGATGAAATTTTCTACCATTCAGGTAGGTGGTGCTTGGGTATCAGATTATAGTTGATCTTGAGAGAATGAGAAAATATAGAATTTCTTGGACATCAGAATATAGTGTTGGCTGAAGAAAAACACACAACCTAAAAGCTGTGTGATGTTTTGTTTGGGGGGTCTTCTTATAGCATGGGAAGAGAGCCTCCCAGATAAATCTGAGTAGCTGTTCCAAAGAGGTAAGGGAGGAGCCAGGAAATAAAAGAGTTTTTGCTGAAAAAAAAAATGAAGTCAAGCATCAAAAGATCCAAAACCAGACATCTCAAGTTTATTATTTTTGCCCTTTTATGTGTAT
Source organism: Hyperoodon ampullatus (assembly GCF_949752795.1). Taxonomy (NCBI): domain Eukaryota; kingdom Metazoa; phylum Chordata; class Mammalia; order Artiodactyla; family Ziphiidae; genus Hyperoodon; species Hyperoodon ampullatus. The sequence goes on from NC_136920.1 coordinate 89,681,126, forward strand.
GGGAAGATGCAAGAGTTAGGGTTCATTGAAATCATTCCTAGATATGCATCTTATCTAGGGCCAGTATGCTGTTTTTCTCCATCCTGAATTCCTTTCAGGGTGCACCATCCGGGATGGCTTGAGAGACCTATAGATTCATGGCAAGAAACATTCTTTGTTTACTGAAATGGCAGGCAACATCTTTTTTTGTCTACAGTAGTAACAACAGTCCAAATGGAATGAATTTTCCTTGCTCCTTCACTCAATTCCCAGCACCTGGAATAGTGCCTCCCAAACGTCAGGTGCTCACTGTTTGGTGAATAACTCAGGGAACGCAGGGACCACTGGGTGCTCATCCCAAGGAGGAGGCTCCAGGGCAAGTGTTTGTCCGGAAGCTCCCTCCCTCCCTCCCTTCCTCCCTTCTTCCCTCCCTCCCTCCCTCCCTCCCTCCCTCTCTCTCTCCCTCTCTCCCTCTCTCCCTCTCTTCCTCTCTTCCTCCCTTCCTTCCTCCCTTCCTTCCTCCCCTCCTCTCCTCCCCTCCTCTCCTCCTCTCCTCAGTCTCCCCCTGGCTTGCCTCACTCTCTTACTTCCAATCTTCTCTTTTACTTCCCATCTCCCTCCTCCCACCCGTCCTTTCTCTCCCCTACCTGCCCCCTTCAGCTCTCCTTTTAGGCTGAGTCCTGGCGTCCTCCTCGGAGCCCGACTCCTCAGATGAAAGGGAGAGTGGAGGGTGGGGCTCTGTGTGAAGGAGGGCGAGGGGAGGCTTTGTGAAGCTGCAGCCAGGACGGAGCAGGGGTGGGCAGTGCCGACTCCTTCGCAACTCCAACCATCACCTGTTCTGCTCCTGCAGATGCCATTCACATGGAACATCTTCAACGGTGCCCCCTGGTGTTGGGGTGATAATTAGTTGGCAAGTGGGGTCAATGGAGCTGCAGTGAAGGGCTTGACCTCATTCCTCCAGCAGCACAGCCCATCCCTGGGAGGACAGGCAGAGCCCTCTGCTCAGGTGCAGACCTTGTGCCTAGAGGCGCCCACGCCTCCTCCCAGGTGTAAGCCAAGCACGAGAAATGACCTGCTTTCAGCACATTCCTCAGGCGCTGGGAGCTGGTCAGTGTCCAGGCGAACCTGGGTCACAAGTGTGCTCCCTCCTGAGCAACCGGGATGCTGGGCCGGAAGAGCCTTATTATGCTGCTTTGACTTTCCAGCTCTAGAATGTCTCCAGTGTCACCTAGTCAATGCCAGCGGGGTTTGCGAGAGCAGGAAAAGCTTCTGCCAGACTCAAGGCAGCCAGCACTGCTTCCTGAGGAAGGTCTACAAAGGTAGGTGGGGCCTGAGAAGTCTCCTGGGTGACCTTTGCCAGAGGTTAGGGGCTGGCAGTGGGTGTTCAGGGTGGGGGGATAGTATGAACCCTCCATGGGACACCATGAGAGCCTGGGCCCCAAGAAGAAGGCTGGGTGCCTGTAGGACTCAGGGAAGTGATCCCTCGGGAACCCTGGGAATAGGAACTGCATAGAAAAGGGGTTGGTTTTCTTTTCTTAACCTAGTGAAACATTTTCATCTCGTTGTGGTATTGGGCTGCCACTCGCTATTAATTGGTATGGTGACCTGTAAGCAAAGTAGGGAGTTTAGCTCTTGAGGGTAACTGGAACTGGGCTCCTGAAATTCCTCTGAGTGGCACCTGACTGTGATGGGGTTTTGGGTAACTAGGGACATAGATTGGGGGAGAAATGGGCAGGGTGGAGAGGGCAATTTCTATTCATCCTCTCTGCCCTCTCTTGTTTGGAGGGAATGGATTGAGCTCTAATATACAGAGCTTGCAGAGCTATTTTAGGAGAGCCCATTAGAGGGCCTACCTCCAGCATCTCATTCCCAGGAGACAGACGTTCTCCCTACCAGAAGCATGAGTCCTCCATAGAATGTGCTGTTTCCTCTGAATTCTTGATTTGTTTTTTGATGCATTGATCCTGTGATTTCGTTCAGGAATACTTACTGAGCTGCATACCAGGATATGCTGGACCTCATACCTATGGGCCTGCAGCCTGGGTTCTGGGGCCTCACTTGCCCTCTTCTCTGTCCCTTTCCAGGTGACACCATTTCCTATGGATACCAGGGTTGTAGAAGCCTATGGGTTCCTATGAAGCTCTTTAAATTCATCTTACTGTGGCTTTTTAAAAATTGAGATATAGCTGATGTACAATATTATATAAGTTACAGGTGTAAAACAGTGCTTCACAATTTTTAAAGGTTATACTCTATAGTTATAAAATTATTTTTAAAGTATTATAAAATATTGTCTAGATACCCTGTATTGTACAATATATCCTTGTATCTTACTTATTTTAAACGTAATAGTTTGCACCTCTTAATTCTCTACCTCTGTCTTGCCTTTCCCCTCTTTCCTCTCCCCACTGGTAACCACTAGTTCTCTATATCTGTGAGTCTGTCTCCTTTTTGTTCATTCACTAGTTTGTTTTGCTTTTTAGATTCCACATGTAAGTGATATCATACAGTATTTGTCTTTCTCTGTCTTATTTCACTTAACATCATACCTTCCATGTCTATCCATGTTGTTGGAAATGACAAAATTTCATTCTTTTTTATGGCTGAGTAGTACTCCATTGTGTGTGTGTGTGTGTGTGTGTGTGTGTATGTATGTGTATGTGTGTATCTCACATATTCTTTATCCATAAATCCATTGATGGACACTTAGGTTGCTTTCATATCATGGCATTGTAAATAATGCTGCTGTGAACATTGGGGTGCATGTACCTTTTCAAATTAGTTTTAGTTTTTTTCAGATATATACCCAGGAGTGGAATTGCTGGACCACTATTTTTAGTGTTTTTGAGAAACCACCATACTGATATCTACAACAATTTATATTCCCACCAACAGTGTATGGGGGTTCCCTTTTCTCCACATCCTTCCCAACACTTGTTATTTGTGCTCTTTTTGATGATAGCCATTCTGACAGGTATGAGGTGATATCTCATTGTGACTTTAATTTGCATTTCTCTGATTAACAATGTTGAGGATCTTTTCACATGCCTATTGGCCAGCCGTATGTCTTCTTTGGAAAAACGTCTGTTCATGTCTTCTGCCCATTTTTTAATTAGGTTGTTTGTATTTTTGATGCTGAGTTGTATGAGCTGTTAATAATTTTTGGATATTAACCCCTTATCAGTCATATCATTTGCAAATATTTCATATTTCCTCCTATTCAGTAGGTTGTCTTTGCATTTTGTCAATGCTTTCCTTTGGTGTGCAAAAGCTTAAGTGTAATTAGGTTGCATTTGTTTATTTTTGCTTTTATTTCCATTGCTTTAGGAGACAGATCAAAAAAATATTGCTGTGATTATGTCTAAGACTGTTCTACCTATGTTTGCCTCTAGGAGTTTTATGGTTTCAGGTCTTACATTTAGGTCTTTAATCCATTTTGAGTTTTTTTTTATGGAATGAGAAAATATTCTAATTTCATTCTTTTACAGGTAGCTGTCCAGTTTTCCCAGCAGAATTTATTGAAGAGACTGTCTCCATCGTATATTCTTGTCTCCTTTGTCAAAGATTAATTGACCATAAGTGTATAGATTTATTTCTGGCCTCTCTATTCTGGTCCATTGATCTATTTGTCTGTTTTTTGCCACTACCATACTGTTTTGATTACTATAGCTTTGTGGTATAGCCTGAAGCCTGGGAGCATGATTTCTCCAGCTCTGTTCTTCTTTCTCAAGACTGTTTTCGCTTTTCAGGGTCTTTTGTGTTCCCATACAATTTTTAAATTATTTGTTCTATTTCCATGAAAAATGCCCTTGCTATTTTGATAGGGATTGCATTGCATCTGTGGATTGCCTTTAATAGTATGGTCATTTTAATAAAATTAAACTATTCATGAACACAGTATATCTTTCCATCTATTTGTGTTGTCTTCAACTTCTTTCATCAGTTTCTTATAGTTTTTTGAGTGCAGGTCTTTTACCCCCTTAGGTAGATTTAGTTCTAGGTATTTTCTTCTTTTTTTTATGTAGGTTTTTTTTTGAAGATGTTGGAGGTAGGAGTTTTTATTAATTAATTAATTAATTTTTGCTGTGTTGGGTCTTTGTTTCTGTGTGAGGGCTTTCTCTAGTTGTGGCAAGCGGGGGCCACTCTTCATCACGGTGTGCGGTCCTCTCACTATCGCGGCCTCTCTTGTTGCGGAACACAGGCTCCAGACGTGCAGGCTCAGTAGTTGTGGCTCACGGGCTTAGTTGCTCCACGGCCTGTGGGATCCTCCCAGACCAGGGCTCGAACCCATGTCCCCTGCATTAGCAGGCAGATTCTGAACCACTGTGCCACCAGGGAAGCCCTGTATATTCTTCTTTTTGATGCAGTAGTAAATGGGATTGTTTCCTTAATTTCTCTTTCTGACAGTTTGTTGTTAGTGTATAGAAATGCAACAGATTTCTGTATATTAATTTAGTATCCTGCCACTTTATGGAATACATTGATGAGCTCTAATAGTTTTCTGGTGGCATCTTTAGAATTTTCTATGTATAGTATCCTGTCATCTGCAAATGATGACAGTTTTACTTGTTCCTTTCCAATTTAGATTCCTTTTATTTCTTTTTCTTCTCTGATTGCTGTGGCTAGGACTGCCAATATAAGTTGAATAAAAGTGGTGATGGTGGACATCCTTACCTTGTTCCTGATCTTAAGGGAAATGCTCTCTGCTTTTCACCATTATGATAATAGCTGTGGGATTTTCATATATGGCCTTTATTATGTTTAGGTATTCTATGTGCACATTCTGGAGAATTTTTATTGTAAATGGATATTGAGTTTTGTCAAAAGCTTTTTCTGCATCTATTGAGAATCATATAATTTTTATTCTTTAATTTGTTAATGTGTATCACATTGATTAATTTGTGAATATTGAAAAACCCTTGCATTCCTGGGATAAATCCCACTTGATCATGGTGTATGATCCTTTTAATGTGTTGTTGAACTCAGTTTACCAATATTTTGCTGAGGATTTTTACATCTATGTTTATCAGTAATATTAGCATGTAATTTTCTTTTTCTGTGATATCTTTATCTGGATTTGGTCTCATAGAATGAGTTCAGAACTCTTCCTTCCTTTGCAATTTTTTTGAATAGTTTGAGAAGGATAGATGTTAACTCTTCTCTAAATGTTTTGTAGAATTCACCTGTGAAGCTGTCTGGTCCTCAACTTTTGTTTCTTGGGAGTTTATAATTTACTGATTCAATTTCATTACTGGTAAATGATCTGTTTATATTTTCTATTTCTTCCTGGTTCAGTCTTGGGAGATTGCACATTTCTAAGACTTTGTCTGCTTCTACTCAGCTATCCATTTTATTGGCATATGGTTGTTTATAGTAGTCTCTTACGATCTTTTGTATTTCTGTGGTGTTGGTTGTAAATTCCTTTTTCATTTCTTATGTGTCTGATTTGGGCCCTCTCTTTTTTTCTTGATGAGTGGCTAAAGATATATCAATTTTGTTTATATTTTCAAAGAAGCAACTCATAGTTTCATTGACCTTTTCTTTTTTTTGACTATTTCATTTATTTCTGCTTTGATCTTCATGATTTCTTTCTTTATATTAATTTTTTTTTTTTTTTTTTTTTTTTTTGCCTGTGTTGGGTCTTAGTTGCAACATGCAGGATCTTCACTGAGGTACACGGGATCTTTCATTGCAGCATGCGGGCTGCTCTATAGTTGTAGCATGGGGGTTTTCTCTTCTCTAGGTGTAGTGTGTAGCCTCCAGGGCGCATGGGCTCTGTAGTTGTTGTGCATGGGTTCCAGAGTGCATGGGCTCTGTAGTTTTGTGGCACACAGGCTCTCTAGTTGAGGCACACGAGCTCAGTAGTGTGGCACACGGGCTTAGTTGCCCCATGGCATGTGGGATCTTAGTTCCTTGACAAGGGATCGAGCCCACATCCCCTGCATTGGAAGACGGATTCTTTACCACTGGACCACCAGGGAAGTCCCTCTTTTTATTAACTTTGGGTTTTGTTTCTTTTTTCCAGTTCTTTAGTTGTAAGGTTAGATTGTTTATTTGAGATTTTTCTTGTTTCCTGAGGTAAGCCTGTATCACTATAAACGTCCCTCCTAGAACCATTTTTGCTGCATCCCATAGATTTTGGATCATTGTGTTTTCATTTTCATTTGTCTCCAGGTATTTTTAGGTTCCCCTTTGGTTTCTTCAGTGATCCATTGGTTGTTTAGTAGCATATAGTTTAGCCTCCATGTATTTGTGATTTTTGCAGTTTTTTTCTTGTAATTGATTTCTAGTCTCATAGCATTGTGGTCAAGAAAGTTGCTTTATACGATTTCAATTTTCTTTAATTTACCTAGGCTTGTTTTGTGGCCTAGCATGTGATCTTTCCTGGAGAATGTTCCATGTGCACTTGAAAATAATGTTTATTCTGCTGCTTTTAGGTGGAATGTTCTATACGTATCTATTAAGTTCAGCTGGTTTAATGTGTCCTTTAAGGCCAGAGTTTCCTTATTCATTCTCTGTCTGGATGATCTGTCCATTGTTGTGAGGTGTTAATGTCCCCTACTATTATTGTGTTACTGCCAACTTCTCCCTTTATGTCTGTTAATATTTGCTTTATGTTTAAGTGCTCCTATGTTTGGGTGCATGTATATTTACAGTTGTTATATTTTCTGCTTGAATTGATCCCTTGATCCTTATATAATGTCCTCCTTTGTCTCTTGTAACAGTCTTTACCTTAAAATCTATTTTGTATGATGTAAGCATTGCTATGCCAGCTTTCTTTTGATTTCCTTTTGCATGGAATACCTTTTTCTATCCCCTCACTTTCAGTCTGTGTGTCTTTAGATCTGAGGTGTGTCTCTTGTAGGCAGCATATATACTGGTCTTGTTTTTGTATCCATTTAGCCACACTATGTCTTTTATTAGAGCATTTAGTCCATTTACCTTTAAAGTAATTATTCATGTGTATATCTTATTGCCATTTTGTTAATTTTGAAGAGGAGGTGGTTTTTGTTTCTTCTTTTGTTCTCTTTTCTTGTGGTTTGATGACTGTCTTTAGTGTTATGTTTGGATTCCTTTTTCTTTTTTGTCTATGTATCTATTATAGATTTTTGGTTTCTGTTTACCATGAGGTTTTTATATAGCAATCTATATATTTATGTGATTGTTTTAAGTTGCTAATCTCTTTCAAATGCATTTTAACAACCCTGCATTTTTACTCTCCTCACCTCACAATTACTGTTTTTGACATCATATTTTACTTCTAATTGGTTTGTGTATCTCTTAACTGCTTATTGTGGATATAGAAGATTTTACTACTTTTTTCTTTTAACCTTTCTATTAGCTTTGTGTGTGGATGATTTCTTACCTTTACTGTATGTTTGCCTTTACTGATGAGCTTTCTCATTTCATATATTTATGTCTGTAATTGTAGCTTTCTCTTTCACTTAGAAAACGTCCTTTAACATTTCTTACAAAGCTGGTCTGGTGGTGCTAGACACTTTTAGCTTTGCTTCTCTGTAAAGCTTTTGATCTCTCCATCAAATCTAAATGAGAACACTGCTGGGTAGAGTATTCTTGGTTGTAGGTTTTTCCTTTTCATCATTTCAAATATATCATGCCACTCCCTCTAGACTACAGATTTTCTGCAGAAAAGTCAGGTGTTAGCCTTAAGGGAGATCCCTTGGATGCAATTTGTTGCTTTTCCCTTGGTGCCTTTATCTTAAATTTTTGTCATTTTAATCACATAGTGTCTCAGTATGTCTCAGTATGTTGGGTTAATCCTATATGGGACCCTCTGCACCTCCTGAATTTGGATGTCTGTTTTCTTTCCCAGGTTAGGGAATTTGTCCGCTCTTGTGTCTTCAAATATGTTCCCAGCCCCTTTCTCTCTCTTCTTCTTCTTCTGGGACCCCTATAATGTGAATATTATTGTTCTTAATGTTGTCCCAGAGGTCTCTTAAACTGTCCTCATTTCTTTTCATTCTTTTTTCTCGTCAGCACCAGTGATTTCCACTCCTCTGTCTTCTAGCTCACTGATCAAATCCTCTGTATCTTTTAGTCTACTATTTATTCCTTCTAGTATATTTCTCACTTGTTACTGTATTCATCACCTTTGTTTGGTTGTTCTTTGGATTTTCTAACTCTTTGTTAAAACTTCTAACTTCTCACTTTGTCCTTATATTCTTCTCCTGAGTTCTTTGATCATCTTTATGATCACTGAACTCCTTCTTGGGTAGATTGCCCACCTCCACTTCACTTAGTTCTTCTGGGGTTTCGTCTTGTTCCTTTGCCTGGAACATGTTTTTCTGTCACCCCATTTTGCATAAGTTGCTGTTTTTATTTTTCTGTATCTGGTAGGTTAGTTACATTTCCCTACCTTCAAGAAGTGGCCTTTTGTAGGAGATGTCCAATGCATCCCCACAGCACGCTACCCCTTTGTCACCTTGAGCTCTCTGCTCTAGGGGTTCTCCCTATATCGGTTGTGTTTTTTCTTCTGTTGTCTTTGGCTAATTATGACAGTGGGTAGTCTGGTAGGCTTGGTTGACCCTGGCCTGGTTGGTTGCCAGGCACTGCCTTGTGCAGAGGCTGCCAGCCACTGGTTGGCAGGACCAGGTCATGAAGCAGCTGACTTCAGAACCCAGGGCATCCCAGGGGTTATGTTGGCTCACTGGTGGGTGGAGTCATCGTGCAGAAGACTCTGGGAATGTTGCCTGTCCACTGGTGTGTGAAGCCAGGTCCCAGGGTTAGTGCAGGCCTACTGGCAGGCAGAGCTGGGTCAAGGAGTCTGGTTGTGGGTCCTAGGGATTCCAGAGCTGGCATCAGATAACTGGGGGGCAGGGGGCATGGCACTTCCTGACAAAGTTGGGTGGGGGGTCTGGAGTGCCCTGAAACTTGCATTAGCGTGCTAGTGAGCAGGGCCAGGGCCCAATTGGTCCCAGGGCAGGGTCCGGCCTGCTGATGGGCAGTGTGAGCCCACAAGTTGTAGGATTGTGCTTTTCTTGAATCTGGTTTCTTTCTTTCTCTCTTTCTTTTTTTTTAGAAATTTTATTTATCTATCTATCTACTCTGCATCAGGTCTTAGTTGCAGCATGCGGGATCTTCGTTGAGGCATGTGGGCTCTTCATTGTGGCATGTGAGCTTCTCTCTAGTTGTGGTGTGTGGATTTTCTCTTCTCTAGTTGTAGCATGCAGGCTCCAGGGCAAGTGGGCTCTGTAGTTTGCAGCAAACAGGCTTTCTAGTGGAGGCGCATGAGCTCAGTAGTTGTGGCATGTGGGCTTTGCTGCCCCATGGCAGGTGGTATCTTAGTTCCCCGACCAGGGATTGAATCCATGTCCCCTGCATTGGAAGGCAGATTCTTTACCACTAGACCACTAGGGAAGTCCCTTGAATCTTGTTTCTGCCCCCTGTTGGGTGAGACTAGTACAGAGGGTAGAGCAGGCTCTCTGGAGGGCAGGGCCAGGCCCCAGGGTCTTCTAAAGCTGGTGTCTGCCCATTGGTAAGTGGAGATGTGTCCTAGTCCCTCTGGTGAGCAGGGCCATGTCCATAGGCAGCTGTGGGCTCAGGAGGTCTTGAGGCAGCTGATGGGTGGGGTTGTGTCCCTGACTAGTTAGCTGCTTTGTCTTAGGCATACCAGCACTGGTGCCTACAGGCTTTGGGTGGGGCCAGCTCTTGGCCCTGATGAGTAGAGGGAGGATTCCACAGTGGTGCTTGCCAGCACCAGTGCCCAAAGTAGAAGGACCACCAAGAATGGCTGCCACCAGCATCTATGTTTCTAGAGTGAGCTGCTGTTCCCTCCTGCCTCTCCAGGAGACTGTCCAAGATGAAGAGGTAGGTATGACCCAGGCTCCTCTCAAAATACTGCATCTGCCCTGGGTCCCAGAGCATGTGAGACTTTGTATGTGCTCTTTAAGAGTGAAATCTCTTTCTCTCAGCGCTCTGGGGTTCTCTAAAATAGTCCCCTCTGACTTTCAAAGCCAAATGCTCTGGGGGGCTCATCTTCCAGGCGCTGGACTCCAGTGTGGGGCTCAGACCTCTCACCCCTTTGGGAGAACCTCTGCAGTAATTATTCTCATTTGGGTTCATCCAGCCAGGAGTATGGGACTTGACTATATCACATGTCCATCCCTCATACCCATCTCATTGTGGTTCCTTATTTACGTCTTTAGTTGTAGATCTTTTTTGGTAGGTTCCAGTCTTTTTTCATTGGCTGTTCTGCAGATAGTTGTGATTTTAGTGTGCTTATGGAAGAAGGTGAGCTCAGCATCTTTCTACTCCACCATCATGACTGATCTCTTGCTGTGAATTTTAGATGCTACCACTACTCACCTCTCTGCAACAAGTTGTAAAGACAGGTCCTAGTTTTTGCACTGATGTGGTAGATAAAGCTAATTTAGCATCCCTTTCAACTATCAGAATCTCCAAGATTCTGTGGTCTGAATACAGGTTCCCTATGAGAAGTCTCAGACTTGTTCTGTTTTCAGGCCCCATTTTTTCGTCCTTTCCCACTAACAGTTTACAAGGATTCCCTTTTATCCACATCCTTGATAACATTTGTTATTTGTAGACCTTTTAGCCATTCTGAAAGGTGTAAGGTGATATCTCACTGTGGTTTTGATTTGCATTTCTCTAATAATTAGCAGCATTGAGCATCTTTTCATGTGTCTGTTAGCCATCTATATGTCTCCTTTGGACAAATGTCTATTCAAGTTTTCTGCCCATTTTTTGATTGGGTTCTTTTTTTTAAAAATATATTGAGTTATATAAGCTGGTTTATCTGGGCTGGATATTAATCCTTGTTGACTGTATCATTTCAAATATTCCATTCAGTAGGTTGTCTTTTCATTTTGTTCATGGTTTTCTTTGCTATGCAAAAGCTCTTAAATTAATTAGGTCCCATTTGTTTGCTTTTGTGTTTGCTTCTTTTGTCTTAGGAGACAGATCCAAAAAAAATTGCTATAATTTATATTAGAGAGTGTTCTACCTATGTTCTCTTCTAGGAGTTTGATGGTTTCAGGTCTGATATTTAGGTCTTTAATATATTTTGAAGTTTTTTTTTTTTAATGAAGTATAGTTGCTTTACATTATTGTGTGAGTTTCAGGTATATAGCAAAGTAGATTTGGCTATGTATTTTTTCAGATTATATTCCATTATAGGTTATTACAAGATAGTGACTATAATTCTTTATGCTATACAGTAAAACTTATTGCTTATCTATTTTATGTATAGTAGTTTGTATCTATTAATAACATACTCCTAATTGGTCCCTCTGTCCTCTTTCATAACCATAAGTTTGTTTTCTATGTCTGTGAGTCTGTTTCTCTTTTGTATATAGATTCATTTGTATTGTTTTTTATTTTCCACATGTAAGTGATATCATATAGTATTTCTCTTTCTCTACTTGAGTTACTTCACTCAGTATATTATTCTCTAGTTCCATCCAGGTAGCTGCAAATGGCAATATTTCATTCTTTTTTATGACTGAGTAATAGTCCATTCTGTCCGAATTCAATTTGTTGGGATATAACTGTTCATAGTAATCTCTTATGATTTTTTTTGTATTTCTACAGTATCAGTTGTTATTTCTCCTCTTTCATTTCTTTCTCTCTTTCTCTCTCTTTCTCTCTCTTTCTCTCTTTCTCTCTCTCTCCCCCTCTCCCCCTCTCCCCCTCTCCCCCTCTCCCCCTCTCCCCCTCTCCCCCTCTCCCCCTCTCCCCCTCTCCCTCTCTCCCTCTCTCCCTCTCTCCCTCTCTCCCTCTCTCCCTCTCTCCCTCTCTCCCTCTCTCCCTCTCTCCCTCTCTTTCCTTTCTTTCCTTTCTTCATTTGGGTCCTCTCTATTTTCTTCTTGGTGAGCCTGGCTAGAGGTTTATTGATTTTGTTTATCTTTTCAAACAACCAGTTCTTGGTTTATTGATCTTTTCTATTGCTTTTTTTATCTCTTTTATTTATTTCCTCTCTGATCTTTATTATTCCCTTCCTTCTGATGACTTTGGGCTTTGTTTGTTCTTTTTCTGATTCCTTTGGGTGGTAGGTTAGGTTGTTTATTTGAGATTTTTCTTGTTTCTTGAGGAAGTTGTATATTTCTATGAACTTCCCTCTTAGAACTGCTTTTGCTGCATCTCATGGGTCTTTTAAGGTTGTATTTTCATTTTCATTTGTCTTGTGGTATCTTCTGATTTTATCTTTGATTTCATTGTTGACCCATTGGCTTTTTAGTAGAATGTTGTTTAATCTCCTTGTGTTTGTTCTTTTCCTGTTTTTCTTTCTGTGGTTGATTTCTAGTTTCATACAATTGTGGTCAGAAAAGATGCTTGAAATAATTTCTATCCTCTTAAGTTTCTTGAGGCTTGTTTTGTAGCCTACTATGTGATCTATCCTAGAGAATGTCCCATGTGTGCTTAAAAAAAATATCTATCCTCTTTTGGGGGGGGTGTAGTGCCCTATAGCTATCAGTAATGTCCAACTGGTCTATTGTGTCATTTAAGACCTCTGTTGCCCTCCTGATTATCTGTCTGGATGTCCATTGATGTCAGTGGGGTGTTAAAATCTCCTACTATTATTGTATTATTGTCAATTTCTCCCTTTATGTCTGTTAGTATCTGTTTTCTATATTTAGGTGTTCCTATATTGGGTGCAGATATGTTAAGGAATGTAATATCTTCTTCTTGTATTGCTTCCTTTATCATTATATAATGCCCTTTGTCTTTCTTTATGGTCTTTTTTTTAAAGTCTTTTTTGTGTGATATGGGTATTGTTACCCCCATTTCCTTGTTGTTTTCATTTCTGTGAAATATCTTTTTTCATCCCTCACTTTCAGTCTAAGTGTGTCTTTCTCCCTGAAGTGAGTCTTTCATAGGCAGCATATTTTAGGTTCTTGTTTGTTTTATCCATTCTGCCACTCTATATCTTTTGATCAAAGCATTAGTCCATTGGCTTATAAAGTAATTATTGATACGTATGTACTTATTGCCCTTTTAATACTTGTTTTGAAATGTTTTTGTAGTTCTTTGTTCATTTCTTCTTTTTGTTTTTCCTTTTGTGGTTTGATTTTCCTTTGTCATATGCTTGAATTCCTTTCTTTTTGGCTTTTGTGAATCTCTTGTGTGTTTTTGATTTGTGGTTACCATGGACTTCAAGTATGTTGACCCATAACTATATCTACTTGCTTTAAACTTATAGTCACTCAAGTTCAAACACATTCTAAAAGATCTACATTTTTATACTCCCCTTCCCCACATTTTGTGATGTTGTTGCCCAATTTACCTCTTCATGCTTATCCTTTTATTGTTAATTGTAGTTATAATCAATTTACAGTGTTTTATTTTTTCTTAATCTATGTACTGACTTATTTACATGATCATCAATCCTTTTGTATGTTTGCTGTTCCCACTGTGAATTTTCCTTTCCTACAAATTCCTACTTCTTTTCTACTTAGAGAACACTCTTCAATATTTCTTTTAGGATAGGTGTAGTATTATTGAATTATTTCAGTTTTTGCTTGTCTGAGAAATTCTTCATCTCTCCTTCTATTCTAAATGATGACCTTGCTGGGTACAGTATCTTAGGTTGCTGATTTTTCCCTTTCAGGACTTTGAATATATCATACCACTCCTTTCTGGCCTGTAAAGTTTCTTTGGAGAAATCAGGTGATAGCTTATAAGGGTTCTATTGTAACTGACTATTTTTCTTTTTCTGCCTTTAGAATCCTCTCTTTATCTTTAACTTTTGCCACCTTAATTATATGTCTGGTGTGAGTCTGTTTGTGTTCATCTTGTTTGGGTCCCTCTGTGCTTCCTGTCCATGGATATCTGTTTCCTTCTTTATGTTTGGGAAGTTTTTAGTCATAATTTCTTCAAATACATTTTCGATCCCCTTATCTTTCTCTTCGCCTATAAAACCCCTGTATGTGTAGGTTAGCACACTTCATATTATCCCATAGCTCTCATGTTGCTTTCTTTTTTCTTCATTTGTCTTTCTATCTGCTGTTCTGATTAGGTGATATCCATTATTCTATCCTCCAGATCACTTATTCATTCTGCTGTCTCATTTAGTCTGCTATTCATTGCTTTTAGATTGTTTTTATCTCAAAAATTGAATTGTCTATTTTTGATTGTTTCATCTTTGTAGTTTCTAGTTCCTTGTTACAGTGCTCTGAATTTCTATTGATAATCTTCCTTAATTCCTTTAGCATTTTTATTACCTCCTTTTTGAACTTGAGGTCTTATAGACTTGTGAGGTAAGTTTCATTAATTGTTCTTTCAGGGGATTTTTCTTATACTTTTTTTTTTTTTTTTTTTTGCGGTATGCGGGCCTCTCACTGCTGTGGCCTCTCCCACCATGGAGCAGAGGCTCCAGATGCGCAGGCTCAGCAGCCATGGCTCACGGGCCCAGCCGCTCTGCAGCACGTGGGATCCTCCCAGACCAGGGCATGAACCCATGCCCCCTGCATTGGCAGGCGGACTCCCAACCACTGCACCACCAGGGAAGCCCTTTTCTTATTCTTTTAATTGGGAGTAGTTCCTCTGCTTTTTCATTTTACTAAACTTTATCTGTCTCACTGAATTTAGGAGAAACTGTTAACTACTATGGTTTTGAAGGAGTATTTTTATGTGGGAGTGTCCCTGAGTAGACTGTGTCCAATATTTTTGGTACAAGGGCTGGTTTTGTTATGGAAGCCAGCCATGTCTTTCCTCCAACTGTGTTGGCCGTTATCCCCTTGATAGGTTGTGTGTGTTGTGTTGGGGTTTTAAATCCTGTGCGGGGTGTGAGGTAGAGCTTCATCTCTGCACTGTGGCTGTCACTGCACTGTCAGGGGTGGGGTCTGCTTCCCAGTTGTTTAGTCTCCACGTGTTTATTCTTTTCCTGTTTTTCTTTCTGTGGTTGATTTCTAGTTTCATACCAGTGTGGTCAGAAAAGACGCTTAAAATAATTTCTATCCTGTTAAATTTGTTGAGGCTTGTTTTGTGGCCTACTATGTGATGTATCTTAGAGAATGTCTCATGTGTGCTTAAAAAAATATCTATCTTGGTTTACAATCAGGCTCTGTTGCCCTTGAGTGCATGCCCTGCCCGAGAGGAGATGACTGCTGAAGAAACTGAGGCCTGTGTGATCACAGAGGACCCATATGCTGCCTGCATAGGCATCCATGATTCCACTCAACAGCAGCCCAAGATCACGTCCCTTTCTCTGTTGTGTTGGTCCCAGATCTAGGGCAAGGCTGTGGTGTGGAGTAGTCTGGACTTGGAGGTCAGAATGTTGTGGCTGCAGGAACTGAGGTGGCTGTACTGCCACCTGAGATCTGGGCTGCCTCTGTGGCAGAATTTCCCCAGGACCCTGTCTGCCCCAGCTCCTGTGCCAAGCTGGGTGTGGAGCGTGTGGAACCTGGGCACTCTATTGAGAAACAGCTGCTGCATACTCCCTCCAGGCCTGTCTGCCTGATATTCAGCGCTTAACCACTGAACCCTCTTGTGGCACCACCCTGTGTACAGGCTGAAAGTGGCCACCACTGCCCACCTGGGTCATACCTCATGCCCCCTTGTCTGTCTATGCATAGCTAAACCAAGTCCTCTCCCAGGGCCTGAGAGTCAGTGCTTAGCCACTGTGGCCTCTTGCTGCTACGCTCTCTTGTGGTGTCTCCTGGTATATGCTCTGATGATATCTGCTATGGCTAGAACTGCCGCCCTGTGTGAGCTGACAGTGGGCTCTGTGGTTCCTGCCAAATCACACCCTAGGTGCCCTGGTCTGTTTCTGCAGAGCTAGATCAAATCCTTGCCCAGATCTCCTGTCAGGCTTTGGTGTGCTGTGAGCAGGGCCAGGGCATTTGCACCTTTGGAATGGGAAGTGTGGCAAGGTGGAAGCCACCAGTACAAGGCTCTCTCTGTCTTTATTGTTAGCAAGCCAGTGTGTACACACTCCTTGGGAGTACAGTTGAGGCTTCTTCAGCCCTTCCGTCTGTCTCAGTGGATTTCCTAGCACGCAAGGGGACTTTTCTCTTCCACATGGGAACCCAGGATGGGATGCTCCAATTGTGGCTCAACTTGCTCACTCTCCGGGGCAGGTGTGCACCTGTGTGGACCTTCTCTTCCTTACAGATCCCTTCCAGAGGAGCAGGTCCTGACCCGATGCCTTTGTTTTCCATCCTAGTGGGTTACATGGAGATCTTTCTTATAGTTTTGGTGGTGGTTTAGGAGTTCTTTTGCCAGTTTCCAGTTAGTTTTCTGTGAAAATTGTTCCACAGGTAGATGTGTTTTTGATGTGTTAGTAGGGAGATGTGAACTCCACATCCTCCTACTCTGCCATTTTGATCCAAGAAGCCATTTTGAGTTTATTTTTGTGTGTGGTGTGAGGGAAAGTTCTAATCTGATTGTTTTGCATGGGGGTGTCCAGTTTTCCCAGCATCACTTATTGAAGAGACTATCTTTTCTCCATTGTATAGTATTGCCTCCTTTGTCATAGTTTAATTGACCATAAGAGCGTGGGTCTATTTCTGAGCTCTCTATTCTGTTCCATTGATCTATGTGTCTGTTTTTGTTCCAGTACCATGCTGTTTTGATTACTGTAGATTTGAAGTACAGCCTGAAGCCTCAGAGGTGGATACTTCTAGTTTTGTTCATTTTTATCAAGATTGCTTTTGCAATCCTGGGTCTTTTGTGGTTCCAAATAAATTTTAGGATTATTTGTTCTAGTTTTGTGAAAAATATCCTGGGTATTTTGATAGGGATTGAATTAAATCTGTAGATTGATTTGGATAGTATGGCCATTTAAACAACATTAACTCTTCCAGTCCAAGAGCATATCTTCCCATTTCTTTGAATCATTTTCAATTTCCTTCATCCACGTTTTATAGTTTTCAGAGTATATGTCTTCCACCTCCCAGGTTAAGTATATTCCTAAGTATTTTATTATTTTTGATGCAGTTTTAAATGGGATTTTTTTTTTACTTTTTCTTTTTGTTCATTATTAGTGTATAGAAAAGCAACAGATTTCTGTATATTATTAATCTTATATTCTGCAACCTGACTGAATTCATTTATTACTTCTAATATCTTTTTGATGGAGACTTTAGGGTTTTCTTTATAAAGTATCATGTCATCTGCAAATAGTGACAGTTTTGTTTCTTCCTTTTTAATTTGGATACCTTTTATTTCTTTTTGTCTGATTGATGTGGCTAGGGCTTTGAATACTATGTTAAATAGACAACAGTCTCCACTATTTTTTATTTTCCTTGGAGCTCATTTGAGCTGCCACTTGAACCAGCCAGCTCACTGACTGCAGCCCAACCTTGAGTTTAAGTTGGAACTGACGTCTGAAGGGCAACCATTGGGAGCTGGGAGAGTTGGGGAAAGGATCCAGAGAGGATCCTCTAAGAGGAAGGATATGAAAGACAGTATGACAGATGACTACTTCAAGCGTGCGGTCCTCTCAATCATGGGGTGATGGAATGAAGGAGTAAACAATTGGGTTACATCTGTAAAATGGGTATAATAATTTTACCTCGCCCATTTCATGGGTTGTTTGGGGAATGTTCCACCTGATGATAAACATGGAAAGTACAAATATTGTTATACAGGTTTTACCAACTTCTGAACATACTCTAAACCTGAAAATGCATGTGAAAGTAGAAATGTGGAAAGTAGCCTCTGTATTATAACCAGGTTTCCATTCCTAGTTAACTAAAGATGTAAAATTCCTAATTACATGTCATCATTTAGAAACAATCTATAATATATTTACTTTCAGATTTCAAACATATTCCTTATGTCCAATGATCCTCACAACTGTTCATGAAGTAACATGGGTTAAGTCAAAAGAGCATCCAATTGAGGCTCTAGATCCTGCTTTTGCTGCAGTTAATTGTTTTTCATTTTTAGATCAACTACTAAGTTTACGGAACCTAACGGTCTTATTTCTGGTACCCATCATTTTTATTTTTCGGTTGTCCACTTCATTTTTCAATCAAGAGAAGCAAAATGGAATAATTTTCAAACAATCTCCCAAACAGTGCTGAGACCAAGCTGCCCAAGTTAGGCAACATGAGGATTGTCAGTGTCACCCCCTTGTGTCGGATGGGAGCATTCTTTGTGAGTAGATGCACCAGGGATTCAGCATTTCATGTTCGAAAATACAGATTGAGTAAAAGCTAAATATAGGAATGCACAGGACTGCTGTATGTCAGTTTAGAGTGTGAGCTTCAGAAGCCAGCAGTCTGACAAGATCAATATAAATAATAACTGTCAGAACTAGACTCCTGAGCTTTTCCCAAGGTGTGAACCATCAGACTTAGCCCAACACATCTCCTTCCTCAGATTTGCAGAAAGCCCTCTACATAGTCGAAGTTCAAAAACTGTTTTCTGAATGCCTGATAAAAAGTCTGTAGAGAAGTCTATTGGCTGTGGCAGAAATGGGTATTACAGATGAATTAAAGGAACATATTATTAATGTAACAGAAATATAATCATTGAAAACACTGACTTCTACGTGAATTGTCATTGTCTTAAATGGATTAATGTCTCTACTGATGATGGCAAAGAAAAAAAAACCTTTCAACTTTTCCACTTCTAAAAGTTAAGACCTTTGTTTTTGTAGAGAAATGGTTGAGTCTGTAGATCTGTGAAGGCAGGACTAAGGGTGTGATAGGGCCTGAAGGAAATTGTTCTTCCTAAGGATGTCATGAAGATTCAGGGAGATCTGTGGTTACTAGGGCTCCAGAGAAAAGAGAGATGTGGTGAGAGGGAGGAGCAGTCTTGAGGGGAGAGGTGGTCAAGCAACTGGTGGTATCAAACCATTCTATTAAACCCCAGACTCTCAAGACCCCTGTGTACAGAAATGCCATTTGTCATTTGGAGGTAAAAAGTGAATTTAGAAAAGCAGCTGAATTACTTGTGGGGATGGGGCTGAGCACAGGTGCAAAGGGAGCTGAGGACATGAAATGCTATGAGGTCATGAGTCCAGGGAAAGGACAACTTGGAGCCAAGAGTGACCATGAGAGAGAAAGTAAAGTGCTGCCCATGCCCACATGCCTGGAGGCAGGATTTCCAAATAAACAGGAGGCTTTCCTGGTTCAGGGGGTTGGGGGTACAGGCCCAGGGCAGAGGTGTTGGACTAGTTGTGTTTCCCTGGCAGCTCCCAGCAGAGACAGGATCCCATGGACACTGGGCTCCCATACAGGAAGCACCTGCTAGAGGACAGATGTCACAGAAACAAGTGTTTCCTTGGAAAGTATGGAGCCAGCACCTGGGGAGGAAGATTCTGAGTCATAGCAGAACTGGGTGGTCTCTGAAGCAGAGAGGTGAGGGTGACCAAGAGGAGTCTCCCAGGCAGTCTGAGAGAGCTGGGCCATCCTGGCCACAGTGTCCACTCTGCACCCACAGGAAGGAGGGAAAGCCATTGAAACATGATGTGAGCAGAGATGTCTGCCCAGCGCAGTGCAGCAGCCGAGTGACAGGCCAAGCTGAACCTGTGCCTTGGGCTACAGAGGCCGCGGACAGGGTGCAGTCTGGTTTCAAGTGTTCTGTCTGCATAAGAAGTAAGACCCCTCCAATCTGGCCCCAGCCCTGAATTCTCAGGTCACTGAGGTTATTGTGGGAGGAGGAAGGGTTAGAGAGGAAGATCACCCACTGCCACCAGGATGTAGCAGAGAACAGAAATCCTCACAACTCACACCTGGGGAGGCTGAGTGGCTGGCCCTCAAGGGATACACAGGTACTTGACATCTGAAGGCTCCCTAACTGAGGCCCTGGGTGGGCCTCTACACGAGTTTTCCCATTTGTTAGCTCTCCAGTTGTAGAGGCAGACCTTCACATGCAGGACAGAGGTGACCAAACAGCAATTCTCTGTGTGGTTCCACTACACAAACACCCCCCCCTTTTTTTTTTACATCTTTATTGGAGTATAATTGCTTTACAATGGTGTGTTAGTTTCTGCTTTATAACAAAGTGAATCAGTTATACATATACATATGTTCCCATATATCTTCCCTCTTGCGTCTCTCTCCCTCTCAACCTCCCTATCCCACCCCTCTAGGTGGTCACAAAGCACCGAGCTCATCTCCCTGTGCTATGCGACTGCTTCCCACTAGCTATCTATTTTACGTTTGGTAGTGTATATATGTCCATGCCGCTCTTTCACTTTGTCACAGCTTACCCTTCCCCCTCCCCATATCCTCAAGTCCACTCTCTAGTAGGACTGTGTCTTTATTCCTGTCTTACCCCTATGTTCTTCATGACATTTTTTTTTCTTAAATTCCATATATATGTGTTAGCATACGGTATTTGTCTTTCTCCTTCTGACTTACTTCACTCTGTATGACAGACTCTAGGTCCATCCACCTCATTACAAATAGCTCAATTTCGTTTCTTTTTATGGCTGAATAATATTCCATTGTATATATGTGCCACATCTTCTTTATCCATTCATCCGATGATGGACACTTAGGTTGCCTCCATCTCCTGGCTATTGTAAATAGAGCTGCAATGAACATTTTGGTACATGACTCTTTTTGAATTATGGTTTTCTCAGGGTATATGCCCAGTAGTGGGACTGCTGGGTCATATGGTAGTTCTATTTGTAGTTTTTTAAGGAACCTCCATACTGTTCTCCATAGTGGCTGTACCAATTCACATTCCCACGAGCAGTACAAGAGTGTTCCCTTTTCTCCACACCCTCTCCAGCATTTATTGTTTCTAGATTTCTTGATGATGGCCATTCTGACTGGTGTGAGATGATATCTCATTGTAGTTTTGATTTGCATTTCTCTAATGATGAATGATGTTGAGCATTCTTTCATGTGTTTGTTGGCAGTCTGTCAGTGATATTAGCCTGTAGATTTCTTTCTTTGTGACATCCTTTTCTGGTTTTGGTATCAAGGTGATGGTGGCCTCGTAGAATGAGTTGGGGAGTGTTCCTCCCTCTGCTATATTTTGGAAGAGTTTGAGAAGGATAGGTGTTAGCTCTTCTCTAAATGTTTGATAGAATTCACCTGTTAAGCCATCTGGTCCTGGGTTTTTGTTTGTTGGAAGATTTTTTTTTTTTTTTTTTGCGGTATGCGGGCCTCTCACTGATGTGGCCTCTCCCGTTGCGGAGCACAGGCTCCGGACGCGCAGGCTCAGCGGCCATGGCTCACGGGCCTATCCGCTCCGCGGCATGTGGGATCTTCCCAGACCGGGGCACGAACCCATATCCCCTGCATCAGCAGGCGGACTCTCAACCACTGCACCACCAGGGAAGCCCGGAAGATTTTTAATCATAGTTTCAATTTCAATGCTTGTGATTGGTCTGTTCATATTTTCTATTTCTTCCTGATTCAGTCTTGGCAGGTTGTGCATTTCTAAGAATTTGTCCATTTCTTCCAGGTTGTCCATTTTATTGGCATAGAGTTGCTTGTAGTAATCTCTCATGATCTTTTGTATTTTTGCAGTGTCAGTTGTTACTTCTCCTTTTTCATTTCTAATTCTATTGATTTGCGTCTTCTCCCTTTTTTTCTTGATGAGTCTGGCTAATGGTTTACCAATTTTGTTTATCTTCTCAAAGAACCAGCTTTTAGTTTTATTGATCTTTGCTATCGTTTCCTTCATTTCTTTTTCATTTATTTCTGATGTGATCTTTATGATTTCTTTCCTTCTGCTAACTTTAGGGTTTTTTTGTTCTTCTCTCTCTAATTGTTCAGGTGCAAGGTTAGGTTGTTTATTCGAGATGTTTCCTGTTTCTTAAGGTAGGATTGTATTGCTATAAACTTCCCTTTTAGAACTGCTTTTGCTGCATCCCATAGGTTTTGGGTCATCCCAAAACCTATGTCTCCACTGTCATTTGTTTCTAGGTATTTTTTTATTTCCTCTTTGATTTCTTCAGTGATCACTTCGTTATTAAGTAGTGTGTTGTTTAACCTCCATGTGTTTGTATTTTTTACACATCTTTTCCTGTAATTGATATCTAGTCTCATAGCGTTGTGGTCAGAAAAGATACTTGATACAATTTCAGTTTTCTTAAAATTACCAAGGCTTGATTTGCGACCCAAGATATGATCTATCCTTGAGAATGTTCCATGAGCACTTGAGAAAAATGTGTATTCTGTTGCTTTTGGATGGAATGTCCTATAAATATCAATTAAGTCTATCTTGTTTAAGGTATCATTTAAAGCTTGTGTTTCCTTATTTATTTTCATTTTGGATGATCTGTCTATTGGTGAAAGTGGGGTGTTAAAGTCCCCTACTATGAATGTGTCACTGTTGATTTCCCCTTTTATGGCTGTTAGTGTTTGCCTTATGTATTGAGGTGCTCCTATGTTGGGTGCATAAATATTTATAATTGCTATATCTTTTCTTGGATCGATCCCTTGATCATTATGTAGTGTCCTTCTTTGCCTCTTCTAATAGTCTTTATTTTAAAGTCTATTTTGTCTGATATGAGAATTGCTACTCCAGCTTTCTTTGGTTTCCATTTGCATGGAATATCTTTTTCCATCCCCTCACTTTCAATCTGTATGTGTCTCTAGGTCTGAAGTGGGTCTCTTGTAGACAGCATATATATGGGTCTTGTTTTTGTATCCATTCAGCCAGTCTGTGTCTTTTGGTGGGAGCATTTAATCCATTTACACTTAAGGTAATTATTGATATGTATGTTCCTATTCCCATTTTCTTAATTGTTTTGGGTTCGTTATTGTAGGTCTTTTCCTTCTGTTGTGTTTCTTGCCTAGAGAAGTTCCTTTAGCATTTGTTGTAAAGCTGGTTTGGTGGTGCTGAACTCTCTCAGCTTTTGCTTGTCTGTAAATGTTTTAATTTCTCCATCAAATCTGAATGAGATCCCTGCTGGGTAGAGTAATCTTGGTTGTAGGTTTTTCTCCTTCATCACTTTAAATATGTCCTGCGAGTCCCTTCTGGCTTGCAGAGTTTCTGCTGAACGATCAGCTCTTAACCTTATGGGGATTCCCTTGTGTGTTATTTGTTGTTTTTCCCTTGCTGCTTTTTATATGTTTTCTTTGTGTTTAATTTTTGACAGTTTGATTAATATGTGTCTTGGCATGTTTCTCCTTGTATTTATCCTGTATGGGACTCTCTGTGCTTCCTGGACTTGATTAACTATTTCCTTTCCCATATTAGGGAAGTTTTCAACTATAATCTCTTCAAATATTTTCTCAGTCCCTTTCTTTTTCTCTTCTTCTGGAACCCCTATAATTCAAATGTTGGTGCATTTTATGTTGTCCCAGAGGTCTCTGAGACTGCTCTCAGTTCTTTTCATTCTTTTTTCTTTATTCTGCTCTGCAGTAGTTATTTCCACTATTTTGTCTTCCAGGTCACTTATCCGTTTTTCTGCCTCAGTTATTCTGCTATTGATCTCTTCTAGAGTATTTTTAATTTCATTTATTGTGTTGTTCATCATTGCTTGTTTCATCTTTAGTTTTTCTAGGTCCTTGTTAAATGTTTCTTGCATTTTGTCTATTCTATTTCCAAGATTTTGGATCATCTTTACTATCATTATTCTGAATTCTTTTTGAGGTAGACTGCCTATTTCCTCTTCATTTGTTAGGTTTGGTGGGTTTTTATCTTGCTCCTTCACCTGTTGTGTGTTTTTCTGTCTTCTCATTTTGCTTATCTTACTGTGTTTGGGGTCTTCTTTTTGCAGGCTGCAGGTTCGTAGTTCCTGTTGTTTTTGGTGTCTGTCCCCAGTGGCTAAAATTGGTTCAGTGGATTGTGTAGGCTTCCTGGTGGAGGGGACTAGTGCCTGTGTTCTGGTGGATGAGGCTGGATCTTGTCTTTCTGTTGGGCAGGTCCAAGTCTGGTGATGTGTTTTGGGGTTTCTGTGGACTTATTATGTTTTTAGGCAGACTCTCTGCTAATGGGTAGTGTTGTGTTCCTGTCTTGCTAGTTGTTTGGCATATGGTGTCCAGCACTGTAGCTTGCTGGTCATTGAGTGAAGCTGGGTGTTGGTGTTGAGATGGAGATCTCTGGGAGATTTTCACCATTTCATATTACGTGGAGCTGGAAGGTCTCTTGTGGACCAGTGTGCTGACGTTGGCTCTCCCACCTCAGAGGCACAGCACTGACTCCTGGCTGCAGCACCAAGAGCCTTTCATCCACACAGCTCAGAATAAAAGGGAAAAAAATAAGAAAGGAAGAAAGGAAGGAAGGGAAGAAAGAAGATAAAATAAAAGAAAATAAAGTAAGGTAAAATAAGATAAAGTTATTAAAATAAAAAAATAATTATTAAGAAAAAAATTTAAGTAAAAAAAAAAACAAAATGGACAGATAGAACCCTGGGACACATGGTGAAAGCAAATCTATACAGACAATATCTCACACAGAAGCATACACATACACACTCACAAAAAGAGGAAAAGGGGAAAAAATAATAAATCTTGCTCTCAAAGTCCACCTCCTCAATTTGGGATGATTTGTTGTCTATTCAGGTATTCCACAGATGAAGGGTACATCAAGTTGATTGTGGAGATTTAATCCGCAGCTCCTGAGGCTGCTGGGAGGGATTTCCCTTTCTCTTCTTTGTTCTCACAGCTCCCTGGGCTCAGCTTTGGATTTGGCCCCACCTCTGCATGTAGGTCACTGGCGGGCGTCTGTTCTTCACTCAGACAGGACGGGGTTAAAGGAGCCGCTGATTCGGGGGCTCTGGCTCACTCAGGCTGGGGGAGGAAGGGGTGCGGATGCTGGGTGAGCCTGCGGCGGCAGAGGCCAACGTGATGTTGCACCAGCCTGAGGTGCGCCGTGCATTCTCCCGGGGAAGTTTTCCCTGGATCCCGGGACTCTGGCAGTGGCGGGCTGCACAGGCTCCCCGGAAGGGAGGTGTGGATAGTGACCTGTGATCACGCACAGGCTTCTTGGTGGCAGCAGCAGCAGCCTTAGCGTCTTATGCCCGTCTCTGGGGTCCGCGCTGTTAGCCGCGTCTCGCGCCCGTCTCTGGAGCTCCTTTAAGCAGCGCTCTTAATCCCCTCTCCTCACGCACCAGGAAACAAAGAGGGAAGAAAAAGTCTCTTGCCTCTTCGACAGGTCCAGACTTTTTCCCGGAGTCCCTCCTAGCTAGCCATGGTGCACTAACCCTTTCAGGCTGTGTTCAATCTGCCAACCCCAGTCCTCTCCCTGCACTCCAACCGAAGCCTGAAGCCCGAGCCTCAGCTCCCAGCCCCGCCCGCCCCAGCGGTTGAGCAGAGAAGCCTCTCGGGCTGGTGAATGCCAGTCGGCACCGATCCTCTGTGTGGGAATCTCTCTGCTTTGCCCTCCGCACCCCTGTTGATGTGCTCCCCCCTCTGCCACCTGCAGTCTCTGCCTGCGAAGGGGCTCCTAGTGTGTGGAAACCTTTCCTCCTTCATGGCCCCCTCCCACTGGGGCAGGTCCCGTCCCTATTCTTTTGTCTCTGTTTATTCTTTTTTCTTTTGCCCTACCCAGGTATGTGGGGAGTTTCTTGCCTTTGGGGAGGTCTGAGGTCTTCTGCTAGCGTTCAGTAGGTGTTCTGTAGGAGTTGTTCCACGTGTAGATGTATTTCTGATGTATCTGTGGGGAGGAAGGTGATCTCTGCGTCTTCCTCTTCCGCCATCTTTCTCTAGTGGACCACACCCCCTTCTTTTGAAGAAGTAGAAACCCTGAAAATGTAGGCACTGCTAGCAGTTGAATACATTTCTCCATTTCTATTCATTTGATCAACTCTTGCTATCTTCTTAAGCGTTCTTTTATTGTTTATAATAGTAATTAACTAATTAACTATATTGTAGTTATCTTATAATTCAGTAGTATTTTTGAGCCATATATATCTAAGCATTTACAATCAGCTAGTACATTTGGCATTTTGCAACAGTTTATTTCCCTAATAATAAGGATTTAATAAAGTTTATACTCCTTTAACTTTAAACATAATGCATTCTAGCTACAGGATTTAATGGGTCTTCTTCACAAAGCTCCCAATGCTCTTAATTTAATTTTTTTCCATTTTCTTAATTCAAACAGAAAGTAACAAAAATTATAATCATCCTCATCAGTTCACTCAGTCCCATGTAATTAATTTTCTTATCTTGATCTTTTCTTAGCACTTTTATGAATTCATCAGTTTTCCACTAGAACTCTGAAAATGCTTATTCATTCAGTTCAGCAGTATAGTCAGTAACCAGAAACCTGTATTTGTCAGAGTCTTTTACATGAATTCTGTGAAGATGAAACCCTTTTATAGAAACATTTTTGTAAAAGCATCAGAGTACACCCAGAACTGTCTGTAAATGACAAAGACTTAAAAATGACCATGGTTAAAGATTTGATGAAAGTTCAGAATAATGCAATTGACAAGGAAGTTTAGTTATTTCTGAGATATATGTTTTAAAATAATAACTAGAATTATGACTTATAACATTATACCAGAACATATAAGATTTTTAGGAATTTCAAGTAATGTTTGAAACATTTATATTAACATATTTCCATACAAATAACCCAAAGGAAGTTTAGTATTAGTTTTGTGGGGTTTTTTTGTTTTACATTTTGAATTTTATTTTATTTATTTTTTTATACAACAGGTTCTTATTAGTCATCAATTTTATACACATCAGTGTATACATGTCAATCGCAATCGCCCAATTCATCACACCACCATTCCCACCACCCCCACCCTGTGGCTTTCCCCACTTGGTGTCCATACATTTGTTCTCTACATCTGTGTCTCAACGTCTGCCCTGCAAACCGGTTCACCTGTACCATTTTTTTAGGTTCCACATATGTGCGTTAATATACAATATTTGTTCTTCTCTTTCTGCCTTACTTCACTGTGTATGACAGTCTCTAGATCCATCCACGTCTCAACAAATGACCCAATTTCATTCCTTTTTATGGCTAAGTAATATTCCACTGTATATATGTACCGCTTCTTTATCCATTCAGCTGTCGATGGGCATTTAGATTGCTTCCATGACCTGGCTATTGTAAATAGAGCTGCAGTGAACATTGGGGTGCATGTGTCTTTTTGAATTATGGTTTACTCTGGGTATATGCCCAGTAATGGGATTGCTGGATCATATGGTAATTCTATTTTTAATTTTTTAAGGAACCTCCATACTGTTCTCCATAGTGGCTGTATCAATTTACATTCCCACCAACAGTGCAAGAGGGTTCCCTTTTCTCCACACCCTCTCCAGCATTTGTTCCTTGTAGATTTTCTGATGATGCCCATTCTAACTGGTGTGGGTGATACCTCATTGTAGTTTTGATTTGCATTTCTCTAATAATTAGTGATGTTGAGCAGCTTTTCATGTACTTCTTGGCCATCTGTATTTCTTCTTAGGAGAAATGTCTATTTAAGTCTTCTGCCCATTTTTGGATTGGGTTGTTTGTTTCTTTAATATTGAGCTGCATGACCTGTTTATTTATTTTGGAGATTAATCCTTTGACTGTTGACTCATTTGCAAATATTTTCTCCCATTCTGAGGGTTCTCTTTTCGTCTTGTTCATGGTTTCCTTTGCTGTGCAAAAGCTTTGAAGTTTCATTAGGTCCCATTTGTTTATTTTTGTTTTTATTTCCATTATTCTAGGAGGTGGATCAAAAAAGATCTTGCTGTGATTTATGTCAAAGAGTGTTCTCCTATGTTTTCCTCTAAGAGTTTTATAGTGTCTGATCTTACATTTAGGTCTCAAATCCATTTTGAGTTTATTTTTGTGTATGGTGTTAAGGAGTGTTCTAATTTCATTCTTTTACATTTAGCTGTCCAGTTTTCCCAGCACCACTTACTGAAGAGACTGTCTTTTCTCCATTGTATATCCTTGCCTCCTTTGTCATAGATTAGTGGCCCATAGGTGCGTGGGTTTATTTCTGGGCTCTATATCTTGTTCATTGAACTATATTTCTGTTTTTGTACCAGTAACATATTGTCTTGATTACTGTAACTTTGTAGTATAGTCTGAAGTCAGGAGTCTGAGTCCTTCCGCTCCATTTTTTCCCTCAAGACTGCTTTGGGTATTCGGGGTCTTTTGTGTCTCCATACAAATTTTAAGAATTTTTGTTCTAGTTCTGTAAAAAATGACATTGGCACTTTGATAGGGATTGCATTGAATCTGTATATTGCTTTGGATAGTATAGTCATTTTCACAATATTGATTCTTCCAATCCAAGAACATGGTATATCTCTCCATCTGTTGGTGTCATCTTTAATTTCATTCATCAGTGTCTTATAGTTTTCTGCATACAGGTCTTTTGTCTCCCTAGGTAGGTTTAATCCTAGGTATTTTATTCTTTTTGTTGCAATGGTAAATGGGAGTGTTTCCTTAACTTCTCTTTCAGATTTTCCATCATTATTGTATAGGAATGCAAGAGATTTCTGTGCATTAATTTGTATCCTGCAACTTTAACAAATTCATTGATTAGCTTTAGTAGTTTTCTGCTGGCATTTTTAGGATTCTCTATGTATAGTATCATGTCATCTGCAAATAGTGACAGTATTATTTCTTCTTTTCCAGTTTGTATTCTTTTATTTATTTTTCTTCTCTGATTGCCATGACTAGGACTTCTCTGATTGCCGTGACTAGGACTTCCAAAACTATGGTGAGAGTGGACATCCTTCTGTTTTTCCTGATCTTAGAGGAAAGGCTTTCAGTTTTTCATCATTGAGAATGATGTTTGCTGTGGGTTTGTCATATATGGCCTTTATTATGTTGAGGTATGTTCCCTCTATACCCACTTCCTGGAGAGTTTTTATCATAAATGGGTGTTGAATTTTGTCAAAAGCTTTTTCTGCATCTATTGAGATGATCATGTGGTTTTTATTCTCCAATTTGTTAATATGGTGTATCACATTGATTGATTTGCGTATATTGAAGAATCCTTGCATCGCTGCGATAAAACCCACTTGATCATGGTGTATGATCCTTTTAATGTGTTGTTGGATTCTGTTTGCTAGTATTTTGTTGAGGATTTTTGTATCTATATTCATGAGTGATATTGGTCTATAATTTTCTTTTTTTGTAGTATCTTTGTCTGGTTTTGGTATAAGGCTGATGGTGGCCTCATAGTTTGAGTGTGGCAGTGTTCCTTCCTCTGCAAATTTTTGGAAGAGTTTGAGAAGGCTGGGTGTTAGCTCTTCTCTAAACGTTTGATAGAATTCACCTGTGAAGCCATCTGGTCCTGAACTTTTGTTTGTTGGAAGATTTTTAATCACAGTTTCAATTTCATTACTTGAGATTGGTCTGTTCATATTTTCTATTTCTTCCTGGTTCAGTCTTGGAAGGTTATACTTTTCTAAGAATTTGGTCATTTCTTCCAGGTTGTCCATTTGATTGGCATGGAGTTGCTTGTAGTAGTCTCTTAGGATGATTTGTATTTCTGTGGTGTGTGTTGTAACTTCTTCTTTTTCATTTCTAATTTTATTGATTTGAGTCCTCACCCTCTTTTTCTTGATGAGTCTGGTTAATGGTTATCAATTTTGTTTATCTTCTCAGAGAACCAGGTTTTAGTTTTATTGATCTTTGCTATTGTTTTCTGTGTTTCTATTTCATTTATTTCTGCTCTGATCTTTATGTTTTCTTTCCTTCTGCTAACTTTGGGTTTTGTTTGTTCTTCTTTCTCTAGTTCCTTTAGGTGTAACGTTAGATTGTTTGTTTGAGGTTTTTCTTGTTTCTTGAGGTAGGCTTGTATAGCTATAAACTTCCCTCTTAGAACTGCTTTTGTTGCATCCCATAGGTTTTGGATTGTTGTGTTTTCGTTGTCATTTGTCTCTAGGTACATTTTTTTTTTTTTTTTTTTTTTTTTTTTTGTGGTACGTGGGCCTCTCACTCTTGTGGCCTCTCCCATTGAGGAGCAAAGGATCCAGATGTGCAGGCTCAGTGGCAATGGCTCACGGGCCCGGCCGCTCCACAGCATGTGGGATCTTCCCGGACTGGGGCACAAACCCGTGTCCCCTGCATCGGAGGGCAGACTCTCAACCACTGCGCCACCAGGGAAGCCCTCTAGATACTTTTTGATGTCCTCTTTGATTTCTTCAGTAATCTCTTGCTTATTTAGTAACGTATTGTTTAGCCTCCATGTGTTTGTCTTTTTTACGTTTTTTTCCCCTGTAATTCTTTGTAATTTCAAAGCGTTGTGGTCAGAAAAGATGCTTGATATGATTTCAATTTTTTTAAATTCGCTGAGGCTTGATTTGTTACCCAAGATGTGATCTATCCTGGAGACTGTTCCATGAGCACTTGAGAAGAAAGTGTAATCTGCTGTTCTTGGATGGAATGTCCTATAAATATCAATTAAATCTAAATATCAATTAAATATATCTATTCTATTGTGTCATTTAAAGCTTCTGTTTCCTTATTTATTTTCATTTTGGATAATTTGTCCATTGCTGTAAGTGAGGTGTTAAAGTGCCCCACTATTGTGTTACTGTCGACTTCCTCTTTTATAGCTGTTAACAGTTGCCTTTATATTGAGGTACTCCTACGTTGGGTGCATATGTATTTATAATTGTTATATTTTCTTCTTGGATTGATCCCTTGATCATTACGTAGTGTCCTTCCTTGTTTCTTGTAATATTCTTCATTTTAAAGTCTATTTTGTCTCATATGGGTACTACTACTCCAGCTTTCTTTTGATTTCCATTTGCATGGAATATCTTTTTCCATCCCCTCACTTTCAGTCTGTATGTGTCCCTAGGTCTGAAGTGGGTCTCTTTTAGACAGTATATATATGGGTCTTGTTTTTGTATCCATTCAGTGAGCCTGTGTCTTTGGTTGGAGCATTTATTCCATTCATGTTTAAGGTAATTGTTGATATGTATGTTGTTGTGACCATTTTCTTAATTGTTTTGGGTTTGTTTTTGTAGGTCCTTTTCTTCTCTTGTGTTTCCCACTTAGAGAAGTTCCTTTAGCATTTGTCGTAGAGCTGGTTTGGTGGTGCTGAATTCTCTTAGCTTTTGCTTTTCTGTAAAGCTTTTGATTTCTCCATTGAATGTGAATGAGATCCTTGCCAGATAGAATAATCTTGGTTGTAGGTTCTTCCCTTTCATCACTTTAAGTATATCATGCCACTCCCTTCTGGCTTGTAGATTTTCTGCTGAGAAATCAGCTGTTAACCTTATGGGAGTTCCCTTCTATGTTATTTGTCATTTTTCCCTTGCTGCTTTCAATAATTTTTCTTTGTCTTTAATTTTGTCAATTTGATTACTATGTGTCTCAGCGTGTTTCTCCTTGGGTTTATCCTGTATGGGACTCAGTGCACTTCCTGGACTTAGGTGGCTATTTCCTTTCCCATGTTAGGGAAGTTTTCAACTATAATCTCTTCAAATATTTTCTCGGGTCCTTTCTCTCTCTCTTCTCCTTCTGGGACCCCTATAATGCGAATGTTGTGCGTGTAATGCTGTTGCAGATGCCTCTTAGGCTGTCTTCATTTCTTTTCATTCTTTTTTCTTTATTCTGTTCCACAGCAGTGAATTCCACTATTCTGTCTTCCAGGTCACTTATCTGGTCTTCTACCTCAGTTATTCTGGTATTGACTCCTTCTAGTGTAGTTTTCATTTCAGTTATTGTATTGTTCATCTCTGTTTGTTTGTTCTTTAATTCTTCCAGGTTTTTGTTAATCATTTCTTGCATCGTCTTGATATTTGCCTCCATTCTTTATCTGCGGTCCTGGATCATCTTCACTATCATTATTCTGAATTATTTTTCTGGAAGGTTGGCTATCTCCACTTCATTTAGTTGTTTTTCTAGGGTTTTATCTTGTTCCTTCATCTGGTACATAGCCTTCTGCCTTTTCATCTTGTCTATCTTTTTTTGAATGTGGCTTTTGTTCCACAGGCTGCAGGATTGTAGTTCTTCTTGCTTCTGCTGTTGCCTTCTGGTGGATGAGGCTATCTAAGAGGCTTGTTGAGTTTCCTGATGGCAGGGACTGGTGGTGGATAGAGTTGACTGTTTCTCTGGTGGGCAGAGCTCGGTAAAACTTTAATCCGCATAACTGCTGATGGATGGAGCTGGGTTCCCTCCCTGTTGATTGTTTGGCCTGAGGCAACCCAACACTGGAACTTACCTGAGCTCTTTGGTGGCACTAATGAGAGACTCTGGGAGGGCTCACGCCAAGGAGTACTTCCAAGAACTTCTTCTGCCAGTGTCCTTGTCCCCTCGGTGATCCACAGCCACCCCATCCTCTGCAGGAGACCCTCCAACACTAGCAGGTAAGTCTGGTTCAGTCTCCCCTGGGGTCACTGCTCCTTCCCCTGGGTCCCAGTATGCACACTACTGTGTGTGTGCCCTCCAGAGTGGAGTCTCTCTTTCCCCCCAGTCCTGTCAAAGTCCTGCAATCAGATTCCACTAGGTTTCAAAGTCTGATTCTCTAGGAATTCCTCCCTCCATTGTCAGACCCCCAGGTTGGGAAGCCTGACATGGGGCTGAGAACCTTCATTCCAGTGGGTGGACTTCTGTGGTATAAGTGTTCTCCAGTTTGTGAGTCACGCACCCAGCAGTTATGGGATTTGATTTTACTGTGATTGCACCCCTCCTACCATCTCATTGTGGCTTCTCCATTGTCTTTGGATGTGGGGTATCTTTTTTGGTGAGTTCCAGTGTCTTCCTGTGGATGATTGTCCAGCATCTAGTTGTGATTCTGGTTTCTCACAAGAGGGAGTGAGAGCACGTCCTTCTACACCACCATCTTGGTTCTCCCCTTAATTTTAATAGAAACAACAGCTCTTTTTTCCATCCTGCTGGTTAAAAAAATAGTAGCAAATATAAGGGACAAGATATTTCCCTTCTTAGCCTCCTCCCTACCTTCTGAACTTACCATCGAATGATTCTCTTGTAATTTTAAGTAATCTGTGAAAGATATCATGGTTCCATTTTTTCAGCAACAATATAAAAAACATAACTTTCATCAATATAGAAAAGCAACAGAGAAGAAAACTATAACAGTTCTCTTACAGAAGAAATGAGGCATGAGGAAGGGTAATTAGTATTAAACATTTTAGGAAAGGAATTCCCTGGTGGTCCAGCGGCTAGGGCTCTGCACTTCCACTGCAGGGGGCATGGGTTCAATCCCTGGTTGTGGAACTAAGATCCCATATGCCTCAGTGTGTGACCAAAAAATAGAAAAACAAAAGATTTTAGGAGAAATAGCACGTATGTCTCACTCCTAGACATGTCTCTGGTACAAGCTAGAGGTGAGGGGCAGTTTGGTGATGCTGTCCATGCAGAGTGGAGCAGGGGAACCCCCACCTGAGCACTGCCAGCAGAGGCCAAGGTCCCCCCAGAGGGGAGAACAGAGGTGTGAAGTGGGGTTGGAGGTGGGGCAGCCTGGAGCTGAGCCAGTGTTAGCAGACACAGTATCTGGATGGATGTGCAGGTGCTGCTCCTCCCTGGGAGAGGGCCGTAATCCACAGAGGCCCGTCAGCTGTGCAGGTGAGGGACAGCAACCAAGGGCAACATGACTGAATTGCTAAGGTCTAGGACATTTGGCTTGTTCACATCATTTTATGCCCAGAAATCCTTCTCTTTAATCAATTCATGACCTTAACTTTTTAAAAACTTTGACCCAGAACTTCATCTCCCCTGGGGGTGTTCAACATTTCCTGATAGCGGGTATGTGCTAGACCCCAGCTACATGCTGGAGTCAGAGTGAATCAGGGCATGGAACCGTCCATGAGGGCTCTGAGGACCCAAAGAGGGTCATCTGAACAGGTGAAGTAGACTGCAGTGGGTAAATACTGTGAAGAGATGAGCAGAGGGCCTCGTGGGGACACCAGGGATAGAGAAATTGATACCTTCCAGGAAAAGCAGGAGGTGACATTTGAGCTGTGTCTTCAAGGAAGAGCTGAGGTTTTGCTGGCCTGGAATGGAGACAAGAGTGTCTCCATGTGGGAAGGCTTAGAGGTGAAGCCTCGCAGTAATTAGGACAGAGCTGAGGCTGGAACAGACGTGTGGAATGTTTGTCAGAAGCCTTATTGAATGTAAGTGTGGATGTTGTGCTCGAGCTACTGTAACCCAAACCACAGACTGGGTGGCATTAAGCCCAGACATTACTTTTCTCACAGCTCTGAGGCTAGAAGTCCAAGATCAAGTGTTGGCAGGATTGGTTTGTCCTGTACCATCTCTCCTTGGCTTGCATCTGCCACCTTTTTGCTGTGTCTTCACATGCCCTTTTCTCTGTATGGGCCAGTCTACCTGGTGTCCATCTATGTGTCCAAATTTCCTCTCCTTAAAAGAACCTGGTGGAGTGAATTAGAGTCACACACTACAGCCTCTTGTAATGTTAATTACCTCTTTAAAGTCCCTATATCTAAATATAGTCATATTGTGAGTTACTTGGGTTTAGGGCTTCAGATGTGAATTTGTGGAACCCAATTCAGCCCCATGGACATTTTGCCTTGTTGTGAGTGTGTTTCCTTCATGTCTTGTTCATGGCATGAATTGTGTATGTAAATGATCCATGTTAATAGCCCTGAAGTCTTTGCTGGATGTGGGTAAGGTGAGGGATGGGTTAGCTGGTTTGCTGGGATGAGTGGGGTGGGAGGGAGTTGTGGAAAAGAGGGACCCTCCTCCTGAGTTCCACAGTGTTGACCTGGTTCTCTGCTTCCACCGCCATCCCTTGAGGACTTGGAAGGACTTAAGTCTTTGTTTGAGTCTTAATTATGTCTCTGATAAACAGTGAGACCCAGGACCAAGTCACTTATCCTTCTGAAGCCACACAGTTGTCATTGGTAAAGTAGATAAAAGACCCTTTCCTCTTCCATGATCTGCTGTGAAGAGTCCACAGTGGCTCATATGTACAGTACCTTCAAAAATTATATATCTTTTCAAATATGATGACAGTTTCTCCATCTCTGCAGCATAGAACTGACCCTTTTAAGCCTTCCCTCTGCTTTGTGACCAGTGCTCCTGAGTATCAATGAGATAACTTTTTCCTGCTGGGAAGAGGACTAAGAGCAAAGGCTCTGTTTAGGAAGGTGGTCAGGAGCACATGCAGAGGCAGCATCCTAGTTCAGATCCCACACTCTCCCCTGGCTCACTGCAAAGCAGGGAAACAGGCCTTCCCTTGAGCTGGTACTTTTCATGAATTAATGACATCCTTTCCTCTATCAGCTTGTCTTCTTCCTCATCTTCCTCTGATGTGAGTTAAACCCTGGTCTTACTTTTCTCCCCTCCTTCCTCCATCTTTCTCTGTCTCTCTGTTTTTTTTTAAATAAGAATAGTTGTTTTTATTTTTTTATTGAGGTATAGTTAATTTACAATATTATATTAGTTTCAAGTGTACAATATGGTGATTCAAAATTTTTATAGATTATACTCTATTTAAAGTTATTAGAAAATATTGGCTATATTCTCTGTGCTGTACAGCATATCCTTGTAGTTTATGTGTTTCGTACAGAGTAGTTTGTGCCTCTTAATCACCTTAATCTTGCCCCTCTCCCCCTCTCTTTCCCCACTGGTAACCACTAGTTTGTTCTCTATATCTGTGAGTCTGCTTCTTTCTTGTTAAATTTACTAGTTGGTTGTATTTTTTAGATTCCACATATAAGTGATATCATACAGTATTTGTCTTTTTCTGACTTGTTTTACTTAGAGTAATACCATCCAAGTCCATCCATTGTTGTTGCAAATGGCACAATTTCATTTTCTTTTATAGTGAGTGGTACTCCATTGTATATATATACACACCACATCTTCTTTATCCATTCATCTGTTGATGGACACTTAGGTTGCTTCCATGTCTTGGCAATTGTAAATAATACTGAGATGAACATTGGGGTGCATGTGTCTTTTCAAATTAGTGTTTTCATTTTCTTCAGAAAATTCCAGGAGCAGAATTGCTGGGTCATATGGTAACACTATTTTAGTATTCTTGAGGAACCTCCATATTGTTTTCCATAGTGGCTGCACCAACTTACACTCCCACCAACAGTATACGAGGGTTCCCTTTTCTCTACATCCTTACCAATATTCATTATTTGTGGTCTTTTTGATGATAGGCATTCTGATGGGTGTGAGGTGATATCTCATTGTGGTTTAGGTTTGCATTTTTCTGCTGATTAGCTGTATTGAACATCTTTTCATATGCCTGTTGGCCAGTTGTATATCTTCTTTGGATATCTACTCATGTTTTCTGCTCACTTTTAATTGGGTGTTTTGATATTGAGTTGTATGAGCTATCTATGTGTTTTGGATATTAACCCCATATCATTTTCAAATATTTTCACCCATCCAGTAGGCTGTCTTTTTGTTTTGTCAGTGATTTCCTTTGCTGTGCAAAAGCTTTTGTCTGTTTTGTCCTTCCTTCCTTCCTCCCTCCCTTCCTTCTTTCCTTCAGATATAATTGAGATATAGTTGACATACCACAAGATTCACCTTCTTAAAATGTACAATTCAGTGACTTTTGTATATTCACAAAGTTGGGCAACCATTGCCACTATCTAATGGCATAATATTTCATCACCTCCAGAAGCAACCCTCCTTCCTCAATCCCTGGCAACCACTAATCTACTTTATTCTTTAAATTGTGATATAATTCACATACCATAAAACCCACCCTTTAAAAGTATGTAATTCAGCAGTTTTTCGCATACTCACAAAGTTGTACAACCATCACCACTATCTAATTCCAGAATATTTTCTTCACCACAAAAAGAAATCCTGTATCCATTAACATTCACTCCCCATTCATCCAACCCCTAGTTATTGGCACCCACTCATCCATTTCCTATTTCTATGGATTTGCCTATTCTGGACATTTCATACAAATGACATCATTCAATGTGTGTCCTTTTGCATCCAGCTGCTTTCAGTTAGCATACTCTTTTCAATGTTCATTCATGTTGAGGCATGTATTAGTACATCATACCTTTTTATTGCTGAGTCCCTGAATAAAACATAAACTCACAACTATTTTTCTTTAAGTAGACAAGTATGTATCAGCACATCATTTTTTTCATTGCTGAATGGTATTCCACTGCATGGATAAGACCACGTTTTGTTTTAGCCAGTCAGCAGTTGACACACATTTAGGTTTTTTCACTTTTTGCCTATTATGAATTATGCTACTGTGAACATTTGTGTGCAAGTTTTTGTGTGAGTTTGTTTTCACTTCCTTTAGGTATATACCTGGGAGAGGAATTGCTGTATCAGATGGTAATTCATTGTTTCACATCTTGAAGTGCCAAAGTGTTATCCAAAGTGGCTGCATCATTTTGTATTCCCACCAACAATGTATGAGGGTTCTAATTACTCTACGTCCTCACCAACATTTTTTATTGCCATCTTTTTTAAGTCATCCTAGTGGTGTGACATGGATGTCTCATTGCAGTTTCGATTTGCATCCCTAATAACTAATGATGTTCAGCATCTTTTCATGTGCTTATTGCTATTCACATATCTTCTTTGGAGAAATATCTCTTCAAATGATTTGCTTATTTTTTGGAGTATTTGTCTTTTACTGTTTTTACATATCTTAGTAAATAATTCTTATTTATTTATTTATATATTATGGTTATTAGATTCTTACCAGATATATACTTTGCAAATATTTTCTATCATGCTGTGGCTTTTCTTTTCATTTTGTTGATAGTGATCTTTAAACCTCAAACATGTTTAATTTTGATAAAGCCAAATTTGTCTATTTTTTCTTTGGTGCTTGTGCTTCCAGTGACAAGCTTTTGGGTAGAATTTCTACAGGTAGAAAAGGGAGCTCATCAGGGACCAGGGAAAAGCTATTTCCATCACTGCAATTCTAACCAAGTGCTATTGAGCCCTCAGCCTTTAAGCCTTTGAAGTGATAGGTCTTGGGGGGGAAGATCCTTGCCCTCAAGAACATGCTATACATCTGGGAACCATAGGAACACCCTTAGAGAACAAGAGTTTTGGAAAGCAGTACAGCGTTGCATAGGTGCTGATTGTGCTTGTAGCAGGAAAGAGCCTGACAGGACCGAAGGTGGTCAGAGAAAGTATTTGCTGAGTCTTGAATTATCAAAGTACAGGGTGAGGGAGGGTATTAATATTTATTAAGTACATACTAATTGCTAAGCACTGTGATAGGCTCTTTACATCCTTGATCAAAGTCAATCCCCCCTGCCTACATGGCAGGAAAATAAACAATGAAATGATGGCTGGAGAAGGTTAAATATCCTTCCAGAAATCACAGGTGTGGTAGGTTTTGGTACTGGACCTTTCTCAAAGAACTTTCTATTATACGATGTCCCAATGCCCTTAGCATCTCTAGAGCCTAGGAGAGGTGGAAGGGAGCCAGCGCAGTGCAGGGTGCAGAAACGAGTCTTCTCTTTGTTCACCCGAACGTTTGTCCTTCTGCACCTGACATGTTGATATTCCTCTCATGTTGGAAAGGCCAGGGTGGTGCATGTAGCTGTGAGACAAATCCCTTTAATGAATTTTTTCTCTTCTGCCTGGAACCTGGGCAATGTGCTTCCAATGCCCCCTTGATCGTCCTCATCTTCTCTTTGTTAATACACTTGAGTGAGCAAGCGCCCGGCAAGGCACAGGGAGCCAGAGAATCATGGTGAGGATAGACTTAGCTCAGAGCATTAGAGGACAGTGAGGAGGGGACACCAGGATTAGGTGGAGTGAGAAAGGAACAGGTAGAGGAAGGAGGAATGGGCTCACCATTCACTATCAGACATTCACTGAATCCCCTGGTTCAAGTCTGACCCTTCACTCCTGCCTCCTGCTGTTCCTGGAGTCCAGAGGCTGGAGCTCTCTGATAAATGTCTCAGCTTTGGGGGGGGCAGAGGTGGATGCCTGTTCTTCAGTGTAGGGTGTTGTGAGCAGTGGAAATCTAACTGCTTCTTGCAACTTCCTTACTGATTTATAACTCAAACATTCTCTCATTTTGCAGTTCCTTGTGGCTCCAATTCCAGAGACTTTATGGGTTCCACTGGGTCCAGTGACTGCTTCTAGTCCACCCTCACCAGGCCTTTAGGTTTCACATCCCTGCTCTATCAAGCCATCTACCAGCCCACCCTCTGTCTTCTTTCTCCATGTATTATCGTTCAGTGTTACAAGTGCTTGTGTTTCCTCCAGGGTGAGGTGTGCACTCTGTCTCCCATTCTCCTTGTGGTGTTTGGATGGTTTCTGAGAGGAGAGGAAGGCAGAAATATCTTTCCTCTGTCATCTTGAAAGCTGGAAGGCTGCCTGAGAATTGTAAAGGCATTATTCCATTGACTCCCAGTGTCCAGTGCTGCTAACAAAAAGAACAATGCAGTTATTATTGTTTTGTAGTTGATCTGCTCCTCTGTCTAGGAAAGGGTAGTATCTATTCTTTATACTTGACCTACTGAAATGTCACAATGATGTGTCTAGGTGGGGTTTTAATTTGTTTTTCCTCCTCGACATTTGCTAGACTTTGAAGATTTATGTCTGACCTCAGGGGAGGAATATGTGCTGATGTTATTACGTTCATATTTCTTTGTTAAATTCTTCCCATTCGTGTCATCTTTTTTTTTCCTTTTTTCCCCTGGAAAGTCTGTTGATTAGTGTTGAACTCTGGGTTCATCACCCCTATCTTAAATAATTTCTTGGTCATTTTTTGTCTTTGTCTTTTTTCTCTGCTCTGAGAGATCTAAGGCACAGACAGGCAAGGGGGAGAGAGGAAGGTGTAGCACCCCAGCACAAGATGTGGAGAAGGAGGAGCAGCACATCACAAATGCTTCAGGGGAGTTAGGGAGAGAGGGGCTGGCAGTGTGGGGTTCCAGGGTCCTGAGCTTCTTGCCCTCTGTGGCCACATGAATCTCCAGGCCAGGCGGCCTCTGAGAGTGACAGCCAGCCTTGATGGGGTCTGACTGGCTAAAGTTCCAGGTCCTGTAACAAATGCTTTGAAGCTGGTGTTACTTATAACAAAAAAAAAATGGAAGCACGATGAACAGCAAGTCCCTCAAAATTAGTTGGTTACCTCCCAACCACCCCCAGCCTAAGCCAACAATCCAGAGGCTTCCCCAGGAGACTCAGTGACACAGCACTTTCAGACGCAGCAGAGGGAAACTTCATACCCTCTTCTTGATCTCATCCCTGGGAGCCTCCACCCCTCTCTGGCTACATAGATCCTGCACAGATGAGGACCTCTACTGGGTGGACATTCAGGTTGGAAGTGACTCCATCTTGGCTGCAGTCCTCAGGGCTTGTCCCCGAGAGCACATGAGGCCATTCTGTTACTTCTCTGGAGTATTTGGGAGTGTTTTCCCTGTTGAACAAGCTCCACTCCTCCAGACTCCTGACTGTTGAACAACAAGGGAGGGAGAGGTCCTCTCTCTTCCTTGGTCATTTTACTGATGTCACACAGTGGGATCCAACTTTTCTGTGATTTCTCTGCAAACTTTGATAGCACTGGCCTCACATTGTCCTCAGTCTTGGCTCTCCCAACCCCTGCCACTGAGAAAGTGGCCCCCTGTCCCCATTTCCCTGACCACCTACTGATCATGGATGTGTGCACATCAGCCTCTCCTCTGATGCATGGGATCCCCGGTCCTATGGGCCCATCACTTGCCCACAATGAGCCACATCCACCTCCCTCTCAGGCTTCTCAATCTCCTTCAGGATCACGCACAAAACATTTATGCTTGGGGCCCTTCCAGATCTGCATGAGTTCCAGGTGATTGGGACTAAGAACAAGGAGACCAACACCACAAGGGATGATCACCCCAAGCTTTGCCCTCTGACCTGTCTGTAACTAAGAGGAGCAGGGTACAGGCCAGAGGGGAGCCACACAGGAGCTGGGTGCCCTGCTGGCTCCACGAGCAGAGGCACACTATGACCCACATCACCATCTTCCTGTGGTTCCTTCCTCAGGGGCACACTCAGAGCCACAGGCACTTTCTTATTATCTCCTCCTCTCTGGGCCGCAGCTGTCCCAACATCCCAGAGAGCAGCTGGCCTGCTGGTATTTCCTTTGGTTCTCTGAGAAGAAGACTCTCCCAGCAACCTGCATGACATGTAAGTCCAGGTCTGGCATGTTTCTGAGTGTGAGGGACACAGGGCCAGTGCACAGGCTCTGATGAGGAGATTTGTGCTCCCCGGCTACCTATAGGATCCGGAGACCTCAGAGGTGATCCAGGTAGAAAATGGACACCTCTCTCACCTCCTCACTTCCCTAGGTATGGCATTTACATTGCACAGGAGGTCAGGAGAAAGGATGGGTCCATGTCCCATGCTTCCCCACACCCACATCATAGTGCTGTGTTTAGCAGAAAAGACTTTGAATGTCTAGTGTGAGCATAGAAACAGGGTTGACCTGGGGCAGTGTGAGGGCCTAAGTTTCCCAAACACTCAAGCAAAGCACAACAGAGACAGAGAACTAAGAA
The DNA here is from genome assembly GCF_949752795.1 of Hyperoodon ampullatus. NCBI lineage: Eukaryota > Metazoa > Chordata > Mammalia > Artiodactyla > Ziphiidae > Hyperoodon > Hyperoodon ampullatus. The sequence goes on from NC_136920.1 coordinate 89,722,345, forward strand.
GCCAGGAGCAGATTCATACTCCCTTGAATTGAATCTAACTTTGATGTAACATGGTTTTTGAGGGCTCTCAGAAAGCTTACCTGGAGCAGTAAGTATAAGTGAAATCAGTATGGATTTGCCATGTCTATGGTGGTGAAGAATGTTACGTCTTCTAATTTCTTTACTCATCTTTAATCTTACTCCCAGCCACCATGTGCCGGGTTGGCAGAGAACTCAATCTCTGTCATTATTAGGGGTTTTCCCATTGTCATCTCCTTTGAGGGAGTGTATTCCACATCAGTGGAAGCCTGTCAGGTTTGTCCGAACTTAGGGTGGAGCTGCCGGTGCTGAAGCTCCTTGGCCCATGTTTTTGTTTCTTGCTTGGGCCCCACACTGATTCCTGCCAAGTCTGAAATCCATGAAGATGAGGGGCCCCCTTCTTGAGTGTACTACCAGCCACCTCCCACCACCACCTCTCTGAGGTCACCTGCTCCTTCAGGCACTTCCAGGACCAAGAAGGGGGCCTAGGATCCCAGTTCCCTTCCACTTCTGGGAGAAATGTATTTCTCCTTTCAAATATTTATGGAGCAGTTGCCGTATGTCAGTCATTGTTCTAGATATCCTGATATTACTACTGAATCAGGTCCAGATGCTTGCCACTTGAAAATCAATAGAGAGAGAGGGAGAGAGAAAAACACTGGTAGAAAGGAAACTTGTTTTTAATCAGAATGCTGGCAATCTGGGGAGATGGTGGACTCAATGTCCCCCCAAAAAACACCTCTGAAGATTCTGCTTGGCCATGAAGGCTTTTAAAGGGAAGTAATCTTAGTTAATCATTTGACACAGGGGGTCAGAGTCATCGCCATCCCCCCACTGTGTGCAGGCTTGTATGCCAGTTTGTCGACTTCTTGTGATTTTTCTTTAGATGCTCCTATTCACAAAGTCTGTTCAGATTACTGAAGGGGAAGCTAGGGAAGAGATCTGGTCATCTGTTAATTACTTATTCTTCATTTCTACTTCTTTGATCTATGGAAAGAACCAACAAGTTAGGCAAAATACTGTGTGATCAAAAGCTTTGAAAGTTGTGCTTGGGCCAGAGATGAGTAAAGCATGGGGGGTGCCTGGTTTAAGGTTAGTGACAAGACAAAGGGGGCTCCTGCAGAGAGGTCTTTCCTGCAAAGAGCTCTTTCCTGCCAAAAGCTGCTAATACTGGGATACTCAGTAAATTGAACAGGAAAAAAAAAATTAAACCCATTTTAAATTGGGGTGACAGAAACATTAAGTATAATAACAAATAGAGTCTTCTTACAGGTGATAAGTACTATCGGGGAAAATAGCCCCTGATATGGGGATTCGTGAATGCTGGGATTGTGGGTGTGTTTTTAAGGAAGTGGCAGCTTAGTCCTCTTTAAGGATGGAATCTTTGGGCCAAACGTGAAGAGAGGGAGTTAGCCATGCAGGTCACAGGAAAGGGGCATTCCTGGTAGAGAGAGTAGTGGAGAGAGAGACAGAGACAGAGAATGGGGGAGAGCTGCTGGGAAAGTTGAGTGAAAGAGCATCTGACTGACTTGACTCTGGAAGGATCACTCTGATTACTCTACGGAGCAGACAGTTGAGGTAGGCAGCACTGTTCAGAAGCAGGGAGACAAACTGGGAGCATTTTATAGTAATCCAGTAGAGAGAAAATGGTGGCTCAGATCCAGGTAGTAGAAGTGCAGTGGGGAGAAGTGATGCACTCGAAGGCGTTCACCTCTCTCTCCTCCTTTCTATGAAAAACTCTCAATGGCATCAGGTTTCCAGATTAAAAAATCAGAAAGAGATTGTCCTCAAATGACTGCTTGTGCAGCATAAGACCTCCTGTGAGGCAAGGGAATACAAAGGACCTGGAAACTTCATGGAGTTAGGGCTAATCTAAGAAGGGAAAAGAAAATGAGGAGAGAGGAAAAGAAAAAGCAGTGTCAGTAAATTATCCTGAAACACACATTTTTCTTTTTGTCCTTTAGTTAAACATCATATGAAGGGAAAAGAAAATGAGGAGGAGAGAGGAAAAGAAAAAGCAGTGTGTCAGTAAATTATCCTGACACACACTTTTTTTTTTTTTTAATCCTTTAGTTAAACATCATATGACGGGAAAAGGGGGTTTTAGGGGAGATTTGTAAAGCAACAGCAGCTGGCTGGCAGAATTCCTTTGTTGGTCTCCCACAGTCAAATAAAAAGAGAGGAGAGAGGTGTTTGGCAGAACTCCCAGGGCATGGCAGAGATACCTGGCCTGGTGGGAGCTTCTGGGACCATTGCTGGGTGGTCTTTGGTAGACACCATATGTTTGTATGGGAACTGGATAAAAAGATTGTCCACCAGCTTCATTTGCAATTTTGGGTGACCTCCATTCCATGACCTGGGGTGCTCCCTCCCCACACCCTGCCGTTCCTACAGTGACAGTGGTAGCTATCTACCAATTCTTCTCATTATTTTAAGAACTTTCCACCCATTTTGCCAATCAAATATCTCACATAGCACCTTTTCATGTGTCTGTTGGCCACCCATATGTCTTCTTTGGGAAAATGTCTGTTTGGATTCTCTGCCCATTTTTTTAATCAGCTTCTTTCTGTTTTTGATGTTGAGTAGCATGCATTCTTTGTATACTTAGATATTAACCCCTTATCAGATATATCATTTGCAAATATCATCACCCATTCAGTAGGCAGCCTTTTCATTTTGTTGATGGTTTCCTTCATGTGTAAACCTTTTTAGTTTTATGTAGTCCCATTTCTTTGTTTCCTCTGGTTTTCCTTGCCTGAAGAGACATATCCAAAAAAATATTACTAAGACCAATGTCAAAGTGTGCACTGCCTATGTTTTCTTCTAAAGTTTTATGGTTTCAGGTCTTACATTTAAGACTTTAATCAATTTTGAATTTATTTTTGTGCATGGTATATGTAGTCAGTTTCTTTTGCATGCAGCTGTCTAGTTTTCCCAACACCATTTATTGAAGAGACTATCTTTTCCACCATTGTATATTCTTGACTCTTTTGTCATAGATTAATTGCCCATATAAGTGTGAGTTCACTTTTGTGTTCTTTATTCTGTTCCATTGATCTATGGGTCTGTTTTTGTGCCAGTGTCATACTGTTTTGATTACTGTACCTTTGTAGTATAGTTTGAAATTGGGGTGTGTGATAACTCCACCTTTGTTCTTCTTTCTCAAGATTGTTTTGGCTATTTGGGGTCTTTTGTGTATCCATATAAATTTTAGAATTATTCATTCTACTTCTATGAAAAATGTCATAGTTATTTTGATTGGGATTGCATTGAATCTGTAAATTGCCTTGGATAGTATGGTCACTTTGCACTTTGACAATATTAATTCTTCCAATCCATGAGCATGGTATATCTTTCCATCTGTTTTTGTCATCTTTGATATATTTCATCAGTATCTTCTAGTACTCAAAACAGAGGTCTTTTACCTCCTTAGTTAAGTTTATTCCTAGGTATTTTATTATTTTTGGTGTGATTATAAATGGGATTGTTTTCTTAATTTCTCTTTCTGATAGTTCATTGTTAGTGTAAAGAAATGCAACAGATTTCTGTGTATCAATTTTGTATTCTGCAACTTTGCCGAATTCATTAATGAGTTCTAGTAGATTTTTGTGGCTTCTTTAGGATTTTCTGTATATAGTATCATGTTATGTAGAAACAGTGACAGTTTTACTACTTCCTTTCTAATTTGGATACCCTTTATTACCTTTCCTTGTCTGATTGCTGTGGCTAGGATTTTAATATATGTTGAATAAAAGTGGTGAGAGTGGGCATCCTTGTCTCGTTCCTGGTCTTAGAGGAAATGCTTTCAGCTTTTCATCATTCAGTATTATGTTAGTTGTGGGCTTTTCATATATGGCCTTTATTATGCTGAGGCATGTTCCCTGTATACTCACTTTCTGGAAATTTTGTATCATAAATAGATGTTGAATATTGTCAAAAGATTTTCTGCATCTATTGAAATAATCATATGATTTTTATTTTTCAATTTGTTAAAGTGGTGTATCACAATGATTGATTTGCAGTATTGAACCATATTTGCATCTCTGGGAGAAACCCAATGTGATCACAGTGTATGATCCTTTTAATGAATTGTTGGATTTGATTTGCTAATATTTAATGGAGGATTTTTGCATTTAAGTTCATCAGTGATATTGGCATGTAATTTGATTTTTTTGTAATATCTTCATCTGGTTTTGGTATGAGGGTGAGGCTGGCCTTGTAGAATGAGTTTGGAAGTGTTCTTTTTTTTATTTTTTTTTGCGGTACGTGGGCCTCTCACTGTTGTGGCCTCTCCTGTTTTGGAGCACAGGCTCTGGACGCGCAGGCTCAGTGGCCATGGCTCACGGGCCCAGCCGCTCTGCGGCATGTGGGATCTTCCCAGACAGGGGCACGAACCTGTGTCCCCTGCATCGGCAGGTGGACTCTCAACCGCTGCACCACCAGGGAAGCCCTGGAAGTGTTCTTTCCTCTACAATTTTTTAGAATAGTTTGAGAAGGATAGGTGTTAACTGTTCTCAAAAGGTTTGGTAGAATTCACCTGGGAAGCTGTCTGGTCCTAGAATTTTTTTTTCCATCATCTTTATTGGACCACAGTTACCCTACAATGGTGTGTTAGCTTCTGCCCCACAACAAAGCGAATCAGATATACACATACATATGCTACCATATCTCTTCCCCCTTGCGTCTCCCTCCCTCACACCCTCCCCATCCCACCCCTCCAGGTGTTCACAAACCAACGACCTGATCTCCCTATGCTATGCAGCCGCTTCCCACCAGCAATCCACTTTACACTTGGTAGTGTATGTAGGTCCATGCCACTCTCTCACTTTGTCACAGCTTACCTCTCCCCCTCCCCATATCCTCAAGTCCATTCTCTAGTAGGTCTGTGTCTTTATTCCCATCTTACCCCTAGGTTCTGCACAACCTTTTTCTTTTTTTTCCTTAGATTCCATACATATCTGTTAGCATACATTATTTGTTTTTAACTTTCTGTCTTACTTCACTCTGTATGACAGACTCTAGGTCCATCCACCTCACTACAAATAAGTCAATTTCATTTCTTTTTATGGCTGAGTAATATTCCATTGTATATATGTGCCACATCTTCTTTATCCATTCATCTCTTGATGGACACTTAGGTTGCTTCCATGTCCTGGCTATTGTAAATAGAGCTGCAAGGAATATTGTGATACATGATTCTTTTCGAATTATGGTTTACTCAGGGTATATGCCCAGTAGTGGTAGTGCTGGGTCGTATGGTAGTTCTATTTTTAGCTTTTAAGGAACCTCCATACTGTTCTCCATAGTGGCTGTATCAATTTACATTCCCACCAACAGTGCAAGAGGGTTCCCTATTCTCCACACCCTCTCCAGCATTTATTCTTTCTTGATTTTTTTTTTTTTTTTTTTTTTTTTTTTTTTTGCAGTACATGGACCTCTCACTGTTGTGGCCTCTCCCGTTGCAGACGACAGGCTCCAGACGCACTGGCTCAATGGCCATGGCTCATGGGCCTAGTCACTCCACAACATGTGAGATCTTCCCAGACCGAGGCACGAACCCATGTCCCCTGCATCGTCAGGCGGACTCCCAACCGCTGCGCCACCAGCAAAGCCCTGTTTCTAAATTTTTTGATGATGGCCATTCTGACAGGTGTGAGATGATATCTCATTGTAGTTTTGATTTGCACTTCTCTAGTGATTAATGATGTTGAGCATTCTTTCATATGTTTGTTGACAATCTGCATATCTTCTTTGGAGAAATGTCTATTTAGCTCTTCTGCCCATTTTTGGATTGAGTTGTTTGTTTTTTGTTATTGAGCTGTATGAGCTGCTTGACTTTTGTTTTTTGGGAATTTTTTTATTACTGATTCAATTTCATTACTGGTAATTGGTCTGTTCATATTCTCTATTTCTTATTGGTTCAGTCTTGTGAGATTGTACATTCCTGGGAATTTGACCTTTTCTTCTAGGTTGCTTATTTTATCAGTGTATAATTGTTCATAGTAATTTCTTTTGATCCTTTGTATTTCTGTGGTGTCAGTTGTAACTTCTCATTTTTCATTTCTGATTTTATTGATCTGGGCCCTCTCTCTCCTTTTCTTGATGAGTCTGGCTAAAGGTTTACCATATATATCTTATCAAAGAGCCAGCTCTTAATTTCATTGATCTTTTCTAAATAAATTTCTACTTCATTTATTTCTGCTCTGATCTTTGATTTCTTTCCTTCTACTAACTTTGGGTTTTGCTTGTTCTCCTTTTTATAGTTCCATTAGGTGAAATATTAGATTGTTGCTTTAGGATTTTTGTTTCCTGCAGTGTGCTTGTATTGCAATAAACTGCCTTTAGAACTGCTTTTGCTGAGTCCAATAAATTTAGATTATTGTGTTTTTGCTTTGTCTTCAGGTATTTTTGGACTTCCTCTGATTTCTTCAGTGATCCATTGGTTGTTTATTAGCATATTCCTTAACCTCCATGTGTTTGTGTTTTTTGTGGTTTTTCCTTGTAGCTGATTTCTAGTTTATAGATTTATGGTTGGAAAAGATGCTTGATAAGATTTCAATTTTCTTAAATTTACTGAGACTTGTTTTGTGGCCTGGTATGTGACCTATCCTGAAGAATGTTCCATGTACACTGAATGTATATCCTGCTGTTTTTAGATGGATTGTTTTGATATATCTATTGATTCCAGCTGTTCTAAAATATCATTTAAAGCCAGTGTTTCCTTATTGATTTTCTGCCTATGTGATCTCTCCATTGATTTAGGTAGGGTGTTAAAGTTCCCTACCATTATTATGTTACTGCCAATCACTCCTTTTACGTCTGTTAATATTTGCTTTAGGTTTTCAGGTGATTCTATGTTGGGTGCATACCTGTTTAAAATTGTTATATTTTCTTCTTGGATTGATCCCTTGATCATTATGTAGTGTCCTTCTTTGTCTCTTATAACAGTCTTTATTTTAAAGTCTATTTTGCCTAGTATGAATGTTGAGACTTTGGCTATCTTTTGATTTCCATTTGCATGGAATACCATTTTACATTGCCTCAATTTCAACCTGTGTGTGTCTTTAGATCTGAAGTATTTCTCTTCTAGACAGCATATATATGGGTCCTGTTTTTGTATCCATTCAGTCACTCTGTCTTTTGATAGGAATATTTAGTCTATTTACATTTAAAGTAATTATTCATAGGTATGTACTTATTCCCATTTTGTTCATTTGGGGGAGTTGTTTTTGTAGACATTTTTTGTTCCTTTCTTCTTTTGCTTTCTTCCCTTGTGATTTCATATTTTTTTTTCTTTTGGCTGTGCCACACAGCATATGGGATCTTAGTTCCCTGAGCAGGGATCAAAACCATGCCCCCTGCAGTGGAAGCATGGAGTTTTAATCACTAGACTACCAGGGAAGTCCTTTAATATCTATCTTTAATGTTATATTTGGATTCCTTTCTTTTGTGTGTGTGTGTGTATATATCTATTATGGATTTTTGGATTGTGCTTACCATGAAGTTTATATATACCACTATATATCTATGGGTTCTAGGTTGGGTGGTGGTGGGGTGGGGTTCCCAAATTTATTGTCAGCCTGCTGGTGGACAGAGCTAGTTCCTATCATGCCTGGCTGTTGTGTCTGGCATGTACCAAAGCTGGCATCAGACTGCTGGTAAGAGGGGCCAGATCCCAGGGTGGCTGGTTGAGGGGTACAGAATGTCTTGGAGCTGCTGTAGGCCTGCTGGTGTGTGTGACGTGGGGGTCCCAGAGCTGGTGTCAGCCTACTGTTGGGCAGAGCTGGGTCTTAGGGTCTCTGGCTCTAGTGATCTTAGAGTTGGTATTGGCCTCCTGGTGGGTGGGTTCAGGTCCCAAAAGAGGGCTGCAGGGTCCTGGGAGTCCTGTGGCTGGTGCAGTGGTGGGCAGTGCCAGGTCTTGTGTCCTCTGTTGGCCAGAGCGGGGTCTTTTGGCCTCTGGGAGCTCAGGGACTCCAAAGGAAGCCAGCCTGCTGTTGCATGGAGCCATGTACCCACCCAGCTAGCTTCTTGGCCTAAGGTGTTCCAGTACTGTAAACAACAGGCTGGTGGGGAGGGGGTAGGTCCCAGTGTTTATTAACAAGAGGGAGGATTGTAAATTGATGCTTGCCAGCACCAATGTCCTCTTGATAAAATGAGCTCCCCAAGTTGGCTGCCGCCAGTGTCTATATCTCTACAGTGAGTTCCAATTTCTTCCTGTCTCTCCAAGAGGCTTTCTAAGGTCAGCACGTGGGTCTGACCCAGGCTCCTTCCAAATTACTGCTTCTGCCCTGGGTCTCAGAGTGTGATATTTTGTGTGCACCTGTTAAGAGTGGATTTGCTGTTTCCTACAGCCCTCTGGTTCTCCTGAAAGTAAGACCCACTGGCCTTCAAAGCCAAACGTGCTGGGGCCTCATCTTCGTGGTGCAGGAAACCCCAGGCTGGGGAGCGCAATGTGGAGCTCAGACCTCTTGCTCCTTGGGGAGAACCTCTGCAGTTGTAGTTATCCTCCTCTTTGTAGGTTGCCTACCTGGAGGTGTGGCTCTTGACTAAACCATATCTCTGCCCCTCCTGTCCATCTTGTTGCGGTTCCCTCTTAATGTCTTTATTTATTTATTTATTTACTGGGGGGATATGTTTTTATTTAAAGAGAAAGTCACAAAAATTATAAACATCCACATCAGTTCATTCAGTCCCATGTAATTAATTTTTTTTCATCTTGATCTTTTGTAAGCACTTTTATGAATTCATCAGTTTTTCACTAGAGCTCTGAAAATGCTTATTCATTCAGTTCAGCAGTATAGTCAGTTACCAGAAACCTGTATTTGTCAGAGCCTTTTCCATGAATTCCTTGAAGATGAAACCATTTTATAGGAACATTTTTGCAAAAGCATCAGAGTACACCCACAACTGTCGGTATATGACAAAATATTTTAAAATGACAATGGTTAAAGGTTTGATGAAAGTTCAGAATAATGCAACTGACAACGAAATTTAGTTATTTCTGAGATATACATTTTAAAGTAATAACTAGAATTATGACTTATACATTATACCAGAACATATAACATTTTTAGAAATATCATGTAATGTCTGAAATATTTATATTAACATATTTCCATACAAATAACCCAAAGAAAGTTTAGTATTAGTTGCTTTTTTGTTTGTTTCTTTGTTTGTATATACTACAGGTTATTACTCATCAATTTTATACACATCAGTGTATACATGTTCATCCCAATTGCCCAATTCAACACACCACCATCCCCACTCCTCTGTGGTCTTTTCCCCTTGGTGTCATTACGTTTGTTCTCTACATCTGTATCTCAACTTCTGCCCTGCAAACCGGTTCATCTGTACCATTTTTCTAGGTTGCACATACATGCATTAATACACGATATTTGTTTTTCTCTTTCTGACTTACTTCACTCTGTATGACAGTTTTTAGATACAACCACGTCTCAACAAATGACTCAATTTTGTTCCTTTTTGTGGCTGAGTAATATTCCATTGTATACATGTACCACATCTTCTTTATCCATTAGTCTCTCGATGGGCATTTAGGTTGCTTCCATGACCTGGCTATTGTAAATAGTGGTGCAATGGACATTGGGGTGCATGTGTCTTTTTTTTTTTTTTTTTTTCAACTTTACTGGATTATAATTGCTTCACAATGGTGTATTAGTTTCTGCTTTATAACAAAGTGAATCAGTTATACATATACAGCTGTTCCCATATCCCTTCCCTCTTGCGTCTCCCTCCCTCGCACCCTCCATATCCCACCCCTCCAGTCGGTCACAAAGCACCGAGCTGATCTACCTGTGCTATGTGGCTGCTTCCCACTAGCTACCTTACGTTTGGAAGTGTATATATGTCCGTGCCTCTCTCTCGCTTTGTCACAGCTTACCCTTCCCCTTCCCCATATCCTCAAGTCCATTCTCTAGTAGGTCTGTGTCTTTATTCCCATCTTTCCCCTAGGTTCTTCATGACCTTTTTTTTTCTTTCTTAGATTCCATATATATGTGTTAGCATACGTTATTGGTTTTTCTCTTTGTCTTACTTCACTCTGTATGACAGACTCCTGGTCCACCCACCTCACTACAAATAAGTCAATTTTGTTTCTTTTTATGGCTGAGTAATATTCCATTGTGTATATTTGCCACATCTTCTTTATCCATTCATCTGTTAATGGACACTTACGTTGCTTCCATGTCCTGGCTATTGTAAAGAGAACTGCGAGGAATATTCTGGTACATGACTTTTTTTGAATTACGGTTTTCTCAGAGTATATGCCCAGTAGTGGCATTGCTGAGTCGTATGGTAGTTCTACTTTTACTTTTTAAGAAACCTCCATACTGTTCTCCATAGTGGCTGTATCAATTTACATTCTCACCAACAGTGCAAGAGGGTTCCCTTTTCTGCACACCCTTTCCAGCATTTATTGTTTTTGGATTTTTTTTGGTTGTTGTTGCGGTACTCGGGCCTCTCACTATTGTGGCCTCTCCCGTTGCGGAGCACAGGCTATGGACGCGCAGGCTCAGCGGCCATGGCTCACGGGCCTAGGCACTCCACGGCATGTGAGATCTTCCCGGACCGGGGCACGAACCCGTGTCCCCTGCATTGGCAGGCGGACTCCCAACCACTGCGCCACCAGCGAAGCCCTGTTTCTAGATTTTTTGATGATGGCTTTCTGACCAGTGTGAGATGATTATCTCATTATAGTTTTGATCTGCATTTCTCTAATGATTAATGATGTTGAGCATTCTTTCATGTGTTTGTTGGCAATCTGTATATCTTCTTTGGAGAAATGTCTATTTAGGTCTTCTGCTCATTTTTGGATTGGGTTGTTTGTTTTCTCATTATTGAGCTGCATGAGCTGCTTGACTTTTGTTTTTTGGGAATTTTTTATTACTGATTCAATTTCATTACTTGTAACTGGTCTGTTCATATTTTCTATTTCTTCTTGGTTCAGACTTGTGAGATTGTACATTCCTGGGAATTTGTCCTTTTCTTCTAGGTTGCTTATTTTACTACTGTTTAATTGTTCATAGTAATTTCTTCTGATCCTTTGTATTTCTGTGTTGTCAGTTGTAACTCCTCCTTTTTCATTTCTGGTTATATTGATCTGGGCCCTCTCTCTATTTTTCTCGATGAGTCTGGCTAAAGGTTTATCACATTTATCTTTTCAAAGAGCCAGCTCTTAATTTCATTGATGTTTTATATATAAATTTCTACTTCATTTATTTCTGCTCTGATCTTTGATGTCTTTCCTTCTACTGACTTTGTGTTTTGCTTGTTCTCCTTTTTATAGTTCCTTTAGGTGAAATATTGCATTGTAGCTTTGAGATTTTTGTTTCCTGCGGTGTGCATGTATTGCAATAAACTTCCTTTGGAACTGCTTTTGCTGAGTCCAATAAATTTAGATTTGTGTTTTTGTCTTGTCTTCAGGTATTTTTGGACTTCCTCTGATTTCTTCAGTGATCCATTGGTTGTTTATTAGCATATTCCTTAACCTCCATGTGTTTGTGTTTTTTGTGGTTTTTCCTTGTAGCTGATTTCTAGTTTAGAGCTTTATGGTTGGAAAAGGTGCTTGGTAAGATTCCAATTTTCTCAAATTTACTGAGACTTGTTTTGTGGCCTGGTATGTGACCTATCCTGAAGAATGTTCCATGTACACTGAATGTATATCCTTCTGTTTTTAGATGGATTGTTTTGATATATCTATTGATTCTAGCTGTTCTAAAATATCATTTAAAGCCAGTGTTTCCTTATTGATTTTCTGCCTACATGATCTCTCCATTGATTTAGGTAGGGTGTTAAAGTTCCCTACCATTATTATGTTACTGCCAATCACTCCTTTTGCGTCTGTTAATATTTGCTTTAGGTTTTCAGGTGATTCTATGTTGGGTGCATACCTGTTTAAAATTGTTATATTTTCTTCTTGGATTGATCCCTTGATCATTATGTAGTGTCCTTCTTTGTCCCTTGTAACAGTCTTTATTTTAAAGTCTGTTTTGCCTAATATGAATATTGAGACTTTGGCTATCTTTTGATTTCCACTTGCTTGGAATACCATTTTACATCGCCTCACTTTCAACCTGTGTGTGTCTTTAGATCTGAAGTATTTCTCTGGTAGGCAGCATATATATGGGTCCTGTTTTCATATCCATTCTGTCACTCTGTCTTTTGATTGGAATATTTAGTCCATTTTCATTTAAAGTAATAACTGATAAGTATGTACTTATTCCCATTTTGCTCATTTGGGGGAGTTGTTTCTGTAGACATTTTTTATTCCTTTCTACTTTTGCTTTCTTCCCTTGTGATTTAATATTTTTTTTCTTTTTGCTGTGCCACACAGCATGTGGGATCTTAGTTCCGTGAGCAGGGATCAAACCCATGCCCCCTGCAGTGGAAGCATAAAGTTTTAATCAGTGGACTACCAGGGAAGTCTTTTAATATCTATCTTTAATGTTATATTTCGATTCCTATCATTTGTGTGTGTGTGTGTGTGTATATCTAGTATGGATTTTTGGATTATGGTTACCATGAAGTTTATATATAGCACGATATATCTATGGGTCCTAGGTTGGGTGGTTGTGGGGTGGGGTTCCCAAATTTATTGTCAGCCTGCTGGTGGACAGAGCTAGTTCCAATCATGGCTGGCTGTTGGGTCTGGCGTGTACCAAAGCTGGCATCAGACTGCTGGCAAGAGGCGCCAGATAGCAGGGTGGCTCGTTGAGGGTTCCAGAATGTCTTGGAGGTGCTGTAGGCCTGCTGGTGAGTGTGACATGGGGATTCCAGAGCTAGTGTCAGCCCACCGGTGGGCAGAGCTGGGTCTTAGGGTCTCTGGCTATAGGGGTCTTGGAGTTGATGTTGGCCTGCTGGTGGGTGGGTTCAGGACCCAACAGATGGCTGCAGGGTCCTGGGAGTCCTGTGGCTGGAGCAGTGGTGGGCAGAGCCATGTCCTGTGTCCTCTGGTGGACAGAGCTGGGTGTTTTGACTTCTGGGTTGCTCAGGGGCTCCAAAGACAGCCAGCCTGCTGGTGGGTGGAGCCATATACCCACCGAGCTAGCTGCTTGGCCTGGCGTCTTCCAGTACTGGAAGCAACAGGCTGGTGGGGAGGCGGGCAGGTCCCAGGGTTTATTAACAGGAGGGAGGATTGCAAAATAATGTGTGCCAGCACCAGTGTCCTCTTGATAAAATGAGCTCCCCAGATTGGCTGCTGCCAGTGTCTATATCTCTACAGTGAGCTCCAATTGCTTCCTGTCTCTCCAAGAGGCTCTCTAAGGTCAGCACATGGGTCTGACCCAGGCTCCTTCCAAATTACTGCTTCTGCTCTGGGTCTCAGAGTGTGATATTTTGTGTCCACCTTTTAAGAGTGGATTTGCTGTTTCCTACAGCCCTCTGGTTCTCCTGAAAGTAAGCCCCACTAGCCTTCAAAGCCAAACATGCTGGGGCCTCATCTTCGTGGTGCAGGAAACCCCAGGCTGGGGAGTGCAATGTGGAGCTCAGACCTCTTGCTCCTTGGGGAGAACCTCTGCAGTTGTAGTTATCCTCCTCTTTGTAGGTTGCCTACCTGGAGGTGTGGCTCTTGACTAAACCACATCCCTGACCCTCCTATCCATCTTGTTGAGGTTCCCTCTTAATGTCTTTATTTATTTATTTATTTTCGTTGGGGGATATTTTTTTATTCAAAGAGAAAGTCACAAAAATTATAAACATCCACATCAGTTCACTCAGTCCCATGTAATTAATTTTTTTTCATCTTGATCTTTTGTAAGCACTTTTATGAATTCGTCAGTTTTCCACTAGAGCTCTGAAAATGCTTATTCATTCAGTTCAGCAGTATAGTCAGTTACCAGAAACGCTTATTTGTCAGAGTCTTTTCCATGAATTCCTTGAAGATGAAACACTTTTATAGGATCATTTTTGCAAAAGCATCAGCGTACACCCACAACTGTCGGTAAATGACAAAATATTTTAAAATGACCATGGTTAAAGATTTGATGAAAGTTCAGAATAATGCAATTGACAACGAAATTTAGTTATTTCTGAGATATACATTTTAAAGTAATAACTAGAATTATGATTTACACATTATACTAGAACATATAACATTTTTTGAAATTTCATGTAATGTCGGAAACATTTATATTAACATATTTTCATACAAATAACCCAAAGAAAGTTTAGTACTAGTTGTTTTTTTGTTTTTTTCTTTTATATTACAGGTTCTTATTAGTCATCAATTTTATACACATTATTGTATACAAGTCAATCACAATCGACCAATTCAGCACACCACCATCCCCACCGCACTGCAGTCTTTTCCCCTTGGAGTCATTACGTTTATTCTCTACATCTGTATCTCAACTTCTGCCCTGCAAACTGGTTCATCTGTACCATTTTTCTAGGTTGCACATACATGCATTAATACACGATATTTGTTTTTCTCTTTCTGACTTACTTCACTCTGTATGACAGTCTTTAGATACATCCACGTCTCAACAAATGACTCAATTTCGTTCCTTTTTGTGGCTGAGTAATATTCCACTGTATATATGTACCACATCTTCTTTATCCATTAGTCTCTCGATGGGCATTTAGGTTGCTTCCATGACCTGGCTATTGTAAATACTGCTGCAATGGACATTGGGGTGCATGTGTCTTTTTTTTTTTTTTTTAACTTTACTGGATTATAATTGCTTCAAAATGGTGTATTAGTTTCTGCTTTATAACAAAGTGAATCAGTTATACATATACATCTCTTCCCATATCCCTTCCCTCTTGCGTCTCCCTCCCTCCCACCCTCCATATCCCACCCCTCTAGTACATCACAAAGCACCGAGCTGATCTACCTGTGCTATACAGCTGCTTCTCACTAGCTATCTACCTTAGGTTTGGTAGTGTATATATGTCCATGCCTCTCTCTTGCTTTGTCACAGCTTACCCTTCCCTCTCCCCATAACCTCAAGTCCATTCTCTAGTAGATCTGTGTCTTTATTCCAATATTTCCCCTTGGTTCTTCATGAAATATTTTTTTTCTTTCTTAGATTCCATATATATATGTTAGCGTATGCTATTGGTTTTTCTCTTTCTGTCTTACTTCACTCTGTATGACAGAATCCTAGTCCACCCACGTCACTACAAATAACTCAATTTTGTTTCCTTATATGGCTGAGTAATATTCCATTGTATATATGTGCCACATCTTCTTTATCCATTCATCTGCTGATGGACACTTAGATTGCTTCCATGTCTTGGATATTGTAAATAGAACTGTGAGGAATATTGTGGCACATGACTCTTTTTTTTTTTTAAGAAGATACAAAGTTTTACAGTTATTCTTTTTGTTTTTTTTTTGTTGGTTTGTTTTTGTTTTAGTTTTTTTTTAGATGTTGGGTGTAGGAGTTTATTAATTAATTTATTTATTTTTGCTGTGTTGGGTCTTCGCTTCTGTGCGAGGGCTTCCCCCAGCTGTGGCAAGCGGGGACCACTCCTCATCGCGGTGCACGGGCCTCTCACTATCGCGGCCTCTCCTGTTGCGGAGCACAGGCTCCAGACGCACAGGCTCAGTAGTTGTGGCTCACAGGCCTGTTTGCTCCGCGGCATATGGGATACTCCCAGACCAGGGCCCGAATCCGTGTCCCCTGCATCGGCAGGCAGACTCTCAACCACTGCGCCACCAGGGAAGCCCCATGACTCTTTTTGAATTACGGTTTTCTCAGAGTATATGCGCAGTAGTGGCACTGCTGTGTCGTACAGTTCTATTTTTAGTTTCTAAGGAACCTCCATACTGTTCTCGATAGAGGTTCTATCAACTTACATTCTCACCAACAGTGCAAGAGGGTTCTGTTTTCTCTACACGCGCTCCAGCATTTTTTGTTTCTGGATTTATTTTTTATTTTTTATTTTTGTTGTGGTACGCGGGCCTCTCACTGTTGTGGCCTCTCCCATTGCGGAGCAAATCCTCCGGATGCGCAGGCTCAGCGGCCATGGCTCAAGGGCCTAGCCACTCCACGGCATGTGAGATCTTCCAGGACTGGGGCACGAACCCGTGTCCCCTGCATCGGCAGGCGGACTCCCAACCACTGCGCCACCAGCGAAGCCCTGTTTCTAGATTTTTTGATGATGGCCTTTCTGACGGGTGTGAGATGATATCTCATTGTAGTTTTGATTTGCATTTCTCTAGTGATTAATGATATTGAACATTCTTTCATGTGTTGTTGGCAACCTGTATGTCTTCTTTGGAGAAATGTCTACTTAGGACTTCTGCCCATTTTTGGATTGGGTTGTTTTTTATTTTTTTATTGAGCTGCATGAGCTGCTGGACTTTTGTTTTTTGGGAATTTTTTATTAGTGATTCTATTTTATTACTGGTAATTGGTCTATTCATATTTTCTATTTCTTCTTGGTTCAGTCTTGTGAGATTGTACATTCCTGGGAATTTGTCCTTTTCTTCTAGGTTGCTTATTTTATCGGTGTATAATTGTTCATAGTAATTTCTTTTGATCCTTTGTATTTCTGTGGTGTCAGTTGTAACTCCTCCTTTTTCATTTCTGATTTTATTGATCTGGGCCCTCTCTTTCTCTTTCCTGATGAGTCTGGCTAAAGGTTTATCAAATTTAGCTTTTCAAAGATCCAGCTCTTAATTTCATTGATGTTTTCTATATAAATGTCTACTTCATTTATTTCTGCTCTGATGTTTGATTTCTTTCCTTCTACCAACTTTGGGTTTTGCTTGTTCTCCTTTTTATAGTTCCTTTATGTGAAATATTAGATTGTTGCTTTGAGAATTTTGTTTCCTGCGGTGTGTCTGTATTGCAATAAACTTCCTTTGGAAATGCTTTTGCTGAGTCCAATAAATTTAGATTATTGTGTTTTTGCTTTGTCTTCAGGTATTTTTGGACTTCCTCTGATTTCTTCAGTGATCCATTGGTTGTTTATTAGCATATTCCTTAACCTCCATGTGTTTGTGTTTTTTGTGGTTTTTCCTTGTAGCTGATTTCTAGTTTATAGATTTATGGTTGGAAAAGATGCTTGATAAGATTTCAATTTTCTTAAATTTACTGAGACTTGTTTTGTGGCCTGGTATGTGACCTATCCTGAAGAATGTTCCATGTACACTGAATGTATATCCTGCTGTTTTTAGATGGATTGTTTTGATATATCTATTGATTCCAGCTGTTCTAAAATATCATTTAAAGCCAGTGTTTCCTTATTGATTTTCTGCCTATGTGATCTCTCCATTGATTTAGGTAGGGTGTTAAAGTTCCCTACCATTATTATGTTACTGCCAATCACTCCTTTTACATCTGTTAATATGTGCTTTAGGTTTTCAGGTGATTCTATGTTGGGTGCATACCTGTTTAAAATTGTTATATTTTCTTCTTGGATTGATCCCTTGATCATTATGTAGTGTCCTTCTTTGTCTCTTATAACAGTCTTTATTTTAAAGTCTATTTTGCCTAGTATGAATGTTGAGACTTTGGCTATCTTTTGATTTCCATTTGCATGGAATACCATTTTACATTGCCTCAATTTCAACCTGTGTGTGTCTTTAGATCTGAAGTATTTCTCTTCTAGACAGCATATATATGGGTCCTGTTTTTGTATCCATTCAGTCACTCTGTCTTTTGATAGGAATATTTAGTCTATTTACATTTAAAGTAATTATTCATAGGTATGTACTTATTCCCATTTTGTTCATTTGGGGGAGTTGTTTTTGTAGACATTTTTTGTTCCTTTCTTCTTTTGCTTTCTTCCCTTGTGATTTCATATTTTTTTTTCTTTTGGCTGTGCCACACAGCATATGGGATCTTAGTTCCCTGAGCAGGGATCAAAACCATGCCCCCTGCAGTGGAAGCATGGAGTTTTAATCACTAGACTACCAGGGAAGTCCTTTAATATCTATCTTTAATGTTATATTTGGATTCCTTTCTTTTGTGTGTGTGTGTGTATATATCTATTATGGATTTTTGGATTGTGCTTACCATGAAGTTTATATATACCACTATATATCTATGGGTTCTAGGTTGGGTGGTGGTGGGGTGGGGTTCCCAAATTTATTGTCAGCCTGCTGGTGGACAGAGCTAGTTCCTATCATGCCTGGCTGTTGTGTCTGGCATGTACCAAAGCTGGCATCAGACTGCTGGTAAGAGGGGCCAGATCCCAGGGTGGCTGGTTGAGGGGTACAGAATGTCTTGGGGCTGCTGTAGGCCTGCTGGTGTGTGTGACGTGGGGGTCCCAGAGCTGGTGTCAGCCTACTGTTGGGCAGAGCTGGGTCTTAGGGTCTCTGGCTCTAGTGATCTTAGAGTTGGTATTGGCCTCCTGGTGGGTGGGTTCAGGTCCCAAAAGAGGGCTGCAGGGTCCTGGGAGTCCTGTGGCTGGTGCAGTGGTGGGCAGTGCCAGGTCTTGTGTCCTCTGTTGGCCAGAGCGGGGTCTTTTGGCCTCTGGGAGCTCAGGGACTCCAAAGGAAGCCAGCCTGCTGTTGCATGGAGCCATGTACCCACCCAGCTAGCTTCTTGGCCTAAGGTGTTCCAGTACTGTAAACAACAGGCTGGTGGGGAGGGGGTAGGTCCCAGTGTTTATTAACAAGAGGGAGGATTGTAAATTGATGCTTGCCAGCACCAATGTCCTCTTGATAAAATGAGCTCCCCAAGTTGGCTGCCGCCAGTGTCTATATCTCTACAGTGAGTTCCAATTTCTTCCTGTCTCTCCAAGAGGCTTTCTAAGGTCAGCACGTGGGTCTGACCCAGGCTCCTTCCAAATTACTGCTTCTGCCCTGGGTCTCAGAGTGTGATATTTTGTGTGCACCTGTTAAGAGTGGATTTGCTGTTTCCTACAGCCCTCTGGTTCTCCTGAAAGTAAGACCCACTGGCCTTCAAAGCCAAACGTGCTGGGGCCTCATCTTCGTGGTGCAGGAAACCCCAGGCTGGGGAGCGCAATGTGGAGCTCAGACCTCTTGCTCCTTGGGGAGAACCTCTGCAGTTGTAGTTATCCTCCTCTTTGTAGGTTGCCTACCTGGAGGTGTGGCTCTTGACTAAACCATATCTCTGCCCCTCCTGTCCATCTTGTTGCGGTTCCCTCTTAATGTCTTTATTTATTTATTTATTTACTGGGGGGATATGTTTTTATTTAAAGAGAAAGTCACAAAAATTATAAACATCCACATCAGTTCATTCAGTCCCACGTAATTAATTTTTTTTCATCTTGATCTTTTGTAAGCACTTTTATGAATTCATCAGTTTTTCACTAGAGCTCTGAAAATGCTTATTCATTCAGTTCAGCAGTATAGTCAGTTACCAGAAACCTGTATTTGTCAGAGCCTTTTCCATGAATTCCTTGAAGATGAAACCATTTTATAGGAACATTTTTGCAAAAGCATCAGAGTACACCCACAACTGTCGGTATATGACAAAATATTTTAAAATGACAATGGTTAAAGGTTTGATGAAAGTTCAGAATAATGCAACTGACAACGAAATTTAGTTATTTCTGAGATATACATTTTAAAGTAATAACTAGAATTATGACTTATACATTATACCAGAACATATAACATTTTTAGAAATATCATGTAATGTCTGAAATATTTATATTAACATATTTCCATACAAATAACCCAAAGAAAGTTTAGTATTAGTTGCTTTTTTGTTTGTTTCTTTGTTTGTATATACTACAGGTTATTACTCATCAATTTTATACACATCAGTGTATACATGTTCATCCCAATTGCCCAATTCAACACACCACCATCCCCACTCCTCTGTGGTCTTTTCCCCTTGGTGTCATTACGTTTGTTCTCTACATCTGTATCTCAACTTCTGCCCTGCAAACCGGTTCATCTGTACCATTTTTCTAGGTTGCACATACATGCATTAATACACGATATTTGTTTTTCTCTTTCTGACTTACTTCACTCTGTATGACAGTTTTTAGATACAACCACGTCTCAACAAATGACTCAATTTTGTTCCTTTTTGTGGCTGAGTAATATTCCATTGTATACATGTACCACATCTTCTTTATCCATTAGTCTCTCGATGGGCATTTAGGTTGCTTCCATGACCTGGCTATTGTAAATAGTGGTGCAATGGACATTGGGGTGCATGTGTCTTTTTTTTTTTTTTTTTTCAACTTTACTGGATTATAATTGCTTCACAATGGTGTATTAGTTTCTGCTTTATAACAAAGTGAATCAGTTATACATATACAGCTGTTCCCATATCCCTTCCCTCTTGCGTCTCCCTCCCTCGCACCCTCCATATCCCACCCCTCCAGTCGGTCACAAAGCACCGAGCTGATCTACCTGTGCTATGTGGCTGCTTCCCACTAGCTACCTTACGTTTGGAAGTGTATATATGTCCGTGCCTCTCTCTCGCTTTGTCACAGCTTACCCTTCCCCTTCCCCATATCCTCAAGTCCATTCTCTAGTAGGTCTGTGTCTTTATTCCCATCTTTCCCCTAGGTTCTTCATGACCTTTTTTTTTCTTTCTTAGATTCCATATATATGTGTTAGCATACGTTATTGGTTTTTCTCTTTGTCTTACTTCACTCTGTATGACAGACTCCTGGTCCACCCACCTCACTACAAATAAGTCAATTTTGTTTCTTTTTATGGCTGAGTAATATTCCATTGTGTATATTTGCCACATCTTCTTTATCCATTCATCTGTTAATGGACACTTACGTTGCTTCCATGTCCTGGCTATTGTAAAGAGAACTGCGAGGAATATTCTGGTACATGACTTTTTTTGAATTACGGTTTTCTCAGAGTATATGCCCAGTAGTGGCATTGCTGAGTCGTATGGTAGTTCTACTTTTACTTTTTAAGAAACCTCCATACTGTTCTCCATAGTGGCTGTATCAATTTACATTCTCACCAACAGTGCAAGAGGGTTCCCTTTTCTGCACACCCTTTCCAGCATTTATTGTTTTTGGATTTTTTTTGGTTGTTGTTGCGGTACTCGGGCCTCTCACTATTGTGGCCTCTCCCGTTGCGGAGCACAGGCTATGGACGCGCAGGCTCAGCGGCCATGGCTCACGGGCCTAGGCACTCCACGGCATGTGAGATCTTCCCGGACCGGGGCACGAACCCGTGTCCCCTGCATTGGCAGGCGGACTCCCAACCACTGCGCCACCAGCGAAGCCCTGTTTCTAGATTTTTTGATGATGGCTTTCTGACCAGTGTGAGATGATTATCTCATTATAGTTTTGATCTGCATTTCTCTAATGATTAATGATGTTGAGCATTCTTTCATGTGTTTGTTGGCAATCTGTATATCTTCTTTGGAGAAATGTCTATTTAGGTCTTCTGCTCATTTTTGGATTGGGTTGTTTGTTTTCTCATTATTGAGCTGCATGAGCTGCTTGACTTTTGTTTTTTGGGAATTTTTTATTACTGATTCAATTTCATTACTTGTAACTGGTCTGTTCATATTTTCTATTTCTTCTTGGTTCAGACTTGTGAGATTGTACATTCCTGGGAATTTGTCCTTTTCTTCTAGGTTGCTTATTTTACTACTGTTTAATTGTTCATAGTAATTTCTTCTGATCCTTTGTATTTCTGTGTTGTCAGTTGTAACTCCTCCTTTTTCATTTCTGGTTATATTGATCTGGGCCCTCTCTCTATTTTTCTCGATGAGTCTGGCTAAAGGTTTATCACATTTATCTTTTCAAAGAGCCAGCTCTTAATTTCATTGATGTTTTATATATAAATTTCTACTTCATTTATTTCTGCTCTGATCTTTGATGTCTTTCCTTCTACTGACTTTGTGTTTTGCTTGTTCTCCTTTTTATAGTTCCTTTAGGTGAAATATTGCATTGTAGCTTTGAGATTTTTGTTTCCTGCGGTGTGCATGTATTGCAATAAACTTCCTTTGGAACTGCTTTTGCTGAGTCCAATAAATTTAGATTTGTGTTTTTGTCTTGTCTTCAGGTATTTTTGGACTTCCTCTGATTTCTTCAGTGATCCATTGGTTGTTTATTAGCATATTCCTTAACCTCCATGTGTTTGTGTTTTTTGTGGTTTTTCCTTGTAGCTGATTTCTAGTTTAGAGCTTTATGGTTGGAAAAGGTGCTTGGTAAGATTCCAATTTTCTCAAATTTACTGAGACTTGTTTTGTGGCCTGGTATGTGACCTATCCTGAAGAATGTTCCATGTACACTGGATGTATATCCTTCTGTTTTTAGATGGATTGTTTTGATATATCTATTGATTCTAGCTGTTCTAAAATATCATTTAAAGCCAGTGTTTCCTTATTGATTTTCTGCCTACATGATCTCTCCATTGATTTAGGTAGGGTGTTAAAGTTCCCTACCATTATTATGTTACTGCCAATCACTCCTTTTACGTCTGTTAATATTTGCTTTAGGTTTTCAGGTGATTCTATGTTGGGTGCATACCTGTTTAAAATTGTTATATTTTCTTCTTGGATTGATCCCTTGATCATTATGTAGTGTCCTTCTTTGTCCCTTGTAACAGTCTTTATTTTAAAGTCTGTTTTGCCTAATATGAATATTGAGACTTTGGCTATCTTTTGATTTCCACTTGCTTGGAATACCATTTTACATCGCCTCACTTTCAACCTGTGTGTGTCTTTAGATCTGAAGTATTTCTCTGGTAGGCAGCATATATATGGGTCCTGTTTTCATATCCATTCTGTCACTCTGTCTTTTGATTGGAATATTTAGTCCATTTTCATTTAAAGTAATAACTGATAAGTATGTACTTATTCCCATTTTGCTCATTTGGGGGAGTTGTTTCTGTAGACATTTTTTATTCCTTTCTACTTTTGCTTTCTTCCCTTGTGATTTAATATTTTTTTTCTTTTTGCTGTGCCACACAGCATGTGGGATCTTAGTTCCGTGAGCAGGGATCAAACCCATGCCCCCTGCAGTGGAAGCATAAAGTTTTAATCAGTGGACTACCAGGGAAGTCTTTTAATATCTATCTTTAATGTTATATTTCGATTCCTATCATTTGTGTGTGTGTGTGTGTGTATATCTAGTATGGATTTTTGGATTATGGTTACCATGAAGTTTATATATAGCACGATATATCTATGGGTCCTAGGTTGGGTGGTTGTGGGGTGGGGTTCCCAAATTTATTGTCAGCCTGCTGGTGGACAGAGCTAGTTCCAATCATGGCTGGCTGTTGGGTCTGGCGTGTACCAAAGCTGGCATCAGACTGCTGGCAAGAGGCGCCAGATAGCAGGGTGGCTCGTTGAGGGTTCCAGAATGTCTTGGAGGTGCTGTAGGCCTGCTGGTGAGTGTGACATGGGGATTCCAGAGCTAGTGTCAGCCCACCGGTGGGCAGAGCTGGGTCTTAGGGTCTCTGGCTATAGGGGTCTTGGAGTTGATGTTGGCCTGCTGGTGGGTGGGTTCAGGACCCAACAGATGGCTGCAGGGTCCTGGGAGTCCTGTGGCTGGAGCAGTGGTGGGCAGAGCCATGTCCTGTGTCCTCTGGTGGACAGAGCTGGGTGTTTTGACTTCTGGGTTGCTCAGGGGCTCCAAAGACAGCCAGCCTGCTGGTGGGTGGAGCCATATACCCACCGAGCTAGCTGCTTGGCCTGGCGTCTTCCAGTACTGGAAGCAACAGGCTGGTGGGGAGGCGGGCAGGTCCCAGGGTTTATTAACAGGAGGGAGGATTGCAAAATAATGTGTGCCAGCACCAGTGTCCTCTTGATAAAATGAGCTCCCCAGATTGGCTGCTGCCAGTGTCTATATCTCTACAGTGAGCTCCAATTGCTTCCTGTCTCTCCAAGAGGCTCTCTAAGGTCAGCACATGGGTCTGACCCAGGCTCCTTCCAAATTACTGCTTCTGCTCTGGGTCTCAGAGTGTGATATTTTGTGTCCACCTTTTAAGAGTGGATTTGCTGTTTCCTACAGCCCTCTGGTTCTCCTGAAAGTAAGCCCCACTAGCCTTCAAAGCCAAACATGCTGGGGCCTCATCTTCGTGGTGCAGGAAACCCCAGGCTGGGGAGCGCAATGTGGAGCTCAGACCTCTTGCTCCTTGGGGAGAACCTCTGCAGTTGTAGTTATCCTCCTCTTTGTAGGTTGCCTACCTGGAGGTGTGGCTCTTGACTAAACCACATCCCTGACCCTCCTATCCATCTTGTTGAGGTTCCCTCTTAATGTCTTTATTTATTTATTTATTTTCGTTGGGGGATATTTTTTTATTCAAAGAGAAAGTCACAAAAATTATAAACATCCACATCAGTTCACTCAGTCCCATGTAATTAATTTTTTTTCATCTTGATCTTTTGTAAGCACTTTTATGAATTCGTCAGTTTTCCACTAGAGCTCTGAAAATGCTTATTCATTCAGTTCAGCAGTATAGTCAGTTACCAGAAACGCTTATTTGTCAGAGTCTTTTCCATGAATTCCTTGAAGATGAAACACTTTTATAGGATCATTTTTGCAAAAGCATCAGCGTACACCCACAACTGTCGGTAAATGACAAAATATTTTAAAATGACCATGGTTAAAGATTTGATGAAAGTTCAGAATAATGCAATTGACAACGAAATTTAGTTATTTCTGAGATATACATTTTAAAGTAATAACTAGAATTATGATTTACACATTATACTAGAACATATAACATTTTTTGAAATTTCATGTAATGTCGGAAACATTTATATTAACATATTTTCATACAAATAACCCAAAGAAAGTTTAGTACTAGTTGTTTTTTTGTTTTTTTCTTTTATATTACAGGTTCTTATTAGTCATCAATTTTATACACATTATTGTATACAAGTCAATCACAATCGACCAATTCAGCACACCACCATCCCCACCGCACTGCAGTCTTTTCCCCTTGGAGTCATTACGTTTATTCTCTACATCTGTATCTCAACTTCTGCCCTGCAAACTGGTTCATCTGTACCATTTTTCTAGGTTGCACATACATGCATTAATACACGATATTTGTTTTTCTCTTTCTGACTTACTTCACTCTGTATGACAGTCTTTAGATACATCCACGTCTCAACAAATGACTCAATTTCGTTCCTTTTTGTGGCTGAGTAATATTCCACTGTATATATGTACCACATCTTCTTTATCCATTAGTCTCTCGATGGGCATTTAGGTTGCTTCCATGACCTGGCTATTGTAAATACTGCTGCAATGGACATTGGGGTGCATGTGTCTTTTTTTTTTTTTTTTAACTTTACTGGATTATAATTGCTTCAAAATGGTGTATTAGTTTCTGCTTTATAACAAAGTGAATCAGTTATACATATACATCTCTTCCCATATCCCTTCCCTCTTGCGTCTCCCTCCCTCCCACCCTCCATATCCCACCCCTCTAGTACATCACAAAGCACCGAGCTGATCTACCTGTGCTATACAGCTGCTTCTCACTAGCTATCTACCTTAGGTTTGGTAGTGTATATATGTCCATGCCTCTCTCTTGCTTTGTCACAGCTTACCCTTCCCTCTCCCCATAACCTCAAGTCCATTCTCTAGTAGATCTGTGTCTTTATTCCAATATTTCCCCTTGGTTCTTCATGAAATATTTTTTTTCTTTCTTAGATTCCATATATATATGTTAGCGTATGCTATTGGTTTTTCTCTTTCTGTCTTACTTCACTCTGTATGACAGAATCCTAGTCCACCCACGTCACTACAAATAACTCAATTTTGTTTCCTTATATGGCTGAGTAATATTCCATTGTATATATGTGCCACATCTTCTTTATCCATTCATCTGCTGATGGACACTTAGATTGCTTCCATGTCTTGGATATTGTAAATAGAACTGTGAGGAATATTGTGGCACATGACTCTTTTTTTTTTTTTAAGAAGATACAAAGTTTTACAGTTATTCTTTTTGTTTTTTTTTTGTTGGTTTGTTTTTGTTTTAGTTTTTTTTTAGATGTTGGGTGTAGGAGTTTATTAATTAATTTATTTATTTTTGCTGTGTTGGGTCTTCGCTTCTGTGCGAGGGCTTCCCCCAGCTGTGGCAAGCGGGGACCACTCCTCATCGCGGTGCATGGGCCTCTCACTATCGCGGCCTCTCCTGTTGCGGAGCACAGGCTCCAGACGCACAGGCTCAGTAGTTGTGGCTCACAGGCCTGTTTGCTCCGCGGCATATGGGATACTCCCAGACCAGGGCCCGAATCCGTGTCCCCTGCATCGGCAGGCAGACTCTCAACCACTGCGCCACCAGGGAAGCCCCATGACTCTTTTTGAATTACGGTTTTCTCAGAGTATATGCGCAGTAGTGGCACTGCTGTGTCGTACAGTTCTATTTTTAGTTTCTAAGGAACCTCCATACTGTTCTCGATAGAGGTTCTATCAACTTACATTCTCACCAACAGTGCAAGAGGGTTCTGTTTTCTCTACACGCGCTCCAGCATTTTTTGTTTCTGGATTTATTTTTTATTTTTTATTTTTGTTGTGGTACGCGGGCCTCTCACTGTTGTGGCCTCTCCCATTGCGGAGCAAATCCTCCGGATGCGCAGGCTCAGCGGCCATGGCTCAAGGGCCTAGCCACTCCACGGCATGTGAGATCTTCCAGGACTGGGGCACGAACCCGTGTCCCCTGCATCGGCAGGCGGACTCCCAACCACTGCGCCACCAGCGAAGCCCTGTTTCTAGATTTTTTGATGATGGCCTTTCTGACGGGTGTGAGATGATATCTCATTGTAGTTTTGATTTGCATTTCTCTAGTGATTAATGATATTGAACATTCTTTCATGTGTTGTTGGCAACCTGTATGTCTTCTTTGGAGAAATGTCTACTTAGGACTTCTGCCCATTTTTGGATTGGGTTGTTTTTTATTTTTTTATTGAGCTGCATGAGCTGCTGGACTTTTGTTTTTTGGGAATTTTTTATTAGTGATTCTATTTTATTACTGGTAATTGGTCTATTCATATTTTCTATTTCTTCTTGGTTCAGTCTTGTGAGATTGTACATTCCTGGGAATTTGTCCTTTTCTTCTAGGTTGCTTATTTTATCGGTGTATAATTGTTCATAGTAATTTCTTTTGATCCTTTGTATTTCTGTGGTGTCAGTTGTAACTCCTCCTTTTTCATTTCTGATTTTATTGATCTGGGCCCTCTCTTTCTCTTTCCTGATGAGTCTGGCTAAAGGTTTATCAAATTTAGCTTTTCAAAGATCCAGCTCTTAATTTCATTGATGTTTTCTATATAAATGTCTACTTCATTTATTTCTGCTCTGATGTTTGATTTCTTTCCTTCTACCAACTTTGGGTTTTGCTTGTTCTCCTTTTTATAGTTCCTTTATGTGAAATATTAGATTGTTGCTTTGAGAATTTTGTTTCCTGCGGTGTGTCTGTATTGCAATAAACTTCCTTTGGAAATGCTTTTGCTGAGTCCAATAAATTTAGATTATTGTGTTTTTGCTTTGTCTTCAGGTATTTTTGGACTTCCTCTGATTTCTTCAGTGATCCATTGGTTGTTTATTAGCATATTCCTTAACCTCCATGTGTTTGTGTTTTTTGTGGTTTTTCCTTGTAGCTGATTTCTAGTTTATAGATTTATGGTTGGAAAAGATGCTTGATAAGATTTCAATTTTCTTAAATTTACTGAGACTTGTTTTGTGGCCTGGTATGTGACCTATCCTGAAGAATGTTCCATGTACACTGAATGTATATCCTGCTGTTTTTAGATGGATTGTTTTGATATATCTATTGATTCCAGCTGTTCTAAAATATCATTTAAAGCCAGTGTTTCCTTATTGATTTTCTGCCTATGTGATCTCTCCATTGATTTAGGTAGGGTGTTAAAGTTCCCTACCATTATTATGTTACTGCCAATCACTCCTTTTACATCTGTTAATATGTGCTTTAGGTTTTCAGGTGATTCTATGTTGGGTGCATACCTGTTTAAAATTGTTATATTTTCTTCTTGGATTGATCCCTTGATCATTATGTAGTGTCCTTCTTTGTCTCTTATAACAGTCTTTATTTTAAAGTCTATTTTGCCTAGTATGAATGTTGAGACTTTGGCTATCTTTTGATTTCCATTTGCATGGAATACCATTTTACATTGCCTCAATTTCAACCTGTGTGTGTCTTTAGATCTGAAGTATTTCTCTTCTAGACAGCATATATATGGGTCCTGTTTTTGTATCCATTCAGTCACTCTGTCTTTTGATAGGAATATTTAGTCTATTTACATTTAAAGTAATTATTCATAGGTATGTACTTATTCCCATTTTGTTCATTTGGGGGAGTTGTTTTTGTAGACATTTTTTGTTCCTTTCTTCTTTTGCTTTCTTCCCTTGTGATTTCATATTTTTTTTTCTTTTGGCTGTGCCACACAGCATATGGGATCTTAGTTCCCTGAGCAGGGATCAAAACCATGCCCCCTGCAGTGGAAGCATGGAGTTTTAATCACTAGACTACCAGGGAAGTCCTTTAATATCTATCTTTAATGTTATATTTGGATTCCTTTCTTTTGTGTGTGTGTGTGTATATATCTATTATGGATTTTTGGATTGTGCTTACCATGAAGTTTATATATACCACTATATATCTATGGGTTCTAGGTTGGGTGGTGGTGGGGTGGGGTTCCCAAATTTATTGTCAGCCTGCTGGTGGACAGAGCTAGTTCCTATCATGCCTGGCTGTTGTGTCTGGCATGTACCAAAGCTGGCATCAGACTGCTGGTAAGAGGGGCCAGATCCCAGGGTGGCTGGTTGAGGGGTACAGAATGTCTTGGGGCTGCTGTAGGCCTGCTGGTGTGTGTGACGTGGGGGTCCCAGAGCTGGTGTCAGCCTACTGTTGGGCAGAGCTGGGTCTTAGGGTCTCTGGCTCTAGTGATCTTAGAGTTGGTATTGGCCTCCTGGTGGGTGGGTTCAGGTCCCAAAAGAGGGCTGCAGGGTCCTGGGAGTCCTGTGGCTGGTGCAGTGGTGGGCAGTGCCAGGTCTTGTGTCCTCTGTTGGCCAGAGCGGGGTCTTTTGGCCTCTGGGAGCTCAGGGACTCCAAAGGAAGCCAGCCTGCTGTTGCATGGAGCCATGTACCCACCCAGCTAGCTTCTTGGCCTAAGGTGTTCCAGTACTGTAAACAACAGGCTGGTGGGGAGGGGGTAGGTCCCAGTGTTTATTAACAAGAGGGAGGATTGTAAATTGATGCTTGCCAGCACCAATGTCCTCTTGATAAAATGAGCTCCCCAAGTTGGCTGCCGCCAGTGTCTATATCTCTACAGTGAGTTCCAATTTCTTCCTGTCTCTCCAAGAGGCTTTCTAAGGTCAGCACGTGGGTCTGACCCAGGCTCCTTCCAAATTACTGCTTCTGCCCTGGGTCTCAGAGTGTGATATTTTGTGTGCACCTGTTAAGAGTGGATTTGCTGTTTCCTACAGCCCTCTGGTTCTCCTGAAAGTAAGACCCACTGGCCTTCAAAGCCAAACGTGCTGGGGCCTCATCTTCGTGGTGCAGGAAACCCCAGGCTGGGGAGCGCAATGTGGAGCTCAGACCTCTTGCTCCTTGGGGAGAACCTCTGCAGTTGTAGTTATCCTCCTCTTTGTAGGTTGCCTACCTGGAGGTGTGGCTCTTGACTAAACCATATCTCTGCCCCTCCTGTCCATCTTGTTGCGGTTCCCTCTTAATGTCTTTATTTATTTATTTATTTACTGGGGGGATATGTTTTTATTTAAAGAGAAAGTCACAAAAATTATAAACATCCACATCAGTTCATTCAGTCCCACGTAATTAATTTTTTTTCATCTTGATCTTTTGTAAGCACTTTTATGAATTCATCAGTTTTTCACTAGAGCTCTGAAAATGCTTATTCATTCAGTTCAGCAGTATAGTCAGTTACCAGAAACCTGTATTTGTCAGAGCCTTTTCCATGAATTCCTTGAAGATGAAACCATTTTATAGGAACATTTTTGCAAAAGCATCAGAGTACACCCACAACTGTCGGTATATGACAAAATATTTTAAAATGACAATGGTTAAAGGTTTGATGAAAGTTCAGAATAATGCAACTGACAACGAAATTTAGTTATTTCTGAGATATACATTTTAAAGTAATAACTAGAATTATGACTTATACATTATACCAGAACATATAACATTTTTAGAAATATCATGTAATGTCTGAAATATTTATATTAACATATTTCCATACAAATAACCCAAAGAAAGTTTAGTATTAGTTGCTTTTTTGTTTGTTTCTTTGTTTGTATATACTACAGGTTATTACTCATCAATTTTATACACATCAGTGTATACATGTTCATCCCAATTGCCCAATTCAACACACCACCATCCCCACTCCTCTGTGGTCTTTTCCCCTTGGTGTCATTACGTTTGTTCTCTACATCTGTATCTCAACTTCTGCCCTGCAAACCGGTTCATCTGTACCATTTTTCTAGGTTGCACATACATGCATTAATACACGATATTTGTTTTTCTCTTTCTGACTTACTTCACTCTGTATGACAGTTTTTAGATACAACCACGTCTCAACAAATGACTCAATTTTGTTCCTTTTTGTGGCTGAGTAATATTCCATTGTATACATGTACCACATCTTCTTTATCCATTAGTCTCTCGATGGGCATTTAGGTTGCTTCCATGACCTGGCTATTGTAAATAGTGGTGCAATGGACATTGGGGTGCATGTGTCTTTTTTTTTTTTTTTTTTTCAACTTTACTGGATTATAATTGCTTCACAATGGTGTATTAGTTTCTGCTTTATAACAAAGTGAATCAGTTATACATATACAGCTGTTCCCATATCCCTTCCCTCTTGCGTCTCCCTCCCTCGCACCCTCCATATCCCACCCCTCCAGTCGGTCACAAAGCACCGAGCTGATCTACCTGTGCTATGTGGCTGCTTCCCACTAGCTACCTTACGTTTGGAAGTGTATATATGTCCGTGCCTCTCTCTCGCTTTGTCACAGCTTACCCTTCCCCTTCCCCATATCCTCAAGTCCATTCTCTAGTAGGTCTGTGTCTTTATTCCCATCTTTCCCCTAGGTTCTTCATGACCTTTTTTTTTCTTTCTTAGATTCCATATATATGTGTTAGCATACGTTATTGGTTTTTCTCTTTGTCTTACTTCACTCTGTATGACAGACTCCTGGTCCACCCACCTCACTACAAATAAGTCAATTTTGTTTCTTTTTATGGCTGAGTAATATTCCATTGTGTATATTTGCCACATCTTCTTTATCCATTCATCTGTTAATGGACACTTACGTTGCTTCCATGTCCTGGCTATTGTAAAGAGAACTGCGAGGAATATTCTGGTACATGACTTTTTTTGAATTACGGTTTTCTCAGAGTATATGCCCAGTAGTGGCATTGCTGAGTCGTATGGTAGTTCTACTTTTACTTTTTAAGAAACCTCCATACTGTTCTCCATAGTGGCTGTATCAATTTACATTCTCACCAACAGTGCAAGAGGGTTCCCTTTTCTGCACACCCTTTCCAGCATTTATTGTTTTTGGATTTTTTTTGGTTGTTGTTGCGGTACTCGGGCCTCTCACTATTGTGGCCTCTCCCGTTGCGGAGCACAGGCTATGGACGCGCAGGCTCAGCGGCCATGGCTCACGGGCCTAGGCACTCCACGGCATGTGAGATCTTCCCGGACCGGGGCACGAACCCGTGTCCCCTGCATTGGCAGGCGGACTCCCAACCACTGCGCCACCAGCGAAGCCCTGTTTCTAGATTTTTTGATGATGGCTTTCTGACCAGTGTGAGATGATTATCTCATTATAGTTTTGATCTGCATTTCTCTAATGATTAATGATGTTGAGCATTCTTTCATGTGTTTGTTGGCAATCTGTATATCTTCTTTGGAGAAATGTCTATTTAGGTCTTCTGCTCATTTTTGGATTGGGTTGTTTGTTTTCTCATTATTGAGCTGCATGAGCTGCTTGACTTTTGTTTTTTGGGAATTTTTTATTACTGATTCAATTTCATTACTTGTAACTGGTCTGTTCATATTTTCTATTTCTTCTTGGTTCAGACTTGTGAGATTGTACATTCCTGGGAATTTGTCCTTTTCTTCTAGGTTGCTTATTTTACTACTGTTTAATTGTTCATAGTAATTTCTTCTGATCCTTTGTATTTCTGTGTTGTCAGTTGTAACTCCTCCTTTTTCATTTCTGGTTATATTGATCTGGGCCCTCTCTCTATTTTTCTCGATGAGTCTGGCTAAAGGTTTATCACATTTATCTTTTCAAAGAGCCAGCTCTTAATTTCATTGATGTTTTATATATAAATTTCTACTTCATTTATTTCTGCTCTGATCTTTGATGTCTTTCCTTCTACTGACTTTGTGTTTTGCTTGTTCTCCTTTTTATAGTTCCTTTAGGTGAAATATTGCATTGTAGCTTTGAGATTTTTGTTTCCTGCGGTGTGCATGTATTGCAATAAACTTCCTTTGGAACTGCTTTTGCTGAGTCCAATAAATTTAGATTTGTGTTTTTGTCTTGTCTTCAGGTATTTTTGGACTTCCTCTGATTTCTTCAGTGATCCATTGGTTGTTTATTAGCATATTCCTTAACCTCCATGTGTTTGTGTTTTTTGTGGTTTTTCCTTGCAGCTGATTTCTAGTTTAGAGCTTTATGGTTGGAAAAGGTGCTTGGTAAGATTCCAATTTTCTCAAATTTACTGAGACTTGTTTTGTGGCCTGGTATGTGACCTATCCTGAAGAATGTTCCATGTACACTGAATGTATATCCTTCTGTTTTTAGATGGATTGTTTTGATATATCTATTGATTCTAGCTGTTCTAAAATATCATTTAAAGCCAGTGTTTCCTTATTGATTTTCTGCCTACATGACCTCTCCATTGATTTAGGTAGGGTGTTAAAGTTCCCTACCATTATTATGTTACTGCCAATCACTCCTTTTACGTCTGTTAATATTTGCTTTAGGTTTTCAGGTGATTCTATGTTGGGTGCATACCTGTTTAAAATTGTTATATTTTCTTCTTGGATTGATCCCTTGATCATTATGTAGTGTCCTTCTTTGTCCCTTGTAACAGTCTTTATTTTAAAGTCTGTTTTGCCTAATATGAATATTGAGACTTTGGCTATCTTTTGATTTCCACTTGCTTGGAATACCATTTTACATCGCCTCACTTTCAACCTGTGTGTGTCTTTAGATCTGAAGTATTTCTCTGGTAGGCAGCTTTTATATGGGTCCTATTTTCATATCCATTCAGTCACTCTGTCTTTTGATAGGAATATTTAGTCCATTTTCATTTAAAGTAATTATTGATAGGTATGTACTTATTCCCATTTTGTTCATTTGGGGTGTTGTTTTTGTAGACATTTTTTGTTCCTTTCTTCTTTTGCTTTCTTCCCTTGTGATTTAATTTTTTTTTCTTTTGGCTGTGCCACACAGCATGTGGGATCTTAGTTCCGTGAGCAGGGATCAAACCCATGCCCCCTGCAGTGGAAGCATAGAGTTTTAATCAGTGGACTACCAGGGAAGTCTTTTAATATCTATCTTTAATGTTATATTTGGATTACTATCTTTTGTGTGTGTGTTTATGTGTATATCTATTATAGATTTTTGGATTATGGTTAACATGAAGTTTATATATAGCACCATATATCTATGGGTACTAGGTTGGGTCGTTTTGAGGTGGGGTTCCCAAATTTATTGTCAGCCTGCTGGTGGACAGAGCTAGTTCATATCATGGCTGGCTGTGTGATCTGGCGTGTACCAAAGCTGGCATCACACTGCTGGTAAGAGGGGCCAGATCCCAGGGTGCCTGGTTGAGGCATCCAGAATGTCTTGGAACTGCTGTAGTCCTGCTGGTGAGTGTGACGTGGTGGTCCCATAGCTAGTGTCAGCCCAGTGGTGGGCAGAGCTGGGTCTTAGAGTCTCTGGCTCTAGGGGTCTTGGAGTTGATGTTGGCCTGCTGGTGGGTGGGTTCAGGTCCCAACAGATGGCTGCAGGGTCCTGGGAGTCCTGTGGCTGGAGCAGTGGTGGGCAGAGCCAGGTCCTGTGTCCTCTGGTGTACAGAGCTGGGTCTTTTGGCTTCTGTGAACTAAGGGGCTCCAAAGGCAGCCATCCTGCTGGTGAGTGGAGCCATATACACACCCAGCTAGCTGCTTGGCCTGGGGTCTTCCTGTACTGGAACCAACAGGCTGGTGGGGAGGGGGGAAGGTCCCAGTGTTTATTAACAAGAGGGAGGATTGCAAAATGATGCTTGCCAGCACCAGTGTCCTCTTGATAAAATGATCTCCGCAGATTGGCTGCTGCCTGTGTCTATATCTGTATAGTGAGCTCCAATTGCTTCCTGTCTCTCCACGAGGCTCTCTAATGTCAGAACGTGGGTCTGACCCAGGCTCCTTCCAAATTACTGCTTCTGCCCTGGGTCTCAGACTGTGATATTTTGTGTGCACCTGTTAAGAGTGGATTTGCTGTTTCCTACAGCCCTCTGGTTCTCCTGAAAGTAAGCCCCACTGGCCTTCAAATCCAAACATGCTGGGGCCTCATCTTCCTGGTACAGGAAACCCCAGGCTGGGGAGTGCAATGTGGAGCTCAGACCTCTTGCTCCTTGGGGAGAACCTCTGCAGTTGTAGTTATCCTCCTCTTTGTAGGTTGCCTACCTGGAGGTGTGGCTCTTGACTAAACCACATCTCTGACCCTCCTATCCATCTTGTTGAGGTTCTCTCTTAATGTCTTTATTTATTTATTTATTTCCATGGGGGATATTTTTTTATTCAAAGAGAAAGTCACAAAAATTATAAACATCCACATCAGTTCATTCAGTCCCATGTAATTAATTTTTTTTATCTTGATCTTTTGTAAGCACTTGTATGAATTCATCAGTTTTTCAGCAGAGCTCTGAAAATGCTTATTCATTCAGTTCAGCAGTATAGTTAATTACCAGAAACCTGTATTTATCAGAGTCTTTTCCATGAATTCCTTGAAGATGAAACCCTTTTATAGAAACATTTTTGCAAAAGCATCAGAGTACACCCACAACTGTCGGTATATGACAAAATACTTTAAAATGACCAAGGTTAACGATTTGATAAAAGTTCAGAATAATGCAATTGACAACGAAATTTAGTTATTTCTGAGATATACATTTTAAAGTAATAACTAGAATTATGACTTATACATTATACCGGAACATATAACATTTTTAGAAATTTAATGTAATGTCTGAAACATTTATATTAACATATTTTCATACAAATAAACCAAAGAAAGTTTAGTATTAGTAGCTTTTTTGTTTGTTTGTTTGTTTATACTGCAGGTTATTACTCATCAATTTTATACACATCAGTGTATACATGTTCATCCCAATCGCCCAATTCAACACACCACCATCCCCACCCCACTGCGGTCTTTTCCCCTTGGTGTCATTACGTTTGTTCTCTACATCTGTATCTCAACTTCTGCCCTGTAAACCGGTTCATCTGTACCATTATTCTAGGTTGCACATACATGCATTAATATACGATATTTGTTTTTCTCTTTCTGACTTACTTTGCTCTGTATGACAGTCTTTAGATACATCCACGTCTCAAAAAATGACTCAATTTCGTTCCTTTCATTCTCCCTCTGTAATTTTGTTTTTTAGTAGTATCTTTTTCTGGTTTTGGTATAGGGTGATGTGGCCTCTTATAATGAGTTTGGGAGTGTTCTTTCCTCTGCAATTGTTTGGAAGGGTTTGAGAAGGCTGGGTGTTAGCTCTTCTCTAAATATTTGATAGAATTAACCTGTGAAGCCATCTGGTCCTGGACTTTTGTTTGTTGGACGATTTTTAATCACAGTTTCAATTTCATTACTTGTGACTGGTCTGTTCATATTTTATATTTCTTCCTGGTTCAGTCTGGGAAGGTTATTCGTTTCTAAGAATTTGTCAATTTCTTTCCATTGTCCATTTTATTGAAATACAATTGCTTGTAGTAGTTTCTTATGATGTTTTGTATTTCTGCTGTGTCTGTTGTAACTTCTCCTTTTTCATTTCTAATTTTATTGATTTGAGTCCTCTCCCTCCTTTTCTTGTTGAGTCTCGCTAATCGTTTATCAATTTTGTTTATCTTCTCAAAGTTCTACCTTTTAGTTTTATTGATCTTTGCTATTGTTTTCTTTGTTTCTATTTCATTTATTTCTGCTCTGATCTTGATGATTTCTTTCCATCTACTAACTTTGGGTTTTGTTTGCTCTTCTTTCTCTAGTTCCTTTAGGTGTAAGTTTAGATTGTTTATTTGAGTCTTGAGGTAGGATTGTATTCCTATATACTTCTCTTTTAGAACTGCTTTTGCTGCATCGCATGGGTCTTGGATCATTGTGTTTTCATTGTCAGTTGTTTCTAGGCATTTTTTGATTTTCTTTGATTTCTTCAGTAAACTCTTTGTTATTTAGTAGAGTATTGTTTAGCCTCAATGTGTTTGTGTTTTTTACGATTTTTTCCCTGTAATTATTTGTAATCTCAAAGCATTGTGGTCAGAAAAGATGCATGATATGATTTCAGTTTTCTTAAATTTGCTTAGGCTTGATTTGTGACCCAATATGTGATCTATCCTGGAGAATATTCCATGCACACTTGAGAAGAAAGTGTAATCTGCTGTTTTTGGATGGAATGTCTCATAAATATCAATTAAATCTATCTGGTCTATTGTGTCATTTAAAGCTTGTTTCCTTATTTATTTTCATTTTGGATGATCTGTCCATTGGTGTAAGTGAGGTGTTAAAGTCCCACACTTTTATGGTGTTACTGTTGATTTCCTCTTTTGTAGCTGTTAGCAGTTGCCTTGTGTATTGATGGGCTCCTATGTTGGGTGCATATATATTTATAATTGTTGTGTCTTCTTCTTGGATTGATCCCTTGATCATTATGTAGTGTCCTTCCTTGTCTCTTGTAACATTCTTTATTTTAAAGTCTATTTTATCTGCTATGAGTATAGCTACAACAGCTTTCTTTTGATTTCCATTTGCATGGAATATCTTTTTCATCCCCTCACTTTCAGTCTGTATGTGTCCCTAGGTCTTAAGTGGGTCTCTTGTAGACAGCTTATATATGGGTCTTGTTTTTGTATCCATTCAGCAAGCATGTGTCTTTTGGTGGAAGCATTTAATCTATTCACGTTTAAGGTAATTGTTGATATGTTTGTTCCTGTGACCATTTTCTGAATTGTTTTGGGTTTGTTTTTCTAGTTCCTTATCTTCTTTTGTGTTTCCCACTTAGAGAAGTTCCTTTAGCTTTTGTTGTAGTGCTGGTATGGTGGTGCTGAATTCTCTTAGCTTTTGCTTGTCTGTAAAGCTTTTGATTTCTCCATCGAATCTGAATGAAATACTTGCTGGGTAGAGTAATCTTGGTTGTAGGTTTTTCCCTTTCATCACTTTAAGTATATGATGCCACTCCCTTCTGGCTTGTAGATTTTCTGCTGAGAAATCAGCTGTTAACCTTATGAGAGTTCCATTGTATATTATTTGTTGTTCTTCCTTTGCTGCTTTCACTAATTTTTCTTTGTCTTTAATTTTTGCCAATTTGATTACTATGTGTCTCGGCGTGTTTCTCCATTGGTTTATCCTGTATGGGATTCGCTGTGCTTCCTGGACTTGGGTGGCTATTTCCTTTCCCATGTTAGGGAAGTTTTCAATTATAATCTCTTGGGTCCTTTCTCTCTTCTCCTTCTGGGACCCCTATAATGTGAATGTTGTTGCATTTCATGTTGTCCCAGAGGTCTCTTAGGCTGTCTTCATTTCTTTTCATTCTTTTTTCTTTATTCTGTTCCACAGCAGTAAATTCCACTATTCTGCTTTCCAGGTCACTTATCCGTTCTTCTGCCTCAGTTATTCTGCTATTGATTCTTTCTATTGTAGTTTTCATTTCAGTTATTGTATTGTTCAACTCTGTTTGTTCTTTAATTCTTCTAGGTCTTTGTTAAACATTTCTTACATCTTCTCGATCTTTGCCTCCATTTGTTTTCTGATGTCCTGGATTATCTTCCCTATCATTATTCTTAATTCTTTTTCTGGAAGGTTGCCTATCTCTACTTCATTTGGTTGTTTTTCCTGGGGTTTTATCTTGTTCCTTCATCTGGTACATAGCCTTCTGCCTTTTCATCTTGTGTATCTTTCTGTGAATGTGGTTTTTGTTCCACAGGCTGCAGGATTGTAGTTCTTCTTGCTTCTGCTCTCTGCCTTTTGGTGGACGAGGCTATCTAAGAGGCTTGATGGGAGAGACTGGTGGTGGGTAGAGCTGACTGTTGCTCTGGTGGGCAGAGCTCAGTAAAACTTTAATCCACTTGACTGTTGACGGGTGGGTCTGGGTTCCCTCCCTGTTGGTTGTTTGGCCTGAGGCAATGCAACACTGGAGCCTACCTGGTCTCTTTGTTGGGGCTAATGACAGACTCTGGGAGGGCTTACGCCAATGAGTACTTCCCAGAACTTCTGCTGCCAGTGTCCTTGTCCCCACGGTGAGCCACAGCCCCACCCCCACCTCCCGCCTCTGCAGGAGACCCTCCAACACTAGCAGGTAGGTCTTGTTCTGTCTCCCCTGGGGTCACTGCTCCTTCCCCTGGGTCCTGATGCACACACTACTTTATTTGTGCCCTCCAAGAGTGGAGTTGCTGTTTCCTCCAATCCTTTCAAAGTCCTGCAATCAATTCCCACTAGCTTTAAGTCTGATTCTCTAGGAATTCCTCCTCCCATTGCCGGACCCCCAGGTTGGGAAGCCTGACGTGGGGCTCAGAATGTTCACTCCAGAGGGTGGACTTCTGTGGTATAAGTGTTCTCCAGTCTGTGAGTCTCCCACTCACCAGTTATGGGATTTGATTTTACTGTGATTGCACCCCTCCTACCATCTCATTGTGGCTTCTCCTTTGTCTTTGGATGTGGGGTGTCTTTTTTGGTGAGTTCCTGTGTCTTCCTGTTGATGACTGTCCAGCAGCTAGTTGTGATTCTGGTGTTCTTGCAAGAGGAAATGAGAGCATGTCCTTCTACTCCTCCATCTTGGTCCCTCTCTTCCCTCTATGTCTTTAGTAGTAGATTTTTTCTGCTAGTCTTCAGGTCTTTCTCATTAGTAGTTGCTCTGTAAATGGTTGTAATTTTGGTATGCCCATGGGATAAGGTGAGTTCAGGTTCTTTACCATCTTGGCCACTCCCTTATCTAAATTCTTTTAGGCAGTTAAGGGAGTTCAACAGCCCTTCCTGAGTCTTTTGGGCCTGACTGTCTTCAGCTTAAAAATATTTACATGTCAAAGTGGCACATTTGGGAGTGGCATATTCTGCTCCCCTTCACTCCCACCTTTGAAACTTCCCCAAGAAGTTTTACATTCCAGAAGTAGAGTTGGTAGGTTGCTCCATCACTGAACCAGTCTCTTAATCCTGATAATAGGTCAGTGCAGTTAAACAATTGTGCCTCATATCAGGAGGCAGTGATGCAGGTAGGCTCCCAAAATTAGGCCCAGTCTGAGTCTTGAGGGCAGCCAGTCAAAGATTTCTAATTGTTGGGCTCAAAGCATCTTCAGATGAATTGAAAGCAGGCAGTGGCAATCTGACAGGTTTTCATGATTTGCAGTTTGAATGTCTCTGGTGATATTTCTGAGCGGCCCATACAGCAACACACACAAAGATAATCCATACATGAACTGTTGTGGTTTCTCTGAGGTTTATATCAAGTTGTCCAACTTTTCTTACTTGGCTTCAGAGAAAGAACAGTTTTAGTTCTCAAGGATTCCATATCAGAAGGGTGGGGAAAAAACTGGAAACATTAGTTTGGAGAGTTGGAGCCAAATACTGGAGGAAACTAGAAGAATTCAGAATCTAGTCCACTTTACAGGTAGAAAACAAAACCTCAATGAAAACAGCTCTAGAATTAGATACCCACAAAGTTGTATTGTTGAAACATAATTTTTCTCTCATTATCAACCCCATTTCTATTGAAGATAATTTGCAAACAAATCAGTCTTATTATGTTTAAGTCTAGTTTCAATAAATTGGGCCTAATTATTTACATAAGTGTAGCAAGAATAGCAATTGACCACATAGGCTCTTTTAATCTGCTTTATTGGAACTTTTCATAAGGAATCTCAGAATGGACTTTTAATAACCTACCAAGGCTAGGAAGCCAAGAACTTGACACCAGGCTTCATTTGCACAATACCTGTAGATTTGGGTGAATTCGTCTCTTCTCAAGGTCCCCCAAATATCCTGAGTTTCCTGCACTTGCCAGGAAATGACCTTCCTTATTTATGTGGTAAGACTATGGGTAACCCTGTAAGCAATGTAATAGGGCAATTTTTCTGAGAGGCTTTATTGGCTCCATGAAGTCAACTTTAGTTCCTTAAAGCTATCTGGTCATATCTGATTCTATGCATATTGTCAAATAAAACATTTCAGCCAAAGCCTTTGTAATATAACCAAGTTTTCCAATTGTATCCTTCTACAAGAACAGATTCTTATTGAATTTATGCAAATAACTAAATTGCCATGAAAATAAGAATACTCACTGATGGTTTCCTAATTCTGAAGGGATCATGTAGGGAGAAAAAGTAACTATTTCATCTTTGTTCACAAAGTTATACTTTACCAAGTTGCTGTAAGTCATAGATAGCTTAAGAAAAAGGTTTTCTTAATCTGGAAAAACAAACATTAAGGAACCAGCAATGTTTCAAACAAAGTCATTAAAAAATTATAATAATCCTCATCAGTTCATTCAATCCCCTAAAACTAATTCTTGTTGATATTGATTGACCTTTTGTTAGCACTTTTATGAAGCCATCAGTTTCCCTGTTAGAGTTCTGCAAATTCTTACCCATTTTCATGATATTATCTTAAAGTGATCAGAAACCTGTATTCTAGAGATCTTGTCAGAGTCCTTTCCATGAATCTCTCTGAAGATGAAACATATTTGCAAAAGCATGAGAGTAAAACAGTAACTCTTTATGAAGTACAAAGACTTAAAAATGGCCATGGTTAAAAATCTGATGAGAGTTCATTGAAGTTCTATTGACAAGGAAATTTAGTTATTTCTGTGACATACAACATTTTAAGATAATAACTAGAATTATGGCTATTTATATCATTACATCAGGACATATATTAATAATATATATCCATACAAATGTAACTTAAGAAGGTTTAGCATCACTTACTTGATAACGCTTCCCATGGAATTTAATATATCAAATAAGCCTAATTAGAATAACATCTCTTTTTTTAAAATAAGAGAACAATTTTTTTTTAAATAAGAGAACAAATTTTTCAGAAGCCCTATGGAGAAATTCTAAAGTTACTTGCAGATCAGAAAGACTTCATTTAGAATTTGATTTTGGAAAATGTTTCAAAAATATCAAAATGTTTTGGACACTTCACTAAAAATGACCACAGATCATTAAGAAACAATACTTAATTATCCATTTTAAAGTGACAGTAAGAGACTTCAAAGGCAAATACAGAAAGTTGCATACTTCTGAATAAAACTTAGCTATTTTAATATCAAAGACTTCATTTATTTAAGTAATCAAAGACCTAGTGCTACAGATAACATGAAGCACCACAGGAAATTATTTTGATAAAACAAAATCTTTGCTTTCTAGACAGATTACTTAAAAAGTAAAGAAAAACCCTACTTTAAATTTCTTTTAAGAGCAGACCAATAGTCCAAAAAACCTGCCCTTTTAGCAGAAGAAAATCAGTTTTACATAAGTACACTATTGGTATTAAAGCTTAATTTTACAACCCTTATAAAACCAGTTCAATGTTTAGCCAACTTGATCACAAAAGATTTCTTCTTCCTCTCTCTCTTTTTAACTTTCTATGTCCATAGTGTGTCCTTCATTTCCTTCCTTCCCATTCTGAAATAATCAGATTTAATTTAGGACAAAATCACTTTAATTTCCCTCAATAAAAATGCATCTCCATATCTTGTACCTTTTCTAAACAAACAAAAAATAAAACCACATTCAACTTTCCTTTCATAGAGAGTTGTTTCCCCTATTATTTGTAGTAACTAAAAGTTACACATGTTAGAATTCTTCACCCTTAGAAACCTTAATTCCTAATGAAAACTAAATAAGCAATTATGAACTGTCTGTTAGAACAGCATCTCTAGATTGGCAAATTTATGAATACATTTTATAATTTCTAGAAACACATGCTTTCTTATAGTACAGTTTTTCAGTGTGGCATGAAACATGTAGAAACCAATAGATCCAAATATTTTCAGTTCCTCTGTAAAAGGAAATCAAAAGTGGGTAAATCTATTTTCAGTAATTAATGTTTCAGTATTTTATCTTATTTAGAATTGATCTAGATATTCAGTGAATTTTTATCATTTAACTTAACTTAGCAAACTCTAAGTATGTAAGTTACCAAAAACATTTGGGAAAGTATATAAGTACACGTACCATAAAACATAATTATTGTGGGGAAAAGTTCACCTAAAAACTCTTATCCCATTTACACCTATCTAAATCACTTGCTCCCAAAAATTATGTTTAGATTACCCATGATAACTTCATGAGACAAAGCCAACCATCACCCCAAGCTATTTTTCTTGCTGACAAATTTTGTAGCCGATGATAATGTGAACTTATTTTACTAAAAAACCAAGGTAAAATCAAAGCATTATATTAAATATTGATAACTCAAGACATGTTCACATCTTTGACTAGATTTTATTTACCATAGGTTGTCCCAGATCATGTAAACTTGAAAAACATTTGGGTTAAGTTTCTATACTTCTGAGAGTATACTTAATTTATATAGCACTTGTTTGTTTTTAAGTCAATTAAATGGAGTTGTTTACAAATTAATTTTGGCAATACCATTCAGAGGTAGAAAATACAACATATCTGCAATAGAGAGAGAGAGAGAGATACATAGGTAGGTAGATAGATATAGACACATAAAGATTAGACAGATACAGAAACCTTATAGTTTTCATTTTTTTAATTTAACCATGAGATGTTTATAATAATATAAAACTCACTAGTTTATAAAACAACAGTTTGAATATGTTAGGTTTACCTGACTAGATTTGGGACATGGTAGTTTATAGCAGTTTGTATTTTTTAAAAGCCTCTCCCCTCCACCCCTCTTCTTCTCTGATGAGTATGGGTTGTATTTTAGTTGTTTCCTGGGGTGTTTACATTTTAAAGACATGGTGAGATTTACATTTCAAGGGAAAGTTTTCTCCCAGGAGTTTTGAGTATATTTCTCTATTATCAGAAGTTTAGGATAATTACTATTTAAATTTTTCCTTCATTTTAGAACAATTCTGTTCCAATATCCTGATATTTTATAATATCTACAAGCATTTTGAGATGAATAGGGGAGGTTTGGGGGATAGTAACTTTTTCTAGAGCTACACTTCTGATTTTGCAAAGAATTTTAAGATAAGGACAGTTGCCTTTCATTTCTCAAATAACTGGGTTGCAGCCGAAATGATATAAAGGGGCTGATCCTCGCATCCAACTACATTATCTTCAATTTATTTCTTTATGTCAGGGAGACTGTCAACTAAGATGGAAATCAAAAGTTTTATATGTTCTGGATTTAGAGCTGTTTGTCTGGAATGTTTTAGTAAATCATTTCACAAAGACTTGAAGGCAGTATGTCTTTTGTTAAGTCTGTATAAAGCATTTTAACAAAGGCGTTCTTTCTGAGTTCACAATTCAAACTTGAGCCAATTCACCTTAGGGGAAAAAAGTCTCAACTCTTGCTTCTGTCAGGCCCTGAATATTAGCCTTCAGCTGATCATTTGTAGGCAGGCCTAGAAGAAATTCTGGTCATCTGTATCCTCTGTGTGGTGTGGGCTTTCCTCAGGTAGCTGTCTCGCTTGTCTGTTAACTACAGTGTAATCATGAGTAGGAAGAACACCCACTAGCAGCTAATCAAGGTCCCTGTGATCAAGGTTGTGAATGGCCACTGATCTTTCTAGGTTTCTCTCTGAATTTGGTAGGATCTTCTGAAAGTGGAGGTAAAGGATCATTACAATTTTAAAAATCTGTTCCTGTCCAGGGGACATGAATTTTTTGGGTGGGAGTTTAGGATGCATCCACAAAAGACATTGTATAGGAAGGCCTTAAGTTGGCAGAGCCTGCTTACAGAGCCCTGGAAAGTGGAGGAGTTGTAGGGACAACAGAGTAAGCCCTACCACCCATCTTGGGTGCTTCTGTTAAATTCAATTCCTGAATTTTAGTATTTACATGAGTAACCTGTATACCCCAGGCCTGGAGACTAGGCCAGAGCACTCTCATAAATCTTGTAAAGAAAGGGAAGTCAAAATAGGCAGCTGGGTGTTTGAGGGATTTTCTGTTGAAGGAGGGGGAATTTGGGAGTTAAGGGATTTTGCTGAGGTGATGGGGCTGGACTTCAAGAAGAGGAATTTAGTTTTGGTTCTAAGTCTAATTTCTGTTCCTTCATCTTATTAAGGGAGTCTCTAAGGCTAGCCAATATGGTCCTTTGTGTCCTTTAAAAACTTGGTCTTTCCATAGGTACCAAATAAGAAAATTTTTTAGAATGAGAGCTAAAAATATATTTTTTATTCAAATATAGCCAATTCAAAGTATCCATGGGAATTCCCTGGTGGTCTAGTGGTTAGGACTTGGCTCTTTCACTGCCAGGGCCCACATTCGATCCTGTTTGGGGAACCAAGATCCTGCAAGATGTGTGGCGCAGCCAAAAAACAGAACACAAAGCATCCATGATCTGGCCATTGACAAGTAGGATCTTACATTAATCTCAATAGTGACTCAAACCAATAAGCCTTTTTTATGGCTTAAACAAAGATGCAAATGGTGCCACAAAGGAGGTAAGATGCAGCAAGTGTCCCAGAGGAGGGTGCAAATAGATCCCACATACCACAACTAAGAGTTCGCATGCTGCAACTAAAGATCCTGCATGCCACA
This sequence comes from Hyperoodon ampullatus, assembly GCF_949752795.1. NCBI lineage: Eukaryota > Metazoa > Chordata > Mammalia > Artiodactyla > Ziphiidae > Hyperoodon > Hyperoodon ampullatus. The sequence continues at coordinate 89,767,185 of NC_136920.1, forward strand.
ACTAAAAGAGATCCCGCATGCTGCAAGTAAGACCTGGCGCAGCCAAATAAATAAATATTTTAAAAAGTAAATCAAATAAAAAAGACTGTTACAAGAGACAAAGAAGGACACTACATAATGATCAAGGGATCAATCCAAGAAATTGATATAATTGTGAATATATACACACCCAACATAGGAGCACCTAAATACATAAGGCAAATATTAACAAACATAAAAGGAGAAATTGACAGTAACACAATAACAGTAGTGGAATTTATCACCTGCTCTACATCAATGGACAGATCATACAGAAAATCAATAAGGAAACAACATATTAGACGAGATGAACTTAACTGATATATATAGAGCATTCCATCTGAAAGCAGAATACACATTCTTTTCAAGTGCACATGGAATAATCTCCAGGATAGAGCACATGCTAGGCCACAAAACAAGCCTCAGTAAATTTAAGAAAAGTGAAATGATATCAAGCATCTTTTCTCACCACAACACTGTGAGATTAGAAATAAACTACAAGGGAAAAACACCACAAACGTTGGAGCTAAACAATATGCTATATATCACTGAGGAAATCAAAGAAGAAATCAAAAACTAACTGGGGACAAACGAAAATCAAAACATCACAATCCAAAACCTACGGGACACAGCAAAAGCAGTTCTACGAAGGAAGTTTATAGTCATACAGCTTACTTCAGGAAACAAAAATCATAAACAACCCAACCTTACACCTAAAGGAACTAGAAAAAGAAGAGCAAACAAAACCCAAAGTTAGTGGAAGAAAAGAAATTATAACTAACACAGCAGAAATAAACGGCTTTTAAAAATGGAAAATACCAAACAAAAGCTGGTTCTTTGAAAAGGTAAACAAAATTGATAAACATTTAGCCAGACTCATAAAGCAAAGGGAGAAGGCCCAAATCAATAAAATTAGAAATTATAAAGGAGAAGTTAAAAGCAACACCATGGAAATGCAAATGATCATAATGAACTACTATGAACAACCATATGCCAATAAAATGGACAACTTAGAAAAAATGAACAAATTTTTAGAAAGGTACAATTTCCCAATAATGAACCAGGAAGAAATAGAAAATATGAACAGACCAATTACCAGTAATGAAATTGAATCAGTAATTTTAATACTCCCAACAAACAAAAGTCCAGGACCAGATGGCTTTGCAGCTGAATTCTACCAAATATTTAGAGAATAGTTAACACGTATCCTTCTCAACTATTCCAAGAACTGCAGAGGAAGAAATACTTCCAAATTCATACTATGAGGCCACCATCACCCTGATACCAAAACCAGATAAAAATATCACACACACACACACAAAGGAAATTACAGATGAATTACAGAAATTCATCTCTGGTGAACATAGATGCAAATATCCTCCATGAGACAGCAAACCAAACCCAACAATACACTAAAAGAAACATACACCATGATCAAGTGGGGTTTATCTGAGGAATGCAAGGATTTTTCCATATCTGCAAATTAATCAATGTATACACCACATTCAAAAATTGAAAAATAAAAAACATATGATCATATCAATAGATACAGTAAAAGCTTTTGACAAAAATCGTACATCTATTTATGATGAAAAACTCTCCAGAAAGTGGGTATAAAGGGAACATACCTCACCATAATGAGGGCTATGTATGAAAACCCCACAACTAACATAATACTCAATGACAAAAAGATGAAAGCATTTCCTCTAAGATCAGGAACAAGACAAGGATGTCTACATTCACCTTTTAATCAACACATGTTAGAATCCTAGTCACAGCAATCAGACCAGAAATGGTAATAAAGGGTATCCAAATTGGCAAGGATGTAGAAAAACTGTCACAGTTTCTAGATGACATGATATCATGCACAGAAAATTCTAAAGAAGACACAAAACTCTACTAGAACTCATTAATGAATTTGGTGAAGTTTCAGGATACAAAATTAATATACAAATTAATTAAAATCTGTTGCATTTCTGTACACTAACAATGAACTATCACAAAGAGAAATTAAGGAAATAATCTCATTTACTATCACATCAAAAAGAATAAAATACCTAGGGATATATCTACCCAAGGATGTAAAAGACCTGTAGTCAGAGCACTGTAAGACACTAACAAAAGAAGTTGAAGACAACACAAACAGATGGAGAGATATACTGTGTTCTTGAATTTGAAGAATTAATATTGTAAAACTGACTGTACCACCTAAGGCAATCTACAGATTCAATGCAATCCCCATCAAATTACCAATGACATTTTTCACAAAACTAAAACAATTTTAAAATTTGTATGGAAACACAAAAGAGCTCAATTAGCTAAAACAGTCTTTATAAAGAAGAACAGAGCTGAAGAATCACAGTTCCAGGCTTCAGACTATACTAAAAAACTACAGTAATCAAAACAGTATGGTACTGGCTAAAAAAACAGACCCATATATCAATGAAACAGGATAGAGAGCTCAGAAATAAACCCACACACTTATGGTCAATTAATCTATGACAAAGGAAACAAGAATAAACAATGGAGAAAAGCAGTCTCTTCAATAAGTGGTGTTGGGAAAATTGGAGAGCTGCATGTAAATGATGTAATTAGAACATTCTCCAACACCACATACAAAAATAAACTCAAAATGCATTAAAGACCTAAATGTAAGACCAGAAACCATAAAACTCTTAGAAGAGAACATAGGCAGAACAATCATTGACATAAATTGTAGCAATATTTTTGGATCTGTCTCTTCAAGGAGGGGAGATACAAGCAAAAATAAACAAATGTACCTAATTGAAAGGTTTTGCATGGCAAATGAAACCATTGACAAAATAATAATAAAAGCTACTGAATTATGGAAAAATTTTCAAATGATATGACCATTAAGGGGTAAATATTCAACATTTATAAACAGCTCATATGTCAACAGGTTTTTTTAAAGTTTAAAAAATGGGCAGAAGAACTGAATAGATATTTTTCCAAAGAGGAAGTTCAGATGGCCAACAGGCACATGAAAAGATACTCAACATCACTAATCACCAGGGAAATGGAAATCAAAATCATAATGAGATATGATCTCACACCTGTCAGAATGGCTATCATCAAAAAGAATACAAATAACTTTTTTTTCTGGTTCAAGATGGTAGAGTAGAAGAATGTGTGCTCACTCCCTCTTGCAAGAGCACCAGAATCACAACTAACTGCTGAACAATCATCAACAGGAAGACACTGGAATTAACCAAAAACAATACCCCACATCCAAAGACAAAGGAGAAGCCACAATGAGATGGTAGGAGGGGTGCAATCATAATAAAATCAATTCCCATAACTGCGGTGTGGGGGACTGACAAACTGGAGAACACTTATACCACAGAAGTCCACCCACTGGAGTGAAGGTTCTGAGCTCCACATCAGGTTGCCCAACCTGGGGGTCCGGCAAAAGGAGGAGGAATTCCTAGAGAATCAGACTTTGAAAGCTACTGGGATTTGATTGCAGGACTTTGACAGCCCTGGGGGAAACAGAGACTACACTCTTGGAGGGCACACACAAAGTAGTGTGTGCATCAGGACCCAGGGAAAGGAGCAGTGACCCCATAGGAGACTGAACCAGACATATCTGCTAGTGTTCAGGGTCTCCTGCAGAGGCAGGGGTTGCTGTGGCTCACCATGAGGACAAGGACACTGGCAGCAGAAGTTCTGGGAAGTACTCCTGGGCGTGAGCCCTCCCAGAGTCTGCAAGTAGCCCCACCAAAGAGCTGGGTAGGCTCTAATGTTGGGTCGCCTCAGGCCAAACAACCAACAGGGAGGAGACCCAGCCCCACCAAGCAGCAGAGAAGTGGATTAAAGTTTTACTGAGATCCACACACCACCAGTCCCTCCCATCAGAAACTTACACAAGCCTCTTAGATAGCCTCATCCACCAGAGGGCAGACAGAAGAAGCAAGAACTACAATTGTACAGCCTGTGGACAAAATCCGCAGTCAGAGAAAGAGAAAAGATGAAAAGGCATAGGGCTATGTAGCAGATGAAGGAACAACGTAACACCCCAGAAAAACAACTAAATGAAGTGGAGATAGGCAACCTTCCAGAAAAAGAATTCAGAATCATGAGAGTGAAGATGATCCAGGACCTTGAAAAAAGAATGGAGGCAAAGATCCAGAAGATGCATGAAATGTTTAACAAAGACCTAGAAGAATTAAAGAACAAACAGAGATGAACAATACAATAACTGAAATGAAAACTACACTAGAAGGAATCAATAGCAGAATAACTGAGGCAGAAGAATGGATAAGTGACCTGGAGGACAGAATGGTGGAATTCACTGCCGTGGAACAGAAGAAAAAAAGAATGAAAAGAAATGAAGACAGCCTAAAGGACCTCTGGGACAACATTAAACACAACAACATTCACATTTTAGGGGTCCCAGAAGGAGAAGAGAGAGACAAAGAACCTGAGAAAATATTTGAAGAGATTATAGTCGAAAATTCCTTACCATGGGAGAGGAAATAGCCACCCAAGTCCAGGAAGCGCAGTGACCTGCAGGCAGGATAAACTCAAGAAGAAACATGCCGAGAAACATAGTACTCAAATTGACAAAAATTAAAGACAAAGAAAAGTTATTGAAAGTACAAAGGAAAATGACAAATAAGATACAAGGGAACTCCCATAAGGTCAACAGCTGATTTCTCAGCAGAAGCTCTACAAACCAGAAGGGAGTGGCATGATATATTTAAAGTGATGAAAGGGAAGAACCTACAACCAAGATTACTCTAGCCGGAAAGGATCTCATTCAGATTTGATGGAGAAATCAAAAGCTTTACAGACAAGCAAAAGCTAAGAGAATTCAGCACCTCCAAACCAGCTCTACAACAAATGCTAAAGGAACTTCTCTAAGTGGGAAGCACAAGAAAAGATAAGGACCTACAAAACTAAACCCAAAACAATTAAGAAAATGGTAATAGGAATATACGTATCAATAATTACCTTAAACGTGAATGGATTAAATGCTCCAACCAAAAGACACAGGCTCGCTGAATGGATACAAAAACAAGACCCGTATATATGCTGTCTACAAGAGACCCACTTCAGACCTAGGGACACATACAGACTGAAAGTGAGGGGATGGAAAAAGATATTCCATGAAAATGGAAATCAAAAGAAAGCTGGAGTAGCAATACTCATATCAGATAAACTAGGCTTTAAAATAAAGAATGTTACAAGAGACAAGGAAGGACAATACATAATGATCAAGGGATCAATCCAAGAAGAATATGTAACAATTATAAATATATATGCACCCAACATAGGAGCACCTCAATACATAAGGCAACTGCTAACAGCTACAAAAGAGGAAATCAACAGTAACACATTAATACTGGGGGACTTTAACACCTCACTTACACCATTGGACAGATCATCCAAACAGAAAATTAACAAGGAAACACAAGCTTTAAATGACAAAATAGACCAGATGGATTTAATTGATATTTATAGGACATTCCATCCAAAAACAGCAGATTACACTTTCTCCTCACGTGCACACGGAACATTCTCCAGGATAGATCACATCTTGGGTCACAAATGAAGCCTCAGTAAATTTAAGAAAATTGAAATCATAGCAAGCATCTTTTCTGACCACAATGCTATGAGATTAGAAATCAATTACATGGAAAAAAAAGTAAAAAACCCAAACACATGGAGGCTACACAATACATTACTAAATAACCAAGAGTTTACTGAAGAAATCAAAGAGGAAATCAAAAAATACCTAGAGACAAATGACAATGAAAACACAATGATCCAAGACCCATGCGATGCAGCAAAAGCAGTTCTAAAACGGAAGTTTACAGGAATACAATCCTACCTCAAGAATCTCAAATAAACAATCTAAACTTACACCTAAAGGAACTAGAGAAAGAAGAACAAACAAAACCCAAAGTTAGTAGATGGAAATCAAGATCAGAGCAGAAATAAATGAAATAGAAACAAAGAAAACAATAGCAAAGATCAATAAAACTAAAAGGTATGGGGCTTCCCTGGTGGCGCAGTGGTTGAGAGTCTGCCTGCCGATGCAGGGGACACAGGTTCGTGCCCCAGTCCGGGAGGATTCCGCATGCCGCGGAGCGGCTGGGCCCGTGAGCCATGGCCGCTGAGCCTGTGCGTCCGGAGCCTGTGCTCCGCAATGGGAGAGGCCACAACAGTGAGAGGCCTGCATACTGTAAAGAGAAAAAAAAAAAAACTAAAAGGTAGTACTTTGAGAAGATAAACAAAATTGATAAACCATTAGCCAGACTCATCAAGAAAAACAGGGAGAGGACTCAAATCAATAAAATTAGAAATGAAAAATGAGAAGTTACAACAGACACAGCAGAAATACAAAACATCATAAGAGACTACTACAAACAGCTGTATTTCAATAAAATGGACAATGGGAAGAAATTGACAAATTCTTAGAAACAAATAACCTTCCAAGACTGAACCAGGAAGAAATAGAAAACGTGAACAGACCAGTCACAAGTAATGAAATTGAAACTGTGATTAAAAATCTTCCAACAAACGAAAGCCCAGGACCAGATGGCTTCACAGGTGAATTCTATCAAACATTGAGAGAAGAGCTAACATCCATCCTTCTCAAACCCTTCCAAACAATTGCAGAGGAAGGAACACTCCCAAACTCATTCTATGAGGCCACATCACCCTAATACCAAAACCAGACAAAGATACTACAAAATAAGAAAATTACAGAGGGAGAGGAAGATGGCGGAAGAGTAAGACGTGGAGATCACCTTCCTCCCCACAAATACACAAGAAATTCATCTACACGTGGAACAACTCCTACAGAACACCTACTGAACGCTGGCAGGAGACCTCAGACCTCCCAAAAGGCAAGAAACTCCCCATGTACCTTGGTAGGGCAAAAGAAAAAAGAATAAACAGAGACAAAATGATAGAGGTACGGGACCTGCACCAGTGGGAGGGAGCCGTGAAGGAGGAAAGGTTTCCACACACTAGGAAGTCCCTTCGCGGGCAGAGACTGCGGGTGGCAGAGGGGGAAAGCTTTGGAATAGCGGAGGAGAGCGCAGCCACAGGGGTGCGGAGGGCAAAGCGGAGAGATTCCCGCACAGAGGATCGGTGCCGACCGGCACTCGTCAGCCCGAGGCTTGTCTGCTCGGCCACCGGGGCGGGCGGGGCTGGGAGCTGAGGCTCGGGCTTCGGTCGGAGCGCAGAGAGAGGACTGGGGATGGCGGCATGAACACAGCCTGCAGGGGGTTAGTGCGCCACGGCTAGCCAGGAGGGAGTCCGGGAAAAAGTCTGGACCTGCCGAAGAGGCAAGGGACTTTTTCTTCCCTCTTTGTTTCCTGGTGCATGAGGAGAGGGGATTAACAGCGCTGCTTAAAACGTGGACCCCAGAGACAGGCGTGGGATACTGGGGCTGCTGCGGCCGCTGCCAAGAGGCCTGTGTGCGAGCGCAGGTCACTGTCCATGCCCCCTTTCCAGGGAGCCTGTGCAGCCCGCCACTGCCAGGGTCCGGGTATCCAGGGACGTCTTCCCCGGGAGAGTGCATGGCGCGCCTCGGGCTGGTGCAACGTCACGCCGGCCTCTACCGCCGCAGGCTCGCCCCGCACTCCGTACCCCTCCCTCCACCCGGCCTGAGTGAGCCAGAGTCCCCGAAGGGGCTGCTCCTTTAACCCCGTCCTGTCTGAGCGAAGAACAGACGCCCTCCGGTGATCTACACGCAGAGGCGGGGCCAAATCCAAAGCTGAGACCGGGAGCTGTGAGAATAAAGAAGAGAAAGGGAAATCTCTCCCAGCAGCCTCAGAAGCAGCAGATTAAAGCTCCAGAATCAACTTGAGGTACCGTACATCTGAGGAATAACTGAATAGACAACGAATCATCCTAAATTGAGGAGGTGGACTTTGAGAGTAAGATTTATGATTTTTTCCCCTTTTCCTCTTTTTGTGAGTGTGTATGTGTATGCTTCTGTGTGAGATTTTGTCTGTACAGCTTTGCTTCCACCATTTGTCCTAGGGTTCTATCTGTCCTTTTTTTTTTTTTTTAATTTTTTTTCTTAATAATTATTTTTTATTTTAATAACTTTATTTTATTTTATCTTAATTTTAATTTACTTTATCTCCCCCCTTTCTTTCTTTCTTTCCTTCCTTCCCTCCTGTAGACAATGAATCATCCCAAATTCAGGAGGTGGCCTTTGAGAGCAAGATTTATGATTTTTTCCCCTTTTCCTCTTTTTGTGAGTGTGTATGTGTATGCTTCTGTGTGAGATTTTATCTGTATACCTTTGCTTTCACCATTTGTCCCAGGGTTCTATCCGTCCTTTTTTTAAAAAATTTTTTTCTTAATAATTATTTTTTATTTTAATAACTTTATTATATTTTATCATACTTTATTCTATTTTACTTTATCTTCTTTCTTTTTTCCTACCTTCCCTCCTTCCTCCCTCCTTTCTTTCTTTCTTTCTACTTCTACTAATTTTTTCTTTCTACTTTTTCTCCTTTTTATACTGAGCCGTGTGGATGAAAGTCTCTTGGTGCTGCAGTCAGGAGTCAGTGCTGTGATCTGAAGTCAGACAGACAACTTCAGGACACTGGTCCACAAGAGACCTCCCAACTCCACATAATATCAAACGGCAAAAATCTCCCAGAGATCTCCATCTCGACACCAACACCCAGCTTCACTCAACGACCAGCAAGCTACAGTGCTGGACACCCTATGCCAAACAACTAGCAAGACAGGAACACAACCCCACCCATTAGCAGAGAGGCTGCCTAGAATCATAATAAGTCCACAGACACCCCAAAACACACCACCAGACGTGGACCTGCCCACCAGAAAGACAAGATCCAGCCTCATCCACCAGAACATAGACACTAGTCCCCTCCACCAGGAAGCCTACACAACCCACTGAACAAACCTTAGCCCCTGGGGACAGACACAAAAACAACGGGAACTACAAACCTGCAGCCTGCAAAAAGAAGACCCCAAACACAGTAAGATAAGCAAAATGAGAAGACAGAACAACACACAGCAGGTGAAGGAGCAAGATAAAAACCCACCAGACCTAACAAATGAAGAGGAAATAGGCAGTCTACCTCAAAAAGAATTCAGAATAATGATAGTAAAGATGATACAAAATCTTGGAAATAGAATAGACAAAATGCAAGAAACATTTAACAAGGACCTAGAAGAACTAAAGATGAAATACAAGCAACGATGAGCAACACAACAAATGAAATTAAAAATACTCTAGATGGGATCAATAGCAGAATAACTGAGGCAGAAGAATGGATAAGTGACGTGGAAGATAAAATAGTGGAAATAACTACTGCAGAGCAGAATAAAGAAAAAGGAATGAAAAGAACAGAGGACAGTCTCAGAGACCTCTGGGACAACATGAAACGCAACAACATTCGAATTATAGGGGTTCCAGAAGAAGAGAAAAAGAAAGGGACTGAGAAAATATTTGAAGAGATTATAGTTGAGAACTTCCCTAATATGGGAAAAGAAATAGTTAATCAAGCCCAGGAGGCACAGAGAGTCCCATACAGAATAAATCCAAGGAGAAATATGCCAAGACACATATTAATCAAACTGTCAAAATTTAAGTACAAAGAAAACATATTAAAAGCAGCAAGGGAAAAACAACAAATTACACACAATGGAATCCCCGTAAGGTTAACAGCTGATCCTTCAGCAGAAACACTGCAAGCCAGAACGGACTGGCAGAACATATTTAAAGTGATGAAGGAGAAAAACCTGCAACCGAGATTACTCTACCCAGCAAGGATCTCATTCAGATTTGATGGAGAAATTAAAACCTTTACAGACAAGCAAAAGCTGAGAGAGTTCAGCACCACCAAACCAGCTTTACAACAAATGCTAAAGGAACTTCTCTAGGCAAGAAACACAACAGAAGGAAAATACCTACAATAACGAACCCAAAACAATTAAGAAAATGGGAATAGGAACATACATATCAATAATTACCTTAAATGTAAATAGACTAAATGCTCCCACCAAAAGACACAGATTGGCTGAATGGATAAAAAAACAAAACATGTATATATGCTGCCTACAAGAGACCCACTTCAGACCTAGAGACATATACAAACTGAAAGTAAGGGGATGGAAAAAGATATTCCATGCAAATGGAAATCAAAAGAAAGCTGGAGTAGCAACTCTCATATCAGACAAAATAGACTTTAAAATAAAGACTATTAGAAGAGACAAAGAAGGACACTACATAATGATCAAGGGGTCAATCCAAGAAGAAGATATAACAATTGTAAATATTTATGTACCCAACATAGGAGCACCTCAATACATAAGGCAAATACTAACACCCATAAAAGGGGAAATCGACAATAACACATTCATAGTAGGGGACTTTAACACCCGACTTTCACCAATGGACAGATCATCCAAAATGAACATATTTTTCTCAACTGCTCATGGAACATTCTTCAGGATAGATCCTATCTTGGGTCACAAATCAAGCCCTGGTAAATTTAAGAAAATTGAAATTGTATCAAGTATCTTTTCCGACCACAACGCTATGAGACTAGACATCAATTACAGGAAAAGATCTGTAAAAAATACAAACACATGGAGGCTAAACAATACACTACTTAATAACGAAGTGATCACTGAAGAAATCAAAGAGGAAATCAAAAAATACCTAGAAGCAAATGACAATGGAGACACGATGACCCAAAACCTATGGGATGTAGCAAAAGCAATTCTAAGAGGGAAGTTTATAGCAATACAATCCCACCTTAAGAAACAGGAAACATCTCGAGTAAACAACCTGACCTTGCACCTAAAGCAATTAGAGGAAGAAGAACAAAAAACCCACAAAGTTAGCAGAAGGAAAGAAATCATAAAAATCAGATCAGAAATAAATGAAAAAGAAATGAAGGAAATGATAGCAAAGATCAATAAAACTAAAAGCTGGTTCTTTGAGGAGATAAACAAAATTGATAAACTATTAGCCAGACTCATCAAGAAAAAAAGGGAGAAGACTCAAATCAATAGAATTAGAAATGAAAAAGGAGAAGTAACAACTGACACTGCAGAAATACAAAAGATCATGAGAGATTACTACAAGCAACTCTATGCCAATAAAATGGACAACCTGGAAGAAATGGACAAATTCTTAGAAATGCACAACCTGCCAAGACTGAATCAGGAAGAAATAGAAAATATGAACAGACCAATCACAAGCACTGTAATTGAAACTGTGATTAAAAATCTTCCAAGAAACAAAAGCCCAGGACCAGATGGCTTCACAGGCGAATTCTATCAAACATTTAGAGAAGAGCTAACACCTATCCTTCTCAAACTCTTCCAAAATATAGCAGAGGGAGGAACACTCCCAAACTCATTCTATGAGGCCACCATCACCTTGATACCAAACCAGACAAGGATGTCACAAAGAAAGAAAACTACAGGCCAATATCACTGATGAACATAGATGCAAAAATCCTCAACAAAATACTAGCAAACAGAATCCAACAGCACATTAAAAGGATCATACACCATGATCAAGTGGGTTTTATTCCAGGAATGCAAGGATTCTTCGATATACGCAAATCAATCAACGTGACACAGCATAATAACAAATTGAAGGAGAAAAACTATATGATCATCTCAATACATGCAGAGAAAGCTTTTGACAAAATTCAACACCGATTTATGATAAAAACCCTGAAGAAAGTAGGCATAGAGGGAACTTTCCTCAACATAATAAAGGCCATATATGACAAACCCACAACGAACATTGTCCTCAATGGTGAAAAACTGAAAGCATTTCCACTAAGATCAGGAACAAGACAAGGTTGCCCACTCTCACCACCATTATTCAACATAGTTTTGGAAGTTTTAGCCACAGCAATCAGAGAAGAAATGGAAAGAAAAGGAATCCAAATCGGAAAAGAAGAAATAAAGCTGTCACTGTTTGCATATGACATGATACTATACATAGAGAATCCTAAAGATGCTACCAGAAAACTACTAGAGCTAATCAATGAATTTGGTAAAGTAGCAGGATACAAAATTAATGCACAGAAATCTCTGGCATTCTTGTACACTAATGATGAAAAATCTGAACGTGAAATCAAGAGAACACTCCCATTTACCATTGCAACAAAAAGAATAAAATATGTAGGAATAAACCTACCTAAGAAGACGACCTGTATGCAGAAAATTATAAGACACTGATGAAAGAAATTAAAGATGATAAAAATAGATGGAGAGATTTCCATGTTCTTGGATTGGAAGAATCAACATTATGAAAATGACTCTACTACCCAAAGCAATCTACAGATTCAATGCAATCCCTATCCAACTACCACTGGCATTTTTCACAGAACTAGAACAAAAAATTTCACAATTTGTATGGAAACATGAAAGACCCTGAATAGCCAATCTTGAGAAAGAAAAACGGAGCTGGAGGAATCAGGCTCCCTGAATTCAGACTGTACTACAAACCTACAGTAATCAAGACAGTGTGGTACTGGCACATAAACAGAAAGATAGATCAATGGAACAGGATAGAAAGCCCAGAGATAAACCCATGCACATATGGTCACCTTATCTTTGCTAAAGGAGGCAGGAATGTACAGTGGAGAAAGGACAGCCTCTTCAATAAGTGGTGCTGGGAAAACTGGACAGATACATGTCAAAGTATGAGATTAGATCACTTCCTAACACCATACACAAAAATAAGCTCAAAATGGATTAAAGACCTAAATGTAAGGCCAGAAACTATCAAACTCTTAGAGGAAAACATAGGCAGAACACTCTATGACATAAATCACAGCAAGATCCTTTTGGACCCACCTCCTAGAGAAATGGAAATAAAAACAAAAATAAACAAATGGGACCTAATGAAACTACAAAGCTTTTGCACAGCAAAGGAAACCATAAACAAGACCAAAAGACAACCCTCAGAATGGGAGAAAATATTTGCAAATGAAGCAACTGACAAAGGGTTAATCTCCAGAATTTATAAGCAGCTCATGCAGCTCAATAGCAAAAAAACAAAAAACTCAATCCAAAAATGGACAGAAGACCTAAATAGACATTTCTCCAAAGAAGATATACAGACTGCCAACAAACACATGAAAGAATGCTCAACATCATTCATCATTAGAGAAATGCAAATCAAAACTACAATGAGATATCATCTCACACCAGTCAGAATGGTCATCATCAAAAAATCTAGAAACAATAAATGCTGGAGAGGGTGTGGAGAAAAGGGAACACTCTTGCACTGCTGGTGGGAATGTGAATTGGTACAGCCACTATGGAGAACAGTATGGAGGTTCCTTAAAAAACTACAAATAGAACTACCATATGACCCAGCAATCCCACTACTGGGCATATACCCTGAGAAAACCATAATTCAAAAAGATTCATGTACCAAAATGTTCATTGCAGCTCTATTTACAATAGCCCGGAATTGGAAACAACCTAAGTGTCCATCATCGGATGAATAGATAAAGAAGATGTGGCACATATGTACAATGGAATATTACTCAGCCATAAAAGAAACGAAATTGAGCTATTTGTTGTGAGGTGGATAGACCTAGAGTCTGTCATACAGAGTGAAGTAAGTGAGAAAGAGAAAGAAATACCATATGCTAACACATATATATGGAATTTAAGAAAAAAAAATGTCATGAAGAACCTAGGTGTAAAACAGGAATAAAGACACAGACCTAGTTGAGAATGGACTTGAGGATATGGGGAGGGGGAAGGGTAAGCTTTGACAAAGTGAGAGAGAGGCATGGACATATATACACTACCAAACAAAAGGTAGAGAGCTAGTGGGAAGCAGCCGCATAGCACAGGGAGATCAGCTCGGTGCTTTGTGACCGCCTGGAGGGTTGGGATAGGGAGGTGGGAGGGAGGGAGATGCAAGAGGGAAGGGATATGGGAATAGATGTATATGTATAACTGATTCCCTTTGTTATAAAGCAGAAACTAATACACCATTGTGAAGCAATTATACTCCAATAAAGTTGTAAAAAAAAAATTACAGACCAACACCACTGATGAATATCGATGCAAAAATCCTCAACAAAATACTAGCAAACAAAATCCAGCAATACATTAAAAGGATCATACACTATGATCAAGTGGGATTTATCCAAGGGATGCAAGGATTCTTCAATATATGCAAATCAATCAATGTGATACACCATACTAACAAATTGGAGAAGAAAAACCATATGATCATCTCAATAGATGCAGAAAAAGCTTTTGACAAAATTCAACACCCATTTATGATAAAAAGTCTCGAGAAAGTAGGCATAGAGGGAACCTACCTCACCATAGTAAAGGCCATATACGACAGTCCCACAGCAAACATCATTCTCAATAGTAAAAAACTGCAAGCATTTCCTCTAAAATCAGGAACAAAATAAGGGTATCCACTCTCGCCACTATTATTCAACATAGTTTTGGAAGTCCTAGCCATGGCAATCAGAGAAGAAAAAGAAATAAAAGCAATACTAATTGGAAAAGAAGAAGTAAATCTGTCACTGTTTGCAGATGACATGATACTATATATAAAGATGCCACCAGAAAACTACTAGAGCTAGTCAATGAATTAGGTGAAATTGCAGGATACAAAGTTAATGCACAGAAATCTCTTGCATTCTTATACACTAATGATGAAAAATCTGAAAGAGAAAGTAAGGAAATACTCCCGTTTACCATTACAACAAAAAGAATAAAGTACCCAGGAATAAGCCTACCTAGGGAGACAAAAGACCTGTATGCAGAAAACTATAAGAAACTGGTGAAAGAAATTAAAGATGATACAAACAGATGGATAGATATATCATGTACTTGGATTGTAAGAATCAATATTGTGAAAATGACTACAGTACCCAAAGCAATCTACAGATTCACTGCAACTCCTATCAAATTACCAATGTCATTTTTTACAGAACTAGAACAAAAAATCTTAAAATTTGTATGGAGACACAAAGACTCTGAATAGCCAAAGCAATCTTGAGGGGAAAAAAATGTAGCTGAAAGAGTCAGAGTCCCTGACTTTGGAGCTACAGTAATCAAGCTACAGTAATCAAAACAATATGGTACTGGCACAAAAACAGAAGTATAAATATGGTACTGGCACAAAACCAGAAGTATAAATCAATGGAACAGCATAGAAAACCCAGAGATAAACCCACGCATCTATGGTCAACTAATCCATGACAAAGGAGGTAAGGATATACAATGGAGAAAAGACAGCCTCCTCAATAAGTGGTGCTAGGAAAATTGGACAGCTACATGTAAAAGAATGACATTAAAACACTTCCTAACACCATACACAGAAATAAACTCAAAATGGGTTAGAGACTTAAATGTATGACTGGACACTATAAAAATCTTAGAGGAAAATATAGGAAGAACACTCTGACATAAATCACTGCAAGATCTTTTTTGACCCACTTCCTAGAGTAATGGAAATAAAAACAAATACAAACAAATGGGACCTAATGAAACTTAAAGGCTTTTGCACAACAAAGGAAACTATAAAGAAGATGAAAAGTCAGCCCTCAGAGTGGAAGAAAATATTTGGAAACAAAGCAACAGACAAAAGATTAATCTCCAAAATATATAAACAGTTCATGCAGCTCAATATTAAAGAAACAAACAACCCAATACAAAAATGGGCAAAAGATCTAAATAGACATTTCTCCAAGGAAGACATGCAGATGGCCAAGAAGCACATCAAAAGTTGTTCAACATCACTAATTATTAGAGAAATGTAAATCAAAACTACAGTGAGGTATCACCTCACACCAGTTGGAATAGCCATCATCAGAAAATCTACAAACAGTAAATGCTGGAGAGGGTGTGGAGAAAAGGGAGCCCTCTTGCACTGTTGGTGGGAATGTAAGGTGATACAGCCACTATGGAGAACAGTATGGAGGTTCCTTAGAAAACTAAAAATAGAACTACCATATGACTCAGCAATCCCACTACTGGGCATATACCCTGAGAAAACCATAATTCAAAAAAGTCATGTACCACAGTGTTCATTGCAACACTATTTACAATAGCCATGTCTTGGAAGCAACCAAAATGCCCATCAACAGACAAATGGATAAAGAAGAAGTGGTACATATATACAATGGAATATTCCTCAGCCATAAAAAGGAACAAAATTGGGTCATTTGTAGAGACATCGATGGACTCAGAGACTGTCATACAAAGTGAAGTAAATCAGAAAGAGACAACAAATAGAGTATATTAACGCATATATGTGGAACCTAGAAAAATGGTACAGATGAACTGGTTTGCAGGGCAGAAATAGAGACACAGATGTAGAGAACAAACGTATGGACACCAAGGGGGAAAGTGGCAGTGGTGGTGGTGGTGGGCTGAATTGGGAGATTGGGATAGATATGTCTCCACTAATATGTATAAAATAGATAACTAATAATAACCTGCTGTATAAAAAATAAATAAATTTCTAAAATTCAAAAAAATAAAACCTAAAAAAAAAGAAAAGAATACAAATAACAAGTGTTGGTGAGGATATGGGGAAAAGGGAACACTGATACACTGTTGATGGGAATACAAATTGGTGCAGCCCCTGTGGAAAACAGTATGGAGTTTCCTTCAAAAAGCTAAAAATAGAACTACCGTAAGACCCAGATATTCCACTCCTGGATATATATACATACATATATCTGAAGAAAAATAAAACACTAATTCTGAAAGATACATGTACCATAATATTCATAGCTTCATTATTTACAATTGCCAAGATATGGAAGCAACCTAAGGGTACATCAGCAGATGAATGGGTAAAGAAGATATGGTATAAGTATACAATGGAATACTACTCAGTGATAGAAAAGAATAAAAATTTTCGATTTGCAGGAACATGGACAGACTTGGAGGGTATTATGCTTAGTAAAATAAGTTGGAGAAAGACAAATACTCTATGACATCACTTATATGTGGAATCTAAAAAATACAATGAACTAGTGAATAAAACAAGAGACTCACAGATATAGAGAAGGAACTAGTGGTCACCAGTGGGGAAAGGGAAGGGGGCAGGAGCAATATAGGGGGTTAAAAAGTACAAACTATTATATATAAAATAAGCTACAAGTATATACTGTACAACACGGGGAATATAGCCTATATTTTATAATAACTATAAATGGAGTATAACCGTTAAAAATTGTGAACCAGTATATTGTACATCTGTAACATATAATATTGTACATCAACTATATTTCAATAAAAAATAAATTAAAAAAATTTTAAGATAAAAGGATGAAAGGAAATCCTCATTCTTTTTTTTTTTTTAATATATATATATGCACATGAACAGGTTTAGGTAAGCCTTGGGTCTCTTGGAGCCAAAGCAGTTCCTGAAAGGGATGTGCCACTGAGTTGAGGATTATGTGATGTTTTACAGAGTACCTCACTGCTTGAAAATTTTCTTGAGGTTGGTGGGTGATCAGGTGTCAATCTAACCCATTCTATGACCAACTTATTCTAATATGAGAGTCTTTGAGTTAGGAAGTGAGCGTTTTAAAGTGTTTTTTAGTGTTCAACCCATGCTCACCAATTTTGTAGCTTCCAAGATGTCCTTAGCAAAGTTTGTCTAGACAGATGCGAATCTGGTGAGAACCGTGAACTCAGCAGTCTGTGAGGCCTACTCAAACAGCAGTCTTATAGAGTCTATGCCTGCGTTCTATCCTATGGTTTTCCCCCTTATGATAAATGATACAACAAACAGAGACAAAGAAAAACAGTTCATCTCTGGGAGGAAACAGATCAATAAAACCCAAGAGTAACAAATCTTTACCAAACTCACTATATCCAAGGAACTATTTCCACAAATATTGTCTCCTGTTAATCTAAATTTAGGAAAGGGAAGTAAGAAAAAGGACTCTCACCACCCTTGCTCCCACTGGACCTTTCAGGCAGAGATCTGGGAGACTTACATGGTAAGAATTTATTCCTTGTGCTGTTTTTTTTGTCAGAGGTCCCAGGATCTCTCAGCTGCAGCAGCCTCAAAGGGAGCAGTGTCCAGCCAGTGAAGTTAATCCCTTCAAGGTCACTAAATATATGGGGGGAGGGGAGGAGTTCCTCTACCCTTCTAACTTCTTTTGGCTGATCTATTAATTAAATAAACGTAAGACAGATTAACAAGAGAAAAAAATTTTGATTTTATATGTACAGAGTCTCACATAGACATAAGAGGTTCCAATACTCCCAGGCAATTGAGGCCTATATGCCATCATGAGCCAAAGAGAAGGGATAGCAATCTGGAGCTTCAAAGGGAAGGAAGACAATTCTCAGGAAGAGGGGAAGAACATATTTGGTAGACAAATGTTTTTTATGACAATCAGGGACAACAGCACACAGAGAGGCATCTGAACAAATAGGCCCTGCCAAACTCATCCCAGCCCACAACCTACCCATGCTCTTTGTAGTTATCTGTGGTGATAGCTGCCTTCCTGAGCCAGGCCTTCTATCTAAATTCTTTTAGGTGGTTAAGGGAGAGTTTAAAAGCTCTTCCTAAGTCTTTTGGGCCTTGATTGTCTTCAGTTCAAAATAATCTATATGCCAGACTGGCACATTTTGGGGTGTTTTATTCTGCTCCCTTTCACAGACCTATCTTACCCAGTGAGAATCTGTGATGGTCTTTCCCTGCATCCCATAGCCATGGTTTTGCCATGTTTTACCTTCTGTAGTCTGTTATGACAGCTGTCAGTGTTTATTTTCTTTTCCCAAAGATTCAGACTTTGATGTTCAGCCCGCAATCCCCCAAAATCTGGGGGGCTGGGGAGGGGGGAAGTGGGGGGTTTAAACACTATGAACTGGGAGCTGGGAGGGTCCTCTGTTCTGGATTCTTTGTAGAGAGAAGCGGGAAGAAGCTCCAAGGGACTGAATCCCTCAGGGCTGAGGTAAGCGGCAGGGCCCACACCCCTCCTTCTACATGAGCTCCTCAGGAACCACACAATTGGAGAATAGAAGAATCATCTGAGTAAAGGAAAACCATTTCTTCTTAGTTTGTTTATGAAGGCCAGGATATGGCCCCAAATAGGCCTCTAAAAAGGCCAAAACATGTTTTTAAAGGTCCAATTCCAACTTAAGGACAGGTTGATTAAATGGGTGGTAGTGGTAGGTATGAGTAGACATACAGTCTAGCTCACATATGGCAGAGCACAAAGGAAAGAGGTAGCCTCCATAAAGGCAGATTAAAGCATAAAATTATGAGTGGATTAGCTAAGCTTTTAACAAGTATTAAAAAACAAGGGAGAACTTGAGTGTCAGTTTGAAATGAATGAGCGCCTCAGACCCAAGTATATTTTGCACTTAGTTGTGTGCAAGGAAAATCAAAATGGAATTGTTATTGCTGAGAGGGCTCTCCAAAATGGAGCCTGGAGGTCACTGAGGAAGTGTGACTTTTGCACGTCTCAGCCTGGGTGGAATCTGACTCTTTGACCATTTATTGCTCTGACAAAGGCATCCAGAACATAAGTATACTTATGGACACTTCATCTGAAACAACTTGTGACAGCCATCTCTCAAGGACAAATACTTCCTTCCTCTGTCAGAGCACAGCCTCGTGGCTTTTGCCTTTGTAAGTCCCTGAGTCTTTCTCTTCCCTGGAACACTCTTTCAGTTTTACCTGAATCTATGTCTCCTGAATTTCAATTCTTAAGACCCCAAATAAACTCTTTCCTTATTTGCAGCCTTCTGCATTTGTTGTTGTTATTGTTGACAGTTGCAACCTCTATTCCAGAGTTATCTAGCCAGTGCTAATGAGAAAGATTGGGGGCAGAGTAAGAGAGAGCATGGAGCCTCACCCTCCACCCCACAGCCTTGTAGACTTGCAAAACCTCATCGTCAGCTTCTGAAAGCAGTAAGCCTCACTTACTTTCCTTGGGCACTTTTTGCTCTAAGCAAATGTCTTAAATTACTGAAGGAGGGAAAGAAAATCCTATTGATTTAAGGGTACAGAGGAATTCATATGGTGGCTGGAATAAGAATAGGAAAAAAACGAAAAACCTTTACATCTTTGAGATGGTCAAAAACTATCACCAAAGACTAACCACAGAACAAGGCACAAAGCAGGGGCAGGAATATACTAAAAAAGCCCTGCCTCTGAGGCCCAGGCATAAGAAGATAGCCTAAGATTGCAGCTGAACCAGGGTAACAGAGAATTCTTAGGTTGTAAGCACAAGCTTAGCACCAAATAACAAGCAGCAGCATTATAATGCTGAGAGAGGAGTGATGGGGAGCAGAATATACCACCCCAAAATATACCTTTTTAGCATAAGGATTATTTTAGGATGGTTATTTTTAAGAAAATGCAGGCAAAGGAGAAGCTCAGAAAACTGAATTAAAGTTACATTTTTGTAAGAGACATTTACATTTATAAGGGAAACCTCCATTTGTAAGGGCATCTCCCACCCTGTACCAGGAAGAAGAGGGTGACTAAATCTCTAACAACTCTTGTCAATGGAGAAGGCAATGACTTAAATCTGCATAACAACCTTACCCTGGGTTACTGTGCTTTTTCCTGGTAACATCCCAGTAACTCATTTCCCCCCACCCCCAAATCTTCTTTTGTCTTTAGCTGGAGATGGTATTTACATGGAGATGGCAGTGACCTGAGTCACTTTGGGGAATTACTCAGTTTTCTTGGGTATCTCTCATGTGTATAGGAGGTATGCATGCTATTAAACTTCTGTTTGCTTTTCTCCTGTTAATGTGTCTGTTATTACAGGAGGGTCTTAGCCAAGAAACTAGAAGGTAAAAGGAAAATTATTTTTCCTCCCCACAGGAGTATAAGCTTAGAGAGGGACCTCATCTGTTGTGCAGGAATGCAAGGAAGTGTAAACGCTGAGTGGGGAACATGAACACAAAGAAAAACACTCCAGCAACCCTGACACCCGCCTCAGCATGAGAATACAACAACCCATCACTGGAGGAATTTGAAGCCTGTGGCACATAGAAAGTAATGGTAGCAACAATAAAAAGTAACCTGTCACAATTCCTGACTAGACGGACTCAAAAAAAGAAGCATGTCCATTTCCAGGTTTCAGTACTATTTATCTCATTCTCCACTAACACTAAAATGTCAAGCATTTGATAAAGAGTTACAAAAACAAAAAAGGAAAACAACCCATTGTCAAGAAATAAAATAATCATCATTACTGATTAACGATGGCTAAAAACATTAACCAGGGACATTAAAATAATTATAGTTAATAGGCTAAATGAGTGAGTGGAAAAGTTAGACAACATGCATGAATAGATGAAGAATTTGAAAGGAGAAATAAAATCTAAGTCAAATGGAGATGCTAGAAATAAAATTACACAATATCAGAGGTAAAGAATTACTGTGATGTGCTCAGGGACTTCACTGGTGGTCCAGTGGTTAAGAATCTGCCTTCCAATGCAGGGGACGTGGGTTCAATCCCTGGTTGGGGAACTAAGATCCCACATGCCGTGGGGCAATTAAGCCCGCATGCCACAACTAGAGAGCCCACATGCCACAAGTAGAGAACACACGTGACAAAACTAGAGAAGCCTGCATGCCACAACGAAGAGCCCGCATGCTGCAACTAAGACCTGATGCAGCCAAAAATATAAATAAATTAATTAAATAAATAAACATTTAAAACAATTTACTGTGATGGGCTCATAAATAGACTCAATACAGCTGAGGAAATAATCAGTAAACTTGAAGATTGAGGAAGAGAAATTATTCAGATTGATGTATGAAGAGATATCTTCATCATCATCATCATCTTAAGAAGGAGGAGGAGGAAGAGAAGGAGAAGTAGTAGTAGTTAAGTTTTATTTGTGTTAGCTTTATTTGGGACAAAATGAGGACTATAGCCCAGGAGACAGTATTTCAGATAACTCTGAGAAACTGCTCCAAAGAAGTAGGGGAGAGGTCAGCATATATGTGATTTTGGTGAAGGGGGAGTACAGGCAATCAAGTGCATATTTTTTTGCATAAGGTTGATGCTAGTCATGAGGAGCAGATGTCACCATGAAGGATTTTAGTGCTTTTCTAGATACGAGGAGACACAAGAATTGGGCTCATAAAATCTTCTCACGAAAATATCTATCTAAAGAACTGTTCTGCCAGTTTTTCCCAGAGCACAGAGTGCCTCATTCCTGATCTCCACCCTGAAATCCTTTCAGGAGATACTGAAGGTCAGCAGCTGCAGCAACTCATAATTTAACCTGTGTAGAGTTAGATGTCAGGTTCCAATTTGTAGTTGGCACCCAAAAGGAGAAGAAAGAGCAAATGAGACAGAATATGTACTTAAAGACATAATAGCCAGCACTTCCCTGGTGGCGCAGTGGTTCAGAATTTGCCTGCCAGTGCAGGGGACATGGGTTCGAGCCCTGGTCCGGGAAGATCTCACATGCTGCAGAGCAACTAAGCCCATGCACCACAACTACTGAGCTCACACTCTAGAGTCCGCAAGCCACAACTGCTGAGCCCATGTGCCACAAATACTGATGCCCACATGCCTAGAGCCCATGCTCCACAACAAAGAGAAGCCACCACAATGAGAAGCACGTGCACTGCAACGAAGAGTAGCCCCCACTCTCTGCAACTAGAGAAAGCTTGTGCATAGCAATGAAGACCCAATGCAGCCAAAAATAAATAAATTACTTACTTAATTAATTTTTTAAAGACATTAAAGCCAAGATTTTCCCAAAATAATAAAAAAAAAAATCAAAACACAGATCCAAGAAGCTGAAAGAATCTCAAACAGAATGAATACCAGAAACACCACTATCTTTATCATCTTAAACTTTAACTGCCTAAAACCCAAAGACAAAGAGAAAATCTTGACATCAAGAGAAAAAGAAACTTTTCAAGTATTTTAATTCTTACTTATTTTAAGGTAAGCTGTGATAAATTAAAGATTTATACCAAAAGACCAAGAACAACCACTAAAAATATTCCAGAAAAGGGGCATAACTAATAAGCCAATAATGGCAATAAAACCTTACCATAAAATATACATAATCCAAAATAAGGCACAAAAATGTCTGTATGCTTCTATGGGAAAATAGCAAACAACAAACAGTATGATAAATTTTAATCCAATCATATTAATAATTGCATTAAATATAAATAGAATAACACCCTTCAATTAAAGCAGAGATTGTCAAATTATGTTACGAACCAAGACCAAATATGTGCTGTACTCAAAAAACACACAAAGATATAAATAGATTAAAAGTAAAGGGATGGGAGAAGACATATATGCAATCATTAATACAAAGAAAGCTGGAGTGGCTGTACTATTATCAGATAAAATAGATTTCAGGATAATGAATACTACCATGGAAAAATAGGTTAATTATTCAAAAGGTCAATCCACCAACGAGACTTTAAAATCCTAAATGTTTTCTGCACTAACAACAGAATTTCAAAATGTACAAAGCAAAACCCATAAAATTGAAAAGAGAAATAGATTCATAATAATAGTTACAGATTCACAAACACATGGAGGTTAAACAATATGCTACTAAATAACCAAGATCACTGAAGAAATCAAAGAGGAAATCAAAAACCACCTAGAGACAAATGACACTGAACACATGACAATCCAAAACTTATGGGATGCAGCAAAATCATTTCTAAGAGAGAAGTTTATAGCAATACAATCCTACCTCAAGAAACAAGAAACATCTCAAATAAACAATCAAAACTTACACCTAAAGGAACTAGAGAAAGAAGAACAAACAAAACCCAAAGTTAGTAGAAGGAAAGAAATCATCAAGATCAGAGCAGAAATAAATGAAATACAAACAAAGAAAACAATAGCAAAGATCAATAAAACTAAAAGCTGGTTTTTGAGAAGATAAACAAAATTGATAAACCTTTAGTCAGACTCAACAAGAAAAAGAGGGAGAGGACTCAAATCAATAAAATTAGAAATGAAAAAGGAGAAGTTACAAAGGTCACCACAGAAATACAAAACATCATAAGAGACTACTACAACTCTATGCCAATAAATGGACAACCTGGAAGAAATGGACAAATTCTTAGAAAGGTATAACCTTCCAAGATTGAACCAGGAAGAAATGGAAAATATGAACAGACAAATCACAACTAATGAAATAAAAACTGTAATTAAAAATCTTCCAACAAAAAAAAGTCCAGGACTAGATGGCTTCACAGGTGAACTCTATCAAACACATAGAGAAGAGTTAACACCCATCCTTCTCAAACTCTTCCAAAAAATTGCAGAGGAAGGCACACTCCCAAACTCATTCTACAAGGCCACCATCACCCTGATACCAAAACCAGACAAAGATATCACAAAAAAAGAAAATTACAGAACAATATCACTGATGAATATAGATGCAAAAGTCCTCAATAAAATACTAGCAAACAGAATCCAACAACACATTAAAAGGATCATACACCATGATCGAGTGAGATTTATTCCAGGAATGCAAGGATTCTTCAATATACACAAATCAATGTGATACACCATATTAACAAATTGAAGAATAAAAAGCATATGATCATCTCAATAGATGCAGAAAAAAGCTTTTGACAAAATTCAACACCCATTTATGATAAAAACTCTCCAGAAAGTGGGCATAGAGGGAACCTACCTCAACATAATAAAGGCCATATATGAAAAACCCACAACAAACATCATGCTCAATAGTGAAAAACTGAAAGCATTCCCTCTAAGATCATGAACAAGACAAGGACGTCCTCTCTTGCCACTATTATTCAACATAGTTTTGGAAGCTGTAGCAATGGCAATCAGAGAAGAAAAAGAAATAAAAGTAATACAAACTGGAAAAGAAGAAGTAAAACTGTCACTGTTTGCAGATGACATAACTTTATACATAGAGAATCCTAAAGATGCCACCAGAAAACTAATCAGAGCTAATCAATGAATTTGGTAAATTTGCAGGATACAAAATTAATGCACAGAAATCTCTTACATTCCTATACACTAACAATGAAAGATCAGAAAGAGAAATTAAGGAAATCCCATTCACCACTGCAACAAGAAGAATAAAATACCTAGGAATAAATCTACCTAAGGAGGTAAAAACCTGCATTCAGAAAACTATAAGACACTGATGAAAGAAATTAAAGATGACACAGATGGAAAGATATACCATGTCCTTGGGTTGGAATAATCAATATTGTGAAAACGACTATACTATCCAAAGCAATCTACAGATTCAATGCAATCCTTATCAAATTACCAATGGCAGTTTTTACAGAACTAGAACAAAAAAACCTTAAAATTTGTATGGAGACACAAAAGACCCAGAATAGCCAAAGCAATCTTGAGGGAAAAAAATGTAGCTGGAAGAATCAGACTCCCTGACTTTGGACTACACTACAAAGCTACAGTAATCAAGACAATATGGTACTGGCACAAAAACAGAAGTATAAATCAATGGAACAGGCTAGAAAGCCCAGAGATAAACCCACACACCTATGGTCAACTAATCTATGACAAGGGAGGTAAGGATATACAATGGAGAAAAGACAGCCTCTTCAATAAGTGGTGCTGGGAAAATTGGACAGCTACAGGTAAAAGAATGACATTAAAACACTTCCTAACACCATACACAGAAATAAACTCAAAATGGGTTAGAGACTTAAATGTAAGACCGGACACTATAAAACTCTTAGAGGAAAACCTAGGAAGAACACTCTTTGACATAAATCACTGCAAGATCTTTTTTGACCCATCTCTTAGAGTAATGGAAATAAAAACAAATACAAACAAATGGGACCTAATGAAACTTAAAGGCTTTTGCACAACAAAGGAAACTATAAAGAAGACGAAAAGTCAGCCCACAGAGTGGAAGAAAATATTTGCAAACAAAGCAACGGACAAAGGATTAATCTCCAAAATATACAAGCAGCTCATGCAGCTCAATATCAAACAAACAAACAACCTAATCCAAAAATGGGCAGAAGACCTAAATAGACATTTCTCCAAAGATATACAGATTGCCAACAAACACATGAAAGGATGCTCAACATCACTAATCATTAGAGAAATGCAAATCAAAACTACAATGAGGTATGACCTCACACAGGTCAGAATGGCCATCATCAAAAAACCTACAAAAAATAAATTCTGGAGAGGGTGTGGAAAAAAGGGAACCCTGTTGCACTGTTGGTGGGAATGTAAATTGATACAGCCACTATGGAGAACAGTATGGAGGTTCCTTAAAAAACTAAAAATAGAATTACCATATGACCCAGCAGTCTCACTACTGGGCATATACCCAGAGAAAACCATAATTCAAAAAGACACATGCACCCCAATGTTCATTGCAGCACTATTTACAATTGCCAGGTTATGGAAGCAACCTAAATGCTCATCGACAGTCGAATGGATAAAGAAGATGTGGTACATACACACAACGGAATATTAGCCATAAAAAGGAATGAAACTGGGTCATTTGTAGAGATGTGGATGCATCTAGAGACTGTCATACAGAGTGAAGGAAGTCAGAAGAGAAAAACAAATATAGTATATTAACGTATATATGTGGAACCTAGAAAGATAGTACAGATGAACCAGTTTGCAGGGCAGAAATAGAGACACAGGTGTAGAGAACAAACGTATGGATACCAAGGGGTGAAAGTCGCAGGGGGTGGTGGTGGTGGTGGTGTGATGAATTGGGAGATTCGGATTGACATATATACACTAATATACATAAAATAGATAACTAATAAGAACCTGCTGTATAAAAAATAAAATTCAAAAAGAAATAGTTACAGATTTTGTTTTTTTATTTTTTGGCAATGCCATGCAGCATGTGGGATCTTAGTTCCCCAACGAGGGATTGAACCTGTGCCCCCTGCATTGGAAGCACAGAGTCTTAACTACTGGACTGCCAGGGAAGTCCCTTTTACATTTTTACTTTATATTGGATTATAGTTAATTTACAATGTTGTGTTAGTTTCAGATGTACAGCAAAGTGATTCAGTTATACATATATCAATACATTTATCTTTATTTTTCAGATTCTTTTCCCATTTAGGTTATTACAGAATATTGAGATGAGTTCCCTGTGATATACAGTAGGCCCTTGTTGATTACTTTATACATAGTAGTGTGTATATGTTAATTACCAACTCCTAATTTATCCCTCCCCACCACTTTTCCTGTTTGGTAACAATAGTTTGTTTTCTAAGTCTGTGAGTCTGTTTCTGCTTTGTAAATAAGTTCATTTGTATCATTTTTTTTTAGATACCAAATATGAGTGACATCAGATGGTATTTGTTTTTCTCTGTCTGACTTATTTCACTTAGTATGATCATCTTTAGGTCCATTCATATTCCTACAAATGGCATTATTTCATTCTTTTTGATGGCTGAGTAATAGTACATTAATAGTTACAGATTTTGAAACTCGTCTCTCAGTAATTGATAGAACAAGTTGACACAAAATCACTACATGGATTATCTGAATATACAATTAACAAATTAGTCCTAACTGACATTTGTAGAATTTATCAATACGACAGTAGTAGAATAATATTGCTTTCATGTGCACATGGAACATTCACAAAGATAGACCATACTCAGGACCATAAAACCTCAACAAATTTTAAAATAAATCATACAAAGTATGTTTCCTGACTATAATAAAATTAAAATAGTAATCAATAACAGAAAGGTAACTGAAAAAGTTCAAATTTTGGAAATTAAACAACAGTTCTAAAACAGTTCTAAACAAAAGGAGGAAGCCAATGGTTAAAAAAAGAAAATATTTTCAATGAAAATGAAAACACTATATATCAAAATTTGTAGGACACAGCTAAAGCAATGCTTAGATGACATTTACAGTATTAATCCTAATCGAAATATCTTTTTTTTTTTTAGAAATCACTTTTTAGAAATCATAAGCAGGGAAGGAAATCAAGATGTCCAAGTAAGAGGACATGGAGTTCACCTTTCCCTCCAAATACATCAAAAATACACCTACATGTGGAACAATTCTTATGGGAAACTAACTGGAAATTGGCAGAAAGACTCGTATGCAACCAAGGCTGTCAGAAAAATACACATGTAATTGGGTAGGACAGAAAGAAAAGTGATTGAGTCAGGACATGTGCCCCAGGTAGGGGACTCAGAGGGAAAGGAAAATCACACAGGTTGACACTCACCCTGGGGAGTGAGCAAGCTGAGCTACAGACAGCATCCCAGTCCAGGGGTCCCATGAATAGGAGACAAGCTCCCTTGGCTGTTTGGAGAAACACTAGGACAGATAGGCTGAGAAGCCAAGGCTCCACTCATGAGGAGCACACAGGTGCTGGCTTGCCACCAGGCAGGGCAGAGAGAGTCCTGCCCTATCAGATGCCGCCTTGCCATGCTCCCCTCTCTGATCTGAGCGAACTCCCTGGCACTGGACCTAGGGTGGCCAGGACTAGGGAAAAGATTTGACCTAGGGACACAGAGGTGACCCAGGGGCCTGGGGTAGAGCCCAGGTGAGGCAGTGGTGGCCATTGATGGCACTTACTCAAGCAGTGCCCCAGAAGCAGTCCAGACTTCTGATGGCAGTGCAGCTGCTAGAACTCCTGCAACCACCTTGCTGTGTACCCCAGCCCAAGCCAAGCAAACCATCCTGGCCAACTCACTCCATGGCACAAGGAAGCGCTAGACCTGGGGCTGTCACAACCAGGGAAAAGACACAACCATGGGCTCCATGTGAGCAGAGCCACAGATACCTGCACAGGCAGAGCTCTGGGTCTCTGTAAGCACACGAGCCCCACTTGCTTCAGAACTACCCACCTTTGGGGCAAAGTTCCCAGTGCAAGGAGAAAAAAAAAAACATTCTCTTGGAGGGAACAGAACAGCTCAAGCCCAAACCTCAGGGCTTCTGCTCCAGCAACGTAGGGGCTAACTCCAGCCCTGACAGGGCAGTGCTGGCCACTGAGCAGAGAGGAAGTCCTGCCTCACACCCTATGCAGGCTCTAGCTCTTCCATCTCCAGCCACACGCCCTACCAAGGTAATAGCAGCCAGCACACCCTAAGGAAAGATGTGACTGATGTCCACATCAAGTCCAGCCCCCACCCCCAACAGAGGCATTGGGCATATGCAGTCTACATAGGGACTCGCCCACATAAGAACACCCTTCCAGACCGCATTAGATAACCATTTCACCTAAATTCACAGAGACAGAAAAAGTTAAGTAAAATGAAAAGGCAGAACTACTCTCAATTGAAAGAGCAAGAGAAACACCCTAAAAAAATAATGAAACAAATAAACAATTTTCCAGATAAAGAATTCAAAACATTGGTAATAAAAATGCTAACTGAATTAGGAAAGAGAAGTGATCTAAACACAGATCATTTTAACAAGGAACTAGAAAATATAAAAAAGACCCAATCAAAATAGATAATTCAAGTGGCTCCAATCATGATGGTAGAATAGAAGGACATGGAGCTCACCTCCTCCCAAAAATACATCTATGTATGGAACTATTCTCACAGAATCCCTACTGAACACGGGCAGAAGATCTCAGAACCTAAAAGTACAAGAAAGATCTCCATGTAATGGGGTAGGATGAAAGGGGAAAAAAAGGAAGAAGGATGAGACCTGCACCTCTGGGACGAAGCTCTGAAAGAGGAAAGGTTCCTACACCCTGGGAAATCCCCGCACTGGTGGGAAGATCACTGGGTCAGAAAGGGAGCTTCAGAGGGTTGGAGGAGAGCACAGAAGCTGGTTTGCAGAAGGCAGAACGGAAAGAGACCTGCACAGACAGTCCATGCCACTACCCTGCACTCCCCAGCCTGAGACACGTATCTGCTGCAACACTTGGGAGCTGGGTGCTAAAACTCAGGCTTTAGAGGACAAACCCAGGGAGAGCCTGAAAGTCATCCTGCATGGAGACAGCCTGAAGGGGCTGGAGTGTGCTATGGTGGCAACCAGGGGGTGTATGCAGAAAAAGCCCAGGCCCACCATAGAAGTGAAGCACCAAGGTTAAGGGGTGCATGAAGGGAGGGGTGGGTCCCACCATATCAGCCTCTTTCTCTGCCTGCTCTCCACTGGTTCAGTGTCACCTTTAAAAGCTCTGGGAGTGTGCAAGCACAAGCAGGTTGCCCGCAAGCAGAGGCAGGACTGAAATCAGAGCTGATCCCCAGGGTTGTGCAATCTTCAGATTTATACCATCACTGCCAGCTTTGTAAACTCAGCACCTGCAGGACATCCAAGTGGAAAATAGGTGCTTCCGCAGCTGGGATGGGCCTGGCTTTAGCAGCTTTGGGCTTAGAGGGTGTGCACACGTGGAGGCAGGGCCAGGTCTGGGCTGCTTCCATAGCTCCCAAGGTGGGTCCAAGTGCATGACTACTGCGTTCCTGGTACCTGACTTCAGTGGATCTGTGCTGGCAGATCTGTGCTGGTGGATTTGTAAACAGAGCACCTGAAGGACACAAATACCTACTGACTGCATTCCTACGGTTGACGAGGGGCCGAGGGCAGTCCTAACATCAGTGTACTTTGTGAGCCCACACAGTGGGTTTCAGGTGACACCACAGAGTGCACTCCCTAGTGGACAGCCTGGCAGGGAATACTCAGTGTCTCTTCTCCCAGTGGGAGTGCTACAATCCCACCTACCTCACACCACAGCTCAGAAATAGATCGGGGAGGGGGGTATTCCCTGGTGGCCCAGTGGTTAGGACTCCGTGCTTCCACTGCATGGGGCATGGATTCAATCCCTGGTCAGGGAACTAAGATCCTGCATGCCACAAGTTGTGGCCAGAAAAAAAAATGTTAAAAAAAAAGAGAAGAAGATCTGGGGGCTCCTACTCCAACAACTAGGGAGCAGACTCTGCCCCTTTAAAGGGCTGTGACAACCATAAAGCAAAAAGGAGGACCTGCTCAACATCCAGTGCAGGCTCTGGACACCACAACACCAGTCACATCCCCTGTCAAGGGGATAACGGCCATCACACACTGAGGAAAGATGTGGCAGGAATCTTTACTAAAAACAGCCCTCAAGCCAAAAATATTAAACCCACATAGGATACACAGGGACACTCCCACATAAAAATAGCCCTCTAAGACCACAGTAAATAATTGTTTCTCCTAAACTCATACAGTAAGAGAAATATAAGTAAAATGAAGAAGCAGAGGAACCACTTCCAATTAATAGATCAAGAGAATTCCCCTGAAAGAACAATGAAACAAACCTCTTCAGTCTAATAAACACTGAGCTCAAAAAGGAGATAATGAAAATACTGAAGGAATTAAGAAAGACTATCAATAGAAATGCAGATTACTGTAAAAAGGAACTAAAAACTATAAAGAGGAGCCAAGAAAAATTAGACAACTCAATTGCTGAGACGAAAGCTGAGCTAGTGCCAATAAATAGCAGATTAAATAATGCAGAAGAATGAATAAGTGATCTGGAAGGTAGAATAATGGAAATCACCCAATCAGAACAGCAGACAGAAAAATAAAAACAATATAAGAGACCTATGGGATAATATAAATTGTGCCAATCTATGCATAGTAGGGATTTCAGAAGGAGAAGAAAGAGAAAAGGGGATTGAAAATGTATTTGAAGAAATTATGGTTGAAAACTTGTGAAACCAAAAGAAGGAAATAGATATCCAGGTAGAGGAAGCACAGAGGGTCCTAAACAAGATGAATCCAAACAGACCTACCCCAAGACTTAGCACAATTAAAATGGCAAAATTAAAAAAAAGAGGATTCTAAAGGCAGCAAGAGAAAAACAAAGAGCTAGTTACAAGGGAATCCCTATAAGGGTATCAGCTGATCTCTCTACAGAAACATTGGAGGCCAGAAGAGAGTGGCAAGATATATTCAAAGTCCTGAAAGGGAAAGATCTGTAACCTATGATACTCTACCAAGCAAGATTATCATTAAGAATAGAAGGAAAGATAAAAAATTTTTCTCAGATAACGAAAACCTAAAAGAATATAGCAGTATTAAACATGTCCTAAAAGAAATATTGAAATGTCTTCTCTAAATGGAAAAGAAGCAAGAATCTATAGAAAAGGGAAAATCACATTTGGAAAGCAAATCACTTAAATAAGCCAGTATACAGATTAAAAAATCAAAAAATTTTTGTGAAAGTGATGATAACCAAAATGCAAAAAGATAAACATGAAGATGTAAAAGAGGGTATCAAAATCATAAAATGTGGGGGAGGAGAGTAAGAAAATGTAGGATTTTTTTTTAATCTGTTTGAGCCTATACGACTATCAGTCTAAAGCAAATAGATATAGTAATGGGATAAATAACATACTTGAAAAACAGTAACCACAAATCAAAAACAAACAATAGATTCATGAAAAACAAAGGAAGAGAACATAAGCATAATACAAAAGAAAATTATCAAACCACAGAGAGTAAGACGCGGAGATCACCTTCCTCCCCACGGATACACCAGAAATACAGCTACACGTGGAACAACTCCTACAGAACACCTACTGAACGCTGGCAGAAGAACCCAGACCTCCCAAAAGGCAAGAAACTCCCCACATACCTGGGTAGGGCAAAGCGGAGAGATTCCCGCACAGAGGAGCGGTGCCGAGCGGCACTCACCAGCCCGAGAGGCTTGTCTGCTCGCCCGCCGGGGCGGGCGGCGCTGGAAGCTGAGGCTCGGGCTTCGGTGAGAGCGCAGGGAGAGGACTGGGGCTGGCGGCGAGAACTCAGCCTGAAGGGGGCTAATGTGCCACAGCTAGCCAGGAGGGAGTCCGGGAAAACTCTGGAGCTGCCGAAGAGGCAAGAGACTTTTTCTTCCCTCTTGGTTTCCTGGTGTGCGAGGAGAGGGGATTAAGAGCGCTGCTTAAAGGGGCTCCACAGACGGGCGCAAGTCGCGGCTGAAAGCGCGGAGCCCAGTGACGGGCGTGGGACGCTGGGGCTGCTGCTGCCGCCGCCAAGAAGCCTGTGTGCGAGCGCAGGTCACTGTCCACACGGCCCTTCTGGGAGCCTGTGCAGCCCGCCACTGCCAGGGTCCCGGGATCCAGGGGCGGCTTCCCTGGGAGAACGCACGGCGCGCCTCGGGCTGGTGCAACGTCACGCCGGCCTCTGCCGCTGCAGGCTCGCCCCGCACTCCGTGCCCCTCCCTCCCGCCCGGCTTGAGTGAGCCAGAGTCCCCGAAGAGGCTGCTCCTTTAACCCTGTCCTGTCTGAGCGAAGAACAGACGCCCTCGGGCGACCTACACGCAGAGGCGGGGCCAAATCCAAAGCTGGGACCCAGGAGCTGTGAGAACGAAGAAGAGAAAGGGAAACCTCTCCCAGCAGCCTCAGAAGCAGCGGATTAAAGCTCCACAATCAACTTGCTGTACCCTGCATCTGTGGAATACATGAATAGACAACAAATCATCCCAAATTGAGGAGCCAGGAGTCAGTGCTGTGCCTCTGAGGTGGGAGAGCCAACTTCAGGACACTGGTCCACAAGAGACCTCCCAGCTCCACATAATATCAAACGGCGAAAATCTTCCAGAGATCTCCATCTCAACACTAGCACCCAACTTCACTCAACGACCAGCAAGCTACAGTGCTGGACACCCTATGCCAAACAACTAGCAAGACAGGAACACAACCCCACCCATTAGCAGAGAGGTGGCCTAAAATCATAAAAAGTCCGCAGACACCCCAAAACACACCACCAGACGTGGACCTGCCCACCAGAAAGACAAGATCCAGCCTCATCCACCAGAACACAGGCACTAGTCCCCTCCACCAGGAAGCCTACACAACCCACTAAACCAACCTTAGCCACTGGGGACGGACACCAAAAACAACGGGAACTACGAACCTGCAGCCTGCAAAAAGGAGACCCCAAACACAGTAACATAAGCAAAATGAGAAGACAGAAAAACACACAGCAGGAGAAGGAGCAAGATAAAAACCCACCAGACCTAACAAATGAAGAGGTAATAGGCAGTCTACCTGAAAAAGAATTCAGAATAATGATAGTAAAGATGATACAAAATCTTGGAAATAGAATAGACAATATGCAAGAAACAGTTAACAAGGACCTAGAAGAACTAAAGATGAATCAAGCATCGATTAAAAACACAATAAATGAAATGAAAAATACTCTAGATGGGATCAATAGCAGAATAACTGAGGCAGAAGAACGGATAAGTGACGTGGAAGATAAAATAGTGGAAATAACTGCTGCAGAGCAAAATAAAGAAAAAAGAATGAAAAGAACAGAGGACAGTCTCAGAGACCTCTGGGACAACATTAAACGCACCAACATTCGAATTATAGGGGTTCCAGAAGAAGAAGAGAAAAAGAAAGGGACTGAGAAAATATTTGAAGAGATTATAGTTGAAAACTTCCCTCATATGGGAAAGGAAATAGTTAATCAAGCCCAGGAGGCACAGAGAGTCCCATACAGAATAAATCCAAGGAGAAATACGCCAAGACACATATTAATCAAACTGTCAAAAATTAAACACAAAGAAATCATATTAAAAGCAGCAAGGGGGCCTCCCTGGTGGCGCAGTGGTTGAGAGTCCGCCTGCCGATGCAGGGGATACGGGTTCGTGCCCCGGTCTGGGAGGATCCCATATGCCGCGGAGCGGCTGGGCCCGTGAGCCATGGCTGCTGAGCCTGCGCATCCGGAGCCTGTGCTCCGCAACGGGAGAGGCCACAACAGTGAGAGGCCCGCATACCACAAAAAAAAAAAAAAAAAAAAAAAAAAAAAAAAAAAAAAAAAAAAAAAAAAAAAAAAGCAGCAAGGGAAAAACAACAAATTACACACAATGGAATCCCCATCAGGATAACAGCTGATCTCTCAGCAGAAACTCTACAAGCCAGAAGGGAGTGGCAGGACATAATTAAAGTGATGAAGGAGAAAAACGTGCTACCAAGATTACTCTACCCAGCAGGATCTCATTCAGATTTGATGGAGAAATTAAAACGTTTACAGACAAGCAAAAGCTGAGAGAGTTCAGCACCACCAAACCAGCTTTACAACAAATGCTAAAGGAACTTCTCTAGGCAAGAAACACAACAGAAGGAAAAGACCTACAATAACGAACCCAAAACAATTAAGAAAATCGGAATAGGAACATACATATCAATAATTACCTTAAGTGTAAATGGATTAAATGCTCCCACCAAAAGACACAGACTGGCTGAATGGATACAAAAACAAGACCCATATATATGCTGTCTACAAGAGACCCACTTCAGACCTAGAGACACATACAGACTGAAAGTAAGGGGATGGAAAAAGATATTCCATGCAAATGGAAACCAAAAGAAAGCTGGAGTAGCAATTCTCATATCACACAAAATAAAGACTATTAGAAGAGACAAAGAAGGACACTACATAATGATCAAGGGATCGATCCAAGAAGGAGATATAACAATTGTAAATATTTATGCACCCAACATAGGAGCACCTCAATACATAAGGCAAATACTAACAGCCATAAAAGGGGAAATCGACAGTAACACATATAGAGTAGGGGACTTTTACATCCCACTTTCACCAATGGACAGATCATCCAAAATGAAAATGAATAAGGAAACACAAGCTTTAAATGATACATTAAACAAGATGGACTTAATTGATATTTATAGGACATTCCATCCAAAAACAACAGAATACACATTTTTCTCAAGTGCTCATGGAACATTCTCAAGGATAGATCCTATCTTGGGTCACAAATCAAGCCTTGGTAAATTTAAGAAAATTGAAATTGTATCAAGTATCTTTTCCGACCACAACGCTATGAGACTAGATATCAATTACAGGAAAAGATGTGTAAAAAATACAAACACATGGAAGCTAAACAATACACTACTTAATAACGAAGTGATCACTGAAGAAATCAAAGAGGAAATTAAAAAATACCTAGAAACAGATGATAATGGAGACACGACAACCCAAAACCTATGGGACACAGCAAAAGCAGTTGTAAGAGGGAAGTTTATAGCAATACAATCCCACCTGAAGAAACAGGAAACATCTCGAATAAACAACCTAACCTTGCACCTAAAGCAATTAGAGAAAGAAGAACAAAAAAACCCCAAAGTTATCACAAGGAAAGAAATCATAAAAATCAGATCAGAAATAAATGAAAAAGAAATGAAGGAAATGATAGCAAAGATCAATAAAACTAAAAGCTGGTTCTTTGACAAGATAAACAAAATTGATAAACCATTAGCCAGACTCATCAAGAAAAAAAGAGAGAAGACTTAAATCAATAGAATTAGAAATGAAAAAGGAGAAGTAACAACTGACACTGCAGAAATACAAAAGATCATGAGAGATTACTACAAGCAACTCTATGCCAATAAAATGGACAACCTGGAAGAAATGGACAAATTCTTAGAAATGCACAACCTGCCAAGACTGAATCAGGAAGAAATAGAAAATATGAACAGACCAATCACAAGCACTGTAATTGAAACTGTGATTAAAAATCTTCCAAGAAACAAAAGCCCAGGACCAGATGGCTTCACAGGCGAATTTTATCAAACATTTAGAGAAGAGCTAAAACCTATCCTTCTCAAACTCTTCCAAAATATAGCAGAGGGAGGAACACTCCCAAACTCATTCTATGAGGTCACCATCACCTTGATACCAAAACCAGACAAAGATGTCACAAAGAAAGAAAACTACAGGCCAATATCACTGATGAACATAGATGCAAAAATCCTCAACAAAATACTAGCAAACAGAATCCAACAGCACATTAAAAGGATCATACATCATGATCAAGTGGGGTTTATTCCAGGAATGCAATGATTCTTCAATATATGCAAATCAATCAACGTGATACAGCATATTAATAAAATTGAAGGGGAAAACCATATGATCAACTCAATAGATGCAGAGAAAGCTTTTGACAAAATTCAACACCGATTTATGATAAAAACCCTGGAGAAAGTAGGCATAGAGGGAAATTTCCTCAACATAATAAAGGTCATATATGACAAACCCACAGCCAATATCGTCCTCAATGGTGAAAAACTGAAAGCATTTCCACTAAGATCAGGAACAAGACAAGGTTGCCCACTCTCACCACTCTTATTCAACATAGTTTTGGAAGTTTTAGCCACAGCAATCAGAGAAGAAAAGGAAATAAAGGAATCCAAATCAGAAAAGAACAAGTAAAGCTGTCACTGTTTGCAGATGACATGATAATATACATAGAGAATCCTAAAGATGCTACCAAAAAACTACTAGAGCTAATCAATGAATTTGGCAATGTAGCAGGATACAAAATTAATGAACAGAAATCTCTGGCATTCCTATATACTAATGATGAAAAATCTGAAAGTGAAATCAAGAAAACACTCCCATTTATCACTGCAACAAAAAGAATAAAATATCTAGGAATAAACCTACCTAAGGAGACAAAAGACCTTTATGCAGAAAATTATAACACACTGATGAAAGAAATTAAAGATGATACAAATAGATGGAGAGATATACCATGTTCCTGGATTGGAAGACTCAACATTGTGAAAATGACTCTACTACCCAAAGCAATCTACAGATTCAATGCAATCCCTATCAAACTACCACTGGCAATTTTCAGAGAACTAGAACAAAAAATTTCACAATTTGTATGGAAACACAAAAGACCCCGAATAGCCAAAGCAATCTTGAGAACGAAAAATGGAGCTGGAGGAATCAGGCTCCCTGACTTCAGACTATACTACAAAGCTACAGTAATCAAGACAGTATGGTACTGGCACAAAAACAGAAAGATAGATCAATGGAACAGTATAGAAAGCCCAGAGATAAACCCACGGACATATGGTCACCTTATCTTTGATAAAGGAGGCAGGAATGTACAGTGGAGAAAGGACAGTCTCTTCAATAAGTGGTGCTGGGAAAACTGGACAGGTACATGTAAAAGTATGAGATTAGAACACTCCCTAACACCATACACAAAAATAAGCTCAAAATGGATTAGAGACCTAAATGTAAGGCCAGACATTATCAAACTCTTAGAGGAAAACATAGGCAGAACACTCTATGACATAAATCACAGCAAGATCCTTTTTGACCCATCTCCTAGAGAAATGGAAATAAAGACAAAAATAAACACATGGGACCTAATGAAACTTCAAAGCTTTTGCACAGCAAAGGAAACCATAAACAAGACCAAAAGACAACCCTCAGAATGGGAGAAAATACTTGCAAATGAAGCAACTGACAAAGGGTTAATCTCCAGAATTTATAAGCAGCTCATGCAGCTCAATAACAAAAAAACAAACAACCCAATCCAAAAATGGGCAGAATACCTAAATAGACATTTCTCCAAAGAAGATATACAGACTGCCAACAAACACATGAAAGGATGCTCAACATCTTTACTCATCAGAGAAATGCAAATCAAAACTACAGTGAGATATCATCTCACACCAGTCAGAATGGCCATCATGAAAAAATCTAGAAACAATAAATGCTGGAGAGGGTGTGGAGAAAAGGGAATACTCTTGTACTGCTGGTGGGAATGTGAATTGGTACAGCCACTATGGAGAACAGTATGCAGGTTCCTTAAAAAACTACAAATAGAACTACCATATGACCCAGCAATCCCACTACTGGGCATATACCCTAAGAAAAGCATAATTCAAAAATATTCATGTACCAAAATATTCATTGCAGCTCTATTTACAATAGCCCGGAGATGGAAACAACCTAAGTGTCCATCGTCGGATGAATGGATAAAGAAGATGTGGCACATATATACAATGGAATATTGCTCAGCCATAAAAAGAAACGAAATTGAGCTATTTGTAATGAGGTGGATAGACCTAGAGTCTGTCATACAGAGTGAAGTAAGTCAGAAAGAGAAAGACAAATACCGTATGCTAACACATATATATGGAATTTAAGAAAAAAATTGTCTTGAAGAACCTAGGGGTAAAACAGGAATAAAGACACAGACTTACTTGAGAATGGATTTGAGGATATGGGGAGGGGGAAGGGTAAGCTGTGACAAAGCGAGAGAGAGGCATGGACATATATACACTACCAAACGTAATGTAGATAGCTAGTGGGAAGCAGCCGCATAGCACAGGGAGATCAGATCAGTGCTATGTGACCGCCTGGAGGGGTGGGATAGGGAGGGTGGGAGAGAGGGAGACGCAAGAGGGAAGGGATATGGGAACAGATGTATATGTATAACTGATTCACTTTGTTGTAAAGCAGAAACTAACAATTGTGAAGCAATTATACTCCAATAAAGTTGTAAAAAAAATGGCTTAAAGAGTTAAATATAAGACATGACACCATAAAACTCTTAGAATAGAACATAGGCAAAACATTCCCTGACATAACTCATACCAATGTTTTCTTTTTTTTTTTTTTTTTTTTTTGCAGAACGCGAGCCTCTCACCGTTATGGCCTCTCCCGTTGCGGAGCACAGGCTCTGGACGCGCAGGCTCAGCGGCCATGGCTCAAGGGCCCAGCCGCTCCGCGGCATGTGGGGTCTTCCCGGACTGGGGCACAAACCCGCATCCCCTGCATCGGCAGGCGGACCCCCAACCACTGCGCCACCAGGTAAGCCCCCAATTTTTCTTAGGTCATTCTCCCAAGGCAATAGAAATAAAAACATAAATAAGCAAGTGTGATCTAATCACACTTATAAGCTTTTGTACAGCAAAGGAAGCCATAAACAAAATGAAAAGACAACTTATGGACTGGGAGAAAATATTTGCAAATGATGTGACCAACAAGGGCTTAATTTCCAAAATATACAAACAGCTCATAAAACTCCAATATCAAAGAAACAAACAACCCAATAAAAAAGTGGGGAAGACCTAAGTAGACATTTTTCCAGAGAAGACATATAGATGGTTAACAGGCACATGAAAAGAGGCTCAACATTACTAATTATTAGAGAAATGTAAATCAAAACCACGATGAGATGTCACCTCACATCTGTCAGAATGGCTATCATCAAAAAGTCTACAAATAACAAATGTTAGAGAGGATGTGGAGAAAGGGAACACTTGTACACTGTTGGTGGGGATGTAAATTGGTGCAGCCCTTAAGGAAAACTCTATGGAGATTCCTCAAAAAACTAATAATAGAACTATCATATGACCCAGAAATTCCACTCCTGGGTATATATCTGGAAAAAACAAACACTAACTCAAAAAGATACATGCACCCCAATGTTCATAGCAGCACTACTTACAATAGTCAAGACATGGAAGCAACCCAGGTGCCCATCAAAAGATGACTGGATTAAGAAGATGCGATATTTTATACATACATACATACATACACACACACATACACATACACACACACACACACATACTCAATGGAATATTACTCAGCCATAGAAAAGAATGAAATTTTGCCATTTCCCCCAATGTGGATGGACCTAGAGGAATATTATGCTTAGTGAAATAAGTCAGACAGAGAAAGACATACTGTATGATATCACTTATACATGGAATTTAAAAAAATGAATGTATATGTAAAACAGACTCACAGATACAGAAAACAAACTAGTGGATACCAGCAGGGAGAGGGGAGCGGGGAGGGACAAATTAGGGGTATGGGATTAACAAGCACAAACTACTATATATAAAATAGATAAGCAACAAAGATATAATGTATAGCTCAGGGAATTATAGCCATTATCTTGTAAAAACCTATAATAGAGTATAATCTTC
This sequence comes from Hyperoodon ampullatus, assembly GCF_949752795.1. Classification (NCBI taxonomy): domain Eukaryota; kingdom Metazoa; phylum Chordata; class Mammalia; order Artiodactyla; family Ziphiidae; genus Hyperoodon; species Hyperoodon ampullatus. Next base: position 89,807,884 of record NC_136920.1, read on the forward strand.
AAAAATACTAAATCACTATGCTGTACACCTGAAACAAATATAATATTGTAAATCAACTATACTCCAATGAAAACATTTTTTTAAAGAAATCATTAAGCTGATTTGAAAATCTTCATGGGACTGCAAAGAACCTAGAATATTCAAAATAACTTTGAGGAAGAACAAGTTGGAAGACTCACACTATCTAATATCAAGATTCACAATAAACCTATTGTAATCAAGGCAACGTGGTATTGGCCTAAGGAGAGACAAATAGGTCAATGGAAGAAAAGGAAGAGTCCTGAATTGGACTTACACCAATATGGTCAATAGATCTTAGATAAATGTGCTAAGGTAACTAAAAGAAAAAAGGATATTTTTATAGATTATCTACCACACTATACTTCAATTAAAAATTTTTAAAGGAGAAAGGGTAATTTTTTCAACACATGGTGCTACAATTGGACATTCATATGCAAAAATAAAATACCATACACCCACACATAATTGATCATATTTGAGGGAACTGCACACCTAAAAAGCATGAACTTACTGCATGTCAATGATAACTTAATAAATCTGACTTTTAAGAAGTTGAAAGTAATCAAAATAACAGTACAGAACTTGTTAAATAAATGTTGTAGGTATATCATGCACTAATATGTAATCAATAAAAGATGGTAACATAAAAGTATCATTGAAAAGATATCCATAATTTATATAAAAAAGGTTATAATTTTTAATATATATAAATGTATATATATTTATATCTAAACACACACACATATCATGACCTACTTCTACTTTTAAAAGCCTGGAAAGACATACCTGAAAATGTAAACAAGATAACACCTCTGTGTGATAGGATGGGATTGCCAGTAATGTCTACTTTTGCCAGTATTTTATACTTATTCTAAGCTAAATATGGCTTTTGCCAGTATTTTATACTTATTCTAAGTTAAATATGGCTTTTACTCATGTAATTAAAAGGCGAAAGCAAAAATTCCAAAGAAGACCAACCTAAAAACATATGTGATTTATTAGGAAAAAAGCTAAACAGTGGAAAGGGAGAAAGACTGAGAAAGAGCACTCACATGTGTGTGTGTGTGTGTGTGTCTGTGTGTGTCTGTGTAAAATGAGGGTGGTGGTGAAGGAATCCCTCCCAACTTTAAGTTCCATGAATAAGAGGGGGGCAAGATGCTGCAGCTCTCGTGACCCTGGTCAGACTGGCAGTAAAGGAACCACTAAACTGAAGACATATGGAGGGCAGGGGTCAGGTCTACCTTATTCACTGTTATATCATCAGCACCTAATTAGAGAGTTTAGCAATCAGGAAATACTTGTTGAAGACAGGAAGGCAGAGCTTGCTATATGCCAGCCAATGATGGGGGTGTGGGGGGAGGGAAGAGAAAGCCGAGACAAAGGGAAGGAGATAGAGGGCTTCCCTGGCGGCGCCGATTCAGGGGATGTGGGTTCGTGCCCCGGTCCGGGAAGATCTCACATGCCGCGGAGCAGCTGGGCTCGTGAGCCATGGCCGCTGAGCCTGCGCGTCCGGAGCCTGTGCTCCGCAACGGGAGAGGCCACAACAGTGAGAGGCCCTCGTACCGCAAAAAAACAAAAAAACAAAAAAATAAACGAAGGAGATAGGAATCTGAGAAAGAAAGAGCACCAAGGGTGGTGGGAAGGAGAAGGCAACTATCTGGTGGGTTAAGGTGTTGAAACATCAACACCTGTAGCTGAGTAGGTGTCAGGGCTGGGACAGTGCTGGGGAAAGATGGCCCAGTCTTTTGAGGCAGCAGGAGTCTAGGAAAGGGCTGAATGAACAATGGAACAGGGCAAAGAAGGGCCAAGTCTCTAAAGCTTGTTACAGAAAGATGAGTCACTGCAGCACACAAAATCCACTCGAGCATTTTGTCTGAAGAAAGACATGGTGAGGCACAGGTCCCCACAGCCCTGGTATCCATACAGGAACCTGTCACCTGGAGAGGAAGAAAGACAAGAGGATCTCTGGTTTGTGGCCTCCAGGTTCAAGTGTTTGCCACATAAGAGGTAAACAATAAATCTTTGTTGAAAGAATGAGTCCTTCGGGACCTCCCTGGCGGTCCAGTGGTTAAGACTCCACACTCCCAATGCAGGGGGCATGGGTTCGATCCCTGGTCGGGGAATTAAGTTCTCACATGTCGCAGCGCGGCCAAAAAAAAAAAAAAAAAGAATGAGCGCCTCAACTAATGAGGAGAAAGAGCACATTGTCCTGAAGAGTCAGGCAGCCAGGTAGGAAAGGACATCAGAGCCATGCTGATTGACATGGGCCCCCAGTGGGCCATCCTCTCCCAGCCTCTCATCCTGTTGGCACCAAGGCCTCCCGTTCCCAAAACTGCTACCACACACAAGCTCCAGGGGAATATTTAGAGTCCAATCCCTGTCCTCCCTGAGTATGTACGGGGACTACCCAAGGATCCAGGGACCCCTCAGCAAGCACTTTTTCTCCTGATAGGTCTACTGGTACAGTCAAGGGCCAGTGGCATTCCAGCACCAGATCCAGAGGACTCTTTTCCAACTTTTTAGGAAAACAAACAAACTCCCCCACACTCTCTGCTTTTGCCTCCAGGGCTCCTGAGAGGGCCAACTCCCTCAAGATCAGGCTAAAGGTCACCGAGGAGACTTCTCAGGCCCCACCTACCTTCGTAGACCTTCCTCAGGAAGCAGTGCTGGCTGCCTTGAGTCCGGCAGAAGCTTTCCCCTCGCTCACAAACCCCGCTGGCATTGACTCGGTGACACTGGAGACATTCTAGAGCTGGAAAGTCAAAGCAGAATAATAAGGCTCTTCCGGCCCAGCGTCCCGGCTGCTCAGGAGGGAGCACACCTGTGACCCAGGTTCGCCTGGACACTGACCAGCTCCCAGCGCCTGAGGAATGTGCTGAAAGCAGGTCATTTCTCCGAGCTTGGCTTACACCTGGGAGGAGGCGTGTGCGCCTCTAGGCACAGGGTCTGCACCTGAGCACAGAGGGCTCTGCCTGTCCTCCCAGGGATGGGCTGTGCTGCTAGAGGAATGAGGTCAAGCCCTTCACTGACCCCGCTTCTAGGGCTCGTGATCACTCCTCCTTCTGGGAACAGCCCACATGCACCACCCACAAAGAACCTTCTTTGTCCCCTTTCAATTCAAATGGAGGGCTCTCAATAAGAAAGGTTGAGGCATGGGGGAGTATCAGGGATTAGAACTGAGGTGGGAGGGAGGTAGAGGCTGAAGTAAAATGGCGGAGGAAGGAGGAAGAAGAAAGGGTAGAGGAGCAGAGTGGGGCCCAAAGTGGAAGACGCAAAGGACAGAGGGGGTGGAGGAGGAAAGAGAGGGGTGGGGTGAGGCTGTGGTCACCTCCAAGGCTCGGGTTAGGTCCTTGTGCTTTTCTCCCCACTCCCCCATGCCCATCTATCCACAGCCCCTGTGGGTCTGCCTCACCTAGACCCAGTCCCCACGGTCCTCCCAGATGCCCGGCAGGGGCTCACCTTGCAGGAGGCCCAGCAGCAAGGAGAGGCACAGCAGCAGCAGCAGCAGGAGGCGCGTCCCCATCTCTGCACGAGGACAAGGCAGTAGCAGGAGGTAGAGCAGCTGCAGGCACCCGGACCCTGAGGATCTGGCTTTATAACCCCAGCAGGCACGGCAGCCAATGGGAGCCGAGGCGAAGGGCCGGGCTTCCCCAGGATGCGGAGTGAGCCAAGGGCCCGATGGGAGCCCCACGTTCCTGCTACACAGGCTCTGCTCACCTCCACCTGCCCTGCTGAGGGAGCCACGTTTTTTCAAGGCTTCTTTTGCTCCCATTTTAACTAGCTTTTAAATGGGAGAATCATGTCTGCCTTACTCGGCCAAAGGATTTATGAGATCCAGGTGAGCTAATAACCCTGGAGGGGTGGGGCACACACCGTGATCTTCCGTACTTCGGGGACTATTTCCTTGAATAAGGTTTAAGTCCAGATACTGAAATCTTTTGATTTCAGAGAAATTAGGGGACTTCCCTGGCGGTCCACGCTTCCACTGCAGGGGGCACGGGTTTGATCCCTGGCCGGGGAACTAAGATCCTGCATGACGTGCAGCGCGGCCAAAAAATGAAATAAAATGACAAAAAAAAAAAAAGAAAAATTAGAAGAAGTGGATACTTGCCTAGACTGTTGCTCAGTAAAGCACTAAACACAAAATAGCAGATTTGGGTTTATCTTTCAGGCAGGCTGCATTACAGACTAGAGATATGTTTGTTTGTTTGCACTGCTTGACGAATGTAATTTAAAAACACTGATCTGGAGGGAAAAGTTTTGTACCTGTGGCTTCAGGCTCCCTTGCAGCCCGAGGCCCACCCCAGATCCTGGGTCCCCCCTTACCCAAACATCGGACTTCAAAAATGAACATATACCCCCTCCACGTGGCTTTAACCTTCAATCCCAGCTTAAGAACAGGAAACCCACTAAAACGGAGGGCTTATTCCATAGGGGTATAATTATTCCCCAGCCCAGCTCTGAAGTCTGAGGAGGTTGTGTCACCTACCTCAGCCCAAAAGAGCATGATTGACTGAGAGCTTGCTATGTACCAGCACAGTGCTAAATATTTGAACAATGTTATTCGATTTGATTCTCACACAACAGCCTATATGGTAGTTATTAATACCTCCATTTTATCGATGAGAAAACTAAAAGGAAGCAGTTAGTCCCAGGTGACAAAGAGGATAACTGGCAGATTCAAACCCCGATCTGCAGACTCCACTGACCCTGTGACTTTGCCAGGGAAACCTGGCATGTCTTCTGGGTCCCAAGAGCCACCAAATTAGTGTCTGAGGACTGTATTCCTGCTGCCAGATATGCCTCCTTTAGCCTCAGAAGGTCCCTAGCACCAGCTCCACATCATGAACAAGAATGGATGTGTTTCCTCAGAAATAATTGTGTATAATCTGCTAAGAATAAGGTTTTTACTTAGTGGTTTTTTTCTGGGGCTCCCAGTTAGTCCTAGTCCTAGAATGCTCTGGGATTCTAAGGGGAGGAGGGTGGGCCCTGATGCCTAGCCCAGTCCCCAGGGATTCTCTTCTCTCCACTCCCTGAAGCTTCTCCCTGACTCTCCTTCCAGAGAGTCCAGCTGTCTAAGCCCCTCACCGTGGCCAGGGACTACCCCAGCTTCTGTTCACAGTCCTTCCTGCTGTGGAAAAGATAGAGAAGACCCGTTTTCGCCCGAGGAGTGCTGAGGGACTCAACATTATGTATGGTGCATGAGTTATGGGTGGGGACAGACCATGTCTGAACCTCAGGGTGGGAGGACGTGTCATTTAATAAATATATGAATACAGTTACTATAATACACTTTATAAAAGAAAGTAAAACCTGATTGCTTTCTTAGTGCAAACTGTACAAAGCTTGACAAAATCATCTTAGCCCATAGAGGTATCAGAAAGCAGTCAACCCCTTTCTCAGCCACCATCAAGGAGGTTTAAAGGGGACCTCCTTAGGGTAGAGTAAGATTTTATATGTTTACCCAAAAATGGTATGCATTTTTTTTTTTAAGATTAAGAAACACTTCTCTGTTTCTTACAAAAGAAGCACAAAAGACTGTATACGTTGGTCTCCACCATTAGTTTCAATTATCATTCCCCATCTGGCTTCAGTCACAGCAGAATTCCAGGCTGTTAGTTTTAAAAGCTTTTAGCAGTTGCCCTGTCATAGATGAGTTCCTATGCTAAATAAGTTTGCAAGATTCCAGTGTTCTGAAGAGAAGTCGATCATCAAATTTCCTAGGTTATAAGTACATGGGTTTAGACCACTGGTGTGCTGATAAATGTTTAACAACTGGCTTGTGGGGTGAAGGAGGGTGGGGAGAGTCCTGATTTGTAGAATTTGTAGATTTACATGGTGTCAATGGCAATTTCAAGCTACCAACCATCCTGACGTCACTGAATTAAGTTAAGAGATGTGCACATCATTTTACAGTATTTCTAATACACAGATACAACAGAACTAAATAACCTTAACAGTGCAGATTAATAGTAAAATGTAGTAAAATAAATAAGGAGTGATGAGGTTTTGAGTATTTACCTTTGTTTGTAATATAATTTGTCAGTTTATATGTTAATTTTTATTAATACCTGTGTTCAACCACCAATTTGTAAAATTCCTGAAACTCTAACAATCAGCTCTCATAAGCCAGTTGAAGCCAGCTCTCAGCCCACCACTGGTTGAGTCACAGTTATGAAAAGCCAGTCAAGTGAAAGGTAGAAATTGCTGTATCCTTTTACTCACACAATTCCCAGTGATAATATCCTTCCTCCCATCCCTGACTTGATTTGTTACAGAAGGGACAAATATTATATGGCCAGCCAAACAGAAGATTTCCCCACCTTTGAACAGGCTGCTCCTTTTGGGTTCATGCAACCTGACGATGGAGAAGGTGTTGTCTTGAAAGTATGGTGCAGAAGTGTCTAACCATCTGTTTGCAGGCTGAGCTCCTGTGGGGATGTAAGGCTATGGCAGCTGAAGCTAGAGAAGCTCTGATCTGAGAGACCCTTATTTGGAGTTTCTGCAGAACTTTACTACTCAGGATTTTAGTTTTAGAAGTCAGTTTTGGCAACAGAAAAAAGAAAGTTCTGATGAGGACAACAGAGGCCTAGAGGAAGCTGTTTCAGTGGTCCAGGGGAAAGGAGATGAGAGCCTGAACTTGGGTTATGCTGGTGGGAATAAAGAGGAGCTGATGAACTAGTTTGAGGTGAAACTGACATAATATGGAGGTGAGGGCAAGGGGGAAGTCAGTTACAGGCACACCTCATTTTATTGTGCCACACTCCCCCCCTTTATTGCGCTTCGCAGATATTTTGCTTTTCACAAATTGAAGGTTGGCAGCAACCCTGCATTGAGCAAGTCTATATCAGTGCCACTTTTTCCAACAGCATTTTCTCACTTCATGTTTTTGTGTCACATTTTGCTAATTCTCACAGTATTTCAAAGCCTCCACCAGCAAAAAGATGATGACTCACTGAAGGCTCAGATGATGGTTGGCATTTTTGGTCAATAAAGTATTTTTAAATCAAGGTATATACATTTTTTAGACATAATGCTATTGCATGCTTAATAGACTACAGTATAGTGTAAACATAACTTCTTTTTAATTGAGAAGGCTTTTTTAAAATTAATTTTTGTTGGAGTATAGCTGATTTACAAGGTTGTGTTAGTTTCTGCTGTATAAACATAACTTTCATCATGTGACTTGCCCAGGCATACCTTGGAGGTTGGGTTCTGGATTACCACAATAAAGCAAACATTGCAATAAAGTGAGTCACATGCATTTTTTTGGTTTCCCGGTGCATAAAAAAGTTATGTTTATACTATACTGTAGTCTAGCAGGCATGCAATAGCATAATGTCTAAAAAATAACGTACATTTCTTAATTTAAAAACACTTTGATTAAAAAGTGCTAACCATCATCTGAGCCTTCAGTGAGTCGTAATTTTTTGCAAGAGTAACAAAAATCGCTGATCACAGGTTACCATAACAAAGTTAATAATAATGCAAAAGTTTGAAGTAAGACAAAAATTGCCGAAATGTGACATAGAGGCATGAAGTGAGAAGACGTTGTTGGAAAAATGGCACCAATAGACTTGCTTGATGCAGGGTTGCCACAAACCTTCAATTTGTAAAAAAGGCAGTATCTGAGAAGCACAATAAAGTAAAGCTCAGTAAAACAAGATATGCCCATACCAAGCTAAAAGTCCCAGGAACAGAGCTGGAGTACAAATGATGAATTCAGTATCACAAATGTTGAGTTTCAAATGTTCTGGGATATCCAGATAGAAATATCCAGCTGGTAGTTGTATATATGGGTCTGAACTGAAAAGAGAGGAGTCTATGGGCCAGATTGGTGGATTTGGGGAGTCTTCAATTGGTAGGTGGTGATTGACATGGATTAAGACTTCCCAGGGAGTGTGTGAAGAGTTAAGAATTAATTCTTATCAGGAAGACCAGATGGAGAAGTACAGTTTCAGGACGGGGTGAGGGGAACCATGAAAATGCAGAAGACACTGCATATTCAGAGAATAATTAGAAGTTGTGTATGGATGTGGCCTGTGATGGAGCTTGGGATGAAGGTAGAGAAAGGGAAGGGGAGGAGCGGAAAGACAAGACAGAGAAAGTACATGTGGGGACAGATTGTGCAAGGTCTTGATGCCTTCCCCTGGCAGTAGCAGTGCACAGGTGAAGAAACGTGCCCTCCATTTTACTGTGCCCCCTCTGACTTTCAGGAAACTTCAGAATGGTTACCACAGCTCTGACCCCTTTCTAGGTTTCTTAACATAGATCGCCATGCTAAGTATCATATAGACCTCCATCCTGGCCACTGTGAATTGCATGAAAGACCTGTGTGGTAGCCTGGCATTAGAATTTTGTGCAAAATGGATGAGAATGAGAGGTTAAGCCATTGAGATTTTCTCTCTTGAAAACTGAATGTCAGAGTCAAGAATGCCTATTAGGACCAAAGAATAGACAAAGGCACATGTCAGGGAAGTCAGGGGTAAGCATAAGCTGTGAATAAACAGAAGTCATGAGTAAGCAGAAGTAATGAACATTCAGAAACTCTGAGTGAGCAAAAGTTATGAATCATACAGATGGCCAATAGACACATGAAAAGATGCTCAACATTGCTAATTATTAGAGAAATGCAAATCAAAACTACAATGAGGTATCACCTCACACTGGTCACAATGGCCATCATTAAAAAGTCTAAAAATAATAAATGAAGAGAGTGTGGAGAAAAGGGAACCCTCTTACGCTGTTGGTGGGAATGTAAATTGGTGCAGCCACTATGGAGAACAGTATGGAGGTTCCTTAAAAAACTAAAAATAGAGTTACCATATGATCCAGCAGTCCCACTCCTGGGCATATATCCAGAGAAAACTCTAATCCAAAAAGACACATGCACCCCAATGCTCATAGCAGCAGTATTCACAATAGCCAAGACATGGAAACAACCTAAATGTCCATTAACAGATAAACGAATAAAGATGTTTTACATATATATATATATACATATATATATGTATATATATATATAAATGGAATACTACTCAGTCATAAAAATAATGAAATATTTCAATTTGCAGCAACATGGATGGACCTAGAGAATATCATACTAAATGAAATAAGTCAGACAGAGAAAGACAAATATTACATGATATCCCTTATATGTGGAATCTAAAATATGATACAAATGAACTTATTTACAAAACAGAAACAGACTCATAGACATAGAAAACAAACTTAATGGTTACCAAAGGGGAAATGGGGTGGGGAGATGGAGGGATAAATTAGGAGTTTTGGATTAACAGGTACAAACTACTATATATAAAATAAAGAACAATGTCCTACTGTATAGCACAGGGAACTATATTCAATATCTTGTAGTAAACCTAATGGAAAAGAATATGAAAAAGAATATATATGTGTACTCATGTGTATAACTGAATCATTTTGATGTACATCACAAATTAACACAACATTGTAAATCAACTATACTTCAAAAAAGAAAAATGTTATGAATCAGTAGGCGTTATAAGTAAGTGAAAGTCACAACATAGAGAGTAGAGGAAAGCCAGTTTAGAACAAGAGCAGTAAGAACGTAGGCAGGAAGACTAGAAGAAAAGAAGGTCTACCAGATAGCTATTACTAGAATTGCTGTGTATCCAGAACTATTTCAGGTCACAGACTGTGTTCAGGTCTCCATAAGGCCCAGTCTGAGTGGTGTGTATTCTGACATGTATATCTGTCTAATTCCCCATCATTTAAGGTAAACCGAATGAGGCCTGGTATCTCTCATCTCCTCTGTACTCTTTCCTCTTTGTTACTTTCTCCTGGACTTCTCAGCTTGCTTATCCCCCGTTTGGCCCCAAATAGTGGTCTCAGCACATGAGTCTAAATGACCTTTCAACTCAGCTCCCCATAGCTAATTTTCTCTGTCTTTCTGTGTTCCAACTGCATATTTCTAGGAGAAGACTCTGACTCAGTTCATCTTTTTTAACCAGGTCACAAACATTACAGGGGTTGAGTTGGCTAGTTCTTTGGTTCATTTGGGGCGTTAGAAATTGGAGCATTAACTCATCTAGGCAGGAACTGGAATACCTCTGGATGTCTTAGCTCCAGAACTGTTCAAGTTCCATAGTGAATTCTCCATCACCACATGGGTGATGGATCTCTATGATGAGCTCAGATACTTACAGGTTGGACTTTGAAGTGCCAGACTACTGGACACAGGGAGAAGATTTCCAAAGTAGAGCCTAGTGAAAGCCAACCTGGGTGGGGTTGGGGTATAGTTCTGTAAAGCCAACCTTAAGAAGAGGGAGGAAGAAGTTGGAGGATGAGGTTTAAGGAGAGAACGTTCAGGCTTTAAGGTCTTATCTGTTGATACTGTCACTCCTGGGGAGGCGTGAGGCAGGGATGTCCCAGAAAGTTCTGATAATTACAAAGAGAACCACTGGCAAACTTTAAACTGGTAGGTGGTATAGATAGCACCTCTTCCTTTCCACTAATTTCCACTGCTTCTATCAACAAAAGTCTGACTGAATGTGATCTCAGCTCTTTCTCCTAACTCACTCCACATCAAAAAAAGGAACTATTGACAGCATTATGTGTCATGCCTTTCTTTCCTCCAGAGGAGTTGAGCCGCAGACCTGGAAATCCTAGTTTTGTCCTCCAACTCAAGCCAAGTAGGGTAGGCCTCTGCAACTTCTGATCCCTGAGGTCCTGCTTTCTCCCTCTGACCCAGAATCTTCAGCCAGCCCACTCTAGGGGCTGTCTATACATCTTCCTCCATGAAGTAGAGCGAGGTCCAGAAAAGATAATTCATTTATTCCTTCATGCAGGAAAAATGCACTTGTTATGTGTCAAGCATGCTGTTAGGTAGTGAGGATACAACAGTGATCAAGACAGACTGGAACACCATTTTCAAGGAGCTTAAAGTCTAATGGGGAAGGGACTTCCCTGGTAGTCCAGTGGTAAAGAATCCACCTTCCAATGCAGGGAACACGGGTTCGATCCCTGGTTGGGGAACTAAGATCCCACATGCTGCGGGGCAACTAAGCCCATGCACCACAATTACTGAGCTCGCATGCCTCAATGAGAGAGCCCATGTGCCACAAACTACAGAGCCCATACGCCCTGGAGCCCGTACGCCACAACTAGAGAGAAGCCTGCACACCGCAACTAGAGAGAAACCCAAGCAGACAGTGGGCTGTACTGAAAAGATCCCACATGCCTCAACAAAGATCCTGTGTGCTGCAACTAAGACCTGATGCTGCCAAAAAAAAAATAAGGAAAATAAATAGATAAAATAAATAAATATTAAAAAACAGAAAGTCATCACACTTGCCTGCTACATGTATTTAAAAAAAGTCAAATGGTGGAGGCAATCATTAAATAATTATAAGAGGGACAAATACATCTATTCTAGATCCAGCATTCAGTGGTACATGTAACAAAGTGGTCCAAAAGAGGTGGGCAGGGAAGAGGGAGGAGATGGGGGCTATGGTAGCTCTGCCACCCAATCCCCTAAAAGTTCTAGCTTAATACCAGGTGGATGCTTCACTGCATCCATCTTCTCAGCAGTTACAGTTCAAGGCACAGCTTTCAAATATGTCTTGTAGATCCCTTTTCAATGCCCATATCACGTAAATTCTCCTGTTACCCATTTGAGTTTGCCATCTGTTTCCTGCCATGATTGATATAGGCCATTATGAAAATACTGTTAACAGAAGTGAGCAGGGTTAAGGAAACAAAAAAATAAAGTTGGGGCATCCAGATTTAGCAACTGCAAGAAATCATCATCATTCCTAGGCCTGAGGGAGCAGGGGAAGGAAAACATGTAACCATAGCCTGGTGGAGAGCTGAAGCCATGGAAGAGAGGACACCCTTCAAAAACTGTCACATCAAGACCCAGCCAGTGTCAGAACTGTGGCAGGAAGGTAATAGGAGGAATAAATATTTCAATCTCAATCCATGTGTATGTGTGTGTGTGTGTGTGTTCTCTTCTCCAATCTTCCATTGGCTAAACACAATCTAAAGCCATCCCCAACCAGCACTCAGGTGATCAACTCAAGAGAGATCATCCTTCTGGCATCCAGGACCAAAAGGAAAAAAGGCTGATTTAGAGAGTCAAACAAAAAATAACCAGCTAATCACACCTCACTGTCAAGAACACTTTAAAAAGAGAGTAGATAGATTTTAAAATTTATTACATAGAGTATATGTTATTTTGGTAATATGAGTTTTTAAGGTAGGGCAGAGAGCCCCAATATACCACGGTGCATGAGCCTTCACAGTACAACTTGCCATGGGTTGCCAGAGGTCCAACCTGCCTGATCGAGAACCTCAGAGCACAACCCATTGTGATGAATCATGGATTGTTCCTGAGGTTCTAGAATCCCAGACTCTGTGGCTCAGCACTGGGAGCTTCTGCTCACAGTTTTTTTCACAGCTCTTGGGTGCCCCACACCAGGGTGCCCTCTCTCCCAAAATCGAATTGAAGAAGTGTCTTCTACTAGTGAGTCTGTATCTGCTTGGATCTGCCAGAGGTAAGTCCTCTTGTCTTGGCTCTGGGTGGACATGTAAGAGGCACCTTTAAGGCATTTCAGCCCTTGAAGAAGGAAGGCCAGTATCTTAGTTACCCAAACCAATCTAACTCAGAATTAGGAGTAGCTGAAAAAGTTCAACTCTGAGAGCTACAGAACTGGTGGTGGGTTCCTCCTAGTTATGGCTTCACCATCAGAGACTGGCTTAGCACAGTCTCGTTCCTAATACTTTCAGCCACTTGACCTTGTATCTGATGCTCTGTGAAACGAGATTGGTCTAGGGGTTCTGCGGAGGTCCAGTGAAGGTTTGCCCCCGTGAACTGAGTGTAGGGGATCCTTGTGTAGTTAATGTAGAAGGAGAGACGTGAGGAGATAGGAGTGTGGTATGCCTGGAAAGTCATCTGAGAACACAGCATGGCTCTGGGCCGGAGACCTTACAAGCCCCTCTTTCATTGGTCTATCCATCCAGTGGCCTGTATTTCCTCTTTCAAGACCCCCATTCAGGGTAGGCTCTGTTCCCTCCTTCCTCCTACAGGAGAAGTGAGAGGCTCTGAGCTGTCTGTTAAATGACAAAGTGTTTCTGTAAAGTCAGTTCTCAGAGATTTTGTCTTTTGCTTTCTTAGACTTTCAAATTTGACTCAGAAACGTAGCTACATAGCTACCAGATGGTAGTATGTGCTAGCCACTTGGTGAGGCAGTGAGTCATAAACTATAAGCATGACAAAGAAATTAGTGTGCTTTTTCAGGCCTCCCTTCCATATCAGAAATTTCTTTATTAAAACTTCTGTTAACTTTTGAAGGATCAGTCAAGCAGATGATATTTCTGTAACACCTTTTTAAAATTAAAAATTCCTTAAAGCCTTAGTAAATCTTATCTTTCCTTTATCAACATATTCTAACGCTAGCCTTTTTTTTTTTTTTTTTTTTTTTTTGCGGTACGCAGGCCTCTCACTGTTGTGGCCTCTCCCGTTGCGGGGCACAGGTTCCGGACGCGCAGGCTCAGCGGCCATGGCTCACGGGCCCAGCCGCTCCACGGCATGTGGGATCTTCCCAGACCGGGGCACGAACCCGTGTCCCCTGCATCAGCAGGCAGACTCTCAACCACTGCGCCACCAGGGAAGCCCTAACGCTAGCCTTTTGAAAGTTATTGATTGTAAGGTCTTCAAATCACTCAGAATACATACATACATACACACACACACACACACACTATATATATATATATATATATATATATATATATATATATATATATATATTGCAGGATTCTTACAGAGCTAGAGTATTTTGGGGACTTAGGCCTCAAAGATCCTGTAATTCAGCTTTTGCCTAGGATTAATAACTTAGTCATTATAGTCTGCTCACCACCCTTCTCTAGGTTACTCAGTCTAAATCAGTTACTCAGTCAAAGAGTAATAATTTTTAAAAAAAGTAATAATCAAATTGTCTGCTTGGTGCTACACTTAATAAAATGAAAGTTGTACTTAAGGATATTTGTCTGACAGCCACTAATAAGCTGGATTAAATGTAGAAGACAGTGGTCAGAACAGAATGACCAGCTAAGAGTTTTGTAATTCCAAATGCAAGGTCAGGAGGAGGGAATACTAAAATTAGCTGAGCACTTGAGCAACGGACTAGGCACTTCACAGTTTATCTTATTGAATACTCATGACACCTCCGTAAAGTAGGTGTAAATGATATGTCACAAGGAATCTCAATTCAGGGATATAGAAGCAAAGATTGTTTTTATCTTAATAATTAACAGCAACTTGGCTTTGTGTCCCCAACTCACATGCATTGGGGTTGAGTGGGTGAAAGAACATGAACTTGCCAAGTAAAAGTGTCTTAATCCCTTCTGGTAATTTTTGTAGGTTCATTAGATATTTGTCATCTCTAGTTTAAAATTTGTCTTGTCCAAAGTTTAAAATCTTCCACCCTCAGTTTCAGCTAGAATTACTCAGCTACTGACACAATTTGCTTTCTCTCTCTCTTGTATCTCCATTCTTACCTTTCACCCACAGGGGAACTGGAGGGAGGCTAGGGGTGGACTTCTGATTACATGAATGGTGGGACATTGATTTCCTGATGTTGGCTCTATCAGGGAGGCACGGGTGCTTTTGGTGCTGGGTGAGGAGGCCCCCATGTGCCCACTCAGGGTACACAGATCCACACAAATATTGTGGATCTTAAAATTCTTCCCTTCAATCACAGAGGTGGTCTCTGTGTTTCCTTAACACCCCTGTCCTTCATGGTCTCCCAGGTAATTGGTTGACTGCATCCAACATCTGCAGTATCTTCAGGTGCTTGACCTAGGCCCCCAGAAACCTAGGAACCCCACAACATTAGCCTTGCTCTATAGGAAAGAACTCTTTATCCAGACGTCCTCTCTCACCCTTTGGTGTCCATATGTTTGTTCTCTACAACTGTGTCTCAATTTCTGCCCTGCAAACCAGTTCATCTGTACCATTTTTCTACATACCACATATATGCGTTAATACACGATATTTGTTCTTCTCTTTCTGACTTACTCACTCTGTATGACAGTCTCTAGATCCAGCCACATCTCAACAAATGACCCAATTTCGTTCCTTTTTATGGCTGAGTAATATTGCATTGTATATATGTACCACATCTTCTTTATCCATTCGTCTGTCAATGGGTATTTAGGTTGCTTCCATGAACTGGCTATTGCAAACAGTGTTGCAATGAACATTGGGGTGCATGTGTCTTTTTGAATTGTGGTTTTCTCTGGGTATATGCCCAGTAGTGGGATTGCTGGATCATAAGGTAATTCTATTTTTAGTTTTTTAAGGAACCTCCATACTGTTCTCCATAGTGGCTGTATCAATTTACATTCCCACCAACAGTGCAAGAGGGTCCCTTTTCTCCACACCCCCTCCAGCATTTGTTGTTTGTAGATTTTCTGATGATGCCCATTCTAACTGGTGTGGGTGATACCTCATTGTAGTTTTGATTTGCATTTCTCTAATAATTAGTGATGTTGAGCGGCTTTTCATGTGCTTCTTGGCCATCTGTATTTCTTTTTCAGAGAAATGTCTATTTAAGTCTTCTGCCCATTTTTTGATTGGGTTGTTTGTTTCTTTAATATTGAGCTGCATGAGCTGTTTATATATTTTGGAGATTAACCCTTTGTTGACTCATTTGCAAATATCTTCTCCCATTCTGAGGGTTGTCTTTTCCTCTTGTTTCTGGTTTCCTTTGTTGTGCAAAAGCTGTTAAGTTTCATTAGGTCCCATTTGTTTATTTTTGTTTTTATTTCCATTATTCAAGGAGGTGGATCAAAAAAGATCTTGCTGTGATTTATGTCAAAGAGTGTTCTTCCTATGTTTTCCTCTAAGAGTTTTATAGTGTCCAGTCTTACATTTAGGTCTCAAATCCATTTCGAGTTTATTTTTGTGTATGGTATTATGGAGAGTTCTAATTTCATTCTTTTACATTTAGCTGTCCAGTTTTCCCAACACAACTTACTGAACAGACTGTCTTTTCTGCATTGTATAGCCTTGCCTCCTTTGTCATAGATTAGTTGACTATAGGTGCGTGGGTTTATCTCTGGGCTTTCTAACTTCTTCCATTGATCTATGTTTCTGTTTTTGTGCCAGTATAATATTGTCTTGATTAATGTAACTTTGTAGTATAGTCTGAAGTCAGGGAGTCTGATTCCTCCAGCTCCGTTTTTTTTCCCTCAAGACTGCATTGGCTATTTGGGTTGTTTTGTGTCTCCATACAAATTTTAAGACTTTTTGTTCTAGTTCCATAAAAAATGCCATTGGTAATTTGATAGGGATTGCATTGAATCTGTAGATTGCTTTGTGTAGTATAATCATTTTCACAATATTGATTCTTCCAATCCAAGAACATGGTATATCTCTCCATCTGTTGGTATCATCTTTAATTTCTTTCATCAGTGTCTTATAGTTTTCTGCATACCGGTCTTTTTTCTCATTAGGTAGGTTTATTCCTAGGTACTTTATTCTTTTTGTTGCAGTGGTAAATGGGAGTGTTTCCTTAATTTCTCTTTCAGAATTTTCAGCATTAGTGTATAGGAACGCAAGAGATTTCTGTGCATTAATTTTGTATCCTGCAACTTTAACAAATTCATTCATTAGCTCTAGTAGGTTTCTGGTGACATCTTTAGGATTCTCTATGTATAGTATCATGTCATCTGCAAACACTAACAGTTTCACTTCTTCTTTTCCAATTTGTATTCCTTTCATTACTTTTTCTTCTCTGATTGCCATGGCTAGGACTTCCAAAACTATGTTGAATAATAGTGGCGAGAGTGGACATCCTTGTCTTGTTCCTGATCTTAGAGGAAATGCTTTCAGTTTTTCACCATTGAGAATGATGTTTGCTGTGGGTTTGTCATATATGGCCTTTATTATGTTGAGGTAGGTTCCCTCTATGCCCACTTTCTGGAGAGTTTTTATCATAAATGGGTGTTGAATTTTGTCAAAAGCTTTTTTTTGCATCTATTGAGGTGATCATATGGTTTTTAATCTTCAATTTGTTAATATGGTGTATCACATTGATTGATTTGTGTATATTGAAGAATTCTTGCATCCCTGGGATAAATCCCACTTCATCATGGTGTATGATCCTTTTAATGTGTTGTTGGATTCTGTTTGTTAGTATTTTGTTGAGGATTTTTGCATCTATATTCATCAGTGATATTGGTTTGTAATTTTCTTTTTTTGTGATATCTTTGTCTGGTTTTGGTATCAGGGTGATGGTGGCCTCATAGAATGAGTTTGGCAGTGTTGCTTCCTCCACAATTTTTTTGAGGAGTTTGAGAAGGTTGGGTGTTAGCTCTTCTCTAAATATTTGATAGAATTCACCTGTGAAGCCATCTGGACCAGGACTTTTTTTTGTTGGAAGATTTTTAATCACAGTTTCAATTTCATTACTTTAGATTTCTCTGTTCATATTTTCTATTTCTTCCTGGTTCAGTCTTTGAAACATACCTTTCTAAGAATTTGTCCATTTCTTCCAGGTTGTCCATTTTATTGGCATAGAGTTGCTTATAGTAATCTCTGAGGATGCTTTGTATTTCTGTGGTCTGTTGTAACTTCTCCTTTTTCATTTTTAATTTTATTGATTTGAGTCCTCTCCCTCTTTTTCTTGATGAGTCTGGCTAATGGTTTATCAATTTTGTTTATCTTCTCAAAGAACCAGCTTTTAGTTTTATTGATCTTTGCCATTGTTTTCTTTGTTTCTATTTCATTTATTTCTGCTCTGATCTTTATTTCTTTCCTTCCACTAACTTTAGGTTTGGTTTGTTCTTCTTTCTCTAGTTCCTTTAGTTGGAACGTTAGATTGTTTGTATGAGATTTTTCTTGTTTCTTGAGGTAGGCTTGTATAGCTATAAACTTCCCTCTTAGAACTGCTTTTGCTGCATCCCATAGGTATTGAATCATTGTGTTTTCTTTGTCATTTGTCTCTAGGTATTTTTTGATTTCCTCTTTGATTTCTTCAGTGATCTCTTGGAAATTTAGTAACATATTGTTTAGCCTCCATGAGTTTGTGTTTTTTATGTTTTTTTCCCTGTAATTGATTTCTAAGCTCATAGTGTTGTGGTCAGAAAAGATGCTTGATATGATTTCAATCTTCTTAAATTTACTGAGGCTTGATTTGTGACCCAAGATGTGATCTATCCTGGAGAATGCTCCATGTGCCCTTGAGAAGAAAGTGTAATCTGCTGTTTTCAGATGGAATGTCCTATAAATATCAATTAAAACTATCTGGTCTACTGTGTCATTTAAAGCTTGTGTTTCCTTATTAATTTTCATTTTGGATAATCTGTTCATTGGTGTAAGTGATGCGTTAATGTCCCCCACTATTACTGTGTTACTGTCGATTTCCTCTTTTACAGCTGTTAGCAGTTGCCTTATGTATTGAGGTGCCCCTATGTTGTGTGCATATATATTTATAATTGTTATATCTTCTTCCTGGATTGATCCCTTGATCATTATGTATTGTCCTTCCTTGTCCCTTGTAACATTCTTTATTTTAAAGTCTAGTTTATCTGATATGGGTGTTGCTACTCCAGCTTTCTTTTGATTTCCATTTTCATGGAATATCTTTTTCCACCCCCTCACTTTCAGTCTGTTTCTGTCCCTAGGTCTGAAGTAGGTCTCTTTTAGATGGCATATATATGGGTCTTGTTTTTGTATCCATTCAACAAGCCTGTGTCTTTTGGTTGGAGCAATTAGTTCTTTCACGTTAAGGTAATTATTGATGTGTATGTTCCTATTACCATTTTCTTAATAGTTTTGGGTTTGTTTTTGTAGGTCCTTTTCTTCTCTTGTGTTTCCCACTTAGAGAAATTCCATTAGCATTTGTTGTAGAGCTGATTTTGTGGTGCTGAATTCTCTTAGCTTTTGCTTGTCTGCAAAGCTTTTGATTTCTCCATCGAATCTGAATGAGATCCTTGCTGGGTAGAGTAATCTTGGTTGTAGGTACTTCCCTTTCATCACTTTAAGTATATCATGCCACTCCCATGTGGCTTGTAGAGATTCTACTGTGAAATCAGCTGTTAACCTTACAGGAGTTCCCTTGTATGTTTTTTTGTCATTTTTCCCTTGCTGCTTTCAATAATTTTTCTTTGTCTTTAATTTTTGCAGATTTGATTACTATGTGTCTCGGTGTGTTTCTTCTTGGTTTTATCCTATATGGGATTCTCTGTGCTTCCTGGAGTTGGGTGGCTATTTCCTTTCCCATGTTAGAGAAGTTTTCTACTATAATCTCTTCAAATATTTTCTCGTGTCCTTTCTCTCTTTCTTCTCCTTCTGAGACCCGTATAATGTGAATGTTGTTGTGTTTCATGTTGTCCCAGAGGTCTCTCAGGCTGTCTCCCTTTCTTTTCATTGTTTTTTCTTTATTCTGTTCTGCAACAGTGAATTCCACTAATCTGTGTTCCAGGTTACTTATCCGTTCTTCTGCCTCAGTTATTCTGCTATTGGTTCCTTCTAGTGTAGTTTTCATTTCAGTTATTGTATTTTTCATCTCTGTTTGTTTGTTCTTTAATTCTTCTAAGTCTTTGTTAAACATTTCTTGCATCTTCTTGATCTTTGCCTCCATTCTTTTTTGGAGGTCCTGGATCATCTTCACTATCATTATTCTGAATTCTTTTTCTGGTAGGTTGTCTATCTCCATTTCATTTAGTTGTTTTTCTGGGGTTTTAACGTGTTCCTTCATCTGGTACATAGCCCTCTGCCTTTTCAACTTGTCTATCTTTTTGTGAATGTGGTTTTTGTTCCACAGGCTACAGGATTGTAACTCTTCTTGCTTCTGCTTCTGCCCTCTGATGGATGAGGCTATCAAGTGGATGCATTTTAAAACAATTCCATATTCCTCAAAGTGAAGGGTTTCCCCAGTGCAGGGACCATGAAGAGGAATGCAAAGTAGGTGTTAACCTTTTAGGAGCTTAAAACAATATTGCAGATCCTTCTCTCTGACCCCAACCTTTCCATCCCTGTAGATACCATACCCACTTCTACTTATCACGGTGTTCAGAACTCACCCCTTCTTTGGCTCTTGAGAGTTTTCAGTGAAGCATCTACTCTTAACATAATTATAACAATAAAATGACTTCTTGTAATTTATTTGCTACATAAACAGAGCAGATCATAATTATCTTAATTAAGTCTTTTTCTCAAACACAGTGTTATTGGTTCGTCTCAGCATAGAGGGGCAGGTGGAAATAGTATAATAGTCCCTCTCATTTTGTATTAAAGCTATGTTCTTCAAAGTGTTTTCAGATCTCATCCTCAGAAAAGAGCCCAGAAAGGTAGTCAGGAAAGATAATATCATCCTTAATTTATAAGTAAGAAAGTCTGGCATAGAAATGTTTTGATAGAAATGTTTTGTTTATTCATACTCCATGTTGTTCCAAACTTGCCATGTTTACAGAACAACAGTGAGCAAGGGCCAGATTTCAAAACCAAATCCGGGGGCTTCCCTGGTGGCACAGTGGTTAAGAATCTGCCTGCTAATGCAGGGGACATGGGTTTAAGCCCTGGTCCGGGAAGATCCCACATGCTGCGGAGCAACTAAGCTGGTGCACCACAACTACTGAGGCTGTGGTCAAGAGCCTGTGAGCCACAACTACTGAGCCTGTGTGCCACAACTGCTGAAGCCCAAATGCCAATACCCTGTACTTCACCAAGAGAAGTCACTGCAATGAGAAGACTGCACAGCGCAACGAAGAGTAGTCCCCACTCACTGCAACCAGAGGAAAGCCTGTGAGCAGCAACAAAGACCCAACACAGCCAAAAATAAGATAAATAAAATAAAATAAAGTTATTTTTAAAAATCTCTTAAGTCTTTTAGATACAGAAAATTATTTCTGGTAATAGTTCTTTTCCTGATACATACCCCCTTTCTAAATTCTTTTAGGCAGTTAAGGAGGAGGTAGAAAGCTTTTCCTGAGTCTGCTTGGGTTTGAATGCCTTTAGCTCAAAATAATCCACAGGACAATGTGGCACATTTTGGCACATTTCTGCTCCCTTTTAACTTTTAAAAAGTAAAACATTTAAACTAGATTCCTTACTTCCCTAACATCTTTTATCTTTTAACAGTGCTAAAATTCTATCGTTAACATTCCTTCCCAATGTCACATATGAAGAATAAAATACCCATGAAAGACACAGTCCTTCTCTAGATGGTGTCTGAGATGTTAAGGGAGAGTGATGTTATTTGTGGGGATAACTTTGACCAGTCTGTAATTCATAAAAAAATGCATCATTCCCAAACTGTGGTATCTTAAATATTGTTTGTAACAAGTTACCTATAACACATCCCTATGACTGATTACAACACAACCAATTTGTCACTGCTCTAGCTGAAAATCCCTGGATTACAAAAAGTTGACCTTTTCAATGGATTTTCTAAAGGGTTTGTGCAAATCTTACATTTTAAAGGAAGATTCTTCTGTTTGTTATAAAATGTCATCATAATTTGTCTTCAAAAAAACAAAACAAAAATCTGCATGATCTCAATCTGAGCTGTTTCCACCACATGATAAATATTAGCCAAAATGGTTCTTACAAGACCAAAATCAAACCTCTGTCCTACACAAGCCCATTTCCTATCAGCTGTTGCTCTTCACACCTCTGTTTAAAAGCCCCTGAAGAAAATAAATAGATAAAATCCCTTGAAATCAACTGGGTAGTTTTGTTTGTTTGTTTGTTTTTTGCGGTACACGGGCCTCTCACTGTTGTGGCCTCTCCCGTTGCGGAGTGCAGGCTCTGGACGCGCAGGCTCAGCAGCCATGGCTCACGGGCCTAGCCGCTCCATGGTATGTGGGATCTTCCTGGACCGGGGCACGAACCCACGTCCCCTGCATTGGCAGGTGGACTCTCAACCACTGTGCCACCAGGGAAGCCAACTGGGTAGTCTTAATGGTGCGTTTTGCAGAGCAAAATCTTTAATTTTGATAAAATCCAATTTATCAATGTTTTTGCTCTGGTTTTTATCAAGGTATTTTTTATGATTTATAGGAGAGATTTACTTGAAGAAATAGTATGACATATAAAAACTACAACAAGTCTTAATTTCCACTCATACAGCAGTAACTTTGATATAATGCATAACTAAAAGATTTTTAAGTCCAGAAGAGACAAAGAACTGCACAGTTTGATCGCAAAGTCAAATTAGTTGATAAGTAAACCTCCCAGAACAGCTTCATGTCAGCCAAGGCTGCAAACATCATGTACAACACACCTGAATTGACACAATGTATGTTAAAAAGGTAGCAACATCAGTGCACATTGGGGATCCCTGGTGCCAGAAACAAAAGAAGAAAAACAAAATCCTACTAACATTGTAGATACTTTTTTTGAGGGAGGGGGATAAATATTAGCTAAATATATTAAATACAGCTAAATCTATGAGCTATATATGTTGAGGAAATAAATTCAAGTATGTTGTTACAATTTAAGTGTAGGGAAGTTCTGGCTTCCAATAATGGTGGATTTGCTTGGTTGAACTAACTGTCCTTCAGATAACAATGATAAACTCTGGATAAAAAATGTAAAAACTATTGGAAAGTTCCTTGAAAGGAACTGGAGAGAAGTCACCCCTAAAAAGACCAGGACAGCACTGGGTGAGATTGACGGTTCTGTGGCTTTACGCCTCAGGGGACTTCTCAATTCACATATCATAGGGTGGCAAAAATCCACAGTTTACTGGTTCGAGGGTTCAAAGAACATAGGTTGGGGCTGGTAGGGCAGCTTTAATATTAGGGGGAAATCCTGGAAAGAAGGGAACCACAGAGGGGATAAACTCCAAACCTTGAGCATAAACTGTAACCAGATTCTTGGCTGACACTGACTCCAGAAGCTCAACAGCAATAGCACACAGAAGCAGAAAGAACTGAGCAGAGATTTTAGCTGTTGTCTACCTCAAAGAAGACCGAGTTTGAAGTTCGAGTAACCCAAGTTAACTACCTACTAGAACAAAAGTCAATATTCTTCAGAGGAACATACAGAGTCCAGAATCTCTGAAATGCATCATTCACTATATCTACTATATAATGTAAATTATTAGACATAGAAAAAAACAGGAAAATGTAACCCACAGCCAAGAAAATTAAAAAAAAAAAAAAAAAGATATTGGTCCCAAGATGAACCAGACATTGAAATTAGTGAACAAAAGCAATAAACAACTATTTGAGATATGTTCAAGAACCTAAAGGAGAGAATTAAGAGGTACAAACTTCCAGTGACAAAGAAGTCATGGGGATGTAATGTACAGCATAGGAAATATAGTAAACAATACTGTAATAACTTTGTATGGTGATAGATGTTAACTAGACTTATTATGGTGATCATTCTGTAATGTATAAATATATCAAATCACTATGTTGTACACCTGAAACTAATAGAATACAGCAAGTCAATTATACTTAAAGATAAATTAATTAAAATTTTTAAAATAAATAAATTAATTAATTAAAGGGAGGAAAAGAACCTAAAGGAAAGTAGAGTCATACAAATAAACAGATAGGGAATCTCAACATAGAAACTGAAACTATTCTAAAGAACCAAATGGAAATTTTAGAACTGAAAAGTTCAATAACTGAAAAAAAAAATCACCACATGTCTTTAACAGCATATTGGAGACCAGATAAAGCCAGCAAATTTGAAGAGAGATCAATAGAAATTATCCAATCCCAAACAGAGAAAAAAATACTAAGAAAATTAACAAAACCTCAATGACATATGAGACAATATCAATCAATATAAGACATAAGTAGCTGAAGTCCCAGAACAGGAGACAAATAATGAGACAGAAAAAGCATTTAAAGAAATAATGGCCAAAATTTTCCCAAACTGGGTGAAAAACATAAACTTACATCTAAGAAGTTCAGTGAACTGAAGGTAGAATAAATATAAGGAAGAACAGGCATAAAATAGTCAAATTACTAAAATTCAAAGACAAATAAGAAAAACTCAAAATTGATCCAAACTAAAGAAACATTGTAATAGGTAAGTAGGAGAACACTGATACAGATGTTGGCTGACTTCTCAGAAATAATGAAGAGCAGAAAACAAGAGAATTACATGTTCAAAGCAATTTTTAAATTTTTTAATTAAAAAATACCTGTCATGGGACTGCCCTGGTGGTGCAGTGGTTAAGAATCCACCTGCTAATGCAGGGGACACAGGTTCAAGCACTGGTCCAGGAAGATCTCACAGGCCGCAGAGCACCTAAGCCCATGCACCACAACTACTGAGCCTGCACTCTAGAGCCCACGAGCCACAACTGCTGAAGCCCGCACACCTAGAGCCCATGCTCCGCAACAAGAGAAGCCACCTCAATGAGAAGGCCATGTACTGCAATGAAGAGTAGCCCCTGCTCGCCAGGGCCTACTGGAGAAAGCCCATGCACAACAACGAAGAATAAACACAGCCAAAAATAAATAATATATTAAAAAACAAAACTTTCAGGCAGAATATAATAAATAAGACAATTTTCCTTCAAAAATGAAGGTAACAAAGACACTTTCATATAACCAAAAACTAAGAGAATTTACAACCAACACACCTGCACAAGAAAAGTTAAAGGAATTTCCTCAGTCTAAAGGATAATGATACCAGATGAAACTCTGATCTACAAGAAGAAATGTAGAGAACAAGACATAGTAAATATATAGGAAAATTTAAGACATACATACTATTTCTTTTCCCAAGTTTAAAAGCCATGCCTGAGGAAAGCTAAAATTATTTTTAATGTAAATAGATCTAATATATTTGACAATAGCAGCACAAAGAACAGAGGAAGTAACTGGAACAATACTTTTCAAACGTTCTTATTTTTAAGTGAAGTAGTGAATATTAATGTTAATTCAACTGTGATAAAATATAGTAATCCTTAGAGAAAAATCATTTTTAAAATATAGAAAGGTACAGCTAAAAAGCCAATAGAAAATTAAAATGGAATATTTAAGATATTTGATTAACTCAGATAAAGGCAAAAAAGGAAGAACAAAAGAACAAAAATTGGTTGGGCCAAATTGAAAAATGGTAGACAAACAAAGAAGTATCGAATTGTAAATAAAAATCCAAACATCAATAATCGAGAAGGACACATCATCACTACAGTGGTCTTCCTATCAAAAGGAAATTAGGTATGTCTAACTGGATTACTGTGCTGTACACCTAAAACTTACACAATATTATAAAGCAACTATATTTCAATAAAAAATTTTAGACTTCCTCTTTTGAGAACACCGGAATCACAACTAACTGCTGAACAATCATCAACAGAAAGGCACTGGAACTCACCAAAAAAGATACCCCACATGCAAAGACAAAGGAGAAGCCACAGTGAGATGGTAGGAGGGGCGCTATCACAATAAAATCAAATCCCATAACTGCTGGGTTCGTGAATCACACACTGGAGAACACTTATACCACAGAAGTCCACCCACTGGAGTGAAGGTTCTGAGCCACACACCAGGCTTCCCAACCTGGGGGTCTAGCAATGGGAGGAGGAATTCATAGAGAATCAGACTTTGAAGGCTAGAGGGATTTGATTGCAGGACTTCAGCAGGACTGGGGGAAACAGAGACTCCACTCTTGGAGGGCACACACAAAGTAGTGTGTGCATCGGGACCCAGGGGAAGGAGCAGTGACCGCATAGGACACTGAACCAGACTTACCTGCTAGTGTTGGAGGGTCTCCTGCAGGGGCGGGAGGACAGCTGTGGCTCACCAAGGGACAAGGACACTGGCAGCAGGAGTTCTGGGAAGTACTCCTTGATGTGAGTCCTCCCAGAGTCTGTCATTAGCCCCACCAAAGAGCCCAGGTAGGCTCCAGTGTTGGGTCGCCTCAGGCCAAACAACCAACAAGGAAGGAACCAAGTCACACCCATCAACAGACAAGGGGATTAAAGTTTCACTGAGCTCTGCCCACCAGACAAACAGTCAGCTCTATCCACGACCAGTACCTCCCATCAGGAAACTCACACAAGCCTCTTGGATAGCCTCATCCACCAGAGGGCAGACAGCAGAAGCAAGAAAAACTACAATCCTGCAGCCTGTGGTACCAGAACCACATTCACAGAAAAATAGACAAGATGAAAAGGCAGAGAGCTATGTACCAGATGAAGGAACATGTTAAAACCCCAGAAAAACAACTAAATGAAAGGGAGATAGGCAACCTACCAGAAAAAGAATTCAGAATAATGAGTGAAGATGAACCAGGACCTCGAAAAAAGAATGAAGGCAAAGACTGAGAAGATGTAAGAAATGTTTAACAAAGATCTAGAAGAATTATAGAACAAACAAACAGAGGTGAACAATATAATAACTGAAAAGAAAACTACACTAGAAGGAATCAATAGCAGAATAACCGAGGCAGAAGAATGGATAAGTGACCTGGAAGACGGAGTAGTGGAATTCACTACTGCAGAACAGAATAAAGAAAAAAGAATGAAAAGAAATGAAGACAGCCTAAGAGACTGCTGGGACAATATGAAACACAACAACATTCGCATTATAGGGGTCTCAGAAGGAGAAGAAAGAGAGAAAGGACACGAGAAAATATTTGAAGAGATTATAGTTGAAAACTTCCCTAACATGGGAAAGGAAATAGCCACCCAACTCCAGGAAAGGCAAAGAGTCCCATACAGGATAAACCCAAGTAGAAACATGCCGAGACACATAGTAATCAAATTGGCAAAAGTTAATTAAAGACAAAGAAAAATTATTGAAAGCAGCAAGGGAAAAATGACAAAAAAACATACAAGGGAACTCCCATAAGGTTAACAGCTGACTTCACAGCAGAATCTCTACAAGCCACATGGGAGTGGCATGATATACTTAAAGTGATGAAAGGGAAGAACGTACAGCCAAGATTACTCTACCCAGCAAGGATCTCATTCAGATTCGATGGAGAAATCAAAAGCTTTGCAGACAAGCAAAAGCTAAGAGAATTCAGCACCAGGAAATCAGCTCTACAACAAATGCTGATGGAACTTCTCTAAGTGGGAAACACAAGAGAAGACAAGGACCTACAAAAACAAACCCAAAACTATTAAGAAAATGGTAATAGGAACATACATATCAATAATTACCTTAAACGTGAAAGGACTCATTGCTCCAACCAAAAGACACAGACTCGCTGAATGGATACAAAAACAAGACCCATATATATGCCATCTACAAGAGACCTACTTCAGGCCTAGGGACACATACAGACTGAAAGTGAGGGGATGGAAAAAGATATTCCATGAAAATGGAAATCAAAAGAAAGCTGGAGTAGCAATACTCATAGCGATAAACTAGACTTTAAAATAAAGAATGTTACAAGGGACAAGGAAGGACAATACATAATGATCAAGGGATCAATCCAAGAAGAAGATATAACAATTATAAATATATATGCACTCAACATAGGAG
This sequence comes from Hyperoodon ampullatus, assembly GCF_949752795.1. Classification (NCBI taxonomy): domain Eukaryota; kingdom Metazoa; phylum Chordata; class Mammalia; order Artiodactyla; family Ziphiidae; genus Hyperoodon; species Hyperoodon ampullatus. The sequence goes on from NC_136920.1 coordinate 89,835,361, forward strand.
CACCTCAATACATAAGGCATCTGCTAACAGCAGTAAAAGAGGAAATCGAGAGTAACACAATAATAGTGGGGGACTTTAACACCTCAATTACACCAATGGACAGATCATCCAAACAAAAAATTAATAAGGAAACACAAGCTTTAAATGATACAGTAGACCAGATAGATTTAATTGATATTTATAGGACATTCCATCTGAAAACAGCAGATTACACTCTCTTATCAAGTGCACATGGAACATTCTCCAGGATAGATCACATCTTGGGTCATAAATCAAGCCTCAGTAAATTTAAGAAGATTGAAATCTTATCAAGCATCTTTTCTGACCACAATGCTATGAGATTAGAAATCAGTTACAGGGGAAAAAATGTAAAAAGCACAAACACATGGAGGCTAAGCAATATGTTACTAAATTACCAAGAGATCACTGAAGAAATCAAAGAGGAAATCAGAAAATACCTAGAGACAAATGACAATGAAAACACGATGATTCAAAACTGATGGGATGCAGCAAAAGCAGTTCTAAGAGGGAAGTTTATAGCTATACAAGCCCACATCAAGAAACAAGAAAAATCTCAAATAAACAATCTAACGTTCCACCTAAAGGAACTAGAGAAAGAAGAACAAACCAAACCCAAAGTTAGCGGAAGGAAAGAAATCATAAAGATCAGAGCAGAAATAAATGAAATAGAAACAAAGAAAACAATGGCAAAGATCAATAAAACTAAAAGCTGGTTCTTTGAGAAGATAAACAAAATTGATAAACCATTAGCCAGACTCATCAAGAGGGAGAGGACTCAAATCAATAAAATTAGAAATGAAAAAGGAGAAGTTACAACAGACACTGCAGAAATACAAAGCATCCTAAGAGACTACTACAAGCAACTCTATGCCAAAAAAATGGACAACCTGGAAGAAATGGAAAAATTCTTAGAGAGGTATAACCTTCCAAGACTGACCCAGGAAGAAACAGAAAATACGAACAGACCAATCACAAGTAATGAAATTGAAACTGTGATTAAAAGTCTTCCAACAAACAAAAGTCCAGGAGCAGATGGCTTCACAGGTGAATTCTATCAAACACTTAGAGAAGAGCTAACACCTATCCTTCTCACTCTTCCAAACAACTGCAGAGGAAGGAACACTGCCACACTCATTCTATGAGGCCACCATCACCCTGACACCAAAACCAGACAAAGATACTACAAAAAAAGAAAATTACAGACCAATATCACTGATGAACATAGATGCAAAAATCCTCAACAAAATACTAACAAACAGAATCCAACAACACATTAAGAGGATCATACACCATGATGAAGTGGCATGTATCCCAGGGATGCAAGGATTCTTCAATATATGCAAATCAATCAATGTGATACACCATATTAACAAATTGAAGAATGAAAACCACATGATCATCTCAGTAGATGCAGAAAAAGCTTTTGACAAAATTCAACACCCATTTATGATAGAAACTCTCCAGAAAGTGGGCACAGAGGAAACCTACCTCAACATAATAAAGGGCATATATGACAAACCCACAGCAAACATCATTCTCAATGGTGAAAAACTGAAAGCATGTCCTCTAAGATCAGGAACAAGACAAGGATGTCCACTCTCACCACTATTATTCAACATAGTTTTGGAAGTCCCAACCATGGCAATCAGGGAAGAAAAAGAAATAAAAGGAATACAAATTGTAAAAGAAGAAGTAAAACTGTCACTGTTTGCAGATGACATGATGCTATACATAGAGAATCCTAAAGATGCCACCAGAAAACTACTAGAGCTAATGAATGAATTTGTTAAAGTTGCAGGATACAAAATTAATGCACAGAAATCTCTTGCATTCCCATACACTAATGATGAAAAATATGAAAGAGAAATTAAGGAATAAAATTTTTTTTATAAAATAAGATGCCTAAAAAAGGAAATTAGGCAAATTATATGAGTTAACTGGCCTATAATCTTTTAAAATGTCATGGTTAAGAAACATAAGAACAGAGAATTGTTCCACATTAAAGGAGAATAAGGAGATATAAAAACCACAGATGATCCTGACTTAAACATAACTCAAGGAGAAAAATTTTTATAAAGAATATTATTGAGACAATTGACAAAATCTGAATATACTCCATAAACTGTATACTAGTATTAGAACAATGTTAAATTTCCTGATATCTGTAAACTAAACTAGGTTTTCTATGAGAAAATCCTTATCTTTAGGAAATACATATTAAATTATTCAAAGGAAAAAATAACACTAACTGAGACTTAATGGTGGAAAAGATTATTTGGACAAATACTCACATTGAAAAAAATAACTAAAAAACTGTAAAATATTTTAAATATCCTAAAAGACCCAAAAGGCTAACAAGATAGTATGGAATTGACACACCAGAGTTTGTTTTGGTTTGTTTTGTTTTGAGGTTTTTTTGGGTGGCGGGCATGGGGGGCATGATGAATGGCCTGTAGGATCTTAGTTCCCTGAAGAGGGATTGAACCCAGGCCCTTGTGAGTGAGAGCACAGAGTCCTAACTACTGGACTTCCAGGGAATTCCCAGCACAGCAGAGTTAAACAGAAAACAGAATCCAGAGAGTAAGTGAACAACTGAAGCCACTTTTTTCCTGTGAGCATTTGACAATTTTAGTAAACTAGAACTTTTATTTTGGTGGTCAAAGGGAAGGAAATTTAAACCCACAGCACACATAGAAGGTAGAGACCCTCTACTGCCTATACCCCAGTGTGGAGGTGAACCAGAAGTAAACCAGCCCTCTCAGAACTGAAGCTCAAATTCCCATTTCCTGGAGAGTACAATAAACCTCAAGTATTGAACTTTATTTAAAGTGGTTCCAAAGTGTTAGTGCCCAAAAGTGCCCAGTAGAAGCAAATGCACATCTTCTCTGGATGAAGTTTTCTTCATTTCATGTTCAATTTACTCCTAGGAATAATTATTTAAGGATAATAAGCAGCACATTGTAAAAGATAACCTAGCAGACAAAGAAATAATCACAAGTAACAGTAGAAACAACACACAGAAACAGATCCACAAAGACTTCAACAGGAATTTCAAACACACAAAACTGTGTGCAAGAACCAGAAAAGAAGAAGAAATTAACTAGAATGTAGCACAGAAACAAAAATAATTGAGAGATCAAGAGACAGGAAAGACAGAAGATCTAAACAAGTTTAACTGGATTTTAAGGAAGAGCAGAGACCAAAAAATGGGCCAAAGGCAATATCTGATAAAATAATGACTGAGAGTTTTCCAGAATAAATTAAAGGCAAAAATTCACAGACTGAATATGTCCAATGAATCCAAGCAAGATAAATAAAAATAAATCTACATCTATATATAGCACAGTGAAATTGTAGTCACCTCAGACAAAAAGAAAATCTAACACATCAACCAGAGAGAAAATACAGAGTCCCTAGAAAGGAACAATGGTTAAAATTACAGCTGACTTCTCAACAATGATGGAATGGTAGTATCACTGAAATAACTATCAGCACAGAATTCTCTATCAGACAAAGCATATTCTTTAAGAATTAAGGTCAGGACTTCCCTGGTGGTGCAGTGGTTAAGAATCCACCTGACAATGCAGGGGACACGGGTTCAATCCCTGGTCCAGGAAGATCCCACATGCCATGGAGCAACTAAGCCCATGTGCCACAACTACTGAGCCTGTGCTCTAGAGCCCACGAGCCACAACTACTGAGCCCACGTGCCACAACTACTGAAGCCCCCGTGCCTAGAGCCTGTGCTCCACAACAAGAGAAGCCACTGCAATGAGAAGCCTGCCCACTGCAACAAAGAGTAGTCCCCACTCGCCACAACTAGAGAAAGCCGGCACACAGCGAGAAAGACCCAACACAGACAAAAATAAATAAATAAATAAACAAAACGAATTTAAAAAACAGAATTAATGTCAAATAGGGCATTTTCAGACAAGTGAAATCTAAGCACCTGCAGATCCTCAATAAAAGGAAATTTAAAAAGATAAAGGAAAGGAAAATGATCCCAGGTAGAAGACCCTAAGAAGGAATGAATAGGAAAAAATAATTAGAAGAAAAATATATGGCTGAATCTACACTATATGGATAAAATAACAATAATGACTTAAAGGATTAAAAAATTCACATATTTACATTTAAAACTTATTTACACCTAAGGGCTTCCCTGGTGGCGCAGTGGTTAAGAATCTGCCTGCCAATGCAGGGAACATGGGTTTGATCCCTGGTCCGGGAAAACCCCACATGCCACGGAGCAACTAAGCCCATGCAACACAACTACTGAGCCTGCGTTCTAGAGCCTGTGAGCCACAGCTACTGAGCCTGCGTGCCACAACTACTGAAGTCCGTGCACCTAGAGCCCATGCTCCTCAACAAAAGAAGCCACCACAATGAGAAGCCCATGCACTGCAAGGAAGAGTAATCCCCGCTCGCCACAACTAGAGAAAGCCCATCTTCAGCAACGAAGACCCAACACAGCCAAAAATAAATAAACAACAAAAAAAATTTTAATGAATAAAATCTATCTTTCAAAAAACGTATGTACATCTAAACTGCTTCTGGGAGATGGAGTAAGCACACTTTTCCCTATTCCTCCCTCTGAGTACAACCCCTGGACATTATATATAAATCATAAGAAAAATCCTTTGAAAAGGAAACAAAAATGTAGAGACCTCAGGACCGAAGGAACAACGCAGGGTTGAGTTCTCTGGGATTTTTTAAATTTCTTATATACCAGATAGAGAGCTGAAGAATCCAGCAACCCAAAACTGCCAATGGGCAAAGACAAAAATGCCAAGGAAAGCCTATCTCTAAACAATGAATCAATTAAGAGGCAATTTGTCAAAAGAGAAAACTTTTAGATGATAACCACTCCATTAGAGCTAAACGCCATAGAAAAAACTATGGCCCCACCCCCACCTGTGCAAGCAAAGCCAAGTGAGGAGGCTGCACTTCCACCCTAATGAGGCTACATTTAGGTGCCCAGAACCCCTCCTGGGGTTGTGTCAGAGAAGGTCAAGTAGGGAGCCAGCAATTTCATCCCACGGGTCAGTAACAGGGCCCTTGCCAAAGAGTGTCAGTGGAGGCCACGGGGGAAGCCAGGACTTGTGCCTCCAGTCAGCAATAAAGGGTAGTAGCTTCCCACACTCACTGGAGCCAGATCAGAGGAAGTCTAGTGGGAGTCAGGACATTCAACACCACCCGACACTAACAAGGCAATCCTCATTGCAGTATCAGTAAAGACCACATGTGGAGCTGAAACTCACACCCCTGCACAGCAGTAATGAAGAGCTCCCCAACCTGGGTGTCAACAGAGGCCAAATGGTGAACCTGGACATCTACCTCTACCTGATAATAGCAAGTTAATATCCCTTCTCATTGCTGGAGCAGTATCACAAAAGGCCAACAAAAGCAAAAGTTCAAAGTAAGATTCAGAGTACAGAACATAATTTTTGAAAATCCAAGTTTCATTTGAAAAATCATTCATCATATCAGGAACCAGGAAAATCCCAAACTAAATGAAAAAAGACAATCAATCAATGCCAAAGCTTAGCTGAAAAAGATTTTAGCAGCCATAAACATGCTGCCATGAGGAATTACGTACATCCTTAAAACAAATGAATAGAAAGCCTCAGTTGATGAAATGCCAAGTGGAAATTTTAGAACTGAAAAATATAATAACCATCATAAAAAGTTCAGTGGGTTGGACTCACGAGCAGGATGGATGGGTGAGAGGAAAGAACAAGAGAACCAGAAGATAGAACAATAGAAATTACTGAATCAGAAAAAAATAATAGAGATAACAAACAAACAACAACAAAAAAAAGCAAACACAAAGAATAGAGACTGAGGTATCCATGAAATTTTAACAAAAGATCTAACATTCATGTCACTGGTGTCCCAAAAAAGAAAGAAAGCAGGACTGAAAAAGCATTCAAAGAAATCATGGCTGAAAACTACCCAAATTTGGGAAGAGACCTAAACTACATTCAAGAAGCTGAGAAAACACCAAACAGTAAAAATCTAAAGAAATCTACACCAAGAACCATTATAATTAAACTTCTAAAAACTAAAGACAAAGAAAAAAAAATCTTTAAAACAGCCAGAAAAAAATGCCACCTTATGTATAGGAAGAAAACAAGTAGAATTATAGTAGATTTCTCATCAGAAGCAAGTGGCACAACATTTTCCATGTGCTGGAAGAAAAGAAATGTCAAAAAAGAGACCTATACCCAGCAAAATATCCTTCAGGATAAGGAGAAATCAAGAGTCTCATACTAAGGAAAACTAACGGAATTTCTCACCAGTGGAATTACCCTAAAAGAATGCCTGAAGGAGGTATTCTAAACAGAAGGGAAATGATAAGAATGAATCTTGGAACTTTACTGTGGTAAGCAGGAAAAAGGTGCATAGCCTACCCTCAAAACAAGCAAATATGTCACCTTACATGGAATAGGAAAATTAAACTTGTGATGGAACTTAGGTTGCTAACTAGCTGGCTTTAAAATGGAGAGATTATTCTGGATTATTCTGTATGGGCCCAGGGTAAACACCAGGGTCTGTACAAGTGGAAGAGAGAGGCAGAAGAAAAGGTCAGAGCGATGCCATATAAGGACTAGATCCTCTGTTGCTGGCTTTTTTTTTTTTAATTAATTTATTTATTTTTGGCTGTGTTGGGTCTTCAATGCTGTGTGCGGGCATTCTCTAGTTGTGGCAAGCAGGGGCTACTCTTCATTGTGGTGCATGGGCTTCTCACTGTGGTGGCTTCTCTTGTTGTGAAGCATGGGCTCTAGGCACTTAGGCTTCAGTAGTTGTGGCACGCAGGCTCAGTAGTTGTGGCTCACAGGCTCTAAAGTGCAGGCTCAGTAGTTGTGGTGCACTGGCTTAGTTGCTCTGCGGCATGTGGAATCTTCCAGAACCTGTGTCCCCTACATTGGCAGGCAGATTCTTAACCAATGCACCACCAGGGAAGCCCAGTGTTGCTGGCTTTGAAGTTAGAGAAAGGGGATAATGAGCCAAGGAATGTGGGTGATGCATAGAAGCTGGAAAAGGCAAGGAAATGTCTCCAGAAAGGACCACAGGCTGGCCAATACTTGGATCTCAACCCACTGAGACATGTCAGACTTCTGACTTATGGAAGTGTAACATAATAATTTTGTGTTGTTTTAAGCCATTTGGTTTGTGGTAATTTGTTACACCAGCAACAAACAGCAAACACAAATAGCCAGACAGAAAACCAGTGAAGATATAAAACTCAAAAGACTATAAAACCAAAGGGATCTAATCACATTTTTTTTAAACTTTTTTTTTCTTTTTTTTCCTTTGCGGCACGTGGGCCTCTCACTGCTGTGGCCTCCCCTGTCGCGAAGCACAGGCCCCGGATGCGCAGGCTCAGCGGCCATGGCTCACGGGCGCAGCCGCTCCGCGGCATGTGGGATCCTCCGGGACCAGGGCACGAACCCACGCGCCCTGCATCGGCAGGCGGACTCCCAACCACTGCGCCACCAGGGAAGCCCTCTAATCACATTTATACACACCCACATAGCAACAACAGTTAACATCCTTTGCAAGTTCCCATGAAAAACACAGAAAGGTGGACCATATCATGGGCTACAAAACATACTTCAACTACAAAAGAATTGAAATCATGTAGACTGTGTTCACCAAACAAATGGAATCAAACTAGAAATCAGTAACAGAAAGATAAGAGCAGACAACTAGGGCACCTACCAGGCACCGGTAGGGGACCACGGACACCTACGGGCATGGGAGGAACCCCCAGCGACTGGCTTGCAGGATCTTGGTTCCCAGGCAGGAGGTTGGGCCTAAGCTCCTTTGGTGGGAACTCCAAGTCCAAACTGCTAGACTAACAGAGAACCTCAGACCGCAGGGAATATCAATCGGAATGAGGCCTACCAGAGGTCTTCATCTCAGTACCAAGACCCAGCTCTACCCAACTGCCTGCAAACTCCAGTGCTGGACGCCTCAGACCAAACAACCAGTAAGACAGGAATACAGCCCCACCTATCAAAAAAAAAAAAAAAGAAAAGAAAAAAGAAACAACAAAAAAATATGTTACAGACGAAGGAGCAAGGTAAAAACCTACAAGATCAAATAAACGAAGACGAAATAGGCAACCTACCTGAAAAAGAATTCAGAGTAATGACAGTAAAGATGATCCAAAATCTGGGAAACAGAATGGAGAAAATACAAGAAACATTTAACAAGGATCCAGAAGAACTAAAGAGCAAACAAACAGTGATGAACAACACAATAACTGAAACTAAAAATACTCTAGAAGGTATCAATAGCACAATAACTGAGGCAGAAGAACGGATAAGTGAGCTGGAAGATAAAATGGTGGAAGTAACTGCCAGGGAGAAGAATAAAGAAAAAAGAATGAAAAGAACTGAACACAGTCTCAGAGACCTCTGGGAAAACATTAAATGCACTAACATTTGAATTATAGGGGTCCCAGAAGAAAAAGAGAAAAAGAAAGGGTCTGAGAAAATATTTGAAGAGATTATAGTTGAAAACTTCCCTAACCTGGGAAAGGAAATATTCAATCAAGTCCAGGAAGCACAGAGTCCCATACAGGATAAACCCAAAGAGAAACAGGCCAAGACACATTAATCAAACTATCAAAAATTAAATACAAAGAAAAAATATTAAAAGCAGCAAGGGAAAAGCAACAAATAACATACAAGGGAATCCCCATAGGTTAACAGCTTATCTTTCAGCATAAACTCTGCAAGCCAGGAGTGGTAGGACATATTTAAAGTGATGAAAGGGAAAACCCAACAACCAAGATTACTCTACCCAGCAAGGATCTCATTCAGATTCGATGGAGAAATTAAGACCTTAACAGACAAGCAAAAGCTAAGAGAATTCAGCACCACCAAACCAGCTTTACAACAAATGCTAAGGAACTTCTCTAGGTAGGAAACACAAGAGAAGGAAAAGACCTACAAAACCAAACCAAAAACAATTAAGAAAATGGTAATAGGAACATACATATTGATAATTACCTTAAATGTAAATGGATTAAGTGCTCCAACCAAAAGACATAGACTGGCTGAATGGATACAAAACAAGACCCGTATATAAGCTGTCTATAAAAGACCCACTTCAGACCTAGGGACACATACAGACTGAAAGTGAGGGGATGGAAAAAGATATTCCATGCAAATGGAAATCAAAAGAAAGCTGAAGCAACAATTCTCATATCAGACAAAATAGACTTTAAAATAAAGACTATTACAAGAGACAAAGAGGGACACTACATAATGATCAAGGGATCAATCCAAGAAGAAGATATAACAATGGTAAATTGATACAAACAGATGGAGAGGTATACCATGTTCTTGCATTGTAAGAATCAACATTGTGAAAATGACTATACTACACAAAGCAATCTACAGATTCAGTGTAATCCCTATCAAACTACCAATGGCATTTTTCACAGAACTAGAACAAAAAATTTCACAATTTGTATGGAAACACAAAAGACCCCAAATAGCCAAAGCAATCTTGAGAAAGAAAAACAGAGCTGGAGGAATCAGGCTCTCTGGCTTCAGACTATACTACAAAGTACAATAATCAAGACAGTATGGTACTGGCACCAACACAGAAATATAGATCAATGGAACAGGATAGAAAGCCCAGAGATAAACCCATGCACATATGGTCACCTTATCTTTGATAAAGGAGGCAAGAGTATACAATGGAGAAAAGGCAGCCTCTTCAATAAGTGGTGCTGGGAAAACTGGACAGGTACATGTAAAAGAATGAAATTAGAAGGCTTCATAACACCATACACAAAAATAAACTCAAAATGGATTAGAGACCTAAATGTAAGGCCAGACACTATAAAACTCTTAGAGGAAAACATGGGCAGAATACACTATGACATAAATCACAGCAAGATCTTTTTGACCCACCTCCTAGAGTAATGGAAATAAAAACAAAAATAAACAAATGGGACTCAATGAAACTTAACAGCTTTTACACAGCAAAGGAAACCATAAACAAGAAGAAAAGACAGCCCTCAGAGTGGAAGAAAATATTTGCAAACAAAGCAACAGACAAAGAATTAATCTCCAAAATGTACAAGCAGCTCATGAAGCTCAATATCAAAAAAATAAACAACCCAATCCAAAAATGGGCAGAAGACCTAAATAGACATGTCTCCAAAGAAGATATACAGATTGCCAACAAACACATGAAAGGATGCTCAACATCATTAATCATTAGAGAAACGCAAATCAAAACTACAGTGAGGTATCACCTCACACGGGTTAGAAGGCCACCATCAAAAAATCTACAAATAATAAATGCTGGAGAGGGTGTGGAGAAAAGGGAACCCTCTTGCACTGTTGGTGGGAATGTAAATTGATACCGCCACTATGGAGGACAGTACAGAGGTTCCTTAAAAGCTAAAAACAGAACTACCATATGACCCAGTAATCCCACTACTGGGTATGTACCCTGAGAAAACCATAATTCAAAGAGTCATGTACCACAATGTTTACTGCAGCACTATTTACAATAGCCAGGACATGGGAGCAACCTAAGTGTCCATCGACAGAGGAATGGATAAAGAAGATGTGGCACATATATACAATGGAATAGTACTCAACCATAAAAAGAAATGAAACTGAATTATTTGTAGTGAGGTGGATGGACTTAGAGTCTGTCATACAAAGTGAAGTCAGAAAGAAAAAAACAAATACCGTATGCTAACACATATATATGGAATCTAAAAAAAAAAAATAATAACGGTCCTGATGAACCTAGTGGCAGGACAGAAATAAAGAGGCAGACATAGAGAATGGACTTGAGGACACAGGGAGGGGGAAGGGTAAGCTGGGACGAGGTGAGAGAGTAGCATTAACATATATACACTACCAAATGTAAAATAGATAGCTAGTGGGAAGAAGCTGCATAGCACAGGTAGGTCAGCTCTGTGTGTTGTGATCACCTAGAGGGGTGGGATAGGGAGGGTGGGAGGGAGATGCAACAGGGAGGGGATATGGGGATATACATATGCATATAGCTGGTTCACTTTGTTATACAGCAGAAACTAACACATTGTAAAGCAACTATACTCCAATAAAGATGTTTAAAAAAAAGAAAGATAAGAGCAAAATATCCAAACAACACATGGAAATTAAAGAAAACATTTCTAAATATTCCATAGGTCAAAGAAGTATCAAGGGAAATTAAAAAATACATTGAACTGAATGAAAAGGAAAATACAACATGCCAAAATTTGTGGGACAAAGCTAAAGCAGTGCTGAGTAGGAAATTCGTAGCAATAAATGCACACTTTAGAAAATAGGAAAAGGCTCAAATCATTTTCCTAAGTTCCCATCCTCAAGAACTTAGAAAATGAAAACTAAAATAAACCAAAACTAAGCAGAAGGAAGGAAGTAATGATAAAAGCAGAAATCAATAAAACCAAAACCAGAAAAATAGAGAAAATCAATAAAACAAAGAGCTGGTTCCTTGGAAAGATCTATTAAAACTGACACAGCTCTAGCAAGACTAACAAAGACAATAAAGAGAAGATACAAATTGCCGATATCTAAATGAAACAGGGGATATTACTACAGACTCTGAAGACACCAAAAAGATAAGGACTACTATGAACAACTTAGATAAAATGAACCAATTCTTCAAAAAACATAAACCACCACTACTTGCTCATTATGAAATTAATAACTTAAATAACTTTATAACTATTAAGAATATTGAATCTATAATCTAAAAACTCCCCCCAAAAGAATCTCAGTCCTTGATGGTTTCACTGGAGAATTCTACAAAATGTTTAGAGAAAAATTAACACTAAGTCTATACAATCTCTTTCAGAAAACAAAAGTGGAAGGAAGAGTTCCCAACATTTTAAGAAACTAATTTGTTACCCTAATACCAAAACCAGACAAAGACAGTGCTAAAAGAGAGAGAGAGAGAGAAACTGCAGACCAATATTTCTCATGAATATAGACCAAAAAATCCTGAACAAAATATTATTAAACACAATTCAGTAACATGTAAAAAGAATTAAACCGTTAAACACCATAATCATGGGATTTATTCTGTGGATGCAAAGCCAGCTCAATATTTGAAAATTAATCAATGTAACACATCTTATTCACAGGCTAAAGAAGAAAGATAACATTATCATATCAATTCACGCAGAAAAAAATTTACCAAAATTCATCATTCATGATAAAACTCTCAGAAAAACATAAATAGGAGAATTTCCTCAGCTTAAACAAAGAAACTACAGGTAACAATTTCCTTAATGATGAAAGACTGATTTTCCCCCAACACTGGGACAAGGAAAAGATGTTTACTCTCACCACTCTAATTCAACATAGTGCTAGAAGTTCCAGTCTGTACAATAAGAGAAGAAAAGAAAATAAGAGTCATAAAGAGCAGAAAGGAAGAAATAAAACTGTCCCTATTTGCAGATGACATGATGCTCCATGTAAAAAATTTGAAGGATCTACAAAAACACTCCTAGCACTAATCAGTAAGTTCAACAAGATCACAGAACACACTATCAATGTACAAAAATCAATTGTACTTCTATATACTAGCAATGACCACTTAAACATCAAAACTAAAACTACAGTATTTTTTCCAGTGGCTCAAACAAAGTGAAATATTTAGATATAAATCTAACAAAATACGTATAGGCTGTGTAGGTTGAAAACTACACAATGCTGATGAAAAAAATCAAAGATTTTTGTTTAAATGGAGAGATATACTATGTTCATGAATTGGAAGACTCACCACAGTAAAGATTTCAATTCTCCCTAAATTGATAGCCAGGTTTAATAGAATTCTTATTCAAAACTCAGCAATAAGGAATGACATTAGCAAGATGACGAACTAGGTAACTCCAGGCCCTCATTCCCCCATGGAAACATTTTTAAAAAGCAATTAGAGACTTGCTAAAATACCTTTATAGGAGCTCTGGAAAACAGTCAAAGGTCTATAGCAAACAAGTGAACATCCAACCAAGAAAAACCCACATTAAAAATGAGGGCTTCCCTGGTGGCACAGTGGTTGAAAGTCCGCCTGCCGATGCAGAGAACGCGGGTTCGTGCCCCGGTCCGGGAGGATCCCACATGCCGCGGAGTGGCTGGGCCCGTGAGCCATGGCCGCTGGGCCTGCACATCCAGAGCCTGTGCTCCACAACGGGAGAGTCCGCAGCAGTGAGAGGCCCGCGTACCACCAAAAAAAAAAAAGATAGGAAATTTCATGGCATTTTCACTTATCCCTGCCTCATCCCCTTTTCCAAATGGTATAGTCAGGAGGAAGCAAGAGACCACAGCCAATACACGCCCTCCAATGTGAGTGAACAGAGCAGCCCTTATCTGCAAGCTTCTAACCTGTATGGGGGCTGCCTGAGGGACTGCTCTGTTTCAATCAACTCCAGAGCTCAGGTAGGAAAAAGCAGAATAGCTCAGATCTCAGGCTGTAAAAAAACACAGGAAGCAGTAAGCACTGCTGGTGAAAGCTGCAGAGGGACTGCAGACTAAGAGATGCCTAGGCAAGAAATTATGAGTGGGTGGTAGGAATGTAAAATGGTGCAGCCACTACAACAAACAATATGGTGCTTCCTCAAAATATTAAAAATAGAATTACCACATGACCCAGCAATTCTACTTCTAGGTATATACCCAAAAGAATTAAAAGCAGAGACTCAAATAGATATTTGTATACCCTTGTTCATAGCAGCATTACTCACAAAAGTGAACAGGTAGAAACAATCCAAATGTCCATCAAAGGATAAATGGATAAACAAAACATGGTATATAAAATAATGGAATATTATGCAGTCTTAAAAAGGAATGAAATCTGTTACATGGTACAATATGAACAAAGCTTGAAAATAAATGCTGAGTGAAGCGAAAACCAGACACAAAAGGAAAAATATTGTATGATTCTCCTTATATGAGGGATTAGAAGCACTCAAATTCACAGAAACAGAAAGAGGAGTGGTGCATGCCAGGGGCTAAGGGGGAAGGGGAAATGAGTTATTTTCTAATAAGTATAGAGTTTCATTATGGGAAGATGGTTCTGGAAATTTATGATGGTGATGACTGCACAATGGGAAGGTACTGAATGCCACTGAACTGGACACTAAAAAATGATGAAAATTATAAATTTTATGCTCTATGTATTTTACTACAACTAAAAGTAAAACCCAGCAGGATAAAAATAAAACCCAGAAAAGATTATTCTGAAATTTATATGAAAAGGCAAAGGACCAGAAGAGATAAAATAATTTTGAAAAAGCAAAATGGAAGGAATCAGCCTACCCAAATTGGGATTAACATATAAACACTACTATATATAAAACAGATGAGCAACAAGGACCTACTGTATGTCACAGGGAACTCTACTCAATACTCTGTAATAACCTATATGGGAAAAGAATCTGAAAAAGAATGGATATATGTATATGTATAACTGAATCACTTTACTGTACATCTGAAACTAACACAACATTGTAAATCAACTATACTCCAATATAAAATAAAAATAAAAATTAAATTAAAATTTATAAAAAATTCATATTATATAGGTATAGTAATCAAGACTGTGAGGTATTATTGGATAGACAGACATATACATTAATGGAACAGAACAAAGAACCCAGAAACAGAACTACAAATATACGCAACTGATTTTTTACAAGGGTGCAAAAGCAATTCAATAGAGGAAAGATAACCTTTTCAATAAATGGCAGTGGAACAACTAGATATTCAGAGGCAAAAAACTTACACTTGACCTAAAGCTCACAATTGAGCCTAATTTTTGAATTATACAAAAATTAACTCAAAATGTATAGCAGTCTTAAGTGTAAAATGAAAGACGATAAAACTTAACAGAAGAGAAAATCTTCAAGATCTAGGTCTAGATTCTTTGTCTAATAAATACCAAAAATAAATCCATAAAAGGAAAAATTAATAATTGGGCCTCATTAAAATTAAAAACTTTTTCTGTCTTCAGACCTGTTAAGAGGATGAAAATGCAAGCTATAGAATGGAGGATATATTTACAAACCACATATTCCACAAAGAACTAGTATCTAGAATATATAAAGAACTTCTACTACTCAATATTAAAAAAATCCAATTAGAACATAAGTGAAAGACATAAAGAAATATTTCACCAAAGAAACAGAGATGGCAAATAAGTACATGGAAAGATGTTCAACATCATTAGCCACTAGGGAAATGCAAATTGAAATCACAATGAGATATAACTACACACCTATCAAACAGAATGTCTAAAATAAAAAGTAGTGAAAATACCAAATGCTGGTGAGGATGTGAAGAAACTGGACTGCTCATATATTGATGGTAGAAATATAAAATTGTATAGAAAAGTTTGGAAGTTTCTTCAAAAGCTAAACATGCAACTACTATGTGACTCTGAAGTTGCACTCCTGGACATTTATTCTAGAGAAATAACTACATTCACACAAATATCTATACACCAGTGTTTATACCTGTTTTATTCATAACAGCCAAAAAAGTAGAAGTAACTCAGATGTCTTTCAACAGGCAAATGGTTAAATAAACTGTGGTACATCCATACCATGAAATACTACACAGCCATAAAAAGGAATTAAGTTGGTATAGGATAACAGCCTGGGTGAATCTCCAGAGTTATGTTGAATGAAGAAAGCAATTCCCAAAAGTTACAGCACTGTATGATTCCATTTATATAACACTGTTATAATAATAAAATTATAGAAATGGAGACTAGATTAGTGGTTGCCAGAGGATGGGAGGGAAGTGAGTGTGGTAACAAAAGGGAAACCTGAGGGATTCTTGTGGTGATGAAAATGTTCTCATGACTGTATCAACGTTAACACTCTAGTTATGACATCGCTTTACAAGATACTACCATTGAGAGAAACTGGGTAAAGAATACACAAGATCTTTCTGTATTATTTCTTACAACTACAATTTTGAAGCTACAATTTTCTCAAAAACATTTATATAGACATATTTACATACAAACACACACATAATACTAAAATACACAACAATAGTATATAACCTAGAAAAGTGTAAGGTCTCTTGATTATCCAGAAAGAGAACTTGGAATTAATGTCAGATTTTACATAATTCTGTAACCCCCAACCCCCAAAGTAGAAAAGAGTTATAGTTTCAATCTAGGAAAGGAGGAAAAAATAAACGATTTCAAAGAAAATACCAAGCAAGACAAAAAGAGGAGAAAAGAATATAAATCCAGTGGGACAAAAGTAAGATGGTAGAAATAAATCCAAATAATTACAAGTAATTATAAATCCAAGTAATCACACTGATGAAAATGAAATAAGTGTGCTAGTTAAAAGACAAAGATTGTGGGCTTCCCTGGTGGCGCAGTGGTTAAGAATCCGCCTGCCAATGCAGGGGACATGGGTTCGAGCCCTGGTCCAGGAAGATCCCATATGCCGCGGAGCAACTAAGCCCGTGCACCACAACTACTGAGCCTGCGCTCTAGAGCCCGCGAGCCACAACTACTGAGCCCAGATGCTGCAACTACTGAAGCCCGTGTGCCTAGAGCCCGTGCTCTGCAACAAGAGAAGCCACTGCAACGAGAAGCCCACGCACCGCAACGAAGAGTAGCCCCCGCTCGCCACAATCAGAGAAAGCCCGTGAGCAGCAACAAAGACCCAACGCAGCCAAAATAAATAAAATAAATAAATAAATTTATTTTTTTAAAAAAAGACAAAGATTGTCAGATTGGATTTAAAAATAATCAAAAGAAGAATACTTCAAAAGAAGAATATTTTACACATGATTTAGAAAAGTTAAAAGTAAAAGGATGAAAAAGATATGCCATGCAAACATTAACCAAAAGAAAGCTTGTGATGCTGGCTTTATTTAGTTATTTATTTAAAAACCTTTTTTTGAATTAACATTAACAAAAAAAAGCTTGTGGAGCTGTATTAATATCAGGCAAAACACATTACCATATCTATAAAGTGGGTCACTTCTAAATAAATAAATGATTTAACTAAGATATGACCAGTATGCACCTGTATGCAACCTAAGAACATAGCCCCAAAATATATAAAGCAAAATTAATAGAATCAAAAAGCAAAATACACAAGTCCACATAGTGGATTTTAACTTCTTCAGTAATTCATTGAATAAGCAATAAGGATATAGAAAATTTGAATATGATTACCTGATTACATAGATATATATATAGAAGTCTGTCCCCAACAACTATACATACCATATTCTTTTTAAGCACAGATGGAGTTTTTACAAAAATTAAGTATATTCTGAATCACCAAGCAAGACTCAACAAATTTCAAAATACTGAAACCATATAAAGTATGCTTTATGACCACTTTTAGCTTTTTATTGAGCTAAAAATCAATTTAAAATGCTCATGAAACTATTATCACACAGGAATTCTCTATTAGGTATATACCCAAAAGAACTGAAAATGTATGATCACACAAAGACTTGTACAATAATGTTCACAGCAGCCTTATTCATAATAGACAAAAA
Source organism: Hyperoodon ampullatus (assembly GCF_949752795.1). Lineage (NCBI taxonomy): Eukaryota > Metazoa > Chordata > Mammalia > Artiodactyla > Ziphiidae > Hyperoodon > Hyperoodon ampullatus. The sequence goes on from NC_136920.1 coordinate 89,852,934, forward strand.
GTAGAAGAAACCCAAATGTCCAACAACTGATGAATAAACAAAATGTGGTATACATGTAAAATGGAGTACTGATACATGCTACAACATAGATGAACTTTGAAAACATTAAGTAAAAGAGACCAGACACAAAGGTCACATATTATACAATTCCATTTATTAAGAATCTAGAATAAGCAAATCCAGTCATACAGAAGGTAGATTAGTGTTTCCCAGGGGCTGAGGGAATTAAAAATGGGGAGTGACTGAGGAAGCTCGTACAAGTGTCTTAGATAGCCTCATCCACCAGAGGGCAGAAAGCAGAAGAAAGAAGAACTACATTCCTGCAGCCTGTGGAATGAAAACCACATTCACAGGAAGACAGACAAAATGAAAAGGCAGAGGACTATGTACTAGATGAAGGAACAAGATAAAAGCCCAGAAAAACAACTAAATGAAGTGGAGATAGGAAACCTTCCAGAAAAAGAATTCAGAATAATGATAGTGAAGACGATCCAGGACCTCAGGAAAAAAATGGAGGCAAAGATCGAGAAGATGCAAAAAGTGTTTAACAAAGACCTAGAAGAGTTAAAGAACAAACAAACAGAGACAAACAATACAATAACTGAAATGAAAAATACACTAGAAGGAATCAATAGCAGAATAACTGAAGCAGAAGAACGGATAAGTGACCTGGAAGACAGAATGGTGGAACTCACTGCCATGGAACAGAATAAAGGAAAAAGAATGAAAAGAAATGAAGACAGCCTGAGACCTCTGGGACAACATTAAACACACCAACATTCACAATATAGAGGTCCCAGAAGGAGAGGAGAGAGAGAAAGGACACGAGAAAATATTTGAAGAGATTATAGTCGAAAACTTCCCTAACATGGGAAAGGAAATAGCCACCCAAGTCCAGGAAGCACAGAGACTCCCGGGCAGGATAAATCCAAGAAGAAACACACCGAGACACATAGTAATCAAATTGACAAAAATTAAAGACAAAGAAAAATTATTAAAAGCAACAAGGGAAAAATGACAAATAACATACAAGGGAATCCCCATAAGGTTAAACAGCTGATTTCTCAGCAGAAACTCTACAAGCTAGAAGGGAGTGACACGAAATATTTAAAGTGATGAAAGGGAAGAACCTACAACCAAGATTACTCTACCCAGCAAGGATCTCATTCAGAACTGACGGAGAAATCAAAAGCTTTACAGACAAGCAAAAGCTAACAGAATTCGGCACACCAAACCAGCTCTACAACAAATGCTAATGGAACTTCTCTAAGTGGGAAACACAAGAGAAGACAAGGACCTACAAAAACAAACACAAAACAATTAAGAAAATGGTAATAGGAACATACATATCGACAATTACCTTAAACGTGAATGGATTAAATGCTCCAACCAAAAGACACAGGCTCACTGAATGGATACAAAAACAAGACCCATATATATATGCTGTCTACAAGAGACCCACTTCAGACCTAGGGACACATACTGACTGAAAGTGAGGGGATGGAAAAAGATATTCCATGCAAATGGGAATTGAAAGAAAGCTGGAGCAGCAATACTCATATCACATAAAATAGACTTTAAAATAAAGAATGTTACAAGACACAGGAAGGACATTACATAATGATCAAGGGATCAATCCAAGAAGAAGATATAACAATTATAAATATATATGCACTCAACATAGGAGCACCTCAATATATAAGGCAACTGCTAACAGCTCTAAAAGAGGAAATCAACAGTAACACAATAATAGTGGGGGACTTTAACACCTCAATTACACCAATGGACAGATCATCCAGACAGAAAATTAATAAGGACACCAAAACTTTAAATGACACAATAGAACAGACAGATTTAATTGATGTTTATAGGACATTCCATCTGAAAACAGCAGATTACACTTTCTTCTCAAGTGCACATGGAACATTCTCCAAGATAGATCACATCTTGGGTCACAAATCAAGCCTCGGTAATTTAAGAAAATTGAAATCATATCAAGCATCTTTTCCGACCACAATGCTATGAGACTAGAAATCAATTACGGGGAAAAAAACGTAAAAACACAAACACATGGAGGCTAAACAATACGTTACTAAATAACCAAGAGATCACTGAAGAAATCAAAGAGAAAATCAAAAAATACCTAGAGAAAATGACAACGAAAACACAACGATCCAAAAACTATGGGATGCAGCAAAAGCAGTTCTAAGAGGGAAGTTTATAGCTATACAAGCCTACCTCAAGAAAGAAGAAAAATCTCAAGTAAACAATCTAACCTTATACCTAAAGGAACTAGGAAAGAAGAACAAACAAAACCCAAAGTTAGAAGGAAAGAAATCTAAAAGATCAGAGGAGAAATAAATGAAATAGGAACAAATGGCACAGATGAACTGGTTTGCAAGGCAGAAATAGAGACACAAATGTAGAGAACAAACGTATGAACAGCAAGTGGGGAAAGCGGGGGGGGAGGGAGGAAGGGGGCTGGTGGCAGTGGGATGAATTGGGAGATTGAGATTGACATATATACACTATTATGTATAAAATAGATAACTAATAAGAACTTGTTGTATAAAAAATTGAAATATAAAATTCAAAAAAAAGAGAAAACAATAGCAAAGATCAATAAAACTAAAAGCTGGTTCTTTGAGAAGATAAACGAAATTGATATACCTTTAGTCAGAGTCATCAAGAAAAAGAGGGAGAGGACTCAAATCAATAAAATTAGAAATGAAAAAGGAGAAGTTACAACAGACACTGCAGAAATATAACGCATCATAAGAGACTACTACAAGCAACTCTATGCCAATAAAATGGACAACCTGGAAGAAATGGACAAATTCTTAGAAAGATATAACCTTCCAAGACTGAACCAGGAATAAATAGAAAATATGAACAGACCAATCTCAAGTAATGATATTGAAACTGTGATTAAATATCTCCCAACAAACAAAAGTCCAGGACCAGATGGCTTCACAGATGGACCCCATCAAACATTTAGAGAAGAACTAACACCCATCCTTCTCACACTCTTCCAAAAAATTGTAGAGGAAGGAACACTCCCAAACTCATTCTATGAGGCCACCATCACCCTGATACCAAAACCAGACAAAGATACTATAAAAAAAGAAAATTACAGACCAATATCACTGATGAATACAGATGCAAAAATCCTCAACAAAATACAAGCAAACAGAATCCAACAACACATTAAAAGGATTATAAACCATGATCAAGTGGGATTTATCCCAGGGATGCAAGGATTCTTCAATATACTTTAATCAATCAATGTGATATACCACATTAACAAACTGAAGAATAAAAACCATATGATCATCTCAATAGATGCAGAAAAAGCTTTTGACAAAATTCAATACCCATTTATGATAAAAACTCTCCAGAAAGGGGGCATAGAGGGAACCTACCTCAGCATAATAAAGGCCATATATGACAAACCCACAGCAAACATCATTCTCAACGGTGAAAAACTGAAAACATTTCCTCTAAGATCAGGAACAAGACAAGGATGTCCACTCTCGCCACTATTATTCAACATAGTTTTGGAAGTCCTAGCCACAGCAATCAGAGAAGAAAAAGAAATAAAGGAATACAAATTGGAAAAGAAGAAGTAAAACTGTCACTGTTTGCAGATGACATGATACTATACATAGAGGAATCTAAAGATGCCACCAGAAAACTACGAGAGCCAATCAATGAATTTAGTAAAGTTGCAGGATACAAAATTAAAGCACAAAAATCTCTTGCATTCCTATACACTAACAATGAAAGCTCAGAAAGAGAAATTAAGGAAACAATCCCATTCACCATTGCAACAAAAAGAATAAAATACCTAGGAATAAACCTACCTAAGGAGGTAAAAGACCTGAATTCAGAAAACTATAAGACTGATGAAAGAAATCAAAGATGACACAAACAGATGGAGAGATATACCATGTTCTTGGATTGGAAGAATCAATATTGTGAAAATGACTACCATACCATGTGAAAATGACTACTATACTACCCAAAGCAATCTACAGATACAATGCAATCCCTGTCAAATTACCAATGGCATTTTTTACGGAACTAGAACAAAAAATCTTAAAATTTGTATGGAGACACCAAAGACCCCGAATAGCCAAAGTAATCTTGAGGGGGAAAAAAAGGAGCTGAAGGAATCAGACTCCCTGACTTCAGACTATACTACAAAGCTACAGTAATCAAGACTATATGGTACTGGCACAAAAACAGAAATACAGATCAATGGAACAGGATAGAAAGCCCAGAGATAAACCCACACATCTATGGTAAACGAATCTATGACAAAGGAGGCAAGTATACATAATGGAGAAAAGACAGTCTCTTCAATAAGTGGTGCTGGGAAAACTGGACAGCTACATGTAAAAGAATGAAATTAGAACACTCCCTAACACCATACAGAAAAATAAACTCAAAACGGATTAAAGAGGTAAATGTAAGGCCAGACACTATAAAACTCTTAGAGAAACACATAGGCAGAATACACTATGACATAAATCACAGCAAGATCCTATTTGACCCACCTCCTAGAGAAATGGAAACAAACAAAAATAAACAAATGGGACCTAATGAAACAAAAGCGTCTGCACAGCATAGGAAACCATAAACAAGACTAAAAGACAACCCTCAGGATGGTAGAAAATACTTGCAAATAAATCAACAGACAAAGGATTAATCTCCAAAATATATAAACAGCTCATGCAGCTCAATATTTAAAATAACAAACAACCCAATCAAAAACTGGGCAGAAGACCTAAATAGACATTTCTCCAAAGAAGACATACAGATGGCCAAGAGGCACATGAAAAGCTGCTCAACATCACTAATTATTAGAGAAATGCAAATCAAAACTACAATGAGGTATCATCTCACACCAATTCAAATGGGCATCATGAGAAAATCTACAAGCAGCAAATACTGGAGAGGGTGTGGAGAAAAGAGAAGCCTCTTGCACTGTTGGTGGGAATGTAAATTGATACAGCCACTATGGAGAACAGTATGGAAGTTCCTTAAAAAACTAAAAATAGAATTACCATATGACCCAGCAATCCCACTACTGGGCATATACCCAGAGAAAACCATAATTCAAAAAGACACATGCACCCCAATGTTCATTGCAGCACTATTTACAATAGCCAGGTCATGGAAGCAACCTAAATGCCCATTGACAGACGAATGGATAAAGAAAATGTGGTACATATATACAATGGAATATTACCCGGCCATAAAAAGGAATGAAATTGGGTCATTTGTAGAGACGTGGATGGACCTAGAGACTGTCATACAGAATGAAGTAAGTCAGAAAGAGAAAAACAAATATCATATATTAACGCATATATGTGGAATCTAGAAAAATGGTACAGATGAACCGGTTTGCAAGGCGGAAATAGAGACACAGATATAGAGAACAAACGTATGAATACCAAGGGAGGAAAGCCGGGGTGGTGGTGGGATGAACTGGGAGATTGGGTTGACATATATACAGTAATATGTATAAAATAGATAAGTAATAAAGAAATAAATAAATAAAAATGGGGAGTGACTATTAATGCATATAAGGTTTCTTTCTGGAGTGATGAAAATGTTCTGGAATTAGATAGTGGTGATAGTTGCACAACTTTGTAAATACACTTAAAGATACTTAAGGCTTTAAAAGGTGAATTTTATGGTATATAAATTGTATCTCAATAAATGTTTTTAAATAAAAACAATTCCCAAAGCTTTGGAAACTCAGAAACATAATTCTAAATAATCCATGAGTCAAAAAGTAAATCATAAAGAAATTAGAAAAAAAATTGAGCCAGATGACAAAAATACAACACATGAAAATTTGTGGCATGAAATAAAGTGATACTTAGAAGGACATTTATGATTTTAAATACTTATATGCAACACATATAATTGACACAGGACTAGTATTCTGAATGTCTGTATTTACAGAAAACACACAAGACAGATGAAAACATGTAGAAACTGAATCACAGTGATGCAATCAGCAAATTCAGACTGAAGAAAATTATACAGTAAACCAGTTGGATTCTTCTACCAATAAACTGCAAGGAGAAAAAAAAAATCAGAGAGAGGGAGGATGAAAGGGGGACTTACAGACCAAAAGCAACCTAGACACCAGTCAGTTGTTAGTATGGACTTTATTTGGATCCTGTTACAAAACATACTGTAAAAAATAAGAATTGGAAATCTGAACACTAGATGTGTATCAATGAAGAGCAATGAAAAAAGGATAATCTTTTCAATAACCAGTGCTAAGTTAGACAGGCATATGGGGGAAAAATAAAAATGGATTTCTATCTAATATTATACACAAAAATCATTTTCAGGTAGATTGTAGATCTAAAGGTGAAAGCCAAAACTATAAAGCTTTTGGAAGATAACATACAAGAAAATCTTCATGATCTTGAAGTAGGGAATGAGTGTTTAAATAGGAAACAAAAGCTACTAGCCAGAGGAAAGTCTTAATTGGACTACAAGACTACAATCTTAAATGAAGTGTGAAACAATAAGCCACAGAATGGGATACATGCAACACAGAACAAAGAACTAGTATGCTAAACATACAAAGAACTGAAATCATTAAGAAAAAGAAAAAGCAGTAGAAAACTGAGCAAAAGACTGGAACAGGCACATCGTAAGTTGCTCAACCTCATTTAAACTTAAGAACAAGCAAATCAACAACACACTGAGATATTATACACCAACTTCTTTGTGAAAATTCCACTGACAACATCAAATGTAGGTGAAAATTTGGAATCCTAGAAACATGTTCTGCTGCCATGAAAATTCCTATGCTTTAGTAGATCATTCCAAACTGTTTTTCTAGCAATGGCAAATTCTTTTCCTATGGCAATATAAGTTGGTACAATCACTTTAGAAAACAGTTTGACATTATTCTACTGAAGCGGAAAATATGCATATCCTAAAACCCAGCAATTCCACTTCAATACATACAATAGCATGAATATAAAGTAAAAGCAGCAGACAAAAAATACAAACAGCCCAATTTTATTTATATAAAGTTGAAAAGGGGCTTCCCTGGTGGCGCAGTGGTTGAGAGTCTGCCTGCCGATGCAGGGGACACGGGTTCATGCCCCGGTCCGGGAGGATCCCACATGCCACGGAGCGGCTGGGCCCATGGGCCATGGCCGCTGAGCCTGTGCGTCCGGGGCCTGTGCTCCGCAACGGGAGAGGCCACAACAGTGAGAGGCCCGCGTACCCACCGCCCCCCCAAAAAAAAAAGTTGAAAAAAGGGAAAAACTAAACTGTATCATTTAAAAATTCATAAATAGCTGAGAAAACTAAAGTAAGTCAAAAGGATTACTATAAAAATAAATTTTGTGATCACTTTCAGGGGAAAGGAGTAGGTTATGATTGGGAAGAGGTACATTGGAGGCTGCTGAGTGTCTCGAAATGATCTTTCTTCAATTGAATTGTGGTTAAGCAGACGTTGACTTTACAAATGCTTGTTAAGCTATACATATTTTACGTATTTATATTTATCTCCACAATCACACACACTGCACACACCAAACTAAACACACACACACACACACACACAGCATAATGGATCTTTTCATCAAAGTTTTAGCTGCTACAAATTCTTCTCCCCACATTTCCACACTCTGCAAATTTTCATTCATAAGCAGCTATTACTTTTCATAATGGGAGTAAATACCTTCTCCCAATAGCATAATGAACACTGCTGAAAAATTATGGCAGCTAATGTTTATTGATTACCTTTTTATGCAACACAGTATATTACACTCTTCATATACATTAACACATTTAAGATAAAAAACAACTCTAAAAGGTAGCTATGATCAGCCTCTTTACAGAGGTAACTGCCAGTGTTCACATAATTATAAATGTCAGAGTTAGTCAATCTGAACTGAACTTTTCCCACCATTCTACAAAAAGTCCAATAGTTGATAAAGTTTGTTTACTAACCCTTCATTCACCTTCCCCTTACAATATTCTGTGGCATTTTCCTCATCTGATATTTAACTACTTCATTCATTTATTCAACATTCATTCATTTATTCAACACATTTATTTAGTACTTACTATATTCCAGGTACTGCTCTATATACAGGATATACAGGGGTGAAAAGGAATGACAAAGTCCAAGCTTATATTTTAGTGGGAGAGGCAGACAATAAACAAATAATTTCAGATAGTGATCAGTTCTATGAAGAAAATAGGATAATGCGATAGTGATTAGGGGGTAGCTGAAACATTTGGGATAAGATTTGAGTGCTAAATCTGCTATGCAAACTACTGGAAGGGGTTCCAGGCTGGGGATGCTATAAATATCAAAGTCCTGAAAGGGAAATGAGCCTTGGCATATTCAGTGAACAGAAAGAAGGCTGCTCTGCCTACAGTACAGTGAGTAAAGAACACAGAGAGTGAACCATGCAGGGCCAGGTCAGCCAGAGCAAGGAACTTAGATTTCATCTTGATGCAGTGGGAAGACATTGGAAGCTTTTAAGGGAGTGTCACAGAACAATTTACCTCTAAAAGAAAAAACAATAACTTAGGACCTATGTAAAGCAAAGATGTTGGGGTAGGGGGTGAGGGAGTACAGGTGGGAAATGAGAAGAGTGGAAGTGGGAAGACATTCGTTTTTATTAAGAAACTCAGGGAGGAGATGAAGGAGCTTGAATTAGAGGGGTAGCAATAAAAATGGAGAGAAGTGTTCAGCTTCCAGACATATTTTGAAGGTAGAGCAAATAAACTGAATGTCTATTTCTTTGTTAAGTATTTATTGCATGCTATAATGTACCAGGCACTGTTCTAGGTGCTGGGGATGCAGAACTGAATAAGACAGATAGGGTCCCTGACCTCAAGGAGCTTATAAAGTACATATTCCAATGGGAGAAACAGACATTTAATAGATAAACAAATAAAAATACCCCATAATGTCAGATAATAAATGCTACGATGAAAAATAAAGGAGACAGCGTGGCAGAGGTGGGGTAATATATTAGGTAAGTCAGGAAAAAGACTTTGCATAGGAGGTGACACTTAAGCAAAGACTTAAAAGTGAAGCACAGGCCACACATATACTTTGGTAAGTACTCCTGGCAGAGGGAAGAGCAAACGAAACGATCAGCTCAACAATCTTGAGGTGAGAATGTACCTATGTTGTGAGCAGAAGAGCAAAGCCAAAGGTGGCTAGAGTGGGATGAGCAAGAAGTGGCAGATGAGGCCAAAGAGAACATATTCCATAAAGCCACGTAGGTCGTAGAGAATATTCTGAATTTTATTTGAAGTGTGACAAAGAGCTATGAGAGTTGACAGCAGGAAAGGATACTTGATTCACATCTTAGAAGGACCATTCTGACTGCATTTCTGAACTACTGAAGGACAAGAAATATGAAAAGAGAGATAACAATGGCTTTGATTAGAATGGTACTATTAGAGGTATTACATTTGCTGAATTAAATACAAAATATGAAAACCGTGTCAAGGATGATTTCTAGAGTTTTGGCTTAAGAAAACTAGGGAGTGAATATAACATTTTCTGAGATGGGGGAAGCTAGGGAGGAATAGGTTGGAGGACAGGGATCAAAAGTTGGTTTTGTTCATGAGATGACTATTAATGAAGGGGAAATTTCAGGTAGGCTGTGGCTATAAAAGTCTGGAGCTCAGGGGATAGGTCAAAGCCAGAGACAACTTTGTTTTTGAGAGTTACTAATGGCTGGCTGACAATTCTCAGGAACAAAATTTCTTTCATATTTGAGAATGTACTGGCTCAATTCTTAGGAGCCGCCTATAAGTTCAATCTTATTCCTCCTATGGGTATACTGCAGTAATACCATTTACCAGGATATACTATATATGATAAACTCTATAAAATTTCATGTCCTTGGCTTCCTTTTCTTTTTTTTTTGCCACATCACACGGCATGTGGGATCCTAGTTCCCTGACCAAGGATCAAACCCATGTCCCGTGCAGTGGAAGTGTGGAGTCCTAACCACTGGACCACCAGGGAATTCCCTGTTCTTGGCTTCAGACTAAGATAATTGACTAATTTTTATAAGTTACCAAGAAAAGAGAATACTGGGTCCCAATCTAACATTCAAAAATTAATATAAATTTTATTGAAAGAACAAGGTCTTACTAAAACTAATAGGTAAAAAAAAGCCAGGAGGGCTTCACTGGTGGCACAGTGGTTGGGAGTCCGGCTGCCGATGCAGGGGACACAGATTCGTGCCCCGGTCTGGAAGGATCCCACATGCCGCGGAGCAGCTGGGCCCATGAGCCATGGCCGCTGGGCCTGTGCGTCCGGAGCCTGTGCTCCACAACGGGAGAGGGCACAACAGTGAAAGGCCCGCGTACCGCGCAAAAAAAAAAAAAAGCCAGGAATCAGATCTATGTCCATTATAGCTTCCTTACATCTTCCCCCACTTCTTTCATGCCTTATCACCTAGAAGCTTAGTCACCAATAAGTTCACAGAGTTAGTTATTCATTTTCAAAATAGAATTTATTTCTGTAATAAAGAATTAAAATATAGCTGTGAAAGTAGAAAATAATATAGAAAAATATTTAAAATGTGCAACAGTAATTTTGAGTAAAGGTAGTTAAGCACTAGAGGTTATGCTCAACTTCTACTTGAAAGACCAATCATATATATTATTACCTACACCAGAAAAAACATATCTACTTGCAATTTTAATTAATAATTATAATTCAAAACCAGGTTTATACACCTGGTCAGGCCCTTTTAAAAATATAAGTACAAATTTTGGGGATATATTTTTTTGAAGCTGACTTCACTTCACAGACTGATAAATCTACTGTCCCAAAATCACAAGGTTGTTTTTACTAATTCATCCATGTAATTAAGTCAAAGTGGAGGAAATATGTACTTTTTGGATGAAACCTAAGGTTTTGGTAAAAATGGGACAAGAGTATCATTTTTCATTATGTTGGTATAAAAGCTGGTAAGCTCACGTATCCCCAGAGCTTGGTTTCCACCACGTGGGTCTCAAATTCAGACACTAAATGCAGATGAAGAAATATCTAGTGAATTCTATCTATCCCTTCCCCAAAGTTTTACTTACAATTAAGATATAGGTATTATTTGTATGAAGAACATACAAAAAGAATTGGAAATTGTTTGGCTAGAGGGAAGACAACTCTTCAGGGACTACTGTTTGCAGTTTGCAGAATAGGATAATCTTCTCTAGGAAGAATAATGTCCACATAGCAGCACTATATTCACCAGGAATCCCAGAGCCAGTGGATCTATCATGTAGCAGGAAGCCAAACCTTCTGGCTGCTCACAACATCACTCAGCTTCCCTTTAATCTTCAGGAAGTGTCTCTTGAATTCCAATCCATCACCCTATATTAGGAATAATATCCAAAACTAATGTCAAAAAAACAAGAAAAAGAGACTATGCCATAAAATCAAACTTTCTTTAGGGGTAAGTAGAGACAAACATCCATGGATATGTCCAGCTACAGTTATCTTCCGGCCCTCTTACAAATACAAAGTATCTTGGTAGAAGAAATGGCTACATAAATAGTTCTGACTTGACTTGGGGCCCATCACTGCTCCCACCACCCTGGGCCCAGAGAGCAGAAACAATGGCATCCTGTCTATTTCAAGGGTTGGTATCTCTGGACCTATGTCACTGTTTTTCATAGGCACTAGGCGTTTATAAAGTAAAAATAAGCTACACAACTATGCTTTAAGTCTTGCCACAACAGAGCCAGTGATTCAGTTATGAGAAGGGTTTCTCTACACTAGGATCTTAATTTATTCCATACCAAGCATCTGGACAATAGCACTGCAGCAAATCTCCAACATAAAGAATGTGACCAACTCCTCCAACCTCATTTAGAGCCACACACAATCTTTCGGTAAACAGAGAAAATGTTATTTTGGTCTTATACGTCAAGGGCTTTAAAACTGTAACCTCAGAACCAATAATTTCTAAAGAAAGAATCAGAAATGTGAACAAAACTCCATGTATATGAGTATTAATTATAGAGTAGCTTGTAACAAACAGATAAAGGTTCATTAATTATAATGTGCAAACATTTGGACAAATCATAATTTTTATGAAGAAAAAGCTTAGAATGTTACAAAATATTAAGGGTAATTATTTTAAGGACAAAAGTAATTTAGGACTATTTTTATTTTTTTATTTGTTATTTATTTACACATTCTACAAAAAACAAAAATTTTTATAATAAGGAAAATGTCATTTGAAAAAACTGTTTTAGAATAGCTAATGACAAGAACAGATGTTCATAATATTAAATTTAAAAAAACAGTTACCATATATTTATAAATATAATGCCATTTAAAAAAAATCTACACATAAGAGCAATTCCATAGAGGATATATTATAAGTAATAGTAAGGTTATTGTAATATAATATCAAAAATAAACCTGTGTTCTCTTTGGATGATAAAATTAGTTGATTCTTATCTTCTTTATACTTTTTTGTGTTTTTAAAATTTCTAAAATGAACATGTAATACTTCTTTAAAAATAGCAAAACAAAGTTTTTGCTTTTAAAAAGTGTTCTATTCTACGTACCTTAGAAAGCCGGAAGTCGACCAAGATCTTCTCATCCATTTCTACCAAATTCACTTTGAAAATGAGTTTATTGTTTCTTCTATCAGTTGTTGATACAGTAACCTAAGACAATAAAAATAAGGTCAAACCAGATGTGTGGGCAGAAAATACTCTAAATAAAAACTATAATCTTAGTTCAGTGATACTACTGGGATAAAAATTTGAGAGGTGCTTTTATAATAGGAGCTGTGCCAGCTGAAAATCCCACTCCTTCTAGGACTTTCCTCTCCCAATGGGTATGTGTGTGTCCAACAAGAACGACCTGTAAACAGGACGCAGCTCCGTTATCGGGGACTGAGTCTATGTGAACTCTTAGCAACAAAATAAATTTAGTATTTTACCAAGATACAACCGAAAGAAGAAACAATTGAAGAGAATAAAAACGGGGGACTTCCCTGGTGGTCCAGTGGTTAAAACTCCATGATTCCAGTGCAGGGGGTGTGGTTTGGGTTTGTTCCCTGGTCGGGGAACTAAGATCCCACTTGCCATGCAGCATGGCCAAAAAATGAAAAAAAAAAAAAAGAAAAAGAGAGAGAGAATAAAAACGGACTGAGGAAAAACAAGATTATTAAAACATAAAGAAAAAGAGAGGCCAGATTTGTGGGTAAAAAGCTACAGCAGCAACCAGAAGACGGTGAAGGTCTTGATAGGCCTTTCAACTTCCACTTTCAGTGTTTTAGAAGCTCAGGCTAGAAGAGTGACATGGAAAGAAAGGCCCAGCCAACAGCCAGCACCAAGACCCCAAACGTGGATGAGGCTGTCCTGGACCACAGAAAAGCCATCAACTCCAGCTGGACGAATGAGCCCAAGCAAGATCAGCAGATTTGCCTAGCTGAGCCCAGCCCAAATTACAACAACATTTTTAATAATTCTCACTTCAAGAAATGACTATTAAAGAAACAGGTGTACCACAACAGTGCAACACTGGAACAACATTATGTTCTGGGAAAACACAAGACACTCAGCACATCTGAAGTAGGTTATTAAATTTCAAAGACAAAGAAAATTCTCCAAAGATTCAGGCAGAAAGAATTAATTGAGGAGTAATGTTGCTAAAAATGGCAGATTAGGAAACTTCAAAAGCCCATTAACTCCACAAAAGCCATGAAAAATCTGGCAAAAACTGTCAGAATCAACTTTTTCAGAACACTGAAAACTAACAAAAAGCTTGCAGCAACACAGGGGCACTCATATAAAACAGATGAGCTTTCTCACATTGTAACTACCTTATTCCCAACTTCCACTCCTCAGCTCAGTAGTAGCCTTGAAAATAACCAGCCACATTCCAGGTTGAGGTACAAATGCAAGAATAAACCTCATTCATAAACTGTCTTAAGCTGTTCTACCTTCCTGGAAGACCTGCTCAACACACTTTTCTTTATTTTGCCTGCCTAACTACACAGGACTTGTGTTAAAGTTGCCACCTGGGGAGCATCTGTCAAAAGTACCTACAGGCAAACGCTTTAACCCTTGCTTACTGGGGTAATGCAGAAGAGCTGGGACAGATTACCTAAAAAGGCTGAAAGGAAAGGTTTAGGAGTGAGATGTTTTTGAGGGATAAGAGTTCCGAAAATCTCTCACATATTCCTGGGACTGTAAAGCCTATACTTATGCCCAGGGCACTGTACATGCTCAAGAAAGGTCTGAGAAGGCTCTAAGCTCTGCCTCTGGCTGACCGTGGGGCACCACACAAGGAGGAAGTGAAGGCTAACGCAGAGCTGTAAACTGCCTGGCTGGGTATTGACGGCATGCCCCAATACGCACACAGAACCCCTCTGCAAAAACTAGCTTTTGGTTCCAGGAATTTAATGTTTAATCATTAGCTGACCATTGAGCTAACAGAACAAAGATTTCAGAGATCACACACAACAAAGAAGACAGACACTATAATATTTGATCAGAAACATCACTAAACAATCAAAAACTACATCAATTGTCAATGATAACAAACCCTGGGAAGAGGGGAAAATCTATTTCCAGGGTTGTCACATTATAATATTCAAAATGTCCAATTTTCAATAAAAAAGGATAAAGCATACAGAAAAATGAGAAAATATGGCCCCCACACAGGAAAAAAGAAGTCAGTAGAGACTGTTCCTAAAGAACAGAAAGAAGAAAGAAGAAAAATGAACAGAGTCTAAGAGACCTGTGGGACATCATCAAGTGTATCAGAATATGCACAATGTAAGTCTCAGAGAGAGAGGAGAGAATGGGGCAGAATAAACGTTTGAAAAAATAATGGCCTAAAACTTCCCAAATTTGATGAAAAACAATCCCATCCAGGAAGCTGAATGAACTTCAACTAGGATAAAATGAAAGAGATCCACACCAAGATACATCATATTCAAACTGTTGAAAGACAGTGACAATGAGAGAATCTTGAAAGCAGCAAGAGAAAGTGACACATCATGTACAGAGATCCTCAATAATATTAACAGCTGATTTCTCATCAGAAACCACGGAAGCCAGAAGGCAGTGGAATGACACAAAGAGCTAAAAGGAAAAAACTGTCAAGAAGTCCGTATCTGGCAAAACTATCCATCATAAATGAAGAAATGAAGACATTCATAATTAAAGTTTGATAGAGTTTGAAACTACCAGACCTGCCAAAAAAAGAAAGAGTAAAGGAAGTCCTTCAGGCTGAAATGAAAGAATGCTAGATAGCAACTCAAATCCACATGGAGAAATAAAAAATATTGGTAAAGGTAATTTACATAGGTAAATACAAATGACAATAATAATCAGTTTTGTTGTTTGTAACACCTATTTTTTCCCTACCTGATTTAAAAAGACAGCCACATAAAGCAATAATTATAAATCCATGTTGTTGGGTACACAATGCAAACTATAATCAAAACAGAACTAAAGTGGCTATACTAACATCTACCAAAAGACTGTAACAAAAATTTTTGCAAGAGACAAATAAGGACATTATATAATGTTAAGATGATCAAGAAGATATAGCAATTATAATCATATATTTATCTAGAATCCAAACTCCAAAATTTATGAGGCAAAAACTAACAGGGTTAAAGTAAGAAATAGAATTCAGCAATAACAGCTGAAGAGTACAACATTCCACTCTCAATAATGGATATAAAAATTAGACAAAGATAAACAAAGAAATAGGGATTTCCTGGTGGTGCAGTGGTTAAGAATCTGCCTGCCAATGCAGGCGACATGGGTTCAAGCCCTGGTCTGGGAAGACCCCACATGCCACGGAGCAGCTAAGCCCATGCGCCACAACTACTGAGCCTGCGCTCTAGAGCCTACAAGCCACAACTACTGAACCCGCATGCCACAACTACTGAAGCCCACATGCCTAGAGCCCGTGCTCCACAAAAGAGAAGCCACCACAATGAGAATCCTGCACACTTCAACAAAGAGTAGCCCCCACTCGCCACAGCTGGGGAAAGCCTGCGCGCAGCAACGAAGACCCAACACAGCCAAAAATAAATAAATTTAAAAAATAAATTTTAAAAAAAGAAAAACAAAGAAATAAAAGACATGAACAACACTATAATGCAACTAGACCTAACAAATATGCCCAGAACACCTCACCCAACAACAACAGAATCTACATTCTTCTCAATCACACCTGGAACATTCTCCAGTAGAGACAATATGTTAGGCAACAAAACAAGTCTCAATAAATTTTAGATAATTAAAATAATACTAAATATCTTCTCTGACCACACTGGAATGCAATTCGAAACCAACAACAGAAAGAATTTTGAAAAATTCACAAATATGTGGAAATGAAACGGCATACCTAAATAACCAAAAAGGAAATCACAAGGGAAATTAGAAAATACTTTGATATGAAAAAAACTGAAAACATCAAAACTTATGGAAAGCAGCAAAAGCAGTGCCCAGACATACATTTATACCTATAAGCACTTACACTAAAAAAGAATGATATCCAATCAACAACTTAGCCTTCCACCTTAAAAAACTAGGAAAAAAAAGAGCAAGGTAAATCCAAAAGAAGGAAATGATAAACATAGTAAGGAGAAGAGAGAGATAAATTGGCAAACCTTTAGCAGACTGACCAAAAAAAATAGAAAAAAAAGATTCAAATTACTAAAATCAGGAATAAAAGTAGGATGTTACTACAAACTTTACAGAATCTAAAAGGACTATAATACTACAAAAAATGGCATGCCAACAAATTGGATAACCAAGATGAAATGGACAAACTCCTAGAAACACACAAACTCCCACAAATGACTCAAGAGGAAATAGATCTATAACAAGTGAAGACATTGAGTCAGCAATCAAAAAATTTCCAACAAAGGAAAGCCCAGGACCAGATAGCTTCACTGGGAATTCTACCAAACCTTTGAAGAATTAATATCAATCCTTCTTAAATTCTTCAAAAAATAGAAGAGAAGGGAATACTTCCTAACTTGTGCTACGAGGTCAGTATTTCCCTGATACAAAAGCCAGACATCACAAGAAAACTACAGATCAAATCCCTTGTGAACACAAAAAAACTTTCAACAAATACTAGCAAACTGAATCTATCGAACACACTAAAAGAATTATGCACCATGATCAAGTGGGATTTATCCCAGGAATGCAAGATGGCTCAAAATACAAAAATCAATTAATGTAATATACCTTATTAACAAAGGAGAAAAGTTTAGCCAAAAAGTAGACATATCCCAGATGTCCATCAATGGGTAAATGGATAAACAAAATGTAGTCTATCCACACGATGGACTATCATTCACCCATTGAAAGGAATAAAGTATTAATAAATGCTACAACATGAATTAACCTTGAAAATATTATGTTAAATAAAAGAAGACAAATGCAAAGGGTCACATACTATACAATTCCATTTATATGAAATGTCCAGAATAGGTAGTTCACAGAAAGTATATTAGTGGTTGCCAGGGAGGAAGGTATGAGGAATGACTGCCAATTGGTATGGAGTTTATTTGGGGGGCAGTGGAAGGTTCTATATTTAAATGGTGATAGCTGCATAATCTTGTGAATATACTTAAAACTACTAAATTGTACACTTTAAAATGGTTAAAGTGATAATTTTTTATAGTATATGAGTTTTATCTCAATAAATCTACCTAAAAAAAAAAAAGAGTGAATTATCTATACAGGTGAGAGGAAAATCAGGCTGGCCTCAGATTTCTGCACTATAATATTTTCCCCTAACTTTTAATTTTGAAAGCTTACAAATCTACAGAAAAACTGGAAGAATTGTGCAATAAATAACCACAAACCCTTTATTGGCCTCATCAACCTAGATAGCATGTTTACTTTTTTTATGTGATTGTCTTTTTTTTTTTAGCTTTTAAACTAAGTTATCAACGGCACACACTTCACCATGTGCCTCCTGCAAAGACATTCTCCTACAAACCACAATATTATCATCACACCAAAAATCTGACACTGATTCAAGAACATTATCTAATATAAAACCCATATTCAAATTTCCCCAACTGTTCCAATAACATCCTTTATAGCTTTTTTTTCTTTAAATCCACGATCTAATGAAAGATCATGCATGGCATTATTTATCAAGCCTCTTTGGTCTCCTTTAATACAAAATATTCCTCTCTTTGTTTTTCATGATATTAAGATTTGTGAAAAGCCTAAAGACAGGTTAGAATGTCAATGTTATAAAAATGCTATAATAACATAAACAACAAAAACTGGTAGATGGGAGCAGGGAGATGGAGGAAATGTGGGATTGTTCATGGATACATCTTTCAACTGTTACAATTTAAGTATAGTACATAGTTTTAAAGAAAATGACTTGAGTCTCTTAGTGTCTTTAATAACCTTACAGAAGTCTTTTAAGATATATTATTTCTTAAGATAAAGAACATTTTACTTAAATTTCTTCAGTTTCAACTGTTTCTTTTTCAAATTAAACTAATTACTGTATATTTTTAAAATATACTGACAATTATAGTTTTTTATTCAAATATTTAAATTTTTCTTCAGGAAAAAAATATAACGAAAATCAATGAAACATACCTGATTCATACAACTTTTCTTCCACTGATAGCCCAATTTCTCACAAGTCTCTTTCAGGCATTGATAAGATTTGTCAGCATCCAATTTGGTAAAAAATCGTGTCATTCTTTTGACCAAGCGCTGCCAGGGGTTCTACATGTCAAATAGAGGAAAGCTGAATAAATCATCAGATTTATCACCAAAAGCAGTTATATCATAGCTATTTGGTCTGAAAATCTTTTTCTCTGACTTAAGATTCTTATACATCAGAGTCTCCCCTAGGAATTCCCTGCTGGTCCAGTGGTTAGGACCCCATGCTTCCACTGCAGGGGGCATGGGTTTTATCCCTGGTCGGGGAATTAAGATCCCATGTGCCATGATGTGGCCAAAAAAACAAACAAAAAACAAAAAAAATCTGTATCAAGTTTTAATATTATATTTCTTAGATTTATATATTAAAAGAAAAAAAAAGACTTTAAGACAATAAAAAATAAAGGGCTGCCATTATTTATTTGAAAAACCTTACCTGTGAGGATCCTGGGGTGCCAAGCAACTGACTATTCAGAAGCATATGATCAGGACATGTGGGCTGGGAAAAACTGATCCCTTGTACCAGTTTATCAATGTATGAAGGGCTGGTGTCCCATAAGGAAAGACCTGTCCGTGGTTCTGGCTGAGAACTGGAGTACTTCACATTTTCTTCACTGCAGCATTAAGATATGGAGAAAAGTATATTTTAAATAAAATTCATCAGGCCTTTCTTATATCACATTACCATTCTCACACTGAAAAACATTATATTCATCATAAGAAAACAATATATACATGTATTATTTTTCATGGGGACTATTATATCCAACAACTACTTGATCTTTTATTAATCAGTCTTACCTAGAAGCACTGTTTACTGGAGAGAAGTCCAAATTCGATTGAATATGCTTAGAGAATCCACCAGGAGACTCTGATACACCACCTGAAGTGACTCGGGGCCTCTTTGCCCCTAAAAAAGAAAACATAAATAAAAACACTTTCAAGTTTTCTATGCAGATATTTTTTAATTAACCCAGCTGACAACTTGAAGAAGTAAAACCATATCTAAATTCATTTATTTAACACAAAATACTTATACGACAAATAGTGGCTCTTCCTACATGATTTTATGAGAAACGTGGCCGTTAGGAACTTAGTAGGACTCACTTGCCAAATTGTACAAACTACACATTTCATAAATCCTGACCTGTAAGTATGTTCCAAGTGCAGGCCATAATTTTAATGGTACCATGTATAGTAACAGAACAATGTTCGATGAAGACTGAGAGACCCAGCTAAAGCATCAAAACTTTTTAAAATAAAAAATAATTTGTGATGATGACAATGAACATTATGAATCTGCTCTACCCAATCTTCTTTGCTCCTCTAGAAAAGCTTTACCTAAAATAATCATTATATAGAATATGATGCTACTATAAATTCATGGCTACTACCCTCAGCTGGATCCTCAACCCAGACAGTTAGTCCTACATTTCTCTAGTCAGTTTCCTCTCCCTTTCCACAATGATTCTTTCAAAACTTCTATACTCCTGTCAGATTAACCAAGACCACCCTTCAGGACCTCATTACTTAGCATATGACACCATCTCCCATTTCACAAAGAAAATAAAGTCACTGGAAACTCCCTCAACTTGCCACTACCAAATCTGCTAACTTACTTGCATTCCTACCCATCCTCTCCCCTTCCATCCTCCCATCAAATGTCCATCCCTCTACTTGTAGTTGAGCCCATATCCTCCTTTCTCCTCAGGGACCTTGATACTCTTTTATTCCCTCTCTCTTAGACTTTGAGCTTCTTCCTCTCAACTGGATCTACCCCCAAACCATTTAAACATGCTTAAGTTTAACCAACCTTTTTATTTATTAATCCATTCATTCAAATATTTTATTAAGCCTACTATGTTATCAGGAAGTAAGATGGGAGAAACGGCATGTTCTTATGCTGGTAAGAAAGATCCAGTAAAGAGGGAAGAGTTAATAACGAAGCAGAAACAGAGAAGAATTGCTAGACTGAGTAAGCAAAAGAGAACTGCGTCTAGTGCACAAGAGAAAGGGCTGGTTTATATCTGGAGCAATCTACCCAGAGCAACGGGAGAAAGCAGAGTATACGAGCACAGAGGCAGTTAATCAGGTGGGTAGAGATGGTGGTAGGAGTTTGTGAGAATTCCTTTGTTACTGCTTCTATTTCCCAGCGAAATAGGAAGTATTGCCACCAACTGAGAGTGAGGATGGAGAAGGAGGTATCAGAAGTTGAAGAGAAAATGAAAGGTATAAAAATGTGATTTAGGACAGTAGCATTGTGAAAGAAGGGGGGAAATGCATTATGATTGCCTGGAAGGATTAAGGGCCCACTTGAGATCAGTGATCTTGAATTTAAAGCAGACAGTGCTGCATATTCTTCTCCAGCTGCAATCAGCTGCGGAGGTATAAGTGTAGAGTGGGTACAAAACAGGATTAAACTTAGGTTACGTAGACTTGCTCAGTAAGTATGATGAAGAGAGAATGGGCAATGGACTTCCCTGGTGGCGCAGTGGTTGAGAGTCCGCCTGCCGATGCAGGGGACACGGGTTCGTGCCCCGGTCCGGGAAGATCCCACATGCCGCGGAGCGGCTAGGCCTGCGAGCCATGGCCACTGAGCCTGCACGTCCGGAGCCTGTGCTCCGCAACAGGAGAAGCCACAGCAGTGAGAGGCCTGCGTACCGCAAAAAAAAAAAAAAGAAAAAAAAAAAAAAGAATCCATCTGCCAATGCAGGGGACACGGGTTCAAGCCCTGGTCTGGGAAGATCCCACGTGCCGCAAAGCAACTAAGCCCATGCGCCACAACTACTGAACCTGTGCTCTAGAGCCCACAAGCCACAACTGCTAAGCCCACGTGCCACAATTACTGAAGCCCACACGCCTAGAGCTCATGCTCCGCAACAAGAGAAGCCACTGCAATGAGAAGCCTGCGCACCTCAATGAAGAGCAGCCTCCACTCGCTGCAACTAGAGAAAGCCCGTGCGCAGCAACAAAGACCCAACACAGCCAAAAATAAATCAATAAAATAAATAAATTTTTTTAAAAAAGAGAGAATGGGCAAGGAAGTTGAAGATAAATGTAAAGAAGTCATTACAGTGACTAACCTTGAGATTTAAAATAGTGCGGATGGAACTTGGGACCGAGAAGGGGGCAGATAAAAGATAGTGAAAAGGTAGTAGAATTAATGGACTGCAAGTCCAGGTGGGGTCAAAGGGTTGCTGGAGTCAGGGTACTAGAGGGAGGAAACTAGAAAAAAATATACTGGTGGTCCAAGCAGGATGCTTGCAGACAAGATCGCTAGAGGAGAGAAAATCAAGGAAATATGAGGTGATGACAGTGGAAGGACCATCTAAATGAATATTTAAATTACCAAGAACCATGACAAAAATTACGTCAAGAGCTGTGTTGGAGAGAGTGACAATGTGGCAGGAATTTTAATTTGAGGTTCAGAAGGTGATTATTACGAGGGAATAGTGGGTGGTAGAGTCTGATAATAGGATTCAAAATGAAGGGCGGAGGAATGTGAAGAAAGAACAAGGAGGATGTCTGCTCCACTCCCAGACCAAGGGTATGAGGGTGCAGGAAAGAAAACACCTACCACCTGAGAAGAAGCAATGTCCTGAGAAGAAACAATGTCCTCAGGGGAGAGTTGGATTTCAATTAGAATAAGGTGAAAGGTAAAAGAAACATTCAGGGAAGAGTTAAAAATTCCTCATTCACCTCTAGCTATTGTTCTCTCAGCCAAACTTCTTTACTGAGCTGTGTACACTCTGCTTAACTCTCTTTTACACTAGAATCCCTGTACAATAGAGTTTATTCTTTTTTTTTTTCTTTTTTTTTTTTTTTTTTTTGCGGTACGCGGGCCTCTCACCGTTGTGGCCTCTCCCGTTGCAGAGCACAGGCTCCGGACGCGCAGGCTCAGCGGCCATGGCTCACGGGCCCAGCCGCTCCGCGGCATGTGGGATCTTCCCGGACCGGGGCACGAACCTGTGTCCCCTGCATCGGCAGGCAGACTCTCAACCACTGTGCCACCAGGGAAGCCCTAGAGTTTATTCTTAACTCTCCACCAAAACTGTTCCTGCCAAGATCATGAATAACTGCCATATCATGGAATCCACGGGACAAATTTACTCCACATTCTTCTGATGTCCAACCTCTCTGGCTACTTTTCTGTTTCTCTGGCCTCCACCCATCACTTAAACACTGGCATTCCTTAAGATTTCATATACTCAGTTTAATCTACTACCACAGCTTAAATCACCATCTATTTACAGAAAGCACCTAAATCAACATCTCCAGCTTAGCCCTGTTTCCTGAGTTACACACATGCATGTACACAAGCACGCACACGCACGTGTGCACACACACACACACACACTCCTATGAGAGACGGTTTTACTTAACTTCTCAAATTCAAATAAAATGTCCAAAATCAAATAAAATTTCCCTGCAAATGTTTTTCCTTTTGAGCTACATCCAAGTAAATGGTTTCACCGTTTACACAGCTGTTCAAACCAGAAAGGAGACATACTTTGACTCCTCACTCTCCTTCATTTTCCACATATAAACAGTCACCAGTATTATCAACTTTAGTTCTTAAATTTCTCTGGAATCAACTTCTTCTTTCCAATCCCGCTATCACTAACCTAGTCCAGCCTACCATCTTCTCACATCTAGGATCAAAAACAGTGAAAAAAAGTAGCTAGAAAGATCTTTCAAAACCAAACACATAAGCATGTCATTTCCTTGCTTAAAGTCTCTCAAAAGGTTTTCCCAACAGCCTTCGGTTAAAGCCCAAGATCCTTAACATGGCTTACAAGGTCTTCCACGGTTTGGTTGCTATCTACCTCTCCAACCTCATCTCAAACCTCTCTCCCTCTCTCCCTCTCTCCCTTCTCCATTCACTTATTTTCTCAGCAAACATTTACTGAATGCCTATGATGGACCACACACTATGCTAAGCACAGGTGATGCAATGATGAACAAGCCACACATGGTCCATGCCATACTGGCCTTCTCTCCAGTTCCTCAAATGCACCACTTTCTAACCTCCAAGACATCCCAGATGCTGCTTCCATGTTCAGAATCTGCCACTCATCTTGCTACTACTCTTCTAGCTAGCTCCCCTTTAATCTTCAAATCTTAGATTTAACGTGATTTCCTCAGCAAGGTAAGTGTTCTTTGTCACTTAAGACTTGGTCAAATTCTTAGCTGTAGTACCCTGACTTTCCACTTTATAATTATTAATGAGCTTAAAATTATTTTTTCTCTTTCTGGTTTTTGTGCTAGACATTATAATCTTCATGAGGACAGAGACCACAGCTCTTTTGTGTTGTTGACTTATACTGACTTTACAAGTACCTTTTTTTCACAGAAAAAAAAATACTTGTATTTTAAGGATATTACCTTTCTTGAGTGGTTTGTTGTACCATCTATCTTTCTTGATGTCTGGGATGGTAATCCTTACTGACGGATTCTCAACTAGGATTTTATGCAGCAGAGCTGAAAACAAAACATTAAGACAACATTTATAAAAGACTCAAATAGATTAGAAAAGCCTACAGCTTGTGGTGTAGAACACACATCCTCTATTGCTTTCCTTATGTCCAAATATTATTTCTGGGGAAGAGAAAGAATAAAGCTACTGAATTTTTGCTTTAATTTCATGCAGCCATTCTTTGCTACTGTCTATATCTTTGAATATTCTTCCCAGAGCTGACTCTCAGTTGTTTGCAAATAAATAGAACAAGAGCTAGGTGGGAATGTTTCTCTTCACTTGATGATATTTATACAAAGATAGCAAAAAAAAACCCTCTTATCCATTTTCAATACCAAACTTCACTGTTCCAATATGCCATATTAAGTCCTCATTCACACAATTTTATAAGGGAAATTTACTTTCCAATAGCTTTTTTTAAAATATTTATTTATTTATTTATTTGACTGTGCTGGGTCTTAGTTGCGGCACACGGGATCTTTGCTGCTGCATGCGGGATCTTCACTGCTGCATGCGGGATCTTTAGTTGCAGCATGTGAACTCTTAGTTGCAGCATGCATGTAGGATCTAGTTCCCTGACCAGGGATAGAACCCAGGCCCCCTGCATTGGGAGCACAGAGTCTTAGCCACTAGACCACCAGGGAAGTCCCTCCAATAACTTTTTAAGAGACAGTAATAAAAGCAACCATCATCCTAAGGTACCTTAATTATATTGATAAAGAATTCATTCATCTCCCAACACCAAAATAATTTTCTAATGGACCGAAGATTTAAATGAAAAAAATAAAGCCTTAAAAACATAAATGAAAACATAGGTAATTTTTTTCTAATGCTGAGGGTAGAAAAGACCTTTCCAAACATGATGATATAGTCAGAAACCACAAAGGATAGGTACTAGATTTAAATAAATAAAAATATAAAACTTCTGGGGACTTCCCTCGTGGTCCAGTGGGTAAGACTCCATGCTCCCAACACAGGGAACCCAGGTTTGATCCCCGGTCAGAGAACGAGATCTCGCATGCATGCCACAACTAAGAGTTCGCATGCCACAACTAAGAAGCCAGCATGCCGCAACTAAGACCCAGTGCAGCCTAAATAAGTAAGTAAATAAATAAATAACTACTTTAAAAAAAAGTTAAGTTTAAAAAAATATATAAAACTTCTGCATGTCAAAATAGTATAAACAAAATAAAAATACATGATAAATTGTCAAAAATATCTGTAACAAATGCAAAGATCTAATGACATTAATGTTTTTCAAAAACCTCATATAAAGTAAAAAGAAAACTTCCTACCAAAAATGAGCAAAATAGACACGTTCACAAAAATAGACTAAAAGCTAATAAATATACAATGAATATAAAACTTCATTGGTACTAAATTTAAAATAAAAATAAAAAACAGAATACATTTATTATATGTAGGCCTATTAGATTAGTCAAAAAAAAAAAGTTTAAGGGACTTCCTTGGCAGTCTAGTGGTTAAGACTCCGCGCTTCCACTGCAGGGGGCACGGGTTCCATCCCTGGTCAGGGAACTAAGATCCTTCATCCCGCACAGCATGGCCAAAAAAAAAAGTTTAAATGTAAACTAGTTAGACTGTGATGAAATGGTACAAACTTTCCGGAAAACAATTTGGCAAAGTAAACAATAATAATTAAAAACTGTATACATCTTTGACCCTGCAATTCCACTTCTGGGGTTTTACTTTAATTAAATAATTTAAAGGTATGTGCAAAGATTAAGTTATATGGATGATCATCATATCTCTTTCACAGCAGTGAAAAATTAGAAAAAATCCTGAATCTCTAAAAAGGTGAACTGGATAAGTATAGTAAGCCATGTCCATATAGCAGAATACCATCACAGTCTTTAAAAACAGTGATGTAGACCTACAATTATCGTCATGAAAAAATGTTCACAAAGCATTAACACACACAAAAAAAACTGGTTACAAAATAACATGTATAGTGGGATGTCATTTTTTGTGAAAACACACATACTTATAAATAATATACATATATAAAAAATACATAGTTTTTACTACAAAATATAGAAGCACATATCAAAACATTAAAAGAAGCTATTCCGTGGGAGGGAGGGAGACGCAAGAGGGAAGAGATATGGGAACATATGTATATGTATAACTGATTCACTTTGTTATAAAGCAGAAACTAACACACCATTGTAAAGCAATTATACTCCAATAAAGATGTTAAAAAAAAAAAAAAGCTATTCCTGAGTGCTGGGATTATAGGGTTGGATTTTACAATTTTTTAATTTATTATTCTTCTACTTCATCTATAAAGATCATGGATTATTTACATAATGATTTAAAAGTTAAAAAGAAAAAAAATGTAAGAAAAAAATTCAAACAGCACTAGGCTTCATTATCCAAGAAATCAGTACTTTACATCAAAATAACCCAGTTACCTAGAGGAGCAGAATCGATTTTTTTCCAAGGGTTGAGGTATGTTTTTTTTTCTTTCCAATCACAATATTCCTGACAACTATCACTAGGCTGGTCCCACGGCAATTCTAAAAAAGAAACAAGTCCCAGTTT
The DNA here is from genome assembly GCF_949752795.1 of Hyperoodon ampullatus. Lineage (NCBI taxonomy): Eukaryota > Metazoa > Chordata > Mammalia > Artiodactyla > Ziphiidae > Hyperoodon > Hyperoodon ampullatus. Next base: position 89,879,692 of record NC_136920.1, read on the forward strand.
TCTGAGTGTTCAAATCATTATACAATTTTAAGGGAAAATAATCAATGACACAAATCCAGTAAAAGTTTCCTCCAAATTAATTCAATATGGTTTCCAAACTAAGAATGCTAACTCTAAGAAATTTTAGAGGCACTTCTAAGATAGATAGTCCACTTCCTGCCTTACTCTTTGCCAAAAGTATTCACATGAATTTTAAAAGAGAGAGCTACTGTGATATTCCATTTAACAGCTGTACATACTTCATTTTTAAAAACCTTTGGGATTAAAAGTTCCAACTTAGTTATAAGTTAATATTAAAATACTATCACATAAATATGGATCCCCTTGATTCATTTCATTTATTTTGGTATAAGAAACCTGGCTTTCCTAAGGACAGGAATTTTATCATGATTAAAAAACTCAAAGCTGCTGCACAGCACAGGGAGATCAGCTTTGTGATGACCTAGAGCAGTGGGATAGGGAGGGTGGGAGGAAGGCTCAAGAGGGAGGGGATATGGGGATATATGGATACATATAGCTGATTCACTTTGTTGTACAGCAGAAACATACACAACATTGCAAAGCAATTATAATACTCCAATAAAGATGAAAAAAATTACGCAGAAAAATAAATAAATAAATAAATAGCTCTTACCTCCAGCCAACATTGCAGTAAGTACTATTCCACAGGACCAAACATCAACTGGTTCTGCATGAAATTCTTTTCTCTTTAGAAGTTCTGGAGCAACATACGGTAAAGTACCACACATCTTGTTCAATAAACGCTCACGATTATTATGCCGAAACACTGTTGCCAAGCCAAAGTCAGAGATTTTGAGGTTATCTAAACCAAAGGAAAAGAGGATGGCACTGGATAAAAATGTTTTGTAAATAGATATACTTAAAGGAGTTGAGTTGTATTGGAAAACCACTGGTGTTATGACCAAAAAGAAATTTTAAAAAAGAAGAAATTAAAGACATCATCATATAGTTAAAACTAGAAAAAGGCCTCATGGCTTCTATTAAATAAGACAAATATTGTCAATACACAAACAGTATGGACCAGATTAAAGAAAGATCCTGGAGTCAAAAGGGCCTTCTAGAAAAGAGCACTCCAGACTTAAACACTGAAAAGAGAGCTATGCCCTCATCGGGTTGTGCAGAGGGCAGGAGGGAGGCATCAATAACATACTAGGCACAACTTTTCCAGCAGCGGACAAACCCAGCTGGCTGGACCGAAACTAAAGACCCACAAACCACCAGAACTTCTTGTCAAGGTGGCTAAGTTTAGAAAAGGAGGACGAACTCTGTACAGAAAACAAACCAGAAGAGCAAATTTCCACTCTAACTTCCCATCTTCAGTACACACAAGCTATCGGCAGAACTTAACTACACTTAGTGAATATCTACCATAACTGAATGACACTGTGCTAGCCATGTAGGTAGATAAATTACTGAAGACTAACAATAACAACTGCTGTCGAGGTTACGAAAATATAGAACATTACAAGATCTTACAGAAAGGGAATCTAACCTAGTCTTCAGAGATAGGGGAGACTCCCCTATTATCAGGTATCAACTGGTACAACCTTTTTAGAAAGCAATCTGGCAAAAGATGCCAAAATTTGAAATACTCATGCTCTTTGAACTAGGAATTCCCACTTCTAGGACCATACCCACAAAAATACTTCCACAAATTCACAAACATAAGGATATCCGTACCATAATAATACTGTTTGTAAATAACCTAAATGTCCATCAATAAAGAAATGATTAAATCTTATAGTACACATGTACAATGAGATTATGTAGGTAACAAAAAACAAACAAAAAAACACAAGGTATATCTATATGTACTGACATGGAATCAGGTATAAATGGAAAAAACAGCAAGTGCCATAACAAATGTTCATTATAACATGACCTAATTTTTATATTGGCCTGTGCATTAATTTATAGAATAGTCATCACTGCCTTATATTTTTTAAAGCTAGAAACAACTTAGATGTCCCAAAACAGGGGACTGATTCTTTAAAAATCAATTACATCCACCCAATATAATATGTAAGCCACTGATGTTTACTTCTATGACTTGGGAGGTAGCTACTGTAATTATCCTTTTAACAGCTATATATGACACAATCTTGACAAATCACTGAGATTAAGAGTTCCAAGTTACCTATAAGCAGTAATCACTGAAAATACTAATGGATGACCACAGTATTCCTTAGAGTCTGTTGTCTCACTATGTCTGTGACATAATACTTAGAGAACTGTATATAATAAATTTTAAATTGAGGAGTGTGGTTACTTCTGAGAAAAAGAAAGGGGCACACATTTGGAAGGAATACAGAGGAGGAATTCAACTATATTGATAATGTTCTATTTCTTTTTAAAAATATATTATTATTGAATAGAAACAAAAGATTATTTATATAATATGCAAGATATGAAAAATCATTATAATCAACATCCACTCACCTAACACCTAGTTTAAGTACACTCTATTTCCTTTGAAACCTCCTATAAATCCTTCCCTTTCCTAACTGCAATCCTTCCTTTCTAGATTTTATGTAGCTTGAAACCTATTTAATAAAAAAAGGACTTAATTTGTATATGAGGAATGGGAAGAATTGATTATAATACCATCAAAGTTATTAGTATTCAAAAAGTAATGGACATAGAATGAAAAATAGAAGCAAAGGGAAGTCTCCCAGCTTGTGCTCTCATTTCTGGGGATTCATCAACAGACCATTCTACAGTTCCTTTTCCCAATACACCAAATTTTTTGAATATCTAATCTTTTGCTACATACTTTATGGAACAACTTGCAGAAGGCTAAATAACCAAAGAAGGGTCTTAAGTAGGTAGGTTAGTAGATGGGTTAATAAAAAGATACCTAAAAGATATTAACCAAAATATTAACACTGGTTATAACTGACTGGTGAATTTCTGGTGATTTTTTACTTTCTTTTTTATACTTTTGATCTTATTTCATGATTACTTTTATCTTTATAAAGAGAAAAAAACAGTATTTTTAGTTTGGGAACAAAGTTTTTTTCACATTCCAGATATTACATACTCACATCTCCATTATTTATATAAGCTGGCTTAATTTATCCCCTTGTATGAAGGTCAATTATAGAGTTCAGAAAGAGGTAGAACAAGGCTGATGAGAACATACACTGGTACTTATGATGGGGCACAATAATGCCAGAAACACTAAACCTCAGGGTTGGACAAGATGTGAAAAGTACTTTGGTCCAACCAGCCAAGCAATGCTTAAATTCCCTTTACAATATCCCTGATAATTAATAATCCAGTGTTTGAATCTCCTGTTAAAAACCTACTACAGGGACTTCCCTGGTGGCGCAGTGATCAAGAATCCGCCTGCCAATTCAGGGGACACGGGTTTGACCCCTGGTCCAGGAAGATCCCACATGCTGCAGAGCAACTAAGCCCGTGCGCCACAATTACTGAACCTGAGCTCTAGAGCCCGTGAGCCACAACTGCTGAGCCCACGTGCCACAACTACTGAAGCCCACGTGCCTAGAGCCCATGCTCCGCAACAAGAGAAGCCACCGCAATGAGAAGCCCGTGCACCACAATGAAGAGTAGCCCCCACTCGCTGCAACTAGAGAAAGCCCGTGCTCAGCAATGGAGAACCAATGCAGCCAAAAATAAATTAATTAAATTAAAAAAAAAACCTACAACAAAGCAACCTATTAAGTTTTTGGGCAGATCCATTAATGAGGGTCATCCTTGTACTAATCCAAATTGCCTCCACATAGTTTTCACCCACATACTGTGAAGAACTGTATTTAACAATTAGCAAATTTCCCTTGAGGTCCTCAATTATGCCTTATTTTACATAGTTTCTAGCCCTTTCATCATTCTGGTCACTCATCTATAAAAGTACTTCAGTAGTCTACATGCCTTTCACACTACTGTCCCAAACACCTACTATTCCCACCGTGGCCTTCCAGAGAAGTGCTGGACTGCTGCCTTCCTCATTCTCACCTTATCACCTTAATTTTCCAATGATCAAATTACACGGGTGACTAATATGAAGTCTGCTGCCTAGTAAGTCTTTAAACCTTCTTTGCTGCCAAAGACATGCCATTAAACTGTACTTATTTCGTTAGTTTTTTTCAATCCAAATACTGAATTGAGTAACAATCCAGTATGTGTTAAATCTGACCCACCTCTCTGGTCTGCTACATTCATTCATCTAGTAAACATTTTTGAAAACCTACTATTTGCCAGGCACTATTCTAACACATTAAACAAAACAGACAAAAATCACTGCCTCATAGGCAGTGGATATTTGTCACCTTTTTTTGATCCTGATTCTATAAGCTAACACTAACACTATCCATCCCTCTCAGTTTTTATGACATCCATAAAATATAACTAAAAGCCCTGCATCTTTATCCAAGTCATAAATTAAAAAGAACAAATACGTCAAGGCTAAGGTCCAGGGTATTTCAATTTCATATTTTTTGCCCTGAAATTTCGGTAATGGAAAGCCTTGATCCTGCCTTTGTACGGCTGTACTAAAATGATTAGGTAGCAGCGACAAAATGCTAAACTTACCCCTTTCATCCAATAGGAGATTTTCTGGCTTAATATCCCTGTGAGTTATTCCAATACCATGCAAATAAACCTAAAAGAGAAGCAGAGGAAAGCATACCAGAATAGGGTAACTTACTTCACTAAGACAAATTTTAAGTAAAAGTTAGAGACAACTGTACCTACCACCCCTGCCATGAGTTGATGGAAGAACCTCTGAGCATCTTGTTCAGGCATGCCTATGTCTGGCTCTATAAGAATTATGAAAGTTAGTTCACCAGGTAAATATAATCAGTCATCGACCACACAGTCTCCTAATTCTAAAGTTAAACATTTGTGATTGTACTTTAGCAAAGAGAATCTAATGCTAACAATGAAAAGATTCTGGAGTCCACTAGTACATATAGTACTTAATAACTCACATTTCCCCATGTGTTAAGTGGCAAAAATAAATTAACATCATGGGAAAAGTACAGAGCAATAACAAACTATCACCCAAATCAAGAATGCAAGCCATACCTTGAAAGCCCCTGCTTATACTAACCATGATTTATTTGATATCTTTCAAATTCTCCCCTAATTTCTTCTAAATGCTATGCCAATATTTTTTCCACTCCTGAAATGTAATTGCCAAAGTGGAAGCCTACACAAATCTAAGTTGATTTCACTAAATACTTAACAACAAATTTAAACTTCATATAATTTCTCGCACTACTACAAAACCATGAATTCCTGTGAAGTTCCTTCAGGAAATACAGTTTTATTAAGAAATGTTCTATTGTCAGTTATCTTTTTATATTTTTATCTCCCTCATTAACTTTTGATTTCTTTTATTCTCAACTCTTTTCTGAGATAGATATTGAAGATTCTAATAATCACTTTTTAACTGCTAATACAATAGCTCTAAATAATAAATTTAGATCCACAGAATATATTTTAAGTACTTCTTAGTGTTCTTTAATATCAAGACTTTGAATCTACACAGAACATTTAAGTAGCAAGCACAGAATTTACTTAATATATATAAAGCAATCGTAGAAAATGCTCAATTTCACTTATGTAACAACTGGCTATTATTTTGGATCTGTAAATGTATGCAATGATTTCATGAGACTAGAATGTCTACAAAGAAAAAAAACTTTTTCTGCATATGCATACAATACATCACATTATAATACTTCACCATGAGACCACAGTTTATCATTCTTAAACTCTACAAAATAGCAATCCCAACCCAAATCACTTATACAACTTGGGAAAATAGTTTCTTTGATGACTCTACATATGTATTCAGTGTTTACATAAGTTGCAAAAACAAGAAAATTTACTCCAATTTCACTATTGCATAAGCAAGTCTGAATGGACAATGAACAAGCAGCAGTCCCAAAATTAAAAAACAAATTTAAAAACTTATTTAGCATAAGAATTATCTTCAATCTTTTCCATACCTATTCTATCAAAAAGTTCTCCCCCACTACAGTACTCCAGAAATAGATACTGGATATTGCCTTCTCTCCTGTGACCATAGAATTTCACTACATTCTCATGATTTAACATTTTATTGATACAAATCTCTTTCTTAATATTTTCTGGACAGTCTATGGCACGCTTCATGTCCACAATCTTCACTGCAACTGCTTCTTCAGTTCTTCTATTCACAGCAAGTTGAACTCTAAAAAGAAAAAGGAAGAGTTATAATATTCCAGACATTTGAATTATATTTCTTTTAAAACTTCAAAAGGTTAAACATAACTCATCCAAAACTATTTTATTAGTTTCTCCACCCAGGAGAAACCATGGGAATGGTTTCTGCCATGTTCTCAACAGATACTACTCCTTTCTGAAATGTGAAGTATGATAGCTAGTGTTCCAAAGAAGTCATTATGCTGTACATCCAAGTTATTTAATAAATTCTTAATAAACTAAAATGGGATAATAGCAATTCTAGGCCACATCACATATACACATGCTCTATTCATTTAACTTGTTTTTCTTCCACTTTTACTGAGCTATAGTTGACATAAGGCACTGAAACGATTATCACAAGTTTAGTGAACAACCATCATTTCATATAGATACAAAATTTTAAAAATCGAAAAAATACATATTTTCCCTTGTGATGAGAACTCTTAGTATTCACTCTTTTAACTTTCATATATAACATACAGCAGTGATAATTATATTTATCATGTTGTACATTACATCCCTAGTACTTATTTATCTTTTAACTGGAAGTTTGTACCTTTGGACCGCCTTCATATCCAACTTCTGCTCCCCCACACCCTGCTTCTGGTAACCATATATCTGATCTCTTTTTCTATGAGTTTGTTTGTTTGTTTTGGAAGCATAATTGACCTACAACACTATGTTAGTTCCTGTTACAACATAGTGACTCGATATTTCTATACATTTCAAAATGACCACAATAAGTCTAGTTAGGATATGTCACCTTACAAAGATATTACATAGTTCTTGACTATACTCCCCACACTGTACATTTCATACCGGAGACTCATTTATTTTGCAACTGGAAGTTTGTACCACAGGTATTTCTCTCCTCCCCAGCACCATCCTCCCCTCTGGCAACTACCTGTTTGTTCTCTGTATCTAACTCCGTTTCTCTTTGTTGTTTGTTCATTTGTTTAGTTTTTTAGATTCAACCTATTAAGTGAAATCATACAGTGCTTGTCTTTCTCTGTCTGACTTATTTAAACTTAGCATAATACCCTCTAGGTCCATCCATGATGTCCCAAACGGCAGGATTTCATTCTTGCTCTATTCATTTAATTGTAATAACATTACCTAGCATTTATTAATCCGATACTATATGTGTCTAGAGTAACTGTTCTAAGTACCTGTGGGTATGCCATTTTACAAAGGCACACAAGGACATTAAGAAGCCTGCCTAAGAACACAAAACAATGACCAGTAACGTGACTCTAGAGTCTGTTCATTTGCTCATTTAACCACTACGTTTGAACCCCAGGAAGGAGTATGTGGGAGGAGAAACTGACTTCAGAGGTCTCCTCTAGCTCTTTAGGAAGAGAAATGTTTTTGTTTTGTTTTGTTGTTAAAAGGAAGAAAAAAATTAACCCTTACAAAAGATTGTGTAGCTTCAGTTCCCCAAAGTTTTAGATTTCAAATGCAAAGATCTGTTCTCCAAAACAACCAACTTGTACTCAAAGGAGACAATAGACAGAAAACTAAAGCAAGTGTGAAGTCAGGGTAAAAGGACTCAAACTCACTCTCCATAGGCACCTTCTCCCAGGGTTTGCACCAAGTCCCAGTCTTCCACAAAGGGCACTGCCATGACTCCACTAAGTCCCGCAGCTGTAAAAGCAGGAACCCAGAAAAGACGGTGGATGAGGACACGCTTCAATCATCTGTAAAGCCACTGAGCTCCGCCTCTTGCCGTGATTCTTCAAGGTGAATCACAGCTCCTGGTTTCCCCTTACACCTCATCCATATTTTACCCAAGTCTTTAAAGCACAAGCAAGTATTCTAAACTCTGGCATTTCGTTGGTAACTCACAAGCCCCGTTCCCACGCAAACCGAAGGCTGAAACGCCGCCTTCCAGGCGGCCGAGAAAACGTACCAGTGGCGCGGAGGAGTTGGGGGACCAGTGCTTTACGGTGGGGGACAGGGGAAGGGGGTGAGAGGTGAAGCGTCGGGCTAGAGTAAGGGGATGCGGGATAGTAGAGGAGGAAATAATCGCTACGAGGACCGCAGCCGCTCCTCCCGACCCGCTCACTCCCAGTTCCCACCCCCGCCCCGTGCCCAAGGCCAGGAGGAGCCCGGGGCGGAGCCAAACTGCCCCAAGAAGCGGAAGGAAGGGCTGGGTGACACGCGGACGGTTGGGGCCCAACCTCGGGTGCTCTCGGCCAGCAGAGGAAGTCTTCTCTCCAGTCCCCGTACAACGGGATCTGCCTGACACCCCACTCCTCCACCCTCCGAAACCACCCCTCCGCAGGAGTCTCTCCGATCCTCTAAGGCTCGGCGCTGAGAACTTTCTCTCAACGTGCTCCTCCTAAATCATGTAGCCCCCGAACGCCGGCTCCAGGCGCTTTTCCCCCCTCTACCGGCCGCCCTTCCTCACCAGGCCGTCCTTTGCCCGCCACCACAGGAATCCAAATGCAGGGCTTTTCCCGCCAAAACTTGCTGGCGTCACATTGTCGCAAACGCGCGCTCCCTTGCCGGAAAGCAAGGAGGCGCGCATTCCTGGGCCGGCTGCTCTGCAGATTGGGCCGGCCAGGGCCTGGCGCCTGCAATCCCCGCAGGCTCACGCTGGCCGGGGCTGGGCTACTTGCAAACCAGGACGAGATCCTGGCTGAAGAGGTTTAAGAACTGCCGAGTGCATCGGTGTGAATGACCTCCGGGCCCAAACGCGAAGTGGGACCCCGCGTGTGACCTCGGCCGTCCGTCCGTCCGTCCTCGCGCTCCCGGGGAGAGCAGCACCGCGGGGCTAGCTGCCGCCGCCCCGGACCCCCGAGCACCTCGCCCCGCTGCGTGGCAGGGTAGCGAGGATCACACTCCTTAAGTGCTGTCTCTGTAACTTTAAAGCGCGGCCCACATAAAACTGGAGCCGAGAAGCCAGGGACAGCTGTTGAGCATTGATCCTGTTTAGAATGAAAGGAACTTTGTGATGGGAGCGAGAAGCATCAAATACTGGCTGCACTGTAATGGGGGGGTGGGAAGGCATCGGGATGAAGAAAGCTACTCTTTTGTAGCTGGAGGTAATGTCAGGATAACCAGTTTTACCGTGTCTTGTCCGAACAGGCACCAAAACAATACCTCCACTCAACCTTTTTGAAGGAAGTGCAACTGCATAGCTTAGTTCTACCTGCTCTCTCTTTAATGTGTAAGAAACGGTCAGGTAGAAGCAAAAACGCTGCATTTTACAATGCAAATTTTAAAAGCAGAATAAACAGTTTAGGTGCGAAAGTAAATTCTGAAAAAGGGACTGGCTAGAGAACAAAACAATGTGGAAAAACTGAAATAGATACTCCCTCTCAACAGTAAACTAGACTGGGAACTCAAGGCGCAGGCAAGATCATCTATTCTCCAATTCTTAAAACTGGGCCACATACAGTAAGCATAACTAGCTCTTGATTGTGATACTGGTAAAATAAGTGTAAAATATGTTACACAAAAATGCATACATTTGTTTAAAAGACAAAAAACAAGACCAGAACACTTCGAAATGCTTATGTGAGAAGTTTTTAACCGTGACATCACTGTTTAGGTTTCGTATAATAAGTTTTCCAGATCGTTTACTCCATTTTCTCTAGTTTCTGCACTGCATGCTGCAAACAAAGAATATGAAGAAAGGAAGAGGAGGACTGGACCGGCACAGTTCCTTTGTGTCTAGATAGAATAAAGGTATCTTAACCTGAAAAAAATAAGGCATACACATCTCAGGCAGAGTATCAGTTAAAGAATAGATGCTCACAAAAACCTGTTCCCTTCTGAAACCTTACTAAAATAGTAAATTTTAAGAGTAAATATTAAAATAAATTAATAATGAAATATTAAATTTACTATTTTAAAATAGTAAATGTTTAAAAGGCAATAACCCACAAACACAGAACATGAAAAACAAAATTTTTGCAAAGTGGAAAGTCTTTAGATGAATGGTAATTTAGATGAAAGAAAGATGAATCCTAAAGCCAGCAATGGGAAAGCAGAAAAGCAATTTGGTTTACATCACAGAACTCCCTAAAGGCTCAAGTTGAATTAGTGACAACAGGTACTGAATGAGGTGAAAGTGGGGCTAAAAGAGGGTGAAAGACTATGTATGAAGCGAATAGATCCTTGGGTCCCCTCCCTCCTCTTGTATACAAGGAACGGCCCCTCCCTGAAGCTGGTACTAGACTTGAGAGGGTAAATACATGCTTATCTGAACTGGAGAGCATCAGGCACAGTTAAGGGTTAGGTACCTAACTGAAACCAAAAGGATTAAGTTTATGCACTGAAGGTTGAACCTGTGAGCCTTCTTTCCTCACTTTACTCCCAGAAATCTGGCAGCCTGGCTTGTATCCTTCAGAGGACATAAAAGCCTTCTCAAGGGAATCTTACCTATATAGAAGAAAAGATCTAAAGATACCAATATCAGGGATTTCATAATGTAACAACGCAGCCAGATCACAGGAGAATGAAGCCCACATTCAATAAGCCCCACCCCACCCCAAACCAAACAGACCTTCCAGTCAGCTTTTTAGGGTCCCACTCTTTAATAAGAGCAAACAAGCAAGACTTTGAAAAGGCCTTTAATATGAAAGATGTCCAAACAAAGGAATATTCAAACAAAGAGCTCTTGGATATTTAAAAAAATACATGATAGTAGAAAAAAAGTAAACAAAATAGATAGGTTAGGAGCAAAAAAGTTTAGGAAATCTCCAGAAGGAAGAATAAAGATGGGAAACAGAGGATTAAATATAAGAATATTGGGAGACTAATCTAGGAAGTCCAAAATCCAAGTAACTTATTTTTCACAACAAGAAAGGGAGTCGGGGGAATCCACAAATAACTCAAGAAAATTTCCCAGACAAAAGAACTTGACCTTCCATGCTTTTTCCATACTTCCCATACTTTTCCAAACCTGACTTTTCCAAGTTTAAAGTATCCAGCTTCTGAACACATCATTGGGAAAATTTCAAAATATTACATACAAAGAGAAGATACTAAGAGGTCTGGGGAGGGAGGGAGAGGGAATGGACACATACAAAAAAAATAAGAATCAGAATAGCATTGCATTTCTCAGCATTCAGAAGACAGAAAACAATGGGCCAATGCCTTCAAAAATAATTCTAAGGAAAAGTTAATCCCAACCTGGAACTCTATACCTAGCCAACCTATGAATCGTGTGATGACAGACACTCAAGATATCAAGAAATTTATCTCCCACACACTTTCTCAGGAAGGTAGTGGTGATAAATCAAGAAAGAAGTCAGGGGATTAACACAATATAACAGTGAAAGGATACACCAACCCAAGAGGTGTGTAGCAAACCTAGAGAGTAAACCAATCCAAACTGGAATATACCAAAACAGAAGACATCTCTAAGAATGAATACCTAATGAACTGAACATACTAAAAGGAAGTTGGCACAAATGAAGGCGAGTCTGGGGAGAAATCAGTGACGAGTACAAAACACAAGTGAAAAATCTCCCTCCAAAAAAAAGTTACGCAGAAAAAAAAAAGTAGTAACAGTATATATACCACATGGCCTAGTTGTGAAAAGGCTTAAGGTAAAAACTACTGAGTTAACCTAAACCATAACTATAATAGAGCCTTGAGATGGTAAGAATATGTGTGTCCATGGGAATAGGAGGATGGTGAAAAAGAACCAAATCCTCCATTTCCACACCAGAAAGTCAACAGATGATACCTAAAATTGAAAAACCAACACATAGCAAAATAAACCAAGTCATTTAATGATATGGAGGTAAGTAATATGAGAATCAGCTGAGTTGAAAGTGGGTACCTCTGGGGGGTTGGAAAACAGTGTTGTCGCTTTTTAGAATTATTTGATTTTCTTTTACACTAAGTTCACTGTAACAATGGAAATTAGAAGTAAATTTTTAAAAAATATAGCTTCATGTAGCCTAGAAAGTAACAAAATTAAAATCATAAGAGTAACAACTACAGTGATAAAGTGTTATCCCATTCCTACAGAGGCAAATCGCTAATGATCTCTAAATGGTATTACTCATATTGGTTAAAAAAACAAACAAACAAAAAACCCACCTCTGAATAACCTCTTCCACTAGGGAGGAATTCTGTATATAAATCAAGTCATGTATTTACATATAGTAAATCAAATCTTACATCAGATCTAAATCTCACCCACAGTTGAAGCACCTGGTACATAAACTGGCTTGGAAGGCTGCTTCCTGGGTACACAGGTAGACCTGAGCATACCTTTAGGAGCACCATTTTGACTTATCTGAAAGTCATGTCATTGCTCCTGTTTCTTAAACAGGTAACAGTAAAGAGTTACCTTGTATTTTTTTTTTTAATAACTAAGGGTTTATACACATCACTGACATATGTCTTAAAATACATAAAATACCCTATTGTAACTGAACATAAGGCTGTTTGTCCTGACATTAAATATAGATGGAACTCCTGGGCTTCCCTGGTGGCGCAGTGGTTGAGAGTCCACCTGCCGATGCAGGGGACACGGGTTCGTGCCCCGGTCTGGGAAGATCCCACATGCCGCGGAGCAGCTGGGCCCGTGAGCCATGGCCACTGAGCCTGCGCGTCCGGAGCCTGTGCTCCACAACGGGAGAGGCCACAACAGTGGGAGGCCCGCATACCGCAAAAATAAAAAAAATAGATGGAATTCCTGTGCTTTTTGTAGCTAATTTGGCAAGGGCTTCAGAACCAGATCATGGAGCTTGTTAGTGGTATATAATAACAAAGAGGCTGAGACTAAGGGAGAGAGAAGCTTACCTTTAAATAATCACAACAGTTTTAGTGAATGAGCTAAAGGAAATCGCTAAAGGATAAGTGAGAGTACTGAAAAGCTAGATTTCAGATAGATATGTATGGTTACAAATCAGCTAATTCAAAAACACCTACTGACCATCAAGTTCTATATACAATGTTGGAGGAGTTTCTTCCTCTCCATTGAGAATAATTTCACTGTTTGCCTTAAGTCTTCAAAACTACTGATTTAGTATCACTGGATTTACTCCTGCTCAAAAACAAAAACACCTTGCTAGTCCCAAAGAATACTGGTGAGATCAGGTCTCGCTAGCCACCTTCTGTCGCTTGTAGTCAAAGAGCCTCTAAGGACAAGAGATGTTGAGAACAGAGACATGATGGCAATGCAGCTGCCTTTCCTGCCCAGAAATGGCACACCTCTGGTCCCACAAACTTTTATTCATTCAGTAAAAGCTTACTGAGCACCCACTATGTGCAAGGCATTGTGCTAGGTACTGCAGTTTTTGAAATGACAAAATTGTTTATATATGTAGGATCTGAGCTAGTCCTTGATAGCTCTCCTGACTGGAGAGAGAAAGACAGAATGCCCCTCTGTGGCTCATTTAGGGAGCTAAGAGCACAGATGAGGTTTGTTTTCTGTCCTTCTATCAGCCCAGCACAAACTTTAGGCTTCCTCAAATCAGTTATAAGTCAAAACAAATAAGGCACATTTTTAAAAAAATTCCCCCCTTTAATTGACCAAAGTAAAGCCATGACATTTCATTTGGTAACCTGCTCAGAATTATAAAGATCATTCCATTTGGCTCAGCCCATACTGCCCAGGACAAAACCTCCAGACAATTCTAATCTCATCGCGCTCTGTTCTTATAAACTGCATATTTTTAAACCATCTTCAGCGCCCTAAATGTGACACACTCAGTGCGAAGCAGATCAGAGCCGAACGGACGTAACATTTATGTCCTTGACAAGCCTCGATTATCCAGGTCCTTCACCTGCAACAGAAAGGTATCAGTTTAATATTTACAATCATCAGGTCAACAATGGGAGAGCTTCTCTACTGAGCTGGGTTCACCCAGATGGGGACAGATTATGTTGGATTATGCTGCCTGGTTTGGCTCTGGTGTGGGACTAGCTACTCTTCCAAATACAACAAGAGTTCTCAACCTTTTCTTACGTAAGAGATATAACACACTTCTATGTGACTCTCTATGCCACAAGTTCTTCAGCGGGAGAGAAGAAAATGTAGTTCGAAAACACACACACACTCTCCTTCTCTCCCTCTCTCCCTCCCTCTCTCTCCCCCCACCGCCCCAAGACTGACAATCACTAAAACAGATCAAGTCTGGCTCCAACTGGAAAAACATCACTGTAACCACTTCCAGGATGACAGAAGACTGGAGTGTCTACTTTCTAAGAACAATCTAAAATAAAAATAGAAAAATTCTAAGTGAGTCACAAGCTACTTTTTCGACATTAGAAATATCCTTATTTTATAAACATGTGGCCCCATTTTTAAGCACCAGAGCTGCTTTCTCAGTGTTACATCTGCTCACCTTGTATATCCTGACCAGCCAGTGTTCTGTGGTGTATGCTTCCTCCAGGACATCAAGCTCAAAGTCTTTATTCCCAATCTCAGCATTCCGAACACGGTCATAGCCTAGTGGACGCTCTAGAAAGTGACAAAAATGGAGACACACATCTTTCTACAGTGCTGATTTCCTACAGAAATACTAAGTCAACTTGATTAATCATCCCACTGGAATGTTATTCCCTAGCATGCAGTTTGTTTAGAGAGTAGGGCCTGCAGAAAAGGACATCAGTTAGTAAGGGCAAATCAAGTGTTACCCTAACTCACGTCCTCTCCGAGATGATGCTTGGCAGAGTGTATGGAGGTCATCTCTTCTAAGAGACAGAGGGCTGACTTCCAAGCACCTCTGTTCCTGAGGATTACCACCCATGGCCTCTGTGATACACTAGCAACCCTTCTGAACCTATCAGATGTCACAGGCCTGCATCTAATTCAAAAATAGTCCAAACTGCAGAACTAAGAAAGGTAAGAAGTCAGAAAGAGTGACTTAATCAAATTACTTTCAACTTATCTGAAGAAATGTAAAGTCCTTTATCTCGCTCTATCCCCTTTCACATTCCTTTCTCCACTACAATACCGTTTACTGAGAGGCAATAAAAAGTAATGGGCAAAAGCATAAAAGCTAAAGCCAGACTGCCTGAGTTTAACCTGACTCTGCACTAGTTATGTGCCTTTGGGCAGTTAAGGAACCTACTTGTACCTCAATTTCCTCATATATAAAATGGGAACAATATTAGTATCAACCTTTTGGATTGTTGTAAGGATTAAATGAATTAGTAGATATAGAGCACTTAAAGCAGTGCCTGGCATATAAAAAACACTGTATGGGGCTTCCCTGGTGGCGCAGTGGTTGAGAGTCCGCCTGCCGATGCAGGGGACGCGGGTTTGTGCCCCGGTCCGGGAAGATCCCACATGCCACGGAGCAGCTGGGCCCATGAGCCATGGCCGCTGAGCCTGCGCGTCCGGAGCCTGTGCTCCGCAACGGGAGAGGCCACAACAGTGAGAGGCCCGCGTACCGCAAAAAAAAAAAAAACACTGTACGTGTTAGCTATTACTGTTGTTACGTTGTTATTAACACTATCAGGAATCACTCACTGGCTTCCGTGTAGACCTGTCCAAAGCGGTAGTAACACATCTTGTACATGAGGCAATTGAGCAGCACTGGAGAACCCTCACGGTCCACACGGAATTCCCCAGTTGGAGTATAATAATCGTGTTCCTTGATATGTTTGCCTGTATCTGTGCTCCCTCCAATCCGGACCATCCACAGAAATTTGTTGATGTCTAGAAAAAAAAGAAAAAGAAAAAACTGCTATTATCACAAAGGTTGCTGGAGCTAAATCACCTAATGAAAGGTCACTATGGCTAAGGAAATTCCCCCAAATACTTTTCTAACGGAGTATAGTACCATTTAACTCTAAGTTATAAAAATAACAAAGCTAATGTATGGTCAAAACTTTTTTCCTCAAAATATACAGCTTTTCCTATAGACTTTCCTGTAGACTCCTAAAATCCTATGCTATTGGCCCAGACTTAAGTCATAACTGAAGTTAGTCCCAGGTATTAGCTAGGGCTAAGCTGTCCAATATACTATTAGCCACATGTAGCTGCTGACACTTGATATGTGGCTAGTCCAAATTAAGATGTGCTGTAAGTATAAAATACATGCTGGATTTCTAAGACTTAGTCCAAAATAAAACAAAAAAAAGTGGGTAAAATATTTTGGTTACACATTAATGTTTTAGATATATTCAGTATAATAAAATTATTAAATTCACTTTCCCTGTTTCTCTTTACTTATTTTGATACGGCTAATAGAAAAAAAAATTTTTTTTAATAAATTTATTTATTTTATTTATTTATCTTTGGCTATGTTGGGTCTTCGTTGCTGCGTGTGGGCTTTTCTCTAGTTGCGAAGACCGGGGGCTACTCTTCCTTGCGACGCGTGGGCTTCTCGTTGCAGTGTCTTCTCTTGCTGCGGAGCACAGGCTCTAGGCATGTGGGCTTCAGTAGTTGTGGCACATGGGCTCAGAAGTTGTGGCTCGTGGGCTCTAGAGCACAGGCTCAGTAGTTGTGGCGCATGGGCTTAGTTACTCCACAGGATGTGGGATCTTCCCAGACTATGGCTCGAACCCCTGTCCCCTGCATTGGCAGGCGGATTCTTAACCACTGCGCCACCACGGAAGCCCCGCTAATAGAAAATCTTAAATGACATAGGTGGATCCCACATGTCATTGGACAGGAATGACCTAGGGAGTAGCAGCTTTACCAAAAAGGTAGAGAAGAGAGAATGTGCTCCCTCTTGACCTACAGTTGCAAAGTTACAAACTTCTAAAGCACATGTATGAGAAGTCAACATTTCTATGTCAAACACACTACCAGGCTCCATAAATACTGATAGCACCATCAACTCAGGTTATCTCTTAGAATATGTCACTCCCTGTACCTCCCCCAAAGGCTTTAGGAAAATAGACGATTAGTATAAGGTGAATCATTGATCCATAAGAAAAGATTCCTACTGCCCTACTAAAAAGGGTTCCAGGGAATATCACAGTGGTGAAGAACACAGACTCTGGATCTGGACTCTGGATAAACTGCCTGGGTTTGAATTCCCACACTGCCAATTCTAGGTGGGTGACCCTGAACAAGTTACTGAACCTCTCTGTGCTTCAGTTTCCTCATATGTCGAATTAGAAAAACGAGAGTATCTGCAACGATAGGGCTGCTACAACATTATAAGTAAGAGCATGTTACCTTACATATTGTTTGTCACATAGTAAGTATTCAAGAAATAATATTATTATCCTCATGGAATGTCTGCAATCGTACCTCCATCTTTCAAATGGAAAACCTGAAGCACAGAGACTTGCCTAGACCACACAACCAGAAATAGGACCAAAAATAAAACCCCAGAGCATCAACTCAACTATCTTAGAGTACTGATTTTATAGCTCCCTGGCAGGTACGTCTGAAGCAAAAAGCTGACAAGCTTTGAGAACGAAGAGTGCACAGCAAAAGAAATGATCAACAAAATGAAAAGGCAACCTATGGAATGGGAGAAAATATCTGTAAACCATATATCAAATAAGGGGTTAATATCTAAAATATATAAGGAACTCATACAACTCAATAGCAAAAAAAAAAACCCAAATAATCCAATTAAAAATGGGCAAAAGACCTGAAAAGACATTTTTCCAAAGAAGAGATTCAAATGGCCAACAGGTACATGAATGAAAAGGTGCTCAACATCACTAATCATTAAGGAAACACAAAACTACAGTGAGGCATCACCTCATACCTGCTAGAATGGCTCTCGTCAAAAAGACAAAAGACATGCTGGTAAGGATATTAAGAAAAGGGAATACTTGTGCACTGCTGGTGGGAATGTAAATTGGTACAGACACCACAGGAATGAGTAGGGAGGTTCCTCAAAAAATTCAAAATAGAACTACCATGTGATCCTGCAATCCCACTTCTGGGGATATATCCAGAAGAAATGAAATCAATATCCCAAAGAGATATCAGCAGTCACTGCAGCATTATTCACAATAGCCAAGACATGGAAACAACCTTAGTCTATCGACAGATGAACAGATAAAGAAAATGTGAGATATATATACGTATCATGGAATACTAAAGATTTCAGGGAACTATCCATTTCTACCACATACGTGTGTACATTTGCATATATAAAAATACATATGCACACAAACATACATACATACACAAATACTTTTCTGTACTATTTGGATAAATTATTATTATTAGCAAGAAAAAAACCTATAATCACACACAACCAAATGGTGCTGAAACAATTGTTTGTGAAAGTTCAAGTCCATGGGACCACATCCCTGCTATCATCATTCTTCCTCTGCTTGTACAAGACACACCACACATAGAAACTAGTCTTATTACTTTATACTGACACGTTACATATACTATCCAGGTGGATTTGTTAAGTCTGTCTGTATCAGAAGCCAGACATAATCTAAAATCTGAACATCTCTAAGAAGCAACCACATATTCAAAGAAAATTAAGACAGAAATATGAGGTAATTATTAACTGCAGAAAACAAGTTATTCTAGATAAGAATGTAAACATGGTGTACAGGTTGACTCAGCAGTAAATAATACTTACTTAGTCATGATGAAAACACTTTATCTGGATTTAACCAAAAACTGATCATTAACTCTACTGAGAAGATGAAAGACAGAAAGGGGGAGGGGATCATACAAAGAACTAAATTCCTTATCTTAATAAGAAGTTGATACAGGGTATCTAAAATGATCAATCAATGAATAGCAGGATATACATATTATTTAGAAATACGTACATAAGTACTAGAAGAAATAACTGAAGGAATAATTTTCCTGGGAACTGATGTTATAAGGTAGTTTAGGGGCAGAGGACTACCATTTTTTATTATAAACCTTCAGAAGTATTTAACATTTTAAAATATAAACAGGTATTGCTTTAATTTTTTTAAGTTTTTTTTAAGGCAGAGAACTATATTTGGATGATTCTTCTAAACATACGATTTTGCTAATAATCATAGGGAACATGGTTAACATATGCCATATAAATATATATATATAAAACATTTTAAGTTGGCAGATGATTCTATGGCTTAAACCCACTAAAAAATGTTAATTCTAAAGCTCATTTTCAGAAGCCTTATATTCTCTATTTTTCACTGGTTGTGGAACTACTCCTAGGTCTTTAGACAATTATAGCATGCCATACCTACATGAGAAGAATTCTTTATATCTACTTCCTACCTGTTGCAAAAAAAAAAAAAAAAATCAAAATAACCAAACCTCAAGTTGCAAATACTTAGAAACTTCCCCAACTAAGAAAATACATTAAGATATTGGTAAAAGGATAGAAAAATAGGAGATTCATCTAGTTTTCTTAGAATCTATGCCTTGTAGCTAGAAATAGAATCAAGTACATTACCATCAGAGGAATACCCAGTAAGTCCTCCAAAAATGACCAGCACATAGCTAACATCAAGCTCCCTCATGATCTCATAGGCTTTTTCTTCTGTGGATGCCATTGCCTAGAAAAACACACACACGTTTCTCAGCGCAAAATTCCAGGCCATATGATCCCTCATGGAGAAGTATTTCCCACTAGACCCTGTGCATCAAACACTCAAATGACCCCTCCACCTTACCTGCCCTACTCGAGAAATATGGGTATTATTCCATGTGTTGTTATCCACTAAAATAGTCCGATTCGCCATAGCTGTAATCTGGTAGCCATAATCCCACCATGACATGACCTTCGCATCCTGAAAGAAGAATGGGAGATGGAAATAACAAGCTTCTCACTGCCTCCAAAATCAAATACAAGAGAGGTGGACGGGCATCTGACAGGAAGTGAGATATTGCTAATTAATCAGTTTCTTCACAGAATAACATATGCCCAACAAGAAAATACATCTTGGTGCCTGGTCCTACATTTACATACCATCATGAAATCTCAACGCAAATTATACAACACAACATTGCCAATACTTTCATCTCAGATCATCTTACACAAACAAGCATAATGGTGCGGGAGGTGTAGTGGGCTGTGCAGTATTTCCAAATATACAGCGTGGTGTCATCAGATAACCGTATTAAATAAATGACCAAAAACAAAGTCACAATAATCAGTTACTAAAAAGAAGGGGGGTGGGGGAGGGGGAACAAAGCACAGGATAGGACGAAAAAGGATTAAGAAATTCTTGTAAGAATCTAACTCAGAAGTGCCATTCCCAGTAGCTATTGGAAAGAAAATCACTTCAGATTCTCAAATGGTATAATCCAAAATGTTAAAAGTGGTTATCATTAGGTGATCCTTTATGGAAAATTTATGTCTCCTTTTTCTTTGCTTTGCTCCTATTTTCCGATTTTTCTACAATAAATATGCATTATTTATTAACTATTTTTCTTCTTTTATAATTGGGATGGCCTACCTCATGATAAAATCACCATGCTGTCAATACAAGTGTCCAAGCAGAGTGCAGATAATTACCAGTAAAGGTCGCTTACAGAAAAAATCCTGAATTCAATGGAGGTTGACCTTTAAGGCTCATTCAACACCAGGTTCGATAGTTCCAATTTCTCCGAGCTTTCCACCCATCTAAAAGCTATTTGATTCACTATAACATCAAATGTCTCTCCCTTCCTCCTACCGCACAATCCCACGCCTCCCAAATCTTCACCTCTGGAGTATTGTGACGAAGCCAATAGTATGCTTCTCGGAAGTCATCAAAAATGATCCTACTACCATCCCCACCACGAGCAGACAGCACAATGGACGGAGAAGAGTAGGCCTCGCTGGTCACCCAGGTTGAATGAAAGGTATAGGTGATGAGAAAGAAAGCCATGACGAGTATCATGCCACTTGCCACCTAGACAAGGAAGAAGAACTGTGTTGTAAACCAAATTAAATTTACGTAACACGGAACAGCTTCTTACGCACAGTCAGTAATATAGATGAGATGACTCGGAATAAATTAGAGGCTGTATGAGTTCACTCACACCTCTTGTGACAGTGCCCTACTTTACTCCCCCTCAAACAAACAAAATACCAATGCAGACACACACACACACACACACACGCAGTTCCCCAAGCCAGTTCTTTGCGTTGCTTAATTCTCACCTCATTCTTAATAGGGTAGGTAGAATCCTGTTGTTTCTTGTTCTTCTTGTCTGGTCGACTTATGTCCAAATTCTTCATATAAGTGGACAGCACCTGAGAGACTCCAATGCCAGAAAGAATGCACATAACAGGCGCCAACACTAGCATCAGACGCACCTAAAAAAAACAGGAAGCAAGATCACAATCAGTGTTTTACAAATTACAGATTTCAACCTATTAGTAGATGACATCAATTTAGGGGTTTTCAACAAACATGATTTGTCAGTGGAATGGAACAAAATAGAAGAGAAAATACTTGATACGTCTATAGTAGAATATATATTTTTTTTAAGTTTGTTTTTCAGGTCTACATGTATATATGTATACCCTGAGCAATGATATGATATAAAATGTATTTCTTAACTGTGGTTTGGGATCAAAAAAGTGTGAGAAGCACTGACTTAACTGCAATATATAAACTCTCTTCTCTCTTTTAACAACCTAGCACTCAGAACCCAGGCCTTTAAGAAAAAAACATCATCTCCCTTTTTAAGACACCAGAAAGAGAGGGGAAGGAACCCATCCAGGGTCAATTTCTTCAACAAGTGACAAAGCACCTCTCCCTAACATGAGGGCTAAGAATCCAAGGAAGGTGGGCCCCACAATCAGAATGTATGAGCGCCCCATACATTCCTGGGAAGGATCAACAACAGTGAGCAGCTTTACCACGCAGCCCCTCAAGCGCTCAGAGGGAAGCCCCTGCACAGCATCAATACTGAACCTGCCATGCAGGGGGACGAAGAAAACCCTCAGAGCTAGGGGTGGAAAGGTTCGCTAAGACTGCAGGCATTCATTCCTCACCATCACAGCTGAAAAGTACATGCTGGTCACACCATACATGATGATGAAAATCCGGGCATCAGACAGGTTGCTAAAGCAGTAATAAAGACCAACTACAAAAGTAAAAGTAAAAAGAAGTGAAAAGCTGAAAAAACAATCATAGATACATGCAAAGATGTTACTACGGCACTCTTTAAAACAGCAAAAAATCTGAAACCACATAAATGTCCAACATTAAGGATGTAGTTAATTACAGAATATTTATAAAATAGAATAAAATACATCAATTAAAGTACTGCTGTGGAAGTTTATGGACCATATGCCTTCCTCTTTACACACCTCTGTACTTAAAAAACTAACAAATGATATATCTTAAATATTACTTCTCTAAAGTAATACTAAATAACAAATTATCATGATTATGAAATTTTAAAAGTCAGAGCAAAAACTAGCACCTGACTTCTAATCAATAAATAAATGGATGAATATACATCAAAGCGTTAACAGTAGCAACAGGTGTGTGGTGAGAACTCCTGAAATTTTACTTTTTTAAATATTTGTCTATATTTTTACAAATGACAACTTACTTTCATAATAAGAAAAAAAAGTTATTTTAATAAAAAGCAAAGTAAAGTCTCTACCACTGGTAAATTCTAAGACATATCTGAATTGGCCAGAAGATAAGTTAGATGAAGAGGTTTTACAGTCAGCTATGCCTATTCTCAAAATTCAATACTGCCAAGAAGACAAATGGGGAGAAGTCAGGGATGAGGGGTGGAGTATTCTAGAAGCACTCAAAAACCTTGAACTAGGGCTGAACTGTAACTTATGATACAAATGAACAGAAAACTGTGAGACTCAACTTGCCAGTATCTGCAATTGTTCAACTTCTGACTTCTACTCTGCTTCAAATATTAGAAAAATGTGCTTAGCCATCCTCTGTACTGCATAGATAAACAGGCAAAAAACAAAAACAACAGCAAAAGCACAAGGATGAGGGTATTTTACTTATTTTGAATCAAATGATGATTCTTAGAAAGAAGACCACTTCAGAACAAGGCAGACAGACCTGGAAACATGAAGACGAGAAGCTGCAGGTCGAAATAGTACGAGGACCAGGTCGTAGGCTGATGCTCAGACACAGAGGCGATGATGGGGATGTTGTTCTTAGCATAAGAAGGATCCAGCAGTGAGTAGAAACGCCCTGTCCAGGGAGATATTTTTCCTGGCAGCAAAGAGGCAACAAATATTTCACAATTACTTCTGAAACAAAATAACATGTGATCCTTACTAATCACAACTTTCCATTTTAATGAGCTTCTCTGAGACAGAGGAGGACTAGGTTTTTGTTTACATGCCACCAATACTTTGAGAATTTCACTCCTTCCTTTCTTTCAAACTTGAGAGTACTTTTGTCAGCACAGTCAGTAGAATAAAGTCAGGTTGTATATAAACTCAGAGAGAAGGGAGGCAGAGATACTTCCTAGAAGGGTTTTAAGACAAATTTGGTCAAACCAAAGCCAATGCTATAAGCTAAGTCGCTCAGTCCTCCAGTGCTGCTCTGAATACACAGAGTCTTGGGCAAAATCAAATCAGACTCTGAGAAGTGTACGTGAGGAAGATGAAGAGAGGAGGAAAACGTGGCATGCTACCCAAACTAAACAGTCACAGTTCTGTCATATGGGATTAGATGAGGCCACACTGTAGGGCAAAAGCAATGTTAGGATTTCTCCCACCCTACACACACATACACACACACACACACACACACACACACACACAAAGAGGAGGAAGATCAGCATGGTAAAATACAGTCCTGTCACCAAGTGTAGAGCTGATCTAACATGATTTTCTTTCTATGCTGAATCCAGACACTGGCTGACAAGAGGATTGAATGTGCAGAAGTTGGACTTTATATGCTTGAAATCAAGAGAAATAGGAGGAAAAGAATGAATCTTTCTGTGGCCAGGAAATAACCCATATTGGAGTTTATTCTATGTTCATACCCATTTACACTTAATACTAAAAGCCTTCCCTACCTGTCAGCATGAGGAGAGCTCCCACGGTGAGAAGGACAAAGCCTACCAGGGAGATGACACTTCGGAAGAGAACTTCAAATTGCTGTGGATTCAACTTGCTGCGTAGATAATCCACAAAGGCATGGATCTGGCAGAGACCAAAGACCCCAAAGGCTGCCATGTGCTCTGACGAAAGGACGGGCTGTAGATGAAAGCATATGAGACTGTTAGGAAAAGAATGGGTCCAGCCTGGACCTGAATTATCCTGACCAACTTCAGACCAAAGGGTCCAATGAGTTCTAAGGCCACCAAGGAATTAGGACCGATCTAGAGGAGGGTCTAATTCACCTGCCTCATTTTCCAAAGAATATTTTGAGTCCCCCAAAGTGTACCACACTCTATCATTATCACATCTCTGGCCTTTGCTCAGGCTATTTCTTGAGCCTCGATTGCAATTCTCACTTTCCCAAAATTTGCATTCACGGAAATTCTGATCATTCAAGGCCCAATGCAAATACCATTTCCTCCTAATCTACCAAACTGAAATCCATCACTCTCCTCTATACTCCACACACTTTAGATCTCTTCCAAAACTTA
This sequence comes from Hyperoodon ampullatus, assembly GCF_949752795.1. Taxonomy (NCBI): domain Eukaryota; kingdom Metazoa; phylum Chordata; class Mammalia; order Artiodactyla; family Ziphiidae; genus Hyperoodon; species Hyperoodon ampullatus. The sequence goes on from NC_136920.1 coordinate 89,904,365, forward strand.
GACCAATGGTCTCAAACTCCACCAGGCATCATAATCACGGCAGGGGACAGGAAGGGGGGGTGTTTAGACAGACTGCTGAGCCCCACCGCCAGAGTTTCTGATTCAGTAGATCTGTGGCAGGTCCCCAGAATTTGCATTTCTAATGAGTTCCCAGATGCTGCTGACACTGCTGGTCCAGGAACTACATTTCTAGAACGACTAGACCACAGACTAGTGGTTCTAGAAGCATGTGCTTCTTTCCCAACAAGACTATGACTTCCTTAAGGACCAGAACCACATTTTTACTTTTAACATTTCCCAGGTATTAGCAAATTGCATACAGCAGGTGATCAGTAAAGAAAAGCTTGCTGACCTGAATAAGGGTTCCACTTTCATAAAAATTTTACATGAGAAATCACACATACCACGTTATTCTCTGACTTAATAGCTGTCTCTTAACCCTGTGGGGTAATGTGGTTAAAAGGTTCAGGCTTTGCTTGCTAAAGAACTTTCACTTAGGCCCGATTAAGAAGTTCAGGAGTCATTACTATTAAATGGAGTCATTTGCATTAAAAAGGACTGAAAAAGATAACTGTGATCACTCACATTAACTCAGCTCATCCAAAATATCCCTCCTCCTCCCATAAACCTAAGCCAAGTTAGGAGTCATTAAATTCAAACTTCATGAACAAATATTAACACACTCCAGGAGGCAGACTTTAATGACCAATGACTCTGTTGCTTCAGTTAACAGAAGCAGTGTTAGCAAGGTCAGACCTGTGAATAACTTTTACTATCCTCACCAGAATCCAAGATAAATCAATTTAGTTGGAGCTGCTTACAAAAAGTGGAAGAAGCTAAAAACCCCACTCGGTCTAGGGCTCACCTGGAAACCCACAAAGGAGATCTGCATGGAAAGAATGGTGCCCAGGCAGTAAACAGTACAGTAGGCCACATAGATCCGGTGGGAGAAACGTCCTGTGAGCATCAGCACCAGTACATGAAGCGGGATCAAGTTGATCAAGAACACATAACCTCCCCATGAAGAGACCTAGGACAGGATAAAAAAGAAAAGTTCGTCTGAGCATTCCTCCTTGGATCACCACCACTGTACCTTAGGATGTTACCTGTGACCATTTTTTTTGGGGGGGGGGGTACACGGGCCTCTCACTGTTGCGGCCTCACCCGTTGCAGAGCACAGGCTCTGGACGTACAGGCTCAGCGGCCATGGCTCACGGGCCCAGCCGCTCCGTGGCACGCGGGATCCTCCCGGACCGGGGCACAAACCCGCGTCCCCTGCATCAGCAGGAGGACTCCCAACCACTGCACCACCAGGGAAGCCCTACCTGTGACCTTTTTAAAGAACATCTCTTTACAGTAACCAAAAATTTTATTTACACCAAGTGGTTTAAAGAGTTTAAATAATTGACTTCTTTAAGTAGGAAAATCAAATTAACACCCATTACTGTAACTCAATCCTCTGTTTGCTATGGCTCCTGCCATCACGATCACAAAACAAGAGGACCCCACCTCTCAGCATTAATCTGGATACACCCTACGGTAAGGTCACACAGAGGATTTAGGGATTCAAGGGAAACGTGAGCAAGTGGAAGCAGTTAAGGAAAGAAGTCTCGGTGTTTACAAGATTGAACAGAAAAAAATATATGTCAGGAAAGGAAAAATTTAAGGGGAACACACCAGCAAAGAGAGTTGGCCAACCAATATATACCTACAGGAAATATAGTATCTGGAAACCTTTAAAAATTAAAAAAATTATCTCTATCTTGCTATTATACAACGGATATCCCTGCCTGCCTTGGATTAGGCTTTGTATGGACACAAGAGACTATATAAAGACTTTTAGCCTCTAGTTCACGGTCTCAAAGCCCAAGAGCTACTTCCAATTTATATCAGTTGATCCCAATAGGTATTCAGACACAGAGAGACTCCTGAAAGTAGGGAGTGAGGAGTTACCATGTAGAAATAAGCAAGGGCACACTTGGCTGCCCAATAGATGGAACCAGTCTTTACTGCTTTGATCCACATGTAGTAGGTGAGTAGCATGCAGAAGATGGCAATCCCTGCAGAAGGAACACAAAAATTCAGTAAAAGGCCACGCTGGAAGAGTATTTAATACTGTTCTGGAACAAACTACCTGGATTCATATCTCAGACCTACTACCCATTAACAATGTAATTACTCTACCTCCCTTTGTCTCAGTTTCCTGTAAAAGAGTCCACAATAGTATCTACTTCATAAAACTATTGTGAAGACAAATTTAACTATTGCATGTAAAGCACTTAGAACAGTATCTAGCATGTAGCAAGCACTCAGTAAGTATTAGTCATTATTACTACTATTCTTTCCAGGCACTAAATTCCCTGCTGTTTCAGTCCTAAAGATATCCCGTGCTATCAAGCACCAGCCTGCCTCTACATCTTACCACAGGCTGGTCCGTATGCCCTGACTGCCTCTCTCCTTAGTATCTGCCTAACGAAGTTCCAACTTCAGGGCCCAGTTCAAATACAACTACTTCCAAAAAGCCTTCCGTGATCCCCAAATCTGAATTAATCTCTCCTCTCACCACATTCCCAAAGTACTCTGTTCACCCTTCTCTCATGGCCCATAATACTATCTGCCCATTATTATTTATTTTTATAGTCTACATTAATCTGTGTTAATAGATTATGGGCTAACATAATTTTATTCATTATCTATCCCTATAATTCCTTAATTATAAGCCAATACTCCTATTCATTAACTATCTTTATAGCACCTAACACTGTTTTACCAATAACATTCAATAAATACAGGTTGAATTGGAAATAAGTCAATAAAAGTCACTATAGTTTTAAGAATATCCATTCCTCTCATCTAGGAAAATGAAGCAAATGATTACAATGTTAAAACAATAGTACCAACCAACACTAAAACTTAACTCTACTTTTAGGAGTACAGAGATGAGCCAAAGGCCTTATATAAGGAAATTACCAGCTACCTTTCTAGAGGGAATGACAGAGAGAGAATATAAACTTGTCTGAGGTCTCTTCCTGCCCATTTTTTTTTTTGGATGTGGACTGTTTTTAAAGTCTCTATTGAATCTGTTACAGTATTGCTTCTGTTTTATGTTTTGTTCTCCTGGCCGAGAGGCATGTGGGATCCTAACTTCCCGACCAGGGATCAAACCCACACCCCCTGCACTGGAAGGCAAAGTCTCAACCACTGGACCGCCAGGGAAGTCCCTTCCTGCCCATTTCTAATCTTCTCAGCCAGACACCATTTTTGCTATCACTAAACAACAGATTTGAACTCAGATTCTACTGCACTTCATGAAGCTCTACTGGATAATGAGGTGAACAGATCCTCTTCAGCACTTTAAGTCTTACCTTCATTATCATAGGAGCCAGCCACAGATCGGGAGATATAGCCAGGAACTACAGCAATCATGGCTGCAGCAAGAAGTCCAGCTCCTGCATCCTGTAAGACAAGAGGGGTAACAGGAAGTTAACACCAATACATCTATGAAAGAGAAGAGAGGGTCCACTAGTCCATTCTGCTTACAATGGGCCCAGAGAACAGTCTGACACTTTCCACGGTAGATGTGATGCTAGAAATGCTAGAAATGTTTGCAGCACAAGAAAGCTACATACTTCACAACCAATTCCCCGCGATGATGGCAAGTCTGAAACTGAGTACACACATGCTAAGAACAGACAAATCATGTAAGCTGTCAGATGCTGTCCCTGAATGGGCTGTTTGGCTGGAGTATCCCCAGACTTATGAGTCCCTACCCGTAACAATATCTGCACACCACAGGAACACCAGTCACCCCTCTACAAGGTATTCAAGGACAATCAAAGGAAGACCATATGTATTTGAGCTAAAAAGCTGACAAAGACAGGTGACAATCTCTCTGGACTAAAGATGCCAGGAGCTTAGATAATAAAGCTGGAATATTCCTAGGCAATCTGTGAACTCAGGAGAGAGGAACAACAAAGTATAAACCACACTCCAAAAAAGGAAGGACTTGTCTGTTCGTAAGAGTCAAATTTGGAACAAGGGCAGCAAGGAGAAGGATGAAAACGTTTCCAAATTAAACTCAAGTTTCCCAAGCCCTCCCACTAGTTTATCACCTCTAAGGTAACTCCCTGACACCATAGCCACAAACTAAGAATAGCATCCAAGGAGCCAGGGCCAGCAATGCAGAAACCTAGAAAAAGAGAGTCAGTATTATGGAGTTTACTACAAAAGCCAAGTGGTTTAAGAATTTTTAAATAAACATTTGAAAAAAAAATTAACAAATAATTGCTAACTGTCCATTTCCAGTAGGAAGAACTAACCACTTTGGAACGCTTCTTGTAGTTATTTTTCCTCTCCCTTAGATTGTGAGGTAATTCAAAATCTAAACCTCATTTTAAATATTTTTTTCCCATATGTAGCAATTTATATTTGACCTTCATATGTTCTCTTATAAGGATAAACAGTTGCTAATGATAAGAAATCACATATTCTAGGGAGGGGCTGGGGTAAACTCAGTAATTCGGCTCAGCAAAAGCTGTCTTTAGCCTCTGGCTCTCTGCCCTTCTAAGGCTCTCAGTCCCCCACCCTTTAGCATCAACTTGAGAGGTTCAACAACATTCATTCCCAAGCCTCCTGTCACCCCAAATCCTTCACCTTGAGCTCTTTGGTAAGGTGGTACGTGACGATGGTGGTGAAGGAAGAGAAGAGAGGGGCCAGGAACACACAGACATTCCGAATGTCGATGGTGATGTGGAAAAAATGGAGGACATGGTAGATTGCAGCAGAGGTGATCATTAAGCCTGTAACAAGAAGAAGAAAGGCCAATAGGTTATCCTAATAAGACAAAGACCTTAAGGGAAAGAGAAAGGGAAAATCCAAGTATCAATAAAGTGATAACACAGGTTTTGACAAACCACCAGAAATACTAATACAGCAACTGCAGGAGGCCTATAAATTTCTCTCCTATGGATTCAAGCAGAAGTCCAGAATTTATGAAAAACTACCCATTCCCGCTCTCCCATACATGTTCTCCCTTCTATATAAGATCTACTTTTAGGAATCTGCAATCAGAGTGAAATTACAAGTGTCACAAAACGAAGATATTAGAAATAAAAGACACTGTTCCATAATATAAAAATATCTTACTGCTGTGAAGAAAAAAAATCCTGTTCCCCTCACCTGGGTAAATTGTTCCTCCAATGATTCGTCCCAAAGGGTACCAGGCCCGGTCATCAAACCAGTTATGGAATTTATAAAATCCCTCCTCAGCCAGGAACCGGGTAGTCCGATAATTAAAGTACCTTTAACGAGAAAGAAATGAATTGGGGCTCCTCCTCTCCATACCCAAACACTTGCCTCAACTTACAGTGACTTTTGCTCCTCAGGTTACACCACTGAGGAACTTATCATTACCCCAATAAAAGTCAGTTTGGTACCAAAAAGTATTTCAAGCATGAAAATCATTTTACATCACCATAAGCCTCCTCATTTCTAGCTCCATGCTTGTCTCAGTTAAAGCACTGCTTCTCTCATAAGGAAATGCAACCGTAGTCTAACCTTATAAGAAAACACTCAAGAAGGATGCTTCACCAGGCTGGCATGTAGTAGGCATCAGCCCCAGTCAGAAAATTCAAGCACTCCAAAGACAGGACAGCTGAGATGTGGACACCAATAGACTTGACTCTTTTCAAGTGACAAAAACACACAGAAGAATATTTCCATACCACAGGCAAGGAGACAAGGATAACTTGAGGTGATGAGCATCTCTAAAGATGTGGGTGTAACACCATACACAGGATGAACATTTTTTAGTCTACTCCATAACACAAACTTCTTAATAAGTGTTTAAACTTGTAATTAGATCTACTCATGTGGTTATCTAAAATAGTTCTGAATGCCACCTCCATGGTAGCATAAAAATATAGACTACATAAAAAATACTTGACATAAAATGCTTACAGTTATATACGGACACAGTTCTTTAGGTCCAAGCTATGTAACCCCTTTTCTTAAATTTCTCATTTAAAAAGAAATAAAAAAGACAAAAATATATATGGAAATAATAAAAATATAAACAAATAAGTAAAGTAAAGGGAGTTGCTTAATCACTAAAGATAATCATGACTAACCATCTTTCCTGCCCACCCCTCTAACCCTATTTCCTCGTTGGTCAGTCAAGTTTTAGCAGCTGAAGTAAGTAAAGTAGCAGATGGCAGATATCTCTATCCTTCTGGTTGTTGTTGATGAATGTTATTTTGGTAACTGTCAGGGAGACAGAAGGGATGAGGGTAGAAGGCAGTCAACATGTGTCAGAATCATGTCCTTTACCTAACAGTAGGAGAGGCAGAGTGAGACAGAGGAAGTGCAAGTTAGTGGGAAAAGGTCTGGCCTGGGTTCACACCCTGGTCTCAGTTTCCTGCTCTGCAAAAAGAAGTGTCAAATCACATGATCTGTACAGTCCCTTCCATCTCTACAACTACAGAGCAGATGCTCTTGCTTTCCCTGACCATCTCATCTCAGTGTTTGCTCATCTAGAGGGTCTGAGAAAAAGCCCTAACAGACTGGTGATCAAGAAACAAAAGGATGGGCTTCCCTGGTGGCGCAGTGGTTGAGAGTCCGCCTGCCAATGCAGGGGACGCGGGTTCATGCCCCGGTCCGGGAAGATCCCACATGCCGCGGAGCAGCTGGGCCCGTGGGCCATGGCCGCTGAGCCTGCACGTCCATAGCCTGTGCTCCGCAACGGGAGGGGCCACAGCAGTGAGAGGCCCGCGTACCGCAAAAAAAAAAAAAAAAAAGAAACGAAAGGATATAAGTTTCCTCATTCATGAGAGAGAGAAAAAAAAAAACAGAAAAAATTGATTTGGGAGGCCCCAAAGAAAAGATCTGTATGCCTCCAAAGTGCTTTCAAATATCTACACAAAAGAATACGACAAATTTGCAAATACATGCAGGTATTAAACTTGAATCAATGCTCTATAAACTGAATATGCTATTTTTAAGATACCAATGATGTTTCAAGAACCTATGATTCTCGTTCTCCAAATTTTTAATTAAGCCTTAATGTTAGGTAATATAATATAGTTACTCCAGTGTCTAGAAACAAACAAACGTAGATTCAAATCCTGGCTCCTCCATTTACTCTGTGTAAGCTTGAATGGTCTCTGCCAGCCTCAGCCACATTTGTGGAAAGGAGACACCACTACCTCCTTCTCGTAGGGTTATTGTAAGGATTTATAGATAATCTGTAAAACAGTTCTTGGAACAAAATGAAGCTCAGTAAATGTTTTCCACCTATGCCTCTTTTTATCTAATAAAATCTCCAATCCAACTCACAGCTTTAAATTTTCCTCAGTGTCTTACAACTTAACTGATAGGCCCAATTTCTATCATATTCACTGTTAAACAGAAAAAAGTCACAGATCTCAAGTTCATGACCTATAATTTTTCTTTTGAGCCTCAAACACACACCAGGCCCAGGCCCCTTTCCCTCAATCTGCACCATTAACTGTCTACCAAGCTGAGAAGCCAGGCTTCTCTTAGCTTAGCCAGATCTTAAGTGATAAGGCATACCAGCAACCCCTCTCTCATTTTTTAAGAGTTTGAGAGACTCGCTTGGTTTCAAATTCCAACAGAAATGTTTCAAAAGGAGACAATTATCTCCTTTGGAACACTTGAGAGTTTTCCCCCCAAAATGTATAGAAAGTCCATCCCCATCACAGAGAGCTCACTGGAACGTAAATCTGAAAACCATGAACCTAAATGCTTCCCAAAGGAAATACCAGACCAAGCAAAGGTACTCACGGATCGAATTCATGGATGACACTTTCAAATCTCAGGACAGCAAAGAGACGAGTAGAGAACGCTGCAAAAACCAGAGAACTATTATTTTAATGGTAATGTACCATGAAAAACAATAGTAGGTAGTAATATTATAGAGATAACAGTATTATCCAGCACACAAGTCACAGGAAATACAAAATGATGCTGATTAAAGTATTTATCCATTCCTCCCACACAGAAGAAACAAAGAAGTTGCTTTCCCCTGACAATGACACCTACATTTCCACTTAAGTAGGACACATTTAACTACTTATTATCAAGGCCTATGACAACACATTCACCTACTAATATTGCACCCAATTTACATGGTCGTCTTGTATATATGTTGACCTCCCCTCCCCAGAACGTTACCTCCCCAAACCTTAGTTTGAAGCAAACTAAGAGGTAAGGAAATCAAGACTACTTATGACTCATGAAGAGCTAGAAAAACCTAAGAAAACAGAGTAAGTTCTGGAGAGATTTTCAGAAATACTAAGGCAGGCAACCACAGAAGACAAGTATCTTTTACAAAATTCAGTATCTCAGAGTCCCTGGTATCTCTTTCAGTCCTAAGAGAAAATAGAATTAGTACAGCGTGCTTCTCATTCTTTCCCAGATGATCACTAGTCCCAACTTTTATAATCCTTGTGTTTCTTTTATTTTGCTTTCACAAAATTCTACTGATTGAGAACAGTAAAAAGAACACATTGCAATCTGCTGGAAAAAAAACAAGGCATTTAAGAGAGCCGTTGTTGATTTTTTCAAGATTTTCTCCTTTCCATATCTGAAGAAAGAGAGGTCCACGTGCACACTCACATAACACAGCAGCCATTGACAGAATTAGAAGCTTCAGAAGTGTGTCCTGCTTCTCATAGGACAACCGTAAAAATCCCAGCTTGGTCATCTTGACATCAATGGGTGGCAACAGATGACACTCAAATAGCTAAAATGGAAAAGTCAAGACCATAAGATATTAAACACCTTCAATTTACCTAATTCAGTTTCATATTTTACGGTGGTAGAGAAACACAGAAACAGGAGTAATGCACACACCAGAGAGGGTCAGAGCTAATACTAATACCCAAGCCAAGCCTGAATTATGACCAACTGGCAAGTAAGTAGGCATGTCAGGTCTGTGAGTCAACGATGAAAAGGAATGAGACTCTATCACCATAATTCTGTTTCCCAGTCCTCACAGCTAACAAGCACATAAGCACAATTGGCAACAGTGTGGTACAACAGGAGTAAAGAAGAAACACAGAAAAAAGGGGGTTGGAGGAAGACATGCAAAGAAAACAGGAAAGACTGGAAATAGAGAAAAGAATAATTAAATGGAGAAACAGAGCATTCAAGAAAAGGCAGGGATGTATGAAAGAAAGCAGGGAATGAGCACAGAAGTGAAAGCAGAAGGCTGAGAAATAGAAGTCATGACTGAATCAGCACAGTTTACAGCCCTAAATTTCAGCTTCAACTGACTGGCTGCAAATTTTCTGCTCCAAATCCCAGTGGGGTTGCAGGGTCAACTAGAGAGCATGACTGCTCACTCACTAATGCAGGTACAGTCGTGCACTCAGGAAGAGAGGGAGATACACATAGATCACTGCACTTTCAATCGCTTACATCACACTATAACTACTGCTCAGATCTACACCCACTTCCCATCAGCTGTCTCAAAGCATCCTGGAATTGACACTGCTGATTTAAGCCACTGATCCCAGAGACAGCTCATGGAACCAGACGATAATCTGGAAGGAAAAGAGAATAAAATTTTCCTACTAAAGCAAAGAAAGGTTGGGCCGGGGGAGGGGGGAACTATATTAAAATAAAATGTTGAGGGAAGCAGGCTGTAGACCATTCAGAACAGTGATCACTTGGCGGACAAGATTTATCAGCACTAATTAGGAGGTTAGCTATTTCTGTTTAAGACAGCACTGCCTTCTTAAACCATAAACTGGTCAAGGGCTAAGTGACAAAGAATACGATAATAAAGAATATGCAACACTGTACAAGACTGCAGGGGAAAAAAAGGAACCCGGATCCTTCCTGATCTTTCTCCCACTATTACTAGAGGAAAGGAGCGGAAAAAAATAACACTGGACAGGGTGGAAGGCATGAAGAATCATGTATTTCTAGCTCCAACTGTGGGAAGTCAAGCATCTTTTCCATAATTAACTGTCCCAGAGGGGTGGTTTTACATTTAATCCTAATCCCAAAGGAAAACCTTATCTTGAAATCAAAACTAAACACCTAACTCCAGGAAGTCCCTAATCCAGCCACATCCCTCAGGTTTGTACTTGTTTTCTCCCACGCCTGAAACAGGAAAACTACCACCGCTGAGCTGATATGAGCCACACGCCTAGAAGACTAAGTGGACGAAATGAGAGTACTAGAACCTCTACCTGAAAACTGAGTAAAGGAGCTGGTAATTTAGGCCAGGACCTTAAGGGAGTTTCCACACTGTGCTCTCTGGTCGTGTTCGCATACCGCTAAAGCAAATAAAGGCAAAGACACTTTCCTTAAAGCACCTGGCATCCGTCCTCCACCTCGTCTGTGCCGGCAAGCTGTGGCCCCCTGTCCCACCCTGGCTCAACTTGCCCACCCGCTGGCCCACACGCTTTCTCACGCTAGCCCCACCCTCCCCCACTTCTGCTCACTCCTGCGCTTCCCTCCTCCCTCCGTCTCCCATCTTCACGAAATGCAACACCCCGGACACCACCCAGCGCGGGACACCCCACCGCCTCAGCATCCTGAGCGCCATCCCCTCCAGGACTAGTCCCAGGGTCCGATCTTTTCCACGCCCTCCTAGCCTAAGCGCCCGCCCCATCCTAGACGCCCCCCATCCTTCCATTCCAGGTTGTCCCCCACACGCCCCACGCCCCCTCCTCTGCAAGGCCCCAGACTCTGCCCGCGCCCGCGCCCACGCCCACGCCCACGCCCGACGCCGTTAAAGCCCCACCAGCGCCTTGGACTGCACTTGCCCCTAACCCTCAAGTTATATCCTAGGGTCTTCTCACCTGACCCGGGCTCCTCAGGAATCCGCTCGCCTCCCCCTGCCATCCGTTCAGCGGCGCACCCAACCCTGGCAGCGTCGGGTCCGCCTCCCGGGCCGCTCCCCATTGGTTGGCTCAGGGCCAATACGACACTTGTAGAGAGCGATAGGGTGACGGAACTGCCTGTCAGACTCGGAGGCGTGGACGAAGCCGCACTCCCACTTTTTAACTGGACAATACAGATATCATTTAGCAGTGGAAGGCGGGACTTCATGCAACCGTCGAGCTATGATAGGCCGGCTCGTGAGAGCAAGAGCGCGGAAAGAACACACTCGGAGAAGTTTGGTTGAGGGCCGAGCAGTGACGTGTCGGTCTGCGGGCCGCAGAGTCGCGAGTGGAAGGTGTGGCGCGTTTAGCACAGTCACGTGACAGGAAGCGGAAACTACGCGAAGGAATGGGCAGAAACTACAAATCCCGAAAAGCTGTGCTGAGGTCGCTCGCCTCCGTTTCTGAGAGTTTCGTTTCTTTAAAGGTAGAAATTGATGTTGCCTAATATAAGGTTAAAGGAGAGGTGGGAAGAATTTTCTACCTATTCTCAATGAAACCTCAATCGCTTCCCGGTCCAGACCGCTACATCTTGTGCAAGATCTTGTCTGACAGTTCGCTCAAGAGCTACGTTTGACTTTGCTCCGGTAAACTGCGATGGACGAGAGCCCTGCAAATGTCACAAGGCATTTATTTCCCTTTCTTAAGCCCCTGACCTCGTGAATGAGCATGCCTAGGGCTAAAGGGGTCGTCGGGGTTCGGTGGGAAGAATCTACGCCGCGGGCTGAGTCCCCCACGGTCGCAGAGGCGGTCCTCCCAAAGCGTAGACAGGCTTCTTCCTGGAACCAGCTTGCAGCCTGGTGGTGCTTTGCTCACCCCTTTGTAAGTAACCTGCCAGTGAAAGCTGCCCTAACTGCCTCTCTTCCCCTTCTCTCCTCACACACACAAGAAACGTTGCTTGAAGGCACGGAAGGGGGAGAAGTTTCAGCAGCCAATTCCATCACCTCTCGGACACGCACTCCCACTCCCTACACATCTCAGTGAGCAACAGCCACACCGACAAAAATGGGAGCATCCGGCAACTGTTCAAATTTAGTGCCAGTGGCACTCCTTTCTCTTCGCGGTTACTCTACTGTTGAATGCAACCGACCAAACTTACTGAAAGCATATTAAATCAGTACTTCAAAATCACGTGTAGTTTTCAAATTTTACAGGACCAGGTTCACCCCAGGATGAGTCAATAGATCTGCTTTTTCGTTTTGTATTTATAATGTGTTCAGTGTAATTAACAGAAGGAAACTGAAGCTGAACCTGAAGGAACTGCAGAACTTCAAGCAAATGCTTCTTCAAAACGAGTTTTTATTTTTAAAAAAAGGAATTAAAATTAGAAAGATTCCTTTACATTAAAAAAATACTGTTTCAAAAACATTTAAGATATCGAGGTTCTCGTTTTGTTTTTTTTTTATTACTAAACCTGTTTCTTAAAGGGATATGTTTAACTTTCCAGGTGGTACAATTAAGTCAACTTTTTCAGAAGTCAAAATATACTGCTAAAGAACGAAGTTCAAAATCTAAGCCAAGAATCAACTGTACTCCAATAACAATTTCTAAAAAATCTAATGCTATTTTTAGGATGATTCTCTAATATTAATCAATTAATAGGGAAAAGCTTATCTATAAGTAAAAGTCAGGATGGCAAAATCATGGGGGAAATTATAGTTATTATAAACCCAGAGATTATACACGAACATTCAGGGTATCAGTTAATCTCTCTCCCTCCTGACTTATTGGACCAAAAGTTTTGATTTGGTTCCGAAAAACTTTTTACAGTCCTATCAGTTGCTTAAAATAATGCTATTTTTAGCTTGCTTTGTAGGAGTTGTCATTCCTGTGGAGCTTTTGGTCTTTCCTGAAGTGTCTACTTACCTCTTTTATATTATTGATCGAAAGAAACACGTCTTCATCTCACCTGGAGCAGACCAGAGTAACAGTACGTTTTCTTCTTGAAGATGTTCTCCCCAGAACCCACCTTTCCAAGTATGCTGTATAGCTGTATTACCAAGCCTTCTTCTCAGTACACTCTGATTCCACTGTTTCATGACTCTGATTCCACTGTTTCATGTTGTTTGGTTGGGTGTTTGTTTCAATTAGTCATCTATTTCTTGGAATTTTCACTTCGATAGATTCTTCAAGTAACTTTTTCAGAAAAGCTTAATGGAAAGCAAACAATGCCTTTATTTTGTCCTTGATAGCATAGCTAGGTTTAGAGTTCTAAGAACGAAATTGGGACCCACCCATCCCATATACAGACAAGCACACATAAAAGCATACTTTCAAGGCATTACAATTTTATCTTCTATTACTCAGAGTTGTTCTTGAGAAGTCTAATAGCAATGTGAGTCAGTCTCTTGGAGGTAACCTATTTTCCTGGTGTTTCTCCATAAAGATCCCATCTGGTTTTGGGGGGGTTTTTTTTCCTTTCATTGCTTTTCACTTGGCAGTGAAAACCATCTATATGAAAAGTCCAATTTTCATCATAAGTCCCGAAAATTTCCTGATTTTATTGTCTCCATGCTTCTGTTCTCATTTTCTGAAACAAATGTCAGATCTGATTCTTGGATACCTCCACGATTCTTAACTTTTTCCGTGTCAATCTTTTTGCTCTTTGTTCTGAGAAATTTCCTCAATTTTACGTTGTAGTTCTCTAATTTAGCATCCTCGGCATCACTTCTATAAGCCATCTCATTTTATTTCCACAACTGTTTTGATTTCCAAGAACCTTCCTATTCTGTCCCCTTTTCACAATCTGTTCTTACTTTATGGATGCAATAGTTTACCAAGTTTCTATGAAAGTAGTTATTAGAATTTGTTAACTTTTGTTTCTAGAATTACTTAAATTTCCTCCAGGTCCAGGTGGGGTTACTGTGTATCTTAGAAAAGCTCCTGAAATGATGCTGCTGTTAACCCATGGTTAAGAACTACTAAATGATCAAATGGTTACTCTGTCCCACAGGTCTGAAGGTACAACATTGAAACTTGAAATCAGAGAATTGAGTCCAAGGATGGAAGCCTGAACACATGGCATAATCTCTTATCCTACTCAAAGATTCTCTGAATTCCAATGTTTTATCCAACTTTGAGACCTATGGAAAATAATAGTTATTTGAACACATAGTTCTTAAGAATTTGATCATTTCTCAGTCTCCTACACCGTATTGTTAGGTCCAAGAAGACAGCAATCATCTTTCTGGTTCACCCTTGAATCCCCAGTGCCTTGCAGAGCCTGACAGAGAAGGCGCTCAAATGACTGTTACATAATTAAGTCATCTGTTCCCCTCACTTGATCCTTTACTGGTTCTGTGGACTCGCTTTAGGTTTATCCAAAATATTTCACTGAATGTACGGCTCTCATTGTTAAAAAGACCGAACTTACACTGACCTGGAGTCAGCTTCCTTATAGCTTCTGTGGGTTGAACGATAGCACAGGAGGGATGTTAGGGTGGGGGCAAAGAAGTGGGGTGGTGAGATGACTGCTGAACAGCCTTCCATCACTACTGAAGAACCAGTAACGTCTACCAGAGCAACCTCCACAGAGGTAACCACGGAGCACAGAAGCTGAACAAATGTACTACTTCTATAATCAGAAAGTAAGTGGGTGGAAAATGAACAGTGAACAACTATAGTTGCCCTTTTATTCCCACAGATGTTATCCTTTAAGGTGGTTCACAAACCCCTAACCATTAGTTGCCCTCTTCTGGGTTTATTCCAGTTTGTCACAATTTCTCTTATATTTTCTCTTGGCCCCTTACCAAGTGCAGAGCAATGAACAAGTCAGTGCATGAATTTGTCCATTTAAAAGTTTCCAACGGACTTAACATACTCAGGTCTAGAAAGCATTTACTTTGTAGAGTTACTATAATGGACAACTCAGCTCTAGATAGGATAAAAGGGTCGTGTTTTCAACACACATACCTGTCCAAGCTGTGATGTCTGTCCCTGAAGAGAGATTTGTGAACATGATTCCTTAGATCCTCCTGGCTGTATGACTGAAACTCAAGCTCTCACTTTCGTCTGTAGTGATGTGCCCTCCCTTATTTTCAGTTACTATTAATCTGCCTTAAACTGCCATTCTGAACTTGGCAAAAACAGAGCCTACTCTCCCTTTGATCCCAATTTCCTAATCGCTGCCCTCACTGCCCATATGCTAGTGAAAAGGCAAGAGAAGTTTACACTGCTTTTGTGTACATCTCATGAAATTAGGAATACCTACAACAATAGACATTTGGTAATCTAGCCTTTGTACAGGCCTGGCCTCTCAGTTACACTAATAAAACTTTACAGATTCCTCACGTCCAGTGACTTAAAGCATTTTCTATAGCCAGGCACAGTGCTGGATAATATCACTTGCCTTCCTCTACTCAACTTCCCTCACCCTTCTAAGACCAGCTTAGCTGACACAAATACAAATTTCAGGCAGCAAAGATGTGGCCATCTTAATCTCATTTTAAAAACTACAACAACCAATCTTAAGTAAGGCAGTCGCTGATCAGTTGCAAGCTGATGAAATACTGAGGTCTTCTTCAACCACCCCCTCGGCAACCTGAAAGTAGTTCTCCGCAATACTACTGTCAAATGACCAGAGGGATATTGAAAATAAATCTTAAACTGTCTTTTACAATTTTTTGTTCATGAGCTGGAAACACCTACTTCCAAAATACCCACTATTTTAAAACCTTCTGTATTCAAACTTGGTTCACATCTGCTGGCAACGATTTTTAAATCCTTATTTTGTCCTGTACATAGTAAAGGTTTCTGTTAACCAAATGTCTAATCTGTTCCCTAATGAGAATGTTCAATTCTTGAAGTCTAGAAGGCCCTCTCTTCCTTCATGAGTACACAGGACAGATGCACATATAGACTTTAAAACAACTCAATCCCAAATTCTTTCACAAGATGTTAACATGATTATAATCACATAACCCAAACTTCTTCAGGGAACATTTTTCAGAACTAATCTCCCAAATTATCCAAGACAAAGTCCTGGGTTCCATGCATATGTTTCTTGAAGTGACGACTTGTAAATTTCAACCATTACACATTTGTGGGAAACAAGCTCACGTCTGTGACGTCTTAAAACTGTGCAAGTGCTTTGACACCTGCCCCTCCCCCCATATTTAGTCTCTTTAAAATGACAGGAAAACACCAACCAATCACAGGTTTAATGGGTTTAATACGTTTACCCCTTCAATTCCTATTTGCAGCACCCAATATTCCTTTGAAATACCAGACAGACCCAGCAGTGGCCAACAATAAAGTTCAGACCTCCAGAGTTTAAAAGTTCAGGTTCTCTGAGCATTCTGTGTTGCAGTGGCACTTGTCCAAAATTGGTACCTCCCTATAGCTGGGGGAGCTTTAAATGTACCAGTGAAAAAAGCTTTTTCCCCTTCAAGGGGAAGAAAGAAAACCACTCCTCAAAACCCAGCAGATCTGGCTGTGAGGTCTTTCCTCCTGTCCCATCTCTTCAGGCTTGTTTTTTCTGCAGTGGAGCAAGAGACCAAATCTAGCCTGAGTTACAAGAAACAAGACAGTGATGGCTATAATGGGAGTGACCAGGAGCAGCAGAGTCTCCTTTACTTCCCACGTCCAATATATGTGCTTCACAGAAAAACCAAAACAACAGGTCCACAAAATACAACAACTAGAATTACAAAAATCCATTCATCCAAGGGCGGTGGAAGGCAGGAAGGGGAGGTGGGAGGATAAATGGCACAGGGAGAAAAAGTATTCAACTCAGTCCAGGCACGGGGGCTGGCAAATGCTAGAAAAGAGCTGCAGAAAAACCTGTGGTCCTTTCAGACTCACCGGTGTTTAAAATCCATACTGGTGTCAGGACGATTCTGCCTTATGTGCACCAGAGACAAAAATCCGATTCCTCAGAGAGAAGGGAATATGCACAGGGCCCTTGGCAGAGTGGGTCCTGCCTTCCCTGGTCAGGGAGGTGAACAAGAAAAAGAGCTGACGCGGCATCCTTCCAATCCCACCCATCCCCTCTGGGTGGCAGGCGACTCAGTGGCCCTCAGCAGCCTTCAGTTTGGCAGGAGATGGGTGTGGTGAGGGGAACTTCTCTGCAGAAGTTGAACTACTCAGGGCAGACTGCAGGTAGACCGTCTTGTGGAAGAGTCTGTTGCTTAAGAAAACCACCAAGGAGAAGAGGCGCAATTGGAAAAGGCTAAAAGGCAAAAGAGACCCAACCTGTTAGACACCCCCAGTTGAGCAAAATTGTTTTAATTATTTGACAACTTACTTGACTACTTTCAATTTAAAATGATACAGGGGAAAACAAGACACCAGAAATTTGATCAAGCAAGTACAGAGGTTAGCACACAGGTTAAACAGGCAGCAACTAAAGAATGCACTGGGTCCTGTCAGGAGTGCAGTAGTGTCACCATTTGCAGTGTCGGGGCTTAGAGGAAATAAAGTTCTATTTTAGATTAATTTTGATTCAAGAAGTACCTTTCTAGGGTACCAGCTTCAAGCTATGTCTGAAGATATCATATGCTATGTGTATTTCATTTTCAGGAGAGCTTCAAGAGAATGTTAGTTACGTTAAGATACACACTTAGCATTTACTGGATAGCAAGAACATGCAAGAACCCAAAGCAGATTGGAAATTTCTGATAAGTGTATCCTCAATGACTTAACCAAAATTGATCAAAAGATTAGGCTTTTCTCTGAAGTGATAAAACTTTCAGAGTGCTAGTGTTACTGAAGATTCATTTTAAAATACTTTGTTTTACTGTCATTATCAATAAACTCCTGTAGCCAGACACATGGCCCACTATTTTTAAAAAGTTGGCCATTCTTACAAAATGAGCTCAACTACAGGTGTAAGTTCCTTATTCGGTGAACTGTTACATTTTAAGAATATGTATAATAGCAGCAATTTCTGAAACACATATGTGCACATATGCATGGGGAAAATTTTGGGATACATCCCAGAAGTGTTTCTCTCATTGAACTGTATATTAATAGTTTCCTGCAATGTAAGGTTATTTTTTAAAAACCTTAACAAAAATGTCTCATTCACATAATTGCCGTGTTATGGCCCCAACACTTTAGACCAAAAAAACTTAACACATTTTAGCTAATACTGGCTAATACTTACTATGCTTTGCCAGGGGTCTTTGCTTCATTGGCGCTGATAATGAATAAAGGAAAGAGGATAGAGAATAGGCAGCCACTGTTTAAAAAAAAAAAAAAGAAAAGAAATAATTAGTCACCTTCAAAACATCCATGACTCTGAAGACATTAGAAGCCCAAAGTTCTTTGCCTCCAGTGCTAAATATCATGGCTTGATGGACCCTTCATGTATCAAACACATCTTTTTAAAAAAAAAAAAAAAGGATTTTTCTAAGCGCTGGCTATGTTTAACATTGTTCCAGGAAGCAAAACAGAAGAAAGAATATGGCATATATGATCATGCAGACTATATTTTAATGCTGAGAATTCCCTGGCGGTCCAGTGGTTAGGACTCCGTGCTTCCACTGCTGGGGGCACAAGTTCGATCCCTGGTTGGGGAACTAAGTATGCCACAAAACGGGGAAAAAAAACAAAAAATGCTAACTGACAAATGTCTATGACTATCTGTCAGGGAGAAAAAATCCTACAGACCTCCTGATGGCCAAGCAAGAATGCGGAATGCCTAGCACAGAACCAGGCATACAGAAGGTGTTCCCTACACGGAGTACTTTTACCAGTCCCCTTCAAGTCCCTACAGTCAAATTACCTGACAATGTAGGAGGACTGCATTGCTGTGAGGAAAGCCAAGGGCAGACCAAATCCAAAGTAGTAAGGCCAATTCCTTTCTATGTTTGACAATCGCTGGTGCATTTCAATTCCTAAAACAAGGAGCCAATACAATTAGGCTGCATATTTCCTTTTAGTCAAATGACTAAATATGGTAGACAGTTTATTTGAGGTTTGAGTTGTAGGTACAGACCTGCCATTTAGAATACAACCGAAGCATATAAAAGAATTGTCCAAATCTGATAAAGCTTCTATGCGAAGCTTTTACAATTGAACAATCACAGTTTCAAAGCTGGCAGGCTAAGTGAATTCTGAATTACAACACCAGAATCCTTTGTCAGTATTAGTCTTGAACAAAGCAAGAATCAAAACAAGGCAGCTATCCTCTAGGAATCAATTAACCCCTTTCAACCAACCACACCCAAATATGCCAAGGACTTTCAAAATATCGCCCCAAAATAATCTGTATGCACCAACGTCAAATTAATTTCTCTAATTCAAAATAATTTGTGCTCATTTATGCCACCTTATGGCTGTCAGAGCTATGTGGCATTAAGCTCCATAAGGAGGATGCTACACTGCTACATTCCCCAGCAACAAAGTTAAGGGTTAACCCCCCGAGCCAAATGTAAGTCCCCTCTTGCCAAAAAGGCTGCTTCATTCCAAAGACGGTTTGCCAAGGGCCTAAGTACTGCAAGAATTTAAGAAGTCTACTTAGCAGCACCATTTCCAAATTGGGCCTCCAAGTTCTGAGTTTCTTTAGACAGGCTTACCTTTATTGAACCAACGATATTCGAAGCAGTATAGTGAGTAGAGAAGTGACATATGCAGGAGACTAACCAGCTGACCAACAAGATGGATGGGAAAGAGACTCACAAACATCCCCTGAAGAACAAGTATGGAAAATCTTAATTCCAAACCTTCAGAGACCTGACACTGTTCACCTGCCACTCTGAGTCATCACTCTCTACCTAGATAGCCCGATAGTTGCTTCTCAAGTTTCTAAATAGCAGGAGAGTGAAGAATGCTCAGGGTGGCAGGGGGGAGCAGGCAAATTCATGTTTCTTTACCATTTTATGATTTTAAGTCTCTAGTTTCTGTGAAAAAATGATTTACAAATCATTGCCTCCCATAAACATATCTGTTGAGTATAAATGTGACACCCTATCTCTGTGAAGCTCCCTCTAGTGAATCTCCTTTTCTTAATCTGCTCCATGTGCCCAGAAGGCCAGTCTCACCTGGAGGAGGAAAAGAGCCTGCAGCAAAAGGTTGAAGAGCATGTCAGCAATTATTTTGCTGACACTAGGGAATGGGTGAGGCTTCCTCCCTGATACCTCGAAGGCCAGGTCAGCTATATCCTGTAAGAGAGAAAGGAGCTCACCAAAACATTAATTAAATGGCCTCAATATCCAGCCCCAAAGCTAAGGCCACTGATCTGCCATGACACCTGCCAGGGGAGAAAAGCCCCTGGATATCTGGCCATGAGATGCTCTGGAGACCTGAGAGGATAATTCCATTTTACAAGAGCACAGAGATCACCCCCTGGCTGCTTGACCAAGAAAAGTTAAGGCGGTGAAATCGCTCCCTACATGGCCACTAACTTCGCAGGCTGAAACCTGCCACCTGGCGATCCATTATGCCATAAAACCCAGACTCCATTCTGCCGTGGACCTACCTGAAACCAAATTGCATTCACAACTTTGCTAAGCACAAACAGGGGGAGCACCCAAAGAGCACTGAAAATTGACGTGAGGAAAAACTCGAGCCACGACCAAACATCCCCATGTAGTGACGGATCACCTAAGGAAGGCGGAAAGGCTTATTAGTTTAACTGGAGAAATGGAAAACCAGAAGACCAAATATGCAGCCCCTACTCCACACACATACATCTTTGCTTCCTGCCAGCACATCACTGCACCTATTTCAGAGAGTCTTATTCTTCACAGACACACCAAATTCTGGCCACAACTCCAATTCAGAGTAGCCACGGAGATGTGCTGCCTACCTTGAGACAAACCTGCTTACCGGGTGGTGACTGATACGTCAGTGAGCAGCAGTACACTGTATGCAGGAAACCACCCCGGTTCAAACCCCAGCTATGCCACTTACTAATGGTTTAACCTGGGTAACCAATTTCCATTTCCTCATCTATAAAATGCTATCTGTAACAATACCCAAAGGGTTGTTGAGAGATTTGAGTTAAAAACATCTAAAGCTGCAGGTACAGAGGAAGTGTTCAACAGACTGAGGGAGACACAGGGAAACACCTCCCACCTCGGCAATGGACATACTTACCAATAATTTGGGCCGTTACTGACTGAAGCACGGGAATAAACACTCGATAAAACAAAAGGAGACTGAACTAAAGGAGAGAGGAAATAAGGTAAACATTAAAAGCCCTTCTTTAAAACAGGAGTTCCAAGTTTCAGTGTAATTATTTTCCAGATGTAAAGTGCCTTTTACAAATTAGGAGCCCTGAAGTGGCACCAAAATTGGACTCAGTTGTATTTCCCAATTCTCCAGCTGAGGAGTACAAACCTGACACTGCCTATGAAAACAGTAAAACTTCTGGGGGACTAGAAGAACATTTCAATTAGTAGTCACGCCAAACTACAGGCATATACTAAGTACACAGTCATATTTTATTAATTAAAGCTAACACCTAAAAACATCTGTGAAATGTTTAGATTAACAAGTTGAATTATACTGAATTTCCAGTCCAAGAAAATACTTAACTATTTGTTCCTCAAAGTACTCAAATTTCACTTAAGCCTGTGTTGGTTCTCAGTCAGCTGTAGGCAACCTTCTGGTATGAGTTTCAATAGTAATCAATTCGAGGACATTGCTATGACCAGACAAAGGGAGAACCTTGCCCATACCCACCTCTTTCCCCTCTGAGCCCCCACAGTTGCTCTTAACCAAAATGTCCAGACAATGTCACAAGAAATTGTTACCTATTAACATTAAAACTTGTGAATAAGTCATTTAAGAAAAAAGTGTATATTCAGGGCTATCTATTCCTGACATTTACATACAAGTTTTCTCTTGAGTGGGAATAAAATGAGTGAAGGTGCACAGAATCCTCAGTCATGGCCTTAAGCATGTATTAGCAGGTGAAAGCTACCTGTCTCAGTTTCAAGAAGACAGTTGAGAACCATAAACACCAAAATAACCTGAATAAAAGATGCTTATAAGGCACCTGGAATTTGACAAAAAAGAACTTACCCAGAATACTCCACCATTCCAAGCGCAGCACTGAAAAATTCTACTAACAATACGTGGTTCACTGGAAAAGACCACATGTATTTAGCTTAAAAGGCATACAGGCTATTTCCATAGTGTCATTCAGTAGCTCTCCTTTTTAATATCTTTTGTTGGCATATTATTTTTCCAGCACCTATTGTTCTCCCAATGTTCTCTCCTAATGTCAATAAGAAAAGGCTAAAAATATTTCAAGAGAAGCAGTTTTTCTTAAAAAAAACAAACACACAAAAATCTATCTTTTCTAAAATCCAAGACTGGAGACTAGTAGAGGATGTCTGAGGTTCTTCTATCAAAATCCACACAGGCACTCCTAGAAGTGTCCACCAATCCAAATAATTTTTTTATGGTTTTCTATTCACCATCCTGATTTCTTTTAAACACCACAACATTTTGAACAAGGATTACTGCTAGACACCAGTTTAATTCAATGTGAGGGGAGTGGGGGGAAATCACCTGTAACTTTTTTGGGGGAGAAAGTACAGAAGACAAATAATGGGGTATTGAAACTCCAAGTCACTATGTAGTGTCTGAATTCTATACTAAGTTTAATCACTTCCTAAAGTGCCCACAGAAGGGAATCCAGATGTTTTCTGACATCAGCCTCCACTCCTTACCTCTCTTGCTTCCTCTCTATACTCTGGGCTCTCCTCTGAGCCAGGACACTGCTTGCCCTTCTTCGACGCTGCTCCTCTCTCTTTTGTTGAATTCGAGCATCTAGCTTTGAGATGGTACAAATTCCCCAGATGGAGTCTTTGATTCCCTATACACAAGAGTATTATTTTTAAAGAGGGAAGATTTTGGATCAGAAGACTTTCCAAAGTTATATACAGGAAAGTGATGAAATAACAGTGGAAATCATGGTACTTAGTTTGCTACAAAGCTTAGGGGACCCTTGATATTTTTCTATTTTGAAATAATTCCCAATTTACAGAAGAGCTACAAGAACGGAGAACTCCCTAATACCCTTTCTCAGGATTCACCAGCTATTTTGCCACATTGTTATTTATTCTCGTTTATATATATATACACATTTTTTATATCATTTGAGTAGGTTGCTGTGTCATGTCCCTTTACTTTTAATTGTCCAGTGTATATTTCCTAAGAACAATATTGTTCTTAGGAAATATATATAGTTATCTATTAAAGAAATTAAATATTGAAATAGGGCCTCCCTGGTGGCGCGGTGGTTGAGAGTCCGCCTGCCGATGCAGGGGATACGGGTTCGTGCCCCGGTCTGGGAGGATCCCATATGCCGCGGAGCGGCTGGGCCCGTGAGCCATGGCTGCTGAGCCTGCGCGTCCGGAGCCTGTGCTCCGCAGCGGGAGAGGCCACAGCAGTGGGAGGCCCGCATACCACAAAAAAAAAAAAAAAAAAAAAAAAAAATATTGAAATAGTTTAATCTACAGTCCATATTCCAATTTCCCCATTTGTCTCAGTAATGCCCTCTATAGCATTTTTACCCCTCAAGTATCAGACATCAGTTCAGAATCACATGTTGCATTTAGCTCTCATTTCTCTTCAGTCTCCTTTAATCAGGAACAGCTCCTTAGCGTGTCTTCCTTTATGAAGTATACAGGTCAGTTATTTTACAGGATGCCCTCAATTTAGGTTTGTGTCCTCATGATTAGGTCCCAGGTTACATATTTCTGGTAGGAATATCACATAAGTGATGGTGTGCCCTTCCAGGTATTACATCCAGAGGCATGTGATGTCTGTCTCACCTTGCTGGTGATGTCAATTTTACATATTCAGTCAAGGTGTTATCCAGCTCCACTGTATGGCTGCAAATTTTTCTCCTTGCAACTAATAAGTAATCTGTGGGCAGACATTTCTGAGACCAGGCAAATATCCTGCTCATCAAGTCCTCTCCCCTAGATTTAGCATCAATTAACAATTCTTGCCCAAACCAATCTTGAATAACATGGTTGCAAAATAGTGGTTTTCTACTCCCTCTAACACTTACCGATACTATAAAGCCAAGTTATTGCCTTCCTCTCTACTCTTCCAATATCAATCTAATGTCTACAAGTATGATCTACATCCTGTACTAAACTAGCAATACTAGGGTAAATTAAACACTGGTCTCAAGAAAGGACCAGGGCTGGACCAAGGCTAATGGAAGACACAAAGAAATAATCACTGTAAAAGTGTGAAAAGCTGTAGGATAAGAGCACACCACGTAAGACAGAAACAACATTGTAGTGTAGCTGGAGGAGAATGTCTTTAAACAGTGTATGCTGAGGAAGAGGGTTGTTAAGACTATAAGTCACTGATGGGGGCACTTGCCAATGACTGGAAGAGCCCCAATGGCAGAAAGGTTACTGTTATTACTACAAACATCAGAACTGCCTATTACCCAGTTCAAAGGACTGCACTCATTCATCCACCCACTCCCATATTGAGCATCTTCAATGAGCTAGACAACATATGGAAATGCTCAGGAAACTCATAACTCAGCAGGAAAAGTACACAAGTAAACCAAAAGAAAAAAATAAAGAAATAAAAATTTATAGTTTAGTAAGTACCACAACAGATTTATGTCCAAAGTAGAGTGGGAAGGACTAGGGTATTCAACTTCATCAAGAAGCAGCAAAAAGGGGACTTCCCTGGTGGTCCAGTGGTTAAGACTCCGCACTTCCAATGCAGGGGGCGCGGGTTCGATCCCTGGTCAGGGAACTAAGGTCCCACATGCCATGCAGCCAAAAAAAAAAAAATGCATCAGCAGAAAAAGGCATTCTGGAAGCAATGGCCAACCTGGATTTAAGAATGGCATTTTCACCTACTGTTATGAGCAAAAACAAATCTTAGCGAAAACTGTCAGGATACAGAGAAATGGACAAGTTTATGAAGTACCTGCTGATAGGCGCATAAATTGGCAGCATGCACCTGGTCTTTTATCTATGAGCAATGTTTAATCTTATTTTGCTTTTTAACTTCTAAATCTTCTACAAACAGTTTAAAATTAAGATAGTTAAGTTCAAATGGCTTAGGGCCTAGTATGTGCTAGGATGATGACAGCATCCCCACTCCTGAGATACTTACAGTCTAGTGGGGCAGACAGACACACAAAGTTCACGTTGTATAACTGATCCAGGGTTGAAATTTTATCGCACAAAAAGATGTAAGGTATTAAAAGAAGATCACATGAATCCTGTTTGGCCCTTCTAAGATATTCCTTCAATTCCCCCCTCTTTGATTCAAAGATAATAAACTTTTAAACACTCCCACTCCCCGTCAGAACTGGCCTCTCTCCTGCTCCTGGGAATAGAGCTACAGGGGCTACAACTAGGGCATTAGACCTCAGACAGCCACTATAATGGAATGTTAGGCTACTGATCATGTGCGTGACTACATCCTAAACAGATCTCTATAGGACATTTTTCTAGAGCATCATCATCTCCGCCTTGTAGAATGGGAGAATAAGACAGGTCCTATAATGTAGATCCGGACAAAGTAGTTTAGGTAATAGCACTGTACCAATGTTCACTGCTTGGTCTTCAACAATATACCATGGTTACATACGATGTTAACATTAGGAGAACCTGGTGAAGGATATAGGGGAGTTCTCTGTACAGCCCTGCAACTCTAAAATTATTCCAAAATAAAGTTTAGGGAATTCCCTGGCGGTGCAGTGGTTAGGACTCCACGCTCTCACTGCCAAGGGCCGGGTTCAATCCTTGGTCGGGGAACTAGAGCCCACAAGCCATGCGGCATGGCCAAAAATATATATATATTGATAAATAAAGTTTATCAAAAAAAAGAGGGTCCGGGGCCAAGCTGAACAGGGTTTCAATACTACAGACACTCACTAGACAGTTCTCCCAAGCTTCTGCGAGATGCAGGATAATACCTCTCCCTCAAGTAGTGTGGATTAGAATGAAAACTTGTAGGTGAAGAACCCAACAATAAAATAAAAATTTCAAAAATACCTAAAGGACTTTCTAGTCAGTTCCTGCAGCAAAAGGGTCAAAAGATGACTTGACGTACTCACCCTGGCAAGGTCCTGCAGAAAGGTTTTGACACTGTCAGCCATCTCTTCACCGCCCAAACTATCAACTACACAAAGGAGAGAGAAGTGTCCCCAAATGTCTCATCATGAAGCACCTGGAAACAGAGGGAGCATAAGCGGGGAAAAATATTTATCTTCAAGTTACTTCATGTACATTTCTACACGATGACGTTTTCCACATACTTCTCTGATAGGATTGCAGTAGATTCTAGCACTTAGGTAGATACTAGTACAGTTAACTAAGTGAGGTTATACCTGTAACTACTGAAAAACCTGAAATCAATAAATTTTTAAATCACTTACCACACTTTCACTTTTACATGGACTAGTAATCTCTTCTCTGGGCCTTGATGTCCCTAACTATCCCTCCTAGACGTCCCAAGTACTTTTGAGATTTGAGATCATGAGATGGGTGATAATTACACTTCAATATCCTCCTAAGCAATATTTGTGCTTGATGTTACTTGAATACAAATACAGGACCAAAATGAAAGTTCTAACAAAAATTACTAAATATGCACTTCATACACAGGGCCCTCCAGCACACAGATAAGTTCAAAGTATGATGTGAAATTTCCCAGCAAGACCCCCAAATATGCCTTCCCTGTTTTCCAACTTTAAATGTATACATATATGTACAATTTTAACAAGCATGCAGGAAACAATGAATTTTAAACTAGGCCAAAAAAAGGTTAAGTCCACGTGTATAAACATTCTTTAACACACTACAGCTTTCCCATTTCATTTATTTCTTAGGTGAATGAGAAATCTAGTTTCATAAAATAATAACTTGAAAGTTCACGTGTATACGTATTTTTAAAATACTATGCTCCCATGTAATGTCTAAGGTTAATGGAAAACCCATTTTCAAAAATTTAATTAAGGACTTGGGATTTTAAAATTCTCAAACCTGACTAAACCAATCTAGGGTATTCTTAATTTAAGAGATAGACCATAATGACAATTTCACAAGCAGCTTCTATACACCTCGAATTTCAAAACATAAGCACACTTTCCCTAATGACCACTTCACCAAACTGTACCTTATTGACCCAACTGGACTACTGCCACCCAGAACAGGAAGAGCAGGGAATACAGCAGAGGGAAGGCAACTTGCACAACACTGTATGTACCATCTTCTCCTTGGGTCAAATCCTACACAGATGCACTCAATTCAGGTAGAGAAGTTTCTAGGGTAAGAAACTTTTGTTAATGCTCCCACTTAAAAACAAACAAAAAACACCTGAGTGATAGGATACTCAGTGACAGGTGAATAGTTAATGCTCAATGATGATACACAGGACACTAGTTTCTAAAGATTATCATGGATTCACTTTTAACCATCTACTTCCTCATCTATGAATTAAGAGTATTAAAATTCTTCATAGGTTTTGAGTACAAAGTGCAGTAACATGAAAATAAAAACTTAACTTCTACATAAACATAATCCCACTACAGAATGAGCTAGTCTGGGAGTTTAAGGAAGCCGATTACTTAGTCTGGGTTTCTCACAAGGTGCTGACACAGCTGGAAGCATGCGGGTCCTAATCCAAGGGGAGGAGCTGTGTTACCTGAACCATGGCCATTAACAACTGGCTTCTGCAAGTAACAAGTGGCAGGTTACCTACTGACCAATAGTGGCCTGTGAAGGACAAGTCACTTCAATTTTATATGCAAATCCTATTTGAATTATCCGGAACATCCAGAAATATTATCCGGTTTGACGAAAAGCTCAGGCATGGAGAAAAGCAACCTGCCACGATTTGAGATCAGAGACTGTATAACACGGAGGGAACCCTCCAACTGTGGTGGACGTAAGTGAGATGCATCTGGTTCACAGCATTTCACAGACGGAGGAACTGAATCTCCGAAGTTAAATGGCTTGCCCAAGATTACAGCATGTGAAAGGCTACAGCGAACTTCAAAACCCCGGTGTCTGAACCCTCAGTCGGGGCTTTTTACTCAAGCTTTGCGATGAGGATTTTTGTTTAACCCGAGCATCCCATGGACAAAATGTCTCGTAAACCTGTAAATACAACTGGCCATTAAATTCCTAAACAGTCATGAGAACTTATTAAGCATCTACTGAGGCACGGTCCTGTACTTTCATTTCTAAGTCACTAAACCCAGAAACCCAAGTCCGGAAAGCAGGAGGCTGTCACATCCCACTCCAGTTTCACTAAAGGTAAGCATCCTCACATCCCACAGGGCTCCCCGGATGCTCAGAGCCCACAGGTCCCTTCGGACCCGTTTCCCCCCAGCTCCTTGGCAAACCCGACTGGAAGCTGGTCTCCCTCCGCAACCACAGCCGTGCACGAGGCGCGGGGCACGCTCACATCCCGTCACGCGGGGAGCTAAACACAGCCGCGCCGCACCTGGGCAGAGGCTCGCCCGCGAGTGCGGGCTGCGTCCCGCGCCCCGGCCCTGCCCCGCCGCCGCAGCACCTTCCCGCCAGGCGTCCCCGCGCGCAGCCCCCGCCCGCACCTCCCAACCCCGCGCTCGGGCCCTGCTGCCCTCACACGCCCTCGCCGCCCCAGCCACCGGGGCCCCTGCCGCGCGCGCAGGCTGCGCGGCGCCAGGGCCTGGCTCGGCAGAACTGCACCTACCCGGCAGCTCTGCCCCCGCGGCTCCGGCTCCGGCCCGGCCCCTGGCCCACCGCTGGCCCGCTCGGCTCCTCCACGCCCCTCCGCACCCCTCCGCGCCTGGCCACCCGCTCCCGCCAGGGCGCTCCCAGGGCCGGGGCCGCTGCGCCCACACTGGGCATGCCCGGGCCGCACGGGGCCGCTGGGAAGTAGGGCGGGCGCAGAGTCCAGCCGCCTGGGCGGAGGGGGCGGGGCCTCGGCGGCGGAGGGGGCGGGGCCGCGTTGCGACTGAGCCTGGGAAATGCAGTCCATCCTCTGGGCCCACCCGCGCCGCTTCCGGGGATGCCTTACTTCCTGATGCCGTATCGTGTTCTTTGCTCTCTCCCATTTACTTCTGCAGGGTTGATTGTCTTTCTATTATGAAGCCTAACAGCAGAACAATAAAATGCAGAAGTATCTTGGTCCCTTTGGTTGGAGACTTCAGTAACCAAAGGGTACTAAGAAATGATGGGTTTAAATCAAGGTCACTTAACGATTAAGGATAAAATGACTAAGAATAGGTCAAGCTGCCATGCAATTCGGCTGTATTAGGCGTGTTCTCTGACAGCAAAGTGTTGTCTGAGATTAAAACGATCAAGTAAATAGAAATGAAACTGTTTTCATCGCTGTCCTCAGCAGTCCGTCTGTCTCTACCCCAGGGACGGCAATTTCTTGGCATCAAACCATCAAGCCTGACATATAACCTTTTTCTCCCCTATTCCCAGCCTCTTATATCTCTCACTCCCCATTTTTTCCTCTTTTTTCCACTTCCTATTTTCCTTCACCTCTAGGTGTGCTTAGAGCTGCTCCACTCAGGCCACCTATAAAATCAGATTTTTACAACTGGAAGCTCTTTAGTATAACCTTACATAGTGTGAGCCCAGGTATCAACTGACTTACTCAAGGTCAGTGGCAGAACAACTACCCAGACCTCCTGACTCTCCTCTAGTTAGTTCAGTGGGCTGGGGGGTGGGGTCGTTGACCTCTTCTACCCTGCCCAACTTCCAGCCCCATTCCAGAACAGACGAGTCCCCTACTCTGAGCCTGTGGAAACTACCTTCTCTTTCAGGAAGAGGGTCACGAAGTTGAAACGAACACGATGGGAGAAGAGAACTAAGCATTCAGAGTAGCAGAAGCCCTGAAATAAAAGGTCCAACCTGGGATTTATAAATGTAAACTCCTTTGGAGACGGGACCTCTTTCTTATTTATTTTAGCCTTGGCAATAATCTCATTTTCACTGAGACCAGATCTATGAATACCCACTTGTTTCCTTTTCTTATAAATCTATTGCTTGATTTACTCCACGATTAAAATCATCACAAAGAGGAGACATTCCTAAACTTCCTTTTTGCCCCATATGAGTAAATATCTTCAACTATTTATTATAAGGAACTACATAGAAAAGATTTTTATTTCTTTTGGAATTTTGATTAAAATAAGCAGTTTGCTGAGGCTTAGATATCTTATTATAAAGAGGCTAAGTGGTTTAATGATAAAATGATTATTGTAATTATTAATTACAATAGCAGCAATTCCTCCAAACTCTATCGTTTCTCAAAAGTGTGAATTTAGGGGACTTCCCTGGTGGTCCAGTGGTTAAGAATCTGCCTTCCAGTGCAGGGTACATAGGCTCGGTCCCTGTTCGGGGAACTAAGATCTCACATGCCACAGGGCAACGAACCCTGCCACAACTAGAGAGCCTGCGCGTGGCAACCCAATGCAGCCAAAAATAAATAAATAAATAAATAAATAAATATATTTTAAAGCGTGGATTTAGGAAGAATTTAGTAGATATGAGTCTACTCTAATTTGCTTGATGGAAGGACATCTTACAAATCCCAACACGTATAATACAGTCCAGATTTTAAAAACAATAATAATTATACATTGCATTTTTAAAGAGCTCTTGCATACTTATTAAAGATTAGATGCCATCTGTGAAACAACTAGGAGAGGCATTATTTTCCTAATTTTACAAATGAGGAAGCTGTGTGGCAGAGCATGAAACTCAGAAAACTTGATCTCCTGTCTAGCTATGAGCCTTAGTTTCTATAGCACAAGGCTGCTAAATGGGACCTATATGAAGGTCCCTTCTAACTCTATGGTTCCTTGATTTAGTGAATTGGTGACGATACCAGATCCGAGGCCAGATATTCTAGTTTCTAGCCTTGGAATCTTCCAGGGGAGAGAGATGCTGTGGTTTCCTAAGTATCTACCATGTACCAGGGCTTTCCTATTTATTATTTCACAACAACCATCTAAGTGTTGTAACTGATCAAAAAAAAATCCAGCCAAGTTTGGCGGATTCCCAGAACCATGCCTTTTTCTTTACCATACCTGCCTTCCGTTATGGATCACAAGTCCACCCAGTTAAATTTAGGCTTTGTATTATCACCACTAAGGTAACACTCCTCAAATTTTAATGTGAAAACCAATCACCTGGAAGTCTTGCTAGGTACAGATTCTCATTCAGTCCATCTGGGGTGAGGACCAAGACTCTGCATTTCTAACAAGCTCCCCGGCAATCTACATAAGCATTCGCCTACTGCCTGTTCTCTATCTACCTACCTTGGCTAGACATTTGGAATACTTAATGCCCTCAACTTGCCTCTCTTCAGTGGGAAAACAGACAAGGTAATGCAATGTGATAAAAACGAAGTCCTGAGGAACAATGAGGAATTAGCAAAGAGAAGAAAGGGTGGGAAGGGAATTCTACTCAGAGGAAAAAGCACAAGCAAAGCTACCCAGCATATTTAGAGCACTGTAATTTGTTCATTATGGCCAGAATAGAATAGGAGGAGAAATGGCAAGAGATAAACTTCCAATTTACTGAGTGCCCTCTATTTGCCAGACCCTTTTCAAATAATAGGATTTAGTGGCAAGCAAGACAGACAAGATGTCTGCTTTAATGGAGTTTACATTCAAGTAAATAGATAGAATAGAATAAAATAAGGTAATAGTGATAAGTGATTTTTAAAAACAAGCATGAAAATGTCATAGAGAACAGCTGGCCGGGCGGCTGCCATTGGCTATTTGAAGGGAAGGAGCTGACTTGAATGTGTTGAGATTTGAATACAGAGAAGAAGCCAGCCTTGTAAAGGTCTGGGGTTAGCAGAGGGAGCCAAGTACATAGCCCTAAGGCAAAAACGTGCTAGTATGTGGCAGGAACAGAAATAAGGACAGTATGGCTGCGCATATGATGAAGTCATAGTTGACTGCCTCTCCTTTACCTCCCATATCCAATCAATTACCAAGTAGTTTTGATTCTACCCCCTAAAAAATGTGTTCAAATCCACCCCCCTCGATTTTATCTCGACTGCCACCATCATCTTTCACCTAAATTATTGGAAAAGTCTTCCTGCTTCCAATCAGCTACCTCTAATCCATTCCCTACACAGCAGCCAGATAGAGCTTTAGAAAATCGAAATCTGATTCTTCTTCTTTCTGCCTAAGAGCCTTCAGTGGCTCCCATTCCCAACAGAATAAAGTCTAAACTCTTTATCATGATTTATAAGGGCTGTGGGTGTCTGGGTCTGCATACCTCTTTCACCACATGTCTCTCTGTACTCTTTCAGTCATCATTCCTAAAATACACCAACTTCCTCTTCCTTCTGAGTGTTCATATGACATTCCCTCTGCCTTCCTCCATCCTCTCCACGCATAAACCTTTCTCCTGGCGAGTCCTCCTCATCCAGCATATCGGCTGTGAAACCTTCCCCAACTACCTCCCTGCTCCTGCTTTGAGCTCCTGGAACACCCCGAACTTCTCTTATCAAAGTATTCACCCTGCTAAATTGTAATCACTTATTTAATTATCTGTCTCCCCCATTAGACTAGGGAATAGACTAAGGAAGACCATCACTGCTTTCTTCTGTTTTATATCCCCATGCCTAGCACAGGGTCTAGCATTGGAATAGGGACTCAAAAATTTGTGAAAGAATAAGTGAATAAATTAATGGAAGTTGAGATAGGCAGATAAATGATAGCTTTAAGTCATCACATAAAGTTTGAACACTATCTTGGTGGCAGCAAGGACCTACTGAGAGACTTTAAGGAAAATGATACGATTATATTCGTATGTACAAAAGACCGCTCTCGTAGCAAGGAGACACATGGATATAAGGTGAATGAGATTGGCAGTAGTGAATGTAGAGGCTAGAGGCTGGTTGTTTCCATTATTCAAGGGACAAATGATGAAAACCTGAATCTGTAGAAAACAGTTTAGAGAGATAGCAAGAAGGAAGAAACTTAAGGACCTGGTGATTGGGTGAGGAGGTAGAGAGAAAAAGGGCTCAAGACTAGCACTTATATTCCTAGGTTGGCTAACTTGATGGATAGAAATGTCATTCCCTGAAACTGGAACTATATGAGAAGTAGAAATTATGGAGGAAGATAAATTATGTTTTAGATATGTTGAGTTCCAGGTACCTGCCATATGTACAACTGGAGATATTTTAGTAGGCAATTGAATCCGGACTTAGGAAAGAGATCAGTGCATGCATATGAGGAAACTACTCAAGTTTGAGGAAGAGTCACCTGAAAGGCTTAGAGGAAATAATCCTAGAACCTCACAAAGAACTAGGAATACTTCGTGTTGCCACCAGCCACAGTGGAAAAACCCATGATAATTAAAGGATGTAGGGTATAATAATGCCTGGAAAGATATTGCCTCAGTAGTGGGAAAAACTAGTTCCTACTAAAGGCTGCTCTGACAAAGCAGCCTACCTTTTTTGTCCTCCATGACAATGTTTAAATGCTGTCCTCATCCTTGAAAGTACTAAAGTGTTTCAGGGAAGGTAACTATATCCCAGGGAAAAAAAGCTCAAGAATATGTATATTAATCCAAAAACAGTCAACTCCCAGCAAGGAAACATTCATAGTGTTTGACATTCAAATAAAAAATGACCAGGCATGCAAAGATGCAGGAAAATATTCATAATGAGAATAACTGCTCAATAGAAACATCCATGAATGACACAAAGGATGGAGTGAGTCAATAAAGGCATAAAAACCTATTGTAACTGTTACCTGTTCAACAAGGTAAAGAAAAAAATTGAGTAAGTTGACACAAGAAGATACCAAAAAGGTCCAAATCAAACTTCTAGTGGTTTAAAA
Source organism: Hyperoodon ampullatus (assembly GCF_949752795.1). Taxonomy (NCBI): domain Eukaryota; kingdom Metazoa; phylum Chordata; class Mammalia; order Artiodactyla; family Ziphiidae; genus Hyperoodon; species Hyperoodon ampullatus. The sequence goes on from NC_136920.1 coordinate 89,938,034, forward strand.
TACAATGTCTGAGATGAAAATTTTTTGAAGAAATAATGGCTGAAAAGCATCCAAATTTGATGAAAACTATAAACTCACAGATAAGACCTAAATCAGAAGAAACATGGAAAAAAAAGTACAGCAAGACACATCATAATCAAATCGCTTAGGGGAAATTCCCTAGCAGTGCAGTGGATAGGACTCCACACTTCCACTGCATGGGGCACAGGTTCGATCCCTGGTCAGGGAACTAATATCCCACAAGCTGCGTGATGAAGTCTAAAAAAATTTTTTACTAAAAATTTTAAAAATTGCTTAAAACCAGTCAGAGATGAAAAAGAAACATTATGTTTGGAGAATCAAAAATAAGAAAGACAGTAAACTTCTCATCAGAAATAAAGCCATATAACAATGTAGCAGCAACTTTAATTTTTTGTTTTTTGTTTTTTGGCCTCCGGGCATGTGGGATCTTAGTTCCCCCATCAGGGATGGAACCCAGGCTTATGGCAGTGAAAGCTCAGAGTCCTAGCCACTGGACCCCACAAGAAATATTAATGGAAGTTTTTTAGGAAAAAGGAATATCACAGCAGATGGAAACCCATGTTCACGCAAAGAATGAAGAGATCTAAGAAAGGTAAATATGTGCGTATAAAACAGTTTTTTCTTATTTCCTAGATCTCTGAAAAACAATGGGATGTTAAGAGCAAACATAATAATATATTGGAGGTTTATAACATATGTAGAAGTAAAACGAATGACAACAATAGTATATAAAGTCCAGGAAAAGAGTAATGAAAGAATACTGTTTTAAGGTTCTTATCATATACACAAATATAATATTACTTGTAGGCTGAACTGTAATCAGTTAACGATGTAAGCTATAAACCCTAAAACAACCAGTAAAATAACAAATCGAAGAGCTATAGTTAATAAGCCAAAAAGGGAAATAAGATAGAATCATAAAATATAGTTAATCCAAAAAAAAAAAAAAAAAAGAGAAAGAGAAAAAGGGGAGAGAGACAGATGGGACAAATAGAAAACAACAAGATATTAGATTTAAGTCCAGTCATATCACTAATCACATTAAATGTAAAAGGCCTAAACACCTCAATTAAATGCATGCATTTAATGAGAAAATGCATTGTAAATTGTACATCAGTAAGATTTTGCTAGCTGCCTCTTTTGCCATCGCTGGAAGCAGGTATTCTAGGAGTCTTGGCCACATGGTCTGTAGATAGATAGTTAGAAGGAGCCCAAATTCAGTTGGCAAAGATCCCCTGCACAAATAAACCAGTGAAAATATATTTTAGACACTGAAAGGCATTATGAATAATACATTATAATGTCCTATCAGGCAGTGATTTGCAAATAAAATAGTAGAAGCCTTACTTTATTCACTTGAACTAAAATATTCAAATAAATTATTGATCACCATAACTGCTATTCATTGAGGGCTTCCTACGTGGCAGAAACTGGGCTTGTATATTATTTAACGTAAACCTCAGCCAACTCTATATAAGTGTTGTTATCAATTGTTTCTCCCTCAGCTAACAGATAAGGAACTGAGATTTACAGAGGTTAAGTAATTGCCCAAGGACAGGCAGATAATAAGGGGCAGGACCCGTCCAAACACAGATCCATGTTACTCCAAAGTTTATACATTTAACCATTGTTCTATACTGTCTCCTGAAATTGAAGAGGAGACTTCTGGTTCAAGATGGTCACAATACCAAATAATTTATCAAACATCTGCCTAAGACCCAGTCCTGACACAGATGTTAAGATACACAGGTGTGTGTGTATATATATATATATATATATATACACACACACAATTTTTTTTGGATATCAGTTATAACTGAATGAGTTCATTGAACTTAGTTTATGTGTCATCATCGGTCTGGGCATGGCCTTGCTTGTTTTGTTTGTTTGTTTGTTTGTAATTGAAGTATAGTTGATTTATAATGTGTTAGTTTCAGGTGTACAGCAAAATGATTCAGTTATATGTATACATACTTTTTCAGATTCTTTCCTTTATAGGTTATTACAAAATAGTGAGTATAGTTTCCTGTGCTATATAGTAGGTTCTTGTTGTTTACCTATTTTATATATAGTAGTGTGTATATGTTAATCCCAAACTCCTGATTTATCTCTCCTCCACCTTTCCCCTTTAGTAACCATAAGTTTGTTTTCTATGTCTGTGGGTCTATTTCTGTTTTGTACATAAGTTCATTTGTATCATTTTTTTTAGATTCCATGTTTAAGCGATATCATATATTTTTTTTCATTTATATGTTCCCCTTTATCACAAATAAAGGTGATAAAGGTGATTCTCCTCCTCCTTTCTCTATCCTTTCCTACATAAATGTTCCAAAATGTTTGATATGTATCATTTTATTTGTATTTGTTCTTATAAAATGTGAATTGTTTTATTATATGTACATAATTTTAAATTCCCTAAATGATGTGCTATGGCTCTCAGCCTGTTTCTTTTTTCTGCCCAGGTCTGTTTTGAAGATGGCACCATGTTGGTACTAATTGACAGCTAATCCTTTACCTCTCCTTGCTGCCTGAGGAGGCAGTTTAATCTTGTCTTTTTTCTGCACACCCAGAGGGACCGTTCAGACATGGCTTTGAAAGTCAGATGTTTGCAGACCCTGTGACAGGCTGAGCAGGATGGACTGGGTGGAGGAGGCTGTTACTCAGGTTCAAGTGGTTGTCGCCATTTGGCAATGCAACAAATGTTGCAAGATGATCAAATTCAGTAAGCGAGGCCAGAAATCAAGATTTTCACGTGAAATCTCCTGATTTTTTAAATGTTGGAAAAACTGAAGGCCAAATCAAATACTTCTGAAGGCTGGGTTCAGCCAAGAATTGCCATAGCCTGACTCGTACATTAAGACATTTGAATCAGAGAAGGAATGAGATCGGATTTGTGTTTCAGAAATTAAGAGGAGGATGAAATAGAGTGGAAGGCAGGACACTGAAGATTATGACTTGAGGTTTGAATGTGAGTGAACTGAGGGGCGTATGGAATGAAATTCTGACACGTGCTGCACGGATGAACCTTGAAAACATTATGCTAAGTGAAAGAAGCCAACACAAGAGGATAAATATTGTATAATTCTACTCATATGAGGTCCCTAGAATAGAGACAGAAAGCACAATAGTCGTTACCAGGGGCTGGGGACAGGGGGAGGCTGGGGAATTATTGTTTAATGGTTATGAAGTTTCAGCTTGGGATGATGAAAATGTTGTTGAGGTGGACGGTGGTGATGACTGAAACAGTAACGTGAGTGTACTTAATGCCATTGCAACAGTAACATGAGTGTACTTAGTGCCACTGCAACAGTTACATGAGTGTACTTAATGCCATTGAACTGTACTCTCAAAAAGGGTTAAAATGGCAAATTTTATGTCATGTATATTTTACATACACACACTCACACACACACACACACACACACACACACACAAGTTTACTCCCAAACCAACCTCTTCTGTCAACAGGGCAAAGATGAGTTTATTGCTTAGGACAGTAAGGGAGAATACCACCTGGACAGAACTTCCACAGTATCTTAGAGGGAAAGGTTAAGTCAAAATTTATTGAGAATTCGAAGCTTGGTTCAAGGCAATTCTTTCCATACTTGGGGACTTGATTGGGTAAGACTGAGTAAAAATCATGACAGACTAGGAATGGTAGAAAAAGCAGGGTGAGGATTGAGAGCAGAGATTTAAAGGATCTTTTTTAAAAACAGCTTTATTGAGATATAATTCCCATACCATACAATTCACCTATTTAAAGTGTACAATACAATGGTTTTTAGTAACTTCACAGAGTTGTGCAACCGTCATCACAATTTTAGGACATTTTCACTAACCCCCCAAATAAACCCTCTACCTGTTAGGAGTCACTCCCCATTTTCCTCCAACTCTCCCCATCCCCTCTGTTGGGAGAAAAACCTTTCCCTCTACTAATTTAGGTTCAATAATGGGGGACTTTGAATTAACAATAGATGAACAGGAGAAAGGAAAACAAGTCTTATTCATAGGCATACAGGACCGTTCAGATGAAGAGGCTCTCTGAACTGCTGTGGGTAGAGGTTTATATATCAATTTAATAGAGGAAGGAGAAAGGAGAGAAAGAGAGCTTCTATGGGAAGTACAAAAGGTTTGGTGTTTTGGGGTTTGTTTTGTTTTAAGAAAGACAAAAGGGCTTTTAGGGAAACAAATGCAAGACAGTTCTTTTTTTTTTTTTTTTTTTTTTTGTTCGGTATGCAGGCCTCTCACTGTTGTGGCCTCTCCCGTTGCGGAGCACAGGCTCCGGTCACGCAGGCTCAGCGGCCATGGCTCACGGGCCCAGCCGCTCCGCGGCATGTGGGATCTTCCCGGACCGGGGCACGAACCCGTGTCCCCTGCATCGGCAGGCGGACTCTCAACCCCTGCGCCACCAGGGAAGCTCTGCTTTGTGTTTTTTAAATTGTGGTAAAACACACATAGAATTTACCATATTAACCAATTTTAAGTGTGAAGTTCCATACTGTTAAGTATATTCACATTGGTGTGCAACCCATATTCAGAAATTTTTCATCTTATAAACTGAAACTTTACACTCATTAAACAACTCCTCATTTCCCCCTCTCCCTAGCCCCTGGCAACCACCATCCTGCTTTCTGTTTCTGTGAATTTAATCTAGAAACCTCAGAATTTGTCTGTGACTTGTTTATTTCGCATAACGCAATGTCTTCAAGGTTCGTCTATGTTATAGCATGTGTCAGAATTTCCTTTTTTTTTCAAGGCTCAATAAGATTCCTATTCCATTGTACGTATACACTACATTTTGTTTATCTATTCATCCATTGTTGGACACTGGGTTGTTTACCCTTGTCTATTATGAATAATTCTGCTATGATCATGGGTGTGTCAGGGAGGAAATTTTTCCTCTACTTTTTTTTTTTTTTTTTTTTTTGCGGTACACGGGCCTCTCACTGTTGTGGCCTCTCCCGTTGTGGAGCACAGGCTCCGGACGCGCAGGCTCAGCAGCCATGGCTCACAGGCCCAGCCGCTCCGTGGCATGTGGGATCTTCCCAGACCGGGGCACGAACCCGTGTCCCCTGCCTCGGCAGGTGGAGTCTCAACCACTGTGCCACCAGGGAAGCCCTCCTCTACTCTTTTAAGTTCAGTGCCTGGAGCCTGAGAATTAAACTGACAAAAGAATAAATAACAGGAGAAAAGGTACTTAATTTTTTTTTTCATTTTTATTTTTGGTTGTGTTTGGTCTTCGTTGCTACACACGGGCTTTCTCTAGTTGTGGAGAATGGGGGCTACTCTTTGTTGCGGTGCGCGGGCTTCTCATTGCGTTGGCTTCTCTTGTTGTGGAGCACAAACTCTAGGCACACGGACTTCAGTAGTTGTAGCACGCAGGCTCAGTAGTTGTGGCACATGGGCTTAGTTGCTCTGCGGCATGTGGGATCTTCCCGGTCCAGGGATCGAACCCATGTCCTCTGCATTGACAGGTGGGTCCTTAACCACTGCACCACCAGGGAAGTCCCAAGGCACTTTATTTTTATAAATGTTCATGTGCAGGGGAGGTGACAAAAAAGAAGTAAAACTCAAAGAAGTGTTTACACTTGGGGGGTAGTTTACCCTTTAACAAAGGAAAGAGAGTTTGTGCTTCAAGGGACAATAGATTCTGGGGAAGTGACTAGGAAATATAAGAGGAAATGATGGAGGATAAGGACTATTTTAGTAAGGTCTGTTTATGGAAACTCATCTTGGTGTCAACTCCCCATCTTCAAAGATAAAAGTCTCTTATCTCTCAAAGGGAAATTTACCCAGTTTTCAGGCACAGAAGTTAACTATGTTTTTCTGAGGAAGTGCCATTTTTTGTTTGACAAATGATAGAAGCAGAGAGAAAATTCACCATAGCAAAATCTGAATAAACTAAATTGTATTTCAAAAATGATGTTCTACAACTCTGTTAGACAAACCAGCAACAACAAACCTGTATATTTTTAAGAGAAGAAATAAATATTTTGACTTTGGAACTGTGAATGATTTTTTCTTATTTTCTTTATTTTTAAATTTATATTAAAATCCACTGCTTTATATTTGAGAGAAAACAAACTTTGTTTTAAATAAAAACCAAACAAACCAACCTGGTGTGACCTACAATAGTCAACCCAGGGAGGAATACCGTAAGGATAAAAGCAGATTCTCAGACAAGATAGCCAATGGTCGAGACAGCAGAGCATGTTTTGTATTTTGCCATTTTCCTAGCTAGACAAAGAGCCCGAATGTATTATTGTATTTACATATTAACATGATTTTCACAATGTGGTGTCTATTTGGACCTCACACTAGGTAAAACAATGGACTTGAACTAGGGCCAGACGCCACTCTCCCTAGGTTTAGGGAAGAGAGAACTTGAGTGGAGGTAGCAGGATTTGGTCCAAGGTCCAGCCTGTAGACATCAAAGATAAACAAATCTGTCTTCCAACATCCCCTGCACTGAGACCCCTTCGGTGCCTTTTTTTTTTTTCCCTTGGGGCCATACTGGTCTCTTTTTCTCTTTTGTTAGGTAGGTGCTGCCTATGGGAATGCAGTAGCTCTTCTTAGTAACCATGGGAACCTTATTGGCATGGCAACCTGGCAGCCCGAGGGAAAGGAAGCAAGGGGAGGAGGGATGGGAGTGGTGGGAGGTAGTTCTATGGACGAAGGGAGTGGGTAAGCAGGCTTCCTTCCTGCTGAGGAAAGAAAAGGAGGAGGAAAGATGCCCAGCTCTGTAGATGGCCCCAAGGAGAAGCCTCTGATGAGTTTAAACCTCACTCCATAGTCCAGTTCAGGAAGGGCTTGGGGAAGGGCTATAAGCCAGACTGGACACCAGGCCCTAAATCTACTGACCTTTTCTGTCCTATGGCATGGCTCAGCAGAAGCAGGAGAGTCTGGGGATGGGGACTGGGAGACACAGAGTGAAGCATCTCATAACATGAGAGCATATTCTGACCTTAAGGTTTTTTGTGTTTGTTCTTTGTTGTTAAAGTTTTAATTTAAACAGCTTTGATGCAGTATAATTTACATATGATAAAATGAATGTATTTAAAGTGTACATTTTCATAAGCTATGACCTATGTGTATACCAATGAAACTATCACAGAAATCAAGGAAACAAACATATAGATTATCCCCAAAAGTTTATTAATGCCCTTTGTCCTCCCTCCCTCTTTCACCTCTCCACCTTACACCCTCCCCCAGGCAACCACTGATCTTCTTTCTGCACTATACATTAGTAAGCATTTTCCAGAGGTTTATATAAATGAAATCAACTGTATGTACCTCATTTTGAACTGACATTAAGTTTTGATTGCAGGCAAAATACCATGTGGAGCTTTTGTTGGGCTCTGAGAGTCCAAGCAGCTTTCGTTAGAGATGTCTAGGGGTGAGGAAATTTCCAAGCAGTATCTAAAGCAGGAAACAAATCTATGCAATAAGGTTGAGGAAGGCTGAGAATGTAGTAAAAACAAAAACAAAACAAGATCCACTAGGGAGAAAGTACTTCTACTGCAGAGGAAGGAGTGAGCAGCAAGGAAGCTGGCAGCGCCCTGACGGTCCTGTTTCTAGGCTGAGCTAGAATCCCTGGGTTTCTGGGTTTCTATCACGGACAGGTGTGAACTGGGCTATCCTGGGCTGTGGAGTCAGATGCTGCCCTGCCCCTTACTTACCTGTAGAAGCCTCAAACAAATTAATCTCCTAGAGTCCATTTCCTCTTTTCCTAAGACAGAGGATAATAATACTCTATAGGGCCATTGCAAAAATGAAATGAAATTAAAAACTTTAATAAACAGTAATAGTAATCAAAGCTCATTGCATGATAGGCACACAAATAATAGCTACTCATTACTTTGCTGGCTCTTTAGGAATGGCTCTGTTTGGCTGGTTCTGTAGCATCAACTGAGATTTGACAAATTTTTTTTTTTTTAATACATTGACTTTAAAAAAAAACAACTTTGGACTTCCCTGGTGGAGCAGTGGTTAAGAATCCACCTGCCAATGCTAGGGGCACGAGTTTGAGCCCTGGCCCGGGAAGATCCCACATGCCGCGGAGCAACTAAGCCCGTGCGCCACAACTACTGAAGCCCACCCGCCACAACTACTGAAGCCTGCCTGCACACCTAGAGCCTGTGCTCCACAATGAAGAGTAGCCCCCACTCCACGCAACTAGAGGAAGCCTGCACGCAGCAACGAAGACCCAAAGCAGCAAGATAAATAAATAAATAAAATAAATAAATAAATAAATAAATAAATAAATTTATTTATTTTAAAAAAGCTTTATTGAGATATAATCATATATCATAAAAGTCACCCTTTTAAAGTGTACAATTCCATGGATTGTTGTATAATCACAGAGTTGTGCAACCATCAGCATCATCTGATTTTAGTACATTTTGATCACCTCAAAAGAAACTAAAGAAACTACACACGCATTAGCAGACACTCTCCATCCCCCCCTCCTCACAACCCCTGGCAACCACTAATCTGCTTTCTTTCTCTATGGGTTTACTATTCTGGACATTTAATATAAATGGAAGCATGCAATTTGTGACTTTTCATGTCTGACTTCTTTCACTGAACTAAATGTCTTCAATGTTCATCCACGTTGTAACATGTATCAGTACTCTCTTCCTTTTTATGGCTGAATAATATTCCCCTGTATGTTCTTTATGCCTTCATCTGTCAATGAGCATTTGGGTTGTTTCCACTTTTTTGGCTATTATGAATAAAGCTGCTATGAACATTCAGGTACAAGTTTTTGTGTGTATGCACTTATCAAGTTTTAGTTTATGGTTTATCAAGCCCCATGGCCTACATATGATCAGATAAAGGTCAATATGAAAAACAGGTTGACATGATTATTTCTTTTAAAATTTCCCCCAGACTGTACTTTCCTTTACTCTTACTCCCCTCCTTACTCTTACTCTCATCTCTCCCCATAGAACAGCCTAGTCGATCTCATACGTATTTCCATCTATGGCAGCTGAAATGCTCACAAAGGATGTTTCCCCCCACAAAAGATATTCTTGAAGTGTGGAAAGGGGAGAGGCAGAGAGGGACAATGATATGTAAGCCAGACTTATTATTCAAGGACAATTAAAATATCATTTAGAAACATTGTTTTAAACTTTATTGAGATAAGCTATCCATTCAAAAAGTATACAAGTCCATAAATTATCACACACACAGCACCATTTAGGAATTGCCTACCTTTACCAAAGCAAGGATAGATACAGGGTTCTCAGAAAAAAATATGGAGATACAGAGTGCCCAGTTAAATTTGAATGTCAGATAAGCAATGATTAATTTTTTAGTATGTCTATTCTATGCAATATTCATGACAGTTTTTTTTTTTAATCCATTGTTTATCTGACATTCAAATTTAACTAGGTGTCCCATATCTTTCCTTGGAAAATCTGGTAATCTTAGAAGGGGAAATTAAAGACCATCCAATGAATGTAAATCAGTTTTATGACTGGGTAGCAACTGAGGTTTGGTTATAGGAAATCTCAGAATAAAATGGAATTTGGAGTTAATTTGTAGATTTAATTTACTTTGCTCTCTCCCTGGTTTTTTTTGTTTGTTTGTTTTTTTGTTTTTTTTTTGAGGATCCTTTTGGATGCTTCCTAGTCCCTTTGGTTTTGTACAACTAAGTGTTGTGTCATCTTTCTTTCTTACAATATCTCTATGAAACACCTAGGAGTCTACACATGGAGAAACAAAGACATGGGTATTTAAAGACACTCCAAGATCCCTCAGTGAGTTTGGGGTCAATTTAAACAAGTGTTGCGATTGGTGTTTGAAAGAAAATATAGATTTTAAGACGGAAGTATGGGAGGGATAAATTGGGAGACTGGGTTTGACACAAACACACTACTATATATAAAATAGATAAGTAATAAGAACTTATGGTATAGCACAGGGAACTCTACTCAATACTCTGTAATGGCCTATATGGGAAAAGAATCTGAAAAAGTAGAAATATGTATATGTATAGCTGATTCGCTTTGCTGTACACCTGAAACTAACACAACATTGTAAATCAACTATACTACAATAAAAATTAATTTAAAAAATAACTTAAGAAATATAGATTTTAGATTTATTAAATTTAAGAGCAGGAAAGGATTTTATTAGAAGCCCTTTATATTATAAAAGAGGAAACTGAGGTTCAGAAAACCTAAATAATTTTCCCTAAGTCACAAAGCTCACTAACAGTAAACTTGACACTGAAATCCCAAACTCTGAACTCCTAGTTTATGGAGCTTTTCCCAATGTAAACTAAATTGGGTCCCTTCCCTTTAGTTTTCCTCTCCTTTAACGTGGTCTGGTTAATCAGATCAGCCATAATCACACAATTATGTGAAACACTAAACTGAGAATTCTTCTTAGATCGTCCAAGTAGTGGTAGAGAACTAGATTACTTAACAGGGAGCAAATATTTTCCCAATATTTGGGAAATAAATAAATATTTTTTACAATAAATAATAAATAAACAATAAATAAACAATAAAACAAATATTGTTCTAAACAAGGGTTTCCTGAAGGATTTGAGAACAATTTCTATTCCTTTTTTTTTAGCTGCAAAGAGTTGCCATTATCAGATTTGGGAGTGATCTTTCTTTTCTAATAGGCAATGACTGAGATTCCTCTGATTTATATATTTTGCATTTTATCCATGTCCAATCATTATACTCAACGAACAAATTCTTACCTCGTAAAGAAGCTGGATTTGTCTGAATATGCAAATCTAAAAATAATCAGCAGATTTTTGAACGATCATAGATTGCCAAGCCTCTCAAAACTTCTGGTTTTACATTCATTCTATGTCCAATTGCTTTGTGTGTTTCTAAGACAACAGTTAGTACTTGGCCTCATCAACTTCTTCTCACACGTTCCAGGAATCTGATCAATATCCAACAATGAATTTTTCCTTTCACAGCTCTACAAAGCTCAGTCTCAATGCCATGCCATGTCAAGGATCTCGCAGGATATTTTTTAGTCCATGTATTTCAAAGGGAGCAATCTTGCCCATCACCAGCCCAGCATACCTCTTGGTGTTCAGTGTAGTTAATCTCTAATCTTGTAGGACATGATGACTAGTAGAGACTGGCTTATTTGAATCCTGGCTACAATGACTTTGTGAAAAAGACCAACTGTTGAAAAGAGACTTTGGGGAAGAGGTGAGTTTTTTGCTCATCATTTTCACAGGGTTGAAAATGCTTTGTGACCTAGAGTCATGCCTTAGAGAAGACAGCTGTGGCCTAGAGCAAGATTTGCAGAGCACGCTGGGCTCTGAGGGTTTGCTGGTGAAGTGATTTTTACATGGCTAGACTGGTGCAGTGAAATGGCAATTTTTTTTTTGTCATTTTTATTCCCTCAAGTTTGTTTCTGAATCATCTCTGAATACCAGGGAATCCTGGAGATAGCAGAAAACAGAGATTTCCTGAGATTAGGGGGGTGGAGGTCAGTCTTCTGGGGTTTATACAAATGATGTCCCTGCTTGGACTGGGGAGGGTCTCTCTTAAAGAACCAAAAGTTAACCTAAAAGTGCGCTGGTGGAGCTGAACCATGTCATGAGTGGTCTACCCTCATGACACTCCTTCTAGGCTCTGTTTCCTATTGTGAGTAGGTGACAACAATAGGCCTATTCTCTCCCTATTCACCCAGGACACATGCTGATCTGCGCTGATGAATCGCTTGGCAGCCACCAAGTAAGGAAGATTAACGACCTTTCTTTTTTGACCACTGTAGATCTAAAAGCTTCCCCCACACTGGGGAACCTCATTTTCCTTTTCCTGGTAAAATCTGTGGTTCTCCTTTCTTGAAATCTTCAATTCTTTTCCTATATAGAAAAAAAATTGTCACCACATTTACACTTATGGAATTTCCACTGTCTTAAGAGATCTCATTCTTTATTTGCCAGTAGCTCATGTATTTTGTCATTTTTCATCAGAAAACAGAGGTGACTATTCTGGAATTTATAATTGTTCTTGGGGGTGATTTATTGTCAATTTTTGTAATACTGCTTATTGTTTTTGAAAGTAATGTGGTCTTGTTCTCGATGCATGTGCTTTGTGGTAGGGAGTAGTTACCTGCTGACTAGATGGCTATGAATGGAACTTGAATCTTGGGGAATATCCCATTTCCCTTCTGGAAGCTAATCAGGGAGTTTAATCAACCCTGGAGCTTGAGGACTGAGATGAATATAGGTTTGAATTGAATGTTGGTGTTCAAGAACTACCAGTGAAAAATCAAGTAGTCTTACAATGTTAGGAGGTATGAGCTCACCTTTATTTGCTGGGCTGTGATTGAAGTAGGTTTTCAGTAAAGATTCAGCAGTTCATTTCCAGAATTTCATGGAAAACTGGCTTCTTCGAGAAGGATCCTTTTAAGGAAGATAAAACAGGATGAGCACAATACATATCATGTTATCACTGAATTTCTAAACTTAAAAAGTCATTTCTAGCCTTGAAAGTCATTTTTAAAAAATGGAATGGGCAGCCCTGTGATGTCAAGTTTCTCATCATGAGAGGCCTCTAAGTTGAAGCTGTGTGTAACATAATCTAGGAAGGATATTGGTTTCTGCATCAGGTGGGTGTTTAGACTAGATGACCTTTAAATGCTCTATATACTCTAAGATACTTTGATTCTATCAAGTAGATAAGTTCAGTTCAGGAACTAAAATAAGCCATGTTATCAGTGTAATTCTAGGAGTGATTGTTTACCTGTACTGCCAACAACCAGTGGTTTGTACCTTATAACCCAGTCTTCATTTTTTTTACTTGAAAGGCATGTGTGTGGCTTTTCACATATCCAAGCTTTAGTCCTGCTAATTCGCTCTGTAGGAAATGCAGCCCCATCCTAGCAGAATGTTCACTCACTCCTTAAAGATTTACATGTAAGGTAGTGGTTCTCAGCTGGGGCGATTTTGCGATTTTTTTCAGCCCTACAGGTCATCTGGAGACATTTTTGGTTGTTACAACTCGGGGGTTGCTACTGGCATCTAGTGGCCAGGGATGCCTACGGCATACAGGACAGCCCCCAATGGCAATCCCCTAGCCCAAAATACAACAGTGCCAGGCTTGAGGAAGCCCTGGTCTAAGTTAGGTGACCTTTTGGGCAAACCCCCTGCTCTAGTCGCCACTATCACATAACAATCATAGAGCTTTGTTTAAAACACTTTATAGCTTCTTTAAAACACCTTTGTCCACGGGGAGTGTCATTTATTTAGAAACTTTTAAAGCTCTAGGAACTCTGAGCACGTATAAAATAAAATTGGACTTACTCCTATTGGAGAAGTGGGGAGGTGGGAATAACTCTACCTGTCAGTTCTAAGGAAGATTCTTGAAACTCTTAACAACAACACACAAGCAGCCCTTATCAAGCACTTCCATACACTAGGTCCTATGCCAAAGCTTTACATGGATTGCACACAGGAAGCATTAATATATGTTGAATGTTGAATTATTTAATTCTTCTAGGGTTCTGGATTTGTTTCTTAAGACTGCCTTAGCAATGACACCAAATCATTGGATTTCAGGCCCACCTGAATTCATATGATTTCCTCTTAGCTAATTATTTCTGCAAAGACCCCATTTCCAAATAAGGTCACATTCTAAAGTTTGGGGTTGCTATGGTCTGAATGCTTGTGTCCTCCCCAAATTCACATGTTGAAAACCTAATGCCCAATGTGATGGTATTAGGGGGTGTGACCTTTAGGCAACCTCATGAATGAGGTAGAACCCTTCGTGAATGGAATTCACCTTTATAAAAGTGGCCCTAGAGAGATCCCCAAGCTGCTTCCACTATGTGAGAACCCGGTGAGAAGTGGGCAGTCTGCAACCTGGAAGAGGGCCTTTACCAGAACCCTACCATGCTGGCACCATGATCTGGGACTTCCAGCCTTTATAACTGAGAAACAAATGTTTGTTGTTTATAAGCCAACCAGTCTGTTGTATTGATTCTTTGTTATGGCAGCTCAAACTCACTAAGAGATGGGTAGACATGAATTCTGGGGGGACACTATCTCACCCACTAGAGTCTGCCCTTTGGTCTCCCAACATTCATGTCCACCCCTGGTGCAAAATACATTCATTCCATCCCAATATCCCCAAGTCTTAACCCATTCCAACATTAACTCTAAATCTTATCAAGAAGTTCCAAACTCATCATCTAAATCAGATATGGGTGAGGCTCTGGGTATTATATATACTGGGGCAAAATTCCTCTCCCTTTGTGAACCTGTGAAACTGATCTGCTTCCAAAACTGGTAAGACAGACATAGGATAGATATTCCCACTCAGAAAGGGAGAAAATGGAAGACGAAAAGAGATTACTAGTCCAAAGCAAGCTCAAAACCCAGCAGGGCAAGTTCCATGAGGTTTCAAGGACTGAGAATAATACTTCATGGCTCAAAGCTCCATCCTCTTGGACTGGGGCAGTGGCCCTGCCCTCAGAGTCATTCTTCCTTTTTCTTCAATGATAACATTTGCAGTGGAATACCTCTATCAGCCTGTTTCCTGCACGTGAAATTTCAGAAGTCTAACAGTCTTCCTTTACTGTGTCCCATCTCTGTATCTTTTACTACAGGCTGGCAGTGTTTCTGTTGGTATAAAATTCTCAGAAACCTTACATGCAATTTGCTGCTTAGGAGTGAAGGGCGTCCAGGCCATCATTCCTCACTGAATTTTACCATAAGCAGCAGGGAGAAACCAGGCCACATCCTCCACATTTAAAAAATCTCCTTAGCTAAATCTCTAAGTTCATTGCTTACAAATCTACTTGCCACCCAACAGCAAAAGACATTTCAGACAAGCTTCCTGCCACTTTTTAACCAGATTACCTGTTGTCCAGTTCCTAACAACATGTTCCTCATTTCCATCTGAGACCATAATTACAAGAAGCACCTTTAAGAGCTATATTTCTTTTTTTTTTTTTTTCGGTACGCGGGCCTCTCACTGTTGTGGCCTCTCCCGCTGCGTAGCACAGGCTCCAGACACGCAGGCCCAGCGGCCATGGCTCACGGGCCCAGCCGCTCCGTGGCATGTGGGATCTTCCCGGACCGGGGCACGAACCCATGTCCCCTGCATCGGCAGGCAGACTCTCAACCACTGCGCCACCAGGGAAGCCCTTAAGAGTCATATTTCTAACAACATTCTGTTCATGACAATATGTATACGTTCTATGGTGATAGAAGCTTTCTTGATAACTCTTCTTTTCTTCTGAGTCTTTGCCAGAATCACCTTTAACCCATATTTCTACCAACAATGTCTTCAAGACAACCTAGGCTTTTTCTGTCATGTGCCTCAAAATTCTTCCAGCCTCAATCTCTTTCCAAATTCCAAAGCCATTTCCACATTTTAAAGTATTTGTTATAGGGCTTCCCTGGTGGTGCAGTGGTTAAGAATCTGCCTGCCAATACAGGGACACGTGTTCGAGCCCTGGTCTGGGAAGATCCCACATGCCGCAGGGAAACTAAGCCCGTGCACCACAACTACTGAGCCTGCGTGCCACAACTAGTGAAGCCCACGTGCCTAGAGCCTGTGCTCCACAACAAGAGAAGACACTGCAATGAGAAGCCCATGCACCACAACAAAGAGTAGCCCCTGCTCGCCACAACTAGAGAAAGCCCACGCACAGCAACAAAGACCCAGTGCAGCCAAAAATAAATAAATTTAAATAAATAAATAAACAAACAAACAAATAAACAAACACTCCCTCCTTTTTTAAAAAAAAGAAAAATTTGTTACAGCAGCACCCCACTACTGTGCACCAGTGCCATATCAAATCCCAGAGACAGAGTTTTGGGTGAAGAAGAAAAGAATAGCTTTGTTGCTTTGCCAGGCAAAGAGGGACACAGCGGGCTCCTGCCCTGAAAAACTGTGTGTCTCAACCCAGGAGGATTTGCTGAGGAGTTTTATAGCAGTGGTTCAAGGGTGGGGTTACCGATAAGATCAGGGTGTGTGCAGGGCCTGCACTCCTTTAATCTGGTCTCAGGTAATCTCTTGATGAGCTTCTTTGGTTCCTTTAATCTGGCCTCAGGTGTTCTTCTCTGGAATGAAGAATACTGACATCTTCCATTTCTTGGGGGTTTTAGTTCTATAAAGAGCTTAAAAATATTGTTATGTGTATCCCTTGAGATGGAACCAGGACCCTGCCCCAAGGCTGCACTATTGTTTCTTGGCTGTTCCTCCCTTATCTCTGCATCCCCTCCCTTCCCTGATTAGCAACTGTTTGAATCTGCCCTTTGGAACTCAGGGAAGGTCATGGAAGCTGGAGTCTATTCCCTACAAGCAAGAAATGGGGGACATGGAAAGGTTTCTGTGCCCAGGAGTCCCACAGGGTCCTGCTCAGTTTCACTACCAAAATCTATATTAGTTTCCTATGGCTGCTGTAATAAATAATCACAAACTGGCTGGATTAAAACAAGAGAAATTTATAGTTTCATGGTTCTGGAGACTAGAAGTCCAAAATCAAGATGTCAGCAGGGCCATGCTCCCCCTGAAGGCTCTAGGGAAGAATTCTTCCTTTCCTCTTCTGGGTTCTGGTGGTTCCAGGCAATCTTTGGTGTACCTTGGTTTGTAGTTATGTCACTCCAGTCTCTGCCTCCTTCATCATGTAGCTTCTTTCCTGTTGCTCTGTGTCCTCTCTACTTATGGAGACATCAGTTATTGGATTTAGGACCACCCTAATCCAGTATGGCCGCTTCTTAACTAACTACATCTGCAAAGACCTTGTTTCCAAAAAAGGTCACCTTCTGAGGTTCTGGGTGGATATACATTTGGGGGGAGACACTATTCAACCCCCTACAGGTTCCAAGTAGCACAGTTTGGAAATCAATGCACTAAACTCTGCACCTATTGAAGGCAGGCTTGCCTGCCTTCAATTTTTACCCTCCCCGCCGCGCCCCCCCCAGCTTCTAGCACACGTCATAGAATACTGTTTTTTTTAAAATGTTGCCTGGAATTCATACCTCTGCATTCACAGCATCATTATTCACAATAGCCAAAAGGTAGAAAAAACCCAAATGTCCATAGAAGGAAGAAAGGATAGAGAGAATGTGTTATATACATACAACAGAATATCACTCAGCCTTTAAATAGAAATGGAAATCTGCCACACGCTGCAACATGGATGAACCCTGAAAGCATTACGCTAAGTAAAATAAGCCAGACACAAAAGGATAAATACTGTGTGATTCCACTTACAAGAGATACTTAGAATAGTCAAATTCATTGAGATGGAAAGTAAAATGGTGGTTACCAGGGTCTGCAGAGAAGAAGGAATGGGGAATTAATGTTTAACTGGTACAGAGTTTCAGTCTGGGATTCATGAAAAAGTTCTGTAGATGGATAGTGGAAACGTTCGCCGCTCTCTCGGCCTGAAGCCAGCCCCACCCTGCGTCTTTGGGAGGTAAAAGCGTTTATTAATTTTGACTCGAGGTCTGAACCCGGTTCAGCGTGGCAGGCGTCCTTTCACTTGCTCACCCCAGCCCCCAGCAGAATAGAAGGAGGAGGCCAGAAAGTCCAGGGAGGTCTTTGAGTGTGTCTGCGGGCATCCGCCTGCCCATCCACTCGGCCACCCGCCTACGCTTTTATGGAGAAGCTACAGTGTCAGGCCCTCCCTGTGAGAAATCCACACTGGGAGTTATTGCAAGCGCACATCTTGAGCTTCTGAATATTCATGAGGGAAGCAGAAAGGCCAATGCTAAAGGGGGAGAAATAGTAATTCATAAATATTAATAAAGGCAGGCCACATGCACCAAGTAGGGCTAGGAATGTTAACGAGAAGATGACGTCCGGGTCCTGCGCGTGCCCGTTGGGCGGGTGCCCGGCGCGGGCGCGGCCCCTGGAGCCCGGGCACGAGCGCGGGGAAGGGGGGGAGGGGGCGGAGGGGGCGGGGTGGGGGGAGGAGGGAGCGGAGCCGGGCGCCGGCGGAGCTGCGAGGGGAGCGCTCGCTAGCTCGCGGCTGTGCCGCTGTCGCTGAGCTGCGCTCCGGCCGCTCCCCGCGGCCAGTGGATGGGGGTGTCCAGCTGAGCCCCGCGATCCACCTCCCTCCTCCGGGACCCGCACAGGTGCAGTCGCGGGGGGCGACCTTAATCCAGACCGACCCACTGCCGTGAGTGGGGGTGGACGGGGGTGGGGAAGGAGGCCCCGCGACTTGGGATGCTCCGGCCGGCAGGTCTGGGGGCGCCGAAGCTCCGCACCCAGGACGGTCCCACCCCGGAATCGGAAAGGAAGAGCCCGGAGGCCGTCGCCCTCCTGCCCAGCCCTTCACGGGAGAGCAGCGGGGCACAGCGCCCGGCGCCGGGAGATACCGGATGATGGGCACTTCAAGCATCATCGGAGCCTCGGCCCCCCAGCCAGGCGTGTGTGTGTGTGTGTGTGTGTGTGTGTGTGTGTGTGTGTGTGTGTGTGTGTGTGTGTGTAGAGGCAGCGCGGCTTGGGGACTGGGGGAGGCAGGGAACGCAGCCCGATGGTGCTGGAGCAGTGGGTCGGTACCTCCTCCCAGGACCGTTATCTGGTCCGGCTCCCTTCAACGCCCCAGAATCATCTATGCCTCTAAGAACCTGACCCCGCACCCCGCCCGTGCCCCTCCCTGGGACGCCGAGCCTCTCCCTAGGGACCGTGCATTCCTGCAGTGTCAGAACCGCTGGCAGCTGCCGCAGACGCTGGCGGAGCGATTGTTTTACCGCGAACAGGTCGGAGAAAGGACGGGTGTGATGGTGGTGGGGCACGCTGCCCTCCTGTGGGCCCAGGGCCTCTGGGGCTGGGAGCGCATCTGACGGAGCCCCCAGGGGGTACATCACAGCCCTCTCTTCTTCTCTCTTCCCTATCCCTGCCCTACTCGCCGCGACACCTCCCGACCCGCTCCGCTCCCATGTCCGGTCTTGTTTGGCTGAAAGGGCCGTGGCCGTTGGAGTATGCGTGCGGCCTGCGCGGGATGCCCCCGGCTTTCTTGGAGCTCCAGGCATTGTGCTGCTTGGAGGAGCCTTTCTTTACCCCAACAGACTGGGGGAGGGGGATGTGAGATGAGGGTGAACGGAGCAGCAGGAGGAGGGGGAAGGGGGAAGCGGAACCACAAAGGGGTTGCTGACTTCCATGCAGTGAAATACTCTCTTTCCGTCAAAATGTGCCGCTTGGCACGAACATGTACACTGACTGGGCTTTGCTGAGGAGCAGTGGGAAACCGAAGGTGGGTCAGTGGAGGGCAGCTTTAGGGATGCTATGGGGGGTGGGGTGGGCATAGAATCAACTGGGCTGTAGGGCAAGTAGTGGGAAGAAGGAGAGATGGAATGGGGCCTGTGTGGAGGTGCAGAGGCCCAGCAGGGGGAGGCATGGTGAAATCTCTGCTGCTCCGCTCAGCAAAGCAGGCACTGGGAGACGGTGCTGCAGCCCCGAGCTGCAGCTACTATGCATCATTGTGCTGCAAGAGAGGCTAACCGTGTGTTTCCTACTGGGTCTCTGTTAAGTTCTGAGCCGTCCTTTCTTTTCCAAATTACACCATCTATTGGGAACCAAAATAAATGGAATAGATTATAGGACATAAGCAAACTATAGTCCTGCACTCTTGTTCTATGATAAAGAGAAAAAGACAAGACCACCCTCCTATGGTTCCTTCTCTCTGCCATTCTTCATGTATTTTTTTAAAATTGATTTTGGAAGTATAAAGAAAGAGGATAAGCTCTCAATTGAATTATCCCTAGCTTTTAAGGGAAGGAAGCTTCTGAAATGAGCTGTGACTGAAGACAGGGGCAAGCTTGCCAGGATGCAAGAGTAGGACATCTCATTTGGGGGGCAAAGTTACCCCACCAAGAGAGAAGAGCAAAAGAAGGAGAGAAGGGGAACCATTTAAGAAGGACTGCCAGCTCTAACCCAGAGACCCCTCCTTGAGGCCTTGGTGGGGCCAGTCAGATGCCTGGCTCTCACCTCCTCTGCCACAGCCTGGGCTCTTTCTACAAATTCTGGGCTCAGTTTGGGTGTCAAGTGACTTTGATTTTCAATGCAGGCTCTCAGTTTTAGCTTCCTCCCCACCTGGTCGTTCATGCGGAGCTTCTTGGCTCCTGGGTAGTGAGTAGTTGATGAAAAGAAATCAGGCTATATTGCAGATTGTTCAAATGATCACATTTCTGAACTTTAGAGCTGTGACATCCATTTCTTCTTTTATACTCTTCTAGGTGAATCTATTTTCTCTAGAGCCTGGGCTGAGGATAGGTGCTTTCAGGATAATCTTCTTTGTTGCCAACGCTCAAAACTCAATCATAGCCCTAGGTTCCACTCGGCTCGCCCTCCTGTTACTGGTTAATGGTATAGATTGTGCTGTTTCAAATCAGCACCCTCCTTGATATCACCTTCTCACACCAGCTCCCTTGTCCCCTCCAGGAAGAGTACAGATTTAAAGGAAGTGTACTATCTGGGATACCAGCTGGTTAGCTTTCATGTCTCTCTGAAATGGAACCAGTGATCTGAATGGCTTTGACCACATGAATTGAAAATAGCAGGGGTGCCTTAGTAAAAAAAGATGGTAACATTCATTCAGCAGTAGTTCTCTCATTTGATAAGCATTTTGAAGCATCACACATGGAATATCATGGCAAGGATAGTTTTTCTCTTCCTCGAAGCACTCTCACGCCACATTTCCACGTAACTAAGTTAGCCTCGTTTTCCTAATATTGTTGACATTTACCGGATACTTCATGTATTCCACACATTGTGCTTAGCACTTCAAAGATTATCTCATTTACTCCACCAAATAACCTCCAATATAAGTGCTATTTAAACCCCATTTTATGGATGAGGAAGCTGAGTCAGAGAGGCTTATAATTTGTCCAATGTCTCATAGCTAGGAAGTAATAGGAACAGGATTGGAACCTGGGGCCCGGCATTAACCATCAGAGCCCTTCCTCTCTCAATACAAATCCCTTGTCTGTAAAACCTTCCTTACTCTCGATTGCACTCAGTGATATTTTCTAAACTCACTTTTTTGGCACTCGGGGGTTCCTAATCTTTTTTGTGCTATGGGCCACTTTAACAATGTAGAGAAACCTTCGGGATCTTTCTCTGAATATGCTTTTAAGTGCATAAAATAAAATATGGTTATATTCAAAGAGCCCTTAGGGGTCTGTCGACCATAGGTGAAGAACCTCTAGCTGGCAATTAGTTGTGTGTATATTGCTTAATAGCTGGATTGTCCAAAATGGTAGCCACTAGCCATACGTGGATATTGGACACTTGAAATGTGGCTGATCCACATGGAGACATACTGTGAATGTAAAATATACATTTCAAAGACTTAGTATGAAAAAAGAATATAAAATGTCTCATTAATATTTAAAAATATGGATTACATTTTGCAATGGCAATATTTTGTATATATTAGATTAAATAAACTATACTATTAAAATATATCAATTAAAAGTATTAAGTTAATATGTTATTAAAATTAACTTTCAGAGGCATTAACTCTATACCAACACCTTCATTTTAACAAACGAGGAAATCAGGACCCACAACGCTTGTCACTCAGCCAGGCTTTGGCAGGTCTGTTGGCTCTTGAGCCTGTGTTCTTTCCAAGCTGTCATAATACTGCTTTTATATCTTTTTGTATTCCAAGGTCCTGTTATGTTGCCTTTGCAAACTGTAAATACTCAGCATATGTTTTGATGAGATGTGGTGGTAACTGACTTAATCCCAGTAAAATCCCAGTAAGAACTGTCCGGGTCCTCACCTGGCATACCCTCTGCCTCGCTTATTTAGAGTTTTAGTTTTGTAGGTAGAGGTGGAGAATGGCAGTCCTGGGGCAGAAGCCGTGGTTTTTGCTGTCTGTTTGGTCCTCTTGAGGTAGTGATTCCAATTTAAGCATCTATCTGGATCAGTCATCACGCAGATAGGAGGGAAAAGTTTGGTTGCCTTGCCGTGTTCCAGGGTAGAGAAGGGTATGATAGACAATAATGCTTGTGCTGCCTGCAATGGAAAATGAAAACTGTGGGGGGTGGACAGAAGATCATTTGTCAGTGAGCACACATTGATTGATTGCCTCGCCGCAGGCAGTGTGTGCTAGAAACCATGGAGGGTATCCAGAGGACGTCTCTGCCCTCGAGGAATTTAAATTAAAATTGGGGAAGGGCTTGGATGTACACACAGATGGTTAAATCACAGTGAAAGGCAGTGTATGTTGAGGACCCGGAGCTGTTGGGAAATGAAGGGAGGAGCGTGTACAGCCTTCCAGGGTGTAGTGCCCAAGGTGGTTGTGGAGTCTGGGCTTTGGAGCACATGAGTCTCTGGGTCTTATCTCTTACAGGGTACTAGGTCATTTAATCCATTCTTCTAGTTTCAGACATATGCTGTGTGTCTGGGAGAAACTCAGGTGCTTGTTTGAAAGTCTGTATTAGTGTTCAATTAGTCTATCATTTATTGATGAGAGTAATAATATCCAGGTCCATGAAGCCCTATCCAAAACCCTTGGGGCCAGGCATGTTTCAGAATTTAGATTATCTCAGATTTTGGAAGGCAATAATAGAGTGCATATTCTGCATATCATCCCCCGGGGCCTGGGGCAGCAATCTCTATAATTTAAAAAAATTAAAATTTCTGCAGCAAAACACACTAAATGGGATAAATTAAAACCATGAACAGCTGTATATTCATGTAGATCAGGTTTAGTTGCCAAACGTGTTTAGGTCAGGGCAGGTTTTACCACCAAATAATTTATGAAAACCTTACAGGTTTTTTGGTTTTTTTAAAAAAAAAACCACTTAGGTTGGAAACAACCTAAGTGTCCATCATCGGATGAATGGGTAAAGAAGATGTGGCACATATATACAATGGAATATTACTCAGCCATAAAAAGAAACGAAACTGAGCTATTTGTAATGAGGTGAATGGACCTAGAGTCTGTCATACAGAGTGAAGTAAGTCAGAAAGAGAAAGACAAATACTGTATGCTGACACATATATATGGAATTTAAGAAAAAAAATGTCATGAAGAACATAGGGGTAAGACAGGAATAAAGACGCAGACCTACTAGAGAATGGACTTGAGGATATGGGGAGGGGGAAGGGTAAGCTGTGACAAAGTGAAAGAGCGGCATGGACATATATACACTACCAAACGTAAGGTAGATAGCTAGTGGGAAGCAGCCGCATAGCACAGGGAGATCAGCTCGGTGCTTTGTGACTGCCTTGAGGGGTGGGATAGGGAGGGTGGGAGGGAGATGCAAAAGGGAGGGGATATGGGAACATATGTATATGTATAACTGATTAAATTTGTTATAAAGCAAAAAAAATAAAAATAAAGAAAAAAAATTATTTTATTTTATTTATTTATCTCTGGCTGTGTTGGTTTTTCGTTGCTGCGCATGGGCTCTCTCTAGTTGCGGTGAGCGGGGGCCGCTCCTCATCGTGGTGCACGGGCTTCTCATTGCGGTGGCTTCGTGTTGCAGAGCACGGTCTCTAGGCGTGGGGGCCTCAGTAGTTGTGGCGCGTGGGCTCAGTAGTTGTGGCTCGCAGGCTCTAGAGCACAGGCTCAGCAGTTGTGGCACACGGGCCCAGCTGCTCCGTGGCACATAGGATCCTCCCGGACCAGGGCTCGAACCCGCGTCCCCTGCGTTGGCAGATGGATTCCTAACCACTGTGCCACCAGGGAAGCCCAAACTTCCAGTTTTGAGAGCACATGGTTAGGGTTGTGGACCTATCGTAATAGTAATAATAATAATAATAGAGAACATAAACTGAACAACCTAGACGTTTATTATCTTCCAGGCACTGTTCTAAGCATTTACCAGTGTTTACTCCCTTAACCCTTAGGACAGTCCTTTGAGATAGGTCCTGTTATTATTTCTGTCCTGAGAAGAATAAAAGGGAGCACAGAGAAGTTAAGTTACTGCTAAAGTCGCAGCTGGTAAGGGGCAGAGCAGGATGCAAACCTAGGCAGTCTGGTCCAGAAACTGCATGCTTAACCATTAGGCTTTGTTTTTTGGAGCAGGGAATTGGAAGCAGGTGTGCCTCCAAAATGTATGCTAATTGGGTTAGCATTATTCACACTAACAATGATATTTGAACTCCTTAAGGGTATAATAGTGAGGAAGTACGGAAGCGATGGACCAGTAAAGTGGAAGTTTTGTTTTTAGAGGGATGAGAGTTATGGAATAAGTGATTATGGTTCCTCAACAGAGTTGGCACAAAAGTCCAGTCCAAACTCACGTTACCATGTTTAATTCTTCTAGATAAACGAATCCTGAACATTGCCGTTGTCCTATTGCTGTGCAAGAATGGAGGCCCCACTGGTGAGTTTGGATGAAGAATTTGAGGACCTTCGGCCCAGCTGCTCGGAGGACCCAGAAGAGAAGCCACAGTGTTTCTACGGCTCATCTCCCCACCATCTAGAGGACCCCTCCCTCTCTGAGCTTGAGAATTTTTCTTCTGAAATAATCAGCTTCAAGTCCATGGAGGACCTGGTGAATGAATTTGATGAGAAGCTCAATGTCTGCTTTCGGAACTACAACGCCAAGACCGAGAACCTAGCTCCCGTAAAGAACCAGTTCCAGATCCAAGAGGAGGAGGAGACCCTGCAGGATGAGGAGTAAGCTGTCTTAATTGCCCTCTCTTGCCTCAGATTAGAGTCCTGGAATCTGGGGCTCCTTGCCATAGAACGAGTTTCTGTCCTTGGGTTCATGGCATATTACTTGTATTTTTCTCTGTGAGGGAGTGCCCTGGTAACTGCTGACGTTGTTCAGTTATATCCCTTTACAGTTACTCATAGAGCTTTCTTAAGTTGAAACCACAAAGGA
The DNA here is from genome assembly GCF_949752795.1 of Hyperoodon ampullatus. Taxonomy (NCBI): domain Eukaryota; kingdom Metazoa; phylum Chordata; class Mammalia; order Artiodactyla; family Ziphiidae; genus Hyperoodon; species Hyperoodon ampullatus. The sequence continues at coordinate 89,962,854 of NC_136920.1, forward strand.
ATGAAGGATTTTTAGGAAATGGGTTTTCCTAGATGCAAAATTGAATTTCAGGAGCATGGTACATTTGGGGGTCTGTCTATCTTCAGCTTTCTTTATATCCATGGTAACCCACCCAGATATTAGAAATAAGGACCAGAAAAAAATTTAATTAACTGTGACAGAGGAATATATGTCACTGGAACAATTTGCTTTACAAAACACCAGGATTGTGAAAATCTCCAAATTGTTTATAACCCCTCAGGACTGGAAAAATTATCTACAAATGTTAAGATATGTCCAAATAAGAAAGCATACACATTGAACCAAGAGAACAGGGAATTACCCTGGACACAATAAAGGTGATAACCAGGTGAAGTGGCTTTTGAGTATGCAGATTCCCTGTGTCACTTACTAGCCACCTTCCAGGGTCTTAACAGAAGTCAAGAAAAGGAATTTGAGAAAAGTGCTGTTCAAGGAGGGACTAGAAAAGAGAAGAAGGGGGTGATTTGTCATATAAATTAAAGAAAGGTGTTTGGGGCATTTAGTAAAAATAGGCGTAAATTCCCCACAGGGATAAAATATGCATCAACTGTTCTTTAGGGATCACACACGAAATGTCAAGTAGTTGACAGTGGAAGTTTGGAGCAACTGTACTTTTGGTTTCTCTTTTTATGGACTTGGGTGGGAAAAGTTGCCCATGAGTAAGTGGGGGAAGAGGTTTGTCCCACAGGATTGAACCTGATTGTATTGGGCAGATAGTTGCTTATTTGATGACTACTGAGACTGTATCTCTGTGAATACAAGGGTTGTATATCTGTCTTATTCATTATTATCTCTCCACTGTCTGATTCAGCACATGGTGTGTAGTAAGTGATCAAATAATATTTTTAGAGTGAATATTGAATGACCTGGATGAGCAATAATAGCTAGCCTCGTAGGTGCATGTAATGTATTTCTAGGCCCACGCCACTTCCTTCTTTTCTTTTTAATTAATGCTAGCCTGAAGGCATGATCACAGAGAACATTTCACTCTGGTGACCAGTACTATAACTGTGGGCTACGTGTTTCAATTCAATCTTAAGTTTCAAATTGATTCTTTTAGATTCTGAGCCTTTTATAATTTGCTCAACTCCTCGAGGTCAAAAAAGAATGGCTCTGGGGCTTTATTATACAGAGTAGCTTTTACTGTTATCTACTTCATTGCACCAGGCAATGGACTAGAAACACGATGAATTGTGATTTTCATACTCTCACTAACTCGCTGTGTGACCTTGGGCTTGTCACTTAACTCTAGTTGACTGCGTGGGTCCTCATCTTTGGAACCTCCCAAGCTCAATCTTGATGAAGCAGGGCTAAGGACTTGCCAATAACCTAATTTCTCACCTCACCCAGGCTGTGCTTGGAAAATTCCTTTTGCTTCCAACGAATCATTTCTCCCCTGTCTAAACCACCCCTTTGCCTCATTAAGGACAGAGGCCCAGCAAGCAGGTTCTTACTCTTTCCTAGCACATTAGCAGAGGCCACTCAATGTTAATTACCATCACATGGGATTATTAGTCATCCTGATTTTTCTGACTTGCCTGCCTCATTGACTGCCTCAGCTAAAAAACCGAAGGTTGAATAACTCCTTAGAGGTAAAATATGATTTGGGGATAGTGTGGTGGGAAGAATCTGGGAAGAGAAATCATAACACAGTGCTTTCTAGGCATTCCACGTATCTAAAGCTTTACAACTTAAAATAAAAATTTGAATTAAATTACACACTTTGTTTTAGAGACACCTATCAAGCTATTTCAACTGTAAAATTATGATGAGGTAAAGGAAAAAGATAAGTTAATATCCAACGCAGTTAATAGTCTCCTGAGCCCAGCTCTGGTGTTCTAATAAACCTGCTTAGGTTTAGTAGTTAGAGATTTCACCCACCAATGAGTGGAAAGTGTTTTGGGTGGGTTAGAACTACACAATAGAGGCTTCAAACAAAAACTATGAAATTCTTGGTCAGACTAACCTCCTGAAAGATAGCACGAATCAGAAAGCAGGGTCAGTGATTCCCTTTGAAGTTTTGACTTCTTTAGTTTTCATTTGGAACTATGTGGCTTAGAGGGAATTGGCTGAGATATCAGCTCTTCTCTGATTTGTCAGGGCATGGAAGTCCTAGGCATTAAAAGAGAGTCAATATGTATCAATATGTATTTCTTGTTTCTAAATTTAGAAAATATTCCAGAATCTCTTCTTTGCATATGTAGGAACACCCTTTCCTTTGTCATAAGAGATCCGACCTGGAGGCCTACAGAGTGGGAATTGTCAGCCCTCACCCCACTTCCTACTTCACCGGGGTCCCTGTCTTACAAGGACCCTGGAGACAGAGGGGCCAAACATGTGAGAACACTGACAGTCCTGTCCTTCCGGTAGAATTACTGGATTAAAGGTCATGTTAAAAATCAAGTTTGCATGATAAATAAACACCCTGGAGTCAGCCATGCTTTAAGTCGAAGAGAAGTGAATCCCAAATAATCAGATAGGGAAAGTCGACAGATGCCTGTGATTTTTAAGAAAGTTAATTCTCTTCTCAGAGGTTCAGTTTCCCCATGTGGAAGGCAGAGGTAGTATGGATTCTACTGAAGCATTTGAAAGAATCTAAAAAGTTGTCCAAAGTCATTGATGTGTTAATAATTCATAATTCCTAAGTATTAACAGCAAACGTATACTCATGTTAACACACATCTAAGTGTGGTTATTGGCCTGACTTGACACAAATAAAACTGGACAAGGGCAGTAGCCAGCCTAGAGGGGCTTAAGGGAAATGTTCCCAAGTTGGAATTCTAACAAGCACTATAAGCTGTCTACCATATTGTCAGGAATAGGTATATAGGGGTGTGTGTGTGTGTGTGAGGATTGATGTAGCCTTGATAGCTATGTTGCCAGTTCCAGGCCCAGATTTCTGGATACGTGTCTCGTCCAACCTGTTCTGTTTGGTTTGCTCATCCTCTGCTAGCATCCTTTTCCAAATCCCTAGCCCTCCATGGTGAAAGATAGTCACAGCCATTTCTATAGGCATCTAAGCCCATGATATAAAATATGCACATGAAAAGGCTTTTCTGTTATTACAGGGACTGAGGGAGCAAATTGGATCTCAGGTGCCATGGCAGAGTAATGACAAGAATGGAGGGAGCCTGTTTAATCTTATAGTTCTTTGATGAAAGATATAGTGGGTAGCTTTCAAAGTCTCCTTTCCCCGAGATAAGAGTAAATAGCAGGATGCTTCTCAGGAAGTGGAGTTTTACAGTCCACCCAGGATGCCTCTAACAGGGAATATATCTCTTCCCAAGAACCCTGCTTAGGATAAGATGGATGACCTCTCTGGGGAGAAAAGTCCGTCCCATTCTCTCCCTCACAGAAAGCTTTGTGTTTTTCCCTCCCACCGCCGTTCTTCGTTCCCGTGCCTGCCTTTGCCATCCATTTAACCTTCCCCGGGCTGGAGATCTAGACAGAAAGCAGGCGTGTACCCTTGCTGACCTTGCCATTTCTCCTTTCATAGATTGATGAAAGCACCAGGTCCAGAATAATGCAGTTATAGACTTTTCACGCAGAGCCGGCTGCTGAACTGCTGTTCTAGGTTGTGATTTGGAACTTGGCATATTGTTCTGATGCCCATGCCCATCGTAAAGTTCATAAAGAATTGGAATAGTTAAGTGGGTAGGAATATATGCTCTGTAGCTGTATTGCCTGGGTTCAACTCCAACCTCTGTCATTACTGGCTGTGTGAATCTAGATGAGTTAATTAGCCTCTCTATGTTTCAGGGTTTTTTTTCTCAGTATGTGCCTTATAGAGTTGTGAGGAATGAATGAATGAATCCACAGAGAGTTTAGGATAGTACCTGGCTTATGCATAGTAAATGCTCAGTAAGGTTGGCTGCTATGGTTATTATTGTTAAATGGGCACTGAATGAATACGGGACGGGTGTGCAAGTGATGACAAAGAGATGAGAGTCGTTCTATTAAAGGTTGCTTATGAACCTCAAAGGATAAAAAGCATGTCCATCAGAAAGCAAGAAGAAAACTTGAAACAGAAAAAGGATGGCTTGATATCCCGAGGAGATAAAGGTTTAGGGAATTGTCACTAAAAGTCTAGAATTAGAAGATAAAATCCAGAGTATGTCAGTGAAGGCTCAGGTGAGAAAAGTTGCCACCCTAAATGATTTGAGGCAGTCTCCAGTTGTCACTTTAAGGATATAAATAGTTTCAAGGTTATTGGAAAGTGTGCTGGTCCGTTCAGGGTCCCAGCTTCCATCCTATCTAGGAGAGGTACAAAAGGCTCCTGCCTGTTTTGGGCTTTGCTGAATTTTATTTCTCCAGGCGCTGGCTGCAGGGTCAGACCCGAAGGTCAGTGCCTGCATGCGTGTTGTTCATTCTCGACGCAGAGAGTGTAATGCAGTGATGCACGGAGGACTTGACTGCTCACCTTCCTAGTGGGTGTGGAGCTGGGACTTTTGGAGACAGCAAATCATATTTGCCTCTTGGCTTTAGAACGCTAATGAGACTTGGATTTAGAATTAGGCTGGATTAATGAAGCTCTAATAGTGCTTGATGGAAACTGGATTATCACCCATGTTTAAGGCGTAGACTGAAATCCTGCTGAAGAGATGTTGAATGAACACTTGATGAGGTCTCTCCAAGTGCCTTCTTGTAATTGTACTACAAAAAATGAATAAGTGGATAACCAAAGCAGTGCCATTATATTGTGTTTTCTTGAGTTGCTTTTTTTTATCACCAAATTGTGTGCATTGCACGCTAGGAAAATCTCCTTGATTATATACCCATATGTCATATGTCATTCCAGATTTTATATATGTTAAGAACACTCCCCTCCCCCATTTTATTTTCATTGATTTCATTGATTTAAAGTGTCTGTGCTCTGATATATATATATATATGTATATGTATATACATATACACATATATATATATATACACATCTTGCTATATATATAAAATATGCACTTATCTTTTCAGCATCTTACACCATACTTTGTCATGTTTTGGATTTGATCCGTATGTGTACATAGTTGCTTAGTTTTAAATGACCATTTCCTTATATTAGTATATCTAAATAAATTGTACCTTCTTTTACCTTGTTTCACAGGTATCATTCATGTTTGATGTGCACACGCACCTGAAGGAGATTGCACTGAGCCCTCATTATTTCACTACCTAATATTAACTCAAGTGCCGCTGGCTTCCATGGATGGCATTCATTATTTTAGGAGCTTGGTTTACTGATTTACATTAATCTCTTGGTGTCGACTAATTTATTCATTTTCCTGTGTTTGAGAGTTTGTGACTTCAGGATTTTCCCCAAACCCCTCCCCATTTTTTCCCCAAGAAAATCTTTCTGAAATAAGTGAGTTAAGCAAAAAGAATTGTCGAATAACCTTTCTTATAATGTACCTATCAGAACTTTAAAAAAGAAATGTAATAAAGGGAACCCCATCTTCCCCCACTAAAAACTAATTGTGTAGACAGTGGTGTATTTATTGGTTCCTTTCATATATTTTCTTTGGAGTCTCCATGATAGAGACAGGGCACACTTAGACTCTACATTGCTAGAGGACAGGATTGTGCCACCCTGGGATCCCTAGAACATTTTGGGTAATAAGTAACTTTTAATAGCATTGGCATCATCCCCTTACCTACATTAGATGTCAAGGAGTTAATTCTTGACCTTTTAGATTGCAGGCATCTGAAACTGAAATACAGTTAACCCTTGAACAGCATGGGGGATTAAGGGCGCTGACCCCCTGGGTAGTCGAAAAATCCATTTCCTGCTGTTTCTGCCTCAAAAACAAAGGAATTAGTAAACCACAAGGGCAATAAGCTGAAACAATTTGAATAGAAGAAGGACTCAAACACTACTTCTTTTGAGTCCATATATTGTGATCTCTAATCGAACACAAACTTTCCTCCACACTTAGTTAAAGTGAAGAACTGTAAAATGAAAATATTGGTACTACAATATTTATGAGGAAAGAAATCCACATGTAAGTGGATGCTCACAGTTTAAACTCGCGTTGTTCAAGGGCCAGCTGTATATATAAACTAGACAATGACCCTGATCTTAATGAGATTCAGCCAGAAAATCTGCCCAGATCAATCTCTCTCTTCCTCCCTCCCCTTTTTCTCATTCTTCTCTGCCCATAAGAAAGGAAACATGGACATTTCTTAAGTTCGTGAGACAGGAGCCATTTGGTTGAGGGGCAGATTTAGTTTCAGGGGCAGTTTATCTGTTGCCAGAGGTGTTTTACTTGTAGACGCTACCATTGGTTTTCAATGGTGAGAAATTCCTCTTCTCTTAAGCAAACACCTTTGGCACTGAAGCTCCTGGCCAGGGTCCATTCTCTTGGCTCCTTCTCTCCTGGTAATGCCTGAAATTCAGTTTTTAAGCTACTTCGCTCCTGCATGCTGGAAGGCAGATGATCTCAGCCTGGCACACACAGAAGCCTCTCTCCTCCCCTGGCCCAGCTCTTCCTTCCTCCAGGCCAGGCCAGGCCACAGATGTGTGCTAATGAGAGCTTCTCTTTGTTTACAGGGTTTGGGATGCTCTGACAGACAATTACATCCCTTCACTCTCAGAAGACTGGAGGGACCCAAACGTGGAGGCTCTGAATGGCAACAGCTCTGAAACTGAGGTACCTCTCTGGGGCCCCCAGCTTAGCAGGGCTTGAGAAGCTGTGGATTCCAGTTAGAAAAACATTCAGTAATGCAACAGTCTTCCCCATTATGTAATGAAGCTCAGCATCATTGCTGGGAAAGTAAGAGTTGTGGAGGAAGTGAAAAATAAGATGAAGGGGGACATCCAGGGTATATGAGGTGATTGGAATGATTGTAAAGACTGTAAATGCAGATCACTTCTGTTGCTCATCATCGGCCTACAACACGCAAAATAAGGTGATCTGAAGTAAGAGAGGAGAATGAATATAATGGGCTTTTTTTGCGTTCGAATAATGGTTAAAAAAAAAATCAGAGTTTCCCATCTAAGAGGGACAGTTCAGTCCCATCAAAAACTGTTGACAGACTTGTGACAAGCTCAGGGCCTGGCTAATGGCCAGAGTGGGGACCCAGATAATAGTGAGGTGACCATGCAACTGGGAGGAATTCTTTATGAAGCTCATTAAACAGGCACTTATATGGCTGGACCTGAGTCACGGTCTGTGGTTACTGATGCCAAAGAGGAAAGTAGCCTACGGACTTCTGAAAAAGTAAAGAGAATACTTATTTTGAGTTGACTTGCATAGGTTATGGAACGTGACCTTTCAGAATATCCAAATTGCCCCTCCTAGCTGAATATACATATAGAAAGCTAAATCACGTAAGGGCTCTGTCCTTGCTAAAAGCCCGTTTCTACCTTGCTTAGTCTTCTAGTTTCAGTTATAAAGGAAATTTGACAATTTCTTATCAGGAAGGGCTGTCACAATCCTGTGCGCACAGCAAATGAGGGTGGGAGGTGGATCTGATCTTCCTAGGTGCTCCAGGATTGAGGCCAAGGAAGAGCGAGAACCAGATTTCCCTTACTGGGCAACATTTCTGCAGATCATTGGCCAAAATAGCACAGCAAAGAGATCAGCAATCGGCCGATTTGTTGAAAAGGTGGCTGAATATCCTTTTTAATTCTTCTAATAATTAGCCATCCAAAATACTTAAAACCTCAAGAATAGACTTCGAAACAAAGAGATTTGCTACAACCCTACTTAGCATGGATGTGGGATGTCTCAGGTCCTGTTTTGAACTCCCGAGCACTTTTTTTCTTTTGCGGTACTTATATGGATAGTGTTTAGTACTTGCCCAAAATGCAAAGGAGAAGATAGGCAATAATGGAATAAACCTAGTTACTGAAATGAAATCAGGTCCGTCATGGTGCAAAAGGCAGATTTTGCTTTGTTATCTCCTTGGCCACCTTTCCAACTCATTTTGTGGATTAAGCCAAAGTATATATAAGATAGCCTACCCTTCAAAAGGACTTTAATTTATCCTCATTTGCAGATTTCCCTCAAGAGGGTTAATATTTCAGGGCAAACTGAATGACCCTGAGAAGGATGATCTTGAGCTCTCCTCCTTGTAGAATTTTCTCCATCTGACCCACGGGAAATGGACGGCGTAGCAAAAGTGGATGGATTAAGGTTGTTTTATTTTAGCTTCCTTTATTATCTGGATTCATTACAGTAGAAGCTCTTTTCACTGACATCAGTTTAAACGACTTGCTATATAACCAGGGCTCTGTATTCCTTCTGTAAAATATGCCAACCGAACGCCCTTGGCATGCGGCATGCACACGACTGGTAGGCTTCTCTCTGGGAAGTCTTATCTCTTCTTCCACTTAGTTCATTGCCAAGAATCCATTGTGTTTGTTCCCAAACCTGTTCATGCTTGTCCTTGTGACTGTAACTAATGTAATGAAATGTTATGGAAACTGTAGGGTTATGAATGCAAAGACAGTCATTTTTGCTTTTATAAAATCAAAGTAACACATGTATGTAATTTTAAAAGTCAAATAATACTTTTAAAATAATGCGAGACAACAAAAAATATAAACAGCAGTCTCTGACTTATCTTTCCCGGCTCCATGGAGGCAACCACTTCGACTTCTTATAGCTGTTTCTTTTGGCGGGTACTTAGAATTTTCTAAATAGCACATTTATGTTACTACTTCTTTGATTATCTAAAATGAATAATTTTGGCTGTTATCCATTATGGAAGATAAGATTTAAGTCTTTGGCATCGCCTCAAATACTCACATTTGGCCTTCCCCCTTGTCACCAATTAAATCAATATTACAAGTACACACTAGGGTAACTGTGTAAATACTATTTCTTGCTGAATCATGTAGTGTTCTATAAGAATATTTCCCTCTTGTACAACTTCTTATTTAACCTGGAGCGAAGAATTGCCTTGTTTTTTCACTTGCTTAGTTTCCTGTATATTTATCATTAGTTCAACCCCAAACTCTGAGTGAACTCTACATCTCATAATATGTTTTAAAAAAATCAGATAGTCTTTCAATTCAATCAAAAAAAAAATCCAAACTAGTAGCCTCCATCTTTCTGCTATAAACTAATCTGGTTGTACTCTAGATCTGGTGCACAGCTGCTGTCCTGGGAAATCTTCATGTCTCTCTCTCCTGTCCTCTGACTGCCATGTTTTTATTTTTCTGGTTATGTTCCCTTGTTTTGGTGAAAAAAATTCAGTATATTCTTGAGAAAGGGTAGAGAGGAATATATTTGTTAGAATAGATGAGAGTGTCTTTATTCTCCCGTCATACACTTGATTGAGAATTTGACTTGATAGAGTTATTTTAGGCTGCAAGTGAATATTTACTCAGAATTGCAAAGGCATCATTCTCTTTTCCTCCAGCTTTCAGTGATGATTGAGAAGCCCCATTTAGAATCCATTCTGATTCTTTGTCTTTTATATGTGACTCTCTTTTGGTTCTCTCTAGAAGCTTTCAGAATATTCTCTTTTTCCTTTCTCATTTCTTTTACAGTAATGTGCCTTAGAGTGAGCTTTATTTTTCATTCAAATGAATTATAATCCATGGGCCCTTTTGACCTGGAAGCTCATGACTTTAAATTGTGGCATGGTTTCTTGTTATTTCTCTGAAGATGAATTATTTCTATTTTCTGCCTCTATTGAGATGATTATATGGTTTTCTCCTTTATTATGTCAATGTAATGAATTACATGAATTGAGTTTCAAATGTTAAATCAACCTTGCATTCTTGAGATTAAAGGCAACTTGGTCATGGTATATTATTCTTTTCCTTTTTAATCATAGCTTTACTGAAGGATAATTGGCATACAATAAACAACATATGTTAAAGAGTGCAGTTTGATAGGTTTTGACATATGTATACATCTGTGAAACCATCACCACAATCAAGATAGCGAGCATGTCTGCATGTCCATCACTCTTCCCTTTCACCCCCCAATCTTCAGGCAACTAGCTGTTGTCATCATAGATTAGTTTGCATTTTCTAGAATTTTGTATAGGTGGAATCACGCAGCATGTACTCTTTTTTTGGTCTGTTTTTTAAAACTCAATATAATTATCTACATATTCATCTATTTTATTGCATGTATCTACATACATTCCTTTTTTTTTTTTTTTTTTTTTTTTGCGGTATGCAGGCCTCTCACTGTTGTGGTCTCTCCCGTTGCGGAGCACAGGCTCCGGACACGCAGGCTCAGCGGCCATGGCTCACGGGCCCAGCCGCTCCGTGGCATGTGGGATCTTCCCGGACCGGGGCACGAACCCGTGTCCCTTGCATCGGCAGGCGGACTCTCAACCGCTGCGCCACCAGGGAAGCCCATACATTCCTTTTTATTGCTGAGTAGTGTTCCATTATATGGATATACTATAATTTGCTTATTCATTCACCTGTTGATGGACATTTGGATTTTTTCCAGTTTTTGAATATTGCAAATGAAGCTACTATGAGCATTCTTATATAAGTCTTTTTGTGGATAGGTCTCTGTTTCTCTTGGGTAAAAACCTATGAGTGGAATGTCTGAGTCATATTGTAAGTGTCTGTTTCACTTTTTAAGAAACTGCCAAACTGTTTTCCAGTTTGAGAGCTCCGATTATTCCCCATCCTCATCAACTCTTGGAATGGACGGCCTTTTTGATTTTAGTCATTTGAGTGGGTATATAGTAGTATGTTACTTAAATTTGCATTTTCCTGGTAACAAATGATGTTAAGCATTTTTTCATGTGCTTATTCACAACCCATGCATCTTCTTTGGTGAAGTGCCTGTTCAGATCTTTTGCCCATTTTCTTAGTGGGCTCTTTGTGTTCTTAGTATTGAGTCATTGGAGTTCCTCATGTTAAAATATAAAATGAGGCATATTAAATTTCTGAGAGTTTACCTGAGCAAAAATCTGTTCGACTCAGACAATGCCAAACCCAAAGTGGGTAGAAGTGCTCCATCGACAGGAATTAGAGGAAGGACTTTTACAGAGGAGATGGAAGCAAAGGAAGGAAATTATCTGATTGGCTGTAGCTTGAGTGGTTGTGTTATCTGGAAAAGCCTGGGTGGCTGTTTGTGAGTAGCTGTCCTTTGGTTTGAGTTCTTAACCTTGAGGCATTAGAGGTTTTTGTTTGCTTAGGAGACTCCTGAAGCGTTCAAGTCATCCCAGTCTAATAGCCTCTTTGTTTAATTATTTTAACACATATATTCTAGATATAGTCCTTTTTCTGTTGTATGTTTTACAAATATTTTCTTCTTGTCTATGGATTGCCTTTTAACTTTATTAACAGTACATTTGAAGAGCAAATGTTTTTTTAATGTGATGAAGTCCAGTTTATTCAGTTGTGTTTAATAGTTTGTGCTTCTTATGTAGTACTTAAGAAATTGCCAAGCCCAGGGTCACTAAGATTTTTTTCTTAAGTCTTCTAGAAGTTTTGTAGTTTTAGCTTTTATATAGTTTATGATCCACTTCACGTTAGTTTCTGTATATGGTGTGAGGTTAAGGTCAGGGTTCATGTGTATGGCTATCCAATTGTTCTAGTACAATTCACTGGAAATATCCTTTCCATATTGAATTGTCTTGGCACCTTTGTTGAAAATCAGTTGACCTAAATGTGTGGATATATTTCTGAATTCTCTGTTCTGTTTCACTGATATATGTGTCTATCTTAATGCCAATATTATGCTATATTATTACTGTAGCTTTATAATAATGTCTTGACATAAAGCATAAGTCTTTCAACTTTGTTCTGTTTTTTCAAAGTTGCTTTGGCTATTTTAGGTCCTTTGCATTTCTGTATAAATTTTGGAATCACCTGATCAATTTGTACAAAGAAACTTGCTGGACATTCAACTGTGATTGTATTAAATCTATAGAACAATTTATGTATGTAGATCAATGTTAATGTGATGAATTACACTAATTGATTTTCAAATATTAAACCAACCTTTCATTTTTAAGATAAATCCAACTTAGTTGTGATAGATATCCTTTTCACATAATGTGGGATTTGATTTGTTTATATTTTATTAAGGATTTTTGCATCTATGTTCATGAGGAATCTTTCTTTTCAATTTTCTTTTCTTGTAATGTCATAAGGTGAATTGGGAATTTTTCTTCTTCTATTTTCTGAAAGAGTTTGTGTTATATTGGTATTATTTCTTCCTTAAATGTGTGATTGACTACACCAATGAAACCATCTGGACCGGGGGTTTTCTCCGTGAAAGTTTTTGATTACAGATTCAATTCCTTTAATAGATATTGGGGTATTTAGATGTTCCACGTCTTCCTGAGATGATTTTGGTAAAGTGTGTTTTTTAAGGAATTTATTCATTTAATCTAAGTCATGGTATTGACCACAAAGTTGTTTATGACATTCTCTCATTCTTTTAATGTAGTAAGATCTATAGTGATGTTCCCTTTTTTATTACTGTTATTGTTGATTTGTGTTTTCTCTCTCCTTCTGTCCCTCTCCCTCACCCCCTTCTCATCGGTCTGTTTATGGGTTTATCACTTTTATTAATCTTTCTAGAAAACCACTTTTTTTTTCCTCTGTGTTTTTTCATTTTCTAGTTTGTTGATTTCTTCCCTTAACTTGATTGTATCCTTCTTTGTATTTAAAATAGGGTTTTACTTCACCCTTTATTTTTTAAGCTTCTGAAGTGGAAGCATAGGTCATATTTTAAACTTTTAAAAAAATGATCTTAGTCCATTTGGGCTGCTATAACAAAATATGACAGACTGGGTGGCTTATAAACCACAGAAATTTACTTTTCACAGTTATGGAGGCTGGATATCCACGATCAGGGTGCCAGCATGGTTGATTCTGGTAAAGGGACTCTTCCAGCTTTCAGACTGTCAACTTCTGGCTATGTCCTCACAGCACACATGGTACAGAGGAGCTCTGTGGAGCCTCTTGTATAAGAATACACTCCCACTGATGAGGGTTCCACCCTCCCCAGCACCTCCCCAAGGTCTCCTTATACCATTGCATTGGGGGTTAGGATTTCAACATGAATTTTGGGAGGACACAAACATCTAGTCCATAGTAATAACGTAAGCATCTTAAAACAATAAAATTTCTTTTAAGCATTGCCTTAACTGAATCCCACAATTTTGATGTGGTATGTTTTCATTATCATTCAGTTCAAAATATTTTCCAGTTTCCTCTTTCTTTTTTGGCCTATGGGTTATTTAGAAGAATGTTTATAGATGTTTTGTCATAGATTTCTCATTTAATTTTGTCAGAGAACAAAATCTGTACAAATTAAATCTTTTAAAACATATTGGGACTGATATATGACCTAGCATATGTTGTATCTTAGTGAATGTACTATGTGTCACTGAGAAGAATGTATATTCTGCAATTGTTAGTTGTGATGTTCTAAAAAGGTCAACTAGATTAAGGTGGTTTATAGTATGGTTGGATTCTTTATATTCTGATTTTTTGTCTGTTTATTTTATCAATTATCAAGACAAGAGTGTTAAAAATTTCCAGTTATTACCGTGAATTTGTCTATTTCTTTCTTCAGTTCTGTTAGTTTTTGTTTTATATATTTTGAAGCTCTGTTATTAACTGCATACACTTTTATTATTGTTATGTCTTCCTGATTGACCCTTTTATCATTATGAAATATCCTTCTTTATCTCTGGTAATACTCCTTGTTTTGAAATCTGCTTTGTCTGATATGAATTTACCACAACAGCTTTCTTATGCTGTTAGGTATACATTTTTTCAGTCCTTTTACTTTTCATCTTTCTGTGTCTTTAAAATGTGTCTTTTATAGATTGCATGTAGTCGGGTCTTTTATATTCAGTCTGACAATGATAATCTGTGCTTTTTAATTTATTGTGTTTAGTTCATTTGCATAGCATTTAGTTCATTAACATTTAACATAACATTACTAGTTTGTGTTTAGGTGTACCATCTTGCATTTCTATTTGTTCCATCTGGGTTTTTTGTTGTTATTGTTCCTCTGTTTCACCTTCTTTTGGGTCAATCAAATACTTTTTGGTATTCCATTTTATTTCTACCTTTGGATTTTTAGTTATACCTCTTTGTATAGCTGTACCTTTTTTTTTAGTGGATGTTAGGTTGGCATCTGCTCTCTAGTATCTCTTTTTTTTTTTTTTTTTTTTTTTGTGGTACGCGGGCCTCTCACCGTTGTGGCCTCTCCCGTTGCGGAGCACAGGCTCCGGGATGCACCGGCTCAGTGGCCATGACTCACGGACCCAGCCGCTCCGCGGCATGTGGGATTTTCCCGGACTGGGGCACGAACCCGTGTCCCCTGCATCGGCAGGCGGACTCTCAACCACTGCGCCACCAGGGAAGCCCTCTAGCATCTCTTTTGCTGTTGTCTTTTCTCCAGTTCTCTTTGTCCCTGTGGGATATTCTCTTTTGATCCCTTTACTCTCACTTTAGCAGAGTTTCGGGAGATAACTGTGTGTGCTCAATCTCCCACATACCTTCCTTCTACTATTACAAAAACAGAAACAGGAAACAAAATTTGTGTTGTAATGTGGATGATGCAAGAAAGACTACATGAAATTCTACTCGGAGGCCCATCATGGAAGAAAAGGCCTTGGCCTTACGTTAGGAGCTTGGTGAATGAGTAAGTGTACATTTATGTTTTTAGGTCAAAATAATATGCTCGAGCTATGTATGTATATATGATTATTATTATTCACAATTCTCCACTTTTAATTGGGTTTTTCAGTTAATGAACCTATTATGTTCCTGACTGTGATGTAAAAGATGCTGTCTTTTATCCCTGTAACTTTAATTGATAGCAGATGGTGGTTCTTTTAGACAAGAGGAAATGGGAGTCTAGGACAGTAAGTTACATCCTTCTGTTTCCCAGGTGAATAAGCAGCTCATTTATCTGTGGAGGTGGGGCTGAATATAGGAGGTGATAGTACTTCCATTCAGTCCTCTCCTTTTCATTCCTTCTTTCAACAAATATTTGTTGCCACGTGCTGTTTGCTGTGTTCTGGTGCATCTACCTTTGGGGATATGGAAGCACTGACTTAAGCCACACAGATGGGTTAAGTTGCCCTTTCCTTGGGCTGGGTACATATTGGTGATTTTTTTCTCTTTCTTTTACTTTTTGGCTGGAGGTGAAAATGTATCTTTATCTCTTAAATTTGGTCAAGAAGGCAACCACCCATGTGAAACAATCGTGGTAAGGGGAGGGAAATATTGTGCAGTAGAAATTCCCTTTCCTGTGAATGGAATCATCTGGAATGCTTTAACAAACAACACTGGTTAATAGTCATTATTGGACACAAGAACTTGATGGAATTTTAATTCTCACTCAGACTCCTGTGCACCTAGATTTAGCACTCTCTTAGTCTCCAGGGAAGATTCTCTGCATTTATTTTTAAGCTTTAAGTGACCAAGTTACAGCCCTAAAGGCACACCCTTTACTGAAAGCAGGAGGAGGAAACAGCTTGCTGAATAGTATGGCTAGGCTCATTTCTGGATCTTGGTCTTCTATTCTCAATTCTGGGAAGAAGTCACTCGGAAGAATGAGTTTTTTTCTTGGAAGAGCCATAGTTCACTTCAATAATATGGAGACAACTTGAAGATTTAGTCTACAGAGAAATTCAGCCCCAATTTGACAGACTTCTCGTTTCCACACAAGAGGCTAAAGAACTCCCTGCAGTAGTTTCTCTGCATGTGTCATATATTAAGAATAAGAGTATTCATACACTCGTCCATATACATATGTGTATGAATATATATGATGAATACTGTTATCAATATACGTAAATGCTGTCATTTTCCAAAATCTTTCTCACCAGCTTTCCACACTCTGTACAAGATGCTGTCCTGGGAACAGAGGGAAGGGAGGGAGTCTGTAAACAGCATTGAAAGGAAAAGAGGGCTTGTTGAGAAGTGACGGGAGCAGAACAGAGTCCACTAGATAGAGACAAAACATGGGACCAGGCTTAGAGAGGGTGAGGAAGATGAGGGAACCAGAACAAAAGCTACAGAGTGAGGAGAAAAGGAGAGGGACAGGGCAGGCGCAGTGAAAGCAGAGGATGGCAGAGATCCACGTGGGGAAGAGGGAAGGGGCCAGGGCTTTCTCCGGAGGACTTTGCGCATGTGTCTCCTTTTATTTTATTTCATTTTGTAGCGGCAGACTTCTGAGATCTGAGAACATATGGGTTAGGTATAGCTCCCACGATACTACGAACTCATGGTAACTTTCACAAGCTTATAATTCATTTTCAAATCTCGTTTTACCCACGCCTGAAAAATCAGACCAGCAGGCTTTGTACCAGAGGGGAGAGAAGGCTCTAACTAGGAATCATCCATGTCGCTACCTGGCTTCCCTACTGTCTGAATAGCAAGAAGGGTCTATGCCTAAAAGCTCTCCCCTGCCTTCACCAGGAGCTCAGAGGGAGGACCTTGGGAAGGGGGGTGGTGTAGTTGAAAGATGCAGTATTAACAGCCAGTGAGGTAAACTTGCTAAAATTGGCCACATCTCAGAAAATGTAAATATTCCATTTAAAAAATCAAATTATTATGAAAAAAATTCTGGTTATAGACTAACACTTCTGTCAGATGCTTATAAAAAATAATCCAGGGCTTTCCTGGTGGCGCAGTGGTTGAGAGTCCGCCTGCCAGTGCAGGGAACACGGGTTCGTGCCCCAGTCCGGGAAGATCCCACATGCCGTGGAGCGGCTGGGCCCGTGAGCCATGGCCGCTGAGCCTGCGCGTCCGGAGCCTGTGCTCCGCAACGGGAGAGGTCACAGCAGTGAGAGGCCCGTGTACCGGAAAAAAAAAAAAATCCAAACAGAAAGGAAAACTTTGTTTCCCAGCATGATCCTCACTTCTACCACAGGACTTTCCAGCCCTAAGAAAGTTCTGCCATGTGAGAGTAGTTGTGAACAAACCGTGGCTACAGGAGTTTCCTTCTGCACAGTGGGGAGCTGCAGAAAGCAGGCGGGTACCACAGGTGGTGGACTTGGCGGAGAGAGGAGCATATGGGTTCGACAGCAGAAATAGATGTCACCATCTGGCACAAAACCCCTCAAATAGTCCCATTACCTCCCTGTCCTATCCCTTATCCAGGTTGAGAGCAGAGGGCCTTTGAGATATATTTGATTTTTTCTTTATGACATAGTCCTAGTTTTAAGCACATGTAGATGGAAGGTGATGTTTTTTGTTGGGGGTACCTGCCAAGGTGGAGTTCAAGGAAGAGGGGAGAAGTTTCTGAGGATGGACTCCCTCTGACATGATTGCTTGGATTGGAACTGGGGTGTTTCCTGGGGGTGCTAATTAGAACAGGAAAAGTGTAATCCCCAGGAAAGTGGGAGATCAGCATGCCAGCTGTTGTTGCGCAAGTGAAATTGATTCCTGGATGAGAGGTGTCTGCAGAAAGGTTTCCTGGAGGCACTTCTTGCCAGACCCTGGATGACTTTCAAAGGAGACTCCTGGACACAGACAGCTTGTTCAGTGGTTTAGGGGCTTATCCTGTGCAGGTTTTGAACATCAATACCAGGCTATGGCTGCTTGGGACATGGGCAGTAGAGTCAGATATGCTGTGAATACCTTGCTGGACTTCAACATCTAGAATCTCAATGGTTGTGAGCTTTCAGAACCTTACTTGGGGTGATGGAAATTTGGAGACATGTGGCAAATGTTTCAGTATTTGCTGTGGCTGTTGAGTTTGTCCTTTGGTTTGTGTGCTTAGGTTGTTCTGTTGGCGTGTCCAATGGAGCTTCGGTACATCCTTCATCAGCTATGACACCATGCCTAGATTCCAATGACACGATGACATTTCATCACATTTTAAAAACATGATTATTTGCACTGGAACAGCCCACCCCTTAAAATGCCTAATAAAATAAACTCTGGAAACGGATCCCCAGATTGAAATTCCTTATATAAACAAGTGTGCCTTTGCTGCAGGAGGTGGTTGCCATTGTTCCTCACCTCAAGAAGGTTCCTTGTTCATGTAAAGATGACCTGTCTGTCGGTTAAAGAACAGTGCTGCTCCCCGTGGGTCAGAATGGTGCCGGCCACACATGCCTTATTGTCTTTTTCTAAGCTGGACCCAGTGATGCATGCTGTGTGGACAGGGTATGCTTGGAATTGGATGAAACTCTGCACACCTCTTCAGATTTTCTCTTTACACAGGGGATGGCCGGAGCGGCCTCTGTCAGTGTCATCTATTCTAGAGACTGGAGAGAATCCTAGTTCTGCTGATGGTCAATCAGAATTCCATCCCCCATCCCACACTTCTTTCAGATCCATGAGAAAGGAGAGGAAGAGTTCAATGAGAAGAGTGAACATTATTCTGGAATCAGTGAGGAGCCTCTGCTCACAGCAGATCAGGTACGAATCTCTCTCTCTCTCTCTCTCTCTCTGTCTTGGTTCTTGGGACTTTTAGTTCCTTTGATAGAGAAAAAGTCTGAATACATACCTGCCACATCCCTTTCAGGCAGTAGAAAAATGTATGGTCTTGTGGTGGCTGTGTCTTTGGTAAATTTCATGTCTCTTTAAGCCTCAGTTTACACACCTGCTGTAATTAGGGATGTAATTCCTGACGTGTGTTGGATGTGGTCCATGTCTGATAACAGCCAGAGATGGGCTCAGCGTTTACTGCCTTCATTTCCTGCTAAGTGTCTTTATTGCAGCTCATTGTGCTTGGAGTCAAGACACTTAAACAAGGGTCCCAAATAGCTGTTCTCACAAGAATAGAAATGGCAGAAGAGACTTCCAAGTGATGGACATTTTCTCATATTTCATAGAACACTGAAAACGTTGGGCCTTCCAAAAGAAGTATTAGAAACACTTGTTTTTTTAAAAAAAGATCTAAAGTTTCACATTTTATTGAGTTGCTTATATTTGGGTTTTAATAATTTGTTACTTAGGGAAAATACTCCTGAGTCTCTGGATTCTTTATTCAACCTTTGAATCAACAACTATTTATGGGCACTTGCTTTGAGCAGGCACCTTTCAGGTGTTTTCACAGAGTGGTTCTGAAAAAGCTCCACTAGGAGCTTTTGGTTCCAGAAAGTGCTTTTCAGTAAAAGGAACTCTTTCATATTTGTGGTAAAAAGGTGGGCTATAAACAGATAAGGATCAAGAGATTAAAGGGAACCAGATTAAAAAGAATAGGGGCTAGCAGTTACCTTGTGAATTTGGGGGGAAATACAATTCAGTGACACAAGTTCAATGATAATGACTCTGAAAGAGAAGCTCAGCCATAAAATTCTAAAGGGGGGTCGTGTAGTTTGCTCGTGTTGCATGAACGGCTTGCAGTAGTCAAAAACGAAGTATCCCTTAAATTTGTGAGCGGAGATGGGAAAGCTTGGGAATAAAATAGAAATTATTCCAAAGGAGGGGACCCAAGTGCCTTTATCTTTGATCCAGCCTAACATACAGGAACCCACTTCAAAGACCAGTTGGCCTTGGAGATGGAGCCCATCACAGCATCGAGAACAGACAAATATATAGATGCACTATTCTGACCAGACTCATGGATGGCTCCTTTCAGAAGTGGTCTTTGCTTATTCCATTTTCTTTATGTGTAAACAATTAATGTACAAAGTAGTTCAGCCTTATTCCTCTTGGCAGTTATCTAATTTTACTCTCTCTTCTAGGAGCTGTCCCCTACAAGAGTCTAGATTACAGCTGGGTTTCTTATCGATTTTCTGCTCTCCAGAACCTACCTGTCCTTTTATTATGTCATTATCTTTATTTCCACTTTTGTTTGGCAGCTTTAGTTCCTGTCCAGGTGAATTCTGGAGGAAGAGCTGTTTTCCTCTATGTAAAAAAGCAACTCCCCATTTTGAGTTATCCTAGGAACACTTTTTTTCCGGTCTTAAGCATCATCACAATGAATGGACTGGATTTTGTGTTTGAGTTGGGTAGATAAAATGTCTTCCCACTTAGAAAGAAAGTGCTCAGCAAATTGAAGTAAATGTTCCCTTCCAGGAATCTCTGCTTCATTTCCTGAAAGAGCAGTTTATTTCCAATAAAACACTCATCTCAATGGTGTTCTTAGAAGAGGTTTGACATTAAAGAGGACTTTATATCAAAGGAAGAGTGTTTGTAAGCCTTTGGTCAGATCTAGTTTTATTATTATTCAATATTTATTAAGTAACAATATTGCTTTAGGAATTTTACAGACAGCAAATTAGGAACATCCTTCCCTGATCAGAATTCAAGCTGGGATGTCCCTGCAGCAGAGAAGAGTGAGCACTCCCTTGTGTACCTTCTCCAGGTGATTGAGGAGATTGAGGAAATGATGCAGAACTCCCCAGACCCTGAGGAGGAAGAGGAGGTTCTAGAAGAGGAGGATGGGGGAGAAACCTCCTCCCAGGCGGACTTGGTCCTCCTGCAGGAGATGCAGGCCTTGACCCAGACCTTCAACAACAACTGGTCCTACGAAGGTGAGAGTCCTGGGGGCGGGCTCACGGAGGACCAACTCAACTCTGCCAGGCAGGGCACATGCTTCACACGCCACTAACAGAACCTCGGATCTAGGGAGTTGGCAATACCTTTCTTACTGGACATCAGGAGAGAAGTTAGCATTGCTGGGGGAGGAAGCAAGATTAAAATGGTAAAACGACCTGCTGTACAGCACAAGGAACTCTACTCAGTACTCTGTAATGGCCTATGTGGGAAAATCTAAAAAAAAAAAAAAAAAATAGTGGATATATGTATATGTATAACTGATTCATTTTGCTGTACACCTGAAACTAACACAACATTGTAAATCAACTATAATCCAATAAAAAATTTTTAAAAATGAACACAACGGTAAAACAAACCAAAGAACAAGATTAAAGCATAACAAGTAGAGGAAATCTGAACCCACTATTCACAATGATGCTACCATGAAATCAATGAAAAAACCTACAAATGGTAATGATAATAATAGCTCGTATTTTTGGAGAGCTTTGGAGGGCCAGGCACTGTTCTAAAACTTTCTATGCATAATCTCATTTCACGCCCATGCCAACCCCATTAGGATTGAGCTAACTGAGTTTCCAAGAGGGTAAGTGACTTGTTTCGAGGCCACTGTTGCAGAAATATAATTAAGAAATAAAATCTCCTCCCCACCCAGAAAACCTCTTCACAGAAGTAGAGGTTTTCTTTCTGAGAAAATGAAAACAATTTCATTATTGAATTGATGCATGTCACAGTCAACCCACTAAAGGGATTGCAAAACCGGAAACAAATCTAACCCGTGTCTGTGGCCAACTGGACACAACCCATTACAATTTTGCAATTTAGAGTCAGGTGACAAGTTAGGCCCCTGTTTTCTTTCTTGGGGATGACTTTTCAAAGCAGTGGCTCCCAGGTCCTTGAGGAAGCACATCTGAGTCCTGAGACTGGCCAGTGGCTTATTTAGCCATTTAAATGATGCACATATATTTGAAAAGGACAGAGAGAGAGAGATTCTGAAAGAAAAAGGGAGGTGAGGGGGGCTTCCCTGGTGGCGCAGTGGTTGAGAGTCCGCCTGCCGATGCAGGGGACACGGGTTCGTGCCCCGGTCCGGGAAGATCCCACATGCCGTGGAGCGGCTGGGCCCGTGAGCCATGGCCGCTGGGCCTGCTCGTCCGGAGCCTGTGCTCCGCAACAGGAGAGGCCACAACAGGGAGAGGCCCGCGTACCGCAAAAAAAAAAAAAAAAAAAAGGGAGGTGAGGAAGAGGGGAAGTCTCTTCCCTTATTTTCAACAGGGAGAATCAAGCCTCTTATTTTATTTTATTTTTTAAACATCTTTATTGGAGTATAATTGCTTTACAATGGTGTGTTAGTTTCTGCTGTATAACGAAGTGAATCAGCTATGCATATACGTATATCCCCATATCTCTTCCCTCTTGCGTCTCCCTCCCACCCATCCTATCCCACCCTTCTAGGCGGTCACAAAGCACCGAGCTGATCTCCCTGTGCTATGCGGCTGCTTCCCACTAGCTATCTATTTTACATTTGGTAGTGTAGTGTATATATGTCCATGCCACTCTCTCACTTTGTCCCAGCTTACCCTTCCCCCTCCCCGTGTTCTCAAGTCCATTCTCTATGTCTGCGTCTTTATTCCTGTCCTGTCCCTAGGTTCTTCAGAACCTTTTTTTTTTTTTTTTAGATTCCATATATATGTGTTAGCATACGGTATTTGTTTTTTTCTCTTTCTGACTTACTTCACTCTGTATGACAGACTCTAGGTCCATCCACCTCACTACAAATAACTCAATTTCATTTCTTTTTATGGCTGAGTAATATTCCATTGTATATATGTGCCACATCTTCTTTATCCAGTCATCTGTCAATGGACACTTAGGTTGCTTACATGTCCCAGCTATTGTAAATAGAGCTGCAGTGAACATTGTGGTACATGACTCCTTTTGAATTATGATTTTCCCAGGGTATATGCCCAGTAGTGGGATTGCTGGGTCCTATGGTAGTTCTATTTGTAGTTTTTTAAGGAACCTCCATACCGTTCTCCATAGTGGCTGTATCAATTTACATTCCCACAAACACTGCAAGAGGGTTCCCTTTTCTTTTTTTAAAATTATTTTATTTATTTATTTATTTTTGGCTGCGTTGGGTCTTCGTTGCTGCACGTGGGCTTTCTCTAGTTGTGGCGAGCAGGGGCTACTCTTCGTTGTGGTACGTGGGCTTCTCATTGCGGTGGCTTCTCTTGTTGTGGAGCACGGGCTCTAGGTGCATGAGCTTCAGTAGTTGTGGCTCGTGGGCTCTAGAGTGCAGTCTCAGTAGTTGTGGCACACGGGCTTAGTTGCTCCGCAGCATGTGGGATCTTCCCGGACCAGGGCTCGAACCCATGTCCCCTGCATTGGCAGGTGGATTCTAAACCACTGCACCACCAGGGAAGCCCGAGCGTTCCCTTTTCTCCACACCCTCTCCAGCATTTATTGTTTATACATTTTTTGATGATGGCCATTCTGACCTGTGTGAGGTGATACCTCATTGTAGTTTTGATTTTCATTTCTCTAATGATTAGTGATGTTGAGCACCCTTTCATGTGTTTGTTAAGCCTTTTATTTTTAATGCATATTTGCCCCTGTGCCACATTCAAGTCTTAAGGGGTGGAGTCAAAATTTGAAACTAGGCAGGTTAACTGCAGAGTCCACACTCTTAATCTGTGTATCGTATTAACTCTCTGACACAGGTTTGTGGTAATTATGGTCCTGCAAAGAAAGAGGTGGATGAAGCGTGAAATTAAAAGATGTAACAGCAGTGGCAAAACTGAGTATAAAATTCATCCATCTGCGGGGATAGTGGTGACCAGGCGGCCGGAGGGGACATGTTCCCTGGGAGTGGATCCGAATGGGGGTGACGGGACTTATAAACGATGGAGAGGGAAGGTGGGCTGGTCAGGGTATAAAGGTCCAAGTATGGACTAGAATAGTGGTGAAAATAGAGGTGTGATCTGAAGAACTGCACCCTCTAAGTAAAACCCTGTGGTTCTGAAGAGCAGAGGCAGGGCGATAGCAGCAGAAGGAATCCGCTGGGAGGGATGGAGTGGATTTGGCCCTGGTGTTGCATTCACAGCTGCTCCAATCAGGCCATTCTCCGGCACACAAAGGTCCCACACATAGAACTGCTCAGCAAAAGACTCGGGAAAGCAGCTGAAATGCGGAGTGAAATGGCAAAAACAGAAGGGGGAGGACAGCTCCAAAGAGTGAAATTAGAGGGGAAGGTTGATCTAAGTCAGCAAATACCCCGGCAGAGCAGGAGCGGAAAGGGAAAGGAAAATGGATTCTGATGTAGAAACGAAAGATGCCACTAGGAAGGGGCACTTTCAAAAATATGCTCCCGAATCTACTTTAGGTGAAGAAGTCTTAGGGGACAAGAGTTTAAAACAAAGTGATCTGTGTCCTGTTTTCCCAGGTTCCCTTTCCTTTTCTCTGACAGTAGCAGACGACTCGGTACCAACAAGCCAGACTTCATTTTTCTGTACATGTTGCCCATCTTTACATGTTTCACGTATTTTTGGGCACGTGCACTGCGACACAGGACAGTAGGTGTAAAGAAGGCCTCAGATCACTCTGCTTATTTTGCTGTCGGCTGTGTCTTGATCAGGTTTGGGGAATAAACACCACCTCTCTATTTCTCCTCAGCACGGATGCCAAACCCCTTCATCATGTTTTTTCACCCCAATTCTTGACCCATTTCACATGAGGAATATTACAGAGACAGAGGAAAAATAGGGAGATGGAACAAGGGATCAAAAACCACACGTCTGCCCACACACGTTTTTGGGGACAGAGTCCACAGAGTCCATAGTCCTTGGGGGCTGTTTTTCCTCCCTCCTTTGTTTCCCTGAGATGATGTTCTCTTCCGCAGTCGATAACTGGCTCTCCCTGCTGGCACGCCCCTAAATTGTGAAGGTCTGTTGTGGCCCTTTGAGGAATTGTCTGGGGCCAGGGGGTCTCCTCCTGACCTGTCAGGCGGCCAGGGACCCGGGAGCCTCTCCAGTGGGCTGGGCTTGATGCAGTGACCCTGCAGGATGGTCTTCCCCTGCAGGACTGAGGCACATGTCTGGATCTGAGCTGACAGAGCTGCTGGACCAGGTGGAGGGCGCCATCCGAGACTTTTCAGAGGAGCTGGTGCAGCAGCTGGCCCGCCGGGACGAGCTGGAGTTCGAGAAGGAAGTGAAGAACTCCTTCATCACGGTGCTCATCGAGGTGCAGAACAAGCAGAAGGAGCAGCGGGAACTGATGAAGAAGAGGCGGAAAGAGAAAGGGCTGAGCTTGCAGAGCAGCCGGATAGAGAAGGGAAGCCAGATGCCCCTCAAGGTAAGAGGACAGCCTGGCGCGAGGACCGAGCGCACCCACGCCTGCGAGCTCCCCGTTGCAGGTCCCGGGACCAGCCCTGCCGTGGCCCCAGACAGACCTGTCCTAAGCTGTGACAATGAGCAGGGACACCCTGGCAGACAGCAGAGCCACGAGAGGGAGAAGAGCCCACCCGTGCCCTCTGCTGCCCTAGAGGACTCCCGGTCTAACTGGAGGAGACAGGATGTAACACTGGAAAATAAGTGACTGTGGCGTGTGCTCTCTTAGGCTAGATCTGAAAAAGTGAGGTGAAAGCATTTAGGATTGAAAGGAGTTGTGCCCTGGGACAAGCCTGCTACCAGCACAGCTTAGGGTGCTGACTCATCTCTTTAGGACGTCCATAGGGTGTTTCAGGATGGAACATTATGATGCCTTGTGATATTGACCAGATTCTTCTAACCAGTGGTTCTCCATCAGGGAAGCTCAGCTGAATCAGCTAAGGAGCTTTTTCTTTTTTTTTTTTTTTGCGGTACGCGGGCCTCTCACTGTTGTGGTCTCTCCCGTTGCAGAGCACAGGCTCCGAACGCGCAGGCGCAGTGGCCATGGCTCACGGGCCCAGCCACTCCGCGGCATGTGGGATCTTCCCGGACCGGGGCACGAACCCGTGTCCCCTGCATCGGCAGGCGGACTCTCAACCACTGCGCCACCAGGGAAGCCTGGAGCTTTTTCAAAATATCTTTTCCTGGGCTCTCCCGCAGACCTACTGAATTGGGCCCGGGCATATGCATTTTGGAAAAAGCTTTCCAGATGACAGTCGTTTTACACCTGCCCTTCCCAATGGCTGGGCATTTTGTTTTCTTCCCTGAGACATTTTCATCCTCATCTGTCGAGGTTTCCCTCTGCTGCTTTATTTTTCTATTTACACAATGGAGGCTGAAATGAGGAAACCCAGGAGTGCAGGGGGGGTCTCGTCGCCTGAGGCACTTACTCAGATAAGAGTCTTTGAGACTCTGCTATTGCTTCTTGCAAAGCTCAGGCTGAAATTTTGGCCTGTGTCTTAGCCCAGGTCTTACCTTTGCTTTCTAGTCGCAGAACTGGGGCCCGGATCTGGGACAGTATGGAAGCTGACGGGTCCAGGTAGCTTAGGGAGGACCCAGGCGTCCCGGGGCGATGAATATGAGCAGGGAGCACTTGCCCTTCTGAGTCTCGCTCTCCCACCTTCCCAGCGCTTCAGCATGGAAGGCATCTCCAACATCCTGCAGAGCGGCATCCGCCAGACCTTTGGCCCCTCAGGACCTGACAAGCAGGTACACCCCATCTCCCTGCTCCCAGCTTCCTTCCCAGATTCTTGCAACTTGGTCTCTCCAACAGAGCAGGGGATGGTGCTTCACTAGAATTATCCCCTCACTGGGGCAGGTTGCAGGGGGAAATGTCCTAACAATTTCTTCCATTCTAAGGAGGAACAGAAAGTGTTTTCTTAAAGGCAAAGTTTTTTGAGCTTTAATAATAGAGGGCCTGGATAAAACTTAAAACTCAACACTACTTGTAGACCTATGAGTTCAGTTGTTTTCAGAACAAAATGCATTAAAGGGGAATCCACTTCATGAAAGATCCCATCCAAGAGCTTCATTACCTCTGCCACACTGGGCCACCAGGTGAGCCAATCCCACCAAGACTGCCTCTTCACTTCAGTTGCCCTGTTGACTGTAAGCTGTGCCGCGGGGTCTCCTGTTTAGCTCCATTTAGTCAATCACTTCTCACCTGAGAAGTGGCTTGCATTTCTGGCTCTCAGGTGCCTGCCATGTGCTAGGCTCTGTTGCTTAGGGCAGTACAGAGATGAGTAAACCCTGGTCCTGCCCTCATGCAATGCATAGTCTAACAGAGAAGGCCAGTGTGTCAATAGACACCTTTGAGATTGTGCACAAAAACTGTGTATGTTTTAGGCATATTTGTAGCTGAATCCTAAGTGTTAGAATTCTGTAACTACAGCCTGGGAAGAGATTTTAGGAACATCTGACTCACTCCCCTGAGTTCACAGCAGTGAGAACTAAGGCCCAGAGAGATTAGGTGTTTCCCCAAGGCCACGCTGCTAGTGGCAGGGCCAGGACTGAAACACAGGCCTCCCGGTCTAGAGCTCTTCTCACTCACGAGCCCAGGCTCCCTCAGAACCTTCCAGGTCTCTCTGGCCGGTGTTCTTTGATATCCCACTGGACCCTAAGATGATTTTGTTGTAGGAGCACCTCATCTCCAGCAGAGGGAGCAAACCCAACATCCCAGACCCAGGGCGGGGTTGAGGTTTTCTCATGTCATTTTGACAGAAGAGAAACCATTCATTCTCAAGTTGCACTGAAGAAGATAAGAAGATATCACCCCCCCCCAGCCCCTGCCCCTTAGAATGTTGTCTGCTTTCAGCCTGGAGGAGAAAAAGCTCACCAGGATTCCTAAATAATCAAAAAGTTTCTAGTGTCAGAAGAATATATCCGTTGGAGTGGAGGGACATTTTTCCTGGCTAATATGGTAAAGTCTTACTTTTAAAGAGACATTTTCCAAAAATGGGGGAAAAGTCCTGAAACGATGGTGCGCACACCATCGTGGGTGTTGTCGAGAGCGTCAAATTCCACGGAAGCGTGTTTTTTAGAGAAAAGCCCAATCCCCATGCAAGCTGTCAACCATTATCTCAGCCCCCGGGGGGCGGGCTTCTGTCTCTCATGCTGTGCATCCTGCTTGTCTTCTAGTACCTGAATACAGTCATCCCTTACGAGAAGAAGGCCTCGCCCCCGTCGGTGGAAGATCTCCAGATGCTGACCAACAGTGAGTTCCTCCCATTCGCAGCAAGACCAGGGGCTTATTTCTCTCCCTCCCACCCTGTGAGTTGCACCCATGGTATCTCAGTCCAGAGGTGTCCCCAGAGCAGTTTCTATGGGTCAAAATGTGCTCCACACCGTTGCATCACGACCCTGGCACGGGGTCTAATTAAAGAGTTCTGCAGCGCTACCCAGAGCTGCCTCGTCTTTTCCCGGTTCCTGTAAGGGAAGAGACTTGCCAGAGAAAAGGAGCTGGTGGAAGAGGCTGGAGCGGTGGCAGTGTGGTAGTGGTGTGCAGGGGCTCTCTGTGGTTCATCCACAGGTCTCAAGGCTGTGCACTCTCTGCCTTGCCCTTTCTCTCTTCTGCAGCTTGAGGTTGGCTCGTGTCCCCAAAGCAGGGAGCTCCTTCTAAGGGTCTGGCTGTATTTAGTGAGAAGCAAGGTTTCTTGGGTGGGGTAAGGCTGATTAGAGAGAATAGAGTCTGGTTTTCCTTCCAGGCAATGACTGCTTCCTCTCTTCCACTCTGACTCTAGTGTCAAGTAATATTAAGAAACATTCTGAGCTATGGGAGAAAACAGCCTGTGATCAAGAGCCTTTTGTAGGCAAAATCTCTTTATAGACATTAAACACTACAACCCCCAAAGGGCCGGGGGGCACGTGGTGTCAGCCCTCAGCGTCAGCTTGATTCTTTTAGGAAGAGAAAAATCCTAGGCTGAGATGTGGGGACGGGCTCAGTGAATCACGAGACCGGCCATCTCCCTGGCAACCGTGCACTGCATTGAGTGACACACTAACCGGGCTGCGCAGTCCGCAGTCGGTTGCTGTGCTGCTGCCTCGGCGGGAATGGACCCCTGCAGGGCTATTTGACACGCTAGGGAATGGGAAGAGGAGCTTCAGCTGTTTGGCTGAGGAAGATAGGTACCTCCTGGGCCCAGTGCTAAAGGTGCCCAAACGGTTTCATTTTTATCATTTTGGAGAACTAAAGCAGGAGGTTCTGGTAAACGGAAATCTTGCCTACATCAATAGATACTGCGGCCTTGAGAATCTGGAATTT
Organism: Hyperoodon ampullatus; assembly: GCF_949752795.1. Classification (NCBI taxonomy): domain Eukaryota; kingdom Metazoa; phylum Chordata; class Mammalia; order Artiodactyla; family Ziphiidae; genus Hyperoodon; species Hyperoodon ampullatus. Next base: position 89,991,466 of record NC_136920.1, read on the forward strand.
TAAATTCAAAGTGCATCGGCTTCCTCTAAACTCATTTGGAGAGCCTTTATTTGCATACATATGCACAGAGATTTTTTTTTTAACGGAAGCAGATACAAACGAGCTGACATATGTAGGTGTTTGTATTTTCACAAGGAGTAAGCATTTGGAAAATAATTTGGACAAATTATGAAGGTTCATATATGTAGAGTACTCTATCATGCTCTTTATTTTTTTTCTATCATGCTCTTTTTAAAAAAAGGAAGAGCTATAACTGTATTACAGATATCTATTCAGGAATTCAGTGTGAAATCCTTTCATTTTAATTAAGAAACACTGGGTTTGCTTACACATTTCAAGTTCATTTTAAAAATTAGGGCTAGAGTATATCCGTCATTTAGAATACTCTGGAAACATAGGAATGTGAACAAAAGAAAATAAGTAACTTCTTGTCCCCTTCACTGTGGTTACTGTATGGTGTTTTTCAGCCATAGTATTTTATGCCTTTTCCATATGGTTGGGATTATACTGGCTATAAAATTTCATATCATGATTTCAGTCACATCAGTTAACATTTGGTTAACATCCTGGGTTTTTTTGTTTTGTTTTGTTTTGTTTTTTGTGGTACACGGGCCTCTCACTGTTGTGGTCTCTCCCGTTGCGGAGCACAGGCTCCGGACACGCAGGCCCAGCGGCCATGGCTCACAGGCCCAGCCGCTCCACGGCATGTGGGATCTTCCCGGACCGGGACATGAACCTGTGTCCCCTGCATCAGCAGGCGGACTCTCAACCACTGCGCCACCAGGGAAGCCCCTAACATCCTTTTTATGGCTCTCTCTTCTGTCATATGGACATACGACATTCCAATATTTTATCCCTTTAAAAAAAAAACTGCCAACTTTCCTGAATACCAATTCTCTTGTAGATTATGAAAGCTCTCTTTTTGGGCACATCCTTGTATGGGTTTGTGAATCACACCTCCTCTTTCCCCGACTCCTGAGTCAAGAATGTAGGCCAAAGACTGGCTCTGGGGACTGGGCAATTTATATAAATTTTGGATTTTGGAGATCACCTTAGTCACATATTGACTGAGTGCAATTATTGTATTTTTATGCCTATCTTCTTGGTGGGCAGCATTTAGTCTGCTCATGCTCATTTGCAAAGTATTTTCAGCCTATTACATTGAAACGAATCCATGTCTAAAAATACAGAAGAAATAAAAGAAACCATTGCCTGGATGGCCTGAGGTCCAGTCTTTTTCTGGAGTTGGCCACGGACTCATGCCACCATCAGGCTCTGTTCCTCACCCACTCCTGAACTTTGGAATCAAGTTCCATGACCCTGACTTGCAACTAGGCAAGGTAATCAATGGAAAACAGGACCTAGGAATGGACTGGGGGGTCCCTCCATTGTAATGGTTGCCTACTGACCCCAGCTATCAGGGCCAGCTGATCTTTAGTGTTTTTTCCACTTGCCAAAAGTAATACATGTTCATGGAAAAAAGCTGGACACTGTAGAGATATCACATAGAAGGGAACATCCCCCAGGCTCTCACACTCTGAGGTATCGGCTTTTTACGGTTTCATGCACATTCTTCCAGATTTTTCTATGAATATTAGCATTTATTATTTACTCATTTAAAATTAATACATAAAGTTCTGCAGCCTTCTTTCTTCATTCATAAGTATGTCTTGTATATACAGATCGCTCTCATTTCTCATGAAGCTGTATGAGACTGCGTATATACCATATACACCATAGTTTACTTAAGGCATCTATTGATGAATAACTCTATTGTTGGATAACCCACCCCTGCCCTCATTTTTTGATAGTATAAGCAAGGTCCAGGTATTTTCTTGAAGGATTTTCTACAAAGCTGACTTCCACAACATGAATCATGAATATGAGAAGATGCTTCCTAGTTTAATAACAGAAAAATCTGTTTTAAAAACTTTTATAAAAAGCCTTTAAGCTTTATTCACTTCCCTATTGTTTGCTTCATGTGTAGGTCATATCCTGTTTCAACAAGAAGTCTGTAAGCTCCTTGAGGGTCACTAATACTCTTGCATTTCCACAAATTCTAGCGCTGTACTGGGCATAGAGCAGAAAATATTTGTGAAATTAAATTCGTTTGCTGTTAATAAACTGGAGGTGAGAACTTTGCTAATAATATCTGTTTATATGAATAGAATGTCTTTAAAGACAGATTTATCGGTGGTTCGGTGATGTGACAGCTGTTATTATTAACATTTGGATTGCATCCGAAAGCTGATTCCTTTTTTAAATTGTTTTGTTTATTTTTATGATCATTAAAGATACATACTTAGGAGGTGATGTGGAAATTATAGATGAGCACACACACAAAAAGTAAAGGTTAAAAGAGAAGTCACCTCATCCATAGGGCCCCCCTGACTCTTTTGATGGATTTCCCACCAGCCCCCTCCCCGCCCCAGCAGGTTGAATGCTGACTCTTGCCAGAGGCTTCTAGACTTTGCTCAGTACTCAATGAATGTCTTGTTTCCTTGACTCTTTCTCGCTCACTTTGGGTTGGTGGGTTGTCTGGCCCCAGAGGTGAGCTCTATGCCCTGATGCATCTTAGCTCCTTTCTCTTTCCTTCTCCAGTTCTCTTTGCCATGAAGGAGGATAATGAGAAGGTGCCCACTTTGCTGACGGACTACATTTTAAAAGGTAAGAGAGGCCCAGGCCTCTGGGAGCAGAACATCCTCTAGGGCCCCCTCCCCTAGGACTCCTGCTGGACACATGGAACCCCGCACTGCAGCCCTCCCAGGGCATCCACGCCAGGCCAGATCGGGCAGGGTCAGGGAACTCAGTGGACAATTGTGAGGAGGCCCTTGCCTTTGGATGTTGCTAGGAGGCCTGAGGAGGAGATTCCATCACCCCCAAGTCACCAGAGTGATTCCACACAAAAAGCAGCCAAACCAACAAAAGACTTATTGTGAAAGTTCTCTGTGGTTTGGGCTATTTAGTTGGCAAAAATAAAGCCAGAGGATACCTTTAACAGTTTCAACTACTTGAAAGGCAGCAAACTAGAGTCATGATTAGCTACATCCTTTCATAACTTTTTTGTTTCATCTTTTATTATGGAAGTTTTTAATATATATAAAAGTAGAGTGAACAGTATGATGAACTACCATGTACTTAACATCCAGCTTTAACAATTATTAACTCCTGGCCAATCTAGTTTTCATTTATATCACTTCTCTCTTCCATGTTTTTTTGAAGCAAGTACCAACCATTATATATATTTTTCATCCATGAGTATTTCAGTGTACATTCCTAAAATATAACCACGATATCATGATCACAACTAGAAAAATAAAAAATGTAAAAGTATCTTTGAGGGACTTCACTGGCCGTCCAGTGGTTAAGATTCCACACCTCCACTGCAGGGGGCTCAGGTTCTATCCCTGGTCGAACTAAGATCCCGCATGCCACATGGCATGGCCAAAAAAAAAAAAAAAAAAACGTATCTTTGATTACCCAACCAGTGTTCAGGTTTCCCTGATTTTCCTATAAAATTTTTTCAGGTTATTTGTTTGAATCAGGATCCAAAGAAAGTCCATACATTACAATTGCATAATGTATCTCTTAAATCTCTTTTAATATATATAGGTTCCCCTTTCCCTCCTCTCTCTCATTCTTTGAATTTTATTTCTTAGAGAAACCAGGTTATTTGCCCCATAGCATTTCCTCATTCCGGCTTTTCCTCGGTAGTTGCGTCCTCACGGTTTCATTTAATACGTTCTTCAACCTTTTGTATTTCCTGTTGCCCAGTAGAGCTGGAGGACTGATCACATTCAGATCGTCCACACCAGAACAGACCAGGCAAGGCCAGAGAACTCAGTGTACAATTGTCTGCAAAATTTTTGATAAGTTTTTGGTTATCAATGGTTGTAAACTTCCATTAAAAGACACCTGTTACCTGGTTGTCTTTCTTTGGGCGATATTAATATCTGTATTAGTCTGCTCAGGCTGCTAAAACAGAAGACCACCAGGTGGCTTAAACAACAGAAATTTATTTTCTCACAGTTCTGGAGAGTAGAAGTCCAGGATCAAGGGGCCAGTAAAGTGGGTTTCTAGTGAGGGCTCTCTTCTTGGCTTGTAAACAGCTACCTTCTCGCTATGTTCTCACAGGGCCTTTCTTCTGTGTGTGTGAGGGGAGTGCCAGAGCACTCTGGTGCTTCTTCTTACAAGGACACTAATCCCAGCAGATCAGAGCCCCACCCATATGACTTCATTTAACCCTCCCTCCTTAGAGTCTCCATCTCCAAAGACAGCTGCACTGGGGGTTAGGGCTTCAACATGAATTCTTGGGGGGACACAAACATTGACTCTGTAACACTCTCCATCAATGGTCATTCATTGTCCAGATTCTTTTTTTCATTAGGTTTTGCTCCACAGGCACAACTTTGGGCGCAGCTTCCAAAGGCTTGTGGACTTCAGTTTAGAACCTCTCAGCTGTATTGTTTCCATAAGGCTCAGAAAGATTAATCTTAAATTTCTGCAGGATGAATTTAGGCTAAACATTGGGAAGAACTTCTGACTCTTAAAGGTTTTAAAAGAGTATCCCATTTCTCAAAGGAGGTGTGTAGAAATGGGTTCTATAAGTCTGGGAGCCCGAGAGCTAGACTTTACCCCTCACGATCCACTGAAATGTCAGTGAATTTATAAAACTAGTTAACATTTACTGAGCACTTTCTATTTGCCTCTGAGCAACCCTGTGGGGTAGGCAGAGGCACAGTCTACTGTATACATGAAGAAACAAGCACAGGTAGGAGAAGTTATTTCCCGAAGGTCATAGAATTAGTAACAGCCAGACCCAGGACGTGAACCCAAGCAGACGGGCAGCAGAGACCATGCAGTTAATCATTACACTGAACAACCGCCTGTCCCTGGCTCTTCCTCCTTCTGGAAGGAAGACACGTGATCACCATCCTTCCCTGGTTCTCAGGGGGCAGTTCTCTGCTCAGGACGCTGGTGAGAGGCTGGCGTGACCGCTCTCGGCCACGGACACCCCGGGCTGGCAGGTGTGGCCACACACTTGCTTTGACATCCCTTCTCTCCTCTTCTCTTTCCAGTGCTCTGTCCGACCTAACCTTGCCCTTGGGAGCAGCCTTGCTGCGGAGGTCACTGAGCAAGAGTCATCCCACTGCAGGGACTGCATGACACCACGTAGCCTCCGCCGTGTATTTAAACGTGTATAGCTTAACCTGGATTAAACATGAGCAAATGCGCGGGGTCCTTTGCTGTTGGCTTCTAGTCCTAGTAACCATTGGATGCATGACCGAGGGGCAGGGCTGCTGACGTCACCTCCTCTCTGCCTGTGTTGGAGGGAGGTAGACCGCTGTCGCCACTCATGGTGTAGTCTGGCTCCAGCCCTCAAAAACAGCTTCCACCCTAAGACTAATTTTGAAATAAACCTTCATTTAATTAATATTCTTCATGTGCTTTGGTGTGTGGTGTCCCTCGGCCCTCTGGTACAAACCTCCAGAGAAAGGATGTGTAGCTGCAACCACATGATGCTCGTGGCCCGTGGCAGCCAACACGGAGTTTAGGGCTGGGCCGTGTGGGGGGTGCATGCCATGCCCTGTGGTGTGTCTGCAGTTGTACAGACGGAAGGAGGAGGCCATCTGCAGACGCCTAAGATCTAACTGCTTGACAGCTTTACAGTGAGCCGCACGCTGAGTTGGAGGAGCTACTGGTTCGAGAGGAGATTGTGAAGTTAGCGCATGGCAAGTGAAGCTCGGTGGGGAGCAGCTGGGCAGCTGTGGTGCCTCCTGTTGGGATGGCCGGGTTGACTCCTGCAGGCCCGGGTGCTGGAGGGCATCAGCTCCACTGGGTTCTCCCAGCGTGGGGGTCCCGGCTGCTTTCCTGACTGCGCCCACCGACCCCTGGTATCCTCTGTCCGTGCGTACCCTCCTTGCCCTCCCTGCAGCCCTCGACTCCCATGTGCTGTCCCCGGCATTGGTGACAGGCAGTTGCCAGCCTCTTTGGGCCAGCAGGTGAAAGCTGTCCTCGTATCCAGAGGGGGCTCGATTTCACCACGACCTGAACTGTTTTGGCTTCCATCTTCTGGCTTGAATGATATTAACTCTGCAGATTCCCAGAGTCCTGTCTTAAAACAAAACTTTTATCAAGTACTTGCTATGCACCTGCCACTAGCTTTATCACCTCTACAAACCATCTTGCATCTCAGCAGCCCTATGTAGGTAGTAGCATTGCCCTGATAGAAGGATGCGGAGACCAAGAAGCAGAGATGCTCAAAGTAATGGAGTCAGACTGGCACCTCGGCCTCTTATCCAGTTAGATCTCCACCCCTTCTTAGGAGTTTGGTGTTTGTGTGCCACACGGAAAGCCGTGCTTCACCACACTGGCAACTCCACAGAAGGCCACAGATCGACACAGGTGACAGTAGAAGGCATCCTTGTTGACCTGCCTCTCACCTCCTGGGCCTCTGCTTTTCTAGGAGCGGTGCCGCAGAGCAGTAGCAGTCTTCCCTGGGGGTGAGGCGGGGGAAAACTACCCCAGTGCCTGCAGCTCAAACTCAGGCATCTACACAGAGCAGGACTTCTGTGTGGACAGAGCCCCGGCCGCTATAGGAAGGTGGAAACACCACAAGGTACCCGTGCAAATCCTCAGGGGTCAGCATGTGGACCTAAGTACCAGAGTTTTGACAAAAAGGGGCACCTGCAGCTCTGCATTCTTTGGTGCCACGGCCAAGGGGCAAAGGGCCACTGGCAGGGTGAGGTCCTTAGCACGATTCACACTTTGCCAGCTATGGGGTGGGTGGGGGGGAGCAGTGAATTCCCAAGAGCCTTCCTTCCTGCCTTGGATTTGTCAGATCTGGGTCAGCCACTCCTTTCCCCCAATTTATCCTGCCAGCAGGTGTCTGAAGCAGCAGAGACAAGCTAATCAAAGCTGCTGGCAGTTAAAAATAAACCTCAGGTGTCAAGGAGACGCTCCATCTGGGAGGAGGTGAGTCTAGCAGGACGGGGGGGTGGGAGCAGCGGCTGCTGTTTCTCTCCTGTTGTCCACATCAGGAGCTGAGGGGGATAGTAAATCAGTGTCTCGTGGTTTTTGCATTGCCCTTTCCTCTGTCCTTGCTACTCAACATGAGGGGCCCAGACCAGCAGCAGTGACAACGTGTAGAAACTTGTTAGAAACGCAAAACTCAGGCCCAGCACCCAGCAACCCCCCGCCCCACCGTTGGAAGCTGCATTTTAACGAGATTTCCAGGCAATTGGTGTTTGTGTTATGTTTGGAGACGCTTTGCTAAGCTTTCAGTACAAAGCTGGAGCCCTGACTCTTGGAGACTGAACCCTCAGAAAGCAAGGATGGTGTGATTAACAGGTGACCTCACTGTCTTCCCCCACCCCCTGGTCCTCATCCCTCAGGACTGTTGTGACGTCCAGGAAGAGTCCCAGGGTGGATGGATACTTCAAACTCTAGTCAGTCCCGATGGCAAAGCTCAAGTCGACCTAGGGACTTGAGTAGGCACTCAGCTAGGGCCACCGGGGAGCCAAGGCCTGCAGGGCACCCTCCTGGGCAGGTAGGACTTAGTCCGGCCAGCAGGCTCCTTTACTGAGGTGCATCTGTATCAATTAAAGGCCTCCATGTGGGTTTGCGAAGCTTAATCTGATCCAGTCTTGGTGAGGAAATGCCACTGTAGGGCCTGATGCCAGCCTTTGGTTGTGTAGAATTGAGACAGACTATCCTATGTCCCCACATTCCCTTTCCTTGTATCTCTGCTTCAAGACGGGAGACAAATGTGGTATCTCAGAAAGAAAACCCAAAGGAAAATTAATTAATTAGTTAATTAATTAATTAATTAACTAATTAATTTTTAAAGAAAGGGACTTCCCTGGTGGCACAGTGGTTAAGAATCCGCCTGCCAACGCAAGGGACACGGGTTCAAGCCCTGGTCCAGGAAGATCCTACATGCCGTGGAGCAGCTAAGCCCGTGCGCCACAACTACAGAGCCCGCGAGCCACAACTACTGAAGCCTGTGTGCCTAGAGCCCATGCTCTGCAACAAAGTGTAGCCCCCGCTCTCCGCAACTAGAGAAAAGCCCGCGCGCTGCAAAAAAGACCCAGTGCAGGCAAAACTAACTAAATAAATAAACACATTTTAAAAAACCCAAAGGGAAGGATGTTGGGCTACTAAGTTTTATGGGATAAGTTGGAGTTTTAAAATGAAGTAAACCTTTTGCACTGGAATAATATCTGCACTATAACTATCTTCAGCTAGAGGTCAGGGAAGAGACGGGGAAAATCATAAGGTGCAATCCAGTGGGTGTTTTAGTATGAATGATGAACCCAGTCCTAACAGACGTGATGAGTCCGTTCCATGGGCTTTGAGCATCACTGTGTCCTAGGGACTCCCCCAGCAGCCCCGTCACAAAGAGCGCTTCCGGTGTCACCGAAGGCCAGGAGCAGGGGGCACCCCAGGGGCCCAGCCCTCCTTCAGCAGAAGCATGAATCGGAGGGAGCCCGGAGAGGTGACACCCGGGCCAGCGTCCACGATTAGTATGCGTGGAGGGGAGAGTAATTAGATGCAGCTCTTGGAGAAGAGACACTCACGTTCTTGATGGCGCCTGATTATTTATTTCCTTGGGAGGATGAGAGGAGACTCCTTAGGATTTCTGTCTGAGCCTGAGCTTTGCTCTCCTCCTCCCTTCATGAGAGAGGGGATGCAGAGGCCACTCTGCTTACCGGGAAGGTGCTTGGCTTCGTATTACTGCCTTTCTTTTAAAAGAACAATGGGCCACCTTAGCCCACAGCCTCGCAGCTCCACCCCCCACCCCCTGCCCAAGCCCTCATGCATATTCATCCTGCTTCAAAGAGCACAGCATGGAATATGCAAATTGGCCAGGCAGGAGCTGGTTGGCATTTTGATAATAGCTTTGTCTGACAAACCCCAGAGAGACGCGCACATCTAGCTCCTCTCTCTCTCTCTCTCTTTCTCTTTCTCTCTCTCTTCCCCTCCCTCCCTCCCTCTCTCCCCTTCCTCTATCCTGTATCCCCCTCTTCATTCTCTCTTCCACTCCCCATCTGTCAGAGAACAGGAAAATGAAGCGAGTTAATGAAAGGCCAGGTGTCTGCATTCTAGGCCAGTGTATTTCCACTTTTCTCTCCTCTCCTCCTCCTTTGAACAGACCATTTTGTTTTTCCCGTTAAAGTGTTCCTGATCTGACAACGCCCGGGGCCCCGGGCCTGCCCTCTGCTCTCAGTGGCCTCCCCCACTTCGTCTGGGCCCCATTCTCTGCTCTCTCTCCCAGAGGTGAGCTCCCTTCTCTTTGTCCTTCCATCTTTCAACCTGGTTTTACTGTCAACAGTTGAGCCTAAAAAACCCAAGAACCTGGCCTTGCCCTCTGAACAGGAGGGAAGGAATCACCTACACAGGCTGGAAGTGAGGGAGGCTTGGATGTCTGTTGTCATCACTGACGGATTACTCGGACTCAGCAGTTCCTGACCTCTCGCATCCATCTCTACGACACATCTGAGCAGCCATCATCAACGGCGCAACGGACCTGCCAGTTGCCTGCTTCTTGGTCCCCGTCTGTTGATAGTCAACAGCGGCCTCTCCTCCAACACTATCTCCCCAACCCCCTGCCGCAGCGCAGCTCCTAGAAAAGTACGCAAAGCAATTTCTCAAGGACTTAGGTCCTGCCCCTCCCCCCCAAATGTAAATGGTTCCAGCTGGAGCTGGTGGGCTACTGGGTAGATGCTCTGCTTCGGGAGAAGCAGCTAAGGTTTGGATCCCACGTCTGTGAAGGCTGTTTCATCTGGGAAACTTACAGGAGGAAAGCAAAGGCAGGGGCAGGGATGCAGGCACCTCCGAGGATTTCAGGGAAGAGGGGAGTCTCTTCCATTGACCTTGAAGGCCAGCCCTGATCAAGCCAAAGCTCAGGAGGCAAATTACCTCATAGAAGGAGCATAGGTTTGAGGCTTGGGTTCAAATCCCAGCCCTACTACCTGTTCGCTAAATAATTTTTGAGAAAATTATTTAATTTCTCTTTTTCCTTATTTTAGAAATGGGATATTAATATTAATAATAATGCCAGTAATTCTCCCAGGGTTTTTTTGAATCATTTACAGTATCTAGCATATATGCTAAGTGCTCAATAAATTGTGACTTTTATTGTTGCTGGTAAACTTCCAGGAACATAGAGAAAGGACTGGGCCCTGTGGCCTCTTGAGCCTCATCATTTTTTCAATCCAGAAGGCACCAGGAACACCTGAAAACAAAACCAAAACAAGGTAGGGTGTGGCCTGTTTCCCTCAAATTAGCCTCACCACCACCCCCCTGTAGGCTCCCTAAATCCTGCTTAGTGGTGGCCCATCTGATTCTAGGACCAGTGGCCTCTGGGTTCTCCTGCACAAGGCAACAAAGCCAAAAGGCAGAGCTGGGTCATGTTCTGATTTCTCAGCAGGTTCGTTCAAGGTGGGTGGTGGAGGAGGGACGGTGAAAAGTCACATTTATTTTTGCACTTAGAGAAAAGAGTCTATTTTCACTGGCAAGGAGACAGGTAGGACAGAAGAGGAAGCACACAGGCCACCCCAGACGCAGTCAGAGAACCCTCACGTGCTGTAGGATTAGCACGTGATCCGATCAGGTGGGGTCATGAGGATAAATTCAAGAGGTTGGAGAAAGGCACTGCAGATATCCCGCAGAGGAAGTAAGCCTCGAAGACCACTGCTTCCTCCACCCGCCGCCAGAGGGCAGCTCTCAGCTCGAGGGGTGGAGGTTGGCGGCATCCGGTGAATCTATGTAACGCGGCGGCGCCCCGGGCTCCCGTGGCTGGACGTGGACGGCAAAGGTGGGTGACAATTTACAATGCGCTGTGGATGGGGTTCCCACAGGGAGTGGGCAAGTTGGGTTTACTGACCCTTGGTGCCCTTTCCAGGACTGAGAAACAGTGTTTTCACTCTAGCCTGGGATCCTTGTCGTGTGCAAAGACCGCTGGAGGGGGCGGTACGGAGGGCAACAAGGCCCTTTCGGCTCAGAGCGACTCACCGCGGAGCTTTTTCTGCAATCAGGCTTGGGTGAAGCAGTGGTTCAGCATCTCCGGGGTGCTATTCAAAATGCACGACCTCAGCCCCACCCTTGGAGAGTCTGCTCTAGCAGATTGAGAATGGAATTTGGGTGCCTGCACCTCCAAAAGCCTGCTCAGCAATTCTGAGGTGCCTCCTGCAGAGAACTCCTGAGGTGGGAGTTGGGAGAGAGGCGAAGATGCCCCTGGGCATGGAGGTGCTGGGGGGATTTCGTCACAAGAGAGCTAGGTTATTTCATCTCCTTCCAAAATGTGACCCCACGTGCAGACACAGCGCCGTGCAGGCAAAGGGGCAGCAGGAGCAGGCTAGTTGCTGGGGGCCTGGGCAGTGATGTGGCCTCAGCTTCTCCAGCAGGGCTGGGGCCGTCCGCAGGGAGGAGTGGCATCCCCAGGAGAAGCTGGGGATCCGCTGCACTGTCCTCCGCGGGACTGAGTTTCATAGAAGATCCACCAAAGGGGAACTTAAAGACCCTCCCCTCTCACACCCTCGCTGTGCAGGTGAGGAAGTGAATTTAGATGGTCCCTGTGTGTGAGGGGAAGTATTGGCAGAGTCTCAGTCAAATCCAGGGGAAGCCAGTGCTCTTTCTTTCCCTGCAAAGGAGTCACGGGAGGCCCGCAGGTGGGCAGAGCTGGCCTTACATGAGTCTGATATCATAAAATGTTGCAGTACTGTGGGGGGAAGAACCACCCAGAAATTCACAAAAGAGCAGGTGGGTGGGAGATCTGCACACCTGAAGTGAGTTCTCTGGATAATGTTTGGGTGTAATAAGATGAAAAAAATCTGAAAATGAAAAAGTATAATGAGATATACACAACTGAAGGGAATTGTCTTAAATGGCTGATTGTAATGAGATGTACATAAATTGTCAGGCTTGTAATGAAATGAAAAAAAATTCTTGCCTGGTAATACTGGGTGTAATGTCTACACCTGAAATAAGTCGTCTCAGTGCACCGAATGTAATGAGATGCACATAATTTTAAAGAGTGTAATGAGATGAAAAATAAATCAAACACTTGTCTTAAAATGAAAGATGTACTAAGACACACACACCTGAAGGGCATTGTCCTAAATGGTTTTGGTTTAATGAGATGCATTTAATTTGCAAAGGGGCTAAATGAGATTGGCCCAGAGAGAGGCTGAGAAATATAAAAGTATAGGGTACACTTGAAAGTGGTATCATAAAATCTGCCTGGTATGTGGGATGGAAATAAGATGCTACCTTAGAAATGCATGGAGGACTTCCCTGGTGGCACAGTGGTTAAGAATCCGCCTGCCAATGCAGGGGACACGGGTTTGAGCCCTGGTCTGGGAAGATCCCACATGCTGCGGAGCAACTAAGCCCATGCACCACAACTACAACTGCTGGGCCTGCGCTCTAGAGCCCGCAAGCCACAACTACTGAAGCCCGTATGCCTAGAGCCCGTGCTCCACAACAAGAGAAGCCACCGCAATGAGAAGCCTGCGCACCACAATGAAGAGCCACCCCCGCTCACCACAACTAGAGAAAGCCCACGCACAGCAACGAAGACCCAGCACAGCCAAAAAGAAAGAAAGGAAGGAAGAAGTGCGTGGAGTATGATGCTCTTGGCATTCTTTCTGCCAGTCCCCCGTGACCTTTGGCCTGGGCTGCTCTGCAAAGTTAAATTATCCTCTGTCCCCTATACGATGCCAGGCACATAGTAGGCACCTGTGGATACTCACTGAATGATTAACTGGCTCAGGGAGTTGTAGTGTATTTAGCAAAAGGAAGTTAAGGAGAGCAGCTGTAAAACAAGGAACTTCTAAAAGGCATCTGAAAACTATTTTCTGAGAGCGATGTTCCTCAAAGTCTTTAGCATCTTGATCAGAACCTGGGAAGAATCTAGTCGTGGAACCTAATCATATATAACAAGCAACCTGGTGGTTTTTATGCCCCAAGGCTCATGATCGCCTCTGAAGGCCAGGTAGGCAGGCAACATATGAGTGAAGGTATCTGGATGTCAGACGCAGGTACCTTTGCAATTAAAGGTGGGAGATTCTTCACTTCCACAAATATATTCTCCCCAATTTTTTTCAAAGGCAGAGCCCCCCCCCTTTTTTTTAAAGGGACCATTGTTTTATTTTTATAAATTTACTTTTATTTATTTTTGGCTGCATTGGGTCTTCGTTGCTGCATGCGGGCTTTCTCTAGCTGCGGTGAGCGGGGGCTACTCCTTGTTGCGGTGCATGGGCTTCTCGTTGCGGTGGGTTCTCTTGCGGAGCACAGGCTCTAGGTGCACAGGCTCAGTAGTTGTGGCTCGCGGGCTCAGTAGTTGTGGTGCACGGGCCTAGCCGCTCCGTGGCATGTGGGATCTTCCCGGACTAGGGCTCGAATCCATGTCCCCTGCATTGACAGGTGGATTCTTTTTTTTTTTTTTTTTTTTTGCGGTACGCGGGCCTCTCACTGTTGTCACCTCTGCCGTTGCGGAGCACAGGCTCCAGACGCGCAGGCTCAGCAGCCATGGCTCACAGGCCTAGCCGCTCTGCAGCACATGGGATCTTCCCGGACCGGGGCACGAACCCGTGTCCCTTGCATCGGCAGGCGGACTCTCAACCACTGTGCCACCAGGGAAGCCCGGCAGGGGATTCTTAACCATGCACTACCAGTGATGTGCCACCATCACTCTGGATGGAGCAATGGGTATAGAGATATATTTTTCTTTTTTAAAAAAACCACTCAAATATTGGAGGGAAAGGCAAAAAAAGGAATTGAATAAAAGGGAGGAGGAAGCATAATTAGTCAATGAGCCAACCAAGGACTGGCAGCCCAATAATAAATGACCCTCAGCCTTCCGGTTGGGGGATCACATGAGTTGCCATTGTCACGACAACCTGGAGGCCACATCATCGGGGCCCGCAGTGACTCAACTACATTCAGCTGTAGCCGGGTGGGAATATAGGTCCCAAGTTGCCTGATTGCCCGATTTTTGAAGAGAAACCAGAAATCTGATTTTTTTTTTTTTTTTTTTTTGCGGTACGCGGGCCTCTCACTGCTGTGGCCTCTCCCATTGCGGAGCACAGGCTCCGGACGCGCAGGCTTAGCGGCCATGGCCCACGGGCCCAGCCGCTCCATGGCACGTGGGATCCTCCCGGGCCGGGGCACGAACCCGCGTCCCCTGCATCGGCAGGCGGACTCCCAACCACTGCACCACTAGGGAAGCCCCAGGAATCTGAACTTTTATGTGCAACCTTCTGACTTAAATGTTGGCCCCCAAATTTTACAAAACAATATGTGGTCCAAACAAAACATGACCGTGAGCTGAATTTGACCTGAGTGCCTCCTGTTTACAACTCTGAATGATCAAGTTTGAGGTCATTGTCCTAGGATGCAATCATAACTCATCCATTACAGGGATGTTAGGAGCTCACTGCAGTCTCAATCTTCCCCCAGAATGTGAATTCCCTGAAGGCAAGAACTATGTCTTTGTTGATCACAGTTATATCCTCAGTATCCAGAACTGCTTGGGACAGAGTCGGCGCTCGGTTAATACATGAATGAATGAGTCCGTGCCGGCTGCAGTGTGACAGTCACTGCCCTCATACTGCTGCCTCAGTATGCTGAGGCAGCAGAGAGGTCCCATGGTCGAGGAAGTTGAGCTCTGGTCGTGAACTTCCCTGAGCAGGAATCTCCAATCAGTTCATCCCTGATGGGCTCAGGGCTGGGGCTAAAAGTTAGTCTGAACATTTCCCAGGGCCCTGATACCACAGCTCCATTTGGGGGTAAAGGAACTCTCCCCCACCCCCACCCCCACCCCCGCATTGTCCCATCTCTCTTACTTCCGCGTGGATTGTGGCACATCTTCTCCGTGGGTTGGATAGGATTGGGGTCATGCACAGACAGAGCTTGCTGCCTTCTCAAAATACAACCACCCACATCTCAAATGATTTAGGAAACCACTTTTTAGTTAAAAGCATTGTGTAAAAGATGGTGGAACTTGAGAGAAACACTTAGGAAGGGGTGGGAGAGGCTGGGGTAGGCCACTGTAATTTCTGAGAGTAGTGTTTCCTAAAATGTGTTTTGTGTGTAACTAGTATAATTGAATAGACATTACTTGAAAAAAAAGATAAAAATACATTTGGGGACCATGTTAAACAGAGACAGGTTTCTTTCCTGCAGGACTTCTCAGAGGCTTTAATATACTAATGCACATCATGAAACTCCTCTGTCAAAATATAATATGCAGTTCATCCTAGACTAATTGGGCTGTGGAATTTTTTTTTTTTTTTGATAGCATATCTTTTAAGACTGTGTTCCTTGGAAATCACTGCTTTGAAAGCTGTCTTCCTGGCTCTGGAAGGTGAGGTTCTAGGTATCATCATCCTGTGGCTCTTGAGACTTTTTTCACTGCCCAGAGGCGGTGTCTCTGCTGTGTTTGCAGAATCTCCAGGTGTGACTGGGGGCTGGGCTCTGGGAGGGCGGTGACC
This sequence comes from Hyperoodon ampullatus, assembly GCF_949752795.1. Classification (NCBI taxonomy): domain Eukaryota; kingdom Metazoa; phylum Chordata; class Mammalia; order Artiodactyla; family Ziphiidae; genus Hyperoodon; species Hyperoodon ampullatus. The sequence continues at coordinate 90,006,963 of NC_136920.1, forward strand.
CAGGGGACCGCTATCCACGCTGCGTGGAGGCCCGTTTTGCCTGTGGAATCACTCCCATTCCCATCTTCAGCCTGGCCAGAGGGTGTCCACGGGTAAGTGTAAACTCTGCAGCCTTTTTGAACGGGAATAAGGAACCCCCCACTTCTGCTTCTAAACCGATACCCCAGTACAGGGCCCAGATAAGGAAACCTCTAGGTTGAAAGTAACACAAAAGACTGCCTCTCACTTAGTTGGGGAGATAGCTGCCTCTAAATTTCTTCCCGCCCTAGGGAATAGAGTGCTGAATTATGGGGTTCAAAGGGCAGGCTACCCTCTGGACACAGCTCCTGGATTCAATGTGGCAGTCAAGACTGCCTCTCCTTCCTGATTCCCGGGACCTTTCACCTGAGGGACAGGGCATGTGAGGGCTGGGGGAGGGGCAGTGGTGGCCCCAGCTTGGATGGAGGTCAGAAAAGCAAGGGGCTTTGAGGGTAGAGTGTGGTGGAAGAGCTCCCCTGCTATGGGGGCAGCCTGCCAGGAGAGGGCAGTGCAGAGCCTCCTCCTGTCTTCCCTCCTCCACCTCTTTGTCTTGGAGCAGACACGTCTGCGCAGAGTGTACTGAACTTGGCCGTCTTCCTCCCCAGACAGGTAAACTGAGGACACCCAGAAAGCCTTCTTCCTTGGTCCTTTCATGGGTATTCAGGTCAACAAGGAGTATGCTGAGGCCTCCAAATTTTCTCTGGTCCAGGGTCCCCCTAACCCCTAATCACAGAAAAAGAGAATCGCGTGCCAGAATTATGGTAGGTAATAAGGTTTACTGAAAACTCGGCCACATTCAGTACTGGTTTGGTGGATACATCAGAAGAGGTTGCATAACATTAATTAGGCAGGTGGAGGGGGCTGGGAGGAGGATGTGTGGGCACGTGTGTGCAGGTGTGCCTGTGCTGGGGTGGGATGCCTGTCCAAAGTGATAAGTGGAAGGGTGTGTGTGCGTGTGAACAAGAAAAATGAACCAGAACAGGAAATGTATTTTATCCCACTTCACGTTGCAAAAGTCTCACGCCAAAAAAGCTAGACTTTCCTCTACCTATGGCATCAAAAGGGAGTAAAAAATGATTGGATCACCCAGATTATAAATAAGGTTATTTGTTTCTCAAAAATTCCTATTAAAACATTAAATATCAGCTCTTTTGGGGGAAGAAATACATTCATTTCAGGGAGACCTCAGGAAAGCCACCATCCTCTTGCTCCTCCTCAGGGGGCCCCGCGGGGGCCCTCGAGTTGAGCCAGGCAGCCGCTCACATGCTGCCACTGACGGAGACGGCCAACGCACAACTGACAAATGAAGCTGCAGGTCCATTAAATTAACTTCAATGGAAAACACACGTGTGATCAGTCCCGTCATTCACAGCCATAGGGGTGGGAGGGAACGGGAGGATGGGGAGCCAACCCCGGGGGACTGGATGTTGGGGTGGGAGGGCGTGTGTTGGGCAGATGGTGGGAAGACTCCTCCTCGTGGTGGAGCCCCCGTTCCTCCAGTGCTGTGTAAGTGACGGCATGTAGAACAGTGAGGCGGGGGGTGGGGCACCTCCTCCACACTTTGGATATTGATGGGAAGAGGGGTGTAGCACCTTCTCCAACCCCTGGCTTCCCACTGGGCTGGATGCTTCTTTCCAATGTTTCTTCTGCCTCCTCTGCAGGATAGAGTGAAGACGAGGATGAAGGCTGGTGGAGCCGGCCTGGGAGCAGGGGGACAGCAGTGAGGGACAGGAAGGGTGGACAGATTCCAAGCTAACCTTGCTCCACCCTCTCTGATGGCCCCTGGAGGGGGTGGAACGTCTGGGGAGCTCCATCCGAGGGCTGGAACATCTGGGATAAGACACCGCTGTCCTGTTGTTACAGGAGCCGAGTTCTGTGACCACTGGGGATAGCTGTGGTCCCCAAAGTCACCTTGATATGGCTCCTAGCCCAGGTTCTCCTTGGGTCCTGGAGCCAACCCAGGTGAAGGGACTCTGCTTAACCTCCTATAAATGAGCCCACCAGCTCACCACTGATTTCCAGGAGAGAGAGAAGGCAGCTCCGGTGGCTCCCATCCCTCTCTCCCAAGTCCACGGCTGCTTGTGCCCAGAGACAGGGCCTTGGAGGGCTGAGAGGAGCTCTAGAAGTCCAGGTCCCACCCTGGTCTGCCGGATGTGACGCCTCAGGCCGTCCCCCTCCTCCAGCCATGGATTATACGTTGAGGCTCCCTCCTGCCCTTGAATGTCTCTCAGAGGAGCTGACAACCCTCTGGAGGTGGAACGCAGACCCCCTTTGTCTCTCCCTTTCCTCCTAACTCTGCTCCCTGGCAAAGGCTCACTCTGTGAACAGCACTGATCCACCTCACAGCGCAGGGCTTGTAAACAACTCAAGTCCTTCAGTGGCGGGGGCTTGGGGGCGGTGGCGGGGGGGGTGGTGCCATCTGTCCTCAGGGATTTGGTGAGTCCAGATCTCACTCCTGCCTTTCTGTCCAGGCTGCTCGACTGGCCCCGCCAAACGGAGTCCTCTGCAGCTCTAGGGAAGTGGGGCCAGGGTACCGGTTGAAGCTTGGTGGTTGGGAAGGAACAGGTGTTTCCTCTGCATTTCCTCCAGCTACTGATTTTGGGAAGCCAGGGTCCAACTTCCTCGGTGCTGCCTGCCCGTGTCTCCTCCCCCCCACCCTGAAGCCCTCCTGACGACCCTCCTGCTCGGTGATCAGTGCCACCTGGGCTGCCCGACTACTCCAGGGAGTCACTGTGTTCCAAGCCCAGGTCGCTGACATTCGTCGTCTGCAGCTCGTCGGCCTCATCCTCCAGCTCCTCCTCCTCTTCCTCTTCCATCTCATCCTCATCCTCTTCCTCTGTCCCATCCAGTGAGTCGTCGTGTGCGGCCATCATAGCCTGCTGCATGGCCATGGTGGCATTGTCTGAGGACAGGGACTGCAGGTTGTCCAGGTTGATGGAACCTACGTGAGAGAAGAAGGCAAGGGTCAGGCCCAGGAAACCCAGTGGCTTCAGTGGTGAGCTCCTACACTGGACAGTCCCCTGGCGTGAAGTCTCCTGTCTGTTTCCCCTGTCAGCCACTCCCTGCCCCATCCCAAGCAGCAGCACTCCTGGGTACCACTTCCTGAGCATCTTGTAAGTAGGTCAAACACTGTTGCCTTTCGAAGAATTCTGTAAGTAGGTATTATCATCCCCATCCTAAAGAGGATGAAACAGTCTCAGACAGTTGTCATTAGCTCAAAATGACACAGTCAGGCATGATATAGCTGGGATTCTGTCCCTGGTTGGTCAAGCTCGAAATCTGTTGATTTCTACTCTACCTCATAAGACTATTGCCCACCACACAGAACTGGTACCCAGTCATATAAATGCACGTATACATGAAGGTACGCCTGCACACGTGTGCACCTCCACTCCACTTCCCACACAGAGCTAGCTTCACATGCTAAGCTATAAAACGTTGTCTGGCTCGTGGCTCATTGAATTATTCATTGTGCACCAGGCGACCGGCAATTAGAAAAGTGTATATGGAGGGTGTGATGGAGAAGCTGGGAAAACAAAGATCTTCCTGGCCTCCGTTCACAAGCCAGCTGCCTGCTTCGGTATTTATAGATGGCCCTGGCTCCTGGGGAGCTGTGCAGACACTGACTGGTGCTGAGGAACTTCAGGTGGGTGTGGGACTGAGGAGGGGGGACTCTGCTGAGGAGCCACTGACTCAGATGACCACCAACTGACTCCCACTTGTCTTTGTGAGATTGCTTTTGGCTTGTTAAAATGTACGCAAAAAAAAAAAAAAAATCCCCTTCTTTCAGGCTGACATACATCGTTTGATGGGGATCGGGTAGGGATACCTATCGTGACAGAGCTGACACGGCCACTCAAGCGTGTAGACGATCAGCCCCTGACTCTGTGCACAGCTGCGCGCATAGGAGCTCCAGGGGCCCGTCCCAACCAGCCCCCCGCCCCCGTCCACAGTACCCTCAGCCCCAGCTCTTACCATCGGGGTTTGTCCCCGGGGCACCACCCTGCTGCTGCAGCACCCCAGCAGCAATGGAGTTGGGCCAGAATCTTTGGGTGGGCCGGTGCTGCGACTTGATTTTCTTGGCTTTGGGGGCAGGGTCGGGGTTGCTGGCGTCAAGCATGGGCTGCAGGATGCGCCTCCGGGCGTTGATGAACCTGCCCAGGAGTAAGATGGAGACGGGTAAGTCACCACCGTGGGGGGAGGGGCGGCATGTGTGCGCAGGTACGTGTGTCTGTGTGTGGGTGTGTGCACGTGTGTGGGTGTGTGCACGTGTGTGTATGTATGCACATGTATGCGTGTGTGTGCACATGTGTATGCACACGTGTGCATGTGTTTGCAGAGAGCGCTATGCCGCTTCCAGACTCTGAGAAGCTGGTCCCTGTACGGAACAGACCGGGGTCTGGTCTAGGGTGTGGAAGCACAGCTGTGATGAGCCGTGGGCACCGAGGAGCTTGTGACGTCACCAGGGGGCTTGCTGACCACAAACCAGGGTGGGACGAATGCGTGAGAAGGGTCAGGAATCTCTGCTCCAGACCGGTCAGGACTGAACAGAGGAAGGAAGAGCCCCCCAGTCAAAGGCACTAACCTCTGACCTGACCTCTCTGCAGAGGGCCAAGGGTCTGCTCCTATCCAGCCAGAACTTTCCCTCTGAGATTTCTATGACACCCCAGCCGGCCCCAGAGGAGGGGGCACGGGAGCCCTGTGGGGGGAGAACTGCCCCTCCTCCCTATGCTTCCTGCTCCCAGCCCTGCAGAGTGTTTCAGCCCGAGCTCTTTTTACATGGGTGGTGAGTAGACCAGATGACCACTGGTGGCCTCGGGTCGTGGCATGCAGGCACCCCTGTGTGTCCGTAGTGCAGGTGGGGCTGGGTTTTCTGCAAGAAGGCAAGAAGCTCCCCATGATGTTCCTGACACAGTTTCCCAGGAGAGGGCGCTGAGAAGCTGCAGATGAAGCTATAGGTGTTGATTCCGGATATCTGCTTCCAGCCCACATGCGATGGCTGGCACGGTCGCCAGGTTGAGACTGGGGCCAGGCTGGGCACTCTAGCCTCTTTCCCCTGCTATGCGTTCCCCTGCGCAGCAAGTGGTCCCTGGGTCTGAGAGCCTCTGGGCAGACGATACTAACTCACCAGTTATTCACTTGCAGGAGGGTGAGGTTTGTCTGGGCCGCAATCTGCCTCTTCTCATCCTCCGTGGGGTAGGGGTGCTGAAATGAGAGGTGAAGGGCTAGTGAGGGGTGGGCACGTGGTGGCCTGGTCCCCCTAGAGACCATGCCCACAACACAGGCAGCATCGCAGGCCAGGTAGCCCCATTGGTTTGGAAGCCCAAAAAGGGGAAAGTGTAATGTTCCCCAGAAAGAATGGCCAAGGGCTTGGAGGGAGGCTGCTCTGTGCCTGAGGAGGGCCACCTGCCCTGAGCCCAGCCCCCCATGGTGGAGGGCCAAGTGGTTTCCCAAGGGTCGGTACAGTTCAATACTGATGGCTTCCAAAGCAGTGTCACATTCTCACTTGGTCCACCCCCAAACAGGCAGGTCAGGCATTATCAATATTAGGATTGACAATGGCCTCAAAAGCCCACAGGACTCTCAGAAGGTGGTAAACGGGTGAACGAATCCATTTAATTTAAACTAACTGACATTTACTGAATATCTACTACGTGTGCAGATTCATGCAGGCATCCGAGGAGACAGAAGATAAATATAATGATAACTACGACTTGTGGAATACTTGGTAGCCTATGACATGCTTTCATGCACTTAATTTCACTTAATAAAGCACATCGGTAACACTTGGTAAGAGGCAGGTTAGGTGAAGAAACTGAAGGACTATCTCCACTGTCCCCCAGATGGCGGCATCAGCTCAGAGCTCAGTTCTGACGTTGGTCCGGGCTCCCCCCATCACTTCATGCTGCCACTTTGTGAGACGGAGTCAGCGTCTTTGTGGGGGTGAGGGAGGACGTGGGGCAGGGCCTTCAGTCCTGCACTGATTACACGTTTGTCTCTCTCTCGGATCATGCTTCATGAGGGCAGAGACCAGCTCTTATTCATGTATCCCCAGCACCCGCCACATGCACCTGAAGTACAAATGGCTGCCAAGCAAACGAAAGCAGAAACCAGGCGGTAGGTGCTGGGGTTTGGGTAACAAGCACCGAAGAAGCTTAGGAGAAGTGGGTGTTGGCCAAAGCGCTAGGGAGGCGGAATAGGTCACATTAAAGACTGGGAAAGTTTGGGGTGGCAGGGGGTTAGGGGACCTTCTGGATCCTGCTGGGTGGTGAGCCCCATGATGTCTGGGTCTATGTGTCTGTGTGTCTTTCCCAGGCTTCTGCATAACACCTGGCACCCAGCAGGCTTGCAATATAGGTGTGATGAGCGTCTGAAGGGGTCAGAGCCTTGCCCTGGCAGCTAAGGGAGGTTCGGGAGCTCTCGGTAGAGGGCCAAGCTGTCCTCAGGTCGGAACCATCCCCTTATTGAGGTGGTATGAGATAGTGGTACTTGGGCTTTCCAGAGTCCTGAAGACCGGGACTCAGATTCTGGCTCTGTCATGAAGAGCTGTGAGATCGCAGGCACATCACTTAACCCCACATCATAAAGTCATCTAATGATTAAAAGAAATTACACTTCTAAAGTGCTCGATAAGAGATCGCTCTTCATACTATTATTGGGCAATGTTGGCAAGGTGCTTAAAGCTCTCTAAGGGATGAGCTTGAGATCAACAACCTCCACAGAACTCTCATTATCAGTGACAAAGGAAAGGAACCTCTTCGGTGTCCTCAGTGTCCCTTGACTGAAGCAATCAGGGTCATGTGTTGTTTTAATTCACACCTCTGACCCTGACCACAACACCAGGGCAGCCGGGACTCGTGATCCATATAATATTAAGATTCTAACAAGAAGGAAAGCGCGTCGGTGTCACAGGAGCCAATTTCATCTAACTGGGAAGGAGCTAAGGGAGGTGGGGAGGAGACTGTAGCCTCCCAGGGGCTCCATGCATCTGACACCCTCTGGGGAGGGGTGGTGGCTGAGCCCTCCTCCCCTGCCCCGTGGAGCTCCAAGCTCAGCGGCCCTGATAAGGAGCCGAGCAGCCTCCCTGTCATCCGTGGCAACCGGTCTGAGAACACAGCAAAAATATAGTAACCTTTTGTGCTTCCCGGGCCCCACTAGGCCCTTCATACCTCCATGCCTTTGCACATGCTGTTCCCTCTGCTGGAATGCTCTTTCTCCCACTTTTCCACTGCGTTCGTTTCTGAGCTTCTGCAAAGACCTTTCACAGGTCAAGTCCCCTGAGAGGCCTTTCCCCCCAGCTCCCCGGGGCAAAGTTAGTCACTGCTGCACTTGAATAATTGCCTTTAGCCCACTATATGGTGATAGATATCTCCCCCTATCCTGGGAGTTGCTCTCAGGCAGGGACCCAGTCTTATTAGACACTGTATCTCCAGTGTCCAGACCAGTAACAGGCAGAGTGGATATTCAGTGTTCGTGTATGAAACAGATGAGTGAACCAACACAAGAAGGAGATGGCTGACTTGTTCCCTGAGCCTTGCCAACTGTGCTGGTTCATCAACCACAAATGCTGGGAAGCTGCTACCTCGGAGGTGCCCACAAGTGAACGATACCCGGCCATAGAGCTCACAGCTTAGAGGGAAAGGCTACAGGCAAAGGAAAAAGCCTCTATTAAAAAGTAGTGTGGGGGCTTCCCTGGTGGCGCAGTGGTTGAGAATCTGCCTGCTAATGCAGGGGACATGGGTTCAAGCCCTGGTCTGGGAGGATCCCACATGCCACGGAGCAACTAGGCCCGTGAGCCACAACTACTGAGCTTGTGCATCTGGAGCCTGTGCTCCACAACGAGAGGCCGCGATAGTGAGAGGCCTGCGCACCGCAATGAAGAGTGGCCCCCGCTCGCCACAACTAGAGAAAGCCCTTGCACAGAAACGAAGACCCAACACAGCAAAAATAAATAAATTAATTAATAAACTCCTACCCTCAGCATCTTTAAAAAAAAAAAAAAAAGTAGTGTGTCTTCAGCACTGCAGTCTGTAAACTGTTTTAGTAAAGAGCTCAGATTCTGGAGAAAAAAAAAAGAAAAGTAGTGTGTAAGTACCCATCGGGTGGTAAGAGAAGTCAGGGGAGCCCTCCCTAGGGAGGAGGGACTTCAACTGGATTTTGAAGAATGGCCAAGCCATCCCAGTAAAGGAGGACCTGGGCCTTCCAGACAGGGGCTTTGCACTGGGACTTATAGTCCAGTCAGTCAGATGCAAATCTCGTCCATCATTAAAAACCTCCAGAGAAGGAAATGCTTCAGCCTCACCCAGATAATGTTTGCTGTCTCTAAGGAGGCTTCTGGTGCGGGCTGCCATTCTGAGTGGATGTCATCAATCCACAGATTAATGTGCTCCCAATTAATGGAGAGGGAGGAGAAGCAGGGTCCCTGAAACTGGCTGGTTGTTCTCTTATGGTAGAGATAAAAAGCCCTTAACCTCCTGGGGGGCAAGTCCCACCACCCGTCGCTCCTGGGACCAGTGTCTCGTGAGGCATGCGGTGGAGGCCATGGGGTGAGTGGCAGCATCTGGCACGGCCTTGGGGACAGGTGTGTCGCCAGAACATTCCTGGCACCATGTCTGGGTGCTCATGCGAGCAGTCTAGCTTGTCCACGCCTCCAGCTTGTCTACGCCTCACACCAGATGATTTCTGAGGACAGAGTCAAAATAGTCCTGGCCCCTGGACAGCCCTCGATTTGGTCAGCGCTACTTTTAGCACAAACGGGACGGCTCGAGGCCAGGGACAGGAAGAGGAATCCAGCGAGATGGTGGCGAGCCATCAGGCTGTGGCAGCTGCTCTCTGATCGCAATTTGGAGAAACTCCTCTGGAGTTGGGAGGGAAGGGCACAGACAGCAGCCCTCTAGAAGAGACGGAGAATGGACCAGAAAATTACAGCTCCTTTTCAGGGCCAGCAGGGAGCCTCAGGTGGCTGGGCAGTGCTGCCTGGTAGTTAAGAGCACGGCCTTTGCAGAGGTCAAGTCCTGCACCCAACGCTTAACCAGCCATGTGACCTTGGCAATTTATTGTTTGATGTATGCCATCCTCAGTTTCCTGGGCTTAAAATAGAAATAAGAAGATCGTGACTACTCCTTGGACTTTGGGGATGATTGAATGAATGATGCAGGCAAAGCACATGTGCTGCACTGACTCACTCTGCACCACATGGTGAAGCCTCCCAGACACGGTATCGTTGAATATTTAGTCTCTGGGGAAGGGAATTGCAGGATTTATACTGAGTAGGCGTTTCACAGCACCACAGTTGGCATCGGGAAGCTCCTCTGACGTCTAACCAAACTCTTTCCCTGACACCTCCCTTTTCCCTGTAACTCAAGTCTCTTCTGGGCTAAATTGAAGCTGAAGGCATCTCTCAGTTTGAACTATGGGTTTCCCCCTAGGGTCCTGGGTCTGAAAGCAGCTCAGCCAGGCTGGTCCATGGGCCCCTGGCCACGTCTTTCACTCAAAGCCCACCCAAGATGATGCACCCACCTCCTAGCCAGGAAGACCCGCAGGAGGCTGGCCACGTCCCAGAGGGACACAGCACATGGGAAGCAGCAGCCTGCAGGTGTGAGTCGGAGCTGCCGCTGGAGCAGGCCCTGGAGCTGGCTTTCCCACTTTCCTGCACTGGGGTCAACCACACCCTCCTTCCCTTCTCACTCCTGAGCAACTGTGGGCACGTGATCTGCCGCGGCCACAGCTTGATAGTGTGGCCGCTGCTCTAGAAGGGCCATAGACCAGCTGGAGGGAGGCAGCCAGGATGGTGAGGGGCCCTGAAACAAGCACATTTCATCACATCGAAGATGCAGGGCACACCCTGACTTCAGAGATGCTAGAGCAGTTTGGGATGGAGAGGGGCACACAAGTCACCCAAGGACCCTCCCTGCTGTAGCTGCCCTTGCTTATATGTCCCACTCTTCCATTTCTCTCTCTTTTCAACTCCCCTCCCCACTTATAACTGTGCACACACAGAAAAGCACAAAGAACTGAAATGCATAGCTTGGTATAGTATCACAAACACCCACGTGACCACACGCCAGGTCAAAAAACAGAATTCTACCAGCACCACGGCAGCCCCTTTTCTGTCCCCTCCCAATCACCTACCTCCAAAGATATCCTCCCCAAAGGTAACCTGTTTATGGTAATTATTTTTTTTGCTTTTCCTTATAGTTTTACTATCTATGTTACATCCTTAACCATTATGGCTTAGTTTTGCCTGGTTTTGGACTCTATATAAATGGAATCATATAGCATGTAGTATTTCACTCCACAGCATGGTGTGAGATCCACTTATGGCTGTTCTATGTAACAATCACATTCATGTTCATTGCCGTATAGTGTCTCATTGTAAAAATCTACTGCCTTCCAGTTCTTCACCCTCCTGCAATTACAAAACCACTCTCCCTCCCTCTGGCTTCTTCTTCAATCCATCCTTCTCATGGCAGCAAGATTGGTCCTTCTTAACCTGCCCCCAACCCCTTAGGTCCCCGCCATGAGCTCTGAGCCCTCACCCTACCCAGGATTCCACACACTACAAGGATGATCTGTTGTTTTTTACCCCAACCAGACAGGCTGCAATGTTTGAGAAAAGGGTCCACACCTCTCTTTTCATCCCCACCTCATTGGTGCCGAGGAAAATGCCTGGCCCCTGCCGAGCATTAAGTATGTCTTCGCTGAATGATCATAGGACCCTAGAGGGTAACTGGTACTTGTCACCATTCCCTTTGTGTGTGTTTGTGGGTGTGAAGGTGGGTAGGAGAGGGTGGGGGAATTCCAGCTTGTATCAGGCTGCCTGCGTTTTAACAGTGCTATTCCCACAACTGATTGTTTCAAGCATATTTGTGGAGGAAGGGGACGGGGAGGGGGTACATGAGAAAACTGAGCCCAGAGGCATTAAACACTGGCCCCAGGTTATATGGGGGGTACTTGGCAGAGCTGGGACCCACACCCCCTGTATCTTTAACCACATCCATTCCACCTCTGTCAGCTACTGTGCTTTTTAACATATTGTTGATCTTCACCATAGGTAGGTATTATTATCTCCATTTTATGAAGAGGAAATTGACATCAGCGAAGTTAATTGACCCGCTCTAGGTCATATAGTCGGTAAAAAATGGAGCACGGCTCAATCTCAGGTCTGTCTGCCTCCAAAGCCTTGTTCCTTCTACTGTACCAGGCTGCCCTAAAGGAACTAATCTTTTCTACAGACCAAACATCCCCAGCCTTTAACCATTCATCACGTGACACGTTTCCTGTCGCAGTCATTTGAACAGACATTTCCCCATCCTGGCTGCCCTTCTCTGGACACGACTTGTTGAAGGACCTTTTGATATCTGATGCTCAGTCCTGGACACACTATGCTGGACGTGTCTGACCAGCAAGATGGGCAAGCCCCCTCACCTCTATTGAGTCGTCTATTCCCCAACCCCTTGCGTGTGTGTTTGTGTAACAGCACTTGATTACATCACGGATTGACCGCTCGTAGTATGTGTATGATTTATTCTCCCGATTAATTTATCAGCCCTTTGAGTGACGAAATCATGTCTCCTACCTGAAGCTTAGGTGCTAGTGGACAGTTAAAGATCTGTGTTCTGGTGGAGAGAAGTCCCCGGGATTCAGGAAGAACAAACAAGAGATCTTCCTCTACTTTCAGGGAACAGAAATAAACCTGGGTAAACGCTGAGACGGGAGAGCACAGACTTTGTCAGCTTCTCCCTTTTTGGTGCCTTGTTGACTCTTCCCAGGACCCCTCTCACAAATCCCCGGGTCTTCATGTTATCCTACAGTCAGCTTCCTGAATTGGAGGCCTCTGGCCTCTAGGGCTTCACAGTCAAATCCCCTGCAACTATGTTCATGATGATGGAGATACAGCTTTCATCAGATTCTCAAAAGGGTCAAGGACCTAGAAGAGGTTGAAGACAATTGCTAGGAACCTTTCCTCTGGCACCCCAGTCTGGCTTACCTCCTCAAAATGCTGTGTTTAAAAATGTTCTAATCTTCATCTTCTACCAATAATAAGCACTGGCACTCTTCCCATGAAAGTGATCTTAGCTGAGTGGGTGTAGAAAACCAAGCTTTTGGACTAATTCATACCTAAGCTGTGAAGGAGTGATGCCTCAGGGTCTCGTTGTAGGTATTTTGACAAGGATTGGATAATTTTAAGTGGGTCTCTGATGAGTGAGATTTCAGATAAGGTGATGAAGTTAAAGGAAAAAGTAGCAGACAAGATATTCTGGAACAAGAATGGTTCAGTCTCCCTAGGCCATTTTCTGCTTTTCAAGATTTCTTACTTTCCTCCACAGATTCCCTAGAAGTGTCAAGGTTTCTCTCAGCGTTTTCCAAGGCAGGGCAGATTGTGGGGATTCCTGGAGGGAGACTGGGGGTATTTGTAGCAGCAGCTGTGTCTGTATCAGGACAAAGTACCTTCACATCCATCATCTTATTCTAGCTGGGTATCATGATTCCCATTTTACAGCAGAGGAAACTGAGGCTTAATGAGGTTAAACAATTCACCGCAGGTCTGCTGGCTACGTAGAGGGGTCAGTGAGACTCAAATCTAGATCCTGCCTCCGAGTTCCATGCCCTTTCCATAGACTGTCTCTCTCTGTTGTAAGAGCCACCACTGTTCTAAGTCAGCAGTCGATGAAGCCTGTACATGGGTCTCCGACAGGGATAGATGCATGCTTCCTTCAGAGCTTAACACAATGCTAGGCACGGGGAAGGGGGCAAGAATGTTTGCTGAGTGACTGAGGGCAACACCAAGGCGCAGAGGCAACCAACTGGATCCCACCTCCACAAGCCTTCCTTGGCTGGGAGCCTGTGTGCAGGGCACACACTGTACCTGGGTGTGCAGCAACCCTGTTTCTTCCAGCAGGGATGAGCCCAGCATGTGAGGCTCTAGCCCTGTGGGTGAGGAGAGCTGGCAATCTGACAAGGAATCTCAAAGATAAGGACGGGCTCAGAATCGTGGGGTGTACACGAATATGTGTAGCAGCATCACTCAAGACCCAAAAGTTGAAACAACCCACATGTCCATAAACTGATGAACGGATAAACAAAATGTGGTCTATCTACACAATGGGATACTGTTCCGTCATACACAGGAATGAAGCACTGCTATATGGTACGATATGGATGAACCCTGAACACATCATGCTAGATGAAAGAAGTCAGTCACAAAAGACTCCACATCATACAATTTCACTCATGTGAATTATCCAAAAGAAGCAAACCCATCGAGACAGAAAGTAGATCACTGGCTTCTAGAGGCAGGGGAGTGACAGCTAATGGGTACAGGGTTTCTTTCCAGGGTGATGAAATATTCTGGAATGAGATAGTGGTGATGATTGCAGAGCTTTGTAAATATACTTGAAACCTCTGAATTGTACAGTTAAAAAGAGTGAATGTTATGGCATGTGAGTTATATTTCAATACCAAAAGAATCAAACAGAGAAGGCCCCTGGTGTTTTTGTGCACTCAGCTTTTGTGACTATAGCCAAGTTTATACGAGGGCCCTGGAGCAAGGTCCTCAGCTCTGTGGGGCAGGGGTGAGATGGCTGCAAGCAAAGTGTAACTGTGACCCTGGCTGGATGTGTGCCAGGCTTGTGGATGTGATGGATATGGAAGGAAGAGGAGGGATGAGATAGTAAGACAGCCTCACTGTATCTAAAACTAGGGCCAGGCTATGAAAATCCTGCAGCTGTCCCAGGACGGGGCTCTGGGCCTCAGCTGAGGGTCGGGGTCCCCCCTTTGCTTTACCTAGACTTTGCATGGGAACCGAGAGATGCTGTGGTTTCTTGCGTCAGTGCAGAGGCAGTAACAGCCTAGTGGGTGAGACATTAGAGGCTCAAGCCACACAGACCTGGGTTCAAATCCTGCGGGACCTTGGGGAATGCGTTACCTTCATGGAGCCTAGTTTTGTTATTGGTAAAATGAGGATCATTTCACCCGCTGGCTGGGCGGGTGAAATGAGATGATGCAGGAAGATGCTTGGCCCGCACCCGACGCACGGAAGTAGCTAAGGGAGGAGGGGCTCCTTTGATGGTGGCAGGACCGCTGGGGCTTGGTTTCTTCTCTAGGCTCCCCCCACCCTCAGAAAGTACTCTGTAAACTTGCTCCTGTGCTTGGGTAACAGCAGCACAGAGAACAGTCACATTTTTGACGGAAATAAGCAGAATCACCCAGGCAGGACAGGGGGAGGCTGGGATCTGGACAAGAGGGGATGAGGGCAGAAGCGGGGGTTGGGCTGCGCCCCTCCCTCTCTCCTCCATGGATTTGTAATGGAATGATTGCTTCCAGCAGGAGTTTAGCTGCTTTCAGCCAAAATGCAGTAGCAAGAAAAGCTCACTGGATTCTTCAGGGACCCAGAAGCAAGGAACTGATGGATGAAACCATCCCAGTCTCACTTCAGCCTAACAGCAAAAAGGCTCCGGGGTTTAGCCTCCATTTCAGGAGCACACTGTCATCTGAATACATTTCTATAGCTGCCAGTGCCCCAGAACAGTGGAAATGACAAGAAGCCTCGGACACAGGGCAAAAGGAATCAAAGAATACTAACTTCTGCCCGAGGGAAAGAAGAAAACAGGAAAACCAGCATCTACAATAGAAGTTCTAATAACCGATCTCTATTAAACAAGTCTGCAGATTATACCACGCTCTGCCTTTCTGCTATCAACCATTAGAACTGCTGTCTACAGTATCCTGAAGGCTTGAGATGAATAGATTACTTTGTAGAATGTTCATTAGCCAATTTATGTGCTTGTCAGAAAGTCAGCAGTGTTTGTGTTGACTAGTTTATGCCAGTTATGCGTGTTACTGTAATTATGTAACTTTATTCTGTAAACCAATAAAATACGAGTGCAAAAAGCAAGAGTTGTTGCTAAGAAAACTAAGTGGAGTGCTTTGGAAAGACTCCAGACTCAAATTTGCTTAAAAGTGAGATCAGGTGAGACAAGGACAAGTATAAGAGACTGGGATACACAATAAAAATCTAGAAATATCCTGCAGACAGATTACTTCCCAAAAGCCAAAGTTCTTATTCCATTTTAAATAAAGATGAAATTTATAGATCTTATAGGAGAAGTTTGTGCAAGTAAAATGACAAACTTTAATCAGAAAATGACCTTGTCCTTATATCAAAACATTAGCAAACAAATATATTATGTATGTCTTTTAAATCAAAATAAAATGTATCTTACATGTACCCCTATGTTCATAGCAGCACTATTCACAATAGCCAAGACACGGACACAATCTAAATGTCCATCGGCAGATAAATGGATAAAGAAGATGTGGTATACACACACACACACACACACACACACACACACACACAAAATGGAATACTACTCAGCCATAAAAAAGGCTGAAATAATGCCATTTGCAGCAACATGGACGGACCTAGAAATTATCATACTAAGTGAAGTAAGTCAGAAAGAGAAAGACAAATACCATATGATATCACTTGTATGTGGAATCTAAAATATGACGCAAATGTATATATCTGTGAAACAGAAACAGACTCACAGATGCAGAGAACAGACTTGTGGTTGCCAAGGGGGATGGGAGTGGGGGAGGGAAGGATTGGGAGTTTGGGGTTAGCAGATGTAAACTAGTATATATAGGATGGATAAACAACAAGGTCATACTGTACAGCACAGGGAACTATATTCAATATCCTGTGATAAACCATAATGGAAAAGAATATGAAAAAGAATGTAAACATATATATGTATAACTGAGTCACTTTGCTGTACAGCAGAAATTAACACAACATTGTAAATCAACTCTACTTCAATAAAATAAATTAAAAAAATAAAATGTATCTTTTTAATGGTTGTTTCTTCCTTCAATCAACTTTTCCAATTAAACAATCAACAAATTAGTTGTCTCCCCTGCACTGGATATGAGAACATCACTGATATTGAGATCTGCCCTTTTTCATACCTTTTCTAAGACTGAACAGCTACTATATGCCTAATACAACGTTGCCACAGAGTGGGGTTCTCCAAGAACTACAGTCTCAGACTTGTTCCTCAGAGCAACAATGAAAACAAGAGTGACTCAGAGTGATCAAATATTGGGGAAAAGCTTCAAGCCATGCCCCCTCTTGCAAATTGACGATGCCCCTCTAGTATACTAAGGGTAAAGAAATAAGCTAAACTTCATATAACCAGATTTTCTCAAATCTGTTTCATCAGGGTACCCTTTCTTGGGAGCAACACCTATAACATCCTGTAAAGGTACCCACTTTGGGAAACAATGCTTTGGGGCCCAGAGAAGAGGTATCATGTATGATCTCTATTCTTAAACAATATACAGCTGAGTCAGAGATATACAACATGTAGATTCGACACACACACATATACACACAGAACAGGTAAGTAACAGTATTAGTCAATGTATTCTTAGGGTCAGATGATGGGAGAATCAGGAGGTATTACAGATCAGAACAACAGATCAGCCATCCACCTCTAAATAACTTTCACAGATGTTGGGCCTTGGCCTCAAAAACTTGCTCTTGGTCTGCTGTTCTAGAAAGTTCACATTTCTTGAGTGTGATTGTGTATCAGGCATGGCTCTTTACATAAGTTATCTCATTTAGTTTTCTCAACCATGGAAAATGGGTATTATCTCCTTTTTCAAAGAAATAAAGTGATTGCCCAGCTAGTAGAAGGGCCTCAATTCATATTCCTGTCTGTCTGGCTTGAAAGCCTGTCTTCTTTCCACTGTGCCCTGTTACCAAGAGCCTTCACAGGCTTTTTCCTGAGCTGGGGTTTAGGGGAATTGTGTGCCCATCTGTATCTGGGGAGCCAGCCTTGGCCTGCAGGGGACAACTGAGTCATGCTAAGTCCCTAGAGCCTGGACTTCTCCCCATCTTCTTCCTCCCCCTCTTCCAGAAGTTCTGAGTTCAGACTTTAAAGGCCCACGGGTCACTCTCTTGTCCTCTCTCCATGGCCTCTGTGGGGAAGGCATTAAGTGGGGGAGGACTAGCCAATGTCAAGTGCTTTATCAACAGTATCCACACTGCGTGCACTCTAAGCTGCAGCGGGCCGGGGGCGGGCTACAGCCTCACTCAGACAGTTCAGCAAGTCCCCGCCATCGTTCCGGGTCCCTTCTGCAGCTCTGACCTGGCTCCTTCTTTCCCCTCTGCTTTGTGCTCAGCCGCTACACCCTCTCTTCCCTGCCTCTACTTTCCTCTGCCTTCCCACGTCCGGCTGGAGGTGGCCATGGAGTGGAAGGGAAAGACCCTGAGCCTTTGAGGGGGCTCAGCAGGAGGGAGGCAAAGGGCAGGGCGAGAGGCAGGACATGAACTGAGTCCAAGGTCAGAGGAGGGATGGAGAGTGTGACCCTCCGTCTCAGGCTGAAGACTTAACTCAGGGGTGAGTTGCCATCGGGTTCGGGAGGCACCGGAAGTGACAGGAGTCAGGCGAGGGGCACTGGCCTGGACATCAGGCTCCTCTCCCTCCTATACTTGCCTTTTCTCCCCTCAGAAGTAAGGCTGTAGGTGTGTTCACATCAGTCTTCAAACATGCACAGGATGGGGGTAGGGAAAGGAAGAGAAGCGAGGGAACGAACATTTAATAAGACCCAGTGTGCTAGGGTCTTTGCACTCATTTCACTGCTCCGTCATGATCGCCACAAGCGGTGAGTGTGGCCAGATCACAGAAGAAGAGGGAAAGCCTAGATGTGAAGCTGGGTTTGGTTGCCTCAAAAGCCCATGAGCTTTCCACCAAACCCACAGCCCTACAGTTACACAGCAACACAATGTAACACATGGCCTCCTCTAGGTCCATGGCCGGGGAGGTAGCCTGGGTGCCCCCAACTTGGGTGTTACAGCTCAGTGCACAGAGACAGAACCTCCCCTACAGAGGCCCTCTTCCCGGCGCTGGGGCTGGGAGCTTCGCACAGACACTGGGCTCTCAGGGCCACCAAGTCCATCTGAGCCCTCTGGCTCTCTAACAACATGGAAGAGAGAACAGGCAGGAGACCTGGGCATCCCCACCACGAGCTCCAGATACTGAGTCAGAGCAAGAAGCCAAGGCTGGGCCTGGCTTCATCACTAGGCTCCGGGAGTCTCTCCAACCTCCTCTCCTGGCTTTAAGCCTCAGCCTTCCAGCGCTTTCTCTCCAAATTTGGTTATTGTTTGCTCCCAAGGTGGTGCCTTCAAGATGTGCTTCCTCAGCAAACGCTGGGGCGGCCCCGAGTCCTCATTCCCCAGAGTTGGCGGGGAGGGTGTACATACCGGTGGGGGGCGCAGAGCTCAGGCCACATCCAGCACCTCAGAGCAGTTCTGGCCATCTGCCGGGGGGCAGGAGATCCTAAGATCCCCAGATCCTAGGACCACCTGGGCCTGGGCGCCCTGGCTCTTGGAGGCACTTCCATTTCAAATAAAGGGCTGATGATTGACTGATTAATTAGTTCCCACGATCCGCTGGCTTTCTCTCCTCGTCTCTGAAGAAAGAGTCCCCCTAACTGCTGATTCTTCCCCACACTTTTCCCACCAATATATCTACAGCCCCAAGCTTGGTATTTGTCTTCTGTCTGTGTGTCTATTACTCATGCCAGGCCAAGAGCTTGCAGTCCACTGGGAGCCCGCCTGTGCTCAAAGAATCTACCTCCCCACCCCAGACACAGACACACACACACACACTCAGCCCAGACAGAGTCACTGGCTTTCTTCATTGCTCCAGCCCTTGAATGATACTAGGAGGTTGCAGTGTTGAAGTCACTCCTGATATTCAAGGCCTGTCTGCTGCAACTTACACTGCACACAAACACAGCTACCGTCATGGTAGGTGCACAGGGCAGGTGCTTTATAAACATTATACTTAAATCTGAGGCTGAGCCATCATTTTACGAAAGAGGCTCATGAAAGCAACTGCTCTGCCTTTCTGAGCTCGGCTGGTTACGTGAGGCCAGGATTTCTGCCTGGGCGGCTCCTCCCAGGGGTGGGCTCAGCCACGGCTCCCCAGTCTGTGCCTCCTCTGGCTGCCCTGATCAGAGGGAAACGGACGCACACCCTCTGCTTCTCCCCGCACTGAGGACTCGGGAAGCAGAAGAGTCCTGATGGAGAATCAGCATTTTCTTCCACGGGAGAGGGCAGGGGTGAGCATGGTTGACCGCGGGAGGAGGTTCTGAACCAGTAAGCACAGCCCCGGCTCCCACGGAATCTCACCCTGTCCCTGAAACCACCCTGTCCACTTGCCCAGTACTGCATTCTCTCCAGAATGTGTCTGTCCCCATTCCCTCATCGATGTCACACTTTTTTGAGGCGGCAGCCGCAAGCACTGGAACTCCCAGCTGTAGGTCCCATTTAAGCCTCCCTCTGCCGTGGCCTCTGGACGATGGTATCCCTATCAGAGGGCCTCTCTTTGAGGCCACACCCTCTGCAGATCTAGGGATGATGGTCTGGTGCCCAAGGGCTTCTTCATACCCCACGCTGCAACTCCACACCCCAACACACACACACTCACTCACCATGAGATGCTGGAAGAGCCAAGAACGCATTATATTGGTGGCATGCTTGGGCAAGACTCCTCGTTTGTTCTTGGACTTCTTATCCTCATTGTCCAGGAGGGAGGTGAGGTCAAGGTTAACCTTCAGGGCACGTGGAGAAAAAATCAGCATCAGCAGCCTGGCGGGCCAGCGGCTAGGGACCTGTTGCCATAGAGACGGCAGCCTCTCGCTGCCAATCCCCTTTCCCAACTCATTCTGAGGGCCCGGGGGAGGTTACCTTTCCTGTCACCCAGCGCCAGCCTCTCAGAGGATGGGAAAAGGGAAGGCGGTGAAGAGGGAGGAGAGGGGATGAGAGAGGAGACAGAGGAAACGGGGTCATGCAAAGGGCACAGGAGAGAGAGATTTGCCGTACACCATCCCACAGTTATTAGCATTCCTGGGGTACAGTAGAGTCTGCACAGCGCTTTCCTATCCATTACCATGGTCAGCCCTCACATCAGCTCTGTAGGCTGGTGGGGCTAGTGTGCAGCTGGTGTTAATCCCTCGTCTATGGATAAAAACTCAGAGGCTCAGAGAAGTTAGGTGACTTATCTGAGATGGCAGAGTTAATGTCAGACCTCGGGCCTCTGACTTCAGATCTTCTCACTCCCACCCTGGCCCCCTTGTGTATGCGCTACCCCACTGAGCTACAGAGTGGCTCCGAGTGCAGACCAGGAATAGGAAGTGCAGGATCCCTCGCTGTAACCCCGAGAGGCAGCAAAATCCCAGTTGATAAAACCTTTCCAACACCCACCTTCTTTTCTGTCAAGTGGGGGTAATGATACCCCTTAGAGGACTAATGAGGATGTAAGGAGATCCTGGTGTAAAGTGCCGAGCAGGCAGTAAGGCGTTACGGTTGCCCTCCCCCAAACCCATGCACATATGCACACACCTACACTGTACACACACACTCACCTGTGTGTTCTGGATCTGGATGGCTCCCTGGGGGATTGCTTGGGTGACCACCTGACCCTGGGAGGTTACCATGGTAACCGGCTGGTATAAGGCTCCACCTGAGGAGACAACCACTTTTGGAATCCCCTGCCATAGGGGTGGGTAGGAGTGAGGGCAAGCAGGGTTCCCAATGCCCTTGGCACTCACGTGTAAACACCCTCTACTCCGGAGGCATTCAGCCCCTGTGGAGGAGGGGTGGGATGGGGATGGGGTCCAGAGAATAGAGTCTCTCTGTGTGTTTGGCGGAAGGGTCTCTGACGGGCTTATGAGACTTTGACCCAAATTTGTTCCAAACCACCATCATCAGGTCTTGCTAACCATCTATAAGCTTACAGAACACTTTAGTCAAGAAACGCAGCTGCTAGGGGCTTCCCTGGGCGCAATGGTTGAGAGTCCGTCTGCCGATGAAGGGGACACGGGTTCGTGCCCCGGTCCAGGAAGATCCCACATGCCGCGGAGCGGCTGGGCCCGTGAGCCATGGCCGCTGCGCCTGCGCGTCCGGAGCCTGTGCTCCGCAACGGGAGAGGCCACAGCAGTGAGAGGCCCGCGTACCGCAAAAAAAAAAAAAGAAGAAGAAGAAACGCAGCTGGAAGCCCCTCCCTCGGCAGGGGGCGCCTCTCCCATTTCCTAGGACGTTTTGTTCAGGGCCCTGCCCCCCAACCCTGGAATTCCCTCAGGGCCACCCGGCCTCCTCCCAGGGGTGTTCCCCACAATCCGCTGCACAGACCTGACACCACTTGTGAGTTGACAGTTGTCATGGCGATGTTGCCCTGCTGGAGCGCTGAGGCTGGGACCACAATCCCCTGGGGATTATTGGAGACTCCAGACATGGAACTGGGGGAATTCTGCAGGAGGTCCTGGCAGTAAGGGAGGCGTGGTTTGTGACAATGCCACTAAGAGCTTAGGTGCCACAGCCCCAAATTTCTCCTCTCCCCTCCCCCTTCCTGCCTTCCCTCCTCCCTTTTCCTGCTCCTCCCAGACCCAAATCCAGAAAGCAATTCTCATGCTCCCTAGAAAGTGTGAAGAAGAAGGCTCAGTCTGAAAAAAAACCAACCAACAATAGTCAAGCATTTAGCCATTCCGTTCCCCTGCAAACCTGAGACATAAATTATCCCAGAAACCAGTGGTCCCCACCTTGGCTTCACTTTGCAAGTTCCAGTATCGGTAGCTAGGTTCCATCCCCGGTGATTCTAATTTAATTGGTCAGGGGTGTGGCCAGGGCTTTTGGCCGTGGGCGGGTGTTGAAAGCTCCCCAGGTGATTCCAACCCGAGGCCACGGCTTCACCTGCTCGGAACCTCCTCATCCTTCGCACTCAGTTGTCTCCAGATGCCCCACTCCCACCCCAGGGCCTCGCTTCCCTGTACCTGTATCGCAGCACTTATTACACCAAGATCCACACAAAGTGGCCTCCGACATGTTCTCTTTGTATCCTTAGCACGTAGTTTAGGGCCTGACACATCACGGCTGCTAAAATATTTGCTAAATAATAATAAAAAATAGCCGCCTGGCCTCTTCATAACCTGTCTTCCAGGAATCTCACATGAGCCTCCCCTCAGCCAGCCTCGGGCACATTTCATCGGCTGCTTCCTCTCCCTTGGCCCCCAACACAGAGCCCACCACGGAGGTCCCCTCCGCCCCACACTGTCACTGCCTGCCCGTTTCCCCCAGACAATCCAAAGCAGCTAAGAAAACCATTTTCCCCCCGGTACCTTCAGCATTGCCACCTAAGAGCTGGGCTAGGACCGCTTAGACTTGATGTAGAGGGACGGGAGGGAGGCTCGGCCGTGGGTCTCCAACAAGGGCAGCAAGGCCTCCCTGCTTGGCGGCGGGGCGCTCCGCTCTGCTCGGGAGGGTTTGTGAGGAAGCAATTGGGTATGAGAGGTCGGGGTCTCCAGGCTTCATCTGGAGACAGCAAGGCAGGCGCGAACGAGGTGTAGTGCCCGGAGCCCGAGGAGACCCACCAGGGTCGCTTAGCGCCCAGCCTCCGGTGCCCCCGACCACAGGCCCACATGTAAAAACAGGGCTTGAACCAGGTAACCTGCCCAAAAGGCCAGCTGGAAGGAATTAGGCAGGAAAACGGCCAAGCAAATAGGGGGAAAAGGAGGCCCCTGGCTTCCTAGCTTTCGTTTTAGGACCAGAGGAGCTTGGGCCTTCGGGCTGCAGGAAGGTCTAGAGTGTGGAGTGAGGAGAAACGTGTACTTGGAGGAAACCCGGAGCCAGTGACGGCACACAGGGAGCGACAGACAAAGGAGAAGCATCAAAGGCCAGGGGACAGCCAGGGCGCGTCACCTCCCAGACCCTGGCACCCGGGAAGCTGGCCAAGCCTCTCACAGAAAGAGGCAGTCGGTACTGACTTACGCGTCTCATCTCATTCGATTCAGCTGCTTAACCCCCCTTGGCATCTCCTCGGAGCTGCCTCTTCTACCCTCCCGTACTGTCCGGCTCAGGGCTATAAATATGCAGCAGCGGGGCGGGAGTCTGGCTTCTCCTCCTCCACGCCCGGGCCTCCCATCTGGCTCCTGGGAGGAGGCCTCGCGCCCATACTCGGCTCACCTCTGCAGCTGTGACCTTGGGGAAGGGAGGGAGCGGCTCCTGCCTCGACTTTTCCTTTCTGGGATCGGTGAGGGCCTCCCCACCAGCGAGGTTTATTCTTTGAGCAGAACTCTTGGCCTTCTCATTTGTACAGCTCCGGGGTAACGCTGAGTCTGACCTGCAGGAGCCTAGAGACTGGAAGGGCCCTTACAATCTGAGTATTTCAGCTCCCTGAGGTACAAATAAGGAACTGAGGCTTAGACATCCAAGCGACTTGCCCACGGTCCCCCAGCTGGGTAGCAGCAACAGGGCTAGAACACAGTCCTCCATTCTCCACCAACACTGGACCCACACCCTGTGCCAAGACCTGGGCTGCAAGGTGCTCCTGTGGGTTCAATAGCTGTTGAAGGCAAGTGAGCAGATAAAAACAGCCCAAACCTGGAAGTACAGAGACAGCGTGGGCACCCAAGGAATGAAGGTGGATTGGGAA
This sequence comes from Hyperoodon ampullatus, assembly GCF_949752795.1. Classification (NCBI taxonomy): domain Eukaryota; kingdom Metazoa; phylum Chordata; class Mammalia; order Artiodactyla; family Ziphiidae; genus Hyperoodon; species Hyperoodon ampullatus. The sequence goes on from NC_136920.1 coordinate 90,030,482, forward strand.
TTAGCACCTCATGCCTCAGTCTCCTCACTTATAAGATGTGTCTGGCTCGGTGCTGACACCCGGGAATCCTCAAAGCCTGACTCTTCAGCTGTGAGTCTGCTCCAAGCTTGAGCTCCCCTTGTCCCAAACTCCCAGCCAACCATTCTCCCAGGGTGTAAAGCAATACTGAGATGACGTGAGGCTGAGGCAAACGTGGAAGGTAAATTTAATGGGGGGCGGGGGATCCACTCCATGCCACTCACCCTAAAACTAATGGCAGTGACTTTTCAACAATCTCTGGTTTGGAATCACCCATGCCACAGTGCTTGTCATTGAATAAGGATATTTGGAAATTTCAAACGTGAAAAGTTGTCCCAGACTTTCTCCCCCAACCCCACCCCCTGCCCCTCAGAAAAAATATCCAGCAAGGTTAGAAAAACACAAGCAAAGCCAGTAAAATAAATATAAGATATATGTCTTGGGATTCAACCAACATATTTTTCCTAGCCAGTGGCAAAAGGGTGAGCTATCACCTGGATACTTCACCCGCTTATGCAAACTCTGGCTGGTTCTCAGACTTGTGGCTTGGCTAGCCTCCATGCCAGCTTCCCCAGTTTGGGTAACTAAAGGCAATTTATACATTGGCTCAGACCCTTCTCTTTCCTACCCTCTCCTCCTACTCTGGGTCTTTGCTGGGAGGTGCTAAGAGGCAAAGTTACATTAGTAAAGGAATGGGACGGAGAACTTCATGGGTAGAGACCGTGGGCAGGGCCTGGGCTGGCCCCATCTTAGCTGGGACAAAGAAAGGAAGCAAAAACTTGGCATCCCTGACGTCAGGGGAAATGATATTCATCTCTTACATTTGTAAATATGAGCTGTTTCACAAATCTGCCTGAGAACTGGGGTGGTTTTTTGTTTTGTGTTCTTTTGTTTTTATTTCTTATTGGCTACATCGGGTCTTAGTTGATGCATGCGGGATCTTTCGTTGCAGCGCGCGAGCTCTTCACTGAGGTGGCTTCTCTCTAGTTGTGGAGTGCGGGCTCCAGGGCGTGTGGGCTCTGTAGTTTGTGGCACGTGGGCTCTCTAGTTGAGGCGCGCAAGCTCAATACTTACGGCGTACAGGCTTAGTTGCCCCGAGGCACGTGGGATCTTAGTTCCCTGCCCAGGGATCGAACCCGTGTCCCCTGCATTGCAAAGCGGATTCTTTACCACTGGACCACCAGGGAAGTCCCCACTGGGGTGTTTTTTAAGACACAGATTCTTAGGACCATTGAATTAGACCATCAGCAATCTGTGTTTTTTAAAAACCTCCCTCACGTGGTCCCAAAGATCAGATGGGTCTGAAAACTACCTATTTATCATACACACTGAATATCAGAGAGCATTCTTTCACTGTGCTATTTCATTTTAATCTCACCACTACCTATGGGGTCAGCAGAGGAGAGATTATTCTATTTGCCTGAAGAGGAATTGAAGTCCAGAGAATGGAAGTGACCTTCTTGAGTCACATAGCTCTGCCTCGAACCCAGGTCTTCTGGCTCCAAGTGGAGCACCGATGCTCCCATGGAGAGATGAGCTTTGGAGTCAGACAGCCAGGCTCCAAGGTAAGCACAGTGTCTGGCACATTTAGGCACCCAATAAATCATTTCCCACTTCCTTTGGCTAAGGTCACGCCACTAGGGAATGGCACAACCAGGGTTTAAAGCCTGTCCTAGACACGTAGGGCCTCGTGGGTTCCTTACTTAGCAACAGCAGAGGTTCATCCGAGGCTGCACGCCTAGCAGTGGTGGTCACGCCTTGACACATGCCCCTTCGTTCCTGCCTCCCTGCCTTCGGTGTTCCTGGGCCAAGGCCAAGCCCCAGAAGTCGAAGCTGCGGTCTCTGTCCCAGACGAGCTCCGTGACTTGACTTTGCAACTATTTCTGGTCACGCCTTAGTTTCCAGCCTGCTAGAACCATGTCTCTGCGGAGACAATGGGGCTGCGTCTCTGGAGACCGTGTACCGGTCTTTTCTGAGGAAGGATCTACTACAGCGGCAGTGGGAGCCCCCTGGGGAGAAGATGTTGGCTAAGCACACAGTGTTATTGTCTTCTCTACAGCTTCCTCCTGGGTCTCAACAGACTCCAAACCAGGTAGATGGTGCTCTGCCTAGACTCACACAGAGCTGTTTCCTGCCAGGCTCCTTGGCCTCATGAAGAGGCTAGAAGCACATTTGGTAGTTTCAGTGACATTTCAACATCCGGAGACTCACATCCCTGCTTGAGTTGTCCAGGAACCAGGGGCTGAAAGCTGGTTATCCAGTCCAGGAATTCTTTGCTATGAGTGGTGTCCGCAAGCCTCTGGAAACTGCCAGAAGGCTGGGAATCATGGACACTTTCCTGGCTCTTCTGGTGGAGCCGTTCCATCGGGCTGGGGAGCATGCAGTCTCTTACTTTCCAGTAGGAAATGGGCCAAAAAGCTGAAAACTTAGAGTTCCCCAGCAATGACGTCTTTTAGGGCATGGACCAGGTGACCAAGAAGTCAGATGGAAATCAACGAGCTGGCCTCCACAGACCTCATCCCACTCTTGTTCCTTGTGTGCTGTTCCCCAGAGACAAAGAGAGGCCAAGAGCCTCTCGGGAGGGGCACAGCGAGGCAGGGGAGCAGCTTTAGGATGGCTGAGAGCTTGCACTCCTGGACGCCACCCGTGGGCAGCTTCCAGGCCCTCGCGTCCTGGGGTCATCACTCATTCTTTCTGAACCACAGTGGTCACTGGGTGAGTTTTACTCCACATTTCATTTTTGGAACAAAAAAAAAAGATGACTTGTTCAAAAGGAAGCCCTTACTAAGAAAAAGTGAAAGGCTCTGCAGTTACTTTTGGAAGCGGAGGGTGGAGACGGCAGGGAACAAATGAACTGGCAATGACTGTGGACTCTGACACGATGGTCTGATGTCAGCCCAGGAGGAGCTGTGTCAGCCCCTCGAGCCATCTTTCTTCACTGTTAATAGCGAAAGGGCTTATGCTGCGTGGGAAGACTTAATTTCCACTCAAGGAAGAAACTCCTGGAAGAAACCACGGTGGTGAGAAGAAATGAAGGCGTGAAGGAAAGGACTGATTAGAAAAGTTTTCCTTTAAGTTATTTTGAAAGAGCTGTAATTTTTATTGTACTAGGATGCCTGTGAAACAGGAGAGTGAACTGGATGACCTTGCGAAGGCCCTTCCAGTTGGGGATTTTAGAAAAACCAACGCCATTCCCTGGGATGTACTGTGAGTGGGTGGAGGGAGTGGGGGGCAGCGGGAGTGGGCGCCCCGGCTGTCTGCCATCCCCCGCCAGGCCACTAGGGGTCTCTGCTGATCCACCAGCCCAGCCCATCCTCCCCAAAGCCTCCCAAGCCTCCCAGGAGGACGGATTTGTTGCTAACTTGCCTAGACTGGGGGTGGGGAGCTGGTCTGCTGGAGAGCTTGTCTTGACCCACCCGGGCAAGCCCTCGGCCCATCCTCCTGACTCCTTTAATGCTCCCTGACAGCCTGATATGCTGGGCAGGCAGCACAAGGGTTCCCTCTCATGCGCGTGTCACCTCCCCCTGCTTGGTTGCAGGGTTTTTGAGGGAAAGAGGGGTCTTTCTTTGAATTCCCCCAAACTGCCTGGCACGGCGTTGGGTGCAGGATAGACGCTCAGTAGATGGGTGGCCTGAGTGGGCTTCAGCCTGGAACGGGGTGAGCGTGTTCCTTTGGGGGGCAGGGACGTTGCCGCTGTCCCCAGACACCGTGTTCTTGGCCACGTCCCTCCAGTTCTGGCAGAGCCAGCGTGCTGTCTCAGGCTGGGAAAAGCTGATTTCCCAAACCCGGGGAAGCCAAGCACATGTAAACAAGCCACCTAATCCTGTTCCTGTTCCACTGCAGTTGGGAGCTTTCGTCTCAAGGGAACAGCAGCTGCTGCAGCTCTTAAGGGACATTCCCTCAGAAAGAGGGAGCCGCTCAGGTTTCTGAGCCTGGCAGGGCCGCCCCCTTGGGGTCCTGGCCCCTGAACGGAGGCCAGGGGGCTAGGAACCCAGAAGGGACAGCCTTAACGCCCATAAAGGAGGAAGGCAGTGGAACTCCCGGAACTCAGCTTCCTGTCACTTGGGTCTGGGGGTGTCCCCTTTTCATCTCAGCAGTGACCTTGCAGGGTGGGTCACCACCCCCAGCTCGGCCACGGGGCAGAACTTCCAGGGGCTGGGCTGAGGTGCTGGCTTCCCACCCCCTTGGCCTCCGGCTAATGTTGAAAATGCAAACTCTGTGGGTCAATAGGTAAGTTTCCCCTTCCCCAGGTGAGGATGTACTGATTAGTGCCCTTCCTGTTTTTCTGGAGAGTAGCACAGCTGCAGAGTTACATCTGGTCGGCTGAGCCCGGAATCTCAGAACCACAGGCTTACTCTGTGGCCTCTCCTTTCCCTACTTTCAATCTATTAGCAAATCCAAATTCTTGCTTTCCAGCAATTGGTTTCTTACTCGCTGGTCTCTGAATCCCTGATCTACAGCTAGGTAGGGTCATGCCTCCCCACCCAGGGCCCAGGACCCTTGGTTCTCCTTCCTACGTGTCACAGAAAAAGTAAAAGGATCTAGTAAATGAAAATAGACTCATCCCTGACTCTGCTGCTTATTAGGTGTGTGACCTTGTACCAGTGACTTAACTGCTCTGAGCTTCCCTTTCCTTGGGTGTAAAATGGAGAAAATAATGTGCACCTTGCAGGCTGGTTGTGAGGCATAAGCAAGATAATCTATGTCAAGCTCCTGGTACACAGAGTGCTTGGGACCAGGGAGCTCAATAAACGTGGACGTTCTCCCCTTTCTCTGCCAGTTCTTCCTTGAGCAGCTCAAGAGGTGGCCAGTCGGTTCATTTGTCTCCAGCGCATCTCCAATCCTTACCCCATCGCCTACATTCTCCACTGCCTTTAAAGTCTTTGGCAATTGGCTGTGGTGATCAGACTCAAAGCATAACGTCCCACAAATTTGGCTGCAAGATACTCCATCATTACATTCGCAGTTAGAGATTGGGTCACAGTGGTTTTCATGCCCTTGGAACCCAGCAAGCTCAGTAGGTCCTTGAACAGATGCACATGGCATGAGTGAGTGATGTTCCCCCCATACCCCGGCCCCTTCTCTGCAGGGACTGTGAAAGGCTCTCTCTGTTCCTTACCTTCTCCAGATTTCTCTCTACCCTGGGAACATTCACACTGAGAGCTCCCAGGTAGTCTGCTAACCACCCTCCACTCCCCCAAGCTTGCCTGAAATGCCCCCTCCTCTAGGAAGTCCTCCCAAGGCCAATGAATCTACAGCTTCTCCAATCACAATAGGATTTGAAAGTCCTCCTGCTGGCCTATCTGATCCTTACAGAGGTTTGCTCGTCCTGTCTCTGGGCAGGAACAGACCCTGGCCATGAGGGCGTGCAGGCTGGGGCCTGGGCTTTCCCTTGGGAGGAAGAAGGATGCTGAGTGGTGACTGGGCAACCTCAGGCCATACACGTGCTTTGCTCAATCCAGACCCCTTCCGGCGGCTGCCTTCCTGCCCTTCCTCAGGGCCCCCATGTCCCTGAGCACTCTGTGCTCACATAATTTATCTAGATCCTTGGGTGTGACTCAAGCTCCCTCCCACTGAGATTGGGCAGTCATCATGGACAATTCCCTGTGTTCTCCCAGGATCTAGCAGGGTGCATACAGTAAGCTTCCCCTAAATGCTCGGCAAATGAATGAGAACTGTGGCTCCGGGCAAATGAATGAGAACTGTGGCTCCGCCTGATTTGCACTGGAACAGAGCTGAGGTTTAATCTCCACGGGGAAAGAGGGATGGATTTCAGGTCAAACTAATGCTTGAGGGGGGCGGGCATGAGGGTCTCTCCAGTGGAATGGTTTATTTGGTGCCATCAAGGAAGGGCTTCTTCACTGAGGATCTGCCCCCACAGGAAGCCTGGCTTCTGCCGAGTAAGAATCCTGGGTGTCATTAGGTGCAGGCAGGGCAGGGTGGCCTCCTCCCGAGGGGAAAGGACAGGCTGTGGCCCAAGTCCTTGGAAACCCCGGTTTAGCTTTCCTGCTTGCTGAAAGCAGTCTCCCCCGCTCCGAACCCCCTTCCACCCGCTAGCAGAAAGCTCACACACAGAAACGGGAGGCCAAGCGGAGGGTATGCCCGGACCTCACAGAGCTGGATGGGGACACAGTATGGCATCTGAGAGAAGGGGACCCATTTGAATAAAAAAACATCTCCCACTCTGCAACACAAGGCTGAATGATTAGCACACAGGCAAAACCATGAGCCAGCAGTTTGCAACAAAGCTGGCAGGCGGCTGGAATGTTGATCCTGAGGATCCTGTTCCAGAGGGGAGACACCCCTCCCCAGGCCAGGCTGGCGCTTGGCGCGGCTATTTCAGGCTGGGGGGATTAAGGTCGAACCATGACGAATGTGTGCACAGACACACACGCACACGCACACACACACGCTCCTCCTCTCTCCTCTGCCGAGCTGGCTCCCACGCCCGGACCCCAGGCAGGCCTGCCTCCTGCACTGAGTCTCTTGGCCCCGAGGGTCTCTCCTTCCTGGGAAGGCCCAGGCCAGCCCGCGCCCACCTTGGCGAGGCACAGATGGGAGCCTGACCTGGGGATGTGGACGGGGCAGCGCAGGGCACATCCTGCTCACCTTCTCACGGACACACACCTGGGACGCTGCACTGACCCCACCCTTCCCCCTCCCCCCATGACGGCCGCCATCTCTCTTTCCAACTCCTTTCTGCCTCTGCCTGTCTCCAGCCTCACTCTCCGCTTCCTCGGTCTGTGTCTCTTTGTCTCTGTTGTTCTTTTCCTCTAGTTCTTCAGCCTCTCCGTACCTCCCTCTCAAACGTGACCACTGATATTTGTCTTTCTTTCCCTTTGTCTTTCTCCCTACTTCCCCTTTCCTCCTTTGCCTTCCTCTTGCTTCCCTTGATTTCTCTCTATCTTTCTCATCATATGACTTCTTTCAACAGATATTTACTGGCTGCCTAGCATTCACCAGGAGAGGAAAACGTAAAGTCACATGGGATATTTACCATATAAATGGCCCACTGTGCCCAGGAGTTAGTTGAGAGAAAGAAAAGTCCATGCTTTGGGGTGGGGTGTCAGGGAGGCCTCCATGGAGAGAGCAGCGTTATTATTGCCGTTGGGGAAGAGGCTGGGTTTGGTCCTGCAGAGGTGTGCAGTCCTCACCCAAACATACAGGCGTGGAAGAATAGTGACCTACGAGGGCATCAAATGTCAAGTGAAAGGATGTGAAAACTCTGGGGGGCAATTGGGGTTTTCAAGCAGGAGAATGGCTTGAATGGAGCTTTAGAAGATAAAGCTAGCAGCAGAAGGCTAAGAGGTGTGCATATGTGAATTTGTGGGGGGGGCACGGGGGGCTTCGAGGTAGCCAGAGGAAACAGAAGAGCAGGTTAGGAAGCTATGACAGCAGCTCGTGTGTAATTACCTTATTTGCCCACTGAAGCCTGAACAAGTAGGTGGGGCGAGAGGAAATGAAGAGACAAATCTGAGAAGCAGCAAATGGGACCACCTCGCTAAGTGTCTTCTCCTCTCTTTCTTGGTGTCTTTGTTTTTGTCTGATTGTCTGAGTTCCTCTTTCTAAGCGGATCAGAGGCCTTTCTGCAGTGGTCACCCCAGGGCCAGCTTCACTGTCAGGCACAGATGCGATGCTTACAGTGATAGGAATCAAAGTTCCTTCCTCTTTCCTCTAAGCTCAGAGGCACTGAATGCAGGGATTCCCCAGGAGGACTGAGTTTTGCAGATAGCATCTCCGAGGCCTGGCTCACCCAGAGCCCACGCTATCCTTCTCCGCTAACCCGCGTCTCCAGTGACCCTGCTTTCTGCACACGAAGGTGTCGGCCCGGGGACCCCAAGCCTGAGGGGGCCACTGTGGCTGCAAAGCCCTCGGGCCCTCCTTTCTTCTCCCACTGCCCTGGTACACCCCCGATGCCAGAGCTCGAGCTGGGGTTGGAGGGCCCAGGAGGGGAAACCCAGTGCCTCTCCAAGGACCTGATTATTTCCAAAGACTTGTGCTAATTTTCTGATATGATCCTCACATCTCTGTGAGGCACTAAATCCTCATTACTTTTCCTGACCGATGCATTCTAATTAGATCAACACTTAAAACAAATTCACAATAGCCACAGGATGGCTTTCCATCTCATTAACTCCTCACTTATTATTTTCATGAAAATTACTGATAAAAATGTGCATCTCCATTTGGTGAGGCCCCACAGCCTCCTTGGCTCCTATCTTGCATCTCTCCCATCACCGGGGCTGCGCAGCATCGCCATGGTAACCCACAATAATAGAAACTAATAAATTACAAACGAGATGCTCGTTGAGCAATTACTGTCCTCTTTTATGCAAGTTTTTTGCTAATTTTGATCATAAGGGAAAGTACAATAAGACTCTGAAGGAATGAGTCTATTTCAAGAGAATATTAGCAAGCAGAAGCCTGGGCGGCTGAGTTTGGATCTGTAATAAAGTGATTTGGTGATTTCAAGCAATGGGAAGAGGAAGTAAACTTCCGGCCTCGCGTCCCATACAGTACTCACTACCGAGTCCCACAGAGACCCCACTGGGGTGGGTTCGATGTGAGATGTGATTCCTGCTATCAAAATGTACAAGGCATGGCTGGCCTTCTAGGGGTCACCATGTCCTTTCCCCTGCCTCCACCAACCTATAGAGACAGATTATACGTATCGATCCTTAAAACTTAAGGATAAAAATGGCACCACTTTTCTCTGGCGTTCTTTCCAGCACCTCTCACCAAGCATTCTTAGAAAGTTTACCAGTATCCCCAAGCCTGATTGTCTCGTGGGCAGAGGCTAGTGCAAACCTCCTGGGGGACCCTCCATGTGTCTGTCCTGGACTCAAGAGCTCAGTGGGAGAAGAAGAAAGTGGTGAGTCTAGGGCTTACATAGACACCAGTGAGTTGGGAAGGTATCACCAGGAAGCTTTCTTAGTATATAGGTTTTGGGAAAATATTCTTTCCTGGAGAGAGAGCCCATTCTCTGCCATTTCCACAGTTCCCAGTTCCCAGGATGAAGGTGGCAGGTGAATCTTGTGATGGGTGACTTTAGGTGACTTACACAGTGGCCCTGGACCACGGTGAGACAGACGTGCCAGGGCAGGGGTGAGCAACTAGAGAATGATCGGGGGAAAGCTGTCCCGTGAGAAGCTGTTGTCTCCTATTAGGTGGGCAGGATTCAGGGAAGGCCCACTTTCCCCACACTCTGCTTCCCAAAACACAGAGAGCTCATCAAGCCCCAGCCCCCTTGAGAAGCCTGTGAGGCTGGGATGTCTGGGTCCACTCCCAGCTCCATCCCCGCCTCATCCTCCTGCAAAGCTCTCCATCTCCTTAACTCTCGTGCTCATTTTTTTGGGATATCTTGGACCAGGAAGCCAGGAATCACTTTGGACATTGTCCCTCTCAGATCTGGTCATCTTCTAGGGAATACTGATGCCCTGGCATGCTGAGCTCTGGGTGAAAAAGGGACTGAGCTGCCTGAAAAGAGCAGGAGGAGTGGATCAGAGGATCCTTTCACCTCATGGTGAAAGGATACAGTGAGTCTAAACCATTTTCCTAGGTCTCCATGGGACCTTCAGACGTTCTGACACCTCGCTTAGGAGCCTGGCTAGGAGACAGGACCCAGCCCTGTGTGTTACCTGTGAGTGAAGGTTTATGGAGGGCTGGTTGGGGGAGTAGGGCCCCCCGAGGTCATTCCTGAGCAGGTTATCACTGTGCATCTTGGTTTTGAGGCAGGTGATGTAACGGTTACAAAAGTCCTTGCAGAGTTCATTGACTTTCTCCAGCTCCAGCAGGTGGATTCTCAGGACCTGGATTGCCTTCACCATCTGTGGAGGGGGAGGAGAGGTGAGCCCAGGTGCCTGGATCCCAGTCCCCTCACTTCCTTGACCCCCACCAAGTCCCAAGCACACGGACAGAGAGGAGCCCATGCTCGCCCTAGGGACGTACGCTTCCACCCGCAGGATTTAAATTCTCCTTGTGGGTAGCTGCCGATTGTTTCCTTGCTTTGAGTTCACTGTTATCACTGCTGTTCTTGAGGCAGGTGTGGTATTCTGAGAACAGCACTGTCCTTAGAGGTTAGAAGACCAGGTCTCAAGCCCCCTGCCTGCCATTTACAGTCTGTGTGGCCTTGGCCAAGTCCTTAAGCTCTCTGCGCCTCATTGTCTGACAGATGGGGACCATTATGCGCTCCCTGACAACTGCACAGTTTTGTGGAGAGGAGCAACTGAGGGAAGGCGTGAGCTGCAAAGTGTGAGGCCTTGAACAGGCACGAGGAAGACCGAGATCAGAGCTCTTTGCAAGAGCCCCAAGAGGTCAGGGACTGGCTATCCTTAAACACGTATTCTGAGCACCTCATGTGATGCCAGTCACCTAGCAGACACCCCATCAATACATGTTGACTGACTGCATCATCCAGCATGACTTAGCTGGATGCTGGGACACCCAACTGTCTGCGGTGGCCTTTTCCGTACCCTTTGTTATGTGTGTCTGCCGCCTCTTCAAGTGGATGTTCCTAACCTTTTCAAGGCAAGAAGCTATTTCTCAATCGAGGCTTCTCCCTTTATCGTTGTTATTATTATAAAAAGAAGGTGCTATGGCAGGTATGGAAAACAGAGGATGAAAAAGACTGCCCTTGATCTAATCACCCTAAAAAGAATGACGATTTTTTTTGTTCTTTTTCGCATGCGTGTATTTCAACATAGCTTCAATCACCTTGTATATACAATTTTCCTTCCTGTTTTTCCCCTTAGTTTACCAGATGTATTTTTCTAAGTGGCAGGAATGTTTCCTCTATTCTCCCTTCTAGACTGCAAGCTTCTAGAAGAGAGGGGTGGTGGCTAATTTGCTCACCCCATTATCCTCGTTCCTAACACAAGTGGATACTGAGTATTTGTTGAACGGGTGAAAGTTATTGAGTAAATACATTTTAAATTGCTGCATATCATTCCATGTGTGTGCCACACTTAGCCAATTCCTTATGGTTGGGCATTTAGGTTAATTCCAATTTTTTAATTTTATTAAAAAACATGTTACAGTGACTTATCTTCCAACCTTATAGCTTATTCGTGTTTCTGCATTATTTCCTTAGGACAAGGTCCCAGAAGTGACAGAAAAAAAGCTATGGACATACTTTTGGCTCATGATAAATATGGCCAAATTGCTTTTCAAAAAAGGTGTTGGAGCAATTGGATATCCACAAGCAAAACAGTGAACCTTGATTTAAATCTCACATCTTATACAAAAATTAACTCAAATGGATCAAAGACTGAAATGTAAGACATACAGCTATAAAATTTTTAGTAAAAAAAAAAAAAACCCAGGAGAAAATCATCAGGACCTAGGGCTAGGCAAAGAGGTCTTAGACTTGACACCAAAAACATGACCCAGAAAAGGAAAACTTGATGAATTGGACCTCATCAAAATGTAAAATGTTTGCTCTTCAAAAGACCCTGTGAAGAAGATGTAAAGATAAACTACAGACTGGGAGAAAATATCTGCAAACCACATATCTGACAAAGGACTTATGTCTAGAATATATAAAGAGCTCTCAAAACTAGCCAGTGAAATGACAAGCAATCCAATTAGAACTTGGGCAAAAGACAACATCAGACATTTCACTGAAGAGTATATATATACATGGCAAATAAGCATATGAAAAGATGTTCAATGTCATTAGCCATCAGGGAAATGCAAATTAAAATGACAATGAGATATCACTACACACCTATCAGAATGGTTAACATTAAAAATAGAGGTAACACCAGATGCTGGCAAGGAATTAGAAATGGGACCACTCATATGTTGCTGGTGGGTATGAAAAATGGTCCAGCCACTCTGAAAAACAGCAGAACAGTTTCTTATGAAACTGAATATACCATGCAGCTCAGCAATTGCACTCTTGGGCATTTATCCCAGAAAAATAAAAACATCTTCTCACCCAAAACCTGTATGTGAATATTCCAAACAACCTTATTCTAATAGCCCCAAACTGGAAACAACCAAAATACAAGTCAACAGGTGAATGGATAAAGAAACTATGGTACATCCATATCACGAAATAGTACTAGGCAATAAAAAGAAACAAACTACTGATACACTCAGCTACTTGGATGGATTTAAAGGGAATTATGCTGAGCAGAAAAGAAAAAGCCAGTCTCAGAAGGTTACATAGTGTATGATGCCATTTATATAACATTCTTGAAATGACTAAATTTTAGAGATGGAGAACAGATTAGTGGTTGCCAAGGGATGTGGTGGGGGAGAGAGGGAGGAACTGCTCTGTAACTTGACTACCATAGTGTTTCCATGAATCTACACATATGATAAAATGGCACAGAAGTACACACACACACACACACACACACACACACACACACGGCTGCATGTAAAACTGGTGAAATCTGAATAAGGTTGGTGGATCATACCATTGTCATTTCCTGGTTGTCAAACTGTACTCTAGTCATGCAAGAAGGGGATCAGGACTTCTCTGTATTAATTCTTACAACTGCATGTGAATCTACAGTTCTATCAAAACACAAAGTAAAAATTAAAAAAGTGGGGCTCGCCTTGGAGACCATTTATGTTGACATAAGCAATATATAAGCATCCCTCTTAGCTTTTGGCCAGCATTTTGATGCCCAGGAAAACAAGGATGGGCATCGCTCCCAGAGAATCCTATCAGGTGTGTCGTGCTGCGTGGCTAGAAGCCAGGGCCACACCCGCTCTGAGCTTCATCTGCATTTCAAGTGGAGAGCAACTGAGGCGCCCCCAGGTTGGCATTTGGATTGTCTGATGGGTAGGGATTGTGCTTCACTAATTAAAGGCTCTGAGTACTGAATTAGACTAAGTGTCACTCAAAGACAGAAACCAACAATTGTGTGTTTTCAAGCAGGGCTCAGTCACAGGGCCTTGTCCTCAGGGGATGCCCCCTCCGTGGGGCTGAGACTAAAGGAGACTGTGCCATCCCAGGCAAAGAGGAGAAGAGTGACTTTAGTCTGGATTATTTGGACCAAAAGATGGAGTCGGGCACTGAATAAATTATTTGCTCTTGCCTAAATTTTCTACTTGACAGTATATGGTGTTTAATAAATACTCATTGACTGATCGATGGATAACAATACCCAAACATTTCTTACTCTTACTACGTCTCAGGGACTGTGTTAAACCCATCACACGCCTGATTGATTACACATAACCACCTCTGCAAGTAGGTACCATTATTGCCCATATTTTACAGTTGAAGGCAATGAAGGCCAGAGGTAGAAGTTTACTGGCTTAACGTCACACAGTCGGTAAGTGACAGAGCTGGGACATGAAGCCAGGTTGCCTGTGTTGCTTCACCGGCAACTAGGGGTCTCAGGATTTACACAGAGAAAATGGCAGTTGATAGGGTGCATGGTTTAGGGAGAAAGTGGCTTAGTGACAGGAAGTCGGGGCATCCAGGAAACTAAAGTTTAGGATTTCCAGATCCCTCCCTGGCAATGTTCCCGCATTCGGCTGCTCTGGCCTGGCCCACAGGAGCCAGAGTACCTCACCGTGCTTCCCCATGTGTAAAAAGAGGGGGCTGGACTGTCAGGTGCCTTCTGTTTTCTGATTCTCTGAACATTACAGGGACTTCTGATGGTCCTGGAAGGGACCACGTGAGATGATCTAGGCCAGTCTCTAGGTGACCGGATGGTCCAAACCCTCCCGGACATATGGCTGCATCTTCTCTCCTGAGGCTCTCTTACCACCTCACACCACCTCCATGTTCTCTCAATCTGCTGAGTTCTTCCAAACATTTACTGCAATCTCTGCTGCCTTAATATAAAGTGCTGACTCAGCCTTCTGTAGGCACCGAGAACATCCAGGGCTTCCATCAATACAAGCTCCCTTAATTTAATGTGATACATTCAACAAATATTGAGTCTCATTATATGCCAAACACTGGACAAGACCTCTGACTTAAATAAGTTGCCCAGTTAGCTTTGTCTTCCCCAGACAAAATAATCCTAATTCCTTAAACCTTTCTTCTTTTTCCCTCCCTTCCTTCCTTCCTTTCATTGCTTCTTTCTTCTTTCTCTGAGCTTTCCTTTACTGGACTATCCTTCATTTTCAATCAACATTTTATTTATTCATTTTAAAATCTTTTCGTGAATACACACACATACACATCCATACACACAGAAAAGTGCACCTATCTATTTATAGCCAATAAATCCTTATTAGGTAAAAAGAATTGGAAAATACAATTAAGTAGAACAAAATAAAAAGTAAAATCTACCCAAAATAGCTTTGCTCAAATGAAATACGCATGCAATGTGTTTAAATCAGATTTGGTGCATGGTGGCCAAAAGTGGACCTACATTTTGGTCTAATAAAGCACAGGTGAAGGATTACTTTTTTATGAGGTAATAGACTTGGTTTAAAGATTTAAGAACATAGAGTAAATCATAATGGTATTCCAAGGCAATGCATATGTAGGACCTATTCAGTATTAGAGGAAAAAATGGGCAATGCCATTAATGTGGGGCAGCTGCCTGGCCTGGCGCAAAGCCTGTGGGATTTACCATCAGACAGCTTGGATTTGAGTCCAGACCTACTGTTTACAAACTGGGTGACATTGGGCTAATTCCACGACTTCCCTGAGCCTCAGTTTTCCTCATCCCTGTCTCACAAGATTTGATAACGGCTAAAAGAGATAATAATGTGAAAGTGCTTTATAAACCACAGGGAATCAAATGCATATAAACTTTTGCAACCTCTTTTAATGATTTCTAATATCCTGTTGGCTCTTCTATTGCTGTTCCATTTTCAGATAGTGGAAGAATAATCATCCTCAGTTTTTTCTTCTATATTTATGTTTAGTAAATCATCCTCTATCTTATTTTTATGCAATTTTGGGTTTTTGCCTCTAAATCAGAATAAAACTCTGACATATTAAACTATTTTTCCTAAGTGATCAGTGTCATGTAAAAAGTTATTCCAAATCTTCCAGTGCGATAACAATTCCATTTAATATCGTCATCAAATGTGAGGAGTGGATCCTTCATTCCTTTTCTCTCAGTTTTGCTTCATCTTTCAGCTTCTCTCCCTCCCTTCTCTTTCAAAATATAAAAACAGCCCTCTTCTTCTGAGCAGAGGGCTTCACAAAAGCAAAACAAGATGCACCCTTGCATTTCAGTCTCATCTCACAGCGCACGAACCTCACAAGTCTCAGGAAAGCCCGCAGGACCGCGGTCTCTCATTTTCTGGGAAGTCGCATGGCATGATATCCTGAATCTACTATTTCCTGCCCGGGTATTTTTGGACAAGTCATTTAACTTCATCTGTAAAATGTAAGCTGATAGGTAATACTTACACTGTAGAGTTGTGGTGAACACTGAATAAGATCATGTACACATATGTCCTGGGCACACAGGAGCTGTGTGTTATATGTGGATTCTTTACGCCAACACGCCCCTCCCCCCCACCATCAAGTACTTTTCTGAAAAGTGGCCTCTCTTGTAGGATTGCGGCCTCTTCATTTGATAGTAATGTCCTTGCCTTTCAAAACATGTATATACGTAGCACTTTACAATTTGCAAAATGCTTCTCTCTCCATCACCTCATTTGAGTCTCAGAAACATGGGGACACACAGGCACTGCTATCACTCTGCTAGAGATGAGGAGATCAAGGCTCAGAGATTAGGTAACCAGCGAGATTCCAGGCAGCAATTAGGGAGGGAGGTAGCTTTGCCCTGGAGGGCAGATTCCGTTTACCCTCTCCTTCTCCTGCAATTTGGGAAGCTGGAATATTCTCCCTCATTTACGGATGAAGAAATTGGGAAACAGACATTCCTTGAAGTGCTCTGACATTTCCTGCATGTCACTAGGGCAGCCAAAGCTAAAATCTATTCAGGAATTTTTCCAGACCAGATCAGACCAGCCGGATCTGGCCTGAGCAGTTGGAAGGGTGGGGTCACTGGAACAAGGCCTGGGACATGGAAGAAAGGTGAAGTCCAGAGCGTGAAGACTGCTTAGGGAGGCCACCACTCAGGACAAGTCAAATGCTTTCAAGTCACAATGTGGCACTTCCTTTCCCACGTCCCCAGAGTTTGGAGAAGCATTGTGGTTCAGGGAAAGAGGTGGGCTTCAGGAGTTACACCCACCTGGTGCAAACCCCAGCTCTGTAACTTATTGACTATGGGTTCTCGGTCTTGGATTCCCCCTTCTGTAAAATGGGTATAATGATAACCCTCTCATAGGGCTATGGTGAGCATTAAATAGCAGAGCTGGGTGCTAGAGAACAGCGGGTTTTGGAGGCTAGGTCTGGGGTCCTCCACTTACTTGGACGCTCTGGACAATTCACGTGATCTCTGTACTTTAGTGTCCCCATCTGTAAAATAGGATAGCGGCAGCAATCCCCTCAGAGTTGTACTGAGAACGAAATGAGATCTGGCCAGAAAAGAACTAAAGACAAGTGCAGAGGAAGCACTAAGAAAAGACTGGCTCTAGGGCTGCGTCACTGCTGAGTGTGGGCCCGGGCTCCACGCCTGTATTTGACCCGCGTATGTGCTGTGTGGTCTTGAGCTGGTGATTTCACCTCGTGTCTCAATCTCCTCATCTTAAAACGAGGATAATAATCATCTGTGCCTTGTGGGTCTGAGGAGAGGATTAAATAAGATAATACAGGTGAAGTGTTCAGAACGGCACCTGGCACCCAGTAAGTGCACTATAAATGTTAATTATTACTGGCTTTGATTATTATTTCCTTTCCCTGTTCTGGTGTCTTGTGGGATTTCTCTGCTCCCATCGAGGCGAAGAGAGTGTGGGCGGGAGGCTGAAGGGAATGGCTGTCTGAAGGGGGCCGCCCGCGGGCTCGGTGGGCCCAGGGCTCTGCCTGGCCTCCTTATTCAAAGCTTCTGGCCTCTGGCCCTGCCTCTTCAGAGTGGGCCCAGGGGCCTGAGGGGCCCCATTTTGGAGCTGGCTTTGCGGTCAGGCAGCTATAATCTGTCCCTTAAGCCACACCAGGGTCTCATTAAAACGTGCCCCATAAGTGCTAAAAAAGTCACACATAGAAAAATTCCATGCATGAAACTGAAACCGTACGTTTTACAGCTTCGGTTTGAAATCTTGCATAATATATAAAACCTCGATCCTGCACTGGGGGCCCGTAAATCAGATTTTATAAAACAAAAAGCTTTTACCTTTCAAAGGGGTTTGGGGAACTTGCAAATTTTACAGACTGAACCAACTGCCAGTCAGAGGCTGCTGGGCCCAAGCAGGGGATCCGAGGGCCAGGTACCAGAGGCCTGGTGAACGCTGGGTGGATGTGGGAATTGGAGTGAGGGTATCCCCGGGGGAGCATTCCAGCTTAGCCACCATGGGGGTGGAAAGCCACCCGCATGGCACTGAAATGGGGAGGTGGAGAGGGTCAGAGAGCGTGGGCACCAGGGGAAGAGATGCTGGTGGCACTCTGTATAAATGAGGCCTCTGTTACCCCCGGGAAGCAGAGAGGTGGGTGATGGCGTGCAAGGAGCCAGCAGACCTGGATGCTGACAAGTCACTGCCTTTCTTTCTCCAGACTCCAGTGTCCCCATCTATAAAATGGGCGTGCTGCTTTCCACACTTGTGGTTTCCCTACCAGTGTTCTGTGATTCTAAGTTTCTTTTCGGGCAGCTGGCTAACCAGGAAGGGAGGTTCCCTCAGAAACCTATACTCTGGGAACTTCTCTGGTCTCTGAGCAGCTCTGGCAGAGCTTAGTAAGCAGTGCCCAAGGGAACTCATCTAAGAGACCGTGGAGCGGGGCAGGTAAACACAGAGATTTGCATGGACGAGAGGAGGGGACCAGCTGGAGGGGGAGGACCCGCGTGCCCGTGGTGGGCCTGGGGGAGCTGGGGAGGAGGCAGGACCCGAGCGCCCAGCGCAGGACAGAGTTCGGGGGATCCTAGCGTCCTCCCGACAGTCCCATCTGTGAAAGTCAACATTCAAGGACAAAGGAAAGCCGCCCTGACACACACACATATATATAAAATAAATCTCTCAATTATCTCAGCTCATTTGCTTGGGGTCTCATTTTATGTCCCTGCTCCTCTGCGCAGTATATCTGTCCGGATAAAGAGTTACAGTCCGTTGGGCTACGTGTGTGGGGTTGTAAAAAATACAGATGCCAAATTAACCGGCTGTGGCACTCGGCAGCTGATTGAGCTGATAATGACGTGATCTGACCTTTTTCTAATTTCTAATTATGTGCATCTCGGCTGTGCTGGCTGCATGATTCTTGTTCTAATGATGGCTCCTGTGATGGGCCTCTTCATCTCTCCCCTCCCGACACAGGACTACAAGTGGGGTGGCAAAGGGCGCTGCCTGACACCCTCCCCCAACCCCCTGTAAAGTTTCAGGCTTCCGGCTACACAGTCTCTCTGATGGCCTGGAGGTGAGGTGAGGTGGCTGGAATGCCTGGCTTTAGTGATAATGCATTTGACCTTAACCTTCTGGATGCCATGCATTTAGTTCCACAAGCCATCTCGTGACTATTTTATGACTGTCACAGGAGACAGGCGTATTGGCTCTATAGGTGAGGAAACTGAGCTTCAAAGGAGTTGTCATCAAAGTCACCCAGAGGGTAAGCTGTGTAGCTGGGCTGAGGTCCTTGGCTCCTTCAATGGTCTCCATTTAAATAATCGATCCATCCTTCAGTCATTGACTGTGGCTAACTGCTCTGGGTAAATCAGGTCCACATGAGGAGGTGGGCTGCCCAAGGCCTGCTCCACCAGTGGACCACTCCCAGCCCAGTCCCCTGAGATAGAGACCCAAGGAGCACTGGGGGTCTGGGGCCATTGGGGCAGCTCCTACAACATCCGCGTGCCTAGGTCAGGCGTGGCACGTAGCAGACACTAACCAAGTTTTGTTGGATTAATGAAGAAATCTGAATCTTTGAGTGAACAGAACTCTGAGAGACCCAGGTAGTGTGGACCAGGGGAGAACAGGGAGGCGGCCACACTTTTTGGTATTTTCCAGGCTGTGCTAGAATAAGAGGCTGTCCTTGGGGCGTCTTCTATAGCTCACCTGGCAGGTGGTAGTGGGCAAGGTCTGTGAGGTTTGTTTCCCCAGGACTCCTACCTCTGAAGGTTTACATTCTTTCATATTACTCAGCCTATTTTAGGTATTTCCTACCAATTTACGCCTCAGTTTCTTTTGGGGTCAAGGGAGAGGGGTGCCCATTCCCGCTCCTGCAGAAACGGCTGCCTCACTTCCTGGTTCCACGGCTGCTGCGGGTGTAGCTTCTAAAGACCTGATTCACAATTGCGGTTCTGAGATCCTGAGCAACCGAACAGCAGGGCAGGGCCAGGCCAGCCTGCACTTACTGCTGGACCAACTGGAGAACCTGCACGGGGACAGCTCTCCTAGGGGACCTGAGAGACAGTGGTCTGGGCTCCCAGGAAGGATGTCTGCTCAATCCCAGCCAGGGGAGAGGGAGGGCCAGGCACAAGCAGAGGTGGATTTGCGGCTCCCAGAAACCTGCACTAAGGCTCCTGACCCCGGTCAGGTGCTTATCCTCTGTCCTCTAAACGCATCATAGTACTTCACAAATTTCCAGGCCAGGCTGGGGGGCTCTCCTAGTAGCTCTTCTGGCCTCCATAAAGTAGCATAATCAACTCTTGAGGGAAGCAGTGGGGTGGATAATTCACAACACAGAATAATACCCAAGTCATTTAAATCTGTTCTGCCGGTGCGCTGTGTATGTGTGTTTTTCTTCCTTCCTTTTTGGAGTCACATTTGCTTTTCTAATTCTGTTTCCCTTTGGGGAGTAGGTACTAACTAAACTCTGACTGCAAGAGGTCAGTGCTATAATCAATCAATTTGTGGAAGAGAGTTTTTCAGAGTTTCCAAATTCACCGTGCATCATCTGGGTAATCCACCCACAGAAAAATCAAGAATTGGGGTTAATAATCCCAGGATGACCGCTGTCATGATGAACAAACAGAGCAGCCTCTCTCCAGCTCTCTTTCTCAACAGGATTCCCAGGGATAGATGAGACTTTCAGGTATCATCTAATCTAGCGGTTACCAAGCCTTATTGAAGATTGCGGCTGTCTGGGAAACCTTTAAAAATGTACCTTCACAGGTCCCACCAAACTTACTGAATCACGGTTTCCAGGTGGTGGGACCCAGGACCGTGTGCTTTTGAAAGCTGTAGTGATGATGTGGATGACAAGCTAGGTTTGGGAGCCTGATCTACTGCATCCCCCTAAATGGGCAGGACATCTGCTGATCTTCTCAGTGTGACTATGTCTCGGGTCTTCCTATCCACTGATCTGCTTGACTGTGCCTGTCATCCCCACCCTGCACACTGTAGCACATGGCTATCAGCTCCTCTCTGGGCAGCCCAAGACAGATTTACCAGCGGGCCAGGACTCTAGCTCTTGGAACAGCTACATCAGATATTCTGGGCGCTATGACCCTCCTTTCCTCCCGTCTGCACTGCAAGGGGGTTGTAGGTGATGCTGGTCTCGCAGCGGCGGAGGAGGGGAGAGCTTTGGCAGCAACACCTTTGCATGCAACTCTTGGTTTAAGGTTCTCAGACGCTGGAAGGGTACACCTAGTGCCTGCCCACAGGGGGCACGCAAATTTCTTTGTTGAATGCATGAATGAAAGGGTCGCTTCTAGGGCATCAGAAGGTAGGGAGAGCCTAGCCAGGGTGGGGTTGCAGGGTCTTTACCAGGTTGTCCAGTTCTGGGTCGTCGCTGAAGAAGGGTTTGTGCTCCTGCTCTTGCTGGTGGACAAAGTTCTCGATGTCCACGTCAAAGCTGGCGGAGGTGATGCACTCCGAGCCCTGCGTGGCCTGTTCACATTTCTCAAACAGCAGCGTCAGGAGCGGGAAAAGAGGGTGCCTGCGGGGACATCAAGAGCTCACACATGCGCACTCAGAGACTTGCTGCCGTCGGGGCTCAGAAGCCACCAGGGTCCCTTCCCACATTGCCGTCACTTCTTCTCCCAGGGTCCCACTCCCTGAGAAAGGCCCCAGTCCCCATGGTCAGCCTAGACGGCAGCATTTCACACCCTGGCACAGAGAATTCAGTCTCCTGATTCCTGGGGCCTCAGAGGCTTCTGTTCCTCCCCACCAGGGGCCTAACTTTTCTCTTTGTCCAGAGAAATTGCACAGATATTTGATGAGGGATGCTGGGTATAACCCTTCACAGAAGTAGGTGTCCATTTCTGGCTCAATGTCAATCTGGGAAGGAAATATGGGAAGTGTCCAGAAAAGTCCTGGATGTGAACATTCGTGGTTGGTCACAC
The DNA here is from genome assembly GCF_949752795.1 of Hyperoodon ampullatus. Lineage (NCBI taxonomy): Eukaryota > Metazoa > Chordata > Mammalia > Artiodactyla > Ziphiidae > Hyperoodon > Hyperoodon ampullatus. Next base: position 90,051,760 of record NC_136920.1, read on the forward strand.
ACCCGCCCTTGGCTGAGTGGAGCCAGCCGAGGGCAGCACCTGTGTGTTTGCAAGTGTACGTGGAGTGGTGTGGACCTGAGTACTCGTCACACGTGGTGGGCAGAAGTCTCCACCTGTCCTGCATCTGTTGGCAGACTCAGTTTAGGTCAGACACCCCAGTCACACATGTAACACCTCCCTACACGTTTCTATCATCACACACTTAGCACAACTGTAATTAAATAATTATTTGCATCATTATTTGTCCAGTGTTTTCCTCCAAGACTGTCTTTGTCTCAATGATCATTGTATCCTTAGGATCTTGCCCTGATGCTGACAGCAGGCACTTCATAAATATCCGGTGACTGACAATGAACCAGTGAATGATGAATATGTGAGTGTGAGTGTGCACATGTGTGTGACGGTTCTATGATGGATGGATGTAAGCTGAAGTGCTTACCTGGCTACTCTATGGGTCTTGGCTTCGACATCACCCACCTGGGAAGGTTCCCTGACTGCCCCTCCCCTCAACCTATGCCAACGACTCCCTGGGTTGTTTGCTTTACCACCTGCCTTCCTCACTAGACTCTCAGCTACATGAGGGCAAGAAGCAAGCCCACCTTATTCCTCACTGTCTTCCCAGAGTCTAGCAGCAGCATGTGGATCCTAATAAATCTTTGTTAAATATATATATGTTAGGTGTGTGACCCTATTTGCATATATAAGTGCATCTCGTTCTCATTTCTCTGCAGCATGAGTGAACAGCTATGTCTTCACACCCAGCACGTGCACATGTGTTTACATGGGTATTGACACTGGACTCTGGAGCCCCATTCCCTCTCACCATGGTTCCCAAAAAGCAACGGCACATCCCTCTCTGGTTGCTCACCTCAGTGCCCTGGAACCACAACATCTAGCTCCTTTCTTTTTGAGTAAGCTCTGTGAGCTGGGAGAGGAGAAAGTATGTATGTTGGGTCTGGTCCCCAGGCTTCTGCCGATGGGGATGTTGTAGGCAGCACTGCCCAACAGAACTTCTTGAGGTGATGAAGACATTCTACAATCTCTGCTGTCCAATATGGTAGCCACTAACTTCATGAGGCCAATGGACATTTAAAATATGGCTGTTTTTGAATTATGGTTTTCTCAGTGTATATGCCCAGTAGTGGAATTGCTGGGTCATACGGTAATTCTATTTTTAGTTTTTTAAGGAACCTCCATGGTGGATGGACCTAGAGTCTATCATACAGAGTGAAGTAAGTCAGAAAGAGAAAAACAAATACCATATGCTAACGCAAACATATGGAATCTAAAAAAAAAAAAAAAAAAAACAATGGTACTGATGACCCTAGTGGCAGGGCAGGAATAAAGACGCAGACATAGAGAATGGACTTGAAGACATGGTGGGGGAGGGCAAAGCTGGGGCGATGTGAGAGTAGCATCGACATATATACGCTACCAAATGTAAAACAGACAGCTAGTGGGAAGCAGCAGCATAGCACAGGGAGATCAGCTCAGTGCTTTGCGACGACCTAGAGGGGTGGGATAGGGAGGGTGGGAGGGAGGCTCAAGAGGGAGGGGATATGGGGATATATGCATGCATATGGCTGATTCACTTTGTTGTACAACAGAAACCAACTCAGTATTGTGAAGCAATTACACTGCAATAAAGATCTATTAAAAAAATAAATTAAATATGGCTCTTGTGTCTAGGACACTGAATTTTTTATTTTGTCTAATTTTAACTAATTTTAATTTAGATAGCAACATGTGGCTAGTGGCTACCATATTGGAAAGCACAGTAAGTCCTGAAAATGAAAACAGATCATGCTTCTTCCCTCTAGCACGCTATGATTAAACATGCCGAGAAGGACTGAACATTCAGCCTACATAGTGTTTGTAGGCTGATGGGGGACCCCTGTGAGCCTGTCCCATCCTGGGATTCTAATAATTCTGGGCAGAAAGGCAGAAGGTGCTGAGACCCATCCACACTCAAACCTATACCTACTGGTCATTCTACTCAAGCTTGGGGGCAGCGGGGGCTGAGGGGAGATGAACTCCCGCCACCGATGAGCTGCGTGTCTTGGCAAAGCTGTCTCTAGACACTGTCTCCCTGACCCTTGTTTTGGGAGCTGATGCGTAAATAGCTGGGCTCCAAGGCTGCAGGCTGGGTCACAGTTTGGAGGAAAAAAGGGTCAATATCTGAGGGTAGCCCATCTGCAGCCCCAAATTGCTAGAAGAGCTATTCGGCCCCCTCAGGAAGCTGGTGGGAAAACAATGGGTTCGCTCAGCCATCCGCTGAAGACAAAGAGAAAACCAGGTGAAGGGGTTAAACTCCAGTATAAGTCTTCATTTGCAGCCACTAATACCGCAGCATATTATAGTCTAATCTAACCTGATCCCAGTTTAATGCAAGATTCTCCTGGCCCTGAGTGGAATACCAAAGGAAGCCTTCATGGCTGTGATTTAAGCAGAGACCTGCAGTGGTTTAGCTGAGGGACGTGAAAGGCAAATTCCAGACGGTGTTATGAATTATTGCGCCTTATGAACCTTCCTACTCTCAACAGATGCCTGCTGCCATTTAAACAGCCACTAGATCAATTAGGAGTGAAAGGCACAAATCGACTCTGTACAAGGGCACTAAATTACCAGGAACTAATAATCCGCAGCATCGTGCCAGGTGGTGGGGGGCGCAGCCCCTGCCCCATCCCCACGGCGGCCGCGGTCACTGCACGTTCCTTCCTCACCGGCTGGAGGCAGGGTGGGCAGCTGCTGATGGTGTGTGGGTGTGCCGGTGCACATGTGTGCACCTGGGTTGAATGTAGGCTGTCAATGAGAGCAAGTGTGAGCGTTGTGTAAGTGGGTTGTCCTAGGTGTTTTTATTGCGTGTGCACACACGGTGTTACGTCTCTGCTGTACTATGCACATATGGGTTGTGTGCATGGAGCTGGGGTGCAGAGTTTGTGTGCTGTGAATACAGGGTGCCTATGCCCTCTATTGTATGCAGTGTGTGTGCAGGGCTACGTGTTATCTGTATGCAATGAGTGTGTGAGCATCACGTGTTTTGTGTACACAGCGTGCGTGGCATGTGGGGTGGTGAGGAGGGAGCTGCCGGTGACTGTGTCTCCCAGCTACCAGCCCTGGAGTTGGGCTGGGGGGAGAGGGTGAGCTCGTCTGCCACTGTCCTGGCCTCTGCAGGGAGGAGAGTGATCAGGGAGGGCCCCTCTGAGGAGGTGACATTTGAGTTAAGCCTGGAAGGACGAGGAGGCAGTCAGGCAAAGGTCTGAGGGAGGGGCATGCCAAGCAGGGGAAAACGCAAAGCACTTCAGAGAGAAATGAGCTTGGCATGTTTCTGGAACAAAATCCAGGTGCTTGTGGCTGGAGCAAGGTAGGCGAACGGAGGGGGATGAAGTCGAAGAGGTGAGCAGCAGTCAGATCCGAGGTCTCACACAGAGCTGGGCTTTGGGGAACTGGGGGTGGAGGCACTGTCCCCTCCACTGGGGACAGCGTGAACCTTCCAGGCAGAGCTCTAGCATTGGTCCATTTTATAAACCTCCCCCCTGCAGGTGTCAGATCTCCCGTGTGTGTGTGTGTGTGTGTGTGTGTGTGTGTGTGTGTGTGTGTGTGACGAGGGCATATCTGCGGGTGTTTTCTATGGCTTCTGCCATCTCTCAGTAGAAGAAAACGTGCTTTACATCCTCTCCCCCAAGTTAAGCAAGGACCCATGGAGCACAGAACAGGCCTCCTGGTTGCTGCCATGGCCCCTCTCCCCAGCCCCTCCCTGCCTGAGCTGCACTATCAGTTCCAAAATCCTCCCTTCATACCCCATCCTCCCCAGCCTCCTGCCTCTGGTTCCACCCACCCTGATCTCTGGATCCCTGAGCCCAGGAGTTCGGATGACATCTGCGCTCACCCACAGCTTTTCATATGAACCACAGCCAGGGTTGGTAGGGCTGCCTGTGGCTCCCGTGCTCTATCCACCTGCATCTCTCCACCACCCTGACCGCTACCTGATACCTTAAGTGTGGGGACTGCTGAGATGCTCTGTACCACCCCTGAGAAACAGGCTCAGTTTCCCAGTGACTCAGCTGGGTTCTGTGGCTACAGTGATGCTATGGCCATCTTTAAGGCTGTTCCTGGCCCAGTTCCCAGCCCCTTCCCCAGTTGCCCATCCTACACCTGCCTAAGCGTTGACCTATATTTTAAGCTATCCTCCAACATCACCCCATAAGACTGGGGAAGAGGCTGGAAGCCACCTTCAAGGAGTCCTTTCCAGCAGCCTCCACTGCGGGCCTGGGTGGGGTGGGGTGACTAGGGCAGGGACCAGGAGGGCTGGGCACTTAACCCTCCCGGGACATGAATGCCCTTGTCTGAGCCAGGCAGGGGATCGGAAGGGGGATTTAGGTCATGCGTGGGATACTGGTCCTGTCATTCTTGACCTTCCCTGAGCTTCAGTCTGTCCAACTAGAAAATGAGTTTTAAGGAGTTCCTCTTCCCACTGTCCAGATCTCTCCCACCGTGGACCAGTACCCTTCAGAGGCTGGAAGCAGAAACGTGGAAACTAAGTCCCCAGTGCCTGGACGATGATGAACGAGATGTGAAAGATGGCCATTAGCCTTTATTTCCAGAGAGCCGAGGAGGTCTGACCTCCAGAAGAGCTTGCCTTCTCCCTCCCCGACCTTTCTCCATGCTTTTCCCTGTGTCGCCTCCTACCTGGCCGCCCCCTCCAGCCCAATCTCTCTCTTTTTTTTATTTTTATTTTTTTGAATTTTATTTAATTTATTTTTTTATATAGCAGGTTATTAGTTATCTATTTTATACATCTTAGGGTATATATGTCAATCCCAATCTCCCAGTTCATCCCACCACCGACCCCCCTGCCACTTTCCCCCCCAATCTCTCATAAGCCGTTCAAAATTTGGAGAAAATAAATCTCACTGCACTAATTCAGGGAGAGTTTGAGCCTCGTTGGTGCAGAACAAATAAAAGGAGTGAACTGGCATGACATTTTACTGCAGAAGAGAGGTCATTTCCAGCCACTAATAGAAAGGATCTGACACAGACTAATAAAGAGAAATGAATTTCTCTAATGGCCTCATTTATCACATTCAGCACTGTGCCTCTGCCTGGCTGCTGGGAGGGCGGGCTGCCCCGAGTGCGGACAGTGCCAGGAGCGGGGGACGAGAGAGGACCTCAAATAAGATTTTATTATATCTTGTTTTCTTTTCGGAGTCCCCACCCCCAGCCCCACCCTCATCACCTCTCCCCAGGAGCATCTGAACCAAAAGCAAGCTCAAGATATGCAGTTCTTGTTAACGATCCCGAGAAATAAAGAACCCCTCTCCACAGAATTGCAGTCTTGTGCTAGCTTAAGAAAGTGATTAAACCGGATGTGTTGATTTCTACAGGGGTTTAAGCTATCATTTGGTTTAATTACTTCTGACATTTCTGCCTTCGTTGTTTTCTGCATCAGCCAAATTCTCAGGCCTAAAATGCCCAGTCTGGGGCCAGGGTGCGTAGGGCTGCCTCTGGGAGCACCCCAAAGAGCCTGGGCCTAAACAGGGCAGGATTTTGGCTGAAGCCCTTTGCAGAGTTGAATGTCACCCTCTCTCCAGCAGCAGCGAGGCTGAGACCCCTCGCTGAAGCCCCAGATTTTCTCGAGGGCAAAGCGATCTGGGCCCCCCTCATCCCCCCACCCACACACATATTTCTGGTGAGGCTTCTGAGAGCATCCTCAGGCAGGCGAGCTTCAGCGCCTTCCATTTTACTCCTCCCTCTTTCAAGACAGATGTTCTTACTACAGATGGCCCAATAGGTTTCCCTAACATTTTCGAAGACCTCTTGGGATGGAGACCATAACTTCCTTGGTAATTTTTACACTCGTATCTAACTGCAAGTTCCCCTATAAGGCTGAAGCTCATTTCCTTTTGCTAAAAGGACTCAAAAGAAGACAAGTGGACTTTGTTCTGTTTCCCTTCGTTCCTCCTTGGACAACCTGGGTTAAGAAAAACATTTCTTTCTGCTCATAGGGCCATAAACAGAGAAGCAGAGATAGGAAAAAGAAAGGATGCCAAAATATAGAGCTTCAACAGATAACAAACAAGGACCTACAGTACAGCATAGGGAACTATACTCAATATTTTGTAATAACCTATAAGGAAAATAATCTGAAAAAGAATATATAAAACTTATATATATATATAAACATATATATATATAAAACTTAATCACTGTGCTGTACACCTGAAACTAACACAACATTGTAAATCAACTATACTTCAATTAAAAAAAACCTTTTTTTAAAAATAGCGCTTCAGAGAGGCTATAATGCAAAGAACACAAGAAACAGGGAACAGATATGCAGAGAGAAACAGAGCCCCACAGACTGGGGTTGGGGGGTGGCGATGACAGTCACACGCAGTGGGGGACATTAGTGTTGAGCTCCCTTTCTGGGTGATAAACCTTGTGATTCACAGTCATGCCACTCTGTCACTTCTGAGCCTCTCAGCCATCCTTCCCTTTGTGACCTTGGCCAGAACTGCAGACCTCAATTATGGGTCCAGCCAAGTGTGTGGCAGCCTGCCTGGCTGTCCACCGCCTCTCCCTGTGACTGACCTTGGAGCCCCCAGGCCTGTCCTGTACCTCCCTTCACAGGCCAGTGTCAGCACTCACAACCACCTGAGGCTTGGCTGCTTCCTCCGATGGGGACGGGGTGGGGTGTCAGAGCCTTTGGCCTTTCCTAGCTGGGATGAGAGTGGACGGTCCAGAGGAGGGAATGTATAGTAGGAAAGGAAAATTTCTGGATGGAGGTTTTTGGTGATGAGGCAGTGGGACCAGAGCCTGGTCAGGGTCAGACCTCTGCAGAGGACATTAGCCACTGGCCAGTGAGGTGGGGGTGAAGGGGGCAAGCAGCGACCCAACCTGGTCTCCACGGACACACACAGCGGAGGCCTCAAGTTGTCAAAGGCCCACCACCCTGGAAACCCTACCCTTTATTTCTAGTGCCCCAGGTCAGGTCACTGAGATCACAGAATCAGAGACGATACCCTGGAGGCACCTTTCAGGACGACTCCTGTCCCTTTCCTGGGCATCTTTTCATGGCCAGAAGGCCCATTGCAAGGAGTCATTCTGAGAACTCCAGTGAAATCTCTCCTGGATGCTGATAAAATAGAGTCAGCATCATCAGAGCACACCCACGGTGCTTCACAGTATGGTCTCAGCTTACTTGTCAGTGCTTCTCCTGGATAGACTCAGTGGAGAACATGGTAGTTGAACAGACAGCAGGTGGCCCCGGGCTCCTTGCACCTTCACCACCCCCCAAGGATAGACTTTGGAGACAGATAATTAATTGTGTGACTCTGGGGCAAGTTACTGAATTTCTCTGAGCCTCAGTTTCCTCTTTTATAAAATAGGGATAATGCCACCTACCACAGAGGTTATTGTTAAGAATTATATGAAGGAACATGTAGAGTGTCTGGCACTTAGTAAGCTGTCAATTAACGCTTGTTCCATTTCCCTGGAATGGCATGGGGGCACCTTTTTTTATTCAGAGCAACATCGACACTATCCGCTCCAATAAACGTATAATCCCATCTCTACCGACTCATTTGGCAGGGAAACAAGCCCACATGCCAATTCAAATAGAGGCACAGAAAGAGGAGGAGGAGGAGAAGCAAAGTACAACTTACTGGAACTCGGAACCCCATTTTTGAAACCAAAAAACACTGCCAGTAAGAATTTATTTTTATTTCCCATAGGACAATTATTAAATTCTATTGGCTACAGTTGTTTGTGCACAGATCTGTCTTCCTCACTACATGGGGAGCTTCTCTGGTCCACGAACTCGTCTAACCTCTGAATTCCCAGCACAGTGCCTGGCACAGAGCAGAAGATGAATAAATATTTGGAGGATCAATGAATGGGGACAAATGAATGAACGAAGCGAGCACTGACAGCAAGTGGAGATTCTGAGACACAAGCCTAAAGTTCTTTCGGGCCCGGAATCCACTCCCCTGTGGTACCCAGGTCAGCTACAGCCATCTGGCAGCTTCTAGCCACAGTTACTACAAAGGGCCCCGTCTCCTCTGGGCTCTGCTGGGTGTGTGGGGTGAGGGCTGGCAGGGTCTCAGGGGCAGAGGAGTGAATGTGAAGGAAGCGCTTGGCCAGCCCTCCTCTCCTCCCCTCAAAGGCACCAGATGGAGACAGCAGAGTGGGGTGGGGGAGACCAAGCCAGCCACTCCTGGTTGGATGTATTTTTACTTCAGGTGTGACGTTGAAACCATGCGGGTGTATTTTTAGTCCTGCCCAGTGGGCGGTGTGTTCGCCTGGGTTGCCTTGGAGAGGACTTCTTCTTGTTGCTAAATTGGAATTGCATCTTCTGGGTTCCTGGGCTCCAACCAGCTCTCCTCCCCCAGGTGGGCGGACAGGTCCATCCCTGGTGAGTGTGGGGCTCAGGGGAGGCCACAGTCTGCTTTGTCCCCAATCCTTCACACACACACACACACACACACACACACACACACTCACACCCTTCCCTCCTGGCACATTAAAAAAAAAGTAATAAATGTGAAATCTCAACAAACTGGTTGTTAAGGCTGGTCTACAAGGGCGAGAATATAAAGAACCTAAAACTTGAGACCTGGTAGGATCTCATCTCCAGCCCCTTCATTTTCTCCCCAGTTTTACTAAGAAATAATTGACATGCATCACTGTATAAGTTTAAGGCATGTAGCATGATGGTTTGATTTATATATACTATGAAATGATTACCACAATAGGTTCAGCTAACATCCATCTTCTCAGATAAAAGAGAAAAAGGAAAAGAAAATTTTTCTCCTTGTGATGAGAACTCTTAGTATTTACTGTCTTAACTTACCTATATATGATAGAGCAGTGTTAGCTACAGTCATCACGTTGTACATTACATCCCTAGTACGTATTTCTTGTATAACTGGAAGTTTGTACCTTTTGACTGCCCTCCTCCGTGACCCCCTCCTTCTACCCTTCACCTCTGATAACCACAAATCCAATCTCTTTTGCTCTAAGTTTTTTTTTAGATTCCACGTATAAGTGAGATCCTACAGGATTTGTCTTCCTCTATGATGTATTTTACTTAGCATAGTGATTTTAAGGTCCCTCCATGTTGTCAGAAATGGCAGGATTTCCTTGTTTGTTTTTTTTTAATGTCTGAATAATATCACACTGTATATATATGCCACAACTTCTTTATCCATTCATCCATCAGTGGACATTTAGGTTGTTTCTGTGCCTTGGCTATTATAAATAATTCTGCTATGAACATGGGGGTGCAGATGTCTTTTCGAGTTAGTGTTTTCATTTCCTTTGGATCCCCAAAGTGGGACTGCTGGATCGTAGGATAGTTCTATTTTTAATTTTTTAAGGATCCTCCATACTGTATTCTAGAGTGGCTGCACCAATATACAATCCCAACAACAGTGCACAAGAGTTCCCTCTTCTCCACGTCTTTACTATCACTTATCTCCTGTCTTTTTCATGATCAGCCTCTTCATTTTAAGGGGAGGTAACTCAGGAAGAGAAAATAGAAGTATCTTTCCTGCACTTAGGCAGCTAGTGAGAGGCAGTTTCTATCCAAGTCACCAGAGAGCCAGCCAGTCCCCAACAAGAAAGCACGGGGGGAAGGTTTGGTGTGGGAAGGGGAGCTCCATCCATTTTGTCATGGCAAAATGACAGTGACACACCCACACACATTTGGTGGCACTTTGTAACTTACATTTCATGTGCTTATTGCATTGAAACACCCAATATTTTTATTATTCCCATTTTACTGATTAGCAAACTGAGGGGCCATGTGGTTAAATAATTACATCAGGCTAATAAGTGACTGAGTTGAGATTTAAACCTGGGTATCCAGACTCCAAATTTTGTGTTCTTCCCCCTTTCCCAGGTACTGTTTTTGAACCATTATTAGAATCACTTCATCCTCCTCCCCCTTTTTTTCTCTACTGGCCTTGAGTCCTATGTGTCCTGGGGTCACAGAACTGACTGCCACGTTTACCCTTTGAGCATCAGGACCCGTGCAGCACAAGACAGTCTCTACCTCACCAAACAGGTTTCCAAAAGAACGTTCTCTCATAATAATACTTCTGTGTGTTGGAGAAGGCTTTGACGTTTTTATAGATCTCTCATTTTCTCATCTTATGCCTACTCTGTGGGAAAGCTTATCTAAAGAGGTTACATGAGTTGCTCAGTGATAGAATCGGAACTCAGGCTGAAGTCTTAGTCTTATGTTCTTTCCACTTGACCACAAAATGGTCCAGTGCTTGGGAAAAGCAGAGAGTGGGGCTTAGAAGGGCTAGACTGGCTTAGTCCAGCCCTGGGGAGAAGCCATGGGCCACTTGAACCCTCAAAGGCCCAGCTTGCTGGCTCCCCGCCCCTCCCACCGGACGCCCCCCCTCCCATTCGCACCAGCGGGAGGCCCAATGGCTGGTGTCTTCCCTCTAGTAAGGGGGACCGATCCAGTCTAGTACTTGTCGCAGTAACTCCTCACAACTGTGGTCACCATTCATTGTCAGCCTTGTCTGTGCCAAGCACTGTCAGCTGTTAGCACTGGTTATCTCCTTTAATCCTAACATAACCTTGTGAGGATAAAAGTCATTGGGATTCCAGGCTCCTGGATCTCTTATCCGTGTGCCTTGTCTTAGCGGGGTACCTGGACTTCTCAGCTCTGCCTCGGCCAGGTGGTGAGCTGTGGAAGCATCAGGACCCGCTGCCTCTGAACACGCCTGCTCTCTGGGCCAGGCAGCCGCAGCCTCTGGGCCTGCCAGCGGCATGTGCAGAGGCTGGGTCCAGGGCGGGGGCCTTCGAGATGCCGGCAGGAAAGGCAGGGAACAGGCTTTGCCTGGTGCCGGGGAGAATTGAGCACGGTTTGACTTTCAGATTAAGGCTCCAGCAGGATCGCTCCCCTGACTGCAGTCAACAGCTACAGTTATGTTTTCTCAGATGTCAGTCAATCCAACTGCTTCCAAACGCAAGGAGTGTCTGCTGGAGCCCCAGCCCATAAAACCCAGCTCAGAATGCAGCCTGAAACATCTGCTCCCAGCACCTAGTCCAGAAGCATGGTCCTGACTCTTCTGCTTGGAATGGCTAAACTTCTCCCACACCCTTCTCAGGCCACCTCGCCCAGCACATCCCAGCAATGACCAAGCTCTATGCCAGGGAAGGCACAGGGTTAAGCCCCGGGGTCAGCTCCCTGGAGACAGAACACCCCTTGGTCACAAGGTGGAAGAGTTCCCTCAAAGACAATTCATTAGGAAGTGCCAGTTCCCAGGGTCCTGGCCAGGCAGCTGCTAAAGAAGACAGTCACACAGCAGCCAGCCCCTTCTGCCCAGCCCCAAGCCCAGGGGGCTCCCGCCTCCCCATTCACCAGCCCGGCCCCAGGAGAGGCCGCTTGGCTATCATTTCCCTTGGGCTTCACCTCCCTTGGGAAAAGCAGTGCTAATCTCCTACACTGCACTGTGGGCCAGAGGCCTTGCAGTCAATCCCACATATAGTTTTTTGAGCCCATAAGATGTGCCAGTTTTATATTATAGCTACTTCCTATGCCTGTCTTCTTGCCACTCCCTGGACTGATTCTTTTTAATTCAGAACCCTTCTTGGAACTTGACACGATGCTTGCGCGTAGCAGAGCTCAGTAAATGTTTAATTGAACCGCAGTGCAGGGCCACTCAGCTGGGAGCCCTTTCCTGTGTTGCCTCTTGCTGGATCGCATCTCAGCATTTACCTTCTAGCCCGACCAACCCCTGTTTCCATTCCCCCAAACATCTCATAGCAGCTAACGGCTGCAGAGTCCTCTCCACATGCCAGATTCTTTATCCAGCACTTCATGGTATTATCTCATTTAATCCTCATGACCAACCTAATGAAGAGATGGCACTATTTTCAGTCCTATTTTACAGATGAGGAAACAGAGGCCCAGAAAGGTTTAGTGCCCAGTGGCGGACCCAGAATGGAAACCCAGGCGATCGAGGTCCACAGGCCCTATTCTGCAGCCTGAATTTCACCTCCCTGAATGCACCAGATGCCTCACATGCTGAAAAGGCCACGGGGACCATGCTGGCCCCTTTGTTTAAAACACCCCCATCCCATCCCACCCCAGGCAGCAAACACTGATCTGTGTGTTAGATATTATCATATATCATCTCATTTTAGTCTAGCTATGACTATTTCCTTTTTTACAGTTGAGAAAACAGATTCAGAGGGACTAACTTTCCCAAGGTGACCAAGCTGGTTATCACCACATCTATTTTTAGACCTTGTCCCACAGCTCAGTACAGCTGCTCTATGGCCTTTGTCCCTCTAGCTATTGGACCATTAGGACTGAGCCCGAACTTCAGTGACCTTTAAAGGGATAGTCTCAAGGGAGCGATCTGAACATTGCCCACTGCCCCGTTCTGATCTTTCCCTAAACAAGTGCGGATTCTAGAGGGATCCAGTCTGAATGCAACAGGGGCAAATGTATTATAAACAAGGCATTAGCAATGTGCACCGCTTTCGTTGAACTAGAAGTGGACTTCAGCTTGAACTGTCTAGGGCTGTGTCCCACATGGGCAGAAGTTCTGAGTGCGGTTTACAGAGAGATGAGACTGACAGGAAGAATTACAAACACTACACGGAAAGGCCGAGACTCTGACAGCTGAGAAACTAAAGACTGGTTTGATGTGGGGTTTCTGGAGCTGCTGGGAAGGAACTCATTAACGGATGAAACAGGGAAGCCTTGGAATCTACCTGGAGAATGTGGAGGCCTCGAGGCTTTGCTCAAGCAGATGTTAAGAGTTGGACGGCGCTGGGTAGAATCTAGGAAGGAGAAAATTCACTGCCTTGGGGTTCGGGTGAGAAATCACAACTGCAAACACTTACATAGCACTTATTCTGGGCCAAGTTCTAAGCGTTAATTCGTTAAGCGGGAACATTTCAAATTTAGAACCGGGGAGTGGGCCAGACAGGTCAGTGAGGGCCCAGGAGTGTAGAATTGTGGCTAATGCTATGAATTAAAGCATTCCACAGAGTCGGTTATAAAAGTGCTGGTAAAACTGGGCACCTGTAACTCAGCTACCTGCAGGGGTTTGTGCTTGAGGGTGGAGAGAGCCAACCGTGTGCACCTCTTCCCACCTCTGTTCAGCAGCACACGGGTAGCTTGAAACGGGCCATGGTGGATGCAGTTACACCACGGAAATGACAGATGCTACATGAGGGCTCTCCCCTCCCTTCTCCCCCCAGAGCCAGTTAGCCAGCACACCAGCCTGGAACCATGGAATATGGACGGGTCCTGCCTCGCCTATTTAAGGAATCCGCTCAACAGGCCCTGATTTAGTACATGCTCATCCAAGCTGCTGGGTCTAAGGTATTGTGTAAGGCGCTGGGGATAAATCAATGAAAACGCGTAGACCCTGACTTCATGGAGGTAACGATCTAGCGGTGGAAACAGAACTAATATTAACACAATCCGTTCAATTGTGAGTTAACGCCACAAAGGAGAGACACAGGGTCCTGCAGTCACCTCACCCTCCGCACCTGATTCGCAGCTCAATTCTCTGGCATTTTTCCTGGAGAAGCAAAGCGCAGCTGTCCCCACCCTTTTCTAGCTGATCCTGCCTCCAGGCCAGCACTTCCTGTCACTAACAGGTAACTTCTGCAGCGCCCGGCGGGCCATTTCCTGGGTCCCCAGACAGTATTTCAGCCTCAGGGGCGGAACCCAGCATGGGCGGAGCCGTCTCAGCAGAGCCCCCTCCTCCCCCACTGCACCTGGCCAGGCCCAGCTCCTGCCACTGTTCTGCTCCCCAGGACATCGCGGTTTCCATGGGAACCCACTCACTTCAAAGGGGAACGACGGAGACTGGAGGGGAGGAGGGATAGTGAAAGCTGGATCAACCTCACCCTCTTGGCCCCGTCTCTGTGCTGCTGGCAACCTAACCTCCAAGCTCCCGGCCACCTAACACCGTCCAGCCCACAGCCCACCGGTGGAGAGGTGGGGAGGTGTGGTCCAAGCTAAATTTTAACTTCTTGGGGGGAAAACCCCAGGGGTGAGGTGCACCTGGGGAAGGAGGATCTGAGCTGGGTCCAAGCCTGTGGTCCCCGCTCCATGGGGCCTCCCCTCGGCAGACCCCTCTCAGCATTGCCCCTGGGCCACAAACACAATTACCCACGATGCGCATCCAATCATGGGGTCTGCTCGGATTAGACTGCAATCATTAATCTGAGCGGGAGCTCCCGGCTGCCTTGCTGATTAGCCCAGATGATGCTCTGGTATGATCCAGTTAAAGACGGACTCTGCCTCCCGTCCCCCCTGTCCTCCCACCCCCCATGCAGAGTTTCCACATCAGAAGGAACCAATACATTTCATCAACACATCCTCCTACACAAATAAAACCTCAGGGCACCGGGAGGCTCCCTCCCTCTTGTCACACTGCCGGCTGCCGCCCTGCGGGCCTGGCCAGGGAGGGGCCTCCCCCACCTTCGTTCTTCGAAGTAGTTCAGGGAGGGGCCTCGGCGGGGACACCCAAAAGTCAGCACGGGGCACTAATCTCCACGGAGAGGGGCTGCTTACATTTATGGACGTGAAATGCCAACTGCCTGATGTGCTTTGAGCAGCCAGGCCGCCTCCAGGCGGGCAAATCTACTTAGAATGACCCGACCCTATGGGAGGTGGAGTGCCTCCCCTCAGCCCGCAAGGGCGGTGGAGAGGGCAGCTGGCGTTAATGGGAGAGCGGTGGTCATGGGAGACACCCTGGGGGCCCTGGGGCAAGCAGGGCTGCAGAAGAAAGAACTGGGCAAGGGTGCTGATGTCCCTCTGCTCCGTCGTCCTGAGATGCCGGGCAGCCTTGTTTGGCTGGACTGTTGGTGGCTTCCAGCCTGGGATTTCTTCTTCATGGTCAGACAGCTGCAGAGATAATTTGCTCAAATGCCATGGGCTGTGAGGTGGCAGCCCCGTGGGAGAGGGTGAATCTCAGGTGTGGAGGTGAGGCATGTCAGCTGAGGGAAGATCTGGGCCTTTGTACTTCAGGTGACATCATGGTGGACAGCTCCCTTGGGGAGGCGGCCCACCTCCTGGCTGGGCCTGGGGGGGGTCTGAGCCTGGGATCTTGGGAAGGGCTATGGAGCACGTGGGGCCCATTGGTGGGAACAAGGGAATGGTCTGCTTTGTGCCAGACATGGAGCCAGGTGCTGACATGGGCTGTCTCGTAATTCTTGCCGAACCGCTGATTAGGTTGTGTCCTGAAACCAACGCTCAGAGAGACGAGTACAAGGAGGAGGTAGGGCTCAAGCCTAGGTTTCCAGAAACTTCATGTTAGGCCACTACTTTGGGGTCTTTCTAGACTAAGATCTGTGCTCACTACAGGTCCCTGCCCCCGGGGGGCCGAGAAGGTGTCTGGGATCCGTCTCCAGTGCGAATATGAATCACCTAGGATCTTGTCAAAGTGCAGATCAGGAATCCTCAGGTCGAGTGGGGCCTGAGATTCTGCATCTCCAATGAGCTCCCAGGTGACGCGATGCTTCTGGCCCATGGACCGCACTTGGAGCAGCAGGGATTTAAAGGGGGTGTGATGACTGTACCCAAAGTCATCAGACCACGGGGCAGTTTTCAGAGGCCAGGCCACTCTCGCTCCCTGCTTCTGTTCCCCCACCAGGCACAAGGGGAGGCTACAGGCCCTGTGCAGCCTCATCTTCCCACGCCCAGCTGCTCTGGCCACTGGCCGTCCTGGGAACACACCAGGCTCTCCTCTGCCGGAAGACCCTGCCCCCCACCCATGTCTCCTCCTGCTGGGCTCTCTTACTCAGCCTTGAAGATCAAACTCTACTGCCTCCCCCGTGAAGCCTTCTCTGTCAAAGCTCTGACCACTCTGTGTTGGTTTCTTGTTTGCATTATGTCTCCGTTCCTCGAGAGGCAGGGAAGAGCCCATGCATAACCTTTATGATTTACCTCTTTCCCCCGGAGCCCAGCGCAATGCCTCCACGTAGTAATAGCAAGGGCTCAAGGCAAGTGTGAAGGAAGGACAGGAGTGTAGGTCCCGTGCTGGGAGCAGGGGAGCTGGGGTCCTCCTCAGGGTCTCTGACAGGTCCTGTGACCAGATCCTGGCATTCTTTGGGGCCCAAGGCAGAGGTCTCTACCCACAGGAGCTGGGCTTGGCCTGTGCGCTGGGCAGGCTGGGGCCCGGGAGCTGTGTTATCCAGGCCTGGGAAGGACCTTGTGTCGGGATCTAGGGACCGGGGCCCACTGCTTTGGACTCTCAACTGTTGGCATTAGAGGCATTCAGCTCATCTGAGTAACTAAAAGTAATGCCAGTGATAATGATCATGACGGCAATAATTACCACCATTGCCATAAAGCCACTGTCATGGGCGGGGCTGGGTGGGCCAGTCCACGTGTGACAGGAGTCAGCGCCCGCTGCAGCGCCCGCTCAGCCAGGGGTCAGCCCCGCTGCTGATGCACGCGAATGTATGTGGTCACACGAGTGAACGTGAGCAAGGGTCCAACCTCAAGACTGAGCCCTGACTTGGGCATCTTTTCTTAGTGATGTGGGCTCCCCATGGATAAAGGATGACCGAAACCCCTGCTGAGACCTCGCTCAGGTCTGCCCTCAGAGGACCGTTTCTTCACCCCAACAACGTACACAAGACAGACTGGAATTTCCCTGAGCCCTTCCCACCCTCTGCTACATTCAGGGCCCAGCCCTGGGTACAAGGGGCTGACGCAGAGTAAAACGAGACCAGCCACCTGCTCTCAGCAAACTGCCCATCTTGGGGAGGGAGCCAGAACCTACACAGTCGTGTACAACCTCTATTGCTAAAAACCAAAGACTACCATGAATCACAGTGTGGTCCAAGCACCAGCTGCATTACAGTCGCCTGGAATGCTTGTTAAACATTCATACCCTCCTACAGCTTGACCTACTGATTTAGCATTTCGGAGCACGGAGGCCAGATACATGTGTTCTGACGAGCACTCCCGGTGGTTTCCAGGCGTACTAAAGCTTTGCTCACAACAGAGTCCTGGACGGCAAGGGCTGGAATGAGGGCGACGATGGGGCACGTGGGCCAGGACACTCCTGAGGCAGCTGCCCGTTTGCTGAGTGGCGGGCTCTGATGCTCGTCAGGCCTCATCTCCCCAGCTGGGCTGAAGAAGAGGCCCTCCTGGAAGACACAGCCCAGGCCTCATCTCCCTCCCTGGACAATTCCAGGAAGTGGGAGCCAACCCCTGCATGGCCAGCTGAGGGCTCTCTGGAGTGACTTCATAGAGAAGGGACCTGGCCCTGGCTACTGGCTTCCATGAGCCCACCTGCTGGCCTGCACTCACATCTCTCATGGCTGAGCTAGGCCTGAGGCCGCTTGGGGGCTCCTGCACGCAGCCCGGCTGAAGTGTCTCCTACCTGTACACAGCTCGCTTGTCAGCCTCCAGCTGGGCCTGGGGGTCGATGGGGGCACTGGGCACAGGTGTGCTGGCAGCAGCCGAGGGTGCGGAGATGTGGACAGCCTGGGCCTTAGAGGGGGCCTGAGCGGTCGCCGTCATCTGCAGAGACAGAGAGGAGGCGTGGGTTAGTAGGGCCAGGACCGCTGGTTCCCCGGCTGGAACTGTGAGGTCCACCTCGTCCTGTGGGGTGATAAGAGAACGTGTATGAGAGAAATGTGAGGGTATAATGAGCGTCCATTTGCACATATGCTGCAGTGGGAAGAAAGCTGGTGTTTCCTCAAATGAGAAAATTCTGGGGAACGATTTAGGACCATCCAAAATCAGGTGGTGCGGAAGTGAGCTCACTTTAAAAGCGACCTAGAGGGGCTAGGGGCCTAGATGGGGAGGGTGGGAGGGAGGCTCGAGAGGGAGGGGATATGGGGATGTATGTATACATTCAGCTGGTTCACTTTGTTGTACAGCAGAAACTAACACAACATTGTAAAGCAATTATACTCCAGTAAAGATGTAAAAAAATAAAATAAAAGTGATGGTTCTTAATGCAAATTAAGGTGGTGGCCTCTGGCCAGAAGCAGAAAAAAACAGAATGATGAACCCTTTAAATTGTGCTTATGAGTCCCTTGGGCTGTACTGGGCAGTGTTAGGTTTGATTTGATGACTTTGGAGAACAGGAAAAAAACAGCTGAGTCAGTTCTCAGCTGGGCAGCGGTTTATCCCATTTAACACAAGCCAGAGGTAACTTCTAATGGTTTTGACTGACAACTCAGTGTTCTGCAAATTTGGTTTACCTGGGCCCTTGAAGATAAGCAGGCTGTAGTGGACAATGAACAGATTTCTGTTCTTAGCCGTAACAAATATTTAGGGTAGTAGTTCTCCTCCTATGTTACATGTTTTTGAAGGTGCCCCGGGGGCCCCAAGTTTGTGCCCATCAGAGCCCCTTTTAAAAATATATTCTACATTGGACTTTCCGTATAAGATTTCATTTAAAGAAATGGTTAAATGGCTTTTACATTTTGGGTAACCATCGTAACAGAACTTAATGCTTTTATATTTTATTTTCCTTAAATGGATCCCTGAAATGTCACGTGGGGTGACATGCCTCAACTATTGCTTTCCTCCAACCGGCCCACACAGCCTGACAGGTCTCACCCACTGTGTTCTTGGACTTGACACCCTTGTCTACCTCCCGAGCTAATACATTGTTCACACCTTCATCCCCGGCACCCAACTGACACAGACTGGATGCTTAGTGTTTGCTTAGAAAATGAATGAGGGAATAAACAAGTGAACACACCTTGAAAGAATCGTATATTTTACAGCTGGAAAGTTTATCATATCATCTAGGTCCCTGCTTTCTGGAAGGAAGAGTACTGTCCTTCCACGAATACCAGCACAAAACACTTGCTGTCTCATTTTCTTCATTAGATCTCTGTTCACGGGCCACATCTTCACAGTAAAATAGAGTCCCTCTGCCCCTGCTATCCCCTTACTCTGCCTTATTTCACAGCCCTTATTATGACTATATATTTCATAGCCCTTATCATGACCAGATACTATATATCTGCTTGCTAAGTTATTTTCTCTCCCACCTCCAACTCAAATGTAAGCTCAAAGAGGGCTGGTTAACAGTTGTGTTCCTAGGGTCTAGAATAGCCTGGCACTAGTCAATGCTCAACAAATATTTGTTAAATGAATGAATTAACGAGTGATGGATGGTAAATAAAATTGAGACTATAAAAGAAATATACTATATCCCCAGCATTTTTTGTTAGGAAGAAATATCCTTGTCACTGTTAGCTGAGCTGGGGGAACTTTCCCAAACTCAGTGCTAGACAGAGCATCATGGTACCTGGAGGCCAGGAAGGTACCATGCTTGACTCTTACTGTCTCCTGTTAATAGCTTTTTGACTTTGAGCAAATCCCTCAACTTCCCTAAGTTCCTCCTTTTCATCAGTAAGCAAACTGGTGCCCTTTTAGGATTCATGAGTATTAAAGAGGTACTATAAGGAAGAAAGTAGAAACAAATGCTGTTCTAATTTTCAAAATACAGAAATAAGGTGGAATCAGACAAACTAAGTATACTTCTCATCTTCACATTGACCTGGGCTAGTTTCTTTCATTCACCAATGCAACTGATTATTTTTCCCAATACTTCTCAAGTCGCCACCATGTACTAGGCACTGGGGTGACTAGGATGAATGCCTGCTATGATGGAGCCCAGTTCTGGGTTTAACATGACTACTGAACTGGCAGATCAGGAAAATGGTAGACATTTTCATTTACATGGTGTAAAGGACCTCAGCAAGGTGCCTCCCATGATATCCTCGTGGAAAACATGGAGCGACGTGGTCTGGTGGACAATTGTGTGGGTTAGGAAGCTACACCCAAAGGAAGAAAATTAAAGGAGAGATGTAAGAGGGAGGAGGGCTTCTAGGAGATGCCACCTGCTTTCTCCTCAACTCTCTTCTTCAATATTTTTTATCAGTGATTTAGAGGATGTCTGAAGAAATGCTCAACAAACTTTTGGGTGACATGAAACCAGGATCCAAACGATCTTCACAGATTTTGGCAGCGTGCTAAGTCTAATAAGATTAATTCTTGTCTAATAAGTTGGAATTTAACACTTCCAACACTTCGGCCAAAAAAAAAAAAATCGATAATATAAGTGTAGAAGAGGAGAGACATCGTTTAGCAGCACGTTTTAGTTGATGGAAGGCTCAGTATGTCCACGGTGTACTGTGTCTGTCAAACAAACAAAAACCCCAAACTGATGCTCTGTGAGGACCCATCAGCAGAGGCAGAGCTCACACAGAGCTTCCAGCCCCACCTACTAAGCTGAGACAGGTGCAGGAAAGTACACTCAGAGGAGAGTGGACCAAGCTGCTCAAGGGATTCTGAGGAATATTTGCAGGAATCTGCAATGTTAAGAAAGATCTGGGGGATGGGAGGGAGATGGAGGGATGTGAGAGCACCCTTTGAATATATGAATGAGGGATTAGATTGTGTCAGTTCTGTTCTGTATGCCCTAAAGCGTCAAACTACAACCGATGCATTAAATCTGTAAAATGCAGAGACAGATTTGGGCTCAACCCAAATAGTCAGTTTCCAAGCCTCTGAGCTCTCCAAGGCTGAGATGGGCTGCCTCCCGGAAGTGGTGAGTTTTCACTGGTGCAGGGACCAAGCAGAGACTCCTGCGGAGGCGATGGACGCTCTCTAGCTGGGTGGGCTGGCGTAGGTGACATCTGAAGTCCCTTCTAACAGTGACAGGCTCGGACGCCGTGAGGGTACTTTCATGACCACTGCCCACCCCCAGGGTTGGTGTGGGGCTCAGATTAGATGACGTACGGTGTGTAAAAGTGCTTTGGAAACTCCCCATATGGAGGGGTGGTTGTAGTTCTTCAATACGAGATTTCCAGCACGTGCATCTTTCATAAAGCAATGCACAGCTACGTGCATGGCTCGTTTAAGGGTAAAATACAGGGTAGGCTGGTGTGCTCTGCTCTGATCAGTCCACTAAGGGTGAATTTCCTTGTGTCCTTGAAGGAATCCACAAGGGGTTTCTATACAGATGAGCTTCTAGGAGTGGGAGGACTGAGGGGAGGGGCTCCTTTTCCTCTCACCTCCCCTTTCTAGGCAGGACTTTGGGGGAAGGTGTGGCCAAAAGCCTGGCTGGGGCCCAGAGGAAAGTGTACAGTCTGTCATACAGAGTGAAGTAAGTCAGAAAGAGAAAGACAAATACCGTATGCTAACACATATATATGGAATCTAAGAAACAAAAAAAAAGGTCATGAAGAACCTAGGGGTAAGATGAGAATAAAGACACAGACCTACTAGAGAATGGACTTGAGGATATGGGGAGGGGGAAGGGTAAGCTGTGACAAAGTGAGAGAGTGGCGTGGACATATATACACTACCAAATGTAAAATAAATAGTTAGTGGGAAGCAGCCGCATAGCACAGGGAGATCAGCTCGGTGCTTTGTGACCACCTAGAGGGGTGGGATAGGGAGGGTGGGAGGGAGGGAGACACAAGAGGGAAGAGATATGGGAACATATGTATATGTATGACTGGTTCACTTTGTTATAAAGCAGAAACTAACACACCATTGTGAAGCAGTTATACTCCAATAAAGATGTTAAAAAAAAAAAAAAGGCAGTCACTTGTCAGCATCCCAAGAGGCCCCAACTGAGAGGCTGTTATTGGGGCTCAGAGAGCCGGGACAGGGGGGCAGTGAGCAGAGCTGGCCTGAGGAGGACGATGATTCAAATTTATTTAGCTCCTGGGGGCCAATTCAGCAAACTCTGCATTTCCTCCAGGTTTGGAGAATGTTTATCTTCAAATAGATTTCTTCTTCTAGCCAGAGACACCCATTTCTCAAGAACTGGAGCTCGGAGAGGCCCGCAGCTGTCCCAGGGCCCGGGAGCGGGGGGATGAGGGTGTCGGGTGGTGAGGTTTGGGGGGAAGGTTCTTGGCCTAAAGAATAGAAGCGGGGGGAGAGGCTGGACAGACGGAGGGCAGAGATCCCTTGCTCTGGCCTAGGAAAGCCAACTGAGAAATTTTCAGGAATTTTGCAAGCCGGTTGATATGATATCGGTAGCTTGAAGCTGACCATAGTGGGAGTAATTACACCACAGAAACTGTCAAATGCTGCAAATCAAGTCCTCTTTCTAACCCCCAACCAGAGAGCTGGTTGTTAAACATTTATCAGCACACCACTAGTGTCAGAGTTTCTCTCCAAGTAACTTTCTCCTATTCTCCTCGATCTGGCACATGAAGAAACTACACTCTATGAGGCCAGTCGGTGTGCCCACAGCTGGTCCCAGACCCGGAGCCTTCCTCCAAGGACGGCACTGGACATCCTACCCAGGCAGGCTGTGAGGCTTGATTAAGAGAACAGGATGATGACTAGCAGGTGGGGAAGGGTGGCAGCATTCCCCGGGAGGGCCTGCCCGCTGGGAGCTGCGGTGCTGGGTCCAGAACCTACACAGGGTCCTTGCCGTCCTCCTGCCTCCCATAGGTGCTCTAACTACTGGGCTCTTCTCTATCATCCAGCTGGAACCAGCCCTGCATTCAGCTGGGAGCAGAAGGGCCCTGTCCAGATTCTCAGTTTGTGACACCTTGAGATGAAAGTTTCTGATGCCCTGCAGGGGCTGAGAGATCCAGCCTCTCCGACGGTCTAGTCTGGCCATGAATATGAGCAGGGGATGCTGTGTGGTGTGGTTTACAAGGTGCTCACCTGCCTACCTAGTCGCCCTCGCTGACACTGGAATGCCCCACGGATGCTTTCCTCCCTGCTAAGGATTGCCCTTTCCCAGCTGTAGGGGAGAGTGGCATGTTGTGTTCCAACAAGCTAATGAAGTCTCTCCCTGGGGGTTCACGTCCAACAGGGATCCCGTGCAATGGGTTGGGGGCACTCCCATTTTACACATAAGAAAACAGCAGCCACTGCAGCAGAGAAATTGCTGGAGACCACAGACAGTTTCTGCCGAGGTTGAGACCGGAACCAAGGGCTTTCTGACTAAATCACACTGCGGGAGTGATCGTATTTAATTAACTTTTCTTTGAAGAGGAGAATAGGAAGACTTTTCCCCTGGGTGGAAAGGGGCAGGAGAGGAAGGGCGCTGGCGTCAGATGGAGTGTCACTCCCCAGCATCACGCTCTGGGTCTCCCTCCAGCCCACCCATCCTGTTGCCAGCCCCCATCTCCCCAGCCCCCAACAGACCTCACAGATCAGCTCCCCAAACACTGGCCGTGCCAGAAACGGTGCTTCCGGTGGAACCCAAGTAGGAAGAGCAGGGTGGTTTGTTAATTGACGGTGGCTCAGTGCTACTGTGTTCACCTCCCTGACCGCGCAGGGCTTCAAGCTTCAGGGCGCACGGACCTGCAGCGGCCGCCTTCCGCCAGCTGCCACGGAGAGCTCCTCCCTTCTGCTCCTGGGAGGTGGGAGCAGGTGGCTCAGATGGGGGACACTGCCAGGGTCTTTCTAGCGCCCCAGGGAGGGAGTGTGCACGAGACACTGGCATCAGATAGAACGGATTCCCGCCTTTGCCACTCGCTGCTAGCCGACCTTGGACATGCAACCTTGCCTTTCCGGGTTTCAGTTTGCTCATCTGTGAAATGGCACTGACGCTCCCAACCTCTCACCACTGTCGTGAGGATGGCTGTCTCCTTCAGTGGATGTGGCTGAGCATCAGCTACGGGTCAGGGCCCTCTGCTCTGGGCTTCCAGGCCCTGAGGACACCATTCAGCCACATCTGCCCACTTGCCTCTCCCCCCACTAGATTGTGGGATCCTGGAGGGCAGGGACCACATCTGTTGTAGCCCCAGTTGCAGCCCCAGAGTCTGAGACAGAGTGTCCACAGCACCTACGGGATGCACGGATGACTGGTGTGGCGTGGGTGGGCCTTCCCATCCATTGATACCTTTTCAGCTGCAGATTGACCTTCTTGACCCTGCATGCCTCAGGCCACAACAGAGAAGTCACAGTCCCCGACCGCATATTTATTGGGAGTGGTGGGCATCCAGCCCAGAGCTGGTCAATCTTTCTGATCCAGGGTCCTCATCTATACATTGGGAGTAGTCATACATAAGGTGCAGGGTAGTTCGCATTAAATGAGATACTGTATGCAGAGCAGCGGGCCTTCATAGGTACTCAGCTATGGTGGGTACCGTTAACATAATCCCTGCAGCCAGCAGCCTGCGGCCCACACTCCAGTTGGCCACTTTTGCTTCCACTACCTGCGCTGCCCTGGGAGTCCTGACCCTGCTGAAGGAACCCTCTCTCCCATAAGCACCCAGAGAAGTGGGCGAGGCGTGGGCCCCGGCATAGGGAGAGGGGCCGTGGTATCGTGGAAGGAGACATTACCCATCGCTAGCGATGTCACCTCGGACAAATGGTTCAGTTCCTCTGAGCCTCAGTTTCCCTCTCAGGTAAAAATGGAGCTAATAATACCTCTTGCCAGGCCTACAGTGACTATATGTGAGGGTACATTATTGCGCACCCTGGAGGCTCAGTGAGTCTTGGTTTCTAAGCATTTTTAATGCTTCTTTTTGCTAGCCCTGTCCTCTGAATCCAAACCCCACTGCCTGTCCACACCCGGCCCCAGACACTCTGGCACCTACACCTCCCATGTCCCCCTGCGTACACCTGTCCCCCTGCAGCAGCCCTGCTCTTTACGATGCGTACATCCATGCACCTCCCACGGGTCCTTTCTGCAAACCCTGGGCAACCTAGGTCTGCACCTTGCCAGCATGACTCAGCACAGACACCCCTCCTAAGGGGACACCCCCTCTTATGACCTGGCAGGGTGCGGGTTGCCCATCCCTAGAGCCGGCCCACCAGGCCAGGGAAGCCTTGTGTTCTGAGAACGTGGGGGGCTGCAGAGGCCCAGCCCACTAGGGGCCGCTGAGGCTCCAACAGGGCTGGGCTGGGCTGGGCCTGCCGGGGGGCTGACGCTCCCTGCAGGGCCAGGGCAAGCCAGTAGGGCCAGATCTGGTTTCCTCGCAACCAGGACAGAGTCCAAGGACCTGGGATGAGGTCAGGGTTTGAAGCTATTTAGTAAATATCAGGTTTGGCCTGAACAGGTGGGGGCCACAACGGATGGTTTTTGGGGGAGGGCACAGCCCACAGGGCACCACAGGCCGGGACCTGCTCACGGGCTCAGCCTTGTCTCTGGTATAGCACCCCAACCCTTGCCTGCACCCCAGCAGACCCTCCTGCGTGTGGGTGCCTGAACCCGCCCGATGCTTTACATCTTTATGCCTTTGCATCCGGGGCTGCCTCAGCAGGACCTGTCCCTGCCTCCCCCCACCCTGCCCCCCCCAAAACCCCCATCACATGCAAACCTACCCCTCTTTCAAGACTCAGCTGGAGGGAGCATCAGCTCTCCCAGGAAGCCTTTCCCAATCCTCCACACCTCCCGCCCAGATAGCCTGGACCCCTGCCTTATCTGCCTGTGAGTCAAACCTTAAACCCCGTAACACTTCGGGCCCTCATTTGTCTGTCTCCCTGAGTGGACTGGATTCCCAGCTCCCGTCATCATGCCTGGCTCCCATGGGGTCCCAGCACGTTTGTTAAATGACTGAATGAACGACTGGATGAGGAAATGAGAGAGTGGTGTGTTAAAAGGCTCAGGGACCCAGAATGGAGAGGAGTCAACCATGGCTCCTCCAAACACCCCCCAACCCAGTCAGCCCAGGGACAGGAAGGGCTGGAGGCAGAGACGGGCGGCCCGATTTCGCTGAAAGAGCTCCTGGAACAGCAGGCCCGGGTCACCTACATTCTCATCCCAGGACCGACCAGATAGAACAAACCACAGGAAAGTTACTTCGTGGTGTAAAATGGGGGTCTTAAGCAATCAATTAACTTAAAAGGGTTTGTAGGCGGTGGTTTACAAAATGAGGCTTGAAAATGTTTGCCGCCCTGCCTGCACTTCTGGGGGTTGCTGACCCGTGGCTAAAGGGACGAAGGCTGTGGACTGGGATCCAAGTCTTTCACCTCCCAGCTTCGTGCACTTTCCTGGGCACGGTCTGCCCCCCATCTTTCCCATCCATCTCTGGAGGACCCCTCGCTTGTATAATAGTCCCACACCAGTGAGTTCCAGTATGTTTGTGTAAGCGTGTAAGGGAGTGTGTTTACAGCTAGAAACATACTTGATATGCCTATTGTGTTCCCAATACAAAGGACAGTAATTAAAGTTCAATCCAATCTTGGCTACTGGAGACGTACAGAAGATAGAGTGAAAAAATCAATGTCAGGGTCATGGGTGAAAGAAAGCTGGAAAACACCATTGTACTTTTCATACCCACACTCTCAACAACCCGGTGAGGCAGGGAGGGCAGAAGTGATTCCCATTTTACCGATGCAGAATGGCCCCAAATAAGCTCCCTTAGGGCGGGAACTATTAATTCTGTGTCCCCGGCACGTGGCACAGGGTCTGCAAGACCCACAGAAAGCACCTGATGTTTACGAAATGGCTGAGTGAATGAAAGAAGTAGTGCTGTAATTACTTGTCCAAATTTGTATAATTCATCAGCAGTGCAGTGGGATAGGCCTGGATTCCTGAATTTCTACCGCACTGAGTTGAGTCAGCCCACGCTTCCTCCTCCAGACCACAGACTCCAAAGACAACACGCACCGCACCGAGGGCCGTGCTCACCCATCCCCCTCCTGCCCGGCTACGCAGGCACCAGATCTCCTAGGAGATCAACCGGAAAGGGGGGCAAAGCGGGTTCCAGCTCCCTAGGCCTGCTGCTGATGGATCACCTGTTCCTGATTTATTTTAAGCTTTGTCTACTTGGGCCATTAACTATTTTTGTAGCTGTTTAAAGCACTCATCCTGCTTGGAGGCAAGAAGATAGACAGTAAAATGTCTGTGGTTTTTTTTGGTAAATATAAGAATTCAGGTAGGAAGTTCATCAAATAAAAACCCTAAACAAGGCCATGAGAGCGAGTGTTTCTTCTAGCAAAGTCCTGTTCCTAGTCCACTGTCTCCTAAATGAGGCATAAGGCCCCACAGTCAGACCCAAAGGCTATTTTTGCCTTTGCCACGCCGAAGAATCCAGGTCTGGAGTGAGCTGGAGTTGAGGGACACGTCCAGTTTAAACACATGGGTGGCCCAAGCAGGCCAGAGAGAGAGGTCACTGTGCACAGAGAGAAGAAAGGCCCAGCAGAAAATAAAAAAGAAAGAGAAGAGTCCGTTTTGATGAGTCAAAGTGAGGGAAGGCAGGTCACCCATAGCGTCCCTGGGGTGTTGGCCCCAGGGGCAGAGGGAGCCGTCAATCACAGCCACAGAAAAGGCTTAGGGGGACTCTCAAAGCTGTGGAATTAACTCTATTGCTGCAGAGCCAATGCGTCTCACCAGCAGCTGAGCAGGAGGCCCTGCGAGGCAGGGGGCTCCAGCCCTTAAAGGGATGAGAGGAATGTAAAGTGTGAAAACATCTGAACCCGCTTCTGCCCGTCCCAGCTGCATGGCCTGGAAAGGGGGGCGGGATTCACAGCCAGGGGCCCCAGCCCCCTCCCCTCCCCCTCCCCCTCCCCCTCCGGTTAATGAAACCAGCATGGGGATCCTAATAACTGATCAAAGCCCATCCAGCTTCCCCAGATGTCTGCTCCCCTGGCTCCGTGCAGAGGGGGAATGATGCCGGGACAGGGAGGGAAAGAAGGTACTCAGAGGGCAAGAGAGACGGGTCTGACCTCCCCCCGATACAGCTGGCCCAGCCTTAGCCTTCCTGGTACAAGATGGGTATCTCCAAGCACAGCGTCCTGCGGTCCTGAACACCGTCCTCCTGGCTCTGAGGGGTGCAGGAGGATGCAGGGGGACGGAGGGTCCCAAGCAAGTGCTTGACTTCCTTCTGAAGTGAGCTTCCCATACTGGTCCTGGACTGAGAGTTTTGCCTTTCTTGCCTCCCTCTGGTCAATAAGGAGGCTGCATCCTTGGTGAATTGCCAGAACCCTTTTAATATCACCTATCATTAAGCCATGCTATGTAAGCACCCAGCTACTTGCCTAGCAGTTGGTTCCTAATCCAAACTGCGAACTGAGTGCCCACATTCACAGGGGGCTGTGCCTAGTGGCTCAGACTGGATCCCACTAGGATTTCTGCTTTCTAGTCAAATGCTCACGCGGCCAACATGCTGGGGACACGCAGACAGAGGAACACTAAGCGCTGAATACATACACGTAGAGACCAGATAAAATGTTTGTCTTGCCTATAAGCCAAGGGCAAAGGTATTTGTGGAACAGCAGGTATGTGTCTGTGTGTGTGGAAGAGTAGGGGGAGGTTACTGATAGCAGTTTGTGCATGTTGTGCGGAGGGGGGTGTTTAAGGTGAGGGTAGGGAAGCTGCCTTCTCCAGTAAACCTAACAGTTTCCTAAAATTGCTGGTGGAGCTACAGAGGGAGAACTCTGTTTGGTGGGTGGTGTTGCCCATGGAGTGTTACAGGAAATGGGAGAACCTGAATGACATTTCAGACGTGGAGAGAGTGCATGGACGACGTGAGAGGGGGGTGGTGTTACCACGAAAATTCTGGGAGGGAGACTGGACTGGCCCTTGCCGGGAGGGGGGGACAATAGCAGAGGATCCCATCAGGATCAGGGGAGGTGCTGGGGAGGTGAGAGGAGGGATTGGGAAAATCCAGGTGACCGATGGCCAGGCTGAGGCAGAGAGGCAGAGGAACGGAAGAGTGATGTAGGCACTGAATGGAGGGACCACACGCCTAGCTCATATCCAGGTCTCCCTGGAGACAATGTTTTCATTA
The DNA here is from genome assembly GCF_949752795.1 of Hyperoodon ampullatus. Classification (NCBI taxonomy): domain Eukaryota; kingdom Metazoa; phylum Chordata; class Mammalia; order Artiodactyla; family Ziphiidae; genus Hyperoodon; species Hyperoodon ampullatus. The sequence continues at coordinate 90,080,440 of NC_136920.1, forward strand.
AACTATCATCGTAGAATTCCCATAGTCCCCGCGACTTGCCCTACCTCTTGGGGCATAAAGTGAGGGTCTGGATCAAGGACTCAGGTGCATCATGCCGGAATTGAGGTACAGGAGGTGGACAGCAGAGGGCGCTGTGACTGATAGTATTTAACAGGGAGCCACCGGAAGGAGGAAGCAGGCCACAGGAAGGACTCCAGTGGGTTGTTGCTTCTGTATTTTCTAAACTTACGATCTGCCTTTAGTGTACAATAAACACAGAGTGACATCCTTACAAGTAATCATGGAGTGTCCCCAGGGACGGACTGGAACAGAACTGAGGGGCCAGAAGCTGCTTAGCTGTCATACCACTTGGCTTGTGCCCAAATAGCACGGGGCCCTAACCATTAATGCTTCTGGACTAAAATGGGAAGAAGAAAAAGCCTCCTTCATTTTTAATAACTTTATTCCCCAAACTTCAAAAATGAAATTGCCAAGTTAAGAACTTGCCTTGAAAAAAAATTCTAATTTATTATAAAGAAGGTCCGGGGCTTGGGAATTTTTTAATGCAGATTCCTAATTTTCCAAAGTGAGATTCTCCTGTGCATTTGAATAGATTATGCTCGGTATTGCTAGCCCTTAGCACAACGGGAACATTATTAAAACGACTGCATGGGTCTCAGAGGAAGGGCCCTGCTTCTCCCTTCCTTTTTCATTTTGGGGACTTTGTAGCAGAGACTGTCCATTTCTACCCGTGGCAGAAACTGGGTTTCTGAGGAGGTGATAAAGAGATGTGCTCAGCAGTCCAGACCTTGATGAAGCAAGTCATACTGGGTCCAAAAGTAATGAGATTAGACCTGAAGGAATGAAGAGGAAGCGGGGGATCCCCTCCAGAGAGCCCTGTTTACGAAGTGATTCCCCTGTGTGCCTGGCCCACACTCCTACTGGGCCCCGCTTTCCTGAGAACACTGAGTGTCAAAGAGCAGCTGATTCGCCAGGACGATGAGCTTCGCCTGAGAAGCGGGGCTCAGCCTCTGACAGCACAAAGGGAGGAAGGCAGGAGGAAGAGCAAGTTCCCCAGAAGAAAACTCGCACGGAAGACATTCCCATGTGGCAGCCACTCCTAGAAGCCCTGAAGAGTGGGGAGAAGGGTGCCCCGAAAGCCAGCTGGCCTCCAAGTCTAGCACTCTGGAGAGAACAGCCCTTCCCCGTGAGTCAGAAGACTCTGCCCTGCAGACCTCTCCCACGTCCTCCGCCCCGCCCATCCCGTCCATGCCCTCAGTTCTCCCCATGATCCCCCCCCATCCTGGTCAGTTTCCTTGGGAACCAGTTTGGCTCAAGGAAGGCCCATGGGAATCTAGCCACAGCTTAGCGGACTAGCCGAGGCCATAAAGACCCCAGGCCTTGGCCTGGTCACTTTACCATGGACACTGAGACTTCATTCCTGGACCGCTGGGGTTACAGGGAGATGTGTGGCATCCCTGGAACAAATTATTCCTTGGCTGTATATGTGAGTATTTTCGATGGGGAGGTTCTGGTGGCTCCTCAGGGAAGAGAGCCTTGGGACAGCCCCTGCGTTGGGCTTCTGCTCTGAGGTCTTGGATGGGGGACTGGAGCCTTCCTTCCTCCCCCAAAAGGCTAGAGCACCTCAGTGGTGGCTTCCGGGGGTGCTGAGCGCCTTAGGGCTGCAATCCCACCTCCCCACCTCCCTCGGCAGCTGGGATGGATGACTCCTCAGCTGTACGCTGAGAGTTAAATTAGGTTTCTCTACTTCACTGCACCCGGATCAGCATTTTTGGACAACACAGGCCCTCGCTGCAGCTCTCCTGCTAATGCCCACCAACCCCAAACTTCTCCCAGCTGTCCAGGAAGGCAAAACAGGGGGTGGGGCCGGAGGCAGAGAGGCAGCCGCCACCAGCTGTGCCAATCCAGTGCTCTCTGACCTCTTGGCCCTACCCTGGTCTGTCCCTGAGCCTTGGGGATGGGAGTGTGGGCCTTGGCACCTACCACCTGCTAAACACAGGCAGTGTCCCGGTTGCCATCCCCCAGTCCCACTGTGGAGCTCGGGGAGCAGCATCCAGCTGCAGAAGAACTGGAGCTGATGTTCCAGCCTCTTCATCAATATCCCAGGTTCCCCAACACTGCGTGAGCAGACAGATGGGTCTGGTCCACTGAGCAAGGATGGTGCTTGTCCCCCATTATGGCCCTTACGTTCCTAGGTCTCCACTGGTCCCAGCCGACTTGGTGCTGATTACAGAGGGCAAGGCCCTGACACAGCTGCACACCTGGAAGCTTTCAAACAGAGGAACTGTACAAATGCCAAGTCCAACCCAACGTCGTTTGTGGAGAGCTCCTGACGTGAACAGAGGGTCTGCTGAAGCTGAGGTCAGGGTGGGGAGGGCCCAGGAAGGAGCACGGAGTTGAAACGTGGGAGCGGGGTCGGGGGTGGGACAAAAGGACATGTGCTCAAAGGTCAGTGCTTCTGCACTTATACAGGGGTCGGAGGCAGTGGGGGTCCGCGTGCCGGGCACCCCATAAAGCGGTCATTTCACGGGTGGATAACGGGATGGATAGGGCAGCACCGTATGCTCACACCAGGCCGCGGGGGTCAGGGCCACAGGACCTAAAGTGATGCACCCTGGGTCTGCGTCTTCGTGTCCTTTCCATACGGCACAGAGCTTCCCTGTTGTCAGGAGAAGGGCTGTGTCTGAAACCCTAAAGAGTGAGGGATAGCAGAGCAGGGCGAAGACCGGCGATGGAGAAAGAATGAGAATGACGGCCTGGCACACAGTAGGGGCTCACTGCACATTTGTGAAATGAATCAAGGAATATTCTAGCTGGCTACATTTCACATTATAGGTCCTCAATTAATAATAATTGAGAAAATAGGGAAGTGCGAAGGTGGAGGCTTCTGTGAACGCACAGACTCAGGATGAGCTCTGAGTCCCAAAGAACCAAGCGTGGAGGGAAGGCACGCACGTGGGACCAAAGATCAGAAGTGACCGGTCTCAAGGACTTCCAGAGAGCGACCCACAGAAGCTGGGCCAGGCTTCCAGAGGAGGAGAGGAGAGAACAGGAAGACAGGGTGGCCTGCAGGAGGTGCAGCCAGCCTGGGAGTCTCGGAAGAGCTCGGGCGGGGTCTGCCGTGTCTGAGCTGAGGGATGGAAACTGGGAACCCAAGGAAAGGATGGGAGAGTGTAGAGAAACAGTCCTGGCCTTTTTCTGGATAGAAGCTGACAGAGTCCTGAAGAGAAGGGAGATTCCTCCAATAGGCAGGCAGAGACCAGTGACGAGGGCGATCTGGCAGAGGAAACCTCTGATCAAGAGTTTTCCCCAAACGCTCAGAGGCAGACTTGATTTACCTGTACCTGGGTCTCCCCGAGTGAGGGGTTCAGTGTGTCTGTCTGACGTCTGCTCTGAGCAGTGAGCGGGGGTGGGAGTGGGTGGCACAGGACCATGACTAGGTGCACCCTGGGGTGCCACGGTCCTCCATGCCGGTGACGGCTCCTCAGGTGGGATCTGAACCCAGGGCTTTGCCAAGTGCGTGACTCCCTTCAGGGGTCTGGCTTCGCCAGGCTCTCTCAGAGAGGCGCCCCAGGCCGGGCAGGGGAAGAGCTGAGGGAGGCCTGGCCCTGCCCTCCGCCCCCGGAAGGCCACCACACCCCTCCCGGCGGTCAGTCGCACTCACCTGTGGGCTGTCCTGGTAGGGAGGGGGAGGGACATTCTGCGTGGCCATCATCGTCAGAGCGGGGGCTGGGGAGGCATGTTGCATCATGGGATGGATTCACATGGAGGATCTGTGGCGGGAGAAACGGGGCCGCACCGTTAATAGCTGAGCGCAGGGAGCCCCAGGGACCAGCGGCTGGACGTGCTCCCAGGCTGGGCCACCAGGACTGACTGGATACAGCAAGGGCTGGAAGCCCTTTGTGGGGGACGAACGAGAGTTAAGGGGAGAAGCCTGGGTGGGGTGAGGCTTGCTGCGCTCCGCTGACTTGCAAGAAACACTATTCACATCACATGTAAAACAACCTGTGCACCCGCACCCCTGCTTTGTTCAGTACCAGCTCTGGCCTGGGGGGGTGGCGGGACTTGGCTGGTGGCAGCTCAGGGGGGTTGGCGGCCATGAGGGCACCCCACGGTCAAGGGTGCTTTCCCTTCCCCAGGCCTCCCGGAGCCGCCACCTGCACCCTCGGGGCGGAAGCCTCAGCCCTCACGGTTCCAGATCCCCCCTCCCTGTCCCCAGGGTCTGCCAGCACCACACTAACCCCCCAGGTGTGCTCACGACGCCCCCTAGTGGTGGAGAGGGACGTGGGGGCGCTGGTTCCTCCTCAGACTCGAGGGTGGAGCAAGTACCCTAGGGCGACCACCGGGAGGTGTTCCAGGAAGGGAAGGAGGTCGGGAACAGGGACCACGGCCACACAGACGTGCCTGCACATTCTCTTGGAAGACTTTCCTTGGCCTTGGTTCAACCCAGAGTTCAACCACACATGGGGCCAGAAGAGCCGCCCGAAGCAAATGGTCCTCTTACAGAGGCGGAGACAGAGGCCAAGAGGAGAGAAGTGTGTGTGTTTGGGGGGGAGGGGAGTGCCGGGGAAGCCGGGATGGACCCAAGCTCTCCAGACTCCCCGTTCCGTCTGCTCTACTGTACCAACCCCCACCCCACCCCATCACCCGTAAGCGAGCTGCCCCCATTGGCCTCAAGGTCTCTTCTTGAATCGCAAGGTGGTGCGTAAGTGGAGACAGCCTGGCAGTGCCACCCAAGGAAACAGAATGCTGAGAGAGCTGTTTAGCTGCAGGAGATGCCCTGAAATATTTAGAGCTGGAAACCACGGCTAATTGCCTGATACAGGAGGGTGCTGATGAGCGGGCAACATTTGAGAGTATGACAGTCAGACCATCCCTCTCCTTCCTTCCTCTCCCTGGGCACCTTGGGGCTCCGTCCTCTTCCCACCTGATGTCCTCCCACCACACCCTCCCCAGGGTCTTCCAAAATGTTCACATACCTGAATTCTGTGGGAGTTTGAGGGAGTCAAAGGGAGGGTCTCCAGGACCCTATGTGGAGTGTGTGTGTGTGTGTCTTGTGTTGGTTCTTTTTCAGGAAAAGGTGGACAGATCAGCTCTGGCTGACCCAAGTCTCCGAAGTACCAGGTGTGCTTTGACCTGAAGTGCACATGTGAAAGCACTGGAAATCCAGACATTCACTCAACGAATGTTTAAGAACTGTGCTGGGGTGGGGAGACAGATGAGAGGAGGCAAGGCCTTCCCCCCAGGGAGGGAGGTGATGGTCCAGCGGGAGAGAAGAAAGTGAACAGAGGTTTCCATGGAGAAGGCACAGGGGGGACGCCTTTTCCTGTGCTGAAACGCCGAGACTGCAGGTAATTCCTCTTTGCCCCACCGCTACCCCTACCTCGCCCACCCTGGCCTCACTTCAGAAGATGGGCCGCCAGGACGTCTTTGCAGCAGAAGCACCCAGGGTCACCCCGTCTCACACACACTAGGTACCGAGATCCAGGCTTTCTTCTGCAAAGAGGCTCGGAAGGGAGCCCTGGGGAAGCCAAACTCCACAGGCGGGGAACCACTGCCTATTTTCATGGCTGGGTCTTGTCTGGGAGGTGGAAAACACCCAAGGAAGGAAAGAGCGGAGTGAAGAGGGTTCGGGGGGGAGGGAAGAGGATATAGACTCCTTGAGACATCAGAAAGAACTTCCAGAATGAAGACTTCTGAGATATTAAATTGGGCGTGGAATCTCTCTCTTTTGGACTCGGAGGGAATAAAGGAAAAAGGGGTATTTCAGGGGTGTGCTAGGCTCAGCCTTTCCTGTGACTCTGGTAGATGAGGTAACTTTGGATGAGGCCTACGGGTACTGAGGCAGGATCCCTTCCGGGGAGCATCAATCTTAGATGCTCCTTGGCCGGAAAAAGCGAACTTCTGAGGGGCTGCAGTGCCAGCAGCCTCCAGAAGGGGGAGCCTGGGGGCAGAGTCTGGAGGCAGATTTTCTCCCCTTTTAGGGGCAACTGGTTCCCTTCCACCTTGGGTTTGGGTCTTTTGGTACCTCATTCCACGGATGAGAAAGTCATTCACGAAGGCAAAGCACAGGAAGCTTAATGAGGAGGATGTGGGGTAAAAAGAGGACTCTTTAGGCTGCATTCTTTTGTTCACTGTCCAATCAATGGGAGGTAGGGTCGTTTTAGAGTCTCTGTCCCTAGAAATACTTGCAACAGCTGGATAGCTGCCCTACCTGGGGGTAAAGAGAGATGGCTAAGAGTAGTCTGCACCCAGAAACAACCACCGTCCAGGCTGAGAAGAGATTTGTCAGTCTGCAGCCTGCTGGACTGTGGAGCAGGGGCCAGAGGCCACGGGAACGATTTTCTGAGGACCCAGATGGCCCTGGCCCCTCCCCCTCTTCCCCTGTGGGGTCACCACAGGCCACTAGGCCACTGCCCCATTGCCCTCTGGGGGCTTCTCCTGCAAGAAAACAGGAGGCCTTTTCATCAGGGGCTTAAGTTTCCTTCCCTGCTTGCTCAGGCCCAGAAGCGTCTGGTAACCTGATGCTGGGGGAGACGCCGTGCCCATCTCCGGAAGCTCGCCCTTTTCTTCACACGCCCCCTCACCCGCACATGCGCTCCTTCCTCCCTCCAGCTGGGCTTGGGGGGCTGAGGGTCCACGTGGGACCATCCCCGAGAGGAGCGTGGGAATCTGACTTCTCTGAGCTGAGGCTCCACAGCTGGGATGCGGGGAACTCCTTGAGCCATCGCTGGGCACCCGGGCCTCTGGGGAAACCTGCCGTGTTTGCGCTTTCTTTGGGAGCGTGGAGGGCACAGCAGGCCTGTCCAGGGCCTCCGAGCATTTGTCTGCGGCCGGAGGCTGCTCCGCCCTGTCCAGGGGCCCCAGCCCTGTGTCACCAGACACCAGGGCACTGGAGGGAGCACAGCCAAGACGCAAATGGAGGACACACGAGGAATGATTTACCACCGAGAAATTTCCCACGTCAAAAGATTGTTTTTAACGTTGAAAACCTTTCTTATATGGCAGCTAGGAGGGAAAAAAAAAAAAAACCAAAACCCTAATGCAACACTCAACCCCAGAATGATATCAAAGAAAAAGTAATTTGTCACTGACATTATCTTCAAAAGGAGCTAAAACTGCCATTTTCCAGAGCTTAGGAGCCGAGGAAGGCAGTGTGCACAGTCTGGTGGTGGCTGAGGGGGCCTGAAGGACACCCCTCAGGAAGAGGGGAGGGGCACCCCGGGAGCACCCACTCCCTCTTGTTTCCTCAACTCCAGCTCCCCAGCCAGGTGAGGCCCCCCACCTGGAGCCCAAATGCCAGCGTGTTGACAAACAGGCTTAGAAAAAAGATCCAAGCTCGTTAGGAAGGAGCTCATTAGGACTTGTTGACATGAAACCCATTAGACCAATTAACATTCCATTAACGGCCTGGGGCACCCAGGGGTTAACGGTGCCCCGAAGTAATTGGGCTGGGGTGCCGGGTTGGGGGCTCAGGGCCTTACGGATGAGAAACAAAGTCTAATTGGGAACTCTTGGACCAGCCAGCCCCACAGCATCTGTTCTTGCTCCCTGACCCTGGCTGAGCCTCCACTGTAGGGCCTGAGGTAGGAGAGGGGATGAAGGGACCAACTTCCCTGTGGCTCCGCACTGTCCCAGCCCATCGCCTGGAGACTGGGCGGGTGGCTGGCACAGGATAGGGTGGGGGGACGTTTCCACCCTCTTGCACTCTGATGGTCTCGTTTTCTTCATCCACCCCTCCCTTCCCCTCCCCCTCTCCACACCCCGCTTCTGGTCCAGTTTCTCTCTTAGCCCCGGGAAGTAAGTCTCCTCTCCTCTCCTGGATAGGTTTTCAAAAATGTTTCCCACTCTTACAGAGCCTCTTTGGAGAAGTTAGAATCCTTGAGGGCCCAGAGCCTAATTCATCTGAAGAGTGCTGTAAGTCAGGGCAGAGGAGTCGGGGAAGGAGCACTGGGTCTGCTCTCCTTCCTTCCCTCCCTCCCTCCCTCCTTCCCTTCTTTCTTCCACATCAGGGCAGTTAAGAGGCAGCAGTGAGGCCCCCTAGGAGCCCTTCTGGACACACACTAGCAGTATTTTATCATTTGCCTTCCCTTGCTGCAAGAAGAGGCTGTGGAAGTCTGGGCCTCATCTGTAAACTCCCATGATCAGACAGAGCCTGCGCTTAGGGTCAAAAAAGTCTGGATTCCACAGGCAGCTCTGCCATTTCTCTGTGCGACCTGCACAAGTCACTTTCTCTCTAGGTCTGCAAAATGAGGGAATTCACCAGAATATTCTGAAAGTCTTTGCCCATGGTTAGCACTGAACACAAGCTCTGCTGAGTAGAATGGAAATATCTGAAGCTCCACTCCAAAGGCTCCCTCATTTGAGAGTGAGGGAAGGAGGCCCCTGAGGCCAAGAGAGCCAGGAGCCCTCCTCCGAGTACCCCCAGCCCAGGAGCCCCCAGGTGGCTACCACCCCCTCCCCCAACCCCAGGTCCGCCCCTCTGAGCAGCTGCCCAGGCCTGGGTTCTGACGTCTAGACAGATTTGCAGGAGGCTGAAATAACACCGTGAACTCAGCAGGAGGGACCAAAAAGCTGCATTAGTAACCTGGCTGGCTTCAGCTTCTCCCCCGGAGCAGCCGCCTCAAGTCTGGCGCAATGCCGTTTATTTTCCTTCCGCGGAGAGCCTGGTCCAAAATGAGTCTCTGGCCCAGCTCCCTTCTCAGAAGCTGCCTGTAGGTGGCGCCGCGGAGCCCCGCTTTAATTGCATTATATAATATAACCTGTTTACTAAATCATGTAATCAGTCGCTTTAGGATTTACAGCTTCGGATGTGTACAGAGGATTGGACTTTGAGTCAAATTTAAAAACAAATAAGAACGAGAGGCAGCTGTTGCTGATAGTGTGATATTCATCTTTTGGAAACAAATTCACCCCACTGCTATAAATTATGCCTGGAAAAAAAAAAGTGTTGGTGGTGGGAAGGAGTTGGCTACGGCTCCTCTGCTGGCAACTCAGAGCGATGAATCTTGAAATAACGGTGTCAACCTGTCACTGATTTCATGTGACTCTGTGGATTTATCCAAAGAAACGCAGGCGTGCGCACACACGCACGCGCGCGCACACACACACACACACACGCACACACACACGCCAGGTCTCTTCCCAAAACCCAGTAAGGGTTAGAAACCGCAGCTGAGAGCTGAGTGGCTAAAGGAACTCGATGGTCTCTGAGACTTGGTGCGTGGAGTCAGTATCGAAGTGACAAGGGCGAGGCCAGTGTGGGGATGGAGGGGAGGATGGAGGGGAGAGAGAGGGTACACACCTGTGGGTGGGAAGCTTCAAAATGTGAGGAGGTCTGGTGGAAGTGTTTCAAAGTGAGGGAGAAGTGAAGGGTCCTGTGGAATGGGAAAGGGCCAGCCCCCCAGGAGCCACGCCCTCACAGCACAGCAAGCGCTGGACCTGGGCCTTTTCACCGCAAGTGTTCTGGGAGCTGGGTGGAAGCTCAGGGCCCGAGGTGACAGGAATGCCGTGGCCTAGCGGATGCTGTTCCCCCGCCCCATCTTTCTGACCTCGGGGTGTTGGGGGCAAAGAGAATCCTCTAGTCTGAAAAGCCCAGGCTTACAGTAGGGGCGTGGGAGCCAGGAGGGTAACTGTGTCTACACTGAAGGAAGGACGGTGGGGAAGAGCTGAGCAGGATTTGCACTCAGGATCAGATCCCCGGCTCACTCGCTGTGCTGCAGGCTGGCTGGCTAAGAGGTCACACCTCCCCCATTACCCGGGTTCCGGGGGCCACTGCACCAGGCACAGAGCCCAAGTCCTGACAGAACGTCCCAGTCAGAAGGGCCACTTCCCTGGTGCCCCTCCGGTTCCTGCTTGGAACTCTCAGCGGGAAATAATTCTCTGCTGACTCGAGAAGCAGCAGAGATGACAACCAAGACAGTAGGTGACTCAGGCCCCTTGGCCACCCACAGCCCTCTGCTCTGATTGTGCTTCACTACTTTTCTGAGAAGCCCACTTGGGAGGTGGTCCAGGTCACGCCCTCTCGTGATGGCGCTGGTCTCTAGGAAACAGAGGAGCCAGCAGGGGCCAGCATGAGTTTGACCAGGTCTGCCGGCTTCCGCCTCCCTGCGAGATGGGAAATCGCCCTCTCTCCCCACCTCTCTCCTCCTTCAGCCCTGAGCCACCACGTGGTCTTTGGAAGGGGTGGGAGCCGACTGTGAACCGCCCCAGCAGCGAGGCCCCCTCCTCAGCCTGTCCAAGGGCCTCCCCCTCCTCCCCCTCCCCGTGCCCAAGGCCATTTTGCTCTTTGCTCTTTATCTGGCATAACAATATATCCCCCGTGGGGGCGGGTCAACGGGGTCATTTATGCGCTCACGGACCTGGGGATGAGCTCACTGGGAGACCCAGTTCTGGGAGGAAGGGGATTATACTCCACCTTGGATCCCAGTGTGTCCACAGTGTAGTGGGGGGAGCTTCATGGTGACATTCCCTGCGTGGGGTGGAGCTGTTGGGAATCTCAGACCCATGTCAGTCACCCTCCACACCCCTGACTGGGTTTCCCAGGGAGAAGCCCCGTCCTGGCCCACTGCCTCTGATTCATGGGGGCCCCCCGGCACATCAGGGCCCAGAGTCAGGGCTGTAGCTTTCTCTCCTTTACTCCCCCAGTGCAGCTCGTTTTCATTTTGGCTTCAAAAAAATAATGGACCAGGGGCTTCCCTGGTGGCGCAGTGGTTGGGAGTCCGCCTGCCGATGCAGGGGATGCGGGTTCATGCCCCGGTCCGGGAAGATCCCACATGCTGCGGAGCGGCTGGGCCCGTGAGCCATGGCCGCTGAGCCTGCGCGTCCGGAGCCTGTGCTCCGCAACGGGAGAGGCCACAACAGTGAGAAGCCCGCGTACCGCAAAAAAATAATAATAATAATAAAAAAATAATGGACCAGGGTCAGAGTTAGGATAGCAGCCCTCACTCTGGCCCTGGCATCTCTCCTGCCTGCTCTTGCTTCTCACACGAAGACCAGAAAGTGACAGAGTCTCCCGCTTTCCTCCCTGCCTTGGCTGTCACACCTTTTCTGGCTTCAAAAAGCCACTGATATATTTTACAAACTGAAACAGCAATTTAATTCCCCCTGATAGCGGCAATTGTCCATTAGATCTTCCTACCGAGGAGCTTAACAATAATTCCTTTCATCTGACTGCTTGCTTCTTCTTGATCTGAGAATCAATCCCATAAATAGCAGGCAAGAGTTTTCACATTACTCTCCCTCCCCAGCTTTTAGCATTCTGATGAAGATTCTCATCTCCTCTTTAAGCACTTTACAACTTGGCAATTTTTCCCCCTTTGGTTCCTTTAAACAAAATAAAACAAAAAAACAGAAAGGGAGAAAAAAAAAGCATGCTAGCTATAAGGGTAAGCACAGCCCTGCATTCTTCTCACAGAGAAGTGGTTTGCAGCCTCTCCTGCTGGGAGGCAGGGGGATGACAGCAATGACCTCTAACGGTCACCTCAAATCTGCCTTAAAGCAAGTGCTACTCTGCCCCAGAGGCACCATCAGTCTGGTCCTAAATTTCACACTCACCCACAGTTGGGTTCTGCTTTGGCCAGTGATGCTCGACTTAGAACGTATTTTCCCTTTCCAGGAACCCCCTCCCCTGTCACTGCATCCCAAGAATGGGGGTCGGGAGGCCATCGCTGGTTCCAGTCACTGAAGCCTCTCCCCACTCCCATGACCAGCTTCCCGCCCATCCCTCAGGCAACTCTCGAACCTGGAGATAGGACTCTGCCCTCTCTTTTTCATCTCCAGCCCCCTTCATCTCTATCCAAACAGTATGAGTGGGAGAGGTGGGGAGGAACAGAGAAAGGAGAGAGCTTGAGGCCTTTCATTCAGTTATTTTTCTTCTCTTTCAAACATCCAGGCAGCCCTAGTGGTCCGGGGCAGAGGAGGGCCCTGCAGCTCTGCCGTGGGAGCGGTGCAAGTGGATTGCCAGGGCAGCTGGGAGCCCCGGGCTTCTCCCCTGGGGCCCCGTCACGTGCTCCGTGTCTGCACACATGTGTAGAGAAACAAATCTAAAAATGAACCCAGGGACTGAAATCCCCCTCGACAAACCTGATTCCCAGGTTTATTATTATTTGTCGAGAGCTGACGGCAACTGAGCTGAGAAAACAACTTGGGCTGGGTCCCTGAGGCTCGCAATACAACAGAGACAGACAAACAGCTCAGACGCTGGGGACCCCAGTTGGAAGGAGAGCTTCTGCTTCTGCTGCCCCACCTGCCTGCTCCCTCCCATCAGTCTTTCTCTTCTTGGAGGCAGTTGCCTTGGAGGCTGCCACTCCCTGGGCGCCAGGCCAGGAAGAGGAAGGAGAGCAGGAGAAGTGAGGGACCAAGAAGGGGAGGGAGGGGTCTGGGTCGGGGGGGAGTCCACAGAGGTAAGGGACCCTGGTGCCTATCGGGTGTGTCACCCCCAATGCTCTCAGATTCTCCTGGAAGCAGAGGATGCTAAAAGGGTCAGCCAGGCCCCTTTTCTCTCTGAGAAGGACTGCACCACGTCCTCTGGCTGGATGATATCTGGTTCCATTTTTTTAAATTGCCTCCAGAAAAAAAAAAAAAAAAGGTCAAGAATCAGGGCTGTGGAAGCAAAGTGGCCCTTTGGGCTCAGTTTATCATTGAAAAGCCACTCATCCCTGATACTCCCTGACTCAGCCAACAGCTGTCCTCCCCCTGGGTCTCTGTGGGGACCCAGGTGAGCTCGTGAGAAAAAGGTAGGGGGACCAGGTAGAGTCCACAGTAATGAGGTCAACTTGTGGGACGAAAGGACGCCAGCTGGGCTGCTTCAACCCTTGGTCCTCACTGCTGTTTGGAACGAGAGCAGGCACGCTGGCTCTGTGTTCCTGACCCCTCAGAAAGGCAGCCCCGGTGGGGAGGGGGAGAAGGGGAGGATGGAGGCTGCCACTGAGAGGTGGTGATGCCGGGCAGCGAGTCCATTCCTGGGCATCACCACCCAAGCCCCAGCTGAGCAGGCAAGCCCTGTCTACCTCCTGCGAAATGTTTCCTCCACGCCTCTTGCTGTGCTTCTCTGCTGGCAAGGCCCTGTATATTACACTACTGCACCCTTTCCTTCATCAAAACTTTGCTCAGAAGCCTACTCCACGAAGCCTTCTTTTTTTTTTTTTTTTTTTTTTTTTTTTGCGGTATGCGGGCCTCTCACTGTTGCGGCCTCTCCCATTGAGGAGCACAGGCTCCGGACGCGCAGGCTCAGCGGCCATGGCTCACGGGCCCAGCCGCTCCGCGGCAGGTGGGATCTTCCCGGACCGGGGCACGAACCCATGTCCCCTGCATCGGCAGGCGGACTCTCAACCACTGCGCCACCAGGGAAGCCCTCCACGAAGTCTTCTTTACTTTCCTCTCCTGGACCGTGCTCTCACTGGGAGCCCTGCTGCTGGGCAGAAGGAGGGCACGTAGCACGATTTAGCACGATGCGTGTTTCTATGTTATGGAAAAACTACTTCCCGGCCACGTCCCATCTTGCCCGTGGAACCCTCTGCTCCCCAGCAGACAAGATCATGGCTTTGCCTTGCATTTCATTCTGGGGGAAAAAAGTCTGTGCAATATGATTTCACAAGGTCTACCTCCTTACAGAGCCTGGATAGATATACAATTACAATTAGATGTCTTTGGTTTACTGTTAAAATATCAAAACAAACAAATCTGGGACGGATAAATCTTTAAGCCCCAGCAATCACTTACACCTCAGTGAGAATGAGTTTGTTTCCCTGGAGCCAGTTTTGCTCAGGGCGAGATGATACCCAGAATTATTAACGACTGCCATTTACTGAGCCCTCACCATGCACCAGGCATTATGCTAAGCTTCTTTCACAGATAACCTTGTTTATTTTTCCCAACAACCATATGGTGTAGGTGTGATTGTTGTCTCCTTTCAAGGATGGGAACACTGAGGCTTGGAGACATTGAGAGTTTCCAAATGTGACACATGGCCTGATTTCAGAGTCTAAACGGTTAACCTAGAGGTCTTGGGGCGGAGGTGGGGAACACCAGCGGAGGGGCAGAGCCCTGGAAATGCAGCAGGAGAAGGACAAGGCTGACTGTGGAAATACTACCATCTGCAGTCAGGACACCCAACATGGGCTGCTCCTCACTGCTTTTTTTTTTTAATATTTATTTATTTGGTTGCGCCTCGCTGGCCCCCCAGTTGCAGCCCGCGGGCTCCTCAGCTGTGGCATTCGAACTCCCAGTTGCAGCACACATGTGGGATCCAGCCCCTCGACCAGGAATCGATCCCGGGCCCCCCCGCACTGGGAGCGTGGAGTCCCAAGCACTGCGCCACCAGGGAAGTCCCTGTCCGTCACTTCTACATGCCCCGAATTTCCAAGAGTCGCATTGTATCGACACACCTAAACGTCCCCCGTTTGCCAAATTCGGGCTTTTGTACCTCACTAACGAGCACGCACTTTGTGCCTGCAGATGGTGAGGCCTCCTAACAGCCACCGTGCATTTCCTTCAGCCCTGTCTTCTTTGGACAGCAGGGTGTGTGCAAATTTATTTAAATACTGTATTGCATTTGCTCTTATTATTGCATAAAAATGAGTGGAAGATGGAAAACAAAGTGCTGATAGCAGCGATAAGAAGTCAGGGCCTCATAAACTCGCTGCAACCAAGACAGGGATGCTTCCATCATCGCTGAGAGAGGCAGGTCTGAGCTTCCATCGTGGACTCACTGGACTGTGGGTTCAATTATGAAGGGAAAGAACAAAATTCGAGAACGAACGTGAAATGATGGAACACATGGTTGAAGACTGCATGTAAAAGGCAGTGTGTAGGGCTTCCCTGGTGGCGCAGTGGTTGAGAGTCCGCCTGCCGATGCAGGGGACACGGGTTCGTGCCCCAGTCCGGGAAGATCCCACATGCTGCGGAGCGGCTGGGCCCATGAGCCATGGCCGCTGAGCCTGCACGTCCGGAGCCTGTGCTCCGCAACGGGAGAGGCCACAGCAGTGAGAGGCCCACGTACAGCAAAAAAAAAAAAAAAAAAAAGGCAGTGTGTAATGGGGAATTTGATCAAGTGTCTCAGCTGTGGGAGCAGGACGCTGGAGCTGGAGCTGGGTGGAGGCGGGGCTGTCTGTGCCCTGACACCACACGCCACAGGCAGCTCCGGGCCAGGCCTCTGACTCACACTGGCTGGGATTCAGGCAGTGTCTCCTTCCCGAGCTGCGGCCCAGGTGGGGCGGGGCCGCGTGGAAGGGGGCATGCAGTCAGCCGGCTCCCTGTGACTGTCTCTGCTTGGCCTTTTCTCCCCACCCCACCCATGGTTTTCCGGGGACCACCCACAGCTGAAAAGAAGTCCCTGTTCTGGAGAGAAATACGCCGTGACTCACAGGTTAAGGGGCACCTGGCTCTATCTTTGGAAAGCCTGTCCAATTGGTCAGCACTGGCTTTTTTTCAGGTTGCGGGCACCCCATCCTTAGGGAGCATCCAGTCCTTGTCATATTTACCTGGGTCCTGACTTTATCCCTCTGCAGAAGCCCTTTCCTGCAAACCTTCTTTTCAGAGTCACTTCCTTCCTCTCTCAGCCCAGAGGTTCCAGGCAGCATTCTGAAAGGGCAACCAGTAAAGACATCTTCGCAGGCCAGTAGTGGGGTTTTTACCCACACTCTCCGAAGCAGGAAGCAATTAAACGGAAGTGCAGAGGACCAGAGCGAGGACCAGAGCTGTGTTCTACCTCCCACTGGCTTCTGGCTGTCCCCTGCCAAGCTCTATCCCCTTCAACCTCCAGCCTTGGAAAAGGGTCTATAGTTCTCGGGTTTCTAACAGGGAAAACTTAGTCATATGCTGGCCCTTTCCACTGCACTCAACCAAGGAGAAGTGTTTCAGATTAGCGCAGAACCTCTGAGTACTAGCAGCTTGTCTGAAAATTATCACGCGCATCAAACCTTAATTCTGCCCTTTGCAGTGAGAACCCATTCCCTCTCATCATGGTCTCAGTGGAAAGAAAGAGTCCTGCCTTCAGTATAGAATCTTTGTGGACTTGAAGTTCAAGATTGTGCCTCTACTTGTGCCAGTAAGACAGACCCCAACTCTCAGGGCAGGACAAGGACAGGAGGGGGGTGCAGTGGGGAGGAGACAATTTCACACAGTGGACTCTGGCCCTGGGGGACCAATGAGGGTGCTCTGACTTAGAACAGAGAATGACCTTCTGGGATCTGAGCGCTTGTTGATCTGGGTCTTCCAGTATCTGGCCGGTTCAGGGAGAAGGAGTGCAGCATCTCAACTCCCAGATCTAGAGATTCTGTCCAGAGCAGATGGATCTGGGTAGGCAGGGGAGCTGCACATGAGGCATCTGCTCCCAGAGCCCATCTCTGGGGGAGGGGAGGAAGAATAAATGGGAATTCTTGTCCAAGGTGCCTCCCCAAGGGCACAGGTGGTCTCAGGCTGAGGCAGATCCCTGCTAACAGCAGGCCTCTCTGATCTCTTTTTTAGGGCCTGGCTGTCTCAGGTCAGAGCATCTGCTCTGCAGCATTGGGACGAGAAGTCTGCTGTCTCTTTGTTCTGGAATTCATAAAAGTGAAAAAAAGGATCTCACCTAATGAGGCCCTTGCCATGGTGAGGGATCATTTCATGGAACAGGAGCTGTGTGTGCATGTGAGCTGAGAAGGTGGAGAGTAGAGAAGATGGGCAGAGGGAGATGAAGAGGGAAAAAGGCCCATGTAAGAATGATCTGGAAGGTCAAGGAGAGAGGTCCCCAGGGGGGACATTCAGGGGATGCTGAAGAAATTTGAGGTTTCAGGGAACTGTCTTGGGAGGCTGGCCGCTATGGCTGCCCTACAGCTCGACCTCAGCTTTCCCCTCACTCCTCATTCTTAGCTTCTTCCCCAAGCCCAGGAGCAGTGTTGGACCCAAGGCTCCAGAGCAGATTGCCGGAGGGCTGGCGGAGCATCACGGGTCTGACCGCTGCCCCATACAGAGGAGAGATCCCATCCAAGTCCATGCAGCAAGTTGAGCCGGCGTCCTAACCAGAACCCAATAGTCATTTACTGAGCACCTACTACGTGCCAGGCTCTGCGCTGGGCAGTGGACATTCCAGAAGAAGAAAACAGAGACAACTGAGTGGAATAAATAAAGATATGAAATGAAGCAAGATAGGTGACTTCAGATTTAAAGGGATCCCAAGGGCTAAGGAAGAGAAATAAAAAAGGAGCAAACAAAAAAATCTCAAGCCTCAGCACGTAGTGGTGAAATTTCAGAACTTTAAAAAGAAAAGAAAGCTAAAAGTAGATTCTCACTGCAAGACTGGAAATAAGAAGGTGGTGGAGTAGCACCATCAAGATCTATGAGAAAAAGGTGTTGAACTTGGGACCTGATCTGTGTTCTATCAGTCAAGGTCGAAGACAAGATAAAGTCCATTTTGGACACATGAAGACTCAGAGTTTACTTCCCTCCCATCAATATAAAAATAACTAGAGGTGGTATTCCGGCAAAACAAAGAAGTCGGAGGAAGAAGACCACAGAAAACAAGATAGAGCAGCAGCCCAATGGGAGGGAAGGCAGCTGGAGGGAATGAGGGGTGGCTGTCAACCTGGGGGCCCAGGAGATTCCAGGCCACAGTCAAGTGGTGATGACAAGATTCCATTCCCTTTTCTGTGGTCAAATCACACGATGTAGTTTTGTGGCTGAATAACATTTCCACCTTATAATCAACCTAGAGTCGATTATACTAAATAGTATAACACTATGTACTATATATGCATTGTATTATATGTAATACTATAGACTAAAAATAAATAATATCAAATATAGTGTGATCAAACTAATACAAATTGGAAGGAGAAGAACATGTGCTCATCTCCCCAGCTTCCACAGGGGGGAGTTCATAAATAAACACATACATTAAAAAAGAGGGACTGAGGGACTTCCCTGGTGGTCCAGTGGTTAAGACTCTGTGCTTCCACTGCAGAGGGAGAGGGTTCGATCCCTGGACGGGGAACTAAGATCCCATGTGCCGTGTGGAGCGGCCAAAAAAATTAATAAATAAAATGAAATATATTATAAAAAAAAAGAAGGACTGACGCATATTATATGACATAATAACCGGCCACAAAATCAGCTAAATCAGAAACTGTTCGTCAGGGGTTGACTTTGGATGGTGAACCTAGTGGGTAGAGGTGTGGGAAAGAAGGGAGGCTTTTTAGAATACTATGCAGCAGTCAAAAATAATGGAGTAGATCTATTTATTTTGACCTGGAAAACTCTCCGTTATATAGCCTAGGTTAACAAAGCAAGTTTTTAGAACAGTATTGAAAACATAATATTTAACTGTGTTCAACTAAACACACAAACCAATAAGATGCAGTCCCTGTCCTCAAGGAACCCCCATCTGCAGCCCCTCTCTGTGTCCTCTGCCCTACACCAAGTGGCCCGCTTCTGGATCGTCTCCCTCACTCAGATTATTGCAAGATGCAGATCTCTTTCTGTCCTAGGGGAGAGCTGTTTTCTGTATGTTTCAAGTCACGAATGCACGTTCTTGACTACAAGTCATCAGTCCAAAGACTGGCCTGTATGAAGCTGCCCAGGAGAGGAAAGCTTCACACACAAGTAACTGGTGGGGGGAAAGCCAAGTGGGGAAGGAAAATCTGAAAATTACAGATGCCGAGGCTAAAAGGCACCTCACAGAGCTCTGGTCCACCTCCCTCACTCACAGATAAACATACGTGGGGCCTGATGGAAGGTCGCTCCATTGAATTAGCGCCCAGAAGAGGGCTTGCTAAGAGCCAGAGGCAGGAAGGGAGCCTGTGAGATGCTGAAGGCTGGAGTGGAGGCCTGATGCCAGGGCCCCGCAGAGAAGCCCACCGAGAGGTGGCAGGGGTGTGTAGGGCTGGGGTCCACTTCAGGAGCTGCTCAGGGAGCAGATGGCTTGGACTGGATCATCCTTCCTTAGTGTCACGGAAGCTGGAAAGAAGCAGCTTCACTGTGGGCAGGAGGGAGCACACTGGGGAGGGGCTGGGAGCGGAGCTGAGGTTTCCTGAGCGTCCACCAGGTGCCAGACTCACGTGAGGTGCCGTCCAGCAGTTACAGCCTTTCACCCTCACACAAGCCCTGTGAGGTAAACGTGATTATCCCAGTTATCAAGACAGTGACGGTTAGAAAACTTAAGTCATGTAACTTGCCCCAAATCCCACAGCCAGCAAATGGCAGAGCTAGAATCTGAGCCTGGGCTGGTCTGTTCCAAAGTCCCTGCTCAAGGAATCAGAGGGCGTCGATAAATATATGGTAACCAATTGATGTGACAAGTGTCTTTCCCAAACCGGGATACAGCTAATCCTTTTTCCTTCCAGAATCCTGCGTATGGACTCAGCCCCTCTACCCAATCCAAGAATATCCAAGCACATCTGCTGGCTCTGGGGGACTAGGGTTTACTGGCCCAACAGGACCCTGAAAATGCCCACCTCGGAGGGGAACAGGATTGGGGCTCGACTTCTCCCAGCTCCGAGCCCTGACGTCGCCTCCGAGGACACGGAGCCTGCTATGTCGGGCGTGGAGGGAGATGGGCTGGGACGGACCACGAGCACGGGGTGGGAGGAGAGAAGCCGGACGCCTGGATCCTTGGTCTCTGGCGCTCAGCTCTGTCCTTGCCCTCCGCCAACCCCAAGGGCACCCTCATCGCTCTCGCCCCCCTTCAGATGCTGTCCCATCTCCCTAGGCACCTCCACCCCCATTGAGCCTCTGACTTCAGGGGGGAGGCAGGCAGGCCCAGGAGAGTATGTATGTCAGTTCGGGGTTGTCGTTGACACGTGGAGATCATTAACGAGGCTTATTTTTAAATTGTAATTGCAAAATGTAAATGCTCCCCAAACTGATGTGTAATTGCTACCCACTCCACCCCAGCCTTTCCCCTCTGGTGCCAGCTTTGCAAGGAGAGAATTAGAAAATAAAAAGGGGGTGGATTATGTAAGCAAAATGATTTTAAAAAAAGAGAGCGAGAGAGCTAAGAATTTAAGTGAGACAGCTGGCGGCTCCCTGATTGCCACACTTCCAGCTTAGCTGCAAAAATTGTCCTTGTCGATTGTACCCACCCAAGCAACAGTGTCAACTGTACTGAGTCCCCGGAACAGATCAGACTGGCACTCCCTTGGCAAGATGGCTCAGTGGTCTGTGTGTGTGTGTGTGTGTGTGTGTGCTGGGGAGTGAGGGGGAAGATCAGGGTGATGTTTGAGGTTGCCTCCATCTCATCCATAGAAGTCTTCCATTCTATGGAAAGACACAACCCACAGCAGGACTTAGCAGTCCGTCAACCCACGTCCATCCTTCCCCAGATTCTACATATTCTCCTCCACGTAGGGAGGGCCGGGGGAACCTCCATTCTCCCAGGCATCTAGACTCCAGCATCCGCAGCATCAGCCTGGAGAGAAACAGGACTCTGCCTATTGAACTACCTCTGGAATAGGTACTTCGGCAGGAGGAAGCTCTTGCCAGGCCCAGAGAAATAACTGGACTTGGGCAACAACACCTGTCCACGCTGTTTCACCAGGAGTCTCTAACCCTTAACCTCCTTTTTCTCTTTTACCATCCACCCCATCTCCGCCAAGCCCTCACCACAGCCACTGTCTGCAGTGAATTCCTTTCCACATCACTGTGTGCACAGGCTCTGAAGATCGTTGAAAAGAATGTCCCCCAAGTGGGCATCACTCCACCCACACTTGGGGGGAAGCCCTGACCCCTGGGATATGCCCTCTTCTCTGGCTTTCACCTCTAGGAGCCCCAGCGTGCTCCCCACCCAGTAACACACCTAAAACAGAGCTCCCCAAACAGCCAGAGGGCACAGGAAGCAGATGGTCATGTCTGGCCAGATCTGCCACTGTCAGACAGGTGGTCCTCTTCAATATCCATGGCTTTCCTAACTACCTGCCTCTGTCCCTCTCCTTCTCTTGAGAGAAACCAGCTTTTGTGAGGAATTTGGCAATGATTACTGCCCCCCCCCAAACGAAGACCGGGGAACTAGAAGGTCATGGTGGCCCTAAGACATCAGGGAAACTTATAAAATCCCGGGTAGGGTCCTTTGGAGCTGGGGCCCCATCTCACCATAACAGATCCAGCCCTTATCATGGTATACTGAAGAGAAAAAAGGCTTGTTTTGGATAACTGGATTTCTAAATCCCTGCCTATACTGATACTTAGGTCTGTGAGATCATGACGTTACTTAAGGGGATTTAAAAAACCCTATCTGATAAGAGGATTAAGTGAGATTCTCTATTCAAAATGCTTTATACACTCTAAGGAACTATTTCTCATAGTTCATCACACATACTTGGGATACAGTTTCCTCCGTGTTCATGAAAAACACTTGGGGTACAGATTCTCGGTCTAAACCTGGACTCACAAATCAGGATCTCTGGTGTGAGGTCCAGGAACTGAGTTTTTTACAAACACCCCCTGGTGATAACACTTGCTCCAGAGGGTTGTACAAGTGTTACCATCGTCGTCATCGTTGTCGTCATGTGCGTAAGCAATAGCCCATCCATATGTAGCAACAACAGTTTATCGTTCATGGAATACATAGAAGAAAAGAGAGGTATACAGGGACGAGGCATAGCCCTCACCCCATCCTCCAGCAGCCGAGCAGAAACAACACAGCGCTGTGCTTTCTGAGGTCGTATGTGCGCTGTCAGCTAATGCTATGGGCTGGTTCTCGAGGTCTTCGGAAGAAAAGATAACCTGCCTGGAGGGTTTAACTTTGTGTTAAAGGACGGAGAAATGTTTCTTACTGTTGGGGTGATCCCGGTGGCCTCTGGGATGGCCCTCAGGAGACTCACTCCCCTCTTCTCACTTCCAGCTGGGCCAGCAATTCTTCCTTGTTGGCTGGAGCCAGTGCACCTGGGAGAAAGGGCAGAGCAGCGCTCAGGAGGGGAGGCTCGAGGCGCAGGGAGCGAGGGGACGCGCTCTGTGCCCCGCTTCTCCCAGGCTGGTGGTAAAGGATACTCCTTGTGCTCTACAGAATTCCTACCACGCCCCTCTCCTCACTGGCTGCTCAGACCCACCGGAGCTGTGTTAGAGCCTAACCCTTGTCTCGGCGGGAAGTGCCCTGTGGTCGCCGTCTGGTCTCCTGGCACCAGGCACACAGGCAGCTCCCTCTCCCGCAAGGGTGGGCAGGTCCCTGAGTGATCCTGGGTCCCGGGAAGCCACAGCTGGCTTCTTGCTTTAAAGTGTAGGGAACTCAGAGAAAGGGCAGCAGTTGCCACCTGCTCAGGTGTGTGGATGAGTTTCAGATGCTTTCCCAGGGGTGAGGGAGGCTTCGGCTGGGAGTCCGGACACTGATGGGGTGCGGGGAGGGAGGAACGGTCAGGAGGGTGGTGGACCCAAAGCCGTGGAAAACAGCCTTGGCCTAAAGGGGGCTTCAGCTGCATGACTGAACTATTTACTTTTCGATTAAAGGGGAGTAATTTTGTTTCTCAATATTTGAAATGGACCAAGGTATCCAGAAGTGAGGTTAGTGGTCAGCGCCGGTATAAGGTCTGGCCTGACACTTCCCAAACATGTCAATTTCTCCTTCTGGATCGAGTTGCTAATTTGACTCCAATGAGGCTGTGTGCTTGGGGCCAGGATGACGGGGTCGTGGGATGGGGGTGGAGGGGGGCTGCTGATACCTGGGTTGCGTTTGCAGGGCTGCCCCAGGGAGTACCTCCAGCCCAGAGCCCCAGCCCTACAACCAGAGGTAAATGCATCTTCAACATTCACAATTCCTTCCTAGTTAACACCATCTTAGTCTCCCTGTAAAAACAACTCGCACCTCAGTAAAGAATGTAATTAGTGACATGGCAACTGGACGAGCTAAACAGTGGCCAGGCTGGGAGCTGCAGTGGGAAATGGAAATTCAGACATTTGCTTGAACAAGACCTTCCCGCTTCCCGGGCGCACACACCTGCACTGCTGGGAGGCAAAGGTGGCAGAGACACAACATCCAGGATCCTGAGTGTGTGAATTCCTGGCCGCAGGGCAGAGGAAGTGGGGGAGCCCGGAGATGGGATGAGCTGAGAGGGGCTCCAAGAGCAGGCAGGGCAGTTCATGAATTTCCATGAACAAAATCTCTCTGGGTTGAAACAAAACCCCCTTCACCACCCTGGGCCCAGGTTCCTCCTCCAAGAGGAGATGACGGATATGAGACACATTCAAAGCGGCAGGAGGCTCAGGCCCCCCTGGCCATTGCCCGGAGAGGATGCTGTGAGCACCAAGGTACTCCCGCAACAGCCTGCTCCTTCTCCACTGGCCTTGCCTGTGACTTCTGTGAGTGCCTCCCTGTTCTCTGCCCGCCCCAGGCAGCAAACCTGAGGGAGAGTCCGCTTCCTCCCTCCCCGAGCCCACCTCACTCCCTCCCCCATCACGTCCCCACCTCCCGCCCTTTCCAGTCCAGTCCAGGCGGAAGGTGGTCTTCCGCCTTTTCACTCCCTGGGACACACCTAGAGAGGGCTGTCATCCCTGGCGACGCCGGCCAAGCCCCTCCAGCTTGTTAGCCGCCCCCAGACTGAGCTTCCCAGTCAGCCGGCTTCACCCTGCATCCACCCAGGGCCTTGTGCGTGCCAGACAGTGCTCAGGATGGGTGCACAGCTGTCACCTCCTACTCCAGAATTTTCAGGGACTCCCTCCTTACAGGCACCTATGGGTGCTCAGTCTGACCCGGCACTGTCCTAACTGCCTTCAGGGCACAGCTTCTACCCTTTACCCATAGGCTCTCTTCCCTCCATCCAAACGCAGCCCCAGACCTGCCCCATAACCTCCCACCGCTCTCACTGGCACAATTCTACATGTCTACCAGGCAAGACCCTCACCATTCTTTTTTTTTTTTTTTTTTTTTTTTTTTTTTTTTAAACTTATTTATTTATTTATTTATTTATTTTTGGCTGTGTTGGGTCTTTGTTTCTGTGCGAGGGCTTTCTCTAGTTGCGGCAAGCGGGGGCCACTCTTCATCGCAGTGCGCGGGCCTCTCACTATCGCGGCCTTTCTTGTTGCGGAGCACAGGCTCCAGACGCACAGGCTCAGTAGTTGTGGCTCACGGGCCTAGTTGCTCTGCGGCATGTGGGATCTTCCCGGACCAGGGCTCGAACTGGTGTCCCCCGCATTGGCAGGCATATTCTCAACCACTGCGCCACCAGGGAAGCCCTGCCCTCACCATTCTTCAGTGTTCAACCTGAACATTCTGGCTTTTGCCTCTACAGCCAGATGTAATTTTACCTCCTCTGTGTTTCCAAGTAGCACCCTGTCTGTCATCCTGTGAAAGCTCTCTCCACGTTCCGTCTCATGCTATGGTTATCTTACAGATCTCTTGTCTCTTTCCAAACTGGAGGCTCCTCTTGGGCAGAGTCCCTGTCTTCTATCTGCATCATTTTTTAGTTTACAAAGTACTTTCATACTTCTTTAACTCTTAAAACAATCTTTAGAGGGCGATATTTCAATATAATAATTTTTATTACTTTTACAAAAATATATATGTTTATTGCACAAAATAAAGAAGAGGGAGAAAAAAAATTTTTTTTTTTTTTTGGCTACGTGGTGTGGCTTGCTGGATCTTAGTTCCCTGATGAGGGATTGAACCCGGGCCCTGGCAGTGAAAGCGCCTAGTCCTAACCACTGGACCGCCAGGGAATTCCCAGAAATTTTCAAGTTAGTTGTGATCCTACTATACAAAGATAACCACAGATAATATGCAGAGTAAAACTCTTCTTTCTTCAAAACAGTATCATTCTGTTTGCTCCGGAAGCAGCATTTTATATTTAGCAACATACCATAAATACCTTTGCATATAAGGGAAATATACACTATAATCCTAGTGACTATGTGGCATTCCATTTACGGATGTACTACAGTTATAAATGTCTATTATTTGTTGTTTAGATTATTTCCAGTTTTTGCTGTTATAAACAAATAATGCTCATTCTTGTAGCTGAGCTTTGCTCCAGACTTGATCATTGTTTTAGGATAAGTTTCTAGATATGGCGTTGCCAAATCCAAAGGTCTATTCATTTTAAAGAATTTTAACAAAGTACTTGCAGAAGGTCACACCGATTTACATCGCATCTGCAGTTTATGAGAGATGCCTTTTTCCCTGCCAGGTAATTGACCCCGTTTTATCGAGGTTGATAACAAGGCTTAGGAAAGTCAAGCACCGGGCTTGCCTAAGAAAACAGCCAGCGAGCAGCATGTCTTCTGACTCCAGACATTTCACTCTTCCAACCTCCCCACTTCTCTTTGCTCTTATATTTCTTACAATCCAAAGGGAGAGGCTGCAGTATAAGTGCTAAGTAAATGCTGGGCTTCCCGAAGGACGAGGCAGAGGTGATGTGCCCTCAGCTCTGGGGTGGGCCACTCCTGGGGCCTCTGCCGAGCTTCGTGTCCCGGGTGTCTGAGACTTATTTTGGCAGATGACAGCTCTGTTCTTGGGTAGCTTTTTACTATTCCCTCCTCCCTTCTTCTGGGCAGATGCAAATTGCTTCAATTTAGACTCCATGTGTTAAGAACCTACCATGTGCTGGGGCCTGGGCATGCAAAGATGAAAAACACACACACACACAAGCTCTCCCTGCCTTTGAGGTGCTCACGGTCTAATGATAGGGACATAACTGTACCCTGTCACGTGTGACAACGCTGCTTCTGGCTGTTGGCCCTACCACCCCTCCTCTGCCAAAGCCCACGGTGCCAGGGGCGGGGGACAGGGCCCAGGTCAGGGCTGTGGAAGGAGGCAGCCCTGCCTGCCTGCTGTGTCCTGCAGCCCCTCCTTCTAACTGTGTCCTTTCTCGAGCTGAGGGGGCCGGAGCTCCGTCCCCATGACCTGCTGCAGTGCCTGCTGTTCTGTCTGCCTTTCTGCTCCAGCTGTACCTCTGCCCCCTGCCCTCACCCTTAGATGGCACTGAGGAGTGCAGCACCTCAGAGGGAAATCACACCCGTTTAGGGGAGAGAAGCCGACCTCCCCCCCGCCACTCAGAGACCAATAAATACGCAGTCAAGAGAGGAAGGATGGTCCCGGCAATGCCAGTGTGCCCTGCGCAGGGCACCGCTTCAGGGCTGCAATCTACATACATTTCCCCTTTCCCAGAACTGACAACTGCCTGGTTCCCACCAGCCTGGAGAAAGCTCCAAGGCAGAAATATAGCCTGTAATCTCTTTCTGTCACGGCCAGCTATTCCTCTGAGCATAACGAAGGCAACTCACAGGACAGAAGGCCCTGGGGAGAATGAAAGACAGTCTGGGCTGGGGGACAAGGAGACTGCCCACGGTCACGGCCACCCTCCCCCACGCTCGCCCACCTTGCCCCAAGGAGGGTCCTGAATGCGCCTTTTTAGATCTTGCCAGAGAAAACCCAGCCCCCTCTGTTTTGTGGCCATACAGAGGCTGGCAGGCAGCCTGTGACACCGCTGCCCTAAGCTTGAGGCTGGGCTGGGGCCCAATTAACAAGCAGCTGGACAGGCAGGGAGGTGGACAGAGAGACAGGGAGAGAGATGCATGGGAAGACGTGGGCCCTGTGTGACCGATAGCCTAGATGCTTCAGGGACAAAGGAGGAAGCAGGACCTTCATCTTGAAGATAAAGTCGCTCTGTCCCCACAAGATCCCCAAGAAATGGAGTGTTCCCACCTCTGCTCTTTAGCTCTGATCAGGCCCTTCCCTGCCTCCTCAAGGTCATTTTACTGGGGCACCCTCTGACCTCTGATGGGTGGGCAGGCTTCCCTAGAGAACACCTCTGCTTGTTTAGCCAACCTGACTTACACTTTGCAGATGAATAGGACAGCACTGAGGAATGAGCCTCTGGAATCTCTGGCCAGAGGCCCAAACCAAAGGCCTGCCCCCTGGCCACTTTGGGGGAGTTGCCCCAGCCTGGTATCCATCCCAGGAGCAAAAAACATCAAAGTCTTTGTCCTCATTGGCCACAGAACCTTGAAAGAGTCCATCCTCACTCTGGAGACCCTCCCAGGCCCTATTCTTGCATAAGTGCAGCGATGGATGTGTGGTTTGCCTCCCAGGACCCTCAGGCATTTCCCCAAGGATATAGGCTCTTCCCACCTCCCTGCTGGGGTGGCTGGTTCCAGCTCTGCCACAGGTTTGCTCTGTGATGTTGCACAAAACCCTTCACCTCTGAATTCTGGTCCACTGCCATCATCATCAATCTTCGTCATTGCTGTCTGTAAAGCAAGAGGCCGGACCTGACAATGTGACCCTGTTCTCTGACTGCTCTTGATCAGCTAATTGAACTCAATTGTCCCAGCAAAAGCCTCAGATTTCACCAGAGCAATGAGACCCATCTCAAAGAGGCCAGATTCCAATCCTCTAGGAAGAGAGGGCCTCCTTGGAGGCTAAAATAGTTTACAGGCTTGTTTATACTGTTTCTCTCCTGCTCAAAAGTCTGTAATGACTTGCCAAGGCCCACAGAGACAAAATCCAAATTTCTTAGCCTCCTTTTTTGTCCTTCGTAATCAGCCTCAACCTAACTCTCTTACTTAATCCCCTGGTCTTTCAAACCTGAGCCTTTTCTCCAGCCGTGCTAGGCTGCCCTGTCTCACAACCCAGCCCACACCATGTCTGGGTCCTCTGCCGCCCTTGCTCAGGCCATCATGCCCCCCTGGTGGGCCTTGTGCCCCCACTTCTTCTCTGCTACCCAGGTCCTAACCAACCCTCAAGTCCTACCTTTCTCTGAACTTCTGCAGTGGAATGAAGTCAAATTCTTGCTCCCCCATCCTATGATTGATTGGCCCTGAATCTTACTCAGTTTTGTGAACTTCTGCCTTCCGTGTTAGTCTAAATCTCCTCAATGGCATCATAAGTGTTTGAAGACAAGACTGGTGTCTTCAGTTTCTCTTATGCCTCCATATTTACCGAGGTTAGTAGTGTGCCCATGTAGATCATCGACAGGATTAGTCTTGTCACATGAAGAGCAACCACTACTGGAAAATACTAACCCAGATCAATGCTTGACCAGTTCAGCTAGGCTTTGCCTATTTAGTCATTATTACTCATTGTCAAAGGCATTACCATTCTCTATACTTCAGTGTGTCTCTGAATTGAAAGATTTGACCAAACCATGGGTTATTTCATATGCCTCTTACACTAATATTAATAAGTGAATGTGGAAGACATAGTACAGTGGGAAAAACTTTGAAGTCAGACAACCCTGGATTCAAATCTTAGATCCCCTCTTCCTAGCTGTGTGACCACCCAACTCACAGGGTGTTTATAGGGATTTAGTGGTATTACATGAGACATAGGATGTGCTCAGCGGATAATAAAGGACTCAGCACTGACACAGACAAAGCCTGTAATAAATGGTGACTATCATTGTTAAGACAATGACAGTAAGAATAGTTTGTTTAGATCTTGTTTGGCAAAATCATACTCATCCTTCAAGAGTCAGCTCTGTAAAGTTTTCTCTCAATACTGCCCTACCCCGCACAAGGCAAGTCATTCCCTCCTTTCTGCTCCCCTGATAACTGGGAACGTCTCTCTTATAATAGGGGTCCCCAACCGATACCAGTCCACAGCCTGTTAGGAACCGGGCCACACAGCAGGAGGTGAGCGGCAGGCGAGCAAGCAAAGCTTCATCCGCAGCTCCCTGTCGCTCCCCGTCGCTCCCCCTCGCTCCCTCCTTGCTCCCCCTCGCTCCCCGTCGCTCCCCCTCGCTCCCCCTCGCTCCCCGTCGCTCCCCCTCGCTCCCCCTCGCTCCCCGTCGCTCCCCCTCGCTCCCCGTCGCTCCCCCTCGCTCCCCCTCGCTCCCCATCGCTCCCTCCTTGCTCCCCCTCGCTCCCCCTCGCTCCCCCTCGCTCCCCATCGCTTCCCCATCGCTCCCCCTCGCTCCCCCTCGCTCCCCCTCGCTCCCCCTCGCTCCCCGTCGCTCCCCCTCGCTCCCCCTCGCTCCCCGTCGCTCCCCCTCGCTCCCCCTCGCTCCCCGTCGCTCCCCCTCGCTCCCCCTCGCTCCCCGTCGCTCCCCCTCGCTCACCCTCGCTCCCCCTCGCTCCCCCTCGCTCCCCGTCGCTCCCCCTCGCTCCCCCTCGCTCCCCATCGCTCCCCATCGCTCCCTCCTTGCTCCCCCTCGCTCCCCCTCGCTCCCCCTCGCTCCCCGTCGCTCCCCCTCGCTCCCCCTCGCTCCCCCTCGCTCCCCGTCGCTCCCCATCGCTTCCCCCTCGCTCCCCCTCGCTCCCCCTCGCTCCCCCTCGCTCCCCCTCGCTCCCCGTCGCTCCCCCTCGCTCCCCATCGCTCCCTCCTTGCTCCCCCTCGCTCCCCCTCGCTCCCCGTCGCTCCCCGTCGCTCCCCCTCGCTCCCCGTCGCTCCCCATCGCTTCCCCATCGCTCCCCCTCGCTCCCCGTCGCTCCCCCTCGCTCCCCCTCGCTCCCCGTCGCTCCCCCTCGCTTCCCCATCGCTCCCCCTCGCTCCCCCGTCGCTTCCCCGTCGCTCCCCGTCGCTCCCCCTCGCTCCCCGTCGCTCCCCCTCGCTCCCCATCACTTCCCCATTGCTCCCCCTCGCTCCCCCTCGCTCCCCATCACTTCCCCATCACTCCCCCTCGCTCCCCATCGCTCTCCGTCGCTCCCCATCACTCCCATTACCGCCTGAACCATCCCCCCTGCACCCCAGTCCATGGAAAAATTGTCTTCCACGAAACCGGTCCCTGGTGACAAAAAGGTTGGGGACCGCTGTCTTATAAGATAAAGTCCGAAGTGCTTAGCCATGAACTTCAGGCTGTATCTCACCAAATTATTATTATGTATTCCTATAGGTGTCCCTCCCATTCAGCTCTGAGCTTCCTGAGCAAGGAGATCCTCACCTTTATGCTTCCAGCTCTGGCCTAGCATCAGGCTCCATGTGTGTTTATTAAATGAGAGAAATGAACAGATGAGCAGGAAGGCCAAGAGCAGTCAAGAGACCTGGGCAGAATTTGACGGGACACAAATTAAAGCCTGGTGATAGGGAATCCGTCATGGAAAGCAAGTGTCCCTTTAAATTCAACTAAGACCAGCCCCCAATTTAAAGTTGCTTAACTTTTCCAGCTGGATTAACTTCCTTGGGGAAACCATCAGCCCTGTCAGAAGCCCTTTGAACATCTCTGCAAAGCCCTGCCTGTCCACCCCTCCTTCCCCTCAGCTGGGCTCAGTCCTTCCCCGGCTGTTCCCCGCCATTCCTTTCCCCAGCGGTCAGACCCTCCAGCTTCGAAGCCCCTGCTCCCTCACCCGACCGGGCTGCTGCAAGACCCTGGGTTCTAGGACAGCCTTCCCAATCCAGAAGCAGGAGAAGGTCAGTGCATCAGGATACAAGCTAATCATTCTTTTTTGCCCCCAGGCAGAGTGAGCTACATTTTCCTCCTTTCTGTCTCCTCTGCCACACCTCAGCTCAGCAACAGCCTCCTAATCAGTCTCCCTGAGGCCTACCCCATCCTCCACTGCCACAGGATGTTTCCAGCAGCTTAGAGCATCCTATGCACAATTCTCTTAGCACTTATCCTGCGAAACTGTGATTATCTCTTTGCCTTCCCCACTAGATCAGATCATCCTAAACTGACTGTGTTTAGAGCTTAATGTGCATTTTGTACATATTAGGTGTTCAATAAATATCGGTTGAAGAAAGGAGTAAATACTTGTATCCGTTCAGCAGAGGAGATGTGGAATGTATGGCACGCAACATGCTAATGTCTCTTACAAAGAATTCTATTGCCTGGCTTTTTATTAATCCTTGCCACAGCCTTATAAAGGAGGTGTTATTAGTCTTACTCCTTCTTCTTCTTCCTCTTTTTTTGTTTTTAATACTTTTTGGCCACACCGTGCAGCATTCGGGATCTTAGTTCCCCGACCAGGGATTGAACCCGAGCCTGCTGCCATGGAAGTGTGAAGTCCCAACCACTGGACCACCAGGGAAGTCCCTAGTCCTACTTTTAAAAGGGGGAACTGGGCTTCCCTGGTGGCGCAGTGGTTGAGAGTCCGCCTGCCGATGCAGGGGACGCGGGTTCGTGCCCCGGTCCGGGAAGATCCCACATGCCGCGGAGTGGCTGGGCCCGTGAGCCATGGCCGCTGAGCCTGCGCATCCGGAGCCTGTGCTCCGCAGCAGGAGAGGCCACAACAGTGAGAGGCCTGCGTACCACAAAAAAAAAAAAAAAAAACAAGGGGGGAACTGAGGTTAGAAAAGCGACTTGCCCAAAGTCATAAAGCTGGTTAAGGTGTGAAGTGAAAAGGCAGAGTTCAAGGGTGGCCTCCTCCGCTCCCCTGCCCACCTGCCCACCTGCTTCCCAGCCAGGGAGGCGATACGAAGAGGCTGAGCTGCGCCTGCTCTGCCTCACTTGGGAAATAAACAAGAAGAATTCTTCTTCTCATCATTTGGTGAGTCGGTGACATTTCGTTTGACAAAGAATCTAGGAAAAGTCTCTCCTGGGACCAGTTTTGGGACTAGGCTGTGATAATATTGCTTTATTGAAAAAGGATGCTAGGAACTGAGCTCCAGATGGCCTTTTACATGGAGTAATTTATGCGGGAAATGAGAAACAATTTTTTTAAAGAAACATACATTGATCTATACATGGTCACAAAGACAGAAGTGATGACAACACACACACACACACACACACACACACACACACACACACACACACACACACACACAAAACCCCAGAGACACTGTTACAGACAAGCAAAGGCATAAATTCCAGTTCTCGGTCACGACCATGGCCACACACCTCGTAAAACACCAAAAGATTGCTACTGTGGTCAGTTCAGAGCCCTGTGTACACGCCCACTTGCAAAGCAGCCTGATGACTGTGACTTCCCCTCATGTCTTCCAGGGAAATTGCGATGTTCCCCCACACGTGTAAATTTCAGTCATTAAGGAACGCACAGGAAGCATGACATTGAAGAAATTAATCTCTCCGTGCCTCCCTGCCCTTCTCAGGGCCCTGTTCCCTCCCGATATGATCACACTGCATCTGGAGAGGCTGCCAACCGGATGACCTGCGCCCCAGGCACAAGTTCCCCACTCCGGATTCACACCGCCTGCCTCACCGAGGTTTCAGTCATAACCAGCACCTGGAAGACAGCAAAGGAACCAGAACAAGGCCAGGAAATGAAAGGTCTGTAAAATTCTCATTCAGATGTCTCTCAGAAATGAATCTCAGATATGGCAAGGATGGGAAAGGGGTTTTATTTAAAATATCTTCCTCCCTAGGCTGCCTGTGAAGGGCTGGGATTCGAAAGGATACCTGAAAGTCAGGAATTCCCCTCCAGCCACGGTGATTTTGACCCATGGCTGAGAGCTGAGAGCAGCACCCAGGATCCCTGTTCTTGTGGGATCAGCAACTGAGAAACTCAGAGAGGCCAGGAACCGCACTGGGAGCCAGACACTTGGCTTCTGTCCATAACCCTCCTGTATGAGCTCAGGGTGTGACCCTGGGCACATCACCGCCTGGGCCTCAGTTCCTCCATCTGTAAAGTATGAAGGTTAGGACTGGATGCTCACTTCTGCTGTGGTCTCATTAGGAGACCCCTTTCTCTGCCTTGGCCAGGTGCTAACTAGACTTTGCACACCTATACGTACGCACAATGGTTATACATCCCAAAGCATGTCCAGCCACAGCCGTTAACATTTTGCTTGACCTTGACAGTAACTTTGTAAAGGTGGTAGTACTGGAATCAACATACACATTTTACAGATGGAATAATCAAAACTGAGACTTAAAGTGTCTTGGCCAAGGTCACAAAAAGAATCAGTATTCATTCAGATTACATGAAATTCAAATCTTCCCTTGGACATTACTTCCTATTAAAAGGGAAAAAATGTACAGCATACCTTGGAAACGCTTAAGTTTGCTCTGGAAAATATTTGTTTCTATTCTCTAGGTTGGACTTGTTAAGTATAATAATAACTGTGATTTCAAAGCTTCTGCTGCCTTTTTGCATGGCATAGGGTGGAGGCCAAGGGCAGATGCTCTTTCATTTAGGAAAAAGATTTAACGTCTTCTGGCTAT
Source organism: Hyperoodon ampullatus (assembly GCF_949752795.1). Lineage (NCBI taxonomy): Eukaryota > Metazoa > Chordata > Mammalia > Artiodactyla > Ziphiidae > Hyperoodon > Hyperoodon ampullatus. The sequence goes on from NC_136920.1 coordinate 90,113,397, forward strand.
TAAAGAGGAGGCCAGGCCTACTCTGGGAGGGGAAAGATGAAAGAAAAGGGAACTCAGTTGTTATCCACTCATTCAAAAAAATGTTTATTGAGTGTCTGCTATGTGCCAGGAACTGTTCACAATTGTTAAAAAAAAGATAAAAATCTCAGCATTCAATGGGTTTACATTCTGGTCTGGGTGGAGATGGGAGCAGTGGACACACAATAACAAGATAGTAAGGAAAATATACAGGGTCAGATAATAAGGGCAAAGGAGAAAAGGTAAATGAAAGGAAGCAGAGTATGAGGACTTGAAAGTTCCCCCACTAACTTCCTCGCGAATCTAGGCCAGAGTCTTACGAAGATGGAGAAGCATAAAACTCAGAGCAGAAGGGAGAAGAAAGAAGGTGTTGGTTGGGAGAACAGGTAAAATGGGGGCAGGCCAGTCTGTGTAGGAGAAAACAGACAGTGAGAAATTCCTTCTGCGGGGATAGGAGAGGGATTTGAAGACCTATCTCGTTATCTCCTATGTCAAGTTTAACGTGTTCTGCTCCCTGTCCTAGAGCCATACCCCCCTCTGGCATCTCCTGGGGCTGGGACCAGTGGCACTTGCCTTGGCCACAGAGTTTTAGGGGGCACCCCAAACGTCAGTAATGGGGATGAAAACAGGACCCGTAACTGTGCCCAGACTAGACAGACCAGAATTCAATGAGAAAGGAAGAATCAGTAATACTGACCCTCCCAGCGTTTAAAATGTTGATGTTTTGTTTATCATGCATTTTTGTCATTAATTTTCATGTCTAAAAAATACTGCATTAAAATATTATTTCTCTTGATTGCTGAGTTTTGGGGTGCCCCCTTAAATGTTATGGCTGGGGTGAGTGAGCCTGGCAGGCCTAGCCACCACAGTAGTAAAAATGTGCCCACGCAGCAGCTTTGTTATGGGAAAGAAAGAGAAGGGGCCCCACCCACAGCGGGGAGAGTTGGGCAGGGAGGGCCAAGGAGGCCGCACGCCCAGGATGGAGGCAGGAAGGGGGGCAGTTGCTCCCTGGCAGGACCCTGAAGCAAGACAAGAGCAGGAGAACCTAAACAGCCTTCCTCTCTGGGACTCCTGGGAGGCTGGACCTTCTGCAACATGGGAGGAGATCTCCAGTTGTTCTTTAGGGATAGTCACAGGAAAGGTGGGCTTGGGGGACACATGGGTGGTGGCAGATGGCTAACTGCTCCCTCTTCCAGCTCTGCAGCCAAGGGTCCGCCGTGATAATTAAACCGAGAAGCCACCGGAGTCCATCCATCGGGAGTTCTGGGGGCGGAGCTGCTGGGCAGCCCCTGGGCCCTGCCGGGATGAGACCCTGACCAGTAGCCCAGTGCAGTCGGAAGGGGAGGGGAGGACGGTCTCTAATTGCCTTTGCTCCCTGGGAAAGGAGAGGGTAGCACCTTGTCACAGTGTCTGCCCAAGAGAGTATGAGCCCCCTGAGGATAGGGAGTGGGGTTGGGGGGGCGCATGTCCAGAACAAAAGGGAAGGTTCTACAGGAGGCGGCCAGTGTCCGGGCACATCAGCACTCCAGCTCCACAGACCTGCTTCAAAGGGAGGCACCGGGCCCCAGCCAGTCTGCTTTCTTCACTGCTCCCTGCTTCTCTCCAGTGCCCTCCAAACCCTAGGACCTTAGATGACCATAAATAAGTCAGGGATTTGAGACCTCTCAAGATATGGCCCCTACCGAACATTCCAGGCCTATGTCTCATAACTCTCCTTCACAACCTCTAGGTCAGGGGCTGGCAAATGATACCCAAGTCAAATCCCAAGGCTGCCTGTTTTTGTAAATAAAGTTTTATTGGCACACGGCCCCACCCTTCCTTCACTATGGCCTATGTTGTGGCTGCTTTCCACAACAGTGGCAGAGCTGAGTAGCTGCAACACAACATAAAACCTGAAATATGTACTGTCTAAAACATTCCATAAAAAGTTTGCTGAGCTGGTCTAGATTGCAGGTAAGCTGTGCACATCCTCTCCTGCACAGACACTCCTCACACCCTCCGCTAGGCCTGCCGCTGGTTTTGCTCTCCAGGACCGACATGCTCCATTTCCCTGCTCTAGTAGCTGAAATACGGCTCATCCTTCAAGGGCTCAGGTGAAACGTTATTCACCCCGGGATGTCTTCTGAATTCCTGCAAAGAATGGCGCGCACTTCTGTACAGCCATGGCCCACTGTTAGGGTGACCACATAAGGTACCACCCAAACTCGAACAGTTTTGAGAGGGGAGGAGATTAATAATTACACAGACACTACAGGCTTCAGCTGAGACCATCCCAGGCAGACCGGGTCATCCGGTGGCTCTACCCTTGGTGCTTAGTTCCTTCTGCCTCCTATGGGGCGACTGTTCACGTACCCGGCTCCCACAATAGGCAGGATGCTCCAGGGCAAGAGCAGTGTGGGGTTTGACCCTCAGAGTATCCTTATGTATAGGCTAAGATCAATCAATGTTCATTGAAATAAAAGAAGGAAGGGCTCTGTCCTAAACAAAAGCAGTTTCTGTAGGAGCAGCAGCTGGAATAACCCAGACAGAGGAGCCATTAGCCAAATGGGGAGGAGGTGCTTGCAGCTCATGGAGGTTGCTTCCCCTCCTGACACCTCTCAGGGGGACTTGCAATGGTCAGAGTGGTCACAACTGCCTGAGTCTCTGCAAGTTAGGAAAGGAGAGGCCCCACTTCAAGGGTGATAGTTTATTTTGGCAGGTTCTGAACTGAGGCTGAATGCTGGATGATCAGAAATTAGATATACATCTCCCTTCATAAAGCTCCAGCACATTCTACAGACTTCAGCTCACCCAAGTGGGAGATAGGAAACAAAGAGCAAGGGAATAAGATGACCCATTGAACATATAGATGCTCACCATCTGTTCTCTACTAAACGGCCGGGAGACCTCTTTGAAGTGAAAATTCCATTCTACCCCCTCCCCCTCTTCTCCCTGGTTTCAAACAGTTGTTGGCTTCCCATTCCTCTTGAGATCAAGACCAAAATCATTACCTTGGCCTAGAAGGTCAGGGTGGTCTGGCCCTGTCCAGCTCTTCTGCTTCATCTAGTTGGCTCTTAGCCTTCCAGCCACCCAGGCACGGGTCCCTCGAAGAGGACATGCTTCTTCCCACCACAGGGCCTTTGCACAGCCATCCCATCCTCCTGGAAGATGCTTTTTCCTCATCCACCTTTGACTAGTAAGTCTGCTTTACTTTCACATCTCAGCCAGAGCCACTTCCTCAGGGGAGCTACACTGACCACTCAGACCAGGGAGGCCTCCTTTGTATATTGCATTTCAGGATTCAATTTGAGCACTTAACTTGGTTTATAATTATATATTCATTTGTGATGAGTTGGGTAATGCCTGTTTTCTCCACTAAGCTATAAGCGCCATGTGGGCAGGGACCCAGGTTTGCTCGGCCCACCTTGAATCCCTAACACACAGCAGCACTTGCAGGTATCGGTTGAATGATCATCCTCACCAGCCTGAGTCAAAGATCAGGAAGGTGACCTCTGGCCATCGCTCAATGTCGGAAATTAAAGTGGTTGGAAATAAGAGCTGGGGGTTAAATTCCTCTCTCTTCTCATTCTCCACTTTCAGCTCTTCCTCCTTCTCCTCACAAAGCTGTCTTTAGGGACCTATTATACAGAGGGCCACAAAACAGAGTTTACCCAGGGCTAGACACTGGCTGTGAGCTCATAGGTCAAGACAGGCAAGAGATGTGGACAGACCCTCACAGGGCAGATCCGCAGCCAGTAAGAGGCCTGAGCCAGTACCAAGCAGAAGGAAGGAATGAGGGTCTCCTAGCAGGTCTTATTTCCTCCACAGCATCTTAGGCTCAGAGAACCCAGAGGAGTCTTTTCCACTGCTCAGGTCTCCTCCTTCCTCCCTCCCTCCCTTCACCAGGATCCTTTGTGCGTGTGGGCATGTCAATCTCCCTGAGGGTAGGGACTGCGCCTCGAATGGCTTTGGATCCCCCAGAGCTCCTGGTTCAAGGTCCAGCACGTGACCCCTATTTGTGGGTTTCTGTTCTGACGTGGAGGGTGGGCAATGCGGTCTGCCTGCCTGGGTGGAGGGCCAGAGAACAGCTTTAAGGCCTGGTGTGGGGTAGTGCCAGGGAGGCCATGGGGCACTGTGGGCCCAGGTGTGCAGAAAGGGCCAGGCAAAAGCTCAGGTCTTCACAGCCCAGCCCCCCACTGGACTAAGAGGCTGCCGCTCGCTCCCTGGGCTGGCTCATCTGAAGAGCAGAGCGGCTCACCGTGCCCTCTCAGGCCGGAGAAAGACACGTCCACACCGCCGTTCACTCACCCAACCCATCACAGCAGCCTTGCGGCAGCCTGGCAACTGCACCCTAGGGTGGGGTCCAGCCCCGCCAAGGAGAAAACAAAGCAGCTGCCTCTGAGCTGGCACCAAGCCCGCTCCTGTGAAGAGAGGCATCTCTGCGCTGGGCCAATAAATAATAGAAAGTGCAAGTGGCCCAGGGTAGCGACGGAGCTGCTGGGCCTCAGGCAGGATGGGGCGAGCAGGCCCCCAGGTCGGGAGCACAGGGATTAATAAGGCATCAATTTTAATGTAGGGAGAGGGGTTTTCTTTCTGCTTCACAAACAGCAAAGTGAATGTTTGAGCATCCTTGCAGGGGGTTAATGAGGGCTCTGATTAGTTATTCGGATTTCTCCACACTGCCTCGATCCATCCTCCTAGGGAGGACGGGAGGGAGGTGGTGGGACGGGAGGGCTGCAGAGAGACGCTCGATGAGAAGACAGAGCCTCTGATCTCTGAGCAGGTTGCAGCCCACTCACACCCTCCCCCCACCACCTCCACACACTGTGGTAGATCAGAGGGCTGGACGGGACTTCGAGATGACCCGTCCAGCCCCTTCGTCAGAGAGCCGACCAGAGGGGCGTGACTCTGTGGCCACACGGAGGATCTGTGAGAGTGCATGCCCAGGCCAGAGCCCCGCGGCCTGGGGCTTTCTCACTGCACCGGAATCCCCTCCCCGTCTTCCCCTGCCCAGCCAAAGTGAATATTTTGCTTTTCCCTCCAGGGAGGCAGCTCATCAGGGATAAGCCACCGTCCATCCGTCTGTTCCATCCGAGGCCCTCAGCTGGGGCTGTCCGCTGGGCTGGGGGACCAAGGGGCATCCTCATCAGGAAATCTCTGCCTTCTGGTCCAGGCTGGTTCCCAGCGCAGGGATGGAAGGTGAGGCTTTCTGTGACGGAGCCTCCCCGCATCACTGCCTCCTGCAACAACCTGCCCCCTCTCCCTGCTGACTGCAGGTCATTAATGGACCTGGCCACTTGGCCCCAGACATGCAGGGCACAAAAGAGGGGCAAAAGCCTGCAGAGACGCAGCATGTGCTCAGGAAGAGACATCGCCGGGCCATCTGGACGCCAGCTCTGTGCCTTTCCCGCTATTACAACACAGATGGACTTCTAAGCCAGGATTCCCACTCCCCTCCCACCCCCAGGTCCCAGCCCATCTGCTGCAGCCCAGGACCCAGAGCTAGACCCACCCCCAGATCCACAAGGAAGTGATGTCACAGTGGGCACCACCCCTCTGTTTTCCCGAGATCATCCGAAGTTCTCCAAACGCCTCTCTCTGGAGGTTCCCGAGGAGCTGCCTCTCACATCAACCCCAGATTCTCAAAATGCACGTTGAGGCCCTTCAGCTCTCCCCAACGCGACTGTTCATTCTCCCCAAGGACAGGGACTGTCGTCTTGGCCCCAGGAACGTGTGGCTCTGCGCCCTGGGCTCTGTCTCCCAGTTCATTATGAATACCAACAGCGGCATGTGGGATCTTAGTTCCCCAGCAAGGGATCGAACCCGTGCCCACTGCAGTGGAAGCGCGGAGTCCTAACCACTGCACCGCCGATGTTTACTGAAGTTTCCGGTGTGCCAGCCGTGGCGCCCACATTTACGCACGTGATCTAGTTGACCCTTGCCAACCATGTGAGGTGATGCCCTATGGACTGCACAACGGAACTCTCTGCAGTGAGGTGTCCTCTGTTTGCAGCATCCAGGACCGTAGACACCACATGGCTAGTAAGCACTTGGATTGTGGCTGGTGCGACTGAGTAACTGAATTTGTAATTTAATTTAATTTTAATTTAAATAGACACGTGTGTCTGGTGGCTACCAAACAAGACAGCACAGACTCCAGGGTCAAGCAGCACACTCCATACCACGCAGCTGGTAGGGGCATGGCCAGGACTCAGCGGGTGTGTCTGCTTTTCCTGTGCTGCCTTTGAGGCGTTATCAAGTGCGTGAAGAAACTCAGGCAGAGAAGGTAAAGAAATGGTGTGCAACCATGGACAGCTCGTGCTGCATCCCAGCACCAGGTACAAAGGTGAGTAAGACCCATGGTCTCTGCCCTCAAGGGGCTATAGTGCCCCCCCAACCCCGCCACATACTCTCCCTCTCTTCTCTCTTAAAAAGCAATACTTGAAGCAAAACAGAAAGAGACAAAAATAAGGGATGGAGACAGCTACAGCCCGGGTCAGACTTAGGAGGTTACAGATGACAGAAGGAAAGTAAATGATTTAACTCCCACTTTGCTTTGTTTTCTTCAAGGACAACGATCGTCAAACTAGAAAAATGATTTATAAAGGTTTCAAGTTTGCGATAGGTGAGGAGATGGTAAATGAGCCTCTTATAGCTTTAAATAAAATCAAGGCTGCGGACACCAGCAAATCACATCTTAGAGTACAGAAAGAACTTCAAGATAGTTCAAGATAGGATTGGAGAACCACTGTTAGCTGTTTATGAACTGATGAAAAGAAATCGTTTTTAGAGGTGGAAACATGCAAAAGTTGTATTTTCGTAAAGTGGTAAACATCAGATTCTGGGAGCTACATGATAGTAGGTTTGATATTAATTGCTAACAAAAATTCTAAATTGGATTATTTATGAAAGAAAGAAGTGGTGACCAAAAACCAGAATAGCTTCATTAAAAACCAGTCATGTCAAACTAACTCTACTGCCCTTAAAAATCCATAGAATTCCTAGGTTGGTAGATAAAGAAATTCTGAGAAGTATCTTGATTTCAGTAAGATATGCAACAACATCTTCCATGATATCCTTCAGCATATTGTCAACTATATTTCAATTAAAAAGAGTAAGCTGGATGGGAAGAGTGGTAGGTGAACTTTTAGCTGGGCTGTGATTGTCCCCAGTTAGTATTGATTAGCTGATATCAGTGTGGAGGGAGGTCTTTCACATTGAAATAAACAGCTTGGGCTGTTCAGCATTGTTACCAACAGTTTGCATAACATTATAGAAGGTGTGCTTATCATTCCACTCACTGAAGGGATACTTACTGTGTTTAAAGACAGAATTAAGATTGAGAAAGAGCTCGTGAGGCAAGAAACACAGGCTGAAAGCAAGGCGATGATGTCGACTAGAGAGAAGTATACATTTATACTGTTAGAGTGAAATGCAGACTATAAGTGAGAGAGATGGAGCTTAAACGCATCACATATGAAAAAATAGGGACGTTTGACTGAAAATTCAATAGGTACCAGTGTTATGATGTGGCTGCCCAAAACAACAAAAAGGTAATTGCAGGCTTCCCTGGTGGCACAGTGGTTAAGAATTCGCCTGCCAATGCAGGGGACACAGGTTCGAGCCCTGGTCCGGGAAGATCCCACATGCCGCGGAGCAGCTAAGCCCGTGCGCCACAACTACTGAGCCTGCATTCTAGAGCCCGCGAGCCACAACTACTGAGCCCACGTGCCACAACTACTGAAGCCCGCGCGTCTAGAGCCCGTGCTCCGCAACAAGAGAAGCCAAAGCAATGAGAAGCCCGCGCACCGCAACAAAGAGTAGCCCCCGGGCTTCCCTGGTGGCACAGTGGTTGAGAGTCCGCCTGCCGATGCAGGGGACATGGGTTCGTGCCCTGGTCCGGGAAGATCCCACATGCCGGGGAGTGGCTGGGCCCGTGAGCCATGGCTGCTGAGCCTGCACGTCTGGAGCCTGTGCTCCGCAACGGGAGAGGCCACAACAGTGAGAGGCCCGCGTATCGCAAAAAAAAAAAAAAAAAGAGTAGCCCCCGCTCGCCGCAACTAGAGAAAGCCCACACAGCAACGAAGACCCAACACCGCCAAAAAAAAATTAAATAAATTAAAAAAAAAAAAAGGTAACTGCAATCGGAGGCTGCATTCCTACAAGTCCAGGTGAAGGAGGCAATGGCTCAGACTACTCTGGAGGATTGTGTTTGCTTCTGAAGAGGAGCACAGATCATCTGGAGTGCATCTGGGGAGGAAGGCTAGGACGCTGCAGAAAGGTATATACCCACAGAACAGAAGACTTAGGGAGGGACGTGCGTATTGTCTTCAGTGTTTAAAGAGCTGCTCTGCAGAGGAGGCATTGGTCTTACACTGCACGCCTGGAGAGCAGAACTGGGACAGAAAGGTGGAAGTGATAGAGACAAATTCCCCTTCATGTGAGGGAGTTCTACCAGTGAGAGCTGCCCCAGCAGGAAGAGGTGCCCTCACCAGGACTTATTAGGAAGAGAACGAAAGTCTGCTACTGGAGATGCCTTCACAGCTCAGCAGGTTGAACCAGTCGACCTCCAAGGCCCCTGCCAGCTCTAGGACATGATGAGACCCCTGAGTGAGGAAGATGCTTCTGATGGGGGCCAAGCCCCCCCAGGGTCCTTCGAATGCATTGTAGAGGTCCCCATTTCCTTCGCCGGTATAATAAATCTGGTCCCGCATTCTGGGCAACTCTTCTTGGGAGAGATCATAGTGGTCATGACATGTGGCATTTGGAAAAGTGCCCACATGTTCCCTTGTGCTTCTCACAGAGATCCCCCCCTCCTAACACTTCTGGGAGGAAGGTGGCTCCTGATGAATCTTCCCCTGGGGCCTGAGCAGGACTGGGCAGAGGTAGGAAAGAAGACCAGGATGTGGCTGCCATCCCTGGAGCTGGGAGGGCCAGTGGAGCTGGCAAGGCCCAGCCAGGCACAAGCCAGAGAGCTGGCCACGTGGCCAAGAGTGTCACCACAAGCTGATAACTTGTCAGGAGGAGTAGCAAGGAGCCGTAAAGGGGCACACGGTCTAAGGAAGTTCAACCCAAGAGCCAAGTGGTCTCCCAGGATCGTGCACTCAACACCCGCTGATACAAATTAAGTATCTGTGAGGGATTCTTATTTCCAGCCATCTCTGTGCCTTTGCCCACACTGTTCCCTCTTCTCAAATGGTCTCCCTCCCCTGCCAGTTTGCCTTTTCTGGTTCTGTTCATCCTCCAAGGCCCATATCCTTTGTCGTGACTTTTAGTCTCCCAGTTGAAGACGTTTCCCACTGCAGCAGTCCTCATGAATTGTGGTAAGTTGATTTTGTGCCTAATGTGTCCCCTCCACTGGGAAGCAACTCCTTGAGAGTAGAAAAAAGTTCTTTTGCATATTATTAGCCTGCATGTCAGCAGCAAGATGGTAGCTGGTAGAGCATTGAACTTGTGTCCACAGTTCTAGTCCTGGCCTCGACCCCAGCTCTCTAGGTATCATGTTCCCGAAAAGTAAAATGAGCACAGAGGCAGATCCCTAAGTTCCATTCAAGCCCACACCCTTATGATTTTGTTCAATAAAGGTTGTTTTAGGTATTTCCCCCTTTATCCCTAAGGTCAAATCCTGTTCATCTTTTGGTCTGCTTTCATTTCTGGATCTTTTTCTGTTGCTGTCACTCATCCAACTATCCATCCACCCATCTATCCATCATCCATCCATCCATCCATGCATCCTCACTTTCAACCAACACGTAATGAACATCTGCTTTGTGCTAGGTCACCAAAAAGACTAAGGTCTGTCTGCTGCTCATATGGAGGGCACGGTTATAGCAGGGGACACAGCCATGTAAACAAATACAGTAAGTCCCCTACACACGAACGAGTTCCGTTCTGAGAGTGCATTCATAAGTCCAATTTGTTCGTAAGTCCAACAAAGTTAGCCTAGGTACCCAACGAACAATCGGCTATGTGGTACTGTACTGTAAGAGGTTTATAATACCTTTTGCACAAATAATACATAAAAAACAAACACAAAAAATAAAATAAACACTTTTAATCTTACAGTACAGTACCTTGAAAAGTACAGTAGTCCAGTACAACAGCTGGCATCCAGGGGCTGGCATCGAGTGAACAGTCAAGAAGAGTTACTGACTGGAGGAGGGAGAGGAGGTGGGAGACGGTAGAGCTGAAGGATCATCAGCAATAGGAGGCGGAGGGCAAGCTGCAATGTCACTCACGCCTGATGTCGATGGAACGCATGTTCACATCTTTGAAAGTTCACAACGTGGAGGTTTGTACGTAGGGGACTTACTGTAATGAAAATCCAAGGCGATAAGTGCTGTACCAGAGGTGAGGGTGAAGTGTGCTGGGACCACAGGGGGAGTGATGGGGAGGAGGATGCTGAGGGTCAAGATACCAAAGCCACTCATCACCCTCTCAGCCCTGCCTGTGGGCCTGATGCCTTGAATCCTTTTTCTTGGCCAATTCTCCCAATATAGCACTGAGAAGAAACATGGGATTTGTGTGAAACAGAGACAGAATGTCGAGGGCCTGGCCTCAGGGTCCATAGAGAGTCTGTGGTCAGACCTAGAATAAGCCCCAGCCCCCTCCACAGCCGTGCTGGGGTCTCCAAGATCCAGAGTCTGCATTTTCAAGCCGCTCACCTCTCCCCACCCCATTGCAGCAGCACACTCGGCAAGTCATTTATTCCTCCATAACATTTGCTCGAAGGAACGTTGCCGCTGAATTATGGCTGGGACCATTATCTCACAATAACTGTCTGGGAAATGTTAATGTTAATGCATGGATCATGCAGAATGCCACATTAGGGCTTTTATGGTGGACATAACATTTTTATGAACTTTTTTCTCTGGTAGCATCAGCCTTTGATGGAGAGAAAAGAAAAAAAGAAAGAAAAGAAACGGAAAGGAAGGAAGGAAGGAAGAAAGAAAGAAAGAAAGGAAGAGCGGGAAGGAAGGAAGGAAGAGAGCCGGCTCGGGGAGAAGAAATGCCACTTGAGAGCACCCCGGGCTGAGCTAGTGAGCGCCACTCACCCCGGGGCAGGCCTGCCTGCAGTGCTCCAGTGGACGAGTATCTTCAGCATTAGGTATCTGTGAGTGGGAAGCAACCGGCCAAACTTGCAAATGGTGGGAGACAGGGTCTACTGGGGCAGACCCATAAAACTTCTCAGCCTTTTCAGCCACCTGCTGCCAGGCGGGCACTAGGAGCTAGTGGGGGCCGAGGGAGGGCTGGGGAGGGGTGTGCAAGGCTTAGCGGGGCGGCCATCCTGCCCCCTGGGTAAGGGGAGGGGGTCCCTGGCAGAACCGCTTTGGGGGCTCACCTTGGGGACGGATGGCTAATGGCTTAAGGAGATTTTAACTTCTGCCATTAAAAGACAAAAAAGGAAAAACCCAACCTTGGGAATGGCAGTATTGTACACCCGGCTTTTAGAAAGCACTAATAAAGGCACTGTTTAGCATTTTATATCCTTACTCAAAAATAACGATCTTAGGTTCTCATCTCAGACATATTGTAAGTGAGCTTGTGTCTCCTACCTCCAGAATATTCTTTCAGGAGGCTGGATTTATAGCTCTGTTCTTTACCTGCCCTGGGCTCCAATTTAAGTCTCATAAACACCGTATTATGGTCAGTTTGCCTCTTCTCTCCCCTCCCTTTCACCTTCGCAGTTGCCCCCGATGCTGTTACTGCCATTTTTCTTCCAGACAGAGTGCTGTTTAGCTCCTGACCCGGCAAGATGTCTGTTTACAGCCATTCCTTCGAGCACAGTGAAACTCAGGCTGGGGGTGGCGTGGCCACGCTGCTCGGTGGCCCCCTCCCCGGTGGTGCCACATCCCGGCCCGAGGGAGGCTCCATGAGTCAGCCCCGTCCAGCCCGTGGGTCCCTCTGACCTGGGACAGGCGGGGCAGGTGGGCCTGGCGGGCAGTGCATGGTCTCTGGAGTCGCGGGAGGCTGGCTCTTGTTAAGAGCACAGCTGCGGGCTTGCTGCGAAGACCTGACAAGTTGTCATGGTTCCATAGAAAGAACCTCCAGGCTCCTGTTCTACGACAGTGTGACCGGATGTGACCTTAGGTAGGACACTAAATCTCCAGGAGCTACCCTTCCTCCGGGAAAGGCTGAGGGCCCGAGCAATTTGTACATCTCCCTGCGCAGGAGTCGGTGATTCTGTGGCCTCGCAGACCACCTGGAGGTTGCCTGTATGGGCTGGGGCGTCTTGTCTGTCTCTGAGGCAAGGTGAGTGCCACAGGCATTGGGCCAGATGGGTTTAAATCCAGACCTCACCACTTCCTAGCTCAGAGAACTTGAACAGGTTTTCACAAACTCTGACTTTTCGTTTCCTTGCATGTAAAAAGGCCGTCACGGGGCTGACTGTGTCGGCTGGGAAGGCTAACCTGCCTTCTAACCTGCTCAGCAGTTGACCGCTGTGCCGTGTCTGAGTGAAAACTCCACGAGGGGAGGGATCTTAGTTTGTCTTCTTCACAGATGTCTCTCTAATGCCTAGGATGGTTCTTGGCACAGAGTAGGTCCCCGTCACTGTTTAGGGAACGAACGAACGTCAAAGGGTGTCTGGGTAAATACGAGCTCCGCAGGATTCCCACCCTCACCCCAGGACAGACCCTGGGCATCTGCCCTAAAGCTCCTCAGAGGAGGATGCTCCCCAGGCTTCTGGGGCTTCTCAAGTCTCTTGACGTAAAATGTCAGTTTAAGGGACATTGGATGCACTCACGACCTGGGATGCAGAAGGCGTCTGCACAAGCCCACACTTCTGTTCCCTCCAACACAGAGAGCAGGTGTACCTGCCTGGAGCACCCCCTTTCCAACTCCACCCCCACGCCCCTCCCCAGGCCGCTTGCCTCCTTCTCGGGCTGCCACACGCTCGCTCCTGGGGACCCCCTGCCATATGTTCCATTCCAGCTCTAAACTGTGTGCTAATTGTTCTGAATGAACAGCTCCAGCTGGAAAAGCAGGCAGGCCGTTTACAGACCTTAAGATAACACTCAGCTTCCTGTAATTGAGGGGGTTTCCAGGGAAGGGGAACAGAACATCTTCCTTTCAGGGCCAGAGCTGGGTGAGACAGGTCCCTGGAGCTGGAGCTGGGGCTGGGGCTGCAGTCCAGGGCATTATCAGCTCTTCTCGGTCTCTACCCAAGCAAAGCTACTTCTGAGCAGCCCCACCTGAGTAGCCTTCCCCATGGAGGCCCAGAACCATTTTCTGGATCCATCAGGCTGCCAAGCTCCCTATGTGTGTGGAGGGTCCCCTCCAGCCGTGCTCCTTGCCATTTCCAGAGCCTGGCAACCTCCCTGCATTCTTCAAGAAGCCTATGGGGATTGGTCTGTATTAAGCTGCTAGTTCAGACAGGCAGCACACGTCTGTCTTGGGGCAGCAGGAAGGGAGCGGGGATGAAGGGCGGGTAGTGGGTTAGGCAGTGGACACGTTACCGTAAACACCCCTGTGCTTGCTCTCGCCCACCAGCCTCCTTGTGCTCCAGTGGTAAGGGGCATAGATGGGGTCTTTTTCTGTGTCATCTTCCTAGCGCCTGTCCCTACACGGACACTCAATTCCGCCCACGGCGCTGCGATGCTGATTCAGCTCTGCCCTCCATTTCTGTCAACGTTTCCCCAAAGCAGAAAGAGAAATGTTTAAGTGGCAGTTTTCTCATAAAGCAGGAGCCCTGAGGATTCGAGGAATCTTAGAGGCCCTGACGCTGGACTTCTGATTCGGGGTGGAGGAGGCCGAGGCCAGGCGTGGCGTCGCACTGCCCACAGGTCCAGATCAGCGCTGGCTCTGGGCAGGGAAGGGCCCACCGCTGCACCTGCATCCTTCCCGGGCCTGGGGCCTGCCTGGGGACGTGGCGGGGTGTCTGGGCTGTGAACAGAAGCTTGGAGATGGGGGGCCCAGTGCCAGCTCTCCACAAACGAGCTCTATGAGCTCAGCCATGTCACTTGGTCTGGACCCCCGTTTGCTCATCTATAAAAGTGAGAGTAATGCAATGCTTGCTCTGTTTACCCCTCAGGGTAGTTTGAGGGTAACAAGAGAAAGAAGCGCAAGAAGAATATGAAAACTGAAAAGCAGAATTCAGAAGTACGGGATTGAGGTTATGCTTTTCTCCCGGGCTTGGGGTTTCTCTTACCTACTTGGGGGTTAAGGTTTTGGAAGATGCGGAGACACAGCCATCTGTATGAAAGGAATCTTCTGCCTGGTTCTTTGCACCCAGCATAGCAGCACTGAGATGAGGTGCTGGGGAAACCAAGCAGAGGCTTGGGCCCACTCAGCCTGTGTCCCTTCTAGAGCCTGGAGCTGACAGAGGCCAGACCTCTGAGCAAGCGGCCTCTCAACATATCTCCTTGTTTAGGAGGAAGGCTTTAGGTTAACAAAAGGAAGAGCTGACCAGCTGTGAAAGGAGCATCTTGTGGGCTGGGAAGCCAGGGTTTGAGCTGGGGGTTCAGGTTGGAGCTGAACAACCACACTGCTCCAGAGGCTTCTGGGTCCCCAAGGTTTCTCACGACTCAGAAATCCCCTGACATCTGTGACCTCCTGGGAAAAGAGTGGTGCAGAGGGCAGGGAGGACGGGATACCGAGCCTGCCGTTGAGGGGGTGTCCGGCCAGAAGAGGAGAAGCCGTGGAGGCTCCCGGCCTATCTGTCTGCCCTGCTTTCTCAACAGGCACCATCTGTACACGAGATTGAAGGCTCCTGGCACTGGGAGCCTTGACAGTCTTGACCCTGGAGGGCCTGACCCAATCCCCTTGGCCCTGTGGTACCCCCGGTACATGGGGTGGCCAAGAGCTCCTCAACAGTCAGCTTCTCTCTAGCCTGAGGAGGGCAGCTAGGAGGTAAGCCAGGGGCCAGCTTCCTCCCCAGAGGGCCCCGAGCCCAGCTGCCAGGCCAGCCTGCTGAAGGCAGTGGGGCGGGGTGGTCAGTGGGAGCGTCACAGGTGGAGAATTACACCCATGTCAGCATCAGAGGAGAGTGAGAAAAGCAGATCTGGAATCAGACAAGGCCTCAGTTACTCAGTGGGTTGCCAGGGGCTGGGCCAGCTCAGGGCCGGAGAGTTGGCTCGGGTACTCCCTGCCCTCAGGCCCAACTTCTAGATCTGATGGCTGAGTGCGGCCTTTCAGCTTGTGTCATCATGCTTTCTCCTCTTTGCCAGCAATGCCTTTGCTCCCCTCCTGTGCCAGAAGAAAGCCTACCCATCCTTCAAGGTCCAGCTCGGATGTCACCTTCTCTGAGAAGCCTTCCTGGATCTCCTCCACGTGGCACAGCCAGCCCCTCTCTGGATTCTCCGGGCAGACAGCTAGTTGTGTCGGAGATACCATGACCACACAGTGCACAGTCAGCACCAGGCCCTGAACCCCTTGCAGCGATGAGCTTGACCCAGGGATCTCCAGCAGGACCACGCACAGAACCTTGCACACAGTAGGCACTTACACATTTACAAGCGAGCAACTGTGCAGTCACATGCTTGCCCTGGCCTAAATAGATCTGTGAAACTCACACCCAGAAAGGAAGAATTAGAAAGATGGCTGGGCCTCCTGAAGCTTGCCCTGGAGAAACATTTGTGTCTTCCTCTCCTACTTTCAGCCTCATGCCCAAGCCCACAGCCCACCAAACCCAAACTGTTTTTTTTTTTTTTATCAACAATGAAACAATAGATGATCTTTTGACATTTCCAGGGCTGTTTGGAAGGAGGAAAGATAATATGTAATAAATTCATATACTTCTATGTTTTTCTTGGCTCCGACAGCTCTATTTCCATCTCTTTATGCAGAAGTCCTGGGGAGCTGAAATCCTTGATAATGCCAAACAATTCAACACTGTATTCTCTCTTTACTGTCTGCACCACAAAAAAAATATCGACTTTATGCTGGCAGCTGTGGGAAGTGAAATCGGATGCCACATTCCTTCCTGCATGCAGAAGTCAGTCCCGCTCTGGGCGCCCTGTCCTTTCCCAAGGGTCTTAGGCAGTGAGAGTTTAGGACCTTTTGTCTGATCAATCCAAGGGGAAGGACGGCCTGGTGGCCCCTCTCCCCAGGGGATATGGGCTGGAGACTCTTGCACCCCTGAGGTGTCGGGGATGAGCTGAGACATTTTCTCTCTGGCCTCTGTCCACACTGCCTGCAGTCCTTTCCCAGTCCCCCCAGCGGACTGGCAGCATCTGATCTGACTCCAAACAAAAGCTTCCTGAGCCAGAGCCAGGCCAGGGCCCTGGAGGTGAGCAGAGCAAGCTGATGCCTTTGAGCTCAGATTCTCCACTTGTGCAGCGTGTTTCAGCCTGGGGCTGAAATAAGCATCTATTACCAGCACCTTCATTTCCCGGAGAAGGGGGCCCGGAGACTAGAGAGAGGACAAGACTTGCCCAGGGCCACACGCCACATCTGCTAGAACTTGAAATCTCATCTTCCGACCCCTAGGTCAGAAATTTATTTTTGGGGGTCCATCCATCCTTTGAGTCACCGAACAAATATTAAATGCCCGCCATGTGCCAGGCATGTGTTCAGATCCCAGGAAGCTTTCCCTGAGTCTGGAGGCTTTGTTTTCAGGTTTCCCCACAGAGACGAAATGTGGGACTCTGCCTGTTTGGACCTGGGTATGTTCTGTCAGGACAAATAATACCTGACATCAGCGGGCACTACAACTCCCCTCCCCCCTCCTGCACATACCTCTCTCTCTTTTAACCACATACACACATAGACACACACACACACACTCACTCACCCGCACTCCAGCCAGCCACCCTCAAGCACACTGAGCACCCAAAGGCAGCTCTGCTACATTATTGGACCTTCCCCTCTTTTCCATGTAATTCTAAATGCCGGGGTTTGAATCTTGGTTCTGCTACTGCCAGCTGGGGGACCCTCTGTGCCTCAGTGACCGCATGTGTAAGATGGGGATGATACTAATAATCCCCTAGATAGGACTGAATAGGATACACATGCAAAGTGTTTAGCACAGTGCCTAGTACATAGTGTTCAAAAACCTCTTGCTGCTATTATTATTTTATTTTTATTATTATCAGTCTGATAGGGAGTGACCCAAAGAGGGCTCATGGGGCGTGAGAATAGAGAAATCTCCAGCCCTAGCCTTGGCCAGCTTTGTTCCAAAGACGCGATTCCAAAATCAGGGTGGGAGCCACTCCTTTCTGCCCCCTTCTTATCCCCACATGCCCCCAAGCCACACGACAGCTTCAAAGCGCAGTTGCAGGCTTCTTTCTCTCCCTCCCCTGGAGAGAGTTCAGGACAAAAAGCAGAGGACAGTGACCCTGGCCCTGGACAGTCAGCCCAGGGATGACTGAGCATCAGTCACTTACAGAGAAGGAGAGTCCTCCGTCTCCCAGGCAAGGCCCACCTCTCGCAACCCCAGCACAGCCTTGAGGGGAAGGCGGGGGATGGAGTCTCAGAAACAAATAGAGACCCAGGAAGAGACCAGGCTGCTCTGGGTCCCTCTGGGTTTGCTCTGCGGCTTCGAGGGAGCATCAAGGTCACTTCTGGCCCAGAGCCTGAGCTCAGGAAAGCCGGGAGGACAGCAGGCAGGAGGACGCGAGGGGACCAGCACTGCCCCCCTCTCCGAGGCTCCTCACTCTTGCTCTCTCGAGATTGGGGGGTGGGGGGTGAGAAGGAGACCCTCAGGACAATAGCCTCAGACTTCTACCAGTGCTATTTGTGAAACACTTACAGAGACTTTCATCTCCCCAGAGATCCTTGGAAATAAATGTGGCAGACATAATTAACCCCATTTAATAGATAAATATGTTGAGGCTCAGAGATGCTAAATAGCTTGCCCAAGGTCATGAGTAAGTGGTGCTGCCAGGATTCAAATCCACCAGTGCTGACTCCTAGTCAAGCACACTTGCCCTCCACCACGCTGCCCTGCCCCTGGGCCAAGTGGTCAGTTCTCCACTTCCCCAGGGAGGCAGCTGAGGGGCTCAGTAACTGATCCCCATCCCACACCCAGGGAGGGAGGTAAGCAACTCGACTTACCCACTCAGACTGTAGCTGGGATTAGAACCTGACCTGGGGAAACCTGACAGGTGTTTCTTGGACTTCTGACATGATAATCAGCCGTCAGGTAAGGACTGAGAAAAGGGAAGAATGGGGCGACCCAGGGAATAAGTTGAAGGTCAGGAGCCCCAATCTGAGCGCCAGGTTTGCCCACTTCTGACTTAGCCCTGCAGCTTAGCTTGCATTCATGCATTTATTCATTCATGCATGCATTCACTCCTTTATTCATTCCAAGTGTTTACTCGGTACCTGATGCTGTGCTAACAGCTGCCCTCTCAGGAGCTCAGAACTGGGTGCTTGGGAGACCTTCATGCACACAGCCAAGGCTAAATGCCCCCAGAACTGTAGGAGCACAGGAAGGAGGCACTGATTCTGCTCTTATCCACCCCAGAGCCCCCCCAGCTACTGCTTCTGTGCTTCATTCCAGTTTTAGAAAGTTCCCGCCACTCAGGTAGGTGGCCAAGCTGAGGGGTCAGCAACCCAGGTGTGCAGCGAGCAGGAAGTAACATTCCCGCAGCCCTGTGACCAATCCACTGGCTCCAAGGCACCCCACGTGGGTCTTCAGCCAGACCCTCATGTGCACAGATGGCCCCCAAGGCTTCTGTCTCTCAGCAGGCTTGGCTTTTCTTCACAGGCAGCTGGAAGGGTGCCCTGGGCAGGGCCCTTTGCGTGCTCCATCCACACTCCACAACCCAGGAGCTCCTGTTTCCCTGACGCCACCTCCTGAGGAACCTGACCTCACTCTCTGCAGCTCATTCCACCAGGCCTGCTCAGCCGCTGCTCCCCAGCTGCCCTCATTCACGTGGGTCTTCCCAAGCCTCAAAAGCCCACTTTTCCCTTCTAGCCCAGGCTCAGCTCAGTCCAAAAATCATATGTTGAGGGAATTCCTTGGCAGTTCAGTCATTAGGACTCTGTATTTCCCCTGCAGGGGGCACAGGTTCCATCCACGTTCAGGGAACTACGATCCCCCAAGCCGCGCAGCTCGACCAAAAAAAAAAAAAAAAATCATATGTTGAATGTCCACCCTGTGAAAGGTCCCATAGTGTCACACAGTAGCAAGAACAACGTGTTTAAGACTGTTTGTCCTCAGAGGGGTTCTGGTTCGGAAGACACAAGTGTGACAATGATCTCGTCTATCCGGAGAGTAATACGGGGCTCAAAGAAGGGCACAGGTCCATCCTGGGGCGGAGGTGACACTGAGGGGTGGGTAGGAGGGTGTTCCAGACAGAGGAAGTGGCATTTGCAAGTGTAGGAAATAGCATCGTGATGCAGGAACTAATAAGAACTTTGCGTAGGAGACAAGGCTGGTGAGGCGGGTGGAAGCTGGGCTATGCCCTCACATGCCAGGTTCAAGAGCTTGGCCTGAATCCTTCCAGGAATAGCCAGTTTTCTTGAATGCATAGCACTCATTCACAGAGATTCACCTCCAACGTCACCTTCTCCAGGGAGCCTTCTCTGACTTCTCCAGATGAACCATTTTCCTGCCCATGCTTTCTGAATGATGAGTTTCTACCTCTCTTACAGCATTTACCACATTGCAGTAAGTTTTTGTTTAAACGGCTGTTTCCACCACCAGGCTGGACACTGAGAATAGTTTTCTATTCCATTTCAGATCCCCAGAAACTGGCAGAGGACCTGACATACTTAGGTGCTTCTTCAATATTTTATGGATGAATGAATGAGAGCAAATTAAAGTCAAATGATCTCCTCATTCCCTCTACCCTGCTCTCTGCCTCTATTCTGAATCCTCAGTTTAAATAATAAATGTTGATTTCTATCTGTATTTATCTATTTTCTCATCTATATAATGGGAATAATAGTACTCTGCAAGGAGTTGCAAGGAGTAAACGATATCAGTGAAAGTGCTTTAAGACACAGCTCAGTACATGGTAAGCACCCTGCAAATGTTAGTTTCCCTTCTCTTTCATTCAGCTCATATTTATTCATCACCTGCTATGTGCCAGGGGCTGTTCTAGGCACTGGGTTCACAGCAATAAGGAAAACAAACTCCCTATCTTCACAGAATACACTTCTAATTGGGTGAGATAGATAATAAATAAACAAGCAAACGCATAGTATTCCAGACGGACATAAGAGCCCCGGAGAAAAAGAAGGCAGAATAAAAAGGATGGGGTATCTGGAGTCGGGGAGGGGGTTGCTCTTTTCTATGAGGTGGTCAGGAAACCTCATTGGTTAGATGACAGCACAGCAGAGACTGGAAGCAGCCAAACAGTGTTCGAGGAGGGAGGGGGGACTGGAGGAAGAGCGAAGAGGCCAGCGTGGCTGGAGCAGAGCATGCCGGGAGACGTGGCACAGCTGGCAGGAACCTGGTCAGGTAGGGCTGGGCAACACTAGGATTTTCATTCTGAACAGAATGGGAAGCCGTTGGAGGCCTCTGAGCAGCAGGGGGGTGGGATCTGCCTATCATTTTAGATGGAGTTCCTGGCTGAGGGGTTGACAACAGACTGAAAAGGAAAAGGGTGGAGAAGCAGGGCAATGGGTTAGGAGGCTTTTACTATAATCCAGGCAAGAGACAATGGAGACTCGGACCAGGGTGGGCACGGTGGTGACAAGCAAGGTTGGCCCGACGAGGTTTCTGAATTCGTGGATGTCGAGCGTGAGAGAAAGAGAGGGGCCAGGATGACCTCAAGGTAGCTTTCCTGAGCACCTGGGAGCACGGATTCGTCCTGCAGTGGGTGGAGAAGGTGCCTCCCACATGCTAGGTGTGCAGAGGTGGAGACAGCAAAAGCACGTTCTCAAAATGCTCGTGCACACATCGGGCAGGGCGAGAATTACACGTGGAACAGGACACAGCAATCTATGAAAGAATAAACCAAATGAAGCCAAATGCTAGCACAGCCCAGACAAGAAAGGTTATGGCTGGCCAGGAAGGGGGGCAATTGTGTTGGCTTAGGCTCTGAAACTGCACTCTTTGAAAGCCACCTTCGCACGGAATCCAGTGACCTTGCCTTGACCTCATTTCCTTTTAACTCGGTGTCCCGTCTGACCCCACGATCCACCCTATTCAGTGCGGCCCCTCCCCCGCTGCTCCAGTTCACTGTGAACACGGGTGTCCACCAAAGGCCACTCCGAACCTTCACAATACTCTCTGGCTCCGAGAGGGGCACACACATGCTCATGCACACACGAATGTTTGCACACACACACACGCATGCATACACAAGCACACGCACACGTGTGCGTGCACACCTGTGCATGATCCATAAGAGGGATCGACTCTCAAATCTCCCTCTAGAGCTGACCACTCCCCCTAGGACTTTCCTCTCAGCTGGATGTTTCCTTTGGAGGTCCGGTTGTCACCCCATGCCAAGCTGTGCTCAGTGCCCACCTTCCATCAGTTTTTCATGCAGCCTTGCTCCTTTCTGCCAGGGGCATCATGGTTGTCCCAACACTCTGGCTCCAAGGCCTAGATTCATCATTGTCTTGTTCCTCCACCCATCCTTTTATCCATTAAGTCATTAAGCCCCATCCCTATGTTCTCGGAGACGTGCCCTTATATCCCATGACTGAATTCCTGCAATATTGTGGCCCTGCTTCTAGCTTCCCTGCCTGGTCAGTTCTCCCAGAGGCCACTACCTGATGGATCCAACTAAAGCATGACCCTTACTATTCCACTTCTCTGGGCTCTCATGCCTGGCAAGACAGAGCTCCAGTTCCTCAGCCTGGTGTTCACTTCTCCCTGTAATCACAGCTCCCTCCTACCTCTTACTGGGCCCCAGTACTCCACCTGCGGCAGGTGGTGGAAGAAGTCAGCGACTCCACTCATGTGCTCATGGAATCTCACGACAGCCTTGCATGATATTCCCTCACCGTATTCACTTGCGGATGAAGAAATGTATTCTTAGTAAGAGAGACATCCTGGAAGCCACAGAGCTGGTGAGTAGCAGACGCAGGATTGGTGCTCAGGCCTTTTTACTTTAAAGCTCACACCTTTTCCACCCTAACCACACTGTGTCCTAGACAAGCACTAATCTTTCCATGAGGAGGGTGGGTTCTTGTTTCCCTGCTCACTCACAGTGCCTGGCCATGCCACCTCTCCACCCACCCTTTCCCCTCCCCTTTATCCTTCATCCTGGTGGCCCAGCTCCCCAGGCTCTTTCTCCATCCAGTTCCACATCTCCCAGCCTCTCTACTCAGCTCGGATTTCTCCTTCCTTTTCATGCCTACATTGGTTCTTTTCTGGACTTCTCCTCTGGCCACCTGGGTAGAGAATGTCTCCAAGGTGACAGTCAGCTCATATGAGGGGGAGGGCGCTTATCTCAGACTTCTGAATATCCCACAGTTCTGTTAGGGCCCAAAGGAGATGGTCCATAAATATTTGTGGAAATGAAAATAATCAAAATACAATAACAACTAGTTCCTTAACAGGGATATTCAAAACAACTTCAAGCAAGAATCATATGTATTTCAGTTTAACGTCTTAATTTCCTCCAATTAACATGGGAATTATTGTCTGAAATGACAAGTTAAGTGGGATAGTAATGTTAGGAAGCTTTGTTATTTAAGAAAAATATTATTACAACATTAATGGCAGTGAACTACAGAGTTCAGCTCAGGAGACAATTTCCTCCCTTAACAAACAGTTTCCACTGCTCAAAATATTCTGTAACATTCTGAGTTTTTTCCTCCCTCTATCAATGTCTGGGGAAATGAGATTAACAGTAATATCCTCAGCCATTTTGAAGACATTTCAGTAAGAAGGTTAGAGGGAGAAGGGAGATGTTGTATTTCCCCAGGGATAGTGTGTATATGTGTGTGTATGTGTGTGTGTGCATGTGTGTATGTGTGTGTATGTGTATGTATGTGTGTGTATGTGTGTGTATATGAGTATATGTGTGTATGTGTGTGTATGTATGTGTGTGCATGTGTGTGTGTATGTGCGTGCGGGTGTGCATGTGTGTGCGTGTGTGTATTGTGTGAATGTGTGTATGTGTGCATGCGTGCGTGTGTGTGTAGTAAAACTACTCTGACAAAAACTAACTTCCACATGAGGCTGATCATTGGTAAGGCCTGATTCTTCCCAAAATTTAAAGAGAAAAGGTTTGCAGAAGACAAAAGGCCCCACAGGGTGAGAGGCAGGGTCTTTCAGACACAAGGCCGGAGGTGCTCCTCCACGAGGCTGGACAAAGAGCAACAAAATGAACTTTTTTTTTTTTTTTTTTTTTTGTGGCTAGACTCTACTGTCTGATTTGATTCTTTTTTCCTTTGAATTTTTACGTATAACTTCTAAGTGAAATTGGTTTATGGTGTTTTGTGTGCTACATACTATTAGATTTGGTACTGTTATTCTGACTTCATAAAATGAAACATTTTCGGTATTTTTCTATGGTTTATTATTATTAGAACTATGTTTATTTTAAGATTAAGAATCTGCTGGGAACCCAACAGGTCTCGATGTCTTTGTCTATAGATTTCTTCTTTTTTTAAATTTTATTTTATTTATTTTTTTATACAGCAGGTTCTTATTAGTCATCAGTTTTATACACATCAGTGTATACATGTCAATCCCAATCACCCAATTCAGCACACCACCGTCCCCACCCCCCTGCGGCTTTCCCCCTTTGGTGTCCATACATTTGTTCTCTACATCTGTGTCTCAACTTCTGCCCTGCAAACTGGTTCACCTGTACCATTTTTCTAGGTTCCACATACATATGTTAATATACGATATTTGTTTTTCTCTTTCTGACTTATTTCACTCTGTATGACAGTCTCTAGATCCATCCATGTCTCAACAGATGACCCAATTTTGTTCCTTTTTATGGCTGAGTAATATTCCGTTGTATATATGTACCACATCTTCTTTATCCATTCATCTATTGATGGGTATTTAGATTGCTTCCATGATCTGGCTACTGTAAATAGTGCTGCAATGAACATTGGGGTGCATGTATCTTACAAAATGAACTTTTGAAAAAGGAATTTATCTTCCCCAGAAAGAAATTCAAGGAACACCTAACACCTGGGTGAGCTCCCCAGGGACAGACGGCCCCTCTCCACCCTCCCCGGAAGAGCGCTCACAATGAGGACACACAGGGAGGGACAGCAACATTCCCTTCACTTGCCCCGATAGCCACCTGCCCACTTACAACACATGGCGCTGGCCTAAAAAAAAATTAAAATTTGTTTTTGTAATTAGGCACTCAAAAGCATATGGCAAAGAAGGTAACGAATTTAAGCAGCATAAAATGTTAAGTTTGAAAAGCTAAGTATTTCTCCTACTTCTGACCCTGGATCCCGGTTCTGCCACCCCACGGCCAGAGGAAATTACTGTCACAATTTTTTTTTTTTTTTTGCGGTACGCGGGCCTCTCACTGTTGTGGCCTCTCCCGTTGCGGAGCACAGGCTCCGGACGCGCAGGCTCAGCGGCCAAGGCTCACGGACCCAGCCGCTCCACGGCATGTGGATCTTCCCGGACCGGGGCACAAACCCGTGTCCCCTGCGTCGGTAGGCGGACTCTCAACCACTGCGCCACCAGGGAAGCCCTACTGTCACAATTTTTACGCCTCCCTCCCAGGTGTGTTCTGTGCACACGCCAACATGTACCTTTTTGACGTAAATAGCAGGGTGCTCTACACTGCTGCTCTGCACCTTGCTTGTTCCCTTCGGTGTTGGCCTGTAAATAGCTTAGGTGGTCCACGGTGACTGCCCCCCCGTCCCCAAAGCAAGCCTGGTAACACCCTCGGTTTGCCCCGCTCTCTGGGTTCTGGTTCAGCCTGGACCTCTTCCCTGCTTCCACAGTTCACACGCACATCAAGAGTTGATAACTGTCCTCAGTCTCGACCTGCTGCATTTCCTCTCTTTCAGGGCAAGCACTTCTTCGGTATAAAGTCGCCTGGACTTAGGTCTGAGAGAACCCCCTGCCTGCCTTCTGGGACTGCAAAGTCACTGACAGATAGAAGGGAAGGAGGAAAGGAAGGGGTGACTGAAGCCAGCGTCAGGGATGGAAGCCACCTTCCCAGCACGACTAGATGCTCTAAGTCCCAACGGTCTTAAACTGAGGGCTACTACGTGCCCAGCCTTGTAGAAGGATCTGGGGATTCGAAAATGAAGCGTGCCTTGGGAGGATACCCCGGCAGTGCCCGCAGGATCCAGAATGAACGTTACTACCAGAAAGGGTTCCTTGAAACTGAACCAGCTGGGGTCAGCCTCTCACCCCCACCCATTCCTGAACACGCACCAAAGAGGACCTGGTGGGAGTTGGCACTCACTCATCTCATGCAATCGCCACCGCCTCCACCAAAGAGACTGTCATTAAAGCTTTGTCCCGGGCTCTCTGATTTACATGTACAAATAATCGCTGTCAGGGGCACAGAGCCCCGGAGAGCAATAATAGATTCTGGCAGTAGCAGATGCAGATGTAGGAAATAAAAACAAAAATGAAACACACCAGCCTGGCAGAATGCAATGCTGAGAGAAATCCTAGGGGGGAGAAAAGCCTGCCGGGGAGGCGGGCTGGAGAGGAGCTATCAGATCAAGTATTGATTGGTTAGCCTTCTGCAAAAGCCAGCCTAGGATTCTCTTTTAAAAATTGTGGTCACATATACAACATAAAATATTAGCCAGTTTTAGATGTACAATTCAGTGGCATTAATTATATTCACACTGTTGTGCAACCATCACCAGTATCTGTTACCAATACTTTTCCATCATTCCAGACAGAAACTCTGTACTGTTTTTTAAGCAATAACTCCCCAGCCCCATGACCCCTCAGCCCCTGGTCACCTCTAATCTGCTTTCTGCCTTTACAAATTTGCCTATTCTAGATAATTCATAAAATTGGATTCATTTAACGTTTGTCCTTTTGTGTCTGGCTTTTTTCACTTGGCATAATGATTTCAAGGTTCATCCATGTTGTAGCAGAATCAGAACTTCGTTTCTGTGGCTGAATACTATTCCCCTGTACCCTGTATGTACATGTTGCATCTTGTTTGCACATTCATCTGTTGATGGCCACTGGGTTGCTTCCACCTTCTGGTCATTGTGAATAACGCTGCTGTGAATATGGGTCTACAAACTGTGTTAAGACTCTCAGTGGCCAATCCCCTAGAAGTGGGATTGCTGGGACATGTAGCCACTCTACGTTGAGCTTTTTGAGGAACTGCCATATTGGTTTTCACAGTGGCTAGCCTAAGACATGGGAGGATGACTCGGGCCTGCTCTAGGAGGTGGCGTTCTGAGTACCTCGGTCCTAGGTGACCGCACAGTCCTCTCAGGCCTGGCCAGGGTGAGAAGAAGGAGAAGAGTACAGAGCTGCGAGGCTTCAGAGCAGCGCCTGGTCAGCCTGGCCCTCCAAGCCACACCCCGGGTGCCCAGCCAGTTCCTAGGGGAGGGCCCACTGTAACCCGCCAGTGTCGGGGGCAGGGAATCTTAGGGTCCCACCTGCCTCCTGCTCTACATTGAGAAAGTGAGGCCCAGAGAGATGCCAACACCTGACCTGAGTGCACCTGACTCTTCCTGCTGTACCAGCTGCCAGTGCCGGGCCGGGGTCTTGGGTCTTAGTCCTGGGTCCTGGGTCCAGCTCCGCTCCCTCTCAGAGACACCTTCTCCCAGCGGTGCTGCCTGGTTAACTCCTGTGTGCCCTTCTAGGCTCGGCTCAGGTGTTACCACCCCCAGTGAAGCCCCCATCTCCTTGGTGGAGCTGGGTACCCTCCTCCGGGCTTCTCGGCACCTCAGAAATTCACTGTCAAGGCTGTCATCACACACTCACTGATGTTTTCAGCTTACTGATGTGTCTCCTCCATCGTCCTGTGAGCATGTTGGGGGCAGAGAAGGAGCATTTTATCTGTGCATCCCTAGGACAAACAAGGTCTGGTGCCTAGTGTTTGCTGAATGAATGAATGAATGAAAGTAAATAAATGAATGAACTGCATGCTCTTTGTAACCATACTGCCCGAGGAATGTTTACTGACTGAGTGAGCAGATGAATGGATGATATCCCAGGACTGAGTGCGCCTGTGGAGCAGACCCTTGGCTCACAGCCAAGCCCTCACTCATGTATTCATTCATTTATTCCGATCACTGCTAAGTGACAGACTCTAGTAGGTACTGGGGTTCACATGCAAATAATGCTCAGCCTCGGTCAGCAGGAAGCCCACAGAAGAGTAGAAGGAGACCAGGGTAAACAAGCAGTGAGCTTCAAGCAACTCCACGTCCCCCAAAGCACACAAGGACTTCCATCATATCAGAAACCAGATCGGGGCCTTCTTGGCTCCACCAGTTGCTGGCACAGCTGCCTGCGGCAGGGGCGATTAGCACGCTGCACACCTGTCCGCGCTGCTCACATCCCCTGCTCTGCTGGGGATGCAGGGGCCGGAGAATGAACGACCAGGAGGATTTTTGGAGCTCCCAGAACCCAGCCCAGCTCACATCAGAGGCCTCATTCCCCTTTAGGGATTCATTTGCACGGCACAGCTGGTTAATTTTTCATCAAGGGGTGGGGGAGAAACACAACATCCTATCCATTTTATTTTATTTTATTTTATTTATTTATTTTTAAAATAAATTTATTTATTTTGTTTATTTTTGGCTGCATTGGGTCTTCGTTGGTGCGTGCGGGCTTTCCCTAGTTGTGGCGAGCAGGGGCTACTTTTCTTTGCGGTGCGCAGGCTTCTCACTGCGGTGGCTTCTCTTGTTGCGGAGCACGGGCTGTAGGCACACGGGCTTCAGTAGTTGTGGCTCACAGGCTTTAGAGCGCAGGCTCAGTAGTTGTGGCGCACGGGCTTGGTCCGTGGCATGTGGGATCTTCCCAGACCAGGGCTCGAACCCATGCCCCCTGCATTGGCAGGCAGATTTCTTAACCACTGCACCACCAGGGGAGTCCCATTTTATTTTTTAGATGAAATAGGGACAGATTGTGGTTGCCAGGCAAGACCCAGCCCTCGCAGGGCTTGTACTGCTGCTGTGGGCTGATTAATGGTTATTGGGCAAAGGATAAAGCCTCCAGACGGCACAGGCCTCCGGTGAAGGTGCTGACACATTTAATGAGCACCGCATGGCACGCTAGTGGTAAGCAGCAATTTTTTAAAGTGATTTAAGGTCTTAGTCTTCCATCCCACCTTCATCTCCTCTCCCATTAGGACCTGGTCAGGCGAACTCCGTGCTCTGGCTGGGGTGACCCTTGTTTTGTTTCTTTATGAGTACCCCCTTCTCCCACAGAGCCTCCGACTGCAGCACCACGGGCAAAAGTTTCTGCTCAAATCTGACCCAGAACCCAAAGCTCGGAGCTGAGAATGGAGTCTCAGTTTGCTCACCCAGAAGATGGGAAAGGGAAGAATAAGAAAGTGGCCTTATACGTAACTAAGATCGGAGGAAGCAAAGGGCTTGCATGCCCATTATCTCACTTAATTCTCAATCAAAGTATTTACTGGCTGCCTACCAGGTGCCCTAAATTCGAGGTGACCCCAGCAGGTGTGTGGGACAGATATTATCACCCCCGTTTCAGAGAAAAGGAAGCTGAAGGACCAAGTTGTGGTATCTGCCCAGATCACATGGTGGGCTGGTGGCCGAGGTGGGCAGAAAGCTGGCGAAGAGGAGATGGTCTTTCCTTCCCTGCTTCCCTGGCGTGGGCTTGCTCCACTGCGGGGGTCTCCCAGCTGGCAGCTGTGATGACTTCCCTGGTCAACAGGGCCCCTGGTGGCTATGGACATGGCTTGAAGAGCTGAGCATTCCCAAATCCGTGTCCATTCTCCTGAGATGTTCACACCCTGGGCCACTGGGAGAGATTGTTTCGGGTCAGCAAAAAGGTAAAAAGCACCTGCTGTGTGCCTGGTACTGTGCTATGTGTTCCATGTTCTGTGTGAGACAATAGCCATGGTCCCCTTTCTCAAGAAGAAGGCAACTTTGTTGAGACAAAAATCTCAAATGACTGATAGAGGATGCCTGTTAAAGAACAAACACCAGCGCTTCTCCACCTTTATGATTCTCATGAATCACCTGGGGATCTCCATAAAATGCAGATTCAGTGGGTCTGGGCTGGGAGCTGAGACTGGCGGAGGCATTTCTAACAACCTCCCAGATGACACTGGTGATGCTGGTCCTCAGGCCACACTTTGAGTAGCAAGGCTTTGGATGGTCCATATTCTGACAGGCCAGAGGAGCTCGGGTGATCAGCTTCCTGGAGGAGATGCACTGATGCCCTGTTCCCAGGAGGGGAGGGACACAGGCAAGACAGAAGGAAAATGGCTACAGCCAACTTCAGTAGAGATTCTGGGGGCCGAGGGATTACGGGGACACAGAATAGGGCTCCTCGTGGCCTGGTAGAACACACACCCGGCTGGGACTGGAGGCAGAGTAACCAGTCCCGACCGGGGGACCGCGGGCTGCTGGCTACCTCAATCTGGGCCTCATTTTCCTCCTCTGCAAAGGGAAAGCTCATCGGTTCCCAACCTGAGCAGCACATTAGAACATCTGGAGAGCTTTTAAAATAAAACAACACCTGGAATCCTTCCCTAGAGGTTTTTATATAGTGGTCTGGGGTAAGGCTCAGGCCCAGGTCGTTTTAAAAAGCTCCCCGGTGATTCTAAGGGGCAGCCTGGGTGGAGACCATTGCACTGGGTGACCTCAAAGGTCCTTCCTAACCTCCTCATCTTTACATTTGGACAGAAAGCACCAGGACTCCCAGCTTCTGTTCCTGGGCATATGGCCTGGAGCAAAAA
Source organism: Hyperoodon ampullatus (assembly GCF_949752795.1). NCBI lineage: Eukaryota > Metazoa > Chordata > Mammalia > Artiodactyla > Ziphiidae > Hyperoodon > Hyperoodon ampullatus. Next base: position 90,143,087 of record NC_136920.1, read on the forward strand.
AAAAAAACAGTATTAGAGAAATCCTTAGAAAAGCTTCACCACAATGCCAGAAATCTGAGCATTCTCTGGTGGAGGCCAGGTGGAGGGGTTGTCCTGCCCATATGGTTCCCATTAATCCCAGGGCATGTTTCACATCCCCGGCAGGTACTTGGAGCTGGGAGCAGCCCCCTGGGTGGCCCTCGGCAGGGGCTTTTCAAGCCAAGCCCTGCTGACAGGCCACAGGGCTCTGTGGGGCCCTCCTGGCTTCCAAGTCACTTGTCCCCTCTTGGGGGCAGAATCCCGGGCAAATTAGAAACCAAAGAAGGCAGATGCAGAAGCCCTGGCAGTCTGTCACAAAGCGTGAAGGCCTTCGATAAATTCTGCAGCTCAGCAGCTGTCGAGAAGACCCAAGAGGAAGGAGATTTGTTTGTTCCCCAGAAGACTGAGTCTTCAGGAATTTCTAGCCCCTGTCCTTACCCCACCCACTTAGCTGGGAACTAGCCCAACGCCACGTGTTGCTGTCTGCCTAAAGATTCCAAGGCTTTGGAGGGAGCGGGGAGGGAGTGACCACCCCATCTGGTGAGGCCCTGAGGACCCCTTCCTCCCTGCCAACACAGGTGGAGGAGTCGAACTCTGTTTCCAGAAGGACCCTAGAGTATTTGGCTGCTAACACATCCTCTCCCTAGGCTGCAGCCATGACAGCTCTGTGCGGGGGACTGGTCTTTGCCAAGTCGTCCCACCAGGCCCAGAGATGCTAAGTCAGGTTGGTGGAGCTGGGAGTGGGTGAGCAGCCTGGATAGAGACTTTCTAGGCTGAGCCCAACCTGAATCCTCCCCAAAGGGATGCTGCTTCTCCTCTTCCCACAGACCACTCCCTAAATGGCACAGTGTGTGGTTTGGTCTGAACCCTGGGGACACACAGCCCTGGAGCGGAGTCCCCATGCCACTGCGTGCTAGCTACGTGACCTTGGGCAAGCTAACAAACCTCTTTGTGCCTCAGTTTTCTCATCTACAAGATGGGATAATAAAATGTGCACTTCAAAAGGTGATGGTGAGTATTAATGTGGTAAGATTGTTAATAGTGAGGGAGAGAAAGGCCCGAGTCAAAGAGGGTCTCCCTATCCCCGGGTGGCAAGCTCCTGGGCACCAGGGAAGTCAGAAGGGCCTGCTCTTGTGAGCTGGAGGAGGGCGCCCACATGCAGCATGTATTTTCCAGGATGAAAGCATCAGTGACACTGTCCCTCTCAGGAAGGGACAAGAAGAACCTCCAGCCATACTCTGTCTGACACTTACAACACTCGCTGTCCTTCTCTGCGCATTCTGGCCAAATCACCCCTGGGAAACTCTGGCCAAACCGCACTGCCAGTCCCTGGAGCAGCAAAGGGCCAAGGGCCCCCTGCAGATGTCCCTCCCAGAGGGAACCTGAGGCCAGGTTCACAGGGAACTGCAGGGGAGAGAGGAAGGAACGCGACACTGCAAAGCACTGCCCAGGCCCTTATGCAGCTGGCCGGCCGGGTACCCAGCTGGGAGGCCCGGGAGGCTGACACCAGGGCGCCCCCAGCCCCAGGGGTAAGCAGGGGGCAGAGGGGAGAGCCACTCCCAGAACCTCAGCGGGCAGCAAGAGGTGGCAGAGTCCGTCAGCACCCACCAGTACCTGGGACACAATTCTTTTATGAAGTCTGGTGAACTTTACTTTGAAGGAATTGAGTCCAAATCCATTTTTACACAAAATTTCAGTTTGGGGGGAGGAATTTCTATTTCAGAAGGACTCCTTTCTTTACAAAATTGTTTACCATGAGACTTATTCAATGACAGCTTCCTAATTCCTTTAGGATATTACTTGATTTTTACAAAACCCAGTTGACGCACGAAGTTTTCAGGACTTCCAATTTGTGAAACACTAAAATTTCTTTCAGGCACCAACTCTGCATTTTTAACCCACCTGTAAGCATCAGTGTCCTGCCCCAAGTTCTACTCTTCATCCTTCCTCTATCCCTCCCATGTCTCCCCAGTTCCACCCATCATTAACTGAGTGTGTACTGTGTGCCCAGCACTGGGATGGAGGCTTGTCTAATGGTCCCTCATTTATCCTCATGACAAGACCCTCACCATGCCCCATCCCTCATTCGTGGCACACCCAGGACCCATGGGATGCTGGGAAGTATTTAACAACCTGCACTCTGGAATAATACTCCCACACGGCCAATTTCAACCTACGAATGAGGGCACAGAGGCAGAATAAGTAGCATGCCATCATCTAGTATTTCCACCATCAGACACAGTAAATAGGCGTAAATAACTTCAAAGGCATAGATAACAGTAAGATGTAGTAGAATGCTCAGGAACCCATGAGTTTTGAGTATTTATTACCTTTATGTTCAATATAATTTATTTAATTTAAGCCTACATAACTTAATTTTAATAATAGCTATGTTTAACCATTGGCTTGCAAAATTCCTGAAAATTTAACAATCAGCTCTTGCAAGCGGGTATGAGCTGGCCCCAGCACACCACTGCCTAGGACCAAACTACTGCTAAGGTGGGGCTGCTACCTCTGCTGCTGCTGCATTTACTCACAGGAATAATTATGAGGTCAAGCACAGCATTTTAAATGCAGTCCTTCACGGGAGCCTCATTGCAAATCTATAGGCTAAGTCATTTATTATTCCCATTTTACAGATGAGGATCCAGGTGAGACTATGCTGAAGCTTAAGAGAAGTTAAATGATGTATAGCCCAATATTAGATCAAATCTAAACTCCTCAGTCTGTCAAGGCTATGAACCGGACAGTTGGGTCTTCTTTACTTCTTCAATTTCATTTCTCAACACCATTCAATGCCCTTATCCCCAGTGGGCATCGGGAGAGAACTGGGAATCTATGGTACGTTTTCTCTGTCTAGTGTGAGAGCCCTTTTCAAGGCAGAAGGGCTGTATAGGAGCACCAGCCTGGGTTCTAGCTTTGGCCCTGTCTCTGAGATACCAGTCACGCTCCCTAGGCCTTGGGTCCGCAGCTGAAGAATGGGGGGAACAATAGACTCCATGGTCTTGATCCCCCCAGACTTCAGGCTGCCATGGGACGGCGTGTCTGCCTAACAGCCCACTGAAAGCCCCAGGGGAAGCCTGGATTCCATTCTCTGCTATGTGGCCGGCTCACTCCCAGATGGGGCTTCTTCTACTGCTCTCAAACTAGAGCAGATCCCCACACAGTCAGTTTCCAAGAAGAAGCGTACTGGGTACCTAAAAAGCTGGACCAATCTGTGCCCTCACAGAAGCTGGGGGACCTCGTCTGTGAAACAGCCATAAATGAGGCATGGTCTGGGCAGATCTGGGGGTGCAGGCGGGCAGAGGATCAGATGACCTCTAGAAGTCTCTGGTGTCCTCTCCCTGAGGAGGCTGGTCTTGTGGGTTTCCTGAACTAGATGGATTCCAGGCCTGGAATCCATCATTCCCTTCATAATACAAATAATCACCAAATGCGCTCAAGCACTCGGTAGCCTGGATATTCACTCTAGCAATTCTCTGTGTGGACGGTGATTAGACCATCATTATCTTAATGCTTCTTAATTTATCTTTCTGATTAGCAACTTACCATTTTATTTGCAAAAAATAGCCTTCTGCTGGGTGGAAGCCAGCCGAGCACAGCAGCTGTCATTTTCTCTGTACTAAATCAGGCCAGGCTTAAGTTGGTTCTCTGGTGATGCTATTTCTTGTGTCTTGGCACTAACACGCACCACTATCCATCATGGTTGTCGTTTCAGAGTAGAGGCTCATTCCCGGCAGGGCTGCAGGCTGAGGGGTCACCTCTACCCAAGGAAGGGACCAGGATAAGACAGCTTTCCCCTATCGACTCACCCAGGGAAGGGCTCCCAGAGCCGGACCCTCATACTGCCCTTAGGGGACAGCCCATGGGGCCACTCGCTGCTAATTGAGGTCAGTGGTGTGTGGAAAAAAAATAATAGCTGCCATCTCAAAAGCACATCATGTAAAGCACATGAGACCCATGATGTCATTTCATTCTCAAAACAACCCTGTACTCGTGTACCATTATTATTTCCATTTACAGATGGAGAGACTAAGGCGTAAAGAGGTTATATAATTTGCATAAGGCCCTGTGGCTCGGAAGTGGCAGAGCTGGGTGTTTTTTGTTTTTTTAAATTTATTTATTTAGTTTTGGCTGCATTGGATCTTCGTTGCTGCACGCGGACTTTCTCTAGTTGTGGCGAGTGGGGGCTACTCTTCGTTGCGGTGCACGGGCTTCTCATTGTAGTGGCTTCTCTTGTTGTGGAGCATGGGCTCTAGGCGCACGGGCTTCAGTAGTTGTGGCTTGTGGGCTCAGTAGTTGTGGCTCATGGGCTTCAGTAGTTGTGGCTCGCGGGCTCAGTAGTTGTGGCTTGCGGGCTCTAGAGCACAGGCTCGGTAGTTGTGGGGCATGGGCTTAGTTGCTCCACAGCATGTGGGATCTTCCCAGACCAGGGCTCAAACCCGCGTGCTCTGCATTGGTAGGCAGATTCTTAACCATTGTGCTGGTTTTGAATAAGATCCTTTTCCCTTTTCACCTGACCCTTCTGTTTTCCCACCTTAACCGTGAACGAATCATACTGCCTTCTGATTCCTATTTCCTTCCAGGAAACATCTTTATTGTTTTCTATCCCTGAAGCACACAGGTCACGGCCCTGGTATATTGCTGATCTGACACTGTCCTTAAGAGGTCCATCCATTTACTCTACCTGGATGTTCAGATCCTACACTTCATATTTCAATTGTTCCTGCCTCCTCCAGAGAGCAGTATACCTAGATATTCACATATATGAGGGAAGGCGGAAGCTTCATTACTCGACTCCTAAAGTCTCCAGAGAAGGTCCTTAGGTAGAGGGAACTCACTGAAGGAGGAGGTGGCTGTAATACTGTGTCATGGTTCTTGAGGTGCCATCCACTTATCCATGTATTTTCCTGGGTAACAGATATGCCCTCACTAAGCTCTACCTATGAGACTCTAGTCTGCTCAGTCCAATGTGGTGGTCATTTGCCACATGTGGTTATTGAAATGTAAATGTAAAATTCAGTTCCTCGGTTGTACCAGCCGCATTTCAAGTGTTCAGTCACTACATGTGGCTGGTGGCTACCAAACTGGCCAGCACAGATATAGAACATTTCCATCATTGCCGAAAGGTCTACTGGACAGCACTAGTCTAGATAATTCAGTCCTCTAAACCCACTTGGAAGCCTTTGTAAACTAGGTTGGATACCTATAAGGTGCAAATTTCCCTCACTTTGGATAGTATAGCCAGCACTTTTCAAAGTGTGGTCCCAGCATTATCTGGGAACTGGTCAGAACTGGAAATCCTCAGGCCCTATCTCAGGCCTGAATCAGAGACTCTGCAGCTTGGGCAATCTGTGCTTTAACCCTCCAGGGATTCTGATGCTCACCAAACACTGGTACAGCCGTCCCTCGGTATCCACTGGTGATTGGATCCAGGACCCCCGCGGATACCAAAATCCATGGATGCTCAAGTCCTTTATATATCACAGCATAGTATTTGTATATAACTTATGCACATGTGCCCATAAACTTTACACCATCTCTAGAGTACTTATGATATCTAATACAATGTAAATGCCATGTAAATAGCTACTGGAGTGCAGCAAATTTGAGTTTGCTTTTTGGAAATATCTGGATTTGGGGGGGAGTGTATTTGATCAGAGGTTGGTTGAATCCATGGATGAGGAACCCATGGATACCGAGGGCCGACTGTGTAGATAAATAATGATGCCACGTGTTCAGAGACTGCTGTGTGCCGGCCAGGGCACCTACAAGTATTATCTCTCTTACCCCGGCAACGATGCTGTGAGATAAACCTCGTAGTCCCATTTCACAGATAAGGAACTGAGGTTCTGAATTGGAAGCACCTAGCCCAAGGTCACACAGCTTAAAAATTGGCAGAGGCAGTTTTCAAATCCCATTTGGTCTGACTCCAAAGCCCATGCGCTAACAGCCCCTCGTTTGGAGCTAGCAGAGAGCTCCTCCTGTCTCTGAAGGTACTTGGAGATTCTCCTCATTTGACAAGCTGAACAGTGAGACCCAAGATGGGAAAAGGGATGAGGCCAAACTTCCCACGGAGCAGCCACGACAAGCAGTATCCTGGCAACGACAGCTCCAAATGGGGAAATGTCCCAAATGGGGAAATGAGTTGGATGAGGGCAACTCAAAGGCCAGAAACCTCCCCGCCCCCATTCAGCACAGTGGTCTTTTTCTGGATCTTTCTGGTTTGGGCAGGCCAAACTCAGGCATCTTGTTTTAAGGGTACATGTGAGTTCGGAGGGCTGAATTGCTCTAAGAATAAAATTCTTCCCTGGAAAACTGTAGATTTGCTTTTCTTAAGAGTTCAAGAAAACCTCCCGTGATTGTTGTAGGGGATTAGAGCTAGAAATTGCTGTTCTTCTTTAATCTCCGCAGTGGTCCCTAGGCTGGCAAGTTGGATTTCACGGCAAAGGAAACATGTGATTTGTTTTGTACAAAAGTCATGTTCCCCAAACATTCAACAAACATTCATTGAGGACCTATGTTATCCAGATACTTTCCCTCAGGCCACCTCATTTAATCTTGAGAACAACCGTCTAAGGGCCTGTTATTTAAGGCAGTGGCTGTTATTACTCCCATTTAACAGATGAGGAAAGACAGCCATTCATCTGGGAAGTGGCCAGTTAGAATTCAAAGCCAGGTCTGCCCATTTTGCAAGTTCTCATTCTTTACGACATACACAAGCCTACTCTGTCGGGCACTGGAGTAAATTAAAGAAGGGAGTGGACTCTGGGGATCTGGGGACAAATACAAGAAAATCTCAGGCACAGCAGCCTGATACATATAGAAAGGGAAAGAAGTTCTATGTGACGGCAAGTCAGCCACTGGGAAGGCTTCAAAGGAATATTTCTAAAGGGATTTGTACAAATTGGGCCTGTTCTACACGTTCCTAGAATTACACTTGACCGAATCCCATGTATATATTCCAGGCTCTCAATCCTTTTCCTCCTGAGGTAGTTCTGAGTTGATTCTGGCCATCAGCTCTTACAGCCCCAGAGGGGAGGCTTGGCCCCAAAAAGTGGCCTGAGCTCCAGAGGATACTGACCCCTGGGCGACTCTGATGTGACAGTTGGGCTTGTCAGCCCTGACCAGCAAGTTCTGAGCTACCTTTAAATTGTAAGCAACTCCTGGTTCCAGAAAAGCTGTGTAGCCAGTGCTCAGGAAGCCAGTGCAGCCACTCAGATCCCCGGTTTCCTCCGGCTCCCCCGCTGTCTTAACCCTCTTGCTTGGAGACCCTCCACCTCCTGGCCTAAGACAGAGGTCCCACCCTCTACCCTCCTGGGAAAGCAAGCAGGACTGGGGAGGGGGAGAGAAGGAGCCAGGCATAATCCTTGCACAACTCAGCCACAGGTGTCCAGTCGCCCTGGCACCAGGGACAGCCAGACCTTGCCATGCCTGTGCTGTCACTGGCTGGGCTGGGAGGGCCAAGGGGAGCCCAGGGGGATGTGTGGGGCATGTGAGCGTGTGAAACTTGGAGCCTCATCCTTGGGGGGACTGCAGCCAGGCCCTTTACCGGGAGCACTGAGTAGAAATACGTATCTCCCTCTCCCCCGCAATACTCCCTGTAACACTCACAAAGGAGTCTGCACCAGGGCAGCCCATTTGAACTCAAATCCAGTAAGGATTTCCTAGAGATAGTTCAGTTACTCTCTAAGTTATGGAAAAAAGCTCGAGAAGACCCATCCCACTCTCTCCCTAACTTAGACTGGCTTGGGCTTGTCCTTCCCGATAATTTTTTTTTGTTTTTTTTTTTTCGGTACGCGGGCCTCTCACTTCTGTGGCCTCTCCCGTTGCGGAGCACAGGCTCCAGACGCGCAGGCTCAGTAGTTGTGGCTCACAGGCCTAGCCGATCCGCAGCATGTGGGATCTTCCCGGACCGGGGCACAAACCCATGTCCCCTGCATCGGCAGGCGGACTCTCAACCACTGTGCTACCAGGGAAGCCCCTGAACATTTTCGATACTAAAGTCTGAAGGAGAACTCCCGAATGCCAGAGAGGAACTTTTTTAGGGGAGACATGGCCTCCCCTCACCTCTGTGCAGATGGCCTGGCCCCCTCCTCCCCCAGTTCTAATTTCCCATTCAAGATCCCAAATGCCGTTCCCCAGATGCCTGCAGGTTAAGAGGGGTGGTTATAAGCTGAGCTTCAAGCAGCCCCAGGAGTCTGGGTGCAGGTTCAGGCTGTCACGAGGTGCATATCAAAGCAGGAGTTTAAAAACTGTACTGGGAATAGTGCAATTATCTCGCTCCACCACATTTCTCAGCCCCGACTGAGGTTTAATTAAAGCCAAGTAAAAACAGAGTCGCCATTTCAGATATCACCCCCACTGCATGCTGGTTAAAAAAAAAAAAAAAAAATCCTTTATCAGGGACCTAAATTTTTTTCTGTGGGTATCTTCCAGCTCAGTTGGATATTATTCCTTCATAACAGCCACTTTAAAGAAAAAAATATATATTTAATATATATGTATAAGATGAGTTAATCCCCCATAATCTCCTTGAGTTGTACCTAAAACACAGTTTCTTGTAGGTGACCTTTTCGGAAGAGGCTGTTCCTATGGCAACCCGCATTGTTTGATTCAGTCAAGAGAAAAATGCTGCATGGAAGTGTATTTAATTTTACTTAATTTGATGCTGTATTTAACACTTGCACAGGCTGAAAGGAGAGAGGGGCTGAAAGGCAGAGCCAGCTCGCTCATCGGGCCACGTTCACCAGCCTCCTATCCTGAGGGCGCCCCAGGCACCATGATGCACTCAATACCTGCTCCTGGCTCAGGGCTCAGGGAGAAGGCTCTGAGGAGTTCTGCAGGAAAAAAGAGGGACAGGGCCCACCAGGCAGCCCCTCAGATGCTGGGCCACCCGGTAGCCATTGCAGGTTGAATAAAAATGTAGCACACGTGGGTGGCAAAGCTTTGGACCAAGAGTTAAGAGGCCTGGGTAGGGTCTTTGTTCTATTGCTCCTGTGCATGTCCTCATCTGAAACATGAGACAACCGAATCCAAAGAGCTCTCAGGTATCTTTGAGCGCTAAGCCTGAGTCCTGTGTACAAGTCTGGTCTCCTCAAGCAGACTCTGAACTTCACGGAAGGAGCGTTGGGCCCCGGGTCGACACGCAGTAAACGATTCATTCATGTAGTCAGACGGGAGCCCACTCCGGGGCACACCACAGCCTGGTCCTGAGAGGCCTGGGTACAGCCTTGCCCACTGCAGGTCACAGGCCCTGCACCTACTTCTTGCCACACAGGTGTGCCCACAATCACAGACGGGGGTCCTAAAGCAGGATAAGCAAGGGCACTTGGCCAAGGTGCCACCGAGGGTGACAGGGATGGAGGCCCTAGTCCAAGCTCTCAGTGGCCCCTCCAAGCCAGGGACGTGGCCCTGCTTGGAGCAAACGTGGCGACCACGAGGCGAGAGAAGGCACAGCGAGACCCAGTGTCCTCCCAGCCTCAGCCGCTCTGCCCCTGCTCCGTCTGCCTCAGCCTTAGGCGAGCAGCATCCACAAACCGTACACCTACCTCTGTTCTGAGTAAATTCCAACCCCACTTAGCAGCTTGACGACCGCAGACAAATTGTTTAACCTTACGGGGCCCGAGTTTTCTCATCTGAAAAATAAAGGCATCGACTGGGGATATCGAAAATGACATTCTCTGTGATACAATGCTACTCTTCCATTCCCATACGCAAACAGCTAACACGTGTCCAGGGGTGGACTGGGTTACCACCTAGATCTGCAGTCACCACACAGCACTAACTGCAGCCGGTCAGCCCCTCTCCTCAGGTCTCCAGCCGAAGCCCCCACAGGCCCCTCAGGCCTCCATCATGAGCCAAGCCCCGCAGTGCCACTGCCTTCAACCGCCCACTGCGATGACTTTCAGGACAAATCCCATCATGCCTCGGCTTCCCGTCTACCTCAGTCGCCAGCAGGATCCTAAACCTCCCAGATCCGGCAGCACTGTGTAGACACTCACCTCCATGCTGTGTATGTCCCCCTAACCTCTCCCCTTGCTCTTCCCTCCCCACGTCCTTTCACTGTGCCCTCTGGAAATCCTGGTCTGCTCTGACTATCTCCTTCACTTTCTTGCTGTAAGTGAATCCTGGCGTCCCACACCAGCCCTGCCCTGGCCCCAGGATGTGTTTTCTTGGAAGCCCTTCTTCCTAGTGGAAGACGTTTTGTCTCCCACATCTGATGTACTTCAGAATGGAAAGGGGGGTATGTGTCTTCCTTGCTCCCCATCTGAGCTGTCTCTTTCGACCTTCAAAAACCCAAGCTCATTTGAAGAGCTCATCATCAGACCTCATGACCCCCCTACATATATAATGCTATCATTCTACCAACGTCCTGGTCATTCCCCCTCATTCACGGATGACTTCGGCACCCAGATCGCTGAGGCCTTCTCCGCTACTGTTCCCGCCATCATTGTTGGAGACTCCAACATCCATGAAGACGATCCATTCCATACCCTGGCCTCTTAGCTCCTGGACCTTCCTGGCTCCAGTGAGCTTTTGCTCTGCTCACACGGTCGTTCCCTAGACTTGGTCACACCAATTACTGAATCACCCACTAAATGTAGATTTCCAACGTCCCACTTTCTGACCATCCTCCTTAGGGCTAGCTTTCTCTGACGCTCCCACTCCAGCAATTCTCCAACCTCATCAAGACCTCTGTTTCATTAAAAACAAACAAACACTTTTTTGTCATCCACTGCTACCACTCCCCACCTGCACCCACTTTCTTCCTTGCCGGCTCTGATTCCACAATCCACACTCCAGCTACTCCCTTGGCCAACAGCCTGAACCTTCTAGCCGCCCTCCTCCCACTGTACCGGTCCAGCGGGACTCCCGCCTGGTGTCCTAGCCACTTATTCGGGGCCTGCACCAGGGCAGCTGAACGTTGCTGGAGAAAAATGACACAGATTTACTGACTAGACTTGCTACAAACAGGACCACAAATCTCACTAAACACTGTCAGAAAAACCTACTACACTTCCCTAGAAAATTCAATTTCCCAGCCTCTGGGGAAACTATCATACTTCCTTGTCTCCCCTCAAGTCTCCATCTCTCCCTCCCCTGTCCCGTTCTCAGCTGATGACCTTGCTGTATATTTCATAGAGAAATTAGATTTCTGTAAGATGAGAACTACCTCAGCCTCCCATCGACAAGTCCTTCGTTGTATCTGCATCAGAACCCACCTACGCTGCCGTCCCCTCCCCCCAAATCCAGTGGAAAAAGAATCCTGGCTCCGGCGCAAGGTCAACACCTGCATTGGCCTCTGAATCCATTCTCCTGTGCCGTTCCACACTTTTTTGTTTCTTTGCAACTCCTCTATTTCTTCTTCTTTTTTTTTTAAATTTTATTTATTTATTTATGTCTGTGTTGGGTCTTCGTTTCTGTGCGAGGGCTTTCCCTAGTTGTGGCAAGTGGGGGCCACTCCTCATCGTGGTGCGCGGGCCTCTCACTATCGTGGCCTCTCTTGTTGCGGAGCACAGGCTCCAGACGCACAGGTTCAGTAATTGTGGCTCACGGGGCTAGCTGCTCCGTGGCATGTGGGATCTTCCCAGACCAGGGCTCGAACCCGTGTCCCCTGCATTGGCAGGCAGATTCTCAACCACTGCGCCACCAGGGAAGCCCGCTCTATTTCTTCTTGCATTACCATTTCTCCCTCTTTCCTGGGTCATTTCCACAGGCATGCAAACACACCTCCTTTAAATAAATACTCCCTTGACCTCACTCCTCCCTTGACCGCACTCCGTCCTCATTTTCTACTTCCTCTTGAGCTCCCTTCACAGCACATGCACTCAGAGGAGTTGTCTCTACTCAGCATCTCCACTTTCTCACCTGCGATTCTCTTCTCACTTAATAAAGCCCACTCCACTCACCGTTCCACTAGTGACTAATTCCCGAGATTACGAACGACTAGATCTTGCCGAAGGCATGAGTCAGTTCTCTGTCCTCATATGGATCTCCCAGCAGCAGCGGGCACAGTTGCCCAATTGTCCCTTCTCAAAAAACTTTCTTCCCCAGGCTCTGTGACGCCTCCCTCGCGAGGTTTTTCTCATGCCTCCCTGGCCCTCCTTCTCCGTCTCCTTTGCTGGCATGTCCTCAGCACTCTTCCTCCCTGCATCTTCTCTCCCTGCGCGATCTCACTGGGGCTTTCAAAACCTCTCGCACACACAGGGCTCTCAGATCTACTTCTCCAGCTGTATCTTTCCCAGGTCTCCAGACAACTGTATTCACCCATCTACTCAACATCTCTGTCGAGGTGTTTAGAGGCATCCTAGACGTGGCACATTCAAAGCAGATCTTTCAATTTCCCTCCTCAAATCCACACACTCCCCTCCTGCCAAGCCTTCCCCACAGAAAGTGCCCTCTCCACCCACTTGCTAAATATCCATGTGCCAGTCTTGATTCCTCCGTTCCCCTCAACTGCATCCAATTGATCAGCAAGTCCCCTCAGCTCTCCTCCCAAAGTCAATGGGAGCAGAACCACACGAATCCAACCACTGTGCTCTTTATCCACTGCCGTGGCCGAGACCACGTCAACAGAGGCTCCTGCCAGGTCTCCTTGACTCCCCCCCAGCAGCCAGACTGGTCCTCTGCACACGGTCAGCTCTCCCTTCCCTCCCACTCACAGCCTTCCAGTGGCTCCCACTGCATGTGCAGTCAGAGCCAAACGCCTGGGCGTGGCCTGCTGAGACCCTCTGCATGGCCCCATCTGCCTCTCTGATCACATTTCCCTTCATTCTCCCTCTCATCTACTAATTCCCAGGTGTGCAGGTTCAGGCCCATCCTGGCTACTTTGTTCTTCCTTTTCCTTCTGCTGAAGATGCTCTTCCCTCCTATCTATACATGGCTGCCACCTTCTCATCCACAAGGTTTCAATACCAATATCTGATCCTCAGAGAGCCTTCCCCAACCCCAGCCAAGGCACTCTCCTCCCGGACCTACTTCATCTTCGACACAGCATTTATCAGGACCTAACATTTTCTTATTTCCATGCTTGTCCCTTGTTTATTCCCTCTTTCCCTGCTCACTTAGAATACAGAGTCCCTCAAGGCAAGGACTCTGTCTTGTTCAGCACTCCTCCCTGCACCTACCACAAGGCCTTGCACACAGGAGGAACTTAATATCTGTTGACTGCCTGCCTGAAGGAAGCAGTTTGTGGCTAGATGTAAGGGCAGAGGAACTCTGAGACCCACCGCAGAGGTGGTGAGGGCAGGCCCTGCTGTCTCACACACCTCTGTGCCAGGACCCGACCTGCACTGTGCCCAGCTCACAGCCAGTGCACAAGGAATACGTGGGATGCATAGCGTCTTGGAGTTGGATGTTCTCTTAGCAGCCCTGATTAGCCTTCCACCTAAAGCAGGATTTTCCATGTATTCTGACATCCCCGTGATGTCAGGTGGTCATTGAACCTTCCAAGACCCTCGATCAGGGAGGAAGCCCAGCAACTGAGAGGGTAGTCGGGGCCACTGCCCATAGAGCCTGGCCGGGGGTGGGGGGGCCAGCCCGCAGCCCCAGGTCAGTCCTCCTCTTGGCAGACTGCACTTTGTGGGTGTCCCCACCCCCCAACGCCCGTACTCCTGTTTGCACGTCCTTGCCTGTGCTCTTGGTGTCTACTTGGTTCTGTAGTTTATCAAAAAGTGAAAAAATAAGGGCTTCCCTGGTGGTGCAGTGGTTGAGAGTCCGCCTGCTGATACAGGGGACACGGGTTCGTGCCCCGGTCTGGGAGGATCCCACATGCCGCGGAGCGGCTGGGCCCGTGGGCCGTGGCCGCTGAGCCTGTGCGTCCGGAGCCTGTGCTCCTCAATGGGAGAGGCCACAGCAGTGAGAGGCCCGCGTACCGCAAAAAAAAAAAAAAGAAAAAAAGTGAAAAAATAAAAATAAAAACCTGCCATGGTTTGATGACGAGCTCTCTGCCGTGCACAGGCCCAGCACCACAGAGGTGATGGCGCCACATGCAGCACGACCCCTTTCTGTGTCTCATGAGGGAACAGGACCCCCTCTGGGAGCTGGGATGTCTTGTCTAGTACTGCTGAAGAGCCCTCACCTTTCTGGGGTCAGGCACTCCCTTCCCCAGGACCCTAAGGTTGCGAAGGCCAGGTGGCACCGTGGTTAGGGACGTGGGTCATTCAGACCTGGGTGAGACCCAGCTTACGTGACCATGGGCAAGTTACCTGATTCTCTGAGTCTCAGCCGTGTAACGGCGATAGTGACAACACTTAGCTCAAAGGACTAGTAGAAAAGTAAATGAGGTCGTTAGCGCAAGGCGCTTAGTACTGCTCTGGACACACAGGAAGCCCCCGATAAATGAGAGTCGCCAGAGGTATTAGGTCCTCCAGTTCCACCCTCTGGCCCTGGAGCCAGTGTAATGCCACCTTCACCACTGTTGGGAGGAAGAAACTTCTCATTTGGCCCCACCCTGGTCTTACTTGAAATGGAGAAGATTCTTATTCTGCTGGTTCTGCTCCTGGGACGTGACTGACCGTGTCACAGGTGTCTCAGAGGATAAGTTCCCAGAGGAAACAGGGTAGCCATGCCTACACCCTCTTGAATCTCACAGCTTAACAAGGAGTTAAGCCCTCACCCAAGTCTTTGTTGATTATGGAAGAAAACCACCAAACTACGGTACGTTAGAACTGAAAGGACCCTCCCTGTGCCCCCTGAAAGTATCTAGTCCCCCCTTCTCATTTTGCTAATTAGGAAACTAGCCCACAGGAGCCTACAAGGTCCCACAGTGAGAACTGGAGCCTCCTAACACAGGATGGCACCCTCCCATCTATCCTCACTCCCAAATTCCCTTCCGGTGTAGAGAATCATATGTAAGAGACCAGGCCACGAGGGACTTTACCCCTAAGTCTCTCCATCCAGGCCAAAGCTGAGAAACTCTTTCTTTGCACTGTTTTTCCTCAGCCCTTGAGGAAGAAAGGGGCCAAAGGGGAGTCTCCAGGACAGAGGGCAGCTCAGTGCCAAGAAGGCTGGCAGCGGAGCACCTGGGCTGGCTTCCTGCTGTGTCCCCATCCCTGGTCTTTTTTTTTCCCATCCGCCCACCCCTCCTTTTGCATTCTCCTCTTTTCTCGTTTCGCCTGGGCTGCCTGCCTTTTCGGCTGTTTGCTCAGAAGCTGGGCTCTGTTTGCTGAGCCGTTATTCATTTTCATATTACCTGGGATATTTTCAGCTGCTCCTCTGGGTTTTTAGGAGCATTTCAAGTGGTGAGAAGCAACGTGGGCTGCAAAGGCAAACACACAACCATGACCTCTGAGCCTCACCGGGGAGTTTGTTCATCTTATCAGTGCCTTCCTGACAAGCACAGCCACCGACTCCTGGCCCTACGCTCAGCCTCTCACCCCATGCTTCTGGGGAGCAGGTCATGCTTTCAGAGAAGCAGGCAGCTCGTTTTCTCAAATCCAAGACTGAGGCGGCAGGCTGGCTTGGGTCAATGACATGTAGGGCCTTTGGCCCTCCCTCCCCTTGCAGGATGGCCTCCCTGTGCTGTGGCCAGAGCCAAGAGACAGCATCTCAGAGGCCCTTTCATCATCCCCAGAAACAAGGAGCAGTGAGGCAGCCGGAGGAGTCAATACCCTCTCCTCCAGCAAACGGCCTCAGGAAGGTGCTGATTCACCGCTGCTCACCTATACACAGCAGGCCCAGTGCTGGAGACGCAGGGAATATGTGGGAACGACAAAGGAAGGGAAACGCCAGGAGGAAGAAGGCTGCTCCTCTTGGGGGGACACTGGAGCGTTGCCCCTGGCCCCTATTTACTTGACAAGATCAAAGCCCAAGGAAGAAGTCTTTAATCCTCTGCCTGGTCCAGGGTGGAACTGGGCCCGAATGCTCTACATTATGGGGGGAAGGGGAAAGACATGGGCAGTCAAAGGAACATGGGGTATAAAATCAGACCTTGACTGAGTCTTGGCTGGCCCATGTGTTAGTCCCATGACCTTGGCAAGTCAAATTTTCTGCGTCTCAGTTATAAACCTGGGACGACGACAGGACCTATCTCACGGCTAATGGGAGCATCAGTAAGTGGTGAAGGGCTCTGTAAATGTTAGGTATTACTCATCCAGAGTCAGACATGCCATCAGCGGGTCAATCACCCAAGGAGCCGGAATCAGCCACGTCGAGACAGACTCATGGAAAAACACCTGCCATGCTCTCTTCACATCCCCGCTCTCTGAGACCCAGAGGCACCACGGCTGCCAGCTCTCACCCCCTGCCTCCAGGCTTCCATGCAGTTTGTTCCAAATATTCCAGGAGGCTAGGCAAGAAGCCTGGGTTACTGGGTGTTTGTCAGGTTTAGTAAAAGGCCCTGAGTGGCTCTGGGCTTGTCATGCTCTCTGGGTTTGTCATGTAGCACTGGTGGCCCATGGCCCTGCCACTCCAGGCACTAGACATCAGAAAAGCAAGAGCAGGTTTTATCAACAGGGCAGAGGGACCAGTGGTGCATCTGCCATGGGGGACGGGCAGCGGCGGCCTCCCCATCAGCATGCCGGGCCCCTCAGGGACTCCAACTTGAGTTACCTCACCTCGGGGCTCCATGAGCCAAGTGAGTGGAGCCAGGAACAGGCTCTGGCCTGTGAGCTGGAGCAGAGCCTGCAGAGGAGATGATTCTTTAAGTAACTGGTGGGTTTTTTTTCTTGAAACAGTCATCAGGTTACTGCTGTCTTTCGCCTAACTCTGCTAGTTTCATGATAGGACAGACATTGATGAACTAAGTAGAACTGAAACCAGAGCCTCGGGGTGCAGGGACCGAGTCTCCTCCAAAAACCAAGCACCCCGCAGAGTGTCTCAGGCACAGGGTCTGCATGGTGAGTACTGAGTGAATGAATGAATGAATGAGACGGGGGAGGGGCTGAGAGCTGAGCCAGGCGCGCACTCCAGGCACAAATGATGGGAGAAGGTCCGCTCAAGAAAGGAGAACACGAATCACATATCCAGGTATTGTTCAGCATCAGAGAAGTCCAGAAAGAGAGTATGAATCTCTTTACCCATAGGACATAGGGGACAAATGGGAACGCTGTCTTGGGAGAAAGGTAGAAGCCCATTTTCCTAAAAGCAGGGCAAAAGCCTGGCACAGGAGGTGAATATATAGCCTATAGACTGGCTAGGGTCCAGTCTGAGGGTACCAATCCTGTGGCCACTGCCATAGGGAGGACAGGGTGACAAGGCACAGAGCAGCAAAGTTATTCAAACCTCTTCCCCCCCCAAATCCCCAGAAGTATCATCAGCCCCCTGTGAAGGCCACGGAAATCAAGTCACTGGGGGTCACCCTGGAGAAACTTCTGTTTCATCCCCAAGGCAGCTGAGGCTCAGCCTCTTTGATCCCAGCCAAGCGGGAGCCCCTGACAGGCTTGGAAAACCCATCCCCCAAGGCCTCTCAAGTCAGACGTCAGCCTCCCCAAATAGCCCGCGCCTGCCACAGACCCAGAGCCGGGCGCCCAAGTGCGGGCAGGAGAGTGGGTGCCGGTTCTGATTTCCATGCTTCTTCCCACCATCCTATTTTGGGAGACGCGAAATGCAGATAACATCGGCAGAGCCGGTCTGGGAAGGTGGGCTGGGAGCTGGGCGCCACTTGTTCCAATTTTCTCCTCAATGGAATCCCAGGCTGACAAGGCCGCACCTGCCTTCCAGATGAGTAGCAAATGGCTAACTACAAAATAAAGATTTTTCCAAGACATTAGTTGTCTCCTCCTTATTCTCTACCCCACCAACCAATTAATGAGAGTCTGGGCCACAAGTGAATGGGCGATTTTTAGCTTGGGAACACACACTGAATGATGTGATGCCAAGCATGGGGACAATTAGAAAAGCTGTCCAATAGGGGGAGAGACTGATAAATGCCACATTAAGACCAAACTTAAAACCCCCATGACTTCAGCCCAAAGTCTGGGCCTCTGAGATGACACATGGAGGGGCGTGTCACAGCAGGATTAGCAGACTCCATCCAAATAGAGCCACTTACCTACTGCAGAGGGAGGACCACACCTGGGGTCCAGAAGCAGAGGATGCTGGTGTCACTCACCTGGCTCTCAGGATCCCTCCCTGGAGAGTGGGGGGAGGGGTGGGCCGGTGCTAGTCCAGCCTTGTTTCCAAGGTTGTGCTAAATCCAGAGGAACTGATACATCCAGAAACATTGCGCTATTCAAATACTAGTGCTTAAAACCTGGGGGAGGAGCTGCTCTGGTAGACAGGTTCCTTAAGGGCCATAAAGATTGCTAATGGGGAGGGGGAATGAGCAGTGGCAATGGTGGAATATTCGGGAACGGGGGACGGTTCTCATCTCTGTCGTCTGTCTCGTTTACTGTTGTGTCTCTAGTGCCAACAACGATGCCCAGCATGGATGAAGCACTCAGTAAATTAAAAAACAGATGAATGCAAGCGTGAACCCTAATCTCTAAGAGACTGTTTGTTACTCTTCCCAAGCCAATCCTTTATGGGAACTCACCAAAACAAAAACGCGAGGACTGCCACCACACCCCGCCTCCACCCCCAACATGTAAGAACGACTGCATCTAAACGTCCCGGCATCCTTCAGGACATGCAGGCTACCAAATGTGCTTGAGGAGACCTAGACCACCCCCAACCCATTCTGCTGAAGAGAGAAGTGAGGATCCCGTCTTATTCGCAGACTCACTCTCAGCCCCAGGCTGGGCAGTGGACACCATCTACTTCCATCAAGCAAACTCACACAAGTGACCAATGGCCAAGGGGCCAAGTGGGCTTTGCCTGGAAGACTTTGTTGCATCTCTGCAAATGCTAGCAGGCAGGTTGGATTCCCCAGCCCTGGCATTAATTGTAGCCCATGTGTTATGATTACAAAGTGGAATTAAATGACGTGCCAAATTAAAGAGTTATTTTTTCTAATAATATTTTGCATAGGATGTGTTTATAACAGCATTAATTATTTACGCTGCCACATAAAGAAAGCATAAATATAAAGAGAGAGATCAGACAGTTCCTGTAGGAGAAATAAAATGAATTTCCATCAGGATGATGAATACCTTCGGGGTTCTTTGGGGGAACTTTGGGCTGGTGCTGGGTGGAGGTGGAGAGAGAGGGACATCTCAAGAACAAATCTGACAAACGTTACCGAGGCTTTTGAGGGAGGAATACGTTAAAAATGAAAGTGAGTACAGAAAGTTTAAATATTTAATACCTGCATTAATTCCAATTCACACTTTATTTTTCCGATTAAAAATGTACAAGAATTCCCATCACTTTCATCCTCCTCCTGTGAGACACTTCGCAGTCACAGTTTCAGGGACCACCTTTAGCAGCACCCAGGTTAAAAAGGGCCTGAGATGGTAGCACCCCCCCACGACCACGTGGAGCCCTCCCCCGCCCCCAGGCAGCTACAGTTGTTGGCCTCCGGCGCCAGAATGACTGATAGGACCAAAGCCCCTTCCTGGTCTCCTCAGCCTGTCCCAGAGAGGACCACGGAATTCTCAGAGATGACACAGCCAAGTTTGGGTTTAAAGTGCTTGCCCGAGTGCAGACCGAGTGCAGACCTTGAGGGTAGAGGAGAAACACCACCACTGAACCGATTTCTCCTTGAAACGAGAGATTTCTGTCACAGAGAGCCCCCAACCCCTGTGCCCTCCAGGAGCTTTTATTCTAAGGCCTACCAAGCTTTATATGCATTAAATGATGTTACCGTAAGCCAGAGTTAATTTGGATGCAGGGGAGGAATAACTTCCTGAAGATCTGAAGGTCGCAGTTGAGAGTAATCTGCATCCGGGCAAGCTCCCAGCTTCAGCCCCGGCCTGCAGCCCAGCGTTAAGCTGGCGAGCAAACCCCGCTCATAATACTAACAAAACATACATCTGTGTGCCTTGAAAAGGCACTTTCCCACATCGCATTTGACCCCACAGTTCCGTGAAGTTGTCAAGGGGCTGTTACAGGCCTTCATTTTGCACACAGGAAACCCACGTTCCAAAAGGCCATGTGACAGGTCCAAGGTTCCCTACTCCAAATCAAAATTCTTCCCATTGTTATATCGATGCAGCTTCTCCAGCATATGGTTCCCAAGTACTCGATACAGAGGGAAAAGGGAAAACTGGACTGAGAGATGCTTTTTGAGCCCACTCCCGGACTTCTGAGCAGCAGTCGGCCTGGTGACACCTTCAGAGATGGGGACAGTGTAGGGGGAGTGACTGTTCTCTGCTCACCTAGAGGGTCCGCTGGGTCCTGGCCACCACCGTGTTCCTCCTGAGACTCTCGTGACCCTTAGGCCAGAGACCCTCAGAGAAGAGCCGCCGACAAAAGTTGTCTCAACATCACAGATGTAGAGGACAAACATGGACACCAAGGCGGGAAAGCAGCTGAGGGGGTGGTGGTGGTGGGATGAATTGGGAGATTGGGATCGACATGTATACACTAATGTGTATAAAATGGATAACTGATAAGAACCTGCTGTATAAAAAAATAAATAAAATTCTAAAATTCAAAAAAAAAAAAGTTGTCTCAACATCTCTCTGACCCTCTGGGCTTTAAGTTGCCAGACACTGATGTGGCGTTTTCTCCCTTCTCCCTCTCACAGCTCTCCGCCCCCTCTCATCACTTACCACAAACTCCTGTACAAAACACCTTCATAAATAGTGCTGATTAGCTCTTTGTTCTAGTCAGGCCTCTGCTCAAAGACAATACCCTGCCCCCAGCCCCACTCCTCCTCTTGTGTCGACTGATCCACAAAGTGCCTGTAAATCAACAGGGAACACACACACACAGGCTCCCTCCTCCATCCATCAGAAAGCTGAGCAGGAAATCACGCCTGTGGGGGAATCAGAGCTTATCGATCTGGTCCTTGAAGATGTTTGGGGTTGTTTGCTGTTTTTACTCCCAGATACCCGCTTGAACAGGGCCAGCCCTTTAAATGAGATGAGCAGAGTGAGAAATCATCCCAGCTGAACGTCTGGAGAGCAGAATTCCTCTTTCTTCCTCTTTCTCACTTTATGCAGAAAGCCTGCTTCTGAAAGGGCACAGGGAGGGAGGCCCCAGCAGGTAGAGGGCAGGACCTGGGGAGCTCAGACAGCCTGGCTTCCGGGATAGCCCCTCTCTGCCAAGGCTCTGGGGCCAGCGCCTCCTTCCATTTGCTCCGGGGACAGGAGTGAGGTCTGCGTGGTCACAGGAGCGCGCCCGTGTGTACGCGGAGATATGTCTGGTAGACCGGCTGCTGGAGCTTCGCCAACAAGTCTACCCGCTCCTCCCAACTTCCCTGGTTGTGAACTTTTCACATGATGACGGGGGAATGGAGGTAGCAGAAAAGGTCATTTAGCCAAACAAATCTGCTGATCAGGGTCCATGCTGCGCAGGTGACAGTAACAGACACGGTGATAGCAATCACAGAGCTGACACCTTGCAGGGATAAAACCTCTTCCTCCTAAGGGCTCAAAACAGTCTCTCTCTCCCCGATATAAAAATCAAAAGAGGTAGGATGTTTGCAGAAGGCGCACTCCTTAGATCCTAGCGCCAGTGAGAAGCACCTTATAGGCATCTTGTTTTTCCTCATTTCCCTCTGTTCTGTTCTCATTTCTATGTGCTAACTAAAAGGATTTAAAGCCCGCGCCTAGAGTAGGAAGAAAGCACTGAGGCCTCTCTTGTCACCCAGCTCTTGTGTGTAGATTGGTTTTGCTGCTGTAAGAAAAGGGGCAGAAACCCGGTAAGAAATTCTGTGGCTGTGCACGTGAATGAGAGGTGCCTGCTGCATCAGGGTGTAGGATCTGGGCAGCCAGGAAAGAGGAAGGAAACAGGGGAGAGCTCTGGGCAAACTGAAGTGGGATCATCTTCATTCATAAGCCTACTTTTAAAAAGCTGTTTTCTAAAGAACTAATACCCCCTTTCCACCTCCAGACCCTCAACCAAACCCTCCAGAAAAGCAGGCCTGTCCTGCAGTCTCTCTCTTGCAAGCATTTTACTTGCTCAGGGAGAGTGAAAGCTTCAAAAGTAAAGGAGGGCTTCCCTGGTGGCACAGTGGTTAAGAATCCTGCCAATGCAGGGGACATGGGTTCGAGCCCTGGTCCGGGAAGATCCCACATGCTGCGGAGCAACTAAGCCCCTGCACCACAACTACTGAGCCTGTGCTCCAGAGCCCACGAGCCACAATTCCCGAAGCCCACGCGCCTAGAGCCCATGCTCTGCAACAAGAGAAGCCACCGCAATGAGAAGCCCACGCACCGCAACGAAGAGTAGCCTCCGCTCACCGCAACTAGAGAAAGCCTGCGCGCAGCAACGAAGACCTAACACAGCCAAAAATAAGTAAATAAAATAAATAAATTATATATAAAAAAAGTAAAGGAGATCACAATTGCTAAATGCTCTCCACAAACAGTGAGACGTACCCATTCACAGGCATTTTCCTGGAAATGAGGTAAAGTGGGAAAGCAAAGGATTGGGGGTCAGGGGACCGATCAACTGTGTGACCTTGGATAAGTCACTTAACCTGTCTGGGCCTCAGTTTTCTTCCTGCTAAAAATAGAGAACTCTTACCTTATGGGGGTTTAAGTCTCCTAAGCTAATTCTTACTGAGTTCTCACACATTGGCCACTGTCACATTTACCATATCATTCAATTCTCTCAAGAACCCTGTGAGAAAGGAACTATTCCTCCCTTCTGAGAGACGGGACAACTGGGCAGAGGGCTGAAGTGACCAGCCTATAGGATGGAGCCCAGGTGTTCTTCTCCATGGCCTACACAGTGTCCACTCCACCACAGCTGTCTCCTGACGGGCAGATGAGGTCACGGCCACGCAAGGCCTTTGGAAAGTGTAAAGGCTGGAGAATGTGAGGTGTTGTTTCTGAGAGTTTGGACAGTAAAGGGAGGAAAGGGGCACTTTTCCACTTTTAAGCTTCGCCACTCGGGGTCCGCTTTCTAGACACTTGGCAGCCAGAATTTTCTCCTCCCCTTGTTCTAGAAGCACTGCCTCACTTTTTACAGCAGTAAAACCACAGATGACCCTGGAACCTTAGGGGGCAGTTGAGGGTAGGGGTGGACCTGTGAGGCCTTCCCTCCCTCCTGAAACCTGAGACAGCCCAGCGCTGCTTCTCCACCTCTGCTCCGGCCCTCTGAGGGTCCAGGGCAAGACCGTACCAGACACCAGTGTCTCCATCTGGAATGAGATCATCTGAGCAAAGCTGAGCAGCCAGCCAGGGGTGAGGTGGTGGGGGAGGACAGGAGGGCTGAGACCAGGGTTGGGGGTCTTGTCACAAGGCCATCTGTGGTGCTGGCCATCAGCATCTCCGATGTTGATGAGGGACTCCAACAGAGCAAGGCCTTGGAACGCCTTGTAGAGGCTGATGTTGGCCAGGTGGGTTTGTTCATAGGATTTGACATAAGGGTGCCATGGTCATAAGTGTTCAGGAAGCCCTAGGTTAAACTGGGTTTTCTTGAATACCGGACTTGTTAAGATCTTTAAAATTGCAACAAGCCCTGTAACTCTTCAAGAGGGGGTGTCCAGGCAGCGTTTCCCAAGTTGGCTTGGCTTTGGCACAGAGCCCTCCGTGCTGCAGAGCCCACTTTGGGAAGTGCTAATCCAAGGCAACTCTCCCATTTCACAGATGGGGCCAGGGGAGGATGGGAACTGATGCAGCTTCTAAAATTGGCCACCTTCCTGAATGCCCCTCATCCCCAGGGGGCTGAGCATCCTTCCACACCTGTTTCCGAGGATTAGGGAAATGTGTCTGGCTGCAGCTGTGGTGCATGGAAGAAAGGACGTCTGTCCCCTACACTGAAGGGGGTGGGGTAGTCAACGGGATGAGGGGAGGGGAAGGAAGAACGTGGCCCCTTGAAAGTGAGACACCACTGAACACAGCAGAGGAGCAAGACATCTGGACACGTCACCCCAAGAACACTCTATGCCTCTACAGATCTTAGCAGGGACCACCCCGGTCACTTGTCAGGACGCCAAGTCCCAGCCCCAGGGCCCAACCCTGAAGTCATTAGGCTTACTCAGAGACACTACCCCTGATCCCAGTTTCCCCACTTGCTAATGGCTCCTTTCTAGAAATAAACTTGTGTCCAGTGACAAAGTCCTCACAGCCCCCAAGTTCACAGTAGCCCCAGCTGTGCTCCAAGGACCTGGGGAAGGAGCTCTGGCCTCGCTCACGGTTTCTGGAGCTGAACAGCAAAAGCTCAACCAGGGAGAGGAGGGAGGCGGGGAAGTGATCCTCTCTGCCCAGGAATGGAGGCGTGATGCCCCCATGCCTCCCCACCCCCAGGCAATCCATTTCTGGCCCCCAGCCTCAGTTCCTCACCCAGAAAATGGATCACGGTCCCTGGTGGTTCCTAATCTGTCTGTTCTCTAATGAGTCTCCCTTTCTGAAAGTGTCAGGCATGGCACCAACCTGCTCAGGTTTAAGGGAGTTTATTCCTAAGGGGCTTGAGAAAGGTGACCTTTCCCATCCTCTAAAAATGTGGAGAGGGCTGACTATGACCCCGTCTTCCCCTGTGGTCTCTGAGGGTGGGGTGAATGGGATTCCCATGGTCCTGGAGGAGCTGGATGGAAGGGTGCAGAGATGGAGGCCAGTAAAAGCCCCCTCCCCCGCCCATTAGACACCATTCCGGGGCTTTCTCCTCCCAGCTCTGAGCCCAGCCAAGACAGCTGTTGTCCAGATCCAGACAAAGACCTGATACTTCTTCCAACCAGGCCGAGCCAGGCGGTCCGTGGATGAGCGGGAGGTGGGAGGGTGGCCAAGGGGCGGGGCAAGGGATAGCCAGGACCGGAAAAAAGTCTGCCTGTCTTGTCCTTCTGGTCCACATCCTTTGTGCTAAGACGAGATAGCCACTTTCTGTGAGGCCCAGCCTGGCCCTCGGGCAGCCTCTCCCCCTCCTGCTTTGCTCCTCAGCCACATGCCCTTGGGCTGAGCTAAGTCCAGAACCCGGCTGAGTAGGGGAATTGTTCTGAGAAAGTGGCCCGTTGGCTGGTTGCTATGGAAACCGACATACCACAGTGCTGACCCCGGAGAGGTTTAGCACACTCCCCCAGCAGGGATGCCAGCAGCTGGACTGCAGCTGTTACCTCGCAAGTGGGGGCCTGGAGCCTCCGCCAGCAGTCCCTGCTGTTGGCCTGAACTAGTCCAGGCAGCAGATCCGCTGCATTTGCTCCTCCACCCCCAGTCCCCTCACAGCCTCCCCCTCCCCCTCCCACAGCCGGGAAGGGAGCGCTGAGTCTTCCCAGGCAGGAGGTGGCGTGGGAGGAGCAGAACACGCACCAGGGAAGCGTGGTGCATCCTTGAAGTGAAGTACAACATCCGCCCATTGCATTGCTGGAGAAACTGAGGCCCACAGAAAAGCAGGGGTTGGCACCCGGCCAGCATCACTCCCGGACACAAGCATGGGGACGAGGGGGCATCACTGACTGAACAAAAGGGGCACCAAACATTGATCACAGAACTAGAAAGCGGGACACACGAGGAAGAGGAGTGAGATGGGGAGCAGTGGGAGAGGAAGACAGAGCTCCAAGCGGCAGAGAGAGTCAGAGAAGGAGACGAGAGAAGGGTGATGAGGGACGAGGCTAAGTCCTGGCTAGTTCTGAGCCCCGCCCTCCCCTACAGCACGTGGCCTGGAGGAGGCATCAGAGGGGATGGACGGGGAGGGCCAACGGTGGAGGGGCAGCATCTCCGGCCATCCCATAATGCCTCGAGCTCCCCAAGTGGCC
Organism: Hyperoodon ampullatus; assembly: GCF_949752795.1. NCBI lineage: Eukaryota > Metazoa > Chordata > Mammalia > Artiodactyla > Ziphiidae > Hyperoodon > Hyperoodon ampullatus. Next base: position 90,168,789 of record NC_136920.1, read on the forward strand.
CAAAGCAAACACGTCAACCCGCCTCCCCTCCGAGTGTGAAGCTTCAAGACTCAGGACGGATGCTAAACAAACACCCCCAGCCGGAGAGGTGAGATGGCTCTCCGTGGGCGCCCCATCAGCCAGCCATCCCTGTGTGGCAGCCAGAACACAGGTTCCTTCCACTCCCCGAGTAGTCGAGTAGCCTGCCTCACACCTGGTTTGCTCCGACCCTCATCCCCAGCCTTGAAGGTCCCTTGGGCCCTGGGCCCACTCCCTCCCCCCACTTCCCTTCCTCTAGAACTGGGTCGTGAACAGGTGGTCCCCCTTCTCCCCTCCAGCCACCCTAAAATCGTTGGCTGCAGGAGACTGGAGGGCAGCTCTGCATCCTCTCGTCCTTTTGAGATGCTGGGCAGTTGTTCTCCTTGTGAAGGCTTCGCTCCACAGACATGGGAACTCCTCAGGAATGTGCCACCAATGTAAACTCCCTCATTGAAGACCGTGCTCTGGGGCGGGCCAGCAGCTTGCTTTTGAATTGACACCTTTTTAAGCAAAAATCTGGTTTCTCACATGAGTGATTTCTATTGTGTTTGCTGCTCCGACAAGTACAGCGTCAGAGCTGGTGTCCCGCTCCTCTGGCCTTCTGAGCAAGGCCAGCTGGGAAGTTATGGACACTTGGTCTTGACTTGGGGGTAAGAGACGCTGCCCTAGACGTGCCTGGAGCCTGCCCCTGGCCAGTGAGGTAATCAAAAGGCATTTATTGAACAATGACCCTGCACCTGGCACTGTGGGTGTGGTGGTCAAGGGGGCATGTGGAAGAAGTCTTGGGCAAGGACCCCTGTCCAGAAGAAGTTTGCAGTCTTAATGGAAAACAAGATGGACCTACCACATGAAGCAGACAAATCAGCAGTCAGCAGCAGAGCACCCTGCGTGCTGATGCCACAGGTGCTGAGGTACCGCTCTCCAAAGAGATGCCCATGGGAGGGTTCCTGCCCACTGCCCAAGGCCAAGTGCAGACACTCACTCGGCATCGATGGTTCTTTGCGCAAACTGTGGTGGTGAGGGCAGAACCAGATCTACCAAGCCCTCCTGGTGGTGCAGCTCCAGCCGGAGCTGGACATAAGACACAGATACCCGAATCCAGGGAGCAGCAACGTCCCATCCAGACAGCAGGCATCTCTTTACCCTCTCACCAGCCCTTCAAATGTGAGAAATGGGCCAGGACCCAGGACCCACAGTCTGAATCACTTTAGGACTTGTTCAACTTCTGCCTGAAGAATGACCAGCATTTACAATTTCCACAATCACTGTCTCATTTAAATCCTCACCACCTCCTGTGATGTGGGTGGGATTATGAGTCCCACGTTACAGATGAGGGGAAAGAGGCCCAGGGAAGTGAGGGACTGAATGCAGCAAAGCCAGAATTCAATCCAGCCTTGCCCTGTGGGCCAGTCCCCTTTCCGTGATCCCAGGGCATCTCTGATAGTTTTCTGTTTCTCACAGAATCTAGCACAGGGTAGCTGGTCAGTAAGCATCTCTTGCACAGCAGGAAAGCACAAGTCTCCCTGAAGGCCGCAGCAAGGCGTGTTCAGCTGTGTCCGTGCGTGTGGCAGGGGGGCCGGTAGAGGATGCAGCCCAGCCTGTGGGCATGGTCAGCCTCCACGGAGGGTCACCCCAGCCGCTGAGCTGCCATCTTGAATAGATGGTGGCAAAGGAAACTGAACTATAGTTTTAAGTCGAACTCACTTCTAAAGCACCTTCAAAACCCCCAACCCATGTGAGCAGCAAACATCTTTCTGATTAAAAAACCAAACATTGGAGGGGAAGGGTAGGTGGGAGATGAGGATTGAGTTGGGACGGTCAGCAGAGAGCAGGGTGTGTGGCAAGGAGCAGAATATCAGCAGGTGGACGACACAGGAGGCCAGGCAGGCCCCCAGCCAGGCTCCCCACGGCGGGGTCCACAGCCAAGCTTGAGTCAGTCCTCTGAAGCAAGGGAAGGCAGGTCCTCCCCAGGGTCCTGAGAGGAGGAGATGCCAAGGGTGCCCTTCAGCTGGAGCAAAGCATTGAGCAGGAGAATCCGAGGGGCCAGGCTTAGCGAGCGGGAGCCGGACCACAACGCCTTGTCTGTGCAGATGCCTGGGGAGCATCGACGCACTGGGACAGAACGGCCCGGGCACAGAGAGGCACTCAGGGTGCCCGAAGGAAAGAGACCAAACCCCTGCACATGGAGTGATCTAGAACCAGAGCCACAAGCTGGAACCAACAGGCCACTTTATGTATTTATACTCTATTGGTCACTTATCACAGAATTTTTTAAAACACTGGAGCTGGTGGAGATTGTAGGGACCACTTTGTATGTGCCCTGGCTCAGTGCCTAGAACAGAGTAGGCGCTCCCAAATGTTTGCTGAATGAATGAATAAATGAATGAATGGAGAGAGAAGCAGAACTTGGAAGCCTGTAATTGATGCTCACAATGATGTGCTGAGATCCTAAGACATTGACGAACCTTCTGAATCATCCAGGAGAAAATCGTGCTCTGTACACTTGCTAACTGCCTTTCAGGGTAGGGTTTGAAAACCAGTGCTCTGATTATAGTAACTCCTTGTGAATCAGAATTCAATCCAATTCCATTTGATCAGCCTGCATGGGGTTCCTAGCACGTGCCAGACCCTGAGCAGAAGTACCTCCCTGCCCCTTCGGCTCCAGACTGTTCTCGCGGCTCTGTTGCTGCCGCAGCGGCTGAGGCTGCAGCAGGAGCTCCGCGGGCCCCAGGGTAAGAGGCATGTTCTGTGTAACCCCTCGGGTCCCGAGCAACTTCTGGTTTGGGTTAAAGGGAACCTAGCTGCCCCCCTCCTGCCCAGCCCTCCCACATCAGCGGAGTCCTCCCACCCCCACCCCCCGGCAGCCTGGGGAGGCCAAGGGAGGGGTGGAAGCCTGCCACAGTGCCTCTCTCCCCTGCCATTTCCTCTGAGGCTCCTTCACTGGCCCTGTTTTTCAGACCTCTAGTAATAAAAACAAGCCAATAAAATGAACATGAAAATATATTCATTAGGATTTATAATGCTCATTAAACTGCCTGTGTACGAAAGCATGACTTAGCTTCATGTAAGTGGGAAAAAAATGCAAATTATACTGCATGCAAAGAAGATATTTCCCTAATCGTCCAATCAAATGCCAGCCCAATTATCTGTGGCCAACCCAATGGGTTAAAATTATACTCTCTCTCCTTGGACACAGTGAGGCGCCTGAAAGTGTTTCATTTTAATAAAAATGAAATCTGGACCCTGCAGAAAACCAGCTTCACTAATGACGTGTTTACACAGAGAAAGACAATTTCTAGTTAATGGTGATTACTACCGAGAACAAATTAAACTTCCCGGAGTATATGGGTTAGAGATAATGGGAAAGGGGAGAAAAAGTTATGGTTTTAGTGTGTGTGGCTGCATGGGGGACAGGGGGACAGGGAAGAAGGAAGCTGAGGGAACCTCAGGGGGAGGCTGAGACGGCGGGGACGCTGGGGTGGGTGCAGGGAGGAGAGCTCGGGACACCGGCTGCATTGCTTCTGCCAGGTCCAGTGACCCGGCTTGAGCAGTGGTCACTGGCGGCTGGCTCTGGGTTCTCAAAACCCCAGGGCGGGCCACCTTCAGCAAGGGCAGGGCCCCATTCTCTCCACAAGCTCAGACCCCCGGGAATCTGCCCTGTTTCCTTCTTGGGAAGGCAGGTAACTAATTCCTACCAGAGTCCCCAGTCTTTGGGAGCATATGGAAAGCACTTCCGATTCCACTCCACTGGCTTAGCGATGACAGAGAGCAGAGGCAGGCTTTTCCCAGGGAAAGTCAAGTGAGCAAACTTTTCGATAGGTGATGGAGGAAGCAAAACAGACAGGAGGTAGAATGAGAGGATAACGGTGAGGATGATAAACTAAGTCCTCCCCATCTGGCGGCACCATTCTAAAACGTTATCCCTTTTCATCCTTACCTGTGGGGCAGCATTATCATCATTATTTTCCTTACTTTTTAAAATTTTATTTATTTATTTATTATACACGAATAGATAACTAATAAGAACCTGCTGTATTTTCCTTATTTTTAAAGCAGAAACTGAGGCTGAGCAATGTTAGATAACAGCAATGAATCATCTGATTGAATGATGAATTGAATCAATGAATTGAATTCATTGAGTCAATGAATCAGCTGAGCAATGTTAGACAACTGTTAGATAACAGTGCAATGTCACAGGCCTAAGTAAGTGAAGAAGTCAGTTCTCTAACCCAGATGTATCTGATTCCATTGCCCACACTCCTAACTATTAGGCTACACTGTCTGCTGGAATACATACAGAGCCCTTACTATTGGTATCCTATAGGCTATACAAACGAAGCCTCCAGCTCACTGGCCGGCCCCACCTGCACTCAACTTCCTACCCTCTCCTTTGGCCATTGGAGGCCATGAAGATGCTCTTCCAACAGAAAAATCCTAAGAATTGCCAGACCCCTTCTGTTGTCTCCTCTCTGCCCCCATTTCCTACAGCCAGGTGAGCCGGGGCAGGGAGAAGGGAAGGGGGCCAGGATTCCTCCAGCGCTGAGTTTTAATGTATGTTCTTTTGTAAACAAGAACAATGATTTGTGAACAGGCCCAGAGGCAGTCCCCAGATCAGGAATTCCAGCTCAGAGGCACAGAATAATACAGCTTTGGGGAAGATTTAATAACAGTAAAATCAAAATTGTAACTGAAGCATATGAAGAATGTGGTACAAACAGGCACTGCAAAGAAAAAAAAAAAAAAGGCCCTGCACAGATTAGCCCCTATGGAATAGTGATTGGTTGAGAGCAACAGTAAACAATGCACAGACATGCAACTTCATTATCTCGCAGTTCTTAACATTCTACCAAAGCCACGCAGCAAGCTTTGATGTTGGAGGCAGCAGCAGCAGCTCCTCTGTCTCCACTGCTCCTGCAGGAAGATCATTACTAAGAAATCTGCATCCATTCCAGCAGCTGGGCCGGGGAAGAGCAGCGGGCTTTATCTGCTGAGAGCCCAGGAGTGGCCAACGGCCTGGGAAGAAAGCATCTCTCCCGGGGGCTATCAAGTCAGGGGACTGGTGGACAAAAAGAAAGCTCTAGAGATTGGGGCAAAAGGATTAGGACACCAGTAGGGGAGGCCCGGCTGAGCACCAATCCCCAGGGCTAAGTGGATTGGATAGGCGTCCTTGGGGAGCCTGGGGTCTGTCAGCCCAGGACTGGCTTAGCGAGCACCCGGGTACTTGCTGGATGCAACCTGGCCTGCCCCTATGCCCCCACCCCAAACACAGACAAAGTGAGTACTATCTGGTCAAAATGTCTCTGTTGTTCCTAGGTTTGCCCCTGAGATGCCCAGCCAGAGTGCGAGGCAATGGGGAAGAGACCCAGAGGAAGGAAGACACTTGATTCGGAGTCAAATGTCTCTCTTAAGGATGCTTCTGATGGATGTCTAGAGAGACAGATCCAGTGGGCTGGTTCAGATCCATTTCCTTCCTTTCCAGAGCCCTTCTTTATTCTTTGTGAATGGATATTCTCAGGAATTCAGGAGATTTTCACCTGTTTGGTACATCGGTTAACTGCAGTCCTACCTGGAGACAGGAGGATGGGCAAGATGACCTTCTTTGGACTCAGGCACACACAAGGAATGTAAGAAGCCAGGATTGTGGACCATGAAGTCTCCACATCCAGGTTTGCTCAGATCTCCGTCTGCTTCCCTATGCTTGTCCAATTTCCTGGGAAGGCTCCTGACTTTGTTCAGTTGGGTCCTGAAGTGCCATCAGGAATGCGTCCAGTTGATCCCTAATCATGAGGTGGCCTGCGGGATCCCAGCCCTTGGTGATGGGGTCCTAGTGTACCAGTCCTGGGGCCACCCACCCAAGGGCTCACCTGACGAATGAAGAGAGGGTCACACAAGTCCAAAGGAAGTCTTTGATTCCTGGACAAAATAACCAATACAAACAGATGCCCAGATTGCTGAGAGGGGCTGTGGAGAAGGAAGAGATGCCTTTTCCCTGAACATGGAATGGGGATGCTGTGATAGCTCCCCAGCAGTTGCCAGTGCCCTGGAATGAAATGTTCCCTGTGTTTCTTCAGGTCTGGAGAGTGACACCTGGGAATCTGCTCTGGAGGTCATCTCCTTTATCTTCCTGGGCAGGTTAAATGCCCCTGTTTCAGATGATAAAACTTGGCCCAAGGAACATCAAAAAAATAGTGCTGTTCTTTCTGTATTTCTTTTACTCCTGATTCTGAATTATAATGGAGGGAGGTCACTGAGACCCACAGAGGATAGTGGTGAAATCTGAGGGGGCTCATTCTGGATGCACTACTTCCTGGTGGGGGGCTGGGCAGGGTAGAGACAATCTCAGTATTTATTTTTAAAACTTTTTTAAAGCCAATCTGAGGATTATTTATTTATTTATTTATTTATTGGCTGTGTTGGGTCTTCGTTGCTGCGCGCAGGCTTTCTCTAGTTGCGGCGAGCGGGGGCTACTCTTCACTGCGGTGCGCAGGCTTCTCATTGCGGTGGCTTCTCTTGTTGCGGAGCATGGGGTCCAGGCATGCGGGCTCAGTAGTTGTGGCGCACGGGCTTAGCTGCTCCACGGCATGTGGGATCCTCCCGGATCACGGCTCAAACCTGTGTCCCCTGCCTTGGCAGGCGGATTCTTAACCACTGCGCCACCAGGGAAGCCCCAATCTCAGTATTGATACGTTAGTTGGGATGCTGAGCTTTAGAGACTGGTGTGTAGAGCTGAGCAGAAGCTCTCCAGAGTCCCCCCTCGTTGGCAGGGCAACCTCCAGAAGCGAAGAAAACGCTCCCCAATCCCCCCACCCTACAGCCCCACCTTCACTGCCCCGTAACCCACCATCCGGGTTAAGCTCTACTAAATCACACTGTACTGGACTCTCATAACCCTTGTCTCATTCAGAAAACACCTGGCTCACTTATGGTGGCTGTCCAGCCCCCTCCCCCACTGAAATATAAATCCCTCAAGGGCAGGGGGCTTGCAGGGTTGTTCAGCCCCAGGGCCTGGCACAAGGCCAGCTCTCCAGAAGCCTTGGCTGAATGGAAGAGTAAAATGCCGAGAGCCAAGAGCCTCGGGCCCACTGTCCTTCCCATCCTCCCTTTGTCAGTGTCACCCTGGGGGTGGCCCAGTCTCATCTCAAACACTCGGACTCAAGACGAGTGAGGCTGGAGCTCAGGGCCAATGAGGGGCAAAGGCCCACGCTCCTAGAGCCTGGAGACCCAGCGGAAACACATACAGCGCACTCACCAGGCAGTGCCCAGAGTATCTCTGAGCCCTCGGCAAGCATCAGTTTATTTCAACTTCACAAGGCGGGTTTTTGTTTGTTTGTTTTTCTCTTCTTTGCCATACGCGGGCCTCTCACCGCTGCGGCCCCTCCTGTTGCGGAGCACAGGCTCCGGAAGCGCAGGCTCAGCGGCCGTGGCTCACGGGCCCAGCCGCTCCGCGGCATGTGGGATCTTCCCGGACCAGGGCACGAACTCGTGTCCCCTGCATCGGCAGGCGGACTCTCAACCACTGCGCCACCAGTGAAGCCCACAAGGCAGGTTTTTGATCCTGCCAAGTCCACTAACTGGCTGTGTGACCTTGTAATAGTCACTGCATCTCCTGGACCGTATTTCCTCTCTCATCTATGAAATGGAGAGGACTGGGCACTAATCTGGAGCACCTGCTAGACGGTGAGCTCTGAAAGGACAGGGCCTGCCACAGGAACTGTGTTGCCCATGCATTCTCAGTAAGTGACACAATGCTTGGCACGTGGTAGGTCCTCAATGAATATTTATTAAACGAACAGAGTGAGGCTCTGTCTAGCTCCATTCTGGGATCTGAAGACTTCTTATCCTAAATTTCTCATTGCTCTGCAGCACAAAGTTCACTTCCCCATTTCCCTTGGGCTCAGGAGGCCTGGCCTCTTGTTTCCAAGAGCCCCAGGGGGCTTCAGACTTAGAACTCACCTGGATCCTTGTCCCCAGTGTTATGGAAACTGAGGCGGGGAGGCCTGACTCAGCTCCAGAGCTAGAGGGAGAGAACAGGCAGAGGGTTCTGCGCTACCCAACTTGAATAACAGGCAGCATCACAAAGTGGTCAGGACCCCCCCATGTGTTACCACGGGGTACAGAGGCTCAAAACAAGCCTGCGACTTAGTCAGGGCAAAGTGGATGGTTCTTTTCATCCACAGATGTAGAAACTGTGGCTCAGAAAGGGTAAGTCACTTGCCCCAAGTCACACAGCTATTTAGTGATCAGGACCCCTGGCTCTCAGAGCCAGTGTTTCCTTCCTCCACCTTCTCCCCTCGCGGCCCACAAGCTGTGACCGGAGCCCTGACTCTGTAGGCTAAGGAGGGAGCTCCTGAAGAGGTGGCCTCCGCCTCTCCTGAGGGCAACATCTCCCAGAACCCCATCACAGCCTGGGAGGGATGGCAATTGCAGTGAGATTTGAGGAGATGGAAAACTATTGGTGACTTTTTGCACTTGAATATTTAGACACGTTTTATTCTTCGTAAAAAAAAAAAAGGCTGCTTGGCAATTGCCCCGGCGCTAAATTTTTGCGGAAGACGTCAGATGCGCACACCGCTTCACTTTGGGTGTCTAATAGTGCAAGTGGCTTGCTATCTCCATTTGTTTGTTTCCTTGGTGTGCGCTCTCTTCAGCCCCTGGGAGCCCGAGGAAGCCTGGTGTTACATAAGCACCTCATCAAAGTAAACATCCAGCTCCACGCTGCTTCCTTCAGTCCTTGCCCTGGAGGGGCACTTACCTCACCCCCACGTTCTCCCAGAGCACAGAGAGAATTGTGTTCCTGACGCTGCCCCTTATTGCCAGCCAGTCGCCCCGGGGAGCCGAGCCCAGTCTGGAGCGTAGCTGAGCAGCATATCTGCTCCTCCTGCAATGGACAGGGCACAGGGAGCTCCTGTAAGCTGACCTCCCGGGCCCCTCCTGAGCATCCTGTCTTCCCTAGTAGCATTTATCTATTCATAGGACAACTGTGCACCAGGCCCAGGGCTGGGTACCAAGGATATAAAGAGGAGTTAGCCAAGATCCCTTCCAGGGAAAACCCAAAGTAGAGCTGAGGTGACAGACACTCAAAGAACTCACTACAAATCAGCAGCTATAACTGAGAAATGTATGTATTCTGGGAACCACGGAGTGGGCGAGTTCTGGCTCTGCTCGGGAGTCAGCGGCATTTGCACAGGGCCTTGAAGGATACACATGAATGAATGAATGAATGAATGAATGAGTGAGTTAGGATATATAAGCTGAAAAAAGTTATTCATAACAAGGGGCATGAAGAGCACAGGAAGTGGAGGATGGTACAAGCCACTTCTCCTGGCCTGGTGTGGCCAACTGCCTCCTTCCTTGATTCTGAGAAGGAAACCGCAGGCTGGGCATCCTGGGCCTGCTTACTTAACCTCTCTGTGCCAATAATAATATCCACATGATAGGACTGTGGCAAGGACTAAATGAGATACTTCAGGCAATGCTTAATAGAGTGTGTGGGACGTAGCAGGCCTTGATAAATGAAGTCATTATCATTACTTTTATCACTATCACCACCATGGTTGCTCACAAGCTTACAGGGATCCTAAAAAAAAAAAAAAAACGTGCCTCGGAGGCATAAAAACATTGCTGGATGAACTTGATTCACCACCTGGTGTAAGCTTACATTCTTCACTTCCAACCCAAACATATCCTACTCCTTCTTGACTATGAAATAGAAAACGCTTTAGAAGAGACAGCCCTTTACCACGGGAGCTGCCTGGGCAACGCCCGGAGGCCTTGGTACAGGTTGTGTTGCCTGGGTCAGAAGTCAGAGTCAAGAGGTGACCTGCTCAGCTCAGAGCACAGGTGCTCAGCTCGGAGCTCGACGATGCAGCTACATGTGGCCCTTTATCGGAGTGAGCTGACGTCCACATGCCACCTATGGGCCCTGCTGGCGAAGGCACTGGGGCTCCGTAGCTGTCACTGGGGACAGGGACACTGCATCTCCTGGGATTTGAGCCTGGTGGTCCCACATCGTGGGGGAGCTGCACAGACCTCTCACGGGCCTTGTCCTGGATATTGGGACCCCACCACACACATTCACCGGACTGCCCAAGCCAGAAAGCAGGTCTCATCCTTAACGCCCCCTCCCCCTCACCACCCCCCACCCCAAGCCTGTCATTTCTCCACCTGTAACACCTCACAAACGTACACAGCTTCTCATTCTCCTCTGCCACCTCCTCCAGGCAGGGCACCATCATCACTTGCAATAGTTTCCTAAAAGGTCTCCTTGCCTTTTTTTATTTTTTGCCTTCCTCCAATCCCTTCTCCACACTGAAGCAGGAGCAATCTTTCCAAGACAGATCTGGCCAAATCGATCCTCAGCTTAAAATTCTTCTACGTCCCCCAATCCTTCGGTAGCCGAGCCTTCAAGACCCTCCATGATCCCCAGCCCCTCCTCCCATCACAGCCCCCGTCCCACACGGGGCTCCTGTCAGATGGAAAAGCTTGTATTTCACTCACCTGCCAAGACCTCTCCAGCTACGGAAGTTCCCTCAGCCTCAGGTACTTCCAACCACGCCCTTGTCACTTGGCTAACTCCTCATCCTCCCTGTATCAACCCAGACCCCAGGCCCTGCCCTCTAGAAGCCATCCTTGACCCCACTAGATTTTACTAGGTGCCCTCCTAGGTGCTTTCAGGTGGTCCTCCCTTGCCTGATTACAGCATTTAACACAATGTACTAGAAGTGCCTGCTTACCTGTCATCCGCCTCTGTTCTCGCACTGATCTCTCAGCTCGCAAAGGGCATATCCCCATCCTGAATGATGCCTGAACATAGCAGGCAATAAACATTTGTTGAATGAATAACAAATGAACAAGTAAATAAGTAAGCAGCAAATGAATGAATGAGTTAGGATATATAAACTGAAAACAATAATACACAACAGGAGGTCATCACCCAGTGGAAGCTGACACAGGATGGAGGCATGAAGAGGTCAGGGGCTAACAGGAAGGGAGGGGACCTGGCAGAAAGGCAGGGAGGACATCAGAATAAAACGCCCCTGTCCATCCTGCTCCAGAGCCCTGGACCCCACCTGCATAAATCTCAGCTACCCGGGGACAGAGAGTTTCATCAATAGGAAGACTTACACTAATTCATAAACTTTCTTTAAATTAAAATCAGGCAACGCACACACACATACACATATACCCCACAGACATCTTCGTCGCTGAAAAGTTGCTCCTTATAAAATAAAAGAAGCTGTTGAAATGTCTTCCTTCCAAGCTAGCCCCACAGAGCTGGAGCTGAGAATACATTAGCCTTTAATGAAGTGAGACTCTCATCTTCCAGGAGACACCTCATTTAGCGCAATTGTTTCAGAGCCATTACAGAAAGACAATTACAAGGAAGCGGGGAGAGTAATTGGAAATGCTGGCAGGAGTTGGGCGAAATGATAATAAATAAAAATATTCAACCTAATAAGCTTCCAGGAGGGGGTGGGATGAAGAAAATCAACATAATTAGAACTGAACCTTAGCAAGGAAAAACAGACAGCAGGGTGGCAAGTGCTCAACTTGTACGGGAAGAAAGAAGTCACATGCAGCCCGTGATGATTCCCAGGCTGCAGGCCTATGGACCCTCCGGAAGCTGCTGGAGGGAGAAGGGGGTGCCCAGAGCCCAGAGGCACTGGGGGGCGCAGAGTGTGCTGTTCCCGGCCACAGCAGCCCGGGTGTGTGGGAGAGGCAGGCCCAGCCTGCACCTTGGGTCCTCCAAGTGTGGAGAGCAGGCGGAGGGAGGCCAGGGAGGAGCCGCCGAGCCCAGATTCTGCTGCTGACAATCTCTGGTTCTGCAACCCTGGGCAAGAGGCCTCGGCTTCTGGTCTTAAGATGATGGAAGACAGCTGTTAAGATCTGTAAGTGTTCTGTCTTCTGTGCCCGCCATCTCCCTCTATTCAAACCCACCCCTTCTCTGAGAGGCCCCCTCTTGGCTTCTGAAATTTCAACATGGGAGCCTAGAAGTTAAGCTTAGAGACTCAGCCTAAGCATCATTTATACAAAAATCATTCCTGACCCCATTCTCCCCGCCCACCCCACCCCTGCTGGGAGAACTACCACTACCGGCTTCCCCTGGGCCCTGGCCACGCCCAGCAGCTATAGCACAGCCCCTAGAACACAACCACATTGGTTGATGGGTTCTGTCCTCCCTAAATGACTGTCTAGAGCATCTGCAGAGGAAATGGTGTGAGGCCTGGCCGTTTGTTTCAAAACACTCGCAATGAAGAGGGGAGTGCTGATTTACGTTATGATTTCTTGTTTGGTTGTTTTGGAAAAAAGGGAATGTAAGGAACTTGAGGTCAGAGACCTCAAATTTGACACCCAGTACCTAACTCCGAACCTGGTACAAAGTAGGCATACACTTATTTTTTTGTTGCATAATGTGTCTCTAGTAAATATGTCAAGTGTACTATCTGGGAGTAGACAGTTGAGGATTAAATTGAAGTCAAATTTTAAAACTTTCCAAGATTCTCAGATAGTCTCAATTCAAATAAATATTATTCAAACCCCATGTAATTTACTGAGTGCCTGTCATGTGCCAGGCTCTGGAGAGTCACAGGTGAAGAGGGTCCCCAAGTCACCATCCCGAAGGAATTTGCCAGCCAGTGAGCTTCAGGCTGTATAGTTTTAGGCATGACATGAGGCCACGCTAGGGGATGGGACATTTGTCCGGAGACAATAGCAAATAGGCACTGGACTCATCTCCTGGAGAGTGGGCCAGGGGCCCAAGTCCATCGTCCTCAGACTTGTTTACAACTCTATCAGTAAAACACGTGTAATACACGCTCAATGCATACGTATATAAACATGCATGTGTGGGAGTGTATATATTCACCCTACTGCTCTACCAATATATGAGACGTCTTAGGGAACATATTCAAAAATAGAAATCTAAATAGGATGAGATTAAAAAAATACATACAAATAAAGTTGTAATATTTTCTTCTCTTATTCCAATGGCCCATCTTGCTCACTCTGTTTTGGAGACTCTATGTATAGAGTATCAGTGTCTGGGACTTGACAGGCCTGCCATACAGAAGTAATGCTGGTCTGCTCAGTACACCAAACAGAATTTAACACCTGTTTTTCTTTCGCTGGCCCTAGCATCCAGTTTCCAGTAACTGGTGACAAATGTAATGAATGGTAATCCCATTCATTTGGCAAACACGTGTGATAAATTCAGAATGTGCCAGGCGCCATGCCAGGTGGAGTGAGGGCTACAGAAGCATCAGCCACATGCCCTGTACTGACACATCTTCATGGAAGAGGACAGACAGATATACTCAGGATGCAGGTGGACACTGGTCAGTGTCAGGAGACTCAGGCCAGGTGCTCTGGAAGGGAGAAAAGGCTTGGTTTTCCCTGAGGGCTCTAAGGCTCGTGGAAGAGGTGGTGTGAGACTGGGGAGGAAGGGCAGGGTTTGGCCATGCAGACAGAGAAGACTTTTCAGGAAAAGGAAATGCCGGGGGCAAAGACACAGGGGCAGTAAATCAAGGGGCGCATTCTTCTCTGCAGATCCTCAGCTCCATCTGGAGATCCCATATCCTGAGGCCGGGTGAAAGAGAGAGAATAATACTTACTAGAATTGCACATAAAAGGGACAGGGACGTGCTCTCAGGCTGAACACCCTGGAAACTAGAGAGCAAGGCATGCTGCCATGACAGCCTCCCTTCAAACATGCCAGTGGTTTGTCCAACAAAACAAGCATTTATTGAGCACCAAAGGCTAACAGGAGAGGAAAGCATTCTCCTCTGCCAGGGATGAACTGCGCATGACCTGGCCTGCAGGCGAGGAGAACAGATGACCCCTAGGGTCCATGCTAGTTCTAGGATGTTACACTTCGTACCCTTACCCTTGGAGAGCCAAGCGTCTCTAATAAAGATATAATCGACATATGATGTGATTAATAGTCACAGAAAGATGCCCAGTGTGCACCGGGAGCTCAAGGAAGATAAACCCTAGCTGAGGTGTGGTTACAGACATACTCATCACCAAGAAACTGAGCTCTAACCAGGAACATGAGGGGGGATGGAGGCTACTCAAGGCAAAGAGGACCTCGTGTAGAAGCAGAGACACACAGAAGGGTACAGAAACCCCAAATCCTGCTGGTAACAGCAGATGGTCCTGGGATCCAGCAAAGCCAAAGAAAGCAGGAACCTCTGGGGCCCTGGGAGGAGACAAGAAGCCTGGGGATCGCTCTCAGGCTGACCCTGCTGAGCCTAGAGCTGGGTACCACACACAGTGGTGCTTAATAAATGTGTATGGATTGCAGATTGTCATTTCTAGGAAGTAAGGGCTGGGATAAGCAATTCATTCTTATAAAGCCCCAGGCAGGGCCACATGCTGAGATGCATTTATTAAAGTCTTCTCATGAGAGAGGGAGGGAGGGGAGAGAAGAGGGAAGGGGAGGAGCTGAGACAGGGGCTGCCCATCCTCGTCGACAGAGCCCCTCATCCCTCCATATCCCAGAGCAGGCACAGGGTCCAAAGGGGAGAGTAGACCCGGGCTCTGGAGAAGAAAGGAAAACCAGCAACAATGCTCTGCACCCAGAAGCAGGGTCAAGCATACCTACTATTTCCTTTAATTTTCCCAACGATCCTGTAAGATGAGATGTTATTACTCTTTAATAGATGGGGAAACTAAGGCTAAGACCTGGTCCCGTCTCATCAAGGGAGGAAGTAGGAGAGGGGACTGAGGTTTGAATCCTTTGCACCCTAGTCCTCCAGATGCTGCCCAGACTGCAGGGCAGATGGGGAAGGCAAAGGCAAGCTGGACACCCCCAAGTGTGTGCTGCCCCAGGTCCCGGGTCCCCTCCAGCCTTCCCAGGTTCTGCCGCCCCCGACATCACTAGGTGAAATCCTAGGAGCTGGTGCGGACCTGCCCCAGGGCCCAGGCCAGAGATGGCCAGCAGCCCTCTAGGACCTGGAAGGTTCTTTGTTAAATGTGGTGCAGAAGCATCCTTAGCAGAGGAGCCTTTCATCGCCTTCTCATCCTGGTTGCTTGCTCCAGCCTTGATTTACACTTTGCATCTAGAATGCCAGCACACCCTATAGAACCCCTGGGACCTCCCCAGGCCCTGACGTCACTCCCCTCCCAGGAGGTAGGAGCCCTGGGTTCCAGCCCAGCCTCTACCACCAAACCCTCGGTGGCCTTAGGCAAGGGGTTGCCTCCTTTGAGCCTCAGTTTCCCCACTCGGTATCAAGGAATTCAGTGACCCCTAAGGCCTTGAGCATCCCACGAGCCTCTTCTTCACTCTCCAGACTACTCCTTTTCCTCCCTGCCCCATCCCACAAAAGCCAGGAATTCCTTCCCTTGGGTGAGTCACCATCGCAGGCCCCTGGGAATCCCAGGTTACGCCATCCCAATGGGGGCAGGCTGGCTAGGACCAGGGCCTCTGCACAGCCCAGCCAGGGTGTGCTGGTCACGAGACTTGGGGAGGGGGCAAGGTCCCCAACTCAAAGCCAATCCCAACTGCTTCATTCACAAGAGATGTCCTAGTGCAGTGGGAAGTAGGCTTTGGGGTCGTGCAGACTTCAGTTCACATCCCGTCTACTCCTCTTTCTAGTTGTGGAACAATGAGCGTGTTGCTTAACCTGTCTGATTAAGCCTGGCTCTCTGATCTGTTCTATTATTAGAGGACCTGCCTCAGAGCGTTGGTGGGAGGGTTACAACAGATAATGCACTGAACAGAAGCTATTCTTCTTCAGCCTCCTGGATAAGGATAATAGTAGGACTCCCAAAGTACTCAACAGTACTGGAATCACATGGTACGGGGAACAAAGCTGCCACCCATGCTCAGCCAGTCACCAAGGCTGAGCAGTTTCTTGATGAAAAAACCCACCTTGCAGCAGGAAAGACTCCCTCAGGAGAGACCCAGATGGGTCACTTGAATGTGATACACTTTCTTTTTTTAAAATTGGGTTTAAAGTTATAAAACAACAGCAGTGAACTCCTCCTGCTTCTGCAGGTACTTGGGCCCACGTGGGGACTGGGGGCATGAATTAAACTCACCCAGCCTCCCCCGTAAGACCGGGTGGTCCCGAGCCCAGACACTCCCCACCCCCGTGTGGTCCCCTGCACCAGAAAGCGGCTCCACACTAGTCCCAGGCTGGAGAGGGGTCTGCCTTGTGGACCGACCTCACAGGCACCCTCAGACGCCCACCCCCAAAACCCACCCCAATTCAGTCCTAAGTATTCCTAAGGTGCCTTCCCATTTCCCGCTGTAATAAGTGGCACAGAATGCAAATGGAGCTGGATGTGGGACCCAGATGTTTGCCCTAATTTAATTGAGGGAACACCTTGGATTAAACACTTTGCAAAACACTCACAAATAGGTTCAGTGCATTCGGTAATGAAAAGTCTCCCAGACCCCAGGCACTTGGCTGTGGCTGCCTGGGGCTCTAGGAGCATTGCCCGGGGTGGGCAGGCATGCGGGAGAGACCAGAGCAGGGTGGAGACGGGATGCCTCCAAACACAGGGAGAAAGCGAGAGAGCCAGGTTCCCGGGAGGGCTTCCAGCAGATTCTCCACCAGCTGGGGCTGACTCCACCAAGAGGCACGATCTGGAAGGGTTGGGGATGGTGGTAGGCAGTGCCTGCCTCCCCACGTGGGTGACGGCTCGCCTGCGAGGACCCACAACGGGCATTGCCTCCCTGTCCTCAGGACTCAGCTCCAACCTGGAGGCCTCACTGCCCACCTGGCTGACATCCAGTCACCCACCTGCACAGAATTGGGGCCTCCAGGCCCAGGGACTCCAGGGAGGATCAGCCTACTTAACCTTTTGGACCCGAGAGTGGGTGGGAAACCTCTCTCAGAAATTTGGGGGTTATTTGCACAGCAGTGCTAATTTCTCTGAAGCTGCTTCTTCCTTGCCTGCCCCTACAGCTTAGGGTGCTTCAGAAGCTCAAATCCTGTGCATCTACCAAGCCCCAACCCTCCGCTTCACCTTTCACCCAACCATCCATCCATCCCCTCAGCTCTGGAGCTGCAGAGATGAGTGACGGCTGGCACCTGCCCTGGTGTTCACAGTCCCAGATGCCATGTGATAAAGGCCCTCAGGGAGGCATACTGTGCAACCAGGGAGCCCAGGACAATGCAGCAACTTGGCACAAGAGGGTCAAAAGACCAGTGGAGAAAAGGGGAAAAGCTTACCTAGCAGAGGGAACAGCATATGCAAAGATAATGAGGCACAGAAGACTGGGCAATGGCTGAGGCTCAAGAGAGACCATGTGTGTGGGTCCACTTGGGGGATAGGTGGCACAAATGAAGATGGGCCCTCTTCACCAGACCCCTCCTCCCACCCCAGCCCCTGGAAGTCCCCAAAGTTGGGCCAGTGGGGAATCAGTTCCCATAATAATTGCTCTGTAAGCCTCAGAGTTCCAACACGGCCTGGATGATTTTATATTCCTGAAAACAGAATCCCTAATTTTCAAACACAATGATCACTTCAAGTGTAATAACCATTATAATAATAACCCCTTACACTTGCTTTATAGTTTATAAAACACTTTCACATATCTCTTATAATCTTCCACCAACAACCCTTCAAGAAAGATAGAATAGGTAGTGTTAGAATTCCTGCTTTCTGAATGAGAAAGTTAAATCCAAAGGTCCCAGCTACCTAAATAACAGAACTTGGGCTCAAGCTCAAGTCTATCTGACAGCAAAGGGCATGCTTGTTCACTCATTCACTCATTCAGTGCATCACAGAGTGTTTGTTGAGCACCTATTTATGTACCAAGAAACACTTCAGACTCAGAGCGTAGATAGCATGGTGGGGATGTTAAGATGATGACAAGCCTCGGTGAAGAGACAGAACATGGGCACCAAAGGGACAAACTTCAGGGCAAAAAGCAAAGCACTGAAACTCAGGAACCAAAAAAAGCATAAAGCACTGTCTTCAAACACGGCCTCACACAAACACACCCTGTGGCCTGCACAGACACAGGCAACAGGCATACGCCCTTATCACATAGGAGGATGCGAGCCGTTTCTCCTGGACTGCCCCCACGCTCCGCAGCATGGAAGGCAGACTCCTTTATCCTCACATCCCCACCGCTAGCTTGGCAACAGACCAGAGCCAGCAGCCGGGGGCCATCTGTGGGGCCTGGGTTTCGCCCATCCCCCAGCACACACACAGACGCACAGGCCCTCCCAGTGCAGCAACCCAGGCATTCCAGCACGGGGACAGCCCAGGGTGCAACAGCTTAGGTTCTAGTCAGGATGGATAGATGGATGGATGAATAAATGGGACGGATGGATGGATGGATGGATGGATGGATGGATGGATGGATGATGGATAGATGGGTGGATGGGATGGATGGGATAGATGGATGGATGGGATGGATGGGATGGATGGGATGGATGGGATGGATGGATGGGATGGATGGGATGGATGGGATGGGATGGATGGATGGATGGATGGGATAGATGGATGGATGGGATGGATGGATGGATGGATGGATGGATGGATGGATGAGATGGATGGATGGATGGATGGATGGGATGCATGGATGGATGGATGGATGGATGGTTGAATAGATGGATAGATGGGGAGGGAGGACTGGGAAGCATAGGAGCTTTCACCTACCTAGAGGTAGAGCCTGCTGGGTCCCCACCACTGGACCCAGTTACAAGTAAACACTGCCTTGCTCTCTGATGAGGATAGACTATCCTCAGTGCCCTCTGCAAAAACAATACCCACGTCACAGGATCCACGGGAGGATGTGCAACAGGAGATGCTGACACACCTAGTGCAGGGCCTGGCGCACAGGGGGAATTAAGGCTTTCCCACCCAGGAAGTGAAGGTAATGGATGGGCAAGTAACTCTGCAAAAGCCCCCACAGAAATCAGGCTCCTGCCCCCTCCTCCCCGCATCGCCCATCCTGGGGTTTGGAGGGCTTACTAGAGAAAACCTCTCCATCACTCCACCCCCTGCCCCTTGGTTCATTCCTTCATTGTTTCATTCAACCCAACCAAACTCGTAGGGGGCCTCTTGTGGCCAGGGATGATTCTAGGTACTGGGATTAGGAGAAGAATAAGATTCAGTTCTTCACTTGGATAGATAGATACATATGTTTGAGGTGCTGTGACAACGTACAGGATGAAGGAGGACAGCAGTGTTTCAGGAAAGGCAGCAAGCCCTGTGAGCAGTAGTCAGAGAGGAGATATGTGAGCTGGGTATTGCAGGAGGCGCAGGGGCTATTCAGGACGAGGAGATTCCAGGCAGAGCAAGTGCAAAGGCGCTGAGGTGTGAAGTGATACAGAGTATTTGGGGGGAACTGAGCAACCTGGTATATTTGGGTACCAGGAATAGGAGTGTCTGTCAGTAACAGGGAAGAGGGAGCTACGAGGCGGGCAGGAGATGAAGCAGGAAAAGTAGACAGGGCTGAGCTGTGAGGCCCCTGGCCAGCCAGGCCAAGGAAGCCACAGACAGTAAAGAACCCCTGCGGATGAAGGAGCACAGGCGTGACATGGGCACACGCTCACAAGAGCATTAATTAGGCTCCAGCTATTGCTGGCACAGCGCTAGGCTTCTCCACATACAGGAGACTCTGATGATACATGAATTTGACAAGGTCTTCTCCTCTTTGATTCATGCAATTATCGCTGGAGAAATGGCTAATTTGGGAGCAATTTTTCTTCTCTGAAGAGCCAGGCTGGCTGGCTAACAGTGAAGGCCAGGGGAGGGTTCCTGCATCAATACTGCCACCACCCACAGCCAGAGCTGCTGGGAGCAGTGCCTGGAAATCCCGCAGAAGCTCTGGGGATTTGGGAAGGACTTGAGGAGGGTAATGGTGGAGGCGACAGGAGCCACAGACGAAGCGTAAAGGGGTGGGGGGAACCCCTCAGGCTGGACAAAGATTTATGGGTACCTGCATTTCCAGAGAACAGGAGAGAAAGGCCAGGTGGGTGGTGGCAGCCACCCTGTAGCTCCAAACCCTGCTGGAAGCTTCCCGAGGCCTGCTTACAGCAGGGAAGGTTCTCCCTCCCCTCCTTTCTCTCCTCCCCTCCCTCCCGGCCCTCCTTCCCTGCTCCTCTCCAGAAAGGTTTATGGGGAAGACTCCAAATAGCCCCTCTCCCGCAGTCACGGTCACACCAGCTGAAAGGAGATTTAATTAGCAAAATCTCGTTAGGCAAACGAAATTATCCGTAAGACAATAGTCCTCTGGACAGGGGGTATGATTAAACAAAGCCATTAATTGAGAGAGTCGCTTTGGCAGCCCCCCGGAAGCACTCATCTCTGGGCCAGCGGAACACACTCGGGCCCCTCCGCCCGCCCCACCCCTCCCCTCCCCACCTCATCTCGGCTCTTCCAGGGCCCCTCCAGTTGAGGCTGCAGACCTCTATCTCATCAGTGGCCTCTCTGCCGCCAGATTCCTGCTAAAGTGCCTTGATTGCATAATGTCTATTTGCATAATGTAAATTGCAATCTCCTAGCTTGGGAGGCAGGAATCACAGAACAGCCATTATTTTTTTACCACTCCACAAAAATTCTACATTTAGAAAGCAGATTTGCAGCTCAGAAAGCCGTATAAATCTGAATCTGCCACAAATGTCATTAAATCACACCAATTAAGCCGGACCAACGAAGAGCCCCCGTCACTGTTCTCTGCACACTCAAGGACTCCCAGGCCGGATGGAGACCACGAAAAACTGGAGGCTGTGGCAGCGGGGCTGCAGCAGGAGCTGCAAAGGCAGGAAATTCTGTCTTATAAACCTTCACACACACACCGCATAGGCCCCATCAGGACCCGGTGGGCGGAGGACGGAGAGGGGGCGGAAGTAGTTTGAGTTATTTCTAAGCTTGTTGCCTGATTTTTTCTTTTTTTTTTTTTTGCGGTACGCAGGCCTCTCACTGCCGTGGCCTCTCCCGTTGCGGAGCACAGGCTCCGGACGCGCAGGCTCAGCGGCCATGGCTCACGGGCCCAGCCGCTCCGCGGCATGAGGGATCCTCCCGGACCGGGGCACGAACCCGTGTCCCCTGCATCGGCAGGCGGACTCTCAACCACTGCGCCACCAGGGAAGCCCCTCAGCAGCTCTTTAATGACCTTTTTCTGTCTTCTCCCAAGTCCCCTCCAGCCAAGTGAAGGAAAACCGGGAACAAATCCTGCCCTGACTGGGCTGGGCTGGACCGGATTCTGAACTCCTTTTAAGAGCTGTTTCCTAGGGGCCACTGGAGAGAGAGGTGAGTCACAAGGTCCCTAGAAAGGGGCCTTCCCTCCAACAACCACTCATGATTCCAGCTTCCCCGCAGCCATGTACCTGGTTACTCTTTTGCCTCTTTATTGCTCATTCAATATTCATCTGTCAAAGGGCAAGATGCTAATGTGTATTATTAAAATATCAATAGTTTATGAGTGAACTTTTATGGAGAGTACAGTTAAAGGAAGGCTGCTAGACCACCTCTGTCAGCAGCAACCGAGAGGAACAGTCCTTCCGTCTCTACTTTTTCCTAACGTACTGGGTGAGTGGACGGCTGAACCATTACTGTATACATATTGTGCGCCAGGAATGTCTCTAAAGCTCGCACGTGCTGGATTTCATTTAGTGCTCACAGCTGTCCTGGGAAGGGTGTACAATCCCATTTCCATTCTAGAGACAAGGAATCTGAAGACCAAAGAGATGTATCCAGAATCACAGAGGTTCTAAGTCTTGGGGCTGAGACTCAAACCCCAGCTTTGGACTTCAAACCCAATGTTTTTCCCCCCAAGTTGAAGCCTTGAAAATACAAATGATCTTTTAGGTTTTTATCTGTTTCCTTCACCCGCCCAAATTAAACATTCATTTCCTGACCTAAGTTTCACAAAAGGGGAAAGGAGAGAACAGGAAATCATTCTGTGCTTTCACACAGACCCATTTCCACAAAGCCAGCCTCCACTTTAGAGGTGTCTAAGTCAGTTCCCAGAATCTTTTCTGCACATGGAGAATCTTAGAACTGAGGGTAACAGTGGAGGTGATGTCATCAGACTTCGCCCTGTTAGAGGTGAGTAAACTTGAGTTTCTTGGAGCCGCATGATGAAGTGACTAAATCTCTAGGATAGAGTCATAAGTTTGATTTCAACTCTGTGACTAACTTACTGTGTCACTGACTACGGTACCTCTCTTGTCTCTGAGCCTCTCTCCCTTTCTGTATGTAATACCAAGATAGTAACAGTGTCTCATAAAATGGTGTGAGGGTTTCAATAAGAACATGCACATCACGTGCTGAGCAGAGTGTCTAGCATGTAGTAAGTGCTCAACAAACGACAGTTATTGCTATTAATATTAAGTCGACTTGTGGAAGACTCCAAGACTCTCCCACCAAAACTTTTCATCAAAACCGAGCCCCTTTGCCCCTCTCTTCCCTGCCCCCTCCCTTTCACCATTAGCCATTCTCATATCTTGGCCCTTTGGAAAAACCAACTGGTTCTGCTCCCACCCTGTGGTTGCTTGAGTTTTGTTTCTATCCCCTTAAGTCACAACAAGGCATCCAGGGTACTCAGATTCTCTTCCAAAACTTAGCTGCATCCGGGTCAGGAAAATGGCAAAGGAAATGGAGCCTGGTCCTCAAAGGCCCCGCGTCCACAGGTTACAGTGTGTGTGGCAGAGAGGAAGCACGGAGAGGAAAGGACACGAGGATCACGGAGGAAGGGCTGCCCGGCTAGCCCACGCCCCCCGCACACCCTGACAGACCCGACAGCCTCTTCGGTCCGATCTTTGGCTGAAGCCTCCCCCAGCCCGGAAGGCCAGGGAGTGGAGGGTGTGGGAGCTATGCCTGGGAATGCAGGGCTCAAGGCTTGTGGAGTCCTTGTCACAGGTCTAAGGCCCTCTCCAGACCTGGCACTTCAAGCTGTGGGTTGCAAACTGGACCCCTTCTTGCTGAGAAGGACTATAATGTACAGCAGGGGTCCGCAGCCTGTTAGGAACCGGGTTGCACAGCAGGAGGTGAGCGGCGAGCAAGCAAGCTTCATCTGCTGCTCCGCATCCCGCATCGCTCGCGTTACCGCCTGAAGCATCCCTCCCCTCCCCCTCCCCCACCCCCACCCCCACCCTCCCGGTCGGGGGAAACCGTCTTCCACAAAACCAGTCCCTGGTGCCAGAAAGGTTGGCGAGCGCTGAGGTAGAGGTTTCTACCAACTGCAGGGCCTCCTAACACCAGCGTGTCCTCGGGGAATGCCCCGCTGGGGAGGAGCCTAGCCTGGCTGCGGCGGCCGGCGGGGGGTGGGGTGTGCCTTTAAACCCAGACACTGGGTGGGTTTCGACAGTTTGGTTCTTGGAGGCAGGTTTCCTTGGCCTGCCTCGGGGGTAGATGAGGCTGTGCTGGGCCAGACCTGAGGAGCACTAGCTGTGGGAGTGTGCTCCCAAAGACGGCTGCTACAACGTAGTACCCCCCAAACACACTCTTCATTGGATGTGCCGTGGATACTCCTCCTTTGAGACGTGGCTGCAGGGGCAGCGTCCATGTCCCCTTCTCTAAACCCAGGTGGGCCTTTGTGCCTGCCCCCAACCAGGGCAATGTGTGAACGTGATACCGCTGGGCTTGGGCAGCGCAGCCCCATCCGGCTCCGGTTCCCTCTCAGGACGCTCCCTCTGGGCATCCAACCACCACCTTCTGAGGATCCAAGTTATGAAGATGTCCAGGCCACGTGGAAAGGGCACGTGGGCCTGGTGGACAGCCCCAGCTAGCGCCTCAGCCAACAGCTGGTATCCACCCCCAGAGGGATGAGCGAACGAGCCTCCAGATGATTCCAGCACCCAGCTTCTGCCCCAGCAGAGACCCCAGACCTGTGGATCCGAGGCAATCTCCCCACTGTGCCCTGTTTGAACTCCTGACTCACAATAAATGAGCATAATAAACGGTGTTAAGTCACTATGTCTTGGGGTGGTTTGTTACCCAGCCATCATAACTGGAACACCACTCGAATTAAATTAGAATGTTTGCTGTCTCCCTCGCAAATCCAGCCCTCACTTCAGACTTGCAGACTGTTCCCTCCTCCGCAGGTCCCGTCCTTCCTCTTCCTCCCCCTCCAAAAGGCAGGCTCCGCCTTAGCAAAAAACACTCCCAGGAAGAGCCTTTGAATCTTCCCCTTTCAGAGTCCCAGGACCTGAAGATCCCCACTCTTCCTCGTTCCTCTGTGCGGGTCCCAGAGTGTCCCCACGAGGGAGCTCCCCCAGGTGTGGGTGGGCCCGGGCCAGGCGCCCGGCTGCACTCGGGGACAGGGACGGAACGTGCAGACTTATTTCCCCTACACGCACCCCGGTCTCATGAAGCTTCACGCTCGGCTTCCTCCTCTCACACTGACTTGACCGATGAGGCCCCTCTAACCTCCGGTGCGAGGAGACATCGATTCTCACAAAGGTCATTATCTTCCTACTCTGGCTCCCCCCACCCCGGCCCCATCTCCTAGGTAGGCTTTCCTGGAACAGGATGGAGGGAGGCACCCTTCCCCGGCCCGGTGTCTGGGGACCGACCACTCCAAGCTGGGCGGAGAGGGGATGCCCTGGGAGCCGCGCCCTGTCAATCACAGAGGCACCAGCACTGCCGCGCAGGCCATTAGGCGGAGGGCCGGCGCCCTGCTCACTCACCGGGCAGCCATCGGCAGGATGTTAGACGATCGCAGGGCGGCCATTCTTATGATTTATTCAAATGCTCATTACAGTCAATCTATTTTTACACAGAGGTGAAGATGTGCGCTGATAACGGTTAATCATTTAAAATTCCGTGGACGGGATGGGAGCCAATGTACTATCAAAGCCGCAGCCGCTCAGCCCCCGGGAGCCCCCGAAGCAGGGTAGGGAAGCTGTGCAGCCTCAGGCCAGCCCTTCCAGCTGACATTGCCTGCGCGGCGCCTAGGTGGAGGGTGCACAGGGGAAACAAGGAGCAGGGAATCCCAGACTAGTCTCCAGGAGGTCACAGCCTCGCTGAGGGCACACAGCGAAGCGCGGGCAGAGGCATGCCCAGCAGAGGGATGAGGCACAGCATCTCAGAAGAGGGAGAAATCACCTCCAGCTGGATTACCAAAGGAGGTCGCAACGAGCAGACTGGACTCAGGCCAGGGCCTACAGGCGGGAAGACTTCTGCCAAGTGGGAGAACCAATATGAGCAAATACACAGACGGATAAGGTGGGGAGCAGTTCCTGTGCTGATGGAAGGGAAGCGACCAGCAGTATCTCCTTTTTCCTCCTTCATGTCTCTCTAGAAACAACCAGACATAAAAGCAAGCGCGAGCTATGAACTTGGCCCAGGTCCTCCTCTCACGGCCTCCCAAGCTTAGCCTGCCCTTGCAAACTCAAGAGCTTCCCTCTCCAACACTCAGGACACGCATAACACGTCAGGTCCACCTTAACGCACAATCAATACAGTCTAATTAAATAGGATGTCATGTCACAGGGCCTCTTCGTCACTTTCGGACCTCATCTAATTAGAGGTCCACTGTATTTCACATTCTGACTAGCTCATTGAGACAGAGTGCGTCTCTCACACAATGCATGGCTGTGAAAGATCAGGTTCAGGGCTGGTCTTTAACCCATAACCTTATTGAGTCAGCGTGGAAAATGCCAATCAGAGTTACTCACAGTTCACAGTCCCTTTTCTGGTGAGCGGCATGGAGGACGGCCAGCCTCAGAGTCCTGCTCCAGAGTCAACCTGTCAGTGAGAGAAAACAGCTTTATAGACAGTGTATGATTCTGCTGGGAGCGAGAGGCAAGATCGGATGCGGGTAAACTCAGAAGTGGGTCCTGCTCCGGAGCACAGGCAGGGCCGGCAGCCCTGTGTCCCCACTGCTGAGTGGGGGTAGTTTCCTGAGCAAGGATCTCCTGGTGCAAAACGACGGTTGTTTAGAGGACTAACCAGGACAGAGAGACAGGATTTCTTGCGAGTTTCATCCCCTTCCCCAGAGAAAAAGAGGCTCATGCCTGTGGGGAGCCCTGAGCCGACCAAGGCAATGATCATTTACTGATGCCACCTGTCTGACTGAAGACCCCCTGCAGGGGGGACAGAGTGGAGGAGCCCCTGGGGAAGCTGGCAATCTATATGGGGGAGCTGCCCAAACAAGCAAACACCACCACCGATGCTGTGGTTTACGGCAGGATTATGGAAAGTCCAGATGTAGGAGGGCACTTTCAAGTAAAAGTGAAGAGTCCCACTGGGTTAGAAGGGAGATGTGCGTGGAGAAAAATGATGGGGGCGTGACTGGAAAGATAAGAAAACGTGACTGCTTTCAATTCTCTTCTTGGGATAAAGCAATAACAACAAGAAGAAAAACCCAGCACATATTTATCAGGTGTCTGCTCCGCGAGCTACACTTTCCAGGTGCAGCAGGAATGAAATCCACAGCTCCTGTAATAAAAGTGCCACCACGTCAGTGGCGAAATAAGAATATCCATATGAAACATCATCCAATAAGACGAGAACATACATAAGGTAGTGCTGAACTGTGTGGTAGAGACCATAACTCTCTCTCCACAGAGAAACAATGTTGGCGACAACTGGGGCCTTCAAGGAAGTTTTCAGGGGGAGGGAGACCTTGACTGGGGTCTTGGAGGACTGGTCAGGAAAGATTCGGCTGGTGGAAGAAGAGAGATGGCATTCCAAGAAAGGGAGCACTCTGAGCAAGGGTGACGGGGGAAAGCATGGAGTGACCAGGGACAAGGCAGGGGCCGGGCCGCCTGAGAGACTAGAGGAGGGAGTAACGCTGAGTAAGCAGGGAGGGGCCAGAGCATCCGGGCTCCGAGTGTCGGGCAGAGAGGCCAGGCTTGCGCTGTGAGCTCCTGGAGCCATTGAAGGTTTTCCAACAAAGGAAGGTCATGAAGAAGAGGACACTCCCCACCCCACCACTCTTTAGTATTTTCCTTTTAATTAAGACAGAGAGGCTCCCTGGAAGAGGTAGAATTTCAGATAGAAGATTCAGGCATGGGGTGTAATACAACGCGCTCATGGAAAGATGTCCCTCTTGTTCATGACGACGTCGCCCAGGATGAGGCACTTCCTCTGGGGCTGGAAGATACTAATATCTCCAGGACCAAGACTGGTGACTCATGCAAGGACCTCAGAGACAAGACCAGACCACCGAAGGCAAGTGCGTGAGGATGAGGACTGCACCTTATGCATCTTTATAGCCCAGCATGTGTCAGGTTCTCAGCAAGTGTCTGTTGAAATGTTCAGTGATGGACTCTGTTCATTCTAATCAGTTTTCACAACCAGCCTCTGGCTGGCAATGGGCTCCAACTTGTAATCTTCTAAACTACTGACACATTGCTACTGAGCATACGTGAACTCAGTACAGGAAGTTTCTATAGGCTGAATTGCAGGGAGTGGGGATTTATCCCTGCCCTCTTGGGACTGTCGAGACGCCAGCGACTTGGAAGAAGATATGGCAGACTTGCCATTTGCACATGCTGCTAAGCTGTGAAGGACGGCCACTCTGCTGGGGAGATGGATTCTGATGGGCAGTGTTATAAAACTTTGAACAAGCTAAAAGGACGGCCCAAAACTAAAAAGTTAATTTTTTCCTCTACCAGTTTTTATTTCTTGCACAATAACATCATGACAACCATAAATTAAATAAATTTGAAAATTAAAAAAAATTGCCCACAATCCCATCACTCTAAACCATCAAATTATTACAGTCTATGCCCACATGCAAATCCAGTTTAATTTTTTACAGAGTTGTAGAGAAAGCTTTGACACGAATAAATATACCAAACCCTACTCTTACATTCAAAAATCAATTGCAAAAATCACAGATTGGGGTGACCTGTTTTTTTGTTTGTTTTTGTTTGTTCGCAGTACGCGGGCCTCTCACTGTTGTGGCCTCTCCCGTTGCGGAGCACAGGCTCTGGACGCGCAGGCTCAGCGGCCATGGCTCACGGGCCCAGCCGCTCCACGGCACGTGGGATCTTCCCGGACCGGGGCACGAACCCCTGTCCCCTGCATTGGCAGGCGGACTCTCAACCACTGCACCACCAGGGAAGCCCTGACCTGTTTTGTTTTTGTTTTGTTTTTTAAAAGACAAGGGTTATTTGAGTTAAATGCAAGCAGAGGTAGAGCCCAGGGTATGGTGTTGCTGCCAAACCCATTACACTGATCCTAGTTGCCTAAATAGCTATACGGTGGCCAACCAAGGGGAGAATGGTCCCCTCACTTTAGACTTACCAATCCACATTACTTTTAGGTGCAGCTGTGGCATCATATTTTAATAAATTTGACAGTGATGAGTAGAAGAGAGAGGTGAGCAAAGACATCTAGTTATTCTAACTAAAGTTAAAAGTTTAGTAGTTAAAAGCACAAGCTCTGGAAGCAGACTGTACAGGTGTCCATCCCAGTCCCACCACTTCCTGGCAGTGGGCCCATGGGCAAGTTACTTAACTTCCCTGTGCCTCGGTTTTTCATCTGTAAAATAGGGCTAATGAGGGTTCTGCCTCTGAGGTTGGCTGTGAGGGTTTAATGAGTTCATATACCATAAAGTGCTTAGAACAGTACCTCACACAAAATAAGCACTCATTCCATGTTAGCTGTCATTGTTGTTATTTTCCTTATTAGGAGGCCGTGAGACAGAAGATATGGGAGAAGAAACTAGAGATGGACCTTCATTTGTCCCTCTCTAATATGACCCATGGTCCTACCTAATTTTATTGACTAAAGCAACAATCTCTCTCCCACAAGGTGGTCCTCCAAATATTTGAAGAAACTATGTGACACAGAGGTTGCGTTGCTATACACGGTAGAATTAGGGCTAATTGATAGATATTAGAGGAAGCCAATCCTCAGTTCAATACAAGAAAGACTTCTCTAGTCCTATGCACCATCCAGCAATGAGTTAGGCTTTCTTGGAAGGTAGTGAGCTCCCAACACGGCAAAGAGAATCCTGTGTTGGGTGAGAAGATGCCCCAGAGAGCATGGTCTCCCAGACTTGGCTTCCCCCATCCGTAAAATGTAAAAAACATTGTGAGACTGGGAGGGTTGACAAACATGTATATTGATAAAACATTAATGGTGTCTTCTTTCACCACCGTTTCATAAAGTAATTCAACCCCCAAAAGTAAGGAGAGCAAAAAGGACCGACCACCTTTTGAACTCTTTGAAGTGAATGGAGCATCATGAAAAGCATCCCCCCGCCACCATCTCTGTCTCTTCTCTCTTTCTGTCTCTATCTCTCTCTGTCTCTAACTGTCCATCTCTCTCTCACACATACACATATACACACATATGTGCACCTGCAACCTCTCCACATTGTCCTTGTTTTTCACTCCTCACCATGCACCAGCAGACACTTGCTGGGGAACCACGTGTGTGATATTTTGGGGCCTTCCAAAGCCAGCAGCCTGTAGTCCTGGAAGGCAAGTGATCATGTCAAAGGTCTTCAGACAGCGGCCCTGCAATAACACAACCAGAATTGAAACTCAGGCCTACCCTACTCACCATGAAGATAAACTTGAATCATAAATGGAATTGAGCATTCACATTTATAAATATGAGGACATTTATGAAATGGTAAATGAGAGAGCTGATGAAAGTTCATTGTTAAGAGGTGGGGAGAAGTATAGGAGAAAGCTTCCCACGGGAGGGAGCACACTAGAACTTGACCCTCCATGCCCGAGGACAGCTGAGTGAGCTTCCACGAAGCATCCTAGGTAAGTTGGAAGGATGAACAGAGATGAGCCTGGGGCTTAGCAAGGACCACAGAAGGCACTAGACCAAGGGCGTCATGGGTTCACACCCTGAGTCCATCGTTCACTTACCATGTGATCTTGGACACGGAACTTTAACCACTCCCTGCCTCAGTTTCCTCATCTGCAAAATGATAGTGCTCGACTAGATGATCCTTAAACCAAAATTCCATCTGACATCTATACATCTCTGAAGCTGCCCAGACTCACCCCCATATCACAGCTCAGTATATGATGGTGGGTAAGAGTAAAGACACGGGAGTCAGACAGTTCTGAGTTTAAGCCTGGGTCCAGCACTTTCCTAGCCTTCACCTCTACAAACCTCAAGGTTTGCACCTTTAGAAGGGGGATAAGAGTAGCGCCTTTAAGTGAGATGATCACCGAGAGCATTTTGTGCGATGCCTGGAACATATTCATAATGACGAATGAGGCTGCTGTTGCTGTCTTTCGGTGTTAGGAGGGCTGGCAGAGTCTGGATGGGAAAAGGGAGGCAAATCAAGAAGGCTGAGGGCTTCTGCATTCATCCCACTGCCTGTGACAAGCTCCTCTGTTACTACCCCAGCCAGACCTTTAGGATGAGGACAAATCGTGACAACCTGTTCTCAGGCACCGAGAGTCCCTCTGGATGGTTCCCATCTCTGAGAAGCCTCTGTAAGCACATGAGCAAAACTCCCAAAAGAGAAAGAAAACTTGGGGCTTCCCTGGTGGCGCAGTGGTTGAGAGTCCGCCTGCCGATGCAGGGGACGCAGGTTCGTGCCCCGGTCCGGGAGGATCCCACATGTCGCAGAGCGGTTGGGCCCGTGAGCCATGACCGCTGAGCCTGAGCGTCCAGAGCCTGTGCCCCGCAATGGGAGAGGCCACAGCAGTGAGAGGCCCACGTACCGCACAAAAAAAAAAAAAAGAGAGAGAGAGAGAAAGAAAACTTGAATAGACCCTCCCAGGAGGAAATGCCTGCGGGGCCACTCGTCCCCCCACGGTGTGTCCTGCGTCTCCCACCTCATCACCCGGGTCCCCGTCTCTGCTCCACATCTGCTCCCCTCGCCCCCTGACGACAGCTCGCCGTGGTTTACGTCAGTCCAGGGAGGCTCTCAGTGCCAGCATCACAGGCCCTGGCCACCAGGCTCTCAAAGACACAACAGCTGGGTAAGTGAATACTGAGGGGATCACCTGGCGCTAAATGTGTGGCTCTGAGAAACGTACCCACCCAGCACTGAGGGTGCTGCGCAGGCTTCCTCAAAGCCTGGTAAGAACAAGGCTGATTCCCCACTGTCCTCAGCCCCCTGGGCTGCACGCAGTGCTGGGCACCCAGCTGCAGAGGACCTGGAAATTGTCCCTCAGCCATGCTCCCCAGGCCCCGTCCAGGCCCAAGACTCTAAGCTGGACCCTGTTCTTGTAAGTGGGCACCCTTGGAGGTGAGAAAACACCAAGACCCGACACGTGCTTATCCTCCATCGGGAGCACCCCTGCTCTTCTTCCTGGCCCATCGTCATTGCCCTGCCTCAGGCCTCCTTCTCTCTCCCCGGGGCCCCCAATCGGTCTCCTGGCCTCCAGCCTGGCCCCGCTTTTGCCCATCCACTACCTCCCGCAGCCCGGCATCTTCCTGAAACACAAATTGCGTCATGTTCGTTCCTCCTCAAAACCCTCCAAGGACAGCTCAGTGCCTGGCAGAGGTCACCCACTGGCAGCCCCTAGCTGGCCTCTTGCCTGTCTGATGTTTTTGTAAATTCTGCCAACAACTGAAAAGTGGGACATTTCACATTTGAAAATCCAGGCTCTTAAGTTTTCTCCAAAATTTGGATGACCTAACAACGCTGATCTTGCATTTCCACGTGGCAATCACCAGATGACGCAGAGTATCAGAGGCCCCCATTTTCATCAGGCATGGGTCCTCCTGTTTGCCCCCCAAAGAGAGGGCAGGTGTCGCCTGGAAGTCGCTTCAGTCACAGGGCAGGGCACCTGGAGGCTGACGCACGCTGCTTGCTGAGGGTTCAAGGTGACAGCACGGAGGTGGCTCATTACGTTCTCAGCTGCGCTGTTCCCAGCCAGGCCCACCAAGGGTCCCTCCCTCTCTCACGCCCCTGGGCAGCTCCTGCATTCCAAGTCAGGAGACAACCGGCAAAGGTCTTAGGGATTTTTCCAGGAATGCCAGTGACTACCAGGCAGGTGCTGAAGGGGCCCCACCCCAGGGTCCAGCCTCTCCTCACCCCCAACTCAGTGGAGGCTGCGTCCCCTCCCTTTATTTCCATCCCACTGTTCCCATCAAAGCCCTAACAGCACATATTTTGTTAATTGTACAAACCTAATGGGGGAATGCATTGGCAAAAAGGGTAATGGCCATCAGACCAGCAATAAAACAAAATTAATGGCCCATAGGAAGAAATCATGTCCACTTAATCCCGGCTCTGAAACTCTAATAGAATAATGGAATACCAGCAGAGGGGTTTTTCTCTCCATGCAGATTGCTTACACCATGTTAATCACTTGCAAAGCAGGCCACATACCACTCCACTCACATGACCCTCCAGGGAAAGTAGCAGACCAGAAACATTTAGTGCCAGGCTCATTACTGACATGCATCACCAGCAGCAACACCTTCCCCCATCCCTGCCTCCCCAGGTGACTCCAGGACAGCCAGCGTGAGGCGTCATTGCGAGCCATCGGGTGTGGTAGGCCGGAAAGTGAGACGCATGATACCTAATAATAGCAGACGTTTATTGAGTGCTTACTGTGCGCCAGACACTGGGCTGGCTGAGCACTTTCTATGTACTGTATTATACCATCTTCATCTTCTGGAGTTGCAGAGTCCATCAAGATAGCCACTAGCCACATCTGGCTTTTTAAATACAAATTCTAATTAATGAAAGTTAAATAAAATCTAAAATCCAGTCTTCAGCCTCAGTGGCTGCGTTTCAGGTGCTTGACAGCCCCATGTGGCTAGTGGCTGTGGTACTGGGAGCTCCGGCTAGACGGTGTTTCCGTTGGCACAGGCGGTTGTACTGGACAGTGCTGCTCCAGAACTTCGAGACCGTTTTAGCTCGCCCATTTAACAGATTCCGAAATCAAGGCACAGAGAGGTGAGGCAAGCTGCCCAAGGTCATGGCTGATCTGGGTTCTAGCCCAGGTCTAAGTCAGCCTGCCTCTGGAATCCCGACCCTCCACACTATTTCTTGATACAACCAGCAGTCCAGGCAGCTGGGAGGCCTTTGGAGGGAAGTGGGCTGTAGAAAGGCCCTTCTGTCCGCTGCAGGCCCCACGACCCCCAGAGAGCAGACAGACCCCAGTGCTCCCCTGGGGTCTCCCCACAGTGAGACCACTAGGGCGTCTCAAACCCGGGAAGGTCATCTGGAGAGGGAGGTCTTCATACATCATCCAGCCCAACCTCCTTCAATTTATGGGTGAAGAAACCAATGCACAGAAAATTAAGTGGCCTGTCCAAGGTCAAACAGCTGATTAGGAACAGAGTTAGGACTACAATCCAGGTTTCCTGACGGCCGGTCCTCACTGGCCGAGGGAGAGAACAGAGCCATGCCCTGAGAGAAGGTGAGAGAAGGAGGCGGTGTCCCTCCAGCCTTCCTGGAGGGTCCTGGGCCAGGTCAGAAGAGGCTGGGATGCACCTAGGGGTACTCGGCTCCGAGGAGAAGAGGCAAGGGAAGAAGAGGCGCAGGCACCGGCCTAGAAACTGCAGGGGTTCAAAGCGTGACACTACATTGCTACTATCTTTGGGGAAAATAGTAGAGCAGGATCTATCACAATTAAAAATACACATACGCTTTTCCTCAGCCGCCCCAGTTTGAGAATGTATCCTATAAAAAGAAAAGTACCCAGGCATGAGGATAATGCAGCAGCTTCTGCAGTGGGACAAAGTGAAAAACAAGCTAGATGTCCACCAGTAGGGGAATGTTTGGGTAACCTGTGGCACAGCTATGCTATCAATAAATGCAACCATTCAAAGGAACGAGTTAGAGCTACATCTTTTGCCGTGAGAGATGGCCGTAATGTTCCAAGTAAGAAAAGTAAGTAGCAGACTGATGTGTGTGGTGTGATTCCATTTTTGTAAAAGCGGAGAAAACTCCAGATTGAGTGCATCCACGTGCATAAGTCTGTGTGAGCACAGAGGTGGTGTGGAAGGAACAGCCCAGATGTTCACGTGGGTGCGAAGACCCACCGTTGTTAGCACATCTTTGCCTTGTTTCGGGTTGCAGAGAGCGCTGCCACTTCTGTAATTTTTGGAAAAAAACTCAATAAGGAAAAGAAAAATAATTGATATAAGAAAGAAAAAGAGGTTGGACTTCGGAGGCAGCCAGACCAGACTGCAAACCTGCTTACTTACTGGCTGCATTGCATCGGGCAATTTCCTTAACCTCTGTCCATCTTGGTTTCCTCACCTGGAAACTGATGATAATAATATCATAAAGGGAGGTTGAGGAGAGATGGATGAGAAAATGAATTTAAAGCTACTCAACAGCCTGGGCCTTTTTATCAACGTTGAGGGACTAGTCTGCCCAGTACACAGAGGTACTTTCTGGATCGACCCTGATGGCCACTGTCATAGGACTTAACCAGATGCTTCTCAGGGCCCCCATATTCTGCCTTATATACAGTTCTATTATGTCTGTCTCCCTCCCAAACCGTAAGTTCTTTGTGGGCAGGAACAGTACCCTGCTGATTTATTCATTCATTCGATCATCCATTTATTCCATTTATTATTAAGTTAATAATAACTGAATAATTATGTCTTAGGCATACGCGCCAAGCACTGTGTCTGACATTAGAGATGTAACAGTGAATGAAACAGAAAAGTCCCTGCTTTCGTGGGGCTTGCATTCTAATGGGGGAAACAAACTATAAATACAATTATACAATGTCAAGAGGTGATAAGCCATAAGAAAAAAATTCAACAGGCTTGGGAGCAGAAGTGACTGAGAAGGGAGGGGCATCTTAGAGAGAGGGGACAGGAAACAACCTCAGAGCTCACTGAGAAAGTGCTCTTCGTGGCATATGCCGCAGACCCAGTGACGTTAGTAGTTACGCAAATGATGTTAGTTTAAGAACAAAATAAAAATAGATTTGATGGAGAGCAGAGAATAATTAAGACATCTTAGAAAGCATCCCTTCACTTCTGGGTATATACCCCAAAGGATTGAAAGCAGGGACTCAAAAAGACAATGTGTACCCCATGTTCATAGCAGCATCGTTCACAGGAGCTGAAAGGTGGAAGCAACCTAAGTGTCCGTGGACGGATGACGGATAAACAAAATGTGGTCTCTATGTAAAATGGGATATCGTTCGGCCTTAAAAGAGGAAGGAAATTCTGACACGTGCTGCAATGTGCATAAACCTGGAGAACATTATGCTACGTGAAGTAATCCAGTCACAGAAGGACAGATACTGTATGAGTCCACTCACATGAAGTACCGAGAATAGTCAGATTTACAGAGACAGAAAGGAGAATGGCGGTTGCCTGGGGTTGGGGGAGAAGAGATGGGGAGTCATAGTGAATAGATACAGAATATCAGTTTTGCAAGATAAAAAGGTTTTGTAAACGGATGGTGGTGATGGTTGTACAACAATATGAATGTGCTTAATGCCACTGAACTGTACATTTAAAAATGGTTAAGATGGTAAAGTTTGGTATGTGTATTTTACCACAATTTTGAAGAAGAGGATAAGGGAACCCAGGGCAGACAGAGAGAGTAGGGAACCCCAAGTCTCTGCAGCCACAGTGCGGGGGGACACAAGAGACTGGGGCTCCCAGGCCAGTTGGCCAACAGGGGAGGCAACTTTCCTATGGAAACATCTGAGCCTAGGCAATTCCAGAGGGCTGAGGCTGGACAAATGAGACACGATTTAGGGTGAAAAAGAAAAGGAACTGGTGGGAGGTGGGTGGCGACGGACAGCCCTGGGCCCCTTTCTAGTCTGAAACGAAAGACAGTCAAGGAATGTATCTACAGCAATAAAACGGTGAGCAGGAAATCTAAAAGGAGAAGGAATCAGAGGCCAAGAACAAGAGGGGAGGATCTGGTCTTCCAATCTGATTCGGCAGTGAGCAGTATGGTGTGCTGGAGAGGGTTTTAGACAGAACCTAGGGGATGCCGCTGGTTTTCACGTCCCTTTGACCTTCTGTGTGTCGCCCTCACTCTCTGGGTCTCAACTTCTTTGTCTACTGAACCAAGTGGCTGGATCAGAGCAAGAGGAATCTTAAGGTTTTAGGGGTCCACAAACCCCCTGAGACTTTATACAGAATGGTATTTGTGTGTACATTTTTCTTTAGAGAGATTTCCAAATTTTATGACGCTTTCAAGGCTGTCCATGTCCCCAGAGAGATTAAGGATCACTGGAGGAGATATTCACTAGGCTCCCATTCAACTGGAAATTTCTAAGATTCTGAGAAATCTTGAACTAAATACTAACAAATCTTTGGGCCTCAAAGAAATCAAGATGTTTATTCCTGCCTTGCCTGCAACAAGAGGTATTATACAAACGAAGTAAAATAATGATATTTTTTTAAAAGTTAAAATTATTTCTCTCGTGCAAGTAAAGATGGTTATTTTTGTTGTTTCATGGAAAGCAGGAACAGTTCTGCACCAGGCTTACAGGCAGAGGAGGGAGGCCAGCTTGTCCGGGTCCTGCATCCTGGACAAAGGCCGCACGGCAAAGGGATGGGATGTGCTACGGGTCAACCCTCCTTTGATGGAAAATGAGAAGGCCCTTGATTCCCCTTGTGGAGAGGGGTCTAGGCCAGAAAGGAGAGTAAACACAGCCTCCCCAGGAGGTGCAGCCCAGGCAGAGCAAATGCATCCTCTTGTGCCAACAAGTCATCATCTTGCATCTGGCATAACTTGGGAGGAAACTGTCAACTGTGTGACTGGGAAAGTGGCAGGCTGAGGATGTGTCAGAGAGAAGAGCCCAGGCAGAGGACAGCATCCGCCACCAGAGAGCAAGACCCAGACTGGAAACGTGCGTCCTGACGAAGGCAGGGTCACCAGGGTAGAGGGGACCTCAGCACAATGGCAGCACCAGCCAGGAGGAGCAGCCCTGAGGCAGTGTCAGAACCACGCACTGTTGGACCTGGATGGGACTTCAGAGAGCATTTATCCCTCCTCCTCTTTTCACATTTGCAGAAACGGATTGACAGAGGGATGGAGACTTACCAGGGAAGTCCAGGATTGGCAGCCTGGTCAATTGCTCCCTTCCTTCACGTATAAAATGTGTTTTGCATGCCAGATGCTTTACTAGGTCGGAGATCAATAATAAAGGACAAATCAGCTCCCTGCCCCCAAGGAGCCCCGTCAAATGGGAGAGACAGATGCCAGCTGATTAAGGGGCGAAATGTGATCCAGCAGGTACGTAGCCACCACAGAGGAGGGCTCCCCCACTTCAGGCAGGTATATCCAGATGGGGGTGAGATGGGGACCCAGCCGCTCCCTCTCAGACCAGGCAGCGCTGGAGGTAGTGGGAGTATTCCCTCGGCGAGCAAGCCAAGCCAACAGCTGCCAGCATGTGAGAGAAGGGTGCCGGCACGGCAGCCCTGGAAAGGAGCCTGAGGGTCCGGCCCCGCTGGGAGAGGCCATGCGTGGCAGGCCAGGCCCCTTCAAACAGTGCTTCCCGCTCGCTCATCACTTCCTAACTCGCCCCCAGGGCCTGGTCCTGAATATTGTTTCATAAATAACAGAGGAGGGCTCCAGCTTGTTTAGCTGGGGTGAGGCAGATGCGCACAGCACAGCTGATTACGAGGGAATTTGGCTGAGCTGGATGGTTCTGGGATGCTGATTCTCTGCAGAGGGGTGGCTCTGTGGAGAAGGCAACCACTCAGCTGGTGCCCCCACCTGGATCCCCAGATCACAGCGGGATGCTGAAAGAGCATTTGTTTCCCACTGCTCTGAGCCACTAATTTGGCTCCGGGGTATAACACCAATCTGAAAACAAACGGAGTAGGAAAACTGTACCTTTCCTAAAGGAGACCCAATTTCACCATAAACAGGGGAGGAGCGGGCAGGGGCAGATTTTCCGAGTTCACCGCATGCGCCCTCAGCCTCCCGAGCAGGTCTGGCCGCTTCCCTCTCCGGGCCGGAGTCCCCCGGCTGCCCTGCCATCTACCGAGCCTCACCTGCTCAGTGCTCCTCCGAGGGGCCTCCAGCAGGGGACAGATTGCTCTGATGGCAGGTAGGTAAAATGGGATCCCTTGCTAGCAGTAACTACCCAGAACAATCTCCCTCCTGAGCTGCTGACAGTCTCCACCTGGCACCTGCCAGCCAAAGAAGTGGCGGGCGTCATAGGCTGGCACAGGCCATCCTCCCCGTGCACACAGGGGACCGCGGAGGCCCTCTCCGGGCAGGACTTGCTCAGAGGGCCCTCTGTCGGGCTGCAGTAAGGTCGGCCTGGGACGCCCCTCTGGAATGACACAAAAGCAGCTCTGTTTCTGGCAGAGTGAAGAGCGAGCACCCTCCAGGGGCAAAGGGGAAGGAAGAGCTGGCGAGCAAGGCCCCTGCAGCAGATGCTTTCTCAAGACTGATGGGCAAAATCTCCCGGAAACAAGAGGCCCTTCTCATAGGGAAACTGCCTTCTTGTGGCTTAAAATAACTGAATTGGAGAACCTTCCCTGTGATGGTCTTGAAAACAAACTAGCAACCCCACCACTTTACTCTCAGCCTCCCAGTAGACAGGCCAGAGTTTCTATGACAAAGAAACCAGCATGTGATTTAGCTATTCATTAACATCATAAATTCAACATATAGGTATATAGTATAGTATGAAACACTGGAAAGTAAACAATTTAAAAAAAATCTCTGAGCAGTCAGAGTACATGTCACAAAATCTTTCCACTGAAGTTTATGAATCTTACTCATAAGGAAACTCCCTGGCTTTACTTAGAGCTTTTTACTGATTTTATACACATTTCTAACAGGCTCAGTTATCTGGTCCCTTGGGTCTCAGCTGATTAGAAGCAATAAAAGAGGAGGGGGCTTGAGCTTGCCAGAGGCACGCTGAGGGGATGGAGGGCTGACCAAGGAGAAAACTAAGGGAAACTTTGTGAATCATCACATAAGTTTCAGTCATGGTCAGGATCAGTTACTCAGGAGGTTAGGGAGGATGTCCACTGCTGATGTTTAAAACACCTTTGGGGCTTCCCTGGTGGCGCAGTGGTTGAGAGTCCACCTGCCGATGCAGGGGACGCGGGTTCGTGCCCCGGTCCGGGAGGATCCCACATGCCGCAGAGCAGGTGGGCCCGTGGGCCATGGCCACTGAGCCTGTGCGTCCGGAGCCTGTGCTCCACAACGGGAGAGGCCACAGCGGTGAGAGGCCCGCGTACCACAAAAAAAAAAAACACCTTTGGAGGACTTTAAGAAGTAAACCTTCAGCTATCCAGAAAATCCCAAATAAGTCTCCTTCTTGATGCTTCCAAGCTGCTGGTTTCTTCCTGTAGGTTGTCTTGAGCTTGTTCAGAAGCTGCTTGTATTCGTTCCTGGTGGGCTCATTCATTCACTCACAGGCATTGACTCCTTGGATGCTGGAGCAGCCCAATGATGTACAAAGCTAGATGAAGGCAGGGGTTGTTTTGATACATCACACACACACACACACACACACACACACACACACACACGCACGCACTCCAGGGGCACCTATTACACATTAGGTGCTCAACAGATACATGTCGTACAGATGTTAGAAAACACATCTAGAAATGGAGGAACAGGCCAGTCAGACTGTCTTTTTAAAAAAATATTTATTTATATTTTATTTGGCTGCGTCAGGTCTTAGCTGCAGCACGCGGGATCTCTGTTGCCGCGTGTGGGGCTTTTAGTTGCGGCATGAGAACTCTTAGTTGTGACATGTGGGGTCTAGCTCCCTGACCTGGGATCGAACCCGGGCCCCCTGCACTGGAGCACAGAGTCTTAGCCACTGGACCACCAGGGAAGTCCCCAGACTGTCTTTTTTTTTTTTTTTTTTTGGCTGCGTTGGGTCTTTGTTGCTGCACACAGGCTTTCTCTAGTTGCGGTGAGCAGGGGCTACACTCCCTTGCCATGTGCGGGGTCTCTTGTTGCATAGCACTGGCTCTAGGCGTGTGGGCTTCATAAG
This sequence comes from Hyperoodon ampullatus, assembly GCF_949752795.1. NCBI lineage: Eukaryota > Metazoa > Chordata > Mammalia > Artiodactyla > Ziphiidae > Hyperoodon > Hyperoodon ampullatus. Next base: position 90,208,565 of record NC_136920.1, read on the forward strand.
TTGTGGGACTTGGGCTCAGTAGTCATGGCGCACGGGCTTAGTTGCTCCGTGGCATGTGGGATCTTCCCGGACCAGAGATCGAACCCGTGTCCCCTTCATTGGCAGGCGGATTCTTAACCATGCTCCATCAGGGAAGTCCTACCAAGCTGTCTTTTGACCCTGTCCCTAGCTAGTCACACGAGAATCTTTGTGGGGAGGGGCTATAAAATTTCAGGAGTCAACTAAAAATGTCATCTTATCAAAACTTTAAACTGCTCTACCAAGAAAAACAAAAAGACAACACGGCATCGGGCCTGAAAAAATGTGGAAAAGATTCTCCAGTTCATCTTAGAGAAACTTGTCACCCCTCTGTGAGTCTGGCTTCCTCATCAATAAAACAAACAGTTTAGAGCCATCAGTGTCTGAAATGCTTCCAGCTCCCTAGTCAACAGGATCCTAGTTTTATTTAAGGACTGACCCTCTCCACCCCCACGCTTGATTTCTTTTATTTTAACCAAAGCTTTGGAAGGAAGGATTTTGATCAACAGTTCCGGCCTCCAGCCAATCATCCAAAAACATGTGTGTTTTCTTCAGACTCCCTTTAGATCTCTGCCCCAGGTGCCCGACCGGAGGAGACAGCAAGCAACTCTTCATCCTCTCCCCAGCCCCTCAGACGGCACAGACGGTTCAGATGTGAGACATGGCACTATCATTGTTCTGGGGGCAGGAAGTCTTTATGACACTCATAAGGGATGGTGGGCGAGGGGCTGGAATGCCGGCAATTTGTCCTGAACAATTCAGGTTAATAATTTATAGAGGCATTCTCAGTAAATTTAAGAAAATTGAAATCATATCAAGTATCTTTTCTGACCACAATGCTATGAGATTAGAAATCAATTACAGGGAAAAAAACGTAAAAAAAAAAAACAAAAAAAAACATGGAGGCTAAACAATACATTACTAAATAACCAAGAGATCACTGAAGAAATCAAAAATACCTAGGGACAAATGACAATGAAAACACGGCGATCCAAAACCTATGGGATGCAGCAAAAGCAGTTCTAAGAGGGAAGTTTATAGCTATACAAGCCTACCTCAAGAAACAAGAAAAATCTCAAATAAACAATCTAACGTTCCACCTAAAGGAACTAGAGAAAGAAGAACAAGCAAAACCCAAAGTTAGCAGAAGGAAAGAAATCATAAAGATCAGAGCAGAAATAAATGAAATAGAAACAAAGAAAATAATAGCAAAGATCAATAAAACTAAAAGCTGGTTCTTTGAGAAGATAAACAAAATTGATAAACCATTAGACAGACTCATCAAGAAAAAGAGGGAGAGGACTCCAATCAATAAAATTAGAAATGAAAAAGGAGAAGTTACAACAGACACTGCAGAAATACAAAGCATCCTAAGAGACTACTACAAGCAACTCTATGCCAATAAAATGGACAACCTGGAAGAAATGGACAAATTCTCAGAAAGGTATAACTTTCCAAGACTGAACCAGGAAGAAACAGAAAAAATGAACACACCAATCACAAGTAATGAAATGGAAACTGTGACTAAAAATCTTCCAACAAACAAAAGTCCAGGACCAGATGGCTTCACAGGTGAATTCTATCAAACATTTAGAGAAGAGCTAACACCCACCCTTCTCAAACTCTTCCAAAAAACTGCAGAGGAAGGAACACTCCCAAACTCATTCTATGAGGCCACCATCACCCTGATACCAAAACCAGACAAAGATACTACTAAAAAAGAAAACTACAGAACAATATCACTGATTAATATAGAAGCAAAAATCCTCAACAAGGGCTTCCCTGGTGGCGCAGTGGTTGAGAGTCCGCCTGCCGATGCAGGGGACACAGGTTTGTGCCCTGGTCCGGGAAGATCCCACATGCCACGGAGCGGCTGGGTCCGTGAGCCATGGCTGCTGAGCCTGTGCATCCGGAGCCTGTGCTCTGCAACGGGAGAGGCCACAACAGTGAGAGGCCTGCGTACCACAAAAAAAAAAAATCCTCAACAAAATACTAGCAAGCAGAATCCAACAGCACATTAAAAGGATCATACACCATGATCAAGTGGGATTTATCTCAGGGATGCAAGGATTCTTCAATACATGCAAATCAATCAATGTGATACACCATATTAACAAATTGAATAATAAAAACCATATGATCATCTCAATAGATGCAGAAAAAGCTTTTGACAAAATTCAACACCGATTTATGATAAAAACTCTCCAGAAAGTGGGCATAGAGGGGACCTACCTCAACATAATAAAGGCCATATACGACAAACTCACAGCAAACATCATTCTCAATGGTGAAAACCTGAAAGCATTTCCTCTAAGATCAGGAACAAGGATGTCCACACTTGCCCCTATTATTCAACATAGTTTTGGAAGTCTTAGCCACGGCAATCAGAGAAGAAAAAGAAATAAAAGGAATACAAATTGGAAAAGAAGAAGTAAAACTGTCACTGTTTGCAGATGACATGATACTATACATAGAGAATGCTAAAGATGCCACCAGAAAACTACTAGAGCTAATCAATGAATTTGGTAAAGTTGCAGGATACAAAATTAATGCACAGAAATCTCTGGCATTCCTATACACTAATGATGAAAAACCTGAAAGAGAAATTAAGGAAACACTCTCATTTACCATTGCAACAAAAAGAATAAAATACCTAGGAATAAACCTACCTAGGGAGACAAAAGACCTGTGTGCAGAAAACTATAAGACATTGTTGAAAGAAATTAAAGATGATACCAACAGATGGAGAGATGTACCATGTTCTTGGATTGGAAGAATCAATATTGTGAAAATGACTCTACTACCCAAAGCAATCTACAGATTCAATGCAATCCCTATCAAATTACCTGTGGCATTTTTTACAGAACTAGAACAAAAAAATCTTAAAATTTGTATGGAGACACTAAAGACCCCGAATAGCAAAAGCGGTCTTGAGGGAAAAAAACAGAGCTGGAGGAATCAGACTCCCTGACTTCAGACTATACTACAAAGCTACAGTAATCAAGACAATATGGTACTGGCACAAAAACAGAAATATAGATCAATGGAACAGGATAGAAAGCCCAGAGACAAACCCACGCACCTATGGTCAGCTAATCTATGACAAAGGAGGCAAGGATATACAATGGAGAAAAGACAGTCTCTTCAGTAAGTGGTGCTGGGAAAACTGGACAGCTACATGTAAAAGAATGAAATTAGAACACTCCCTAACACCATACACAAAAATAAACTCACAATGGATTAGAGACCTAAATGTAACACCGGACACTATAAAACTCTTAGAGGAAAACCTAGGAAGAACACTCTTTGATATAAATCACAGCAAACTCTTTTTTGATCCACCTCCTAGAGTAATAGAAATAAAAACAAAAATAAACAAATGGGACCTAATGAAACTTAAAGGCTTTTGCACAGCAAAGGAAACTACAAACAAGACGAGAAGACAATGCTCAGAATGGGAAAAAATATTTGCAAATGAATCGACAGACAAAGGATTAATCTCCAAAATATATAAACAGCTCATGCGGGTCAATATTAAAAAAACAAACAACCCAATCCAAAAATGGGCAGAAGACCTAAATAGACATTTCTACAAAGAAGACATACAGATGACCAAGAAGCACATGAAAAGCTGCTCAACGTCACTATTTATTAGAGAGATGCAAATCAAAACTACAATGAGGTATCACCTCACACCAGCTAGAATGGCCATCATCAGAAAATCTACGAATAACAAATGCTGGAGAGGGTGTGGAGAAAAGTGAACCCTATTGCACTGTTGGTGGGAATGTAAATTGATACAGCCACTATGGAGAACAGTATGGAGGTTCCTTAAAGAACTAAAAATAGAATTACCATATGACCCAGCAATCCCACTACTGGGCATATACCCAGAGAAAACCATAATTCAAAGAGACACATGCACCCCAGTGTTCATTGCAGCACTATTTACAATTGCCAGGTCATGGAAGCAACCTAAATGCCCATCAACAGACGAGTGGATAAAGAAGATGTGGTATATATACACAATGGAATATTACTCAGCCATAAAAAGGAACGAAATTGGGTCATTTGTAGAGATGTGGATGAATCTAGAGACTGTCACACAGAATGAAGTAAGTCAGAAAGAGAAAAACAAATATCGCATATTAACGCATATATGTGGAACCTAGAAAAATGGTACAGATGAACCGGTTTGCAGGGCAGAAATTGAGACACAGATGTAGGGAACAAACGTATGGACACCAAGGGTAGAAAGCGGCGGGGGACAGGGTGGTGGTGGTGTGATGAATTGGGAGATTGGGATTGACATGTATACACTGATGTGTATAAAATGGATGACTAATAAGAACCTGCTGTATAAAAAAAATAAAATAAAATTCAAAATAAATATAATTTTTAGAGGCATTTCTTTAAAAAAATTTTTTTAAACTTCTGAAACAAATTGCATACAAATTGTGTGATATTTGAAGGAAATTTGCCAGCGTTGCTCAGTGAAGCATTATAAATATATGCGGCCCATAATAATAAGTTACTTAAACTCAGGGCACTAAATGATTTATTAATTGTCTCCTAATCCTTTCCAGCTACGACTAAAACCAAGAGTGTGGCCACATTTCACATACCAGTTCATAATGCCTCCAACGCCAAACAGCACGCTTGCCGCTAGCTCTCGCGTCCATTTTTCATTCTGGTCCCTGACTCTGCAGATGGGTCTGGAGCAGGACCCGAAGCTGAGGGGACTGCTGTTGTCAGCAAAGGGGTAGATACAGCCCAAACACATCCCAGCCCACTGACTTCTCCCATGGATGTTCATTTTGCCTAGAGTTCTCCTCCCCAGGGTCCCCTTCCTGTCCACCTCTCCCACCGCCGTCAGTACATGCTGCCCCTAGGTAGATATTAATCCTGGGAGACCACAGGCCATTGTCTCCTGGGATGCCCAGCACCAGGCTCATAGCCCCAAGTCCTCTCCGGCAGCGGATGGTGAGCCAAAGAGAATCAGAACAGAGATGGGAAATGGAACACCAAGACTTGCCCTTTCTCGAGGACAGGCTGACCCAGTGGGGAATGTGGATTTCTGCTGTCATATCCACTTATTGGGCCTCCTCCCCACCCCTGGTGCTCCAGACATTAGCCTCTGCTCCCTGGGAAACTCTGTATTCAGACCGGTGCCCAGAGCCACCTGTAGTCCCAACCCTCTCTTGGGACTGTCATACCCATGCAGCTGCGCTGACCGTGTGTCTGGCAGGAGGGAACATCACCAGCAAACTAGAAGTCTGTAGCCAGATATGCTGCCTGCGGGTGGACGGACAACTAGGACAAGGTAGGGTCCCAGGAACTGAGTGACTGGAGAATTGCAGATACTGAGTTCAAGGGGTGAAACGATTCTCGAGGCCTCTTTGCTTCCCCCAACATGCTTCTCTCCTGTACCACCATCTCAGAATCGTGCCATCTTCTACCTGAAGGTACCTGAGGCTGGGAAGCATCTTTCATTCTACCTCTGCCCTCCTTTTCACTTCCACACCCAATCTAGGGGGTTTCACTCCCAAAACACATTTCTCAAATTTATCCCTTCGCATCTCCACTACCGCTGCATAATTCAGAGCTCAGGGGTGAAAATCAGCAGCTCTTACCCAAGTTTTGTGGGATTTGCACAGAATTCCTGGTTCTCTTCTATTTTTTTAAAGGTAATATGTAATCTGGTTCAAAAATCAAAAAGCATACAAAAGTTTACACCGAAATGTCTCCCTCCCATCCCTGTCTCCCACTTGCTGAAGCAAACACAAATATAGATTCCTGTTTTCCCCTTTTATGCACACTTTTCTGCACCTTGGTGGATCTTTTTCTTTTTACACTTAATATATTTTTGGAGGTCTTTCCATATCAGTACAAAGACAGCTTCCTCATTCCTCTTTTTTTTTTTGTTTTTGGTGGCCCGTACAGGGATCATTCCTCTCTTTTTTTTTTACAAATTTTTTTAAAATTTATTTATTTGTATGCGTTGGGTCTTCGGTGCTGCATGCGGGCTTTCTCCATTCCTCTTTTTAAATGCATAGTATTCTGTTGTCAGGATAGTCCATAATTTAGCTAATTGGTCCCCAATTAATGGACATTTGGGTCCTTTCCAATCTTTTGCTATTACAAATAATGTTGCAAATAATAAACTTATGGGGACTTCCCTGGTGGTGCAGTGGTTAAGAATCCGCCTGCCAATGCAGGGGACACAGGTTCGAGCCCTCGTCTGGGAAGATCCCACATGCCGCGGAGCAACTAAGCCTGTGCGCCACAACTACTGAGCCTGCGCTCTAAAGCCCACAAGCCACAACTACTGAGCCTGAGTGCCACAACTACTGAAGCCTGCGCACCTAGAGCCTGTGCTCTGCAACAAAAGAAGCCCCGGCAATAAGAAGCCTGTGCACCGCAATGAAGAGTAGCCCCCTTCGCCGCAACTAGAGAAAATCTGCATGCAGCAATGAAGATGCAGTGCAGCCAAAAATAAATAAATTAATTAATTAACTTAAAAAAAAAAAGAATAAAGTTATGCACATGTCATTTCATATAAGTGCAAGTATACTTTTAGGATCAAATCCCCAATATGAAATTGCTGGTCAACAGGCATATGATTTATAATTCTGATAGCTATTGCCAAATTGCCCTCCAAATGAGGTTGTACTGATTTACACTATAAGTCAGCCTGTTTCCCCAGAGCCTTGCCAATACAGTGTGATAACAAACTTTTGGGATTTTTGCCCATTTAAAAGATGAATGAATAATGCTAACTTGAGACAGTTTTAATTTGCATTTCTCTTATTATGTGTAAGATTGAACATCTTTTATATGCTAAGAGCCATTTGTATTTTCTTTTCTGTGAACAGTCTGTCAGAATTATTTGCCCATTTTTTCTATTGGGTTGTATTTTGTTGTTGATTTTTAGGAACTCTTTGTATGTGAGGGAAAACAGCCCTGTGATTTGAGTTGCAAAACTTTTTTCCCCAGTTTGCCATTTGTCTCTTGACTTTGCTTAAAATATTTTGCTGGTGCTTCCTAAAATTTTTAATTTCAATTCCAACAGGCCAGGAGCATTCACTCTCCCATCTGTCACAGCCCCCTAACTCCCCAGTTTTACAGTTGACTTGCTTTACTGTTTTTAATTCTCAGCCAGGACTGCTGACTGTGTGATGCCTGGAACTGCTGCCACCGTTGTGTGACTCAGAGGAAAGCTGGTCTGAAAACAGCTGATATACAGAGGGTGACAGAGAAAGAACCTGGGGGCTTGCTGATGTCCTTGGGTCACTGAGTTTATCCAACCCTAGAGCAGTCCTGGTTCTGAACTTCATAATGTGTAAGAAAATGAATCCCTTACTGTTTAAGCCACTTTGGGTTGGATTTGCCGCTACTAACAGCCAAAGGCATTCTAACCAATACACACTTTGAATGTCCTAGCAAAAGTCTGGTCCCTTCCAATCCATCCCCACCGCTACTGAGGCCTGTGTTCTAGAATATAAACCTCACAATGCCACTCCCCTATTTTAATACATTCCATAGCTCCCATCACCTGCAAGATACGATCCAATTGTCGTAGCACTCAGTCCAACCCTGCCCCCTCCTCCCTTCCTGCTCCTGCTGTCTCACACCTCCCCGCTCCATGGAGGAGCCTTTCCCTCCTTCTCCTAATTCCCAGGACAGTCTGTTCCATCATCACCTCCTCCAAGCAAATTGCAGACCAAGTCCCTGTCCCCATCCCATCACCGCCATGAGCATCCAGTGCTTTCCCCTAGGGCTGCACCCACCTCGTTGTCTATACATCTTTTTACATGCCTGAGCCCCTACCCTGCTCATTCCCTGTGAGCTCCTTGAAAGTGGGGACAATATCGTGTTTATTCTGCATCCCTAGCTCTGGACCCAGCCCGTGGCAGGTGTTCGGGTAGTGTCTGCAGACCTGAACGGAGCTCCCCAGTCTCATCTCATGTGTTCCCCCAGATGCCCCCTCAGACCTCCTTCCTACCCAAGTCCACGTCACTCTATAGAGAAGCTAGAAGAAAGGTCCCATCGGAACAGGCCTGCTCTAGGGAGGGAAGCAGATGACCTATTAAATCACCGAATTAAGCTGCACTGGTGGCCTCGAGGCCTCAGCACATCACCTACTGCACCAGGAAGTCAGGGTGAAGAGGTGGGCTCCAGCCGCTTAACCAGCTGTGTGAGCACAGAGAAATCACCTAAGCCCTCTGTGCTTCAGCTTCCTTATTTGGGAAAGAGGGATGAGATGAAGATGTACTGAGTGCAATCAATCGTCTCACAGAAACTGCTTGGTAATAAGAGAGACGCCGCCCCCCGCTTAGACATGCAAGCAGCCCCTGGAGAATCAGGCAGACACAGACCCCTCACTAGGCGGGCTCTTTTCTAGTTCAAACACCAACGTGGTGACCACAGCACAGAACTATATTTATGGGAACAATGGGGAGAGGAGAGCGTGGGCAGTCACCGGGCACTTCCGTGCGCAGCCCGTGCCGCGTGGTGCCTACCTGTCCCCCCGCGCGCATCACCGCCACTCTGCGAGAAGCCGCTTTCCGTCCGATTTAGAGAGAAGCGAGGCTCACAGGGGCCCAGCTACTTGCCAGAGTGTCCCTGGCAGGAACCCCGTGCAACGGGGCTCGGGGTCTCAGCGCGGCTCTTTACTGCCTCGTGCTGCCCCACGCCCCAGGGAATGAGGCCGGCCTGACAGACCCAGGACATGGAGGCTGAGACCAGGGAGGGGAGAGGAGACGGGGATCCAGGGGTGAGAGACGGGGCGATGGGAGAGTGAAGGAGAAGCTCGTAGAAAAGATTTCTCTCTTGTCACCAGCATGCCTGTGAGTGTGTGTGTGTAAGACCCTGTTGTGCCTGTGTGTGTGTGAGCCACGCGTATGATTCTGTGTGTGCGCGCATGTACGTGTGTGTGCGACTGTGTGTTACACGGGAGTGCGACTCTGCCTGGGTGTATGTGTTGAGGAGGGGAGAACGGGAGCCCGCACGGACTGGCCTCCCTCCGTGCGCACTCACATGCAGGCCACGTCGAGCCTAAACATGCCTCCCGTGAACTCTGCGTGGCGGCAGCAGCGGGAGACTTCACCTATTAACTCGCCGCTTAACGATGCCCTGCTGTTGCAGGCAGTTGCAACCAGCTATGTGACATCAGCGGGCCCGGCTCTGTTATTAGCCCATGAGTGACCCTGCCAGGCTGCCGAAGGGACCGCAGAGGGAAGAGGGGAGGGAGGAGACGCCTTTCTGATTCAGCCAGGCTTCCCTGGACGGACCTCCCCGCACCCAGACGCATCATGGCTCCTGGGTCAGAGAGGACTCTGAAGAGGCCCTTCTGCCCACGTGTCTCTCAGTTTTCAAAGATGTTCAGAGCGCAGGGGGAGACACACACCTCTTCCCAAGCCAGCTAACAGAAGCAGCAGCCCTGGCCTCCGGCTGGGAAACGAGTGGGAGGGGGCAGGGGCCACAGGAGAAGAGGCAGCCTTGGTTCCCAGCCAACTCTCTCAGGTCCCCTCGGCACCCACCAGGATTTGTCCCCCACCGGGACTGCTGCTGAGTTTCTCTCTCCTTCTGCCTCTCATTCCATCTGACGCTGTCCGTGGTGAGAGAAATGGGGCCCAAGGTCACACGGCCTGTCAGGAGCAGACAGGTCTGGAAACACAGCTCTGCCCCGTCGCTGCCTAATCCCCTGGCCACTGCTCCTCCAAAGTCCTCTGAGCTCTGCCTGACAATAGTCACAATCAATGATTTTCTCCCTGAGAAGAGCAAAAGAAGACAATATTATGTGGCCTGGACCCTACACAAATTCTAACCCTTTCCCTGGACTCCAGGGGGAAAAAAAACAAAAAACAAAACATACCAGCAGCTGGAGAGAACTCATCGTCTGCATTCTCCAAACCCTGTGAGGACCCAGTGTCCCCAAATCAATCTAGACAGGGGCCAACACAGTTGACAATTTCAGTGGAAAGGCCCTTCTTTAACCATTCCCCAGCTTCTTTGCAAAACAAGATTCAGAAACCAAACAACTAAGCACAGAGTATGACCACTTAGGCCTGGGGAGAAAGGATAACAGTCAGCCAACCTTCCTTAGCCTTGCCATGCCTTCAAGGATCCTTTTGCCTCCACCCTCTGGGCTTTGTGAATTACAGGGTAATGGACAATAGAAACTTGCTTCCTGGCTCAGACCCTGCTTTTCTAGCTGAAAGCCCTCCGGCAAGTTCTATCCATTTTACAGGCAGGAAAAGTAAGGCCTGGAGGATGCAGGGTCGGCCCAAGCCGAGGAACTGGAGCACACAACAGCGCTGTGTCCGCCAAGATCCTAACTCACAGTCCAGAGCTCTTTGCACTGCCTCCTCCCCACCCCAGCCTGCTTTTCTTTCACTCATTGTAGCCTTGATCAGAAAACCAATTATCACTGCACTAACTCCCAAGCCCGGTCTTCCTGGCAGGAGGAAAATAGTACCCTAGTAGCAAGCTGATATTTGGACGATCTGAGAGCCTCCCAACTGCTCCGGAAGACCCAGCCTTCCCCTTCTAGGACTTAGCATCGCTGCCAAGAGAAGGGGAGAAAGCTTCCAACAAAAGTTTGTTTTCACGGAGATTTTATTTCCTTCGCTGAGGCTCTCCCTCCACAGATTTCTCTTTGTTGGCGGTTGCATTCAGAAGTCACCAGATACACAGCCCCTGACCCTTCGAGCCCTCGGGGGATCTCACGCCTTTATCTCTCCTCCCAGGCCCACAGGCTGCCTGCTCCCCACTCAAAAGGCCCTTTGAGCCACTCTGGAGAGAGAGGGGCTCTTCAAATGGACAGAGCTTCAGTGGGACTGAGCCCTCCACGTCAAGGTTGGGGGAGTGAGGACAGTAAGAGAGAGAGAGAGATGGAGGGGGGCGTGGGGAGAGAGGGAGAGGCAGAGAGAGAGCTGGAGAAAGTGAGGGGGGCGGAGATGGAGGCAGGGGCGCTGCGTGTCTCTGAATGTCAGCAACTAACCGCATCCCTGTATCGGTCAGGCGGCAGCTGTGCTCCACGATGATGGGGCTCTAGCTAGGGGCTCAGAAAGAAGGATGCCGGTCTCCCAGGCTGTCCACAGGCCTTGGCTCAACTTGCACCGAGGCAGGAACAGCCCCAGCAAAACTCGGAAGGGGATAACATTTGTCCTAGTTGGACAGACCTTTCCTTTTTGCCCTTTTTGGGAATCAGCTGCCCTCCCGGGTACACAATTTAGAGATTTTGCTCTGGCCGTCTCTCTGAGCCAGGGAAGAAAGGGGCCAACAATATGAATCCAGGCTTCACGAGCAGCCCTTCCTTCCGGGTGTGTGCGTTAAAGAGAGAGGGAGAGAAGGGAGCGAGAGCGAAAGTAAGAGAATCAGGAGGATAAATGCTTAGCTCTGGGGAATAAATTGCTAAAGGTAGAATTACAGGTTCAAGAGGTGGGTGGGATTTAGAGGTGGCAGTGAGCTGCGGCCGCTGATGGAGCCCCAGCGGTCCTTAAGGGCGCCCTCCAGGAGGGGGGTCCTGACACGTGACATCACGGGCACAGACCAGAGGGTCAGGCAGAGCTGAGTTTGATTCTCGGCCTACAAGTTGCTCACTTTGTGATCGTGGACAATTTATTTAATCTCTTTGGGTCTCATCTCTATCATCTGCTCAAATGGGGATAATGGCGTCTCAAGGGTGGTGTGAGGACAGACAACAGACCCCAAAAGCCAAGCAGGGACCCCGGCACACACCCCCCTGCTGTGAGGACGGGGGTCGAGTTGGACAATCCGTACATCTCTTCAGGTTTCCACGGCTCACCATCTCACCCTTATATCCCAGATTGCATGTGGTCAGACAGCAGAATTCTAAATGTTTACGTCTTTAAGTGTCTATTTTAACTTTTGTCAGGAGGAGACAAAGAGAATTTCCAAAGCATTTTTCAAAACTAGTGTCTTATATGTTCTTCAAATGGTCTTATTCCCATTTAATAAATGAAGGAATCAAGAGTCAGAGATAGGAAGTGACTTTTCCAAAGCCACCCAGTAGGTAAGCAGCACAGGTAAGACGAGGCCAAGCCCAGTCAGTGTCTAACACAAACTCGACTAAGAAATGCCACCCTGCACAGGGCAGGGAGGGGGAACAGAGGGGGAAGAGGCTTGGGGCTTCTGCACTAAGGGAAGCCACAAAGGATGAAACTTTTTGAAGATGGGGGATTCTAAACAAACTTTTAAAGCCTGGATTTGAAAGACCAGAGTCTGCAGGCAACTCACAGGGACATCTGTTGGACAAGGAGACAGAGAGAAGAAAACAGCTTCACAGAATTTCTGTGGCCAGAACAGGAGTCCAAAGAAAGCTGTCCACTACATCTTTTTTTTTTTTTTTTTTTTTTTTTTTTTTTTTTTTTTTTGCGGTATGCGGGCCTCTCACTGTTGTGGCCACTCCCGTTGCAGAGCACAGGCTCCGGACGCGCAGGCTCAGCGGCCATGGCTCACGGGCCCAGCCGCTCCGCGGCATGTGGGATCTTCCCAGACCGGGGCACGAACCCGTATCCCCTGCATCGGCAGGCGGACTCTCAACCACTGCGCCACCAGGGAAGCCCTGTCCACTACATCTTTGACATGAAGACCCAGGGGAGGGAGCCCTGGGCCAGACTGGGGTGCAGGAGACTGAATAGGTAGTAGAATCGGAATCTATTAAAGTCTGTTTCTCAAGGCAAAGTGAGTTCTAAGGCTGGGCCCTTAATTACCCATCTGCTTACAGAACATGTGTCCAAGATCTCCACTACACGGTGATAAACGTCGAGGGTGGGCGGGGGGAACTAGAGAAGGCGGCCGGTCCTGGCCTAACTTTAGGACCCGCCAAGAGGACCTGCTGTTGGGGGGCGGGCTCCGTGGCTCACGTTTCCTCTCCGCACGCATCTTCCATGAGGCCAGGGATATAGAAAGATGGGCTGTGACGTTCCTTCTCTCTCCCCTCTCTTCCCATCCTGTTCCGTGGGTCCCCTGACAGCACTGAGCTCTGACCGGCCCTTTAAAAACACTCTCCTAATCTCCTGACCAGTGTTGACCTGCCCCCAGGGCCAGGCCAGGTGGAGTCCCGCTTGGACTAGAAGGATGACTCCTGGAGGACGGTCCATCCAGGGAGTCTGGAGTCTCACATCCATAATTACCAGCTCCGGAAAGAGCACCAGCCCTCTGCCTCCTGCAACACACACAAGACCAGCTGCAGGCTTCTAGACTGATCTCCCGCTTAACCAGCTGCAAAGGGACTCTTTCAAAGGGAAGATGAGGAATCCCTCCTGGGTCCAGGGAAGCCACCAGTCTGTATTGTGAAGCAATTTCAGACAGTCTCCTTTGGCTTTCAAATGTACTTAATCAACATGAAAAGGATTGTGAGGGCTGGAGCTCCTACAGGTAGAACTAAGGGAGAAGAATAAAGTTCATAAATCATTTAGCATGCGCTCCAAACAGGGTTGTGTTTTTTTCTTAAAGGAAAAGGCAAGGCCAAAGAAATGGAGCCGTACAGGAAACCCAAGCTGCTGTAACTTCTCCCCAAATGTAGGCTGTCCCCAAGTGGAGTTTATATCATTTTCATCTGCGATCTGACCCTCGATACTGATTTTTTCCAGCTTGGGTCCCTCCCCCATCCCGAAGGCTCAGACCAGCAAAGGGGTCAGCACCGTGGAAAGACAGCTGATAAAACAGCTGCACCCCTACCTCCTCTGCAGCCCAAATCAGGGACTGACGGTCTCTCCTCAGCAGCTGACTCCACCCTGGGGCAGCTGGGCCTGAGCTGGGAGCTCCAGGGGGAGGGGAGCCAGGCCCACGGGACCCAGGCAGCATTCTTCAGGCCTCAGCTCAAATGTCACCTCCTCAGAGGGGCCTTCCTTCCACCCCATGTGGAGCGATGCCTGTGGCCCAGCCAATCTACCATCTCAACCTGTCCTATTTTCCCTGCTGAGCAATTATTACTGCTTTACACTATATTAGATAGATGTTTATTGTGCATCTCCCCCAGCAGGAGGCGAGTTTCATGAGGGCAGAAAATGTGTGTTTTGTTGACAATTGAAACCCCAGCACCTAGAACAGTACCTGACATATAGTATAAGTATTCCATAAATATTTGTTGAATGGATAGATAGATAGATTTTTTAAAATGGCTACTTTCCCCTCATCCAGGGAACATTCCAGATAGAGAAACCCTTGTCTACTCCATAGTAGGAAAATGGTAGTCAAAAGATAGAAGCTGTTGCTGATTTCTGATTCTGACTGTCATTTTAACACAGAATACACTATTCCCGCTCATCAGCCTCACCTTCTCCACCTGCAGAATGGGTATCACGCCGATGAGAGGAAGAAGAAGAGGGAGGAATCAGGGAGAACTAACGCTTATCGACCATCTCCTGCCAGTGCCCTGTGCTAGATGCCTGATTGACAAACGCCACCCCGTTTAACCCTCACAACCACCCTGAGATTGATATTATTATCACCTGGTCCCAGAGAAGGACACTGACTGTCAGAAATATAAAGTAATTCACTCAGACTTGCACACCTAGGAAGTGACAGAAAGGGGATTTCAACCCAGGCCTGCAGATCCAAAGCCACTTCTATTGTACATCACACAGTGGCAACACATTGCAGAGTTTATCCTTTGACCCATTGAAAGGTGCAACGTCCCAGAGGAAAATCCAGGCTGTGCCCGCTAGAATTTGGAGATCCTTAACTTTGCCCTTTTCCAGAAGCTGACGTGGGACACTTAGGCGGCCAACTTGTCCCAGTTTCCCTGAGACTTCCCAGGTTTCCTCCTGAAGGTCCTGTGTCCCAGGAAAGCCCTCAGTCCCAGGCAAACGGGAACAGCTGGTCTCTCCCAGTGGGAGGCAAACACAGCTAGAGACCCTGAAAACTCTGAGCCCAAGAGCTCGGGGCTTCCTGGGAAGGAGCATGGCCTCCACGTGCTTCCACCAGCAGCGACGGGAGGGCCCAGCTGCGTCCAGTCCACCCGGCTGTGTGTCCTCCAACACCGCGCGCCTGGGACTGATTTGCAATACAGAGGTCTCAGCCCACAGTGGCACAGGGGCAGAGCAGGAACCTGTATGGCGTCCTGGCCCCCGTTGACCCGAATGCAGACCCTGGCCTCAGGACAAGAACAGTGTGGGCTCCTTCCCTAAAGGACTGCAACCTCCAGGACAAGATGACCTTCTGAAAGCAAGGAGGGCAGATTCCTGGAATTCCAGCCAAGGAGCTGAGCAAGAAGAGCAGAATTCAGGACCGCCAAGAAGTTACCAAGAAGCACCATAGGGCCCACGGGGTGGACTGTCCTGGATTCCCAGATCACAGGCACGAACTCGAGGGAAAGGTCACCTCCGTGGGGTTCTCTTTCTGTACAAGAAGCCATCCCTCTATTCCCTGGCCAGGCTTTGGTGGAACGTTTACTGCACACTTTCATTCTCCTGCATCCAGAGGGTCCATCCCCCGGCCCCCCTCCTCCTGGCTTCACCTCCATCTGGACCACCTGACTCAGAGTAGGGGTGAGTCGCTTCTTCTCCTGGGGCCAGGACTACAGTAAGAGCCCTAGAGCCCAGGTCAGCGGAGGCCAAGTGCAGGTGTGGGTGGGAGTGCAGAAAGACGCTAGGGCGGGAGCAGGGGTTGCATAGGACACGCTCCTTCCCACCTTCAAGACTTCTATGTTCAGGACCGTGGGAGAGGCCCCCTTTGTTCATTTGTTCTTTCACAACAATGGTGGCTCTGACCTGCATCTTCTACCCCAGAGCTACGGGGCCCACAGCCCACTTATCCCTTCACCCATCCTCCAGCCAGCCCACTCATCCCTGTGCTCCCTGGCACATTGCTTCACAAATGCCTTCAACTTCTTCACCTGGGCGTTTTCAGTGTCCACCTGCCCTGGGTCTTTGAGTTTGCCTCATGGCCTCCCTCTCTTCCTCAACATGTATCTTTATTCTCCCTCTCCCTTCCTCTCCACTCAAAAACAAAGCCCCCTTCCTCCTTCCCAAGGCCAAGCCCACCTGGGGCTCTGACCCTCCATCCCACAGCGCCCATCACCTGTGAGTGCATGTGTATTCATGTATCTGCAGTGTCTCCCTCTGCTCAGGCTACCCCCTCCAGACCTACCAACATACAGTCTCCCAGACCCAACTATCACCGTTCTAGTCATGACAGCACCCCCAGACCCATTACCATCACAGGTGTGATAGTGCAGTGGGAAGAGCACTGGCCCAGAACCACCCAGGACACTTATTGGCCCCATGTTCCAAGAAACTCAATTTCTTCATCTGTAACGTGGGTACAATGGCCCCTGCCTGACTCCCTTAAATATTGTAAAGATCAGGGAAGATAATGGACTTGAAGTATTTTGTAAATTGTAATTTGAATGTAAAGAATTATTTAATTTTGAGGATAAAAAACAAGGACCTACTGTAGAGCACAGGGAACTATACTCAATAATTTGTAATAACCTATAAGGGAAAAGAATCTCAAAAAGAATATATATATATATATATATGTATATGTATATGTGTAACTGAATCACTTTGCTGTACACCTGAAACTAACACAACAGTGTAAATCAACTGTACTCCAATAAAAAAATTTTTCAAGGAATTATTTAATTTGTAAATTATTTGCTTAACCCCCTGGAATGATAGCCCTCCCAGCTCTCTCTTTCCTTTCACCACCAAACTTTTGAAAGAGCAATTGGTATTCACAACGGCCACTTCCTCACATCTATTCTCTCTTGATCCCCTGCACCCTGGCTGCTGACCCCACCACACTAGCGACACTGCTCTTGAGGTGGCCCAGTGCTCCTGCTCACACGTGCAGGGGCCATTTCCCAGTCACAGCCCCCCTTCAAGGCAACCAGTGCCACGCTTGTTGCACTTGGCCCCTCTCCCTCCCTCAAACCTGCTCATCTCCTTATCTTTACCATTTCTCTTTCTGGTACCACTTCTATTCCAATCATACAAGCTGTAGAAATCATGGAACGCTTGTTGATTCCTCCCTCTCGACCACCCATGCCCTCCTCAAACTGTCACCTCACTCCCCAAATAACACAGGCCCAACACATTCCCAGGGGGCACACGGTAGATCCTACTGGCCCAACTCCCACATACATCTCCCATCTTCCTCCCTCCTTTTCCGTCACCAACACGCTTGTTAATTCCTTCAGTACTTTTCTTTCCCAGACAATTACAGTCATCTCCTAACTTACTCCTCTCTGCTCTGATCTGCCCTACATTAGTGTCAGCAAGACTTTTCTATACGGCAAAATCTCTTGTGAAACCTCGTGGACTATAGAATAAAATGCAAATCCCTAAGCTTGGCATAGAAAGCCTTCACGACATGACTCCAACCTAGTGTCCCAGTCTTAACTTACAGTCTCCCTCTGTGCCAATCCTACACTCTAAATAAATTAGAGTATTTCTTGTTCCTGGCCTATGTGCCACGCTTACCTGCCTCAGGGCCTTTGCACATGTCCATCTATCTGTTGGAATGCCTGTTTTCCACTACTGTCCGTTAGAACCCTACTCTTCCTTCAAGCCCAGCTCAAAGCCATCTTTTCCAGGAAGTAGTCCCTAGCAACCCCGGGGAGAAGTAATGTTTCCTTATCCAACTCACAGTATGTCAACTATGATACGTATCATCTTTGTGTTATGGCTACTTAAATCCTTGTCCAGTCTCCTCTTTTAGACTCGTTCATCACTGAATTACATTTAGCACACTCTTAAACCCACAGTAATTATTCAATAAATATTTGCGGAATAAAAAACTGAATGACACAATTAAGTCTCTCCAGCAGTTTCCAATCCAAGTGCCGCATGAAAGATCTGCTTGCTGATTGTTGGCGACCGGCTTATCTCCTCCCCCATCCAAGGGTCCTCTGGCAAAGCCAGGCTGACAGCCAGCCATGCCCCACACACACTGGCTTCCCCCACCTCCTCACTCCCATTCACTCCTCACTCCTTTCCAGTCTCTTCCACCCTGACCCACCACTAAAACCACACTCCCCAAGATGCCAACGGCTTTCACACCAACGACGTCCATGAATGCTTTTTTAGTCCTTCTCTACTTAGGTTTGCTGCTGCTGCTGTTGCATCTGACTCTACGGTCTCATTCTCCACCACAAAGCTTTCAACTCCTTTGGTTCAATGAAGCAACACTTCCATTACCCTGTCCAGATTCTTCTCCCAACTCTCTGTTACCCTCTGTGTCTCTTTCTCTGTCACCTCTCTTCAATGCGTGTTCCTCTGTATTTGCCCACTGCTCCTCTCCCTCTGCATCCTCTCCTTGGCGATCTCATCCCCGTTCATGGCTTTGACCACCATCCATGGCCGATGGCTCTCACATCTCTATCTCCAGTTCCATCCTCTAGCATGTATTCAATTTCCTGACAGACAGCATCTCCAAATAAGTGTCCCACAGATACTGGAACTCAATACATTTTTTTTAAAAAAAAAAAGAAAGAAAGGAGAGAAGAAGGAAGGAGGGAGGGAAGGAGGGGGGAAGGGAGGAAGAAAGGTAGGAAGAGAGGGAGGACCCACAGCCCAAAGGCCCTTTTCTCCTCCTGGGTTTCCTGGCACAGTTGCTGGAACCACCACGCACCCAGTACATAAGATGAAAACTCAGAAGTCTCCTTGGAGTCCTTCCTTTCCCTTACCGTCTCAGAGCTCTGGGATCTGGCCCCGCCCCTCTAGCCACAGCACCCCTGCCTCGGTCCAGCCCTCATCACTGCTTGCCTGGAGTACTGCACTAGGTTTCTAACTGGCTTCCCTGCATCTGGTCTTGCCCACGTGGATCCAGCCTTCTCAGGACTGCCAACATGATCTTTCTAAAACACAAATCTGTCCAAGGCACTCGCCTGCCTAAAATCCCTTAATACTAACAATGGCTAAACTTTACTGAGCGTTCTCTTTGCTCCAAGACTGCTCTCTTAGCACTTTGTGCTGATTGACTCAGTCTTCACAACAGGTCAATGAGGTAAGTACTATTTTTATACCGTTTTTACAGATTAGGAAATTGAGGCGTGGAGAGATGATCATTCGCCCAAGGTCATGCAGATAACAAGGCAGAGCAGGGCCTCTGGCTCCAAAGCCTGTTTCTCCAATGCTGTGTCATGCTGCTTCTTCAAGGGCTCCCCATGGGCTACATGAAAACGCCAAGCTCCTTAGCTGGCATTCGAGGCTCTCCAGGACCCGGCCAGCCCTGCTTCTCCATTTGCCTCCTCTCCAGACCTGCCTCCTGCTCCAGAAACCCTGAACTGCCCACTTTGCACATCCTCAACAGACTGGTTCGCGTATCTGCGCCTTTGTGCAGATGAGCTCTTTGCTTGACTCTCTCCTCCCCCATATTTGGCCACATTTGGATGACTTTCCACTCAGGTCAGTTTAGATGTCACAAGGGACAGATCCTCCCAGCCTCCCTGATGGCCATCAGCCTGAGCTGGCTGTCCTTCCATGGTGCTCCACAGCCCCTCACCCTTGAACTTTCCTCCACAGTTCTCCCCAGATTGTAGACTCCTCAAGGGTGAGGACTCTGTCTTATTCACCTCGTCTCTGCTGAGTACAGCACGGTGCCTGGAACGCAGTAGGTGCCCTGTAAGTATCTGCTGAGCTGAACTAAACTCTGCCTTCCTTGGCTTACCCCATCCCTCCCCAGTCAAGGCCCAGGCCCTGTGATCATTTCAGATCACCCCAGCGCACAGCCATCTCCTTCTTCTCGGAATTCCCTCAGCGGACAGAATCTGTGCCACTCATTTAGTAATTAATCAATCCTGTCCCATCTCCTGACACCTCCTGCACTGTAATCTTCAAGATTATTTAACTTATATTGTTACTTTTCTTCTCAAGAACCGATTCCCCAGTTAAAGGATAAACTTGGAGATGGAAGTTAGGGGATGGGTGTCACTTGCATTTTTATCTTCCTAAATGCCTTGTATATATTAAGTGCCCAATAAATTCTTGGTGGCTTAACTAAACACAATCTGGGGAAGCCAAGGTTGGGCTGAGAGAAGGGGGAAGAGACCCTGACTTTAAAGCAGGGGCTGCTCAGAGGGGCAAAATATTTGGGGCTCAAAGGGGCATAACCCAGTCTCTGCTCATCCTCCCCCCCAAGGAAAAGACTCACCTGCTGGCTTTGAAATAGATGTTTACTTGGATGTAATAAAACATTGAATTAAATTTTTGGATTTAGAATCAGGAGTCACAACGTATGCATAAAAGCCAAAAATATCACTCTCTGCCCTCCATCAAGAAGCTGCCAGCCTGGCCTGCTGGACACCAAAGCCCACATTCCATCAATTCCCCCTCAGCCGGTCTAAGGCCCGTGGGGAGATCCTTCAGGCCAAGTGGTAGAGGAGACAGCCTACCGAGAACCTGGGGCTCTGTTCAGCCTTTGACAAGGGCTCGCTCACCCCTCCCCTTCCTCTCTGGAAGCAACTCCATGCCAAGAAACAGGCTTTCATTAAAAATAAAAATTATCTAGTCCACTACGTGCCAGGCAGAATGGATACAAAAATAAATGCCAAGAACCCAGGCCTCAAAAATCATCCATGATTAAACATGTACTGAGCATCTTCTTCTAGGAGCAACACGTAATGAACATGTAATGAACACGAACTCTGTGCCAGGCCCTGCAGCTGAGTCTTGGGAATAGAGTAGCATACAGGACAAGCCCCGACCTTCTAATAATAAACAACCGCTGTGCACAAGGCACCGCAAGGACACAAAGAAAGATCAGACACGGTCCCCATCCTCCAGGAGTGTGCAGTCCTGTTCTGGAGTTGGGTCCTTTGCGTACAGGTATGCAGTATCCTCACAGCTGCCATTAGTCTACACAACAGCCCATCCCACCAGAGCGCCTGTATGCCAAGCACAGTGGACCCCGGAGCTCAGAGCATGGGCGGATGGCCTGGAGAAGAGGCAGCCTTGGCCAGGCCTGGGGTGTCGGGGAGAGTGTCACAGTGGAGAAAAGGCGTTGGCAGAGCTGGGAGAAGGACAATGTGAGATCGAGACCGCAAGGTTTACTGGAAGGCAAACCTCTCAGGCATACAGAGTAAGGGGCCTGGACTGGGGCCAATTCACATTCTAAATGGGAGCCATGTGACAGGGTGAGGCCCAGGGAGAGCCAAGTAAGTGCCTTAAAGACACAGACACTTGGAGGGGAGGTTTTGAAGTAGGTAGCGTGGTCACCCGTCGAGGGAACTTTTGCTTAGCAAGCAGAGCACACTACATCCATCAGCCCCTCACTGTTCAGTGTGGCCCGCAGAGGAGAGCAGCAGCATCACCTGGCAGCCTGTTCAAAATGCAGGGTCTCAGCCCCACCCAGACCTCCTGATTCAGAATCTGCATTTTAACAAGACGCCCAGGTGACTCATTTGTTCATTAACGCTTGAGAAATGTGGTTTTAGTGGCCCCTTCTCCCCTGGCCATCCAACTCCCAGGCACCTTGGCTGCATCCTGCGGACAAAACCAGGGCCCTGCCAACACCCCCGCCATCCTGCCATGAACTACACCTCCTCTCCTCAGAAAGGAGGAGGCCTTTGCTTCTTCCCTGTGCAGCTTGTCACCGGGATCCTCTTCAGCTTCCAAGTCTCTACGATTCAAACAACTTTGAAAATGAGATTTACTCTCCGGGGTCTGACCTCTCTCCCTGCCAACCCCCAATTTATAGCTCTCTGGTAAGAAGCAGTTCCAGGTGCCCCAAGCAAAGGGCAGCACTGATTTTTTTTTTTTTCCCTGAACCTACGGACCGCCCTCCAGACAGAGGAAGCCAAGAGGGTGGTACCTCTCCCTGCAAGGCAAGTGACGGTGAAGGCGAAGCATCGGTCTGGGGACATGAAGCTTGGGAAGAAAAGGGCGGACACAAGATTACCCCTGAGATGACACAGAAATTCTGGAGTCCTGAGTTTTAGCCCCTGCTTCAGGAGACAGGCGCGCGGGCACACACTCCAGCCAGCCACACAGTACGTTAAGTGGATCAGTTTGCTGACGGAAGTCCCGCACGGGCTCCAGGCATCTTGCTGGCTCGCAAAGGAAAGACCACCCCACCCAGGGTTCAGGCTAGCCTGACTGTGCTCCCAGAAAGGCCTAGAGAGAGGGTATTTGGGTTTGCGGCTTGAAAATGTAGGCCTCACTGAGAGGTCGGGGGTTGGGGGGATGAATGCAGGGGGTTGGGGGAGAGAGAAAACCAAGGCCTTGCAGTCCTGTCTCCGCAAACATTTTACAAGCTCTTCCCTCCAGGCTTCTGCTGTCTCCCCATCTCCCTGAAGGGCCAAGGAAGTGGGGAGGCGTGGGGAGGAAGCAGGGGCCTGGCACCCCATGCAGTGGCATAACTCCGGCTGGGTATCAGGCCAGATGATGAATACTAAGATAAATACTTAGAGGCCAGACGTGGGGTCCCCGCCTTGGACCCTCTGTGTTGGAGGTGTTGTGCACAGTGTGTCCACGAGGCCTAGAGTTACGGCTACCAGAAACCAGAGCCTTTCAGCTAAGACTCGAGATGAAGAGCACAGAAGGGAAATTTTACCACAGTGAAAGTCCATCACGAGGGCCATATATTTAGAGACGGCAAATGTTTTACGTCATCAGGAAAGGGTTTTTTGGATGCTAAAAACACTTGGAAGCCGGGGGGAGGCAGTGAGAGAACAGTGAGTGAATTTGCCCATCTCTGAAATGAAAAAGTAGTTTAAATAGTATCATCAAGGGAAGCTTTAAAAAAACAACCCCTCTGTGGAGGTGGAAGTGGGTTGAAGGTACCTGACCAAGAGGACTCACATCCCCCAACCACAGCCCCTCTCCAGAGCCCCAAGAGCCCTATTCCGTTTTCCTTTCCCCTGCACATCAGACAGCTCAAACTGAAGGGCGGGGCGGAGGGCGCTGGATGGGGTCGCCCCTGGGATACCTTTGTCTGCCTGTCTGGGCAGTTTGTTGGGTACCAGCCCCAGCCCCTCCTGCAGAGTTGGGGATGCGGAGAAAAGCAGGGAACACGAAGATCACTCTGCTCCTAAGTGAGGATGTCTCTCCCGAGGTGCACCTGCCGCATGCCCAGGCCTCTTGGGGGCAGACACTTCTCCATGTGGCACTGTGGGTACCGCCTCCATGGAGGCTGTAGAAGGATGCAGGGTTTGAGGGGGGAGGTGAGGAGGGGGGAAGTGGAGCCCAGAGCCTAGCGGGCACACCCCGCCCACTGTCCCCCAAACCCCACCCCTGTCAGCATTTGACATTTCCCCAGGACCCAGAGAGATCAGGGCTAATGCTCCTGGGGGGACAGAGGTGGGGGGAGTCACAGCTGCAGTCTGGCAGGCCCCCGGCCCCCCGCATGTCTGGGGTGAGATGGGGGGCTCTCTCGGGGATGCCATTCAAGCCCTGTCTTTTGGGGGAAAAAAGCCAAAGAAAAACATGTATTTATAACATGAACTTCCCTCCTCTCCTTCCCC
The DNA here is from genome assembly GCF_949752795.1 of Hyperoodon ampullatus. Classification (NCBI taxonomy): domain Eukaryota; kingdom Metazoa; phylum Chordata; class Mammalia; order Artiodactyla; family Ziphiidae; genus Hyperoodon; species Hyperoodon ampullatus. The sequence goes on from NC_136920.1 coordinate 90,232,023, forward strand.
TCAGCCAACTGATTAATTAAATGAATACAAAGGCCGTCTTGTTGGGAGCTCCAGCCGCACGGACCCTCTGTGTTTTCTTTAAGCCAGCCTAGCAAACAGGAAACAAAAGGCTTAATTCTGTCTGGTTTCATGAAGGGGGCTGTATGTCACAGTCAGAGGCTGGGGCTCGGCCAGACCCCATGGAGCAGCCACAAGGCAGCTCGCGACCCCCAGTCCCCCAGCCGAGCCCACCACCCCCCAATCGCCACTCTTCCCCAAACCTGAGCTAATGCCAAGCTAGCCCGGTTCTTGGGGGAAATGTCTACACATGGGAGAGAAACTAAAAGGGAGCTGGGAGTGCCTAAGAGAAGGCTCTGGAAGAAAACCTTCAAGGGAGCGAAGTGGAGAAATTTGATCCACTGGGCCATTAACAATGGGAAAGCGGGAAGGGGGCTGGGCTGGGGCTTTCCTGATGGGTGAGGTGAAAACCAAACATTTTCTAGCTGTCATACTTCCTATTCCAGCATCTCTCAGACAGTCTCCAGCTGGGCAGCACACAGTTGTCCCGTCTCCCTCCCACAGGTGGGAGCCACAGCTCAGAGAGGGACCAAAATGGGCAGTCGCAGCACCGCACGCCTTCTGAAGCCGCCCTGACCGTGCCTTGCACTGTCTCCTTCTCTCCAAGCCTTTGCCATCTCTCCTGTGGCCAGGCCTTGTGGACGCTTTCCGTATTTTCTGGGAATCGCCAGAACTTTGAATGGGGAGGAGGGAGGCTGCTTTTTTTTCTGCAGAGGAAGAAAGCAATACTGGGGAAGGATTTAAGCTGCACTGTTGTCATTCCAAAGGGCTCCAGAGGTTTGTTCCCAAAAGTTCATGGGACCAAAGGACGTGCGTGGCCCCAGCACACCACCCGGTCTCTCAGATCTAACCTGGACGTGACAAAGAAGACCCCACTTCCTCCTTGGGGGTAGCAGGACAGAATCAACAGCAATCTGGGTTCTGCCCCAACCTAGGCTCTCAGCTCAGAAAGCGTTCATGGAACCAAGACCCTGGGAGGCCAGGGAGAAGGGGAGAGAATGAGGGATGACGTCGCAGAGAAGGTGACCAGGCCAAATCTCGGCCGGTGGTCTGAGTGCATGAGCCCGGTCAAGCCCTCTACTTCAGAGCCTGTCAATTCACTCGACTCAACGACCTTTACTGAGTTCCTGGGTGTGCCAGGGATCTAGGCTCTCGGGGGACGTCAGAGGGAACAAGAGACAGACCCCCGCCCACGTGGAGCGCACATCCCTTTGAAAGACAGCAAGAAAGCAAGTGCCCCGCCTGGCCCTCTATTCATCCATCTGCTCAACATTTGCTTATTAAGGGCACTGAGACTGAGACGCAGTGATGAGCAACCCAGACACTGTCCTTGACATCCTGGAGCTTGTCTAATGGGCAAGTCAGATCCTAAACCTCAAACCACACAAATAAATATGCCACTGCAGGGCTTCCCTGGTGGCGCAGTGGTTGAGAGTCCGCCTGCCAATGCAGGGGACGCAGGTTCGTGCCCTGGTCCGGGAAGATCCCACATGCCGCGGAGCAGCTGGGCCTGTGAGCCATGGCCGCTGAGCCTGCGTGTCCGGAGCCTGTGCTCCGCAACGGGAGAGGCCACAGCAGGGAGAGGCCTGCGTACCGCAAAAAAAAAAAAAAAATGCCACTGCAAACTGTGATGGCCACGATGAAGAAGCTAGGCAGGGTAGGAACGATGAGATCAGGGCACGGGCATGAGGGAGAAGCCACCCAGAGGCATTGCATCAGGCCAGGCAAGCGACGGCAGAGGTCTGGGCCAAGCGCGTGGCATGGGGAGCGGAGGGAAGTGGTCAGGCCAAGACTCACCTTAGATACTTGGTGGAATACGATTGGCTATGAGGAAACGGGGGAAAGGGCAAAGTCAAGGATGATCCCTGGTTTTCGGCTCAAGCAACCTGGTGAATCCTCCTGCTGTCTCTTGGGGTGGGCAGGTTGGGAAGGCACAGAATAAGTGGAAGGGGAGGAGATCAAGTTGGGGTGGCCCTTTCTGTTCCCCACCCCCCACTTCCAGTCCCTGGAAAGAGAATCTCTGCTCATCCCTTTGCCTTATTTCCTCCTGAGACTAATGACCGTGACCTGGAGAACAAAATGCCTTGACAGTGGGACCCTCTGGCCCTACCTCAGTTACATCAGGGAGACAGGGAGGCCGGCAGCCAGGACCTAGTGCTGTGCCTTCAATGCAACACCAGGTGCACTCCTCGTGTACAGCCCTCAGAGGGCATTAGTGTCACTGCTGTGTAGACGGGAAGACTGAGCCACCGGCCATGGGTGCCGGGAGCCCAGGGTTCCCTCGGTGAGTGGGTGCTGTCTTAGCTGGTCCACAGAGCAGCAAGGAGAGACCCAGGAGCCCCAAATCACTGGATCTGGGACAGTGAAGTGTATCACATTGTTTTCTTTTGCACTAACTGACTTAACCTCCTGGTTTGGTTTTTCTCGGATAGATAATAAATTTAATTTGTACTGAATGAATGTGTGAGAGTGGCAGGGCTGCCTGGACCTGAGTGAGTCAGAACAAAAGAGTGTTTTGCAGTGAGGAGAGAGGGTACCCAGACGAAGGTGGGAGCAGCCTGCATTCCACTCCACAGGAGCCTGGGCGGGCAGCCTGGGCCAGGGGAGCAGGCAGGTGCCACCTGGGGGTGGGCTGGGGACTTTGACAACCACCAGCGAGAAGGAGAAAGAGAGGAAAGAAGAGGGAAGAGGAGAAGGATCTGCAAAGAAGCAAAAAGGGGAGCAGAGAGGGGCGGGGAGGGTGGGTGGCATGGGGTGGGGGGAATATCTGGGTCTGAAGAGCCCAGGGGTCAGATCTACAGGTTTTGGACGAAAGGCCGGCTGAGCAGGCTGTCACAGGTCAAAGGGACTCAAAGGAAGTGGAGATAGGAACAAACCTACACGGATGAATTTTCCCGAGTTCATCCGAGCTCCAGTAAAATTTACCTCAGCACTCATACCACCAGATGACAATGGACAGGAACGAGGGTACTGAAGGAGAACCCGAAAGCAGGTTTAGACCAGAGGAATGGCCCTTCCCCTACTCTCCCCATCCTTCTTACCCCTCTGGTAAGGTGCCCAGGAGGGCACCAGAGGTTGAAAGGCTGGTCGATGGGGTGTGTTACCTGCTTCCCATCCCACCTTTGCCTTTCTGGCCTTTCCATCCAAGAAGCTGATGGAAGCAAGTAGGATTCCAGACACAGAATTCTTTATTCTCTTCGAAGAGAAGCCGGCTATAGAAACGATGGTGGAACATCTGACCTCCTCCATATGAGGACTCCACTCTGGCCCCTGACACGACTCATCTCTCTTCTGGTAAGTAGACTTGAGAGCCCCCAGCAAGTCCCAGGAAGATGGCCATCCGGGCCTCAACCTGAGCAAGGGGCTGGCAGACACAGCCAGGGAAGCCCAAACCATCCCAAGCTTCTCTCCAGTACAAGGGCCTGCCTTGAGGTCTAGATGGAAGAAATAGCTGCTTCCCGGAGGGCCCTCCACTGGCCTGAAAGGCCAAGATTATGCTGCTAACGTGCAACGTAGGAACGTAACAGCCAGGTTTCCCAGGAGCCTCCAAGCTGCAGCCCACAGCTGTGGCGTGGCCCCCAGAGCCTGCTGCAGGGCAGGGTGAGCAGGAGTGGAGATGACCCAGCCTGAGGTCACTGTGATCCTTTGCCAGGAACCCCACCAGCTCTGTGCACAGGCAGCTGCTGCCTGCACAACCCCAATCCTCCTGCTGACCCCAACTTTACAGCAACCCGGGACCTCTGGGGATGTGCACCCTCCCCTGATGACTCTCGGCTCACCCTTGCTGCTGTCGCATCGGGACCTCGGCCTGGGTCTCTTTCTTCCCGGCTGAGGGCGGGCAAGGGCTCTGAGGCAGAGTTATTTATTGATAACAAGTCCCCAGAACGAGAACCCTCCCAGCCTGAGGCCTCGGCGGAAGCCTGAGGGAAGCCGAGGACTCCCAGGCAAGGCGGGGGTAGGGCCTCTTTCTCAGGTAGCTGTGGAGCAGAAGAAGACGTTTCTCTGGGGCCTCAGTCAAATAGAGGTTCAGAAAGACAGACTCCTACTCAGGGACCTGGTCCGGAGGCAGAGAGGATCCACGTGGGGAGTCACAGGGCGCCAGCAGCAACCTGCGGCCTGTGCTCACTGCCCATCCCACAGCCTGGGCAGTAATTAAATGAGTCTGCAGGTCAGAGTGGCTGTAACTGAGAAATTTCATCTTCCTCCCATCTCAGACATAATGAATTACACAAGGACCAAGGTCTCCCCAAGTGTCAATAGTCAACTATTCTAAATACCCACCTTCTCCAACCAAGCAAGGCCTCTAACCCCTCAGAGAAACAGGGGCCTAGCTGGGGTTGGCTTCTACAGTAGCTCTGCCCAGTAGAACTTCCTGCAGTGATGGGTAGGAGGCTACTGACCTCTTGAAATGGGGCCAGTGAGAGTGAGGAACTGAGTTTTTAATGTGATCTCATTTTAATTAGTTTAAATTTAAATAGCCACATAGTGGCGGCTACCATATTCTTACCGAATAGGGTAAAAGCCAATGATCTCAGGGAAGAACCTTCTCCATGCCTACCCAGCACTGACACAAGGCCTCTTCTCTAAGTGATGCAGCACAGTGGCCCTGCCCGGGGGAGGCGGGCATGTTTTGTCCTCAGAGTGTCAGGGCTACTTCCTTCTGGGAGCCTTTATAGGCACACGGCGGCTCTATACTTAGAATCATGGAAAATTAACTTGGATGGGACCTTGGACATGGTCAGATCCAAATCCTTTGCTCTACTGATGTGGGAATTCAGGCCCAGAGAGGTGAGGCAGCTCGCCAAGGTCACAGAGGAAATTGTAGCAGGGCCATCAGAAGCCAGGTTGACGTCACTGCTCTACGACCTCCCTCCCTCCCTGGACTGCCTCTGAACACCAGTGTACTTGCCCTGACAGCCACACTCTGCCCTCAGACAGACTGGAGCTTCTCAGTGAGGAAATACACAACGGGTCTGGCGATGGGCGCAGAAGGCAGGCTGGACAGATGAGTCTCCTGGGCTCAGACCCTGCTTCAGGCCCTATCCTGAGCCGCCATCCTCAGGGGATGCCTAGGCCAGCCCCTGATGCACAGTCAGCACTCAGCAGAACGAGTGAATGAAAGGAAAAATGAACAAACTCAGGGCCAAGTTTGGGGCACACCCAGGGATGCACAAGCCCAGGGGAAATGACCTGCAACCTTCCTGTTGGCTTAGAGTCTGAGAGGAAATCCCACCCACACTGTTTCCAGGTACAAGCTTTGAAATGGAAAACTCTCCCCTTCGAGGAATTTTGGCACCATCTACACTCCCAATACTCAGCGATAGAGCCTCTCAGGATGACTGTCTCCAGCTTCCCAAGCAGACCTTGTGGTGGCAGAGCCTGGGTGCCCACGGCCAGGACAGAGGCCCTAAACCAGGTGTTGGTAACCTGGAGTCCCTGCATCCTAGGGATCCCCGTCTGGGACACTGTTAACAAATTTTGCGTGTGTGTGTGCGTGTGCATGTGTGTTTGTAGGGAGAGAATCCATCATTCTATCATATTCTCAAAGAGGCCATGACACCCAAAATCAATTTTGGAGGTTGGAGAAATGAGCAGCCATTGCTTACAGAACTCCTCCACAGGATGTTCCATGGCATCTCAAAGTCAACACTTGTAAAATGAGACCCTTGTCCCACAAGAACTTCGCTCTTTTCATGAATAGTATGTCAATCCACTGAGTCTTCAGGCTGGAGATCCCACCCTAAGGCGGACTCCCAATACCTGGTCAATCACCGGGTTCTATTGATTCTTCGGCACAGCTCTTAAGTCCATCCTCTTTTCCATTCCTCCCACCCTGACCTGAACCTCACCGCCCCCCCGTCGCTGCCCAGCTGCTGCCAAGTCCTTCCCCTTGCTCCGGCCTCTCAGCTCCAAACCAGCCTTATCTTCTTAAAAAACTTCAGTTTTATGTTATGACTCATCTGCTTACAATGTCAAGAATTGAGGGTGGGAAAACCATGTGTCTTGAACCTGTGTCATAAGCCAGTAAGCAAGAGAATAGAAGGTAAAACAGAAAGACCACAAGCTTGGGAGCCAGACCAACCTGGGTTCAAATTCTGGTTCTGCCTCTTCCAAGTTATGTGTTACTGAGCAAGTTATTTGAACTCCCTGAATATCAGTTTTTACACATATAAAATGGAGGAATAATAAACACCTTCCTTAAAGAAGCACTGTTTCTTCTGTAGTGGTCAAGAGCTCTGGCTCAGAATTAGACTCCCTGGGTGCTAATCCCATCTTCCCAAATTACTAACTGTGGGACCTTGGGTTAGTTCCTTAACCTCTCTGTGCCTCATTTATCTATAATATCAGAAGATAATAATAGTACCTACTTTGTAGAAGTGTTGTGAGGATTGAGTTAGCGTGAAGGGCTCGGAACAGTGCCTGGCACGTAGTAAGTGCCAAATACATTTTCGTTATTATTATTATTTTTTTTTTTTTTTGGCGGTACGCGGGCCTCTCACTGTTGTGGCCTCTCCCGTTGCAGAGCACAGGCTCCGGACGCGCAGGCTCAGCGGCCATGGCTCACGGGCCCAGCCGCTCCGCGGCATGTGGGATCTTCCCGGACCGGGGCACAAACCCTCAACCACTGCGCCACCAGGGAAGCCCCATTTTCGTTATGATTACTGGTAGGATTTGTGGTGATACTTAAATTCTCTGGAGCATACAAAGCACCTTGCCCACTGCCTGCCAAATAGTCGATGCTCAAGAGGTGAAAGCAACTTTCCCTTCACTAAAAATGTGCTGAATTAGCCTGTTTTAAACTCGCGGAGTTCACATTAGTGGCAAAATATCCAAGTGGGAACATTCCAGCAGAAGCAGTTAGGAGGAGGAATGAGGCCTAGAGGGACACTGAAGGAAGAGGGGGATTTGGGGTCCTCTGATTCAGGGACTCACCCAAACCCCAAGGAAGGGCTGAACGTCCCCCTCCGTCAGCCACTGCAACAGTGTGATCCAAACCCAGGGTGGGAGGCAAGAGGGCCGAGCTCCCCTGCTGTGCAGTGAGGGCCCTCCTGTGGGGACGCGGGGGGCTGGGGGTACAAACCTCCCTGCCTCTGGACCCCCAAGACCTACTGGACAGCAGCCTTCCCAGGAGACTGCTAGAAAAGCCGCCTGGGTCAGCAAAGGCCAGGAGAGGATTACTGCTCCCAAGAAAGGTTAGGGGTGGGAGCTGGGCTGGAGGTGGGAAGGCGGTGCCAAGGAGCTCTAACCCAGGGATCAGAGGATGCTGGTGGGAAGGGAGGAGCTCAGCGCACGGAGCTCCCACGGCCTGCCCCGCGAGGCACAGCGGAGCCTGGCGAGGCCCACCAGCGGCACTGCCATTCGACTTCGGAAAACCGTGAGACATCACATTGCCTTTGGCTGTTCCCCGTCCTCCAGGGCCCTGCCAGCAGTTTCAGGCTTGGAACAGCTACCAACCAGCCCTGGGATATTGCCTTAGCTTGGGAAGGGCCCTCGCAGCCATCAGCATACTTGATACTCACAACACTCCGGTGAGACATCTATAATCCTACCCCCATCCTGCAAATGAGGAAACTGAGGCTTAGAAGGTTCCATCTGGAACGTGCCTTGTTCCAGCCTGAAATCCTGGTCCCCAGCGGCTCTGAACTTCCGCCTCTCTGTACCCTCACAGAGCTGCCTCTCGTTAAACTCCTCTTCTCACCGGCAGGGACCCTGGACCAGGTTTGCATGGCGAACTCCTGCCATTCACCGGCTCCTGTTCCCAGGCCAGTGTCCCTCTCTGTCTCCATCGCAGGGCTTCCTCCCTGGGTTTGAGGAGGGGCTGGGAGGGGGTCCGGGTTAGCATGGGCACAGGACAAAGCAGCCAAGCCTCTCATAATAAGGAAGAGCTGGCTGTACATTATGCACACATTTGTAAGTTATGAGTATCACAGAGAGAGAAAGAGGCACATAAATTAAAGTGGCCAACTTGTAGGCACACGTGCACACTGGCACGGGCAGAAGGCTGGCTTTAAATGGTAAAAATTCGCAGCTTGAAACAGGAAAAATCCTCAACTTTGCCTCAGAAAGATGCAGGGCAACTTCACAGAGTTTTATGTGGGCCATAAATTAGAGCTGAGAAAGGGCCTCTGCAGCATTCCTCCGGACAGACGGGGCTTTCCGCCGTGCAGATACACTGTGTGGCAGCATTACAAATGTCCCAAGCAGTTTATATACAACAGCACAGCGTGAGTTTGCTGGGGGAGATTGGAGCTGGTAATTGCTATTCTAAAACTGGCCCTGTAAGCTTGAAGAAATGTTTTGAGGGGGGAAAAGAGCCAATTTAAGAGCTTTATAAAGCCATAAATGCCTTCCGAGCAAACCAAATGTAATCTATCTAGGGAGACGGGTCACCCCTCAACCCCAATGGCAGACCCTGCGGTGCTGCTGTACGGCCCAGAGAAGTTACCCTGAAGGCCCCGCCGCAGCAAGTGGGTCACCTGTATGCATGACCCGGGTGCCTCGAAGGCACCTCCCCGGGCAGGGCTGCCATCAGGCTACCTGAGAACAATCATCCCATCCGAAACCACACTCAGCTACTTTCTCTGCCAGCCAGTGTTGTTTCCTTTCCCCCCAGCAAACAGGACCAGCTGGCCCTGGCTTCCTACGTGCTGCCCAGGTGTCCTACCTCCTGTGGCCCCTCGGAAACAGGGAGGGGCTGGAGGCTCCAGAGACACGGCCTTGGTTCCACCCAGAAAGAGGGGCTTTGTGAGAATTAAGTTAGGAAATGTATGTAAAGCACCTGCCACATAACACTCCGTAAAGAGTAGCTGTTATTACTTTATGGTTGCTGTGACTTAGTGGAGGAGCAAGTGTGCCCTGAGCAGAGGTACCACCTTCTCCAGGCCCAGCTCCCCCAGGCTCCCAGCTCAGGTGGAAGGACATCACTGAAGAGCCCGGCCAGCAGCACACGGGCATGGACGCCGCCCGGCTCCCCGGGGAAACCGTTCCAGCGCCTGTTTCCTCACTTAATCTGCCCTTATCTCCCCCAGATGCCTTCAGACACATTCTTTCTCCGCAGCCCCTGCCCTCACCTTGCACGTGATGCCAGGACCCCAGAGCCCTCTGCTAACCCTGATCATCAGCTCAGAGCCTCTTCACGCCCTGAGACGTATGAATGCCCGCAGGTTTAAGGCTAGAAAAGCCGAGACCTCCTGGAATAGAAGGAGCCAGATTTCCTGCTCCCCCGCCCTCTGTCCTCACCCGCCGGCCTCCCTCTCACGGCTCTTCCACAGCGCCCTCCGCCATGATAATCCCACTCTCTTTTCAGGTGTGAATATTTCCTAACGGAAAACAAAAGCCATATAATGCACAATTACCCACGTTCCATTGTGTTTTAACAGCTCTACTGACGGCATGAAGCACCACACAGGAGCGGTAGAAAAGGATTCAAGATTAAGCTTCCAGTGAAATGTGTTTTTAGTTATATGTATGTTCATAGTTGTTGCGACACCTTATTAAAGTTGAAAGCTACATGTAACGGCATTACTGGTGGCCCTTGTCAACACTGCTGAAGTCAGGTTTCCTTATGGCCCAAAGCAAATGGGACCCAGCCACCTCCAAGCAGGCAGTTCCCATGACCTCTCATAGCCCTCCTGAGCTTCCCCCACTCCCTACACCCCGCACCACAAATTCTGAAAGGCGGGTCTTGGAGCTGAGACATTCCTCTAAGGCTCTGGCAGGTGGCTTTGCTGTGACAGACATCTCACAACCCAAAATCAGGAGACTGAAGGCCTTCCTTGACCCACCCTTCCCCCAAGACTCTTACCTAGGAACAATCTTGGTCTAATTGCTGTTCCCCCCAAATCATGCCAAGCAAGTCTCTGGGAATTTGCTAAGACCATGTCATCCTCCTGGCTTGCTCGCCTTCTTTGCCTCTGCTTTCTAAATGCCTACTCATCCTTGGAAAGGGTTGTAGTCCATTCACAAAATAAAATCAACACACGGGAGGTAGGCTGGTGCTGGGGAAAGTACAGCCGTCCTTCAGGATCCACAGGGGATTGGGGCCAGGATCCCACCGATACCAAAACCCGTGGATACTCAAGTCCCTTAGGTAAAATGGTGTCGTATTTGCATATAACCTACGCACATCCTCCCATATACTGTACTTTAAATAATCTCTAAATTACTTATAATACCTAATACAATGTAAATGCTATGTAAATAGTTAATGGCATGTGACAAATTCACGTTTGGCTTTTTGGAACTTTCTGGATTTTTAAAAAAATATTTTTTGATCTGCAGTTGGTTGAATCCACGAATGTGGAACCCACAGATACAGAGGGCCTGCATTTGAATCCTGTATGTGCCATCTGCATAGCTGGGTCACCTTGAGCAAGTCTCTTGACTTCTCTTGTCTTCATTTTTCAGTTCATCTACAAAACAAGAGTCTGAACTACGTGATCATAAGGGTTCTTTGGGTCCCAGAATTCCTAAATGAATACCTGCTAAGGGTTTCTGGGAAGTATTTCTTTTCTACCTACCAAGCACTTGGTGCCCTAAGGAATAAAAACATGAATAAGACACGGCTCCTGTCCTCGAGGAACTTGCAATTTCATTGAGGAGAAAGGCCTATGAGAACAAAAAGTGAAATTACAGCAAATACGTTAAGCCCCCGTGCAAGAGAGTAATATATGAAAAGTCATGAGGCAGTACATGATTAGATGCCAAATGAGTTGTGCAGCAATAATTGCTCTAGGCCAAGGAGTTCAGAGCAGGGGAGAGCACCAGGGGACAGCTAGTCACAGAACATTGTACTGGCAAGGTGGGCAATGACACTGGGCCTGAAGGACCCATGCACGGGGACGTGCATCTGTGGGAACGGCTGAGCTTGAGCCCTTCATGAGCAACAGTGGTCTCTAAAGGGCAGGGTCAGGGGACAGTGCATCAACCAAGGAGAGTGGAAATGAGACTTCATGCAGAGAAACCGAAAGGGGAGCATGGTAGACAAAAGCAGAGGCTGGGCTGCAAAAGATTGTAAGTGCCAGGCTCAGGGGCCTGAACTGTGTGCTGTACCCAGCAAGGGGCCAATGAAGTGAGCACGGAGCATGGTATTTTGGGGGGATGAATCAGGCAATGGTTTGCAGAGTGGACTGGAAGTGAGAGGACAGGCAGTAAGGAGAGCAGAGAGAAGGCAACTCTAGCAGTCCAGGCAGAAGTTGACAGCAGCGGAACCAGGGTGGTGGCAGTGAAGATGCAGTGACAAGCCAGGCACGGAGAAGGATGAGAGGACAGCATTGGCCTCCGAAAGTTATAGACTGGCTGATCAGTTATTTATCACCCGAAATTGGACAATTTTGACGTGAAAGGGGAGCCATTACAGTCACACTGGGACAACAGACTTAAGCCAGGACTGTCCTGGGCAAACCAGAGAATGAAGGGGGGTGGTGGGGGTGTGGATGGACTCCAAGGTTTCAAGCCTACAAGACAGGAAAAGCTTGGGAGTTGACAGGGATAGGTGGGAGGATGGTGGCATAGAGCAACAGAGAAATAAGGGATGAGAGGAGTTTGTTGCCAAGCAGATTTTGAATTCTTTAAAGACAAGAACTGCATCTTATCTGAATTATCACACAGGTATTTGCTAAATCAAATCGAGACAATAAAGACCTTTTGAATTTAATCTAAATAGGAATGATTGTTGGAGGAACAGGAGGCAGGGCTACCCTTCTCCCCTTGGTTTTGTTTGTTTTTATGTATGTCTTTAGAATTTCAATAGATGTGCCTCTTGGTGGGTTTGTCCCCGTAGTCATCTGCAGCCCAGGGAAGTCTCATCATGAACTGATGATTCTAATGTGCTCTGAAAACATTAATGGGGCATTGAAATGGCCAGCAGTGGCGGGGGACTCTCAGCAAATCCTGCTCCAAGCAGGATAGAAGAAGCAGGGAAGTAGATTCACCATGTCCCCTCTTCCCAACTCAAATGCAGAAAATGAGGCCAAAAAAAAAGAAAAAGAAAATTCAACCTAAAAAATCAAGAGGGCAAATATGCAGCCTTCCCCTGCCCTCGGCTAATGTGGACTTTTGTGTGAAGACTCAGAAAACCTAGGACTTTTCTACAGGCTGTCGCACTGCCCCCCACATAGGGATTCTCTATTCCAGGATCATGGCCGCACTTCTTCCGTGGCAGACACACAAGTCCACCAGTTGGGTCTTATAACACTGTCCAGAAGAGGATCTTACAGACATCCAGTGACCCAGAAATCTGAGGCAGAAACATCGGCTATGAATTATCCAGGAACGGGTGGCTGCAGTTAGGTGATCAAGCTAATCTCCCTAAGAGTGTTGATTACGAGTGAGTTAACAATACAGGGTTTGGGGTAGGACGAAGGTGCCTGACCCAGCACCTCTCCTTGAGCTACACGAACATTGTTCCTAATCCTCAGAAGGGGTTCCCTCTTGGAATCTCCCGATGGAATCAATTCCACAAGTCTCTCTAGCTGATCTGGCAACACCAACATCATGACAGAAAGATGATGTTGTGGCTTGCAGTGGCCCTCAACTTTTTTCCACTGCACATCCCTGCAGTTGGCAGCAAACTCTGTAGTCATGGTGAATCGCTGCAGCAATGACTCCCTACTGGGAGCAGATGACCTCTGAACGAGTGATCAGTCAGAACGGGCTGAGGGGTGGCAGTGTCTTTGAGAAAGCCTTTCACCCCTCCACCCCCGGGGAGGTTCTGATACACCCACAAAGAAGGGCAGTCCTCACTCTCTTTCCTTGAGAATTACTGGACAGAAAACAAGTCAATTTACAAATCAAGAAAGTCACCATATATACCCAACTTCCTTTGAATACCTACCAGCTGCATGAATTACCTCACTCCCTTAGCCTTCATTTCCTCACCTCTGAAATGGGAGAGGTAATAATAAAAAGCCTGTTTCCATGGGCTATAGTAGGATCAAATGACATAATGAAAGTGCCTGCAACATTGTAGGAACTTGACAATTTTGGGGGTTTTAGTTCAACTGACATTTTAATAGTGTGATTAGTGTTGCCATGAAACTGATATTTTCTAATTATTGGGTATTTGCTCTGAACAAGCTCCAGATATGATTCTCTGCTATACACTGAACGTTTGTGTGCTCCAAATTTCATATGATGAAATCCCAATCCTTAATATGATGGCATCAGGAGGTGGGGCCTTTGGGAAGTGATTAGGCTATGACGGTGAAGCCCTCATGAATGGAAATAGTGCCCTTATAGAAGACACCCCAGAGAGCTCTCTTGCCCCTTCTTCCATGTGAGGGTACAGCAAGAAGACAGACATCTATGAACCAGGAAGTGGGCCCTCCACAGACACCAAATCTGCAGTGCCTTGATCTTGGTTCTCCCAGCCTCCATAACTGTGAGAAATAAATTTATATTGTTTATAAGCTATCAAGTCTACAGTAATTTCTTATAGAAGCCCCAAAAGACTAACACATTCTCCTTCAGAGAAATCCATTTATTCAGTAATAAAGCAGATAGTTTCCCCCATCCCCACCTGACCCAGGGCCCTAGGAGAGGCCCATCAGCAAAAGGGCAGTGGACACCTAACATCATACTCAATGATGAAAGACTTTCCCCCTGAGATCAGGAATAAGACAAGATGCCTACTTTTACCACTGCTATTCAAAATTTATTAGAAGTTCTAGCCAGAGAAATTAGCTAAGAAAAAGAACTAAAAGGCATCCAAATTGGAAAGGAAGAAATAATCTATGTGTAGATGACATGACCCTACATATAGAAAATCACAAAGAATCCACAAGGAAGCTACTAGAACTAATAAATTCAGCAAAGTTGTAGGATACAAGATCACATGCAAAAATCAGTTGTGTTTCTATACACCAGCAATGAACAATCTGAAAAGGAAATTAAGAAAGCAGTTCTATTTATAATAGCATCTAAAAGGATAAAATACCCAGGAACATATGTAACGAAGATAGTGAAAGACTTTTACACTGAAACCTAAAAAACATTGCTGGAAGAAACTAAAGAAAACCTAAATAAATGGACAGACATTCCATGTTCACGGACAGGAAGACTTACAATTGCTGAGATGTCAATATCACTCAAAGCAATCTACAGATTCAACACAATCTCTATCAGAGCTCCAACAGGCTTTTCTACAGAAAGAGAAATGCTGATTCTCAAATTTATATGGAATTGCAAGAAGCCCTGAATATCCAAACCAATCCTGAAAAAAAAAAAAAGAACGAAGTTGGAAAGCTCACATTCCCAACTTCAAATTTTACCACAAAGCTACAGTAATCAAAACAGTATGCTACTGGGATAAGGATTAACATATACACCAATGGAATCAAATCAAAAGTCCAGAAATAACCCTATACATCAATGATTAATTGATTCTGACTAGGGTGCCAAGTCCATTCAACTGGGGGAAAAAGAGTCTCTTCAACAAATGGTGCTGGGACAACTAGATTTCCACATGCAAAAGAATGAAGTTAGACCCCACCTCATACCATTAACTGGCTGGATGAAAAATCTAAAATTAGAGCTAAAACTATAAAGCTCTTTTTAAAAAAACCATGGAGATAAGTCTACATGACCATAGATTTGGCAATGATTCTTAGATATGTCAACCAAAGTATAAGCAACAAAATAAAAGTATATAAATTGGACTTCATTAAAATAAAAACTTCAAGCCAGTATTTCCTCAGGTGCCCCAATAAACCGTTACAAGGCAAAAAATAATAATAAAATAAAATAAAAACTTGTCCATCAAAGGACATTACCAAGAAAGTGAAAAGACAACCTATAGAACAATAGAAAATATTTGCAAATCATATATCTGGTAAGAGTTTGATGTTCAGAATACATAAAGAACTCCTACAGCTCAACAACAAAAGGACAACTCATTTTTAAACGGAGCAAAGCACCTGAATAGAAATTTCTCCAAAGGAGATATATAAATTGCCAATAAGCACATGAAAAGATGCCTCACCATTAGTCATTAGGGAAATGCAAATCAAAACCACAATGAGATACCACTTCATTCCTGATAGAATGACTGTAAATAACAAAAACAAAAAAACCACCAGAAAATAACAAGTGTTAGTGAAGATTTAAAGAAATTGGGACCTTTGAGTTTTGCTGGTGGGAACTTAAATGGTGCAGCTGTTGTGGGAAATAGTTTGGTGTTTCCTCAAAAAGCTAAATGTAGAATTACTATATGGCCCAGAAATTCCACTCCTGGTACATACCCAAAAGAACTGAAAATAGGGACTCAGATACTTGCATTATTATTATTCACAATAGCCAAAAACCAGAAACAACCCATGTCCCTCAACAGATGAATGAATAACAAAATATGGTACATACATACAGTGGAATATTATTCAGTCATGAAAAGGTATGAAATTCTTCTATACGCTACAACACAGATGAACGTCGAAAGAGTCAGTCACAAGAGGACAAATATACTATAATCCACTTGTATAAAATATCTAGAATAGGTAAATTCATAGAGATAGAAAATAGATTAGCGTTTACCAAGGGCAGAATAGACAGCGGCATGGGGAGTTACTGCTTACTGTGTACAGAGTGTCTGTTTGGGGTGATGAAAAGTTTTGGAAATAGATATGGAGATGTTTGCACAACATTGTGAATGTAATTAACGTCACTGAATTATACACTTAAAATGGTTAAAATGGCAAATTTTATGTTATATAGATTTTACTCAAAAAAGGACAGTAGAAAAGATAGGGTGTAATTATTTGATCTCTCATGTGACACTAAATTGAACCCAGGGAACCTAAACAAAGAGAAAAACCCAGATTGCTTTCAACCTTGAACTCAACAGTTATAAATGCACGTGGGCTTTGTAACAGCCTCTCCTCGGGCTGAGACACGGGGCCACTGGGCACAGAGAACACTGAACAAACTCCAGGAGAGAAGGACGAGGGGTGCTGCTTGCTTTCTGCAGAGGTGCTGGAATCCAGTACCCACAAATGGAGTGAAACTTCACAAATATTTGTTGAGCACCTCTTATGTGCCAGGTGCTGTACACACAGTGGTAAACAGTGAGTAACCTGCTTGGAGCCCTGGTCTGTGCTCAGCCGCCAGGATGTCTTTCTTCATGGTTTGTTTCAGGTTTCAAATGAAAGGACTGTATGGATAGAAACGCATCACACGGGTGTGAGATGGTGTTGTTCTCATCACTGTTAGCACTAGGGATTTACTGGGTCTTCCTGGAGGACGCCAGCCTAGCCAGCCTCCGACTCAAGGCCAGGGAAAGCGACCGGGTGCTCCTGAGTGTGGGGAGGAGAGGTTCCAAGGAGAAAGCAGGGAACAGCGGTCAGCATGTGCAAAGTTCCGGAGGCTCGGGTCGCTACCCCACGAGGAGCCCAGACCACAGGCTTTACTGCCCCGGAGAAGGCTGGCTTTTCCCCCTCCAGGCTGGCTGGCTCAACGCCCTACCACGCAGTAGGGTCTTTCTTTGCTCATTATATTCCTCCACGCACGCCCTCGTTTACGGCTCCCCTTTCTCTGTCTATTCAATCCTCCCCAACCTTCAAGGCCTGGCTCGTGGCAGACAGGATTGCTAATGGAAAAAGTTTACATGCAGATGGGCCTGGGTTTTGATCCAAACTGATCAACTGGGCGGCTTGGCCTTTGCCATATGTCAAAATAGAGGCAGTCATACCCACATCCCAAGCCTGCTGTAAGGTAGTAAGTGTCAAGGGTTTGGTACTTCACCCACCTCTTCCATCAAGTCTCTCCCGACCCATCAGCCCTCTTATCTCTCCTTCCTCTGAGACACTCTTCCCTGTGTCTCTCATTTGGTGATGGATCCCCTCTGTCCTGGGACATCTCTTGTGATGACCCACCCTCAAGTATTGCTATGTAACTCCTCCAAAATTATTTAACTTTCCATGTTTTCATGCTTCTGTCTCCACTCAAACTGTAATCTCCTTCACATAGAGGCCAAATCTGATCAGCTTTGTTTCCCTCCCTGGTGGCTGGCACACGGTGGGTGCTAAATAAATTGAAAATAGATCAGAGGCAAATGGAGGGGCCACAGGCAACAGAGGAAAACCTCACAGGAAATAGAGCATGTTCGGCTCAGAGTAATAGCCCATTGGCGTTCTCTGCTCTGTGTGAAACCATCCCCTGCCCATGCTGGCCCTTCAAGAACACTCCATTCCTCGAATGAGTGGATCTGCTGACGCCCTGGGCTCATCAAGGTCAATGCTAGAGTGGAAATCCAGGCAAGTAGTTGATCTGAAGAAAATCACCTCTTTTTGTGAATTTTAGAATGTCTTGGAAATAGTGTTTATCTTCTTTGTTTCGTTTGACCATTAAAGAGTCAGTGTAAAAAAGATTCATTAAAAAAAAAAAGAGAGAGAGAGAGAGAGTCCATGTCCCATGAGCATGGCTCACCCTGCATTAGGGAGAGGTGGGCCAGGAGGAGGCTGCAGTGGCCGGGGTTAGCGGGCCAGGAGTTCAAGATGTGTCTCCAGTGGTCCACAAAGCAGAGGACTCACTCTCGGAAAATGTACTTGTCACATGCTGCAGCCAGCATGTACCATGTCCCTTGGAACTTAAGGGACTCCCAGCCCATTGGGCCAGGAAGCCCTCTGTGCACGGAGCTGGGAGTGTCTAGGCCAGCCTCTCTGAGAGAAAGGAAGGGGCTGCTTCTCCCTATCCCATAACCAACACCGGGAATAAAAGCAATGGCTCGGATGGCTTAGCCCATTATACGTAAACCTAGCATGCGCCCAGAGTTCTACACACATTAGGCCATTGGATTCCCAACACAACACCATCATGGAGTTATTATAGTCCCCAGTTTTACAAAAGAGGACACTGAGACTCAGGTTAAGATGCTTGGCCAAAGTTAGGCTGACAGTACACAGCAGATATGGGATTTGAACTCTGGTCTGTCTGAAGCCAAAGGCTTTTCTCTTTCAACTAGGTCTTCCAGTGACTTCTGCTATTGCTGGGAGATTCAGAAGCCAGGTGGAGAGAGCAAGGGGACAGCCTTTAGTGGGTGCATGAGGCCATGACATCCTCTCTGTCTTGACTGACTCTTAGGGTGACAAGCTGCCCCAGAGCCCGGGACCGAGGGGTCCCCCTGGAATTGGGACTTTCAGCACTAAAGCCTAAACGCAGTACAGTCCCCAGCAAACTGAGATGGTTGGACCCCTATGACTGAGGCTTTCCTGTGCTCTGTGGCTCCAAAAGAAAGCACATGTCTTTTCAGAATGCAAACATAGCTGAAGGAAAATATTGATGGCTCCCACTCTGAGTAGGAGGATAGCTTTAAGCCTGTCCCCAAGCACAGCCCCAAAGGGCCAGGTCACCAGGGCAAAGAAACCTGTCTGTGTCCCAGCTCCAGCCTAAGGCCAAGAGTGGCCAGTCTGGGTGGAGCTGGGGCTTGAGGGGGGTGGACAGAAGAGCACAGGTGCTCAGTACCTGAAGCCTCTGGACCAGATTCTTTGGACACATCTCCCCCATCAAATGCTCACTACAACCCCATAGTTGGGGGATTTCTAGCCCATTTTACAGACAGAACAGCCACAATCTTATAGACCATTTAGAGGATCTTCTCAGAAGTTCACCCAACATTTAAGAATCCTGAATCCGGAGCATCTTGCCCTCAGATCTGCCTAGATCTAAGAATCTAGGCAGAATCCTCATGACACAAGCCCATGGGGAACTGTTTCTATGGGGAGGGAGGTCAGGTCACATCAGGCCCTCTTCCCAACCCTCACTGGGCAGCTGGTAAAAGACCTCACTCGTGTCTGCCGTCCCCAAGTATATGCATCAAAGGAGGAGGAGACCCATCCCCACTGCAGGGCCCTCACCAGGCCCTCCTAACCACTGTCCTCATCCGTATGAGGACCGAAAACCAAGAGGGCAAAGCGTCTCTCTGACTGTCCACACACTCCTCTTCTGATTCAGGCAGCACCTCCTCCAGGAAGGCATCCCTGATTCCTGCAGCTACAGTGAGACCTCCTCCCTTGGCTTCATACAACCTCCTCGTGATGTGTCACACATTCCTGTCTTGTGCTATTATTTAACTTTATAAATAAAGAGGATGGACACTGGTGGGAGACTGCCTGGGTTCAAATCCTGGCTCTCTCACATACTAGCTGTGTGACTTTGAACAGGTGGCTTAACCTCTGTGTGTCTCAGGTCACCCAAAAGTGAAGGCAGCAGGGCATCCACCTCAAAGAGCAGTTATGAGAAGTCAATGAACTATAAGGTGTAAAGTGTTTAGAAGAGTGGTATGCCCCCAGAGATGATATTGCAGGTTCAGTTCCAGACCACTGCAATAAAGCGAGTCATACTTTTTTTTTTGGTTTCCCAGTGCATATGAAAGTTATGTTTACGCTAAACTGTAGTCTATTAAGTGTGCAATAGCATTATATCTTAAAAATGTACATACCTTAACTTAAAAATACTCTATTGCTAAAAAATTCTAATCATCATTTGACAACAAAAGGTTGCCACAAAACTTCAATTTGTGAAAAAATGCAATAAAGTAGAATGCAATAAAATGAGGTATGCCTGTAAAAAAAAAAAAAAAAAAAAAAAAAAAAAAGAAGAGTGGTATGTAGCAAGCACTCAATGAATGTTTGCTATTATTATTCTTCAAATATTGATATTGATGCTACTAAAGTATTGTCTCCCTAGCTAGTTAGTCGTCTAGTCTAGTTAGCTAGACTGGAAGTCTCTAGAGTACAGGGCCAGAAACAGGCTTCTTTGCATTATTCCCCAGGTTAGGCAGACTTGCACCAAGTAAGAGCTATATAACAATTTCCTGTGCACTGGCCTTTGCAGAAGACTGACAGCCCATTCATTTTACTTCCTAGTTCTAGGGAGAAAAGTATGTCTGCCTGTCAGTGGCCAATGGCCACCTTTACCAACACCCCCCAAGAACGACCCCAAAATGTCTCACAGCGAGATGAGCAGAAGCAACAGAGATTTTGGAATGAACTTATGGCCCCTGAGGCCATGTGTCCCCAGGAACGGAATTCACGGAAGTCAAGGCCCTCTGGCCATCCCCCACCCACCCCCTAGAAGTGGAGGCCCACAGAGCAAACCTCTCATCCCCCAGGAGCTGTGTCGTGCAGAAAAGCCAAAATTTTGTAGAAAGAGTCCTGGAGGGAATCCCAGAGGCCTCAGTTCTCATCCTGGCTCTGTTCTGTGTGATCTTTCACAAGCCCCTTAACCTCTCTGGGCCTCTGTTTGGTCAGCTGTTAAATCAGAAAGCTGTTCAGAGACTTAGTTCCTCCCAATCCAGACATTTCAGAGAAAGGAAAAAGCATCTTTGAATGAACCTAACCTAACAAATCATTTCTCATGCAATCAGTTCCCCTCATTCATTCATTCCACAAACACTGACTGGGCTTTCACTATATGCAAAAGCACTCTTCTGGATTACAGCAGTGAAAAAGAAGAGAAAATCTGATAATTACAGGAGAAAAATAAAGGGGGTAGGGAGAGCCAGGGATGGGAGAAAAGGAACTTCATTTTAGATAAGACCTTCAGGGAAGGCCTCAGAGAGAGGATGACATCAGAGCAGGTACCTGGAGAAACCAAGGGAGTGAGTCAGGCAGATACCTGGGAAAGAGAGCTCCAGGCAGAGGGAACAGCCAGTGCAAAAGCCCTGAGGGAGGAGCATGCCTGACCCCTCCAGGTACCACAAGGTGGTCGGGGGGGTGGTGGGGGGGCGGGGTAAGGGCGGCTGGAGCAGCGAGGGAGGAAGACAGTGAGAGAAGCTGGACTGGGAGGTAAAGATTCAGCCACAGTGAGGACTTTGGCTTTTACTCAATGGTGCATCCATATCATTAAGGCTTTGACATAAATGAATTTGACACTGTTCAGTTATATGATGAATTTGTTCATTTTTCGCCTCTCCACCACGGACCTGCAATCTATTTATGATTTTTATTATTATTACTTTCGTTTCTGTTCCTCTTTCCAGGCCTATAGCCAAGCTTTAGCCTGGTCTCCACTTCAGAATCTCAGCCTGGGTCGTCCCGCCTCTCCTGGAGGTGCTGCCTGGTCCAGATCAGACTCCTGTGCTCCTTCCCAAGCTCTTCCAAGGTGTCCCCCCTGACCTGGCAGTCTGCCCCGTCCCCCTTGCCATCCAACAACCCCTTCCTCTCTCCCCAGGACCTTCACACCGACTGTCCCCCGCGCACACACACACCCTGGAATACTCTTTTCTTCCTTCTTTATTCACTTATGTCCTCCTCTCCCTTCAGGTCTCAGCTCAAACTTCTCTTCCACAGAGACCCTTCCCTGCTCTCTCTAAATAAAATCTCCTATTTAAATGCTCTCATAGTTTCACCTTCTTCCCTTCAAAGCTCTTGTTACACGTTTCCTCAAATTTATTTGTATGACTTTTTTTTTTAATTAATGCCTCTCTTCTCCATCCCCCTGTAAACTCTATCAGGATAGAGGCTATGACTGTTTTTGCTCCTTTCTAGCCCAGGCACCAAGGCAATGCCCGGCACACACTCAAGATACCCAATAAATACTGGAAGAATAACTGAATGAGAGAATGAATGAGTGCCCAGGCCTCCGGGCTATTGGCACCCTGGAGGCACAAGGCCAGACCAGCTCAGGGCTCTTTGGAGGCCCTGTGGGCGTGGTCAGAGCCCTGAACTAAGTGGGGAGGGGACAGGCTGGGAGGGGAAAGGACTTGAGCCCACAGAGCCCCTGTGCCACACTGGGTACTTATCTGGGTTATCTCATTTCATTGTCATGGCCAACACTTGGGTTGAGAATTACTATCCCATCTTACAGCTGAGAGAACTGAGCTCAGGAAGTAAGTTTCTCTAGGTCATATTGTAAGCATGTCTACAGTCAGACCTAGTCTTTCTAATTCCAAAGTCTATGCTCTTTCTGCTCTGCCCCAACGGCACTGGCCTGGGCAGTTTCTAACCCAGCTTTGCCACTGATTTCCTGTGTGACCTTAAGCAAGTTACTGCCCTCTCTGAGCCTCAATTTCTCCATATATAAAATACAGAGGTTGGAATAGATGTCTTATCTCCTTTCCAGTTCTGAGATTTCTGAGACTTTAAGATTCTATGCTTCTAAATTTATAAACTCACATAATGGGTGCTAAGTACCTAGCTCAAGGTCAAGCACATAGCAGATACTTCAGATAAGTGTTCATTCCTCCCTCCCATCTTCTCAATTCCCTGTTTCAAAGAGTCCCTGCTTTGCAGCCCTCCTGAGGCCACCTATGCTGCCCTGGTTATCCCAGGAGCCCCAGAGCACTGTGCCTCCCCCCAACTCTCCTCGCCCCACCTTCAGGAAAGCCTCGCCAGCTCTGACATCCATGCCTCCAGCTGTGCTCCCCAGAGAGGCCCACGCCTCCCTGCACCCACTCCCTCCTGCCTCCTGAAGGGGAACTTTGGTCTGTGTCCAGCACTGTAGAGAGAAGGAAATGGTGGGAAAGGAACCCACACATCCTGAGCACCTAGTACCAGAGACTAGACCAGGCTCATTGAACCCCTGCAAAGAGCCTTTGTCCTCCCCATTTCACAAAAGGGAAGAAACTCAGGCTCAAAGAGGTTAGGAAATTGCCCAAGATCACACATCCAGCCTGTGGCAGAAGCAGGGCTTAACCCCTACCTGTCTAACCCAGAGGCAGATACACTTTGCCAGCCCAGGGGATGCCGAAGCCTCGGGCAAAGATCCATTCTGTACCACCAGCTATTCCCTTGCAAGCACCTTGTTTTGTTTGTTTTTTTGGCGGTACACAGGCCTCTCACTGTTGTGGCCTCTCCCGTTGTGGAGCACAGCCTCTGGACGCTCAGGCTCAGCGGCCATGGCTCACGGGCCCAGCCGCTCCGCGGCATGTGGGATCTTCCCGGACAGGAGCACGAACCCGTGTCCCCTGCATCGGCAGGAGGACTCTCAACCACTGCGCCACCAGGGAAGCCCACAAGCACCTTTTTTTTTCACATCTGTGTAACTTTGAATTTACAGCCCTAGTGACTTAAGCCCATCAATCTCCCTCTAGCCACCCCCTCCTGCCTCTCCTCATTGTCCCCTCCAAAGTACCAGACTACAAAATATTCATAAATTGTCCCCAGTGTTTCCAAAAGGATGGCATGGCCTCAGCCACCGCATCAAGGAAATAAGTAAAGAGGTTTACTCCATCCCCTCTAGGGGAAGGGGCCAGGTCTTCCAATAAACGTAGTCCTCCCGACGGTACCAAGAAAGAAGGGTGAGCCTTCCGCCCCAGCTCACAGATGCTTCCCATGAGGGCTTTCCAGAAATCAGACTCAGTAAGACGTCTTGAACGTCAACATCACCGGGCACCCCTGGATATGATCAGGGCCCTAGCTTTGGAAGAATAGGCAAGGGATGCCTGCATTTTCTAAAGGCTCCTCCTGAAAGCTTTGCCCTGGAGGAGTGCAGTCGTATGCACTGGGAGGAAGGGGCTTTGTGGGGACAGCGTCAGCTGTGCTCTTTGAAGCAGCCTGGACAGGAAACTCAGGTGAGAGCAGAATCCCTGGCTGGCTGTTTCCGGTGCCCACTGGCTTTCTCTCGCCTTGTTCTGCCCTTGCCTGGGATGGAAAAGGAGCCCCTAGGGAAGGAGGGGTTGGCCAGCTCTCTCTCTGGGAAGGGTCTCCTCTGAGCACGAGGTCAGGTGAAGCCAGCCGATGGCAACTAGAATCCTCGCCAGCTTCCCGCAAACCTCAGCCTGAACCTCGTGTCCCCAGGATGCCCTCCAGACCCCCAGAGGATGTACACCCCCTGGCTATACTCTCGGGGCTTCCTGGACTTCTCCCCTTATCATGCTTTCACTAATTACCCACAGAACTTGAATGCCCATCTCCCCCCAACAGACTGGGAACTCCACCAGCAGGGAGCCCGTCTGCCTAGTTCACGGTCCATCCCCAGCACCTCTGCTAGGTCTGACATGTACAAGGTGCTCAGTAAAAATCTATAGAATGAATGTTACCCACGGGGAGGAACCCATGGCCTGGTGCGGGCTGACGGGACCCGGCAGAGGCCATCCCCCGACACCAGGCCCCAGAAGGCCCCTGCACTGGACTAGATGGGACAGCCACTGGCACATAGTAGGCACACAATTCAGGTCTGTCTCTATGCCAGAATCTGGAAAACCACCTGAGGGCGCCATTCACACCCCAGCCGTGGGGCAGGAGTGATGGGCCATCCTGCCAGTTTTCCATCACTTAAACAAGGTTGTCGTCACTCTGTGAGTGAGCACGAGAGGTGGTGTGTGTTTGTGTGTGTGCTCGACTCCAAACTAATAAGACATAGAGTCTGTGCCAACCGATTTTCTCCCCAACACGTTACATGTGAGGCACAGTGTAGGCGCTTTCATTTATGTTTATATAACGTGCGTAACACATCCTTGTCCACTAACTCACTTGGTCCACAGCCCTGGCAGTAGGCACTGTCACCACCATTTACTGAGGAGGATAGTGGGGTCAGCTTTTAAGGTCCCGTGGTGAGCATACGGCTGAGTCACGGCTCAAACCCAAGGCTCTGGCTTGTTTGGCACCGGCCTGCCTCAGTCGTGCTCCTTGTCACACCGCAATCTCATCACCCATGACCTGCCCAGGCCACAGCCCTGTATCTTACACTGAGCTTGCTATGACCTGCAGCACGGGGTCTGGGGTGGGAGGGAGATGGAGCAAGAAGGCAGCAAGCAATCCTGCAACTTTCCCCCAAACACGCATCTCCCTAGAGCAGGCAGCGAACTGGGCTAGAAAGACCACGGATCCAGGTGGACACCGAACCAGCTGCGTGACCTTGGGTAAATTCTCTTTCCCGCTCTGAACCTCGCTTGCTTTCTCGGGTCCGTGGTGATGACCAGATAAAATAGTGACAGCTGCCGGCACCCAGTGAAGGAGTGTCCATTCCTCTGTGGCCTTGTGCAGCTCCTCAGAAATCACAGGGCTCAAGAACAATCCTTTTCTTCCCTTGATCTACGTGCTAGCTGGCAGCCCATCTCCTCCCTCCCTGGAAGGGTCCAGTCCCACTGTGGTCAGGCAGCACCGCCAGCACCGGGACTCTGCAGAAAGAAAGCCCTGCCAGCAGCTAATGACACTGCCCAGAGTACAGCCCGCGAATGCAGTTCTCTCTCCATCTCTCCCTTCCAAAGCCAATGGAAATGACTTTGAAAAGTATTCCAGGAGACCAGATGTCCAGCTTGGAAAGGGGTTTTCCCAGCAATCTGGGAGTCAGCAGGAGGTAAGGCTCTCATGAACAGGATGCCTCCCCAAGGAGAGCTGTGCCAGTGCAAGGAACAGTCACTTTCCCCGGGAATGGCCTCCAGAGTAGGTTGGGGAATCCTGTCGAGCTCTTTGGCTTTCCTCCAGATCATACTCACACGTGAGGGTCCCCAGGGGTCTGCCGCCCCACTATGTGTCTAGCTCTCTCCTCCCAGAGCTGGGAGAGGCCTAGTAGGAGAGGGGCCACGAGACGAGCTCCCATCGTGGCAGCAGAACAAGACCACCACTTCTACCGGGGCCATGGGAGAGCAGCAGACTTGAGCTCCCAAACCACTGGGCTCTCCTGCTTGACTTCTGTCCCCCTGGTCCTCCTGGAGACTGCAGGACTCAGGAAGGCCCCCCCTCAGCAGGAGCTCCCCCAGCCCCTGCACCCAAACAAGGGACACCCAGCTGCCATTACATCTACTCTCCCCACCCCTTCGCTCACTCAGAGTTAGGCAGGTCCTACCACTATGGGCCAGATGTCCCCTGGTGCCTGGCCACCTTTTCCTGATCCAGGTGCCTGGTGGTCTGGAGCACACACTTTAGCACGTAAAGCCCATAGAGTCACAGAATAGTAGATCCGGAAGGGGCCTTGAAGATAATCTCATCTGACCTCTTCCTTCTATAAAATGAGGATGCTAAGATAAAGAGAAGTTAAGAGATGTGTCAGAGGTCACACGGGAGAGGCCACGAGTCCCATACAGCACACAGCTGGGAGTTCATTGAATAGTGGGCTCAGGCCCCGCTCGTTGACGGATGGAAGGACCGCCAGGGAGGGCTCAGGAGTGAGAACAAGCACCTGTCACCACGAGGCCCTGGGAGCACAGCCGGAGTCTCTAGGCTGCTTCTCTCTGCCTCTGACCTGGGATTGAACTCACAACCCACACAGAGCAGGGCCTCACCTGAGAAAGGGCGGGGACAGCCCTGGACTCCCGGCTTAGCACAGGCCTGGGAATAGAGCAGTGCTCGGTGACAAGGGACCACGGAGTGAGGACTGTGAGAAGGACCTCTGGGGTGGGGCTTGCTCCCCCTGCTCCGTCACGGACCCCCTGCGCCACCCTGGACTCAGCCTACTCGGAGTCAGCAGGCCCTGCCAAAAACGGGCTCAGTGTTCCCTGGTGTCCGTCACGGTGGAGAGCCGGAGGACCACGGGTATAGCCCCAGGACGCTCTCTTCACCCCGGCTGTGGGCCGGCTTCCAGCCTGGGTAGCAGAAGGAGGCAGGGAGATGGCCCTGCAGCTCTGCCACCGCCCCGCTGCCACTACCCCACCTCCCTGCCCGAAATCCACCTCCTCCTCTCTGTGCCGACCAGCCCAGCCCTCCCGTAACCAAAAGCTCTGTGGAAGTGAAAAAAAATAGATCTTCTAGGTTTGGGTTTCCGTAACAGCCGGTAGGTCTCTGCAGAGTTTGCCAACCTGGACCTGCCGCTTCAGCCACTCTCGGAGCCCAGGTTCCTCCCACTCGTAAAGTGATACAACAACTGCTTCACACTTCACCTACTTCACAAAGTTGAGAGGCTTAAAAGGGAGGGCACATGAGAATGTTCTTTATTAGGAAAGAAAACTAATATTCACCATGAGCACTTACAGATACTTTCTTCTAGAGTGTTCACAACGGTCCTGGGTGCCCCATATTATTACTATCCTAACTAGGTAAGACAATTTAGGCTCAGCGAGGTTCAGTGACGTGCCCAAGGACACACAGCTTAGTCGTAGGAGAACCAGGCTCAGAACCCAGAATGCGACTCCAAAGCCAGCGTTCCTTCTCCCAACACCACACCGTCTCAACAAAAGAAGCAAACAGTGCTTTTTATGAAAAAGCCAGTGAGTCTCCAGACAAAAGGCTGCCCTCGTGGAGCCGCCCCTACTGCTAGACTTGCCCATTTGCCCTGGGAAGGCCATCGGTCAAGTCAAGGCCACCTCCCCACTGTCTTGAGAGACCCTACAACACAAGGGCACCCGAGGGCCAAGCCCGCACAGTCCATGCCTTGCCGGCTGTATGCCATCATGATACTTGCTGGTTTTGTGGTTGGATGGTGGTTCCAACGATTGTCTGCTCGTGAACCAATCCAATTTGAGGAAACACAAAATCACGGAACTCTGGGCTGAAGGGGGCCTCTGAGAGCAAGTTCCAGCTCCTCCTTGGACGGCTGAAGACACTGACATCCAGAGGTCAGTCACGTGTTGTAGGTCACACGGCAAGTCAATGGCCAAGTCTGGAGCAGAATCCACTGTCCTTGATTCCCAGTCCGAATGCCTGTTCTCCACATCCCAACCGCTCAGGCATCGATCGGTCAGCTTCGCAGCCCCCGAGAGGGCCGGGTGTGGGGCCTACAGCCTCTGTTCTCTCGGCTTAGAAAGACCAGGGACAGTAGGCAAGATAGGAGTATCACAGTCAGGAATGAAATGAGTTGGTCGGCCTCCTGCACTAAATCATAAGCCTAAGTTCTACGCCAATATTGAAAGGTCACTGTGTGAAAGCAGCGCACCTCCAGCAGGGAGGCCTGGGAGGTTCTCCTGAGGCAGTGGTGGCCCCTTCTGGCCCCCTGGCCGTGGTCAGAGGAGGCTGAACTCTTCACGCTGCCCCCCAGCCATCGCCATGACAGCACCAGAGCACCTTGACCTGGACAGTCTCATGTCCGCCCCTCCTCCTCCAGCCCCGTTGAGAGCTCACCTCCACTCTGTCCCCATCACTCGGCAGCCTCCCATCCCACTTTTGCCTCCTTTGGTTAACGATTGATTTCTGCCTTTTTTTCTTTTCACCTCAGTGCGTGTGCACAGCATCTCTCATGCGTTTGCGTGTAAGTTTATCCTCACCCAAACTGCACAGTCCCTGAGGACAGGGTCTGTGTCCCTGTCTGAAGTCTATGTGCAGTGCGCAGCACACGGCTGTTTGTTCAACACTTGCTGATGTGCCAGTAACCTGTGGAAGGCTTAGGCCATGTCCTGGGGGAGGAGAAAGCCAGGGGAAAGGGGAGGCTGGCTAATGCACCAACTGGAGAGGAAACCCGCTGAGCCTGCCTGGGTGCCAGACACTGTGCTCGCACTTTCCAGACACACTCTCCACAACCCTATGAGCTACGTGCTTTTATTTCCCACGTTACAGATGGGGAAACTGGATCAAAGATGTTAAGCAACTTGTCTAAATCCACACGATTAGTTAACTAGTAGAAGGAGACTTTCAGTGCGGGTTTTACCTGATGCTAAGCCCACACTCAGCACTTGCCGCAGCGCGTGGGCTCCTTGAGGACAGGGACTTGGTGGTTACATGTGTTTGTTCCGTTTGCTTTTGCTGCTGTATCCTCAACGCCTAGGACTGTGCCAGGCACAGAGGAGACACTCTCTACATAGTTGCTGAACGAAGGAACAAAGGAATGAATGGATACCATGCTGCATCTCCCTAGCAGGACAGAGCAAGGGATTCTGATGCCAGGTTACTGGTTACTCTATTTCCAGGAACCTTGGACAACTGTTTGTTCCTCTCTCCACCCAGAAAAATAATCCAATAAACTAAGGATCCTCCAAAGGCCACGTGGCGGATGGCTGGGTTAACTAGGCATGGGATGGGGCTGGCGGGGGACTGGTGGGGGGAGGTAGAAGCAAAAGCTGAACACAAAAGGCTGGACGATGTGAGGGCTTTAAAAGGTTCTCAGTGCCCTGTGACCTGCTGATTCGGGGCCACTCTCTGGCCCCTTTGGTCCTGACCCTCCTCCCCGACCAGGCACCCCACTGCCTTGACTGAGCTGTACTGAAATTGGCCACATTCCTATTGAGCAGAGAAACTAACAGTTACACCACCCACTCCGGCCCCATCTGAACCCTCCAGAGTCTGCTCTGGGCCCTAGGGCTAGCCGCTTTTCTCCACATTCCAGCCAAAAATAATATAAGAACGAAGCTGTTTGGCGGAGACTTAATCTAATCTTCATTGCTTCAGTTTTAAAATATCCTGCCTGGTTTAGGGTTTCTTATTACACACAGGGATGTGTTTTTAGTGAGATAGGTCTTAGCAGAACCGTCCTTCTTGTAATTAGAAACCCAGGCAGGCAGGGCCTGCAGTGAGCCATCCAAGTCAAACAGCAGATCCCCCTCAAGACAATACGTTGGCAGCAAGCTCTTCCCGAGCTGCCCGAGGGCTTGGTTCTTCCTCACTCCTGGGGGATCAGTACCGAGGAAAAGCCGAGCTCTAGTTGAAGGACTGTGCCTTCCAACTCCCTCCACCCTCATCCTGTGTGTCCCAGCTCTCACCCCTGATCAGACTGGAAATTAAGATGCTGTCCAAGACTGCTGGAGAAGGATATGCGGAGGAAAAAATTACCCCAAGAAGTCCCCCTCAATGATGAGGGAGAATTAAAGGCCAGCATTCCACTGGAGCCTGTCTCCAGTATCAGGGACAGCTTTAAAAACTCAGGCGCCGGAACGGAAGGAGGCTCCAAGTGCATATACACTTTTGTATAACTGCCGGGTGTAACTTCTGGGGCTTTCTGGCCCCGAATCTGCTTTGATCTGCCAGCATGGAGACTGCTAAGTGAGGTTCAAGCTGCGGCTAGCTCCAGACCAATGCCCATCCCCCCCAGCCCTAGCCCGACCAGATGTCACACACCAGTCCAGGCTGTGGCCTCTTCTTCCCAGCGACATAAAGAGAAGAGGCCGCATTTCTGACCCATCAGATTCTGTGTTCATCTGATGCATGAAAGCTAGTCCAGGTAGTACCACTGGGAATAAGCATGCTGGTTCCCCCAGCTCCAGCTTAATTGCCTCTCCTGGAAAAGTGCAGGTGCATTTTGGAATCACAGCAGGGACTTCAGATTCTAGGATATAAGAAAGGCAGGAGTTTAGCCCCTTCACCCAAGTCTAAGGACTCCTGAGAGTTGTGGGGAAAGGCTCTGGAGCCAGGCAGGGCAAGAAAACACAGTGAAGAAAATGACTTTGCTGCTCAGAAGCCTCCTCTCTCCCATTTCCTTTATTATTTAGAGTGCAGGATTCAGGCAGCAGTCACTCCTCAGAGCCTAATGAGGAATTCATGTGATACATTCCACTTTACAGATGAAGAAACCGAGATCAGGAAGCTAAATGACCCACTGTAGTCATGAAGCCAGAGAGTAACAGGGTATAAAACTGCCGGGTCCCCAAACTCCAGCCTAAACACTACTCAGCATGCTGACCTGCCCGCCTTGACTACCTCCTTCCTCCCTTTCCCACCAGGTATTAGATTTAATTAAATTAGCAGATCCCCATCACAACAAGCCTGGCCACGAAGCCTGGACGGAACCCAGCCAGTGCAGCTCCTCCTTCTAAATTCTGCTTCTCAACATAATTCAATCTTCAATAAGTCACGGATCTCATGTGAAGTGTTTTATACAAAGCATGTTGTGTTGGCTAGAATCAAGGCTAATGGTGGCTCACGATGATTTCACTTCCCATGTAACTTCCTCTGTGGCATCATTTTCACCCTCTCCATACTCTGATCTGCATTTTGTTTGATCCAGACACTTTGCTTCACATGCCAGCACCTCAGGCAATTGCATCACACATTTATATATATCTTACAGCATCGCTGTCCTGGTGCCACAGGAAAAAGGAAAACTTATAACAGCATTTCTCACCTTCCGCGAGCTAATTTAGAAAATGTGCTCCAAATTAAATAAATCGGGAACAAAAGTTTGAAATTGGAGATAGAATTTCGGGGGGGGGGAGCTAAATAAATAGCAGGGAAATCTTGCAACATGTTGGAGGCCTATAAATTTTATAGGTTGCTTCTTTAATAAAAACAAATTCAGTTGCTAACAACACAGTATTATTAAGCTACTAACATTTAAAAATCTAATTTGGCCTGCTCTGCTGCTGTTTCTGTTGCACATTGCATTCACCCAGGGTAAGGAAGTCAGGTTGAGGGGTTTGGTGTGGTTTCTAAACCAGGCTAATAGAGAGCCCTTTAAAACTCAGCCTTTTTTGCTTTCTAGGCAAGCCTTGGTCCCTAATGAGTTACAGCCCCAGGTTGGAGATGGACATAGCAGAAAGAAATTTAACACACACTCTGGTGCACCCATAAACCTCAAGGCCAAGGGAGAGGAGGTATGTTTCCAGTTAGGCTAGAACTCCGTGAATTCAGGATTCTCCACTCACAAGACAGTAATTCTCCTTATTTCATCACTAACTTACTTCAAATGTGTTTATACAATTTATTGCTACTGAACTTCCAGGCAACTGGTGTAGAGTTAATGAAACCCAGCTTGGAGAAGCTTTGAGCTTTGAACAACTAACCACAGTTTAAATGGTTATGACATGCGGTCAAAGCCACAGCCCAGCCCCACTGCAGTTTCTGTGTTAGGACCTAGTTAAAAACCTTGTCATCTCACCTTTTGTGCCAAATCAATTGAAAACGGAAAAAGCCTTCCATGTTTCTTCTCAAGGTTCCCAGCCTTTCTCCCTGACATTTTAACACATCTATCTCACAGAATGCAAGGCAAAGCCCCTCCCCCAGTCCTGAGTAAATATTTTAGTTGCAGTTTGAATGGGCAGCCAGTTGAAAGCCTAAAATCCAGTTTGAGTTTAATTGAACAGGGTCAGGCCTACATAAAGCACTGTGGAGAGGGGATGTCAGGGGGAGTCACCAAGCAACATTTAAAATCAGACTCAGTGAAAGTCCAAAAGGCAACACAGGAATGTACAGATGGCACTGGACTGGAAAAGAAGTGAACTCGTCTTTCCGAATGACTTGGACATTGATTTTTATTAATCCTCGTTGTCATACAGCCTCCACCCCCAAGCTCTGTCCATGTGGGAACTCCAGGACGCTCCCTCTTTTTAAACAGGCCCATTTTGGAAGAGTAAAGGGGAGGTACTGGATTGCCAGTGCTGCACAATAAAAGCCCTTTTTGAAAGCAGCACTTTCATTAACTTAAAGCAATCTATAGACTTAAAAGCAGAGAGCAGTAAACTCCCAGAAAGGATCATAAAACAGCCAGTCTCAAGTTGGGTACACTTCAGTGCAATTTGCACAAGGCATTTTACTGTGAGCGGTGGCCGGGCCCATCTCCCTCCGGTAACCCCCTGCCCCTTATTCTGAGCAGCTTCTCTTTCTCTGGGCTTGCATGCCTTTAGCGCTCACAAAGGGGAGGCGGTGACCGGGGAGTCTCCGTGGGGTCACGGCTCCCTCCCGCCCTCAGGCTCTCGGCGGGAGAGAGAGAGCGCACGAATTCCAAGCCTGCAAAACAACAGCCTCGGAGCTCCGCAGCTGGGCGGTCGCCGCGCCACGGGCCGCCGCGGCCACTCATGGGTCGCTAGCCTTCTGCGTCCCGGAAGCGCCGTCTGGCTGCCCCAGAGAAGGGTGCGAGGGCTGCGGAGGGCTGGGAGGGTGGGTTCGCGACTGCAAAGGAGAAACTGCAAATCTACCTCCCGTTCACCACCCCCCCTTCCCCGCCAACACACTCTGCTTCCCTAGCGGCCCGAGGGATAACCTCCCTCACGAGTAGGGACTTCTCTCCCACAGCCGAGCTAGGCCGGAGCCAAGCGGGGTGCAGCTCGAGTGGAAGATCACGAGCCCAAAGACTGGAGACCCTCGCTACCTTGCCCCCAAGTTCCTGAAGCCTCGGGAAGACCAGAATGGCAGGGCAGGCAGGAGGGCTAGGGACTAAGGCTTTGCGCAATATAGCTTGTGTTTGGACACCATCATTTTCTCAGATTTGGGGAGGAGGAGATAGTCTAAATTTGCCTAAAATGCTAAGCTTTCGGTTTCCACTAGTTGGAAAATATTTCAACACGCTGGAGGAGTCCCGGGAGAAGTGTGATAAAGGCAAGGGACCCCGAATTCGCCCCTTTCCCAGGCAGAACGTCGCACCGGCGGCCCGGCTTGTGGGCTTCCGGGCCGGGCCTGGGAGAAGTGCAGACAGCGCCTGCGGGTCAACAGCTGGCGGCTCCGGTCAGGGCTCCAGAGCCCGCCCTGCCCTCTGCCGCAGCTCGGACTCCCAGGGCCCGGCCTGACGCCTCGCTGCTAGCGCCCCCCGCGCAGGCCGCGGCCCCTGCGGGCCACCGCACCCGCCCGGCCGCGCTGCGCCCGCAGACCCGAAGTGGCTTCCGGAGCCCGCCGAGACGCCAGGGTCGGGTCCTCGGATCCACCCCGAGCCCTGCGAGGCTACCCCGTCGCTTCGCCCAGAACATCGCTTCGATTTGTCCGCTTCCCGGAATCCTTCTCCTAGGGCCGGGTCCTGCGCGCCTTAAGTCCTTTCCCCCAGATCCGCTTTTGGGGAGAAGCAGCAGGAATTCGGGACTCGCCTGCCATGGCTCCTATCAACTACTTTCATCGCCTACCTAAACGCTTTTCAACCCACTTCGCGTGGGGAGTCGCGCGCGCGACCCTCCCCAAATTCCAATATCTTCAACCCCCCCACCCCACCAAAGCCGTGAACCCCGGATTAAATCCTAAAAACGCCACCAGTTCCTCCGATTCCAGCCTCAGATGTAACCCCGGGCCCCTAACTCCAGACGCCACCCCGCCCCGCCCCTGCTCTGGCCGGGGTATAGATTCGATCCCTAAGCTACTTCGATCCCGCTTCTGAAAACAGCTCGGTTCCTAAAATCCCAAACTCTAGCCTGGCCCTGAAGCCCAGCCCTAATGCACAACAACCACCCACACCCCGCCCCACTCCCAGTCCTAGCCCGGCTCTCCCCACCGCGCCGGAACCTCGGGCTATCCCGCTGAGAGCCCCCGGAAAAGGCGGCACGCTTTGCTCGTTTCTTCCTCAGGCTCTGGAGTCGGGAGAGCCCCGCACGCCTAACCCGAAAGAAACGCAAACTTTGCGCGGCAGACTCGGGACCCTGCCCCATCCCCCTCGGCTCTCTGCTTTGGGGCGCTTTCCTTCCCCCCTTCTTACGAACTCATGCCCCCGTTCTAGGGCCAGAAGGGCTCCCTATTCCCGAACCTCGCCGAGGGCCCCTGCGCCTCCTCACACCTCGCCAAAGACTCCCAACAATCCGCGGAAAGCCAGTAACCCTACAAATTATGGCTCCTCCCGCGGGTAGGGTCCCTGAGCTCGGCCTCTGCGATCCCAGCTTGCCTGGCCCACAGCTTGTGCTCCGCTCTCCCCACGGATCTGCCTGCGAACCCCCACCCTGGCTCCCCAGGCCTGGCGGGACGCGGCCGCGGCTCCCAGACTCCAGGCACCCGGCCGAGTCTGGGGCTGCTCCCGCTTCCAGCCGCTCGAAGGCAGCCCCAAGCTGCTGGCGCAGAGTAAGCGCCGGCGCAGAGTAAGCGCCGGCCCAAAGGGCGCCCGAAGCCGGGAGAAAGAAAGCGAACCTGGAGCCGGCCCGCCGCTCTCAGCCTCGCCCGCGGAGCGCCCAGCCCCGAGCTGCCCTCACCGGGGCTCCGGCCCGCGCGCATGCCCCTACTCGGGTCCCCGGCGCTCCCAGCTCGCAGCTCCCCGCCCGCCCGCTACGGTGTCTTGGGCCCGCGGCGGTCCGAGTCGGCAGCCCCGCTCCTCGCACCCGCGGACAATGCGCGCCCGGCCACCGGCCCGAGCGGGTAGAGGCGGCGGCGGCGGCGGCGGCGGGGCTGCGCGCTGGCCGGGCCCGGGCGCGGGCGGGCCGCGCGGCTCCGGCCGCCTCCGTCCCCGGCCTCGCCGCCACTCGCGCTGCTTCGCTCCGCGCTCTCCCGGCGCTTCCCCAGCTTCTCTGCACGCTCCCGCTGTCCCTCGCTGCTCTCTGCCTCCCTCCTCCCTGCTGCCTCCCTCTCTCTCCTCCCTGCTGCCTCCCTCTCTCCCTCTCTCCTCCTTGCCCTGTCGCAATGAATAATACTCTGGCTTGGGGACTGGAATAAAACACACGCGCTCTGAGGCAGCCGCCCGCAGCAGCAGCAGCAGCAGCAGCAGCCGCCGCCGCCGCCGCCGCGCCGCCGCCGCCTGCAAAAGCGTCTCTGACATGGAAATGAATGACAGCTTACCTGATGCCAATCTTCATCAGACTGACACCGGCGTGACAACACAGCCTATACTTCCCAGCACTGCTCGGGACGTCAGCGGCACAGGGACCCGCCCCCCGGAGCCCCCCCCCCTTCACACACCTCCCCTCTCCTCACCCCTCCTTTCTCCCCCCCCCCACCCCCTCCACTCCCGGCCCCGGCCGCTTCCAAGTCGGAGCAGCCGCTGGAGTGTCTCCCTCTGCTGGAGGCTTTTCTAAGACGCCGGGCGCGGGCCTGCTCCAGCGGCCTGGAAGGCAGCAGAGCGCTGGAGAGACAGCGTCAGACTGCGAGGGTGCCTCGGACACAGGAACGCGGCGGACCCCCAAGGAGCTCGGGAACCCTGCCCCCGCCCTCCAGGCCAAGTCCTCCTCGGCAAACACCCGAGGCCGAGTTTCAAGACATCCTGGGCTCAGGGGCTGGAGATGAGGTGAAATTTTCTGTGGACCCCAAGAGAACTCCCCAGAAATTATGAAACTTAAAACTGGCAAGAAATCCTTCTCTCCACCACCACTCCTCCCCCACCCCTACCCCATTCCTGCCTGGCTGGCCTCATTTTTATGATTGCATTTGAATAATTCTCATTACCCTGGCCCCAGAAAAGTTGCTCAGGTGACACTGGTTAGTTATTCCTAGTCTCAAGAGCTTTCTGCTCTGGGCTTCCTGGGGCGTTTGGTTCACCGAGGGGTGACTGCGACGGTGCGGCAGAGGGACAGATAAAAAGGTGCGGCGGCTTTGTCAGTAAATCACCTCTTTGCAAATGCCGGGCAGGCCTGTTTTAAGCCACTGCTATTTTTATTCTAAAAAGTCGCAGAGGTCTGGGGGTCGGGTAGTGTAATGTAAAGAGGGAGGCCGGCTGGGCGGTTTCAGCCTGGCCCTGCCGGGGTGATTTCCGGGGCGGGGGGGCGGGGAGATTCACCTAAGTGCCTTCTAGGAGGAAGACCAACGCAAGCATGTGTGGTCAGACATGTGCCTTCTTTCATTCCACAAAGATTACGGTCCTACTAAGTGAGTGCCAGGTGGAGACACCCAGCCACCTACAGATGCAGGCTTGCTTGCTTCCACAACTTAGCACATGGCCCTCTGCATAAATGGACAAGAGAACCCCTTCTTCCCCCATGAAATTTGCTTCTTGCTCCCTGTAGGGGAGCCATTTCAGCCACAGTCAGGCATCGATTGATCCGCTGACCCCAGACCAGGCAGGGGGCCTAGACAAAGACACTGATGTAAGCAAGGAAAGCAGAAAGTGAAATCCAAGCAGGCCAGGTTTTGGGTAAAGAATCTGACCCAAGAAGTTGAAGGCTGCCCCTTCGCTCTTTCCAGGCCTCTGGGTCATTCCTTGTCTGCCTTCTCACGGGCAAGGATGAGAACTATTAGCTGTGGCTCAGAGGAGACAGCTGAGACCTTTTTTGAATCACATGCCAGATACAGCAAATACTGTTTGTCCAGATCCTCCCAGTCCCCCCCAGATTCAACTTCCAAAGTTGCCTGTGGAAGAAACTTCACTGGAGCCCCCATCGTAGACGGAGTACTCTCACCTTCACACAGAACCTCCGAAGACTTCACTATGTGTATTCATGTCACCCCAGCCTCTGATCTGTGGTCAGAAACTCTGGCTGCTGACAGCATAATCGCTATTATATATTATATGTTGTATAATAATATAATAATAATGAATGCACTTGCCCTTTTTATGTAGTACAGAAGCAGCCAGATTCTCCAACCCAGAGGCTGGAGGTCAGGCTGCCATAAACTCTCAGAGGGAAACCCTCTTCAGATACAGGAGGGGGAGGGGAGATCCATTTGCCCTGGCCCAGGACGCCTGGAGAGAGGGTTTTCTCTCTTTCCCAGGACTCCTAGTGAGTTGCTGTAGCTTGCAGAGTCAGAGGGGAGAATCAGGCTGAATGTAAATACTTAACCCCATCAGAGAGGTGTCAGTGAGCCGTAAATAGTACTGCAGGCAACAGCCATGCATCACTGATTCACATTTGTCACACCCCACATTTTCTGAAATCTAGTTCGGTGCCCATCTCTTTCTTGGTACAGGAGATCCATTGCCATGAGCTATTAATTTCTGGAGTCTTCTTATATACTGTGATTTCTACTAATACCCTATTGAGGCTTAAAAATGCACATTGTAATTTTAAATAAATATATCTTGCTTTGACTATTTTTGTAATTTTCAAAAGCTTAAAAAAATGATTACCTCAGGCTTCCCTGGTGGCACAGTGGTTAAGAATCCGCCTGCCAATGCAGGGGATGCGAGTTCGAGCCCTGGTCTGGGAAGATCTCACATGCCGCGGAGCAACTAAGCCCGTGTGCCACAACAACTGAGCCTGCGCTCTAGATCCCGCAAGCCACAACTACTGAGCCCGCGTGCCACAACTACTGAATCCCACGCCTAGAGCCCGTGCTCCACAACAAGAGAAGCCACGACAATGGGAAGCCTGTGCACTGCAACGAAGACCCAATGCAGCCAAAAATAAATAAATAAATAAAATAAATTTTTTAAAAAATGATTATCTAAATGTAACCGTTCTTCTTATAATCATTCAAAGCAAATATTTCTCCTGCACCCCCTGGAAGCTCAGCTGTGTGCTAGAGCTAAGGATAAAGGGCAGAAGCAAAGAAGTTCAAGTACCAGTTCCTGTCCTCTAGGAGCTTCCATTCTTGTTGAAGAAGGCAAAGCACCAATACATAAAACATTAAATAATAATAATACAAGAATCCAACAGAAGACATGGCTAGTAAATAATTTGAAAAAGTGAATCGACAATATGTCAAATTCCATGAGTTCCATATCTAAATGTTGGCTTTGTCGGTGAGTAGAGAAGGGATAGAGTGGAAATTAAGTCTGTAGAATTCACTTCAGATATTCTCCCATCTCTCCCCCATCATCCTCTGAGAATGAAGAAGAGGATGGAGAGGGGCACACATGTCATGTAAGTCACCAACCCGTCAACATTAGAACCAAACAGGAGTTCCTACCAATCTTAGCCATCTCTCTTATATGTTGGCTTTCGTAAGGCGTGGTACTGGGCCATGTTCTCACTCTATCTGCACTTGATTTGTCTTTAGTATAAGCAGTTAACAGCAACCCAGGTTGTCCCCTCTGAGCCCTAGACATATATAATCAATGGCCTAACTGAATCCTGTCTGTATCACCCTATGAATACAAATTTAAGACTTGTCTGTATTAGTCTGCTTGGCCTGCCATAACAAAATACCACAAACTAGGTGGCCTAAACAACAGACATTAATTTTCTCACAGTTCTGGAGGCTGGAAGTCCAAGATCAAGGTGCCAAGTGGGATTAGTTCCTGGTGAGACCTCTTTTCCTGGCTTGCAGATGGCACCTTCTTGCTGTGTCCTTACATGGCCTTTTCCTTTGTGTGCACCAGAGAGAGACAATGATCTCTGGTGTCTCTTCCTCTTCATATAAGGGCACCAATCCTATTGGATTAGGGGTCCACCCTTATGACCTCATTTAACTTTAATTACCTTAAAGCTTATCTTCAAATATGGTCACAGTGCAACTTCAACACGTGGGTCTAGGAGAGACACAATTCAGTCCATAACACTGTCCACATGCTTGTTTCCTTTATTCTCAACTTTTTATTATTATTATTTTTATTTTTATTTTTTTTGCGGTACGCAGGCCTCTCGCTGTTGTGGCCTCTCCCGTTGCGGAGCACAGGCTCCGGACGCGCAGGCTCAGCAGCCATGGCTCACGGGCCTAGCCGCTCCGTGGCATGTGGGATCTTCCCAGACCGGGGCATGAACCCGTGTCCCCTGCATCAGCAGGCGGACTCTCAACCACTGCGCCACCAGGGAAGCCCTCAACTTAATTATTTTTGATGAATCTTGATAGATTGTGAGTTCTTTGAGGATGGGGACAGTATCTTATTTCATCTTAGAATCCTTAGAACCTGGTACAGTGCTCAGTCCAGAAAACATATTAAAGAAATACTTGTTGAATTGAATGGAATGGAATTTATCTCTCTATCATCACCCCAGTCCAGTTGAGGGACTTATCACCCATCACCTGGAGTATTTTGATGATTTTCTAACTGGTCTAATGCCTCCAATATGCCCAATACTTCCTATACACTATCACCAGAATGTTCTTCCTAAAACAAAGATTGTCTCACACCTTAGCTCCCCCTCAAAATCCTCAGTCACTTTCCATTGCTTATAAGATTCAGCCTAAAATGTTTAGTGGGCCTTATAGTAAAAAGGATGGCCTTCAATGCCGCATTCCTCAGCATAGCATTCACACTCCTCCTCCTCCTCCTCCTCCTCCTCCTCGTCTGGCCCTGTCCACCTTTCGGGCTCATCTCCTATATTCCTACCTACACCTCACAACTCCACCTTCAGTGGTTCCAAGTGCTGCCCATGGACTTCCTGCATGACAATCCCCTGGGTAACCTCTCCATAGTTCAGGGTTCCTGGTTCCATCCTCGGAAAAAACTGGTCTAGAGAAGGGCCTGGAAATCTGTATTGTTAAAACTGCTGCATGAAGAGAATGAGAAGACAAGCCACAGACGGAGAGAAAATATTTGCAAAGACATCGGGTAAAGGGCTGTTATCCAAAATGTATTTTAAAAACTCTTAAAATTCAACATTAAGAAAATGAACAACCTGATTAGAAAATGGCAAAAGATCTGAACAGACACCTCACTAAAGAAGATATACAGATAGCAAGTAAGCATATGAAAAGGTGTTCAACATCATATGTCATCAGGGAAATGCAAATTAAAGCAAGATACCACTGAATACTTACTAGAATGGCCAAAATCTGGAACACTGAAAACAGCAAATGGGGATGAGGATGTGGAGCAACAGGAACTCTCATTCATTGCTGGTGGGAATGCAAAATGGCGCAGCCACTTTGGAAGACAGTTTGATAGTTTCTTACAAAAGTACACATACTCCTACTATATGATCCAGCAATTACACTCCTTGGTGTTTGCCCAAATTAACTGAAAACTTATGTCCACACAAAAACCTGCACACAGATGTTTACAGCAGTTTTACTCATAGTTACCAAGTCTTGGAAGCAACCAAGATGTCCTTCAGTAGGTGAACAGATAAACTGTGGTACATCCAGACAATGCAATATTATTCAGCACTAAAAAGAAATAAGCAATCAAGCCATGAGAAGACATGGAGGAACCTTAAATGTGTATTACTAAATGAAAGAAGCCAACCTGAAAAGGCTACATATGGAATGATTCCAACTATATGACTTTCTGGAAAAGCAAAACTGTGGAGACAGTAAAAGGATGAGTGGTTGCTAGGGCTTAGACTCCTCTGTGGGGAGGGATATGAATAGATGGAGCACAGAGGATTTTTAAAGCAGTGAAATACTTTGTATGATACTCTAACGATGAATACATGCTCAGTATACATTTATCCAAACCCACAGAATGTACAACACCAAGAGTGAGCACTGTTGCAAACTGCGGACTCTGGATGATGATGTGTCAATGGAGGTTCCTCAGTTATAACAAATGTTCCACTCTGATGGGAGATGTTGATAATGCGGGCGGCTGTTCGTGTTGGGGGGAGCAGGGATACAGGGGAAATCTCCATACTTTCTGGTCAGTTTTGCTGTGAACCCAAAACTGCTCTGAAAAATAAAGTTTATTAATTTTTTTTAAAAGCCACTGTGATGGAGAGGCTTGGACACTTCCATCCTAGCCACCCCTGGCGTTCATGGATAACAGAGCACACCACACGCTCCCAACCCTTCCTGCACTTGCTCACGCTGTGCCTTCAGCCTTGACTTTTCCTTCCCTCTTTCCCTACCTTCCAAAGTTCTATCTGCTGTTAAGACTTAACTGAAATATCACCTCTTTTCAAAACGTCCTTGGATTCCCTGGCAGAGAGCACTAGCTTTGGAATCACAGGGACCTGGCTCAAATCTCCACCCTGTCACAGAGTAGCCCAGTGTCTGGGGAGTTCCTGACGCTCTCCAAGTCTCTGTTTCTGCTCTTGTGAAATGAGGATGATAATCGTATCCAATTCTTGAGCCCATAGGGATTAGGTGAAATCATGGAGGCAAAGCGCTCAGCACAGTCCCTGGCACATGGGAGGCTCTCTAATTAACAGAGCCATTAGATTTAATGGACCTTTCCCAGGGTTTCCACAGCACCTGCCTGCGTCTTTATTATAAAGCTTATTTAATTGGCCTGAGGATGGGAGATAGCGTTTACTGAGAATGCTGTGACAGGCTCTGAGGCTGTAAACACAGATAATGGGAACAAGGAAAGGAGGAAGGGGGTGCTTACTCTTTACCTAAGGCCCCTTCCTGACCCTGAAACCAGGTGGGACTGTGGTGCTCTGGGCAGCCAGGGCCAAGTGAGGAAGATCCCATTCCTGATTAAATGCATGAAGCAATGTCCCTCGGAGGCTGGGTTTGGGGACCAGAGCAGTGAAAATTCAGATGCTATAAATCCTCTGAAAGGTAGGGCTCTAGAATTGTGCTCCGAGTTGGAAGTGGGGATGTCGAGGCCCCTTGTACATCTCTGATTCATTTTTTTTTTACCCTGTGAAAGCCTCTCTGGGTATTCCATTCCATTCAACTCCCACCCTCTGAAGCAGGGGGACTGCAACCTGTCCTCTGGGCACAGATAGGCAGCTAATTGGGTCATGTCTCTAACCAGCTTCTCTAATATCGGAGCAATATAGTCCCCAAAGCCTTGCA
The DNA here is from genome assembly GCF_949752795.1 of Hyperoodon ampullatus. Classification (NCBI taxonomy): domain Eukaryota; kingdom Metazoa; phylum Chordata; class Mammalia; order Artiodactyla; family Ziphiidae; genus Hyperoodon; species Hyperoodon ampullatus. The sequence continues at coordinate 90,273,989 of NC_136920.1, forward strand.
AAAAAAAAACCCATCTTTCTTATGGTGCCAATGTACATTTGGGAAGATTCTTCAAGCACTGTATCCCGCCCTTGCCTTATTCTGCCAATCCCCACCCCTAACACACACACACACACACACACACACACACACACACGAATATAGAATATATACGCTCTCAAGGGAGCTTCAGCCTTAGCTCCAGATGAGAGAGTCTGTGGGAAGCAGGAAAGGAAAGAGAAGAGTTTGGAGTAATTCTTCATTTCTTTCCAGGTTCCAGCAAGGAGTGGACAGTATCACAGCCAGTCTGAAAGAACTGAGCAAGAGGACTATTGAGAGAGAGGACATCTGGACTGTAAAATGCTATGATGATTTCCAAAAATGGCATCCCAAGAATTTGGTCTCAAAAAGTTGAGAAAGGAAGATACAAAGCCGTGCTGTCCCACATGGCAGCCACTAGCCACCAGAAGCTACTGAGCACTTGAAATGCAACTGTGCAATTAGGATGTGCTGTAAGTGTAACACCCATAATGGATTTAGAAGACAGTATACAAAAGGGTGTAAAATATTTATTGATAATTATTTTATATGTATGAGATATTGCAATGGTAGTATTCTGGATACATTACATTGAATTAAACAAAATAGGTTATTAAAATATTTCACCTGTTTCTTTTACCTTTTTAATGTGGCTATTAGAAAATTTTAAATTATTATGTGACTTGCATTCAATTTTTATTAAAGCCTTTTTTCTGGGCTTCGGTTTTGCCCTGGTATAAACTGTGTCTAGATGCTGAAACCTTTATCATTGATCATGTATCACTCAGACTCACCAGCTCTTCAATCTACTCTGCTTCCTGCCAACACCACCCAGGACAAGCCGAAGGGTGATGGGGTCGGGGGAGGCCAGCAGGACATTCAATGCCTCTTCCCTCAGACTGCAGAAGTTGCTAAGATCTCCCCTCCTCTGCCCCCAGGGTTACATGGAGTTTTGAAACATCTACTCTCTCCAAAACAAAGATCTATTCTCCTACCTGTACGGGAGGACCCAGCCCTGAACCTCTCATCCCCCACATCCTTTTCAACCACCTCGTCACCATCACAATTGTCACCTCTGCTTTCACCGTCCTCTCCCTTGGCTCCATCCACATCCTCACCACCCTCATCATCACCACCTCTCACAGATCTGCCCTGCATTCTTCAGCCCATCCAATGGACCATCCCTACCCTGTCTCCAGGGATGACCCTATCCGTATTTGTTGCCTTTGATGCTGCAGCCGATCTCTAAGCCCTCCTGAGCTGAGGATTGTGCATGGTTGGACACCCGTCTTCGTTCTGGTGACTGGGACCTACAGCAGCCTGACTGCAGGGCTCAGAGGACCAAGCGACAGCTCTGGGAAAGGGGGAAGTCCACAGCCCTGGCAGAAGCTGGTCATGTCTCATCACGTTGTAGGGGGAGGATGACGAAGAGTGGTCTAGTGAGAGAGCAAGATACCCAACTTACCCAGCACGGGAAGCATGGTTTGCTCAGCAGAGAAGAACAAAAGCAGGCGGCGCCAATAATAATAATAGCCAATATGTATTGATTATTTGCTCAGTGCCAGACTCCATGCAAAGTGCTCAACATGCAAAGTCTCATGAGATTCCCTCAGCACTCCCGTGAAGCTCAGGTAAGGAGAGTAACTTGTCACCAGGGGTGGACTCAGGCGGGCTGCCTCTGGAACCCACACTCCAAACCACGGTCCTGCATTGCTTCTTCAGAAGCATACATGGTCACTCCCTCACTCCCTCATTCACTCGCTCATTCATTCTTCTTCAGCATGTGTGCACTGAGAGCCACTAAGAAACGTGCCAGCTCATTGGTTCCCATTCAGCATCCAGGCTGGCCAGGCACATCCTAAGCCCTTGGACTCTAAAGATGAACAAATCACCCTCCCTGAATGCACAACGATCTTGTTCAGGGGCCAAGAGAGAGGTGGAAAGCCTAACTCTGTCTTCAGATCCCTCTCCCATTCTGCAGGCAGAGAAAATGAGGCCGGGTAGGAGGGGCAAGGAAAGGGTGAGCTTCAAGTCTCTCCTGACGAAATGGGGCCAGTACGAGTCAGCTTGGATTCTCCAACCAAACTAGCTTGTCATCCAGCCCCACCCTTCCCTGGAGATTCTGCAGACATACTGTGTCACTGCTTGGCTGCAGGTCCTCTTGACAGACTCAGCTTGGCTTCTTCTGCTTTACACCCCACTGGCAGCTAACATAACATGCAGTGAGAAAGGCCACACTCAAGTCAAAACTCATCCTCTCCAGAAACTACGTAATTCGGATACCCATGGCCTGGAACCTTCTGAATTAGTATGCTCACATTTCCACTATAGTAGTATGCACTGAAATGCCACTTTTTTTTTTTTTTTTTTTTTTTTTTTGCGGTACGCGGGCCTCTCACCGTCGTGGTCTCTCCCGTTGCGGAGCACAGGCTCCGGACGCGCAGGCTCAGCGGCCATGGCTCACGGGCCCAGCCGCTCCGCAGCACGTGGGATCCTCCCGGACCGGGGCATGAACCCGTGTCCCCTGCATCGACAGGCGGACTCCCAACCACTGCGCCACCATGGAAGCCCTGAAATGCCACTTTGTACATGTTCTTAAATTTCAAATATGTATGCATTAGCTCCCCAAGCAGATTTTGAACTTTTTAGAAGCAAGGAGTGTTTCTTTTATATTTTATCTTGTTCTTCCCGATCTCGCAGCCTTTGGTAGCAACCTCAGCCTACTTGAATTGCCTAATAAATGCTGATGGCTTGATGTACTGTGTGCAGACATAACTGTGTGTGTGTGTTTGTCTGTCTGTCTGTCTGGGTAGCATCCTGAATCCGTATGCATAGCAGGGGTGTTTGTGCATCCAAGGATCAGTGTGAGCATATGCACATGTGTGTATATGAATTCTCCAGCTATTACAGTTATGGAAGCTTAGACACACATCAGCACAATCCATCAATTTCCAGACGTTATCTCTCATGACAATTTCCTGCCAAATCTCTGAGTTGCAATTAAGAAAGTAGATAATTTGAAACATTTTCCTCTGCATGTTGAGATGGATTATAATCCTGATTTGATAAAGACTCTTAATGACTCATTAGCCACCCTTGGCTTCTCCTAAGGTCAGCCAACTTCCCAGGCACTGGGAGGCAGCAGCCCTCAGGCCATTACATGTTATTGCTTCAGTGGCACTAAAACAAAAAGACACGACAAAGGGCCTTCCCTGGTGGTGCAGCGGTTAGGAATCCACCTGCAAATGCAGGAGACACAGGATCGATCCCTGGTCTGGGAAGATTCCCACATGCTGCGGAGCAACTAAGCCCGTGCGCCACAACTACTGAGCCCGCGTGCCACAACTACTGAAGCCTGCGCTCCTAGAGCCCGTGCTCCGCAACAAGGGAAGCCACCGCAATGAGAAGCCCACGCACCACAACAAAGAGTGGCCCCCGCTCGCCGCAACTAGAGAAAGCCCGCACGCAGCAACGAAGACCCAGCGCAGCCAAAAATAAATTAAAAAAAAAAAAAAAAAGACACAACAAAGCCACAACCACCCCACAGCTCTTGAATTCTCTTTTCTTCAGCTCCTAAATTTGGACGTCGATTTTCTTTTCCTGGCTTTGAACAAAGCCTCTAACTTCCTGACAAACAAATGCTCTCCCCAGAGTCTGCCTGCGGCCAGAAGTGGCACACACAGAGCGCTGCAGCCTTCCCTCTGCTTGCGTAGTGGTAGAGGCTGTCACTTCTCCAATCACAATGTTTCCTAGGAAGTGATCCCCAAGACCAGAGGGTGGGGATCTTGAGAGCAATGAAGATTTCAAGTTGTTTACAGGTGATGACCACAGAGCAGCCCCCTCCTGCCTGGGCTGACCAGGGGTCAGGAAGTAGAGAAGGCCATGAGAGGGTATGGCCCCACCCACTCCCTTCCCTCCTGGCAGAGAGGCACCCCCTTCCAGCCCCGGGCTTAGATAATTAAATTCCTCATAGAAGCCAAAGCCATGGTTTCCCTTGGGTCACCCACTCTAGAATTTAAGAATCTTGACTCTCGGAAAGTTCTTACTCATGTGTGGACTTGTGTGGACATGTGTGCAGCACACACACACACATACTCATCACAGCTGAACATGTAGGACACACCCCCACGCATCCACAGAAGCACAAAGGCAGCACGCACACGTGTGCAAGGACTTCTCAGAATGGTCCCTGACCCTGAGATCAGGTAAGGGAGTAAGGAGGAAAGGGAGGCTTAGTCAGTCAGCAAATATGTATCTTTGCTGCATGACTCTCATGCGGCAGGCACCGTGCTATAGGATGGTACAAATAGTATGGATAAGCTGGTGGTGGTCCAGCATAGCTGGACCAGGGGCTGCTGCATTCTGAGCTGGAGCAGGTGGGAGTAGCACTGGTGGTCACCGGCAGCCTTCTGAGCTCTAATTCCCTTCCCGTCCCTCCCCCGTGTGTGCTCTCACCCCTCTCCCGCCCCACTCTCGCCCTGCGCCTTCGATCCATGTGACAAATGCTCTCTGGGCAGAACCCCTGTGGCTGTCTTCTCTGCCACCCACCCCTCCTTCCTTCCCAATGAGTCCAGGGAGATCTGAGCAGCGGGGTGATGGATAGCCCTGTCTTACTGTTCCAGACTCCGAATCCACCAGGGCCTGGGAGAGCTGTATAAATCAGAGCCTGGGTTGGGCTCTCACCAGCGCAATGACTCCACAAGAGGAATGGAAGGCGCAGGACCGTAAAACTGTCTACGGGCTAAGTTGTTTCATTGCAAGTCAGGGCCAGGGAGAGAAAATGTTTGGTTCTTGGGAGACAGACTCATTTGGAGAGGATGGATAAGCTGGTGGAGGGAGGTCTGTGTGTCTGGATGCCCAGAGAGAGGGAGGCCGAGAGAGGTGGGTCCCACAGGAGGACCCAGGATGGGTCATCCCTCATCTCTGTGTCCACCACGCATTCTCACCATCCAAGAGGGGTGGCGGATACTCATGTCCCAAACGTTGATAATGTTTGGAAAACTTAGCCGCTAGTGGGGATGGAAGGTTCTCATCCAGATGGCTGGCAAACCATAACTGTCCTTCCTCTGAGGTAGGAACAGCTCTTGGGGGCGTGGGGCGGAAAGCACTGCTGGGCATGGCTCTAACCATCACTGTGATCAGGAGTCATTCTGACTTCATTCACTCAAATGTTTACTGAGCAACCCTGAGTGCCAGGCACTGTGCTCCATGCTGGGGCAAAGCCTGCTATCAGGGAGCTTGCCGTCAAGTGGAGGGACAGGGAGGGACTCATAAAGCAATGGCACGCACGTCATTATCCTTTATAACAGCACCTGTGACAAATCGCATTTATTGATTTGCTTACTGTTCTCCCCTCATTAGACTGGAAGCTCCTTAAAAGGAGAAAGGAGGGGGAACCAATATCTGAGGGCCAGTTATATCTCCTGTTACGCACTGTAGTCACTTCATCTCCACCATCACGCTTCGTGGTGGATTTTATTATCCTCCTTTTACAGATGAGACGATTGAGGCTCAGGGAGGTTAATTCACTTGCCCAAAGCGAAAGCAGCGTGTGGGAGAGCTGGGACTCCACCCAAGTTGGCATGTCCCCACACCCTGCTCAGGGTCTCCCCATATTGTGCCCTCAGCCCCTGAAGCAGTGCTTAACCCAGGATGCCATTGATTATACTAAGGAGGGAGACGTTAGGAGGAGTGTGCTAATGCTGGGGGGGGGGGGGGGTGGGAGGCGGGGGAAAGGGTCAGGGAGGACTTTGCAGAGGAAGAGCTTACTGAACAGTTTTAAAGAACAAATGGAATTAGCCAAAATGACAAGGGTAGAAAAGCCAACACACAAGTGACATGGAGACATGAAAGAGTGCTGTGTGTAATGGCCACCTACTCAAAAGCCCCCTGCTTCCCATGAGCTGCCCTCGTCCTCCCATTCCAGGCCTGAGAAATGGGGGCTCAGCAGTGACACACGGGGCTTCTGTACTACGGAGTGGAGTGTTTTTGTTTTGTTGGTATTGTTGGTATATTTCCTGCGACCAGATGATAAGATCCAGGTCGGATCCAGTCTGCTTTGCTCACAAGTATAATTCTAACCCCAGCGTGGTGCCTGACTTATTTTGGAACGAGTGACAGAGCTGCACCAGGAAAAAGGGGAGTGTTCCCTACATCCCTGCCCTCCCTTGAGGCTGGTATAATTGGGCGAGTCTGGAAGCCCCTCCTGTTTGGGGTCACGAAAAAACATTTTAAGACCAGACAAGCACCAAGGTGGGACCAAAGGAGGTGAGGCCCAGGGGTCTCGAGCGGCTGGCAAAGGCCAGCCCTGGCTCCTCCATCTTCTCTGCTTCCTTCTCCAATTCAGGAGCCAAAACCAGGCTGTGAGCTGAGAGGAAGGGGCTGCAGAGGAGACCGTGAACCTGCCCCTAGTCTTTGGCCTATGCTACAGGGACAGCAAGAGTCCTTGCGAGGCAGAAGCCTGAGGAACCCCAACATTCAAGGGACAGCACAAAGAAGAGGAGCCAACAAGGGGAACTGAGGAACTGTGAGACCCAGACAGACAGCTGGCCACCCACCACCTTCTTCGCCATTGTAGAGGCATCACCCCAGGGAAGCCTAACCAGCCTACCCTCTAGAAACTACAAAGGTACTAACCAAGCACAAGAGTGCGAGAAGGAAAATAGAGGATTAGAGAGTTTCACAATTATTTTTTTAAGAGAATGAAGAGGGAAGAGTGGTAACTGGCTCAACAAAGAGAGGAATCACAAGCCAAGGGTCTGTGGGGACGGCCGATCCACCCTGCAGAGCCCTGAAAGGTTCAGTCCTTGGAGGCACCAAGCACCTCAGGGCCAGGGTCGGATGCCTGGCTGGACAGGGGGCATCGGTGGAAAGACTGTCTATAGAAGGGGTCCTCACTCTCCCCACACGGCCAGTCAGCCATGCCCTTTATCCTCCAGGAAATAAGAGGTTTTTCCCTTTGGAGAAACTAAATAAGAACAGTATTGGACTTGGGAACACCAAGTATGGTGGAAGGTGAAGGGGATTAAGGAGAGGTGACCTTTAGTCCTTTCCCTGGCCTTGCTAACAACTCTCCCATACCACCAGCCAGTAGATTGGAAGATTTTACTTTGAAGAACTGAACAGCCCCAGCGAGAACTCCAGTTAGTGATATCCCAAGCTCCCTCAATAAAAAGATTCATTTTCCACCCCATCACCCTACTTGAAGCCAACAAACTCTGGCACTTACAAAACAATCTTCCAAAATCAACTTCTAGTGCCTCTTTCTTAAATATGAATAAACAGTTGAGATTCATCAGTTATTTAAAGAAAGCCTCAAATGTGAAAAAAGAAGCAAGCAAACAGGAAAAAAGGAGATCTAAGTTGATAGTTTGCAAAGAACAAAAAAAAGTTCAAAAGGAGCAATAACACCAATTCTGAAAGATAAAGGGAAAGGTTGTATTCATAAAATAAGAAGAGATTACAATGAAAACGGAAAGAAATAAATTAAAAAGCCTCTTTTAAATTAAAAATATAATTAAATTTTTTTCAAAAACTCGTAAGTTTAGAAGACAAAACTGAAGAAATCTTGCACAGAGGGAGGAAGCAAAAGGAAAAAAAGATGACTAGGAGAAAAACAAAGGATTAGTCTCCTGATTAGCCCTGCACAAAAAAATGAGAAAAAGATAGATACCAATCAATGCCCGCCACCATCATCATTATGACATTTTAAATCACAAGGAATAAATAAAAGTTTCTAAAATTTCTAAAAAGAAAAAAAAAAAAGGTAAAAGAAACACGAATAAGAAAACATCAACCTTCTTCAAAAACATCAGCTTTTAAAAATACCTTCTAAAATCTGAAAGAAAATATTTTTTAACCCAGAATTCTATACTCAAATAAATTATCAGTCACATACCAGAGTAGTATAGAGATGTTTTCAGATAGCCAATGACTCAAGACAATTACCTCCCAAGCACTCATTCTTAAGAAGTTATTGGAAGATGGGGTTTAGTAAAGTTAGATGATAAAAGATGGAGGATTCAGTAAATAGAGGATCTAACATGAGAAGGCAGTAAAGAAAATATTCAAGAAGATGATAAAGGGAAATCTCAAGATGACAGCTATCCACTATTTCAATTCCAAAAGCAGCCAATCCAGTCGGAGCAGAAAAACAGAAAGTTCTTAGAGGGATAACTATATGGAAAAAAATGGAACAAATGGGTTTGAACGTATGGAGCATAGTGTTGACAGGTACATAGCAGAATTGTTAAACCATTTAAAAAATTAATTATAAGTACATTTGGACATCACGTCAATAAAAAAGGAGGCAATTATTAACTACAGGAAAAAAAAAACAAAGAGCTATACAAAAGAGGACACATGATCACAGTACACTACTTGACTCAGGAATAAATAATATTTGCATAGTCATTAATATATAAACACAAATATCAATTTAACAAAAAAGAAAATTTATGTTGGAGAGATAGAAGGAGGGGAAGTGTAGGGATGAAATTGCAGGAGAACGGTGTGGGAGAACTAAGTTCTCATCTACCATGGTAGAAAGTCAATATACAATTTCTAAAATTAGTAAATCAAGAAATAGCAATACAGGATATTATTTTAAAACATGGCAATATATACAAAAGAGAAATAAGCTATAAGAGCTGAGGGTGATTGCCCTGGAGAATGGGAGTGTGAAGGAGTGAAGCAAGGCAACTGTTGATTTCTAAACTACGTACATGTATTCTTTGATTAAAATAAAACTTAGGGCTTCCCTGGTGGTGCAGTGGTTGAGAGTCTGCCTGCCGATGCAGGGGACATGGGTTCATGCCCCGGTCCGGGAGGATCCCACATGCCACGGAGCGGCTAAGCCCATGAGCCATGGCCGCTGATCCTGCGTGTCCGGAGCCTGTGCTCTGCAACGGGAGAGGCCACAACAGTGAGAGGCCCGTGTACTGCAAAAAATAAAAAAATTAAAATTAAACATTTGAAATAGGACCTTTATTACTCACACACAGTCCATCTTAGATCCTCAGGTTGTGAGATCAGATGAAAATTTGGTGCCAAAGCTCTGATGAAAATAAATGATGCATATTTACCTGAGTGTCTGCATATATCCAATAGCCTTCAAAGGTTAAGAAATCTCATCCTGGCCCCCCATTGTGGACATTACAGGCAATTCTCAAACATTCCGTGATATTTCATGTCTGTGCATGCAGGTCTTTCCGGTTAGAATGCCTCAATGAACAAACGTCCCAAGCCCCTAACATGATGAACTTCACTTCAACCTTTAAAACTCTTCTAAGCCACTGCCTCTTCTAGAAAGTCTTTCCTGATGCCTCTTCCCCAGAGCTCCTTTTCCCTCTTTTGGTCTACTTCTGACTCTTCTGTGTATACATCTAGCAAAGCATCCATCACCCTGTGTTTCAGTTGGAAATAAGCCAACTCTCCAACAAACCTGCAATCTTCTCTACATTCATCAGCTTATGCTAGTTACACTGCAGGATAAGCAACCACAGAATCTCAGGCACTCACTGCATGAAGGTTTATCTCCCATCAGGTTATGTGGCAGCTGTGGCTCTGGTTCCACTCCATGTCTTCTCTCCAGGTGGGACCCAGCTAGAGGTGCACTCCTATTCTGGACATGCCACTCTTCTGGCAGATAGGAAAGAGAAAATGTGGGTGGGACCATAAAATGTCCCCAAAAGCCTCTGCTCAGAAGTGACTTATATCACTTCTGCTGAAATTTCATTGGCCAAAGCAAGTCACATGACCACGTCTGATGTCAATGGCACAGACAAGTATAATCCTCTCACAGGGAGGGGCAGCAAACTGGGTACAATAATAGCATCTACTACGGTCTCCTTGGTGGGGTCCACATCTTATTTTTGTATCCTGGACCTAACACTATGCTTGGCACCAAGTAGATATTCAGTGCATTTTCATTGACTTGAACCGAATTATCAAATATACAAACCTGAGAATAGAAGGAGATTTGGAAAAGGGAAAGGGCTGACGTACAAGCTCGTGGTATGCAGAATAGCACTGGACTTGGAATCAAAAGACCAGGTTCCAAAAGCCGTGACACCTTTCTGGGCTCATCTTTAAAATGAAGGAGATGACCTAGAGGATCTCTAGGGTCCCTTCCGGTTCTAACCTTTTAGGAGTTTGTAGTGGGTTCCTTAGTACCTGCTTGCCAATCTGCCAACTTCTATTAGTCGTGGTGTCAAGGCCTACAATTGGAAAAAAATAGGCTCCCAGATCACCTCATGTGTCAAAACTGAAAATTCAGCCATGTCTATGAAAGAAAATAAAACTATACTTCAAAAATGAGTATGTTTTCAACAAAAATATCGTGGCAAATGTGTTTTGTTTTTGTTTTTTTTTTTTTTTTTGCGGTACACAGGCCTCTCACTGCTGTGGCCTCTCCTGTTGCGGAGCACAGGCTCCGGACGCGCAGGCTCAGTGGCCATGGCTCACGGGCCCAGCCGCTCCGTGGCATGTGGGATCTTCCTGGACCGGGACACGAACCCGTGTCCCCTGTATCGGCAGGCGACTCTCAACCACTGCGCCACTAGGGAAGCCCAAATGTGTTTTTTTAAATAAACCATTTTCTGTTTTGAGCACATTGTTCTAGGCAGCAGGATCTCCAGTTATGGGAAAACTATCAAGGCACTGCAGAGGGGGGATTACACATCTCAATGCATCAACATTGAGTTCAGGTTCACACATGGAAATTGTCACATCAGTTGAAACTATCTCACACATAGTAGGAATTCTATGTTTGTTGAACAAATACATATCTGTCTTGGTTGGACTTTTTGGTCTCTGAAGCTATCATTCCCAGTCTAATTTATCTTTATTTCTGTATGTTTGCACTTGGTCTTTTTTAAAAAAAAAAAAAGCTTTTAGAAAAAAATTAATCTAGAAAGTGTTGAGAAATCCCGTAGCTAATGGTTGATGTACTAAGAATTATTTAACAGGCTGAGTCCTGAGCCCTGTGTTCTCATCAGTAGAAGGCGAATGCTGTGATGACCCTGTTTGATTAGAGAAATGTGTACCCTTAAGTTTCCACCCATAAATCATGGATGCCAGCACAGGTATCCACCACCATCAGATAATAATAACAACGTGTACATAGCATTTACTATATGCCAGGACCATTCCAAGTTCTTTACATATACCAACTCGCATAACTACCAGAGCAACCCCAGGAAATAGGTACTGTTATCTCCATGTTACTGATGGGGGAATCAAGGTACAGAAAGGTTAATTAACCCATCTAAGGTCATGCATTAAGAAGCAGGGCTGGGTTTTGAACCTAAGCAATCAGGCTCCAGAGTCTGGGCTAAAGTCACTTCTACTTTATTCTGCCTGAGGGTGCAGTATTCTGCCAAGTAAGTTGGATCCATTCCTGGATACAGGTGTAGCCTGAAACCATCAGCATGCCATCACCCTCTCCCTCTTAAAGACCCTCCCCATCCTACTCCTGCACCAGCCCAGGAGACTGTGGTTTCCACCCTCAAATTGTGGGTGCTATGAGGAAAGTCAGGGTGAGTGAGAGTGGCTCCCTCAAATGCCAGAAAGAGTCATTTTTTAGGTGGATGCTCATCTATCCTCATCCATCTCCAAGTTCCTGGACTCCATGCCCCTTGCCTGGATGAATATAAGGAAAGGTAGCCTCTCCCTGGGACAGCTAGGTCTCATTTCTGGTGGCCACAGCACTGCAATCATCAGGCAAGGCTCTTTCCTGTAAAGACCAATCAATACTGCTCCATCCCACATCCCCACCATTTCCTGCTCCTCAGTCTATAACTGCTATTGATTACAGCAGAGCTGGGAAGCAAATGCCAAAATATATCAATCACCAAGATGGCAAAGAGACTTTATTAAAACCATTACACCTTCTTCTACCGTCCTGCCCACCGCAGCTTCCTTAGCCCAGTGGCCATTTCTTTTGGAAGGTTTCCAAGAACTTTGCAGACATGATCTGATGGCTGGTGGAATTTCCTCTATTTGGGGAAAATTTAGACCCAGAGAAGGAGCAAGAACAAGTCCCCTGGTGAGAAGATGGAAACCAGGTGTGTGAAAATATGTGCATGTGTCTGTGCAGTACGTATATGAAAATGTGCACGTATGCGTGTTTGTTTAAAGAAAAACCTAGAACTTAGTCACATTTCAGAAACGCTTTGTAATTATCGCTGAAATTTTTACCAGATTCCTTCTGGTCGCTTAATGTCCTTCACTAAGTGGTTTAATTGTGGAACTTCACTTTATAATTGGGTTCATTTTAATGCAGAAAGAGGTAGATTTGCATAAGCAAATGACAAACAGTTAACAAAATCCATTAGCAGAGAAGGAGGCAGTCAAAGAGCCACGTACCTGGGCTTGGAATCAAACCTGTTGAGAGGAAGTCCCTGCCCCAACCCAGACCAGTTCTGCTGCCCCTAAGCAGACAGAGGGGAAGCAGAAAAAGCATTTCAAGTGCTTTACTGATTATCAGCACGAGAGGAAACCAGCCCATGTGCAGCAGACACAAAATGAGGAAGAATTTTTGCTTGTCCAAAGACCTTTTCTTTGCAAGGAAACCCAGGCAAGGATTTTTAAAGAATCTCCAACTTTACACAGATCTTTTTTTAAAAAAAGATTTATTATTTATTTATTTATTTATTTTTGGCTGCATCAGGTCTTAGTTGCGGCTTGCGGGCTTCTCTCTAGCTGTGGGCGTGCAGGTTTTCTCTCTAGTTGTGGGTGTGTGGGTTTTCTCTCTAGTTGTGGTGTGTGGACTCCAGAGCACGTGGGCTGTGTAGTTTGCAGCACACAGGCTCTCTAGTTGAGGTGCGCGAGCTCAGTAGTTGTGGTGCGCAGGCTTAGCTGCCCAGTGGCATGTGGGATTTTAGTTCCCTGACCAGGTATCGAACCTGCGTCCCCTGCATTGGAAGGTGGATTCTTTACCACTGGACCACCAGGGAAGTCCCTATACAGATCTTTGACAACTCTTTTTCCGGGTTTCTGAAAAGAGCACTGGACTTAGAGTAGAAGGGAGTATGAAGACCCGACTTCCAGCCCTCATTCTGTCACGAGCTAGCAAGGAGCCTCCTGTCGAGAACCTCAACTAGATCATACCTGAATGTTTATGTGTCTCAAACTCCTACTATCATCACAGGTAACTGACAAATTTATTCATTCATTCAAAAAATACTTATTGAGCCCTTGCTATGAGCAGGTACTATAGAAATTACAGAGACTCACAAGGAGGTGGGGTAAGGACCAAGCTGAGGGACATGCAGATAAGCAATAGACAAGGCCCTGTTCTCATGGAACTTACGGTCTGATAGAATGTTATGAACTGAACTGTGTCCCTCCTTAAATTCACATGTTGAAGCCCTAACCCCCAGTGTTACTGTACTTGGAGACAGAGCCTTTAGGGAAGTAATTAAGGTTAAATGAAGTCATGAGAGTGGGGCCCTCATCCAATAGGACTGGTGTCCTTATAAGAAGAGTAAGAGATATCAGAGCTTTCTCTCTCTCCATGCACACACAGAGAAGCGGTCACGTGAGAACACTGGGAGAAGGGGCCGTCTGCCAGCCAGAAAGGGAATCCTCACCAGAAACCAACCCTGCTGCCACATTGTCTGGGACTTGCAGCCTCTAGACCTGTGACAAAAGAAATCTCTGTTGTTTAGGTCACCTACTCCGTGGCGTTTTGTTATAGCAGCCCAAGCAGACTAGCACATACTGGGGGCCGGGGTTGGGGGCAGAGGGACCTCACCCAATTCTAGGGATGAGGAAAGCTTCCCAGAAGGACTGGCAAAGGTGGGACAGCTGCGTGGATGGAGCCTGTCGTGTCAGAGAAGGAGTAGCAACAAGGCTGAGGAGGTGAGGGGAGGCAGCTGGGGGAGGTTTCACGAGCAAACGTGCCCCTGAAGATCTGGAAGGCCGAGAAGCTGCTCTACGTTTGGAAACTTAGGACCCACCTCATTGATGCTTCTGATTCTGCTGAAAAAAAAAAAGAGACAGCTTGGGTTCTACAGGCACGAAGAAGTAGTTGGCTTTTCTTGCCACCCTTGCTAGTGAACTCTCTTCGGCATGTCTGCATATGTTCCTCGTGGAAATGCTTTGCTGTTTTGTCCATAAGCTTCCTCCTAGCTTTTCAGAGCATCTGCTGGGACAGTTCCCTCTTCAGGCGCTTGCCTTCAATTCTGCAAAATTCCTTTGCTTTTTGTTCATAATTGCTAGTACTTATTGAGTTAGCTAAGGCTAACTGTGTACCAGGCCCTGTTTTAAGGGCTTTATGTGTATTAGCTCTTTTAATCCTCAAAACCACCATATAAAATAGATTCTATTAACTCTAGTTTATGGATGAGAAAGCTGAGCACAGAGAGAATAAGACACTTGCCCTGGGCCACTCAGCTAAATGGAGAGGTCAGGATTAAAACCAGGGTAGTCTAGCTTGGGTGTCCATACTCCTAACCACAAAGCTATACTGTCTTTGGGGGGTGGGGGGAGGACAGAAAAACCAGGACTCAGGAAGTTTCTCATGGCTAGTTTAAGTGCCAGAGGTCCTTCTGACTCCAGACTTTATGCTCTTAACCTCTTGAGGGAATGGAGAAGAGGTAGAAAGGTTTGAGAGTTACTCCAGAAGGAAACTAGGTAGACTACCATGGAGGAGTTGAAGAATAAGGGAGAGGGAGACAGAGAGAAATAGGAGGTTGGGGTGACACCCAGGTCTCTGGCAAATTGCACAACCAAACCTTCATCATCTTGTGCCACCTTCTGCATTATTCTTTCATTCATTTAACAAATACTTAGCCAGAACCTACTATGATTCAGGCACTGGGCTGGGAAAAGAGGAGCAGGTAAATACTGAGAATGACCATGACACTGCCCCTTCCCATTGCCCTCATCCAAGGAGCTCAAGGGCTTTACATTCTGGGGGAGGGAGCTGATATATGAATAAATGCAACAAATTATCACAGTGTGATTATATGTGTCTGTCAGTATATGTCTTTCTATCCATAGAGCATTAAAAGGAGGATAGCCCGTCTCTGCCTAGACGTGTCAGGGGAGGCATCACTTTGAGGAAGGTGCCATTTGAGCCTGTTGTGAAGGATGATGGGATTACCCTAGGAGGGTAGCTGGGCTCCTCGGAGGGTCCCTGGAGAGTATGTCATAGATCCCTGAATCCTTGGACACGGAGGCAAAGAATTAGAGAATGTGAGCAGTGAGGGGAGCCTTAGAGGGCATCTCGTTTCAGCCCTGTGTCCACAAACGAGCAAACTGAGCGGGGCCAGCCCTGCAGGCACAGTCCCACGAGTGCGGCCCAGCCTTAGTCCCAGCCCCCCGGGGTCCACGCAACCGGTCTGTAGCCGTCAACAGCCAACAATACAGCGCCAGTGTTCTGGGTTTTGTGACCCAGGGGTTGTGGAGAGCAAGGGAGAGGGAAAGGGAGACGGAGAGGGGTCAGGAAAGTCTCCGCATCCCTGGTCTGCACAACTGGAGACAGTTCTAAACGCCCACCTCTGCCTCCCCCAAGGCCCCCCAGTCCTGGCTTTCGAAATTAGGCTCTCTTCCTCAGTTCTGTCTCTCTCTGCTACCTGCTCTTCCAGTTCCACACCTTCCCAACACGTACTTCAGCTGCAGATTCTCTTTTCAGCTGCCCGCAGCGAGCCCGGCTCCCACCGTTCACCCCCAGCCTCGCCTGCTTCCACGAAGGTCAAAGCGTTGCCGTTCAGCAATCTGCCAGCAGGGGGCAGTCCTGCAGCGAGTCTCCATCCTGCCCCGAGCCTCCCAGCCCCCAGCACGCCCAGTCACAACTCCTTAGAGATGCAAATTGAGAGGCAGCCTTCCTAGCCCGAGAGGGCTGCTAATTCTCTGACGAGTATGCAGATTTCCATCCTGCCTTTGCCTGGGTTTATTTGTTTTACTTTGCAATAAATTTAATACAGATTCCCTGAAGCAGAGAGGCAGATGGACTATAAACTCTGCATTTTGAGCAGCCTCAGTTACTAGGTTCGTGTGGGTTTTGATCCCTGTTTGAATTATATTTATGAAATTTGACATGGATTTGGGTCTGGGGTGTGCTGGCTCCTTGGTGCTCTGGAGCTGCTTCTAGGGAATTTACAAGGGTTGATTTGATTATGGGGACTTTAATTTCTCACAGAGGCTAACAAGGAGGCTGAGAAACCTGGCTGCTGTATAACAGGAAGAAGGGAAAACAAGACAGTAAGTTGGGTTGCCCCACTATAGACAGTGTCAGTACTCTTTTCTCATGCCCCTTGCAGGGCCTTAAGTCAGACACCCCAGGGACCATGTGCTGAAGCCCGTGCTGACCCACGGGGAGGGAGGAGGAGGGGTCGTGCAGTGGAAAGTGCCCACAAGAAGCTCAGAGTCCAGGAAAGAATCAGACGCACATATGGGCAGACAGAACTAAAACATCTATGAAGAGATATTAACAAGAATGGCACATGTTAGCGTTGTATAACAATGTAAACTGGGCATGAGGGGATCTGACAGAAGGGGGGACACTGCAGCTCATCCCTCCTACTAGCCCCTGGGCCCAACAGGGCAGAGGGCATCCCTCTCCCCTCCCTGCTCCCTCTCAGACCACTAAAAGAAAGAAGGCGCAGTGAAGAAGAGTGCAAGCCGGGTTCTTGCCCCAGCTTCTGCGGTTACTTCTTTGTCCAAATATTGGGTAATATGTTTCATTTCACCGAGCCTCAATTTCTCTGTCTGCAAAATCAGAATCACCTGATTGTCAAAAGGACCAAGGAAGATAACTTGGGTAAGAATGTATGTATGCTGCGTTGGGTCTTCGTTGCTGTGCACGAGCTTTCTCTAGTTGCAGCGAGCGGGGGCTACTCTTTGCTGTGGTGCGCGGGCTTCTCATTACGGTGGTTTCTCTTGCTGCGGAGCACGAGCTCTAGGCACACGGTCTCCAGTAGTTGCAGCGCACAGGCTCAGTAGTTGTGGTTCACAGGCTCCAGAGTGCAGACTCAGTAGTTGCGGCACACGGGCTTAGTTGCAACGCAGCCTAAATAAATAAATAAAAAGAATAAATGCTAGACTCCTTAGCCATGCATTCAAGACTGCACTCTCTTAAAAAAAATAAAGAATGTGTGTATGCTGGAAAGGACTGGAAGGTAAACAGTCTGTTAGAGACCGGGCCATTTTCTCCATTAGGAAAGGATCACTGATTAGAATGGGAAGGCCTGCGGCAGAGGGGAGGTATGAAGGGAATTCTGCAAACTTGTCTCGAGACCTGGAGTTGGGCGCCACAGCCCAGACAGGTACAGAGGCCAGCTCTCCAACCTGGTCCTTCCACTCACCTGCACGCAAAGCCTGCCCATGAGCAGAGGCCTGGCTGGGCCACCTGAGGCGGTGCCAGCAGCAGGAGACTCCAGGCATTGTTCCGGGGAATTCTGAGGGCCTGGACCACCAGCCCGAGCTGGGCAGGGAGGTTGGGCCACAGACTCATCTTCCCCGGGAAACCCCAGGGTCCCAGCAGAGCCAGCCACGGGGGAGAAGGAAGCGCCCTTGCCCTGCCTCCCTTCTCTGCATCCTTTATCCAGAGGCTGGGGCCGGGAAGGGAGCCCGAGGGGCCTGAAAGGAAGCTACAAGAGTCACTGAAGCAAAGGGACAAAGAGAAAGAAGAGGGCAGATAAAGGAGGAAGGATGGAGCCCAGGATGTGTCGACGTGTGTTCCTCACCCGTTGGGAGAATCGCCAGAAGACGGGCAAAGAAGTGAGAGGCGCGCAAAGGGGACAAGAGAAGAAAACGGCCAGGCTTTGCCGGGGGGGAGGGCAGCTACCGGGAGGTGGAGGTTGAGATTAAATGGAAATGAGGGGCTTGGTCACCATGGAGAAAGAAGCTGGATGCTTTGGCAGCAGTAAGTCTATTAGGAGGAAAGGCTGGGAGGATCAAAGCCGCTGTGGGTGTGTCTATACACACAGCGGGGTTGGAAAATAACCAGCTAATTCAGTCCCAAGCAGGGGGTGGAGGGGCAGGGGGTGAAGACCACCGGTTGAATGGTTGAATTCTCTCCAAAGCAGCAATCCTCTCCCACTGTCACTTCGCCATCCTACCTGTTCCTCTGGCCTCAAGAACACACTAAATTAAAACTGTTAGTTGTCAAGATTTTGTTAAACTTGCTGACCCTACACACACACACACACACACACCACACACACACACACCAGTGATGTGTATGGCAAGGAAAGGAAGCCCTAAGTCCTGCGGCAGCGATAGAGGAAGGGAGACAAGGCTGAGGCCAGGAAGGGGCGGGTGTGGATGACGAACACAGAAACTAGGATAACCAGATACCTCAATCTTCATAGAACCTCCTGAGGGAGGAAGAAGTCAAGCAACTACAGGCCACAAGGCCCAGGGGCTGGCCACACTCCTCTCCAGATTGTGGTGGGGCAGTACCACCCTTAGACCCACCACCCCGTCTCTGCCGGACCCTGCTCTTTAGAGGAGCCCGTGCTGCCTCTCCTCCAGGGCACCCCTCCCCAGGGACGGGGCAGGAGTCCTGCTCCCCCTTCTAGGTCATATTCCAGGTACCCAGGCCAACCAAGGGGTGAGCGTTGGAGGGGGAATGGGGGGTTATGATGAAGACACACCTTGGGACGGGGGCCAAGGGACATGAGGCTCCTGGAAGAGCAGGGCGATGCTGGTGATGGGAGCGGGGAGGCGTGCTCGGGCCGGGCATCCCCATGCACTCGTGCCTTGGCCCTCGAATGTCAGCGGCTGCCCTGAGCAGTGGGGAGCCTGGCTTCAGAGCTGGAGGTGAGGAGACTGAAAAAAGTAAGGAATCCAAGATTGCTGAAGGTTCGAAGCTTCCAGAGAAAAGGGAGCCAGAGGAGGAGCAATCAAATTCTGGGCATGTGTGGTAGAGGACAGTGGAGAAGAAGAGAGCCATAAGGACATCTCCTGTAAGATTCGGTACATGCTCAGACCAAAAATCATTCATTGTTTATCTGCTATTCAGATTTGACAGCTTGTCCTATATTTTATCTGGCACCCTCTCCTTGAAGCCGGAGGGGCTGGAGTGGTGGCCAGGAGGCTATGTCACGAGTTGGATGAGTACAAGGGGATCTTCATAGATCTAAGAGGTCAAAATCTTCCTGGAGCTAAAACATGCTAGAGAGCCTTAACCGTACAGGGTCAGATTCTTCCAGCTATGATGGGTTGTGAAAGACCCGGTCATTTTCGAAGGCCCCTCACTATGTAGAGAGTATGGCCAAATCCTCTTTTCTCTGTCAGTGACTTTGAGATGGAACCAAAATCCAAGTAGTAGACAACTGAGTCCCCCAAGGAAAAAAAACATCTCTTTCTGCACCTACTGGAATCCCAGAGGCTAACTAGATTCAAACTGATAAGAAAGAATTTCCTCAACTGAGAGCATGTTGCCTCAGTGCTTCATGTTGAAAAGGGGGACTCTGTCAGCAAAAGAGGAGTGTAATTAACTTCTTGCAAAAGTTTACACAATTCTACACTATTTTTACCCTAAAATTCTCCTACTACAACTGATGCTCTTTAAAGTTCTTTTCTGAATTTAACCTCTCTGATGCTACATTTCAGGAAGAAGGTAGATAAAGAAATACATAAATTAATAATGATCCTATATTCATTTTGAACTCAGTTATGAAAACAGAAGCAAAAGAAATCAATGGTTGCCAAATGAAAAAGGATGGATTCAAAGAAAAAAATTTTTTTAATTCCAAAAAGTTTTACAATGGTATGACAAACAATAGAGAATATACAATTAAAACAACAATAATAAAGAAGCATAACAGCAGTCTCCTGTTAAGTAATTGGATGGGATTCATCAGGGCAGCAACTGGTGCTGGGCATTTTTTAATTTTCTACCTGGTGGAGGTTCGCCTCTCCCAGTCTCAACAAAGAGATAAACTACTTGTCAGAGACAAGGCCGTCACAGAGCAAAATTGGATTCTTCAGTATTCGTTTTCCTCTTTGTACCTCCTCCCCAAAGAAGAAAATCTGATCATCTTTTTTTTTTTTTTTTTTGATCATCTTTTAAAAGGACCCAAAATCTAGAAATGATTCCCTCTGTCCCGGAGGATCACTTGATTGCATCATGCAAAGGGTTAATTGCACCATGGTTCATGCCGGGGAGCAGGTTTAATAAGAATTACTAATTGCCTTTCCTTATGAAAGAATCAACTTTGAAAAGGCAAAAGACAGAGGCAGACCCAGGACTTAAACAATGCATCTGTGGCCAGGAAAACCCAAATGGTACCATGGTGCTTTCAACAAATGAAAGTCTCAGAAATTCGAGTCCAGAAGAACAGTGGGGCCCAAGCACTAGGAGAACTACATAAAAAAGAACCTGCAACTGAGCAGTCAGGGCTACATGCTCCTCCACAGCAGTGATTTAGCTTTAGGAAAACCACAGGATGGTTCAAACTGGACTAATGTTGTTAACTTAAACTTTTTTTAATTTTAGAATTTTGTTAGCATTTAATTAATTCTTAGTTGTGAAAAGCTACAAACATCGGGAAGTCATACCTACTTTTTTGTTTGTATCTTTTAGGCTACATTATGATACAAAAAATTTAGGTCCATATTACATGTCTGAGAGAACATTTTTCCTCTTTGAGAAAGGGCCTGAACATTAATCAAATATGAGTAACAGTGGTAGAGTGGAAAGGCTTTGGCCTGGAAAGTCAGAACACTCTGGGACCTGATTCTAACATAATTCACTGGGCATCTGGGGCAAGTCTGTGCCTTTTCACTTTCTCAGGGTTGTTATGAGGATCAAATGAGATAATGGATGCGTAGTAACCATTTAAAAAAGTGTTGCTCAAAGCATGTGAAAAGCATTTTCCATAGCATCCTAATAAAATCTAATTTGAGATGGATAGTCCTTGGATTTGCCTGCTTGAACTCAGTGAGATTAAGAGTGTTGCTTCCAGGGACTTCCTTGGCAGTCCAGTGGTTAAGAATCCACGCTCCCACTGCAGAGGGTGCGGGTTCAGTCCCTGGTTGGGGAACTAAGATCCCGCATACCACATGCGGCAAAAGAAAAAAAAAAAAAAGTGTTGCTTCCATTGTGATTAACCTAAGAAGACTGCATGGAAGAGAAGGAAGGAGACAGAGGACGGAGCATGCACTGAGCCTGCTGGTACCTTGCGTAGCTCAGAGATACAGCAGGGCTGCCCCTCCAGCCTTGTTCCCTGATGGTGTTGGCGGGCCCTGCTGCCCTGTTCATGCCCAGCTCTGCTTTCTTTGTTCTCTTGCCTTCCAGAACTCCCTTCTGTGTCAGTCTGGGAAATGAGACAGAAAAAGTATTACTTAATGGTGTCTGGGAAGAGTTGTCAATGTTTCCTGCTCTGGTCCTTGCCCAACTTTCCAGTCAGCAGTACTCGAGGTTGGACCCACCTAAGTGAAGCCCAGGCAGGTCAGTTCAGTCGGAAATTCCAGGCATTGAGTTCTCTGAAGGAGAGGAAGCAGAAGTAGAGAGGAATGGGGGGCATGTTGGCGCCAACTAAATGTTTACATTTTTTGGAAAATGGACACAAATAAAAATTAGTGGCATCTTAGTAGAGAATCTAGACACTAGTGGTTCCCAGACTACAGCAGCATTTTTGGTCATTATTTGACACCAAAAGGTAAGAGGCTGCTCAAATATTGCTTTTTCTTTCTTCTTTTCTTCTTCTTTTTTTTTTTTTTTTTGGTATTTTACCCCCTAGAGCGTGAATTATCCATTGTCTTAAAAACAGAGAATAAAACACAATTCCTTTTTATAAGTAAAAGCAAATTCAATATACAATAAAATACCATTTACAATAGCAACAAAAATTATTTTTAAATAGTCTAATTTTTTTTTTAATTTGTTTTTGGCTGCGTTGGGTCTTTGTTGCCGTGCACAGGCTTCCTGTAGTTGCGGCGAGCGGGGTCTACTCTTCATTGTGGTACGCGGGCTTCTCATTGCGGTGGCTTCTCTTGTTGCGGAGCACAGGCTCTAGGAGCGCGGGCTTCAGTAGTTGTGGCACGGGGGCTCAGTAGTTGTGGCACATGGGCTTAGTTGCTCTGCAGCATGTGGGATCTTCCCGGACCAGGGCTTGAAGCCGTGTCCCCTGCATTGGCAGGCGGATTCTTAACCACTGCGCCACCAGGGAAGTCCCTTAAACCCTATTAAAGAATGTAAAAGGGGCTTCCCTGGTGGCTCAGTGGTTGAGAGTCCGCCTGCCGATGCAGGGGATGTGGGTTCGTGCCCCGGTCCGGGAGGATCCCACATGCCGCGGAGTGGCTGGGCCCGTGAGCCATGGCCACTGAGCCTGCGCGTCTGGAACCTGTGCTCCGCAACGGGAGAGGACACAACAGTGAGAGGCCCGCGTGCTGCAAAAAAAAAAAAAAAAGAAAGAAAGAATGTAAAAGAAGACCTGAATGAATGGAGGAGTCTATCCTACACATGGGAAGGATGACTTACCTCCGCACGATGTCAATTCTCCCAAAATTAACCTGTAAATTTAATTCATTCCAATCAAAATCCCAGTAGATTTGTCTGAGAGTCAGGGCAAAAGAACACCTGACAAACATTCTAAACCTGTGAAGAAGAATAAAGGTCTGCTAATGCTGGTTTAAAAAAAAAAAAAAAGAGCAGGAAGAAGGAACATACCATTCCAGACATTGAGAAATATGACAAAGCCAGAGTTATTCAAACAGTGAGGTACCTCAACAGAAGAGAGAAATGGGCCAATGGGATGGAAGAGCAGCTTATATGTGCATGAAAACTTGGCGTGTGATAAATCTGGCATCATAAATCATGGTAAAAAGATGAGTTACTTCATACATGGTAAAATAAATTTGAATCTATTTCATTACTGAATGAGAAAATAAACTCTATACAGAGTCAATACTTCAATGTCAAAGGTAAAATCATAAACTAATAGCAGAAAATATATGTTAATATATTGTGACCTTGAGGTGGGAAAAGAAACCATGAGGAGAAAAATGGGTGGATTTTACAACACAATTAAAGACTGTCATTCAGTGAAGTACACCATCGATAGAGTTAGCAGATGAGTACTGCCTGGAAGAAGACATTTGCACTAACAAATGTTCAGGGAATCCCAACAAATTAGTAAGAAAAAAAGAGGAGATAATAGAAAAATGAGCAAAGTATAGGTCTACAACTAGGTAGTTCATAGAAAGGGAAATCTAAATGGCTAACAAGTCTTTGAAGTGATGCTTAATTTCACAAATAATATGAAGAACACAGAAGAAAAATAAGATATCACTTTACAGCTAATAAATTAGTAAAACTTAAAAAGTCTCATAATACCAAGTGCTGGCAAGGATGTGGAGAAACAGGAAAGCTGATGAATGTGAAAACTGGCACAGCTATTTTAGAGAGCAGTTTGGCAGGGCTTATTGAAATGAATACTGCTTGGAGTCCAGGACTCAGCACTGCCACTGCATGGGTACACTCGCCCTGGAGAAGCTCTCACACAGAAGCACTAGCAAAGTACTAGTGGCCCCTGGGTGTCCATTACCAAGGGAACGGAAGGGGAAATGGTGATGTCTACAGATGGCAAAACTCTGTGCAGCGTTAAGACGGAGTGAAATAGATCTTCTTAAAGCAACAGGGATAGGCCTCCAAACCGGAGCCAGGATGGTGGGTGGGGAAGAGGATAGATTTATAGCACAATACTATTTATGTAAAGTTTTAAAAGACACAAAGGAACCCCACATATGTTTCAAGGATACATATGTGGGTGAGTAAACTTTTGGAAGGTGAATTAGAAGGACACACATGACAGTGGATACTGGGGTGCTCCACCCATAGTTCTCTTCAGGGCCAATGTGCCCACCCCCCAGCTGTTGGGGTGTTAGTGCTGAGGCTCAAGGCTGCATCCCTCAGGGGAGCTGCCTCACCCGAGGTTAAGCCCCTTCTAGGGGAAGTGATCCATGACTGGTTGATGCAGGGTTACAAAAAGACCCTTGGGAGAACTCCAAAGTGTCCTGCCAGGTCCAGAGCTTGTGTGAGCTCGGCTGAGTCCTCAGCTGCAACCACAGCGGGGATCAGCTTTGCCAGCAGTCCCATCCTCCTGCCCTCCCTTCCTCACAAGTGTATCTCCCAAGAGCACTCCCTAACAAACCTGCGTGCAACTCTCCATCCCAGAACTTTCTCCGGAGAGCCCTAGCCAAGGAACACATTAAATAATCAAGAGTGGGACCCTTTAGTGTGGCGAATGGAACAGAGATGGGGATGGGGGAACAGAACGTGGAAATAAGAATTCAGTAAGTCAATGAGAGGTCTCAGTGGACCGGCACTGACAGCAGACCACGGAATGAAGACTGTTGATCGACTCCATCGTGTGCACCCAGAGCCTAAAGTGCAAAACCAAAAAATTGAAAACAACATCTGCCTGTGGACAGTTCGCACACTGCCCCCTCCCTGATCACTTTTCTCTGCAACTAAACACCTGCCTGTGGGCCAGTGGACTCAAAAAACAAGGGAGGTAACTGGGCGAGGTCTTACATTTTCTTACCCTGGTAACCAGGGGCATCCTAGAGAACCAGGAAGCCAGGGACCCCTTTGGCTCAAGTCTATCCTCTCTGCAAGGAGCTGTGAGAGAGCTGCATCCTGCCCACAGGGGAAGGCGAGAGTCAGTGTGGTTGCGTGTGTGTGTGTGTGTGTGTGTGTGTGAGACAGACAGACAGGGACAGAGAATGTGTTTTCACCTCAGGTTTGCACAGCCCAAGATTCAACAGAGATAAAGGTTCTATTTTTTCCATTCACTCCAACACCAGATGGAGCAAGAGATCCTTATGGCACTCGTGGGGAGGGGGCTACTTACGTCTGGGGGAGCAGCTCTGTCTGCCTCTGCGCCACATGCCACACTGACTTGGGCTCCTGCTCTGCCTTCTAGCCCCCATCCTGCTGGCCTCTCCCTTCCTCTGACTCTCCCGCTTGATATTTTGCTGTGCCAGAAACTTGTTCCCTTCCTTGGGTGATGACCCAGCTCATCTCCTCTCTACCCATCACCCTACCCCACATCTCCAGAGTCATTTGCCCTCTTCAGGGTCTACATGGGTCTCCGGGTAAACTTCACACGCCCAGACACCGAAGGAAGAGAAAAACTCCTGCCACAGCACTCATCCGCGCCCTGGGAAGAGGCTGTGTGATATTCAGGAAGGCCACTCAGTGGCTGACCAGAGGCTGATGTACCCAGAGTCCTCTGTCCCTCGTTAAAACAAACAAACAAACAAAAACCAGAGGACTATATTAGAAGGAGTATAAGTAAATTATAATGTGAACTCACCAACCCACCCTTTTAGTAAAATGTATTGCATTCCTGCTATGTAGCATCTAAGTATGTTTGGAAGGCAGGGGCTTCCAAAATGAGTAAGACACAATCCTTGGTGTCCAGGAGTTTACAGTCTGGTAAAAAGGTAAGGCTCACACACAAATATCTATGAATGTAAAGTGCAACATGGTAAGGTCACTGAGAAAGTTACCCCCAAATGCTCTGTGTGTTCAGAGTGGGAATGCTCACATTAGAAGGAAGAAGCAAAGGTTTCCTGGGCCATATAACTTTTGAGATGAGGGACTTCCCTGGTGGCGCAGTGGTTAAGAATCCGCCTGCCAGTGCAGGGGACAAGGGTTCCATCCCTGGTCCGGGAAGATCCCACATGCTGCAGAGCAACTAAGCCCATGCGCCACAACTATTGAGCCCACACGCCGCAACTACTGAAGCCTGCATGCTGCAACTACTGAAGCCCGTGGGCCTAGAGCCCATGCTCTACAACAAGAGAAGCCACCATAATGAGAAGCACGTGCACCGCAACGAAGAGTGGCCCCCACTCGCTGCAACTAGAGAAAGCCCACGCGTGCACAGCAACGAAAACCCAGCACAGCCAAAAATAAATAAATAAAAATAAAAAAATAATAATTCTTGAGATGGATTGCAATTGATGGAGAGAATTTGTTATTAACATAATTTTCAAATTAATTTTAATGCATTTGAAAAATACATTGAACATTTTAAAAAGATGATCAACAATCTTACTTCTTTTTTTAAAATTGTAGAGAGTAAAAAAATCAATATTCCCTTCTCACCCATCCCATTCCGTTCCCCGCAACTAACTATTTTAACAGTTTGGCGTGTATCAGCCGTAATCCTTAGATTTTCACAGAAAGAGAAGAAGAACAGTATCACAGGTAAAGAACAGGAGTAAGAAGAGAAAAGGCAAGTCATGTGCCTGGAGTGTACGGCAAAAGAAGAAGATGAGAGAGGACAGGGTAAGAGGAGTTGGAGTCTTGCTGCAGAGGGTCCTAAACACAAGAGTTTGGAATTTTGGACATTATTCAATAGACAACCTCAGATAAGAAATGGTAAAAGGAATTAGGGATTTTTAACTAGAACAACAGAAGATCTAGGAGGCTCATGGTAGCAATACTTCAATTATATAGAGTGCTATCATGTGGAAGAGAGATTAGGCTTTTAATGTGAGGATCCATAGGTCAGAATTTGGGTCAAAAACTGGAAGTTTCAAGAGCAAGATTTCAGTTCTATGTAGGAAAGGACGTTCTAACAAACAGACCTGTGCAGTAAGGGAATGGACGGCCAGTGAGAATTCTGCCCTCTCCATGGAGACGCTCACTCAGGCAGAGGCCCGATGAGTCGTCACTGTGGACAGAGGACTCATGTATCAAGCAGAGAGCCGGTCTGAAAAACCTGTAAAGTCTTTTCTAGTGTTAAGATTCTACAGTAAAATGGGGAAGCAGTGAAGGATGTTTAAGTGAGGGGTTAAATAATTAGAGCTGTGCTTTAGAAAAACTCATCTGGCAGAAATGTATAGATTGGGTCAAAGTAGAAACAACCTTAAAACGGATGAGCATGAGGCCGATGGAACAGCTCAATAAAAAGCAAGCAGGGGGCTTCCCTGGTGGCGCAGTGGTTGAGAATCTGCCTGCCAATGCAGGGGACACGTGTTCGTGCCCCGGTTCGGGAAGATCCCACATGCCGCAGAGCGGCTGGGCCCGTGAGCCATGGCCGCTGAGCCTGTGCGTCCGGAGCCTGTGCTCCGCAACGGGAGAGGCCACAGCAGTAAGAGGCCCGTATACCGCAAAAAAAAAAAAAAAAAAAAGCAAGCAGGACTCTGGTTAAACATGGTGAATTAGACATCCTTGTTTATCTATTCTCCCTTGTAAAATCCAACTAAAATGACAGTAAATAAAAAGGACACGAACCCACAAAGACAAAGACTATGGAAGAGGAGCCAACAGCAGATGAGAGAGGTCAACAAAATCGGACTTGGAGTGGGAAGCACTGGGAACCTCTGAGGGCCACAGACCTGGGTGAGGCTGGAAATGGGCAGCCAAGTAACTGCCCAACATCCCAACCCCACCCTGATCCTCAGCAGATGAGAGGACCTCCCTGGAGGGACTGAACTGGAAGAGGTCCACATGCAGGGACAGTAGTCACAGCTAAAGGTCAGGTGACGGGCCATTCAGAAATGGGGGTCAGGGGGTGGGAGGGGAAGGGAAAGATTGCATACTGAGAGGTGAGATCCCATGGTCCCCTTCCCTGGCTAGGCTCCCAAAATGTCAGCAGCCAGGCTTATACTCACCTCCTCCTTGGGCAGAAGACTAGAGAATTCCTTTCTTGGGAAACTTACCAGCTCAGGAGAAAAGACTAACCAACACTGCTATTTTGAGAGCCCCCAATTAAATGGCCAGATCCCTGCCCAATCACTCTGCCACAAGGTCCACTAGTCACAAGACCAACCCCCCGCCCTCCACACACACACAGAATCTCTATCTGATCTTTAGGGCATCATTTTTAAATATTAATTCCAGGCAATGAGTACTGAACATTTGCGAGAAATCTCTACCATGAAAGACCTAATGATCAAAATACAGGAACTTTGAGGAAATAGACAATGCAGAAAGAAGAGGAAACTTCAAAAATAGAATAATTAAAACTTACGAGAATCAAGAGATGACATTGTATTCATAAAAAAAGAATATGATGCTATGAAAAAGAAGAGAAAACAAGAGCCTTTTAATATTAGAATAAAATATCTAAAATAAAATATTAAATAGAAAAACTGGAAAAACGTTAAGAAGCGCTCATAGAAAATAGAGCAAAATAGAAGAAAAAGGATAAGTACATTTGAGACTCAATTTAGAAGGCCCCAAATCCAGCTAATAGGAATTCCAGAAAGAGAGAAGAGAGAATTGATAGGATGAAATTATCAACAAAATATCACAAGAACATTTCCCAGAACTAGAGGCCACCGTTCCCTAGACTGAAAGAATCTCTTGGGCACCCAGGACAATGAATGAAAAAGCGACACCAAGGAATGTCACCGTGAAACTTCAGAAGGTCAGGGATAAAAAGGAAATCCTATTTGTGGAAGCATTATTCATAATAGCCAAAAAAGTGTAAACAACCCAAATATCCATCAATTTATTAATGGATAAACAAAATGTGGTATATCCATACAATGGGATATTATTTGGCAATGAGAAGAGATGAAGCACTGAGTCATGTTACCACATGGAGGAACCTCGAAAACCTTCTGCTAAGTGAAAGAAGCCAGTCACAAAAGGCCACATATTGTATGATTCCATTTACATGAAATGTTCTGAATAGGCAAATCTATAGATCAGAATGTAGGTTGGCAGTTGCCTAGGGCTAAGGAGCAGGGGCTGGCCGTTGAGGGGAATTGGAGACTGACTGCTAACAGGTACAAGACTGGTATTTTGTGGAGGTGATCAAATGTTCTAAAATTGATTGCTGAGATGGTTGCCCATCCCTGTGAATATACTAAAAGCCACTGAGTTGTACATTTTAAATGAGTGAATTGTATGATATATGAATTATATCTCAATAAGGCTGATATATTAAAGAGAGAGAGGATGAAAGAAAGAAAGGAAAAAGAAAGAAGAGAGGAAAAAGATTGCATGAAAAGGAATTGAAATCAGAATAGCATTGGACTTTCTCAAAA
This sequence comes from Hyperoodon ampullatus, assembly GCF_949752795.1. NCBI lineage: Eukaryota > Metazoa > Chordata > Mammalia > Artiodactyla > Ziphiidae > Hyperoodon > Hyperoodon ampullatus. The sequence goes on from NC_136920.1 coordinate 90,302,978, forward strand.
CAGGCTTAGACACACACACAAAAAACTGGTGAAATAAGATCTTCAACATTTTGAGGGAAGATGGGTATATATTTTTGAAGTATGTATTATATACATTCGTTTCCAGATTATTTCAAAACATATATATTCTTTTTCAGATTCTTTTCCATTATAGGTTATTGTAAGATATTTAACATAGTTCCCTGTGCTATACAGTAGGTCCTTGTTGTTTATCTATTTCATAGTAGTGTGTGTATGTTAATCTTGAGGGAAAATGACTTTTAACTAATATTTCTACACCTTGACAAATTAGGAATCAATTATAAAGTTAAACAAAGACATTGCCAAAAATGCAAATACTAAGAAATATTTATTTCCTTAAATCCTTGCTATGAAGGTTTTCAGAAGATTTGAATTTCTTCAAAATAGGCAGTAAACTCAGAAAGAGAAAGACCCGGGATCCAGGAAATAAGGGGCTCAAGCAGGAGCGGAATGAAAGGAATTCCCGAAATGTTGACACAAAGACGTGCCACAGGCCTAAAGCTCGACCTGTCTGGACTGGAGCAGGAAAAAGATGCTGTAGCTGGCATCTGTGCCGGAAAAATAAAACGAAACTGAACTGACAGGGAGCTGATGAATTATCTGATATCCATGGCCAAACTGGAGGAAATTTATAGTTCTCCTAGAATGTTTGGGGGCAGAGCTGTCGATGAGTACATATAAAACTCAGCAAATTTTTTAAATGCCAATATTAACTTTAAAAATAAAACATACGGGCTTCCCAGGTGGCGCAGTGGTTGAGAGTCCGCCTGCTGATGCAGGGGACACGGGTTCATGCCCCGGTCCGGGAAGATCCCACATGCTGCGGAGCAGCTGGGCCCGTGAGCCATGGCCGCTGAGCCTGCGCGTCCGGAGCCTGTGCTCTGCAACGGGAGAGGCCACAACAGTGAGAGGCCCGCGTACCACAAAAAAAAAAAAAAAAAAAAAAAAAAAAAAAAAAAAAAAAAAATAAAACATACAAGAAAGGAAGTGTAATCATAGTACACGACATGGCTTAGCTACAAACAACATTTCCATAGTTAAAATACTATAAATTCTGAACATCAATTTAACCAAAAATTATATCATAACTAAATTAGGAGGCTTAAGGGAGGAGAAGCATGTATTTATGTGTGTGGAAAGTGTTAGAGGGTTAAATGGTCATCGTCCAGATGAAGAAGGCAACAATGACTCAATACTGTAAGGGAAATTTAATTTTAAAAAGGTAATGAAGTCCTGAGTTAGAGTAGTGGTTGGTGGGGATGAATAAGGAGATGGATTAGAGAGAGGTGGAAGCTGGATTTGTGGGCTGATTAAATGGAGAGCAAAGGAGAGGGAAGAATAAAACTAAGAAAAAACAGACAAAATCACTCTGGTTTTAAGCCTGGTTAGAGTAATGGTGGTGCTGGGGAACAAAGCAAAGCTTGAGAAAGTTAGCTGCTTGTAAGGAAGGTAGAGGTGGCCTCAGCGGTGTTCTGGGAGGTGGGGTCCCTTTGTCTGCACCCTCTGGTGCACTTCTGTGGCTTCTAAAGGTACAGTATTCTGATTACAGTTGTCTGGCAAACAGAAGCTGAGAGGATCTTAAATGTATAAGATTCTGGCACCAAAGGGGGTCTTAGAAGTTCCTGAAATTAATTCCTTTGACTTTTAGCTAATCAAATCAAAGCCCAGAGAAATTAAAATCCAAGGGAAATTGAAATCGAGTTTCAACCAAGTAGTAGTGGTCAGCCATGGTAAGAACTCTAGAGAACGTAAGGAATTGAAGACCAAGAGAAGGCCGTTACATTTGGCAATTATGTGATCACTGAGGAAATAAGCACCCTGGGGCGGAGCGGGAACGGCCAGAATGCAGGGGGTTAAAAATTACGTGGGAGCTGAGGCAGTGGAACCTACCTGAGTGCCTAGCACACACTCAGGGCTCCCCAAGTATTAGTTGTTATCTCTTTTTCAGAAAAACATGATTAAAAAAAAAAAAGCTAGTAGCTGAGTGAGGATAGTTAAGTATCAATACTTAAAGGTGTTTGGAAAAAAAAAAAAAATGTGCATCTAGACTGAAGTGAAGGCCCAGCAAAGACAAGTGACTAAAGGAACAGAGAAAAGCAACAACTGCTGGAAGTGAGGGCCAGAGAACCTGGGTGGACATTAATGAAAGACCTAAGTGCAACGATTAGTTTTGAAAAAGAGGGCAACACCAGACTAAAGGGGAAGAGAACATGATGGGGAATATCCAGATGAATTTCGAGTGGGAAGAAAGGGATATTCAAAACCTAGATCAGATGATCTCTTTCTCAGGAAAACAGGAGGCATAATTATCAACTGAAAGTGGGTGTTTGAAGGTATGAGCTTGAGGAAGATGGAAAAGCTTTGACACAGTGGTTCTCCACCGGGGGGGATTTTGCCCCCTACCCCGGAGGCCCTTTGGGTTAGCAAGGTCTGGAGACATCATCTGTTGTCACCATGGGGAGAAGGTGCTACAGGCATCTAGCGGCATCTTGTGGAGGCCAGGGCTGCTGTTAAACATCCTGCAATACACAGGACAGTTCCCCACAATAAAGAATTACGCTGCCCCAAATGTTACTCGTGTCAAGGGCTGAAAAACCATGCTTTAGAACAACTATTGAGGGAATTGCACTAAGAAGTCAACAAGAAATGGGGAGGAAGATGGCTCAGCAGCTGCACGGGCCAACCCAGCTTAAACAGCATAAATTTATGGTGAATGCAATTGGTTGGGGTTTTCTTTGTTTTCTAGTTACATTAAGCAGAGAGAACTCATATAAATAGAATGTCTCATTGTGAAGGGCTTTACAAACATGTCGTAAATCAATTACTAATGGTATAAATATCTAACATTTATTACCTTAAACAAATCTTTGAGGTAGGCAACTTTTTTCTGATTTCCAGATGAAGAAACAAACACACAGGGAGGTTAAGTAACTTGCCCAGAGTCACACAGCCAGTGCAGGGTAGGGAAAGGATTTAGACCCAAGTAGTTTGACATGAGTGCTTGTATTCTTATCAGGATGCCATGCTGCCTCTAGGTGACCTCAAACATTGCTTCCACTTCTCATTTTGACACTCTTCGAATGACCTCCCAATTCTGGAATGTGGGTGTCCTAGCAAGGCGTTTCTTTTGACAGCTCTGCGCCACACACATTATCTCCTTTCCTTATCACACAGGATCCAGTTATTTCAACAATCCAAATCCTTGATGCTAAGGGCTAGGAAGGTGGTTAAGTTTTCCTAAGAGAGAAATCAAGTATTTTATACATGACCTCCGAGAATAAACTACTTGAAATAAGATCAGCAGCCTAACCCCTTAGAAATTCTACAGAAGGCCAGTCTGTTTTATAAATGAATGTGTTAGCCATGCTCCTCTTTCTGAGATTACAGAGTGATTTACTGCCTCTGAGCATTATTCATTCTACCTATAAAGCCCTTTTTGACTATTGGTCCTTGATCACATGCTCTGCCCAGCCTAGATTTGGAATTATTAACCTCCTAGGGCTGTGTTTATGAGGACCTTGCAGAAGCACTGCTAAGGTTCTACCTTATATGTGCATTAACTGAAGGAGAACTCAGGGAAACCTAATGACAGGCTTATGATGAATGTTGTTATGAGAAATGCCTGAGAAACAGATGGGCATTTGAAGAGATTAGACACTTTAAAGCATCATTAATCCATCCTCAACCTGTTTGACTTTTGACCCAGCTCTGGCACCTGACTGCAAGAGGGCTGTAGGCGTGAGACCCCCTGCCTGGGTGGTAGCTGGCAGAGGCAAGGTGGCTGCCATGGGAAATGGAGAAGCAAACAGCTTCCCTAAAGGACACTGAGATGAGAAGCAGCTAGAAGGGGGCCAAGGGACCAGGATACCTGGCAGAGAAAAGCAGCATCCTTGCTCCAACCCCATCATTCCTCTCCCCAGCGTCTGCCAGCTCTGCCTCGAGGGTCAAGGGGTTCACGGGAGACTTCAGGGCTCCCGTTGTCCAGCTCCCTTCTTTCTCTCCAGGTCTCCTCCCGGCTTCTTTCTCTGATTCCTTATGTTCCCTGCCCTCCTAGTGGCCTTATGCTGCGCTACATACCAGCTGCCCTCAACAACATTCAACCTGCAACCTCCAAGTTACACATTTTCCTTGTACACTCGTTCCCAGAAAGTCTTTCTTGATTACATACTGACGTAGAAGAAAGACAGGACCAGGAGGATTGGAGAATGTCTTTATTTCTAGTTAATTACTAAATGATTTAGGTTTTTATTTTCCTGATCCTGATTCTGGCTCTTGCTTAAGTACTAACTGGTAGCACTTGTTCTTCAAATCACTTTTTATACTTTCCCAACAATTCACGTCTGATGATTCCCATCACTCTAGAGCTAGGATACAATCATCAAGGTTTTAAACATGAGGAACTTTTGTTGACTCTCATTGAGTAGCAGATATTTGGGGTTTGGAGATTAGAGCATGAAGCGAGGGTGGGTTGCATATTTCATTCAGTGCAGGTTGTTCCACTTAATCTGGTCTTACGTCCCTTACGATTAGAACAGCCTTGCTCTGTCTAACTTAAATGTATCATGATGTCGTGCTCTCCATCCCAGGAGAAATGCAGACTTTCATTGCAGTACCTACTCCTCTGGGGAATCTCTCACGGCCCTTCAAAACGGTCACCCTCCGATCCTCTCATGCTATAGTAGGACGATCTGGGAGGGTGGGTAAAATCTATCTGTTCTGACAGACAAGGAAACTGATGGCAAGGGGGAGATGGGGCTTCGTCCGAGTCGTGTACCTGAGGGAAAGGACCAAGCACAGAACCTAGAACCCTAATCTCCAGTCCTCTGTACCTCCTGCTGCTATGCACAGAGGGGTTCTCCCCTTCCTGAGCCTCCATGCTGACCTCCAGGCCACTGCCAAGTGTCATTCCCCGATGGCGTGTTTTTAATCTACCCCCTCCAGTATCTCCAGCAGTGAGGTTAGTGTTAGTTGGCCGTTCCGTTTGTCTTTGGTTCTAATTATCAGCCCTGCCAGGGTCCCTCTCTTAAGCAAGAGGCCTATTTTCATCAGCACCTCAAGTTGGCTGATTTCTGAGAAGGATATAGTGGTATGTGTCAGAAGCAGCTTACATCTTGATTTCCTGTCAGGATGAATCAAAACTGATTTCTACCAGGAGCCTAAAAAAGATGATCCAGGCATCTTCTACCCCAGATGCTCCTCTGGGGTAGAAGACAAAGTCCCTGGGGTGCCACTACACTCTTTCTTTAAATTATATGGACTATGAAACAAGAGATCTGTTTAGACCCTTGGACCAATTAAGGGATAAGAGAGAGAATGTTTGCTGTTCTTTGTTTCTTCGATGAACTCCATAAGGAAAAGAAAAAGAAGTAGGCATCTATGTGACCCACTATTCCAGTGACGTGGAGAAGAGGTGTCATCTATCAGGTCAGCCTCTCACCCAACTATCATGCTAGCCTTCTTGGAACACTCTGATCCAATGAAGGACCTAAAACAAAGAATGCATATGGGAGGTGCCCAATAAATATTTGTTGAATGAATGAAAAAGAAGTTTAAATGTCCTACAGTATCTCTTCAGTTTTTAGATCACCCTCACTCTGGACCATAAGCTAAAAGAAACAGAAAAGAAATTAAAATGAGTTTGGCACCGAGACAGGGTAAAGTTGTGTCTAAACATGAGATAGAAATCGTGTTCGTTCTTAGCGTCCCAGATTCTCCACATGCAACGACTCAGGAGATAGTATTGGCAGGCAGAAGAGAATGAAAACTTATTTCCAAGACCCCCAAACCAGTGAAAGTGTTCCATCTCCATGATCCAAACATCTAGGCCTATTCTTTTTTTTTTTTTTTTTTTTTTTTTGCGGTACGCGGGCCTCTCACTGTTGTGGCCTCTCCCGTTGCGGAGCACAGGCTCCGGACGCGCAGGCTCAGCGGCCATGGCTCACGGGCCCAGCTGCTCCGCGGCATGTGGGATTCTCCCGGACCGGGGCACGAACCCGTGTCCCCTGCATCGGCAGGCGGACTCTCAACCACTGCGCCACCAGGGGAGCCCTCTAGGCCTATTCTTGACCAAAGGAAAGAGATAAAAAAATCCCCTCTCAGGAAACCCAAATTTTTGCAGAGCTGAAGAATTGTTGTTTCACAGCTTTAGCTAAACAACGCCAGCTTGATTATCAAATATTAGAATTGGGAGAAACAAGCACTGATGCAAGTAAAAGAATATTCTGCTGCTGATTTAAAGACAAGTGAATCGCTAAATATTTTTATTAGCAGCAAATTTGCTGCTTGCTGGAACTAATTTCACGCCCTGTAGATATGGTGCTTAAGTTGGAAATGGCGTTAAATTGCTCTCTCCTTGAGGCGGGTAAGGCTTCTGGTGGCGACCACCTCTAAATGGCACAGACCAGGCCGCTCCTCTAAGACAGGCAGCTTTGGGGCCAATCACAGCGAAGTCCGCAAGGAGTTCTTCCTTCTTCCCAAGAAATGTTTGTGTCTCAAATACCCAAACCTTTCTAAAAGGGAGTTGACTAGAAAGGACCATTCCTCTAATGGATTGATCCAATGGACCACTCCTTCTTGGATTTCCACCTCTATCTTTTCTCTAAACTCATAGAACGCTTTTAGTTAGTACATCCAACTGTCACTCAGTTGTAACTTAGAGGGTTTCTTGTGTGTTAGTCCTATCACTTCAACTGTACCATACAGCTCCTAAAAAGGAAATATCACATTCTCCAGCCAGAATTGGAACCAAAGTGAGCAAATGGGCCCAACTTGCAGGTCAGGGAGTTGGAAAAGAGAACTGATGCAAAGACGGTAGCACAAAGGGTGAGACCAGGTGAGACCAAGGAGGAACAGAAAATGCAGAGGTCACAGCTGCCCCGGGGAAGTGAAAGCACATGAGCAACTGGAGTGGAGGCAAGGCCAGCTCTGAGGGTCAGGGAATTGCTGTGGTTCAGAGGTCAGAGCCAGAGGACACATTAAATAGTGAAAGTCAGAGCAAGCTGTGAGTGAACAAATAAAGCAACAGAATACAGAACAGAAATACCTAAGGAAAAAAAAAGGGCAAGAGGCCCAAAGGTCAAAGCAACAGTCAAAAATGTGGAGAAGCTGAAGAAGTAGGAGCAAAACACACACAGAAAGGGGGGAAGGGAGAGGGGTGGACTGGGAGTTTGGGGTTGGCAGATGCAAACTCTTACATTTAGAATGGATACACAACAAGGTCCTACTGTATAGCACACGGAACTATACTCAATATCCTGTGATAAAACATAATGGAAAAGAATGTTAACAAAGAATGTCTTTATGTGTATAACCGAGTCACTTTGCTGTACAGCAGAGATAGTCACAACATTGTAAATCAACTATACTTCAATTAAAAAAATACACACACACACACAAAGGTTGAGGTGCTCATTAAACAGATAATAATTAATAATTGGTCAATACCAGAGTCAACATGGGCTCACTAAGGATAAGTTTGCCAAACTGAACTCATTTCCTGTACAGTAGAGTTATGACCTTGATACATCGGATCACGTTGCTCAAAGACTTCTGATTTAGCTAAACTCTTCACCTACAGGCTAAAGCCTGAATTCCTTAACATGGCATTCATGACCCTTCGCACCCTGTCTCATTTCCTGCCGCTCATTTCCCTGACACTAGCACTCCATCTACATTAGAATATTTGCTGTTCCTGAACCAGACATTCACTCTTCCATGGTTGGCTTATTCTGTTTCTTCAGTCTGGAATATCTTTCCATATCCATTCTCCACTTATCTCACAAAAATCCTACATATCATTCAAGGCTCTGTTAAAATGTCACCTCTTTTTTTAAAATTAATTAATTAATTTACTTCTGGCTGTATTGGGTTTTTGTTGCTGCACGCGGGCTTTCTCTCTAGTTGCGGCGAGTGGGGGATACTCTTCATTGCAGTGCGCGGGCTTCTCATTGTGGTGGCTTCTCTTGTTGCGGAGCATGGGCTCTAGGTGCGTGGGCTTCAGTAGTTGTGGCATGCAGGCTCAGTAGTTGTGGCTCGTGGGCTCTAGAGTGCGGGCTCAGTAGTTGTGGCGCACAGGCTTAGTTGCTCCGCAGCATGTGGGATCTTCCCGGACCAGGGCTCGAAGCCGTGTCCCCTGCATTGGCAGGCGGATTCTTAACCACTGCGCCACCAGGGAAGTCTAAAATGTCACCTCTTGTATGAAGTCCTTCTTTCTCCTCTTCCCCCTGTGATGAAGTAATCTCCCCTTTCTCTGGGTTCTCTATATACTTTATTTATACTGCTAATATTAATATGAAGTTATATGCATGGCATATTATCTATTATATTTTTATTGAAAAAAATATATATCTCTAATACAAAGTTGAAGTAATGCATATTTAGTTATACACATATTGATTTGGAGTTAGTGTATATATGAATGTCACCTCTATGAGTTCTTTAAGACAAGAATGATACCTTGATCATTTTTTGAGTCCTCAGCACCTAACACAGAACCTAGATGGGAGGTCAACAATAAACATTTATTGATTTGAATGGGAGAAAATGCCAAATACAATGTATCTTTAAAGTAATCACGTGAATAATCTTGTAAAATCGGTCATTAGGCAAAACTGAAGCTCTCTGAACACATATTCAGACTGGAAGGAGGTCTCCACTGATACCAAGGTCTATCCTAGACAATACTTTTATTAATGACCTGGATTAAAACATACAAAAAATGTTTATCAAATGTGCAGGGAGGCCGACTAACATCATAGGAAAGAGAATCAAGACTTGAAAAATGAATCTAATAGGCTGGAATCTAGTGGTCTAGAAAACTAAAAAGTAACATTTAAATAAATGTAAAGTCCTATATTTAGATTTCAGAAATAAATTGCACATACTGAGTACAGTGGAAAATTTGCTTGGCAGTAATTAATGTGCAGAAGAATTAGAAGCTTCAGTTAATCAAAAGCTTTAAAAGCAAACAGTGAGATGTGACCAGTAACAAACTAAGGTCTTGAGAGTCCCTGATGGTCACAGTGTGTCCAGCTCAAAAGAAGAAGTAATCTCATCGCTATCCTCCATACTTTTAGAGCTTATGTGAAGTGCTATGAGCAATTCTAGTGCCAGATTCTAAAAGATGCTTTAATAAACCACAGTTCATCCAGATAGCTGTGACGGGGATGGTAAAGGAGTCTAGAATCGATGAAATAAACAAAGAAGGAGGGAACTCTGTGTGTGCTTAACTTGGAAAACTGAAAACCAAGGGAAGGTTTCATTGTATCTTCAAATATTTTTCAAGTGGCCTTTCATGTGTTACTACAAATGGCAAAGCTTAGACAGAATGAGCAGGAATTATAAGGATGCAGACTTTGGCTCAATGTAAGAACTTTCTCAGGTTTATAGCTATCCAACAATGAAGGGGGCAGCTTTGGGAGGTTGAGAGCTCCCCAACCCTGAATATATTCAAGCAGAGGCCAGAGAAGCAGATAAATATCTATAAGAGATTTATGGAAGAGCTGTCTGTGTGTGTGTGTGTGTGTACACAAAAAGTATAAAGACCTTCTCTTGTCGTATCTTTCAGTGGCTCATCAGAATCGGCAGGTCAATGCTTAGATTCCTTATCAGGCCACGCAAGCCCTTCATGACACAGGCCCCCATGACCCCTCACTTCATCTTCTACACTTTCCTGCCTTCCACAGACACTGAACTCCTGTCCCTGCACCTGTTCTGCTAGTCTCTCTTATACTGCTAGATATTTGCATATGCTGTTTCTTGTGCCTGGAACCTCTTCCCTCATATCCCTGTGACTAATTTCCAGTCATCCATAAAGGCCCAATTCAGCATCATCTTGGAAACTTTCCTTGGCCCCTCTAATTCCTCCCCTGAAGGTAGGAAGTACCTCAGATTTGCCTGTGATGTAGCCTTTATCTTGAAAGTAGAATGTGAACAATCTGAAGAAAGGCACTGTATCTATCTCCACATCCCCATTTCTAGAACACCACCTGATGGATGGGGGATGCTCAGTTCTTAAAGTGAATAGTATCAGGCCCTTATTCCTTAGGTCAAAACACAACCAAGGTGTCAGGCAGAATCTGGAGTTTAATAAGTGGGCAATCAGCTCAGCTCCGGAAACAGAAGGTTTGGGGGAATGACCATTCAGGAATGGCCATCCTTCTCAACCACAGATGAGATCACACACTGTGCTTTCTTTTTCTTTAAGGAATCTGGCTTCACTCTCTTCATTCCACAAGCCTCCTACTCTTTGTCACTCCCCTCCTTTCTTCTCTCCTTGTCCCCTGCTCATGTGCTGACTGCCCTAACTGTCTCAACCTGGAGAATATGTTGGCAAAGCAATCAAAGAAGCAATTCTGTTTATAATCATGTATTTATTAGATAAACTTAAGTCACATCTACTGCCCTCGGGGCCTCTGAGTTTGTGCAGCAAACTCCTATGTTAATATTTTCTATTGGGGATAGCTTGGTATGGTACCCAAAGGTTAGCAAAACAAGGTTCTGGGGCAGAAAATTCCAGAAATGAAAGTTTCAAGGTTTCCTTCTTATGGACAGGGACCCTCACCAGTTAAAAAATGTGGGATATTTGTGAGGCTGCACTCTCATGCTGGGCCACACCTAGGTACTTGTGTGCCTCTGAGAGAATTAGATTCCTAATCCTGATTTAGCTCTTAGAGCTTCTTCCTAAGTATTTGGCCTTTCAATCCCAGAACACAGCACCGATCTATAAAAAGCCCTTTCAATTTGAGCAGCTGAGAACTCAAATAAGATTTGTACCCATATTTAAAAATCCCTCAATTCTGGGTCTGACCATCTCCTTTTGCTCAGAGCTCAAGAACTATGGCTACACTGCCCGCAGCCTCAGCTTGACCCTGTTCTAAAATACCCTGAAAGAAGGGATGAGAACACTCATTGGTGTGACCCCGCTGAACAGGAGCACTTTTCAGCTGCTCCTCGGGCACAGTGAACTCTCCATCCTGTAAGGCAGCGTGGGGCTCAGGCCTGCCATGGGCTGTAAAAATGCCCCAAGACTTCTGCTAGGCCAGAAACCCCACGGTTCTTCTAAGACTCTCGCGCTTTCCCACAAAGCCTCGCGCGTTTCCTTCTCCCACCCACCGCAGGTCCCGTATAGGCTCCAGCGGAGTGTTGCCATAGCCAGCCTCCAAGCAGCTGCCTGGTGTCCTGCCTCTTGGGCTGCAGTCCTCTCCTCCTTCCCCAGAGTTGAGGAAATCAGAACTCACGGAATCCTTCTCCTGCCAGCCGGCTGTCTATCAGCTCCCCGGAAAGGATTACTGGATCACAAACCCAGCCCAGGGCAGGGCCAGTGGTAGCAGATTCTCTTGCTGTTTGAGCCTTTGTATCCTCCTCCGTGTCTGTAGGGGGGCAGAGGGACCTGAAACTCCACCTTATCACCAGCCTTGGCACTCTCCAGGAGAGGACGCCACTTCACAAAGAACAAAGAAATCCCACCCATCCTACAGGTGAGGAGAAATAAAATGAGCCCTCTCACTCGACATCCTGGGGAGGAATCACCCAAAGCCCTTGAGTGGCTTAGTGTTATGGGAATCAGGCCCCGTTCTGACCACTACACTAACTGGCACCCAGTCAGTTTTGTGTTGTTTTTTTTTTTTTTTTTGCGGTACGCGGGCCTCTCACTGTTGTGGCCTCTCCCATTGCGGAGCACAGGCTCTGGACGCGCAGGCTCAGCGGCCACGGCTCACGGACCCAGCCGCTCTGCGGCATGTGGGATCCTCCCGGACCGGGGCACAAACCCGCGTCCCCTGCATCGGCAGGCGGACTCTCAACCACTGGGCCACCAGGGAAGCCCCATTCAGTATTTTTGACAAGTCATATCATATCACTCCTCTCTGCAAAGATGCTTCCCATGTCACCCAGGAGAAACTCAAGCCCTACAAGGCCTGGCCAGGAAATGAAGCCTCCTGCCCTCTATTACACTCTTTAGAAAACAGAGGTCTAAAAGTGAAGCCTGAGATTCACATAAATCAGCCACTCCCCATTTACCAGAACTCCAGCTTCTCAATCGATGATGAGCATAATCAAAGTTCCACTCCCTCTCTGTTCACCAGCCTTTTCCTCTTTTTCAGCTTAAGAATTAGACCCTAGAATGCCTCGTCGGCATGAAAGGCCTTTCCAGCTATCAAATAAGCCAAATGACCCCAGTCTTCTCACGGCTGAGGACCCTAAAACATTTCATTTGATACGTCTGAATGGTAAAGCTGACCAAGTTCTTCCTTATTTGGGCAAAACAGCCCTTGCAGAGAAAAGACAAAATGCCTGGCTCCCAGCTGTTGAACCAACAGGTTGAATTTTCTCTGATGAACATTCTGATGTGTAGGAACTGGCAAATAACAATCAGAAATCAAAAGCATGTTACTTGTCTCGTCCATTTCTGAGACCCGCCAGAGAGGGACTCTTCCCCCTTCTCCAAACCCGGGATGGCAGGGGTTTTCACAAGACACAGTGCTGCAATAATTCTGAAGGAAGCTGTCCAGGTTCGCTTTCCGTTCTATTGTCTTATCCTGTCAGCTCCCTCATCTCCCAGAATCCAGGCTTAATAATTTACAGCGGAAAGACATTTAATAAATAAATGGCCAGATTGGAGCTGTCAGCTCTGCACAACACGGCTGTTTGCATCTTCCGCTGGGCATCAGCCCTCACTCTTCCGACTTGCTTCAGCTAAAACAATCCCATTTGCTATTTTCATAAAATTAGTTCCTCTGCAGTTTCTATTAATCAGAACGTTCTTTGGAGAGAATTATACTGGGATTTCATCACCCTCTGAGTTCAACGGTTATGTGAATCTGATGAATTTTTATCACCTCTATGAGTGGCAGAAGAGGTAAAACACACACACACACACACACACACAAAACTTGGGTGGGCTGATGTAAGTGAGCAAAGAGCTCTTCTCTTTTATCTGCTGAAGTCTTACAGACCTGAGAACCTAGACCAGTCTCCCCACACACATCTGAGCAGCTTTCTCCCCAGAACACATCTTGGGGTTCTTATGAAAACCATGGATACCACCGACCCCCCACCCCCAGAAAAGCCCACATATGCACATATACACTAAATGTTACCCTTTGGTGGGTTTGTGGACACCCACCTCCCCTCTCTACACATATGGCCCATCCATGGGCTCCGGAGTAAAAACTGTGTCCTGTGCTTTTCTAATTGTCTTCACCTCCCTTAAGAAGCTTAGACTGGAATAGAAAGTCAGCCGCCTCTGAATTCCTTTGTTGAAAGAGAAAGATTATTTTTAAAGAAAGAGCATAAAAGTGAGAAAATTTTTCATGATGGCCATACACCTTTTGAGAAATGAGAAAAGTGGAAGACAGAAGACAACTCATATTGGCTGAAATAATGAGAGTCCGAGTATCCATAAATTGATTATGGTGCAGTATATTTGGATGAGACATGAGATCAAAATCAGGAAAGTCTTTTTTTTTTTGCGGTATGCGGGCCTCTCACTGCTGTGGCCTCTCCCGTTGCAGAGCACAGGCTCCGGACACGCAGGCTCGGCGGCCATGGCTCATGGGCCCAGCCGCTCCACGGCATGTGGGATCTTCCCGGACCGGGGCACGAACCCGTGTCCCCTGCATTGGCAGGCAGACTCTCAACCACTGCCCCACCAGGGAAGCCCCCAGGAAGGTTTTTGATTAACTATCCTTGCCTCCAGATTATATAACATCATTCCCATCATAAGTAAGATAAGCTCCATGTGAGAAAAGACACTTGAATGAAAATAAAACACTTAGACCAGTGGAACCATGGTTCTAGTACCAGTTTTGTCCACTGACTATGTGATTTTTAAAAAAAATAAATTTATTTATTTATTTTTGGCTGCGTTGGGTCTTCGTTGCTGTGCGGAGCTTTCTCTAGTTGCGGCGAGCGGGGGCTACTCTTCATTGCGGTGTGAGGTGTTTCTCATTGCGGTGGCTTCTCTTGTTAAAGAGCATGGGCTCTAGGCACACGGACTTCAGTAGTTGTGGCTTGTGGGCTCTAGAGCGCAGTCTCAGTAGCTGTGGCGCACGGGCTTAGTTGCTACGTGGCATGTGGGCTCTTTCTGGACCAGGGCTTGAACCCGTGACTCCTGCATTGGCAGGCGGATTCTTAACCACTGCGCCACCAGGGAAGCCCCCGACTATGTGATTTTTAAGAAGAAGCAACTTATCTCTATCAAGGTAAGATATATATTTTTTTAATTAACACTACATGATTTCGAAAGTCTATTTCAGTTCCAACATTCCATGAAAACTGATTCATTAGAGACCTCTAAGATGGTAGGGATCAAAACACGTTCTAAGGACCCAGTAGTAAATATTTTAGGCTTATGAGCCATACAGCCTCTGTATTAACTACTCAGCTCTGCTGTTGTAAAATGAAAGCAGCCATATACAACATGTAAACATATGAACATGTCTGTGCTCCAGTAAAACTTCACTTAATGGACACTGAGATTTGAATTTCATATTTTTCGCATTTTTCTTCTTTTGATTTTTTCCAACCATTTAAAAATGTAAAAATCATTCTTAGCTTGCAGGTCATACAAAAAATAGACGGCAGGCCAGTTTAGGCCCACTGGCCATAGTTTGCTGACCCCTGACCTACGGCAATAGGTAAATATTATGATCTGAAACATCACAGTGGTGATTCTGGGTGACGCTGGAAGGCCAGTAACTCGGGTTCAACTACTGACAATAGTACTGTGCGGGGGGGGGGGGGCGGGGGGAGCGGTTCTTTAACCCAGTTTCCCAATCAGCAGAATAGAACAATGGTAGGTTTGGAATCTCAGCGAATAACTAACAATTACTTAAGTTTTGGGTACATTTTCAGATCTGCAGAAATGCTAAAATAATCACAACATATGAGAAAATGTATACAAGAAATTCAGGGCTGTTTGGCAGAAAAAAATTTGATAACTATAAAAGGAACAAGAAAACTTTATGTCTTCTCTTGAAATCATTCCTCGCACTCGGTTATCCTAATGACGGCTTTTTGCCACGCCACCTCTATCAGGCAGCATAACAAATGAGTTTACACATTTGAGAAAGAGGAAATTAGACATTGGTTATTACTGCTGTTTTTGTTGTTGTTGTTGTTGTTTTGCGGTACACGGGCCTCTCACTGTTGTGGCCTCTCCCGTTGCGGAGCACAGGCTTCGGACGTGCAGGCCCAGTGGACATGGCTCACGGGCTCAGCCGCTCCGTGGCATGTGGGATCTTCCCGGACCGGGGCACGAACCCGTGTCTCCTGCATTGGCAGGCGGACTATCAACCACTGCACCACCGAGGAAGCCCATTACTGCTGTTTTTGCTTGGACTTTTTTGTTTGTTTAGGAGAAAAGAAAATTGTAATTAAAGAAAATGATATTCATGCTCTTTGCCGCATCTACTGCGAGAATGAAGACCATTCTCAGCAATCAGACTGTCGACATTCCAGAAAATGTCGACATTACTCTGAAGGGACGCACAGTTATTGTGAAGGGCCCCAGAGGCACCCTGCGGAGGGACTTCAATCACATCAATGTAGAACTCAGTCTCCTTGGGAAGAAAAAGAAGAGGCTCCGGGTTGACAAATGGTGGGGGAATAGGAAGGAACTGGCCACTGTTCGCACTATCTGTAGTCATGTACAGAACATGATCAAGGGTGTTACACTGGGCTTCCGTTACAAGATGAGGTCTGTGTATGCTCACTTCCCCATCAACGTTGTTATTCAGGAGAATGGTTCTCTTGTTGAAATCCGAAATTTTTTGGGTGAAAAATACATCCGCAGGGTTCGGATGAGGCCAGGTGTTGCTTGTTCAGTATCTCAAGCCCAGAAAGATGAGTTGATTCTTGAAGGAAATGACATTGAACTTGTGTCAAATTCAGCTGCTTTGATTCAGCAAGCCACAACAGTTAAAAATAAGGATATCAGAAAATTTTTGGATGGTATCTATGTTTCTGAAAAAGGAACAGTTCAGCAGGCTGATGAATAAGATCTGAGTGATCCAGTTACAGAAACTGCAAGAGGCCAGGCTCATATAATATTTTAAAAATGAATAAAAGCTCTTTTGACTTGGAAAAAAAAAAAGAAAATGATATTCATACATATATGGCACCTATGTACACCCTACAAGTACAATGTGAGAGATAAATATACGGCAGAGATACGGAACGCTGTATAACACTTGGTATACAGAAGACAATTTTTAAAAACAGAAAGATTGGATAGTCAAGTAATCAATCTTCTGCAGAATGAACTTTGATTAAGTGATGGCAAAAGATGGAGTGCCATGGTAACAGCACTTCTCTCAATTTCAATGGGAGGGTAGGATATGAACATTTAATCAGAAAACTAATACCTTCTCCCAGTTAAGGGAGGACCGAGTTGGGTTTTGGGGGAGGGCTCCTTCTTATGAGAGGGAAAACCTAAAACGTTATCTCCATTCAGGAAGATGTAAGAAGTTTGCCGTGCTTCCTCAGTCATGCCCCATTCTTAATTTATAATTTAACCAAAGTCAGTTTGATCACTAGGAGTATAAGAAGGTTAACTCCAAATCTCAAGCTTTTAAACACTTTCCCCAAAATATTAAAGGCCCAGAACTGGTCCTGAACAGTTGGTCTACACAATGTTATTGTCCATTATTTGCCTCTGCTCTGGCTGAGGCCAGTCTCCACATTATTCCCCGGATATTCAGTGGCCAATCTTGTCTCACCCTCTTTGTTCAAACTATTTTCTCTCCGTGGATCCCCTTCCATTTCTGTTTCACCTTTCCCATTCCTACCCATATGCCCAGGCCCAGCATTAGTTCTAGCTGTACCATGAAGACCCACAGTAACTCCAGCCAAAGCAATGCAAGTGAAGAAGTGCTCTGAAGACGACAGTGCTCCTGCAGATATGTAGTAGTAGTATTATCTTTGGGGGAAATTAACTATAAATTAAGTTTAGTACATTGTCATACCTTTCTTTAGTGTTTCCTAATTGTTTCATGTGCTGTTGGTGTCAACAAACCACAGGCTATTAAGGCAAGAGTGACATCATATTTCTTTTGTATCCTCAAAGTCCCTACCAGTGCTTAGCTACAGTTAACATGCAATTCCAATGAAATGAATTAATCAAAATAATGGCTTTCTTAACCACAGAACTCCTCATTGGGCCATGTAAGGTTAAGTTGTTAAACACATAAGAAATCATTGTTTAGTACACATGACTGTAAATGAAACCTTGAAAGTAGAATAAATGTGAGACATACATTCAGTGGAATTCAACCGTCTTCTTCCATTTCACTCATAAAGCTGTGATTCAGGAGCTGAATTCCCTAAATCAGAAATTCAGTGTTCCCGGATTGAATAGTTTGTTTCATGATGTTTCAGAATCTTGTGTAAAGTCAAAGGTTTGGATACTGCAGCTCTCCCATTTGGTCTTGTTTTGATTTTTGTCTGTTCACCTTTCCTGATTCAGCAATGGAGCATGCATCCTCTGTCCTATTTCCTTTGGCCTGATTTACAGATCCTTTGGTCTAACAGGCTCTAGCCTCAGAACAAAATCATGGCAAGTTTTAGTTTGCAGTTAGGTAAGAGCAGTTTGCTAAAAGCATGGACCATTTCCAGATGCCTGGAGGCGTAGCTACAGATTTACTTGATTTGACCCTGGCTCCTCTTCCCCAGTCTTTCCCGTGAGTAGAATGATCCTTGCTGCAGTGTACGTCGTAAGGCTAACGGAAGAATAATAGCAAATACAAAAAGCGTGGTAAGGACGAATGAAAACGTAATGTTATTACAAGGTGCTTCGGACTCGGTTCTCTCCAGGAGGCTTGTTAGGGACCCTTAATGACTGGGCCTGACCCCCTCTCTGAGGCCTAATTTGACTTGCCCCCAAATCCCGCGGTCCGCCGGAGCCAGTAGGTCGGGAACTGTGATGACCATTAGACTCCGGAACAGGCACTAAGGTCTAGAATGGAGGAAGAGGTGGCCTGGACTCTCCGCCTCACAGACGTGCTGTGCTGTCTCCATGGTAACAGCGAGGAAAGCCGGGAAAGCACCTCTTCCGCCCAACAACCCGCCCTCAGGCTAGACTGACCAATGGTCCCGTGGGTTACCTAGGGACGCTGTGATTGACAACAGGGTGGGGCGAGCGTGGGGAGCCAGGACTGCCTCTATCCAATAGAACATGAGACCGGTCCCAAGACCAACAGGCACCGACCAATCGGAGGGCGTAACGGAGGGCGACGTGCCCACCCACCACGCTCCGCGTTGCCTGGAGCCGCGGCGGTTGTAAGCAAATGAGGGGGAATTTGGGCGTTGAAAGAGCGGCGCTGATTAGCGAATCCGGAATTGCCTGGATAAAAGCCCACTTGTGATTCGCCCTGAGTAGACCAAATCCCCTGTGGGCTGAAACAGGCCGGACTGAGAGGTGTGAGTAGGGGACCCGGGAGATGGGGAGCCTGGTGAGGGGTGGGGTGGGGTGGAGGTGAGATGAGTGGGGGTGGCCGCGGAGAGGAGAGAATGGCAGGGCATGGGGCTGAGGAGGCTAGAGGAAGGCGTGGGCGGATGGCGGTGCAGGGACCTCTCAGGCTACCCTCACCGCCGATCTGGACCCGAGGCCTGGCGGCCAATAATTGCTGAATTGGGGGCGGAAAAGGCAGGAATGCTTTATTTCTCATGCTCTTAAGAAAGTGAAATGTCAGTGCCTGATTCGAAATACCTTGTGACCGAAACCTTAGTCTCTCTCCCAACTACTAGCGGGTAGCGGGCGAAAATTCTGAAGATGAGACCTGTGGGCACTGTTTTCCTGTCGCCAGTTTGAATCTGCGACAGGCCGGGGGAAATTAGACTAATACCTTCTCCCAGTTAAGGGAGGACCGAGTTGGGTTTTGGGGGAGGGCTCCTTGTGAGAGAGAAAACCTAAAACGTTATCTCCATTCAGGAAGACGTAAGAAGTTTGGAGTGCTTCCTCAGTCATGCCCCATTCTTAATTTATAATTTAACCAAAGTCAGTTTGATCACTAGGAGTATAAGAAGGTTAACTCCAAATCTCAAGCTTTTAAACACTTTCCCCAAAATATTAAAGGCCCAGAACTGGTCCTGAACAGTTGGTCTACACAATGTTATTGTCCATTATTTGCCTCTGCTCTGGCTGAGGCCAGTCTCCACATTATTCCCCAGATATTCAGTGGCCAATCTTGTCTCACCCTCTTTGTTCAAACTATTTTCTCTCCGTGGATCCCCTTCCATTTCTGTTTCACCTTTCCCATTCCTACCCATATGCCCGGGCCCAGCATTAGTTCTAGCTGTACCATGAAGACCCACAGTAACTCCAGCCAAAGCAATATTTCCCCCAAATAATACAAGTGAAGAAGTGCTCTGAAGACGACAGTGCTCCTGCAGATATGTAGTAGTAGTATTATCTTTGGGGGAAATTAACTATAAATTAAGTTTGGCACATTGTCATATCTTTCTTTAGTGTTTCCTAATTGTTTCATGTGCTGTGGATGTTAACAAACCACAGGCTAATAGCGTGACATCGCATTTCTTTTGTATCCTCAAAGTCCCTACCAGTGCTTAAATCAGATGGAGAAAGACAAATATCGTATGATTTCACTCATACGTGGCATAAACAAACAAAAATGAACAAACCAAACCAAACATAAAGAAGACATAGATCCAGAGAAGAGAGTAGTGATTATCAGAGGGGGAGGCGGGGAGGCTGCAAAATGGGTAAAGGGGATCGAATGTAGGGTGACAGATGGAAACTAAATTTTTTGGTGGTGAGCACACAGTAGGGCATATAGAAGTGGAAATATAATGTTGTACACATGAAACATATAATGTTGTAAACCAGTGTTACCTCAATAAAAAATAAATCTTTAAGAAAGAAAAAAGAAAACAGTGGGTCACAGGAGTGAACTGCCCTTCTGGAGGATCCTTCTTCATTTTCCTTTATAGCTGTTCCAAACCTTCAAAGATAATTGGGCGGGGGGGTAACTTTCACACTTTTCTTCTACTTTAAACACTTCAATAAGGTTTGAATTTTAAAATATTAAGATAATGCCTCTACCTTTATAATGAAATAAAATGCAAGTCTGGGAAAAATCAATTGTCACGCTACCAAAATGCCATCGATGTGGCATCATCTGTTAACGCGCTGACAGAAAAGGGGGATCAGTGTATCCCATTACACCCTTCCACCCTTTTTCCTGCGTGCTTCTGTGATTTGAAAGCGCGTAGCGACTGTCGTCCGTTAACCACACCACTCGGGCCCCCAGCAGGCAGCCCTCCAGTGCCGGCTTCTGCACTGGGGTCAGTACCTCCTAATTCCTGCAGATTCTAAGCAGGGCTCATTCTCTTTCCTTCCTCCCTCCCCAGAGACAAACGCTCTTCTGAAATTGCTTTCCATCATTTATGCCCATGTTTATGTTTATTGTATATGTGTAGCTCATAGACTATATGTATATTACTATTTAGGTATTTTTAAAATTTTAAAGATACAAGTAGCATAGTGCTGTGGGCTTCATTTTGCAACTTGCTTTTAGACTCAATATTGTTTTTGAGGTACGTTCATATCAATAAGCCTAGCTCAAGTTCATTCATTTTAAGTGTTCATTCTGAGTATATAATACCCATTCCCTTATTGATGGACATTTAGATTTTTTCAGATGTTTTGCTATTATGAACACCCTTCCACATGTCTTTTTATGCCAGAATTTATCTAGGACCATGGTTCTTTAAGGGGATGGTAATGCCCCTTTGGTCATTTTGGAATTCGTGAGGGCAACTCTGGTTATTATTGTGATTTTGGAGACACTACCAGGGTTTACAAAGCAGGTCTTGGGGGGCTTCCCTGGTGGCGCAGTGGTTGAGAGTCCGCCTGCCGATGCAGGGGACATGGGTTCGTGCCCCGGTCCGGGAGGATCCCACATGCTGCGGCGTGGCTGGGACCGTGAGCCATGGCCACTGAGCCTGCGCGTCTGGAGCCTGTGCTCCGCAATGGGAGAGGCCACAACAGTGAGAAGCCCGCGTACCGCAAAAAAAAAAAAACCAACAAAGCAGGTCTGGGGACGCTAGAAGTCCTGCAATACACTGGACAGCCCCTCATAGTAAAGAATTGTCCTTCCTCCTGCACAACTTTTGAGGGTCTCACAGGATACTCATTTATAATATGAGCCTAGAACCTAACTCCATTTTTTGTATAAACATAATGTATTTTTTTGGCACAGTTTAATATAGTAAAATTTCCAGGAATGCAACTCTAATGTAAATCAAGGGGAAAGTATACTTATTTGTGGTTTGGAACTTTTTAACAAGAGTTGTTCGGGCTTCTCTGGTGGCGCAGTGGTTAAGAGTCCACCTGCCGATGCAGGGGACGCGGGTTCGTGCCCCAGTCCAGGGAAGATCCCACATGCCGCGGAGCGGCTGGGCCCGTGAGCCATGGCCGCTGAGCCTGCGCGTCCGGAGCCTGTGCTCCACAACGGGAGAGGCCACAACAGTGAGAGGCCGCGTACCGCAAATTAAAAAAAGAGAGTTGTTCATCACTCTAGAAAACCCGGTACCTGAAGGCAGCCCAGCTCGTGGTATTTGAGTTGCCATATAACACACCTGCATCAGCCAGCATTTGTAGCTTTTGTGTTCATGGTGATTCTAAGTTTAGGTGCGAGCATCTGAGTGCGTTACTTCCTTATGTATTCTAGTGTAGTCAGCCTGAACATTTGTATATTTAAACATATGCTGTTTTATTATGAATTACTTTCCATTTAAAATTGGCTTCTGTGTATGATATAAAGTAGAGATCTGGTTTTATTCTTTTCTGATTGTATAATCACTTGTCCCAACGCTATCTATGAAATCCTCTACCCACTGACTGTAAAGCCAACTCTGTCTTGTGCAAAGTTCTCATAAATGCACGGATCTGCTTCTGGGTTCTCCGTTTTATTCCACTGGCTCACGTGTCTTTATGCCACTATCACACTGTTTTAATTACCTTGGTTTTATAATGTGTCTTGCGGCAGTTGGTAACACGAAAGGCAAGTTTCCATCCTGTTCTCAAAATTGTTTTCGCTATTCTTGGGCTTTTGCTTTTCCATATGAATTTAACATCAGTTTTCAAGTTGCACAAAAAATTACTTTGAGATTTTGGTTAGAATTGCATTGAACTGATAGATTAAGGAAAATTGAGATATTTCAGTATTAAACCATCCCATCCATTCAGGAACATGGATTATTTCTCTATTCAGCCCTTTTAAAAATATGTATCTTCAAATAAAGTTTTATAATTTTTGCTATAAAAATCTTCACATCTTTTGTTGGATTTATTCCTACTTATACATATATACTTATTCATACACACATTTTTTATTGCAAAAGTTTCAAATATATTCAGAAGTACAGAATATAGTATAGCAAACATTCATGTATTCACCACCCAATTTCAACAGTTAACTCATGAGCAGCCTTGTTTCATATTAGCCCCCATCTTCTCCTCTCCCCTGAATAATTATTAAGTTCCCAGACATCGTTTCTCTTATCTCTGGTGTGCGTGTGTGTGTGTACCTGTATATCAGAAATAATCTTTTAGCAATATAACCACACCACCATCACATTATTTATTTATTTATTTATTTATTTATTTATTTATTTATTTATTTTTGGCTGCGTTGGGTCTTCGTTGCTGCGCGTGGGCTTTCTCCAGTTGCAGCGAGCGGAGGCTACTTTTCGTTGTGGTCCATGGACTTCTCATTACGGTGGCCTCTCTTGTTGTGGAGCATGAGCTCTAGGCATACTGGCTTCAGTAGTTGCAGCAGGAGGGCCTCAGCAGTTGCAATACGCGGGCTCAGTAGTTGTGGCTCACAGGCTCTAGAGTGCAAGCTCAGTAGTTATGGTGCATGGGCTTAGTTGCTCCATGGCATGTGGGATTTTCCCGGACCAGGGCTCGAACCCATGTCCCCTGCATTGGCAGGCGGATTCCCAACCACTGCGCCACCAGGGAAGTCCCACATTTTAAAAAAAACAATATTTTTCATTTAAAAAATAAACAGCAATTCCTTAATATCATCAAGTATCCAGATACTGTTCAGATTTCCCCAGTCATCTCATAAAAGGTTTTGTATAGTTGGTTTGTTTGAATCAGGACCCAAACAAGGCCCATATAGTGCATTTGTCTGGTATGTCTCTTCAGACTTTCTTTGAAGTAAACTTTTTTGGAAAAAGAAAAAAAAAGGTATAACACACATACCGAAAAATATGCAAATCAGAAGTGTACAGATAGATACAATTTAACAGAATTAACAAAGCCATGTAACCAACACCCAGATGAAGAAACAAAATTTCATAAGCACCCCAGAACCCCCTTCAGATCCCCTCCAGTCACTACTTTCTACAAGGTAACCACACTCCTGACTTCTAACCCCAAAATTAGTTTGACCTGTTTTTAAACATTATATATGTGGAATTACACAATATGAACTCTTTTTGCCTTTAGCTTTTTACACTCAATATTTGCGAAACTCACCCACATTGCTGGGTATAGTTGTAGTTTGTTCATTTTTGCTGCTTTCTACTATTCCATTGTATGAATGAAGAGATTGTATGTATAATACCACACTTTATCTATTCGACTGATGGATATTTAGGTTGTTTCAGTTTTGTTTTTTTTTTTGCGGTACGTGGGCCTCTCACTGCTGTGGCCTCTCCCGTTGTGGAGCACAGGCTCTGGACGCACTGGCTCAGCGGCCGTGGCTCACGGGCCCAGACGCTCTGCGGCATGCGGGATCTTCCCGGACCGGGGCACGAACCCGCGTCCCCTGCATCGGCAGGCAGACTCCCAACCACTGCGCCACCAGGGAAGCCCATGTTGTTTCAGTTTTTAACTATTTCAAATAGGGCTGGGGTGAACTTCTGTACATGTCTTTTAGTGAACTTATGTGTATGTTTCTGTTGGGGACACACCCAGGAAGAGAAGAGCTGGGTCTAGGGTTCACGTATATTCAGCTTTATTAGATATTACCAAAGAGTCTCCAAAGCGGTAGTAACAACTACTGGTAGTCTACTGGTAGACTCTCACCAGCAGGGTATGAGGGTTCCAGTTACTCCACATCTTTGTCAACACTTGGTGTTATCTGTCATTTTCATTTTAGCCGTTCTGGTAGGTGTCTAGAGGTACTGTATTTTGGTTTTCATTTGCAATTTCCTGATGACTAATGAAGTTGGGCACCTTTTCACGTATTTGTTGGCCATTTGTATATCCTCTTTGTCAAGTGTTTATTCTTAGCTGCTTGATCTATCAGTTTCTGACAGAGGTATATTAAAATCTTGCACGAAATTTGTGGGCTTTTCCATTTATTGCTGTGATTCAGTTTTGGCTTTGTATGTTTTGTGGCTTTGTTTTAGGTTCATGTGTTTTGAGTTGTATTTTTTTGTTAAATTATTCCTTTTGTGACTGTCGTTATTAATATTTTTCAAAGCTTTACATTCTGTTTTGCTTGATACTGATATTGCTTTACCAGACTGTATTTTGTTTTATTTTGTTTGTTTTTTTCTTTTTTATGGTAATTGTGGTAAAAAACATATATATAAAATTTACTACCTTAACCATTTTTGAGTGTTCAGCAGTGTTAAGTATATTCACATCGTTCTGTAACAGATCTCTAGAACTTTTTCATCTTGCACAACTGAAACTCTGTATCCATTGAACAATTCTCCTTTTCCCCTCTTTTTGTTTTGGTAGTATTTGCTTTGTATGTCTTTTTCACTCTCTTTATTTTCAGCCTCTCTCTCATTATGCTTTCTGCACAGCTTTTATAAAGAGCTGTTCGGAAAAAAAATCTAATATAAGAATCTCTTTTAATAGTCAAGTGTAATCTGCTTACATTTACTATGATTACTGTTATATTTGGGCTTATTTTTACAGTCTTATTCTGTATTTTCCTTTGTTTCTTTCCACTCCTGCCTTCTGCTTTCTTCCTTTATTTTTCTCACTCTACTAGTATGGAAGTTACTCATCCTGTTTATGTTATCTGGCGTTTACCTGTGTGTTTTTTTAACATGCATATTTAGCTTAACAAAGCCTATAGGTAAAATCATTAACTCTCACCTCTTCAGAGCAAAATAATAACTATGGAATGATTTAACTTTGAGCTGTCCTTTCTCACCTTCCACTTGTCGACAAATATTTTAGTTCTTCCTTGTTTTTAACTCATCAAGAAATTAGTCCTTATCATTAAAGAAGTCTTTACTGTCAGTATTTACTAATATTTTTCTCACCATTCCTCCTTACATCTCACACCTTCTTTCTTAGTTCATTTTCCTTCTTGGTGAAGTATATCTATGAGGGGTGAACTCCATTCCAGTCTTTGTATGTCTGAAAACCTCTATTTTACACTCACTCCAGTGGGAACCTTGCATGCTGACCTCCCTCCAGAGAGGTTTCTGTTGTCTCTGCTGGGATCCTATGGGCTTCTCACTGTTAGTGTAGTTTTCATGTTACTCTTACTACTTGGGATTCCCACACCTCAGTGGTAGTGTGACCCGAACCCCTCTCCCGCATGTGGTGAAGGATTGGGATGCAGATTTCTCTTGGGTTGTTCTGTTTTCACTCATGGGCTCAAGTGCTTGGCCCGCTTTCTTCCAGCCACGTCAGCATCAAATTTTTTAGTCCCTGTTTCAAAGACAGCTGAGCCCTTACAGAGCCCATTTTTATACCTTGTTCTCAGTTCTAGTTCTCTGTGTCTTGGGTCTGAGGCCTCACCTGTCGAGGAGAGGACCACTCCTAAGGTTTGCACCTGGTTCCAGGACCCCTGCAGGTCTTTGGGCTCAGCCCCTGCTTACTATCCAGGCTTTGAGTTACATTTTTGTTTATAGCACTTAAGGATTTCCCTTTATTGCTTTCAAGCTGTGCTGTGTATTAAATTCTTTTCATTCTATTTTATTAAGCCTTTCTATGTGTTTGCTGTTGTGTGGGGTAATTCCCGTGTCAGCTCTGTCCAGCGTATTGACCAGAAGCCACAGTCATCTTTCTCTAAAATCAGATACGATCCTATCACTCCTTCACTGGACTTTTGTGGGCTTGTTAGCACTGCTTCATGTATTCATCCAACAAATATCTGTTACTTACAACCTCTGTAGAAAAGAACCGGCGAGACTGTAGTGAGCAAGATACAAAGTCTCTGCCCTACTGGAGTTTACTATTCTAGCTGGAGAGACAGAAAGTAAACCTGTGAACAATAAATCAAAATGTGAACTACAGTTTGTGAAATGCGCTCTGAAGGAACTAGAGTGAATGTGGGTTTCTTTAGCTGGGATGATCAGGGAAGACCTCTGTGCGGACGCTGTGTTTAAAGCTGGGTCAGAAGGATGAGGAGAAGCCAGCCCTGCAAATGGTAGACGGCTTCTTTGGGGTCAGGGGTTCATTCCAGGCAGTGGAAACAGCAGGCACAAGGACCCAGAGGTGGGAAAACCCTTGGCATATTGAGTGAGGACACCCGACACCCCTGTGTCTAATGAGGGGAGAATGGGCAACGGGGCCACGCCCATCTGCTGCCAGGCCTCTCTGCCCACTTCTCCCTTATTCTGTCCTCTGGCCATGGTTCTCTCCCAAATGGGCCCAGGCAAAGTCACCTCCTCTGTAAAGCCCTTCTCACATCTCAATTCCCATTGCACTTTGTTTTTCCTACTGATCAGATGGAAAGTTGTCTGCATAACGGTGTTCTCCAATAGGTCTTCTGTCAGAAGAAATGTCTTATTTATCTTGTGATCCCCAGCTTGTAGCAATGCTCTACAAGGTAGGTGCAAAATAAATGTTGACTGGGACTTCCCTGGCAGTCCAGTGGTTAACACCCTGTGCTTCCAATGCAGGGGGCGCGGGTTCGATCCCTGGTTGGGGAGCTAAGATCCCACATGCCTCTCTGTGTGGCCAAAAAAATTAAATAAATAAATAAATAAATAAATAAATAAATAAATAAATGTTGAGTGAATATATGTGGGGTTTTGTTGGTTAGCAGTTCATGCTTAGGACTTACTTTCCAATATCTTTATAACAGAAATTCTCATAGGTAATCATTTTTGTGGTATTTAAGCCATTAGGGTAAAGAAACTCATCAGCCTGAGGAGGAAATTGTTTGCTTAAGGCTTGCCTCTGATACTGAAAGGGAAAATCAGGGGAGGTACTATATGGTGTTACCCTGGAGTGGGTTGAATGGTGGCCCCAAGAAAGATATGTCCACATCTTAACCCCTGGAACCTGTGAATGTGACAGGTTTATTTGGAAAATGGGTCTTTGCAGATGCAATTAAGTTAAGGATCTTGAGATGAGATCGTGATGGATCATTTGGGTGGAACTCAATCCAATGACAAGTGTCCCCATAAGAGATGGGACAGGAAGAAGACAGAGACACAGGGGAGGCCATGTGAAGACGGAGGCAGAGATTGCAGTGATGCAGCCACAAGCCAAGGAACACCTGGGGCCGCCAGGAGCTGGAAGAGGCAGGAAGAATTCTCTCTTAGAGCCTTTGGGAAAAAGTGTGACCTGGCTGACACATTAATTTCAGAATTCTGGCCTCCAGAACTGTGAGAGTATAACTGTCTGTTGTTGTAAGCCACCGGGTTTGTTAATACTATCCCATCACATTATACCTCAGTTACGTCTTCTGTAACGTGGATATAATACCTACCTCAGAAGCTTATTGCCATGATTGAATGAGCTATATTTGTAAGGTACTTAGCACAAGTGAACGTTGAGAAACAGTGATGGCACTTCTTCTCCAGGGATTAGGAGTTTCTGTTTTGTGATTGCCTGCTGAGTCACAGCTCGCACCACAGGCTTAACCCGAGAGCTACGACTTCTCGTGAGCCCTGGAGCTCTCGGGTCCTGGTACCTTTTACAGCCCTCGGTTAGGGTTTTGTATCAAGGGAGAATCCAGCTTGTGGGTTGTGGGAAGACAAACTCAGATTCCGAATTTGAAGTGACCCACATGGAGCAGAAAGCAGCTTCTCAGTCCTCACCAAAAAGAGAGGTTTGGGTTCTAAATTTTTATTTCCTATTAAGGGACTTGACATTCCCAAAGACCTGTACTGACGAATCCTCCTACCACAGCAATCATCAAAAATTCCCCAGAATGAATTGGGACTTTCTGTGTTTGTCTGACCGCCCACCAGGAAACCCAGGAGCGCACGGAAGCCTGGCGGTACCCACAGCACCAGGGACAGACAGCTCATCGGGCCGGGGGTCCAGGCCTGCAGCTCTCAGCTGCCTCCCCCTGCATGGCTGGCACCGTGCTGGGCGTGGGGGCTGGCGTGTTCATCCTCGCCCTGCTCTGGGTGTCAGTGCTGCTGCTGTGCCTGCTGCTATCCAGAGCCTCAGGTATAGCTAGGTAAGGCCTTCTCTCCAGCCAGGAGTCCCAGGTAAAAGCAATTAGAAGTGCAATCGGGGGCTTCCCTGGTGGCGCAGTGGTTGAGAGTCCGCCTGCCGATGCAGGGGACACGGGTTCGTGCCCCGGTCCGGGAGGATCCCACATGCCGCACAGCGGCTGGGCCCGTGAGCCATGGCCGCTGAGCCTGCGCGTCTGGAGCCTGTGCTCCACAACGGGAGAGACCACGACAGTGAGAGGCCCGCATACCAAAAAAAAAAAGAAAAGAAGTGCAATCGCTGACGCTCATGAGACGTTTAGAATTCGGAAGCTCATTGTTGTAATTACTGGCAGTTTGAATGCGCTGCATTTTCCCCTCATCATAAACACTAACTGCGTTATGCTCGGGAGCAGAGGTGGGAGGAGGAGGGGAGTGGTATCTGTCCGCTCTCCGTGTTGAGGAGATGGGGACACAGGAGATGAAAAGAGAATCTATTGAGTTTCTTGGGGTTGTATGTGTGCGTGTTTCTTAATTGTTGAGATTCACAGCAGCCACTGGGTCCAGCCCCTAAGACTCCAGACCTGGGCCCTGGGACGCTGAAGAGTCGTAGGTGACTTGGGCCGGCATTGATTTCAGAAAGAATCAGGCCATAAACTGACTCTAACGTCACCATGGAGTCACACTCCCTGGCCAGACAGTGTAGGTACACATCAGCAAGTTACATCATTTACTAAAGTTTTCTGGTTTAAAACACAGCACTGGGGGGAGGGGCCGCTTCGCTTTTTCCTGATCATGACCGCGCAGAGGCAAAGATAAAAGCTACCAAGTCCCACTCTTAGGAATTTGGAGTTCCCAGGAAGAAACAGGAACGCATCCCGCTGGTACCTGTCTGGGAAGAAGGGTTTGGGGATGAAGGGGAAAACATTTCTAAATTCCCCGGGCGGTGTGGGCAGCACACTGGGCCCTGTTAATGGACTGAAACAGGATATCCGCCCAGGGAAGAGCCAGTCCCGGCCTAGCTGATTAGAGAGGAGACGGAACAGTGCTTTTAACCCTCTGTCTTTCACTCCCAGGTTCTCCGTCATTTTCGTGTTCCTCGGCGCTCTGATCATCACGGCAGTGCTGTTGCTCTTCCCCCGAGCCAGTGAATTCCCAGCCCCTGAGCCTGAGATGAAGGTAAAACCATGGGTTTTGTTTTGCATCCTGAGTTGTGTCTCTTCTTTCTCTTGCTCTGGGCCTCCATCCTGCCCCACATGGTCCCTGATGCCAGGAGGGCCGAAGTGGGTTAGAAAAATTGTAAAGTTGACACCAGGATGGGGGGAGCTCAGAGGGAGTTTTAACCCCCTCCCCCTCCCCCAGGAAGAGACAGTTCTTCCGATGCCCCCTTGCGACACCCCCGGGCAGCTATTTGCCTAATCTGTTCTCGTCTCCAGTTTGCATCAAGTGGAACGAGACGTGAGCCCAGAAGCCACCTCGTGGTGTGAGGGCCGGAGCCAAGCAGACAGGCGGGAAGAGCCTGTCCTGAGTTAAGAGGCTCCCACTCCCACTGGCCTTGGCTCAGAAACTCGCATCCCGGGCAGCATTTAGGCAGGGCTCTCAGGTGCTGAACGACATGCTTTTTCAGCTCCGTGTGTTTGCGTTTTTCCACTTGTGGCATGGAGGGAGCACTTTCCATAGAGAAGAGAAGTGAGGAAGGTGGGGCGCTTCTCTGGAAAGCGGAAGTTGTAGAGGTTGGTGTGGTTAATACTAACAGCCTTTGGGGAGGCCCCTTTGGTCCTCGTTTTCTAGAACCACATCTCCCAGCACCTACCTGTCTACGTGGATTTTTATCATCTCTCCTAGACCCCACCCATTCTGGTTCATTCCTGACTGGGGCTCTGGCTTTACCATACAGAGCTGGTCTCAGGCCCCTACGATCTGGATCACAGTGTTGACTTCCTGTGTCCCGTTACTTTTTCGAGCAGCTTCTTTCCTCTGTTTTAATTTTTAAGCTGTCACGGTGAGAACAGCTAACGTTTTTTTAAGGCATCACTGTGTGCCAGGTCCTGTGCTAAGCCTGTTATTTACAGGCTCTCATTTAAACCTCAGGACACCCCTAAGTGGTATGACACAGGTGCTATTAGTGTCCCCAGTTCATAGGTAAGGATGCCGAGGCTGGAAGGGGTTAGGGTCACTTGCCCAAGGTCATACATGTATAGGAAGATGCAGAGCAAGGATTCAAGCTGAGGTCTGTTTTCAAAACCTTCACTGTTGGGGACTCCACAGAATATTGGGGGCCTTCACAGCAAGTGCAGAGGCGACTATTTTGACAATAGACACTAGACTACACAAAATGATATAACTCCTGAACTAAAATCGGCACACATTTCCAGTTCTATCTAGGACTGACCATGGCAAAGGGGAGGAAATTCGTTCTGAAAATTCCAAGGGAAATAATACTTACCACACAAAACTGAGGAATTATTTTCATACATGCCAGGTTCTTTTTGGTCAACATTTGGAAACCACTCTGACTGAGTCAGGACTGTGTGTGTGAGCTGGGGCGCAGACTCCCACCCCGGTTTTCCTGCCTAAAATGGGGAGAGCGATGAAGGCTGCGTATTTCTGGATTGCTGTGGATGTGAACATTGGAAGAAGGGCACAGAGCAAACACTGTTTTGAAATCAATCCCTCTTTCCTCTGTCATATGAGTTTCAGACCCAGGAGAGCAGAATGGGCTTTGAGCAAAATATGTTCGTCAGCATGGCCAGCAGGATCTCATTTTCGGGTTTTGAGCACCAGCCCCTTCAGCAGCTTGGCTCAATACTGTATCAATAATACATGGCCTGGGCCTTCCTCACCCAAGGCCTGCTAACTGGCTAATTAAAAAGTGAACCCCGTCGAACCAGCAAACATGCAGCTCGCGAGAGACTTGTTCAGTCCTGGAGCCAAGGTCAAAGTTATGTTAAAGCTGTTTCATCAAGCTGACCTTTGTTGTAAGTTGGCTGTCAGGGTAATCTCTGGAGCAGCCCTTTCCTTCTTGCTGTCTTTGGAACTCAGTGATTACAGCAGAGCTCGGACTTGACAGGTGCTTTGTGTATCACCACTGTATTAGTTACCTACTGCTGCTGTAACAAATTACCACGAAATTAGTGGCTTGCAACACAAATTTACTATCTTATATAGTTCCATAGGTTAGAAGCCCCAAATCAGCCTCACTGGGCTAAAATCAAGGGGTTGGCAGGGCTGTCTTCCTTTCTGGAGGTTCTGCGGAAGAATGTTTCCTTGCCCTTTCCTGCTTCTGGAGGCCACCCTCGGCTTGCAGTCCCCTTGCTCCATCTTCAGAGCCAGCACAGTAACGACTCTCTGACTCTGCCTCCATCCTCACATCTTTCCCTCTGACCCTCTCTCCTGAACCCCTCTACCACTTCTAAGGACCCTTGTGATTACACCGGGCCACCTGTATTGGACAGTTCAGGCCAATCTCCCTATTTTAAGGTCAGCTGATTAGCAACCTTAATTCCATCTACAACCTTAATTCTCCTTTGTCATGTAATTTAACATATTCAGACTTTCTGGAGATGAGGATGTGGACATTTTAGGGGCATTATTCTGTCAACCACAGTTGCCCTTCAGGTATTTTGGGTTCTCTTCAGGTACTGGGTTCTGGAAGCTTCCGGAAGTTGTGAAGTTCCCAGTCATGTGGTTTGTGCTGCTGCTCCCTTAAGTCTGTAGATTAAACTGCTTTTTCCTGCCCGGACTTAAGCAGCACCATTTGGATCTGCGGAAAACAGAGCTCGGGCTGTGAACAGTAGACAACAGGTAGGGCCAATACCAATCATAGGTTTCTGTCAGCAAAGACCAGCAGCTTCGGGGCCTCAAGTACGACTGGTTGCCATGCAGCCAACTGTACGAATTGGGGCAAGTTATCTCTCCTCTTCGTGTTTCAGTATCTCAGGAAAATGGCTACTTCCCCCAACCCTTGGGATGCTGGGTTACGAATGTTAGGGTTCAGAACTCTTCTGATGAAAGTTTTAGAGTCACCTTTTCATTTTGAAAATGACGTCTCCTGAGTTGGCAATGGGTTGATGCTGTGAGGGCTTGGGTCCTGGTTGTGTGGGGTTTATTATACTATCGTATCTTTATGTATGTTTAAAATTCTCCATGATGAAAAGTTGACAGCCACCAAATGAGCCTTCCAGAGACCAAGCAAGCAAGCTTCTCATTAACTCTTTCAGAGAACTGATTTCAGAACAGAAAAGGACTCGTCCGGGGTCTTCAGAGTGTTTTGTGAATCTCCTACATGGAGCCATTTGTTCCCTGGACTTCATTAAGCCTCTCTTTATCTTGTATTTCTGGCTCAGCACATTGAGAAAAAGGTTCTTTCTTATCCATTTGCAGGGTAGACTCAGGGCAGGATGTTGCTCTAAGTTACAAATATGGACGGACTCTGGGCCCATTCATCAGAGATTACAGATGAGCACAGCCAGGGTGCAGAAGTGACAGTAACTTTGTTTTTGATGTTTCTTTCTCCAGATTGTAGATGCCTTTTTCATTGGCCGCTATGTCCTGCTGGCTTTCCTCACTCTTGTCTTCCTTGGGAGCCTTTTCTTGGTTCTAATCCATCACATCCTGGAACCAATCTATGCCAAACCACTGCGGTCCTACTGAGCTATCTTCAGGAGAACCAAGACCCTGTTCTTTCCCTCGCTTTGATGTCACTGATGAGCAGAAAGGTATTGTTTGGAGTCTTGTTTTGACAGCCTTCCTGCCTTAAGATCGGAGGATCATCTCTTCATCACTAAGACAAATCCCTTGAGTCCTGGCTTCCAGAAATAGGGTTGCAAAATTGCCCCTGGGGAGAGATTCTCACCAGCTTAAGAGGGATATTGCCGTCTTCTTAGCACCTGTACCTCAGATTTTCCATCTCTTTTGAAAAGGAAATAGCAACAGGGATCTGCTTAGACTAGGTTTTCAATGAAGACTTCAGTAAATGAATTTTGGGAAAAGGGGCACTTTGGCTTCTGCTGTCAAATAGACGGAAGAACTTGGTCCTTTCTGATACTATGAAAAATTGTTAGTTACGAGGTCAAGATCATTTGGGAAAGAAAGACAATCAAAGTTCAAAAGGTTATTTCAGTGTAATGACCTGGAGACACATCCAGGTGCCGGTTATGGAGCAGTCCTCATATCATGACACCGGGCTCCACAAAGGCCATGGTGTCACTTCCTGCTGCTCCAAGAAAGCAAGCTAAAGGACTGGCTTTCACCTCGAACTCCTGGCCGCAGCCTTCTAAATCTAGCATTTCTATATTGCAGGTTTACTTGGGGATTAGAGGCCGGGTATGGAAATGTCAGTTGTGTGTCCTGCTGCTCTTCTCTCTGGATTCTTTTGCCTCCAGGATTCGGCGGCCTTTGTTCCCTTATTTGGTTACCATAAGAGTCCATTTGGGGTTACTGTCATCTTTGGCTTCTCCCCACCCCCTCACTAGCCCAGCCTCCCAATGGATCTCTAAAGGAGACATGCAAAGAGTTATTGCTTTTTAATTACAAGTGCTATTGTAACATCTATAAAGAAGAACACTTTAAGCTTAATTGAGACCAAATGTGAAGTTAAATTAAATGAATAACTAATTAACGTAATGCTCGTGCATTAGCCCCGAGTGAGTGCCGAGGCCCAGAGAGGGGGCAGGTCCTGGGCCTCCAAGGACAGTCAGTGCCCAGAGCTGAGGAGAGGGGTTGTGGGGCAGGGATCCTGGGCCTGGGACCCAGGTGTGCAAGGACCGATGTCAGGGCCCGGGGCCCCAGACTCCTACCTACACCCAGCCTTCATTTCTGAGGCCGGCCCCGAGCTCCCACACGCCCTGTGCATCTCCCTAGCGCCACACTGAGCCGCCGGCACCAGAGAATGTCTGTTCATTTTCCAGTCCCTGGGCCTAACGCATTTAGGGGCTTGATACGCGGCCGTTTTCACTTCCTTCCCGTTCATTCTTCCTTCTGGATGGTCACATTTGTTCCTCCATTGCCACTGGGATTGCCCTCCTGCCAGCCCTGTCCCTTCAGTGCTGGACGAGTGGACGGTGAAGTCTCTCAACTTGAGTCACCCACCCTGGTTTTTTTTCTCCCATCGTTTAAACGTTTCCCTGTTCCTTTCTTATCCCCTAACTAAACAAGCCCCTGAGGGCAGGGCGTGCATTTACACTGACTTGTCTCCCTGATTCATAGCGATCCTCTGAGGGAGGTAACGTTATTACTGTTTTCTAATGAGGAAAAGGCTCGAAGCCATCAGTGGTAAGAGACCCCCAGAAGCTGGGGGGTGGGGGGGCGGGCGAGGGAGCCTGTCTCCCTGCAGGAAGCAGAAAGGGAGTCCAGGCACGGGCTCTACCGTGGGATGATGGCGCCATCTAGTGGCTTCCCTGAGTGCTGCTGGCAGGTAAACCTGATCTTTTTATTTATTTTTGGCTCCGTTGGGTCTTTGTTGCTGCGCAGGCTTTCTCTAGTTGCGGTGAGCGGGGGCTACTCTTCATTGCAGTGCGTGAGCTCTCTTGTTGCGGAGCACGGGCTCTAGGCACGCTGGCTCAGTCGTTGTGGCGCACGGGCTTAGTTGCTCCATTGCATGTGGGATCTTCCCAGACCAGGGCTGGAACCCGTATCCCCTGCAATGGCAGGCGGATTCTTAACCACTGCGCCACCAGGGAAGCCCCAGGTAAACCTGATCTTGAGAGACACATTCTTGAACCTGAGCTGCAGCTCTGCCCTGGGGGCCTGAGGACTTGGACATCCCACTGGCTCCTGCTTTTAAAGCCAGAGTGGGTCTCTGGGCACTTTGAGACTTGCTATTTGTCAACATTGGCGTGTGTATAACCTGTCTCAGCGTGGAGGGATTTGTATCCAGCCCATGAACTGCCCACAGGCTCACCTGCGGGTCCCTCAGTGTCCTCACGACTGCCTCCTCTGGGCACGCCAGTTGCCAGCTCCCCAGCACACCACCCTGTGGCCCTGGGACGCTGCCCCAGCGGCCCACGTGAGCCCTGACAGGACGAGCACGGGCACAGCTGGCGACATCTGTATCTGGGCTAATGGGCAGCTTCAGAGGGCAGACAGAAATGCCAAGTTCTGGCAGATCCAAGGGTTTGGGGCAGCCAGAACACGCGGGAGAGGAGGCCAGCTGCAGGGGCACACGTAACAGCTGCCTGAACGAAGCCAGCAGCACCCTCCCACCTTGCTAGTCACGTTACCCCAGTGCCTGTGCTTAGGCTGTCAGTCCTTTTTCTGTGTCCACTACCTACTCCATTCCTAGAGCACAGCTGGCAAACAGTGAGCACTCGGTAACCACTGGCATTTCATTATCAAAATATTTAATAACATGACTGGTACTTTGGTCATGCCCTCCGCCCCACCCTTCCCCTACAGCACTGCCCTGACAAGCCATCTTCCCTGGGGACACAGGGGGCTGGGATGAGAGCAGGCAAGGGGCCCTCACAGTCGGGAGTGACGCTTCCCCTGCCTTTCCCTAGTCCTGCCCTGGAGGATACGGCAATAATGCTTTAATCAAAATGGGTCAGGAGTTAGAAACAGGATCAAATGGAGGGTAGATGGAGGAGTGCCAACGTGGGGAAACACACGGAGAAAACTGGCTTGCGGACAAAGGGACAAAGAGAGGCCGGGTGGCTCTGAAATAGCCACTTCTAGGTACAGGCTGATTACAGAGGTTCACATTTAACGTGCGAAGGAGAGACGCGCTTTTTCCAGGCCTTGGCCCTGCTGAACCTCTGCCTTCTGTCTTGGAATCTGAACAAGGAGGAGTCTGAGCATATGCCTTCTTGTACCAAAATGCAGACACCACTTAGCCCTGATCCCTTCCACTGGCGGCCTCCAGAGCTCAGGCCTTTATCACTGTCAGCGCAACTGACGCCTTCGGGGCCTTTACAGTTCCTCCTCTCATTCTGCCCCCCCTAGCCAGGACCGTATACTGTGTGGTAAATCACTTGTCTGTCATCAAGGGCTTTGTAGTTAATAGATATTGTTTAATAATCTTTAGGACCAGGCAGCCTCTATGCTCTGTTAGTCCCCAAACAATGATGAAAACCTCCCCTGACGTATTCCCGGCAGCCACGAGACTAGTTACCCATTCCTAAATCTTAAGAATGCATGTCCTGTTTCCAAGTACCCACCCCCCTGCCCCAGGTTAACTATAAAACTGTCCTGATGGCCCCTTGGTGGTGTGGAGCGCTCCCAGACTGCCGTCCACCTGAGCCCGAGCCCGATCCCACCCTGTAAGTGACCCTATACTAAACTGGTCCCTTGATCACACGGAGCTGCCCCCTCAGTTTTTGGTCTCAAGGTGCCTTAGTTCAGTGGGCACTTTACGTCCCCTCTGTCCTCCAACAAGGCCCTTGAGTCTTCCGTGGCCTCAAGCTTGGTGGTCCCCTTCCGGTGGAGAGTCTCCTAGCCCATGGAAGCCTCGTGGGCTGGGCTGGCTGGTGTTGGGCCCGGAGGCTTTGCCTCAGCCATCTGGGGGGGGGCACTGTGGGACCCGGCGAGGGCCCTCCAAGTTTCTGCTGCGCTTGGGTCCTCACATTTCTCTATACCTGCATGAGGAGCAGAGAGGCAATGGAAGAGAAAGTGAGACAGGGGTTAACAAGCTCCTGCCCCAATGGTGGGGACGGGGAAGGCAGGTCCCGAGGGTCCCTTAATAATCACCTTTCATCCCGTTCGCTATAATTAGGGCTCCCTGTCACCTCTTCAGCAAGCAGGGAACACCAAGCCAGAATAATGTGAAAAACCTTACAATGTCTGTACCGCGTTTGACCACTCTGCAAAGCAGTACCACATACCCAGCTTGTCGCAGCCTGAGATCAGCCCTATCAGGTATTTAGAAACGAGCATCCCCATTGGACACACAAGGACGCGGACATTCAGAGAAGGTGCCCAAGGCTCTACAGAAGCAGGTGAGCAGAGAAGTCAGGATTGTCCAGCATTTCTGGTTTCAAGCCCCGGGCTCCCTCTGCCCAAGCAAGTGACTCTGCTTCTCCCACACAGGCCTTCCTCAGAGAAGGACCCGCTGAGGATGCAGAGAGAAGCCAACCCCGCACACCTGGGGTCACACTCAGGCTCTGCTGGGCCTAGCTAAAGGCCTGAGGTATGTTCCATGAGTTCCGAGCCTCTGTTCTCTCACCTCTAAGGAGAACATCTACCTCTCAAGGCTGCTGAGAGGGAAGCCAGTACAGCTAGAGACAGGCTCAGCTCACGCCCAGAGCAGACGCTTACTAGGCACTCATTCTTTTCCCTTTCTGCATCACTTCCTCTCCTCCCAACGTCCCCCCGGGCCTGGCCAGGGGACAGCAGGTGGAAGGAGTACTGGTCACGTGAGGCGCCATCCACTGCTCCCCCTCCAGGGCACGGCAGGGCACAGACTCCGTTAATGCCTCCTGCCCTGCATTCTTCTCCCCCGAACCCGGACGATGCCTTCCTCAAAGGGAAGTTCTTCCCCAGATACAGTGCTGTTTACCATGACCCCAGTGGGCTCTTCCTCACATTTACCATCCAGACCAGGTCCATCGCTCCGGCAGCTTCTCATTAGCAAGAGCTTCCTAAGGAGAGCCAGAAAGGCCACGAGAGAACGTTGCCAACCCCAGCACCAGCCGCGCAGCCCAGCCTCTAGCGCCCTGCCTCAGCCACGGGCCTATCTGTGTGGCCTCCACACCCGCCACCACTGGGCAACAGGCAGAGAGCACAGCAGGCCAGCTTTGGGTTTTGCTCCAGAGGCTTTGCTTGGTAGCTGCTTTTGTCCGCACACCCCAGGCAGAGGGGCCAGATGCCCTTGGTTTCTGAACTTCGGGAGGCACAGACGGCTCAGAGTCCAAGTTCAGAGGGAAAACGATTTCCCTGGAGGCTGCCCCCTCTGTCCTGGGGTCTACGTCCAAAGCCCTATCGCTCTCCCTAAGGAGGAGAGGCTGCTGACCTTCACAGCAGCTCTGGCCCCTTAGGAAACACTTCCCAAGCACCACACTCCGTCCAGACTCAGAGTCTTTGGAACTGGCCCCCAAGGAAAAAGCAAAAGTCAGAAAAATCACACCAGAGGACAGAGGCTTTGCATGCGCTCTAAGGGCACAGTAGTTACAGACTTGAAGAAGATACTCACAAAAGTCACAGGACTTGAGGAAAATACTACCGCGCGTGGGTTAGGGCCACACTAGAGCTATGGAGACACATGGGGATAACAGAGGACAGGTTAGTGGGGCTGGGGGCCAGGCAGGGGTTCCCGGAGCACGGTCAGGGTCCGGCTCCGGGTTCCTGAGGTCTGGGCTGGAGCGAGGCTCAGACTGGTGCAGAGCAACCGAGCGCCGGATCTGACTCCCGGGAGAGGTGGGGCCGGGCAGGCGGGGCTCCGGCCCTCCCTCCGCAGCACTTACCCTCTGTCTCTACTCAGGGATGACCTCCAGGCCAGGATCTCCTTGTACACCAACCGGCAGAGGAGCTGAGGGGAGGGAGGGCGACATCAGCGTGCAGCACGTGGCTGGTCCCCAGCGCTAGGTGACCGCTCGGCTGGCTCACAGTGTCACTCCGCAGGGGTCCACCCACGGGATGCAGGGTGGTTCCGAGCAAAGCACTAGATGGCCGACACTTTGGACCACTTCGGACACTTCGGAACTTTCCAGGGTTCCAGCCCCGCAGGACAGGACCCCTCCCCATACCCATCTGTGCGCCCCAAAGCTCTTACCAAGCAGGCCAGGATGTCGGCAGTGATGAGCATGTAGAAGACGTTGTTCCAGCCTGTGGGGGAAATGAGCCCGGCCAGCAGAGGCCCCAGAGCCGCACCTGTGTGGAGCACAGCGTGAGAGAAGGGCCCTGCACCAGGGACCCTGGCCCTCCCTGCCCGCAAGAGGGCAGCATCCCAAGAGTGCGCCCGAGACCAGGCTTGGGGCTCAGCTGCCGAGAGCCAAGAGCGAGAGTCACAGACCTACGGATCCGGTGCCGTCGATGATGGCCGTGACGGTGGAGAGCGCCTTTGCGTTGCCCTTCAGGCTCTTGTGAGTTCCCTGGGGAGAGAGAGCAGAGTGGGGAGGCCTGAACCAAGAGGCGGCACCGAGCAGGACCGGGACCAGGACCAGGACCAGGAGACGGACTGGCTCAGGGAAAGGCAGCGAGGGGGGCTTGGAGCTGGGAAGAAAGGGGGGCCGATGGCGGATTCTGAAGGACTTTGAGGATCTCGTCTCTGCAGGCGGGGGAAGGGGGAGAGACGTGAAGATGGGCCTGGAGACAGAGGCCCTCGCCAATCCCCAAGGTGGCTCTGCTTACCAGGTCAGCCGAGACAGCAGTGGTGATGAGGGCGTAAGGGCCGTTGACCAGGGCTCCACAGATGAGCAGCATTACTGACGTGGTGACGGAGACGGCCCGGTTAGAGAGGAGAGGCCACTGCCACCCCCAGCCCCAAAGCGGGTGAGTCCCCCGGGCATCAGGCTGAGAACCTCCACTTCCCCGAGCCTCCCACCCATGTCCCCAAGCCAGCCTCGCGGTGTCCCCAAGGCAGC
The DNA here is from genome assembly GCF_949752795.1 of Hyperoodon ampullatus. Lineage (NCBI taxonomy): Eukaryota > Metazoa > Chordata > Mammalia > Artiodactyla > Ziphiidae > Hyperoodon > Hyperoodon ampullatus. The sequence continues at coordinate 90,342,850 of NC_136920.1, forward strand.
GCCAGCTCCTGACCTATGGAGATGCTGATCCCGCTCTGGCCAACGTAGTTGTACAGGAACATCTGAGAGAGGAGAAGAGGGAAGACAGAGTCACAGCCTGGCTTCCCCACGGGCTGCCTCTGTTAGACTGGAGCCCGGAAGTCTGGGAACCCCAGAGGTGCCCTTTCTCCTTTGCCTTCTCATACCCAGTCCTCTCGGTCTTCATGTCCCAGGGATGCAGGGTCTAATACGTGGTAATCTATCATTTCCCTTTGCCCCCAAAGTCTCCTCTCATCGAACCTCAGTCACTTATTCTTTCCTTGGTCAAGAAGCTCAGCAGCTGGCCTCCCCCTTCTCACCAAGGCCAAATAACCACGAATCCCTTTCCAAAATTCTCAGTCTGGATCTCTTTCCTGTGCTGACCCTGGCTTCTCCTCTCCTGGCCGTGCACAGGGATGTATGTACACACGCAAAGAGACGGGTGTGTGCGTGATGCCCAGGCGTGCACAGACTTCGGCGGCCCATGACACACACACACTTTGCCCTTCAGGTTCTATACGCACCGTGGGCGCAGCCAAGATCAGCATGACGCAGCAGGTGGTGGCCCTGCCATTGGTGTAGTCAGAGATGAGCCCCGCCAGGATGCCGCCTGGAACACAACGTGCACGCTGCCACCCCAGGCACGTGGGACCCCGAGCACTGCCCCATCACTCAGCCAGCACGAACTGGGGCCGGGCACCCAGAGCCATCTGAGTGTCTCCCTCCGCAGCCTTCCCCGCACCCACTGCTCACGGGAAGACCACCTGGGCAGGATGCCACCTTTTCCCTCTGATGCCACCTGGCTAGGTCACATCCCACTGGACCCGTCCCTTTTTTCTGCACCCTGACAGGAGAGGGGGATGCAGCCTAGAGGCAGAGCAGGGCATGGCCTCACCTACGATGCCACCAACATCGAAGAGCGTGGACAGGTCCCCAGACTCCTTGGCACTAAAGTGAACTGTGGAAGACAAAAGCATGTGTTCAGACCTGGGGGCTCAGGGCAGACATCCTGGAGGGCCACCGCTGGGAGCATCCCTGCAGACACCTGGTCCAGTATCATCTTCAGAGGAAGGAGTGGGGGGCCATGGAGAAGTGACTGGCCAAGGTCACAAGTGAGTCTGCAGCAGTTTGGGACCAGATGCCCTTTCCGGCCCCCAGTCCTGTCGGGTGGCCTTGACCTCCCGGAAAAGCCTTTCTATGAAAGCATTGGGATCTGGCCCTGAGGACCCTGTCCCACTGGGGGCACAACTGCTCTCAATGAGCCTCAGCCTGTCCAGCCACATTCCTGCCCTCCCCCTGACCGAGCAGCTGGTCCCCACAGAAGCTTGTCACCTCCATTTGAGGTCCCTGCTTATAAGCAGAGCCAGGAAGGAGGCTTGCAGGAAAATGGGGACCTCAGGTCCCAGACCTCGCCCTAGAATTAGAAAAAGGGACGTCCAGAAGCTTGAATTGTAGCCCAGCCCTCAAGGTTGACTCACACTGTAGCCAGCATCAAGGCCACAGAACAAAGAGTCAGTGACCGCAGGGCTGCCCTGGTGCTCCACCCGCATCGTCGAGACAGGCCCCTCAGATGGAGCCGGGGGCGGGGTTGGGGGGTGAGTTACAGCTTGAGACCTGGCCCTGACTCATCCCCACCGCATCCTGTTCGGTGCAAGGATGCTGCGTGGAGGCCAGCCTCGTCCCTTCCACGGGGCCTGGAGGGAGCCCGGCAGCCCTGGCTGAGTGGTCCTTGGCCCTGGTGGAGCTCTGAGGCTCTGGGGGCGGGGCTGCTCCCTGACAGAGTAGCTCCACGTGTGGAAAACCAGAGATCCAGGACAGGGGGACATAAACATTCTTTTCAACCGCAAGAGTGACCTCTCCTCGTCTGTCCATCCTCGGGCAGGGGCAGAGGCAGGGGAGAGGAGGACCACAAGGCGGGCAGCCCAGCAGACCCAGGCACAGGGCATCAATCCCCCGAGGCTCCCGGCAGCCCTCCCTGGAAGAGAACAGTGGTTACTGCCAGGCTACAGGCAGTGGGGGTAGCTCATCAGGCCCTCTTCCTTGGGCTGGGGGAGGCTTAAGGGGCTCCTGGAGGCACTCAAAAGGCAGACCGTTTCCAGCACCCTCCAGTCCCGCCCATCTATGAGCCAAGCAGCCTGGACGGGGGTTTCTCCTACACCTGAGGCTGGAGAAGAAGTTAGGGAGGATTGCAGAACAGAGCTTTGAGTTCCTAACCCCGACTCAGTGCCAAGGGAGGAAAAGTGGCTGGAATCAGGGACTTGGGGTGGGGGGCGGTGCGTCTGCAAGGTTTAGCTTCCCATTAAAGAAAAAAAATGTCCCTCCTGCCCTAGGAGAGGTTCAGCAGCAATCCTGCCTGTTCCTGGAGTCCTAAGCATCACGTGACAGGCTTCCTCCTCAGAGACCCCTCCCTCCCTCACCTCTTCTTCCCCGGATACTCACCCACATTGAAGATGTAGAGCGGCAGCCAGTAGAGGAAGGTGTAACTGACCAGCTTGGCAAAGAGCAGACACAAGGAGAACTCGACCACACCCTGGGGAGCGTAACAGAGGGCGCGATGGAAACGGGGGCACGACATCCTTGGTCCGTCAGCGGAGCCCCATCCCAGCACTTTCCACCACCCACCGCGCAAAGCAGCCTCGAGGACCTCTCCAGCCTCAGTCACAGCAGTGTGCCTGCGGCCCGGATATGCTGTGTCAGGACGAGCCTCCCACGTTCCCCTCCCCAAGTGGGCCGCCCTCCCTAGGCACTGCATGTAAAGAAATTCTGGAAACCACAGGTCACCCTGAGCATCCCCATCTCCTGAGACCCAGCAGAAAAATCTAGAGAGCCTCTCTCCTTCTTCTAGTCCACAAAAGACTCACCGGGATCCAGAGCGCCCCAAAGAAGCTGATGGCAGCGGGATGAGCACTTGGCTCCTTGGAGCAGGTGACCGCAGACTCCAGGCCGTTCTCTCTGTTAGAGTGGGGTCCATTGCCAGGGTCCTCAGCGTTGTCCACGTTCTCTTCCAGCTCACCCTGAGCAGAGAAGAGCCCTTGCTGTGGGCACGTCCACGTACCACCTCCCACCAGCTGGAGGGACAGCCCACGTGAGAGGTAGGGGCTCCCACGCTGGAAGAGGTATGTGTCCCCCTCCTGGGCTGGACTACCGTTCTGCCAGGCCCGTCAGGCTGTCGGGGAGCCACCCGCGGGCATGACTTTGGCCCTCACCCAAGGGCCTGTGAAGCAACCGTGGGCACACGGGCCCCTCCTCCAACTCCCCAGGCCTCCCTGGGACCAGCCCCCGGGTGGAGTGGAGGGCAGGGATAGGACTGGGGGCCACACTCACATGGTGCTGAGGTGGGGAGCAGTCCACGTCTTCTGGGTCTGAAAGAAAAATCTTCTAAGAAGCTTCCCAGCAGGCCAGGCCCTCACCTTGCGTGGCGTGTGGTCCCCACCCGTCCTCAAAGGGGGTGAGTTGACTTTCCAGCACAAGGGAGCATGGAACCGGGGCTCCGGAAGCCACCTTCGAGGTCTGGGTCTCCTAACAATAAGTTATGTCACTACTGCCTCGTGGACTTTCGTTCTCTTGCTACAAGTGACCGTGGGCCTGACTCCCTGGCCCGTCTGTCAGGGAGCTGGGAAGAGGCAGCAGACGTGGAGAGGTCCACCCCACCTTTCCCTCCTCAGTCTCAGAAGAGCCGGCGTTTGCCAGGCATCCTGACTACACGTCTCACGGGAACGCTCAACAGCCAGGGAAGCAGGCGTTGTTATACTTATGTCACACATGAGAAAACTGAGGCTCAGAGAGGTGGTCTGTCCCAAGTCACACATCTGTGGCTCCAACCCCGCGATCCCACGCTACCAGCCGCCTTCTCCCAGGGCCTAACCGGGAGGCTCGGCTCCGGCCCTGTGAGGAGGGAGGGCTCCACTCACATTCAATGAAGAAGAAGAAGGTGATGAGGCCCATGATGGCGGTGATGATGCCGGGCACCACAAAAGACAGGCCCCACTGCTCATCCACCCAGACGCCGGCGATCAGGGAGCCCAGGATGTTGCCCACGGATGTGTGGGAATTCCAGATGCCCATGATGAGGCCCCGCCTGGAGCGGAGGGAGGGAGGCAGGTAGAGAAGAACGGGAAAAGTAAGAAGAGAAGCACAGGGCTCCTGGCGACCGCCCGACCAAGTGCAAAAAGCTGGCTGCCTGCAGCCTCCGAGCTGAAGGCACCCCTCAGGGAGGAGCGGGAGGGTTTGCTGGTGTCAAGGGAGTGGCAGCAAGGCCGGGTCCCGCTCCCCAGCCGCTCCCTGAGCAAGCACCCTCCGGCTCCTGCTGCCCCAGGGCCCAGAGCCCCAGCGCTTTCTTCTCTTGCCCTAAGGCCGTGACTCTGAAGTCCTCAACCAGGGGTGACTCTGCCCCCAGGGGACATGGGCGCCGTCTGGAGAGTTCTGACCGTCCCAGCTGTGGGTGCGCTAGTGGCATCTAGGGGTAGAGGCTGCTGAACACCCCACACTGTGTAGGACGGTCCCACAACAACGAATTATCCAGCCCCATATGTCAAAGTGCCAGGGTTGAAAAACCCTGCCCTAAGGAAACGTTTTTTTGCACAAAAGCCAGTTCAAGGGAAAAAAACAAAACAAACAAAAAAACCCATATATAGATATAGATATAGATATATACAAACACATATACGTGTGTGTGTGTGTGTGTGTGTGTGTATACAAACACAGTTTTATAGGCTTCGTTTTTGTCTTCACGCAAAATGGAAATTCATCTATTAAGAGGAAAAAAGCATAACTGAGGTTGCAGGTTTGAAGGATCCAAACCTTAGCAATGAGAAAATCAGTACTGCTTTTATTTAGTCACTAAAACATGTGTATCTCGGCCTGTGAAAGTCAGCAAGATGGAGGCAAATTTCTAATCTTTGACCCTGAAATCACATCAGGGGCCACAAGGGACCCACCAGCCCAGCCCCCCAGGCGCCGCCCACCCTCCTGCCCCATCACACTCACTTCCCCTTCCCGAACCAGTTGCCCACGCAGGTCACCACGGAGGGCCAGCCCGTGGTCTGGACGAGTCCGTTGCAGATCTGCACGGAGGGAGGAGGGAGGCGGGACGGGCCCGGGCTGAGCGGTGCAGCCTCTGGGATGGGGGCCCCTCCGCAGCGCACACTACGCACCCCCTTCCTTCACCTGCGTGCACGCACCCCCTAACCCATCAGCTGATTTCTCCTGTGGCCCCAGATCCCCATGGCAGAGACCAGGACTCGCAGGCACCTCCACGTTACCTCAGGGTAACGCTCAGTGCAAACTCACTGAGCCTGACCATGGGCAATAGGCAATGGGAGCCCGCATCGTGATAAAGGAGCACCAGGGCTGGATGCGCAGGGACCTGGGGCGGCTGGGAAGGACCTTCAGCCTCTACCATCTTTCTGTGCCGGGAACAGAGGCCTAAGTGCAAGGCGAAGGCTCGTACCTGGACAAGAACAAAGTACCAGAGCGCGTGGATGTTCCAGAAATAGCCAAGGCCAAAGAGCGAGGTGAAAAGGCCGCTGAGCAGCATTCCGGCTGTAAGGTAGTAACGGAGGGGGAGCCGCTCCCCAAAAATGCCACTGCAGAAGAGAGAGTTGGATCTGTGGTAACCTCTGCTACCTGCGCCCTTCGGCTCTCTACCTCCTATCTCTCCGCCCCCCCCACCCCAAAGCCACTGAAACGACTCTGCTAAGGTGACCACCAGTGACCTGTGTGTTGCCACACGCCAGGGACACCCTCGGTCCTCCACTCACTGGGCTCCTGTGCTTTATTTGACGCTGCTGACCAAGCACCTTGAAGTGCGCTCTCCGTGGCCTCTGTGAGGTCACCGTGGCCCATCTGCCTCCCCCCGTGGCTGACCAGTGCTTCTCATGCATTTTCTCTTGCATCACTTTTATGGTTTTAACCACCAGCTACATATATGTTACACAGCCCAGCTGCATATCTACAGCCCTGAACTCCCCCCCAGAGCTTCACGATCATACCCAGATGCCTTCCAGACATCTTGACTGGGATGCTCCCCAAAACAACTGCCACTCAACAACTCCAAAAACAGAATTCCTCTGCCTCCGCCCCCCACCCTGCCCTGTGTCCTGTGCCCCTCATCTGAGTGGATGTCGCCACCACGTTTGGCCACTCAAGCCAGAAACCACGGGGCTACCTCAGTTTCCTGCTTCTCTGTCCCACCCTTCACAAGCAACCTCCAAGACCTGTACCTTTTACTTACTTCTCTCCAGTGCGTCGTTTCTTTTTCATCTCTATTACTATTGTTCTAACTCAGGCGTTGCTCAAAGCTCAGCTGAGCGATTATCAGATCTGTTCCTTAGTGTGACCTGGTACTCAGTCCTACTCTCCCTCAAATCCACCTTCCGTCACCCTCACAGCGATCTGTCTGACATGTTCATCTGAACATGCCACCCTTCAGAAGTTGTCCTGTGCCCACGGCCTGGTACACAGTGACCTCATTCTCCAGCCCCGTCTCCTGCATTTTACACTTCGGTAAACCTGTTACTTGTCTCCCCCAGATCGTGCTGTTTCACACTCGCCTTTCTCTGCCCACGCCATTCCCTCCACCTAGCCCTTTCTGCATTGCCAAGCCCAGTTCTTCTTCATTAGTTCAAGTGTCATCTCCTCCAAGAAGCCTTTCCTAACCCCTCTTCTCTAATCCCAGCTCACCCTCGGAGCCCCGAGAGTGCCCCGTATGAAGCCACCTGTCTGGGAGCCACCACACTGCTTTATAACTAGCTGCTGATGTTTTCCGTCACTCCACTAGGCCATGAGCTCTCTGGAGGTGGTACCCTGCCTTAGTCATCTTTGATTCCTGGGAAGAAACATCATGCTTGCTATGTAAAAGCCGTGCTGGGGTTTTCCTAGCATCCAGGGCTACCCTTGAAGGACCCCGGTCTAGGACAAACCATTTTCCAGCCGCACCACTGACACTGCCATCTGAGTGAGTAAACTCAAGGACATCCAGGAAAGCCTTTCCAGGGAAAAGAGCGACTAAAAGTGGGAGCTGGCCAGGTGAAGGAGCAGGCTCAGTCACCGTGGGAGCACGCTGGCTACGGGCTGACAGGACGTGTGCAAGTCTTGTCGTCTCATTTCCGCCTGGGGGGGCCCCCAGCTTTTTCCCTTGGACCCTGCTGCCCCCAGGTCGGCCAAGGGGAGGCGGCGGCTCTGAACGGCTCTGCTGCGGGCAGTCACCGGCTCTGCCTCTCTCTTACCTGATAAACATGCCGATGGCATAGGCCACGAGGAAGGCGTTGTCCACCGCCCCCAGGAGTTCCTTGTAGTTGCTGTGATCTGAAAGCCGAAGGGAGAGGCAGAAAGCCGGCTGGCTGCTTGGACGCCCCTGCAGGAAGCCCCTTCCAGCCCCGGCCGACCCTCTCCTGGGTAGGGGGAATGGGCTGTGGGGAAGAACAGCTTGCCCCGCTCTTACCAAATGGGGCCCAGTTGCACCACGTGGTGTCGTTGAGCCTGTGGGTGTCGCTGATGGGCTGGATCATCCCTGAGCAGTTGTGGTGCAGACGGCTCTGGAGAAGCCACGGTGCACAGGTCAGGGGGCATCCTGTGGCCCCAAAGGGAGCAAGCAGCCTCCAACACACCAGCCCCGCTGCCCTCCTCGACCGGACCCCAAGCTCCCTCCTCCAACAAGAACTGGTTCCGGGGGCAAGTGGCCACAGCAGAGCCTCGGTGAAGGGCAATGGGGGTCTACGAGCAGGGTGGACACGGAGCCCAGGGTGTCTGCTCTCTGGCTCCACCCGCAGCCCCCGACACCACCGTCTTGGTGAATAAACCCAGGAAACTCTCCTGGGAAGAAAGAACTGCTGAAAGTGGGACTCTGCCAGGGGGAAGGAGTGGGCTCAGTGACCAAGGTGAGGGAACAAGGATGTTATATGCCAAGTTCCAGACCTTTCTCCGGAAGTGTATTTCTGCTGGGGCCCAGCATTTCCTGCTTTCTTCCTTACGCCCAGGCCAGCCTCACCTTGACGACACTGATGGGCTTCCTGGACATGTGATAACAGGTGTAGATTAAGAAGGTGATCAGCAGGATGAAGCCTCGGTACCTGCAGGGAGAGGTGGGTTAGCAGGGAGCTCGGACCCCCGCCTCTACTGTGTCCAGGAAGCTTCCCACCTGTGCCCATTCTAGCGGCCTCAGAGCCCCAGGACCACCAACTCTTCCACATCAGGCTCCCCTCCAGACACAAGCTCCTTGGGGCAGAGGCCAAGGGGAGGGTAGGAACAGACGCCAGAGGCCAGAGTGCTCGGGGGGCCCTATGTCCCTGCTCCTGCTACTGAGGCCTCCCAACAGAGCTAGCCCAGCATCAGCACCCGAGACGACACCAAAGTACCCCCTCCTGCTCTTACCACTGCCCATCACCTCTGCTTCTCTCTGGCCTCACTAAGATCGGGGTGCCTCTGTGTGTGTGAGAGATGGGGGCAGGGAGGTAGGATTGTATTTAAAATACTGGACATGCTGGAAGCCGGTAGGAGGCTGATGTGGGAGAAGGGTCTATCTTTAAAGTGAGGTGGGGACTTTCCTGGTGGCACAGTGGTTAAGAATCCGCCTGCCAATGCAGGGGACACGGGTTAGGGCCCTGGTCCGGGAAGATCTCACATGCCGCGGAGCAACTAAGCCCGTGTGCCACAACTGCCGAGCCTGCGCTCTACAGCCCGTGAGCCACAACTACTGAGCCCACGAGCCACAACTACTGAATCCTGCATGCCTAGAGCCCATGCTCCGCAACAAGAGAAGCTACCGCAATGAGAAGCCCGTGCGCTACAACAAAGAGCAGCCCCTGCTGCCGCAACTAGAGAAAGCCGGCGCGCAGCAAAGAAGACCCAACGCAGCCAAAAATAAATAAATTAATTTTTTAAATAAATAAATAAAATAAAGTGAAGTCAATGCTGCTCTTAAGCCTAGAACACAGGCGAAACAGCACCTGCTGCAGCCCAGTAGGGGCAGAGCCCAAAACCTAGCTGGCAACGTGGCAACAGAGGGAAAGCTGGTGACGGGACCCAGGTCCTCTGCCCTGGTCCATTCCACTGGACAGAGGGGTCACCCTTTCCATCTGTGGCTCACACATCACATGGGCCTCCTCGCACCAGTGCTTCTCATCCCATGCACTGGTCTGGGGCGGAAAGAACAGCTCAGCCAGGCACCACCAAAGTTTCCACTGCATGTTCCCCCTTCCCCTTCTGCTGAGGGTCTGAGGAAGGGCCTCCATGCCCTCCTGAGTCACAGCGTCAGCTGAGTCGAGTCAGCAGCCGGGAGCCAGGAAGTACATGGAAAATAGACCTCAGCATGGACTCTAGCCCAGGAGAAAGACCAGAGCCTTGGTTTCTTAAAGAGCCCGTGGAGAAGGTGGGGAAGAAGGGGAAGGGGGCCTGAAGCCCCTTCTATCCCTGGGATCCACGAACCAAAGGACCAGGACGCTGGAGGCTCAGCCTGCCCTCTCCAGGGATCTGCCTCCAAACCCCAAATCTCTTCCTCCCAAGCATGTCGTGAAGGCTCCTGCCCGTGAGATGAAGGGGTGTTTCAGCAGATGCTGAATTCAGGTTGGGCTACCAGGGCCCTTCACGCCTGGACTCGTTCTCTGTCTCATGCCCTCCACTGCCTCACGGTTTATCTTCTGAAGAGAATGAAGGCACGCATGCCCCCGCCGTCACCTGGCTCAGTGGCTCTCCATCCCACTAAGAACGAAGCTCTGACTCTTTAGCTTGAATCTTACGCTCCTCTCTACTGCCCAGCCCCTCTGGCTCCCCATTGCCGAGGGTGCATGGGGTGGGGGGAGTCACCAGGGCTTCTCCCAAGGGACTGTCACAGTGACCCTGTGACATAGACAAGCTTGGTGGCAGCAATGTTTTCCACGTGGCAAATGGCTCATGACTCCTACCTCAGGAACTTCCAGAATCTGGTGGCAGGGTTGGGGGTGTCTCTGAGAGAATTGGAGAGGGTGCCCAGCGAGGCTTCTTCAAAGAGCACAAGATGGAAGAAAATCACAGCCCTACAGATAACACTCGCCAGTGTCCTGCCCGGGGAGCTGCTGAGTCTGGAAAAAAGCTGAAAGCTTTGAGGGATGACTCTAATTTACCGTGTAACCAAATGAAAGTTCCTAAGCCTTTTTTTGCCTCCGGTTTCCTCATCAGATGCCCGTGGAGGACAGTGCCAACCACATCTCCCCAAAAGACCGGGGAACACAATGTAACTCTCACCCTAGTCCCTATGTCTCTGTTGGGCCACCTTTACGACTCCCTGGGATCAGCTGGGTCTATCTTGGCTGCCACATGGATACAGCCATTGACCCTGGTGACAGATCAGATCTCCTCTGGGCCTGAAAGATCCCCAGGCCCCACTGAGCCCCCCAGCGCTGACTGTCCTTCCTTGACAGGCCAGGCAGGGAGGCCCAGGCTGCAACTCAGCCATGCCGAGCCCACACCGAGCCCACTCAGGAGCCGGTCAGAGACGATGAGGGATCAGTGTCCCACCACGACACTGCTTCAGCTCCAAGTGCCAACACCTGCCTACCTCAGATCACCTGCCCTGGACTTTCTCCAGCCTGTGGTCCCCAGTGTTCTTCCTTATCTGCCTTCTGGAGTCCTGTCCCTCCCAACCTTGGGTGGCAGAAGCTATGACGGCAGGCACATCCAGGCCCATTTCTGACATCTCGATTCTCTCTGGCAGAAACAGGACTGCCTTCCCATCCACATCCTCCCATGTGCCAGGCACTGTGCTAGGGACCCAGAGAAACGGTAAGAGAGGCCTCTGCCCTCCAGGGGCTCCCAGGTCAGCAGGGAGACAAACAGAATTGGTGCGACAGTGCCATAGAAGAGGGCAGCCCTGCATGACACGGAAGCAGGGACACCGAGACCAGCTGGGATGGGAGCAGTGTCAGGAAAGGATTCTGGGGGTGAGGCTTCCGCCGAATCTTCACAAACAAGCAGGAGGTGGCCAGGTCCACCAGGGCTGGGGCGGGAAGAGGCGGCAGGGAGAGGGAAGTACATGTGCAAAAGTGCGGAGGCGTGAACAGCAATACCTGTCTGGGGAACTCTGTGTAGTCAGGAAGTCTGGAAGGTGGGACTGGGCCAAGCATGGGGAAGGAGGGAGGGGACAGGTCATGGAGGGCCTAGGGGGAATGTAGACTGTCTCCTGGGGTGATGGGGAGTCACTGAAGAGGGGTGGGATTTTCTAGGTCAGAGAGTTCTGGACACCTCCCAGGCTGAGCCAGATGAAGACCCAGGGCCCTGCCCTGCTGACTAGTTTGGGAAGCTCCAGACAAGCTTCCTCGCAGAAGGTAGGGCTGGTTGCCTCTGCCTCATCCATCCTGCCAGCCACCCTCCAGGGAGACCCTTGGTGGTACATTTCAGGGAGCTGGTGTCTATAAGAGAAAAGAGCAAGGACATGGGAATCAGGCGAAACCTGATTTCATTCCTTACCCCTGTTAGTGGTCTGCAAAGTAGCGTTTATCACCTTTCTCATAGGGCTACTGACAGGCTGATGAGACGATGCAGAGGACAGCTCTTACATGTTCCTCAGACCCAGCGGGCCCTTAAAAATGATAGCTACTACGACTTCAGATTTTGAGGAAGGAAAGCTGGAGGGAGCGGAGGCAGCCCGAGCCGCTCTGTTACGGGAGGTGAGCAGGGTGTGGGTTAGCACCAAACTCCTCCGAGCGTTGGAGGTTCCAGGCCCTGGATTTGCCTGTAAGGTAGGGATTTGGAGGCCAGCATGGCCACGCCTCCCACATGCCTAGTATACAGAGGTGGGCTAGAGGAACACAAAGATGCCCCGAAGCTACCAGTGCGCATGCGGGAGCCTGCAACTTAGCAGAGGTCCACAGTCATGCTGATCTGCCAGATTCCAGCCCTGTCCAGAAGCTTGGCCTGACCTTTCCCTCAGCTCTAACCCCATCCCTCAGTAGAAAACCTGACACCCAAGATGGCAGGAGAGTCACAGTGAGGGAGGCACTGGGGCAGAAGGACCTCAAACGTGCTGTGCGATGCTAGGATGGGCACTGGCCTCCTCTGGGACTCCCTGCCTGGACTGCAGCACCATGGCGGCATGAGCCCAGAGGGGCACAGCTAGCTGGGCAGAGCATACTTGGGGCCTCCCCTTAGTCAAGTCCTCCTTCTATTCCACTCTGGCAGCTCTTCTGAGAAAAAGGCCAAGGTGCCATAGTTCAAAGGGGACTGGGGACATGGGTCCGGTGAAGGGCTGGGCTGACACAAAGGCTGTCAAACTCACAGTAGCTCACAGAGAAGATAGCTGACGTGCTCCTGCTGCCTGTAGAACCCGCAAGTTTCACTTCTGCTTTCACAAGCCCTTCTTGCAGAATCAAGAGGCCCCAGAAAGGGAGCGGTGGGGGGCGGAATACAGTCGGGCTTTGCCTAGCTTGCCCCAGGGCAGCTGCGAGGGGGAGGGATGGCAGCCCAGGTGCTGGCCAGGCTGGGCAAGCAGGCCAGAGACCCGGGAACGTGCATGGTGAGGCCCACAGGCTGTTCCAGGCAGGGTGCCCACCCCATGACCCTCTAAGTCTGTGTTAGCAAGAGATGGTACTTTTAGACTCTCACCTCCCCCTACACAGCACTGGTTACTGAGTAACCAAGTCAGATAGAGAGGTGGACTAGCTATCTCTTAACTGTTAGCTGACAGTCCAACTTATTCTTGCAAATGAGCATGCTAATAGCTTTATGGACCTCATTAAGACTCTGCACTAGAAATGCTTCTGAGGTAGGGACAAAGAACAATGTCTGCCAAAGCAGCAACAGATAACAGACAACAACCCCAAAGGACATACTACCACCACCACCATTACAACAACAGAAAACAAGAAATAGCCCAGCAGAAGGATGCTGAACTTAGGAGACAGTGGAAAGAGGTCCCTTCTCTCCAATGTCTACCCAGTCATCCCCTGGTCCCTGCATCCCCCTCCCTGCTCTGCAACCACATTGCTGATGGTGCTGACAGCCCCTATCCCCACGGCAGGCCAACAGGGAATTAAACTCCCTCACTGACCAATCCCTACCACGTCCTGCCTCAGCCCAGCCCTTAAGCCAAGTCTGGGGCAGCTCATAGATGTCTGGGGCTACTCAGGTTGGCCACGGGACAGACTGGGCTGGCTGTAGCTGCAGGTGACTTTGGCACTTGCCCAGAGGAAAGTGCCACTTGGTGGCCTGTCCTTGGACTCAGCAGATCTGAAAAGGAGAGAGGGCTGGGGACAGTAAGAACCAGGCCAATGGTGACAACGCCATCACCCCACCCCCTGCCAAGTCCTCCACTGCCACTGGGACACATCCTGGTAGGGAAAGGCCAGCCTGGAACAGACAGCACAGGGCAGAGCCCTGAGCCAGGCCTTCCGCTGACAAGATGGGATGGGGACAGGCCAGGTCTGGGAGGGCCTCTGAGAACAGAGGAACAAAGCCCTCTTGGGGCCGAGACCCAGCCTAAGGACTCCTCCACCTGTTGCCCTTCCTCCAGATGGAACTTGGGCATTTGCTCAGAGACATCAGGTTGACACAGGGCTCGGCCCCAAGATCCTTCCCAGAGAAGGGAGCCATTGGCTAGTAGCACAAGGAGGCCGGGGCTTTCTAGAAGGAATGAGTAGATAAGATAATGATCTTTTCTAGGAGAGAGGAAAATATAGGCTAGATTGCTTTGCCTTGAGAAGGAATCCAGGCAGGGGAAGCCTGAGTGCTCAGGCAGAACGAAAAGACGTGGCTTTTAGCTACAGCATGAGGTTTCGTTTAGGTACCTGGAGAAACTCTGGAAGAGTGTGAGAGCTGGTAGGGCTTGGAAGAAGTGGTCAGTGGGTAGTTGGTGGTCTCTCTTCCGAAGAGCGGCTACGCAAAGAGCACAGGTGGGAGTGCGTTGATGGTGGCGGGGCCCTCCTCCCCAGGGAGCTAAGATGAGGACTCTCCTCTCGGGATTCCCTGGAGGCCTAGCCCATGGCTCACCCTCACCTACTCCTTCTCCCCAGCATGAAGGACCCAGGGGACGAGGCATGAGCCAGAGGGCAAAACGAGAGTGATACTGCCCACCCCGCGTCCACCCCGCACACCAGTCTGGGGACAATCAGATGGGGGCGTTGTGGGCTGTGGGGACTCCAACCCTGGTGTCTGCCCCCAGTTCTGGTGTTACTTCGGGACCGCTCAGCTCTGACCTCAGCACTCAGGTGGTACAGCTTGACTGGAAGAAGTAAGGTCTCGGCCATCCATACAGACCATCCCCAAACCCGGGCTGCCTTCTAGACCAGTGCGTGGCCCCTGAGGCCGACCGCCCCACCCAAAGCCAGGGAGGTGCGAGTCAGTCTGCTCTGTAAGGAGGGAAAGAGGAAACCGCGGAGAGGAAGAGGAAGCAGAAGGCGGCTGGGGGAGAAGACAGCAGTCATGTGTGGGTGGGGGAGGGAGCCACGCAGGGTCACATGCTCCACATGCTCTTCGGGGATCAGCCTGAAGAGCCCGAGGAAGGGAAGGGGGTGGGGACAGGGACAGTGGGCTCAGCCCTCCAGATCCTCCACCAGGCTCTCTCCTTCCTTCTGGGAGCTGCCTCTCACCATCACCACTCTTTTTTTTTTTTTTTTTTGCTGTACGCGGGCCTCTCACTGCCACGGCCTCTCCCGTTGCGGAGCACAGGGCCCAGCCGCTCCGCGGCATGTGGGATCTTCCCGGACCGGGGCACGAACCCGTGTCCCCTTCATCGGCAGGCAGACTCTCAACCACTGCGCCACCAGGGAAGCCCACACCACTCTTTTTAAGGAGCCCTTTCTGCTGCTCTTACCGGGCATATCTGGGCAGTTACCAGGAAGAGAAGGAGAACAGGAGAAAGCTACTTTGCAGCATCTGGGTCCCTGGTCTGAGGCCATGGCAGAATAGGGAAAAGGACGTTAAACCAAAAGAGGCTGCGTCTTAACTTCTGGTTCTGTTACTGTGATCTTGGGCGAGCTGTCTCACCTCTCAGCCTCAGCTTGAGCTTCTTTTAAATGAGATAGTAAACTCCTGTCACATAAGGCTGCCCTAAAAACTAACTGAGATAACATTTCGCCTCTCAGCCTCACTTTGATCTTCCTTTAAATAAGGTAGTAAAGTCTTGTCACATGAGATGTCCATAAGGGTTGATGAAATGAGATGTAATGGATCTGGCAGCAGGACCTCAGCAAACTCCTGCGGGCGGAGCCACTGGTCCCCGCTGCAGCCACCAGCCCGCCTCGGCCTTTGCGGGCTTGGGGGAGGGCAGCGAGCTGGGAGTTTGCAGCCCCTGCTCTCCTGCCTGCCCAGCGCCCCACCCATTCCTGCTCATCCAGCAGGAGTACCACCTGCTCCTCCTCCCACAGGCTCCTGTCCTCGAGCCCTGAACTACTCCCTCCCCACAGGCCCCATGAAGCCGGCCCAGCCCCATAATCAGCAGCCATACTCATCTCTCTGGCAAGATGCCCATGTTGCCATCTGTCCCCAGACGTGCCCACACGGACGCTGGCACAGAAGGCAGGGCACCGGCCAGGGCCAGGGCTGGGGAGGACTCAGAGGGGCTGTTGCTCCTGTGAGGACACTGCCTGACCCCGGGGGCTCTGATGGGAGAAGGAGGGGCAGTGCCATCCTCCTGGGCAGAAACTCCTCAGTCTCTGCCTTCTGCTTGCACACCTCGTGCCGCCTGCCTCTGAGCCTCCTGTCCGGGGACCGCGCCTTCAGGCCCCAGGCTCCCACCGGCTGCGGCTGCACGTGACCAGTGCTGACAAGGCAGGCTATGTCCTCACTGCTGTGCCTTCACCAGCTCCACAGCTCCACTCAGAATACCTCCAGGTCCACCAAGGCAAATGCTACCTGTTCCTCCTGATGAAGATGAAACCCTCCCTCCAGAGAAACACACAAGCACCGCACAGTTACCAAGTACTCACTGCACTGCCAGGCACTGGGCTAAGTGCTTTAAACATCTTCTCACTTAATTTCACCAAAACCCTGGGATAGAGGTACATTGCTATTTCCATTTTAAAGACAAGGACCTGGAGCCTTAGAGATTTAGCGATTTGTCTCAAGTCCAAAGGCTATGTTTCCTTTTCCCCTCCCACACTCTAATCAGGAGGAAAGACCTTGGGCTTGGAGAGTCTAACTAACCTGGATTCAAATTCACCTCAGTTACTTACTAGCTATGCGGCGCTTGACCAGGTACATAACTGCTCTGTGCCTCATTATACCCATATAATGGGGAATTAGGTGGGGAAACAAATAAAGACCTTGCAGCGAACCACAAACACAATGCCTGGCACAGAGCAGTAGGAAACGCGAGTAGAAAAATAGTCAATAATTAATGTTTAGTCAGTGCTTAATATGAGCCTGGCACTGATCTAAGTATTTTACCTGCTGCATCTCGAGACAATCTTTAATCCTCACAACGACCTGACGAGGTAGGTGTTACAAGTATCCTCACGGTACAAACAAGGAATCCAAAGCTCAGGGCCAGCCCACCCTCTGGTGTCCTGCTCCAAGACTGTCTGCTTTCTTCACTTCTGCTTAAAAGCCCTCCTTGGGTACAGGTGGAAGCAGCAAATTTGATAATGAGAGTACACGCCCTCTCTCCAGCTTGATCCTTAATTCCGAGAAAGTAGGACCGTGTCTTAATCATCTTTGTAGGCCTCCCAGTTTAACACAATAATGTGCCTGCAGTAGGAACTACATTGACGTTTGGTGTTTGTTAGGAGTCCAAACCTCCATGCATCAGGGAAGAAGTAAAAGAACACTTATCGTGTGTGTGCCCTCCATCAGCCCCGGGAGGTCAAGAATGCTTATGGATCACTTTTGCCTTCAAGAATCCACCTGACTTTCACCCACGAGGGAACTGAGTCTCAGAGAAGTTAACTACACAAGGCACACAGTGGTGAGAGGATTTCAATCCGGATCTGTCTTAAACCTGGGAGATGTGGGAGAACACAGTGGTTGGATTCACACTTTAACAAGTGTGTAAATGACATGTGTGTCTGTGGAGAGTTGTGCTTTCCTGAGCTCTTCTAAAATGCTGGAGTGGGACAGGCTGTTTACAATGATCCACCCTCCCTGCCCCTCATTTTCTCTGAAATATAAGTTACTTTGGTTAAAGGGTATAATTAAAGTATACAAATAAGACTCTACTAGGAACAACAGTGGCAGAGAGATACAACTTTGAATATATATGGTAATGAGATGTATTTTTGTTTATTAAGGGAAAAAAAGAGAAGTAGAATATTTTACTTATATAAGTATCTCAGAAATTGTTTGCTGTGTGAGAAATTTCTAAAGGTTTCTCAATGCCCTCTTGGTCCATGATCTGTTTCTATGCATCAGCATCCTGGTGGTGCTTTGCCTGGTGATAACAGTATAATGTTACCAGTCATGATTTCAGCTATGATTTAAAATGTTACCTGGGCTGCAACCTTACTTCTTTAATTTGAATCTAGCATCTTCTAGGTCAGTGGTTTTCAACTGGGGATGTACATCAGACTTTCCTATGGAGTTTTATTAAAACATAGATGTTTAGGACTTACTCCAGACTTACTAAATCTCTTAAGTCAACATTCTTGGTATCTCCTTGTATATTATGTAAATTATGTATTGGGGTTTTTATATATCTCAAGATTTTTTCCTCTATAAAAATTATGCTCATCATTTTTATAAGTCAGATATAATGTTCACTGTCTTCTTTGAAATTAGCCTTAGTGTGTTTTTAGACATTGTCTAATTTTTTTTTTTTGGATTGGCTTTATTTTGTTTTACATACCTCAGGGATAATCAGACTTCCTTGTTAGCTGCATTTTTCTTGTCATGAATTCTCATCAGATCATTCACTTTTGAAAATTATCATTAATCAGTTAATCCATACCTCTTTAGGTCTCTGTCCCTTACAGATAGTTTTTGTTCTACTCTGATGCTCCCTAACGGCTGTGCAGTCAGCTATAGGCCAAAGGTTTTATCTTCAGCCAACAAGAACTGTCTCAGAAAAGCACAGGACCAGGTACATACTCGTGGGTACGGACTCCTGATGACATCACTCAGATATCTTTAAGAACATACCAGTGGGCTGTCAGGATTTCCAAAACTCTTCAGCAAAGAAGCTGACCTGTTTATGAGGTTGCGAACCCAAGATTCAGCAGAACAAGAATTAATCACTTAGGGCTGAAAGAACTGATGAGGAATGACTGTCACTTATGTTTGGAATATTACTGACGTTGTTATAGTGTTCAATCTTCTGAATATATAAGAAAGCCCTTTCTCTTTCTTCTTAAGCTGTCTGCAACCCATAACAATTTAGGAGACCCTGTTTTTGTAAACTGAAACATTTGTAAATACCTTATTCTCCCTGCCTGAGCCCTCGGAATTCAGAAACTTTTTTTGAGTTTTCTTGCTTTTTATAAAATATGGTTATTTGCAAAAGTTCAAAAAGAATTTTTTTTTTTTTTTTTTTTTTTTTTTACCAGAACATATTAGAAAACTTGGTTTTACAACCAAGGCCTTGCCTGGAATGTCGTACTTGACAATGATGCTCATTTAATCAGATATTGCTGCCACTTTTAAGGAATTAAAGTTGACCACTGGGTTCTGGCCTTCGTGTTATCCAAGAGCCAATACAAAACCCGCCTAAGAAAACTGGCTTACTGTGTTCCCTTACACACAAATCAGGAAGGTCACTCCCTGGCAGGCCCAGGAAACTTAGGATATTTTGGGGGCCTCAAGAAGAGAGAAATTTGCCTAAATTTATAGGTACAGCAGGTAAAACCTAGTGGAGACAGTTTCTTGGCTTGGCTTCGTAATCTCAGAACAGTAAATAATAGAAGGCTTTTAAAAGTCCAATCCAAGATCCCTTATGAAAACTTCCAGCAAAGTGAACTTAACAAGGCCTATATAGTAAATTATGTATATAGATTATCAGATCAAATCTAATGAGACCAACCCTATTTTGTGATCAAGAATAATCTTTCTTTGAGATTATTTTTGATCCCAGCAGGGCAGACTGTAGGGAAAAAAATGTGTGTTTCTCTGGAAAACTGTGCATTGCCCAGAGGACACTCCTCCAAGTTATCTGATTCTTGCCTTTCACTGAGCTTGAATTCCATGAAGTGGTAAGTAACTGATAAGTCATATAAAATATGTCCATGAACTTACAGAGTTTCAATAGTCTTCCCTCCCAATCAGTTTTGCCTCAATATGCCTAACTTATAAATGGGGGCGTTCTTTGTATTCTCTCTTTTCAAAATGGTGGTAAAATATATGTAACATAAAATTTAACGTTTAACCATCGTAAAGTATGCAGGTCAGTGGCATCAAGTACCTTCATATTGGTGTGCCGCCATCATTACCATCCATCTCCAGAACCTTTTCATCTTCTCAGACTGCACCTCTGTACCCATTAAACAATAACCCCCCATTCTCCCCTCCCTGGTTTTTCTTCTGTGCCAATTATAACATCTTCTGGCACCCTCATTATGAGTGAAATAAAATCTTTTTAACACATGTTCATTTTTATATCCTTACGAGAGTCATGATTTTATCTTTTTCTGAAAAGTATCTTTTAAGAGTCCTAAACTCAAAAAGGACCAAATAAATAATCTAAATGAGTGAGGAAGGCTGGGAGTGTGAGGACTGTCCCCAGTGAGGGCTGTCACCAACTGACCATCCTGAGTTGCCCAGGACTGAGGGGGCTGGGGATGCAGGATTTTCTGTTTTAAAACGGGAACAAGCTGGTCATATTAAGAGCTTGTACCCCATCTAAAAGGGGCTCCTACTTCTAATGATATGATTGGGGAATTTAAGCCTGAGGCTGCTACATCAGAGAAGCGAGGAATCTGGCTATTTACGTTGTTTTATAATTTGTAAATGATGGCAACTACCACAATATTAAACAAAACAAAAACACTGTGCAGACCAAGCAAACTGCTCCAGTGTGGCCTCTGATGAAGAATGGGCTGAAAGCCCTCCACCCCACCACACACCCCCTGATCCGCGGCCTCCTCAGGCCTCCTTGGTCAGGAGGAAAACTCCTGTGGAAGCCGCTGGCCCGCAGCTGCTGCCGCTCTAATCTGAGACGCATGCCCTCCCGGGAGGGTGTCTCTCAGGGCCCAGAACCCCTCAAGGCAAGCTCCCAGGACCACTGGGTTCTGGCCTTCGTGTTCACCAAGGGCCAAAAGAGACCAAAAGGACCACTCGACAACTCCAATGGCCACTTTTTCAGCAACTCCGCCACGCCCTGACCTCGGTTCCCTAGCCTGCAAGCCCGGCTCCCCCGGGTGCTCAGCGATAAAAGAGGCGCTCTGAAGGTCTCCCCGGGGGCGGGTTGGGGGGTGTGCGTGCCTGGAGGTGCGGATGCAAATTGGGATCGGCGGAGACTCTCCTGGGCAGCCTCCCAGGGAGGGGTCCTGCGGAGGCGGAGCGAGCTAGGGCGTGCGTGCCACCCACCTCCCCGCCGACCGGCCGGATCCTGCCAGAACCCGCTGCCGCGCCGCCCCCCGCCCCCCCAGCACGCTGGGACGCCCGGCCGCCCGAGTCGGATCCGCCGAACCCGAGGGAGAGGGAGGCCGTCCTGGCCCGACGCCCCCCACCCCGCAGGCCCTCTCACCAGCTGTCCCTGGAGAAGGCGCGGAGGAACCAGACTCCCGGCGCCAAGGGAGACCGCATCTTGCCCGGCGATACCCGAAGCGAAGCCGAAGCAGAGGAGGATGCAGAGCTGGGGCACGCGCCCCGAGCTGGCAGTCCCCAGAGTTTAAATGCCCCGCCGGCCGGCCCGCCCCGACGCCGCAAACCACGACCTTTAGCCCCCGCCCCCTTGCGCCTGACCGCCCTCGGGCCCGGCCGAGCGCAAAGCGCACGCCCAATGCCCATCCTCCGGCCGGCCGCGTGCACGGACTTTTCTCGTGCTCAGCCTCCGGGCTAGGGACCCGCAGCCCTCCGAGCCTCTGGGGCCCCTCCTTCGGCCTGCGCTTGTCGTCTCACTTCCCTCCGGGGAACCGAAAGCTGCGATCCCAGACTCAGTCAGCTCTGTCGGCCCTCAGCTGCTTCTGCAGCTCCTTCCCATCCTGATTAGCTGTGGCGCCGACACAGATCGGGAAACTGAGGCAGGCTGGAGGGCCAGCGTCCCACAGGACGCTGATTTGAGTGCCAGCGCCCCCTGGGAGCGTAGGTGTCCCAACAGGGACTTTCTGTCCCACTCAGATTCCAGATCACGCAGTGAGCCAGACAAGACCCTACTGCACCTCGTCCACGGAGAGACTGACACCGCCGCCCCGCCTCTACCCCCCACGGTGACTGTGCAGCGGCCACTCCTGCTCTCCCTTCTGAAGGCCCGCAGCCATGCAACAGTGAAGGGCCCGTCTGAGGCGCAGAGTTCCGTGCTCTTAAAAGTGCTGTGCAGACCTCTAGCCTGAAGATTTCCAGGGTATGTTTCCACCTATAAAAAGCAGTGATTGTGAGATCTTTGTCTATGAACCCAAGGGTGAACTAACTATAGAGGGAAGCATTGGCCTGGGGAATAAAATGGTTAATAGAACGTGAACTAGGAACTTGTCTGGGCAAATAGATTTCAGCCCTAAGCCCACCCTGCCCCTCACTCCTAGGAGTGCCCAGACCCAAAGTGCAAGGTCAGAGAAGGGCAGTAACGGCTACACCAAACAGGTTCAGACCCAGGAGAGTGGGCTTGGCCGCTACCAGCCCCGGAATCAGGCAAAAAGAGGTAAACAGAGTTGTAAAACCCCCCGTAACGCCAGGCAGTCAGGAGCAGGGGTCTCGTGGCAGAAATGAAGACAGCAACAAACAGAAGAGGGCAGGAGGTAGACGACTACAAAGGAAAGGGGACAGGGGATAGAAGGAAGAAGCCGTGCTGGGTTGTGTAAGGTATGGAGCTGAAACACTGAGGAAGAGCACAGCTACCAGCAGCTAACTCAGCCCTTAATTATACCACACAGGGTGCCCAGATGTACATTCATTTCCTTCTTACAGGTCAGGGAGGTGGGCATTATCCATCTGAGGAGACTGACTACCCATGCTGGTTTGCCTGGGACAATCCCAGCAGACACCCACTGTCCCAGAATGTATGATGAACAGCTCTGGGGTCAGTAACACCCAAAAGACATTAGGCCTGAAAGAAGGCAGATTAAGGGTGGAAAATAAAATGGGATAATGAGCTGATATCACCAGGAAGAGAGCTGCCTGTGTCCAAAGGACTAGAGGGAAGGATAAAGTTGAATACAGAGGAGCCAGGGAAGCAGCTGAGGTCACTTGAAGCTACACGGGAGGAGTACGTGGACATCAGCAAGGGAAGCGAAGAGCCCACTGCCAGGGCTCCAGGGGTGCTTTCCAGACTTCAGTAGTGGGGAATATCTATCTTTCCATTTCAGACAGGGAGAAGCCAAGGAATAAGACTCATTAGCACTCATTTTACATGCCCCTCTGGGGAAGGTGTGTTTGTGCCCCTCAGGGGACCATGCTTGTCTGTGGCTGGAACCCTCAGAGAGGCATAAAGAATACGCCCTCATGGTGGTATGGCTATTATTCATGCTGTGCCAGTGAGTGGCTGGGAGCAGGGCCAGTCCTGAGACAGTCTTTGCCTTGTCCTAGTGACTTCCTGTGAATTCAGGAGCCAGGATGGCAGCAGGGACAGTCCTACCAATGTTCCTCACTTGCTCCTGTGCGTGACCTGACAATCTCCTCGCTTCCTGCTGCTTGGGGGAGTGACAAAGAAGGATACTCCTTTCACTCAGCTACACAAGCTCTCTGCCCTTGACTCACCTTCCTGTTATCTGGCCCCCTTCACACGCTACCTCCTCATACCTGGCAGGGTGTGGACAGTAGTATCTGAAGGCAATAAGGAGGGAAGGGATGAGCGATTGAACCACACACTAAAGAAAAAGAGCCTTAGTTCTTATTGTGGGTAGCCCTATACTTGGTCAAAAATGCTTACTATGCCTTAGTATCAGACGCCTGTAAAACAGGAGCTGGCAGTTACTGACCTTTTTACCCATCAAATACCAGTTCCTATTGCTAGCAAGTTTCATTGACCATCCATGGGACTTTTTTGGGTAGTCAGTTATCCGTTTAGGTCCTTCTAGATATAGCAACGAGTGTCCTCCCTGGTTTTTTCAAAGGGACGTGAATTCTTGAGAAAGTCTGGGAGAACCAGTGCCGCGAGGACAAGCCATTAGGCAGCAGAACCCTCGCGTTTCCCTGCACACACACGATCGTCATTCTTTGAACACATCTCCGTTCTCCCACTTCTGTCTCACTAAACAGAGAAGAGCACAGTTTTTTCTGTGATAGAGTCAAAACCCAGACCCTTGATTAGTGGGGTAGGAGTTGAGATATTAGGAGCAATTGGGATTATTCAACCTTTTAAAGGTTCAGGTTCATATTAGGCCTGTCGATTGAGACGCCAAGTGTAGTGAAAAGAACGTGGGTTCTGAGGCAGAGCCAGCTCTGGCTCTCCTACGTCTCCAAACCTCAGTTCTCTCATCTGTAAAATGTGGATAATAACATTTATCTTGCAAGGTGGCTGTAAGAATTTAAAATTATGCATATAAAAAGTGTCTGGCCATATCAAATAGCTTTGCTAAGTGGAGCAATTATTATATGTGCATGAGCTTATATACAGCTTGAGGATTAGATATTGACTACAGCTGATGGAAACAAATGGCTGTTATAAATGAGAACAAAATATAGGCGCCAAAGGATCAGAGTCCTTAAAAAGTATCAATGGGTATAACAGAATAGATTTGACCTGCAAAGTCTTTAATATCCTGTGTGTGTGTGTGTGTGTGTGTGTGTGTGTGTGTGTGTGTGTGAATGTATATGTATGTGGGTATCTGTGTGTGTGTATATAACTTCACTCACTGAGTTATTGTAAACATTATGATAATACACGTGGAATAATTTGTGCTTGACAAGGATGGATGTATGGGTTAAGTAAAGTGTCCTAAAAATGAAGTAAGCTATTATTATCTCAAATATATCAGATGCTGAACTCTTGCTAAGAAGGGTTGCTTTTAAACTTCTTCCAGACAACACAATCAAAAGATAAATAAGCAAGGTGACCATGTATCCAAAAAGATTTTGTTTCTCAATAAAAGACAATCTTTCGGAAGGGCTTGGCAAAGAAAGCCCCAGCATTGATACGACTGGTCAAAAGGAGGGGCTTCAGTCTATTCAAGACTGGACTGATGGCTCATAATGGCCTGAAGAATGGGCTTTGGGGACCACTATCAGCCAAACAAGGGGACAGTCCTGCTCTCAAATAGTCAACTGGGGTGGAAGCAGGTATATATAAGGACAACCTGAAAGGAGGCAGTCCTTGAGAAGGGAGGAGCAGATTGGGCAAGTGGTTAAACTATTATGGTCTCCCAGAGTTGCTTTGTTCAGGGGGAAAAATAAAAAGGAATATAAGGTAACGATAAAAGGCAGACTCAGGTAGTCTGTTCACACAAGCTGAGGACAAGTTTTGGTTGCTCTAGTATCTGAAAGTAACAATTCATTAATATATTCACTTAATCAACACTTTGGGAGTGCCAACGATGTGCCAGGCAGGATACATTGATGAACGAGAGAGGCACAGCCCCTAACCTCAAAGGAGTCACAGTTGAATGGGACAGACATGTATAGGGATGTAATTCCACCTCAAAGAGCCCTAGAGGAACAGGTTGACTCAAACAAGAAACAGGTTAAAGAGGTATGTTCATCCTCCTAAGGAGGCACTGAGAAAGGATCAGATGACCCTGGAAGAGGCTTGAGAGGCTCCACAGTAGGTAATATGAGAAGCAGATGTGAAGCACAGCTGGGCGCGTGCCAAGTAGAGAAGAAGAGAAGAAGAGAAAGGTAGGACCATCAGAGCGCATGGACACAGGCATGTGCAAAACAGCAGAGCATGAAAAAGCATGGTCTATTTAAGAGATGGTGCATAAAAAATTCTGTGTATCTGGAGAGCACACATGCACAGTGAGGAGGTGCTGAAGATATGACTGTTTTTACTTGTGGTGAAATAGCGAAGAGCCTTCAAAGTCAATGTTAAGGGGTTGGCATCTTGTCCTTCGGACAGTTGGGGGTTATGAAAAGGAGGTTTTCAAGAAGGGTTGAGACACAATCAGATTTATGTTCTTAGAGGAGAAATGGCCATTTAAAAGCCCTTGCCGACCTCAATTCTGGATCAAGATGGAATAGACTCACTTCTCCCTATTATTCTTGCTAAGTGCTAAAACCCTGGGCATTATATATACAGCAATGTAAGAAAATTCTGAAAAAGTGGAGAGAAGAAGGAAGATTAGCTAGGAAGCTCGAGATCTGAGGAAAGACACAGTAGTGGTTTGTCTGGGTTGCTTTTTGCTTCCTTTATCCTGGGCTCGGCTCTGGAGAAGCCAGCACCCAGTCCAGAAACACCAACAGCACAGACAAAAAAGGAAAGGAAAAAACACCAAGAAAAGCTAGCCAGCTAAGTAAAGGATCAAGAAAGGGGCAGCCCCTCCACCCAAACACTACAGAGAGCACAGCAGCCCGCCCCACTTCTATCAGCAGAGGCAAAGTGGAGGCCTCAACTTCCATTTGCACCTGGCTGGAATGAGGCGTCCTCCCAGCCCCGCCGTCAGGATGGTGTCAGGGAACTCCGAGTCCTGGGAAGCCAGGACTTTCGCCACCCTCCGGTGGTGATGAGCACGCCCCCACCCCACAATGGTGTCAGCGGAGATCACATGGGGAGCAGTAAGGAGGACCCCTCCCCCTCTCATGCAGGGTGGTGTCAGTGGAGGCCCAGTAGGGACCCCGATCTCCCACTCTCCAAGCTGTAGCAAGATGCACGTCTCCACCACCCCACGGGTATCAACTGAGGCCAAGTAGGAAACCTGAATTTCTACCACCCACCTGGAAGAGAGGATTAAAAACATGATCCAACATGCTGTCACTTTCTTAAAAAACATACATTCACCATACAACCCACTAGTTGCCTTCCATAAATGAAAATTTCTGTCCATACAAACCTGTATACAAATGTCTGTAGTGGCCTCATCTATAATAGCAAAAACCTAGAAACAACGAAAATGTCCCTCAACAGGTAAATAGTTATGGTACACCCAATACTACTCAGCAAATAAAAGAATTATTAATACACACAATTTGGATGGATCTCAGTGGCATTGTGCTGAGTGAAAAAAAAATCTGTCTCAAAAGGCCACGTACTGTATGATTCCGTTTCCTTGAAATGACAAAATTATAGAGATGGCAAGGAGCTTAATGGTGGCCAGGGGTTAGGGATGTGGGGACAGGGAGGGGTGCGAGTGTCACTTTCGAGGAGTAACATGAGGGAGGTCTTTGCGGTGATGGAATAGTTTTGTATCTTGATCATGGTGGTGTTTATATGAATCAACACGTGTGGAAATGGCACACATAGAACCATACATATATTCTGTACCAATGCCAACTTTCTGCTTTTGATATTGTGCTATAGCTATGGGAGAAACTGGGTAAAGTTTCCTTCCTGAACTATTCTTGCAACTTCCTGTATATATATCATTGTTTTTAAAAAAGTTTTGTAAAAAGTGAAAAAAAAAAAGAAAAAGGAGCTCTTTGTCAACTTTTTAGTTCTTCCTAGTAGTTCTCAGTTTGCTAATTCTAGAAACAGGGGATGGTACAAATTTACCTTTTAATATAAATCTTTTCTTTTCGGAATATGCTGTGGAGTGGCAAGGTCAGCTGTCCATGCTAATTCAAGTTAACCTCTAACTTGCCTTCATCAGTACAGGTTTCAGCATTATTCCCTTGATTCCAGATTATTCCAACTCTGCTTTTATCTAACACCTTCTTCTGTACCACTTAATGGCCAGGAGATAATACTCCTCCCCATTCCAAAGACAAGAAAATTTAAGCTTAGAGAAGAAAACAGGCATGTCCTGAATCACATAATGGAAAGATAAGATACCAGCTCTCCCCAAGGCCACTCCATAAGAAGATCAGATTCCTTCTCAGCCCCTGGGGTGACTGTGGACATGCCTCCCTGCCTTTCACTGCTGCTCTCTTCTATCTACAGTTGGGAGCACAGTTTTACGGCACCATTGTAAAGCAAGAGGAATGAAACAGGGAGAACAGGTTGGACAAAGGAAAATTGGAAACTGGATTTAGAAATGAGAAGCATGTGACTTCAAAGGACGATGATGCTTTTCACAGACAAGAATGGAAGGTCTTTTATAGGGAGAAGTTTACTAGTTAAGATTAAAGAAGTTCTGGATAAACAAAGTAGTGCCGCGCTATATGAACTGGAGATGTTCTTGCTACCCTTCGGGGTCCATGGCAGCAAAGGCAGGCCCCAGATCCGGAAAAACTCTCTTATATCTCCTTTGGCCCACCCTATAACTTCTCCACAAAACTCTTGTGCACGGGTCTCAGATCCCTGGCTCTGACTGTGCTGTTGGCATTCCTTGTAAAATATGTGAAGGACAGGCAGGCTGCAAGATGCAGGAACTGAGCTCGAGATTGAAATTCCTGGGAGAGAGACCTAAACCTAGTCCTAATCCTATCTTAGATCCAAGTCTTCCCTTTTTCCGAATTCAAGATCATCTAAATGTTCACCATATGCTTCTAGTAATTTCTATTGACTGAGCCCTGTTTCTAAACCTTTCCCCCCCCTCCTACTCATGAATTTGTACAGGTTCTTTCCAGTTTATAATGACAGAGCTTCAGCCAGAGAGAGGGGCATATGCCCAGGCATCTCTAGGGGGAAAAAAAGCAAAACAGAAAATTCATCAGTTTCTTTCAAACTCCTTGTGTGACTTTGTCAAGTCCTTCAAGTCTTAGAAAGTCCTCGTCTATTTATTGCACGGTAGGAGGTTTAAGACATACACACACACACACACAGAAGCCTCAAAATTAACAAATACAATCAGGGGGCTTCCCTGGTGGCGCAGTGGTTGAGAGTCCGCCTGCCGAAGCAGGGGACACAGGTTTGTGCCCCGGTCCGGGAAGATCCCACATGCCGCGGAGCGCCTAGGCCCGTGAGCCATGGCCGCTGAGCCTGCACGTCTGGAGCCTGTGCTCCGCAACGGGAGAAGCCACAACAGTGAGAGGCCCGCGTACCGCAAAAAACAAAACAAAACAAAACAAATACAATCAGGTTGAAAACAGATGAACTATGAATAAATATTCGGTCTGGTTAATTAACAAATATTTAAAAAATCAAATCTGAAATTCCTTATAAAAACTTCCAGTAAAGCAAACTTAAGAAGACCTGGATCATAAATTAACACTCTTGCTGCACCTATATGAATAATTAGACCCAATCTAATGAGACCAGCCTTAGGTTGTGATCAAGAATAGCCTTTCTTGGAGACTATTTTTGATCAAAACAAAGGAAGCTGTAGAAAACATTTTATGCTTCAGTGGAAAATTACACATTGGCTAGAGGACTCCCCTCCAGGTTATCTGATTTTAGCCGATAGTTGATCTAGTTTACAATTCTGCAAATTTTAAATAACTATAGAAGAAAATCAGTTTTGTCTCCATTTGAACTTTCACAACGTTCCTTTATTCATATAAATATGAGTATTTTTTTTCTTTTGCCTTTTCTTGGAACCAGTTATAACAGCTGCTTATTTTCCTTAGGGGTTTAAGTCTTTAACACATGCTCACTTTAATATCAACATGTTCATTTTTTGTTTGTTTGTTTGTTTGTTTGTTTGTTTGTTTTTTGGAAGTATGTGGGCCTCTCACTGTTGCGGCCTCTCCCATTGCAGAGCACAGGCTCCGGAGGCGCAGGCTCAGCGGCCATGGCTCACAGGCCCAGCCACTCCGCGGCATGTGGGATCTTCCTGGACCGGAGCCCGAACCCGTGTCCCCCGCATCGGCAGGCGGACTCTCAACCACTGTGCCACCAGGGAAGCCCTCAACATGTTCATTTTATTTTATTTTATTTTTATTTTTTTTATTAGTTTCTGCTTTATAACAAAGTGAATCAGTCATACATATACATCTGTTCCCATATCCCTTCCCTCATGCATCTCCCTCCCTCCCAACCTCCCCATTCCACCCCTCCAGGCAGTCACAAAGCACCCAGCTGATCTCCCTGTGCTCTGCGGCTGCTTCCCACTATCCAGCTACCTTACGTTTGGTAGTGTATATATGTCCATGCCTCTCTCTCGCTTTGTCACAGCTTACCCTTCCCCCTCCCCATATCCTCAAGTCCGTTCTCAAGTAGGTCTGTGTCTTTATTTCTGTCTTACCCCTATGTTCTTCATGACATTTTTTTTTCTTAAATTCCATATATATGTGTCAGCATACAGTATGTGTCTTTCTCTTTCTGACTTACTTCACTCTGTATGACAGACTCTAGGTCCATCCACCTCATTACAAATAGCTCAATTTCATTTCTTTTTATGGCTGAGTAATATTCCATTGTATATATGTGCCACATCTTCTTTACCCATTCATCCGATGATGGACACTTAGATTGTTTCCATCTCTGGGCTATTGTAAATAGGGCTGCTAACATGTTCATTTTAATATCTGTATGAAAGTCATGAGTTTACTTTTTTCTGAAAATTGTCTTTTAACATATATAAACAATTATCATGTAAGGCAGAAAAAATATGCACTGCATACACGTAGGACACTATGGCTGGGCAGGAGGAATAATTGCTTCTGATTGAGAGAAATCAGATAGGTTTTCATAGAGCGGGTGGCACTAATACTTTGCCTTAAGGGTGAGTAAAATTTTAAGACTGAGAACTGGAAGGACAATTTCAGGCAAACAAAAGGCCTATTCATCCTAAGGGGCTCTCCTGACCCAAATGTTATTAGCCTGCACCCAGCACCCTAGAGTCCCAAGAAGAGGCCAGACTCAGTCCTGTGAGATTCACACAGGAGCAATACCCAGTTTGGAACCAGTCCCAGGGAATCTCCCTGTATATCTGACCTGGCAAGGCTTACAGTCCCAACGCTCAGCTGATGAAGGACTCCTGGCAAGCACAGAAGCACGAGGCATGATGAAACTGGGATAACTGGCTCATCAATTCAAAGCAGTGTCTTGAAATGAGCATCACAACCTATTTCCTCTATGTCAGATAGAACTATACCACAGCCTAGACGAATTCCCTACCCTGTGCTGCCTGGCAGGCCAGGTGTAGAGTTGTATGGATCTAATTGCATCTTACTCCTGGAGTCAAATTAAGTTTCATTAATGGCTA
This sequence comes from Hyperoodon ampullatus, assembly GCF_949752795.1. Classification (NCBI taxonomy): domain Eukaryota; kingdom Metazoa; phylum Chordata; class Mammalia; order Artiodactyla; family Ziphiidae; genus Hyperoodon; species Hyperoodon ampullatus. Next base: position 90,373,032 of record NC_136920.1, read on the forward strand.
TTAATCCAAACATTTCCATTTTGCCAGTGGCGAAGAGGAAGAGGTAGATAAGGAGTTCAGAAAATGTAATACAAAGAAAATACATATTTAGTAGAGCATTAACTGTCTCCAGCTATCACTGTTTATCTGTGCCTGATGACATTCCTTCATGAATGGATTTTCCAGCGTAAGCCACTGTATGTAAGTCTATACCTACTGTAGACTGACTTACTACAGATACTACAGTATAAGCCACTTACACTATAGTAGTCTCCTAGACTAATAACAAACACCTCCACAGTTTTCAGAAACCCATGCCTAGCTAAACTTCTGATTGTGTTGGCTCAAGCTCCAATCCCGTTCTACTTCAAACTCTCTTTTCCCTTGATCTTCCATTGTTAATTTGTCTCAGCCTGTTTCTTGCCTTATGTCTATGTGGTTCCCCCTTCCACTCCCAGCTCTGTTTCCGGGTTTTTGTTTTTTGTTGTTGTTTGTTTTTGTTGTTTGTTTTTTCCAGAGCAGGGGTCACAGGGAGAAAGGCCCTCATCTACCATCCCTGAGCCAAGTCACTAGTAAGGAAAGAACAAGGAGTTACCTTATGTGGAAAAAGTCTCCTGAGGCTGAACCCTAAAAGACTGAGCTGTATGACAGTCAGTCAGGTTTCATGCGTAGGATAAAAAGTCCCAATAGTGACAGGAAAAGATGTGTTGCTCAGCTCTGTAGCAATTGCTTTGAACTCCTTAGAGAAAACACAGAGTCCACCTGAGAAAACAGGGTAAGACATGTTCCTCCTGTAGCTGAACCTGTCAGGTGAAGGTACCTACAGTTTTAAGCCAGGAAGGACTTGAAGATAGGCATCATTTCACCCTCTGGATGAGCAATAAAGGAGGAGTGCTAATCTACAATTTAAACAACACACCCATCCTTTTGGCAACTAGGCAAACTCTCTTTCCTTGATTCTCCACCTTAAAAAAAAAAAATCTGGCTTTAGTGGTAAGAAGGCTTAGAGTAGGATGGAACAATGAATCAAATCAAATACCCAAATGCAAATCAAATGTAAATGTCATCATGACCTAGGGACTTAGAAAACCTTTTCTCTTAGGCATTAATACGAAAGGTCAAATGAAATGTCTGAACTATCTCATCGAATTCTCACAACTCTGTGAAGTAGGTACTATTATTATTCCCATTTTGCAGATGATGAAACTGAGGCACAAACTAACACAGCATTGTAAAGCAATTATACTCCAGTAAAGATGTTAAAAAAAAAAAAGAAAAAGAAACTGAGGCACAGAGAGCTCAAGTAACTTGCTTAAGCTCACACAGCTGATATGTGGTACAATCAGAATTTAACCTGTGACTGTGACCTTAACCACTGCACAAACTATCCCACAGCAGTAAGGCCTTTGAAGGCAGAGCAAGAAAGAGCTTTGACAGCAAAAAACAATGTTTCAATCTCTAGAAGATTCTATTCAGAGGGAAGATAGAAATCTAAGTGACTTTTCCCATCCCTAACTTAAACCACATAAATATTCACCCCAAGATTTCAAAGCTTCTTTTACTAAATCACCATTTTGTTTTTTTGTAATATCTACCCTGTTTTCCATGGTCTTTCATCCCTGAACTTCTCAAATTTTATATGCCTGGGAATTCACCAGATAATAAAACCAGGAGACTAGGTGCCCAGTCTTTCTTATAGAAAGACCACAGAATGCTGCAGCCTCTAGGTTCTAATCACCACCTGATAATAACTATCATGTCAGAAGTCCCACAGCTAAGGGATATTACTTTCCTACCTAAACCTCCTATTATTGGGAGAGGGAGAAGGGAAGGAGAAAGGAAGGGAAGAACATTTATAATGCTAACAAGTTTATTTCAGGCCCAAGGTGTTTTTTTTTTTTAAAGTAAATTGCTTTAAAAAAAAATTCAAACATACACAAAAGCAGAGTGAATAGCATAATGAAACCCCAATATACCTGTCACTTAGATTCACTATTATCAAACTTTCACTACACTTACTTCATCTATCTCTCTTGTCTCATTTTGTTGAATTATTGTAAAGTAAATCTCAAACATAATTTTATTTCACCCCCTGTGTACTTCAGTATCCATCCCTGTATAGATATTTTCTTATATAACTATAATGCCATTGTTATACCTAACACAATGAACAGCTCAGACTCTGTTCAAAATTGCTTCAAACACACATTTTTCAGACTGTTTTTTAAATTTTTCATATCAGGATACAAACAAGGTCCATTTATATTTGAGGTTTGTAATCTCTTTAAATCTGTCTAAATCTAGAGCCACCTCCCATTTTTATTTTTATTTATTTATTTTTATTTATGGAAATTTAGTTATCAAAAAATAGGGAAAAGATGGTATATTCAATAAAACATGTCTTCATGAATGGAGAGTCATCTAGAGATCAGCAAATAAATTTGGATGCATACCTTAACATCAGCTATGAAATAAATGCCAAATAGAGATAATTAATATTTTAAATAAAATAAAAGCATATTTTTATAAATTTAGGATGGTCATGAATTTTCTAAACATGAGAGTCAGAAAGAATAAGGGAAAATATTGATAGATCAGCCTTCACAGAAATTTAAGCTTCTGTACAAGTATGTTAATGAAATGTGTAAACATTACCATATCAAGGTATTTTCCATTCATCATCATTGATTCTGACCTTCCTCACACCAGGAATAGCCCTTTAGAATTTTAGTTCTACAGGGTTTTTTTTGTTTTTTTCTTTTACATCTTTATTGGAGTATAACTGCTTTACAATAGTGTGTTAGTTTCTGCTTTATAACACCTCCCCATTTTTAAAATTCAAGCCATTAACTTATTGAAGGAAGTTTTGTTTTCCTACAGAATGATCTATCCTCTGGATTTCTGCTTTCTCATGGTATAATTTGTTTCACTCTCTCTCCCTATTTCCTATAAATGGAATCCTCATGGCTTTTCTCTTTACGTATTGTTTTCATCTAAACTAGAAAACACAGAAAATGATTTGAGAGGCTGTTTTCTCAATTCTCCCAAGGATGGTACATAGCTAGTGCCATTCTAAGTGTGTAACTGAATTGAACTTGGGTCTTACTTGCCCGCCGTGCAGCAGAGCCAATTTACTAACACTGGGTTGTGATGAAGGAAATTACAGCGTTTATTTGTAGGGTGCAAATCAAGGAGTATGGCATGGCTCGGTGCTCAAAAGACCTGAATTCCCTGATGGCTTTCAGGGAAGGGTTTTCAAGGCAACATCAGGGGTGGAGGTTGCAGGGTGCGTGATCAGCTCATGGACTTTCTTCTGATTGGTGTGTAAGGTAAAAGGGTGATGTTTCAGGAATCTTTATCATCAACCTTCTGGTTCCAGCCAGTCTGGGGTCTACGTGCTCGTGTTCAGCATTTAGTCCCAATGGGTGGGAGGGCGGTCTTAGCTCCTGCAGAACAACTCAAAAACATGTGTCAGGTTGTAACGTGCATCCTTTGAGGAGGAACTCGGACTCTGTTTTATGGCTGAACTATTGTTTCTTGACTGCTTTTCCTTTGTTTCTGCCTTCGCTCACTTCCCTAATTAGCAACTTCTTGAGTCTGCTCATTGGAACTCAGGGAAGCCTTAGGAGACTAAAGCCTTTTTCTACAAATAAGAAATGGGGGATACAGAGGGACTTTTGTACCCGGCAGGACCCCACAGGGTGCTGCTCACTTTCAATCCCCTCTTTTCTTTGATACTCCTCAATTGTGAGGGGACCAGGGGCAGGACCAGAAAGGAAATCAAGTTTTAGATAAAGGGGTTAATCACAAACTTGGCAGGGGCACTCGGTTTTAGGGGGACTTGGTTTCAAGTGAACCGGAGAGAAGTTAATTTATTATACACAGTGGGTTCCGTATAATGATTTCTGTAGATGTTTTGAGGCAGGGGGAGGAATCTAAGACAAGAATTGAGTAAAACATTTACCAAGGGTGATCTCATCTTGGGGCCTGGAAGGGATGATGACTCGTGCAGTAAGTACAACACCAGACTGTCTTAATCCAAAGGAGTTGATTTGACTTCTCTTTGGCACACCCCTCTAATAGTGGTCAGTAATACTGAGAGCAAGACCAGACGTGGACCATTCATTTCTACCTTAAGAGAGCTTTAAAAACCAAAGTCAGCATATTCAAAGTCTTTTGCCCAGTGGAAGGGGCCTAGCATGCCAGGAGAACATTTGCTTTTATCTCTCTATATAATATATCCAATCTGCCAAGTCTTCTTTTCAGAGAAGCATGGAAAAATGCCCAAGATGGGACACAAAGCAAACTATGCTCACTACACTTAAAGTGAAACTAAAGGAATAGTTTGCTTCCAAAGCCAAAATCTAAGTAAGTAAACACAGAAAAGTAATACCTGCTACCTATCATACCTTAAATTGTTGGAAGGCGTGAAAGCAGCGGTTTCTAGCCTCTGCACCCAGTGGATCGTCAATAAAGTTATTGACAATCTCATCCCTGCCCATCATAAAAGGGTTAAAAAATAAGGGTAAGTAATATTGGACAATTACCAGTAATACACTGGAACAATGCCAGGGAGAAGCCACAGAGTTCATTAAATCAAAGCAATTAGAGCAAGCCGTTTTAGGTAGAACTGCCTAGGAAAATACATCACGTGCCAGCTTTGTGATTGTTACTGCACAAAAACTAGTGCATGAATATTCTCTGCTACTACCGTAACCCTGGAATTGCCTCTATCACATGTATATTCCATCTTTCGGCATGAATTCTGTACGTTGATAAAGTTGCCTCTGGGGAATAGAACAGCTGAGCTCTTCTGGGATCATGGCCCTCTTGCTGGACACACGCCCATACTTTCCTATATCCTCCTGCCCTGCTCGCCTATTCCGTTGTGACCTACTGAACTCGCATCTACTCTGACAAGATCAGGGTTGGAATCAGAGTTAAGAGGATGAACTTGTCTGACCGCAACATCTACAAGTAAAAGGTACCACGAGTCCTCAACTCAGCATGAAGAGCGAATGAAATGGAAAACTGGTGAGGTCAAAGGTGTAAAACATAATGAATACATTCATAGAACGTTAGAGCCACAGGGGAGATTGAAGGTCCCTTAGTATAACTCTCTTACTTTACAGAAAGAGAAAACTGTAGCCCAGAGAAATTATTTGTCTCAAATCACAGTCACAGTTAAAGAATGAAAAACAAAGTAAAATGATGTCTAAGGACCTTTAAAGATTGAAAACATTAGGTAAAACTACTAATCATGTAGAAGCATTTGGAATTTTAAAAATTGAAATCTGTATATCTATTTAACAAGTATTTTCTGAGAGCTTATTACATGCCAGATAGAGCACTGAACAAAAACAGACAAAAATCCCTGTGCTCATGGAGTATACAATCTAGTGGGGAAAGAAAATAAACATTAAGTAAAACATATAGTGTGCCATACAGCTGTAAGTATCATGAAGAAAAATAATGCAGGGGAGGGGGAGATGGAGCACCTAAGCATGGGGGTGGGTAGGAGGGTCACATTTTAAAACAGCGTGGTCAGGGAAGGTCCTCTAATTCTGATACACTTGAATGAAGGCTTGACGAAGGTAATAAAGTGAGCCAAACATTATCTGAGGGACAAGTGTCTCCAGGCAGAGAGCTAATGAAATAGAAGAGTCCCTGGAACATCCATCGAAATACAAGGTCAACGAGGTCCAGCAGAACAAGCAAGGAGGAAAGTAGTAGCAGATAAAGTCTCAGAAGTAACTGGGACCAGATTTTACAGGGCCTTGTATGACACTGTAAGGACTCCGGCTTTTTCTGAATGAAATGAATAGCCAAAGGAGACTTTGAGCAGAGGAGTGACATGATCTCAGTTTTTTGAAAGGACTGCTAAGTGGTCCTAAGTGCTAAGAACTTGGGTGGTGCTAAGAACAGTCTATAGTGGGCAAATAGAGAAACAGAACCAACCAGGAGGCTAATGCAATAACTCGGTGAGACATGATGATGACTTAGAACAGGGTTGTAGTAGGGCAGACATGGAAAAAATAGCTGTATTTTAAATATATCTTCAAGGTAGAGCCAACAAGGATTGGATGTGGGCTGTATAGGTTGCCTCCATGCTTTTTTGGCCAGAACAGCTAGAAGGATGGTGTTGTCATTTGCTGAGAATGGAGAAGACTGCAGGAAGAAACAGATGTTTTTATAGTTTGGAATGTGTGTATGTGTGTGAGAGAGAGAATGCGTGTGTGTGCAGAGGGTGGAGATCAGAAGGTTTGGTTTTAGATGAGTTAAATTTGGCTGCTGTATTGAGAAAGTACACAGGTGCAAGAAGAGATTACTTAGGAACTCTTAAAATAATCTATGAGAGGGCTTCCCTGGTGGCACAGTGGTTGAGAGTCTGCCTGCCGATGCAGGGGACACGGGTTCGTGCCCTGGTCCGGAAGGATCCCACATGCCGTGGAGTGGCTGGGCCCGTGAGCCATGGCCGCTGAACCTGCGCGTCCGGAGCCTGTGCTCCGCAACAGGAGAGGCCACAACAGTGAGAGGCCTGTGTACCACAAATAATAATAATAATAATAATAATAATAATAATAATAATAATCTATGAGAGAGATGATGGTGGTTTGGACCAGGCATCTCGCAGTAGAAGTAATGTGAACTGGAAATATATTTTGCAGGTAGAGTTGACATGATTTGCTGATGAAGTGATGAAAGATGAAAGAGAGAGAAACAGGAAAGTCAATGATTTCTTCAAGGTTCTTGGCTTCAGTAACTAGACAAATGGAATCACTATTAACTGATATGGGGGAGACTATAGGAAGAGCAAATTGAGGGAAACCAATGATGTGGAAATGTCAAGTAGGCAGTTAGGGTTAAAAGTTTGCATTTTCAGGGAGAGGTCTGCACCAGATACATAAATGTGGGAGTTATCAGTATATAGGTAATATTTAGAGCCACAAGACTAAAACAGATCACCAGAAGAGCAAGTGTAGATACAAAAGAAGTCCAGGGACTGAGCCCTGGGACACTCTCAAAAGCTTTGGGGTTGTGGGAGCCATGTGTAATGTACCTCAAAAAAACAGAGTGATCAATTGTTTAATTCTGATGACAGGTCCAGATAAAGTCTGAGAATGACCATTGGATTTAGCAATGTGGATGTCATTGATGACTTTGAAAAGAGCACTTTCATTGGAGAGGTAAAGGCAAATAGTCTTACTAGAATGTATTCAAGAGTGAATGTGATGAGAAGAACAGGAACAGGAAGTATAGACACGCAAGGAGTTTTATAAAGAGAAGCAGAGAAGGTTGGTGGTACATGAAGGAGAATGTGGGGTAAAGAAAGGCAGCAGGTGGCTTTCTTTTTCTTTCTCTCTCTCTCTCTCTCCTTTCTCTTTTTCTTGGTTAGTTTTCAAGATGGGGGAAATTACAGCAAGTTTATATACTGATAGGAACACTCTAGTAGTCAAAGAAAAATTATGATGCAGAAGAGAAGGGGAAGAAATGCAGAGGCAATGTCCTTTAGTAGGTAGAAGGGAACTGGATCCAGCCAGTAGTCAGAGTAGGCCTAAGACAGGAGAGCAAACAGCTCATCCATATTAACAGGAATTAACACACACAGGTAGGTAGGTAGATATGATGGTGGGAGCTCAGGGAAGTTCCCTTTTGACTGCTTGTTTTTTCAGTGATACAGAAAGCATCATCACCAACTGAGAGTAAGTGTGAGGGAAAACCTATAGGAACTTTGAAGAGAGTAAAAAAAATAAAAGTTATCTAGGAAAGTGTTCATTCTTAATCAATCGTTTTTCACTTGAAATGTCTGTCACCTACCTTATTTGAAATAGTGGGCCCAAATTTAATCCTGTCCCTCAGCCCCCCGCCCTGAAATCAAAATCTATCTCATTTAGGCTCAATCTTATCTTCAGGCCTCTTCTTCCTTATTAGTCCCTGCTAATTTAGAAAACTTGTAGAATTTGTCCTCCCAACCATGACTTCAGAAACGTGTAAATTCAGGCAAACTCTTAGAGTCCAGGCTCCTTTCCAAAGCACATTCATCCAATTCAAACAGGATTCACCGGACTATCATCACTAAGGGTCATGAGACTCAGGATTCCTCCTTGGTAGCTGCTAGTTATCCCAGCATTCTCTAACCCCCCAAAAATAAATCTTTAGATACTGTCCACACATAACCAAACTACAGTACAAAAGCATACTCATTCTCAGGTGAGATTTATATTCATAGACTTAACCTAGAGGAAGAAGACTTGAAATTTCCCTGGTCCTGTGTAAGACCTAATCCCATCACCATTCTACCATTAACTTGATGTCAGACAAGTTAATTCACCTATGTCAGATAACCAAACTAAAACAGTAGAACAAAACAAGCAGAAAAAACAAACAAACAATCAAAACACATTAGACGAGACCAAAGAAACAAATAAAAACCAATACAACTTATCCTAGGAGTGAAAAACTTTAACATCTGAAAATCAATTAATAAAATAATCTTATTAATAGAAAAAATGACAAAAATACATGATAATCTGAATAGATGCAAAAAAAGCATTTGACAAAACCCAACAAATTTTCATGATAAAAACACTCAACAAACTAGTAATAGAAGGGAACTTCCTTAAACTAATAAAGCCTATCCAAGAAAAATGCACAGATAACATCCCACATAATAGTGAAAGACTAAATGCTTTCCCCCTAAGATCAGGAACAGGACACAGATGTCATCATTCCTATTCAACATTGTACTGGATGTTCTATCCAAGGCAATTAGGCAAGAAAAAGAAATCAAAGGCATCTAGATTGGAAAAGAAGTAAAACTGTCTCTACTTCCAAATGAGAAAATCTTATAGATGAAAAATCCTAAGGAATGCCCTAAAAAACTATTAGGCATAAAAAATTAATTCAGGAAGGTTACAGGATACAAGACTGATATACAAAAATCAATTGTATTTCTATACACTTGTGATGAACAATCTGAAAATAAAATTAAGGAGATAATCCATTTAAAATAGCATCAAAAAGAATAAAATACTTTGGAATAAATTTAACAAAAAAGTACACATTTTATGCTCTGAAAATTATAAAACATTGTTAAAAGAAATTAAAGACTTAAATGAGTGGAAAGACATCCCATGTTCATGGATCAGATGGCAATAGCTCCCAAATTGACCTATAGATTCAACAGAATCCTTATCAAAATCTCAGCTGGCTTTTTTGCTGGAAGGTAATCTTAAAATTTGTATAAAAAATGCAAGGGACTCAGTATAGCAAAACAATCTTGAAAAAGAAGAACAAAGTTGGAGAACTCATGCCTCTCGATTTCATAACTTACTACAAAGCCACAATAATCAAGACAATGTATTGGTTTAAGGATAAACATATAGATTAATGGAATAGAACTGAGAGTTCAGAAATAAACCGTAACATTAATGGTGCAATGATTTTTTTTTTTTTTTTTTTTTTTTTTTTGCGGTACGCGGGCCTCTCACTGTTGTGGCCTCTCCCGTTGCGGAGCACAGGCTCTGGACGCGCAGGCTCAGCGGCCATGGCTCACGGGCCCAGCTGCTCCGCGGCATGTGGGATCTTCCTGGACCGGGGCACAAACCCGTGTCCCCTGCATCGGCAGGTGGACTCTCAACCACCGTGCCACCAGGGAAGCCCCTTTTTTTTTTTGGCTGCATCGGGTCTTAGTTGCGGCACCCAGGATCTCTGTTGCGGCATGTGGGATCTTTCGTTGTGGCGCGAGGGCTTCTCTCTAGTTGTGGTGTGCAGTTTTTCTCTCTCTAGTTGTGGTGTGCGGGCTCCAGAGCACGTGGGCTCTGTAGTTTGTGGCATGCGGGCTCTCTAGTTGAAGGGTGTGAGCTCAGTAGTTGTGGTTTGTGGGCTTAGCTGCCCTGAGGCATGTGGGATCTTAGTTCCCCGACAAGGGATCAAACCTGCGTCCCCTGCATTGGAAGCCGGATTCTTTACCACTGGACCACGAGGGAAGTCCCAATGGTCCATTGATTTTTGACAACAGTGTCACATCAATTTAGTGGGGCAAATAATAGTTTTTTGAACAAATGACACTGGGACAACTAGATATCCTCATACGAAAGAATGAGGTTAGACCCCTATCTAACACTATATACAAATATTAACTCAAAATAGATCATAGACCTTGGTGTAAGAGCTAAAACTATAAAACTCTTAGAAGAACACACAGGAGTAAATCTTTGTGAACTTGGATTAGGTAATGGCTAAAGCAACAAGAGAAAAAGTAGATGAATTGGACTTCCTCAAAATTAAAAACTTTTGTTCTGCAAAGGAAACCATCAAGAAAGTGAAAAGACAATCTCCAGAACAACAGGAAATATTTGCAAATCATAAGTCTAATAATGGACCTTATGGAGAATATATTAACAACTCTCATAACTCAACAATCAAAAGATAAATAACACAATTACAAAATGGCAAAGGATCTGAAAAGACAGCTCTCCAAAAAGGATATACAAGGGGCTAATAAGCACATGAAAAGATGCTCAACATCATTAGCCATCAGCAAAATGCAAATCAAATCCACGAGATACCACTTCATACCCAGTAGGATGACCATAATTAAAGAGACAGATAAGGACAAGGGTTGGAGGATGTGAAGACATCTGAACACTTATACACAGTTGGTGGGAATGTAAAATGGTGCAGCCACTCTGTAAAACAGTTTTCAGTTCCTCAAAATGCTCAACGTAGAGCTACCATATGACCCAGCAAATCCCCTCCTAGGTATATACCCAAGAGAAATGAAAATGTATGTCCACAGAAAAACTTGTAAACAAATGTTCATAGCAGCCTTATGCATAATAGCTAATGAGTAGAAACAGCCCAAATGTTCATCAATTGATAAATGGGTAAATAAAATGCAGTACATCCATAGAGTAGAATAATATTCAGCAATAAAAGCAATGAAGTACTGATACACACTACAACATGCACAAATCTGAAAAACATTATACTAAATTAAAGACTCCAGTCACAAAAGACTATATATTATATGATTCCATTCATACGAAAAGTCCAAAATAGACAAATCTGTAGAGATAGAAAGTGGGCTGGTGATTGCCAGGGGAATGGGAAACAACTGCTAATGGGTATGGGATTTTTCTTTTCTATATTAAAAAAAAAGTTTAGGGCTTCCCTGGTGGCGCAGTGGTTGAGAGTCCACCTGCCGATGCAGGGGACACAGGTTCGTGCCCTGGTCCAGGAGGATCCCATATGCCGCGGAGTGGCTGGGCCCGTGAGCCATGGCCGCTGAGCCTGCGAGTCCAGAGCCTGTGCTCCGCAACGGGAGAGGCCACAACAGTGAGAGGCCCACGTACTGCAAAAAAAAAAAAAAAGTTTAATTGTGGTTAAAAAAACCCCCACACATAATCTAAAATTTACCATTGTAACCATTTTTAAGTATACTGTTTAGTAGTGTTAAGTATATGCACATTGTTGTGAAACAGGCCTCTAGAACTTTTTCATCTTGCAAAACTGAAACTCTACTCATTAATCAACTTCCCATTTCCCCCTCCTCCCAGACCCTGGTAACCATCACTCCACTTTCTGTCTCCATGAATTTGACTACTCTAGGTTCCTCATATGAGTGGAATCACACAGTATTTGTCTTTTTGTTTCTGGCTTACTTCGCTTACCATCATGTCCTTAAGGCTAATCCATGCTATAGTACGCGACAGGATTTCTTTCCTTTTTAGGGCTGAATAGTATTCCACTGTACGTATATACCACATTTTGTTTATTCATTCATCTACGGTTGGAAACTTAGGTTGCTTCCACCTCTTGGCTATTGTGAATAATGCCATTATGAACATGGGTGTGCAGATATCTGCTGAAGATCCTGCTTTCAATTATTTTGGATTGCTGGATCACAGGGGCATCTCTTTAGAGTGACAAAAGTGTTCTAAAATTTGTTAGTGGTGACGGTTGTACAACCCTAGAATATACTAAAAACCACTGAATTGTACATTTCAAGTGGGTGAGTCAAATGGTATGTGAATTATATCTCAATGAAGCTGTTAAAAAATACAACTCAGAAAGGCTAAATCAAGGATATAGTTACATAAGGATTTTGACTGAACTGAATAATTAATCTGGTTAAATAACCAGTCAATCTTGTCACATGGGTAATTCTGACTCTTATTTGCAATGACTTGGCTAGATATTTAGGTGTTTTTTGAGACATAACCTAAGTGCTTTTTTAACACTGACCATTAGAAGACATAGGAAAAAGAAAATGTCAGTACCTATCTTTAATTCACAATATTAAACCTTTTCATATTTTGTGTCACGAAACACTGTGAAGAAATAACAAATTCATACTAACTATAGCAATTTTTATTTCATCTGCTCTGTAGGTATGGCATTCACCAGATTTTTTTAAAGATAGGGAAATAAGGTAGAACTTTATTCACTTTGACTTCAGATTCACTTTTTGAAATGTCACTCACAATTATTTCACATAAAAGATGCCCAAAAGACAGAGAGTTTATTTGTCTTTCTCTTTTTTGCAATAAAAATTATAAAATTAAGAAGTCTTATGTCCATTGTCACTGAATGGGGAAAGAGGGAATAAATTAAAAAACAGGAGAGAAAAATCTTTGAGAAAAGAAAACATACATCAAATTCAGATTGTTCTCATCTCTAATTGTTATACACAACTAGAAAAGTTAACAGCAAAACAGATGGCCACTGAGGCTCAGAAACTCATTTCATCATCTTCTCTTCTGCTTCATCCAGACATTTTCAATTTTGTCAGGACTCAAAGTACAGACATAGAAAGACAATAAATGAGATAATCGCAAAGATTTCTAATAATCTCTTCTGATCAGAGCAGAGCAAAGTGAGAGAAACCTTACCAGTCTGACTGATCATTTTTAAAGCAACATGCTCCATGTGGTTTACAGCAAAGAGACAAGTTTGGAAGCCAACTTTCAATCTTGGTGCCAAGCACAGAGTGAAACAATGGTCACAATCTAATTATAGTGATAGCTGTTATTATGTGGGACAGTCTTTCTTTTCAGATTACACATCTTATAAACTTTAACAGCTTTTCGTAAATAATCTCTCAGGGTTGACTTTAAGTGAAGGTTGAAATACTAACAGTTTATTTCAGATTCTTATTACAGATTTTTCAAAGTCCGTCTGTGTGCAGAAGCAAAATTATGAATGGCGACTCGAAGAGCTGAGTTCCCTTCAGGGATATCACAGGAATTGATGACTGAATGTAGTGCCCGGGTATATGCTGCAAATAAAGATTTGAACAGTGGTGAATGAAGTCAGATTCTAAACAATTCTCCCAACCTTTTTCTATTAGTACTGTTTCTCTGCCCAGTCTCATAGGAATTAACTTTAACCCATTCACTGAATAAATATTTCTTGAGTACTTACCACATGCCAAGTACTCTGTGATTACAGAAAAGATAAGGGAGAGGATGGACACAAAAATTAAATTGCAGTGTAATATTTCCAGACCAGAGGCATATACAAAATGTCATCACAGAATGAAGTCTGGAATGAAAGAAAAACTAGGAGAGGATGGAAAAGATTTCCAGAAGTGGTAACATTTAAGATGGTCTTGAAGGATTAATAAAAGTAAAGGAAAGAAGGCATTCTAGGCAAAGAAATGAGTGTGTGGGGTGCAAAGGTATAAAAAAATGTGGCATGTCCTGGCAGTAGCAAGTTCGATAAGGCTGGAGTGTTGCCTGGAGCCAGAGAGAAAATATGCCAAATATGACATGTATTTTGTACTGTAATGGTAAGTCCTACAGGTTTGATGATAGGGGAATGGCATGATCAGATTTGTGGTTTTAAAATATAACTCACAGGACTGATAAGAAACTCATATCACAGGGCAACAGGAATACAAATACTTGCAGTACTTTCAGTGTGTGTGTAAAGCCTATATAATCTCTACAGTATGTAAATCAATATATTTAAGAATGAACAGGAAACAGAAATACTAGTCACAGCAGGAATGACTCATCTTCTCTAGCTGGGATCCCTGATAAAGGTAGAGTTTATATTGGTCCTCCTTTCCCTCAGTGACCCTTAGCAGAACTGAAAGTCTAATGTGGATATCTATACATTATAAATAATATATATATGTGAATATAAATAATAAGTTTATGTTAGATAAGGCCTAACTTAGATGGCCGTAAGAGGCAAGCTCTAATATTCTTCATTTACAGGAGGACCTGAAACCCTAGTCTCACTACTGTGGAGTGAGCTAGAAATATTTCCCCAGCATAAATGGAGACAAGAAGATAACAGATCTCAAAGAGAAATATAACTCACTATAATTATTTTTATTGCCTCAGAGTTGTTTTGTACAGGGTGTAGAATAGTCTCTGATATATAGTAAGCCCTTAGTCAATAAATGCTAAATTACTACAATCACTACTTTTACTGTTGTTGTTTTTTTACAGGCCCCAACCATTCCTTTAAGAGACTTACCTTTGTGGTTTTTATAGAAAATACAATTGTTGGCACAGGTATCAGGATGAGCATCCCAAAAATCAGGACCACAGCAGCATAGTGGAGGTAAAGTAATATTATACAGCTGCATTTTCTCCTGGATCTGGGCTCTTAAAGCTTCTACATATCTATAAAAATACAGTATGACCAGGCAAAGTGAACTACTAGGAAGAGAATGAGTATGAGTCCTTATTTTACTACCAGCTTTAACTGTTAAACTATTTCATATCTCTGTGCCTCAACTCTTCCTCTTTGTCCTGGGAAGCAGCACTAGGAAAAATGTAGTGCTATTCCAGAGAGGTATTAGGCAACGAAGAAATGTGATGAAGTTCTGTACTCCCAAAAGTATGAGAAGACACAGTCAACTCTTTTTTAAGGAAAATGAGAACACTGACTTCCTAACAAGTTTCCTCTAGAGCCAAAATTTCACACAGAACTTTTCAAAGTACCTTTGGTATTCCTTTTCTTTCTGTTGTTCTTCTCTGGCTCCTTTTACTTCCTCAAGTTGTAGCTGGGCTAGTATCTCACTCATCTTCTCCCCTGAATATGGCTCTTCATGAAAGTTCGTTCTTAATATCCTCTGCTCTTCAGCATAACGTTGCTGCTCTTTCTTTTTCTTAATTCTGAGAATAAAATCATGACGTGGTTAGGAATTTCATAAAATCATTATTTAGAATTAGCTTCTAGATCCAAATAACTCAAGAAACAGGGGAGTCAGGAAATCAGTTTAACACCCCTAGAAAAGCCTCAAAAACTCCTGCTGGTTGATTTGAGTTTACCCTGTAGTTCATGTATACACATAGCCTCCTGAATGGAAATGACCAATGGTTACTACTAAAAGAGTTTTCCTTTAAGAGTTCTAATACAAGAACTTTCTCAGGTTAAAACTACAAGTAGACAGGACTTCTGCTTTTGGCTAAAATGGAGTAACAGGGACTGGGCTTGCCCTCCCACCTTAAACAACCAAATAGATAAATAAACAAATCAACCCAGAAATCAACCAGACCAAATACAAAAAAAACAATGGTTTTCAAGACACTAGATATTAGGCAACAAAAGACAGTGATCCTTGACAGATGGAAAACAAATGAAGTGAGCCCTACAAGTGCCCAAGCTTACTGCCTTGAAAGTTTCGAGGCAGCAGGACAGGGAGTTGAGGTGGAGCCTGGTAGACTCCCTGAGTTGAGGACATGAAGCTCAAAGTCCAGGGACACAAAAGCAACTAGAGTTCCTAAGACAGAAAACCAGGGAGAAAGAGCTGCTCAGAGAGAGAACCCTAGAGATCTGCAGAGGGTCTCCTTCTAATACACAGCAGAGCATTTTGCATGTATGTGAGGAAATGATTTGGGGCCAGGGACAGAACCATCTGAAAGAATAACAGGGAACAGTGTCCTGTGCTCACACAGAGCACAGAATAGAGCCTGTTCCCACCAGTCAAGACTTGAAAAACTCATAATGCACAGGACATTGGGTAAAGTTTTCAGAAAGATTTTACCTCAGTAGTGGAAAATAATGATTAGTCCTAGACTGAGCACTGCTCCAGACACACCCAACATTGTAAAAGCAAAGCCCCAAAGTAACTTAACTGCATCCCAAAACAAAGCTCAGGAAAATTTATAAGAATACAAAGATATCCAGTAACCAACAAGGTAAATTCACAATGTTGGACATCTAATCAAAGATAAGATGCAGGGCTTCCCTGGTGGCGCAGTGGTTGAGAATCCGCCTGCCGATGCAGGGGACATAGGTTCGTGCCCCGGTCCGGGAAGATCCCACATGCCGTGGAGTGGCTAGGCCCGTGAGCCATGGCCGCTGAGCCTGCGCATCTGGAGCCTGTGCTCCGCAACGGGAGAGGCCACAACAGTGAGAGGCCCGCGTACCACAAAAAAAAAAAAAAAAAAAGATAAGATGCAAAGAGGCAGGAAAATACAACTCATAATGAAGAGAATAATCAATCAATCAAAATCAACCTAGAATGGACAGTTATTAGAATTAGCACAGAAGGACATTAAAACAGATAGTACAACTATATCCTATATGTTCAAAAAGTTTAGACGTAAAAAAGGCTGAAATCAACTTCTTGAGATGAAAACTACAATTTCTGAGATGAAAAATACATTGGAGAATAAGCTTATATATTAAAGAAATGGAATTAATAATAGGTAACCTTCCAAAACAGAAAGCACTAGGCCCAGATGGGTTCACCAAACAATTAAGGAAGAAATTATACCAAATCTCTTCAATCTCTTTCAGTGGGCAGAAACAGAAAAAATATTTCTTAACTCATTCTATGAGGTCAGCATTATTCTAATACCAAAACCTGACAAAGATATTACATGAAAACTACAACTAATATCTCTCATGAACAAGAGGCAGAAATCCTCAAAAATATTAGCAAGTCAAATCCAATGATGTACATATATTACATTCCACAACCAAGTGGAAGTTATGCCAAGAAAGCAAGCCTGGTTCAACATGAAAAAAATCAATTAATGTAATAGATCACATCAATAAGCTAAATAAGAAAAATCACAAGATCCTATAAATAGATACAGAGAAAGCATTTGACAAAATCCAATACCATATAATCCAGCAATCATACTCCCTGGTATTTACTCAAAGGAGTTGAAAATTTATACCCACACAAAACCTGCACATGGATATATATATATATATATATATATATATATATATATATATATATTTATTTATTTATTTATTTATCTATCTATCTATTTATTTATTTATTTATGGCTGTGTTGGGTCTTTTTTTGTGCGTGTGTGTGGTACGCGGGCCTCTCACTGTTGTGGCCTCTCCCATTGCGGAGCACAGGCTCTGGACGCGCAGGCTCAGCGGCCATGGCTCATGGGCCCAGCCGCTCCGCGGCATGTGGGATCTTCCTGGACCGGGGCACGAACCCGTGTCCCCCTGCATCAGCAGGCAGACTCTCAACCACTGCGCCACCAGGGAAGCCCTAAAGTAGCTTTACTTATAATTGCCAAATCTTGGAAGAAACCAAGATGTCCTTCAGTAAGTGAACGGATATATAAACTGTTGTACATCCAGATAATGAAATATTATTCAGTACTAAAAAGAAATGAGCTATCAAGCCATGAAGAGACATTGCACATAAATGCATATTACTAAGTGAAAGAAGCCAATCTCAAAAAGCTACATACTGTATGATTCCAACCATATGACATTCTGGAAGTAGTAAAATAATGGAGAAAGTGAAAGATGAGTGGTTGCCAGAAGCTGGGGTTGGAGGGAAGGAAAGAAGGGTGAAAAGGCAGAGCATAAAGGAGTTTTAGAGTAGTAAAACTATTCTGTGTGATACTATAATGATGGATACATGTCATTACACATTTGCCCAAACCCATAAATGTACAGCACCAAGAGTGATCCTTAATGTAAACTATAAACTTTGGGTGATAATGACGGGTCAATGTAGGCTTATCACTTGTTAACAAAAGTACCACACCAGGGGAGGGGGGGATGTTGATAATGGGGGAGGCTCTGAATGTCAGGGGACAGGGAGTACATGTGGGAAATTGCTCTACCTTCCTCTCAAATTTGCTGTGAATCTAAACTGCTCTATAAAAATAAATTCTTTATTAAAAAAATACACTGGATGGGATTACCAGGAGATTAAATGCTGCAGAACGAAATCTGAAAGCACAATGATAGAAATTATCCAAAATAAAACCACAGGGGAAAAATCCAAAAAATTAAAAGGAACACAAAAAAGCAGTTAATCCAATTAAAAATGGGTAAAGGACTTGAACAGACATTTCTCCAAAGATGATCTATAAATGACCAACAAACCTGAAAAGATGCTCAATATCACTAATCTTTAGGAAAATACAAACCAAAATCTCAATGAGGTATCACCTCATACCACATTCACAGCAATGTGCATATGTTTATTTATTAACACTACTGAACTGTACACTTGAAAATGGTTACAATGCTAAATTTTACATTATGTGTTTTATACCACCAAAAAAAAAGGCATGTCACATAAATATATAAATGAACAAATGGAGGGGGAAAAATGAAACAAAGTTGTTTTTAGACATACAAAAACTGAAAGAATTCATCCCTAGTACAGGCATAACCCAAAGATACTGCAGGTTTGGTTCCAGACCACTGTAATAAACGGAATATTGCAATAAAGCAAGTCACATGAATTTTTTGGTTTCCCAGTGCATATAAAAGTTCTGTTTACACTACACTGTAGTCTTTTAAGTGTGCAATAACACAATGTACATGCCTTAATTAAAAACAAATGTTGGGCTTCCCTGGTGGCGCAGTGGTTGAGAGTCCGCCTGCTGATGCAGGGGACACGGGTTCGTGCCCCGGTCCGGGAGGATCCCGCATGCCGCGGAGTGGCTGGGCCCGTGAGCCATGGCCGCTGAGCCTGCGCGTCCGGAGCCTGTGCTCCGCAACAGGAGAGGCCACAACAGTGAGAGGCCCGCGTACCGCAAAAAAAACCCAAATGTTATTGGAAAAGTGGCACCAGTAGACCTGCTCAACACAGGGTTGCCACATACCTTCAATTTGTAAAAAATGCAATATCTGCAAAGTGCAATAAAACATAGTGCAATAAAATGAGGTATGCCTGTGTATCCACAACTAAAAGAAATGTTAAAGGTTGTCTTTCAGACCTGAGCAAAGTGATACTTTAGGTAATATATGTAAGATTTTTCTTATTAGTTAAATCTCTTTAAATAATAATAGACTGCTTTAACAAAAATAACAATGTATTTTATATATAAAAGTAAAATGTATGACAATAGCATAAAGGTTGGGATGAGAGAAATGGAAGAATATTACTTTAAGATTCTTATATTAAGATTTTTATACTATATGTGAAGTAGTATAGTATCATTTGAAGGTAGACTGTGAAAAGTTAGAGATGTATGATATAAATCCTAGAACAACCAATAAAATAACAAAAATGTCATGCTAACATGCCATCAAAGGAGATGTAGTAGATATAAAAATATAAAAGTAATTCAAAAGAAGGCATAAAAAGAGAAAAAGAGGACAAAGAACAGATGGGACAAATAGCAAGATAATATACTTATATCAAACCCTACCAAAAATCACATTAAAAGTACATGATCTAAATACCCTGATTAAATGGAAGAGATTGTCAGATTTGACAAAAAGTCACAACCCAACTACATGCTGCTGACAAGAAACGCACTTTAAATATAAAGAAACAAATAGATTAAAAATACAAGAAATACAAAAGATATGCTAGCACTAATTAAAAGAAAGTTGGAGTAGGTAGTATCAGACAATGTAGATTTCAGAGAAAACAAAATATCAGAGATAAAGATCACTTCATAATTATGGAGTCAATTAATTGAGAAGACATAACAATCCCAAACAGTTATGTATCTAATAAAAGAACTTCAAAATGCATGAAACAAAGACTGATGGAACTTCAAGGAGATACAATAAATCCATAGTTACAGGCAGAGATTTTTAATACCCTCTCTCAATTACTGATAGAATAACTAGGCATAAAAATGGAAAAGATATGGACTTGATCAACATCATCAACCAACTTGACCTAATGGACATTTATAGAACACTCCACAACATTTATAGAATAGCAGAATACACATTTATAGAACAAGAGAATACACATTCTTCTATTATAAGGTTATTGAACTTAGAACATTTACAAAGATAAATCATATTCTGGGCCATAAAACAAGTGTCAGTAAATTCAAAAGATTTCAAGACATACATAGTACAATAGAATTAAATTAGAAATCAATAACAGAAAGATCCTTGAAAGATCTCCAAATACTTGGAAATTAAATAACACACTGCTAAATAACCTATGACCAAAGAAGAAAAAAGGGGAAATTAGAAGGTATTTTGAACCAAATGAAAATGAATTTATTGAATGCGGCTAAAGAGTATTTAGTATGATATTTATAGCACTAAATGCCTATATGAGAAAAGAAGGAAGGTATCAAGTAAATGTCCTAATCTTCTACCTTAAGAAACTTAAAAAAGAGGAGGAAATTAAACCTAAAGTAAGCAGAAAAAAAATAATAAACATTGAAGCAGAAATCAATGAATTAGAAAACAGAATAAAAAATTAATGAAACCAAACACTAGGACTTTGAGAAGATCAATAAAACTGATAAATCTTGAGCTTATCTAATCATGAAAAAAAGAGAGAGAAGATACAATTTTTAAGATAAAAAATAAGAGAAATGAAACTACTACAGATTCTACAGATATTAAAAGGATAATAGAATACTAAGAATAATTTTATGCCAATAAATTAGACAACCTAGATGAAATGACAAATTTGTTGAAACAGACAAACTACTAAAGCCTCATCAAGAAAAAAATAAATAACCTGAATAGCCCTATTTCTACTATCAATGTTGGAACTGTTGTTAAGAACATTTCCACAGTGAAAAGTCCAGAAACAGGGAGAGTCACTGGCAAATTCTACCAAACAGGGAAGAAATAATGCCAATTCTATATAAACTTTTCCTCCCAAATACTTCCCAGCTCATTCTATGAGGCTAGCATTTCCCTGAAAACAAAACCTGTCAAAGATATTACAAGAAAAGTAAAAGCCAATATCTCCTAGAACATAGATGTAAATTCTAAACAAAATGTTTAGCAAGTCTTACCAAACAATACATTATAAATTTATTTATTTATTTATTTATTTTTGGCTGCATTGGGTCTTTGTTGCTGTGCGCGGGCTTTCTCTAGTCGCCACAAGCGGAGGCTACTCTTCGTTGTGGTGCTCGGGCTTCTCATTGTGGTGGCTTCACTTGTTGCGAAGCAACAAGGGATCTAGGAGCACAGGCTCTAGGCGGGCTTCAGTAGTTGTGGTGCGTGGGCTCAGTAGTTGTGGTTTGTGGGCTCTAGAGCACAGGCTCAGTAGTTGTGGCGCACGGGCTTAGTTGTTCCGCGGCATGTGGGATCTTCCCAGACCAGGGATGGAACCCATGTCCCCTGCCTTGGCAGGCGGATTCTTAACCACTGCACCATCAGGGAAGTCCCTCAAACAATACATTAAAAGGATAATACATTATTACCAAGTGGGGTGTAACCCCAGGAATGCAGGACTGATTTAACATTTGAAAATCAAACAATGTTATTCACCATATTAGCAAACTAGAAAAGAAAACCTATGATCATATCGCTAGAGAGGAAAAAAAAATTGACAAAATCCAACGTTCATTCCAGATAAAGATTCTCAACCAACTAGGAAGAGAAGGGAACCTAAGAAAAAACTATAGCTAACATCATACTTGATGGTGAAAGACTAAATGCTTTCTCTCTAAAATCAGGATTGTCCACTCTCATCACTTCTATTCAACATTCTGGAGGTTCTAGCCAGTGAAATTGGGCAAGACAGAGAAATAAAAGACATCCAGATTTAAAGGAAGAAGCAAAACCGTTTTTGTTTAAAGATGACATGATTGCCATGTAAAAAAATCCAGTGAATTAATAAGTGAGTACAAAGATCCATATCCAAAAATCAACTGTATATTTCCATATACTAGCAATGACAACAACAAAATCAGCAATTGAAAATTCTTTAAAATACCATTTACAATAGCTGCAAAAATATGAAATACTTCAGGATAGACCTGACAAAAAATGTGAAAGACCTATACACTGAAAACTATAACTGAGAAAAATTAAAGGAGAGCTAAATACATGTTCCTGGGTTGGAAGACTCAATATCATTAAGATGTCAATTCTCCCCAAATTATCTATAGATTCAACACAATCCCACTCAAAATCCAAGAAGGTTCTTTGGTAGAAATTGACAAACATTTTTAAATTCATATGGAAATGCAAATGGCCTAAAATAGCCATGGCGACTCTGGGGACAAATAAACTGGAGGGCTAACACTGCCTGATTTCAAGCATTATTATAAAACTATACCAATCAGAACAGCATGGTATTAGCATAAAGATAGACAAATAGATCAGTAAAACAGAAGAGAAAGTCCAGAAATAAACCCACACATATAAGGATAGCTCATTTTTAAAAACATCTTTACTGAGATATTATTTGCATACCATAAGGTTCACATGACCATAATGTAATTTGAGAACATTTTCATCATCCCCAAAAGAAACCTTGTACTCATTAACAGTCACCTTCCACCCACTCCCACATAGCCCTAGGCAAACACTAATTTTTCTGTCTCTATAGATTTGCCTGTTCTTGACATTTCATATAAATGGGATCATACAATATGCAGCCTTTCATGACTGGCTTCTTTCACTTGGCATAAGTCCATGTTGTAGCATGTACTGGTACTTCATTCCTTTTTGTTGCTGATATTCTACTGTATAGATATTATCTATATCTATATATTTTATTTATGTATTCATCAGTTTATGGACATTCGGGATGCTTCCACTTCCTGGCTATTTTGAATAATGCTGCTATGAACATTTGTGTAAGTTTGTGTGTGGACGTACATTTTTAGTTCTCTTGGGTATACACCCAAGAATGGAATTGCTGAGTCATATGGTAACTCTATGTTTAACTTTTTGAGAAATTGCTAAACTGTTTTCCAAAGTGATTGTACCATTTTACATTCCCCACCAACAGTGTATGGGACTTCTAATTTTTAGACATCCTCATCAGCACTTGTTATAATTTGTCTTTTTTATTGGAGCAATTCTTATGTGTGTGAAGTGGTATCTCATTGTGGTTTTGATTTGCACTTCCCAATAACTAATGATGTTGCATATCTTTTCAAGTGCTTATTAGCCATTTATATATTTTCCTAGGAGAAATGTCTAGTTAAATCTTTTGTCTACCTTTTAATTGGGTTATCTTTTTATTATTGAGTTGTAAGAGTTCTTTTATATATTCTGACTACAAGTCTCTCATCAGATATATAATTTGCAAATAATTTCTCCCATTCTGTAGTTGTTTTTTCACTTTCTTGACGGTTTTTAATTTTGATGAAGTCCAACATCAATCTTCTCTTTTATTGTTTTCTGGACAACTAATTTTTGACAAATGCACAAAAGCAATGCAGTGGAGAAAGAATAACTTTTCAGCAAATGGATATCCACATACAAAAAAATAAACTTCAAACTATATGTGAAAATTAACTCAAACTGGATTGCAGACCTAAATGTAAAATCTACAATGATAATCTTTCTAGAAGAAAACAAAAAAGAAAACTTTTGTGACCTTGGGTTAGGCAATGATATCTTAAATATGATGCCAAAAGTACAACATATTTAGTCATTCAGGAAATGTAAACTAAAACCACAATGAGATGCCACTACATACCTATTCAAATGGCTAAAATGAAAAAGATTGACCATACCAAGTGTTGGTGATGATGTAAGGGAACTTGAACTCTTACAAGTTATATTACTCTTGCTGGTGGTAATATAAAGTGGTACAACTACTTTGGAAAGCCTTTGACAGTTTCTTTAAAAAATGAAATATATACCTACCATGATGATCCAGTCTACTCTCAGGTATTCACCCAAGAGAAAAGGTAACATATTTCTAAAGACTTGCACACGAATGTTCACTGCAGCTTTATTTGTAATAGCCAAAAACTGGAAACAACTCAAATGTCCATCAAACTATGAATGGATAAACAAATTGCGGTATATCCATACAATGGAATACTATCCAGTAACAAAAAGGAATAAACTCTTGGTATCATAACAACAAGGACAAAATAATTACTCTGAATAAAAGGAGCTGGGCCCAAGAGTACATGTTGTATGACTCCAGAAAATGCAAACTAATCTATAGTGACACAAAGCAAACCAGTGGTTGCCTGGGGAAAAAGGGGGGTGGAGGGCAGGAAAGAGGTGCTACCTAAGGCATGAGGAAACTTTTGAGGATGATAGATATGTTCACTATCTTGACTATGATAGTCGTTGTGTGTGTGTGTGTGTGTGTGAGAGAGAAAACATCAAAGTTTACACTTTAATATGTGTAGTTTATTGAATATCAATTATGTTTATTTAAAAAAAAACACCTACTTGCAGAGAGGAAATGAGTTGCTCAGTGAGAAAATTGTCAGAAAACCTAATTTAAGAGCTTTTGTTAAGAAATATAATTAATTCAAGACTAGAACTTATAAATATATTCTGATAATGTCAGTTGCTAAAAATTACTTTGAAACAAATGAGCTATTGTTTTCTGAACAGTAGTGTGAGGTCAATTCATACTCACACCTCTTCAATAAAGCATGAACTGCTGAAAATTCTGGGCTTCTATCCATTTGTAGCAGGCTATTTGCTCCAGGGGAATTATGGGCTTCCTTTTACTTAGATTAACACAGGTATATATACTAAAACCCAGGAAGCTGTCCTATAAAGGCTGAAAGATCAGGCACTGGAAAAGCACAAGAAACTTGTATTGTATGTGCAACTAAGTCCATCCAGATTATGACAGCTAATCTCTGGCCACCTCTAGCAGAGTGACAAGGCCACTTTGAACAAGGATTTTCTTATAACTCATCTGCCACACTTGCTGTTCTTTCTTGAGCTACAACTGTAAGTCTAAGTTGAGTATTCCTCAAAGAGTATATATAGAACATAAATATAGCTTTTATGGTATGATTCAAACTCAAATGCAATATAAAGTTGTAATAGGGTAGAGGTAAGAAATCTCACTATTGCCACTTGGGCAGAGAGATAATGTTTTTATAACTAGCAAGGATCAAGATTTAAAGGCATATAAGGTTGTGTACTAGGAATGTGAGAAAGGTTATGTGGAGAAGAGCCACAAGACACATACCTCTTCCCAACTGACTTTTTTTTTTTTTTTTTTGGCTGTGCCACAAAGTATGAGAGATCTTAGTTCCCCGAACAGGGATCGAACCCATGCCCCCTGCAGTGGAAGCCTGGAGTCCTAACCACTGGACCACCAAGGAATTCCCCAAAATTGATTTTAAAATACATGTCGCTGTGCTCTCCACCTAGAGGGGTGGGATAGGGAGGGTGGGAGGGAGGGAGACGCAAGAGGGAAGAGATATGGGGACATATGTATATGTATAACTGATTCACTTCGTTATAAAGCAGAAACTAACACACCATTGTAAAGCAATTATACTCCAATAAAGATGTAAAAAAATATATATATATAATGCATGAAATAAGAGAATAAAAGGAAGAGATTAAAAGAGTACAAAAGTTTAAAGATAAGCCTAAGATCATAGGTGCCCTTGGCTAAAGATCTTCTTATATAAAGATCTTATTCCAAAGAGAGCCAGTAAAAAAAGTAAATGTTTTTAGGACATTCATATTTGATTAGTTCAATAACTCTTCAGCTTGTGAAAAAGGCGAATGTGAAAAGATTTTTCTGTAGATAAGAAATTAAAGTGAGGTTTTCAATAGTGAAACAAATGGAGCCAAGTGAATGACAACAGAACAGCTTAGTTACTGGTATAATTCTCTATACCATTTATTCTCTATACCGGTAAACTAAGAGCTAAGGAACACATCAGCATTGTTTCTCAAATGTTGGTAACAGGACAATTACTAGAAATGATGGAATCAGCCCTTTCCCCCTTCTCCCCCATAGCTACTCCTCTCCCCACAGTCAAACATCTTAAGAGTTGTCTAGCTTTCTCTTTCTACTTCCTGATCTCCTCTCCCACTCCATTATGGCTTATTAAGACCCATCAATCACTCCACCGAAACAAGTCTCTCTAAGGTCAGTGGTGGCCTATAGGTTACTCCATCTAGCATTTACATGCTCAACAGGGGCAACATTGTACCCAAGGCAGCAAAAATTGATTCAAGGGAGCAAAATATCTTAGATATTAAAATAGTTTGGGGCTCTCCAAAAAGTCATAGTACATAAGCAGAAATACACTACATCTAGGCATTCTCCATATCTTACACTATGCCTTCTTCCCAGGTGACTTTACGCATACCATCTGCTTCAGTTACCACCTACTACCACCTGTAACTCATTAAGCTACAGTTCCAGCATAGACCATTCTTCTGAGATTCAAACCTACTTAACTACCTGCCAGTTTGACATTCCACTTGAGTGTCTCAAAGGTATTTATCTGGGAAAAGAATCCGCAGCTTTGGTCAGATTCTCAGGTTAAGAACTACTGCCATACAGTAGTTTCAGAAAGGATCATAAAAATAAAAAATGGCAAAAACCAACTAAAAAAGTTGATATAAACAATTATTCTATAAACAAGTTTATTCTTCTCGGATGTCTTTAAAGCTTCTTGCATAAATATACCTTTTAGCTGGCACACAATAGAAACTAAACTAGGTTGGAAATCAACATGTCAACATATCGGTTTTTCCCAGGGCACTGACGTGAATACAATTATACTGCTTCTCTGGTTATGCTAAAAGGTATTCTAAAACCAGTGGCAGACTTTCAGTAAAAGAGAGTAAGAATACAAAACACTGCAAATTGATTTGTAAACTTGCTACACTGGGTGTATGCCAAACTAAGCAACAAGTAGATGTCAATATTTACATTTCGAAGAGAATCCTGAAAAGAAAGTGATTATCACAGGCAAACTGCATTAAAAATATATTCTTATAATTACAACGACTCAAAAACTCTTGTTAGCTATCTTCCATATAAAGCCACACCACTAATCCTTTACAAAGTTAAACCAAGATAGAGACCTGGAACTAAAATCGAGGGCTATCTTTTTGGCTCTATGGGTTCATACTTCTTGAGCAATCACAGAAATTTGCCAACACTAACACTATCAAATAAAAGGAATTCTGCATCCAAGAATAAGAAATAGATTTATTTCAGGAGTTAGAAGAGGTGCTCTGTTAGGTGGTGGTGATGGGATGAATTGGGAGATTGGGATTGACATATATACACTAATAAGTATAAAATAGATAACTAGTAAGAACCTGCTGTATAAAAAAATACAATAAAATAATATTCAAAAAAAAAGAGGTGCTCTGTTAGAAAAATAACTTCTCAAGGAGATGAAAGAAAGCTTCCTCTTTGGTACAACATGATTAAGGTCTAATCTAGCACAGTCTAAATCTTTGCCTGCTGATCCTGTTTTTCTGTTCAACTTTTTTTCTCTGTCTCTGTTTCTTGATTCTGATAGTATTCTTCCTTAGTGATTTCTGAAATCATTACTAAAAATAATATTTCCTACTGGACACTCTACTTGGATTTCCTTTAAGAACTTCAAATCCAATATGCCCCAAACTAAACTTATCCTCTCCACCTCCACCTCCTTCCCGGAAAATGTTTCACAGTACCCCATTTACCTGGTGGCCTAAGCCATAAACCTGGGACTTATCCTTGAATTCTCCTCTGACAATATTTTATTAATTCTATCTCTTTCGCTCTTAAAACTGCCTCCTCCTCGCTGTCTTCCTGGCCCTGGCTTATAACTTATTGAAGTTACAGCCTTCAAAGTGCTTAGGTGATGGAGTCAAATAAATCTGGGACTGAATCCCAGTTCTGCCATTGCTAAGTGTGATTTAATCTTAGGCAAATTACTTAACCTCTCTGGGGCCCATTTTCTCATCTGTAAAATAAAAAGAATAATAAAATTTACCTCATACGGTTATTGAAGTAGGCAAATGAGCTAATGCCTCTAAAACATCCAACAGTATGTCTGGCATATTGTAAACACTCAATGAATGGTGGCCACCACTACCCTGCAGGACTGTACATCAATTAAATGATACAATAATCTATGTAAAGCATTTAACATGCAGTAAGGGCTTAATATTTAATAACCTTTAAAAATTACTTTCACTTCTCATCTTCTCTATAAGTATATTA
This sequence comes from Hyperoodon ampullatus, assembly GCF_949752795.1. Lineage (NCBI taxonomy): Eukaryota > Metazoa > Chordata > Mammalia > Artiodactyla > Ziphiidae > Hyperoodon > Hyperoodon ampullatus. Next base: position 90,401,321 of record NC_136920.1, read on the forward strand.
CTTCAATAATATCCTAACATCTAGTCTTAGCCATTTTATCTATTCCTCACAATGCCTCTAAATGGCTCCTGTTTTCAGGATAAAATCCAAATCCCTTCTCATGACATACGAAGTTCTTTATGATCTTTCCTCATTTTGAAGGTTTACTTCTTGCCATTCCTTTAGCTCCAATCACATCCAACTCAGAAGTGTCCTATTCTTTCATGAGTTACTGCTTTTACAATGCTATTCTTTTTGCCTAGAATTCCCATCTACTCTTTTCCCCAATCCAATTCCAATTTTGTCTCATACTACTTCTTCTAACCCTTCACAATTCAGCCCAGGAAGCCTTCCCTGTCCTGGAGAAAATGGACCGAGCACCAGCAGCAGCAGCCTTGGCGCATGTCCTGGCCCTGGGCAATTTGTATCCCAGCCAGGCTTCCTGGGGGACTGACTTCTCTCTTTTTCGTGTGATTGAACAGCTCTGCCCCACGTGGGGCCTTTTTCACACTTGATTTCGAAACACAGTCTCCGTGCTCTCAGACATTCTTGTAATTTTTTCCTTCTAATGACATAAGAAGAACGATTTTATTTTACTGATATTTTACTTGATTTTTTACATTTATGGTGATGAAAGAAATTAGTCTGTAACATTGCTTTCTTGTAATACCCATGACAGGTTGGTATTAAGGTTATACTGTCTTCTATAATTATCTGGGAAGTATTCCCTGTTTTCCATTCTCTGGAATATTTTATATAAAACTTGGTATTATTTTTTCCCTTAAATATTTGGCAACTAACATTTATTGAGCATATACTACATGCCAGATTCTATACTAAGCTCATTTACTATGTTACCTCATTTAATCCTCATAGCAACTTTCTAAGGTATATATCATTATTATCCCTGTTTTATAGAGAAGAAACTGGGGCTTATAGAAGGTAACTTTCCCAAAGTCACAGAGCTGGTAGGCAGCAGAACTGGGACTTCAACACATGTATCCCCATGTTCTTAATCACTTGCTATACTGTCTTGTAATACTTAATATATGGTATTATGATTACCTATTCATTTATCTGCCTCCCCATTAGTCAGTGAAATCTATCCAGTAAGATCCTTGAAGGGTGGGATCATGTCTTCCATTTTTTGCACCTCTTAAATCTAGCGTCATGCCTACCAATTAATAGATGCTCAATAAGTAGCTGCTAAGTGAATGAATGAAAACATATCATTTGATTCTTATAACAACTGGGTGAGGTAAAGTGGTTATTATCAATCCCAGTTCAGAAAGCAAGTTTATGTTTACTTTAGAATGTTGCTAAAATGGCTTTTGTCTTTAAGTTAAAACATATAACCCCCCTGCAAAGAAGGCATACATGATTTAGTTTCTTCAACAAGGAAAAAGCAAAAAATAAATTTTAATTACTTGCAAACTGTCAATGAAAACAGATTTAATGTTCTGATACCATCTGTAAGACAGAGACCTTCATATTTTTTCTGGGGTCAAGAGTATAAATCCAACAAGAAAAAGATTATCTGGTGAGAAAATGGCAATAAAACAAAAGCCTTAAGCAGAAAAGCTTTCAAAGAAGGTCAGCAGTGTAGCTAAAGAAGAATTCCCCACCGACTATGCCATGTGGTAGGGATGTCATAAGACGATTTAAGTTAGACATAAAATACCCACAGCAGGGATGTCTTGGCTTCAGTTAAATGAACTGAAATTTCCATTCTGTCTTTTGCCTGATGAGTCTGTAAAAATGCTTATATATGGGCACCACAGAACTGAGATTCTTTTTGATGTAGATCAGATCATAATTATGGCAAAATAACTAGGTTATAGTAAGACAAATCTGGCCTAGATATAAGAATGAACGTCTGAGAGCCAATGACTTTATGTTCTGAAATTGTTATTTGGGAGATTATATCAATATAACTACAATCCTAAAGAATATTAAGAATAGAAAAGATCCTTGAAATACTTAAATGGAATTCTGCCTAAAGGATACCCTAGACAACCTCATGAGGATTCTTCCAAGCCTCTCTCTTCTAACCCCAATCCAAAATACACATACACACACACTTTTTTACTGCAGCAGTTTTTGTCAAGTTGCTTTTAGGACAAGAGTATTATAACATATCTCAAAGGGGAAAAAATGTGAGAATAAAAACATACCAAAGGAACTATTAAACACCTCACAGGAAAACTATCCTCACCAGTGGACTGCCACATAAAAATTTCAGAAGTCTTTGTATTCTCTATAGCAAAATAAACAAGATATTCAGCAAGGGGTCCCTTACAATATAGGTATTGCTTAGGCTCCCTAAATCAAATATGCTAATGATAAAAAATTGAAATGTAGAAAGAATAGAAAAAAATTATTTACTTCCATCAGTGAAAGACAATTCTTTTTTTTTAATTTATGTATTTATTTTTGGCTGTGTTGGGTCCTCATTGCTGCGTGCAGGCTTTTCCCTAGTTGTGGCGAGTGGGGGCTACTCTTTGTTGTGGTGCACGGGCTTCTCATTGCGGTGGCTTCTCTTGTTGCGGAGCTCGGGCTCTAGGTGCATGGGCTTCAGTAGTCATGGGACACGGGCTCAGTAGTTGTGGCTTGCGGGCTCTAGAGCACAGGCTTAGTAGTTGTGGCGCACGGGCTTAGTTGCTCCATGGCATGTGGGATCTTCCTGGACCAGGGCTTGGACCCATGTCCCCTGCATTGGCAGGTGGATTCTCAACCACTGCACCACCAGGGAAGCCCAAAAGACAATTCTTTTTTTTTTTTTTTTTTTTTTTTTTTTGCGGTACGTGGGCCTCTCACTGTTGTGGCCTCTCCTGTTGCAGAGCACAGGCTCCAGATGCGCAGGCTCAGCGGCCATGGCTCACGGGCCCAGCCGCTCCGCAGCATGTGGGATCTTCCTGGACCGGGGCATGAACCCATGTCCCCTGCATCGGCAGGCAGACTCTCAACCACTGCGCCACCAGGGAAGCCCCCAAAAGACAATTCTTAAACATCCTGGATTGTTTACTTTAGTCATTTTGTTCATCATCATTGTTTTTGCAAAAAGCTTTGTTTCCATTAAGTCCATGGCCTGGGAGCAGTTCAGGGGTGGTTAAGAAGCTGCCCTGGGGAAGGAGACACAGGTTCAGGCAGAAGCCCCAAGGACAGAGGCCTGCAGCAGTGCCCCTCATAGGCCACTGGGTCTTCTTATTTTACTTGGAATTTTTACATTTATGTTCATGGGAGAAATTAGTCTGTAAGTGTTGATTTCTTGTAACGTCCTTGTCAGGCTGGTACTAAGATTACGCTGGCCTCTACAATTATTTGGGAGGTATTCTCTGTTTTCCATTCTCTAGAATAGTTTATGTAAAACCTGGTGTTATTTTTTTCCCTTAAATATTTGGGATCCCCTAATGAAGACAACTGAGCCTGGACCTGAACTTGAATTTTTCTTTTAGGTAAGATTTTTTTTTCAGTAAGTGATTTAATTCCTTTACGTGATATGGGTTTACTCATATTTCTATTCCTTCTTGCATCCATTTTCAGTTTTTTATTTTTACAGGAGTTTGTCTATTTCATCAAAGTGATCAAATTTTTAAGTGTAAAGTTGTTCATAATGTCCTCTTATTAACATTTAATGTTTCTACGCTCTGTAGTAATGGCTCCGTTTTCATTCCTAATACTGGTAAATGATGTCTTCTCTCATTTCGTTTCACTGATTAGTAAAAGAGGTATGTCCCCAGCAAAACTAAATTTTCAAAGAACCAATTTTTGGCTTTGCTCATTTTCTCCATTGTACATTTGTTTTCTATTTCATTGATTTCTATTCTTTCTGACTTCTTTCTTCCGGTTTGATTTGCTATTTTTTCCTAGCTTCTTAGGAGAGTAAACTATAATGTTTATTTTTCATCCTTTTCACTTTTTCTGATAATTGCAGTTGAGGCTGCAATGTATCCTCTAAGCACTGCTTTAGCTGCATCTGAGCAGTTTTGATATGTTTTATTTTCATTCTTATTCCCTTCAAAGTACTTCCCAATTTCCACTACAATTTTATCTTTGAAAATGTACTTCTTACTAATTTATAGCCTAATATTGCTATAGAGAACATACTCTAGAAGATAACCCAGGATGTGATCAATTTTGGTAAATGGCATGGACACTTGAAAATATATTGTCTCTGTTTGGTGTTTTTATGAATGTTTTCATTTTTCTTAAGGAAATATCTAGCAGTGAAGTGGCTGGGTCATAGCGTAGGTGTATGTTTAACTATATAAAAATACTAAACAGTTTTTTAAAGTAGCTGTGCTCTTCTCCTCTTTCACTTTAAATACATGAGTTACAGTTAATCTACACCCTTGCCACTATTTGGTACTGTTAAGTTGGGTCTTGTTTGTTTGTTTGTTTAAGCTATTGTAGTGAGTATGAAGTGGTATCTCATTGTGCATGGAGTGCATTTATTCATTCATTTATTTATTTATTTATTTATTTATTTATGGCAGTGTTGGGTCTTCGTTTCTGTGTGAGGGCTTTCTCTAGTTGCGGCAAGCAGGGGCCACTATTCAGCGCGGTGCCTGGGTCTTTCACTGTCGCGGCCTCTCTTGTTGTGGGGCACAGGCTCCAGACACACAGGCTCAGTAGTTGTGGCTCACGGGCCTAGTTGCTCCGTGGCATGTGGGATCTTCCTAGACCAGGGCTCGAACCCGTGTCCCCTGCATTAGCAGGCAGATTCTCAACCACTGTGCCACCAGGGAAGGCCTGGACTGCATATTTTAAGATCATATTTTTTCAATTTAAGACTTTCTATTTTTTTCTATTTTAAAGATTTCAGTTCTCTGGTGAAATTCTCCACATTTTCATCTATTTTCTCCATCTTTTCCTCCATTTACTTAAAGATATTAATCAAGTGTTTTAAAGTCCTTGTATGGTAACACCAGTATCTGTGGCATCTGTGAGCCTGCTTCTGTTGGCTTTTGGTTATCTGGTCCTATCTCTTGACATGCCTAGAAAATTTTGACTGAATAATATTGTTTTAAAATTTTTTACAGGCTCCAAATTATGTTATCTATGACCAGAAAGAGTTTACCCTTTTCTCTGCTAGGCAGAGAGTGCAGCGTTCATCATTTTTATCCAATCAAAACACTTAAGCAGAAGCAAGAACTACAGTCCTGCAGCCTGTGGAACAAAAACCACATTCACAGAAAGACAGACAAAATGAAAAGGCAGAGGGCTATGTAACAGATGAAGGAACAAGATAAAACCCCAGAAAAACAATTAAATGAAGTGGAGATAGGCAACCTTCCAGAAAAAGAACTCAGAATAATGATAGTGAAGATGATCCAGGACCTCGGAAAAAGAATGGAGGCAAACAAAGATCGAGAAGATGCAAGAAATGTTTAACAAAGACCTAGAAGAATTAAAGAACAAACACCTAGAAGAATTAAAGTGCACACAGAACATTCTCCAGGATAGACCACATCTTGGGTCACAAATCAAGCCTCAGTAAATTTAAGAAAACTGAAATTATATCAAGCATCTTTTCTGAACCATGAAGCTATGAGATTAGAAATCAATTACAGGGAAAAAAATGTAAAAAACACAAACACATGGAGGATAAACAACACATTACTAAATAACCAAGAGATCACTGAAGAAATCAAAGAGGAAATAAAAAAAAACCTAGAGACAAATGACAATGAAAACATGATGATCCAAAACTTATGGGATGCAGCAAAAGCAGTTCTAAAAGGGACGTTTATAGCAATACAATCCTACCTCAACAAACAATCTCAAATAAACAATCTAACCTTACACCTAAAGGAACTAGAGAAAGAAGAGCAAACAAAACCCAAAGTTAGTAGAAGGAAAGAAATCATCAAGATCAGAGCAGAAATAAATGAAATAGAAACAAAGAAAACAATAGCAAAGATCAATAAAACTAAAAGCTGGTTCTTTGAGAAGATAAACAAAATTGATAAACCTTTAGCCAGACTCCTCAAAAAAAGAGGGAAAGGACTCAAATCAAAATTACACATGAAAAAGAAGAAGTTACAATGGACACTGCAGAAATACAAAGCATCCTAAGAGACTACTACAAGCAACTCTATGTCAATAAAATGGACAACCTGGAAGAAATGGACAAATTCTTAGAAAGGTATAAATTTCCAAGACTGAACCAGGAAGAAACAGAAAATATGAACAGACCAATCACAAGTAATGAAATGGAAACTGTGATTAAAAATCTTCCAACAAACAAAAGTCCAGGACCAGATGGCTTCACAGGTGAATTCTATCAAACATTTAGAGAAGAGCTAACATCCACCCTTCTCAAACTCTTCCAAAAAATTGCAGAGGAAGGAACACTCCCAAACTCATTCTATGAGGCCACCATCACCCTGATACCAAAACCAGACAAAGATATCACAAAAAAAGAAAATTACAAACCAATATCACTGATGAATATAGATGTAAAAGTCCTCAACAAAATACTAGCAAACAGAATCCAACAACACATTACAAGGATCATACACCATGATCAAGTGGGATTTATCCCAGGGATGCAAGGATTCTTCAATATATGCAAATCAATGAATGTGATACACCATACTAACAAATTGAATAATAAAAACCATATGATCATCTCAATAGATGCAGAAAAAGCTCTTGACAAAATTCAACACCCATTCATGATAAAAACTCTCCAGAAAGTGGGCATAGAGGGAAACTACCTCAACATAATAAAGGCCATATATGACAAACTCACAGCAAACATCATTCTCAATGGTGAAAAACTGAAAGTATTTTCTCTAAGATCAGGAACAAGACAAGAATGTCCACTCTCGCCACTCTTATTCAACATAGTTTTGGAAGTACTAGCCACTGCAATCAGAGAAGAAAAGGAAATAAAAGGAATACAAATTGGAAAAGAAGAAGTAAAACTGTCATTGTTTGCAGATGACATGACACTATACATAGATAATCCTAAAAATGCCACCAGAAAACTACCAGGGCTAATCAATGAATTTGGTAAAGTTGCATGATACAAAATTAATGCACAGAAATCTCATGCATTCCTATACACTAACAATGAAAGATCAGAAAGAGAAATTAAGGAAACAATCCCATTCACCATTGCGAAAAAAGAATAAAATACCTTGGAATAAACCTACCTAAGGAGGTAAAAGACCTGCACTCAGAAAACTATAAGACACTGACGAAAGAAATCAAAGATGACACAGATGGAGTGATATACCATGTTCTTGGATTGGAAGAATCAACATTGTGGAAATGACCATACTACCCAAAGCAATCTACAGATTCTATGCAATCCCTATCAAATTACCAATGGCAGTTTTTACAGAACTAGAACAAAAAAATCTTAAAATTTGTATGGAGACACAAAAGACCCCAAATAGCCAAAGCAATCTTGAGGGGAAAAAATGGAGCTGGAGGAATCAGACTCCCTGACTTCAGACTATACTACAAAGCTACAGTAATCAAGACAATATGGTACTGGCACAAAAACAGAAATATAGATCAATGGAACAGGATAGAATGTCCAGAGGTAAACCCACGCACCTATGGTCAACTAATATATGATAAAGGAGGCAAGGATACACAATGGAGAAAAGACAGTCTCTTCAATAAGTGGTGCTGGGAAAACTGGAGAGCTACATGCAAAAGAATGAAATTAGAACACTCTCTAACACCATACACAAAAATAAACTCAAAATGGATTAAAGACCTAAATGTAAGACTGGACACTATAAAACTCTTAGAGGAAAACATAGGAAGATCACTCTCTGACATAAATCACAGCAAGATCTTTTTAAACCCACCTCCTAGAGTAATGGAAAAACAACAAAAATAAACAAATGGGACCTAATGAAACTTAAAAGCTTTTGCACAGCAAAGGAAACCATAAACAAGACAAAAAGACAACCCTCAGAATGGGAGAAAATATTTACAACCAAATCAGACAAAGGATTAATCTCCAAAATATATAAACAGCTCATGCAGCTCAATATTAAAAAAACAAACAACCTAATCAAAAAATGGGCAGAAGACCTAAATAGACATTTCTCCAAAGAAGACATACAGATGGCCAACAGGCACATGAAAAGCTGCTCAACATCACTAATTATTAGAGAAATGCAAATCAAAACTACAGTGAGGTATCACCTCACACCAGACAGAATGGACATCATCAGAAAATCTACAAACAACAAATGCTGGAGAGGGTATGGAGAAAAGGGAACCCTCTTGCACTGTTGGTGGGAATGTAAATTGATACAGCCACTATGAATAACAGTATGGAGGGTCCTTAAAAAACTAAAAATAGAATTACCATATGACCCAGGAATCCCACTACTGGGCTTATACCCAGAGAAAACCATAATTCAAAAAGACACATGCACTCCATGTTCATTGCAGCGCTATTTACAATAGCCAGGTCATGGAAGCAACCTAAATGCCCATCGACAAATGAATGGATAAAGAAGATGTGGTACATATATACAATGGAATATTACTCAGCCATAAAAAGGAACAAAATTGGGTCATTTGTAGAGACGTGGATGGACCTAGAGACTGTCATACAGAGTGAAGTAAGTCAGAAAGAGAAAAACAAATATCGTATATTAACGCATATATGTCGAATCTAGAAAAATGGTACAGATGAACCAGTTTGCAAAGCAGAAACAGAGACACAGACATAGAGAACAAACGTATGGACACTGGGGGGGAAAGTGGGGAGTGGGGGGATGAACTGGGAGATTGGGATTGACATGTATACTCTGATGTGTATAAAATAGATAACTAATAAGAACCCGCTGTATAAAAAAATAAAGTTCAAAAATTCCAAAAAATTTCAAAAAAAAAAAAAGATGTTTATCCACATGAAGAAGTTCATCCACATGAAGAACTGTGCTGAAGGTTACACAGCCAATAGGTAGCAAATTCAAACCTAAGACTATTTGATTCTAAACTTGTGCTATGAACCACTATCCTGCCACATATGCCAATTGCATATCCTCAGCATTCAGTACAGTGCCTGCCAAGTGGTAGGCTTTAACATTCAACAAACATTTGTTTTATTGTTAAAACAATAAAACAAGATAATATATGAACAAGATAATATATGAAAGCCCTTGTAAATTATAAAACTCTGCATGAATACTATTATTTCCTTCCACCCTGACTCAGTTTTTGTTGATTTTTCTACTTCACTATCCTTATCCACTTCCCCAGTAAACACACATTTATCCATCTAGGCCCAAGTGAAATGTAATAATTTCTTTAACTCTCCATATGAAATCAGTAATCCTTCTTCTTCTGTGCTCTCAGGGACTCTGTACTTACTTCTGTTATAATAATTATATAACCCATTTGCATACAATTCTTCCCCCATCCACCCTAGATTACGAATTTTTCAAGAAAAGAAACCACATTTTATTTATCTTTGTATTGCTTGTGCCTAGGACAGTGTCAGGATATGAAAGATGCCAAATTCATATCTGCTGAGTAAATGCAGAATCACTCTCAGACCCAGATAAGAGGGTAGGTCCTTGCCTTGGAACTCATATTTTTCCCCCAGCTTTATTGAGATATAATTGACAAAAAACACTGTGTAACTTTAAGGTATACAATGTATACCAATAATTTTAGATAGCTAGATAGACAGACAGAAAGATAGATGAGAACATACAAGATCTAGTCTCTTAGAAAATGTCAAGTATATAATACAGTATTGTTAACTATAGTTACCATGCTGTACATTATTAGATCCCAGGACGTATTAATCTTATAACTGAAAGTTTGTACCTTTTGACCAACATCTCATTTCCCCCAACCCACCAAGTCCTGGCAACCACCAATCTATTCTCTGTTTCTATAAGTTCAATTTTTTAAGATTTAACATGTGAGGTCATAAAGTAGTTGTCTTTCTTTATCTGACTTATTTCACTTAGTATAATGCCCTCAAGTTTCATTCATGCTGTCACAAATGGCAGGATTTCCTTCTTTTCCATGGTTGAATAATATTCTGTTATATTTGCACCACATTATTTTTATCCATTCACTTGTTAATGGACACTTAGGCAGCTTCCATGTCTTGGCTATTGTGAATAATACTGCAATGAACATAGGAGTGCACATATTTATTTGAGATAGTGATTTAATTTCCTTTGGATATATACCCAAAAGTAGAATTGCTGGATCATATGGTAGTTCTACTTTTAATTTTTTGAGGAACCTCTATACTGTCTTCCATAATGTCTATACCAATTTATATTCCTACCAAGCATGCACAAGTGTTCCCTTTTCTCCACATCCTTGCCAGCCCTTATCTCTTGTCTTTTTGATAAAAGCCATTCAAATAGGTGTGGTACCTCATTATGGCTTTGATTTGCATTTCCATGATGATTAGTAATGTTGAGCACTTTTTCACGTACCTGTTGGCCATTTTTCTGTTTTCTTGGAAAAAATATCTATTCAGGTCCTTTGCGCATTTTTAAATTTTTTTTTCTATTGGGTTGAGTGAGTTCATTATATATGTTGGTATGAACACTTATCGGTTACACGGTTTGCAAATATTTTCTCTCATTTCATACAATGCCCTTTCACTTTGTTGTGCAGAAGCTTTTTAGTCTGATGTAGTCTCACTAGAATCTTTTTGCTTTTGTTGCTTGTGCTTATTGTATCATATTCAAAAAATCATTATTAAGACTAATGTCAAGGAGGTTACCTCTGTGCTTTCTTCTAGGAGTTTTACAGTTTCAGGTCTTAAGTTCAAGTTTTTAATCCATTCTGAGTTGATTTTTGATAGTGTAAGATAGGGGTCCAGTTTAATTCTTCTGCATGCTGCTGTCCAGTTTTCCCAACACCATTTATTGACAAGACTATCCTTTCTCCATTGCATATTCTTGTCTCTCTCATCACAAATTAATTGATTTATTTCTGGACTCTTTATTCTGTCCCGTGATATATGTATCTGTTTTTATGTCAATACCACACTGTTTTGATTACTATAGCTTTTTAATATAGTCTAAAATCAGGACGTGTGATGTCTCCAGCTTTGTGCTCCTTTCTCAACATTGCTTTGGCTATTCAGGGTCTTTTGTGGTTTTATTTGGATTTTAGGATTGTTTGTCTATTTCTGTCATTGGAATTTTGATAGGGACTGCATTATATCTGTGGATTGCTTTGGGTAGTACAGATATTTTTAACAATACTAATTCTTCCAATCCATGGGCATGAAATATCTTTCCATTTAATTGTGTCTTCTTCAATTTCTTTCAACAATGTCTTATAGTTTTCAGGGTACAGATCTTTCACCTCCTTGGTTAAATTTACTCCTAAGCATTTTATTCTTTTTGATGTTATGGTAAATAGGATTGTTTTCTCAATTTCTGTTTTCAATAGTTCATTGTTAATATATGGAAATACAACTGATTTTTATAAATTGATTTTGTATCCTGCAACTTTACTGAATTCATTTAGTTCTAACAGATTTTTGGTGGAGTCTAAGGGTTTTCTGTATATAATATCATGTCATCTGTAAATAGTCACACTTTTAATTCTTCCCTTCCAATTTAATGTTTTTATTTATTTTTCTTGACTAACTGCTCAGGCTAGGACTTCCTGTACTATGTTGAATAAAAGTGGCAAGAATAGTCATTTTTGTCTTGTTCCTGATCCTAAAGGAAAAGCTTTCAGCTTTTCACCATGGAGTATGATGTTAGCTATGGACTTGTCATATATGGTCTTTATTATGTCAAGGTACGTTCCTTCTATATCAACTTTGTTGAGAGTTTTTATCATGAATGGATGTTGAATTTTGTCAAGTGCTTTTTCTGCATCTACTGAGACAATCACATGATTTTTATCTTTCATTATGTTAATATGGTGTATCACACTGATTGATTTGTGGATTTGAACCATCCTTGCATCCCTAGAATAAATTCCACTTGATCCTGGTGTGTGGTCCTTTTAATGTATTGTTGGATTCAATTTGCTAATACTTTGTTGAAACTTTCTGCATCTACATTCATCAAGGATAGTAGCCTGTAATTTTCTTTTCTTGTAGTGTCCTTGTCTGGTTTTGATATCAGGATAATGCTGGCCTCATAATAAGTTTGGAAGTGTTCCCTCCTCTTCTATTTTTTGGAAGTTTGAGAAGGATCAGTGTTAATTCCTCTTTAAACGTTTGGGAGAATTCCCTGTGAAGCTGTCTGCTCCTCCACTGTTGTTGGGAGGTTTTCGATTACTAATTCAATCTCCCTACTTGCAGTTGGTCTGTTTAGATTTTCTATTTCTCCATAATCCAGTCTTGATAGGTTGTATGTTTCTAGAACTTTATCCATTTTTCTTAGGTTGTCCAATTTGTTGGCATATAATTGTAAATGGTAGTCTCTTATAAACCTTTGTGTTTCTGTGGTGTCAGTTGTAATGAGTCCTTTTTCATTTATAATATTATTTATTTGAGTTCTTTTTTTCTTGGTTAATCTAGCGAAGGATTTTCAATTTTGTCTTATCTTTTCAAAAAGCAATTCTTAGTTTTGTTGATCATTTCTATCTTTTCCCTATTCTTTATTTCTGCTCTGATCGTTATTTCCTTCCTTCTATTAATTTTGAGCTTAGTTTGCTCTTCTTTTTCCAGTTCCTTCAGGTGGAAGGTTCGGTTGTTTATTTGAGATCTTTTCTCTTTATAGCTATAAACTTTCCTCTTAGAAATGCTTTTGCCATATCCCATAATATCACAAGATTTTTTTTATTTCCCTTTTGATTTCTTCTTTGGTCCACTGGTTGTTCAGGAGTGTGTTGTTTAGATTCCATGTATTTGTGAATTTTCCAATTTTCCTCCTGTTATTGATTTCTAGTTTCACACTATTGTGTTTGGAAAAGATGCTTGATATAATTTCAATCTTCTTGATTTGTTAAGATTTGTTTTGTAGCCTAACATATGATCTATCCTGGAGAATGTTCTGTTTGTTCTTGAAGAGAATGTGTTTTCTGCTGATGTTGGTTAAAATGTTTTGTATATGTGTGTATAGATCCATTTGGTCTATAGTGTTACTCAAAAGTGCTGTTTCCTTATTGATTTTCTTTCTGTATGATCTATCCATTGTTGAGAGGGGGGTATTAAAGTCTCCTACTTTTACTGTATTGTTTATTTCTCCCTTCAGTTCTATTAATATCTGCTTTATATTTAGATGCTCCGATGTTGGATATTTACAATCGTTATGTCATCTTCATGAATTGATCCTTTTATCATATATAGTGACTTCTTTGTCTATTGTGACCCTTCTTTTTAAACTTAGTTTATTTTTTCTGATACAAGAATAGGTATCCCTGCTCTCTTTTTGTGAGCATTTGCATGGAATATCTTTTTCCATCCCTCGACTTCCAGCCTATGTATGTCCTTAAAGTTAAAGTGAGTCTCTTACAGGCATCATTTCCCTTTTAAGACAGTGTGGTATTGGCAAAAGAATAGACAAATAGGTAAATGGCACAGAACAGAGAGTCCAGAAATAGACCCTCACAAATACACTTTAACTGTTCTTTGACAAAGAAGCAAAGGCAATATAATGAGACAAAGATAGCCTTTTCAACAAATGGTATAGGAACAACTGAATATCTGTGTGAAAATAAAAAGGAATACAGACACAGACCTTATACCCCTTACAAAAGTTAACTCAAAATGTATCATAAAGCTAAATGTAAAACACAAAACTACAAAATTCCTAGAAGATAACACAAAAGAAAATATAGGTGACTTTGGGTACGGCAATGACTTTTTAGATATAATATCAAAGGCATGATCTATGAAAAAAATAATTATAAGCTGGATTTCATTAAAATTAAAAACATCTCCTCTCCAAAAGACAGTGTCATGAGAATGAGAATTCAAGCCACAGACTAGGAGGAATTATTTGCAAAAGACACATCTGATAAAATACTATTATCCAAAATATACAAAGAACCCTTAAAACTTAAGAATAAGAAAACAAATAGCCCAATTTAAAAATGGGCCAAAGACCTGAACAGACACTTCACCAAAGATGATATACAGATGGCTAGTAAGCATACGAAAAGATGCTCCTCATCATATGTCATCAGGGAAATGCAATTTAAAACAACGAGATAACACACACTCCTATTACAATGGCCAAAATCCAAAATGCCGACAGCATCAAATGCTGACAAGGATGTGGAGCAACAGGAACTCTCATTCATTGCTGATGGGTTGCAAAGTGGTACAGTCATTTTGGAAGAAAGTTTGATAGTTTCTTAGAAAAGTGAACATCCTCTTACCATACAATCCAGCAAATGTACTCCTCAATATTTACCCAAAGGAGTTGAAAATTTATGCCCACACAAAACCTGCACATGGATGCTTATAGTAGCTTTATTTGTAACTGCCAAATCTTGGAAGAAACCAAGATATCCTTCAGTAGGTGCATGGATAAATAAACTGTAGTACATCCAGATTTTAGAATATTATTCAGCACTAAAAAGAAATGAATTATCAAGCCATGAAAAGGAATTTGAGCAATCTTAAATGCATAATACTAAGGAGAAAGAGTCAATCTGAACAGGCTACATACCATATGATTCCAGCTACATGATATTCTGAAAACACTGGGTTGGCCAAAAAGTGCCTTCGGTTTTTAAGTAAAAATAAAAGACACATTTTTTTCATTTTCACCAAGAAGTTTATTGAATAATGTATTCACCCTTTTGTTCCACTACCTTCTGCCATTTTTCAGGCAACTTCATAATTCCATCTTCCCAAAACTTTTTACCTTTTTGAGCAAAGAACTGTTCCAGGTGCCTTTTACAGCTTCCAGGGAATTGAAAATTTTTCCTTTAAGAGAATTTTATAAAGACCAAAATAAATGGAAATCCGAAGGTGCAGTGTCTGGTGAATGTGGCGGGTGAATCAGAAGTTCCCAGCCAAGCTGTAATAGTTTTTGCCTGGTCATCAAAGAAACATGAGGTCTTGCATTATCCTGATGGAAGATTATGCGTTTTCTGTTGACTAATTCTGGATTCTTTTCATCGAGTGCTGCTTTCAGTTGGTCTAACTGGGAGCAGTACTTGTTGGAATTAATCGTTTGGTTTTCCAGAAGGAGATCATAATAGAGGACTCCTTTCCGATCCCACCACATATACAACATCACCTTCTTTGGATGAAGACTGGCTTTTGGTGTGGTTGTTGGTGGTTCATTTCTCTTGCCCCACGATCTCTTCCATTCCACACTAGTGTACAGTATCCACTTTTCATCACCCCTCACAATTTGTTTTCAAAACGGAACGTTTTCATTACGTTTAAGTAGAGAATCGCATGCAGAAATATGGTCAAGAAGGTTTTCTTTGCTTAACTTATGTGGAACCCAAACATCAAAGCGATTAACATAACCAAGCTGGTGCAAATGATTTTCAGCACTTGATTTGGATATTTTGAGTATGTCGGCTATCTCCTGTGTGGTATAATGTTAATTATTCTCAATTAATGTCTCGACTTGATCGCTATCAACTTCAACTGGTCTATCTGACCGTGGAGCATCATCCAGCAAGAAATCTCCAGCACAAAACTTTGCAGACCACTTTTGACATGTTCGATCAGTCACAGCACCTTCTCTATATACTGCACAAATCTTTCTTTGCATTTTGGTTGTGTATTTACCTTTCTTGAAATAATAAAGCATAATATGACAAAAATGTTTTTTTTCTTTCATCTTCAATATTAAAATGGCTACACAAAAATTCACCAATTTTGATAAGTCTTTTTTTAAATGCACGCTGATATGACAGCTGTCACGTACAATCTAACATACTTATTTTGAATGAAGTTAAAGACAACTAAGTGCTACTAGAGCCATCTTACAGAAAAACCAAACGAACCTTTTGGCCAACCCAATAGCAAAACAATAGAGCCAGTAACAAGATCCATGGTTGCCATAGGCTGGGGGAAGGGAGAGATGAATATACAGAGCACAGAACATTTTTAGGGCAATAGAACTATTCTGTGTGATACTACATTTGTAGATACATGTCATTATACATTTGTCAAAACCTATAATAATGTACTACACTGAGAGTGAAGCCTAATGTAAAATATAGATTATGATATGTCAATGTAGGTTTATGAGTTGTAACAAATGTATCACTGTGGTACAGGATATTGACAGTGGAGGAAGCAGTCCATGTGTAGAGGCAGGGAGTAAATGGGAACTTTCTGTACTTTCTGCTTAATTTTGCTATGAACCTAAAACTATTCCCCAAAAAAAGTCTATTAAAAAAACATAGGGCTTCCCTGGTGGCGCAGTGGTTGAGAGTCCGCCTGCCGATGCAGGGGACATGGGTTCGTGCCCCAGTCTGGGAAGATCCCACATGCCGCGGAGCGGCTGGGCCCGTGAGCCATGGCCGCTGAGCCTGCGTGTCTGGAGCCTGCGTTCCGCAACGGGAGAGGCCACAACAGTGAGAGGCCCACGTACCGCAAAAAAAAAAAAACAACAACATAGCTCGTAACCATCTTTCAATACTACGACCCAGATCAAAAATAGTTGTTTCCACTACGGATAAGAAGGTAAAACCACTGCTTGGTTATTTCTAAAACCTAGCTTCCAAAATCATCTTAACTGGTAATTTAAGGCTCACAATGAGGATCAAAGAACTTACTTTTCAATTTTCTTCCTTTGTTCTTTTTGCCTTTGTTGTTCTTTCACTTGTTCTCTTTCAATATCCATGAAAAGTCGTCTATATCTCAGGTACTGCTTTTGACGCTAAAGAAAAGAAGTTAGAATTGTTAAGATTCCGCTCTCAGAGGACTTTCCAAGAAAGGAAAATATCCTTGTGCCATAAACAAGAAAACTATATGACACAAAAGTCACAGGGACTTAAGTCCTTAATTTCCTTCTATTTATGGTGACTCAGGATAGTATCACATATAGCAAGAGATTTATATTTTCAAGCACATAACTATTAGATGTAACAGACAAATCAGAGAAAGAAGTACTAATTTAGTTTGCACTTAGCATGGTCAGTTGTCAATTGCCCTTGAGGAAATGATTATATTTAATATGATAAGATGCATACTATGTTTACTCTGTGTTCCCAAGTATTAAGTACTACAGAAGCAGAGCCAAAGAAAGAATGTAAGAGGTATTTTATAACAGAACAACGTCACTTTAACTTTTTAAAATTAAAACCACACTACAAAACCACACTCTAAGCATAGCCTAATATGGTGGGGAGGAGGGAGGGAAGATTGAGGAATATCTGAGCATCATACTTTTAAAGGGAACAAGTATAATAAAAGCAAATGCTGGGGCTTCCCTGGTGGCACAGTGGTTAAGAATCTGCCTGCCCAGCTCGGTGCTTTGTGACCGCCTGGAGGGGTGGGATGGGGAGGGTTGGAGGGAGGGAGATGCATGAGGGAAGGGATGTGGGAACAGATGTATATGTATGACTGATTCACTTTGTTATAAAGCAGAAACTAATAAAAAAAAATAAAAAATAATAAATAAATAAATAAATAAATAAAAAGAATCTGCCTGCCAATGCAGGGTACATGGGTTCGAGCCCTGGTCCGGGAAGATCCCACATGCCGCAGAGCAACTAAGCCTGTGCACCACAAATACTGAGCCTGCACTCTAGAGCCCGTGAGCCACAACTACTGAGCCCACGTGCCACAACTACTGAAGTGCACGTGCCTAGAGCCCATGCTCCACAACAAGAGAAGCCACCACAATGAGAAACCTGTGCACTGCAAGGAAGAGCAGCCCCTGCTCGCCACAGCTAGAGAAAGCCCGCATGCAACAAAGACCCAACGAAGCCAAACATAAATAAATAAATAATTAAAAAAAAAAAAAGGCAAATGCTACTACCCTGTATGTGATCTGTTCATACTTCCAAATTTATATATTCTCTTTTTAAGGGCACAAGCTACTCAAAGAGCACTAGTATACACACAGACATGTTTTTGTCCTTAGAGTAGCTCGTGTCTTTTTGGTAAAAATTATTAAAACTATAATAACAGTTCTCAATATTGAGGATACATCACAATCATCTGTGGTGTTTTTTTAAAACACAGATGCCCCAAAACTACCTAAGATACTGATTCAGTACATCTGCTTTGGGTCCAGGCATTTGTATTTGGAAAAAAGCTCCATGTCTGATTCTGGTGCATGGCCAGTGTTAAAAACTGTTCATTTAAACTAACTTTAGATTGAAAAGGAAAAAAAGGAAGTCACAAATTAAAACTCATCCTTAAAGTAGCTATTATGGCAAATATACACTAACAGAAGAAACTCACTAGGATCACCTCTCCGATTTCACATCAAGGTACCCTAAATCCTAGAAGCTTAGAAGAGAAGTTCAACATATTAAAATGAGTCAAGCAACTTTTGTGCCTTTATCTATGGAATTTGTAGTACTAGCTCTTAATGTGTTAGGACACAACAAATTGTTTCCAATCTCACATATACTATTATAGTAGAAACACTGATGTCCAAAAGCCATTATTACTACATACCTCTTTCTTGTTTTCCTCTTGACTTACTCCTGACTGAAGTGCCAGTGGAGTTTGGAATTCAGTGTTCAATCCTGATTGATATTCACCACCAACCTGTTAGAAAGTCCAGTCACACAAAGACAAAATTGCCAAAAGTTAGCCCTATGTATGCTTTTGATAATTTCATCTATTGATTCCTTTCTCCTGCAATCTTGAGCTCAACTGGATAAAAAAAATTTTTTAAACAAATATAAAAGAATAAAGCTTTAAGAAAGAATAAAAGAAAGAAATTAATCAAACAAAAACAATAAAGAAAAGAAAATATCCAGGTCAAAAACATGGATGGGGACTTCCCTGGTGGTGCAGTGGTTAAGAATCCGCCTGCCAATGCAGGGGACATGGGTTTGAGACCTGGTCCGGGAAGATCTCACATGCCATGGAGCAACTAAGCCCATGTGCCACAACTACTGAGCCTGTGCTCTAGAGCCCGCAGCCACAATTACTGAGCCCACACACCACAACTACTGAAGGCCGTGCCTAGAGCCCATGCTCCGCAACAAGAGAAGCTTCCTCAATGAGAAGCCTGCACACTGCAATGAAGAGTAGCTCCCGCTCGCCGCAACTAGTGAAAGCCAGCACACAGCAACGAAGACCCAATGCAGCCAAAAAAAAAGAGAATGAACTAATGACAGATCAAAATGTTCAGAATGAAAGTCCTTCTAAATTGATCACCTGAAATCACTCTATCATGAGTGTGTGCTTGTGACTGAATCCAGGATATAGATCCCTTAACATCTCAAATCTATAATCATTTTCAATTTATACATATTCTTGAAAGGTGTGAATTTAGAGAATAAAAGCTTGAAAATATTATAGCCATCAACTGACATGGCAGGGAAGAAACTAGGGCTTATTTCCCCCCTAATTATTAGAAAAGCCTGTTGACATAACTTAGTACACTTACTTGGACATTATATGGCTCAAATTATGATCTCTAACTTTTAGAAATAAATTATAATTACTTTTATCTTTTTAGCTTAAAAGTTATCTTTCAGCAAAGTTGCAAGATATAAGATCAGTATGCAAAAATCTATTGTATTTTTATGTACTTGCAATGAACAATCTGAAAATGAAATTAAGGGGAAAATCCATATAAAATACCATCAAAAATACTTAGGAATAAATTTAATAAAGGAAGTGTAAATTGTATACATTGAAACCTACAAAACGTTGAAAGAAATAGAAGATCTAAATGAATCAGAAGACTTAATATTGTTAAGATGGCAAATTGATCAACAGATTTAATGCAATCTACATCAAAATTTCAGCTGACTTCTTTGTAGAAGTTGACAAGATTATCCTTAAATTCATACGAAAATGCAAGGGACCTGGAATAGCTGAGATGACCTTGAAACAGAAGAACAAAGTTGGAGAACTCACTCTCCCCAATTTCAAAACTTACTGCAAAGCTACACTGATCAACACAGTGTGGTACTAACATAAGGATAGACTTATAGATCAATGGAATAGAACTGATAGTTCAGAAATAAACTCTTAAATTTACAATCAGCTAATTTTTGACAAGAGTGACGAGTGAATTCAATGGGTAAAAAGAGTCTTTTTAACAAATTATGTTGGGTCAACTGGATATCCAAGTGTGTGAAGTTGGACCTCTACTGAACACCATATAAGAAAATTAATGCAAAGTGGATTGAAGACCTTGCAGAATGCAAGAGATATAAAATTCTTAGAGGAACACACAGGAGTAAATCATCATGACCTTGGATCAGGCAATGGTTTCTTAGATATGACACCAAAAGCACAAGCCACGAAAAAAAAAGTAACCTGGACTTCTTCAAAATTAAAAATTTCTGTGCTGCAAAGGAAAGGAAACCACCAAGAAAGTGAAAAGACAACCCACAGGATAGGAGAAAACATCTGCAAATCACAAAACAAATAAGGGTCCTGTATGTACAATATGTTAAGAACTCACATAACTCAATAATTAGAAGATAAATAATCCAATTACAAGTTGCACAGAGGATTTAATAATTTTCCAAAGAAGATATACATATGGCCAATAAGCATGTGAAGAGATGCTCATCATTAATCATCAAGTAAATGTAAACCAAACCACAATGAGATATGACTTCACACCCATTAAGAGAACTGTAATTAAAAAGGCAGACAATGACAAGTGTTGGTGAGGATGCAGAGAAGCTGGAACCCTCATAATACTGCCAGTGAGAATGAAAAATAGCGCAGCCACTTTGGAAACCAGTTTGGCAGTTCCTCAAAGGTTAAGCATATGATTACTGTAAGTCTCAGCAATTCCCCTCCTAGGTATATACCCAAGGGAAATGGAAACACATATCGCAGAAAAACTTATAAACAAATGTTCATAGCAGCATTATTATCAGCTGATGCATGGGTAAATAAAACGTGCTATATGAATATAATGGAATATGATCCAATAAGAATAAGAATGAAGTACTACTACATGCTACAAGGTGAATGAAGTACTACTACATGCTACAAGGTCAATGAACTTTGAAAACATTAAGCTAAGTGAAAGAAGTCAGTAACAAAAGGCCATTCCACAATCCCATTTATACAAAATATCCAGAACAGGCAAATCTATAGAGACAGAAAGTAGATTAGTGGTTGCCTAGGGCTGGGGATCAGGGTGAAGGGAAAAAGGGAGCGAGTGGCTGCTAATGGGTGTATGACTTTTGGGGAGTGATGAAAATATTCTAAAACCAATTGTGGCAAAGTTTGCACAACCCTTTGAATATAGTAAAAACACTGAATTGTACACTTTAAATGGGTTACTTGTATGGTAATATAAAGTAGTCAATCCTCATTATTTGAATACTGCTATAGTATTTGTGAATTTGCCTATTCGCTAAAATGTATTTGTTATCACAAAATGAATACTTACAGTGCTTTTGTGGTCACTTGGAGACATGCACAGAGCTGTGAAAAATCTGAATCATCAGTTGTACACATTGCCAGCTGAGGTCGAACACGGTGATGCTCTGCCTTTGTTTGGGCCTTCATACTGTAAACAAGTATCCCTTTCAAGGTACATTTGGTGCAAAGGTTTTTGCATTTTTGTGCTTTTTTTGTTGATTTTGCTATTTAAAACATCCCTCAAGCACAGTGCTGAAGCACTACCTAGTGTTATTAAGCATAAGAAGGCTGTGATGTGCCTTATGGAGAAAATATTTACATATATTTGATAAGCTTCGTTCAGGCACGAGCTATAGTGACACTGGCCCTGACTACAATGCTAATGAATCAACAACACACATTAAATAAGGTGTCTTTAAACAGAAATTCACACAAAACAGTTGAGCAATGAATGGTTCAGTATTCACTAAAATTCAGTGTTTATGGCAACTTTATAGAACATAACTACTATG
Organism: Hyperoodon ampullatus; assembly: GCF_949752795.1. Lineage (NCBI taxonomy): Eukaryota > Metazoa > Chordata > Mammalia > Artiodactyla > Ziphiidae > Hyperoodon > Hyperoodon ampullatus. Next base: position 90,423,236 of record NC_136920.1, read on the forward strand.
AATAAAGAGAATTGATTGTATATTTCAATAATGCTGTTATTTTTAAAGTTATTTATTTGTTATAGAGAAAATCTGAAAACAATACATAGCAAAAGGCTAATGGTGGTTATCTCTGGAATTTTGGGGGGGTTTTCTTTTTGTTTATTTGTATTTACTTTTGCTATAATAAAAATGAAACTTTCTGCTTTCAAAAAAGTAAGAAAAACTGGACTTCCAGCACTGGCCAAGGAGTAAGCCCACTCTGAGCCTCTCTCTCTCACTGACTGTAACTAAAAATTCCAGGAAATGTGGCCCCTGGTATCTGGAGAGTATAGGGGGTGGGTATCCTCAAGAGGAGTGAGTTCAGAACTCTACTCAATACTCTGTAATGACCTATATGGGAACAGAATCTAAAAAAAGAGTGGATATGTGTATACGTATAACTGATTCACTTTGCTGTACAGCAGAAACTAATACAACATTATAAATCAACTATACTCCAATAAAAATTAATTTTAAAAAAAGATGCATGGGGCTTCCCTGGTGGCGCAGTGGTTGAGAGTCCGCCTGCCGATGCAGGGGACACAGGTTCGTGCCCCGGTCTGGGAGGATCCCACATGCCGCGGAGCGGCTAGGCCCGTGAGCCATGGCCGCTGAGCCTGCGCGTCCAGAGCCTGTGCTCCGCAACGGGAGAGGCCACAGCAGTGAGGCCCGCGTACCGCAAAAAAAAAAAAGATGCATGAGTTAGAAAAGTGGATTCCTTAATTCTGTGTATGAACTGGCACACATCCCAGAATCACCCCTGAGCTGTGCATGCATGGGATGGACTTAAAGAAGTATAATGAAGGCTTTTTGAGAACTGAACTAACATTGGAGCCACTGTTCACAGAAGATGAGAAAGAACGTATAATCTGAATTTAACCAGGTTGACTGCTTGCCAAAACAAACAAACAAAAATATGCAACATTATTCAGAGGATTTTAATAGAAACCTGTCTCACAATATAATATTCAAAATTGGACCCAGAAGAAAAGATGGCAAGAGAATCCAGAATATGGATCCAAAGAAAGACATCTCTTCCTCTGAGATTAGTAGGAACAGGTAAGAATGGCAAAAAAGTAAATGGTCAAGGGAGTTATTGCATGATGGCTTCTTTTTTTTTTTTTATCGAAAGTCTGAGAGTATGGGGGTGCAGCAGGAACTTTAAGGAGTATTTAAGGGTTAGAATTATCAGTGTGGGCCATAGGTGGCAAGTAAGGAAAAAGCTAGGCAGCACTGGGGACCCAGCTGTGACTATAAACCGTAAGGATGAATGTGTATAAATCTACACTAGTAAAGAGCTTTTTTCCAATAAGGCTGGATTATTTGGGAGCCTAAAAGGTGAAAGGACGGATCCAGGGTTGAGGATTTTCAGGGCTGGTATGGCAGAAGGACAAGAAGAAGAGGTTCTGACTACCAAAGCTGCACCCTCAATTAAACAGTCAGGATTAGGCACCCCTCTTCTGTGCTCAGCTAATGCCCTATGCATCCTCTACCACTAATTACGTTGCTTCAAAATTATCACTTATTTGTCAGTCTCTCTTCTTTAGACTGTCTGAAATTTGAGTGCTATGTCTTGTTCACAGTTATATCTTTGATATTTAGAACCTAAACAATGGCTAACGTCAGACAGGTGCTCAATAAGTGTTTGATTGACTAATTCTTTCTAAACAAATTTAGCAAGAAACTAGCAGGTACCAGGCACCATGTTAAAGGCTGTCCACACTCCAGTAAACAAAACAAGTGTGGTGCCTCTCCTTATAAAGCTTATAGACTAGTGGAAGCCATGTAAATAAGTAAATAATTACAAACTGTCTTGTTTACGGAGAAGGAAACAAACAGAATGCAGGGACAGAGGAAAAACAGAGGAGGGGAGGCCTAATCTTGATCAGGTGGTCAGAGCAGCCTTTTCTAAAAAGGTGACATTTAAGCTGAAACGTGAAGGATGAGAAGGGACCAGCTTCGTGAAGAAAAAAAGAGAAGACTCTCCAAGCAGAGGGGGAAAAAAAGCGGAAGAGCTGAAGTAGAAAATGGCCTGGCATAGTTCAGGATATATAAACGGCGATGCAGAAGAAAACATGACAGCCTTCCCTTAGACCAATCTTAAGAGACCCAAACCAAAAATAACAGAGGAGCTGCAGTTTAGTCCTAAAAACCTCAGCCCAAATCCGTAATTCTGCCTTTATGCCTCCTTTTCTTTCTGCTCTCTTAAAACAGCCAAGAGGAAATTTCTCTTTATCTCTTTCATATATTCTAACAACACTGGTTGCCTGAAGGCTCTGTCTTTAAAATAACGTGAAACCACAAGTCAGAAATTATCCAGACAATGGTTAAAATTCTAGTGGGAATAAACTAGACTTCAGTTAAGTCATAGAAAAATCTTAGTAGGCCAGCGTACTGTGACATTTTCTTGAAAAACTACAGATCTTAAATCAATACACCAAAACTTAGGCAATATAACCCTAACAAGCTCCAGCCCAAATTCTAAATAGTTTCTTTCTTGGTGATCCTACCTTATGCTCTACCAGGTTACTGATGGAGATCTAGTCCTGGCTGTTGGTGAAAGATCCTCCTGATCCCTCCCCCCAGAAACCACTTATTTCTTTCCCTCTCACACCATAGAAGACAAGGGCCACCAGAAATACACCTTTAATAAAAGAAGATACATGTAAAAAATACAATTTTTCCAATAGGCAACAAGCGCTCCTGACAATACCCTAGGCTTCGGTGAGTAATCTTAGGTTTAACACACTATGAAATAAACCCATAATCTGCTTTTTGCTCAGCCTTACTGCTCCCAGCTCAGTAGGACCCACAACCCTAACTCCAGGGCTCATACTCTACAATCTGCTTTACCTGTCTGCTGCTGGGAGCCTCTCTCTGGCGCTTGGGTGGAAGATGCTGATGGCTGGCCGGAAGCAAACCTGCTTGCCATCTTTCAGCTGTTCCAGCAGATGGTTGCCGTATGGAGCTTAAGCTCTGAAAGATACAAATGCATTCACCAAATTGCGTGAGCAGTGACGTAATGGTAGTAAAAATACTTTAGGCTGCAGCGATACCCCTGATGTAATCTAAATAGGTCAGAATAGTCTAATATATTACGGCATAAAAGTAGACATTACACTTCTTGCCACTACGATGGATCTTAACTGTATCTGCGAAGCAATCCTAAGTTTCTCTATCCATAAAACAAGGATAATAATAGTATCCATCTCCCAGGGTAATTGTGAGAGTTAAATGAGACAATGGATACAAAGTTTTAGAACCATTCTGGCTATGGTAAATGCTTAATGAATTTAAGCTGTTAGTCTTAATAATATTAATAACATTTTGATAATATTAATAAGAGATAACACTATCATCATCATCGTTGTTGTTGGTAGCATAGCTCTGGCAAGTCTATACCAAACTCTAACTAACTGACTTTCTGCTGCTTACACTTTACTATACTCTCTCTGCTCTACCTGCTCTCTGGTGGAGCCTGGATCCTGAATTTCATGTAAAACATATTCATGGTGCTCCAGAAGTAACTCCTTTCTCCATCTCTCATCTGTCATATTATGTGAGGCCTGCCCATAGTTCCTGTGCTAAGAGAAAACAAACACTGAACATCAATTGTCCAAGCGGTAGCATCATGCCAGGGCAATAGTAAAAGCTTCAGTGAAGAGGCCAGAAGTAGTTTTAACAGGGCAGAATGGTCACAGAACAGGAGGACATTATATCTTTGCCCACTGTTATGGACCTTAACACTAAACCCCTGAAACAGTTACTACTTTGTCCTGTCAATCTTGAACCAAAACCTAAGGAATTTACTCTCTGTTACTTACTTCTCACTATATTCTGCTTTACTTACTCTCTGGGAGAGGCTAGGTCTTGAATACCAGGTGAAACATACCGATGGCACTCCAGAAGCAACTCGTCTTTCAGTCTCCCATTTCTCAAAAGATGAGGGCTGCCTGATACACTTGTTCTAAAGGAATAACAAAACACAAAACTAATTGTCTAAGCAAAAATTATAGATTAGTGACAATACTGTACACTTCAGTGACAACCCCGAAATAATGATACTAGGGGAGGGTAATATAACAATTAGAGGTGTGCATGTGTGTGCTTAATATAAAATTTCCAAACATACATAAAAGTGGGAAAAAAATTAGTATAATAAATCTCAAGATACCTATCACCCAGCACCAACAATTAGCAACATCATGTTTTTTGTTTTTGTTTTTTCTTTTAATTTTTATTGGAGTATGGTTGATTTTACAAGGTTGTATTAGTTTTAGGTGCACAGAAAAGTGAGTCAGTTATACATATATCCACTCTTTTTAGACTATTTTCCCATATAGACCATTACAGAATATTGAATAGAGTTCCCTGTGCTATACAGTAGGTCCTTATTAGTTATCTATTTTATATACAGTCGTGTGTATATGTCAATCCCAATCTCCCAATTTGTCCCTCCCAGCAACATCATGTTTTTTCATCCATCTCTTCTCCCACTTTCTTTCCTGGAATATTTTAACTTTTTTTTTCTTTTTTTTTTTGCGGTACGCAGGCTTCTCACTGTTGTGGCCTCTCCCGTTGTGGAGCACAGGCTCCAGACGCGCAGGCTCAGCGGCCATGGCTCACGGGACCAGCCGCTCTGCGGAATGTGGGATCTTCCCAGACCGGGGCACAAACCTGTGTCCCCTGCATCGGCAGGCAGACTCTCAACCACTGTGCCACCAGGGAAGCCCCTCCTGGAGTATTTTAAAGCAAATCCCAGATTATTCTGGCACTTTTTTTCTTTTTCATTTTTTGCACGGGGCAACTCTTTATTCAACAACACATTTGGAAGAAGATAAGGCAACAAGGCAATCTTTTTATCATGTTGCAGCATTTTCTCAGGTAAAGCCAGGAAAAAAGCTTGTGTCCTTTCCCAAAGTACTCCTACTCGATGTCCCCAATAACTCCATGCAGAAACACTAGAAGTGGTGAAGTCTAGGAAGTTTTGAGTGGCAAACAGCTTGTTTTTTCCTTCATCATAATTGGTTTGCAAATTTGATGTCTGGCTTTGGTGTACTGCTTCAGATGGCCAAGAGTAGAATTCCTTCAGTATGTATAAGACTAAATGTCAAAAGCCAAATTTGCTGAAGGACTTGAGTTTAAGAAGAACAATTTACGGATATCCAATCAACGTTATATAAAACCTATCTCTTATTTAACCCAAATGACAGAGGTATGCTTTCTCACCTGGGCTCTTTAGATCTGGCACATTCTGAAATAAATGAAGACATCATACTCTTAGCCTAACTCTAGAAGCTTTAATTCTATGTAGTCTACATACTAGCTAGCTTGGCAAGCTCCAGCCCAAATCTTAAGAAATTTCATCTGTTACTCTTTTAGAAAGTAGACAGCGCTCTCACTGTATTCTGCTCTACCTGCTCTCTAGGGGAGGCTTGGTCTTGCATTTTAGGTTTAACATACTGATGACACCCAGAGTCAATTCATCTCTCACTCCCTCTTCTCTCATAAAAGATGACAGTTGCTTCAGAAACATGTTCAAAAGAAACAACAAAAACAGAAAACAAGTCGTCTAACCAGGGCAACATGCTAATCTTAATACTCTAGGCTTCAGTGAGAACTCCAGGGAAATGGTACCAGATGAGGATATTCTGATACACTTTGGTTTGAACGAGGATGTTATACTTTTACCCCAACTCTATAGATCTTAATTTTTAATCCCCAAACATGTACAGAATAGTCTGACAAACCCCCCCCCAAATTTTAAGTAATTTAGGATCTGCTAATTCTTCCTATAATACTCACGTAAGGGCAGTATGCTTGTGGTAATAATGTGGGCTTCAGCAAAAGTTATAGCATAATCTTAGTAAATTAAAATAGTCTGATTCCACAATAAGAATATGAATGTGATTTATCATCCTTCTGAATGACAGAACTGATTTGACTGATACAGTTCACTGAACAAGGATCTGATTCTATATTTCACATTACCAGTTGTTGAAAATGTATAAAATCCAGTTACTTTATTTCCTATCTATCTCTTTCTGATTGTGCTCTACCTGATCTCTGATGAAGGCGTGGTCCTGAAGTTTAGGAGGCAGATACTGATAACCTGCCAGAGAAAAGTCTTCTCTCCCTTTCTCATTTGTCGTATCACAATATGACTCCTTGAAGCATACCTTCTAAAAGAGAAAAAAACATAAAGTGTAAATTGTTCAGTGGGAGTAACATGATAGCAATAATATTCTAGGCTTTATTGGGAGCCTTACAGTAATTTTTTCAATTCCAGATAATGTGAAACATTATGGAATAAAACAGACAACCATACTTTTTGAAATCTAGCTAAGAACAATCTTGGAAAGTTCCAAACTAAATCCAAACAATGCAGTTCCTGATGGTCTCCTTTTTCTTCTCTACCTTGCTGTTGATGAAGGCCTGATCTTGATGCCTGTGTAGAAGATCCTGATGGACATCCAGAGGAAACACCTCTCCCCCACTCCTACCTATCATAATTGATGCTGGCGGCTTCAAATTTGCTTTCTAAAAAAGAACAAATATAAAATAGCAATTGTTCAGTTAAGAAAGACAGGTTAATCAATAATACTTTAGGTTGCACTGAGAATTCAGGAGTTAACAGAGTTTAATTGAACATCTTATAGAATAAATTAACACACTGTACTCTATTCCCCATAAACCCAGCCACAACCCTAAGTAATTTACTTCCTGTTGATCCCTTTCTTCTTCCTCTTGGTCTACCTGATCTCTGGTGGAGGGCTGACCTTGGAACCTGGGTAAAAAATACTGTTGGACACTTGTGGGCCACTCTTTTTTCCCATCTTTCAGCTCTCAAAACAGATGATGGCTGCAAAAAATACTTTCCCTAATGAAGAAAATTTTTTAAAAAGCAAATTGTCCAGACAGGGGTAATCTGCTGCTGCTAATATTTTAACACTTAATAAGAACCCTGGACATTTATTTGATAAATCATTCAGTAAACTATTTTGTTCCAACTATAGCTCTCCAAATCAGCTGCAATATAGTCCTTGCAAATCCCACTACAAGCCTTAAAGAGCTTATTTCTTTTTGTTATATCTCCTTTCCACTCTATTTTACCTGATCTCTGGGTAGAAAATCCTGGTCCTGGCATTTGGGTTGAACACTGTGGTCTTTGAGAAGAACATGCTGGTCTGTGGGTAGAAAATCCTGGTCCTGGCATTTGGGTAGAACATTCTGGTTTTTGGGAAGAATATGCTGGTCTGTGGGTAGAAAAGCCTGGTTTTGGAGTAGAAAATCTTGGACGTCCAAAACAATATTCCCATCTTCTAGTTCAACACTCTGATCCTTCAGCATAACACTCTGAGTTCTGGTCTTAACAGCCTGGGCTTTGGGCTCAACAGCTTGGCCTTCCAGCTTGGTATCCTGGGTACTGAGCCTCAGCTCAACACTCTGGGCTTCCAGCTCAACACTGCAGACTCCTGTCAAATCACCCTGGGTTTGCAGCAGGTCACCTTGGGCTTCTGGAAGATAATCCTGGGCTTCTGGCAGAACATCCTGATGTAACTGCTTTACCTCTTCCTCTTCCATCACAGCAAATAATGGATTTTTGAATTGTACTTTCTAAAGGTGAACATAAACATCAAATATAGAATGCCAAGCAGCAGCAACACTGGGTTTTCTGCGAGATTCCTAAAATAATCTTAAAAGGATACGGTAGTCAAACAAATTACTAAAATAAAATGCAAAATTATGGTCTTTGCTCAACTCAGTAGAACCTAAATCTACAGTCCCAAACTAGTACAAGAATACTGGCATCTCTAGTCCAAATCATAATTACTTTAATTTCTATTATACTATCTCCTTTCACTCTGCTTTACCTGAACTGTGCTGAAAGGTATATCCTTGTCTTCAAAAAGGAGATCCTGCTGGTCCCCCCAAGACAAATTCTTCTTGCCTTTCTTATCTATCATAATAGATGAAGATTCCTCAGTGTCAGGTTCCTAAAGAACACACAAACAAAAATGGAAAAAAAAAAAACCAACCAAATGTATCTGTTACAGGTAGAAACAAGAATGCATGCAAAAGAATTAAGTTAGAACTCTTCCTCACACCATATATAAAAATTAACTCAAAATGGATTATAGACCTAAATATGAGAGATAAAATTATAAAATTCTTAGAAGACATAGGATTAAGCAATGGCTTAATAGATACTGCACCAAAAGCACAGCAGCGAAAGAAAAATAGATAAATTAGACTATACCAAAACTAAAAATTTTGTGCTGCAAATGATAGCATTAAGAAAGTGAAAAGACAACCCAGAGAATGGGAGAAAATACCTGCAATCAAGTATCTGATAAGGGACTTGTATTCAGAATATATAAAGGATTCTTATAACTTGATAATAAAAAGACAACTCAATTTAAAAATGGCACTACATTTGAATACAGATTTTCTCCACGAGAGATATATAAATGGGCAATACGCACATGAAAAGATATTCAAGATGATTATTCATCAGGAAAATACAAATCAAAAGTATGGAGAGATCCCACTTCACACCCACTAAGGTGGCTATAAAAAAGACGGGCAATAACTAGTTTTGAAGACCATGTGGAGAAATTGGAACCCTCATACATTGTTGATGGAAAACACCTTGGCAGGGGCTTCCCTGGTGGCACAGTGGATAAGAATCTGCCTGGCAATGCAGGGGACAGAGGTTCGATCCCTGATCTGGGAAGATCCCACATGCCGTGGAACAACTAAGCCCGTGCACCACAACTATTGAGCCTGTGCTCTAGAGCCCGCGAGCCACAACTACTGAAGCCCGCGTGCCTAGAGTCTGTGCTCCACAAAAGAGAAGCCATCGCAATGAGAAGCCTGCACACCGCAACAAAGAGTAGCCCCCGCTCACCGCAACTAGAGAAAAGCCCACGCACAGTGATGAAGATCCAACACAGCCAAAAATAAATTTTAAAATTAATTAATTTTTTAATTAAAAAAAAAACACCTTGGCAGTTCCTCAAAATATTAAACATAGAGATACATGACCCAGAAATTCCACAACCAGAGAAATGAATGTCCATACAAAAACATGTAAAAACTGCTTATAGCACAATTATTCATAAAAGCTAAGAAATGGAAACAACACAAATGTCTATCAACTGATGAACAGATATACTAAGTGTGACATACTGATGTACTGATACATGCTACAATGTGGATGAACTTTGAATACATTATGCAAAGTGAAAGAAGCCAGTCACAAAAGACCCCATATTATATTATTCCATTTATATGAAATGCCCAGAATAAGCAAATCTACAGAGACAGAAAGTAGTTTAATGGTTGCTTAGTACTGGGGGTAGGGACAGGGAGGGACTGGGGAGTGACAGTTAACAGGTACAGGGTTTCTTTCAGGGGTGAAGAAAATCTTCTAAATTGGATTGTGGTGACAGTTGCACAACCCTGTGAATATATCAAAAACCTCTGAACTGTACACTTTAAGTGGGTGAATTGTGTGGTATGTGAATTATAGCTTAATAAAACTGTTAGAAAAAAACAACTATTGGGCATTATAATCTTAATAGTTAAACCCATCCTTAATTAGCTGTGCATAGTTCTAACAAGGCATCTTTTTTCCTCTACTCTTTACATTTCTCTACCTGATCTTCCATAAGTTTCTGGTAATCTACAAGAGTTAAAACACCTAGGGCTCCCCTGGTGGTGCAGTGGTTGAGAGTCCACCTGCCGATGCAGGGGACGCGGGTTCGTGCCCTGGTCCGGGAAGACCCTGCATGCCGTGGAGTGGCTGGGCCCGTGAGCTATGGCCGCTGAGCCTGCGCGTCCGGAGCCTGTGCTCCGCAGCAGGAGAGGCCACAACAGTGAGAGGCCCGCGTACCGCAAAAAAAAAAAAAAAAAAAAAAAAAAGACCTTGATGGACCTCAAAGGGCATTTCTCCTCTTATCCCTATATTTATGCTGGTGAATGATGGTTTCCTACAAAGTGCTTTCTGAAAAAAAAGAAAAATTAATACAAATATAAATGGTCTAGAGAAAGCAATATGCTCATGACACTAAGCTGAGTTTTTGTGAAAGATCTGGAGCAATCCTAGCAGATTATGGTAGTCTAATACAGAATAGTGAGTTCTATTTCAAGTATACAAACAAGTCACTTACATATCAAACACATGGAAGTGAAATTCCTGGTAGGAGAATTTTTTTTTTAACATCTTTATTGGAGTATAATTGCTTTACATTGTTGTGTTAGTTTCTGCTATATAACAAAGTGAATCAGCTATACATATACATATATCCCCGTATCCACTCCCTCTTGCGTTTCCCTCCCGGCCTCCCTATCCCACCCCTCTAGGTGGTCACAAAGCACAGAGTTGATCCTGGTAGGAGAATATTTTAACTTTATAAATGATAATTTGCCCTTATCCTAGCCAGTAACAATTTCAGAAGGCTTATAATTTTCTCTTGGTGATCTAACAGTGGGCAAGGCAAATATATCTCTTCTACGTTTATCTTTAAATCTGGAACAACCAGATGTCAGTCAAAATAAGTCTAACAAGAAAATGAAACCAGAGTTCAACTGGGTTATAGATTGTTCTCCTTTCTGACTGACAGCTTCCTCCTTCACACAACAGTTTCCTCCTTCACACAACTGAATGGATAGAGAACTGTTCAGATTTGAGGGAAAGACTATGTACTTGATAAGAAAAATTTCACGAATTTCTTAGATCATTCTCAATTATATGGAGTAGATTTGTTTGTGATGTTTTACCTGAAAAACACACATGCAGGGGCTTCCCTGGTGGCGCAGTGGTTGAGAATCTGCCTGCTAATGCAGGGGACACGGGTTCGAGCCCTGGTCTGGGAGGATCCCACATGCCGCGGAGCAACTAGGCCCGTGAGCCACAACTACTGAGCCTGCGCGTCTGGAGCCTGTGCTCCGCAAAAAGAGAGGCCGCGATAGTGAGAGGCCCGCGCACCACGATGAAGAGTGGCCCCCGCTTGCCACAACTAGAGTAAGCCCTCGCACAGAAACGAAGACCCAACACAGCAAAAATAAATAAACTAATAAACTCCTACCCCAAACATCATCTTTAAAAAAAAAAAAAAAACACACACATGCATTCTTTGGAAGCAAGCAGCTAGCCTGAATTCACCATCAACATCATAATGAATTACACTTAAATGGCACCTTTGACGTATCAAACTGGTTTACACAACGATGTTATCTCAGACTTAATCCTCCTCCCTTCTACTGGAGAATTATTTCAGTCAGGGCTAGGAACAGTACTCTTTCTGGGAAAAACATCAGTTGAAAGATTTGAACATGCTCCACACAATGTGAAGTATCAGTCTCTAGGCTCTGATAACCCTTTTTTTTTTTTCTGGTTTAAATAAAATGTGTCCAATCATCTCCTTTGAGCAGTACCGGGAAGTCAGTCTTATGGACCAAACTATAGTACTGCCAAATCTGTGGTAGAGGTATGAAAATTGTCAAGAAACTAAGTCAAGAATTTAGTTTCAAAAGAGTCTTAAGTCACAACAAGGCAATCCTAGAAAAAGGTAACCATACTTAATGCATCTAAGATGGAATGCCATATGTAGGCACACCCATGCCCACTTGTTTTTTATATTTAACTATAAATTTCTTAATTATCACTGAAGAGAAAGGTATTATAGCTTAGTATTCTACCAACTGCAAACATATAAGAGACAAATGTCTTTGATGCTGGTACAGAGATACTTAAGGAAAAAATACAAAAATAAAATATAAACATATATGTAATCTAGGAAAATGTAAAAAAATACCAATTAGGAAGCAAAACTGAGAAAGAACTAAGCAAGAGACAGAGTTCTTAATGGTACCAAAAAAAAAAAAAAGAGTAAAAAAAGACTAATTAATGATCCATTTTACTGATGCTGCCTATCAAAACTTGAAATTAATGCTAAAATTAAGTAAACACAGGAAAATACATGGGTTTAACATCCAAATTTGTGAACATGGAAATAAGGAGGCACCAAAACAATGTAATTTTACAAGCATAGCTTTAAATATTCTTTTAAGTCTAACTCCATATTTAGGTTCCAATTATTCACTCTAAAGTTATTCTATATTTTGAATCAAAAGAATTTCTTTCTTTTAAAAAAATAATGGTATCGACTTCTTCCTGATTAAAAAATAAAATATATACATTATGGAAAATTTCTACAGTAAAGAAAACCAAGAGAAAAAAATAAAAGTCACCTGTAATAACACTATCCAGAAATAATCAGTATTAACCTCTTGGTCCATTTCTTTCCAGGCCTTTGTCTGTGCTCATAGCATTCTCTCCCCATCTCGATATTTTGCTTTATTTTTTTCATACCACTTATCATTTGAAATTATATTTTGTATTTATTTGCTTATTTATTATATGCTTCCCTACTAACACAGGAGCTCCTTGTCTACCTTTTCACCACTGTTAAGTCCTGCTTCTAGAACAATGCCTGGCAATAGTAGACATTCCATAAATATTTATGGAATGAATTTTTTAAATTGAGCTTATATTGTATCTAATTTTATATCTTACTTTTTCCACTTAACTTTATATCACAGACACTTTCCCTAGTCTTCAGATAACCTTTGAAAGCATGATATTTTTGATAATAGCTATAAATGAATATATCATAACTTTTTTTTTTAATACTCTTTTATTTTTAATTTATTAATTTATTTTTTGGCTGTGTTGGGTCTTCGTTTCTGTGCGAGGGCTTTCTCCAGTTGCGGGGAGCGGGGGCCACTCTTCATCGCGGTGCGCGGGCCTCTCACTGTCGCGGCCTCTCCCGTTGCGGAGCACAGGCTCCAGACACGCAAGCTCAGTGGTTGTGGCTCACAGGCCCAGCCGCTCCGCGGCATGTGGGATCCTCCCAGACCAGGGCTCGAACCTGAGTCCCGTGCATTGGCAGGCAGATTCCCAACCGCTGCGCCACCAGGGAAGCCCTATCATAACTTTTATACCGCTCCCTACTATTGGATAATTAAGGTTATTTCCAATTATTTTTCAGGTCTAAATAATGTAGAGATGTAAATTAATCTTTATCCTATTTTTTATCTGTATTTTTAGAAACAGCTCATTAGAATTTAATTTACCTCTTGGGTGGGCAAGTTTTTCTTTCGATCATCTGGAAACACCGATGCATTTTTTTTATTCACAGTTTTAAATGATGCCAGCCGGTGACGTGCTTCTTTCATGGTTTGACTAAGCTGCCAAAGAAAGGGGAAAAAAAGAAAACAAAAACAGGCTAAAGTCTTAATACCAAATTCACTAAGTGTTCCAACAGGAAAACAGGCCCCTATTATTAAAAAAATGCCAGACCTAAGACAAGAGGATTACTTGGAAAGGAGATTTTCTGATCTGCTGATAAGTGTATTTACAACATTATTTTCATTATCTTAAGAGACTGTATTTCATAACTTGATTTAAGTGCTGTTACTCAAATCGTTTTTTAATAATGTATGCTTTATATTAAGTACGTACACAAAAATATTAGAACCTAAAAGGCTGAATTTGGAAATTATTATTATTATTATTATTTTGCAGTATGCGGGCCTCTCACTGTTGTGGCCTCTCCCATTGCGGAGCACAGGCTCCGGATGTGCAGGCTCAGCGGCCCAGCTGCTCCGCGGCATGTGGGATCTTCCCGGACCGGGGCACGAACCTGTGTCCCCTGCATCAGCAGGCAGACTCTCAACCACTGCGCCACCAGGGAAGCCCAACCTTTCATCAAATCAACCCAAAGATCCTTTCAATGACCTGCCATGAGGACTGTAGTAGGCTGAATAATGGCCACCCGAAGATATCAGGTCTTAATCCCTGAAATGTTACTTTATAAGGAGAAAGGGCCTTTGCACGTATGATTAAGTTAAGGATCTTGAGATGAGGAGATAATCCTGGATTATCCAGACGGGCACTAAATGCCATCACAAGTGTTTTTATAAGAGAGGTAGAGGAAGATCAAACATATGGAAGAAGTGATGTGAAGATGGAGGCAGAGATGGGTCTGATGTGGTCACAAGCAAAGGAATGCCAGCAGACACCAAAAGCTTCAAGAGTCAAGGAACAAATTCTCTCTAGAATCTGCAGACACCTGGATTTTGACTCAGTGGAACTGATTTTGGACTTCTGGCCTCCACAACTGTGAGAGAATAAGTTTCTGTCATTTTAAGCCACTAAGTTTGGGGTAATTCGTTACAGCAGCCACAGGAAACTAATACAAAGATATATATGCATTTGTATGTGTACATATATACATACATATTTACATATGTAAGTTTAAACACATATATATGTTGTATTTGTAACTACTCAAAACATAAAATTTGACCAGAAGTCTTGTCTTTTCTTTTTCTTTTTGGGGGGCCGCGCCACGTGGCTTGCGGGATAGTTCCCCGACCAGGGATTGAACCCAGGGCCACGTCACCAAGTCCTAACCACTGGACTGCCAGGGAACTCCCCCAAAAGTCTTTTCTGTACTAGAAGCTTAGACACAATTTTCATTCCTTTGTAGCTGTTGTTATCAACAAAGACTGGCACTGAATCGCTAACCAAGACTTAAAAATTCCCTGATGGAAATAAATTATTATAGAATTACATAGAAAACCCAGCTATCAATAAGCAAAGGTAGTCCTGACCAATAAAATTAAAATGTACTATATAAACAAATTTTGAGATTTAAATAAACAAATTTTGAGACTTAAATCTTAAAATCTAAAGCAAACACTGACCATACATTAAAATGTAAAACTTCAAACAAATATGTAGGATGAAATTTGACAAATATAGATATCTACTGTGACACTGTTCCCCACTCATTGTTTATATTTTCTTCAGTTCTTTTTAATTTATTCAATTAAGAATTTATATGGAACTATATAAATGAAACAATGTGGTAATAACATGTAGGTCATGGGAAAAGACTGTAGATGAGATCTAACATTTATAGAATTTCACCTATTGTACTGCCATGGAGGCCTAATACCAATGTATTTAAATGTATGTTAATGCCATAAAAATCTACCCAAAGTTGAATTCTATCCAAGTACAATATAGTTTATTTGCAAAAGATAACATACTGATTTTTCAGTGTGTTAGACTTTTCTACAGCCACAAAAATACCATACACCTAAAAACTCACATGAGGCCCTTAGCATAGCCTATGAACCCCAATGTAGTGCATCAATTTACCTTTAAGTAGGCATACCAAGCTAGAGGCTGGCCAGTAACCTAGACCTAATGCAAAAAGGCAGATAGGCCAATAAAGATTCCTTACCTTACATAATGAACAAGGAAGTGTTCAGAGAAAAAGTCAGAGACAGGAGCTGGACCTAAAAGATCCTAAGCTGGAGAGAAGAGGCTAAAGGAGCCTCAGGTATGCCAAAGTTTTGGAGCTGTGATGATGAAAATACCAGTCAGTAGTAGAAAAATAAGTAAAGAAGAGAGAACACATGTAGAGACAGTATGACCAACTCTCCGTTTGCCTGAAACTGTCCCAAAGGAGTTAGTGCTTGAGCTCTGCCTCATTGTCTAGTTCTTAGCGACATCTAGTGGATAGAAACTGCAACAAAAACAGTAAGATTAAAAAAAATTGACCATCTATTGTCATGGTGTTGTATGGGCAAAAGTTTACAGGCTTAAAGTAGTTTAAGTCACTGAACATTCCTCAGTAGTGCATCTTCTTTTAAGAAGAAAACTGCGTTGGGAATTCCCTGGCGGTCCAGTGGTTAGTACTCTGCACTTGTACGGCTGGGGCACGGGTTCGATCCCTGGTTGGGGAAACTAAGATCCCACATGCCACAAGGCACAGCCCAAAAAAAAAAAAAAGAAAAGAAAAAAATGATATAAAAACTTTTTAGATTTGGGGAACATTTAAGGCTTTTCATAACCTGATTTTTTCCTACCCATCTAACCTCATTTTCTGTTGCTTTACCCTGTACACTATCAATTAGAAAGGTTCCATCACTTATTAGCAAATATATTGGGTTGGCCAGAAAGTTTGTTCAGGTTTTTGTAAGCTGTTACAGAAAAACCTGAACGAACTTTCTGGCCAACCCAATACTAAGCTCATTACATATTCTAGACTTTTTACTATTCCTCCCATCTCAAAATTCTTTTGAATTTACCAATTAAATTCAGTTTATCAATTCAGAATACACAGCTCAATTCCACCTCTTCCAGGAATTCTTCCCAAACTATTTCCTCGGAATTAAAAAGTTTTTGAATTTCCACTGCACAAATTTATCAACAATGCAGCAAATATCTCCATATTATTATCTAATAGATTGGGGGTCTACCAGCTTTGTATCTCTACTTGGAAATATAAACCCATGAAAGGTCCTATTTCACATATTAGTATCCCTACAATGTTTAACAAACACAGTATATTCACATATCTGTGGACTGATGTGTCCTATTCATGTATCATACAAATGAAGTAAAATCCTCACTACAATGGAATTTATAGCTACCAGTAGCAAGAAAGCAAGGACTGTTATTCTGTCTCAGTCAATGTTCTATCCTTTGCAATTTCTGCAGTGCCTGGCTCAATAAATATTTGCTCAGTAAACTGTTCATAAACTTAAAAACAAAAATGATTATAAAAATGATCACTACAAACCAAATAATGACAAGAAAAAGTCATAGTTTGGGTAGAGAGAAAAATCTTTTTAATAAGTATTTCAACATAACATGTGATTATAAAGCTTTCCCTATTTATACTAACAGCATAATCAGATTTGCTTCATACTTATCACGAAGTATGTCAGCAATCACACAACTTTTATTTTCACATAATCATAATTTTCCACATTTTTGTTCTCCTCTCACTAACCCTAGGATTACATTTTAAAATGATACGATGAAGGATTATACCCACAGAAGAGTTGAAGAATATGATCAACTGGACAAAAGCCTGGGTACATTATGCAGGGTGGAGGGGGCTACTGATTAGATGGCATCAAGTGATTTGAGTGGATAAATCTACTCATGGTGGTTAATTTTTAAATATTCGTTATATAAAGTGAGTCACTAAAAAGTTACATTAAAAAATTCTGAATATGTTAATTTAGAGTTTACTATGGTATTACTTGACTTATAGATCAATTTATTGTGATAATCAGATTGAGGGACAGAAAAAAGAAACAAAAATAATCTTTTGTCCATATGCCACAAACTGAGAGTAACTTATCCATAACACAATTTCAGTATAATTGAAAAATCTACATTCTTTGACCTAAAGCTCTTTCTAATAAGTTTTGAACTCTAACACTTTGGCACCTTTCTTTAGATTATTCTTAAGTGTCTGGCCAATAAATATAAATTTAAAATATATATAAAAATAAACATCACCCACTATTCCCCACTTTACAAAGGTAAAAAAAAGAGGAGGTGATAAAAAGCGAAGTTGAATGTGACACTTCCTAATCTCTACATCATAGCCTAAAAAAAAACCAGAGACATAAAATAAAATGAATATGTACTTACAGCCTGGGCTTGTTGTTGGAATAGTTCATTTTGATTCTCTCTATCTTCTATTCCATCCTCAAGCTTCTGGGAAGGAGGTAACCTAGCACTTCCAATAGCAGCATTCAAATGGTTTGGAAAAACACTCGTTCTTTTAAGAGTTAAGTATGCCGGATCCAAAGAGTGCATGGCTATAGAGCCTTCTTTTTCTGCCTACACAAAGGAAGAAAGAGTGAGCTTCCCCCAGTCAAGTGCAATCAAATAATGTCTACCAGCAGCCCAAAAGCTTTAAAACCGGGGTTGGGGGGAAGGAGGGGAAAACTTCAGCTGGCAAAGAAACTAACATTTACCAGGCGCCTACTATGTGCTAATATTTTACGTTATCTAATTCTCAAAACAACACTGGGAAACAAGTATCATATCCCCATTTCACATATAAAGAAACTACAGTCGAGAGAATTTAAGTAATTAGCCCAAGGTCACAAAGCTAGTAGGCAGCAAAGCCAGAATTCAAACCCCAACCCCAAACTCTGACATTGTTTATAACTATTTGGTGAAAGAAAAAGAGGGAGTCAGAACAACACAGCAAACAGAAACAACAGTTTCTCTATATACAATCTACTGCCCTCACTAGTAAATCAGATTATGCGAAGCCTGGAATCAAAAGAAAGTGATTCTGTCATTGCCTAATAGCATTTCTCATAACAAACACACTTCCCATTCAATCTTTACTCAGGCTCACTTTTGAACTTACGGCTTCATAAGATCTCTGAAGTTGTTGCTTTTTTCTCAGCCTAATTTGCTGATTTACTCGGCGTTTGACTTGTCTCTGAAAACGCTTCAGAGCTTCTTGTTTCTTTCTTAGCTGTTCCCTTAGCTCTTCTTCAATCATATATGCTGAAGTCTTTAAAGATGAAAGATAGAAAATAAACTTACATGTCCCATTCGTTTTGCCCATTAGGACTCTGTTGTAAATACAAAGCAGTCAGAATACAGCCCTGAAAATATAATTCAGTTCTACAACCCAAAATTCCCCGTACAGTAAAGAAATCACAGGAGTTCAGAGCTGATAATCTAGACGTAGCTAGTGAGTACCAAGAACTTAAGCCAAATCACAAACTACGAATTGGAATCTGTGAGCACTCAAATCAAATCTTAATTTTTCATTGTACTGAGAACTAAAAGTATCTTCATTAATTCTTAATGAACCAATTCAAACCTATATTATGTTACATATTCTAAAATGAGTAAAATAGTCCAGATACACCAGACTGCTCACCACTCACCCACTATGTCCTATTATAAAATGAGAATTAGGCCTAATTTTTAACCTAGCATGGCCTGCTTGCCACCTCCATCTGGAAAAGGCCTACTCAGTCAAGACCATCCAATACCCATCTGGTACCTCTCACTCTTATTAACGTTGAGTACTTCTTAACTCCCCCGTTAGATTATGAATTCTTTGAGGGCAGGAAATGTATTTAATTCTCCTTTGTTTCCCCTATGGTATACAACACAGAGCCTTGAATACAAAGGTACTCAATATTTATATAATGCTTAATTCCAAAACATTCTAAACAATCTGGAACATTTTATCACATTTGAGTCCTTGATCATTGTTCGCCTCCTCTAAGTGCTTTGAATAACAAAGTCAATATAATAACAGCAGTTACCATTATTAAAGATCTATTATGAGATAAACACTTTAACTACCTTGTGTCAATGAATCCTCAAAACTACCTTCAATACTAGGTATTCTTACCTCTTATGTTAAAAATGAGGAAATGGGGCTCAGAAGGATTAATCTTTAGTAGTAGCCCAAGATCCTATAGCTGGCAAGTAGCAGAGCTAGAAGTTTCTCTGACTCCAACACTTATGCCCTGTACTGTACTGCTTTTCTCTTGACTATGTCTCTCTTCCATAAGGAATCTTCATATTAAATAAAATCATCATACCTCCTATCTATCCCTTCTTCTAATGCAGTGATTCCAAATTCTAATTCTGAGGGGTGCCCCAAATTATTTCACAGACAGTCATTAAATTCTCAAAATCAAATGAATTTAAGTTCCAATTAAAATTAAAATTTCCAAGAAATCTATCCCATAAACTATTCTACAAGAGTATGTACCATAGGAGTAGAATGTACAGACAGATATCAATGAATAATTAAGTAAAATAATTCCAAAGTAGATATATATGTAGTAAAGCCTGAACAAGTGACTCAAGTTAAGTCAAGACCCAGACAAATTTAAGCCTTTCTTTTACTCCCATTGTCTCTGTCTGCCCTCTTTTACTCATACCTTGAGATTATCAAACGTCTTATTGAAGTGCATGACTGGTTCCAAATTGTGGATCTCAAGAGTAAACCAAAGATAAGATTGTACCATAGAAACATATTTTAGAAACATATTTTTCTTAGCAACACTATCGTGTAAGACAACCAGAAGCTGAAAACACTTATTCCATGGGACATTAAGAGGTTCCCAGAATCATATAAACTTGAGAAATACTGGGTTAAACAAAAATAAATAGTTGGCCCTCTGTATCCACAGGTTCCTCATCCTCAGATTCAACCAACCATGGATGAAAAGAAAAATTTCCAGAAAGTTCCAAAAAAGCAAAACTTAAATATGCCAAGCACAGGCAACTATTTACATAGCATCTACATTGTATTAGGTATTATATGTAATCTAGACGTGATTTAAAATATACAGGAGGATGTACATAGGTTATATGCAAATACTATGCTATTTTATACAACTGCTTGAGCATCTGTGAATTTTGGTATCTGCAGGTGGGGGAGGTGGGGGAAGAGGGGGGTCCTGGAACCAATCCCCTCCAGATACTGAGGGACAACTGTACTGTTTCAATTGTACAACCAATTCTTCATAGCCTTTTTGCACCCTATAGACTACCCAAGGGGCAATATAGAATGAAGTGTTCCTCAGGACAGTCAAAGGATACATTCGGATAATTTATATATGGTGGAACTAATAGTTATATTACATAGTCCTTAGTCTCCAAAGATGATCTCCCCTTCTGCCCCCAATGAATCAAGCCTCCCAGTATATATGCTCTCGTGTAGTCATCTCCCATACTGAATGTAGTCTGACTGTATACTCAATAGACTGAGGCACAAGTGTTGGCTCCATGACTTCCCAGGCAAGGTCATAAAGCAACCTCTAACCTAGGGAAGCCCATACTAGCCAAGCAGAGAGACCACGTGGAAAGAGGAAGATGTCCAGCCAGTCCTCAGCCATTCTAGTCATTCTAGCCCAAGTGCCAGATATATGAGTAAGAAAGCCATGTAGGACATTACAGCCCAGCAGATGCCAGATAAAGAACCAAGAAATCCAGCCACCAGCCAGAATCCAGTCAAGTTGTCCCAGACATCATCAGCTATTGGGGTCACCCCAACAGAGGGCTCAGACACTGTGGAGCAGACAAGCCATCCCCACTGTGTCCTGCTCAAATTCCTGACGCACAATATTGTTTGCTTTATGCCATTAAGTTTTAGAGTGGTTTCTTATGCAACAGTAGATAATCAGATAAATTATAAAACAATGCAATAGCTATATATGCTGATAGGAAAGCAGTATCCTTGAATGATAATTTAATTAAGGGGCAGTCTCAAACTATGGCATTTTTACGAATTCTGATGGCTCATTGAAACGTAAGGACAAAAATGATTAGGCATTTCCCTTTAGCATAGACATGATCTTAGGGTAACCAAGCTTTAGAAGCTCTGAGCTGACAAGACCTACGTCTGTTAATAAGAGTGAATTCCCCAGGCTGTATATGCTAAAGTGATAACGAGTTCTATTAGATGCTTGATCAAATTGCCTTTGACTGGTAATGATCAGAATTTTTTAAATGAGGGAAAGGAGAGATGTTTACACATGCTCCAAGACTTTAATATTTTGAGTTGATATGTGGGAACATCTGATGATTCTTTTTAACACAGAAAATCTTGGTCGTTTTTAGACATTTTTATGCTATTGATATTATAAAGATATCATAATATGGGCAATTAAAAACAGGTGTCAATAATTTAAATACCAAAATACCTTTGTACCAAATCTTACTGATTCTTCTGGGATGTTTCTTACATTTATCCCTTTTCATTTCCATTTCAATCCCTTTTTCAAGGCTTTCCCTCTACATTACTTACCACTAAAATCTTGGTGCTATACTTCATGCTTAAATTGTTACCATTACATCCTAATTTGTCCCTCAGGAGCCAATCGCTCCTTCACCTTTAAAAATGTTAAAGCAGGACTTCCCTGGTTGCTCAGTGCTTAAGAACCTGCCTGCAAATGCAGGGGACACGGGCTCAAGCCCTGGTCGGGGAAGATCCCACATGCCACGGGGCAATTAAGCCCGTGCGCTACAACTACTGAGCCTGCACTCTAGAGCCCGCAAGCCACAACTACTGAAGCCCGCGTGCCTAGAGCCTGTGCTCCACAACAAGAAAAGCCACTGCAATGAGAAGCCTGCTCGCTGCAATTAGAGAAAGCCACACGCAGCAATGAAGACCCAACGCAGCCAAAAATAATAAGTAAAATAGATAAATAAATAGTTTTAAAAAATAGAACTTAAAAAAAATGTTAAAGCAATTAATATAATCAAAACACTATTTGATCATGAAATTAATCTGTAAATATTAAACAATGAATGAAGTCAATCCTGTCTCCAAAATTTCCTGTGGTTCCCTACCACTCCTATTTTCCACAATCCTATCAACCACCATGCCCCTACTAGGCCTTCCACTGCAATCAATCTAACCTACCCTTAAATCCTAAATATACCTTGCTTACTTCCTACTCTCTCCATTCTCCTTAATTGGAGAATCATCCTCTTTCTTTTTGATTATCCAAATTCTTCATTAAACTTTCCTGGGTCACATCAATTCAAAACCATATCTTCCTTCGTTAAGTGCTATAATAGTCTTAGCACTTAATCATATACTACTCAGACTCAAAATCCTTTCTGGAAATAGCATAGCAATAAATGAATGCATATGTATATACACCCTTACAGACATAAATAAAATGAATGAATACATGCCATTGCACTACTATTTAACATTTACTTGAAACACGTCTCATTTCTTCTCTGAGATGAAGGACCACTAAGAGAACCTACCTCATACTTTTCAACTCATGTTCAGCACCTTGTCTATACATTCTGAAGATCTTCAAACATTTTGTGCATTCCATAAATATCTACATGCTCCATCAGGAAAAGTAGATATGTAAACAACTTACTATAAATATAATGTGGTATTTATAATAATAAATGAACCACAATAATATATGAACAAATAGCTAAGGAGCACAGTTTGGTGAAAGACAATCAAAAATCTTCTACCAAAAAGGAAAAAAAAATCTTACAAAATTGTTCTCCTGTGTTAATAGCTATGTAAGAGAGTTGTCTGACAGGCACACATGTGAATTTGCAAAAGTTTCCCTTCATCTGAAATGCTCTTCCCTTTCATCTGTACTTACAGCACTTCCATTCTTTAAGGACTAACACAAACTATATTACCTCATTCACTCATTCAACAACTATATCCTGAAGACTTGCCACATGCCAGTACAGGAATGAACAAAACATCAAGATCCCTGTCCTCATGGAATTTACGGTTAAACTTTCTCGGAATCCCAATCAGAATTCATCTCTTTCTCCTTTATTCTCCCACTGCATCTGAACCTTACTGAATCTCCATTACAAAACTTACCATAAACTTTAAGCAATCAATGTTACATTAACTGTGGTCGTCATCCCTACTACATTGTAGAGTGTCTGGAAGACAGTGCCTATGTCTTGTGCATAGAAAGCAATCAAGGGTTTGCAAAGCAAACTGAAATATATATAGGTAATAAATATTTGATTATGCCGACTAAAGCTGCAGCAAGTTTCGGTAGATACGTATTTGTTCTATAATCCTAATGCAAGAACATATCTATTTATGACAGAATAGAAAAGGCATGCCCAGACTGCTCATCTTCTCTGAGCACCAGGGATTTGAGAAGGCTAATAAAAAGAAAGATGGAGGAAGAACCCCAACATACTTGCATCAAACTGACACTCACAGATGCCGGGACTGCTGAACTATCTGGCGGGGCAGGCTCCACCCATGCCCCAACGGGTACTATAGCCTGGTTCCTCTCAGCCAGCACTGCCAACACGTCCTTGCTCTTCAGGGGGTTTAAAGCCAGGGGCAACTTTGTGGTATTTCGAAGCTTCTTCAGGGGGGCCATACTTCCTGGCATCTATGACTCCTGGTTAGGAGAGAGGAAAAGCTTAAAATCTTCAAACGACCGCCTTAAAAGCTCAACCCCCTCACACGTATGCCACAGGCTCCTGAAAAGGAGAGAAGCCTTGGAGGAGGCAGTAGCCTGACAAGGATACTGGAGAAGAAGGAAGGAAAAGGGAAAAAAGGGGAAAGAAGGGGTAAGAAATAAAGGAAGGAAAGGTTTAAAGATCGCTCTCGGAAAGGAACCGGGACGAGAAGGGGGAGAAACAAGAATCTGAATGAGAGAACGAAGACTGTGCCAGTGGCGGCAAAGCGATGCAGGAAAGGGAGGAAAGAGCTTAGCAGCCGGAGGGCAAGGGGGTTGGGAGGGTGCGGGGTGGGAACCTGGGTCTGAGGCAAAGAGTCCGAAAAATCGGTGTCCGGTTATGGGGGGAAGCGCTGAACGCCGGGGAGTCCCGGACCAAAGAAAAGCCTGTTTCTCAAGCCTCAGGGTCCCACTCCTGCTGAGACTACACCGGCCTAGTATCGATTGCGGTTCGCCACGGATTCAAGCTACCACTGACGCTAAGGGAACCGCCTCCGGTAAACCGCCGCTTTGGAGAGGGCTACCCCGCCCCGCCCCGCCCCTCAGCGGCCTTGCGTCTGCCTCTTCCGGGCTTGTGTCACCTCCCGGAGACTGAAAAGGCGTGAGGAGCGGGGTTTCGCGCTCCAGAGGTTCGTCACTTCCGCTTTGTCTCGCTGTGTGGGCGGGACTTTAAAACGCGCGTGGAGGTGGTGGGGAACGGGTGAGGCCGCGTGGCTGCTGGGTAACAGGCGGGCGGAAGTGTCGCCCACTGGCCGTGCCCCCAGTGTCCCGGCGCTGGGACCATCCCACATCCTTCAGGAAAAGAAGTATGTTGGGCTGAAGAGCTGATTGGGCAGGGCAGGGGACCACTTGAGGGAAGCACGGGAAAAGGATGGGAGAAGGCGGGCCTGGCAGGGCTTTATTGAGGAACGAACTAAGCCAACAGTAAATCATACTGATATTTGTACACCTCGCTACGTTAACGGAGCTCTTTCATACCTGTTCTTATTATTTACATCGCAGCCTCGTGAGTGGTCTTCCTGTCTGCTTCCAAGCTTTGCTATAATCCTGGGACACTTCGCTATTATCACCCATTCGTTCGTTCGTGTAATATATAATTGAGAGATTTTTTATATACCACCACTGTTCTAGGCACTGGAAATATATAGCAGTGAACAAAATAGACATATATCCCTTGTTCATGGAATTGACAATGAGAAGTAACCAAATAGACTAATGAATAAGTTAACAAATGTGTCTGGTGCTGATGAGCATTGTAGAGTAAAAGCTGAGGAAGAGGATTAAAAGTGTGTTGGGGGGTAGAGGAGATGCAATTTTAGATAGGATGACCAGAGAACACTTTACTGAGGTACTTTTGAGCAAAGACTCCAATGCAAAATTCCATGAGGTAATGGAACAAGCTACTTTAATTTTCACCGGAGAGTTTTCCAAAAGAGTGTTCCAGACAAAAGGAACAGCAAGTACAATCACTCCAGGGTGGGTGCCTGCCTGGCTGAGAAACTGACCCTGGGGTTTTCCAACATTAAAGAGGCTGGAAAGAAAAAGGAAATGCAAAGAGATTGGGAAGGATCAGCCAGTAAGCTAAGGAAGAAACCCAGGAGGGTGTGATACCTTGAAAGCCAAGTGAAGAAAGTGTTTTGTTTAAGAGAACCAACCACCTATGTTAAACTCTGCTGTTAGGTCAAATAGGATGAGGACTGAGAATTTACCATTGGATTTAACAATATGGAGGTCATACACGACTTTTATAAGAGCGGTATTTTTAGAGTAGTTTGAGAGCAAAAGCATGATGGGGTAGACTTAAAAGAGAGGGGGAGGAAGAATCGGAGACAGTCATTTTAGACAATTCTTTCAATGAGTTTTATTGTAAAGGGACACAGAGAAATGCATAGCTGAAAGGAGAGATAGGATCATAGGAGGATTCTTTAATATCGCAGCACATATGTTTTGTTGATGGGAATTATCCAGTAAACAAAAGAAAACTGACAATGCAGGAGAGAGAGAGGAGAATTTTTGTATCTGTGTCCTTAAGTGGGCAAGAAGGAACAGGATCTAGTGAACAATTGGAAAGATTGGCCTTAGATAGCAGGAGAGAGAGAGTTCATTATAACACTAGCAGTGAAAATAGAATATATACTGGTAATTGGGTAATATGGCAGTGGGAAGTTCTTTTCTGATTCCTCTGTTTTCTCTGTAAAACAGAATTGTAGCCAGATGGCCTCTGATGATCCCCACCTCCTGGTATTCACACCCTGTGTAGTCCCCTTTCACACTGTACCAGAGTTGGTCTGTGTGACAGATAGAATATGGCAGAAGGGATGGTATGTCACTTCAGAGATGAGGTTATAAAAGATACTGTGTCCTCTCTCTCTATCTCTCTCTCTCTCTCTCTCTGTCTCTGGCGTGCACTCTCATTCTCACTCTCACTCAGATCACTTCCTCTGGGGGAAGCCATTTATGTCATGGGAAGTCACATAAAAAGGCCCACATGGCAAAGAACTCAAGGCTCCTGCTAACAGCCAGGTGAATGATCTTGGAAGTGGATCCTCCAGCCCCAGTCAGGTCTCCAGAGACTATATAGTCTTGGCCAACAACTTGACTGCAATCTCATAAGAGACCCTGAGACAGACGACCCAGCCAGAAACTGTATGAGATAATATTTGTTGTTTTCAGATGCTAGATTCTGAGGTAATTTGTTACACAGAGAGACATAACTAACACAAATAGAAAGCAAGTTCATCAATTAATAAAATAGAGGAAGAGACGTTGGAGGTTTGAAGAAGGTATAAAATAGTTGTCCAGAAGAGTAGAAGTATGAACTAGAAACGTGTACAATTGCCAGACAGCCTTAAGGACCCATGTGAGGTTCATGATTATGAATTTAGAGTGAGACTAGTCAGCATGGTTGAGTGTTTTCCTTCAGTTGCATGGTTACAGGCATAGCCATAGGTAGAAATTTTACTTTTAACCAGGGTTGCGGTTTTACCAAACTATTACTCTCAAACAAGAAAGGGGCAAGAGAGTTAAAGTTGAGTGCAAGGGAGTGATTAAATGACTGACCATGGAATTTAAGATAGGTAATCTGGGAAAGGATGACAAGTAGGTAAGGGACCTTGTAAAGTTTGTAGGATCAAGAGATTGTAGGCTCCAGTTGGGGATCTAAGGTTTGTTAGAGCAGGATACTAGAAGGAATGCACTGAAAAAATAAGAGGTGGTGATCCAAGAGTGGGATGCTTGAAACTGCAGATACTGGTACTGTCAAAGTTTATGGTATGACCAAGGGAGGGAGTAGGAGAACAAGATTACTGGAGAAGAAGAGGTCATAGAAATGAGGGCAACAGCACTGGATGGATTATGCCTGAGTTTGTTGAAATCACCAAGATACATGACCAGAAGAGTGTTGGCGAGAGCCAGGAGCAACAATCTTCAAGGAATTTCAGGAAGAGACCTGGAGGCTGGTAGATGAGTGTAGCCTGGTAAGTAGCCAGTGACATAGTCTAACATCAGATTCAAAGCAAGAGGTGAAGCTGAGAAAAAAAAAGGAGCTCTCTTTTTATAAAAAAATAAATGGTTTGTAAATAGCACTGAGTAATCAAGTTAACAAGAAGGAAACCCATCCCACATCCACCCAGAAGGGTGAGGAAAAGAACATACCACTGGAGAGGGCCAGAGGGAGATTGATTTGTACACCTCCATACACACACACACACACACACACACACACTCAGAAGAAGTGTTACTGGGTAGCTCCTTGCTGTCTCTAACCCTCTACCTCAGGTCTGTGCTTCCCACTAGCTGCTGTGCCAGTGGCTTCATATGACTCTATACTCTCGTATGTCTAGAGAGATCACATCTTGGGCCCTGCAACCATTTTCTGACGTTTTCTCAAGGCTTATCTTCTGTATGGCCAGAGTTTGTTTCTCAGCAAGGGAACTGTTTGCTTAGAAATGTCTAACTTCTTCAGAAACTCGAATGGGTATTGCTGACAGCAGTCTTGCGGCCCCACTCCAGAGCACTCCTCGTCGGGCTGATAATCTCTGATGTGTGTGGCTGGGGGATCCCTGGCCATCTCTGCACAAAGCCCTGAGTCACTGGGTCTCTGGCAATGATCCACCCCACACAGAACTCAGAAATGTGCTGCCTGGTCGTCACTGTCCTATTTGTGGCCGACTGACACCCCCTACCTGTAACAAATTAGAGAACTTGGTCACCTGTTGGTCCTAAGAGCCCATCCTAAGGAGAACCTCTCTGGAAGTGGGAAGGCTGCCTATTCCCACTCATGGGATCTGGATATCGGGATCCTCAGGCAGCTGGGTCGTACCCTCTTCCACTCTCTTTCCCAAATGTAAGCAGGATTCCCCAGGGCCAACAACCAATGTTCTGGGATATTTCCTGAAAGTTCTTTGTTCCTCCTCCTCCTTACCCACCTCACAAAATAACCCTTCTAACTGGAATAATTGATGAGGGTTCTTCTGCTTGCCTGTGCAAAATAAGTTTCTGCAGCAGCATTTCATTGTATGTGGCACTGATAGAAGATTGTTCCGGTTGTCTCAATAGCACCTGCTGTACTGATCTTTGCAAACAATTCTCTAATTTGTCATGGATGCAGAAGTCTTTCCCCTTTCTGCTGGTGGGTGATAAAAAAAAATTAACAAGAATTTCATTGTCCCCCTCATTACCAAATACTCATCTTGGATGGACACAGAGATGCGCTTCCCAGATCTCCCTTCAAGGAATGACTTGTTGGCCCAGCTTCTGAGAATGCTGTAGTCCCTTGAGCTGTCGGCTCCTTCAGGGACAGCCTCAGCTTCAGAGAGCAGCCTCACCCTCTGAGGAGCAGCCGCATCCTGAGACCGGTGGGTCTGGGGATGTAAAGGCCTGGCGGTTTCTGCCTAACTTTGAACAACTCCAATGAGCCATCATTTCAGCTTCAGAGCTCCCCTTGGGCTTGGCTGAGGTTGTCCAACCTGCATCACAGCTCAACCTCTTCCTGTGCCTCTTCCTGCTTCCTCCTCCTCCCTTCCACAGGTGCCAATCTCCAGCGCACTCCCTGATAAACATCCTGAGCTTGAGTCTTAGAGTCTGCTTCCTGGAGAACCCACCTACAACCCCCTCTGAGTGTTGTTAGGCTTCAGGGACCAAGGCACTAACAGCTCTGAGGCCACATGATTTCCAATGTAAAAATACATAGATAACCCTTATTATTCTTTTCCATCAAACCACAGTTTAAAGTCCTTCCTATTCCCTGTTGACACTTTTGAGCCTCTGGATTAAGCTAAGTCTGAAGGTTACCCCACCTCTAGACTTTCAAACTATGTGAGCCAAGAAAGTTGTTTATCATGAATGCCAATTTGCATTCGGTTGTATATTGTTTGTAACATAGAGAGCCCTGAGATGAGCAAAGTAGAGGGAGGCAATTGGTAAATGTAGGAGGATGAAGCAGAAAAGCAGAAGATTCCGAGCTACCTACAAAAACTGGTTCCAGGAGCTGCTTCAGCATTTGAGCTCTCCAATTCGAGATCCTTGTGATGTCCCCCTCCTCTGGTGGTACCTTCCCTGGGGTATCTGTTCTTTGAAGCCAAAGAAGCTTCACGAAGATAAGAGACTTTGCCTTAACACAAGTTAGTTAGGACCAAAATGATTTTATCTATCAATAAATTGTTACCAATATTATTCACCATATTTTTACTGTTTTAGAAAATGTACTTCTAGAATATAAAAATTGCAATCATTAAAGGTACTTTAAAAAATATGTTGCAGGGGCTTCCCTGGTGGCGCAGTGGTTGAGAGTCCGCCTGCCGACGCAGGGGACACGGGTTCGTGCCCCAGTCCGGGAGGATCCCACATGCCGTGGAGCGGCTGGGCCCGTGAGCCATGGCCGCCGAGCCTGCGCGTCCGGAGCCTGTGCTCCGCAGCGAGAGAGGCCACAGCAGGGAGAGGCCCGTGTACCGCAAAAAAAAAAAAAAAAAAAAAATGTTGCAGGATCTAAAAGCAATTTCAAAAGAAGACTTCAAAAATGTTTTATAGAATAAGTAGCAGGCACTCAAGATAACTATTTGGAGAAAACCAAGTCATTCATTTTGTGTGTTCTTCTATGATTGTTATAATTATCCACTATTAATAGTCTCGTTTTCTATATCCCAAATCTCTAGAGACAGCGTATTATAGTGCAGAGAACAGAGACTTTGGAAACAAACCTGGATTTATATTCTGACTCTGCAATTTACTGTTTATGGTCAAGTCACATAATCTGCATCTTTGTTTCTTCATCTACAATATGGGTGGAACAATTGACCTTTCAGGACTCTTTTGTGAAAATGAAGGTAATATATGTGAAATGTGTAATATATAATAGGTTTTCAATAAATGCTTGCTAATTTTTTTTTTTTTAGGAAGCAACATAGAAGTCATCTCTTCCGCCCCTAGCAGACTGATTTGTCTGCACATGGTTGGGCACATGGCCCAGCCTGGGATAGTATTCTATCCTCCTGGCTATTGTGACTGATACAGAGCTGCGTCTGTGACCTATTCTGCACCAGCCACAGTCCTCCACCCAGTTTTTTTTAACCAGCTTCATCAAAATTCTCCTCCGCCGTGGATAACAAGCCGCACAGTCCAATGTGTTAACCACTAGCTACATGTAGCTATTTAATTTCAAATCAATTAAAATTAGATAAAATTTATAATTCAGTTCCTCAGTCCTACTAGCCACATTTGGAGTTCTCAATAGCCACATGTGGCTAACAGCTACTGTGCTTACCAGCACAGATGCAGAAGTTATATTGGGCAGCACTGATACCTCAGACTGACTGGCAACAACGGCCCCCCTCAAAAAGCGTAAGAAGGTTTATGAGAATGAAGTTCACGCCAAGACATAAGCAAGAGAGATGAGAGACAACTG
The DNA here is from genome assembly GCF_949752795.1 of Hyperoodon ampullatus. NCBI lineage: Eukaryota > Metazoa > Chordata > Mammalia > Artiodactyla > Ziphiidae > Hyperoodon > Hyperoodon ampullatus. The sequence continues at coordinate 90,454,014 of NC_136920.1, forward strand.
CCATGGCTTTTAAGTATCTCATTCCCAATTATTCTGGTTCCCTCCGAAATTTTGTTACATGGTGCAAGAAATTCCTCCTTTTGGTCTTCAAACAGTTCAAGTTGAACTTCTGTCACTTACAACCAAAAAATCTTGATGAATCACATTCTTCAGCTTGACGGGCAGCAAACCAGATGCAGAATCCTGAAGGGCTAACTCTGGTAAGGATCTGTAAACGAGACAGAGCTGGACCCTAAAAGTACTACAACAAGGGGTGAACATTTTGGCCTGTCTTCACGGCCACCTTCCTACTAACTTAGTTGGGGCCTTCTTTTAAGAAACCTTGTCTCAGGACTTCCCTGGTGGTGCAGTGGTTAAGAATCTGCCTGCCAATGCAGGGGACACGGGTTTGATCCCTGGTCCAGGAAGATCCCACATGCTGGGGAGCAGCTAAACCCGTGCACCACAACTACTGAGCCCACGTGCCACAACTACTGAAGCCTGTGCACCTAGAGCCCGTGCTCTGCAGCAAGAGAAGCCACTGCAATGAGAAGTCCCCACACCAAAACAGAGTAGCCCCCACTCGCCACAACTAGAGAAAGCCCAAGTGCAGCAACGAAGACCCAACACAGCCAAAAAAATACATAAAATTAAAAAAAAAAACAACCTTGTCTCTCCCTATGTTGAATCTCATGTATCATAAATTCATCTTCTTAGTGTCCCCAGACTCACCACTGGGCACCCAATCATTCTCTTGTTGACTACGTTTTTCATTTTTTTTTTTTAAGTCCCTGTTGCTCGCCTTTATCCTTCCTTGTTTCATATCTTGTCTCAGAGCCTTCCTTTTTTTCACCCACTTTTTGCTTCTGGGCCTGAGTGAAGGCAACCTCTTTCAGGAGTGTAGTATGTGAACACTAGTCCAAGAAGCACAAGCTGAATCTGCACTATGCTGACTTATAAACTGTGTGACTTTGAGCAGGTTACTTAACCTCCCTGAGCTTCATGTCCCTACTTGGGAAAAAATTCTTACCACATAAAGTTGTTCGAAGATTAAATAAGACCATATTCTAAAAGACAATTTGTTGATGGCAGGGAGCCCCATGGAGAACCCCAGAAATGAGGGGTTTAAACGAGAAAGAATTTATTAAAAGGATACAGGAATGTCTCCAGGATACAGCTGAGCCTGAGGAATGAACTAGAGCTAGGGTAGCTGTTTCAAACATTTTACATATTTATTTATTTTTAGAAGGCCCTGCTAAACCTATAGTTTTTTTGTTTGTTTGTTTTTTATACAGCAGGTTCTTGTTACTTGTCTATTTTATGCATATTGGTGTGTATGTGTTGGTCCCAATCTCCCAATTCAACGCCCCCCACCGCCACTTTCCCCCCTTGGTGTCCATGCGTTTGTTCTCTACATCTGTGTCTCTACTTCTGCCTTGCAAGCCTCTATTTCATCAGTGCCATTTTTCTAGATTCCACATATATGCGTTGACATACAATGTTTGTTTTTCTGACTTGCTTCACTCTATGGCAGTCTCTGGGTCCATCTGGGTCTCTACAGGTGGCCCAATTTTGTTCCTTTTTGTGGCTGAGTGGTGTTCCATTGTATGTGTGTGCCACACCTTCTTTATCCATTTGTCTGGTGATGGGCATTTAGGTTGCTTAAGCATTTTACATATTTAATCCTCACAGCAACTCATTATTCAATCCTCAAGTCAACACTCTGAGGTAGGTAATACTATAATAATCCCCATTTTTCAGATATGGAAACAGAGATTGAGTAGTTTAACTCAACACCTAATAATGTGGTAGCCAGATTTCAAATTCAGGGAGTTTGGCTTCAGAGTCTGTGTTAACCCCCACGTCATATTGTCTCAAATGGTGATAAGTACGATGAAAAAAGAAGCTGGGACTGGTAGCAAGACAGAAAGGACCTGGATCCTTGATAACATTGCTGAACCACTTACTTTTACAAGTTACAGAGATGCCCTTATTTAGGACTCTGGTTATATAAGATAATAAATCCCTTTATTGGGGGACTTCCCTGGTGGTCCAGTGGTTAAGATTCTGTGCTCCCAATGCAGGGCGCCTGGCTTCAATCCCTCGTCAGGGAACTAGATCCTGCACACCACAACTAAGACCCGGCACAGCCAAATAAATAAAATATTAAAAATAAATAAAAGACAATTTGTAAGGGGCAATGCAAATATATTATCAACAGTATTATAGATACAGATGCAGCTCTCCCAACTAGAGTTAAGCACCTAGGCAAGGATTGTGTTTTCTGTTACTTTTGAATGCGACACCCTTCCCCACATCCCACTCCTCTTACTAAAGTCTGGAACACGGGGTGCTCTTCACACAGTAGGCAGTTATTAGATGCTGGCCAGCTGATTTCCATTTCTGTGCCTCCCTCTTTGGGAGGAGGGCAGGAGAGGGAGGATGGGACCAAACCCGTTCCTGACAAGGTTGGTGGGAGGACACCATCTGAGGATCTAGGAGAAAAGAAAAAATGAAGCCATTCGTGAGTTGGGGGTAATTTGTGGCTTCCCCATGGTTTTTCAGCCTGTTTTTCTTTGAGCACTGAAGCTTTACATGAACAGAAAGCCAGAGATGTTTTCTAGAATGTCCTCGCCACATCTCAAATAGGTCAAGGAAAGCTGGATCTCTCCCCGCTTTAATACCAATTCATGTCTCCTCTTTGTCCCTCTGGAGAGTTGCTGAATAGGGCACAGTTCATCGACCGTGGACACAAGCCTGAGTTCCTCTCAGTTTCTGAGGGGGTGGGAATTCTATTCAGAAATCAAATATTGACTCTCAGCATAAAACACTTTGATGTTTTCAAGTTTTCCACTTCGGAACTGGGAGCACCTCCTCCCTGGCTTATGGAAATCTGGACCTCATGCCGTTGCAGGATCACATTGTTTCTCCTAGTAAACCCCACGCCTTTTTGAGACACCCTATCTGTAGAACGCTTTTCTTCCAGGCATTCCCTTACATTCACAGAACTCACAGGCAGCAAAACCAACGTTCAGGATGAAGGCCCCGGGGAGCTTTTTGACCCCCATCTCTGTTCATATTTGATGTTTCTCAGAAGCGAGCCAGAACTGGGGAACTTTAAAAAGAAAAAGGAAAGAAAAAATGTCCTTGGGGAGGGCCATTCCTCACTCTCCAGGCCCACAGAAAGCTTGTTTTTTTCCAAAGAGAGCTAGCTAATCTGTCCCTGGTTCGCTGGTTGCCGGAGCAGCAGGACCCTGCCTTCTCTCAACTCAAAGCCTCACACAAATTCCTCGTTCCCAGGCAACGCGCTGCAGCGCCACAAATTCCCAAGTCCTCCCTCTCCCTCCTTTCTGGCAAACTGAACTGATGGTAGGGACAGCTCTGGCACCGTTCACATATAGGTTTATGGAACAAAGAATTGAAAATAACTTCAGCAACAAGAGAGGGCACCAGGAGTGGGCAGAGAGGTCCACCTTACATCCTGGGGCTTAGTCAGAGGGTGGGTGCTGGGGGTAAAGGGTTAGACCAGGATTTGAACTTCCAACTGATGACCCAGAGAGGTGGTCGGGAGCCTCAGCTTTGATAGCAACTAACCTGGGTTTCTAATCCAGGTTCTGCCACTCAGTAACTATATGACCTCAGCAAACTGCTAACTTCTTGAAGTTTTAGTCTCTCTTTGTAAAATGAGGTGATAATATCTACTGAAAAGGAGGTACTGGGAGAATTAACTGAACAAATAGATACAAAGTGCCTGACAGTAGGAGTAGCTTACACACACACACACACACACACACACACTTTGAGAGCAGTTAGAGAAGGGGAGAAGGTTTGGACGGGATACCTTCCTGCAAGGTCACCCAGAAATCTGGGGAATTAACTTCTCCTTACCCCGGAGAAGCAGCCTTCAATGCATATCTGATAGCAGTTTGTGAATACATATCCCAGCTCCCTTGCCCCTTGGGTGGGATAATTCTGAGGCTTATTCTTCAATTTCCCACAGGATTAAGCTCTAGCTGTCCACGGTAGTAAATTGCTTGATGTGCAACCTTCATTGGCTTCCTTCCCTTCCATGTCTCATTCCCCCAATATCCTTCCTGGTTTTGTGGGGATCACCTTTCAAATAAACTATTTAGCTTCTTGTCTTGGAGTCTGCCTCTGGGGGAACCCGGACTAAGATACCAATATTTCTCCAAGTTTCTGAAGGCCTAAGTTCTCAGCACTATCTCTGACTCCAAACTCCTGCTTCACCTGAATTAGTCCCTTTAGAGATCATTTCACTGTTCTATATGTGCTGTCCTGCCCACCTTGTTGATCCAGACCTGGAACTCCGTCCTTTGTCTCAGTGTGTAAACACACACACACACACACACACACGTATTAGTTTTCTATGCTGCATAACTAATTGCCACAAATTTAGCAGCTTAAAACAACATATATTTATTTTTTTTACAGTTTCTGTGGGTCAGGTACAGCTTAGCTGAATTTTCTGCTCAAGGTTTCATCAGACTTCAGTTAAGGTGTCAGCTGGTTTGCAGTCCTTTCTGAAGCTCAAGGTCCTCTTCCAAGCTCATGTAGTCATTGGAAGAATTCAGTTCCTTGTGCCTGTAGTACTGAGGTTCCTATTTTCTTGCCAGCTATTAGCTGAGGGTAGCTCTCGGCTCCTAGAGCCACCAGCATTTCCTTGCCACAAGGCTGTTTCACAACAGGGGAGTTGACTTCTTCAGAGTCAGCAGGACCATCTCTCTCTGGTCTGCTAAGTCTTGTATAACATAATCTAACCAAGGGAGTGGCTATCCTATCACCTTTGCCATATTCTATCAGCTAGAAGCACACACACACATACTGCAATTTGTGTACAGTAAACTTTTCTTAGAGTTTTGAAGAAGACAGAGGAGAAAGGGTTTTATAGTGTAACAATGCAAGTTGTTCTTCAATTGTTTTCAGCTCCCTGCTCCTTGTTGCTTCCTCACCCTGACCCCTCACGTCTCTCCTCTCTGCTCTTTCTCCATCCCCAATTCCTGTTTATTTCTATTGCACAGGGGTTTATCTTTTTGTGTCTTGACGCCTTTTGCTTCAAGCTTTACCTTCCACTGCATGTGGCATATCTAGATATCTTTCTTGCTAAAGACAATTTACTCTATAAGAGGAATTTGGGTGCCATTTGTTAGATTATTTTTCATTCTGCTACCAAAGATTAGTTACAGTTTAGTGGAGGAGACAGATTTGAGTCAATTAATAACAGGACGTGAATGAAGGGAAGGAGGGGGAGGATGCTAAATATAAAAATCACCACTGATGTTATGGTATTAGCAAGGACCAAACCTCTCCAGTAGTATCCGTGCCAGAGCATTCTTCCTGCAGCCTGGAGACAAGAGAAGAGGCCAAGTGGGCAGGGACATTCTTAAATCTAATGGTAGGGTTACTAAAGCCTACTTATCTATACATCATTCGCGTGTGTGTGTGTGTGTGTGTGTGTTGAGGGAGGTTTCCATTCTGAGCTGCAGGGCCACTGCCTGGGTGCTCAGCATAGCGGCCTGAGTATGGCAGGCCAGGGCTGCCATGGGTGCGAGGGAGAGGAGGGTGGGAATCCCAGAGCCCCAGAGCAGGTGCCAAATGAGAGTGGCCTGAAGCACCTGTGTGCAGCCGGAGGGCCAAGAGGACCGGGCCGAGCTGCTCAGGAGAGGATGATGCCCGCGGAAATGCATCTGTTGAAGTGCTCAGTGGAGGAAAGGGCACGGGCCTTGGATGCGGTCAGTCAAGCAGTGTGTCTACACATTGCTTAATAGCCATGTTATGCAGAGCTCAGAGCTCCTCCCTGGGAGGAGACACATAAGAATGAAGAATTACAGCCCCTTCCCTGGAGAGCCTCCCAGGCTAATGAGGAGGTAGCCACAGTAACCATGTTTTCTGATCCCAAGGGGGACAACCCTCTTCAAAGCTAAAGAAAAACATAATATATATAATCAGGATATCCGTACCAAAAGAAAAAAACGAAAGACAAAAAAGCAAAAACCCCAGTCTGAATCATCAACAATTAGCTGGAACAGACACACCCACAGGGAAACACACGGGGAATGCATGGAAGGATAAAACAAGGTCAGCTCAGACAGGTGAGATCACCGGTATGTGTTGTGTGTGAGACTAAGTTGGCTGGGCTGTTACCTTATGTTTCTGTCACCCATTGCCTAGTGGATCAGTGGCCCCCCTCAAAGTGAATCCCAGTTACTTCTGGGAATTCCCAAAGGGGTGCCACACGTGTGCTCACACATCGCTCTGTCATCTGCAGTTGCTGTTTGGTGCCCTCCCCGCTGTCGTTCCTCTGGCCCGGCTCCCCTCACAGTTACCCTTCACTCTACCAGCTGCTAGAGAAGTCCCCCTGCCCCCCACAAGTTCTCGCCCATTCAATAGTCAGCGACTGTCTGCTGAGCACCTACTATGTGCCCCGCCCTGTGTTACACAGTAGGGCTACAGAGGCCAATAAGACACAGTCCTTCAATCAAAGAACTCTGTTCTTGAGATGAGAAAAGCACAGAAGCAGATGATATACGCCTCTGCAGGGCTACTCATCTTAAAACACCTGAAGCAGGATTGCAGAATTGCTCCTCATACACTCAGATGTGAAAAGGCACCGTGGTGCCTTTGTGCTTTTGCAGCTGTCAGGGTCTCCCATGTGAGCCTCCCACCCCCGCCACCCAGGGCAGCAGAGGAAAACCAAAAGTCAGTCTATCCTGGTAAACTCAGTCTAACCCAACCACCTGAACGTTCACTTGAGGAAGCTCAGTCTCTGCTTGGATCAGTTTTTCCAGTTTCTTCCCCAAACCCAGCTCTTCTCTGAGAAGGGTTAGGGTGAGCATAGGTGGTGTGGCTTAGGGGTCCTTGTGGCAACGGGGGAGATGGTGTCCAGGGACCTGTGTGGCCTTCTCAGGACTCCCACTGGTCTCTGCACGAGTCTAGGTTGCTCTCTGGTCTGAGGGGCGGTTGGTGGCCCAGCTATCACCTGCACAGTGTGGCCTCTTTGCTCCCTGTTCTGCCCTCTATTGGTGCTTTGCCCTCCAGCACCTCTGGGTCCCCTCAAGGGAACATGTGGCCACTTTGGGGCACTTTCGTATTCTGCGTGGGTGTAAGGAGCCTAAGGTTCATCCCTGGAGGGGACGTGGAGAACTTAGATCCTGCCCAGGTCTCCCTCTATCACAGTGCTCTTTCCACAGTCCTTCAGGATGAAAAAGGCAGAGTTCAGGCTTTCTATTTCCTGAACATCATATCCTTTTACCTCAGACAATAAGCCTCTGGACCTAACCATCACAGGCAAAAGAGGCCATTTGTCTACAACTATAGAAGAACGCTATGATGTGGTCCACAGCCTGCTCTGTGATACATCAAAGGAACAGATAAAAGAAATTAAAATATCCTTCTGTACCTTACAAACACTGGCTTTCAAGCCTTTCGTCTTGCTACTGTCTCTAAAATACTACTTTCGATGTCAGAAGCTGAATATTGCCTTTCTCTTTTTCATTGTATTCATGCTGAAACACCATTAACTCTACCAGAGGCAGACAAGCGCCTTGAGCTGTGTAGGAAAAAGTCACAACCATAAAGATGCAAAAGGAAAAAAATCTGACTTGTGTATTTCAGAATATTTTTTGGAGTTCCTCTGTGAAGTTCAAAAGAAATGCTTCCCACCTCTTCTCCCCATCCTTTGGCTCAGATGGACCATGCACTCAGTCTTCAGTTCTAGAAACCTGGCTTACACAAGCTGTCTCCAGTATGTAAAAAGAATACTTTAAGAGATAGCTACTGCATTTACAAAACTAAGGTCAGCGTTAGAGACAGTCAAGAGGGGAAGTTGTAAACTTTGGTCTCACCAAGATATAAAGATCCCTAAAGGAATGGAAAAGAAGAAGAGGCAGTTTTTTCTTAAAGTTTAAAATATCACCTCTCCAACGAAGAATTTTCTAGGCACTCTACCGTACTAAATCTTCATCAGTCCTCTCAACAATTTCTACAAGGAAGCTACTGTTTTCCCCCCTTTTACAGATGTGAAATTGGAGAATTAACAAGGTTGCACACCCATCCCCAGATCACACAGTTAGCAAGCATACATTCCACTGATGCCCCTCAGGAGAGGATGTGGACGTGGTAATGAAGGGTCAGGGTAGAGCTGGGGTGTCTCTCTTCATCATGCCTCAAGACTTGAGGAAACGGCTGGGCTGTAGCTGGTGACAGAACCCCAGGCCCTTGGGCTATTACCTTCATCTTTGTTCTGACATGTTCTAGGAAATGGGCTGGAGGCTAGGGAATGAGCAGAGTATCTTCTGGAGAAAGGTTCCCAGCATCTATGTGATTCTATGATAGGAGAGAGAAGCCCAAGCAGCACCAGGACAGGTATGAAAATAATAGAATTTAAGCCATATTCCAATCTTCTTTCTTTGGGGTGGAACAGGAGTTTTCCATTTCTTCAGCAGTCTCTGGAATCTGTCATTCCCCAGCTTTTGAAAAGCTCCTCTCCCTCCATTTTTAGAGTTTATTGGAGGTGTGTCCCTGGCGCACACCCTCCTTTGCAGGAACAGGGAGCGTGAGGTGGAGACAGGACAGGTTGGGACACACAAGGTCCAATTTAGAGTGTGTCCCAGCCCAGTCCCTTCAATGAGCCCAAATCCTCATCTCCCCCTGACAGTGGGGCTCAGCGCAGGTGAACAAAGAGCTGCTAGGCTGCTGGGACCCATCAGACTGAACCCTGTGCTGGAGATTATCTCCCAAGCAGATACTCTCCTCCGAACCCGGGATGTAGGGCTTTGAAACTAGAAAATGCCAGGTCTGAAAGAGAGGAAAGAACAAGTCCAGCAACACACAGAGCTCTGTGTATTCAGAGGGAACTTGGCAGGGTTGTGTTCGGGCAGAGAAACTCCGAGTGGTACAAAGGGACGTGCCCAGAGTGGAGAAATCATGCTAATTGTGTGCACCAGAGCTGGAGAACGCCACCCAAAATGAAGAGAGAAAGGGAAGCCCTGTCCAGAGCCTTCAGTGCCCTGCGCCTCACTCCTTTTCTCTACCTGCTTCTGATCCAGACAGGTAGGAGACCAGAGGGTAAGACAGGGTCTAGAGAAGGGACCCGGGGCTTTCAAAGGAGAGGGAGGGGAGAGCTGAGGGCCAGAATGCCTTTGGGGCGGGAGGAGGGGAGAATGCTCAGCCACCGTGGGAAGCGTCTCAGTGAATTCAGGCATTCGTGTTGAATGTATTTCTTCATTCTGTATGCCTCCTGCCCGGCCCCTGCCCCCCACCCCCCAAAGCCTGCATGACTTTGCAGCTCCCACGGCATTCCGTACATTAGATGGAGGGCAATGAGCCGTTTCTGATGGGATGTCTTGTTGGCGTGGGCCAGTCCGGCATTCTTTCCAAGGGACTATGGTGGGCCTTGAAGGGGTGGGGAAATCTTGGTTTTGTGTCTCCCCAGCCGCCACCCTGGCTTCTCTGAGTATAAAATAACAAGGGAGATGAAAGAAGCTTTGGAGATAATAAGCCTCCTGGTTTGGGAGAGTAACACCAATCTATGCATAACACACACGCCATAGACACCTACCTCCCCCTACCAACTTCTTGGAGAAATGATCTTATTTGAAATACATGTGCTTATGTGCGCACACGCAGGCACGCACACACACACTATTCCAGAGAGCCTAGGAATTCACAATTTAGTGGGGCAAATAAGATGCAGAGATCATTTTAATAAAATGCAGAAACTACTATGAGTCAGAGAGGCAGAGGGTTCCAAGAATCAGAGAGAGGTCACCTACCCCATCAGGAAGCTGGTGCTGGTGGTACAGGATGGGAGTGGGGGAATATCAGGGGAGGTTTCCTGGGAATGTCTGCACTGAATTTTAAAAGATGAGAAAAACAGATAGGTGTGGGAGTGAGCATCATAGCTGGGAAAATGGGCCAAGGTCAACAGCTTGAAATGGTATCACATGTTAGGAGCAGCCCAGTCAGTCACCACTGCTGGAGAAGAAAGTGTGGATGGAATTAGGTGAGACTGGTAAACTCTGCAAAGGAAACTGTAATATAATTTGCAAACAATGGGAGCGGGGGAGGACATTGAATGGTTTTTAATCTGGGAACAAGCAGGGCCAGAGTATAGCTCAGATCCCTCACTCTGCAGTGAGGTGTTGGAGGTGAAACTGTAGGCAAGCAAGATAGGAAAGGAAGCCTGTATCCATTTGCTGGAACCACAGACTGGGTGGCTTCAACAGCAGAAATGTATTGTCTCACAGTTCTGGAGGCTAAAAGTTCAAGATCAAGGTGCTGGCAAGGCTGTGCTCCCTCTGAAGGCCCTAGGGAATGTTCTGTTCCAGTGCTCTCTGCTGGCTTCTGGGAGTTCCTTGGCTGTGACAGATTAACTTTAATCTTCACATGGCGTTCTCCCTGTGCTTGTGTGTATATCCAAATTTCTCCTTTTTAAAAGGACACCAGTCATCTTTGATTAGAGGCCCACCCCACTCCAGCAGGACCTCATCTTAGCTTATTACCTTGGCAATGACCACACTGCAAAATAAGGTCACATTCTGAGATACTTGGGGTTAGGACTTCAAGGTATGAATTTTAGGGGACACAAGTCAAACCATAGCGAGGCTATTGCAATAGTTCAGGAGAGAAAGGACCTGGGCTGGAATTAGAATAAAGAGAGGGGGAGTGAGGGATGTTGAGATAATATTTTGGAGGGAAAGTCAGGACCTAGTGATTTATAGGAAGTGAAACGATCTAGAGAAGGAGGCAGGGTTTCTGTGTGAAACCATAAATTTAAAAAATGGGGCAAGGTTGGGAGATATGATAACTAGTGTTGCTCATGTTGAGGTTGAAATGCCTGTGAGACATTTGTGGGAAAATGTTGAATAACCTAAAGCTGGAGGGTTGGAGAGAAGTATTTGGAAACTGTCAGCCAAGAGGTGAGATTTAAAACAAGGAGAATGAATAAATATTACCTTGGAGGAGAAAATGAGCTAAATATGGAACATTGAGGAACCCCAAGATTTGCAGAGGAAGGCAGAGAATAAAGTCCACTGAGGAGCCCCAGAAGGAACAATCAGAGACACAGAGGGAGACCTGGGAGACTGTGGTATCCAGAAAGTGAAGGGAGTTGGGAGTTTCCCAGACAATCATCATCAAACGTATCAAGGAGCCCAGTATAATAAGGACCTGAAAGAGCCCATTAGATATGCCAATTTAAAGCTTACCATTAGGGACTTACCTGGTGGCACAGTGGTTAAGAATCCATCTGCCAATGCAGGGGTACACGGGTTTGAGCCCTGGTCCGGGAAGGTCCCAAATGCCACGGAGCAACTAAGCCCATGCACCACAGCTACTGAGCCCATGTGCCACAACTACTGAAGCCCTTGCGCCTAGAGCCAGTGCTCCACAACAAGAGAAGCCACTGCAATGAGAAGCCTGCACACCGCAACGAAGAATAGCCCCCGCTCTCCGCAACTAGAGAAAGCCCACGTGCAGCAACGAAGCAATAAATAAATAAATAGATTTATTTTTTTTAAAAAAAAGAGGTTACCGGGCTTCCCTGGTGGCATAGTGGTTGCAAGTCCGCCTGCCGATGCAGGGGACACGGGTCCGGGAAGATCCCACATGCCGCGGAGTGGCTGGCCCCGTGAGCCATGGCCGCTGAGCCTGCGCGTCCGGAGCCTGTGCTCCGCAACGGGAGAGACCACAGCAGTGAGGGGCCCGCGTACGGCAAAAAAACAAACAAACAAACAAACAAAAAAAGAGGTTACCATTAGCCTTGGTGACAGCGGTCTCAGTGGAAATTACAATGAGTTGAGGAAACGAGAGCTGAGGGTATGAAGGCAGTGAATTGGGAATAGGAAATGTGCAATGAATTATACAAATCAGAGATGTCCCTAAGCTCTTTCAGGTCATCATATGGTAAAGAAAAAAATATATAGAAAGATCTTGTCAGTCAGTGTGATTAGGCAAAAAAAAAAAAAAAGGTGACAAAGGATCTCCTGTGAGGGAAAATGGAAGTTAATATGTATTATATAACAAGGGAGTTCCCTGGCGGTCCAGTGGTTAAGACTCCATGCTTCCACTGCAGGGGGCATGAGTTCGACCACTGGTCAAGGAACTAAGATCAGGCATGCCACGTGGCTCGGCCAAAAAACCAAAAAAAGTATAACAAAAAAGTTCTAAATATAAACTATGCTAATAAGATATTAGTTACAATCTATGACAGGTAAGAGGTAAGTGCAGGGTCAGACCATTGTACTGCTGTGGACTCAAGAGCAATAAAGAGCTGAGATTCTATAAGGAATTTCTGCCATCCTCAATCTATGAGGAAAATGTCAGCTTCTGTGACAAATAAATTCCAAAATTTAAGTCCTGGCATTAACCATGGAGTAGTCAGTGCCATTTCAGGCTAGGCCTGGGATGAGGAAAGACTCTGTTCCATGAGGTTTTTCAGGCACCAAGCTGATGGAGCGCTATCAACTTTGACATGTGTTTCCAATGGTCAGTCTGAGATTTATCTTCATTTCTTTTAGGTAGAGGATTAAAAAAAAAAGGAGAGAGGTTTTTCTAAATCAGCCTATAAATGGTGTCTACAACTTTTACTAGTATTATTGGCTAGAAATCAGTAGTATCATAATTAATTGCAAGGGAGGCTGGGAAATGTTTTTTTTTTTTTTTTTTTTTTTTTTTGCGGTACGGGGGCCTCTCACTGCCGTGGCCTCTCCCGTTGCGGAGCACAGGCTCCGGACGCGCAGGCTCAGCGGCTATGGCTCACGGGCCCAGCCACTCCGCGGCATGTGGGATCTTCCCAGACCGGGGCGTGAACCCGTGTCCCCTGCATCGGCAGGTGGACTCTCAACCACTGCGCCACTAGGAAATGTATTTTTAAGATTGGCACTAAAAGGGGGGCTGAACCATGTGGCCCTGGCTCCCAGAGATTTACCTTAATCCCTTGCCTTCCCTTATGACAGCAATCACCAAACTAGCCTCAGGCAAGTAACACTTAGTGCTCTGAACCTAATATGGCCTAATGAGGCTTTCCTAAATTCATCACAGCCCTGTTCCTGGAACATTCAAACAGGGCTTTTCTAGAGGCTAGGATACTATTTACAGACATAAACACAGCATGCCTTAAATCTAGATAATCTGATTTGCAAGATGTTACTCTCTGGGGTCCTAGAGTCAGCTCATCCTCTACCGACCCAATAGGAGGAAGTCCCTTGCCTGGTTTCCACCCTTTTAGTCCTAAGATCACCTTCACATCGTAGGTGCTGTCTTTTTTTTTTTTTAATTGCAATTGAAAATTACATACAGGAACATGCATTTTGCATAAGGATACAGTTTTATGAACCTTTATGAAGTGAACAGACCCATTTAATCAGCCCCCAAGACCAAGAAAAAGAACATTTCAGCACCTCGGAAGCACCCCCATTCTATTTCTGTTACTATTGCCTTCCCTCCAGGGTCACAGAGGTGTCCTAACTTCTAATATGGATTAATTTTGCATGTCTTTGAACTTCATAAAAATGGAATTATATGTATGCATTCTTTTATGCCTGGCTTCTTTCAATGAGCACCAAATTTGTAAGATTCGTGCATTTTGTTGTTAAAATTATAACTTGTTTGGTCTCAGTGCTGTAGAATATTCCATTGTATGAATTTACCACAATTTATCTATTGAACTTTGATAGACACTTTGGTTGTTTACAGTTTGGGCCTTTATGCATAGAGTTGTTAAAACATTCTAGTAGATGTCTTTTGGTGAACAGATATACCCAGGAGTAGAATTTGCTGAGATACGTGTGTGGTTAGACTTAGTAGACATAGCCAGAGTTTTCAAAAGTGGTTGTATCAATCTACATGGTTGTATCAATCTACATTCCCACCAGCAGTGATTGAGAGTTCCAGATGTTCCATATATTCACCAATAATTGAATCTTCTCTTTTTCATTTTAGCTATCCTAGTATGAGGTGGCATCAAACTATGGTTTAAAATTGCATTTCTTTTAAAAAAATTTTTTTTAAATTTATTTCTTTTTGGCTGTGTTGGGTCTTTGTTGCGGTGCGGGCTTTCTCTAGTTGCGGTGAGTGGGGGCTACTCTTCGTTGTGGTACTCGGACTTCTCATTGCGGTGGCTTTTCTTGTTGTGGAGCTCGGGCTCTAGGCACGTGGGCTTCAGTAGTTGTGGTTGACGGGTTCTAGGGTGCAGGCTCAGTAGCTGTGGCACACGGGCTTAGTTGCTCCGCAGTATGTGGGATCTTCCTGAACCAGGGCTGGAACCTGTGTCCCTTGCATTGGCAGACATATTCTTAACCCCTGCACCACCAGGGAAATTGCATTTCTATGATGATTAATGAAGTTGTGTCTTTTTCATATATTTATTAGCCATTTGGAAATCCTTTTATGTGAGGTACCTGTTCCAAGTCTTTTGCCCACTTTCTATTGTTTCCTGGATTTTGTTAAAGTAGTAATTTGTAGGAGTTTAAAATATATATGTTGGATATGAGTTGTTTATAGGATATATGTATTACAAATATCTCTCACTGTACAGCTTGCCTTTTCACTCTCTTAATGGTGTCTTTTGATGAACAGAAGCTCTTAACATTATTGTGTCCAGTGTATCATTTTCTTCTTTTATGGGTACCACTTTTCTGTCCTGTCAAAAAATCTGTGTCTGCCCTCAAGTCATGGAGATATTATGCTATGTTTTCTTTCTAAAACATTATTTTTCCTTTCACACTTAGATCTACAATCTACCTAGAATTGCTATTTGTGTGAGATGTGAGAAAAGGATCAATATTCTTTTTTTTTCCTATGTGGCCCAGCACTATTTATTAAAAAGAAAAAAAAATTCTTTCTCCACTTCACTGCAGTGTCACCTGTGTCATAAGTCAAGCAATCAGGGAGTTCCCTGGCGGTCCAGTGGTTAGGACTCCATGCCCTACTGCAGGGGGCACGGGTTCGATCCCTGGTCAGGAACTAATATCCCACAAGCCTAGCAGCCAAAAAAAAAAAAAAAAGTCAAGCTATCATGTTTAAGTCTGTTTCTGGACTCTCTATTCTGTTCCATTGATCTATTTGTCTATCCTCGTGCCAAAATCACAAAGTAAACCTCCTAGGATTTTGATGGGCATTGTATTAAATTTATAAGTCAGCTTGGGAGATATGACAGCTTAACAATAATGATTATTCCAATCCAAAACACGGTAAATCTCTGTGTGTCAGCTTAACACTTATTAGCTAGGTACACATTACTGAACATCTACACTCTGTAGAGTGTAGAAAAAAAGCTATCCTTCTCTTCCTGGATCCCAAGGGCCTTCTTCACAATTTCCGTTTCCTGGTTTTCTCTTATATTCCTGAGTGATTGACACTTAAAATGATTTCACACTTTTGTAGGCCTCAATGTGGTAACAACATAAGAATACAATACAATAACCCGAACAGTGAAGGCCCTATACAGTAGGGACAGAGGAGGAGGGTTGTTTTCTCGGAGCATTTAATATCCTTTATTGTTAATTCATTAAGAAAACATTAAAAATGAAAAGTGGAAAGCAATATTTTTCCCTCTTCAAAAACCACGCTGTGTGCCCTTGGGTTACTGTATGCAGTTCTGGTTACCACACCTCAAAAACTGAAATAATAGAGCTGAAGAAAGCCCAAATAAGGGTATCTATACTAGCCAAAGGGAAAGAGGGACTTCCCTGTGGAGATACATCCAAACAAAACAAAAAGCCCTTCAGATAAAAAGGGACTTAACTGCAGTCCGTGCTATCAGAGTGTACAGATTAGGTGTAACATGTTTCGCACTACCTCATTGATACTTTTAAAAGGTAAATTGAAGGCAAATACTGGTAAAAGAAAACCTTTGCCCAGCAAAAAGGATCACATGAAAATGAGTAGATGATGATTTCTTTAAAGGAAGAGGCTATTAAGGGACCCCAAGGCTACTGGTAGGTACATTCTTTTTTATTTTAGCACTTTATTTTTATTTTTTTTAATTTAATTTTATTTATTTTTTTATACAGCAGATTCTTATTAGTCATCAATTTAATACACATCAGTGTATACATGTCAATCCCAATCGCCCAATTCATCTCACCACCACCCCCACCGCCCCGCTGCTTTCCCCCCTTGGTGTCCATACGTTTGTTCTCTACATCTGTGTCTCTATTTCTGCCCTGCAAACTGGTTCATCTGTACTATTTTTCTACGTTCCACATATATGCGTTAATATACGATATTTGTTTTTCTCTTTCTGACTTACTTCACTCTGTATGACAGTCTCTAGATCAATCCACGTCTTCTTTCTCCATTCGTCTGTCAATGAGCATTTAGGTTGCTTCCATGACCTGGCTATTGTAAACAGTGCTGCAACAAACATGGGGTGCATGTGTCTTTTTGAATTATGGTTTTGTCTGGGTATATGCCCAGTAGTGGGATTGCTGGGTCATATGGTAATTCTATTTTTAGTTCTTTAAGGAACCTCCATACTGTTCTCCATAGTGGCTGTATCAATTTACATTCCCACCAACAGTGCAAGAGGGTTCCCTTTTCTCCACACCCTCTCCAGCATTTGTTGTTTGTAGATTTTCTGATGATGCCCATTCTACCTGGTGTGAGGTGATACCTCACTGTAGTTTTGACTTGCATTTCTCTAATAATTAGTGATGTTGAGCAGCTTTTCATGTGCTTCTTGGCCATCTGCATGTCTTCTTTGGAGAAATGTCTATTTAGGTCTTCTGCCCATTTTTGGATTGGGTTGCTTGTTTTTTTACTATTGAACTGCATGAACTGTTTATATATTTTGGAGATTAATCCTTTGTCCTTTGATTCATTTGCAAATATTTTTTCCCATTCTGAGGGTTGTCTTTTTGTCTTGTTTATGGTTTCCTTTTCTGTGCAAAAGCTTTGAAGTTTCATTAAGTCCCATTTGCTTATTTTTGTTTTTATTTCCATTACCCTAGGAGGTAGATCCAAAAAGATCTTGCTGTGATTTATGTCAAAGAGTGTTCTTCCTATGTTTTTGTCTAAGAGTTTTATAGTGTCCAGTCTTACATTTAGGTCTCTAATCCATTTTGAGTTTATTTTTGTGTATGGTGTAGGGAGTGTTCTAATTTCATTCTTTTATGTGTAGTTGTCCAGTTTTCCCAGCACCACGTATTGAAGAGGCTGTCTTATCTCCATTGTACATCCTTGCCTCCTTTGTCATAGATTAGTTGACCATAGGTGTGTGGGTTTATCTCTGGGCTTTCTATCTTGTTCCATTGATGTATGTTTCTGTTTTTATTCCAGTACCATATTATCTTGATTACTGTAGGTTTATAGTATAGTCTGAAGTCAGAGAGTCTGATTCCTCCAGCTCCATTTTTTCCCCTCAAGACTACTTTGGATATTCGGGGTCTTTTGTTTTTCCATACAAATTTTAAGATTTTCTTCTTCTAGTTCTGTAAAAAATGCCATTGGTAATTTGATAGGGATTGCATTGAATCTGTAGATTGCTTTGGGTAGTATAGCCATTTTCAAAATATTGATTCTTCCAATCCAAGAACATGGTATATCTCTCCATCTGTTGGTATCATCTTGAATTTCTTTCATCAGTGTCTTATAGCTTTCTGCATACAGGTCTTTTGTCTCCCTAGGTAGGTTTATTCCTAGGTATTTTATTCTTTTTGTTACAATAGTAAATGGGAGTGTTTCCTTAATTTCTCTTTCAGATTTTTCATCATTAGTGTATTGGAATGCAAGAGATTTCTGTGCATTAATTTGTATCCTGCAACTTTACCAAATTCATTGGTTAGCTCTAGTAGTTTTCTGGTGGCATCTTTAGGATTCTCTATGTATAGTATCATGTCATCTGCAAACAGTGACACTTTTACTTCTTCTTTTCCAATTTGTATTCCTTTTATTACTTTTTCTACTCTGATTGCAATGGCTAGGACTTCCAAAGCTATGTTGAATTATAATGGTGAGAGTGGATATCCTTGCCTTGTTCCTGATCTTAGAGGAAATGCTTTCAGATTTTCACCATTGAGAATTATGTTTGCTGTGGGTTTGTTGTATATGGCCTTTATTATGCTGAGGTAGGTTCCCTCTATGCCCACTTCCTGGAGAGTTTTTATCATAAATGGGTGTTGAATTTTGTCAAAAGCTTTTTCTGCATCTATTGAGATGATCATATGGTTTTTATTCTTCAATTTGTTAATATGGTGTATCACATTGATTGATTTGCATGTATTGAAGAATTCTTGCATCCCTGGGATAAATCCCACTTGATCATGGTGTACGATCCTTTTAATGTGTTGTTGGATTCTGTTTGCTAGTATTTGGTTGAGGATTTTTGCATCTATATTCATCAGTGATATTGGTCTGTAATTTTTTTTTGTAGTATCTTTGTCTGGTTTTGGTATCAGAGTGATGGTGGCCTCATAGAATGAGTTTGGGAGTATTCCTTCCTCTGCAATTTTTTGGAAGGGTTTGAAAAGGGTGCATGTTAGCTCTTCTCTAAATGTTTGATAGAATTCACCTGTGAAGCCATCTGGTCCTGGACTTTTGTTTGTTGGAAGATTTTTAATCACAGTTTCCATTTCATTACTTGTGATTGGTATGTTCGTATTTTCTATTTCTTCCTGGTTCAGTCTTGGAAGGTTATACCTTTCTGAGAATTTGTCCATTTATTCCAGGTTGTCCATTTTATTGGCATACAATTGCTTGTAGTAGTCTCTTAGGGTGCTTTGTATTTCTGTGGTGTCTGTTGTAACTTCTCCTTTTTCATTTCTAATTTTACTGATTTGAGTCCTCTCCCTCTTTTTCTTGATGAGTCTGGCTTATGGTTTATCAATTTTGTTTATGTTCTCAAAGAACCAGCTTTTAGTTTTATTGATCTTTGTTATTGTTTTCTTTTTTTCTATTTCATTTATTTCTGCTCTGATCTTTATGATTTCTTTCCTTCTGCTAACTTTGGGTTTTGTTTGTTTTTCTTTCTCTACTTCTTTTAGGTGTAAGGTTAGATTGTGTATTTGAGATTTTTCTTGTTTCTTGAGGTAGGCTTGTATAGCTATAAACTTCCCTCTTAGAACTGCTTTTGCTGCATCCCATAGGTTTTCGATCGTCATGTTTTCATTGTCATTTGTCTCTAGGTATTTTTTGATTTCCTCTTTGATTTTTTCAGTGATCTCTTGGTTATTTAGTAACGTATTGTTTAGCCTCCAATGTGTTTGTGTTTTTTACGTTTTTTTACCTGTAATTCATTTCTAATCTCATAGTGTTGTGGTCAGAAAAGAGGCTTGATATGATTTCAATTGTCTTAAATTTACTGAGGCTTGATTTGTGACCCAAGATGTGATCTATCCTGGAGAATGTTCCGTGCGCACTTGAGAAGAAAGTGTAATCTGCTGTTTTTGGATGGAATGTCCTATAAATATCAATTAAATCTATCTGGTCCATTGTGTCATTTAAAGCTTCTGTTTCCTTTTTTATTTTCATTTTGGATGATCTGTCCATTGGTGCAAATGAGGTGTTAAAGTTCCCCACTACTATTGTGTTACTGTCGATTTCCTCTTTTGTAGCTGTTAGCAGTTGCCTTATGTATTGAGGTGCTCCTATGTTGGGTGCATATAAGACTATAATTGTTATATCTTCTTCTTGGATTGATCCCTTGATCATTATGCAGTGTCCTTCCTTGTCTCTTGTAACATTCTTCATTTTAAAGTCTATTTTATCTGATATGAGTATTGCTACTCCAGCTTTCTTTTGATTTCCACTTGCATGGAATATCTTTTTCCATTCCCTCACTTTCAGTCTGTATGTGTCCCTAGGTATGAAGTGGGTCTCTTTTAGACAGCATATATATGGGTCTTGTTTATGTATCCATTCAGCAAGCCTGTGTCTTTTGGTTGGAGCATTTAATCCATTCACGTTTAAGGTAATTATCGATATGTATGTTCGTATTCCCATTTTCTTAATTGTTTTGGGTTTGTTTTTGTAGGTCCTTTTCTTCTCTTGTGTTTCCCACTTAGAGAAGTTCCTTGGGCATTTGTTGTAGAGCTGGTTTGGTGGTGTTGAATTCTCTTAGCTTTTGCTTGTCTGTAAAGCTTTTGATTTCTCCATCGAATCTGAATGAGATCCTTGCTGGGTAGAGTAATCTTGGTTGTAGGTTCTTCCCTTTCATCACTTTAAGTATATCATGCCACTCCCTTCTGGCTTGTAGAGTTTCTGCCAAGAAATCAGCCGTTAACCTTATGGGAGTTCCCTTGTAGGTTATTTGTCATTTTTCCCTTGCTGCTTTCAATAATTTTTCTTTGCCTTTAATTTTTGCCAGTTTGATTATTATGTGTCTCGGCATGTTTCTCCTTGGGTTTATCCTGTATGGGACTCTCTGCACTTCCTGGACTTGGGTGGCTATTTCCTTTCCCATGTTAGGGAAGTTTTCAATTATAATCTCTTCAAATATTTTCTCGGGTCCTTTCTCTCTCTCTTCTCCTTCTGGGACCCCTATAATGCATACGTTGTTGCGTTTCATGTTGTCCCAGAGGTCTCTTAGGCTGTCTTCATTTCTTTTCATTCTTTTTTCTTTATTCTGTTCCCAACCATGAATTCCACTATTCTGTCTTCCAGGTCACTTATCCGTTCTTCTGCCTCAGTTATTCTGCTATTGATTCCTTCTAGTGTAGTTTTCATTTCAGTTATTGTATTGTTCACCTCTGCTTCTTTGTTCTTTAATTCTTCTAAGTCTTTGTTAAACATTTCTTGCATCTTCTCGACCTTTGCCTCTATTCTTTTTCCGAGGTCCTGGATCATCTTCACTGTCATTATTCTGAATTCTTTTTCTGGAAGGTTGCCTATCTCCACATCATTTAGTTGTTTTTATAGTGGGGTTTTATCTTGTTCCTCCATCTGGTACATAGCCCTCTGCCTTTTCATCTTGTCTATCTTTCTGTGAATGTGGTTTTTGTACCACAGGCTGCAGGATTGTAGTTCTTCTTGCTTCTGCTGTCTGCCCTCTGGTGGATGAGCCTATCTAAGAGGCTTGTGCAAATTTCCTGATGGGAGGGACTGGTGGTGGGTAGAGCTGACTGTTGCTCTGGTGGGTAGAGCTCAGTAAAACTTTAATCCACTTGACTGCTGATGGGTGGGGCTGGGTACCCTCCCTGTTGGTTGTTTGGCCTGAGGCAACCCAACAGTCGAGCCTACCTGGGCTCTTTGGTGGGGCTAATGGCAGACTCTGGGAGGGCTCATGCCAAGGAGTACTTCCCAGAACTTCTGCTGCCAGTGTCCTTGTCCCCACGGTGAGCCATAGCCACCCCCACCTCTGCAGGAGACCCTCCAACACTAGCAGGTAGGTCTGGTTCAGTCTCCCCTAGGGTCACTGCTCCTTCTCCTGGGTCCCGATGCGCACACTACTCTGTGTGTGCCCTCCAAGAGTGGAGTCTCTGTTTCCCCCAGTCCTATCGAAGTCCTGCAATCAAATCCCACTAGCCTTCAAAGTCTGATCCTCTAGGAATTCCTCCTCCCATTGCCGGACCCTCAGGTTGGGAAGCCTGACGTGGGGCTCAGAACCTTCACTCCAGTAGGTGAACTTCTGTGGTATAAGTGTTCTCCAGTTTGTGAGTCACCCACCCAGCAGTTATGGGATTTGATTTTACTGTGATTGCACCCCTCCTACCATCTCACTGTGGCTTCTCCTTTGTCTTTGGATGTGGGGTGTCTTTTTTTGGTGAGTTCCAGTGTCTTCCTGTCAATGATTGTCCAGCAGCTAGTTGTGATTCTGATGTTCTTGCAAGAGGGAGTGAGAGCACATCCTTCTACTCCACCATCTTTGTTCCAATCGGTTCTGGAGGCTGAAGTTCAAGATCAAGATGCTAGTAGAGCTGGTTTCTTCAGAAGAAAGAGTAGACTTTCTTCTGAAGTCTTTCTTCTTGGCTACCTTCTCTTTGTGTGTTCACTTGGTGTTCCCTTGGCACCTGTGCAACCTTGGTGTCTCTTCGGTACAGTCTTATATTTTAAAGCTTGACATTCTTTGATATCACCGCAGGTCAAAATCCTACTTGATGAGGGCCACCTACGTGATCCGGTACGGCCGTTTAAATTGATAGGGACGTCTTGCTGCGAGGTCAATTTCCTTTTGTTCAGCCTCCAGCGGGAACAGAGACTTTCTACATAATGATGCGTCAGAGACTTGAGGACAATGATTAAGTTAATTGTTTCTCAAGGTTGAATAGTCCCAGTCCCTTTTATTTGCACTGTTAGCCATTTCCTCACTTCTGTGTCCTGCTTTGGCACCTGTCCCAGTTCTCTGTGTCCCTTGAAAGTTGTGGGACCCTGAACTTAAAAGCAACTCCGATTTTGGCGCGAGTTTTGGGAACCAGTGTTTGCTCAGCGAAAAAGCTTTCTTTGTCAGCTTCTGAAAAAGACTGCTCCCTCCACTCTGAACATACCTACATACATCCCTATGACTCATGGGCAGGCCCTGTTCACAGGCATCCACCTAGAAGAGGGTGAGCCCCAGGGCAATCCACATGCTGTAGCTTCTCCAATGTTTTTATCCAGAAGAATCAAGTTTAAATTGGTAGAAAGAGGGGCTTCTCTGGCGGTCTTGTGGTTAGGACTCCATACTTCTAATGCAGGGGGTCACGGGTTCGACCCCTGGTTGGGGAACTAAGATCCCACATGCTGCGTGGTGTGGTCTAAATAAATAAAAATTGGTAGAAAGAGCTGACTTGAAGGGGAAAAGACATCACAAAAGCACTAGAAGGACCTTGTATGGGATGCAAGACAGTGGATGCTGGGGAAACTCAGGGAGGGCCAGAGAAGACAGAAGTGGGGAGGAGAATCCCTTCCACTTTTTCTTGGGGCCGGGACTGTCACAGTCCAGCCTCCAGGAGGGAGGAAAGGGGAACCTCAGTGTTTGGGGTTGCTAAACCTCAGGATGGCTCTGCTTATATCAATCTCATGTGCCAACCCCACTGCTTCAGACTGGGTCCTGAGGAAGTGGGGTAGATGTGCCCACCCTGGCCTTTAATGAAGCTCAGTGATTTTTTTTCAGGGTCACCTCAAGTCACACACACCAAACCCTATTTGCCTATTCAGGGAAATTTGAAAGCTTGTGTTTCTTAATCAAAGCAAGCATGGGACCTAGCAGATGCGAGGCAGGAAATCCCATCTAAATTATCACAGAAACTAAGAGCTGGAGAAATCTTAAGGATCATGTAGCCAAACGATTTCAGCCTGATACACAGAGCCATAAGGATTCCTAGCAGCATCCCAAGGTATTGGGGAGGACAGGGCTCTGGTCCTAACCACCTCTTTGACCAAATCAGGTGAACTAGAACTAAATTTCATTTCTTTTCAATTTCTATAAGGTTTTGCGGGAACAAAAATACCTTAAATTAAAAAAAATTGAAAATAGTTGATTTTGTCCATTCTAACTCCTGCCAGTTGAGACTCCTCTTAGTAACAAGTATGTAATATTCATACATATGGTGGCTTTCATCATTCAAGTAGTCTCTTCCATGCTTAACGTTTTATGATTGTAACATCCTTGACAGGTGATGGATTATAGAATGCCAGGGTGGAGAAGGCCCCTAGAGATCATCTGGTCCCACGACCTCACTATTCAGAGGAGGAAATGCAAGCACAGAGAGGTGAAAGAACAGTCAATTGGCCTTTCCTTGACCACTTCCAAAGATGATGAGCTCATTACTTAACAATGCATTTGCTCCCAAAATGGACTGGATATGTTTTCAAATTAAATTTGCTTCGATCTCCACAACTAGCCTTTTAGTTCCATTGCCTCCTGGTTTGGTCTGGGTCCTCGAGGTACAAGGAGAGGAATAGGGGCTGGAAAGGTACAGCTCACCTTCCCCAAATCTACACTGCAGCAGTAGCAGAGTGGGAAACAGGGGTGAGAAAGACGGAGGGAACTTCAGAGGCAATGACAGTCAAAGGAAGAAGCTGGGGGTGCAGAGGAACAGAGAACCTGACATGTATGTGTCTATTCAGCTAAACTCAGCCCTGTTCCTAGCTGACATCCTCTCCAGAAGACCCCTCCCTCAGGTGGCTGTATTGCTCTGCAAGGCCAGGTGCAAGGCCAACGAGCAGCATCTGTTCAGGCCCCAAAGTTCCTAAGAGATCTCTGAAATGTGAGATGTGTCTCTGGATGGGGCTGCCATTGGACAAGATGGTAAAATCCCAGAACTAACTACAGGACTGGAACAAACCATAAGACCACCTCGTTACCACTCATTTGGCCTGTGGGAAATCTGAGCCCTGAACAGATAAGCAACTTCTCCCAGGTCCTAAGTCAACAATAGGGCCCAGACCTCTGATGCTCACTCCTGTGTTCTCTCCCCCACACCACAGTCACTGACATACGTATCGTGCTTTTGCACTGTGAACTGGATAAGACACTTGCTCTTGTTATCGTTGTCATTCTTATTTTCTAAAGGAGAAGAGTGAGGCCTAGAAGGATGACTTGCCCAAATTCTCACAGCCAGTAAGCAGTGGAGCCCAATCTTACAAGGTCTTCTGACTCCAAGCTCTTTGCTTGACCTGTCCCAAATCCCTCTTCCATAGGGGATGCAAATTGGGCTGGAGTTGGGTGAATTTCCAGGACTGTTCTGCCCTGGGCCAGGCCTAGTATGATGCTACGTGCAGCTGGGGCAAGGATAGGGGAGGCTCTTGGTATGACCGGAGAGTTGTCCAGTTGTCCTCAGGCCCCTAAACTTGCCCTTTACTGGCACTGTCTCATGACACCTTCCTTTCTTTGGGAATCTACATGTCCATGCTTTCTCCATCCCCCACTCTCCCAATGCCCAATTAAGGAGAAAATCTGACAAATTCATTCTGAGGTCTAATGACCTATAAGTTTCAGGGGGTAGGGGTGTTTGTCAGTTTTGCTCACTGATATATCCTGGGGACATAGAACAGTGTCTGGTACATGGGAAGTCTCAATACATATTTCCATAAATGGGCCACATAAGGTATGGGTTACCTGGAATCTTCCTCAAGAGGAAGGCAATAGGGAAAACTGCCAGAGGCAGAGGTCCAGATTGAAGAAGGATTGAGGGCAAAGGGATGTGTGTGAGGGATGACAGGGGAGCAGAGGGGTCAGAGCTACAGTCGAAGGGTAAGAAGGAAGGACTGACAGGGAGTGAAGGGTCCAGAAAGGTGAGGCATGGAGAGACCAGAGGACTCGAAGATGGGACTGAGGTTAGGAGCCAGGGCCTGACGCTGCCCTCACCTCGTGGGTCTCTGTTCACAGAGCCCCTGGAGGGGGTGAACATCACCAGCCCGGTGCGCCTGATCCATGGCACAGTGGGGAAGGCGGCCCTGCTTTCTGTGCAGTACAGTAGCACCAGCAGTGACAAACCCGTTGTCAAGTGGCAGCTGAAGCGGGACAAGCCAGTGACCGTGGTTCAGTCCATCGGCACAGAGGTCATTGGTACCCTGCGGCCCGACTATCGAGACCGCATCCGCCTCTTTGAAAACGGCTCCCTGCTTCTCAGCGACCTGCAGCTGGCCGACGAGGGCACCTATGAGGTTGAGATCTCTATCACCGATGACACCTTCACTGGGGAGAAGACCATCAACCTCACTGTAGACGGTAAAGTCTCTGGCAGGGAAGGAGGCAGGACTGGTAACTGGGACTGGGGCCATGTCCACCCAGTACATTAGCTAGACCCCAAGAAAACCCACACAAAAGCCGCTTGGGAGTGAGCCAACGGGAATGTTAGAGGTTGGCAGATAGGCCATAGCTAACACGTATACAGCGCTTACTACGTGCCAGAAACAACTGTAAGTTCTTTGCGTATATTGACTCATGTAATGCTCATAATAATCTAGGGATAGTTAATATCACGGACCCCATTTTGCAGATGAGGAAACTGGGGCATAAGTTCAGGCAGCTAGTAACTGGTAGAGCCAATATTTGAACCTATTTTGACCTAAGCTTAGCCCAACTAAAATATCTTCCAGGCTGGGTCAGTTTAAGACATCTTGGAAAGGTATTTGGGAAGAAGGGAAGGGAAGGTCCATGAGGGCAGGGACCATAGCTGTCTTGTTCAGCATTGTACTCCCTGTGCTCAGTATGTGCTCAATAAATAGTGGGTAAATAAATGAGTGGATGTATGGATGGATGGGTGGATGGATGGTGGTAAAGAGCTGGAGTGATGATCTCTGAAGACCGCAGACTGAGTTGGAAGGTAGGCAGTTAAGAAGGGGAAGGGAGATGCTTTTTGGCCTGTGGCTCACAGGCTCCTCCCACCCCCGGGCTCAGTGCCCATTTCGAGGCCCCAGGTGTTAGTGGCTTCGACCACGGTGCTGGAGCTCAGCGAGGCCTTTACCCTCAACTGCTCGCACGAGAATGGCACCAAGCCCAGCTACACATGGCTGAAGGACGGCAAGCCCCTCCTCAACGACTCGCGGATGCTCCTGTCCCCCGACCAAAAGGTGCTCACCATCAGCCGCGTGCTCATGGAGGACGACGACCTGTACAGCTGTGTGGTGGAGAACCCCATCAGCCAGGGCCGCAGCCTGCCCGTCAAGATCACTGTGTACAGTGAGTCTCCTGCTGCCCTCCCTTGGGACTCAAAGCCCTGAGAGGCAGGGGCCCATGAGAGGCTAAGGACATCCCAGACAGAGTGAGAGAGGCAGAGGTGGGCCAGCTTTCCCTGGAGGACAGCCACAGGTAGGAAGTGAGCTCTGGGCGAGGTCCACCACTGGCCAGCCATGCTGCCTGGGGTCCCTTTTCTATTTCTTCGGCCGTAGGAAGCTCTCCTCACCACACCCCGTGCCCCTTCTGAAGTCTCTCCCACCTCTCTGCCTCTCTCTCCCTAGGAAGAAGCTCGCTCTACATAATCTTGTCCACAGGAGGCATCTTCCTCCTTGTGACCTTGGTGACAGTCTGTGCCTGCTGGAAACCCTCCAAAAAGTCTGGGTAACTCTCCAAGTTCCTCTCCCTGAGCACCTGAATCCTTCAACCCATTCCAGCCCCAAGCTCTGTTCTTTCCTTTAAACGCCTTTCCTCCCAGGGCCCCGCACCTCTTCCCAGGAGATCCATCTTACCACTGCATGTGTTGTATATGGAACCACATCCTGTGCTCACAACCCTAACAACCCCAGCACGATGAATACTGGTTTCACTTGCACGGCACCTTTTGTGAGCCAGGCACTGTGTTTGTGGTTAGGGTGTTACCTTTAAATGTGATTATCTGCAGTTTACAGACAACGACCCAGAGACTCAGATTAGTTAAATGACTAGCCCACAGTCACAATGCTAGGGACAGACTCAGGATGCAAACCTAGATGGGACGCATCCCAAAGCTCTGGACTTCTCCCCCTCCCACCGCACTCAGCCCGTCTTCCTGTTACAAGGCCTCGTTTATGGTCAGCAGATCCCCCCTGTGTCCTCACCCCCAGAACTTCTCCTGCTCACACTCGACAGCTCTGTCCACAGGGTGCTGGGTTGATTTGCAGGAAGAAGAGGAAGCTGGAGAAGCAAAACTCCCTGGAATATATGGATCAGAATGATGACCGCCTGAAAGCAGAAGGTGAGCTCCCAGCCACACACTCACCCGTCCCATCCGCACTCAGATCAGTGAGCTGCTGGGAAAAGGCCGAAATGGGCGACAAGGAAGCCAGCTCTGCAGGGACCCTTCCTGCATCAACTGCACGAAGGCTGCAGAGCAGGGAGAGGAGCAGCCAAGGTAGGATCTCAGGTATTCCGGACCCTTTGGTGGAGGCTGGCTTCCCGATGGCCTTAACTGGCCATCGGGAAGCAAAGAGTGCAGGTGCTGGCTGGTGGAAAGGGTTCCGTACCTCGGCCAGCCACCCCATTCTTTGCTCCGTGCAGCAGACACCCTCCCACGAAGTGGAGAGCAGGAGCGGAAGAACCCCATGGCACTCTACATCCTGAAGGACAAGGTAAGCAGCTTCGGGCTGGGTGCCCCACAAACGCTCCAACAGCCCCTACCATGTTCTGGTATTACATAGCCATACCAAATTGATATACCTTTCTAGGACTCAGAATAACCCTGAGAAATATTTGTGTCATTCCCACTTTAGCGATGAGAAAAATAAGGCTGACAGGGTGAAATGACTTGCCCAGGATCAAACAAGTAAATCAGTGGCAAATCTAGGCTTCAAACCCAGGTCTCTGGACACTGTCTCCGGTGATTTCCCTACTATTCCGTAACCAACTCTGTCCCACGCTGTCCAAGGCAGGTGGAAGGCGCAGAGTAAGTGGACAAAGGACTCAAACTAATGCATTTCAACATTTAATGAGCACCTATTATGTGCCAGGCACCACGCTAAGTGTCCTGTGTTGCAAGCAAAAACAGACCTACGCCTGCAGCCCTCCAGGCAGTCGGAGTGTGGAGGGAACTATGTCCCCTCCACCTCGGTATTCCCAGCGCCCTGGAACAGCAGGCGCGCTCCCAGCCCTGGCCGGCTGTCCGCTGACCCCTCGCGGCACGTGTCCTTGCAGGACTCCCCGGAACCCGAGGAGAACCCCGCCCCAGAGCCTCGGAGCGCGACGGAGCCCGGTCCGCCCGGCTACTCCGTGTCGCCGGCCGTGCCGGGCCGCTCGCCGGGGCTGCCCAGCCGCTCTGCCCGCCGCTACCCGCGCTCTCCAGCGCGCTCCCCCGCCACGGGCCGGACGCACACGTCGCCGCCCCGGCCCCCGAGCTCGCCCGGGCGCTCGCGCAGCGCCTCGCGCACACTGCGGACTGCGGGCGGCGTGCACCTGATCTGCGAGCAAGACGAGGCCGGCGCGGTGGAGATCAGCGCCTGAGCCTCCTCGGGACCCCCCGGGAGGCGCCCGCGCACTGCTGCCCGCGGCCCGGGGGAGGGCAGGGCATCTGGGCAGCAGCCCGCCAGGGGCGAGGGGCGAGGGGCGAGGGGCTAAGGCAGAGGGGAGATGGAGGTCCTCACCCGGCGCTAGGGTTCCGGCGCGTGGACGATTGTGAGCATGCGCAGATGGGGGCACGCGGCGGGAAGGCGGAGGGTGGATCAGATGGTGAAACCGGATTACGTTTGCTCCCGGCTCTTTGGTTGTGTTCTCAGTGGGTATGGGTTGTGCCCTTTTAGGACCATATAGATTATTAAATTTACGGCCCAATCCCCGGAGGGGCTTATGGAAACTAACATCAGTAACCTAACCCCCTTGACTATCCTATGCCCTTCCTAGGGCGCACTCACGCTTCCCACCCATTCCCCTTCCCTCCGAACGAACTCCTGGTTCCTGGGGAACTTTTTTGGCAAGCCCAGATCAGAGAGGCCACTTGCCTCAAACGTACAACTGTCCTAAACTAAGGGGAAGTCCGATGCCCTTTACTGGGTGTACACAGCGCTGTTCTGAGCATCCGCCGAATCATTGTGAAGGCAGTACCTTGGAGCACCCTTCTCAGGCATATGGTACCTCGGTACCTACCAGTTGGTGAAGGAGGAGCTCAAGGACAATACATTCTGTTGCCCCGCTAGCTACCGGGGTTCTAGCAAGAGCAAAGGATTCAAGCCTCCCACGCTTGGCCTCCTCCCAAAGCCTCCCTCAGTGGCGTGCCCGGCATTCTTTCCGTCTTTTCCGTCTCTGTTCCATAGAGAAGGGGCTTCTCACGCATTCTTCAGGCCCAGAAGGCTAGATCAAGTGAAGCTCTGTCTTTTGACCCCTCATACCTGTGGCTTCTCCCTGGCTTTGTACAAAACAAGCCTTTCAAACAATCATTATCCCCCCGAAAGTTGTTGGGCTTCCTCCAGCTGTAAGAGGATGAAGTTCGACTCTCCCCAAAAATGGTAGAGGGAGGAGGAGGCTTATTGCTCCCCAGCATGTCTTGGAGACATGATGGAACCTTGGCCTCTGGCTTCTCACCTGCCCCGCTCCCAGATGCTCAGGTCCGAGGAGACAGGACAAGGGCAGACTCCCCAGTCACACAAACAGCAGAATACCGAGAGGCTGGTCCACTGTGTAGGCGGGCCACGCCCATGCCGCCGCCTCTTGAACAGTTTGTAGGAACAGTAATCTACCCTGTGAAGAGAGAGGGCAATTAAAAAGCTGAAAGAGACGAAGTCCCTCGCTGTGTTCTGACCTCTCTCCCCTGATGCCTCTAGTGCATCCCTGGTCCCTCCTTAACTTCCTAAGCCCCTGCTCTGACTCTGCACCATCCCACAGAGCGACTCTCAAGGTCCCTGTTCCCCACCACTCCACACTGGGGCCAGTTTTGTCCCAGCCCCAAGGGCAGCAACATTTCTCGTTGGTCCTCTCTGCTCTTACCTGGACGTCATGCCCCTCCCAGCTCCCTGCCCCTGTGCACTTCTCCAGGCTCCTCGGAGCAGGTGTGCCTTTGCAGCTCCCCTTCCTTAGCCAGAACTGCTCCCCTCACTTCCCCAGGTGCCTCATCTAGAAGGAGATAATGTATGCAGGGGAAAGTTGCTCAGGCAGGTGGAAGATGCAGGACTTGAAGATGGGTACATGCTGGTCAGCCTTGAGAGGCAAGGGTGAAGATTAAGGTGAGATGCCGGCAAGTTGTATTCCAAACCCCGGTTCTGCATCCCTGAGGGGCCGGCTTCCCAGGCTCAAGCCAAATCTGCCTTAAATGGGGTGGGGGGGAGTGGTTTTGTTTTTGTTTCGTTCTGATCTTCATCTTTGTATTACTGGCATCTAGCAGAGTGCCTAGCACTTACTGGATGCTCAATAAACTTTTGATGAAATGAAGTGACAACTTTATTCCACTTAATCAAGGAGAACAAACAAACAGCCTAAAACTACCAGTCATTTCCCTTTTCTCTTTTCTTCTCACATCTCTCCATCATCCTTCACCCTCTCTGGAAATCCCGTATTGTCCATTCCAAAATCATCACTCACTCATTCATTCATTCATTTATTCAGGTGTTCTTTCGTTTATTCAACAAACATGTATTAATCTACCATGATCCGCCCTGTGCCAGACACTGGGGAAACAGCATAACTATGCCATGACCCCTACCAAAGAGAGTCTCGTGGAGGAAGACAGATAAGTAAACAGATTATTACAATACAGTGTGGAAAATGCAACGACAGGTAGATACAGGGTGCCATAGAGGCATGTAAGAGCAGCATCTAACCCAGACTAGGGATCGTCAGCAAAGGTATCTTGGAGGAGAGCAAGCCTGAACTTAGTCTTAGAAAGACTGATTAATCAGATTGGGCGTGGTGGGGGGGAGGATAAAAGGACACATATTCCAGGCAGAAGGAGCAGCATATATAAAAGCTTAGAAGTGTAAGGTGAGTCCTGACTTCTTAGCACTCATAAAATGTGGATTACCCAAGGGCAAATGTTTATATTAGCACTGATGAAAGACCAGACTTGTGCCAGTGGCAAGGTGTGGGAGCTGAACCTGAGACTCCTGGATTAAATTGGTATTGGGCCCCAGCTGGTAGCATCCCAGGCTCCTAAAATAAAAAATACAAATCCTCTCTGGAAAAAAACATCTCCTTAAATTTTCAGAGACTAAGACCAACCAAAGACGAGCTCACAAGGAAAGGTCATTAAACACAGAAGGAGAAAAATCATCATGGATGAAAGTCAGCAAATATAAGAAGCAATAGATTTAGACCCCCAAGGTCTTCAGATACTGAAATGCTCAGATATAAAACATAAAATAATTATGAAATGCTTGAAGTAATACAAGACAAAATTACAAAAATGAACAAGCAACAAGAGACTATCAAAAGTGATCAAATTTGAAAAGGAACAAATAGAACTCATAAATAAAAATATAATTTATTGAAATAAAAATGTAAATGAAAGAGTTTAACAGCACATTAAAAACATCTGAAGAGAGTTTGTTAACTGAAAGTTGTACCTGAAGAAATTATTCAGAATTAGGCATAGACAGACAAGGAGATGAAATATATGAGAAAAGAGATTAAGGGATACAGCATGTAGCATGAAAAGGTCTGACACACATTTCCTCAAGAGCTCAAAGGGGAGAATAGAGAGATGGAGAAGAGACAATATTTTAAGAGTAATGACTGAAGTTTTTGTAGAACTCATGACAAACATAAATATACAGATTCAAGAAGGTTGACACACAAGATATTTTAAAAGGTTTCCACACCTACATAAAATGTAGTAAAACTAGAGTATACCAAAGACAAAGGGAAGATCTTGTATATCCAAAATATACAAAGGACTCTTAAAATTCAACAAGAAGAAAACAACCTGATTAAAATATGGACAAAAGACATGAACAGATACCTCACCAAAGAAGATATACAGATAGCTAATAAGCACATGAAAAGACGCTCCACATCATATGTCATCAAGGAAATGCAATTTAAAACAACAATGAGATACTACTACACACCTATTAGAAGGGCCAAAATCCAAAATACTGACAACACCAACTACTGATAAGGATGTAGAGCAACAAGAATTCTGATTTATTGTAGGTGGGAATACAAAATGGTACACCCACTTTGAAAAAAAGTATGGCAGTTTCTAACAAAAGTAAATATACTCTTACCATATGATCCAGCAATCACACTCCTTGGTATTTACCCAAACAAGTTGAAAACTTATGTCCACACAAAAACCTGCACACAGATGTTTATAGCAGCTTTATCCATAGTTGCTAAAACTTGTAAGCAACCAAGATGTCCTTCAGCAGGTAACTAGATAAACTGTGATACTAATC
Source organism: Hyperoodon ampullatus (assembly GCF_949752795.1). Classification (NCBI taxonomy): domain Eukaryota; kingdom Metazoa; phylum Chordata; class Mammalia; order Artiodactyla; family Ziphiidae; genus Hyperoodon; species Hyperoodon ampullatus. The sequence goes on from NC_136920.1 coordinate 90,486,666, forward strand.
ATCCAGGAAATGCAAATCAAAACCATGTTGAGATATCACCTCACATCAATTAGAATGACTATCAGCAAAAAAAGAAGACATAACAAGTGTTGATGAGGGTGTGGAGAAAAAGGAACCCCAGTGCACTGTTGATGGGAATGTAAATTGGTGCAGCCACTATAAAAATAAGTATGGAGGTTCTTCAAAAAATTAAAAATAGAACTATCATATGACCTAGCAATCCCACTTCTGGGTATATAATCAAAGGCATTGAAATCTAGATCTCTAGAGATATCTGCACTCCCATGTTCATTGCAGTATTACTCACAATAGCCAAGATATGGAAACAACCTAAGTTTCCATATTTATTCATCAATGGATAAATGGATAAAGAAAATGTGGTATACACATACACATTGGAATACTATCCAGCCATGAAAAAGAAGGAAATTCTGCTGTTTGCAACAACTTCGAGGGCATTATGCTGAGTGAAATACATCAGACATAAAAAGACAAATACTGTATGATATTACTTATGTATGGAATTTTGAAAAGACAAACTCAGAGAAACAGAGAGTAGAATGGTACATACCAGGGGTTGAAGGGTAGGGGAATAGGAGATATTGGTCAAAGAGAACAAACTTCCAGTTGTAAAATCAACGAGTTTGGGTATCTAATATACAACATGGTGATTATAGCTAATAATACTGTATCATATACTTGAACGTTGCCAAAACAGTAGATCTGAAATATCCTCTTCACAAAAAAGAAATAGAGGTGGACACTAATACCATGGTGGTCATCATTTTGCAATTTATAAAAGTATCAAGTCAACACGTTGTACACCTTAACTTACACAATGTTCTAGGTCAATTATATCTCAATAAAGCTGGGGAAAAAATAAAATTAAACTGTGGTAGATCCAGAAAATGGAATATTAGTCAGTGTTAAAAAGGAATGAGCTACCAAGCCATGAAAAGACAGGGAGGAAACTTAAATGCATATTACTAAGTGAAAGACACAAATCTGAAAAGGTTATGTATTGTGTGATTCCAATATCTGACATTCTGGAAAATGCAAAACTGTGGAGATTGTTAAAAAAACAATGGTTGCCAGGGGATAGGGGGAGGGGAAAGATGAATAGGCAGAGCACAGAGGATTTTTAGGGCAGTGAAAATACTCTGTATGACACTATAACAGTGGATACATGTCATCATATGTTTGTCTAAACTCATAGAATGTACAAGACCAAAAGTGAACCCTAATGTAAGCTATGAAGTTGGGTGATTATGAGGTGTCAGTGTAGATTCATCGATTGTAACAAATGTATCAATACCACTCTGGTATGGGATGTTGATCATGGAGGAGGCTGTGCCTGTATGGGGACAGGGGGTATACAGGAAACCTCTGTACCTTCCTCTAAATTTTACTGTGAGTCTAAAACTGCTCTCAAAATTCTTTTAATGTAAACCATAATAAAATACTATATATCAAAACATAAAATGCAGCAAAAATGTCACTAAGGGGACAGTTTATCGCTTTAAATGCTTATGTTACAAAAGCAGAATGGCTGCAAATTAAAGAGGAAAGCATTCATCTAAAAGCATTGGAGGACTTCCCTGGAGATCCAGTGGTTAAGACTCCACGCTTCCAATGCCGGGGGCCTGGGTTCTATCCCTGGTCAGGGAACTGGATCCCACATGCATGCCGCAGCTAAAGATCCCACATGCCACAACTAAAGATCCCACATGCAGCAATAAAAATGGCAGTGAAGATCTCACGTGCTGCAGCTAGGACCTGACACAGCCAAATAAATATATATATATATATATTTTTTTTTTTAATTAAAAAAGAAATAAATAAAAGCATTGGAAAAGGAACAACCAAACAAAGCCAAAGAAAGTAGAAATTATGAAATAATAGAAAGACCAGTAAAAATTAGTGAAATAGAGAAAGAAAAATATAGTACAGAGGATCAACTAAACCAAAAGTTATTTCTCTGAAAAGATTATTTTAAAACTAAATCTCTAATGAGACTGATCAAGGAAAAAGAAAAGACATATAAATGTATGAATAAAAAAAGAGAAAATTATTGATTCAGTATAGATGGAAAAGATAATAAAAAGACAATATGGACAAAATTAATTTGAAAACTTAGGAAAAATTCCTAGAAGTGTTTATCTTACCAAAACTTATTTAAAAAGAATTAGGAAGCCTGAATAACTTTGTAACCTTTAAAGAATTTGAATCAGAAAAAGAAATTAAAATCCTCCTACAAAGAAAACATCAGCTCAAAAAACATTTGTAGAATTTAATAATTTTATAAAATAAAACTTTTAAAACATGATAAATAGAGCTTCCCTGGTTGCACAGTGGTTGAGAGTCCGCCTGCCGATGCAGGGGACGCGGGTTCGTGTCCTGGTCCGGGAAGATCCCACATGCCGCGGAGCGGCTGGGCCCGTGAGCCATGGCCGCTGAGCCTGTGCTCCACAACACAGGGAGAGGCCACAACAGTGAGAGGCCCGAGTATGGCAAAAAAAAAAAAAAAAAAAAAAAAAAAAAAACATGATAAATAATGTTTACAAAGACCAACAGCAAACCTCATTTTTAATCATGAAACACTAGACGTATTCCTTTTAAAATGAAGAGGGAAACAAAGATACCCACAATCACTCCTTGTATTCAACATTGTACTTGTAAAGCAAGAAAAAGAAACAGAAGCATATAAAGATGGGAAATTGAAAAACCAAAAATTCATATATATTTAGATGATATAATTTTCTATATAGAAAATTCAAAGGAATCTACAACTATTATAATATCACGAGGTCTCATTTCTTTATTGCTCTGTAGCAAGCCACCCCAAAATTGAATGACTTAAAAGAATAACCATTTTATTCTATCACAATTCTTTGTGTCAGTGGGTTGGGCTGGACCCAGCTAGGCAATTCATTCTCTGGTGCTGCATGAGATCATTTATGTGCCTATATCATCTGGCATCTTGAACTGCAGCTGGACGCCTAAGATGGCCTCACTCACATGTCTGGTGATTAATACTAATTATTAAATTCTACAAATTATTGTAGAATAATTAATAAAATAATAATTTTATTTTATACAGCTCTAGTAATTGAGATTGTCTGGTGTTCATGCAGGATTAGACAAAGAGGCCAGTGAAGCAAGCTATACATATATGGGTATTTGATATGTGACCAAGGAATAATTGCAGGTCACTGGGACCAAGCAATAAGTAGTGCTGGGAAAGCTGGTTACTATCTGGAAGAAAAAGTGTATCCCTACCTCAAGCCATATAAAACAATCATTTAGTGATCAAAGACTTAAATGTGAAGTTCGTATACTTTTAGAAGAAAATATGGGAGAATATTTTCTTACTTTAGAGGAGATTTTCTTCAAAAATAGAAAAAATGCACTAAACATATAAATATTAATAAACATATCTATGGCAAAATTAAGAAGTCTATTACATCATAAAGAAAGAGAAAACATGAGGCCAAACTTCTTCTCACAATGTCTCTAATTCACAGAGAAGTATTTTCCCGAATGTATAAAACTCCTGAGAGTTATTGAGAAAAAGACATATAAGCAATAGAAAAATGAGCTATAGATAGAAACAAATACTTCCCAGAAGAAAAAACAGAAATGGCAAATAATACTTGAAAAGATGCTCAGCTTCATTATTTAATCAGGCAAATGCAAATTAAGACAATAATAATATATTATTTTGCATACTAGATTGTCAAAAATTAAGAAATCCATCAACTCTTCTGAAGATGTGGTTTAAGGTTATTGGGACAACCAAATGATCTGGAAAACAATTTGTCATTAGCATCTGAAGTTGAATATTTGTATGTCCCAAGACACAGAAATTCTACTACTAGGTTTTTTATTCCCTAAAGAAAATCTTAGTTATACTAGGAGATATACAAAATAAAGGTTCAGCACGGTTCATAATAGAAGAAGAAAAAGAACCACTTGATATACTACATAGTAAGGAAATTATCAAAGACACTCTTCTGCAAAGAATCATAGAATTGTACCTGATTCCTGACAGCACCCAATTTAGAGCACAACTCTTCTTCCTAGGACCCTCCTCAATACCTAGTCAAAGTCCAAATCTTATAATAGGTTCTAACACCTTACTGAGGCACCCCATGGTGCGCACTCCCCTTAGCTGCAAGGAGTAATAAACCCAACATGTTAACAACAGGTAAGTTCTGGTGGTCTTTTCTTTGCCTGCAGGGCATTGACAAGCTGAACACAAAGGACAGGAACTGATCTCTTTTTCTTCTTGGACATGTGAGCAGACAGTTAAATACAGATGCCAACAGCTTTCAAAATCTCCACTTGGTCCAATTTCCAATGTTTGGTCTAGATGTGACCCATAGACATTGGTATTGAGGAAGCCAAGAAACCGTGGTGTTGAGAGTGTTAGAGGTGATTTCCACATGGACCCTCAAATTGCCCGTGATGTTGATGGGACCAGGAAGGAGGAAGCAGAAGCAGAGCCAGTCAAGTGGCCTCAGGGCAACTTTCCCTTCGGCTAAGAGGAGATCATTCCTGTCTCCTCTCTCGTCTCAATTTCCCTCCAGCTACTGGCATCGTGGAACACAGAGGAGAGTTTGGAAAATGGGACCAAACAGACTCAAGCAAAGAGGGAAACAAAATTAAGCAAAACAAAATAAAAACAAGAAGACAGAAAGGGCAGGATCTCAAGGCCAAAGAGAGTGCCCTGGGTGGTGAGGGCTGGCCAGCTGTGACTCTGTTGGTCAGTGAGGGTCTATTCCCCTTCCAGAACACTCAAGGGCTACTTAACACATACCTAGTGTTTTCACAGCACTTACATATCCACTATCAACAAACTTCATACAGACTCTTCACAGATAAAGAAGGTGGGGCTTGGAGAAGTTATGTGACTCATTTGAGGTCCCTCTGCCAGTAAGAGGTGGAGCTAGGATCGCAACCTAAGCATAACGGACATCAAATCTCACCTGAATTAGTACTGTTTACCCCACCAGCTTGGCCAGCAGGAGTCCCTGGGCTGCATTTTCAGAAAACACAGAATAAGACTCCAGAGAAACCAGGAGAAAAAAATGTCCTCTGGAGGGCCCTTGAAGAGCACCTAATCTCTCTCCTCTCTCTTCCCTCTTACAAGCAATGAAAGAGTTACTCACAAAAACACAAAACTCTAAAACTAGGGGGTGAAGGAAGATAGTATTTAAACTGGTCACTGGCCGGCACATCCCCAGGGTCCCAGAGCAGAGCTTCCTTGAAATAGTTGGAGGCGTGTCCCATTGACTAACGTCATCCCCATGACTCACGCAGTCAGCTCTTCCTTAGTGTGTGGAAATGAGACAGTCAGGATGCTGATGGGACAGGTTGCTGGAAATGATCACTGTGGTCTCTGAGAACCATCCAGCCATACCTCACTGTTGGGAAGTCCCCTCGGCCATCACTCCACGGATCCCTGAGTGCCCTGGATGCTTGGACTGAGTGAGGAGAAAGAGCCTTATCCTAAGGAACAGCTCAGAATGCTGGGGCCTTCCAATCCCCATCAGTTCTTAGAACTTGGGTGTCCAGAGTCTGGGAATGGAAAGAGGCTGTGCCAACGGCATGTCCAGGGGTGAGTCACGTAACTGTGGGGCGAGGGCTCCGCCCCAGCTGCTGCAGCCTCCAGGCTCCATTCCTGCAGTACAGCACTGGCGCCTCTCCTCGCTGAGTCACCTGCCCGTTCCAACTCATCTGAGGACAGCGCTAGTCATGAATCTGAATTCCTTTGAGACTTGCCCTCTTATCCCGCAAAGGAAATTTATACCATCTTTTTGGATTACAGAGATTTGAGTCAAATCAAGCTGCCATCAAATAATTAGCAGAGAACTTGTTTAGTCTCCCCGAGTCCAATGTATAAGCAGAAGAGACTAAAGAGGACTGCTAACAGCGACATTCCTGGGAGCAGGTAGTCAGTCACTGGGTCAGACAGGCCTGGGGGGCTCTGGACCCGGGAAATCCCAAATTGGCTAGATGTGCAGTAAATCCGTCTGTCCCACCACACCCTTTCTTGTTCATCCTTGGCTGACTTCAGGGTCCATGTGAATACCTCCTTCTTCACTCTGTCCCCACAGATCCCTGACCCCATAAATTCTACTCCACTATGCCTGGCACACATACGCCCAGGCACGCGCCATGGAGTCTGTCAGTGCTCTTAGTTTCTCCACTTCTGAAATACCAAGCTCTGTTCTCTGACCCCAATTCCTATTCTTCCAGCTCTGTCACTCTGTTACTTTAACTCAATTTTTTACCCCTTGGAAATGCCCAGTTTGGAGAGATCACAGTGTTCTCTTGCTCTAACTGTCTTAATCAGTCTTGGCCTGCATTTGAGGGGAAAGAGAAGAAGGAGTGAAGGAGGTCTTCCTCTTGATAGGCTGTGAGGGCCGTGGCTGCAGCTGGCACTGACCGAGGCCAGGCTGAGAAGGGGGAGGAAGGGAGGGAGTCGGCTGGGTTAGGGGCCCCACAAAGGAGCTGGCCAGGAACAATGGGGAACAAAGGCTGGACATTCTTCCGCTGAGCCTCCAGAGCCTGGCCTTGGCCTTCCGGGAACAGTTCCAGGAAATGTCTGAGATTCCAGATTTGGAAGGAAGAGACCTGTAAACAGGAGCTGGGCTCTGAGAGGGGAGAGCAGCATCTCTCTAGGCAGGGGGTGGGGAGCAGCGGGGTGAGCACTGACATTGCAGGCTCACAAGCGGAAAGGTATGTAATGCAGAACGCTGGGAGACGCCAAGGCGGGACCTGAATGTGTCCTGTCTGCTATAGACACGAGGTTTCAGGGCTGGAAAATTTCTTAAAGTACATGTACTCCAACCACCTTTCCAGGGCCTGAAAAATATCCCTGCCAAGGATGCTCAAATAGTTTCAATGATGGGATGTGCATAAAAATAAATATATCACAATATTGGCTAAGCTTTACTGATCACTTACAATGCATTAGGCACTGTACTAGGTGACTTTAGGCTTTATCTCCTCTCACTCTTACTCCAGCTCTCAGGTAGGAACTATTATTATTATTATTATTATTATTATTATTATTCTCACTTTACAAATAAGGAAACTGACTTTCAGGGGTTAAGTCACTTGCCCGAGGTCTCCCAGAAGCTTATCTCATCTGTCTCTGGGCTGACTAAGCGCACAGAGCAGACATCTCCAGACTGTCCAAGAGCCTGTGATCTTCCCTGTCTTCTGACCTACCACCCTGAGCTCTCCCCGGGAAATGGGCCGGGGCATGACAAGACACTCTTGCTCCCCGCACTTGGCTTCCGGGGCCTGCTTTCCTCTACCCTCAGCTTCAGAATGTTGTGCCCTGAGATTCCACCTCTGGGTTTTCATGGCACTGTAGCAGGGGGTCGCTTGGAAGCCAAAGGATTGGGATTGAGATTCAAGGGTCCAATGGAGGCTTGGGATAAAGGATCAAAACAGTGGTTGAAGTTATGGTTAGGCTGAGGATTACTTCTAAGAAATCCTAGACTAGATCACAAGATAAACCCTAGGGCGGGGCTTGGAGTCAGAGGTTATGACTAAAGGATCAGGGTCAGAGACTTTCTCTCCTCTGGTCTCCTCCCAATTCTCCAAGGCACTGAGGGCCAGGCAGGAAGCATCGGTTTCCTCAAAGCTGCTTCCCTCCTGGGGCAGAGTCTCGGTCACAAACAACCAGCACCGCCGCGCCCGCCCCTCCTTCCCTCCGCTGTGAGCTCAGAGCAGTAGGACAAAGTGCTACGGACAAGGACAGAGGCCTGAGGGCGGCCATGGGCTCTGGAGGAGGAGGCCTCCCTGGGGCCCGTCAGCCCCTGCCTCTCCTGCTTCTGCTCGTCACAGGTGAGTGTGGCCCTCCCCACTCCTAGCCCACGCTCCGCTCCGTTGATCTGAGGCCTGGCCAAGGCAGGGAGGAGACCCCCTTGCTCCTTTGCTTCTCTTTTGCAGTGGGGGGTACCAGAGACGATGGTGAGGATGATGATGATGGTGATGTTGAGTGTGAGACAGACAGAATGAGAGCTCCACCGGCCCTCACCTGGGTGCCACGCGCACACGCTGGCCTTCTCCCCTCCCAGCTAGCGTGTTATTTGGGAACTGATCTTCAGGCAAGGGGAGGAAGATGAGGCATGCAGGGATTTGGGGCCCTATTTGCAGTCAGACTGGGCTCCACCTCTTTTCCTCTCCCAGGAGGCATGGCTCAGGACTCCCCACCCCAGATCCTTGTCCACCCCGAGGACCAGCTGCTCCAGGGCCCTGGCCCGGCCAAGATGAGCTGCCAGGCCTCAGGCCAGCCACCTCCCACCATCCGCTGGCTGCTGAATGGGCATCCCCTGAGCATGGTGCCCCCAGACATTCACCACCTCCTACCTGACGGAACCCTCCTGCTGCTGCGGCCCCCTCCCCGGGGACGTGCCCACGAAGACCAGGCCCTGTCCACAGACCTGGGTGTCTACACGTGTGAGGCCAGCAACCGGCTGGGCACGGCAGTCAGCCGGGGCGCTCGGCTGTCTGTGGCTGGTGAGCCCTGGGCAGGGAGACCTGGGTTGGGGGTGGTCCTAGATGGGAGACCGGGGAGGTGGGGCTCTGAAGAGTGAGCTCAAGGCAGTGGAAAGGTAGGTAATGCAGAATGCTGGGAGATGCCAAAGTGGGACCTGGATGTAGGGACTGGGTCCCGCCCTCTGCGACCCTCCCTCCTCCCCACAGTCCTTCGGGAAGATTTCCAGGTCCAGCCTCGGGACGCGGTGGCCACGGTGGGCGAGCAGGTGATTCTGCAGTGTGGGCCGCCCTGGGGCCACCCAGAGCCCACAGTCTCATGGTGGAAGGATGGGAAACCCCTGGCCCTGCAGCCAGGGCGGCACTCGGTGAGTGTAACCCTCTTCCCCACGCCTCACCCTGTCCTGGCCACAGCTGTGCACACCCAAGGGACTGACCCGCCCCCTGGCCCAACGTCCCCTGCAGAATTTGAGGAAGGGGAGGCGGTGAGGCCTTATACTTCCCTCCGCACTCAGAGGCCCTCCCCTGCGGGGAGACTTCACAACGCACCTGGTCCTGACAGGTGTCCAGAGGTTCCCTGCTGATGACAAGAGCAGAGAAGAGTGACGCAGGGACCTACATGTGCGTGGCCACCAACAGTGCAGGACGACGGGAGAGCCGAGCAGCCAGGGTGTCTGTCCAAGGTAAGGGGAGGGCAGTCAGGGCCAAGGTCGGGGGCTCCAGTTAGGGTGGTGTGGTCTGGTTTTGGCTGGGGTTAGGGGAGGTGGGAGCGGAACCCGGGATCAGGTCAGAGCGGCGGGGACCCCGTGTAGGGGTGGTTCCCCCATCCTAGAATAGAAATCGAAGTGCTCTCCACCTGGGCGAGCTGCAAGTTCTGGTTCCTCTGGGGCCGAGGGATGTTCCACCCCTCAATTCCTTCGTTCTGGCCTATGGGCCCCATCCCAGCCCTGTGCTCCCCACAGAGCCCCAGGACCGCAAGGAGCCCCTGGAGCTTCTGGCTGTGCGCATTCAGCTGGAAAACGTGACCCTGCTGAACCCAGACCCTGCGAAGGGCACCAAGCCTGGTCCTGCTGTGTGGCTCAGCTGGAAGGTGAGGCCCAGGACCTGGGCTGGAGCCCGTCACAGTTCCAGAAAGGGCTGGTCACGAGAGCCCTGAGCCCTCCTCTCCCTCTGGGCTCTTTCCCAGGTGAGCGGCCCTGCTGCACCTGCTCAGTCCTACACAGCCCTGTTCAGGACCCAGGCTGCCCCCGGAGGCCAGGGAGCCCCGTGGGCAGAGGCCCTGCTGGCTGGCTGGCAGAGCGCAGAGCTTGAGGGCCTCCACTGGGGCCAAGACTACGAGTTCAAAGTGAGACCATCCTCCGGGCGGGCTCAAGGCCCCGACAGCAATGTGCTGCTCCTGAGGCTGCCTGAACAAGGTCAGGGACAGATGCCCCCCAAAACCCAACAATATACCCCCAGCCCCTTTTGGTCCCACTCTAGCGGGCGGATGGTGGGTCCCACCCCTGGGCTCCCTCCTGCCCTGGCTCAGCAAGCAGAGCTGAGAAAGGCTCTTAGTCTCATCAGTATGGCTCTGACCCTGTGTCCCATTCCAGCTCTTTTCCCTAGAGCCTTTTCCCTCAGCATCCCTTACAGCCTCTCTCCCTACCCCCTCCCCAGTGCCCAGTGCCCCTCCCCGGGAGGTGACCCTAAAACCTGGCAATGGCAGTGTCCTCGTGAGCTGGGTCCCACCACCTGCTGAAAACCACAATGGCGTCATCCGTGGCTACCAGGTACCCTGCACAAACTGACACACCCCTTCCTAGTGGTGCCAGGAGATACCTCTTCCCTGGTGTCCTGTAGACACTTGCTCTGGGCACTAAGAAATGGTACTTGGGCAGAGAAGCAAGGGAAACTTACTGTTGTTGGGCAAGGACCCTACTGTCTGCCAGACACTGCCGAGCACTTATTTACACTATCTCATTTCATCTCATAGTCCACCCTGGGTTATTGTCCCCAGTTTACGGACATGGAAAGTGAGGCTAAGGTCACAGGTGCGGGAAACAGAACAGGAATCAAACCAGGCCGTGTCTGACTCTCAGCTTCTAAGGCAGTGGTGTCAGAGGGTGGTTCCTGGGCCAGCAACGTTAGCATCACCTGAGAACTTGTTAGAATGCAAATCCTTAGGTCCTTTGCCAGGCCTTGTGAATCAGAAAGTCAGGGATGGACCCGGCAATCTGGATTTTAACAAATCCTCCAAGTGATCCTGAAGCACGCTGACGTTTGTGAACCACGGGTCTAACGCCTATTTCAGCAGATTACTTTTGTCCCTCGTCTGTCGGTCTAGAGAGAAGTCTCTCCCACTCTGTGGGGGGAGGAGGAAATAGGACGTGTGGGTGCATGCGAGGGGCGTCCCCAGGTGAACGGCAGGACAGGGTGGCCACACGCCCGGAGTCTGACCCGCAAGAGGAAGGGCTGAGCTGCTGGGATGGTGCCAGGGGGTGAGCTCCCCTCTGTTTGCGCCTCAGGTCTGGAGCCTGGGCAACACCTCGTTCCCCCCGGCCAACTGGACGGTGGCAGGCGAGCAGACCCGGCTGGAGATCGCCACCCGCATGCCAGGTTCCTACTGCGTACAAGTGGCCGCAGTCACTGGGGCTGGGGCTGGGAAGCCCAGCAGCCCTGTCTGCCTCCTTTTAGGTGAGGACAGTGCCCACCGGCCCCACCCAGACCCATTCAGGCCCCATCTCCGCCTTCCTCTCTCCCCACTCTCGCTTCCGGCTCCTCCCCCTCGTCTGCCCCACCCCCACTGCCTCGGCCGCCCCCTCCCCCTGAGCTCAAATTCCCATACAGAGCAGGCCATGGAGCAAGCTGCCCAGGAACCCAGTGCGCACGGCCCGTGGACCCTGGAGCAGCTGAGGGCGGCCTTGAGGCGGCCAGAGGTCATTGCCAGCGGGGGTGTTGTGCTCTGGCTGCTGCTGCTGGGCACCGCCGTGTGCATCCACCGCCGGCGCCGAGCTGGGGTGCACCTGGGCCCAGGTGAGAAGGTGAAGTGGACTCCCAGGTGATCAGGCCTTCCCTGGGTCCAGCCAGAACGCTACAGGGGTTTAGACCGCTAGCCAGGTGCTGGAGACTCTGGGCTGACCCTTCCTCCTGCCCTCTCCCAGGTCTGTACAGACATACCAGTGAGGACGCCATCCTAAAACACAGGTGAGATACGAAAGAGCCTGAGGCGAGGGAGGGGCCGAGGGGCCGAGGGACAGTGGAGCTGGGATGGAGAACGGGCCAGAGTACTGGTCTCCCCTACTGACAGGCAATTTGGCATCCAAGTACCTGAATTTCCCTTGAACTTCAAGTGAGAATTAATTTCTCTTTCATTAATGTTCCTATCACACCACTTGACAAGGTGAGTAAACTGAAGACTCATGACTCAAGTGACGGCCCAAGGCTACACAGCTAGTAGCTGCCTTCTGAATTCCTAATCCAGGGCTCTTGTTACCAAGCTCTCATTAATACTTACAGCACTCTCCTGCTGACTCATTCTGCTAGGTGGAGAATAACTAGCACAGGAGGGCCAGTCTGATTTCTAATTTGCTCTGTACACTCAGCATCTACCTAGTAGTCCCTTTGGGTACAGGAAATCACCTACCCACGGAGGCATCTTTCCTTCGCAATAGTCCACCCACAGTTCCAGCAGAGGGCGCTCTGCCCTCGCGTGATGGATTCTTACTCCTTGTTCTCAGCAAGGGAGCCCGCCTGCAGGTACATCTGCTCCAAGCGCGTTTGGTTGCCAGAGCAAGTCTCCCATGAGACACGACACCAAAAAAGAAAACATCCTTTTTTCTCCTACTGGCTGAATTTTACACTAAATAACCATTTCATCTCTGCCCACCTTCTCCTGCTCTTTATCTCATTAGATCTCCTCTGGGAGATTTCACATTCCAGGTCTGCATCTTTCAACAGGAATTTATCAAGCACCTACTATGTGTGAGACGCATCCAGCTCTACCATTTTGCTGTCCGTTTCTCAGCCCAGAGCAAGGTTCTGTGCTGGCTGGTGCTGTGTTCCTGCGTTGCTCTGTGCTCATTGGTCTTTCCTTCCAGCTACCTCCTGGGCTTAGTCTGCTCTGCCCCGAACTTTCTCTGGCTCCCCTGGGACTTCATCCCTTCTCTTTGAGGGAGATTCCACTCTGATCACTTTGTTGATTCATTCCTTTAGAACAGCTTCCATCTAGCAGAGACAGCCACGCAAGCATAAATGCAATCCAGAGTTGGGAGTGCAGAAACATGTACAAGTACAAGGAAGGGGCTTGCGGGGGGAATATGGGAGGAAGAAGATTTCACATTTACCCTGACAGTTAGAAGGGGAAGGGCAAAGGGAACAGCGAGAAATAGCCTGTTGCGTTCACAGGGAAAGACAAGCCTTTTGGTCTGGCTGGGGCATACTGTGTGGGATGGGTCAGAGCACAGACTGAGGAGCTGGAAGCCAGACCAAGGAGGGCCCTGTTAGCCACGCTAGGCAGCTGGGCTCTATCTTGGTAAATGGGAGCCACTGAATGTTTTGGGCAGGAAAGTGCTTTGGTCTGATCCCTGCCGCATGGTGTCCCATTCAAAGGGAACCAGGCTAGAGGTAGAGAAGCCAACATTCAGGTAGCAAACTCCTGCTCTGCTGGCTGAGTGATCTCACATTTCTTCATCTCAACTTACAGCATCAGCCTTGTAAGGAAGGCCTTACTGTTGCCATCTTACAGATGGAGAAACGGGGGCTTAGAGAGGCTAATAGACTGAGTGGCCCAGGGTTGCACAGCTAGGCTGCAGCAGATCTGGCTCCAGGTCTGTGTTCTTTCTGTCTCAGCCCATAGCTATCTCTCTTTGATACCTCCTAGCTCTGGGCAACTTGGACTTCCCCTGATCCCAGGATAAGAAAGCGGTGCTGAGTTTGGGACAGCAGATCAGAGACCTTAAGGAGGCTGTGAGGGGCTGAAAAGCAGTGAGAATAACACCCCACCCCTTCTGCTCCCCTCTGAGCTGGAGGTCTTGGCCAATCTTGTTCTCCCTCCACCCCACCCTCCATTGCCCAGGATGGATCACAGTGACTCCCCGTGGCTGGCAGACACTTGGCGCTCCACCTCTGGCTCTCGGGACCTCAGCAGCAGCAGCAGTCTCAGCAGCCGACTGGGAGTAGACCCCCGGGACCCACTAGACAGTCGTCGCTCCTGTGAGCATGTCCCGAGGGCGTGGGGTGGGCCTGGCAGTGGAGCAGGGGTCCCAGGGCTGGAGAAGGCGGGGGGCATGGGTGGGATGCGTTCACCATAATTCCTCCTGTCGTTTTTATTGCAGTGATCTCCTGGGATCCCCGAAGCCCCGGTGTGCCCCTGCTTCCCGACACCAGCACTTTTTATGGCTCCCTCATCAATGAGCTGCCTTCCAGCCCCCCAGCCCGGCCAAGTCCCCAGGCCCCAGCTGCCAGGCGGCTCACACCCCAGCTGGCCAGGCTCTCCAGTCCCTGGCCCAGTTCAGACAGCCTCTGCGGCCGCAGGGGCCTCTCTTCTCCGCGCTTGTCTCTGGCCCCTGCAGAGGCTTGGAAGGCCAAAAAAAAGCAGGGTAAGGATGGGAGGATGGACAGCCTGAATCGTGTGGTAGGGGGGACAGGAGAGAGCATGGGGTGGCCTCGACGCTGGGTGTGGGCCGCACCCCACTCACAGCCTGTCCTGATGGACGCCTATCGCCACGCACCCAGCCCAGAGTGTGCTGGCCTTAGCTTTTCTTTACACCGTGCTCTTGCTTGAGTTTTGCCACACCAGTAGTGAGCCTTGTTTCTGCAGCCAGCTCAACTCAGCAAACATTTAATAAGCACCACTGTATGCCAGACGGGGGACACAGAGACATAATCCTTGCTCTCTACGAGCTCAAAGTCTAATGAAAGTGCCTGACCAGTGCACAGATAATTCTAGAACCTGGAGGGGTGTAACCAGTGCTAGCCCGAAGCCTCAGGCACTCGTGATCTCTCTACTACGCACAGTGTCCATATGTACTATGTACGTGCACGATATATGGGTCTGCCCAGGTACCCACCTCCAACTGGCTTCCCAGAGAATGAGCATTTCCTTTCTGTCCAGATTTTTCTCCTGACTTCCGGCTACCTGCTTTGACTTTCTAGAGAGAAATAATTATAATCTCTGTTTCTTTAGCAACTACTCTATGTGAGGTGCTTTACTTATATTTGTTATTTCATTTAATCCTCACAACATATCAGCTAGGTGCTATTTCTCTAATTTTACAAGATTGGGAAAGAGGATCAGAATTGGGTAACTTGTTCAAAACTCCATGTCCATAAGCTGCAGATCTCACATTTGAAACCAGAATGGTCTGCTTCCAAAGGCTGCTCCGGGTCTCGCTGGGAGTGCCCTTGGGAAGTTCCGTTCTCTCGCTGACTCTTCTCTCCTGTTTCTGAATATTGTCTGCACTCTGCTGTCTTCCTGAGCCTGCTGTACTGATTAGTAAGATTTACAAATGTTCAACTCTAGCCAGTTTTGTTAAGTGGATATAATCCAACTTTCATTAAGACAAAGATGGATTCAGAGTAATTAAGAGCTTGTCCAATATCCAGAATTTTATGACTCAATATTAGCTGGCATCCTTTCCAGGTTTGCTTCAGAGCTATTGCATTAGAAATCATCTGTGATAATGAAATACCAGCTAAAAAGAGGTTACAGAAGTATCATTTAAAAACGAGCTTTTCCATGGATAACTACACTAATTTGAATATAATGTATACCCTGTCTGAGAACATTAACACTACCCCACAAAAGGTGAGCGATTTTCTACACTCAATTCTTAAGAAGGTTCCGATTCTTTTTTTTTTATTTTTTTATTTTTTTTATTAGTTTCTGCTTTATAACAAAGTGAATCAGTCATACATATACATCTGTTCCCACATCCCCTCCCTCATGCATCTCCCTCCCTCCCACCCTCCCCATCCCACCCCTCCAGGCGGTCACAAAGCACCGAGCTGATCTCCCCGTGCTCTGCGGCTGCTTCCCACTGTCTATCTACCTTACGTTTGGTAGTGTATATATGTCCATGCCTCTCTTTCCCTTTGTCACAGCTTACCCTTCCCCTTCCCCATATCCTCAAGTCCATTCTCAAGTAGGTCTGTGTCTTTATTCCCATTTTACCCCTAGGTTCTTCATGACATTTTTTTTTTAATTCCATATATATGTGTTAGCATACGGTATTTGTCTTTCTCTTTCTGACTTACTTCACTCTGTATGACAGACTCTAGGTCTATCCACCTCATTACAAATAGCTCAGTTTCGTTTCTTTTTATGGCTGAGTAATATTCCATTGTATATATGTGCCACATCTTCTTTATCCATTCATCCGATGATGGACACTTAGGTTGTTTCCAGCTCCGGGCTATTGTGAATAGAGCTGCAATGAACATTTTGGTACATGTCTCTTTTTGAATTATGGTTTTCTCAGGGTATATGCCTAGTAGTGGGATTGCTGGGTCATATGGTAGTTCTATTTTTAGTTTTTTAAGGAACCTCCATACTGTTCTCCATAGTGGCTGTACCAATTCACATTCCCACCAGCAGTGCAAGAGTGTTCCCTTTTCTCCACACCCTCTCCAGCATTTATTGTTTCTAGATTTCTTGATGATGGCCATTCTGACTGGTGTGAGATGATATCTCATTGTAGTTTTGATTTGCATTTCTCTAATGATTAATGATTTTGAGCATTCTTTCATGTGTTTGTTGGCAGTCTGTATATCTTCTTTGGAGAAATGCCTATTTAAGTCTTCTGCCCATTTTTGGATTGGGTTGTTTGTTTTTTTGCTATTGAGCTGCATGAGCTGTTTATAAATTTTGGAGATTAATCCTTTGTCAGTTGCTTCATTTGCAAATATTTTCTCCCATTCTGAGGGTTGTCTTTTGGTCTTGTTTATGGTTTCCTTTGCTGTGCAAAAGCTTTGAAGTTTCATTAGGTCCCATAAGAAGGTTCCGATTCTGAGATGAAGCTTCCTAACCTCACTCAGAGATTTAGGTCCTCGCTGCACCCCTTTTCTCCTCACCCGGCCCCCCCCCCACAACCACTGCCCAGGATGGCTGAGAACAGTGACTCCCCTGGGCTGGTGGACACTTGGCCTACCTCTGGCTCTTTGCACCAGCAGCAAGACCTCAGAGGCACGGAGCTCCTCTACTGCTGTCAGCTCGTCCGAAAGACTGCTGATTCCTTGTCTTCTAAAACTGGCAGGCTCTCTCAGTGTCCTCTACCCCCTTGACTTGCTTATTCTTTTTTCTTTTCTTTTTTTTAAATAAATCTATGTATTTATTTGTGGCTGCATTGGGTCTTCGTTGCTGCGCCCGGGTTTTCTCTAGTTGCAGCAAGCGGAGGTTACTCTTCGTTGCGGTGCACGGGCTTCTCATTGCGGTGGCTTCTCTTGTTGCAGAGCATGAGCTCTAGGCGCGTGGGCTTCAGTAGTTGTGGCACGCGGGCTCAGTAGTTGTGACTCACGGGCTCTAGAGCGCAGGCTAAGTTGTTGTAATGCACAGGCATAGTTGCTCCACGACATGTGGGATCTTCCTGGACCAGGGATCGAACCCGTGTGCCCTGCGCTGGCAGGCGGATTCTCAACCACTGTGCCACCTGGGAAGTCCCCTTTTTCTTATTATCTGACCTTAGTTGGGTTTTTTCCTCTGTGACTAATAATCTCACAACTGCTGTCTCCCATGTCTAATCCATTATATCTTATTCTCAGTTCACTTTGCTGATACATATCATCAATACATTGAATAGCCTCATTAAATAATTAATTCAAACAAATATTTATCACAATTCAGGTGTGCCCAACAAGATTCCACCTAACCCTGATAACATGTTTACTGTATAGTTTAATTCAAATAATATTGAAACTAAATTCAAGTAATTCCAAGCAAGGTGGAAGGAGGGGGTTTTTTGTTACCAGAATCCTTTAGAGGAAATGATAGGAGCAGGGATGAGTATGGCCTTTTTCCTTCCCTTTCCACACAACCCAACATAAACAACAGGTGCCCCCATTTCTGAGCTTAGTCAAGAAGCCAGGCACAAGAAAAGACAAAGGTGATGAGAGCAGGGTTGGAGCACCCAAAATTGCCCTCCAGGACTCCTTGGGTCATATGACAATTAAAGGAAATGAGTAAAAACCAAACCAGCCAAACTGGAAAAGGAAACTTTGATGGAGGAAGTCTAGCCATTGTGTGGCTTTTCATCCCAGTGGCTCAGAAGGTCTGGCTACTGTACATGGATTCCTAGGGTCCAGATGGATTCTTGATGAATGCCTTGTCCCTGCTTTGAACCTGTCCCAGATCTTTGAAATCAGACTGACTAGACAGCTCTGTCTTGAGAGTCCTGCCTGGTCTCCGGTCCCCTTTCCTAACTGGGCTTCTGATCATGTGACACTAACCTGAAGGCTGTTTCTTTTCTCCTTTGCTTGATGTTATCCTGTTCCTGGTCTTGGGAAAATCCTTTTCCCTTTATTATTCTGCTCCTCTCTGGTTTAAACTGAGATCCATTTTGGTTTTGGCCTGACCAAGTCATTGCACACAGCCAGGTCTTCTGTATTGTCACAGTTCACTCAGAGCCCTGTCTCCTAAGTGGCCACATGGGCCTGATGATAGCTGCCATCTTGTACATGATTCTTCTCACCTTGTGTTTAAACCTGCATCTCTGATATCATCCATCCATTCACTCATTCATTCAACACGTACTGAATATCCACGGGCAGGGCATTGCCTCCCTGGATGAGACCAACACATCTTCCTATTTTAAAGTTCCTCTTCCCATCAGCTGACTCTCTCCCTTCACACCTGACATGGTCTGGAGCTCCCTGGTTTTGTCTTCCTCATTCAGCTCAACTTGACAGCCCAACCCACCTCTCCAAGTGAGAGACACTTGGGTTTATCAGGGCAAGACTATCCAGAGCCATGTGAGATATTTGCAATGTGAGAAGTGGAAATTAACAGATTCTCTCCAAGAAAAGAAGGAGTATTTGCCTTCACGGAGCCAAAATTCATGAGAGTAGGTAGCAATGTGAGGGTATAGAGATGAGGAAATTGGAATGTGTACAGTAAAGAGAAATAAAGTTGTTTTTTAATATATCTATTAGGTGCTGGGAACTTTCCAATCTGTTTTTAGTTAACTGGCCAAACCATGCTTTGCAGTGGTTGTTTACAAATGAAACAGGCTCAGGAAGGTTAATGGATTTACCTGAGGTCACACAGCTAATACGTGGCTGAGCCAGGCTACGAGTGCAGGTGCTTTGACTCCAAGCTTAGTGCTCCTTCCATTATATCACAGCTGCCTGGATGGAGAGAGGTTCTTCCCTCTTCCCTCTGGGTTCAAGAACCCTAAAGCTTAACTGGATGACCAAGCTAAAGATATAGCCTGTGGTTGAGGTCTGCAAGGCACACCCAGGCTTGGCCTCCAGCCACCGACTCTTTGCTTTGCAGAGCTGCACCAGGCCAACAGCTCCCCGCTGCTCCGGGCCAGCCACCCTGTGGAGCTCTGGGCCTGTGAGTTGGGCAACAGAGGCTCCAAGAACCTTTCCCAAAGCCCAGGTGAGAGGAGGGCGCTGCGAGGCAGGTGAGGGACTGAGGCAGGGTGTGGGGCTTCTCCTGTCCCTGCGGAGGCTGGCTGGGTGCGGACAGGACTCTGAGGGGCTGGATAGACAGGCATACTGGGGCCCGGGGCTGACGGGGGTTCTGCTATCTCACGCCCAGCCTGTCGTTCCCCAGGAGCTGTGCCCTGGGCCCTGGTTGCCTGGCGGGCCCTGGGACCACAGCTCCTCGGCTCCCCCAGTGAGCTGGTGACTCACCCTCTCCCCGCAGCACCCCTCCCTCCTCGTGGATCCCCCACTCAGAGTCAACAGACCCAGTAAGAGGGCATGGGGTCAGGACGCAGGGTGGGGCACTGGGGGTGTGGGGTGTTTGCTGAGCGTAGACGGGGCTGGGGGAGGGGTGGCAGGGGCCAGGAGCACGGCACTAACCATCCTGCCATCTTACCCCAATCAGGCACTCGGTGGAGCCCCAAGCCCCCTCCTGCCTCCCACTGCCAGCAGCCCCCATCCCCGCCTTTATCCCCTCCGGCCCCCCCAGCCCCTCCAGTCCCCAGGCCTCTTCCCTCTCTGGTCCCAGCCCAGCATCCAGTCGCCTGTCCAGCTCATCACTGTCGTCCCTGGGGGAGGATCAGGACAGTGTGCTGACCCCTGAGGAGGTGGCCCTGTGCCTGGAGCTCAGTGAGGGTGAGGAGACCCCCAGGTGAGTGGCCAGAGGGGGAACCAGAGGATACAGATAGGAGCGCGAGACAGGAGTATGCCTACGTCTGCTGCCTCCACCCTCCTCAACGGGGCTGTTTCTGCCACTCCACGCCCCACCCCCCGCTGACCGCGTCCCATCCCCCGTTTCGCCTCTTCCTAGGAACAGTGTCTCTCCAATGCCAAGGGCTCCTTCACCCCCCATCACCTATGGCTACATCAGCGTCCCGACGGCCTCGGAGCTAGCGGACATGGGCAGGCCTGGAGCGGGGGTGGGGTCCGAGGTGAGGGGCTTGCTGTGCCCACCTCGGCCCTGCCCCACCCCCACCCCCAGCGAGGGCTCCTTGGCCAACGGCTGGGGCTCAGCCTCTGAGGACAACGCCCCCAGCGCCAGAGCCAGCCTGGTCAGCTCCTCCGACGGCTCCTTCCTCGCTGATGCCCACTTCGCCCGGGCCCTGGCCGTGGCTGCGGACAGCTTTGGCTTTGGTCTGGAGCCCAGGGAGGCAGACTGCGTCTTCACAGGTACGTGAGATCACTGTCTTACTCCTCATCCCCACCCCCTGGAGTGGACACAGCTTCTCCCCAACCAAGAGGCAAAGCATCCTAAGCATCGTCTTCGTCGTCGTCATCCCTAAAACAGCTAGTTTTTTTTGTTTTGTTTTGTTTTTTGCGGTACGCGGGCCTCTCACTGTTGTGGCCTCTCCGGTTGCGGAGCACAGGCTCCGGACGCGCAGGCTCAGCAGCCATGGCTCACGGGCCCAGCCGCTCCAGGGCATGTGGGATCTTCCCGGACCGGGGCACGAACCCGCGTCCCCTGCATCGGCAGGCAGACCCTCAACCACTGCGCCACCAGGGAAGCCCAAACAGCTAGTTTTTATAGAGGGATGACTATGTCCCAGGCACTGTGACAAGTGCTTTACATACACTCAACATTAACAGCAACTCTCTGAAGAATATTCTTTGTCATTCTTTTCCAAATGAAGAAACTGTAAGTCCAACAGCTTTATTAGCTTGCTCAAGGTCACCTACCAGAACAAGGATAAATTGTTCAAGTTACAATCCCAGAGGCAGCCAATTGTACAGTCCATTCTGCTACCTCCAGGACCCTCTTACTAGATGTGGGTCTCCAGGAAAGGTTGCTCCCCAGCCCAGTGACTCAGATTCGTCCCCACTGTGGGAAGTTCTGTTTTCTCGCATGCGTCCCCCTGTGCTTTCAAGGCCTTCTTCCTGTCCTGTGTGTGGCAGGGTGGGAAGTGACTGGGCTGCCTGTTTCACGTGTCTAGCAGGTGGGACCATCATCCCCAAGTCAACAGAAGGTAGTCAGGGCTCCCCATGGCCCTTTGGAGTGCCCTTCCTCAGACACTCTATTAGATCCCCTAGACCCATCTTATGAACCCTAACTCTACATTTTGCACCCCCCAAAAAAGCAGTCAGGCTTGTGGCAGATAGGAGAGCAAGGATTACCTAGGACAGAAGGCCAGGGCTGGGCTAGGAGGAAAGAGTTCAAGCTGTTCTCTCTGAAGAAACCAACGGACATCTTCCTTTTCCTGGGGCGGAGGCTCCTGTGGATGTGGCCACTGGGGGTGATGGACCGAGTGGGGCTGGGTTATGTCTAGGGTTGGGTGTATGCCTTAAGCAGCCCCAAGCTTTCTGCCCTAAACTGGTCCATAAAGGTGAAGGACAACCCTCCACAGATACCTCTACCCTCCCTGACAGATGCTTTGTCACCTCCCTCCCCCCGGGATGACCTCTTCCTGAACTCTGCCCTCTCCCTGCCCCCGTGGGAGTGGAGGTCAGACTGGTTGGAGGACATGGAGAAAAACCACACCCAGTGGCTGGGAAGGGGGCTGCCTCCCTGGCCCTCCACCTCTCGGATCTCGTCCCAGAGAAGTCAACTCAGCTGTCCTGCGCCCAACGCCGGCGGTAAGTGTCTGGCTGGCTAGCTGATGTGGTGATCTTGACTGCAGGGGTTCTTGGCAGTGCGGTGGGGTCCAAGAGGGCACCTGGGGTCTGGCAGGAGAGCTAAGGAGCTGGGGGATAAATCCACCCTCCTTCAACTTCTCCTACAGACTCCTCGTGAACTTTTCCCGAGACGGCCAACAGGAGAATCAGAACCCTCTCCCCTGTCAGCCATCAGCCTGGGCTGTGGACTGTGGGTCTTGACCTCTGCTTCTCTGCAGTTGGGGTCCATCCCTCCCAGCCTCCAGAGTTCTCCGTCCCGGATTGTGAAAACAAATGAAAGCAAGACAAAATATGAACAAAGCGGACCTGGAGCCCCCGGGGGGGAAAAATCATCTCCACCTGACTCCCAGCCCTTGCTTTTCCCTCTGCTTCATCCACGTCCACAGCCAGGTCATCTGGGCCTAAGAAGCAGCCCTAAATCCTGATCTCCCCAGCCACTTGGATCACGGGAAGTGGAGGGGCCAAATGTCTGCCTGGAGGACAACAGTGGCTCATGGGAGAGGGCTGTGGAGGAAGGAGCTTCTCATCTCAGGGCCTCCCCTCTCTGCCTTTTCTGGACCATTCCTAACTCTCTCCCCAAACACACCACGAAGGGACATAAAGAGAGACTCCACTGAGGCAGTGAGGCCCTGTCTCAGCACCAAGACAAAGGGTTCAAGATGAGTCTAGGGAGGAAGATGAAGAGTGACGAACGTGGGACAAATACACCCTCCCCATACTGTTGTCACTATAAGCTTAAGGAATTTGATACCATAAAGCTACGATGACTTGAGTTCTATGAGGTCACTCTGTGGGCCACCATCATGAGATCTCTCGGTGGAGCACCATCCTGGGGAGGGCTCCTGGGTTAGAAAGGGATCAAGTGTTCATTGACACTCTGGGTGTCACTCCTTTCTGTTCTGTTATGAAGGGGGGAATTACCTGCATCTTTCAGACTTTAAGCAGAATCCAGGAAAGGGAGGGGTGGGGGATTTTCAGGGTCTGCTGGTCTTAGCAACTTGTCCTGTGAAGACAACTCCTGCTTTCAGAGGTCCCAGCTGCCCTCCCCAAAGACCAGTCCCAGGTGGTTTCTTAAAATAGACAAAGTAGCTAAGTTTCACAAAAGGTAGAACCACTTGTAACGGTTGGCTAGTGGGCACCCTTCAGACAAAAACCAGAACAGAGAAATGGAGGAGCAGGACTTCCAGAGCCTGAGCCACAGAAAAACACTGGAGGGCAAGCAGGGCTGCATCCTTCTCATTTGGCGGGAAAGGTCAGGGGCAGAATCCACACGCTGGACGGTTGCTACTGAGCATGCCCATGGTCGTGATCTCAGGATGACGAGTCAGTGCTCTGGATACACATCCGTTCCTCTTTATTTGCTTTTCCTTTTTTGGATTTTATTTTTTCTTTTAGCTTCCTGGTAAAATTCCTTTTGAAAACATGCCAACCTCATTTGCCAGACCAAATGAGAAAAAAGGGATTTGTACACACTTAGGTCAAAGGGGCAGGAGAGGTCAGAGCCTGGGATTGGGGGGTCAGCGGCCATCCCCTGAGAGCCCGGAGCAGTCACTGGGCAAGTGAGAAGGAAACAGACCTCAGTGCCCAGTGAGTGGCGTGGGCTGTGGGTTCGGGAGTGATGGGGACTATGGCGTTCGTGGCCAAAATTAAAAAGAAATTCTCTGCCAGTCTAACCAACTACATCTGGGCCTAATCTGGCTAAGAGGTGCCCATCTACACACACCCTTTGTGAGGGGGTGTGGGTGGTTGTCTGAAAAAGCCTGTTTTTCCTTCTTGGCTGGGATTTCCCCCATCAGCTCCTCCTTTCTTTGAGTTTTTAAAAATTACTGTTATTGTAAGGGGTACATTTCCTGATAGGGGAGGAGGGCACCAGGGAGGGCCTGGCTCTGCTCTCGGAAGGCGGGACAAGATTCTCGCCGTTGGTTATTCGGAAAGTCCTTCTGCTTGTAACTGGGAAGACAGTGGCTTCAGCTCCTTCTGGAGGCAAAACAGGTGGCATCTCTTAGCCCTGCCCTCCCCTAGTGCTTTCAGCCGAAGAAGCTTAAATGATATACACACGCTCGCAGCCCCCTTCCTCCCCACATCCTGCACAAAACCAGACAAACAGGGCCCAGGGCTCTGATCAGACTCTTTTTATTGTCTTTTTTATGAATGGGTCCCAGATAGCAAGGGAAGAGCTGGCTCCTGGCTTCTAGGCCAATTTCTCAGGGAGCCCCATGCATCATTGCTGAGAGGGAAGAGACTTCTCCCTGCTCCTCTCAGCTCAGCCCTCATTCACCAGGGGGAGGGGCTCTTGCTCAGGCTCCTGGCCCAGGGACACGCCCTTCCCCATGGAATTTCTGGTATTTCATCAAAGGTCATCTTGGTTCCTAGAGACAGAGAGAGAGAGAGAGAGAGGCTGGTTTGCAAGGCGCTGGTCGGACAAACAGGACCCAGTAGGGATGCACCTCATTTCTGGTCAGCCTCTCTCCTGATCCAGCTCTCCTATAGAGCCTGGCCCCTCTGTTACGTCATCTGTCTTCATCCTTTGTCACCTGTGCTCCAGGAGTCCTCCCTTCCTCCTTACTCACGGGGTCCCCTCCTTTGGACACTTCCCCCAGAAGACCTCGCTGCCTTCCTAGCTTTAATCATCCCGTGGCCCATGCTCCCGAGCCCTCCACTCTCAGTTTTTGCCACCCCCAGCCCCTACCTCTCCACGCTTCTGTCCTGGCCTTTGGCTCTAGCTCCGGCTCTGGCTCCGGCTCCGGCCAGGGCCCCGGGAGCCCCGAGAGCTGCCGGAGCCTCTCGAAGAGTTGCTGCCGGCTGTGGAACAGGTGCTGGTGCCCTGGCCCCGGGACAGGAAGCTTGGTCGGCTGTAGGGGAGCCAGGCCTCTTCTGCAGCACGAGACAGAGGGGCATTTGGGTCCAGGCAGGGGGAGAACATCAGTGCTTGCCCCTGTGCCCCCGTAACCGCCATCCCAGCTCTGGGAGCGGAGTTGAGGGCAGACCATCCTGGGGGCTGAGGAGAAGCAAAGCGCACGGCCCATGGCCTTTACGTAACATGTGCTCAGAAACCCGTGGGGAACTCCCACGCAGAGAGGGCCACGGGAAAGAAAGGACAGAGCGCCCGGCCCCTCTCATTTCTCCTCTGGGCTTCAGTCCTGGGAAAGGATACAACGTGGGAACTTCAGGGGATTTTGCCCAAAGAGAGCTGGAGAGACAAGTGTCTTTGATGTTGATCAAATGTTGACCTCCTCCCAGCTGGAGGTCAGGGGTGAGCTGGGTTGAAAACGAGTGCATCAGTGGCACGGTCTGTACCACCCTGTTAGGCTCCAGTCCCAGCGCCCACCCTCTTGTGTAGCAGGGGCCCTCCTTACCATCCAGGTGCGGGCCCCGCCAGGCCCCCAGGGGCCCAGCCTGCGCCACTCTCCTCTCCCCACCGTGTTCCCGCTCCCGTTCCAAGGAGGACATGCTGCCTGCCACCCTCAGCCCCAAGGCCCAGCTTGCATCTTCCTCCGGCGGCGGCAAGGGAGGGGGCGGCAAGTCTGCGGAGAGACCTGTTTTCAGCGCTCTTCTGCTTCTCCCGATATGGGTCTTTCTCCCACTCCCACTCCCACTCCCACTCCCCGGCGTCAGAGGGCGCTGAACTAACAGCCCAAGGTTTGGGTCCACTCGCTCCCTCCTCCAGCCCGCAGAGCTCACCCTTGCTTATCTGCCTGCTTCCCCTACTGTCACCACCTCCCAGGTTCATGGCACCCTCACCCCCAGGACTGTGCTCCCGCCGGTAGGGAAGAGCCTTGGGTTTCTTCCGGATTCGGGCACGGGGCCCGTGAAGTGGAGGAGTCATCTCCCCAGGCGCCTGCCGGGTTCTCCCTGTGGCATTGGGAGATGGGGGGAGGACCGGGTAAGAGAGTGGATCAAGAAAGGGGCTTAGGGACTTCCCTGGTGGCGCAGTGGTTGAGAATCCGCCTGCCAATGCAGGGGACATGGGTTCGAGCCCTGGTCCGGGAAGATCCCACATGCCACGAAGCAACTGAGCCCGTGCGCCACAACTACTGAAGTCCGTGTGCCTAGAGCCTGTGCTCCACAAGAGAAGCCACTGCAACGAGAACCCCGCACACCGCGACGAAGAGTAGCCCCCGCTCGCCGCAACTATAGAAAGCCCACGCGTAGCAACAAAGACCCAGTGCAGCCATAAATAAATAAAGTTATTAAAAAAAAAGAAGAAGAAAGGGGCTTGAGGGTGAAGGGGAAACAAGCTTCCGGGGGATGGGGAGGTGGAGGCCAGTTGAGGGGTCTACAGACTCACCTGGGGCACTGCTGGCTGTACTAGCAGCAGGGGTGGGGCTGTGATGGAGGGCCGTGGGGTCAGCACCCAGGCCAGCAGGCCTCCCTTCATGGCTACTCAGCATGGGCTGGGATACACTGAGAGGGGAACTTGGCCCAAGGGGAGCCCTCCTGCAATGACATGAGGCTTCATTTGTTCGCTCAACAGACACTAAGTGCCTATTGGGTGCCAGGCACCGTGCTAAACAATCAACCTAACACTCAGATGAATAAGACACAGCTCGTCCTCCGCAAGGCTCCCATGCTGGTGGAATACGAGGAAAGCCAACTTTGAAATGCCCCGGGAAGCTTGCAGAGCAATGAGTGTTGGGAGTGAGAGACCTTGCCAGCCTCCACATTTCTCCCCAAATCACACTTCCACCCTGATACAGCCATGAGACCTCTGGGCCCCAGATTCATCCATCCATCTGGTCATCCACCCATTCACCCACTGAATAGATATGTACGGAGGGCCTGTAACATGCAAGGTACTATACACCTCCCTACCTGGGCGTCTGGTGGAGATGGGGAATGTCAGTGGGGGGCTGGGGAGGGTCAGGAGGTGAGGGGGTAAGAGTGGCTGTGGACTGCTGTCCATAGGAAGGTGTGGGAGAGGGTGTTTCCCCTCGGGACGGAGGGACCAAGCACCCCCCGCTGGTGCTGGGCTCCGCCACGTGGTTCCTCTCGGGCACTGGTGGGCCCCACTCTTCCGGCTCTGAGCTGGGGGCAAAGAGGCAGGAGGGCGGGGT
This sequence comes from Hyperoodon ampullatus, assembly GCF_949752795.1. Lineage (NCBI taxonomy): Eukaryota > Metazoa > Chordata > Mammalia > Artiodactyla > Ziphiidae > Hyperoodon > Hyperoodon ampullatus. Next base: position 90,513,464 of record NC_136920.1, read on the forward strand.
GACTGAGTAGCTTCATACCCTCCCTTTGGCCTTCCGCTGCCCCCTTCCCTTCTTCTCCCAGCATCTTTGCCCTCTGCCGACAGGAGGCCCTGGGCTGGTCCCATGTGTACAGGGCATCTGCAGGCAAGGCGCATCCTTACCCGCCCTCCAGCTCCTCCTCAGGCCCCTCTAGGCAGCTCAGTTCACAGGAAGGGGGCGGGGGTGGCAGCGCTTCTGGCCAGTTGAGAGAGGGCATCTGTACAGGTTTTCCCAGAAGCTTTACTTTGCCTCCCCTGGCTCCTGAGGAGAGCAGGATGGGGCCACAGCAAGATACAGGCAGTAAAGGGGCAGAGGTGAGACGCGTCAGAAAGGAGTGCTGCTCTAGGTCCCAGAAGGGAGGGTGGAGGATACTCTTTGGGGAAGATGCTGCTCAGGGCTAAAATGGGGTTGTTGGGAACTGGAGTCCTACCACTGTCCCCCTGGCTCCATTCTGGAGGAGCATACTGGTTCCAGTCGCCTGGCTCCCCTGAGGGATGTGGAGGGAACCCCCCGTGGAAGGTCTGCAGCTCCTCGCCGGCCAGGTCAATGGTGCTGTAGACAGGACCCTCAGCAGAGGCGGCAGCTCCCCGGGCCGTCTGAGCCAGGTAAAGGGAGATCCCTGCTTCTGAGGGGGAGAAAGAGGGAGGCCCGGGGAGGAGACGGGGCAGAGACAGAAAAATAGAGGACAACAGGAGAATGGAGGGCCCAAGGGGATCCCACTTCTTCCCCTATCCCAATCCGGGGTAAAGGTAAGGCACGAGAGAGGCTCCCCCAACTCACAGCCTCCCAAGGATCACGCAGCCTCAGCAAGACTGGGACCCCTTGGCCCCCTTCAGTTTGCCCCAGCCGGTCGGGAGGAGAGAGGTTGCAGGGCCTCCTGGTGTACCCCTGAGGGAAGCAGAACTCACCATTGTAATATCTGTCGTCTGGGTCAGGATTGCTGGGGCAGCAGCTTCCCCTGGGTTCCTGGGCCGAGGGGCTGCGAGATGAGTGCGGCCACGAGTCTGCCAGCCACGGGTAAGGAGCAGGGCCGAGGCCCATTGGTGGCCTGAGGGACAACAGGTGAACGCTGGGGACAGAGAGCCTGAAGAGGCCAGCGAAGTAAGGGAGGCAGGGGTAATGGGAGCTGGAGGACAGTAACGGTGAGTGTGGCGGTGAGAGGAGGGCGGAGGTCAGCGCGGGGAGGCAGCTGGGCCTGGGACGAAGGGAGTGGTCTCATCTTGGGGAGATGAGCTAAGAGAATTACCTGGAACTGGCCGCCGACAGGCCCTCTGAGTGTGGGAAGGACACTGGGGAAGACGAAGGGGGAGAGTGTGAGAAGCGCAGCTACCTGGGGTCCGAACCCCGCCCCCCCCCCGGGGGCAGAGATGTGTTACCTGCAGGTGTGTAAGCAAAGGAGGCTTCCGAAAAGGAACCCGTGAGAGAAAGAAGAAGGGAAATGGGGAGAAAAGTCAGAAATATCCATATTCTGGTCCACTCCTTGGGCCTGGTCCTAATTCCACCACTCGGGTTGTACCCTGGACCAATGTCATCGGAATTCCTAGGGGTGCGACTCAGGCATCAGTATTTTTCTAAAGCTCCCCAAGTGATTCCTGCGTGTAGCGAAGATTGAGAACCTCTGAACTAAGAGACCTCACATCTCTCCGGACACGCCCCTTCCCAGGGAGAAGCAGAACTCAAGTCTCCCCCTTTCAGCGGGTCCCCCCTTTCCATCCAGACCCCGCCTGACAATTTATCGCCTGGGATCCTGGCCACACTCCCTCTGCCAGCCCCCGACCCGCAGGAAGTGAGTTTCCGCCCCCCGCCCCCCAGACTTGCCCCTTCTCTACTGAGGCTGACCGCAAAGCCTGCTCCTTCCCGAGGCGTTTTAGGACAAATCTCACTCCTCTCAGCAAACTCAGGTCCCGCCCCGCCCCCTCTGGGCCCCGATCTTCCCCGTCACCCCAACCCCCAGCCCAGGTCCCGACAGCTCCCGGTTCCACCTTGGGCACCCGGCCCCTGTCCAAGGGGCTGAGTTCCCGTGCGACCCCTCGCCCGACGCCGCTCCGGGAGCTGTTGAGCCCCTCCTCCTCTCTTTCCATCCTCCCCGCCTCCCTCCCTAGGTGGGGCGGGATCTCCAGGCTCCGCCCACTCCAAGGCCCTCCTTTCCATCTCCGCGACGTCCTTGTGCCCCCCGCACGCGCTGCCCCAGGGCCGGGCTCTCACCCGTGTAGTGACTGAGCTCCTTGCGCTGCCTCCGGCGCCGGTAGAGGGCGGCGCAGAGCCCGAGGAGCAGCGCCCCGCACGCGGCGCCGCTGCCCGCGAGGAAGGCGGGCTCCCGCAGCACCCTCGCCAGCCGCTCCGCCAGCCCCGGGCCCGCCTCGAGCCCAGGCTCCAGTTCCGGCGGAGACGCTGTGGGGGTCAGAGCGGTGAGGGGAGTAGAGGCACCGCTACCCCAGGACCCCCCTTAACTCCCAGCCCCGCCCTCCCACCCCCTCCGGACTCACGCAGCTGCACCGACACCGGGGCACTGGCCACGCCCACGCCCGCGCTGGTGGCCGCCGCGACCTGGGTCCGGTAGAGGAGACCGGGCAGCAGTCCCCGGAGCACCGCCGAGCGCGCCCAGCCTGCCGCGGACCGATTGAGGTGGAAGCGGCTCTCATTGCCCAGGCACCAGATCTGGGGAGGCCGAGACCCGGCTTTAGAGATTCAGAAGTGGCTTCTGGCCTCACGGGGAAACTTGAAGCTCTGAATGGTAGAAGGGGCTTAGCCGGGCGTTATTCAACTCAGAGCGGGCACTCTGAAACCTCTCTCCTCTTCCCCCCGCCTCGTCTCCAGTCCCAAAGCCAGTCCTAGGTTCCCTCCTCCCGAATCCTAACCCCGCCATCCGCCCTCTCCCTCCACTCCCCAGCCCGCCCACCTTCTCAACCCCTGCACCTGGTATTCCTTGATGACCCCATTTTGCTGGGAGGGGAGCGGAGGTTTCCAAGACACAGTGATACTGCTGTTGCCTTCACCCCCCAAGGCCACTGCCACTCCCTGGGGGGGACCACTGGGTGCTGGGCCAGGGTGGAGCATGGTGAGAAGGACACAGACAGTCATTGCAAGCTGCCCCTCCTGCCCCAACCTTCCTCATCCTCCCAGTTCTAACACCTTAGGGAAGTGAGATGCATCCCCCCTTCCCACCGGCTCCTTGCTCTCCACAGGCGAACCTTCATCCTCCCCCACTCCTTCTTCCCTCTTGTCCACCCATCAGCTCTGGGCCCCACCCCCTTACCCTCCTCAGGAATGCTGCTGGTCACCAAGGGGCTTTCAGCCCCCAGCCCCTCCTGGCCTTGAGCTTGCACCTTGATCTGAATTTGAGTCCCTGGGGGGAGTCCTCTTAGCACAGTACTTTGATGGCTTGGGGACTGTAGGTCCAGCACTGACCAGCTTCCCCCATCAGGACCTGCTACCCTCCAAGACACCCGGAAACCTTGTACCAGCTGGACTGGGCCATCTACCTGTGGGAGACAGGACAAAGCACACCAGGGGGAGAGCTGGAGCCACACAAGTCCTCCAGTCCCAGCCCCTCCTCCACTCACCCATCGTCCCCAGCCACTCACCTCGCACTCTCCCATACCCATTCTTGGAGGCCCCTTTGTCCCCCATCATCATCTCCGCCCTTAACCTCATCCCTAGGCCACACTCACAGTCCAGGACACCTGCAGGGTCCGGGGTCCAAGGACTACGGGCTCCTGCAGACGCACAGCCACTTCAGCCAGTCCCCGCTGGCCTCTCCACGGGTCCTCCTCCACTGGCCCGGATGGGTTGCTGTCTATTGACCCAAGAGCCCACTCAGCAGGGGCCACCGGGATAGGGAGTCAGGACTGAGAGCGTATGTTCCACCTCTGCCCTGCCCCACAGACCACTACTTAGTACTTCGGAGCACATCCCAGGGTCAGGAACAGGCTGGTCAGGGGAAGAGCTTCCAGAGGTGGGCCAGGGTGTCCAGCTAACATGAGTATTCTTTCTGCATGACTACATATGCGCCCTTTAAAGGCCCTGTCCCTCATCTCTCTCATGAAAATGACCCCCCAAGTTTCCTTCTACTTATAATCTGCGTTATCTGTGGGTAAAGCCTCAGAAGTGAGGAGTTACCAAGATGACTGAATCAATCTTCCTCTCTTTCTCTCTCTCCTCTTCTCTTGTTCCCTCAGTGAAAGGGAAGCATGACCTCCTATTCCAGGCTGGGCCACCAGGACAGACCTGGAACCAGGCAGGTGCCATGGTTTGCGGGGAGGGGGTGCTCTGCCATGTTGCACGTTATACCCGTGACCCAGAGACCCTGACCTTACTCACCTTGGGTGCGGACGGGCTTGGAGACGGGGCTGGGCTCACTGAGGCCCCAGGTTCCCACGGCTCGCACCAGGAACAGGTAGATGGTATTGGGCTGCAGGCCGCTGACGGTGTGTGTCTCCAGCTGCACGCCATCCGCCACCGTCCGCCACGTGTTGCCAGAGGCTTGGCTACAACAAGAATGAGGTGACAGAGCTATCCGAGCCCAACCTGTCTATTTCATTCATCCATTCTCTGTCACCCCCTACTACCTCCTCACCCTGGCAAACCTCTCGCCACAACAGCAAAGCCTTTAAGGACACAGGGGCCCCTCCTTGTAACTTTCCATGTTTGCATTCAAAATCTTCTCCTTACCTGAAGGCCTCTATCACATAAGAGGTGACTGTGGCCCCAGCTTGTGGGTTAGGCTTCCAGGTCAGGGTAATGCTGTTCTTGGTAATGTCAGTGACCACTGGTTGCGAGGGAGGCCCCGGAGGGGTACTGTGTTCTGTAGGGGGGGCTGGTGATACTCCCCAGTCTTCTGCAGTGAGGAGATAATCTTTGAGTAGAAGGATGGGGAAAAGATGGCCCCAGCATAACCTTCCTCCTTCCCAGAGGAGCTGTGGTGCTGTGACAGTGGTGATGGTGGAGGGGGGACATAGTGAACTAACCCCTGCTCACGTGTGCCTCCCAAGGGCACCACTTCTGTCCTCCTTCTCCCCACCACCATGGCCATGGCATTTGGAAGATAAAATCAGTCCTGGGGTTTGGGGAGGTACTGGCCACCTTTGAAGCAGGTTTGGAGAAGGGTGCTGGCAAAACAAGGGAACAAAGGAAAAACTCACCCCGCCTCCTAAGCCAGCCACTCCAGGTGGCCTCCCCTGTGGAACTCTTGGCCACACAGCTATAGAATCCCATGTGCATCTCCTGCAGGAGAGAGTGGAGGACTGGCAAACTGGGAGTGGAGCAAGGTAGGGCGAAGGAGTGGAGGTGGGTATACAGAAGGATGGGGAGGATGCTGTCCACTCTAGGTGGTCTGAGAGCAGAGGGGCAGAGGTGGAGTTCAAGTTGCAGCAGGTACTAGAGTTGGGCATGTGGACCACGTGGCCATTCTCAGTTACTTGGGCCCCAGGAGTGAGACTCACCTGCACACTGGTGATGTGCAGTGTACCGTTGGCCATTAGGTTGAGTTGGACGTCATCCCCTTGCAGCCACTGCCCATCCTTCTTCCACTGGACACTGGGTTGAGGGTTCCCAGTCACTCTGCATGGCAGCCACACAGAGGAGCCAAGTGCCAGTGTCTGATTGGCTGGTCCCTGGAGGATGATGGGAGGCAGCCCATCCAGGGAGGCTGAGAGAGGAAGAACTTGGGCACCTCAGGCGAGGGTCCTGGGTTCAGGCAACCAGCCCCTTGTCCTCATCTCTGCTCCTTCACTTCCCCTCCCCTGGATATTGCAGGGGGCTTCCATAACCATCTGTTGTCTCTGCGTGGGATCAGCCATCTATTAGTGGCTTCTGTACCTGATTTCCAAACTTCAAGGACATGTCTCAGGAACATGCCTCTCCCCTTGCAGACATATTACATAGAATCCAAGAAAAACAGATCTCTTTAAGCCATGATTTCCTTCCAGGCCATGAGTCCAGCCCTGTCTCCATGGGCACGTACCTCCTTTCACCTCCAACAGAGCCTTGGCCAGGATGCTGCCAGCCACACTGACAGCCTGGCACACGTAGTAGCCAGCATCCCCGCTCTGCACTTCAGTGATGTTGAGCTGGCCTCTGGGAGAGACTGAGAAGCGCCCCGTGGGCTGAAGTGACTGACTGGGGAATAGCAGGGCCTGGGGACAGAGCAAGCAACCAAGCCACCTGGCAGCTGGCAGGGAGGGTTCCCCATTCTCACCAACCCCAGAATCCAGAGAATTCCTAAGGTTCTAGTTCATACTCTGTCCCAAGGCAGTTCTGTGACCTTAGGCAAACTAGTTAACCCTATTCACAAGAATAAGGGAGTTTTTTTTAGATGATTTGGGGGTGCACATCCCAGCTGTACCAGTCAGGAAACTGAGCAAGCTATTTAACCTTCCTGAGCCCCAATTTCCCCAAATTTGACTCTTAGAGGATAGTTATGAGGATTAAATCGAGTGATTACCTGAAACTCTTTCAATACATTGGATGATAAATGTTAGTACTTTCCCTTCTTTCTGGCTTTAACATTTTACATTAGATGCACAGAAGGTAGGGAAGCAGGTTTTAATGGCACCATGCTGAGCCCCTGACTGATACTTATTCCCACCCTCTACTTCCATCAGCATTTTTATTCATTTAAGAATCTAATTAAAATGCAGCAGTCCCCAGTGCTAGAGAAGATGGAAAATTGTGGCTGTGGGTTTGCAACGAGGTAGTGGGTGGCCTGGTTTCCCAGTGGGATGGGGTTAATAAGACTTATTTTATTATACTGACCCTGTTTCCCAGTAGCAAAATTCCCACCCTTCCCTTGGAGGGAGTTACTTGTGTTGTAACTTTAGTTAATATTCATTCCAATTCTATATGCTGAGATTTGTTTGCTAAGGTTGAGGGGTGTCTGTGAGCTCCCCCTGGTGGAAGTCCTTTGTAATTAGAAAAGCGTGTAATGTTCTACCCTGAGCAGCTTTGGTACAGTACTGGCTTTCCAGAGCAGAATGTTAAAGCCCAGGCCCCAGGCGTGGGAAGGAGGAAGGATCTAATTGGATCTGCTACATCCTCAGGACAGCCTTGCCCAAAACAGAAAGATTCTCCAAGAAATTACCATACAGGACTGTTCCCTACCACCAAAACATATTATCATATGTTCCAGGCCTTTTATATTCATTATCTTATTTAATCCTCCCAAATAACTTGCACAGGTTTCTGGAAGGAAAGCTAAGACAGAACCCCAGAGAGAAGTTTGCAGAATGTAGAAGAAGGCTGAGACCCAGAGGAGAAGCTGGTGGGAAGGCCTGTGGAGCTGGCCACCTACTTGACTTCCCTCCTTTTGCCAGAAGATGGCAGGCGGGGGGTTTCCTTTGGTCTCGCACTGGAAAGCTATGCTCTCTCCAGGAGCCGCCATCTGGTCCTGGGGCTGGGTCACCAGCTGGGGTGGGACTGGGAAGGGGAGGGGAGATAAAAGAACAGGGAGTCAGGGGTACTAAGAAGGGAGACAGAGGGAACAGGAGAGAGAAGCCTGAGCTTGGCTTAAGCAGGAGCAGATGTCCGTCTCTTGCTCAAGCCTGCTTAGCTTTCCCATCCTTCCTCTCCTTCCAGAAGTCTCAGGGGATGCACTCATATCTCCTGCTCTGTCCTTTCTCCTCATTCTCCACCTCCACCCATCCTCCCGTCTTCCTCGTCTCATCCCTGCTGCAGGCAGTCCCAGGCGGGGCCCTCACCGTGAACACTGAGGGAGCCGGATGCTTCGGCGCGGCCCACGCTGTTCTCCGCCACACAGGTGTAAGTCCCCTCATCTTCAGTGCTCACATGCCCGATCCAAAGGCTGTGGTCGCTCCGGATCTCATACCTGCTCCACCCACCACCCCCGGGCTGGATTGGCCACAGCTACAGACACTTTCTCACCCACCCAGGACAGGCACCAGGATCAGGGCACATAAGGACAAGGTAGACCTCAACAGGGACAGAAGGTGGTACCCATGGACCCATGAACGGAGGTGGGGACTGGTTAGTGCAGGGGCCACAGGCTCTGGGGAACAGACTTCTCTGTGCCATCAAGTGAGAGGCATCTGCCTTCCTTTCCCCCCTCCCCCAGTTTTCTAGGGCTGGGTATGTTCTTGAGCTGATTGGGTCTCCTTACAGGCAGTAGGAGGGGGCTTCTCACCTGCCTGTGGGCAGTTCCCCATCCTCCTTGCGCCAGCGTAGACGAGGCGGGGGATCCCCCTGCGCCTCACATGGGAAGTCCACGGGGGCATCAGCCAGGACCACCTGATTCACTGGTCTACGCAGGAATGAGGGACGCTCTGTGCAGAGGGAGGGAGTGAGTAGTCAGGGGGTCTGCGCAGTTACTCACTCCCCAGGCTACACACTCCCATAACTCCAAAACCCCACGTGCCTACCCAGGACCACAAGTTTGGCTGCCCCACTCTCCCGTTCTCCTGCCAGGTTGGAGGCCACGCACACATACATCCCTGCGTCACTCTTGAGTGTATGTGACATCATCAGCTTCCCTCCACGGAGCTGCAGAGTAAAAATGGAAACTTTGATCCTTTATAGCCATCAAAGCATATTTGTTTATCTGATCCTCACAGCAAGCCAATGAAGAAAACCAGTGAATTTGACCCACTTATCAGATAAGGAATCCTTGAGTGATTTGCCCAAGGTGGGGCTCAAGTGTATAATTTCTCCCACAGCTCAGACCACCTCCCACCAGTCCCTGGGGCATCATAATCCCCACCTTCTTACACTGATTCCGTCCTACCTCCGCTGATGTATTCCCCACTCAGTAGCTGACTCTCAGCCTCTGGTTAGCTAATGCCCCAATTTCAAATCTCTTGTCTTATCGCCTCCAGATCATTTCCCCCCGCCCCTCCAAGACCTTTAGATTCAGGCCTTCCTCCTCTGACACATGTCCCAGACCCCTAGCCTAGGGCTTCGCCCCTCAGGATGTCCCTGGCCCCGACCCTGGCTCCCGGTCGGATCCCCAGCCGTGGCCCCGCCCCTCACCGTGATCCTTCCCTCCTCCTCCTTGAGTCTAGCACCGTCCTTCTTCCAGGACACGGAAGGCTCTGGGTGGCCGCGGGGGGGCACGCATTCCATTACCGCGGGCTCCCCCACGGCCGCCACCACGTTCCCAGGAGACTGCCGGAAATCATCGCGGAGGACTGGAGAGAGAGAGAGAGAGAGAGAAAGAGAGAATGAATGACCAGGGGAATAAATAGGGTGTGGGGTGACATAACTGGGTGAGGACACAGGAAAGTGTTTTGGGGAGAGGTGGATCACCGCAGACCGCAGACAGGAACTCTTCCCCGGTTGCGACAACACCAGGCCCACTTCCTCCTCCGGCCAAAGCGAGGGCTTTAGAGACCAAAGGTCTTAGTCCCAAAGGGAAGCTGCTGAATGGGTTGAGATTAGGCCTGGCTCTGGATGGGATTACCCGGTGCCCTCCCGCCTTCCCGAGGCTCTGGAAGCAACCAGGAGACTCCTACCTGCCACTTCTAGAGAGGCGTTTCTACTAGCCGCCGTTCCCAGGTAGTTGCGCGCCACGCAAGTGTAGACACCCTCGTCCGGCCGCGCGCGGCGCCCGTGCACGATGCGCGGGAAGAAGAGGGCGCCGCTGGGCAGAAGCAGGCGGTGTGCGCGCGGGTCCTCGCGCGCGGTGGCCACGCGCGCCCCATTCTTGTACCACTCGATGTTGGGCCGCGGCCGGCCCTCCGCGCGGCAGGGCAGCGTGGCCGGCTCGCCTCGGGAGACCAGCAGATCTGGCGGCTGCTCCACGATGCGCGGCATGGCGTCCTCCGGCCCGACCTTTGACCCTGAGGGGGGTGGGGGGCGCAGACCATTCAGACCCGGAAACCGGGAGAAAGATCGAATCTCCAGAGAGAAGAAAGATTCCCCTCCTGCCCACCCTCTCTGTGTGTAGGGTCGAGTATCTCCTTCAGGACAGGTGCCCCGCACGTTCTTAGGCTGGAAAGGAGATGCCTGCGGACAGGCAGATCAGTAGAGGAATCTGGACACCTGCTCCTAGGACGGCTTTCTAGGCTGGCTAAGGACGCCAGCCTCCTCTCCTGCCAAGTTGAAGTGCAGAGTGACTGGGCCACGGCTTGGCAAGTAGACCGCGCCTCTAGCCGACTGGTTTTCAGCCCCCCACCCGCGCTGGTTCACAGACCTGTGAACAACCATAAGCGGTGCACCAGCGCCGACAATTTGTTCTTCGCCTCCGCGCGGTCCCGGACCAGCGATATGGAGACTGTGGCCCAGCCTGGGGCCCCCCCTTAGGAAAGGGAAGAAGTGAATGATGGGCTGAGGGCTGGGACTCCTTATCCTGGGGCCCGTGAATGGGCACAGTGCCCTTCTTACTGACACCCCACAGATAATCACGTTTCTGGGTCCTGTGAAGTCACAGGAATTGAACGCAAATGATGGTGGAATAGTGAGTAACGCTCCTTTTCTAAGAGGGCATAGTTTTCAACAGATTATTCTACAGGTTGATATAGTTAAGAAAGGCTAAGAATCATTGAGAGGAATTCCCCTACTTTCCTTGGTCACTCAGATCCGTTCACCCGCATGTCTGCTCCTGCCCCTCACTTGGCCTACAGACTTCTCTGGTCGCTTCCTCTTCTGCAGTTTGGGATCCAGGATCCTCGAGCGGGTTGAGCTCAGACGCCCACCCCCAGATTCGTCAAAAGTGGATTTGTAACCTATGGCGGCCAGTAGGCGTCGCTGCCGCCTCGCGTAACCTGGTGTCCTTAAATAACCAGGGACAGCCCCGTGCTTCTGTTCTCTGCCTCCCCTCCCCCGCCCCCGCCCCCAACGCCCCATCCCACCCCCAGTTCCAAAATCCGCGGGGACCTCTTGCTTCCAGCCTCTGTACGGGATTGGGTTTCATTTCTCAGCCCCGGCTCTTAAGAAGTTCTAGTGGAGACAAAGCTGCACGGGTTGCCCCGTGCTGCTGCTATCCTGGGGAGAGGGTATCTAACTGGTTAGGGACAAGAAGATCGGTTTCCCTCCCACTTAGGGAAGGAAGGAATTTTTCTCGATTTCCTCCCTTTCAGATGGAAATCTCTGCTTCTCACTCGTTTCTTCTCCTCCATCCCATTCCAGTCCCCGTTTAGGCAGACCAGACCCCACGTGAGCGACCCTAGAGTGGATAAGAGCTCAAGGGGTGTTGTGGAACCGACCGGGGCTGGAATCTCAGACGCTGACACTTCCTAGCTGTCAGAACTAGGGCGAATTATTGAACTTGTCTGGGTCGAAGTTTCATTACAGGCATCTGTAATGTGGCAGTAGTGATAGGGTTGTCACAAGACCAGAGTGTATGTAAAGCACTTGGAAGAAGACTCCATGAATATGGCTATTCTACCATTAGTTAAGGGCTCTTCCTCCCTGGCCCACCTTACCTTATCTTGACCTCTACAGTATCTACCTGAATCATATTCTTCCAGGCCCCCAAATTCCCTTTACCCCCTTCACATGGCCTTTGGGTGTAATGGAAGTTGGTTTGTTATTGCCAAGCTTTACGTTGCTTTCGTGACCATTGGGATACTATTCATCCGCTCTGAGTTTGTTTTCTCAGTCATAAAATGTGACCATCAACACACCTCCTTAAATTTTCGAGTTTGAATGAGACAATGTGTGGTGAAAACACTGTAAGAGCGCTGGGGGAGCAGAGGCGTGTCTGGGGTGTCCGTGAGAAGGGCTCTGTGCTTAACCTCCTGGGAATCTAAGAGGGTCAGGAGGTTGGAGAATCCCATCTCATTCCCCATCTTCTTCCTCCTTGCTCCCTCCATATAAACCACACCCTTCTCATCGGCTCTTTCCCCCTAATTCCTGTAGACACAGCTGCAGGCGTCCTTTCCCTGGAATTTCTTCCCTGTCATTCCCGGTCTCAGGAGATGCTTCGACAGCAGCTAATGAATAGCTAATGGCCATGCTAATGGGGCTCTGGCGCTCCTCCCCCAGCACCTGGAGTACCCCACTCACAAACACACATCCATTGCCTGGGTCCCCTTTCTTGCCACCTTGGAGTCCCCAGCACAGTGCTGGTAGATTCGAGCGGGTAGAGGCGGAGGGATGAAGGCTGTGCCCAGAGGGAGATCAACAGCAAAGTCGTTCAGGGCTGCGGGAGTTCCCGATGCGGCCGGCAGGGGGCGCAATTGGCCCTCTCCCCAGGCTCCGGCAGATCTACTCTCGCCGCCTCCCCGCAGCGCTAGGGGAAAGCGCGCTGTCTCAATCATTTATTAATCACCTTAATTAGCGGTAATGACCCCGCCAGCGCTGCCCGCCCGCCGCAGCTCTGCCGGGGTGGGCCGGCGGTGAGTTCTACCTCTGAGGGGCAAACTTCTAAGTTTCCCTGAAATGGTCGCCTCCTCTGTCGCCTTCTGTAGCAAACACATCTAACATTTTGGCGTCATCACCCTCGTCCTAAGTGAGTTCTTGGAAAACTTAGGGTCCCGAACGGAAACCTGTTACCTGGGTGGGTCACCGGGTGGCCCGGCTTGGCCCAGGCCCTCCAGCGACCGCGCCCCCTCCTCTACCCTCCGTGCTGTGGGTCCCGGCCTCTCTTACTCCGGTTCTTCTCACCTGGGGTGGCCGTGGGCATCGGTTGGGGAGGAGAGGAGAGTGGTGGACTCAGCTGCCAAATCCTCTCAAGCCCTCGACCTCCCGCCGATATCCCCACTCAGGTGCTTTAAGCCCCAAACTATCCATTGGTCCCCACCACCCGGGAGGCGCGGGAGGGCGTAGCTGGGTCCCGGACCTTGGGGCAGGGGCGCTTTGCACTCCCCGTCCATGCCGCCCTCCAACCTTACCCCATCCCTGGATCCGAAGTCCCCGTGGGGCAGGGTCTCACCGTTGAGATAAGGATCGCCGGGGGTCAGCTGGCTTTGGTTGAGCGTCGCCACCGAGGAGTTGAAGCCGAAGAGCAGGTCGCTGGAGTTGGAGATGTCCCCGCCCAAGGAGTCCGCGAACAAGTTCATCTGCAGCAGCGTTTTAAGCAGGTAGCGCAGCATGGCGCGACCCGACTGGGACCGGGGCCGGGGGCTCGGGGCCCAGCCCCTGGGTCTGAGACCCGCGGGCCGGGAGCCGTAAGCCCCTCTACAGCCTCTGCGCTCTGTCCCAGCCACGGTGCCGCTCTCCTGCCGGCGCGCCTGGGTACCGCGCGTGCCTCCGCGTGCCCTCCTCCTTCCCTCGTCCTTCTCTCTCCACCCCCCCGTGCCCGGGTCCCCCGGGAGCTGGGCGGGCAGAAGGCAGGTGCCACGCGGATCACCGCGTAATTAAGGGATTAATCCGCCGCCTTTCACCCTCCCACCCCCACCCCGACGGCCACTAGCAGGGCCAGAGACTAGAGTCGCGTTGCGCGCGAGATGGAGTCCCCGCCCCGCGCCCCGAGTCCCGCGTCGGTTCTGGACACCTCGGGAGAGTTTCCCTCCTTTCTCAAAGCACCCAAAAGGAGAGATGAGGCTCTTTCGGACTCTGCCCTTCTGCCTGACTTCAAAGGAGGAATCCCTCCTCTCTTTTCCTCTTTTAGGAAACTGAGGCAAAGCGCCAGACCGTTCCTCTAGCTCTCCAAGTCCTGGCTTCCACTTCCTCCCAAGTCCCCGGGCTTGGCTGCAGGAGTTCGGACGGCTGGCGTGGTTTGGGGCGGGAGTTGGGAGTGGGTGGAGAATAATTCCGCGGTGCGGCCACCCCTTTGCCCAGCAGTCGCCTGGTTTGCAGCCGAGAGACCGGGGGATGAGGAGGCGCGTCTTGACCGGGGAGTCCTTGCCCCAGATGCACCACTAATCTAGTAGTTCCTGAGGATACTCAACAGGGATAAAACTGGAGGTGGAAAGCCCTGGGAAACCCAGGCATCTCGCATCTATCTGCATGCTTTTGCATTACTTTGCTCTGACATATTTTATTAAATTGTCTTACCTTTCGGAGGAGACTGAAGGGGAACCAGGGAGTCTGGGGCTAAGACAAAGAGAGCAATATTGTTCCTGTAAAGGCAAGTGCAAGAGAAGACATGGGGTTGATGGAAGCCTCGCTCAAATCTGTTCAAACTTGATAACGGTCCTCCTTAGGAGGAGGGGACACGACACCCCCCCACCCGACCCGCCTGCTTCTGGCTTTTCTGGAGTTCTTTGTACCTGAAGATCTCCCAGTCGCCCCCCTACACACACACACACACACACACACACACACACACACACACTTTCCTAGGCTAGGGGTGGCTTTGGGGTGTCAGGGGAAGAGAGACCCGGGCCTATCTGAGCTAAGGCCCTGCTGATGGTGGGGTTCTGGTTCAACCGGAGGGCTCCGTGTGAGGAGATCACCTTTGAAGGGTGGCTGCTTCCAAAGTGGGAGGAGGCAGGTGAACAGGTCAACATCCTGAGGGGTGGGTGCTACACAGACGTAGACCCCATCGTAAGCTAAGTCAGGAGTTGAGTATTTCAGGCAGGCAGCGCTCAAGTGAACTAGAGACTTAGTCAAGGGGTGGGGGCTTGTCCCCAAACTCCTCCCTCAATCCTCAGAGCAGCCCTCGGGGGCCTCAAACGAACGGACGTTTAGGTGCCTTCCTACGGTCCCCTGCCCCGACTCAGCTCTGCGCGTGACTTCGCCAGGCCAGAAGCAAGAAGGGCGGAGGCGGGGCGGGGCAGTGGGGCGGGGCAGTGGGGCCGGGCGTGCCCCACCGGAGGCTGCGCCCTAGGAGCTGTCCTTTCAGCACCCCGTCTGTCCTTGCAGGACTAGGAATCTGGCGCCCCACATACGACTTAAATCCCAGCGGGCCTTAAATTGGGGTAGGTGGGAGAGGAGCTGGTGACACATTCTTTCTCAAGGACCAGATACTAAGAGATAGGACCTGACGTCTGATCCTTGTTCCAGGACGAGGCTGCATTCAGATAAGAGAGGTGATAGGGGATAGATTTGCCCACCAGAAATCAATCCCTTCGGGAATGACGAACCCAGACGTCCCAATCTTATATTTGCCAGTGAGAAGATTTCACACTCTGGACCTGGTTGCCCATCCGTTAAGGAGAAATTGGACTACTTGCTCTGATCCGATGCTTCAGATTCCCGGTTCAGGAGCCCTCTCCTCCCCTCCCTGCTGACCCACCCGGGTCACCTGGGTTCCATCACGTCAGAGGATGAACCAGGACAGAAATCCGGAGTCCTGGCACCAGCCCTGCTCTGGGGCAGGGAGGGCTGCAGCAGACAGGAAACCGCATCCCACCATGTGGCTCCTGCCCCCTCCTAATCCCCTGATTTGCTCCCGGTGGGCCTCTCAGCAAACACAGGGCCTGCCAGCGTCTAGGGGCTTGTCACCCTGTTAGCGGATTTGTTCCCAGAGACAGCGCAGTTAATTGGCCCTTTATGTGGGGATCAGGGCTATTTGCTCAGGGTTCCCTGAGCGGAGGCTGCAACTCAGCCCATGGGCAAGGCTGCTTCCTAATCCCTGGCATCCTGGGTTTGGAGGCTGGACAAAGTAGGGCCACTCTCTTCCTTTCCGAGACTCTCCTGGCCCAAATCTCCTGTCCCTCTTCTACACCTCACTCCCTCTCAATGCTCTTTTCTCTCTCCCCACTTTTTGTTCTTGTTTCTTCTCTTTCCTTTTTTGTACTTCTCTGTATCTCTAGAATACTCTCCCTTTGAATCAACTCATCTCCAACACCAAAAGAGGGTGCAGTACTCAACTGGGGCGTATTGGAGAATAAACACCTCCCAACCACAGCCCAATTCCCAGCCCCCTCAGGGTCCCTGGAGCCCTGCATTTAGTAGAGCGTGGGGCAGAGAGTGGGCAGAAAAAGCCCAGCCTCCCTTTCTTAAGGTCCGATGGGCAGCCTGGACACCGGCCCTGCACCTTTTCCAGTCCGGCTTCTCTCCACGCTGTTCCCACAGGCAGTTCTGGAAGGAGTTTGCCTCCTATTCGTCTCCCCACTGCGTGCCCCACCTCACCCCACAAACGACCAACACAACTCTGGCTTCTACCTCTTGCTTAGAGAGAGTAGGTAACTCGCTGCATCTGTCTCCCTTTCCTAACCTGTAGACCACAGGCGCTGGTACCGCACCTAAAGCTGTGGTCCCCAGCTTTTTGGCACCAGGGACCGGTTTTGAGGAAGCCAATCTTTTCCACCGATGAGGGGTGGGTAGGGGAATGGTCCAGGAGTTAAGGCGAGTGATGGGGAGCAGCAGATGAAGCTTCACTCGCTCGCCCGCCACTCACCTCCTGCTGGGCAGCCCGGGTCCTAACAGGCCAGGGACTGCTACTGGTCCGAAGCCGAGGGGATTGGGGACCCCTGACCTAAAGCACTCAGTGGGTGGGTGCACTGGAATTGGAGGGTCCTTGTCTAACTTCCACCGTAGGCTGGAGAAAGAATTTGAGTTCCAGGCCCCTCCCTTCTGCTGCCTTAGAAGACTACTTCTTTCCCAGGGTTTTATCAGTAACAGTCTGCACTTCAGAAAGAGTAAAAAAGAGAAAAGGAAGTTGTGAGGGGAGTTGGCAAAAGAAGAGAGTAGCAAGAGGCAGAGAGGAGGGGGAGAGTTGAGTCTATGGAGAGAGAGGGTAAGTTTCTTCTGATAGGGTTTGGGCGTCTGGTGGGAAGAAATGTATGTCTGGGGTGTGGGCGTGGGTGTTTATGGAGAGAATAGCTACCCCAGGCCAACTTCCGTGGCCTAGAGCCATCACATAGGCCAGAGAACGTAGCTGGGAATTTTCAGTGGCCAAGCTGGGGGCTGTATGGGAAGCTTCTTGGTGGTTCAAAGCCTGCATGCCAGCTGGTAGTGGATGAGCTGCTGGCATGTAATTGCCCAGGAGGGCAGTCTGAGGACAACCCCCCTATCTCACACTGATTACTGCCCCGGCCTCTCCCTAGTACACACACACACACACCCAGTCCATTTACATCCCCCCAGAGCCTGTAGCCTCCCATCACTCTCTCTGCCTTGGTCCCTTCCCAGGGCACTGATACACACCGAGCATATGTGTGTGTGTTTGTTGGGGAGGGGGACAAGGAACTAACATCTGTCCCCCACCCCTACTAGGCTATGCCTGTGAATGGCCCAGCAGGGTTGCTGGCTTCAGAGCAATGATGCCAGGGGGCACTGACCCAGCCTGCAGGGGCCAGAGGGCCAAACAGGAGGGGGGATCAGAGAGCAAAGAATAGGCCCCCGGCTGGAAAGCAGACAGCAGGAGCCAGGGTCTGTTGGCTCAACCCCTGTAGCTGCTGAGATAATAGGCCAGAGCCCCTTGTCCTAGAGCGCACTTCCCCACCCCCCGCCCCGGCACCCCACCCCTGGGGTTCCAGTGGAGGAGCCTGGGGGGAGTTAGTGTGCAACACACACCGCCAAGTCTGGAAATTTGGAGGCAACTGGGCAGAACTGTCCACATCCCAGTACAGATGGAATAAAGGCTAGGGAGAACAAGAGCTTTCCTGATTCCTTTTATTAAACTTGGTACAGAGCAAGCACTCTGTACATATTGGTTTAGTGAATACACCCAATTAACCAGTCAGTCCTCACAACAACTGCCCCCGCAGAGCCCACTAGCCTTCCCTCTGTGCCTCCCATTCGTTCTTATTCTCTGTCTCTGTCTCTCTCCCCTTCTATATTATTTTCCTATGGCTGCTACAACAAAAAACCACAAACTAGGTGGACAAAAACAACACATATTTATTCCCTTTTGCAGGCTGCAAGTCTGAAGTCAAGGGCTATGCACTTTCTGAAGGCTCTAAGGAAAATTTCTTTCTTTTTTTTAGTATGTATTTATTTTTTTAAACATCTTTATTGGAGTATAATTGCTTTACAATGGTGTGTTAGTTTCTGCTTTATAACAAAGTGAATCAGTTATACATATACATACATCCCCATATCTCCTCCCTCTTGTGTCTCCCTCCCACCCTCCCTTTCCCACCCCTCTAGGTGGTCACAAAGCACCGAACTGATCTCCCTGCGCTATGCGGCTGCTTCCCACTAGCTATCTATTTTACATTTGGTAGTGTATATATGCCCATGCCACTCTCTGACTTTGTCCCAGCTTACCCTTCCCCCTCCCCATATCCTCAAGTCCATTCTCTAGTAGGTCTGCATCTTTATTCCCGTCTTGCCCCTAGGTTCTTCATGACCTTTTTTTTTTTTTTAGATTCCATATATATGTGTTAGCATACGGTATTTGTTTTTCTCTTTCTGACTTACTTCACTCTGAATGACAGACTCTAATTCCATCCACCTCACTACAAATAACTCAATTTCGTTTCTTTTTATGGCTGAGTAATATTCCATTGTATATTTGTGCCACATCTTCTTTCTTGTCTCTTCCAGGTCTGGTGGATGCCGGTAGTCCTCTGCATTCTTCGGCTTGTAGACACATCACTCCAATCCCTGCCTTTGTCTTCACATGGCATTCTTCCCTGTGTGTGTACATCTTATAAGGATACGAGGCATTGGATTAGGGCCCAACCCAATCCAATGTGGCCTCTTCTTAACCATCGAAAAGGTCCTACTTCCAAATAAGGTTACATTCTGAAACTTAACCCAGTACACCTTCTTCTTCTGTTTTTCTTCCTTCCCTTTCCCCCTCTATTATTACTGATACTCTGCTAGGGATCCTATTTTGTTAGTTTAAAAAATACTTTTATTATCCTAGGCATGATACACGCTCATGCAAGAATATCCAAGCAGAATAAAAGAGTATGAGATGAACAAAGTCCTCACACCATTCTTATCCTTCTGCAGCCTGGGGTAGCTACAGATGGTTTCTTGTGTATCCTTTCAAATTTAAAAAAAAAAACATGTATCTCTCTATCCTTCTTAAGACACAAATATGATCATATTAATTGTACTGTTTTGAAGCCTGCTTTTTTTTTTTTTTTTTTTTTTTTGCAGTAAGCGGGCCTCTCGCTGTTGTGGCCTCTCCCGTTGCGGAGCACAGGCTCCGGACGTGCAGGCTCAGCGGCCATGGCTCACGGGCCCAGCCGCTCCGCAGCATGTGGGATATTCACGGATCGGGGCACGAACCCGTGTCCCCTGCATCGGCAGGCGGACTCTCAACCACTGCGCCACCAGGGAAGCCCTGCAGCCTGTTTTTTGTTAACATCAATATGTTTAGGGGATCCTTTCACATCAGTATATATAAATAGAGCTGACAAGATTTTACTGGTATGGGGAAACCTAAACATATTGTAGATTTTATGGTTAATATTAGTAAATTAGTTTGGGGCATGTTAAGTTCGAGATGCCTGTTAGAAATCTCAGTGGTGTCATCAAAAGGGCAGTGGGATGAACTAGTCTTGAAGTTCAGAGGAGCAGTCTAGGCTAGAGATGTAAATTTGAGAGCCCTTCAGCTCTATTATTTTAAGATATTGTTGGTCATTTTTATGTACCTTTTAGGTTCAAGCATCATTTGGGGGGGGGATTGTTTCCAAAGTAATTAAATAAACTTGTATTGCTTATTAAAAATTTTTTGAGAGCCTTCATCATATAAATGCTATAGAAAGCCACAAAACTAGATGAGATCATCAAGGGAGATAGAAAAAAAAGTAAACAGGTCCAAGGACTGGAGCTTTGGTTACTTTAATATTTAGAATTTAGGGAGTTGAGGAGGAAGCATAAAGAAAACTTAGAAGGGGCCAGAGAGATAAGAGGAAATCTGGGAGAGTGTGGTATCCTGACAACCAAGTGAAGGAGGAGGGAGGGATCTATAGTAAATGGAATAAGAAGAGCTAGAATGAAGACTGAGATGAGTCATTAAATTCAGTAATGTGGATGCCACTGTGACCTTGTTAAAGGCAGTTCTGGTGGTTGGGTGGAAGCAAACTCTGACTGGGGTGGCATGACAAAATAGAAGCAAAGGAATGAGAGTTTTGCTGAAATGGGAAGATTTGTGGGGAGAAAGTTGAAAAAGAAGTGGGATCAGAAATCTCTTTTAATAAAATGGGAGGGAGAGCCTCCTGCTTCTGTGCTGACTGAAATTACCTAATAGAGAAGGGACATCCACAATTCAGAGAAGAGAGGGAAGAGTGGCTGGAGCAACGTCCTTGACTGGAGAGACGACGGGGTCTTGTGCACACGTGAACAGCTTCACTTAGGACACGGATCGTTCTTCCACAATAAAAGGAAGAAGAGGGTACAGCGTCCAGACACAGACACGAGTAGGTGGTAAGATGTGATGGTGGGAGCCAGTGGGAGTTATCTTCTTTTTGACTTAATTTAATTAATTTAATATAATTTAATTTAATTTGGCTGCACCGGGTCTTAGTTGCGGCATGCGAATTCTTAGCTGCAGCATACATGCAGGATCTAGTTCCCCAACCAGGGATCGAACCCAGGCCCCCTGAATTGCAAGCGTGAACGTGGAGTCTTACCCACTGGACCACCAGGGAAGTCCCGGGAGTTATCTTCTGATTGCTTCTCTATTCCCCATGAAATAGGAAGTAAAGTTATCAGCTAAGAGTGGGATAGGGGAAGAGATGTTGACGGTTTGAGGAGGGAGGTGTGTGTATGACATATTCATATAAGAGAGCAGTAGAGTTAACAACTACGGAAATGCAACATAATCACCAGACAGTGTTAGAGGCCTGCTTGGGGTTAGTGATCATGAATTTAAAGTGTGACCATTGTGCATAGTTTTGCATGTTTTCCAGGTATGTTCAGTGGCTTGGGTGCAGGTTCAGAAGAGGTGGAGAGTTGGATTTATTCAACTTTGTGGGTTAGTCAAACACACTCAGAGAAGTGAGGGTCAGATAGGAAAGCTGAGAATGTCTACAAGAAACTGATTCTGATGATTGACCATGGGAATTTAAGCTGAGTCAGGAGGGAAGTAGGGCCACGAGTTGAAAAACTGGAGTGATTGTGAAAAGGAATTGAGATCAATGGGAAAAAATAAGATTCATGGATTATCCTGGTGGCGGTCTAAGGTTTGTTGGAATTGAAACATCAGAAGAAGCCAATGGGAAAAAATAGGAGATGACGATTGGAAATGAGGTTGCTTGAAATTAAGATCATGGAGTAGTTCAGTTACTGGTTATGACAAGGTCTACTAGGGTATGACCACAGGAATTAATGGCTAAGGTAGAGCAGACAACAAGGTTGTGAGAGGAGAGGTCAAGAAACTGAGCAGCAAAGATATTGTTTGGTGTTTTGTTTTGTTTTTTGATTTTTGGGGTTTTTTTTGGCTGAGCTGCCAGCATGTGGGATCTTAATTCCCTGACCAGGTATCAAACCCGTGCCCCCTGCAGTAGAAGCTTGTAGTCCTAACCACTGGACCACCAGAGAATTTCCGAGCAGTGAGGATATTGGATGGATCATCTGAATGGTTATTAGAACCATCAAGAATTAGAGCAGGGCAAGAGTTGGTGAAAAACATTGAGCTGGAAGCTAAAATCTGCAAGGAATGAGGTGGTAGGACACAGGAGTCGGCAGTAGGTAGTACTGAGATGGTGGATAATAGAGTCTTATGACATTAGACTCAAATATGGGGCATTTTCATCAACGAGGAGCAAGCAGTATATTGTTCCCCTTTAGGACCAGTGATACATGTTTGTGGCAGAAAACATCTGCCTCATTTTTATGTCCTTTAACAATTTTAAAGTTTCCATGATGTAGATCTTGAGTACTTCTCATTTGTTTATTCCTATGTTTATTACTGTTGTGTTACAATTATAAACAGAACCTTTCTTTTGGACTCTTTCTAAATTCTTTATACCTCCCCCCCTTAAACCCTGAACCTGAGGATGCCAGTCCAGTGAGTCTCTGAGAGCTATTTCATCAGCTCTGTACCTCCTGCCCATCTCCACAGCCACTGCCTTAGTTTAGATTCTCACCATCTTTCACTCTGACTATTGGAAACTAACTCCCTGCATTCAGTCTCCCACTGCGAATCCATCCCCTACTCTGCTGCTTCAAGGAGTTGTCATATATTTGTTCAAACCCCATTTAGTAAGCAACTGCCAAGTGCCAGACACTGAGCTACATGCTTGTCTCTGCTGTTCAAATCTGATCATGTCACTCACCTACTTAAAAATGATAATGGCTTCTCAATTCCTAGAGGAAGTGCATACGAGTATCACCACAGATCATGCATGCCTTTCCCAGATCTTCTCCATTACCCCACCTCTCACCCCATCCCTCTGGCCATCTACATCCCACCACCAAGCTGCCTTTTTTCTTTCACGTGTGGTGCTCTCTCTACTTCTTTACCTTAGCTCTTGCCATTCTCCACTTCCTTTTCCTGAAATGCCCTCTCCCTTCCGTTCTCCACCTGCCAGGATTCCATGCATCCTGGCAATCCAGTCACCTGATTAGTGAAGCCCGCCCTGACTCTCCCAGACCACCTGATTTATTCCCCTAGTGTATAACTTAACATGTGATGTTTAAATTTTTTGCTCCATGATTAGCTTCCCCATGAGCTCCAAGTTCCCCTTAGGGAGCTGGAACTTATATCTGACTCATCTTTGAACGCTGGGTGCCTGACATAATGTGTAGCATAGCATTTATTGTGAACTTACTATTTGCAGGGCTGTTCTAGGTGCTTTTCTCATTTAATTCTCCTAATAACTCAACAAATAGGTACTGTTACTACCCTCATTTTACAGATGGGGAGATGTAGGCACTGAGTGGTTAAGTAACTTGCCCAAAGTTACTTAAGTGGCTACTAAATGGAGGATCCAGGATTTAAACTCAGGCTGATCATACACCTGTGTGCTTGGTATACCACCTCTCTGTGAAAGACCTGCATCTGAGGATATCAGAAGGAAGATTCCCCTGCCCCCACCCCACCATTCTTATGTATAATTCATACTTCTAGTAGCAGAATGACTTCTACAATCACATTGCTGAATGTAATCCACTGAGAGCTCCAGATCTTTTTCTACCATTCTGTTTTTAGTTCCGAAATCCCATATAGTACCTGGTACCTATCAGTATTAAACCTGCTGCTCTTTCCATCTGCTCATTTCTATAATTCCTGGAACTTTTGCAGTTTCAGGGAAGTCAGAAATGGACTATGTTTTTTGTCACTCTTTGTCTCAATTTCCCAGCCTCAGCCTCTCTCTCTCTCTCTCCCCCTCTCCTCCTCCCTCTCCCTCTCTCTCTCTCTGAGCATAAAATTCACAAAGGAAGAGACCAATTAAGATCTTCAAATCCCCTGCATCCAACAGAGGATGTCTCATTTTTCAATTAAAGAGAAATATTCCCGTGCCTCTAATGATTTACATTCAGAGGGAAATGTTTTTGCATTAAATACATATGTGAAAGGTTTTCCACCTTACGTCACTGAGTCTTTAGTTTCTGTGTTCTTTGAGTTGCTACTTGTGTTCACAGATTTATTTGTATTCACCTTGAGTACTGGACCTATCTCCAGTGTCTTTAGGGACCCCTCTGCCCTGGAGTCCTTCCTTCCACTGCTCTACATTGATCTTTGGTTTTCTACACCATAAGGGGCTCCGTTTAACCGACATATCCTGGAGCTCAATTCCTGGGAGTGAAGATGACTCCAAGATCTCTCTGGGCTTCTGACCTCATCTGACCTGGAAAAGCCAGCATCATTGAGACCTCATTCCCCATCCACACATGTAGAGAAGTCATTATTCTGACAAGTCACGAGAACCTACTCTTCTTCTTCCTTCCATTCATGTGTCCCTCTCCTTTCCCCATGGCTTTTCTTCCATGTCTCTCTCTCTCCTTCCATCTTCCCTACCCCCATCCTGCTGCCTGTTTATTTTAAAGCCTTACCTCCTAGGTCCTGATTGCAAGGCTCATAAATATTCAACATTTCCTAGAAACAACCTCTGAACGTTATTTCACCACTCAGTGTTGTTACCACATCCAATCAGAAATGGAGCTAGACTTCACTCAAGGTCACTTGCCTCCACCCCCTGAGCCCTGCACTATCAGCATGGGGGCCTTATTTTCCTCTCCAAGATCTTAATCATAAAGGGATGGCCCACTGTGACTTTGGAGCCCTTTATGGATTCCAACCTTGACAGGTGCTGAGACCCCCATCTCAAATGTGAGAATTTCCAAATATTCCATCATGAGAGGGTTTACCTATTCCAGAGCAATAACCCTGGCATTAAAAGAGGAGAAGGATGGGCTTCCCTGGTGGCGCAGTGGTTGAGAGTCCGCCTGCTGATGCAGGGGACACGGGTTCGTGCCCCGGTCCGGGAAGATCCCACATGCCGCGGAGCAGCTGGGCCCGTGAGCCATGGCCGCTGAGTCTGCATGTCCAGAGCCTGTGCTCTGCAACGGGAGAGGCCACAACAGTGAGAGGCCCGTGTACCGCAAAAAAAAAAAAAGAGGAGAAGGAAAGATAGGAACAGGTCTGGAGTTATAATCCAGGTAGAAAAACTATAAGCACTCTGCCTGATGCATAGAAGACATTCGGTAAATACTTTAGTTGTGTTGAATGATTTCTAAGCATACGATAAAAGAAAAAAAGGAAAGAAAAATAAACCAAAATCTAAGCAATGGTTGGTTAGTTATGAGGGACTATATGCAATTTTTTCACCTTTCCTCCATTTAAAAATATTTTGGTAATTAATAATGAAAAATATAAAATTATCATTTTAAAGGTTTAAATAGAGGCAGGAGGGCAGGCAGATTACAGGTCGAGGACTCTCCTCAGGACAAAGTGTTCCTGCCTCGATGGGCACCCAAGCCCAGGCAGCAGCCAATCTCTTCTTTCCTCCATTGGTTTGGAAAAAGGGTCAGCAAACCCACAGCTCTTTATATCGGAGGGAAGGAAGGAAGAGAGATGTAGGGACAGGAAGCAAGTGCAGGGAATCAGAGAATGGTAGGTCCCTTTGCAAATATCCTCCCCAAACCTTTCTTCTCATCCAGGCTCGGCTTGAATCCTTCCAGAAACAGGGAGCTCAAAACCTGGTGGGATGCCTAGGACAAGATGGGCAGCTCCAACAGAGAGAATGGCTCTGGTCTGTAGATACCTGCCTCACCTTTGGGGCTTGGTTCTAGTTCTGCCTCTAAAGAATTGGTTGGGAAGTGGGTAGGAAGAGAAGTAGAATCAAAAAACAGAGATGGAGTCCAAGAATTAAGGAAGAGAAAATCACTTGGTGAGATTCCAACATTAGTTGAGTCATTGGAAACTGAAGGCCAAGCTCATCTTTTAACACAGCCTTGAGCCGTCTCTGCCCAAAACCCACACGGGGACTTAGGTTGGCAGAGGTTGAGGGTAGAGTGGGCGGCAATGACTTGCGCCAGCATCCAAAGAAACAGCTTTCCAGCTCCCATTTCAGCACAGCTTAGGTGGGAGATGGAAGTGGGGAATATTCCATGGGGCTATTTCAAAAGGCCAGGGCTGCTGTCAGAGGAAGCTGTAAAAGTGTGTGTGTGTGTGTGTGTGTGAGGGGGAGGGGGAGGGTCGGTGTGGGGACAGGGCCCATGTGTTTTGGGCTCTATTAACTAACTCTCTCCCATCCATCACAGCCTCCCCCCGGGCCTCCGAAGCCCTGGCAGCTGGGTCACCCCGGGGAGGCTGGGCTGAGGGTCCCTAAAGGGAACCAGGCTTCAGGCAGAGCAGCGGAGACACATGTGTGCCTGGCTGGGTTGGGGCTGGCGCCTCATTGAGAAGGGGGCTCTCCAAGCTGGGCTTCATTAGGGCAGTGGTGCTAATAGGGGAGGGGGTGCAGGGGGCCGGGCTGACAGCCAATTACTTGCTCGTCTGCATTATGGATTAACCCATCTGGGTCTGGGAGATTGGCTCCGAAAGAGGCACAAAAGGGGGGGCGTGACCACAATCACACACTGAATTATCCAGTCTGAGCACAATTGTCCACCAACAACCGGGGCCTCAGGATGGGTGACCCCCTTGGGTTCTCTCCATCCTCCACCCTTCGCCCCACAGGAAGAGCCAGAGATAAACTGCCGCCTGGTTAAAAGGCAGGGTCTGGGATGAGGAGAACAAGGATGCCATTCCAGAGAGGCAGGGAATTTAGGGAACGGGGGCTGGGTTTGAGGTTAAGCCAGAGAAGTCAGGAGCCAAGCAAAAGTTCTCCCAACAGACTTTTTAACTTCAGGCCTCTACTTCAGATGCAAAACATGACTTAAACTTGCCCATCTGAAATACCAGACAGAGTCAGAGAGCAGAGGGTCTCAGCTGAGTCTAGGGGAAAGGAATGGAAGGACTCTCAGAATCGGGGGTCTCACATCTCACCCATCACCCTTTCTGAGGTTAATTGATTCCAGAAGCGAATAAGGGGCTTTCAGATGGGGTCCTGCAGGACCCCTGCCCTGCTCTGGCATCTCTGATGCTTTCCCAGTGGGAGTGCCCTGCACCCTCCCCCATACCTCCTCCTCTAGGAATAAGCCCACCGTGCAGGGTGATGGAGGAAGAATGGGAGGGGGCGGCAGGCAGGGGGCTTCTCTCCTCTGGCTAATCCCCTCATTACCATCTCATAATCAGAATCACGCTTTCAATGTAAATGGGGTTGTTAAATATTGGTTTCTCTAGACACAAGCTCCTTTGGAGAAAATTATTTATGCTCCCTCTTTTGCCATCCCTGGCTGGCTCCCACAGTGAGGGTGGGTTGTATGAAGTGTTAGTGAGGGCTGGGGGCTTCAGATGTTGGTTGGTGGGGAAGGTGAAGGTGTCTGACAAGCAGGGGCAGACTGATTTGTTTCTAGTTGGCCTGGGCAGCCTCAGTTTCCCTGGTTCAGCAGAAGAAACTCATCTGGAGAAAACTGGCTCATCTTGAAGTCCAGAACTTCTTGACTTCAAGAAGTCAAGCTGATTGGCTTCTGGTACCAAATCACTTTAGACTGGAGATCAACATGGAGCTGTAGATCCCAAAGTGAGATTCCTGGGAGAATGGAGCTGTATTCATTGGGCAGCTCTGGCATCTTGCCCTTTGCCCATTGCTAGAAACCCCTGGCACGCCCCAGGGCAGTGACCTGGACTCCCTGGCCAGCCATTTCTAGATACAAAGCACAACATAAAGTTACAATGACTCTTCACATGCAAAGCTTCATGCTTGTCCTGTTACAGCAGTCCTGTGAGACAGCTACGGTGGTTATCATCCCAACCGGTGGATGAAGCTCAGGGTCGTCAAGTGACTCACCCAGGTCCACACGGCTGGTCAATGGCAGATTCATATTGGAACATGGTTCTTCCGAGTCCAAACTCAGCCCCATCCCTTTGTGCCAAGCTCTGTCCTTTAAAATTGAGGCTACTACCCCTATGCCACTGTGCGGACATGGAGACCATTTGGTGTGTGTGCCTTGAGAGGTGGGTATGTAGAGCAGAGTAGGTCATTTTCTGCTCTGTTCTCCCACTATGGTTAAGACACAAGGCTGCAGACGGTTGGTGAGGCCACCACACCGCCTGTTGTCTCTCTCTGTTCAGGGGCCACATCCTTCCCAGCCCTGTCTCTACCCTGGGTCCAAAACTGAGTATGAAAATAATAATAATAATGACAACAACAACAGTGGCTTCTCACATTTGCTTAGCACTTAACAGTTTACAAAGTCTTTTTCATGTGTTATATGATTAAATCCTCACAACCACCTTGCAAACTAGCACTGTTGCTTACTGCTAAGGACATGAGCTCTGGAATCACACTGTAGGTTGACGTCTCAGCGCCACTTAGTAGCTGGGTGGCCTTGGGTAAGTTACCTCAGGTTCCCTGCTTCTATGTCCTTCTCTATGTAATAAAGATGGTAAGAATAGAGCCTGCCTCCTAGAGTTTTGGGGAGCAATTAAGGAGATTATACATGCCAGCTGCTTACAGGAGTGTCTGGTACGTACTAAGTTCTCAGTCAACCTTAGCCATTTTGAGGTGGGGGGGCGGTAAGGACTATGATCCCATTTTACAGATGCAGAAA
Organism: Hyperoodon ampullatus; assembly: GCF_949752795.1. NCBI lineage: Eukaryota > Metazoa > Chordata > Mammalia > Artiodactyla > Ziphiidae > Hyperoodon > Hyperoodon ampullatus. The sequence continues at coordinate 90,541,265 of NC_136920.1, forward strand.
CTGAGGCTTAAAGGACTAAGTAGCTTGTCTAAGTTTAGTCGGTTGGTAACGACAGAGCTGTTTATTAATTCGGGTCGGGAATGAAATCTGCAGGGGGTCTGGGACTCCTGCCCGACAATGAAGAAGGCGGTCTCCTGAGGTCTTTTGTTGGGTTTTAGACGGGAAGGGCGGGTGCTCTCTCTGTTTAGCGAGTTTGGGCACACACGGAGGAAGGAGAAGCAAGTTCTCCACGGCGGCGAGTGTGAGGTGACCCCTCTTCTCCCGGGCCGGAGGCAGCTTAGTGGAGCCCGGGCACCACGTGGCTCTCGCAGAGCCTCGGCTGAAAAGAGAGGATGGGAGATGCCGTCGGAGGCCCCTCCCCCCCAGGGCCTGAGAGTGCTTCCGCTGCTCGGCTCCCTCCGTTTAGCTTTCTCCTCATTAACTCCCCGGCCTCATTAATCAGCCGCGATGAAATGCGCCCCCGGGAACACTGCCCGCCCGCTCCGCCGTTTGGCGCTTTAATTATCGTCCCAGCGGGAGGAGGAGGGGTGGGCAACGTGCACGCGCGTACACACACACACACACACACACACACACACACACACACGTCCTCGGCACACACACACACACACACACACACACACACACACACGTCCTCGGATGGACAAGACCAAGCCGGGCCCGGGTCGTGGCTCAGCCAGGGCAGCAGACACAGGCTTGGTCCCCAAGATGCTGCATCAGCCCCAGGCAATCCTAGCCAATACTTGGCATCTGTCAGTGAGTTTACTGTAGTGGTGTCATTCGTATGAAGCCCCCTCACTACAACGGAAGGGAGAACTTCCTTCTGTCCAAAAAAGTCCACAAAGCTTCATCTCTCTGATGTAATTTCATTTACTAACCAAAATCCTCGCTGACCCGCCTACTGTGTGCTGCGCTTCTAGGTGTTGGATATACAGACATAGCACCTCAGGCCTCAGGAAGCTCCCACATTGTCCAGGTGGGAGACAAGTGGAAGAAAAAAACGAACCTAACTTGAAAAAAGAGAATACAAGAGCCAAAACCCACACAGGAGGCCACAGAAGTGCAGAACAGGGCAGAGAATGCAGCCAGGGCCTGCCCAAAGCAGTTTTCCTAAGAAGATCAAAGCTTGAAGGGGACTTAAGCTATAAGTGAGAGTTAGCTGGGGAAGGAGTGGGTGCTTAAAGAAGTAAATAGAAAGTACAGAGGACAAAATATAGACAGCACTGTGTGTGCAGAGTCCTGTGGGTAATTCAGTCTGGCTGGAGGACAAGATCATGACAAGGGGACAGCATGTGGTTAAGATGCAGGTCATGGGGAGCCTTGTCTGACGTGTAAAGGAGGCTGACTTAGATCTAACCTAAAGGCAATGAGAAGTTACTGACAGATTTTTAAGCCAGAGAGTGACATGATTAGACTTATGGTTTGGAACACCTCTTCTTGATGAGGAGGATGAATTGGAGGGGACAGGAATGGAGGCAGGGAGGCTAATTAGCAGGTAGGTGACTGGGCGTAGAAGGCAAGAAAGAGAGAGAGAGGAATTTGGGATAGCCTCAAGTTTCCTCTGCAAAGAGTGTTTTGGGAACTGGGAGGAAGGTTGTCTCGAGGTGTTTCAAGGTCTCTGACTCAGCTCAAATTAAAGGTAAGGCAGAGTCCAGCTGGTTCTCTCCTCTGAGGAGGAAACCAGGAGACTTGTCTTCTAGTCCCAGGTAGGTAAATTACTTCACCAGTCCTCTCATCTGTAAGATGAAATACGGATTGAATCTGGTTTACGAACTCACACCTGCAGTGTCCAGGGAGGTAACAGAAAAGATCTGAGCGCACCAGGAGAAGAATAAATGCCCACTAACGAGGGCAGTGCCTTTCAACAACAGACTGCTCTAGCCATGTTGGAAAAGGGCTCAGGATTGCCAGATCATCTGCAGGAGAAACCAGAACTCAGAATTTTTAATATGGTGCCTCCTAATTTAAGAATACCCATGTAGGGCTTCCCTGGTGGTGCAGTGGTTGAGAGTCCGCCTGCCGGTGCAGGGGACACGGGTTCGTGCCCCGGTCCGGGAGGATCCCACATGCCGCAGGGCGGCTGGGCCCGTGGGCCAATGGCCGCTGAGCCTGTGCGTCCGGAGCCTGTGCTCCGCAATGGGAGAGGCCACAACAGTGAGAGGCCCGCGTACCCCAAAGGAAAAAAAAACCCCATGTAATCAAAACATACTTGGTGTGAAACATATCAAATATATTTAAATCCATGAGTTCATAATGATTTTTTAAAAAAAATCATTGCTTACCTTTAGAGGATGCTAAGGAATTGGTTCATTATTTTGGGAAATAATAGGTAAAGGAAAAGAATCAAGCCTTTATTCTACCTTTTCTATTTGGATGTACCTAAGTGTAAACAAATAGTTGATGACAGGTTTTCTTTAGAAAAGTATTCCAGCTAATAAATGAAGATGGAATCACAGAAGCAGAATGCCACTATTTGGCAATCCCTAATGAAATAATGGATCCAGGCAATGATCTTTACTGGATACTGGATGCTGATATAACAACAACAAAAAACAGACAAGCAGACATTACTCCTGATACAATTACACGATATTGCCTATGAAGTACTCTTGCAAAAAAATATCAAGCATTAATTGATCAAGCCTTTATATCTAATAACCAATTTACGGGAAATATAGGGGAAGAAGAACATGTTAAATGACCCCATGGGGATACATTCAACAAGATTCAGACTGTGGAAAATTCTACGGAACAAATGACCCAGTTTTTCTTTTGCAAAGAAACAAAAAGAGAAAGATTAGAGGGGAACATCCAGTTAAAAGAGACATTGCACTGTATAGATTCATTTGAATCCTAATCTGAACAACAACAATGAAGAAAAATCATTGAAACAACTGGGGAAGTTTGAATATTGATTATATATTGGGAGATATATTTTAGGTGTGACAATGTTATTACTCTTATTATGTTATTTAATGAGACCTTACCTTTTAGGACTACTTTGAAATATTTACAGAAGAAATATGATTTCTGACATTTGCTTCAGAATCACGAGGGGGGAGAGGTGGGGATAGATGAAAGAAGATTGTTTTTGAATGGACAAGTGCTGAAGCTGAGTGATGGATCCATGGGGCTCATTCTATTACTCTCTCTAATTTTGTATATGTTTATTATCCAGAATATGCTATTATCCATAATAGAATGCTTAAAAATACTTAACGGGCCAAAATGTGTCTGTCGCCAAATTTGGTCCACGAGCTGCCAGATTCTGGCCTCTGGATCTGATGAGCTTCAGCTTCCACTCAACACTACCCCTCCCACCCCACCATGAGTCCGAACCCTCAGTGGTGGGCGCTTTATCTCTAGACCTCGCTGTCCCTTTTCAGGTCCTTTCCCAGAGGTGCCCATCTCCCAGGGAACGTAAGAGTGTGGCAAAGAGGAGCATGAAACAAAGCCATAAAGACCAGCGTGACTTCCCTGGGACAGAAGACACCCCAGGATTAGGGAGCAGGGAGCTGGGTGTCAGGGGCCGTCACAACCTAGCACACTTCGTTTAGTTCCCTCCACCCACCCCTCCCCTCTCCAAGTCTTCTACCTCAACGTCAAAGGTACACACACCTGTCCAGCCGTCCCAGCTTTTATCTCAGCATTCCAAAGCCCAGACAAAGGCTTCCACTGCCCAGGAAAATAAAATAAAATAAAAAGAGGCCATCCCTCCCGGAACAGTTCGGGTTAGAGAAGAGAGTCGTCAACCTGGGGAGACGAAGCATTTGGGGCGCGGGAGGGGAGCGAGTGAAAGTCCCGTGATCCGCAGGCACGAGTGAGGGACGGTGTTGGAGGCCGGCTAGTGCCTTTCTGTGCAGCCTCTGCTTCCTGCCTCCCCTTCCTCTCCTCCCCGCAGGCTCCCTCCTTGAAAGACCCTTTCCCCGGCACGCGCCGCCGGCGCTAGCTGCTCTTTTCGAACGGACGGGGCCAGCAGGGAGAAGGAGTTAAAGCCAGGCGAGCGCGCGGGGCGGCGGCCGGGCGCGGGGCGCGGAGGGGACGCGGACAATAGGCAATCAGTGGCCCAGCAGGGCGCGCGCTCCCCGTGCGCCGCCCGTCCCTCCCCAGCCCCCTTGGGCCTCTTGTTGTTCCCTGGCTCCTCCTCCCGCCCGGCCTTGGGGGCCCAGATTGGCCCGGGCTTTGGGGGCTTGGCGAGGCTCGGAGCTCGGCCGCAACTGGACCGGTGTCCGCGGTGCAGGCCTCGCCCCTCCACCCTCGCGCGCTCCGGCCCCGGGGTCTGCGCGCAGCGATCTGGAGGCCGGCCCTCCCCCTCTCCCCCATCCTTCAACATCCGCTCCCCGGCCCATCGGGGTAATGAGCCGCCCTCGGCCAGGCCCCGGCCCCATTGTGTGCACGTAGGGAACGAAACCGGGTCTCCGCGGTGCGATGGAGAGTGACCACGCGCGCGGCTGCGACCCCCGCTTCACACCTGCTCCCCGCCCCCAGCCCGGGGCGGGCGCGGGTGTGTCCTTTCCCTCCCCGCGGGAGGGGTCTCAGCTGGGGCTGCACTTGGTAAAGAGGCCGTGGAGAGGCCGGCGGCGGCCCGAGGAGGAGCTATAAATTTGGAGCAGATGCGGCCTGACAGGCCCCGAGCCCGGGGAGGTGGGGGGAAGGCTCCGTTCCCGGCCCAGGCCCCATCTTCCCGTCTGCAGCGGAGTTAGACGGACTCCGGGAGAGGTGACTCGGGACTCTGGACGTACAGAGCCCGTCCCCGGCCCCACTGCCACCTCCGCTTCGGCTCTTTGTGTACCCAAGTGTGGGGAGGAGGAATGGAAGGCAGCGAGGTGCCGGAATAAGCTTATTGCTTTCCCTTTAAAAAGACTGGTTTCTTTGGAAGAGACTGGAAAAGTCTGAGCCCCTGGCTCTGGCCTGACACTTCTGGGCAGCAGCTAGAGAAAAAATAAAAGCAGATAGTAGAAGCATGCTTCGGCTGTTCATTCCACACCATTTAAATGCCCATTTTGTGCTAAAAATGCAAGGTAGGGAGACACAGGCAGACGGGATGGGGGGAGGATGGGAACGGGTGGCAGAAAAATACTAAGGAATAATGCCTGCCATGCTGTAAGTACTGTAGGTGCTTCGATACTGTACATTTAAATAGCATTTCCCTTTAGTAAGTACAGTCCTCCCTGGGTATCCTCTGGGGATTGGTTCCAGGACCCCCATACCAAAAATCGGATACTCAAGTCCCTTATCTAAAATGTCCTAGTATTTGCATATAACCTATGCACATCCTCTCATATACTTTAAATCATCTCTAGATTACTTACAACTCCTAATACAGTGTAAACACTATATAAGTACATAGTTGCTCTCCCGCAGCAAATTCAAGTTCTGCTTTCTGGAATTTTTTTTTTCTCAGTATTTTCGATCCACAACTGGTGGAATGTGTGATTGCAGAACCAACTGGACCCAGAGGGCCCACTGTAGTATTCTCTCCGTCCAACAGAGGAGGGAGCGAGGTGCTGAGTGCTGCCAGGGCTTTGATGGAGTTAGTATTCAATCCAGGTATCCCAACCCCAAGTGGGAGGAGGTGGGAGGGTGTGCTAAGGGGGCTTCCCAATACACTACACTGCCAAGGAGGTGAGGCGGGCCTGTCATGGATCTGGAAGGGAGTGGAGAGAGTTGAAACTGAGTGTCAAGAGCAGTTGACACAGCCCTGATTGACCTTACCTGGACTCGACACTATGCAGCTACTTCTCTGGTGTGGCACGAATTGAAGGCTGAGTCCGTGTCCCAAGTCTGAAGTTCGTGGTACGGTCACCATTCTCACCGTGAACGGGGGGTTAGTGTCTACAACACTGGTGCCAAGCTGAGTTGGCAAAATCCACTGTGTGCAGTGTCATCTCCGTTTACAGCTGTTCTCTGCTTCCTCTGCTTCTAACACGCCATGGGGCTAACCAGATCGGCCTGCAGGAACCATTGCTTCTTCCCTTCCCTTCCCTTCCATTCCTACCAGTCTCCCTGGTCCATACCCACATAGTTTTGTAGACTAATGGTTCTCAAACTTCAGCATGCATCAAAATTGCCTGGAGGGCTTGTTAAAAACACTCCCTCCCAGGGTTTCTGATTTATTTAGTCTGGGAAGTCGTAGGGCCCGAGAATTTGCATTTCTAAAAGTTTCCCAAGTGATGGCGGTGCTGATGGCCACAATTTGAGAGAGCTGACCTAGATGGAAGGAGAAATAAGGGCTGATGTGTGTGCAGTGCTGGAGAAGGTTATTGGAAGTTCAAGCTCCCCAGGGTCCTGGGGTATCTTCACTCTCTGTGAGGGACAGATAGGCTGTATCCCCAAGCAATTGTGGGCATAGTCCAGAATTAGCCCAGTGTGTGTGTGTTTCTTGTCTGGAGAGTTAGCACTCCCCCTAATGGACTCAAATGATTCTGCGCTCTCCTCAGCCTCCTAATGGAAACAAGAATTACCCTAATTTATTTTCCCAACCTATCTTGGTCATCCATTCATCTCTTTGTCACTAAAGGTGCAGGGTTGTTGTCTTACACATTTCTGTTTGCAAATTGATTAGCATGTGTTTTTTTTCCCAAGGAAAGGCATTTTATTCTGATTAGCATGGTTTTGGGTGCTCAGTGGTGACTCCGTGAATGAATGAATGCTTTCTTCTTTAGGAGAACCCTAACACCTACCAGTCCCCTCCTCATCACCTTTGCTTCTCCCAGCTGCTCTAAAATACTCTACAGGTGATTTAAGATCCAGATATTTGCTGAAAAATTCTCCTCGACATGTCAGCATCATTATCACCAGTTACAAGACTTTGGCTGTGGGCAAGCAAGCCCAAGTCAGAGGCTGAGGATGGGTTTTGTAAAAATGTGACAAAAAAATATAGCAAGAGATTAGATGAGAAAAGCAGGTGGCATTTTATTTCCTACCACCAGGTGGCAGACCTTGCCCCATTAATGAGAATTAACCCTGGACTTGAAGCCTGGCCTACTTTTTTCAAATCAGAGCCAGGACAAAAGGCTGTTTCTCTACTTAAATGACTTGGGAGTTGAGGCAGGGAGAGCAGTTACTTGAAAATACCTTTGTAACTGCTGCTACTCAAGGTACTTGAGTAGATCCCTTGAGTTTCCTCAAGGGCTCGCTGAGACATGCTAGTTTTTCCTTCCGGAAAAGAGGTTCACCCTCTTGTAGATGGAAGAAAATGGGTTACTTAACTAAGAAAAATGCAAAAAATGTAACTTCAAACCAGAGGTTTCTGGCGCCGCATACACACATGGCAGCCCTGAACGGCTTTAAGCCCCAGTGCTTGGCTTCTTTTTCCCAGCCTCCATCTGGCAGTCAACCTCTATTTCCTACCACCCGACAGTTCTTTGTTCTCTTGTTCATACTGAATCTTCCTCAAACTAAAAATGAACGCTTTATTTTAACTCCGCTCCAGGGTGAAATAGAGTCCAGTCTAGGGCCTTCTTACTAAATTCCAGTTTGCAATCTAATGGACACATGGATGGTCTCTAATCTACCCCTCCCTCAGAGAAGCCTCAGTATGTTACAAAACCTAAATCATACAGCAACTTGAGCAAGAGTTACAGACTCACAGCAAGAATATACATACAGGGCTTCCCTGGTGGCGCAGTGGTTGAGAGTCCGCCTGCCGATGCAGGGGACACGGGTTTGTGCCCCGGTCCGGGAGGATCCCACATGCCGCGGAGCGGTGCGATGGCCGCTGAGCCTGCGCGTCCGGAGCCTGTGCTCCGCAACGGGAGAGGCCACAACAGTGACAGGCCGGCGTGCCGCAAAAAAAAAAAAAAAAAGAATATACATACATATGTGTTTGTGTGAAAAAAAAAATATGTGTATATATAATGTCTTACAGGAAGGCTCAATGAATGTTTTGGGAGACAAGCAGGTGAAGATTCGGTTTTATGCAACTTTTTTTTATCTTAGTTGTATGTGCAACAGATATTGAGAATAGAGTAGTATCCACCACAGTGCCAGGGTCAGAGCAGATCTATACCTTACACAGAAAACAGGAAGTTGTCTATACCATTGTTAAGGGTCTCTAACACAGGTGAGCTATTACCCTCAGCTCATCAGCTTGCAGCTTCCTCCCTCCCTTGGCGATGTGCAAATCTCAGGTAATACTGACCATCTTAGATTAAGTAAAACTCACAGCCCAGAGCGCTTCACTGGGCAGTTCCCTACCACTGCAGCAGCTCCCTTGGTGGCCTAAAATGTTTATAGATATCTGTGCTAAAGACAGAGACTATGAGAAAAAAATAATTGAAACAGTACATATTTGGTTGTTTTGGGGTTTTTTCTATGTGAATTGTTAACAGAGTCAGTCAAAACATATTTATGGCATGCCTGCAGGGCACATAGCATGGTACTTCACCCCTCATTGAAAATCCATTAAAACAATTACCAGGCCATGCTAGGAAACTTTTTTTCACAAAGGAATTTGCTTTAGTTGCTGGGTTAGCAGGAACTAATTTGAGACGCAAAACTAACAACCCCCTTTGTACTAGAAGTCCTTATGTAAACTGTCACATACTACAAATAATGTATGTGTATTTATTCGTACCTGTGTCTGAGTATATGGACTTAAAAGCTACAAACCTAATGGGATAGTGATATAAGGGGAAAATAATTTTAAAAGTTAGTGAATCATCTTCTACTAATGCTGCAAAGTTAAATGTTTACCTGGGAGGTTGTGCCCTGGTTATAGGCCATTAACGACCATCAAAAAATAAAATCACGTTCACATCTATCACACTTACGGGATGTCATATTGTCTTGACTCTCATACGAAGAAGCTAGGTTCAAAAAACCCCACTTTTATTGAGATACTGTTGATCAATGCAAATAGTGAGACTCATTCAAACCAACATTTGGTCTTTGAAATTAATTTATAAACATAAGGAGATTTCATAAGTTTGTTTATTGCTTTTCCCCACTACTAACTGTAACAACCTTTATTAGCACATGTACATACACACAGTTGGTTCTGTCTTCTTTCAATTATTTGTTCAACAAGGAATCTTCATTACCTACTTAAGGCACTGAAACAGAACTTACCCCCATATCTTGCAAAGCCCAGGTTATCTAGTAGAGAGATGCAGTTTGAGGGAGTTGCGGGGTCTTGTTAATGGTGCCCAGTTGTAGTGGGTGCCCCACCATTGCTATTCCTGTCCCATGTTTCTAGTTCCAAATCTTCTCTGCAACCAGTGTCCAACCCAAGACCCTCTATTGAATCCCCTCCCTACTTTAGGGCAGAAGGAGAGAGAAAGAGTAGACTTGGGCAGAGGGCCTTACTCTTAAGAGAAGAACACACTTTCTATCAAATGGTAGAACGGTGGTGACTGACACAAGGAAAGTAATATAGGTTTAAAGCATAAGCTGAGGTCATACAGTCCCAGCATCAAAGTTTAGATTCATCATTTACCAGTGATCAGGTTTGGGAAAGTAACTTAACTGCTCTGAGCTAAGGCTAAATATCTCACTTATAACGTGACAATAAGATAATGCATGTAGAATGCTTAGTATAGTGTCTACCAGAATGCATCAGTGAATGGAAGTTCTTGGTAGCCACCAAAGCTCTGTGAGAGTAGAAAACTACTTCACCTCTGATGCTTCAGGTGGCTTCTGGCCGACCTTCTCCTGTGATCAAGAGATTATGTATGGGGAATTCCCTGGTGGTCCAGTGGTTAGGACTTGGCGCTTTCATTGCTGGGGCCTGGGTTCAGTCCCTGGTCAGGGAACTAAGATCCTGCAAGCTGCGTGGCCAAATTAAAAAATAATAATAAAATGTAAAAAGAGAGTGAGAGAGAGAGAGAGAAAATGTATGCACTTGCAATACAGCAGAAAGCTCACTGATCTGTCAGTAAGCCAGGGTACTGAGTGGGAACATTCTCTTTGGGGAAAAGCTCTGTTTGGGGCTAGGAGTCATAGATGAGCAAGACTCTTTTCTTTTTTTCTAATTATTTTTCTAATTATTTTGGTAGGTTAGTTTGGAACTTCCAGAGATAGACGCTGAGACAAGGATTAGAGTGCAAGGAGTTTACCTGGGGAAGAGGACCACCAGTAGGGAAATAGAGGTGTTTAAAAAAAAGGAAGGAGGGCAATAAAGGGTGAGTGTGGGCAACTGGGGTTTCATCCCGTCAGAGAGCCCTGGGAGACGGTGTAGGACACACCTCAGAGCAACCCCACAGGGAAGAGCAAGGCTGTTGGGATATTTATTTACCAACTCTCCATCATTGGTTAAGATCTGCTTCTGGGAACATTAACTGTTGCAGGCACAGCCATGCAGCAGAATCCTGGAGGTCTACACTACAGTTTTCCCAGTGGAGCTTGCAAAAACTCTACATGGCATACACATGTACAACTAACACCGCTAGCACCAAGGAATCTACTGGTCATAGGGCCAGGCAGCAAGGCCACTTAAATGGTACCCAGAACCTGCTACAGAGTCTGCTCTTGCTCTGGCCCCCCTCATAATGTGTGACCTTTAAAGTCACTAATACATGGATTGGAGTGGTATTCCCTAACGTGGTATATGCTGTCTCCAAAATCCCAAGAAGCCTACCAGATCTACACCTCCATGTGGTAGGCGGAGCAAGGTACAGGAACTTGTCCTCAAGCTTGGAGTGGACCTCTTGGGCGTGCCCCAGCCAACCGGACTCTAATAACTACTGATATGGCAGGCACCCCCCAATCATTTTAGGGTGTATATCCTCCCTGCTGGTATTCAAGTGATCCAATTAACTCAATGCTATCAAAGTAGGGGAACTTTATTTTTTTATTTTTTTGCGGTACGCAGACCTCTCACTGCTGTGGCCTCTCCCGTTGCGGAGCGCAGGCTCCGGATGTGCAGGCTCAGCAGCCATGGCTCACGGGCCCAGCCGCTCCTCCGCGGCATTTGGGATCTTCCCGGACTGGGACATGAACCCGTGTCCCCTGCATCAGCAGGCAGACTCTCAACCACTGCACCACCAGGGAAGCCCAAAATAGGGGAACTTTGTGGTGTTTCGTGTCACATATACCAAGACAATCAAGGTCTCTGGGGGCAATAATTTGGAGCTACTGTGGGAAAGCATCCTTAAGAATCTCAGAAGCCCTTGCTGAGAGTCCTTTAGGCATTAACCTTAAATCATTCAGGATTCTTAACAAAGGTTCTCACAGCCACACCCTTGATTTGATTTTTGGCCTCGGATTCTTTTAATGCTGAGAAATATTAGTGAGCTGGGAAAACAGGGGATAAGAGACAGTTATATCAGCCAAACCAGCAAATCCTTGTGCTTCTGCATCTCCTCCAGATTCTGCTTGTACATTGCATGGTGCCTTCTTTCACTCACCCTTCTCTTCCTGTGCGTTATTATACTCCGATAGAAGAAACCAAATGACACTTTCAACATTCTGTCTGGAGATCTCTTTATCGTATATTTTAAAGTTTATTAGGTATATTTCTTATCTTTCAAGTTTCCACGGGCAACATTTTGCCAATTATTCCATCACACATAACACGTGTTGTCCTTTCTCTAGCCTCTAATAACTATTTTCTTGCTGCTTTCTCAGCCTCCAGCAACTCTTTGTTCACCATTCCTCCAGGCTTTGCTAACAGCGTCTTTGGTGTTTTTCCAGCTTCTAACCACCAACTGGTCCAAGGGCAGAATTCCAAGGGCATGAGAGGTTAGGCTCTGGAACCCTTCTGCTACATTTTATTGCAAGCAAGCCCCAGGGCCATTCCAGATTCAAAGAGTGGGGGAAACAGATTCATCTCTTAATGGAAAGCATTGTAAAATATTGTGACAGTGTTTTTCAATATACAGCAGACATCTTTACACTAACCAATGGATACATTTTTAGAATAAATTCCTGAAAGTGAACTTGCTGAGTCAAATGCAAATATGCATTTGTAAAATGTTGCCAAGCCCCCTTCACAGAGGTTATACCAATTTTGAATCTCCCCAGCAACCTAAGAGGGTGCCAGATGAGGTTTCCCCAGATCTCACAACACAATGTGTTATCCAAATATTTTTCTCTGCCAATCTGACAGGTAAAAATGACATCTTCTTGTAGTTTTAATTTGTATTTTGCATATTATGAGTGAGATTGGGAATATTTTATTTACTTAAGAGCCAATTGGATTTTTTTCTTGAAACTGACTATTCGTATGTTTGCCATTTTCCATTTGGTTTGTAGGCTTGGCTTATCATCTTTCAATGCACTCAAGAACTTGGGTATGTTAGTAGTGTGATACAATTCTGGGACAGGCTCTCTCAAGTCTTTGAACTGAAAGTTTCCTTACATACCTAATTTTGGTCTTTCTGAGGGTAACGAATTCTCTCCTCCCCTGGGAAAGGCCAATAGTATGAGACCATTATGAGCTCTAAGGGAATATGTGGTTCTCTAACTGGCGAAGACCTGGGTTTCTAGAGATGTTTCCCCAAATTTCACTACCCCCAGAGAAGAAAGTCACATATGTTGAAGAGGATCCTGAGTCCTAAGTCTGGAGGAACCTAGCTGCTTCAATTTCCTAACAAGGGCTTAGGCAGAACTGACCATAAAGATAACCCTGCTTATGTGTTATAATTGGCTTATGTGTTATAATTGACTAGTTTGTGGGTCCTACTGTAAAGAGTTCTGTGTTGAAGTAGAACATCTGTGTTTGAGTCTAGTGACCTTGGACAAGTGTCTCCCTTTCACTTCAGTTTCTTTGCTTCTAAAAGGAGGATGATATTACCTGTTTAGAAACTCAGATTTGAAATTTGCCAAGGCAAGTTGTACAAATATGTGGTGTTATGATGTTTACCTAGAGCCACTGGGTACCATCCAGGATCTAATGCAGGCTGTGGAAACTCAGTAGTTCTAAACCATCATTGCCTGCAGGACACCACTATTTCTCGCCACCTGAGATACTAGATATTGTTGCCTAAATTCTTCTGATGCTACTGTTAGAGCCAACTGAGGTTAAGAGCAAAAACCTCCAGACTGCCAAGTGTGCCTGAGACTAGGCACCAACTGCAAGTTCAGGGATCCCTAGGGCCACCCTTACTTCAGACCAGCTGGCTACAAATTAGGAAGCTTCCATGACCACCTTCAGGTTCCATCCTTTGCTACAATGACTCACTGGACTCAGGACTTATGACGGTAGTTTTGTTATAATAAAAGGATACAAATTAGAACCAGTCAAAGGAAGAGATACATATGGCAGAATGTAGAACTGAGAGGGTTCCAAATACAAACATTTGTGTCCTCAAGAATGAGTTTCTCTCATGGCTTCAATGTGTGGTAATATGCAGAATATTGCCAACATAAGAAGCTCATCCACACCAGTCCCTCCCATCAGGAAGCTTGCACAAGCCTCTTAGATAGCCTCATCCACCAGAGAGCAGACAGCAGAAGCAAGAAGAACTACAATTCTGCAGCCTGTGGAAGGGAAACCACATTCACAGAAAGACAGACAAAATGAAAAGGCAGAGGACTTTGTACCAGATGAAGGAACAAGATAAAACCCCAGAAAAACAATGAAATGAAGTGGAGATAGGCAGCTTTCCAAAAAAAAAATTCAGAATAATGATAGTGAAGATGATCCAGGACCTCGGAAAAGGAATGGAGGCAAAGATCGAGAAGAAGCAAGAAATGTTTAACAAAGAACTACTAGAATTAAAGAACAAACAAATAGAGTTGAACAATACAATAACTGAAATGAAAAATACACTAGAAGGAATCAATACCAGAATAACTGAAGCAGAAGAACGGATAAGAGACCTGGAAGACAGAATGATGGAATTCACTGCTACGGAACAGAATAAAAAAAAAGAATGAAAAGAAATGAAGACAGCCTAAGAGACCTCTGGGACAACATTAAACACAGCAACATTCGCATTATAAGGGTCCCAGAAGGAGGAGAGAGAGAGAGAAAGGACCTGAGAAAATATTTGAAGAGATTATAGTCGAAAACTTCCCTAACATGGGAAAGGAAGTAGCCACCCAAGTCCAGGAAGTGCAGAGAGACCCAGGCAGGATAAACCCAAGGAGAAACACACCAAGAGACATAGTAATCAAATCGACAAAAATTAAAGACAAAGAAAAATTATTGCAAGCAACAAGGGAAAAATGACAAATAACATACAAGGGAACTCCCATAAGGTTAACAGCTGATTTCTCAGCAGAAACTCTACAAACCAGAAGGGAGTGGCATGATATATTTAAAGTGATGAAAGGGAAGAACCTACAACCAAGATTACTCTACCCAGCAAGGATTTCATTCAGATTTGATGGAGAAATCAAAAGCTTTACAGACAAGCAAAAGCTAAGAGACTTCAGCACCACCAAACCAGCTCTACTACAAATGCTAAAGGAACTTCTCTAAGTGGGAAACACAAGAGAAGAAAAGGACCTACAAAATAAACCCGTAAAATTAAGCAAATGGTAATAGGAACATATATATCGATAATTACTTTTAACATGAATGGATTAAATTCTCCAACCAAAAGACACAGGCTTGCTGAATGGATACAAAAACAAGCCCCATATATATATGCTGTCTACAAGAGACCCACTTCAGACCTAGGGACACATACAGACTGAAAGTGAGGGGCTGGAAAAAGATATTCCATGCAAAAGGAAATCAAAAGAAAGCTGGAGTAACAATATCCATATCAGATAAAATAGGCTTTAAAATAAAGACTGTTATAGGGCTTCCCTGGTGGCGCAATGGTTGAGAGTCTGCCTGCCGATGCAGGCCATGCGGGTTCGTGCCCCGGGCCAGGAAGATCCCACATACCGCGGAGCGGCTGGGCCCGTGAGCCATGGCCGCCGAGCCTGCACGTCCAGAGCCTGTGCTCCGCAACGGGAGAGGCCACAACAGTGAGAGGCCCGTGTACCGCAAAAAAAAAAAATAAATAAAAAAAATAAATAAAATAAAGACTGTTACAATAGACAAGTAAGGACAATACATAATGATCAAGGGATCAATCCAAGAAGAAGATATAACAATTATAAATATATATGTACACAAGATAGGAACACCTCAATACATAAGGCAACTGCTAACAGCTATAAAAGAGGAAATCAACAGTAACACAATAATAGTGGGGGACTTTAACACCTCACTTACACCAATGGACAGATCATCCAAAATGAAAATAAAAAAGGAAACAGAAGCTTTAAATGACACAATGGACCAGATAGATTTAATTGATATTTATAGGACATTCCATCCAAAAACAGCAGATTACACTTTCTTCTCAAGTGCGCATGGAACATTCTCCAGGATAGATCACTTCTTGGGTCACAGATCAAACCTCAGTAAATTTAAGAAAATTGAATCATATCTAGCATCTCTTCTGACCACAATGCTGTGAGATTAGAAATCAATTACAGGAAAAAAAAGTAAAAAACACAAACACATGGAGGCTAAACAATACATTACTAAATAACCAACAGATCACTGAAGAAATCAAAGAGAAAATCAAAAAATACCTAGAGACAAATTATAATGAAAACACGATGATCCAAACCTATGGGATGCAGCAAAAGCCGTTCTAAGAGGGAAGTTTATAGCAGTACAAGCCTACCTCAAGAAACAAGAAAACTCTCAAATAAACAATCTAAAGGAACTAGAGAAAAGAGAACAAACAAAACCCAAAGTTAGTAGAAGGAAAGAAATCATAAAGATCAGAGCACAAATAAATGAAATAGAAACAAAGAAAACAATAGCAAAGATCAATAAAATTAAAAGCTGGTTCTTTGAGAATAAGCAAAATTGATAAAACTTTAGCTGGACTCATCAAGAAAAGAGGGAGATGACTCAAATCAATAAAATTAGAAATGAAAAAGGAGAAGTTACAATGGACACCGCAGAAATACAAAGCATCCTAAGAGACTACTACAAGCAACTCTATGCCAACAAAATGGAAAACCTGGGCTTCCCTGGTGGTGCAGTGGTTGAGAGTCTGCCTGCCGATGCAGGGGACATGGGTTCATGGCCCGGTCCGGGAAGATCCCACATGCCACGGAGTGGCTAGGCCTGTGAGCCATGGCCGCTGAGCCAGCGCGTCCGGAGCCTGTGCTCTGCAATGGGAGAGGCCACAACAGTGAGAGACCCGTGTACTGCAAAAAAAAAAAAAAAAAAAAAAGGACAACCTGGAAGAAATGGACAAATTCTTAGAAGGTATAAACTTCCAAGACTGAACCAGGAAGAAACAGAAAATATGAACAGACCAATCACAAGTAATGAAATTGAAACTGTGATTTAAAATCTTCCAACAAACAAAAGTCCAGGACCAGATGGCTTCACAGGTGAATTCTATCAAACATTTAGAGAAGCGCTAACACCCATCTTTCTCAAACTCTTCCAAAAATTTACAGTGGAAGGAACACCCAAACTCATTCTATGAGGCCACCATCACCCTGATACCAATACCAGACAAAGATACTACAAAAAAGAAAATTACAGACCAATATCACTGATGAATATAGATGCAAAACTAGTCAACAAAATACTAGCAAACAGAATCCAACAATGCATTAAAAGGATGGTACACCATGATCAAGTGGGATTCATCCCAGGGATGCAAGGATTCTTCAATTTACGCAAATCAATTAATGTGATACACTATGTTAACACATTGAAGAATAAAAACAATATGATCAGGCTTTCCTGGTGATGCAGTGGTTAAGAATCCTCCTGCCAATGCAGGAGACAAGGGTTCGAGCCCTGGTCCAGGAAGATCCCACATGCTGCAGAGCAGCTAAGCCTGTGTGCCACAACTACTGAGCCTGTGCTCTAGAGCCCTCGAGCCACAACTACTGAGCCCGTGTGCCAGAACTACTGAAGCCTGTGTGCCTAGAGCCCATGCTCCACAGCAAGAGAAGCCACCGCAATGAGAAGCCTGTGTACCACAAACGAAGAATAGGCCCCCACTTGCCGCAACTAGAGAAAAGCCTGCAAGCAGCAGCGAAGACAGAATGCAGCCAAAAATAAATTTAAAAATTTATTAAAAAAAACAGCAACATATGATCATCTCAATAGATGCAGAAAAAGCTTTTGACAAAATTCAACACCCATTTATGATAAAAACTCTCCAGAAAATGGGCATAGAGGGAACCTACCTCTACATAATAATGGCCATATATGACAAACCCACAGCAAACATCATTCTCAATGGTGAAAAACTGAAAGCATTTCCTCTAAGTTCAGGAACAAGACAAGGATGTCCACTCTTGCCACTATTATTCAACATACTTTTGGAAGTCCTAGCCATGGAAATCAGAGAAGAAAAAGAAATAAAAAGAATACAAATTGGAAAAGAAGAAGTAAAACTGTCACTGTTTTACTATACATAGAGAATGACATGATACTATACATAGAGAATCCTAAAGATGTCACTAGAAAATTACTAGAGCTAATCAATGAATCTGGTAAAGTTGCAGGATACAAAATTAATGCACAGAAATCTCTTGCATTCCTATACACTAATGATGAAAAATCTGAAAGAGAAATTAAGGTAACACTCCCATTTACCATTGCAACAAAAAGAATAAAATACCAAGGAATAAACCTACCTAAGGAGACAAAAGACCTGTATGCAGAAAACTATAAGACACTATGAAAGAAATTAAAGATGATACCAAGAGATGGAGAGATATACCAACAGATGGAGAGATATACCATGTTCTTGGATTGGAAGAATCAATATTGTGAAAATGAGTGTACTACCCAAACCAATCTACAGATTCAATGCAGTCACTATCAAATTACCAATGGCATTTTTTACAGAACTAGAACAAAAAATCTTAAAATTTGTATGGAGACACAAAAGACCCCGAATAGCCAAAGCAGTCTTGAGGGAAAAAAACGGAGCTGGAGGAATCAGACTCGCTGACTTCAGACTATACTACAAAGTTACAGTAATCAAGACAATATAGTACTGGCAGAAAAACAGGAATATAGATCAATGGAACAGGATAGATAGCCCAGAGATAAAACCACACACCTATGCTCAACTAATCTACGACAAAGGAGGCAAGGATATCAATGGAGAAAAGACAGTCTCTTCAATAAGTGGTGCTGGGAAAACTGGACAGCTACGTGTAAAAGAATGAAATTAGAACACTCCCTAACACCATACACAAAAATAAACTCAAAATGGATTAGAGGCCTAAATATAAGACTGGACACTGTAAAACTCTTAGAGGAAAACATAGGAAGAACACTCTTTGACATAAATCACAGCAAGATCTTTTTTGATCCACCTCCTAGAGTAATGGAAATAAAAACAAAAATAAACAAATGGGACCTAATGAAACTTAAAAGCTTTTGCAAAGCAAAGGAAACTACAAACAACACGAAAAGACAACCCTCAGAATGGGAAAAGATATTTGTAAATGAATCAATGGACAAAGGATTGATCTCCAAAATATATAAACAGCTCATGCAGCTCAATATTAAAAAAACAAACAGCGCAGTCCAAAAATGGGCAGAAGACCTAAATAGACATTTCTCCAAAGAAGACATACAGATGGACAAGAAGCACATGAAAGCTGCTCAACATCACTAATTATTAGAGAAATGCAAATCAAAACTACAGTGAGGTATCACCTCACACCAGGTAGAATGGGCATCATCAGAAAATCTACAAACAACAAATGCTGGAGAGGGTGTGGAGAAAAGGGAACCCTCTTGCACTGTTGGTGGGAATGTAAATTGATACAGCCACTATGGAGAACAGTATGGAGGTTTCTTAAAGACCTAAAAATAGAATTACCATATGACCCAGCAATCCCACTACTGGGCTTATACCCAGAGAAAACCATAATTCAAAAAGACACATGCACCCCAATGTTCATTGCAGCACCGTTTAAAATAGCCAGGTCATGGAAGCAACCTAAATGCTCATCAACAGACGAATGTATAAAGAAGATGAGGTACACATATACAATGGACTATTACTCAGCCATAAAGAGGAACGAAATTGGGTCATTTTTAGAGATGTGGATGTATCTAGAGAGTGTCATACAGAGTGAAATAAGTCAGAAAGAGAAAAAGAAATATGTATATTAATGCATATATGTGGAATCTAGAAAAATGGTACAGATGAACTGGTTTGCAAGGCAGAAACAGTGACATAGATGTAGAGAACAAACATATGGACACCAAGGGGGGAAAGACAGGGGGATGAACTGGGAGATTGGAATTGACATATATACACTAATATGTATAAAATAGATAAGTAATAAGAACCTGCTGTATAAAAAAAATAAATAAAATAAAAGTCAAAAAAACATTCAGAGAAAAAAGAAGTTCATCCACATGCTTTGTATATTCAAGAAACAGGAAGAAGGTTGGTGTGACCGGAGCTGGGAGCAGCAATAGGAGATGAGGTCAGAGAGGTAACTGGATGGAAGCAGGAAGACCACTTAAGCAGTTCTCTAAATAATCTAGGCAAGAGATAATGGTGACTTGGAACTAATATTACTGATATATTATTTCACTAAAGTCCATAGTTTACTTTAGCATTGGTTCTTTGTGCTGTAGAGCTGTATGGGTATTGACAAATGTATAATGTCATGTATCCATGTGTGTATGTCAGTATCATACAGAATAGTTTCACTGCCCTAAAAATCCCCCCTGCTCCACGTATTCTTCCTCCTTCCCTTCCCGCCCAACCTCTGGCTGCCACTGATTTTTTTTTTTTTTTACTGCTTCCATAGTTTTTCCTTTTCCAAAATATCATATAGTTGGAATCACACAGTATGTAGCCTTTCTGATTGGCTTCTCTCACTTAGCAATATGCATTCCTCCATGCCTTTTCATGGCTTGATAATTCATTTCCTTTATTCGTTGAATAGTATTCCATTGCATGGATGTACCATGGTTTGTTTTTCCATTAACCTATTGAAGGACTTTCTGGGTGCTTCCTGTTTTTGACAATTATGAATAAGGCTATTATAAACATTCATTTGCAGGTTTTTGTGTGGACATAAGCACTATTGCTGGATTGTGTGGTAAGACTATGTTTAGCTTTGTAAGTGGTTGAACAATTTTGCATTTCCACCAGCAATGAATCAGAGTTCTGTTGCCCCACAGCCTTGTCAGCATTTGGCCTTGTCAGTGTTTTAGATTTTAGCCATTTTAATAGTTGTGTGGTAGTATGTCATTGTTGTTTCAATTTGCAATTCCTCAATAACATATGACATTAAGCATATTTTAATATGCATATTTCCATCAATATATCTTCTGTAGTGAAGTGTCCATTCAGATCTTTTGTCTATTTTTTAATTGGGTTGTTTTCTTTTTGTTAAGTTTTAAGTGATCATTGTATATTTTAGATATGAGTCCTTTATCAAATATTTGTTTTGCAAATATTTTCTCCCAGTCTGTGGCTTGTCATTTCATTCTCTTAAAAGTCTATTCTTCTTCTTTTTTTTAATGTCTGATCTTATTTATGTGTTACTCTTAGAGCATCTCATTTTTGACTGGACTCAGACTTAGAAGTAGAAGCTCTCAGGGCGGACAGCCTCTGTCTCGTGACAATCTGTTCCTGGCGTTTTTCTTTGGCCTCCTTCATTCTTTTTTTTTTGGGTGGGGGGCGCCCAGCCGCTCTGCGGCATGTGGGATCTTCCCGGACCGGGGCACGAACCCGCGTCCCCTGCATCGGCAGGCGGACTCTCAACCACTGCGCCACCAGGGGAGCCCTCCTTCATTCTTTAGGCCAAAAGTTTAGCATATTCTGTAGCCTCTTCCTTATTCTTCTTAGTACGCTGTTTCTTCAGAGCAATACACCTATGATTATGTTGCAGAACACGTGGAGTAACAAGACGCTGAATTTTAGGTGCTTTGGTCCTAGGTTTCTTACCTTCTTTGTTTAGGGGCTTTCTCAAAACATACGGGTGGACATCATGTTCTTTAGAGAGATTGAAAAGTTTGCAGATTCTGCAAGTTCTTCTGGGCCCCAGGCGACGAGGCACAGTAGTATCAGTGAGTCCAAGAATATCCTTCTCCCCTTTTTTTACGATGACCAAATTGAGAATACTCAGATTGGCATCCACAATGCAACCCCATACAGATTTGTGCTTTCTTTCTCCAGTCCTCCTCGGTCTGTAACAGGAATGCCCCTTATTCAGTAGCAGGCAGACTTGGCCATTGGTCAAGACACCCTGCTTCATGGGGGAACCTTGTTTGTCGTACCCACCACT
Source organism: Hyperoodon ampullatus (assembly GCF_949752795.1). Classification (NCBI taxonomy): domain Eukaryota; kingdom Metazoa; phylum Chordata; class Mammalia; order Artiodactyla; family Ziphiidae; genus Hyperoodon; species Hyperoodon ampullatus. The sequence continues at coordinate 90,562,463 of NC_136920.1, forward strand.
GATTCGGAACACATAACCCTTCCATTCTTCACCCAGAGCGTCAGCAGCAACTTCCGTGGCCATATGCTTCTCATAAAAGGTACGAAGTTTTCGTTCATCATCCACTTCAATGAGTTTCCGGCAGTCAGTGGCCGGAAAAGAGATGTTCAGCTTCATCCTGAAGCAGCCGACTGCCTCCAAGGTGCCACGAAAAAGAGCAGTCTATTATTCTTGATTAACAAAAAATAGTGTAAACATCTCTCTAAGTTAATTCATTTACTACATCATTTTTCTTGTCAGAATAATATTTCATGGAATGAATATAGCAGTGTTCATTTAACCGGTATCTTACTGCTGGGTTTATAGATCCATTCTAATTGTTGGTATTGCACACAGTGTAGAGGTGAACCATCTTGTAACTGAATCTTTGTGTGCAATCTTGTTTTCTCAGTATACATTTCTAGAAGTGGAATAGCTAGATCAAGGGGTTCTTATGTTTTTTGAAGATTTTGTTATTTATTAAAATTGTTCTACAGAAAATTTCTCCCAGTTTACATTCTGATTAGCAGTACAGAGAAAGCATCTATTTCCCCAATCTCTTAAGTAGGTATTATAAAATGCTTTAGAAATGGAAATAGCTTTCTTTTTTCTTCTGAATACAAAAAATAACTCATACTTATGCTATCATTTAAAACTATTTGCAAATTGAAAGGTTAAAAACAATATTTCATTCTTTTAATTTGTATTTCTTCGATTGTTAATGAAGTTAAACACTTTGCCAAGAAAAATATCTTTAGTCCCACTTAAATAACATTAATATAATGGATATGTAATAAATGTGCCATGATAGTATTCATAAAACATCATTTGAATATTTGGTATTCACATGGTACTTTGCTGGGTATTACCTAAATATGTATAGAAGAGTCAATCGCTAACCACTAAGAAATCACAGTCCAAGAAAATCAACAGTCAGTCAACAAACGTTTATTGAGTGTCTACTATTTGCCTGGAACTATGTTTTTTTATAACAACTTTACTGAGGTATAATTAACATACAATGAACTGTACATAGTTAACTGTACAATTTGATAATCTCTAACATATGCATGCACCTGTGAAACCATCACCACAATCACCTTGTTTCCCATCTCTTAGGTTCACTCTCCTTTGTTTTCTGATGTCTTTTGTCTTGAATACCACTGTTTCATATATATTGTCTGGTTTTCTAGTTATTCAAGGGAGGAGGGTATATCTAGTCCCTGCTGTTGCATCTTGGTTGATGATGAAAGCCTGCCCGGACTATTCTACATGCTGGATCTAGTAGAGGGAACAAAATGGACAAAATCCTTGGCTTCAAACAGCCTACATTCTAGAGGGGGGTGGCAGACAATAAATATATGAAAAAACTTAAGTTGCATAAATAAATGATTTCATAAAATGTGTGTCAATAAAATAAGATGGTAATGTGATAGAGATGCAGTAAAGGTGTCTCTGGGGAGGTGACATTTGAGGAGATGACTTTTGAGAAAGAGGCTGTCACTTGAAGAGCTAAGATAAGAGTGCTCCAAGATAAGGATATATGACAAGTCCAAGGGCCCCCAAATAGAAATAAGCTTGACTTACTTTACAGGACAGATACAAGGCCAGTGCAGTTGGAATGTATCTGAGACGGGAGATGAAGTTGGTGTGGTAGGTAGGCTGAGCTTAGAGTAAAAGGGTCTTGTAGGTCAGTGCTCCAGTTACCAACTGCTGCGTAGCACAGAACAGCAATCGTGAACTATGCTCATGAAGCTGGGGGTGCCTGGGGTGAGCTAGGCGGCCCTTGCTAAGGGTCTTGTGTGGTTGCAGTCAGGTGGTGGCTCGGGCTGGGGTCATCTCAAAGCTTCTTCATCTCCCTGTCTAGAGCCTGGGCTGTTTAGACACATAACTGGAGGATGGAACATTTCTGGCTCCTGGGCACCTCTCTCTCTCTCTCTCTCTCTCTCTCTCTCTCTCTCTCTCTCTCTCTGGTATCTCCACATGGACTTAGGGTAGCCCAATTTGTACATGGTGGCTAAAGGTTTTCAGAGCAAGTATATCAACAGAAACTGGCAGAAGCTTCAGGGTATTTCCAAACCTAGCTTTGAAGTCACACAATGTCACTCCCACCACATTTGGTTCATCGAGGTAGTCACAAAGATTCACCCAGGTCCAAGGGGAAGGAACATAAATTCTTATTATTGGAAGAGCATCACATAATGTGTGGATATGTTCTTAAATCACCACACTCATGACAAAGAGTTTGGATTCTATTTTTACAGTGGGAAGCCATTGGTGGGTTTTTAACAAGGGAATGATACACAATGATTTACAATTTTAAAAGACCAATCTGTCAGGATTATTTAGATGCAAAATCAGTATTCAAGCACCAATCCCATTATTACATACCAGCAAAAACAATTAGAAAATAAAATATGAAAACATAATACCATTTACAAGAGTGTTTTTAAAATACCAACTACATAGGAATAAATCCAACAAAAAATGTGTAAGACCTTTATGCAGAAAACTACAAACATTTTTTGAGAGAAACTAAAGACTAAATAAATGGATATACTATTTTCCAGGATTGTAAGACCAATTACTATAAAGACGTCAGTTTTTCTCAAATTGGTCCATAGTTTCAATGCAATAGCAATCAAAATACCCACAGCTTTTTCTGTAGAATTTGACAAGCTAATTCTAAAATGTATATGGAAATGTGAAGGATTAAGAATAGCAAGCCACTCTTGAAGAAGGAGGAGGAAGAAAGGAAGAGGAGGAGGGACTTTCTGTACTTGATATAGACTTATCATAAAGCCAGTGTGACCCACTATTAAGGCAGTGTGATATTGCCACAAGGAACACAAATAGAAAAATGGATACATGGACCAATGTAACAGAAGAGCCCAGAAATAGATCCATGCACATATGGACACTTGATTTATGTCAAAGAGACATAAATGCCTTTTTTTGGCATTGCAAAAAAAGGAAGGAAAGGATGGTCTTTTCAGTAAATGGAGTTGGAGTAATTGTGTATCCACATGGAAAGGAGGAAGGAAAGAAGGGAGGGGGAGGCATATACTCTGCAGAAGTACTTGCACATATGCACTGGGAGACATGTACAAGAATGTTTGTAGCAGCATTATTCATAACATCTTAATTTAGAGACAACCCAAAGATTCAACAGTAGGATGGATAAATAAAATGTGATATGTTCATAAAACAGATGATTTTACAGCAACAAAAATGAATAAACTGCAGCCTCATAGAGAATAGATGAATCTTAGTTAAAAACGTAATATTGAATGAAAGAAGCCAGACACAGAATACATGTGATTTCATTTCCAAAAAATTCAAAACCAGGGAAAACTTTTAGCGATGTATAATCAAGTGATAAAACTATAAGGAAAGGCAAGTCAGGATAGTGACTTTATGAGGGAGATAGGGGTTAACATTGGGAAGGGATTGTAGGGTAGGGCTTCTAACGTGCTGGCTATATTCTATTTCCTATCTTGGGTGGTGATTATACAGTATTTGTTTCATAATTCATATAGTAGTTGTACATGTACGTTTTATGTACTCCCCTATATGCACGTTATATTTCACAAGAAAAAAGTTTTAAAATACCAAGTTCACTCTGGCTACTGTGAAAGCAGGCAAGTATGCAAGTGGGAAGTCCAGTTGTCCAGTAAAGACATGATGGAGTCTTGGACCAGGGTTGAGAAGTAGTCAGATTTAGGAAATAATTTAGAGGTACAGGTAACGGGACTTGATATGGAATTTGAAGGGCAAAAAGATAAAGCAACAAACACACAGACAGTCATAAAACACAGCAAGAGAGTATGCAACAGAATTAACTAAGCTTCTGAAAGAGAAAACATTAATGTGAAGTGCTAAGTTGTGTGAATGGGTATTAGATGGAGGACTTCTGTCCAACAGATTAGGGAAGGCTTCATAGAAAAGCTGGGAAAACAAACACTTGACTCAGATTGTGGAGGAAACGGATAAGGGAGTAGTGTATATTTTACAGGTGGAAGATTTGTATTGTTGTGTACTCTTTTGCCCATTATTATATTTTTGAGACCTTTCATATATTAGCTCTCAAATAAGATTTTATCTACTTATGACTACCCTTTGGATCCACAATAAAAGGTGTAGCATATCACTTCAATCATAGTAGCCATTCCATAAGTCTTGATTAAACCATGAAGTCTTGAACAAGTATATCGCACAACTTCTGGAACCCAGGAGCGGCCACAGGAAGCCAACACGATGATCACATGATCCTGGTGGACTATATAGCAGTGCCTCTATACTATGGAACACATATTAATAGCTTTTACATTATTGGCTTCTTTTTAACTTCAGGGTGTTAACAGAAGTTTTATTATTTTACTTTAAAAATATTTTTTAATAGATTTATTTATTTATTTTTGGCTGCGTTGGGTCTTCTTTGCTGTGCACGGGCTTTCTCTAGTTGCGGCGAGCGGGGATTGCTCTTCGTTGCGGTGCGTGGGCTTCTCATTGCAATGGCTTCTCTTGTAGTGGAGCACGGGCTCTAGGTGTGCGGTCTTCAGTAGTTGTGGCACGTGGGCTCAGTAGTTGTGGCCCACGGGCTTAGTTGCTCGGCGGCATGTGGGATCTTCCCGGACCAGGGCTCGAACCCTTGTCCCCTACACTGGCAGGCAGATTCTCAACCACTGCGCCACCAGGAAAGCCCAGAAATTTTATTTTTGATACAAGATTTTGTCATTGGATAGACTGATGGGTGTGGGAATAAAGGGGGGGTATATAGAAATAATGTCTAGAAACAGAAGTTTGTGGGAAGGGAGACTTCTCAGTCAACCCACTTCATCTAGGAAGGCTTCCTGAATGAGTCAAAGTTGATTTGAGAATCATCCAGAATTAACAGTAGAAGGAGGGAGGATTTTTTTTTTCAGGCTTGTGGTAAAATGAGAGCGGGAGAAGCAATGATTTTAAAACTCCTTGGAGGGCTTCCCTGGTGGCACAGTGGTTGAGAGTCCGCCTGCCGATGCAGGGGACACGGGTTCGTGCCCCGGTCTGGGAAGATCCCACATGCCACGGAGCGGCTGGGCCCGTGAGCCATGGCCGCTGAGCCTGCACATCTGGAACCTGTGCTCCACAAAGGGAGAGGCCACAACAGTGAGAGGCCCACGTACTGCAAAAAAAAAAAAAAAAAAAAAAAAAACTCCTTGGAGTTTCTGATTTCATTATGATTCTAGGCATGTCACTCCTTTTCATACACCTTATGACATTAAAAAACTTACTGTTGGGCTGAATGATAGTGAATTTTACTTTGATAGGTGTTTGAGCTTCCACTAGAGCCCTTAAGAGAATTGGAAATGAGAACACTGAAAACCAGAAGTGGAGAGAAAGCGACAAAGGGAAGATTCTATTAACGAGAGTACAGGCAAAGTGAGATGACAGTAATGTTCACACATGTTTATGTGAACCAGGCACCATTCTAAGGGTTTTATCTGTATTAACACATTTATTCTCATGACAATACTGTGAGGTCATCCTCATTATATAGATGAAGAAACCAAGGCCCTGAGAGGCTAGGGACATAAGTTGGCTGAGGTTGCAGAATTGGAATTTGAAGCCAGGTATTCTGACTCTGGAATTCATACACTTAACTGAGGTGCCAGACTATATCTTTTATTTATTTATTTATTTTTGGAAGGATGTGAAATATTTTTGTTTTTAATTTTTATTGGAGTATAGTTGATTTACACTGTTGTGTTAGTTTTAGGTGTACAGCAAAGTGAATCAGTTATACTATATCTTTTTCTTAGAAAAAGAGGAAGAGATCGCATAAATGTTGGAATTTCTTTGTTTCTTCATATTGCTAACATAAACTACAGTGACATTTTAATATGACATACGGAGACAATTATCTCCTCTACTTCAACCCTATTGCTTATTCCTTTGGCTTTCCAGTGACAACCATGTCATTCTCTGGAGTGATTCTGAGTTTAAAATGTAGCTGACCTCAGCTCTATTTTTTTTAAAAAAACCTAAAATATATTTGCTATTTAAAAAAACATTGCATAGCTTATTCATATTTGAACAAAAAAATCAGCTGGGGCCTTCAAGTTAAAGATCCAAGATAAACAATTAGATTTTTGGTTCTGAAGAATATTGAAATACCTTACAGCGATGTATTGGACTTGGGGTGTTAATGTGCATTAAACTGCAGCATGTTATGGAGGGCTCAGGCGCGATTACCACTAATTACCGGAGGTCACAAGCGCTGTCATAACTGGCGGTCTTCTTTTTAGCCTCCTTACACTTGAGAGCATGAAACACTGTGGGAAAAACATGCAACTTCCAAATTAGGGCGGATGGAGAATGGTATTGTAAAGTAACTTTTCTGCTGAGCTCGAGAGTTCCTACCTCTTTAAGTTGTAGACAAACCGTGCAAGCGCAAAAAAGACATCTAACTATTCTACAAATCGTCACACCCACCCAGATTAACCAGAAAATAGATCAGAACTGGAATAAGAGTTGCTCTTCAAATAATGCGCTTGGATTTCCTGAAAAGCTACGCCGCAGGAACTCTAACCCTGGTCCCCAAATGCTTTTGTAAAGTCTTCCCCAGAAACCCTCCCCCTGCAGCCTCGGCGCCTTCCTAGCTGTGCCCTGCGCAGGGCTCCCCAGCCTCCGCCCTGGACGTCAGCCTCTGCACCCCGAGGCCAGTTCCGAGTGGGGAGCGGCAGAGCGGAGGGAGAGAGTTGAGCGAGCGAGCGAAATGGTCAAGTCCTCCTTAACTCTGGGCCCCCTCGCGGGCCTCACCCCTCCTCCCAGGGGTTGAGATTGGAGAGGAAGTGGGAAGGCTTCAATCGGTTCCTCACACCAGCGCCCTCATGCCCCCACCCTACTCTTCGGCTCGGGGCTTCGGCACGCCTCACCGCCGCCCCTCGCCCCGGGAGAGGAGCGGGCGGCGCGGCCGGGCTCGCGGTGAGAGGCCTGGGGCGGCAGGCGGCCTCCGCGGGGCCGCCAGGGCCCGCAGCCGTCCGCCCGCTGGAGAGCCAGGCCCGAGGGCAGCCCCGGAGTCCGCGGCGGCCGGATGCGCGGGCGCGTCACTTCCGGGCGGTGCAGCGGCGGCCGCTTGGAAGATGGCTGCGCCCTGTGGCTCGGAGCTGCCCGCCAACTCGCCGCTAAAAATCCCGAAGATGGAGGTGCTCTCCCCGGCTTCTCCTGGTGGCCTGAGTGACGGAAATCCATCGCTGTCCGACCCTTCCACGCCTCGGGGTGCCTCCCCGCTCGGGCCGGGCAGTGCGGCGGGCTCGGGGGCAGCGGCGTCCGGGGGTCTCGGGCTGGGGCTGGGGGGCCGCAGCGCCGCCTCGTCCTCGGTCTCCTTCTCCCCTGGTGGTGGCGGTGGCGGGGCTGCGGCAGCCGCCGCCGCCGCCTGCCGGGGCATGTCGTGGACGCCGGCCGAGACGAACGCGCTCATCGCAGTGTGGGGCAACGAGCGGCTGGTGGAGGCGCGGTACCAGCAGCTGGAGGGAGCCGGCACGGTGTTCGGCAGCAAGGCCCCCGGGCCAGCCATGTACGAGCGCGTGTCCCGGGCCCTGGCCGAGCTGGGCTACGAGCGGACCCCGTCCCAGTGCCGGGAGCGCATCAAGGTAACCGGCCGCCCGGCCTGGGGCAGCGAACCAGAGGCAGAGAGAAGGCGGGGAAGCGGGCCTCGGGGGCGGGGGCCGGTCTGAGCGCAGGGCTCCCCTCCGGGGCCCGGTGGGCGATTCGCATCTCCTCCGCCTTTTTCTTCTCTCCCTGGGAAGGGGGCTTTTTTCCAGATGGCCGCCAGCCCGTAGGTTTCCTGAGTTTGAAGTTGGGCGTGCCTGCCGCCGCCCCTCTTTCTTGCCAATTGAGGATGTTCTTGCGCTCTGAAGTTGGTAGTTTCTCATTGTGCAGCGGGCGGCGGTCCCCGTGCTGCCCGCGCCTCTCGCCCCCACCGCCGGGGCCCCTCGCTTTGTTCCAGGCCGGGGGCTCCTAGGCAGAGGCTTACCGGCCGGGGCGGGATGGAGCAAGGGTAGAAGAGCGGGGCCGCTGAGCCCCCAGTTTAGGAATTTTCAAGTGAGTGGCAGGGGCAGAGCCGTATGAAAGGCGCCTTCGGACGATGGCCTTTGTGTCAGTCGTCTTGCTTCCGACTTGAGCTTGCTTCAAACTCGAAGGGCGACCAAGTCTTGAGATGCTTTGGAGAATTGGAAAGGCTCGGTTGTAGCCAGATAGTGTATTGCTTTCGTGGAGTTAGGAGCACACAGTTAGCCTGGCTGGTAGTTGGTCTGGAATTTGGAGTGTGATGCTTGCAGAGTTAGGTTGGTTTGAGGCCCTGCTATGTTTCTGACTAAACTCCTTCTTGAAAGCCCGTGTTCCCCTGCTTTAGCTGTTGTGCCGGCTGCGGTGACAAGTAAAGTTCTCACTGTGCATCTGGCCATCCTTGTGTACCTGAATGTTTAAATACAGAGGCTTAATTTGGGCTAGAAATTTCACCTCCAGCCGGGTTATCGTTTTGCTCTTCCTACTGACTTTTAACCTAGGAGTTCAGATTTGTAGTCTTGGCAGATACGGAGTTGTTTTTTAGGTAAGCTGGTTCCCTCTTCACAGTGTCTGCTAAAAGATTCTGGTAGGATTCTTTCTCCCAGTTTTCACGGAACTCCTTCTTGTTCAGAGTTATAGTATCTGTGTGCTTCTTTTCTGGCAGGGATGACACTTTTTTGGGAACTCCTTGTGGGGTAGAAACCCAGTAAGAACTATCATACTCACACTAGAGAAGGAGATTGCTCCAAAGTTCCAGAGATCTTGGCTCAAGTAGTGTTCATCTGAGGACATTGTTGCTTAGAAAATTTGGTCCAGAAACCAAGATATTTCAAACCTATTAACTATTGTTCAGGGAATTTGACACCCATTTCTCAATTACAAAATTAAATTGGTTTACCTGATAACATGTACCTCTGGGTTCCATCCCCTCCCCTGCCTTTTTTGAACAAGGATGTCATTAAAGTGATAGTTTATAGGTAGGATTAAAGTAGTAGCTAATAGTAGCCGCTGTTCTCTGAATCTCATTTGTTGTTCTGTTCAAGGTGAAATTTGGGGGAGAGTTTTTGCATCGTACTGTTTAGCATCTATCCATGAACTTTTCTTGAGTTTAGAAGTGCACTTTAGGTATTTGTAATTGTTTTAGCTTTATTGATTTTTGTCCATAGAAATTTCCCAATCAAAAGGAAAAAGAGTCTTATCCAAAACTCACTGCTTATAAATCTCACTGATTATAAACTTGTTTCTCAAATAACCAGGAAATCTTTAGTTGGGTTGCAACTTTGTCCGGTTATGACAAACATAACCTAAAGCAAGGAAAGGAGATTAAGTGCCTCTGAAGAATTTTTAAAAGAGGATCGTCTTATCTGTCTCCAAACAGATAAGATCAAATTGACCTCAAGCTCTTAGACTATTTTGAGACTATATAGATGATGGTGACGGGTTCTCTGATCCACAGCAACAGTTGACAAGGAGGGTAGATAACTGTTATTTTGTTTCTTTTTAAGTACTCTCCTCCTTAAGTCTGATTTCAACCAAGAAACCAGACTTCTTCATGAACAATGTAGGTCTTTCCTGCCGGAATTATAAGCTCCGTAAGGACAAGTTCTGGTCTCTCTTATTCACAACAGTATTTCCAGTGCCTAGCACATAGTAGGCACTGGATACATATTTGTTAAGTTCACCAAATAAACTAAGTCTAGAAGGAGAATTTTGGAAAGTATAGAAATCTAGAGCAGTGTTACTCAAACTTTAACCCCAAAACATAGACTTTGAAACCCAATTTGAAAAAACTGCATTAAAAACTAAGCTCTGTCCCTCTAGGAGGCTTAATATGAATGTAATCTTAAGCATAGAAGGACACGTAGTCACTGAAATCATAGCTTTACACAATCATGAGGTGGATGTCCAAGTACTCCAGATTACATTTATGAAAATAAAAACACAACCTTAGAAAATTCTCAGAGAATCCCAAACCCCTGAAACAAATCTTTCGATCCTAGTTTCAGAAATGCCAATTTAGGGCTTCCCTGGTGGCGCAGTGGTTGAGAGTCCGCCTGCCGATGCAGGGGACACGGGTTCGTGCCCCGGTCCGGGAAGATCCCACATGCCGCGGAGCGGCTGGGCCCGTGAGCCATGGCCCCTGAGCCTGCGCGTCCGGAGCCTGTCCCCCGCAACGGGAGAGGCCACAGCAGTGAGAGGCCCGCGTACCGCAAAAAAAAAAAAAAAAAAAAAAGAAATGCCAATTTAGAACAAGTAATTCAGAAATCTCTTTCACTTTATCGTGTTAATGAGAACTGCAAAAAGAAATTAAGTAATCCTTTTTGCTTTAGAATTTGCAAAATAGAAACAAAGTAGTGCAGTAAGATAAGGACCTGGAAAAACATCTTGTATAGGCTAACGTAGCTCACTTAAGTGTGAACTCATGTCAGAGGTTCCCAGGGAAGGAACACCATGTGCGTCAATTACATTTCTGGTCAAATGTATTTAAATGTCTATCAAAATTCAATTATGAAGACCCAGTAAATAATTTCTTCTAAATTTGAAAGGAAGCATGATACATAGTAACTTCAGTTTTTCCCTGAAACTTTCCCTTAATCATAGTTTCAATATATTGATGTAGCAGCCTTCACCTCATCATATGAAGGCAACAGCAAGCTGAGTCCTATCCCAGCCTCTTCGCGGACCACCTTCCTGAGTAACCTTAAAGCACGTCACTTCCCTTCTCTGGACTGTGCCTCAGTCCTCTTATCTATACAGTGAAAGTATTAAAGTTTTAAATATTGAAATTGAATTAATGACTCTTGGATTTTGCTACCAAAGTACTATTTTTAAATACTCTCCAAGCGAATATGTATATTTCTGAGCACACAGAATTTTAACTTAAAGTCAGATATAAACATTTTTTTTATTGCTGCAAAGACTTTCATTTTGAAGTCTGGCATGTCCTGTTATTGTTCAGCCATTTGGATAAAATGGATGTGTTTGAGACTGCCTTGCTACACGTTATTGTTTTGTTCTGAAGTTTTGTTGCTTTTTATTTGTTTGCCAGAAGAAAATTAGTCTGCTAGCAATTTCAGCCTAATTTTGGAGTCAGATAAACAAATAGGTGGTTTTCTGTTCTTTTCTGTAGACCTTGTCTTCATATCTCCATTCGCCAAATACTTGAGTGTTTACTGTCTGATAGGTGTTAGGATGAAGAAAAGAACTGTAATGTACAGTCCGAGAGCTTACAGTGCAGTTGAAGTCTGTAAACACACATCCAAAGTTAAAAAGCTGTACAAGACAACACAGGGGATAGTATGCAGTGCAGTACTTGATTGAGTGTCGAATGACAAAAGCAGACAATAAGTGTGATAACTGCAAAAGGAGGGAGAGATCTCAGCACAGTCCATACTGTAGTAGTTGAAAGACCTATCTAGACTTGGAATTCATGAAAGCATTCACTTCTGAGCCAGATGCTGTATTCACACTTCAGTCAGCTAATCTGATGCACTGCAAAACCCATTCTCAGGTCCCGTATTTTTGGGTGTTCTCCAAAAATTTGCCTCTTGAGGATTGGCTTTATGTCTTTGAAACAGGTGTGTACTTTTAGGTCTCCCTCAAGTTGAAATGCAAGGTGATTGTATGACCTGAAAAACTTGTCTTTGCTGGATCAATGCCGGTTGCTCATCAGGTAAAAGTGGTAGGGAGTCTTCTGCCTAACAAACAAGATGATTAATCTTTTAGGGACTTTGCTTAGACCTGTTCATCATAATTCATCATAATCTTTGGAACAAATATTGTACTTTAGCAGACAAATCACAGTATAGTATATGTGGTCTTCATTTTAGCTATCAAGACTTGTCATTATTTGTCTGTGAGAACCAATAGGGCAAAGATAACTTGGAGCCCAAAGATACCATTGTCCCTGTTTAAGCATTTTAAGACTCTATGTATCTCTGAGGACTCTTCTCTGGTGTTCGCAGACAAGACTTTCCTTCTGCATTATCGTTGGAAGATTTTCCAAAAATACGGTGTACCACTCAAAGAGTTCGTAAGATTTAGTGAGATTTGTCTCCTTCCATTTCTGTTGTTCTAAAGTCATTGCCACCGGAAAGCTTGTGTGTTCCAGTGTTTTTGTCTGCTTGTGAGTCTGACAAAGGCTTGATATGTATCCTAAAAGAAGAGACCATCCTAGACTCCTAGCCATACATTTATATTTAGGCTTTCAGTTTTGGAGGTAAGGGATCTAGTAAGCACATGTTAAAACTGTCCATGAACAGACAGGCATCTGAGTTTATTTCCTGGCGAATTGGGAAGTCTACTGAAGAGTGGAGTGAAATATTCTGGATCCTTCATTAAGAGGATATATAAAAGGAAAAAAAATTAGAAAATCCATAGTACAAAACAGTGTAGTTCAATAAAACTTTCTGTAATGATGGAAATGTTCTGTATTTGCTGCAGTTCGGTGTGATAGCCACCAGCCACATGTGGCTGTTGAGCTTTTGGAATGTGGCTAGTGTGATTGAGGAACTGAATTTTTAATTATATTTCATTTTAATTAATTAAATTTTAAATAACTACATGTGGCTGCTAGTGGCTACCATATTGAACAATGTAGGTAAAAAGTTATTATTCAGAATATTAAAGAAGTCTTTATTTTATGAAAGTATTCTCTTGGCTACACATTCAAACCTCCAAAAGGAGCTCAAAGTTTCTTCTTCTTGCCCTCCCTGTCTCTTTACCCCTGAGTAGGAGGAACCCCGTAGAAGTCAAGAGATATGGTCCACCATCATAGGAAGAGGAACTTTTCCTGTAAGGAATAAAGTATTATAACCTCAGTTGGCTGGAGCAAACCATGTCATATTCTTGGTTCTCTAGGACAGTGCTGTCCAATAGAACCTTCTGTGGTGATTTGAGTGTTCCATGTCTACACTCTCCAGCAGCCACTGTGCAGTAGCCACTGGCCCCAGGTGGTGATTGAACACTTGAAATGTGACTGTGAAACCAAATTTTTAATCTCAATTTTAATTAATTTAAATTTAAATAGCCATATGTGGCCAGCTAGTGGCACTTATATTGGCCAGAACAGCTTTGGAATAATGGTGTTCAAACTTTTCTGCTTATGTACTCCCCAAAGAGTTTTGAAATCCGTGCACTCTTGAACATTTTAAAGCTGACATTAAAATGTTTTCATCATATGTTTGAAAGTTTATGGGAAATTAACAGGGTATAGGACATATTAAATCTAGTATAAGATGAGTAAGATGAGAATGGCTGTAAAATTTATTGAATAATGTACTCTGAATCTGAAAGATTCACCCCAATTCTTATCTATAGGTTTTATCAAATGTACCTTGAAAGTGTTGATGATCAGACAGTATTCCACTTACATTTAAAATAAACAATATCACTAACCTATATTCCTTTGGCTATTCTAAATTCAGCAGCCAAGCTGCATGCCTAAAAAATACATGCAAGACTGAGAATGACAGGAATCCCTAAGGTTTAAGGTGCCTTGATCAGTCATTAAAAAAGGCATATAGGTACCACAATTAAAGACCACTGCTTTAGAACTTTGAGCATCTTTTCGATATCCTTCTTGGCAGATGTAGAGGGCCTGGGCCCTTAAATTCCACTGCCCATAGGAAACAGGAGAGAGGTGTGGAGCTTAACTCTTGGCTGAAGTCCAAGCACTTAGGGGAGGATTTGGAAATCTTACCCATTCCCTATCATCAGACTCATCTGACAGATTAATCACAGGGTTTCTTTAAATACTAAGGTCTGAAATAAGGACTTCATTTTTAAAAAATTATTCACCAGCAGATACTCGAGTGCCTCCTGTGGGAGGCCCTGGAAATACAGCAGTGTACCAGGTACTGCCAAGGCGTCCGCCTTCCGGGGCAGGAGTCAGGCTGCTAAAGCGCCAGCACTGTGACCACGGCCCGGGTGTTGTGTGGACATTAGGCCCATGGTGCTGCAGGTGCACACAGGAAGGGCATATCAATTTAGGCTTTCAGGAAGTGGATTGCGAAGGTGAGGGGGGACTAAATTGGGCAGAAGGGAACAGAGATGGATCACTAGTTGGGGTAAAAGCCCAGAGGCAGCATGGCCCAGAGTGGTGCAAACTGCAGATACAGTAAAATCTATTTTGTCCAAGAATCCAAAGTTGGAAGCATCCAAAGAATGCAGTTCCAAAAATTGTAAGTGATCAGCTGTTTAAAAAGGCATGCCTTTCAGTTGAAGAACAGTTTGCCGTAGCTCATGAAGGTACGCTGTAGACGCCATGAATGACTGTTCGGTGGTGTCATCAAGGACCTTGTCAAAGGGTGGGGCCGATAGTTTTGGGTTAACTGCGGACATACCAATTCTAGAAATTTATATGTTTTGATAAATGACTTTTATAGTTTGAATTGCAGTTATGCAAATATCCATTATCTATCTCATTCCTTAATTTATATACTAGAAAGAAAAGCAAAGCAATGCATCTTTTTGAGCAAACAACAAGAAGAAATATATTTTACCCTGTGGCCTAGTACTCACATAACATACATATATGTGCATAAATATATACATGTATATGTATAACTGAAACACATTTCACAAAATAATAACAATGCTTATATAGCATTTACTATGTGTCATCCACTGTTCTTAGTGCTCTACAAATATTAACTTATTTAACCCACATAATGACACTGTACTTAACTGTGCAGTACACTCTGGTATGTTCCACCCTATTTGAACGCAGATCTAGCCCCAGCGCCTCTTGAGTAACCTAAGTCTGCAGTGCAGCACGTGCCGGCACCTGGCAGGGCCTCTTTCTCCAGCCCCTCCCCACCGCCAGTGCTTTTCAGCATTGCCTCCCCTGGCACCCCAGCCCCTCTGGTACGTCATCTTTCCTCTACCCCAGCCGCACTCTCAGTGTCTCCAGAAGGTCCCTCACCTAAAACAGGTGCAAAGAAGACCTGGGAGGATGGGGGCGACCGCACCCACTGGTATTGGGCAGCGGGCTTACTCCTTGGGGACTGGCAGCTCAGGGTCACGTTGGTCCCCACGTGGGGCACGCCCCGGAGGCGGCAGGATGGAGGAGCTGGAGGAACTGGGGGAGGAGAGACAGGTTAAAAACTCACATCCGGGGGCCAGCGGCTCCCCCTCCCCCGATCCCACACGCGGACCCCCTGTCACTCTGTTTGCCCCTCCCCCAACCTTCACACTCAGTCATTTGGGGGAGAGACCTGCCCATGGGTGCCTCTCACTTACCCAGCACATTGAGTTCTAAAGTCTTGCTGCTGTGACCTCGAACAGTGCCTTGACTGTCTTGCAAGTTCACGGAACAGAGGTAGGGTCCGGAGTCTTTCTCCTGGAGGCCCTGCAGCCGCAGTGACACATTCCGGGAGGGCATGGGGTAGACCAGGGATGCTCCAGCTTTGCTTGATGTGACCCCACTGATGTGCGCCAACACCTGGTGGGCGGGCGTCACACCTCCCCATTATTACTTGTCTGCTCTGTGCCCAGGGCTCAGCTAGCCCCCCTCCGCCAAACTGGGGGTCTTCAAATGCCCCTCACCTGCACCACCCCCTCTAACCTCTACCAGCTCTCCATTCACCCCGGTCTCTCTAGCTACCGTCTCACCGCCCGGGGTGTTCTGCACCAGAGCAGGTCCTGTTCCCCTGGACGCTGTCTCTTCATCTCCCACTTGGGGTGTTTAGAAAGGTGCCCACAACTCATTAAAATTGCCCAACGTACTAATGGGCCAGAACCTGCAGTTAGATAAAAGAGGAATGGAAGAGAATGAGGTGAGATCAAGTTGAGAGATCATTGTGCTACTTTAGACTTAAGGTATCAAAACTCCAGAAACATCATTAATTTGGAACAGGTCATGTCCCAGGTATTCTGGTGAAATATTTTATACTGTGTAGTTCTAGACAGCTGGAGCCTAGGGTTTGAGGGAAAGGGTGAAAGGAGGTGGGAAGCAGTAAGAAATGAGACGGGAGACATAAACACGAGGGCAGGTGATGGGCTAAGGAGTTTGGACTTTATCCTAAATTATCAAGGAATTTTCAGCTGGGGAGTGACATGGTTCATCTTAGGTTCCAGAACTGGCTGTAAGGCAGAAAATGAATTGGAAAGGGTGAGACTGGAAGCACAGAGACCATTTAGAGTCTCCTTGCAGTGAGCTAGACAGGAGGTGAAATAAAGCAGTGGCAGTGAAAATGGAGAGAAGAGAACAGATTTCAGATATACCAAAATTAGTGGAGCTGTTTTGGAGAATCTGAAAATTCTAATTTATTGGATTTATTAGATCTTAACCTGGCACACAACTCACTATGTACTTCTCTACCAGCTTACCCAGAGGATTCTTAGTTGTAGTCCTCAGAGATCATCACAGTACATCATAGCCTAAGTTTTAAGAATTGGTTCTTTTTTTTTTAGCCTTGCCGCATGGCACGTGGGATTTTAGTTCCCCGACCAGGGATCAAATCTGTGCCGCCTGCAGTGGAAGCGCGGAGTCCTAACCACTGGACTGCCAGGGAATTCCCTAGAGTTGGTTCTAGAACCCAATGAGATCCAACTAAAACACTGTTTTAGGGCAGTCCTGTTTGTGTTACATCCAGGCTATATACAGACTCTTGATTCAGATCCAAAATTTCAAATGTTAATTGTCATGCAGGCACTCTGAAGTCTGCTCATATCACTAGGATGAGGTAGAATAGCAGTCTCCCATCCCCTACCCTTTGGATGGTTGTATCTGTGTAATGTTTACAAAATGTTAAAAAAAATGGGAGAAAAAACTTCTTGAGTTTCAAAATCAAAGACCAGTACCACAAAAAGCTCTAGATTTTAGACAATTGTTAGGATTGCCCATTGATTATTAGGTAGTCTTTAATTTTATTTCTGTTGTGGGGATTATGCAATGTGTTCTTCTGCCTGCTGTTTACCATTGCAAAAACTCCCTTCAGTGTTCAAAATGAATGCTTAATGACTCTGTACCTCGTGTGCTGCATATGTTACAAATTATCTGGGGTTTGTAATCTATGTGGCGTCTTCCCCCTATTGTTCTGAATAATTGAAAAATGTCTTCATATTGGAATAAGGCGTGTATTTACATCTGTATAATTCTTACCTATTCATAGTTGAGAGAGTCCTTGAGAGCCAATGGAAATACTTTTTTTTCTTGGCACCAATCAAGTGAGTGTTACCTTGTCACTTAGTGGGTGGGATGTGGTGTTATTTCTTAGTAAAATACAGACCTGTGTTTATCCTCAGACATCTTAGGAATAGCAGCCATCATCTTACTTTTATATATGTGTTCTTGGCTGTATTCATAAATTACAGTTTTTGAGCTACCAAATAGTACTTCATTCAATATAAAGTGATACAATAGAATGGAAGTTATTTACCTAGATATGTTTTCTAGTTGCATTTTCTCAGCCTGTGTAAGATGACTTTGTTGTAATAGCCTGAATTTTTTGAAACTCACAATGTTGTTTCTCTACTATCTACCTTCAGATTACTTCATTTATCCAAAAAGTCAATTATGTTTGTACTTGATATTAATAAAACCAGAATAAAGTTCATATCTACCAAAACCTGCTTTTATCATTATTATTTAAAATTTACAAATACTTTTCTCTAAATGGATAGAGCTGGTTTATGATTTAGAAAGAAGAGTGTGATAGGTCAAAAAGTACCTTGACCTTATATTTGACCTCTCAACTGCCACATACTATCTTAAGGAGTTTTCATTTATTCATTCATTTAGCGAAAATCTATTGAGCCACTTCTGGGTGCCAGGTACTGGGAATACTTCAGTGAATAAAACTGAAAAAAAAACCCACCTGTCTTCAAAGAGCTTATATTCTGGTAGAAAACAGTATATTTTAAATGTGTTAATTCAAAACAACACAATTAGAAAACCGCTCAAATATGATATTCCTTTATATCAGCCTCATTGATCTTAGAAAGTTTGAGCTCTCTACCTTTCATTATGCATAAGAAATAGAAATTCATTTGCCTTGGCTTTATTAAGAATGATTTACATGATTTCATATTACGCCTTCTTATTGTGATATGTTCAGTTGTCACTTTTACCCCTCCAAGCAGCAAAGTGCCATATTGTTGGTATTCATGCAGTCATTAGATAATAAGCACGTCTGTGCTGGTCCTGAAGGTACAGTTTTCAGCGGAAATAGGTAATGTTCCTTCTCTTTTGTACAAATTAGGAATCATGGTTAATAGTTGGACTTGAGAAATCAGAGTTGTGCCAATTTTAGAACAATATAAAATATTTTTAATAAAAATTATGTAAACCACATTACAAAATTAAGAGAAAAAAGCAAGGGAAGAATTTTACCTTCTCCACTGTAGCATAACTACATATCTGTGAAATGTTATTTTTCAAGAAGTGGTGAATCTGATTTTAATTCCAGTAAAATTTCCATGCACCAAAAATGAGAGGTCTACATGCTTTTTGTTTTATTGAACTCCAAGAAAATATAAAGGTCATTCATACTTCTTATTTGATTCATGCCTGCCACCTGCTTCTTGCAGACAGGTTGCCCAGTACGTGAGGCCAAATCCTCACTCTGGATGGGTAGTTAGGATTCCTTTTTTCTCCCTTGTTTATATATCAGTGTGTTAGTCACCATATTCTTGCTAAGACTATAAACCTTTGAAAATGGTTAAATGATTGGCTTTTAACTATAAAAGAATAAATATGAGTGAAAAGTTGAAGCTGTGATGACAAAGCCAGGTGTTTATGAAACTTGAATAATGTGTGGCAAAAACATGTTTGTATAACAATGTTACTTAACATGTAACAAACCTAAATCTAAGTATAAACTTTTACTTATAGATTTCACATGTTATTAAACAAAAACAACTTTATAAAATATTTTTTAAGTACTAATAAAACTAAAAAAACAGAAAAGTGAGCATTCTTTTAATATTGGATGGTGTGGTTTAGCTGAAACTTACTTGCTTTTCCAAACAAGGTTCTGATACTGACTGCTAAAGTAAGGTTCTTTTGAGTTTGTTATTCTTACCATGTGCTTAGTGATAAAACTTCGCTGCTACTTTTTATCTACTTGAACTGACCTTTACGTAAGGCACCTTGGTCTCCAAATGGTGTGACTATCATTTTTGTAATAATAACAAATAGTTAACATTTACTGAGTACAAGCTATTAAGCAAACACTGTTTTAAATGCTCTGCTTGAATTTCTTCATTTAACACAACAAATCTATGATGGAGGTACTGTTATTAGCTCCACTTTACAGATGGAGAAATTGAGGCAGAGAGATTAATATGTCTAATGTCACAAAGCTAGCAGGTGGTGAAGCCAGACTAAGGAGTCTGACTGCATGCTCTTAACCACTTGATTATACTGTCACCTTGTGAATTATCAGCCCACCTTTATTAAAATTTGACAGTTGAACTAATATTTTGGCAACAATGAAATCATAAAGTCATAAATGCCAAAAATACCAAAATCACATAGCAACACCCAGATGGACATCATTGTGCTTATACATGTTTCTTGTCATGGAAATGAAAACACAAATTTAAAAAATTCTTGCAGATAATTCATGGTGTCCTAAGATTGTAAACACAGTGAGAAACATTGATTTGGAAGTCCCAAGGAAGAATTTAAAACAAGTGTTGAAACATAAGACTTTTATTGTAGAAGGCTCATTTCAGTCATTCATTCAAGCCTTTATATACGTGATGGTATTTATTGGACTACCAACTGCTCTTAAAGGAAGTAAGTTTGACATTATAGAAGGAGAAACATTTACAAAGTAGAATTACTTTTTGACAGTAAAAGTGGGTAAGGATGTGGCTTACCAAAGGAGGCCACGGAGTGTCCATTATTTTATGCCTGCCATTGTTCACCTGATGTGTAAATGATTTGGATACTCTTCTTAGAGATGATGAGGATGAGACGGACTGTCTTGTAATGTATAATATAGATATACAAAGAAGGGAATATGCATATGAAGAAAGCTAAAAATAGAATCAGAAAATGAGAAATCAGAGTACAGGGAGTATAGCAGTAACCCAGGTAAATATGGTTACTTCAGCTAAATAGTAAAACGAGCTATGAACTTCCCGGCAACCATGGCAAAAAGGTAAATAGAGTGACTTTCTGTACTTTTCAGTGTCTGCAGGAGAGAAGCGTACCAGGTCCTAGTTTTGAAAGCTAAGATGAATTTGCATTAAGGACACTCTGATAGTGACCTTGGATAAGCTCTTACCTTTCTCTTAGTTCTCTTTTCTTTTAAATAGCGATGCATCACATATCTTCTGTGATATGTAATACACTGCCCGGACCCCTCCTCCAGGAATGAGACACTGGTGCATCTCCACCAGCTGCCTGGAGCACTGATTGGTGATGGCTTCTGGTTGGATTCCTCCCAGGAATTTCCCGTTGCCCGAGGTTAGGCTCCCTCTCCAGTGGCATCCTGGACCCAGTGATTGGTCGGTGCTGAAATACAAAGGTACAGCCTCCTTGCCTCAATTCGGGGCAACTCTGAAGGGTCATCCAGGTTCCATACTTCACTTTAGGATTAACCGAGGCCTCTGCTGCAACTGTGAGTTACTTCAACTCCTCTCTCTGCCCCATCCTGCTCCTCGTTTGCTCACAAGTGCTGTTCTGAAGAGCCCTCCGCTCTAAGCCTCCTGCACGGTCTCCTCAGCGTCTGTTTCCTGGGACACTCTCTTTTAGCCTTATTGTAAAAATTAGAAATAATAAGTGTAAACTGCTTACCCCAAATCTCAGCACATGGTAGGCACTGAGAAAATGGTAGTTATGGTTTACTTTCATTGCATGGGACATGGAGCCACCTGTGGAAATGTTTTGATTTTTGTAGAAGGTACAGACATTTTTTCATATGGTGATTGCTTTTAGCAATCTCATAAAGGTAAGAGTAAAATATAAAAATGCTACCAAATGAGCTTTAAAAAGTGTTATGATTACCTGAATTTCTTTCTAACAACTTCCTAAATAAGTTCAGGTTGCCCAAGGACAGGCGCATAAACTTAAAACAGGCTTATTTTCAGATTTTTCATAGAAAGTTTATATGTCAGGATGTGAAGATGTATTCTTTTCATGCATTTATGACCTATAGTTTATACCATGTAAATGCAAAAAAAAATTTTTTTAAACCCTTTTGAAGTAAGTTAATATTTACCAGGTTTTAACAGTCGACTGAATCTTGACTTAATGCTTGAACCCAGATATCTTGATGGAGGATTTCTAATAACCTTTTTAGATGATTTTATCTTAGATGTCCAAATTACTTTTTTTCACAACCAAATACATAAAACTTACTAATGGGAAAAAAATCTGTATTGTAAGTTATCTTTGCATCATAGATGGTAGTTTTTAGTAACAAAATAACTACAAAACAGAATCACATGGTCACCATATGAAAGGAATCAAGTGACCTATTTCAGGGGTGAGCCTGCTCTACATAAACATTGGTCTCATGAGTATAAGAAAGTACCTTTGTGTTTGGGAAGCCATACAATGTTGTAATGATAAAGGTCTGTGAGGATTTTTGGAATGTGTGTGCATGTGTGCACGTGTAATGCCTAACCTTTAGACACCGCTGATTACAGAACAGTCAGTGCGTGATGCAGGGTGTTTGTATGGCAGGACTTTAAAGATGAATGGCTCTCACTGCTATCCTAGATATATTTTAGGTAATTCTCTTGAGTGTGTTTTCTAGTTCTCACATACTAATAAAAGTTACCATTTTAATATCATCCAAATACTACTTCTAGGTGGTGCCGTGGGATGGGAAGTACTGAGAAAAGATTCAACAGATGCTAATGTAGCAACGTCAGAGGTAATATAGGAGATCAGATGAAAATAACCTCTAATTCAAGTCAGTGCTTTACCAAACAACTGATTTCTTTTCCCTTTTAGGTGGAAAGTTCTAGATACATAGTGTTATCTGACTGTGCTTGATGACTACCTGCTGCTTTTGTCTGAAATAGTTAAGTAGTTCAGTAAACCCTAATATTTTTACCTGTCTCGTTCTAAATGGAGAAGCCCTTGAAGATGTCTAGAAGGGTTCTTGTATCCCAAAGAAGCCCTTAAACATGACCACACATACTAGGTATAGCTTATCTAGTATTGCTGCCAATGTGAGATTTTGCATGAGTATCTGTATGATTTACATACAGAGTAGAGTTAAAAGCTTTATGGCCATGCGAGTATAGTTCCTTGAGCAACGAAAGGTATTTGGTTCTGGCGATTAGTATTGTCCTCCTTGAGGGCTTTTTTCTTCATAATCTGAATGGATTAAGACCCTCAGCTCCTAGCATGGAGGAAGCTAGAAAGCTTAGGAGTTGATACTCACTGAGAACAAAACTTCCTGAATGATTTGTTCTATGCAAGTATTTCTCCCTCATGAAGACACACTGACCAGTTATAGACACAAAAGTGAGTCGTTGAGAGGCAGATTGGGGATGAAGTGCAGCTGATGGAATTCAATCCTGGACAGTCCCCACAAAGACTAAGGCTCCCGAGAGGCAGGAGCTCTTGGTTTCTGGTGGTCATTCTTCTGTCTGACCCTGTTAAAATCCAGGAAGCAATTGAATCTTTTTTTCCTTTTCTATCTTTGACAGAACTACTGTCAAAGAATATTATATTCTTGAATATTTTATTTATTTAATTTGTAAGGCATAAGAAATAATAAAATTTGGACAGGGTTACAGAGTTCCATTTGGCAGGTAATCCCGCCCGCCCCCCCCAAAGAAAGTGTAACATGGTAGATATTTTAAAATAGCCTTGCCCTCTGCTGTTAGTCCTCCTTTGTTACAAAGAAATTAATTTGCTTTGCTAATTATAGCTGTAACTGTTTTATACCCTTTAGGGCTCCTACTTTTTTCAAAAGGTTTTAGGAGTCCTACCTACCTTGGATTTATTGATTTTTATAAATATAATACCTCGTTGTGGTTAACCAATGAGTTTCCTGATTTTCTTTGCTAAAAAAATGTTGATATTCTTGGTAGTGATTTACTACTTTCAAATTACCTCAATTCATTTAATAAATATATATTGAACAATTCTTATGTGATAGGTACTATTCTGGGCTCCGGGAAGCAGCGAACTAGGCAGACATAACCCCTGCCTCATGGAATTTACAGTCTAGTGGAATAGCTTTCTTAGGATACAGTAACATTTTGTGAGTGGCATTTGGTAATTTTTCTATGCAAATCCCTTTTGAAGGAATACTCACTTGTCTTGGGGCCTCGGCTCCTCATTTGTTAATTAGACCTAGATGATCTCTAAAGTTCTTTTCCATTCAAAACTTCTGTAATGTTTTGGAGGTTGGAACCTGGTTTGCTATCAGAGCGTTGGGCAGCTCCACCCACTCTCTGTCAATGAGTGTATTACAGAAAGTTTTACAAAAGCGGCACTTGGCAAGGATGGTGACACAGATAGGTAATGAATGGTATTAAGTGCTGCAGGAAAGTCAAATGAGTTCAGGACAAAGTTTGAGGACCATTGTTCTCAGTAATTAAGAAGGCATTGCTGACCATGACAGTTTCAGTGGAATAATGGATCAGATTTTGATCCCATTGAGTTAAGGATTGAATTAGTGTAGACATTGCCTATTCCTTTGAGTCCCTTTAGTCTTCAGGCAGTGTTAAAATGGGGAAATGTTAAGGCTTAGCCATTATCCACTAAGGAAGGTAGTCAAGACTTACTTTCCTATACTTGTTTCTAGGTGTGTGCATTTCCCTAAGTTGTTACCTCAGGTAATTTATATAGCATCTCTATTGATAACTTAATCAGATAGTGAATGATCAAGTACTATGTTATACAACTGGAACAGGTGATCAACATGTTATGAATCATTTATTATTGTTTAATTGCCACTTCAGAAAAAGCATTTCTTCCCCAGCAGGTAGAAAAAAAGCGCTATATTTTTGTGAAGAGTAAGTTGATATCCTTGTATGCTTTTACTGATAGAAATTGTTTCTTTCAAGAAATGGGAATTTTGCTAATTTACCTCTTAAAGGAAATATTAATGCTGCTTTATCTAAATGAGCAGGATACTGAGGAAACTGGAGAAGTTATTCTTGAACTGGCCCCAGTCTCCAGACTCTCTTGTAAAACCTATGACACAGACTAAGTCTACCTCATTTTAGGGTTTCTGACTAATACCTATTATATTTTTTTATGGAAGAAACAACCACATGGTATAGAGCTGAGTTTCTTAACCAAAGGTTCTTGTATGAGCTCTTCAGAGAGTCCATGTTCCCCTTGACATTGTGTGGAACAGTTTTGTATGTGTGTTCTTCTGGGGAGGGAATCCAGGACTCAGAAAAGTTAAGAACCTCTGCTCTGGAGTGGAAAAGGAAAAGGAAATCTTAAGAATAAAAAGGTTTCTCACTTGCCAAAACTTCTGTAGCACTAAGAACCGGGGAGTGTGAAACAAGTGCTGTTTTTGGTTTTGGTTTTCCTCTGTTGGGGTTTTTGGTTGGTTGGTTTTAAAGGATTTAGGTTGGTTTTAAAGGATTAGGTGATTGGCAAGTCAGTTTGCCAAATTTTTAATGTACAGAAAACCTAAGAAAGCAGGTAGTAAAGCTGCTACTGGGCCCAGATGGATTTCACCTTAAGTGACTTCCTCATCATTAGTTACAGCTCTGTGTCAAAAATATATATAGTAATTTATACTATGTCCTTAATGTCCCTCTTAACTTTGCAGAAATGTTTTTACAGTTGTCTGCCATTTCAGGTTTTTTTTCCCCTGCCTTTGTGCTCACAGAAAATAAAACTAATTTAAGAAATTTTGAATCTTTCCTAGAGATATTGAAATAAACTCAGTATTGTTCTGTTGCCTCAGTTAACTAAGAGCAACTAATTGCAACACAGTAAAGCAGTAGCTTTAGTTGAAAGGAGGAGGATAGATCTATTTCACAAAGGCTTCTTTTGCTTTGCAGTACACATCTGCTTAGGCTGAGGTACTGTTCCTAACACTTATAAACAGTCACTGGAGATTTGCTCCCAGTGTAATTTCCCCTATCTCTTATGGAATATAATATGTGATTTTTAAGACTTTGTTTGCAAATAAGTGTATTCTTTATTTAATCATTTGGGTTAAAGAATTTTAAATTTATCATATTTAGTTGGCAGAGGGTTAAGATAAACCATAGTATGTAAGTCATTTCTAGTATGGCCAGTTTGACAACTACATTTGAAAATCTGTTTCACTGCTTGTTTTTTCTTATAACACTGTTTCCTGCTGTTATAACTAAGCTGTCCTCCCTGCAGTGTGACTATTTTCATCTGACATCTTAGACTGATCATGCCGGTGTTTTCTAAACAACACGTTTATATGGCAATTATGCCTTATTTCTGTTCCTCCCTGTTATATACCCTGTTCCATCGACAGACAGTTCTGTTAGAACAGTGGTTTTGTCATGGTGATGATTTTATGATTGTATGAAATGGGGCAAATTTTGAGAAAATGATTGAGCCAGTAGCAGAATTGGTTGGCATATGCTCATATGATTTATTTAGCTTGCTTCCTACTTTGCCATACCAGGGAAGAATTCTGTTCTTCCCACTTTTTGGAAGTCGAAGGAGGGATTGGAGGACACTGAAACAAAAGAAACCTTATTTTTACCCCCCCCAAAGTAGCTTATATAATGTCAGGAAGGGCTTTGATGAAACCACTGGCCCTACTTAAAGATCTTATTTTCCAAGCCTTTCATTATTTTATTTGCCCTTTTCTGAACTCTACAATTTCCCTCTCTTGTAGCTGGTTCGATGCCCAGAACTGAATGCTGTGCTCCAGCTGTGGCCTCACCGGTGCTGAATAGAGAGGAAGAGCCACCTTCATAGCTTACATGTGATTCCTCTGCTTATACAACCCAATACTGGATTTACTTACTTTGGCAAGATAGCTGCATTGTGCACTGTATTTAATGTTACGTGTACTGTAACCCTGGGTCTTTCTCTGCATTGCTGCCGTTAAACCCCCAATCCTGCCAATCTAAAACTCCTGCCTTTGTTTACCTGCCCCATCCCCTACCTCCAGACTCCCCTTACGTTCATCCACAATGAATGTCATCTTTATTCTCTCATTTTCTTTCACTGTAATCTTAAACTTTGGCAAAACTTTCCCTCTGTCTATAAATTGTCAGTTGTCAGCCATCTGATTTTTCTCCCTGCTTTGGTAATGGGACGTCTTTCACGTCTTTCCTGTGGTACTTTTCCTTTCCTAGTCATTGAACACTTGGCATGGTGGATTTACCAAGCATTCACTTGGCATTTCTTCCACATCAAATACCTTTGGACTTCTCTGATCTGACCACCTGGTCAGGTTGTTTCCTGTACTTTAGTTCTTCTGTTCAGATTTTTTTGACTTCTCCTGACCTCTATCCTTATAACTTCACTCAGGATATAGTATTATCTCATAGCTCTTGTCCCAGGGAGGAGACAGTAATACTGATTTACCATGGACATTCCTGACAATAAGGAAAGTGTTCTTCTACACTGTGACTAGAATAGTCTTTAATAATTTTAAGCAAATTCTTTCCCCTCTGAGATCTTAATTTTTTAAAAAATTGCTAGAGCTAAGTGACTATAAATTTCTAAGATGAGTGAGGTAAAGGAAGAAGGAAGAGAAACAAGGTTTTTGTGTTGAACACGAAATGGTTCTCCAAGGAAGCTGAATTGAGGTTCTTTTTGGGTTTGGTATGGCTGTCCAAAATGGGAGGCAAGACTTCGTTTTTCCTAGATTCCAGAGCATTATCTTAATCTAAGATTTACAGTAGGTGTTAAGTTGGTTTATTTAGGACTGTTGACAGAGACACACAATCAATTATATGTTTTGGTTAATCATGTAGAGTGTGGAAAGTGTAACCTTTTCTGATTTATTATGGATGATAAGAAGTGGAAGGTCTCCATATGTCCTTTTTATCCATTTCCAAAGTCCCTCTCATTTATCTAAATCCCAGTGTTTCTTATAGTAGCAGTCAAGCTGATGTTTAAGTTCTTGCTTTTTTTTCTTAGTTGATATGTGCTATTTAAACAGCCTCTCCTTGGATCTGTGGTCTTTACTGAATCCAGAAGATACGTCTTTTGTATATTTATGTCTTGAGAGAGTTAAAATCAATTTGGAAATCTTTCAATACATCAGATACCTATCATATGGATTTAGGAGTTACCAAACATTTTGCATTCAGACCCCTAATAGATATTTTACATATCAGCATATTGCACTATTAAAGTGTATTTCAAAAGTACACTACAAAGTAAGAGGTGGCAAGATCTGTCAGGCTTTTTTGATGAAATATAAAATATATCATCTGACTATTCTTCCATATCTAGAACCCTTAGACATTTCTAGTTTGCTTATTCATAATTACACAAGCCAAGTGAAATTTTAAGCTCAATTCGGTGGTTTCAGAGAAAGTAAATCTTTTCTGTGGTTTCCCACCATATATAGTGTCAAAGATTGGTGGCTTTGCTTATGCCTAGGTCACGTCCTAAGTGTGGCCCCTTCCTTCAAAGGAATGTTAGTTTTATTCCCTGGCTTCTGAAATAACCCTCCGTGAGAGATCCAGTTGGGCTCTTTTGTGTGCTGAATGCCTTTCTCTAGGCGGCCAGTAAGTAATGAGCAGTGGCATGGTTTCCATCTCCATTTATGGCCTTGGAAGGGTGACAGGGACATGGCTGGGACTCTCCATTTACGGTCCTTGGAGGAGCTGAGAAGCGTGGCTGTGGTGCTCTTGGAGGGCAGAAAGTAGACATTGTGAGATAAAAATAAATAGGAGACGTTTGCAATTCAAATTCCAGTCCCTGCGGGGAGGGCAGAGGGCACCGGGAAGGGGAGTGTGTAGGAAGTCAGATGAGATCTGCTGCAGGCATTTGTCTCCTTCCATTGGAAGGGTCGCTCATCACACGTTTCCCAGGTTCATTTCTGATTTGTTCCAGAAAGTTGTGTGTTACGTACTCGTGACTCTCCTTTACAAAGAGAGAGGAGGAACGCTAATTAAAGTGTGGCAGAAACCTAACTTCTTTAAGGCATCATTTGAGGCACCAGAAAAAATCTCCAGAAAGAGAGAATGAGGCAGGGGATAGGCTGGCTGGTTTTAGGACGGGGTGACTCTAGTCACTCCTCTGCTTGTGTCAGAGGGAGATCATCATCCGTGTCTTATGTTTATTATTCCTTTTGCCCATCTGGATTTCTGGCCTTGAGGGACAGATCTGCAAAGTATTTGACAGGGTGTCTTCCTGTAGTTTATCAACTGCGATTTAAAGGTACTGAACTTCCGAGGAGGCCCGATAAAGATTATTCAGAGTTGTTTTTGTTTGGCGAGAATAGAGGACATATTGGCTTATGGAGAGTCATCTCACATTCAGGAGAAATTTATAGTCTGGCTAATGTGTGTAAAGTAAGCCTGAGGTGAACTTGTTTGACACAGCTGAGTTAGAAAGTATTTGGAGCCACCAGAGAAAAAGGGTCTTGTCTGTCACGAAAATCCTCAGAGTAAAACCCAGTAAAGCAGAGAGGAGAGCAGAAGGAAAAAAAGGAGACAGCGATGGGACAGAGGACGAATGTAACTAAACTAAATTGGGACTAAGGCCCAAGGACGGGGACTAAGTCCTTGATTTATCTTTTGAAATGCCGTGTAAGGTAGCATGAGATGTACGGTGAAACTAAGGAAATCATCAGAAATATGCGTTAGAGGACCACGAAGCAAGTTGAAGGGTTGTGCAAGATAATAAAACTATCCAGGTTTTATCTGTGGGTTTGCATAATGATATTTGCTGTGTGCCATGAAAAAGAAGTGAAATAACACCCTTCCACCTCACTTCCCCCCCAAAAGGAAATTATTGGCTTCATTTGTTGGTGTGTTTGGCTGGCAGTTTGAGTTGGTAGAATAGACTAGTATTATCACTGGCTAATTTTTAGATGTAGGTATTAGTGTATTGTTTCTTGATAATTGATGTTTGAGACTGGAAGTCTGTAGCATTATTGATTTGATCTCTTTTAAATTTTAGCAACTTCCCCAAAGACAGAGTGAGTTAGTAAAGATTATGGACTATGTAAGTAACAAGTTTTACCAGCTGATTTGTTTAGGCAATTGTTTTTACCCTGTATTCCTTCTTAATCAAGGGTAAGGAAGGTTATATTCTTTGCTTTGGGAAATTCTTCTTTCTGTCCTCCCCCCCCCTCACTTTTTCCAAATTCTGGGCACAAATAGCAGCTCTTTCTTTTCTGTGGCAGGTGTGCATCCTATTGGCTGGCTGGTATTTCTTGTTTTCCTTTTTTTTTTTCTCTTACTCTTTTAAAATGGGGGTGGGGTGTACAAATACGTGTATGGGACACATGCAATAATGTTGTAATGTTTCTTGTTGTTTAATGGATAATTAATTGCAAAGTAATTGTTTGAATTATAACATGTTTGAGTAAATGCTAAATTAGTATTTTTTTCTAATATAATCATGAATTTAAAATCTAGCATTCCTGTAACAATGTGTCTGTGTTTGTCTGTCTGTGTCTGTCTAATAGTAATTAATATCTGTGGTCCGTACCTGGAAGAGGAAGTACAGCTTTAAAGGAATAACAAAAGACTTTGTGTCTTAGACCCTTCGCAGGTGTTACAGTCGGGTGAAAGAACATGGTGTTGGGAAAAGAAAGAGCAGTTACACATTTGAACAGTTGGAACAGGTGTTTGGTCAGGGAGGATGGGATGCTCAGCCCTGCCAGCCTGTACTTATTAACAGTAGTGGCTTGTACCAGGAGCTGGAGTCAGATGGCAGCACTATGGAGGAGTATTCACAGGAGGACTGGGGAAACCACAGTCAGGATCTCCACGGCTATCCAACAGATCAGGAATTGGGTAAGAGAGCCAGTATCTATGTTACTTGTGTGTGTGTGCACGCACGTGCACGTGCATATACATATCTTTATATGTGCACAGGTACTTCATATCTGTAATATCTTATACCATTCCCACTGACAGCACAATGCATATAGCCAGTCTACTGGGGGCAATTTGGGTATCCTTAAACTACCAGCCTAGTGCTTAGTGACTTGGGTTCCACAAAGTTCCTAAAGACACAGAAGAATTCCTAATGCTGAGCTGCACAAGGAAGCTCAGTGACAGGCTATGCAATTAAAAATATCCTGCACCTCTTAGTTCTAAGATGACTGCTAAGAGTGTTGACTCTTGGCTCGACTGGTATAGATATAACTGTCTTTTCCTTCCTTTATCCCAAATACTTTTTTTTTTCCTGTTTGTGATTTGCAAAAGATCCCTTTCTAGGCTTCAGTCTGAATAATCAATGAAGGGAAGCCTTGGTTTGAAACGAGCTGATATTTGAACATTATCAGGGATCATACTCCTTCAAACTCTGTGAAGGATCCCATCCCAACAGTAGCTGGAATGATTTATTCCCAGTCTTCACATTAAAAATGGAAAACAAAACTCGGCCATCAAATCTAAACTTGTGTGGACTAAGTAAGAGGGTATATGTAGTTGTTTTTCTTTTTTCTTTTCCGTACATGCTCCAATTTTAGTTTTCTTAATTTGCAAGTACTAATCAAGTTTCTGCTGCAACCTTTGTACATTCATAGCACGTTGTGTAATGAGTGCTCACTTACAAGTAAATGTTCTCACTCTCCAGTGAAATACTCAGGTAGCCCCCAAGGATTGGTACTATAAATGTGCCTCCCTAGCTTAAGACAAAAGCCAATGGGCACTATTTTACAGAACTCCTGATGATAGAGAAAGGCTTAATTCGAAAGAAAAAGGATTAAATGTTAATATTTCTTGTGAATGCTGTGTCTAAAAAAAATCTCTCAAATATCAGAAGAGAGAGGGAGCGAAGAAAGAGGTTATAAAACTGTAAGAGTAATACAATGTAAGAGAGAGAATTGATGACTACAAGAATAAAAAGGGCAGATGCTAAGTGATCACTACCTCTTAATTTCAAAACGGTACTAAGGTCTAAATTACTCTGGCATCCTCTAACTCTGGTCTTGCTGGAGAGAGTTAAGTCACCTAAACCTTTGGGAAAAAAATAACATGCATAGTATATATTGATCCTGATATTAGGGGAATAATTGCTCTCTAAAACCTACATAGAAAGTCTAAATAGAACAGAATTATTTTCATTCTCGTTCCTTTAAAAATCATGTTTGCCATGAAATTAAGCTTTAAGCTCCTAGCTAGAAATCCACTGGTGACCTTGAAGAATTTTATACTTGTAGAGCTGGTTTCTGATCTTGCATGTAAATGTATGCATCTCATTATGTAAGAGTTATATTTATAAATCTGGCATTGGACAGTGTTTGACACTAGAATTAAGTTCTCACATTGGAAAGTATGGAACAAACAGTGGACATGTAGCTACTTAGCTACATAAATGTATGCACCACTTAGGAAAATATAACTTTTTTCAAAACCTCTGTTTTTCAGATGAAATACCTGTCACAAAGAGAACATTAAAAATAAAACAAGAGTCTTCTGAAGAAGCACAGTAAGTAGATGTTCCACCTTTCTACAAAGTGTATTTACCTAAGTTTAATGACAAAAGTCTTGCTGTAATGAAGCATGCTCTGAGAGTTACAGCCGTGCCACTGAGAGAGCTTGTCCAGTTGTTCTTCCTCATCTTTGTAGCCTACGTTTTCCAGTGGTTAATCCAAAATGTTGAGAATGTTGTATACAACAAGAAGAAATAAATATATGAAAATAAGCGTGTTTATGGTGTTTTCCTGTGTGTGGATGTGGTATTTGGATGTTTAAATAAGATACAAAGATAAGTCACAGGGCCCAGAGTTTGTCTGGGGTTAAGTGAAATGATAGGAGGGCCAGAAGGACACCTAAATTCCTTATAATATTCCATTTTGGGACTCAAAAAGCAAGTGCTTAGGAACTACAGGGGAGGCCCAATTGACGTAACTAGGGATGAACTCAAGCTTCACAGAATTGGTGTCACCAATCTCAGACCCCCTGAACTTTTCCCATGGTTGGAACTTCAGAAACACAACAGATAGTTCTCAGGAACTGTTTAAATAACCGGATCTAGTTCTCATTGTGCTCCATAGCTGTGAAAAGCTCATCTGAGGCTTGAGCCCAGGGAGCTTCAGGCCGAGATCAGATCAGTGGGGCAGGAAACTGACAGGCTCTGCAGAAATGTCGTGTGTGGCTGCCTCTTCTCCAGGTTTCAGCTCACAGGGTGAGAGGGTTCTAAGAGACAGTTCATTTCCCAGTGCAGCAGTTTCCTCAGAACTGTTCCTTATTGATGATTTAGGGCTATGACAGTGCTGAATAAAATAACTTCATTTGGGCATGGGATCTTTTCCTTCTAAGTTTAAGTGGCATTAGCCTGAACTAGCTGATACAGCCTGTAGTCAGATACACCATCCCTCACCCACGAGGAAGAGTCAGCACTTATTTATCAAATACCTACTGTATGTCAGGCACAGGAATACAGCAGTGAGCAAAACAGACAAAAAGCTCTGCCCTCCACCCCACCTCCTTAGCCTAGTCCTCCTTGAGATCAGTAAAATATTTTAAAAGAGGACAGGAAGAATGGTAGCTATGAAAGATAATTTTTCTTTAAAGCATTGACCCATGCAGAAACATGGTCCTATGTCTTAGCCTCACAAGCACCACAATCTAAATATTAGAAAAGTGATCGAGTGCTTTTGTGTACTCTGAGAAGAGAAACAATCTCCAGAAATGCAGTGATTTCATCCTGATGGCCACTTAGATACTTGAGTAGCTTTCAAGACAAACTAAAGTGTGGAGGATAAGTCCAGGGCAGTCTTTGGTTCAAGAATCAACTGATAACAAAACATTAGCTCTTTGCCATCTTGAAAAGAAAATCAAGGAAAGTAAGAGAGAATGACTATGTGGAAGATTCCCCAGTTTGTTCCAAAAGCTCTTCCAGAAGGTATGAGAATTTAAGAATAAAGTTTCCAGGATCTGTCTCCTTCCAAGAAGCTGTTAGCAAACCACCATTACACCCTCTTTTCTTGCCTGTGTTTGATTGTATGTGAGTGTGGTAGTTGAGTATTTTTGTAGCTTAAACCTATGATTGATGTCGAGTGTAATTGTTTGTTGCTAAGTTGATATTTAACAAACTTCAGTCTTCCAATATCAAAGTTGTACCCTACCTGAGAAACAAATATCCTCATATAAATGTACAAATCATCATGAAGTATCCGTTGGAATTACATGAATTAAGCAGCATGTGAAACAAGAATTTCCCTGTACTTTGTCTTCTTCTGTTAACTGTCCAAATCAAAATTGAAATAATTTCTATACTTTTGCTTCCCTTTATAAAATATATTTTAGAAAAATCTCAATTCATTATCTGGAATTTTTTTCTCTTAAAACTGAAGCTTAATAATGGAATTTTTTCATCTGAATTCTAAGATCTTAATTCTGTGCTAAACTGACAGTTCTTTTAAATTTGGGAGTAATAATGTATTTCAGACAAATAGAAGAAAATGCCCTTTTTTCATGTTTTTGTATCAGATCAATAGTCATAATCAGTTGTATATTTTCCTATGGCCAGCGTGTATGGGCCAAACTTATTGAACTTGCAGAATTTCCAGGTTAGAAATTAATGTGTTCATTCTTTTAAGTGATACCTACTGGTTACTTTTCTGAGTACAGCATCCTTCACCTGCTTTTGGTAGTTATGTCTGAAGGTCATCATATGCACTATAATAGCCACTTTAAAAAGTACATGATCCTTGGTTTCTGAAATCCTAGGGTCTTATGTATCAATAGTTACTCAGTGGAATACAGCCAGACTTTAGAAGTAATGGAAAGCAGTTTTTCACTAGTTCCTAGGAACTTCCTAAGGGTGAGCATGTCTCAGATTTTAATACTATGATTATCTAGACTTGCACAGTCCAGTATGGTAGCCACTAGTCACCTATGGCTATTTAAATGTAATTTAAAATTAATTAAAAACTTAATACCTCACTCACACTAGCCACATCTTAAGTGCAATGGCTAACATTGGGCAGCACAGACACAGGACATTTCCACCGTTGCAGAAAGTTCTACTGGACAGTGCTCATCTAGACACCTGAAGAATCTGACTTTTATTTCTCTTTCCAGGAAAAGAGACATCATGCAGAATATCATACAGATTTTGGAATCAGTACAGTTGAAATGGGAACTGTTTCAGAGCTGGACAGACTTTTCAAGGCTTCATCTTTCTAATAAACTGGCCATTTTTGGAATTGGTTATAACACCCGTTGGAAAGAGGATATCCGTTACCATTATGCTGAGATCAGCTCCCAGGTGCCCCTTGGCAAGCGACTCCGGGAGTACTTCAATTCTGAGAAGCCAGAGGGACGGATCATCATGACCCGAGTGCAGAAAATGAACTGGAAAAATGTTTACTACAAATTTTTGGAGATCACTATTAGTGAAGCGCGGTGCCTGGAGCTGCACATGGAAATTGACTGGATACCCATTGCCCACTCCAAACCAACTGGTGGGAACGTTGTTCAGTATTTATTGCCAGGAGGCATTCCCAAAAGCCCAGGCCTTTACGCCATTGGCTACGAAGAGTGTATTGAGAGGCTCCCCTCACCCCACACGGAGCGACACTCCCTGGA
This sequence comes from Hyperoodon ampullatus, assembly GCF_949752795.1. Classification (NCBI taxonomy): domain Eukaryota; kingdom Metazoa; phylum Chordata; class Mammalia; order Artiodactyla; family Ziphiidae; genus Hyperoodon; species Hyperoodon ampullatus. The sequence continues at coordinate 90,597,137 of NC_136920.1, forward strand.
CCCAGGAAAGGAGGGCCGGGTTGACTTGGAAACCCTTTCAGCACAAGCCTCACTACAGGTGGAAATAGAACCTACCCGAATTATCTATTGCTACCTCGGGATCGCTGAGGTCAGGACTCTGCAGCAATGCTTATTTTTACATTTCCAAGCAAATACCAAAACCTTCAGCAAAGATTGGGTCGGTATTAATGGGTTTTTGTCTCAGAACTGTATTGTGGATCCTGGAGTTTCCCCCAAATCCATCTATATCAAATTTGTAGAAGTAGAGAGGGATTTTCTTTCCGCTGGCTCTTTAGTTGAGTGCCTGGAAAAAGCCATTGGCTACCCCTTAAAATTTAACAACTGAATGTCATCCTTCATAAGGATTTGGGCTCTTACCTCTCTCTTCTCTACTCACATCCCGTTACCCAGACTGTCCCTCATCCAGATGCTGCCATCAGACTTCATGGAAACTCTTTCCACGATCGGGCCAGTACAACTAAGAAATCATGATAGACTTTGGGCAGAAAAAACAGACCTCACCTGAAAATGCTCATTTTGAGCCAGCAAGCTATACAGTGGACTTGCATGGTGGGTCAGTTGTTTCTTTTTTAAAAACAAAATCAATTTTTAAATGGATTTTAGAGCCCTGATGTAAACAAATGTAGGTACATTCCATATTGGACAAAACTTATACTTTGAGTTTCATATGAAATTGAAAAATTGTATTTTTTTCACGATGTTTCATTTTTACACATCTCTATGTCTCTTATATAAGTATTATTTACAACCTTGAATAAATAAGCAATAGATAATGGCAAGTTAAATCTTGAGTCACAGTAAATAAGACTGTTTTTCAATATTACCCTTAGCTACTATTGTATATAATTTAGAGTTTCATTTTTTTCACCAATCAAGTGTTTTGCTATTCCCAATCAGTGTTGCCTGCAAAGACCTTTGTTTCTGTGATGTACCAACTTTATGGTTGTGCTGCCATTTAAACGTTTTTTTTTAAAAAATCATTAAAGTAATTCCTGGCCTCTCAGCGTACTAGTGGAGCTTTTTGTAGCGGAGTGTGGTCGCACTGGCAGTGGGACTGTGCTCTGACTTTACTGCTAGGGATGAACACAACAGAGTAGGGCAGCTTCACTTCCTTTCACTCTCTGTACCCCACTGACCAATGTCATTATCTCTTGTCAGAGTAACAAAGGTCATTGGACATTTCACTTTGTGCTACTTTTTAAAACTATAAAAGGATATTCCTTTTGGCCCTAAGTACATGAATTTGTAAGAGACTCTCATTCCTCATCTTTGCACTCAGTAATCAGGGGCAGCTCTCTCAGGAGCACAGGTGGAGAATTGATGTCATCATACTTCCTGTAAAAAAGGAGAGAAGATCTCATAGAAACATCCAAACAAAAAGTTTAAGTGATCCATAGGATAAGAAACTGTAAGGTATCAGTCCATTAGGAGGGTAACTATCACGTTTAGATCTTTCAGTGATTTCTGTGAGTCAACTAGCACTCCAGTTGGAGGTTAGTACTCTTGGCTAAGAACTACCTTACTAGTAGAGTAGTCAAGGGTCACTTTGGTCTCATGACAGGGACTTGTTAGATTGGCTATTTATCTTTAATGATTCCCCCAGAATCTCTCGGGTACTCTAAATGGACTGCAAATCCAGGTAAGAGCTATAATTCTCCCCGTTTTTCTGTACTATTGAAGATAAAATTGCATATTGATTAAAAAAATGTACTTTCCTGCAACCTGAGTTGTCTTAAATCAGTGGTTTTTCTCATTCTGATACCTCTTGGTTGGTTGATGCTTATTTTTCTAGTGACTAGAGAGCTTATAACCAATGGGATGACTTTTATTAATGTCATTTGAGTCTAGGTTTATGGAGTTGGCTGTTTCCTGATGTGAGTTGCTAAAAGTGGGTGCTAGTTCAGGGAGAGTATAAATAAATATCCTGGAATGTTTGAGTGCAGCACCTCTTCTCCCTGGACACAGGCTGTAGGTATGGGCTTTAGGAAATTCTCATGAGTTTGCTCTTCTTTGGAACTTGGAATTATAGTCCTAAAGACCGAGGCTTCATTGACCATTTTGTAGCAATAATCTCATAATATTAGTGCCAAGTGCTGCAGGAAAAAGCATTATCATCAGGAGTAGTACATGGCATCCCCCAAACTTTGCCACTGATCAGCCCTAAAACTAACATTATGCTTCATTCATTTCTTCCCCCTATCCCGCTTTTCACTGCTGTTAGTTACTTAGCAGGGGCAGAACATTTGGGAACATTTAGTGAGGATGTCTGAGATCTACCTGTCGTTACTGAGAATAGGGCATTGCTAGACCACTGTGAGCAGCACAGAGTGTATGGCAAAGACTGATCCAATATGTGTTTTCACCATGTGGCTTGGGATGGGTGAGGGGTAGGGGCAAGAGGACAAAGCTGAGCACTGGGAAAGGGAGACTTGGAGAGAAAGTACCTTGCTGATACTGAATATCCATTCTCTTTGGCCAGAACAATCTAGAAAAGAGGACAGGGTGTCAGATAACTATATGAGCATTTCTAAAAACAAAAAGTAGACTATTTAGACCTTAATGAAGCCTTATAACTGATTCCAGGAGGATGGAGACATTACATTCAAATGTAAGAATCCGCATTAAAAAATACTGTAGAGATAAAAGATGAGGTATGACCAAGAGAAGTCTCTTAACATATGAAACTATGAACTTAGTTCTTGCACACAACCTGTTTATTCAGGTCACTCACAGATCATCTGCACTAACATTCCCATTTAACACAAGGGTAGAGAGCAATGTTCACCCTAAACTGCATCTCAGCAAAAACTTCCAGAGAGTAATAGAACTGCTCTGCTAACTTCTACCGCTTGACTGCCTCAGGGTCAGCAGAAAAGAAGTGGCTGGAGTAGGAGATAGTATAGAAAGTTCTTTGATTGGGTGAGAGCAGTGAAAGAGTCCTGAAGGGACTGTTTCAGTGTCACATGGAGAGAATCACTGCCTACACATCTTTATTTGTATCTTTACTTCTGATGTTGTAAATTATTTGGGGTGCAAATTCCGGAAAGTTAGCTACTGAGAGTGAATGTTGAGGCCCTCCCTGCCTTACGTAGCACTTGATAGGGATGAGCACAGCCTCTGTAATCAGATGCTTTGGTGCTCATGGGATACAACCAAGAGCATTGTACTGCCGTTTTTGGAAGGAATAACTTATTTGGGGTAACCTAGGCCTGACCTGGAAATGAGGGATGTTTACAAGAGGTGCTTTGCAGTGAAGAGCAAAGTAAAAAAAAAAAGAAAAAAGAGTGTGATAGACTAGACAAACCAAACCAACAGCACCCTCCCCCCCCCATATATATATATATACACACACACACAATCTACTTGACAATTCCAAGTTTGTAGGTCCCTGCATAAGGATATGAGACTAGCAGTTACCTATTCCTGTTGCCTTTGCTGTCACTGAACCGCCAAGTACTAGATTCCAGGGGTTGCATGAGCAGTCTAGTGTTTGCATAGCCGTTTCTCAAAGCCACTGCATGGCAGGTATTTAAAGAGCAGCCAGGCAGGTCACACTAGGAAGAAGCAGCTGAGAGGGTCCGCCGCCAGGGGGCGCAGAGGTGCCCGTGACCGGCTGGCGCGGGGAAGGACGGTTAAATTAAATTTCACAGTGAACATGATCTAGTCCCGGGAATTAAAGGATCAGAGCGGGCCTGAGGAAGGATGGGAGGCAGCGAAGACATGGGGATAAATAAATGGAGCGACTTGGTCCAGTTTACCTTCCCGCAGCTGCCCCCTCCTCCCCAGTCTGCATAAGGCTTTTCAGAGTTAAGCAGGGAACCGGGATCTTGTTTCCTCAGTTTCCTGCTCAGCTCCTGGGGTTTCCTTGCGCCAGTCACTTCCCTGCTTGGGTTTGCGGCGCAAGCTCCGGGTGACCCTCGGGCCTTGGTTTTAGGGAGTCTCCAAGAACCTGCTGAGAGGCCCCTTCTTCTCCGGTCAGGTGAACACGGTCCTCGGGTCCACCGCCGGCGCATCCTCCACCACAGCCTCGGGGCCACGCGGCACGTGCAGGGGTGGGCGTGGCCGCCTCCCTTCCTGAGCCTCTCTCCCTGCCCGCTCCCGCGGCCCAACCCGCCCCTGGCCCTGGGAAATTGGTAGTTTCGGGCAGCAGAAACGGGCCCGCGCGGCCGGCACTCTGGACCTTTCCTGCCGCCTCAAGCCCCACACTGCGGAGCCCCAGTGGCCCCGGGAAAACGCGGCTCCCCTCCTCCCCGCTTAGGCTGAGGACGCGTTACCCCCAAGCTCGGAGCCGGTTGGTCGGGCGGGAGCCCCGGCCGCTTAGGGTGTCGGGTGCGGGTGGCCCCTGGACGTCGGATAATCCCCAAACCTCCCTTCCTTCCTGGCCCTCCTTCCTACCTCACTTAGCGGAGGGGGAAGGCTATGGCGTAGTCTGAGAGTTAGGGCTCTTCTCTTCTGCCCTTGCCCCCGGCCGGCTGTGGGGGCGCCACGACTCACCCGACCCCACCCTGCGTCCTGACCCGGTGGAGGCCGCGGGAACCGGCCGTCGGAGCGCGAGGAGCGTCCCCCTGCGGCGGGTCACCCTCGAGCCCCGCCCGCGAGGACGGCGACCTCTCCGCCCCCTCGAATGCCCCGCCCCCAGTCCCCGTCGGTCCCCACCCCACCACCGGCACACGCACGCAGACTCTGGCCAGAGCCGCCCTTGGTGTCAGTGGCCCGGCTCCCGCCTCCGCTTCGGCTGTCGTGCGGCCCCAGCACCTGTCGCTTGGTGTGTCCCGGAGCCGGCGCCCCTGACTCCGTCGGGGCCAGGGAAGGCCATGGTTTCCCTGCCCGGGTCCCCTGCGACCAGCTTGCTGCGGTTTTTGTTCCTGGGGCTGACTACTCTCGGTGAGTGAAACCCTGGACCTGGAGGGGACATGAGATGGGAGAGATGGGGTGAATCCGACCCTGAGGGAGGTGGTTTTGGGCACTGATGAGGAACTGGGTGGGACAGGACTCCCGTCTCTAACTCTTTCCCTCCCCGCCCTTATACTTCCCCCCACCTAGGGCATCACTTGTGTCCCCACTGCTTCGGGGAACAGCTCCCACTTTGGGTGAGGTGTGTTTGTGGTCGGGGAGAGGGTTAGGGCACCGCCTGGGGTGAGTTGTTGGAACCATTCCTCACCCCCACTCCCCACCTCCACCCAGCAGAGCCGGATGAGCTGAGCTGCTGGATGAGACACTGGCTAAAGAGCTTAAGGACTTAACTCCAGCCCCCGTCCCGACCCCCACCCCACCACAAACTGATGTGCAAGAGCCCCTGGGGAATTCCCTGGTTCCCGGGCTTGACACACACACTTCACCTCAATTCTCCATCCCAGATCCTCCCACTTGCCCCCCTTCCTGCTTCCTGCTCTGGGAATCAAGGGAGGTGCCCCCAAAGCACGACCGTGAGGTCATTTGGGACACAGGAAATGGAGGAGGGCTTTGAATGCCTAGAGGAGCAGAATTGTGACGCCCCCCCAAGAGGTCCACCACCCCCATTGGCTCCCAGAGCCAAAGGGACAAAGGAAATAGAGAAGAGGGCCTTTGAGTCAGAGAGGAAGGGCCCCTCCTTGGAGCAAGTGCTTGAGGAGTGTTTGAAGGCCTCCAGGAGCGCCCAGGAGCTGGGGTGGCCCAGTGCAATATCTGGGATAAAAGGACCCACAGGAACTAAGCTCATTATAAGCTGTTTCACATGCTGCCTCCCAGGCTTTCTTGCCATCTTTCTTCAAGGATCCCGAATGAGGGTGAAGGGTGGGTTTGTCCAGGTCAGCTTTAACTCCTCATTTCTCTCAGGTTGGAAGTCGCCAGGGCAAGTAAGGCTTGGAAAGATGTAGAGTGAAATTCAACCACAGTGATGGGGCTCACCTAACTTTTACCCGTGTCTCCTTTAGCCCAGTCTGTGCTGCAAGGGTGTTGGGGCAAGAAGTATTAGGGTCCCCAGACAAAGTGGGGCTCAAGACCAGACCACCAGCCCCTCTAGGCTTGGTGGGGCTGCTCCAGGATCCCTTGACTTCTCAGGCCCCCCGTCCCAGCTTCAACATCAACACCTCTTTCCCTTCTGCATTCTACCCCCAACGTCCCCACCCCCCTTCCTGCTGGGGATCTCTGAAGAAAGGGAGAAAAATTCAAGTTAGCGGCCAGGGTGTCTTCGGCAGCTGTCCTGCAACCCGTCCTCTTTCTATCCTAACTCTGAGCCTCAGATTTCATACTGAAGACCCAGGCTTCAGCATCCCTACCCGGCCACCCCCGGGGGGCCACTTGAGGGTTAAATGGCCCTCGGGATGGTCAGCACTTCGGGTGGCACAGGCTCTATTGGGCTCTGCCCGACAGGGTTCTCCGCCGAGGCCCTTCTGCTCCCTCGCTCCTCGGTGGCTCAGCGATGCTGCCCCTGGGGCGTGAGAAGCCCGCGGGGGGAGTTTCTCAGAGAAAGAGGGAGACTAAAAATAGTAGCCCTGGGGAGCAGGCCCATTTTCCTTCTCCTGCGCTCTAGCCTGCTCCACACTCTGGTCTGGCGTGGGCCAGAAGGGTCCCTTTCCTGGGCTGCTCCCGTCTCCTTCACTGAGACCCAACCACCCCCTTTGCCTCTCCCTGTGGCACCTGGGAGCAAAAAGGGCCGAAGAGTTGAGGGGCTTCTGCTCCAGCGGACACCCCGGACCAGGGCAGCGAAGCCTGGGGCCCTCTCCAGCTCCTAGCTGGCCTTTGCCCAGACCCCACTGTGTCCGCATTACTATTGATTTACCACCCCTCTACCTTTGGCAAAGTGACCTCGTAAATGCAGGACCTGAGGGAGGTCGCTGGGGGCCTAGGGAGGAGGCGGCTCACCCCTCTCCGGGGACCGCGGCCTCTTTCCGGCGGCGGGGAACTGTGTCTGGCCGCTGGGGGTGAGCTGCAGAAAGGCTGGGCCAGAGCCTGCACCAGCCGTAGGCCTCTCCGCGTCCCAGCCGGCGGGCTGGTCCTGAGCGGGTGTCAGGCTCCTTGAGGCAGAGGTTGTTTTTGCCTGCAGAGCCTCCGGTCCAGCGGCGCCCTCCTCATTGTCTTCTGGCTTATCACCGGGCACAAGTTTCCTGCTTGGCCCACAGGGATCTGCCAGGAAATGGGGAGGGGGGGCGCTAAGAAGGCCAAGGAATCGGGCTTGGGGTTCTGTAAAGACACGCAGCCAGGAAGCCATGGGGGCGGTGTGCATCCTGGCCGGATCCACTCCTGGGCCCTTAGAGGCCTTCAGCCGGCCTCTAGGAGGGTGGAAAGCTGGACCCGTGCGCGGCCGCTGTCCGAGCGGTGGCCCCCTGATCACCACGCAGAGGTGGCATCTCAGACTCCAGGGCAGAGTGTTGAGGCCGAGGACTCAGGGCCTCAGTGAGAGCAGGGCTTAGGACTAGGTCGGCCAACATCCTCAGGCCTGGCCACAGACAAGCCCAAGCTTATTCCCCCAAAGGGCTTTTGACTGGCTGCTCCGTTGCCTCTCCAAAGGGCAGTAAGTGAGTGTTCCTGGGCGCCATGATGCAAGCTTTGATTCGACAGCCCCCTCCTTGAAACCAACACCCCAGGCCACCTCCTGAAGGTCAGTCACAGGCAGAGGCAAGCTCTGTACTTGATTGCTTTGTACTTGATTGTCAGGGGACCTTCATTCTCCTCTAGCTCTGCCAGGATTCCCTGTGACCCGCCCAGATCCCCTAGGCCCCAAAAGGGCCCTTGGGAGCTTTTCTGGGGAAGCCCACGTGTGGGAACCCAGCGGGAGGCCGTGGAGCACGGGCAGTCACTGGGCCAGGTTGGGCGCTGGGACACTCCAGCTTCCCTGGCTCGGAGTAGTTCAGAAGGAGCCGCGGAGTTAATCGGTAACCGATTAACCCTCCCACACCCCTCCGCCCATCTGGTTGAGAACGCAGGAGATGGGAACACTGTTGATCCTGACCGGCGCCTTTCCACCCAGAAAAATTGGGGGAGCAAGTAGCCTACGTAGGGTGTAGATAAAAAGTACTAACTCTTCCCTTCCTCTTGGATGTCTTTCCCTTCTCGCTAGAAATCTCCCCTCCTCCTCTTGGTGCGCAGAAATCTGTGCCTCTGGATACAAATAAATGCGTAGACACGGGTCCCTATCCCTGCTGCAAGCCAGCGGGCTGAGGTTGGGGAGAAGAAGCTCTGATGAAATTGACAATGGGATCCCAGGCCAACGGGCCCTGGGCAGTCTTCGAGGCCTACGGTGGCGGGACCCCGCGAGGTTCGTCCTCTCCTGCCGCCGCGTTGAGCTGGGTCCTTGGGCTCCGCGCTCACCCTCCTCGGTCTCGTCCCCAGCGTCCCCCTCGCGGGCCCAAGTGGAGCTGCACGTGCCCGCCGGCCTCACCAAGCTGCGGGCGGTAGAGGGAGCGGAAGTGGTGCTCCCGGCGTGGTACACCCTGCACGGGGACCAAGCTTCGACCAAGCCCAAGCCTTGGGAGGTGCCCACCGTGATATGGTTCTTACTGGAAGGGAAGAATATGAATATGAGCCAGGTGAGGGAAATCGTCTCGGCCGGAGGTGGGGCGGGGCCGGGGGCGGGGTGGGGAGCAGGGAAGAACGGGCAACGGTGGGAGGGGTGGCCAGGGGATGGCTGACTCGAAGGAGGGTCAGGGAAAAGCAAGGTCCACCTCACCGGTTCAATTTTTGTTTTGATCTTGGAGGCTTCCCCAAAGAATTCTCTTTTTCCCAGGTTCCCCTAGAAATCCAGCACACCAAACACTGACAAGTGCAGAGGCATTTTACTTGCCGGGCAAGGGGGAAAGTGAGGATTGAGGGTATAGGAAACAGGAAGGGTTAGGGCAAGTATCACACAACTTTTAAAAGTTGAGCATCTTCCTGTTTTCACATTATCTGTGCTTTGGACATTGTCACAGGCCGCTTCTCTTTCCAAATGATTATCTGTCCCGCGGCTCCCGTATAACCTCCTTGAGAGGCAAGGGTACATGTCCTCCAACAATCTCTCACCTATCTTCCTTCCTGACATCAGACGAAGACTCAGAGGCAAATTCACCCAGAAGCCAAGGAAACGTCATTTTCAGAGCTCCTTATTTGCTGGGCTCCTTGCAAGGTCCTAGAAAGTGTGTTCAGGAGGTCAGTTGAGAAGTAGAGGGTATGTATGAAAGAAACTTAGATTGCAGGGGTAGGGCCTGGGCTTATACAGTGGGGGGCTGGGGATCTTCAAGAAAAAGCAAATTTAAAAAGATATTTTTTCTCTTGGCACTACCCCTGCTGTCTAAGTTTCTTTCATACATTTTCCCCTATTTACATTATCCCTCAACCATTTTACCACTTTCTAAACACCCCAAGTGGGAGATGAAGAGACAGCGTCCAGGGGAACAGGACCTGCTCTGGTGCAGAACACCCCGGGCGGTGAGACGGTAGCTCGAGAGACCGGGGTGAATGGAGAGCTGGTAGAGGTTAGAGGGGGTGGTGCAGGTGAGGGGCATTTGAAGACCCCCAGTTTGGCGGAGGGGGGCTAGCTGAGCCCTGGGCACAGAGCAGACAAGTAATAATGGGGAGGTGTGACGCCCGCCCACCAGGTGTTGGCGCACATCAGTGGGGTCACATCAAGCAAAGCTGGAGCATCCCTGGTCTACCCCATGCCCTCCCGGAATGTGTCACTGCGGCTGCAGGGCCTCCAGGAGAAAGACTCCGGACCCTACCTCTGTTCCGTGAACTTGCAAGACAGTCAAGGCACTGTTCGAGGTCACAGCAGCAAGACTTTAGAACTCAATGTGCTGGGTAAGTGAGAGGCACCCATGGGAGGTCGGGCAGGTCTCTCCCCCAAAATGACTGAGTGTGAAGGTTGGGGGAGGGGCAAACAGAGTGACAGGGGGTCCGCGTGTGGGATCGGGGGAGGGGGAGCCGCTGGCCCCCGGATGTGAGTTTTTAACCTGTCTCTCCTCCCCCAGTTCCTCCAGCTCCTCCATCCTGCCGCCTCCGGGGCGTGCCCCACGTGGGGACCAACGTGACCCTGAGCTGCCAGTCCCCAAGGAGTAAGCCCGCTGCCCAATACCAGTGGGTGCGGTCGCCCCCATCCTCCCAGGTCTTCTTTGCACCTGTTTTAGGTGAGGGACCTTCTGGAGACACTGAGAGTGCGGCTGGGGTAGAGGAAAGATGACGTACCAGAGGGGCCGGGGTGCCAGGGGAGGCAATGCTGAAAAGCACTGGCGGTGGGGAGGGGCTGGAGAAAGAGGCCCTGCCAGGTGCCGGCACGTGCTGCACTGCAGACTTAGGCTACTCAAGAGGCGCTGGGGCTAGAAGATCTGCGTTCACTAGGTGTGTGACTTTGTGACTCTGTTTCCTCATCTGTAAAATGGGGATATCAATAGCCCTGATTTGAACACACCAGCTATAAAAAAACATTTGGGGGCAATTGGAACTTTTTTTTTCAATTTGAGATAATCGATGGAACAATTTTAATATGGAGTACTAGATGCTCTTGGAGAATTAGTCTTAACTTATCAGGTGTGGTAATGGTATTGTGGTTATGTAGGATACTGTCCTTCCTTATTTTTGGAGTTTCATGCTGAAGTATTTACTTTAATATGTCTCAGAAAAAAGAGAAAGAGAAATGAAATAAGTATAGCAAAATGTTAGCAACTGTTGAATCTAGGTTGTGGGTATGTGGATTTTTATTTTGTCCCTCTTTCTACTTTTTATTTGACCATTTTTATAGTAAAAGTTTTAAAATTATTTTTACATAGAGCTTACCTCATAGGTTTGCTGTGAAACTTTTCTAAGTTAGTACATGTAAAGAACTTAGTCTTTGGTGCAGAGTAAGCAGCCAATAAACTTTAACTGTTAAAATCATTAGATTATTTCATATATTCCTTTCAACACAATCAAGTAGATCGTATTACCCCATTTTACAGATGAAGAAATTGGGACCCAGAGATAGCAGGTAACTTTCTTAAAGTCAATTGACCACTCTTCCCAAGGAGAAGACTGGTCAATTCTGGATCCTAGGTTTTCTAATTCCTCACTCAATGTCCTTTCTCTCTCACTCTCTGCCATTCAGAAATAAAAGTAAAAATTGGATTTTGGTTTTTCTGGGCATCACCTCCTCTTTAGCCTCCTTTCAGATATCACTTGGGGACACTGAGCGGTGGAAATGGAGAGGGGTATTGAGCTAGCAGTTAGGCAACTGGGAGCAGAGCCCAGCACACTGGCTGTCACACCTTCCCCTTCCCTCAGGGAACGGATAGCCAGGGAGTCTTTCCCAGGGAGTCAAAGAGGACATTCCAAAGGAGGGACAGGATGTTTTTCATGGGAAAGAGGATCCCTGGACTGACGGCTAAATTGTGTCCACAGATGCCATCCATGGGTCTTTAAACCTCAAAAACCTTTCTACTTCCATGTCTGGAGTGTATATCTGCAAGGCCCACAATGAGGTGGGCAGTGCCCAGTGCAATGTGACCCTGAAAGTGAGCACAGGTCAGTGAGGGGTAAGTGTGGTTAGGGAGAAGATTGGTCAATGGGGGGTGGGGTGGGTTTCCAAGAGAGGCGAGGAGGCCTTTCATTATAACAGGACAAGGAGCTTGTCTTGGTCAAATGTCCATGCAGGTGCTTGGTCAGTGACCACTTTCTTCTTGACAGTCACCTTCTTCTTAACAACGAGAGAAAATGTGTATGGTGGTGGTAGGACAGTGGGGCAGTGGGGTTGGAAAGGGCCAGGGAATAAGCTGAGAGTCCCCCTCTGACAGCAAGGTTTTTCCAGGGCCTGAGGCTACGGTGGTTGCTGGAGCTGTCGTGGGCACCATGGTTGGATTGGGGCTCCTGGTTGGGCTGGTCTTGTTGTACCAACGCCGGGGCAAGGCCCTAGAGGAGCCGGCCAACGATATCAAGTAAGTGTCCCTGGTCTCTGCCAAGATGAGGGCTCTCCTTGGGAATTCGGGCAGCTCTCATCTAACGGAAGGTTGGGCGGTGGCTGAACCATCCTTCCTGTGGGCAGATTTTAAGTGAGAGGAGAGTTGAAGAAGAGGGGAGGTGAGAGTAAGACAAAGCACGTGGGAACTCTCCCCCTCCCCCTTCCGGCTTCTGACCTCTTATCGCTTCTTTGATGACTAGGGAGGACGCCATCGCTCCCCGGACCCTGCCCTGGCCCAAGGGCTCAGACACAATCTCCAAGAATGGGACCCTCTCCTCTGTTACCTCGGCTCGAGCCCTTCGGCCACACCAAGGCCCTCCCAGGCCTGGTGCATTGAGCCCCACACCCAGCCTCTCCAGTCAGGTCCTGCCCTCACCAAGGCTGCTCAGAACAGATGGGGCCCACCCTCAGCCAATATCCCCCAGCGCTGGGGGGGTCTCTTCCTCTGCTCTGAGCCGCATGGGTGCTGTCCCTGTGATGGTACCCGCCCAGAGTCAGGCTGGGTCTCTGGTGTGATGGCCCAGCCACTCGCTGGCTGAGCATCTGGCTTCTCTCCTTCCTACAGGGGTCACCCCTGGCACAGAGGCCTGAGCTTTGGGAGGGTGGCCACCTTCCAGACCTCTGGTCCTCTGCCCCCACCTTTCTTTACTATGGGAAAACTGAGTCTCAGCTAAGACCCAAACTTCGAGGAGGTAGAAGAAGAGGACGTGGACCTAGGATGAGGAAGGCCCCGCCCTGGGCTCTCTCTAAGACTGCAGTGGGATGCTGCTGAGATCGCTACCTCTGCCTCTCACCCTCATCCCCCAGGGCCTGGTAGGGACCCGTCAACCAGTCGTCCAGGCCCCCTTGGTCTGTACCCCGTCCGACCTAACCTCATCCTTCACTCCCCCTCCAGCTCCCAGCGTTAAGATAACCTGTCCTGCTGGTTTGGTTGGGTTTTGTTGGGGCAGGGGATAAGGAAGATATTTTTTTATACTAACTTGAAATGCATGGTTTTGTTTTTATTTTGCAAACTTCAATAAAGATACATTGTGTTTGTGTGGAAAGTGAGAGTCAAATCACCTTTTCAAGCTTGGAATTCCCAGGAGAAGCTGAGTCTCAGGATGATACAGAAAGGACCCTGCCCAGGCGGTGGACCCAGAAGGGCTTCTCCGCACAGCCTCCAGCTTGGCTGACTGGCTCGGGATAGCTCTTCTAGAGTCTTTAAAAGGGTCATTTGCTGTCAGGCAGTGGTGGAGAGGCACAAAGAGCCTGGGGCTGGGAGACCCTCCCTCACTTTGAGCAGCAAGGGGATAAAACTGGTGACTTTCTGCGGGAGCTTGAGCGCTCACAGCTCAGGTGTGTGTGCACTTAGCTCCTGTTTCCCCCTCAAGAGCAGGGGAGAAGAACCTGACTTCTGCTGCTCTCCCAGACCACTGAATCCTTACCCGTCTTCTTGCCCATCCAGCAGTGACCCCCGTTGTACTGGGGAGGAGCCAGGCACAGGATGTGGTGGCGCTGTGTCCACCCCAGTCCTGCCACACCTTTTCCTACCAAGGGTAGGGGCTCCTCCAGACCTCAGTTTCTCTGCCCGTGAAATGGGGTGGCTCTGGGAGGGGGGAGGGCTTGTAGTTTCCATGGAGACTCCTGCCTCAGCAAGTGGGGATAAAGGTGCCAAAGAAGGGATCTCAGAGGAGTAACTGGAAGAGGGGCTGAGGGGCTCAGAAGGAACAAGACTCTGAAGGGGGTGGTAGGGCCTTGGCCTGGGGCTCGAGCTCGCAGTGTGAGACCCCAAAGTGGTGGCGTCATTTGCCAGCTCCCAGGTTATCAGAATGCCTCCCTCTTCCTCCTGGGTCACTCTTTCCCTACAGAGCACTAGTTCTGATCCCTCTCCTGCCCTGAGGTGCCCACCCCAGGCCCAGCCCTTTCCCCAGGGCCTGACTGCTTCAGGAATTGGGGGGAAGGGGACAAAAGAAGGGAGTAAGGCTCGAATGATTCCTGTACTGGGGCCTGGAGGAGGGAGGAACACTTCCTCACCTGACGGCCAGGCCTCTCCCCTTGTTTGCTCTGAGATAGCCAGTCCCGCTGGGGCCGGGCACCAGGAGGCTGCCCTGTGGGCACTTGCTACCTTCTCCCAGAGCCAGACACCCAGACGGACCAAGAGCCGGCAGGACGCGGCCATGGCCTGGCTCCAGGGGCCCTTCTTCTGCGGGGCCCTGCTGGGCTGGGTCTGCTTGAGTGGTGAGGAGGGGGCCAGCGGACGGCGCTGGGAGGGGGCGGGGGCAGAGGCCCGGGAGAAGACATCGAAGGCTGCTGGGAGGGTGGAGGACAGTGGAGGCCGCTGGGCCAGCAGACAAGCTGGGCCTCTCGGGAGGGTGTAAGCACCACCCGACTTTTGTTTTCCTTTCCCCGACAAGCACACCCTCAGACCGGGCCCAGTCTTGGCCCTTTCAGGTCCTTTCACCCAAAGAGCTGGTGGTGTGTGGGCTCCTCCCTCCGGGAAACCTCAGGTTTCAGGAAGGGAGGGATGGAGCGGAGGGAGTTGAGCCCCAGGGGAAGAAGGGCACCCCGGCCGCGTCATCTGAGCACTTCTCCCGCCGGCCTCTCGGCCACTCCAGCCCCCGGGCTGGCCGTGGAGGTGAAGGTGCCCACCGAGCCCCTGAGCGCGCCGGTGGGCAAGACCGCCGAGCTGACGTGCAGCTACAGCACATCGGTGGGAGACAACTTCGCCCTGGAGTGGAGCTTCGTGCAGCCTGGGAGGCCCGTCTCCTCGTCCCAACCCGTGAGCTAAGGGCACCCGCGCGGAATGGGGGGCCCTCCTGCCTTTGGCGGGCTTGGCCAGGAGAGGCAGGAACAGGGGATCCACCCAGCGATGAGGACGAGGGGGTCGGAGAGGGTGCATTTGTGGATCACTACGCTTGGATGAAAAAGATCTTTCTAGATCTTCCTGGGAACGCAGTCTCCGTGAGGCTATTTCACACATACAGCCCTGTGTATCCAGCCGCCTCCCCCAGCGTTCCTCCATGCAACCCCCGAACGTTAGTGCCGCTCCAGTGTCAGTTCATAAACCCACCAAGGCTAAGCTGTTGTGATTAAAAACAGGATAAAAATGCTGCCCCCTCCGGGAATATTTGCTTCCCCTCCCCCCAGATTGAGAGCATGCTTAGCGGAAAGCAATGACTCTAGTTCATTCAGCACCTGGGAAGGGACGGTATTTGGCGACAGATAGACCTTCCTGGTTCTGGCTACAGAGTATCAGCTTCCCTGGCTGCCATAAGGGAGGGGCTTCTAACACCCGCGTCGAAGAAGGACTACAGAGTTGACGCCACGTGGCAAAAAGCACACATATGTGTCTTCTGCTTCTCCCCAGATCCTGTACTTCACCAATGGCCAGCTGTATCCAACTGGTTCTAAGGCAGAGAGGGCCAGCCTGCTTCAGAACCCCCCCACAGGAGGAGTGGCCACCCTGAAACTGACCGATGTCCGCCCCTCGGACACTGGAACCTACCTCTGCCATGTTAACAACCCGCCAGATTTCTACACCAATGGGTTGGGGTTAATCAACCTTACTGTGCTGGGTGAGGCAGGCTGGGGACCCACCAGCCACCCACATAACCTGAAAGATTGCACTGGCCCTGCTAAATCCTCCCCTATCCTGATTTCCAGCCGAAGGGCACAATGGCACTGGGGACCCCGAAGGAAAATGCCCCCTTCCCAACGCAACGTCCTCCAATCCTACCCCGGCTCCACCCTCCACAAAGAACGCCTCCTCCCTCAGTCGCTAGTGAGGGTTGAGAGAAAGCCCTTCCCACAGATAGGGATCTGAGTCATGCCCCCGACAGCTCCACCTTTGGGGGAACCTCCCATTTGTAGCTAGGTTTCTGTCCCTCTCTAGGTCAGTAGCAGAGAGGGGAGGGCCCATTAAAGGAGAAAGGGCCCGTATCACTAAGCACTGACTTTGTGTTTCAGAGCACCCATCTCACCCCAAACTAGAGCCTGCTTGGAGATGAGCAAACAGAAGAAACTATTAAAGGGGCTGGAGATGATTAGATGGGAAAGAGAAGACTTAGGAGGTGGTATATGACAGCGGCATTCAAATATCTGAAGGGCTGTCCCAGGGAGGAGAGATTTTTTTCATCTCTCTTTGTGGGCCCAGAGGGCAGGTATTGGGACCAACTGGGATATTATACTAACACAGATTTTGGTTCAACATGAAGAAGAATTTTCTAACAATCAGAATTTCCAGTAGTGGAAATCATTTCCCTGGGATGCAGTGGTATGTGAATAGAGGTGGACCGCTACGTGGTAGGAGGTATCGAAGCAGGAAACCTAGCACTTCATGGGGGTGGGGTTAGAAGATGGCTAAGGTACTTCCTGTGATTTTTGCAGTGCCCCCCAATAGCCCCTCGTGCAGTCAGAGTGGTCAAACCTCCGTGGGGGGCTCTGCTGCATTGAGATGCAGTTCTTCCGAGGGAGCCCCCAGGCCAGTGTACAACTGGATCCACCTTGGATCTTCTCCTACACCACCTCCCAACAGCATGATGCAAGGTAAGAGCTCACGCCATCAAGGAAGACGGGACTCAGAACCTGGGCAAATCTGACCTCTAAACTCCACACGCCCACAGTACGAGTTCCAAGCTTGTAGGTATGAGACACACTGCTATACCTTTCCCCTGCTTCTTCCTTGGCTCCCGTTGTTGTTCCCTCCTGTCTTCCTGTACAGTCTGTGGCTGCATGGTCCCTGGAGCATTACTCAAGCTAAGCATACTTCTGATATCCTGGAAGAGAGTGGAAGGCAGGGGCATTCTATGATTCTCACTTGCCTATTTTGGGGGTCGGGATTCCTTTTAGATTTCTTGAGGGTCATGAATCATTTCCAAACTTCCTAGAGAGGAAGCCGAGGCAGAGTAGCATGGACTGGCTTGAATCATTTAGCCAGTTTCTTCAAGGAACCATGTGACTGTCTAAGAGCCTTGGCTTCTCAGCCTCCTCATGCTGGCTCCGGTGCCCTGGTTCTCCTCCCAGCCCCAGCAAGCCCCTTTATCAATCCGGAGAGACCCCCAGATCACCTCCCAATGTGTGCTCTTCCTTCTAAAGGGAAGGTAAGCAGCTTAGAAGAGCATCTGGGTCAGCTTAGAGCCACCCAGAGGGCACAGTTTCCAGCAATCAAGCCCTTTTCCCCAACCAAGAACCTGACATCAGCCAGTAGACACCCCACCCCGATTCCACTGTGGTTTCTGAGCCCTTCAGGTGTGTGCTGTCTCCCCCTTCCCTGAAAAGGCAGCTGTGTAGTGTGGGAAGAGCACAGAAGTTGCAGTGGTTTTGACACTTCCTCTCTGGGTCACCTTGGACAATTACTTTCCTTCTCTGAGCCAGTTTCCCCACTAGTAGAATGAGGTTAGTCCCTTCCTGACAGGATTACTGTACGGATGAAATGAAATATGCTTTTGTCACAGTATAGCTCACTGTGAGTTGAATGAGTGATAGAACACTTCCTCTTTACCCTCTAGATGAGGTGTCCGGCCGGCTCATTCTCACCAATCTCTCCCTGGCTTCCTCGGGCACCTACCGCTGTGTGGCCACCAACCAGATGGGCAGCGCATCCTGTGAGCTGACCCTCTCTGTGACTGGTAGGGGATGCTGGGCAAAGGCTGGGCTGGCAGGCCTGGGTTGGGGGTCTGCATGAAGCTATCTGAGGCACCAAGGAAGGTCTGCAGCTCTGAGGATCCTGTGTCTCCTAGAGCCTTCCAAAGGCCGAGTGGCCGGGGCTGTGATCGGGGTGCTGCTGGGCGTGCTCTTCCTGTCAGTTGCTGTGTTCTGCCTGATAAGGTTCCAGAAAGACAGGAGGAAGAAACCCAAGGAGACATACGGGGGTAGTGACCTACGGTGAGCAGGAGGGCTGAGGGCTGGTGCAGAGTGGGAAGAAAGGGCTTGGGTTAAGAGTTGGTGACTTCAGCCCTCAAACTCTGACACTTTTAAGGGGGGTTTCAGGGCACGGGGTGCTGCTCAGCCCTGGGCTTTTGTGGTAGGAGTGACAGTACAGCCCATGTAGTTGAGCGTGTGAGCGAAGTGTGCAGGGTGGAGGGCTTGGTTCATGAGCTGCCCTCACCTCCTCACATTTAGAATAATTTTTACTTTTCACTATTTAAGGCCTTTTATATACATCGACAGGATGTGGAGGCCAGGAACTGTTTGTCCTGAGCACTCAGCTGAGTTTAGTTCTTGTGTGGGAGGCAGTAAGGAAAGGAGAGGCAAAAGCCGCCTGTCGTCAACTTTGGCTGTCAGTCATGGGGTCCAGAATAGGGATCAGAGCAATATCTCTCCAAGTGTGGTCCTCAGATTACTCGAACAGAAGTCACCAGGAGCTTGTTAAACATTCAGATTCAAGTCACTTCCTATTCCTCCTGAAGCAGAATCTGTGTGTGTGTGTGTGTGTGGTGTATATGTGTGTGTGTTGGGGCCTGAAATCTTCATTTCAACCAAAGTTCCACCATGATTCCTATGCAGAGTGAAAATTAGAAGTCCCTGGGTTACAGGATGATGGTGCTCTGAGGGATGCTTCCAGCCTTCACTAAGAATTGCCTATGTTTATCAGGGAGGATGCCACCGCACCTGGGATTTCTGAGCAAACTTCTGTGAGGGCTGATTCTAACAATAGGCTCCTGGAGAGGCCCCCGTCTGCCAGCACTGTGACGACCGCCAAGTCTAAGCTCCCTATGCTTGTCTGATTTCTCTCCCGATCCCTGAGGGGGAATATCAAGAATTAAAGCCTTTGGGTACCATATTGTCTCCTTCTTTCTGCCGGTATAGCAGATTCCTCTTGGCGGCCCAGAGAGCGTTACCGGTAAGGGAAGGAGCGGGCTTGAAGTCCCAGAGGGGATGCTGTAGGCGGGAAGTCTGGTTGGTTCCGAAGGTACGTTCTAACCTAGGTTCCTCTCCTCCCTTCCCCCTCTCCACCTCCACTTTTTGGTTGGGTCAAAGGAGATTGTTCAAATTTCGAACGGTGGCCTTGTGCACCCAAACTCCCTCCCCCCTGGCACCCTCTGAACACTTGGACATTCCTCTTTATTGTTCACATTCCAACCCAGCACGGTCACATGCACACACGGAGATAAAAACCCTCCCGGCCACAGCCCCAGGAGCCCGTGGGGGCGGGGCCAGCAGGAGCAGGGGCGGGGCCGCGGAAGACTCCTCCTACCGAGCCTCCCCCACACTCGGCCTTTGCAGAAACAAGCAGAGAGCTGGAGAGGCGGCTCTCGGGGTGCGCTGGGGAGAGGGCAGGGCAGATTACAGGCAGGTGTGGGGTTGGGGTGTGAAATGGGGACTTCCGATCACAGCTAGGGGTATCCGACACCATAAAAACCCTCCTCCCCTATCCAAAGTTCTGGGACTAAGCTGGGACGTGAACAGCGCAGAGAGGCGGCTCCCCCTTTAGCTGCGCAGAGATCGAAAGGACTTTTTTTTGGAGTGTTTTTGGGCAACGCTTAGGGCGCCCTCCGCAGAGCGCGAAGGGAAGCGCACCGAGGCTGCGGAGGCAGAGCAGCATGCTGGGTGCGGGGAGAGGTGGGCGAGAAGCTAAAGAAGGAAGATTTGGGAGCGCGGAGATTGGGGTTAGGGTCGAAGGAAGGGCGAACGGGGACCATACGAGACTGGAGAACTAACTAAAAGGGCATGGCCTTAGTGAGTCCTCGACGGAGTCTGCCTGGTGAGGGAGTCTCTGAGGACGCAGAGAGGGCTCCTGAAGCTGGCAGGTTGGTGGGAAGGAGAGGATCACAAACACGGCAGGGAAGTCTCGTCACTGCGAAGGGGACGTGGCATCCAGCTCTCTTCGGGAACTGAGGGGAGAGAAGGTCTGAGCACCTGCCCTCTCCCAGTACTTCCTCTTCCCTCTCCTTCCTGAACCAGGAACCAGGGCGGGGAGCACCAGGGAGCCCCGGTCACCCGGAACTGCCCACCCGGAGTCACTGAGCTGAAATGAGCCCGCGGCCGGTACGTGTGAGACGCTGGGTGTTTATGGCCCCCGGCCGGGCTGGTCAAACGCGGGTGACTGGGTATCTGTGTCGGTCCAGGTGCGTCCCCGTCGCAGTCTCAGGCGTCTCCAAGTGTCAGAAAGCCTGCAGGCGCAGGTGCATTTTCCCTGGCTGGGAGGAGGTGAGGGCGGGCGAAGGGAAGGGCTGGGGATTTGGTCCTTTCCTCCCACCCAGGGGTCCCACCCCGCTGCTTCGGAGGCGTGTTCATTACCTTCGAAAATGCTCAGTTCTTCGGTCCGGGGCGGGGCAGCAGGCCGGGTGGAGAGAGAGAAACAGGTGAGCGCTCCAACCCGCGGCATCCTCAGCCTCCTCCCACCCGCCGCACGTCTCAGATTTCTAGGTCTCCATCCTTGACTCCTTCCACACCCCTCTCCACCCGCCATCCACCCTGTCTTCCTTGCTCTTTCGGAGGAGGGGGTCCGGGGTCGGGAAGGAGAGCCTGCGGCCCGCCTCACCTGGCCTAGTCTCCGCTGGGGCCGCCGCCCGCGCCTCCCCGGGCGCCCCCAGCTCCGCCAGGACCCCCGGGGCCCGGGCCCTTCCGGCCGCGCTCTCCGCTCTTTATCTTCTTCCGCGCCATGTGGCCCCGGAAACTCGCCTGGATTTTGGCAGCGGCCGCGTTGGCACCCGGATCGTCCAGCGGGATGTCTAGAATGTCGTCGTCCGGCTTGGAGCAGGCGCTCTCCTGGGGGGCGGGGGGGGCGTCCTTGTGGGGTGACCGGGCCGAGGCCCCCCGAGGGTGGGGTGGGAGGAGAGTGTTGGGGGATTGAGGGGATTGATTGAGACGAGAGCGACGCGGGAGTGGGAAGTGCAGAGAAGGGCTAAGACAGGGCCCGTGTGTGTGTGTGTGTGTGTGTGTGTGTGTGTGTGTGTGTGTGTGTGTGTGTGTCTCCTGGGCAGCGGCAGGTAAAAAGGAAGGTTCAGGGTCAGGTGGGCACAGTTGTGTTCCCAGCTCAGGAAAGAGACGTGCGCGGTAGATGGGATAGAGGAGAGCCGGGTGGCCCTGAGTGAGCGAAGGCCCCTTGCCAGCAGCCGAGTTAGGGGAGCTGCCCAGCTGACCGGAGGGTGGGTTTGGAGGAGCACAGTAAGCCACAGCAGGGACTCCTGGATGTGGCTGCCTTTCCCCCTGTCCTCAGAGGGTGCCTCCAGCTCAGAAGGGTCCCTTCTGAGTCCAGGATTTCCTGGGAGAGGGTTCAGAAGAATCAGCAGGCCAGTCCCTACACTGAGTAAAATCACACCAGAGCTCAAAGCTGGAGTTAGGGTGAAGATGGGGCTTACCCCTCAGCGACGCAGCCTCCCTCCACCCAGGGCTAGAGGCCAGAGACCGCTTTCCCATTGCCTCTCCATTTTGCACTGCTCCTCAGGATGTACTCAAACACAGAAGAGAGGAGATGGTCTGGAAGAAGCTACAGAGAAAAGGCTTCACTCCAAAAAAGGACAAAAGGAAAATAGCAGGAGCAAGAAGCCCTTTCCATGATGTGCTCAAGAGAAAGAAAAGAATTATGACAATAGCTACCATTTAAGCACTGCCCTTGTTCCTGGCTCAGCATCACGGAGTTTTACAGATGTTATTTTATTTAGTCTTGGCAACAACTCTATGACGTACCTTTTATTGTTATCCCAGTCTACCCCTGATAAAACTGATTAGAGTGTTGAAACCATACCTGAGGTCATACAGGTAGTTATCAGTGGACCAAAGAGTCAATCCTTTGTATGTCAGAGTCCAGAGTATATTTTTAACCCCTACTCTGCAGGTAAGCAAAGGCAGTCAAGAAAAGGAACCAAGCTCTACCACTTGCTAACTGAGTGGTCTTGGGCAATTTTTCTAATCTTTTCCTAACTCAGTTCCTTCATCTGAAATCAGATAATAATATCTACCTCTGGGTTGTGGGGAAGGATAAACAATGTGATATGCAGAAAGCTTCTGGCATGATCTAGTTGGTCGATAATGGTAGCTATTACGATTCCTTTAAATGATAGTGAGTTGACGTGAAAGAGCTGCTTTTGTAGGCTAAAGTGGTCATATAAAAACAATTTCAGGGCTTCCCTGGTGGCGCAGCGGTTGAGAGTCCGCCTGCCAATGCAGGGGACACGGGTTCGTGCCCCAGTCCGGGAAGATCCCACATGCCGCGGAGCGGCTGGGCCTGTGAGCCATGGCCTCTGAGCCTGCGCATCCGGAGCCTGTGCTCCGCGACGGGAGAGGCCACAACAGTGAGAGGCCCGCGTACAGCAAAAAAAAAAAAAAAAAAAAAAAAAAACAATTTCATAGGGATCAACCTAAAAATAATGAGACCCACCCACAGGCTCCAGGTTTCTGTTTCTTCAGCAGCCTGCCCTAGCTGAGAATAGAAAGGGTTAGGGAATTGATGGGACTGATTTCAGAGTCGAGGCTCTGGAACGGAGAGGGCCTCAGCGCCCCTGCCCCCAGCCTGCTTCTTGCTTAGTCGCAGTGATGACGTGGGGTAGGAAGCAGAAGGGTACTGTGGAGTTAGAAGGGCATTTCTTCTTTGAACTGACCCTCTGGCTTCTAGGAATTTGCTTCTTTTTTGCCTGAGGACTTCCACTACTTTCCCTGTGCTTTGCTTCTCTGCAGAGGTCTCACGCAGTAATAGTAATTCAGTTCTATTCCTTTCCCCTTGCTCCATCACCCGTCCGGTTCACAGAATTGGGATGGGTGTGCGTGGGGCCTCAGTGATCACTGCCCCAGCCTGGTCCTGTCCTAGGAGGCACAGATTTACATCCCAGATGCCCTAAGCCCAGGTTTACAAATGGCTTCCTCTCATTATGGTTCCCAAGGCTGTCTTCATTTCCTGGGCTTCAGAGTTCCTCAGTGTGTGCTCAATATGTCCACAATTGATTTAACTTCGGTTAAAAGGAGTTATCAAGGGCTGGTGTGGTTGTGGAGGGGTCTGACACACCCTTTTTGTCTTTCCTGGGTCTAGTGCTCGCCCCCCGACATCTTATTCCCCACTTAGAAACAGAAACAACCCTTTTTGGATCCTTGATTCTCAGAGCTCAAGCCTTTCTTGGGATGTCTCAGAGAATAGGGACACTTCTTCTCAAAAGAGGACAATGATCAAGAAAACATTCCTGAGCCCCTCTCCTGGGCCAGCAGCTGTAGAGGTTGAGCGGAGGAAGGGGTACCTTCCCCCAAACATGCTAAGGCCCACCTGCGGTCACCACCGACCCCAGCTGGATCCAGGATGGAACAACAGGCAGAGCCACCCTCAGCACGCTGCTCCTCCCCAGAATCAGCCCCTTCTCCCTCCAGGTGAATTCTCAGGGCAAAGCTGGAGGGACAGAAATGGAGGGACAGTACAAGGAATCCAGGAAGGGTCATGGTGCCTGGGTCAGTGCCTTCCAAAGCCAAGATCTGATGGTGTGTGCCTGAGAGCTCTGCATGAACTGGGGGGTTTGTAGGAGGGGGAGGGGGAGGTGGACAGAGGTGGGCAAAACACGAGCCATGGCTTCTGGTCCCAAATGGTCCCATCACTTCACCTCTGAGGGTCTCAATATCTTCAGCCACAACTAGAACTTGGCCTAGATGAATAAAGTCTCCTTCAGCTCCCCAATCCTAAAAGCTTTAAGAATGATCCCTGCCTACTGCTTGTTATATGCTGTGCCCTGTGTTAAGCGCTTTGCACACATTACCTCATTTAATTCCCATTTTGCAGGTAAAGACACATCCTCAGAGACATTTTGTGACCTACCCAAGGTCACAGAGCTGACAAATAGTGATGGGATTCAGAAACCTGTGCTGTTAACCACTACCTCAGGGCAGGTAATTATTTCTATGAGTTCAGCTGGACCAAGTCAACTAGACTAAGCAAAAAATGGGTCCAAAAACATGTTTCTTTGCCTTTTTATATGAAGTGAATTCAGGAAGTTCAGATATAAAGTCAGACTATGTAAATGGGCAACTGGTACCTCTGAATCAACAGCTCTTGCCCTTAAAAAAAAAAAAGCGGATCTGTTTTCTTCTTCTCATTTCAGTTTGAGCCTCCTTACAAAGGAGAAAGAAGAAAATAAAGCAGGACTAGGTGTTGCCCGAACACCAGGTCGGACGGTCAGCAAGGAGAGCCCCAGAATGGAAGGTGAAGAGGGACCGGCCCCCACCCCCCCGATGTGCTCTGCTCTCTATGCATGTCCCAGCTGCTTCCCAGCACTGAGCCCGGCCCTCCACAGAATGGGGTTGGGTAGGAAGATGCTCAGTGCCAGCACTGCCCCTACGTTCTGCCCCGTTACCTCTTCTTGGCCGCCACGCCACCCCTCCCCGCCTCGCCCCACAGCCTGACAACGGTGCTGTCTCTTGCTCAGTTCTTTAGCCCCGCAGACCCAGGACAGGGCCTGAAAGGGGAAGGCTCCTGTGTAGAGAATGTGCTGGAGGAGGTGACCCAGGGTGCTGGGCCACTGGGATAACTGTGCATTTGCCTCTTCTGTACTGTTTGGGTGGGCAGCTTCTCCTTTTTTTTAGGGGACACTTATTCCAACCATGTCTGCCAATCCCTCAGTATGGCCTTGTGGGCACCCAGGAGCATGGTCCAGGGCAGACCAGAGCCTACAGGCAGGGACACGACATCCTACTCTAATTAGTCCTGCAGGTACCAGGGGAGACAATTTACATTCCTTCCCTGGCTTCTTGGAGTCTTTGCTCTCTCACCTCCTTCCACTGACCAGTCTTCCTACCTTCCCTTCCCCATCATTCTTACCATCTTGGCACTATTTCCTCTCCCTTACATGTGTATCCAGAACCCACCATCCATTTATTTTCTCTGTTTTGTAAAATACTGCTCGGGGGTGAGGAGCCCAGGAGCCTCCATTAAGAGCCCATTCCTCCTTTCACAACCAAAAACTGCTTCCTGGGGAATAACAAACAGAGGAGAAAGCCTGGAAGAAAATATGTTATTAGAGCTTTCTCCAGGGGGGTGGGACTGTAGATGATTGATATGTTTCTTTTTTATACTTTTCTTTAGTTTTTAAATTTTTCTGTTATGACCATATCACCTTTATAATGAGGAAATATAGTAAATGTTTATAGGAGAGGTTAAATTACAGCTATTGGAATCAGACAAGGCTAGTGTCCCACCTCCACACTTAGAAGCAGTGCCTCCTTCGGCAAATCATTGAATCTTTCTAAACCTCAGTTTTCACATCTGTAAAATGGGATAAATATCTACTTCTCATGGTTGTTGTGATGATTAAACATAAAATGTTAGGTACATGGTAAGCATTCACAAATTGACAACTATTATTTGTATTAATAAGAGTTAAACATCATAACAACAACCACAACCACTTGTCCCTAAGTTCTTTCTGCCTCTTGGTACCCAGACATAGGGAAGTCTCACTTCTTCTAAACTGGTCTATTCTTTCCTTCCAAACCTCACTTTTTTTCCTTTTCTAAGCAGGCAAAGTCATAACCTCTTGTATTATTAGCTGGGTTGACCAAACGTCTGAGAATACAAGACTTTGGAGTAGGACTTTCTCCATATGTAGGGGCTAAAAATAAATAAATAAAAATATCAAATAAATGAACAAATAAATTGTATACATGCATGATCACTGCACTCCACGACTGTGCCAGCAGCCTGGTCCTGTACCAGGCGCTTTCATACCAGAGTACTTTAACAGCAGCCCGCTTTGGCATTAGGTCTCCGTGTGGGCGCTGACAAATTGCAGACACTTCCTTCCCTCGCCAGCAGGGCTCTCTCGCGGTCACTTCACCCAGCCCCCTCCAGGGCTAGAAGGCGTTGGAGGTCTGGCCAGTCCCTCCCCAGAACCACATGGACTAGGCTTTTCACAACCCATCATCGCTACTGAGCTAACCAATAATAATTGACTATCTCACCCGGCGCTGTACAGGGCGCGAGGGTCACGAGAGTCAAACTGTCAGCCCACCGACGGCGGCGGCAGTGGGATGGGGAATGGGGTGGGGGACGAAAGCCAGGGGAAAGGAGTCGCGGTAGCTTCGCTAGGCGACGGTTTCCGGCGTCTCTCTGGGGGAAGTTCCTCTTCTCGTCTAACCTGCAGCTTCCCTGTTTCAGAGCCTTGCCGAGCTCCCAGACCAACCTAGACTGCCTGGCGGATGCGCGCCCAGACGCCCCCACGAGTTGGGGGACAGTCTTCCTAGGGCTTTCAAGTCAGGCGGGCGCCTTCCACCACCCACCACCCACGTCTCAGCAGGCACCCTTATTGCTGCTAGGTCTTCTGCACCCACTTCCATCCCTCACTCGCCCTCCAGGGTGCCCCTTCCCCCAGGCCAAGCTGAGTGCCCGTCCCCCAGACCCTCTAACTTACGGTGCAGCAGTCCATGCTGGTGTTGGGGGCCCTTGGCTGGGATGGAGGCTGGCGCAGGGTGTCGGTGCGGTGCCGGGTGGGGACTCTGGGGCAGTGGGGAGGCAGCCGACCGGGGCCAAACCAGCCGCTCAGCTCTCGGGTCCTCTCTCCCGCGCTCGGCCCTGCGGGAGAAAGTAACCTGAGCCCTGCGGTCGAGAAGCCAATCAGGAGAAGCCTTCGGCAGGGTGGGCGGGGAGATTGGAGGGGGACCACGCCCCCTCTCGGCTCCCTCCGGCTCGCTCCCCCTCCTGCCCCAACCCCTCTGCCTACACACTTCCATCCATTCCTCCTACACACCCCATCCTCCCAAACTCACCGCCCCTGCTGCCGAGGCGGCAGACTGCCAGGCAGATGTATGCTGGCGCAGGCAGAAGGAGGACCCCGACATCCCGGGCATAAATACACTCGCATCTGTGCACAGCACCCCTCCCACCCACATAGAGAAAAGCATGCACCCCTCACCCACCTCCCCACACTTCCACAACCTAGCTAGAGTCCCAAATATGGCTCCCTCTACCTTCCCTCCCCCTCAGTCCTCAAAGAAATGCCCCCTAAGACGTGCGGTTTAAAGGTATCGTCATCACTCTGCTGTGGAATGGAGAAGGTGGGCACACATAAACACAAAAGCTCACGCCTGAGCCCCACATGCCCATATAGGATACTCCCCAGGCTCACTAAAACGTGCACTTCTTCAACATGCAGACGCTACAGACACAGCCTGCAAAAATAACTACACAGACCTTGTACACACACTGAGCAGATACATGCAGACTCCCTGTTATGTGCACACACACGCACACACATCCACAGGCAATCACACTACCTGAAATGTCTGCATTACATATCTATCTATCCATCCTTCTATCTAAATGCCCTGCACTAAACAGACAAAATCATACATACACAACACCCATTGTATGTATTTATATATGGATATGGACACTCTTCCTTCCCACTCACTGAACCACACTCTCCTTAACCTCTTAATCTACTGTTTCTGAATACGACAAAAACTGATCACTCTCACCCTTGCCCCTGGGAGGAAAAAAATACTCTCAACCCAGTATAGGGAAATATCAGAAGTCATCAGTTCGTTAGGTCCATGATGGAGGAAGGATGTGGGCTTTGTGAGAGGCCTGGGAAGGGGAGATAGGGGAGGAGCCTCGTGGAGGAGCAGCCTGCCACTTTCGTGGTCGCCAGCCTCCCCAAACCAGTCAGGGTACGAGAGCTGGCAGTGCGGCATGTTAGTGAAGAGAGTGGGCCACCTCTGAGGAAACTAGAAAGTCTTTCTCAGCTGAGGTCCCAGGGGAGGGAAGGAAGAAAGGAAGGCTGCCCTTCAGGCCTGTTGACTGAAGCAGAGGGAGGAGGGGGGAAATGCCCTGTGGCTCTGGTGGGGACAGGGGATCCTGCAACAGCACTGCTATGAACCAACAGCCCCTGGCCAGTCTTAGCATGGCTGTCACACGCTTCCTTCTTACCTGAATATTTGGGCCACGGGCTTTGCTTGCCAAAGGGAAGATGAGCGGGGGGGGAAATTCCAGTGGCCACTCTGGCTGGGGACAGGGTTAGCCAGCTTGGGGCCCCAAGCTGAGCTGGATGCTGGCTGGGATTCCAGAGCTTGGGGTGTAGGGGTGTCTCTCCCAGCATGTTTGGGACCCACCCACCCTTGTAGCTGAAAATCTGTTCCCCAATCTGTCCCTGGCACATCCTCCCTCCCCCCACCTCCACCAAATGACAGGATGTCCTGGGAACTCGAGCCCTTGCCTAAATGATGCGCACATCTAGGGCCTTGGTTTGTGCCAGTTCCTTGGTTTGTGCCAGTTCCCGTTGGATTTCAACTCCAGATTCCAGAGGAGAGAGGGAAGGAGGACACTGGGGGCAGACTGGATATCAGGCTTGGACTCCGTGCTTTTCTCTTCCCAAATTAGAGCTGAGGAATTCAGGATTTAGTGAGTTTGCAGTAAAGTCTCCCAAGTTGCTAGGCAACATCCCTCTGCAGGCTGCGCTGCCTCTAGGCCCTTCTTCCTGCTGGTCAGAGCTGAAGAGGGGCTATCTTTAAAATGTGCCCCCCCCCGTCAAACCCCCTCACAGGCAGCACAGCCCTTTCATCTCCCTAAAAGACACCTTTGTGTGGGGTGAGGGTGTCTCTGAACACCAGTGGGCCCAAGGGAGAACAGGTACGCGCGCTTATCAGTTCCATCGGCAAAACAACCATTTCAGCGACAGCCCACTTGAGGCGCCTACGCAGAACTGGCCGCAGTGCTTGTCCTGGGGGATGGGCAGGCCCCGAGGTGAGGAAAAGGTAGACAGACAGGAAGGCAGAGACTGGAATAGGAAGACAGACACCCACAGACTCAAATATCCAGAGGCAGGAGCAGCAACACAGATGGCCCCATTTAATGACACCTACACGCAGACACACACAATGTCCACACAGCCACAGAGACACAGACTGTGGGCACCTTGCCACACACTCACATCCAAGCACAGAAGTGGACCCCTTCACCAGCACACATCAAGGGCACGCACTTCCCCTAGTAAGGGGTTCCTCATCTGGACTAAGTGGCCAGAGTTTGCCAGCAAGTCCGGCTGGGTGGAACTCTGAGCCTCTGATTCTCGAATCAGTGAGAAGGAAAGGGGACAGGAGCGGTGTGGAATGCTGGGTCTGGCTGGCTTAAGGAGCAGGCTGTCTCACCCTGCGTCTCGCCTGGGGCCAAGGTCAGCCTTTAGAGTGTTGCCTAGTAACCTGCTGGGCTTGGGCCCTACAGTTATCCTCCTTGACTCTTGAAATCTCGAGATTTCAAAAACTCTCCTCTATCTTTGCCCCCCGCCCCAAGCTATTGAAGGAGAAAGACTGCAGGCCTGGACAGGAGAGGAACTCCGGAAGGGTCCGGTTAGAGAGGGAGCTGGGACCTGTGGGTACAGGGTCTGGACCCAGCATGGAGCATGGAGGAGGAGGGCACAGAATAGAAGGCAAGGCTGGCAGAGGAGGAGATGGTTCAAAAAAAGAGAGGATAAAAGATGGATTAGTGGGAAGCTTCTGGGGTCTGATACAGATCCTTCTTGGGACAGATGGAGGGGGATTTGGAGAGAGTTGGTCCTTGTGAGCAGAGAGAAAAGCCAAGCCACATGACAAGCTATTTGCCAGTACTTGCGGCTTCCCCTCCTGGGAGTGGGCACTTTCTGAACATAACATCCCGGCTCAAGCCCACAGAGGGACTCCATGATAAGACGAGGGTGGGAAGTAGGAGGCTGTGCCTTTAGTGGAGCTGATCTGGGGTCTTCTTAGGTCAGGATTTTACTCATTTGAGCGGAGGGGGTGAGGGTGGCAGGAAATTCAGTTTTCTCGGCAAATATTCCAGCTTTTGCTGTAGTAGTATTTTTAGCAACTTGGCTGGCAGAGGGGGAGCCCGGGTACAGCTTTAAAGGGGCCTCTGCTAGACGGGAGGCCTCCTCCCACCCTCGCCCCACAGGTCATAAAGGAGAGTGGGAGACAGCACGCGGCTCAAGGGGTGCATTCCAATTTAAAAGTCAGGCTTGCTGGGCATTGGACGACCATTAAGTCATCTTCACCGATAGTGGATAGTCGTTATCTGTCATCATCGACATCGTTCTCATTAGCAGCTTTATCAAGAAGAGTAAATATTCCTCGGACTTCTGCTGTGTGCAAGGTACCGTCAGGGACACGATATAGAAGGCTTAACAGGACACACTTGGTGAGACGAGGGAAGGAACCAAGACTTCTGAGTGAGTGCTGGGTGCTGTGTGTCGTACTAGCCACGTTATATATGTGATTTCATTTAATTCTTACAACAACTCTGCAAGTTAGGCACTGTCTTTCCTGTTTTACAGGTGAGGAAGTGAAGGATTTTAGGGGCTGAAGAATTTACCCAAGGTTACACCATCATGAAATGGAAGAGTCCAGATTAAAACTCAGAAGAGCATAATAACATTATCCTAAATCCGAAGAGTGATTTACAAGGTGCTTCCACATCCATGATTTAATTTGTTGCTTTTGAGAACTGTGTGAGGAGGTGTTAGTATTTTTAACCGCTTTTTCTGAGGAGGAAGTGAGGCCTAGAGAGGTTAATTAAGTGACTTGTGTCTTGTTGGAATTAGACCTCTAGTGAACTGCAGTACTAGGGCTAAAACGCAGGAGTTCTAGCTTTGAATTCTGTGTGTGTTCACCTCTTTGGCTCCCAGCATGTGCACTGGGCTCGAAGAAATGGGTTACAGTGGTTAGCAAATCACTCACAGTCTCTTGTCTCTTGTCTCTTACAGTCTTACAGAAAAAAGTATATATGTATGTATGTGTGTATATATCTATGTGCACATATATCTTATGTATATATAGATATGGATGTATATAAATATATACATATCTACATGTACATGTATGGGATATATTTATATTTCCTAAAGTAATACATGATAGATGCCAAATGAATGATGTGGACAGTAAGTATTATGCGAATTGAGATGGGAGAGAAATAATTGAGAATTTGGATGGTCCAGGAAAGCTTCCTGGATGAGGAGAGTTTGGAGGAAGAATAGGACTCAAAGAAGTAAAGGGGCCTGGGAATAGGCAGGGGGACATTTCAGGCAGGGGCAAAAGTTGTGAGCCATGCACTGCATTTAGTGTCACTGTTAGCTTACGCTGTCCCAGTGCGGAAAGGCCCTGAGGACAGCAAACCCCGTCTCCTGCCTCTCACGCAGGGTTTTTTGTCTAAAGCTCAGTGCCCTGACTAGATACACTGGAGCAGTTCCGGCCCTCTAGGTCACACCAGCTGTGTGCTCGTGCCTGCTTGGCAGCCCCACTGCTCCTCGGAACTCTAACATACACTTGCCTCTTGCTTCTGCCCATGTGCCAGGTGCCTGCTTCCTCCACCTCCGTGCCATCTCCTCTGGGTCTCAGTGTAGTTCAAAGTCCTGGATGTGGTTTGCTCCTTGTTCCCATAGCACCCCAAACATTTACCCGATCTCTACCCCTCCACTTCCCTTTCCTCAGTTTGCTTCCCCACACTTCCTTATGAATAAAAGCTAGTGGTGGGGACTTCCCTGGTGGTGCAGTGGTTAAGAATCCACCTGCCAATGCAGGGGACATGGATTCGAGCCCTGATCCGGGAAGATCTCACATTCTGCAGAGCAATGAAGCCCGTGCACCACAACTACTGAGGCTGCGCTTGTAGAGCTCTTGAGCCACAACTACTGAGCCCACGTGCCACAACTACTGAAGCCCACGCACCTAGAGCTTGTGCTCTGCAACAAGAGAAGCCACCGCTGTAAGAAGCCCATGCACTGCAACGGAGAGTAGCCACAATTAGAGATAGCCCGTGTGCAGCAACGAAGACCCAATGCAGCCAAAATAAAATAAATAATTTTTTAAAAAGCTAGTGATGGCCAGGCAACGTGTGTACCTGCTGGGCCTCACATCCCACCTGCAGACATTGGACCAACACAATCATTTTTTAATATAAATTTATTCATTTATTTTTGGCTGCATTGGGTCTTCATTGCTGCGCGCAGGCTTCCTCTTCTCTAGTTGCGGCGAGCGGGAGCTACTCTTCCCTGTGGTGTGTGGTCTTACTGCGGTGGCTTTTCTTGCTGTGGAGCACCGGCTCTAGGCGCACAGGCTTCAGTAGTTGTGGCTCTCAGGCTCTAGAGCGCAGGCTCAGTAGTTGTGGTGCTCGGGCTTCATTGCTCCGCGGCATGTGAGATCTTCCTGGACCAGGGCTCGAACCCATGTCCCCTGCATTGGCAGGCAGATTGTTAACCACTGCGCCACCAGGGAAGTCCCACAATCATTTTTATAACAAGGATACAACCATTTTGCTAATATTTTAAACTCTCACACAAACCTGAGAACCACTTCAATTTTGGTCCAGAAAAATGCCTATTTTAATTGTTTTTTTTTTATAAAAAGGCTTACATGAGGTATGATTTTTCCTTATTCCTTAGTCTGTTTAAAGACCTTTTCTCCTTTTGTGGTTCAGCTGGACAGTCAAATAAAGGAAATTCGTGGTTCTTCCAGTAATGTGTGTCATGTGAAGTGCAGGCCATTCTCCCTTGCCATTGTCTACCTTAGGGAAGAAGGGAGAAACTATTATATAGGAGATAGAGACTCTCAGAATCATCCAGGATGAGCACCTCTTAGAGTGTGTGTATATGTCCAGTAACCCAGGCTTACGCTTCTCCACGCTGACACTCTCTAGTCTGAGAGCTTGGATGGAGTGTTGGTTTTGATCTGGGTCCATGTGCCATGGCGGTCATTCATTTGGCATCTAGCGACTATTGCCTTGTATTTATACTTCAAAAAAAACTTTTGTTTTACTGTAGAAAAATTTAAACACATGCAAAAGCAAATAGAGTAGTATATAAGGAACTCCACTGTATCCATCTGTACAATAATTCTCAGCTCATCACCAAACTTATTTTATCTATACTCCTTATGATTCCCCCATTATCATTTTATTCATAAATATTCAAGTATTTGATTTCCGTTGGTATGGAAATGTCTCTTACCTAGACTTCAAAAGGAAGGAAACATTGACAGAATTGTCCTCGCAGACTGTCATCCAATATGGCCAAGACACAGGTGAACAGATGTTAGAACTCAGCCGTTGTAGGGCCTGGGTGGCAGGCTGTCTGCAAGAGAAAGCTTCCTCAAGGGTACCACCCAACATGAAAGTCATGTCACGCACCCCTCAAATTGGATCATGACACAGGAATTTGGACATTCAGTCCTGTGTAAAATGTAAAAATGAGAGAAGTTCTACTCAGATTAACCCTGGCTCTAACCTTGGGAAGTGATGTTTGTTTGGTTTGACTTTTTTTTTTCCTTTTTGGTCATACTGAAGCACTGGGAAGTAAAGGGTTATTATCTATAAGCTTTTGTTATTCTGCAGCTTGGGTGGAGTGTTTGCGTTTAACGGGGTAAGAACTGATAGTTATTTGGGTTGATATACTTTTGTTATTTTTGCTTTGCCTGCCGTGGGATCGTGTGTTGGAGTGGGGTGAGGGTGGGGAGTGCTGGAACATGAGCTGTTTTTGGATTGTGTTGTTAGTGGAAACGTTCCTGCTGCTTAGACAGAAAGCATGTTAGGTAAAACCACTCTGTCCCTTTGACCCTGAAGCCTTAAGGTATTTAGTCTTTCCACCGGTGTTCAGTGTTCACACATACCTGGGAGACCGAGTCTCTGTACAGTAGGCACAATCCTATAGCAAATGTTCCTCAGAAGTGAAAGAGTATAAAGCTTGGTTCTTCTTTTTTTTTAAATTTATTTTATTGAAGTACAGTTGATTTACAATGTTGTTAGTTTCTGGTGTACAGTAAAGTGATTCAGATATATATACACACACATATATATACACACACACATATATATGTATACACACATTCTTTTTCATATTCTTTTCCATTATGGTTTATCACAGGATATTGAATATAGTTCCCTGTGCTATACAGTAGGACCTTGCTGTTTATCTATCCTCTATATACTAGTTTGCATCTGCTAATCCCAAACTCCCAACCCATCCCTCCCCCCCGCCCTCCCCCCTGGTAACCACAAGTCTCTTCTATATGTTTGTGAGTCTGCTTCTGTTTTATAGATAAGTCCATTTGTGTCAATTTTAAATTCCACATATAAGTGATATCATATGGTATTTGTCTTTCTCTTTCTGACTTATTTCACTTAGTATGATAATCTCTAGGTCCATCCATGTTGCTGCAAATGGCATTATTTCATTCTTTTTTATGGCTGAGTAGTATTCCATTGTATATATGTACTGTATCTTCTTTATGTCATCTGTCAATGGACATTTAGGTTGTTTCCATGTCTTGGCTATTGTGAATAGTGCTACTATGAACATAGGGGTGCATGTATTTTTTTGAATTATAATTTTGTCCAGATATATTCCCAGGAGTTGGATTGCTGGATCATATGGTAGCTCTATTTTCAGTTTTTTGAGGAAACTCCATACTGTTTTCCATAATGGCTGCACCAATTTACATTCCCACCAACAGTGTACAAAGGTTCCCTTTTCTCCACACCCTCTCCAGCATTTATTGTTGTGGACATTTTAATGATGGCCATTCTGACTGGTGTGAGGTGATACCTCATTGCAGTTTTGATTTGCATTCCTCTAATAATTTAAAGCTTGGCTCTTAAAGAAGAGAGAGCACTTTCTGTTCTACTGGGAACAGGATGGTGGAGCTGAGCTATGTTATAATTTGCTAAACATATGTCAGATCGTAACAACGGGAAAGTTCCATGTTTGGGATGCTGTGTGAGGATGTGTGGATCTTAATAAAACCATCATGGCAGACACTGTTGGTTACCTAGCCAACAGCCATGCATTCCCCCTACTTGCTTCCTAACAGAACTGCAGTTTTGTTGGAGCCTGTCATGGGTCCGGGCCTGAGAATGCATCATAATCAGTCTAAGCCTGTTTCCACTTTCTCAGCTTTTATGACAGCTAGGGCTGATCACATGGCCCAGATATGACCAATAAGATAGAAGCAGATTTCTGCTGAGAAATCTTCTGGAAAGCTCTTGCTTTCCAGATAGGAGGAGGCAAAGGCAGCTGGCATCACCAGTCCCTCTTCTTTCTGCCTTGAATACAGACCTGAAGTACAGAGCTGCATCAGCTGTCTTTTGACCAGAAGGCAACAATTCAAATGCTAAAATCATGAAGAAACAACCTCCTATATATTTAAGCTAGTATCATTCAGGCTTTCTGTGAGATTTACATGAAGGAATCCCTAATAGGCCATAATAATACAAGAGATGTTTGAGTGCCTCAGATCAATGTACCCAGCATTGTGACAGGATGGGGGCAGCATGTGCAAGTTATTTCCAGGGATTCTTTGATGACAGACCCTGAAATTTCTAAGTTTGAACAGCTAGCGTTTCAGACATGAGTTTATGCGACCTCGTGCAGCTTGGCCTCTTAATTGGTTGTCCTAGATTGGCTCTGCTTAGTTGAGGAACCATTGTAGGATTCTGGGTGACCATTTATAATTCCTGTGGTCACACTCAAAGCCTTGGTCCCTGGGTCTCTCTCAGCATTTCTTTCATTCTTCTTCTTTTTTTTTAATAAATTTTTTTTTTTTTAATTTTTGGCTGCATGGGGGCTTCGTTGCTGCGTGCGGGCTTTCTCTAGTTGCGGCGAGCGGGACCTACTCTTCGTTGCGATGCACAGGCTTCTCACTGTGGTGGCTTCTCTTGTTGCGGAGCACGGGCTCTAGGTGCGTGGGCTTCAGTAATTGTGGCACACGGGCTCAGTAGTTGTGGCTTGCGGGCTCAGTAGTTGTGGTGCACGGGCTTAGTTGTTCCACAGCATGTGGGATCTTCCCAGACCAGGGATTGAACATGTGCCCCCTGCATTGCCAGGCAGATTAACCACTGCGCCACCAGGGAAGTCCCTCTCTCAGCATTTCTATCACATCAACCCCTCACCCTTGTCCCATGTCTCGTGTGTGGGCTTGCTATACTTAGACTTACTGGCAAGTAAGGAAAATTCCTTTAAGACAGAGAAGAGAGCCCAGAGATAGATGAGGACTGGGTGGATTTGGGCATTTTTTTCTCTAGTCAGATGGCTGATCTTTATTGTTTTTAAAAAAGTGATAGGTGGGAGACCCGTAATTCCTTATAATTAGCAGTGACAGGCTGGTCTTTATCCACCCAACAGGCTTGGTAGAGAGAAGTCATTAACATACAAACTTTTTCAAATTGGGATCAACCATATCAGATCACCCAGTGAAGAAACTTCCCACCTCTTTTACTAAAAATAAAACCCTCCAAGGTTAACACTGGAAGGAGACAGATTCAAGCAGAGCAGATATTCATCCTGAATCTCTTGTTTGTAGAGCCTTTAAGAGCTCCTTCAGGGCACGTCCCCTCTCCGCCACCACTCCTGAGGACAGTACATCCACATGCAGTTGCCAGACTAGTTGGGCTGATATTTTTTTGTTTTGAATTGTATTTTATTTTATTTATTTTTTTATACAGCAGGTTCTTAGTAGTTATCTATTTTATACATATTAGTGTATATATGTCAATCTGTGCTGATATTCTAAAGGGTTAATCAGATGTCCTTAGAACAAATATTCCTTACCAGTTCTTTGGGTAAAGTACACTTGTCTCCTTTAAAATAGGCATTACTTTTAAGCGCTACATGGGAATGACTTGTACCTATAAGCAGAAATCTCTGGGACACTGGGACGGCACTTATTAGTAGACATTATTATTGTTGTAAACACATATGTATATACAAGGACTTCTGAATTTACCTTAAACTAAAGTAAAAATTTCATAAGTCTGAAAGATCTCAAACCGTTTTCCTGGGAGCACTTTCAAATATGCCAAATATTTACTGTGAGCATTTATTATGTGCCATCTGCCTTACATTAGGGGCATCACACATTGTATTGATCAAGAGTCTCTTGGTTTTAAGGGATAGAAACCCGACTTACATCAACGTAAGCATCAATGCACTGCAGGGGCAGAGGAGGAGCTTCACAACCAGATCCAAGAATACAAAATCTTTTTTTTTTCTTTGCGGTACGCGGGCCTCTCACTGTTGTGGCCTCTCTCATTGCGGAGCACAGGCTCCGGACGCGCAGGCTCAGCGGCCATGGCTCACGGGCCCAGCCGCTCTGCGGCATCCCAGATCGGGGCACGAACCTGTGTCCCCTGCATCAGCAGGCGGACTCTCAACCACTGCGCCACCAGGGAAGCCCCAGGAATAGAAAATCTTAACCAAAACTCTCTTCTTGCCTTTCTAATCTCTTGTCTCTGCTTCCTTCTGCTTAATGCTGCCTTCCCCATAATACTAGAATTGTGGCTGCAGGTATCACTGAACTTAAACCATTATAGCCTTGGGAACAAAGAGGAAATGTCTTTCTTCAATCCCAGCTTCATTAATAATAATTTTAAAATTCCCAGGAGTGGTCTCTGATAAACCTGACTTGGGTCGCCTGCCCATCCCTGCACCAATCCCTGTGGCTAGAAGGATTAAAGTATTATAAGTAACCCAGCCTGTGGCACAACTGTGTCACCAGCTGGACTGTATGATTGGCAGTGCCCTCCAGAACCATTTGGTTAGAGTGTGGGAAGAGCAGTTCCCCAAAAGAAAGGGGGTTGCTCTGGACCGGGCTGACTGAGTAATGCATGTCCATTCTCGGTACACTATGTCCTATAATGCTCACAGTAGTCCAATGACGCAAATACTGTTATCCATGTTTTACCAGCAAGGGACATGTGGGGAAAAAGAGAGGTTAGGTAAGTTGAACAAAGTCACACAGCTGGTAGGCCGCAGAGCTGGGATTCCACTCAAGTCTGTTTAACCCCAAAGCTCCTCCATTACCTTGCCACTTCTGCTGCCTAGATGAATTTCTCCTCAATCCATGTATCTTAGAGTCATGGGGCCATAAAGACAAATTACACTAAATTTGCACGTTAGGCAGCCACCTTCTGCTCCACTCTAGGAAAGGGTCTTGGTATTGAGGGCTCTTGTCAGGCTTCTGCTTCCTTCTGGAATTCCTAGTTTAAACAAAACCAAGAATTTCTTGGGCCACTTAACTGGGTTGGCATGGCTGGACCCAGGGGCTTAGAATGGTGTTGTCAGGTCTCTGTTTCCCTTGCCATTTTCAGCAGTGCTTCCCTCAGAGTCTCTCTGTATTAGATTTACCCTTGCATTGGTGAGAAGGCTGCAGTTAGGCCCAAACTGAAAAAAAAAAAAAGAGAGACCATCTCTCTGTATGTATCCATATACCACATTTTTGAAAGCATTCTGCTCAGCCCTTCATGGGTATTTGTCCACATTACTGACAAACACTCCAGGATGACACAGACCAGACCAAGCCTAGGACAGGATGCTGGCAGCCATAAACACATCCATATCAACCCCTACCAAGGCAGAATCATAGAGTGAAGAGCTGTGGTCAGACTCCTCCTTCTCAATATTCCACTAGTGCTTTATTAGCAGTTACAACCCTGCCTAGTAATTGTTTACATCTTATCTTCCTCACTAGGCTGTGAATGCCTGTGGAGCCAGGATCCGGTCTTTCATTCTGACATCTCAGCATCTAGCATAGTGCCTGACATATAGGACCTCAATAAATATTTATCAAATGAATGAATATAATACAGGATAATGCTACGGTTTGCAATGCTATGGTTAAGAAAGCAAATATTCTCCAGAGGTCTGGCGGGCACCACAATAATAAAAGCTACCACTTAGATGCCATTGTATAATTTACAAAGTAAATGATAACTACTTTGCTGAAAAATTTTATATCTGCATCTCATTTAAACCTAAACACAATGAAAATGCACCTACCACTACTTAGAAGCCTTGCACTTAAGTACAAGCCTTGCACTTGTGTACAGGAGGGTGCGGGAGGATGCTGAGGGACAGGATATGACCTGTAAGGAGAGTTTGGTCCTGCGGAGGCAGGACAACTCAGACAAGTAGAAAACCTCTCCAAGGCGGTGCAGGATAAGTTCTGCCATTCAGATGGATGCTCAGGTGCTCCCTGGCGAAGGCCCAGCATCTGCTGAGGTTCCAAGGAGGAATTTGGGAATATATTCAGAGCAGAGTTAGAAGAGTGACAAGGAGATGAGCTAAAAAACATGACATGTGTGGAAAGGTTAAAAGAACCAGAATGACTCAGGTTGGAGAAGAGAAGGCCGAGAGGAAACTGAATCATCTTCTTCAAGACAAAGAAGGGCTCTCTTGCCGGGGCGTGGTGACCAGCTGTCCTCCTTTGCCTCTGCATGCGGAGCAAGGGGAAATGGGCTTAGACCGAAGGCAGGGCTAAGATTAGAGAGAGGGAAGAATTTGGCAGGAGGGATGTTGTATAACCTACTTTACAGACACTTGGGGGACGGAGGAGACTCCCACACTCCTGGTCCCCGCCCAGTGGACTGGATTTGGGGACGGTCTGGCAGCCTGGCGGGGAACGGAGGAGGGGGTCCTGCGGACCTTCTGTCCGTGGCCTGATCTTTCTCGGTGTCCTCAATTTCCCGTTGGAAAGTAAGTTCCCCAGTTTTGGAACCGGCAAGGCAGCACCTCCCCCACCCATCACGCACTGCACCAGTGTTCTGGGCTGGGTAATAATGCCTGTCATTTCCTCTCCCGGGGGAGTGGGGCTGCATGCGCCCTGACAACCCCGAGGGATTGAAGGCAACTAAAAATAGTGCATTAAATATAATCTGTGGAGGGGCACATTTGCATTGCTTTTCTTTCCCCCTCCGGTCTCTTTATCCTTCTGGGCAGGCCAGGCCTGGGTCTAGCTCTGGGCCCTGGGGGTTGGGTTCTGAGCTCTAGCTGCTCTCATCTTGTTGCAGAAGGGTTCTCTAGACAAGAGATTTGAGCGAGCAAAACCAAAAAGTACAACCGAGCGTCCTCAGGGGCTTCCTCTGCCAACCCTCCTCACTTCCCGTTGGGCCCTGTGTCCTTCAGGGCCCGAAGGTACAGGGAGAGAAGCTGGAAGTGGGAGAGGCAGTGTTGAAAAGGAGAGCCAGCTCCAACTTTGTTCTCCCATCAGCCACTTCCGTCTGCTGCACAATCTCTCTGAGGTTAAATATTAATTAAGAGCAGAATGACAGTGAAAGCGGAGCAGTGTCACTTTCTGTCCCAACACAAATGCTAATTTCCTTCCTGGTATAAAGTGACTTTGGAGCGGGATTGGCAGCCCAGGGAGAATAGCTGGGGAGAGGGAAGGAGAGGAGAGATGGGCAGCCCAGCTTCAGAACCTTTAAGAGGAATGAGGCGAGGGAGCGGGGAGAAGAGGGCTGTCAGGTTACGGAGGATGTGGTCACAGGACAATCCTAGACTCTCCTCACTTTAACATGGTGATTTAAGAAGCTGGGGTAGAGCTGGCTCTCCCCACATCTCTAAGGCAGGGTTCTTAACCTGGGGTCCATGCATTGGTTTCAAGGCTCAGGAAACTGGAAGTTGTTTGCAAAACTATGTGTGTGCACATAGACAACTTTTGGGGGAGAGTTATGAATTTCCCTCAGAGCTGGTGTGGTGTTCCACAGGGTCATCCTCAGCATGTGGTACCCATCTCATGGTTCAAGATGGCTGCTAGAGCCTTAGCTGAACATCTGTCTTCTAGGAAGGAAGCAGGAGAACAGTGCGATGGGAAGAGGAGGGCAAAAAAAGCTCCACTCCAGTTTTCTGTCCCCCTATTCATGAGCTGGCCCAGAAATCCACTTCCATCTTCCTGTCCACACCCACCCTCAAGACAGGCTGGGAAATACGGTCTCTCGGCTGAGCATGTTGCAACTCCACATAAAATGTGTTTCTATTAATAAGAAAAAAGCGAGAATGACAGATAATCAAGAATTTCTGCTGCAGTCTCTGTCTCACCGAAGGTCAAGAATCTCAGATTCGAGGGAGGAGATGTTACATCTCTCTGCGATTTCCATGCCCACTGCCCAGGCAAAGCTGACTGAAGACTAAGGCCGAGCATCAAAGTGCCTACTTTGTCTTGGGAACCCATCAGCCACTCCTGAGTTCACACTAGGTCTTCAGAGGCTGGTCCTCCCAAGTGAGGTTGGCAGGTTTAGCCTCTGACAAGGCTCGTTATTTGAAAGGAGGCTAAATAAATGGGTGCTTGTTCCATTGAGGAATGAGGGGATTTTGTGATGTGTGTCGAGGAGCGGCTTTGTTTGGTCTGTCTTCGTCATCTTCTTCCTGGCAGCACAGCCTGGAATAGGTGACCAAGGAGAGAGAAGACATTTTTACTTCTTAAGAAAGACACGGCGGGGGCAGGTTTGGGGTGTGGGTGTCAGAGAGGTGAACTGGACCAGAGTAAGATTCCACTTGTGAAGGACCTGGGTGGTAGATTCAACTCCATTTCTCTCGGGTCTTTGTGCCTTTGCACGGGCTGTTCCATCTGATCAGTGTGGTCATCCCATGGTGGACTTTCAATCCCTCTTCAAGAGTCAGCTCCATGACACAGTTCCTGGTGTCTCTGGCTCTGCTTCACCACCACAGCTGCCTCAGGAAACTGGGTGCAATATTTTTTTAATATTAATTTAATTTTATTCAATACCTATTATTTGAGAGACAGCATAGTATCTTTTTTTTTTAAAGACACCAATTGTACCTGAACATTTGTTACTTTTTAAAAAATTTTATTTATTTACTTTTGGCTGTGTTGGGTCTTCGTTTCTGTGCGAGGGCTTTCTCTAGTTGTGGCAAGCGGGGGCCACTTTTCATCGCGGTGCGCGGGCCTCTCACTATCGCGGCCTCTCTTGTTGCGGAGCACAGGCTCCGGACGCGCAGGCTCAGTAGTTCTGGCTCACGGGCCTAGTTGCTCCGCGGCATGTGGGATCTTCCCGGACAGGGGCACGAACCCGTGTCCCCTGCATCGCCAAGCAGATTCTCAACCACTGCGCCACCAGGGAAGCCCAGGATGAACCCATTTTAAAAGGTGTTAATGGGCCTCTATGGTGAGCAAAATATTCTAGAGGTAATAAGGGGATTAAAAAATAAAAATTGCGTGGACACTGGCTTCTAGGAGTCCAGAGTCTAGTGGGGGAGACAGAAGAACAGATTACCGATCAAAAGCAAAGGTAATGGTGATACTATGCAGGTATTTTTAGAACAGGGAGGGAGAGATTAGTAGAAGGGAGAGGGATCTGGGAAGGTAACACTGATTTGTGTGAAGACTTAAGGAAAAATCAAGCCCCCATCTTTAGGGCAGTGGCTGGGAGAGAAGGGGCAAGAAAGAGGAGAAAACATAATCTTTGGAGATCAGGTGTTTTGTCAGGGTTGGAGAATTCCTTTGGGAATCTAGAAGTGTTTCTATTTGTTTGTTTGTTCTAACATGGGGAAACTATGCTTTCTGCATGTTAGGTTGAGTACAAGGCTCGACATTTTTTCTGGAAGGAAACTGTTTTGTTCTTGTATAGCTTGAAAGTGCTTGTGAAGGTGTTGGGACTGGGAGATGGTGCTGTTCAGGGAGAGGAGGCGAGAGGCCAGGGTGGGGCTGGGGGCTGGGATGGGTGCCACCTTGGTCTGAGTGTTTTGCAGGCCTTTGGGAAGGAGATCCCATGCTAGGTCCCTCCCTCGTCCTTCCTTTTTC
Source organism: Hyperoodon ampullatus (assembly GCF_949752795.1). NCBI lineage: Eukaryota > Metazoa > Chordata > Mammalia > Artiodactyla > Ziphiidae > Hyperoodon > Hyperoodon ampullatus. The sequence goes on from NC_136920.1 coordinate 90,639,486, forward strand.
TGTCTTTCTTAAAATACCTTGTGTTTCTGCAGCAGTGCGGCTGCTAATCTAAAATAAAAACAGCAGGAAATGCAAATGGTCAGGTTCTCCTAGCAACAGGAGCCAACCCACGCAGGGCGTGTGGAGCAGAGAAAACTGTCCCGAGGCTGAGAGGCGTGTGGCTGAGGCGAGGAACAAGTCTCCTCTTAGAGTCTCGCCCCTCTAACTGCAGAGAGGGGCTGTCTGGTGGGCAGCCACCTGCTGTGCAAAGAAACCCTCCATGAACTGGACTGAGGCAAAGGATCATGTACTGGGGAGATGGTGCGAGGCTAGGGAGACAGCAGGAGCTGTGGTTTATTTAAGATATTGCCTGACGGCAGCGGCTGAAATGGCATCTCAGAACCTGGCTTTAGGGGGTCTAACTAGGTGCGTGATTGGGAAAGGTCTCGATCTGTGGGCATGTTTCCATGTGTCCATTTGAATCAACCCACAAGCCTTGCCATTCCTAAGGTTATGAAATAAAAGGAAGTAGAAGATGCCTCAGATGTGTAGGTAAGGGGACCAAAATCAGGAAACTGCAAAGACTCTTAGAGATACCTGGTTTAATCCCCTTCCGTTACAAATGCAGAAACTGAGGTCCAGAGAGGTAAATGACTTTCCTGGGACATGGATCTAATTAGTGGCAGAGGTAGAACTAGAAGACAGGTAACCAGGCCGAGGCTCATTCTATTTTAAGTTGAAGCTGCTGTTGGCTCTCCTCTGCACACAGCTAGACAATTAGAAGCCATGATAACCTTGCTGGGCCCCTGGAGAAGAAATCCAGTCCTCTTAGGCACATCAAATAACTCTAGAAACGTTTGAGAGACAAATGAGGACCACAACCCCCATGGAGTGCCACGGAAGAGTGAGCCCCTGAAGATGAGGGAGGCATCGGCTGGGTGCCACCCAGCGCCTGGTGGCCACCATGCACAGGCATTCTGTGGGGGTGTCACAGTGGGAAAGCGGAGGAAGAGCACCACCTCAGAGTGACGTGGGAGGAAACTGGAGAAGTTAGGGGTGACTTGCTCAAGGGGTCAGATCCAAGAGCGGTAGAACTTGGAACAGAACGCTGGACTCCTGGCTCCCGGGCTCCTGGAGAGGCCCATGTGTCCTAGATAGTGTAGTTTCCTTTTACATAGCTACTCCTTTATTACTCACGCCCCTGGCTGCCTCCTGCAAGTCTCCTGTAGCCTCTCCCCCAGAAAACGCAGTGCAAGCAAAGTGTTCTTATTTCTAGCCAAGTCTTGGCTACTTGAGTACATGGTCAATCATGAGGTTTCCAGGATAGGTAACAGGGTGGACAAGAGCAACAAGCCATGTGGGGGAAATGGCTGGTGTACTCAGAACTTGAATTCAGAGCCATCATCTAGGAATGACCTATGCATCTGCATACTTCACTTCTCCGTGACCCTGGGGCACCCCTTTCAAAAGCTCAGTCCTCACGTTTCCAAGCTGTCCCACCCTTCTGGGCCAAAGCCCAAACTGAGGCAGTCAGTTGATGAACAGAAGAAAGAATATGGGCTTTGGTGTCTGCATCCTGAGCTCAAATTCTAGCTTAGTCACTAACTGTATGACCTTAAGCAACTTACTTAGCTTCTGAGAATTGGATTCTTTATCTGTAAAATGAGAGCAACTGTGTCTGTCTCATAGGGTCATATGTCATAGAGGTATGTGAAGCACTAGCACAGCCAGACATACAGTAGGCACTCAACAGATATTGGTTTCTGCACCTCTTACTTGTGCTTGCAGTTGCTCAGGGACCAGGTGGGAGTTTCGACTGCTATTGCCAGCACAGGGAATGCTATTTTCCAGGTGGACCGAGATGGAGCTCAGAATGGAATTCTCCCACACACACAAATTAACTTGCCTTTATTATTGATGAAATGGGTTTTTACCGATAGATCTGGGAACATAACATCTATGTCGGTTTTTCACCACTGTTTCCCCAGCACCTGGTACTCAATAAACAATTGTTGACTGAATGAACCAATGTGTTGTTTATGTGAGAAAAAGCATTTTAAATTCAAGATAGACAGCGTACAAAAGAATATTTGAAGCGTAAGGAGTTCATAGATTTGGTCTGCTTACAGAATCTCTTTGAGGCCAGGCCCAGAGAAGACAGGTCGGGGTCCAGGCGGGGGGGACCTGATCTGCTAGTGGGTTTACCAAGCCATGACCTGTAGCCCAGCTCCGGACAGTTTCCTAGCTCAGACAAGACAGCAAACTGCAGTGATTCATATAAATGGTTTATGAGGGGGCGGGTCTTCCCAGGAGATCCCTGATGGGCAGTTGGGGTCAGTAAAGTGGATCATCAGCCTTGGCCTTGGCTACTCCATCTTCCATCCTCCTCTTCCAGCAGATGAGGGGCATATGCAGCTGAGGTCTCCTCCAAGGAGGGGTTTTCTCTTCCCTCTTAGTTGTAAACATCTCTCCCACCCCACACCACTGTCTCAGTCCCTCTGTCTCTCTCCCTCTTTGTTTTTTTCCTCTCTTTTTTCTCTCTCTCTCTCTCTCTCTCTCTCTCTCTCTCACACACACACACACACACACACACACACACACAAGTTTGGATATTGGTTCTACCATTTTAACTCCAACTTCTGTTTTTCAAATGTAGATAGTGTCAGCTTATTCATTATTCTCTTGTTGCTGGAGTTGTCATAAAAATCAATTTCCCATCACTGAGATAGTAGCTCCCTGTGTCTCTTAGGGGATCAGCAGGAAAAAAGACCCCCCCATTGGACCTCTGGGAAATCACAGAGGCTGTTAGAGCTGTGGGCTCAGCATGTGAGGCCCCGAGGGGATTATCACCCACTCCTCCTGGGAAGTGTGGACCCGCTGAGCTTATCTGCAATCGCCTTAAATCTCAGACTCATAGGAGTGTTCAGATTCTCTTCTTTTTTGCTTCTTCTATCGAACACATTATAGACCTGCAAGAGGACAGAATCCCTAAGTGAGAGACAAAGTCTTTAGCCTCAGCTATTTTCTTTCTAAAATAAGGGTCTTTGCTCCCTAGAACCAGACCGCCTGATATCATTATCCATGAAACTGGTGGAAAGTAAGAAAATCGTCTTTCTCTTCATGAGTAGGAAATCAGGTCATCCTCCCCAAAGGTACAGAATACTCCCCCAGGCTGTGGAGAGCAGGTTCTGGTTTCTACCCAGAAAAGCTATAGACGAAAACTGTGGCTGCCTACTACTGAGTATCAGGGGAAAAAGCAGAGATATTTTTAACATATGGAATATCAGTGAACAGAATGCTAAGGAACTAGAAAACTTATTCCAATAAATATGAAGCATATGCTCTGCCTAAAGCAAACCCAGCTTCTGCTATATACAAATTTCATGAAGGAAAAAAAAAAAGTTGGAAATTGCAGAAATGTCTGGCCCAGAGTGGGCTACAACCACTTGCTGCAGGAGACCTGGAAGGCTGCAGAGGTGACCTGGGAACAGTGACTGGGCAGCTGGGGGTTCGTGGGGTCCTTGGCCATCTTGTCATGCAGGTTGGGGATTGTCCAGAGCCCCCTGGAGTCCCGGGAGCCCAGCTCCAGACGGACAGCCCTACACACACAACCTCAGTTTGTAATGTCAGGGTGTGCGTCACCAACGATCGGAACATCGGCTCTGCTACCCTGAATCCTCAAACAAGGAAAATGCCTGTCTCAGTGGCAGAGATTCCTGAGATAAAATGACCTTTTGGATTTTATGCGACCGGTTCTTCCTCTTGCAACCAGGAAAGGCAATCTGCATTCATCTCATTAGCGAGGTTCTGGTAACTGGGGATATTAATTTCATTGCTAAACCTGACAAATATTTTACTCTCTCCTTAGTGGGTAATTGCATCGCAACAGTCTCTTCTTTTGTGCTGCCAGATGGAAAGGACGAGTGTTTGCCATTCTCATTGATACAGCTAGTACCTTAGCATTGCGCCTGTCCCCTCCCTAGCCGCACACTTCCCGGGCTGGGGATGCGGAGGGGAGACCGAGCAGGAGGCCCGGGTCCTGGGTGGGCTGTGGGAGGGGATGGCGGGAGAGCCCTGGGCACGGTGGAGGGAGGCGAGGCGCTGCCGAGGGCTAAAAACCACGACAATAAAAACACCGCCGCTAAAACAGTGTGGTGGAGGAGAGACAAATCATTCTGCCTCCTGAAACTCCCCCTGCAGCCTCTCAGCCCCAGAACAGCTCCCCGCACCGAGGGCGCCGCTGCCCGCCCCCCGCGGCCCGACTGCTGACACGCTGCAGCCACTCCCGCCCCGGTCGTCCCCACGCCCGGCACTTTTGCTCCTGCAGGGCGGCGGCCCCACTGCGAGATGCTGGGAGCGCCGTCAGGGAAGGGGGAGAGCTGACTCTCTGCAGGCAGGTAGCTGAAAGCCTTTCTTTTCCTGGGGAGGAGGAGCAAGAATCGTGCTCAGCTCGCCTGGGCCTTCATGTCACTCCCTCCATCCCCCCTTCCCAGGGTTGCTAACTTTGCCAAATCCTCACTACGCTCTCGGCCCCGCCTCCTCAGTCCCCGCTGGACCCTGACTGGCAGACGCTGGCTTCTGATACAATTTCTCTCCTGGAGAGATGGGGGCCAGGGCAGGCGCGGTGCGCGCGGGAGGTACTCCAGCCTGTAGCTCAGGATTCCTTTCTGCTGGTCTCACAAATGAGACCCATGACGCACTGACCGTTCGCTGTTCTCCTCTGGCTCCTGCCTTTGCCCAGCTGTCGGGGAGATGGGTGCAGGGTGCCACTAATTTCCAACCTCGCCTAAGTCAAAGGGAAGGCAAAACTAGGCAGGGTACCCTTGCCCACTCTCCCCCTCCCTCTGGCCTCTGGCTGTGGATTTGGGGACCCTTAGGCAAGAGTCCCAGAGGGACACCACCTCAAGGACAGCCACGCTCCTAAGAAGGAACCTGTCCTTCAAGGGACTGTGTTTGTTATAGAATGAAAACAATTAGAGAAAAAAAATCATCCTTGGATATAGCAGATAAGAGTGGCCATAGCACAACACTGTGCAGATTTGCCCAGGGGTACCACATTCTTTTACCCCATCTTGGATCACCTCCCAATATCATTTTAGCCAGCTATGGCATTGGTGGCAAAGACTATTACATTGGGGTTTGGAGTTGAAGGACCTGGGTAGAAGCAAGCCCATGGTCCCTAATCCCGGTTGTGTCACCATAGGACCCGAAGCTCTGAGCTTCATGTGATCTCTCTAATAAGACTGATACTTCTTCCTGAGCCTGGGGTTTTTTAAACAAAGCTGAATGGAAATGCATGAGTCTTTTAGCGGTTTTCCCTGACTGGAAGGGACTCATCTTTCCTTTCCAACATATGATCCCATACCTCTTCTTCCAAGAAGCTTTCCTTGACCTGTTATTTTCCTGTGTGAAATAATTCTTATGGAGAATGCACTACCTGATCCACTCACCATTGATCTGACAGCCTTATTATGAGTTTCCTGATACACCGGTAGGAGCAACACACTCATACGTGGTATATGTTGCCTCTAAAATCCAAAGAGTCTTGCCAAGCATTGTGCCTCTTTTTTGTTGATAGATGGAACCAGCTGTCTTTTACTTTGGAGAGTATATCCTGACATGAACTAGACCACTAGGTCCTTAGGAATGTCACTGATGTGGCAAGTCCTTGAGCTTTCTATCATGATACCAATGTAATGGACTAGTATGATGTTCTTAGTGTATCAAGACAATCAAGGTCTCTCCAGACCATGTTATGACAAAGAGCAGGAGATTTAACAGTGAAGCATACTGTTGTCCCTGCCACCTGAAGTCAAATTGCTTCTGATTATCTTTGGTGACAGGAATGGGGAGTTGGGGGGAGAATTTGTTAGGCTAATATCCACATACCAGCTTCCAAGGGCTCTGTTATTTTGCTCCAGCAAAGTTATCACATCCAGAATCAGCTGCAAATGGCATCACTGATTAAGTGTGTGATAATCTACAGCCATTCTCCAAGACCATCTGGTTTTTGAAAGAGCCAGAAAAGGAAGTTAAATGGGGATGTGTTTGGAATCACACCTCTGCCTCTTTCAAGTTTTTAATGGTGACACTAACTGTGATTCTTCTGGGATGGTTTCTAGCTTGCTTTTGGGTTACTAGCTCAGCAGAGGGGACTGGGCTGGGGTAGGGCAGTTCTAGGGCCTTCTACTTGGCCCTCCTTTCTGTCCATAATAGACCTCACTCTGTGGGTCAGAGAATCAATACGAAGATTTTTCCTGTTACTCACTGTATCTGTTCCAAATATATTTTTCTGAGACTGGGAACCATGAAATAGATCCATGGTCCCACTGAGTGTGAATGGAAGCTTCATCTTTTACCTGACTTTCATAAGCACACTCTGGCTAGTGAACCAAGGTGGGATTTCAGGTTTTAGGATTAGGGTCAGTTCAATTCATTTCTTAATGCCCTGAAGAATGGAGCATCCTCTGGGAACTCTTGAGGGAATATGGCTGCTGGGTGGTTGAGCAGGCTGCATATAATAGATCCTTTTTAGCATTTTCATGTTCTTTAGCATTTAGACAGATTCCTCTATATCTATAGAATGCCAGGGAAGTCCTGACATTTCAATCTTACTGGCTATAGCCTACTGTCGAGATTGGCCAACCTAGTTGACCCTTAGTGCCTCTTCCCAAGTGCTCAAACCATGACGTTAAATCCCAGTTTCCAGTTGCGCACCCATTTCAGAAGATTTTAGCTTATCAAGCCTTAGATTATGTTCTCCTTTGTCTAACAACCTTAGAATCTAGTTAAATACATGTTCCCCAGACTCCTGTTGGTGTAAGTTAATGAAGTCCTGAAATTGTTTTGGCAAATAGTCTATTTCCTCCAGGCCCAGGTCTTGTACTTTACAATCGGAACTATGCTGCCATTTAACCCTCCTTGAGGATCTGGAAGCAGTGAGCATAATGGATGTGGATCCTGGAGAAAATCAAATTTTCTTGGCGTGGTCCTTGAAAGGTTTTAATTCAACCTTCGGGAAATGGGGTTGCAGGATACTCTGGGAGGTTTAGGAGGATTTGAGCATTCAAGGTCTCAGTCTCATCTGTGTCTGCACAAATGTCTCCATCCCATATCTTAGGGTCTCACTTCTTTCCCACCAGTACCCTCAGCTTACTGTAAGAGACTTAAACTGAAGTGTTTGAGTATTTAATTGGGTTTGCAACTCTGCAACATTAAAATCATTTTCTAGGCTTTATCCTCATCCATATGGTCCAGAGACTACAGGAGGAGGAGTCTTTAGGACAATTCCCAATTTTCCACTTGGCTCTGAGTTGGATATTCAAGGCTCTTTTCCCTGTTAACTCTCTTTGGAGCCATCAGAAGCAGCCAGCTGACTCTACGGTCTTTATAATAACTATTGTCACCATGGTGACTAAGTACCACAGTCACTTTGTTTCTATTGCCCACCACCTGAACTTCATTCCTTGCAACCACTAATGATAAATTGTCACTGCGAGGCCACTGAACACCATGCATTACCAGTATCCCATTTTCTTTTGGGCAGGAGTTAGCTGTGTGCTTCTTAAATATGAGAGCAATAGAATATTAGAATCCCATTTTAGGGGACTGTCTTCTTGGGCCCTTTCTGATAGCTATTCTTACCTCAGTTTAGAGCCTGGAAGCCAACACATAGCACACTCAAATAATGTAATTGAGGTGGATTTAATAAAGGGGCTATTTATAAAAATGAAGATAGTGCTGGTAGATTGAATAACTGACTTCAGTTCTTCAACCCTACCTTTATCCATGTCCTTACATGTTCTTGTTATGGGTGGAGTGTACTTCCTTGTCTCACTTCTTTGGGCTTAGTCATATGACTTTTTGGCCAATGGCATGTGGGTAGAAGTGAGACCACACCAGTTCCAAGCTTAGGCCTTAAGAGTAATCACATGTTTTTGTTTGCTCTTTTGAGGCTCTGCCACGACCATGAAAGAAACATACCTACTGGTCCAAAGAGGGTGAGAGGCACGTGGAACAGAGTTTCTCCTTCTACCCCATAGACCTCCAGTGAGAAGCATAGCTGCTCTAGCTACCAAAGCATGAAGTAAAGATGCCCAACTGAGCCCAGCCTATGTCACCCAAGTTCTAGCTGACCTGCAGATCTATCAGAACAAATGGTTGCTTTCAGACATTGGACTTTGGAGTGGTGGAAATGCAGCACTGGTGCAGCAATAGCTAGCGGATACAGGAGAATAAATAAAAACAGTACGAGATGGGGCAGACCCCCAGAGATGCTGATGGTGGGCTTAAAGGATCAAGGGGAGGAAGAAGTTACTAGAACCTAATGAGAGTAGCTGAAGGGGAAAATGTTTGACGAGAGCTGTGGCCTTTGATAGAGGGATGTAGACAATCCATAGAAGCCAAGCAAGGGGCATAAATTTTATCCCTTCACTTTCCTCCTGTCTTCTGACCTCCTGCTGGTGTCTCTTATTACCAAAACTAGAAGGGAAGGGAGCCCACTGGTGCAGGCCATTAAAAATTTTTTCTTAGTGCATAAAGCAGGATGAAGTCCTGGAAGGGACAATGGAAAATATCCAACATACTTTGTATGCCTGAAAATGTCTTTGTTTACCCTCATACTTGTATGATAGTTTGGTGGGTGGAGTATAGAATTCTAGGTTTGAAATGATTTCCTCTAGAAGTTTGAAGAAATTTCCAATGTAGTGTAGCTATTGAGAGGTTTGAAATTCTTCTGATCTCTTATCCTATAAGTGTGACCTGTTGCTTCTCTCTCTCTTGAAATGAGCAGAATCTTCTTGTTGTCCCAAATATTTGCAAATTGTCTCCATGTGCCTTGCAGTGGATTTACTTTCAGTCATTGTTCTAGACACTTGTAGGGTCCTTTCAATCTGGAAACCTATGTCCTTCAGTTCTGGAAGTGTTTCTAGAATTATTTCATTGATAATTTACCCTATTCTGTTTTCTTGCTCTCTCTAAATTTCTAATTTTCTCTCTCCTATTTTCCGTCTTTTTCTTTTTACTCTCCTTTCTGGGAGATCTCCTCAACTTTTCCCTTCAATTCTATTGAGGTTTATTTTAATAACATTTTAAAATTGAGATATGCCTCATATAACATACAACTTTAAAGTGTACACTTCAGTGGTTTTGTCTATTCACTGTGTTGTGCAACCATCATCTCTATTAAATTCCAAAACATTTCTAACATCCCCATAAGAAGCTCTGTACCTATTAGCATTTAATCCCAATTCCCTCCACTCCCATCCCTAGAAAGCACTAATCTATTTTCTGTCTCTATGGATTCACATATTCTGGACATTTCATAAAAATGGAATTATACAATATGTGGACTTTTGTGTCTGGCTTCTTTCACTTGGCATAGTGTTTTTTTTTTAATTAATTAATTAATTTATTTTTGGCTGCGTTGTGTCTTCGTTGCTGCATGTGTGCTTTCTCTATTTGTGGCGAGCAGGGGCTACTCTTCGTTGTGGTGCGCGGGCTTCTCATTGCCGTGGCTTCTCTTGTTGTGGAGCACGGGCTCTAGGAGCATGGGCTTCAGTAGTTGTGGCACGCGGGCTCAGCAATTGTGGCTCACAGGCTTAGTTGCTCTGCGGCATGTGGGATCTTCCCGGACCAGGGATCGAACCCGTGTCCCCTGCATTGGCAGGCGGAGTCTTAACCACTGCACCAGCAGGGAAGTTCTGGCATAGTGTTTTAAAGGTTCATCATGTTCTAGCATTTAACAATATTTCATTCCTTTTTACGGCAGAATAATATTCTGTTGTACACTTGTCCCTCGCCGTCTGTGGGGGATTGGTTCCAGAGGTCCCTGTGTATACCAAAATCCACAAATGTTCAAGTCCCTTATATAAAATGGTGTAGAATACAGTCGACCCTCCATATCTGAAGATGCAAACCCCACAAATACGAAGGGCTGACTGTGTATTTATTGAAAAAGAATCCAGGTGTAAGTGAACCCCTACAATTCAGTCCTCTGGTGTTCAAAGGTCAACTGTATAGATATACCACATATTTTTTACCCATTCATCAGTTGATGAACATTTGGGTTATTTCCACATTTTGGCCATTATGAATAATGCTGCTATGAACATTCATGTACCAATTTTGTATAAACATATGTTTTCAATTCTCTTGGGTGTACACCTAGAAGTGGAATCGCTGGGTCATATGGCAATTCTATGTTTAACTTTTTGAGGAACTGCCAAACTCCATTGAGTTTTAAAATTCTGTCACCAATTTTGACATTTCTCAGAGCTCTTCTTTTCATTTCCTGAGTGTTTATCCTTTTAAAAAATTGAATGTAATATCTCTCTGAGGATATCAATGAAATTTTAAAAAAAGATTTCTTCTCTCTGTATAGTCTGTCTCATGAAGCTAATTTAATTTACTTTAAAAAAATCTCTGTTGGGCTTCCCTGGTGGCGCAGTGGTTAAGAATCCGCCTGCCAATGTGGGGGACACGGATTTGAGCCCTGGTCCAGGAAGATCCCTCATGCTTTGAGCAACTGAGCCTGTGTGACACAACTACTGAAGCCCGTGTGCCTAGAGCCCGTGCTCCGCAACAAGAGAAGCCACTGCAATGAGAAGCCCACGCACCACAACAAAGAGTGGCCCCCGATCACTGCAACTAGGGAAAGCTGTGCACAGCAACAAAGAAACAAAGCAGCCAAAAATAAATAAATAAAATAAATAAATTTATTTTTTTTAAAAAGCTGATAAAAATCTCTGTTTTCATGCAAACATTCATGACACTAAATAAATATCCAGTGTTTTAGATAGCTCCCTTTTGCCCTTACAACTCCATTCCTCACCTGGCTCAGTGCTCCCAGAGGATGATGTGTATGGTCTCCATCATAGGCTTCCTTGCCCTCTGGCTTCCACTTGGGTTCTACCGTTTGGCTAGAGATGAGAGATAGAACAAAGTCTGGGTGTTTATTCTCCCAGCAACCTCTCTGTGAATGTGACCTGATTTGGAAATAGGGTCTTAGCAGATGTAATCAAGTTAAGATGAGGTCATACTGGATGAGGGTGGACCCTTATCTAATGACTGGTGTCCTTATAAGAAGAGGGAGGTTTGGACACAGACACAGGGAAAAGGCCATGTGATGATGGAGTAATGTGTCTACAAGCCAAAGAATGCCAGGGATTGCCAGCAACCACCAGAAGGAGAGCCGTATGGAACAGATTCTCCCTCAGAGCCTCCAGAAGGAACCAACCCTGCCAACACCTTGATTTTGGACTTCTAGCCTCCAGAGCTGTGAGAGAATAAATTTCTGTTGTTTTAAACTAAAAAAAAAATCTCTGTTTTCTATGTTAAAGGCTTTGCCCAAATGTTTATGTCTCAAAATCCTTGGCCTATCAAGAGCGATTTTATTCAAGAATAAAGAACCAGAAAACTGATTGGATCACACTCACTCTCATGTGGGTAGTCTTGTTGACTTTAAGTTTCAAAGTGAGTTGATGGGCTGTTTGTTGAGAACCCCTAATGTCAGTTATTTAGGTCAGATTCTTCAGAGAAGGGCCTTCCAATCTCTCATCTGGAAGGTTAGGATCCTTCTACCTGTGCTCTGGGAGATGAATGGGAAAGAGGGCTGGATGTCTCTGGACTCACGATTCAGTGGCACATGGTCACGTCACATTCTTCTTTGGGCACGGTGGTTCTGTCCTCAAGTGGGCCTGTATCTCTCAGTCTAGGGGCTATTCTATTCTCTCTGGAATGTAAACCTCCAGATTTCTGCTAGGGTGTGGGGCGCAGGTTCCCAGTGGCATGGACTGGGAAAAGGAATCTAAGGACCTAACTGCTGTTCAAGCAGCTTTTACCCCATTTTCTTTTATGTCGCCTCCCCCTTTTCACTAACTGGTACTGCCTATTCCTGCCAATGCTGCAGTGCAAATTGTGTTGATTCTCAGCCTTCCTCGCATGGGCTTGGGATTTGGCTTTCTCTGTTCAGCTGAATCTAGTTTCCAGCTTCCAAAACTTGTTGATTTTACCTCATTTCGTGTTTGCATGTTAAAAAAATCCATTTACTGTTGTTTTCATGGGGTTTCTGGAGGATACAGAATTAGATGCCTGTGTTCAGTCTTCCCTCTTCATCCAGCAGTCTGCACTCCACCCTTCTAAGTGAAAAAAAAATCTGATATTTTGATTCCCATCTGAATTAGACACCATGTAATCAGACAACAAAACCCTCTATAGTTATCTTAATAGATAGAGTATAACATAAAGAATTGTTAATCAGGTGTAAAAATTGTTAACACAGTGACTGAAAAAGCTAACAGAGGAATCTCAGCTGTTATGGAGATGGAAATTGCAGGAAGCAGCTACCACCCCTAGGCCTGGAGGAACGAAGAGAAGAAATTGGAGTTATTAGAACTTAGAAACATAGTGAAAGGGCCTCACACAGCTGTAACTCAGACCTCTGAGGAGCAGCACAGCTTGCCTGGGGCTGGTGTCTCCAAGCGTGGCTGAGGCCGGCTGTGGCTGCTGGAAAGCTGGACTCAGCTGCTTCTGGACTGGACACTGCTCTGGGGTGAGGAAGACGCAATGTGACACCGACAGGCAGAGGAAGCCAACAGGAAGTGGAGAGAAATGCGCACGTGCCATCCTCCTCCTCCAGCCTGGAAGTGTCTCTCTAATGGCCTGTGGTCAATGCCTAAAGGAGGTCCAGCTCGCAAAGGAGAGGTGTGGTGTGTGGTGCCCAATCCCAGCATCACGAAGCCAACCGGAAGGCTGGCTTGAAGCTGAGGGACCTTAGCTTAGTAACTAGTATGATCTATTCTTTCGGGTACTTGGGTATGTATGCATCCCACTAAGCCTACCTGAGTGCGCCTAAAATGACAAAATCCACTCTGTGTTTCCACCTTCTCACAAAAGCCTTCTCTCTCTCACTAAATGAGGAGACACGAAGTCCAAATAGCAACTGTATGCATATGTGGGAGATGGTCTCACTATCTATTCCTGAGCTGAATTAATTACTGATCGAATTCAGTCATAGTCCCATCCAAATATTCTGTTTCTAAACACTATCTTTTTTTTTTTTTGGCATATAGTTGCTTTACAATGTTGTGTTAGTTTCAACTGTACTGCAAAGTGAATCAGCTATATGTATACATATACCCTCTTTTTTTGGATTTCCTTCCCAGTTAGGTCACCACAGCGCATTGAGTAGAGTTCCCTGTGCTATACAGTAGGTTCTCATTAGTTATCTATTTTATACATAGTATCAATCGTGTATGTATGTCAATCCCAATCTCCCAATTCATCCCACCACCACCCCTTTCCCCCTTGGTATCCATACATTTGTTCTCTACGTTGGTGTCTCTATTTCTGCTTTGTAAATAAGACTGTCTATACCATTTTTTTTCAGATTCCACATATGTGCATTAATGTACGATATTTGTTTTTCTCTTTCTGACTTACCTCACTCTGTATAAACAAGACGAAAAGACAACCCACAGAACGGGAGAATATATTTGCAGATGAAGCAACGGAAAAAGGATTAATCTCCAAAATATACAAAGAGCTCATGCAGCTCAATACCAAAAAAACAAACAACCCAATCAAAAACTGGGCAGAAGATCTAAATAGACATTTCTCCAAAGAAGACATACAGATGGCCAACAAACACATAAAAAGATGCTCAACATCACTAATTATTAGAGAAATGCAAATCAAAACTACAATGAGGTATCACCTCACATCGGTCTGAATAACCATCATCAAAAAATAAACACTATCTGGGCTTCCCTGGTGGCGCAGTGGTTGAGAGTCCGCCTGCCGATGCAGGGAACACGGGTTCGTGCCCTGGTCCGGGAAGATCCCACATGCCGCCGAACGGCTGGGACCATGAGCCATGGCCGCTGAGCCTGTGCGTCCGGAGTCTGTGCTCCGCAACGGGAGAGGCCACAACAGTGAGAGCCCTGCGTACCGAAAAAAATAAAAAATAAAAAAATAAACACTATCTTTTGATCCCAGTTTTCCTCCTTACTTTCCCTCAGTTGGTTCAGAATTTGGGGTGGGAAGAGAGAGGTATTATATACTGATCTTCTTAAACACTAATAGGTGTGCTTATTGTCAACAAATCTATCAGGTACTGTGGCAATTTACATGCATTCCCAAGAGCAGTATAAGTGAGTTCCGGCTGTTCCACATCATCCACTTAGTACTGTCAGACTTAAATTTTACCAATTTATGAATGAGAAATTGTATCTCATTATTGTTTAATTTACATTTTCCTTACTGGGGAGGCTGAACATGTCTTTGCTGTTTGCTTATTGGACTTGGGTTTCCTCTTCTGCTCTTATTTTTTGTCTATTTGTCTAATTTTTTCCTCTTAATGATTTGCAGGAATTCATAAAACTTTTTTGGTAAAACATATTTGAAACACACAAATAAGAATAGAGGATAATATTTAAAAATTCATGTTTCCATCACCCAGCTTCATTAAATTGTCTCATTTGTTTTCATTCATTCCCTTATTTGCTTCAGATTAAAAAAAAAAAAAGAAACAGAGAAACATCCACAATGGGCACTCTGTATCCATGGGGGAGTCCTGTAACCAACCCCCCATGGATCCCGAGGGACAACAGTATACACTTGAGATCCTTTTGGTTCCCTTCTCCAATCCTACTCCCCTCCATTGCTCCCACAGTAATCAGTATCATGAATTTAGTGTTTACCATTCTCATACCTAGTTTTTATACTGAGTAGTAGTTATATTCTGGATACTAATCTTTGTTAATTTTATGCATTTTGAACTACAAATATCTCCTCTCATTCTGTGCTGTGTTTTTCACTTTGCTTATGTGTTTTTTGATATTTGAAAGTTTAAAATTTTAATGTGATCATGTTTATCAGATGTTTCCTTTATGGTTTGTGCTTTTTGTGTTATGTTTTAAAAATTCTTTCTCCATCTTTCCTGTATTCTTTTTGTGGATGTATGTTTTATCTCCTTGATGAATGTCTATGGTCCCTTGAGGAAAGAAAGACTCATGATTTATGTACTTATTTCATCCTCTATGTTGTTAATTCCAGTAACTCCCAACTGGTAGGTCAGAAACACCTGATTGGTGGACAGTAGCTTGTTGTCTTTCTCTGAAGATCAGTCTGTAGCTGCTTTCCTCTTTAGTCACTATCTTGGGTCCTTTCCTTTCTTTTCCTTTTTTTTTCATATCTACATTTCTCCTTCTCATTCTTTTACACAGGACTCACAAGTTTAGAAAAATATCAGTTTTAGCTGAAAACTATTAAAAATAAAGGGGATTAATTGCTCATACAAGTGGAAAGTCCTCAGACTTCAGCTTTGATTCAGCAGGTGCTTGACATGATCACTAAAGGAACAGATACGATGTCTTTCCTTTTGCCCTACTTCCTACCAGGTCAGCTTTATTCTAAAGCTTGTTCTCCCTCGCAGGCACATGACATTTTTATGCCTAATTTTGGAGGTGGGGATCTGTCCTGAGCGTTGAGGATGGTAAGACGCATCCCTGGGCTCTACCCATTGATACGAATAGCATTCCTCCTCCCCACCCTGAGTTGTGACAAGCAAATGGCTCCAGGCATTGTCAGATGTCTCCTGGGGGTGAAATCACCCCTGGTTGAGAGCTTCTACCCTAATTAGATAAGCTTAAATCGCATGTCTGGTCTTGGAATAATGAGAGCCGGCTGAGGGATGAAGGTGCTAATTGGCTTAAGCCGATCTGGATTTATTTCTAGAGCTGGCTCAACTTTTGGTCTGTGTTGATGAAGGGCAGAAAGTAAAGGGAAAATCTAGGTACTAGTAGAAAGGGGGACGGTGGAAGTGATACTGGATTGTCAAAAAATGGCCACCCCCAGAAAAATCTGATATGAAGCCCAAAGTGATAGCTAAGTGACCCTTGCGACTCTTTCCCATTTCAATATTCGATAGTCAATCAAAGCTAAGCTCTCACCATTAGCTCTTCCATTATTATAGAAAGAGAGGGAAGGAGGGAGGGAGGGAGAGAGCGAGAGAGAGAGATCTGATGTTTTTTTTCAGAAGAGCACTAATTTCATCATAAGGAAAACCCCCCATTTCCTCATCTAAACATAATTAGCTCCCAAAGGCCCCAAATAAATCACATGGGGGGTTAGGGCCTCAACATATGAATTTTGGAGGGGATGCAGTTCAGTACATAGTATTATTATTTGGAATTTTGGTAATTAGAATTCATTTAGAGAATAAATAGAAATGTATATTCGTCTGTTATAGATTAGCCCCTGATCAGCAGGTATGCCCATCATTGAATTTTTATGCAGGTGACATTAGATGAAGAAAAGACTTTTTAATGACTTCTCTGGTAGTCCAGTGGTTAAGACTTTGCCTTCCAATGCAGCAAGGTTCGATCCCTGGTAGGAGACCTAAGATCCCACATGCCTCGTGGCCAAAAAACCAAAACAGAAAACAGAAGCAATATTGTAGCAAATTCAGCAAAGACTTTATAAATGGTCCACATCAAAAAAAAATCTTTAAAAACAATTAGCGTTAAAAAATTTTTTTTAAATAGAAAAAAAGGACTTTTAAAATGTGCAGATACCTCAGAGATTTTCACCTTACCTATCATAGGTTGGGTCCCCTGGGAATGGTTTTTTGGACCAACAGTTTAGAGAGTTTGAGTAGAAGTGATTGATAGGAGAGTATATTCAGGACCAACACCTGTAGGGATGGTAGGGAAGCAGGACTGGATAGGGGACCAAGCTGAAATGTGATAAAGTTGCAACACAGCCTCAGCCAGTCCTATGGCTGGCTGAGAGCTGGGCTGGCCCTTCAGGGTTGCCTCAGTTTGAGGCAAAGGGCCCAGCCCTTGTACCACTGCAGTGGTTAGTCATTAGATGCAAGCTGCCTCTAGGGAGGGTGCAGTCTAGGCTGAAGCAGCTCCCAAACGCTGAAGGCAATTCCTAGAAAGGAAGTAGCCTTCAGTCCTGAAAAAGTGGGGTGGGGTGGAGGCGGGTCTGGGCAGCACACCATAGGATTACGTTAGCCAAGCAATCTGAAAGCAAGTGACTCTAAACTCATCATCAGGATTGCACTGTAGTGATCATGTTTCCCTACCAATCGCATGTTAGGTCTCCAGCCAAGCATGCTGTCTATTGTTTCAAAAACAGATTTTTCTAATAGCTTCCAAAATCGGTTTAATGCCTGGTTTATCAAACTGAGCCCTACTTCGTAGTAATATAATTTCACTGGAATAAAATGCCTTGGTTCTTGGTCAGAAGCCTCTGAGACAGGTGTCTTCAGGGAGAGAATGATGGCCAATGTTCACACCTTCTCCATTATATCTGACCCCCTTGGGGTAGTGTGTTCATATAGTTCCTCTGGTGATTTCTTGGTCTTGGAGTGTTGACCATCCTCTGCCACGGTGTTTGATAATGAGTGTGGTGGCTCTTGAGATTTTAGTCACAGTGACATCATCAGCTGGCAGGGGTTTGCCTTTTTGCTCTACACACAGAGACTGGTTACTCCCAAGCACATTTCATTCACGAAAATAATTTCACATTGTGAAATATTGTATTTTGCATGTTCAGTCTCTTCTGAGAGCCTCACAGGCATAAATAACTGTCAATACCAGTAGCTCTATTTGTCTAAAGCACTTCAGATTGGAAATGAGTTTATTAACGTCATAAATTGATACAAAATGGGTTGTCATTATATGATCCTTAGAGATAGATGGGAGAGGGAAAAGAGGACTAAAAATGAAGAGCCAAAGTGCTAGTCTTATGTTTGTAACCTGCACTTTAGAAATATCCTCAGGCCAAGAGAGCTGCATGTGGGAAAGTACCTGGCTCCTGTATAATCTCCCCTCCTTCCCATGAAATAAGATCATGGGAAGAATTTCATAGGAAAAAACCCACAGTTGAAGAAAATATGGTACCTGCTGAAATGTTTTCAAATGTTAGGAAACTCAAACTCAAGTTGTTTTGAGGTATAGAGAGGAAGTACTAGGTTAATTTTATTGAGAACTTAGGGAAGTCAGTGTTTCATTTGCTTTAGAACAACAACAAAAGTGAATGATATTATTAAGTATGGAAAATTATTAAACATTGAAAGAAATGTTTGCTTAATTAGCAAATTTTGACATTGACCCATTTTCTAAAATATTTTTTTAAATGCAGTACTTTAAGATGAAGATTATTTTAAAATAAACTGTTACAGGGACTTCCTTGATGGTCCAGTGGTTAAGATTCCGTGCTTCCACCGCAGGGGTCATGGGTTCGATCCCTGGTCGGGGAACTAAGATCTGACCTGTTGCATGGCAGGGCCAAAAAAAAAAAAAAGAAAAAAATTTTTAAAAAAATTAAAATAAAGTGTTCTGGACTAGAATAAATGTATGAAAAGGTAAACATATTTTGTTAAAGAAAATCTACTCTGATTTAAAAAAGAAGTGAATGATATATGTTTAGAGGCGGAATGACAGCAACAATCAGATTCTTATCTGGGCCTCATCTCTCACTCACAGAGACACGGATCGAGCTCCATACACAGTGCAACAGAGAGCATGTCCCTCCAGATTATAGTGGACTTATATTTATTAAAGAGGACTGATTGATGATCTTGATAGAAGGTTGCTATCCTCTAGGTACAGTGTTCATATGAACGTTTTATGAAAAATTCATGTTCACGAACTCTCACACGTGGCTGCTCACAGAGCAACATTTTGCATGTATTTTGAAAATGGTTTCCATGTTTTCTCTCTCACACGATTTTCATATTCTCCTAGACTCCAAAGCTCTTTCTTTTGGGAGATTCCCCTGTTTGCATTGCACAGCTCCAAGGAACACCGTTCACATTGTAATTTCTGTGGCAGGCGACTTAAATCTCTACATGCCTGTGTTTGTTAACCCCTCCTTCACCGTTTTAAATATTTCCTTTTTTCTCGTCTTTGGTCTTGACAAAAAATTGAATAAACGGTGCAGTGTAGTGAGAAGCCATGTGGATTAAAGTACTGTGATGGGTATTTGTTGTTTGCTGCCCAGCATCCATTATCCCTTCCTCCTGACATTACCCTGTTTCCTACAAGGAACTTCAAATTGCCTTGACTTTCACCCAGGTGACCCCTTACTCCAGGGGCAGGATCTGACGGTGATCGGTGTACTCCAATTAGCATATTCTTTTCCCCAGACCTCAATGATCCATTCAGGGATGGATGTACAACCCAATCAAAGATAATTTGACAGAAGGGATATTTGTTAGGACTTCTCCCACTTCTGTTTAAGCCACCAGAAATAATTCACCCTTTCTGGCTGCATGTTAAAAAGGCTGTGAACAAAGTAGCAAATCCCTATCCTCCAAGAGCATACGTTCCAGCAGCAGGAAACAGGCAGTAAACAGGTTGGATGGAATGGTGTTCGGAAACAAGGAGAAAAATTAAAAAGATAAGGAAAAGTGGTTAGAGAGGTAATGGGAGGCAAGATCTGCATAGAACTCTGTAGACCGTTATCAAGACTTTAGCTTCGACTCAGAGTGAGATGAGAAACCACTGGGGGTTTTAGGAAGAGCAGTCACATGATATGACGTAAACTATAACAGGACATTCTGGCCTCTGTGTTGAAAGGGGAAAAGAATGGAGGCAGGGAGATCAGTTATGACAGCTACGAGGCTGTAGTTTATTGAAATATTGGTTCCAATTCTTCACTCCTCAATAGAATTAAATCTAGAGAGAGAGGGAAGCATATCTATAAAGAAATTGTGAGTGCAGCTTTTGACACATGGAACTAACTAGAGTCAAACACACAAAAAACCCACAAAGTTTCTTGGAAAAGTTTATTGGCAAAGCATTGCCAACAACTAAAAGAGGCTGAGGGTGTGCAAGATGTAAACATCTTTGTACTCTCGGTTTTCTACGGACAGGAATCAGGTTGAGACACATCCACCCAAAAGGGTAATTTTCCAATGCCCTTTCCAAGGAAAGATGTATGGAAGATGATGGAAAAAGAATGATTGCCTAGATTGTAGAAATAAGAGCTATGGAGACTAGACTGGACAGTCATTCTTAGGGAGCAGAACCAGCGCTTAACCATGAAACATTATCTCCCCTCCCCAAATAGAGGAACCTGAGGACCTTTGCTCAGTGGGATTTTATAATTGGTTTGGACCAGTGACTGCTGTTTGCTTCCATTATTCTCCTTTATAAATGAGAGTACTTTTTAGTGGTTATGTTATCCCTGTCCATTATTTGTGGTATGTTGGGCGTATGAGAAGACACTTGCTTTTTTTTCTTTTTTTGGCCATGCCACACAGCTTGTAGGATCTTAGTTTCCTGACCAGGGATCGAACCCACACCCTCGGCAGTGAAACCAATGGACTGTCAGAGAATTCCCAAGACACTTGCTCTTTTAATTCATAGGTCTCTACATCAAGAAGAGCCATATCAGGGCCTGATGTGGATCCTGGACTTCAAGGATTTGATGGATCTTTTAGGGGCCATGGGATAGAAATGAATGTATTTTGCATGTCAAAAGGATGTGAATATTTATAACCAAGAGCGCAGACTGTGGTAGATTGAGTTATTGGTTCCTCACAACTCTTCACTACCTCTTCATATGTACTATGCATACACTAGGCCTTTGCCACGGTTGCATGGTAAGCAGTGTATTTCCTCACCTCTTGACTTTGGGCTCGGTCACATGACTTTGTTTGGTCAATGGGATGTTAGTGGAAGTGTTAGGAGCAAAAGCTTGAAATATTCTCCTATGTTGGCTTTTCCTGCTTGTGCTTCTGTGACCACCATGAAAAGAGCACGGCCCGGGTAGCATTTTCAGCGTGGGCTCTGAATAGGACACATGAAACAAAGGGACTGCAATTGACTCTTGGGCTCACAGCTTGAAGCAGACCTTCCCCAACTAACCCACAGACCCTTAGCTTAGAGCAGACCTGAATTTACTCTCAAGCTTGAAGTCGAGCGCAGCTCAGCTAAAGTCTACATGGACCTACAGGTCCATGAGAAAAAATAATTGTCTTAAATCATTGAATTTGGAATGGGTTGTGCAGCATTAGTGTGGCGATGACCAATATAGAGGTAATTGCAGTAATTCATGAGAGAGATGATGGGAACTAGGACCAGGGTGATAACAATAGAAGCGGTCAGATTCTGGGTATATTTTAGCGACAGAGTCCACAGGTTTTGCTAATAGATTGTAAACGGGATGTGAGAGAAAGAGACGAGTTGGGGATGAATTCTAGGTTTTTGGCTTGAGCAAGCAGAACACTGGAATGGCCATTTTTCAGAGATGGGAAAAACTGAGAGAATGAAGATTTGAGGGGTATTATCAGGAGCACAAACATGCTACTGGACATGTTGTTTGAGTTGCATATAAACATCCAAATAGGGATGTGCAGTAGGCAGTTGATTATACAAGTTTGGAGCTGGAGTGGAGAAAGATCCAATATATGCAGGTACACATCTGGGAGTGATCAGTATGTAGGTGGCTTTTAAAGCTGAGACTGGATGAGATTCACAGGTAAGTATGATCACTTGAAAAGGGGTCCAAGGACTGAGCCTCGGGGCATTTTAGTATTTGGTGGTTGAGGAGTTGAAGAATTAGCAGCAAAGGAGATTGAGAAGGAGCAGCCAGAGAGATAAGAGGAAAATCAGACACATGCAAATAAAGTATTAATTCATATGTATGGTCCTAACACACCACACACATTCCTCTTCTACCTTCTCCTCTTTCTTTTCCTCCTTCACCAAAAATATCACCATCCCTAGATTTGTGTGTGTGTGTGTGTGTGTTTGTGTGTGTGTGTGTATATACTGACTATATGGAAGGCACAGTTTTAATCACTTCACATGTATATTAGAATTATTGAAAAAGTTAACTGGTATCTTTTTTTGCCCCACTATATATTCACTGGGAAAGAAACTTTTTCTCTTCTGGTCTTCTCTCCAGGACAGGGAAGTCAAGTCTTTGCCTAATTTGGAGTTCCCTTGATAATCTCCCAAGCAGGATGACTTTGTTTGGGGTGGAAAGGGGTTGGATTGGAATAGGTGCTTTGAATGGAATGAAGGAATGAACAGCTGGAATCCTGGAAGCCAGTTGATTTTTTTCTCTCTAAGCCTGGGAGAAGGGGGTTAAGGATGGGTGGAAGGGGTCCATTGGGTATTAGAGACTTGTGTTTAGCTAGCACATAGCTCTCTATTGGCAGTAAGACCTTGGAAGAGGGATGGCTGCCTGGAGGTGAGTGGAGATCAGAGGATGAATGTCACAACCTGGAAATCATTGGCATAAGTCGACTGTATTTGGGTGAAGAAGATCACTTGGGTGAACTTCTGTTGTACAGCCTAATAAAGGCTCTGATAGGAAAGGGCAATCGGGTAACTCAAATGGGGTACCTTTCTGCTTTGCAAAAAGAGAATGTCTGAGCTTAAGACAAGGATCTCAGTGTATGCAGTTGATGTGCATAACATATGGCTGGTTTTAGAAGCTCTTCAAGTCTGAGCCGCCCAAGCATGTTATTGAGCTTTGGGGAATAATGGCTGTGTGACTGTGAACTAAGAGAGGTGTCACCCTAGAACCAAAGCCTGGGACATCCATTGTGGTGCAGACAGGAATATTAACCAGCCAGGACATTACCTCAGTCTGTTGCTCGTAGATGGCAACAACATTAATTAAATGTTAAGACTCCATTTTCTCTCCATATTGTTTTGGGAAGGGAACTGCATCTTTTGGTCTAAGACATGAACCCTGCAGTTTCTTGGATATTCTAGGGTGGGGAAGCCTCAAAAAGGGAAAACTGAACTTTCTAAAAATAAGGCACTGGCAGCTTGAATGGTTCACTGAAAAAAAAAAAAAAAAAAGACATAGGCTCCTGAGTTTGTGAAATAGGTATTATCATTTACACATTAAAGAAACTTGGGAAGTTTTAGCTAAAGAAGAGAGCATTTATGATGTTATGATAACTTCTTTTTTGCAAATGTTATGCATTAGTCTTATTCTGTGTGGTTCTGGAGAGCAAGACAATAAAAAAAAGAAAACTGTCAGCTGCATGAGTGTAAGAGCAGATATTTACTACTAAATCCCAGCACATGAATTGTGTGCAATACATTTTTTTTCAATAAAAGATTGCATACATGACAAATGAAAACCAATGGGTGAAACTTACAGGGAGACAGATTTTTGACTCAACTTATCTTCTAATAATTTGAGTTATTCAAAAACTAAATGGACTATCCTTGAAAAGCAGTGGAATTCTCTACTACTGGGAGTGAAAGAGGAGCCAAAGGACTATTTTTCAGGGATGTGATAGAGAGGAGTTATTCATGAGATAATGGTTAAATCACACAGCCTCTGAGATCTCTGAAAACTCAGATACTCCAGCTTTGTAATTCTAAATCCAAGGGTCTCTAGACGTAGACTTGGGAGAAGTATAAATAAGACTCATGATCTCAGAGAAGTCTTCAAGAGGCATGTGTTCAATGGCACGTTTATTAAACAAGTGCTCACGACAGGTTTTCACAACAGCAACAAATGTTATTTCACTACATCAAATCTCACTTATTAAGAAAAAAAAGACAGTCACAACAAGGTTGATGGATTTGGATTTTTTCGTGTTTTCTGGGGGTAAAGCCAGTCTCCTCACTCGTTTTACTCTGTTTTTTCTTGAAGATCACTTGATTTCATTTTCTTTACCTCCTTTCTGGCTAAGTGTCCCCGGAAGGCTGCTTGGATTTTGAGAGCAGCATTTTCCTCCATGTCCTTGTCTTCTTCAGAAGATTCATTCTCAGAAAGGAGAAAAAGTAAGAGAGTTCTTAAGCATCTCGTATTTTGATGCTATAAAAATAAGTGCATAAACTTAATCAACTTAGGGATGTCACAATCGAGATGGGTTGATTCCTGAAGGAATTTTATATATCATCACGTTGTATATGTACCAAATAGTGAATGCCAAAATATCAGACATCTTGTTTTGTCACTCTTTGATATGTCTCTGCAATAAAGGATCGTTGCCAACTTCTTCCCCGCAAAACAGCTACTATTCAACAGCTTCCTATTTAACATTTTTTTGGGGAAATAAGTGAGAATCCTTGAAGCAGGGTAAAAATGCCAAGAAGAATAGTAAATGTGCTGTTTCAAAATAATCATGATTACACAAAATGGATTATTTTTAATTTCTCAATGATTAGCTAATTAAAATCGTACATTTAAAGTGAAATGCCAAAGAGGAATCCATTTAGTCCAATAAAATCAGTTTTAACATGGTTGGTTGAATTTTTGTACACAGCTTCCTTTTTAAAAAATATTTAGGTATAATTTACAGATAGTGAAATGCACAGATCTTAAGTGTACAGGTCAATAGATATATAGCTTTTAATATATTTTTTTAATTATGAAAGTGATACATATACATTTAAAAACTTAAATACCACTGGTAGTGAAAGTTTTCTCCATCTTCCCAAATCCTATACCTAAAAGGTAACCCATCATTATGCATTGAGTATATATATCCTTCTAAAATTTCTCTATATACAAATGTATTCATATGGGTATATGTTTGCCTTTTTATTAAAAAAATGGGATCATGCTAATCACAATGTTCTGCAGCTACTTTTCCCATGTAACAATGTATCTTGTTTCCCTTTTTCCCTTTTTCTATGTTATTCAGTATATAATTCTGCCCATTCCTATTTTTTTTAATGATACCATTGTAGTCCATTGTACTGATATACTTTGATTTATTTATTCATTCTCCTACTAATGGACCTTTGGGTTGTTCAACCCCCCCTCCCCCCATGACAAAGAGGCAAATCTAGCTCTTAAACTTTAATATGCAAACAGATTGGTATAAAATCCTCTGAGATGATGCCCTAATGTGGGCAAATGAATTATGCTGAAGTTGGAAATCAATGGGCTCTCAATTCAAAGTCATAAAAACCTGTGCAAGGGCACCTATTAAAGATGTAAGGAAATGACACTACCTTCCTTCTTTCCTGACCTCCCACTGCATCTTATGCTAATGTTAGGCTGATTGAGTTGCACTGATATAATTCTGAGATGACTTATAAAGGTTATAAGGTAAACTTATGACCCACTGGGTAGGAAGTAAGGTATTCCTGGAGGGGGATTTCCCATTTTGGGTGTCAATTATTGGGTAACTAACTGGGACATTAATACATGAAAAGAAACTCAGAAGTTTGGCCTTCAACACTGTAGACTGTGAGTTCTTCTTTCTCACTAGGCTTGGTCCTCTTGAATCTGGACTACGAAGCATATAGGCAGTGACATGCTGGTAAATGTTTAACAACTGGCTCTCCAGAAAAAAAAATTGGTCCTGATTTGTAGTATTTATCATGATCTTAATACTCCCACTGTGGCTGATTTCAAGCTATCAAAGTGATATTATTGAACATGGGGTTGTGTACATATGTGCACGATTGTCTCTTAAGAGCTGGCTTTAGCACACCACTGAATACAGGCATCTTTGAGAGTGGACTGAGCCTAACCCATTGTTGCTTGGATGTAGGCTGTCAGGCAGGAAGTCATTTTTGTAGAGCGAAATGCATGGAAGATGAGTAGGACTCATTGTGTAAAGCCATTTTATTTGGCTGTACGCAATTCCCCATGAGCTTCCTTTTGTTATATCTGAACCTTTACCACTGTGTGGTGATGACAGCATCAATTAGTGAAAAGTTCCTGAACTGGAAGGTGAATCCGAAGGATCAAGACTGAGGCTGTATACCCTGAGAAAACCATAATTCAAAAAGACACATGCACCCCCAATGTTCACTGCAGCACTATTTACAATAGCCAGGACATGGAAGCAACCTAACTGTCCATCGACAGATGAATGGATAGAGAAGATGTGGCACATATATACAATGGAATATTGCTCAGCCATAAAAAGGAACAAAATTGGGTCATATGTAGAGACGTGGATGTACCTAGAGATTGTCATACAGAGTGAAGTAAGACAGAAAGAGAAAAACCAATATCGTATATTAACACATATGTGTGGAATCAAGAAAAATGGTACAGATGAACCTATCTGCAAAGCAGAAATAGAGACACAGACGTGGAGAACGAATGTATGGACACCAGTGGGGGGAAGGGGTGGGATGAATTGGGAGATTGGGATTGACATATATACACCACTGTGTATAAACTAGATAACTAATGAGAACCTGCTGTATAGCACAGAGAACTCTACTCTGTGCTCTGTGGTGACCTAAATGGGATGGAAATCCAAAAAAGAGGGGATATATGTATACATATAGCTGATTCACTTCGCTGTACAGCAGAAACTAACACAACATTGTAAAGCAACTACGCCTCAATAAAAAAATTTTAAAGAAAGACTGAGGCTGTGATTTTTGTCTGTTCTTCCCCTTGGGGAGATTTTCCCATCCATAATCTTCTTCCATAATCTTGGAAAATAAGATTTTATTTTTAAGGGGAAGAATGAGTTTTCCTTTATAAGAAGCATGGCTAAAACTGATCCACCAGTTAGTATATCACTGGTGCTAGCTATCTAAAAAGCAAAATCATGATTTTAGCAATATGGATAACAGACTGGATTCATATTTGGAGGATAATTTGAAATTGAGGGATGTCATTCTTTGTAGGAATCCAATAGTACGTGGAAAATATAACTTACTAAGGCTGTCACCTCTTTCATAGATGTCTGAGACTTTTCTTTTCCAGGCTCACATTTCTCCAGTGGTTCTTGCTCCTAGAGAGGAGAGGGCCAAATAGACAATGTTTCCAAAACAGTAAAGTCTTGGATCAAACTGCTTAAAGGTAATTAAATATTACTTTAAGTTATTGATAAGTGGTGGGAATTAAACACATATTTTTTAACAAGGAAAGTAGGTTGGGAAAAGGGATAAAAGAAAACTCTCAAGGGAATATGCATAAACAAATATTAAAGACTAAGGAATTGGTTAAAAAAAGTTTGATCTTTTGCTTTTGGAATGTGTATAATATTGTTTTATATTAAAAACAAACCATTGTCTTATACTAAAAGTTTATATGATGCTGTAATGAATCCTGAACAAGGAGTAAAAAAGAGGTGCCAATAGTTTCTCAAACAGGAATGAAATAAATGCTATTGTATTCCATAGTATGAGGTCAAGTTGACTTTTTAATGATGTTTGTAGATTAAAAACTGAGTCAAAGAAGGAAATTTTGCTGTAGGGAAGGATTTAAATAGAAAAAAGGGAAACCAGCTCCATCTATTTTGACATGGTTACTGAAATATTACTCCAGAATAGAAGCATGGTTAACTCACAACCTTATGGGAAGAGCTTCTTTAATTCATAAAACGTAAATTTAAGGACATATAAGCTAATCAAATAAAGCCGTTAGAATTCAAAAGAGAAGAAAAACCACTCTAAAATTGCTACGTGAATAAGATTTAAAATTTTTCAACATTATTCCTTTTATTTCAATAAAACATGAACACAGAGAATCTAGTTAAATGGAAATAAACAGAACACCCTCATATCTGGCAGGCACAGATGGATGGAAATTCACTTGAATTCATGGAATAAGTGACAGGGGGATTTCCTCAGGAAATCCCCCAAATCTACTGTGCAACACCATCAAAATTTGACCTTTGTTAACTCCTTTTAATTCTAATATCTGCTGCTGCTTCATGGCTAATGTATTATCATACTTGCCTAGAGTACTGCTTCTCAGACTTTAATGTACCTACAAGTTACTTTGTGGATCTTGTTAAAATTTAACCTCTGATTTGTAGACCTGGGGTAGAGCTGGAGATTGAATTTCCACCAAGTTGCCAGTTGGAGGCAATGACGCTGGATCACACACAGCCTTTCTCAACCGGTGTTCCTCATTGGGATCATAGAACACAGAATTCTTGAAGTGATTATTTTTCTCAATTTTCCAAAGGATGGTACATAAATAGAATCATTCTAGATACAAAGAAGAGACATTGATTCCTTACGTGCAATGGATGCCTTTGGCTTAGGGCTTAATTATTTTGAGATGTCTTGGTTGAGAAAGATTGGCTCTGAGAATGCTGCTAAAGAGAAGATGGATTTTTTCTCTGAACAGATTGGCTTAATAGAGAAGACTCTACACCATTATCATCTTTAATTCTAATCAGTCTTTTGTAAGACGTCAATGATAATGAACTAATTGGACAAACAGCGTTTTATTTTATGAAATATCATTCATTAATTCAACCAATATTTATTGTGTATCTGCTATTGATAAGCACTGTGATACTCAATAACATTGGAACAACAAATGAAAGTAATTATACTATCACTTTCAAGTACATACTTCCTGTTGATCATCTCTAAATTTAAGCTAAGTACTGTACACGATTCAGATACCTTAGAAAAGAATTTCTTGCCAGAAAGAACAGCACAATCAAAAAGGTTTCATAAGATATTTGTGATGCCTCTCACAATATTCATGATTTTGGGAGATCCCAATAATCTCTGTATTGGAGACAAGGAGAAGAATTAACCAAATCCAATAGCTTCACGGGACTATACCTTGAATGCATGGTTGTTGTAGAAGCGGTCATCTACCTTAGTCCCCCATTCTGCTGGATCAAAGTTGGTTTCTAAATAACAAAAATATAATAATTTCAGACTTACTTTGAGTTCATTAAAGTAAATGTAGACTAGTAACGTAAAATGTTTTCTTTTTCAAATTATAGGTCCTTTACTGCCAGTCGAAAATTTTATTGACGTTGTACACAGCCTACTGCTGTAGATATAACCAGTGATT
The DNA here is from genome assembly GCF_949752795.1 of Hyperoodon ampullatus. Taxonomy (NCBI): domain Eukaryota; kingdom Metazoa; phylum Chordata; class Mammalia; order Artiodactyla; family Ziphiidae; genus Hyperoodon; species Hyperoodon ampullatus. Next base: position 90,668,199 of record NC_136920.1, read on the forward strand.
ATTAAATATATGATGATGAATTAAACATTAGATGAACCCTTGAGGATATTTAGAAAGGCAGTTAAAAAACCTAATTGCTGCTTTCAGAGTTTACAGTAAAATGGGAGAGACAGAGAACAAATGTTAATACTTAAATATAAGTACAGAAATTTATCATTATATAATTATGGAAACTTATTATGTATTAGCAAACATGGGGGAAAATGTAAAAAAAATAAATGTTAAACAGTAAGGAAGTTTGGAAAAGTGAAGGATGGGAGAAGTTTTTAAAAATTAGGTATATTATGCAGTCAGTTGACATAGAAGTATTTAAGCAGAATTTTTCTTTAACTTTTCATTATGAAGAATTTCAGACTTAGAAAGGAGAATAATAACAAATTTTCATGAGCACATTACTCAGATTCAACAATTATAATCTCATGATTGATCTTATTTTATTTGTAACTTCACTCACTTTCCTGCCCTTTCTTCTGATTATTTTCAAGCCAATCCCAGGCATCCTACTATCTTATCTACAAATACTTGCTTCAGTATGCGTCTCTAAGATATAAAGCCACAATACCATTATCACACCTAAAACTACTAACAATAATTCCTTAATATCATCAACTATCCAAATTTCTCCCATTGTCTAATATATTTTTGTTTATTTATTTTTTTACTGCTGATTTGTTCAAACCAGGACCCAAACAATGGGCACACACAGCCTTTTGTTATGTCTTTTAAATCTCTTATAATTGAAACCTCCCTACCTCCCACCCCACATTTTTTTCCTTGCAATTTATTTGTTGAGGAAATTGAGTCATTTTTCCTTTGGAGTTTTCCACAGTTTAGATATTTCTGATTTCATTCCCACTATGATTTTTTTTACCAAGTTCCTCTGCCTTTGAATTTCCTGTAGATTGCTAGTTAGATCTATAGGTCTTATCTGATTCAGGTTTGAGTTTTTTTTTTTCAAGAATACTTCATAAGTAGTGCGGTATAATTCTGCCAGGAGATATATAATATCTGGTTGTTTCTCTTTATACAATTTTTATGGGCCCATTGATGATGACTGCTTAGGTCATTTCTTTAGGGTTGCAAAATGGCAATGTTCTAATTTGATCATTACTTCTTTATTTCTGGAGGACTCAATAAAAAATACTTTCCCTGTTTGGTTACCCTGAAATACAGTTCTTACATAAAAGGCAGGTTAAAGGTATGATTCTTTTCCTTTATTTACCAGTTTTCAGATTAATCAGTTGGTTCCTTAGGATCCTCTCAATGAGATTTCTTGTTTTTTTTTTTTAGTAAATAATTATGAACTAATGAATATTTAACAAATTGAATGAATTTCAATCCACTGCATTTATTAATCTTCTTGATGCTCTAATTGTCCAAAATTGGCCAGTAGGAGCTTATCCAGGTGCTCAGATGTTCCTGAGTCCTTTGGAAACAACTCATAATCTTTGATAGTTTTCTTATTTTCTGGTATGGCAAGGTGTTGAGGCTCATCTTGTATATTTCCTGCCCAGTTTATGGGATTGGTTAGTTCTCCAAGAAGCTCTGGTTCCTGGAAGATGGTAGCTGGAGGCCAAAGTCTAGGGACTAGGTGCTCACTGGTACTGGGTTGGTCATTGTTTTGAGGCCTTTAAAAAATACAGAGAGCTAGAAAATATACTTTCACTTTTCAAAGAGAAAATATATCATGAAGTCTGATGATATTTTTCAATTCAAATTTAGAATGATGGGATTTTATTAACTTCTTTCATTTTTATATTTGTATGTCATTTTTCTTACACTAAAAATCCTATTCCTAATAACAGTAGGATAGTTACTTATTTGCTATGTTCTACAATATATAAAAAATTACAGAAAAACTGCACTATAATATTATTAAATGTTATTATTTTCAGTGATAACTGAAAACAATTTAAGATTTTTTTTTAAAACTTCATTTTGTTTTTAGGCTATATCCACCAGGAATGCACAAAGTACTGTGTTATAAAGTCTCTTGAAATAATTCTTTTTTGTGCGGTTATGTTACCCATTTAATACTAGTTAGGTTCATTTGTTTCACTTTGCTTCTAAATTTAGAAATTGCTTAACAATTTAAAATTTTAATTCTATTTTATAACTATGTGAAACATATATGATTTTGAATTTAAGATGTATTCAGACAAGTCTAGCTTCTATCCTGTTCCCTCTGCTCTCTGTTCCTTCTTCTGCTAGAGGTGAATGTTTTTTTGCTTTTTTTTTTTAGAGGTAAATGTTAATTTTTTAAAGATTTATTCTTCTATTTAAAAAATATAAATGAACGGTTATGTATTCATATCAACACCTCTTTGTTAGATAATTGGTAGTATACTAAAAACATTTTTTTCCACCTTACTTTTTTCACTTAATATATCTTGAGGGTCACTGCATAACATCATAGAGATCTTCCTTGTTCCATTTTTGTTTGTTTGTTTACAGCTATACATTAATCAGTAGTGTAGATGTACTCAAGTTATTCAAAAAATCCTCTATGATGAATATTTGGGTTGCTTCCTCAAGTAACAATAAATTGTAAAATGATTAAAAATGGAATGTTTATTTGCTTGTGACTATTTCTAGTCACCTTTACTACTCTGTTGGAATACTGTAATCAAAAGTAATGATGACAGCTTAAACAAAATGGTTGTTATAGTCAAGGTTTTTAATAGAAACTTATAGCTGTAATAATTCTCATTTTGACCAGTGGGTCAGGTCTTGATTGTCATGAACCTTCAAGGCTGGGAATTTGGAAATTTTATTTATGGAAGTGAAGAAACTCTGCTTTGGCTCTCACCCAAAGAGTCACTGTTGGCAGGAATCTTAGTCTCTGGACAGGATGGGACCTTGGAAATATAGAAAAAGAATATAAATTACCTTCCCAAGCTGGAAGTTCACTTTTCAAAGCAGTTTTTCTCTGTACCTTTATTGAGGAACAGTTTCATATACCCCTGTGAATACCAACTTATTGAATCTAAGGAGTATAGAATTATTTTTTTACAACACTTAATAATACTTTCAAGTAAAAAGAGTCAAAATGTAAAGAAAACCATAAACTCTCCTCCCAGGAAGAATAGACAGTCAACCGCCTGTGAGGCATAGGAACAGCATGCTGGAAAACAGACAGCTAGAGTGGGTGCTCTCCTGAGGTCCCCTTCCACCCCACGTGTCCCTGAGAAATACAAAGAAGAAGGTCTGAGTGATAAACAGTAATCTTCAATAATGTGAATTAAGAGAGCCTGTCAAAAAGGCACATGCTGTTTCAAATAGCAAGAACTGTTAGTTGAAGATACCTGCCCCATAAAGGCTTTCTGTGGAATAGAAATGGTCTTAAGCAGGTCTCACCATAATCAAATGCTTAGTCTCTTATTTTTTTAAAAATTCCGATTTTAAAAAAGCTTACTCTCTCTTTTCTCTAGAAGATTATCAAAATATGCTGCTGCAAAAGCTGGTATATTGTCTGGTTGCTCCCTCAGAATCTCGCGTGTGAGCCCTTCAAGAAGATTCCGAAATCCTTGTGGAATTCGGTAGTGGGTGCTGGAGAATGGAATCGACATCTCCTTGGGAAGAACTGCCTATTGTACCTAGAGATTCATTAAAGAATACTGTCTTTAAATTTGTCTGATTTTACTTATATAATCACAACTATGACAACAAATTACTTCTGAGACTCCAAATTTCTGGACTTCAATCCTTTTTTTCCCCAACACAGCCCAAGTCCATCCATTTCTTCCAAAGAGTTTTGAATTTTTCCATTATTAGAATATTAAAAATATTTAATAGGTGAAATTACTTTTTAAAAATTACAAAAATCAGAGATTTTCACTGTAATACAAAGTACTTTTTCCTCTCCCTCCCTCTTTGTCTTTAAAATGGCAATTTTTCCTATCCCACAGGAATTTAGAGAGAATGATTGTTAAAAATTCATCTTAAATTGCCGAAAAGACCCTGTTTAAGGTCTAAAATTAAAAAAAGAGAGAAAAAAACCTAGTCCTTGTTATAGAAATTAATTTGTCGAGTGAATAAGTTTCACACTTAGTCGTTCCCTTAGCTTCCACTTCTGAAGCATGACCTACAATGCCTCTTTGAAGCATCTATATACTCTGGAAGGGGCAGTGGGGGCAGAGCGGCTGGGGGCAAGGTCATGATTCTGCAGTTCCAGCCTGCAAAGTTTGGGGATGCTTACATTTTCTGGTTTTGTCTCGACCCGGTCTTCTCTTCCTGTCTTGGAATACAAGGGTCAGATAAGGATAGCTGCTAAGCAGCGGGTTGGGCTACTGAGTCTGCAAACAACACTCAGGGACCTGGCCTGTTTGTGAGAGTGTCAATGCCGAATAAGGCCGGAAGCCGTGGTAGGGGTCTAGGTGGGGGACTAGTCGGTTTAATGAGGCCGAATCTATAGAGTTTTTCCTTCCTTTTTTGAGGGAACAGGGAATGAGGCATTGAGTCATTCTAGGGTTGTGAAAAGGAAAAGACTCTGAACTAACGTGGGGAGTGGAGGGCGGTCGGAGGGGGAACACAGGTCTAGTCGGGGGCGGCACGGCGAGGATCTGGGATTTCGGACTTGCTGCTTGGCTCCCAGTCTGCCGAAGGCTTCCCGAAATGCGGCGGGGATCCTGAGAGAATATGAGAGGCGAAGGGAAAAGGCGAGGCCTCGATTTCGGAAAGGAAATGGGGTAAACCGCCTCACCTCTTAGGTCTCTCAGAGCTGGAGCCGATGGTTCAGGTTGTGTCTTCTTGTTGCCGGGAAACCGTGTTTTGTTGTTTTTTTTCCATTCAACTACGGCGGCCGAGGAGAGGCACGAGCCCTCCCGAAGGCCGCGGACAGCTTCGCGGACTGAAGGGCCTGGGAAGGGCGGAGTCAGGCCTTTTCCGCCTTGAGCAGGCCCCGCCCCCACGGCCCCGTCCATGATGGCGGCCCCGTCCCTGACGGCGTCCCCGCCCCGAGGCCTGCGCTAGGGTGAGGGCTCCTCACAAACATGGTCGCGCCGGGATTTCTGTTTGGGCTCGTGCTGCCGTTACTCCTGCGGGCCGACGCAAGTGCAGGTGAGGCGGCCGGGCTCGGCCCGACCCCTGCCCGTCCGTCAGCCTGCGCGGGCTCCGAGATCCCGCGTCCTCCGCAGGACCGCCCCCCCGCGCCCTTCTCTCTAGCTCCGGGAAGGAACCCCGGGTAGGAGCCGGGTTCCACCACCCAGGCCTCTGTTGCGGGTGTCCGCTGGGCAGGGGCCCCGGCATGTCCGCTTCCTCCACTCCCTTCCACCGCCCCTATGATGCAGCATGTGGGGCAGCGGGAGAGTTGGGTTTATCTAAGGAGGGGAGGCCCAAATGTGCCCAGACCGAGGCCCTCAGTGTCTGAATAATTGCAGGGGAGCTCGAAGGGGAGGGGGCGAAGCTAGTTAGATAATATTTGGAAACTGGTGACTGAGTCATCCAAAACATTTCAGTGCTGCCCCCTCAGTGGTGCCCCTGGGGAGGGTTTGCTTCAGGCTGGGTTGCTTGGGGGAATTAAATTTTCCTAGTTTAAGTGGTGATTAGGGCTAAGACATACAACCCCCTCACTAGCTCAGAGTATGGAAGACTCATCTTTGATTCCTGCTGCAGCTCGCAGACACTGGTGGTGGGATAATATGCATGGCATTGGGGAGGAGGATGACCCACTTTGACTATTGTCCAGCTCATATCGTGTCATTTGAATACCCCAGACTGGATGCTGGGTCACAGAAAAGAAATGAAAGTTGAGGTGGGAGAACAGAGTGCAGAAAAATGACTGCACTACCTAAGAACCTGCAAAGTACCCAGATGCAGACAAACTGCAGCCCCTAAGTGGTTTTTCAGCGTTTAACAAAAGTGTAAACTAGCAGCACTTTATATCATTTCCTGACTCATCCCCACTTAGTGACCTTTGAGTCCAGTATATGAGGTGGGGAGAAGGGAAAGAGGAGAATAGGGCCCTTATTCTATTAATTTTTTTGTTAAAGGCTGTTAACTTTAACATCACTATTTTATCTTTGCCTTTGGGTCATACTGTTACATCACCTTCATTAACAATGACTTTATTTTTTAATTTATTAATGCTCTAAATTTTCTTCCCTTATTTGGTTGCATATCCTGACTTCTTTCCTTCAAATCATTCCCCCTGTGCTCATGTTTATCACGTAATAGTTGAAATGTGCAAACATGTATGTAGCAATGATAAAATGAACACCCAGAGGCGCTTCACCCAACTTAAGAACTAGAACGTTGCCAGTTTTATTGAGATTCCATGGGTATTCCTCCCTAGTGCATCCACCAGTTCCTCACCAGAGGTAACCACTGTCCTAATTTTGTCAGTCTACTTTTAACTTCCCAAAACACTAATTCCTGTTTTTCTACTCCAACACCCAAAGAAAACATTGAAGACCTAAAAAAAAAAAAATCAAATGTTGTGTCTTTTATTTGAAAAAAACAATTACCAGGCCCACCTCATTTCTTGTTCTCCTGTTTGGTCCATTGCTCAATTCCTTGGTAATGTTCCACTGTCTATTCTTATCAGCTTGGAATGTGAGCTTTATAAGAACAGGGAATATGACTTGTCTTTGATTTACCACCAGTATCTAACTGTGGCACAGTGGAAATTGCAGTGACTTTGGAATCAGGTGGCTTGATTTCTTGTCCTGTCTTAAACTACCTATGTGATTTGAGGCCAAAGAAGTTTAACATCTGTACTGTGTTTAGCTTTCTGCCTGACACAGTTACTCTTCCCAGGAGAATGTAAGCTCCCTGCTGGCAAGGATTTTTGCCTGCTTTTTTTTTTTCTTTCTTTCCCTGTTACATCCTCAATGCTTAAAATCGTGCCTGGCACACAGTAGGCATCTTTAAGTATTTGTTGAATGAATTAATGTGCAAACTATTTAAAAAAATTACCTAATCTACTTGGGTCTCAGTTTGTTGATCAGTAAATAACGTGATTATACCCCAGGGTGTAAAAGATTCTTTCCACCGCTAAAATTCTTTAACTCAGAATAGGGCCATGCACAAAGAGGTTCAGTGAATGTGTGTTGTCGAAAACAGAGTGACTGGGAAAAGTATTTTCCCCAACATTTGAGAAGGTGGCTGCACACCTCCAGAGCCCCTTATTCGCCTGGGCTCATGCCTGCGGCAGCCAGTTTTCTTCAATCCCTTCCTCACCCCATGCTCTTTCTGCTCAGCTCTTAGGCCTTTGGTTTTCAGGTTTTGTTCCATATAAAACACTTACCCAAGACAAGGCCTTCCCACACATGCGCCTCTTCCCTTCCCTCCAACGTGCTTATGCAATTCTGGGCTGTTGTAGTCTCTTCTTATAGCGTTTTGCTCCTGGTAGCTGTGCATCTCCAGCCCAGTGGGTCTTCTGGATGATCTTTGATTGTCATGTAGGTTTTATGATGGAACAAACTCCTAAGAGAGAGCTGAGGATGTCTAGGGACTGGGTTGTTATTCGAAGTGCAGGAAAAATAGGCCACCAAGTCTGTGTAGGAGACCCCATTAGCTGTGCTGCCCTGTTAAGTATAGCCTAAGGGGCTGTCATCATTGTAGCTTCCAGGGGGGAAAATGTCAACTTTGTTAGTTCTGATTCTCTTTCCTGCCAATCATTTTTGTTTAAAACCCTTTTTAAAAATCTTTTTTGTTAATTATTTTCTTCTAGGGAGTTTTGTCTGTTTTGTTCAGACAAATTGGGATGTAACTTAAAAAAGTTTTTTTTCCCCCTTACGAAGTTTTGATGAGGAACCCACTGAGATAATTTGGATAGATGCTTGTTATTAATAAAATACTTCGATATAGGCTGGATGTTAAAAATAGGAATGATATCGTTAAAGTGAATTCTTATTCAGTCTTGTTAGTGACTGTCTAGAATAGAATCCACGGTTTCAAGTGCTCGTTCTCTTTTTGTATAATTTAGCTTGTGAAATGGGCGAATTGCAACAAAAGACCTTTTGTTCAGACACTTTGACCTTCTGTCTCTCACTGACGTTATTTTTTGCATCTTAATTTATCTGAATTTACCTTAGAAGGAAGCAGACTTGTTGCAGATATTCATAAATGTTTATTTAGAATTTTCAGTGGGTTGTCAAAAAACACGATACGGAGAATTATTGAGGGAAATTGACACTGAGAGGATGGAAAAGGGGAGATAGAGTGGGGAAAAAGTTTAGAAAAGGCTGTGTTGAAGAGAGGCAGCCTTCTTTATTCCCAGCTATGAGGAGCGGGAGTGGTAATGGGAAGGAGGGAAAGGAAGTGGTTTATTTTTCTCATAAATACCATCTGTGAGGTGCATAAAAAGAGCATTTTGGTGATTTTGGGAGGAGGGAGTCAAGCGTTTGGGCCAAGACTGAGAGCAAAGGAAGATGAAGAGCTTTGAAGGGGAGGAGGCTTGTGGTAAATGGGTTGCCCTAGGCTTTTTGAGTTTTCCTTATTGGTCATCTTGTACTGTGATGCATATTGCTGGAAACTGTTCTTGTTATGTTGCTTAGCTAATTAGGAGGAATAAGCTCTCATTTTAGAAAATTAAAAGGACTGGTTATCTTCAAATTCTCATGTATTAAGACTGTATGTTCCTTGCCATTTAACCAGATTCAATCTGGTGATGAATCTCTCCAACGATGCTCTCCTAAGTGTTTGCTAAATTTTTTAGATGTTGGTTTTCGCTTTGCCTCCTACATCGATAATTACATGGTGCTGCAGAAGGAGCCTGCAGGGGCAGTGATTTGGGGCTATGGAGTATCCGGAGCCACAGTGACAGTGACTCTGTCCCGAGATCAGGAAACCATCATGAAGAAAGTGACCAGTGTGAAAGGTAAGACAGGCCATCCTCCGCTCAGCTTTTGTCTTCTTCTGCCACCTGCTGGATGATCTGAAAATGAATGCTAATAGTCTAGCTCAGGTTATCCATCCATCATCCATCGATCCATCGATCCATCCATCCATAAAAGTTCTCTGAGTATTTACCATGTACACTGAGGATGCAAAGAAAAATAAGACCAAGTCAAAGTCCCTGTCCTCAAGGAGCTCATGGAATAATGGGAATAGACACCAAGCCATGTAGTGCAGTGTGATAGGTGCTCTGGTGGAGGTGGATATGGGGTATCATGGGATACAGAAGAGAAACATCTAACTCAGATTGAATGGTAAGGGAAGGTTTCCACTGAAGGTGACATTTGAACTGAATCATATATAAAAGAGAGGTAGTATTGAGGAGGGGTTAAGAACCTAGGCTCTGGAACTCACCATCCCCATTCAGACCCTGACTGTCGCTTAATGGCTATATAACCTTGGACATGTAATTTAACATCTCTGTGTCACAATTTCTTTATTTGTATAGCAGTGATAATATTTAGGATTATTGTGAGGGTTAAATGAATTAACATATCTAACGTGCTTAAAACGGTGCCTGGCACACAAAAAGTACTGAAGAAGGGTTAGCTGTTGTTAGTTTTGTTACTATTATTATTATAATATTTAGTCAGTCACTCAAATATTTACTGAGTGCCTACTAAGTGCCAGATACCGTGCCAGGTACTGATTATGCAGTGATGAGCAAAACAGATGTGGTCTCTCCCCTAATGAAGCTTATGGACTTGAGGAGAGACAGAAAAATAAGAAGCAATTACAGTTAAGTGTAGTAAGTGCCACAGTTGGGAAGTATAGAGTGCTATGGGAGTGCTTAAGAGGGAAAATTAACTTAGTCTAAGGCTTATTTTGAAAGGTGAGCAGGGCGAGCCAGGTAGAGGGAATAGCCTGGGCAAAGGCATGGAGGCGTGAGTGAGCCTGGGTCACTGGAGGAATGACAGGCAGGTTGGTTTGTCTGGACCACTGGGGTGTGTGACCGGTGGTGGATGGCAGGCAGGAGATAAGGTTGGAAACGTAGGGAGGCTAGTTTGTCGTTGCTATGGAGCATACACCGTACTTTGGATAGATGGATTTTAAGCAGCAAAATAACACTGTCCAATCTGTGTTTTAGAAAGATTACTCTGGCACCACTGTGGAAGAAGGATAGGAGATGCATGAAACTAGAGGCGGTGGGACCTGTTAGCAGGCTGTTATGATATTTAGGCAATAGACATTGAAGGCTTGACCCCAAATAGTGGCTAATTCTCAAATAGGTGAGAATTAGCAATTAGCAGGCTTCACCGAGCAGAGACGTCCTAAAAGGAGTCTCTGTCTAGAAGAGATAAAGATGTAAAAAAAAAAAAAAAAAAAAAAGAGAGAGAGAGAGAGATGTATAAGAGAGCGTGGGGAGGAGTTCAGAGTTACTGGATGCAGGAAGGTGTGTTCAGGGCTGGGTCAAGTGGAGACCTGGTTGTGTCTTAGTTAGAGGTAACTAGGGAGCTATGGGATGTTGAGGTGAGAGTCAGGTGAGGAGGTTTCTCTGGGGGGGTGGAGTTAATGTGGAGGCTGGTGGTTTGACAGGGACTTGAATATATATGTGACAGCGAAGCTTGTGGAAATTTTATTGGCCCCTGAAAACAAGGATTACCTGATTCGTTTTGTCAATATACGGGACTGATACCCAATCCAGAGCGATCCAGATGCTGGTGCAGACTTTTAATAATTCATTTCCATTCAGCAAACATTAAGAACTACTAAGTACCAGGCATAGATGCAAGGTAAGTGCTTCTAGTTCTTGGGTTTTAAGACTTTTTAAGGTAAGAAGCTTATTGGGTGAAATGCAGAGACCTGAAAGGGAAACTTAAGCTGATTGAGAAGTTGTTCTCTGTTAGATTTAAATGCTATTGGCGACTTGTAGGATGCACCGAAAATGAAGAATTCAGGAGACTAGCAGTGCTTTCTTTTTGTGTTGTGTCTATCTCAGAAATGAGCAGTACGGAGTACAGATAGTGGTACTCTCAGTAAAAAGACATTGATTTAGAGATCTAAATAATTGATGTAATTGTTTAAAAACAATAAATAGGATTTCCTTAGTGCTAAAAAATAGCATTACCAGTAAATATTTAGGAGACAGAGACCGTATAGTGTCGTAGAAATAGAGAAAGCACATAATACATAGCATTTCAGTTTTTAAAAATGTTCTTATGCATTATTTTTAGTTTATTCCCTTTCATGGCTGTTGCAGGGCCAATAGTTGGAGTGTCCAGAGACGAGACAAAAGGGTAGGTGGTGACGAGAAGGAATAAAAGGTAATAATTAGGGGATGAGCCCCTCTTATTTTGAGTTCAATTCTATAAACATCAACCGGAGGCTTATTATGTATAAAACACTGAGCTAGCAAGCCTAGAAAATACAAGGAAGAATGTGCCCACCCTCCAAGAACTCACTGTCTCATGCTGTCCTTTCACATTTAGCAATTTAGGTTCAAGTAATGCTTCAGTTGCTTCACTGCAAAGTGATGCTTCGTTTGGAGTTAAAATATCCAGCAGCAACTTAAGGGAGCCAAGTGATTCGTGGACTCTTGAGGTAATTTTACAGGAAAAGAGATTGTTATTGGTGGGGTGGCGGGTAGATCTATTTGTTAGGCTCTCCATGCTGGCTTGGGAGAGAAGAAAGGCACTGTGGTTTATACAGATCCACAAACCTACTTCAGTGGACAGCATGCTCTGTCCTGCCCATGAAGCAAAATGGATAAAATGTTATTTGGAATAAAAGAGATAGACATGTAAGAAATTTCACAGGACAGCAAAGAAAATGTTTCTCAAAGGAGATACTATAGGGCATATTGAAGGGTTGACTTCTATTTAAATTTTGATGATGACTCTGGGACTTTCAGCCAGACTCTCTGTCTCTGTTAATATTTAACTTATTACCTATAATCCCCTAGGTGCCCACAGCAAAGTGGAATTTAACAATGTAAAGGTTTTTGTCCAGCAGACTGACACTTAAGCATTGGGAAAATTAAAACCTGAGGGATGACTTGGAATATGGTCAGGTTCTGGGCCTGTTCAAGCCATGTTGTCAAGTGATGCATGATGATTCTCTCAGACACAAGGAGTAAAATTGGGGCAAATAGTCTATATCCTCTCACTTTGACACACATGGGGGATGCATATGTAGGTGATAAACTGAAGGTGTATCTGTCTGAATTTGTCATGATTGAGGCAAATAGAAAATACAAAAGGCCTAAACCTCTTACCAAATTAAAAATCTCCTGGTTGCAGTGTTAGCGCACGTGCTAGTTTTCTATGCCACATAATAAGTTACCACAAACATAGGTGCTTAAAACAACACACTTTTACTATCTCACAATTTCTGTAGATCTGAAGCCTGACCATCATTTATCTGGGTTCTCAGAGTTTCAGAAGGCTGAAATCAAGGTGTTGGCTGGGCTACATTCTCATCCAGAGGCTCGACTAGGGAATGATTCGCTTCCAAGCGCCCTTAGATTGCTTGCAGATTCATTTCCTTGTGCCTGTAGAATTCATAGCATCATTTCTGCTGCTTCAAATCTCTGACTGCTAGACCCTATTTAAAGGGCTCACCTTATTTAGGTCAGGCCCACCCAGGATAATCTCCCTTTGGATTAATTTAAAGTCAACTGATTAGGGATTTTAATTATATCTGCAAGACCCCTTCATCTTTTCCATGTAATGTAACTTAATCATGAGAATGGCATCTTATCCCGTTTGCCATTTTCTGTTGATTGGAAGCAAATCATATATTCTGCCTGCACTTGAGGGGAGGGACTATACAAGGGTGTGACTAACTGGGGGTCACCTTAGGGTGTGTCTGCCATAGCAAGCTATAGTTTAAGTAACTTGCATCAACAGTTTTATTGATAGAAAAATAGTTAAGCTTTTTTTTCTTTTACATTTATATTTGGTGGTGGTGGAGTTGAACTTTATACAGAATAATGCAGGTCAGGCAGGGGCGGTTTGGGCAGTAAGGCCTTCTTTAGCTCCAGGTCACTTCCACAAACCAGTGGACCCGTTTGCAGCTGGTGAAGTGCCAGGCTTCTGTGGGGGAAGAGGTGATTAGGGCTGCTTCTAGCTCTAGGTTTTCCCTCTTGGGAAGGGAAAGGTTGTGGGATAATTTTCCTTTTTCTCTTCTTGGTTTCTGAGATTTGGCACAATAATCTGAAAAACAATTAACATCTGATGTGAATAGCAAAGAGAAAAAATAGCAAGATGCACATCGTGACTAATCATGTCTTTAGACAAATTCTTTTGATTTTTTGGCTTTGATTGTTTATTATTCCCATTTTGAGGTGGGGTTGGTCAGGGAGATGGAGAGAACATGGAGAGAGTTCTTTACTTATGCTCTTGGCTGGAAGAGGAAGAGAAGAGGGACAGTGAGAAATAGGCCACTAAATACGCTAACCATTGGGCCGGAAAACACAAAGCCCCAGTCAATTTGCGTGGCTTTCTTGTCAGTATAACCCAGGAGGACTGGGGTTTACTCTCTGCCATTTACTTGATGGAGTGTCTGGCACTTGGTAAACGCTCTCAGTAGCTGTACAATGAAGGAAGGGCATGAATCTTCCTAGATACAAGAAGAAAGAACGGGAGGAAGCAGAGGTTTGAATGCAACCAAAATGAGCATTTACAGAAACCTGAGCCCGGATTGGTAAGAGATGTCACAAGATAGCAAGTGATTGGGGCCCAGAGGAAGGAACCAGAGCAACTGTTGCTCAGAAGGCCCATCAAGCTCAGCAAAAGCCAGCTGGATGGTGAACTTTAACTCTTTGTGGTTTGTCACTCAATTTTTAAAAAAATATTTATTTATTTATTTATCTATGTATGTATGTATGTCTGGCTGCATTGGGTCTTTGTTGCTGCACGCAGGCTTTCTCTAGTTGTGGTGAGCGGGGGCTACTCTTTGTTGCGGTGCACAGGCTTCTCATTGCGGTGGCTTTTCTTGTTGTGGAGCACGGGCTCTAGGCACACACGCTTCAGTAGTTGTAGCACGCAGGCTCAGTAGTTGTGGCTCGAGGGCTCTAGAGCGTAGGCTCAGTAGTTGTGGTGCACGGGCTTAGTTGCTCCGCGGCATGTGGGATCTTCCTGGACCAGGGCTCGAACCCGTGTCCCCTGCATGGGCAGGCGGATTCTTAACCACTGCACCACCAGGGAAGCCCCGTCACTCAATTTTATTGCTTGGACTCAACCTAATGGACTTGGTGGGTCAACACAGTTTCTGAAATCTATAACTGGACTTCACTGGCCTGTGGTCAGCTCCACTTTCACCAGCCGGTCCTTAACGGACAGGCCAAGGCCTAATCAGTTCTCCTTGTGAAATGTCCCACCCTTGCCTTGAGTCTAAGAAAACAGTCTTCACAAGGGTCGCTCTCCTTTGTATATATAGATACTTACATGGCAGTAAATCCACATTGTTTTATACAAATCATTTCTGAGTTAATTTGACCATTAATAACCCCTCTGTAGTGGAGCTGGTTTCCCCTGCCTTGCGTGGCAGTTAACTTTACTTAACACTCATTCTTGTGTCAGAGTTTTTCTCTTATGAAGTGGGAGAGGAAAAGAGCTAGAAACTAAAAGAACTCGAGGACTAGAACAGAAGGAAGTTCTCCAAGGTCTTTGTGGAAGTCGAGCCGTTTCCTGTGGGGGAGCAGTCCTGGGGAACAAGGCTCAGATCTCGATGCCTAGTTCTCTTCAGACGCTTTAGTCTCTAGAGGGAGCTCATCCTCCGGGTGTAGGATGGTGTTGCCCTGTTTTGCCCCAACATCCGCCCCCCTTTCCTTCTTTGTCTTTTTATTGCTGGGCAGCAAAGCTTTTCAGAAGCTCTGGTGAAGGCGCTTTTCCACACCAGCCATATTGCCTGGATGGAGACTAAATGTAAATACCTAATTAACAGCAGTGACTAGGAATAGCTTGCACTGTAGTAGAAGGCTCAAAAATAGTCCTGTCCTGGGTTTTCTAGGGATTGACCTCATCATCACAAATGAGTAATGTTGGTGGCAGGAGGACAGAGCTCCAGTAAGCAGCGTCAGTGCAAGAAGTCTGGAAAGACATTGGCAAGGCTGCGGTTGGGACAGATTGGAGAGTCTGCCTGCTCAGACGAGAGAGCCATACGGAGCACATCACACCTGTGCGACACAATCTGTACTAGCTGCCCACTGTTTCCAAAACAGTGATTTTTCTGCTTTAGGTGAATTCTGCATTTAATATGTTGATGTCTGTGACTATTGGTGGTGTTAAAAGCAGTAGCGAACGTTTAGTCCTGGGCTTACTTGACCTCGCAGGGGTGGGAGTAGCAGGCTCAGTCAGTTGTGCTTCTGAGAGGAGCGACCTGTGCCCTTTCACTGATGCCTGAGGGTTTTGGATGTTTCCCACAGGACTCTGAGCAATCCTTTATGGTTTGAGCCTTTACCAATCTCCTGCCGTGAGGCTGGACTTCTCTTCTTAGCTGTTACTGACTAAGAGGAATTTAGCACAGTGTCTGGCACGAGTAGGCACTTGGCTAGTTTTTTTATAAATAATTTTTTCCGGTTGGTGTAATAACCTTAGGATGCCTCGTTTCCAGCTCCTGCGATTCTTTCCCTTTGAATTTACATTGATCCGATGGACACAAATTATAAATCAGTCCATATTCTTCAGCATTATGGCAAGAATATTTATTTTTTAAATAAATCTCTTTTCTTAAAAATTTATTTATTTTATTTATTTATTTTTGGCTGCGTTGGGTCTTCGTTGCTGCGTGTGGGCTTTCTCTAGTTGTGGCGAGCAGGGGCTACTCTTGTTGCGGTGCGCGGGCTTCTCATTGTGGTGGCTTCTTGTTGTGGAGCACGGGCTCTAGGGCGCATGGGCTTCAGTAGTTGTGGCTCGCAGGCTCAGCAGTTGTGGCTCGCAGGCTCTAGAGTGCAGGCTCAGTAGTTGTGGTGCACGGGCTTAGTTGCTCCGCAGCATGTGTTATCTTCCCGGACCAGGGCTCGAACCCGTGTTTCCTGCATTGGCAGGCGGATTCTTAACCACTGCGCCACCAGGGAAGTCCAAGAATATTTATTTTAAAACAATCATCTCTCTATTTTGTCTATTTTCTCCCTCTCGTTTCTTCAACTTTGTTCCTGTTGTTTGGTTCTCCTAGGCATAGTTTTGCCACTTGGAAGATATTTTTCTTAAGTTTCCGAGTATGATGTTGGCAGCGGTGGTGGTGTGCGTGGGTGAGAGGTGGGAAGGTGGTAGGGGGGTGGTTCCTAAGGAATATGCCATGAATTTCTGAAATAGGGTCTTGGATAGCTTTTCATCTCCCAAACTGTGTTCACAAACCTTAAGTCTGGTAGATAACTCTGTGAAAATAATTAATTGGGCAAGCCTTAATATCGTCTTCAAAGAGAGATTAATTTATGTGCCTCCTACTACTTCTTTATGTGTCACCTGTTTAACTGTTGATAGGAGAGCCCAGAACCACTGGTGGTATTTATCCCTGAGAGCAACAGGGGGAGGAGTTGGGGGGTTGATGACAAGGATGATACCATCAAGTCAGTTTCAGATGATAAGTGATTTTCTCTAACCTGTGCTCACATTTGATTGGATACTTACAAGTTAGTTTGGGGCACTGGGTAAATCTGTTAGATTAGGATTATGTTAATATTGATAGTTGGATGGTACAGGAAGAATTTCTATTTTATGTTTTTGTATTAAACTCCCTTGAATTTTAATCTCTGTGTATTTTTGTCTGTCCTCGTTTAGGATTATAACTGGGTGATTTATTTTTCTTGTAAATGCTTTGATTAAAAGTAAGGAGGGATTGGTACAGATTAAAGATAGCTACACTGCTGCTTTTGTTATTTCTGTTGACCTGTCTGAAATTTGGCCAATCTTCAGAGCTTTGAATCCAGTTCATCACAGAAGCTGGGAATTGTCACAAATGAGCCTGATGCATGATAGGATTGGGTTTTAATTTCACTTTAGTTGATTGATTGATTAATTCTTGGAGCCTTATTATTATTTCAGCACACTCTAATAGCTGGATGGTGGTACTGGATCCTGTGAAGCCTGGTGGACCTTATGAATTGATGGCACAGCAGATTCTTGGGAGGAAGAACTTCACCCTGAGAATTCATGATGTCTTATTTGGAGATGTCTGGCTTTGCAGTGGGCAAAGTAACATGCAAATGACTGTTTCACAGGTAATTTGCAGAGTCTCAGTGTTAATAATGTTGATACAGAGAAGAGAAAGGAGGAAGAGGAAAGGGGCAAGGAGGAGAAGGAGGTAGAAGCCTTCTTTTTCTACCGTGTGCCAAGATCTGTTCTAAGTGCTTTCTTTGCATGTGTTAATTAATTCGATTAACAACTTTATGCGGTAAGTACTTATATGATATTCCTGTCTCACAGATGAGGAAACTGGCCCATCTGAGGTTAAGTTCCCTGCCTAAGGTCACAGTGTAATTGTGGAGCCAGGATATGAATGCGACCCCAGAGCCTGCTTTCTTAGTCACGGCTAGTGTGTCAGTGTGTGGGGCACTATTTTCTCACCTTCCTGGGCTAAAGGCAGAAGCTAGAGAGTATCTGATGGTAATGGAGATTTCATATCAAATTGAAGGCAAAGTAGATTACTCTTCTTTTTGATTGGTCTTAGAAGATGAGCTTCTGGAGAGAGCCTAGGGAATCAAAACAATTAGATTTTGTTTGGATGCTGGGCAGCTAACATACTCTGTCTTTTGTTGTCCTGGAGATTTAAAAATTGAGAGCGAATGTTGGCTTTGCCTCTTACTAGTTGTATGGCTTGGAGCAAATCACTTGGTGTTTGTGAAACTTTGTAAAACGTGCTTTTAAAAAATTGTGGTTAAAATGAATATAACATAATATGTATCATTGTTGGTAAGTGTACAATTCAGTGGCATTAAATATATTCACAGTGCTGTGTGTACCCATCACCACTATCTATCCTCAAAACTTTTTCATCATCCCCAATGTATACTCTGTACCCATTAAACAATAAATCCCCCCTTCCCCTTCCTCCTGCCTCCTGGTAACCTCTATTCTGCTTTCTCTCTATGAATTTGCCTCTTCTAGGTACCTCATGTAAGTGGAACCCTACAATACTTGTTCTTCCTTGTCTGACTTATCTTGCTAAGGATCATGCTTTCAAGGTCCATCCATGTAGCATATATCAAACTTTTATCCCTTTTTATGGTTGAATTGTATTCCATTGTATATGCCACATTTTGCTTATCCATTCATTTATTGATGAACACCTGGGTTGTTTCCACCTTTTGGCTATTGTGAGTAATGCTGCTATGAACATTGATGTACAGATATCTGTTCCAGTTCCTGCTTTCAGTTCTTTTGGATATATGCCTATGAGTGGAATTGCTGGGTTAGTTCTATATTTAACTTTTGAGGAACCACCAAACCATTTCCACAATGGCTGTACCATTTTACATTCCTACCAGCACTATACAAAGTTTCTAATTTCACTGTATTCTAACACATGTTACTTTCCATTTTCTTGATTATAGCCACACTAGTAGGTGTGCAGTGGTATCTTAATGTGGTTTTGATTTGCATTCTCTAATGACTAGTGATGTTGAGTATTATCTCATGTATTTATTGGCCATTTGTATGTCTTATTTGGAAAATTGTTTACTTAGGCCCTTTGCCCATTTTTGAATTGGGTTGCTTGTTGTTAAATTGTAGGACTTATTTGTATCTTCTAGGTATTAATCACTTGTCAGATACACGATCTGTAAATATTTTGTCTCATTCTTAGTTTGTCATTTCACTTTTTTGAGAGTGTCCCTTGATACATAAAAGTTTTTAATTTTTATGAAGTTCAGTTTATCTGTTTTTTCTTTTGTTGTCTATGCTTTTAGTATCATCTTCTTGAAATTGTTGCCAAGTCCAATGACATGAAGATTTTCCCAATGTTTCTTCTAAGAGTTTTTTGGTTTTATCTCTTAAGTTTAGGTCTTTGATCCGTTTTAATCACTTTTTTGTATATAGTGCAAGGTGAGGGTCTAACTTCATTCTTTTGCATGTGGATATCCAGTTCTCCCAGCATCAATTGTTGAAAACACTGTCCTTCCTCTATTGAATGGTCTTGGCACTTTTTTCAAAAATCCATTGGCCATATATATGAGGGTTTATTTCTCAGCTTTCTAGTCTATTCCATTGGTCTATATGTCTCTTCTTATGGCAGTACCGTACTGTTTTAATTACTGTAGCTTTGTAGTAGGTTTCAAAGTTGAGACATGTGAGTGCTCCAACTTTATTCTTCTTTTTCAAGATTGTTTTGGCTATTCAAGATCCCTTGTAATTCCATATAAATGTGAGGATATGATTTTCCATTTCTGCAAAAAAGGTTGTTGAAATTTTGATAGGTATTGTGTTGAATTTGTAGATTGCTTTGGGTAGTACTGACATTTTAACAATGTTAAGTCTTCCTATCCATGAACATAGAACGTCTTTCCATTAATTTAGATCTTCCTTATTTTTTTTTCAGTAATATTTTATAGTTTTTCAGTGTACAAGTCTTTTACCTACTTGGGTAGATTTATTCTGAAGTATTTTTCTTTTACATACTATTATAAATAGAACTTTCTTAATTTCCTTTTAGGATTGTTCATTGCTCATGTTTAGAAACGAATGATTTTTGCATTTTGATGTTGTACCCTGAAACTTTGCTGAATTTGTTTATTAGCTCTAGTAGCTTTCTTGTAGGTTCTTTGGGATTTTCTATGTATAGGAGTGTATTATCTGCAGTTAGAAATAGTTTTACCTTTTTTTTTTTTTGCAGTATGGATGCCTTTTATTTCTTTTATCTTGTGTAACAGCTCTGGCTAGAACTTCCAGTACAATGTTGAATAGCAGTGGTGAAAACAGACATCCTTGTCTTGTTTTGGTCTTAGGGAGAAAGCTTTCAGTCTTTCTATGATGTGACCTGTGGGTTTTTCATAAACGCCTTTTATCATATTGAGAAAATTTCCCTCTATTCCTACTTGTCTTAGAGTTTTTATCATGAAAGTTTGTTGAATTTTGTTAAATCTCTGAGGCTTAGTTTTAATGACTATACTACAACTATATCTGACCTAACTAACAGAGCCATTATGAAGATAAAACTATTTTGTTTGTCTCTAAAAGGCCCTTATAAATTGAAAAGTGATGTCATTAAATATAAGATGTCATTATTTTAAAAGCTTTTTATTGTAAAACATCAAACACACACAAAAGTTAAGAGACTTATAAAGACCTATATATCCATCACCTAGATTGACAGTTGTAAGTATTTTGCCATATTTGATTTATCTGTTTGTTGTTGTTATTGTTGAACCATCCCAAGGTAAGCCGCATGCAGACACCTTGATACTTCAGTTAGGGGTCATGTGTCAAACTGATATATATATTCATATATCAAATTAATATATATATATTTTTTTACACAGAAATAAGAGCCATTGATGACTCTTTTCGCTCAACTTTTTCATAGCCTAGGATTTCTTTTGTTAGTGTCAGTTTTTTTCTCTGTTTCAGTCATGGCCTTTGAAGATTAATTGTTCTTAAATTTTGAGAACTAGCATTTTTTCTCCCTTATTGCAGCTATAGAGAGACTTCACTGGGCTCTTGTTTACCCTGATAGAATGTCGGGAGGAAGAGCACTACATGAGCTCCCAGGTAGGGGATGGGGCATATACAGTACCCAGAGAATCAAGCGGGACAGAACACGGGGATGCCGACCTGCCAGTACGCTGTCAGTGATGAAACTCATCTTGAAGTGTTCCTGTCCCCATTGCTTTAGAGGATAGGGCCCCTCTGACACACGATGAGTGAGGTCTCTTAAGTAAAGCTGGATAAAATGGACATTGAAAGAGTTATCAAGGGAGAAAGTTTCTTAATTGTTAATTGGTATCCTAGCAAGACAACGGTGGTAGCACAAAAGCCTTGATGCTAAATGTCTTTAGCACTGAGATTTCTTTTTACAAAAACTCCACTTTCTAATTGAACACAAAAACAGTCTAGAATAAATAGAGTGGATTTCTAGGTACCGTGTGATGGGGTTATTGCTTTTGGGCCTCAGAATTGTCATTGCTTTGTTTGTTTAGTGGAAGCTATCTGATTTAAAAATAAAAGTAAGCAAGACCATTGCTGTTTCATTTATATTAGGATCAGGGCTGGACAGTAGCAAGTTCATAGACATATTTAAAGATTATCAGCTTAAAATATTGCTGAAAAATGAGTAAATATTTTTTACTCAGTATCAGACATCCAGAGAAGTTAGTGTGAGTTAAATTCTTTGGCACATTTGAAATTGGGATTAGTTTTCTTTGCTTGTCTGTATTTTTTGATTTTTCTATAATGAGCATGAAATAACTAGAATTTTTAAGAGCAAGTTAAAAAATCAAGAAATTGATATTCACCTGATATCTTAAATATCTATCAAAGGCTCAGTTTACAGTAAAGAGGCACATTATATAAATAAGAATCTTAGGAATAAATGATTTAATTTGCATTATTCATCAGAACTAATACATTTATATACTTTGATGTGTACTTTCATTTGTTTCCTTTAATAGGTTAAGGTCTTGAAAAGATTATGATCTTCCCTAGCTCTTTCTCTAAAACTCAATTCCTCCTCAAGTTGATTTTTATTTCCTTGCCTTTTTTCCATTATCTACTTCTCCATCTTTGAGATATATTTAAATTTGAGATTTAAAAATCTCTACAGCTGGACCATGATCTCAATTAATCTTTTTTAAAAAATTTATAAAATTGAGTCCTTGCACATACTTATGATTTCTTGTTTTGCTTCTATAGCTTCTACCCCTTATGCGTTCTTCCTTTTTTTTTTTCCTTTTTTTTAACCAATTAATAAATAATGCTCCTAAAAAGATTCTACTCTGGACATATCTACTTCCTTTCATTATTAGTTTTCTAATTTAAAAATCTAAATTCTTGCATTTATGTCTTCCTAACCAATATTTTACTTAGTCTTTCTTCCTGTCCTACTTAAGTATACAGAAACCTTTTGAATTTAAATGTTTATTAAACTGGACTTTAACTGGGCTCCCTTTTAACATAAGTGAATAGAAGCAAAATTGAAGTTTTATCTCTTGATAGAAAGCATGGTTTTATATAGAAGTGGGATTGCTGTTAACTCATTAAGGAAAACAGTATTTTCCTTAATGCTTTAATTACAGTTCTCTGTTTGCACAGAAAGGCATGGACCAGATCTATTTGTATCTGTACAGTCAGGTTTTCAGCCGCAGTCTGTGCCAGGGGATCTCATCCCATTTTCTGTCAAGCTTAATCAGATTTTGATTGTTAAGACAGAACACATTCTTTCTGCCTGGAATTTACTCTTAAGCATATTCTGCATTAAACTAGGGCTACAAGCTCTGAGATACAGGGAAATAGAAAAAAGATTCCATCTGAAAAAGACAAGTGCTAATTTTTTTATTTGTTTGTTTTAAATCACGCACTTAGTCTGCAAGACTGAATTTTAGGTGCTGACAGTACCGAAAGCCAAGTTTTCTAGTCTCTAAACACTCGGTAGAACTTTGTTTTTCATCAAAAGGATGCTTCACATGACTCCTCCTTGATTCTACTTGCTCCTTTCCCCCTGAAGACTCCCAGCACACATGCGCGTGTACACACATAGAGTCTCTTTCTCCTTCTCTCCCTCCTTGTGACTTTTCTGAGGAGATAAGATTTCCACTATAACCAACCACTCTTCACAGTCAAATGAGGGAAATGGCAGATTGTGTGCCCATCTTGTTGTTAGGGTAAAGTGGAATTTTAAAATCAAGTGTTATTTATAACACTGAGTGAGATGTTTATAAATGGAGGAAAGTCTAAATGTTCATCTGTCACCTCCTAAGTCAGGCTATGTCTTAAGACTGGGATATTTCTAGTTAGCTTGGAAGAAGATGGCCAACATTAGATAGAAAGCCCATTTTTCAATATCTCAGCAATCCCCACATTCCTGCTTTACAAATAGGGGAATTAAAATCCAGAAGAGAAGGGCTGGTGCCACATTACAATACCAGATTCATAGGAGTTGTGATGACTGGCTTATTTGTAGTTATTTTCTCAACTAAATCTGCTATATTGTACTGTGGTAGAAGGTAAAGTAACATACAGGATCCAAATTCTTTAAAGTTTCCCTGTGTCCTTCAGTGCATGCACTTGGTGCACATACACACACACATTCACACACATGCCTTGCTCCCCTGTGCAGACCTCATGCCAAGATTCTCTGAGGAAATAGATTCTTGTCGTTTCTTCATTAATTCAAGAATGTAGTATAAAGGTTACAAAATGAACACCAGTGAGCAGCTGCTTTGATGGTGAACTGCGGGTCCCCAGAGAGGTGGTAGGGCTCTCCCAGTCGCTGCAGGCTTAATGACTTCAAATACCTTGGTATTCATTTACATCCTCATTTCAATACTTGGTAGAAAAATAATTACACTGAGGTGTTTGATGAGATGAAATTTGATCTCAGCAGATGGAGTAAGGCTTCTCCTCTCATCAGCAGGGAAACCAAGTGTCATTTAAATGAAAATCTTCCTGAAACCTCTTTATTCCTAAGTTTGCTGCCAATATCCCCAAGGAAATCCTTCCATCAAAAAGGCTTGGTGATATTGGGACAGGGTACCAATTTCAGAAGTAATTGTCATCAGATGCAGCAAGAATTTCCCCCCACCCCCATTTTTGCTAACACTTTCTGTGGCTTTCGAGCTTTGGCTTGAAATAATACACAAATGTGAGTTTGAAAATGGAAGTTTTCCAGCCAATGCTTTGGATCCAGTTCTGTGTGCTGGTAACGATAGAGGAGGATGCCAACCACCCCCCCGCCCCGCTCCCCCCAGTTCTGTTGGCCTTGCAGTACTCTACAGTGTTAGCAGCGGGTCGAAAAGACAAGACTCATGTTCCCTGCGCTGCCCCCCGCCCCCCCAAACTAGCGTCTCATTGCGAGGAGGCACTGGAGTTCCCAGTCGGTGCAGAAGCTGGTGTGGGTGGAGAGAAGCAGTTTCATCCCGTTTCCATGGAAGCAACATACGATCCTTAGTGCTTGGTGCAGAACTGAATTTCAAGGGAGGCGACTTTTTACAGGTACTTGCTGCTGAAAAATAACTTCCCTGCCAAAATATACTGTGAGTGCATTAGTCTCTTCTTAGTCTTTAATGTTTATTTTATATGAAACTTGCCAGGGAAGATCCTGAACAAGCAGGTCTGGATTTCCTATGGAATTTTCCTGAGACCATGTGTGGAAGACCAGTAACCCTGACAGCCTAGAGCTGCCATTACCCAGGGAGCATTTCAGGCTGCGGCTCCCAGTGGGACCAAAAGAGCCATTTCTTTTGCATCTGGCCATCTTATTGGCCACAGCAGGCTCAGCGGCAAGTCAAAAGGCGATTCAAGGGGCAGTGCATTTCAATGAAATGCTCTATGGAGGCACTCTGGCTGCTCCTACGCTGCAGCAGCGAGGCCAGCTGTATTCTCTGTGGCAGGTGGGAGGGAAAGCCAGCTGCACACTCTGTGGCCAGCAGCCAGTGGAAAGCGGCCCAGCCTCCTGTGCCTCTGGCTGTGGCAGTCCTGTCTCAGCTGGAGCTCTTGTTCCCGGAGGCCAGTGATAACTGGCCTTCTGGAGGCTCCTGTTAGGCCTTTGTTTTGGAAAGACCAGACTGTCCAGGGGGATGGAGAGAAGACCAGAAAAAACAAACACTAATTAAAAAGCAAAACAATATATTTATGATACATTCTTTTTAAAATAAAGAGAAACATAACTACTGAAAAATCAGGATTGAAGGAGATAGCACTTACATGTAAGCCCAGAGAGGAATGGTGCTTCATAGGACTAACAATGAAACCAGTCGGTGTAGCACACATTCGTGTCCAGAGGAACCCTAAGCCAGTCCTGTCACTCTCTTGGCAACTGGTGAGGTTTCATAAAGTGCTTTGGAAAAAAGTGCTGTGTCTTTGGACGGACCCTTTTCTTTGTCTGGTTTCCTGGGACTGTTGTCAGCAATCACTCTGAACACCCCCTTTCACTCTGCCAGGCCTCCCGTGCTTTTCTTGGGTGATTTTCCAGGACTGAGATGAGAAGATAAGCATCTTGAGGCTGATTTCAGGATGTTTCAGGAGTTCAAAAATCGTTTCTCGGGTGTGTTTCTTTTGAATATACATCTCGAGTGGGCTATGGATTACATAAACTTACCTCCCCACGGCCTTTCTGGCTCCATTTAAGAAAAAAAAGTTAATGCTATGGCTTTATGTTAACAGCTACTTTTTCTGAATAGAAGTATTTTCGTTTCAAGATATCGGCCTTCTTTAGCCTAAACCCATCCACAGCTCTTCTCATCTAACACAGACTTGTCCTTGAGATCTCAGATTTCATTGTGTTCCCACCTTCTCTGGGGACATGATTTATCATGGTCTCTGTGGATCAAGGCGATCCGGACCAGCCCATCGTTGGTTTTGATTATTCATTTGGTTTTGGTCTCCTGAAGGCTCAGAAGGAGCTCGGAGGCTTGGCGGTGTTTACCAGCAGGCAGTAGCATCACTGACCATCCACTAGGTTGGTGTGAGAAATGACGTTCTTGCTTCTTTTCCAGATATTTAATGCCACAAACGAGCTGTCGAACACAGCTGCCTATCAGTCTGTCCACATCCTCTCCGTGTCTCTCAACCGGGCTCAGCAGGAGCTGGAGGACCTTGCCAAGGTTGATTTGCAGTGGTCCAAGCCCACCTTGGGTAAGTGATTGCCGGAACATGTGCCATCTCTTCTGTGAGGGGCTGGTGCCCTGCTTGCAATCTGTGATCGTGAATTTGGTTCTGATCTCTTTCATCCTTTTATTCATTTCTTACTGACACCTCCCCCATTCCTGATGGTACCTGTTTCATACATTTCTTCCCAAGACTCCACAGTGAATCTTGCCCCCTTGCTCTGAGGAGATGGCTCTTCCTCCATCTTCGTCGGTCCCATTGAGGCCACTCAGCACAAGCTCCGCCAGCATCTCTTCAGTGCCTGACGCTCTCTTCTCCTCTTCTCTTTCTTGCTTTGTTTCTGTGTCTGAACACAGCTGACTCTTTCCTTTCAGGCCTGCCTCTGATGCGGGCTCTTACCTTCTCCAGGGCCTTC
Source organism: Hyperoodon ampullatus (assembly GCF_949752795.1). Classification (NCBI taxonomy): domain Eukaryota; kingdom Metazoa; phylum Chordata; class Mammalia; order Artiodactyla; family Ziphiidae; genus Hyperoodon; species Hyperoodon ampullatus. The sequence goes on from NC_136920.1 coordinate 90,694,209, forward strand.
TCTTATCCCTCAGGCTCTGTCCTTTTACCCCACTGTCCAGTCTGCACGAAATCTTTAGTTCAGGCTGCTCTGCGTCAGGCTCTGATCTAGGCCCCAAGGGTGCAGCTGTGAAAGGGGCAGACACAGTCCCCGCCCTCAGAGCTCTGCTTTTCTTTTATTCTAACAAAACCAAGCGAAACAAAGCGTAACACACCCCCTTCTCCTGGTACTTCACCTCTCTCCTTTGCTCTGTTAAACCTTTTTAGATCACCTTTTCATTCTTTTCATTGCCTTCCAACGTGTTCACTCTTTAACCCTTTATAATCTGGCTTCTGCGTCCAGGTCAACAACCGCTTCCCCCAAGGTTACGGCTGTTCTTCTACAGTGCACTCTGGACACCCCTTAGCATCGGCCTTGCTGACTGCTGCTTTTGGAAGCTGCGCCTCCCTCTGAGCTTGCTTGGCGCTTCCTTTCCTTCCTTCTCCCTCTCTGTCCTCTCCCTGCCTGTTTCTTTGCTTTCTTCAGTCCCTTCCTCCAGACGTGGTCCCTTGTCCTCTTTCTGGTCTGTTTTCTCTTTCACCTGTACATGCTTTACCTTGGTAACCTCAATTGCTCCCACATTTTCAAGTATTAATTCATTCAGCCAATGTTTGGATGCCCACTATGAGCTAGGCGCTATTCTGAATGCTGGGGGTATAGCAGAGAATAAAGCAGGCAGGCACGCCTGGTCTCCTGGATGGAGCTTACAGTCTAGCGAGGGAATACAAAAAATGAATAATAAAATTTGTAAATTCTATACAAAGTATTGATACTATTCAGTATCACACTGTCAGAACTTTCCCTTTAAGAACTCAGAAACTGAATAGATTTGGGTAGATTTTTAATGAATCCTTTGGTCTGTGAACTCTTAATGCATGTCATCCAAAACTCAGGAATCAATTAGATTTGGATAAGGTATTATACCTTGCTGTCGGCTCCATTTCACTCTCTGAACTCAGAGACTCAAATTTTTGAGCATCAAGGGATAGGTTAGATGGTGGTGCTTGCTGAGACAGAAATAAGTACATAAAATACATCAGGGAAGGGGGCCAGTACTGCTGGGGCTGGGATGGGGTGGTGGTTTCCCACTTAGAGTGGCCACGGAGGTCCCAGCTGAGAAAGGCAGCATTTCTGTAATAACCTGACAGAGGTGAGGCCATGCAGGTGTGTGGGGAAGAGCCTAGTAGGTCAAGCCCCTCTCACATTTCCAGTCTGTGCAGCCTCTTCTACTGCCCTCATATCTCTGATTGCAGCTGGGAAGGGTCTCTGATTTTAAAGACTCCTGTGATTAGCTTGGCCCTATCTGGACCAAGCTAACTGTAGAGAGGAGGCAAACTGTACCCCAACCTGTACCCTTATCCTAACCTGTACCCTAACACTAACCCATACCCTAACCCGTACCCTAACACTAACCCATACCCTAACCCATACTCTAACCCTAACCCTTACCCTAACCCATAAAAACAAAACAAAACAAAACAAAACCTGTCCAGTTTTACGTGCCTTTGTACATACTGTTTCTTCTGCCTAGAATGCTAGCTCTACTTCCTGGACTCCTGTCTTTCAAGGCTGCCCGACCTCCCTCCCCTTCCTGCTTAACTACGTCTTCCCTCTACCTGCCCATCAGTGAGTCACCTTTATTCCAGCTGCCCACAGCTACCCAACACCAGCCAACAAACATTCACTGACTCTGCACTGGGTGCCAGACATGGAGAATATAGAAGTCCTGATGGTTTAGTGGGGTGAGGGAAACACCAGGCACAGAGTATGCCCGGAGAACAGGGAAGGAGGTCCGCCCTCACCTGGCATTTAATGGTCTGCCTTTCATTTCATATTCTTTCTCTTGCTGTTAAAACCCCTTAACACTTGTTTATACCTCTTAAAGCACTAAACCATATTTTGCCATCTTTTGTACTCAGCTGAATATTTGTCTTATTCTGTAGAATATAAGACCTCTGAGGAGAGGTTCCATGTCTCTCCATGTCCCTTTAATTACAGTACCCCTATCATCTAGAAGCGCCTGTCACCTGGCGGGTGCTCAATCCATTTTAACTGATTTGAAACTGATTTCAATTCCTACTGTTACGCTATCCACATTTTGAGAGCCGAACTGTATTGAGTTTTGATCTTTCACGTGCCAGGCCAGTGATTTACACAAAGTGGTTCTTTAACAGCTGTTGGATTGGACTGATCCCATCAGCTGCGTGTGTTCACGTTCCCCTCTTCACCAGCCTTCTTCTAACATGGAAATTGCCTCTTCTGGTCTGTCTTGGTTACAGGGCTCTATGGACGAATGAGCTAGATGATGCTGAACATTTATTTATTTTAAAAAGATTTACTTATTTATTTGTTGGGTCTTAGTTGTGGCATGCGGGATCTTTCATTGTGGCATGTGGGCTTCTCACTGGTTGTGGCGTGTGGGTTTTCTCTCTCTAGTTGTGGCGCGCAGGCTCCAGGGCACGTGGGCTCTGTAGTCTGCGGCACACAGCCTCTCTAGTTGAGGCACACGAGCTCAGTAGTTGTGGCACGTGGGCTTAGTTGCCCCGCTGCATGTGGGATCTTAGTTCCCTGACCAGGGATCAAACCTCTGTCCCCTGCATTGGAAGGCGGATTCTTTACCACTGGACTACCGGGGAAGTCCCGATGCTGAACATTTAAACACTGGTTTTGGTTTCTGTTACTTTCCCTTTTGGCCAAACTCCCCATCACTTGTTTGTTCTTGTTTTCATTACCATAGCTATAAAATTGGGTATAAAACTACCCAGAAAAAATATACCTTTCTTCTTGACATTGCCCCATGCTTGCTTGTTCCCTTCCACAGAGCTAAGTGGGGATGGATGCTGGGAAAGAGGAACACGTAGGTGAGGGTGGAATGGGGGCCAGCGGCCTTTCTGCCCCTCACCGATTGCAGAGGAGTATTAATCTTCCTAGATTCTCAGGGCCCTGCACACGGTGGGGAAGCAGTGGGATGCCTGCTTGCCTGGCCAGAGAGCCTTTGGCTTTCTGCTAGCGAGACAGCTGCCTCTCAATCTTATCCTACTCTTGGAGAGTCTCAGAAAGAAATGCAAGGCCTGACCCACACCCATTCTTCTCACCTGGACCCACCTAGGAGCTGCAGTCCCTATCCATCTACTTTTTCCATGACTGTTTAACTGTTTCTCCGAACAGAAAACTTGGGCCATGGCAACTTCACGTACATGTCAGCAGTGTGCTGGCTCTTTGGGCGTTACCTGCATGACACTCTGCGGTATCCCGTGGGGCTGCTCTCCTCCTCGTGGGCCGGGACGCCCATTGAAGCCTGGTCATCTGGAAGGTCGCTGAAAGCCTGTGGGGTCCCGAGGCAAGGGTAAGAAAGCGTCCTCTGGTCTGGGAGAAAGCCAGCCAGGAAATTTTGTAGAGAGAAAGATCATGGTCTCCTTTGGGGAGTTAAGAATGTGTTGAATGTATAAATATGTATTAAATGTTTGTAACTTATTCAAGTATTATTTTCACTGTCATCAGCACCACAATCATCTGAGAATATGTCAGGAAGGAATTATGACCCTTTTCCTTAATAACAGTGATAGCTAATACTTAATGGAAGCTTTCTAAATTCTGGATACTGCTGTAAGCACTTTATATATATTAACTCACTCAATACAACACTCTCTTGAAGTGGATACTATTAACATATGATGGAAAAAGGTACTAAGTCTGAGAGAGGTTTAGTGACTTGCTTGTGGACACGACTAGGAAATGATAAAGTCTGGTGTCAGTGTCTGTGCTCTTAACCACTGTGCTGTGTTGCCTGTGAGAATAAACACAGTCTAACAGTTTGGAAGAACAAGTACCCATGTAATCAGAGAAGTGTATTAGAAGACTGATGGTGAAAGCACGCTCAGGAAGGGCTGGATCACAAAGAATATTTGGAGGTGGGGGAAGGGAGAGAAAAGGCTGGTTAATAACATCTTGACACTAATGTTAAAACAGAGATGAACAATATGTGAACTGCTTTCACCGACCTTGTCTCATCAGTTCTGGGAAGAGCATGGACTTGAGCTGTTGGTATATCTTGGGTAAAGGCCTGCCTGTTGGGAAGTGAAGTTTTCCAGTTTTGGAACAGAAAGACTTGCCTTCGGTAGAGCTGGAGGAATCTAAAGCCACGCTTCCCAGATCTCTGGGGACATGGCAGGGACAATAGCAAGGGGAAGTGGCCATGCTCATATGCAGCTGCTGCAAGTGTAAATTCATACAAGTATTGCACAGAGACAATTTAGGGACATGTTCAAAGTCTTAAGAAAATGTGCCTTTTGACCTGGCAATCTCATTTCTGGGAATTTATCTTAAGGAAATAATTAAGACTGTATGCAATGATTTAGCTCTAAGGAAGATAATCATGGCATTGCTTATAAAAGCAAAGAGCTTAACGCAATCTCAAGTGTCCACCCATTGAGTACTAGTTAAATAGACTTATTGCCTGTGCGATAGACTCATTGAAACGCTCCTCCTCCCTGGTCTTAATCACTAGATGGAAACCGGGATGGCCCCGTCTGAACTCACAGAAAGCTGACTGATGACAGTTATTCTGGGAAGAACCTGGAGTGAAGTTTGGAGACTGTCCTCATGCTTTCATGGGAACAGAGTGGTTGAATTGAGCTCTGTGTTGCTTTCATCAGGAGTTTGCCCCTAGTGAAGCTGGATAGATGCCCAGCTCCGGGATCATCATGTGATCAGTCATCGGCTCTCTCTTGACACTTGTGCGTCTTACTGATTTCAGGTTCATGCCATCTGATCTTGAAACTGGTCCCAGTGACTACTCTGTTCTCTGGAATGCCATGATCCATCCGCTCCGTAATATGACTCTGAAAGGGGTGATATGGTACCAGGGTGAGTGTTCAGTTTGCTGGTTTTCCATTGTATCAGTTAGCTGTTGCTGCATAAGAAACCACCCCAGAACTTAGTGGCTTCCAGCAGTAATAATGTTAGTGAGCTCACTATTCTCTGGCTTAGCAGGGTAGTTTTTCTGTCTGAGCTGCTTTGGCTAATTTCTGCTGGGATCTCTTATGTGCCTTTGGCCACCTGGCAGGTTGTCTGGTGGCTGGATGACCTAGCCTGGCCTCTCCCTCATGTCTTTTGACTGGGGCTGTCTGTCTGCCGGGGCCTCCCGGTTCTCACGTGGCCTCTCATCCCTCAGCAAGCTAGTTCAGACTTAATTTATCATTTACATGGCAGTGTCAGGGTTCCGAGTGTATCAGGAGAGAACAAACCACAGAGCTGAATTGCTTTTCAAGCCTCTGCTTGCATCGTGTTTGCTGATGCCCCATTGGCCAGAGCAAGCACAAGGCCAGTCCAGGGAGACCTCAGGAAGGCCCGCTACCTAAAGGCATGCATAGAGGTTGGGGAGCAGTGTGTGGCTGCCTTTGCATCTACCCCAAACTCTTCTCACAGTTTGGACTGTTTTTAGGGGAGTCCAATGCAAACTTTAACAGGGACCTGTACAATTGTACATTCCCTGCCCTCATTGAAGACTGGCGCCAAACCTTCCACGATGGCTCCCAGGGGCAGACGGAGCGCTTCTTCCCATTTGGATTTGTCCAGGTATGTGCTGAGAGGAAGAGGGTTCATGGGCTTTGGTGTGGGGAGGTGCTGTTGAGGTCTCTTCCCTGGAATCCGTCTTCCTTTTTTTGCCCTCCTAGCTTGCCTGCTGGTCAAGAACTGAACGTAACTTAATTCATCTCAGTTTACTGATGGGACAATTACATCTTAAAAAAAGTTAATAAGTAACCAATATGTCTTCTTATTGAAAAGCATTACATGTTCATTAAAGAAATATTAAAGAGAAAGGCAAAAAAAAAGAAGCTAAAAACACTTATAATTCCACAACCCAGAAATAAGCAGACCTTTTCTGCTCATATATTTTTGAAATAGGATCCATACCATAATATTGTATCATATCTTGCTTTTTCTCTTGAGGTCATATTGTGAACATTTTTCATGCCAATAAATATTAATCTCCAGCACAATTTATAACGATTGGAGGGTGTTCAGAAATATGGTTGTATTGTAATTTAACTAGTCTTCCATAGATAGGCTTAGATTGCTTTAAACGTTTTGCCTTTATAAGCAGTGGCATGTTTATTTTCCTTGTAGCTAAATCATTGCACACATGCTTAATTATTTCCATAAGATAAATTCCCAGAAATGAAATTACTAGGTTAAATTGCACACTTTTTAAGGCTTTGAACATGTCCTTAAATTTTTCTGTGGAAATATATCAATTTGTATGCATTTATACTCTTAGCAACCATGTGTGACAGTGTCCACCTCCCCACACCCTCCCGAACTTGCCAAACCCTCCCACCCCTGAGAATGAACCGCGCTCTTTCACTCACTCCCAGCCCACTGCGCATGCTCTCTGCCTGGAACAATCTTTCTCTCCCACACTTTCCTACCTAACTTTTATCATCCGTTAGCCTGGATATCAGGAAGTTTCTGCGACTACCCAGAGTCTTTCCCCATATGGGTGATTGCTTAGTACCCTTCACTTCCCCTTTTTACTTGTATGTACGTTGTGCACATGACCACATTTTCCTGGATCACATTTATAGCCCCAGTATGACCTAATTGGTCGGCACTCATTAAATATGGCCCGACACACAAATGAAAAAGTATATCAAGAGAAGCCATACTTTCAGTTAGTGGTATCTCGTCAGAAAGATTCTGCTCTCAGCCTTGTCTAAAAGGAATAAACATATTTTACAAAGTTCATAATTGCCTTGCCTCACCTGTTCACGTGACCCCTCCGAGACCTAGATGTCTTAGCAGGGTAGTAGTTCTGACTTGTCTAGAACATAGGAATTAAACAAGTAAGGTGTTATAAAAACAAGGCCCAGGTTCGTGCCCCGGTCCGGGAAGATCCCACATGCCGCGGAGCAGCTGGGCCTGTGAGCCATGGCTGCTGAGCCTGTGCGTCCGGAGCCTGTGCTCTGCAACGGGGGAGGCCACAACAGTGAGAGGCCCGCGTACCGCAAAAAAAAAACCCAAAAAAAACCCGAGGCCCACCTCACAGCATAAACACAAAATAGGCTTTAATGTTTGAGTTGGACGCACCTACTTTGAGGCGTCCGCCTCTGAGTGTCCCCGAGATGCTTTCCTCTCACCATCCTCCTGTTCCTCTACCTCATCCCATTTCATGTACCTTTTTTTGGATAAAGATTTTTATAGACCTTCTTTCCACTTACAATTACTTCACAATCACTTTCTTCTTTCTAACAATTGTTTTGACTTTGAACGAGAATATTCTGCTCATTATTTTCAAAATAGCAACTCCTGTCACCAGTTCTGTATTACTGTTGGTGGAAACTATTTTTTTTGTCTCTCAGCCTGTGTACGTGGTGATTTGAATGTGACTTCAACCGATTCAAGCCAACAATATGTTTAAGTGCTTATTACATGCCACGAACTGTGTGAGGTACTAGAAATATAGCATGAAGCAGAGAGACCTGGTCCTTGCACTTGTGCATGCGGTTTAGTGGAAGTCCCTTAGCCTTGGGTGTCAACTTTATCATCATCAACAACAGTATGTTGGTTGGTTGGTTGTGGAAAACTGGGAATATAAATGTTTAACTTCAAAGGGAAATAGCAAATTCGGCAACATAATGGCTCAGAGCATGGTCTGGAGATTCGAATCCCAGCTCTGACACTTCTTTAGCTATGTGATTTCGAACAAGATATTGAACCTTTTTGTTATTTTAAGTATTAAATGAGTTAGTCCATGTAAAGCCTGGCACAGGCTAGAAAATGTCAGTGTTTATATTATTAATGAGAGAAGTCAGAAAATCTGGAGGGACAGTTGGTGTGTAAAGGAAGATGAATTGACTTGATGGAAGGGCTGAGTGTGAAACGGTGGTGGCAGTAACTAGAGCACAGTTAGAGGCAGGACACGAACTCCGTGGAGAGAGCAGGGCTAGACACCTGTGTCTGAGTAGAGAGGTGAGCGGAGGCCCGGGGAGAGAGGAAAAGGAGCCGGAGTTGAGGGACTGGAGTCCCTAGAAGTGTGCTTTTATTTTGAGGTATGCGGGCCTCTCACTGTTGTGGCCTCTCCCGTTGTGGAGCACAGGCTCCGGACGTGCAGGCTCCGGACGCGCAGGCTCAGCGGCCATGGCTCACGGGCCCAGCTGCTCCGCGGCATGTGGGATCTTCCCGGACCGGGGCACGAACCCGCGTGCCTTGCATCGGCAGGCGGACTCTCAACCACTGCGCCACGAGGGAAGCCCAGGCGTGTGCTTTTTAAAAAGGGTTTTGGAGGAACGGTGGAACACACTGCAGATGCTATTGTCAAGTCCTCCAAATGTGCCCACTTTTATATTCTTTGGCTGTTATATGCCTTCTTTAGCAGTGATTAGTATTTCTACTAATCACTGCAGGAGACTGAGCAAGTGCCCTGCTTTATCTCAGGAAAAACAGGAATTTCATGCGAGTGTGGAGTCTGCTGCTGCCCCCATGAGGCCAGTGTGTAGTAGTGCAGCCGATGAAATAGTGGAGAATTACTGCAGGAATTCTCAGCAAACTGCCATTTTGAGACCACTTCCTAGGCTTGAGCAGCTCTTGGTAGCATTTCCCCTCAGCGCTTCAGGTTAGTAACTCACCCTAGACTTTGTTGCCATGATCCTCCTCATGGCGCTGGTTGGTGAACATGGCTCCGCATTCACTCTTCTTCTGGCTGTTGTGTGGGAAGTAGTAGGGTCACTTACTGGATCTTTTTATTGCCATTTTCTAGTTTTCATGACATTTCATTGTGCAGCTTCAGCGCCTTTTATCATTTCATATGTTAAAGACAATTTGCATAAGAGATTTTAATAAGAATCAAGTGGTGGGGAAATGTACTCCTTCTCTTAGTGGGAGAAACCACAGAGCCGTATGGCAAGAGGGTGTGGCTCTCGGAAGGTGTGAAGAACTGCGGTCCTTGGTGCAATGTGCCGCGCACTCAAGGGTGGATTCCTCCCTGCTTCCCTACAGGGCTTTGCCCTGTGTTGTACACAGAGTTGTCAGTGGCCGACCTACTGCTTTGTAACAAGCTACCTCAGAAGTTCGGGGCTTACCGCATCAGCCACTGTGTTTGCCCCTGATCCCATGGGTTGGCCAGGCAGGGAGGGCTCAGCTGGGGTGGCTCATCTCTGCTCTGTAACTTCAGCCAGGCTTGCTCATGTGGCTGCAGTTTGAACTGAAGGATCTAGAATTCACATGATTGGCCCCTCAGCTGGGACGGCTGGGATATTAACACCTCTCTCCTCATGACCTTCCAGTTTCCAAGGCTGCTCTCTCCACATTTCTCCAGCAGGGTAGCTGGACTTTGGTTACATGGCCATTTCAGGGTTCCAAGAAAGTGAAATCTGAAGGCAAGGGCTCTTGAGGCAAAGCCTCAGAAGCTGCACACCATCACCTCTGCTGCATTGTTTGTCAGAGAAAATCACAGGCTTAGCCCAGGTTCAGCGAGAGGCGAAATAGACCCCACCTCTTGCTGAGAGGGGTGGCAGAGTTCCATTGCGGCGAGGGGGATGAGAGGTTCAGCCACGAGGGTGAGAGGCTCCGTAAGTACGTGTTGGATGAGCACGGGAGTCAGTGAAGCAGAAGCAGGGTCTTGTGAAAGGCTCTAGGTTTCTTTTTAAAAAATTTTAATGTTTTTCCAGCTTTATTGCAGTGTAGGTTTCTGATGAAATAAAATGCTGATGCACAATGTCTACTTTCTAGTTATCTTCATATTTGTCTGGTGCAACCCCGAATGATGGACTTCCCCAGATCCGCTGGCATCAAACAGCAGACTTCGGCTATGTCCCTAACCTAAGGATGCCCAACACTTTCATGGCCGTAGCTATGGATCTCTGTGATAGGAATTCGCCTTTTGGCAGGTGGGTGCTTCTTGGGCTTTGTTTGAACAATAATATATGTTCTTTGTCTGTGGCCTTCACTCTGATGTTCACTTGTGGGGGGGCCTGAGGACTGGACATTAGAAGCATGATTTATCAATCATTCACACTGGATGTGCTGCAGTAACCAAAAACCCTCACCATCCCAGTGCCTTGATGCCACGGAACCTTATTTCCTGTTCACACTCCATGTCCAAATAAGGTCAACAGAGAGGCTTTGCTCTCATAGTCATTCACAGATCCAGAGCAACAGAGGCTCCAGGGTGATCTGTGCTTCCACATGCACCTACGGTCTCACGTTGGCAATTAAATGCTTCCACCCAAAGCAACGTAAGTCACTTCTGCTCACATGGCACTGGCCAAAGCAAATCCCATCGCCATGCCTGTCTTCAGCGAGAGCAGGAAATGGAATGCTACTGTGGACTCAGAGGGGGACTATCTGGATGACTACCCCGATGTAAACAGCCCCTATGATTACCACCCGCTAGCTGTAGGATACCAGGGGATTTCAGTGTGAAATGGAGCCCAACACAGAGTGTCTGGATTATAGCAGGAGCCTGAATGAACATTTCTTTCTTTCTTTCTAAATCTTTCTTTCTTTCTTTCTTTATTTCAGCTGCGCTGGGTCTTTGTTGCGGCGCGCGGGCTTCTCTGGTTGTGGTGCATAGGCTCTAGAGTGCGCGTGGGCTCGGTAGTTGCAGCATGCGGGCTTAGCTGCAGTATGTGAGATCTTAGTTCCCTGACCAGGGATCGAACCCGGGCCCCCTGCATTGGGAGTGTGGAGTCTTAACCACTGGACCACTAGGGATATTTATTTATTTATTTATTTATTTATTTATTTATTTTAATTTTTTTTTTTTTTGCGTTACGCGGGCCTCTCACTGTTGCGGCCTCTCCCCCTGCGGAGCACAGGCTCCGGACGCACAGGCTCAGCGGCCATGGCTCACGGGCCCAGCCGCTCCGTGGCATGTGGGATCCTCCCGGACCGGGGCACGAACCCGCGTCCCCTGCATCGGCAGGCGGACTCTCAACAACTGCGCCACCAGGGAAGCCCTAGGGATATTTATTTAGTTTTGAAAGAATGAATGTTTATTGAATGAACAAATAAAACCTAGAGGGGACCAAGTAATGAACAGCTGATTCAGATGAAACACAGGACTTTCAGTGGTTGCAGCAGTCTTACGAGAGCTCTCCTAGGTTAGTTCCAATACCTGCCCTCCCTCCCTCCCTGTCTCCCTTTATTCCTTCCTTCCGAGTCCTCGGTTATTTCAAGGTTTCCGACCCATAGAAGGCCCAGAGCCCCATCTGTGGTTACAACTCACCATTTCTCTTAGGCTGACTCGCCACAGATCACTGGCTATTAGATTCAGTCAACTTTATTCTCACCTTCTTAAAGGGTGCTTTGTATAAGATTTCCTTTTTTAAAAAATGTGATTATTGTTGAGCCCAAACCCAAAGTTCTCTACCTCTTCTTTATCCTGTAGCACACACCCTCGAGATAAGCAGACGGTGGCCTACAGGCTGCACTTGGGGGCCCGTGCCGTGGCCTATGGGGAGAAGTTGACCTTTCAAGGACCACTGCCTCAGAAGATAGAACTCCTGGGCGACATGGGGCTGCTCAACCTCACATATTCCCAGCCAGTCCAGGTGCAGAGGCACAACAAGATATTTGAGGTGAGAACTGCAGAAACAGTAGGGGTTCATCCTGTGGGGGGGAGTCGGGATTTCCTCCACACCGAGGCCCACCTCTAATTATAACATGACTACGAGGCAGGTTTTGGTTGGTCAGGTGCTGAGTTTATCTCAGAGCAACAAAAAAGCAGCTACTGATTCATTCACTTAGAGGCAATTTTGATGAGACCACCAAGGAAGGGAAGACGTGCCCACATTGAAATGATACTCCTTTTGCGTTTCCCCCCCCCAGAGCAGCCATCTTTGCGTGGGAAAGGGCCCGTGGCTTTATCTGTGGGCACCTATTGAAAGGACCCTCGCTCCAGAACGTTTCCTTCATCCGCAGACATCTTTTCTTTGTTGCACTATCCTAAATTCTGATTTTCTTTTGAGTTGAGTCTCTCCTTTAATAAGAGGTTGAAGCTTGGTGATTTGCAACTTAGTATGAATTACTGTAACGGAACTCTGTACTTGCTTCTAATACCTGGTGAGGATCATTCCACTGTGGAACTGGGGCTATTGATTAAACAGCTTATTTAGGAGTCTTCTAAGGTCGGGGTTGGTGGTGGAGGCATTCCCAGGTGGAGCATTTAAATGTCTTTGGGAGCCCCGAAGTTGTTAGGCTGTGGTGGGCGGTGAGTGAAAAGAGGGCATTGGAGGGGGGATGAAAGAATGTAGAAGACAAACTTTATTACACAGGAGTTTATCTAGGACTGTTCCTCCTCTGGAATCCTAACCAGAGCATCCACCTGCCTCAGGTGCTTCCTCAGCACCTACTCCACCTAGCTTCTCTGCATGCAGGGTTTTAGGTGAATCCTAGCTCCAAGGAGTCTCTGTGTTCTGAGTTCTCCTCTCTAGTCAACAGCTGGCAGGCTGCCCATCGTCTGGACCTGGAATCTTAGCTGGGACCAGGACAGAACTGAACCTTGGGAACTGGGTATTTCATGCTCCCTTCACCAGATGGATTGTTTTCTGACTTGAGACCAGCTCACCATCCAGTTCCTCTGTGCCCCTTCTTCATTCCCCAGCTCCTTTGGGAGCCAGAGAGCAGCACAGCGGTGGCTCACTTCACCCAAATTCCTGCCTGCTTTGCTGTTTGGCTGGAGGATCACGGGAAGGTTGTTCAGGGGAGCCTTCCCTGAATGTTTCATGACTATGCTGCCTTGTCTCCCTCAGTAATTTAATGTTTTACTTATTGAGTTAAGCTATTTATTTTAGCACATGAACTTTTATTATGGATCTGTGGCTGTGCTGGCCAGACCCAACCTGGACTCAGGTTTGTTCTGGTCACTGTAGGAAATGTGTCTGTGGCTGCGAGTGGCTGCTTCTCCTCTTTCAGTCTGTCTGAAGAGTAGTCCCGCCTCTTGGCATATCCTCCTGACTGTCCTAACTGTTCCTGTTTATGACTCTCCTGTTAGATCTCCTGTTGCAGTGACCATCAGTGCAAGTGGCTTCCAGCTCCTATGGACACTTTCTCCGCCCAGACACTCGCCCTGAATGTCAAGTCTTGTCATGACAGCCTGGTTGCTGTTCGCTATGCATGGACCCCATGGCCTTGTGAATATAAGCAGTGTCCCCTGTACCACCCCACCAGTGCCCTGCCAGCTCCTCCCTTCACTGCTTTCATTACAAACCAGATTCCTGGGTATCGCAAGGTTGCTAAATCATTCCGTTGCAGTATGATCATATCTTAGACGTTAAGTGTGGATCCTTTAGATTTGGGCATTTAGGAGTTTAAACGACAGCTATTGCTTTTTAATGGAAATGAACAGAACTGCCTCATTGACAGCGCCCGGCTAGCACATGGCTGTTTCCATATTGTGAGATGCCAGAGCTGGTAGGCAAATGAAACGCTTGTCTTTTGTCCTCCAGTTGGGCCAGGTATCCATATTAGACTAATTCCAAACTACAAACAACTTGAATCTCAATGTCATTCACTTCCCTTATTACTGGGAGTGAAATGTCTTTAACACTTTTGTCCCCTTACCTCCAGACCGTGGAAACTCAGGGTTGGAAGAGATTTTAAGGCCATGCAGGCCGGCTAGCATTTATGTTTTTTTCTATAAAATATGAGAGGTGGTTATCAAATTTCTGTATAAAGTTTCCCTTCTAAACTTCCCAACAGTTTTTCCTCATGTGGAACTGAAATGTTTCTTCCACTACACCACAATCTTTCAGAGAACTGATTTCAGCCCTATTTTGTTCCAAGCTGAAAACAATTCTATTCCTTTAGTCTAAGTAATGATAATGTGAATATTTAACAGAAAGAAACCAGAATCATGTGAAGGCATTTTGGGAGGCGCTAAGGGACGGCCTCAAGGAGGGAAGAGAAAGGTGAGGTGGAGCAGCCCATGGGGAGGCCATGTGACCGCAGAGGTCACTGAGAAGCAAACAGAGATATCAGGCTCTTTAAAGGTAAGAGGTTTAACTATGAAAAGGACAATCCAGATGGAAGAACAACGTGAGGCTGAAAGTAAAGCTACACGATAAGCATTTAGAAAAATAGATGGGGCAAATGTGAAAGAGGGCTTTTGTGTATACTATTAAGAATCATAATGCTGTTTATTGGTTGATTAAGAACAGTTAAAGGCACTTGACAATTGTCTGTAATCTCTAAGAAGCTGGAAATAAAAGTATAATTAGTCACGTGTACACGTTCCTCTCTAGTCAAAACTGGGTTATGAATGGGCTTGCAAATTGTCCTCTGAAGCGGAGAAAGGAGTGAGACTTATCTGTGGGTAGTTTCCATTCCCTTAATGTGAAAAATGAGAACGAAAGCATAAGCATCTCTCTCGCCATACGTGTCCCCAAGGGGCCCTGGTGTAACTGAAGAGCAGGAATGCTTCGTCAGTGCCAGGATCTTAGTAAAAAGCGAAACAGCTACGCAGCTTGCGAGGAACTCTGCTCCTTCGAGGACTTCCCAGTGCACCGTTGGCTCCTAACAAACACCCAAACCTTGGCCTCTTACTCATCCGGCCTAACGGGAACCACGGACCCGGTAACAGACTCCTGCGGAAAAGCCAATCTGCTGTCCACTCCTCCTCACCACAACACTCAACACGCGTGGCGGCTGTTCTAACTTGGAAGAAGCTAGAAACAGTTAAGCGCTCCAGGCCCAGGTTCCCTTCACCCCCAGTAAGCTAGGGCACACAGTGTAAAAAGTTAGGTTTAGGTGGTGGATATCTTAATGAAAAGTCATATGAAAGTTTATTTTTAATGGTTGAATAATTTAAAACATGCTGTGGGAATTCAGTTTCTTTCCCAAATGAAAATAACTTTTTACTGTTTGAAAAAAATCGAATTCATAATCACTATAGAAGACTTGGATGCTAAAGAAAAGTATAAGTTAGTAAAAATCACCACAAAATTCATCATTTGGAGACACAACATCTTGGTGAACATCACTTGATTTGTTTAGGTCACATTTTACATACTACTACATGGTATATTATTTTTTAATCTGCGTTTTGACTTATTCTAGCAAAATAATTTTCCTATGTAAAGTGAAAACAGATTTAGTTTGTTTCAGTTTGTGGGAGCTCCATATTTTCTTTAACCAATTTGCCATTAGTGGACGCAGAGGGTTTTAAACAAATACTGTGATAACTGTTACGTGCAAACACCATACCGCACTTAATTCCTTAGGGTCCTTAATATGGAATAATGGGTTTAAGGATAAATATGTTTAACATTTTGACACCTGCAGCTTAACCCTCCCAAAGGGTTCAACAGTTTACATTTCCACCAAGGCATAGTCCCATTTTCTCCCTCATTTTCACTGACATTGGATGTTGTCAAACTTAAGAAATCTTTAACAATCTAATAGATGAAAAGATTTTTTAAGTATGCTAGCTAGGGCAGTGTTTTTCAGGTTACTTAAAATGATGATCCATAGTAAAAACATTTTACATCATTCCATGTATCCCCATGTGTATTGTGTGAATGGTAATATAAAGGCCTATATACACACTATAGTTGAAACCAGTTTCAACCTTTGACATGTGATGCACTCCAATACGTTCTAATTGTCTTCTAATTTAATTTTAAAAGATGTGGGTCTTGATTGCCTAAGTTTAACAACTAGTGTGTTGAGATTTGTAGTTTGAAAAACACTGTTCTAGGAAAGCTACAAAATGAATACTTAGTAAAGTAAACCGTGCACTAAGTTACATAAATTTTTTTTAATGTCCTTCTTAGAATGACACTTACTTTGAATCTGTGATTAACTCAGGCTGTAACAGAATGGAAAGATATTGGTTATGTGATAAAAGCAGCATATACCATTTCTGTGTAAGTGCAAATGGCTTCAGGCACCTTATGCAGAGAAAAAAGAAAAACATTAACAGTTTTGAGTAATCTCCTTTCTATCCCTGATTTGCTATTATCCAAATTTTACTATTTTTTTTTTGCACTGTAAAAGCTATACAAACTTGTAAGACTATAATTAAGAATCATAAAATTAATGTTAGTTACTTTAGTTTCTGATACTTTGCAGTGGCCAGTGTGATATGCTCTAAATGCTGCATCTGATCCCTCCCTCTGCCATCCAGATATAGTCCTGTAAGATGCTAGGCCCATTTGTTTCCTCCTCCGTTAGCAGCTATGGATGGTAGCACAGTGACAATCCAGTTCTCACCACCTTCCCCATTCTTCTACTTCCGGGGTCCTTTTGTTCCTTCCCATTCCAGCCAGCCCTGGTACCGGGCTGGGTGGGCAGCAAAGCATCCCACAAGGCACCGTGGAGTTGTACTGGCTGGGATTAGGTGTTGTGGTATGCCTCTACCTGAATGCTGTAAGTAGAGTCCAAAAAATTCAGTTATACAGAATGCGGAATTACATCATTACACGACTAACGAACTGTTGGGGTGAGTCTGTTACGGAGGATGGGAACCAATCACGTTCTATCTAAATGTGTGTTATCATGTGGTTTAGCTAAAAGCACATTCTCCAATAAGGAGCCACAAAGGGAATGTAGGAAGGGTTAGAGAGGATTTTTTGATCCCCTTGTGAAATGTGAAAAAGATGAACATGGGCCTGGGACTGGACCTTGCAGCTTGGGGATAAGCAGGATTTGATTGTGGTGACGCTGACATGAAAACAAAGCAGCAGCTGGTTGCAGGGGCTGCGACTTAATATTCACTGACCTAGATCAGAATCAAGGGTGCAAGGTTGTCAGAATCTTACTACCTTCCTCATGAGTCAGCAGCCATCTCTCCCTCTGGTTTACAAAGGACTTAAGTTTACCTCAGGCAGAGCTAAGCCAAAAGATTATATCCTGATTACAAGATGAAAATAAGCAGAACTGTCAAGAAAAATTTATTACTAAAAATAAAGCAGCTGAAGTTTTTCCCAGGAAAGCTGTCACCATGGGAACCTCTGCGACAAAATGTGTTAATTTACTACCTTCTTCACTTGAGTCGCTGCCTTCTTCCATATAGTCTTAAGTTTTAGTTTAAGTTAAAAAATCCATCCTGATGAAAATGATGTGGTTATCGATCTCTTCTTGTTCAATCTGAAGACTGAGTTGGGCTACACTGCGACGGAGACTTCAAGTGCTGTAGGTGAGTATCTACCAAGGGTTCATGTGTCAGCAACATGCGTTGATAAGAAGACACAAAGGCTGTAGGCTGAAGCTCTGGGAGGTCCAAGGATCCTGGAGAAAAAAAATTCCTTAAGTTCCACTGCTGCCTGGGAATCTCAGGAGACTGGCTTGATCAGACACATACATGTCCTTTTAATTCTTTCAACTCTTTTGCATCTGTCAGCCCAGTTCTGCCCTTGTTTGGTAAGACAGGACAGATATTTACTTTTACAATGAAGAAAACTGTGGCTGAAATACAGCAAGTGGTACTGGAAAAATTGGACAGCCATATGTAAGTCAGTGAAGTTACAACACACCCTCACACCACATACAAAAATAAACTCAAAATGGCTTTAAGACATTATAAGACATGACACCATAAAACTCCTAGAAGAGAACATAGGCAAAACATTCTCAGACATAAATCGTACCAATGTTTTCTTAGGTCAGTCTCCCAAGGCAATAGAAATGAAAGCAAAAATAAACAAATGGGACCTAATCAAACATAAATTTTTGCACAGCAAAGGAAACCATAAACAAAATGAAAAGACAACCTACGGACTGGGAAAAA
Source organism: Hyperoodon ampullatus (assembly GCF_949752795.1). NCBI lineage: Eukaryota > Metazoa > Chordata > Mammalia > Artiodactyla > Ziphiidae > Hyperoodon > Hyperoodon ampullatus. The sequence goes on from NC_136920.1 coordinate 90,711,955, forward strand.
ATATTTGCAAATGATGCGACTGACAAGGGCTTAGGTTCCGAAATATACAAACAGCTCATACAACTCAAAAACAAAAAAACAACCCAATCAAACAATGGGCCAAAGACCTAAATAGACATTTCTCCAAAGAAGACATGCAGGTGGCCAAGAGGCACACGAAAAGATGCTCAACATCTCTAATTAGAGAAATTCAAATCAAAACTACAATGAGGTATCACCTCACACCAGTCAGAATGGATCATCAAAAAATATACAAACAATAAATAATGGAGAGGATACGGAAAAAGGAACCCTCTTGCACTGTTGGGGGAATGTAAATTGATATAGCTACTATGGAGAACAGTATGGAGGTTCCTTAAAAAACTAAAAAAGAATTATCATATGACCCAGCAATCCCACTCCTGGGCATTTACCCAGACAAAACTATAACCCGAAAAGACACATGCACCCCTATGTTCACAGCAGCACTATTTACAATAGCCAAGCCATTGACAGGTTAATTAATAAAGAAGATGTGGCATATACACATACACACACGCACAGGAATATTAGCCATAAAAAAGAATGAAATAATGCCATTTGCAGCAACATGGATGGACAGATTATCACACTAAGCAAAGTAAGAGAAAGAAATACCATGTGATCACTTATATGTGGAATATAAAATATGACACAAATGAACATATCTATGAAACAAAGACTCACGGACATAGAGAAAAGACCTTTGGTTGCCAAGGGGGAGGGAAGGATTGGGAGTTTGGGACTAGCAGATGCAAACTAGTATATACAGGACGGATGAACAACAAGGTCCTACTGTACAGCACGGAACTATATTCAATATCCTGTGATAAACCATAATGGAAAAGAATATGAAAAAGTATATATGTGTATAACTGAATCGCTGCTGTACAGCAGAAATTAACATTGTTAATCAGCTATACTTCAATAAAATATTAAAAGAGAAGAACAAAACTGGCTGAAATAGATCAAGTGACTTGCCTGGGGTTACACAGCATAGTAGGCAGAGACAGAGAAGTTAATTCTATCTTCTTATTTCTAGTCCAGAGCTCTCCCTAAATGACTCCTATGCCAGATCCCCTGATCACTCCACTCATTTGTGGGAGGGAATCCATGGAACATAGGCAGGACCAAGGCCATGACCTGATCCCCTTTACTACATCTGAAATTTCAGTCCCACAGTAAACTTTCCCTTGTATTCTGCTTAGGTCTTATTTAGGTTAGAAAATGAGATGCCCTAGTTTCTCGGTGAGCCCCGCCTCACCATGATCTCAGCCACGCCCTGTGACTTCTGCGAGGGCTGCCCATGGCTGGAGCAGGGGAAGCTTCTATCACTCACTGCCCAGATATGGGATACTCAGCAATGAATGAAGAGGGGAGGGTTGCCTAAAAATGGCCAATTTTCAAACCAGAAGGGAAAAAATAAAAGATACCTTGTAGAATGGGATCATTATGATCTTTATGGAAGGTCTGTCTCTGAAAGGCTTCAAAGCTTGTAGCTGCATCATTCTCTAGCTGTCCTTGGGGTGGCAGACTGTCTCCAGGTTTGCACACGTCGAACTTCACCCACTGGTAACTGCAGGACCAAAGGGATCATTACTGAGTTGTCTGTTGGCCATACAACCCATTCTTCCCTCCAAAGGGATCATTACTGAGTTGTCTGTTGGCCATACAACCCATTCTTCCCTCCAAAGGGATCAGGTATTTTTTTCTTTAGGTCTCTCCCATATATATCTGAAAAACGTATTAACTAACCAAAAATGAAAAGCACCCAGACAGCCTTCTTTAGTGACACTTATTCTGCAGGACTTCCCAATCCATTTGCTGTCATGGTGCACACAGGTGATAACAACTTCAGTGCAGTGGGGTACTGGCTCCTGCTCGCCATCCAGGGGCCGCAGAGGACCAATACTGTGCCTTGTGCACAGAAGCAGCTCATTAAATAGATGAATGAGCAGAGCAGTGACCGCCAGTTTAGGTCCCTGGCCCACTGATCATGGGGCTTCTTTCAAGGCAATGGATTTGACCCCACTTACTTGACGCATTTTCGAGCTCCTGGACAACTCTGGATCAGGTTGTGGATGGTTGGATGAGAAAACCCAAAAAAGTCAGCTCCAGATGGATGCACGTTGGGCATTAGTTTCCCCCTAAATAGGAGAGGGAGAATTTTAGCTTGAGAGCTGAGAGGGAGATGAGAATGTGGGCATGAACACACGGAATAAGCTTTCCTCACGTGCATACTCTGAAGACTGTAGCTGCTAAGACATTCAAAGGACACAGGATAGCTTTCTATAAAATAAGGGATCTCTACTCATTAAAAGCAAGAGAGAAGGCCTCAGTGTACCCAAAGTGATCTTTTTAGCCTGTCTCCAAGCTGTTGGTCAACTTACATAGCAGCACTTATGGTCTTGAGCAGTTCTGCATGACAGGCGTCTGCAGAAGAGCTGACAATGGCATTCTGGGGATCATCTTCAGGAACAATTTCAAACTGAGAAATACAAAGTAGCAATGAGGTCAGTCTTCAAGGAAAGGTGGTAGAGAGAGTCATGCTACTGCTATTACTCTTTCTTCACTCTGGAACCTGAAGCTGAGTATATCAGGTAGGAGTATACCAGGTAGGAGGTGGGTACCATCTAGAGGGCTGTTAGAAATTCCAAGCCAAGAAAACAGGGAAAGGCTTTTGACTGTTTAATTTTATACTCTTTGCTTGACTCCTCTCCAAAGGCCAACACTTAATTTCTTATATACCTTTCCAGATGCTTTCTTATCCACTTACTTACATTTGTAAATATAAATACAAATGGTATTTTAAAAACAAATGAAATCATTCTCATATAATCTTAGATTTACTTTATAATGCCTAGGAAGAGTATAGGCCATTTTGAATGTAAATTGCCATTTCACTTTACTTTTTGAGTTGTAAAATATCCTATTTATAAAAAGAAACTGTTAAATCAAAATTATACTAATACTGAGGAATTTCTGCCAAGAAAGCATTTTTGTAACAAGTGCTATCTACCCAACTTAATTCCTTGACCAGTTTTCTATAAAGTTCAGGACTTTTTGCAAAAAAAAAAAAAAAAAAAAAAAATTCCTGTAACAGGTTCTATTTAGTCAGTTAAATTCCCTAATCAGTCTTCTATAAAGTTCAGTTAAGCAGTTTCCAGTTTTTCAATGTTTAATAAAATTATTCCACACAGAATTTATTTTCTGTATATATATATATATATTTTTTTTTTTTTCTTTTTCCCCCCAGTGATGTGCATTATTGATCATTTTTTTAGAATCCAAAAGCAAACCTTACTGAGTACAGTTTCTACTGCTGTTAGTTTTCTTCTGTGGTTATTTCATTTGATTCAATTTTCCTGTGTCAATTTTAGAGCTCTTTCAATTTTGTCAATAATAAATTATCTTGAGAGTAGTTTTAGTCAATGGTTTTGTTACTTCAGTGACATGCTGCAAGTTTAACATTGTGATGGTTTATACTGATTTCTCAGCTAATTCATGAAAAAACCGTAAACAATTATCTTTAAATATTTCAGGATTGCTCTTCTATTTGGTATTGATCATGCCAACTCCAATTTTTTATATTGTGTGTAAACTATATATTCTATTTGAGCAAAGAGCAATTAAAAGGCCAAAATGTAGTATTTTGGTTTGGGGATCTTTCCCTACTTCATTCTTTTAACTGCCGTATAATATTACACAAGGTGGATATATCTTAATTTTTAACCATTCTCCTATTGGTGGGTATTTAGGCTACTTTTAACTTCTTGCTATTGCAAACAATGCCACAATTACATTGTTGTACGTAATTCTTGTGTTCACATTTGCACATTTCTCTAAGACATACTAGAATATCTAGAAGTATTCTGGATCAAAGGAGTCACACATTAAAATTGATATTGCCCAGCTGCCTTCCAAAAAAAGGAACTTTACAAATTTTCCCTCCTACTAATGCCATTTGTACTTATTTTCCTACATGCTGGCCAACATTTGCTATTATCTATCTTATATTTGCCTATGAGAAAAAATAAGATCTTTGTTTTATTTGCATCTCCCTTAACTACTAGTAAGGTCTGCTCTCATCGACCATCTGCACTGTTTCTGTGAAATGCCTGTTTTATCTGACTGCTTTTTTATCTTAGACCACAAGAGCACTTCATCTGGATATTAATCCACTGTTACATATTTTCTTCTTGTCGCTTTTTTTTTTTTTTTTTTTTGCGGCACGTGGGCCTCTCACTGTTGCGGCCTCTCCCGTTGCGGAGCACAGGCTCCGGACGCACAGGCCCAGTGGCCATGGCTCACGGGCCTAGCCGCTCCACGGCACGTGGGATCCTCCCAGACCGGGGCACAAACCCATATCCCCTGCACGGGCAGGCGGACTCCCAACCACTGCGCCACCAGGGAAGCCCTGTCGCTTTTAACTTTGATTATGGTGGTTTTTGTCATTCAGAAGTGTTTAAAATTTTAATAGTCAAATCTGTTACTACTTTACATTATGGCTTCTACTTTTCACATCTTGCTAAGGAAAACCTTTTCACCTCACCCTAGGATTATAAATATATTGTTCAATATTTTTTTAACATATTTATAGTATAAAACATTTTATAAAGCTAAAGCAATTAAAAGTCATACTGGCATTTATAGACAAATAGATGAAATAGAATCGTCTGGAAACATATTCAAGTACTATATGTATTTAGTATATACTAAATGTGTCACTTGATGTTAGGGGAAAAAAATTAAAGCTCACAATGTAACTGAAAATAATGTCTGGATGGGTTAGTGGCTTAATAAAGGAAACAAAAAAAACCCCAAAGACTTTTTTTTTTTTTTTTTTTAAATATTTTAGCAATTTGCCTTTCAGAGGAAATTAAGGACCAGCTTGTCAATTACCATTTACATTCTATTAGGATTTTGATTAGATCTTCCTTGAACGTATAGATTTGTTATAATTATTGCTACAATATCGAGTCTGTTAGAGCACTTTCTAAAGAGAAATGCTGCATGGCCAAGGTCATCCGAACTCTCAGCTGCATCCGACAGCGTTCTAACCAGGATAGGAGTGATGCAATACTATCCACATGTGTCAGGCAGGCTCTCAGCTTCTGCTCAAAGGTTCCTTCCCTTGCTTCTATCTCCTTCCACCCCATTTTCCAGCGATCTGTAACATCATCAGACAGTGAATACTGGAACTCTGAAAATGGTCTATTTTCCCCCAATGATCAGAGGAGACTGGGAAAGTGAACTGTCTTGAACCACAGCGCTGAGAAGGATGAACAAAGATACTTAATACGACTAGGATTCGGGTCTCCCAGGTCCTCAAGATTACGTGCAGTCAGAAACTAATGTGCAGTTTCTCTGCTGTCTCCATCTTGGTCCCACCCGAGTTGGCAGAGTGTCAAACTAATCTTCCCTGAATGTAGGCCTGCACTTTACAAACAAGCAGCTTGATCAGGCCTCATGTGGTCACCATACTGACATTAGCACCAGCATGGTTCAAGGGAATGGGTGTCAGTAGGACAATCATACAAATGCAGATTCACATCCCAGCTCAAATCACTTATTAGCAGAGGTGTGATGCAGGGCCAATCACTTTCTGCATCTTACACACTATCTACCTTGTAAAGTGTCTGAATAGGTAATATATATTAAGTGCGTGTCACAGAGAAGGTCCTCAAAAAAAAAAGAAAACCAGCAGTTATTCTTGGAGTGGGTACCTGAGGCTGTGTGCCACCGTCCTTGATCTGACAGGTGTACAGACACTCCTGGTCTGGGCTCTTCATGCTGGCGTATACCCGAGTACTGCAGTAGCCCACAGGGTAGATGGCACCCTCGTCATGGAAGCCAGGTCGGTCGGTGATGATCTATAAAAAAAGATTCCCCCAACCTGCCACTGAGGTCACCAGAGAATGCAGAAATCCGGGGTACTGTGGTAGCCTTTAGAACCACCTTGGGGCTGCAAACAGTGACTCAAATCAGAGAGAGAAAGAGCGTAGGATGTGTAGCAGACAAAACTGACCTGGTTTCCTAGGGACTGGAGATTTTCTGGGGTTGGTTTGGATCAGCACGGGGCTGCTGCTAATGGGAACAGGGAGGGAAGGCTCAACCCCACTCCCGTATTTCTGATTCTCCTCTCTCTTTATCGCTGGTCTCACTCACCTCCCCCAGGCTATATACTGTTAGACCCCCCAGTCCGATGGGGAACACAGGCCGTCCTGAGGGATCCAGGGCAATGGGCTGAACCAGCTTGCGAGCACCTGTCTCCATTTTCTTTTTCTTGGATGTTTTCTTCAGAACTGAAACGCAAATCTGGGGTCACCCACTTTAGGCCCTTCCCAGTGTTGAGGGGAAGGGAAAACTGGACGATGCTAAGAGCAATAAGCCAATCCTGGTTCTATACACGCCCTGAATGGGCACATGGGACTTTTCCCCAAAGCCCTGAGTATCCTTCTAACCCACCCACCTGGCAGTAACCAATTTTGGTATCAGTGCTTAGTATCTAAAAGCCTTATACTTTTTAAGGCCTCTGACTTCATTTATAAGGTCAGCAATTTCCCAAGTCATCTGTGTGCTCAAAAGGCCACAAAGCCCATTTCCCTGCCTCTAGGAAAGACTGAACTGAAGGCACTCAGAGAGTCGGGTGTGTAGGAGAAGGGGGAGGCCTTGGCCTGCTCCCATCACGTTTAACCAGGTCTAACTGCAATTCCTCCACCTGGAGTGGCTTTAAGACACTTGGTTTTCAAGGGCTACCAGGGCTGCTTAAGGACCAGGTGAGAGTTTAAGTCATCTCTGTGGCTGAGTGTCTACCAGCTAGTACCAGGTCTTCGTCATTAGTCGTTGAGCCACTGGGGCAACTGATATCCTCTCCCCAAGGTACCTTCCAGTTTGTTGTTCTCTTTGCCTTTTTCTTTTTTCTCCTTCTTGGATTTCTTCCCAAATGGTTCCTCAGCTCCAGTGCTAGGCCCAGAAAGCGGCCCAGCTCCCTGGATAGTTCCCACAGAGCTGGCCACACCGTAAGTCAGGGGCAAACTGGAGCTGTGGGAAGGAGCTGCAACCTGTGCTTCCCCTTCAGTTAGAGCCTGGAGCTGAAGGAGCTTCTTTAGCAAGTACCTGAGGTCGGGAAGGAAAGGGAGCAGAGGTATGAGCTTTTGTTTTATCACAATTCCATATTTTATTCAAGTACTGGGAAAAGCCAGAACCATATACAAAGATGATTGCATTCACAAAAATAAGGTTCGTATTGGACCCCGGGAAAAACAAAGCTCCAGAGAATAATACTTCAAGAAGCTAAGGATAAAGGATTATAGCGTATCTCTTTTGCATCTGGAGAGCTCTTCTAACTGGATGTTGGAAGGTGTTAGGCTTCTGAAGGGCACATACCATGAACTGCACATGTACATATACTCACGGAGTACTACATATGGAATAAAGATATGTAGAATGAAATGCAGTTTCTTTTATCCCTTGGCTTTTATAACTGCAGAGTTATAATAAAATTACTTATAAGATGTGGCAAGAGGGTTTTGTCAGAGAGATGAATAGAGCTGTTTCATCATCATGGTCCAACACGACCTGGGTAAACAGGAACCAATACCATAGGTTGTGACTTTCTCTGTACCAGATTAGTGGCCAGTGGGCTGGGCAAAGTACAAAAATCCCGATGGAGGAAAATTCTTAGGAGCAGAAACACCATATCAATAACCAAAAAATGTAATTCTGAACACAAAATGAACCAGCTCACCGTCTTTCTTCTTTAGCTTTAAGAAATTTTTCCTCAAGACGAGCAATTTCATCACAAATAGCAGCATTTTCCTTGAAGAAAATTTTGAACATAGTCACACAAAATGAATAAAAGATCAAAGTATTATACTAAGAAGAGGAGCTATATTCCAAACCAAAGAAGTCTGTGTTGCTGGGTGAGAAGGAAGTGCTAGTCTACCTTGCAGAGAAACTGTAAACAAACCTATAAGTAAAGGTAGGGTCAAGTTCTAATGTGGGCAGAGTAATTAGATAATTTATAGAAACTGGGGCACCTTCACGTGAAAAGGGGGAGCTATTAATGATTTTGCCAGAACAATATGGCAAAGTAGGGCTGTCCTAGGCAAACCAAGACATATGGTCACCTTAATTAGGGTAGCCTTTAGCAAAGAAAAGGGCATACTGCTCAAATCATAGATGCTTAAACTCAACCCCTGTAAATATGGGGAAGGTCCATTCCCAAGTGCCTTGACTCTTGGGGAGCTTACAAAGTGAACCTAACCCAAAACATCCCATGCAGTATGAATCTTAAAGAGAAAATATAGATGGAAAAAAATCAAGTCTAGTCTATAAAATTCTTAAATTTCATAACCTATTTATGTGTATTCAAGCATCAGCTTTCTTTACTGACGATTCAATCTAGTTCCCAAGCATGAGTCCTGAGGGGACTGCTCCAATCTGGATGCTCCATAGTTGGGACCTCAAACTTTGAATGATCAAAACAATATCCTTTTTCTTCACAAAACCTTGTGCATAGACGTGGTGGAACCAGTATCCTAACAACATAGGTGCCAAGCTTTAGGTACCTTTGACATTTAGGGAATAAAAGAAAGGTAACATAATTAGATACTAAATCCTCTTAATTCTGCTTTTCTTATTTCTCTCCAGTGTACATGGCAAGTGCCAAATAAATGTTTTCGGAATGAATGCTCTGATTTCCAAACCTTCCCTTATGCTTCCAAAAAAGCTGAGGGATGTTCTAGCTTTTGGTAGAAGAAGAGGTAAGGTAGTGGTGATTCAGATGTGGGAAGATATTTGAGACACCTGCTATTTCCAAGCATTGAGGTGAGCCTGAGCAAGCCAGAATATTGTAACACTTAGTTGTGGCTGGAAAACCATTTCATTCATTCAGTAAACCCAGTGCCTCTACAATAAAAGATCGGGAAGACTCAAAAGAGGTTAGAAGGGGGGATATTGAAAGCTTCATGTGCCTGTTCATGGAAGGGGTCAGTTATGGGTATGCGGGGTGCTTGGGAAACAGGGTGCGTAATGGAAGTACTAAAGAAACTAGAATCAGGTGTTTGCATTGGAGCCATGGCTCTGACATAGTGCCCTCGAGCAAATCATCTCTCGGGGCTTAAGTGCTGCTACTTTAAAAATAGCGCCTCATTCTCAGGGTTCTCTGGAGGCTCAAAGGCATTTCCAAGAGTTCTGCGGTAATAACGATAATGACTAAAACTTATTAGCACAACTTCTAGGTACCGAGCGCTTAACTTTCCTCATTTAATCTTCATTAAGTCTGCAAGGCAGTTATTAGCTCTCATCTGCAGATGAGGAAACAGGATTACAGGAATTACGTAATTTGTCCAAGGCACGAGGCTAACAAGAAGTAATGTACAATGTAAAACCTAACACTATATTAATACTGTCACTCTGGGAAGGGGAACAGTTCGGGGAAAGATTTCGCGAGTTAGGAAAGGCTCGAGGCTGAGAAGGGCTGAGCGCCGGTCACACTCACAAACACCGTGGCTTTGGCCGCTTTGCGCAGCCGCAGGTACTTGAGCCGGTACTTCTCGTTCTGGCTCTTCTTCGGGAGCTTTTTCATCCTGGCCTTGCTGGACTGCAGCGGGGCCCGCGGCGAGGAGGCCAGGCCGCCCAACAGGCTCATGGTCCAGCCCCGCTACGGGGGCTCCAAGGAGCGGCCGGCATCAGCTCCTCGGCCGAGGAGTGGCCCCTAGCGCCGGCTACGTCTGGTCTGGGCTGGTGGAATGGGGCCGCTAGGAATCGTCCTCTCTAGAACATTCACGAGGCGCAGGGCTGGCCACAAATCCTGCAACCGAACCCAGCTCCCGGCACCTCCCTGCACTTCCGCGTCTGCCTCGTTAGTTAGCCGTGACCGGAACTTACATCACGGCGCCGGCTGCGCGTAACTTCCGGGGCTGGGAACTGGGTCCTCCGGGTCCGGCGGATCCTCGGCTCCGGAAGAGGGGAGGAGAAGGGGAAGGGGAAGGGGGAGGAAGGGGAGGAGGGAGAGGGAAGGGGAGGGGAAGGGGAAAGGGAAGGGGGAGGGGAGGGGAAAAGGAGGGGAAGGGAAAGAGAAGAGGAGGGGAGGGGAGGGGAAGGGGGAGGGGAAAGGGGAGGAAAGGGAATGGGAGGGGGAAGGGGAATGTGAGGTAAAGGGGAGGGGAGGGGGAAAGGGAAGGGGAGGAGAGGGGAAAAGGGGGGAAAGAGAAGGGGAGGGGAAGGGGGAAGGGGAAGGGGAGAACCCGGTGAGGAGGAGGGCGGCTGGAAAGGACTCCTTGAGACTCGCTTGTGTGTGTTTAGCTGAGGCGTGTTATTGTTGAGCTAAAGACGCACAAAAATCTTCCCGAAGCCAATCTCATACACGCTTCCGAAGCCCACCCACTGCGTTTCAGCACCACTTTTCCACACTTTATACAGACTGGCCTTCCCGACTGTAGGATGCACGCCAACGCATTGCTGGGACTGCTGCTTTCCCTACTTCCTTTCTTTATACAGCTCGCATAGATGTTTCTTGAGGGCCTGTTACACTGTCCTTTTACTGGGAGCTGGGATTACAGTGGTGAATAGAAAAAAGTCCTCTGCTCTCAGATTAGGATTTAGTAGGGAAGATGGAAGATTTAACCGGCACTTTTAATAATATGCTTGCACTAAGTAGGCACTGAGTAAATATTTGCCTAATGAAACCAAAAATATGTTTCTGTACCTGAACTTATATGTATATAGCTCTAACTTTATAACCAAGTTCTGTCTAATCATCAAATAAATAGACAGTTCTTTAGAATGCAGTATTGGTAAATGAGCTGGGCTGGAAGGCAGAAGGCTTGTAGTATTCATTTTTCTCCCAGCAATGCCACTAACTAGTTGAGTGAGCCTCTGGGTCACAGGTTTTTCCTCTCAAAACTGAATATAGTCTTTAGAATAATGAGGTGGATAGTTATAAACTGAAAGGTACTCTACTGATACATAATTACCATTGTATATACTCAAAATTTAGACTTCTAGAATTGTATACGGAAATTAAGGAAAATATGTACAGAGTTAAAACACTAAGTTCAGTAAGTTACTGGAGAAAAAACTAACGCCAAAATAAGTAACTTACAATCAGTTCAAAAAAAGAGGTTTAGAATCGATAACCCAGGTACTTCATTTCTGGAATTGTAAGAACAGTGACAAGAGTCTTGACAAAATGGTTTTAACACAGAGAGAAAGACTACGAGAGTCCTTTTTGTCCATTCATATTGAAAGCTGTCCTTTTGGAACTCACGGTTCCAGTATGCTTTTGCAAGCATACTCAAGGCAACCATGTAGATTCATTTTTGGAAATTGCCAGGAATACTTTCAGTTTACAAAATATCCATAATCATGCCTTTCATACTATAGACTGGCACTTTACCTTGGAACCTGAATATAGGTAGTTCTGATTGACAGATTTTCTTTCTTTCTTCTTCTTTTTTTAACCCTTATTTGCTAACTGCCTGATTTATTTGCTGTTCAGCTGTATTTTGTCCTTGCAGGCTTTATTTCATTAGAAACATTTCCTTACAATTTCTAAAACATTTCATGCAAAATTTAGAAAATACAGTGCAAAGATTTTTTAAAATTCATAATGCTGCCATACGAAGTGAATCACTTTTAACATGTATGTTTAATTTTTTATTGAAGTATGGTTGATTTACAATATTAGTTTCAGGTGTACAGCATAGCGATTCAGTATTTTTGCAGATTATACTCCATTGAAAGTTATTACAAGATAATGGCTGTGATTCCCTGTGCTAAACAATATATCCTTGTTGCTTATCTATTTTATATGTAGTAGTTTGTATGTTTAATATTTTAACGCATTTTATATAGATCATACCGAACATAATGTTTCCTCTTTTGTTCACTTACCATTATCATAGTCATTTTGTAGTGCTATTATAAGTTCTTTATAAATGTTATTTTAGATGGCTGCTTAATATTCCAGTTACGGCATAATAATTTTACATAATTATTTACTTCCATGATTGACTTTTTGGTCATTAATTGCTGTGAAGTGCATGTTTGTGCACAAAGCTTTTTCAATACAGGGTATTTTAGTGGCTGGTTCTGTGTTCTCCAGACAATGTAATGTTCCTGAGCAACTCATTCACTATGTATTCAGAAGAATATTTATTAGTGCCTATGATGACACAGCCTTTAGGAAACTTATTTAAGAGGAAAAGACAAATACATGGGCTATATTAATATTATTAATATTATTACGTGTAATACGTTTTATCTCAGAGGTAGGTATTGGATGATATGAGAGCACCTAGTTAGGGAAGGAGGGAGGAGATTGGGAAGGCTTCTTGAAGGAAATATGCCTGGGCAGATTTTGAAGGAGAGCTAGCAGTCGGCCCAGTGAAGAACAGAGGAGGGCCTCCTGGGCAGTGGGGACAGCATATTCACAGGCTCAGCATCGTGAGAAGTGTGGGAACTGCAAGTTGTTGATCAGAGTGGAAGATGTATGTGGACAGAGGCAAGAGGAGAGACTGAAGGAGCAGGCAGGATTTGGATTGTGAAGGTTTTGTGTACCAACTGAAGAGTGAGGCTCTTACCGAGCGACAACAGGAAGCCATTGATGAATGTCGGTATATTGACCCCTTTGCTCGTTTTAGGTAAACTAATCTGATTTTGCCTAACTTTTCTACTTATCTATATGAAGGGGGTCTAAATGACTTATGCAAAAATCCTCTGAAGAAATACATAATGTGCAGCTCTACAAATAGCAAATGAGAGACAGCATGGTACTGTGGTCCGAGCATGGCCTTTGGAGTCAGATCAAGGTTCCAAATATAGCAATAGGAGTTAGAAGCTAAGATGGGTAAGAGAGAGTTGGAGTCCAACAACACTTTACTGTTTATCCTGGTTAGTTCTAAATGGTTGCTATCAGTGATTGGCTGTAAGTGGAGGTAGCGCATCCCCTGGGGTATTAGAAGCATATCTGGGCCCATCAAGAATTATGGAGTCTGCAGCCCATAATCCCAGCCCTTGGTGAAGTGAGTCCCTGGTTTACACAATGAAAAAGCATATCTGTACACCTCAAGGCTCCACCCACAGCTGATGCATGGCCCTGGCCTTGTTCTATGCTGTCCTTAAGCCCCAAGAGCACACGACAAATTCCTGCCATCAGCATCTCTTGGCCCATCTTGCAGGCCACAGGATCCCTGGGCAAGGTTGGTGACTTCCACAAGACAAGCTGGGCGAATTCCTAAGGTTTGAGGCCACACCACAGGGTTCCCAGGGATTTCATATCTTTATTTTCTTACCAGATTACCCCACTTGCTCTAAACTGAGTGTGTATCCTACAAAGACCATGGCATAAATACAGTGAGAAGAAACTGCCTCCATTTAATAGCCTGTACAGACCTCTCCCTTTGTGCAATGTCTACACTTTAATTTTTTTTTTGAATTTTTTAAAATAATGGTAACTTTTATTTTTTATTTTTTGGCCATGCTGTGCAGCATAAGGGATCTTAGTTCCCCGACCAGGGATCAAACCCATGCCGCCTGCATTGGGAGCACAGAGTCTTAACCACTGGACCACCAGGGAAGTCCCTAGATTTTAATTTTAGTCTTAGTTTTTCTTCATATTTTGTCTTCATATTAAGCTCTAGATCTAATTTTTTTTAGCTTTTGGCCTCATCGGCTCCAACTTTCAGATTTGTTTCCATGTATTGATTATATCTTCTCACCTTTGGGATAGCATAATACAGGATGTTCGATTCAGCTAAATGCAAGTTTAGCAATCCTAAAGTGGGTGTTTTTGTATATTAGTGTGTGAGACTTGTGAAGAAGGGGAGAGATTTTTACTTTCCATAAAACTTCTTGCTTCATGGTTTCTTAATTATGGATTTTCATCACACATCCCGTGGGTGAGATGTTTAGGTTTTGAGGGTTCTAAGCCAGCCAATAAAGTCATGAAATCAACCACTGTGTCAATGTTGTGCTTCTGGGTGGTCGTGTCCTTCAGCGCACGTAGGACACTCAACCAGCTAAAAGAGATGAGCTCAGAGATGTTGGCTCGGAGGAAAAGAAGGATCACATTGAGATCATTGATGGGACATCCCAGCATCTTTCTGCTGAGGAGGTCAAAAGCCGGGAGCATCTCATAGATGGATAGGAGCCGTTTGTCCCACCGACACAGCCGCATGAGGTTGTATATTACCACTGGAACCAACAGGGTGTATATTGCTACACTGGAGAGACTAACAATCTGGAAGACAGACAAAGAGGTCAGCCTGCATGTGATCGGATCGGGGATGTGGGTCTCATCATGTAGCAGCCCTGTCTTGATGGAACAGCTGAATTCCTCTTGGAAGAAGACATCCAGGTGGAAGTGGCCAAGGTATAGGTAGATGGCTGAGGTGAAGAAGAGCAAGAGGGAGTTCCTCAGGAGGTAGGCAGCCACTAGGGAGTGTGAGCGCTGCTTACAGGCCAGGTACCGCTCGAGCAAGGGGAATTCAAAGTACCGTTCTTTCCGAGCCCTGGGCAGGGGAAGAAAGGAGGCAAGATTAGGAGGGACCATTTAGAACTGTATCCTGAGAGAGCCCCGTGGGGAAGTAACAGCATCTGTGTATGCAACACGGCGTTATTGGCTCACAGGAATATCTGCCTTCTTTGAGCATAACCCCTCCTTTCCCCCAAAAGAGGTGTGTGAGTGTATCTTAATTCTCCAAGACATGAGTGCAATGCAGTAAACCCAGTGAATGATCAGCGAATAATGAAGGATCACTCTGGATTTCTGCCTGGGAAGGCAGACTAAATCTCTAAGCTGAAGTAGGATCCTTAAGAAGCATTAAGACTTATTAACTTAGCACTGGACTGGGATTCTAAATAACCACGTTCTGGTTCTTGGTCTGTTTCCTTTGTGTATGATTTTTTTTTAGGCCAGTTCATTCATTTTATAGAAATAAATCTGCTAACAAGTGTTTGTTGAGAGCTGTGGTGTTCAGGTAGATGTAGTCCAGTCTCTGCCCTGAAGAAGCTTGCAGTCTGGCTTGTAGGGAAGGGCAGATGAAACATGCAAACAGGGAATAAAAATAATGCTCGTTCCGTTGCTCAAATGATGGATACAAACCACGGTAGTTGTAAAAGTTAGGAGAGAGACATACAGTGTGAGCTGGAGTGTTCAGAAACCTCTATGGAGAATAATGTCCTAGATTGGCCTTCCAAAGGTAGATGGGGTTCAGAAAGGTAGACAGGAGAGGAGCTTTTCTCAGAGGATAGAGACGTACACAAACCTGAGGCAGAATATGGTTTCTAACCTTAGCTCAGCTGTGCTCTGAGGGGGCCTGCCCTGGCCACCCTATTTAAAACTGCACCCCCCTCCACCTCCCAGCTTTCCTGAGCCCCTTCCCCTATCTTAGTTTTCTTTGTATCACTTATCCTCTACCATATAACTTTCTTATGTGTTATGCTAATTCACTGTTTGTTTTCCCTCAATACAATATAAGCTCGTGCCCCCAGCACACACACACACACACCCGTATCCACAGCACCCAGAGCTGTGTCTGGTGCTCCTAAATGACAGATGAATGCTTAAATGAATGAATGGCTTGTTCAGGAGGAAAGCAGGAGACTGCCTAGGTGGAGTGGAAGGTTTCTGTCATTTAGTTGTTCGACAGAAGTCTGAGGAAGTAGTTGATGACAGTGGTGGAGGGCCTAGGAAAAGTATTTGGGAGGATTGGGATGTTTTTTCTGTAGGCCTGGGAGGAGCTATTCAGGGTTCTGAAAAAGTGGTCTTTCAGAGGCTAACCCCTTTGTGACTCAGTGGAGTCACCTATAAACTGGAGGCAGAGTCCCTTCCCTCTCCCTGTACAGAGATGATAGAAAGTCAATGCGGTGACGTGTTAAGAACGCTGAATTCTCTATGGCGCAGAGGATAGTTTAAAGATGACTCTGCAAGATCCCATTTTAGGGCTCGACCGCGTCTTTCAGAAAGCAGTGGAGGAGACAACTCACTTCTCCAGCTCATCCCAGAACGCGTGCGGGTCCGAGCCCTCCTGCCGGATCTTCAGCATGTGCTGCACCAGGCGGATGGCGCGATTGTAGGATTTGTCCAGCTCGCTGATGATGAACAGCAGATCTGAGCTGAGGGCCGGCATGGCTGCATACTGCCACAGCAGAACCGGCAGGTACATGGCCACGGCCAGGGCCAGCAGGGAGTAGGGGAGGGCCTGCAGGGTGAGAGCGAGCTGAGGAGGGAGGTCCAGGGTGCCGAGGCCTTGCAACCTTGCAGACAGAGTGCTGAGTGAGGGGCTCTCATTCCCCGGTTCCTGCCTCAGAAGGGGAGGGCAGAGAGAGACAGACAGACAGACAGAGACAGGAAGGAAGGAAGGAAGGAAGGGAGGAAGGAAGGAAGGAAAAGAAAGAGAGCAAGAGGGAGCGCTAGCTTCCTGTCCCCATTCTCCATGCATGTTAGCCTGGGTAGCTAACTAGAGGTCATGGCCAATGGTAGTCATGGCATGCTAGGGGAGAGCATCTTCATTCTCAATCTTCCACTTTTCTTTCTCTGACTGCTCCAGACATCCAGAGTCCATTAGCTTTCCAAGTCCTTCCAGGGGCCCTGGCATGGCTGACTTTTACTGTGACCCTCCAGAGAGGAGGTCAGGTCCCATTTCCTCCACATAGCCTGCCCTGCCTTCTCTCATGGGCAATGGCCTTTTCTCATCTTTGGATTCCTGGTAAGACCAAACTACGCCATCAGGCACTGTCTTGGAATCCTTGGGGGCTGTTTCTGGTCTGTATTTGTGTAAACTGACATTGGCTATGCATAAAGCTGGCGTCCTCCGCTACACTATTTGCTACCTTAGATAAAGGACTTTTCCTTATGTTTCTTATCATACTCACCACACTTAACAGGTTGGACCCACTGTTTTGCCCACAGCAAAAACCCTACTCGTAGAGGCTCAGTTAAGCCACATTTTTGCTGGGTACTGAACATGCATTATTCATTCTTCGTCAGGTACTATCAGTATCTCTATTTTATAGACCAAGAAACTGAAGCATGAAAATGTTAAGTGCCCAATACAGGGTTACATGTCTAGCAGGTGAGTGAACAGGATTTGGAACCAGGCAATCCAATTTTGGAGCTTATTCCCTTAAGAAATACTGGAGGGCTTCCCTGGTGGCGCAGTGGTTGAGAGTCCGCCTGCCGATGCAGGGGACACGGGTTCGTGCCCCGGTGCGGGAAGATACCACATGCCGCAGAGCGGATGGACCCGTGAGCCATGGCCGCTGAGCCTGCGCGTCTGGAGCCTGTGCTCCGCAACGGGAGAGGCCACAACAGTGAGAGGTCCGCGTAACGCAAAAAAAAAAAAAAAAAAAAAAAAAAAAAAAAAAAAGAAATACTGGACTATAACTTCTCCTGAACCATAGATGCTTTTTTTTTTAGAGGAGAGTTTGAAGAAAAAGAGAGAGGGAGGCTATTTGATTTGTGTGTGTGTGTGTGCGTGTGTGTGTGTGTGTGTTTCTGAACAAGAGAGGCAGGCTAGGAAAGGTATACTAGACCACGAGAGCAAATGAGAATGTTTTCATTCCTGTCTAAGAAATGATGTTTCTTGAAAATGAGCTTTTCACCCTCGAGCTTCTGTTTCAGTAGGCTTAAAGTGGAGCCAGAGAATCTGGGCTTAAAGAGCACTCCGGCCATCTGATGATCGACAATTTGACTCTTTTCTGACATATGAATACCCTCTGCAGTACTCTAAACTTGTTACCATCTAGATCCTGCTTGAACACTTCCAGGGACAGACACCTCATGAACTCCTTCCATTAAGTCTCTGGTTTTGTCTGGGTCCTAGAACTGTGGCATTTTGAGGCCCTGTAAATTGTCAGAACTAGAAAACATTATGAGTGACTTCTGATTAAAACTGTGCCTTGGACGTACATATTACTTCTGCTCCCTCATGGAACCCCACTAGAATGACAATAAAGGGACCCAAAAGACATAATCCTATAAGGACAAAGAAAATAGGCGACAAGAGTAACAAAGTGTTGAAACCTGGGAAGCAGCTGCGTGATAGAAGGTACCAGCCCGTGGAGAGGATGAGGAGTTGAGGTGGGTACAGCCAGGTTGTTTTCACCACAGAACCAGGAAGACTCAGGGATGGGAGATACCGGGTGTGTCTGAAAATGGGGGTGCAGGTGGGGCTGGAAACAGGGATATTGAGAAAACAGACCCACAGATCCTTTCTGAAACATGGTGCACTCAGCCGACCGCCCTTGTGGTTTATTCTTTGGAAACGTTAAACCAGACAGATTCTGCACTTGGGTCCATTGAGGGCAGGGGAACCTACTGAGAACGGGGGTGAGCTGAATGAGTAGTGAATGCTGACGCCCACGGCTGAGTTCCCAGAGGGTTGGCAGACGAGCTTGATACCAACTGCATGCTGCCGCCTCCACCCAAATTAGGGATTGAATGATTCTTGGGAAAACTGACCAGCCCAGAATATCAGATTGCAGATACTGATATCTGGGGTTTTCCCAATGAAATGGCCCAAAGGGATTACTTTGAACTGACAGCCTCAGCCCTAGGCACAAAACTTCCAATCAGATAAAAGTGGGTGGGCAAATATGACCAGATATTTGAAGAATGCCAGAGACGCGAAAGTCAATGACCAAAATAAAAAAGCAGAGGCAGGCAGGAGAGAACCTATCGATGCAGTTCTGCCCCCCTCCACCCAGCCGTGAGGCAGGCTTGACAGAGCCCCTGCCACTTTACCTTGTGAGGCCAGAGGGATTTCGTCTTGTGCTGGCCAGACACATCCTGTTCGTGGTGAACCAGTGAGTCCCAACAGGAACTGTCCACGTAGGCAGTCTGCCGGATGCTGAAGTTACTGGGACAGAAGCAGCTGATGGGAGACCCTGGAACAGGAACACAGCTTTGAGGCAGCCCTGAGTTGGGGTGGAGGAATGGAGATCCAGGGGACAATCAGCTAAGAGCTTTCTGGCCATTTCTGAATCTGGCAGGCACTGTCTTCTTCCCAGGCCCTAGGTTTCTGGGTCTGCACTGTGGGTGGATGAAGAGGCAGTGGGAGGCTGACACACCTCCCTGGGAAAGGTGGTGAACTCAGCACACAGCCAGAAAAGAAAGCCAGCAATCCCAGTTCTTGGGAAAGTCTACGTTGTCTTTAATAGAGGTGGTAGATTTGCTGTGTTAATCTAGCACCTAGAACACTGGGTATACGTGTTTGTTAGTGCTCTTGCATGGGGCTGGGGCTCTTGGAGAGGAAGGAGTGGATTCATTCAGCACCTATGATGCGCCAGACTCTGTCAGGCACTTAATATGTTCTCAAGTCAATAATCCTGGAGGTGGGGAGTAGGAAGAAGACTCCAAGAAGATAGGAGAGTTATCTGAAGCTTGGCTAATTAAGACCTTTAGAGGTCATAAGTCCTGGATAGATTATAGGATCCTAATCTCTTTCATCCACATGAAAATCAAAATAAAAGTTTAGTCATTGCAATGACACAGAACATACAAGTACTGAAATTAAGACAAATATATATATATATATTTTTTTTTGGCAGTACACAGGCCTCTCACTGTTGTGGCCTCTCCCGTTGTGGAGCACAGGCTCTGGACGCGCAGGCTCAGCGGCCATGGCTCACGGGCCTAGCTGCTCCATGGCATGTGGGATCTTCCCGGACTGGGGCACAAACCCGTGTCCCCTGCATCGGCAGACAGACTCTCAACCACTGCACCACCAGGGAAGCCCAAGACAAATATATTTTATTGGAAAATTTTAGAAATGACTTTCAAAGTTTTTTTAACACCTCTGCTTTGCTGGTGCCCAAAACGGATGGATAGTCTGCCTTTTGGGTGATGCCTGGCCCGAGTCATGTGATCTAGACAGTGGGGGCTGACTCACTTCAGGGTCTTGGAAGCCACTTACCAGAGGAGAACTCCTGGGCAAATGCCAGCGACATCAGCAACAAGGGGAAGCCCACGGCTATGAACTTGACCATGCGGTCCAGGGGCAGTTCCAGGCGCAGTCCTTTGAGGCGGGGGCCCCTGCGGTCGGGCAGCAGGGCGTCCGAGAGCATGTACTCTGCAGCTGTGTGTGCAAGCGACATGATGCCCCGAGCTTGGGCACGGGGGTGGCAGGAGGGGTCCCAGGAGAGTGGAGTCAGGAGGTGGCAGCTTCAGGCAGCAGGCTTTCAGCAGATGGTGCCTGCAGCCCTGGCCTCATGGATATCTGTGCGAGGCATGGGCGCTGGTTCTCTAAATAACTGGCCAGGCCCTGAGCCAGGCACCTGGTAATTAGAGGGAGGCATAGCTTAGTGGGTCCTCGCTGGAGGAGGGTCGGGTGTCAGCTGGGGCTGGTGCCAGGCTGCCCTCTGGATTGTCCCCGAGCAGATGCAGTCCCGTGGCTTTATGCTGCCCTCTCATTAATAAAGTATTTTTGGTGGGGTGGCGGAGAGGAGGAGGGCTGTGGAGCAGGTCCCCCATGTAATTGGTGTGGAATTTGGGTGGAGATTGCTTAAATGTGTTGAAGGCCCTCATTTTGTGGTTTGGGGTGGGAATGGAGCCCCCAAGACTCAGATACGGTTGCTGCTCCTACATAGTGTTCTTTGTCCCAGTGATGATTTTTGCTTTGGGCCCAGGCTCTCTCCCAGAAACCGATCTGTGTTTGGTGTTACATTCCCTTCCCCGCCTCTGGTCTTTTTCTAAAATGTTTCAACCGTGTATTTACAGTTTCCATATATTTACTAAATTTCTTTTTTTTTTTAAGCTCCCCTCAGTTCTTTAGAAAGCTGAGGAATGGGTGGCAGTGTTGAGTAGTAGAAAGAACATGACTTTTGAAATCTGGAGGGAAAAGTCTCCCACTGGAGACCTAGCAGTACTTGTGTTTTATCACGTGACTGCAGGGAGTCACTCTGGGCTCTGTATTCTCATCTGTCAAATGGTATTATATTGATTGTACAAAACTGTGAAGATTGATGAAGAGCATTTGTATGGGAAGATGCACTGTAAACTGTAAAGTGTAGGGTAAATGTCAACTCTTACTTTAATTTGGTGGCTTTGGTTGGTGGAAAAGCAAACACTGGGGCATATGGTAATCTTCTCTCTAGTACTGCCCTTAGACTTGGCAAGAGAGGCCCTGACCTTGGCTTTCACGCTGGTCCCCTTTGCCTGTGGCCTTCCCACAAGGCAAGGAGTGCATGGGGCCAAGGGGATGTGCTCCTTCAGAGCCCATGTGCCTAGACCACTCTTCCAGCACCAGGGATGCTGTAATTCCCTGCCCAGACGGCCCCAGCCTGCTTCCAGGGCCTGTGCAGGCCTTTTCCTCAGGTACATTCTCCCATCGGCAGATCATGTTGCTGGTGTGCACCCTTGGGCCTTAGGAATGGCTCATTGTTGGGGTCTGGATGGAATTTAGAAGTCCTGGGTGTCCACACATGAAATTGTGAGACTTCTTGCAATGTGGGACTTAGCTGGGTTGGGAAGAAGGGATCTGGGCAGTTCGAGTATTCTAAATTTGAACATGGCATTCCTGATCATTATGAAGGTGTGTGTGTGTGTGTGTGTCTATATGTGTCAAGGTAGGCAGATATAGAGCATATTTTATTTAATAGTTTGCTTCCTTGATTTATAACTTCTGATTTTTTAGATATATGGTATGTGGGCTGGCACTGCCTCTCTCCCCATCCCCAGGCTAGAGGCCAACTCTGAATCAGAGTTGTCCTGTGTGTACTAATTGAAGTGGTCCAGGCCTGGCAGCAGGAGAAGGGATCCTTTATTTCTATTCCCCATCAGCCTCTCCACACTCCCCTTTCTGTATCTTTTTATTATATGTGTTTTTGCCAAATGTATTTTGCCAAATATTTTTGGTTCATATGCATGTATTTTCTTTTGCCTTTTAAAAATAATTTACATTTTAATGATGTATAATATACATACATTAATATACACATGTTCCATAAATTTTCATCTGATCAAGAAACAGAACTTTAGTTTACACCCCAGAAGCCACCTTCGTGCTCCTTTCTAATAACCATCATTTCCCAAAGGATAATCATTATCCTAACTTCTAATAGCATAGATTAATTTTGCCTTCCTTATGCTTTATAGAAATGGAATCGTATGTATATACTCTTTTGTGTTTGGCTTCTATTGCTCTACATTGTATCTATGAGAATCCATTTTATTTCCTGTTTTTGTGCTCTATATAAATGGAGTCATATGTATATATTTTTTTGTGTCTGGATTCTCTGCTCAGCATATTTCTGAGATTCATCCATGTTGCTGTGTGTGTCAGGTTTCCATTCCTTTTTATTGCACAGAAATACAACAACTTGTTTGTCCATTCACCAGCTGATGGACATTTGAGTTCTAGTTTCTGGCTATTATAAAATAATTCTACTGTGAACATTCTAACTTGTGTCTTATGGTGAAAATATGTATGCATTTCTGTTGGTTATATACCCATGAAAATTGGTGTACTGGAATTTCTGGGTCATAATGCTTTGCATATGTTCATCTTTATTCGTTTTCCAAGTGGTTATATTTACTTGCATTTTTATCCACAGTTTGTGAGAGTCCTATTTTCTCCACTTCCTTATGTTTTTGCAATTAAAAACAATCTGGCCATTTTGGAAGGTGTATAATGACATTGGATTGGGGTTTTCTCTGATGATGAATGCAGTTGGCCACTTTGACCATTTGGAAATCTTCTTTTGTGAAGTGTATGTTTAACTTTTTTGCCTGCTTTCCTCTTGGGCTATATATCTTTTGAATATTGATATGCAGAATTTATTTTTATAGTCTGCATATGAGACCATCACCAGATATATGTTTTATTTATATCTTCTAGGAGTCTCAGTTCCTTGTTGGGTGTTGGCAGGAGGCCTCAGTTCCTCAGCAGGTGGGTCTCTCCCTACCTCCCCACCTCTCACCGGGTGATCCGAGCAAAGCAGGAGCCGCTGTGCTTTAATGACCTAACCTCTGAAGTTTCAACTGCTACTTCTATTTTTTTCCTATTCAATAGAAGGAAGTCACGAAATCCAGCCTATATTCAAGGGGATGGGAATTGGGCTCCAGATTTTAAAGGGAGTGTCAAAGAATTTGTGGAATATTTTAAACCACAATTTTTGAGGAAATTGTCCATTTTCATTCAAATTGTCAAATTTATTTGCATACCATTGTTCATAATATTCTCTCATCATATTGTATTACTATCTTATTATGAAAAAATCTTAAAAATACAGCAAAGTTGAAAGAATTTTACAGTGAACATCTATGACAGTTAATTCTATGACATTTCACTTGGCTTGCTTTGTTATGTATCTATTTTTCTATCCACCCCTCTATCCACACATAAACCATTCAATTTTTTTTTGGATATACTTCAAAGTACATTGTAAATATTGATATACTGCTTCCTAAATACTTCAGCACGCACATCACTAACTATACTTCAATACTTGTTTACAGTTTGTTTTTTTAAGGTAAAATTTATGTACAATGAAATGCACAAAGCTTAAGTAGGCATACACAGATTCTGACAAATGCATACACCTGTGTAATACACACCTCATTAGGACTAGGACGTCTTCACTCTAGAAAATTCCATTTTATTCTTTTTTAGAGATCCTAGTTTTCTGATGAAATCTCCATACTTTCATCTAATTTATCCATCTTCTATTTTTTCATCATATTAATCAGCGTTATTTTAAAATCCTTATTGCTAACTCCAGGATTGGGGTAATCTGTAGATCTGCTCCTATTGTCTACTTTTTGCAAAAATTACTGTTTAGAACTTGCACTGTATGCTGAACACCGTGGATAAAGGACCATAGGAACCAGAGGTGCTCTGGATGATCCTTTTACCAAAGACGGTTCCCCTTTCTTCTATTAGTCATATAGGGTGAGGAACTGACCACTGAATCGAATCAGGGTCTGAGCTGACGTAGGTCTGCGCCCGAGTTTTAGTAAGAGTCAGTGTACATTTAGTTTTTCCTATTGCTAGAGCCTGATCTTTCCAGGATTTTGATTGAGCCTGTTGGGTCTTTGTCTCTAAAGCTCTGAAAGACTGTGAGAGGGTCTATTTTCCTCTTCAGAGGATTTCAGTGTAGCTCGTTAGCCTCCTGCTGCATGCATTTAGCTTCTCAACCTGGCAAATGCTTTGAAGGAGAGACTGCCTCAGTGAGTCTGATCAGTGACTTTAATGCAGGACCCTTCCCTTTGTAGTGTATTTGTTTCGTAATTAGCACAGAGTGTAGGAGATTTCACTTTGCATTTTAGAGGCTTTTAGTCTAGTCCACACAGTCCCAGTGCTCAGGAAATGTCCTGTGGGGAAGACTGGGCATGCATTTGAAGTCTCTCAAATTTCCTGTTGTCACTCCACCTTGTAACTACCACTAAGAGCTTTGATGGTTCATCTTTCCCTGGCAGAAGCCCTCTGCTTGGACCAAGAACAAAGTGAGGTTGGCACCCAGAAGCAGGAACTTCCTCCAGGGGAAAACTTCCTGAAGATTGTCTTCTTTTTTTTTTTTTTTTTTTTTTTTTTTTTGCGGTATGTGGGCCTCTCACTGTTGTGGCCTCTCCCGTTGCGGAGCACAGGCTCCGGACGCGCAGGCTCAACGGCCATGGCTCACGGGCCCAGCCGCTCCGCGGCATGTGGGATTCTCCCAGACCGGGGCACGAACCCGTGCCCCCTGCATCGGCAGGCGGACTCTCAACCACTGCGCCACCAGGGAAGCCCGAAGATTGTCTTCTTACCTCAAAATGGTTCTATCTCCTGTGGAATTTTAATTCATCTTGTCTTCATTTCTTCCACAACTTCCTGATATCCACAAAACATAGTTTTTGTAATTAATACAGCCTTTTCTGCTATGGCTACAGGAACAGTTGCCTGTTACAACATACTGAACTTTGCCTGAAAGTCTGTGCATTATAATTTTAATACACATAAGTGATTTTATGTTTTATATTTTATGGTTTCTTCCTTTAAAAAAAACTTGTCTCTGTACCCCTAAAAGTCCATCAATGTGGCTATGTACACAGATAATATATTGTTTCCACTGCTGCAAAACATTGCATTTTATCTACTTGCTTGCCTGTTGATGAGTATTCACTTTGCCTGTACTCCTTATACCACAGTAATGCACATTTCCCCCTGTGGTTCTATGACAGAATTCAATTGGGATATACATCAAAGACTGGAATTTCTAGATCGTAGGGCAGCATATACTTAACTTGTCTTAGGTGATATCATATTGCTCCTAGAACGGCTGTAATGCATAGTTTCTTATATTTCCACATCTTCACCAACAGTTAGAACCATCTAACTTAAAAATTTTTGTCACTCTGTTGGATGTTAAGCAGGGCTTCTCACGGTGCGGTCCAGGAACCCTCCTGAGAGTCCCTGAAGCCCTTTTAGGAGGCCTGCAAGGTCAAAACTCTTTTCACACTAATATTGGCATATTTGGTCTTTAACTCTCATTCTTGGATGAATGTAAACTTTTCTGGAGGCAACATGATATGTGATTTTTCAATGGGTTGAATGTAGAGGCAGATATGAGATTCCATCTGTTTTTTATTAAGCCAGGTATTAAAGAGATTTGCAAAACTATAAAGCAGTGTCACTCTTCTCACTAAATTTTTGTTTTATTTTGGAAAATATAGTTACCTTTCACAAAAATATTTATGTAATAGGTTATTCTTATTTTAAAATGAATCTTCAAAGATTTTCAGTTTTGATTTCTAACATGGTAAATATAAGTTGATATATCTCACATATATAAAAGTTCTTTGGTCCTTGGTTTTTTTTTGTTTTTTTTAAAGAAGATGTTGGGGGTAGGATTTTATTTATTTATTTATTTATTTATTTTTGCTGTGTTGGGTCTTCGTTTCTGTGAGAAGGCTTTCTCTAGTTGTGGCAAGTGGGGGCCACTCTTCATCGTGGTGCACGGGCCTCTCATTATTGCGGCCTCTCTTGTTGCGGAGCACAGGCTCCAGACGTGCAGGCTCAGTAGTTGTGGCTCACGGGCCTAGTTGCTCCTCAGCACGTGGGATCCTCCCAGACCAGGGCTCGAACCCGTGTCCCCTGCATTAACAGGCAGATTCTCAACCACTGCGCGACCAGGGGAGCCCTGATATTTTTTGAGTGCAAAGGGGTCCTGAGATTAAATGTTTGAGAGCTGTTGGTATAAAGTGATATCGCGTTATTTTAATTTGCATTGCTCTTGATAATTCATGCATTGAATATCTCTTCATATGTGCATTAATTATTTCTGTGTAACATATTACTTCAAAGCGTATCAGCTTAAAACAATAAACATTATCATCTCCCAGTATCTGTAGGTCAGGAGTTTGGTAGCAGCTTAGCTGGGTTGCTCTGGCTCAGGGTCTCTTATCAGGTTAAAGTCAAGAGATTGGCTGGGGCTACAGTCATCTGAAGGCTTGGTTGGTGCTGGAGGACTCATGTCCCAGAGGCTCACTCACACGGCTCCTGTCAGAAGCCCTCCGTGTGGCAGGCGGCCTCATTTCCTCATCACGTGACCCTTTCCATAGGTCAACTACAAGAAGAACTCCATGTTCTCACTACATGGCAGCTGGCTTCTCCCAGAGTAAGCAATCTGAGAGAGAACCAGGAAGAAGCATGAATGCATCAAACCCAGAGAAAAATCCCAGAGCTTCTGCTAAAGGCTTTGGACTTGCCCTCTATGAAGCTGATGTGAGGATGCTGAAGAGAAAATGCATAGGAAACAAGGACTGTTAATCTAGTGACTCCAACGTTGAATCAAGTCAAAGAGAAAATTGTCATATCAATATTATACAAGATAATGGATGAGAGAGGTAATGACTGATGAATAACTCACAAAGGACAATTTTTTTTTTTTTTTTTGCGGTACGCGGGCCTCTCACTGTTGTGGCCTCTCCTGCTGCAGAGCACAGGCTCTGGACGCGCAGGCTCAGCGGCCATGGCTCACGGGCTCAGCCGCTCCACGGCATGTGGGATCTTCCTGGACCGGGGCACGAACCCACGTCCCCTGCATTGGCAGGTGGACTCTCAACCACTGCGCCACCAGGGAAGCCCACAAAGGACAATTTTAATGCAAGGCACAATGTCTATGGTTGAACCAACCAACCCCATTACAAATACTGCAGCTACCAGCAGGAGCTGATGAGATATGACGACACAGAGGTCATGGGTCAGCATGTAACCCTCAGCCATGACAAATACAAGCAAGAAGTGGAGCTGTGACAAGCCGACCTCAAAGGAGATGATCTTCTTCTTTGATACAAAGTTCATCAGTATTTTAGGGGTAATAACAGAGCAGTTGCAGAGATCCACAAATGATGAATTTCTGATGAAAGTAGTATATGGGAGTGTGAAGTTGAGAATTAAGAAAAGTTAGAGCAATCAAGACTGGGTACCCCACTATGGCGCTCCCTGAAAGAGAGGGAGCTGGAGCCCTGGCTGCCTAGTTGAGTCCCTGAGAATGAACTCTGTCCCTGTAGAATGCTTTGCTGCAGCCATTCTCTTCCAGGTGGGAGTCCTGTGGTTAGGCCAGGTATGAGCATCTTCCCGCACCTAACTGTTTCTTGTGTTTTATTCGTCTCACTACTGCTAATGTTTGTTAGGAGTCAGACCAGGTGGGCAGTGTTTCAGAGACCAGCAGGGTTAGAGGAAATGGGCAAGGCCTGGAGTTTTTACTGCCTACAGCTTCATACATTTAGAGTTAAAAATCTCTGTTTCTTGGACATGCATTTTGCTTCAGAATTTTAATCTCTCTTTTTCGTATAGTCAATTCCAAAATAGTCACCAGAACATGATAATGTAAAGCTGACATTATCCCAAATCCAGGGAGTATAGTGTGGTATGCTTATACTACTTACTGAATGACAAGTCATGTCCTTACCTATAAAATAAGAAATAAAAATATCAACTCCGAAGGTTCATTGTAAGCACAAAATGGGATAATGCATATGGAAATATTTTTTCAAATGCTCAGTTGCTATAGAAATGTGAATTGTCACTAGGCATCTGGAAATTGACCTTAGTTTTCCCCTGGACTTGAAGCTCTGTGATTTAACTCAACAGGTATCTTCCTACTTTGGGGAGGTTGATTACCAGCTAAATTGGAGGGCAGTAGTTGGGGTGAGAGCATCACGTGGTGGTTCCTGAGAAACCATTCCAAAAAGGAGTATAATCTGCACCCCGATAGGCCATGCATATCGGTGTTAATGGAGCTTGACTAATTGAATTTTAATGCACCAGATGTAAAAGAAGACCATGAAGAAACTGTGTTTTAGGTGCCTGTATGTGGCCTGTGTGTGGCATGGCCCAATGGAGCCAAAGAAGAAGGAAAAGAATAAATAACAAGGGATTATACACACCCACGAAACACATGCATGTTATCACAGTTATGTATTTGTGAAAAATTGTATATATGCTTGTGGGCATATGTATGGAAAATAAAAGATGAAGTAGGATATAGCACTTTATGTATTTATGCCAACAACTAGGTTTGCTTTGCATATGAAATTGAATCCAACAAATTGGTAATTGGGCTTAAGTTCTATGATTGCTGAAAAGCCAGCATCTCTGACTCTAGACTGAAGGCACTGTTCTACTAAAGACAGATTAAATTATAGCAACTGAGAGTTTTGTAGCTTGAAAAATTGGGGAATCAGAAAAATTTTGTAGTTTAACAAATTGGGCAAATTAGGCTTGAATAAAATAAGGGAATTAAGAAAAAAAGATGAGATCTATTGCTCTTTTGTGCTCAGAAGAGCTCAGGAAAATTCAGGTTAGGTCAGGTTAGAAGTAGGTGGAACTAGAAATAGAATATGACATTCACAGATCAAAAGAGAATGATTTAAGTGGGGAACCAGACTCCCCTCTGCTCTGTGCCCTTTATATTGGGGTCCCAAGAAGTCTGTCTGTCCTTGAATTCCTTTTCTCATGTCACATTCTATCCCTGAAATTGGAGTATGTGGAAATATTAAGAAGAGGCACATAGAAAACCATGGGGACAATATCTACTCTGGGAAAAAGTAAAATGGAGCAAGTAAGGAAACATAATCATAGTACAGTAAACATTAAATGTTGAGAAATGAAAATTGTGATGTACCCATATTGGGAGGAAAGGAGAGGAGAAGTGAGGATGGGGAATGTAAGAGACCTAAATCCCAATCAAATTGAATTGGCAGTAATTCCCTAAGCAAATAATGGTAAAATAACTATTATGAGTTAGCTATTATTCTAGGCCATAAATCAATGAATTATGTTTAAATTAGATGAATCAACAAATAGCATTATAAGCATATTATTTAGAAACCCTGATTCTAATCTTTGCTGTGTAACCCTGAGCAAATTTTTTGACTATTTGAAGCCCAAACTTTTTCAGCTACAAGTTGGGAATTATTACACAGCTACTTCATAGGATTGTGAATTTTAAATTACTACAGTACCTGAAAAAATACTAAGTTTCAGTAAATTTAGACTGTTGTGTTATTATTACTATTTACATGTTTCTATAATGGTACTTAAGCAAGGCACTATTTATCTCCATCTGCAGTGGCAAAGGACTCAAATTTCAGACATGCTTGCTAGAAGCATGGATCTTTACCACTGGGAATCTAAACTGACAGACATCTCTGCGTCTGAGATGTACTTCCTAAAATAAAAATAATTTAAATTCTAGCTACTTTAGTTGCCTAACTTATATAATTAATGCTATTTGCATAATTCAGTAGAGTTTATGCATTCTTTTCACAAGTTTAAATCTTTTAATCTTCATAAAAATCTTGGAGGCAGATTGTATTTATTAGCAAGAACTATAATATATATATTTTTTAATTGGTGAAGAAACTCATGTGTAGATAGATGAAGAGATTTGTTCAAAGTCACAGAACTAAAAGAGGTCTGAAGAGTCTGTGCTTTTTTTCTTTGCCTCTAGTTAATGATTCTCAATGTGTGGTCCCCAGATCAGCATCATCAGCACTGCCCAGGAACTTACAAATCCTTGGGGCCCACCCCAGACCTATTGGAAACTCTGGAGATGAGGCCTGATAATCTGAGTCTTAACAGCTTTTCTAGGCGACTCTGATGTACATTAATATTTGAGAACCACTGCTCTAGTTTGTAGACTTTTAAATCTGAGTCTTAACAGCTTTTCTAGGTGACTCTGATGTACATTAATATTTGAGAACCACTGCTCTAGTTTGTAGCCTTTTAAATCTGTACACCTGTGTCTCTCAGGCATGTTGTTTACTCTTGATGTCTTATTATCAGTATGGCATAGGGAAAAAGAGGAATGCTGCATTATTGTTTTCATTTTCTAGGAAACAGAAGCTCAAGAAGTTACTCAAGTTACCCAAGGTCACATAGCTAGCAAGAGGCAGACCTGGGCATGACCTTGAAC
The DNA here is from genome assembly GCF_949752795.1 of Hyperoodon ampullatus. NCBI lineage: Eukaryota > Metazoa > Chordata > Mammalia > Artiodactyla > Ziphiidae > Hyperoodon > Hyperoodon ampullatus. Next base: position 90,742,381 of record NC_136920.1, read on the forward strand.
CCAGGACTTCTGACACCAGCCCATCCTGTCCTCTCGGTAACATGCTGTTTTGCTATAACATACTTTTGTGTAGGACTTTATTTTTTCAAAGTAAAATAGGTTTATTGAATTTCTGGGGATAAATGGGATCTCATTGCTGTATTTCATAAGCATTTTTTAAGATTTCAAAAGCAATATATGTGCATGAAGAAATGAGAAAATATAAGTAAATAAGAAAAAATGAGAAATTAAAAACACCGTATTTCCTCTACATTCTTAATTACTTAATGTCTATCCTTCCTGATATTTTGTATGGATACATATACCTTTCTTTTTCTGAAATGAGATCATATTACATATAGTGTTTATAGCTTGCTTTATTAGGCTGCCTTTTAAAATACATGGTTTTATATGATTCCCCTCCCATCACACACACACACACACACACACACACACACCCTCCGCTAGCAATACCTGTCCCAACCATGCTCCTGTAGGCTTCAGATTACAGTGGTAAAGACAGGGAAATCCACACTGCACCATAAGCTTTATACCTTAAATTGTGGTGCCCAAAATGGCACCATTTATTCAAAACTACAGTTCTGAGTTGTGTTTCTTATCCACGTTTTAAGACAAAGGATTTGAAGTTCAGTGAGAGGTTAAACAAGTTTACCACCATCATCCAGCTAGGAAGTGGCAGAGCCCGGATTTGTACTGAGATCAGACTGATTCCAAAGTTTATTTTCTGAATACTTAGCAGGGCCATATAATTTGTAATTCAAGTGGGATGCATCAGATTTGAAAGGGGTTGGGTCTAAAGGGCTGTCAGCCAAAATGGCACAGTAGGGAACTTCCAAAGTCCTTTCATCGACAAAAGCAATAAATAAACTGGCAAAAACTTTCCAAATTAACTTTCTTGGAACTCTGGATACTAACCAGAAGCTTGTAGCAACCAGGAGAACACAATCAAGAAAAAAAGTTTAATCTTGGTAAGACAGTTCTGTGGCATTTTAACTTATCGTTGCTGCAGCTCAGCGTTGGCCTTGAAGACAGCAGCTTGCATTCCTGGTATAAGTGCCAGTACTGGAAGGAGCATAACAGATCTTATTCTCCAAGAACTGTGGTTGTTTGTTTTGACCTATCTGGTGGCTCTCTGAAGGATCATGAAAGGGCTTGCCTCTATTTTGCCTAACCTGGACTCCTCCCGCCGGCTGATGGGGCTACAGGGGGAGGAGGCCACGTGTGGAAAACATTTAAAGGCAAATGTATTAGTCAGTGCGACCTGGGGCAAGGGGTAACAGTTGGGGCAAACAATAGATTAACCAAAGATCTTGGGAGGAAAGACTAGGGAATGAGATGTTTTTGAAAATAAGGGCTTTGAAAAGAGCCCATGTATTCCTGGGAACCTAGAAGGCCACACACATGGCTAGGGCTGGGCACATGCTCAGAAAAGACCTGAGAAGACCCTAAGCTCTCACCTCTGGCCGACCTTCGTGCAGCATTATTTATAATGGCCCCCAAGTGGAACCAACCCAAATGTCTACCAACTGATGTATGGATAAATAAAATGTAGTATATCCATTCAATGGAATATTATTCAGCCCTAAAAAATGATGCTTACAACATGGACAAACCTTGAAAACATTAAGCTGAGTGAAAGAAGCCAGACATGAAAGGCTGCATATTATATGATTCTATTTATGTGAAATGACCAGAGGAGGCAAATCAATAGAGACAGAAAGCAGATTAGCGACTGCCAGGGACAGGGGGCAGAGGGAATAGGAAGTGACCGGGTTTCTTTTTGAGTCAATAGGATGTTCTGGAATTAGATAGTGCTGATGGTTGCACATTATTATGAATATACTAAAAACCACGGTATGTATACCTTAAAATGGTGTATTTTATGTTACATGAATTTTACCTCAAAAAAAGTAAAAATAAAGTTAAAAAAACCCAAAAGCACAAACACATAAAAAGTGGTTGCTCTAATAGCTTTGAAATGCATTTGAAACGATGCTTCTATGGCAACAGTTTCTGAAGTGACATCAACTCAGAGGAACTTCCCCTGATGTTGCATCATCCAGACAAGAGCCCTCAAAAGTTTGCAGAGAAAAGTCAACTTTTAATGAGCCCCTGAAGTCTTATTTGCTCTTGAATCCCAGGGAGAGTCTGCCTTCTGGGGCTTATTTGAAGTTTGTGATAATAAATTGTTTTTCCTCTATTTGTAGCATATGTGTTGCTGAAGCAAGCACTGTTTTTCTCTAATGTAAATTTTGTGCAGTAGGATTGAGGACAGGGATTGGGATTTATTAATGATATTGAAGAATGTAGCAAAATTCTAAGTGAAAATCTATAAATAAGGCACCATTACTTCTGAGTTTTTGTCGAATATTGGCCACAGAGAAATATAATCAATTATTGATAAGTACTCATAAACACAAACAGGCCTTGAAGAAGATGGGTTTTGGTCCTTATATTATGATTTCATAACTTCTCCAAGGGGACTCCAGCACTTAACTCTGATCAGAAATATATCTAACCCACCCACTCTCTGAGGCTTTAACTTCCCAAATTGAGATTTATTGCTTTGGCTGAAAGGTCTGTCTTCATTAAAATAAAAGTGTCCTTAATAAGGAATGTGGATCACAGGTGGTCAAATACCAGCTTTATTAGTCCTTGAAGAAATAAATTTATCATATCCCTTCCTGAAGTCAGTTATATAATATATGGGATTTAGAGATGCCAGGGCTGGGTGTTTGGAGAACAGAATTAGGTGTACATAGATACCTTCATGAAATGACATATGATTTCTTAAAATGTTCAGAAAGGATTTTTGCTCCTCTAAACTCTCAATATATCTCAATTTTTCTTTGCTTTGGGTTAAGGCATGGTTACTGAAGTGCACGATAGAAGTGTATTGCCTAGGAGGGATGTTTCATTGAGCCATGTTTACCCAAACAGACATTAGAATAGCTGACATTACCAAGCACAACTCTGGCTGCGTCTTTTCCAAGTATTTGTACAAATACTACCTTCACAATGAGGCCTAACCTCACCACCACCTAAATTTGCAGCCCATGCCCCTCCCCCCTTTTTTTCTTGAATTATTTATTCTGGAAGTTTTTGTTGAGCACCTGCCCTATGCCATGGGCTATTTTAGGTACTAGTGATACAGTGCTAAGCAAAAGAAACAAAATCCTTGCCCTCAAGGAGCTTACATTCTCTAGTGGACAGCAATATATTGAGAATCCACGATATCATGCCCCTCCCTTTCTACCATCTTTCCTTGCTTTATTTCTGAGCATATTAAAAATTGAGAAAAATGTCTTTTATATTTATCCACACATTTTACAATTTTAGGTGCTCTCCAAGTTTATATCTATGTTGTATCTCCAAGGTTAATTTTTACACTTTTAGGGGCTCCTCAGTTTTCCATCTGGTATCTTTTGTCCTTCTGCCTAGAGAACTTCTCTTAATGTTTTCTGTTGCACAGTCAGTTGGCAGCAGATTCTCTAAGGTTTTGTTTATATGAAAACTTTATTTCACCTTCAATTCTTTTTTTCTTTTTTATCTTTATTGGAGTATAATTGCTTTACAATATTGTGTAAGTTTCTGCTGTACAACAAAGTAAATCAGCTATATGTATACATATATCCCCATATTCACCTTCAATTCTGAAAGATGGTTCCACTGAATACAGAATTCAAGATTGAAAAATTTTTTTCTTTCTGTACTTTCAAGATGCCATTCCATTATCTTTTTGCTTTCATCTTTTGCATTTCTGATGAGAAGTCTGTAGTCATTCTTATTTTGTTCCTCTGTATATAATGTGCTATTTTTCCTCTGGTTGCTTTTAAAATGTTCTCTTTATGACTGATATTCATCAATTTGACTATGATGTAGCTTTGTGTGGTTTTATTTTTGTTTATTCTGCTTGTAGATGCATTGGGCTCCTTGGATGTGTGGGTATATAGTTTTCATCTAATCTGGAAAATTTTAGCCATTATATGTATAAATATTTTTCTCTTTCCCTCCTTTCTCTTGCTAGGACTCAAATTACACCTACGTTAGACTGCTTGATATTGTTCCATAGGTTACTGAGGCTCTATTCATTTTTATACTAGTCTTTTTCCTGTGTTTCAGTTTAGATAGATTCTACTGCTATGTCTTCAAGTGCATTGATATTTTCTCCTGCAGTGTTGAATCTGATGTTAATACAATCAAGTGATTTTTTTGCTTCAGATATTATATATTTTTAAGCATCTAGATGTTCCATTTAAAAATATCTTCCATTTATTGGGCAGAAGACCTAAATAAACATTTCTCCAAAGAAGACATACAGATGGCCAAGAGGCACATGAAAAGATGCTCAACATCACTACTTATTAGAGAAATGCAAATCAAAACTACAATGAGGTATCACTTCACACTAGTCAGAATGGCCATCGTCAGAAAATCTACAAACAACAAATGCTGGAGAGGGTGTGGAGAAAAGGGAACCCCCTTGCACTGTTGGTGGGAATGTAAATTGATACAGCCACTAGGGAGAACAGTATGGAAGTTCATTAAAAAACTAAAAATAGAATTACCATATGACCCAGCAATCCCACTATTGAGCATATACCCGTAGAAAACCATAATTCAAAAAGACACATGCACCCCAATGTTCATTGCAGCACTATTTACAATTGCCAGGTCATGGAAGCAACCTAAATGCCCACTGACAGATGAATGGATAAAGACGATGTGGTACATATATACAATGGAATATTGCTCAGCCATAAAAAGGAACAAAATTGGGTCATTTGTAGAGACGTGGATGGACCCAGAGACTGTCATACAGAGTGAAGTAAGTCAGAAAGAGAAAAACAAACATCGTATATTAACACATATATGTGGAATCTAGAAAAATGGTGCAGATGAACCAGTTTGCAAGGCAGAACTAGAGACACAGATGTAGAGAACAAACGTATGGACACCAAGGGGGGAAAGTGGCCGGGTGGTGGTGGTGGTGGGATGAATTGGGAGATTGGGATTGACATACATACACTAATATGTATAAAATAGATAACTAATAAGAACTTGCTGTATAAAAAATTAAATTAAATTAAATTTTAAAAACATTAAAAAAATAAATTAAATAAATAAGCTATAAGGATATATTGTACAGCACTGGGAATATAGCCTATATTTTATAATAACTATAAACAGAATATAATGTTTATAAATTGTGAGTTGCTATGTTGTACACCTGTAACTTATATAATGTTGTGGAACAACTATACCTCAATAAAAAATAAAATAAAAATTTAAAAACTCTTCCATTTCTTTTAGCATGCTTATTTATTCCTTTAAATTATTGAGCATATTGAGTATATTTATCACAGCTAATTGTAAAGTTCTTATCTGCCAATTCCATCATCTCTGTCATTCCTGGGCTTTTTCTGTTGGCTTATTTTCCTGCTGTTTACAGGCCACATTTTTCTACTTCTTCCATATCTAGTAATTTTTGATTGGATGTGGACATTATAGATTTTATGCTGTTGAATGCTGGATTTTATTGTATTCCTTTAAAGTGTGCTGGGCTTTCTTCTGGCAGGTTTTACTTATCTTTAGAATCAGTTCAACCCTTTGAAGTTTATTTTTGAGCTTTTCTAGGGTACATCTAGAATAGCCTAGGGTATGCTCCATGCATTTATTGAAATCTCTTCTCTCTGGCTGGTAGTAATTTGAATGATGACAGGCTGTGTGAGCTCTGGGGGTTGTTCTGCTTATTGCTCTCTGGTAATTGGTTTTGTCCAAGAAGCTCTTTTTTTTAAAAAAAAAAAAAACCTGTCCACATGGACTTTAACTATACTCAGATTTGGTATTGAGCCAAAGTCTCATCTAGAAGGTTTGTGGAGTTCTTGTTTGCATAGCTCCCTCGGCTTCAGTATTCAGCTCTAGGGATTCTAGCTGCTTGGGCTGGTTGAACTCCAGCATCTGTCTCCTCAGTTCAGTGAGACTACTGAGCTTGGTTTGCTTCCCTTTCCTGACACCCCTGTTTGAAAATTGCCTCTAGGAAGAAAATCAGAGTGATCACATTTGTTTTTCTTTTTCCCCTGAATTAAATTCTTCTGCTGCCTTTTGTCAATGTCTGGAAACAGTTGTTTCATATATTCTATTTGTCTAGCTGTTTAAGACATAAGGAAAGTCTGAACCTTGTTGCTCCATCATGGCTGGAAAAGGTAGTCTCAACCCCAGTTTTTCTTGAAGTATCTTTTCTGTAGTTGTAATGTGCATTTCTTGTATGAGAAAAGTTGAGCATCTTTTCATATGTTTAAAAACCATTAATATTTCTATCTTCTCTGAAATCTCTTCGTATCTTTTGCCCAATTTCTCTTGGGTTGTAGGTGTTTAGATTCTCAGTTTTTAGAAGCGCTTTATATTAAAGACATTAGCTTTTTGTCTGAGATACAAGTATATACGTTTGGATACATTTGAAATTTATACTGCTTATGGTGTGAAAAATGAATCTAATTTTATTACTTTTCATATGGCTATCCAGTTGTATCATTGCTATTATAAAAAATGGGAACCCATTTTTTCCCTGATGATTTGAGATGCTACCATCATCATATATTACATTTCTATTCTCAGGTCTATACGTGAACTTTATGTTCTATTTCAACATTCTATCAATACCATTCTATTCATGTGCTAACTAACACCAACCTGTTTTAATTATAGAAGCTTTATACTGTTTGCATACCTGTTAGGGTTAGCTTCTAAACAATGTGTGTGCTCAGGATTTTTCATGCTACTTTTGCTTGTTTATCCTTTCATATAAACTCTATAATCAGTGTGCATTCCTCCTGAAACAAAAACCTGATGCTATTTTTATTTCAATCCAAGGACATGAAATGTCTATTTTTCTTTGTGTTTTTTAGGTGTGTTTATACCTTTAGTCATATAGGTTTTGTAAAATTCTTGTTAGATTTTTGCTTAGGAATTTATTTTACTTTTCTACTGAAATGAGATCTATTTTTATACATTCTAACAGGTTACTGTTTGTATGAAGTATATTGATTTCTAATTTTATTCCTGCAATTTTACTGGTATTATTTTTAGTGTATTTTCATTGATTCTTTTGGCGTTTCCAGATATATAATAATACCATCTGCACATAGAGGTAGTTTTACCATTTCCTTTCTGATTCTTCTGCCTCTAAATCATTTCTCTTGTCTAATGGCATTTTCTTTTCCCTTCTATACAATATTAAGTAACAGAAGAGATGATGGGCATTCTGTTCTTGGTTCAGGTTTTAATAGGAATGCATCTGTATTAGTTTGCTAGGGCTGCCATAACAAAATGCTACAGGCTGGGTGGCTTAAACAACAGAGATTTATTTTATTACAGTGTTGGAGGCTAAAAGTCCGAGATCAAGGTGTCCGTATGATGGTTTCTCCTGAGGACCCCCTGCCTGGTTTGCAGATGGCCGCCTTCTCCCTGTGTCCTCGCATAGATTTCCCTCCTTGTGCACACACCCCTGGTGTCTCTCATCGTGTCCAAATGTCCTCCTTTTATAACGACAACAGTCAGCTTGGATTAGGGCACCCTAGTGGCCTCATTGTAACTTAATTACCTCTTTAAGGGCCTTATCTCCAAATACTGTCACATCCTGAGATACTGAGGGTTAGGCCTTCAATATATAAATTTTGAAGGGGACACAATTCAGCTCATAAGAACAATGAATATTTTTACATTAAGAATGTTCTTGGGCCTTCCCTGGTGGTGCAGTGGTTAAGAATCCTCCTGCCAGTGCAGGGGATGCAGGTTCGAGCCCTGGTCCGGGAAGATCCCATATGCCGCGGAGCAACTAAGCCCGTGTGCCACAACTACTGAGCCTGTGTGCCACAACTACTGAAGCCCGCACACCTAGAGCCCGTGCTCCGCAACAAGAGAAGCCACCGCAATGAGAAGCCCGTGCACCACAATGAAGAGTAGTCCCCGCTCACCACAACTAGAGAAAGCCTGCGCACAGCAACGAAGACCCAATGCAGCCAAAAATAAATAAAATTAATTAATTAATTTAAAAAAATGTTCTCAATTCATCTTACAAACTATCAATTTCTATTTCATTTAGTATTTATAATAATGAGTGAGTATTGAATTTGGTCAAATGCTCCTGGTCCCACTCCTTCCCCCATCCCCTCAGGTATTGCAAATCCTCAAAGTTCCATTTTCTTCCTTGTACCTTCAATATTCTTTTCTCTACTAATTCTTTTCTTCAGTGTACAGACATAAGCATACCTTTATTACCTTAAAAATATTCCTACCAATGCCCTTTCTCTCTCTTTTGCTTTAATTGTAAAAAATTTAAAAATAGTGATGTATGCCTTCCTGTCTACCTTGAAGGGCTGGTGTTCATTTCTAAATGTTATACCATTCCTTGCCCATCTCTCTCTTCATACCCACTGTAACTCCTATACAGATGTACTTATAAATCAAAATCTGGGCATTCTCTGTGTTTTAGAACTTGCTGTGTAATGACCAAGTGTTTCTTGAACTAGAAGATGATCCTGAGCACCTTTTTGGATTCTTAATTTTAGGCATGTTGCCACCAGGTGGCAGTAGGAGTCATCCTCTGAGCTGACATTGAAGATGTTTAGGCCATTGCTGATTTTTAAACACTGCCTTCTACTTTTCAAAATGGAAATGTACGTACATATATATACACTCATATATACATATATATTAATATATATGTATACATGCACATATATAATGTATACATACATATTTATATTTTATATACACGTATATACACATATAATTCATTTAATGGAATATATATACATTCATACATATACATAGCATTCAAATATTTATATATAATATATATGCATATTTATTTTCAAAAGTAAAATAAAAGCAAGCACTAGAATTTGTCATGTAGACACTACAAAAGCCCTGCCTAATTTCCAGGTTCACAAATTGTGTTACTGAATTTTGGTCATCTTTGTAGAGATCTAGTGTACAGATTCCCACTAGCATCAACCCTGGGCCCCAGGGCCAAATGGGAACAGAGGACAGAGTAGGGGACAGGGGACAGAGTAGGCCCCTCCCTCCATTGTTCTGGGGTAAACAGTGCCAGGGTTGAAATGAAGTTGTGCATGGCAGTGGTTAAAGGGTCCTTCATGTGTGAACTCAAAGGCCACAATTTCTTGTTTTCTCTGGGAAAAAGGGAGCTACCTCTTGATTACTACTTAGACCTCTGATACATTTACATGTGAAATAAAACTCTTTAAAAAATATCATCCTATGGCCACAGTGACATGGACATATGATACTTCCCTCCTTTATTTGGCGAGGAGCCTCCGGCATAGCCTTAATCAGAAATCATGGTCTTTAGTTCAGAATTCCTGCCAGGATAATGTAGAAACAAAGGGACTAGGTTTTTCTTTTCCTAACGTAACACAGAAAAGAAGGATCTGGGTTCAGGACTTTCCCCCTCTCCCTTATCTGAGTCTTTTCCCTTCCAGGAGCCTGAGAGAAGGGACTACAGGACCCTCTATGATGACACCAGTGGGAGAGTGGCCTCATCCCTTGTCTCTTCAAGTCTGTCTTAACCTACAGTTGTGCACTGGAATGTTTTGGATTTGAACTTTGGTTTGGTTTGTCCCCTCCCCTTGTTTGATCTGGGTGAGAGGAGAGATTGTGATGTCTCTAGGTCTCATCCTGGGTCTCAGTCTTTGGACCTGGTTCAAGACCAAGCTCTGAGTAGCCTAGACAACTACTGAATCTCTCTGAGATGCTGTGTGGACTGGATTCTGGTGCACAGTCTAGAGCAGCCCAGCCTGGACTGGTGATATGCCCTGGGTGGGGTGGCAGGGGATGAGGACCTATAGACACTTGACACCTGCAGATGAATTTATAGGGGAAGGGCACACTTAAGTGTGGAAGGGGGCAAGAAGAGACAGCCATTGCTACCTCGCTCCTCTTCCTTTGCATGAAGATTAGCCGTTCTCCTGAGATGGAGAAAGAAATTCTCATTCTGGAGGTAAGGAACTGGTACTACCTCTAATAAGGTTCTTCTTTTCTAAACCTAGAGATCACTACCCAGAAGAGGGTGGCTCAGCCGTGATCACAGATCCCTGCTGAGTTCACACAAAGACCAGAGCTGCTGCCATTCACTTCTTCCTGATCTTAGGGATGCCAGGGCTTCACCACTCTGTCGAGTCACTCAACTCCCACATTCTTCTTTTTTCTTATCCTTTAGTTTCTCCTTCATAGATCTCTTCTATTCATCTTTCAGTTCACCCAAAATGATAAAAGGGCTTAGGTGTTTTATTCATTTCTTTGTCATTGGTGGTCACTGGGCTTTGATACTAGTGGCCTGTGGTCACTATTGAGGCTATGTTCTCGAAGGATTCCTTCCTGCTCATGCTTGGTTCCGATGTTGCCGTGTTTTCTAGGGTCATGACTTGACCAGGAGATGTGGACTGAACACGTCTGAGATCACAAGAGCGACAGCTTTCACAGGTGTGCCATGCAGCTCCCCTCCTGCAGCTTTCCTGAGTTAGCACCTATGTCACAGCTGGTGGATTTCCTGTCATGGGCATTAACTTCGTGGTTCCCAGTCTCAGCGTCATTATCTCATGTTTTCATTCACTTCATCACCTTAGTCATCTTTTTTTTTTTTTTTTTTTTGGCATCATCTTTGATGAGGACTTGTCCAAAGTTTCAGTACCTGCAGAGTCTACTCAATCCTGGTCACTTTCTCTTCTTCCTTCTTGTCTCCTATTCATCCGCCACCCCCTGCCCTTCAGCATTCATGTACTTCAGAGATCTCTTGGCACTGTAGTCTAAGGTAAACCATCCAGTTTGAGTGCTGCTGTTTTCTACAGGACTCTGAGGGATATTGTCTTGATTTTCTGGGCAAGCGCTCAATTTCCTTGACCTGGACTCCAACCTTACCTCTTACTAGCCCCCTCCCTGGGAACTAAATCCGATTGTGGCCCTATTTTGCATGGAAGGAGCACCAGGAAGCAGGAGAATGTTTCCTTCCTAACTTCAAGTATTTCTTCTTGCCTTTACTTTTCTAGCTCCTGTGCCTCATTCACCCATGACTAGGACTCCTTATTCTCCCTGCCTCACCAAACACAGATTTTCTCTCCTCCAAGGAGCCTGTGCACTAAACCCTCATCTGGTCAGGTCAGGTGTACTTGTCTGTCCCAGCGGCACAGGGCAGGGAAGGACAGGACACAGGGAAGCTAAGATTAAGATCGGCAGGGAAACGTCTCTCTGCTCCCCCCGCCATATATATATATCTGTAGAGAGGTTTGTTTTAAGCAACTGGCTCATGTAGTTCTGGGGGGCCTGGCACGTCCGAAATTTGTCAGGCAAGCTGGCATCTTGAAAATTCAGTTAAGAGTTGATGCTTGTTTTGAATTTCAAACGCATCAGGCAGGCAGGCAGGCTGAAAACTCAGGCAGGATTCTATGTTACAGTCTTGGGCAAAATTCCTTCCTTTCTGGGAAATTTCTTTGCTTTTAAGGCCTTCAGTTGTTTCAATCAGGCTTACTCACATTATGGAGAATAAGCTGCTCTACTTAAAGTCAGCTGGTCATGATGTTAATCCCACCTACAAAATCCATTCACAGCAACATCTAGGCTAGTGGTTGAACAAACAACTGGACCCCTAGCCTAGCCAAGCTGACACATAAAATTAACCTTCACAGTCTACCCTTTGTCAACGAGGCATCCATACACATCTCCTTTAACCATACTGATATCCGTATAAAGACAATAACGAATCCATACTTCCACCCAGAATGATACGGCCAAGCTGACACATAAAATGAGCAGTCACACCACTCTTCCCCAAAGCTCTCCTATTTCACTCTTCAGTAGGCTCGGTGATTTAGCCACAGTGTCACCTACCTTTTCTTAAATACACTAGGGTTTTCTGTATCTCCATGTCTTTTTTCATTTTGTTCTCTCTGCCTGGATCCCTCCCCCATCCTCTGCTGGTCACCTACTTAGCATTCAGGACTCAGAGCAATGAGTTCTCAGCACACCATAAACCTGATTGTGTATTTCCATAGCAACGATGTTAATGAATAGGACATGGTTTCTGAGTGAAGACTGAGTATAAAATAAAGGTATGGCCAATTATCTGTCATACCATATATTATAAGCTATAATCATTTAAAAACAAAACCATAAAATAAATTTTATAAAAATGGGCAATGAGCTTCTCCTTGTACTGATTACATAAGGCACCTCAACAGACAACAAAGGGGGTGTGTGAGTGTGAGTATCTGTGTGTGCATGTGTGTGTCACATGAAACATAGGCCTCTACGACAACAGTGAGTTTTTAAAATATAAATGCTAACTATGCCACATGTTAAACATTTAAACAATAATGATGTCATTAGCTTTATGTGATTTTGGAAATAATTTCGGGGATGTATTAAATTATTTTAAGATGCTTCCCAGTAAAATTTGAGCTGACATATATATATATATATATATATATATATATATATATATATATACACACACTATATATATATAGTATATATATATAGTATAGATATATACTATATCTATACTATATCTATACATATATATATACTATATATATATAGTATATATATATGTAAGCAAACATGTTTATAGTTGCTTTGCTGACTTTAGAGCATTAATGTTTGGTTTATCTTTTTAAAATGTAGCTCTTGTGAGACAAATGGCCTACAGATTTCCCCTTCCCTATTCTCCAAGGATGTTACTCTCTGGAAGAATAATAATCTGGAATCTGGTCCATTTGTACATTTCCACCTCTTAACACACCAACAAAAAGAGCCTGGAAGGGAAAAACAAGTTTAAATATGTGAGTGTTGTATGGAAGGAAGAGGGAGGGGCTGTTCCCACTTTACTGGGAAGACGGTGCAGGGGCCCACAACCCATGTGGGGAATGAGAACACTGCTCCCCAGCCTGCGGTGCCTTCCTCCCATTCCCTTCCCACCGGTGCTCCATCTTGCTGGCTTCTGTTATAGCCAGTGATGGTTCCTGGCTGAGAAGAACAATCTGCCTCATTAACTTCAACAGGAAATAAATCTGTTGGAAAGATATGGGGTAATCTGCAGAATCACAGAGAAGCCTAGGGAATCAGGCTTGGGAAATAATTAGGATCCAGGGGAAGCCACGTGGCTAGAATCACAGCTAAGGCCACAGGTAAGGAGCGTACTGCTCTAAGGAGCACTGGCCACTGGCCGTTACCACTGGCACCACCTGATACACGATGTAACACAGCTGGTTGCAAGAGCGAGTCAGCTTTGTCTGTCCATAATGGACTCAAAATCCTCCTTGCTTCTTTGTAGTAAAGAAGTAAAGTCCTTTACTTGCTCCAGAAGTAAAGTCCTGAGTGGGGGCATCTGACTGGTTGAGGCTGAGCATCCTTCTGTACATTTTCGAGGCCTGGGGAACAAGGATCTAGCCTTACTAGCTACCATGTAGGGAGATTTGAACTAAGACTCAAACAAGGGCGGATTTCCAGACAGAGAAAGGGGATCCTGGAAGCCAAACAGCACCTCCACCTCCTATGCTTCAGGTCTCTGAATTTCACTTCCTCAGAGAAGTTATTCCTGACCTTGGGAACTCAGTTCATTTCCCCCACTTTGTGTTTTCCTCCAACTCCGTACTTCCCCTTGGAGCACTTATCACACTTCTAATTCATTATAATAACACCTAGGACCTCTTTAGAATAAATCCAGTTCCATACACATGTGATTGCAGGTGTGGTTAAAGATTCTCAGGGGAGGGTTTTCCTTTTTGCCCCTGCTCCATCCAGAGCCAAGGCTGCATTCTCACCATCTCTCTGGGTGGGGCATTTTTTTTTCTGTTCATTCACTCAGGCATCAATTTCTTTGAGCATGCATTTATAAGGGTGGTGGGGAGGTGACATGCCTCAAACCCCACTTTCTCTCTCCTTGGGCCCAGGCTTCATCTCCTGCCCCTCATATGTGAAAATCTAGGCTCTCAGCCTCTGAGGACCGGCACACACCCTCAGGTCAACACTGGCTCCAGCTTCGTTTACGTTTTCTTAATTTTTCTTTTGCCTTCACAGCAACTTCTGATAGTTTCCCACAAACCATACCACATAGTAAAAGGTTGTTTTAATATTGTTTATCCACTATTTTTTATGTCTCTAGTGACAGAAGGTTTTCTTCTTCTGATTATATAATCAGAAAGGACTGTTTCAAAAAATATTTTTCAATTTAATGAATGGCTACTTTAAGAATTCTTTTTTTTTTTTTAAGGAACATTTATTCATTTATTTTGGCTGCGTTGGGTCTTCGTTGCTGCGCGCAGGCTTTCTTTAGTTGTGGTGAGCGTGGGCTACTCTTCGTTGCAGTGCACGGGCTTCTCATTGCGGTGGCTTCTCTTGTTGTGGAGCATGGGCTCTAGGTGCGTGGGCTTCAGTAGTTGTGGCACACGGGCTTAGTTGCTCCGCGGCATGTGGGATCTTCCCAGGCCAGGGAACAAACCCTTGTCCCCTGCGTTGGCAGGTGGATTCTTAACTACTGCGCCACCAGAAGTCCCAAGAATTATCTGGATAAACGGAAATATTTGCTCTTTCATGTGCTTCTTGGTCACTGCTGTGGACTGGTGAATCTTCTGTAGCAGAAGGAAGAAAAGCCATTATTCCAAAAATAAACCCAGAATGTACAAATTTGGGACTGAGCGTGATTCTCAGGGTGGGGAGAGGTGATTGGACGCAGTGACCCAGACTCTGTCCTGGAGATTTCCCTGTTCCTTTCCTTGGGTCTCAATTTGATGTCCACCCACCAGCCTGCAGCCCTCACAAGGCTTCTGCTTCCCTTCAACACTGAACAAATGACCGTGACCTTGTTGTCCTATGATGCATCTGGAGACAAGGCCAGAGGGTTCCAGCATGACTGTCCTAAAGGCCAGGGGATGACAAAAGTGAAATAAGCATGGAACACATCTACAGCAAACGTCTTATGAGATATTGTTTAATCATTGTCAGCTTTGGGGGTCCCACAGACGTTTCTGTACCCCAGCTCCTGTGGCATAGGCCATCCTTTACCCTCACTATCCTTATCATATTTGGACTTGTCTACTTCTCAAAGTCCAAACTGAGAACACACATCCTTCATCTGCTTGTTTCATTTCTTTCAGGCCAGCCCCAATAATGAAACTTGGTCCGCATATGATTCATACTTGGAGCTGCCTTATTTTAAATCCCATGCAAAGAGAGGAATAAGGTGGTGGAGACCCTCTGCTGCACCTTGTAGTGAAAGTAACACAGTGGAGGGGAACCCTGGGTGAGGGGCACTAACGGCAGGGGGACACCCACAGCTATGAATGTGACTCTGTGTCAGGCACCAGGGCTTCCAAGAGCATGTGCTCTGCAGCCGTGTGTACAACAAGATACTGCTGAGCACGGGGAGACCCCAGGATAGGCAGGGTGAGGACCCGATTACTTTAGGCAGATGGCTCTGAGCAGTTATCTATACTAGAAGCAGGAGATGCTTCTCTAAATACCTGACCAGGCCCCTGGTAATTAGAGGGAGGCTTGGCCTTGTTGGCTTTGAGCCTGTCTTTGCTGGAGGAGGATCCAGCTTCAGCTGGGACTGATGCCAGGCTGCCTACACTGAGCAGTCCCTGAGCTGGTGGAGCCCCCATTTCTTTGTGCCAAAGTCTTGCAAATGAGAAGTTTTCAGTATGGTGATGGGGAAAGGGGTCCTATGGTGCTAGAGACCCTAAGTAATTGGTGTGGAAATTGCTTAACTGTGGAGGCCCTCATATTGTGGTTTGGAATGAGAATGCAGCCCCAAGGCTCTCTCTGGGATTGTGACACCTTCATTTATTCTTTTTCCCAATGAAGGGCTGTGGGTCCCATGCCAAAACTGCTCTGCACTTAATGATGCCTAAGGCTATCCTTCCCCGCCCACACCCTGGACTTTTTCCAAGTGGTTTAAACTACACTGGATTTCTGAAAAGCTCTGGAATGCAGGGCAGGGAACAGAAGTGGAAAGGGCATGAACTTTCAAAGCTGCAGTCAAAAGACCAGCGATGATAGTACCAGTTTTTCACTGTGTGACTTTTGAGAAACTGAATATACAAACACACGATGGCTAGACCATGTGTAAAACTAGAACTCCTACTCACAACCCCGGCAGCAACCAGCCCAGGAAGCCAAACCACAGTCTCTGCAATAATCAGCCCAGAATGAACAGGACTTGCTCACTGCCTGCCAGCTTCCCTATTTTTTTTTTTTTTAACCCCTGCTTCCAACTTGGGGCCAAGCAGGAAAAGCCAAATATGCTCCCAAACCAATCACAAAAGATGCCCTGCTTATAGTTAGCTCCCCTCCATCTTCCCCGTGCCAACAACCTCCAATCAGAGCACACGTGAAGCCTTCCCCTTTCTTCACTAGTAAGCTTTCCCACTCCCTTTCTGCTTATGAGTGTCTGCCAAAGGCAGTGATGGTGGCTGGATCCCTCGCTAGAGCAAGCTCTGGATAGATAGACTTTGCTTGTTCTCATTTGGTGTTCTTTGTTTATCCCACACTTTGGACAAGTGACATAGCCCCATTTCTTTTATTTGTAAACGGTCTATAGATGATCTCACAAGACTGTGAGCACTGATAAATATTGAGTGTGAAGATGCCTTTAAAAAAAAGAATGGGGCTTCCCTGGTGGCGCAGTGGTTTAGAGTCCACCTGCCGATGCAGGGGACACGGGTTTGTGCCCCGGTCCGGGAAGATCCCACATGCTGCGGAGCAGCTGGGCCCCATGAGCCATGGCCGCTGAGCCTGCGCGTCCGGAGCCTGTGCTCCGCAAGGGGAGAGGCCACAACAG
Organism: Hyperoodon ampullatus; assembly: GCF_949752795.1. Taxonomy (NCBI): domain Eukaryota; kingdom Metazoa; phylum Chordata; class Mammalia; order Artiodactyla; family Ziphiidae; genus Hyperoodon; species Hyperoodon ampullatus. The sequence continues at coordinate 90,759,236 of NC_136920.1, forward strand.
TGAGAGGCCCGCGTACCGCAAAAAAAAAAAAAAAAGAACCATTTTATTGAGGTATCACTGACACAGAAAAAGCTATATTTAATGTATACAACTTGATGAGTTTGGAGATAAGTATACACCTGTGAAACTGTCACCACAATCAATGCCATAAACATGTCCATCTTCTCCAAAAATTTCTTCCTGCCTATTTATTTATTGTCATAAGATCAATAAGATCCTCCCTATTAGCAAAATTGTAAGTATACAACACAGCATTGCTAATTACAGGCAAAAACAAAGTGACCCTTTGAGGTTTTGGCTGCGACCTTATGTAATTGGTGTGGAAATTGCTTAACTGTATCGAAGGCCCCCATTTTGTGGTCCTTCTCAGAAGACACATCTCAAGAGCACTCCATGTGTATATGTTCCTTCTATGTCTAATGGTATGAAAAATGAATGAGAAGCATGAACACACACATAGCCTTTCTCTCTTTTTAGGAAAACACTATGCCACCCATAATAAGGGAAAAAACACCCCAAGAAACCTGAAATAAAATTTGTCTTGAATTTAATATGACTTTCCCACAAAGAATGGTATTCGGCATATACATTTAAATTCACTCTTAAAAAAACCGATGCTTTGTAAACTGTAATATGTGGGACACAAACATCTTATCTCAACTGTGAGACTTGCCAGCTGGGGAGAGAAGCAGCAGCTATGGGCAAACACATGGGCAGGGTCACCTCTCTGCACAGTAGCCATAGCAACCTCCTCAGACTGGGTGACAGGTTCCTGTCCTTGACCCTTCTCTGGCTGTATCCCGTTGGATCCAAGGGGCTGTGTCCCAGACAGAGCCTCTGTACCTCCTTCTGGACTTTGCTTGTAGTGTTGGGATACAGAGTTCCCTGCCCAAATACCCTGTACCCGCCAGGGAATGGCTGTGTGCCAGGGCATGGATGGAATACTTGTGGGTGGGACAGAACAAGGGGTGGGAGTGGACGGGGCAAGGTGAGGCTGCAGGCAGGGGGCTGGGGAGCAGGGAGAGGCTTCCTTTAGTATTGTGTTCTGGCGTGAGACTCTTAGATTCTGAAATTTCTAAATGTGAACCTGGTCTTCCAGCTTGTTATAAAGGCATATTTGTCAGCATAGGTAGAAGAAACTATTTAACGTTTTGTGAATGCTATTTTTTTTTTTTTTTTTTGCAGTACGCAGGCCTCTCACTGTTGTGGCCTCTCCCGTTGCGGAGCACAGGCTCCGGACGCGCAGGCTCAGTGGCCATGGCTCACGGGCCCAGCCGCTCCGTGGCACCTGGGATCTTCCTGGACCGGGGCACGAACCCGTGTCCCCTGCATCGGCAGGCGGACTCTCAACCACTGCGCCACCAGGGAAGCCCTCAAGAAGGGTTATTTTTCCCCTTTTTTTCTGAACAACTCTTCATTTTCCCTCACAGATTCTCCTAGAGGAGAATGGCTGCAGATAACATCTTCTCTGTGACAGAGTTTATCCTCGCAGGCTTAACAAACCAGCCAGGACTCCAGATCCGCTCTTCCTCTTGTCTCTAGGTTTCTACATGGTCACCATAGTGGGGAACCTGGGATTGATAACCTTGACTGGACTGAATTCTCACCTTCATACTCCCATGTACTTTTTCCTCTTCAACTTGTCCTTCACAGATTTTAGTCTCTCTACTGCCATCATCCCCAAAATACTGACAAGTTTTGTCCCAAAGAAGAACATCATTTCCTATGCAGGGTGTATGACTCAGCTCTTTTTCTTTTGTTTTTTTGTCTTTTCTGAATCCTTCATCCTGTCACCGATGGCATATGACCGCTATGTCGCCATCTGTAAACCACTGGTGTACACAGTCACTATGTCTCCTCAGGTGTGTTTATTCCTTTTGTTGGGGGTCTACGGGATGGGGGTTTTGGGGGCTGTGGCTCATATAAGAAATATGGTATTTCTGACCTTTTGTGCTGACAACCTTGTCAATCACTATATGTGTGACATCATTCCTCTTCCTTGAGCTCTCCTGCAATAGCTCTTACATAAACGTACTAGTTGTCTTTATTGCTGTGACTATTGGCATTGGGGTGCCTTTTGTTGCCATATTTCTCTCTTATGGTTTTCATTCTTTTCAGCATTTTCCACATTAGCTCCACTGAGGGAAGGTCCAAAGCCTTCAGTACTTGCAGTTCCCACATAATTGCAGTTTCTCTTTTCTTTGGGTCAGGAGCTTTTACGTACCTCAAATCACCTTCTATTTCACCTCTTGACCAGGGGAAAGTGTCCTCCCTATTCTATACTATTGTTGTGCCCATGTTCAACCCATTAATCTATAGCCTGAGGAATAAGGATGTCAAATTTGCCCTGAAGAAAACCTTGGGCAGAATAATCTTCTCTTGAAGAAATATTAGAAATTGAGAAATAGGATCCAAGAATTTTTTACTGGAGTGTTTATTATTATTATTACTATTACTACTGTTGTTGTTGTTATTTGGTGTGGACTCCAAGCTCCAGTGCTTCCTTTCTATTCTATATGTAGAGGAGATTTTAACTCTTTCCCAAATGGATTTATCCTCCTTCACCCTAATTTCCCAACTCTTTCTTCTTTATTTTACAAAAATAGTTGGTACTATTGAATGGGACTTAGGAATCATTTAATCCAGTGCCTTTATATAATACATCACACTTTGGAGACTCAGAAATGTTCGTATGTTGCCCAAGAAAATAAAACTACCTGGTGCCAAAGCTGGGACTGAAATCCCAGCTTGAACCCCAATCCAGTCTGTTTTCCCTTATGCCATGTTTTCTTGCCTCATGTCTTTCTTGGAAGATTCTATTTCACATGTTTGTTGACCTAGCACATTGAATTATTAATATATTCATAGTAATTTCATGCTACTTTTCACAGGACAATTTTGATATATCACATTTTTTAAGAGAGTAGGAGGTGAAAAATTTTGTTGAGTTGGCCTTGGCAAAATGACAAGATCAGTTCTGATCGATTTTGTAGTGTGTAAGTGGGAAGTATGTTAGGTTTCAGACAGACGCAAGTATGGTGACCTTTGGCTTGGTGGATGGAGCCCTAGGGACATAGCTTAGTGAATTAGAACTTCCAGGTGAGAGAAATATAATTTTATAGGCTATAAAGATATGGGGTGGAGGTATATATTATTTCAAGACTAATGAGTCAGAATTTGGAGTTTCGTTTCAAGGGTTACCTTGGTTGTGGCCCAGGTAATTGGGAGCTGAACTATCCAATACAGTAATCACTAGCCATATATGGTATCAAGCACTTGAAATGTGATCATCCGAATTGAGACATAGTGTAAGTGTGCAATGTAAGTGTAAAATACACACTGGATCTTTGAAGAATTAAGATGAAAACTAATGTAAATAAGCTCCTTGATAACTTTTTATAATGATTACATACTGAAATCACACTTTCGATCTATTATGTTAAATAAAATATATCATTAAAATGAATTTAGCTGTTTAGTTTTTTAACATATCTACCAGAAAGTTTCCAATCATATAGGTGGCTTGCATTCTATTTCTATTGGATGACACTGGTCTGGAGGATGTAACAGAGCAATAGATGGTTGTGGGTTCACATTTAGTTATCAGGGCAGCACCAAGCTATTGCTTATTAGGAGAGGCAATTGCTATTGAATTTTCAGGCACTGCCCATTTCCAGGACATTCTAATAATGAGGCATATGAGAAAGGGATGTTGAACTCAGGATAAGTTTATAAATACACAGTATTATGTAATGGAAAATATAGCTTTATATAAAAAATCAAAAGAGAAAATCTTTGGTCTAAACTCACCATTAGTGGTAAAATTTCTTTGAGAGCAATGACAAGTGAAGTGCTAGGGAAATATCTTTATTTATCAATTTTTCCTTAGGAAAGTTCTTCTATTAGAAAATAAGGGAAGTTTGGATAAATGTTTAGTTTTGCCCTTTGATTCTGTTCAATGTTGCTTCCATGAAAAGAATAAGCATACAGAGAAGGACTGTACTTTAGATGAGACTGAATAGATCCTTGAATTCAGGGGACCTAGAATTTAGGAGTGGTTTGGTATATTGGGTAGGCAGTGCAACGTAGGTAATAAAAGAAAACAGAAAGCTTTAAAAAAAATTGTAGTCTAACTTTCATGTAGTAAAGTGCACAAATCTTAAGTGTATAGATTATTGAACGTTTGCATATCTCTATATAACCACAACCTAGATCAAGATGTAAAACATTTCCATCCACATTAGAAGGTGTCCTCTTTCTCTTTTCCAGTAAAAACGACCTGCCCTCAACAACTTCCCCCCACCCCAAGAGCCATCCACTATTCCTTTATTATCACAGATTAATATTTGAACTTCACCTAAACATGTGCTCTATTGTTTATGGCTTCTTTTCCTCAGCATGAAGTCTGTGATATTCATCTATACTGTTGCAATGGATAGATCATTATTTTTTAAGGCTGTGTAGTTTTCCATTATATGAATATACAATTATTTAGTCTGTTAATGAACAGATAGTCTCAAGATTTTCCCTATCATTAATAAAGTTTCTATAAACATTTTTGAACATGTATTTTGATTAAAGTAGGCAAATATTTCTTTTGGATGTGTACTTAGATGTGGATTTTCTGGATAATAGAGTAGGCATATATTTAGATTTTGTAAATACCCTCAAACGGTTTTCAAAAATATTTAGGCCAGTTTACACTGCTATCAACAATGTCCAAGAGTTTCAGTTTCTCTGCATCTTCTTTAACACTTAATATTTTTATTTTATCCATTCTGGTGTCTTAGCAGACTGCCTTTTTGTTTTAATTTTCATTTTCCTGATGGGTAATGATGTTCAGCACCTTTTAATATGTTTATTGGCTATTTTGATATCTTCTTTTGTAATTATTCAAGTATTTTTCCCATTTGAAAATCAGGATTGTTGGTTGTTTTCTTATTCCTTTGGAGGAATTTAAAAAATTCTACATATAAGTCCATATACATGCATGTGTGTATGTATATGTACATGTATGTATAACATATATGTATATACAGGTAATATATACATGTATACACACATATCTTTTTCTCTACCTCTACGTCTATCTCCATTGCTCTTTATATATTTTCTTCCAGACCATGTCTCATTTATTTTTTTTTTTTTACATCTTTATTGGAGTATAATTGCTTTACAATGGTGTGTTAGTTTCTGCTTTATAACAAAGTGAATCAGTTATACATATACATATGTTCCCATATCTCGTCCCTCTTGTGTCTCCCTCCCTCCCACCCTCCCCATCCCACCCCTCTAGGTGGTCACAAAGCACCGAGCTGATCTCCCTGTGCTATGCGGCTGCTTCCCACTAGCTATCTACCTTACGTTTGGTAGTGTATATATGTCCATGCCTCTCTCTCGCTTTGTCACAGCTTACCCTTCCCCCTCCCCATATCCTCAAGTCCATTCTCTAGTAGGTCTGTGTCTTTATTCCTGTCTTACCCCTAGATTCTTCATGACATTTTTTTCCTTAAATTCCATATATATGTGTTAACATACGGTATTTGTCTTTCTCTTTCTGACTTACTTCACTCTGTATGACAGACTCTAGGTCTATCCACCTCATTACAAATAGCTCAGTTTCATTTCTTTTTATGGCTGAGTAATATTCCATTGTATATATGTGCTACCTCTTCTTTATCCATTCATCCAATGATGGACACTTAGGTTGTTTCCATCTCTGGGCTATTGTAAACAGAGCTGCAATGAACATTTTGGTACATGACTCTTTTTGAATTATGGTTTTCTCAGGGTATATGCCTAGTAGTGGGATTGCTGGGTCATATGGTAGTTCTATTTGTAGTTTTTTAAGGAACCTCCATACTGTTCTCCATAGTGGCTGTACCAATTCACATTCCCACCAGCAGTGCAAGAGTGTTCCCTTTTCTCCACACCCTCTCCAGCATTTATTGTTTCTAGATTTCTTGATGATGGCCATTCTGACTGGTGTGAGATGATATCTCATTGTAGTTTTGATTTGCATTTCTCTAATGATTAATGAAGTTGAGCATTCTTTCATGTGTTTGTTGGCAGTCTGTATATCTTCTTTGGAGAAATGCCTATTTAAGTCTTCTGCCCATTTTTGGATTGGGTTGTTTGTTTTTTTGCTATTCAGCTGCATGAGCTGTTTATAAATTTTGGAGATTAATCCTTTGTCAGTTGCTTCATTTGCAAATATTTTCTCCCATTCTGAGGGTTGTCTTTTGGTCTTGTTTATGGTTTCCTTTGCTGTGCAAAAGCTTTGAAGTTTCATTAGGTCCCATTTGTTTATCTTTGTTTTCATTTCCATTTCTCTAGGAGGTGGGTCCAAAAGGATCTTGCTGTGATTTATGTCATAGAGTGTTCTGCCTATGTTTTCCTCTAAGAGTTTGATAGTTTCTGGCCTTACATTTAGGTCTTTAATCCATTTTGAGCTTATTTTTGTGTATGGTGTTAGGGAATGATCTAATCTATACAATGGAATATTACTCAGCCTTAAAAAGAAACGAAACTGAGCTATTTGTAATGAGGTGGATAGACCTAGAGTCTGTCATACAGAGTGAACTAAGTCCGAAAAAGAAAGACAAATACCGTATGCTAACACATATATATGGAATTAAAAAAAAATGTCATGAAGAACCTAGGGGTAAAACGGGAATAAAGACAGAGACCTACTTGAGAATGGACTTGAGGATATGGGGAGGGGGAAGGGTAAGCTGTGACAAAGCAAAAGAGAGGCATGGACATATATACACTACCAAACGTAAGGTAGATAGATAGTGGGAAGCAGCCGCAGAGCACAGGGAGGTCAGCTCGGTGCTTTGTGACCGCCTGGAGGGGTGGGATGGGGAGGGTGGGAGGGAGGGAGATGCATGAGGGAAGGGATGTGCCAACAGATGTATATGTATGACTGATTCACTTTGTTATAAAGCAGAAACTAAAAAAAAAAAAAAAAAAAAAGAATTGGCTTGTAAATTCCTACAAAAGAACCTGCTGAGATTTTGACTGGGATTGTATGAAATCTGTGGATTCCGGGGGGAGAATTGACAATTACTTTCCCCTAAAATATATGGGGGGTCCTACTTTCCTACACTCCCTCCAACATAGTATATGCTCAAAATTTTTCAATTTTTCCAAACTGATAAGTGAGAAATAATTTTTAAGTATTGCTATAATTTGCATTTCTCTAATAATTAGAAACATTGGAGATGTTTTCAGGTATTTAATGGCTGTTGGTATTAGTTCTTATATGCACTATCTTTTCACAACTTTCCCCCACTTTTCTATTGGATTATTATCTTCCCAATTTTTAGGAGGACTGTATATTAACTATATTAGCTTTTTGTCTGAGGTATAAGTTGCATATATTTTTCCTCCATATTTGTGACATGGCTTTTGACTTTCCTTATGATACTAAAATTTTAAATTAAAGATTTTAATCTGTTATTGCTTTCTGGTATTTTTATCACAGTTAGAAATATTTTCTCTCCTCTTAGGTTATAAAGAAATTCACTAATTTTTTCATAATGTTTCCATGATTTTATTATTTTACATTTGAACGTCTGATCTTTTTAGAAATTGTACCAGTGTATGGTGTGAGGAATGGATCCAACTTTATCTTTTTCCATATGGCTATCCAGTTGTTCTATCACCATTTATAAAAAAAAGTCCTTCTTTTCCCTGATGACTTGAGCTGTTGCCTTCACTACATACAAAGTTTCATAGGCACTTGAGTTATTTCTGTGTTTTCCATTCTGTTCTATTGGTCTGTAAGTCTATTCGTAAGCCAATACCGCACTGCTTTAATTATAGAAGCTATATAATATTTTCATATCTTGAAGATAGCTTCCCACATATTGTTCTTATTTTTTTAGGGTTTTCCTGGCTATTCATTTTTAACCATAACCTTTATAATTAATCTTTCTAGTTCCAGAAAAAAAACTGATGGCATATTTATTTATTGCATCTTAAATTTATAAGTAAACTTAGGGAGAATTGACATTTTTGGATCTTCAGACTTCTCATCATGAAGTGTGGTATGTCTTTCCATTTTCTGCAGGTCTACTTCAGTAACTTTTAGCAGTATTTTGTAATTTTCCTCATTTCTGTTTTGCACATTTCTTATTAGATTTATCCTTAGGAATTTTATTTTGTTACTATAAAAAGTGTCCTAGCTTTCATTTTATATTCTGATTAGTATTTGTATATATGAATTCTATTGAATTACATGTTAATTTTATACTTTGTAATACAATTGTTATTTTTTTGTAGAAGTTTTTCCATGGATTTGCTCAGGTTTTCCAATTATGTTAATAAAATTTTCTATAAATAGAGATAATTTTGCCTGATTTTCCTTCTGATTCTTAGCCTCTATTCCTTTCCTATTTATAATTGCATTTCTAATACTTTTAATACAACGTTAAGTAACAGTGGAGACTGTACATCTTGGTTTTACTCCTAGTTCTAATTAGAAATGTCTCTAGGGTTTTCAAATTAAGTTGCTGACTTTTGATCTGAGTTTTATATATTTTATCATCTTAAAGAAGTATCTATCATTGTCTAATTTAAAAATATTTTAAAAACGAGTGGATGTTGAATTGTCAACTGCTTTTCATCTTCTTTGGGGTTTTAGTCTCTCAGAATTTCCTCATCTTTCTTAGATCTTTAAGATCTCCATCTCTACAGACTCTTCTACTGCTAAACATATGCAAGCCTGCTTTACCTTTAAAAATTCCCTTTGATACTCCTTCTCCCTTCTGCCTTTTCTGTCTACATTCACAGTTTCAATGATATTTTTAAAAATGTTATATAGTCTTTCCCATGTCTCCCTCTGTAGCCCAGTGTCAGAATGTAACACTCCTGTTCAGATGCAAGTGTATCTTAAAATCGGATTTTTCCATGCCAGTGAGGACTTCATGTCTGATTTTCAGGGCATTCTTAAACCCTAGGTTCAGCGCCTGCTCATGTGCCTTGACTATAGTCCTGAAATTTAGGCTTGAGGCCACCAGGTGGAAGGAATCGCTCTGTCTGACTTGAATTTGCAGGTGTTATGCCCACTCCAGTTTTTCAACAGGTATGAAGTTTCAGTTATACAAGATGAATAAATTCCAGAGATCTGCTGTACAACATTGTACCTACAGTTAACAATGCTGTATCGTACACTTAAAAATTTAAGAGAGTAGATCTCATGTTAAGTGATCTTACCACAATAAAAACAAAACAACTATGACACAGAAACAAGAAACATAACATAAAAAAACCCACTACATTCCATGTCATTTATATGAGAAAATACATAGCATTAAGAAAGTAAATTCTAGAAAAAAAATGCACCATCATTCAGTTAACACCATGTTTTATAGGAAACTTTTTACAGCAACTGGGTATAATTTTTCAGTTCTTTTTCAAATGAAGAAATGATGAGATTATGGAATAATTGTTGAATAAAAGTATGAATCATTCATATATTGAACTTCTACCTTAGCCAAAATAATAGAGAATATGTATTGGATTCTTGGCCTCCAAAAGTGAGGTATCTTTAGAAAAATGTCACCATGGCTCTGTGTGATTCTTCCCTGCTGTCTCTACATGGCACATTACTGCCTCCATGGAGTCAATGGTAATAAAGCATTTACTTCTCTCACAGATTTTAAGCCACTTTAAGGCAGCTTTCATTGTTATTTGATAACGTAAAGTCTTTAGTAGCTTTGAAGTTTCTATATAATTTTATTGAAAAAGGTCATCTGATGAGGGGCTTTGCCATGTTGAGTGTGCTAGGACCCTAACCAATTGCCAGGTCCACAGATTGTGTTTCTGAAATTTGTCATCGTTCCCGAGAGCCAGCATAGGGATTTCCACCTAGAGTCAACCCTGCACCCTATCTATGGCTCTAGAAGAGGGGGTCCTGCTTCTATTCCTTGGATAAGCAGTCCTTGGGGAATTGAAATTCTGTGCAGAAGTCAAAATGAGCTCTATTTGTGAAAACTACATTTTCTTGTTTCTTTTATAGATGGTCGTCCTAGGAGAACGCCTGAGGGAAGCTTCTTCGGGTTCCAGCCAGATCTTGATATATACACATGTAAAAGAAACCCCCTTTTAAATATGTTATGGCCTCAATGCTATGGACAGATGATGTGTCCTTTCTTCAATAGGACGGCAGTACCTGGGCATGGCCTTCATTTGAGATCATGGTCTTTGGCTCAGAATTGATTCCAGGATAATGCAGCATTAATTTTGCCATCACAGGAAAAAGAAGTATAAATGCTTAGGGCAACTCTCTTCCTACGCCATCCAAGCCTTTTTCGTTTTAGGGAAAGCAGAGACTGTAAGACTTTGTACTGCTGACCCTAAGCTGAACAAGGGCGAGTGGCTGCATGGTGGCATCCTGTGTCTCTTTTTGTCTTTCTTCCTCATATGAAGGCTGGAAAACAGAGTGTTTTGGAACTACCTCTTTCCCTAATTTTGTTCTGGGGTGGGGAGTGACTGAGGCAATGGAGGCAGAGATCATGATGTCTCTAGGTCTCTTCCCAGTTCTCATTCCTTATTCAAGATGTGGTTCCTAAGCAACCTGGGAAATTACCGAACCTCTCTGAGATGTTGCATCTATGCCTTTGCTGTTTCCTGTGATGGCAGACTGGGCTTCCAGTGCACACTCTACTTTAGCTCACCCTGAATCACTGGCCTCCCTGAGCTTCTCACTGTGTTGGGACATTTCTCAAACAGGGGAGTGTATTCATAAGTGCAGAAAGAGACAGGAAGGCCTTTTCCTGTGTTAAGACTAGTCATTCTCCTGTTACAGCAATAGAAGTTCTCATTTCTGAGTCATGGAATTTTGGCCCATAAAGAGGTTCTTTTCTCCTACCTGCTGAGATGACTTCCCTGAAGACAGTGGCTGTGGGAAATTCTCAACAGTGACTACTTTATTTTTATTTGTTTCACGAATGGACAAGAACTCCATCCCACAATCTTCTCCTTGTTCCTAGAGCTTCGTCATTTTTACTGGGCTGAATTCTCTCCTCAACATTCTCATAGCTTGTCTTCTTAGATCTCTCCTATTCCCTTGTCATTTCACTTAAAATGATAACAAGCTCTGGATCAGAGAGGAACATCATCACCAATTTGAAGTGCAAGATTCTGCTCTTCTGCTTCTTTGTCATTCGTGATCACTGTCTTATTCCTTGTGTCCTGGGGTCACCATGGGATCTATGTCCCTCAGGAATGTTCTCTGCTGATGCTTGGCTTGTTTTGGGATAGATACTGGTGGTGTCACACCCCACCCAGTGGCAACGGTCAGACTCTCTTTCTGGGACAACACCATCAACCACTGCATGTGCTGTAAACAGCTTCTCATCAATGTTTCTTTTATCAGCACTTGTTTCACAAGCTGGTGGGTTTTGTAGTTATGCGCATTAGACTGATCATCTTCTTCTCTTACATACTCCTGTTTTCCACCAGCCTCCATTTCCTCACTCCTGAGGCAGAGTCAAAAGCTGTTTCTTTTTCTTTGGATCAAGGAAATGCCTGTACCTCAGTTTACCTCCTGGGACTGGGAGCTATAATGGTGGTTCTCAAATTAAGCAAGAATCTGAATCACTTGGAGTGTTGCTAAAACATAGATTCCAGGCCCCATTCATAGGGTTTCTGGTTCAGTAGCCCTGATATAGACTTAAGAATTTTCATTCCTAGGAAGTTCCCAGGTGATGCTGCTGCTGCCACTCAGTGTGAACCAACCACTGAGAACCACTGGGCAATACCATCATCTTCTACGCAAAGTTAGCAGCCATGCTGAACTATCCACTCAACAGCTACTTTCCTGAGATGAAAACTCTCTGAGAAAGAAAACTCTTCCTTTGAGTTAGAGAAATACTGGTATATCAAGTATGTTTTATTTTTGAATTTTTTCATGATACATTCTGAATTCTAAATGTTTTCCTTCTAAAAAGTGATGGTGCTAATTTGTCCTCAAATGGTTTTTTCTCACCTTTCCTTTGTGTACAATCTTCTCCTGTACTCTTCATTTGGTTTCCTTCCCCTCATTCTTGGATTGGTTTCCCCAGAAGACCCTGAGATATTCATGTGATAGTGATTTGTTAGGAAGTATTCCCAGTACAGAATGAAGAAGTGAGATTGAGGGAGACTGAGAAAGTGTGTAATATCAAGCAAACTCTGATGATGGGCAACTTTGGCTCAAAGCCTGCATGAAGTCTTTGAAGACATTGTGCAACATGCCTCAGAATTGTCGTGAGCAGGGCCAGGGATCTGGAGTATTTATACCCTGGCACATGTCAATCACAGGTTCAGGGGCACTCCAGGGATGTAGCCCACCTGGCACTCTGGGCCCTCTTGTGTGGGCAAAGTAGCTCTGGCATCCTGGTGAAGCTCTCTGGCAAATAAAATAGGTACTAGCTGTTGGGAGTTTGTGAAAGCATGCTTGAAGATGGTGTGCATCAAAATGAGAACGGGATCTGAGGGGATGCAGGTGGAACACTAACAAGTATTTGGTACACTTCCCAACTGTCAGAGGTGTTTCTATGTTACTGATGTGACATTAAGGAGAGAAAAGTTGCATCTGAATTGATCATTTGTCATTTGCCTCCTTCTGGACATATTTGCAATTCTTCATACGTGATCATGAACAAAGTCCATAGCACAGTGTATCTATCTTTATCTTATGTTGGTTTTGCTCATTCTAAATACATGATTCCCTCTTATAATGGAAAAGAAGAGGTCTGTTTTGCTGTTAGTGGTGTCCTGGCTTCTTCTGCCTGTTTTCTTCCCAGAAATTTAGAGCTGATTCCTTCCCACTTAATCTGGTATTATTCCAATTCTGACAGAAACGAGCGGTTCTTCAATAGCCCTCAAACTCCTGGAGGATACTGGCAACTTCTTGCTCCTCCTAACTCTCCTGTCAGGTGTCCCCCAAGATGCTTTGGAAGTAGACGATCCAACATTCTATTTTTCCTGACCATCTAGGCTTCGTTCATAGGGCTGCATTTCTGCCTATGCTGGACATTTTCATTTGTCCCTGCAAGTCCATTCTCTATGCTTATCCATCCTGCTCTCTCCCCAGGAATCTGACTGATAAGAACTGTATTAGCAGACTCTCTTGCCCTCTCTCATTAGCAAGCAATGTGTGAAAAGAAGAGAGTAAGGACAAGGTATTTATTCCCCTGGCCTCCTCATCTCTGTGGGAGTGCTAGGGCTTGCATCCATCCAGCAAGAGTCACACTCAGGTCAAGTGGCCCTCCCCACACTGCTCGCTCTTCTTGCCACTAATCAGACCTAGAAGTGGTAATGGTTCTCCCTTCACTAGTCCTGGGATATTGCACAATCTCCTCTGAGTTTCCTGTATCCTACCCATACTTTAGAAATAGTTCCTATTCTCTCTGCCTAACCAAATGTGTTTGTTCTTCTCTGGACATCTTGTGCACCCAGAGGGCCTAGCTGGTGGGCTATAGGATCAGTTTTTTAAAACCTCATCCAGACATCTCTGGTGTTCTTGCCTACTCCACCAACCCACAGGACAGAGTGACAGATGTAGGCCAAAGATTATGATAGATAATTGCACATCTCTCTGGCCCTCTTTCCTCACACAAATAATGACAGAGTTGAGAGCCCTGTCCCTTCTCTGAATTCAGGAACGTTATTGCAAGCAGGAAGTTCTGGTGAATTGTTCCAGAGCAGGGTCCACCTTTTCTCTTCTTAAAGTGACATATGGTTTGGGAAAGCAGACTCCTCAAATAGCTCTGATTTTGTGTACTTGCCTAAATTTTGCATAGAATGACCTGGGTTCCCAGAAGCAGGGCTGATAACTGACCAATACAGGGAAAGGGAAGGGAAATAGTCTTTGAGAAATTGTAGTGTTCACATTTCTAGTTACTTTTTCAAGATGATTTGAAAAATAAATGTTTCAACAGTGAAGCGTCTCTGAACTATATCTATAGAATGTTGGAAGCAAGAATTTAACATACAACTATGCACATATGTGAACTATGTACTTATATGTTTACCCACAAAAGGCAACTGGTTTGAGCAATTATTCCTCTTCTCTGTAAATGGGCCAATTCTCTCTGGCCAAAAGCAAATGATTCCTCTAAAATGGGTACCTGTCTTTCCATGTCCTAGGAGAGTAAAGAATGGGAAGAAACTTTTCTCTTTATCCATATCCTTGTTCTCCTCTTCCTTAAGGAAGAGCAGTGACATTACTGCTGAAGCTGGGAAACTGAACTGGGAATGAATGGCTCAGTCCCCTTTAGGCTCTCTTTTTAGGACTGGCCTGTCCTCTGGACCAGTATTTGTCTCCTCCTTCATGTGTCCAATCCCCCTTGGTAGGGAAGGCCTGATGTTGTCCATTTTTCCTATGCCTGGGTTCATCAGACTTATCTGGGGAAGGCAATGAGGGAATTAGAGAAACCCACTGTGGCTGCACAGCTAAGATATATCCTCCAGTCAATTCTATTAGTATTGAAGCTCACCTTTTGATCTCCCTTTTACGAGGCTCCTGTGTCTCATTTCTCAGTTAGTTCTCTACTGAAAGTGCAGAGAGTAGGATGAGTGATTATCATCCTTAACAACTCCAACAATCTTTCTGCCCTTTCATACACTCAGTGATTCAGCCCATACTATCACTTGCCTTTGCCCAAATATGAAAGGATTTACTGGGCTTCCAGTTTTTGGGTTTTTTTGAGTTGGTCTGCCTGTGATGCTCTCCTCCACCCTCTGCTGTGAACCCACTTATTATTCAAGACTCATAGCGATATATTTCTAGTATGTCATAAACCTGGTAACACATTTTCTTAGCAACAATATAATAGTAACGTATAATGAGACATGGTTTCAGAGTGACGATTTAAAGTATAATAAGTTAAAGATATGGCCGTTAACTTGTTATAAAGGCAAAAATACACCATATACTAAAACATATAATTATTTTACATCAAAAACCAATTCTTTAATTTTATGCAATGGATTGATTACCTAAGGAAACTCAATAGGCAACAAAGTGCAATTAGGTGGGCCATGAGAAACAGACCTCTATGACTAGATAGTAATGGAGTTCATAGACTTCTGGTTGCCAAGGGCAGGGCGGGGCGGGGAGGGAAGGACTGGGGGTTTGGGGCTGGCAGAGGCAAACTGTTACATATAGGATGGATAAAGAACAAGGTCCTACTGTATAGCACAGGGAACTATATTCAGTATCTTGTGATAAACCATAATGGTAAAGAATATGAAAAAGAATATATATATATGTATGTGTGTGTATGTATAACTGAGTCACTTTGCTGTACAGCAGAAATTAAACACAACATTGCAAGTCAACTATACTTCAATAAAATTTTTAAAAAAGATTAATTGTGGGGCTTCCCTGGTGGCGCAGTGGTTGAGAGTCTGCCTGCCGATGCAGGGGACGCTGGTTCGTGCCCTGGATCGGGAGGATCCCACATGCCGCAGAGCGGCTGGGCCAGTGAGCCATGGCCGCTGAGCCTGCGCGTCCGGGCGCGTCCAGAGCCTGTGCTCCGCAACGGGAGAGGCCACAATAGTGAGAGGCCCGCGTACCGCAAAAAAAAAAAAGAAGAAAAAGATTAATTGATAATAAAGTAGAAAATTCTTTCTCATGAAACAAAAATAAAATGGAGTTCAAAACATTGACCACGGGCTTCCCTGGTGGTGCAGTGGTTGAGTCCGCCTGCCGATGCAGGGGACACGGGTTTGTGCCCCGGTCCGGGAGGATCCCACATGACGCGGAGTGGCTGGGCCCGTGAGCCATGGCCGCTGAGCTTGTGCGTCCGGAGCCTGTGCTCCGCAACAGGAGAGGCCACAACAGTGAGAGGCCCGCGTACCGCAAAAAAAAAAACCCAAAAACAAAAAACATTGACCACTTAAAACATAAGTACTATCTATGTATGCTATATGTTAAATAAGCATTTAACTAACAGTAATGTCATCAGCTTTTTTTTTTTTACTTAGTTTATTTATTTATTTTTGGCTGCATTGGGTCTTCGTTGCTGCGTGTGGGCTTTCTCTAGTTGCAGCGAGCGGGGGGCTACTCTGTTGCGGTGTGCAGGCTTCTCATTGTGGTGGCTTCTCTTGTTGCAGAGCACAGGCTCTAGGTGCACAGGCTTCAGTAGCTGTGGCTCGCGGGCTCTAGAGCGTGGGCTCAGTAGTTGTGGCGCATGGTCTTAGTTGCTCCGTGGCACGTGGAATCTTCCTGGACCAGGGCTCGAACCCATGTCCCCTGCACTGGCAGGCAGATTTTTAACCACTTCACCACCAGGGAAGTCCCATCATCAGCTTTAATACACATGAAAAAGAACTTGGAGATGCACTGATAGCCTGCATTATTTTATAAATTTGCACCTACGACAGTATTCCCCTCCGCAGGGACATATTCCTACTTAGTCACCAATGAAGTCTTTAGTAATTGAGCAGTCACTGTATGCTGGGCACAGTCCACGAACCAAGGTAATGATTTCTTCACCCACCTGACAATGAGTTAAGTCAATCCCTAGTCCCTATCTCACTGTATTTTTGATTGGACCAAACTGAATTAGTTACTCCCTGAATTAGTCCAGTCCTCTGAGAAGGGGATGTCAAGACAAGCTTAGGTGTGTAACATCTGTCAGGGAAAATGAGGCAGGAGCTAGAGGAAGGTGGAAGAGCCATCAGACTGGGGAGGCTGATGGTAAGGCTGACAGAAAATTCTTGAGCCAAATTCCATGGGAGGAGGCCCGTATCTGGCAAGAACATGCCTGCTTAAAAACCCCTGTTCTTTTCAGTCATTTTAGCTGGGGGTAGCCTGTAGGAAGTATGGCCTCAGTACTAATGTGGTGATGATTGATTTCAGAGTGTAGCAACGGGGATGATCAGCCATTCACACTTCCTGAAGTAGTAGCTCTGAGAATTACATGTTCATATCACCACAAGGAACTCAAATATACAATACAATGTTTATTTCATTAAGAATTATTTTAAAAGATAATTCAATGTTTAAAGTAAAGATGAGAACAATGTGTTATGGTGGTGTTTATAACATATGATGAAATAAAATATATGACAATGATCACAAAGAATGGAAGGGAAAATGAAAGTATACTTTTTAAAGGTTTTTAATATTTAAAGAGTGCTAAGCTTTTATTTCAGGATAGATTTTGATAAGATAAAGTTATATATTGTCATCACTATTAGAAACCACTAATAAAATGTGATACAGTTAATAAGCCAACAGAGGAGATAAAAGAGAATACTAGAAAGTACTCAACTAATCTCAAAGAAGGCGGGAAAAGATGGGAAAAAAGGAACAAAGACCAGATGGGACAAGTAGAAAACAAATAGCAAGACTGTAGGTTTAATTCAAAAATTATATTGAATATAAATAGTCTAAACATGCCAATTAAAAGACAGAAAAAGTTACACTAGATAAAGAAAAAATAAAAACCCACTTATACGCAGTTTAAATAAATCACATTTCAAATGCAAAAACAGACGTTTTCTTAAAACAGAGAATGGAGAAAGATATACTGTGTAAGAACTAATCATAAGAAATCTGAAATAGCTATATATTTCTGAAACAGTAAACTTCAGGACTTGAAATATTAACAAACATAATGAGGCATATTTCATAATAATTCAAGTATAAAGTAATAAAAACACATAATTCTAAATGTATTACACAGAACATGTTTACCACCACCTAACAACAGACCTTCAAATACATAAAGCAGATGCTGACAGAACTGAAAGGAGATACAGAAAAATTCAATAAATAAAAGTTGTAGGTTCAATGTTCCCCTTTCAGTAGTTGATAAAACAAGTAGACAGAAAATCATTATAGACACGGAAGACATGAATAACTCTATCAACTGAAAGGAGCAAAGTGACATTTATGCAACACCTCACTCAACAATATAATATGGATGTTTTCTTCAAGTGCACATGGACAATTCACTATGATAAACCAGATGCTGGGACATTAAAGAAGTTTCAATAAATTTGGAAGAACCTAAAGTGTACAGAGTATATTCTCTGACTACCGTGGAATTAGAAACTAAGAAGAGATCACTGCAAAAACAGTGTGAAGAGATAAGATCATGAAAGAATAGGATTTAGTATCTCTATGGTTTGGAAGAGAAGGAAAGAGAAGAAAGAAGCACAAATTAAATCTGACTAAAATTTTGAGCCCAGGGAACCATGAGTAGGATGGCAGAGATGAAGAAATAAGGAGTGGAGACGGTAAGGAGCTAGGTTTTAGGCTATTTGGAAATTGAACTACACATTTTTTTTTAACTTATTTTTTATTTTTGGCTGCATTGGGTCTTCGTTGCTGTGCACAGACTTTCTCTATTTGCGGCAAGTGGGGGCTACTCTTCCTTGTGCTCAGGCTTCTCATTGCGGTGGCTTCTCTAGTTGCTCCACAGCACATGGGATGTTCCCGGACCAGGGCTTGAACCTGTGTCCCCTGCATTGGCAGGCAGATTCTTAACCACTGTGCCACCAGGGAAGCCCTGAACTACACATCCTTAAATAACCCAATTTTGAGAAAGAAACCACAAGGGAAATTAGAAAATATTTTTAAACTGAATAAAAAATGAAAAAAAAAAAAGGCTAAGCATTTTGTGGTGTAGCTAAGGCAGTTTCTGGAGGGAAATTTATAATTTTAAATGCCTATATTAGAGGAGAAAAAAAGTTTAAAATTAACAACCAATGTTTCTCACCTTAAAAATCTAGAGATAGAAAAGCAAACTGAATCCAAAGTGAGAGGAAGGAAAGAAATGATAAAGATGAGAGTATAAATTAATGAAACAGAATATCAGTAATTTATAGAGAAAAACAATTAAAACTTAACAACTTTTAAGAAATCAAAAAAGTTGATAAAATACTAGCTAGGCTCACCAAAAAAAGATATAAAACAAAAATTAATAATATCAGGAATGAAAAGGGGGCAATCACTACAGATCCCAAAGATATTTTTTAAAAAATAAATAAATATTATGAACAACTTTACCCTGATAAAGTTGATAACTTAGAGAAACTGGGATATTCTTTAAAAGATGCAAATTAGTAAAACTTACAAAAGAAGAAACAGAAATCTTTATATTCTTTAAAAGATGGGATATTCTTTAAAAGATGCAAATTAGTAAAACTTACAAAAGAAGAAACAGAAATCTGAATAGTCCTAAATCTATTAAAGAAAATCCTTCCCTAAAAGGAAATTCCAGGCTTTAATACTGAATTCTTCTAAATATTTAAGGACAAAATATAGATTAACAGTGATACGGAAGAAGTAAGTTAGAATGCAAGAGTTCAATTTATTTAAATTCATTTTCATTTCTTCTTCTTTCCCTTGGATGCACAGAAACATTAGTTAATTCTCATACTAGAAATTCTCTTTTTTTTTTGGCTTCTGTGAATTTCATGAATTCAAGAAATATTTACTTACCCTTTGACTATTCTGTCTTTAAATATTTCTACTTGGAACAATTCGTCATTTTCTGTGATCAGAGTATCCTAATTTGTATTTTGACCCCTTTCTCTCAAGCTCTGTTCCACCATTGCCATTTTTTTACTTTTCCTGTTGAAGATATTTGTCAGCATTTTACCATCTAGTCTAAAATCTAGCTCCTTATCCTTTCCACTCCTTATTTATTCCTTTCTGCCATCCTGCTCATGGCTCCCTGGTTCAAAATTTTAGTCAGATTTAATTTGTGCTTCTTTCTTCTCTTTCCTTCTATTCCAAACCATAGAGATACTAAATCCTGTATTTCCATGTTCTTATCTCTTGATGCTATTTTCACTTTACTATTTCCACTGCTTGTGAAACCTTAACTGATTTTCCTGCTTTCAGTCTGTCCCTATTTTAACTAATCCTGTGTGCCACTACAGTCTTAAATATTTTTCTCATTCAAAGGAACAGATCTGAATAGTAATGACGATAATAGCAGTAACAACAATATAATATTTTTTGTGTCTTCTATGTTCTATGTAATGGAAGATACATCATTTACGATTATTATCCCCATTTTAAGATGAATAATTTGAAGCTCAAAGTTCCCAAGGCCACACAGCTAGTAAGTGTCAGAGCCAGGAACTGTAAAGGTTGGTTTGATTCCACATACAATTTCTCATTTAACTGGGATATATTTCAGAGTGAGAGAAGCTGCTACTAATAACAATTTTTTGGGGATAAGAGATGTTAACTAGGGCCAACCCAAATGAGCTAGAATTTATAGTACCCCACTAATACTATCTTCTACTTCCTCTCCAATAAAGACATAGGAAAGTTGGGCAGTCTGCTTTGGGGACAAAGAAGATGTGTCAATTTTTGTACTTGTTGAGTTCAGGGTGACAACAGGACAGCATACTGGAACATTTTAATAGAGAGGTTGTATACACAAGACAGGGAATTAACAGAAAGATGAGAACTAGAGATACAAACTTAGGAACTAACAATAAAGATGATGTTGTTGAAGTCATGAATGAGCTCACCAAACATTTTAAGGAAGAAGAGGCTCAGATGGTTGAGAACTAAACACTGGAAATTTTGAAACATGAAGGGAATAAAGTGGTAAAGAGACAGAACATGAGATGCCTCTATAAGACTGTAAACCCCTTTTGGGGCATGAACCATTTCTTTTGAATCACTTTACCTAGCATTTTAATGTGCCAAGTAAATATATCAAAAACCAACTGAACATTAAGTATAATACAGACCATATGACTTCTGATAGATTGATTTAATGTTATGCCTGTCCTTAGACCCTAACTGAAGTCATACCAAATGAAGACATTTCAGCTGTCATATTTTATCTCTGTACAGGCTCTTTGACTTTTTTCTGGTTGGAATTATGGCTTATTCTTGTATTTCTCTTGTGTGGAGTGAAGGGTACACCACTCCGGTGCTGACTGAAGGTCTACCAGACATTTGAGGGTTAGTGAATATGTGTGAGGCATATGTACATAGACATTGCATCATACAGACATTTTCCACATGAGTATGTTATAAACCATGTCTCACAGGTATTTTAGTGTTAGCAGTTAGTAGACAAGGAATCCATTATACAGAGATTCGAGTTTTGGGAAAGAGTTCTGCGACAAAAGTAACTTAATCAAGAGTATTTATTTCTATGTTTCTCTCTGCTTGTACTGGAGCAAGTGAACACTGAAAATGACTTTAGAGAAGTCCTGGTTCACTTGAAATAAAACCTTGATGCATTTAAAATACAATTTCCATGGAAACTGTCTCTGAAGTGACAAAAATCTCAGAAGAGTTTTCCCTGGTGTTGCATCATGCCTGCAAGAACCCTCTAAGATTCCTAGAGGAAAGTGAACATTTAATGAACCCCTAAGCTCTTCTTTGCCCTTGGATCTTAAGAAGAGCTTATTTATGGTGATTATTCTAATTTTTGATAATGGGTTGTTTTTCTCTGTTTCTTAAATATGTGAAGTGGGATTGAGAATAGGGATTAGGATTCATTTGAGTCACTCTGGACCGTGGACAATTCTCAGTGTAAATGAGACAGATGAGACTCCATCATTGCTGGGTCTTAGCAAGTGATCATTGATGTATGTGTACCTACTCATAAACATACAGTGGTTTTAGTTGGACTTGCTTGGAGAAAGGTGGACCCCTGCTTTTGTGTTTTGATTTCACAACTTCTCCAAGAGGACTCCAGTCCTTAACTCATACCAAAAATATATATAACTCATCTGTTAACTTCCCCAAATAGAAATTTATTTTTTGGATAGAAAATTTACTATCCTTAATATTTAAAAGACCCTGGTAAAGAGTGTAGAATGCAAATTGCTACACAGAATTTTATTAGGCTTTATATCAGTTTCAGTCAATAACCTACATTGTGTGATTGTCACTGTCTGAAACCTCAGCCGGGTCTCTTGCCTCTCTATCCTGTTACTATGATCAGAATTTTCTCCCTCACAGCCAGCAATTTGGGATACAGTATTGCATTTAAAGTGCAGGAAAAAGACGTGATGCCTTGGAAAGGTGCTCTGTTAAGCCATGAACATGCCATGTTTTGTTAGAGTAACTGTTCTTATCAGGATAAGCTTTTCAGGTATCTTTCAAGTCATCACTCAAATGTCAGATTACTCTGCTTAAAGTTGAAATCTGCAACACTTGTGTTTTCTATCCCTTTCCCTTGTTTTCCTTTTCTTCATCACATTTTTCATGTCACATGTTTTACCTCTTTCTTTCATGTATCTTTTGTCTTCTCCCAATTGAATGAAAGCTCCATGAGGGCAGGAATCCTTTTTTGTTTTTGTTTTGCTTTTTCACTGAAGAATAACCAGGTCTTAGAAGGGTTTCAGGGAGAGGGTATATATTCATTAGGTACTTCTGAAGGAATGCCGTTTTTATTCAAAATCTTTCTTCAACTCCACTTTACCTGGCAGGTTGGCTGCAGAGTTTGTTCTCTGCTTTTAGGTCTTGACAAAAGTTGTTATTAACCCAGTAGTGGGACTGCTGGGTCATATGGTAGTTCTATTTGTAGTTTTTTAAGGAAACTCCATAGTGGCTGTATCAATTTACATTCTCACCAACAGTGCAAGAGGGTTCCCTTTTCTCCACACCCTCTCCAGCATTTATTGTTTGTAGATTTTTTGATGATGGCCATTCTGACCTGTGTGAGGTGATACCTCATTGTAGTTTTGATTTGCATTTCTCTAATGATTAGCGATGTTGAGCATCCTTTCATGTGTTTGTTGGCAATCTGTATATCTTCTTTGGAGAAATGTCTATTTAGTTCTTCTGCCCATTTTTGGATTGGGTTGTTTTTTTTTTGATATTGAGCTGCATGAGCTGTTTATATATTTTGGAGATTAATCCTTTGTCAGTTGCTCCATTTGCAAACATTTTCTCCCATACTGAGGGTTGTCTTTTCGTCTTGTTTATCATTTACTTTGCTGTGCAAAAGCTTTTAAGTTTCATTAGGTCCCACTTGTTTATTTTTGTTTTTATTTTCATTTCTCTAGGAGGTGGGTCAAAAAGTATCTTGCTGTGATTTATGTCATAGAGTGTTCTGCCTATGTTTTCCTCTAACTACTCGGCGTATACCCTGAGAAAACCATAATTCGAAAAGAGTCATGTACCACAATGTTCATTGCAGCACTATTTACAATAGCCAGGACGTGGAAGCAACCTAAGTGTCCACTGACAGATGAATGAATAAAGAAGATGTGGCACATATATACAATGGAATATTAACTCAGTCATAAAAAGAAACGAATTTGAGTTATTTGTAGTGAGGTGGATGGACCTAGAGTCTGTCATACAGAGTGAAGTAAGTCAGAAAGAGAAAAACAAATACCATATGCTAACACATATATATGGAATCTAAAAAAAAATGGTTCTGAAGAACCTAGGGGCAGGACAGGATGAAAGATGCAGACATAGAGAATGGACTTGAGGACATGGGGAGGGGGAAGGGTAAGCTGAGATGAAATGAGAGAGTGGCACTGACATATATACACTACCATATGTGAAACAGATAGCTAGTGGGAAGCAGCTGCATAGCACAGGGAGATCAGCTTGGTGCTTTGTGACCACCTGGGGGGGTGGGATAGGGAGACACAAGAGGGAGGAGATATTGGGATATATGTATCCATATAGCTGATTCACTTTGTTATACAGCAGCAACTAACACAACAATGTAAAGCAATTATACTCCAACAAAGAAGTTAAAAAAAAAAAAAAGACGTGTGTGAACAAACAACTCATGAGATGGGAACTTGAAGTGGCTATTAAAAATTTGGGGAAAAAAGGTTGTTATTAGTTATCTGACAAGTATTTGTTTTTAGTAATCAAGATTAAACTGCATGATCAAGTAGTGGAGAAAAATCAGAGAAAGTTTCTTTAGATTTAAGCTTGGAGAAGGTGCAAATAATTCTTCGTATATTTTAGAGGTGACTGAAATAATGAATATCCTCCTCTGAAGTCCAATACCCCTAATTTTACCCTTCTTGGCTCTAATACTTTCTACATTCCATTAAAATTATGTAAGTACTTGTTTTTATCTATAAAGAATCTCATGAGATCCTAGAAAGTAAAAATGCTGATTCAGAGATTTCATTGTCACTTACAGGGAGGTATTGTAGCCCAGTGATTAAGACTAAGAAGTTTGGAGTTGAACAGGCTAGGTTTTGACTCAAGATTCGGGAACTTCTAGCAGTGTATGCTCCTCACTTTTAAAGTAGAGATTAATAGGTCTAATATATAAGGTTGTTGTGAGGAATAAACAAGATAAAATTATTTGTGCATTGCTTTAGATACTTGGTGTCATATGAGGGTCCTGGGTCAGATACAGTGTTTGGGTACATGGTAAGTGCTCAATACACGGTAGCAAGAATTATTTTTCCCACACTACTTTGCTCTTAATCGTGCTTAAAAAGATATCACCTGAATAAAAGAATAGGTCATTAAAAGCCGTGTCATGCATTATCAAAGATGTAAATAAACATTTCTTCTTCCTTAGGGAAGGTGGTCTCTGGAGAAGTATCTTGAGGGAGTCTCTTGTAACTAGGTCAACTGAGATCTCTAATCCAGATTAAAACTCTTTAGTCTCCTGTTATCCACGTGCATTAGGAAAGGATGCTGTTTCATCCTTGGAAGCTGGACAGAGGCTTGGGGCAAAGCCACAATCAGAGATCTTGGTCTTCTGCTCAGCAAGAGAATCAAGATAAACTAGAGGTTTTGATCCTTAAAGTAGAAAAGCAGAAGCAGAGGCCTCTGAGCTTCAAGTTTTCACCTTCTTTTCACCAGGGCATTTGAGTCTCCATGAAGGAGATGGATGAGAGCCAGTAGAGCACAGCACTGTGACTCCAAACAGAAGGAGGGTGAATGCCTGCCTGACCTGGTATGTCCTGTAGCAGAGTGGTTACAAGATCAAAGGCTGTGAACCAGACTACCTGTATTCATTCACCTTCTGCTGAAACTTAGGAGCACTGGGTTTTGTGCAAGTCACTTAGGTCCAGTGTCCTCATCTGTCATATGGGGATAATCAAAATGCCACATAGCATGTAGAACTGTGCCTATCCCATAGTTAGTGCTCAGTAAATGTTCGTTTTATTTTCTTCGCCATCTCACCTCCATAACTTCCATTAACTTCCATAATATGTTGCCTCTGTTTCGTTCAGTGACTCTTTTCTTTTCCCCTCACAGGTTCTCCTAGAGGAGAATGGCTGCAGATAACATCTCCCCTGTGACAGGGTTTATCCTCGCAGGCTTAACAGACCAACCAGAACTCCAGATCCCCCTCTTCTTCCTGTTTCTAAGTTTCCACATGGTCACTGTGGTGGGGAACCTGGGGTTGATAACCTTGATTAGACTGAATTCTCACCTTCATATTCCCATGTACTTTTCCCTCTTCAACTTGTCCTTCATGGATTTTAGTTACTCCACTACCCTCATCCCTAAAATGATGGGTTTTGTCTCAAAGAAGAACATCTTCTCCTATGCAGGCTGTATGACTCAGTTTTTTTTCTTCTGTTTCTTTTATTTTCTGAAACCTACATCCTGTCAGCGATGGCGTATGATCGCTATGTCGCCATCTGTAAACCACTGGTGTACATGGTCACCATGTCTCCTCAGGTTTGTTTATTTCTTTTGGGGGGGGCGGTCTGTGGGATGGGAGTGTTTGGGGCTGTGGCCCATATAGGAAACATAATGTTTATGACCTTCTGTGCCGACAACCTTGTCAATAACTTTATGTGTGACACCATTCCCCTCATTGAGCTCTCCTGAAACAGCTCCTACAAAAATTTACTGGTGGTCTTCATTGTTGTGACCATTGGCATTGGGGTGCCCATTGTTGCCATTTTTATCTCTTACGGTTTTATTCTTTCTAGGATTCTCCACATTAACTCTACAGAGGGTCGATCCAAAGCCTTTAGTACCTGCAGTTCCCATATAATTGTGGTTTCTCTTTTCTTTGGGTTAGGAGCTTTTATGTACCTCAAACCACCTTCTATTTTACCCCTTGGCCATGGGAAAGTGTCCTCCGTATTCTATACTGCTGTTGTGCCCCTGTTCAACCCATTAATCTATAGCCTGAGGGATAAGGATGTCAAAGTTGCCCTGAAGAAAACCTTGAGCGGAAAAATCTTCTCTTGAGAATGATTGAGAAAGGAGCTCTAAAGCTTTATCAATTAAAAAAAATTTTTTTCAGTGAAGGAAACAAATGCCAGCCAGTGCTTGTTCTCCTACAGTTAAAGGAAATTTTTAACTTGCTCTTAAGCATTATATTTCTCTACTCCTTACTCCAGCCTAACTATTCCAATCATTCTTTGTTTTATGAAAACAGTTTTCACAGTCATAGAGGGTTACTCTTAAATAGGTCTCAGAAATGATTTAATCCAGCCCCTCATATGACACATTACACACTGGTGACTCATAAATATTTTGAGGTGGCCCATGGACACACATATATCTGGTGCCAGAGCTGGGATCGGAATCTAGGCCCTTCAATTTGAATCTACTGTGCTCTGCTTTCCTTTAGCCATGCTTTCTTGATCTATCTTTCCCTTGGAAGATTTCATTTCAAAGGTTTTTGTGTGTGTGTGTGTGTGTGTGATTTTTTTTTTCTTTTTTCTTTTTGGCCATACAGCATGGCATGCGTGATCTTAGCTCCCTGACCAGGGGTTGAACTCATGCCCCCTGCAGTGGGAGCACAAAGTCTTAGCCACTGGACTGCCTGAGAAGTCCCTCATTTCAGAGGTTTTTATTTTTGCATTTAAAGAAACCTAATTCTATTTACAGTGATGTCATGCAACTTTTCAATGGTTAATTTTTGGAATATTTTTGTAAGAATGTTGGAGGTGAAAAATTTTGTGATTTTGTCTTGGCAAAATTATAAAAAATGTTTCGATATTTTTGGGTATGAAATAAAGTTCCATACAGAATCAAGTATAGTGCCCACTGAGGTGGTGTACAGAGCTCTAAGGACACAGGCTAACTTATTAGACCTTCTAATGGAGAGATATACAGATTTAAGGGAGTTAAAGATGTTGGATATGAACTTCACTCATTATTTCCACACTAATACTATAGAACTTGGAGCCTCACTTCAAGGGTCTGAATGATGTAACTGAGTAATAGATAGCTTTGTGTGGAAGGGAGACACTAGAGCAGTAACAACCAAGCAACCAACCAGTTATTAGGAAGGCAGATGCTGTTGTACTTTAAGGCATTGCATATAGCTATGATCTTTTAATAGTAGGGCATAAGGGAAACAGATGGTGGCCTCAAGACAGGTCATATATTCACAGCATTGGGCAAATGGAGGTACATACAGCTTTATATAAAGACTCAGAAGAACATTATTTTTTTTTTTAGTCTGAACACATTATGAGAAGCAACACTATGTGACCTGTTTGCAAGATACTGTGACTTTTGAACTATTTTTAGAAAAGTTCTGTTCCATTAGAAAAAAAGGGAAAGTTTGGATATACGTTTAGTTTTGTCCTTTGACATGGTTCTGTTCAATGAGGACGTAATAAAAAGAATGAAAGTGCAATGGAGGACTGTGCTTTTAGACTGTACGGCAGAGGGACAATTAGCTGGATTCAGGATATTTATGGATTGAGGGTACAGTGGGGGTGATGAAGAATCAGTACAATATTGGTAAGTAAAAAAAAACACCCCACCTCCATTTAAATTGGAGTGTAAGCTATATATAGCAAAGTGCACCAATTTTAAGTGCTCAATTAATTTTTTCACATACATAAGGCTATGTAACCACCACCTATACCAAGGTAGAGACGATTTTTATCGTTTCAGAATATTCTTGTCTGCCTCTTCCCAGTAAGTATTACTACCCACTCTCTTTCTGGAAATACCTACTATTCTTACTTTTATCATTACAGATTCACTTCGCTCGGTCTTGAGCTTCATGTAAATGTTAAATATTACATTTACTTTTTAAAAAAATTTCTGGCTTCTTTCTCTCAATACAAAGTATAGTGTGAAATTCATCTATAACGTTGTATGTGTAGGTATTTTGCTCTTGGTTATTGCTGTTTAGTATTCCACTGTATGAATATAGAGCAATTTATTTTTCAATGATCCTCTTAATAAACATTTAGCATGTTTTCAGTTTCTGCATATTATTAATAAAACTGCTAAGAAGGGCTTCCCTGGTGGCGCAGTGGTTGAGAGTCCGCCTGCCGATGCAGGGGACACGGGTTCGTGCCCTGGTCCGGGAAGATCCCACATGCCGCGGAGCAGCTGGGCCCGTGAGCCATGGCCGCTGAGCCTGCGCGTCCAGAGCCTGTGCTCTGCAACGGGAGAGGCCACAACAGTGAGAGGCCCACGTACCGCAAAAAAAAAACAAAAAAAACAAAAAAACTGCTAAGAACATTCTTGAGCATGTAGCTTTTTTTTTTTTTTTTTTTTGAAATTTACACTTATTTATCTTGGTTCTATAGCTAGATGTGTATTACTGGGCCACAGGATAGGCATACTTCTAGGATTCTTAAATACTAATAAACTGTCTTCCAAAATATTTAAATTGATTTGCACTCCCAGTAGTTTCCAGGTAAGGATGCTCATCTTTCTTCTGAACATTTGTTATTTTCAGTCCTTTTCATCTTACCTACTCTTTTGGGTGGTAGTGCACTATCACTTTAGTCTTTTTTTACATTTCCCTAATAAATAATGATTTTGAGCACTTCTTACTATATTCTTTAGAATTTAAACATCACCTTTGTGAAGTGCCAGTTCAAGTCTTTTGTCCACTTAAAAATAGTGTGCTAGTCTTTTTAAATTATTATTAATTTGAGCTTTAAGAAAGCATATTCTGGATATGAGTTGTTTTTCAGACATATACATTTGCTCAGCCTCTGGCTTGGCCATTCACATGGCTATTCTTAGCAATGTTTTATAGTAATAGATCTTTTCATTTTAATGAAGTTCAATTTATCATACTGTTAATGCTGTGTCCTGTTTAATCTTTGTTTATTACAAAATTACAAATGTATTCCTATGTTTTCTTTTAAAAGCTTTATTATTTGTCCTTTAATATTTATATATTTTATCAATTTTAAATTAGTTATCATGTATGGAATGAGGGAATAAGTTTATTTTTTCATGATATTATATATCATGAATACATGTATTTTTTCAAGATATTAAATTGCTTTAGGATCATTTATGGAGAAGGCCATCTCTCCGCTTTAAATTGTATTGGCTTTATATGGATCTATTTGATGATCATGTGACAATGTTTTTATGGGACTAGATGGAGAGAATTAGGGTTGGAGCCAAGGTGGTATATCCTACCAGTACAGTGTTCCCTGGAAGTGTTAAGAAAAGACATTCTTGTCTTGTTTTGAAGCTGACATTATATTTATCCCTAGGAATTTGATATCTTTTGCTACTTTAAATGGATTATTAAAATTTAATTTTCAATCACTTTTTACTAGTATTTAAAATACAATTGATTCTTACATATTGATTTTGTACCCAGTAACCTTGCTACTTTTGTTTATTAATTCTAATTATTACTTTAACAAAAGAGGAAATAGGAAATCTTTTCCTTTTTCTTTTTGTATTTCTATATACACAATCATGCCATCTGCAAATAAAGGCAGGATTAATTTTCTTAATGATCTTTTATTTTCCTCATTGCACAAAGACATCCAATACAATGATGAGTAGAGGTAAAAATAATGGATATCTCTGTCTTGTTTATGACCTTAGGGTAAAAGCATTCAGGTTTTTGCTCCTGAATATGATGTTTGCTGTAGCTTGTTTGTTTGTTTTTAGATAGCAACGATTAAGAGTGGGTGATTAACTTCCATTTAAATGTAATATTTTTTTCAAAAGCATACATATACATAGTAAAAAATTAAACAGTACAAAAAAGTATATAGTAAAAATAAGCTTTTCTTTCCCTTTAGTTCTTCCATGTCTCTGTTGTTGCCTTAGATGTAACTAATCCTAGAAATGGTATAGGCATATACAAGCATATCTCTATATCTATTTATATTTATTTACATATTTATCTATATATCTTTAGAGACCGCTTTTTTGTTTTAAAATTCTATAAAAGGGCACTTAAAGGTGTATCTTCCAATAGAAATGGTTTAGGGACTTCCCTGGTGGTGCAGTGGTTAAGAATCCACTTGCCAACGCAGGGGACACAGGTTTGAGCCCTGGTCCAGGAAGATTCCACATGCCGCGGAGCAACTAAGCCCATGCGCCACAACTACTGAGCCTGTGCTGTAGAGCCCACGTGCCACAACTACTGAAGCCCACACGCCTAGAGCTCTGCAACAAGAGAAGCCACTGCAATGAGAAGCCCGCGCACTGCAACAAAGAGTTGCCCCCACTCGCCACAACTAGAGAAAGGCTGCAAGCAGCAACGAAGACTCAACACAGCCTAAAATAAATAAATAAATAAATAAATAAATAAATAAATAAATAAATAAATGTGTTAAAAAACAGAAATGGTTTAAAGAGGGAGTGAGCAGAGGACATTGCTGGGCAAGAAGAAGAGGAATCAAATACAGAAGAGACAAGGGACAGGGTGTGAGTAGGAAAGAGAGAAAAGAAGAGGCAACATAGCAAACTCATGGTAGCTTCAGTTCTGGTAACATTTTAAATTCTCTTGATTTTCTGTCCCTACCCCATGGTTTGACTAACTGTACCTTTGCTTGTTGCTGTAGTCGGGGCAGAGCCATTGAATACGTAAAGTGCTAGAATGGCAAGCACTTTCAATTCAACAAACTTTTATATATTCGCTCATTTATCTATTTAAAAAAAAAAAAAAGGTTGGTTTCAGTTCCAAGAGGTAAAGAGCTTGGAAGCTATCATAGTCATTCTCACAATAAGAAAAAATCTGAACAAACTGAAAAGTTAACAACTCTTCTTAGATCCAAAAGAGAATTGGGGTCACAGGACAAACTGACTCCCAGAAAACTGGAGAGAGAGTTGAGAATACAGAATCACAGTTTACTTAGAGCAGAAGCTGCTGGAGCTGGTATACATGTATTGGTAGTAACACTCAAACAGTAACTGATGAATTGCTGGAGGGTGATTATGGACTATCTCGAAATGTAAAAGCTCTTGGGGACTCAGTCTTAGTGAAGCACCAACACTTTTGTGCATTTTACCTCCAGGAACACCACCAGGTTCTCAGGGAAAATCTCCTCCAGCTTTGGGTGGGGGTGGGGGTGGAGTAACCATTTTAAAACACACTCAGGGCTTTCTGTTCTCTGCCTGCCCTTAAGGGAAACTACTTTACCAGAACCTAAACTATGTTGAAGGTGGGAAATACCCAACTCCTGATCCTCCTGTTCCCTTTAGTCTTCCTGTCCCAACAAGTCTTCTTTATAACAGACTATAGAGCTGAAAGAACTACAAGACTCAGGCTCTAATTGAGAAAGAGTTTCTAGGGAAATCAAAAGACAAAAGGGGAGAAAAAAATGACACTAGGGAAAACTGAAGCCTCAGACACCTACAGCTATAGCAAACAGTAAACACAGCATAAATCCTAGCCAGATAAACATAAAACCTCACACTAAAATCCTATTTACCTCAGTTCCTATTACCCAAAACATCATGCCTGTCTTTTGACAAAAAAATAGCAAGATACACTGAAGGGCAATATAAAACAAAGTCTGATGAGACAAAGCAACCAAAAGTACCAGACTCGGGTATAGCAGAGATGTCAGAATTCTCAGACAAGGAATTTTTAAAAATTATGTTTAATGTGCTAAAGATTCTAAAAATAAGCAAGAACAGTGGGTAATGTAAGCAGAGAGATGGAAACTCTAAGAAAGAATCAAAGGGAAATGTTAGAAATCAAAACACTTTGACAAAAATGAAAAATGTCTTTGATGGGCTCACTAACAGACTGGGCATGGTAGAGGAAAGAATCAGTGATCTTGAAGAAATGTCAATAGAAATTTCCCAAACTGAAATGTAAAGAGAAAAAAAGAATGAAAAATATGGAGCAGAATATCCAATAACCATGGGACAATTATAAAAGGTATAACATATACATAATGAGAATACCAGAAAAGAAAAAAGGAACCAAAGAAAAAATTGAAATAACAGCTGAGAATTTTCTAAAATTAATTACAGACATGAAACTACAGATGTAGGAACTCAGTGAAACCAAGCATGATAAATACCAAAAAATCTATACTTAGCCATATTACATTCAAATGGCAGAAAACTAGACAAAGAGAAAACCTTGAAAGAAGCCAGAGGAAAAATACCTACCTTACCTATATAGATACATGGATAAGAAGTACAAAATACTTCTCTTTAGAAACCACGCAAGAGGAGAGCGGAGTGATGTATTTAAGTATTGAAAGAAAAAAATCCCACCAATCTAGATTTTTTATTCAGTAAAATTATCCTTCTCAGAAAAACAAAAACTGAATTTGTTGCCAGTAGACCTGCCTTGCAAGAATGTTAAAGGAGTTCTTTAGAGAAGAAAATATGTCAGAAACTGAGATCTACATAAAAAAGGATGAGCTTTAGAGGAGGAATAAATATAGGTAAAATAAAACTTTTAATTTTTAATTCTTAGCTGATCTAATAGACAAATATTTGTTCAAATGATAATAGCACCACTGTAATGGGTAATGAGGTAACCATGGTTATGGATAGGTGAAATGAATGACAGCAATGTCATAATGGATGAGAAAGAGGAATTGGGAATACTCTGTTATAAGGTACCTTCTATACCCATGAAGTGATATAGTGTTATTTGAAAGTAAACTTAGATTAGTTATAAAGGTACAATTCAAATTCTGGGGCAATCATCAAAAATAGAAAAAGAAGTATAATTGATATGCTAAGAGAGGAGAAAATGGAATAATATAAAGTTCAATTAAAACTAGAGAAGGTAGAATGATAATGGAAAGTAAAAAAGAACAAGTGCAGCAAATAGAAAACATTCAAATATTGCAGGCATGAATTCAACTATATCAATAATTACTTTAAATATGAATAGTCTAAATGCACCAATTAAAAGAAAGAGACTGACAGAATAGGTAAAATAAAAGACCCAGTGATATGCAGTCTATAAACAACCCACTTTAAATATAAAGACACAGATTAAAAGTAAAGGGATGGAGAAAGATATACCATGCTAACACTAATCAAAAGAAAGCCAGCTTATCTATATTAATTGAAGACACATCAGATTTCTGAACAAGGAAAATTATCAAGGATAAAGAAGGATATAATAATAAAGGGGTCAATTCTCCAAGAAGACATAAGAATTCTTAAGTGTACATACCAGAAAACAAAGCACCAAAAAATGTGAGGCAAAAACTGATGTAACTGGTTGGAGAAATAGATGAATCCACTATTATAGCCAGAGACTTCAGCACCCCTCTATCAGTAACTGACAGATGCAGAAGCCAGAAAATCAGTAAAATATAGTCATACTGAACAACACTATCAATCAACTTGATCTAACTGACATTTCTAGAATACTTCATCCAACAACAGCAGAATACACATTCTTCTCAAGCTCATATGCAACATTCACCAAGACAGACCACATTCTGGACCATGAAACACATCTGAGCAAATTTAAAAAAATAGAAATCACACAAAATATGCTCTCAGACCACAATGGAATTCAACAGAAATCAACAATACAAAACTAGGAGAAACATTCATAAATATTTTGAGATTAAACAACACACTTCTAAACAGCACATGAGTCAAAGAAGTCTCAAGAAAAATTAAAAAATATTTTTAATTAAATAAAAATGATAATATAACTTATTAAAATTTGTGGGATGCAGTAAAAGCAATGCAAAGAAGGAAATTTATAGTAGTGAATGCATATATCATAAAAGAAGAAAGATCCAAAATCAGTAATCCAAGCTTCCATCTTAGGAAACTAGGAAAAAGAAAAGCAATACAAATCTACAGCAAACAGAAGAAAGGAAATAATAAAAATTAGAGAAGTCAGGGAATTCCCTGGCAGTCCAGTGGTTAGGACTCTGCGCTGTCACTGCCGAGGGCCTGGGTTCAATCCCTAGTCAGGGAACTAACAAGCCATGCAGTGTGGCTCAAAAAAAAAAAAAAAAAGAAAAGAAAAGAAATTAGAGAAGTCAGTGAAGTTGAAAACAGAGGAACATTAGAGAAAATCAACAAAACTAAAAGTTGGTTCTTTGAAAAGATCAATAAAATTGATAAGCCTTTAGCCAGTTTCACCAAGAAGAAAACAGAGAAGACAAGAATCACTAATAACAGAAATAAAAGAGGGGCCAACTATTAATCCCATGAACTCTATGCCTGCAAATTTTATAACTTGGATGAAATAGACCAATTCCTTAAAAGACACAATCTGCCAAAATTCACACACAGAGTAACAGATAACCTGAATAGGGCTTTATCTATTAAGGAAATTGAATCAACAATTAATAACCTTCAAAAACAGAAATTATCAGGCCCAAATGGTTTCACTGGTGAATTCTATCTCCCAGAAAATAGATGAAGAGAAAACACTTTGCAACTCTTTCTATGAGGCCAGCATTTCCCTAACACAAAAACCAGACAAAAACATTATGAGAAAGGAAACCTACAGATCAATCTCTCTTTATTATAAATGCAAAACTCCTCAACAAAATGTTAGTAACTTGAATCCAACAATGTGTAAAAATAAAAATTACCATGACCAAGTTGTATTTATTTAAGATATACAAGAATGATCAACATTCAAAAATCAAATGATGTAATCCACCACATCAACAGGATAAAGAAGAAAAATCATATGATCTCATCAATAGATGCACAAAAAGCATTTGACAAAATCCTACACCAAGGGTTTCCCTGGTGGCACAGTGGTTGGGAGTCCGCCTGCCGATGCAGGGGACATGGGTTCGTGCCCCGGTTTGGGAGGATCCCACGTGCCGCGGAGTGGCTGGGCCCGTGAGCCATGGCCGCTGAGCCTGCGTGTCCGGAGCCTGTGCTCTGCAGCGGGAGGGGCCGCAGCAGTGAGAGGCCCACGTACCGCAAAAAAAAAAAAAAAAAAAAAAAAAAAAATCCTACACCAATTCATGATAAAAATGCCCAGCAAACTAGGGATAAAGGAAAACTTCCTCAACTTGATGAAGAACCTCTACAAAAAACCTACAGCTAACATAATATTTAATGGTGAGAAAGTAAATGCTTTCCCCCTAAGATTGGAACAAAGCAAAGATTTCTCTTCTCACCAATTCTATTCAACATCATGCTGGAAGTCCTAGCTATGCAATAAGACAAGAAAAAAAAAAGGTATACAGATTGGTAAGGAAGAAACGAAACTCTTTGTTTGTGGCTGACATGATTGTCCATGTAGAAAATACCAGTGTACTGACATTAAAAACTCCTGGAACTATATAGCAATTATAACAAGGTTGCAGGATACAAGGTTAAGATACAAAAGTAAATTGATTTCATATATACCAGTAATGAACCATTGTGACTTAAAATTAAAAACACAATATCATTTACATTAGCATCAAAGCAAAAAAGTGCCTAGGAATAAATCTAATAAAATATGTATAAGATCTCCATAAGGAAAAATACAAAACTCTGATTTTGAAATCAGAAAGAAGATGTAAATAAATGGAGATATACTATCTTCATGTATAGGAAGACTAAACATCATTAAGATGTCAACTCTTCCCAAGTTGATCTATAGATTCAATACAATCACAACCCACATCCCAGCAACTTCTTTTGTGGATATCAACAAGCTGATTCTAAAGTTTGTATGGAAAGGGAAAAGACTCAGAATAGCAAACACAATACTGAAGAAGAAGAGGGAAGTCAGAAGACTGACCTTACCCAACTTCAGGACTTACTATAAAGCTATAATACTTAAGACAGAATGCTACTGGCGAAAGTATAGACAAATAGATCAATGGAACACACTAGAGAGCCCAGAAATAGATCTACACAAATATAGTCAATGGCTCTTTTTGACAAAAGGCAATTCAATGGTGAAAGCATTCTTTTCAACAAATGGTATTCACATCCACATGAAAATAATTGAATCTAGACACGGACCTTACACCTCTCACAAAAATTAACTCAAAATGGACCACAGACCTAAATGTGAAATGCAAAACTGTACATCTTGTTATAGAAGATAATACAGAGAAATTCTAAGTGGCCTTAGGTTTAGTCAAAGAGCTTTTAGATAAAACACCAAAAGCACAATCTATGAAAGAAAAAATTGATACACTGGATTTCATTAAAATTAAAAACTGCTTTTCAAAAGATACTTTAAAAAAAAACCCAGACAAGTCACAGACTAAGAAAAATATTTGCAAACCACACATCTAATAAAGTACTTATACACAAAATATACAAAGAAATCTTAAAAGTCAACAATAAGAAAACAAACAATCCGATTTTTAAAAATGGGCAAAATTCTGAACAGACACCTCACCCAAGAAGATATACAGATGGAAAACAACCGTTTGAAAAGTTGTTCAACATTATACATCATTAAGGAATAGCAAATTAAAATGACACCAAGATACTACTACACACCTATTAGAATGGCTAAAATCCAAAAAAAGCTGACAATACCATATGCTAGTGAGGATGGGGACCTAGAAGAACTCTCATTCATTGCTAGTGGGAGTGCAAAATGGTACAGCTACTTTGGCAATCTTTCCATTTGATTCAGTAATCACACTTTAGTTATTTACCCAAATGAGTTGGAAATTTATGTCTACATAAAATCCTGCATAAGAATGTTTATAGTAGCTATATTCATAATTGCAAAAAAAAACCCTTGGGTTGAAGGAATCAACCAAGATGTCCTTCAAAAGACAAATGCATAAACAAACAACGGTACATCCATACAATGGATATTATGTGGTTATAAAAAGAAATGAACTATCAAGTCATGAAAAGACATTGCGGGACCTTTAATGCATATTGCTTGGTGAAAGAAGCCAATGTGAACAGGTTACATATTGAATGACTCCAATGGGAAATCATTCTGGAAAAGGAAAAACTATAGAAACAGCAAAAAGATCAGTGGTTGCCATGCGGGAAGGAGAGAGGGATGACTGGGTGGAGCACAGAATAATCTTAGGGCAGTGAAACTACTCTGATGATACTGTAATGGTAGATACATGACACTATGCATTTATCAAAGCCCAGAGAACCGTACAACAGAAAGAATGAAACCTAATGTAAATTATGGACTTTACTTAATAATAGTGTATTAGTGTTGGCCCATATACTGTAATAAGTGTACACCTCACTAATGGCAAGGTATTAATAAAGAAAACTGTGAATGAGGAAGAAGGGGTATATGGAATCTCTCTGAACTATCTGTTCAATTTTCTGTAAGCCTAAAACTGTTTTTAAAAAGTCTATTAATAAAAAAATAACAGTTATGATCATTTTCTTTTCTGAGTCTTGAAGTAATACAAACTTTTTTCGGAATTTGGAAAGTAAGAAAATTGTTAAGAAAGAAATTTACCCTTACGACTACTAAGCAAAGATCAGGAAAGGTTCTCATTTTGAAGCATTTTCTTTCAGTAGGATTATACTTTATATTTTATGTTACAAAATGTTTCCATGTGTTATTGTTATGAGTTTTTCATTATTATTCTTTATAGTTTTGCTACATATGATTTCATCATATGACTGTATCATACTTTATAACATTTTTGCCCTGTTTCAAATCCTCCGATGTTTTATTAGTATAAATAATACTGTGACTATCACCTTTGTGTAAAAAATCTCTGGCTAGATTTATGGCGATTTCCTTAGGATAGATTCTCCACAGGAAACTGTAGCATCAAACGGCATGATGTTTTGAATTTGATATTTCTTTCCCAGTGAATTCATTCCAATTTAAACTCCCAACAATAGATTAATACCTTTATGAAATGTCTACTCTTTGCCAGACACATTGTACTAGTAAGGCTATATGATAGCTCATAAAAAGTAATCACCCCGATTATTTAAGCATAGTTTACATTATTTTCTTCTCTTTACTTGCCTCTCTTACTAGGATGACAGTGCAAGGGCATTGTACATCTATCTTTTCTTCTTGTTTTTCTCTCTGGATACATAAACGTTATCCACTAAGACTTCATCTCAATTTTACCACAGTTTTGGCATCCTTCAAATTGGAGGACAGGAATATAGGACTTTGTGAAGCACATAAGACACTTTGTCAGTTATAATAAATTTTTTAGAGATTTGTAACATAAATACCCATTTCTTCCTTTTCCCATTAAGACTAGGTGTCTCTGTATGTGCTCCCACAGCACCCTTCACTTAACCTATTAGAACATTTACTGCACATAAAGCAGTTGCCTATTTATGCATGGCTGATCCTCAAACAAGATAAATTCAGTGAGGGCAGTGTCTGTGGTGTCTGTCTGGTTATCTCAACGCTGCTGAGGAGAGTAACTGGCATAGAATAGATGCTTAATAACTATTTAGTGGAGGCAAAAAAAGAAGACTCCAGGAGATTGAGAAGATTATTTTTTAAAAGGCCATGTCTGATTTCCAGACCTATGGTTTTATACACACTTGAAAAGAAAAGACAGCATTTTACAACAGAGGTGAATGGTGCACTTTTCCCAGAGCAATTGCTCTCTGTTCTTGCTGGTTTGTCTGGGTACAGGCTGTCCCTCAGCCTCCTCTAACTCTGGATGAGAAGGGTCTTTTCCTAGATCAAGTGACTCAGGTCTAAGTATGATATGCAATGCACACTGTCAGAAATTTAGCCTCGTTTAGGGCGGTGTTTTGTAAGAAGCACAGATTCTACTTAAATGTTTTTGTCAGCGCTCACTGCCGTGATCTTTCAGTTTACCTTACATCTTGGAGCTGTCTTCAGTAACACTTAGGGAGCTGGAGTATTTATGCTTTCACACTAATCAATCATTCATTCTGGGTTGCCTTCAAAGGAATGCACATTCTCAGAACTTCTGTCTCTCCTGAGTAGGCAAACCAGTCTCCAGCATCCCGAGCCAAGCTTTCTGGCAAAGAGAAGCAGGGACAGGTGTTGGAATTTTGTGAAAGCTTATTTGAAGCTGGCATGCATAAAAATTTGATAAAGGGATCTGAGGGATATGGGTGAAGCACTGACAGTATGTAGTATACTCCCCAACAGACAGACACGTCTTTATGTTACTGCTGTCACATTAGTGAAAAAAAAAAAGAAAAGAAAACTAAAAACACATCACAACTGAATTGTCCATTTGTCTCTTGAGCTTTTCCTCTTTCTGATGTACTTCTCTATGTTCCAAGGTTCTTATGTTGGGTGAGGTTTTGGTTGTGGAATCAACTGCTCCCTTCTGTAATGGAACGCAACAGGCCTGTTTTGCTGTTAGTGGTAAGTATCTTGGTTTCTGCTAAGTTTGCTTTGCCCAAGGCATTTAGCTCTGGAACCACTGATTCCTTCTCACTTATGCTGGCCGTATTCCAATTCTGACAAAACCTGGCAGTTTTCAACATACCTCACTCCCCTGGAGAACGTGGATGTCTTCTTGCTGCTCCCAGCTTCCTGTTTGATACGCCCAAGATATCTGGGTAGCCTACATTCTATCATGTTATTCTTTCTATCCATTTGGGTCTCATTTTTAGGGCTGTGCTTATGACTATGCTGATTATCCTCCTTTTGCTCCATCCAAATCCATTCTTCACACTTGTCCATCCTGCGCTGTCCTCAGGGAGTCTGACCGATATCGACTGCATTAGCAGACTCTTTTATCCTCTGCAGCAAGCAATGCGGGGAAAGGGAGAGTGAGCACAGGGTACTTATTCCTCAGGCCTTCCCCCGTGGGAGTGTTGTGGGCTGCAGCCACAAGAGTCACGCTCAGGTAGAGCTGCCCTCCCCACACAGCTTGCTCTCCTTGCCACTTCAGGCCTACAGGGGGTACCAGCTCCTGCATTATCCCTGTGGTTTTCCTACCTCCTACCTACAATCTTGTAAACTATATGGCTTTGCTCTGGTTTATGGGCCTTAAGCACCTAGTTGGCGAACCAGATGATCAGAGGTTTTCTAAGCCCTCATCTGGCCAGCGCTGGTATACTTACCTACCTCACCAGGCTGTAGGGTAGAGGCACAAGGTGAAACAGGGATACAGTCGGCAGTTACATATCTCTTTCCCCTACCTGCCCACACAAATGGCAGAGGGCCTTGTGCACGCTCTGAATTCAAGAATGTCATCCTAAGTAGGAAGTGCTGGTGAGTATCTTCAAAGCAGGGTCTCTACCCTTTCTCTTCTTGAAGTTATTTATGCTGTGGGAGAGCAGGCTCCTTAAATAACAGCCCCAATTAGAGCTAATGTCTCTCTGAATTGCCCTTGCACAGTTATGATAATTGTTCAGAAAAATTTTATTCCTTTATCAAAAAACTGTACCTGAATATCCTGGGCTCCCAGATCATGGCACAGTATTAATTAATACAGGAAAACAGAAAATATGAGGGTGAAATAATGCATGAGAATTTGTGTTTTTAACTTTTTTTTAGATACTTCTTTGACTTTAAAAGTGTTTCGTATTAAAGATATTTGATTTATATTTATGGAACTTTGGAAGCAAGTATTTAGCATGTCATTATGTGCATATGTGGTACACGTATTTATATGCTTATCCGTGAAAGGAAATGTGGCTTTGTGCAAATAATTCCTGTGACTGGGCAGATCTTCTTTGGTCTCATTGGGTACCTATCTTTCCATGCCCCAGGAGGATAAAGAGTGGGAGGAATTTCCTTCCTCATTCTTCCTCAAGGGGGAGGAATGCTCCTAACTGCTAGGACTGGGAGACCAAGCTGAGCATATGATGTGCTTCTCCCCTTCTGTAGGGAAGGCCAATTTCCCCCAGGGTAAGAGCAAGCTCACCTACTTCATTTTATTCCCATCTTCTTATCTTTTCTGCCCCTCCCAGGAACTTCTTTACTTTCCTGAGAGCTAAGTCAGGCACCAAAATTGTGCTTTTAAAAAAAAAAAAATCCAGCATTTTAATGCATGCTGAACTGGAAGGACTGTTTTTGAATTTCAAACAGTAATATAGCCAAAAACAGTTGCCTATACATATTTTTAGATTTTATAAATGAATGGAGTGATAGACAATAAATTACAATATGAAAGACAGGAGTTTTATTTTATACCCTAAGGAACCAAGATGATTACTTTTGTCTCACGTCTTTGCTTGGTTATTGCTTTACGTTTGCTGAAACTCACAGGAGAATGAAAAACACGCTGAGTAGAAGAGTCTTCATGCTAAAAGAGAATGCTATTCTTCTAAAAGTTAACCTTAGAACATTCAAAATTGAAACTGGAAGGAGATTCTCTGAGTACAGAGAAGTTATTGCACCAAGTGACCCAGACTCTTCACTGGAGATTCCTTCTCCTCTTGCCCTTAGGTCTTCTACCTGAGGCCAACAACACTGCCCAGCATGCAGGACTCACAGGCTGTCCCTGGAAAAAGGGCTGCATAAAGGCCAGGCCATTGACTTTCAAATATTCTTTTTTTATACTTCATTTACTTTTTTAATATTTATTTTTTCATTTTTGGCATTGCCGGGTCTTAGTTGGCAGCATGAAGGATCTTTGTTGCAGCATGCGGGATCTTTTCTTTTTTAGTTGCAGCATGGGGACTCTTTGCTGCAGCATGCATGCAGAATCTAGTTCCCCGACTAGGGATTGAACCTGGGTCCCCTGCATTGAGAGTGTGGAGTCTTACCCACTGGACGACCAGGGAAGTCCTAGGCCATTGACTTTCAAATGAGACTTCCAAAATGGTTGTCCTGAAGGCTAGGGAGTACCTGCATTGTATGTATATAGATCTATCATATGGAAAAATTCAGTGACACTTAAGATTCTTTTTTGTCTGTATAATATATATTAATACATAAGAAA
The DNA here is from genome assembly GCF_949752795.1 of Hyperoodon ampullatus. Classification (NCBI taxonomy): domain Eukaryota; kingdom Metazoa; phylum Chordata; class Mammalia; order Artiodactyla; family Ziphiidae; genus Hyperoodon; species Hyperoodon ampullatus. The sequence goes on from NC_136920.1 coordinate 90,801,119, forward strand.
AAAATGTACATATATATGTATACACACACACAAATACTTTTGTGAAGAATGTGTCTTACACGTTACTCATCTTCAGTGTGTGCCCCCCAGGGGTTAGTCTCATTCCATCTCCTGTGGAAGAAGCCACCTTCCACCCTCAGTATTTAAAGTGTCATGTGCATAATGCCTATGTCTTAATGTTCAGACATAGTGGAGACTGACTTCCCCTTCCTCACCACACTTAGGACTATCTTTCTCAGAGTTGGCTTTTGTTTGAGTATCGACTTCTCCCTTGCGAGACCAGCACTGCCAATGCCTTTAACCTGCAAAAGAAATCCTACTACCTTGCAGAGTTCATTTTTGTTCTCGAAGTAAATGAAGGAGCTAGAGTTTGAACCAGCTCCAACTAGCCAAACATCCCATATACTTTGCACTGAACGATACTGGTATATGGCTTCAATTTTTCTGAGAATTAAAGAATTGATTCTTACCTGAAGCCCACCTAATTTGTAACTACAAATTTCTAATCAGAGTTATAATGTAAACGTTTGGTTATACTGTAGCACGGTGCACTGGTGTGAGCATAACCTGAGATACGGCAGGCATGGGTTTGCAGCTCTGCTCTATCTTTTACTAACCAAGTGTATTTGAGCCAATTATTTCCCTTCATTAAACCCTGTTTAGTTACCTGTAAAATAGAAATAATACTAGTCTCACAAGGCTGCTACTAATGTTAATGTACATAATTTATGAAAAGCATTTTGCACAGTGCTAGAAACTCCTCACCCCCTACCGCCATTTTCTTCCTTTCAAAAGGAAATGTGAGGCTTCATATCCCACATACAATTTAGTGAAATTTGTTCTTGAAAATCTATACACTGTATAGGGATAAAAAAGAGGCCCACTTCCTGAGCTGCACAATGGTGAAGGTAGGTTTTATTAACCCATTTAACAGATGAGGTAACTGGAGTTTAGAGCCTTTAAGCAACTTGCTACTGAGAAATAAAATATTGCCTGCCATATCAGTAAACAAAGGATGTCATAGTCAACAGTGATGCAGCCACCACCGGTGAGCTGGTGAGCCCTGAGGGAACTCAGGAAGGAAAAGAATACCTGCCATCTAGCAGCCGTCAGACTGCAGCCACTCCCCACGGTGAGCCCTGAGGAAACTCAGGATATGAAAGCACAGGATACTGGTCCCAGATAGCTGAGGTGCACATCAAAGGAATGATTCCGGTGAGCCCAGACTCTTGCATCTTCCCATACATAGACAAGGGCTAAATTCCTTAACTTGAGATATCTAGTTTTCTTTTACTAACAATAATCTTTTGTTCCTACTACCTGCCCTTTGTTGCCAAACCCCTATATATCCTGCTCCCCCTTTGCCTCCTCAGAGCAGTTTTCTCAGGCTTACTTGAGATGCTGCCTCCTGGGCTTGAAGTCCTCAGCGTGTCCTCCGAATAAAACATAACTCTCAACTTTTAGGTTGTGAACATTTTTTTAGTTGACACTACTTATATTAATACGTCAGAATAATTGTTGACATAATACATGCTTTTTCTTTCTTATTCCCCTCCCCTGTCACAGGTACAGTTTTGCAATTTTCCTGTCCTGCCCTGGCCTGGCAGAAATCTTAAGGTTTACTCTTTGGAGAGTTTGAACCAGGGGTACCCTGGACCCTGGACACCAGGCACAGCCATGGGCAGGGGACTGAACTGAAAAGACAGGGGTGAAATTTTTGGACTTAATCACCAAACTCTCTGAATGTGGGCAGCATTGTTATTAAGGCCACTCTCTCTCCACTCTTAAATTAGGAGACTGGGGTCTCCTTTCTGGTGAAACTGACCAGCCTATGAGGAAAGACCTATAGATATTGAAGTTAAGGTTTCTCCAATAAAATAGCCACATGACCCACTGAAGAGTGAAGTCCTCTAGTTTCCAAGTATGGCCCAAACCAACTGAGTGTCCTTAGGACATTTAGGATATTCTTAGTTTCAAGAGAACAGCCAAGGATCACCCAGCATTTGAAGAAGGATTATAACATGAATAAAAGAAACTCAGATGAAACAGAGAATATGATGCTGCCATTGTTGTCTCAAGCAGCAGAAGGTATCTAGAGGTGGGCTGTGAATCTAACCCAGGAAAATGGGACTTGTCATCTTGTCTTGGCCAGTCTCGTGTTTGTGGTGAGCTGGGCAGTTCCCACATGGGCTGACCACAAAGGCACCCTACTGGTTACTGAAGTTACTGGGAAAGAGGCCCCCATAGGAAGCCCTGGAACAGGAATACTGTTCAGGCAGCCCTCTGCTGCAATAAAGGATGAGAACTGAGACACAAGGAATTCTCTGGGGGCTACTTCTTAGCCTCTTTCCAGATTTTTGCATTTGGCAGGCACTGTCCATCTTCTGTGCCCAAGTCTTCTGGTTGGCCCTTGCTGTGCCATGGTAGGAAAGGGGACAGCATTCACTCTTCTGTTTGCCTGGGGCCAGCTAAATACACTGACTCAGGCTTCTAGTCTGGGAGTTCTCTTTCCAAATGGCTACTGGACCGAGACAGGCCAGCAGCTGGCTGTGTCTGCTAACCCGCATTTTGGTATCAGTCCTCCTGCAGGGTGATGTTGATATCCACTTCCTGGGATAGGTGACATCTTTTAGAGGATTTATTGCCTCAACTTTGAGCTTAGATGTAGAGGAGCGGTATATGTTGGGAATGATCTTGGAGGAAAGGAGTGAATACAATGGGAATGCTCTTGGCTTTGGTTTTCCCATCATCGTTCCCCAAGAAAAATTAGAGACACTGATGCTTTTCCCCATTTTATGATGAAGAAACAGGCAATGCTGAGTTTGAGGCTCCCTCCATGAATAATTTAGAAACAGATAGCATCAAGAGAAAAAAAAAGGGTCAGATCTCCCAGCTCTTCCATGTTCTCTTTAACAGGGATTGTGTAGTGGCTGAATAAATCAAGAGCCCAAACAGTACAAGTAATAATGATTTAGACAGAGTTTATAAGAGGTGGGAAGAAAGGTAGAGAAGAAATACAAGCAACATTTATTTAGCACATACTATGTACCAGGAAGTGTTAGGCATGAACAATATGTAATCAATAGCTTTTGGGGATAAGGAGTGAAAGACAGTTCAGAGATGATAACTGTCTTGCCTAAGAACTTTTGAGACTTCTAAGCCCTGAAAAAATATTGTGCCCCAAAAGTAAGAATTAGAAATCATTCTTTCTAAATAATTAGAAATTTTATTTCCCAAGATAATAAAAACTAACCTGAAGATAAAATAGCTTGTTTCTAGGTTTTTGATTGAAAAATTATGGCGCTGATAATAATTATGGAGGTGATAATATAATAATAACTTTTTAACATTTTTTGTCTTTTCTCTTTTGGTCTCCAAAGGACATGCATGCTTCAGACTAGGATTTTTCAAACTATGGGCTACAATTCAAAAGTGGACCGTGGCAGTAAGGAGAACACTTGGGAAAATGCCAACATCAGCAACAGTGGGAAGCCTACAGCTATGAACTTGACCATCAGATCCAAGGGATGCATTGGGCCCAAACCCTTAGGGTGGGGCCCCTGTGGAGGCAGTGGGGTGCCTGGAAGCATCTATGTGCTCTGCAGCTGTATATGTGACATGGTGTTACTAAGTGTGGGTATACAGAGCTGTCAGGATGGAATCCCAGGATGGGCAGAGTGCAGACACAGTGGTTTCAGGCAGCTGGCTCTGAGCAGAGAGTGTCTGCAGTTCCAGTACTGGGAGTATCTGTGCTAGGAGCAAGAGATGATTCTCTAAATAACACGGCATGCTAACATGGCCAGGACGGTGGTAATTACAGGGAGGCTTGACCTGGACTGGGTCCTTGCTGGTGGAAGATGCAGAGGTTGGGACTTCACCTGGGCCTGGTGCCAGGCTGCTCTCTCCGAGTAGGTGGAGCCCTGTGGCTTTATGCTGCTCTCTCATTAATGAGGTGAGTGGAGGAGAGGGCGTGCTGTGGAGCCAGACCACCCATTTAATTGCTGTGGGATTTGGTTTGATTTTTTAAACTTGAAGGCCTTCATTTTGTTGCCTGGGATGCAACTGGAGATCCAAACTCATGTAGGATTGCTCCCCCTCATAGTACACTTTGTCCCAGGGACATTGGCTCTGAGCTCTGATTCATCCCCCAACATGTTTTGTCTCTCTGAGCCTGATCTTTTCCCAAAATGTTTACTACTCACGTATACTCACAACCTGGGGTGGGGGGGAACACTGCAGGTCATGCAGGTTCACGAGAGGGTTGCACTAGAAACAGAGAGGACATCCAGGGGCTGTGGGAGGCAGGCTTCCTAGTATTGAGAGGATGAGGTGCCCCTGGTTCCCAGGGGAGAAGGTAATTGGCTATCTGAATACTTTCTCAGGCTAACAGGGCACTGAAATTCTAGGATACTCAGGGAGAAGCAGGGACTGTGCCTGGACCCCATGATAAGGGGAGGTTGCTTGGTTGGGAGACCTCATCAGTGGGACTGGAGTCGGGTGGGGAACTCATGGTTAGGCCATTTAAGGCCCTCCTGGTTTCCCTCAGATGTCAAGGCAACACATAATGTTGGGCCTTATACCAAGTGCGCACATTCACAAAAAATCATGTGTCTGCATTTATGCATTAATGCAAAGTTATGCGTATATATGTGGGTATATACAGTCATTCCTCAGTATCTGCTGGTTCCAGGACTGGTTCCAGGACGCCCCCCGCCCTGTGGATGCCAAAACTCGGGGATGCTCAAGCCCCTTATATAAAGTGGAGTAGTACTTGCATATAACCTACACACATCCTCCCATATACTTGTGTATTTTAAGTCATCTCAAGATGGCTTATAATACCTAATACAACGTAAATACTACGTAAATAGTTGTAAATACAATGTAAATGTTATGTAAATGGTTGGTGGCATGAGGCAAATTCAAGTTAACTTTTTGGAACTTTCTGGAATTTTTTTTTTGAATATTTTCAATCTCTAGTTGAATCCGCAAATGCAGAACCTGAGGATACAGAGAGGTAACTTTGTGTATTAACAATGAAATAAAAAGATTAAAAATAAAAAGATGTAGCTCTCTGATTATCCATGCCAAATAGCTTGTTTTGCTTTGCATATGGTAACTAACTACTAAGTGACAGGGTTTTTTTTTTAAACATCTTTATTGGAGTATAATTGCTTTACAATGGTGTATTAGTTTCTGCTGTATAACAAAGTGAATCAGCTATACATAAACATATATCCCCATATCTCCTCTCTCTTGCATCTCGCCCCCACCCTCTCTTTATCCCACCCCTCTAGGTGATCACAAAGCACCGAGCTGATCTCTATGTGCTATACGGCTGCTTCCCACTAGCTATCTATTTTACATTTGGTAGTGTATATATGTCCATGCCACTCTCTTACTTCGTCCCAGCTTATCCTTCCCCCTCCCCATGTCCTCAAGTCCATTCTCTACATCTGTGTTTTTATTCCTGTCCTGCCCCAGGTTCTTCAGAACCACATTTTTTTTTTTTAGATTCCATATATGTGTGTTAGCATACGGTATTTGTTTTTCTCTTTCTGACTTACTTCACTCTGTATGACAGACTCTAGGTCCATCCACCTCACTACAAATAACTCAATTTCATTTCTTTTTATGGCTGAGTAATATTCCATTGTATATACGTGCCACATCTTCTTTAACCATTCATCTGTCAATGGACACTTAGGTTGCTTCTATGTCCTGGCTAGTGAGAGGCTTTTTGAATACTTAGTGAGAAGTTAAGTTTCAGCTCAATTATCAATATCTATGATTTGGGGCTGGATGGAGAGGTCAGCAAATAAGAAGACTGTGTTAATTTTCTTTGTTAATTTTGTATTTTGCCTTCATTAAAGAACATAAGAGAAGAGAACATTTTAGGGAGGAGAGAAATTTATTCCACTTGACTGAGTTTTAGGTGTTTGAGATATTCAAGTGGGGATGTCTGATAGGCTGTTGATAGTAGAGGGTATAAGTCTGAGCTAGACACATACATTTGGCAGCTATCAATTTTATAGAATGGGTTCATTTTAGACAGTATGGATTGATTGCATGTTTATCTTCAGAGCTCCCTGAGGCATGGTACTGACCAGTGGCCAAGGTTATGGAATATATTTACTAAAGATAATAGTGTTTTATAACCATGGGCTCCTGAATCGTTTTAGGGCAGGATGTACTAGCTTGCCAACACTGTCTGGTAATAATAACTGGATTATAATAATTTAATAAAATAATAATAGCAATAATAATACTTGGTTTTGGCAGAGGCTGGGGGTCTCAATGGTTCAGGCTGGTCTCATAGGTACACTATGTCTACAAGACCAGTTCATTATAAAAGGAGAAGACTTCTCGGTACAAAGAAGCTTCCCACGTATGCTGATGGTGATTCAAGACCCAGTGACAAAGTGCATCTTATGTAATCCAGTGGTGGGAGGGCAAGGAAGCCCATGCCAAAAATATCTGGACCTCTTTCATTGCATACCCTTCTCGTGCTGTTGCTGTACTTGTGATAAAGCTGCTCTGTGAGTGTAAAACATTTGAATGTTGTGAGTCCTTTCAACAATTAAATACTTAAAGCAATTAATTCATAATTAACACATCAGTTAATGACATTTAAACCATAGGAGTGGATGGAATTATTCTGGGAAATTGTATGGGATAGGCGGATAAGAAAGGGGAGGTTGGAAATTTGAGAAACTTCATTTAATGATGAGCAGGGAAGGAATACACCTGGTGTACTGTAGATAACATCATGAGGTAGATAAAGCAGGTTTGATATTCCTGTTTACGGAAGAGGAAATCACAGACTGAAAACCATTTTACTTTTCCAAGGCCACACGACTAGATCTTTAGACTCCTAAACCTGGTTCCTTCAACTACATCACATTGCATTTTGATTAAAACTAGTCTTTAGAAAAGTTCCCTAGAAAAAGCTTTGAAAAGTACATTTTACAGAGGTTCTGTGGCTTTCCTGACCAGTAGAGATGTTAAAAAATAGCAGCATCTTCACCATCCTGCAATTAGGATTTCTGAGACATCTCTGTCCAACAAAGAAAGTCTGTTGCTTTCTACAAAATTAGTGAATCTTAATTTTTAGGATTTATTTTTAAAAAATCAATTGAGACATCCCCACCAATGCCTAGAATAACCTCCCCTCCATCAAACTGCCTTTAAATAAGGCCATGCTATGGCCTTGCATTTTTCTCCCTCTAGCACAATCTTGGAACATGGTGTACCCTTAACACACCTTGAAATCATATATTTTACATTGCTAGTGTTAGTGTATTTTGCTTTTTATAGTAGCATACATATTCCTGAGATAAATGTCACTTAAAAATGGATTCCTATTTTAAGAGCCCCAAACTGTGGGCTATGATGAAACTGAGCTCTGGGCAGCTCCTGACTTGGGAAGACTTTGCAGCTCTTTCTGTCACTGAGTAACTCTCCTTTGCCAGTCCTCAAAATATCAGGAGGTTCTTTCTATTCTGTAAATACCTGGTTTATGGAGGTCACACCCAACAGGTACACACCATCTAACATGACTGTCCATTCAGTGTCAACATTAGCATATTTAAAATGTCAAAAATATACTAAAACCACTTGTGTGAAATCTACATTTTTTATCTTTTGGAAATGGGTTTACAACATAGCTATTTAGGAAAACTCTTAACAAATTCCTTAATATTTGAAAAAAATAAATGTATCCCTGAACTTATCAATTTTCAAATCTGGACTTTATTGAACCACATTTACACTTCTTTCTATTGAACTTAGTAAATATTAATGAACAATATATATGTGCACTTGTCACTGTGTTCAGTATTGGGTGTGCAAATTAAACGGTATTTCGACATACCATCTTGCCTTGCAGTAACTTATGATATAGCTGGAGCTGGGGAAATTCAATCCTGAAACAGTGGATGAAAAGTAAAAGGCAGAATTTGACCAAGTGGATAAAAAGAGATATGCAACATTCGGATCCTAAGATATTTCATCAATTCAAAATTACTTATTAAAATTATGATAACTGCTCCCCACAACAATCCCATATGTTAGATGTTAATCTCTCTGCTTACAGACTGGGTCCCTAAGGGGCAAACACTATAATCTTACTTGGCCAGTGAGTGATGTGATCAGGACTCAAGTCATCCGACTACAAAGCCTGCTCAGGGCCAACACACTGGCCTTCTCTGTCACATTTACTAATAACTTCCTCCTCCCTTTGTATTGAAAAGTTTCATCCTTAATCCTTGACTTGTGGTTTCTGTGATCACCCCTGTTTACGTGATTTCCCAGTGCACATCTTGATGACCTCCTCCTCATGCCCCCATCTCACACAGCTTTTCCTGACCATCCCTCTTAGATGTACTTTCAGCACTTGACAGGTCTAAAACTAGGTCTTTATTTGCCATCTTTACTTCCTTTTTTCATTGTCCTGGGATTGAAATCTCAGTCACCTTTGATACTTGACCTTTCCTCTCCACTCTTCTCCTATGATCATTAATTCTAGCTAATTAATCTGTTAATTCCTCTATCACTACAAACACTTGGAGGCTTAAGGAGACCAGGCTGTCCTAAGAGATAACCAAGTCTGATTCCTCTGAGTCAAGGAAACGTTCTTGTGCCGAGCAGGATAATAACAGTACCTACTTCATAGGATTTTTAAAAACATTAAGTGAGTTAATATGTGTAAAGCACTTAGCATAGTTTTTGGCACATAGTAAGCACTTAAAGATATAAAATATTAGTACTAGTATTAGTATTCTTGTATTCTATAATCCACTGGATGATATTTTTAAGCATGCCAAATCTGTACTTTGGGTAGATTATTCATTTTCTATAAATGACATAATGTATGTAAAATTACTAGCAGAGTGCTTGGTACACAGGTGTTCAGTACATGTTAATTACCCCCAATATAGACCTCCAAGTTCCCTTCTTATTCTAGGATTCTATGTTAAATACATATACCATTTATGTACAGATTTGCATGTTAAGGAGTTGAAGATGTTTAATAAAAGTATATTGAGATTGAATATAACGCAGAGCCACATAATTCCAGATATTTGTTTTCTCAGGAGCTAACAGAGGCTATTTCAAATGAAGACCTGTCAGCTGCCATCTTTTCCCTTTGGTCAGGTTCTGTGCCTTTTCTTAATGAAACTGTAACTTGCACTTGGCCGCCTCTGGTGGGTAGTGATGGTCAATACACTTGGGGCCAACCTCGTGCCACCAGAAACCTGAGGGTTAATACATGTGCATGAGAGCCATTGTATTGAATTTACATGTGTCACACATGGAATGACACAAATAGATCATAATTTTAAAAAGACAGAAAAAATGGAAATAAATAAAGTAAAGAAGCACTATATAGAGATTCAAGTTTAGGAAGGAGGGCAGTTCTGCAACAAAAGGAATACAGTTAAGAATAGTTCTTCCTACACTGTTTCCTGCTTGGGCTTCATCTGCTCTTCAGGGAACATGACTTTAGTGAAGCCCCAGTTGAGAAGATTTTGAAATGTAGTTCCCATGGCAACGGGCTCCGAAGTGACATAAATCCAGAGAAACTTTCCTTGGTTGTTCTATTATCCAAACAAGAATCCTCTAAGGCTCCTAGAGAAGTCAACGTTTAATGAAGCTTGGGTCCTCTTTGCTTTCTGTGCCCCAAGGTGCCCCTTTCCTGTGAGGGTCATTTCAGGTTTGTAATAATGATTTATTTTCTTTAACTGTGAGTTGACTACAGTGGGGGTGAGAGTAAGGATTGGAATTTCTTGTAATCACCAAGGCAGTGGCAAATTTCTAAGTGTTAAGATTCATGGTTGAGGCCTCTTGTTATTGAGCTGTGAGCAAAATATATTCCCCGTATGGAGGACTGGCAAGCACCAGGTATGTGCAAGTGTCACACAACATTCACACGCAAAACACACACACACATACAAAGGACTGACATAGGGATTATAATTAGCTTGCCAAGTGGAGGACAGACAGCTACCAATGAGGTTCTCATTATAAACCCAGTGCATGATGACTCCAAATGCCTCATTCTGACCAAAATGTACCTCTCATCGATTGAGTACTGTCTGAAAGTTCACAATTAGAGATGTTTTTTTTTGGTTAAAGATTTGGTCTTCATTAAAAATAATACCTGGAAGAGGGTGTGGAATGTTTGTGATCTCCCATAAGCTTTAGTCGACTGTTGATGAATCTGTGAGATCTTTCTAGAGAACTGGTTCTGACACAGAATTGAAGGTAAAGAAAGCTTAGGACTGTGAGTGTTTGGGGCAGAGGGATTTTTACCGAGACTAGAAGTGGGTACAGAAAGAGAAGATTGGAGACTGTAAAGGAAAGCTCACCTGACTTTGTGATTTGGCCTTTGTGGTGTGGTAGAGTGTGGTTATTTGAAAATAAAGCATTGGTTTTGGACAGGAAGTAGGGACAAGGTGAAATATTCAAGGACCTTGAGCCTGTCTGTGGATTAAGTTGTGTTGGAAAGATGGGCCTTACATAAAATTTTGAAGAAAAAAAATATTATTTCAGAGCTCCTTTCATTTCTGTCAGCTCTCTTCCTCTTCCACCCTGTATGAGCTCCTCTTGCCCCTTTCAGGTTCATCTACCTCTTTTTCTTTTTTGCGTTACGTGGGCCTCTCACTGTTGTGGCCTCTCCCGTTGCGGAGCACAGGCTCTGGATGCTCAGGCTCAGCGGCCATGGCTCACGGGCCCAGCCGCTTGGTGGCATGTGGGATCTTCCCGGACTGGGGCATGAACCCGTGTCCCCTGCATCGGCAGGCGGACTCAACCACTGCACCACCAGGGAAGCCCTCATCTACCTCTTAATGAGCTTTTTCTCTTCCTTATTCCTTTCTAAATTAGACATATTTTATATTTGTTTTATGTATATTTCTTATAACATTTATAAAGGCTTTTCTATGTGTCCACCTCTTTGCGAAAGTCTTCCATTATTTGATGTAACTCTCACAACAACCCTGTGAATTATTATCATTATCCCCATTCTGCAGATGAAGAGATTGAGAATCTGAGATTAATGAACATGTTGTGAGTTGCTGCAAGCCAGGTTCTATATTCGATTTAAAGATACATTGAATAAACCTAGTGCCCATCCTTCATGTTCCTGGAGGGATATGGATGTTCACAAAGACAAAGATATGTTGGAAGGAGAGGTGCAGCAGATCTCAGAACAAGGCACTATAGGATTTTTTGGCTAATCTCCATTAGGCTGTGACCTGATGATGATTTGAGATCCTACTCCTTCTGGCTTTTTGGCATTTTGATAGAACATACTCCAAACTTTCTGCAAAATGGAATTTCAGGTACTCAATAAACTCATGATTCACATTTAGTTTTCTGCCTGGAATCAAACAGCTTTGGGGGAGGCTGCTTCTCCCAGGTGGAATGAGGAACATTTTGGTCAGACCTGCTCCAAATACTGTTTTAGGAGTACCTTAGCTGGGGTTTCCACAAAAAGCCATGCTGGAGACAAGGATCTGTGTGCAGGTAGCTTATTTTTGGAAATGATCTCAGGATAAAGGAAAAGTGAAACAGGATAGGATAGAAAACCAATCCAAGGGTGGGTTATTGGGCTGTTTACCCTAATGGGAAATTGAGGATCAATCTCTCTGAGGCCCTTTGAGATACTATGAAGAATGAACCACTAGAGACACACAAGAGGGGAGCATTTATCCACTGGCTCCAGGGCGTGTTAACTCCTTTACACTTCCAGGTTTGCACATGCACCAAAATGGCTGAGCAGATTCCCACAGATGTTCCACAGGTGGTGGCAGAGACATCCTAGCACAGAAAGCAATGTGTATGTAGTGGTGTAGCTGAGAAACTCTTGTTTGGCTACAACTGCATGCAGCCAGCTGCCAGAGCAACAGTAGAAGCTGAAAGCATAAGCTGAGTAATATGAAATGAGGCATAAAAGGTGTCCAACACAGAGAGCCTGGTGATGGTACCTGAACTCGGGGCCTTGTGAAAATGTTCAGAGTGGAAGGTAGAGGATACCACAGCTATAAGGCAAGACCCACATTATATGATTTGTAATGTAAACTTAGAAAGGCCTTTTGTTCCATTTACCTTTTATTCTGAAAGCCCATCCCTTGTCCCTTATCTCATTGCTGTGCTTTGAGTTAAGGCATCTTGTCTGGAATACAAGATGAAACATAGTGCCGGAGGGACTGTGGCATCAAGTCATTGACACCCAATAGCCCATGAGACTAACTGGTCTTTCTCAGCACATCTGATCATGTCATTCATTCTCCTGTTCAAAATGTTCCATGGATTCACACTGCATACACTTTTCCTGTCATGACATTCAAGTCCCTCCCTAGTATGACCCTGGGGTGCTATTCCAGGTCTGATGTCCAATTATGTCCTTTACTTGTACTCTGCATTTCAGTCAAACTAAAGACCAAGTGGGCTTCTTCTGGATAAGCTCAAGACTCTCTTCAACTGCAGAGGTTAGAGACCCATGTTTTATTCCAGACTCTACCACCAACCAGCTCTGTGATTGGTTGGGCCTGAATTTTCCTATCTGGAAGATATGGGGTGGGAGAATTAGATCAGAGTATCCCAAACCTGGCTAAATATTCAGATCACCAGGGGAGATTTAGAAGAGAAAACAAATTGTAAAGTCCCACTCCTGGAAATTCTGATTTATATGTCTGGATTAGAGCAGCAGGGTATGTACTTTTAATAAGCATATACTTATATAATTCAATTGTACAGCTAGGTTTGTGAACAACAGGATTAGATGACTTTTAGTACTGCTTCAAATCTATGAGGCCCCCAATTAGCTGTCATTGAGCTCAAGAAGATTCTAAGAGTCTAGGACATAGAGGGATATTTTTGTCATGAGAGAGGGGGAGTTAGGAAAAGAGCAAAGCAAGCAAAACAGGGAAACAAATGTTGGTGAGTTCAGTGGGATGAAAGGGGAATCAAGACACAAGGCCTCAGGGTCAGCCTGAGGGTACCAGGAGACCGAAAGAGAGCTGAGATGATGGAGGACAGGGGATATCAAGGAGAACTCCAACAATTTAGCAATTTTGGAAAAAAACTGTTCTTAACTGATGGGGATTGTTCTTTACTGTCAAGCTCAAATTCCAAGAGATGGAAGGTTTGTTTTTCCTGGACTAGATACTGTGTAATTCCTGTGATAAACTGAAATGTAAGTGGTGGTATGTGGAAAGCCCTCCTCTAAACTTGCATAGCATTTTATTTTATTTTAAATTTTTATTGGAGTATAGTTGATTTACAATGTTGTGTTAGTTTCTGCTGTACAGCAAAGTGAATCAATTATACATATATCCACTTTTTTTAGATTCTTTTCCATATAGACCATTACAGAGTATTGAGCAGAGTTCCCTGTGCTATACAGTAGGTCCTTATTAGTTATCTATTTTATATATAGTCGTGTGTATATGTCAATCCAATCTCCCAATTTATCCCCACCCCCTTACCCCCTGGGAACCATAAGTTTGTTTTCTACATCTGTAACTCTATTTCTGCTTTGTAGATAAGTTCATTTGTACCCTTTTTTTAGATTCCACACATAAGTGATATCATATACTTGTCTTTGTCTTTGACTTACTTCACTCAGTAGGACAATCTCTAGGTCCATCCATGTTGCTGCAAATGGCATTATTTCATTCTTTTTTATGGCTGGGTAATATTCCATTGTATATATGTACCACATCTTCTTTATCCATTCATCTGTTGATGGAAATTTAGGTTGCTTCCATGTCCTGGCTATTATAAATAGTGCTGCAACAAACATTGTGGCCCATGTATCTTTTCAAATTATGGTTTTCTCTATATATATGCCCAGGAGTGGAACTGCTGGATCATATGGTAGCTCTATTTTTAGTTTTTTAAGGAACCTCCATACTGTTCTCCATAGTGGCTCTACCAATTTCATGTGCTTTTTGGCCATTTGTATGTCTTTTTTGGAGAAATGTCTATTTAGATCTTCCACCCATTTTTTGATTGGGTTGCTTTTTTGATATTGAGCTGCATGAGCTGTTTGTATATTTTGGAGATTAATCCCTTTTCGGTCACTTTGTTTGCAAATATTTTCTTCCATTATGAGGGCTATCTTTTGGGTTTGTTTATAGTTTCTTTGTTGTGCAAAAGCTTTTAAGGTTAATTAGGTCCCATTTGTTTATCTTTGTTTTCATTAATCTAGGAGGTGGATCGAAATTATGTTAAAGAGTGTTCTGCCTATGTTTTCCTCTAAGAGTTTTATAGTATCCAGCCTTATATTTAGGACTTTAATCCATTTTGAGTTTATTTTTGTGTATGGTGTTAAGGAATGTTCTAATTTCATTCGTTTACATGTAGCTGTCCAGCTTTCCCAGCACCACTTACTGAAGAGATGCATTTTATTTTTAATAAATAATTTTTTCTGTATCTTATTACTTCTTTTGCATATTTAGTAAGATATATTCTATCTTATCTTTTCCAAGAGAATGTCAGAGCCTTGAAGATAAGACTTTATACATTTAGTTATCTCCCACAGGGAGATATTAAATGCAATTGTTAAAAATACCAGATTTGGAGTTAGATGGACCTAGATTTCATACGACCTTTGTAACATTTAGTAAAATACTTCATCTCTAAAATTGGAGTGATAAAACTTAGCTCGTAGGATTTGGGGAGAATTAAAATAAAGTATTATATGTAAAATGCTTTGGATCCTTGCATGCTGGGTTCAGCATACAAGTGCTAGGAGAGGAAGACTGCTGGGTATATGTATATAATAAGTGCTCAATAAATGGTAAATTATTATTTTTGCATTTCGCTGAGTAGCTGTTAACTGAACAAATAATGTTTCTAAAACCCCATTCAAATATTATCCAGGGTATAAGCAAAAGTTCCTTCTTTTTAGAGTTAATTTTTAGGGCTGTGGCTCCGGGGGATCTCTGGTTTTCTATTTCTAATCAGGTCCCTAGATCTCTAAAACCAGAATAAAACTGCTCAGTCTCCTGTCACCGCCTGGCACTGATTACAGGTGAGGATGCTGTCTCCCTTCTGCAAGCTGGAAAAAAGCCTCGGGGCAAAGCCTCAATCAGGTATCAAGTTCTTTAGTTCAGAAAGAATTCGAAGGCAGTCCAAGTTCTGATCTCCCAAATAGAACAGGGACTAAAGGGGCCACTCTTAGTTCCTTCACCTGTGTTAGCACCAGAGCCATTTGTCTGTCTGAACAATCGAGGGCAAGAGTTGGACCGACAGGGACAGGGCTAAAGCTGCAGACTCAAAGAGGTGAGTGACGGCATCTGGGCTGAACTTTTCCTAAGTCCCCACCCTCAGGTAGTAAAGGTTTTGGGAAGGACCACCTTCCTTTTCTGGTCTGTCCAAGTTGACCATGAGGTGGACACTCTAGCACAGCTGGGCTGGCTCCATCCTCTCAGAGGACCCTTCCCAGAGACTGACCCCCGTTACTGTAAACTTGAGCAGACACTGGAGTTGGAATGACACAATAAATGGACTGAAGTAAAGATCCGGGAGACTCCTCAGTGCATCCTTGGGTCCCTTCTTCCCAGCAGCAGTGGCCCTCCTCTTGGAGGCAGATCCATCACCCGATGGTGCTCCAGAGGCAGAGTCACTAGGGGGTCATGGGAACAGACCCATAGCTTCCGGAAAGGCCTTTCTGCTGAAGTCCAAAATATCCAAGTGTGGAACTAATTCTAAAGAACTGGGAGGTGACAGGGAGGGCAGCAGTGCTCTCTCCCCCTCTCCCTCTAAGTGACTCTTTTCCCTTGTTCCCACAGAGTGCCTTAAATGAGAACAGTAGCTGAGAACTCTTCTGTGACAGAGTTTATCCTCGAAGGCTTAACCAACTAGCAGGAACTCCAGATCCCCCTCTTCTTCCTGTTTCTAGGTTTCTACGTGGTCACTGTGGTGGGGAATCTGAGCTTGATAACCCTGATTGGACTCAACTCTCACCTGCACACCCCCATGTACTTTTTCCTCTATAACTTGTCCTTCATAGATTTCTGCTATCCCACTGTTATCACTCCCAAAATGCTGATGAGTTTTGTCTCAATGAAGAACATCATCTCCTATGCAGGGTGTATGACTCAGCTCTTCTTATCTTCTTTGCTGTCTCTGAGTCCTTCATCCTGTCAGAGATGGCATATGACCGCTATGTCACCATCTGTAACCCGCTGGTGTACACGGCCACCATGTCTCCCCAGGTCTGCTTACCTATTTTGCTGGGTGTCTACGTGATGGGGTTTGCTAGGGCCATGGCCCACACAGCATGCATGGGGAGACTGACCTTCTGTGCCAACAATCTTGTTGACCACTTCATGTGGGACATCCTTCCCCTTCTTGAGCGCTCTTGCACCAGCACATATGTAAATGAGCCAGTGGTTTTTGTTGTTGTGGGTATTGATATTGGTGTGCCCACAGCTACCATCTTCATTTCTTATGCCCTCATCCTCTCCAGTATCCTCCACCTCAGCTCCACCAAGGGCACGTCCAAAGCCTTCAGCACCTGTAGCTCCCACATAATTGTGGTTTCTCTTTTCTTTGGGTCAGGGGCGTTCATGTACCTCAAACTATCTTCTCTTTTACCCATGAACCTGGGGAAAGTGTTCTCCTCATTCTATACCATTGTGGTGCCCATACTCAACCCATTAATCTATAGCCTGAGGAACAAGGACGTCAAAATTGCTATGAAGAAAACGTTGAGCAAAAAATCATTCTCCTGAGAAAGAGGAATGCTTAGGAAAGGGACATTTTTCCTTCCATAGATGATTCAAGTTCCACTGGTTACATGGAGGAAATTTTTACTCTTTCTCAAACAAGTTTGTCCTTCCCATTTCAAGAGCCCTTTAAATTAAGATTCTTAAAACTAGAGGATACTCACATTTAGTGGACGTTTAGGATCATTTCGTTAAGTTCTATCATATTTCTGAGAATAGATACAGGCTTATGTACCTTCACCAAGGTTCATTAGTTATGCAGTTACTCAGCAGGGGAACTGTGACTAGAATCCAGGCTCTTGGTTTCTAATACTGATTTCCTTCCATTGCTGTTCACTTTCTTCCTCCCTCAGCCCTGGAAGGTTTCATTTCAAATGTGAGCTGGTCTAGGACATGAAAGTCTGGTTCTGTCTACAGAAATTTCAGGCAACTTTTCAAGGGCTAATTTTAAATATCACATTTTTGCATGAAGGTAGGAGGTATAACATTTTGTTGAGATGGACTTGGCTAAATGACCAGACAAATTCTTGAAGAATTTTGCAGAGTGTGTGGGGGAAGTGTGCTAGGACCTGGAGAGCAGCAAGCATGGTACCTCCTGAGACAGTGATGTGGAGCTTCTGGGACTTGGACTTTAAGGGATTTGGCCAGGCTGGGTGGAAGACCTCAAAGAACATGTCAAGGTTACGAAGGACAGGATTTGGGAATTATTTCAAACACAATCATTTCCCTGTTTTCAAGTTGTGCTTTTAAAGCAAGAGTAGAGAAGTCTGCCACTCAGGGTGGTCAGCTAAGGATCTGGAGACTATTTCAGAACCATAGAAAACCTAGTGTTGTAAGTCAGAAATCCAGTTAGCACCACACAGCAGCCAATCACAGAGGAAACAGCCACTGACTGTTACAGTACCGCTTCTGTTTTCTGTGTGCCTCTCCAGATTAACTTTCTGCCCTTTGTACTTTACTCCAAGCCCCGGGAGGATCCTGTCAATGGGCTCCCTGGCCCCTGGTTTCTGGTTGGGTCGGCATCAGCAGACGAAATCAGAAGGTGAGAGGAGCATGATATTTGTGATATTTATTTCCTGGAATTCCTTCCAGCTGGGCTACAGTGTCAGGAACTGAATGCCCTGTTTCCTACCTGGTTATAGTAAATGCTCCCTCCTTTGTCTCTTCATGCCAAGGGGTGGCAATGTCTCCTGGCTGTTGGTAGTCTTGGGAGCTCGATCATCCCTTTGTGGTTTCTCTCAATCACCTTTCTGTTTACACCCCTACAAATAGTTCCCTTGTTATCTTTTTCAATCATTTTGTTTCAGTGGATCATTTGTTTTCTGCGGGGACCCTACCTGACACAACTTCCAGTAAAGAGTGGAAGAGTTGTACAGCTTAAGTTTGTAGACCCACAGCCTAATGGTACTATGTAAAGGGAGGCAGGGTTGCCTTTTGTTTTAAAAGAAAATTGTAAGTGGTAAATATTTTTTTGGTGAAGCAACAATATGTGAAATGCTGTGAAAATAGCTTTGATTTGTGAGAGTCTCTTTAGGCAAAGTCTCTTCTATTTGGAAAAACGAAGTGTGGATGGATATACAGTTTTGCCCTTTGGACTGTACAGATCAGTAAGGGTGAGTTCAAAAGAATGAGAGTGGAATGAGAGAACTGTGCTTTAGAGAGCATAGAAAAGACGGATGGACAGTATGGAATCTGGATGACTGGGACAGGGGAGAAGAGGAGAGTAGCATAAAGACCTAGAAAAAGTATAGACTAGGGAATTGGAGGGTAGAATCAAATTTGAACCCTCGCTTTTACGCAGTAGCTATGTGATCTTCACCAAGTTACTTGATGTCTCTGAGCAAATGTTTTCACAGGATTATTAAGAAAATTAAATGGCAAATGCTCAGCAAATTTAATCTCCATTCCTGCTAGATCTTCTCCTCCTAGTGTCAGCACTTCCACTAATTTATTGTGTGACCTTGGGACAACTGCTTCATCTTTCTGGGCTCATGCTTGCTTATATGAAAAATGATTATGCTCTATCAGATTATTTCTACAATCTATTTACTATATATGTTTATTTGTATATTAAATGGGCAGTACATGTTCATGATAATTAAAATTATTACCAAAAAATAATCAGTGAAAGGACATCCACTTCACTCCAATTTTCTGGTCCTTTTGTACCCTCCCTCGGGTCCATCACTGTTGCTTATTATATATTTTTAGACAGTCTTTGCGCGTATAGTATACAGTACCTGCACATACATACACACAATGTTGCCTTTGTTTTCAAAGTCTATGAGCAGTTGCTTTAAACTGATGAAAATTAATTAGAAGAGGAGGGAATAAGGAATTATTGTTGGATAAATAAATTAATAGAAAAGCAGAAAAGATGTATATGAAGGGTCATGGGTAGCCCAAAAGAGGGAGAGAGAAAGGAACACTGTGAAAACAAGGAAGCACTAGCCCTGGTTACAAAAGTGTGTGCCCCAAGACAGAGCTCACAGCAAGAATTTGTTTTTTCTGATCTCTTGCCTCCAATTTGATTTTCATAATTGTGTAAAATTCTACTATATGGATGTATTATAGCCAATGAGCAATTTTCTACTGCTGTATACTATTTTAATATTTCCAAATTATAAATAATGCTTGATTAACAATATTCAGTAAATCTTTGAGTCTCCCCCCACCCAATCAGAATATATTCCTAGACAAGGAATTACTGAATTATACAAGCTTCTTGAATTTTATTGCAAAATTCCTTCTTGAAAGTTTACCTCAACTTGCACTCTCACTAGCAGCGTAAACATATCTGGACTGTCTACTTTTGGCCAGACTCTGTACTGGTTAAGGGCGGCACTCATGAAAATTTATCATCTTTAATTTTGGTGGTGGTGGTGTCTGTATTATTGTCTCTTCCTTTTACATCTTTTTTTCCCTCTACTTCATAAACTACTTGTGGTATCGGGATGGGTAAGAAAAGAGGGAGCAAAACTGAAAATGCTTTCTCCATCCTTCTTTTCCTTACTTATATACTCCTTTTATTTCTTAAATGGCTCTTTCTTGGCTTAATCATATTGCTGGTAATCTTTTTAATTCTAGGAAGGGAACGTACTCTGGAGCCTTTATGTCTGTGATAATCTATTGTGAGGTGTCTTTCTGGAATATCTTTCTCCTACCCCCCACCCCCATTCGTTTCTGCACCTCTGCTCTGTGCTCTCACAGCAGAACACTGCAGTCAACTTATCAAGTGCTGGTCACAATTTAGGGTCCTGGCTCACTTTCTTTTCTGTATCCACCCCTACCACAAATACGACTGTAGGTTTTGTGTGAGCAGAGTCCCTGGTGTCCATTTTGAGACAGTCCCACACCAAGCACAGTGCCCGGCACATGCAGGGTGGGGATTTAACAAATATGTGTTGGATGCAAGATTGGAGCATCTAGCAGTTTTAGCAGCTGACTTACTAAAGGGGCTTCCCTGTTCTGTCTTCTGGCAACACATTCTTCTCTTCCAGCACACAGATAAACACATGCTTGGCCCCTAATATCCCACCACTGATGCTTTGATTGTATTATTCTTATGTTTAGTCCTGATCCCCAGTTTTAGACACATGCCACCTGGCATCTGTAGCAGGAGCCAGACCCTATCATGATTTGTAAACCACAACTTTACACTTCTCTTAAGAGTAAAATGTACTGTGTTATATAGATGTATTGTGTTATATAAAATGTATTGTATTATAGTAAACTCTAAATCACTATCCAATTGAACATAGGGCTTTGAGGGAAATTTTATAAAATACCAACAGTTGGGCATTCATTTTGTACTCCCCATTTTAACTAATATCCCAGAGACAGCATACTGAAGAAAAATTTGTACAATAAAGGAGTGAATCATTCATGACACTCCCAAATGGGGTATGACACTCCCATTTCCCCCAGAGTAATAGAGACTATAAAGTCGAATTATTGTGTTCAAAAGATAAATACACTTGGGAAAAAGTCACCAAGACCACAACCTGGTTCTTCTTTGCTGACCTTGCAAAGCACCATTTCCTCAGAGCAAAGCTTCCTTTTTCTTTACTGTCACAAATGAATATATTCTATGTCCTCTCAGAATTGCTTCTGGGGACATTTGATAAAACAAGAGTTTTTGAAACTTTGCAAGTTCCTTAGTAATTTATTGGGGAAGGTTACTACTTTTTCCTTTGTAATTAAAAGTAAATTGTGGGGAGACATTTTGAAACTATGAAATGTCATGTTCCTTTTCAATCTTTCACACCCTAGTTTTAGCATCCATTGATGATGCTTGCCTGAATCTATTACTCTGATGGTTGTAAAATGGAGACTGTCTAACTCCATCAAACCTTTGTTATTTTTTAGCTTGCATTCTCTCAGGAAGAACCTTTATTTCTTCTATAGTTATTCATTCATTCATTTATATCATTGTGGACTCATACATTCTAATTTTATCTGAGTTATGATTCATTATTGTCATTATTTACTTTGATGCTCAATTTGTCCACGATTTGTCCAGTGTGACCCTCCTCACACTGGATCTTATGTCCTTTTAATATATCTCCATTAGATTTTGAGCACTTTATTACTTTCTGGCAAAACAATCAGGCTCATCCTGTACTTTCCCTGCCCCAGCACTGGTTCTACATAAAGACAAATGGTGTTTAAATCTGAGATATGACTATTAGGTGAAATGAGCTGTATTCAATGTAATTCTGCAAGCAGGTATTTAATGGGAGAATACTCGTGTTTGTAAAGTACTCATTTATATGTTTGCTCTTTGAGGATACCTGTCTAAGTGAGACTTGTTTTCTGTCAATAGGCCGATGCTCTGTGTCCCAAACCCGATGATTCCAAAGTGTCACTTCTCACCACTTTTTACCTGCTCACATGACAGTTTCCTAGGTTCCCATCAGTGACTTGTGAGACTACATGAAAGGAAGAATTAGGCCTGGAGCGGGAGGAAAAAAGCCCCGAGACGCTTGTGCACACATTTGATTGTAGATGCCATTCAGTCTGGCCTCCTTAAAGATATGACTCCTTGTCCCATTTGCCTCCTTCATTCATGTGTCTTGCAATGACTGTGATCTGAGAATGAAGGTGGACAATATTTTCACATTCAAGGAACTCATGTTCTTCAAACAGTAATAATAACATTTTACATGAGTTCTCATTTAGTCTTCCCTATGACTATGAGATAATTCTCTCTCCTTTATAGATGGGTAAACTGAGGCTTAAAGACGTTAAGGAACTTGCCTAAGATTGAATACACAGTAAGCGGTGGAGTAAAGAACTGACTTTAGACTGTCTGACTCTGGTGTCCACACTCCTACCACTCACTGCCTTCCAGAGGCTCAATCTGCATGTGTAAGAAATAGTGATGCACGTATATGCATCTTGTGCCAAGACCAAGGTCTTACTGCCTTTGAGCTGAACAAGTCCATAATTCACTCTCATTTGAAAACAATTTACCAAAAAGAAATGTCAAGGGAGACACACTAAAGACTCTTCTCCTTACTCACTGCACTGATCTACTAGGGTCAGTAATATAAACATGTGAGACCTCCTGGACTATGGTAATATGGATTATGAAGTAATATATTCAGAAAATGTTTATTTGAGGTTATATTCCCAACCTCAGCTAGGTGATCTAACACATGCAGAGAGCTTAATGCCTGACAGATACAGAAGGTGCTAAATAAATGTTGAATGAATCCTCAGTGAGATCTTAAAATACTAAATTATACAGTGTTTTGTTTTTAATTTTTTAAAATAATTCTTCTTAAATTTGCAAAAGCAATGCTTGAGTGTTGTAAGAATATGTAAATGTATAGGTAAGCAAAAGATTAAAAAACCTATGATCTTGTCACCTAGTTATAACTAACTACTCTTAGGATTTGGGTGTATATTTTTTCAGAATATTTGTGTGTGTGTAGTCGTGATGGCTTAAATTGGTTTGCAAAGACAATTCACACATAAACATATACAAACACACAAAAACAGATGTGATATTAAGTATGATTTTATAACTATTTTTCATCCTGTAACACATTGTAAACAGCCTCTGTGTGATTAAATATATATGAAAATCATGATCTTTAATGGCTGTACTCATTATGTTTGAAGCTGTAAGGTCAGTGGAATGATGTGAAATGTTTCTGTTGGCTGCACAGAAGGACAACATTGTTTCCTTCTTTTCAAAGAACTTTTTACCAGTGATGTGTTCATCTGAGGATCCTAAATTCCTTTTCTAAGAGTAGCTTTCTCTTTGATTTATTCTCATGTGTGACATTCTGCACATCCCTCCCACCACCTTAGTTCAGGTTTCCTGGTCTCCAGCCCCATCCTTCTCCTTTGCCCTTTACCAGAATTCAAAGACAAGTCTGGAGATGTCAAGGCTCTCCCATTTGCTCACCATCAACTACAGTGAATTCCAAACTCTGGTGCTAACCACTTTGGGCTCCAAATGCGATTCTAGCTTCATTTATGCTTTACTTTCCCTAGTAGGGGAGAAGCTTCTATGTCCCAGGCAGGTAAATGAAGAAGCAACCCTTTCTCTTCCTCCTCATTCTCCCCACTTCACCCCAAAGGAGAGGATGGTTTATAGCAGGGGTCCCCAACCCCCAGACCACCAGCGGTCCATGGCCTGTTAGGAACCGGGCTGCACAGCAGGAAGTGAGTGGTGCACGAGCAAAGCTTCACCTGACGCTCCCCATCGCTGGCATTACCGCCTGAACCATCCCCTCCATCACTGGCATTACCGCCTGAACCATCCCCTCCATCGCTGGCATTACCGCCTGAACCATCCCCTCCATCGCTCGCATTACCGCCTGAACCATCCCCTCCATCGCTGGCGTTACCTCCTGAACCATCCCCTCCATCACTGGCATTACCTCCTGAACCGTATCCCCATCCCCCCCAACCCTCCACCCCAGCCCCGTCTGTGGAAAAATTGTCTTCCATGAAACTGGTCCCTGGTGCCAAAAAGGTTGGAGACCGCTGGTTTATAGGACTGATCAGAAATTGGGAGAGTTAACTTATAATGTGGCTTAGTGTGGCCCAGCCCCCTTCCTACAGCCTGTCTCATTTCTAGTTAGGACAGGCACATTCTCAGGATCTCCACTCATCTGTTTCATCTGCAACTCTGTTTCTTTGTCGAGAACACCAACAGTTGTCCAGCTCAGTTTAGACCTGGATTCATAAATTTAGTCTATGGTGTGCAAAGAGGGAGCTATAAGGTCCTTAGATGTAGATGTACAACCAAGCTGGGTCTTCCAATCAACCTTATCAGCAATAAAGCTGGCATTTTTTTTCCTGTCTGACTTCTGTATCTAATTTCTCAATTGATTCTGGACTCAGAGAGGGGAGAAGGATATAATTTACTATCATCATTAATCTACCCCAGCTACCTCCCACCCCTCTCTGCCATGTATATGATTCAAGTCTGTGTCATTTTCCATTCCCCCAATTTGCGGTGCTTCCCCCCCCATATGTCCTTTAATATTTCCTTTTGTGATTCCCTTTGCCCAGAACATCCTCCTGATATTCTCTGCTGGTAAACTTCTACTTATCATTCAAGACTAAGAGCAATGCATTTCTAAAACCACATCATAAAGCAGGCTGTGTGTTTCCATAGTAACAATGTAATAATTGGAGACTGTTTCTGAATAAAGATCTGTTGCAAAATCAAAGATACACTTTCCATAATACTATATAAATGATTTTTAAGAGTAAATTATTTTCCAAGTTTTACAAGGTGCACAGAAAGCTATTCCATGTAGTGATTTTATAAGGAATTGCAAAGACAACAAAGTGTATATAAAGCCCATGAAAAACGGAACCTTATAATAACAATGACCAATATAAACACACACTAGTAATTTAATCATTAATAAAAATAATTTTTGTGTCATTAGCTTTCTAGATGTTAAACATAATCCTTATTATTATTTGTTGTTGTTGTTATGGACCACAGAGCATTAAAAAAGCTGGTCAGACAATTAATCAAATGCATTTCTGTTTAGCTAGAAAAGCAGGTTATTAAAGAAAAGAAATGTAGAATTGGAGAATTGAAGGTTTAAAAAACTTTGTGTAGGAGTATGAAGAATGGTCTCCAGAATCTGGAATGTGTGTTCATTTTATCCTCTAAACCACATCCACACAACAGCTCTCTGCAAGGGAAAAATCATTCAAAATGAAGAAAATCTCTGAAAGTTTGTTACACCCTTTTAAGAAGGTGATTTTGGCGGGTGTGTCTGCCTTCATCACAGGGATGTGAGAAAGCTGCCCCACAGCCTGGAATGCTTTCCCTGCGTCCACTCCCCACCCACACTCCCCTTAATCTCCAGTCCCTATTCTATCAGCCAGGGTTCTTGACGGCAGACAGCAGACACTGATTCTGGTTAACTTCTTCAAAAAACGGAGTTGTCAAGAAATGGGGTGGTTCACAGAATCTTAGAGCAGACTGAGGAACCAGTTTTTGGAGTCAGGCAGCAACCAGGGGAAGTCAGGTGGTGGAATCACAGCCAAGTTACACCTCAGAACCATCTGGTTAGGCTGAGCTGGTTGCTCCTGCTGGCACCACCAACACCTGATGTTTGGTATTGACTGATCGATTTTTTTTTCTTTCCTTGTGCCAAAAAGAAATATAAGTTGTTCTTGTTTCTTGTGTCACTTGCCCCAGACTCAGAGACCTGCGTGGGAACATCTGAGCTGAGCTCAGGTCTTATGTTCTCTGGAGAGATTTCACGGAAAGAGGCCAAGTCCTGGCTCCATCCAAGGCTCACACAAGGGCGGATTCCCAAATGCAGAAGGAGTGCCAATGCTGGACAGTCACAAACAAACAACTATTTTTATCCCTACTTACTTTTTGGTTTTAAACCTGAATTTCACTTCCTCAGGGAGGCCTTCCCTGACCCTCCATTAAATGGGTTCATAGCACCCCATAACTTCTTCCTGGCACACTTACTGTAGTTCTAATTGATTATTAGAAGTATCTGTTTATTCTAGGTTTCTCCATATAAATTACATGTTTGAAAGAACAGGGACTATGTACGTCTGTTTGCTTTATTTATGTACGCTGTTGCTTTATTTTTAGTGCAAAACACAGCGTCTAGAATGTTGTAAATGCTCTCTATATATCTGTCGGACCTTCTTTACTTCTACATTTCTTGGGTTATATTTCTAAATGATAGTTATTTCCCCACCCCCCTAGCTGATGTTGACTTCTGGATAATTTCTACACTCCAAATTACTTATTTTCTCTTTACCTGTGTCTAATAGGCTGCTTAACATATTCATAGAGTTGCTAATTTCAACAATCATGTTTTTATTTCTAAAAGTTCTATTTGAGGGAATTCCCTGGTTCGGGAACTAAGATCCCACAAGCTGCGCAGTGTGGCAAATAAATAAATAAAGTTCTATTTGAGTCTTTAAAAAAATATGCCTTGTCAATTTTGATTTTTCCTTAATTATACTTTCAATTTTTTTTCCTTTGAATACATCAAGTACATTTTTTCTGTATTCTGTCCCTGATAAGCCTAATAATTTTTCAGGTCTGGTTGTATAGGTTGTGATTTTTCATTTATGGTGATTCTCATCCTGGTGGCTTATTTTGTGTTTGTTTAGTGGTTTTCATTAAGAGCTTATGATCCTTGGATATTTATCTGGGGAAATTCTTTGATACCTTGATTTAAACTGTATTCTTCCAAGAAGGATTTTTTTTTTTTTGGTTATATATATAATATGAAATTTCCACCTAAAACACAGAGGTGGTTAGAACTTTTCAGGGGATATTCTATCTCTTTTTCTTCCCTTCTAGAGCCAAGGCCAAGACAGATACATGTCTCTGCCCTCTTCCTATGTGAGCTTTTCTCTTCCTCTAATTAAGCCATGGAAGATGTTTCCCTTTGGGGATCTAGTATTATGCATCAATAGGTTCCAAACTCCCAACCTGCTTGATTTCCAGGCTTTATCTCTTATGTCCTGCATAGGCAACCCAATTAATCTCTGACTCTGGGCCACAGGGCATTTACTAGTTCCCCAAGGGCAAACGCCAGGTCCAGTGCTTGTGCACCCCTCTGGATTATTACTTCCTTATTTTTTCTCTTTTGCCCTCATAGAAATTCACTTAGTTTCTGCCAGTTCAAAAATTAACAAATAGATGATTTTTATTCTGAATTCTTGGTTTTGTTATATCAGGAGAGATTTTTCTGAATATAAAGTTTGCAAGATTGCTGGAAATAGCTAACCTTAATACTTATTGGATGATGAATAAATGAATACACTGACTTCTACTCTAATAAACAGAGATAATTCTTTCTTACTCTTCCATTGCTGGGTCATTGCTACACATCTGCTAACCTGTATTTAAGAGGGGGAAGTGCAGTGGGTAAGAAATTATGTACTAGAAAGAAATAACTATTTTCTTCATAAAAATAAACCTCAAAAACATCATCTAAATATGGAACTGGAAAAAGATTCTCTGAGTAGTGAGGGGGAATTAGACCAAGTAATCCTGACCTGTACTAGAAACTGTCCTGGCCCCTAGAGGGCTTCTGCTCCCCCTCAACATTGGATAAACTGCCATAAACTTTCTGCTTTGTGGTGTTTTGGGAGACAAAACCAGAGTGTTCCCATATGACTGAGATGCTGGGGATGACAAAAGAGGAATAAGAGTACAGAGAGAGAGAGAGGGAGGGAGGAAGGAAGGGAGGGAGAGAGAGAGAAGGAGGGGGGAAGGGGGAAAGAAAGAAAGTGAAAGCTGTACTCTTTCATGACTGAGTCACAAAGCATCACTTCTATCATACTCTTGGTTTGAGAAATCCCAAGTCCCTGCCTAGATGCAAGGTTAGAAAGCACAGACACCATCTCTTTATGGGAGGAGTGTTAGTTTCATTGTACCAAGAGCATGTGGGATGTAAGATGCATGTACGTATGTATGTATGTATGTGTATGTGTGTGCTGGAATGGCCATCTTTGGAAAGAATAATCTGCCACACATGCACATTGTCTAGTTGTTATAAACATAATACATAGAAAACATCCAGCATAATGCCAGGTGCTCTGCAGTTGCTCCATATGCATTAATTCTTTTTCCTCTTGATTTCCTCCCTTTTATATGAGAAACAAAAGGGCGTTTTATTTTAAGAGAAATAAGATAGATGAGAAATAAAAAAAGGTACTTTTGCATGTGTTATCATACTGAAAGTTGGTAGGTTAGTAAATCTCCATTTTATAAATCAGGGAATTATGCCTCAAAGATGTTTAGTAATTTTAGTGTTAAAGTAATTCCTCAGGATGATTTATTAAGATATTCATTTGTTTTTGTCCTCCATTTTTAAGTAAACTTTTAATTGAAGGGTAACATAAGAAGACAGTTTGATGAATTTTCACAAACTGAACACACCCATGTAACCAGAACCCCTATCAGAAACAGGACATTGTCAGCAACCCTGAAGCACCCTTCATAGACCTTTCCAGTCACTAGCCCCCAACTGACCAACCATGAATAACTGCTATCTGACTTCTAACATCAAAGGTTAGTTTCCTTGCCTTTGAACTTCATATAAATAGAATCATAAAGTATGCCTTCTTTTGTCCTTGGCTTCTTTTGTTCCATAATAGGTTTGTGACATTTATCCGTTTAACTTTCATGAAACTTTTTGGCATGTTTTTAGGGTATACATGTGTATACTTATTTTTATTCGGTATACATCTAGGAGTATAACTGCTGGGTCAAAATGTATGTATATGTCCAAGTTTGTTAAATACTACTAATCAATTTATTGTACCATATACAGCAATATACAACAATATTATACCATGGTACCAATGACTGCAATATAGATTGTACCAATGTTTATTCCTTGTTCCTATGTAATTCTTCTCCCCCTATTCCCCTTCCACATACTTTAGGCAGGTAACTACGGTTTTAACTTTATTTGCTTTAGGTTTTTTTGCTAGGTATAAATCAGAAGCAGCCTGAAGTTAATGCCCTTCCCACTTTTAAGCCAAAATCTACTGATGAGATAGTACTGGTTGGCCAGGAAGAGTAGGTTCAGTGAAGGAGAACTCTCAAGGTAAGGAGGGTGAAGGACAGGGAGACTCCCTTGGTCAGAAAGTGGATAGAAGTCAGTGGGTCTAGGAGACAGCAGGAGCCAGAGGACCTGAATAGCTGCTTATGCTCTTTTTAGTAGGGTAACCGTATAATTTGTTATCCAAATCCAGACACTTTTGAGAGTGAGAAGGTTTGCTATTAATAATTATACAGGGATAATGGATGTAAATCAGGACTGTTCCAAGCAATCTGGGATTATTTTAGGCAGCTTCAGTGGAAACTTACAAATGTAGTTGCTCACATATCTTTGAATATTTCTTAGAATATTCATGTAGCAGATCACATGGAGAACAATTTTGTCATCTGAAGCATGACAGGATTAAAACCTTTAGGTACATCTCCTGTTAATACCTTAGCCTGCACACATCCATCGAGTAACTTTGTAGAGGGGTGTGTGTGTGTGTGTGTGCGCTTCTTTGCATATGTGATGTGATATTTTAATCTCCTCATATATAGTAAAAGCCAGCCTATGGCCCTTAGTAGAGCTGAGGGTAGGTGGTGTTTGGGGCGGGGGTGTCTCCACTGTTCTGAGCAGCTCATGGTGCTAGAAACATTTTGTCTGAGGTGCTTTCCATATCACCTACAAGTCTGATCTAACTTTTTTTTTGTCCTATTCTCAAAACTCCCTTTGAAAATTTAGAAATAGTGGCTAAAATTAGTTTGGGATCATCCTCTCTTAATGTCAAGTGTAAGTGCCAAGCTTTAATGAAGGATAGGAAAACTGAGGGTCCCCCCTCCAATTCAATACTAAACAACATGAAGTCCTTGGAGATAAGGAGAAGTTTGAGTAGAACACCTGAGTCCCAAGATGCTAGGTAAACATCATCATCCAGGCTGTAAACAAAGACAGTACAATTTCTTCCCTGTAGGGACATATCTATGAGAAATTCCCAGGGGATTGAAACTGTATCTAATCAGATCCCTGAGATCATCAAGTAGCAGTTCTTCATGATATGCCAGCTGGGGTTCTGGTGAAAATGAGCGTTGCTGAGTTTTTTCTCCTAAAATTGATGTATATACCATCTGGGAAAATCCACAAACAGAAATCTTGGTCTGTTCCTAGAGCACCTTGGAGACTGGGGTCTGTAAAAGCTCTGATTCTCAGCACCAATGGAATCAGAAGAGTTAAAACTTGAGGCTGTCTTCTTTATGCACTAACACCATTTTCTCCTTTGAGATAAAGGAAAAAGATATTGCATAGGGCCCAGGACTTTGGGGGGCAAGGAGGAGGAAGGTGAATGTCTGACTCCCATTTTTCCTGATGACTTTCTTTTAAACTCACAAATACGGGGTCTGGGATGTATTGAGCCCTTCCCTACTCTTAACCCTGACTCTGGTGTGAAATGCAGTGAAGGGACCGAGAGGAGGAAGGTAGGAGGTGCAAACAGAGGGGACACTCTTGGCTTTCTCCCCACGGCGGGAACCCCGTATCTAGTTGGGAGAGGGAGGCAGGATGAATGGAGACAGGAGAGCTCCTGTCTCTGAGGCTGAGGCAGTGGGCTCAGGTTGTACTCCTGCTGGCTCTTGGAAGGTCTTTCTGAGAGCCACTGGACAGCCAACTCAGGGACTCCATCTCCTCATCTCCCAAGTGGGGACAGAACTCTTGCTGCCCATGCTAACAGACTCTAGCTTGGATTCAGGATCAACCCAGGGGAGCCGAGATATAGTCACAGACACATTGTCAATAGCTTGAGGGGGGGCATAGATGAGAGAAGAAAGGCACAAAGGAGGGCATCCATGCACTGGCTCATCTTCTAGACCTTTCTTCTATCAGCCATGCTTGTGCCTATAACCAGTCTATGTATTTTGCCCCTGGTTTCCACAGACAGCTCCCCAGAAGAGAATGGCTCTGAGAAACAGCTCCTCAGTGACTGAGTTTACCCTTGTGGGATTATCAGAACAATTAGAGCTGCAGCTCCCCCTCTTCCTCCTGTTCTTAGGGATCTATGTGTTTACTATGGTGGGAAACTTGGCCTTGATCACCTTAATTGGGCTGAATACTAGCCTTCACACTCCTATGTACTTTTTCCTCTTCAACTTGTCTTTTATAGATCTCTGTTTTTCCTGTGTGTTTACCCCCAAAATGTTGAATGATTTTGTGTCAGAAAACATCATTTCTTATGTGAGATGCATGACTCAACTATTTTTCTTCTGTTTCTTTGTCAATTCTGAGTGCTGTGTGTTGGTATTGATGGCTTATGATTGCTATGTGGCTATCTGCAATCCTCTGCTGTACACGGTCACCATGTCGCCTCATGTCTGTTCTCTGATGATGTTTGGTTCGTATGTGATAGGGTTTTCTGGGGCCATGGCCCACACCGGAAGCATACTGAGACTGACCTTCCATGATTCCAACGTCATTGACTATTATCTGTGTGAAGTCCTCCCCCTCTTGCAGCTCTCCTGCACCAGCATCCACATCAACGAGCTGGTGGTTTTTTATTGATGTTGGAGTGGTCATCACAATATCCCTTATCAGTATATTCATCTCATGCTTTGATTCTCTCCAGTATCCTCCGTATTCCTTCCACCGAGGGCAGGTCCAAAGCCTTTAGCACATGTGGCTCCCACGTTGCTGTGACTCTGTTCTTTGGGTCAGGGGCATTCACCTATTTAAAAACCTCTTTTCCTAGATCTATGGACCAGAGTAAATTGGCCTCAGTCTTCTACACCAATGTGGTTCCCATGCTTCCCCTCTGATCTACAGTTTGAGGAATAAGGATGTTAAAGTTGCTCTGAGAAAAACCCTGAAGAGAGTGTTCTTCTGATAGTTCTGTTTGTATCAGTTATTTACTGGTAAGCATCATACTCAAGAATTTTTTATCTACAGGTGTAGGAATTTTAATCTTTTTTCCTTAAGGGGGGTGTTCTCTCTACTTAAAAAAATCGCAAATCCCTTACTTACACTCTTTTTGAGGTTTATACTGGTTCACTGCATGCAATTTAGCATCTATTAAGTGCCTATTGTTTACTGGACTCTATACTAGGTCCAAAAGATGAGCAAGATGAGGCTCTATGCCTTCCATCCTTTTCTTGGTAGGCTAAATGGGTTTGTCCAAGCAACTATTCTGGCTGAGAGATGGGGCAGGTGGTGGTATGAAGGTCCAGGAGAGTGAATTTATTTTTTCTTCAGTTATGGGAGCAGGCTTACCAAAGACGAAAGGTAGATATACCTTGGGCCATAGGTAAGGTAAGTCTCCCAACTCTTAGAGAGGTTGCTTGGCTAGGAAGATTGTAAATCATCCCTTTCATATACATCAATGTACACACAAGAGAAAACCTCACTTAAGAGTTCTTTACATGGCCTGAAATGTAAAGATAAAATCTTTCTTTTCAAAGTTTCAAAACTCTTAGGCCATGGATTGGTAACCATGGGGTAGGTAGTTTATAACTGAGCCAAATTCTTGGGCCCTGGGCTCTAAGGCTGAAAGCAAAAGAATAAGGGAGAAATTCCATGGATTTACAAGATTATGTTAACTGCTACCTCTATCCTGCCTGAGATACTGTGCATATTATAGGCATTTAGGACAATTCTTTTATTATTTACAATAGATTTAGATATTACTGTCTCTGAGACTGTGTGTATGTACGTGTGTGTGTATTATAGTTAACTATTAGAGAACCAGGAAGAAAGAGGAGTCACATTACACTTTCCACTTGCAGGAAGACTTGGAAGGAATCCTGATTTTGAGTGCCAAAGACTGCTCTGTACTACTCTGTTGAAGATTCTGCTATTCTATAATGGATAGCTCAGATTTTGAGGAGTACACCCTCATAAACTTCCCTGTGTGTTAGCAGGAAGGTGAACTTAGGGCCAAACCAACCCACATGGAATGATGGGAGAATGGAGACTCATGGTGGGGTCAGAAGAATGGGACCCTCTCTGTGTAAAGACTAGAACTTGGGGTGTCCATGAGATCATCTGTCAAGAGCATTTGGTACTTTTGGATACCGGAGAGTCATATAAAGTACTCGGTCTATATATTTTGCTTTGCTTATATTTTTCCAACTCACCCATAAAATTGGATAGCTGCACAGTGTATACTGGTATGAGAAACGAGGAAACAAGAGATGTAAGACCTTTCTCACATTTATCTCTCTGCTGACACTTGTTAGAAGTGGCAGCATCGTACTGAGAAGAAAAGTAGTTCAGGTATTCCAGGTCATGGCCAGAAGCAAGGCATCCTGAGATGCAGCCGAGAACAGCACAGAGAAGCACCTGCAGCAAGGAAATGACTAAGGAGGAGACGTGAAATAAAACTTATTTTCTCCAAATATGCTAAAGGGAGGGTGTTTTTGAAGGTAGAAAAATCCAATACTTGGATTATATCTGGATTATGATAAAAATGATACTTAACCTTTATTGAATGTTCTATGTCTGGGCACTGTTTAAGGTGCCTTACATATATTAACTCACTTACTGGAATTGTGTTAATGCCATGCTGAACCACTGCTAGTCAGTCCTCTGGACTTAGCTGAACTCTATCCTCTAGAGGACTATCTAGGTCTAGGCATGTGGAGACCTGGGGATATTAGTAAGAGTCAAGAATAAGGAACAATAAGGATAAATATAATTTGATATGCATAAAGGAAAAAATTACCATTAGTATAAATGAGTGCAAATAAGGGACAAAGCAAAACCATAAGGATGTGAGTGGAAAGGAATAATTATGAAATAAGTTCATTAAACACTAAGAATAACTTTATTTACATTCATCCCATATTGGCATTGGGGTAACTAGAGGTGAAAGCATAAGTATGACTTAATAAGACACCAGCTTGGAACCCTTTGTCACTGAAGATCTGAAATGACAAAAACTCAGAGGCTCTTTTCCTGGTTCTTGTAATAGCCAGTAAGAGCCATTTATTTCTCCCACAGAAAAGACAACATTTCATAAATTATGAAGACCTTCACCTCTCTCACAAACTAAGGATAGGTCATCTTGCATACCCTTCTAGGTTGGTGTTGAGGAACTGCTGGTTCATAAATGGTCAACAAATAGGAACAGGTTTGGGGGCTTCTGCTTTACAGTAAGTGAAAAACATGATTTGATGCTCTGTGTCAGATGTCCTAAAGTGGGTCCCTCTGCCGCAACAGCAAAATTCTGTCACCTCATGACATCATGACATTTTGACTTTTAGCAAGTTAAATTTTCTCTCTAGGAAGCATTATTAAAGTCAGGATTTCTCTGGGTTCAGTCTTTGGTCTACTTCTCCTTTTGGCTCTTCCTGGGATGCCTCTCCAGCTCCCATGGCTCCAACAACCACATGTTTGACTCCTAAATCCATATCTCTGGTTTGGATCTATGTTTATAACCTACAATTAGTTATAATTAGAAATATGAAAGTATCATCAGATACCAAACAGAATTATGTAATAATTTGGTGGTGACATAGTTCTGAAGAATAGAAAAGAATAAACTGCTCTTGATATCTACACATTCTCCTACATTCTCCTACATTCATCAGATACCAAACAGAATTATGTAATAATTCGGTGGTGACATAGTTTTGAAGAATAGAAAAGAATAAACTGCTCTTGATATCTACACATTCTCCTACATTCTAAACAGGTAGGACAGCACAGAGGTAAGTGACAGACACCAAGTCCGCGAAGAACTTTCCAGTGGAGCTTGGGAGTGAAAGGCACTGCTCTAGGCTGTGGGCAGTGATGCCTGTTCAGTGCTAAGCTTTAGCCCACAGGTTAGATCGACAAACATCGCCCTCTCTCCCCTCACACTTCCATAAATGAAATCCATCATTTACTAACTGCTGAAGCTGCTGATAACATAAGTCTGACTGCAGTGGCTTAAACATATGGTTATTTTTCTCTAACAGAAAAGGCATCTAGAAGTAGGAAGTCCAGGGCTGATATGGCAGAGTCACCAAGAACTCAGTGTCTCTCTCTTTCTTCTCTTCTTAGCAGTGACTTCATTCTCGTGGATGCATCATGGCTTCTATATGGCTGCTAGACCTCATATGGTTTTGTCCACAGTCCAACCAGCAAGAAGACAAAGGGGCAAAGGAGGGCAAAGGGTGCTTTGCCTATTCAATGACTGACTTTCACTGACATCTCACTAGCCACCCCTACTTACAAGGGAGACTGGGAAACTTGGCATTCAACTTCAGAAAATTGCCATCCAGGAAAAACTTTAGGATTTTGTTATTAATTAAGAAAGAGTAAATGGCTATTGGGTAGGCAATCAGCAATGTGTACCAAAGGACAGAATTGGTTCCACTTGCCAGGAGGGAGCAGTTCAGAAGTAAGCACCTTCCATCCCTATTATGGCTTCCTTACTTAGTTATACTTGGTTTAAAGTGTAAGGGGGAGAGAGAGAGAGTTATTAATATTGCTAAATCTCTCACATTACAGTTATCTTTGTCTTTTTAGTATAAAGGGACTTCTGGTAATTGAAGCTCTTATTTTCTTATGCTTTGAGACGCTCCCTCTTGATTTGTAGGTGGTTATTAGAAATGGTAGGAGAGAAAAATAAACTTTCCTCTATCCATCTTAGGTTCATTGACTAGGGCCCTAAAATTAGAATGATGAAAGAGAGATTAACAAGAGAAAAACAAACAGAAGTGTATTAACATGCATGTTGTACATATACACAGGAGTACTCAGGGATGAGCAACTCCAAGGGGTGGTTAGAACTTGGGCTTAAATAGCATCTTAACAAAGAATAAATTTGTAGAGAAGTTACAAGATAGAGAAAAAGGGTTTTGAGCTTCTGGGGTGGTAAACTGTGTGAAAGTAAATATATGGGGAAAATTAATGGAGGATAAGGTCTAATTAGTAATGTTTTTTAATGTAGGTTCTGCGGGTGAGGTCTCTGGGTTTAGAAGGGCCTAGAGTTGTCTCCAGTGATTAACTTCTGTCCCTAACTTCTGTCCCTCTGGTAGAGAAGGGAGAGGAACACCTCTACACATTTATGTGCTGCTTTTAGGTAGTAGGGAGAGATTTTCTTATATCTACTTTTTCTAAGTAGCCTTCAGTTCAAAATCCTTATCCCAGCACGGTATATTTTGGGTAGCATATATTCTGCTGCCATTAGGAACCATACCAAGAACAAAGTTACTGAGGGCACACAAAAATGCAATTCAAGGGCTTCCCTGGTGGCACAGTGGTTAAGAATCCGCCTGCCAACGCAGGGGACACGGGTCTAAGCCTTGGTCGGGGAAGATCCCACATGCCACGGAGCAACTGAGCCCGTGTGCCACAACTACTGAGCCTGCGCTCTAGAGCCCGCAAACCACAACTACTGAAGCCTGTGCACCTAGAGCCCGTGCTCTGCAACAAGAGAAGCCACGGCAATGAGAAGCCTGCGTACCGCAATGAAGAGTAGCCCCCACTCACCACAACTAGAGAAAGCGTGCACGCAGCAATGAAGACCCAACACAGCCAAAAATAAAAAATAAATTAAATAAATAAATTTATTTTAAAAATGCAACTTAAATAGGGCCACGGACAGTGGGGCTCATTGACAGCTAACAGAGAAATATGACAAGAAAAATTAGGCTAGGAAATCCATAATTTCACAGAACAGCAAGAAGACTTGCTTATCTTTTAAGATTCACCCAACCATTTATGGGTTCAACAGATATTCACTAAATTCTCACTAAGTCACAGGTGAAGAGTTCAAGATTTTACTTAATGGGATCATTAGGACTTCAAACTGTCTTTTTTCCATTAATATGTATAACCACATGCCCTAATTAATAAATAAGCTGAGGAGGGTTTGATTGATACTACTTTCTGAAAACTGAGAATCCGAATTAGGACATTTGCCTACTTAGAACAATTTGACATCTCCTTGGAGGAGGGACAAGAGTATTTACAAGCTGACAATTAATAAAAGAATAAGTATATTTAATAGTGTAAAATAGACACTAAGGAAGAATTATTTTTGGCTAAAACTTGGTGGAGAAAAGGGAGCAGAGAGGATAAGAAGAGGAAATGTATTAGTTGTATCATTAAATTATAGTGATGATAGACACAGTAAGGGTATTTTATAAAGTTATTATAAAAGCATGCAACATTACAAAAATACAAACCAAAATTTCACACACATAAGGAGGAAGAAAGGCAAATCACGTAGTGACGTAAAATAATGTAAATATAAAATGAGAAGTCATAACATAAAATACTACGATAGAACTAAAGCAAACATATATAAATAAATGTAAAAGTCCTAACCTCTTTATTAGTTGAAAAAGGATTAGGCTGCATCATAAAGCAAGATACAAATCCATGTTACATACAAACACCTATCTAGGGCTTCCCTGGTGGAACAGTGGTTGAGAGTCCGCCTGCCGATGCAGGGGACACGGGTTCGTGCCCCGGTCGGGGAAGATCCCACATGCCACGGAGCGGCTGGGCCCGTGAGCCATGGCCGCTGAGCCTGCGCGTCCGGAGCCTGTGCTCTGCAACAGGGGAGGCCACAGCAGTGAGAGGCCCGTGTACCACAAAAAAAAAAAAAAAAAAAAAAAACCCTATCTAAAACCAAGTGATTCAGAAAGATTGATAATAAAATAGTGGCCAAAGACATACTAAGTAAATGCAAACAAATGAACAAGTATCAATAATATGGGTATCAACTAGAATGGAAGTCAGGCCAAAACTGTTAAGCAAGAAAACTATAATGTTACAGGGTAAATTTTACAATGTATATGTGAGCGTTGTGACTCTCTATGCCCTAAATAGTAAAACAGCAGAACCTATAAGAAGACATAAACACACTAATGGAAGGAAACTTTAAATTACCTTTCTCAATTCATGATAAAACAAGGTTACTGAAAAATCAGAAAAAGACATAGAAAATCCTGTCTAAATATAAGAATCAGAATATAATTTATATATATCATTTACATGATATACTGTATATAAATCATCTGTACATGTGTGTGTGTGTGAGTGTGTCTAGTTCTGTTTCCTAGAAACTAGAAACACATCTTCTTATTAAGAGGTCAAGACAGTCACATAAATTGAATAGCTATTAGGTCATAAAAGCAAACCTCAATAAATGTTATATATTAGAAATAGCACAATGTCCTCTGATCACTGTGTAATAAAACTAAAACTTAATTACATAAGTAATTAAGAAAAAAAGTCCTCTATTATCTAAATAATAAAAACTAACTTTAAAGGTACTTACAGGTGAGAGAAAACTGCAAAATTACAAAACATCTAGAAAATGGATATGAAAATGCAACATTTCACAACTCATGGGATATGTGTACTGCTAAAGCAGAAATATAACATATAACCTTAAATACTGTATCAATAAAGAGAACAATGAAAATAAATTAAGCACTTAATAAATCAGGAAAAGACATAATAAAACCAAGAAAATGAAAACAGAGGGTAGGAATTAATAAAGTTAAAATAAAAAATACTGAATTAGAAAACAGAAAATAGTAGAATTAATGAATAAATAGATCAACTATCTATTCTAAACTCAGAATAAAAAGGAAGGGGAACAAATACTAAATTTAAGAAATATGGGAGAATTAGAAATGGAGGAAATAAAAAACTTCAAACTAATTTGTTTTGCTCTATTCAAATGGATTAAAAAGCTTGGATGAAACAGTCCATTTTCTAGGAAAATGTGATTCAGTAAAACTAATGCTGTAACACGTAGAAAACCTAAAGAGTCCAATTCCATAAAATAAAGTTGTCAAGAGTTATATACCAGTCCCAAACGGTTTCACAGAAGAATTCTACCAAAGAACAAATAATTCCAATACTATTTAAACTGATCTAAAGCCTAAAAAAGGAAGAAAAACTCCAAAATTATTTTTATGAGATAACACTGATGCCAAAATCCACACGATTGCATACAAAAAAGGACCAACCTCATTTATGAAATCAATACAAAAATCCTAAATAAAATATTAGCAGATATTTCAGCAGCAGAAAAAAACAGTAGCTCATTATATCTAAGTAGGGTTTATTACATGGCTGCATGGATGGTTCAATATTAGGAAATCTACTAATATAATTTATGTATTAATAGGGCTAAAGAGAAAAAATCATATGATCATCTCCATAGATGCTGAGAAGATATCAATTCATCATACAATTGTGACTAAATTCACCTCATAAAATAGGTCTTGATAGAGCCAGTCTGAAGTTTGGATCTCTCTCTCTCTCTCTCTCTCTCTCTCTCTCAGCTAGAACTAAAAACCTTATTGGACTTATTCCATTTACTTTTATTTCTAGCTATATATAATGCTCATCAAACTGCCTGCCCTCTTTGGACTAAATTCACAGAGACATCTCATTTGTCATATTTCTTTCCTGGCCCTGAGTAACTCATGCTATATTAGGTAAAATGTAACATTTCACTGTCTTATTCACTTGTATTTATAGCTCCTTTTATTTTCTAGCTGTTTCCAAGTTCTGGACAAATATCCTGGGTTTCACAATTTTAAGAGCAAAAACCACAGTATATTGTCCTTAGCTAAGGGCCAAAGGGCTATCTGCAGCATGAAGTTTCTTTGTTTTCTTAACTGTGCAAAACAGCTCCCTAGTGCAAATGAAGATCTTTTATTCCTCTTTGAAAAAGGAAAGAAATGTGGCAGAGAAACTTCCTAGCAGTGGACTGTACCTTTCCATGCAACTCCCACTTGCCTTTAGCTTCTTAGAAGGTAGAAATAATGTGTATTCTCCTGGCTATCATCTTTTATAGAGGAGTAAACTGAATTCCAGAGTTAAGAATCTGCTGAAGGTCACGAGAATGTGGTAGATCCTATTTTTAAACTCCACTTTATTGGACTCCAACTCCTACACTTTTTTGCACAAATACACATCGCTTTCTAGAAAGGAATGTAAAGAAACAGGAATATGAAATAGAGAAATATAAGAGGAACAGAGAACGTGACAATCTGGAGAAATGGTTGCAAATCAGCATGAAAGATAGGATGGACACAGTGTTGGTGTCCCAAATCCCTGTGAGTGAGATATAGTTTACTTTGGTTTAAGAGTCCAAAATAGACACTTGCACATATTCTTAAAAAGTTTGTCTCCAGGGCTGGATGAAGAAAGTCGGCTACAAGGGAACATTTAACCTTGCTTTGTTTTCAACAATAACTCTAACGAGACTGGAGAATGCATCAACCTCATTCTGGGAATACGACAGAATCTTTAGGGACACTGTGTATAGTTAAAAAAAAATTTATTGTCACATGATTTTGTATATTTGAAAATAAATTAAGTACAAATAATGTCATAATGCAATTTAGTGATATAAAATACACTGGTGAGAATACCTAAAAGAATTTATCTTCTTAACACCATTTATTCTAAAGAATGGCAAATAAAACTACTCCTTGGAGGTATATATCAGAGCCTTGGGATTTGTAAAATTTAAATTTTTATCAAATGGTTTTAAGATGGTTAAACACACTGCTTTATAGGAATAAATTCAGATCATAAGTTATATTGGTGAGCATTTAAAACTAGATTTTACGTTCATGACACTTTCTATAAATATACATTATATAATCACTAACTTATAAAATCTTTCTTTCACTCAACTTTTTATTGTATTCCTACTATATTCCAGGTTTGGGGGATAGAGCAGTAAACGAAACAAAACAAAAAATACTCGGAGCTTAGATTCAACTTATTTGTTAAATTGGAATAATTAGTTTATATTTGTGTATGTTATTTATATTGTGATTACCATGTCTCATCCATTCTTTCCTCACCGCA
The DNA here is from genome assembly GCF_949752795.1 of Hyperoodon ampullatus. Lineage (NCBI taxonomy): Eukaryota > Metazoa > Chordata > Mammalia > Artiodactyla > Ziphiidae > Hyperoodon > Hyperoodon ampullatus. The sequence goes on from NC_136920.1 coordinate 90,841,698, forward strand.
TAATGTAGTAAGCATCCAGTAAGTTTTGCAAATTGAATATATTCAACCTGCTTAATTTAAATTTTGCGCTAAAACACATCTTTTTAAAAAGTTTATGTGTTTTAACAATGAATTGAAAATTTTATATAATGAGTTATGTAAAATCTCTGGTTATACACTTAGGGGCCTAAAAATATTCAAAATATAAATTTTAAACTAAATTCACTTTTTTTTAAAACAACTTCACTGAGTCACCAGCACAACCTGGTGGCTGCTTAAATGAATTACTTGGTTCAGTGTTTAAAAGTTTCTCTTGTGAGTTGTGTCTCCATTCTTGTACTGACCTGGCTTTTTCTTTTTTGTATTTAAAAATCACATTAAGAAGCTTATAACTATCATAATTAAAATTTACACAATTTTTTTTAAAACAAATATAGGTATTTCAAAATCCTATACATACTGGTCCTCTAATAGCAATGTGATTGGATGATTTGTCTCCTCTCCAAGTTAATTAATTTCTAGAGGGCAAGAAGAGCGTCACGAAGTTTTAAATTATAATCCCGCTCCCCACAGGAACTTAATATTCTTCAAATTAAAAGCAATTATTGTTTTACTGCTTTGCAACATGTTAAAGGGTTTGTGTGTTTTGCAGGTGATCTATACCCATTTAATAGAGTCTGGGATTTTGTCAGATTCATGATATCTATAATCTGAGATGGCTCTTCTTCCAAGTGATCATGATTAGAAATAACTGGGAAGAAGCTGAATGATCATTTGCCAGAAATGTCTTAAAAGGTATTTCACCATGGAAGGGGGTGGTTTCACTAGATGACCTCTAATTCTAAGATTTTAAAACTACTAATGATTCATTGAAATCGATCATTTTTGTCTGCTTGTACTTCCACTAGCTAATGCAGGAATTCAACTCCTGTGAAGTTTCCTCAAGAATTTCTGGGAATCTCCGGAAAGATCTTGTTGTGCTCAGGAACCAGTCGTCTCACTGGCAGCACACTACTCCCTTCTGCAACCTTCCCTGTACCCCAAGACTGGAGGATACGCAGCTCTGCAGAGCAGAAGATCAGCTGCTCCTGCCCCTGAGTTTCTGTCAGATGTGCCTGCTGCCCTCTCTTGCCACAGCTCAGAGACCAGCCCATGGGAGTACAGCCACATTCTCCAAGGCTGTTACCAGGCCCTGACACAGAATTCCCCTTCCTTGGTCCCTGTTTCCCACCTCCCACACACATCTGCTGCTCTGGATGGTGGCCACTTTCATTGCTTTTATCCTTTTTCACATATCCCTGTAAGAAGCATTTAAATGAGCATCTATAATGTACTGGGCCCTGCATTTTGGCACTGGGGATACAGCACTGAGCTATGCAGATATGGTTCTAGTTCTCATGAAGCATTCATCCCAACAAATAAATATGGAGCCAAATCAGATCATCTCACCATGAATTAATGAAATCCACAACTTCATCAGACATTATGAATCTCCTCTGGGTTCATCTGAACTCCTGCTAAATAAGTATTGATTTTACTTGCTTTGGTAAATAACACAATCTTTATTGAGTTTTAGATGAAATTGTAGGCTTAATCTAAACAATAAAAATCCAAGTGAATCACAGATTAAAAACATCTGTGATTCGCTTGAGTGAGTCATATCATCAATCACTGTGATATATGATGTGTGATATGCGATATGGAGATGATGGAGTTCCTAAATCTTTAAGCAGCCCAGAAACTGAGTATTTTGAAGCCTTGGTCTTCCTTTCTCCTTTATGTTCAGGATTGTATGAAGCTTTCATTGCTACAAAGCTGGTAGAAATCTTCCCTGGAAAGGAAGAGTATGGATGCTTTTGGGAATGGAGAGAATTGAAGAGAAATTTCTGGAAGGATAGTCCAGGTGAAGAAAAACTAAAATATTATTTGGATGCAGAAGTAGTGGAAGGGGTAGGGAAGAAAGGTGGATTTTGGCTGTGTTGGGCATGGGCAACCTCGTACACACAAGGAGAATGAGTCATAAAAGCATGTAGGGATTGGGCATATATTATCAACTCTTTGATGCTGAATACTGAGCCTAAGTTGTTTGAATGTAACTTTATTTTCATCATCCTGTACTGATGTGAGATGAAAAACACACACTTCTAGTGGGCCCATTTTGAATCTTTGGAATCCCTTGGTGTGTTGGGTGGCTTTATTAGTGGGGAAATTTATTCAGGTAGGAGCAACATGCACATAGGATGCCCCATAACAATATGTGCTAAGGACACACTAAAGTTTAAGAAAGCTGTTCTAGTACATACAACGTTGATTACATTGATATTGTTCATCTCAAGTTAAATTCAAGATAACAATAAAATTAATCTAAATGGGCGATATCCTAAGATTTTAGTTTCAAGGAGAATACAATTTTTTAAATTCCCTTAAATGCCTTAATTTCTCTGTTTCTGAGATAAAAGCCTATATCTTTTATCTTTTTTTAAAATTAAACCTTTTAAATAGTAGATTAACATGCAGTTATAAAAATAATGCAGGGATCCCATGTATCCTCTATTCAATTTCCCCCAATGGTAACATCTTAAGACTACAGTATAATAGCACAACCAGGATATTGACACTGATACAATGTGTTGATCTTATTCAGATTTTCCCAGTTTTACTTTTATTCATTCATGTATGCGTGTGTGTGTGTGTGTGTGTGTTTGGCTACGTTGCGTCTTCCTTGCTGTGCGCGGGCTTTCTCCAGTTGCAGCGAGTGGGGGCTACTCTTCATTGCGGTGTGTGGGCTTCTCATTGCAGTGGTTTCTCTTGTTGCGAAGCACAGAATCTAGGGCATGCAGGCTTCAGCAGTTGTGGCTTCCCGGCTCTAGAGCGCAGGCTCAGTATTTGTGGTGCGTGGGCTTAGTTGCTCCGCAGCATGTGGGATCTTCTCAGACCAGGGATTGAACCCGTGTCCCCTGCATTGACAGGTGGATTCTTAACCTCTGCACCATCAGGGAAGTCCCTGACTGTGTGTTTAATTCTGTACAATTTTTATCACATACGTAGGTTTGTGTCTTTGATACCACAGCCAATATACATCACAGTTTTATCACCACAAAGATCCCTTGTGGGGCTTCCCTGGTGGCGCAGTGGTTGAGAGTCCGCCTGCTGATGCAGGGGACAGGGGTTCGTGCCCCGGTCCGGGAGGATCCCACATGCCGCGGAGAGGCTGGGCCCGTGAGCCATGGCCGCTGAGCCTGCGCGTCTGGAGCTTGTGCTCCACAACGGGAGAGGCCACAACAGCGATAGGCCCACATACCGCAAAAAAAAAAAAAAATTATTTGCCATTGTATCAAGATGTCAGGGTTCTTTTTTGATATGTAGGCAACAGGTTTCTAACCTTGGAAATACATAGGAGAGAAGAGTGTGGAGCTGAGAGACAATAAGCATTATCTGGTACTTGCTGTCTTGTTTATTCTCTTCTGTTCCACATTTAATCCTGAATAAATATTGTGGGTTCCAGAGTCCACAGTGAGTTAAATTAACATTATGCTGAATTTAGCTGGGCACCAAAATGCCACGGTATTATCACCAAATATCTTGAGAATGTGACTTAAGAGTAGCTTAAATTAGACAATGCAGGTGAACTAAGTCTTTTTGATCCTGTCTTCCTCATACTTTTTTTTTTTTTTTTTTTTTTTTTTTTTTTTTTTTTTTTTTTTTTGCGGTACGCGGGCCTCTCACTGTTGTGGCCTCTCCCATTGCGGAGCACAGGCTCCGGACGCGCAGGCTCAGCGGCCATGGCTCACGGGCCCAGCCGCTCCGCGGCATGTGGGATCCTCCCAGACCGGGGCACGAACCCGTGTCCCCTGCATTGGCAGGCGGACTCTCAACCACTGCGCCACCAGGGAAGCCCCATACTTTTTAATAGAAGGAAAATTTGCACGTAACTTATCTCTAACAGTTTCTAGAGGCAAAACCCCAAAATCATAGCAGATGAGGTTGATGTTACATGAAAGAGGATTCATTATTGGCAAAGCCAATAATGACATTACTTGCCAGAGTGGGAAGCTAGAATTTTCTCTTTTGATAAGTGAGGTACAGAGGAGGTTACAAAAACTACCACTTGCAATCATTAATCATGAATCAAAACACCCTAAAACCAGTTTTCACAATGTTTAACTTTTCATATACATATCTTTGGCCAGTATGTCCATGATTTGGCATATATGGATGCAGGGGAAAATCCTGTCTCAGGATTTATGTTGATAAGCAAGTCACTCTAGTAATTTACAGAAAGAATATTGGGGATGCAGGCACTTGGTGTGAGCCTGTAAAGCTATACTTGGAGAAAAGGCAGAACCGAGGCAACCCAGAGGCCAACAGCAGGGCATATTCAGCAGGAACAGTCTTGCTACAACGCCACACCCCTGCTCCATACAACTGGCAAGGCCCCTGGACATGCTGCAGCCACGAAAATGGTTCCCAACTGTCCGACTGTGTTCACATCATTCCCATCAGATTAATTTCTCCAGTGGAAGGATGCAATTGGCTGCGTCTAGGTCAATGTGCTGCTTTTCTGTGAGCCTAGGGACATGGGGGAGGTGTTTCTCTCCTACATGGATTCTCCAGTGGGAAGTTGGGCGCTCAATCTCATCAACATGACACTGAATGGAAGATTATCCTCCAAGATACATGCCCACACATTTTTTTCATATCTACTGAAAGAGTGAACTTATATTTTCAACTCTGGTTAGTTGTTTATTTACATAATGTCCAATATGACATTTGGGGGTGGAGCACTTGCTGTTTTTCCTTGCATGTGATTAAACTGATGCCAAGACAGTTCAGGTCATCTTCCTGTAACCTGTTTCAATTTGTTTTCATATGTTTAAGATGCTTTTTATTTCTGGCATCAGCACGGAATACTGGTGGAACCGAATAGTAAGCCAGCTGGCAAAGTAGAAATATAAGCTCCAGAGGCTTAGCCCCAGTATCATGAAAAAAAGTACAGAAGGATGCATTTGGACTGAGAGGTAATTTAAACTTACATGAAGCAAAGAAATAGGTTCTATTACGGCAACTGGACCATATTCATCAAATTTACATATATACATATCCTTAGGCTTAGTAAATGCACTCTAAAAACTTACACACATGCCTAACGATTTATGTACTGGTTTACTAATTTTAACCTTTTTTCATAATAACAAAAAACAGGGATTAACCAAGTTATCCATCAAAAAGAGACTGTTCAAATACTTTTTTGGACATTTGTACAAAAATTTTATGTAGGTGTACTAAAAACTAAGACTATCTTTATATATATAAGACATATATCATATATGACTATCTTTATATATATATACATATATATATACATATATATACACACACACACACACATATATATATATATATATATATATATATATATATATATATATATATATATGATATGATCTCCAATTGTTAAGTGGAAGAAACCCTCCTAAACCACTGTTCCAGTCTGGACTGGTTGCTTTTAGGCTAGCTGCACAGCTGTCACCCTGGGACTTCACTAGTCTTCTAAATTTACTCTTTCCTGGATCCTAAGTCTTACTCGTTCTCTAGCTGTGTCTCAAGAAATGGTATATATAAGATAAAAAGCAGGTTAAACCAGTGTGCACACAGAATGCTACCATTTCTGTAAAATCAGTGGGCTAATATATATGAACTTTATTATATGTGAATAAAATGTCACTGACAGCACTGACAGTAACTGATAGGACTGGCCGCCTCCTGGGAGAACAAGCAGGTAACTGGGTGGACGTGGAATGTAAGAGAGACTTTTCATTGTATACCATTTCTGTAGCTTTTGAATTTTGAACCATGTGAATGCATTATGGACTCAAAAACTAAATAATTAAAAAGGACCCCAATACTAAGAAGCCATATTTCCCTTATATGATGAGTTATTAATTCTATATATACATATAGGAAAGGACAAAAATCTAGACAGAGATGGTGGTGGTGGTAAAAGAACACAGTAAAAGTAAACTTTCCAGAGGAAATACCATCCTAAGAAGAAATATCAGTAAGAAGTCTAAAAGGCATGAGAGAGTATGGCATCAGGAACAGTGCTTTCGTAGAAGGAAATCTTTACTGACACAGGAAAATGCTCATGACAGAAAGTGATCAAAAAACAGAGAGCAGGAGCAAAGGACATTATCCATATAATGAAAAGGCATCCTAAAGAATGGGAAAAAATATTCGCAAACCATATATCTGATAAGGGTTTAAATATACAAGGGACTCATACAACTCCATAGCAAAACAAAACAAAACAAAACAAAACTGATTAAAAAATGGACAAAAGAACTGAATAGATATTTTTCCAAAGAAGACATACAAATGGCCAACAGGTATACGAAAAAGTGCTCAACAACACTAATTATCAGGGAAACGAAAATCAAAACCACAATGAGATACCACCTCACACCTGTTAAGATGGTTTTTACCAAAAAGACAAGCAATAGCAAGTGTTAGTGAGGATGCAGAGAAAAGGGAACCCTTGTACACTGCTAGTGGGAATGTAAATTGGTTCAGCCACTGTGGAAAACAGTATGGCGGCTCCTCAAAAAATTAAAAGTAGAACTGCCATATGATCCAGCAATTTCACTTCTGGGTATATATCCAAAGGAAATGAAATCAAGATTTTGAAGAAATATCTGTAATTCTATATTCATTGCAACATTATTTACAATAGCCAAGATATGGAAACAACCAAAATGTCCATCAATGGATGAATGGATAAAGAATATGTGATACACACACACACACGTTGGAATATTATTCATCCATGAAAGAGGGAAATCCTGCCATTTGCAACAACATGGATGGACCCTGAGAACACGGTGCTAAGTGAAATAAGCCAGACACAGAAAGACAAATATTGCATGATCTCACTTATATGTGGAATCTAAAAAAAGTCAAACTCATAGAAGCAGAGAGTAGAATGGTGGTGGCCAGGGGCTAAGGGGTGTAGGGAATGGCAAGATGTTGGTCAAAGGGTACAAGCTTTCAGTTATGACAGGAATAAGTTCTGGGGATTTATACTTTAAATTTACTAAGGGAGTAGATCTTAAGTATTTTCACCACACACAAAAAGTGGTAACTATGTGAGCTGATGGATGGGTTAACTAGCTTGACTGTGGTAATCAGTTTGCAATGTGTGTGTGTGTGTGTACATATATATATATAAAAACATGTTTTATACCTTAAATACATACAATTTTTATTTGTCAGTTTTACCTCAGTAAAACTGGGAAAAGAAATGCATAAATTTATGTGTAATATCACTCCAATTTCCCCCTAAATATATCTGCAGATGTAAAGAGAAAAGACTTGAAGGTAACATACCAATGATGAAGGGTAGTTTTCTCAGTGTGGTATCTGATACCTAGCATTCTAGTAGCCTAAAATTTAGGTCAAGGCAACTGTCAATCCTACTGAGGAAACTGAAATGCAATCCATTTTAACCACAGTTCAAGCCAAGCATGAGGACTGTGCACAATAGCTGGGATATGTCTGTTATATTTCTGCTGCCACCCTTAGAAAAAAAATTTTACCTACCATGATGCATTTTGGGGTTCTAAAAATGCCACAGCCACTTTGCAGGCACACCTAATTTATTTACTTGGTTTTATTATTTTCTACTAACACATGTATAGGTTACATTTTGAAGACAGGTTTTATTTTATTTATTTTTTGTCTTTTTTTAACAACTTTATTGGAGTATAATTGCTTCACAATGGTGCGCTAGTTTCTGCTTTATAACAAAGTGAATCAGTTACACATATACATATGTTCCCATATCTCTTCCCTCTTGCATCTCCCTCCCTCCCACCCTCCCTATCCCACCCCTCTAGGTGGTCACAAAGCACCGAGCTGATCTCCCTGTGCTATGCGGCTGCTTCCCACTAGCTATATATTTTACATTTGGTAGTGTATATATGTCCATGCCACTCTCTCACTTTGTCACAGCTTACCCTTCCCCCTCCTCATATCCTCAAGTCCATTCTCTAGTAGGTCTGTGTCTTTATTCCCATCTTACCCCTAGGTTCTTCGTGACATTTTTTTTTCTTAGATTCCATATATATGTGTTAGCATACGGTATTTGTTTTTCTCTTTCTGACTTACTTCACTCTGTATGACAGACTCTAGGTCCATCCACCTCACTACAAATAACTCAATTTCATTTCTCTTTATGGCTGAGTAATATTTCATTGTATATATGTGCCACATCTTCTTTAGCCATACATCTGTTGATGGACACTTAGGTTGCTTCCATGTCCTAGCTATTGTAAATAGAGCTGCAATGAACATATTGTTACATGACTCTTTTTGAATTATGCTTTGCTCAGGGTATATGCCCAGTAGTGGGATTGCTGGGTCATATGGTAGTTCTATTTGTAGTTTTTTAAGGAAACTCCATACTGTTCTCCATAGTGGCTGTATCAATTTACATTCCCACCAACAGTGCAAGAGTGTTCCCTTTTCTCCACAACCTCTCCAGCATTTATTGTTTCTAGATTTTTTGATGATGGCCATTCTGACTGGTGTGAGATGACCCACCTCCTAGAGAAATGGAAATAAAAACAAAAATAAACAAATGGGACCTAATGAAACTTCAAAGCTTTTGCACAGCAAAGGAAACCATAAACAAGACCAAAAGACAACCCTCAGAATGGGAGAAAATATTTGCAAATGAAGCAACTGACAAAGGATTAATCTCCAAAATTTACAAGCAGCTCATGCAGCTCAATAACAGAAAAACAAACAACCTAATCCAAAAATGGGCAGAAGACCTAAATAGTCACTTCTCCAAAGAAGATATACAGATTGCCAACAAACATATGAAAGAATGCTCAACATCATTAATCACTGGAGACAGGCTTTAAATTTCATGTATATAATAAGTAGTACAACAAATCCCTATTTTATCTTAGTTTCTGAAGGTAAGATTGCATGCTTTTCCTAATTTATTTTGTAACCAAACCAAACAGTTCTTCTTTTTTCCAAAAGGGATCCAAATTCTTCAGGAGGAACATGTTAGTTTGCAAACAGGAGTGCTGTTTACCTGAAACAGTCAATTTGAAAGATACGTATGTTATAATAGACCCAGGAAAACCCAAAAGCTGAAGGATTCCATCACCACTAGACCTGTCTTATCGGAAATACAGAAGGCTGTACTTCAAACTGAAAAAAGAATGGCATTTCCTTCTATTGTATCAAACCAGACTTTTCACCGTTTTGAAGATTTATGGCCACGAATTTTAAGAAAACTCCTTTTCTGAAAAAAAGGAAGTTTTTATTAACAAAAACTTTTAGTTTGCCTTAGAGAAAAAATCTGTATCAAACAAGTTCAAACTATTAATTTCATGAATATTTATTTTACCAGATTCTAGTCTAACCATGTAGGAGAAAGGAGTAAACACTAGGTGGTCAAATTCTATTTGATTAGGCAGAGACTTAAACAAAATTATGTACATGTACATTACATATAATGTACATATCTGATACATGTGTGTGTGTATATATATATATATATATATATATATATATATATATATATATATATATCATACCCCGATGCTATTACAATGAGTCAAACTAAATTGATTTAAAGTAACTGGTTCATTTCTCTCAGTTCCTAATTGGTATTAACACATTCCATACTTATAAGCTAATACTTGTGATCCCTGTTAACTAAGCATAAATATCTCATAGATACTATTGAAGCTTTGCTGAGTTTGGAAATGCAGTACTATAGAAACCATGACTAAAAGAGCACTGAACTTCTATAAAATTTATAACTTACACAGAAGGAACTCCTCAAATGGTCAAAAAACAGAAAGGGCTACATTAACATTGTTTTTAGGGAAAACAAAGAGGGGTGGCCGCATCAGACCACATTCATGCTGCTGTATGAAAAGTACACGGAAAGAGGCAAAGTGGGAGGTGGTGTGAAAAGGAGTAGGAATCAAGCTGAGACTCTGGAGCCCACTGTTAAGAATAAAGCTCATTCAGTGAGTAAGCATGAAACTGAGAACAATCATGAGACTCAATAATATTTGCATGTTTAAATGGCATGATTAGACAGAAAAAAGGATCTAAGGCAAAAACCTTGTTCTGAAGAACATTATGGGAAAACACATTCACACACACACACACACACACACACACCCAACAACCCAACAACCCAGCAATATTGGTTCTGCTTAGTTCGCAACTCTCTTTAGGGTTTTCTTCAGAGCAAGTTTGACATCCTTATTCCTTAGACTATAGATGAGAGGGTTCAACATTGGGACTATATTCGTATAAAATACTGAGAAGAACTTCCCCTGGCCCACAGAACCATCAGAAAAGGTCTTGAGATGTGTAAACAACCCAGAACCATAGAAGAGGGCAAACAGTTATTATGTGGGAGCCACAAGTACTGAGGGCTTTGGACCAACCCTGAGCTGATGAGATGTGGAGGATACTGGAGAGGATCAAAGCATAAGAAACAAGAATAATGAAGCTACATATTATTACAACTGTGCTCACAATAATGGAATCCACCAGCTCACTGGCATCAGTGCTGCTGCAGGACAGCTGGAGGAGGGAGAAGATGTTACACATGTAATGGTTGATGATGCTGGAATCACAAAAGGATAATCTGACCATGTGCCCTGTGTGGGCCATGGCACCGGCAAACGCCATTACATATGAGCCAAACATCAGCAAAGAAGAGACCTGAGGGGACATGGTGACTGTGTACAAAAGGGGCTTACAGATGGACACATAGCGATCATAGGCCATGGCTGTCAACACATAGCATTCAGAATGGACAAAGAAACAGAAAAGAAAAACCCAGCAGAGTCATGCATCCTGAAAAGGAGATGATTTTCTCTGACACAAAGCTCATCAGCCGTTTAGGCGTAATGACCAAGGAGTGGCAGAGATCTATGAAGGATAGGTTGAAGACCAAAAAATACATGGGAGTGTGAAGATGAAAGTTCAGGCATATCTGATTAATTAAGCTCAAATTCCCTACCACAGTGACCATACAGTTCAATAAGAAGAGGAAGAAGAGGGGTATGTGGAGTTGACTTTGGTCTGTAAGTCCTACCAGGATGAACTGAGTCATTTTCCACAGACATTATCGGCAGGGGTGTGATCTGAGAGGAAAGGAGAAAACAATGTCACAGCAAGAAGAGACTGAAATCCTTTCTTTCTAGACTGAGGACTTGTTCCATGGGGGCTCAAGTGTGACTGTTGGGACAGCACTCTAGAAGAGCCAGAGTGACAACTCCGTATCTTTCAACTTTCTTCTCTCATCTCCTTTCCTTCCATGTTTTCAAATCTCAGCTGCAACTCCTCACCTCCCTTGGGCTGACACGATCCAGGATAAAGTCTTTCAGCAGGGGTCCAAAGTGATGTCCACATCTGAGAGATAAGGAAACCATATCTTGAAGAGATGAGTAGGCTGACCAAGGCCATACAGCAAGAGAGCAAAGGAGTCCAGAGTAGTACCTGGGACTCCTTCCTGTGGAATTTCCTGAAGCCTGGGACAGTGAGGTCACTGTGATCCCCACTCTGCCCACTGCTCAACCTATTCTCTTCCTCCTACCTTTCAGAAACTCAGCACCAGGCTTAGCAAAAGTACTGACAGTGTCCCCTACGATCCTGCATTCCTCCCACCCATTCCCTTTATCCAATCTTACCTCAAAATCACAATGGATTGTTTAAGAAGGGCAGGTGGCCTCCCACATCTCTCCACTGCTGTAGCGGTGGGAATGAAAACAGCAGAACAGAGAAGACTCGCCCCCCAACTTCCTTCGACCTGGAGACTTCACTACTACCAGGCCTTATGTGCTCTTTTCCCTTCACTGGCCGGAAGGAGACAGAGGTTTTGACAAAGGAGGAGGCAACATCCCTTCTGTCTGTAGATTCGCATATGTCTTCAGGGCAAGGCAAATGCATCAGCTTTATGTCTCCAAACCATCAGCGGGCTAATAGTGTGAATGCATCTTATTCTCTGTGGATCTCAGCAACTTGTTTGGAAGCTTGGAAAATGAGCCTCATTTAGGATCACAGTTTGATCAGGCTCCTTAGGGAAGAAATTACTGAGCCTGTGTTTACATCTTTTGTTAGTAAGTTGATATTGGTACATTTGGGACTCAATGTTCTCCAACTATCAGTTCACATTAAGAATGTATTGATGTGTAATAAATTATCATAAACTTAGTGGCTTAAAAGAACACCCACTTATTAGTCATAGTTCTGTAAATTAGAAGTCTGGTATGGAATGACATGGCTGGATTCTCTGCCCAGGCCGAAAGCAGGGTGTGGGCAGGGCTGCATTCCCTTCTGGAGGCTCTGGGGGAAGAATCTCTTTCCAATCTCATTCAGGTTGTTGGAAGAACTCAGTTCCTGTAGTTGTAGAACTGAGAGCTCCATTCCCTTGCTGGCTGTCAGCTGGGGGTCACTCTCAGCTTCTAGAGGTTGCCTGCATTCCTCATCATGTGGCCCTCTTGTCTTCAACCTGGCGGTAAATGCAGAATGCTTGCTGTGCTTTGAATCTCTCCGACTTCCCCTTCTGCCACTAGCTTGAGAAAAACTCTCTGGTTTTAATATGCTCATGTGATTACATTAGGCCTGCCCTGATAATCTCCCTAAGTTAAGGTCAACTGTACCATATAACATGCATAATCCCTAAAGTGATATATCGTTATATATATGGTTCCTTCCACATTCAAATAAGAGGGGATTATACAAGAGGAAAAGACATTGGGGGGCGGGTCATGTTTCAGAATTTTGCCTGCTACATCTATCTTCTCTGGAAATCTATTCTTCACACATTTTATATGGAATTACTTGTGAAAATGCTGTATTCCCTTGTTTAGCTTCTCTCTCAACACAGGTGCCAATTCCTCAGAGCCTTCTAGGGTCTGCTCCCCAAATTTGGTGTCCACAGCCTTTTCTCCCACGTGTCTACTTCTTGAATTTTACTCTCTAGTAGTACTTCTCACGCATTTTGATGATTTCTTGGCTTCACGTCATTTCATTTGCCTGAAATGCCTTCTCCCTTGTTCTCACTTGGATACCGCTTACTCATTCTCCGAGACTTGTTCTGTCATCATTTCTGATAGAACATCTATTCTGACCTCTTCTCCTGTCTCTACTCCCGGAACCTAAAGTGCCTTCTCTGTGTGCTGCTGAAGCATCTTCTGCATTTATCTTCTCCCATTTATATACAGTGAATTTACATGGGTACCTTCATTTAAACTGTAAACTCCTAGAGGGCAAGAAGTCAATCTTATTTATTTTTATTCATGCTGCTATTAACAGGTCTTTCTATTTTTTCTTTTTTTGTTTTGGTCTCTATATTTCTAAATAACATGTGGCTGTTTCTTGATTTTTCACTACTATGTCTTGTCAATTGACTTTAAGTCTGGGAAACTAAATCTAGCCAATTTTCACCTTCTACCACCACAAATGTACTTCCTAATGTCTTCATCTTCCCAGCACAGTTAATTTTGAAAGTTCCATTAATATTCAGTGTTTACATGATTATGAGGATATAAATGCTTTGCACATCTAAGGAGTAAAATACGCTGATTACTTTTCCTTCACAACCCTGTTTTCTCTAGAGTAAATAATGGTCTTGATGGATTTAAGCTGCAAGGTACTCTGAATACAAAAAGGAATAAGATGTAGATCCTGCCCCTTGGTTCTCTCATTCTAATTAGAGAAGCAACGAAAGAAAGTGAGAACTGCACAATTTATAGATATCTGGCTCTAGCTACAATACTAAACTCTTTCATTAACTTATCCTTTATAATCTTCAGAACTATCTGAGAAAAGTATTTCTGTTTTACATATGAAGAAACGAAAGCTGATGTTAAAAAAAATTTGCCAAAGACATAACAACTAATGGCAGAGCCAGGATTTAAACACAGATCTTTCATAATATAAAATTAATTTCTCTTACAATGCAGAAAAAAGGGAGTAATTACTATCATAGAAATTTGTACAAGGTACAGTAGTGACATGTATTAATTAAAAACCTTTTCATTATCATAAATAATTACTTTTCATTGTAAGTGAAATGATACTGAGACAAACAAAAAAGTTCACTTAACTGGCAAGTCCAGGGATGCATTTTGCTTCAGATTTGAATGGATCCAAGGAATCCAGAGGGTTGTGTCTCTTTCTTTCAATTACTTGAATATGCTTGGTTCTACCTGGCTTTTTTCTCAGACAGACGTTCTCCTTGTGTAGACCAGAAGACTCTACTCTGTTCCTCATGAATATGTATCTCCACCTTTATTACTCTGACTCACACAATGAAAAGATCACTCCTTTGCTTGATCTTATTTGAGCTGAAATTTCAAAATGGACCTTACTAAGAGTTGGGGTATAACTCAAGGGGAAAATGGCTTACCATGAGACCATATAGGACTAGCTTGTTCTGTGGGGCTCCACCGCCCTTTTCCATATACTCACATCACATGAAACTGAGTAGCTCTTATCTAGGTACCTACTTTTGTAACTTCCAGTGTCAACATGTGGCAGGCATCAACATTATCACCCTTCACCCAAGACTACCCAACAGGTATTTTGAGCTTTTATAGTCCAAAATGAGGAGAAGAAATAAAGAGAAAGGAAAAGACTCAATATATGCTGCTCAATGCCTGTACTTTTAATTTCAGTATTCCGTATTCAGTATTCTTTCAAACATGACTGATGCCAAGAAAATGATCTCACCCTCAATTGCTTAACTCTGGGTGAGATTTCAAGAGAATAACATTCTCAGGAAGGGACTGGAGAGAGACCAACCCAGTGAAGAATCTCACTCCTTGCTTGATTTTGCCTATTTATCTTCTTTTCCTTGCTGTAGTCCTTAAGATTTTATTTTTAAAACCATTACAACACAAATTTTATTCTGTATTTGACCTCTCTGCTATTAGTATCTATTATTTCTTTACTCTACACATAGTACTTTTATAATTTTAATTTTTTTTCTTCTCTCAAGGTACCAAGAGGTGACACTTCAAATTGCATATCCTTTCCCTTCCCTTCCTGTATATCTCACTCTCATCTCTCAAGACAGATTCTTCTTTTTCACATTTAGTGTGAACTTAACTCTTTCTGACCGTGGTTTTGGATTAAATTAGATCCATCACAATCACAACTCTTCTCTCTTACCTAAGCTTTTTCCACCTGCTCTTGCTCATTGCAAAAGCCTGAGGTCTCTAGAGCAGGAGTGAGAGAGATTGCTTCCTGGGATTTGGAGTTTTTCTTTCTTAATTTATAGTTATTTTGAAGTTTGGGCATTTTTTTGTCTTTGGATTATGCTGTGGATATTGTTTCTACGGATTTTTATTTGTTCATCTTATTCTTCTGTATTGCTTTTACCAGAAGTATTGGGAGGTGCATATATAGGCAGCTGTCATTTTTTATGGCTTCCTGAAAGTCTTCTCAAAAATAACACCTGGGGCATATATCCAGAGAAAACCATAATTCGAAAAAATACATGCACCCCAATGCTCACTGCAACACTATTTACAACAGCCAAGACATGGAAGCAACCTAAATGTCCACTGACAGCGGAATGGATAAAGAAGATGTGGTACATATATACAATGGAATTTTACTCAGCCATGAAAGGAAATGAAATTGAGTTATTTGTAGTGAGGTGGATGGACCTAGAGTCTGTCATACGGAGTGAAGTAAGTCAGAAAGAGAAAAACAAATACCATATGCTAACACATATATACGTAATCTAAGGGGAAAAAAAAGTCATGAAGAACCTTGGGGCAAGACAGGAATAAAGACACAAACCTACTTGAGAATGGACTTGAGGATATGGGGAGCGAGAAGGGTAAGCTGTGACAAAGTGAGAGAGTGGCATGGACATAAAAACACTACCAAACGTAAAATAGATAGCTAGTGGGAAGCAGCCGCATAGCACAGGGAGATCAGCTCGGTGCTTTGTGACCACCTAGAGGGGTGGGATAGGGAGGGTGGGAGGGAGGAAGACGCAAGAGGGAAGAGATATGGGAACATATGTATATGTATAACTGATTCACTTTGTTATAAAGCAGAAACTAACACACCATTGTAAAGCAATTATACTCCAATAAAGATGTTAAAAAAAGGACATTAGGTAAATACTAAGGAAATCTGTATAAAGTATGGATTTTAGTTATTGATAACATAACAATAATGGTTTATTAATTGTAACAAATGTACTGTAAGATGTTAACAATACGGGAAACAGAATGTGGGGTATACGGTAATTCTCTGTACCGTGTTCTCAAAACAGGTTCAGGCTGTACATTCAGGTGAATATGAATGAGGAGAAGAACAAAAACTTATCAGACTCTATGTTCCAGGCAGTGTTCTAACATTTTACATGTAGTAAGTCATTTAAGCCAAAAGACAATTATTCTCATCTCACAGATGAGGATACCAAGGGTGAAAGAGGTCACATAAATTGTCTAAAATTTCACAATTAGAAAGTGGAGAATCCATCTGGGTTTAAATTTCAGAAAGTCTGACGTGACGGCCCGTTCCCTTAAACGCTTTGCCGCAAGTCAAAACCTCACACTAGCAGAATCACTGACCTGCTCCGCTCTCCGGACACTGAGAGAATGACATATCCACAACGACACTACATGATGCGGGTGTTGCCAACTGCTCAGAATTGGCTGAGCATCCTTTGTCAGTGGTACCACAGCTGCCAGTCTTTCGGGCCTGCCCCACCCTTGCAGAACCTCTGTCTACCAAGCTGTCTATAAGATGCCTTACAGATGCGGATACCTGCCACATCTGCCTGTTCTCCAACCCTGGTTTTAGAACTTCAAACCAATGGTCTGAATTCCCAATCTTCTTTATATTAACTCTTTTCTATTTAAAAGAGATAGAGTCATTTTTTCTAGTTTTATTGAGGTATAATTGACACACAGCACTGAATTAGAGTCACTTTCTATTGTTTGTGCACATAAACCCTGATACAATATTTCTCCCCCACATGTATCAGCCAAAGTATGATCTAACTGGCAAAACACGTATCTGTCAAATGGGTTAAATTCTAAGTTAGAAATATGAATAAACTTTGCAGTACAAGATTTCAGGGTGCTTTAATTCTCAGTTAATCATTGAAATTTGTGTAATCTTTGTACCTCACTTCTCAAAAGAGAATATTCTAGCTACTTCTTTGGCAAACAATGTCACTATTGGTTTTCCCAATAAGTCCTGTTTCATGTAACATAAACTCATTTGCTACAACTTAGGATTTTTCCACCAAAAATTATTAGAGTAAGTTACAAACATAGTTTATATTTCCTGAAAAAAATATGGGTAAGTCAAATCAAAAGGACCTTCTTCAGTGGAACTTATGGTTGAGTGAAGTCAGCAAATCTTCTCCACAAGAACATCCATAAACTTGGCCAAAACTGACAAACACAATGATTTCAACACTCTGGAAATCAACCAACGCACACAACAATCTGAGAAATGTTGATGCTTCAGAAAGTGTTGAAGTTTATGTAAGAACAATGGGAGTCTGTGATATTTTACACAGGACTCCTCCCAAGGCCAAATTCTGACTGGCTCTTCGAACTGTGTATAAACACTGTACTCTAGTTGCTGAATTTGTTTCTCACAGGGCTATGTGTTTCCAACTCTGAAACCCTACTCCATGTATATTGGGGTTGACGGAATAATAAATCGTAGATAAAAGAAATTCTGTTATACTCAAATGCCTTTTCCCGGCTGATTTGCTTATGAAGAATAATAATGATCTGGGGAGCGAGCGGCACAGCAGCGAGAGCAGCCGGCTCCACCCGCGCGACCCCTCCCACAGCCGCCGCCGCCGCCGCCGCGGCTTTACCGCCGCCGCTCGACGCGACGCGCGGGGCATGGTTAGCTCCACCGCAGCCTCCCGAAGCCCAGGGGCAGCCCGGAGGCCCTGTGCCCTGTGCCCCAGCGCAGGCGCAGCCTCACTCTTACCTTCTCCGGAGAGTCTCTGACGACCCGGCGGGCGCAAGAGGCGGGTAGCGGCCCCTACGAGGTCCTGCGCGAAGGCTCCCTGGTTTCCGGCATCTGCTGGGTCCCGAAGTACGCGGCCGCTAGAGAACGGGCAGCCTGAGAGCCCCGGGCGGCCGGCTGGGCCTGGGTGACCGCACGGAGGTTGCCACGGGAGACGAGTGGGGCCTGCGGGCACGCGTGGCCTGGGCCACCGCCAAGGCCTCCTACGGCAGCAACCGCGAGATGGACGGCACGGAAGCCACCCTGGGGCAAATCTGCGGCTAGCACCAGAAGCGCCGTGCAGCCCACGCCCCGGCCCACTGCAGCCCTCAGTTAGGCCGCCCACCAGCTGCCCGTGGCCTGGCCCCTGACGGCCCCACAAAGACAAAACTTCGTCCGTCTTCTGCTCTGCAGCATGGGGACCCCTGGCCCGCCAAGCTGCACACCCGCCTCGGAGGAGCCGGCGGCTGTTGCGCCGTGTAAGGAGCATGCGCACGAAGAGCGCGCCCGCTGCCGCCTGGGGTCTGACGCAAAATGGAGGCGCAAGGCCCTAGGGGGCGGGCAGACCAGGGCCTGGCCCAGAAGGACACCAGGGGCTGCAAGCTGAGTAGGTTCCCGTCCATAACCCTGGGTATGTTCTAAAACAAGAAGTGCGTCTCCCGGCCAGCCGCTCAGGCCGGGGTTCCCGCGTCACTGCCGCCCGTCAGACGGGGCACCTGGCCCTCGTGCCGAAGCAGCCTGGAAGCCGCTGAACACGGCGGAGCGCGGCTCCCCTTGGGGCCCACCGGTGGATGCCCTGCCTCTCGCCCGTTGGCCTCTCCGGTCTTGGGGCTCTGGGCCTCACAGCCCCAGGCCTTGCTCCCCCAACTCCCATCTCTCTCACACCTCAGTGTCTGGGCTCTCAGCCTCCCCTTCTTACGCATCTGCCTCCACCGTCTCTTTGGGCTTCAGGCCCCCTTTGGGCCCTCATTCACTTCAGGGTCCCATCGCTTTGTGCCTCAGTCCCCCATTTGTAGGGGTCACCTTTTTGTATTTCAGTTCCCGATTCTCTTGAGGCCTCCTGTCTTGGGCCTTCCGTGTTCTTGGGGTTCCCCTCTGCTCACGACTTCCCGACTTTGCAGCTTCCTCACTCTGCTGCTGCTTTGCTGTCTCTGGCAGCCCCCATCCTCTCTGTCGTCCTCAGACCCTTTCTCTCCCACCTGCATCTCAGGCAGCTGGGGGCTCACTTCCTGTCCTGCTTGAATTCCGGTTTCTTCACTGCCTCCCTCCCTGCCTCCGGACACCTTTATTGATGGCCCATCCTTTTGCTGTGAGGAAGCGAGCTGGTTGCAGGCAGTTTGGAAGGGAGGGGTGGAGCCAGCTTCAAAAAATGCCTTTCTTGGCAAGTGCGATAGGACAAGCCCTTGAAGCAGACCTGGCCTCCTCCTCCAGCAAGGCTGTGGCCAGCATCTGGTGGAGTGAGAGCACTAGGCTTTGCGCACGATAAAACCTGGTCTGGATGGATGATGCCCCAGCCTCATGAAGAGTCCCTGGCATGCCCCACAGACACGTGTTCACAGGCACCATCCCCAGCTATGCCAGGAAAGGGGCTGAATGTGGAGCGCTTGTTCTTGAACAGGTGAAGGCAGAGTATGGTAGCTGCTGAGACCCAACCAACTGCTCTGGAGGGGTCCTGGCACCCCATGGGGTGGGAATGGTCCTTGCTCTACAGGTGTCCAGCAGAACCCATCTCTACCCTGTTTTGGGAGCCTTTCCTCTTTGTTACCAACCTGCAAAATCTGTCCTCTTAACTTTCTTGTATTTTTTCACCTCCAGAGAGTAACTTTGATTTGGAATGATACCTTTTGGTACCAAAAGCCAATTCCCCCCTCAACATGTAGGTGTTAGCACTATGAAATTAGTGTTTCTGCTATTTCATTACAAATAGGTTTTTTTGTTGTTGTTTTGTTTCTGTTTTTAAGTCTAAGAAATCCCAAGTGAGAAAGAGTTTAAGAAACAAGGCCACTGAGCAAAGGCAGCAGTTCTGACTCCCAGCATGGAGAAGAGAGGATGGTGGGGCTTGGGGGACACTGTCACTTTCACTCCCTTTTAGCTCTCTGTCCACCAAAGCCACTGCCCAGCAAGTGGTGACATCAGGGACTTTTGTTCAGGTGGAAAAGGTCACTGGGGAGCTGGATGAACTTGAGCATTTCTTGGCCTTAATATGCTTGCTCCTTAGTTTGTTTTCATGTGGCCTGGTGTGTCACTGTTCTGAGTAGACCATTCCAGGCCTGTTGCTAAGGGAAAACCCTAACAGGCATTCTGCCCATGGAGAGGCCAAAGACTGGGACCCCAGCCAAGACTCTAAGAGCCTCCTGTCTGTATCCTCCCACACCATGCTGCATAAGACGTCTCCTAAAGTGAGATTCTGCACATTTTGTTGTTGACAATAAAACACAATACATTACACAAACGCAGGCACATAATGATGATGTTGTGAATTTTCACAAAGAGTTAGTAGTGGGACATACCCTGTCTTTGACTGATTATAAAACCAACTCAAATTCTGGCCCAACTGTGCAGGCCTGGGAGAAACCACAAACTTGAGCATGCAGCACCACCCTAGGGAAAGCAAAAAGGAGGCTATCAGTAACTAAACTAGTTTTGCAGCGTTGAAAGAAGGCATACAAGCATAAGAACTCTGCTGTAAGTTGAAACAAGAAGTGTGGAGCACCACAGAAAAGATCTGAGAAAGCCTCAGAATTACTAGCAGGACTGACAGAAGGTAATTCTCTCCTGAAGCCTGTCAGAAAGACCAGAGGAGGTGACTGCTTCTCCAGATTTCAAGACAGTAGCAAAGTCTTCAAGGAATTTGAAAAAATCAGTGTAGCATGACATCACCAAAGGAGCACACTAATTTTCCAGAATAAGAGCCAAAAAAAATGGAGATCTGCAGTTTGCCTGATAAAGAATTCAAACTAACGGTTTTAAGGAAGCTCAGTGAGCTACGAGAAAACAAAGAAAGACAATTCAATGAAATCATGAAAAACAAAATGAGAAATAATAGACAGAATCCTAAAAAAGAACGAAATAGAAATCCTGGAGCTGAATAATACAATGAATGAAATTTTAAAATGTGATAAGAACAGCACAAGCAGATTAGATCAAGCAAAAGGACAATTCTATGAAGTAGAAGACAGGACATTTGAAATTACGCAGTCAGTAGAGAGCAAAGAAAAAAAAAATGAAAAAGCGAAGAGGGCTTCCCTAGTGGCGCAGTGGT
Source organism: Hyperoodon ampullatus (assembly GCF_949752795.1). Taxonomy (NCBI): domain Eukaryota; kingdom Metazoa; phylum Chordata; class Mammalia; order Artiodactyla; family Ziphiidae; genus Hyperoodon; species Hyperoodon ampullatus. Next base: position 90,862,984 of record NC_136920.1, read on the forward strand.
TGAGAGTCCACCTGCGGATGCAGGGGACACGGGTTCGTGCCCCGATCCGGGAGGATCCCACATGCCGCGGAGCGGCTGGGCCCGTGAGCCATGGCCGCGGAGCCTGCGCGCCTGGAGCCTGTGCTCCGCAACGGGAGAGGCCACAGCAGTGAGAGGCCCATGTACTACAAAAAAAAAAAAAAAAAGAGCGAAGAAAGCCTATATGAACTGTGGGATACCATTAAGAGAAACATTGTAGACACTGTTGGAGTCCCAGAAGGAGAAGGATGGAGAAAGGGGCGGAAAGCGTGTTTAAAGGAATAATGGCTAAGAACTTCCCAAATCTGGGGAGATATCTGGACATCCAACTTCATAAAGTTAATAGGTCACCCCAATATTTCAACTCAAAATGATCTTCTCCAAGACACATTATAATTAAACTGTCTAAAATCAAAAATTTAAGATCATCCAGAGGAAAAATAATACTCAAATACAAGGGAACCCCCATTAAACTATCAGTAGATTTCTCAGGAGAAAGCTTGCAGCCCAGGAGAGAGTGAGATAATATTCTCAAAGTGTTGAAAGAAAAAACTGCCCTGCCAATCAAGAATACTTTACCCAGCAAAGGTGTCTTTAAGGGCTTCCCTGGTGGCGCAGTGGTTGAGAGTCCGCCTGCCGATGCAGGGGACACGGGTTCGTGCTCCGGTCCGGGAGGATCCCACATGCCGCGGAGCGGCTGGGCCCGTGAGCCATGGCCGTTGAGCCTGCGCGTCCGGAGCCTGTGCTCCGCAATGGGAGAGGCCACAACAGTGAGAGGCCCACATACCTCAAAAAAAAAAAAAAAAAAAAAAAAAAAAAAAAAGGTGTCTTTAAAAATGAAGGTGAGATAAAGTCTTTCCCAAACAAACAAAAGCTGAGAGAATTAATCAGCATTAGACCTGCTTTAAGAGATGCTGAACGGATTTCTTCAAGCCGAAACAAAAGAACACTAATTAGTAACATGAAACATAAAAAGTATACAGTACACTGGTAAGTATATAGTCACATTCAGATTATAATACTATAAGACGGTGGTGTGTTAACCAGTCAACTCTAGTAAAGGTTGTTAAAACTAAAGAACAAAACTATTAAAAATAACTATAACTTCAATAACTTGCTGATGGATGCACAATATTAAAAGAGGTAAATTGTGACATCAAAAACATAAAATGTGGGAGGGGAGTAAAAGGGTAGTGTTTTTGTGTGTTATCAAAGTTAAGTTGTTATCACCTTAAAATAGAGTTATATCTATAAGATATTTTTTGTAAGTCTCATGGTAATCACAAAGCAAAAGCCTACATTAATATAAAAAGATAAAGAGAAGGGAAATAGAAACATACCATTATAGAAAATCATTAAATCACAAAAGAAGACAGCAAGAGATGAAGAAAAGAACATGGGAATTACAAAACAGCTAGAGCACAATTAGTATGGAATTAGTAAGTCCTTACCCATCATTCATTATTTTAAGTGTAAATGATATAAATTCTCCAGTCAAAAAGAAAAGAGTGGCTGAATGGATTAAAACAAAACAAAACAAAAAACAAGACCCAATTATATGCTGTCCATAAGAGACCTACCTCAGCTTTAAGGACACACACAGACTGAAAGTGAGGAGCTAAAAAAAGGTGTCCCATGCAAGTGGAAACCGAAAAACAGCAGTGGTAAATATACTTATATCAGACAAGATAAACTTTAACAGCTGTAACAAGAGACAAAGACGGCAGTAATATCATGATGAAGAGGAAACATTACAACTGATATCACAATAATACAAAAGATCATAAGAGACTACTATGACCAATTATACACAAATAAATTGAATACTGTAGAACACATGGATAAATTCTTAGAAACAAACAATCTACCAAGACTGAATTATGTAGAAACAGAAAAAACAGATCAATAACGGGTAAGGAGATTGAATCAATAATCAGAAACCTCCCAACAAAGAAAAGCCCAGGACCAAAAACTAGATTGTTTCACTGGTGAATTCTACTAAACATTTAAACAAGAATAAATGCCAAAACTTCTTAAACTCTTCCAAAAATGGAAGAAAGAACAGCTTTCAAACTCATTTTACAACCAGAATTACCTTCACACCAATGTCAGGTAAAGACAGTATAAGAAAAGAAAACTACAGGCCAATGTCTCTGATGACTATAGATGCAAAAATTCTCAACAGAATTCTAGCAAACCAATTCAACAGCACATTAAAAGATCACACACCATGATCAAGCGAGATTTAAACATGGGATGCAAGGATGGTTCAACATACACTAATCAATAAATGTGCTACACCAGATTAATAGAATGAAAGATAAAAATCATATGATTATTTCACTAGATGCAGAGAAAGCATTTGACAAATTTCAACATCCTTTCATGATTAAAAAAAGGGGGTGGATTGCAAAGGGAGATGAATATACTTTTGGGGGTGAGGGGAATGCTCTAGCTCTTGACCATGGTGGTCTTTATATGACTGTATTATTTTTGAAAGTCACTGAACTATACTCTTAAAATGAGAGCATGTTACTGTATCCAGATTATGCCACAATAAAACTGATTAAAAAGATAATATTATAAGCAGAGCCAGTCTGAACTGTTATCTTATATCCCCTGCCCCTTAAACATTTTCCATAAATAAAACAGATTTAGTTTTGCATTAAACAAGAACCTAGTAGTTTTAAAATTACTACAGAAGTTTGAATAAGTGTGGGTTGTATAAAATGGAATGCAGTTCAGCAATAAAAGGAGCAGACTGTTGATACATGCAACAACTGGGATGGACTTAAGGGCATCATGCTTAGTGAAAAAAGCCAATTTCAGAAGTTATATATTGTATAGTTTCATCCGTTGTCTTCCGAATGACCCAACTATAGAGATGGAGAACAGGTTAGTGGTTGCTGCAAGACAGATGAAGGTGGGAGGGGATAGGTGTCACTATATAGAGGTAGTGTAAGGGAGTTCCTTTATGTTAGTGGAAGAGTTCTGTATCACGATGGTGGTAGTTACATGAACCTACACAAGTGATCACATTACATACATCCACACACACACACACATGACAGAAACACATACTGCATATAAAATTGCTCAAAGCTGAATAATGTCTGTAGTTTTGCTATTATACTACAGTTGTCAAAGATGTCACCATGGTAGGAAGCTGGGTAGATTTCAGGGGACTCTATCCATTATTTTTGAAATTTCCTGGGAATATATAATAATTTAAAATTTTTTTTAAACTTAGATTTTTTTCTCATAAGCATGATCATAAGCTAATACATACATAGGAATTTTAAACTCATATTTCCTTGTAATAGAAGCTTATTTACAGTGATTTTTCTTATAGATTTGATTTTAATCTATTAAAAGCATATTGAATCAGAACAACTCAAGGTAATTAAATTTCCATGGAATCATTTTTATAGTAAATAGTGTTTTATTAAACAATAATCTCTGAAATCAATTAAAAAGATCCTTTGGTTTATATCTATAAAATTTGCATAAACACTGATTATTTAAAGAGACTCAACTATTATAAAGGGCCACAATAAACTTTTCTGAAATGGTCATATATCTTTATGAACTTAAATTCTTGAAACTAATGTTACCTAGAATTATAATTAGTGAATTTTCAATGACATTAATTATTTGCATCTTTATAAGAGACAGCAGAGGATGCTTTCTCCTATGCTCTGGGGAATGTATAATCCCTGCTGGGAAATGAACATTTACTGTAACAATTAGGGTGTAAGCACAGACACATTTCTCCCCTGCAGAGCGTATCATGATGGGAAAGTCCTGGGGAGCCCCTATACCTGAATTTCTAATCAGGTCCAAAAGAATTATAAGCCTTAAGCAAATGCTGTGTGCTCTATGACACTGTGTCTCAGATGTGAAGCCTGTGGTTTCCCTTCATGATCTCTTAGTAAATTTATAACCATAAGTTTGATCTAAATCATAGACTGACTCTTTGAACATTCATACTGTGAGATCTATGCTATGACTCTTTTCCAGGGAAGGAGGAAGATTCTGTGACTACATCTGCTCAGCTTTGATATCTCCAAGGCCAGTTCTTCTTTCAGGACAGCGGAGGTAAAACACGTATAAAGCGTCAGCACTGACTTCCCTCAATGGATGGAGAGTGAGTTAACCAAGTTTCTATATTTGCTCACTCCCTCTGTTGCTGAAAAATGACAAGTATTTATATTGAATAACAAGAAACTCTAAAGTCTGGAGCTCTGAGTCTACTGCCTGTATTGTTCACAGCATACACTCTGTGTTGACTCCATCTTCATTCTGGGAGCAGGAGAACTGTAGCAGTTCCAAGTGACAAATCCAGACAGCAACATCAGAAGAGATTTGTGGTTTTTTCTAGAATTTTTTAATTGAAATGTATAAACAGAGGAAAGTTTATATATCATAATAAGTATACAGCTTGAAATATTTTCACAAACTTAATAACTAACTTAATCAGCACTCAAATTAATATTTCTCATTCATGCCATCCTACAAAACCTAGGAAAGCACATCCGCCTTCCTTTATTCATTCGCTGTCCAGCTAGGATAGCGCAGAGGAGGAGAATGTGTGGAAACACTGGAATATATGGTTAAGTATAAAACTTAGGTTACCAAGGTTCACCTCAATACCTGTTATCAATTATTAACTTCCTGGATTCTTATAGTAAAGTATCTGAAAATCTTAGAGACTATGAGAGACTTCTTGGTAGCAGAATATCTGTATGTTGTCTTCCCTGTAGGGATCCTTTCTTTCTTGATGGTCAAAACAGGGGACCTGAGGTACCTAGTGGGTAATGGAAACAAGAGTAGGAACTAGGAAGTGATGAATCAGATGAATAGGGGGGAGAAATGGGGATACATTCCCACCACTGAAGCCCATCAGCAAGTAGGCTTGTTCCTCAGCTACCCATCCCTCTATCTTCTAGTAAGATAGAGCAGTTGTTTGTCACATGCAGTTCATGCAATGAAAGACAGTGATTGAAATGTTGAAGGGTGTGTACCTTCAGACCTTATGAAGCAAAGGAGGACTTATGTGATTTCTGCCAGTCTGAGTCTCTTTCTCATAAAGCTCATATAAAAGAGAGTTTGTAAGAACAGAGCTGGGTTCCCTATTCATGGAGTTTTCTTCTATTCTCACAGATTTCCGAAGTTGAGAATGCTGGCTAGAAATGACTCCTTAGTGCCTGAATTTATTCTTGCTGGATTAACAGACCATCCAGAGCTCCAGCAGCCCCTCTCTTACCTGTTTCTAATGATCTACGTTGTCACCATGGTGGGCAACCTGGGCTCGATCATTCTTATTGGTCTAAATTCTCACCTCCACACCCCCATGTACTATTTAGTCTTCAACCATCCTTCATTGGTCTCTGTTGCTCCTCTGTTTTCACCCCCCAGATGCTGATGAACTTTGTATTCAGGAAGAATATCATCTCCTATGTTGGTTGCGTGACTCAGCTGTTTTTCTTTCTCTTTTTTGTCATCTCTGAGTGCTATATGTTGACCTCAATGGCCTATGATCGCTATGTGGCCATCTGTACTCCATTGCTATATAAGGTTACCATATCCCATAAGGTCTGTTTGGTGCTATCTTTGGCTGCATATGTGATGGGGTTTACTGGAGCCTCTGCCCACACAGGGTGCATGCTTAGACTAACCTTCTGCAATGTTAATATCAACCATTACTTGACATCCTCCCACTCCTCCAGGTCTCTTGCACCAGCACTTATGTCAGTGAGGTGGTAGTTCTCATTGTTGTGGGTATTAATATCACAGTACCCAGTTTCACCATCCTAGTTTCTTACATCTTCATCCTTACTAACATTCTTCATATCAAATCCGCTCAGGGAAGATCAAAAGCCTTCAGCACCTGTAGCTCCCACATCATTGCTCTTTCTCTCTTTTTTTGGTTCAACAGCATTCATGTACCTTAAATATTCTTCTCCTGGATCTATGGAGCAGGGAAAGGTTTCTTCTGTTTTTTATACTAATGTGGGACCCATGCTCAGTCCTCTCATTTAGTTTGAGGAACAAAGATGTCAGAGTTGCACTGAGGAAATCCCTGTTTAAAATCCAGAGGAGAAACATGTTCTAATTACAAACAACAATAATGTAAAGACATTCAATTTTTATTGTCTTTCAAGATGATATTTGTTCATAACTGTGTTTCTTCTACAGATTGCATTATATGTGGTATAATAGACTTGTCTCATCACTTTCCTTATAGCTTGTCTCACTTTTCCTACTTATCTCTTGGACCTTGTACCAGTTTCCTAAATAACTAGTAGCATCTTTATAAAAGGAAAATATGAACTGATTTTTTTCATACTATCTTTGTCTCCTGGGCTATTCCTAATCTGGACAAATATGGTGAGTTTCATAAATACATAAAGTTAGAATTAGAGTTTGCTGTTCTAGACACAGAAGTGCCCAAACATTGCAGAATAATTGTCTTTTAAAACAATATTGTTCCTGGTATAGGAAGAAGGATTCAAAGAAATGTCTTCATTGCAAATTGCATATATAGCTTAAAGTAGGATCAGGTCCTTCTTTTTTTTTTTTAATTTTTAATTTATTTATTTATTTATTTTTGCTGTGTTGGGTCTTCGCTTCTGCGTGAGGGCTTTCTCTAGTTGTGGCAAGCGGGGGCCACTCTTCATCGCAGTGCGCGGGCCTCTCACTATCGCGGCCTCTCTTGTTGCGGAGCACAGGCTCCAGGCGCGCAGGCTCAGTAGTTGTGGCTCACGGGCCTAGTTGCTCCGCGGCATGTGGGATCCTCGCAGACCAGGGCTTGAACCCGTGTCCCCTACATTAGCAGGCAGATTCTCAACCACTGCGCCACCAGGGAAGCCCCGGATCAGGTCCTTCTGATGTTATCATTTTGTTCTATTTTTCATACCACTTTTCCTTTTATTATTATTACTTTTCTTGTTCCCTTTGAAAATGGCCAAATCTGTTTTACATGCCACCTGCTTCTGAGAACCTCTATAAGGAAAATGCCTTTAAAATTGAAGAGAATACATATAACTCCACCATTTATTGCCAAACATGGCATTAAGGGAGGATGATTAGAAGAATAATACATATGTATCTCAGGATCCCAGTAAGCAGAATGGGTGGTTTATTATAAAATTTGTGTTTATTACTCTCTAAAATGACACCAGATATTTTGAAAAAAGCACATGGTTTTACTGTCAATTTTGTTTTTTATCACTTTAGGAAAATACTACACATGGTGTTAGGAGAAACATTTTAGCCATGTTTCACTTATCCAGTGAGTATCATGAAAAAAGTTGTGTATTAATATAGTAAACCATATTCCTAGAAACATTTTTTGAACTTACTTAAACCTCGTCTCACCAGTAAGACAATAAATATATTTACCTAGATGCTTCTCCCTATAATTTCCCTATTTCTCCAATGCTTTTCCCATTCATATATTTAGAGTATCAAATATAGTGGTAGGTCACAAATATTCTTGTTGAATTGGATTATCTTGTTTGAATAATAACAATAATAAATTTAATGTTGGAAATAATAATTAATAAAATATAGTAATAAATGACAATAACAAAAAATAAGTCAGAAAGAACTTTGGGGTATAATTTCTTTTGAGGAGTAAAGTGTGGCAACCGTAGAGAGGTGCTGCTAACTTCCTTTCAGTAGAGCCACCTGTGGGGAGCATCATTGACTGTCTATAGCCAATACTCCTTTGGATCCACCATAGTGTTCAGGCAGAGTCCATGCTTACTCTAAGATGGCCTCAGCCAACGGCTTAGCATGGTGGGTCATACCGGACCTGGCCAATTTCTGTGTAACGTGGATCTCTTCTGATAGGCAGTCTTTGTTTAGGGACTTCCTATCATCCTATTTGAGATTTTTTTGTACCGCACTGTGGTCTGAGGTTTTCCTACCCAATCCTTTCTTCTCTCTCTCCTTTCGTAGGTATCACACTTTCATCCTGGTCTGAAGGCTTTCTCACTGACTCCCACTCATTCCCATTTTATCCTTCACAGGCACTTACCACAATAAATGTCTTGGAAGTCTAATCATTTCTTAGCATCTGTTTCTTGGAGAACTCTAAAATGACATAGAGGACTTAACACTAACTGATTTTAAACCTTAGTTTTAGGATATGGTAATCAAGACAGATTGGTTTTGTTATAAATATAGATAAATCCATGGGACACAATAGAATATTCAGAAACAGATCCTCACTTATATAGTTGATTGATTTTTAACTGAGCAACTGTGTAAATCTGTAAGTAAAGAAAAATCATTCTAAGCAATTGATGCTGGAAATACTAACTACTCATGAGGAAAACAATGAACTTTGACCTCTACCTCACATCATACACAAAAATTAATTTTAAATAGATCAAAACTATACATATGAAACTTTAACATAAACCTTCTAGAAGAAAACATAGAAAAGTATGTTAGTGTAGGCACAGATTTCTTAAACATATTCTGGAAAGCACTAAATCTAAAAGAAAAAAAAGAGAAAATGAGTTTCATTTAAATTAGAACATCTGTTCATCAAAAAAATATTTATAGGCAAGACACAGACTGGAAGAATATTTACAAAACATATATTTGATAAAGGTATTGTATCCAGAATATATAACAACTTAATTAAAATGTATCTCAGTGCTAAAAAGATCATATCATGTATTGGCAAATGATTTGAAAGACACATCCCAAACGAACATATGTAAATAGACAATAAGCACATGGAAATGTGCCTAACTTGGTACACCCCCTTATGTATAGTGAATAGCTGGACAACAGTTCCTTAACAGCTGTAGTGTCCTCCCTCACTTTATTGCCCAGACTTTGCCCCTTGAGTGGCTCAAGCACTTGTCAGGCCTTCTTCTTGGTCTCCCTCCATGTTGGGCCTTGCACCCTCTTGGAACCTCTATTGCAGAGGTCCAAGCACCAGCTGTGGGGCATCTCCAAACCCTCCATTAATCCAAGCACCAATCCTATAGAGCCTCTCCTCTGAGATTCTAGAATCTGGTTATGCTTCTTATTCTTTCTGTTTGTTCTATCAGTTCTGGGTAGCTATTTTTTTTATAGGTTATTAGTCTTTATGTTTTCTCTGCTTCATCTTTTGCTCTTTCCTCCTTGCAATGTCTATATATACAATTATCTTTTTTTTTTTTTTTTTGCGGTACGTGGCCCTCTCACTGCTGTGGCCTCTCCTGTTGCGGAGGACAGGCTCCGGATGCGCAGGCTCAGTGGCCATGGTTCACGGGCCCAGCCGCTCCGCAGCATGTGGGCTCCTCCCAGACCAGGGCACAAACCCGTGTCCCCTGCATTGGCAGGCGGACTCTCAACCACTGCGCCACCAGGGAAGCCCTGAAACGGGGAACACATTTTATGTGATTTTGTTGGACTGACTTGCCCATCTCACAAGACACATCCTGTCTAATTAGCACATGCCAAACCCTGATGACAGTGATTTGTCAGAAATAGTCATTTGACTACAGTCTTTTCTGCCAAAATTATTTAAACAAACTTTTCTACTTGTAGTTACTGAATTAGTAAGATTAAATCTAGGGATTCTAGTACTCCTGTTTTCACTACATGGGGAGAGTTCATCTGAGGTTAAAATGCAGTAGAACCAAGCAGACAAAACGCGTGGAGAGACACACCTCGATGAATTGTTGGCCCTGTCCAGCCAAATAAAAGGCCATGTATATTCATGACTTACCAGTTTCACACACTTTTTGGGATTATGTTGGTTTATGTAGGCAAAATATAGTTGCAGGCATGACACATGCCTTGTAGTCTGAATGTGATATCCAATTTCCCAGCACACTCTGCTGGCAGTATGAGTCAGTAAAATGCCTGGCTCGGTCTGTGAATCAACAGACTTACTTTACAAGTTGACTTTATATTCTTTTGATCAACATGGCAAAAATGATCATTTAAAATTATTAAAATCACAACTCATATAAAACTAAAATGATTAAAAATTCAATTGTAGTGTTTTAAAAATAACTAATTATAGAATTTGAAGTAAAAATTATTTCAATATATCAAGCATTTTTAAAACACCTTTAGGATATTTGGAAGTATTATGTCCATAACTTGATGAATTTCTTGAAGAGATGGGTAGATATGGCTTTATTATCCTTCTGTATATGCTTCATAAATACAATTTTAATTGGGAAAAAAGTTTGGTTTCTTCATGCGGAATCCCCAGATGAATTCACATTAAAGGCATCGAGCCTAGAGTATATCCTAGACAGATGCTCTCGGAAGGGTAAGAATAGAATGTGTCTGACGTGATGGCATATACCATACTTTGGCCAGTGTCAAGAATGGTCAGCCAAGTGAGGCACTCACTGGTCTATTTCAACAGCCCAACCAAAAAGGCACTCCACCACCTGCTCACCAGCTACAGCAGCCACACGCAGAGGGGACAGTGCCTGTGGTGGACCAGAGTCCCACAGGGCTGCTGGGGGAGTCTGTTTCAGGTGCCCAGGAGCACAGTGCTTGGCCTGTGGTGGATGCCAGGCAAGGAGTCCTGATGTTCACAGCTCCAGGCAGATGCCCTAGTCTCTGGCTCCCCATTTCACATACTTCTGTCCATCTCCAGCCAATTTATCCTTTTCGTGGCATCTAAACTAGTTGAAGTGTGATTGCTCTAAGAATGCACAAGCCTTCTGCAAATTGGGTTTCTCTGTTATTTTGAAATATTTGAAATGAAAAAGCGAAATTAGTTCCAAATTTGTTGAACATTAAATTTGTCAGTAAAAAGAAAATAACTCATATTATTTAAATATGATTTCAACGGCAAAGTTTTAAATGGTGGTAAGAATGATCTAAACTCTACCACTTATGCATACAGAATTTCTCATTGATGATGATTATAAAAGAAATTGGAGATATAGTCATTAAAAATTCTTGCTCAAGAATTGCAAATAACAAAGCCTGTTAACAAAGAAATTATATTCCAGAAGCAAGCACCAATTTTCATTTAGAATTATGAGTATATTTTATTTGGGAATGTTATTTAATAAAAAATGATAAATCTCATTTAAGAGATATTTTTGATGTTTGAATAATTTACATTATTATAGTAGGTAGTGAATATAACAACTTTTCTGATTTTACCATCAAATATATCCTGAAAACTTCATAATACATACATTTGCAATTTAATAAATAATGCAAAATTTATGTAATCACAAACCAGTTCATAAAATAGAATATTGTAGAATATTTTATTCAGTATTTTTAGCTGTTTTGAGTGGGTGGTAGACCCAATAGCCTAGCCCAACAATACCAGAAATGACAGTTGTTAAATAGCTTATTTAGTCAACTTTGTTCTCAAATTAGATTAGGTGGTAAGGGGGCATTCACTGTATAGTGATACTTTAGGTGGATGTCTTCAGCTGTTATGTCTTCAAATATTTTTCTACCACTCCTCCTCTCTGCTGTCTGGGACTCCAATTACATACATATGAGGTTACTCCAATTACATAATATGATGTCTTAGGGCTCACTGATGCTCTGTTCATTCTTTTCTAGGCTTTTTTTTTGTTGTCTCTGGATATCATTTTGGTTACTTTCTATTGCTATTCTTTAAGTTCACTCATCGTTTCTTCTGATGTGGTGTTAACTCCATTCAACACATTTATTTTTACATAAATTTTTTATTTTAGAATTATTTTAGATTTATAGAATTGTTAATATAATACAGAGAGTTACTATATATTTCATATCTTGTTCCTCTTGCTATCTTACATTAGTGTGATACATATGTCACAGTTAGTGAACCAATATTGATAATTATTGTTAAAGTCCATACTTTATCCAGATTTTCTTAGTTTTTACCTAATGTCCCTTTTCTATCCTAGGATCCCATTCGGGATACCACATTGCGTTGATTAGTCATGTCTCATTGGGTTCCTCTTGGCTGTCACATTTTCTCAGACTTCCCATGTTTTGGATAACTTTGACAGTTTTGAAGAGTATTAGTCAGGTATTTTGTAGAATATCCCTCAATTGGGATTTCTAATGTTCTTCTCATGATTATTTTTGGATTATGTATTTTTTTGGATTTGGTGTATTTTTCATTTCACACGTTGTATTTTTCAGATCAAGGATGTCAACGTGGGCCTTGTCATGCCTTGACATTTTTTTTCTTAAATATATACAATATATTAATAACAGCTTTTTTTCTTGTCTGCTAATTTTAAAATATGTTATTTTCAGTATGTTTCTACAGATTGAAGTTTTTCCTCATTGTGGATTGAATTTTCCTGCTTTTTGCATGCCAGGTTTTAAGCTAGTTTTTAGTTGGATTTCCTGTTATTTTAAACATGAAATGTTGCCATATTTTTAAACTGAAATTACTCATTTGTAAATTTTTTATAAGAAAGAAAAAAGAGATTGAAGCTTGGCTGTCACTATTGGTGATAGAAACACAAACACACTGTAATAACTGGCAGGGCTCATGGAGCACAAGCTTAAATGGGAAGTGATTAATGTTCCAGTTGTATCTGATTATTTTTTTTCTCGGTTTTCTTTCTTTATGTCAACTTCATTGAATTTCCCCAGGTTGGAGACATGGATTCAATATAAATCAGAATATTTTTTATGGAAACACCCAAGCCCAATCCTGTGTAAGACTACTGACCCATCTGGTCCAGTATTAAGCCTCTAAGGTTGGTATGGAAAGGTGTGGATTGGCCTACCCATACTGATAGTAGATATTAGAGATGTGTTACAAAAACACAGACTAGTTTTCCATAGTAAGTCCTGAGAGATCTACTGAACAATATATTGTTTAAACTACTGAGCTGTATAAATTTTTACACAAATAAATTTTCCTTATAAAGTTTTATAAAAACATTTCAAATTATATTTTATGAGGCCTAGTTTACATATAGTAAAATATAAAAATATGAGGTCTACAGCTTGATGACTTTTTACCTAAGTATAAATTCATTTAATCACCACCCAGAAAAAGATACAGAACATTTCCATGACCCCAGAAGTTTCCCTTATGCCACTTTCTAGTCAACAGACAAATCCCATGCACCAGTTGAGGTAACCATTGCTCTCATTTCTATTACTTTAGAGTAATTTTGCCTGTTCTTTAAAATCTTATAAATAAAATCATAACTGTTTATACTCTTTTGAGTCTGCCATCTTCGTTCAACATAATGATTTTTGTATTTCAACCATATTGGTGCATGTATCAGAACATTGTTTTATGAGAAATATCACATTGAATGTATTTTCTACAATTTCCTTATCCTCTTATTGATGGAAATTTGGCTATTGAAATAAAACCTCAGTGAACATTCTTGTACAAGTATTTTTTTGACATATGCACTCATTTCTATGTATATGTGATAGCCGTGGAATGTCTGGATCAGATGCTACATATGGTGCAACTTTATTAGAAAATACCAATTTGTTTTCCAAAGTAGCTATATAATTTTACTCTTCTAACAGCAGTGTATGAAAGTTCCAGGTGTTCCACATCCACATGTTCACTTGGTATAGACAGTCATTAATTTTAGCCATTCTAGTGTGAATGCAGTGGTATCTCATTATAATTTTAATTTGCATTTTCCTTAGGACAAAGGATGTTGAGATACATTTTTTCAAATTTATTAATATTTGAGCCTGTATTGCTTCTTGGAATGATAACTTTAAACCGTTTTCAAATACATATTGGAAAAAAAGAAATACAATTGTCTGTGTTCTCAGATGACATGACTGTCTCTGTAGACAGTCCCTCAAAATTGACAGCAACAACTACAAAACAAACAAATGAACAAAAAAAACTCTTGGAACTAATAAGTAGCTAGAGGAGAGTCACAGGATACAAAGTTAACATACAAAGGTTAATAGCTTTCCTATATACCAGGCACTGGATGATTGGAATTTGTAATGAAAAACTCAATACTATTCATATTGTCACCCCACTCCTACCCTCCAAAATGAAGAAATACTTAATTATAAGTCTAACAAAATATATAAAGGATCTATATGTGGAAAACTACAAAACTCTAATAAAAGTAATAAAAAACCTAAATAAATGGAAAGATACTCCATGTTTGTGGATTAGAAGACTCAATTATGTTAAGATGCCAATTCTTCTTTACTTCATCTGTATCGTCAATGTGATCCCAATCAAAATCCCAGCAAGTTTTTGTGGATATCAACAAACTGATTCTAAAGTTTATATGGAAAGGGAAAAGACCCAAAATATCAAATACAATACTGAAGGAGAACAAAGTTGTAGGACAGATACTGTCCAACTTCAGGACTCACTATAAAACTACAGTAATCAAGTCAGTGTGGTAGTGATGAAAGAAAAGACAATGGATCATAAGAGAGAACCTGACGTTGACCTACAAAATATAGTCAACTGATCTTTGACAAAAGAGCAAAGGCAATCAATGGAATAATGGTAGTCTTCTTCACAAATGATGCTAGAAAAATCAGATGCACATTTGAAAAAACATGAATTTAGACACAGACTTTACACCTTTCAAAAACAAACAAACAGGGCTTCCCTGGTGGCACAGTGGTTGAGAATCTGCCTGCCAATGCAGGGGACATGGATTCGAGCCCTGGTCTGGGACGATCCCACATGCCATGAAGCAACTAGGCCCATGAGCCACAACTACTGAGCCTGCGCACCTGGAGCCTGTGCCCCGCAACAAGAGAGGCCGCGATAGTGAGAGGCCCACACACCGCAATGAAGAGTGGCCCCCGCTTGCCACAACTAGAGAAAGCCCTCGCACAGAAACAAAGACCCAACACAGCCAAAAATAAAAATTAATTAATTAATTAAAAAAAAGAAGAGTAGAGGCTTCTTCCTTCAACTCTACCATGTTGTTATCCATTGATACCTCATTTCTTTTTCTTGTGTGATTGCTGTGACTAGGACTTCCAATTCTGTGTTAAATAGAAGTTGCAAGACTGGCATCCTTGTATGATTCCTGAATTTAGAGGAAAGGCTTTCAGCTTTTCACCACTGAGTATGATGTTAGATGTGGATTCGTCATAAATGGCCTTTATTATGTTGAGATATGTTCCCTCAATACCCACTTTGCTAAGTGTTTTTTATCATGACTGGATGTTGAATTTTGTCAAATGTTTTTTTCTGTCTATTGAGATGATTGTGTGATTTTTATTCTTCCTTTTCTTAATGTGGTTTATCACATTGATTGATTTGTGAATGCTGAACCATCCTTGTGACTGTAGAATAAATCCAACTTGATCATGGTGTATGACCCTTTTTATATATTGTTGGATTTGGTTTGCTAATATTTTGTTGAGGATTTTTGCATCTATATTTGTCAGAGATATTGGCCTCTACCTTCCCTTTTTTGTAGTGTCTTTGCTTGATTTTGGTATCAGGGTAATGGTGGCCCTGTAGAATGAGTTTGGGAATGTTCTGTCCTCTTCATTTTTTGGAACAGTTTGAGAAAGATAGGTATTATGTCTTCTTCATATTTTTGGTAGAATTCCCCTGTAAAGCTGTTCAGTCTTGGGCTTTTTTTTTCTTTCTTTCTGGGAGACATTTAATTGCAAATTCAATTTCACTGCTAGTGATTCAGTTCAAATTGCCTGTTTCTTCTTGATTCTGTCTTGGAAGGTCGTATGTTTCTAGAAATTTGTCCATTACTTTTAGGTTGTCCAATTTGTTGGCATGTAACTGTTTGCAACATTCTCTTATGATATTTTGTATCTCTGCGGTATCAGTTGTTCTTTCTCTTCTTTCTTTTATTTTGTTTATTTGGGTTTTCTATATTTTCTTCCTGGTGAGCGTGGCTAGTGGTTTATCTTTTTTTTTTTTTAATCTTTTCAAAAAATAGCTCTTTGTTTCCTTGATCTTTTCTGTTATTTTTTCTATCTCTGTTTTATTTATTTCCTCTCTGAACTTTATTATTTCCTTCCTTCTCCTGGACTTTGGGCTTCTTCTTATTCTAATTCTTTTAGGTGGTAGATTAGGTTGTTTACTTGAGATTTTTCTTCTTTCTTGAGGAAGACTTGTATCACTATAAACTTCCCTCTTAGAACTGCTTTTGCTGCATCTCATAGATTTTGGATTGTATTGTTTCCATTTTCATTTGTTTCAAAGTATTTTCTGATTTACTCTTTGATTTCTTCATTGACCAATTGCTTTTTTAGTAGCATGTTGTTTAGTCTCCACATGTTTGTGTTTTTCCCATTTTTCTTTCTGTAATTGATTTTTAGTTTTATACCATGTGGTTGGAAAAATGCTTGATATAAATTCTGTCCTCTAAAATTTGTTGAGGCTTGTTTTGTGCCCTAGCATGTGATCTATCCTATAATACACAGAACACAACAAAGAATTATCCACTTCAAAATACCATTAGTGCTAAGTTGAGGAATCCTGCTATAATGAATATGGATTAATAGCAATGGAAACACTTCTCAGGCTCCTATTATATGTCAGGCATGTTCCTAATAAACTTTGGGTGACTTAACTAATTTAATCCACAAAACAGCCCTATGAGATAGCTCTTTTGCTAGCCTCATTTTATAGATATACATAGGGATAAGTATACAAAAATATGCAAGGATCATAGAGGTTATATGATTGTCTATAGCCTTAAAATTAAGAAGTTTAACAGCGAGATTTAAACTAAGTCTGACTTAAGGGGCCCGTTCTTTTAACCATTTTGCTACAATATGTCTTTACAGATGTGAAATCCGTAAGCATGGCCAGTGCTAAAGCTATGATACACTATTTCACTAATGCAATTCCAGAGGCTCTAGGAAAGTGCTAGTAAAGGCAAGTGATCATGCTCCAGATGTTCCATTTTTAGAACTGTGCATAGACACCAGGAGATGATGAAGAAAGTACAAAAGGGGCACCCATTTTTCTGCATTGGGGGTTAAGAATTCTCACTGTGAAATTATAAACTGAGTAGAACATTGTGTCTCCAAGGATCTATGATACAGGAGGGAAACACAAACTCAGTAATTTCTACCCTCAGTGGGCTCATTTAACTTGAAAGGAAATCATAGGGAGAGAATAATTTTCTGTGCTTCCAATCAATTTTCCCAGAACTATAGGGCATGGAATAGAATCTCATTTGAATCAACTGATTGTTTTGCAGCTCATATAAGGTTGCTTTCCTCCTTGCAAGTGAAGAGGACCTTCTGGGTAAATTCTCAAATAGAAATTATGGCTTGTTCCCCAGCATACCTCTTTTAGCAAGTCAAAGACTGAGGACCGTGCTGGTGGATATTGCCTCCTTCATTGTCAGACACTTTGACCCTCTCAGGACTGTTAAGGCAGAAGGAGCCTTAAGGTTCAATGGCAGTGACACACTCAGGAAAAAGAAGGTGAGGGTTGAATCAACCCCCTCTTTTCTTTCCAGACCCAAAACTACATAAATCAATGGTTGTGGGGAACACTCCCTGTTTAATTGCTCTTTTCAGCCCTGATCCTTAACGGACACAGGGGAGAAGGGAGAAGATGACATGCAGAGACACTGGGAGTCTACCACCATGTTTTCTGAACAGGGACAAACAACAGTAGTAAGGGTAGAAAGGAGAAAATGAGGAATCATCAGGAATAATCATAAGTCTTGCTTTTTGGATATCTTAGTGTATGTCTTTATAAAAGTGAGATTATAAACAAGCAGATCCAGCTCTCCCTTGGAAAACAAAGAGGAAAAGTCCATGGTTAATGTCAGTTTCTACCCCTGTTCCTGCAGATCACAATTGTGCAATGAATGGCTATGGAAAATGCCTACTCTGTGACTGAGTTTATCCTTATGGGATTCGCAGACCAACCTGAACTCCAACTGCTCTTGTTTTTCCTGTTTCTGGTGAACTACATGGTCACTGTGATAGGCAGTTTGCGCTTGATGAATCTAATTTGTCTACATTCACACCTTCACACCCCCATGTGTTTTTTCCTCTTTAATCTGTCCTTTATTGATCTCTGTTACTCATATGTCTTTACCCCAAAATGCTAATGAGATTTATTTCAGAGAAGAACATCATCTCCTTTACAGGATGCATGTCTCAGCTATTTTTCTTCTGCTTTTTTGTCAACTCTGAGTGCTGTGTGTAGATAGCCATGGCCTGTGATCACTATGTGTCCATCTGTAAGCCATTGCTGTACACAGTCACCATGTCCCCTCAGGTCTGTTCTCTGCTTATGTCTGGTTCATATGTGATGGGATTTGCTGGTGCTGTGGTCCACACAGGGTGTATGATCAGGCTGATCTTTTGTGATTCCAACATCATCAACCATTACCTGTGTGACATTTTCCACCTCCTCCAGCTCTCCTGCAGCAGCACCTATGCCAATGAGCTTGTGGTTTCTGTTGTTGTGGGTACAGTTGTCATGGTATCTAGCTTCATTATCTCTGTTTCTTATACCTTGATTCTTTTCAATATCCTTCACATACCATCATATAAAGGTTGCTCCAAAGCCTTCAGCACCGTGGCTCCCACATAATAACAGTTGGTCTATTCTATAGATTTGGGCTGCTCATTTATGTCAAGCCATCATTTGCTGGGTCTGCGAGTCAGGGGAAATTTTTCTCAGTGTTTTATGCAGATATAGTACCCATGTTGAACCCTCTCATTTATAGCCTCGGGAACAGGATATCAAAATTTCTCTGAAGAAAACCCTGAAGAGAATTACAAACTGAGCTGAACCATTTATACCTCTATTTTTGTGTCTTTTCCTTCTCGTCCTTCTCCACTTGTCTTCTTCCTACTATTCTTTTTCTTTTTCTTTCATTTGTTTTTCTAAATTCTTCTTGGCAGGATTTCTTCTCTAATTTCTTTTCTTTTCTTTTCTTGCCACATGATGTAACCCCATGGGCCTATTCTTGGACTAGAGGGTCATTCTCAGCCCTTAGTAACCCTATACCAGTTGGAGAAAATGGGCCAATAACCTTTCCCATCTAAGGATAACATTACTTAGTTCTTTTCTTGTGTCTTTCCCATCCAAGGTAAGCCATGGAGGGGTATGCTGTCTAACCAATTTTTTTCTTTCTTGGTTTCATTACACAGCACCCTTTCCTGTTTCAATGATTTATTACTTACAATTTCATAAAACAGAGAAGGAATGACAAAAATTGTGGGTATGGTAAACTTGTAAATATTTCCAGAATTTTTCAGAGTTCTTTTATTAATCACTCTTATTCTAGATTTTCAGTATGCATATATATAGCAATTGAATACTTTGTTGAACTAAGCTTCGTTATTCTTGAGAATGCTTGAGAATGTATCAGCTACACTATTCTGCTCACCTTTCACAATCTACACCAATAACAAATGCCTCTGTTTATGGTATTGGTCAACTGATATTTTGTCAGAAATGTAACTGAAATTGTTATCAACTTGTCTACATATCTCTGGATTGTGATTGTGATTAAAAATTAACCAATAGTATTTTTGGCTACAGAAGAGATTGTCACATGTAATGTCAGGATTCTTTCTTTAACTGCAAAACAGGGGTTCCCCTTTGCAAAGGAAGATTTATTTCCTGCTTTCAAAACACAAATAAAAATATATGGCAAAACCTTGTCCTACTGGGATTTACGCTTTCAACATGGTACTTTGACTCCTCCCTTTTGTCTCTCAGAAGGAAAATCTGTACTCCATAATATGCGCCATATTTTACAAATCCTATTAAAAGATAAGTCTCATCATCCTGTTTTATAGATAAGGAAATAGTTATGTGACTTGATCAAGATCGCACAGTTAATGATGCAGAGCCCAGTTTTTGAATCCACTGTTCATCTCACAAAGAAATGGAATGAAAGAAAGAATTGTAAAGGGACAGAGAGAGCTCCTAGAGCATGGTTTCTGAATGAGCTTGAAAGGGGGAGTTTTCCTCAGCCATGATAGCTGTGGCAGAGGGATGTTCTACAAGGCTCTGGTACCTAACTAGAAAAATGTACCTGCTTTTGTGCCAATACCATACTGTCCTGATTACTGTAGCTTTGTAGTATAGTCTAAAGTCAGGGAGCCTGATTCCCCCAGCTCCGTTTTTCTTTCTAAAGATTGCTTTGGCTATTCGGGGTCTTCTGTGTTTCCACACAAATTGTGAAATTTTTTGTTCTAGTTCTGTGAAAAATGCCAGTGGTAGTTGGGATAGGGGTTGCATTGAATCTGTAGATTGCTTTGGTCATATAGTCATTTTCACAATGTTCATTCTTCAAATCCAAGAACATGGTATATCTCTCCACCTATTTGTATCATCTTTCATTGCTTTCATCAGTGTCTTATAATTTTCTGCATACAGGTCTTTTGTCTCCTTAGGTAGATTTATTCCTAGATATTTTATTCTCTTTGTTGCAATAGTAAATGGGAGTGTCCTCTTGATTTCACTTCCAGATTTTTCATCATTAGTGTATAGGAATGCAAGAGATTTCTGTGCATTAATTTTGTATCCTGCTACTTTACCAAATTCATTGATTAGCTCTAGAAGTTTTTTGGTAGCATCTTTAGGATTCTCTATGTATAGTATCATGTCATCTGCAAACAGTGACACCTTTACTTCTTTTCCAATTTGAATTCCTTTTATTTCTGTTTCTTCCCTGATTGCTGTGGCTAAAACTTCCAAAACAATGTTGAATAATAGTGGTGAGAGTGGGCAACCTTGTCTTGTTCCTGATCTTAGTGGAAATGGTTTCAGTTTTTCACCATTGAGGACGATGTTGGCTGTGAGTTTCTCGTATATGGCCTTTATTATGTTGAGGAAAGTTCCCTCTATGCCTACTTTCTGGAGGGTTACCATAAATGGGTGTTGAATTTTCTCAAAGGCTTTCTCTGTATCTATTGAGATGATCATATGGTTTTTCTCCTTCAATTTGTTAATATGGTGTATCACACTGATTGATTTGCGTATATTGAAGAATCCTTGCATTTCTGGGATAAACCCCACTTAATCATGGTGTAGGATCCTTTTAATGTGCTGTTGGATTCTGTTTGCTAGTATTTTGTTGAGGATTTTTGAATCTATGTTCATCAGTGATATGGGCCTGTAGTTTTTTCTTTGTGAATACTTTGTCTGGTTTTGGTATCAGGGTGATGGTGGCCTCGTAGAATGAGTTTGGGAGTGTTCCTCCCTCTGCTATATTTTGGAAGAGTTTGAGAAGGATAGATGTTAGCTCTTCTCTAAATGTTTGATAGAATTCACATGTGAAGCCATCTAGTCCTGGGCTTCTGTTTGTTGGAAGATATATAATCACAGTTTCAATTTCCTTGCTTGTGATTGGTCTGTTCATATTTTCTATTTCTTCCTGGTTCAGTCTTGGAAGGTTGTGCATTTCTAAGAATTTGTCCATTTCTTCCAGGTTGTCCATTTTATTGGTGTATAGTTGCTTGTAGTAATCTCTCATGATCCTTTGTATTCCTGCACTGTCAGTTGTTACTTCTCCTTTTTCATTCCTAATTCTACTGATTTGAGTTTTCTCCCTCTTTTTCTTGATCAGTCTGGCTAATGGTTTATCAATTTTGTTTATCTTCTCAAAGAACCAGCTTTTAGTTTTATTGATCTTTGCTATCATTTCCTTCATTTCTTTTTCATTTATTTCTGATCTGATCTTTATGACTTCTTCCCTCCAGCTAACTTTGGGGGTTTTTTTGTTCTTCTTTCTCTAATTGCTTTAGGTGTAAGGTTAAGTGTGTATTTGAGATGTTTCTTGTTTCTTAAGGTAGAATTGTATTGCTATAAACTTCCCTCTTAGAACTGCTTTTGCTGCATCCCATAAGTTTAGGGACATCGTGTTTTCATTGTCATTTGTTTCTAGGTATTTTTTGATTTCCTCAGTGATCTCTTGGTTATTAAGTAGTGTATTGTTTAGCTTCCATGTGTTTGTACTTTTTACAGATATTTTTCCTGTAATTGATATCTAGTCTCATAGCATTGTGGTCAGAAAAGATACTTGAAACTATTTCAATATTCTTAAATTTACCAAGGCTTGATTTGTGACCCAAGATATGATCTATCGTGGAGAATGTTCCATGAGCACTTGAGAAGAATGTGTATTCTGTTGTTTTTGGATGGAATGTCCTATAAATATCAATTAAGTCCATCTTGTTTAATGTATTATTTAAAGCTTGGTTTCCTTTTTTCATTTTCGATGATCTGACCATTGGTGAAAGTGGGGTGTTAAAAGTCCCCTACTATGATTTTGTTACTGTCAATTTCCCCTTTTGTGGCTGTTAATATTTGCCTTATGTATTGAAGTGGTCCTATGTTGGGTGCATATATATTTACAATTGTTATATCTTTTTTTTGGATCGTTATATCTTCTATTTTCACTCTGCATGACAGTCTCTAGATCCATCCACATCTCAACAAATCAGCCAATTTCATTCCTTTTTATGGCTGAGTAATATTCCATTGTATATATGTACCACATCATCTTTATCCATTCATCTGTCAATGGGCATTTAGGTTGCTTCCATGACCTGGCTATAGTTAACAGTGCTGCAATGAACATTGGTGTGTATGTGTCTTTTTGAATTATGGTTTTCTCTGGGTATATGCCCAGAAGTGGGATTGCTGGATCATATGATAATTCTATTTGTAGTTTTTTAAGGAACCTCCATATTGTTCTCCATACTGGCTCTATCAATTTACATTCCCACCAACAGTGCAAGGGGGTTCCCTTTTCTCCACACCCTCTCCAGCATTTATTATTGGTGGATTTTCTGATGATGCCCATTCTAACTGGAGTGAGGTGATACCTCATTGTAGTTTTGATTTGCATTTCTCTAATAATTAGTGATGTTAGAAGCTTTTCATGTGCTCCATGGCCATCTGTATGCCTTCTTTGGAGAAATGTCTATTTAGGTCTTCTGTCCATTTTTGGATTGGGCTGTTTGTTTCTTTAATATTGAGCTGCATGAGTTGTTTATATATTTTGGAGATTAATCCTTTGTCTGTTGCTTCATTTGCAAATATTTTCTCCCATTCTGAGCATTGTCTTTTGGTCTTGTTTATGGTTTCCTTTGCTGTGCAAAGGCTTTTAAGTTTCATTAGGTCCCATTTGTTTATTTTTCTTTTTATTTCCATTACTCTAGGTGGTGGATCAAAAAGGATCTTCCTCTAATTTATGTCAAAGAGTATTCTTCCTATGTTTTCCTCTAAGAGTTTTATAGTGTCCAGTCTTACATTTAAGTCTCTAATCCATTTTGAGTTTATTTTTGTGTATGGTGTTAGGGAGTGTTCTAATTTCATTCTTTTACATGTAGCTGTCCAGTTTCCCCAGCACTTTCTTTTCTACATTGTATATACTTGCCTCCTTTATCAAAGGTAAGGTGACCATATGTGCGTAGGTTTACCTCTGGGCTTTCTATCTTGTTCCATTGATCTATGTTTCTGTTTTTGTGCCAGTTCCATATTGTCTTGATTACTGTAGCTTTATATTACAGTCTGAAGTTAGAGAGTCTGATTCCTCCAGCTCCGTTTTTTCCCCACAAGACTGCTTTGGCTATTCAGGGTCTTTTGTGTCTCCATACAAATTTTAAGATGTTTTGTTCTAGTTCCATAAAAAATGCCATTGGTAATTTGATACAGATTGCATTGAATGTGTAGATTGCTTTGGGTAGTATAGTCATTTTCACAATATTGATTCTTCCAATCCAAGAACATGGTATATCTCTCCATCTGTTGGTATCATCTATAATTTCTTTCATCAGTGTCTTATAGTTTTCTGCATACAGATCTTTTGTCTCCCTAGGTAGGTTTATTCCTAGGAATTTTATTCTTTTCATTGCAGTGGTAAATGGGAGTGTTTCCTTAATTTCTCTTTCAGATTTTTCATCATTAGTGTATAGGAATGCAAGAGATTTCTGTGCATTAATTTTGGATCCTGCAACTTTACCAAATTCATTGATTAGCTCTGGTAGTTTTCTGGTGGCAGCTTTAGCATTCTCTATGTATAGTATCATGTCATTTGCAAACAGTGACAGCTTTTACTTCTTCTTTTCCCATTTGTATTCCTTTTTTTTTTTTTTTTTTTTTGCAGTACGGGGGCCTCTCACCTCTGTGGCTTCTCCCGTTGTGGAGCACAGGCTCCGGAAGCGCAGACCCAGTGGCCATGGCTCACGGGCCCAGCTGCTCTGCAGCATATGGGATCCTCCCATACCAGGGCACGAACACGTGTCCCCTGCATCGGCAGGCGGACTCTCAACCACTGCGCCACTAGGGAAGCCCCTGTATTCCTTTTATTTCTTTTTCTTCTCTGATTGCCGTGGCTAGGACTTCCAAAACTATGTTGAATAATAGTGGTGAGAGTGGACATACTTGTCTTGTCCTGATCTTAGAGGAAATGCTTTCAGTTTTTAACCATTGAGAATGATGTTTGCTGTGGGTTTGTCATATATGGCCTTTATTATATTGAGGTAGTTTCCCTCTATGCCCACTCTGGAGAGTTTTTATCATAAATGGGTTTTGAATTTTGTCAAAAGCTTTTTCTGCATCTATTGAGATGATCATATGGTTTTTATTCTTCAATTTGTTAATATGGTGTATCACATTGACTGATTTATGTATATTGAAGAATCCTTGCATCCCTGGGATAAATCCCACTTGGTTATGGTGTATGATCCTTTTAATGTGTTGTTGGATTCTGTTGGGTAGTATTTTGTTGAGGATTTTTGCGTCTATATTCATCAGTGATATTGGTCTGTAATTTTTTTTTTGTAGTATCTTTGTCTGGTTTTGGTATCAGGTTGATGGTGGCCACATAGAATGTGTTTGGGAGTGTTCCTTCCTCTGCAATTTTTTGGAAGAGTTTGAGAAGGATGGGTGTTAGCTCTTCTCTAAATGTTTGATAGAATTCACCTGTGAAGCCATTTGGCCTGGACTTTTGTTTGTTGGAAGATTTTTAATCACAGTTTCAATTTCATTGCTTGTGATTGGTCTGTTCATATTTTCTGTTTCTTCCTGGTTCAGTATTGGATGGTTATACCTTTCAAAGAATTTGTCCATTTCTTCCAGGTTGTCCATTTTATTGGCATAGAGTTGCTTGTAGTAGTCTCTTAGAATGCTTTGTATTTCTGCGGTGTCTCTTGTAACTTCTCCTTTTTCATTTCTAATTTTATTGATTTGAGTCCTCTCCCTCTTTTTCCTGATGAGTCTGGCTAATGGTTTATCAATTTTGTTTATCTTCTAAAAGAACCAGCTTTTTTTTTTTTTTTTCCTTTTCTGCTGTACACGGGCCTCTCACTGCCGTGGCCTCTCCTGCCGCGGAGCACAGGCTCCGGACGTGCAGGCCCAGTGGCCATGGCTCACGGGCCCAGCCGCTGCACGGCACGTGGGATCCTCCCGGACCGGGGCACGAACCAGCGTCCCCCGCATCGGCAGGCAGACTCCCAACCACTGCGCCACCAGGGAAGCCCAAGAACCAGCTTTTAGTTTTGTTGATCTTTGCTATTGTTTTCTTTGTTTCTATTTCATTTATTTCTGCTCTGATCTTTATGATTTCTTTCCTTCTGCTAAATTTGGGTTTTGTTTGTTCTTCTTTCTCTAGTTCCTTTTGGTGTAAGGTTAGATTGTTTAAGATTTTTCTTGTTTCTTGTGGTAGGCTTGTATAGCTATAAACTTCCCGCTTAGAACTACTTTTGCTGAATCCCATAGGTTTTGGATCATCGTGTTTTCATTGTCATTTGTCTCTAGGTATTTTTTTTTATTTCCTCTTTGATTTCTTCAGTGATCTCTTGATTACTTAGTAACGTATTGTTTAGCCTCCATGTGTTTGTGGTTTTTTTTACATTGTTTTCCCTGTACTTGATTTCTAATCTCATAGTGTTGTGGTCAGAAAAGATGCTAGATATTTCAATTTTCTTAAATTTACTGAGGCTTGATTTGTGACCCAAGACGTGATCTATCCTTGAGAATGTTCCGCGTGCACTTGAGAAGAAAGTGTAATCTGCTGTTTTTGGATGGAATGTCCTATAAATATCAATGAAATCTATCTGGTCTATTGTGTCATTTAAAGCTTGTTTTTCTTTATTAATTTTCATTTTGGATGATCTGTCCATTGGTGTAAGTGAGGTGTTAATGTCCCCTATTATTATTGTGTTACTGTCGATTTCCTTTTAGATCTGTTAGCAATTGCCTTATGTATTGAGGTGCTCCTATGTTGGGTGCATATATATTTATAATTGTTATATCTTCTTCTTGGATTGATCCCCTGATCCTTATGTAGTGTCCTTCCTTGTCTCTTGTAACATTCTTTATTTTAAAGTCTATTTTATCTGATATGAGTATTGCTGTGCCAGGTTTCTTTTGATTTCCATTTGCATAGAATATCTTTTTCCATCTCCTCACTTTCCATCTGAATGTGTCCCTAGGTCTGAAGTGGGTCTCTTGTAGACATTATATATGGGTATGTTTTTGTATCCATTCAGCAAGCCTCTGTCTCTTGGTGGAGCATTTAATCCATTCACGTTTAGGGTTATTATCGATATGTATGTTCCTTTTACCATTTTCTTAATTGTTTTCCATTTGTTTTTGGAGGTCCTTTTCTTCTCTTGTGTTTCCCACTTAGAGAAGATCCTTTAACCATTTGTTGTAGAGCTGGTTTGGTGGTGCTGAATTCTCTTAGCTGTTGCTTGTCTGTAAAGCTTTTGATTTCTCCATCGAATCTGAATGAGGTCCTTGCTGGGTAGAGTAATCTTGATTGTAGGTTCTTCCCTTTCATCATTTTAAGTATATCATGCCACTCCCTTCTGGCTTACAGACCTTCTGCTGAAAAATCAGCTGTTAACCTTATGGGGGTTCCCTTGTATGTTATTTGTCATGTTTCCCTTGCTGCTTTTAATATTTTTACTTTGTATTTAATTTTTGAGAGTTTGATTAATATGTGTCATGGTGTGTTTCTCCTTGGATTTATCCTGTATGGGACTCTCTGGTCTTCCTGGACTTGATTAACTATTTCCTTTCTCATATTAGGGACGTTTTTGACTATAATCTCTTCAAATATTTTCTCAGTCCCTTTCTTTTTCTCTTCTTTTTCTGGGACCCCTATAATTCGAATGTTGGTGCATTTAATGTTGTCCCAGATATCTCTGAGACTGTCCTCAATTCTTTTCATTCTTTTTTCTTTATTGTGCTCTTCAGTAGTTATTTCCACTACTTTATCTTCCAGGTCACTTATCCGTTCTTCTGCCTCAGTTATTCTGCTATTGATCCCTTCTAGAGAATTTTTAATTTCATTTATTGTTTTGTTCACCACTGTTTGTTTGCTCTTTAGTTCTTCTAGGTCCTTGTTACACGTTTCTTGTATATTCTCCATTCTATTTACAAGGTTTTGGATCATCTTTACTATCATTATTCTGAATTCTTTTTCAGTTAGAATGCCTATTTCCTCTTCATTTCTTAGGTCTGGTGGGTGTTTGCCTTTGTTATTCATCTGCTGTGTGTTTCTCTGTCTTCTCATTTTGCTTACCTTACTGTGTTTGGGGTCTCCTTTTCGCAGGCTGCAGGTTTGTAGTTCCCGTTGTTTTTGCTCTCTGCTCCCAGTGGCTAAGGTTGGTTCAGTGGGTTGTGTAGGCTTCCTGGTGGAGGGGACTAGTGCCTGTATTCTGGTGGATGAGGCTGGATCTTGTCTTTCTGGTGGGCAGGTCCACGTCTGGTGGTGTGTTTTGGGGTGTCTGTGACTTTATTATGATTTTAGGCGGCCTGTCTGCTAATGGATGGGGTTGTGTTCCTGTCTTGCTAGTTGTTTGGCATAGGGTGTCCAGCACTGTAGCTTGCTGGTCGTCGAGTGCAGCTGGGTCTTGGTGTTGAGATGGAGATCTCTGGGAGATTCTTGCCATTTGATATTATGTGGAGTTGGGAGGTCTCTTGTGGACCAGTGTCCTGAACTTGGCTCTCCCACCTCAGAGGCACATCCCTGATGCCTGGCTGGAGCACCAACAGCCTGCCATCCACATGGCTCAGATTAAAAGGGAGAAAAAAAAGAAAGAAAGAAGAAGATACAATAAAGTAAAATAAAATTAAGTTATTAAAATAAAAAAGAATTATTAAGAAAAATTTTAATTAAAAAAACAAGAAAGAGAGCAATCAAAGCAAAAAACAAATCCACCAATGATAACAAGTGCTAAAAACGGTACTAAAAATAAATAAATAAAAGACAGAGAGAACCCTAGGACAAATGGTAAAAGCAAAACTACACAGACAAAATCACACACAGAATCATACATATACACACTCACAAAAAGAGAAAAGGGGGAAAATATATATATATACATTTATATATATATTAAATGTAATAAATTTATTATATATTTAATATTATATATATTAAATATATTAAATATATTATATATATATATATATATATATATATATATATATATATATATATGTATATATATTGCTCCCAAAGTCCGCCTCCTCAATTGGGGAAGATACATTTTCTATTCAGGTATTCCACAGATGCAGTGTCCATCAAGTTGTTTGTGGAGATTTAATCCACTGCTCCTGAGGTTGCTGGGAGAAATTTCCATTTCTCTTCTTTGTTCGCACAGCTCCCGGGTCTCAGCTTTGGATTTGGCCCTGCCTCTGCGTGTAGGTCGCCTGAGGGCATCTGTTCTTTGCTCAGACAGGACAAAGGAGCAGCTGACTTGGGGACTCTGGCTCACTCAGGCAGGGGGGAGGGAGGGGTACGGAATGCGGGGCGAGCCTGCAGCAGCAGAGGCCAGCGTGACGTTGCACCAGCATGAGGCATGCCGTGTGTTCTTCCCAGAAAGTTGTCCCTGGATCACGGGACCCTGGCAGTGGTGGGCTGAACAGGCTCTCAGGAGGGGAGGTGTGGATAGTGACGTGTGCTTGCACACAGGCTTCTTGGTGTCTGTAGCAGCAGCCTTAGCATCTCATGCCCGTCTCTGGGGCTCCTTTAAGCAGCACTCTTAATCCCCTCTCCTCGCGCACCAGGAAACAAAAAGGCAAGAAAAAGTCTCTTGCCTCTTCGGCACCTCCAGACTTTTTCCCAGACTCCCTCCCAGCTAGCTGTGGTGCGCTAGCCCCTTCAGGCTGTGTTCACGCAGCCAACCCCAGTCCTCTCCCTGGGATCCGACCTCCGAAGTCCAAGCCTCAGCTCCCAGCCCCCACCCGTCCCGGCAGTCGAGCAGACCATCCTCTCAGGCTGGTGAGTGCTGGTCGGCACTGATCCTCTGTGCGGGAATCTCTCCGCTTTGACCTCTGCACCCCTGTTGCTGCGCTCTCTTCCGTGGCTCTGAAGCTTCCCCGCTCCGCCAACCCCTGTCTACGCCCGCGAAGGGCCTTCCTAGTGTGTGGAAACCTTTCCTCTTTCACAGCTCCCTCCCACTGGTGCAGGTACAGTCCCTATTCTTTTGTCTCTGCTTTTTCTTTTTTCTTTTGTCCTAGCCAGGTATGTGGGGAGTTTCTTGTCTTTTGGGAGGTCTGAGGTCTTCTGCCAGCGTTCAGTAAGTGTTCTGTAGTTGTTCCACATGTAGATGTATTTCTGATGTATTTGTGGGGAGGAAGGTGATCTCCACATCTTACTCTTCCACCATCTTGAAGCTCTTCCTATCACTCACTTCTTTTAGAACAAGTTCCCACAGGTCAACAGCCCGCAGACACATGGCTGACAGGAGCGTCCTACATCACAACCCACCTTTCTGCCTCAAGCCAGACCATCTCTCTCATTTCATTCGTTTAATATTATCTTTCTCAAAGGAAAAGTCTTTAATTTTGATAACATTCAGCTTATTTTAAATTTTATGGACCATTTCTTTTCTCTCATATTTTAGGAGAGTGAAAAATAATTACCCAATTTTTCTTCCACATTAATTAATTATATAATATCTTTGCAGTTTTAACAATAAGATATATGTATATCTCAAGGATCTTAATTTGATTTTTAAAAATGTTCTTAAAGCCTTCTTGGGATATTCCAGACAACTTTTTTCCTTTTAATTTAATTCAAATATTGTATAAGACAAAAGTCCCCATCAGAGGGAGCTGTTTACTAAGATTCTCACTGAAGCTATTTCCAATTGACAATAATTCCCTTCACTGATAGAGACCTACTTAGACCACATAACACTGTGGCCTAATTAATTCATATGGAAAATTAATATAGATTAATTTTTCACACTGTTCTAGTACTGATATGGAAGAAAATTATTATTTTAGGACAGTTAAACTATAAGAAGGCTGTCTCCTAATGACCCAGTGTTCCTTTTCTCCTTTAACAAGAGTTATGTTCTAGACTGTTTAGAGAACTTATGAACTAGCAAATCTCAGACGGAACACTTTTGCTTAAGTGAGTAATTGATAGGACAGTTAATAACCAAAATAAGGTAAAGTCCAGATTCCTGCACTTCTTTTTAAATAATAAATGTACTGTCCCATTGCGGGATTTGCTGGGAGATATTTCTGAGTGCTATTGTCCAGAAATGCAACTGTTCATTGCCTTTGCACCCAGCTTCAGTATGTCTGGCTTCATGCATGAACTGAGTGAAAGGCCCTCTTAACAAATTTCAGAATTTCTTACAAATTCTCTACATAAATTGTTTTGACAGAGAAATTAAAATCTTTACAGACAAGCAAAAGTTAAGAGAATTCAGCACCACCAAACCAGCTTTACAACAAATGCTAAAGAAACTCCTCTAGGCAGGATACACAAGAGAAGGAAAAGGCCTAAAATAACAAACCCAAAACAATTAAGAAAATGGTAATGGGAACATACATACTGATAATTACCTTAAATGTAAATGGATTAAATGCTCCAACCAAAAGACATAGACTGGCTGAATGGATACAAAAGAAAGACCCATGTATATACTGTCTACAGAGACCCACTTCAGACCTAGGGACACATACAGACTGAAAGTGAGGAGATGGAAAAAGATATTCCATGCAAATGGAAATCAAAAGAAAGCTGGAGTACCAATTCTCATATCAGACAATATAGACTTTAAAATGAAGTCTATTATAAGAGACAAAGAAGGGCACTACATAATGGTCAAGGGATCAATCCAAGAAGATATAACAGTTGTAAATATTTATGCACCCAACATAGGAGCACCTCAATACATAAGGCAAATGCGAACAGCCATAAAAGGGGAAATTGACAGTAACATAGTAATACTAGGAGATTTTAACACCCCACTTTCACCAATGGACAGATCATCCAAAATGAAAATTAATAAGGAAACACAAGCTTTAAATGACAAATTAAGAAAGGTGGACTTAATTGATAATTATAGGACACTCCATCCAAAAACAACAGAATACACTTTCTTCTCAAGTGCTTATGGAACATTCTCCAGGATACATCATATCACAGGTCACAAATCAAGCCTTGGGAAATTTAAGAAAACTGAAATCATATCAAATATCTTTTCCGACCATAACAGTATGAGACTAGATATCAATTACAGGAAAAAACCTAAAAAATACAAACACATGGAGGCTAAACAATGCACTAATAAATAACCAAGAGA
Source organism: Hyperoodon ampullatus (assembly GCF_949752795.1). NCBI lineage: Eukaryota > Metazoa > Chordata > Mammalia > Artiodactyla > Ziphiidae > Hyperoodon > Hyperoodon ampullatus. The sequence continues at coordinate 90,894,493 of NC_136920.1, forward strand.
TCACTGAAGAAATCAAAGAGGAAATCAAAAAATACCTAGAAACAAATGACAATGAAAACATGATGACCCAAAACCTATGGGATGCAGCAAAAGAAGTTCTAAGAGGGAAGTTTACAGCAATACAACCCTACCTCAAGAAACAAGAAAAATCTCAAATAAACAACCTAACCTTACTCCTAAAGCAACTAAGAAAGAAGAACAAAAAAACCCCCAAAGTTAGCAGAAGGAAAGAAAGCATTGAGATCAGATCAGAAATAAATGAAAAAGAAATGAAGGAAACGATAGCAGAGATCAATAAATCAAAAAGCTGGTTCTTTGAGAACACAGACAAAATTGATAAACCATTAGCCAGACTCATCAGGAAAAAGAGGGAGAGGACTCAAATCAATAAAATTAGAAATGAAAAAGGAGAAATTACAAGAGACACTGCAGAAATACAAAGCATCCTAAGAGACTACTACAAGCAACTCTATGCCAATAAAATGGACAACCTGGAAGAAATGGACAAATTCTTTGAAATGCATAACCTTCCAAGACTGAACCAAGAAGAAACAGAAAATATGAACAGACCAATCACAAGCAATGAAATTGAAACTGTGACTAAAGATCTTCAAACAAACAAAAGCCCAGGACCAGATGGCTTCACAGGTGAATTCTATCAAATATTTAGAGAAGTGCTAAAACCTATCCTTCTCAAACTCTTCCAAAATATAGCAGAGGGAGGAACATTCCCTAAGTCATTATACGAGGCAACCATCACCCAAACCAGACAAAGATGTCACAGAAAAAGAAAACTACAGGCCAATATCACTGATGAACATAGAAGTAAAAATCCTCAACAAAATACTTGCATATAGAATCCAACAGCACATTAAAAGGATCATACACCATGACTAAGTGGGGTTTATCCCAGGGATGCAAGGATTCTTCAATATATGCAAATCAATCAATGTGATACACCATATTAACAAATTGAAGGAGAAAAACCATATGATCATCTCAATAGATGCAGAGAAAACTTTCAACAAAATTCAATACCCATTTATGATAAAATCCCTCCAGAAAGTAGGCAGAGAGGGAACTTTCCTCAACATAATAAGGGACATATACGACAAACCCACAGCCAACATCGTCCTCAATGATGAAAAACTGAAACCATTTCCACTAAGATCAGGAACAAGACAAGGTGGCACACTCTCACCACTATTATTCAACATAGTTTTGGAAGTTTTAGCCACAGCAATCAGAGAAGAAAAAGAAATAAAAGGAATCCAAATGGGAAAAGAAAAAGTAAAGCTGTCACTGTTTGCAGATGACATGATACTATACATAGAGAATCCTAAAGATGCTACTCGAAAACTACTAGAGCAAATCAATGAATTTGGTAAAGTAGCAGGATACAAAATTAATGCACAGAAATCTCTGGCATTCCTATACACTAATGATGAAAAATCTGAAAGTGAAATTAAGAAAACACTCCCATTTACCATTGCAACAAAAAGAATAAAATACCTAGGAATAAACCTACCTAAGGAGACAAAACACCTGTATGCAGAAAATTATAAGACACTGATGAAAGAAACTGAAGATGATACAAATAGATGGAGAGATATACCATGTTCTTGGATTGGAAGAATCAACATTGTGAAAATGACTATACGATCCAAAGCAATCTACAGATTCAATGCAATCCCTATCCAACTACCACTGGTATTTTTCACAGAACTAGAGCAAAAAATTTCACAATTTGTATGGAAACAAAAAAGACCCTGAATAGCCAAAGCAATCTTGAGAAAGAAAAACGGAGCTGGAGGAATCAGGCTCCCTGACTTCAAAGTATACTACAAAGCTACAGTAATGAAGACAGTATGGTACTAGCACAAAAACAGAAAGATAGATTAATGGAACAGGATACAAAGTCCAGAGATAAACCCACGCACCTATGGTCACCTTATCTTTGATAAAGGAGGCAAGAATATACAATGGATAAAAGACAGCCTGTTCAATAAGTGGTGCTGGGAAAACGGGACAGCTACATGTAAAAGAATGAAATTAGAACACTCCCTAACACCATACACAAATATAAACTCAAAATGGATTAAAGACCGAAATGTGAGGACAGACACTATCAAACTCTTAGAGGAAAACATAGGCAGAACACTCTATGACATAAATCACAGCAAGATCCTTTTTGAGAAAAAGAGACATGGAAATAAAAACAAAAATGAACAAATGGGACCTAATGAAACTTAAAAGCTTTTGCACAGCAAAGGAAACCATAAACAAGATGAAAAGACAACCCTCAGAATGGGAGAAATTATTTGCAAGTGAAGTAACTGACAAATATTAATCTCCAAAATTTACAGGCAGCTCATGAAGCTCAATATCAGTAAAATAAACAACCCAATCCAAAAATGGGCAGAAGACCTAAGTAGACATTTCTCCAAAGAAGATATATAGATTGCCAACAAACACATGAAAGGATGTTTAACAACATTAATCATTAGAGAAATGCACATCAAAACTGCAGTGAGATATCATTACACACCAGTCAGAATGGCCATCATCAAAAAATCTACAAACAATAAATGCTGGATAGGGTGTGGAGAAAAGGGAACCCTCTTGCACTATTGGTGGGAATGTAAATTGATACAGCCACTATGGAGAACAGTATGGAGGTTCCTAAAAATCTAAAAATAAAACTACTATACGACCCAGCAATCCCACTACTGGGCATATACCCTGAGAAAACCATATTGCAAAAAGAGTCATGTAACAAAATGTTCATTGCAGCTCTACTTACAATAGCCAGGACATGGAAGCAGCCTAAGTGTCCATCAACAGATGAATGGATAAAGAAGATGTGGTACATATATACAATGGAATATTACTCAGCCATAAAAAGAAATGAAATTCAGTTATTTGTAGTGAGGTGGATGGACCTAGAGTCTGTCATACAGAGTGGAGTAAGTCAGAAAGAGAAAAACAAATACTGTATGTCAACACATATACATGGAATCTAAAAAAAAGGGGGGGAGTCATGAAGAACCTAGGGGCAAGATGGGAATAAAGACACAGACCTACTAGAGAATGGACTTGAGGATACGGGGAGGGGGAAGGGTAAGCTAGGACAAAGTGAGAGAGTGGCATGAACATATATACACTACCAAACGTAAAATAGATAGCTAGTGGGGAGCAGCCGAATAGCACAGGGAGATCAGCGCGGTGCTTTGTGACCACCTAGAGGGGTGGGATTAGGAGGGTGGGAGGGAGGGAGACGCAAGAGGGAAGAGATATGGGGACATATGTATATGTATAACTGATTCACTTTGTTATAAAGCAGAAACTAACACACCATTGTAAAGCAATTATACTCCAATAAAGATGTTAAACAAACAAAGGATCGAGGACCTTCAAGGTGGTGGAGGAATAAGACGTGGAGATCACCTTCCTCCCCACAAATACATCAAAAATACATCTACATGTGGAACAACTCCTACAGAACACCTACTGAACGCTGGCAGAAGACCTCAGACTTCCCAAAAGGCAAGAAACTCCTCCACGTACCTGCGTAGGTTAAAAGAAAAAAGAAAACACAGAGAGAAAAGAATAGGAATGGGACCTGCACCGGTGGGAGGGAGCTGTGAAGGAGGAAACGTTTCCACATACTAGGAAGCCCCTTCAGTGGCAGAGACAGGTGGTGTGTTGGGGGGGAAGCTTCAGAGCCATGGAGGAGAGCGTAGCAACAAGGTTGCAAAGGGCAAATCTGAGAGATTCCTGCACAGAGGATCAGCGCCGACCAGGCTTCACCAGCCTGAGAGGCTTGTCTGCTCACCCGCCAGGGCAGGTGGGGGCTGGGAGCTGAGGCTTGGGCTTCGGAGGTCAGATCCCAGAGAGAGGACTGGGGTTGGCTTTGTGAACACAGCCTAAAAGGTGCTAGTGTGCCACAGATAAATGGGAGGGAGTTCAGGGGAAAGTCTGAACTTGCCTAAAAGTCAAGAGACCTTTGTTTCAGGGTGTGCGATGAGAGGAGATTCAGAGCACCGCCTAAACGAGCTCTAGAGATGGACATGAGCCATGGCTATCAGCACGGACACCAGAAACGAGCATAAAACACTAACCCTGCTGCTGCAGCCACCAGGAATCCAGTGTGCAAGCACAGGTCACTATCCACACCTCCCCTCCCGAGAGCCTGTGCAGCCCGCCACTGCCAGGGTCCCGTGATCCAGGGACCTACCCCCGCATTCCGTACCCGTCCCATCCCCTGGCCTGAGTGAGCCAGAGCCCCCTAATCAGCCGCTCCTTTAACCCCCTCCTGTTTGGGTGAAGAACAGACGCCAGAGGGCGACCTACATGCAGAGGTGGGGCCAAATCCAAAGCTGAACACAAGATTGTGCGAACAAAGAAGAGAAAGAGAAATTTCTCCATGCAGCACCCAGAGCAGCGGATTAAATATCCACAGTCAACTTGATGTACCCGCCATCTGTGGAATACCTGAATAGACAACGAATCATCCCAAAATTTAGGCCATGGAGTTTGGGAGCAGCTTTAGACCTGGGGTTTGCTGTATGCGACTGATCAGTTTCTGATTTTTATGTTTATCTTAGTTTACTTTTTAGCATTTGTTATCATAAGAGGATTTGTTTATTAGTTAGGTTGCTCTCTTCTTTCCTTTTTTTATTACTTTTTTATTTTAATAATATTTTTTATTTTAATAACTTTATTTTATTTTATTTATTTTTTCTTTCTATCTCTTTTTTTTCCCCTTTTCTTCTGAGCCATGGGGCTCACAATGTCTTGATGCTGTGGCCGGCTGTCAGGCCTGAGCCCCAGAGGTGGGAGAGCCGAGTTCAGGACGTTGTACCACCAGAGACCTCCCGGGCTCCATGGAATATCAATCGGCGTGAGCTCTCCCAGAGATCTCCGTCTCAATGCTAAGAGCCCAGCTCCACTCAATGACCAGCAAACTCCAGTGCTGGACACCCCATGCCAAACAACTAGCAAGACTGGAACACAACCCCATCCATTAGCAGAGAGACTGCCTAAAATCATACTAAGTTCACAGACACCCTAAAGCACACCACCGGACATGGTCCTGCCCACCAGAAAGACAAGATCCAGCCCCACTGACCAGAACACAGGCACCAGTCCCCTCCACCAGGGAGCCTAACAAGCCACTGAACCAACGACACCCACTGCGGGCAGACAAGAAAAACAACGGGAACTACGAGCCTGCAGCCTGTGAAAAGGAGACCCCAAACACAGCAAGTTAAGCAAAATGAGAAGACAGAGAAATACGCAGCAGATGAAGGCACAAGGTAAAAAGCCGTCACACTAAACAAGTGAAGAGGAAAGAGGCAATGTACCTGAAAAAGAGTTTAGAGTAATGATAGTAAAGATATCCAAAATCTGGGAAATAGAATGCTGAAAATACAAGAAACGTTTAACAAGGACCTAGAAAAATTAAGAGCAAACAAACAATGATGACAACACACTAAATGAAATTAAAAATTCCCTAGAAGGAATCCATAGCAGAATAACTGAGGCAGAAGAACGGATAAGTGACCTGGAAGATAAAACAGTAGAAAGAGCTACCGCAGAGCAGAATAAAGAAAAAAGAATGAAAAGAATTGAAGACAGTCTCAGACACCTCTGGGACAACATTAAATGTACTAAAAATCCCAGAAGAAGAGAAACAGAAAGGGACTGAGAAAATATTTGAAGAGATTATAGTAGAAAACTTCCCTAACATGGGAAAGGAAATAGTCACTCAACTCCAGGAAGTGCAGAGAGTCCCGTACAGGATAAATCCAAGGAGAAACATGCCAAGACACATATTAATCAAATTATTAAAAATTAAATACAAAGAAAAAATGTTAAAAGCAGGAAGGGTAAAGAAACAAATAACATACAAGGGAATCCCCATAAGGTTAACAACTGATTTTTCAGCAGAAACACTGCAAGCCAGAAGGGAGTGGCAGGACATATTTAAAGTGATGAAAGGGAAAAACTTACAACCAAGATTACTCTACCCAGCAAGGATCTCATCCAGATTTGATGGAGAAATTAAAACCTTTACAGACAAGCAAAAGCTAAGAGAATTCAGCACCACCAAACCAGCTTTACAACAAATGCTAAAGAAACTTCTCTAGGCATGACACATAAGAAAAGGAAAAGACCTACAATAACAAACCTAAAACAGTTAAGAAAATGGTAATAGGAACAAACATATCGATAATTACCTTAAATGTAAACACATTAAATGCTCCAACCAAAAGACATAGACTGGGTGAATGGATACAAAAGCAAGACCCATGTACATGCTGTCTACAAGAGACCCACTTCAGACCTAAGGACACATACAGACTGAAAGTGAGGAGATGGAAGATATTCCATGCAAATGGAAATCAAAAGAAAGCTGGAGTAGCAATTCTCATATCAGACAAAATAGACATTAAAATAGTGTCTATGACAAGAGACAAAGAAGGACACTACATAATGGTCAAGGGATCAATCCAAGAAGAAGATGTAACAGTTGTAAATATTTATGCACCCAACATAGGAGCACCTCAATACATAAGGCAAGTGCTAACAGCCATGAAAGGGGAAATTGACAGTAACACTACAATAGTAGGGAACTTTAACACCAAGCTTTCACCAATGTACAGATCAACCAAAATGAAAATGAATAAGGAAACACAAGCTTTAAATAACAAGATGGACTTAATTGGTATTTATAGGACATTCCATCCCCAAACAACAGAATACACTTTCTTTTCAAGTGCTCATGGAACATTCTCCAGGATAGATCATATCTTGGGTCACAGATGAAGCCTTGGGAATTTTAAGATAATTAATATTGTATCAAGTATCTTTTCCAACCACAATGCTATGAGACTAGATATCAATTACAGGGAAAAAATTGTAAAAAATACAAACACATGGAGGCTAAACAATACACTACTAAATAACCAAGAGCTTAATAAAGGAATCAAAGAGGAAATCAAAAAATACCTAGAAACAAATGACAATGAAAACACGACTACCCGAAACTTATGGGATGCAACAAAAGCAGTTCTAAGAGGGAAGTTTATAGCAATACAACCCTACCTCAAGAAACAAGAAAAATCTCAAATAAAAAACCTAACCTTACACCTAAAGCAATTAGAGAAAGAAGAACAAAAAAACCCCAACGTGAGCAGAAGGAAAGAAATCATAAAGAGCAGATCAGAAATAAATGAAAAGAAATGAAGAAAACAATAGCAAAGATCAATAAAACTAAAAGCTAGTTCTTTGAGAAGATAAACAAAATTGATAAACCATTAGCCAGACTCATCAAGAAAAAAAGGGAAAAGACTCCAATCAACAGAAATAGAAATGAAAACAGAGAAGTAACAACTGACACTGCAGAAATACAATGGATCATGAGAGATTACTACAAGCAACTATATGCCAATAAAACGGACAACCTGGAAGAAATGGACAAATTCTTAGAAAAGAACAACCTTATGAGACTGAACCAGGAAGGAATAGAAAATATAAACAGACCAATCACAAGCACTGAAATTGAGACTGTGATTAAAACTCTTCCAACAAACAAAAGCCCAGGACCAGATGGCTTCACAGCCGAATTTTATCAAACATTTAGAGAAGGGCTAACACCTATCCTTCTCAAACTCTTCCAAAATATAGCAGAGGGAGGAACACTCCCAAACTCATTCTATTAGGCCACCATCACTCTAATACCAAAACCAGACAAAGATGTCACAAGAAAAGGAAACTACAGGCCAATATCACTGATGGACACAGATGCAAAAATCCTCAACAAAATACTAGCAAACAGAATCCAACAGCACATTAAAAGGATCTACACCATGATCAAGTAGGTTTATCCCAGGAATGCAAGGATTCTTCAATATACACAAATCAATCAATATGATACACCACATTAACAAACTGAAGGGTAAAAACTATATGATCATCTCAATAAATGCAGAAAAAGCTTTTGACAAAATTCAACACCCGTTTGTGATAAACACTCTCCAGAAAGTAGGCAGAGAGGGAACTTACCTCAACATAGTAAAGGCCATATATGACATACCCACAGCCAACATCATTCTCAGTGGTGAAACACTGAAACCATTTCCACTAAGATTAGGAAAAGAGAAGGTTGCCCTCTCTCACCACTACATGGATTTGGAAGTTTTAGCCATGGCAATCAGAGAAGAAAGAGAAATAAAAGAATACAAATTGGAGAAGAAGAAGTAAAACTGTCACTGTTTGCAGATGACATGATACTATATATAGGGGATCCTAAAGATGCTACCCGAAAACTACTAGAGCTAATCAATGAACTTGGTAAAGTAGCAGGATCCAAAGTTAATGCACAGAAATCTCTTGCATTCCTATACACTAATGATGAAAAATCTGAAAGAGAAATTAAGGAAACACTCCCATTTACAATTGCACCAAAAAGAATAAAATACCTAGGAATAAACCTACCTAAGGAGACAAAACACCTGTATACAGAAAACTATAAGACACTGATGAAAGAAATTAAAGATGATACCAACAGATGGAGAGATATACCATGTTCTTGGATTGGAAGAATCAACATTATGAAAATGACTATATGACCCAAAGCAATCTACAGATTCAATGCAATCCCTATCAAACTACCAATGACATTTTTCACAGAACTAGAGCAAAAAATTTCACAATTTGTATGGAAACACAAAAGACCTTGAATAGCCAAAGCAATCTTGAGAAAGAAAAACAGAGCTGGAGGAATCAGGCTCCCTGACTTCAGACTATACTAGAAAGCTACAGTAATCAAGACAGTGTGGTACTGGCACAAAAACAGAAATATAGATTAATGGAACAGGATAGAAAGCCCAGAGATAAACCCACGGACGTATGGTCACCCTATCTTTGATAAAGGAGGCAAGAGTATACAATGGTTAAAAGACAGCCTCTTCAGTAAGTGGCGCTGGGAAAACTGGACAGCTACATGTAAAAGAATGAAATTAGAACACTCCTTAACACCATACACAAAAATAAACTCAAAATGTTTTAAAGACCTCAATACAAGGCCAGACAGTATAAAAATCTTAGAGGAAAACAGAGGCAGAACACTCTATGACATAAATCACAGCAAGATCCTTTTTGAGCAACCTCCTAGAGAAATGGAAATAAAAACAGAAATAAACAAATGGGATCTAATGAAACTTAAAACTTTTGCACAGCAAAGGAAACTATAAACAAGAGGAAATGACAACTCTCAGAATGGGAGAAAATATTTGCAAATGAAGCAACTGACAAAGGATTAATCTACAAAATTTACAAGCAGCCCTTGCAGCTCAATATCAAAAAAACAAAAAACCCAATCCAAAAATGGGAAGAAGACCTAAATAGACATTTCGCCAAAGAAGATATACTAATGGCCAACAAACACATGAAAGGATGCTCAACATCACTAATCATTAGAGAAATTCAAATCAAAACTACAGTGAGGTATCACCTCAAACCAGTCAGAATGGATCATCAAAAAATCTACAAACAATAAATAATGGAGAGGATATGGAGAAAAGGGAACCCTCTTGCACTGTTGGGGGAATGTAAGTTGATACAGCCACTATGGAGAACAGTATGGAGGTTCTTTAAAAAACTAATAATAGAACTACCATATGACCCAGCAATTCCACTATTAGGCATATACCCTGAGAAAACCATAATTCAAAAAGAGTCATGTACCACAATGTTCATTGCAGCACCATTTACAACAGCCAAGACATGGAAGCAACCTAAGTGTCCCTGACAGATGAATGGATAAACAAGCTGTGGTACATATATACAATGGAATATTACTCAGCCATAAAAAGAAATGAAACTGAGTTATTTGTAGTGAGGTGGATGGACCTAGAGTCTGTCATACAGAGTGGAGTAAGTCAGAAAGAAAATCAACTACCGTATGCTAACACATATATATGGAATCTAAAAATTAAAAAATGATTCTGAAGAACTTAGGGGCAGGACAGTAATAAAGATGCAGATGTAGAGAATGGACTTGAGGACAAGGGGAGGGGGAAGGGTAATCTGGGATGAAGTGAGAGTGTGGCATGGACATATACACACTACCAAATGTAAAATAGCTAGTGGGAAGCAGCCGCATAGCACAGGGAGATTAGCTCGGTGCTTTGTGACCACCTAGAGGCGTGGGATAAGGAGGGTGGAGGGAGACACAAGGCAGGGGGACATGGGGATATATGTATACATATAGCTGGTTCACTTTGTTATACAGCAGATAGTAACTCAACATTGTAAAGCAATTATACTCCATAAAGATGTTTAAAAAAAAGTCACAAGATACGTCAAATGGAAAGGTAAAGAACATTCTGAAGACATCAAGCAAACATGAGAACCCAACTCAGATATGATAGGAATATTGGAATTATCAGAGAGGAAATTTTAAATAATTAAGAATATTTACTCAGGCACAGTGCTTTTTGTTTTTTTTCCGCTTTGTTTTTTTTAAAAAATCTGTTTAATAAAGGTCTGAAACAGAGTATTTATTGAGGTCTCTTTATACTAAGGTCTTTGACTATGAACACTTAGGAAACTCTGATTGACTTTGAAATCCATATTATGCGTTGTGGCATTCTTCTAATTGTCTTTCACTAACAGGAGTCATAGAAACAATGATCAGTGAAGGTGAGTCAGGATAGTTCTTTCAGATGTCAACTGACAGCTTGATGGTTTCCAGGCATTCTTTTTCTTGAACAATATAAATGGATATCTAGAGAATAATGCTGATCCATGATTTTATGTTAACTCTTAGGTGGGCTTAAGAGTTTCACATAGGAGGTATTAAAAGCTGTATTCTTCACAAATAACAGATCAACATGAAAGGGTAGATGTTTGCAATAGAAAGTGTACAGCCCACAAGAGCCTTCCAAAGCCTGGTGGACCAGCTTAGGCAGGAGCATAGCCAAGCCAATCACCCCGTTGTTCAAAACTTTGCAGAATGATCCCAAGAAGAAGGAAAAAATCCAGAGTCTCAGTCTGGCTCTGTCTTCTTTATTTATTATATTCTTTATTGTATATTGCTATGGACATAGAAGAATGAACTTGTTACCTCCAAAGTTCTTTCTGTTTATTTCAAGCTTTAGGAAAATTGGAATCTGCAGAAGAAGGGATTATTATACATTTAAGGACTATAACACATGGTCTAGGTGACTAACAAAGAGTATCAATGTCTTTTTTGGAAAACTTGAAAAGGTTAATGATTTCATTTTCATTTCTGCCTAGAGACAACAGGCTGACTGATGGCTTCTTCTTGGTTTTGTGCTTCTAGGATTTTTTTTCACCTTCCATCATCCCTGCTCTGTGGTCTTTACCACAGCAGTCTCAACTCCGTTATTTCCTGGGACTGAAAATGAACTCTTCCTGGAATCCATGATTCATCTGCAAGGCCTGTGCTTCAAAGAGCTCACTGCCGAGTTTTGCCTTGGCTTCTGAGGAGACTAGGAACTGTGAGATTTATTATAAAGTTGTATAGTCTACTTGAATTCTTAGAGGATGCTAAAACAGTTAATCATTGAGGAAAATTAAATCTGGAATGTATTAGTCATAAACTCACAGGCTTTAATCCTCTCAGGTATGAGTTCAAATCAGGAAAGGAGTATTTAATTTAGAGCCTAAATTATTCTCAGTTCCTATCATTATGCAACAATGATGTCTTTGACTCCTTTTCTGTTCTTGAAGGATGATTTACATACAGTTCCATTGTAGCCATCTAATTTCTACACCTAGAACAAACCTTAGAATATCCATTCATAGTGATATAGATGCACTCTTTCTTGCTCCTGGACCCACTCACTTCCTTGTTATGGGTAGAAAGGAGACTTTTTCATTCTCTGTTATTCTCTGTTTTAGTTGGGTGTTTGCCCAGCTGGAGTAGCCAAGAGTTTGCATTTCATGTTAACATCAGGCCACAGGCTGACGACCTCTACCATCCTGTACATACTGAGTCTTTATGTTCAGGAATAGGTCTGTCTGTGACAGGAAGGAATAAATTATTCCTGACTTGACATAAATACTACATACTCCCAGGCTCTGAGTTAGTTCTGCTTCTTCAAAGGCTGTATGTGGTGATGGGCTGCTCAGTCACTTGTTTCCCCTCATTTGTATAGAACTTTGCCATTTATAGAAACACATTCTCATGTATTATCTAATTTTAGTGAATCCCTGTGAAGACTTGGTATGAATTGTGAGTCCAGTTTTAAAGATGAAAAAGATAAAATTCAGTAAATATTAGCAATCTTTTTTCCACAGTTGAGCTTAGAGTTACATTTTGTGAAAGGTTTTTTAAAAATTATTACAATTTCTTTAACAAATATTCAGGTTGCCTTTCGCTTCATGGGTAAATTTTGGTAATTCATAAAGTTGGTCTTTTTCCATACAAGTTGTCACAAGTCTAGGCTTGCCTTCTGTGGGTTATGTTTCTAATGTCAGTTCAGTTCTGGAAGCATCTGCTGTGCTATTTGGGTCTGTTCTGCATGTGGGCCGCCTCATGAAGTCTGGAACCTGGGCAGTATAGCCCACAGTTCAGCTGCTTATGGTCAGATCCCTGCTTGTACAGCCTAAGGATGAGCCCAGAGATTTCACATACAAACTTTGCTGGATTGCCTTCTTTTAGTTATCTACCCTCTTAGAAAACTACACTTTTAGGTCCACCTACTCATTTTCCAGTTAGAAAGTTGGGAATTTAGTTTACCTACTTTGCTGTACTTTTCAGTGATGGTGTCTGCCCTCCGGGACAAGCAGAAGAAAGACAGGGAAAAATGCAATAGAATCACTCCTACCTATTCGAAATTACAATTCCCCTTCCTCAGAGTTTTATGCACTTGCCTGTCTGCCACTGCCCTGTCACTGCCACCATTGCTGCTGCCTCAACATCTCCTGAGGACAGGGGAGTAGGAGAGAATGAAAACACACACACACACACACACACACACACACACACACACACACACCAGAAAAGTCCAGGGACTTCCCACCCTCTCTGACCCCTGAGGCCCCCTTTCTCACTCCTCAGATCAGAAGGTGCATCTCTAAGAGCTCTTTCTGTCTGCAAATGGTGTGATTTGGGGTTTTAATCTGCCTTTGACTCCAGACTGAAGGACACTGAGAGGAAAAGAACAAAACAGGAAATTCACTGCTTTGGGTCCCAGTTTCTCTCCCCAAACTCCCTGCTACTATTTACTTTTCAGAGTCCTCAGTTACCAACTCCATGCATTCATTTTGAGAAATCAGATAGACTGTGCTTGCCCATCTGAACCAGAATAAGAATCTTTTAACAGTGATTTTGATGAGCAGAAGTATTTAACTTTCTAATTCTATTTTGTTTTTTCCAATAAATTCATCAATTTAGCAAAATTTAAACATTTAAAAAATTTCTTTGGGATTGACATGTACACACTGCTATATTTAAAATGGATAACCAAGAAGGACCTACTGTATAGCACAGGGAACTCAGCTCCATATTATGTTAACAACCTAAATGGGAAAAGAATTTGAAAAAGAATAGATACATGCATATGTAAAACTGAATCACTGCTGTACACGTGAAACTAACATAGTATTGTTAATCAACTATACTCCAATATAAAATCAGTTAAAAATTAAAAAATTAAAAAATTTCTTTAAATGCACAACTTTTAAAAACTGACACAAAATGAAATAGCAAATCCCATTAGTCCACTGGTCATTAAATGCATTGAATTTAAAATATTTTTTTAAATCTGCAGCAAAGGAAGGTCAAGGCACATAAAGTTTCACAAAACTTTTAAGAAATAATGTAAATTTAAACACCATTTTACAAAATAGAGCAGGAGAGCATACCAAATTATTTTATGAAATAAAAGTATAACCCTGATTCCAAAACCTGACAAAGAAATTACAAGAAACAAAAATTAGGAAGCTTAAGTCCTTAAGTCCATTCTACATTAGCAAGTAGAATGCCATAATATACAAAAAGGATAATACAACGTGACAAAGTGGGATTTATCCACGAATGTTAGTTTGATTTAACACTCGAAAATGATTCAAGAGGTTAAGAGAATAAGGAGAAAAAAAATGTCATCTCTATAGATTCAGGAATATAACATAATACTTAATAGTGAAATATTGAAGAATGTTCCCCTAAGATTGGGAAGGCTGTTGTTTTCCTTGGTAATTTTATTCAAAATTGCACCAGAGGTCCTAGTCAGTTCAATGAGGCAATAAAAAGGGGAAGAGGGCATAAAGTTGGAGAGAAATAAACATATATTTATTTGCTAATGACATGATTTACTGATTAGAAAGTCCTAAGGTATCCGCAAAGCAACTATGACACCTAATACATACATTTAGAAAAGGCACAGGACATAATGTCATTATACAAGGATCAAATCTGTGTCTATACAACAGCATAAAACAATTAGAAAATGTAAAAACAAATTATATTTATAATAGCATCAAAACACATCAAGTACTTCAAAATAAATTTAAGAAAATAAATGCAAGATCTCAATGATAAAAACTATTTTAAAACATTGGGAACAATTAAAGGAGACATAAATAAGTACAGGGATATTCCATGCCTGTGAATTTGAAGGTTCAGTAAGTTAGGATGCTTAATACTGCAAATTCACCTATATCTTCTAAGCCAAATAATTATCCTAGCAAACATTTCTTTTTTAAAAAAATAGAATTTGATGAGCTGATTTTGAAATATGGTATTATAAAGGACCTAGAGCAGACTAAACAATGTTGAAAAAGAATGTTGAAAAACAGACTGCTCAACTCAGGTTCTCTACAAAGCTACCATAATCAGTGTAATGTGAAATTGATATGATAAGCAACTAGATCAAAGAAATAGAAGATAAAACCCAAAACATAAGAGACTTCCTTAATGACCTGGTAGCTAAATGTAGTGTTTTGCCCTTTTTAATCTTACATTATTGTGTAATCCTTTTCTCATGTTGCTACAGAATTTTAATAGTTGATAATTTTGAGAGCCATATAATATTATACTAAGTTACTATGCTAGAATTCACCTAACATTTTATCTGTGACTAGACATTTAAGCTGTTTCCTTTTCTTGTTGCTATTTGAAGTGAACTAGCACTATATAGTATATTCCTTTGGAAATTATCATTTTGGTATGATGATTTCTCAAGATTCTACTTACTGGACAAAAGTACAGTGACCCTAGGACAGAGGTTAGTGGTGCCAACCCCCAAACAGTTGAAAATCCAGGTATGATTTTACAGTCAGTCTTCAATGTTCATCGTGCCACATCATCTGATTC
Source organism: Hyperoodon ampullatus (assembly GCF_949752795.1). Lineage (NCBI taxonomy): Eukaryota > Metazoa > Chordata > Mammalia > Artiodactyla > Ziphiidae > Hyperoodon > Hyperoodon ampullatus. Next base: position 90,909,845 of record NC_136920.1, read on the forward strand.
AATCAGACTCGGGGCATGTGTTTATTGAAGAAAAACCACATATAAGTGGACGTGGGCAGTTCAAACCTGTGTTTTTCAAGAGTCAACTGCATATGAACATATTAATCTTGATTTGTATTATAAAATTGTTTTTCTAAAGGATACACCAATATGTTTTATCCCATGAATGAATCTTGCTGTTTTATTTATTCCTCTGTGCTATTGCTAATCCTGCTGTCTTTCTCTCTTCACCATTTGATTTGTGGAGCTAATTCTTATTCTCTGCTTAACATTTAATTTAACGTTTCCTCACTGGAAGATTTTCCTGATATATCCCCCATTTTGAAATGAATATCCCTCTTCAATGCTCTCTTCAAATCCTGCATATTTGTGTATCATTGCAATAACCTTCTTCAGGGCAGTATCAACGTCTTATCGGACTTGTAAGCCTAGCTCCTGTCACTATGCAAAATATAGAATTGATACTCAAAAAACACTTGTTTAATGAATACATGAATCTATAAAGATTACCTGTAGATGAATCAATAAAGGTTATTTACCAGAAACCACAGAGTTCTGTAGCTTGTTAATATGTAGTTTAATTCTTTAATATTATTTTTTTAATCGAATAGATGTAAACGGTATCATAGTGTCACACTGCTATATTAAAAAAAATTAAGTCAGGTTAACCATCTGTGTTTATTAGTTTTTTTCCTCTTGTGTGAACTATATTTCATTGTATGTTTGAAATTATCATATTTGTATGCTGTTTCTTTTTCTACTCAGTTTTACCCTATGTGTAATTTATTTAACCAGGTTAAAATTTTGAAATATACTTAATTATGTCAACATGTGTACTTTTTAATAATGTGTGGGCAATTCACCTACCTTTGATTGCTGAATTCCTTCTGTGAACCCAGCATACATGAAATATAACATACATAGAAATCAGAAATATAGCCCTGGCTCCCAAGGAGCTTAGAGAACACAGTGTAATGTAACCTTGTAACATTAACATATTTATAATCTAAAAGAGCACAAAGGAAACATAATCTATGTCTTCTTGTGGGAATCAGGTCAGACTTTTTGCAGAGGAATTTTGACAGATGAAATAGGACTGAATTGCATTTCAGAGACTTGGAACAGCATCTCCAAAGGCATCAAATTTTGGTATCATTTTTTTGGAGAAATGACAAATAGCTTGGTAATTCTAAACTGACAGGGAAAATAGATGGACACTGAGGCTGGACATTTAGATACAGCCAGATTATACAAATTATTATATATATACTTAAAAGTTTATTTTATTCTAAAGTTAATGGGTAGACACAAAAGACTTTAAAGCATGGGAGTAATATCATCAGATGTACTTTGGACTTCAGAATTCCCTGAGCAGACAAAACTATTTAATCCATGTAAGCAAAACTAATTCTAGCTTATTTCATGAACATAAGCAGGACTTAATTTAGGCTATTTCTTATATATGCCTCTGATAACCATAAGAGAAGCTTAAGTCATCTTCCTAAAAATGGTGTGAAATAATCACTATTAACCTATCCCCTCCCATCTGGAAACTCCCATTGTAATAACCAATCATTGTGAAGATTACATAGCTTCCTGATTTTCACTTTATTAGCTATTCTGTAACTTCATGCCCCTGAGTTTCACATCAGTCTTTACATCTGAAAGTTCCCAATTTGTGAACAGTTCTTATATACAACAATAAACTCTTACTAAATATTATGTATTGATTTGGTGGGTTTAATTTTGCTCTTTCTGGATTTTTGACAACATAAACAGGAAAAACTGATTTTTAAAAAATATTTTATTCAGCAGTCATCATTTAAAGAAAACATTTTATCACATTACAGCAATAATCACAAGTATTCATTGTAATTTTAAAAAGTCATATCAGGGCTTCCCTGGTGGCGCAGTGGTTGAGAGTCCACCTGCCGATGCAGGGGACACGGGTTCGTGCCCCGGTCTGGGAAGATCCCACATACTGCGGAGCGGCTAGGCCAGTGAGCCATGGACGCTGAGCCTGCGCGTCCGGAGCCTGTGCTCTGCAACGGGAGAGGCCACAACAGTGAGAGGCCCGCGTACCGCAAAAAAAGAAAAAGAAAAAAAAGTCATATCAGAAGGAATGCTCACAATCCAATTAATTGGATATAATTATTTTTAACACCATTGTTCGATATTTCAATTGTTTCCCATTTTTTCCCAATCTTATAAATAATATGGTAGCAAACATCTCTGAATATAAACATTTATTCAGTTTGTCATCTCTTCAAAATTATCAAGTAACTCATAGAACAAATTTTCTCCTCTATCCCTGCCCCTCCAAACAAACACACTGATGATTTCTAAAGCCAGGGAGAACGTTTAATTCTGTGCTAGGATTGGAGATGCTCCTCATCCAGCAGAGGGCGAGAGAGCACAGTTTGCAGAATACAAATGCTTGGCGGTGTCCACCCTGGAGCAATTTAAGTCTAGACTTACTGACTTAACAGACTACATCACAGATACAAGATACCGCCAGGGTTCCTGTTTAACTGTAAACCTAATATATGTTGAAAAAGAGAAGGCGACTATAGCTGCCATCTCGTGCAGGGATAAATTATGGGGAACAGACCAGGATATCCAGGGATGATTTAAAGAGCTAGAAGACAGCCTACACGCCTCATTCTTTTGAATCACAAGCTCCAAATGCAGAGAGTACAAAAGTGAGTTCCTAATCTTCCGTCTTTCTGGGTTTGCAACGGATACTGCACCCCCCGATTTACTTTGTTTGGTAAAATAGGTCACAAGTGGGATCATTGTGACCTTGGACACCTTCTTTTTGCATTTTGCATTCCATTGATGTGATAAAGCAGACTATTTAAATATAGTCTGGAGGCACACAGACCAAAGGAGCCAGCCCTTTGCTCACATTACAGTAACTCAAGACTCAAAAGAGGGAGAGATTATATTCTATTACTGATAATTGTTCAAAGGGAAGTTCCAAATTCTCCAGCTCTTGGGGTTGCTAAGAAGCAAAACATAAGAAATTCTTATGACCAGGACATACAAATTAGTATGTGTCTCAGATCCATTATAAATTTAAAATGTACTATTTAACATATACTGTATGTTTGTTACTTCTCTTTTACCTAAGTACACAATCATAAATTTGGGAAAATTTATAAAGGATTATCATTCTCTAAAATGAGGCATTCAGTTTAGCTGTATTGAATAGAAGCACATTCCGGTGGTGGCTATTGGGTCCGTAACTGTCATAACCACTATGGGTCAGTTACCAATAAATGCCTTTAGTTTTCATGGTATTCTAAATATAACTGCTTATCTATGAGTGTACTTTAAACCCTTCCTGCAGAACCTCAGTTATTCTGCTATAAATTCCATTTGGGTCTTATTTGTTTTATGTAAACTTATTGATTTTAGTAGGGCTTGATGCCAGTATATCAGGTATTCAGCTTAGTTTCAAAAGCCTTTTTCATCTTATTTCCCTTCATTCATACTTTTTCCTCAGCTTGTTAGTAGTTGTTAGAGTAGGGTTCGAGTCCCGACCGCGTGGGTTTGAGTCCACACCTGAGGTGCACGGTTTCAGTATTAGTTTCCTATTGCTGCTGTGACAAATTACCACAAATGTTGTGGCTTAAAACAATGTCAATTTATCGTTTACAGTTCCGGAGGCTGGAAGTCCACAATGAGTGTCACTGTGCTAAAGTCAAGGAGTTGGCAGGACTGAGTTCCTTCTCAGCTATCATTTCTCTGGTTCTCTTCGGCCTCCCTCTTCCACTTAAAAAATCTTTGTAATTACATTGGGCTCACCCATATCATCTAGGATAATCTCATGTCCAAGTCAGCTGATTAGTAACCTTAATTCATCTGCATTCTTAATTCCCCTTTGTCAGACACTTAACACGTTCATGGGTTTTGGGGATTTGGACCTGGGAATTTCTGGGGAGCGTTATTCTATGACACCAATTGGCAGATTTCTCCACTGCTGAGTTATCATATCCCATCCTTAGTCAACTTTTCCTGGACAGTCAATTCTTCCTACAAAGTGGAGTCCACTGCTTGCTGCTCTAAAGCCAATACTCAAGGCAACGTTGGTGGACTTTGCTTTAGTTTGGAGGCCAGCAATGGGGGGGTGGGGGTGGGGTTGACTCATGTCCAAAGGTGGACTCCCCGCACTGACAGTGGGCAAGAGCTTTTCAAGGGGAGTTTCAGGGGTGTATAGGCGGAAGGAGGGGCTACATGCAGAAAAAGCACTGTCAGCTCTGACAGTCATCTTGAAATTAGTCATGCAGTGATCTGAGCAGCATCATCTTGATTGTTTTAAGTACTGTTAGTCTTCAGTTCCAGGGTCGGTTTGTTTCCATTTCTTTGAGGCCAGTTCTCGGAATTGTGGCAGCTTATGTCATGGCTACAGCCTGGTCACCATGCAGTTAACTTCTTCCACCTGGTGGAGGTTTCAGTATCTGCAAAATAGCTCAAAGGGTGTGGCTCAGAATATTATCTATAGCTCTTGAAGGGAAACTAAAGGTCCTTGACTTTGTTTAATGACTAAACTACTATTATTTGGTCTTGTTTGACTATTTACCTTTGCTTCTGCATTCTCACTTCTCTGATTAAATTTATTCTTTGACTAAACTTTTTCTACAGACAAAAGGCAGGCAGAGGACATGGTGGGGGACCATAGAGTCCTGCTCTATTTCAGTATTTTGTCTTCAATTTTTCATTTTGTCTTAAAATATTACAAAGAAATATGTATTAGTGAAAAAGGAAAAGTGCAGTCTCATTGGTATCATTCCTCTAGGGCCTTGAGTAAAGTTGAAAACCACCAAGGGGCTCTTGGGGTTTTTTGTAGGATGTTCCCTCCCCAATAACAGAGCCTTTGGATTGTTTCTGAGATTCCAGAAGGTGAATTCACCAGGCTCAATGCAAACGATAATGTGGCTGAGAAGGCTTGTGAGATGCTAGAATAAAGGGTCATGGTCCAGATCAGGTGAGGAATCAACACCAGGAAAATAACATCCATCTCTTCCATGGTCCAGGAAACTTCCTAACAAAGGGGATGGAGATCACAGGTGACAGGAGGGCAAGAGGTGGATGTCTGACTGGGGACAGAGCTTTTTCTTCAGCTCTTGCTCTTTTTTGTATCCTTGGTCTTTTCTCCACATTGCAAGTTTCCTCAGATGATACAATCAAAGATTCCAGCACCTTTATTTATAGCTCCTGCCCTCCTTTTATTCTGGAAAAAGACATAGAGAAAGATGTAGAACTTCTTATTGCTGTGTGGCCCTCCTTGCTTTTCTGTCACTCTACTGGATCCTAATTGGTGTGCCCCTTCGTATCCCACTATGGGGCCAGAGCCATCATGTGATAAACACACCGACTTTTTTTTTTTTATTGAAAAATGCCTTTACTTTATTTTGTCCTCACATTTGATTGTTAGGTTTTCTGAGAATCGAATTCTGGGTTGAAAATCTTTTCCCCATGGAACTTTGATGTCATTGTTTCATTGTCTATAGTGTCCAGAATTCCTTATGAGAAGACAGTGAAGAAGAATTACTGTCAGTCTTTCTTCCTGTAAAGATACATTTTTGAAGTTCTAAAGGATATTCTTCATACTCAGAGTTCTAAAATTTTACCCATGTGTGTCTCTTAAGCATAAACTTTTTTTATTCATTGTTTTAGACTCTCAATGGGCTTTTAGGCTGAAGGCTTAGGTCTGTCTTTAGCTCATAAATTTCCTTCTTTTATTATTTTGTCATCTTCTACATTCCCCTACATTGTCTTTGGAACTTCTGCTAGTCATGTGTTTGATCACTTTTCTTTGTCTCCTTATTTCCGTTGTCCATTTTCTGTCATTTGTTACTATATTGTGGAGATTTCCTACACTTTTTTTCCGTATTAGTGACTTGGTCTTCAACCATGCCTGTTTTTTTTGTTTGTTTGTTTAGACTGGCCATTTTGGTTTTCATTTTGGCAATTTTTTAAAGAAATGTTATGATGTTTTTTAAATTAATTTATTTATTTTTGGCTGCATTGGGTCTTTGTTGCTGTGCGCTGGCTTTCTCTAGTTGTGGCAAGCGGGGGCTACTCTTCATTGTGGTGCGCTGGCTTCAGTGGCTTCTCTTGTTGCGGAACACGGGCTCTAGGCAGGCAGGCTTCAGTAGTTGAACACACCACTGACTCTTTTGGTTACCATTTCCTCCATAAACGTGGGAAACATGTCCTTATCTAGGTACTTTATCTTCTTGGGTTGGCATGAATAAAAGTAAGTGTTCCTATTTAGGGCCTTATCTATTCTTAAGGAAAGATTCTTAAGTATTTGGGAATCACTTTCTTAATAATTAAGAGCAAAAAGCCTCAGCTCCATAACCTGGCCCTATTATAGTCTAGCTGTGTGATCTTGAGCAAGGAATTTCTTTTCTTTTAAGCCTTAGACATTCATTAATAAAATTGGGATAATAATATAACTGTCACAAGATTGCTTTGAGGATTAAATGAGATCATTTTGTATAGCATTTAGCGTAATATTGGATACAAAGTAAGGAGTCTATAAATAATATTCATACTACTGAACCAAAGACAGAAAGGTGAGGCACAAATGGGTGAAGAGGCTATTTAAAACAATGAAGTACAGACAGTCCCCAACTTGCAATAGTTCAACTAATGATTTTTTGACTTTCTGATGATGCAAAACCCACAGGCATTTAGTAGAAACCCTGCTTCTAATTTTGAATTTTGATCTTTTCCCAGGCTCACGATGTGTGGTGGGATACTCTCTCGTGATGCTGGGCAGCAGCTGTGAGCTCGCAGGCAGCCACGTGATGCCGAGGGTAAACAACAAACGTAGAAAGTGCATGCTATTATCAGTAGCACAAATCATACATTGGATATGAGAGGCATTAGAGCAGAGCTGGGCTTGGAAGTGTCTTATTTTCCAGGACTTTGGCAACAAAATATCACAAACTTGGGTGGCTTAAACAACAGAAATTAATTTTCTCACAGTTCTGGAATCTAGAAGCCTAAGATCAAGGAGACAGAGGGTTGGTTTCCACTGAGAGGACAAGGGATCTGCCAGCCTCTCTCCTTGGCTTGCTGCTGGCCACCCTCTTGCTGCCTCCTCACATGGTCATTCCCCCGGGAGTGCATCCCTGGTGTCTCTTTGTGTCTATTGATTTCCTTTCTTATAAGAACACCAGTCACATTGGATTGGGGTCCACCCTAACAGCCTCATTTTAATTTAATTACCTCTATAAAGGTCCTATCTCCAAAAACGGCCATTCTGCGATATGGGGTCTGGAGGGGGTGGTTAAGCCTTCAACACATGAATTTGGGGGAAAAACACAATTCAGCCCATAACAGAGAGTAAGACAAACACAGGGATGAATGATAGCCAAGGTACCCACCACATGTGTGGTTTTGAACAAGTCTCCCATGCTCTCAAGTCTCATTTTTCTAACTGTAAAAGAGGGATAATAATGATAAGCATTTACCTCCTAGGGTCATTAGGAGAATAAAATTAGGTAAGAATGGCAAGAACCTAGAACAGTGCTCAGCACATGATATATGCTCTATAAATCTCAGCTAATCACAACAAAAATTTACATTTTCTTGGTAACTCAAACATTTCCTGGTGGTAGCTTCAGTTTATCCATCTACAGTTATAATTTAATGTCTATCAGCTTGCTTCTTTACTATAAGTCCTATTCAATCTAATATAACGTTTAAGCTTGTATTTTTGCTTCTTTTAAATGGCTTTGACAAAGTCTCAAATTTTGGTAGCAGTTTTAAGCAGCAGCAGCATTTCTGATATTTCCTAAGAATTTTTATCTTGTCTACTTTTTTTGGCAAATTGGAAAAATGGTCTTTTTTAGCTTTTATTCTAAGTCTTTGTTTACATCTCTTTACAATTTGTTAGTTGTAAATAAAACATAAATAGAAAGTAAGTCAAAAAGAGAAACAAATACCGTATGCTAACGCACATATATGGAATCTAAAAAACAGTACTGATGAACCTAGTGGCAGGGCAGGAATAAAGATGCAGACATAGAGAACGGACTTGAGGACACAGTGGGGGAAGAGGAAGCTGGGACAAAGTGAGAGAGTAACATTGACATATATACACTACCAAATGTAATAAAATAGCTACCTAGTGGGAAGCAGCTGTATAGCACAGGGAGATCAGCTCAGTGCTTTGTGACCACCCGGAGGGGTGGGATAGGGAGGGTGGGAGGGAGACGCAAGAGGGAGGGGATATGAGGATATATGTATACATATAGTTGATTCACTTTACTGTACAGCAGACACTAATACAACATCATAAAGCAATTATAATCCAATAAAGATGTGAAAAAAAACATAAATAGATGTTGGGTTGAGATAAAATGTATAATTCCAATATTCTAACATCTATCATATATTTGTGGGATCATATATTCAAGGGTTCAGCATTTTAGTGACTAAGTGAAGGAAAAGTAATTGTGAGAACTATCACAGGAAACAGCCTCATCCAATTTTGCCTCAATTCAAAATATTACATAATTATAAATTAATGTATAAAATAGTCTAAATTAAACTAAAACATTTTACTATACTTAACACTGGCTAACATTTACCATGTACTCATTACATGCTCAGCCCTGTACTAAGCCCTTTACAGATAATATCTATTTTTCACAGTGACCTGTGAGTTGGGTACTTGTATCCTTCTCATAGTGCATTTGAAGAGTATGTGCTCAGAGAGCTTGCCTAACACCACACGAATGACCAGTGGGAATTTAAACTCTGTCTGGCTATGAAGCCCAGCACACTTTTTTTTTTTTTTTTTTTTTCGGTACGCAGGCCTCTCACTGTTGTGGCCTCACCCGTTGCGGAGCACAGGCTCCGGACGCGCAGGCTCAGCGGCCACGGCTCACGGGCCCAGCCGCTCCGTGGCATGTGGGATCTTCCCGGACCGGGGCACGAACCCATGTCCCCTGCATTGGCAGGCGGACTCTCAACCACTGTGCCACCAGGGAAGCCCCCAGCACACTCTTAAACAGTGGTCTTTGCCCCTAATATTCTTGAAGAATTATATCCAAAGGAAAACCTTGTGAACTAAACACTGCCTTTCTTTAGCTTTTTAAAAAAATTATTACTTAAAATGTATTTCTTAAGAAACAGAGAAGAGAGGAAGATAACATTTGCCAAATCCCTATTATGTTCAAGACACAGTGTGAATTGCTTTAAAGAAACATCCAAGTCAATCTTTACAATTCAATGATGTAGGTTTAAATATCTCCATTTTGCTAATTAAAACATAGCCATTTAAATTAGCTAAGTAACTTATTGCAAGTCATAAAATGCTTACATGTTAAGATCAAATTAAAACTATCTCTGATTCTATCACTTCTCTTGGCTTAACGATTACTACAGTTTATTCCTCTCAAAGAAGAACATGAATCTGTTCTTAACAAATGCTTAATAACATCTGACAAACGTATAGACTGGGGTTCTGGCCATCAACAAAATGTCACTGAGAAGTCACACTTTCATTTATTGTTAACAAATGAAGGGCTGGACAGTTCTGAACTGTAAATATTGTCTCCTTTTCTTCACTTCCCTGCATCTAGTTAACTGTTACTCTTGAGGTTCACTCTACCAATCTTATTTTCACATGATTAATTGATGCTGTATGCTATGACGTAAAATTGGAACACAAAGAAATAAGAATTTAACTATGTCTGAGACGGGGATATTCCACAAAGAAAATGAATATTTAACTGGGGTTTTGAAGGATGTATAGAAGTTTTTCCAGCAGAAGAATCAGGAAGGGCATCCCAAGTGGCGAGAGTAAAATTTTTAAAGGCACAAAATTGTGAATGAATCTATTTTAAACGCTTTTTGGAAACCTCCAACATCTGTACAGGATTAATCATTATATATTTTACATATTTCTGTTAAATATTTATTACCTTTTATTTTCATCAAGTGTATATTTACCTCCCATGCTCAGGTATGAGCTTCTAAAGAATAGGACTTCTAGATCTTTGTTAACTACAGTGCTCAATATAGTAAATGCTCAATAAATATGTGTTTCTTGAAAGAACAAGTCAATGGATGAATGAAAAATGAAAGGGGTGTCTCTGGGCAATGGTGAGGACATTTTAGCTAAATAGTAGGCCGTGCCTGAGAGAGATGTGTGTGCTACTGGGTAAACACATGGCTTTGAGGGGACTACAGAGGTAGGCTGGGTCTGAGTGTTAGTTCCATAATACTATACAAAGTTATTAAGTTATTTTAATGCAACGTATAAGCAATAAGTTATTGAAGATCCTAAAGAAGCAGAGCAGTATTACATGGTTTGCATTTTGGAAAGATAATAGTTTAAGAAGTGAATGAATTATGACCATAGCATTTCTTAGGACCTCTGTTCACATCCTTCCAGCCCACTCCAGAGGTCACCTTCAGACGTCTTCATGTCCTGAGGACTCCCCACATCCTCTGCCTGGCAGTAGTCTCTGGCCAAGGACTTTTTTTGGTTTACATATATGAGGCAGGCCACGAACCAATGTGGGGCAGGAGTCAGTACAAAAATACCCCAGCTTCCTTTTCACCCTAGTGGGACAACTTGGAGGTGTTTACAGACCATTTTTAAAGAAAATCTCCAGTGTGATTGAGCCCCAGTTCCCCACAGCAGTAAACTATTCATTGACACTTGCTTAACTGACTATCCTTTCCTGACTCACTTTCGCATTCCCTTATGTTTCTTGGGATCATCTTTCAAATAAATTGGGTTATACCCAAAGCCTCTTCTCATTGTCTGCTATTGGGCAAATCCAAACTGAATAAAGTTTTCTATTTTTCTTTTTCCTAATAGAAGGAATTCTTGCAGGGAGGCTGGTAATAGTATCTTTGCGTCATATCTATACCTATTGACGGGTATGAAGAACCCATCAAAACATTATGGATGTTTAAAAGAAAAGGGTTCTTACATTTTGGAAATTCATATTATTTATAAATGAAAACAACAGCAGAAAAATACATGTTGATCTACTCACACAATGGGATACTACACTTTGGCTAATGAATTACTTCACACACACGTGATGACATAAATGTCGAAAAAGTAAAAATTTCAGTGAAAAAAAGCAAATTTCAGTAGAATTAAATTAATATAAAGATCAAAAACTTGCAATATGGACACATGAGGTAAAACTTTAAAACAAGGGAAAAATGAACCCAAAATTTAGGAGAGTGATGACTTCTAGAGGGAGTGAAAGGCACAGAATCAGCCCAAGGTTCACTGGGAACATCCAAGGTACAGACATCACTCTACTCCTTAAACTAGGTAGTGGGACCCAGGTGTTCACTGTATCAGAGTTTTGTATATTTTACATATTTTCCATTAATATTATTTTTAAATTGATTACTATTTCAAAAGTAAACTTTTGAAAAAGACTTCCAACAGGACAATGAAGGATGTCTTATTGATGTCATTGTAGAATATTATTGCCACAAGCATTAAAATATTATTTTTAAACAATGGAATATAAAATAAAGGGATGATTAAATAATCGACTACATTGTTTTTCACTAATTTAGCATCCCAGTAATCACAGGCATTATTACTCCTCCTACCCTAAGTGAACTAGCAGAGCATAAACAATGCTATTCTCTTAGCTTGAATAATTATTTTTGTAAAAGTAAAACCAGTATTCTTGACCAAAAAAATTGTAACTTAAGTGATAAGTGTCAGGATGAACCTAGAAGCCTTTAAAGGAACTAGAATCTACCTGGAGTCAGGTCTTGGATGCCACTTTCTAGACAATGTTTGAATCCAGTGACTCAGAAAATGCTGCTGCTTGTAGCCACTCTTCTCAAAACATCCTCTGAACCTTTGCTTTAATATTCTTGTTCTTCTCTGGCCTCCCTGGTCTTGGACTTTGATTCTTTCTTTGCTCTGCCCCTGTGGATTAAATATTCTGCTAGATGGTTTACTTGATTTGGGGTTTTTCCCACTGAGATTTTTTTCTTAAGTTCTTCTTACAGTGTCCCTTTAATTGTAGAACACAGAAAAGTCCTATTCCACTATCTAAGCCAGCCTGGGCCTCCACCTCCCAGGCCGGGCCTGACATTTTGGGCTCCTTCTCAGGTGAAAAGAGAGTTCAGACACTACCTGGAGACATGAGAGCTGCCAGCAATTCTCTGGGACAAGCAGAAAGGTCAATCTGTTTAAGGAGATGATAAGAGTCCTTCTGTGTGAGTCATTCCTTCAACCCAGGAACAAAGAGCTGAGCTGAAGGAAGAACCCTGAAAACAGGTCAAATGAATTTTATTTTTCATGCAAGAATATTCACTCATAGACAGCAAATACTTAAGAGATACCAACCCAAGGAATTATCTCTCATCACTGTGTGCGTGCGCGTGCGTGCACGCACACACACACACACACACACACACACACACACACAGCAGTGTGTTGTTTCTCCCTATGAAGCATTTCTCAGCTATTCTTCATTTCATTCATTCATTCAAAGAAACAAACAAACAACAAAAGTCAACCTTCAACACCTCTTCTTTGAGGTCCCTCCCCAGTCCCAGAAAAATATACTCCACATTTTCTGCTTTATTTCATACCTTGACCTCAGTATTTATCCTGGGATGGTCTAGTTAGTTGTATATCTGTTTTCTCCAGAAGACTATGACATCATTCAGGTAAGATCATGTGTGTCTTCTTCATCTTTGCCTTCCCTGCTTCTAGTACCGAGTTATCCATCAAATGACATCTGAATGAGTGAAAATGAAAGGGAACTGGATCCCATCTTTTATTATTACAAATTGTTCTAGGCTGACCATCTGAGCAGCTACAACCAGGAAACTGAGGAATGGGAAAAGATCTTGAAATGGACTCGGAGAGACTTGAGGAGGGTTTGGGATACACTAAATTTGGAATCATTTGAAATGTACTTGCACCTTTCCCTTTAGGTTCTTGTTTACTGAGAAACAAGGGAGAAACAGCACTGAGGGGGGTTTTAGGAGCTTAAGAGAAGTGACCAGGCAAGAGTTTGTCTCCACTCCAGGAGCAAGTGCTAGCTCACCCCAGTGCCTGGAGACACACAGTGGTGCTGGTCTGGTCTGCAAGGTTCCGTGGCTGTTCTCTGATTCCGAGAAGTACAGAGACAGGGGAAAAATGGTCTCTGCCTCTGCCCCCTTCTCTTCCATCATCCTTTTTCCAGTGTCCTTCTGTCTCTACATCACTGTTAGAATAAACTTCATAGCAACTATATTCCCCAAGTGTGTTGGTATGGTCGATGAATTCAGTCGTGAAAACAATAGTTCACTGTATTGAAATAGCACTTTTTTCAGCCTTAGCATATTTCAGCCAAAAAATAAAGAAATGTAGGCATGGGGACCAAACTCAAATCCTTTCAGCAAACAGAAAAGCCAAAGGTACAAAACAATGACAGTGTGGACGTATCATTGCCTCCTGGTTATACTGAGCAATAAAAGCCAAGTCCAGATTTTCTGACACAGCATCGCAGCACAGTCACCACACCATGGATTCCCCCGTCTGCCCTTTCCACATCCCCATTCACATGCTGCGTGTCTACAACCAGGACTGCTTCCCGGATGAGCCCAACAGATGGGGTTTGTAGGTGATACAGTACACTAGTCCCTCTGCTTTACTCACAAGAGACCTGTCTCAGGTCCCAGCCTCACATCCTTCTCTTTGCACAATGCTTTTATGTTTTTTAGGGTGCCTTGGAGATGCACCTGTCCCATTTTTTCAACAACTCCTAGACCAATAAAATGAGGGCTTATTCAATGCAGGCATTGGAGGAGACAAGCAGCCAAGATGAAGAAGCACCAGGGTGAAGGGGAAAAGAGGAGGAGAGGATGTGGGAGGATGAAGAAAACAGGTATTGAGAAGCAGAAGGTCCAGGTTGTTCTGCCTGCTGGGGTGATCTCCGTCCTTCCCCCATCAGCTGAATGATATTCTCAAGAGCGCACACGTCCCAGGATCAGAGAGCCAGCCCTTGAGTCTTCATTCTGCCATTCACTCCTTATGTGTCCTTAACAAGTCACTTTATCTCTTCCAATCTTAGTCCCCACATTGTGAAATGGAGATAATCATAATGATACCTGTCCTCTCAAATTCAAAGATATTTGTGAGAACCATATAAAAATGTTTCATAAACTATGAAGTGCAGTTGAAGTGTTAGCAACTGATCTCTCTCTACAATGCTCAGGAAGGAAGCCCAGTTGATGCAGGACCTTCCTCTGAGATGATTTCACCTCCTTATCCCTGACTCTGTAGATCAAGTGGCTGAGCATGGGGGTGACCGGGTTATTGAGGACCTGAACAGGCGCATCCATCCAGGGGCTTGGGGTTGGCCTGAGGTAGACGAGGACCACTGGCATGTAGGAAAAGCAGGATGGCAGTACAGTGGGCACTGCAGGTGGAGAAGGCGTGCCGTTGGCCCTCTGTAGAGCAGATCTGCAGGACAGAGTAGACAATGCGACTGTAGGAGGTGAGGATGAGAAGGAAGCAGCTGAGGGGCATGAGGCCCACATTGATGAACCCCGCCATCTCCAGGGCTGAGGTGTCTGCACAAGCCAGCTTCAGCATCACTGGGATTTCACAGAAGAAACAGTCCACCTCATTGGGACCACAGAAGGACAACTGGAATGTGAGAGTAGTTAGAAAGGTGGCCTGAATACAACCAAAAAATGAGGTCTCCATGGCCAGGATGGCATACACTCTGTGACTCATGATTATTGTGTAGCGCAGACGGTAACATATGGCAACAAAGCGGTCATAAGCCATTACTGTGTACGGGAAACACTCAGTACATCCCAGGAAATGGTAGAAGGAGAGCTGGGACATGCAGCCTGCATAGGAGATGGCTCAGCTGTTCCCTGAGAGGTAGAAGAGCATCTTGGGGGAACTATCAGAAGGAAGAAATATGTCACACACTGATAGTTTACACAGGAAGAAGTACATGGGAGCGTGAAGTCGAATGGAGGAGACAGCTGCCAGTAGGGTGAGCAGGTTCTCCATCAGGGTAAAGAGGCAGAAGGACAAGAACAGGACAAAGAGCACGGTCTCCAGATGCTCTGTGTGTGGGATGCCCAGCAGAATAAACTCGGTCACCACTGAAGCATTCCTCACACCTGTGAGGAATCAGACCTCGAAAAGGGACCCATGACACCGAAGTCTGAACACCAGTATCGAATTATTAAGCTTTCTGCTGATGAGTGCTTTGGTGTGTTTTTAACAAGCAATAACCAGCCTGCTTATGAATGGCAAGTTCTATATAAAAATATCAGGTAATAAGAAAAGGCTATTTTAGAGCCAGTCTATTCAACCCCTGGAAAGAATGTTTTGAGAGGCTGGTGGTTGTTTATGACAAGATCAGAAGTTTTGATATATATTCAAAACATTCTCAGGTTAAGTTAAGAAACTTTTTACAGTTGTTTAATTCATGGATTTATTCTCTTTAGGCATATTTACATTTTGAAATCTCACAAAATCTTTGAGAAGCAAACTCTCACTATGCATTACCTTCTGAAAAATATCAGGAAAAAAGTTGTGTTAGATTTCAGAACACTTAATTTTAATCCGGGCTTTGCCATTTATTAGCTATAGTAGTTCAAACAATTTATACAATGTCTTCCATAGACATAGTTTTATCATACAAATAATATGAAAATAATAATTATAACAAAAACATGAACAAAGATACCCTGGTATCCTAGTAAAGTTAATGAAATTTCTGTGAAATTATCTGGCAAAACATAAATCCTAATGAAAAGTGTTTCTATATTTTCTTTTTTTTTTTTCGGTTGCCAACTTTTAATTTTAAGAAGCTCATTTTTTTAAATGACCATGTACTATCACTATTCACTTATAAGAGAATGGGAAATATATGAATATTAATTTTTTTAAAGAAAGGAGATGCATCACCTTGGAATAAAGGCCTATCCTTCCCAAGAGAGGGCAGTTGGCACCAGTGCCCGGGGGTCTCTCCAAGGATCTGTGAGCACTGGTTCACACACCAGCGCTGGGGAATTGGTGGTGGATTCGTTATCGCCATCAAGACATCTAGTTCCCAGTGGAGGATTTGACGTCTGTGTGGACCAAGTAGCTGTTCTCTGTTCCCAGACTTGACAGGTGGCTCCTGTGCAGCCGAGTGTCTCACACATGTGAGCTCAGGCTCAGCAAGAACTGAGGGGAGGCCTTGTGACTGGGTGGGCCGTCATCGCTCTGCACAAAGCCAAGTGCACCTGGCTGGCAGCGCTGGGCCACAGCAGGCCACATGGTGATGTGATGATGACCCAGGGTGACCTTGGGTTTGTTTTCAGCTCGAATCACTCAGAGAAGTCTGTGCGTCCCCTGCAGAGGGCCCCCACCCCCAGCCTGCCTTCTCTCTGGGGAACTGGTCGACCTGCAGATGCTGCCCTAGCACCTGTGATGTTCAGCTGCTGCTCCAGAGTGACTGGAAGGACAGATGTCTGGGGCGGGAGCTGAGGCCAGGCTTCATGGCACGTGCACAGCGCCACTTGCTCTTCAAACAAGCCCCCACGCTTCCGGGGGACAGGCCCCACCTGGCACCGTGATGTCGCGTCCTTCCCCAGCTTTTGACCTGAGCCTTTTCAGCTAGCAGCGATGCTCTGCAGGGTGTGTGGGGGGTGCTAGGGCCCGGGTCGGGGGTGTGGCGCGGTGCCTGGCCTCCGGAAGCGTGGAGGGTGGCTGAGGCGTCGGTGGGAAGGCAGTAGTGGTTAGGTGTGGTGATGTGCCCATCTTGGGGCTCAGAGGCCAACTTGGTTTCTCTAGGGATCAGATCAGCAAGCCTGGTTCTCTGCCCTGGATGCTGAGGGTGGGAAGGGGTGGATCTGGTACTGGCAGTGGCTCTCAGGGAACAGGAGGCACTGTGGCACAGGGGAGAGCCTAGTGTGGGCAGAGCCGGGAGCAGTGTTGGAGCAGCAGCGTCCCGGCACCACCGCATCTCGACTGCCCACCCCAGTCAAGGAGGGTGGGGCTCACTGTGGTCTCTGAGGCCCGGGGGAGCAGGTCCCCTGTGACCTCGGGGAGACACCTAATCTTTTGGGTCTCCATTTCCTGGTCTGGTAAAGTAGAGACCACACGTGAGATAAAGCACAGACGTGCCCAGCACGGCCCCTGGCGTGTGATAAACGTCCGGTGAGGGGCAGCCCTCGGCTCCCATCAGATGGGAGCCTGGCCTGGACACCCCCTGCCTCCACCCCTGGCCGCTTGCCTTGTGAAGCAGAGCCGGAGGGCCCATGTGGATCACTGCCCGGTTTCCCCAAGCAGGTGGCCAGCTCCCTGGGGCCTCACTGCTTGCCTCACCTGCCTCAGAGGCCTCACCCTGTGTCAGCACTTCGTACAGGAGTCCTGGAAACGACCCCTCCCCACCACCGACAGGCAGCTGAGTCTGTGCCTGGGACTGCCAGGGCGGAAGGAAGCGATTGGGCGCCTGTCACCGCTCTCCCTCTGCGAGTCTTCCCTGAGTGTGGGCCGAGGGTGGCCTGCTGCCCGCCTTGGTGGCTGAGGGCAGAGGCGGGAGGTGATGACCGCAGCTGTCATTGGTTCCCGGCCACTGCCGGCCGCTATAGGTAGACTCAGGCCAGGGAGGCCTCTTACCCTGCCCGCCTGATAGCTGGGCCCAGGGGTGTGTGTGTGCGCACACATGCACCCAGGGCAGGGCAGTGGCCAGACCCCCGCTTGCCCTCCCCCAACCTCACTGCCAGTCTCGCTGGGTACCTGCCGTGTACCAGACACCAGTACACGTGTCTGTGTACCAGACACGTGGAGTCTTCCTTCTACCCATTCCACTTCTTCGTAGGGTTCTGCGATTTGCCCCCTTGAACTGAGGAGACCTGTCTCCCTAAGCCAGCGCCTTCCCCTCTCTGGGCCTCAGCCCTCCCCGCCCACCTTCTGGGGCTGGATCATTCCCAGAGCCCCTTTCTGGCTCCCGGTTTCTGCATGTGGCTGGTCGGGGCCAGGTGTGCCAGGGTGCGCGGGCTGTTCGCCCCCGGGGTCCTGGTAACCGGAGATAAGCTGGTTGTAGCCAGTATGTCAGCAGGTAATCCTCTAGTGCTCTGGCTGGGGTGGCAGCTGGCAGCCTGCCGCTTTCAGGGACAGCTGTCCTGGAGCGAGGGGACTCAGCCTTGTGAGTCCATGCTGCTGCCTGTGGGTAAGCCTTCTTCCCCTACTGCCACGGCAAGGGCCGTCTTGCTGACGACACTCCAGGCCAGTGCCAGCAGGCCCGGGGCGGCCGTGTGTACCTTTGTGTGCGTTTTCCTGGAGAGAAGCCTTCCTGGGCCAGCCTTGCTGCTCAGAGCGTGCAGAGCTTAGATGTTGTTGACTCTGGTGGCTTCTCTCTGAACTCCTTCATCCCCAGGAGGACTTTGTGATTCTCTGTCCCCCATAGCAGAGGAGCATACCAAGCCGTAGGGGAGAGACGTTTCAGGACGGCTTTCAAAAAGTGGCGGCTCAGGCTTCCCTGGTGGCGCAGTGGTTGAGAGTCCGCCTGCTGATGCAGGGGGCGTGGGTTCGTGCCCCGGTCCGGGAGGATCCCACGTGCCGCGGAGCGGCTGGGCCTGTGGGCCGTGGCCGCTGGGCCTGCGCATCCGGAGCCTGTGCTCCGTAGCGGGAGAGGCCACAGCAGTGAGAGGCCTGCGTACTGCAAAAAAAAAAAAAAAAAGTGGCGGCTGGCCCCATGGGGAGGGGATTTAGGGCGTCAAGGCCATACTCACTGCTGCTCCTGAGGCACTGTCCTTAGCCGGCTTCTGTCTTCCTCCACTAGGTCCAGACAAAAACAGTAGCCCAGTGTATTGAGTACTATTACATCCAGAAAAAAATGATCCAGTTTGACTGCGGCCGAGCCCCAGTGCCGGAAAAGAGGGTCAAGAGAGAGCTGGATGAAGCAGACAGGACAGAAGCGAAGGTAGAGGGTCTCGGGGTAGGGCTTCTGGAGTTCAGCACGGATCTGGATGCCCGGTGCCCATCCAAGCTGGGTGGCGGTGGGGGGGTGCACCGCGGGACGTCTGTGCTCTGGACACCTGCTTCTCCCTTAGAAGGGCGACGGGACGGTCAGCACCCTTTCATCATCTCTGCCCCCTCTGCAGGTCACCTGTAGCCCTCGGAGGAAACCCAGCCACTGTCCAACCCCCGAATTAAAGAGAAAGACTAAGAGTTACAGGAGGGAGTCCATCCCCAACTCCAGCCCAAACACCAGCTCGAAGCGGACCCCTGAGCTGCCAGGGAGCAGGAAGGGCCAGGGCTTCTTTCCCTGCCGGGAGTGAGAGAGGTACCGCCCTTTCCCTGGATGCTCCCACACCGCCTGCCCTCAGCCCCCTGGGGTCCCCCCCTCAGGGCTACCTGCCTCCCCCTGCTCTGACCCCTGTGTCCTCTGGTGCCTCCTCAGGGTGTTTGACAAGATCAAGACTCGAAATGCCCACATGAAGCGGCACCGGCTTCAGGACCACGTGGAGCCCACCGTCAGGGCAAGGTGGCCCGTGAAGCCCTTCCAACTGGAGAAGGAGGAGGGCGAGCTGGGGGCTGGCATCGGCCCTCTGCATGGGCAGCCAGTTGGGACGGGCACCTCCAGCCCTGTCGCGTTTCCTTTAGCCACTCCAAAGCACCCCTCTGCCTCCCTGGCCCCGTCCCTGTCCCCACCGGGCAGCCCAGCTTGCAGACATGAAAGCCATTATGCCACGAGCAGGCAGGGGACGCACAGTCATCTGACCACTGTGAAGGCCCTGTCAGCTGTGCCAGAGGCTCTGTTCTCTTTAGGTTCATAGTCTCTTGCTTTCTTTCAGTTCCACTCCTTCCAGAGCAGAGAGGCTTGGAGAGGGAAAGGTTAGCTCTGGGTAGTTCTTCAATCTTAGCCTCAGTTTCAGGCTTTGGTTACATTTGTTAGATAAGGCCAAGATGTAGAGAATCAGTGGGAAATACCTTCAGATCTCCACCGTGTTGGGCCCTTTACCGGGGGTTTCTCTGCCTTCGAATTCTGTCCCTAGTCTTGCCATGACTTGTACATTGTGAGGTTGTTTTTGTATGTGTTGACTTGTAAATCTTATTAAATTGGGTTCTTAAGCAGCTGTCTTCTGACTTCCCTGCCTGTTGATCCAGCGAAGGCTTTTGAGCCCCTGCCGCTCCCAGAAGCCACAGTGACGAGTAAACTGAATCCCTGCCCTGGAGGAGCCTCATACATTAATGCAGCCAGCATTTATCAAGCACCTACTGTAGCTGTGCCAGACAATGCCCAGTCCACGTGATGGGGACATAGTGATGGAGGGACAAGGCCCCTCCCCTCACAGAGCTTACATTTTAGGAGCGGGAAGGTAGCAGTGATAAAGCAGCAAAAAGGTGAGTTTAGGTATCTATAGTGCGTATGCTTTTGGCCGTAATAACAGAGGAGTCAGCGTAGGTTTAAGCTCTCAGGACACGTGGTGGTGCCCGTGGCTCCACGGTGAAGTCAAGGCCTGCCAGCAGTGGCCAGCATCTGCAAGTCGGCTGCAGCAGCAGCAGCAAGAATCCCCTCTTCTACACTGAGCACCCAAACCTTCGGAGGGTGCAGGGCAGAGAGCAGCTCCCTCCTTTCCTTGTTCCCCTTTTTAAAAGTGAGGAAAGCTTGTAGCAGCACCCAACAGAACGCCCCTCATGTCTCCTCGGCCAGAACTGTAGCCCGTGCTCTTTCTAAACTGATCTCTGGCAGTGGAAAGGGAAGTGGCCACCGTTATCCCGGACCCTCAAGATTTGTCCCCAGGGCAAAAGCATAAGTTGTGTTCCCCCCCTGGTTCTCCCCAGTTCCAGGACTGGGGAGAACCAGTGTGTTCCCTCAAATTTGTTGTCACCCGGTCAAAACTGGAATCCCATTTGCCAGGAAAAGAAGAGGAAGCAGAAATGGCCACTGGGGAGTCAGACCTTGTTTCCACCACAAAGCGACATGAGGAAAGTACAGCAGGGGGCCAAGTCCGAGGGAGTGACAGGGAGTGGCAGACGCTGGCAGGTGGATGGTGCGGGGGTGGGAAGCCACACTGAGGAAGCTGCTGATGCTGAGACCCACTTCCAGGCCACAGTGTGGCAAAGCACAGACTCTGCCACGGGAACCAGGGGAGGCTGTGCAAAGCTCTAGCTGCTGTGTGGGGGCCGTGGGCAGCAAGACGTGAATCCTGGAGAGTAGCTGGAAGGCTCTCAGCGGAGATGGTGGCCTGGGCTGGAGTAGCAGTGAAGAGGCCAGAAGCGCAAGGATTAGGGATCACGTTAGAAGTAGATTCAGACTTGCTGATGGGTCACACGTCACAGGGAGAGCCCAGGACCTTCATAGAAGGCACTTTGGGCCTCCCCGGGATTATCCAGGAAGTCATCACTGCCAAGCTTCTCAGATCCATGTAAGAAGTCATTGAGGGCCTGAGGGTCACAAATCACGTCTAGTAAGCATCTCCCATCCTCATCATCCATCGCCACTGCGCTACAAACGAATCATGAAGCGAAGGAGGGGGCGTCCACCCCAGGTCTACGGAGGGCCCCCAGCTGGGGATGTGGGGAGCGTCCTTTCGGGGGCCAGCCTGATGTTTGAGCAGCCGTCGACGCGGGGTCTCTGAGACGGCCCCGCACGGGCTGCAAAGGGAGGACCCAAAAGGGGCCGACCGGCCGCACTGCCTGATCGCATGGCAGCCGCCCGGCAGCCTCCTATATTTTATGTTTCTTAAATTTAAGTGTTTAAGTACCTTCCTTTAATGTTGGTATTCTATAATTATTTGCAAATAAATGTTTTATGAAATAATATTGTTAAACAGACTTACATCACATCCTCTTCAGGTTACATCCTGGAGGTATAATGTCCCCAACTCCATCAGGAGATGCTGCTCTGGTTCTCCTGGTCCTTTTTAACATTTTCTAAGTGGAGGTAAGGTGACTCTGAAACATTAGCAAAAGAGTAGCAGAAAGTGAAGTATCAAATTTGTGTTACTGTGATGAAAAGAGAAATACAATAACCCACATAGCAGAAAGTCAAAGAACAGCTCTAATGAGGAGGGTTAAACACAGGGACCTCCTCACCTCGTTACTCACTCAATAATAATAAAAACTTACTATGCTCCAAGAACTGGGCTCAACACTTTCAAAATATGATTCATTTTTTTCAATAAACCTATATGAAGAAACTACTACTATTTCCATCTACAGATCAGAAAATTGAAGCTTAGAAAAATTAAGCATGTCACCCAAAGTTGCAAGCTAGTTAGTATGTGACAGAGACAAGACTGAAACCTCTTTCATTCCACTCTTCATTAGGAAATCTGCCTTCTGTCTGCCTCTGTTTTCTAAGAGCCTCTTCCACTGCTAGGCAGTAACACCCTTCTAGATGGGTTCACGTCACCATTTTATACTAAGGTGGGAAAAGTCTTCTTGTCTTACTTCTTCCTGGTCATTTCCAGTCTTGACTTTACAGCACACCTAGTTAATATCTAATTTAGTTTTAGAGAAGAGACAACATGCTTTTCCCATTCTTTTGACACTATACCTTAGTATCAACTCCAATGTAGGAGGTTTCAAGTCATAGAGCCACATTCAACATGGGGATTCCAATCATAAACTGTGGCAAGTGCCACTGAAAAACACAACTAAGAGAATGACCAAGCCAAAACGAGTCACTCACACACCACCCTAGAATTGAGCAAAAGTGATGACAGCAAAGGGAAAAACTGTGATACTCTGGGGGAAGTATGCTGCTGACAGCCTGCTTCTTATCACTAATTCTTGCCATACCTGAATAGTGTCTCTGAGAAAGGCAGATTTCTGTGAGCTCTGGATCACCTCCCCTTGGGCAGCAAAGTCAGAGGACTTTGGTCCTTGCCTATGATTAGATACCATTATAATCTATGATTCTATAATACAGGTTGATTTTTTAAGTCCATTTCAGGAAAAAGAAGCCACAAGGACTAGGAAGGTCCCTGTGTGTGGCCCCCAACTACATGGGGAGCAGAGGCTAATGGTGAGACATGGGCACATAGTCCACCTGAGAATGCAGTTACGTTTTCCAGTTTTATAACAAGACCTCACATTGACTACTTCTGAGCAGAGCACAGGGTGCTCCAGCCAAAGGAGCTTGAATTCTCCTACTTATAAAATATTGAGCCTCATAGGGTTTGTGCAATCAAGACCTGTACACACTCACTCTTCCTGGATTGCTTCCTTGGAAGTTTATTCAGATCCCCTGAAGCCCTATTTGGAACTCAGTGATAGTTCTGAGGGAGGAATTAGTTTGTCAACCTTATTCATCATCCAGCTATGAATTAATAGTGAGATCATAAGAAAGGGATGCTCTAAAGTGGGAAATATCTATGTTCCTCCAAGATTATTTGTACGGTAGAATGAGCTCCAATTCTAACCTTAGATCACCTGCAATGCTATCCCTCTTTTTGGTTGCCTTATACACCTTCAAGCTTTTGCTAGTGATATCATTTGTCTACTGCTTTTAAAATTATCTATACATCCATGCAATTACACAGTTACCTCTAATAAACATCACTATTCCAGGTAGAAACCTAATCAGTTATTTATTATTTATTATGCGTCTACTATCGTTACGTGTCCTTCAGGTCAATACTCCTAAAGGGAGTATACGTTCATAGGAGGGTGACCAGTATAAATAAAGGGGTTGGCTGTAAACCTTCTCAAAAGGAAAATGATTGACTAAATAGCTAATATTCAGTTAACAATTCATAGTAAGCATTTACCACATGCTAAGTGCTATGCTAATTCTCAAAATTATTACATTTAATCTCCAAAAGAAACCTTATAAAGTAGGTGATGTTATTTGACAAAGAAACTGAAAAGCAGACTGAATAACCTGAAGATTACATAACTAGAAAGTGGCTGAGCTGAGACTATAATTTTAAAGCCAATGCTTTTAAGCTCAATGCAATGATGAATTCCAGAGATCTGAGTTTTGCACCCAAAGAGAAACAGAGATATAATGTGATTTTTCAAATGCTTGCAAGGCTGTTCCATGTGGATTTTATATGCACTGTTCCATGAGTGATTCAGAAATCATGGGCAGATCTGGTAGAAAGACAGATTTATTTTCAATGTAGAAAGTTTACTTATTAGAAAATGTACATTGATGAAATAAGCAGCTCTTATGATGGAGTTATTTCCTGGTCTAGAAATATCCAATCAAGTGTAAACAGAATCATCTTTCAGGTATGCCATTAAGGTTATTCTCAATTTGAATGAATGACTTGATTTAAAGTTCTCACTAATTTTGAAATTATTTGATTTAATTTATACTGGAAAACTTTTCAATGATATCTAACACAATAAAAGTGGAACTTCAATGATAATAATTCTACTAACCCCTATGCAAAAGAAATTATGAATATAACCACAGTGATAACAAAAGTAACAATAGCCGGACTATTGTGAAAACATTTTAAAAGAAGAACAGGAGTCACAGAGGGAGTCCAGATGCTACTCAGTGTTTCGCAAGATGGGAGTGGCCTGTTGGGATATCTTCGTGAATAGACCACAGTTTTAATAATAACTAACATTTATTGTACATTTGCTATATAGCAGAATTCTGCTGAGCGCTCTACAGGTATTATCTCTTTCAATTCTCACTAGAAACCTATTAGGCAGGCAGTATTATTTCCCCCGATTTCTAGTAGAAAATTTAGTCTCAAAGAGCTTAAACAACTTAACCAGCGTAACAGAGTTGGTTAATGGATCCAGAATGATATAACTCTTCTGAGTTATAAAGAAAAACAAGCTTGTAACTAATTCGGATTTTCAAATACTCATTCGTAACTAATATCACCTTACACTTATGGTGGCTTGAGTTTTTCAATGCACTTTTGCATTTTTAAAGTTAATTTTCTCAAGAACTAAGTAAGGTGGTTCTTATTAACCCCATTTTACAAATAAAGACATTGAACTCAGAGTAATTGTGACTTTCCTAAATTTAGGCAGAAGAGCCCAGGCACCCTCAGGTGTATCTCTCTTTCCACTACATCCTCACTGCTTCCCAAGATGACCCCATGCAGAAAGCAGCTGTCCCTGTATAAGAGGAGAATTATTAATAGATTTACTTTAGAGTTTGGAGGAGTCTTATGTATACCCTTAGAGTCCTCACCATTTTTATCTTGTATCCCATGACAAGATTATGGCTTTAAACTATAACAAGAGAGAGAGAGAGAGAGAGAGAGAGAGAGAGAGAGAGAGAGAGAGAGAACTTGTTCAGTTTATGTCTGAACTGAACAGTTATGAAAGTTATGTTTCATAGGGATTGAGTCCCAGAAAGTTCAGTAAGTATTTCTCAAGGGAGCTGTATTGTTATGATTCACTTGTAGGAAATTTTGCCCTATATTTGGATCATTCACAAGAGTGATTGTTTTAATGAGGGAAAACAATGTGCCTTGTTTAACACCTTTTTCCTCTGCTCCAGAAATTCAAGTAAGGCACTAGCATATTCTAGCAACTACTGGCTTATCAACTAATCATTCAGCAGAACTTTCTGATTATGAATAGCAGGGCTAAGTCTAGGCATTCTTGGTCCAGTGACAGGTGCTTTATTATTTGTTGGCAGGGTTGGGGTCTGGGGTGAGTGGCCAAGTTGAGTTTCTTCTTTCCTCTGCAAAAACTAGTGGGTAAGAATTGGACTGTGAACCAAATGGAAGAGTAGGATGATGGCTATTCACTGGATGATAAATTTCTTAAGCTGTTATTTTCCTTCCTTCCTTTCTTTCTTTTCCTTTTTCCCTGTTTTTTTTCTTCTGGTGAGAAAGTGCTCAATTGCTTGTTGGGCTTCCTAACAATTTAATGGTTCCTATGGGAGAGGTGTGACCCACTTAATGGAGGAGCTAAAGTAATAAGCATAGGAATGAAACTTACATTTTCTGCATTTTTATTGGGGAGAGATGGGAATGACAGAAATATCAGAAACTTGAATCCCTGGAAACTCTCTTGAGTGACTTGGTGTCCTCGGTAATCGCTAATTCCTAAGTGATTCCTCATGCTTCTATGTGGTCCCCACTCCCCCTATCAAAGCCTGTATACTTCTGGAATATGGTTCAGGTAACTCATCAGGGTACAATACTGAAACAACCCTTGTATCTGTTGAAGCAGACCAGGTACTAGCAGGGAGATCACTAATCTAGCAGATTTGAGATATAGCCCAGTCTGTCAAGCAAACTACAGTATTTCATTTCCATGGCACAAGAAGACAAGTAGGTCAAAGTTCAGGAAGAGTAAAACTTTTAGTAACCAGCAGATATCCTAGAAGATGCAGTACAGCATCCCTACAAAAGAAAACATATGTCTAGAGAGATGTATCTGTGTCACACACACACACACACACACACACACACACACATATACTTATTTATTTATAACAGAGATATATCCATACATCCTCTGGACTTGGATCCAGGGACAAGATGCAGGACTCCATGAAGGAGAATTCAAATGAATAAGCAGAACCCCAGTCCAGGAAGACCAAGGTCATGACCAAGTGACCTAAATTGGGGTATGAGCCCAGACAACAAGGGTAAGATCCTATTATCAGAGCTGCGGACACAAGGAAAGAGCAACATAACAGGAAGGGAATTGAAACTGAGGTCTAGGAAAAGCTGCTCTGAGGCCCAGTTGCTTAAACCTTCAATGCTTCCACTCAAAGGGCAGCAATGGTCCTCAAAGCTAAGGCAGGGCTGGGTCTACAAACATTGCTCCAAGAGATCCAGTAGGGAGAAGAGGGCAGTAGAGTTTGGAAATTTGCCAGAGTTAGTACCAAAAATATGGTAGAACCGTAACCAAGTCTATCCTACTCTATTTTAATGCACTGGACTAAGTAGTAAATTCACCTTTGAAAGAACATATTTCTGGAAAGCTATACAATTAATAATTACTATATTTGTTATTATATCAATTGCTTATTATTTATAAAATACATAAAAATAAGATATATTATTATACCAACATGGGATTTCACAAATAGTAATTATGTGATATCTACTTATTAATAATTATAATGAACTTGAGTTTGAAAATTATTTTATGCAATAATTAAAATTGGAAAGAGAAGAGACAGAGAACTATGCTTCAGTTTTCTGACCTCTTTTATCACTGCCATTTTACTATAAATTCATGGCATTTCAAACCACTTGTAGTTCCCAGGATTCTTCATAGTATTTCACACCTTCATGCTCATCTTTACACTTTTGTTTGGAATGCTTGCCTCCCATTTCTTTGCCTAAATAACTTAAGTCCTAATTCATGTATAATTTTCTCTTTGAAGCCTTCTCTTCCCAATTGGACTGGGTAGGTTAAATACTTTTTTAGCATTATATTACCATCCTGTTCATAAGTCCAGCAAATAATTTCCCTGAAAGCTAGGATCACATCTTTCCAATTAACTACTGTATTTTTTATCACTTAGCACAGTACCTAAAAGTGTTCAATAACAATTTATTAGATGTGTGAATAATGTACCTGCCTTCCAATATCTCAAAGGTAACACCTATGTGTTTTCTGGAAGAGTCCAAGAGCAAAACAGTTGTGGGATAGTAACACTCTTCACCAACCTTTGTGCTTTTTAATTAAGTTCTCTATTTATCCCACTGCAAACTTCTCCACCAAAACAACTCTCTCAGGTCACCAACAAATTCCATGTTACCAAATCCAGTGATCAATTCTAATTCATCTTTTTATCTGATATATTCAAACCATGTATCACAGAAGTTCACTCTGTTCTTTTTTAACTACTTATTTGGCTTCCAGATACAAACTTATTCTTGGCTCTATCTTTCCATCTCTCTTTACCACATTATCCCGACCTCGAAATGCTGGAATGCCCTAGGGTTCAATTGCTAAGCCTTTTAATTTATCTTTATAAATTCATTTACTTATTTATTTTTGGCTGTGTTGAGTCTTCGTTGCTGCACGCAGGCTTTCTCTAGTTGCGAGACGGGGCTACAATTCGTTGCAGTGTGCGCGCTTCTCATTGCAGTGGCTTCTCTCATTGTGGAGCACGGGCTCTAGGCATGAGGGCTTCAGTAGCTGTGGCTCGAGGGCTCTAGAGCGCAGGCTCAGGAGTTATGGCGCACGGGCTTAGTTGCTCCACAGCATGTGGGATCTTCCTGGACCAGGGATCGAACCTGTGTCCCCTGCATTGGAAGATGGATTCTTAACCAGTGCACCACCAGGGCAGTACTGCAACAACTAAGATTTAAAGATGGTCAGAGTAGCTAAAAACACAAAACCCAAGTATACGTAATATTGGGTACCAGGGACTTCCCTGGTGGTCCAGTGGTTAAGATAAGATATATATATATATATATATATGATATAAGATATATATATATGATATAAAATATATATATATCACCAGAAACCCAATTTAATTATAAAGACTTACATTAAAAGGAAAGTAATAAAGATATATATCATGCTAACACTAATCAAAAGAAAGCTGGAGTAACTATATTCATTTTAGACAAAGCAGATTTCAGAAAAAGGAAAATAATCAGAGATAAAGGTGTGCATTACATAATGATAAAAGGGTCAAATCTCCAAGAAGATATAATTCTAAATGTGTACGTATCTAACAAGAGAACATCAAAATACATGAGGCAAAAACTGACAGAATTGAAAGGAAGAACAATATAGGGGGTGTGGCATGGAGTTTTTCTTCCTGTCAATCAGATACTTCAGGTAGATGGACTGTTTTTAAGGAAGCAACGGCTGAGTTGGGAGAGAAACAGCAAATGCTGAATGATTCCCAGCATGACTATATTAGACTTGGGGAAAATAGCAGTGGGTTTAATAGTAAGTCTATGTAGAACAGGGTACCCTGCACTGAAGGCACTGGGCTCTGTCTGAGTGGGAGAATCTTGAGGCGATGTTACCTGCCTTCCTTCTTGTGGCCAAGTCTGCAGCAGCCAGGAAACAACTGCAGGGTGAGGATAACCAATGGGAGATGAGAGCAGCTTCTCTCCTGGGCTCCTTGCCCAGATCATCAGTCTCTGAAAGTACAGATGGTGCTTTATATTTTCCTAAAACATGAAGCACCAGCCTTGAAAGTGGGCTTCAGTACAGGTGCCAAAATATCTTTGTTGATTATGCAGACAGACACTTGTTTACATCTGAGGAATTTATAGTTGGTACAACATTTTACAGCATGAGAGTGCAAATGGAAAAATAAAACCATGCTACTTTAAAACTGTAGTTGATTCTGCGTTTTAAAGAAGACAAAACTAAGACTGTTCTTTGTCTTGTTTTTTGCTTTAGAAGTTCCTAAGCCCCAAGTCTGGAAGCTGAGGGTGAGAAAAGGGGAGGTGAACAATAAATGTAATAATAAACGCCCTGCATGATAAATGTAAAGGGCCATCGTTTTTGTGGGCAAAGGGTAATTCTACAAGTTTTATGGTCCTTAGGAAGCTGTCTCTTCTGTCATTACCTCGTTAGGGACTATCTAGATGACAAACTTGGATACAAAGCCTATTTTATGAAAAGACTAAGCCCTCATTTCAAGTTTAATGTGCATACAAATCACTTGGAGACCTCGTGAAAATACAGATTTTGATACTGTAGTTCTTGGGGTTGCCTAAAATTCTGCATTTCTAACAAGCTTCTAGATGATGCCACATCCTTATTCCGTAAGTCACGCTCAGCTGTAAGTAAACTTGGAAGAAAGTCTTGGGAGGTCACTGTGCAAGTTGCACATATCTTCCTAATGCCAGTTCATGCAACAGCTTAACAGAACTCAGCTCTGGGCCATCCTCTACCTTAGTGAACAGATATTGAGGTCCTGCTCAGAATTCTTGAGTATTCAAGATAAGAGACATAACAGAATTCTAGTTTAATCCCTTAATTGTACAGATGGGACTTGTAAGCCCCTGAGAGTGAAATCATTTGTCCTTATCACATAACTATTTAAATGACTATTATATACTGGATGGATAAACAAGAAGGTCCTACTGTACAGCACAGGGAACTATATTCAATATCCTGGGATAAACCACAATGGAAAAGAATATGAAAAAAAGAATGTCTATATGTGTATAACTGAGTCACTTTGCTGTACAGCAGAGATTGGCACAGCATTGTAAATCAGCTATACTTCAATTTAAAAAAAATAAAAAGAGAAGAAATGTATGGTCAGGATTCCAATAGTGGTTTTCTGGCCAGCGCCCTTTACTTGCCTCATATAAGACAGGAAACCAGCCTAAAACAGAAGACATGGGGAAAGGACACAGAGTGAACAGTGGAGGCACCAAAAAAGCTAGGTGGAAAAAGAAGGGATGATAAAACCAATGCAGGTTCAATGAGTAAATCTATAAAAGACCAGATACAACAAAGTGCAGTGTAGAGATAGCCATTTTAATATCAATACAAGAGTATTTTAGGAGACAACACATCACATAGGGTCATGCCCACTGGGACAGAATGTATGGGACATGAGGTTTAGAAACATGGGGAGCTCCTTTCTTCCTCAGGGGTGAGTGGTCTAGGTTGAAGTCTCAGGCAAAACTGCCTTTCAACTTGCTTTTTCCTTTATTATACGAGGTCAGATCCTGACTTAGAAGCATCATGAGTTCAGGCTAGGACTAAGGATTCCATTATGGCCCTCTTACTAAGATGTTTAATGACTAAGGATAAACATGTCTCCATCAGGTATAACTCAACCCAAGTCCCTGAGGCAGTGGGAGGAAAGGCAAGCAGTAGCAAAGCCCAAGCAGGATCAATCAAGAAGGCCCCAACAGTGCCAGCCCTCACAGTGGACCCCTTGAGTCTCCCTCTTTGTGATCTTAGTATAAGGTTATATTCATCGCAGTGTGGGTTTTCTACCTCCCCTCCAACTCTTCCTATCTAAACATAGAAAACTGCATAGCTCACCAGTCTGGTCCTGATAACCATAATTTAAAGAGTCATGTACCAAAATGTTCATTGCAGCTCTATTTACAATAGCCAGGACATGGAAGCAACCTAAGTGTCCATCATCAGATGAATGGATAAAGAAGATGTGGCACATATATACAATGGAATATTACTCACCATAAAAAGAAACGAAATTGAGTTATTTGTAATGAGGTGGATGGACCTAGAGTCTGTCATACAGAGTGAAGTAAGTAAGAAAGAGAAAGGCAAATACCATATGCTAACGCATATATATGGAATCTAAGAAAAAAAAATGTCACGAAGAACCTAGGGGTAAGATGGGAATAAAGACACAGACCTACTAGAGAATGGACTTGAGGATATGGGGAGGGGGAACGGTAAGCTGTGACAAAGTGAGAGAGTGGCATGGACATATATACACTACCAAATGTAAAATAAATAGCTAGTGGAAGCAGCTGCATAGCACAGGGAGATCAGCTCGGTGGTTTGTGACCACCTAGAGGGGTGGGATAGGTAGGGTGGGAGGGAGGGAGACGCAAGAGGGAAGAGATATGGGAACATATGTATATGTATAACTGATTCACTTTGTTATAAAGCAGAAACTAACACACCATTGTAAAGCAATTATACTCCAATAAAAATGTTAAAAAACAAAACAAACAAAACAATCTTGAATTCCTGAAGTAAACCCCACTTGATCCTGACGTATTCTTTTCATCTATTGCTGGATTCAATTTGCTAATATTTCATTAAAGATTTTTGCACAAAGGTTTATGATGGATGTTGATTTGTTATTGCCTCTTCTTACAAAGTATGTATTTATAATGTTGACCACATAAACTGAGTTGTGAAGTGTTCCAGCCTCCAGTCTTTTCTGAAAACTTTATGCAAACCTGGTGTTTCTTTCTTGAATGGTAGTATTTAGGAGTGAAACCAAATGAGCTTGGAGTTCATGCTGTGAAAGTGTTTTATATTACAAGACCTTCTTCTTACATTGGTATTAGGTGACAGTTTTTCTCTTCTTGCTGCATTCGTGTTATTAACTCTCTCTTTCAGGGGATTTGTCCACTTCATATAAGTTGTAGAATTTATTGTCAGAAGTTTGTGCAGAATCTTCCCATTCTAGCCATCTAACATCTGTAGAATCTGCATCCCGATATTGACTTAATTTTTGTGTTCCATTTTTCACCAGTCTAGCTACAGATTTGTCAATTATGTTGATTTTTTCAACAAAGTTTTTATTATTTTTTTATTGTTTGTCCATATGTTTTCAACAAACTTTTATTTTCTTTATTGTTTGTCCATATTCTATTTATTTTATTTTCCTTCTTATTTACTTTCTTCCACTTCTTTTGGGCTCAACTTACTTTGCTGCTTCTAGTTCCTTAAGGTGCGAGTCAAGATGATTGATTATATAAACTTATTTTTTCTAATATAAGCATTTGAAGCTATAAATTTTTCTGAGCACTGCTTTAGCTGCATTTAACTCATATGGTGTGACTTCTTTTAACTTCTTTTCTGACATATTGGTTATATAGAAGTATAATGCTTGATTTCCAAGTATTTAGGAACTTTCAGATATCTCTTTATTAATAACTTGTTTTAATTCTCCTGTGATGAGAGAACATACTAAATATAATTTCAATCTTTAGAGATTTGTTAAAATTTGTTTTATGGCATAGCATATTGACTATCTTGATGAATGTTTCACACAGCTTTAAAACAAATCTATATTCTACTGTTGTTGGCATGAAGTGTGCTATAAATGCTAATTAAGTCAGATTAAATGCTGGTGTTGTCAGGTCGCTGCGAGCCATATGATTGTCAACTTGTTCTAGCAATTACTGAGAGAGTAGTGTTGAAATCTCCAGCTAGAGATATAGTTTGTCATTTCTTCTTCAGTTTTGTCATTATTTCTTCATACATTATGAATATTTGTTATTGTATGCATCCACATGAAAATTTTAGCCTTTTGTATCATGTGATGTCTCTTTTTATCCCTCATAATATTTCTACCTCTGAACTCTTGTTTTTCTGATATTCACATAACTATTCCAACTTTCTTTTGATGACTGCTTGTAAAATGTAAAATACTATTTTTAATTCTTTTCCTTATAAGCTATGTATACCTTTATATTTAACAGTGTGTTTTCTCTAGGTTTTCACTAATACAGAGTAGTCATAAACTATATGTGGCTACTGAGTACTGAAAATGTGGCTAAAGTGACTAAGTAATTGAATTTTTAAATTTTATTTAATTTTAATTGAATTGTAATTTTAAAAGTTGATACTCAATTCACTTGTTAGGAAACTAAAGTATGCTTGGAACACCTTGGGTATATTGATGTACTTTTCATCTGTATGTTTTATGTAATCTAAATGCAGATTAAGAATTTCTGATGAAAATTTAGCATCTTAATTGAAATATGATCTAAGTGTAAAATACATGCTGGATTTTGAAGTTTTCAAACTTTACAAAAGAAGGTACAATATCTCATTAATAACATTTTAATATGAGTTACATACTGAAACAATAGTTTAGGTACATTGGGTTAAATAAAAATTTTTAACACTTTTTTTTTAATTTTAGAAAATTTTAAATTACACCTGTGACTCACTTTAAATCTACTGGACAGCACTGCTCTAGACAGCATATAGTTGAGTCTTATTTTTCTCATCCCAGCTGACAATCTTTGCCTTTCAAATGTTGTTTTTAGATCATTAGCTTGCTAAAATTTATTTGCAAGCCCAAAATAAATACTCCTAGGGCTTTTGTGGTCATTCTCCAACATACACAGAGTAAAAAATCTGAGTCACCCAACACACATTTCCAGCTGAAGTCAAACAAGGCAATGCTGTTTTCTTATTTCAGTTCTCATACTATAAACAAATGTTATTTTCATGGTCTATTTAGAGCCAAGTCTTTCACACTTTTGTACTTTGTTGTTGTTGTTGTTATTTCACTGTTTAAAACACCCCGGAGCATAGTACTCAGTGCTGTTTAGTGTTCATAAGTGCAAAGAAGGTCTGTGATATGCATTGCAAAGAAAACTCATGTATTAAATAAATTTCATTAAGGCATGAATTATAGGGCTGTTGGTTCAGAATTCACTGATCTGCTGTTTGCGGTAACTTTATAGAACATACCTAGACAAACAGTGAGACTAGACTGTATTTATATTAATTCTCAAATGTTCTCAGATTTTCCCAGCAGAAGCCCCTTCAAGTAGGATTCTGTGTCCTTTTGGCAATATCCATTTTGTGGCACAAAACAGTTTTGCAGACTCATCTTGTACTTCCTTGCCCCAAACCTGGAATTAGCTATTTCTCTAAAGAACTCTGAATCCTTTAATTTGAGAATGATGTCCAGCAGACCCGAAGTGTTCTCTGAGTGTTTACTGTGACCAATAGCTCCACCTTCCCCCCAAACACACACACACACACACACACACACACCTTTATTTTCTAGTCAACAGCGAGAAACTATTTTGCAAATGTAAAACAGATTGCATCACTCTGCTTTTGAAACATAACAGTGGCTTCTCTTTATACTTAGAATAAGATTCCAACTCCTTATATCTGACATCTAATGTATACCTGACATTTGGCTACTTATCTCACCTGCTTTGTACCACCTTCACCTGTCTCACTATTCTTCAGCCATACTGTCTTCTGCCTTCTCTGTTTCTTGAATATGGCCAGGTTTGTTCCAGCCTAGGTACTTTGAACCTGCTGTTGCCTTTCTGTCCTTCTGTTTTTGCACACTGTCCTCTTCTCTTCATTTAGGTTTCATTTCAAATGTCTCTTCCTCAAGGAGCTCTATCAAGAGTTGCCCTTAACCCATTAACAATTATATTCCTCACTTTTTCCAAAGCTTTTATCTCTATAGTAATTGTCATCTTTCTTCATTTAATTACTTCTGCATTATCTGCCAATTCCCAACCACCAAAAATAAGAAGACATTTGTCTATTATATTCACCAGTATATTCCAGCACTTAGAAGTATGCTTGGCACATAGTGTTCATGATAAGCATATGCTGAGTAAATGAATTGATTAGCACATTTGCATTCCCCATACAGTGCATTAACTTGTTTGATTCTGTAAGAGTTTATTCTTTTGTTTGTTTTTGGCTGTGTTGGGTCTTCATTGCTGTGCACGGGTGCCCAGGATTTTTTTAGTTGTGTTAAGCGGGGGTTACTCTTCCTTGTGGTACACAGGCTTCTCATTGTGGTGCCTTCTGTTGCAGAGCACGGGCTCTAGGCGCGCGTGCTTCAGTAGTTGCAGCACGCGGGCTCAGTAGTTGTGGCACACGGCCTCTAGAGCACAGGCTCAGTATCTGTGGCGCAGGGGATTAGTTGCTCCGTGGCATGTGGGATCCTCCCGGACCAGGGCTCAAACCCCATGTCCCCTCCATTGGCAGGCACACTCTCAACCACTGTGCCACCAGGGAAGCCCAAGAGTTTATTCTTGAAAACCATAAACTATTTTATTGTGTTTAACTGAAAACACACTATAAAGAGGAAATTAAGGACACCTAGTTTACAACCTGGAGAGAAAACACCAATTCAAAAGAAATAAATAGAAAGTTGTAAAACACTGTACGTATACTGGTCAAGCGGAAAAGAAAAAGTGATATTTAGATAAGACTTATAAATATCATCTCTTCATGTAGATGTGCTAAGTCTTATCCTTAAATCAGCAGATGCCAAATACAAGGATTCCAAATGCAAAGACTGTATTAGCTAAGCCCTTTGCTAAATCTTCTTCATTGAATTCCGTGTTGACACAACATTGGACTTCACGTGTACAAGAAACAGTCAAGAAAAAGTGTAACACTGCTCAATATTTCCGAAATAAATTTCCATAAGAAAACTCTTTTTGACTGATATAAACAGGAAGAACGATTTTGTATTAGCAAATAATTTGGTGTGGTTTTTGTCTGATGTAACTATGCAGTGAATCATGATTTTGTTTTCTTTTTGCTTAGATTCAGGAAACTAAAGGTAAAAACTGATGTTCAATCCCAGGAATCCCTGGTTCTACATTTAAAATATTTTCTATTTCTTATTTCATACTTGTTGTTTTACACTTTATTAATCTTATTGTGTGTGAATATACTTACTAAACTGAATATATGTAATATTAAATAAACGTGCATATTCAGAATTATACATATATATAATTTTACTTCACTTCAAATTGTTTTTAAAGACTCAGGACAGGGCTTCCCTGGTGGCGCAGTGGTTGAGAATCTGCCTGCCAATGCAGGGAACACGGGTTCGAGCCCTGGTCTGGGAAGATCCCACATGCCGCGGAGCAACTAGGCCTGTGAGCCACAACTACTGAGCCTGCGCGTCTGGAGCCTGTGCTCCACAACGAGAGAGGCCACGACAGTGAGAGGCCCGCGCACCGCGAGGAAGAGTGGCCCCCCGCTCGCCACAACTGGAGGAAGCCCTCGCACAGAAACGAAGATGCAACACAGCCAAAAATAAATAAATAAATAAATAAATAAATTTTAAAATAAATAAATAAATAAAATAAAGACTCAGGACATAAACACAAACATACACACATACGTTTTCTCCCATTCAGTAGGTTGTTTTTTCATTCTGTCAATGGTTTCCTTTGCTGTGCAAAAGCTTTTAAGTTTCATTAGGTCCCATTTTTTTATTTTTTATTTTATTTCTGTTGCTTTAGGAGACACATCAATAAAAAATGTTGCTATGACTTATGTCAAAGACTGTTCTGCTTATGTTTTCCTCTAGGAGTTTCATGGTTTTTGATCTTACATTTAAGTCTTTAATCCACTTTGATTTTCTTTTTGTATATGGTATTAGAGAATGTTCTAACTTCATTCTTTCACATGTAGCTGTCGAGTTTTCCCAGCACCATTTATGGAAGAGACTGTCTTTTCTCCACTGTATATTCTTGTCTCCTTTGTTGTAAATGAATTGGCGATAGGGTGTGAGTTTATTTCTGGGCTATCTATTCTGTTCCATTGATCTATGTGTCCGTTTTTGTGCCAGCACTATACTGTTTTGATTACTGTGGCTTTGTAGTATAGTCTAAAGGTAGGGTGCATGATTCCTCCAGCTCTGGTTTTCCTTCTCAAGATTATGTTGGCTATTTGGGGACTTCTGTGTTTCCATACAAATTTTAAATTATTTCTTCTAGTTTTGTAAAACATGCCATTGGTATTTTGACAGGGATTGCATTGAATCTGCAGATTGCCTTGGGCAGCATGGTCATTTTAACAATATTAATTCTTTCAATCCAAAAAAAACCGTATATCTTGCCATCTGTTTCTATCCTCTTCAAATTCCTTAATCAGTTTCTTATAGTTTTCCAACTACAGGTCTTTTGCCTCCTCATGTAGGTTTATTCCTAGGTATTTTATTCTTTCTGATGCAGTGGTAGATTGGATTTTCTTAATTTCTCTTTCTGGTATTTCATTGTTAGTATATAGAAATGCAACAGATTTCTGTATATTAATTTTCTATTCTGCAACTTTACCAAATTCATTGATGAGCGCTAATAGTTTTCTGGTGGCATCTTTAGAATTGTCTATTTATCGTATCATGTCGTCCACAAACAGTGACAGTTTTACTTCTTCCTTTCCAATTTGTATTTCTTTTATTTCTTTTTCTTGTCTGGTTACTGTGGCTAGGACTTCCACTACTATGTTGAGTGAAAGGGGCAAGAGTGGGCATTCTTGTCTTGTTTCCAGGTGTTCATCAGAATATTAATTCCAGGGAGTTGTTAATAGGTATACATGAAATAAATAGCCCAGGATCATATGATTTCAGACATGCAGAGTTACATAAAATTAAACAGGTTTCTTAACTGAAGCATATTTCAGAATCTCCTGGACAGCTACACATATACAATACTTTTAAAATGTATTTTATGAGAGGCTCCCTCTCCCAGTTTAAAAAAAATATTGTAGCTCTAGTGTGGCTCAGAACATGTGTCAGGAAACTGTATTTTCATTTCTTTTTTCTTTTGTAATCTAATCAGAAGCTGATTCCCAGGTGGGAAGCTTATTCTAACACTTCAGTAAAGCTGGATGATGGTAGATGGCATCATTCCCACAAATGCTTCTGCCTTTTGAATCTCTGTCAGTCCTCTGAGCTAAGCCTACCTGTGTCACCAAGGCTACTGAGCAAGACTTTATGCACTACTGCTAGTGCTGCCACTTGGGGATGTGTGAACAACTAGGATATTTGTCTTTTCACTGGAGGCTTTCAAGTAGTGCTTCCTGTCTTACATACACACATCCCCCAGGAGGGGACAAAGAGGGCACACAATTTGGAGTTGCCTGTCCTGGGGTCAACCAAGGCCTTACCTCTGAAAAATCAGACTGCTTTTCTTTTGGTCTTATAGTCTCATATCCACCCAGAGATTACACAAGGCACTGCTCAGACATCTGATTTAGTATATTCCCAACCTTCCAGCCCAGGATCTACTTTTCTCCCTGGCTCTTCAAAAAGCTCTTTGTGTCTTCTTACTTCCAATTCATTACTGCCATATTAGAACAGGGCACACTTCCTTTGGCCATATGTATTCCCAAATCAGTTTAAAACAAAGAAGCTTCCTAACACTGAATATCTGTTCTCTGAGCATGTGTCCAGATTCTACAGAACACAGGACTTTTGCATCTGCTCTTCTTCTCCCATCCTGAGGGATGGAGATAGGGGAATCATGTGCAAAAGAGAGATTGTCCAACTGACCTTAGCCTGTTGCTAAAATACCCGTGAGTCCTCCCTTCCCTTCATCTCTTTCCAATTAACATGTACAGGTATGGTCTAGTCACAGAGACTACACAGAGAGAAATATAAAAGGAATGTTCAAGAAGACCCAATACTCAGCTTTTGGTCTTTAATGTCTTTTAATGCATGCCTTCAGAATGCCCAGAGTGACACAAACAAACTCACTAACCATTCTCCTCATGTGCCTAATTCTCCCACATTTCCCCTGATTCCTACTGGGCTCTTCATCACAGTAAAATGTCTTTTCCTGTCCATGTTCCTTATTCTGTTCCAGTGCCCTGCACCTGTCTTCCCTCAGTTTCTCTGTCCTGTCTTTCCTCCCTCCCAAACATTTCTCTGCTCAGGGTCTTTGCTACTCAACATGCAGCATCACTAACATCACCAACTGAGTCAGGATCTGCATTTTAGCAAGATCCCCATGTGATGTGAACACTAAAGTCTGAGAGGCTCTATTTCACGTTATTCTCTCCTAGAGCTGAAACCATCTTTCTTTGTTCTTGTTTTCCCCTCTGAACCTCTCTCAACTTCTCTGTGGCAGAAAGCATTACATGATCATTTAAAGCACATCCTTGGGACTTCCCTTGTGGCGCAGTGGTTAGGAATCCGACATGGGGTCGATCCCTGATCCAGGAAGATCCCATATACCACAGAGCAACTAAGCCTGTGTGCCACAACTACCGAGCCTGCAGTCTGCAGCCTGAGAGCCACAACTACTAAGCCCGTGTGCCACAACTACTGGAGCCTGCACAAATAGAGCCAGTGCTCCGCAAAAAGAGAAGCCACCGCAATGAGAAGCCCGTGCACCACAATGAAGAGTAGCCCCTGCTGGCCACAACTAGAGAAAGCCCACGCACAGCAATGAAGAACCAACGCAGCCAAAATTAAATAAATACATAAATAAATTTTTTTTTAAAGGATTAGGCATGTTGTCCATTAAAAATTCCTCATAAAATTTCACATAATTTAGAATAAATACTTTGAGGAGATAGTTCTAAAAAATTTTTTAAAAGCCCATCCTTGAAAACATCTCCTCAAGAAGAACCTCCCTAGATGAAGAACAGAACTTGCATGATTTTACATTTCAGTATTTTTTCACCTATATGTAGACTCAGAGATACCATGGCAGTGCAATGTGCATTCTAATAGCTCATTACAACACACTGCATTAATATGTTTTGTTTATGAGAAGAATTTTTATAGAAATTACTTCTTAATCCACAAAAAAAATGAACAATGCTACTTTATTTAGCCACCTACTAAACAGTAAATTCCACTAAGCCAGGGTTAAAATTTTTTATGTTGTATATCTGACCACCTTCAAAAATAATCTACGACAGTGACCCACCTAATTCGGGTCATTTAATTTTTGGAATTCAAAAGCAATTATTAATTTTTTTTTGGTCTTTTTGTTTTTTTTTAACATCTTTATTGGAGTATAATGGCTTTACAATGTTGTTAGTTTCTGCTGTATAACAAAGTGAATGAGCTATATATATACATATATCCCCATATCTCCTCCCTCTTGCGACTCCCTCCCACCCTCCCTATCCCACCCCTCTAGGTGGTCACAAAGCACCCAGCTGATCTCCCTGTGCTATGCAGCTGCTTCCCACTAGCTATCTATTTTACATTTGGTAGTGTATATATGTCCATGCCACTCTCTCACTTCATCCCAGCTTACCCGTCCACCTCCCCATGTCCTCAAGTCCATTCTCTACTTCTGTGTCTTTATTCCTGTCTTCAGAACATTTTTTTTTTAGATTCCATACATGTGTTAGCATACGGTATTTGTTTATCTCTTTCTGACTTACTTCACTCTGTATGACAGACTCTAGGTCCATCCACCTCACTACAAAAACTCAATTTCATTTCTTTTTATGGCTGAGTAATATTCCATTGTATATATGTGCCACATCTTCTTTATCCATTCATCTGTTGATGGACACTTAGGTTGCTTCCATGTCCTGGCTATTGTAAATAGAGCTGCAATGAACATTGTGGTACATGAGTCTTTTTGAATTATGGCTTTCTCAGGGTATAGGCCCTGTAGTGAGACTGCTGGGTCGTATGGTAATTCTATTCTCAGTTTTTTAAGGAACCTCCATGCCATTCTCCATAGTGGCTGTACCAATTTACATTCCCACCAACAGTGCAAGAGGGTTCCCTTTTCTCCACACCCTCTCTTGCATTTATTGTTTGTAGATTCAAGAGCAATTTAAAAGTTGTTTTTAAACATTTCAACACATCACACAGCAGTATTAAAACTATGACAATTGAAAGTATTTTACAAGGGTGAAGTGTAGATCAGTATTTCTCAATAGAAAAATGATGCAGTCACATGGGTAAAGTGTGTAGAAACCCATTTTTAAAAAAGCAAAACAGAAAGATGAAGTAAATTTTAATACTACAGTTTATTTAACTTGGTTTTGTCACCAGCATGGCCCATTAATAATTCCCAGGAAGTAAAAATAGAATCTCCCAAGAAAAAGGCTCAAATATCACAAACTAGGGTGACCTACCTCGGCTTCATTCTCACAGAAGGTCAGGGAAGCCAACCCCAGGAAAGAAAAAAAGCCATTTTTCAGCCTGACCCCGCCCAAAACTAGAAGACAGCTTAGAGGTTTCCTGAGGATGGCTGGGTTTTGCCCCATCTGAATCCCTACCTCTGGCCTAATAGCTAGGCCTCTGTAAGAACAGTTGAAAGGAAAGGATGATGATCCTTTTGAATGGAAATCAGAGTGGGAAGGGGTGTTTTAAGAACTGAAAAAGCAATTACCCTTCCCTGGCCCTCCCAGATTTAGCTAAACCCTTTGACCTTTACTTTCATGAGAGAAGGGGAATTGCCCTTGGGGCATTAGCTCAAAAACTGGGACCCCTTACTTAGGCGGTTGCTTATTTCTCTAAACAACTAGATCAAACCACTAAGGGATGGCCTTCTTGCCCCTGCTAAGGGACGCTAAAAAGTTAACATTTGTTCAGCTAATCACTATATGGACTCCACACCAGGTTCAGGTTTAGTAACTTCTAAGGGAACAGAATGGCTATCCCCCAAAGGTCAATTCAAAGTCAAGCTGTGCTTTAAGACAACCCAGTGGCTCCTATAAAAACCTGTCACACACTAAATCTTGCCACCCTGCTACCCACAGAACCCGGGCCCCTGGAGCATGATTGTATAGAAACCATACATAATCTATTCCAGTTGTCCCAACCTAGGAAGTGAGCCTCTCCCAAACACCAAAGAGGAATAGTTCACAGACAGAGCAGTTTTATGAGAGAAGGAAAAAGGCTGGTGGGATACGTAGTGACCTCTGAGCCCCAAGTCATAGAAGCAAGAAGCCTAGCTCCAGGACTTCTGCCTAAAAGGTGGAGCTGATAGCTCTTAGGAGAGGGAAGCCTTAGAGCTTGGGACA
This sequence comes from Hyperoodon ampullatus, assembly GCF_949752795.1. Taxonomy (NCBI): domain Eukaryota; kingdom Metazoa; phylum Chordata; class Mammalia; order Artiodactyla; family Ziphiidae; genus Hyperoodon; species Hyperoodon ampullatus. Next base: position 90,951,930 of record NC_136920.1, read on the forward strand.
GGGAAGCTCAAAATGTTTACACAGATTTCCGGTATTTGTACGCCATCCTACACACACACACACACACACACACGGGGCTATTACTACAGAGAATAAACAAGTGAAACATGGCTTAAACATACTGAAGCTCTTAGAAGCAGTACAGCCTCCAAAAAAGACAGCAGTAATTTACTGTAGGGGTCACCAAAAGGATGATGCAGAGGTAATAAAGGGAAACAACAAGGTGGATGCAACCGCCAAAAGGGCAGCCCCAGACCAGTAACTTGGCAGCCACCCATCATACCTCGAAGCCAGATCCATCCAATTATTCCCCAATCTACACAAAAGAAGAATTAGACAAAGCCCGAAAATGGAACTTCAGTAAAGATCTAGGAGCCGTGGGTGGCTAGTTAATAAACATGAGCAATACCTCTTTCCCCAAACTGCAGCTTGTCAAGCCATCAAGGGGGCTCATAAAGGGCCTCAATATGGGAGGGAAGCCCTATATAATTGGTTAGTTGAGTTGAGGTCTTGGTAACTCCTGGCATGAAAAGTATAATCAGTCGGACAGTCGAGACCTGCCCCATCCGCACAGTGAACAGCCCCAGCACCAGAACCCCCAGGCCCCCAGATAAGGTCCATTCAGACCAGAGGAACATACCCTGGAGAAGACTGGCAGATTGATTTTACTGTCATGCCGAGAATACTGGGCAATTTCAGGTATCTCTTGGTGCTAGTGGACGCATTTTCTGGGTAGAGAGAAGTATTCCCTGCTAGATCTGAAATGGCAGCTGAAGTGGCTAAGGCATTACTAAAGGAAATAATCCCCAGGTTTGGGTTCCCAGGATCCCTACAAAGCAGTAATGGTCCAGCATTTGTGTCTCAAGTAACAAATGGGATAACGGGTTCCCTGGGCATAAAATGGACCTTGCATTTAACGTGGAGACCCCAATCATCAGGAAAAGTAGAGAGATCCAATCAGGCCTTGAAACCAATCAGGCCTTGAAATGGGCCTTAGCAAAGCTATGTCAGGAAACTCAAAAATCTTGTATTAACTTGCTTTCAGTGGTCCTGCTTTGCCTGGGGTTAAGTGTGTTCAAACTCATGCATGATAGACCCATTCCGCAAGTCCCAGAGAAAGGACACCTTAAAGTCCCCTGAAATGGAACAACTCAAGTGTGCCTCCAGGTAGGAGAAACCAGGAAAGCTCCTGCAGAATATGGTCACCAGGTGCTGCCCCTACCTGACCTGACTCTGCACCCCTTCCTGCCAGGAGACTGGGTGTACCTAACAACCTGGAAAACAGGAGCCTGCAAGACCAGCTCGCTCCTAAGTGGGACGGACCCCACTCAGTGATCCTAACCACCCATTCTGGCCTGAAGTTGCAGGGGTCACTCCATGCGTACATCAACTCTATGGAAGAGGCCCCCAAGCCCCAACCTCCAGAGAGACAGTCTGGGGCAACAGCCACCCTTGACGACTTGTGTGACCCTCTCTCTGACCTGAAGCTTCTCTTCTGAAAAACAGCAATGTGTGACCAGGGATATTCAGGCCAAGGCAGTGAGCCTCACCACCAGGGACCATTTTTACCTACAGGCCAAAGACCAAGATACCTTCATTTTTAGGAAAAATTTGATATAAGACCATTATTCTCTTGCTAATATTTGGGCTATGCATCCTAAATTGTCTGGGGTCCTTTGTCTCCAAAAGGATAAACAAGTGGTGGCCACTGAGGGAGACGAACAGTCAGGGCTGAGGCCTGGTGACCATCACACGCATCTAAAGGCAGCAGCTGGGGAGCAGCTCTGCTTCTCTCCCAGGGTGATGATGACACCCACAGCAGCAGGAGGCAGTCACAGGAGACGGACCTCCACCCTCAGCCCCCAAGAACGAGGAGCGGGACAAAAGGCAGAGGAAGGGTTTGTCACCAACAAAGCCCGTTAACAATTCCCAGGAAATAAAAACAGAATCTGGGTAATAAAATTAGGTCTAACCTTTTTTTCTTTTCCTCTGTGCTCAGTCTAGTTCCACTTGCTCATAGGGGGCCGCGTTCGGAGGCCTCGTCCCCTGCACTTCAGACCAGACTTTCTCGTGGGAAATGCCGACGCCGACACCTCAGCTCGACGGGCTGTGCGCCGAAGGGCTGACCACGACACCCAATTCAAGATGGCGGCGGCGGGCCCGTTTCAAGATGGCGGCGGCGGGCCGTGTGCAGAGACGCTGCGCCCGGCACTGTGATCTGGAGCGTGAGCCGCAGAGCTACGCCAGCCGCGCGAGAACTCCGTGCGCCCGTCGCTGTCCACACGCTATCAAGCAGCCCCGCCCTCGCCGTCCGCCTGTCCCGGAAGCCTGTGCTCCAGAGTGGGAGTACGCACCTCTCCATTCTCTGATCAAAGGGTAAAACCATCCTTTGCTTCTGAACTGAACTCGGTCTTATTCTACTGGCGTGAGTGACACCAGGCAGGCGGACACTTCTTGGGGACAGACTCCGGAAGATTAGTAGCACTATATCCAAAACTATTATCTTTTAAACATGTAATAACATAAAAACTCCATTAAGGTAATTTACTTTCTTTTTTTGGTACAAATCTTTAAAATTCATAATGCATTTTATACTTACAGCACATCTCAAAACAAACTAGCCACATTTCAAATGCTCAGTGGCCACACGTGGCTTGTGGCTACAATATCGGCCAGCGCAGGTCCAGAATATAATTTTTTATAACTATGAATTTTTTTAAATATAAATTTATTTATTTATTTATTTACTTTTGCTGTGTTGGGTCTTCGTTTCTGTGCAAGGGCTTTCTCTAGTTGCAGCGAGTGGGGGCCACTCTTCATCACTGTGCGCGGGCCTCTCACTATCGCGGCCTCTCTTGTTGCGGAGCACAGGCTCCAGACGCGCAGGCTCAGTAGTTGTGGCTCACGGACCCAGTTGCTCCGTGGCATGTGGGATCCTCCCAGATCAGGGCTCGAACCCGTGTCCCCCGCATTGGCAGGCAGACTCTCAACCACTGCACCACCAGGGAAACCCCCTTGACTATGAATTATGTGTCAAATCTAGTTGCCCCGTTTTAAAGAAGGAAACCATTAACACAGAAGTGGAAGAAAAGGCACTGAATCACGAGTCAAAATATTTAGTTTCAACACCAGCCCTAAGACTTAGTGTAACATCTGACTCATCAGAGTCCCTCTGGGCTTCATGTTTTATTCTGTAAAAAATAGTAAGTACTTCAAAGGATTGTCATGCAAATTAAATGATACTAAGTGTGACCACATTTTGTGTATTTTAAGGCCTGTATAAATGTTTCTAGTATTATAATTCCTATTTTAGAGGCTGATCTCACAGATTACTGCACAGATCAGACACTAGGGTTCTTAAAAAATGTGAGTGGACAGTGCACATCTGAATCTAATACAGATGCCCATGGCCTCTTCCCTCCACTCCTGTGGCTCAGAGGCCTGCACACATCAGAACCTCTAGCTTGAGGGACAATCAGGAGTTGACTTTATGACATGCCTGTTTTAATACCTATGCAATATGAGCATCATAACTGTGTAACTCACCCTCCTCCTCGGAAACTCTAGCTGAGTGTCTCTTCTTCTATTCTCGTCTTGTTAGGAGTAAAGATGGGTTAATTGTATTTTTCATCCATAAGTGTCTAAACAACTACAGCTAACAAGAAACAGGTTTAAATGAATCTGGGATTTATATTCTCAGTTCAGGTATTCTATATGTGGAAATGTAAACTTGAGACCAGTAGTTCCCAAGGGTTCCTTATCTCTGAGGTTCAGCAGCCTATGTATTTGTAAGACCTGCCCCTGAGCTGGCCTGTCATACTCTTTATACATAAGTAAACCTAGCCATTCAGTGTTGTCATGTATCCAGAGTGATACCGTTTGTATAGCCTAATATTAGGAATATATTTTTTGTTTATTTGTTTTTTGTTTTTTGGGTTTTTTTGTTTTTTTAACATCTTTATTGGAGTATAATTGCTTTACATTGTTGTGTTATTGCTGCTGTATAACAAAGTAAATCAGCTATACGTATACATATATCCCCATATCCCTCCCTTTTGATCTCCCTCCCACTCTCCCTATCCCACCCCTCTAGGTGGTCACAAAGCACCCAGCTGATCTCCCTGTGCGATGCAGCTGCTTCCCACTAGCTATAGTGTATATATGTAAATGCCACTCTCTCACTTCCTCCCAGCTTACCGTTCCCCCTCCCCGTGTCCTCAAGTCCATTCTCTAAGTCTGCATCTTTATTCCTGTCCTGCCCCTAGATTCTTCAGAACCATTTTCTTTCTTTAGATTCCACATATATGTGTTAGCATACAGTATTTGTTTTCTCTTTCTGACTTACTTCACTCTGTATGACAGACTCTAGGTCCATTCACCTCACTACAAATAGCTTAATTTAGGAATATATTTAGAACACAACTTTAAAGATATGCAACAGATGAGAAGAAGGATACAATTTTCTCAAAGAAAGTATTTAAACTCTGGATGTAGATTTCCAGTTATATATTTTTAAGTGACAAATGATGGAACCTTATTTACGTATTTTTTGTATAAAGAAGAGGTGGTACATATATACAATGGAATATTACTTAGGCATAAAAAAATAACAATGCCATTTGCAGCAACATGGATGGACCTAGAGATTGTCATCCTGAGTGAAGTAAGTCACACACAGAAAGACAGATATCATATGATATCACTTATATGTGGAATCTACAAAAACGGGGTACAAATGAACTAATTTACAAAACAGAAGTAGAGTCACAGATGTAGAAAACAAACTTATGGTTACCAGGGAATGAGGGGTGGGGAGGGATAAATCGGGAGATTGGGACTAACATATACACATTACTATATATGAAATAGATAACTAATAAGAACCTACTGTATAGCACAGGGAATTCTACTCAATGCTCTGTAATGGCCTATATGGGAAAAGAATCTAAAAAGAGAGTGGATATATGTATATGTATAACTGATTCACTTTGCTGTACAGCAGAAACCAACACAACATTGTAAATCAACTATACTCCAATAAAAGTTTTTTAAAAAACTAATTTATATATATTTTTGAAAAGAAACATCTGAAATAGGGACAAACCAAATAATTCAGTTGCTTAGTACACTGATTCTCATAATCTGGCTCCCAAACCAGCAGTATTAGCATCACCTGCGAACATGCCATAAATAAAATTCCTGGGCACACCCCAGGCCTGCTGTATCTGAAACACCAGAGGTGAAGCCCACCAATCTGTGTTCTATCAAGGTTTCCAGATGCTATATAAAAGCAAGCAAACACTAGAGAACCATGGGCTTATGGAGAGCCAGGCAGGTAATCAGTTATTGAGACACATATATCATTTCTATTGCTCACAAAAAGCCTTGATTAAGTATCGCCAGGAAACTTGCCTTACATTGTACTTTCTGATTTTTTAAATCATATAACACACAGTATTATTAATATGATCATCATTATGAAAATGAACCTATTCTTATCATAGGTACTTATTGTTTGTGATCTCTGGCTTTTTCCGGTTCTTGAAAATAAAAAGCTTTAGTTTATATGGTTTAATTACCATTGTGTACATGAAGATCATTTTTCCTCATAACTCATTATTCAGTAAGGTATTTATTCATAAAAAATGTGTTGAGTACACTTATTGAGTCAGTATGGCACAGGCTCTGAATTTATATCTTCATTCTGACGTTTACTGCCAGTATGATGGTGGGAAAGATACTTAATCTCTCCGTACCTCAGTTGCCTTATCTATAAAATGAATTCTCATAGTAATTTCTAAACTTTAGGGTTATTGTATGATAAACTTAAAAGCACTATATCAGTGCATCACTAAATAAGTATTAGCTGTCCTTTTTAGGACCCTGTGTAAAATTCTATGAGGTTCTAAATATACAAAGATAAACAGGACATGAACTCTACCCCTAAGTAATTCATATTTTAATTTGATTTTTTAAATGATATATAAGAAAATACTGTGAATGATACATTCTAAAACTAAAGGAATTAATACTTTTGATTTTGACCATGATGGGGTAGCAGAGATTTTATTTAACCTTTTGACTTAAGCTACTAGAAGATGACAAAAGTACATAAAGTAACAGTTTTCAGACACTGGACAACAAGCAGTACAGAATTGTAATCATTGAGAGAAGGGAGACAAAGTGAGCTTTACAATTGCCTGAACTTGCAGGCTGAATGCTGTTTCTAGGCTGCAGCACAGGGAGGGAGCATTCAAACAGAGGCTGGCAGTGTCTCTGAATTGAGCAGAGATCAGAGTTCAGGGAGGCCAGGTGACTTGCATTTCCAGGGAAGAGGACCAGAGATGGGAGAGTTGCATAGAAAGATAACTCTGGAGATATGCAAAGGGGTCCCCTTAAGATTTTGTCTGAATATAGATCTAAGCACACTGAAAAAACTTTTTACCTGAAGGTGTGAATAAATCCACAAGAAATCAGAAAGCCAAATAATTCTCAGTGATCTCATAGGGATGGAAACAGTTTTTGTTCCCACCAGCCAGACTGGAAAGACCTTTTAATAAATGTGGCATTATTAAGAGTAATGTAAGAGTAAGGGGGATAAATTATGCTTATTGCAAAAGCAAGCTAGCTTTTTCTTAAAAACCATTTTAAAATAATACTTGAAAGGATCAACCTGGTCTGCAAGTAACTTAAGTGCCTCAGAGAACAAAGTCTGTCACACCCTAAAAGAATACAACCAAATCCATGACACTGTAAAATACACAGCATCCAGCATCCAAACAAAATTTTCAAGGCATACAAAAAAGCAGGATATTGTTATACATAACCAGGGGGGAATTCATGAAAGGAAATATCCAGGGCAGTGTGTACATGCTTGTCCACACAAAGCATGAGACAAAGAGAAGTAAGAAATATTACAATTTTTGGAAATGGGATGTTCAAGAATGCCTTCAAAGCTTGAAAGTTGTTACCATGTATTAGAAATATTTTCTGGATACTGTCATATTTATAAATGTAACCCTAATGTTTTAATATAATCAGTTGTCAGGGAGGAAGAGATTTTTCTGTGCCCTTCTAGGTTCTTCTGGCTGGTCTAAGAAACAAATTGACATGAGACAGATTAATAGGAGAAAATCAAACAAAAGTTTAATAACATATATACATGGGAGACACCCAGGAAAACTGAGTAACTTGCCAAAAGGCCAAAGCCCTCACCTTAAAAACCATCTTCAGCTAAAGACAAAAGAGGATGTTGAGGGTAGTGGTTTGGGACTTCAAAGGAGAAGAAAGTAATTCACATAGATTTGGGAAAACAAATGTTTGCTGAGCCTTGCAGAGATAATGGGACCCAGAGTGGACTCTGATCCCTGCCAAGTTTCCCATCACACCTAGCCTATACTGTTTGCAGATATCTCTGGTGGTAGCTCTATTCTGGGAACAGGCCCTTTGTCTAAATTCTTTAGGCAGCTAAGGGGGAGGTAAAAAGAAAGACTTCTTAAATCTTCTATTTCTTAAACATCATCAGTCTAAAATAATCCTCATGCCAAAGAGACACATTTTGGGGTGGCAAATTTTGCTCCCCTACATAATTAAATAGAGGAAAATAAAAGAGATTTGATTATAAATTATAAATAGTGGCAAACTGAAAATCCATTCTCTTAATCTAGTAATTTACCGGGCTTAGCCTTACTGCTAGAAATTTTATGCTCTGCCTTTTAAATACCTAATCACTTTTTTTGTTTGTTTTCTTGCTTGTTTTCATAGTTAAATACTGTAAGGAAGTCCTTGATCCTCTTGGGTTAAATTTGAAAGTTAAGTTTTGTTAGTAACACACTCCAACCACAAGGGGGAGTGCAAGACACACACATGCCACCCTCCCTTTCACTTTTACCTTCCCCTCCAGTCACAGGAGGAGTAATTAACAAGTTCACTGTATTGCACAATATAGGGGTCACTGCTCACATTGTAGTCTATCATATTTCAAATTCAAGACCTATCAGGGCCTAGGTGTTTTGGTGCTTTGGATTTGATAAGTGAACGAGTTAAAATTTTTGAGTTTAAGAATCCTAGGATTCCTGTCTTCGTATATATATGGCTGGTGCAGTTAAGAGAAGCCTGTGGTCACCTACCCCTGAAGACAGTGCCCTTCACCAACTATAATTCCCACATTAGGACATTACTGGTATAAGGAAAAGGGGCATGAAGTTCTTATTGCCGGCCTGGGGCTCTAGGTTTTAGGCACAAATGACCTTTCTTTCCCTGGGGAGTTTCCCTTGGATTTTTTTCCACGTTTCTTCTTTTCTTAATCTTTAAATGCTTTTTTAAAATTTTTATTTTATTTATTTTTTTATACAGCAGGTTCTTATTAGTCATGCATTTTGTACACATCAGTGTATACACGTCAATTCCAATCTCCCAATTCATCCCACCACCACCACCACCCCTGCCACTTTCCCCCCTTGGTGTCCATACGTTTGTTCTCTACACCTGTGTCTCTATTTCTTTTTTTTTTTTTTTTTTTTTTTTTTTTTTGCGGTACGCAGGCCTCTCACTCCTGTGGCCTCTCCCGTTGCAGAGCACAGGCTCCGGACGTGCAGGCTCAGCGGCCATGGCTCACGGGCCCAGCCACTCCGCAGCATGTGGGATCCTCCCGGACCGGGGCACGAACTCGTGTCCCCTGCATCGGCAGGCGGACTCTCAACCACTGCGCCACCAGGGAAGCCCTGTGTCTCTATTTCTGCCCTGCAAACCGGTTCATCTGTACCATTTTCTAGTTCCACATATATGCGTTAATATACGATATTTGTTCTTCTCTTTCTGACTTACTTCACTCTGTACGACAGTCTCTAGATCCATCCACGTCTCTACAAATGACCCAATTTCGTTCCTTGTTATGGCTGAGTAATATTCCATTGTATATATGTACCACATCTTCTTTGCCCATTTGTCTGTCGATGGGCATTTAGGTTGCTTCCATGACCTGGCTATTGTTAACAGTGCTGCAGTGAACATTGGGGTGCACTGTGGCTTTTTGAATTCTGGTTTTCTCAGGGTATACACCCAGTAGTGGGATTGCTGGGTCATATGGTAATTTTATTTTTAGTTTTTTAAGGAACCTCCATACTGTTCTCCATAGTGGCTGTATCAATTTACATTCCCACCAACAGTGCAAGGGGATTCCCTTTTCTCCACACCCTCTCCAGCATTTGTTGCTTGTAGATTTTCTGATGATGCCCATTCTAACTGGTGTGAGGTGATAGCTCATTGTAGTTTTGATTTGCATTTTTCCAACAGTTAGTGATGTTGAGCAGCTTTTCGTGTGCCTCTTGGCCATCTGTATGTCTTCTATGGAGAAATGTCTATTAGGGTCTTCTGCCCATTTTTGGATTGGGTTGTTTGTTTTTTTAATATTGAGCTGCATGAGCTGTTTATATATTTTAGAGATTAATCCTTTGTTGATTCGTTTGCAAATATTTTCTCCCATTCTCAGAGTTGTCTTTTCATCTTGTTCATGGTTTCCTTTGATGTGCAAAAGCTTTTAAGTTTCATTAGGTCCCATTTGTTTATTTTTGTTTTTATTTCCATTACTCTAGAAGATGGGTCAACAAATATCTTGCTGTGATTTATGTCATAGAGTGTTCTTCCTATGTTTTCCTCTAAGAGTTTTATAGTGCCCGGATTTACATTTAGGTCTCTAATCCATTATGCGTTTATTTTTGTGTATGGTGTTAGGGAGTGTTCTAATTTCATTCTTTTACATGTAGCTGTCCAATTTTCCCCACACCACTTATTGAAGAGACTGTCTTTTCTCCATTGTATATCCTTGCCTCCTTTGTCATAGATTAGTTGACCATAGGTGCGTGGGTTTACCTCTGGGCTTTCTATCCTGTTCCATTGATCTATATTTCTGTTTTTCTGCCAGTACCATATTGTCTTGATTACTGTAGCTTTGTAGTATAGTCTGAAGTCAGGGAGCCTGATTCCTCCAGCTCCATTTTTTTTTCCCTCAAGACTGCTTTGGCTGTTTGGGGTATTTTCTGTCTCCATACAAATTTTAAGATTTCTGTTCTAGTTCTGTAAAAAATGCAATTGGTAATTTGAAGGGGATTGCATTGAATCTGTAGATTGCTTTGGGTAGTATAATCATTTTCACAATATTGATTCTTCCAATCCAAGAACATGGTATATCTCTCCATCTGTTGGTATCATCTTTAATTTCTGTCATCAGTGTCTTATAGTTTTCTGCATACAGGTCTTTTGGTAGGTTTATTCCTAGGTGTTTTATTCTTTTTGTTGCAATGGTAAATGGCAGTGTTTCCTTAATTTCTCTTTCAGATTTTTCATCATTAGTGTATAGGAATGCAAGAGATTTCTGTGCATTAATTTTGTGTCCTGCTACTTTACCAAATTCATTGATTAGCTCTAGTAGTTTTCTGGTGGCATCTTTAGCATTCTCTATGTATAGCATCATGTCATCTGCAAACAGTGACAGCTTTACTTCTTCTTTTCCAATTTGTATTCCTTTTATTTCTTTTTCTTCTCTGATTGCCGTGGCTAGGACTTCCAAAACTATTTTGAATAATAATGGTGAGAGTGGACATCCTTGTCTTGTTCCTGATCTTAGAGGAAATGCTATCAGTTTTTCACCATTGAGAATGATGTTTGCTATGGGTTTGTCATATATGGCCTTTATTATGCTGATGTAGGTTCCCTCTATGCCCACTTTATGGAGAGTTTTTATCATAAATGGGTGTTGAATTTTGTCAAAAGCTTTTTCTGCATCTATTGAGATGATCATATGGTTTTTCCTCTTCAATTTGTTAATATGATGTATCACACTGATTGATTTACATGTATTGAAGAATCCTTGCACCCCTGGGATAAAATCCCACTTGATCATGGTGTATGATCCTTTTAATGTGTTGTCAGATTCTGTTTGCTAGTAGTTTGTTGAGGATTTTGCATCTATATTCATCAGTGATATTGGTCTGTAATTTTCTTTTTTTGTAGAATCTTTGTCTGGTTTTGGTATCAGGGTGATGGTGGCCTCATAGAATGAGTTTGGGAGTTTTCCTTCTTCTGCAATTTTTTGGAAGGGTTTGAAAAGGGTGGGTGTTAGCTCTTCTCTAAATGTTTGATAGAATTCACCTGTGAAGCCATCTGGTCCTTGACTTTTGCTTCTTGGAAGATTTTAAATCACAGTTTCAATTTCATTACTTGTGATTGGTCTGTTCATATTTTCTATTTCTTCCTGGTTCAGTCTTAGATGGTTATACCTTTCGAAGAATTTGTCCACGTCTTCCACGTTGTCCATTTTTTTGTCATAGAGTTGCTTGTAGTAGTCTCTTAGGATGCTTTGTATTTCTGCTGTGTCTGTTGTAACTTCTCCTTTTTATTTATAATTTTATTGATTTTAGTCCTCTCCCTCTTTTTCTTGATGAGTCTGGCTAATGGTTTATCAATTTTGTTTATCTTCTCAAAGAACCAGCTTTTAGTTTTATTGATCTTTGCTTTTGTTTTCTTTGTTTCTATTTCATTTATTTCTGTTCTGATCTTTATGATTTCTTTCTTTCCACTAACATTGGGTTTTGTTTGTTCTTCTTTCTCTAGTTCCTTAGGTGTAACGTTAAATTGTTTATTTGAGATTTTTCTTGTTTCTTGAGGTAGGCTTGTATAGCTATAAATTTCCCTCTTAGAACTGCTTTTGCTGCATCTCATAGGTTTTGGATTGTTGTGTTTTCATTGTCATTTGTTTCTAGGTATTTTTTGATTTCCTCTTAGATTTGTTCAGTGATCTCTTGGTTATTTAGTAACGTATTGTTTAGCCTCCATGTGTTTGTGTTTTTTATGTTTTTCCCCCTGTAATTGATTTCTAATCTCATAGCATTGTGGTCAGAAAAGATGCTTGATATGATTTCAATTTTCTTAAATTTACTGAGGCTTGATCTGTGACCCAAGATATGATCTATCCTGGAGAATGTTTCATGTGCACTTGAGAAGAAAGTGTAATCTACTGTTTTTGGATGGAATGTCCTATAAATATCAATTAAATCTATCTGGTCTATTGTGTCATTTAAAGCTGTGTTTCTTTATTAATTTTCATTTTGGATGATCTGTCCACTGGTGTAAGTGAGGTGTTAAAGTCCCCCACTATTATTGTGTTACTGTTGATTTCCTCTTTTATAGCTGTTAGCAGTTGCCTTATGTATTGAGATGCTCCTATGTTGGGTGCATATATATTTATAATTGTTATATCTTCTTGGATTGATCCCTTGATCATTGTGTACTATCCTTCCTTGTCTATTGTAACAGTCTTTATGTTAAAGCCTATTTTATCTGATATGAATATTGTTACTCCAGCTTTCTTTTGATTTCCATTTGCATGGAATATCTTTTTCCAGCCTCTCACTTTCAGTCTGTATGTGTCCCTAGGTCTGAAGTGGGTCTCTTGTAGACAGCATATATATGGGTCTTGTTTTTGTATCCATTCAGCAAGCCTGTGTTTTTTGGTTGGAGCATTTAATCCATTCACGTTTAAGGTAATTATCAATATGTATGTTCCTGTTACCATTTTCTTAATTGTTTTGGGTTTGTTTTTGTAGGTCCTTTTCTTCTCTTGTGTTTCCCACTTAGAGAAGTTCCTTTACCATTTGTTGTAGAGCTCATTTGGTGGTGCTGAATTCTCTTAGCTTTTCCTTGTCTGTAAAGTTTTTGATTTCTCCCTCTAATCTGAATGAGACCCTTGTTGGGTAGAGTAATCTTGGTTGTAGGTTCTTCCCTTTCATCACTTTAAGTATATGATGCCACTCCCGTCTGGCTTGTAGAGTTTCTGCTGAGAAATCAGCTGTTAACCTTATGGGGGTTCCCTTGTATGTTATTTGTCATTTTTCCCTTGCTGCTTTCAATAATTATTCTTTGTCTTTAATTTTTGCCAATTTGATTACTGTGAGTCTCAGCTTGTTTCTCCTTGGGTTAATCTTGCATGGGACTCTCTGCGCTTCTTGGACTTGGGTGGCTATTTCCTTTCCCACGTTAGGGAATTTTTCGACTATAATCTCTTCTAATATTTTCTCGGGTTCTTTCTCTCTCTTCTTCTTCTTCTGGGACCGCTACAATGTGAATATTGTTGCGTTTAATGTTGTCCCAGAGGTCTCTTAGGCTGTCTTCATTTCTTTTCATTCTTTTTTCTTTATTCTGTTCCACAACAGTGAATTCCACAATTCTGTCTTCCAGGTCACTTATCTGTTCTTCTGCCTCAGTTATTCTTTTATTGATTCCTTCTAGTGTATTTTTCATTTCAGTTATTGTATTGTTCATCTCTATTTGTTTGTTCTTTACTTCTTCTAGATATTTGTTAAACATTTCTTGCATCTTCTCAGTCTTTGCCTCCATTCTTTTTCCAAGGTCCTGGATCATCTTCACTATCATTATTCTGAATTCTCTTTCTGGAAGATTGCCTATCTCTGTTTCATTTAGTTGTTTTTCTGGGGTTTTATCTTGTTCCTTCATCTGGTGCATAGCCCTCTGCCTTTTCATCTTGTCTATCTTTCTGTGAATGTGGTTTCCGTTCCACAGGCTGCAGGATTGTAGTTCTTCTTGCTTCTGTTGTCTGCCCTCTGGTCTAAATGCTTTAATTAATTTTTTTTTTATTTTTAAATTTTTTTATTTTATGTTTTGGCTGCATTGGGTCTTCGTTGCTGCATGCTGGCTTTCTCTAGTTGGGGCAAGTGGGGGCTGCTCTTCATCATGGTGCACAGGCTTCTTATTGTGGTGGCTTCTCTTGTTGTGGAGCATGGGCTCTAGGCACACAGGCTTCAGTAGTTGTGGCATGTGGGCTCAGTAGTTGTGGCCCACGGGCTCAGTAGCTGTGGCTCGCAGGCTCTAGAGTACAGGCTCAGTAGTTGTGGCATACAGGCTTAGGTGCTCCGTGGCATGTGAGATCTTCCTGGACCGGGCTCAAACCTGTGTCTCCTGCATTGGCAGGCGGATTCCTAACCACTGCACCACCATGGAAGCCCAGTATATTTATTTATTTTTTTTATTTTTTATTTTTTTTTTTATTTTTTTTTTTTTTTTTTTTTTTATATTTATTTTTGATTAAAAAACTTTAGACACAAAATGTTTCTATTTGAAAACTCACTTTCAAAAAGTAATTTTATAAAAATGTAAAATCATTTATGCCCATGTCCATTAAAATAAACTAATATCTAAAATTGAAAATTAATGTAAATAGAATGAATATTTTCATATATGTGCATGTACTTTAATCAGTTTTGCCAAGGAATTCTGTTTTTTCCAGCTCAGTGTTACTTTTTAGACATTTAACAACAAAAAAATCTATAGTATTTTTTCAAGGCTGCATTTTTCTTAATTTTAAAACATTGACATGTACACAGCGAGAGTGACTGAAATACAGTTTTTTTCATAGCTAATAGTGAATATACATTAAAAATAATTAAGTGGAATTACTATCCTTGTTCCTACTATCAATTTGATTTTACACTATTTGAAACCTTTAAATTTTGGTTTCATTTTGCTCAGAATGAACTAGCACAATTCCACCAAACTAGTAAGAAATGTGGAATGCCAAGTACGTTCATGTTTTAAGGTATTAGTAGATGGAAATTATTGAAAACAGAGCTTGCAAACATTAAGATGTTGAAATTCATACATACTAAAGCAAGGGAGGAATTGAGAAAACTATAAAATGAGGACTCCAATGATGTACAAGGCTTAATTTTTAATTCTTTAAACTTAGGATAATTTTGTGCATATATTAATTTGATTTTTAGGGAACAGATTTCTAGAATTAAAACTTTTTAGCCTTGTAAAATATGGACATTTTTTACATTTAAATTGCCCTGCTGAAAGTTTATGTTAATTTTTACTAGCAAATAGTGTTTACAGAAACTGTCTCTGAGTTAAAAATACTCCTGAAAGAATATATTAGTCCTATCGAGATATAATCTCAGAAAACAAAGTTTTCCAATAGATATTAATACTAATTAATTAGTGATTAATTAATACTAATCATGCAAGTGGAATTGTGACAGACTGCATTAATTTTTTTTGAGTAATTTTGTGTCTATGTGTGGCAAGAACACTTAACATGAGATCTACCCTCTAACAAAGTTTTAAGTGTACCATACAATGTTGTTAAGTATAGGCCCAATGATGTACAGAAGATCTCCAGAAATATTCATCTCACATAACTGAAACTTTAGACCTGTGGTACAGCAGCCCCCCATTCTTCTCTCCCCCTGCCCACCCCTGGGGCCCTAGCAATCACCATTCTACTCTCTGTTTCTATGTTTGACTAGTTTAAATACTTCATGTAAGTGGAATCAATCAGTATTTGTCCTTCTGTAACTGACTTATTTCACTTAGCATAATGTCCTCCAAGTCCATCCATGTTGTCACATATGGCAAAATTTTCTTCTTTTTAAGACTACATAATATTCCATTGTATGTCTACAGCATAATATTCTTTATCCTTTCACCTGTCAGTGAACATTTATGTTGTTTCCATATCTTGGCTATTGTGAATAGTGCCACAATGAACATGAGAGAACAGCAATCTCTTCAAGATCCTGATTTTAATTATTTTGGATATATACCCAGAAGTGGAATTATTGTATCATATTGTAGGTCTATTTTTAGTTTTTTGAGGGACTTCCATACATTTTTCATAGTGGTTACACTATTTTTCATTCCCACCAATAGTGCATAAGAGTCCCAGTTTCTCCACATTCTTGTCAACACTTGTTGTCTTTTGGTTTTTTTTTTTTTTTTTTTTTTTTTTTTGCGGTACGCGGGCCTCTCACTGTTGTGGCCTCTCCCGTTGCGGAGCACAGGCTCCAGACGCGCAGGCCCAGAGGCCATGGCTCACGGGCCCAGCCGCTCCGCGGCATGTGGGATCCTCCCTGACCGGGGCACGAACCCGTGTCCCTTGCATCGGCAGGCGGACTCGCAACCACTGCGCCACCAGGGAAGCCCTGTCTTTTGGTTTTTTGATAACAGTCATTTAACAGGTGTGAAGTCATATCTCATTAAGGTTCTGATTTGCATTTCCCTGATAATAGTAATTTTGAGTATCTTTTTATATGCCTTTGGCCATTTTTATTTCTTCTTTGGAGAAATATCTATTTCCTCTGCCCTTTTTTTTTTTTTTTTTTTACGGTACGTGGGCCTCTCACTGTTGTGGCCTCTCCCATTGCGGAGCACAGGCTCCAGACGCACAGGCTCAGTGGCCATGGCCCACAGGCCCAGCCGCTCTGCGGCATGTGGGATCTTCCCGGACCGGGGCACAAACCCATGTCCCCTGCATCGGCAGGCAGACTCTCAACCACTGCGCCACCAGGGAAGCCCCTCTGCCCATTTTTTAGTTGGTTATTTGGGGGGATTTGCTATTGAATTGCAGGAGTTCCTTATGCCTTGGATACAGTGTCTTACCAAATATATGATTTGCAAATTTTTCTCCCATTCTGTTCATTGTCTTTTCACTCCATTGATTATTTATTTTGCGGTGTGGAAGCTTTTTTAGTTTGATGTAGTTCCACTTGATCTTTTTTGATTTTTGTTGCCTGTGCTTTTGGTGTCATATTCAAGAAATCATTGCCAAACCCATGTCATAAATATTTTCTCCTATGCTTTCTTCTAGGAGTTTTACAGTTTCAGTCTTATGTTTAAATCTTTAATTCATTTTGAGTTGATTTTTATGTATGGTATAAGAGTTTAATTTCATTCTTTTGCATGTGGATATCCAGTTTTCCCAACACCATTTGCTGAAAAGACTGCCCTTTCCCCATTGTGTATTCTTGGTTCCTTTGTCAAATATCAGTTGAGTGTGTATGTGTGAGCCTATTTCTGGACTTTCTATTTTGTTCTGTTGGTCTATATGTCTGTCTTTATGACAGTACCATACTTTTTTGATTACTGTGGCTTTGTAATATATTTCAAAATGAGGAAATGTGATACCTTCAGCTTTGTTCTTCTTTCTAAAGATTGCTTTGGCTATTTGGGGGTCTTTTGTGGTTTCATATAAATTTTTGGATTTTTTTTCTGTTTCTGTAAAAATGCCATTAGGATTTAATAGGGATTGTAAATAATCTGTAGAACAGTTTGAGTAGAATGGACATTTTAACAATATTAAGTCTTCTAGTCCATGCACATGGATGCCTTTCCATTTATTTGTGTTTTCTTTAATTTCTTTCATGAGTGATTTATAGTTTTCAGTATACAAGTCTTTCACCACCTTGGTTAAGTTGATTTCTAAGTATTTTATTCTTTTTCATGCTATTGTAAATGGGATTTTTTACTTAATTTCTTTTGGGATAGTTCATTGTTAATGAATAGAAATGCATCAGATTTTTGTTTGTTGGTTCCCTTCTATGCTTCTTTATGCCATCAGAGTGGTAAGATATCAAGGATCACTATTAGAGTGTGAACTTAAGGTGTGAACTGAAGCTACTTTTTTTTTTTGCGGTACATGCGCCTCTCACTGTTGTGGCCTCTCCCGTTGCGGAGCACAGGCTCCAGACGTGCAGGCTCAGTGGCCATGGCTCACGGGCCCGGCCACTCCGCGGCATGTGGGATCCTCCTGGACCAGGGTACGAACCCATGTCCCCTGCATTGGCAGGCGGACTCTCAACCACTGCGCCACCAGGGAAGCCCTGAAGCTACTTTTAGTCAGGAATCTTCCTCCTCTAACAGGCAAGAGGAGCCTTGGCATGCCTCACATCATCCAACTCAGCCCATCATAGAAATACAATGAGATTGGCCTCCAGAGCCAGTAACAAAGAGCTTTCCTTTTCTTGCCCATATCCTCTAGAGACTTCTGGGAGAGGCTGCAGCTGCTGAAGACAGCTGGTCACATAACTGAGAATTGGGAATCATGGGTCCCAGCCATCTCTCTTTCTATTGATTTCCAACCTAGACACAAATATTAAAATTCTGACAGAAGTGTATTGAGCAAACATGAGTAATTAATGTTTTTATCATTTACAGATTGTGTCCTGAACAAAAAGAATTTAGTGAGGAAGACTTTAGACTTTAGTTTAAAATAGGTGGCATTTGAAAAATTTAATAACTCACATAGCAATTTATTCCCAACTTCCAATCTAGAAGTGTCCTGGTTTTGGAACAGAATCAGAGTCACAGAATGGAAGACTGAAATTTCATTTAACAAAGCATGATTTTTAAGAAATTGAAAAACAGATGTTTTGGGACTTCCTTGGTGGTCTGGGAAGACTGGAGGTTAAGACTCCAAGCTCCCAGTGCCAGGACCCAGGTTCAATCCCTAGTCAGGGTACTAGATCCTGCATGCTGCAACTAAAAAAAGAAGAAGAAGAAAAAAAAAAAAGAGCCCACATGCCGCAACTAAAAGACCCTGCATGCTGCAAGAAAGATCTCGCACACGGCAATGAGGATCCCGCGTGCCGCAACTAAGACCTGGTGCAGCCAAATAAATAAATACTTTTTAAAAAAATGAATAAGTCTTCTATATCAGATGTGACAAGGAGGTCATGCATGAGCCAATCCTATAATCTCCTAGAAGTATTCTCATTTCCATGAATATCATTAAGGTGTAGGTTATATAAACTTGTAATTTGGTCCTGGGTCATAAGGCATGTTGATAGAAAGTCTAACTGTGCTCTCTGTTCTTCATGCATGAGAACATACTGCAACTAAACAATGCCAAGAAAGGTGCTGGCAGGGGAAACACACAGCTGTCTCCTACATATGAACCAAAACTGGGATTGACAGAAATAAGAGCAGCTGACAGGAACAGCTGAGGCTGGTGACAAACTGATGCAGATTAAAGAAGTAAAAACCTGACCAGAGATTAACTCTGGGAAACCTGATAATGACAAACTACATTGTGGTTTAGAAATAATCCTTGAATAAAAGTCAGTTATCCTGGGTTCCAACCATGGTTCAGCCACAAAGTAGATCAGTAGCTTCATACAAGTCACTAAATTTCTATTTTTCTCAGTTGCCTCAATTATAAAATAAGTTGGTTGTGTTTTCTATGCTATCAGTCTTTGTCCAAATGTACAATGGTGCTTCTCAATGTCAGGGAGGGGAAAATTTCCCCCTCCACCCCTGTCGAGTTCTTATGGCTGCACTAATAATAAAATTGGCACAAGACAGAGTAACAGGAGAAAAAGAAACAAGTTTAATCCATGTACACAGAGGTCTTATAAATATAGGACCTAAGAAATGGCCAAAGGAGGCAATTTTATACTTTTTTAGACAAAGAAAATAAATTTGAAAAAAATTGCCAGGACAAAGAAGCTTAGGTTTCAGTGCTTAATTAGTAAGAAATTTATGCAAAATTTGGGCTTGGGTAATAAATTAGCAAAAAAGTAACCAGATTTGCTTATATAGGCTTCTTGGCCTGAAATTATCTATCTCTGGTGATAAGAATGTCTTTCTACTGCCCAGTACAGGGAGGGCACCTTTCTATGGGACATTTATTTCCTGATTTCAGAGATACAGAAAGACAAATTGTTCCTCTTGTATTGGCCATTTCTCAAGTAACTTAATTTCAAAATAATAAATATGCCATTGAGTCATATTTTGGAATGGCATGCCCTAGGCCCCAATGTCAAACTAAAATATGCATACAAATTGTCTAAAGAACTTGTTAAAAATGCAGGTTCTAATTCACTGGTTTTGAGTGGGACCCAATGTTTTGTATTTCCAATCAGCTCCCATCAGATTGGATGTTATTTATTTGCATATCACACTTTGTATAGTAAGGCTCTTGAATTTGTTGGTTCGGTTTTCCTGGCAGATCAACCAAAAAGGAAACATAGAGTTGTCTGATTGGCCCTTTTAAACTATAGGATGGCCCTTTTAAACTATAAAGAGTCAAGTGAGTAGAACAGAGATTGGGCCAGGAAATGTGAAAAGGACCCAAGCACTACTGAAAATTATAAACAACTGAAATCAGGGTTTACCATGCAAATTGTGTCAAATATCTAAAGATACGAGGATTGCTAAAAAGTTTTGAGTCAGAAAAGAACAACAGCCCTAGGGAAAATTCATTTGTAAAGTGAATTATACTGCTAATGATAAAGAAATTAGCAAACCTATAGACAACATCATGCTAAACAGGGAAAGCTGAAGGCATTTCCTCTAAGATCAAAGACAAGACAAGGATGCCCACTCTCACTCCTTTTATTCAACTTAGTATTGGAGGTCTTAGCCACAACAATCAAACAAGAAAATAAAATTCTACTTCAAAAAACAAAGAAACAAACAAATTCATAGAAGAAGAGATCAGATTAGTGGCTGGGGGGACAGGGGAACTGGATGAAGATTGTCAAAAGGTACAAACTTCCAGTCATAAGATAAATAAGCATTAGGGATACAAATGTACAACATGACTGATATAATTAACACTGCTATATGGTATATATGAAAGCTGTTAATAGAGTAAATCCTAAGAGTTCTCATCACAAGGAAAAATAAATCTTTATTTTTTGCCACACTGTGCAGCATGCAGGATCTTAGTTCCCTGACCAGGGATCAAACCCACACCCCCTGCAGTGGAAGTGCAGAGTCTTAAGCACTGGCCGGCCAGGGAAGTCCCTACTTAGTGGTAATCATTTCATGATGTATGTAAGTCAAATCATTATACTGTGCACCTTGAACTCATACAGCGCTGTATGTTAATTATATCTCATTAAAACTAGAAGTGGGGGCTTCCCTGGTGGCTCAGTGGTTGAGAGTCCGCCTGCCGATGCAGGGGACATGGGTTCGTGACCTGGTCCGGGAAGATCCCACATGCCGTGGAGCAGCTGGGCCAGTGAGCCATGGCCACTGAGCCTGCACGTCTGGAGCCTGTGCTCCGCAACGGGAGAGGCCACAACAGTGAGAGGCCCGTGTACTGCATTAAAAAAAAAAAACTAGAAGGGAAAAAAAAAAGAAAACCAGTTTATCATGATAGCCCTGAGCATAACAGATAATCTGATTAACAGGGTATCGTTGAAAACATCCAGGTTGATCAGGAAGCTCTGTTCCTTTTTTCTTTTTCATTTTTCCCCCTCTTTCTTCCTTCCTTTCCTTCCTTTCCTTTTTCTGGCTCTCAGATGGAGAGAATTAATGAACTATACACCTCAGGCCATGACACACTATCAGGATTCATCTAGGCAAGGCCCTCATCTCTCTTACTCCTTTTGATTCCTATTCCCCACCACCATTTCTTGCCTCTCCCCACAAACAACAATTATTTGTGTAAGTTTTTGTATAACGTGTATTGCTGTTTGGTGTTGACCAAGATGGCCTTAATGTTCTCAGCTTGACCAAACTTTACACCGGGAGTTGGGGCGTTTTCCTAACTCTTGACCCCTGACTTTTCTTAGAGCATTTATTTAAGAAAACTTGTAACTGTACTTTCTTTCTCTGCCCCTTTGAAAAATGCAAATCTTTTTTTTTCTTTTATTATTCTTTCTGTTCTTTTCATCTTTTTTTAAAAATTGAAGTACAGTTGATTACAGCAAAGTGATTCAGTTATACATATATATGTATATTTTTCAGATTCTTTTCCATTATAGGTTATTACAAGATATTGAATATAGTTCCCTATCCTTGTTGTTTGTCTATTTTATATACAATAGTGTGTGCCTGTTAATCCCAAACTCCTAATTTATCCCTCCACCCACTACTTTTCCCTTGGTAACCATAAGTTTGTTTTCTATGTCTATGAGTCTATTTCTGTTTTGTAAATAAGTTCATCTGTACCATTTTTTTAGATTCCACATACGTGACATCATATGATATTTGCCTTTCTCTGTCTGACTTATTTCATTTAATAGGTAATCTCTAGGCCCATCCATGTTGCTGCAAATGGCATTATTTCATTCTCTCTTTTTTTTTTCCATTCTCTTTTATGGCTGATGTGTATATATATATATACACATACATATATATACACATATATATATGTGTGTGTGTATATATATAGACATAGCATTATATACACTGTTCATTTAAAATAATCGTGTAGATTACAGACAGATAAGTCATCACATTACAATGATTATTCTCATAGCTGTATAAGGGTGAAAAAGTACTTTTCCACTCATTGAGTGTACTTTTCAAAGTCCATTAAAAGCTGGTTTAGCTGGCAAGTAAGGAAGGAGAGCTTAGTGTGTATGTGCATGGGGGCGGTGTCATGAAGGACCTTAAATAGAATCAGAATTCTCCTTTTTTTGGTCTGAACTGTATTTGAGTGTAAGATTCTAAGGAGCTACTTTCCTGCCTGTCTTTCTAGAGTATCAGGGGACATGAGAAATGGCACTGCAATCACAGAGTTCATCCTCCTAGGCTTTCCTGGTATCCAAGGACTACAAAGCCCTTTCTTTATAGTGATATTTTTCATCTACATGTTAACCCTTGCAGGCAGTGGGCTCATTATCGCCATTGTCTGGGCTGAGCCCAGGCTACAAATTCCAGTGTACTTCTTCCTTTGCAACCTGTCCTTCCTGGAGATCTGGTACACCACCACGGTCAGCCCCAAACTGCTAGAAACCTTTGTGGTGGCAAGAACAGCTATCTGCACCCCCTGCTGCCTGTTGCAGGCCTTCTTCCACTTCTTCCTCAGCACCACTGAGTTCTTCATCCTCACCGTCATGTCTTTTGACCATTACCTGGCCATCTGCAAGCCCCTTTGCTACCCCACCATCATGACCAGCAAACTCTGCCTGCAACTGGCCCTCAGCTCCTGCGTGGCGGGCTTCACCCTTCTCTTTTGTCACATGGTGCTGCTCATCCAGTTGCCATTCTGTGGCAACAATGTCATCAATCACTTCTACTGTGATGCTGGTCCCATCCTGAGAGCAACCTGTGCAGACACAAACATTTTGGAGCTCCTGGGTCTCTTGGCAACCATCCTGGTGATCCCAGGGTCACTCGTCTTCACTATGATTTCTTACATCTATATCCTGTCCACCATCCTACAGATTCCTTCAGCCACTGGCTGCCAGAAGGCTTTCTCTACCTGTGCTTCTCACCTGACAGTTGTCTCTCTGCTCTACGGAGCTGTTTTGTTCATGAATCTGAGACCCACAGCACACTCCTCCTTTAAAACGAGTAAGGCGGCGTCAGTGCTGAATACTATCCCCACACCCCTTCTGAATCCGTTTATTTATACAATTAGAAACAAGGAGGTAAAATGAGTGCTAAGGAAGGCAGTGGCTTGTCCAAAGACTCATCGTCCAGAGTAAAACATGCAACACATGGAAATGAACATTAAGTTCAGATACAAAAACTAAATGTAAGAGGATTGTGAAGAAGATAAAGAGGTGAAAGCAAACTATGATGGTTAGGTTCCCCTATAAGAATTTGTTACATATAAATGGACCAGGAGTCCCCCTTGAAGTAGAGAAGTGACTTCATTCACCAACTAGGAAATCCCACAATACCTACAGATGCATGAGGAAGAACTCAGGACTTTCTCAACTATAAGCTGAAAGTAGAGGACTTCCCTGGTGGTCCAGTGGTTAAGACTCTGCACTTCCACAGCAGGGGGCACAGGTTCAAGCCCTGGTCAGGGGAACTAAGGTCCTGCATGCCACGCGGCAGGGCCAAAAAAAAAAAAAAAAAAAAAAAAAAAAAAACTGAAAGTAGAAACCACTAAAGTCAGAGACAACTGTCAGTAAATTTTTTAAGAAAATGTAAGGAATCCTGTCTCCCTCTTTGCCTTTAATAACCCCTTTGCCTCATCTTGTCAAAGGCATAAAGTACCCTCACCTCATTTTCTCAGTACTTATTTTCTTCATAGTAGAAGCCCCCCGAAGTCTCCTAATCAATTCTAATGGTCTTTCCAAAATGTTTGAAATGAACCAGGTAATGTCTCAATAAGGGAACTTCTATCTTGATATAGAAATTTTGATATCTACAAATTTTGATATCTACAAAAATTTGATATCTACAAATTTTTAGATAATCTAAAGCTGTTTATCCCCAGATAATACCAAAACTTGAGGACATCGGGTGAAAATTTCCAGTTGGATTATGCTTCAATCCAGGTAAGCCATGTGTTTAGGAAACCAACGGAAGTCTCAGAGCCAATATAACTGTGAAGGCTTTCTTGGTGGAAAACTCAGCCCCCAGGTAACATTAAGTTCAAGGCTTGCATGTAGAGTTAGCATGTAAGGTTCCTTAAGGCAGGTGACAAACATATTGATTTAACGTTGTTCTGGGGGAAGACATCTGGCAGAAAAAGTTTTCTAGAGAATGATGATACAGGTGAGTCACAGAATGTAATACTGGGTATTATGTACGTCTGTCTTGCAACAGCAAGAGAAGTCTTGCATTTACAGCCTATTAAAACTATGATTTTTTGAAAAGGATTATTGTGAACTTCTTTTAGTATTGAATTGAAAATTGCAACTGCAAAACAAAGTGTAATGAGGTAGAAATGTTATTACCTGATTTTCTTAGAGAGGAGCTATCTTGGGGCTGGGTAGGGGAAATCAGTCATTTAAAGGCAAACGGAGAAACCCAAAGGACATGAATATTATCAAGAGCCCCTATCATCAATCAAATGGTTTAAATTGCCCTGGAAGAGAAAATCAGCATAATATCTAGTGCTTCTCAGAGAGGAAAATGGCAGACAAAGAAGAGAGAGGGGAAAAGAGCCAGAAAGATGGAATGCAGCAAAAAAGGGTGTAGAAAGAAATCAGTGAAAATTCTCCTAAGTTGGCACGCCTACAGTGCATTTTAAGAATGGAGATGTCTAATACTCAACTTAAGGCCACAATTCCACAATGTTCATCTGTCTTCTCACACCTTCAGTAAAGTCTCCCATATTACCAAGTGCACATACGAACGGGATGAGTGTATTATACGCATTCATATGTGTGTGCTGGATGTGTAAATCAAGGAAGAGTCGAGTTTCCTGTCTAGAACAATGTGGTTGGAATTAGAGACAGTTCATAGCAAATCTCACAGCAGTGGTCACAGACTATGCAGAAATTTTAGGAATAACTTCAGACTTTCATCGGCTTGGATGTGTCTCCAGGTAAACTAGATCTAGAGGAGCTGAGACACCTGAGTTGTACTAGTATTTAAAAATATTTTAAGATCTGCCTTCAAGTTTCATATTAGTTTTCCTGGGTCTAGCCTATTACCTGAAGAGTTACCTATTTGATGGCAGACAGAGGGTAAGGTAACAGAAAACACCCTGACAGGTCCTATAAAGGAGAGAAAAACAAGTGTGAGAGTACCACCAGGCTTCAATTCATGAAAATCAAAATAGACACCAGTGTGACTCATGCATTTTTCATGTTTTATTGATGGATTGTTATCATGTACCAAACAATGTGTTGGTACTGTTTCTGCTGAAAAAACCTTTTTTTTTTGTAGTCTGCCAGAGTATCAGTTCTAGGAGCTGGAAATACCAGTTGGAAAAGCCTATCCAATGGTGAAGCTTCAACAGCTGAACATCAAGAATGAAATGGGTTACAAGAAGACTATTAGGTTGCCCTGCCTTAGTCCTGAGTTTCCTTTACTAACATGGGAGCCCCCAAAGCCACCAAGCAGAGTGTGTCTACCTCCAGTACCTGCAGGAGCTGGAGCACTGTCTTGAGGAAAAGGAGCCCTGGCCACAGAGACAACACGCCAGAGCTTGAGACTTCACATTTCACCCTACTGTTTCTTAGGGCTCCAGAGCCTAAATGTCATCCCCAAATGTATATACCCCAGCTTTCTCCAAGAGAATAAGAAATTACTTAAGGACACATCCAAGCAATATCATAAACAACCTCCTACTCAGATCCCTGGATATTAATTATTTTTCTGTCTGTAACTCTAATGATGAGGTTCAGCTCGTGGAGCTATCTGAGCCAAATCCTTGTCAATGGGTTTTTGAGTTGATTTGTTCCTGAAAATGTACACTTAAATATGAACAAGTGTTTCCATGATGTGTTCCACAATATATTAATTATCCAACACAGGGCTCAGTATTCAAATTGGGGGAGATGCAGAGTTAGAGGTTAAGCAGGGTCCTTCACTACTCAAAAATCTCAGAATCTTTAATTATCAATACTATGTTGAAAAACATCTTTTCTAACTCCCAGACTTATGCATATGAAAGGGCCTGCTATATCATCTTGGCTTTACTAAGAACTGTATCCAGGGCTTCCCAGGTGGTGCAGTGGTTAAGAATCTGCCTGCCAAAGCAGGGGACACAGGTTCGAGCCCTGGTCCAGGAAGATCCCACATGCCGCGGAGCAACTAGGCCCGTGCGCCACAACTACTGAGCCTGCGTTCTACAGCCCACGAGCCACAACTACTGAGCCCTTGAGCCACAACTACTGAAGACCGTGTGCCACAACAAGAGAAGCTACCGCAATGAGAGGCCCACGCACCGCAACGAAGAGTAGCCCCAGCTCATGATAACTAGAGAAAGCCGGTGCGCAGCAACAAAGACCCAATGCAGACAAAAAAATAGATAAAAATAAAATAAATTTAAAAAATAAAGAGAATTGTAACATACGGAGAGAAATGCCAGTCTTCTCACTAAATTAAAAAAAAAAAAGGAACTGTATCCATAATTACTGATGTAAATCAGAGCTACAAACATTCCCAAAGGAGACTTTGCAATCCTCTTCTTAACCAATTAAATGATGGCTTCATTACCATGCATTATTTGTGCAAAACTTCTTCTCCTTATCCTAGATCTAGCCTGTCCCTTTTTAACTCTGTGTTGGGTTGCACGCCGCAGGCCTACAAGGCCTGCACTTGCCTAGCTTTAAGAAGCAAAGAGCCCAGAGTCAGCAACAGAGACATCAATGGTTTAATGGATGGGGGAATCTTACACATCTGAAGCAAGGTCCTAGAGGGACACCCCACAGTGTGCAGAGAGGCGGGCAGGACATGGTGGCAGTCTTCATTCCCGGAGGAGAAGGGGAAATTACCAGTTACAAAGTGATGTCAGGTGGACTCATTAGTTACCAGGGAAACCAGCAGAGGGGCATGCCCCTCACCGCCACTTTGATAAGAACAAGCACTAGCAGGGGCCTGGGGCAAGTATGTGGGAAGGTCAGTCTTGTGCATAAGATATAGATGAAGCAGGCACTGGTCGGGCAGGGAGTGCACAGAGAGCAAGAGAACAGCCATCTTGAGTGGCCTGACCATACACTCACAAAGACAGAAGTCACATTTGAGTGATACAGCTCTCCCTCACTTGTCAAGTAATAAATTCAACTTGACTTTTTTAGTTCTAATGATCCTCATATGCACTACAAAACCCCAAGAGGAGGACAGAGTATATGCCTTTCCCAAGCTTATCTGGCCACAGACCACTTTTCTCAATGTGCCTTAGACTAAAGATTCCTTGCTCTCTTCCTTAAGGTGTATCTCTAAATTGATCTGTTTTTATCAGGTATTCACAATACCCAACTAACTTAGAAATAAAATTTTAAAAATCTAAGACAAGAAAATCTGAAGTACACTACAGAAAAATTTGGAGATAATTATATATTTACCAAAGTATCTAGTTCCTGAAAAATTGGTTCACCATGCTGTGAATTAAAATTTCTCCTTGCAAGTTTAAATGACTCCAATTATATACATAGCTCTTTCAGAGCCATCCACTTTGTGTACTTGGTATTCAGCTAGTCTTGGACCGAACAACTAAGTAAGTAGAACTCCAAGAGGAGGACAGCTGAACTCATTCTTTGATTTTTTGGAAAATAATCTCTCTATATCCTAAGTGCAGCTGTTTTCCTAAAAATTAGTTTTTTTCTCTCCATCAAATATTGTTAAAGAAATAACCTCCTCGTCTCCACACTGAGGCTTTGGTCCAAGCACTTGACCTTGCTGGGGAGGAAGAGATTTTCTTCTGCCCTTCTAGGTCCTTCTGGCTGGTCTAAGAAACAAATTGACATGAGACAGATTAAAAGGAGAAAATCAAACAAAAGTTTAATAACATGTACACATGGGAGAGACCCAGGAAAACCAAGTAACTTGCCAAAAAGGCCAAAGCCCTTACCTTAAAAATCATCTTCAGCTAAAGACAAAAGAGGTTGGGGGTAGTGGTTTGGGACTTCAAAGGGGAAGAAGGCAATTCACAAGGAGATGGAAAAGCAAATGTTTAGTAAACAAATGTTTGTGGGCCAAGCAGAGACAATGGGACCCAGAGTGGGCTCCGATCTCTAGGCCCTGCCAGCTTTCCCCACCATACCTAGCCCATAATCTTTGCAGACATTTCTGGTGATAGCTCTATTCTGGAAATGATGCCAAAAGGTTGGCTTCTCTGCCCTGGTGCTGGATTGAATCTCAGAGACAGAGTTTTGGGTGAAGTAGAAAAGGATAGCCTTATTGCTTTGCCAGGCAAAGGGGGCCACAGCGGGCTCCTGCCCTGAAAAACTATGTGTCCCAACCCAGGAGGATCTGATGAGGGTTTTATAACAACAGTTCAAGGGTAGGGTTGCTGATAAGATCAGGTGTGCACAGGGCCTGCCCTCCCTTAATCTCATCTCAGGTGGTGACCTAATCTTGATGTTTCTCTGGTCCCTTTAATCTTGGAACTCAGGGAAGGTCATGGAGGCTGGAGTCTGGCCTACAAGAAACAGGGGACAAAAAAAGCCCTCTGTGCCTGGGAACCCCACAGGCCCTTTATCTAAATTCTTAGGCAGCTAAGGGGGAGATAAAGAGAAAGACTTCTTGAGTTCTCTGTTTTTTAAAAATCATCAGCCTGAAGTACTCCTCATGCCATAAAGTCACATTTTGGGGGTGGCAAATTTTGCTCCTCAATACAACCTACAATAATACAGCTTCCTAAATTACCTCTCCACATCCGCTCTTGGACCCCTTCATTCTCCTCAGTGGCCAGAAGAATCTTATGAAAATATGTCAATTAATTAATTATAACCCTTCTATGACTGCCCATCACCTTTAGCAGTTAATTTTGGTCTATAAGACCATTGGTCTATCAGATCTGATGCCTGTCCACAATACGAGGCCCACCTCACACATTTCTCTATTACTGTTTGGCCCCAGACACACTATTCTTCTTTCAGTTTCTCCAATACCCCAAACTCCTTCCTTCTGCCTCAGGGCCCTTGCACACACACTATTCCCCATCACTTCAAGTATTCTCTCTTACTCACCCTACCTCCCACCCCACCCCCAATCTCAGCCTGCCTGGTCATTCTTCAGAGCTCTGCTCAAAGGTCACTACTCAAGGAAGCTTCCCCTAACCCTCTCTACCAGCACTACCACCAGGACTGGGTTTGCCTCTTGGTGGGTGTCGCGTCAAAAGACAGAACGAAACCAAAGATTAGAAGCAGGAAGGATTGATTACTCACAGCAAACAAGGAGAACACTGGGGATCTTTCCCAAAGCAGTATCTCCCTGAACAGCAAAATTGGGGGAGGTTTAAGCTAAGGGTTCATGCATATTCATGAAGAGGCTTGGAAGACGAATGCATATTTATGAAGGGGCTTGGATGGTGTCTGCATATTCATGAAGGGGCTTGAGCAGAGGAGAATTCAGCATAGAATTGGGGCAAAGGTTGACAGAGTCCAGGCTCTAGGTGATCGAAGTCAGAAAAGGTCAGCAAAGGTCAGCGCCATTCCTTAGCTTCCAGTTAATCTGGTGGTTGAGTGCTCCAAGGGGTTTGAATTCTGCAAAACAGCTCAAGAATGTGCTTCGGGCTAATCTTTACCTTTGAAACAGAACTGGGAGTCTTTACAACTGATACATTGTCTCTGATATGCTTACTGTTATCTCCCTGGCCTGGTAATAGCTGTTTGTTTTTACCTTCTTTTGTTCCCTTAAAATCATTATTACTGTGATCTATTCTTTTGGAAGGGCAGGCATTGTGGTCAGGCTTAGATCACAAAGTGGCTTAGGCCTAAAATGACTTTTCGGGAATTTCCTGGCAGTCCAGTGGTTAGGATTCCACTCTCACTGTGGAGGGCCCAAGTTCAGTCCCTGGTCAGGGAACTAAGATCTGGCAAGATGCGCCGAGCAGCCAAAATAATAATAATAAGATAAAATGACTTCTCTTATGTTATGTCTGGTTCTCTTCCTCCAGGGACCCCCTACCCTATCTGCTTTACAGGACCTTTAGTTATAAGCTCTCACTGCACTTCTCCTTTGTAGAAACTAAATCATGATTTATAATGTAAATTATTTAGAATTCTATTTCTTTCCTTCCAAACTCCTTCATATCATATACACACACCACAGTGAAAGTTAGCTCCAGGGGAAAGTTAGTTAACAGGGGTTAGCATTATTAATCGTCTTATTCCAGTAGGTCTGGGGGCTATGTGCTCATGGTCACCAAGTAGCTAACTTCTTCCATTTAATGGGGGTTTTAGCATCTGTAAAACAACTCAGTAAATGTAACAGTATCAATGCATCAGATATTGTTATGTAGGTACTTCAGAGTGGAGCTAAAGCAGAGGGCCTGGGGGAAGGGTTCTGTCCCGGCCAAGGCTCCATAAGGTCCTGCGCCGTTACAGTATGAGGGACCAGATAACTGGACTGACAGAACACATTACATCATGCATGGATAATAGCCTCTGTAGTTCTATTCTGTAAATATCCCATACTCCACGTCTTGAAAGAGGAATTTAATTACCATAGATAATATTAGATTAGAATCCCCAATTTATACCATCCGTAAAAATACTGTACAAAGAACAAAAAAAATAGAAAAAAAATAGGAGGAACCCTGATGACTTTCATGTAGAAAAGATGTTCTTAAATAAGACACAAAATTCAAAGCCACTAAGAGAAAGTGTGTATTGAGAAATGGAATATTTCCTGCCATATCAGTAAACAAAGGATGTCACAGTCATCAGGGATTGCAGCCACCACCTGCGGTGAGCTGGTGAGCCCTGAGGAAACTCAGGAAAGAAACAATGAATACCTGCCATCCAGCGGCTGTCAGACTGCAGCCACTCCCTGCAGTGAGCCCTGAGGAAACTCAGGATGTGAAAACACGGGATACTGGCCCCAGATAGCTGAGGTACCTATCAAAGGAATGATTTCAGTGAGCCCAGACTCTTGCCTCTTCCCATACAGAGAAAAGCGCTAAATTCCTTAACTTGAGCTATGTGGTTTTCTTTAATTAACAATAATCTTTTGAAGTTCAGACTACCTGCCCTTTGCTGCAAAATTCCTATATACCCTGGCTCCCCACCTCGCATCCTTGGAGCAGTTCTCTCAGGGTTTCTTGAGATGCTGCCTCCTGGGCCTGAAGTCCTAAATATTTCTGCCAAATAAAACGTAACTTTCAACTTTTAGGTTGTGAATATTTTTTTTGGTCGACAGTATCACATTTAAAATTTTAATACTGGTAATTCCCTGACAGTCCAGTCGTTGTGTTGCAGGAAGGCAGACCCCTGCCAGGGCCCAAGAGTGGGCTCTTGTCCAATACTCGGAAATGAACTGTCCGAGGAGACACAAGTGCTGACAAAGCAAGAGACTTTATGGGGAAGGGGCGCCTGGGTGGAGAGCAGCAAGGTAAGGGAACCCAGGAGAACTGCTCTGCCATGTGGCTCACAGTCTCAGGTTTTATGGGAATGGGCTACTTTCCAGGTTGTCTCTGGCCAATTATTCAGACTCAGGGTCCTTCTTGGTGGTGAGCGCATTGCTCAGCCAAGATGGATTCCAGTGAGAAGAATTCTGGGAGGTTGGTAGGACATATGGACTGGCATCTCCTCTCTCCTTTTAACCTTTCCCAAATTCTTCCAGTTGGTGGTAGCTTGTCAGTTCTGTTTGTTACCGGGACCTCCTGTGGTAAGATAACTCATGCAAGTGGCTACTATCTTGCCTGGCCAGGTCAGGCAGTTTTGGTCAGTGTTTCCCCTAACAGTTGGGATTCCATGCTTTCACTGCCGACGGCCTGGGGTTCGGTCTGTGGTTGGGGAATTAGGATCCTGTAAGCCACCTGGCGCTGCCAAAAAAAAAAAATTTTTTTTAATACTATAAACAAAGATAGAAAATAAGCTATAGAGTTGAAGAAAATATTTTCAACATATATACCAAATGATTAGTATCTAGAATACATAAAGAACATCTAACAATAAGAAAAAGAGCAGGACTTCCCTGGTGGCACAGTAGTTAAGAATCCGCCTGCCAATGCAGGGGACACAGGTTCGAGCCCTGGTCTGGGAGGATCCCACATGCTGTAGAGCAACTAAGCCCGTGCGCCACAACTACTGAGCCTGCACTCTAGAGCCCGCAAGCCATAACTACTGAGCCTGCGAGCCACAACTACTGAAGTCCGGGCGCCTAGAGCCCGTGCTCCACAACAGGAGAAGCCACCGCAATGAGAAGCCCGTGCACCGCAACAAAGAGTAGCCCCACTCGCTACAACTAGAGAAAGCCCATGCACAGTAGCAAAGACTCAATGCAGCCAAAAGTGAATGATTTTTTTAAAAAAGAAAAAGAGCAAAAAACCCAATAGAAAAATGAGCAAACTCATAGGAAAACTACAAGTTACCAATAAACATACAAAGGATGTTCAGTGTCACTACTGTTAAAAAACAAAATTCAACCAAGTAAATTTTGAAGATCTAATTGGCTTTATTCAATGATTCATGAATCAGGCAGCATCTCATCCAGTAAACAGAAGGGCAGTCCGAGGGGTTGTACAAAACGGAAGGTTTTTTTTGTTTTTTCTTAATAAATTTATTTATTTTATTTTTGGCCGCATTGGGTCTTCATTGTTGCACGCTGGCTTTTCTCTGGTTGCGGAGAGTGGGGCCACTCCTCGTTGCAGTGTGCAGGCTTCTCATTGCGGTGGCTTCTCTTGTTGCAGAGCACAGACTCTAGGCACGCGGGCTTCAGTCGTTGTGGCACACAGGCTCAGTAGTTGTTGCACATGGGCTTAGTTGCTCCACGGCATGTGGGATCTTCCCAGACCTGGGATCGAACCCGTGTCCGCTGCATTGCCAGGAAGATTCTTAACCACTGTGCCACCAGGGAAGCCCAAAACGGAAGGTTTTTATAGGCAGAAGGAGGGTGCAGTTGGCCCTCCATATCTGTGGTTTTGGTATCCATGGATTCAACCAACACAGATCGAAAATATTCAGAAAAAAAATTCCATAAAGTTCCAAAAAGCAAAACGTGAATTTGCTGTGCCCTAGCATCTATTTACATAGCATTTACATTGTATTTAGAACTATTTACATAGCATTTACATTCTATTATATGTTATAAATCTAGAGATGATTTGAAGTATACAGGAAGATATGCATAGATTTTATGTAAATACTACACCATTTTATATAAGGGAATTGAGCTTCCATGGATTTTGGTATTTACTGAGGTCCTTGGAACCAATCCCCTCCCCAGATACATGGACAGCTGTATTAGCAAAAGAAAAAAAAAGGGTTCTTTCGGGCCAAGCTATCTTCTTTGGGGGTAAGGGAACTGCAGGGGTCTTTATCATACAGATCACCTCACTAGTGTTGATGAAGTAATTTCAGATTGATTATTTTAAAGATCACATTTCCGGGAAGAGTTGAAACTTCAGTTAAGTCTTAGTTTGCTGTACTGGAAGCAAATGACTCTACATTGGGCTTATTTCTTTTTAACAATATTAATTATGGAAAAGTAAAGTAAAACAATAAGACATCACTTTTACCCAACAGATTGACCAAGATATACAAATTTGGCAATATGAAATAATGGCACAGATATGGGGGAAATAGTCTCATGCACAGCTATTATGTGTATACATTTCTCAGCATTTGTCTCCTAGTGATATTTGCATGTATGCATGCAGAGTATGTTTATTATAGCATTGTCCATAATAACAACAATTGTAAACAACATATATTATCACTAAGCGAATGGCTATTCAGAGTGTGGAATGTTACGCAGAAAAGTAGAAGGAATAAGGGAGAACTGTACATACTGTGGACAGATCTCCAAGGCCCTTTGCTAGAAGAAAACAGCAAATTGAGGACTCCAACAGGAACACATACATACACATATGCACAGACAAAATACTATATATTTTCTATTAATACATATATGTATTGTATGTAAAAGTACAGAAAAATGTCGAAGATAAATACAGGTTCATAAGAAGAAACTTTTGGTGAGAGAGATGAGGAAGCCAGGATTAGTAAAAAGTCATTAGCTTTACCTGTAATGTTTTAAACGTTTAGAAGAACAAATTTATGTATTACTTATGAACTTAATACTTAAAAATATTAAATGAGATACAAAGAGAAAACATCTAGCACACAGCAGGCTCTCATGAACTGTAAATTTGTCTCTCTCCACCAAAAGTGATTAATACCTTGGGTTCAAACACAATAACCAGATCCCACCAATGTGTCCCATGAAAATAAAATGTGTAAGGCATAGTCCAGGAAGAGAAGGCCCTGACATGGCACGTGGAGAGTGGTGACTTAGGGAGTGGAACAGAAGGAAAATTGGTACAGGTACAGGCAGAAACGTCACTGCCCACACAAAAATGAACAAATGAGATCAGGGAAGATAGTCTCAAAGTAAAGAAACACAAAGAAATGCCCAAGGAAAAGACAGGAGAACCGTGATGCCATAACTATTCTCTTACTAAGCTTCCACTAAGCTCCAATCAGTTCACATGCAATGTACCATTTAGCCTGCACAGTAACAGTATTACTACGCCCATTTCAGAAGATGGACACTGAGGTTCAGGTGTGAATTTGTCGGAACCCCTACAACTGACGGCGACTACAAGAGCCGGTATTCAAACCCACAAACTGCTCTTTTCTACCATGCTTCGCCGACAATGCAAAGGAAAAAAAAAATCAAGAAAAGCAAGTCAAGATATTAGGCATCAAAATTAAAACAAAGACCCAAAACAGAAAGGAGCCCCCCTTGCAGAAGGTACGTGTGTTAATCGAGGGGCCCCCCCCACCCATGCAGAGAGGGGCGGGCGAGCGGGCGGAAGCTGAGGCACCCCGACCCGCTTCCCCTGGGAATACGACGGCTCCACGAGCTAGGGGCACAGAGAGACGAGCAAACCTCCCAAGAGCCTAGAAAGGCCCCAGCGCGACGAAGAGGCGGGGCGAAGGGCAGCTTCCGGTTCCGGGCGCAAAGGCCCCACGTGTTCCGACCCGCCAGGCCCCGCGCGGCTCGGATCTGGCGGCGCTGCTAGGGCCGGGAGTGGGTTGGGGAGAAGCCGGGGCAGGGGAGGAGCCGCCGGAGCTGTCGGAGCCGTGAGTACTGGGGGCTGGGCCGGGCCGGGCCGGGCCGGAGCGGGCTGAGCGGGGCTGAGCGGGGAGGAGGGGGAGGGGTCGGAGACCCCGCCCCCCTAGAGCCTGGGGAAATCGTACTGTCCTGTGGAAGGGGTGGCGGCAGTATGTCGAGGGGGCTGAGGCGTAGTGGTCCCCGTGTTTCCTGGCGGCCGAAGCTAGAACCTTCGGGTACGTGGAACGCGCTCCACGCTTCTTTCTTTGCAGCCACCGCCCTCCGCCCCCTCTTGAGGCCTGCAGAAACGCAGTTAGTTCGTACCTCCTTCCCATTGCTTCCGCGCCAACTGGCCCCCCCGGCACCGTGGGAGGAGTGGTCGAGGCCCCTTCATTTCCCGCAGTTTTTTATCCCACCTCTCAGCTGGCTCGAGATTCCCCCCGAAGGCTCCCTGCCCAGGCGAGCCCCATCACTTGCCACCACTAACTACGCCGCAACACACGC
The DNA here is from genome assembly GCF_949752795.1 of Hyperoodon ampullatus. Classification (NCBI taxonomy): domain Eukaryota; kingdom Metazoa; phylum Chordata; class Mammalia; order Artiodactyla; family Ziphiidae; genus Hyperoodon; species Hyperoodon ampullatus. The sequence goes on from NC_136920.1 coordinate 90,987,594, forward strand.
AGATACCCTCAGCCGTGATTTTATCACCCGTGATTTTTACCACGCGTGATTTTATCACGCGTGATTTTAATCGCCCGTGATCGTGCTAGGCCTTGGAGACCGCCTGGCCTGTGGCTTTTAAGCTGCACCGTGACGGACCCGAGCTTCCTCTCAAGCCAATGACTACAGTCTCCACTTGCAACTTTCCTCCCCCACCCCCTAACAGCCAGTTTGGGCACTTTTCTCGACACCACCGCTACCCTCAGCGGGAGTATATGGGGCCTGCTTCTTATCTGGTTTTGCGAAAAGCTTGTTAGTTTGTATGCCAGGGATTTGCTACCTTTTTTCAGAAAGGTGCCAGCCCGATTTTCATTTTTCTGGGCCTTGATGTTCTTGTCTTCTAGGCGCCTTGATAACCCTGTTTGCCTTGGTCGTGGGGAGCAGGGCCACATCCAGGCTCTACTTAGAGGCTAGGCTTAGAACTGTTGCTTTTTCTCTCTGTCCGCATTCTGCAGGTGACACCCAGGGCATCCTCACTCAGAAGCCACAAGGAAAGCTAGTGGAGTCCCTCATCCCTCCAACTTCTCTTCCAAGCTGCCCCATGGCCCTTGATCCAGAAAGCCACTTCAGAAAGGTTGTGGGACAGCCATGGGAGGCTTGTTGCTGGGAAATGTATGACAGCGGAACAGTTAGGGTTTGTAGCCATTTGTCTTGGGTAGCTTTCTGCTATTACTATCTCGCCTAAGAGGGTGGGCAGGCTTGGAGGGAGGAAGGAAAAATTTTTTCTCCTAGGACTAAGCACCTGGGATTCATAATCTTGTCCCCTTTTTCCTCCAGCTGTACCCGTTTTGCACTCTTTCTGTATACCATATTGCAGTAGACAGTCATTTCAAGGGCACAGCAAGGTTTACTACGAAGTGAGGGACTCTTGGGCATTATAAACTATGCAGATGAGGTAAGTTACAGGTTTACAACCATTTTTTTTTCCAGCTAATTTGGCACAGACGTAAAACACACATATAGCAGTCCTAGACTCCTTTCCTCCTTTAAATTTGGCCAGCACTGGAAAAGTTGAATCCCTTCTGCTCGAACCTCAGATTTATCTCCTTTGCCTTAGGTACTGGTCCTCAGACTTACCAAGCATCTTAAACCCCTGAAGGGCTTGTTAAATACAGATTACTGGGGCCACCCCCAGAGTTACTGATTATAGGTTAGGGCTGGGGCTTGATCATTTGCATTTCTAACACGTTCTCTGGTGCTGGTGCTGCTGGTCTGGGATTCCCACGTTGAGAACCACTGCCTTTGGCCACACTTCTTCACACAAACATTGCAGTGGTTTGGACATCAAAAGACCTGTGTGTGAGTACTTCTGTGCTTGAAACTAGTATGATGATCTTGTATGGGTGACTTAACCACGTAGGTCTGAGTTCTTTGATTTGTAAAATTAAGAAAGTGTACTTCAAAAAAACTCCAAGTGCTACATTATCTTAAGCTGAATTAAAGCTGAAATACTGGTGAGTTTTTTCCCTTGATTTTCTTAATTCTCTTGATAGGAGCTTCTATTTTTATCATATAGCTTATACCCATATTCTTGGTTTTTGCTGTGAGTTCCTAGTATGCCAAAGTCCCTGCTATTTTTTAACTACATGTTAAATTCTTTAAGGTCAGGGCCTGTGCTTTTTTCATCTTCTTTGCCCAGCACCTTGACTTGTGTGGGACACACAATTGATACTCAGTAGATACTTCTGGGATGAATGAACTCCATCCCCTGCCTTCTTCTCCTCTTGGAGAAGTTTTTCTCCACTAATCCTGTGTAACATAGTAAAGTAGTATATGGCTGTGCCACCTGATTCCCTCAGGGGATTGGAATAAATGCTAATACCAAATTCCTGTAACTGTCCCCAGAAGTCCTGGCACCCACTGATTCTGAATTTCAGTGTCTATATTCAAGTTGGGGGAAGAGAAATCAACAGCTTAATTAAATGCAACACACATTTATTGAGCATCTTTTTAACCAGGTGTTTGACGAAGTGTTAGGAACAGGGAATATAAAAATATATAAGGAGGTCCTTGCTTTCAGGGACAGGGCTCACCGTGGGAGAGAAAAGACACTAAACAGTGGCCCAGAGCAAGAATGGCATCTACTTTGGATCATGATTTAGTCTGCAGTGGAAACCTGATACCCCTCAGATTCCTGTGGTCCAGCAGGCATGGATCCCATCCTTCATCTCATCATACGCAAGGGATCCTTGGGCAAAGCCAGAGGAAGTCATCTCGATACAGAGCAGGGAGTATCTTGACAGAGAATATTAATTAAAAACTAAAAACATAGTGAATGACTTTTGAAGTAACTTCTGAATTATCCATATTTATACCTCAGGTCAAGCTATATTTATAAAATATCCTTTTTTTTTCTTTCATTAAATAATGTTTCCTCTGTGTGATTGGCATTGACTGTGTTCATTGTAGTGAATTAAGTGTATTTGGCTAGTTTAACTCTGGCTTCCAGATAAAAGCTGCTGCCCTCATTAGGGTGGGTGTCAGGTTTGGTGATCACCCTTTTCCTACTTCAGATTAGTTTGTGACATTCTGTTTTAAACTGAGGCATGTAGATTGGCCTGCTTTATTCAGGCCATTAACCACCCCTGGGTAAAAACCTGTAAGTTTAAAAAGCCTAGTTTCATGTTGGAGGTTAACCAGTATGATCATGGTGGCAGGGTATGTAATTCTGGTCTCAGAACCTGTATTTGGCCTCTAGCCCTTCTCAACTCTTGAGTAAATTCCTCTCACCATCTTCAGGCTAATACATTATGGCCCAGGTACTCAATAAAGAGGCCACATATCCTTGTACCCCTCAAAGCCCCCCTATTACCATCAAAAAGCTGGATAGTTTCTCAAAAAATGATCCAGCTCTCTGCCTTTAGGTAGAAAATCATGCCCATTTTCAAGATGATTTGATGTGACTTGTCCCAGATGACACATCTCTAGGAGGTAGAACACAGCTCATCCACCTGTGAAGGCAGAACTATCAACAGCGATCCAACACTGCCTCCTGGGCCTGGGTACATACCTGTAGGTATGTACTGTTTAGTGTCTTTTAATTGAAAATAAAGTGAATTGTTACGATTTCTATAGCTTTATTTAAATTTTTCATGTTTACATTTACTCTCAATTACATTTTAATACCTTGATCCTAACTGCAAAGTCTACAAAATTTAGTGGCAGAAGATATTTATGTCTTAGCCTCCTCTGACTCCCTGTACCACCCACTACTTACTTGGCTTCTCTTTTTATTTCTTCCTGTCTTCCTCTTTTTTATACCTTATAATCTTTGAGCTACTTCTCCCGTTGCTACTCAAATCTAGTGAAGAATCACTGAATAGAATCTTAACTAAATCTATGTTGACTCTAACAAAGGAAGAAAAGATTTAAATGGCAAGAATATCTTAAATAGTTTTTAAACATGGTTTGAAGCACACTGATCATGATGTGTTAGAAGGCAAAAGGTCAGTGAAGGTATTCCCTTTCATTTCTTCTGCCTTTTGGGTTAGGTTTTCAGAGGGCCCCTTGGGTATACGTGCAGACCTCGGAGATATTGCAGGTTCAGCTCCAGACTGCTGCAATAAAGGGAGTATTGCAATAAAAAGAGGAATTTTTTGGTTTTCAAAAAAACTGTTTACACTGTACTGTAAAGTTCTCTTTACACTGTACTGGAGTCGGCTGATTAAGCAATAGCATTGTGTCTAAAAAAAAATGTATATAATTTAAAAATACTTGTTGCTAAAAAATGCTAACCCTCATCTGAGTCTTTAGTGAATCATAATCTTTTAGCTGGTGGAGGGTCTAGCCTTGATGTTGATGACTACTGACTGAAGGGTGGTGGTTGCTAAAGGTTGGGGTGACTGTGGAAATTTCTTAAAATAAGACAATAATGAAGTTTGCGGTGTTAATTGACTCTTCCTTTCATGAAGCGTTTCTCTGTGGCGTGCAGTGCTGTTTAATAGCGTTTTACCCACAGTAGAACTTCTTTCAAAACTGAGTCAGTTCTGTCTAACCCTGCTGCTGATTTATCAACTAAGTTTATGTAATATTCTAAATCCTTAATTGTCATTTCAACAATCTTCACAGCATCTTCACCAGTAGATTCCGTCTCAAGAAACCACCTTCTTTGCTCATCCATAAGAAGCAGCTCCTTCTCCATGAAGTTTTTATCATGAGATTGTAGCAACTCAGTCACATCTTCAGGCTCTACTTCTTATTCTAGTTCTCTTGCTATTTCTACCACATCTGCAGTTTCTTCCTTCACTGAAGTCTTGAACCCCTCAAAGCCATCCATGAAGGTTGGAATCAGCTTCTTCCATACTCCTGTTAATGTTGATGTTTTCACTTATTCCCATGAATCACTAATATTCTTCATGGCATCTAGAATGGTGAATCCTTTCCAGAAGGTTTTCAATTTACCTTGCCCAGATCCATCAGAGGAATCACTGTCTATGGCAGCTATAGCCTTACAAAATGTATTTCTTAAATAATAAGACTTGAAAGTTGAAATTACTCTTTGATCCATGGGCTACAGAATGGTTGTTGTGTGAACAGGCATGAAAACATTAATCTCATTGTCCATCTCCATCAAAGCTCTTGGGTGACAAGGTGCATTGTCCGTGAGCAGTAATATTTTGAAAGAAATTTTTTTTCTGAGCAGTAGGTCTCATCAGTGGGCTTAAAGTATTCAGCAAGCCATGTTGTAACAGATGTGCTGTCATCCAGGTTTTGTTGTTCCATTTATAGAGCATAGGCAGAGTAGACTTAGCATAATTCTTAAGGGCCCTAGGATTTTCAGAATAGTAAATAGCATTGGCTTCAACTTAACGTCACCAGCTGCATTAGCTTCTAACGAGAATCAGCCTGTCCTTTGAAGCTTTGAAGCCAATCATTGACTTCTCTCTAGCTATGAAAGTTCTAGATGGCATCTTCTTCTAGTAGAAGACTGTTTTGTCTGCATTGAACATCTGTTCTTTATTTTAGCCACCTTCATTAATTAGCTACATCTGGATAACTTGCTGCAGCTTCTGCATCAGCACTTGCTGCTTCATCTTGCGCTTTATGTTACAGAGATGGCATCTTTCTTTAAACCTCATGAACCAAACTCTGTTAGCTTCAAACATTTCTTCTACAGCTTCTTCACCTCTCTTAGCCTTCATAGAATTAAAGAGAGTTAGGTCCTTGCTGTGGATTAGGCTTTGGCTCAAAGGATTGTTGTGGCTGGTTTGAGCTTCTATCTAAACCGCTAAAACTTTCTCCACTTTCTTATCATTTGTATATTCACTGGAGTAGCACTTTCAATTTCCTTCAAGAAACTTACCTTTGCATTCCAACTTGGCTAACTGGGGCAAGAGGCCTAGCTTTCAGCCTGTCTCATCTTTCAACATGCACTCCTCACCAAGCTTAATCATTTCTAGTTTTTTATTTACAGCAAGATACATGCGATTCTTCCTTTCACTTGAATACTTACGGCCTTTGTAGAGTTTTTAATTGGCTTAATTTCAACATTGTTATGTCTCAGGGAATAGGGAGGCCCAAGAAGAGGCAGAGAGATGGAGGAACAGCTGGTCAGTGGAGCAGTCAGCACACATTTATTGATTAAGTTTGCCATCTTATATGGGCACAGTTTGTGGCACCCCCAAAACAATTAGAATAGTAACATCAAAGATCACTAATCACAGATCACCATAACAAACACAGTAATAATTAAGCTTGAAATATTGTGAGAATTATCAAAATGTGATTACATCAAGTGAGCAAATGCTGTTGAAAAAATGGTACTGATAGACTTGCTTGTTGCAGGGTTGCCACAAACCTTTAAGCTGTAAAAGAAAACAAAACAGAAAACACATTATCTGCGAAACGTGATAAAGGTGAATCGCAGTAAAATGGGGTATGCCTGTACTAACCGGGTTTGCCTCAGGTTGCCTCTTCCCAGTTAGAGGAAGGGGACAGGACTGTGATACTGGTAAACAGAAGTATCGTACTCTGGTCTTAGGCAGGAAAACCTATCTTTAAGTTTTCATCCCATCTGGTTCCAAGGATCTCATTTAATCTTAGCTTATAAGTGTTTTCAAAGCAAGAATTCTCTCTTGGTTTAACACTTTACTTTTTTTAGGGGGTCTGCACCACACAGATTGCAGGATCCCAGTTCCCTCACCAGGAATTGAACCCGGGCCACAGTAGTGAAAGCGCCGAATCCTAACCACTGGACCACCAGGGAACTCCCTCAACACTTTACTTTTGATGTAACAGTAAACAGACCAAGATTTTCCCTGTGCATTAAAAAAAATTTTTTTTGAATTATGATGAAATAAAGGACTGTTTGATTATCATGTAAATCTTCTTCCCAAAAGTATTTAAAGCAATTTGAAGGAAAGAACAGATTATATAGAGCATCTGCCATATACCAAACTCTGTGCTGAGTGATTCTGTGTGTCACTTCATTGATCCTTAAGACCACCATATGAGGTAGGAAGTATATGCCACATGTTGAAGATTGGACTGAGGCTTAGGGAGTGTCACCTGGCTAATAGGTGAGGAGAGGGATCCAGACTAAGGCTCCAGAGCCCCTAACCATTATGTGGAAAGTATGGGTAAACGTTTGTATAAGGATAAGTAACAGTAAAATGAAAGAGTCTTTCCAGTAGGAGGATCATAGTGGATAGTCTTTAGTTTTAAAGAACACTACAGGAGTAGAAAAGGGCAGTTAACAATTTTTATTAGCTGATTTTTTTCCCTAGAGCAATGAGAGGAGCAGTGGCTAGCGTCTGGTTAGTCCCAGCAATCATTGATTCAAATCTCCAGGCTCTGGGCCTGCGTTAGAGTCAAAGAGGAGAAGGGAGACTGGAAAGAATTTAAATGTCTGCTGAATATCATCATTCGAACCTCTCTGATCACTGTTTTCTTCTGAAGATTAATTATTTGCCAGTAAATAGAGCCCATCTCCCCTTTAGGAAGATGCTATAAGACTACAGACCTTGTCATTTAGGGTCCAGAAAGATCACTCCAAGTAAGAATAACATTTTAAGATAGAGACCCAGGTATCTTTTCACTGCCTGCAGTTTTCTTTTCTGGTCTTTAGGGTTGAGTTAGGGCCTTAACTGGCATGGGACCCACTCAGATATGGACAGAGACAGCTGGACCACAGACTGGAGAAAGGTCTTGCCTTTCCCACATCTCCTCCGCAGTCCTGCCCCAGACGTCCTAGAAACACTGAAGAGGCTAGGTGGTGGGGCCAGCCCAGGCCGAGGCTTGTGAAGCATCTCTGCAGACATTATTTTAGAGCCTTCTGGAAGCAGGTCTTTCACTCTTCCTGGCCTGGCCTCACGGTCTCTCTATAGTATCCTGTTGTTGGGTTTTTATCTGTCACTGTGGAACCCTTCCAAGGACATACACTGAGGGAAGGCGTTAGAAGGCAACAAATTACAAGGCAGACTTGCAGGGTAACCCATCCCATAAATGGCGGAATAAAATGCAAAGCCCATTTTCTGTCTCTGGTACTGACACCTGACATTTGCACAGCACGCTCTAGTTCACAAGCTCTCATAGGTCTCAGCTAATCCTGAGAGTTAGGAGAGTTGTCTGAAGAGGGCTCCACCCTTTACAAGGGCTCTTGTGTACCTTGTCTCAGGAAACCCTTAGAGCGGTTCCAGGTTTGTGGGGATGTGGGCTGGAACGTACATCTTTGGATACCTAATCCGGTACGCTTTTCACAGCACTGCCCGCCTTCTCTTCCTTCCCATCTATTGCCCCAACAAGGACAACTCTGCCTCCCCTCATTCCGCTGTTGCTGATCCTTTGTCGCCATCTCATCTTCCTAGGCTGCCAAAGTAAATACAAAACAAGCAAAGGAAATCTCAATCCGTGATTTCTGAAGAGCATTTTAAATCAGCAGGTTTTATGTGATGCTGTTATATTCTTTTTTCTTTGGAGAGCAAAGCCCTGTAAGAGCAGGAACCCTCTGTCAGCGCATACTTTATAGAATCTGTAGTAGGGCATCTCGTGGACTGTGCTACGTGAAAACAGTGAGAGTTCCTAGCCTGCTTTGCTGGGCAAGTTCTCGGATTTTTAAGTTAATAGAAATCCCTTCATTAAGCCAGAGACCCTGAGTATCAATTCCATCTTATTTTCCTGCCTTGCAGATGTTGGGGGGATTGTCTGGATAAATAATCAGTGTTGTAGTTGTGTTAAATAACTTGATGTCCGGTTTTCTGCATATTAAGGTTGATTCAAATCTTCAAAGGAAAATGATTTTTTTTTCAAATGCACAGCTTTGTGACTTGTATGTGGATTCTCCCAAGGCAGCCTGAAGATTCCTTGTGATGAGTTGTGTTTTCCTCACTTCAAGAACCACTAAGAGTATTCTGTTTTACTCACAATCCAAATAATAAGTGTTTTTTCCCTTATTTATTCATCTGTCTGGCACACAGTTTGCTGGACAAATGAGTGAATAAGAATTAATAAGATATTGGATCTGTCCTTCCAGAGAAAGACTTAAAAAGACTTAACCGTGGTCTCTGCCTGAGTACCTGTTGTGTGACAGGCCTTGAGCTGGGTGCTGTGTGGCCCTGCCCTCGGAGCTTTATAGTCTGGTGAATTAAACAGGAGGATGAACGATTCTTACCACACAAAAAGTAGATATATGTGTGTGCTGCGATACAGGGTCCAAGTTCCTGTGGGAACAATCTGGGAGGACCAGGGAAGGCATCTGGGGAAAGCAGATCTGAAGGATGAGTAGAGTTAACCAAGTGAAAGGGGTAGAAAGGGTATTTCAGGCAGAGCCGACAGCATCAGGAACACCTAGTGAGGGCATAGGAAAGAGATACAGCAGTGTATACGAGCAGCAACTTTCAATGCAGTAGCAGTCGTGGGAGAAGAGAGGTGGGCAGGGGCCAGGTCTTGCAGGGCCTTGGGAATCAAATTGTAAGGGGTTTAGATTTTACCTTGTGGACAGTGTGAAGCCATTGGCCGATTTTGTATGTTAGAAGGGTCACTACTCAGACCTTACCGCAGCACTGCAGGTGGTATTGATGTGGATATGGCTCTTGCCCATTTTTAAATGCTTGCACTCACCTGCCTCCCTGCCCCCCAAACGAAAGGTAAATGTCTAGGTTCCAGAAATAAAAGCTGGAGGAGTGAGCACAATCTAACTCCACCACAGCCCGAGGAGATTTCAAACCAAAATAAAGACTTCTAGAGTTTGGGGTTCTAATACCTATACTCCAACAAGGAGATATGAAAATGGGGCACTGGTGGGGATGGGGGAGGGATATAGAGTTGAATATCTGCCAGCCTGGAGCTTTGAAGAGCTACTCCTTCCATGAAAATCTGTCTACTGATCAAGCAAAAGGGCAAGGAAGTGTAGGCCTCCATAGCCTTGGGTGGGACAGAAATCACTCACAGGCTTAGGCCTAAATAAGACACTATCAGCATAATTCAGGAAGACTCTGAGAAATTAAGATATTGAAACCACTAGTACTTGGATGGAAGCAAATGAAATTTCATTCAAAGGGCTCACTTCTATAACTTAGGGCTCTCCCAAAGAAAATGGGCATAAAACGTAAAAAAATTACAAACCACCTGCAATAACAAACCACCATGAGATAGAGCAGATGTAATAAGTAGGTAAATTAGCACAGGAAGATCTGTAAATTACGGAACCATAGATCATGAGATTATGTAGTGAATGTTTGCGGGTAATGGAAAAATGAAATAAGCTTGAATGAAAAGTGATTTGAGATACAGATTTAAATAATGAATAAGTTGGTGGTTGATGGGCAACAGCACATTAGACAGCATGTTACAGCTGTTAAGAGTGGATCGTTGACCTTGAAGGTGGACCTGAGGCAGTTGTAGTGAAGCATAAAAAGACTGGAAAATGAAGAACCCTCAGGTTGCATGTGGAGAGTGGTCTGGAGGCGGTGGCACCTGGAAGTCCACTGGTAAAATTTGAACCAAGTGGTTCGTTCCACACGTAAGTGCCAGTGCAGTCGTAGGGGCCGAGGATATCGTCATTTTTTAAGAGGTCCTATCAATGCCTTTTAGTGGGTCATAACGGCTTGACTCGGGGAATGGCAGTGGAGATGAGATGCATGAATTTGAAAGATTTAGAAGGTAGGATTAACAAGATTTGGTGAATAAAAAAGAGTAGAGACTTATGGAAGAAAAGATTGATTCTTACTGTTAATGTAGGAAGAAAACTTCAAAGTGGAGGCTTATTCATTTAGATGCATTTATTGTGTGCTTTATTATAGGTATTGGAAATTGATTGAAGCACAGTCCCCTACTTCAAGGGGTTTCAGGGGAAAGATGAACGATGGCTGTGTGATGCGCAGAGTTTGAGATACAGATGTGTCCGGATAGCTAGGGAAGCAAAGTGATTTCTAACCAGGTCTAAGGGCAGGGAGAATGGGATCAAAGAAGGCATCTCAGGAGCCATGAAGCCTTACCTATCTATGTCTTGAAAGATAAATAAGTTTAACCTAATGAAGGGTAAAGAGTTGGAAGGAACAGCATGTTCAAAAGCCAAAGAGCATAGACTTTTTGTGTGCTTTACATGCACAATGTGCATGTGTGTGTGTGTTTGAAAGGATTGGAGAGGAAGGCAAAGGAATAACAAGATGAAGGGACTTCCCTGGTGGTCCAGTGGTTAAGACTCCACGCTCCCAATGCGGGGGCCCGGGTTTGATCCCTGGTCAGGGAACTAGATCCCACATGCTGCAACTGAAAGATCCTGTGTGCTGCAACTAAGACCTGGTGCAGCCAGATAAATAAAATAAATATTAAAAAAAAAAGAAACCCAAGATGAAGGTCAACCTAATACATAATACTTAGAATTCCAAGACAGGAGTGATTGAGTATCTTAAGTAAGGAAGGGACAGGACCAGATTTGCCAAGAGCAGTCACTCTTGTGATATGATGAATGGTAACAAAGGTAGCAAACTTGGAGACAGATAGCTCACATTTAGAGGCAATTGCAGTAATCCAGAGGAGAACTGATTAAGACCGAAACTGTAAATCCTGGGAATGAAGAAGAGGGGACCTGTTGAGAAGAAGTAGGAACACACGTGAAGCATTGGTGGCGGGAGTTTTCCATACAAAAGGAACAGACTTTTACAGACTTGGAGGCCTGGAAAGACACCCTATTGTAGGGAGGTCAGCAATGCATTCATTATAACAGGTGATACAGAGAAGAGGGGAGGATATGAGGCTTGAAAAATAAGTTGGGGGCCGGTTGTGAAGGGCTTCATGTACCATGCCAAGGATTTTGGAACTGATCTTACTAACAGTATGAAGTTATTATTTTTAAATGTTGAGTGATGCAGTTGGAACTATTATTCAGAAAGATAATGGTTAACATTGGGACACCATCACTCTTTTAGGCACTTCACAGATATTCCTCATAGTAACCCTATTAGATGGATTCCATCCTTACCTCCATTCTGTAAAGGGGAAACAGGCATAAGGAGAATAAGAACTTGACCATGACCCCACATCTAGTAAACAATAGAGCCAGGATTCAAACCCTAGCAGTCTGACTCCAGGACTCTCTCTTAACCTCACATGCCCTAAGTGTTTCTCAGCTAGGATGCATATCAGAACCACATGTAGCATTTCTAAAGATACAGTTCCCTAGATTGACTTGACTCAGAATATCCAGAAGAATGATGTGTGATACTGTGTTTTGCAAAAGCTCCACAGCTGAGTCTGTTGCGTTTTGCTCCTAGCTGAGTACTGTGGGGATCCCAGTTAGGAAGTTATGGCAGTAGTCCAGGCAAGAGATGGGGGCCCAAACTAAATCAGGAGGAGACAGATTTAGAGGCTTAAGAGGTACAATTGGTTTAATGAGCTGTAAGCCATGGGTAAGATTCAAAGTTGAATCCAAAGATGATAAAGTTGAGTGTTTACTTAACAAGTGATGATCTCAGCCAAGAGGATTACAGGAAGAGGGGTGGATTTGGGAGTAGGAATTGTGAATTTAGTTTTGAGCACTTAGTTTTGAGGGTCTGTAGGTCTTCCAGTTAAAGATGTCTTAAGAGGAGGATCGCTTTTGGGGGTGCTTATGTGCCAGCCACTGTGTGTAAGTGGCTTTCTTCGCTGTTATTGCATACAATCCTCTCAAATCTCTGAGAGTCCCCAGTTTACAGAATAAATTAATACAGAGTGTGATTCAGTTCACAGTGAACCTCCACAGAGCCTTCTCTAATTCAGCCCTGTCAATGTGTCTCTTCTCATAATATATATCCTAATGTATATGTCAGCGTGTGTGTGTGTAAAACATTGTGGTCAGTACCACATTTTTAGCAGGCAGTTATGAATGTCCTTTCTCCTAGCCATTTTCCTTTTAGGTTCCCGTATTTCATGATGTAGAAATGCAGTGTTTTCCTGTTTTTCTATGGGGTGTGAACCTTGCCTAGGAAAAGGAGTGGGAGAACATACCTTCAGGCATAGCTTATCCTATTCCAACTAGATCTATTTACAACATATGTTATGGAGATTAGGGGAAAGCGGATTTAAGTTTGGGAGTGTTATGTGTACAGGATTATGATTGAGCTCAGAACTGTTATTCCTGTGTATATGTTCATGCTCATAGTGTCGTCTGTCTTTGCGTCTCTACCCAGGTCCCTTGGGAGAAACTCCTCGAGGTGCCCAGGCTGAGACGGGGGGAACGACAGTGTGAGCTCTCGATGGTGTGAGACCACCCCAGAGCCAGACAATGGCTACAGCCTTGGAACCGGAGGACCAGGATCTTTGGGAAGAAGAGGGGATTTTCATGGTGAAATTGGAAGATGATTTCACCTGTAGGCCAGAGTCTGTCTTACAGAGGGATGACCCTGTGCTTGAGACGTCGCACCAGAACTTCCGGCGCTTTCGCTACCAGGAAGCAGCAAGCCCTCGGGAAGCTCTCATCCGACTCCGAGAACTGTGTCATCAGTGGCTGAGGCCAGAGAGGAGGACAAAGGAGCAGATCCTAGAGCTGCTTGTGCTGGAACAATTCCTTACTGTCCTGCCCGGAGAACTGCAGAGCTGGGTGCGGGGCCAGCGGCCAGAGAGTGGCGAGGAGGCCGTGACGCTGGTGGAGGGTTTGCAGAAACAACCCAGGAGACCAAGGCGGTGGGTGAGGAGGGGGAGTCCTGATCTGTGTGATGTGGAGGGGGTCTATTTGCTGGAAGGATGGCTTTAGGGGTAGGGCTCACATAAATTACCCCATAAATTGAATTGGCTCTGCCCTTGGGTTGTACCTAGATCCATAAGCTCCATGGGACAGAGGAGTGTGTGTGTGTTTGTGTGTGTATGAGTGTGACTTCCTGGTTCTTGAAACACCTGCCTAGGGACCATCTTTGGGGCCTCAGCACGCAAAGGTGATATGGCTTTGGTTTTCCCTTTGGATGTTGAACCTCCATTTCCTGGGGAGGAGAATTCTGTGACTTCCTCAGAGGTTCTCAGCCCCTCAGTGACAGATCCCCCTTTCAGGACAACAGACAGGGAAGCACACAGCAAGGCAAGCCGCAGGTGGGGTAGGCGAAGATGGGAAGGATGGGACCTCAGAGCCCTGGTGACAGGCAGGGTGGAGGGAAACGAGAAAGCAGGGCAGTATCTCAATGTCCCCCCTTGTCCTGGCGAGGATAACCTCAGCTCCTCCTCGCACACCCCAGAGGGACTGGACTTTCCCCTCCTCGTCTGGGTCCCTCTGGGAGTTTTCCTGTTGGCAGCTTCTCCTAACATAAGCCCTGATGACAACCAAGACTTTCCTCCTGACTCCATGGTGACTGGAAGTTGGAATTATTCCCAGGTGACTGTCCATGTTCACGGCCAGGAAGTCCTGTCCGAGGAGACAGTGCATCCAGGAGCAGAGCCCGAGTCACCTAGTGAGCTTCAGGATCCTGCACAGAACTTGACCCCCGAGGAGTCCCATGAGGAGACCACACAGAGCCCAGATCTGGGGGCACCAGAAGAGCAGAGCCTGTGCCAGGAGTTGGAGTTCCAGCCCCTGCAGGAGAGCGGTGGGAGCCTCAGCAGGAAGGGGGGATCGTGGCAGAGTGAGGGGAGGGGGATATTGCTCCCATACCGAGGAGGCTGGCTAGATCATAAGGGGAGGAAACCACAGAGCACAGGGTGTTGAGACAGTACTAGCTAGAGCACCCGTAAGCAGGGCTACCTTGGATAGCACTTTTGTTGGTTATTCTCCTGGCATTCCCGTAGTGTTACAGGTGGTGGCGTTGGGATGACTCAAGCCGCCCTTAGGCCTGTGTCTTGACTCCCACCTTCCCACCAGAGACCATGGGGGATGCTCAGCTCTTTGCCAGTTTTAGGGCTGCCCTGTACACTGCTGATCTCTGCCTTCTTTTCTTAGAGGCTCCAGTGCCCCAGGACCCAGCCCTTCCTGAAGAGAGGAGCCCTGGAAACCCAGAGATGGTTGCCCTTCTTACTGCTCTATCACAGGTGCACCCTAGTTTCTGTCTATACCGTGGAGAATTTGAGGAACCGTTGGGCATATACACTGAACAGGTCAGACGGGACACAAGTTTCCACTCTCCTTTGCCAGTTTAAGTTCTCAGTTCTGCATGTGTCTGGAAGGGGAGGAACTGCAGCTAATGAGATCAGTTATAACATCTCAGTCGGATCTGCAGGCTCCAGAGCCTTCTGATTTGCCACCAACCAGAGGGGCTAACAAAGTGGGATTATTTGGTAACACCCCAGTACAACTTTGAAGTTGTCAAGTGAGGGTTTGTTTTTGGTTTTAAGGAATAAACTTGATCGTCATTTGTAAGGATAACTGACTGTCCTGCAAAAACGATTTCTGATTTTGGGTGCTATCCTCTTCCAGGGACTGCATTCAGTCAGGCCATGGCATTCATGAAGACTTCACCATGGTCAAGAGCCCCACAACTAAGCTATGTGGCTGGAGAAAAAAGGAATAGAATTCATCCTTATTTTTATTTTATTATTTATTTATTTATTTTGGCCGCGCTGCATGGCACGCGGGACCTTAGTTCCCTGACCAGGGATCGAACCCGTGCCCCCTACATTGGGAGTGTGGAGTCTTAACCACTGGACCGCCAGGGAAGTCCCCATCCTTATTTATTTATTTTTTTTAATAAATTTATTTATTTCTTTTTGGCTGCGTTGGGTCTTCGTTGCTGCATGTGGGCTTTCTCTAGTTGTGGCGAGTGGGGGCTACTCTTCCATTGCTGTGTGGGGGCTTCTCATTGCGGTGGCTTCTCTTGTTGCGGAGCACAGGCTCTAGGTGTGCGGGCTTCAGTAGTTGTGGCTCATGGGCTTCAGTAGTTGTGGCTCGCAGGCTCTAGAGTGCAGGCTTAGTAATTGTGGCACATGGGCTTAGTTGCTCTGTGGAAGGTGGGATCTTCCTGGACTAGGGCTCAAACCCGTGTCCCCTGCATTGGCAGGCAGATTCTTAACCACCGTGCCTCCAGGGAAGCCCCCCATCCTTATTTTTAGATTGTAGTCTAGCTGAAGAAGAAAGTCCTATTTATGCTGTATAAACTATATAAGTGATGTGTGATTAGGTAAGGTCAGTTAGGGAAAACTTCCTGGAAAAGATGAATTTTTGCAGAAATGTAGGTAGCACTAAAGTGTAAAATAGGGAGTTGAATGATGACTTCTAAGACCTTTCTTGTATTTTAAACAATATCCTCAGAAAGAAGAACATAGGCTGGTGCTGAGGGAAAGTAGTGGGATTGGAGGGAGCAGGAAGCGGGCCAGTTGCAAAAGCGGAAACTTGGGAAGCAGCGACAGGATGAAACTCAGATGTCCTGAAAGGGAACCAAGTGTCCCATTTGAGTTTCTTTGTCTCCTGGATGGATTCTGCCTGTACCAATGACCTTTATTCCAGGAACAGAATATGAGGCTCCATAAAGCATGACATTTTAGTAGAATCTTTGTGTTGTTTCAGGGATTGGTAACTTTCAAGGATGTGGCTGTATGCTTCTCCCAGGACCAGTGGAGTGATGTGGATCCAACACAGAAAGAGTTCTATGGGGAATATGTCTTGGAAGAAGACTGCGGAATTGTAGTCTCCTTGTGTAAGGAATTTCAAGTGTTTCTAGAGTGTCCTGAGCAGAGATCTTTTTCTTGTTGGAAATTGAGGGTGTCTTAGACCTTAGATTGTAAGTACTACACTTCTCTTATGCCGACCCCACCAGTGACACTGAAGGACAGCCGAGGAAGATGGTGTCCTTCGAAGTTAGAGGGAAGAGAAAATGCCTAGAAAGTAGTTGGAAACCTCTAACAAGAAAACAGCTGTAATACTATAGTTTTAGTATGAGTTTAAGTTTAGTGTGAGTAGGTAAGCATACCAGTTTTCAAACAAGCAATAAAAGTTGGAGAGAATCTACTTACTTGAATATGGGAAAAGACATTGACAGCTGTGTGTTTATTGAGTTACTGGTGAAAGGCAAGTGATAGGCAGTACTCATCAGAGGTGCTCAAGCTAAAGAGACTGAAGGTTTGATGGGCTGACCTGCCTATGTGATTGTTCTGCAATCTGCCAAACAGAAAAGATCTGCTCTTGACATGGGGAACAGTTGAACCAATCGTGATGTCCTGTTTTCCCTCTCTTGAGCAGCATTTCCAATCCCCAGACTAGACGAGATCTCCCACATGGAAGAAGAAGAGCCTTTGATCCCAGAGATCCCAGAGGCGCAGGAGCCTCAAGAGCCAGAAATCCTGAGTTTCACCTACACAGGTTAGGAGTGACAAAGGGAATCTGTCCCCCGAGCTGGCAGTTCCTCTGGTCAGTGTTTCTCTCGCCCTCTGGGGAACCCCTCTCACTGGTTCTTCTAACATGTCAGCCGACAGCACTGTCTCCCTCTGAAGCCAAATTCTTCTATCCTTTCCCCCTCTTCACGCCTATCATTGGTTTGAGGGATCTGTAATGCAAAATGGTGACAGACAAAAAAGGGGAAATTTTGGAATTGCAGCTATACCATTTTTTAAGCATTCACGTAAACCCTTGATCCCCAACCTCCATATTTGTGAAAGGAGGATAATAATGTTTGTCCACACGAAGGCTGTTGACAGCGTGAGATAGCAAATAAGAAAGTGCCTGGCACACGACAGGCATTCAATTAACTGGTTATTTCCTTCTGCCCAGCCTCTACACTTAAGAAACATGGGTTTCTCTCTATATAGCCTTGCCCTCCCAAAACTGTTTAAAAATCTCTCCATTGTGCACAAGGCATCATTACCTCTATAATTTCCTCTTTTCTCCTCTCTCCCTTTCTACAGGAGATAGGAGTGAAGATGAGGAGGAGTGTCCTGAACAAGAAGATCTGAGTTTGGAGGATCTACACAGGTCTATCTTGGGAGATGCAGAAATTCACCAGACTCCAGATTGGGAACTAGTCTTTGAAGGTGATCCAGGTAGACTTAACGAAAGAGGATTTGGCACAAATATTTCTCAAGTTAACAGTTTAACGAATCTTCAGGAAACCATGCCTGTCAACCCCCTGTTAGGGAGACATCATGACTGTACTGTATGTGGTAAAAGTTTCACTTGTAACTCCCACCTTGTTAGACACCTGAGAACTCACACAGGAGAGAAACCCTATAAATGTATGGAGTGTGGGAAAAGTTACACACGGAGCTCACATCTTGCCAGGCATCAGAAGGTCCACAAAATGAGTGCTCCTTATAAATATCCCCTAAACCGGAAGAATCTGCATGAGACCTCCCCTCTGGTCCAGGTTGAGAGAACTCCACCTGTTGAGAAACCCTACAGGTGTGACGATTGTGGAAAACACTTCCGCTGGACTTCAGACCTTGTCAGGCACCAGAGGACACATACGGGAGAGAAACCCTTCTTCTGTACTATTTGTGGCAAAAGCTTCAGCCAGAAATCCGTGCTCACAACACACCAAAGAATCCACCTTGGAGGCAAACCCTACTTGTGCGGAGAGTGTGGAGAGGACTTCAGTGACCACAGGCGGTACCTGGCCCACCGGAAGACGCACGCGGCCGAGGAGCTCTATCTGTGCAGCGAGTGTGGGCGCTGCTTCAACCACAGTGCCGCCTTTGCCAAGCACCTGAGGGGACACGCCTCCGTGAGGCCCTGCCGCTGCACCGAGTGTGGGAAGAGCTTCGGTCGGAGAGACCACCTCGTGAGGCATCAGAGAACACACACTGGTGAGAAGCCGTTCACGTGCCCGACCTGCGGGAAGAGCTTCAGCAGAGGCTACCACTTAATCAGGCACCAGAGGACCCACTCAGGAAAGACCTCCTAGCCCGGTCCCCACGTGCGGACACCTGCCTTCGACTCTTTCCCAGGGGTGGTCTGGGAGAAGCCATCTTGTCGGCCTGGGAAGACCTTTTCTAGGGAGTCTCCCTCACCTGCCCAGATGTGCGTTAGTAACCTCTTCCCACAACTAGATCACCCCACCCCACCCCCCCAACCCCCCGGGCAGAACCTCTCAACCTTCTTCTACACCTTGAGGAGATATTCTTCCCAAAGTTCGCCTGAATTGAGGCCTCTCCGTGACTGGAGTGCTCCTGCCTCGACCTCACAGGTGTGAAGTAGGAGAATTAGAAGACTTAAGAGGTTGTGTTTACTATATTTGCCCCCAAATAAGCTGTTAACTATCCTAAAGACGCCTAACACCCTCAAGTCTAAAGTGGCCCAGGACAAGTCCTTAGGTTTGGTAAGGGACCAGGCTTTAGGATTCTGTCCTTCCTGGGCTCAAATCTTAAAGCACACAGCCCTGAACTCAAGGCAGGAGACCTGCGTCCTGACGGCTCTGCCACACTTTCACAGGTTAACTGTACAACTCTCTCACTGATACACTTCTTCACCATGCACTTTCCTTTGATTCTCGGGAGAGATGCGAGTAGTGGTTGATGGGCAAAAACATCAAGGCGGCTTCATGTGGACCTTGTCAGGCTGCTCCCTTCCCCATTGTCGAAATGACACCAGGTGCCAGACACAGCTTGAAAGGGGAGCCTAGTCAGAAGCCCCTTTCCTTGTGGGGGTTTCTTCCTGTTAGAATGCTCCTGCCTAGCCCTCCTACTGTTCTGCCAGTCTCTTGGTTTTGTCCCTAGTGCTTATTCCGCCACAAGTGAGATGTAGCATTTGGGTGCTGAGGGATTCAGTAACACCTAATTAAAACCATGTTGAAGTCATTTACATTTCCACATATATACAAGCCCACCCACCCGACCCTCTTCACATGAGTTTGTGAGGGGATTTCGAAGTGGTGTCAGCTTACAAAGGCACTGTCATGATTGTAGAATCCTGATTGATGGGATCACTTCACTTACATGAAGAAAGCTGGAGAAGATCTGAGCTCCAATTATGGAAACTTTAAGCAAAAGCTGTTGCTGCTGGCCAAGGCCATCCAGACTGTTTTCCTGACACCCCACCCCATCTGCCCTGCCTCATTCTCTAATGTCAGGGAAACCTGGGACCCTGAAGAATTTACCAGGAGTAAAGGCTTTCATGTATTTGCGTTGTTTGCTTTTTCTTACGTGATTTCATTTTCATGTAATTAAGAACTAAGGAGTAGAATCTCATGGCCCAAGGATCTCTGTTGCCTGGTAAAGGTTCCATGGAGGTGAGGCTGAATAATTATGAACCTCACTGCCTCTGATTGTGTGGGAGCGGCAAGGACTAGGGAGACCATCCTCCAAAAATGGAGCACGGGGTATGGGATTAAAGCATGAAAAGGGAGACTGCCTTCTGTGCTGGTTTCTTCTGCTCTGTTTCTCGACCTATTGCATGCCAGCATTCACCAGAGGAACGTGGGTGGGATGACAAAGCCTAAGCTTAACAGCTCAACAAGGGGATTCTCATTCTGGTCAGTAATGATGTTCCAGCTGACTGGTTTGGTTTTAACTCCAGTCATCCATTGTCCTTCTGGAAGTATGCACACATGAAATTTTAGAAAGTAACATGGGCAGCCAAGTTCCCTGGTTTCTAGGGCTTTCCATTTCACCCATTCACTCTCCAGAGCCTCAGGTTCCTGAGACTTCTAAAGATCATCCATACTCACAAAAATCTGGGAGGACATGGTAGTTTTCCATGAGGATAGAGAAGGCTTGGCATGCTTAGCAGAGCCAAAGGTGGAATTGAGGTAAGAGCTGTGTCTGGAGTTTGCTGAAGAGACTATCCTAACATGCAGACATTTCTGAGCCATTGATCTAAGGTTTAAGCACAGTTTGTCCTGGGTGAAATGGCACAGCATAAAAAAAAATTTCCCCTATATTATAACATTTATGGAAGTTGATAAAAATCCTGGAGGTAACAGAACAAATTACTTTTTTTTTTCTTTTTTTTTTTTGAGGTACGCGGGCCTCTCACTGTCGTGGCCTCTCCTGCCATGGAGCACAGGCTCCAGACGCGCAGGCTAAGCAGCCATGGCTCACGGGCCTAGCCGCTCCGTGGCATGTGGGATCTTCCCGGACCGGGGCACGAACCCGTGTCCCCTGCATCGGCAGGCAGACTTTCAACCACTGCGCCACCAGGGAAGCCCAACAAATTACTTTTAATTCACTGCTTTGTCTGCATTATTGCAATAGAAAATCTGTCAAGAGAATTATACATAAAGGAAAGTTTGAGAGACAGTGCAGTGTGTTGAAAAATCAAATAGTTCTTTTATTGCTGATCCTCCTGCAAAGTTTCATATGCTGACACTAAATCTCTGGTCTCTTGTAAATGACCGTATTTTCTGAGGTTCCTGAAGGAATATGCTGTCTCCTGAATCTAAACACAAGCAGAACCATGTTTTGTAGTAGCAGGGCCAGTACGAGAGCCTGGCACGAGCATGAAGCAGTACAGCTGAACACAGGATGCTGGAGCCCTGGATGCCCTACCATCCCTGAGGGGTCCTTCAGAATTCTGTGAACAGATGAATCCTGTCGTTCCCTAACACCTTACTAAAAAAAAGTTTCAGAGGAAGAAAAAGGCAAGATTTTAAAAGATTCTTTGGAGGAAGATATAAAGTCTAAATTAATTGACAACTTAAAAAATTACTAGATTGTTGGAAATGAAGTGATTTGCTAACAAACTTAAGAAATTAAAATGACAATATTAAGACCATTTGGCCACTAGTTTAGAAATAACCAAGTAATATTCAGCCTCTTCTCCACTGCAGAGTCCTAAGAGAAGTAAATGGAAGGAAATAAAGGCAAAATATATTTTTATTATCTGGAACTTAGGGCTCAAACTCTAGAGCAGAATCTAGTGAATTCAGGATACAAACGTACACAACATAATTTAATAACTTGTGAGCAGTAAAGATTCAGGCTTCACAGTTATAGAATACATATTCTGAAATGAATGTAAAACAATAATTGCTAGTGTATACTGTAATAAAGTTTTAAATACCAAGTGAGTATTATAAAGATTAAGTTCTCTGACCACAATATTTTTTATTGGAAAATCCACAACAAAAAGTTTAAGTTATAAGTTTGGAGACTTTAAAATGTCCATATAAATAACTTTTTAATTAATTTATTTTTGGCTACATTGGGTCTTCGTTGCTGCATGCGGGCTTCTCATTGTGGTGGCTTCTCTTGTTGTGGAGCACAGGTTCTAGGTGCATGGGGTTCAGTAGTTATGGCTCACGGGCTCTAGAGCACAGGCTCAGTAGTTGTGGCGCACAAGATTAGTTGCTCTGCAGCATGTGGGGTCTTCCCGGACCAGGGCTCGAACCCATGTCCCCTGCATTGGCGGGCAGATTCTTAACCACTGCACCACCAGGGAAGCCCAATGTAAAGAACTCTTGCATCAAAGGAGAGATCACGTGGAAATTTACTAATGCTCAGAACTAAAACAAAATGTAAATGCTGCATATCGATACTTTTAGGATGCACTGAAAATGTTACTGAGCGGATAACAAAAAAGGAGAAGCTTAAAAAAATGAGCTAAATTATCAGCTTAGGAATTTTTTAAATAACAAAATATAGAAAGGAGCTACTGCAGAAAGTAATGACAAAAAATTACATTAACAAAGGAAAAAGGCTGGTTTTTTTGAAAAGACTGCTAAAAGCTTTGGCAATATTGATTAAGAGAAATATAGAAATACAGTAAGTAATAAGCTACAGAAAGGTAACTGTAGATAAATATAAATCAGTAGTAGTGGTATAAAACAAAGATAATGCCTTTTGAAAATTAAAATACAGAGATGGCCTCATCCACCAGAGGGCAGACAGCAGAAGCAAGAAGAACTACAATTCTGCAGCCTGTGGAAGGAAACCAACATTCACAGAAAGACAAAATGAAAAGGCAGAGGACTTTGTACCAGATGAAGGAACAAGATAAAACCTCAGAAAAACAACTAAATGAAGTGGAGATAGGAAACGTTCCAGAAAAAGAATTCAGAATAATGATAGTGAAGATGATCTAGGACCTTAGAAAAAGAATGGAGGTAATGAGAAGATGCAAGAAATGTTTAACAAAGACCTAGAAGAATTAAAGAACAAACACTTAGAAGAATTAAAGAACAAACAGGTGAACAATATAATAACTGAAACGAAAAATACACGAGAAGGAATCAATAGCAGAATAACTGAGGCAGAAGAATGGATAAGTGACCTGGAAGACAGAATGGTGGAATTCACTGCTGTGGAACAAAATAAAGAAAAAAGAATGAAAAGAAATGAAGACAGCCTAAGAGACCTCTGGGACAACATTAAACGCAACAACATTCGCATTATAGGGGTCCCAGGAGAAGAGAGAAAGAAAGGACCCTAGAAAATATTTGAAGAGATTATAGTCGAAAACTTCCCTAACATAGGAAAGGAAATAGCCACCCAAGTCCAGGAAGCGCAGAGGCCCAGGCAGGATAAACCCAAGGAGAAACACGCTGAGCCACAAAGTAATCAAACTGACAAAAATTAAAGACAGAAAAATTAAGGAAAGCAACAAGGGGAAAATGACAAATAACAAATAACATACAAGGGAACTCCCATAAGGTTAACAGCTGATTTCTCAGCAGAAACTCTACAAGCCAGAAGGCAGTGACATGACATATTTGATGAAAGGGAAGAACCTACAACCAAGATTGCTCTACCCAGCAAGGATCTCATTCAGATTAGATGGAGAAATCAAAAGCTTTACAGACAAGCAAAAGCTAAAAGAATTCAGCACCACCAAACCAGCTCCACAACAAATGCTAAAGGAACGTCTCTAAGTGGGAAACACAAGAAGAAAAGGACCTACAAAAACAAACCCATAACAATTAAGAAAATGGTAATAGGAACATACATATCGATAATTACCTTAAACGTAAATGGATTAAATGCTCCAACCAAAAGACAGAGGCTTGCTGAATGGATACAAAAACAAGACCCATATATATGCTGTCTACAAGAGAGCCACTTCAGACCTAGGGACATATACAGACTGAAAGTGAGGGGATGGAAAAGGATATTCCATGCAAATGGAAATCAAAAGAAAGCTGGAGTAGCAATACTCATGTCAGATAAAAATAGACTTTAAAATAAAGAATAAGGCTTCCCTGGTGGCACAGTGGTTAATAATCCACCTGCCAGTGCAGGGGACATGGGTTTGAGCCCTAGTCCGGGAAGATCCCACATGCCACAAAGCAACTAAGCCCGAGTGCCACAACTACTGAGCCTGCACTCTAGAGCCTGTGAGCCACAACTACTGAAGCCTGCGCACCTAGAGCCCATGCTCTGCAACAAGAGAAGCCACCACAGTGAAAAGCCTGTGCACCAGAACGAAAAGTAGCCCCCACTCACTGCAACTAGAGAAAGCCCATGCACAGCAATGAAGACCCAATGTAGCCAAAAATAAATAAATATTTTTAAAAATAAAATAATAAAATAAAGAATGTTAACGAGAGACAAGGAAGGACACTACATAATGATCAAGGGATCAATCCAAGAAGAAGATATAACAATTATATATGCACCCAACATAGGAGCACCTCAATACATAAGGCAACTGCTAACAGCTCTAAAAGAGGAAATCAACAGTACACAATAATAATGGGGGACTTTAACACCTCACTTACACGAATGAAAAGATCATCCAGACAGAAAATTAATAAGGAAACACAAGCTTTAAATGACACAATAGACCAGATAGATTTAATTGATATTTATAGGACATTCCATCCAAGAACAGCAGATTACACTTTCTTCTCAAGTGCACACGGAACATTCTCCAGGATAGATCACATCTTGAGTCACATTCAAGCCTCAGTAAATTTAAGAAAATTGAAATCATACCAAGCAGCTTTTCCGACCATGACGCTATGAGATTAAAAATCAGTTACAGGGAAAGAAAAGGTAAAAGACACAAACACATGGAGGCTAAACAATACGTTACTAAATAACCAAGAGATCACTGAAGAAATCAAAGAGGAAATCAAAAAATACCTAGAGACAAATTACAACGAAAACATGACAATCCAAAACCTATGGGATGCAGCAAAAGCAGTTCTAAGAGGGAAGTTTACAGCAATACAAGACTACCTCAAGAAATAAGAAAAATCTCAAGTAAACAATCTAACCTTACACCTAAAGGAACTAGAGAAAGAAGAACAAACAAAACAGAAAGAGAAGGAAAGAAATCATCAAGATCAGAGCAGAAATTAATGAAATAGAAACAAGGGAAACAATAGCAAAGATCAATAAAACTAAAAGATGGTTCTCTGAGAAGATAAACAAAATTGATAAACGTTTAGCCAGACTCATCAAGAAAATGAGGGAGAGGATTCAAATCAATAAAATTAGAAATGAAAAAGGAGAAGTTACAACAGACACCACAGAAATACAAAGCATTATAAGAGAACACCACAAGCAACTCTATGCCAATAAAATGGACAACCTGGAAGAAGTGGAAAAATTCTTAGAAAGGTATAACCTTCCAAGACTGAACCAGGAAGAAACAGAAAATATGAACATACCAATCACAAGTAATGAAATTGAAACTGTGATTTAAAATCTTCCAAGAAACAAAAGTCCAGGACCAGATGGCTTCACAGGTGAATTCTATCAAACATTTAGAGAAGAGCTAACAGTCATCCTTCTCAAACTCTTCCAAAAATTTGGAGAGGAAGGAAGACTCCCAAACTCATTCTTTGAGGCCACCATCACACTGATACCAAAACCAGACAAAGATAATACAAAAAAAGAAAATTACAGACAATAACACTGATCAATATAGATGCAAAAATCCTCAACAAAATACTAGCAAACAGAATCCAACAACACATTAAAAGGATCATACACCATGATCAAGGGATTTATCCCAGGGATGAAAGGATTCTTCAATATATGCAAATCAATCAATGTGGTACACCATATTAACAAACTGAAGAATAAAAACCGTATGATCATCTCAATAGATGCAGAAAAAGCTTTTGACAAAATTCAACACCCATTTATGATCAAAATTCTCCATAAAGTGGGCATAGAGGGAACCTACCTCAACATAATAAAGGCTATATATGACAAACCGACAGCAAACATCATTCTCAATGGTGAAAAACTGAAAGCATTTCCTCTAAGATCAGGAACAAGAAAAGGATGTCCACTCTTGCCACTATTATTCAACATAGTTTTGGAAGTCCTAGCCACAGCAATCAGAGAAGAAAAAGAAATAAAAGGAATACAAATTGGAAAAGAAGAAGTAAAACTGTCACTGTTTGCAGATGACATGATACTATACATAGAGAATCCTAAAGATGCCACCAGAAAACTACTTGAGCTAATCAATGAATTTCGTAAAGTTGCAGGATACAAAATTAATGCACAGAAATCTCTTGCATTCCTATACACTAACAATGAAAGATCAGAAGGAGAAATTAAGGAAACAATCCCATTCACCATTGCAACAGAAAGAATAAAATACCTAGGAATAAACCTACCTAAGGAGGTAAAAGACCTGTACTCGGAAAACTATAAGACACTGACGAAAGAAATCATAGATGACACAAACAGATGGAGAGATAAACCATGTGCTTGCATTGGAAGAATCAATATTGTGAAAATGATTATACTACCCAAAGCAATCTACAGATTCAATGCAATCCCTATCAAATTACCAGTGGCATTTTTTACAGAACTAGAAAAAAAATCTTAAAATTTGTATGGAGACACAAAGACCCTGAATAGCCAAAGCAGTCTTGAGGGAAAGAAACGGAGCTGGAGGAATCAGACTCCCTGACTTCATACTATACTACAAAGCTACAGTAATCAAGACAGTATGGTACTGGCACAAAAACAGAAATATAGATCAATGGAACAGGATAGAAATCCCAGAGATAAACATATGCACCTATGGTCAACTAATCTATGACAAAGGAGGCAAGGATATACAATGGAGAAAAGACAGTCTCTTCAATAAGTGGTGCTTGGAAACTGGACAGCTACATGTAAAATAATGAAATCAGAATACTCCCTAACACCATTCACAAAAATAAACTCATAATGGATTAGAGACCTAAACGTAAGACCAGACACTATAAAACTCTTAGAGGAAAACACAGGAAGAACACTCTCTGACACAAATCACAGGAAGATCTTTTTTGATCCACCTCCTAGAGTAATGGAAATAAAAACAAAAATAAACAAATGACACCTTAAAATCTTTTGCAAAGCAAAGGAAACAACAAACAAAACTAAAAGACCACCCTCAGAATGGGAGAAAATATTTGCAAACGAATCAACGGACAAAGGATTAATCTCCAAAATATACAAGCAGCTCATGCAGCTCAGTATTGAAAAAAACAAACAACCCAATCCAAAAATGGGCAGAAGACCTAAATAGACATTTCTCCAAAGAGGACATACAGATGGCCAAGAAGCACATGAAAAGCTGCTCAATATCACTAATCATTAGAGAAATGCAAATCAAAACTACAATGAGATATCACCTCACACCAGTTAGAATGGGCAGCATCAGAAAATCTACAAACAACAAATGCTGGAGAGGGTGTGGAAAAGAGGGAACCCTCTTGCACTGTTGGTGGGAATGTAAATTGATACAGCCACTATGGAGAACAGTATGGAGGTTCCTTAAAAAACTAAAAATAGAATTACCATATGACCCAGCAATCCCACTCACTACTGGGCATATACCCAGAGAAAACCATAATTCAAAAAAACACACACCCCAATGTTCATTGCAGCACTATTTACAATAGCCATGTCATGGAAGCAACCTAAATGCTCATCAACAGTCAAATGGATAAAGAAGATGTGGTACATATACAATGGAATATTACTCAGCCATAAAAAGGAATGAAATTGGGTTATTTGTAGAGACGTGGATGGATCTAGAGCCTGTCATACAGAGTGAAGTAAGTAAAAAAGAGAAAAACAAATATAGTATATTAACGTGTATATGTGGAACCTAGAAAAATGGTACAGATGAACTGGTTTGCAGGGCAGAAATAGAGACACAGATGTAGAGAACAAACGTATGGACACCAAGGGGGGAAAGCGGCGGGTGGTGGTGGTGGGATGAATTGGGAGATTGGGATTGACATATATACACTAATATGTATAAAATAGATAACTAATAAGAACCTGCTGTATAAATAAATTAATTAATTAAATTAAATTTTTAAAAATAGGCATTCAAAGCGAATTCCTTATTTGTTCTCCCCTTCCTCCCCCCAAAACAGAATCAGAACAGACATGAGCTCATTCCAGGAAAGACGAGAACAGGCCTGTGGAGAGGGACCCATGGGCTGAGCTGCCTCTGGAAGGAGTGGAGGGAGTGGGCCTGCCCAAGACCATACGTGTGGGACGTGGCACCTGCTCTCAGCCTTCTTCCCCAGCCACCACCTCCTGGCTGCACCCCAGGACTGCATTCCAGTTATCCCACTCACTAGCTGTGTGACCCTGTGCCAGTAACTTAACCTCTCTGAGTCTCAGTGTCCTCCTCTGTAACTGAGGATAGCACCAGCTGCACCCCATCGAGCTATTGAGAGGATTAAATGAAATGCTGTCCTAGATGGGTGCCCTCGGTATCCAGAGGCCAGCCATGGGAGGGATGGCGTCACCTCAGCCCCTTCTCCTCTGAGAAAGGAACAGGTCTTTGGAACCTGGAATCCAAGACTGTCCAAGGTGGTAGGGCCTGTCCATTATTGAGTCTGGTCCTCCCAGTGTGCAGGGGGAATCTGAGGCCCAGAGAGGGGAGCTGCACAGCAGATCAGCACGAACCCCAGGTCAGGACTCGAGCTGCAGCTACTCAGGACCAGGAAGTCTTGCCCAAGGAGAAGGGCCCCTCGGCATGTGTTACAACCCTCTCTGGATCTCAATTTCTTCATCTGTAAATAGGGACGCCCAGGCAGCTTGTGCTGGGCCTACTCTGGCGCCCCAGTACTCCCCTTCTCTGTTCCAAAACTGCTTTAGCTGAAGAGAGAAGCAAACAGCCAGTGAAAGCAAAGGGGTTGTTAACTTGGTAGATGAGTTGGTTTTAGAATGTTTATTTTTTTATTATGAAAAGAATCATGCTCATAAAATAATTCAAATGTTATACAAGTGAATAAAGCAGAAAATGAAAAAAAAAATAAAATACATGTCAATAATAGCAGGTAAGATGGGGAGAGTAGATGGAGGTAAAATATTTCAAGGTTCAAGCATTGTTGGGAAGGTGAAGTACTATGTTTTTTAGATGGTAATAATCAAGGATATATGTTGAACTCTGGGGTAGCCGCTAAAAGAATAATAAAAGAATGTACAGCTGACATCTTAATAGAGGGAAAATAATGAAGTAGTGAAAAATAATGCAAGTGAAGGCAATAAAAGAGAAATAGGAATATAAAATAGGTGGCTGTACATAACAAATAGATGGTAGCTAAAAACCCAAATATATAAATAATTATAAGTGTAAGTGGATTAAATATACCAATTAATGATCAAGTTAATAGAGAAATACACACATATGTATATGGGTGTGCACACACACGAGACATACCTTAAAGAACACAGGAAGGCTGAACACAAAGCATAAAGCACTCTTTAAAATGAATCGTCCCTAGAGAATAGATATAGCCAAGGAGGGAATGAGACAGACTATATATATCACTGCGCTGGAGGCAGCGCGAACACACCATGGGAAGAACTGAGCCTGAGAAGAGCAAACTTCAGGGAAATGAATAGGATTGAAGGTGGTGACTCTGTTCGCTATTCACTAATTCATTCAACAAAATTGAATGTACCAAGAGTTGGGGGATGAAGCAGAGGATGCAAAGATGAAGAAGACACAACATGCACAGACAGCTGTGGGGATCTAGGTGAGAGTTGGCAGTACTCAAGTTAGTAACGCGGAAAAAAAGAAAAAGCATGAGAGGAAGATGGTGTGCTCAGTTTTGTCTTATTGAGTGTGAGACAGTTCTAGTTTATCCAGAAGGTAGAAATGGATCTGTTGTGAATAAAAAGGCCTGAAAGGAGATATGGCTTTGGGGGTAATCTGCAAATAGGTGTAAGTTCAGGGCATGGGTGTGGATGAGAAAGAAGGTGTGCACATTAAAAAGAAAAACTTGGGAATTCCCTGGCAGTCCAGAGGTTAGGAGTACACACTTCCACTGCATGGGGCATGGGTTCAATCCCTGGTTGGAGAACTAAGGTCGCACATGCCATGCGGAACAGCCAAAATAATAATAATAATAATAATAATAAAAGAAAAAGAAAAACTTGCTAAGAACAGAAATCTGGGCTTTTTCAACATTTAAGGAAGAACTGGTGGAGGCAGAAGATTACCCACCAACAAAAAGTGAGGAAGAAGAATTAAAGAGGAGACTCAGAAGAGAAAAAAAAAACCAAAAAAGAAGAAAAATTTAAAAGGAGAAAGTGGTCAGTGTTGTCAAATGCCATAGAGGAGTCAAGCTGGATGAAGACTAAGAGAGAGTGTTTGATTTCTTTTTTTAAATTAATTTATTTATTACTTTTGGCTGTGTTTGGTCTTCATTGCTGCACGTGGGCTTTCTCTAGCTGTGGTGAGCAGGGGCTACTCTCTTTGTTGTGGTGCGCAGGCTTCTCATTGCGGTGGCTTCTCTTGTTGCAGAGCATGGGCTCTAGGCACACGGGCTTCAGTAGTTGTGGCACGTGGGCTCAGTAGTTGTGGCGCACAGGCTTAGTTGCTCCACGGCATGTGGGATCTTCCCCGATGAGGGATTGAGCCTGTGTCCCCTGCACTGGCAGGCGAACTCCCAACCACTGCACCACCGGGGAAGTCCCCGTTTGATTTCATAATTAGATTGATTATGAAATGTGGTGAAAATTGGACGAGCAGAAGGAGTGGAGGAAGAGATTAGGAATACAGGATGTTTTTGTAAGAAGCTTGAGAAGGAAAGAAAATAGTGTGGCAGTTTGGGAACGTTCAGTGTCAAGAAAAGATGTCAGCCTTTCTCAGGATAAGGGAAACTTGAAGCATTAGAGGAGTCATATTTATTGACCACCTGCTAATTTCCAGACACTGTGCTAGGAGGTGTATTTATACATATTGTCAAGTCATAGAAGCTGAGGAGAAGGGGCAAAGGAGACTGAGACATTAAAAATACAAAAAGGGGGATAATTGAAGAAGCAAATCTTTAAGAGAATGGAATCAAAAGGACAGTGGATGGATTCGCATTGAAAAATATTCTGAGACAAAAGGAAAAACATGTTCAGGTGAGTACAAAATCTGATCAGCTTTTAGACTGGGGAAAGGAAAATGAAGGGAATCCATCACCAGTGGTTTCCACCTTCTCCTGTGGAAAGTTCTACTCCCATCAACTAAACAGGAGGGGTGGGAAAATAGAGAAATAGGCTCAGAAAGGGCAGGAAAAGGTTCAAGCTTGGGAACTGAGAGAGTGGTTGACAACAGCTAGAAGAACTTCTGAGAAGATTTGAGGAT
The DNA here is from genome assembly GCF_949752795.1 of Hyperoodon ampullatus. Lineage (NCBI taxonomy): Eukaryota > Metazoa > Chordata > Mammalia > Artiodactyla > Ziphiidae > Hyperoodon > Hyperoodon ampullatus. The sequence goes on from NC_136920.1 coordinate 91,018,447, forward strand.
CCATCTAACGTGTTATCAGGGAGAGTACAATGAAAGTGTAGCTCAGATTATTGAGCTTAACAGAGCTGCAAGCTTGAAGATTAGACAGAGCTCAATAGCTTTTCTCAAACCTCCTCCAACCACTTGACGCCCCTACAGCTTCAAACCTAAACTCTAACTTATTTTGTCAGGATGGATTGTGTTAAACTGACACAACCCTCACCTCCCCTTAGATACCTATTGATTGTTTTTTTTTTTTTTTGAAGAGCAGGTTGGGGGTTTCAGCTTTTCAACCAGGCTTTGATCTTCTGAGAGGATGTGGTGGAAGAGTAACCACTGCCTGGAGTCAGGACAAAACTACTGTAAAGAACTCAATCAGGGCTTCCCTGGTGGCGCAGTGGTTGAGAATCCGCCTGCCAATGCAGGGGACACGGGTTCAAGCCCTGGTCCAGGAAGATCCCACATGCCGCGGAGCAACTAAGCCCGTGCGCCACAACTACTGAGCCTGCGCTCTAGAGCCCGCGAGCCACAACTGCTGAGGCCCGCACACCTAGAGCCTGTGCTCTGCAACAAGAGAGGCCACCGCAATGAGAAGCCTGCGCACTGCAACGGAGAGTGGCCCCCGCTCACTGCAACCGGAGAAAAAGCCCGTGCGCAGCTCACCGCAACAAGAGAAAGGGCCAAGTGCAGCAACAAAGACCCAACGCAGCCAAAAATAAAATCTAAAAAGAACGCAATCAGTTATTCTCATGATGGAGAAGACTGTTACATGAACAGGGAAAGTAATTGTACATAATTGCTACTTGTAGAAAGTTCTGTTACTAAACTGACCAACAAAAGGTCACTCTAGATAAGTGATTATTGCTCTCTAGAAATAATTCTTTTGATGAATTTTCTCAGTGAAAATCTGCCTATAGCTTAGCAGGGGGAACATCGATCAGAAGACCACTGAGTCATAAAACCATAGACTGTTGAAGCTGGAAATGTGTAGAGTGAATCTAACCCAAAACTTCCAACACAACATTGTAAATCAACTATACTCCAATAAAAAATAAAAATTAAAAACAAATAAATAGAAAAATAAAACTTTTTTAAAACCAAAAAAGAAAAAAAATAAATATAAATTCTTTTTTGTTATTGGAAACATAAAATAACCAAAACCAAAAAGTTCTGAACATGCAGTTCCCAAACTCCATGATGAGTTTCCTTACCTTTTCTTTCATACACTCAGAAAGTATTTATTAAACACTTATAATTATGTAGCAGATACCGTTCTAGATGTTAGGGAAATAGCAGTAAACAAAAGAGATAAAGATCCCTACCTTCAAGGAGCTTCTATTATGGTGAAGAAAGACAAACAGTAAACAAAATAAATTATTGTTTAATTTATGGAGCACACTAAAAGGTGACAAATGCCAAGAAGAAACATTAGTCAGGGAAAGTATAGAGAGTTCCAGGGATAGGGGAGGAAGTAATCCAGGAAGGATCCACTGAGAAGGTGATATTTGAACAAAGACTTAAAAGAGATGGGGGAGCGAGTCATGCATATATACAGGGAAGAACATTCTAGAGTGAATAGCAAGGGCAAAGTCCCTAAGACAAGCTTCTGTTTGGCATATTTGAGAAGAGCAAGGAGACCTGTGAGCCTGGGGCAGAGACAGTGAGGGAGAAAGTACAGGAGATGCGATTAGGGGGATAATGTGGAGGAGCAAGTCACGTAGGGCTTCATAAGCCGTTGGGACAACTTGGGCTTCTATTCTAAATAAGACAGTGAGGCTATTGTTCAAGGGATTGATATATGATCTCACTACAACTATAAAAACATGCTGATAGGTGAGAATAGATTTAGGGAAGCAAAGATGGAAGAGGGGAGACCACTTGGCAGGGTAATAAAATTATCCAGGTGAATAATGAGCATACTTTGGATGAGAATAATTGCAGTGAAGGTGATGAGCAAGTGGTAGGGTTCAAATGATATATTTAAAGTAGAATGAATGGGATTTACTGGTGGACGTGAGAATTGAGTAAAAAAAAAAAAAAAAAAGTTAAAGAACACTCTAAGGTCTTGGCCTGATTGACTAAGATGGCAAGACTCAGGTAAAGCATAACTTTCCAGAAACATGAGAAGGATGGTTTGGACGTGGTCGAGATACCTACTAAACAAGTTAGTGTGGGCTTCCCTGGTGGCGCAGTGGTTGGGAGTCTGCCTGCCAATGCAGGGGACACGGGTTCGAGCCCTGGTCTGGGAAGATCCCACATGCCGCGGAGCAACTGGGCCCGTGAGCCACAACTACTGAGCCTGCGCGTCTGGAGCCTGTGCTCTGCAACGGGAGAGGCCGTGACAGTGAGAGGCCCGCGCACCGCGATGAAGAGTGGCCCCCGCTCGCCGCAACTGGAGAAAGACCTCACAGAGAAACGAAGACCCAACACAGGCAAAAATTTAAAAAAATAATTAAAAAAAAGAATGTTCACAATTAAACAAGTTAGTGGACATGTTGTGTAAGTAGCTAGATAAAAGAGTCTGGAGAGAAGAATTATAATATCCACCCATGCATTACACATTTATCGCATACCTGCTTTGTGCCACGCATTGTGTTAGGTACAGTGATTACTAGGAGCTTTGCTTCCAAGGAATTCATGAACAGGTGGGAAAGACGTGAGACGTCCTAAATAGATATATTAGACAGCATAGAAAAGGGACGGTCAACTTTGCCTGAAGAAATGATTCAAATAAGACAGAGGCAGAACAGAGTAGTGGTTAAAAGCACAGGCTCTGGATAAATAGACCTCTATAGGGACCTAGATTTGAACCCTACCTCCATCACTTATTAGCTATATGACCTTGGGCATGTAAGTTACTTAACATCCCTAAAGGTTCCCCAATTTACATTGGGGAAATTAATAGAACCCTTAGAAGCCAACTTTTTTTTTTTTTTTGGCAGCACCACACAGCTTGCAGGATCTTAGTTCCCCAACCAGGCACTGCAGTGAAAGCACTGAGTCCTAATCACTGGAGAGCCAGGGAATTCCCGAAGCCAACAATTTTTTTTTTTTTTTTTTTTTTTTTTTTTGTGGTACACGGGCCTCTCACCGTTGTGGCCTCTCCCGTTGCGGAGCACAGGCTCCAGACACGCAGGCTCAGCGGCCATGGCTCACAGGCCCAGCTGCGGCATGGGGGATCCCCCCGGACCGGGGCACGAACCCGTGTCTCCTGCATCGCCAGGCGGACTCTCAACCACTGCGCCACCAGGGAAGCCCCGAAGTTCACATTTTTATTCGTTTATTATTTACCCAAATAGCTTGATTGACTGGACGTGTGATGAGCCGGGCTGCAACTGCAGCCTGTGTATCAGGAAAGCTCTGGCCACAAGTCCATGACAGCTCAACTCTGATTCTTTCTACCACTCCCAGGATCAATGAGAAAAGCAGCTTGGCTCCTGAAGACCATTATGAATGTCTCTGTTCTTACAACTCCAGAAGCTACTGAGGGTGAGAATGTTACTTCAAATCAGTTTTCCCTATGGCACAAAATACACTGAGAAAATAATAAAAATAAAAATTATCAAATTATCTCTTGACTTAGATTCATTATGTCCACCCAAACTTGCCAGAAAGTTATCTAATGGGAGCCAGGTAATCAGTATCAGCTTTAAAATATCCTGAAATTTGCAGCTATCCTATAAAATTTAATAACATAAACCCCTTCCATTTTCAAGTAAATCTTTTGTTGCCACAGATAAATTAAGTTTCCCAAATAGTCTTACGTCTTTTTACACAAAGGAAATTAAATATCCCAACTATGCATTGAGTCTTTTCACTCTAGTCCCTGCATGGTGCCCAGTTATATCTTCTCCAACCTGGGTCAGAAGCTGCACTCTACTAGTACCCAAAGTGGCTCCAACATACATCTATCATTTGTCCTACTCTTTCAAGAATCCAGAGAGGGGCTTCCCTGGTGGCACAGTGGTTGAGAATCTGCCTGCTAATGACAATCTGCCTGCAAGACAATTCAGGTCATCTTCCTGTAACCTGTTTCAATTTGTTTTCATATTTTTAAGATGCTTTTTATTTCTGGCATCAGCATTGAATACTGGTGGAACCAAATAGTAAGCCAGCTCGCAAAGTAGAAATATAAGCTACATAGGCTTAGCCCCAGTATCATGAAAAAAAGTACAGAAGGATGGATTTGGACTGAGAGGTAATTTAAACTTACATGAAGCAAAGAAATAGGTTCTATTAGGGTAACTGGACCATATTCATCAAATTTACATATATACATATCCTTAGGCTTAATAAATGCACTCTAAAAACGTATACACATGCCTAACGATTTATGTACTGGTTTACTAATTTTAACCTTTTTTCATAATAACAAAAAACTGGGATTAACCTAGTTATCCATTAAAAAGAGACTGTTCAAATACTTTTTTGGACATTTGTACAAAAATTTTATGTAGGTGTACTAAAAACTAAGACTATCTTTATATATATAAGACATATATCATATATGACTATATATATATATATATATATATATATATGATGTGATCTCCAGTCTGGACTGGTTGCTTTTAGGCTAGCTACACAGCTGTCACCCTGGGACTTCACTAGTCTTCTAAATTTACTCTTTCCTGGATCCTAAGTCTTACTTGTTCTCTAGCTGTGTCTCAAGAAATGGTATATATAAGATAAAAAGCAGGTTAAACCAGTGTGCACACAGAATGCTACCATTTCTGTAAAATCAGTGGGCTAATATATATGAACTTTATTATATGTGAATAAAATGTCACTGACAGCACTGACAGTAACTGATAGGACTGGCCGCCTCCTGGGAGAACAAGCAGGTAACTGGGTGGACGTGGAATGTAAGGGAGACTTTTCATTGTATATCCTTTCTGTAGCTTTTGAATTTTGAACCATGTGAATGCATTATGGACTCAAAAACTAAATAATTAAAAAGGACCCCAATACTAAGAAGCCATATTTCCCTTATATAATGAGTTATTAATTCTATATATACATATAGGAAAGGAGAAAAATCTAGACAGAGATGGTGGCCGTGGTAAAAGAACACAGTAAAAGTAAACTTTCCAGAGGAAATACCATCCTAAGAAGAAATATCAGTAAGAAGTCTAAAAGGCATGAGAGAGTATGGCATCAGGAACAGTGCTTTCGTAGAAGGAAATCTTTACTGACACAGGAAAATGCTCATGACAGAAAGAGATCAAAAAACAGAGAGCAGGAGCAAAGGACATAATCCATATAATGAAAAGGCATCCTGTAGAATGGGAAAAAATATTTGCAAACCATATATCTGATAAGGGTTTAAATATACAAGGGACTCATACAACTCCATAGCAAAAACAAAACAAAACAAAACAAAAAAACCTGATTAAAAAATGGACAAAAGAACTGAATAGATATTTTTCCAAAGAAGACATACAAATGGCCAACAGGTATATGAAAAAGTGCTCAACAACACTAATTATTAGGGAAACGAAAATCAAAACCACAATGAGATACCACCTCACACCTGTTAAGATGGCTTTTACCAAAAAGACAAGCAATAGCAAGTGTTAGTGAGGATTCAGAGAAAAGGGAATCCTTGTACACTGCTAGTGGGAATGTAAATTGGTTCAGTCACTGTGGAAAACAGTATGGAAGCTCCTCAAAAAATTAAAAGTAGAACTGCCATACGATCCAGCAATTCCACTTCTGGGTATATATCCAAAGGAAATGAAATCAAGATTTTGAAGAAATATCTGTAATTCTATATTCATTGCAACATTATTTACAATAGCCAAGATATGGAAACAACCAAAATGTCCATCAATGGATGAATGGGTAAATAATATGTGATACACACACACACACACACACACACACACACAGACAGGAATATTATTCATCCATGAAAGAAGGAAATCCTGCCATTTGCAACAACATGGATGGACCCTGAGAACACGGTGCTAAGTGAAATAAGCCAGACACAGAAAGACAAATACTGCATGATGTCACTTATATGTGGAATCTAAAAAAAGTCAAACTCATAGAAGCAGAGAGTAGAATGGTGGTGGCCAGGGGCTAAGGGGTGTAGGGAATGGCAAGATGTTGGTCAAAGGGTACAAGCTTTCAATTATGACAGGAATAAGTTCTGGGGATTTATACTTTAAATTTACTAAGGGAGTAGATCTTAAGTGTTTTCACCACACACAAAAAGTGGTAACTATGTGAGCTGATGGATGGGTTAACTAGCTTGACTGTGGTAATCAGTTTGCAATGTGTGTGTGTGTGTGTATGTATATATATATATAAAATCATGTTTTATACCTTAAATACATACAATTTTTGTTTGTCAGTTTTATCTCAGTAAAACTGGGAAAAAGAATGCATAAACTTATGTGTAATATCACTCCAATTTCCCCCTAAATATACCTGCAGATGTAAAGAGAAAAGACTTGAAGGTAACATACCAATGATGAAGGGTAGTTTTCTGAGTGTGGTATCTGATACCTAGCAATCTAGTAGCCTAAAATTTAGGGCAAGGCAACTGTCAATCCTACTGAGGAAACTGAAAAGCAATCCATTTTAACCGTGGTTCAAGCCATGCATGAGGACTGTGCACAATAGCAGGGATACGTCTGTTATATTTCTGCTGCCACCCTTAGAAACAAAATTTTACCTACCATGATGCATTTTGGGGTTCTAAAAATGCCACAGCCGCTGTGCAGGCACACCTAATTTATTTACTTGGTTTTATTATCTTCTACTAACACGAGCATAGGTTACATTTTGGAGACAGGTTTTATTTTCTTATATTTTATTTTGTCTTTTTTTAACATCTTTATTGGAGTATAATTGCTTTACAATGGTGTGTTAGTTTCTGCTTTATAACAAAGTGAATCAGTTACACATACACATATGTTCCCCTATCTCTTCCCTCTTGCATCTCCCTCCCTCCCACCCTCCCTATCCCACCCCTCTAGGTGGTCACAAAGCACCGAGCTGATCTTCCTGTGCTATGCGGCTGCTTCCCACTAGCTATCTATTTTACGGTTGATAGTGCATATATGTCCATGCCACTCTCACTTTGTCACAGCTTACCCTTCCCCCTCCCCATATTCTCAAGTCCATTCTCTAGTAGGTCTGTGTCTTTATTCCCGTCTTACCCCTAGATACTTCATGACTTTTTTTTTTCTTAGATTCTATATATATGTGTTAGCATACGGTATTTGTTTTTCTCTTTCTGACTTACTTCACTCTGTATGACAGACTCTAGGTCCATCCACCTCACTACAAATAACTCAATTTCGTTTCTTTTTATGGCTGAGTAATATTCCATTATATATATGTGCCACATCTTCTTTATCCATTCATCTGTTGATGGACACTTAGGTTGCTTCCATGTCCTGGCTATTGTAAATAGAGCTGCAATGAACATATTGGTACATGACTCTTTTTGAATTATGGTTTGCTCAGGGTATATGCCCAGTAGTGGGATTGCTGGGTCGTATGGTAGTTCTATTTGTAGTTTTTTAAGGAACCTCCATACTGTTCTCCATAGTGGCTGTATCAATTTACATTCCCACCAACAGTGCAAGAGTGTTCCCTTTTCTCCACACCCTCTCCAGCATTAATTGTTTCTAGATTTTTTGATGATGGCCATTCTGACCAGTGTGAGATGACCCACTGCCTACAGAAATGGAAATAAAAACAAAAATAAACAAATAGGACCTAATGAAACTTCAAAGCTTTTGCACAGCAAAGGAAACCATAAACAAGACCAAAAGACAACCCTCAGAATGGGAGAAAATATTTGCAAATGAAGCAACTGACAAAGGATTAATCTCCAAAATTTACAAGCAGCTCATGCAGCTCAATAACAAAAAAACAAACAAACCAATTCTAAAATGGGCAGAAGACCTAAATAGTCACTTCTCCAAAGAAGATATACAGATTACCAACAAACACATGAAAGAATGTTCAACATCATTCATCACTGGAGACAGGTTTTAAATTTCATGTATATAATAACTAGTACAACAAATCCCTATTTTATCTTAGTTTCTGAAGGTAAGATTGCATGCTTTTCCTAATTTATTTTGTAACCAAACCAAACAGTTCTTCTTTTCTCCAAAAGGGATCCAAGTTCTTCAGGAGGAACATGTTAGTTTGCAAACAGGAGTGTTGTTTACCTGAAACAGTCAATTTGAAAGATACCTATGTTATAATAGATCCAGGAAAACCCAAAAGCTGAAGGATTCCATCACCACTAGACCTGTCTTATCGGAAATGCAGAAGGCTGTACTTCAAACTGAAAAAAGAATGGCATTTCCTTCTATTGTGTCAAACCAGACTCTTCACCGTTTTGAAGATTTATGGCCACGAATTTTAAGAAAACTCCTTTTCTGAGAAAAAAGGAAGTTTTTACTAACAAAAACTTTTAGTTTGCCTTAGAGAAAAAATCTGTATCAAACAAGTTCAAACTATTAATTTCATGAATATTTATTTTACCAGATTCTAGTCTAACCATGTTGGAGAAAGGAGTAAACACTAGGTGGTCAAATTCTATTTGATTAGGCAGAGACGTAAACAAAATTATGTACATGTACATTACATATTATGTACATATCTGATACATGTATATATACATATATATCATACCCCTGATGCTATTACAACGAGTCAGACTGAATTGATTTAAAGTAATTAGATTCATTTCTCTCAGTTCCTAATTGGTATTAACACATTCCATACTTATAAGCTAATACTTGTGATCCCTGTTAACTAAGCATAAATATCTCATAGATACTATTGAAGCTTTGCTGAGTTTGGAAATGCAGTACTATAGAAACCATGATTAAAAGAGCACTGAAATTCTACAAAATGTATAACTTACACAGAAGGAACTCCTCAAATGGTTAAAAAACAGAAAGGGCTACACTAACATTGTTTTTAGGGAAAACAAAGAGGGGTGGCCGCATTAGACCACATTCATGCTGATGTATGAAAAGTACACGGAAAGAGGCAAAGTGGGAGGTGGTGTGAAAAGGAGTGGGAATCAAGCTGAGACTCTGGAGCCCACTGTTAAGAATAAAGCTCATTCAGTGAGTAAGCATGAAACTGAGAACAATCATGAGATTCAATAATATTTGCATGTTTAAATGGCATGATTAGACAGAAAAAAGGATCTAAGGCAAAAACCTTGTTCTGAAGAAAATTATGGGAAAACACATTCACACACACACACACACACACACACACACACACACACACCCAACAACCCAACAACCCAGCAATATTGGTTCTGCTTAGTTCGCAGCTCTCTTTAGGGTTTTCTTCAGAGCAAGTTTGACATCCTTATTCCTTAGACTATAGATGAGGGGGTTCAACATTGGGACTATATTCGTATAAAATACTGAGAAGAACTTCCCCTGGCCCACAGAACCATCAGAAAAGGTCTTGAGATGTGTAAACAACCCAGAACCATAGAAGAGGGCAAACAGTTATTATGTGGGAGCCACAAGTACTGAGGGCTTTGGACCAACCCTGAGCTGATGAGATGTGGAGGATACTGGAGAGGATCAAAGCATAAGAAACAAGAATAATGAAGCTACATATTATTACAACTGTGCTCACAATAATGGAATCCACCAGCTCACTGGCATCAGTGCTGCTGCAGGACAGCTGGAGGAGGGAGAAGATGTTACACATGTAATGGTTGATGATGCTGGAATCACAAAAGGATAATCTGACCATGTGCCCTGTGTGGGCCATGGCACCGGCAAACGCCATTACATATGAGCCAAACATCAGCAAAGAAGAGACCTGAGGGGACATGGTGACTGTGTACAAAAGGGGCTTACAGATGGACACATAGCGATCATAGGCCATGGCTGTCAACACATAGCATTCAGAATGGACAAAGAAACAGAAAAGAAAAACCCAGCAGAGTCATGCATCCTGAAAAGGAGATGATTTTCTCTGACACAAAGCTCATCAGCCGTTTAGGCGTAATGACCAAGGAGTGGCAGAGATCTATGAAGGATAGGTTGAAGACCAAAAAATACATGGGAGTGTGAAGATGAAAGTTCAGGCATATCTGATTAATTAAGCTCAAATTCCCTACCACAGTGACCATACAGTTCAATAAGAAGAGGAAGAAGAGGGGTATGTGGAGTTGACTTTGGTCTGTAAGTCCTACCAGGATGAACTGAGTCATTTTCCACAGACATTATCGGCAGGGGTGTGATCTGAGAGGAAAGGAGAAAACAATGTCACAGCAAGAAGAGACTGAAATCCTTTCTTTCTAGACTGAGGACTTGTTCCATGGGGGCTCAAGTGTGACTGTTGGGACAGCACTCTAGAAGAGCCAGAGTGACAACTCCGTATCTTTCAACTTTCTTCTCTCATCTGTCCTTTCCTTCCATGTTTTCAAATCTCAGCTGCAACTCCTCACCTCCCTTGGGCTGACACGATCCAGGATAAAGTCTTTCAGCAGGGGTCCAAAGTGATGTCCACATCTGAGAGATAAGGAAACCATATCTTGAAGAGATGAGTAGGCTGACCAAGGCCATACAGCAAGAGAGCAAAGGAGTCCAGAGTGGTACCCGGGACTCCTTCCTATGGAAATTCCTGAAGCTTGGGACAGTGAGGTCACTGTGATCCCCACTCTGCCCACTGTTCAACCTATTCTCTTCCTCCTACCTTTCAGAAACTCAACACCAGGCTTAGCAAAAGTACTGAGAGTGATCCTGCATTCCTCCCACCCATTCCCTTTATCCAATCTTACCTCAAAATCACAATGGATTGTTTAAGAAGGGCAGGTGGCCTCCCACATCTCTCCACTGCTGTAGCGGTGGGAATGAAAACAGCAGAACAGAGAAGACTCGCCCCCCAACTTCCTTCGACCTGGAGACTTCACTACTACCAGGCCTTATGTGCTCTTTTCCCTTCACTGGCCGGAAGGAGACAGAGGTTTTGACAAAGGAGGAGGCAACATCTCCCTTCTGTCTGTAGATTCGCAAAGGTCTTCAGGGCAAGGCAAATGCATCAGCTTTATGTCTCCAAACCATCAGCGGGCTAATAGTGTGAATGCATCTTATTCTCTGTGGATCTCAGCAACTTGTTTGGAAGCTTGGAAAATGAGCCTCATTTAGGATCACAGTTTGATCAGGCTCCTTAAGGAAGAAATTACTGAGCCTGTGTTTACATCTTTTGTTAGGAAGTTGATGTTGGTACATTTGGGACTCAATGTTCTTCTCCAACAATCAGTTCACATTAAGAATGTATTGATATGTAATAAATTATCATAAACTTAGTGGCTTAAAAGAACACCCACTTATTAGTCATAGTTCTATAAATTAGAAGTCTGGTATGGAATGACATGGCTGGATTCTCGGCCCAGGCCGAAAGCAGGGTGTGGGCAGGGCTGCATTCCCTTCTGGAGGCTCTGGGGGAAGAATCTCTTTCCAATCTCATTCAGGTTGTTGGAAGAACTCAGTTCCTGTAGTTGTAGAACTGAGAGCTCCATTCCCTTGCTGGCTGTCAGCTGGGGGTCACTCTCAGCTTCTAGAGGTTGCCTGCATTCCTCATCATGTGGCCCTCTTGTCTTCAACCTGGCGGTAAATGCAGAATGCTTGCTGTGCTTTGAATCTCTCCGACTTCCCCTTCTGCCACTAGCTTGAGAAAAACTCTCTGGTTTTAATATGCTCATGTGATTACATTAGGCCTGCCCTGATAATCTCCCTAAGTTAAGGTCAACTGTACCATATAACATGCATAATCCCTAAAGTGATATATCGTTATATATATGGTTCCTTCCACATTCAAATAAGAGGGGATTATACAAGAGGAAAAGACATTGGGGGGCGGGTCATGTTTCAGAATTTTGCCTGCCACATCTATCTTCCCTGGAAATCTATTCTTCACACATTTTATATGGAATTACTTGTGAAAATGCTGTATTCCCTTGTTTAGCTTCTCTCTCAACACAGGTGCAAATTCCTCAGAGCCTTCTAGGGTCTGCTCCCCAAATATGGTGTCCACAGCCTTTTCTCCCATGTGTCTACTTCTCTCATTCTAATTAGAGAAGCAACAAAAGAAAGTGAAAACCGCACAATTTATAGATATCTGGCTCTAGCTACAATACTAAACTCTTTCATTAACTTATCCTTTATAATCTTCAGAACTATCTGAGAAAAGTATTTCTGTTTTACATATGAAGAAACGAAAGCTGATGTTAAAAAAAAATTTGCCAAAGTCATAACAACTAATGGCAGAGCCAGGATTTAAACACAGATCTTTCTTAATATAAAATTAATTTCTCTTACAATGCTATACAGAAAAAGGGAGTAATTACTATCATAGAAATTTGTACAAGGTACAGTAGTGACATGTATTAATTAAAAACCTTTTCATTATCATAAATAATTACTTTTCATTGTAAGTGAAATGATACTGAGACACACAAAAAAGTTCACTTAACTGGCAAGTCCAGGGATGCATTTTGCTTCAGATTTGAATGGATCCAAGGAATCCAGAGGGCTGTGTCTCTTTCTTTCAATTACTTGAATATGCTTGGTTCTACCTGGCTTTTTTCTCAGACAGACGTTCTCCTTGTGTAGACCAGAAGACTCTACTCTGTTCCTCATGAATATGTATCTCCACCTTTATTACTCTGACTCACACAATGAAAAGATCACTCCTTTGCTTGATCTTATTTGAGCTGAAATTTCAAAATGGACCTTACTAAGAGTTGGGGTATAACTCAAGGGGAAAATGGCTTACCATGAGACCATATAGGACTAGCTTGTTCTGTGGGGCTCCACCGCCCTTTTCCATAGACTCACATCACATGAAATTGAGTAGCTCTTATCTAGGTACCTACTTTTGTAACTTCCAGTGTCAACATGTGGTAGGCATCAACATTATCACCCTTCACCTAAGACTACCCAACAGGTATTTTGAGCTTTTATAGTCCAAAATGAGGAGAAGAAAAAAAGAGAAAGGAAAGGACTCAAAATACGCTGCCCAAGGCCTGTACTTTTAATTTCAGTATTCTGTTAAAAGAGATGCATCTTTCAAACATGACTGATGCCAAGAAAATGATCTCACCCTCAATTGCTTAACTCTGGGTGAGATTTCAAGAGAATAACATTCTCAGGAAGGGACTGGAGAGAGACCAACCCAGTGAAGAATCTCACTCCTTGCTTGATTTTGCCTATTTTTCTTTTTTTCCTTGCTCTAGTCTTTAAGATTTTATTTTTAAAACCGTTACAACAAATTTTATTCTGTACTTGACCTCTCTGTTATTAGTGTCTATTATTTTACTCCACACATAGTACTTCTATAATTTTAATTTTTTTTTCTCTCAAGGTACCAAGAGGTGACACTTCAAATTGCATATCCTTTCCCTTCCCTTCCTGTATATCTCACTCTCATCTCTCGAGACAGATTCTTCTTTTTCACATTTAGTGTGAACTTAACTCTTTCTGACCGTGGTTTTGGATCAAATTAGATCCATCACAATCACAACTCTTCTCTCTTACCTAAGCTTTTTCCACCTGCTCTTGCTCATTGCAAAAGCTTGAGGTCTCTAGAGCAGGAGTGAGAGAGATTGCTTCCTGGGATTTGGAGTTTTTCTTTCTTAATTTATAGTTATTTTGAAGTTCGGACATATTTTTGTCTTTGGATTATGCTGTGGATATTGTTTTTACGGATTTTTATTTGTTCATCTTATTCTTCTGTATTGCTTTCACCAGCAGTATTGGGAGGTGCAGATCTAGGCAGCTGTCATTTTTTCTGGCTTCCTGAAAGTCTTCTCAAAAATAACACCTGGGGCATATATCCAGAGAAAACCATAATTCGAAAAAATACATGCACCCCAATGTTCACTGCAACACTATTTACAATAGCCAAGACATGGAAGCAACCTAAATGTCCACTGACAGCGGAATGGATAAAGAAGATGTGGTACATATATACAATGGAATATTACTCAGCCATAAAAAGAAACGAAATTGAGTTATTTGTAGTGAGGTTGATGGGCCTAGAGTCTGTCATACAGAGTGAAGTAAGTCAGAAAGAGAAAAACAAATACCATATGCTAACACATATATATGGAATCTAAGAAAAAAAAAGTCATGAAGAACCTTGGGGCAAGACGGGAATAAAGACACACACCTACTAGAGAATGGGCTTGAGGATATGGGGAGGGGGAAGGGTAAGCTGTGACAAAGTGAGAGAGTGGCATGGACATATATACGCTACCAAACGTAAAACAGATAGCTAGTGGAAAGCAGCCACATAGCACAGGAAGATCAGCTCGGTGCTTTGTGACCACCTAGAGGGGTGGGATAGGGAGGGTGGGAGGGAGGGAGATGCAAGAGGGAAGAGATATGGGAACATATGTATATGTATAACTGATGCACTTTGTTATAAAGCAGAAACTAACACACCATTGTGAAGCAATTATACTCCAATAAAGATGTTTAAAAAAAAGGACATTAGGTAAATACTAAGGAAATCTGTATAAAGTATGGATTTTAGTTATTGATAACATAACAATATTGGTTTATTAATTGTAACAAATGTACCGTAAGATGTTAATAATAAGGGAAACAGAATGTGGGGTATACGGTAATTCTCTGTACCGTGTTCTCAATTTTTCTATATATCTAAAACTGTTTTAAAAAATAAAATTCATTTTAAAAAATGAAGAAGGAAACTAAGAAACAGGAAGATATAGGATCCAGAGAATACAGGGGACCTAACATAGGTACAGGGACCTAACATAGGTAAGAGGTGAAGAGTATCCCCAGAAAGATGGTGAAGGGGGATCTCAAGGTGTTAAATCGTCAACAAAGTAAGAGGGCATCCTGTCATCACTGGAGTGGATCATAAATTTATTGGAAAGACATCTTAAAGAAGATAACACTTTTAGAATACCAGCTAACATCATATAGCTACAGCTGTACATAGTGAGAGGAGATCTGTACAAATGGGCACAAGGATAGGGATAAATCACAGAAATCCATAGAATATTAAGCAAATGAAAGCACCTAAAAATATTCACTTCAAGGAAAACAAAAAAGGAAATGAAAGCAAAAATAGCATTTTATGTACTATCTATAAATAGTGTTTAATAATCTAACTGCCAGTATTTATCTAACAATTTACAGTTATAACCATATTGCAAGAAAGAGAGGCATGTGTGTGTGTGTGTGTGTGTGTGGTGAGAGGGAGGTAAGATTCCACAGGAACTCACACTGGAAACTAGTAGAGTAATCTAAACATGAGATGAGGAGAAGCTTATCAAATCAGTATAATTGAGAGGGAAAGGCCAGACCAGGATTTCAAGGAGATAAGTTCTCTGGGACTTGGAGACTGGATGAAGAAGTTGAGTGAGAAGCAGATGTTTACAATTTGTTTGTTGCCTAGGTGGTAGCGAAAAAAGCTTAGAAATTGATGACCAGAGGTGGAGCAGTGCTGAAAATCGCCAAGTAAATGTTGAGTGCAGTTTGGGGCACTTGAACTTGAGGAACATAAACAGACATAAAACAGAACTGTCCAGGAGTCAGGGAGGGAACAGGTTCCATCCGTACATTCAGGTGAATATGAATGAGGAGAAGAAGAACAACAACTTATCAGACTCTATGTTCCA
Organism: Hyperoodon ampullatus; assembly: GCF_949752795.1. Lineage (NCBI taxonomy): Eukaryota > Metazoa > Chordata > Mammalia > Artiodactyla > Ziphiidae > Hyperoodon > Hyperoodon ampullatus. The sequence continues at coordinate 91,034,090 of NC_136920.1, forward strand.
GGCAGTGTTCTAACATTTTACATGTAGTAAGTCATTTAAGCCAAAAGACAATTATTCTCATCTCACAGATGAGGATACCAAGGGTGAAAGAGGTCACATAAATTGTCTAAAATTTCACAATTAGAAAGTGGAGAATCCATCTGGGTTTAAATTTCAGAAAGTCTGACGTGACGGCCCGTTCCCTTAAACGCTTTGCCGCAAGTCAAAACCTCACACTAGCAGAATCACTGACCTGCTCCGCTCTCCGGACACTGAGAGAATGACATATCCACAACGACACTACATGATGTGGGTGTTGCCAACTGCTCCGAATTGGCTGAGCATCCTTTGTCAGTGGTAGCACAGCTGCCGGTCCTTTTGGCCAGCCCCACCCTTGCAGAACCTCTGTCTACCAAGCTGTCTATAAGATGCCTTACAGATGCGGATACCTGCCACATCTGCCTGTTCTCCAACCCTGGTTTTAGAACTTCAAACCAATTGTCTGAATTCCCAATCTTCTTTATATTAACTCTTCTCTATTTAAAAGAGCTAGAGTCATTTTTTTCTAGTTTTATTGAGGTATAATTGACACACAGCACTGAATTAGAGTCACTTTCTATTGTTTGTGTACATAAACCCTGATACAATAGTTCTCCCCCACATGTATCAGCCAAAGTATGATCTAACTGGCAAAACACGTATCTGTCAAATGGGTTAAATTCTAAGTTAGAAATATGAATAAACTTTGCAGTACAAGATTTCAGGGTGCTTTAATTCTCAGTTAATCACTGAAATTTGTGTAATCTTTGTACCTCACTTCTCAAAAGAGAATATTCTAGCTACTTCTTTGGCAAACAATGTCACTATTGGTTTTCCCAATAAGTCCTGTTTCATGTAACATAAACTCATTTGCTACAACTTAGGATTTTTCCACCAAAAATTATTAGAAGTAAGTTACAAACATAGTTTATATTTCCTGAAAAATATGGGTAAGTCAAATCAAAAGGACCTTCTTCAGTGGAACTTATGGTTGAGTGAGGTCAGCAAATCTTCTCCACAAGAACATCCATAAACTTGGCCAAAACTGACAAACACAATGATTTCAACACTCTGGAAATCAACCAACGCACACAATAATCTGAGAAATGTTGATGCTTCAGAAAGTGTTGAAGTTTATGTAAGAACAATGGGAGTCTGCGATATTTTACACAGGACTCCTCCCAAAGCCAAATTCTGACTGGCTCTTCGAACTGTGTATAAACACTGTACTCTAGTTGCTGAATTTGTTTCTCACAGGGCTATGTGTTTCCAACTCTGAAACCCTACTCCATGTATATTGGGGTTGACGGAATAATAAATCGTAGATAAAAGAAATTCTGTTATACTCAAATGCCTTTTCCCGGCTGATTTGCTTATGAAGAATAATACTGATCTGGGGAGCGAGCGCCGCAACAGCGAGAGCGGCCGGCCACCCGCGCGATTCCTCCCACAGCCGCGCCGCCGCGGCTTTACCGCCGCCGCGGCTTTACCGCCGCTCGACGCGACGCGCGGGCCAAGGTTAGCTCCACCGCAGCCTCCCGGAGCCCAGGGGCAGCCCGAAGGCCCTGTGCCCCAGCGCAGGCGCAGCCTCACTCTTACCTTCTCCGGAGAGTCTCTGAAGACCCGGCGGGCGCAAGAGGCGGGTAGCGGCCCCTGCGAGGTCCTGCGCGAAGACTCCCTGGTCTCCGGCATCTGCTGGGCCCCGAAGTAAGCGGCCTCTAGAGAACGGGCAGCCTGAGAGCCCCGGGCGGCCGGCTGGGCCTGGGTGACCGCACGGAGGCTGCCACGGGAGACGAGTGGGTCCTGCGGGCACGAGTGGCCTGGGCCACCGCCAAGGCCTCCTACGGCAGCAACCGCGAGATGGACGGCACGGAAGCCACCCTGGGGCAAATCTGCGGCTAGCACCAGAAGCGCCGTGCAGCCCACGCCCCGGCCCACTGCAGCCCTCAGTTAGGCCGCCCACCAGCTGCCCGTGGCCTGGCCCCTGACGGCCCCACAAAGACAAAACTTCGTCCGTCTTCTGCTCTGCAGCATGGAGACCCCTGGCCCGCCGAGCTGCACACCTGCCTCGGAGAAGCCGGCGGCTGTTGCGCCGTGTAAGGAGCATGTGCACGAAGAGCGCGCCCGCTGCCGCCTCAGGTCTGACGCAAAATGGAGGCGCAAAGCCCTAGGGGTCGGGCAGACGAGGGCCTGACCCAGAAGGACACCAGGTGCAGCAAGCTGAGTAGGTTCCCGTCCATAACCCTGGGTATGTTCTAAAACAAGAAGTGCGTCTCCGGGCCAGCCGCTCAGGCCGGGGTTCCCGCGTCACTGCCGCCCGTCAGACGGGGCACCTGGCCCTCGTGCCGAAGCAGCCTGGAAGCCGCTGAACACGGCGGAGCGCGGCTCCCCTTGGGGCCCACCGGTGGATGCCCTGCCTCTCGCCCGTTGGCCTCTCCGGTCTTGGGGCTCTGGGCCTCACAGCCCCAGGCCTTGCTCCCCCAACTCCCATCTCTCTCACACCTCAGTGTCTGGGCTCTCAGCCTCCCCTTCTTACGCATCTGCCTCCACCGTCTCTTTGGGCTTCAGGCCCCCTTTGGGCCCTCATTCACTTCAGGGTCCCATCGCTTTGTGCCTCAGTCCCCCATTTGTAGGGGTCACCTTTTTGTATTTCAGTTCCCGATTCTCTTGAGGCCTCCTGTCTTGGGCCTTCCGTGTTCTTGGGGTTCCCCTCTGCTCACGACTTCCCGACTTTGCAGCTTCCTCACTCTGCTGCTGCTTTGCTGTCTCTGGCAGCCCCCATCCTCTCTGTCGTCCTCAGACCCTTTCTCTCCCACCTGCATCTCAGGCAGCTGGGGGCTCATTTCCTGTCCTGCTTGAATTCCGGTTTCTTCACTGCCTCCCTCCCTGCCTCCAGACACCTTTATTGATGGCCCATCCTTTTGCTGTGAGGAAGCGAGCTGGTTGCAGGCAGTTTGGAAGGGAGGGGTGGAGCCAGCTTCAAAAAATGCCTTTTTTGGCAAGTGCGATAGGACAAGCCCTTGAAGCAGACCTGGCCCCCTCCTCCAGCAAGGCTGTGGCCAGCGTCTGGTGAGGAATGAGAGCACTAGGCTTTGCGCTCGATAAAACCTGGTCTGGATGGATGATGCCCCAGCCTCATGAAGAGTCCCTGGCATGCCCCACAGACACGTGTTCACAGGCACCATCCCCAGCTATGCCAGGAAAGGGGCTGAATGTGGAGCGCTTGTTCTTGAACAGGTGAAGGCAGAGTATGGTGGCTGCTGAGCCCCAACCCACTGCTCTGGAGGGGTCCTGGCACCCCATGGGGTGGGAGTGGTCCTTGTTCTACAGGTGCCCAGCAGACCCCATCTCTGCCCTGTTCTTGGAGCCTTTCCTCTTTGTTACCAACCTGCAAAATCTGTCCTCTTAACTTTCTTGTATTTTTTCACCTCCAGAGAGTAACTTTGATTTGGAATGCTACCTTTTGGTACCAAAAGCCAATTCCCCCCTCAACATGTAGGTGTTAGCACTATGAAATTAGTGTTTCTGCTATTTCATTACAAATAGGTTTTTTTGTTGTTGTTTTGTTTCTGTTTTTAAGTCTAAGAAATCCCAAGTGAGAAAGAGTTTAAGAAACAAGGCCACTGAGCAAAGGCAGCAGTTCTGACTCCCAGCATGGAGAAGAGAGGATGGTGGGGCTTGGGGGACACTGTCACTTTCACTCCCTTTTAGCTCTCTGTCCACCAAAGCCACTGCCCAGCAAGTGGTGACATCAGGGACTTTTGTTCAGGTGGAAAAGGTCACTGGGGAGCTGGATGAACTTGAGCATTTCTTGGCCTTAATATGCTTGCTCCTTAGTTTGTTTTCATGTGGCCTGGTGTGTCACTGTTCTGAGCAGACCATTCCAGGCCTGTTGCTAAGGGAAAACCCTAACAGGCATTCTGCCCATGGAGAGGCCAAAGACTGGGACCCCAGCCAAGACTCTAAGAGCCTCCTGTCTGTATCCTCCCACACCATGCTGCATAAGACGTCTCCTAAAGTGAGATTCTGCACATTTTGTTGTTAACAATAAAACACAATACATACACAAACACAGGCACATAATGATGATGTTGTGAATTTTCACAAAGAGTTAGTAGTGGGACATACCCTGTCTTTGACTGATTATAAGACCAACTCAAATTCTGGCCCAGCTGTGCAGGCCTGGGAGAAACCACAAACTTGAGCATGCAGCACCACCCTAGGGAAAGCAAAAAGGAGGCTATCAGTAACTAAACTAATTTTGCAGCGTTGAAAGAAGGCATACAAGCATAAGAACTCTGCTGTAAGTTGAAACAAGAAGTGTGGAGCACCACAGAAAAGATCTGAGAAAGCCTCAGAATTACTAGCGGGGCTGACAGAAGGTAATTCTCTTCTGAAGCCTGTCAGAAAGACCAGAGGAGGTGACTGCTTCTCCAGATTTCAAGACAGTAGCAGTCTTCAAGGAATTTGAAAAATCAGTGTAGCATGACATCACCAAAGGAGCACACTATTTTTCCAGAATCAGAGCCAAAAAAAATAGAGATCTGCAGTTTGCCTGATAAAGAATTCCAAATAATGGTTTTAAGGAAGCTCAGTGAGCTACAAGAAAACAAAGAAAGACAATTCAAAGAAGTCATGACAAACAAAATGAGAAGCTTAATAGAATCATAAAAAAGAACGAAATAGAAATCCTGGAGCTGAATAATACAATGAATGAAATTTTAAAATGCGATAAGAACAGCAGAAGCAGATTAGATCAAGCAAAAGGACAATTCTATGAAGTAGAAGACAGGACATTTGAAATTATGCAATCAGTAGAGAACAAAGAAAAAAAATGAAAAAGAGTGAAGAAAGCCTATATGAACTGTGGGATACCATTAAGAGAAACATTGTAGACACTATTGGAGTCCCAGAAGGAGAAGGATGGAGAAAGGGGCGGAAATCGTGTTCAAAGGAATAATGGCTAAGAACTTCCCAAATCTGGGGAGATATCTGGACATCCAACTTCATAAAGTTAATAGGCCACCCCCATATTTCAACTCAAAATGATCTTCTCCAAAACACATTATAATTAAGCTGTCTAAAATCAAAAATTTAAGATCACCCAGAGGAAAAATAATACTCAAATACAAGGGAACCCCCATTAAACTATCAGTAGATTTCTCAGGAGAAAGCTTGCAGCCCAGAAGAGAGTGAGATAATATACTCAAAGTGTTGAAAGAAAAAACTGCCCTGCCAATTAAGAATACTTTACCCAGCAAAGCTGTCTTTAAAAATGAAGGTGAGATAAAGACTTTCCCAAACAAACAAAAGCTGAGAGAATTAATCAGCATTAGACCTGCTCTAAGAGATGCTGAACGGAGTTCTTCAAGCTGAAACAAAAGAACACTAATTAGTAACATGAAATGTAAAAAAGTATACAGTACACTGGTAAGTATATAGTCACATTCAGAATATAATACTATAAGACGGTGGTGTGTTAACCAGTCAACTCTAGTAAAGGTTGACAAAACTAAAGAACAAAACTATTAAAAATAACTATAACTTCAATAACTTGCTGATGGATGCAAAATATTAAAAGAGGTAAATTGTGACATCAAAAACATAAAATGTGGGAAGGGAGTAAAAGGGTAGTGTTTTTGTGTGTTATCAAAGTTAAGTTGTTATCACCTTAAAATAGAGTTATGGGCTTCCCTGGTGGTGCAGTGGTTGAGAGTCCGCCTGCCGATGCAGGGGACATGGGTTCATGCCCCGGTCGGGGAACATCCCACATGCCGCAGAGCGGCTGGGCCTGTGAGCCATGGCCGCTGAGCCTGCGCGTCCGGAGCCTGTGCTCCGCAACGGGAGAGGCCACAACAGTGAGAGGCCCGCGTACCGCAAAAAAAAAAAAAAAAAATTTATATCTATAAGATATTTTTTGCAAGTCTAATGGTAATCACAAAGCAAAAGCCTACATTAATATAAAAAGATAAAGAGAAGGGAAATAGAAACGTACCATTATAGGAAATCATTAAATCACAAAAGAAGACAGCAAGAGAGGAAGAAAAGAACAAGGGAATTACAAAACAGCTAGAGCACAATTAGGATGGAATTAGTAAGTCCTACCCATCAATCATTATTTTAAGTGTAAATGATATAAATTCTCCAGTCAAAAAGAAAAGAGTGGCTGAATGGATTAAAACAAAACAAAACAAAAAACGAGACCCAATTATATGCTGTCCATAAGAGACTTACTTCAGCTTTAAGGACACACACAGACTGAAAGTAAGGAGATTAAAAAAGAAGGTGTTCTATGCAAGTGGAAACCAAAAAACAGCAGTGGTAAATATACCTATATCAGACAAGATAAACTTTAACAGCTGTAACAAGAGACAAAGACGGCAATGATATCATGATGAGGAGGAAACATTACAACTGATATCACAATAATACAAAAGATCATAAGAGACTACTATGACCAATTATACACAAATAAATTGAATACTGTAGAACACATGGATAAATTCTTAGAAACAAACAATCTACCAAGACTGAATTATGTAGAAACAGAAAAATCAAAACAGATCAATAACGGGTAAGGAGATTGAATCAATAATCAAAAACCTCCCAACAAAGAAAAGCCCAGGACCAAAAACTAGATGATTTCACTGGTGAATTCTACTAAACATTTAAACAAGAATAAATGCCAAAACTTCTTAAACTCTTCCAAAAATGGAAGAAAGAACAGCTTTCAAACTCATTTTACAACCAGAATTACCTTCACACCAATGTCAGGTAAAGACAGTATAAGAAAAGAAAACTACAGGCCAATGTCTCTGATGAATATAGATGCAAAAATTCTCAACAGAATTCTAGCAAACCAATTCAACAGCACATTAAAAGATCATACACCATGATCAAGTGATATTTAACCATGGGATGCAAGGAGGGTTCAACATACACTAATCAATAAATGTGCTATACCAGATTAATAGAATGAAAGATAAAAATCATATGATTATCTCACTAGATCAGAGAAAGCATTTGACAAATTTCAACATTTTTCATGATTAAAAAAAAGGGTGTGGATTGCAAAGGGAGATGAATATACTTTTGGGGGTGAGGGAAATGCTCTAGCTCTTGACCATGGTGGTCTTTATATGACTGTATTACTTTTGAAAGTCACTGAACTGTACTCTTAAAATGAGAGCATGTTATGGTATCCAGATTATGCCACAATAAAACTGATTAAAAAGAGATTCTATTTTTTTTTCAATATCCATCTTTTGTATTCAGCAAACTAAAGCTTACATTATACTATGAAATACAACCAACAGTCTTTACATAAAAGAATAGGTGGAAGTGAAAGAAAAAAAAAAAAAAAAAGAGATTCTAAGAAGAGCCAGTCTGAACTGTGATCTTATATCCCCTGCCCCTTAAACATTTTCCATAAATAAAACAGATTTAGTTTTGCATTAAACAAGAACCTAGTAGTTTTAAAATTACTACAGAAGTTTGAATAAGTGTGGGTTGTATAAAATGGAATGCAGTTCAGCAATAAAAGGAGCAGACTGTTGATACATGCAACAACTGGGATGGACTTAAGGGCATCATGCTTAGTGAAAAAAGCCAATTTCAGAAGTTATATATTGTATAGTTTCATCCGTTGTCTTCCGAATGACCCAACTATAGAGATGGAGAACAGGTTAGTGGTTGCTGCAAGACAGATGAAGGTGGGAGGGGATAGGTGTCACTATATAGAGGTAGTGTAAGGGAGTTCCTTTATGTTAGTGGAAGAGTTCTGTATCACGATGGTGGTAGTTACATGAACCTACACAAGTGATCACATTGCATACATCCACACACACACACACATGACAGAAACACATACTGCATATAAAATTGCTCAAAGCTGAATAATGTCTGTAGTTTTGCTATTATACTACAGTTGTCAAAGATGTCACCATGGTAGGAAGCTGGGTAGATTTCAGGGGACTCTATCCATTATTTTTGAAATTTCCTGGGAATATATAATAATTTAAAAATTTTTTTAAACTTAGATTTTTTTCTCATAAGCATGATCATAAGCTAATACATACATAGGAATTTTAAAGTCATATTTCCTTGTAATAGAAGCTTATTTACAGTGATTTTTCTTATAGATTTGATTTTAATCTATTAAAAGCATATTGAATCAGAACAACTCAAGGTAATTAAATTTCCATGGAATCATTTTTATAGTAAATAGTGTTTTATTAAACAATAATCTCTGAAATCATTTAAAAGATTCTTTGGTTTATGTCTATAAAATTTGCATAAACACTGATTATTTAAAGAGACTCAACTATTATAAAGGGCCATAATAAACTTTTCTGAAATGGTCATATATCTTTATGAACTTAAATTCTTGAAACTAATGTTACCTAGAATTATAATTAGTGAATTTTCAATGACATTAATTATTTGCATCTTTATAAGAGACAGCAGAGGATCCTTTCTCCTATGCTCTGGGGAATGTATAATCCCTGATGGGAAATGAACATTTACTGTAACAATTAGGGTGTAAACACAGGAACATTTCTCCCCTGCAGAGCGTATCATGATGGGAAAGTCCTGGGGGACCCCTATACCTGAATTTCTAATCAGGTCCAAAAGAATTATAAGCCTTAAGCAAATGCTATGTGCTCTATGACATTGTGGCTCAGATGTGAAGCCTGTGGTTTCCCTTCATGATCTCTTAGTAAATTTATAACCACAAGTTTGATCTAAATCATAAACTGACTCTTGGAACATTCATACTGTGAGATCTATGCTATGACTCTTTTCCAGGGAAGGAGGAAGATTCTGTGACTACATCTGCTCAGCTTTGATATCTCCAAGGCCAGTTCTTCTTTCAGGACAGCAGAGGTAAAACATGTATAAAGCGTCAGCACTGAGTTCCCTCAATGGATGGAGAGTGAGTTAACCAAGTTTCTATATTTGCTCACTCCCTCTGTTGCTGAAAAATGACAAGTATTTATATTGAATAACAAGAAGCTCCAAAGTCTGGAGCTCTGACTCTACTGCCTGTATTTTTCGCAGCATACACTCTGTGTTGACTCCATCTTCATTCTGGGAGCAGGAGAACTGTAGCAGTTCCAAGTGACAAATCCAGACAGCAACATCAGAAGAGATTTGTGTTTTTTTCTAGAATTTTTTAATTGAAATGTATAAACAGAGGAAAGTTGATATATCATAATAAGTATGCAGCTTGAAATATTTTCACAAACTTAATAACTAACTTAATCAGCACTCAAATTAATATTTCTCATTCATGCCATCCTACAAAAGCTAGGAAAGCACATCCACCTTCCTTTATTCATTCGCTGTCCAGCTAGGATAGCGCAGAGGAGGAGAATGTGTGGAAACACTGGAATATATGGTTAAGTATAAAACTTAGGTTACCAAGGTTCACCTCAATACCTGTTATCAATTATTAACTTCCTAGATTCTTATAGTAAAGTATCTGAAAATCTTAGAGACTATGAGAGACTTCCTGGTAGCAGAATATCTGTATGTTGTCTTCCCTGTAGGGATCCTTTCTTTCTTGATGGTCAAAACAGGGGACCTGAGGTATCTAGTAGGGTAATGGAAACAAGAGTAGGAACTAGGAAGTGATGAATCAGAGGAATAGGGGGGAGAAATGGGGATACATTCCCACCACTGAAGCCCATCAGCAAGTAGGCTTGTTCCTCAGCTACCCATCCCTCTATCTTCTAGTAAGATAGAGCAGTTGTTTGTCACATGCAGTTCATGCAATGAAAGACAGTGATTGAAATGTTGAAGGGTGTGTACCTTCAGACCTTATGAAGCAAAGGAGGACTTATGTGATTTCTACCAGTCTGAGTCTCTTTCTCATAAAGCTCATATAAAAGAGAGTTTGTAAGAACAGAGCTGGGTTCCCTATTCATGGAGTTTTCTTCTATTCTCACAGATTTCCGAAGTTGAGAATGCTGGCTAGAAATGACTCCTTAGTGCCTGAATTTATTCTTGCTGGATTAACAGACCATCCAGAGCTCCAGCAGCCCCTCTTTTACCTGTTTCTAATGATCTACGTTGTCACCGTGGTGGACAACCTGGGCTCGATCATTCTTATTGGTCTAAATTCTCACCTCCACACCCCCATGTACTATTTAGTCTTCAACCATCCTTCATTGATCTCTGTTGCTCCTCTGTTTTCACCCCCCAGATGCTGATGAACTTTGTATTCAGGAAGAATATCATCTCCTATGCTGGGTGCATGACTCAGGTGTTTTTCTTTCTCTTTTTTGTCATCTCTGAGTGCTATATGTTGACCTCAATGGCCTATGATCTCTATGTGGCCATCTGTACTCCATTTCTGTATAAGGTCACCGTATCCCATGAGGTCTGTTTGGTGCTATCTTTGGCTGCATATGTGATGGGGTTTACTGGAGCCTCTGCCCACACAGGGTGCATGCTTAGACTATCCTTCTGCAATGTTAATATCAACTGTTATTTGTGCGACATCCTCCCACTCGTCCAAGTCTCTTGCACCAGCACTTATGTCAGTGAGGTGGTAGTTCTCATTGTTGTGGGTATTAATATCACAGTACCCAGTTTCACCATCCTAGTTTCTTACGTCTTCATCCTTACTAACATTCTTTTTTTAAAAAAAACATATTTTGCTTTATTTTATTTTATTTATTTATTTATTTTTTTTTTTTTTTGCGGTACGTGGGCCTCTCACTGTTGTGGTCTTTCCCGTTGTGGAGCACAGGCTCCGGACGCGCAGGCTCAGCGGCCATGGCTCACGGGCCCAGCCGCTCCGCGGCATGTGGGATCTTCCCGGACCAGGGCATGAACCCGTGTTCCCTGCATCGGCAGGCGGACTCTTAACCACTGCGCCACCAGGGAAGCCCTAACATTCTTCATATCAAATCCATTCAGGGAAGATCGAAAACCTTCAGCACCTGTAGCTCCCACATCATTGCTCTTTCTGGTTTTTGCAAGATTTTGAAGTTTCTGGCCAGTTTGTGGGTTTTCTCTTGAGTAATCCCTTCTTTTAGAACTCACACGATGTATTTTAAATCTCTTAATTTCCCTTCCCAACTGCAATAAGTCCCCTACATACAAACGAGTTCCGTTCCGAGAGCACGTTTCTAAATCCAATTTGTTCATAAGTCCAACAAGGTTAGCCTAGGTACTCAACTAACACAATCAGTTATATAGTACTGTACTGTAATAGGTTTACAATACTGTTCACACAAATAATACATAAAAAAACAAAAAATAAAACATTTTTAATCTTACAGTACAGTACCTTGAAAAGTACAGTAGTACAGTACAACAGCTGGCATACAGGGACTGGCATCGAGTGAACAGGCAAGAAGGGTTACTGACTGGAGGAGGGAGAGAAGGTGGGAGACGGTAGAGTTGAAGGATCGTCAGCAATAGGAAATGGAGGGCAAGCTGCAATTTCACTCATGCCTGACATTGATGGCAAAGGTTTTGGTTCTTTGCTGGATTTAATTCTATCTTGAAAAAAATGATCCAGTGATGTCTGGGTAGTAACTCTTTTTTTTCTCATCACAGACGACACTGTAGCACTGGATTGCATTCTGAACAGCTGCTGCAACCTTTGTGTACCATTCTACGTTCAGGTCCTGTGCCTCAAAAACTAACAGTGCCTCCTCAAATAAAGAAAATCCCCTTGCCATTTCCTGCATCGTGAATCTCCTCAGTTCTTCAGTTACTTCTTCATCTCTTTGTCCTTCCTTTGGGCCTCCAATTCCATCAGGTCTTCATTAGTAAGTTCCCCGTGTTGCACAGCAAGGAGCTCAATGAAGTCGTCCTCCTGCAGATCTAGCTTGAAATAAAGATACTGTACTTCTGTACTCTATACAGTACTGTACAATAAAGTACACAAAAGCACAACCACTTGTAGAGGATGCACACACATGACAATGTACGCCAGATTCCTGAACTAACTTACGTGATTGGACATGGGGACACATGTTAGCATCTTTGAAAGTTCCCAGCTAGAAGGCTCATATGTAGGGGAGTTACTGTACCATTTAATTCTTGCACATCTGGCTTCCCATTGCTGAATTCTTTGTAGTGAGGGGAAGTGAGGGTCTCTATCTTGATTTACAGCCTCCACTTCCCTGTGTGTCAAAGTCAACCAAGTGAAGTTCATAATTTATATCCCTGCCCCACCCCAAGTCCCAGTCTCCTGCTTTTATGGGTGGGCAAAAAAGTGCTTTCGGTTTTTAAGTAAAAATAAAAGACACATTTTTTCATTTTGACCAAGAACTTTATTGAACAACGTATTCACCCTTTTATTCCACTACCTTCTGCCATTTTTCAGGCAACTTCATAATTCCATCTTCCCAAAACTTTTTTATTTTTTTGAGCAAAGAACTGTTCCAGGTGCCTTTTGCAATCTCCCTGGGAATTGAAAAATTTTCCATTAAAAGAATTTTGTAAAGACTGAAATAAATGGAAATCCAAAGGTACAATGTCTGGTGAATACAGCGGATGAATCAGAACTTCCCAGCCAAGCTGTAACAGTTTTTGCCTGGTCGTCAAGGAAACATGAGGTCTTGTGTTATCCTGATGGAAGATTATGCATTTTCTGTTGACTAATTCTGGACGCTTTTCATCAAGTGCTGCTTTCATTTGGTCTAATTGGGAGCAGTACTTGTTGGAATTAATTGTTTGATTTTCCGGAAAGAGCTCATAATAGAGGACTCCCAAACCCACCATATACACATCATGTTCTTTGGGTGAAGACCAGCATTTGCTGTGGTTGGTGGTGGTTCATTTCGCTTGCCCCATGATCTCTTCTCTTCCGCATTATTGTACAGTATCCACTTTTCATCGCCTGTCACAATTTGTTTTAAAAAACGGAACTTTTTCATTACATTTAAGTAGAGAATCGTACGCGGAAATATGGTCAAGAAGGTTTTTTTCACTTAACTTATGTGGAACCCAAACATCGAAGCGATTTGCATAACCAAGAGGTGCAAATGATTTTCAGCTCTTGATTTGGATATTTTGAGTATGTCGGCTATCTCCTGCATGGTATAACGTTGACTGTTCTCATTTAATGTCTCGATTTGATCGCCATCAGCTTCGACTGGTCTACCCGACCATGGAGCATCATCCAGTGAGAAATTTCCAGCAAGAAACTTCACAAACCACTTTTGACATGTTCGATCAGTCACAGCACCTTCTCCATACACTGCACAAGTATGGAGATTTTGCATTTCAGTTGCGTTTTTACCTATCTTGAAATAATAAAGCATAATATGCCAAAAACGTTGCTTTTTTCCTTCCATCTTCAACATTAAAATGGCTACACAGAAATTCGCCAATTTTGATAAGTCTTTTTTTAAATACATGCTGACGTGACAGCTGTCACATACAATCTAACAAAATTGTTTTGAATGAAGTTAAGGACAACTAAGTGCTACTAGAGCCATCTTATGGAAAAAACCGAACGAACCTTTTGGCCAACCCAATATCTCTGTTTTTTTCCCCCATATTCAGCAAAATCCCAAGTCTTTCCTAGCTCTGTAATGCTGCTGCTGATTCTTCCCAGTCTTGTAAGTCAGGGACTTGAAGATAAACAATATGATAGAAACTTGCTTATCCAGCATGATTGGAATGAGTAACTTGTCAGTTAACCTACAAAGCTGATGAATCATTTTTAAAAATATAAATTCATGCTGTACATTTTATTTTAATTTCAAACATGTAAATCTGTGTTTATTTCCCATTTTGCCAAGCCAGTACTGCATGGCATTTAGTCTGAGTTTAAATCTGGTCCCACTATTTAACACTTATATGATTCTGGGACTTAATGAGAACAAACACTTATACAGCACTTACTATGTGCCCATCAATTTCCTAAGTGCTCTGCCTATGTTCACTAATTTATTCTTTATAAGATCCTTATTTTGTTTAGTTTTTAAGGGATGCCCTAACAATGAACACAAACCAAGTGGCTTAAAACAACAGAAATTTATTCCCTTAAAGTTCTAAAGGCTACAAGTCCAAAATCAAGGTATCAGAAGAGCCAGCCTCCCTTTGAAGGCTCTAGGGAAGATTTCTCCCTGCCTCTTCCTAGATGTTGTGATTGCTGGCAATCCTTGGCTTATAGCTGTCAACACCTGCCTTTGGCTTCCCAATGCACTCTTCCCTCTGTGTGTGTCTGTAAGTCTCCAAATCTCCCTGTCCCAGTAACTGGATTTAGGACTCACCCTATGCCAGTATGACCTCATCTTAACTTGATTGCCTCTGCAAAGACCCTATTTCCATATAAGGTCGCAGAAGTACCAGGATTAGGATTTCAGCAAACCTTTTGGGGAATCCAAATCAACCCACCACACCTAAGAAGAAAGAATTACTGATTATCCAATTTCACAAATAAGGCAATTATAGCTCAAAGAGGTTAAGTAATTCGCTTAAGTTTATACAACTAGAGAGTAGTAGAACAAATATTTATTGATAAATTTGTCTCCCAATCTGGCTCTCAATTCTTGCTCTTAACCAGGGAGTCTAAAAGACTCCCTCTAAACAGAAGAAGGAACCTGAGGGTAGTGAGTGCTATGCCTGACACCACCAAACCAAAGCCCAAACTCTGAGCTGTCCTGGGCCTAGTGAATGAATCTAAATCTCCAAGAACAGGTTCCTCTGGCCTGCAGAACTGCAGCTGCCCTTGCAGTTTAAGGAATTACCACTTGAGGCCGACTCTCCCTGCTGGAGGCTTATGTCCTCCACAGGGACTCCAGGTCTGCAAAGGTAGGTTTTAGGTAGAAAGAAATAGGGAAATGTCTGGGATCCCAGATTTTTGAAAGCCCCCCCACTGATTTCAAAATTTTAGTTTTCAATTTCAACTTCTCCCCGAATTTTCAAAAGATATATGTGCAAAATCTGGGCTGCTTTTGAACAGCTAGTTCTTTGAACCTGAAACCCTCATAAGCAGTCAGGCTGGGACGCAGTCTATTCAAATCTGGCACTCTGACTTGAGCACATTTACAGACAGTAAAAGTGATTGTGGTGCCTAAGGAATTCCATACAAAAATACAGCACGATGCCCATGGACCTTTTTTCTTATTACACCAAAAACCCATGAGCCCTCCTCAGAAATGAAAATAAGCTGGGGTAAGGAAAGGGGAGGGAATTGTGTCCCCACTAAAGCCAGCATCTCCAAATCTATTATTCTTCCTGAAAGTGACCAGCCACCAGCCACCTAAAACAGAAACCTGTGATTTGTCCCAGATTCTTTCATCTCCCTCCTCTCTGTGTCCCACCAGTGAGGCTAATTCTCAGTTATCCTTAGTGACCCACATCTGTGCCTTCCTCTCATGTGTCCTTGTCCCCCCACTGCAGTGGTTCAGGCCTCATTATGTGCGTTTTTACAATGGCATTCTAACAGACTTCACTGCTTCCAACGTTACCTCTCCATAACTCGTCCTCTACTTGACTGCCCACAAACATTCTAAATATTAAATTGGATCCTATTATTTATCAGCATCAAATTGCTCAGTGACTCCTCAGCATGTTCAAGATGGAATACGAATGCCCTAGCATGAAGGTCCTACTCTCATGCAGCTCCTCTGTCCGTCCCCAACTCTGTCCATGGCCCACTTACCTGCTGGTTGCTTTTTATTTTGAAAATTCAACTCGTGGTTCACATCCTCCCAGAAGTTTGCTCTTCTTTTCCCTTCATAGACTTCTCGCGTGACCCTTTGACCATTGTATTGTCATCATCTGTTAACTGTTCTCTTGGTTTCATTTACCCAACACCAAGCACAATTTCCGGTACATAGTAGGAAGTCAATAAATAGTTATTGAATAGTAATGTCATGTCTGAAAAAGTGTAGGAGAATGTGTGACAGTTGACTCATACAGTCATAGCCACTATTTGGGAACTGGCATAACAGAGAATAAAAAGATGGAGACATAGTCCCTGACTCACCAACTTCATGAAGATGTTATTTTGGGGAGAGGACCACGGAATACTTCCTTTGACCAGTTACCATGTACCACGAGCTCCCCAAGGGAGATAGAAGCAGAGGAGAAAGTAAGATGATTAATTGAGAACTTAGCTCCAAACCCCATCACAGAACTCGAGTTAATGTGGCTGAACCCCATGTCTTACCTTCATCCCAAAGCCCACATCTGCATCTCACCTCTGGGTACTGCAGTGTGAAGAAATTCCAGAAAATATCTGCTCACAAGAAATACTAGGGCTTCCCTGGTGGCGCAGTGGTTGAGAGTCCGCCTGCCGATGCAGGGGACACGGGTTCGTGCCCCAGTCTGGGAGGATCTCACATGCCGCGGAGCGGCTGGGCCCGTGAGCCATGGCCGTTGATCCTGTGCGTCCAGAGCCTGTGCTCCGCAACGGGGAGAGGCCACAACAGTGAGAGGCCCGCGTACCGCAAAAAAATAAATAAATAAATAAATAAAAATAAAGTCAGATAATTAGCAACCTTAATTCCATCTTCAACCTCAATTCTCCTTGCCATGTACTATATCCATGACCATGGACAAGGACATGGGCTTTAAAAAAATAAAAAAAAAAGAAAAAAAAAAAAAAAAAGAAATACTAGAGGAAAGGGTGACAGAATACGCGTCTCAGGTGCTTAGAATAGAGCAAGTCTAAGACACCCTCACTGGCCTTTCTCAGAAGGGGGTCACCTCCCAGGCCTATGCTATCTAACAAAGGGTCTGTGAGGAAGACTTTCTCTGTGGCACAGGGACACCACCATGTTTCTAAGCCTGAACAATTCATTGCAACTGCTCTTCTTCTTGGCAGTGGGTTGACTGAGGAGTAGAAGGATTGAGAAGAACAATGAGCTTCACCCCTTCCCCTCCACCTCAGTAGGCTTTTTGGAAAAGTATCTTTACCTAGGACCATCTTGTTCTATGTGTAACCCTAATAAAGGCTGGGGGCCTCACGTGGCCCGCTGTCTGCAGGCATTTACGTTCAAGGGAAAACATATCTAAATCCAAATCCTTGAAAAATAATATGTATTTTCACTATAGGTTTTCTTAGAGCAGTCAGGTTTCAGAACACACAGCTCTGGGTTGTTAGTACTTATAACAGTGCATGGCACATAGTAGTAAGTGCTCAATAAGTATCTATTGAATGATGAATGAATGATATCTGTTTTAAAGCATTTATTAACAATACTTCACTCTGATTTTTTAATTTCTCCATTACTTGCCTATGAGCTCCTCGTCTCTTGAATATACTTTAGGGCATATGCTAGCACCTATTACAGGGCTAGAATATAGTAATGACTGATTGACTGTTTTATTTATGAATACCACACTCAGCTTTTAAAAATGTAATCACTGAAGAAGTTAAAGAAAAAGTCCCCCAAGGACTTTGATTTAAATAGATTTGAAGAAATTAAAGTACATATGGAAAAAAATTTCTTAAATCAAGTATGCAGAGGCAAAGTAAAAGATAATTTTTAAAAATCATATATAGGGCTTCCCTGGTGTCGCAGTGGTTGGGAGTCTGCCTGCCGATGCAGGGGACGCAGGTTCATGCCCCGGTCCAGGAAGATCCCACATGCCGCGGAGCGGCTGGGCCCGTGAGCCATGGCCGCTGAGCCTGCGCGTCCGGAGCCTGTGCTCCGCAACGGGAGAGGCCACAACAGTGAGAGTCCCGCGTACCTCAAAAAAAAAAAAAAAAAAAACCATATATAAGGGAAAGCTTAAATAGCCTAATGAATTCATCTAGCCCACTGGCTTTGCATCCTCCACTTCTAATTTACGCTACTGACACCAGATGGCGATATTTTATCATGATCGACTGAGTCATGGCCATTTGTTAATTTATTCAGCAAATGTATAGCGGGAGGCCTTTGCTAGGCACAAAGAATTCATAGTGAGTGATACATAGACCTTGATATGTGTTTATAATCTATTGGGAGAGTGGGTTAGCTATACAGATAATGGAAAAGTACAGTTATGATGATACAAAATAATAGGCAACATATTTTAAGGGACAAAAGACCTGAAAAGACACTTCATGAAAAAGAATACAAATAGACTAAAAGTACAAAAAAGTGATCAACATTACTAGTCATCAGGAAAATGCACTTTAAAAGGTCAGTGAGATACTACTGTATCCCAGTAAGAATGACTAAAATGAAAAGGACTTAGAAAACTAAGAGATGATGAGGCTGTGGAGCATTTGGAAAGCTTGCACACTGCTGTGGGGAATGTAAACTCAACAAGCACTTGGAGAACTCCTTGGTCTGTCCACTAAACCTAACCTGACAAACACCCTGTGACCTAGCACCTCCACTTCCGGGTATAAACCAACACAAGTGAGCGCTTACGTGCACCAAAGCCTTGCACAGATACGTTCATTGCAGATTACTTATGATAGAAAAAACAGAAAGAATTCATACCCATCGATAGTACAAAGTATGGTATATGCACAATATATGCAATAACTGGAATATTACACAGCAATGAAGAACAAAATACTGCTGCTTATAGCAACAAGGATGAATCTCACTAAATACAATGTTGACCGAAAGAAGCCAGACCTCAAAGAGCACATACTATATGATTACATTTAGGTGAGGCTCAAGAACAGGAAAACTAATCTATGAGGATAAAGGTCAGAATATTTGTTATTTGGAGGAGCAGGGTAAATATTGAGAGGAAGGGGGAAAATGAGCCTCTGTTGTGCTAGAAATATTGTGTCTTGATCAAGGGCTATATATACTGAGATACATACAGATGTAAAATTTTATTGAGCTGTATAAGATTTGTGCGCTTCACATATAAGTTATTCCTCAATAAACAAATAAATAAAGAGAAATCAATAGTCCACATCACTGAATGTTTATTAGGTGCAAGGCATTTTGTCAATACATATATTATCTCAGTCATCACAATAATCCTCTTTTCCCCAGCCCTACTGAGATATAATTGACATATAACATTCTATAAGGTGTACAAGGTGATGATTTAATATATGTATATATTATAAAACAATTACCACAATAAGTTAGTTAACACACCCAACACCTCACAAAGTTACCGTGTGTGTGTGTATGTGTGTGTGTGTGTGTGTTGAGAACTTTTAAGATCTACTCTCCTAGCAACTTTTAAGTACACAATACAGAATTGTTAACTATAGTCACCACGCTGTATATGAGACCCCCCAGAACTTCTTCATCTTGTAATTGGAAGTTTATACCCTTTGATCACCCTCACCAACTCCCCCCATCTTCCCCTCCTCCCTGCCCCTGGCAACTACCAATCTACTCTCTTTTTCTATGAGTTTGTTTTAGATTCCACATATAAGTGATATCACATGGCATGTATCTTTGTCTGACTTATTTCACTTTGCACAATGTCCTCAAGTTTCATCTGTGTTGTTGCAAAAGGCAGGATTTCCTTCTTTTTATGGCTAACTAGTATTGCATTTGTGTTCCCTTTTCTCCACATCCTTGCCAACACTTGTTATTTCTTGTCTTTTTGATCACAGCTATTCTAAGAGGTGTGAGGTGATCTCACATGTGGGATCCATAATGTGGATCCCACATTATGGCTTTGATTGGCATTTCCCTGATGATTAGAGTTATCACAGTAATTCTAAGAGGGATGTCCAATTCCTAATCCCAGTTGACAGATCAGGAAGCTGAGATTTAGAGAGCTCAGTAACCCACCCATGTGCATGTGACATGCACATGGCAGAGGAAGAACCCAGACAGGTCTGGTTGTAAAGTCCAAGCTCTAGTCCACTGTTTAATGGCTTCCCCATTCTACAAGGCCCAGTAGGAGGGATGAATTCTGCCTTAGGGGGAAGTAGATTAGCAAAGACTTCAAACAAAAGGAAGATACATTTTGAAACAAACAAGTGAACCCAAATGTTACCTGTTTCCTTGCTTCCTGCTAGAACTATGGAATCCTGGATTTGGAAGTAGATGTAGTGATCATCTAGTCTAGTCCAATCCTTTTTTATTTTATTTTGTTTTGTTTTGTTTATTTTTTTACAATTCTTTATTTTATTTGTGAAGGAAATAAAGCTCAGGGTGGCAACGACAGTCATTTAATGCTAGCAAAGAACAGAGCTAAGGTCAACTGGAAAATAGCTGACCTTACCCAGAGAGATTAAGTAACTCCCAATGGCCACCCAGAAGTAAGTGGTGGAGCCGGTATCTGAATCCCCACAGGGTGACTGCAGAACCTGTTCTCTTAACCACTGTGCCATACAGGCTTCTGACTCCTAGCCCCGCGCTCCATCCACTGCCCCAGCCTGCCTCCCAAAATACACTGAAAAGTCAGCACATTCAGAGAGATTGGAGTGGTCACAGTCCACTGGAGGTGGGGAGGCGGACCGGGAGCCTGGCATGCTTGCCATGTCAAATCAGGCCAGATCCAAATGCAGACAAATTGGGAAGATAATTGAGAATTGCAGATCAAAGTCAATTTTGAGCAGAAAGAAAGCAGCATTGGGAAACCACCTAATTTAAACCAAGGGATGGTTTCAAGAATTGAATTTAGACCCAGAGAAAGAAAAGCTCAGTTTTAGAAAAGTTCAATTAAAGCATTAAAAAATCCAATTTGGATCAAAGTGGTAGGTCTGTCTAAGCACTGGGGTAAGATACTTATCTGGCTAAGGCGCCACAGCCCCATGAGTTCACAGCTCATCCCAGCCTCCCTCTCCCTCTCCCCTCTTTCCATCTGCCCCTCCCTGTTCCCCAACAGAAGTTCTTCCTAGTGTTTCTTGGGACTTTTGCAATCCTTGCCCACTTTTCAATGTTCCATTTCATCTCTGGGTGGTCTAACATATTGATGGTCTTTGTCTTGGTACAACTGGCCTTGTGGAATCTTTCCTTCATTGTATGACTTTGCTATGGCAGCTGTAACCAATTACCACAAACTTGGTAGCTTAAAACAATAGCAATCTATTCTCTCCTAGTTCTGGAGACCATAAATCCAAAACCAGTATCACTGGTTCAAAATCAACCTGTCAGGGCTTCCCTGGTGGCGCAGTGGTTGGGAGTCTGCCTGCCAATGCAGGGGATACGGGTTCGTGCCCTGGTCCGGGAGGATCCTACGTGCCGCGGAGCGGCTGGGCCCGTGAGCCATGGCCGCTGAGCCTATGCGTCCGGAGCCTGTGCTCCGCCACGGGAGAGGCCACAGCAGTGAGAGGCCCGCGTACCGCAAAAAAAAAAAAAAAAAAAAAAATCAACCTGTCAGCTTAGCTGCACACTCTCTGGGGGCTCTAGGGGAGCATCTATGCCTTAGCGCTTCCAGCTTCAGGTGGCTGCCCACATGGCATTCCTGGGCTTGTGGCTGCATCACTGCAATCTCTTCCTCCATCTTCCCAAGGTCTGTGTGTGTCTTCTCCCTTTGGTTCTCTCTTACAAAGACCCACCCAGATCATCCTGATAATCTCCTCATTACAAGATACGTAATTTAGTCACATGTTACCGTATAAAATAGTATTCACCCTTTATCCAAATAAGTTAATACTTTGAAGTTCCAGGGATTAGGAATTGATCTCTTTGGGTGGCCATGATTCAGCCTGCTACTTTTCAAGCCCTAGAACTACAGAAAGATAGATTTAGAAATAAAAAACCCTCTGTAACAACCCACTAAAAATATCACCACCATCAAGGAGAATTCCTCTCTTAAACTCTCTTCAGTCTGGCTTTTTTCCCTCACCATCCTCTGAAAATACCCTTGTTCAGTCTGCCAAATCCAGCGACGATTTTTCGGTTCTTTATGCTACTGTGGCAGCATTTGACACCGTAGAGCACTTCTTCCTGGAAGCTATGCTCCTTCATCCTCTCCTACTCTACTGGCTACTTCTTTTCAGTCTTCTCTTCTGGATCATCATCTTCACACAACTTCTGAGCATCAGAGTGCTCATGGTTCAGTCCTTGGACCGCTTTCCGTCTTTATCTATTCTTATTCCCTTATTCCCCCAGCTTTAAAGCCTCTGATACACTGATAATACCCAAACTTAAATCTCCATCCCAATCTCTCCCCTAAACATCCAGCATTAGTACAGAATAGCTACTTGACATCTCCATTTGAATGTCTAACAGGGATCTCAATCCTAACATGCCCCCAACTGACCTCTTTATTCTGCTCCCCTCCCCAAGCTGCTCTTTCCCCAGTGTTCCCCATCCCAGTGGAATATATTGCCCGGTCACTCAGTCCAAGAAACGGGGAGTCATCCTTGACCTCTCTTTTCTCATATGTCCTACAGCCAATCTATCAGCAAATGTTACTATTTCTATCTTTAAAAAAATTCTGACTCCTACTATATCTGTCCACCTTGACCACCATCACCTAGTCTAAGCCACCATCACTTCTTGCCTGGACTGTTATAATTGGTCTCCTGGCTCCTAACTGGTCTCCCTGCTTTTCCCCAGACCTCTTTCAATCTAAGTAACCACGAACACTATTTCAAACACAAACCTCTTCTTGTATTTCCTTTATGTTCCAATGGACTCCCATCATATTTAAAATAAAATCCAAAGTCCTTCCCATGGTCCATGACGTGTCTCCAACTTCATTCCTTAATATTTCTGACCTTGGCTTCCTGCTGTTCTTGGAATTTGCTGTTCTCATCCTGGCCTGCCAGCCGTGCACTTCCCGTTCCCTCTCTTGGACCACTCTTCCGCGGTTGTTTCTCCAGCTTGCTCTCTGACTACATCCAAGTCTGTTCAGCTGTCATTTCCTAGGGGAGACCTCTCCTGACACCCTACTTGATAACATTTCTATCACCCTCTTGGCCCATCCCGTAATTTATTTTCTTTAAGATCTAATATTATAATATGTATTTGTCTAATTGATGCATTTCTATCTCCCTCACTGTAATATTGGTTTTCTGAGAGCAGGGAATGTGCCTGTTTTCGTTCATTACCAGATTGCCCGTGCCTAGAACAGTTCCTGATAGAATAGGAACATGTGAGATTTTTTTTTTTTTTTTTTTTTTTGGCCACACCATGCAACATGCAGGATCTTAGTTTCCCAACCAGGGATCGAACCCACACCCTGCTGCAGTGGAAGCACGGAGTCTTAACCACTGGACCTGCAGGGAAGATCCCCGTGTGAGACATTTTTAAGTGAATGAATGAGTGAATGATTTAAAGATTTCAGAAGGCAGGTGACTGGGATATAAAATGTAAGCTTTTGGAAGGGACCTCCCTCCACTCCCACCAACCACAAACTCTGATGATTGTAGCTGGGCTTCCTCCCAGCTTGAACGTGCCCACCCTCTCTGGCTGAAAGTCAGCTCTGCCAAGGCGGCAAGTGCCTCTACCCCCATCTCAGCTTTGCAGCCAGCCTCCCAGGGGAAGTGGGCAGGGAGGCCATGAGGTGGAAAAAGCCACCTAGGCGAGCAGAGCTAATAATGGACTGTTCTCCTGTTATAGCAACTGCTGTGACATGCAAATGCTATCTTGTTAAAAATAAATAAATAAATAAGAATAACTTATTGGGATTCCTTGTAAGTTCTTAGCAGACAAAGCTTCATTTCATGCCCACTCGGGGCAGCAGTTGAGAAAGAGTGCAGCCACAGGGTCAGTGCTGCCCACAGTCCTTCCAGGGGCCTCCATGGCTCACAGGCCCAAACACAGTGCCTTCCTTACACTTCAGACACTACTCTATCACCACCATGCCCGCCCCCCCCCACCAGGGAAAATTGGTGCTGGCCCAGTGGCCAGGAGAAACCCACAGAAAGCAGAGAAGCAGGAGAACATATTAACAAACAACCAAAATTTTAGAGGCAAGCCTCAATTTGAATTCCCAAAGTAGATTGTTAGCTATGTATTCTTGGGAAAGTCACTTATTAAGCCTCAGATGCCTTATCCATAGAACAAAGTAATGGCTGTCTCTCAGGGATGTTTTGAGGATGGAATGCTCTAGCCCAGCACAGGATCGCAGTGACTAGTAGTCAGCACAATTACCCTTAGTGGGCCTTTACCAAGGCGTAGAGGGTAAGGAGGAAAGCAGTAATGGCTGGGACACCCGACATCCCATGATATGATTGGCATTGGTGTATAACCAGCCTGCTCTGTGGAAGCCACAGAATCCCAGAATGATACGGTCACAGAAGCCTTCGGAGATGTTAAAACAAATGAACAAATAAACAAAAAAACCTTGCATTTTACAGAAAAGGAAATGGGCCTAGAAAGATGAACTGATTTGCCCAGAATCACATAGCTAGTGAATGGCAAAGCCGGAGCTGGAACCCAGATCTCAGACCTCTTACCAGTGCTTCTTGATGTTTCCCACAGGCCAGGCTGAGTGACTTGTAAGCTCTCCCACCCACACCATGCCCAGGCCTCAAACTGCACAGCAGGCCCAGCTCTTCAGCAGATGAGCTCAGACTCAGCCACAGCCTCGTCAGGCCTTGCAAGGACTCTCTGCACCTCCCGGCCCCGTCCCTCATCCCCATTCTCTAATTTGCCTTCCTCCATCCACTAAGGCCTGTGACATGCAAGCTCCCAGCTCCCCACTCCCTCCCCAGAGAACACCTCAGCCGGCTGGCCCATAGGCCTGTTGCAGAAAAGAACACTTCCTGGAGGGGATGCCAAGGATTTCAAGGTGGATCCAAGGAGCCCTCTGCTTGCATTTCCTGGAGAAGCCTTGTGGGGCCTCTGATTCCTTTTATATCCTCTGAACCCTTAAGTAAGCTTGTTGGTGATGCCATGTAGACAAAGTATCCATAAATTGAAAACAAAGGCAAAACTCCCAGATCTCTTAGGTCAAAGGCCACATGCCTGGAATTGCCTGTCTACCCCTTTCATCTCTTTGCTCCTTCTTCAAATATTTTTGAAATATCTTCTCTTCTGCTGAGCCCTTCAAATGGAGGAATCATTCTGAACCAGGATTCAAATCCTTAGTTGCCTCTCACTGGCAGTGTGACCCTTCTGTGCCTCAGTTTTCTCATCTGTAAAATGGGAACAGTCAAATTATCTTTCTCATAGAAAGATTGTGAATTGATAAACACACAGCACTTATATACATGTCTGAAACAAAGTAAACCCTCAATAAACATTTCCTGTGGTGATGATGATGATGATGATGAAGATGATGATAATAAAGATGCACCTCTCTCATTTTAAACAGGAATTTACCATGGGACTCCAACTGCTCCATAATATGTATTTCTCCTTCTTTCTGTCCATACCTAAGTATACTTTAGTGCATTATCTGATATAATCCTCTTCACTGTTGGTTCTCTTGACTAGTGGTCAATGTCTGATTTAGAGAGCAGGTTCCCACTGGGCAGGGACCAGAGCTGATCCTTACTCCTCTCCTCTGTCAAATGGATCTAATCCCACATGACTTGCGTAAAGGATTAACCAAAATAGCATCATAGATTAAATGGTCAATAATACTGTCACCCTTATTCCTGATTATCTGTCTGTGTAACCTGACTAGTATTAGGTTTATTATAAGAAATCTTCCTTTTTAATGATAAAAACAGTCAAATACAGCAATTTCATGTGGCTCAGTCTTATAATAGTAACAATAATTATTAAAAAAACAACAATAACATCCAACATTTATTTAATGCTTCTATATGCCAGGTACTGCCCCGGCATGACATGTTTCACATGGATTATGTCATTTAATGTCTGTGACCCTATGAGGTATATGTCATTATCATCCCCATATGTCAAATAAATAAGCACCTAGAAGTTTAGTAAGTGTCCAAAAGTAACACAGATAGTAATAGCACACAAACCTACAGTGTTAAATTCTGAGTTCACATTCCTAACAAAGACTCTCTGCTGCTTGGTCTTCTGCATCCAGGACTCTACCTTGTTCTTTTCTTTTTTATTGAACTATAGTTGATTTGTAGTGTTTCAAGTGTACAGCAAAGTGATTCAGTTATACATATATATATAGATACATATATATATGCTTTTCAGATTCTTTTCCGCTGTAAGTTATTATAAGATATTGAATATAATTCCCTGTGCTACACAGTAGGTCCTTGTTGTTTATTTTATATATAGTAGTATCTGTTAATCCCAAATTCCCAATTTATCCCTCCTCTCCTTCCTTTGTGGTAACCATAAATTTGTTTTCTATGGCTGTGAAGCTATTTCTGTTTGGTAAATAAGTTCATTTGTATCATTTTTTTTTAGATTCCACATATGAGTGATGTGATATTTGTCTTTGTCTGGCTTACTTCACTTAGTATGATAATCTCTAGGTCCATCCATGTTGCTGCAAATGGCACTATTTCACTCTTTTTTATGGCTGAGTAATATTCCATTGCATATATGTACCACACCTTCTTTATCCATTCGTCTGTTCACAGACATTTAGGTTGCTTCCATGTCTTGGCTATTGTAAATAGTGTTGCTATGAACATTGGGGTGCATGTACCTTTTCCAATTAGAGTTTTCATCTTTTCTGGATATAGGCCCAGAAGTGGGATTGCTGGGTCATATGGTAGCTCTATTTTTATTTTTTTAAGGAACCTCCATACTATTCTCCATAGTGGTTGCACCAATTTACATTCCCACCAACAGCGTGGGAGGGTTCCCTTTTCTCCACACCCTCTCCTTGTTCTTGTAGATCCATCCTTCAATCCTCAAGGACTGGGACCCTGTCCTTGACACCCAGGCAGTGGCTAGGCTCCTGCCACCTGAGGAGAAAGTGCCCTGCTTCTACCTTTTGTCTGCTGAGACCCTGAGTATGGCTTACTCCTAGTTTCTCCACCACTGTGTTCTGTCTGTCCAAGGAACACTCCCACATTGTTCATGTTGGGCCTGCCTGATGGAAAGTGCTTTACTGAATTGCTCCCCATCGCATGTGCTGTTGCCTTAATCATATGCCACGTTCTGCTTACCAGACAGTACTTGCTTCTTCAGCTTCAGCTGTCTCCCCCATTCCTAGGAGGGTGCTAGTGTCAGATCCATGCCCATCCCCTCTGTCCTTTCATGTTGTCTTAAGCAGATCACACCTAGCCCTGCTCATGCATATGATGCTATGGAGAGAACCCTGGAGATGGAGAAAGCATGAGACCTGGTCCCTGCGTGCAAAGGGCTTGTAATCTCATTGGCAGACAGAATATAGAAAAAAAATGCAAGCTAGTGCATACTGTGCAATGATTGAGTGGTCAGGACATTTATTATGCATTAGGAACAGAATGAAGAATGGTGATCAGGATACAGTCCAAATAGTTCCTCTTTACCATCTGCACCAAGCCCAGTATCCCAGTATTAAAGGGAAGGGAGCCCGATAGGGGAACAGCGGGAGCTCACCTAAGAGGTCAGAGTGGCAAAGCAGCTCTGCGGCGTGTCCCCTCACCTCCAGCCCGCTCCACGTAACGGCAGAAGCTGAACCCCATTTCTGTGCATCACCACACAGGATCCTGAGCCTCTCATTCACAATGAGAAGTCCAGCGACCATAATTTAAATTCTCCCCAGTGCCTAGCCTGACTGCGTCAGAGTGAATTGCAGGCTAAAAAGCCACATTTACTTTTGTTTAGACCCACACAAACCATGCATTTTCAGGCGATTTTTTTTCAGCCTCCCTTCTGCTAGCTGAACAAGACTCATCTATCTGCAGCCATTAAGTCTATCCACAGGCAGGTATCAGGCATGACCAGGAAATCAATATGAGCCAGTGAGACAAGATATTTCCTCCCTCTTTTGCTATCTAAATGGGGAAAGCTTCCAGTGGTGCTCAGAGAACAGCTGGCTGCCCATCGTCCTTTTTTTTTTTTTTTTTTTTTTGCGGTATGCGGGCCTCTCACTGTTGTGGCCTCTCCCGTTGTGGAGCACAGGCTCCGGACGCGCAGGCTCAGCGGCCATGGCTCACGGGCCCAGCCGCTCCGTGGCACGTGGGACCTTCACGGACCGGGGCACGAACCCGTGTCCCCTGCATCGGCAGGTGGACTCTCAACCACTGCGCCACCAGGGAAGCCCCCCATCGTCCTTTTATCTCTCCCTACATGGCAAACACAGAAATTATTTTCTGCCAAGAAAACAGACCAAGGCTAAATTCTAGACTTTATTTGTATGATGAAGCCAGTCTAAAATCTCCTTCACATCCTAGAAGCTATTATAGGATCTGTTCTGGAAAAGGGAGGGAAGGAGAGGTCAGAGATTAACTGGGTAGAGGTGTATGAAATGTCCAAGCCCTCTATTTCCAGGCAGAACTACATGGGAAGCATCCATTGGTTGGCTCAAATTCTCAGGGACCTTTACTTCCAAACCCCATTCTAAAGACTTGTGTCTGTGTACATCGGGACTTCTTTCCTGCATCTGGCTTTTATTCGTCTAAGATAATTGATCACTGATGATAGCATTTTTTCTGAGCCTCTGGTGTTCAGTAAGGTTTTGGAACTTGGCGGGCTTTGTGACTAGAGAGCAGGCTTCATTCACCATCACTGGTAGAATTGGACACTGGATAGTGTTGAGGTGGAAAGCAAAGGGCAAGACACTGGTCTTAGTGGGCTCGGGCTGCCATAAAACACCATAGACTGAGCAACTTAAACAAGATGTTTATTTTCTCACAGTTCTAGAGGCTAGAAGTCCAAGATCAAGATGCCAGCATGGTTGGTTTCTAGTGAGAGCTCTCTCCCCAGGTTGCCAATGGCCACCTCCACACTGTGAGCTCACGTGACCCCTTCTCTGTGTGAGAAAAGTTCTGGGGTTTCTTCTTATAAGGACGCTAATCTCATCGTGAGGACACAACCCTCATCTAAACCTATTACCTCCCATAGACCCCACCTTCAAAACCATCATATTGGGGGTTAGGGCTTCAAGATGTGAACTGGGGGTAAAGGAGGGAAATATAATTCAGTCACAAGCAGCATTGTACTCTGAATACTCTCTGTTACTATATGAACCATCCTGATCAGGGACAGAAGGGTCCATTAGGTGTAAGACCATGTATTTCTGTGATGACTTCTCCTGTGTTTTCTTAGGCAGCTGTGGTTGGTATGATATGGTATAGTTTCTGTGTTGTGGCATTATCCGCAGTGGATTTGCAGCCAGAAGAAAAGATTTCAATCACCTCACACCCATTAGGATGGCTACTATCAAAAACAGAGAAAATAGGGCTTCCCTGGTGGTGCAGTGGTTGAGAGTCCGCCTGCCGATGCAGGGGACACGGGTTCATGCCCTGGTCCGGGAGGGTCCCACATGCTGTGGAGCAGCTAGGCTCGTGAGCCACGGCCGCTGACTCTGAGCGTCCGGAACCTGTGCTCCGCAACGGAAGAGGCTATAGCAGTGAGAGGCCCGCGTACTGCAAAAAAAAAAAAAAGAGAGAAAATAATAAGTGTTGGCAAGGTTGTGGGACAATTGAAACACTCATACAGTGTTGGTGGGATTCTTAAATGGTGCAAACACTATAGAAAACAGTGTGGTGGTTCCTCAAAATATTAAATCTGGAATTACCACATGATCCAGCAATTCCACTTCAGGGTATACATCCCACGCACAGCAACAAAGACCCAATGCAGCCAAAAATAAATAAATAAATACATAAATTAAAAAAAAACTAATGTGATAGACTGAGCAGCCAAAGAATGTGAAAATCTTAAAAATTAATCCTATTAAATCAGAATAAATATTATAATTATAATTAACAAATTATTAATTAAATTAATTGTCAGTGAAAATTAATTAAGTCGATGAAACTGAATCATATTATGATTGTGGGCATCCGTCATCAGGTCTCTGTGTCTAGTTAAATTATATTTTACTACTTTCTTTCTTAGACTTGATTATAAAGATTTTACCTGACTTGCTGACTTGACTCTTAATTTGTGACCTTGTTATGAGTGCTTGCAAAATTACACACTTTAGATTTTTTAAAAACAGCTCCAAGCACATTACACTTTTCAAAGGATCTTAAGTGCATTATCGAATTAATAACATCTTTGCCAAGACTGAGGAAGATCAAATTTCTGAAGTCTAGAAAGCCAGAGAGATCGTCTAGTTTAAATTGTTTCTTTGCCTCCACAACGTGTCTTTTTAGCTGCTAATTGTGACTCTCTGAGGTGTCCCTTTAGCACAGACTAAGGTAAAAGGAGGAGGACAGGTGGAATTGAGACTTCTTATCCCACAGGTAACAGAGATCAGGGTTCTGGATACCTGTGCCCCCTTGTGTTTATTAGGTCTGTAGTGGTTCAGAATAGAACAGAAAAGTGAAAATCAGGGCAGGCAGCAACAGTCCCAAATATTTCATCCCCAAAGCTAAGCATGGACAACCATGTATAGGAAGCCAGTGAGAAAGTGTGTGTGCATGTGAGAGAGAGAGAGAGAGAGAGAGAGAGAGAGAGAGAGAGAGAGAGATGTATTTTGCAAGAGTCATCAGCTGTGGAATCAAACACTGGTGCCCCAGCACCACCACTCCCCTTCCGCCCACCAAGCTGCCACATTACTAATTCTCAGCCATGGCTTTACATCAGAAAAATCTATTATTTACTGTATGTGCCCACACATACAGAGATTCTGATTAATTTGATCTGGGGTAGGGTCTAGGAATCAGCATTTTCCAGAGCTACATAGACGTTTCTTATATACAGCCAGGGTTGAGAACCATTGGGTCATGCATTCCATCAGCTTAGATGAAGTTAGATAGAATTTACCATTGATGAGGACATTTGATCTTGAACCTAGGAAATTTATAAATATCATCGTCTGAGCTTTAAAGTCTTTGAGTTCTATATAGTGAATTAAACATGTGTTCACCTATACTCCCTCCCAGGTTCCCACTAAAATAAGAGTGGATGTTTTAAACCTGTAAGGACATGTAACACAGAGAGGAGAAACCAACAGACAAGTGATACCAGCTAAGTTTTGGAAAATGGAATGCAAATAGAGGAACAGAAACTGACTTCATCAAGCTAGAAAGGCTAAAACCTAAGTGTTTACGGAGGGGAGTGTGGATGAGAGTCAAGATGATTTGTGCTGAAGAATACTTGGAGGCACCAGATACTAAGATAGGAAGAGAGGTGGGACTAAAAACAGGAGGACTCAGTTGAACGTCTGTGTAATGGGCAGTTAGTCTGTTAGGTCCTCTCCCCCAGTAGGAGAAGTCAGGTGACTCCCTCCATCACAGAAGGTCTAGGGTATTCTCTGGAAAAACCACATCAAGAGTCTTCAGACAGGATACCAGCACAGTGGAAAACAGGGAAGAGGCACTGTGCTGGAAAGAGGGTGATTCAGTGGAAATCTAGACAATCACCTTTGGCATCCAGCCCTTTCAGTGGCTTGGCTTCAAGAATACTCACTGCCAAACAAATTCTCTCCAAGTGAAAGACAGGACAATCTTTCTCTGGGGAGACTGAAGAGCCTTAAGGAAAAAAAAAAACCCAAAATGAAATGTATAATATCCACAATAAAACAGCTGGTACTCTGTCACATCCCCATCGATGGAAGGCAAAGATGTGACACCAATTATTCCTGAGATTCCAACCAGCTTTTCAGAGCCTTGCTTGGAAAGAATAGCCAAGGATCTTGAGATACTTGAAGAAAGCTTCCACCTGACAACAAAATTCCAAAGCAGAAGAAATGGAAGTCGAAGGAACTAGAGACCAAAAAAGATATTACTTTTATGATTAATATTCTCAGAGAGAAAAGAGAGGCTATTGCATCCATGAAGCAAGAACAGGAGCCTATACAAGATAAATCTGCAGAAAACAAGGAAATAAAAAGGTGGTAGCTTTGGTAGCTAGTCTCCAAAGACAGACCTCAGGGAACCACGCTTCCCAATAACCACACCCTTGCACGGTCCTCTCCCACATGGATACTGTGAGGCCCTGTGACTCACTCTGACTAATAGAATGGGACAGACGTGATGGTGGGCGAGCTTTTGGCCTAAGTCTTCAAGATAGCTGCCGGTTTCTGCTTTTGGAAGCCCTGGGCTGCCATGTAAAAATTCTCGGTACTCTGCTAGGGACACCACATGGATAGGTCATGGACAGAGAGAAAGGTCCTGAGACTACATGCAGAATGCGAGGCTCAGCCCTCCCCATGTTCTAGCTGAGTCTTCCTGCCACCTGGCCAAGGCAGATGTATGGATGAAACCAGGCTGGCTATTCCCGCACCATCTGCTCTCTGGCTGAGAGGGAGACAACATGTGAGGCCCCAAGTGAGACAGATGCATCCCAGTCAATCCATGGAATCATGAAAAATAACAAAATGTTTGCTGTTTTAAACCATTAAGTTACAGATGGTGTGTTATGCAGCAAATATAAAATAATTGCCAAAATTAAATAATGAATCTGAATGGCATCACACTTCTTAACAACAACCCTGAAAGCTAAAAAATAGTCGAGTGATAGCTTGAAAAGCCAGGGTGAGGATGGGGGTGCGTTATTTCAATCTACAGTTTTACACTTAGTAAAATTAGCCATCAACCATAAGGTTGGATTAAAGAAGATTTCATGCAAGGCCTCAAAAAATTTACATCCTGTGCAACCCTTCTCAGGAAGCTATTGTCAGCTGTGAGTCAGTAGCATGAAGTTCTCAACGGGGTACAATTTTGCCCTCCAGGGACATTTAGCAATGTCTGGAGACATTCTGGGTTGTCACCAGTAGAAGGGGACACTGCTACTGGCATCTAGTGGGTAGAGGCCAGGGATGTAGCTAAATATCCTATAATGGCAGGATAGCCTTCTACAGCAAAGATTATCTGGCTCAATACTGCAGAGACTGAGAAGTCCTGGATTAAATCAAGAAAGAAGATACTTTATCAGGGAATAAGATTTCCAACACAGTAGATTTGCAAAGGGAAGTCCCAGGTCTGCAGCTGTATTACAGGCTTAGAGGACAGCCAGCCCAAATTGGAAAGGGATCCAGTAGGATTATACCAGGATATAAAAGATTCCAGTAGGAGTATACCAGAAGGAAAAAAAGGGGGGGAGGGGGATGGAACTGGAATAATACCTGATTATTTGACTATATGGAAACAGTATTAGAGGGGAATTGATAGTTCTTTTGAAGAGTGGGAAGATTCAGTGTAGGGTCATAAAAAAGTAAACAAATTCATCATATTCTCTTTACTCAGCAAGAGGGTCTTATATAGTAGTGATAATATAATCATAAAATAATGTTAATAACAAACATGTATATGGATTAGTAGAGCACTGTTCTAAGTGCTTTATCTGTATTTACTCATTTAACACTCACAAACATTTTACAAGGTAGCTACTATTACTGTCCCCAGCAAAGGCACAGAGTAGTGAAGCAATTTGCCTGAGGTTGCACAGCGACCAGTAGCAGAAGTAGGATTTGAACCCAGGCAGTCTGTGTCCAGAATCTGAGCATTTTTCTACTACCCTAGGCTGCTTCCTAATTTAGACAAACAAACAATGTGATATTCATCTGATACACACTGGTATAGCCAGGCAGCCAACAATTGTTCTGCAAGTTCTCCAGCAATTACTCAATGTCTGGAATATCATTCCTGGAACTAGAGAGGGAGGACAGAGAAGGGGAAATCAGAGTGTGGATGTGTTAAACCCTTACACTGTAATAGGAAATATATATATATATATATATATAAAATTGAGACGTAAAGATATAGCAGCACAACCGTATTGTTTTGCTATACGGAGGGAAATATCAGAAGAAACGGCTAAAAGAGATTTAAGTGGCTGCCCTGAGGGAATGGAACTTAAGAATGGAGAGGGAAAAAGCAGGGGAGACTCATTATTATAAGCCTTGTAGTACTGTTTGGCTTTAAAACCACATAATATATTTATTAGTTTGGTAAAAAAATAAAATTTAATTTAAAAATTTAATAAACTCTCATTGGTTTAGGATGATAGAGACTTGTCCTGCCTGAAAGCAGAGGCATAATCCAATGACTCTTAAGGTGGCTTTTTGGAATTCCCTGGCGGTCCAGTGATTAGGACTCCGAGTTTTCACTGCCAAGGATGTGAGTTCAATCCCTGGTCGGGGAAATAAGATCCTGAAAGCCTTGTGGCACAGCCAAAGGAAAATAAGAAAGAAACAAAAGGTGGCTTCTAGGCTAAGGACCATGGAAATAGGAATATTTTGTCTCCGGGAATGGCCTAAGCTGCCTTTTCATATGTAAGACAGGAATGAAGACATTTGTCTTGAGCCACTTAAGACTCCAGATGATCCATTTGAGTCTGGAAGCATCTCTTCTGCCTTTACGTGAGGCACTTCTATGACAGAGCCTCTGTGATATCCACAGGAACTCCTTTCTGGAGAGAAACATGGGCCATTCAGGTGGGAAGGAGTGCTTGCTGAGGGAAGAGGAAGATTGATAAACTCCATCGCTGGGTACAAAAGATGAAGGAAAACTGTACCAAAGGGAGGAAGACTGTGTGAGAAAGTCAAGCTTAACTCTGTTGGTGGGAGGGAGGGAGATGCAAGAGGGAAGGGATATGGGAGCAGATGTATATGTATAACTGATTCACTTTGTTATAAAGCAGAAACAAATAAAAAAAAATGCTTAACTCTGCTTATATTTCAAGTGAAGACCAAGTACAAACCTTAGGAGACTTTTTTTTTAGATTTTTTGAAACTTACCCAATGGTTGGCTTTTTATTTATTTATTTATTTGTTTGTTTATTTATTTATTTATTGCTGTACGCGGGCCTCTCACTGCTGTGGCCTCTCCTGTTGCGGAGCACAGGCTCCGGATGCGCAGGCTCAGCGGCCATGGCTCACGGGCCCAGCCACTCCGTGGCATGTGGGATCCTCCCAGACCGGGGCATGACCCCGCACCCCCTACATCGGCAGGCGGACTCTCAACCACTGAGCCACCAGGGAAGCCCAGTTGGCTTATTTTTAAACCCTTTGCTCTTGCTTTTCAATGACCTCAGACACCTCTTCTGTACCATTTCATAGGCTCTCAGCTTCACAGTCTCAGAGGTCCTGGATCACTTATTCTAGGTCTACTCACTGTAACAACCACCTCTACTAAACTGACCAACTTTGTGCGGCACAATGAGAGAGTACTTTGCCTCAGGCCTGAGCTGGTGCCGCTTAGCTCTGGTCCAGGAGATTCGCTGTTGACAGGAGGTGAGAAACCACCGGACCAAT
The DNA here is from genome assembly GCF_949752795.1 of Hyperoodon ampullatus. NCBI lineage: Eukaryota > Metazoa > Chordata > Mammalia > Artiodactyla > Ziphiidae > Hyperoodon > Hyperoodon ampullatus. The sequence goes on from NC_136920.1 coordinate 91,069,145, forward strand.
TGGGCATTTACACATGAGCTGCTCAGAGCATGAGGGAAATTAACCGTGTGATAAACTCTGACAAATGGAAGATGGGCTCCAGTGGATAAATTCTTCTCTCTTCCTCCCCCAGAGAAACTTTCCTGAAAAAAAGTCATGTGTAGCTTGGGAGATCCTGTGAAATAAAGCGTCTTGTCCTGCTCCATGTCAAGTGGTGATCGACTCAGTAACATGCTCTTGTGTTGCTTCTCCTTCTTCCCCTGACTCTCCTTTCCCTCTCTCCCATCTCCTGGGATTGCATCCTAACCAAGTAATAGCACATAAACTTGTGTCTCCAGTTCTGCTTTCTAGGAAACCCAGATTTCAGCCTTCAAAAGTGTTAAAGGTCTCACCTAACATAAAACAGATCATTTGAACAGACCTGTAATTATTAAAGAAATTTAATCCATAATTTGAAAGCTTCCAAAAATGAAACCTTTAGGCCCAGATGTTTTCACTGGAGAATTCTACCAAACATTTGAAAAAGAATTAACATCAATTCTACACAATCTTCTTCAGGAACTAGAAGAGAGGAAAGCACTACCCAACTCATTTTGTGAGGCTAATGTTACTCTAATACCCAAACCAGACAAATATAATTTTAAAAAAACATAAAACTTCCGGCTTATATTTCTCATAACTTAGATGCAAAAATATTTTTTTAAAATGTAAGCATATCAAATCCAGTAATATATAAAAAGAATTATATACCATAACCAATGGGGTAGGGGCTGGAATAAATCAGCTAGGTGGAATAATATTTGAAAATCAACCAATTAATACAGAAAAGGCATTTGACAAAATTCAAAATCCATTCATGATAAAAACTCTAAGCAGATTAGGAACAAAGGGTAACTTCCTCAACTTAATAAAGAGCATCTATAAAAATCAAAAGTTAACATCAGGACTTCCCTAGTGGTCCAGTGGTTAAGACTCCATGCTTCCACTGCAGGGGGGTGCAGGTTTGATCCTTGGTTAGGGAAGTTCTGCATGCCATGCAGTGTGGCCAAAAAAAAAAAAAAAGTTAACATCATACTTACCAATGAAAGACTGAGCGTTTTCCTCCTAAGATTAGGAACACAGGAAGTGTGTCCACTCTCATTACTCTTATTCAACACATTAGTGGAGGTCCTAGTCAAAGCAACAAGGCAAGAAAAGGAAATAAAAGGTATACTAAGTGGAAAGGAAGAAATAAGTTGTCCAAATTTGTTGTCCAAATCATGTCCAGATGACATGATTATCTATGGAGAAAATCCCAAGGAATTAACAAACAAGTTAATAACTCAATGGGTGAGTTCAGTAAGTTCACAGAATACAAAATCAACCACAAAAATCAACTGTATTCCTATATACTAGCAACAAACATGTGGAAAACAAAAACTAAAAATGCAATACCATTTACGATTACTCTCAATAAATGAAAGAGCTAGGTTTAAACCTAACAAAACATATACAGATTTGTATGCTGAAAATATAAAATGCTGGTGAAAGAAATCAAAGAAGATCCAAATAAATGGAGAGACATACCATAATTAAAGACTGGAAGACTCAGTATAGCAAAGATGTCAATTGTTTCCCAATTGATCTATAGATTTAAAACAATTCCGGTCAAAATTCAAGCAAGAGTTTTTGTAGACATAGACAAACTTATTATAAAATTTGTATGAAAAAGTAAAGGAGTAGAATAGCTGAAATAATTTTGAAAAAAAAATGAAGTAGGAGGAATCACTGTGCCTGATAATAAGACTTATTTTCTAGACACAGTAATCAAGATAGTGTGAGATTGGTGGATGAATAATTATATAGATCAATGGAACAGAATAAAGAACCCAGAAACAGACCAGCATAAATATGCCAAATTGATTTTTGATAAGATGCAAAAGTAATTCAGGGAGGAGGGATAAATTGACAAATGGTGGTGGAACAATCAGACATACATAGGCAAAAAAATTGAACCTTGACATAAACCTCATATTGAATACAAGAATTAATTAAAAATGTATCACAGATTTAAATGTAATGTGAAACTATAATTCTTTTAGAACATAGGAGATAATCTTTGGGCTAGGTGAAGACTTATTAGATATGATACCAAAAGCACAATACATAAAAGGAAAAAAATGATAAATTGGGCCTCATCAGAATTAAAAATTTTGCCCTGTGAAAAATGTTTAAAAGGATGAAAATAAAAGCTACAGACCAGGAGAAAATATTTATAAACCATGTATCTGACACAGGCCTTATATCTAGACTATAGAAGGCACTCTAAAAAAATCAACATTAATTTAAAAAAAGAACAATTATAAAATGCACAGAAGATATGAGCAGATATTTTACCAAAAAGAAGATATAGGTGGCAAATAAGCACATGAAAAGATGTTGAACATCACAGCCATTAACAAATTAAAAATCACAGTGAGATATCACTACACATTTTAAAGAACATTTTTAAGAACAGCTAAAATTAAAAAAAAAATAGGGCAACATCAAAGATGGCAAGGATGTAGAGAAATTGGATCACTCATAGATTGCTGGTGGGAGTGGAATTGTGTCAGCCACTCTGGAAAACTGTTTGGCAGTTTCTTATAAAATTAAACATGCAACTACCATATGACCTAGCAATTTCTGGGTCGTATGAGAATTGGGTATTTATCCCAGAGAAATAAAAACTTAAGTTCACACAAAAACCTATACACAAATGTTCATAACAGCTTTATTTATAAGAACAAAATACTGATAACAACTCAAAAGTTTTCTTTAATAAATGATTGAACAAACTCTGGTCCATCCATACAATAGAAAAGTACTTATCAATAAAAAGAAATGAACTATTAATACATAAAACAACCTGGACAGAATTCATGGACATTATGCTTACTGAAAAAAGTCAATCTCAAAGGTTACATTAATAGAACATTCTAAAAATGACAAAAAAGTAGAGATGGAGAGCAGATTAACAGTTGCTAGGAGACAGGGATGGGAGTGGAGTGGAGTGGGTGGTGGGCATTCATATAAAGATGTAGTATGAGGCTGTTCTTTTGTGGTGATAGAACAGTTCTGGATCTTAAAATCTACTCATGGGATGAAATTGCATAGAACTATATACACACAAGCATATAAATGAATGCAGGTTTAAAAAATGGTCAACAGGGACTTCCCCGGTGGTCCAGTGGTAAAGAATCCTCCTTCCAATGCAGGGGACGTGGGTTCGATCTCTGGTCGGGGAACTAAGATCCCACATGCTGCGGGGCAACTAAGCCCATGTGCCACAACTGCTGTGCTCACGTGCCTCAACTAGAGCCCACGTGCTGCAAACTACAGAGCCCACGCACTCTGGAGCCCACGTGCCACAACTAGAGAGAGAAAACCTGCAGCTGCAAAAAAGAGCCCATGCACCACAACGAAAAAGATCCCGCATGCCTCAGTGAAGATCCTGCGTGCTGCAACTAAGACCTGACACTGCCAAAAATATAAAGAAAATAAAAATAATAAAGTAAAATAAATAAATATTTTTTTAAATGGTCAACAGTGAATAAGGTCTGTAGTCTAGTTAACACTAATGTACCAATGTCAAGTTTCAGATTTTGATATCATACTACTGCTATATAAGATGTCACCACAGGAAGCTGGCTGAAGAGTGCACAAGACTATTTATACTATTTTTGCAACTTCTTATGAGTCTATAATTGCTTCAAAATAAAACTTTTCTTAAAAAAATAGGGAATCTAAAAAAACGAAAAATAAAATTTTAGAAATGACCTACCTCAAAATTTCAAAGGCCTCTTAGTCTTCTGAAGCAGGCTAAACTGACTTAGGAGATCCTCTTCCAACATAAGAGATCCAACATAAGAGATCCTCTTATGTTGAAGATAGAGGTGGGCATGGAAAGAAAGTCCAAAAGGGAAGCTGCAGCTAAAGAGAATAGAGGTAAGTAGTCCAAACCTCTGAAATTTACAGGAGAAAAATAATATGCATTGAGCAGGGATGTGGGCTACAGTTTAAGCAGAGGAGGCTGTATGTTCACTGACACCCAAGCGTGGAGAAAATAATAGGGTCAGACAGGCTGGGGCAAATCTGGGTGTGGGGAGTCTGAGTGGGAGGAGAGAACATCTCTGTGAGGGTGGATGGAGAGACAGAAGAAGGAAATCATTTTGAAATGATAACAGAGTCTGCAGTTTGGGTGCAGCAGGGATGAGCATTCAGCCTTGGGAGCACTGGTTGTCTGCGGATGATTCATTCCACACCTTGCTGAGGGCCTTAGCCCCCGCCTCCCCACCATAGCCCGAGCTCTCCCTACTCCCTTGGCTCTCCCCTCCACCTAAGCCCAAGGCATATTAATAACAGTCGTCGTCACAACCTACATTTGCACAGAACCTTTTCATTTTTTCAGAAACGTTTCACAGCTATGACCTCATTTGAGCCTCACTGTTCACTTGTAAGGTTGTCAGGGAAGGTGTGTTTTTGAGGTAAGAGAATTAAGAAATCCAGAGATTTTACTGACTCATGATATATGGTGCTACATTTCAAGTCTCTGGGCTGTGGCAATCAACTCTGAAATATGAATTGTGGTCACTAGTTTCCTATTGGGCCGTATCAACTCTCAGTTCACAGACTCCTTTGCAATCTGATATATAGGAAATAAGAAATTCAGAGAGAAAAGCTACCAACAAAATCCAGCCTCAGAGAAAGAGCTCTGCTTTTCAAGGAGCCATGATGGTAAAGAAAATGCATCAGTTCATTTGTTTGTGGGTTTTTGGTTAAGAAAGGAAAGGAAAATATGCAAATTTCACTCCGACTGGTTTTATGTTTTCAGGTAATTCCTGAGTCTTAATCATACATGGGTTCTGGATTAATCAGAATTTATTTTTATCTCCTAACCTTCCGGCTGAAGCTTAGAGTGCCGTTCTTTTCCTGCTGGGTGAGGTTGCCATAGAAACTCTTTGAGGGGAAGCAGTGTCTCTCTATATAATGTTGTGACTGCAAGCAGGGACGAAAGCAAATCAGCCACTCCCAGACAGGAATAAGAATACTCTGGAACTGGGAAAGTACTCATTTCCTCTACTCCAAGATTTCCTGTGCCCTGAGATGTGAAGTGTTTCCCAATTAGTTGAGCATCTAAGCACACAAAAGGAAGTATAATTTGCCCTCGGAGCCTGATCTTCATCAGCCCCTCCCTGGAGGTTGGCTGGGAAGCCCAGATTAGAATTAGGAGCACTGCACATTGGTAACCAAGATAATACTCAGCCTCTCATTGGTCCTGAAGTTCCGCTTCATTAAACCTTGATTTCCAATGAATAATTTTTGTGGTCTATAAATAGATATTGAATATATGAGTCTCATATATTTTGTAAGGTTTAGAAATAATTTGGATGCAATTGATTTAGTTTAAGAAAAGCACCACAAGCAATATCATTGATGCTGAGAGAAATTTTCTACCAATTAGGGTTACAAGTCACTTAATGATGACCAATTTGAGGGGAGAGTTTGATCCTGTGTCAAATCATGGCCCAGGCAAGGTGTCTTTTAGCTTGTGAAATATGCTTTAAATAAAAGATGACATCAAAACAAAATTTTAAAATTAAAAAAAAAGAATTAAGGAGAATAGAAAAAGCACTGCTATCCTGCTGCTGGCTTGTATTCGTTCATGAGACTGATGTGTGCATTTCTTCCTAATTCCATATTCAGGGATGTCACATCAGTAGCTTGAAAGTAGTCGTGGTAGGAGTATTTACACCACAGAAATGTGTAAATCCTACAGATCAGGGCTTTTTCCTTTTTTACCAGCTCACTACTAAGAACTTTTAGAAGATTTAATATCTAATTCTGGATACTTTGTCTTCCAAATATTCCTGGGTTATAGGTATCTCAGAGTCAAAAGAGATAAAGTAACTCTGTGTAAAAAAAAGCAGGAAAATAAGTTTCTTTAAACCCACTCTACGATATGGTTGTTTTCACCTTGGACATGTTAAGCTACTTTTTTTTTTTATGCGCTTAGAGTCAAATGCTTTTATATTGTATCTGACCCCAGACTCTTAAAATTTGTGTTCCCTTTCTTCCTGCTCTGTTCTATCTGAAAACAAACATTTCTGCGTCACTCTTCTCTGTTTCTGAGCCTAGGTCTACTTCCGAATCTCTGCTTCCTGTTGACAAGAGGAGCCATGACACCACTGCTGGGGGCAGAATAGAGGATACAAACCCAGAGCTGGGCAAAGACCAAGGGCCAGTAGGTGCCTGGGTCAGGCGAGGCGTCGCCAGGTCATCCCCTAAGGAATAGTCACACTGGAGGCTCTGGTGCTGTTACAAATTCTGCCTGAACTGGCAGGTCCAGTCCAAGTGGAGTGTTCAGCCCCAGCCTTGTCTAGTTGGGAGCAGACACTGAGCCAAATTGAGAGCAGAGGTGACTTTTGAAGAGAGTCTAAATAAAGCTCCCACATTGGCAGCTGTTCTGAACACTCATCTTACTTCACTAGGTTGGAATGAATTTTGTGCTGCTGGGACAGAAACTTCTAGGAAAGCCATGGACATGCTGCCCTTCATCCCACTGAGGGCTGTCAAGTCAGCTGAGCCTGGGAGCTGAGGAGTGGAAGGTGGCACTTCTCAATTCCACTTACGATACCACATCAATAGATTATCTCGGCTGGAAAAGAGTTCTAGCTGTGGCCCTGCCTCCTTCCTGTCATCAAGGAGAAAGAAAAGGGAAGGGAAGGGAAGGGAAGGGAGGGGGAGGGAGGGGGAGGGAAGGGAAAGGAGGGGGAGAGAGGGGGAGGGGGAGGGAAGGAAAGGAGAGAAAGAAAGAAAGAGAGAGAGAGAGGGAAGGAGGGAGGGAGGAAAGAAGGAAGGGAAAGAATGAGAAAGAAAGAAAAATGAAAAAGAAAATGAAAAAGGAAATGAAAAAGTGCTAAAATCCTCTTCTCACCTTTCAATCTGATCCTGGGGACTAAGACCCAAACAGTAAATGGTTCATGATGAGATTTAAAGAAGTAGTTTCCTTACTACTATTTTCCACTTCAACTACACACAAAAACAGGACCAAGGGTATGTCTCCTCCTTCTGAAATCTGACTCCTCCCTCAAGGCCTTGAAGGCCCTCAGGGACGGCTGGCAACGGCACAGCTGCTTATGTATTTGGGTTGTATTTAGGCACCATAATTGCCTGTGTGTGCAGAAGGACTATGATGTTATGGGAACTCAGTTTTGTCCTTTTAGGAACAAACTTTCCCCCAATTTTGACTGTTACATCTTTCATTTCAATTAACCGAATCTTTTCTTACTTTCTCCCCCAGCCCTCATAGGACTAAATCTTTGGAATCCTTTGGAAGGAGGCTGTGTGTTCCACTTATTTCTATTCTCCTGGAAGAGAAGCATTTATTATCCCTGCTCCCACCTGCCTTATTCAGACCATAGTTGTATCCACATGACTCAAGTCAGCTCTTCCTTTATGGAGTTCATGAAAGTTACTACGTCACTATTGCATCCTCTTTAGAGTTCTCGGCTGACTTCCCTGTAATTCGTCCGTCTTCCTCAGTGACTTCTCCATCTGAGAACAGTTGTTTCTTCTCTTATACCCATCGTTGCCTTCGTGAATGTCAATAATCTATGCTGATAAAGCTTCTCATATTTTGACCTCACATGTTCTTTTCCTTTCTTTTAAATTCCAGAGACCTGCAAACATCCACCAACTTTCAATCCAGTCCAGCTGAACATTAGTGAGTTTAGTAAAGAATTGTTGACTTACTGACCTGGATATGAACTTGAAATCTCTTCCTCTGTTTCATTCTTTCGAATTCCATAACTATTTGTTTTGATTTTATTGCTTTGCAGTAATGTTTACTTGTTGGAAAAATAATTCAAATTTGTACATCAAAAAAATTCCATTATCCTGACCTCCTTAACTGCAATGTCCTCCGTCTGCAATATACCCTGGTCACTTAGCAGGAACCCCGCCATACAGACTTGTTTATTCCTCAGTGTGGCTCCACACTGAAGATTCCAACCCTCAAAATATCTTCTCTAGCAATTATCCCCTGCCCTTCCTTCTCTCTCAACTGCTTGCCACCCCTAAAATTGCTTCTTGTTCTTATTGTCGTCACCAGTCACTCTGTGATTCTTTATTTTCCTTTTTTATCCCATTTGTTTGACTTGGCATATAATTAACCATTTCACAAATATACTACCACTCCAAGATGCCTCAACACCTGGGACTTCTGTTCCATTGCCTTCTAGCCTTCAGGAATAGTTGCCAGTTGTTGTTGGAGAAAGCCTTAAAGCCACTGGAACTGGATTCATCACAAATCCATTCTTTGTTAGGTCTACTGATACTCACATCTGCTTTCACTCATCTTTTATTAATTACTCATCCCACTTCCTAGAGGCTTCTCAGTATCTCTTTCATTCTCCTCAAGGCCCAAGTTCTATCCAACCTCCCACTACCAGCAGGTGACTTTACTACCTGTTTCACTAACATAAAATTTCTCTCATTGGAGCAACTCGAAATTCATTTCTTCCTTTCTCAACATCTCTGTGTTTCCTTCCTCTTTCTCCTCTTCTTCCTCCTCTATATCTGAGGTTAACCCTTCAGCTAGTGCTCCCCATTCAAGTCTCTCTTTCCTCCTTGGTACCAAGCACCTGCATCAGTTCTTTCACCTCTCCTGCATCTTCAGTCCTTCCCTCTGAGTTGACTTCTAAGCTTTTGCCCATATGACCATTCTTAAGAAAATCCTTACTTATCCTAAAGTTTCCTCTCATCACTTTCCTATCCCTCTTTCATTCCCACTATCAAATATTTCGAAAGGATAGTCAAACCAATCACATCTACTAGTTTTGTACCAACACTTCTTTTTTTAAAATTAATCAATTTATTTATTTATTTTTGGCGGTGTTGGGTCTTCATTGCTGCACGCCAGCTTCCTCTAGTTGTGGTGAGCAGGGCTACTCTTCATTGAGGTGCACGGGCTTATTGTGGTGGCTCCTCTTGTTGCAGAGCACAGGCTCTAGGCGTGCAGGCTTCAGTAGTTGCAGCACGCGGGCTCAGTAGTTGTGGCACACGGGATTTGCTGCTCTGAGGCATGTGGGATCTTCCCGGACCAGGGCTCGAACCCATATCCCCTGCATTGGCAGGCAGATTCCTAAACACTGCGTCACCAGGGAAGTCCCTGTACCAACACTTCTTGCTTTACTTCTTCCATTATGTGTTGCCCCCTCTCTCTCCTCTACTGAAACTCCTCTTAAGGTCATCAGTGATTTCCTAATTACCAAGTCTCCCAGCCAACTCTCCCCCAATTAACTTGCTGCTGCAGCACGCTTTGGCATGAAACTTTCCCTCTCTTTACTCCCTGACCACAGCACTATTTTGATCTCCTCCTATCACTTTGATCTCTCTTTTTCCATCTCTATTCCTGGCTCCACTGCTTCCTCTACCCTCCTAAATTAAGATCTCCTATCTCTTTATAGTCTCTCCTTCAAATATCATCCATCTTCATTACTTCAATTATCACTCTATGACAATGACTCTCAAATAGTGATTTCTTCTAAGGACTAAATTTAAATTTCCAGATGATCTGTCAGTATCTGAAACATAAAATATACCAAACAAGACCCAAGATCCAGCCATTTTCTCCCCTAAATCACTCCTGCTATCTTCTCTATAACTTCTAATGGCATAAAAAATTTCCCCATCAATCCTGACTAGAGTGACTTTTCCTCCCTTTCCCCAAGTCTGGTCATTTGCCAAACCCAGTCTTTTTTTTTTTTTTTAAACGTGATTTTATTATTATTTTTTAAAATATTTATTTATTTATTTGGTTGCACCGGGTCTTAGTTGTAGCAGGTGGGATCCTTAGTTGCGGCATGCCAACTCTTAGTTGCGGCACGCAGGTGGCATCTAGTCCCTGATCAAGGATCGAACCCGGGCCCCATGCATTGGGAACACGGAGTCTTATCCACTGTGCTACCAGGGAAGTCCCCAAATCCAATATCTTATAACTTCACATTTTTTCCAAGATCAGACCTCTCCCACTCCCACTCCCTACATCAGCCCCTCCTTCCCTCTTACTACATCTACTCCAGTCATTTCACCTATTTTTCTCATTCCATGTCTCCTATTCTGCCAGATTAATTTTCCTAAACACATTTCATATCATCTTACATGCTTTAAAAACTCCAATGACTCCCAATTACCTATCAAACTAAGTCTAGACTACTTTAATGAGCATTAAAGACTATTAACTTACTTTTCCAGCATTAACCACCATTATTTCTCTAAATGTGTCCCGTGTTCAGAAAAACTAAATTGTTCACTTTCCTCATCCAGGTCTGAAACTTTCCTATCTCTATGCTTTTGCTCATGTTGTTTTCCTGTCAAGAATGTCTTGCTTTTCAATCACTTCCTGTTGAAATCCTGTCTTTGCTTTAGGAAGTTTTGTTCCTTTTACTGTTTGAGATGTAAACTACCTTTCATCTGATCCTCTATATTTTACCCCTAATCTGCTTTGTATCATAACCACTGGTGAACGTACCACGTTCTCACCACTGATGTCTTATCCTCACTCTAGCTTGTGTCTTTAATACTATTTTCCAAGTACTCTGCTAGTTTCTGCAGATTCAAAGATAAATAAAAATTTTCCTAATTTCCCTGGGAAATTCAAAACGCCCTTACCCGAAGGACACTTGTATTTATGCTTCTCATCCCCATCCCCCCGTGCAGGTTTCTCACTCACCCAGAAGGCAAGTGAGTTCCTATCGCTACTACTTAAAGGATGGAAAACAGAGAAAGTAGAGCCATCTTTACCACTACGGCAAGGGAGAGTGTGTTCTCATATCCTCGTGTTGGAGTTCAGGATGCCAATATTTGTGCCAGAGGGGAGGTTGCAGGCTAGTGATGGAGACAGACCCCAAAGAACCAGTTACAAGGTAATTTGACAGAAGCTGTGGTAGGAGTGTGTACTCTGGGAGCTGCGGGAGCCATCTCCAGCAAGGCGTGGGAGCAGGAAAGAACAAATCTGAAGGCTTTATTGAAGGATGAAGGAGGTTGGCAGCTGCTCAGCCCAGTCAGGTTTTCTCAGTGACTTTATCAATCATTCTGAAATACAAAATCCAGTGCTGTGCCTTTCCCAAACATTAGGCATAGTCACACGTTCTTGCAAGTACTTATAGAAATGCAATAACTTTTAGAAGCTATGTTACTGTTTCATATATTCTGGATCTAGAGGCCCATCCCTTTCCTCCTTCAAGTCCTGGAGTTGGTATGTTAGGCTCTACCTGGCCATACGTGGCTGTTGGGGAAATCTGAGTCCACGGGCGTGGTGAGTGAGGAACATCAAAGAATTGAAAACAAAAAACTGATGGTTCTGCCACATACATACAAGTTGAATGGCCAAGTCATTTAACTTCTCTTGACTTTAGTTTCCTTAAAAACTGATGGTTCTGCCACATACATACAAGTTGAACGGCCAAGTCATTTAACTTCTCTTGACTTTAGTTTCCTTAAAAGAAGAAGATAGTAATAGTGTCTAGTCTTTATTTATGATGAAGGGAGAAGAAAATAATATCTATTAAGTTTATGCTAAGAGCCAGGTGATTTGTATGATAATTCATTTAATTGCCATAAATAGCTATGGGTAGGTAGCATTATTATTCTCATTTTATGGCTGGAGAAACTAAGACTCAGAGGAATTAAGTAACTGCCCAAGGTTACAGAGGCAACAAGAAGAGTATCCAGGATAAACCTGTCTGATACCAAAGATATCCTTCTCTTCCATTACTCCATTTAGCCACAAATCATGACCTTACTTGAAAATGGCAGGGTCATTTGGTGAAAAGTGCCCCAAATTAAGAACCAGCAGACTGCCACCCGCATCTACAAGGTAAGCCTTTCAGAACACCCATCAACTCCCATTCTATCATTCCTTTTCTTTGGGAAAGTCTACTCATCTACTCAAATATTACCACTTTCAAAACTTTCCCAGCTGTCCCCCTGCTCCCCACCTCCAGAGCATAATCTGTGACTCCATCCTCCAGGGCCATGGACATAATAACCCTTAGCCCACAATTTCACTTATTGTTGTAAAGCCAGAGATTAATCCAATACCTGGCATAGAATAAGTGTCCAGTAGAAGTTTTCTGAATGAATGAATGAACGAATGATGCGTAACAGTACACAAATCATTTAATCTCTCTAAATATTAATTTTTGCCATCTCTAAAAGAGATGACTAGTCTCTCATACCTCACAGGTATATCATGGGAATTCAATGAAATATGTTGTGCTCTTAAAAATAAAACTGTTAGATGAGGCCAAGAGGTTATTCCTTTTACACAAAACAGAAGACAGAAAAACAAAACAATGAGGAGGTTTTTACTCATGTTGATCCACATGAGCTCTCTAAATGGTGAGTGATTATAAGCTACCCCCGCCCCAAAAAAAAGAAAGAAAAAAAGAAAGAAAGAACACAAAATATATTGGATTTTCTCATGTTTATTTACTTAGAGTCCATAGTTTTTCATCATACTAGAAGTTTTGTGAGTAAAGGGATTATACCTACTTTTCTCACATATAAATACACATATCTACACAACACTTACCTAGGAACTTTCCATTGCACGGCGAGTCATTACCTTTCTGACTGATTTGCACATAGACATGTCTTTTGATGGTGTCATAGGAAGAAATTAAGTCCTTAAAGCTTTGGAGACAAAGAGCCTTAGGTCTGAGTCGTAGTTCTGCCATGTACAGTTAGTTGAGTGAGCAAGTCAACTCCTCTTGCATTTATTTCCAGAAAAAAAAAGAAAGAAAGAGAGAGAGAGAAATTATAACAGTACCTACTTCTTAACATTGTTGTGCAGAGTAAATGAATTAATCCTTATGAAGTACATAACATGGTTCTGGGCCAAAGCATGCCTTCAAATACCGTGATGATGAGATAATAATGCTGCTGATGATAATGATAACAGAAGTGATGATAACCATGAAAAGCTGATTATTTCTCATCCTGCTGAAGTTAACAGCTGAGCGCATCTCTGTAAGGATTAAAGGAATCATCTGAAAGGGAGCCTAACACCTCTTGGTTTTATAGGATTTTACAAAATCCAAAACACATCCACACACACAATTTCATCTGTGCTCCCAGTAATTCTGGGAGGCAGATAATTAGAGAGAATTGGTTCAGAGAGGTGAAGTGAAAATGTCAGTACTATTCAGAGTACAATGAGGCATGGGACACAGGCCTATGTCGCAGACCTGGGCCTCATGTTGTGGTTTCTTTCTCTTCTTTTTCAACAGTGTTTCTGATGAGCATTGAGTCCTGTCCCAAATGTCAGAACAACAGTAGTATTCAGATAAGCAGCAAAGGTAATAATGATATTTATTTCTCCAAAAGACTTTTCCTTTCTACCTACCTGAGAGCTCCAGCCACATGCATGCTAGAAATGCATAAACAATTATGCCAGGCTAACAGCAATAACTGAAAATATATTATAACTTTTCTTGGGAGGTGAAGTACATTATCACCAATTATGTTTTCTTTTTCCCCACTCAAATGTTTGGATTATCATACCTACCTATTGACAGCTCTCTCACTGCCGTATAACCACGGGTTTCCTGGAGATTGGCTAAAAGCACTGTGACACTGGCTTTTTTGTACACAGGGTGTGTTCTGAGTGGTGGGGTTCCTCCTGGGTATCAGGAAAGTTCTGGCTTCCCTAATCATTCAGATGGGATTCAGTTGGGAACAGATGTGTATGTATAACTGATTCACTTTGTTATAAAGCAGAAACTAATACACCATTGTGAAGCAATTATACTCCAATAAAGACGTTTAAAAAAAAAGAAAGAAATATATAAAAAAACTTGTTTGGCCGCATCTTACCTGCCAGGTTCTCTGCCATGTGCAGTTCCAGAAAGAGATTAAATAGTCTGGTCACTGTTTCCTGTTCTAATTCCAAACATCCCTTGGCTGGTGACAGTAACCACACAGCTGGCAGGCAGGATAAGGGAAAGAGCTGGGGGAGCCCAATATCTCTCAGTCCCATATGTGCTCTTTGGCCACAGTTTAAAATAAAGAGGTTTCCTCCCTCTCATCCCATGGGGTGTGCACTATTTTTTCAAAATTCACTTACAATAGCAGAAGCAGGTCATTTATTTGACTTGCCTACACTGGGCTGTGATTTCTGCATCTTGACTCTAAGTTCAGGTATGTGTTGATCTGGAAATGCTTCTCTTGGCATCTCTGTGTCAAGAAGGACCCCACGGTGATTCCAGACTGGTTTTCTTGTCCCCAGCTCCCTTGTCCCTACTCTCGGTGGACAATTTTGTGTGTGAGTATATATATATATATATATATATATATATATATATATATATATATATATATATATATATATAAAGATCTCATGCTTTATCTTTACTCGCAGCGTCACTGCCACTACTGTTACTAATTTCCCCCCCAATAATCTTAGTGAAACGGGTTTCTTGCCTCAGGAAAACTAACTTCTCCATGCATATCTCAGATGTCATTCTTTTTTTTTTCTCTCAGAGTCATTCCTTCCCTCCACCTCAAAATCTCTGAAAATCTCAGGCCCCATACCCTCCCCTCCTCTTCCCCAATCTCTGAGCGCAATTAGCTGAAGTCCCCTCTGAGGAGGAGTGTCCCCAAAGTCTAGATATTTTCTCTTCCCTTGTCTAGTGTGGCACTGCGTCTTTCTGGACCGTCTCCCGTTCCTTTGCCTATTTTTTTCTGTTCCCTCTATTGATTATGGCCTCAGCTCTTCACTCTTTCTGCACTATCCTCACTCCTTCCTCCATCCATTTATTCATTCATTCAGGATTCACAAAGGATGGAATATCTGCCTGGGACCAATCCAGGCATAGGGATACCGCAGCGAAAAGAACAAACAAGGCTGCTTTCACGGAGCTTACACCCTGAGAGGTGGAAACAGAACATAAGTATGTACATAAATTTAAAATAAGATAATTTTGGATAGTGAGAGAAGGTGGGAAGAACAAGAAAAAGGGTAATGAGATAGAGAGTAGCTTCAGATGGGGGAAATAGGTAGGAAACCAGTTTAGAGAGTGTGTCCAAGAAGTGCTACTCTAAGAAGAAGTCATTTAAGGCGAGAGCAGAATGATAAGAAACCATCCACAGGATGAAGAGCAGCCTGGGCAGAGGGGACAGCTCGTGCAAAGGCTCTATTACGGGAAAGAGCTTGTTAAGTTTGAGCACATATTTAAAAAGTCAGGAGTAACTGGAACACTGTGGACAAGACAGGGAATGGCAGACGTGAGTGTGAAGAGATAGGCAGGGCTCAGGGCAGGCCTTGCTAGACCATGGTGAGGCGTCTAGATTTTATTTATTATTTTATTATTCAGTGAGATGCTATTGAAGGGCTTCAAGCAAGAAAGGTACACGGCCTCACAGAATACAAAGAGTGCTCTGGCTACTGTTGGTAGACTAGAAACTACAGTTTCACCCTCAACTGTAAGGGGAAGATAATCATCAAATTGGGAAAGGTAGAAAAATAAAAATAAACAAACAACAACAACAAAATCCCAGCAGAAAAGGATTGAAGCTAAAATGGCAGAAAGGAGGAAGGGATAACTTAATTTAAATGAGTTAAGAGCTCTCAGAACAAGGCCAGAGGTACTTTAAGGGATTTAAGGTACTTGGGAAAGTGACTGAGAGCTACTGCCAAATATCACAGGAAACGTCAGATGACTGAAGAAACCAAATGCTCCTGTTTTCAATAGAGGAGAGACAGGGGAGTAAAATCCTCAAAGTGACTATTTAAAATGGGATGGGTAGGGCTTCCCTGGTGGCACAGTGGTTGAGAGTCCGCCTGCCGACGCAGGGGACACGGGTTCGTACCCCAGTCTGGGAGGATCCCACATGCCGCAGAGCGGCTGGGCCTGTGAGCCATGGCCGCTGAGCCTGCGCATCCAGAGCCTGTGCTCCGCAACGGGAGAGGCCACAACAGTGAGAGGCCCGTGTACCGCAAAAAAAAATAATAATAAATAAATATATATATATATATATATATATATATTTTAAAAAGAACATTGTGATTATTAGGAATCAGCACAAATAGATGTAAGAAAAAATTATGTAAAATTAAGCCAGTTCCTGCTGCCATAGTGGTGATGGCTGTAGTGTAATGGTTGATGGAATTATCAGACTGAAAATATTTCAGCCACTCTGTGTATTTGGGTGAGACTTTCAATAAAATCATAGAATCTCAAAGATGACTGGAACTTTATCAACAATCCGTCCCAAATTTCTAACCGATAGAAGATTTTTTTTTTCTACAACATCCCAGTAATTCTTTGGATAACAACTGCTTGAACATAACAAAAGGTAATTCATTCCACTTTGGAATGGTTTGAAATGTATTGCTGAAAATCTGTTTCTATGTACATGTAAACCTCTCTTATCTGGATCATTATAAGTCTAATTCCTCTCACATATACCCTTCGTTTTAAATTTTCAGAATGTGTTATGTTACAAATATGGAAAATAGGGAGATATGTTTGGGTATTTATTTGTGATTGAGCAATAATACCAAAGAAGTCTAATTAGTCAAACTAGAATAAGGTCTCTAAACTCGTGCCAAAGAACTCTTTTTTTTTTTTCTATCCATTTAAAAAAATCTATATTTGAAAAAAAAATCTATATTTGAAAAAAAGAATTTATGTTTGGATCAAGTGATTATCAAGCCTAAAGATGAAACAAAGCTAAAGAAGAGAGATGTCAGATGATTAAATCTGGATTCAATACAATTATTAATAGCATGGGATAATTGGTTGAAACTAATACATTTTTAAAAATTAATTAATTAATTAACTTATTTATTTATTTTTGACTGTGTTGGGTCTTCATTGCCGTGCACAGGCTTCCTCTAGCTGCGGCGAGCGGGGGTTACTCTTCGTTGCGGTGCGTAGGCTTCTCATTGCGGTGGCTTCTCTTGTTGCGGAGCACGGGCTCTAGGCACTCAGGCTCAGTAGTTGTGGCGCACGGGCTTAGTTGCTCCACAGCATGTGGAATCTTCCCGGACCAGGGCTAGAACCCGTGTCTCCTGCATTGGCAGATGGATTCTTAACCACTGCACCACCTGGGAAGCCCGAAACTAATAAATTTTAACAGCAATAAGCACAGAGGTGGTTTTTCCCCCCCAAGATTCCCTGTATAAGTACAAGATAACTCTGCAACAAGTTGAGTGAAAAATACTTAGGGATTTTAACTGACCATAGCTCATTATGAGTGAGATATGGCTGTAAATGTAACTGAACAGACGTACCCTCTAAAGCACCTGTGGCCATAATTCTCCTGGATCTACGGTGGCAGACCCCACAGAAAACATCAGTTCCTCTTCTGGATGTATCATGCCAACACACTAAAAATTCTCCTGAGACAGTGACCAGGGTAGTTAAGGGTTGGAAACTACCAGAAAATACATTGGAAGAAACTTATGAAGCTTAGCCCCAAACAAAAAAGTCTGGGGTGGGATGTGGGGAAGCATAGCTCTCTCTTAAGGAAAACATTTTGCCGACCACTTAATGGAGTTCGGGGCGGAAGGAAGCGTGTACAGAATTCAACTGAATATAAAGAAGAACTTCCTTAAACGTTAGAAGGGACTGACTTTGTGAAGTAGTGAGCTCTCATTCCTGACAAAGGCCAAGCCTGTTCAACAGGAATGACCTTGGGGGATTCAAGAATTGGAAAGGAAGTTGAATTAAGTCGACTTTAACTTCTCATCCAGGTCTAACACACTGTGATTCAAGGGCTGGTTTTCAAAGCAACACAGAGTATGGCCTGGTGGCTCCCTGCCCAGGAAGAAGGACATTCTGTTGCACTGTGATATGTTAGGAGGGAGAATTTCCTGCATGTGGTTCACTTACAGTCAGCTGTTACTCTGCCGTTCTGTTTTGGAATATCAGTGTCAAGCTTCCCGTTTTGGAAATGGAGCAGTAGGGAATGAGAAGGGGGGAGAGGTTCTTGTATTCAGCTTTCACTCGATTCCAGGCATTCCTAATCTATTATGTCAATTGAGTTTATAACTAAATTTAAACGTTCCGGTTTCCCTTCCAGGGATGGGGAGGGGCAGTGAAACAGCTGCTAGGATTAGGGTGAGGCTAATAGTTGGAAGAAGCCAAACCACAGTCTATCTGCTTTTAAACTTAACAACAAACAAACAAAAAAAAAAGTGAGCAGAGCGAGAGGGAGTTGCTCCACCCCCAACACCATCGTTGCACAGACGTTTGGATCACTTCCTCAGCCGGTGAGGAGGTGAACACGGGAACAGGTGCGCCTCCCTTTTACCCCACTTCTAAGCAGGGATTATTTTGCTGCGTTCAGGGTGTCCGGTACCAATTAATCAAGGCTAGACAAAGGATATACTAGGAGGGGATGGGGTCGGGGGAGAGAAGCCAGGAGTCATGTAGCATGTACATTAAAGATGACATCATTGAAAGAGATTTGGCCCTCCTCTTCCCGGAGCTGGAAGCTCGCATGTCTGTGCAGGAGCCAGAGTGGGGTTGCTTGGGCGGCGGGGGGGCGGTGAATTGGTGAGAGAAGGCGTGCCGGTGCTGGGGAGAGGTGTGGAGATGCGAAAGGCTGACCTGGAGTCAGCCGGCGAGCAGAGAAATCGCTGGGGCTGAGGTCTTTGCGCCGCTCCGAGCTCCGCCCCTGCGCTCCGCAGCCGCGCTCGGCCCTGAGAGGGGCACGCCTGTTTGGGGGTGGGGAGTATTGCTCCGGCGTGGGGGTGGGTAAGTGGTGGCGGTGGCGGTGGAGAGCCGCCTGCGCATGTCAAGGCTGACGGAGCACACACGGTCGGGGCGCCTGGAGAAGGGCGGCTGGTCACGCGCCACCCAGGGTCCGGGCCCCTGCACGATCTGCAGGCGAGCTCGGGGACGGGGCCCACCCACCCCACCTCTCGATCGCAGGCCACACAGAAGCTTCCGCCTCCTTCCCGGCCCCCCTCCGGCCTTCCCCGGGGAGGCTTGGCGGGTGTGGACTGGACTGAGGTGGAACGAGTTCTGTAGCTCAGACGGCAGCCCCGGTGGTTTCGGGTGTGAGGGCAGGCCCAGCTGGAGAAGGCGATCAGGGCGGACGAAGCCGGCGCTCCCGGGTCTGGGTGGATCCCGGTCGGAGCGTAACTCTTGGTAGGGAGGTGAGAGGTGGATCAACAGGGACCCCCTCCGGCAGCGCAGCCGCCTACAGCCTGCCTGCCCCTCACTTCGGAGCTGAGCTTTCCCCGAGGCGCAAACAGGGGAAGCAGCTGAGCGACTGGAAGTTCCGGGTGGGCGGGGAAGGCTCTGTCCGTGGTGCTGATCCGGATCCCAGCAACGGGCTCCGGGGAGGGCGCGCCAAGCTGCCGATCCACTCCCTCGAATTGGGGCAGTCCGCCAGGTTGGCTTGGAGCTGAAACCCCCGCCCGGCTCCAGAAGCCTGCAGAGCCTCCCCAGTCAACGGCACTTGGCCCTTATTTCAGTCAGAAAGTCTCCTTGGAGCAGTTCGTCCCAGAAGGTTTCCTCGAAAGTCCTGAGAGGGAGCAGTTGTTGACCCAGGGAATCTCTCTGTTTAGCCCGGAAGCCACCCGCTGAAAAAGATGCCTGGCTTCAACAGATTGTTTCCCCTGGCTTCCCTCCTGCTCATTTTGTGGGGTAAGTACCAGCACCCTGCCATGCGAGATGCAGATGACAGTAATAATGCTAACAGGAATAACACTTATTGATGTCGTTGGTGAAAACGAGGAGCCCTGGTTGACTTCCCCCTGTGCATGTCCGCCAGACACGGGATCCAGAGGGGTTCCACGAGAGCTGGGGTTTTGAGATTGGAAAAAGGCCTCCCCACTCCCGTGCTGCTTTATTCCTGAACCTCCCTTGGTGGTTTTTCCACCCTTCCTCCCGTTTCCTGTTAATTCCAAAGTATTTTTTTCCCTTTTCCGTAGCTGAAAGAGCATGCATTTTTATTAAATGCATTCATTATTCATTATATCACATTCATTATTAAAAAATCTCAGTTACAGTTACATTTCATTTCTCAATGAGGTCTTTGAATTAATTTTTATATATTAAAAAAATCTGGATGCGTGCATTTTGAGAATGAAACTAGTTGTTGATCCATCTGTTAAATTTCAATAAGTAAAACAGGCTTCAGCCATTTGCAGCGATATATTAGATAAATAGGCACCTGGGAATTGCATCTTTCTTCTTTTTCATGAACATGTGGAATCAAGGTGCTTTGGTGTTTGGGGGGCTGAGTTTTTTTGCCTTTAAAGATAAATAGGTTCTTGTTTGTCTGCTGTGAAGGAGTGAGGTGACCTTCTCCTTCCAAATAAGGGAGCCCTATACTTGCAACAGTAAGGCTGAGCAGAGTGGTGTTAGAGGTGGGCTTGGAGTGGGGTGTCTGCATGTGTGTAGTGGGAGTTAATGAGTCTACATGATAATGTCTGAATGTGTGATTGAGAGAATGCTTTAGTGTGTTGATATATGCCTCAGGGTCCGAATGTGTATACTAGTGTATGTCAGAGCATGTTAGTATGGGCATCTGCATGGATTGATGAGGATGTAGTTTGTGTGTGTGTGTGTGTGTGTGTGTGTCTGGTTGTTGTGTAGTTATGGGCATTTCAGTCTTGGCAACTTAGATCCTCAGGTCAAATATAGGTGCTCTCCAGTTGATAATTGCTTTACATGATCTTAGCTACATTCCTCCATGTTAAAAATCAATAACCAGTATAATTAGATGTGAGCATGCCCACCTGCCTTACTGAAACTAGGTACAGGATTATGCTCTGTGGTTGGCATGGAACTCATTCTGCTGGTGCAGTGGCAGATATGCTGATGGGAACAGCCTCTTTACCTTAGTATCACTTTATTAAGCCTCCAGGACTAACACTGGCTGCCAGCATTATCTGGATTTTGCATGTGACCAGAAGCAGAGCCAAGCTTCCTGTTGAACAAAATGCCTGATGAGACAGGCTGGGAAGGACAAAGAGGGAGAATAATGCCAGTCCCAAGGGCAGATTCACTG
This sequence comes from Hyperoodon ampullatus, assembly GCF_949752795.1. Taxonomy (NCBI): domain Eukaryota; kingdom Metazoa; phylum Chordata; class Mammalia; order Artiodactyla; family Ziphiidae; genus Hyperoodon; species Hyperoodon ampullatus. Next base: position 91,090,178 of record NC_136920.1, read on the forward strand.
CCACCCATCCCCAGTAGAGTAGACCAGACCTGAAGATGAAGCAGACATAATAGGTTGCCAATGATCTCACCTGCCTTGAAGACTTAAGGCTGTGATTTCCTCAGGGGGAGGCTAAGACTAGGGGGCTTAGGAGAGGTTAGTTGGGCTGTATACGAAAGAGCATGAGTAAAGCAATGAGAGATGAAGTTGTAGAGAAGGTTGGGGTGAGATTCTACAGAGCCTTTCTTCCCAAACCCTAATTTAAGTTTTTAGCATATTTGCCTGAATTCTAGTGGACGGGGAGAGCACTCTATAGGCCAAGGACCTTCTGACTGGGACTTACAAAGCCTGGATTGGAGTCTTAGCTCTGCCACTAGCTTGCTATGTAATCACCTTAGAGTATTTTGTTCCTCATATACGTATATTTGGAAATACATAAGTTTGGAAATTGGGGCAGATGAGGTCTAACGTCCCTTTTAGCTGCACAATTGAATGGTAGGGAAATATTTACAGAATATTGCTAAAATAGGCAGAGTGCCCATCCTCCTCCCCACCCCTCAATTCCCCCACAATAAACATTTGGAAGAAGTGTGCATATTACACCTATCCTTGCCCATCCTCAGCTTCTCTACGTTGGTTCACCAAATTGAGAAGCTGCAGAAGGGAAAGAGAGATAGTTCAGGAAACCTTGCCAGTGAATGTAAGAGAGACGGCCTTGCTTCACAAATGCAAAATCTTTTTATTTGCATGTAATTCCAGCATTGGAAAGCACTTAATTTAGATGTGTTCACCCTTCCCAATATGAATGGAATTTTTTCCACTCTTTTATTTTCTGCGTGAATTGAACAAAATTCCCTTATTTCATTCAATAAAGTATATAATAATAATAATAATAATAATAGAATCTACACTCACTTGCCTTGTGCTTTACAGTTTACAAAGCAATTTTCAATCTATTTCTTCTTTTGGTCCCCATAGCAATCCTATGGTGGTAGTCAGGGAAAGCAGTATTATTTCCAATTTAGAGATGAGAAAATGAGTGCAGGGGAGGGGAAAGGACTTGCTAGAGAACTCTTACCTCTTGATTTCAGTCTTCCAGGGCTTGTTCTAGCTCCTCTTATGGACATACGTGCTGCTATACAGGACTGCCAGGTGGGCGTCTGTCCTCTCATCCCTCTTTGGAGCCACCCTTCCGCTCCTCTCCCACGCCATTGCCTTTCCTAGGGCCTTACTCATTTTTACCTCCTAGTATCTTCTGTTTTTCCTCTCCAGGTCTACCCTCCCAGGTGTCGGTTGTGTTGGGAAATGTTTCCCTCTCTTCCCTCAGTAACCCATTTTACATCCCATTCTTTCAAGGCTCTGCTAAGTGACTGGCTAATCTGATAGACCAAGTCATTTCAGGGTGTTAATATCTACAAATAACATCATTTATTACCCCTTTTTGGAAAGTATTTACATTCTAATCAAAGCCTTTATTTTCTTAGCATTGTAGAGCCAAGTCAAGAGGAGCAATATAGCAATAACCAAAGAAGAAAAAGATTTGGGGTTATTAGAGTAGTTGGTTACATACACATTACTATCCACCTGATAATGGATTGATGCTATTCTTTAGTTAAATATAATCATAATTAATATATTCTTCCTTCTCTGGTTTCCTCATTATTACTATAGACATTGAAGAGGAGACCATGGGTCAAATGATTTGGCCAAGATTATTCCAAGAGTTTATTATTTACAGTCAGCAACGTGGGTTGAATGTCTACCATATGTAAAATCTTTTCTTGGATATCTAGAGGCTTTCTTGGAAAGAGAGGCAATAGTGTACTGGAGACTTACAGGGTGGAGAAATATACTTTACCTTTTGGTGGAAGGAACAGCAAGTCATACTGCAAAAGGAAGGCAAACAAGGATGAGAGGATTCTGTGGCCATTTTGCAATGTTCTATCCAGGACCTCATGAATTAAATTGACCTCATGAGCTGAGTTCTTTCTTAGGACTTCAAACTGGACTTTGGCAAGGAGAAGGCAATCAGTGGGGCTTGCTGTCTGATGATACCTTGGATTACTCAGGGGCAACTCAGAACAAAGAGAGGCTGCCGTGCCCTACTCACCATCCTGACTGCATGTATTCTGCCTTCCCTCCTTTAACTCTAAATGAACGAACCGTGTTTATATTTAAGACCAACTCATCTACTTGTTCACTAGAGGCTATCACCTCTCAGCTATTCAAGGATGTTAGTCCAGCAAACTATACACTTTCAAGCCCCAGCAGCTCTACTGTTACCTTCATCCAAGCAAAGTCATTGAACCACCTCTCAGTCTGATCACTGTACCAGCCTCTTAACTGTTCTCTTTGCTTCCACCCTTATCCTTCCTCACCTCTTCAGTTTATTCCCAACATAGCAGTCAGATCAGGTAATTTTGTATAAATCATGCCATTCTTCCACTCAGCAGCCTCCAATGCTCCCATGTCACTCAAAGCAAAAGCCAAAGATCTAATTGTGGGCTGCAAGAGCAGCCATGATCCAGCTCTGGCTTATTTCTCCTGCCTCATCTCCTTCTACTCTCACTTTGTGCCCTGTACTTTATCGTGCTTTTCGCTTTTGCCAACACACTCCCACCCTAGGGCTCTCGAGTTGCTATCTCCTCTGCACACCTTCCCACAGATATTCATACAGCTGCTCCCTCCTTTCTTTCCTTCAACACCTGCTCGATGTCACCTTCTCAGTGAGTCTCTGATGATTCTACGCACGCTCTAATTCCTCTGTTCTATTTTATTTTTTCTTATAATTGCACTTACTGCAGTGTAATGGTGCTTATTTTCTCTCTCCTTCCACTGGAATGTGGGCTCCACGAGAGCAGGGATGGTTTCTGTTTTGTCCCCTGTTGTGTTCTCAGTGCCTAGGGCAGTACCTGGCGCACATTAAGCACTTGATATACGTTGAATGAGTGAACAAATAAATGAAGGAAAATAACATTAACGAATGTACAAAGCCCATTCGTAGAAATCACCCCATAGAATTTGTATGACAAATCTATTAGATAGGTATTATTTTCAGCATTTTGTTGATGAATAAACTGAGTCTCCGAGAGGTTAAACAGTCTATCAAACTGGGAATTCTCTGGCGGTCCAGTAGTTAGGACTCTGCGCTTTCACTGTAGGGACCTGGGTTCTATCTCTGTTTGGGGAACTAAGATCCTGCAAGCTGCGCAGTGCGGCCAAAAAAAAAAAAAAATGTCTATCAAACCCAAGCCTTCAGTTGCCCAATACCGTCTTTCTTCTGCCTCTATAAGTGTAACTGTACATTCCTTGGTACATTTTCCTATTCTTCTCTGAAGCCATCATCATTGAAGTAACTCACCTTTACCACGTCTCATTAAATATGAATGTGCCCTGAGGCTCCCTGCTACATGGGGTTCTCAATGCACACTCTACACCTCTATCCACTCCCAAACTTTTGCACAGACCATGCTTTTTTTTTTTTTTTTTTTTTTTTTTTTTGGCGGTACGCTGGCCTCTCACTGTTGTGGCCTCTCCCGTTGTGGAGCACAGGCTCTGGACGCGCAGGCTCAGCGGCCATGGCTCACGGGCCCAGCCCCTCCACGGCATGTGGGATCTTCCCGGACCGGGGCACGAACCCACGTCCCCTGCATCGGCAGGTGGACTCTCAACCACTGCGCCACCAGGGAAGCCCTACTTTTTTTTTTTTTTAAACCAGGCCTATACTCAAGCTTTCCAACTCTTCATATTCTGAAAATGTTTCTGATCAGTTTGCTCTAGATATGGACCGTCCCCCGATTAAAGTGATGACCCATATGCAGAAGCAGGAGAGCCTCTTGCAGGCTGCCTGATAAAACCACCCCCCGCTTGTTGAGAGTTTAAAGCCAATAAAATTTATTTTACCTTGATATGTTAAATTTTATCATAGTGCCTCTAGTTTTTAAACTCTATGTCTAAAAATTAAATTTGTTGCTTTCTGAGTCAAATATTTCATTTTTTGACTCATAATTAGTCAGTCAGTCTCATTTTAAGTTCTAAATAAAGCTTTTCTCTGCTTTTAGAAAGAACTGTCTGCCAGTAGAGGAACAGACTGACCATTCACTGTGAACTAGTTTTTAAATTACAATGTGTATTATTTCATTTTTTAGGGTTTCTGTTTTTATTATTAATGAGAAGGTAGCCTCAGAAGGGGTTAGAAGTTCTGATACAAGAATCGTTGGTGATTCATCTCACTTTGGAATCTTCTGTATAACATGCAAACTCTCTTACCAAATAGTTTTTTGCACTTGTTAACAGCACCAGAAAAAAACTTCTTTTAAAAAAAAATTGAGTTAGCTTTACTTTCTTGTGACTTTTGGAGTTGGACAGAATCTATTTCTTTTTCCACAGGCCAGCCTTCAAATATTTGAAGACAGGTGTGTTGGTGTTCAAGTGAAGCAGCCCCGGTCCCCGCTTTGTTCTCACCAGACTTTGCCCCCAGACCCTTCTCCATCTTGCTTTCCTCTGCACATGCACTCGTTGAAAACTTCCTTTCGTACAATGTGACACCCTGAACTGATCATCGTGGTCCAGATTTGCTCTGAACCGCACAGGGGAACTGCTCCTCCTTTGTCCTGCCGTGTACATCTGACAGCACAGCCCACGTTTGCACTTGCTTTCTTGGCAGCCACGTCCCACTTTTGATTCATTCTGAATTTTCAGTCTGATGTACTTACCCTCTTTAATGGGCCATGAGCTTCTAGAGGGCAGGAACTATAAGTCCAGGCCTGTGGGTGGCCTCCAAGGTGCCCCCCAATCTGACTCCCCCTCCTCATTTTTTTTTTACTTTTTTAATTTTGTTTTTATTTTATTTTACTTTTTTATTTTATTTTTTTGCAGTATGCGGGCCTCTCACTGTTGTGGCCTCTCCCGTTGCAGAGCACAGGCTCCGGACGCGCAGGCTCAGCGGCCATGGCTCACGGGCCCAGCCGCTCCGCGGCATGTGGGATCCTCCCGGACCGGGGCACGAACCCGTGTCCCCTGCATCGGCAGGTGTACTCTCAACCACTGCGCCACCAGGGAAGCCTTATTTTTTATTTTTAAAATTATTTTCTCTTTTTCCCCTTCCTCATTTTTAACCGTGTGTCTCTCTCCTCCTTGGGTGAAGCATCATGGCCCCAGCCCCACGGTCAGCTCACCGTTCTCCTCCTTGCTGCTCCGTCCTCCACCATGCATCAGAATTACCTACATCTGCAGTAAAACACAGATATGATTACATCTCTCTAAGGCTTTAAAACATGTGACCCCTCCTATTGTGAAGGGCATACAGAGGTCTTCACAACATGGGTCCGATCTACCTTTCTGGCATTAAGTCTCACCATCCTTCTCTTCCTCTCTTCCCAGCCCAGCCAGGAATAACTGCCTCTCCTCTAGTATGGCACTCACCATGGTCTGGTTTAATGACAGGAGTATGTGTTCCCTGCTAGACTATAAACGTCTTTAGGGCATGAAGCGTGTTTTATTCATCTTTGTATCTCAGTGTCAGGCCTGGCATAGAGTAGATTTCTGTGGGTGTTGGTGGAATGAAGGGGTGAATGGGTGGTTGATGGATGGATGCATGGGTGCCCTGTTTCCCACCTTGGCTCTAAATCCTTGAGGGCAGAGCTGAGGTACGAGCTGTACCGCATCCCTGCTGCTTCCGGGGAGGCTTGCAGTCAGTGCTGGCTCATCCCTGCCCGTTGTGAGAGGGTGTACCTGGGGAGACATGTACATGTGCATGCTGTTTTCCAGTTTGTCTCATGATTCTGCCTTCTCTGTCTCTCCTCCCTCCCTCCTTGTTCTCCACTGCCTCTCCCCTAACACCTCCTGTCCCTCCCCTGGCGTCCGGGCTCTCCCCAGCTGGCGTCTGCTTCCCTGTGTGTGTGGAAGTGCCCTCGGAGACGGAGGCGGTTCAGGGCAATCCCATGAAGCTGCGCTGCATCTCCTGCATGAAGAGGGAGGACGTTGAGGCCACCACGGTGGTGGAATGGTTCTACAGGCCCGAGGGCGGTAAAGATTTCCTTGTATGTCTGACTGCTGACTCTGCCCTTTGTTTCGCTGGCCTCTGCCATTGTGTGCCTGGCTCCCGACAGCCTGGGGAATGACGAGCTGACAAACACTGGCTCTTTCTCTCCAAAGCACTGACAGCTCCTCTGCAGATAACTGACAGCCTTAGTTTAGCCCAGCCTCTGGGAAAGGGAGGGCTCCAGGCCAGCTCTGGGCACTCCCGGTTACAGGCAGGGTAAGGAGGAAAGAGGCTTAAATAGTATTTAGAGCCTACTGTGTGCCAGTCACCCCACTAGGCACTGTGCAGGTGTTTTCATCGAATCTCTGCACCATCCTGCTGGATGGATTAAATTCATAGAAACATTGAAATAACTCCAAGGGTCATTAAATGAGATAGCATAGGTTACCTCATTTAAGTCTCACAATCTCAGTGAAATAAGAATGTCAGGCATGACCAAGACTGATGTGCAACTGGTACACACACATCAGTGGGTAAAATGTTTAAATAGTCCTATAGTGGTTACCTGTGCCAAATCTGCCAAGTGGCTTCATCACCATCCTTCCCACTAGGAACCTCCAGACCTCCCATGGCCAGTGTCAGTTCTGATTGGTTGGTGCCAGTGCCAAAATGGTTGTTATATACTTTGAACACCAACTTGGGGATGACCATTATTCACATTGTCACTGTCTTTGGAGCCAGGCTGCCTGGGATTGATTCTTGACTCCACAACTTATTTTAACTCTGTGTCCTTGGACAAATTGCTTAACCTCTGTCTCTGTGCCTCAGTTTCCTCATCTCTAAAATGGGGATATAAGCCATAGCTACCTCACAGAGCTGTTACCAGGACTCATGTGCTCTAATTTTTAATGCGTTGAGAATAGTTCTGGAATACAAGAAGTACCGTATAAGTGTTTGATAGAGAATACACACACACACACAAATGGGGCAACTAAGGATCAAAGAAATTAAGTTAGTAAGACAGCTTAGATTTGAACCAGGTCGTCTGACAGCAGATACAGAGCCCTTTTTACTGCACTGCCTCATCTTCCTGGGGGCAAGTCTTAAGGGAGACACAACATTAGGATGAAATTGAGTTTTGCTTGCTCTTCTGTCTAGCTCTCCTAAAGCTGGACTCATTTCTCACTCTAGGCTGGATGTGTCATTCTGATGTGGCTTTGCTGCACTCAGGTGCCAGGTCTGGGACAGCAGGCTTCCTAGTGCCTGGCTCAGGGCTGACTGCAACCGAGGCTAGTGCGTAGGTTACAGGAGCCTGGGCGTCTTGACCAGATGCAAGGGTCCCCACGAGCCTCAGGTCTGGTCATATGCCAGCCACCTGCTTTGCTTCCAGGCCTGCCCAAAGTGAGAAGAAGGTGGCTCAGATGGAAGAAAAGAAACTTAGAAAATTGTGCTGGAAATACAGGACAACACTAGTAGAAATTTTTGTGACAATGAACATGTTCCATATTCGTGCTGTCCAATTCAGTAGCCACCAGCCACAGGTGGCATTGAACACTTGAACTGTGGCTAGTGCAACTGAGAAACTGAATTTTACATTTTATTTCATTCCTAGTAAGTTAAATTTTAACGTAAGTAGCCACACATGGCAAGCAGAAACTAGATGGACTGCACAGCTGTAGAAGGAAACAAAAAAAAAGGTATGTCAGAAGGTGGAAGTGTTGGAGAAGAGAAATGTAGAGACCACATTTCAGATCTAATTTCACCCAGACTGGAAGAGCTGATGTGTGCACATTGGCTGGCAGCTCTCTGCTCATGTGGGCCACTTAAGCAGCCCGGGTCCCCCTCCTGTGGCCTGGCCCCGACTGCTCACATCCCCTCCAAGGGGACCAGCTCCGAGAGACACTTTCGGAGGCCAGGGCTCTCAGACGTCTTCATGACGAATGAAGCTGCCTCCCTGCCTTAGTCTCTCCCCGGCTGCCCCCATGACACACCTTTCCCTCTTGTTCTCTCTGCCTCCTTCCAATCCTTCCTTTCTCTCAGTTTCCCGCTCCTGATTCCTGTACACGTCACTCACCTTCCTCTGTCCTCTTTCTTTCCAGCCCTTTTTCCCTGCCCACCTCTTCCTGCCGCGTCCATGTGCCCTGACACCTGGGTGCCTCTGCCCGTCTTTCCCTGTCTTTGCTCTCTTCCCTGCCCTCCTCTGAGACACCCATCCCACTCCCACATTTGGGAGCTCCTGGTAACACTGTCCCCGTGCCCACATCTGAGCACCATTCTGGTCCTTTTCTCCACCCTGTCCCCACCTCTACCCTGTCTTCTCTCCTACACCCTCTGCTTCTCTACCTGCAGATCTATGAGTATCGGAACGGCCACCAGGAGGTGGAGAGCCCCTTCCAGGGACGCCTGCAGTGGAACGGGAGCAAAGACTTGCAGGACGTGTCCATCACTGTGCTCAACGTCACCCTGAATGACTCTGGCCTCTACACCTGCAACGTGTCCCGGGAGTTTGAGTTTGAGGCACATCGCCCCTTCGTGAAGACCACCCGGCTCATCCCCCTCCGTGTCACCGAGGAGGGTAAGGCTAGGGCACAGGCTCCCTTGGGTGCCCTGCTCTCGGGGGAGGGAGGACAGCGGGTTTCCACATAAATGAGCCCCTTGCAGAATGCAAAACCCCATGTATCTGGAGTGGTGATATCTAAAAATGTCACCACTGGCTTGTCTTCCTGGGGTGGCCAGCTTTCTGCAAGCTGCCCGAGAGCTGGCCTCTCTGTGTCTTTCCTCAAAGCAGAAAGGCTTGGAGATGATAGTGCAGTAATCTTGACCCAGTCCCTGGACTCTCACCCTTAGAGAAAGAGGACAGCCTCCCTGAAACCTAAAACTGCCAAGACAGTTACACCTACTCTGGCCTGCGCTGAATCTCGGACTCAATGGGCTCAGAGAAATCTCCTGAGGTTCTCTAGAGGTCATCTCCCCTCTTGTCTGTGACTCATACAAACCTCTAAGCTAGCGGTGCTCAAACTTCAGCCAGCCTCAGATTCCCCTGCAGGACTTCTTAAACCCAGGCTTTCTGATTCCGTAGGTGGAGCATGACTAACAAATTGTCAGGAGATGCTGTTGCTGCCGGGGACTGCACTTTGAGAACAACTGCTGTAAACCAAAGCCTGACAGTCTTTGTCTTCTGTCTCCCTCCACAGTAATCATACAAGCAAGCCCCTCCCCTCCGTGGCGTCTCTCATCACATAACCTCACTTTCAGCTACGAGAAGGGGAAACGTGGTTTGCTCTCCAATCTTTAAATTTCCCCCATTTCCCACAGCTGGTTCCTTGTAGGCTGGGAAGTTCTTTCATCAACCTAACTCATAAGTTTCTGTTGCGATCGAATCCAGAGTCTTGAGGGTGAACTTAGGACTGTTCTTGTTCTGCTTTCAATGGACTCATTGTTCAGAGCACTGTGGCTCCTCACCCCTTGCAAATGTTCCTTCATGTGGCAGAAGAGCGATACATGCATCTCCCTTTGTGTTTTCTCACCCAGGCTAAATGATGACTCCATTTTACTTAGCTCTTCCTAGACAATCTATTTCCAGCACGTTCTCAGCATCCTGGCCGCCCCAAGATGCAGGTCAGTGAACAGGCAAAAGGTGTGGGGCAGGAAAGAAAGGAGAGGTCAGATTAAAGCCAGGCTCTTCCTAGAAAAGGATGCCAGGAATCCCGACTTTCAGACCACAAGTGTATTTATTTTATTATCGTGTTGTGGTGATAAAATTCATTAAGCAAACAGAGTGAGCAGAGTGAGCGATGTCATGATTCAGACAAGACTCAAACGGAAGGTAGGTCAATCCAGATGGTGCACAGGGACTCTCAGGCCACTTGGCTCAGACCTGATGAGCCTCTTCCCCTCTTTGAGCCCGTCTCCTCTTGTGTGAGTCGAAGGGGTTGGACTGGGAGCTCTCTAAGGTATTCTTCTGTTCAGAAGTACCATTATCCTCTTCTGTTTATACACCTGTGCCCCCAGGGGGAAGGGAGCCTGGCGCCCTCTGCTGTTCACCCTCGGGACTGTCGGCTGGTGACAGCCGGGCCCTAGGAAGCTGCCTCTGTCTCCACCTTGTGCTCTCAAAGGCTTTTGCCTCCAGAGACCTTTGCGCAGCCAGTGGAAAGGGTGGCAAAGCGGAGCCAGTCCGCCTGCCTGCCGGGCACCAGAGCCAGACTTGGGTAAGAATAGAGGGAAAACAAGTTTGTCATCAGAGCCACAGAGCCCCTCGGGACGTTAGGGCTGGAAGGAAGCTTGGCTCTCTTTCAGTCCAGGGGTCTGAACAAAGAGCTGGCATCGGAATCACCCAGGGGGCTTTCCTTCAGTGCAGACGGCTCCATACCACTGCTGCGGTGTGAGTGCAGCATGAAGCACATTAGCGCCAGAAGCAGGACTGCGGTCCAGATATTTGCCTCTATTACCTGTGTTTCCACTGCATCTCTTCCCTCCACCACCGCCCACTCCCTGCCACTTTTTCTTTTTCTCTCCCCCCTGCCCCGTGACCCCTTCGGCAGCCCTCTGCATCCCCACCCCCAGATAGTCACAGCTCTCATACTGCTGCACGCTCCACCATGGCACATTCCCCACGTCTGCTCCATCCCTGTGGTCCCAGAGAATCTCCCTGCTTCTCTTTGCTCAAGCTGGACTGATCCTGGCGTAGGCTCTCACCTCCTGGCTCTAAGACAGAAATCTGAGTTCTCTTCACCTAGAGGTAAATAAAGCTACTGAGGACAGCTTCCCGTGGTACTACTGCTGGCTACTGCATTTAAAAAGAAACAGGGGGGCTTCCCTGGTGGCGCAGTGGTTGAGAGTCCGCCTGCCGATGCAGGGGACACAGGTTCGTGCCCCCGTCCAGGAAGATCCCACATGCCGCGGAGTGGCTGGGCCCGTGAGCCATGGCTGCTGAGCCTGCGCATCCGGAGCCCGTGCTCCGCAACGGGAGAGGCCACACCAGTCAGAGGCCTGCGTACCACAAAAAAAAAAAAAAAGAAAAGAAATAGGGTGCTTGAAGTTGAGCACATCGCAAACCAGGCCATTGTCAGCCCGTGAAAAGACATTTGATGTGTCTGGCATTCTCCTGTGCCTCAAGCTGTATCTGTGACCTCCAGCTCCAGTTAGGAAACCTGGGTGATCCTGGAGCCCTTGGACTGCTTCTCTGAGGTGAAGGTCATGGCTGTGCCTATATTGTGCTTTTAATGAGCAAGGCCTTGGGGATGACTTATGCCCTATGAATAATCATGAATCTAATTTGCTGCTGAGAGCTAGCAAAGGGAGATGTGGCTGCAGCCTTCCTTGCCACTAGGAAGGAATATATGTCGGGACATTTGCCATGTATTATGTTTCATTTATTTATTTTTTTTAAATGAAAAAAAAATTTTTTTTTTTTTTTGGCCATACCACACGGCCTGTGTGATCTTAGTTCCCCAACCTGGGATTGAACCTGGGCCACGGCTGTGGAAGTGCCGAGTCCTAACCACTGGACCACCAGGGAATTCCCTATCATGTTTTATTTGTCATTTTTGTTGGTTAGGAAACAAGGAAGATCAGTATTTATTTATATGCATTCATTCCACAAATACTTATTGAATACTTCAAGTATTCTAGGATTAGGCAACAGGCTGATAATTCAGAAATAAATATGTTCTTAGTAAGCACACAGTAGAGAAGAGAGATAAATACATCACAGTACAATCTGGGAAGTGTTATAATAGATGGATGGAAAAGTTCCTGGAGAAGAACGTGAATAATAACTGCACGAGAAGTTGAGGAAGGCTTCACAGAGGAGGTAACTTCAGTGGAGTCTAGAAAAATGGTTGGGAGATTGAAAAGCAGGAGGCGATGTTGGGACAGAGGTAGCACTGGGGTGTGAGATACAATCTAGGAAGAGGGAAGAGAAAGAAGAAACATCCACAGATTCCAAAAGACCACAGTGAGTAGAGTAGAGAGGTTTTGCTGGCCAACCGAATGGAAATGAGGTGAGGAAGGCTGCACAGCAAGTGGCCTCCTGTGCCCTGTTAAGAGAGTCAGGTCTCTATGCTGAGGGTGGTGTAGAATACTGGAAGGTTTTCATCTGTGTTCCAGAAGTAGAACTCTGAGGACAGCCTGGTTAATATGTGGAATTCTCCAACCCTCATTTCTGTTTGGGTTTGGAATGACCTGGAGGGAAGATGAGCTGGGAACGTCCTTGCTTCTCATCCAGACGTGCAGAAAATATGCTCAGGTCACTGGGTGGGCTGACAGCACTGTCCACGTGGCCCTGTCCATGTTTTCTGACGCCCTCTTCCTGGGGATACCACACTCCACCACCCTAAGCTCAGAGGACAGAGTCGGCTGAACTAAGACATGTGCCTCACATCTGTGCAGACTTTTACATCTCACAAGGTATCCTTAAATACATTAGGTAATGTATGGTATGAATTATTATCCTCGCTTTACAAATTAAGAAACTGAGTCTCAGGTCAGGGAAATGACTGTTCACACACCAGGAAGTGGGAAGCCTGGGACCCAGCTGCATGTATCTCACACAGCTCCAGGATTCCTTCCAGTGCTCTATGACTTCTTCCTCCACCCATCATTCTCCCTCATGCCTCCCTCCAGAGCATCTGAAGAAAGTCAGTGAGAAAGCTGACAGGCAGGAGAATTAGGGGATATTAAATCTCATTGGTACCCTCTGCGTTCCTTTAGACCCAGTGCTTATTTAAGACATACCTAAAAATAGGCCTCGTGTATCTCAGACCTCAGTGACAGCTCTGGGTTTGTTGGACGTGCATATTGTGAGCCTCACTCTCCCCCTTGCAGCTGGAGAGGACTTCACCTCTGTGGTCTCAGAAATCATGATGTACATCCTCCTGGTCTTCCTCACTCTGTGGCTGCTCATCGAGATGATATATTGCTACAGGAAGGTCTCAAAGGCCGAAGAGGCAGCCCAAGAAAATGCGTAAGTCCAAAGATGCCAAAATAATGATAGCTCACACCTTCCGAGCGCTTGCTCTCATAAGTGAGGTGGTGAGCAATTTACACAGTCCTCCACTTTCCTCACAACAACGTTTGAGGTAGGCAGCATGAATATACGCATTTTACAGATGCGAAAGCTGAGCCTGGGAAAGTTTGCCCAAGACCATTATAAGAGGCAAAGCAAGGTTTGACTTCGTGCCTGCTAACTCGTGCCCTGCACTCTTAACCACTATGTAAAGCCCATCAGCTGCCACCACAATCCCATGACATTAGCATTATTATGACCGTTTTATAGATGTTGAAGCGGTTCATAGAGCTTACGTGGCTTGCTGGGGCCACACAGATAATGAGAGGAGAGGTTGGGATTTGAACCGAAGCCTGTCTGGTGTCCTTGCTGTTCCCGACACATTCAGCTGTTTGCTGTAAACCACAGAGCTCATCAGGCCACCTGGGCTCTGCCGTCTACTAGCTAAGGAGCTCCAAACATGTTCTTCCCCCGGAGCTTGGCCGTGATTGAAAACCCAGAGAGGGGCTCTTCTGCTCCAACGTCCAGACTGTACCTTGGACATTTTCGCCAAGGCCCTAGTCACTCGAGCACAGGTAACAGATGATGGGGTCTGAGAGTCTAAGGGGCCATGTTGGCTTGTTATTTGGGGAGAGGAAAGATAGAAAATAACCCTCGCAGATTTACACAGTGGAGGCGATAAGCTAAAAACCCTAGGCTATTATCACCTAGAAATGCTTGATAAAGTATCATTTTTCATGATCTCTATGATCTCAGGAAAGTAAAAAACTGTAACTGACCAGATAGAAGGAAAGAAAGGATATGCTGGGGAAGTTGTCTTTCCTGGTGACCTGGGTGATCAGATTTCAGTGCTTGAGCATAGGAAGTGGCCACACTTGGACAGGAAGTGCCCACACTTGGACAGGAAGTACCCACAGCTGGCCTTGCACAAGAAACAGAGTTGGAACTGAGGTCACCAGCAGAACAAGGATCCTCAGAGGGCTACAGCTCATGCAAAAGATAGATCAGTAAATAATCATCAGTCCACCAGCCCAGAGAAAAGCCAAGGAAACATATCTACTTGGCCTGACTCCAAGTAGAAACATAAAAGATTCTTGAGAACTGGTAACCACAAGCCTGCTCTCACAATGTTTGGGATTTAAATTTATGCTACCCACATGATCCAGGAACCTCTAAGCTGAAAAAGTCAATAAAAAAAAATTAGTCCCCAGACAGTGATAACCATGTAGAAGCAAATGAAAAACTATTCTGAAGAGACCCACTTTTAGCTGAGGCTTAACAGTGCTCCCCAGATAAAGCATTGCTGAATCTGATTTCCACAGTCTCATCCAAAACTAAAAGACACAGCAGGAAATAATCCATCATGAGCAAGAGAAGTAACAAATGGCAGGATGAAATCCCAGGAGCTTCAGACACAAGAAGGACCTGGTAAAATATAGAAAATAAATTTGCTTAAAAGAGTTAAAACAAGAGGAGGAAACAAAACTTAAGAATACAATAAGTTATTAAGAAAAAAGAACAGGCAGATTTGAACAGGAATAAAGAAAAACCTGGAAATGAAAAATACAGTCAGTAATATTCAAATCTCAGTGGATGGGTTCCCCAGAGATTAGATACTGGTAACCAGAAGATAAACATAAGGAAGTTTCACAGAATGAAGCACAGAGATATAAAAAGATGGAATATCACAAAGAAATAGGAAGACAAAAATTGAGAAGATCGATTAGAATAGAAGAGAGAAAATGGAGGAGAGACAATATTCAGAGATACAGTGGCTAAGGAAAGGTATGACTCTTCAGATTCAGGTAGCACAATATGTCCTGAGCAAGATAAATACATATAAATCTAAACCTAAACACCAACCATCTTTAAACTGATTACTGGCAGCAACTAATATAACCTACAGCAAATATCATCTATGTTGCAACTTTAGAAGAACGCCTATAATATTAGAAACATGTCAAGGATACCTGCTTCTATTCTATACTGGAGATCCTAGGTGGTGCACTAAGTAAATACAAAAAAAAAAAAAAAAAAAAAAGAGAAAAAAAGAGTAAGAATTGTAAAGAAAGAAACTAAATTATCATTCACAGCCAATATGATTACCTATATAGAAAATCCAAGGGAATCTATAGACAAACTATTAGAACTAGTAAGAACATTTCATAAGATTGTTGATACAAATCAAAATATTTATAAATATAAATATAAAAGCACCTATATTCCAGCCACAAAAATTTAGAGAAACATCTCAATATTTAAAACATTTTTAAAAATTCAATTACAATAGCAACAAATACTCTCCAGTACCTGGGAATAAATCTGATAAAAACGTGTAAGATATTTAAGGAGAAAATTACAAAATTTTACTGAAAGATTTGAGTTAAATAAATGAAGACTAAAACCTCACTGTTACAAACATAGCAGTTCTCTTCCAAATTAATCTGCAAATTCAGTAAAATTCCCATCAAAATACCCAATGGATTGTTCAAGGAACTTGATAAGCAGATCTTAAAAGTCATACAGAAGCCCAGAGGCTAAAACTAGTCTAAGCCAGAGGATGGTCAGATAGTAAATATTTTAGGCTTTTCAGGCTACAGAGGGTCTCTGTCCCCTATTGTTCTTTAGTTTTGTTTGTGTGCAACCCTTTAAACAAGTAACAGCCTTTATTAGCTCATGGGCCATAGTTTGCCTATTTCAAAGAACAATAAGTTTGGGGGAGGTGGCTGGTAGGAGTTTTCCTGTCAGATATAAAGATGTCTTATACAGCTATTAGAGTAAAGATTTTATGATATGGGACTTCCCTGGTGGTGCAGTGGTTAAGAATCCGCCTGCCAATGCAGGGGACATGGATTCGAGCCCTGGTCCTGGAAGATCCCACCTGCCACAGTGCAACTAAGCCCGTGTGCCACAACTACTGAGCCTGTGCTCTAGAGCCCACGAACCACAACTACTGAGCCCGCATGCCACAACTACTGAAGCCCACGCGCCTAGAGCCCATGCTCCACCAACAAGAGAAGCCACCACAATGAGAAGCCCGTGCACTGCAACGAAGAGTAGCCCCCGCTCGCTGCAACTAGAGAAAGCCCATGCACAGCAACGGAGACCCGACACAGCCAAAAATAAAATAAATAAATTTTAAAAGAAAAAAGAAAGATATTTTCAAGACATGGAATAATCAAAGAAAAAGACAAATGTCTCAGAAGAAAAACTGGTAAAGCAAATGAAGTCATATTGCAGAAGTACAAACCCAAATTGCTTATAAACTTATGAAAAGATGCTCAACTTCACCAGTAATCAGGGAAAGGAAAATTAAAAGATCTATAAAATGTAATTTCCCATCCAACAGTTTGGCTGATTTAATCTAACAGTACTAAGTCCTGAGAACAATGTGGATAAGTGAGAAGACTCATACGTTGCTGGTGGAAGGAAAAAACAAATGTATTTATTATTCTAGTCTGCTGAAAGGGCCATTCTCATTTTCTCTTGGGTAACATGGTGAGAAGGAAATGCAGAGGTGTTCTAGAGACATCCTTGTTCCTGTAGCCCTTGCTCCTTCCCTTTTCCTGTGTTAGCACCTCTGGGTATAAATGCACTGATTTTCTTCCCCGCGTCTCCCCTCCAACAGGTCTGACTACCTGGCTATCCCATCGGAGAACAAAGAGAACTCTGCAGTACCAGTGGAGGAATAGAAGGGGGCAACCGGAGGTGATGTACAGGGAAGGGAGGGGCAGGTAGATAAGGAGGCAGGTTGTACAAGTGACCTTGACACCCACAAACCAAAATGACTTTAGATTTGGTCCCTTTGATTTCTACCCTACCCAGAGTCCCCACCCTCAGGGTATTTCTTTAAGTTGATGCCCAAGTAGTAATAAAGCTCTGTGCGAGGTTCAAGTCCTTCAGAAGGTGAGTTGCTTCAGCCTGAGTGTTGGGGCAACTTGAACTCCTTACCCACAGTGACAAAAAATAATTCCCCATTCTCCCTCCTATGTAAGGATCGTGGATGAGGTCAGAGAGCCTTTGGCTGGGCTGGACTGGGCTGGCAATTCTCAGTGAGCTGTTTTATCACTGGTAGGTGGCCTGAACACTGAAGCACTGGCTACCCCATGTTCAGTGATGTCAACAGCGTCAGGAGGGTGCCCCAGGGGCCACATCACTTCTCTTCACGCGTCCATCCTTCAGTTCATCCATCATACATCCACTCACCTCTGAACTGTCACCTCTGACTTGTTAACTCCATCAGACCTCCACACACAAGACTTTGCCAGAACCAAGGAGCCAACATTTCTACACGACTCAACCTCAGCCTGCCCTTGCTTTCAAGCAAGCAGCTCCCATGCCAACCGGACCCCTCCCCTGTGCTCCACTCAGCTTTGAACACGTGCTGGAGCCCGCTCACTCTCCATTGCCGCAAGTGAATGGAGGGCTTAACGGAAGGAAGCTGGAGTGATTAGTCTGGGTTAAAGCAAAAGAGTGTCATGAAGTGGGATTCCTTGAAGTCAGTTTTTCTAAGTTCCTGGCCCACTTGGCTGGAGCATCAGAGCAAAGCATGCCTTTCTAGGCCCTCCAGTGATAGAAAGTTCATTAAGCATGGACTAAAATGTTCTCTGGACTATGGTGCTCCAGGGCTAGATCCCAAGAGGTCTCAAAGGCCTGGGTTAGTGTCAGTCCTTCAAGAAGCTGAGGGCAGGGGACTTAGGAAGTCATACAACATGTTCATGATCCTCCTGGCGCAACGTGTGTGTGCCTTGCCAGGTGAGCACACCACCGGAGATGGCTGGGTGGCATTGTTTTCCTGTGGGCACTGGGACTGCAATTCCCAAGTCCTTCCTCTCAAAATTTCTGTGGGTCAGTATGATTACTCATACAGGAGGCAACGGAGACTCAAGACAGGACTCCACTGATAAGAGACTTCAAAGGATAAACTGGAGCAGATAGAAGCCTAAGGCACGGTCCAGTTTACACTTCCCGAGATGGGATAATTTTGTTCTTGAAAAGACTTCGAAATTGAGTTTGGCCACGGCACAGAACTCGGTGGATTGCCTGGCTAAGGTTAGCTCTGATTCAGGCAATTAGAAATTGGCCAAAAAGGCAGAGAGAAGGATGTGAGGTAGATTTGAAGAATTTCTTTAGTGAAAAGGTTTGTGAATCTGAGACGTCTTCCAGAAGGGGAACGCATCCGGGAATGGCATTTAACTGACACATGTTTTTAGCCTGAGATAGATGATGGCAAATGAGTGGCATGATAGAAGAGGGACAGGCTAGGTGGCTTCCAAATATTTCACCTGTGAATTCATAATGTCCAGGTTTTTTTTTTTTTTTCCCTAGATGATAGGAGAGCAGATGAACACTGGAAACATTTTAGTCAACATCTCATGTTTCACTTTGAGTAACCGGTGTAAGTGTGATGTCCTTCCGCACCTTGTGATGAGAGGGGCGAGGATGCTTTATGGGATGTGAGAAGATGAAAGTGACTGGGATTCGATGAACAAGATGTCCCTCAGATCCAGGGGGATCTATGGGGAAAGATCCCACTCTCTTGGCTTTGGGCCTCACCTGACAAACTCAGTTCATCTCTGCCATCCCTGGGAAAGCACTTGAATTAGTCCTTGTTCACATATTCGAGAGTCTGATTTTATCGAAGAAAATACTTTCAATAAATTCAAGGCGTTTCTCACTGGTCATTTCCCACACAGTCTCTCTGAAATAGGGGACAGAGTATAGATTTTCCTTACTTTCCTGTGAGGAAAACAGGCCTGGATTACTGTGAGCTTTTCCCAGTCACATGGATGGTGGATGACAAGCCGGCCGCAGAAACTACTTTCTACCACTCCACTTCCCTCTTGCTTCAGTAGACCACGCATCTAACTTGTGATCTAGAAGGCACGTTTGCTTTTTCTCCCTTTTTAAAAGCCCAACTCAGATATTTCCTGAGTGATTTTTAATGAAGCTGAATGGTACCTCTTTTTCTTATCCTTTACAAGTAATCTTCTTTAGTCTTTTCCTCCTCCTAACTTCTCAACTCTTCTCATCTTTAATGCTTTCTTTATTAAGCTATATGATTTACCAAGCATTTTAATTATCTTATTTCTTCTCCACAACTAGCTGTGAGGTGGATATTGCTAATATGTTAACAAATGAAGAAACATGCTGTCTGAGGCTAAGAAGCTTTACCAAATCGTAAGTTCATATAGCTGGTAAACAGAGAGCTGGAATTCAGGTCTTCTGAGCCCTAGCCCAGCTCTCTTTCCACTGAGACCATAGCTGCTTCCTTTCCTCTCTTTTTTATTTTTTTTACTTCCATCTAATCTTTGCCTCTCTTGCTTGTCCTGAGATGTTAAACATCTTCGCTCACCCCTAATCCCACTCGACTGCTCCTGTACCACTTTGCTTCTTGGTCCATGCTAAAAATGGAGTCTTACTCTCATGTTCGTTTTCCCTCTCTCTTTGGTTTGTACCTCATTATTTCTCCTGAATTGCAATTAAACTCCTTCCTGGGAGACTTGATGACTATAAATCCACAAGGTACTGTGATCACCAGCCTACTTCAGATCCTCACTCATTCCCTTTTCCTCCGCATATTCCTACAAAGGACCCAGATAAATGTGCACTGCTCTGGAAGCTTTATCTGGCATGCTGTTCTTACTAAAGGGCTTAGATATGTTCTCAAGGGCTATCATCACTCTAGGAACCCCACCCGTTGTCTTGGTGCTGGATATTTCCCCCGACTGATGCTTAATAATACAATTCACTCAAGGCCAGCTCGGCTGGGTCTGGTTTTCCCTCCCCTGGGGCTTAACAGCCATGACCTTCATTGCTCAACTCTGCTGGCCCTGTGAGCACCTTGCCCTACTGACCTTTGCCATCAGCTCAGCCTTGCATCGCAGCCCCAACTCTTGTGTGGAAATACCTTGACGGTCAGCACCTGTCCCAACACCAGCCTTTATTTCCAGTCCATCTAAAAGCCCTGTCCTTTAGAGTCACCACCCCCAAACACCCACACACCCGGATTTCTGACTCTCTGAGTTTCTGGTTTCTCCTTAGATGTCAAACTAGAAATGTTAGTAGGAAAGGAATTTTTCAGAGCAGGAATATGCTGGAAATATGTATAGAGCTATGAATGGTTAAGAGAAGAGATAGTAGCTCCTTTCCCCCCCCCCAAAAAAAAAACTACGGGATCAAAAAGGAAAATATACCCATCTCAGAATCTGTGAACCCACCTGACATAAATCAGAGAGAAAAGGCCGTGTAACTGCATCTTGGCAGGAAGAAGCAGCGAGGAGCTAGACCCATTTCAGAATAGATCTTGGCTCCCCTTCGCGAGCGGAAATGGAAAAATAAAACAAAAAACACCTTCCTCTCCCATCTTTTTGTAAATGAAAAGCCCTCAGCCCAGCGAGTCCTCCTAGTCACGGCAAATTTATCTGTGTAGTACTTGGTGCGTCATTACTGCGATCATCCATTCATTCTGCATTTCAGCACCCTCTCTGCGTCAGGCACCAGTCTAGACCCTGAGTGTGCCCTGCACTCTTAGGTTTTAAAAATGTCATCGTCTAGGGCCTCCCTGGTGGCGCAGTGGTTGAGAGTCCGCCTGCCGATGCAGGGGATACGGGTTCGTGCCCCGGTCCGGGAGGATCCCATATGCCGCGGAGCGGCTGGGCCCGTGAGCCATGGCCGCTGAGCCTGCGCGTCCGGAGCCTGTGCTCCACAACGGGGGAGGCCACAACAGTGAGAGGCCCGCGTACCGAAAAAAAAAAAAAAAAAAAATGTCATCATCCAAGCCTTTCCTAGTCTCTAAAACTCTACCGTGGCAGATGACTCAGGTTTGGCGCCCCTCCCCTTACTTGAGGCTGTAGTAGGACCCAGTAGATGCACACTTGAAGTGAGTCTGAGCTGTAGCTCAGACTCAACCCCTATCATAGGCCAGCTAAGCCTCAAAGCTGGTATTACTCTTTTTTGGGCAGAGTGACAGGGAGGGAGGCACTGAGGGACGAGCACCTGTAGGTTTGTGAGGCACCAAACACAATCAGCAAACTCGTACAGCCATGGAACTTGTCACCATGTTGTCACCTTCACGTGGCTTTTTCTTGATTTTCCACAGCCAATCTTTTTCTGAACTTTAGAAATGTTGTTCCTGACCACTCAAGCTCTCAACAACCTAATGCCTGTATGTGGTGTTTTTCAGTAAACTCCCTGTTCATGTCAATAAAGTGTCTCTAAACACTGCTTGCTCTGGTTTTGCTCCACTGTGTGTGTCTGCTACACATACTATGGCTTCTACCTACCTCCCCAGCCCACATCCATTCCTGAACTCACAATCACTGGATATACGCCCAGAGAATGAAAAATACATTTAATAGTCTAGAAGTAAACATACTGTCTCCCTTCTTTCCTTCCCTACCCAAATACAAAGGAATCCAAGAGCCAGCGTGTTCTCACCTGAATGACATCAAACAAGTTGGTGAGGGGCTCCCAGCAAGGAAGACCTAGTGAAGGGAGGGGCCCCACTCCCTTACCAGGTTGGCTCACATTAATAAAGCAACGCTGTCCCCCAATGTGTGTCTTCCTAGAAGTGCCAAGGCCCCAAAAGGGAAAAGTTACACAAGAAATTGTCACTGGGATTCAGTCTACCATACACTCCTAGAAGAACAATACTACTGATTAATAATGATTAATAATGACATAAAATCATTAACAATGATTAATAATGATATAAAATTATCTTCATATACTAGCCACTATACTAAAAAAACACAGACACACACACATATACACACATATATTTTATGTTATCTCTAAAATAAACTGAGGCTGGCAGTAATGGTCGGGGCCCAAGGACACAGCTGGTAAACAGTGATGCTGCAATCTGGACTCAGACCTGATTCCTAAACTTCTTATCCATTCCACTTCATCAGGCTGCCGCCCTCCCCTGGGAAGGAGGTCCTAGATGGCTGGCTGTGCATGTGTGTCTGTGTGTGCCTGTGAACACATGCCTTCAGGGCTTGCTGTGATCACACCTGGGAAGACCAAAAACATCTGGGACGATGAGGACTAACGAATCAAGCAATGAACACACACACCGTTTATTATATGTAGTTCAATACTTTTTTTTCTTTTAATTCATACTGTACTTCCATGGCTCTAGCTACTTTACATTAAGATTTGACTGGGAAGCCTTGTTTGTCTCTAGGTACTAGCAGTTAAGTTTTTAGACCTTGCGCACAGCGCCAGGCAAAGTACAGTTATAGCTCCAAATACAGATGGCCAGACAACTCAACTGCAATCAACCTGTGTTCTTTCCCATATATGGCCCAGGGCAGGGGTTGGGGATGCTCCCTCTGCCTCACCCCACCCCCACCCCCATGTCAGGATTCTCCAGGGGCCACAATGGCCTCGGACCCATCCCTCCCCACCTTGGAGTCTAGGTTGAGTCGGGGGGAAAGCACCATGGGTTTGGGAAGATGATCTGGTCCATGCAGAGAGTGGTCTGGCCCTAGAGTGCAGGAGAGAGAAATGTGGGGAGCCACACACTGTTGTTGGCAGAAATGCTTGCTTTTACTATGCCATCTCAGTGCGTGGCACCCAAGCCCAGGGCCAACTCCCCAGACAAAACCAGCTGTCTTGCCTGGAGCAGAGGCCACCATTTTTTGCTTCTGCAGCGTCTCATCATGTTGAGAGAAGCAAGGAGGGCCAAGGGGCAGAGGTGACAATGTTCTTTAATGCTTTCACATGTCGGGTACATCGTCTGGCATCAACTCCTCTTGGCAGGCAAGGTGCTTCTCGCCAGCAGCCAAGGCTCCAGTCCAGGCTTCCAGGCCTGCTGAGGACCTCAAGTCGCAACAGAAAACGATGGCCCAGACCCCTGAGCTTCCCCCGGAACGCCAAAACAGGGAGCTGGCTGGGTCCATCGCAGCCACGGCTGGAGCAGGAGTGAGGTAACAAGGCGGGCAGAGAGGTGGGGAGGCGGGGGCAGCTCTCTGCGCCGTGGGCAAGGTCCTGCTGCACGTCAGGCAAGCAGGGCCGTTAAAAGGTGGCCTTCCAGAAAGTGCTCCTCTCGGACCCAAAAATGCATCTTCTGGAAGAAAACCTAGAGGTGGAGGGGAGTGGGGCCAGCCTGCTGGAAGCTGGGGGATGAGGGTCGAGGATGTTAAGTGGTGGATGGGATGATTGTCCCACAGCCTAGAGACGAAGGTCGGAGGAGGAGAGAGTCAGGAAGAGAGGTTCTCAAGCGGGCAGGTGGAGTCAGGGGGTGCCCTACCACCTGGGGGAAGAGAGGAGAGCACTAGTTCTCCTGGGGGCCCCTAGGGAGGAAGGGCTGGCCTCGGCTGCCCTAAGAGCTAAAGACGCAGCATGGTATGGCGCAGAAAGGATTCTTCTGAGACCACACAGTCCCGAAAGATTCTCTCCCTAATCCTTCCTCCAAGATTTCACCCTAGACATGCTGCCTGCAAACGTATGGACATGGTCAAGCTTGGGTCACAGACAGGGCAATGGAGAGAATCCACTTCTATCAAAGCATTCCTCTTGCGCTTTCTTGGTCCTTCCCCTTCCTTGTAATCCCAAGTTCTTAGTGTCAGCACTCTAAGGCAACCCAAGGATTTTAGCCAAAGCTTCACACTTAGTCCAAACCCCAACAAAGCTGGGGACAAAAGAGAGGCGGTAGAAGCAGGAATGACTTCTCTCCACCGTTTGCTCTAGCGAGGAGGAGGGAGGATGGATAGATGGATGGAGGCTTCACAGCCCAGGGACGGGAGATGAGCTTAATCCAAGACGGTGTGCTTCTTGCCACCATCCTCCTCTTCCCAGCTTAGAGAAAGTCCAAAAGGACCCTTCCCAGAGTAAGACTAGGCCAACACAGGAAGAAACACCCTCCTAGGTTAACACCGAGCAATACAGCAAGCTTCATCTTTCTCCCTCTCCCTCCCCCACCCGCCTCTCATTGGACCTCCCTGCCCCTCCTAGCGCGTAAAGAAGACTTAATTACCCTGGATTTCCTGGGAACCCAGACCCTGCCCTACAACTCATCTAAACTCCAGGGAGGCTCTAGTCCAGAAGGCTTGTCCTCTCCTGGCAGGGCACCTTCCAAGTTTGAGAAAGCCCAACCTCGCCAGTCTCTGACCCAGCCTCCAAGATCATGTCAAAGCTAGAATCCACCTTAGGGACAGTCTAGCTCAAGCCCCTCCTGTTACAGATGAGGCTCCAGAGGCTCAGAGACCGGGGCTGTGTGTGTGTGGGGGGTGTGACCTGCCCAACAGCAGAGCCAGGACTCAGGCCCAGGTTCCCTGAACCCCTCAGCTCACTGCCCTTCCAGAGAGCTCTAAGTTGCTGATCTTGCTGTCCTGGAATGTTATCCCTTTGTCCCAGGGAGGGGGATGGGGGAAAGGAGAGAGTTACAGACATGACTGGCCTCTCCAACACCAGTCCTGTCAATTCCCCCCCAGTCAGCAGGAGTAGAGTGCAGACCCGCTGCTGTTCTCACCTGTCTACAAACGGCAAAATCTTTGACACTGAGTGCAAGCTCTCAAACTCACCACATGAGTCCTCGCAGAAAGACTCCTACATGACTGAGTTCTTACGTGAAAAAAACCAAACAACAACAACCAAGAAAACAAAACAAAACAATGCCCTGGCTGGAAGAAATAACATAAGAAATGGTGGTTTCAATGCTCCCTTACAAGCCAGGGCTGCCAGCCATGAGTCACAATGTTATTTATGTGTTTCACTCCCAGACTGAGCTGCTAGGGCAGAGGCCCCTTCTCTTTGACAGGCTCCTGAATAAAGGGGAAAAGCTTTTGTTTGGGAGTGAACACAACTGTTGGTTTTCTCCTGGTTTGAAAATCCAAAAATTACTAGACGAGAAACCTCCCACAAATGATCCGTGATTCTTAGAAATGAGGCAGGCCAAGAGATGCTCCCCACGTGCACACACTGTCTCCCGGGTTCAAAACCCCAGAAATCAGGAGGGTTCCTTGGACATCCCTCCCTGTCACCTACTCCTCCCTGAGAGGGGCCCGAGAGGTGAAGCAAAAGCCGAACAATTCCGCGTAGCCAGGCCCACTATACCACTTTATTCCCAGCAAAGAGTCCTTTTAAAGTCATCCCAAAGGTCCCAATATGGTACCTTTAATAATTGAATAATTTAAATAAATAATTATGTATGGAATAAATTAGAGCATTTATCATTTGTCCTTTCCTTTCAAAAGTTTCGGGGAATAATTTTGACTTCTGGCTTCTCCAACCGGAAAATTCCTAGCAGCCTGCACTGTTTCTCCTTCTTTGGCTCAGGGCCCACGAACCCTGACCCTCACCAGGGTCTCCCATTCAAAGTCCCGGACGGGGATAGAAATGATCTTGAGCCGCTGGCCTGTGGGCATATGCACACTTCACAAGGATTACATGCAACGCCATTTGCTCACATCTCCTTTTCTAAAGAAGGGATATCAACGATTCTAGATGACCATTATGGAATCATCCATCTCATCCTACTCCCCCTGGCGGGGATGGCCTGGGTGTGTATCTTTCTGTCTTCTCATCCTGCCCTTAGGGCAATAATGAGGCCCTCTTCTCAGACAGACTGAAGAGTCAAAAACTTCCTTTAATCGCTAAAGTGGGACGCCCAGGCCAGTCCAAGAGAACACAACGTGCTCTTCTTTTGGGCTCGATCAGTGATCAGATCTACCTTTCTCCCCTCTGCCCTTTCCACCAAGGGGTCCACGAGAACAAGCAATCTGGAAGAGCTCTCCTTGCCAAACTGGTATAATCCTTTCCTGATCGAGAATCTCTACAAGCTCTGCCTGGGGCTGGCAGGATTCCTTGGGTCATCACAGGGAGAGACAGTAGTTAGTGTGTGAAGGATGGTAAGCATGCCCAGACGGGCCATCAGTTCTGTGAGCCAACCCCCCAAAGGCCCTAGATGACTCACTTTCCTAACCCACAGTCTTCTTTCTACTCCTTAGTGGTCTCATACCTCTCTGGGGCCAGAGGCTAGAGAAGGTGCTGGTTGCCCCCTCTGCCAGAACTTCCACTCCCAACTCTCAGAAACAGGGTTTGGAATGGCCTTCTGTGGGGTAGACTCGATCTGGCTTTTTCCTGCCCAAACCTACGCACCTTTGCTAAATCCATTCCCTCCAAGGCTTAGGTCTTCTTTCATGCGCAAAGTTTCTCAGACCGTTGTCTCCCTTGACTAAGCTGGTTCCTCGCTGAGAGGAAATGAGGCTGGCCGCCAAAGGGTGCTTCGATGTAGGTGCTTGCGACTCATAGTAGTTCTGTGGTTAGACCCTACAATTCTTACGTGGCTAGTGCATTCACTCTCTCAAACCCTGGAGGCCCTAGAACACACCCTGATTCATCCTAGATATCAAATGACAGCTCAAAGGGAAGGGGGTTAGAGCCACAGACCTGACTTGCTTACAATCGCTAAAAGAGGTTTAACAAGATCAAAAATGCTCCCACCCTGACGAATAAACAATGTGCTCTTAGGGCACAGAGGAAAAATAGGGCTTTAGGCACTAAAAAGTGACACTTCACCCAGATCCAGCCTGGGAAAAGACCAGAGAGAAGGGGTGGGGGGGAGGGTGGGAAAGGAAGAAATCCCCAGCCCTTATTGGGTCCACACCCCACGCAGGGTAGAGAAAGGTACAGGGGGTGATGGAGGAGAATGCCCTTCAGAACACAAGCCCTCAAGAGCCTGTGGCTACAAAGCCCAAACCCTCCAGAGCAGCCTCCCCAGCTGTCCCGCGGTCCTCGGCACCTGACCCATGGTGCGCGGTCCACATACAGGGGGCGGCCTCATATGGTAGAGTTTAGCTTGCGCCCTGCTTTTGATGCTTCCTTGTTCCCAAGAGAACACTTGGGGAAGTGTTGGGTGGGGAAAAAAAAGATTCTCGTTTATTTTGGAAACAAATCAAAAGGGGATTAGGGAATGAAGCACCTTAAGCAATGCCCCCTTGAGACTTCTTTTCACGACTCCAGGGTCTTCACAGGCATAACTTTGGCTCCACGTCTCCCTTCTCAGAGCCAAGAATGGCCAGCGAGGGAAAGGGTTGGGGACGAGAGGACGGAGAGGAGGAGGATCAGGGGAGGTCGGTGCTGAGAGGTGGTCCCTGCCCTCCTGGCCCCTCCGCCGGCCAGCACAGGGGGCGGGCCCGCTCCTTCTCCCTGGTACATAGGCATCATCTCTTTTTAAAATCTGTATATAATATATATATTTATATTCTCTCTCTATTTATACATATATATTTATATGGTCTATGTACACGTATTGCACAGGCCTCCTGCAGCTGCCCCTGCTCCTGCCTTGTCAGTGATAGCGGTTCCTCTTCTCTTCACTTTCTGATGTGTAGTCACGGGCCCTGATGCCGTTCTGAAGATTGATGAGTGAGTCCTTCATCTGTAAGACAGGGAAGCCCACCCCAGCCCGGGTTTGTGCCCTCAGTGGGCGTCTCCATTCAGCAGCACCCACCACACCCACGTATGGCAGGTCCCCCGCCAGGCCGGGGAGCTAAAGGCAGCAGGCTCCTGAAACAAGGGTGGTTCTCAAGGGACACAGTCTCAGGCTGAAGGGGGACAGCCGATCGAGCACTGGGAACCCCTGGGGTAAGGGGTGCTGTGTCTCAATGATTTGTGGTCCTTGTTTCACGGAATTAAGAATTCTCTCGAAGGTTCCATTGCTACCAGGACCCACATCCGATGCCACTGATGGGTCTTCTACTCACTCGGCTTGGTTTCCCAGTGATCCCGAATACACTGTCTTCCTCTCTCGGTACCTTTGCCACACTGTTCCCCCAGCTCGGACTCTTCTCTCTTGCCCATTCAACCTCACCCATCTACTATCAAGGCCCAGAGCAAATCCAAACGTTCTCTGGCTCACAGCCATCTCTCTCTCTCCTGGCCTTTCACGGACCCCTCACTGGGGCTCTGCGCTGCAGCCATCTTTAACGGCTTTGTTTCAGCTGTGTTGGGACTGCACTGTCTTATTCTTACCTTATACACCCCAGGTGCCAAGCAGAAAACTGAGTAGGCTCCTAGCTGTACCCATATCACTGAATTAACTGAATCTTAACCGAATTTCTTAACCTTCTTTTAAGAAACAGATACATCCCACGTCACGGGATGGAGTTTACATGGGGCCATTCCAGCGGTAGAATCCTACCCTGGTTCTAGGTAAGCTGCCTCGTTAACACAGGACGGTTAACATTTCACAGGTAAACAGTTACGGATTTTGAGAACCTCTGACCTCTCGGCCTAATCCGTCACTTTCTTCTCTTTAGTTCTTCGATATCAGGAGGGATGAGGGGCCCATTAATGTTCTTTTAAAGGGGACAGAACGATGGGTATTCCCTGGTGGTCCAGTGGTTAGGACTACGGCGCTTTCCCTGGCAGGACCTGGGTTCAATCCCTGGTCGGGGAAGTAAGATCCCACAAGTCATGCAGCGTGGCATGCCCCCCCACCCCCAACCCCAAAAAAAGGGGGAAAAGAAAAACGAAAAACAAAATCAAGGGAACGGAACGAGACACCGATCTTAATGCTTGTAGAGTCGAGTCTACGAGGCTACAGGTCTGCCTGCCCCAAGCTCCTTCTGAAGGAGACCCACCCTGAATAGAATTCCACAGCTGGAAGGGGACTGGGTCAGCTAGTCCAACTGCCCCCCGCCTTTTTTTTTTTTTTTTTTTTTTTTTTTTTTTTTTGTGGTACGCGGGCCTCTCACTGTTGTGGCCTCTCCCGTTGCGGAGCACAGGCTCCGGACGCACAGGCTCAGCAGCCATGGCTCACGGGCCCAGCCGCTCCGCGGTATATGGGATCCTCCCAGACCGGGGCACGAACCCGTATCCCCTGCATCGGCAGGCGGACTCTCAACCACTGCGCCACCAGGGAGGCCCTGCCCCCCGCCTTTAATTCATAAGTCCCTCACCCCACATCATCGCATCACCCTCTGAGCGCTTTCCATCCTTCAAAGTAGCCCGTTCCATTGCTGGACTGCTCTACCCGTAAGGAGTGTGCTTTTCGTTGATGACTCAAAAATCCGATTCCCTATAACTTCTGGCCCTAGTTCAGTCCCCTGGAGGTTCACAGCAGTCTAACCCTTCTTCTAGATGTTAGACCCCAACGTCTGAAGACTGTCCTGTGCTGCTCACCCACCCGTCTTCCCTGCTCCTGAGCACATCTTTGCTTCTGTCAAGGCTTCCTGATAGGCCAGAGCTTCCAAACTCCTTGCTGTGTTGTCTGCCCTCCTTTGGTTAAAAAAAAAAATGCCCTCCTTAAACGTGGCTCTAATGTTATGCGTGACACTCTAAACCCATTAAACTGGATCATGATAGCTGCATTAAAATTCTCTCTCCTTAATTTAGAGCTAAGAAACCAAACCACGAAGGGGAAATAAAGTTGAATATTAATGAGTGCCTCCCATGGGCCATCAGATCAAATGTGACAGCAAGTTCACAAAGCAATGATTATAATTCCAATTTCATAAATGAAGGAACTGAAGGTCCCTAATACTAAATCCCTTGCTTGAGGTCACAAAACTAGTCAGTGGCAAGATTAGGATTCCACCTCAGTCTGATAAAATGAAGCTAACTATTGATTTTGCCCCAGAACGACTTTCTTAAAAAGACGCATCTAGTTTTTCAGAAAGAAAACTGTACCAGGAAGAAGACATTATGAAAAGGAGACACAGTACCAGCCATCTTCCCAGACTCTCAGCACAGCCCCTGAGGAGGGGTCACGGCCTGGGCGTTGGGTGTTGTGTGCATGTTTTGAGGGCAGGAGGTGGGGGAGGGGAGTGCACGTCCAAAGGAGTTAGAAAGACACGCCCTCTGGGAAGATAAATCTCTGCAAAAAGGGGGTTATCTCTTTCAAGGGCTGTCAGATGGCTATGGGTTACCAAGAAGAAAAATTAGCTCTCCTTGCATCTAACCTACAGTTTTCCTACTGCAAATCCAGTGTGTGATTTCACTGATATAATTTGGGGGAATACACGGGTGTCTCCCACAGCTCAGTCAAGGGTGGCTTTAAAATTAGAACAACGGATGGCCTGGGGGGAAGAACGAATGGGAGGAGGGCATCCGGCGGACGGTGATGGAGATGGTGCTCTCCTCAGAGCACAGGGCACAAGTCCCATCTCCGTAAGACCAGGGCAAGGAGGGACGGTGGGGGCGTCTCACCTGGTCAAGAAGCATCACCGAGGATTTGATGATCTCCCTCCATTTTTGGAGCTCGGTATCGTGGTACTTTTGCTGGGACTCTAAGAGCTGGGCCCACTCTGTCTGAGACTGGGGTAACCTGTGGGGTAGAAGAAGGGGGACCCCAGCAGCTGGAGTTATGGCCCGTCGACTGTCCTATGCACCCAGACCCCTAAAGGACAGAGAGCCACATCAGAGGGCTCTGTCCTTTGCTCAGTGCCCTGTTTCCCCTGTGCCCCAAATCAGAAGCAGACTGAAACCACAGGGACAGTTTTCAGAGCCTGCCTAGGCACTCATCCCAGAGGGTTATCCCCCCGCCAAGGGCAGCAGGGCCGTCCCAAGGAGACTGGGGAGCAGGAGCCGGGACACGGTACTGGCTGCGGTGAAGGTGGGGGCAAGAGGGAGAGGCCAGGGTTACCTT
Organism: Hyperoodon ampullatus; assembly: GCF_949752795.1. Taxonomy (NCBI): domain Eukaryota; kingdom Metazoa; phylum Chordata; class Mammalia; order Artiodactyla; family Ziphiidae; genus Hyperoodon; species Hyperoodon ampullatus. The sequence continues at coordinate 91,120,745 of NC_136920.1, forward strand.
TCCTGGAGCCTCAGACCCTGCCAGGCAGTGAGGGTCTGGGTGGTATATTCCAACATCCAGAGTTTGTAGAAGAGCATCATGTTGAGGACGACCAGGAGCACCAGACTAAGAAGACAAGGAAGAAAGCAATGGCCATGAGACGGCATCTGGGGGAGCACCCTCCCTTCTCAGACCGAGGCACGCCCCACCCCAGGGGCCACTGTCCTTGACCACGGGGTCACCTGATGCATCGCAGTGAGTGAGTGATTAAGGGAGCCGGAGGGATGCAGCAAGTGGGGGGGGGCAGGAGGGGAGCGGGGGGGAGAGAGAGAGAGAGAGAGAGGAAAGGGCCGTGGAGAGGTGTGTGGGGTGAACGCAACAGAAAGGAGAGACATACAAGCCACCCAGAACCTGGGTGCTGGGGGAAGCGAGGTAAGATGGAGAGGAAAAGAGATGATGGGGTAAAAGAAGCAAGGTGACAAAGTGAGAGAGTGGCATGGACATATACACACTACCAAACGTAAAATAGCTAGCTAGTGGGAAGCAGGCACATAGCACAGGGAGGTCAGCTCGGTGCTTTGTGACCACCTAGAGGGGTGGGACAGGGAGGGTGGGCGGGAGATGCAAGAGGGAGGAGATATGGGGATATATGTATATGTATAACTGATCCACTTTGTTATAAAGCAGAAACTAACACACCATTGTAAAGCAATTATACTCCAATAAAGATGTTAAAAAAAAAAAAAAAAAAGAAGAAGCAATCATAGAGCCAGCACCTGAAACAGATCCCAGTGGGAGCAAGGAAGAAAAACAGGGAGGAGGCAGAGGTTAGAAACAGGCTCGTGTGGGGAAGGGGAAAGCCCGCTCAACCCGAGGCAGAGAGAAAGTGAGCGTCCATGACAAAGAAATGCCAGGAGCAGAGACACAGCAGGATGGGGACATCTAGCAGGAAGGAAGGGGGGCGCAGGGAGCAACTGTACACAGACTCTTAGCACTTCAAGGGTGATCAGTCGAGACAAGGTTCCTCCTACAAACCAAAACTGGGGGAGGAATTCCAGTGGGATTCCCAGCTCCGCCCCTGACACGCCTCCCAGATGTTAGCACAACTGCCCGAGAGCTGCCGTCTCCTCCGCGCACCTCCCACAGCCCTGCACGGGGCACGAGGACCAGCTGAGGCTTCTCAGGGATGGGCTGGAAGTGCTCAGAGTCAGGGAGGTGGCAGGAAAACCAGGGGCCGGGGGGCCCAGTGGGGAGTGATGAAGAGTCACTGAGGCCTGTGGGAATTCTCTTCTCTTGGCCTCAGTGGCCTAAAGATCATTTTATAACAGAGGTTTATGGGATGGAGAGATGAAAGCCCTGGGAAAGAGAGGACGCAGACACGCAGAACTGGGCACAAAGCCTGGCTCACTGCTTCAACATCTCAACTTTCAATCAAGTTTCCTGGCTTCACTGAAAGCTGGTTCCTTCAACAGGACAATAACACCTACCCTGCTGAGGCTGTTATGTGCATGGAAGGAATGTATGTGAAAGGAGGAAGTACACACAGGAAAAAGAATGACAAAAATGGGAAGATAAAACAAATAGATGGAAAAAAGACCAACAAAGAAAGAAAACCTATACTACGCCTCTGACCTTTCCAAGTGTGTGCTGCCTGTGGTGTGTGGCGTGTGGTGTGTGTGGTATGTGTTACTGTGTTTCTCACCTGGGTTTCCAGCACTACGGAAGGCGGCATTCCTTAAAGCAGCAGCTGCAAATCCCTGGGGCTACTCAGCTGTGTTCTTGGGGCTCTCCTGAGTTTTCCACGAGAACTTCTTAATGTTGTATTGAATTTCAATGATACCACCTCTAATCGCATCCGTACGCCTGGACCACCTGAATGCCACCTCCTCCGAGTGTGCTGCACACAACCTTAGCACTTGCATTTGTGTTTGTGTTTACAGTCCTGTCTGTGCTCAGTGGAGGTCAAGGGACACCCTTGCCCACTTCCCGAGTGAAGGCTTGGGGGTGGTCTAAACAGGGAAGAGGTAGGAGGCTGGGGTCACCACAGGGCAGGCTATGGCAGCCGGGGCCTCTAAGACGCAGGGCAACCTGCACTGTACCAGAAGGTTCCACTCACAGGCTGGGAGCAGACCCACCACCTGGACCTTCTAGGGTTGAATGACGAGGCCTAATTATCCTAAACTAACAAAGCGCCAGCATTTGTTAATATGCTACAAAATTTACTCAGGCCACTGGCCTTCTCTACTAAATAATGACAAAACACAGAGAGAGCTTAAACAGAACTAACCCAAGGTTAGAGTTTTCTGTTGACCAAAACCAACATCAGAGATTTCGTTTTAACAATGGCATGAATCACATTAAAGTGATGCTGCTAAACGTGAATTCTACTGGTTTTACAGTTGTCCTTGTATTTAATTTTGTAAACATATGTTGGCTTCCTATGCCATAGTCAGAAGACTTCTGCATCTACTTTTATGTTATACATTCAGGTAAGGTTAGCAAAAGAGCCCCCCTCGTGACCCTCGAAGGCCCCTCTCCCTACGTGGTCCCCAGGTCTGTCCTCAGCCCATTTCCTTTCTCACGCTCCATACTCTCCTCCAATGATCATCTCATTCCCACCGTGGCTTTAACGCTACCGACAATTAAATCTGCAACTGCAGCCTAACCTTCCCTCCTAAGCTCCAGGTCCACATCAAAAAATATCTATCTGTCACATCCGCCTGAACAATCTGTGGCAGCTCAGAGACATCGGGAACTGACAGCATCTTCTGTGACAACTTTCCTCTAAATTCCAGGTTTCTGTCCATGACACAACCATCTACAGGCACGCAGATCAGGAAGGCCTCTTCCTTAACTACATAACCAGGTGTAACGAGCCTTCACCTTCTGGGCCCTCTCAGCCCCAGGAGGCCCTCATCTCAGTGTGACGGCCCCTCCCACCGAGATCACTGCCGTTTACTCCTGTTGGCCTCCACTGCCTCCAGTCCGTTCTTGTCTAGCCCATGCGCCATACTGCCATCCGAGTGATTTTTTTTTTTTTAAGTGTAAATCCAACCATGTCAGTGCAGGGCTTCCTTCCCAGATTCCTGTGGGCAGAGCTGTGCCCCTGCTTCTGCAATCCTGAAAAATGCTTTAGTGAAGGCAGGAAGGGCTGGGGGTGGGGTGGGAGTCACAGAAGCAGGACAGAGCTACACGCAGTCCAATGCCTGGGGCACACCTGGTAGAGCCAGCGTCTGGGCAGCTCCTGAGCAGCCCCCAAGCTGTGCCGCCATGCCTCACAGCACAGCCCAGGCAGGAAGGGCTGGGCAGTCAGGCAGTGGGTCCAGCCAAGCGGAGGAGCTGTCTGTGCTCAGCTGTCCAAGCTGTTCCTGCTCAAGGGTTACACAAGGCCTGAGCAGGCTGTGGGCTCACACTTCAGAAAGCTGTGTCTTCCCATCTTACACCCTCATGTTTTTCAACAAACTTGCTCCCTGGCCCAGCATCTTCCTGTGCAAGTTACTGAGCCCACAGCTTTACAGCATTATGGCAGTGATTATACATTGCTTATATTAAAATAAGCATACACTCTTCCTGGACTCTAGTCATTGACTGCGTCCGGCCACCCTGCCAAAGGGTGGGCCCTGTAAGTGCACAGTCCCGACGCCTGGCACAGAGCAGACACCCAGAATGTCTGTCACAAATGAATGGGCTCCTAAAATGCTCTGTGGCATCTCTATGTTAGCATTTATTCAACAGTGTAGCAACTGTGAACTTCCTGTCTGTTTGACCCACTTGAAATTGAGCTCCTGAAGGGCATGGATGCTGCATGCAGCATTTTCTTGTGAATCCTGAAGGCCTAGCATACAGTAAGTGCTGAGTAAAACAGAGAAAGAGCAGCAAAGAGGCAAGGAAGGACAGACAGAGCAACCCATCTGGAGAGGGACTAGACGAGAAAGCAAACACCAGCGCAGCAGCGAGGGTGTCTGGATGCCTGAGGAAGACAGACGGGGAGGAGGTGGCAGGTGAGAAAGGAAGGCGGGGTAAGAGAGCCAGAGTCCCTTACACACAGCTGATAACCAGCAGTAGCTTGGACACACTCTGCAGGTGGAAACCATTGGGGCTGTCCTCGGGGATGTGCCGTGTCTGCGTGGAACCTGTGGGGAGAAGGAAAGAGGCCATCACCACGTGGCCCGCCAGTCCACCAATGACCGACGTGATGCTGGTCACGCACAGAACTGCCCGTGAGGCTGTCGTGGCAACGATGTGAGACGTGGACCTGGCCCTCAGGGAAGGGAAGCTCCTCGCAGGCAAGGGGGACAGGAAAGTGACCGAACAAATGAGAAAGTCACCTGACCTCTGTAGCTAGGACAGGCAGATGCAGGACAAAGCGACCTGCAGCCGTGGAAGGGAAACAGCACTGGGCTGGGACCAGAGACAGCCTTCAGCTCTGGCTTTATCCATAACTGGCCATGTGATGTTGAGCAAGTCACGTAATCCACTGAGGGTCAGCCTATTCGAATGCAAAGTTAGCCAGGAGTCCTGTATGTAAAACTCATGAACAACGTGGGAGTGCTCTGGCTGAAGCCAGGGGAGGGACAAGGAAGGCTGGCACCCTCCCCCTCCCCCTCCCCTGCCCCATCCAAATCTCATGAACATCCGGGGAAGTGCAGCGCACAGCCTGAAAACCCCTTGCTGCAAAGACAGGAGGTTGTGAATGGCTGGATGGGAGGAGGGAGCCCCACTGCCTGGCAGGGGGCCAAGGAGGGGGCTGCCTTGCACTCCCTGACCTTTGTGTCATGCGGTGACCCTGGGGCCTGAGCTTCGGCTTCTCCCTGGGGCATGTCCCAAGAGCTCGGAAGCTGCAGGCTTGAGCCGAGGCATGCAGGGAGCCACGGAGCTCAGGGAACCCGGAGGCAGAAACCCAAAGGCAACTTCTGCTCAGCACAGCACACAGGGGGGTTCAGCAGGGGCCGAGGAGCTTAAGGGCAAAGGGAAACGGCAGAGCATCCGGAGCCTCAGATGTAATGAGTCGTGAGCCAGTTATACACAGTCCACCCCAGGCTGCAAAATGAGCACGCCTGTGTGCCCCGCATAGGCACGCAGCTCCCACCCACAGCCCTGAGCCACGCCTCCTCGGCCCCCACCCGCGCACACCTGCCACGTGCTTGATCCTGTGGCCCACATCTTCATCGGTGGGTGTGGTCACGGGGCTCATCGCCTCTTCCAGGTGGGGCACCCGCAGGTGGGCATGGGGACGCTTCCTCCTCCGCACCGATGGGGCCTTATTGGCCTTCTCCTTGGGAGACTGTCTGTGCAGCTCAGCCAGGTAGGTGCTCTCCGTTTTGGTCAGCTCGCTCTCTGTCAGGGTCAAAAGGCCACATCAGAGGACATCTGCCCCTACCTCCAACCCAGCACACTGGCCTCCAGAAGCAGCTGCCTACTCCTAGCCGAACCTTCTCTAAGGGGACCATTTTCCCCTACTGTACTCTGGGATGTTGCCTGGGAGGGCGGGGGTCCCTCAGGGATGCCCATGAGCCCTAGGAAATACTCCTGGGACCCAGCCCAGCCCAAAGCCCTCTCTGAGTCGTTCAACAGCATGTAGAGACAAAGGCTCCCAACATGCACCCTTACGTTTGCAATCTGGGGCACGGCACGTTTCCCAATGGACGCCTCCATGGGCTACTTCCCTCTCATAACAGAATCACCACCAGTGAGCCTGGACCTCAGGCTCATTTTGAGGGGGGTGATCATGGATCCCTTCACGATGACGACCTCATAAAGGTTACAGTCAGAGCCTCTTGAACGTGCATACATTCACATACGTGCTGAACTCTGTATCCGTTTCTGGGGCAGACTCAGGGACCCCGTGAAGCCCGCTCACTGCCCCCGCCTCTCCCCGTGCCCCATGCCTCTCACTCCCTGGACGGTGACAGCGGAACGGTTCACCCAGCACCAGTGACGGTGCTCACCCAAGTGGCGGAAGTAGTCCTCCAGCCCACTCCAGAAGTTCTTCTCGATGAAGGTTTTCACCAGTCCCCAGGGCTGTTTTCGATAGCGCAGCTCTGTGGAGACCCTGAGAAACAAGTCACAGACACGATCAGCCATTTGCTGGGTGGACCTTCCTCTGCTGGGAAAAGGAAACTTCAGGTTTAAGGCCGAAGCAGCTTCACATTGGTGCTGCCCTTTACGAGTTAAAAAAGCCCCTTCACATCCACATCACCTGATCTCCCTGGCCACCCCTTGAGGTAGGTGAAGCTAGTGGATTTACCCTCATTTCATAGAAGAGAAAACTGAGTCTTAGAATTTGTAAGCAGGGGCTTCCCTGGTGGCACAGTGGTTGAGAATCTGTCTGCCAATGCAGGGGACACGGGTTCGAGCCCTGGTCTGGGAAGATCCCACATACCAGCGGAGTAACTAGGCCCATGAGCCACAACTACTGAGCCTGCGCGTCTGGAGCCTGTGCTCCGCAACAAGAGAGGCCGTGACAGTAAAAGGCCCGCGCACCGCAATGAAGAGTGGCCCCCGCTTGCCGCAACTAGAGAAAGTCCTTGCACAGAAACGAAGACCCAACACAGCCAAAAAGAAAGAAATAAATAAAGCAGTTTCTTAAAAAAAAAAAAAAAAAAAAGAATTTGTAAGCAAACCAAAGACTAACAAGAAGGGCTTTGACTCCAAGCCCAGAGCTCGCTCATGACACCACTCGGCCTCATCCTAGGAGGGCTCCGGATGGCAGACAGCCTGCCGGCCCCAGGCAGGGCCCTTCTCTTCTTCTCCAGAGACTTTTAGCCCAGGGCAGGCTCTCGGGCTTCACGGCTTCCACCTTTAAGAGCGTCATCAGCTCCTGGCCTGGCCCCTGCCTCTCCACCCTCCCCGGGGCCTCGCCAGCTCCTGCTCTGTCCCCAGCACCCTGTCCCCGTCGTGGGCGCCTCCGCTGTCCCGTCCCTGCAGCATCACCTTCTGCTCCTGCACAGTCACGCTGCTCTGCCTCTCCTGAAGGTGCACGTTCGTCGGTTACTAGATGCTCCCAGTTTATGCTCCCCACGTTCAAGGCTCCCTGCTCTGCCCTCAGGAGGAAGAAGGGACCTCACCCCCAGCCCCGGCTCGACGAGTGTGTGTCCACGGCCACGTCACCCCCACCCAGCAACTCTTCCCTGGATGGAAGGTGGGCACCTCTCTGTAAAGGTCTGTCTGGGGTCAACCAACTACCTCTGCGTGAGCTGGACAGAAGGGACATCCAATTGGAAGACCCTCCAAGGAAGCTGAAAGCGAGGAACACAGATGTTGCAGGGGAGGGACAGCAGGGCAGGGGGGAGGAGAGAAGGGAGGGAGTGGGGGGCGGGAGGAGAAAAGGAAGGAAGGGAGAGAGGGAAGGAGGGAGTGTGGGCGGGGGAGGGACGAGGAGTTGCTCAGAGAGAAGCACTGAAACCAAAACAAATGTTTCAAAGATGAGAAGGCGGGGCTTCCCTGGTGGTGCAGTGGTTGAGAGTCCGCCTGTCGATGCAGGGGACACGGGTTCGTGCCCCGGTCCGGGAAGATCCCACATGCCGCAGAGCGGCTGGGCCCGTGAGCCATGGCCGCTGAGCCTGCGCGTCCGGAGCCTGTGCTCCGCAACGGGAGAGGCCACAACAGTGAGAGGCCCGCGTACCGCAAAAAAAAAAAAAAAAAAAAAAGATGAGCAAGCTTCGTCCCTTTTCAAGGTGTGGGTATTCAGCTCTTCCTGATTCCCCAGAGACCTCTCGCAGCCTTTCACCAAACTCCTATTTTATTTGAACGGGAGTGAATTTCTGCTCCGTATAACCAGAAGAACTGGGTCTAAGGTACAGGTACACGATCGGTTATTTTCAAATGGGTGTGTGTCTTGGCTTTTCAGTCAGACTACAAGCTTCGTAGAATGTTAGGGTCTAAATTTCTTCCTTCCTTGAATGCACGTCACAGTGCCCAGGACAGGACTCGACCCATAAACAGCATCTAACTAATCATTCAATCAACCTTTTCTGACTCTGCTGTGTGCAGGCCCCGTGCTGGGTGCTGGGAATACAGTGGTGTGTGGACTGGGACTCCTGCTGGCCAGGATGGCCGGAGCTGCCACCATCAGGGAGACATGCGTGGGAACTCGCAACACACCCAGCATCCAGCAGGGTGGGACGGACAGAGATTTGCTTTTCTAAGACCTGGGTTTCAGCACTTTTGACTCTTGGAAAAGTTACTTAACTTGTATGACCCTCAGCTTTCTTATCTGAAAAGTGAGGAGAAACCCACCTCCTTTGGGTTATTCTAAAGAATCCAGCTCTTGGAGGTGAAGTACCTACACAGTAATTTATAAACTGCAGACAACCACTAAAAAGCAGTGGTTGTGAAAGTTTTACTAAAGAGACACACAGAGGGGTAAAGGGAACACGTGGTGGAGAGAAGCATGAACCGTCAGGACGGAGAGGAGGCGGTGGGGTCTCCGAGGCTCCGGAGAGAAGACAGAATAAAGGCTGAGGCAGCAGCCGGTACACTCAGCCTCCCCGCCTCCCCAGGAGCGCATCCACGCTTTCTGCTGCAAGCTCCCCCAGGTGCACAAGGAACTTGTTCTGCACCCGCTCAGCCATAGAGACAGCACCTGAGTCGACTCTTGTTCCGGGCCACGCGGGTGAGAGTGTAGCGGTTGATGGTGTAGAAGTAGTCGTGATACGGCACGTCGTGCGTGAGGACCTCGGCGTCAACCACGTAGCACTCGCTCTCCTGGCTCGCCTTGTACATGGTCTGTGGGGAGGAAAGGGTCGTGGGACGAGGCTGATGAGCAGCAAGATGGGAAAAGCACCTCCTTCCCAATCTCCCCAGCCCACCCCCAACTTCTGAACGGGGACCCAGAACCACGGGAAATGGCAGCATCTAAGCATGTCAAACACCGCCGTTTCAGGGCTAAACAACACTGTCACCCAGACACTCCTTCCTGACGTCTCTCCTGAATCCTCCAGGACAGAACAGAGGCTTCTCCAGCCCGCCCTTACTGGCCTCTGCCTGGGGCTCACCTGTGTCTCCCTGACAGTGGCCGTTTTGGGAGCCAGAGGGTTGGTAAGGGTGATGGTGTAAAGGATCACTCGGCTCTGGTTTCCATTGTCTTCCTTCTTCCACGGGTGGAAGATGATATCTGAGGGGAGAGAGGAGCCGTGGGATGAGGGAGGGAGCGAGGCGTGCCATCCCCACAGCTGAACGTCCCCTCCAGTGACCTTCTCTTGACTGTACTGACTGCCGACTGGCCCCCAAAAGGAAGCCAACGGGAGCCTGAGGGCCGGGGGAGGAGGGTGAGAGGAGGGGGCGTCAAAGCAGAAAGAAGCTCATTGTAGCACGGCCGAAATCCCACCCAGGGCTCCAGAACGCTGATTGTTCTGGGGCTCGGGCAGGAGGTCCTGGGGCCACCTACGGGGGAGCTGGCAACACTGGAGTCACTGTGACGAGGGCCTGGGATCCTTGGGACCAAGTCCTCTGCTCCGAGGCACGACCTCCCCGTGCCCTTGGCTCACCCCCCTTCCTGGCAGAGGGCTTCGCCGATGCCCAAGGGCTCTTCCACAGACCCGGACCCTGAGCAGCCCTGCTGGTCCCTGCGGTGCGGCCGAGCAGGGGCAAGGAGCACACAGGTGCAAAGCATCAACTCTGCGAGCCTGAGGTTTGAATCCCAGCTGGGCCCCTTCCTATTAGCTGCATGACCTTGGGCGTCTAATAATGGTCTGAGTTTCAGCGTCCTCACTGGTACTGTGGGGATCACAATCCTGGCACACAGGGCAGACTGGAGGACTGAACGAGACAGTGTAATGTGCCTGGCAGACAGCAAGTGCCGACAGAATGTGGTGGCTGCTACTCTCTACTAGACGGTGAGCCCTGGCGGATCCTGTTCGCCGCCGAGCCTTTGGGGCCCGGCACCGAGGGTCTGGGCACCGCGGGCAAGCGTACAGCCACGGTGGCACGGGGAGGAGTAGCTGGCAGGGCCCCCAGGAGCTCCGGCACCGCGTGAGGCCAGAGAGGGGGCACCCCGGGCCATCAGGCAGCCTGGAAAAGAAGGGCGCTTGGGAGGAGAGCAAAGGGGAGTGGACAGAGAGGGAAGGGGTGGGGGGGCCCTGGCCCCGGGAGGGACGGACCTGAGAAGCGTCGCTGCTCCATGAAGTCCCGCTGGAAGGGCGAGTCGGTGAACAGGAGGTCGTACAGCTTGTCCACGCTGAAGTTGAAGACTTCATTCACGTACTGCCGGCCACTCAGGTCCTCGTAGAAAGCCTGGACCTCCCCTGCAGAGAGGATGAGGAGGGAGACAGGGAAGGTGAGGGACACCCCCCAGAGCACTTATGTCTCTGTGGCTAATGTGGGAATGGCCACCAAGGCTCAAAGGAGGCCGCGGAGTGGGGCAGCAGGGCCCTGGCCTCCGCCGTTCGTGGCTTTGCGTCAGTCGGCCTCCTTCCTCAGCGGGCGTGCACGTTACGGACTCTAGCTTTACAAAGAGTTTGGGAATGTGCTATTTGCCTTTACACTCTCAAGCCTTCCTAATTAAAGTGATCTTAGACCAAAGTCTAAATAAATGACTACTTCCTGGGCTTGCCGGAACCCAGAGGATCAGTTATCAAGAGTCTGTAAGTTAAACCACAATTGACAGCAAATGTCATCGCAACCCATGGCACTGGTGTGTCCAGGGACACTGATGAATCTGTTTTTACAAAAGCTTCTGAGGCTGGTCTGGTCTGCAGGGCCGTGATCTCTGCGCAAGGTCTGCTCTCCTTCCATAAGGCAGCCTGTACCCCCTTCAAAAAATTTCATTTTCTACAGGAGAGAGTTTCTGAGTACAGGTGAGTTGCTCAAACCCCAGCATTCCTCTTGAGCCCTCGGCACCCCACAGGCCCTAATTACTGCACCTGCAGGGGCTGTTGTCTGATCTCAAGAAGAACGCTGCCATTTCTGGCATCCCTGTGACCCTGAGAAGGCCAGAGAGGAATTCACGAGCATCCTGGAGCGTCCGTGCCCATGACTGCAGGATCAGGACTGTGGCGCACAGCTCGGGGGATTCTCACTTCTCAGTTTACACGACGGCACCCCGGTTCTTAGGCGGTGCCCACCTGCGCAGTCCTTTGCACCGACCCTGCACCCCAGATGGCAGTGGGCAAGGCCACCACAGGTGAGAATACCCCTACAGGTGACTCACAGGAGACCGTCCACAGGTGGGTAAGTGAGCACTGTCTGCACAGCCTCGCAAGTCAGAACCCACCACCAACTCAAAGGAGGTAAGCCATCAACCATACTCGTAAACACTGAGGATCTGGCCTTTCGCCCTGGAATGTCAGAGGCAGCGTGTTCCCGAGGGAGGGCTAGACGCCAACCCTACGCAGGAGGGAAGTAAGAAGCTGCCCACTTAGAAGTATGAGAGAGAACAGCAGTCTCCTCAGTCTCTCTGACCAGGCAACAGTCTAGGTCCGAAATCCCCATGCTGGAGCCACCAAAGCCAAGCGTCTGTTAAAATGTGTTTCCAGGGCCAGCGGACTGGCACTTTGCTTGTGGCGTATACGCGTAAACACTGTGGGGGCAGAACTGCAGGGCACGCCGGTGCCAACGGGGGCACATGGAGTGACAGGCTAAATGGCAGACAACCTAACACAACACTGTAAAGCAATCATACTCCAAGAAAGATGTTTTAAAAAGAAACTGAAAAAAAAAAAAGACAAATATGAAACGACAAGGATACTACGGTGAGTGCCTGAAAAAAGGGATGTTTGCTAATAACAAGTGCACCTTCTGCTTTACCCACCCACCCTTCCGCCAGGAACCAGACTGACTCCAGTCTCCACGTGGGAACCTCCGTTAAGCCTTCAAACTGTTTGGAGACAGGAAGTGCCCTTCTGCCCCCGCCGTCAGACGCCCACCTTCATCGTGGGTGTCGGAAGAGTCACTGAGCTCGGTGGGGATGTCCTCGTTGTCGTTGAAGTCTAGCGAAGGGGAGTTCACGGGCGCGATGATCTCAATCTTCTCCCCGATGATGCTGTCGATGGCGAGCTCCTTCTCCAGGGACCCGTCGCCCTCCAGCACCTCCTCCTCCAGGGGCAGGCCGTCAAACTGGGGTGAGAACAGAGCGGTCAGCCTGGTCTCCTCTCCAAGAGGAGGTCAGAGAGCTGGCCGCGGGAGCCCGCACGCTCAGAACGCAGCTGCTCGGGGGCTGGGCTGTGGGGGTCAGGGGTCTCCCCAGCTCTGCCAGGGAGGACGGGACACAGCACAGGGCCCTGCCCTTCTCCTGACACCAAGCCCTACACGTGGGCAGAGGCAGCTCCGTAGTCCAGCTCCTCTCCTGGGGCCAGGCCTCCACCGTCCTGTGACAATGTGGCCCTTCCTCCAACCAGTGCCCTGTTTTCTGAGAGGCTCAGAAGGCTTCCTAAGCAGTTTTTGATTCATTCTCCCATTAGCCCTGGGAGGGAATGGGTGCAACTCTTTACATTTTCAAGTCAACCTCAGAGACAGAAAATGGAGACTAGGCATCAAATGGATGATGCTTTTATTCTAAGGCCAAGTGGTCTGACCCCTAAGCCACTGGAATACAAGGCTCCCTTTTCTGGGAACCCTTTCTTCTACCTGCCAGCTCACACCCAGACACTTCCCTCACCAAGCTTCTATCCCCTCTATAACCAAGTCCCAGAGGACAGAATGCTTCTTACACATTTCTGTCTCTTCTGCAAAGTCTAGCACAGCAGGAAAATAAACCGGCGTGCCGACACTAGCAGCTCCCTCACGATTTACGGAATGAATGAGCCGATAGCAGTTCCGCAGTCCTCTCTTCATGTACAACTTTGACTTTAGATCGAGGCAGTGAAAAATAAAAGACCTGGAATAGTTCTCCACCAGTGGGCAGCCCACCAAGAGCAAAGCTCACACAGTGGACTTGAAATGGTCCTCATCTGCTCCGAAGCCAAACAAAACCTGGAACCCGAAGCACCAAGAACCCAGCTCTGGATTCTACACTCATTTGAATGGAGAGAGTCCTTCTGCCCCAGGATGCCTCCCTGCATAAACCGACCACAGTGTGACCAACCTCCCCTCTGCCTGCTCCCCAGGTTGGGGTCCCGTGGAGTTAACAAGGCTGGGAAACACTGCCCCTGGACTGGGTGGAAGCAAGGGGCTCCCCGCCCGTACCGAGACGGGCGCTTCGCTGCTCCCCGTGGATGTCAGCGTGCTGTTGGTGATGGACTTCTTGGGCAGCTGTGGACTGGCATCCGGCTTGGTCTCTATGCTGCTTTTGGATGAGCTGTCATTCACTTCATTCTCCTCTACAGGGATCTCCTCACAGTAGCTGAAAAGAGACGGTGTGAACCCACGTTAGCCTCAGTGGCCAAGACGGCAGGCTCACAAGAAACTCACACCCATCGATCCATCCAAAACTATGGGCTTTCCTGCTTCTCTGCTTTGCGCGTGACCTTCCTCAAACCTCTCGCTGCCCCCGAACTGCTCTCCTAACACCTCCTTCCCACCTGACGCCCCCTCCCCGTGGTAAAATTCTGTCCCCAAACTCACCTTTTCTAGGCACCCTCCTTAGATTTATCCCTCCCTAAATACGAAAACTGTCTGTCTTAAACTTTCTTTTTCCATTGGCTTCCCATCCCACCCCAACCTGACCATGTGAATCAAACATCCGGGCTCCGAGCATACATCTGATTTCCCACAGTGACCGGGACAGGACTCTGGACGTGAGTGCCCTTCGGGGGTACCTGCCCAGATTCTGGATCATAGCTAGCAAACTTCTCTGCATTGCACACCCGAGGAAAAACCCTCCTTGAGATAAAGGCAGGTGCCCTTCTGCGGACACTCCAGGGATGCCGTCGGAGACTCCCCCAAGGGAGAAATCATCATCACCGTCGTCATCAGCATCTAACTTATACTTTATGTGTTACCTCATCTGGATGCATAACATCTCTGAGTAAATCATTCCCTGCGTTTCAGAGATAATCAAGTAGATACTCACAGAGGCTAAGTGATAACTACTATTAAGTGTCACAAGTGGTACTTGAGCCCTGGGCTACGCACCACACGCTTGACGTTCTTTCCTTGCTGTCTATTCCTCTTGTCTCTCACGTGACCACCAAGCCTCTACCTTCCAACCTCAAGCATATTGTGTCACTCTGCAGTCCCATCCGTGGTGCAGCGATAGCCCCTTCTCCTCACAGCGTCCTTCCCTTGGCTTCCAGGATACAAAAACTCTCCTAGCGTTCCTCCCCCCTCACTGAATGTTCTTTTGTGATTTCTTTTGCTGCCTCTTTCTCTTGTTGAGTGTTCCCAGGCCCAGCCCCTGAGCTTCTTCTCATGTTAATTCAGTCACCTGGTGGTCTCAGCCACTAGTAACCACCCCCACCCCCCCACCCCCCCCACCCCACCCCCCCGCCCGAGGTTTTGTCCCTAGCCCAGACCTCCCGGTGAACTCCACACTCACACACACAGAGTGACCTCTCCACGTGGCTAACAGTCATCTCAAACTCAACTCGCCTAAAATCAAGCTCCTGACCTTCCCCCACATCTGCTCTGCTTATAGTATCGTCCGTCTCAGTTCAGAACAACCCCATCCTTCCTGCTGGTAAATCCTTAAAGCCACCTTTGGATCCTTTCTGACCCATCAGCAAATCCTTCAAAATGTGTCTGGTTCTATCTTCCAAATATATTCAGAAACTAACCACTTACTGCTGTTTCTACCGCTACCTTCCTGGTCCAAACCACCATCACCTCTCATCTAAATGATCTAAATTATCCGGCAGCCTCTCAGCCAGTCTGCCCTGGCTCCCCTTCACTCTATCTTCAACCCAGGAGCCAGAGTGATGTTAAAATGTTATGTCAGACCTCATCAATTATTTATTCAAAGCCTTCTCTGGCTTCTCATCCCCCTCTGAGAAAAAGCCAATCATCACACTGACCCAGCGGCCCTCAGAGTCCAGCCCGACCTCCCCGACCTCCCCGCTTCCCACCTGCCCTTTGCCCACTGGCCCAGCTGCCGCTTCTGCTCCCTCCGCCTGGGAAGGGCCTCCCGGGGACTCCCTCACTCCGCCAGGGCCTTGCTTAGACGCCATTCCCCAGCCGCCCTCACCACTCTGGAGAGGCGTCCCCGGGCAGCCTGCCCTCTGCCTCGCTCACCCCATCGTGTTGAAGTCGTCATCGGGGGGCACGTAGTCCTCGTCATCGCTGGTCAGGCCCAGCTCGTTCCCGTAGCACTGGTGAACGAAGTGCCAGAGCTCCTTGGGGCACAGGGGCTGCAGGGGACAGCAGACGGGCTCTGACCCTCCCTTCCTCAGGACCCCACTCTCCACAGAGGCACTGAGTTGAGCTGGACTCCCCCAAGGGTAGGAGAAGCCAAACTCCACCCGCGTGGGCTGGACTAAGTAGAGGGCAGAGCCTCCACAACAACCCCACCCCCTGCTCTTCCCTCCTCTCTGATCTCAGCAAGACACCCGTCTTCCCCCTAAGAATATGACTTTTAGTAAAGCCAGGAGCTTGGCCTGTTCCCTCGACTCAGGTTTGCATGGTGGGACCAACAGGCCCTTGAGGATGGCAACCACCCGCCTCTCGCTCCTGTGGGTGAGGTCCGGCCTTAAGCGGCACAAACCCAAACTCCCCTGGGGCCAAAGTGATCACAGAGCTTCTGACCTGGACTCAGAATGAGCGCCAGAGGCCCTGGGGCCAGTCTCGCCCACACTGCAGAAACCGCCTTATACTAACAGTGTCACACAGGTCCTGATGGACCTGATCCAAGATGGATCAGGTCCAAGAATGAGGTGTGACCTCAAAAGTGGCCCATCCCACAGTTGGGCAGTTCCTGTGCTTGGAAAGAAGTCTACATTCTCAGAGTTTCAGGGGCTCAAAGGTCATTGCATCCAGCCCTCTCTTCACTACTTGAATACTTCCTTCTTTATTCTTAATTACAATCAGTCTGCCTACAGTTCCATGTATTAGTTCCATAAACAGTTTTTCTCATTTCACTGGGTGTCTACATGTCCTCCTCAAAAGCACTGTCCTAAGAAAAGTTAGCTCTCATTGAGGTTCAGAGTTTTGGAAAAGAGGCAACAGAATGTCAAAGAATGAAGGTCAAAGGTGGAGACCATGGATGAGTCCTAGGTTGGGAGGAGGGAGAGAAGGTGGGAGGGATAAGTATGTGAAAAAGAGAAGCATTAAGAAAAACGGAAGCAGGGACTTGCCGGTGGTGCAGTGGTGAAGAATCCGCCTGCCAATGCAGGGGACATGGGTTCGAGCCCTGGTCCAGGAAGATCCCACATACCGCAGAGCAACTAAGCCCGTGCACCACAACTACTGAGCCTGCACTCTAGAGCCCGCGAGCCACAACTACTGAGCCCGCGTGCCACAACTACTGAAGCCCACCTGCCTAGACACTGTGCTCCGCAACAAAGAGAAGCCGATGCAGTGAGAAGCCCTCGCACCTCAACGAAGAGTAGCCCCCGCTCGCCGCAACTAGAGAAAACCCGCACGCAGCAACGAAGACCCAATGCAGCCAAAAAGAAAGAAAGAAAGAAATGTATATAAAAAAAGAAAATCAAACTTAAAGAATGTTCCCACCAACGGATTTGATAAGGAGTTTGAGCTTTCTCTGACCCCATCCTTTCGAGGTATGGTTTAAGAAGCAGGCAGCTGGCAGGATGCCATAAGCCAGGTCTCCGGCTAAGGAGAACGGCCTGGAATGGCATAGTCGGGGCTCTCTGTGAGCCGGAAGGGTCTGGGGTGGCAGCTCTCTGTGCTGGCCACCCCCTTCCCCACCCCAGTGCCAGAGGGAGGCACCTGCTTCTGTACCTGGACCTCCTCCCTCCTCCCAGCGGCCTTTACATACACCATCCACCCTGCCCGGGACACATCCGCGTCTCTGCCAATCCACGCCCTCCTCTTCTCCACAATTCACCTGCTCCACGCAGCCTTCCCTGACCAGCCCACCAGGCTCAGCTTGTCTGACCACGGCCAGGCCAAGCACAACAAGCAGACCCTGATCATCAGGCAGAATTCTGATGTGACTTTGTGAGAGTTTTTGTGAACCATATGGATGACCCTCTGTCTTAGTTAGAAATGACAGTGGTTGTGAGCTCAAAATTCAGACCTGCCAATGGAGACTCAAACACATTTCTCATTTTACCATTATCCACGGCTAATAAAGGTAGACAATCAACTCAGAATAAGTTACCAGGATTTATACGAAGGCTACAGACTTTCAGGTTAGAAGAAACTCTAAATAACAAATCTATTTAATTTTTTTTAGACAGTAATGAGTTTGGGCTAGAGTCAAGGTAGATACACACATAAATTTAAATACATACAAGTCATATATATAATTGTAATTACAATATTATATAATTATATTACATAATTGTTCCCCCAGGTCTCCTTCCCTGGCTGGGAGGCTGTTTCTCAACACCCCCGGCATCTGCGTGCACAGGCTGCACAGCCACGTCTCCATCTGCATCTCCCACAGTGTCCCCTTCATCCAGGTGATCAACCGGTGGCTGTGTTAACTCTATCTTCCTATTTTCTGCATTTCTTTAAAACTTATTCTATTGAAGTATAGTTGGCTCACAATGTTGTGTTCATTTCTGCTGTACAGCAAAGTGATTCAGTTATACATATACATATATATATAGATTCAGTTATATACATATATACATATATATGCTTTGTTTTTCATATTCTTTTCCGCATGGTTCATCACAGGATATTGAATATAGTTCCCTGTGCTATACAGTAGGACCTTGTTGTTTATCCATTCTATATACAAGACTTTGCATCTGCTAATCCCAAACTCCCAGTCCTATTTTCTGTATTTTTGATGCTCTAGCATCTGAGGCCTTACTGACTGGGGAAGGCCTGCCCCTTGCAGGGTTAGCTAATTCCTAGAGATAGACGTCACCCTGCCAGGGAGACCACCTTCCCTATGTAAACTGGACAAGCCAAAGCCCACACACCGAAAGACCTTGTTTTTCTAGCTCTTACATGCCAGGCCAATACTCTGTCGCGCTAATTACCTCGGGACAGTCTCTCTGGAGACGGTCTCTCTACCCTGAAGCCCAGTGAAACATTCAAACTAGCCAGTCCAGTGAGCTGCTCGGCCAGCTCACCCTGCCTCACTCATCCTTTCCCATGAAAACCTGCAATGAAGGCTCTTGCCCCTGCTTCCCCCTCGCTCTCTCTGCCTCCTGACTGACCTCGAGCTTCCCCGTGTGGCCCTGCCTGGCATGCTGGGCCTCTGCTTCTAGGGATCTGTGAGTATAAAAACTTCTTCCTTCATGACAGTCATTTGTGTCTGGGCATCTTACCGCACCTGATTAAGACAAACCCCGGTGCATTTTAAAACAGCGGGAACGCATTGCCCTGTCAACAGGGCCTTGCTCCAGGCAGCAGTGAAGCTGTTCACATAAGAGGATGCGCTACTCTCAGCACCTGGGTCACCAGCCGTGGAGGATATGTTACCGCGAGCCTGGAGGACTTCCAGAACCAGGAGAGGCATGGGCTTCTTTGGAGCAGGCCAATGTCACAGCAAGAGCAATCACTCCAATGGACCCCCACCCAAGGGGAAAGAACATTCTAGGTGGGTGTGCATCCTGAGGCTGAGGGAGCTGGGCAGGACTCACCTTTTCCAGGAGAGCATTCTGCCAGAGCCGGAACATCATCATATACGTCCTATCCCGGGCCCCAAATGAAGTGAAAAAGTGCTGGATTGAAAGAGAAAATGGCAAGAAACGTCTGTTAAGACTTGCAACATAGTGAATGGAGACACGGTGCTCCTTCCTTTAAGAAAGGCTCCTGAGTCCATCCTCAAATACTGCGGACTCTCAGTCACCCGTGATCCCAGCACAGGGGCTCTGTAGTGAACGGGGTCGGCACACCAGGGACCAGGGACCTGGGACCTCTGAGTCCGCACTGTCTCCATGTCCTTTAACGTTCACCCACACTTTCGTCAGTGGTTCTCTTTCTGGTTTGAAGTTTTCACCTCCATAAAAAACTTCCTGCGCCTACATACACAGACTGGGTGAGTGGTGAGCTGGGAACCAGCCCAAGGGAAGGAGAAGGCAAACCCACTAACCCACTCACCCTTTGATTCATCAATTCAGCAAATGCTTGAATATTAGTGTGTGCACTCTTCTACATGTACACACACTAATACATGTGCACACACTCTTCTACATGTTTTGGGCACAGTAACAAACGAAACAGAAAGCTCTTATGGAGCTTACACGTTCGTGGGGACCTTTCATAATGTGTGGGAAGAAAGCGACAGAAAACCAGATTTTACTGAACACGTTCTAGGTGCTTCACAAATGCTCCTTCATTTAAACCACACAGAAGCTTTGGAAAATAAACATAACTGCTAATACTTAATAAAGAGAAACCGGCTGGGGAGGTTAGGTGACCTCTGTAATCACAGAGCTGCTTCATGCCAGAAACAGAATTCAAAGCAAAGACTATCGGACCCCTAAGTCTCAGGGTTCTTGCCTCTGAAGTGCCTGAGTTCAAGTGCACTGTAGACCTGTGTTCAGTCCAGCCCTAGCCCCGAAGCTATCAGTCTTCAGGCTCTGGTTAAAGGTCAAAGATCACAGTGTTTCCTCCGCTCTAAATTTTATCCATCACATTTTCCCCATGCTGACGATATGAACAGTCTGTTTCCTATCAGACTCCTCATCCCTCTTGATGAGCTGTCCTGATATATGATGATACAGCTTACATTTTTATAGCACTTTGCAATTTAGTGTTTCCAAGTGTGTGAGGTCATTTCAGACTGTTAAATAGGCGTTGCTGGCTCCGTTTTACATTTACAAACTGGGGCTCAGAGAGGTTACATAATGTACCTACAGCCACAGGACTCTAATTCAGGTGTTCTGGCTCCAAGTCCAACGCTCTGCCACTCCACCTCGCCCCCTGCTCGGACCCCAAGCACCCTGCCCACCACGGAGGTGGCTCCCGTAATCTGCATCACCTTACCACCTCTCACCCCAATCCTACTGCCTCCGTATTAGTGCAACTGAAGGGCAGAAATCCAGGAGTCGGGGGACTGGGGTTTGGGGGAACAGAAAGTCCAAGATCAGGCTCTACTTACCTTTTCCGAGTCAGTGCAAACTTGGATGGCGTTGGGAATGAGGCGGGCTGTTTTTTCTTTAGTCATGGAGCAGATGTCTTTCAAACGAACGGTCAGCTGGCATCCGCACAGAAACAGAGAATGGATAACAAGCAAGAAGAGACATATTAATAGAGTCAGGCAAAGAGTGTTCACACGGTACCAGTTCAGCCAGAGGAAATCAGATCACAGGCTGCATACTTCTAAACCTGGAAGGGGCCTCCTTAGAGATCACCTGGTTTGGCCCCTTATTTCAGAGGCCACACGGCGAGCCTCGCCCAAGGTTCTGTCGATTCTCGGTCCAAGGAGCTTTGCTTTCTCATTTCTACACAGCCTGATAAACGTGCAGAGGTCCCATCACGATTTGCCACTTACAGAAACACAGGACACTGGCACTGGATGGGACCTTAGAGTCATCTAGTCTGTCTTTTCTCACTTTATTTTATAAGATTAGGAAACAAGGCAAATAAAGAATAAAGGACTAGCCTAAAATCACACAGCTAATTAGATGCAGAACCCAGAAAGTACAAGCCCGTTCTCCTGAGTCCCAAGGCCAGTGCCCGTTTTACCCTTCTCTTCTGCCTCCGTGGTGCCTCCTGCCATATAGTTACCTGCACTTCCCCCAAATCAAATGCTCACTCGAGGGGGAGGGAGGGGAAGGCATGGTAGAGAGATCTATCCTTCAAGATTCAGGCACGTGCTTTTGTGAATTACGCAAAGGCTTGGGCAGAGTATGAAGTCAACCAAAGGACGAAAGTGAGGGCAGCTTCCTCAGCCACAACCCAGGGGCACAGCCCCAGGGAGCAAGCCCCAGGTCTTTACCAGAGTTTCCCAGCGGAAGATGTTGCTGTAGAAGCAGATCCAGTTTTCGGAGAGGTAGAGTCGGCCCTGAAGAAGAATGTCTCTTTGGAGTGCACACGAGTAATCTGTGGTAGAATGGGGGACGGAGCTCAGGGACGGGGAGCGTTCTCAGCAAACCAGTACAATCAGGCAAGCCATCCCCCAACAGCCCCGGGAAGCCCAACTGCCCACCATGGACTAGGTGTGTGAAACACTAGTCTAGCGGCCAAGGGAGTCCCTAGCATCTCCTGATCGGGCACGGGAAGGATGTGAACTACGTTAGAGGACGAAAGGCCGATACAATTCAACCAACGCCCCTCCTCCTCCACAACTTCCCCAGCCCCTCCTCCGCCGGGCCATCTGCAGGGACAAGAGTGGCAGCGACGCCTCCCAGGCCAGGCTCTCTGGAGGCCATCACGCAAATGGGGCTCAGCCCTGAGTCCCCCCCGCTGGGGCCAGCTCCCTGGACATCCTTGCTCCCTATTCCCAGACAGATGCTCTTACTTGGGGAACCTGTACTCAGGAGCAGCCTGATTGCCTTCCTGCCCCCACATGCAGGTCACCCAGCTCACCAACGATGAGGCGCTCCGTGTCTGGAAGTTGCTTAAAGAGCTTCCTGAAGTCTTCATTTCTCTGCTTGTAAGTGGGGCTTAACACCTGCGTGACAATGGCCAAGGTTAGCAGGATGTTCCCAGGTTTGCGGGCTGGGGAGGAAGGTGCGGGAGGAGCACCTGCTTGCGTGTTTCAAGGCAAAGCTGAGGCTCTGTTGCGCCAGAGACCCCAGGAGTTAGGCAAAGGGGGCTTGGTACGGAGAAACACGGTGGAGAGGATTTGATGCTGCAGAAGGCTTTATACCCAGTGTCCATCAGTGAGAAAATGTCAAACATACTAAGCAGGGCCCATACGACATCCCAAGTGGACAAAGGAAGGAGGGACAGCTCTGGGCTACTGCTGTTCTGCCTCTGACAGCAGGAAGCACCACTGTGACAGTGAAGCAGGCCCAAGGGGACCAAGGGGACCCCCACTCCCACCCCCCGGCAGGACCCAGGATATGACGGTGCCCAGTGCAGCCCTCAGAAGAAGCTGTCATCATGAGTAACACAGTTAGCACTTGGCTGTGCCTGAACTTCATGATTGGAAAAAAGAAATCATGAAACATAAGACTAGTACAATGTTATGTCAATTATAGCTCAATAAAACTGGTGGTGGGGGAGCGAGGAATTACACCTTTACAAACAGTGGACTAAAAAAAAACCCCATAAAACTAGTACTAAAAAAAAAAAAAGCACACAAGTAGGGAATTTAAAAGCATATCTTGCGGGCTTCCCTGGTGGCACAGTGTTTAAGAATCCGCCTGCCAAGGCAGGGGACACGGGTTTGAGCCCTGGTCTGGGAAGATCCCACGTGCCGCGAAGCAACTAAGCCCATGCACCACAACTACTGAGCCGGCGTGCCTAGAGCCTGCGAGCCACAACTACTGAGCCCACGTGCCACAACTACTGAAGCCCGCACGCCCTAGAGCCCGTGCTCTGCAGCAAGAGAAGCCACTGCAATGAGAAGCACGCGCACCACAATGAAGAGTAGCCTCCGCTTGCCGCAACTAGAGAAAGCCCGCGCGCAGCAACAAAGACCCAAAGCAGCCAAAAATAAAAACAAAAAAAAAACATATCTGGCAACTTGAGGTACCCAAACTTCACTCCCTCACCAGCCCTTAGAAGACTATCTAATCCAAACCTTACGTTACCGATGAGGAAACTAAGCCCAGAGAGCAGTCCCTGCCCAAAGTCCTCTGGCTGGTCAGGTGGCAGAAGTCTCGATCCCTGGTTCTGTGCTCACCTCCCACCATCACCTGTGCTGCCAGACACCCTTGAACCCACCTAGCATTTTGGTGCCTCAGTGAAAACTCAAACCCATCAATTGCTTTAATGAATCCTTCTTGGAAATTCCATGAACCAATTGAACAGACAGGAATCCTGCTCTTTCCAAGCTTACAATCAATCGTGTGCCCGTAGGTGAAAGGCACCCAAGGATGATACACGAAGACAAGCGCACAGCCCGGGAAGGGCCAGGCCTCGTGACAGAGACATCTGCACTCCACCCAGGTGACTTGTTGACCTACTTATGCCAGGAACACACGCAGGTAGACAAACCGTCCTGCTATTGCTGACAGATGGGTCTTGGCCATTTACGCTTTCTCGCCCACTTCCCTGGGAATCCACTGGCATACAGCTGTGGCGACAATGGAGTGAACTCTGCACTGCTCATTTCTTGGCTTTCTGCAAAGCTAACGGCCCGTGAGACAGCTGAGGCTGCGGCCTGACCACCCTGGCAGCAGGCACTGACTACCTGAGCTCAGTGACTACCTGTGCCAGAGGGAACAGGAGGATTTCAGGAAGTTGGAGGACAGAAAACAGCATGACTTCAGTTTGGGGGAGGTTTTCCAGGTAAGAGAGAAAGAAGAGGAGTGCTTTCAACTACTTTGTCCATAGTTAATTTGAAATCTAAACTCTTTTTTTGGCTTATTTATTTATAAAATGAGTTTTGTATGTGCAGGTGGACCCTCTGCTACTTTCCCCAAAGCAATAGATATGCTGTAGAATCCCAAACTTCAGAACTCACCGACCGTATGTTTGAACCAAGTATCAGGGTCACTGGGAGGGAATGTCTGGAAGCCAGCCCATCCCGTGACTTCTACAGCTAGAAAAGACCTCAGAAGACAACATTCCTCGGACCCATCAAACTGATACTGAGGTATCCAATCTCAGTGGCCCCCTGGCCTCACAGAACAGAGTCCACACACTGAAAACCCTTGCCTGAGCACCTGTCAGGAAGTTCCTAATTATGTCTAACCGACCTTGCAGAGCTAACGTGGAGTGAGATATGACCCTGCATCAAACACTATCGTAAGTGCTTCACAACATCCTCTCATCTGACCACAGGGTCGTTTTTATGATCCCGTTTTAGACGCGAGGAAGCTGAGGCACAGAGAGGTTAAGGAACTTGCCCAAGGCACGTGGTTACTAAATGCGAGTGTGGAATATGAACCAGGGCGGGCAGTGTGGTCCACAGCTCTGGGTCTGAGCCATCACTCTGCACTGCCTCAGGATCCTTGCGCCAAGAAGGAAACAACAGGGATGCCCCAGCCGAGCGCACCCTCTTGTAGATGAGGTGTTCACTTACGCGGGGGGTCCCCACTAGCCTTCCATGCCTGCAACTGGGGCTTTTTTGGGGCGGGGGTATAGTTTCAGTTTTGCAAGTTCTGGAAATTGGGTGTACAACAATGTGAACATACGTAACACTACTGAAATATATATTTAGAAATATCTAAGATGGTAAATTTTATGTTACGTGTATTTTACCATACTTTTTTTTTTTCTCGGCCGCGCCATGCGGCTTACGGGATCTTAGTTTCCCCGACCAGGGATCGAACCCAGGCCTTGGCAGAGTGAAAGCACACAGGCCTAACCACTGGACCCCCGGGGAAACCCCACAATTTTTTAAAAAACTGTATCAATCAAGTCGGTCTTTAAATTTACAAAGTTCCAATATCAGCCTGAGGACCAGCCTACCAGGTGGCCCCGGACCCCCTTCAGTTGAAAGTGGACATCAGGCATCCAATTGCCTGCAGCCTGGAAGTCCTCCCTTTTCTAAATGTTCCCTCCGTGGCGCTCTGTCACCCCTGCTTCTCTCCCATCCAGTGAGGACTCAGACATGGACAGAGATGCAGGCGCAGGGAGTCTGGCCCTAATCTCCAAACCAGAGGCAAACGGAGGGAGCCGCCCTCTCCTCCCCTCGGAACAAAGCCATGGCTATGGGGAGGGGAGGGCCCATCCAGCCCTGACCTCAGAAGTCAGCCAGTTCTGCGAGGGCTGCCTCGGCGGGGTGTAGGAACTCAACCCAGGCCCGCAAGTCACTGCCCTGATTCGAGCAGGCTGCCAGCGTGGAAGGCAGGCAGGCTCGCCTGCTAGAGTCCACAGTACAGGGATCGTAGTTGGCTCCGCCACCATCTACCTTCGTGGCGCGGGAGGCCGTAACCCCCTCTCCCTGGTGCCCTTGTGCTCTAAAGCCGTCTCCTCCGAAGGGGAGGCACGGCTCACCTATTTTCATTTTAAATGGCCAAAGACTTCTGGTGCAAGGCTTGTCAAACCCGGGGCCCTCTCAGGGAGCAGGGCCAGGTGGAGAATGACAAGGGCGCGGCAGGCCTGTCACACGGCACAGAGAAGTGAGGATGCGCACTCACGGCTGGGATTTCCTCGGACCCGGGCCGGCAGCAGAGCTCCGCGCCGGCAGGTCCGTCCGTCAGTTTCTCCAGGCGCCGCTGCAGGGGCTGGCTGTCCTGCTCCAGCAGGAGGCTCCAGAGGACCCCCGATTCCGTCAGAGATTCCATCCCGGTCCTCGAACTCCGACCCCCCACCGTCCCCACAGGATGCAACCAGTCAGTCTCGCCCAGGCTGGACGCAGAGAGGCGGCCTCTGGCTCCTCGGCAGCGGGTCTGTGTGACCCTCGCTGGCCCCCCTGGCGCCCCTAGAGCCCGGTTCCCGGCGCAGAGCCTCACGGGTGGGAGGGTGCGGTCAGCAAGGTTCTCAGGCGGGCTGGCCAGAGTCTCCAGGGGCCGGGCTCTGCCTCATCGCACTCGGCTCCCAGCGTGGCAGGTCTCCAGGCTGCGGGGGACCCAGAGGGGACGTGAGGGGGCCCCTCCTCCGGGTCAGCGTGGATGAGCTGCTCCAAGGGGCCGGCTGCGGCCAGGACGTGGAGGACGGGGAGGACGGGGCAGGTGCACGGGGCCGCCAGAGGCCCGCCCCACCGTTACTCACACCCAGTAAGTACAGTGGCTCACGGCTGGTCTGAAACTCCAGGGAGGACAGACGCCCAACTCCCCAGCTCCGTCTGGCCTGTCCCGTAAGGCAGCCTGTTCAACGTGCAGTCGCTGCTCTGGGCGGGCGCTGGTCGCTGTGACTCACGGTCCTCTCCCAGGCAGCGTGGCCACCGCTGGCTGGGGCACCAGGGCCTGCTCCCCCACCCCCCACCCCTTTCCTCGCAGACGCGCTCCTCTCGGCTGACCAGCAAACAACTTCTTTGTTAGAATCGCCCGTGGCAGGAGGGAGCGGGGGAGGCAGGGCGGGTGGGCGGGCAGGGCCGGAGCCCTTCACACGCTTCGAGTTACAGGATCTGGGTGATGGTACCGGCCAACGTCCTCCAGTAACCCCCGGCCTAGCCTGGCCTCCCCAGCAGATGTTTCCTGCAATGGAAAGTAGCTGGCCAAGGCTCCGCGTCGGGGAAGGGAGGGGAGGAGGTGCCAGGGGCACTGCTGTTGTGATGAAATCTGAAATGTGAGATCTGAACAGCCAGGGACTTCTTGGAGACACACTCTCCCCTCACTGGCCCATCCATCCACCAACTCCCCCGTAGCAGCAGCAGCAACAGGAGACTTGGAAGTTTAACTCATCCCGTTTCAGATGTGCTGGTGGGGAGAAGCTGAGGTCAACAGCTCCCAGGTGTGTGGGAGGCATCGCCTTCCTTCCCAGGGATGCTGGGAGGGTACCCACGCAGCCTCTCAGACCTTGAGGGCCAAGGAGCCATGCTAAGAGCAGAGAATCTGGGCCAGCTCCAAAGGAGACAGACAGGCCGCAAGGAAGCTGAGACCTCTGGAGAGGAAAGAGCGCCAGGCCAATGAGGGCAAGAAGGGCTCCAGAAAGAGAAGCTGGGGGCAGAGGTCAGACAGCACTGGGGCCGGGAAGATTGGATTCCCAGGAAAAGTCAGACTCTGGAGACAAATGGGGCACCTCGCTCGCCCTTCCCAGTTCTGCCCGCCTTGCCAGGAGGGTCTCCAGGCTGCACACGAGGGAGAACATTGCCTTTGTCCTAGGAGTCTCAGCTATCGATATTTGATGCAGTAACGCTCAAACTGTACCGTACTTAAAAATGATCTAACCATCGTATTAAAAGTATAGATTCCTGGGCTTCCCTGGTGGCGCAGTGGTTGAGAGTCCGCCTGCCGATGCAGGGGACGTGGGTTCGTGCCCCGGTCCGGAAAGATCCTACATGCCGCGGAGCGGCTGGGCCCGTAAGCCATGGCCGCTGAGTCTGCGCGTCCGGAGCCTGTGCTCCGCAACGGGAGAGGCCACAACAGTGAGAGGCCCGCGTACCGCAAAAAAAGGGAAAAAATGTATATATAGATTCCTGACTCCCAAACCCCAAAGCTGTGCTTCAGAGGAACCTGGGGTCTCCCAGTTAAGTCGCGTTGGAGGAAGAGCCTGAGTCCTCCCCCGAACTCCTGTTCGCTTCCCACTGTGCACACCCCGGAAGCGGCCACCTCCTCCGCCCGTCTATCGCGCAGGGTGATTCCTCTCTCAGACTACCATCTTCTCCAGGAAGCAGCTAACGCCTCCAACTATCTTCTCCAGCACCTGGCATGGTGGGTTTCAAGTCTCCACCGCTCAGAAACTATTTACCACATGAATGCATTCCTTTTGCGCCTCTTACACTGTTCCTATTTACACAGCATCGTGTGTGTACACATCCACACACATCCCCACTCCTATAGGCATGGCTCCTCAGCACCCAGTCCTGCCAACACTCTCCAAGCCATATATCCGAGCTTCTCTCCACCCTGCATCAGCCCCACCGTCAGGAGTGGGGCAGGAGAACTCAGCAATTCCGTTTTCCAGGGTGACCGGAATGCTTCTCTCCTGGGCCTCACCAGACTCCACGATCTAGACAGTGCCAGGACCCAAGAGGGCTGAATCCTTACAGAAATTCCCTGGAAACATTTGAGTATTGCTGTGGCCAGATGAGGGGATGACTGTTTGGGGTCCAATGCGGTGAGTCAGGGGCAGGACACACCCAGAAAGATAAGCCCTGGGAGATGAGTCCCAGTGCTCTTTGCCTTTGTCTCCTACGCCCCCTCACGACGCCGCCCCGCCGGGCAGGGCAGCGGGCAACTTCCAGCCTGGGGAGAGGGAACTGGCCCCAGGCTAAACATTAACTCGATGGCAAACACTGGGAGCTGGGACCAAGTGGTACCCCTCCCTGGATAGAGCAGCGGGAGGGAGAGGGTGGAGGAGTCCAGGAGAAAAACAGATGGATCATGGTGGAACATTGGCCTCACCTAGGAAGAAACCAATGAAGACCCTCAAAAGAGACGCTGGACTTTCAACCAGATCTGGGTAGGGAGGAGCCAGATGTGGGATAAGGGGCAGTGGAGACGGGGGAGGTGGCCCAGCAAAGGAAGGAGAGAGGTGGGTGGGAGAGAGCGTAACAGAGAAAGGTGGAGAGGAGCGGGACCGGGAGTGGTCTCACCTGGAGACGGGGCCACCCTGGAGAAAGTTAAGATGGCTGTCGGGGGCACGGGGGTCCGTGGGAAAATAACAGAGGGGAGCTGGATGGAGGCAGAGGAAGCAGAGGCCGTCCCAGAAAAACAAAACAAAACAAAAAAAAACGGGCTGCCAAGGTGTGTCCTCAGCGATGCCTTTCAGCGTTCACTCCCACTTTCCTCATTGTCCCCCACCATTCGAATTTCATTCCTACAAAGCTTCGTCCCCTTGTTCAATAGTATGTCTGCCAGGCCTGCCTGGTCCTTCCACAGGGCCGGCACCATCCCTCTTCCCCACTGGACAGCCAGCATCCCCAACGGGGACCAGCAGGCCACCTCGGCCCTAAAGTCTCAGGGCAGCCGCCAGGGTCTGGGCTCCCATCCTCTGACCTCAGAAACCTTCCTTTCCCTAGGTTGCCACGGAGATGACTGACCCTCCAGGAAAAAGGTGAGGCAGGTGAGGAAGCACCTTTGTCCACCTGGAGCACCGGGGAAAAGACTTCTGTGACTTGCCTTCATCCAAGATGCAAGAGCCCACTGCGTCCAGTGGGGCCATCTTTGGGGGGCAGATTGCACCCCTCCTGCCCGTAACTCTCCCCTTGGTTCCCTGTTTCTGCTTATCCTTCCACCTGTGTATCCCCCAAGCTGGGGGCCTTGACTAATAAAACTGGGGCAGTCAAAGGGGGGTTCAGGGGCAGTAGATGTGATCAGGCCTGGCAGGGACTCAGGCAGACAGCCCGGCCTTCAAACCCCACTCTTGACCTGAATATCCCTGGCTGGAGACCAGAGGCTCTTGCCTCAGTCCTTCCATGTGTCCCTGGGGTCCAGCCACCTCCCTCCGTGGGACCCACGCTTTATAAAGGCCAAGATGGTTTCTCATCATGGTGACAGTTCCTCCCTGGCTAAATAGGTAAAAGTGAAATGCAGAAGAGAGGCAGGTGGAGGGGGCGGCTGGGGAGGGACAGGGCGGGGTTGGGGGGAGGCTTCCTCTCACATCACAGCCAGGCTGCTCCAGTGGGCCTGAGATGTTCGCGCAACAGTCGGCAAGCCTTGCTGACCCTCCCTGTCCTGAATCCGGCCCGGCATTTCTAACTGTCCCTAGGGCTGGGGACGACAGAGCCTTTGCTTATCGGAAGGATGTCCAGTGCCAGCGATGGAGCCTCAGGCAGCAGAATAGCTGGAGAGCCACCAGCGGTGTCAGGAGAGGGATCAGAGAGGGCTGTCGCAGAGCTGAGAAGGAGACACGGGGTAGCCTCCCTGGTGGTCAAAGTCCAACCCCCTAGGCCAACGCAGAGGTGAGGGAGGAGGACCGAGCAGGTCAAGGAAAAACAGAGAACCAGGTCACAGCGACAGGGGCGGGGCAAGGGCCTCCTGAGAAACCAGGAACGGACTAGGCCGGGCAGTGCTGGGGAGTGCGGGCGATGAACTGAAGTTTCCTGATGGGGCCTCTGCACACGAGCGCTGACACACACACACAGCATACCACAGGAGCGCAGGCCCTACAGGACGGGGGCACCGCACGCCCGTGGGCACGGACTCAGGTGGTTCTGAGCTCAGGCAGGGAAACTCCCAGGACCTGGCTTCCCAGTGGAGCCAGAGCATCCAGCCTAGGAGCACAGCCACGCTCAGGCGGTGCCCACGGAGAAGCGCACTGGTACCATCAGAGTGGGCATTCCTGCGGGTGCCACTTGTGTGAACACGCAGCATCTTGCTTCTTCCACAGACACCCAGGGGTGGACCAGCCCAGAGCTGGGGCATCAGCCTCAGGACGAGAGCAGGGTTTTACTTGGAAGAGGTTGGGGGGGGTCCCGGTGTTGCTTGAAGCCGGCCTCTCTAGAGCTCTACCCACTGTGGCAGCTGATGACCCTCCGGACGCGAAAACACATTTAAAAAAATGCCGAGATGCACTGGATACAGCCCCTGACATCTGTGGCTCAGGCCGGCTGGAGACCCCTTCACCTCCCAGCTTCCCTCCCATCTGCTCAGCTTCTTCCGCTGCCTCCCGGTGCCCACCCGCCATTTTTCTCTCCCTCCCCCACGCTGGTCCATTCTGCTCCCTGTCCCGACCACAAGTCAGGATGTCCACAGTGGAAGTCCGGCAGGACCAGGAAGAAGGCAGCACCCCGGGGCCGGGTGGCAGACACAAGGGGCCACGTGTGCCTGGCAACCCTGAATCGGGGAGCAGGGGAAGCAGGAACACATTTGTGGATGGGCCCCATGTCTGGTATGGCTGAGCTTCCAGAAGAAGCCC
This sequence comes from Hyperoodon ampullatus, assembly GCF_949752795.1. NCBI lineage: Eukaryota > Metazoa > Chordata > Mammalia > Artiodactyla > Ziphiidae > Hyperoodon > Hyperoodon ampullatus. The sequence continues at coordinate 91,151,201 of NC_136920.1, forward strand.
CAGTGTGAGAGCGGGAGGCCGGGAGGGGATCTCTGAACGCTGCTCAGCAGAGCCCCTTGTGCACTTGGCCTCTGTGAGTTAATGATTTGTGCTGGGTGGAGAGTCAGCGTCTCTGGAATCCATCTGGGGTGAGGGGTGGAGGGTGAAGGGAGACAGCCTAGGATTAATGGAGCGTGAGGGCAGGAAAGGCCTGGGAACCGGGTGGGCTCTGGAGGACGACTATATAAGGAGATTTACGGAGCGAGTGAGGGCGGGCTGTTCCAGCACGTCACCGCTGCAGGTGGAATCCACCAGGAAGCAGCGCTCGGCCACGCCGGGCTCCTCTGTCACTTATCTGCCATCAGAACGCCTGACCTCTGGCCCCATGTGGCAGCTGGCCTACCACCACCGTCCAGCCAAGCGGCGGCATCTATTTCTAGCCTGTTGCTCTGCTGAGGGCTCAGAAGCCAGTTCTCCTCTGTGGGGCTGAGGGAGAAATTAGGAGTGAAAGGAGGGGAAAAGTGGGGTGGGGGTGGGGGCAGTAAACCTGCTAGAACCAGAGAGGGAGAGAAAGCCAGCCTGGAGAAGGAAAGTTAGAAAGGAGAGCGGCAAACGGAGGTGGAGAAAAGAAAACGGGGGAGTCAGCGAGGAAAGGGTAGGCAAGGATTCAAGGGAAGGAAACTTGAGACGGAACAGAAAAGCTTGCTGGAAAGAGGAAAGGAGAGAAAGGAGTAGATAAGAGGGAGAGGGTGGAGACAAGCAGCAAGGATGAGGACCTGCTGGTTGATTTAACTGTCCCCTGGGTCTGCAGCCACGTGTTCCCTGTTCCCCTCTGAGGCACTGATTTTACAGGACCCCTCGGGAGGGTGGAGGATTTTGTGACGGAAAGGACGCTGGAGGCCCCACCCACTCCCAGGAAAGCATTCTCCATCCCCTCTACGTCCTCCCACACAGAAGGAGCTCCTCTCCCCTCCAGGTGGTCAGCTCTAAGCCACAGGGAGGCCACAAGCCCAGGTGAAGACCACTGTGGGTCCGAGGGGGGCTGAGGGGCTGAAGTCCGGCTTCTCCCTCCCACAGGCCACCTAAGCCCTCAACTCCCCTCCTGCGGGCACAGCCCACCAACCTCTGCCTTGCCTGTGCTGGGTGAGGCTAAGGCTGGGATCCATCAACCCTACCTCTGCTTGGTCCCCTGAGCAGCAGGAGGTGGGAAGCCACGGGGCTGACAGACATGTGCTTGACTTTGGGGAACCGCTGAGCCCTGTGGGAAAGCACCCTCCACAGAGCGATTCCGGCCCAAGTCCCTGCGTTAAACCCAAGCCCCTCCCCCACTCCTCCTGCCGCTCCCCCTCGCCAGAGTGTCCTCAACGGCCGTCTCCCAGGCGCCCGCTCCGGCACCTTCTCCAAGTCCACGCGACCTGCTGCAGCAGGGCCTGGTGTTAGGGGAGCGGGGAGGATGCGTCCACGTGACCATCAGGGTCAAGCACGGGCAACAGCAAGCTCAGGGATGAAAGACAGTGACCTGAGACCGGGCCACGGCTGCCCGTCCGTCCACTGTGCAGCCGCAGAAGTGGGAGCATGACCGGGCAGGCCGCTGAGACTTCAGCCAGCTGCTCTTCACGGGAAAAGTTCAAAACCCTGTGGCCCCAGCTCTGTGACCCAGAGGATGTGGCCTCTGCAGGGACCGCTTACTCCACGATCGGCTTCCACGTAGGAGCGCCTGGCTGGACACCGCATGGACGACCCCAGAGCCAGGGATGTGTTCTGGGAGGAGTGTGCCCGTGGGGCTACTGAGGGAACCCAGGGGAGAAGTCACATTCCGTTACCTGAGACAGCCTCGCTACAAATGGGCAACTTGTCTGGCTGCTTTTTCCCCAAAATGTCTTGGTTAAGGGGAGGAAATCTCGGCCCTAAGTTTAGGCCCCAGGATTGTCCCGTCCCAGAGTTCTGTCTGGCCTTGGGATGCCTCCCCAGCCCGGTCTCGTCCGTCAGGGCTGGAGGGCCCTTGTCGGGGATTCTGGGGGCGGTACGAGGCAGCCCGTCCCTGCTTGGTCTCTGGGAATCGAACCCTCCCTCACCAGCAGTCCTGTCCTGCTACAGAAGAGAACCATGGTGTCTGGTTTTTGAGGGAGGGGGTCTGGTCAGGGGAAAAGCCCACCTTTCTAGGCCCCTAAGTTTGCCCGAGCCCACAGGGAAGCCACGCTGCGCCCCCCATGCCTCCATGCCCCGAGCACGGCCGCCCCCCACCCGCCTTACACGAACCCAACAAGCAGAGAAAAGGGATACTTACATTATACCAACTCTGGCTTTTCTGTAAAAAACAAAGTAAAAGAGAAGCAACGTTAGTCAGGGAGAGACGGCGGGAATGGCCAGAGCATTCCTGGCTCCAGAGGGAAGGTTACACAGACAGCGGAGGACGGGCGGGGAGGAGGAATCCCAAGGCAGCTGAAGGCTCCCCGTGTTGTTGCTCGGGGTGGGGGTCCTCCTTTCTCAAGACAGCTCCCGAAAGGAGGCCCAGGGAGCGGTCCATGCTGGAAGCCCCCGCGGCTGGGATGGCAGGCAGCGCAGCACCAGCTAGAGCTCGGCCGGAAGGGAGCAGACCCCATCACAAGGTTCTTCTGATGGGGGCGAGAGATGCACTGCAGGCATCTGAGACCCAGGCCCCAATGGGCCCTGATCAGAAGCAAAGTACCCACGGAGACCAACAGAGCCGTCCACCCAAGTCGGCCCCCCTGCAAGGCAGGGTGGGACCCTCTGGTGTCGGGGAGTCAAGGGACTGCCTAGAAACTTCCCTCCAACTCAGTAAATGCCTCCTTCTGCCCAACTGGCTGATCACGTAAGTGACAGCGGCCAAGGAGTGGCTGGGGGGAAGGCTGAAGCACATAATTGCTAAAGGTCCTTCCCGACTCCATGGGGTTAAAATTCAATACCAACAAACCCTGGTCCGTCCCGACTCCAGAATTCAGGTGCTCTCCATTCCCAGCCCTGAGCAAAGGTAACAAAGTTTTTCAGGGAAAGAGGAGGGATGGCTAAGAGGAGGGATGGCCTAGTCTATCTCCCATCTCACTGGCCAGGAGTCCTTTATACATACACATCCCACTTGGAAGACAGACAGAAAGACAAGCAGATAGAGACAGACACACACACGCACACACACACGCACATGCACACCCCTGCCCCATCCCTTCAGGGGCTGACCCAACAGGTTTAGATTGGGTAGACAGGGGCTGGGGTATTTTCAGTTTTAAAATGCTTGCCAAGGGTGTATAATTCAGGAGGAGAATCACTGGGTAGAAGGAAGCTTTGCCTATGGGTCCACATCTTAACTATAGGCACACCTCGTTTTACTATGCTTCATAGATATTGCATTTTTTACAAACCAAAGGTTTGTGGCAATCGTGTGTCAAGCAAGTCCATTGACACCATTTTCCCAAGAGCATTCATTATTTTTCAGTTAATTTAAAATTGTATTGTTAATTATAATTTAAGTGTGCACTGCTTTTTTTAGACATAATGCTATTGTATACTCGACAGACTACAGTACAGTGTAAACATAACTTTCATATGCACTGGGAAATCAAAATAGCCACGTGACTTGCTTTATTGTAACATTTGCTTCACTGGGGTGGTCTGGAACCCAACGGCAGGCTCTCCGAGCTATGGCTGCATACGCAGAGGTGTGGATCGTGGGCACACTTAGCAACCTTTATCCCGCCCACCTAGTCTTACAGGGTCCCTACTCCTAAGGGAAGAAGGCAGGCGTGGTCTCAGGAGGTCTGCTGTGCGGTGTCTGGAGAGGCGGGGGGGCGGAGGGTGAGGGTGACTGCAGTGGTGAAGGCCTGGGCGTGCAATCGCCCCCCTCGCTGGCTCTCCCATCCCACCGGAAGAACTCTGTGGAGACCTTCACCTTCACTCTGGGCAGGCATGGGTGGCCTGAGTGGCTTTGTTTCTACCTCACACCCTATCTCACTGGCCAGGGGGCACATGGCAAGGCAGGCGCTCAATATCCTCCTCTGCAAGATGCTCTCCTTGGTCGTTTCCCAACAAAGGCTGTCACCACGGCCCCATCCGGAAGTCACATATTCCCACCACAGCCTCATCTTCTCCTCCAATCCAGAGGGCCTAGCAGGTAAGGGGCCAAATCCAAATATTCAAAGCCAACTATTCCACCACTGAGGGAGAATGGGAATCGTGGACTGAAAATTAGCCTCTAGTCATTCTGGAGGAGAGTGGATGGGGCAAGGAGGCTGCACCTTAGAACATCTTAATTCTTGGGTCCTCATTCTGAGATCACAGGGCACGAGGCTGTGCAGGTATCCATGAAAACACCTCTCTCAATAGTGGAAAAGCACGCTCTAGAAGCTGCCGGCCTCAAGCGCCCGCAGTTTGCCTGCGTTTCATCAAACCAAAGCCAGGTCATCAGACACCTGCTTCACGGCTGAGAAAACTCTCTGTACCCGCCCCCAGCTGCTCACCTCACCGTCCTGGCCTCCACGTGAGACCCTCGGAGGAAAGGGGGCAGCAGGAATTTGATCCTTTACTTAGGCCCCCCACCTCCTAACTCGGGTGAGTGGAAGAAGGAGAGTTTCGTGCACTGCCCCGCAGATGCATGGCCCTTCTGAATCTGTTTGGAAAAAGAGCTTCAGAGTGACAAAGAGCCTGCACCAGGGAACCTGGGCCCACCTCTGACTAGCTGTGTGATACCTTTGTGTGTGTTACTTGCTTGTGTAAATGCGTGTTCACAAGTACTGCAACGTCAGACACACAGAGCGAGGACTTCTGTCCCTCAGCCTGAGACTCTGCCCCGATCCAGCGCTCTGTAGGGCAGCTTGTTACCCATCACCACTGAGGGTGTCCACCCCTCCGGCCAAATCCACGGCAGCCCCTGGGAACAGCCATGTGGGTGTGAGTCTCCCTAAACTCAGTTTGATCTCCATGGCTCTGCTTTCCAGGACTGAGTCCTGGAGGAGCTGCTGGACCGGGAGGGCCCAGCTCACAGGGCAGGGAGGCCAGGGAGCAGTGGCCCCGGAGGGTGAGAGGGGTGTCCAGTGGCACGCATGAAGTCTCTGCCCTGGTGGGTTCTCGAAAATGTCCTCCTGTGCACAGAGGGCCAGAGGCAAGGGAAGAACAGAACGAGGGAGTGGGGCGAGGGCTTTCTGACAGGTGATAAGTGGATCTGGGCAAAGCGGGAGGGCGGAGTCAGGAAAACCGCCCGAAGGCAGAGCTGCCGGGACAGGGCTGAGCTGAGCAGGTTTCTAAACTCCTCGCCAGAGGTGTGAGGAGCGAGCACCTTAGGGACTCCAAGGCCCCTGGAAACAGACAAGTTCCTTACACATCCCCCCAGTGCAAAGGCCCGGGAGTCTGGAGGACGGGGTGTGGGCAGAGGAGGGACGGAGGAGCACTAGTTAGAGGAGTTGGGGGGAAAGAACAATTTCTTACTTTGATCAGGTTAAGTCTGTCATACTGGAAAGGAAACCACAAAAATTAGGATTGAACAACAGGGACAGAGTCAAAGGGGAAAAGGCGTTCCAGAGCTACAGAGCCCGCGACACCGCACACCCAGCGCGGGGAGACACAATGCGGGGGCCAAGCAAGGACCGGCCTGGGCTCCCGGCACCGCAGCGCCCGGTTCCGGAGCTGGCGGAGCAGGAAACGGCTGCGGGCTCCCCCTGGCGGCCACAAGCCAGCACTACAGAGCGGAAGCTGGGCGGTGGCACAAACTAAGGGGTCCTGGACTAGACCTGGGCCTTGACGTCTAGCCCATGGCTCTGGGCAGGGCTGCCCCGGGCAGGGCCCGCCTCAGCAGGACAGCTGCAGAGTCACAGGAGCGGGGCCTCGCCGGCTACCTCGTCCAACCTCAGTGTACTAACACACGAGGAAATGGGGGCGCAAGAGAAGGGCAGGCAGACACTGTGAGCGAGGCCCGGCTTCAGGGAGAAGTGGCCTGAAAAATAGGAGGTCACCTCCTCTAGTGCACAGGACGCAGGGAGCAAGGTGGCCTGGCTGTGAGAATAGTGGCAGGAGCTCTGGCCACCAGACCCCTCGCTGTGGTTGCATTCGGTCAACCTGAGAAAAGGCTCCACTGGGGGAGGGGTATCCCCACCACAAGACCCGCCTCCCTCTCCTCACCTCACCCCTGCAGCTTTCCCTCGCTCCCTGCTCCGGGCCCTGACCGCGCAGAGCCTCATTCCTACACTGGTCCCCGTGTGTCTTCTCTGTCCCGCACGCACACTTCCCAGACCAACCACGGCTGCCACCACGTCCGCCTGGGGTGGCAGGCCTCCCTCCCCGCCACAAGTCAGTCCTTGTTAACTGCTGTGCTGTCGGTCGGTGACGATGGTCACAGCTGGGGAGAGGATGGGACCTCGGTCTGTGGCTGATGGGTTCAGGCACCGCCTCACCCAAGCTCTTCGCGGGGAAAGAAAACCTGGACCCCACCAGTCACCTCCCTCTTCAGCTCTCAGGAAAGGGGCTGAGGTGCACTCTGGGCTCTCGCTCAGCTCTTGGTCTCTTCCTGATGTCTTGTTCTGCCCCTCCACAATCCCGCTGGGAGTTCCAGCCTGGTTCCCTGCACCCACTCCCCGCCTCAGACGGGAGCTCTCCTGCCTTCATCGAGCATCCCAGCTACTCATGTGGTTCTGAAGGTCAGGTTAGGTTTGTGGATAATCTGGGCACAAATAATCAGGATAATCTGTGTTTCTTATCTCCCTTCCCAGACTAGACGCTGCCTGGGGGTGGGAACCTGGTCTTCATACCCTTTCTTAAGGAAGACTTACCATTGAGGAGTTTTTAAAAATCCTCATCATTGGCTACTCCGCTCAACCCATCACCTGACCCAAAGAGGCGCTGTTAAGTGCTGATTTAAGTGCTGTCGACCATAAATAAGTATTGCTCTCTGCTCACTGAGTGCCTTGCTAGGCACAGGGGTAAGAGGGTAAGGAAGCTTAGAGCTTGACCTTAGGATGGAAAAGTGTGTAAACACTGTGGGCAGAGGCAGAGAAATGGAATAACTGGATGCCCTGTCCCGCTGCATCTGCCCTCTCCCCAGCCAGAGGCGTGAGGGGCTCAGGAGCGGCTGACGGAGGTCACCTCCAAACCCCATCCCCAAAAGGCCTGCACCTGCCGAGCCCCCCGAACCCACAGGGGACTCCTGGGGGCCTCCTCGGGGCAGGCAGGGTTCCTCCTGCCCTGCCCACAGCCAGCAGCTGGTGGTTTAAAATCCTCAGAGCTAAGATGAGTTTTTAGCCTGAAGGTCATAGACTAGGATTAGCCCTGTAGCCACTGGTTCATCCCTCAGTAACCAGAACAGCTGTTGAACCCTGCTCCTCCCCAAAGCCCTTACAGAGGCTTGAGGCTATGACTAAGTCATCCCTCAGCTCTCTCTTCTTCAGGCTGTAGCCACCCCCTTCCTCCGTGGGTATCATTTCCTGAGCCCCGCTGTTGTAAAACACCTATTATTCACCCTCCATTCCCTCCAAGTTCTCCTCAGGCCTTTGAAATCCTGGGGTCCTGGGCAGACTCTGGCACGGGCTCCCTGACCTGGTTACATCCGTGCAGGGCCTGAGCAGGGACAACTCTCAACGTCCACGACCTCCCGGGGCTGGTGCCACGCCCTCTGAGAGAAGACTTCTCCTCTGATCACCAGCCAGGATCCTAAGAACACCAGGAGCCCCAGGCTGGATGGTGGGTGGAAGCATTAAGGGGCGCTCAGGCTGAGCAGCTCTCAGCGGGCAAGCGGAGGGAAGGAGCGGGCCAGGGTGAGCTCCTGGGGTCGCTCTACCGCACCAGGGAACTCGTGTAAGGGAATTCGTGACCCTCAATCAGCTCGCCTGGGGAATCAGGAATCGCCCACCAGAGCACGTACAAGGGGGTATCAGGACCTGCAGCCCCACCAGATTGCGTGGGGTGGGGGGCTCCCTTCCCCAGAGGAATGAAACTAAGCCCTGGCAGGACTCTGCTTCTAGATGGCACCAGGAAAGTAGGGAACAGACGCCCAGCCGAGGCAGTGTTTGGGGCGCAGGCAGAGACACGGGGGTGGGGGGCGGGTCTGGTCTCCGACTCCGGGTGCAGTGGGAATGGTCCGCTCAGTGACCTCAGCCAGCCTGCCAGGGGCAGTGGGGCCGGCCCTTCTGGGAAAGGGGCCAAGCAAGACGCATGGGCCAAGATGGGCGAGGGAAGAGGGAGGGATGCGGAGCACTACAGACAGTTCAACACCGGAGGGGAGACCAAAGACAGAGACAAAAGATGGCTTACTTTTGAGAGGCGCTTGTGAGACTAAGACCATGCATGCAAAGAAGGTATTTGGGAGATGGGGTGGGGCGGGGAGAGGAGGAAGAACAAGAAATCAAACGACAAATTCAGGTGGGAAGCCAGCTCCCGAGCCTCCCGGGGTCCCCTCCCGTCCCGGGGGCCTGTGAGTCCAGCAGGTAAGAGAAGCTTTTGAAGGAGCATCTAGGCAAAGATATCTCCTGCTTCCCAAAGGACTAAGGGGGTGGGGGAGAAGAAAGTCTCTGGGGACCATAAGTAGCCCAGGTCCCTCGGGGCTTATTTTATGCCCTTCCTTAGGCAAAGGCCCAGGGCTCAGGTGGCAACTCTGACACACTTGGGAGGGATGGAGAGCCCTGTCACCGTCCTCTTGGCCGGATGAGTACCAAGTAGGTTATTACCAAAGGTCAGGCAGGGTGGTGGCCAGGGCGGAGGTGAAAACGGCATTCCGCAACCTTCCCTGAGGACTCCCTTCCTGGCACTACAGTTGTCCCAAATAACGTTCCCTTCTACCCCAAATTTGGAAAAGGTAGCAGGGCTAAACAGATGACCCCTCCTGACCCCCAGAGCACCTCTCCTCCAAGTCTCAAGGCCCGTGAGGCTCCCTAGCCCCTAAAGAGAGATAACGGTCATTGCGGAGTCATTTTTCCAGCTCCCGGGGCCCTCTCGGAGTGCTTAGCTGAGATGATAAAATTTAACTAGGGTCTCTCTCCCCTGCCGGCCCCGCCTCGCCTCACTGAATCAAGGCTATCTCTGGGACACTAGGGGCCGGCCAATCACGTCAGGTCCCTGGATGATGGGGTTCTCTGCCTCACCGTCCCCCCGGTGCCAGCTTCCCTGCAGCCGGCTAACGAGCAAGGACAGAGTCCCCGGCGGGGTCCAGCTCACCTTGGAGTTCTTACCACCGCTGCGGCCGGACTGCGAGGGGCAGCTGCGCTGCACGCCCTGCTCCGGCGTGGACGGGGACTTGTCCGAGGAGTGGTCTGAGCCCTTCTCCACCATGCTGTCTCCGTCCGGGTTCTGAGGGGGTGGCGAGCGAGACCGCTTCCGGAGGATGGGGGAGCAGGCCGGCGTGCTGCGGTTGGAGTTACTGGCAGTGCTGCAGGGGCAGACGGAGAGAGGGGGCGGGGTGGAGAGGGACGGGGAGGAGAGACAAGCAGTCAGTGACTGAAGGCCAAAGACGGGTCCCAACGAGCCAGCTCGGGGAGCCAGGGTTCGGGGCTGGGGAGAAATAGGGAGCAAAGGGCCCAGCTATGGACTTGCTGCACCATAATACTGCTGCTGGCCAGGAGGGGGCGGTGGTGTCCACGTGAAATGGAAATAGCAATAGGAAGGGGTAAGTAGGGCAATTAGACATGGAGAGATTCGTTCACCCGGCCATCCATCCGACCATCTGTCTGTCCATCCATCCATCAGATACTGTTAGGACACCCCCGCCCCCCCATTATATGCCAAGAACTGTCTAGGGAACACGGAATTTAAGATCTGAAAGGCTCATCAGAGATCATATCAGTACTATCAGCTCATTTTATACATGCTGCAAAATCCAGTTTCTATATTTGGTTTTGGAGATATTTGCCCATAAAAGTAACAAAAAGAATCCCACTTTCCAAAGCATTCACAACATATTATTTCACTGGGTCCTTAAATCATTCCACCAAGGTAGTAATGACAAGTGCCATAATTCCTATCTTTAAAATGAAGACCAGTGTGTGGCAAAGAGAATCAAGTGTCCTCTGATCACAGAGGGCTTAGAATTCACTTGCAGAAGGTACCTTGTGCATCCCACCGTACCAAATCCCCTCACGTCAAGGCTTATAAACTGTGTAAATATTTAGCTTGTGTTCTTAATGGACTAGAGGAGATGAAGAAAGGAAGAGGAGAAGAAAATTAAGTGCAGTGAAGTTCTAACAGGTGTTTGCTTTGCTCTGAGAGAATGGAGGAAGGAAAGAGACGGGGGAAGGAAAGGTTATGGAGGAAAGAGGCGGGAAACGGGAAGGAAAGCCCACGTGAGACTGGACAGCCAAAGCAGCACGAGGGGAGGGGGTGAAAAGCCCAAGGCCTGGCACAGGGCAGTCAGAGCAGGCTCGGGGCTCTGGGCACAGCCGGATGGATGCGAGGCAGTCAGGGCCCCAGGAAGCACCCTGGGAAGCTGCATCCCCACCTTCCCTCAGCGAGTGGAGTGCAGGGAGGGGAACGCTGCCATTTGCATGAAGATCCAGCTGCAACCTCAGATGTCCCATTGGACCCATCTGCAATGCAAACCACGCCCCTTGCAGCAGAACCTTCCACCTGGGGATCCTTGGCAGAGAGAAAAGGAAGGAAGCCCAAAGGCCCAAACCAGCCAAGTGCAGGAGGAGGGCAGCAGCAGGGCAAGGGCAGGGCTCTGACTTTTGGAAGGAAACGGATGGAGAGAAGAAACAAAAGGAGACCAGAATAAAGGAAGCCAAATGTGACCAGAGGGCGTACGGGGACAGTAAGGCCAAACGTTTTGCTTTATCCCCAAACAGAATTTGAATTCAGAAACTCAGTTATAATACCAACAACCACTGTGATTTAGAAAGCGGCTCTTCAAGTTCTCACCCCACCGCCAACATCCTCATCCTCTCCGACTTCTGAACTCATCCACTACCATCTCCAGCCAAACCCTGGACAAAGAAAATTATGTTCTTCTCCCTCGGTTGGAAGAGCTGGGCCTTAGAAAAGCAGCAAGTGGCTCCTGGGAGCCGTCCTGGGGTGGGGGCTGGGGGCCTCGGGGTGGTCCGAGGAGCAGAATCAGGCGCTCACCTCTCTGGGGGCAGCCCCCCGCCTTCTCTCGGGCCAATCGCAACCCACGGCCAAACACTCCAGGGCTGAAACCGGCTCCTGGCACTGCTTCACCGGAAGAACAGCCAGGACCTCTGCCCCTCACCTCAACGAGTTTGCTCAGAGAAGCGAGAGCGAGAGTGCGGATGACACCACGTGCACGCCCGTCTCGGACACGCGAACCCACAGCTGCGCTCCTGTCTTTTCCCGAGATAAGGGACATCCTCACACATGGTGATTCCAGACCCAGGAGTAGAAAGGAGCTCCCTTTATCCTTCCTCAAACTCTGAATCCCTGAGAAAACTGCCTGTTGAGGAAAGATTCGAGCAAGGGGTAGGCAAAAAACTCCAACCGGGAGGAAACTCACCCCAACTATCCAAAACCACATGAATCTCGGGCGCTCGTGGTCGACGTGTCTAGGAGATGTCCTCCCCCCCTAGTGACCCCACATCAGCAGACCCTCCATATGCCACCCAACGGGTACCAAAAACTCTGCTTTCAGCACTTCAGTCAACAGACAACTTATACTATCACGTGCCATTTAACTCTCTGTGCTTACAAGGCTGTTGATTTGTGTCGCTCTTGAAAATCTCCCCCCTCCTCCCTGAGGACGCACACCTCTCTCTTCTATTCCTCTTCCTGTCTCAGCAGCTGGCTCCTCCCTTGCTCCTCCACCTGAAATTTAGTCCTTCCCCAAAGGTGGGCCCTTCACCACCTGAGCCATTTCCTGTTTTCCATGACTTCAACTATGCCTGGAAGCAGAGGACTCCTCTACCTGCTTCCGGCCCTGTGAGCTTCCGCCCAGCAACCTGTTGCCACCGTGACATTTCCTCCAAACAGATGTCTCACAAGCACCTCAGATGCTCAAAACTGAGCTTGCTGTCTTTCCTCCCAAGCCGCCTCCCACTACCGCCCACCCTCGATGGCATCTTCATTTCCTAGTCTCTCAAGCTGCAAGCCCATCTCTTGCATCTCACCCCACAAAAAGTGAGCCACTGAATCCTATTAATTCCATTTCCCTAAAGCTCCCATAACCCATCCTTCCCTTCCACCCCTAGGGCTGGAGTTCAAGCTCTCAATGCCTCCGGCCTAGACTTTTCTAATAACTTCTAAGTAGTTTTCTCCTCTCCTTTCCTCTTTCGTGCCCATTCACACCTTTGTCCTTGAATCTTTCTAAATAAAAGCCTGATACTATCTTTCTGCCCCCTACTAGCGTTCCTATTAAAGTCCAAAATCCTCAGAATAGAATTCAAAGCTCTCTACTGAAAATAATTTGACACTTCCCTAGATCTCAATACTTTCTCCTTGTATTCGCTCAAAGGGTGCCCATCTTCTTGTCCTACTTATCTTCCCCTGGTTTTCTTCTTTTTTTTTCTTTTTTCCTTTTTTTTTTTTTTGCGGTACGCGGGCCTCTCACTGTTGTGGCCTCTCCCGTTGCGGAGCACAGGCTCTGGACGCGCAGGCTCATTGGCCATGGCTCATGGGCCCAGCCGCTCCGCGGCATGTGGGATCTTCCCGGACCGGGGCACGAACCCGCGTCCCCTGCATCGGCAGGCAGACTCTCAACCACTGCGCCACCAGGGAAGCCCGCCCCTGGTCTTCTTAATACACATTCTTCCTCCCCTGCCCCCTACCTCCCCAACGGCTCACCACTTGTGCGTGAAGCGCTCTCTCCCTTCATATGTACCCAGTGGAGTCCTGTTCATCCTTTAAGACCCATTTCAAACCCCACCTTCTCCAAAAAGCTTTTGTAAATCTCCACCACTGAACTGACCAAAGCATTTAACACTTTGGTGTTTAACACTTCACTGGTGTTAAAGTGAAGACCTGCACGTTCCTGGGCGCACACCTCTGAGCCTCCCTCCCTGCTCAACGGGACGCTCTGTAAGTAGTATGAGCTCAGCTAACGCCTGAAGCGAGTCTAATTCTAGTGCACACCCACGGCTTTAACAACCCCCAGGATCACGAAAGCTCCCAAATCTGCACCTCCAACCTGCTAATATTAATACAAATAGCTAAATGTTTAGCAGCGCTTATGAATTCCTGGCACAGTGGCAAGCATTTATGAAGGCATTCTCTCATTTAATCTTCCCAACCAACCTGTGACGTATTAATGGATATTACCAGTCCTGTTTTTCAGGTGCTAAATTGAACAAATGACAGATTAAGTCGTTTGCCCAGAGTCACACACATGGCTAAGTGGCTGGAGAGGCCTAATCAAACGTAGGCCTGGGCTTCCTGGTGGCGCAGTGGTTGAGAGTCTGCCTGCCGATGCAGGGGATGTGGGTTCGTGCCCCGGTCCGGGAGGATCCCACATGCCGCGGAGCGGCTGGGCCCGTGAGCCATGGCCGCCGAGCCTGCGCGTCCGGAGCCTGTGCTCCGCAACGGGAGAGGCCACAACAGTGAGAGGCCCGCGTACCGCAAAAAAAAAAAAAAAAAGCCCAAAAACGTAGGCCTATCTGATTATAGAGCTTGTTCCCAGAACCAAGCGCTCAGTAATGTTTGTTTGCTGGGTGACGAGACAGGGGGATAGATGAACAGGATCGATGGGGAGCTGAATGGATGGAAAGAAAGAAGGAATCAACTTTCTGCCTCTAGCCTTCAACCCATTCTCTATTTCACTGTCAAAATGAACTTTCCACAAAAAGTAAAGGGGTCATTTTTGGCTCTCCTCTGCCTCTGGTTAAAGCCCTCTATGCTTTTCTATCTCCCTGGAATAAAATCTGAACTCCAAACTATGGTACAGAAGTTCCCCAACTGTCAACTCCAAGCTGCCTTTGAAAGCTCCGGCTTGGCTACTCCTCCCAGGACACACTCGGCCTCAGCCATCAAGGCCTATTCACGGATCCCCTGCCACGCTCCCTCACTCTTCCACGTCGTGTCAGTCTTTCCCACCCAACACTCACACTCAAGACTAAGCCCAAGTATCGCCCTCACGCCCCACCCCATGCTCCACCTCCCCTCTGATCCTTCGCTAAACAGGAAGAAATGTTAGGAGCTGCTACAGTCCTAACTCGGCAAAATCACAGCTAGACTTGTTCTATTCCTAAAACTCCTTTACTTTCACTAAGCTTTTTTATTTATTATTTTTTCCTTTGGCCATGCTGTGCGGCTTGTGGGATCTTAGTTCCCCGACCAGGGATGGAACCCGGCCCTCGGCAGTAAAAGTGCCGAGTACTAACCACTGGACCGCCAGGGAATTCCCCCTAAAACTCGTTTAAAAGGCACTCCATCATCCTACAGATTTGGATGCCCTGCTGAGCAAATAAAACCAATTCTTATGAATCTCATAACCTATAACACTGTTTTTCCAACAAACTCTACCATGTGTGCCATTAATCTGATCCTGTCACCCTTATTAACAATAGTATTACATTATATTTCAAAATCCTTGGATTTTAAAGCTAAAAATGACCTTAGGTTTGCTGTAAAAAGAAAGGAAGACACGGATTTTGGAAGGGCTATTGGAGTAAGACCCCCCCCTTTCAGATTTCAGAATTAACATAGCCAACTCTTAACTTCACATATAAGAAACCTGAGAAACAGAGGTTAAAGGTTAAGTGCCTGGCCAAGGGGATAGGACTTCACATCTGGAACTTCTGTTCCACAAACATTTACTGAGCACCTGGCATAATACTAGGCGTTCAAGTTCATACTGATGAGTCAAAAGGATCCTTGTGCTTGGGACATCATCATCCGGAAGAGCTAGACACGTATTCCTCTCATTTTAATATAAGCCACAAGTGGTGCGACAGGAGAGAGGAAAGGAATCTCAGTCAGAGGTCAAGAAAGCCTTCCTTGAAGATACGGCCCTTGAGACTTAAGCTGGGTCCTGAAAAATGTGTCAGAGTGAGCCAGGTGAAGGGCGTGGTGGTAGGAGGGAAGAGAATGTTCCTGAAAAAAAAAAGAAAAAGACAACCCACAAAAACCAGAACAACAGCGTGAACAAAGGTATGAAGGCCTAAAATAGCATGGAGTACACAGAGCGGTACAAGGAACTGTGTGTTCTGAAGCATAACATACTCGAGCGAATGCTTAAGAGATACTTGTCCTCATCAACTCTCCCCAGTAACGGGTCAGCTGAGACCCCCCAACACCTTTAACCCACGGCAGGGGGCCCAGAGGTCATTCACTCAATTCCTGTCTCTCCTATTTTATTTTATTACTATTTTTTTGATACGGACCTTTTTTTTTTAAAATAAATTTATTTGTTTTTGGCTGCGTTGGGTCTTCGTTGCTGCGCGTGGGCTTTCTCTAGTTGCGGTGAGCAGGGGCTACTCTTCACTGTGGTGCGCGGGCTTCTCATTGCAGTGGCTTCTCTTGTTGCAGAGCATGGGCTCTAGGCGTGGGCTTCAGTAGTTGTGGCACGAAGGCTCAGTAGTTGTGGCTCGCGGGCTCCAGAGTGCAGGCTCAGTAGTTGTGGCACACGGGCTTAGTTGCTCTGTGGCATGTGGGATCTTCCCAGACCAGGGCTGGAACCGTGTCCCCTGCACTGGCAGGCAGATTCTTGACCACTGCGCCACCAGGGAAGTCCGATACAGACCATTTTTAAAGTCTTTATTGAATTTGTTACAGTGTTGCTTCTGTTTTATGTTTTTTGGTTTTTTGGCCACGAGGCACGTAGGATCTTAGCTTCCGGATCAGGGATCAAACCCGCACCCCCTGCAGTGGAAGGCGAAGTCTTAACCACTGGACAGCCAGGGAAGTCCCCCATCTCTCCTATTTTAAAACCTCCATTAAAGACTATGTCGCTCCTCCCCTGGTTACTTTGCTAACAAACAGTGCTTCCTTAAGTCTGACCACAGTACCTCATGCTACAGTTTGATCCTGCTTCCCATAGTTAGGTCTGGCTGAAGTCGCTGAGAAACGGGCACATGGAAAGAGGACCAAGGCTCTTGGGCTTTCTGTGGCGACCCTCCTGGCCGCATCTCCCACCCCCACTCGAGACATGGGAGCCACGGCCCCGGTCTGCTTGGCCTTCTGTTCCCATCCTTCTGCCCGTGTAGTCCTGCAAGCCAGCTCCCTGATCAGCCACCCACACAGTTTCAGACCCCCGAGCAGAGCAGGATAGTCAGCTGGTGTCCCAGTGCTCTTCGTTTTTTTTTTTTAATAAATTTTATTTATTTATTTATTTATCTTTGGCTCTGTGTCGGGTCTTTGTTGCTGTGCGTGGGCTTTCTCTAGTTGCGGTAAGCGGGGGCTACTCTTCGTTGCCGTGCACGGGCTTCTCATTGCGGTGGCTTCTCTTGCTGTGGAGCACAGGCTTCAGTAGTTGTGGCATGCAGGGCTCAGTAGTTGTGGCTCGCGGGCTCTAGGCACGTGGACTCAGTAGCTGTGGCTTGCGGGCTTAGTTGCTCCGTGGCATGTGGGATCTTCCCGGACCAGGACTCGAACCCATGTCACCTGCATTGGCAGGTGGATTCTTAACCACTGCGCCACCAGGGAAGCCCCCCAGTGTTCCTCATTTAAGTTAACTTGTTTGCTTGCAGCAAAGTTAACTGTTTCTGCCCCAGGGATTGCAAGATATGTACCTGTCGCCCCACCCCCAGAGGCTCCTTTCTGGCTCTCAGACCACTGTGGGTTCCGGCCCTGGCTCATTCCCAATCAGACCCCCTCCTTCCCACCCCTGGACACCATGTTGACTCTGGTTTGCCCTGAGTCCAGCTCTGCCATGACCTGGATGATCAAACGTACGGCTGTCACAACTTCAGTGCCCCATACTGGTAATTTTTAAAAGACTACCTAATACATTCCAGCGCACCCCACCCTAACAGAAAGAGCATTTAATTAGAAATTTAGAAAGCCAGTTTCAAATGAAACGTTTGTTTGCTGAAGGCCTGCTTGGGCTCTGCAGGGTCAGGATTAATTGCCAGTGTGCAGTGTAAGCAGGCTCAGCATTGAGTCCCAGCTTTGCCACTTGCTGTGTGACCCCAGCCTCTAAGCCTTATTTTTCTCATCAGACAAATGAGAGATACTAATACCTATCTCAGAGGATTGTTGTGTTAAGTGAAATAACGTAAGTGAAATCTTCAGTGCAGTGCCCGATACGTAATGAATGATCAATAACTATTTCTGAGCTGCTGTTATTAAGAAGGTTTTTGTTCCTCTCTGTAAAAGGTGGAATAATTATCCTTGCCCTTTTTCCTCAGAGGGTTACATGGACATGCTTTGAATGCTCCCAAACATTACTTCCCATAGGGGGGACCAAATCTACATGGGGTGCTCTCTTGAAGTGCAAAATCCCAGCCCCACCCCCACTCAATAAATGACAATTTCCAGGGGATGGTCTTATGAATCCGCATTTTAAACAAGCACCATAGCTCATTCTGATGCACCCCAAAATTTGAGAACCAGTGTTCCCAAGGACTAAACCATATAAGGATCAAGGGATCAGTGACCGTATCTGCCCCAGATGACAGAAACCTGCTTATAACTTCTTGAGTGCATCAGCTGTTCAGTGTCCGCCGGGTGGGTGGACTCGCGGTAACAAAGTCAGTTGAGCTTGTCAGAGGGAGTGCCGATGGAAGAGACCCCAGGGTTGCTGGGCTTGAAGGTGTGGTTCTCAAGGTAATACTACGACTCAGCACACCTTCTTTTGGTGCAGGAGCCTGACACTTATCATTAGATCCCACGCCCACAGCCATATTACAAACACCGCTCCCCTCCCTGCCTTTAGTAGCATCTAGTTAAAGCTGATTCCAATATCGAGCGCTTCCTAATTCCTAACAGCTGACTATTCTGTTATCTAGCTATGCCCCCCCATCCCCATGCCAATGCTGAAGTTTCATCAGTAATCCTCCTCAGCTCTTTATAATAGCACTGCAAATATCCATGCAAATTAGCCAGCTCCACTTTGAATTTTCCCATAGCACATGTTCCAGTGTCTGAGACAGGATGGCCATAGGTGTATTTGCATAATAGTTGCATGAAATTTACATGCTTCCTGCAAATGCCTCCATTAGATCTGTCCACCTAAACTGGTTCCAAATTCAGAGCTGACGAGGATTCCCTGAAGATGGTTGTTTTTCAATCCCTCTCTGTATTCCTGCTTGTCACTTAGCGTCTCTGTACCCATAAATCCATAGCACGGTAGATGGGAAGGGCAGACCCAACCAGAACTTTGCAGAGGAGGAAAAATAGCCCAGATCACAAATCCCAGCTGGGCCCCAAATTCCCCTTGGGCCCGCCTCCTTGGAGAGCAAAATACCAAGTCATTTAGAAAAAAAAATTTCCCAGGCCTGCTTCAGTTCTTGTTATGATGTCCCGGAGCTCCAGGTCTTGGCCTCCTTTACCCATGAAAATAAAACCACAGTCTCAGGTCCCCAAGGGATGATTGTTGCAGAGAAAGAGTCAGAGTCCCCTTACTGTTATGGATGGAAGCACAGGCCCAGGGAGATGATGTGACTGTCCACCAAGGGGTTAACAGGCAGTTAATAGGCAGCTCAGCAGTGTAAGTCTCAGTAGCTTTTTTCCCCCATGCTTCGTAGGATACTGGATGGGGTGGGGTTTTGAAAGGATGGAAAAATGTACTATTGTTCCTCCTAAGAGGAGCTCCTGGTGACCATGTATAGAACTCACTCTTTGAGAGCCTATCACTTAGAATCTAAACCTGGCAACAACTCTGCCATTGGGTCCAATTCCTTCTCTTAGGGAGAAAAAGCCAACTGTGCTTTTTGTGTCAAACTGTGATTACCTGGTTGAAGAAAGGGGCCAGACAGCTTCTGAAGAGATGCCTTTTTGTTGCTGCTGGGGTTTTTTGTTGGTTTGTTTATGGCACAGAGGTTCTCTTCCCAACTTATGCTAAAGCAGGTCTCTCTCAGCCTGGTCCCAGCATGCCACACTTTGGCCTGGATATAGCATCGTGTTGCATTTCAGCAAAGGGCAGGGAAGGAGAGGAATCCTGGGATAATGCCTTTCTTTCCTAACACAGTTCATAGAGTGCAACTGCAGAGCCTGACACTGAGCAGGCCTCCCTCCACTGCTGAAAGAGCAAGATTTAGACAGAGATGGACATCTCGCTCCCTCTCTTCTGTTCTAGTAACTTGCTGAAATGCCCCGGGGGCTTTCCAAGTTGGGCCTTTGGGTGAAATATACACAGTGTTCAGGGAAAGGTTCTGTCTGAAATTTGGAACCAAGAAGGTGGAACTAGACTGTTGCCAGGTCAGACCATGGGCAGAGACACCTTACAAATGGAAGCCTGACCATTCTCCAGACTCACTATCTGGCCACTGGTCACCCAAACGTTGGTTCACAGGGTCCACATGGCCCAGGCCCCATCCTCCCTCTGCACTCTCTCCCTCATTGGTCTCCATCTCTGTAGATATTGTGTAGATAGGGCACTTCTTATGGCCAATAAGTTCCACGGACACATTCTTCCTTCCCTATCTTGTTCAAGTACCTATGGAAAGCTAATTTTTTTTTAAATCTTACAAAGGGAATGAAAGGTGGCAGAGCCCCTCCAAAACATCTGCAGCCAGCTGGCTAATTTAATACCTTCTAGGTACATACTAGATACATTCTCATTAGGGAGCTACTTAAGCCTGGAAGGAATTACTTGTGGGGAAAGTCTTAGCAGTGACTTCAGTTGTTGATGAACTTATTAACTGAGCAATTCATAAAAGGGCAAGGTACCTGGAAAGCGTCTGGCCAAGGAGAAAGGCAGAAGAACATCAGTTACCCTACTACTGGCGTTCTTGGTCCAGAGAGGTGATGGGTGAAGACAGGGCTGGAGAGCGGGCAAAGGTTGTCTGCCTTTCCAACACAAGCCAAGGAGAGATCGCGCATCACAATGGCTGCAGCCTCCATCCACCCTACTCCCCCACTCCCTGGCTTTCCTACAGCTTCTGTTCAGCCTAGAGTTTGGAATTCAATCCAGGAACAGGCATGACAAACACTATTTTTCATTTCCATGGAGACCAGGGCCCGCAATAGAACCAAGACTCCATGCCTGAAATGCCAAAACAGCCTGACCCACTTTTTCTCCTTCCTACAAAAACAAAATAAGTTTGTTTGGGTCCTGCCAGAGCTGAGGGAGAAGCCAGGGCTCCAGTTATCTCTATGGACATTTCGAAGAGGAACAAATGATGATAACCTTTGAAAACTTTGATGACGCTACAGAACCAGTGTCAGAAGTCAAAGGCAGACGTGAACTGTTTTGCGCAAAGGGTTCACAGGCCGCACCAAATCCATCCTGTGTCCTTGTCCTAACCTTCTGGAGGGATGGACTTAATGACTAGCAATCCAGCTCCTGGGATCTAAACTCAGGGATCTGTTTCCTCAACTTTCTCTTGTACCACTTTCTCCCTCACTCTATTCTGGCCTCCTGGGACCTTTCTGTTCCTCCAACACACCAAGTTCACCCCTGCCACAGAACTCTCACTCTAGAGTTTTGAATTTTGATTCCTTTTCAACTTTTAGATCAAAGTTCAAATGTCACCTCCCCCAAGCAGCCTGTCTCGAAGGGCCACGGCATCTAATGCAGCCTCCCTGTCTCCAGGCCATCACTATCACATCGTGCCATTTCCCACCTTCACGGCACTTATCAGGAGCTGAAATAGTCTCATTTTTTGTTGTTGAGTTGCTTACACTAGATTGAACACTCCATGGGGGCCGGGGCCTTGTCTATTGTGTGGTTCCCCAGTGCCTCTAGCTCAGTGACTGGGGATCACAGATATGTATTGCATGAATAAAGGAATGCAGTCATTTTAAAGCCACTGTTCAGCCACTCTGTTAGGTATTTCTTTCTTAAGCCTGCCCCAAATCTGCCTTCTTATAACAGCCCGTTGGTTCTTGTTCTGACTTCTGTATCCATGAAAACTAAAATGTGACATCACTTCCAGACTTTGCTGGCCTGATCACTTTGTCTAGACGTAAGTGTACATGTTTGAGTTTAAATACTGAGCTGTTTTGTGCCCTTGAGAAAAGTCACTTTACCTTTCTATATACCTGTGTTCCTTGCCTACTAGATGCTCACAACCTAGCTTACTAGGATGACTGGAAGAAGCTAAAACCAAACAAACAGAAAACCCAACTAATTAGACAGTGCATCCCCAAAGTAAAGGGCTTCCTATAATTTGCTCATGGAGGGAAAAAGGGGGTTAGAAGTAGGAAGTCAGTTTCCAGCTAAGGAACTGCATCCTGTTTCTAAAGTCTGTCCTGTCCACGAGGCAAAGACAAGGGATGAGAATACAAATTGCTGGTATTCACATCTTCAGCTAGTCCCCACTTCCACAGGGCTAGGAGGATAAAGACTTAACATGAAGCTGAAGATGCTGAAATTAAACACAGGAACTTACTGGTGGTGTACAATTTCCTTTCTCTGAGTTTGTTCACAACAGGACAAACACCTAACATTTGGGAAACAGTCCTGCCGGATTCACAGGCAGTGTTGACTGAACTGCTCTCTGACAGTCTGTAGTCTGGAAGGGGTCTTAGTGGTCATGTAATCTCACCTCCCACTGGACACAGGAATTTCCTCTTTGAGGCCCTATCAATAGCCACGTCCCTCCACCCCCACTTCAGGTTTCCTAGGAGAGGGCACCCATTAGGTGGCCCCACATGTGTTGGAACAGCTCCAAAGGGACTTAATTTTAAGCGCCATGCTCCTTACTTCTCCATGATTCTCAGTGATCATTCTGCATCCAGCTCTCTCTGAGCTACACAGTTAAGCTGACCTTGTGGACTGGATGTCATTAAACAAGCATTTACTGAACACCTAGTATGTGTCTCCTACCATGTGATACATATTCATCCTGAGGGCCCCACAGGGCAGCGACTGTGTCGTGGTTCTTTGTAGATACGCAAGGAGTACATACACAGTACTACACATGCTGGGCACACAATAGGGTCTTTATACTTTTACACTTGACTCACTATCAATCTCAGTCAAATCTAAGTACAGTCTACCCGAAGTATTTCAGAAGCCTCAACACTCAGGAAAACGGGACCTTGTGAAAGTGGAAAGGTGCCAAGCTATTCCAGGAAGCCCCTTCCTTGAAGGAGATTTCTAAGCCACTGGGGGGCCACAAATCACCAGAACGAGGCAGGGAGGAGTTCAACTGAATACAACGTCCAGCTTCTTCTAAGTTTGCACCACAAGGACCCCTCCCCCATCCCACGCAAGAGAAATGTTACTACTAGAACTGAAAGGAACTTGTGCAGGATCCATCCGTCCGTCCATCCATCCATCCATCTAACAAACAGCTGAAGAGAACATGCTCCAGGTAATGCTCTAGGCATTAGGGAAACAGGCTCTACCTCTAAGGAACCCACCGTCTATGAGACAGACAGACATGTAATTAACCCTGCGGTTAAGACCTACTTGGATTCAGTCAAACAGTTCCCCTCAACACCTGTCAAGGGACCTGGGCAGTCCCGACTCGGCCCCTTCGCTGTGTATGATCTGGGGGCAAACCCCTCCTCCCTGAGCTTCGGCTTTCGTTATGCAAGAAGAGCGAGTGTGAATATATCTTAAGCCCCCCACAGAGACAGAGACGTGAGAGGGGGTGACATAGAGCGTATAAAGGACACACCGTGAACTACTGAGAACAGCGGCTTCTCTGAGACACAGGGACCCAGATCTACATCTGGCAAAGGATCCAGGAGCAAGATCCAGGCAGTCTCGGCCCCTAGTTAACTCAGCATCAGCAGCTTTCCCTCTCGTCAGGGCCACGCCATCTCAGGCACCAGAGGCCGCTGCCGTGCTGTCAGGAGAAAGTTCCCAGCCAGGCAGGCAGGCTAAGGGGTGTGCAGGGTGCATATAGGTGGATGGGGGTAAACAGCAGCATTGGGTGCACCCTTCCCTCCCGTCTCTCCTCCCCAACCTCGCCGTTTGAGCCAAGTGTATGGTTCATCCCCTCCAGAACCTATGGATTCAAACTCAGTTCTGACTCACTTTCTGCCAGAGATCAAACAGAAACAGGCTGAAGAATAACCATTATGTTAAAATCATAGAAATTTTAGAACGAAGAGGTCTGTAAGAGGGGTCGGCCAATCTGCCCGGTTGCAAGCAGATACCTATGTCACCCAAGAGAGGCTGTACCCTCATTTAAAATACACTCAGAGTACAAAATTCCAGGGCTTCCACCTCTGATCCTTCTGATCGTCTTCTGCTACCATCAGCAAGTTCTTTATGATTAAAAAAAAAAAAAACCTGTTAGAATTCCTTTGCGTGGAATGAATCTAATGCCTCAAACCTATTTTTAGAAGTTTAAAATCATTTCTCCTACATCTCCACCTAATCTTTGTTTAGAGTCTACCTCAAGTGACAGAGAGATAATTAAAGGATGATGTAACTCACTTCACCTTAGGACAACTCTTCTTATTTTAAGCTCAATCTGTTTCCTGTGGCTTCCCACCAAAGGTCCTATATCTATCTACCCGCTTGGCAGGTGTAGAATAAATCTCACTCCTCTTCCACATGGCGCTTTTGACGTGGCTCTCAGGCTCCCTCAGTCTTTTCTTCTCTAGACTTGCTGGTCTCTCTGGCCATCCCTCACACAGCACGACTATGGATCCCTTAGCCACTGGGCTCACTCTCCTCTGAACGAATTCCAGTTCATTTCAATCCCCCTTAAACTGTGGAGCCCAGAAATGGCTGTAGGATGGAAAAGAAGTGCTCTGATGACCTCAGAATAGAGCAGAACCATCACTCCATGTACTCTGGAAATCAGAGTGCAAACATATATTTTTGGAGACATATTCTGAATCAGAGGAATCTGGAATTAGTCACTCTTCTCTTATGAGTCTCTGGCTACAGCCTCCAGGCTAAGGAGAGCGCGTGCACGTGTAACGTATGTATGCATCCCTACAAGGGACACGCCCCGCCCCCACCATTCCTTCCCCCAACCAGACAAACCCACGTTCCAGTGGGATGAAGAAGAACCCACTCAGTCCTCAGCCCAACTCAGGTGACACTACAATTCGGAACGTTTATATGCATATTTCCAGGCCAGATACAAAACCACAGACCTTAAGAGATTCTGGAGATGTCATGTCCTTAGCAAATATTTTCCCTCCTTCTAGTCCAAACATTTGCTCCTTGGACCCTTACTGCCTGACTTACAGAAAAGATGAGATTTCGCCTGGCTGGCCGAGAGCAATACTGTGAGGTTCTGTCTGAGGCCATTAGGAAAACTGAATCCAGCCCTGTCTCATCTGTCACCGGAATAAAAGGGTGCGTGTGTGCGAACACGTGCACAGTGAAGGCTGCTCACGCCCTGCACACTTTCTTAAGGAGGTCTCAGGTGATTATCAGGCCGCTCAAATCAGGACTAATTCACGGGTCAGCAAACTACGACCCACAGGCCAAATCCGGCCTACCACCTGTTTTTGTGTGACCCACGAGCTAAAAATGGTTCTTACATTTTTAAACGGTTGAGAAAAAAAAAAAAAAAAGAATGTCTTGTGACATGTGAAAATTATATGAAAGGGAAATTTCAGAGTCCATAAATAAAGTTTTATTGGGAAAACAGCCACGTGCGTTCATCCTTATACGTCTGTGACTGCTTCCGCTGTACGAAACATTACAAGAGAGATGGCTTGGCCCACAAAGCCCAAAGTATTCACTCTCTGGCCCCTTACCGAAACAGCTAGCAAACCCTAGTCCCACAAAATGTGTGACCTTGAAAGGTCTGTTCTGTGAGTCTGCCTCACCTCCGTCAAGTTGAAGAGGAGGGTACCTGTGTCCCACCGACAAGGCACCTGTGCTTGACGCCTCCACAGTGGAAGGAGGGGGCTGCAGAAGACGTGTGTAGGGCCAGGAGAGAGAGGAGGGGTTTTCTTCCAGGTAGGATGACAGAGGCTCCCACTCCTTCATTCTTTCCCCACGGGGTACTACCGTCCATGGCCTTGACACTGACACTCTCCTGCCAACGGCAGCTCCCCAGAACGTCCCTTCCTCTTCCCTTCCTCCAAAGCCAGCTCTTTCCAGCCCATCCCGAACTTCGCTAACCTATGGAGTGCGGTCCAAGGCAAAGGAGGAAAGCATGCCCACCTTAAGGCTGCCGGGAGAGGAGTGGCGGGAAGCAGAGGGGCCAGGCAGTGTCCACAGAAGCGATCTGCTAACAAGTGTCAGAGAAAGTAAAGAGGCAAAGATCCCTTTCCCCAGCCCTGGCTGGGCGCTTGGCTGAGTCCCCAGGGAGACAGAGCTTCAAGTCCTCCCCTACCCTCCACTTACCTAAATTAAGCAAATAACTAACAATACAAGGAGGCGTGGGGGAGTAAGGCCCCCCGCCACTGGGTACCTATTTTCTGAAAACACATGGCAAATCTCTGAGCCAAATGCTGGCTAAGCCAAAGAATAAACAAATCCCTTTATTTCCCTGAGACGGGAGCTACTGACTTCCCCTCTGGTGCCCTCCTCCTGCTAGCTGGACCCATCCACCCGTCCCAGGGCTCTTCCCTGCAGGAGGAGCCGGATCTGTCTACATCTGAGAGGGTGGCCTGCCTTCTAACCCTCCAGCCCGCCTCCCCTCCCTTGCTAACCACTGCTCTGGTCACCTCTCCCCCACCAGGGGCAGCCCAGAGCTAAGTCGGTGGGTGGAGAACAGGAGCACATGGCCTGTCCACACCTCCCCCAGAAGCTCCGGCCAGCTCTCCGTGACGCACCGCTAATGCAATCCTCTGCCCTCTTTTCTCCAAGTTCGGGGACCCTGAATAAGTCTTGCTGGCCAAGGGGACCCCACCAGCCTCAACCCAACCCCTCCCTCCACCAGCAGGCCCACCCTCCAGTGCTCCAAAGCTCAGCTCGGGCAGTGCTACTATGGGGGCAGTGTTACTCTGACGGAGGTGAGGAAGGGGGAGAGCAAAAAGCCAGGGAGGAAAAAGAATGTGGCATCTCTGCAGCATGATGTCACGCTGGCTGCTTTCAGATCCCCCAACACAGAACAGAAGCAAACAACATGGACTCCGGATTTACTGAGCCGGGAAAGGTTTGTGTTCTCCGCAGCTCCAGCCGCCTGCGCCAGCTGGAAAAAGCACACAGCCAGATAAGACAAGGTCCCCCACCCGACCCCTGCATAGGCGCCCCTTCCAAAAAAATGCCTGGAGAAAACAAAGATGGACTGACATATACACACACACAAGCGTCAGCACGAGTGAGCACTAACCTGGCAGCCATTGGGAAGGTAGTGGAGCGCAGGGCAGAGCTCATTCATTCATGCACTGGGCAGTGGGGGGAGGGGGCGGGGAGCGGGGGGCCCTGAGGATGCCGGAGGGCACGCACCTCCATGACCATCCCACAGCCCTGTGGCTAACGGCGGGGGCAGGGCTCTCACAAGCTGGGTGAGCTTCCTTTCTCTGCTGTTTCGAAACGCTCTGGAATTGTAAGCGTGACTCCCCTCGAATTTCTTCCCCCCACCTCCCCTGCGGCCGGTGCTTGGTGTGGTCGTGCGGCCACGCCGAGCCCCTGTCTCCCGGCCCTCACTCCTTTTCTCTCTCTCCCTCGGACTCCCTCCCAGACAGCTGTTCCCGAGCTCCTGCACGCACGCGCATAGCGCACAGACACACTCAGACACGCACCCCTCTGGCGCGCAGACACACTCGCACACACGCACGCAGACACGCGCACGCACACCCCGCCGCCTGCCGCTTTACATGATGCAACTCTTTGGTGCACAGTCAGCTTGCCAGCTCTCAATTATTCATGCCGTCCTGGAGGACAGGGCCGCTGGGGCGCCGAGCGTTATTTCCTCTCCCTCCCCAAATCTGACAAAACACAGGATGGTGCCCCTGAGAGACTTTGCTCCCTTCGCTGCCACCAGTTATTTCCCAGGTGTTGCCTATTAGGTCAACCTGTATCAAGGAGGTGATACTAAATCAAAACACAAGTGCCTGGCTCAGAATAGAGCCTTGCACCTTTCAAAGGATGACAGCTGCTCTTACTGCCTGAGCCTCAGCAACAGAGGAAAGGAGGAAAGCGTCACTGGAGACCACAATCTTTAACAGAAAATGGCAACGGCCTCTTCAGGGCAGCCTCCCCGACTTCCAAGGCAGCAGACCGTGATACCTGCAGGTCAGACCCTTAACAGGTAAAACACTTACATTCATGACAAAGCACAGGCATCTGAGTTTTCAAACTCTAAGCAGCACCTCCAAAAATTGGTTTTTCTTCCCCTGTCCATTCCCTGGAATGTAGCACTAGTACTGAAACAGCCCCCAGATGAATGTTCTTTCAGATGAGGCGTATTCTATTCAGCAAGGATATTAATGAATACTGTGAAAGTCATTCACAGCTTACAAAGCACTTTCACTCACATTAATTCATTCGATTTCCACAACAATCATATACATAGGCCTTGTTACGACAACTAACGTAAGCATGCTGAGCCCTGGAAAGGTGGAGGGTCCCCACGGCAAGAAAGGTTGAGCTGGGAATCCAGATCACCTGACCTGAAATCCCACGACACCCCAAGTATGACTGTGAGAATTTTGAGTACCACCGTCATCTTTTGAGAGGAGGAGCAAAGGAACCCCAAACCTGGGCCCAAAACAACAAAAACAATGGTGACGGTTGGCTCAGTGTTTCTCGAACGTTAATCAGTTGAGGATCTTGTTAAACCACAGATTCTGATGTAGTATCTGTGGGAGGGATGGAGGGCCCAAGAGTTAGCCTTTCTATCAAACTCCCAGGCGATGTCCATGTTGCTATTCCATGGACCACACTTTGAGTAGCAAAGTGTTGGTTTATGCATTCTCACTCTTTGGATGTCCCTAAAGGGCAGAGTTTTGTCTGCCTGCTGCAGCTGCACAGGATAACATGCTGAAGGTGAATAATAACTATAATTCATCAACGCCACCTGTGTCCTGCTCACCAGACTCAGGCTGGGAGCTAATACTTCTTGGGCATCTGTTGGCAAAAAGTCTCACTCTATGATTGCCAAGCCCTACAGGTTCATCAAGAAAGGTCTTTCTGGGCTTCCCTGGTGGCGCAGTGGTTGAGAGTCCGCCTGCCGATGCAAGGGACATGGGTTCGTGCCCCGGTCCAGGAAGATCCCACGTGCCGCAGAGCGGCTGGGCCCGTGAGCCATGGCCACTGAGCCTGCACGTCCGGAGCCTGTGCTCCACAACGGGAGAGGCCACAACAGTGAGAGGCCCGCGTACCACAAAAAAAAAAAAAAAAAAAGAAAGGTCTTTCTAGGATTGTTTCTACCTGCAACCAGTTGAGAGAATAGCAGCCTCATGGTGTTTAGGAGGCACCTAGGTTTGGTAACTGTCTCACCTCAGTTACCTAGAGGGATTTCAGTGCCACAGAAAGGTGTGCTGGCGACGCCCTGGGACGCAAGCACTGCCCCAGTCCTACCCGCCCCCGCTTGTCTGGTCAAGTCCCACCTCTTCTGAAATGATGACCTCGCTGTGGACCACCCACCCACCTCCCCTTCTGTTACTCCAGGGAAAGATCTCGGACTTCGGGGGTCAGATCTGCATTCAAAGCTATGCTTTGCTGCTTTCTGGTTCTGTGGCTCCAAGTTGCCCTGCCACCCCCTTCTCAGATGCAGTTTGTTCATCTGAAAAAGCCAAAAATAGGTATTTCCTCTCTTACAGGGCTGAAAAAAATGGAAGACTAAAATAAAGGTATGAAAAAGCACCCAGGAGAAGCTGGCTACATCCTCCACCTCTGAGCTTCTAACTGTGGTACAGAATTTAGACCTTAATTGTCGATTCTGTTGTTCATTCTGTTGGTTTTATCTCCCTAAGAAGATTGTAGGCAACTACCTTCATGTCCCTCCAACTCTTAGGAGTACTGGGTACAGCACAGGTATCCTTGCAAAAATCCTTGCACTGACTGTCCCGTCCTCCATTAAGACAGTAAACAAAAGGGCTGGTGGGCCCGAGCCCTTGTCTTGTCTTCTCCATTCACTTACTCTGTGACTTTGGACAAATCATATTGACTTTTTGGAGGCTTTGCTTCTTCCACTATAAAATGCACAGATTTCACCTTTCTTCTGAAACAGCTCTACATAGCCCGATAGTATCAGTATCTTCATGATTTAGATTGACAGCAATGGGTTAAAAGGGCAGACACAGAGATCAGACAAACCTGACTTCAAAAGCTGGTTCTCTCAATTACACTAAGTCCCCTACATACGAACCTTCAAGTTGTGAACTTTTAAAGGTGGAAAACGTGCCCATGTATGCTAGCTGTTGTACTGTACTATGGTACTTTTCAAGGTACTGTACTGTTAAGATTAAAAATGTTTCCACTGTTGTGTTTGTTTTTTATGTATTATTTGTGTGAATAGTAGTATAAACCTATTACAGTACAGTACTATATAGCCGACTGTGTTAGCTGGATACCTAGGCTAACTTTGTTGGACTTACGAACAAATTGGACTTAGGAACACGCTCTTGGAACAGAACACGTTTGTATGTAGGGGACTTACTGTACTAATTTTGTGACCCTTGAAGTTAGCCTCTGGCTTCAGACTTTAAATTCTTTAAGTAGTCACAAAAATAACAGAATATTACTGGATTGTGTGAGGATTAAGAGAGATAAATACAAATAACAAGCTTTTCACTGTATCTGACACAGTGTCTATCCAATAAATGAAAATTATTATCAGTACTGATTTAAAAAATAGCTATTTTTTAAAAACACAACAAAAGATATCTTCTAGTGGTGAGACAGGCATTCCGAAGCCTTCAGTTGAGTCTGGATCTAAGAAAGGTCTCAGTTCCTAAAGATGCATGTGGTATGTGCATGATATTTCCTCAGTTTCCAAAATGTTCTTTGCCTGCTCCTCCCAAATTGGACCTCATTAAATAATAAGAAAGTTACAGGGGCTCCCCTGGTGGCGCAGTGGTTAAAAATCCGCCTGCCAATACAGGGGACACGGGTTCGAGCCCTGGTCCGGGAAGATCCCACGTGCCTCGGAGCAACTAAGCCCGTGCGCCACAACTACTGAGCCTGTGCTCTAGAGCCCATGAGCCACAACCACTGAAGCCCCTGAGCCTAGAGCCCGTGTTCCACAACAAGAGAAGCCACCGCAATGAGAAGCCCACGCACCGCAACGAAGAGTAGCTCCCGCTCGCCGCAACTAGATAAAGCCCGTGCCCGGCAACAAAGGCCCAACGCAGCCAAAAATTAAACACAATAAAACAAACAAAAAACAGAAATAGAGTACTTTCTACACGCAGTGCAATTCGCTAAGTCTCTGATGTGAATGGTCTCATTTAATTCTACCAGCAATGGTAAGAAACAGGTACTCATCATCCCGGCTTTTCCGATGAACGAAAACCATGAGAAAGAGGGTTTAATAACCTTCCTATAGTATATGGTTAATAAACAGTTGAGCATGTTTCTGAAACCCAGATCCCCTTAGCCGAGTCCTACTCTTAACCATTAATTGTGTATGAAAAGAAGGCTACTGACTCTTCATGAGGAGGGAAGGGGCCTTTTCAAACTCGCCCTGTTTACAGATTGCACTGTTCGCCTCATCCTTCCTGAAAGGCACAGCGCAAACTCCGAAGAGGCTGGCTGAGCCTCAGAGCGCTCGCTGTGGCCAGAACAGAGCTGACCGGATAGATGAACTCCTGGTCCCGGACTCCATCTCCGCGTTCCAACGGCTGGGCTATCTGCTGCCTAAATTCCCAAGCTGCTTTTCTGTAAACGAATTTAGGAAATTGAGGTAAAAGTAGTTATCTTTTTCTGAATTAAACCCTTCCCGTAGAGATATGGAAAACTGACATTAGTTTCTATTTTTGAAAGGAAAAGAGGTTTCTGAGAGTCTTGTGCAGTATCAAAAGCACTTTCCAAAGAGCACCCTGGAGGACTTGGGGAAGAAAAAGAAGTTAATGTATACCTGCAAATCCAATTGAACCAAATGGTCCCATTCAACCCAATCCCATTCAATCACATGCTACAAAAAGAAGGTCGGTGTCTACACAGCATCTTGTTCACCTCAAGTGCTTAACAAGTGTTGTGGACAAGAACGGGAGGTAGGGATGATAAAAGATAAGGTCTTATCTTTGAATCCTACTCCCATCCGGACAAAAACAAAAGAATTTTTACATAGCAAATACTTCAAAGATTTTAACTAGATCTGAATTTGTTGAATTATGGGGAATGATAGGCAAAAGTGAACCTGACTCTATCACGACCATCATCCAAAGCACAAGTGCTTTTCTGAAGCATAAGCATCTAGGAGATTCCTGAAGTGTGTGGGGTAAGTCAAAGAAGGAAAAGGAACAAAGATCTAACACCTACTGAGACTCAACCATGTGCTAGTCACGTATTTTACTTTATTATATATTTACTTGTAAAACTTTTATCTAATCAAATAAATGAAGAAACTGAGTATAGAAGCCTCTCCTTACCCAAGGTCACACTAGTATTTCTAAACTCCGTGTTTGCACCACACCATGCTATTTCCATAAATAAACACCTACTAAGGAAAAAGGCACTTCCCAGGTCACTGGCATGTAATCATAACCAGTTACTAACATAATACCGCATTTAGTCCTCAACCCAACCCTGCAAGGTAAGTTCTATCCTTCCTATTTACTTAGGCCAGCTATCCATTCATTGCCCCTCAGCTCCAAATCCACCCTTCTCTGCCTCGCCTTGTGATGCTGGAGCTGTGCCCTGTGAGCGGTTCACCAGCCTCCTGGGAGCATCACTGGAATCCCATGGGTGGTTTTCTTCGGTTTATGTGCCCCACCCTGCAGCGTCTCAGGAACTTTCTGTGCCATATGCTGGGCAACAGCCACTGCCCTCCAGAATGAGCTCTGAATCTTAGCCCTGTGTAAGGGGCCACCCTTACAAAGTTGTTCCTAGAGTAGTGGCTGCTCCCTACCTCTGTTATTCCCGTATTCCTTAGAGTCTGCTGCACTCGTTTACACTTGTTAATGATTCTTCACATTAAACTTTCCCTGTTCAACTTACTGGTGTGCTGTCAATCTCCCGACGGATGCTCCCTGATATATTACTACTCTACAGGGATGAGCAAAAAGCAGCCTGGAGGAGTAATACACCATCCTTGCCCTTGAGTTATTCAGTCAGAAGAAAATGGCTAAAAGCATCTAGAGCACTCGATGAGCCAGACAGATTTTATACATTTAATATGCACTCCCTCATGTAATCCTCACATCAACCCTCCTTTACAGATGAGGAAACGGAGATATCTCAGAGATTAAATAATTTCCCCAGATGACACAGTGGACAGAGAAACCAGAGTTTCTGACCCCACAGTCCATTCTCAGCCATGCCATGCTACAATGCTGCCACCATCAGCTGGCTGCAGTCCAAGAGGGAAAGGGGTGCAAGGAGGCAGAAGTGGGACACAGAAACACAACAGTCTTTCACGAAGTTTGGAAGAGCAAAAAGAAGTTAAGTTGTTGTCCAGAGAGGTCCACCTGTCGCCGAAGAATTTAAGATATGAGAAGGGACCATTAAAGGTCTTTTAAGTCAGTCTCTTAGTGTAAGAGACTTGGTGTACCCTGGTCATCAGGTACTCGGGAGACCCTATTAAATATCTCTTTCAGAATTAATGCTTGTCCATGCTTTATGAACCATTCATGTAGGAGAACTGATGGTCCACAGATTTCCACTCTGCCATCTCTGGGTCCCAAACCCAGACTTTAATCCATGGAACCTGGGTCAGGGGTTCCGAATAGGTATATTGATTACCTCTGACCCAGCTGTAACCCAAGACATCTCATGAATACTGCAACTCTCACATGAGGAGCAGTGATGTCTACATAATTAAAACCTGAAGCAAGAAATGGCCAGAAGGGTGGGGAGAGAGGGATGAGGATTCAGATAGCTCTAACACCAATCCCCCGCTATGGTAAACCAACACTGCCACTAAAACAATGCCCACCCGTTAGGTCAAACTTTAGTAGGATAAAACCTTTCCCTAGAGCCAAATGCAGCCCACTAGGATAAAAAGACCTATCCCCTAGCCCACTGGGAAGAGAATTGGCTGGGGATAGGGATCCTTCTACATATTAGTCAAAGCCCGCATCACCATGCCTGCCAACACTCTCTACCAATTTTCTTATAACCCTATCCAAATAGAATAACTGACTCCTAAGTATCTCCTTTTTCAAAAATGTTCCTGACCATCAGTCCTAGATTTTCAGCCAGGATCAATTTTAAACGCACTGAATGGTCTATGCCAGTGATTTCCAAACTTTACTACACCTAGTAGTTTTTACATATCCCAATGCCTGGTCACACCCTGTACCCGATTAAATCAGAGTGTCTGTGGGGGGGGCGCGTGTGGGCGTGGGTGAGAGCTAGGCTTTGGTAATTTTTTTTAACATTTATTTATTTATTTTTGGTTGTGTTGGGTCTTCGTTGCTGCGTGTGGACTTTCTCTAGTTGCAGCAAGTGGGGGCTACTCTTTGTTGCGGTGTGCGGGCTTCTCATCGTGGTGGCTTCTCTTTGTTGCAGAGCATGCACTCGAGGCGCACGGGCTTCAGTAGTTGTGGCACGTGGGCTCAGTAGTTGTGGTGCATGGGCTTAGTTGCTCTGTGGCATGTGGGATCTTAGTTTCCCGACCAGGGATCAAACCCACGCCCCCTGCAGTGGAAGCGCAGCAGAGTCTTAACCAGTGAACCACCAGGGAAGTCCCTCATTTAATCTTATTATTCCAGTTTCACAGAAGAGAAATTGAGTCAAGAGACTATAAGTGCATCTACAAGTTTATTCAGGACACCTGTGAGACTTCAACAAATTTGAAAAGATAAAGTCATCCCATGTTATCTTTTCCCTGATCTTTGGGTTTTAATTTAACCCAATTACCTTTGCTCTATTCTTTTGATTTAGAAAACTGCTCTCTCTACACGAAAAGACAACGTCATGTACATGTTTGGTGACATTCTGAAACACACTGAAAAACAGAATGAAAATCCCTCCATTTCCTAGATCTTCAGAATGAGAGTGAGTGCCAGTGGCCATGGCAAAAATCTACACAAGAAAGCAGGCACTAGAGATTGGTTCAAGATGGCGGAGTAGAAGGACGTGGTCTCACTCCCTCTTGCAAGAACACCAGAATCACAACTAACTGCTGAACAATCATCGACAGGAAGACACTGGAACTCACCAAAAAAGATACCCCACATCCAAGACAAAGGAGAAGCCACAATGAGATGGTAGGAGGGGCACAATCACAATAAAATCAAATCCCATAACTGCTGGGTGGGTGACTCACAAACTGGAGAACACTTATACCACAGAAGTACACCCACTGGAGTGAAGGTTCTGAGCCCCACATCAGGCTTCCCAATCTGGGGGTCCGGCAATGGGAGGAGGAATTCCTGGAGAATCAGACTTTGAAGGCTAGCGGGATTTGATTGCAGGACCTCAACAGGACTGGGGGAAACAGAGACTCCACTCTTGGAGGGCACACACAAAGCAGTGTGCTCATCGGGACGCAAGGGAAGGAGCAGTGACCCCACAGGAGACTGAACCAGACCTACCTGCTAGTGTTGGAGGGTCTCCTGCAGAGGCGGGGGTGGCTGTGTGTCACCGTGAGGACAAGGACACTGGCAGCAGAAGTTCTGGGAAGTACTCCTTGGCATGAGCCCTCCCAGAGTCTGCCATTAGCCCCACCAAAGGCTCCAGTGTTGGGTCGCCTCAGGCCAAACTACCAACAGGGAGGAAACCCAGCCCCACCCATCAGCAGACACGTGGATTGAAGTTTTACTGAGCTCTGCCCACCAGAGCAACAGCCAGCTCTACCTACCACCAGTCCCTCCAATCAGGAAACGTGCACAACAAGCCTCTTAGATAGCCTCATCCACCAGAGGGCACACAGCAGAAGCAAGAAGAACTACAATCCTGCAGCCTGTGGAACAAAAACCACATTCACAGAAAGATAGACAAGATGAAAAGGCAGAAGGCTATGTACCAGATGAAGGAACAAGATAAAACCCCAGAAAAACAACTAAAGGAAGTGGAGATAGGCAAGCTTCCAGAAAAAGAATTCAGAATAATGACAGTGAAGATGATCCAGGACCTCGGAAAAAGAATGGAGGCAAAGATCAAGAAGATGCAAGAAATGTCTAACAAACATCCAGAAGAATTAAAGAGCAAACAAACACAGAACAACAACACATAACTGAAATGAAAAATATACCAGAAGGAATCAATAGCGGAATAACTGAGGCAGAAGAACGGATAAGAGACCTGGAAGACAGAAGGGTGGAATTCACTGCTGTGGAACAGAATAAAGAAAAAAGAATGAAAAGAAAATGAAGACAGCCTAAGGGACCTCTGGGACAACATTAAAAACAACAACATTCGCATTATAGGGGTCCCAGGAGGAGAAGAGAGAGAGAAAGAACCTGAGAAAATATCTGAGGAGATTACAGTTGAGAATTTCCCTAACATGGGAAACGAAATAGCCACCCAAGTCCAGGAAGCACAGAGAGTCCCATACAGGATAAACCCAAGGAGAAACATGCCGAGACACATGGTAATCAAATTGGCAAAAATTAAAGACAAAGAAAAATTAATGAAAGCAGCAGGGAAAAACGACAAATAACATACAAGGGAACTCCCATAAGGTTAACAGCTGATTTCTCAGCAGAAACTCTACAAGCCAGAAGGGAGTGGCATGATATATTTAAGTGATTAAGGGAAGAACTTACAACCAAGATTACTCTACCTGGAAAGGATCTCATTCAGATCTGATGGAGAAACCAAAAGCTTTACAGACAAGCAAAAGCTAAGAGAATTCAGCACCACCAAACCAGCTCTACAACAAATGCTAAAGGAACTTCTCTAAGTGGAAAACACAAGAGAAGAAAAGGACCTACAAAAACAAACCCAAGACAATTAAGAAAATGATCATAGGAACATACATATCGATAATTACCTTAAACGTGAATGGATTTAATGCTCCAACCAAAAGACACAGGCTCACTGAATGGATACAAAAACAAGACCCATATATATGCTGTCTACAAGAGACCCACTTCAGGCCTAGGGACACATACAAACTTAAAGTGAGGGGATGCAAAAAGATATTCCATGCAAAAGGAAATCAAAAGAAAGCTGGAGTAGCAATACTCGTATCAGATAAAATAGACTTTAAAATAAAGAATGTTACAAGAGACAAGGAAAGACACTACATAATGATCAAGGGATCAATCCAGGAAGAAGATATAGCAATTATAAATATATATGCACCCAACATAGGAGCACCTCAATACATAAGGCAACTGCTAACAGCTATAAAAGAGGAAATCAACAGTAATGCAATAATAGTGGGGACTTTAACACCTCACTTACACCAATGGACAGATCATCCAAACAGAAAATTAACAAGGAAACACAAGCTTTAAATGACACAACAGACCAGATAGATTTAATTGATATTTATAGGACATTCCATCCAAAAACAGCAGATTACACTTTCTTCTCAAGTGAGCACAGAACATTCTCCAGGATAGATCACATCTTGGGTCACAAATCAAGCCTCAGTAAATTTAAGAAAATTGAAATCATATCAAGCATCTTTTCTGACACAATGCTATGAGATTAGAAATCAATTACAGGGAAAAAAACGTAAAAAACACAAACACATGGAGGCTAAACAACACGTTACTAAATAACCAAGAGATCACTGAAGAAATCAAAGAGGAAATCAAAAAATACCTAGAGACAAATGACAATGAAAACACAATGATCCAAAACCTATGGGATGCAGCAAAAGCAGTTCTAAGAGGGAAGTTTATAGCTATACAAGCCTACCTCAAGAAACAAGAAAAATCTCAAATAAACAATCTAACCTTACACCTAAAGGAACTAGAGAAAGAAGAACAAACAAGACACAAAGTTAGCAGAAGGAAAGAACTCATACAGATCAGAGCAGAAATAAATGAAATAGAAACAAAGAAAACAATAGCAACGATCAATGAAACTAAAAGCTGGTTCTTTGAGAAGATAAACAAAATCGATAAACCATTAGCCAGACTAATCAAGAAAAAGAGGGAGAGGACTCAAATCAATAAAATTAGACATGAAAAAGGAGAAGTTACAACAGACACAGCAGAAATACAAAGCATCCTAAGAGACTACTACAAGCAACACTATGCCAATAAAATGGACAACCTGGAAGAGGTGGACAAATTCTTAGAAAGGTATAACCTTCCAAGACTGAACCAGGAAGAAACAGAAAATATGAACAGACCAATCACAAGTAATGAAAGTGAAACTGTGATTAGAAATCTTCCAACAAACAAAAGTCCAGGACCAGATGGCTTCACAGGTGAATTCTATCAAACATTTAGAGAAGAGCTAACACCCATCCTTCTCAAGCTCTTTCAAAAAATTGCAGAGGAAGGAACACTCCCAAACTAATTCTATGAGACCACCATCACCCTGATACCAAAACCAGACAAAGATACTACAAAAAAAGAAAATTACAGACAATATCACTGATGAATATAGATGCAAAAATCCTCAACAAAATACTAGCAAACAGAATCCAACAACACATTAAAAGGATCATACACCATGATCAAGTGGGATTTATCCCAGGGACACAAGGATTCTTCAATATACGCAGATCAATCAATGTGATACACCATATTAATAAACTGAAGAATAAAAACCATATGATCATCTCAATAGATGCAGAAAAAGCTTTTGACAAAATTCAACACCGATTTACAATAAAAACTCTCCAGAAAGTGGGCATAGAGGGAACCTACCTCAACATAATAAAGGCCATATACGACAAACCCACAGCAAACATCATTCTCAATGGTGAAAAACTGAAAGCATTTCCTCTAAGATCAGGAACAAGAAAAGGATGTCCACTCTTGCCACTATTATTCAACATAGTTTTGGAAGTCCTAGCCATGGCAATCAGAGGAGAAAAAGAAATAAAAGGAATACAAATTGGAAAAGAAGAAGTAAAACGGTCACTGTTTGCAGATGACATGATACTATACACAGAGAATCGTAAAGATGCCACTAGAAAACTACTAGAGCTAATCAATGAATTTGGTAAAGTTGCAGGATACAAAATTAATGCACAGAAATCTCTTGCATTCCTATACGCTAATGATGAAAAAACTGAGAGAAATTAAGGAAACACTCCCATTTACCACTGCAACAAAAAGAATAAAATACCTAGGAATAAACCTACCTAGGGAGACAAAAGACCTGTATGCAGAAAACTATAAGACACTGTTGAAAGAAATTAAAGATGATACCAACAGATGGAGAGATATACCATGTTCTTGGATTGGAAGAATCAATATTGTGAAAATGACTATACTGCCCCATGCAATCTACAGATTCAGTGCAATCCCTATCAAATTACCAATGGCATTTTTTTTACAGAATTAGAACCAAAAAATCTTAAAATTTGTGTGGAGACACAAAAGACCCCGAATAGCCAAAGCAGTCTTGAGGGAAAAAAATAGAGCTGGAGGAATCAGACTCCCTGACTTCAGACTATACTACCAATCTACAGTAATCAAGACAATATGGTATTGGCACAAAAACAGGAATACAGATCAATGGAACAGGATAGAAAGCCCAGAGATAAACCCTGGCACCCATGGTCAACTAATCTGTGACAAAGGAGGCAAGGATATACAATGGAGAAAAGACAGTCTCTTCAATAAGTGATGCTTGGAAACTGGACAGCTACATGTAAAAGAATGAAATTAGAACACTCCCTAACACCATACACACACACAAAAAAAACCTCAAAATGGATTAGAGACCTAAATGTAAGACCAGACACTATAAAACTCTTAAAGGAAAACATAGGAAGAACACTCTTTGACAAAACTCACAGCAAGATCTTTTTTGATCCACCTCCTAGAGTAATGGAAATAAAAAGAAAAATAAACAAATGGGACCTAATGAAACTTAAAAGCTTTTGTAAAACAAAGGAAACTACAAACAAGACGAAAAGACAACCCTCAGAATGGGAGAAAATATTTGCAAACGAATCAACGGACAAAGGATTAATCTCCAAAATATATAAACAGCACATGCAGGTCAATATTAAAAAAACAAACAACCCAATCTAAAAATGGGCAGAAGACCTAAATAGACATTTCTCCAAAGAAGACATACAGATGGCCAAGAGGCACATGAAAAGCTGCTCAACATCACTAATTATCAGAGAAATGCAAATCAAAACCACAATGAGGTATCACCTCACACCAGTTAGAATGGGCATCATCAGAAAATCTACAAACAACAAATGCTGGAGAGGGTGTGGAGAAGAGCCCTCTTGCACTGTTGGTGGGAATGTAAATTGATACAGCCACTATGGAGAACAGTATGGAGGTTCCTTAAAAAACTAAAAATTACCATATGACCCAGCAGTCCCACTCACTACTGGGCATATACCCAGAGAAAACCATAATTCAAAAAGACACGTGTACCCCAATGTTCACTGCAGCACTATTTACAATAGCCAGGTCATGGAAGCAACCTAAATGCCCATCAACAGACGAATGGATAAAGAAGATGTGGTACATATATACAATGGAATATTACTCAGCCATAAAAAGGAACGAAATTGGGTTATTTGTAGAGACGTGGATGGATCTAGAGACTGAGTGAAGTAAGTCAGAAAGAGTAAAACAAATATCTTATATTAACGCATATATGTGGAATCTAGAAAAATGGTACAGATGAACCAGTTTGCAGGGCAGAAATAGAGACACAGATGTAGGGAACAAACGTATGGACACCAAGGGGGGAAGCAGCGGGGGACTGGGTGTGTGTGTGTCTGATGAATTGGGAGGTTGGGATTCACATGTATACACTGATGTGTATAAAATGGATGACTAATAAGAACCTGCTGTATAAAAAAAGAAAGAAGGGGGCTTCCCTGGTGGCGCAGTGGTTGAGAGTCCGCCTGCCGATGCAGGGGACACGGGTTCGTGCCCCGATCTGGGAGGATCCCACATGCCGTGGAGCAGCTGGGTCCGTGAGCCATGGCCGCTGAGCCTGTGCGCCCGGAGCCTGTGCTCCGCAACGGGAAGAGGCCACAATAGTGAGAGGCCCGCGTACCGCAAAAAAGAAAAAAAAAAAAAAGAAAAGAAAGAAGATAAAATTCAAAAAAAAAAAAAAAAAAAAGAAAGCAGGCACTAAAATGCTGTACCCCAGAGAGAAGAGAAAGCCCAGACCCCAACATGTACCAGAACATTACACCTCATATGTGGAAAGGATCGGGGGCAAGGACCTGGAGTTGATGCCTGGGAGGAAAAAATGGGATTGCGGAAAATGAAGATAATCTATGGTCATGATTCAGTGGGGGAAGCAGGTGGTAAGAGGAGTCTGTGTGGAGCCCAGGGAGCACTGAGGAGTTAAAGTAGAAAAAGAAAAAGTGAGGAGGCTGACAAATGGGATCCGCAGCTCAAGGAAAGGACCCAGTCTCACTGAAAAGGGACCATCCTAAGGCAAGCCTGTCCTCTTTCCAGGCGATCATAACTGCCCAAGCAGGAAGGCCCTGAATGGAGAAACTGCCAGCAGGGTAGCTACAAGTGGGGCTGGAGACCTTTAAAACCTGGGCACAGAGCTAAGCTAATTACTTCATCATGCAAATGAAAGTAGTTTAACTTGCCCACAACCCCAGCATTAACATGGAAGAGGATTAAGTAATAATACACCTGCTCTATGAGAGGGTGATTGTGAGGAAGAAGAGATGTAAGGCCAAGTGCGACGTCCTTGACTCTGAGACATGTGCAAGGACGTTATAGTGAAGCAGCTACCTCAGTGCACTGCTCCCTTCCATAGCGAGGCACTCATCTCCCTGTAGTAAGAGCTGCTGATGGGTCACACCCTAGCTCCCCTTGGGGCCCTGCCCTTGACCAAAGAGAGCAGCCTCACAGGAGAGTATGCCCCCTCCCTGAGGACAGACCACCCCTAATGGCTAGTCCCTCGGGAATACGAAACCTGCCCCTTTGGGGATAACTTTTTTGGGAACCTTGCCTCAATTTGGGATAACTCTGCAGGGCCATCCAGAACCAGAGCTGTCCATGGGATTTTTTTTTTTTTTTTTGCAGTACGCTGGCCTCTCACTGCTCTGGCCTCTCCCGCTGCGGAGCACAGGCTCCGGACGCGCAGGCCCAGCGGCCATGGCTCATGGGCCCAGCCACTCCGCGGCACGTGGGATCCTCCCAGACCGGGGCACGAACCCGTGTCCCCTGCATCGGCAGGCGGACTCTCAACCACTGCGCCACCAGGGAAGCCCTGTCCATGGGATTGGCCCAGGTGCATCAAAGTTTAACATCTCCCTCTGCCCAATCCTGATTCCCTCACTCACTTCCAGGCTTGTTCCCAAGAGCACTTCCCCATAAACCTCCTGCAGGCAAATCCGTCTCCACGCCTTTCCCAGGGTCTCTTTCCAACCTACGACACACATCAATTACCGCGAAGGAGTGTGTGAATAGGGAGGTGACAGGACCCACTGCTGAAGTTTAAGAAAAACGCCAAATTTCAGCCTCAAGAAATCAGTACCAGCCTGGAATTTCTAGAGAGACACCTGGTCCCCTGGGACAGGTGGATGACCATGCTATGGCTTGTACCTCTGTCCATCTCCGGATATTAGGGGACACTAAGCCCCGCTCCAAATCACCTCTTTGCAGAGGTAACTGACCTCTCCTTAATCCTGGATTAAGGTCTTAGAGAGGGACGCCTGCTTGCTGGTGCCCCAGTTAAGGTGTTGACACACTGTACTTAAGGACAGACTTCAAGTCCTTCCGGCCACTGGCCTGAGGCTTGGGCCACATGACTACCCGCCCCCCAACTCCCTCTACCCCCTGCCCACTCTTCCTTTAACGGAGAGAGAAGCAGCCAGCTGTGGCAGCTAATAGAGCTCATGTCATGAAAACACTATGGTTAGGCCCCTGCACCGCACTAGAGCTGGTGAGGAAGAGAGGTGATCGTGA
This sequence comes from Hyperoodon ampullatus, assembly GCF_949752795.1. Classification (NCBI taxonomy): domain Eukaryota; kingdom Metazoa; phylum Chordata; class Mammalia; order Artiodactyla; family Ziphiidae; genus Hyperoodon; species Hyperoodon ampullatus. The sequence goes on from NC_136920.1 coordinate 91,193,120, forward strand.
TGAGTGAGTTACGAAGGATCCTGGTCACAGCACTGACCCTGCCCCAGCTGAGGGTTCCCGGTGTGTTCCGGGGAGGCTGCTGTTGCCTCCCGGCCCCACTGCACACACCCCCGCATCTCAGGAGTTTAGCTGGTCAGTGGAGCCGGGACAGAAAACCCAGGTAGAAAGAAAGCACCAGAGCTCACTGGTCACGCACACCCTGACCCAGCTCTTCTTTAATTCACCCCAGGCTCTGCGGAGGATAACTGGGAGTGCTCTCACACGGGCACTGAGAGACCTTCCACCATCTCTCTTTCCTTAGGATGGCACAGTGGCCTGGACCCTGTAAGTGCTGCCTCGAGTCTGGCTTCTGCAGATGTGTCCAAGCTGCTCTGTGAGGCTGCCAGACCCTGTTTGGGCTCCCCTATGATGTGAGTTGTTCATTTTATGAACATCTTTTCTCAATGTCCATTGCTCCATACATGTCCAGCCATGGCAGTTAGTCTGCTCAGCCACCCTTCCCAAGGGCAGCACCTGAGCTGCTTTGGCCATTGTCCCCAAGACAGGCCTCCTCCTAGTTGGGGACAGAGTATACACTTGACTCTCGATGAGGACGATGCAGGCTATGGAAGGAGTTACTAACAAGCTCCAGTCCCAAACTCACTATATAAGACAGCGTCCACCTTCATGAGGTACAGGCACCCAGATGACACTGGTGGTGACCTTGGATGTGTCCCACCTTTTCTCCGGGCCTCAGTTTCCCCCTCTTTTATAAGAAGGGGTTGGTCTAGATGACCCCCATGAAGACCTGTGACCATTCTTTACCCTCACACATCTCCAAGTGCTAATAATAAGAAAAAAAAAGAGCTCTGTGGCCACAGACTGAGGTAGAACAAAGCAGCAATGCTGACCACAGGAGACAGGGCCAGTGCCCGGCCATGAGGCTGCTCTCTTTACACTTTCTCTCGTCTGAACACATCGTTGCCTTGAACTACCTGCCTCTCCTCTCCCTTCCTCTGTATCTCCTGTCTCTCCAGAGAAGAAGAGCTAAAACTCTGTGAGGGCAGTTGTGCTGGGCATCTGGGAGCCAATGCTCATTAAAGAGTTTGGGAAAATAAATAAATAAATAAATAAACAAACAAACAAATAAATAAAATAAAATAGGGTTTCCCTGGTGGCACAGTGGTTGAGAGTCCACCTGCCGATGCAGGGGACACAGGTTCATGCCCTGGTCTGGGAAGATCCCACAGCAGTGAGAGGCCCGCGTACTGCAAAAAAAAAAAAAAAAAAAAAAAAGTTTGGGCCTGGCCTGACTCTCCATTCCAAACCTGATGGGAGCTGAAAAGGAACAGGTAGGGACAGATGCGACTAAAGAAGTAAGTAGCCATGTGGCAAGCTGGGGACACCAACTCACCACGTGCATATGCTGTGACACCCTGGCGGTACCATTCCCTCCAACCAAAATCAAATCTAAGCAAAACCAACTTCCTTTCTTACAGTCCACACGCTGTTAACCATTCAGCCACGCACCCCAGATGCTGGAGGCTCCCTGATGCAGAATAAGCCCTGACTTATGGTAAGGGCCTTTTTTCTACAAAACCTGAAGGAATATAAAGGTAGAATGGGCAAACATCACAACGCTCGGCATGGACCAAAACTACAGTGTGGCCGTGAGAATAACTAAAATACACCTGGGCCTCGTCAACAGAAGCAAGTAAAGGGAGGTAATAAACCCCCTGCAAATAATACCTAGAAAGGGCACCACTCTTTACGAGGTCTAGTGCTCAGGTAAGATAAATAAGACAGTGTGGGTGTGGACAGCCTGCCCAATGCAAAACTGTAAAGCAACTGGGAATGTTTAGACTAAAGGAGAAATGCCTTTAAGTAAGCAGGATATCAAGTAATTGAAAAGAGGAAGAGAGAGAAAGCCAAAGGAGAGAAGAGTCCTTTTCTGTTTCTCTAGAGAGAAGTTATCAGATTACATAATTGGGTTTGAAGTAATATGGAATATTCTAAAAGTTTAGGGTGTGCTTCTAGTCAAGAGGCTGGCTTCACATCCCAATCTCCAGGCTGGTCCAGATGATCTTACAAAACCTCCCGACTCTGGGGCTTCCCTGGTGGCGCAGTGGTTGAGAGCCCGCCTGCCGATGCAGGGGACACGGGTTCGTGCCCCGGTCCGGGAAGACCCCACATGCCGTGGAGCGGCTGGGCCCATAAGCCATGGCCGTTGAGCCTGCGCGTCCAGAGCCTGTGCTCCGCAAGGGGAGAGGTCACAACAGCGAGAGGCCCACATACCGCAAAAAACAAAAAAAAAACAAAAAAACCCCAAAAATACCCCAAAAAACTCCCGACTCTGAGACATCCCGTGCTGAGCAGTGCCCAGTCGCAGATGACACCCAGTGAGCCTACAGGGTAGGAATGAGCACAGGGACTTCTGAGTTTCGTATTGGAAACCAGTAGGGAATCTCCACCTGCTCCTATTCTATGGATCCTTCTTCTCTAGATTGAGAGCGAAGGGCTTCCCTCTATTGTTAGGGGCCAGAGATTCATCCACAGACTCCACGAATCTCCAAAGTGGAAAGGCCTTTTGATCTCACTCAGCCTAATTTTTCACCCAAAGCAGTGCTTTCCTCTGCAGCTTCCCTGGAGCAGAAGGAAAAGAAACCAAAGGACCTCTTCCATTAGCTTCCAAAATAATGAATCAATATTCTTAACTAACGGGGCAGGTTAGCCAAACCCTTCTCCCAAGAGAGGGTGATATGTGGTCCTCAATCCACTGAGGTCTTCCTTCTGCCCATCACTGTGGGTCTCAGAACCACCAGAAGTACCCAAATCCCCCCCCCCCCCACCAAGAACAGAAATGCGCCTGTGAAGCTTCCTGGAGATCTTGTGAAATATGCTCAAGTGGGAGTGAGTGGATGCTAGGAAAGCTCTGCCCACTGCTGGGTTCCCTGTGTGCTGACATTTGTGATCAAAATGGAAAATATCCATGAGACATGCCCTGGAGACTGGCTTGTTTTCTTCTAAATAATCTTGCATTCGACTCACCAAAAACTCTTGTAACAGGATCTATAAAATACCACCCCCTGGGTGTACGGCATTAGAATGCTCTACTAGACCAATGCAATGGCCTTTTGTCCAGCCTTGATTATTTCCCAGAACACCCTGGGGGGAAGGTAGAAAGGAATAGCTCAATCCTCCTAGGTTGGGTGTCTCTCTCCCACCCTCCTCCAGCCGCATGCCATGCCCATAGCAGCCGGATCAGTGTGACTCCTGAGTAACGAATGCAAAGAAAAATTAGAAGGCACAGGAAGAAAAAGAAGGCTTGAGCTGGATACTAAACATGGAAAATTTTAGTCCAACAGAATCGTTTTCAGAAAAGTAGTGGTTGAGCAAAACCAAAAGGTTATAATAAAAACTTGGATGCGTGCTGAACCGTAGCAGTGCCCACTCTGGCTCAGCAGCACTCCTGAGGGTAGCACCACCCACATACCCCTGGTTACACCCACCACCACCACCGAGCCTCCATAGATGCTTGTGTGCTTGTGTCCCTTCTCCTTCCCTGAGGTCAGGAAGCCTATGCAGAGGGTTCAATTTAACTCAGGGGATGGAGCTGGGTGTGGGTAGTAATCAGGATACCTTGTATTTATGTCTAGCTATTTCTGGCCTGCGGCTTGTTTTCTCCTTCAATTCCCTCTGAAGAGGTCAGTCAGCCTTACAGATGTGGATTCTGGCCTTCCTGTGCCAGCGTTCCAGTGCTCATCAGCATCACCTCGCCCAGAGGTGGAAATTAGGCTAGGATTTTTGTCCTCACTCTACTGGCCAAGTGATAGGAGAGCAGATGTTAGGGCCACCTTCTCAGAGCGAGTCGCACAGACGTACCTGAGAATTGCTGTTCATATACTAAAGCATATAAGGAAGGCTTCCCTTCCCTAGGCCAGCTTAGCCAGGGCACACCGCCACTAAAAGACTATTCAAATCGTGATCTGGATGAAACCTGGATGACCAGTTTACCGAAAAAAAAAAAAAAAAGGTTTCACAAAAAAGTCTACAGTACTACTGATGTGTTAGTTCTGTTGTGCTAACTTTATAAATATCAGCTCCTTTCATCCTCATAACCACCCTATACTGCAGGGACTAAATTACCCCTATTTTAACGTGTGAGACAACTGAGGCACACAGAGGTTGAGAAACTTACACAAGATCACAGAGATAGTAGCTGGTGGGGCCAGGATTCAAGCCCAGTGGACCAGTCCCAGGGTATACTCTCGTAACCAAGGAAGAGAAGCCGCCTTGCTTAAATTTGTGGGCCCCGTGCAGATACTCTGATTCAGCACGTCCCCACAAGATCCTGAGGACCAACCAGGTTCGGAGATCGCTAATGAAGTCGGTGGCTCTCCAACTACGGTGTGCTTGTGGGTATTCAGATTCCTGGGGCTCAGAAGTTCTAGAATTGGAACCAAGGATCTATAGTTTTAACAGGCGCCTAAGATGAGGCCAGCGCAGGTGGTTCACAGAAGGCCCGTGCAGAGAACCAGTCCCATCGCCTAACCCAGCTCACCTGGGACAAGTAAACAGCTCACTGGGGCACCTCAGGGCTGCCTGCGGTGACTGTCCCTTCTTCACTGGAGCAGCCCTGGGGGAGGGGAGCTGGTGGCCGCGTGAGGGCTGCTCTGTTCATTGGCCTTGGTGACAGGCTGCGTTCAGACGGTGGAGGAGGGGGAGGTGGGGACTGAAGGGAGCTCACCGTCCCTCCACCCTCGACAGGCTGCACATCAGAGCGGCACACGCAGTGGGGAACGGGAAAAGGAGAAAAGACTGGGCGGCCTGGGCCCTCATCTCCCGTCACCAGAACAATGGCCTCTTCAAATCCCTGGCATCTGAACTGGCAGTCGGCCACCAGGGAAGAAAAAAGCCTGCTGTCCCTTTAAGGACGCCCTCTCTCCACAAAGGTCAGAAATGCCAGCTCAGCCTGCCCAGCGGCTGCCATTTTGCCGCTTTGGTGCCCTGGGGCCCTGGGCCGTGAGCCCCGTTCCAGCTGGTTCTCTGGGCACCCGCTGTCTTCGGGAGAAGGCACAGCACCTGCGTGACAGCTGCGGCTCCAGGCGAGGTTCAGAGATCAGGCAGGAGGTGCCGGTGCAGAGGAAACCCAAGACCTCATTTGTTTCTCAAACTCATCCTCCTAGGGAGAGTTAGCCCCAAGGAAATGGGACTTGGGGGGGCCAGGTCAAAGGTGACCGCGGGAGGGGTGGGGGTCCAAAAGAAAACGGACCAAGGAATGGGCGCTCCAAGAGAAACATTTCATCCAAGAGAGCAAAGGCTGACAGATGACAGATCCAGAAATCACAAAGAGCACGGGGCAGGGAGTGGAGGTTGGCATGAAATACAGGGGAGTGGTCAGGGTTTTCTCCTACAGCCTGAGTTCAAATCCTGCCACTTTTTTTTTTTTTTTTTGCGGTACGCGGGCCTCTCACTGTTGTGGCCTCTCCCGTTGTGGGGCACAGGCTCCGGATGCGCAGGCTCAGCGGCCACGGCTCACGGGCCTAGCCGCTCCGCAGCATGTGGGATCTTCCCGGACCGGGGCACGAACCCGTGTCCCCTGCATCAGCAGGCGGACTCTCAACGACTGCACCACCAGGGAAGCCCAAATCCTGCCACTTTATGTAATCTGGGGCACCATTCCTAACTTCGCTGAGCCGCAGTTCCTCTGCAATACTGGCATATATTGAGCACTGAATAAACATTAGAAACTAATACCGTCTATTATTAGAGTACTGGCCACTCAGTGTGTCCCTCAAGAGGCCTGAATCCCAGACCACACCACTGGTTCCAGTAAGTCATCCTGCAAATATGTGCCGTGAGGAAAGCGGGGCGCTTATTTAGGAAACTACACGGTGAGGCAAATCATGATTCCCATGAGAAAACAACTGAAAGTTAGTCATCTATTCATAATATAATGCAAGGGTTGGTGAACTCTTTCTGTAAAGAGCCAGGTAGTAAGACCATACAGTCTGACCATCATACTGAACTCTGCTGCTGCAGGGTTAAAGCAGCCATAGACAACGTGTACGTGAAAGAACATGGCTGTGTCCCAGTAAAACTTTATTTACAGAACAGGCAGCAGGCTGAAGCTGGCTGGCCCCTGAAATAAAGGATGGCATTAACAGAGGACATGCTGAGTCCTTATGGTGCCAGAGGCCCATTGCTTGCTCTTCTCGTGGGACTGAGAGTATTTTACCCAATTACTTGACGTCCAGGAAGAGATTTCAGCCAACACCAGCTACGTGCAATGACTCCTGTATGCTGGTCTCCTCAGCATCTATGTCTGGAGTTTGCCCAGTACCTCTCTGCACTTCAGAGGGTTCTTTTCCTTGTTCTTCTGCACTTCCTCTAATGCTTGAGATTGGGAGCTCACAGGGCAGGGTCTCCTCCTCCTCCAGCAAGCGCGGTGAGAAACTGGCTGAACGGGCCACCCCTCAAGATGTCCTCATTGAAATCTCTCATTGCAAAAATGCCCACCCCTCACCCACTTTCCCAGGCCACAGTGGGTTGGATCCTACAAGTCTGTTCTTCATCAGCTTCCTGAACAGCTGCACATCTCAGGGAACCCAGGCAGATTTTCACTCATTCACTGTTTTATTTAAATAGGGGAGTGCCCACTGCGTGCTAGGTAAATCTTAGAAAACACAAATTTCCCCTCCGCTTTGAGTGGAGTTGGAGAGAGGCTGCTATGGCTGGAATCTTCTCAAAACGCTGCTCTGAAGCCTATTTATTTCCTGCTCCCTGGTGTCTTTCTACCCGAGGGTTCAAACACTTCAAAAACAACTTTCTCAGCAGTACTAACAACTTTTAACATGATGATTTCTAAATGGCACTAAAAGCAGGAAGGGGCTTCCCTGGTGGCGCAGTGGTTAACAATTCGCCTGCCAATGCAGGAGACACGGGTTTGAGCCCTGGTCTGGGAAGATCCCACATGCCGCGGAGCAACTAAGCCCGAGTGCCACAACTACTGAGCCTGCGCTCTAGAGCCCGTGAGCCACAGCTACTGAACCCGCGTGCCACAACTACTGAAGCCCGCGCACAGCAATGAAGACCCAACACAGTCAAAAATAAATAAATAAACAAAGAAATAAATAAAAATAAAAGCAGGAAGGATATGAAAAGCTGAGAATGAGGAAACAGTGAGATCCAAAGCAACGAAGGTAGAAAGGAAGGCAAAAAATAAAAATTAAAAAAAATCACTATTTCAAATTAAAATATATATATATTGCTTACTTACATCATTCTCTCTGCATCAAATGACCTTATTCCACAAGTCCAACTTGTATGGTCCCAGCCTTCCTTCAAAGCTCTGCTCCCAATGCATCTTCCCCAGGGAGACTTCCCTGATAAACTCCCCCCAAATCTCAAACTCTCCAGCATCCCTTGGAATTCTCCAGCACGCCTCCCACTTGTTTATGTACCTTAAGTGTGGTGTATGAGAGAGCCTATGGGCTCTGTCTTAACCCTTGGACTATCACCTTCTCAAAACCCCTATCCGGATTTTTCCTTCTTCCACATTCCCCATGGCACACTGTAATTGGCAAATGCTCTCCCTACACTGTTGCTTGGCCAAGGCCCTGCTTCAACGGAAGAGCTGCCGCTATCTTACAGTATCCTCAGCGACCTGCCATCACTTCTCATACCACCATTTACTCATTTATTCATTCATTCAGTTATTCACTCAACAAAACTGACGCAGACTGTTCGTGTGCTAAGCAGTGTGCTGTAGGTGTTTTATATCTCATTTGCAAATTTATTTAATCCTCAAACCAGCCTACTTAGATAGATATTATTAATATGTAACTGGCACACAATAACACAGGTGATTTCAGAAAGGAAGACGGAAAGTGTGGGCAACTGATGGGAAGGGGTAAACTATCATACTCTGGAAAAGAGGTACCCATCTACCTGGGCTGCTGCTCTGATGCTAGGAAAATGAACATGACTTATGATAGAGTCCCTTCTCGTCCCATGGCTGAAAATGTAGTCACCTGAGTTTTATAAAAGTATCAACTGGGGCTTCCCTGGTGGCGCGGTGGTTGGGAGTCCGCCTGCCGATGCAGGGGACATGGGTTCGTGCCCCGGTCCAGGAAGAGCCCACATGCCGCGGAGCGGCTGGGTCCGTGAGCCATGGCTGCTGAGCCTGCGCGTCCGGAGCCTGTGCTCCGCAACGGGAGGGGCCACAACAGTGAGAGGCCCGGCGTACAGCAAAAAAAAAAAAAAAAAAAAGTATCAACTGATACAATTTTATATCAAATGGACCAATGCCTTAAATTTAAAAACAAACCACAGAAGAACTCAAAGCTTAAGTGAATATGTATACTGTTAAGGTTGGGAGGAACTTTCTATGAATAATACCCAACAGGGGAAGGGAGACTGACCTGATCACATTCAAACAAACAAGCTTCAATGTGCTGCAAATCAGCCTGACATTAAAAGACAAAAAATCCAGGGAAAGTACTTAAAACATGTATGACTAAGGGTTACTAGCCTTATTATGTTGAAGAGTTGTGAGCAAGGAGAAAGACAAACACCTCAACAGGAAGGTGGGCAAAGAACAAAAAAGGCAATTCGCAGAAGAAATATACATGGGTAATAAGGAAATTAAAAGCATGTAGTCAATGATCAAAGAAATGCAAATTAACGCAACTCTGAGACACCACTTGTGGAGTATCAGATTGGCAAAGACTAAAAAGAGTGGTAATGCCAGGCAGGCAAAGACAAGGGGAACAAACACTCTCATAACTTGGGGGTGGGCGGGTAAACTGGAACAACCTTTCCAAGGACAACTTGGCACATGTGTTAAAAGCTGTTGACCTAGAAATCTGGCTTCTAAATTTTTATCTGAAGAATGTTAGTATGACATTATTTTTAATCTTGAAGAATTAGAAATAAGCTAAATGTCGAATAAGAGGAGACTGGACAAATACTTGCATATTTGCACTGCTACCCTTAAAAGTAATTAGGTAAATCAATGTTAGTTGATTACAGAGAGATCAGATATTAAAGAACTTAAGAACAGCATATAGAATGAATTATCAACTTCAGTTATTTCTATCTTCCCATGAAAAAATAGCTCAAAGGATATAAAGTAAAATGTTAATAGTGGTTATCTCTGAAGGGTGGTATTATGACTGATTTTTTAAAAAATATTTTCTAATTTTTCTACAATGCCCACAATTTTTGTTGCAAAAAAAATCAAACAAGTTAAAAGTACTGATAATTTTTTTCTTCAAAAATGTCTTTAATTTTGATTTTCAAAAGACAAGAAATCTATACAAGAACTTTGAAAAGCAAAATATAAATACAAGAATACAATCAATTATCCAGCAAATATTTCTTTGAGCACCAGCTGTGTGTAAAGCCCTGAAGAAAGTACAATGAGGGGACTTCCCTGGTGGTGCAGTGGTTAAGACTCCGTACTCCCAGTGGGACCCGGGTTCGATCCCTGGTCAGGGAACTAGATCCCACATGCATGCCGCAACTAAAGAGCCCACGAACCGCAACTAAGACCCAGCACAACCAAATAAATAAATATTAAAAATAAATAAAGTCTTAAAAAAAAAACAAAAAACAAAGTACAGTGAGAATCAACAAGGACCTACTGTATAACACAGGGAACTCTACTCAGTATTCTGTAATAACCTATATGGGAAAAGAATCTGAAAAAGAATGGATGTGTATAATTGAATCACTTTGCTGTACACCTGAAACTAATACAACATTGTAAATCAACTATACTCCAATATAAAATAAAAATTAAATTAAGGCACTTCCCTGGTGGTCCACTGGGTAGGAATCTGAGCTCACAGTGCAGGGGGCCCTGGTTCAATCCCGGGTCAGTAAACTAGATCCCACAGGTATGCTGCAACTAAGAAGTCTGCATGCCACAACTAAAGATCCCGTGTGCCACAACTAAGACCTGGTACAGCCTAAATAAATAAATAAATAGTAAATAGTAAAAAAAATTAAATTATAAAAAGAAAGTACAATGAGAAAATAAAACAAAAATTAGAATAACTCTCTACACTCAGAGAAGGCTTAGTGTTATAAAGATAGAATGACACCTAATCCAACACAACGTAATTATGGGAATCCAAGCAAAGTGCTCCTCTTTGGGGGATAAGATAAATCTGGGAAGACTTTTTCAAGGCGGTGACAGTAAAGCTAAATTTTGAAGGATAAATAGGATTTCCATAGGCAGAGAAAAGAGAAGCATGAACAAAAGAGCAGCATTTAACTATGACTACAGTTCTCGGAAAAGGTATGTGAGATGCTCTGCAGAGGATAGGTCTGTTAGGGTGGCAGGGACAGCAGAGGTCATGGAAGGATGGAGTGGATGACAGCCTGGACAGTCAGGATGGAGCCAGACTGGAGAAGGCCTTGAGTGCCAACGCCAGGGTGTCAACTGCATTTTGTAGGTGACACGAAGCCAAATCCAGGTTTTAAAGAAGGTCTGGAAATCTGACCTACGTGACAGCTGAATGAAAAATGGACCCAAGAGTTACAGAAGAGATTAGATTTTTCAGCCACAAAAAAGGAATGAAGTACTGATACACGCTACAACTTGGATGAACCTTAAAAACATAACACTAAGTGGAAGAAGCCAGTCACCAAAATATATGCATGTGTGTGTGCATATATGTACACACATATATTTCATAAATTGAAAATATGTATGTATATATGTATATGCATGTGTGTATGTATATATACACATGCATATATTACATGAAGTCCAGATTAGGGCAATCTATAGAGACAGAAAGTAGATTAGTAGCTGCCCAGAGTTGGGCTGGGAGGGTTGGGATGTGCCAGCTAAAAGGTATAGGGTCTCTTTTTGAGGTGAAGAAAATGTTCTAAAATTGGCTGTCGTGATGATTGTGCATATCTGTGAATATACTAAAAACTGAATGGTACACTTTATTTATTTATTTATTTTCATTTACTTATTTTTGGCCACATCGGGTCTTAGTTGCGGTATGTGGGATCTTTCGTTGCAGCGCAGGGGCTCAGTAGCCCCACGGTATGTGGGATCTTAGTTCCCCAAACAGGGATCAAACCCATGTCCCCTGCACTGGAAGGCGGATTCTCAACCACTGGACCACCAGGGAAGTCCCTGAATGGTGCACTTCAAATGAGTTAATTGTATGGTATGCGAATTATGTCTCAAACTGTTCCAAAAAAAAAAAAAAAAAAAGAGAGGGAGGATATCAGCCAGGTGGCTCTTGCAACAGGCCAAGTAAGACATTCAAAGGTTATGAATTAAATCAGTGGCAGTAGTCACGGGAAAGAGTGGAGGATGATCAGAGACACTGCAACGACGGAAGTAACCATGTGGGGAGTGAGGAAGAACAAGTAAAAAAAAAAACAGCTCAGAAGTGAATGACTAAGAGAGGATGTGAGGGGAAGGGTGGATGGGAGACTATTATACATTTGCTTTTTATGTGAAAAAGCAAAAGTGAGTTTGAGCAGCTTAAGACCATGCCCGGAAGTAAGGGAACAGAGAGAGAGGTACAGAGCTGGAGTCGACAGCCCTTCTCCTGGCAGTGGAGACTAAGAGTCTTTTGTGATTGGTGATGACAATTATTAATTATATTTAGCACTAATGACCAGTTTAAAATGGTCCTAACTTATGCCTAGAAATATGCTTAGGAGAATTTAGCCAGAGAAAGAAGTTAAGATTGCGGCAAGCAAGGAAAACCAATTCTATAGCTGCACACACAATATTCCAAGCATTGAAAAGAGCTCAGTAGTTACTGCTCCAAGTAGGGATTTTTGTAAAAAGGAGTATTATCATTGCAGCTATAAATGTAATGGTTTATACAAAGACTGCTCAATGCTGAATGGCAGTAGTTAGCTCCTATTACTAGAGGGCCTCACAGGAGCACAAATTTTGCTTGTTTGTATCAAAGAAGGAAAGAACATGCAGTAGAAACCTCAGCTCACAAAATCAGAGAGTTTAAAAAAACATCATTTAGACCAAAAAGATGACTAAGGAAAATAAGCTGCAATGAGCAAAGCAGATCACCTTCAAAAGCCCAATGGTCACAGTTCCCAGAATTTTTATCCCGAGGCTTGTCAAGTTAAGCCTCTGGAAAACAAAGGGGTTTTGCATGTCATGTCATAATGCCACCGGATATACACCATGACCATTCATTCAGTCAGGATAAAAAGTTGAGGTCGCCGCAGGGAAGCTATTATGAAACAATGAAGCTCCCAGTCTCAGGAGAAAGGGTCCAAAAAAAGATCTTAACTGAAAGATAAATCTATTTGCACTACAGCAAGAGGCATCTGAGTCCTTCTGTGGAATTTTCCTATACTATGCAGCATCGGTGAGACCCTACAGGGAAGGGAGTCCAGTTCCGGCTCCCCCGCTACTGAAGCCTCACTCCAGGGCAAGGACCAGTTCTTCTCATCTTTGTGTTCCTACCGCCTAGCCCAGTGGGCGCACAAGAAACGTTCATCCACTAAACAGATGAATAAATGAATTAAAGGGAAGATAGGAAGAATCCAGTCGGAACTTGGGAAGAATACTAAACGGTCTTGTACTCCAGAGATCCTAGCCCGAAGTCCATGGGGATCCAAAAGAGATAAAATCTGCTGCTCTAACCTCACCTATCATCTTAGAGAGGAGGGCACTGGTGCCTTGCCCAAGGTCACACAACCAGTGAGTGGCAGGACAAGTTCTAGCTCCCAGTTAAGTAACCAAGTGACCATATCCATGTGGGACAGGAGACAGAAGAGCTCCAGCAGTGAGACTCAAACACATGATACTGGAGGCTGTTAACTTGAAAGGAGGGGTGAAACTGCCTCACAGTGGCCTAAGTCTACTGTCCCTGGCTATCAGGGAAGAGAAGGATCAGAGTTCTCGGTATCCAGCTAGGGCATGAGAAACAATCTTGGATTTTAGGTGTGGAGAGCGAGGACCATGACCATGCTCTCTCTGAATCATGCCAGACATAAAACAATAAAGATTTTCACAGCAGCTTAACATTTTATAAGGTGGTTCCAATGTGCCAGGTCTCCTCCTAAACACATTAACAGGAATGATCTCATTTAATCCTCCCAATCTTTACAACTGCCCTCCAAGGTAGGTGTGATTAGCCCCATTTTGTAGATGAGGAAATCAAGGCTTGGGGAGAGTAAGTACCTTGCCTAGAGTCATACAACTAGAAAGCAGCAGAACCATCTGCATCCGTCCCTTGGGGTCCATATTTACGGAGCAGCCATTTATGCCAGTGTTAGAACAAAGAGGCGCCTGCTGAGAAGCAGAGCCTGCTTCCTCTAGGAAGGAAAGTCCCAAACCCAGATTCAGAAAAGCAGTCGTGCTCAGCTCCCAAGATTTGCATTTTCTGAGGCTTGACCTCCCAGCCTTTGAATATTTCCATAAATCTTACAAAAGAAACACATAAAAACTGAATGACTTTCAAAGGTTTAGGTAATGTTCTAAGCTTAGCTGGATGGTGACAATGTTTAGGTATTCTTCTTTAAGCTTGCAGATACATTATACACTTTCTTTTGCATGCATGATACACTTCATAAATTTAAAAAAATTTTTTTTAAATAAACCCTGATGCAGCCCTGAAGTGACAGCCACCAGAACATCGATGATTAGGGTCATGGCTCACCATGGTGGGGGTGAGTGCACTGGAAAAACTATTCTACTGCATGATTGAAGGACAAAGGGAGCACCACCGCCCAGAAAGGTCGCCCCACCTCCTCAGCAAACCTCTGCTGATATGCAAAGTTTAAAGCATTTCTACCAAATCAACACTCTTCACACTGTGTGCAAGAACTAGAGTATACAGGTTAAGGGCACAGGGCTAAACATCTTTGGTTTTATCCCAGTTCTGCCACTTACCACACGGTCTCGAGCCTGTTACTTAAACCTCTTTGAGACTCAGTTTCCTTACCTGTAAAATGGGATGAATACCACCTTTCCTATAGGGTTGCGTGAGGGTTATATGAGACTTTTTTCCCCCCATGGAAAGCTCAGAGAAGCATTGTTATTATAATTTCTAATGCTATTCTTCACACATGCTCCCAAACTTATTCCAGTTCTCGGCCCCAAAGCAGCCTGCCCTCCAAGTTGGGAAATGCATCCCCACACTCTTCAGTCATCCTGAGCCTGAGGGCCTCTCAGGGCTGAGCAGAAAAAGCCCGCAACCTCTGCCTCACTTTGGATGCTGTCAGCAGGTGAGCCCCGACTTGCCTCTGAACTTTCTGCTCTGTTCTGATCTCTTCATCCACCAGGCCCTCATCTGGTTTCTGTGGCTCAGTTCTTGCTTCTTCCCTGCCTGAGAGACCCACTGAACCCTCCTGACACCACAGTGGCCTCCACCCTTCAAGGCTCAGCCCACATCCCACCTCCTCCATTCAGCCCTTCTCCATTGATTTTTGCCCATTACTGCTCTTCCCCTGTCTCTGTTCTTGCACATCGTTGGTGCTTATAATTCATATCATTAAATGTCTTCATAAATTACCTTAGAATATTTCTCTAACTTTTCACAGGTATCAGTCTTCTCTCTTTTCATGGGCAAAGACCTGTCTTCCAACTGCTTTGTAACTGTAGTGGTTACAAGCACGGGCTCTGGAGTCAGACTGCCAGCTTGAACAATTCTGGACTGTGTGATCTTGGACCAATCACTTAACCTCTCGGTGCCTTAGTTACTAATTTGTAAAACCTACATAATAATAGTACAGAGCCCAAATAACTGCTATGAGTTAATATACAGAAAACACTTATAATATGTCATATAGTCAATTGTTATGTAAGTACTAGCTATAATTATTACTATCTTTATCGTCATCACTATTCCTATTAAGGTGCCTAGAACAAGACTGCTAGCTAGGAGGTAGCCAGTAAAAACAGATTACTTTGTTGCACTTGAGAGGCATCTCTATTTGCCTAAACTAGGGGGCAGCAAACTTTGTGTAAGGAGCCAGACAACAATTATTTTATCTTTGGGGACCAAAGCTCTCTGTCACAACGACTCACCTCTGATGCCGTGGCATGAAAGCAGCCACAGACAATGCGTAAACAAAACTTTATTCATGGATACTGAAATCTGAATTTCATACAATTTTTACATGTCATGAAATATGACTCGATTTTTTTTCAACCATTTAAAAATGTAAAGAAAAAAACATCTTAGCTTGCCATCTGTATAAAAACAGGCGGCAAGCTGAACACAGCCCTCGGCTGAGCGTGCTGACAGCTGGACTAAGGTCACACAGGGTCCCCCCTGATATCACAAATTAAGGCCCTTGTTCTCCAGGCGGTAAGAATACATTGCGGGATCTTAAGTAGGGGAGTGCGCCCACGCCCACACCTCCATAAAAGCAGCTGTGGTGGGCATTACTGGTGCTCAACAATACTTCTCTTCCTGCCATCAGAAGTCTACATCTCCCAGCTTTCTGGCTGTCAGGCAGGGCCACGTGACTAGTCCTGGCCAATGTGTTAAAAGGGCAATGACAGTGTATTTGCTTCCAAGGAGAAGCATTTAAGAGGCATGCTCTCCTCCCCCTGTAATGATTGTGGAGGAGATGCCAGGAGATTCTACAGCCTGGATCACTGAGCTACCACACGGAGGATGGCATCCCTGGAGAGTTTTCCAGAGTCTCAGAGGGACCTGGAGTGGTCAGAAACGAACTTTCAATGAGTTCATAAGCTATTGAGTTTGTGGGCGGGGGTCGTCATCACAGAGTAAGCTAGCCTATCCAGTTTAATTCAACATCCTTCTGCAAATACAAACCAAAGAACAGCGCGAAGGATAAGTAAACACAAAAACATCTAGCCAATACCTACTTTATCATACGCTTTCACCATAACAACTCATTTAGGAGACCAATGCCCAGCCTTCCGGACAATTTAGCAAGAGATCAGAAGCATTCTTCTCTTCCTCAAGTTCTGTCATGAGAAACCCTAAATCATCTCTTCCAGCAGTAAACTGCAATGACAAGAAGTCTCATAATAGCCAAGAAGAAGCGTTTCTAGCCAGCAGCAAAGAACCTGGAGCACTCATCATCTCGTTTGTTTGACACCATCTCTGCCATCCAGAAGCTTACATTTTAATAAGAGTAAATCTTTTTCTTCTTAAGTAATAATAATGATGACAACAACAACAAAGCAAGGCAAATAATGTTTAGCGTTGCTTATTTCAAGCCAGATGCAGTTTCCCAAAGGAGAAAAAAACCTGGGTAAGAGGTAGGAAAGGCCTATCCTTTTAAGAAATCTGCAGAGTCAGAAGATTTGATCATTGCCCTATAAGATGTCCTGATACTCAAGGGATTTAAATGCTTAGATGGGGTTTCCCTGGTGGCGCAGTGGTTGAGGATCTGCCTGCCAATGCAGGGCACACGGGTTCGAGCCCTGGTCTGGGAAGATCCCACATGCCGCGGAGCAACTAGGCCCGTGAGCCACAACTACTGAGCCTGCACGTCTGGAGCCTGTGCTCCGCAACAAGAGAGGCCGTGATAGTGAGAGGCCCGCGCACCGCGATGAAGAGTGGCCCCCGCGTGCCACAACTAGAGAAAGCCCTCGCACAGAAACGAAGACCCAACACAGCAAAAATAAATAAATTAATTAATTAATAAACTCCTACCCTCAACATCTAAAAAAATAATAATAATAATAATAATAATAAATGCTTAGATGACCAGTACTCAGTGCCCTGGATTTACCAAACCATGGGAAATCACCAATTCCCAACCCACCAAGTCATAAAGTAAATCTCACACTGTTAGCAAGAGGTGTGCCTGCTGGGGGATGATGGTAAATGAATATTGATGATTTTCAAATGAAGGTTTATTTTTAGTGCCTCCTGCTGGCTAAAGAAGTGCACCAATGGCCCACATCACATGGGACCCGCTCTGTCGGGACTGCGGCCTTTGTTTAAAACCATTGGTGAAAGGAAAGCTGAGAGACCCACTCATCTACTATCCCACTTTCAAGATGGCTACCACCCAAGGCAAACGGAAGTGACCTAACACGGCCACACGGCGGGTCAAAAGGCAATGACAAGATTCGGACTCAAGAGCTGGCTTTCCAGAATCTCGAGCTTTCACCGTAGCTCACCTTCTGGTAAACGGGTGAAGAGCTAGGAAGCTTGGGGCTAAAGGGGTTGTGCAGAGGCCATGTCCAAGGTTTCCTCCTCCTCCAAAGTAAACTTGACAGAAAGGGCCTCGAAAGACAGAGACACGTCCTGAGCTTAATGCTCCAGAAAGTCCAAACTCTTTCCTTACGTCTAGTTTAAATCCTCCCTGCTGCAACCCAACGGTTTCTTCTTTCTTGGGTCTAAACCAGAGCTGAAGAAGGAACAGTGTTCCATTTGTTAACAGATTTAAAGAGAGAAGTACGCTGGACCAGTGGCCTCGTATCAGATGAAGTATGGCTGGCCATCGATCTCCGTGAAAGGTGGAGGTGTGCAAAACAGACTCTTGTCCCAGTTACCCAGTAAGAATGTAAGTGACTGGGTTCTCTCGCACGGTGTTCACATTCCTAAATAAACAGTGTGAAGTTGCACGACTGCTCACTCACCCGCTCCAACACAGAGACAGACTCGAAATTCCTCTCATCTGTGGACCAAGATCTGGCCACAGAAATGCTTCCCCCGCTATGTGTCTTTACTCTGTTTTTTTTTTTTTCACCAAATGAAATTCTTCCAGCACGCTGACTTTCCTGAAGGTCTGTCACAGCCCCCAACAGACGTGAGGACCAGGAACGTGAGGACAGAGAACCGAGACAGATGTCACGACAGGCTGTCAAGTCCTGTGGGGTCAAAGCAGTCTGTACAGGGAGCAGCCCCACGGGACTGGAGGCTTCCTAGTGGCTGGGTTTCTGAAGCTCTACGGGAATTAGGAACAGCTTTACATCACACACACATACAAAAAAAATTAACCATGTAGAAGCTAAGGAGGCCTAGTGAAGTGTCCTTCACAAAACTTACTTGGCTTCTAACCTACACGTGCCACGCTTCTGCTTGGACACAGCCCTGTCTGCACATGGACCTCCTTCCACGACCTCCTCCCCGCCGCCTTCACCTTGCTCACCAAGTTATCAGGAGATGGAATCACAGAAGCATCTTTTGGGAGAGCCTAAAGCCCCTGACCCAGTGAGGGGGAGGTTGGATTGGGGGGGTAGGATTTCTCGCCACAATCCAGCCACTTGTCAATCACAGACACGTATCTTGATCAGCTTCATCCAAAAGCATCCCCTGTGATAACCTCGTAACTCCGAGAGGTGGTGTATCAATGTTGTACACAGTACAGCCTCCACTCACCTAACGCTGTCCAGGCTTCACACCCACCCCTCAAGTGCCAATTACTTCAAGAAGCTTCTCTGCCATCCAAGCGGAAATAAATTCCAACCTCCTCTGGATTTCTAGAGTGCTTGTTGTTCATTGCCCTAGCATTTACTGACTTGTTTTGTGGGGTGTGTGTGTGCGTGTGTGTGTGTGGTCGGGTCTCATTCTGCCCGGGAGGCTACCAGTCCCTAGAAGTGGGAGGCGATGTCCTTTACATTTTTTCACCCCCCACAATGCCTAAGCACAGGGCTGTGAAAACAATAATTACTTGGTCAACATTTGTAGAATGAAGGGATGGATGAATAATGAATTTATAGACCTTGACCCTGCTCTCTGGAGAAGTGTAGGTCTAACCTTGTTGTTGCTGTGATAGTTGCGAAACTGAAATAATGGTCAAGTAACAAGAGTGTGCATCCTGGCCTTCCGCTAACTAGTTGCAAGAATTTAGTCAAAACCCTTTATCACTCTGTAGGTCAGTTTCCCTAGCTCTAAAATGGAGATACCACTTGATGGAATTATAGTGAGGACTGGGATAACACATTTCCATACACTTTTAGAAGCCTAATTGGACTTCCCTGGTGGCACAGTGGTTAAGAATCTGTCAGCCAATGCAGGGACATGGGTTCGAGCCCTGGTCCGGCAAGATCCCACATTGCCACAGAGCAGCTAAGCCTGTGAGCCACAACTACTGAGCCCTCGTGCCACAACTACTGATGCCCTCGCTCCTAGGTCCCGTGCTCCACAACAAGAGAAGCCACCGCAACGAGAAGCCCGTGCACGGCAACGAAGAGTAGCCCCCACTCGCCGCAACTAGAGAAAGCCTGTGCACAGCAACGAAGACCCAACGCAGCCAAAGATAAAATATAAGTAAATAAATCAATTAAAAAATAAATAAATAAAATAAAAGCCTAATCAACTAACAACAAAAAAAGTAAGGCAAAGAGACAGCAAAAAACAAAACAGCCAATATGTACTAGACGTATATATTCACATGTATATACATATAATACAGAAGAAAGTGAACAAGTGAATCACTGGGGAAAATTCCCTGCAAATCCAAAGCCAGATTCCTATCTGTACACCTTCAAGCAGGTTACTTAACCTCTCTGTCTGTTTCCTCACTCTGTAAAGTGGGGACCTTAATCATAACACTGTAGGCACTACGTGACTTAATACATGTAAATGGTGCTGGACACATGGTAAGCACTCAAATGTTAGTTGCCATTATTATTATTATCATTATTATTGTCAGCATTTTTTATATCACTAACGCACAGTAGGCATTCTGGAAATGTTTCTAGAAATGATTCAAAGGTTAGAAAGTTAATTCACACCATCCACTTCCATACGCAGACAGTTTTATCCAGAACAAAACAGCCAATGTATTTGTCACCTTATTTCTAGCAAGTCTCCCTGTTGGGAGAGGAGAGGGTACCCTGACATGGGATCCCACCAAAGGGAGCCGCATTTCCAGCCCAACATCCACATCCCAACTACAAGGTCTGGCCCCTGGGCCAAAATGGACTGATACATCTGTACCTAATGACATGGTGAATCACGGGATCTGACAGTACCCAGGCAGACCACATACACAATTTCCCCATCCTGGTAGCATTTTACTTGGCTGAAAAAGGACAAGGTTACCCCAATTACAGTTCCCAGCCTAACACTGCTCTCCTGTTGAAATGCATCAAGAGGTGCTCAAGGCAGATTTTTAAAGGTAAACACCTTGGCACGTCCCCGAGGGATCAGCCCGGGCTGTGCAGAGAAGCACTCTGCGTTAAAGTGATGTCTCATCCTGCATGACAGCCAAGCACCCCTCAGCTCCAACCCGGCTGCGCTGACAGCAGGGGCGCAGAGGAAGGCTGAGTGATTTCTGATGATGAGGCAGTATCCCCACTCTCCCAGCAGCACCTGGGCTCTCCTTGGAGGCCTCATCCAAGTCACAGACCCAGCTCGGCTCTGCTGAGGAATAAAGGGGCAGCTTTGGATGCTGGCCGGGCCTGCTAACGGCTTCCAACCCAGGAGGAACAGGGAAGCTGGCCCCACGAAAGCAAGGGCGGGGATGGCACCACAGTACGTCTGCCACCCTTTCTCAAACTCAGAGGGGGCTTCAGCACAAGAGTCGACACAAGAGGCAGTGATATACCAAATCCTGAGGAGCAGAAGCTACAGGCTGGGCGGTCACTGACGTGCACCACCGCTCGGGACCTCACAGGTGTGAAGAGTTAAGCCTGCAGGAACTAAGCTCCTCCCCTTCCCTTCCACAAAGTATCTTTTCTGAAGCGCCTTTTCACTAAAGGACCCTCTTGCCTAAGGGAGGAGGGCTGGCGTAGACTGATTCTGTCAGGGTTTACCCTGGCGAACCGGGCTTCTGCAAAGCCAGAGGTGGCCGAGAGCCAGGCTAGGACTCCCTGCATTAGAGTGCTCAGTACCCACCTGGACTCTGACAAGCACCCTCCAATTCGGAGAGGGTGACCCAGCTACCACCCCGCCCACGACTGCCTGGCGCAGCGAAGGCAGGACGCAGCCCTGCAGGGAGCGCTCTCTCGCTGTTGCCTCCTCCCACCCTCCCCTGCCTTCAAGGAGAGGAAGCTCCATCTCCAGCCCCAGGAGCCTTTCTCCTCCGAGCTGCGCACGCCACCCTGCAGACAGTGGCAAAGTTTTCAAGCAAAATCTCCAGTTGCTCAAGCAGATAAAAAGCCAATTCACCCAGCCATCTGATTCAAAGGAGAAGAGGGAGGGTAAGGGTTTTACTTCTAAAATGGAAGGTAAAAATGTTCTGACGACTTCTGCGGCTGCAATACAGATACCCCACACCCCAAGCAAGAGGAAGAGGGGCTTGCAAAGCCCCAGGGCGCGTCCGTGTGGTGGGCAGGGGCGCGGCCCGCTCTCCTTTGGACAGCAGGCATGCTAGAGGTTGGAGCCTGGACCCCCGGGACTCTCTCCTCACAGAGAAGCCTCTAAGAGGTCAGGGACTGCCCACGGGGGGAGGGTGCCCTAGCAGCAGGGTGAGGAGGGCCCCTCTGGATGTCTGTCGGGTCAAGAAAGTTCGCACCGCCAGCTTAATGCGGACATGCAGGACCCTGTGAACGGTTTCTTTCTTCATCCAGTTCCCTCCGTATTTGGCACCCCTCAGCCCCCTCAGAGTCGGAGCCCTCCTTTCAGCTGCAGTTTGATTCTCTCCACGGCCGCCCAACTTCCACAAAACCCCTCCCCCAGGAAGATGCTGGCAGAAAAAATACTGCAGCGGTGCAGAAGCTGGGGGGAGCCAGAGAGGGCAACCCAACTTTGTAGAGTGTGTGTGGACCCCGCCTTAACCCCTCGATACCCAGCTAGGGAGAGGGGCCTATCTGAGGGAGACCTCTCTTGAGGATGCTGAGGTGCTGGGGGGTGCACAGGGTGAAGAAAGACAGCGGCAGGGGAAGGTGACTTATCCCTTCTCTACTCACCAGGACAGCTTGAATCCTTTCATTAGTACAGTCACGATAATCCACTGACCGTGTCCTTAGCATCCCGGGCACAGCTCCGGAGGATCCAGGACATATTTGAAAAGATGATGAAGTCCCAAAAGAACAGAATCCCATGTAATGTGACTTGAACCCAGAGAGAGAAAGAAAAGAGAGAGAGAGAGAGAGGGAGAGAGGCAACCCCAGCCAGAAGAAGTGCTCCGCCGCTTTCCCTCCTCCGACGTTCCCAGCTGAAAGCTGGGCGAAGAAGCAAAGGACAGCTTCTGCAAACCCAGCCCGGGGCTGGAGCTGCCTGCCTGAGCGGTTGCTGCCACTGCCAGTTTCTGATGAGGATGGGTAACGCTGGCAAGGCTGCAAAACAAGCCGTGGAGTTGCCGTCAACAGGCGGGCTGGCCGGCCACCCACCTACCCTCACCTCACGCCGGCTCAGCGCAGCCTTGGTAAAGGAACCCAGGGAGAGCCCGGCAGGAGAGCAAAAACCTAGCAGAACCTGCACCTCTCCTCCCCCAGGCGGCAGCTCCCGCAGCTCCATATAACCTCCTAATCAATGCAGTACCCAGGCAAAGCACTGCCAGCCACTTCCGCCCATTTAAAGACACAGCACATGTTTTGTCCCAGGATGGGACAGAAAGTCGGGGAGAGGGTGGGTGAGCAACGTGGGCGCTGGAGAAGGAAGAGGAGAGGGGCAGAAATATCTGAAGACGAGCACTTCTCTGGGCATCGCCAAAGGGTTAAAAAGGCCCCACCCCTGGAGGCGGAGGGGAGCCTTGCCCCCAGGCCCTTTGCCAGCCCCTAATCTGAAGCTGAGCCGACCTGAGAGGCCGGATGCCTAGGTGTCCGGAGGCAGGCGAGCTGCGCGGGACCACCTTAAACAGAGTCCTGGCCCTTTCCCCAGCGAGGCGGGGCGAGCTCGGGGCTGCGGCTGCGAGCTCCCCGGCTGCGAGCTCCCCGGCAGTTCACAGCCCACGGAACACACAGTTCTCCTCCCTGCTGGGGAAGTCGCCTGCCGTGACTTCTGGGGCTCATGGTGAGGCAGCAGCTTACGGTGGCCCAGCAGTGCCCCCAGTCACCCGGAGCCAGGGAACTCTTAAGGTGGCCACAAAGGCCTGGTGTAGGATTTAAACAACATTTTATCACCAATGCAGGGCGCCGCAAAGATTCAGACCAGGCACACCATCGAGATTTTCAACATCAGCTCGGAACGCGCAGTTCCCAGGAAAAGGGGAAAAGGCTCTTCTTACAATCCTCCAAGCTGGGGCCCGGGAGTTCCAGCACCAGCAACTTCCCTGGCTAGGTCATTCCTTTTTGTCCTCCCCTAGATTACTGACTATCTGGGTCAGTAATACGGATGGGTGAGAATGAACAAAGAGGAGATTAATTATGACATGGCAACCTTCAACTGAACCATAAAAAGTCTTTACCCTGTAACTTGCCCCAAAGCAATCTAGATAATCATTTGTGTTGTATGCACACCATCTACACTTGACCCGCTAAGGCGATGCTCTTAAGAAAAACTGGAGTGCAGATCCCCGTCGGTAGCACTCATTGCACTTGTAATACTTATTATCCGCCTTCCTCCTTTTACATGGTCAGCTCCATGAAGGCAGGGGCTGTGTATAGGCTCAGCTCTACCTCCCTGGTGAGTAGGAGGGCTTGCACAGTAGGAGTCCGATGAGCAAGTGTTTAATTGAAGTGACCTCATTCAGACCTAACTGAAACACTGTGGTCTCCCTCTCTCTAGTATCCAGATGGTTCTGCAGAAATACTCTTAAACATATCCTTGGGTGATAGAATTTCCCTTCACCCATAGCCCCCATGCCAGACAACAATGAAATGCTTTCAAGACTTCTGAACACATCTGGAATCATGTTTTTACAGCTCCTTGAGCCTGTACCCAGGCCATAGTGTCAGCCTAGGTATTGTAAGGACGGATGCAACAGATTCCAGAAGTGCACAGAGTTCTCCTTTACAACCTAGATAAGTCACTCGAAGGGCTTCCCCAGGACACATGACCCAGCCCCTAGACTAACGTCACTTAGAGCACTCCTGGTGGATGAGAATACTCTCATTCTGCTCTATCAACTGCTCTGATCACAAGTGACACATAAAACCTGGACCAAAGCTTTCCAAGTACTACATTAGAGACGCATTATTGTAATGTTAAAATTTTTTAGCTTTTACCATTTATGTGTTTTTTGTTTAAACTCTCCTTTGCTTCGCAGCTATTAGTATGAATTTATTGAGGGCAAGCATTATCTCATTTAATCCTCACACACATAATGAAGCTGTTAACTATTGTTACTTTCCAGGTAATGCAGCAGAAAACTAGAGTGTAGTATCTTGATTTGTCTAATGCCAACCAAAAAGCTGCAAGCTTGGGATTTGAATGCAGGCACATCCAACTCCAAAATCCACTCTCAGTCATAATGTATGTTTATTAAAAAAAACTTCTCTATCAGACAAGCTTAGAAATTAGAAATTTCACACGGGGGACTTCCCTGGTGGTGCATGGTTAAGAATCCGCCTGCCGGGCTTCCCTGGTGGCGCAGTGGTTGAGAGTCCGCCTGCCGATGCAGGGGACACGGGTTCGTGCCCTGGTCCGGGAAGATCCCACATGCTGCGGAGCGGCTGGGCCCATGAGTCATGGCGGCTGAGCCTGTGCATCCGGAGCCCGTGCTCTGCAACAGTGAGAGGCCCGTGTACCGCAAAAAAAAAAAAGAAAAAAAAAAAAAAAAAGAATCCGCCTGCCAAGGCAGGGGACACAGGTTCGAGCCCTGGTCCGGGCATGCCACGGAGCAACTGAGCCCGTGAGCCACAACTACTGAGCCCGCGTGCCACAACTACTGAAGTCCGCGTGCCTAGAGCCTGTGCTCTGTAACGAGAAGCCACCGCAATGAGAAGCCCACGCACCACAACAAAGAGTGGCCCCCACTCGCCTCAACTAGAGAAAGCCCGCGCGCAGCAACGAAGACCTAACGCAGCCAAAACTAAATAAATAAATAAATTTATTAAAAAAGAAACTTCACACGGTACCGGATGTAATAACATGGTTTGCAGAAACCAACCAAAAAACTGGGGGAAAAAAATTTCTATCAATAACAGAAAGGAAAAATACCTGTTGTATTTTCTTAGTGTGGGATGGTATATAACGAGAGCATACAGAAGATGTATAAATTACTGTCACATGCAACAAGATGGATGCATCTCAGAAACAATATTGAATGGAGGAAGCAAATCAATGAAGAATGCCTACAGTATGATTTTATATGTATTTTATGTATGTATATAGCTAAAGAACAAATAAAATAAATAGATAGATGATATTTTATATCCATATAGATACAGAATCTGTATAGATATTCTGTATCCTTAAAATGAAAAGTCAAGGGAATGACACACTCAGCATTCAGGGAGCTGGTCACGCGTGGAGCGGGGGGAAGACAATGTGGTCAGCAGGACAGGTAAAAGGTACAGCTGTGTTCACCTGACACCAACCTTCTCCTATGGGTTTTTGTGAGCAGACCTGATGAAAGGGCAGGATGGTGGTGAGGGAAGGATTGACAATGACAATGTTCTGTGTTATCTGCATTTTCAAAAATCTAGGTACAAAAAATTGACCTTCCCAGCCTCACAAACATTCACAAGTTGGTTGTGATTACAAGGTGTGGTTCACAGAAGGTTGGTTTGTAACACTCTAAGCTTCTTGCTACAACGGTTCCTTCCAAACGGGTTTGGAATGAAGGTTGGAAAAAGTTCCTTTCTGATTTTAGCTGCTCTGACTTCCTCCTGGCCCCCAGGAGCCTGAAGGTCTCACTCACCCTGGTGCTGTTCCTTTCTTAGTCCAACAAAACCACGATTGGCCTTTCTTGCCTCATCCATGAGCAGGGGCCAGAATGGTGAGAGAGGTCTTTCAGCCAGAGCACACTGCTGGTGGTGTGTAAGCAGACACCTAAGGCCCCCAGCCAAGGGACACCCAGCAGCTGTGAGCCCCTGGGAGGACTCAGCCCCCGTGACTCCCACCTCCCCATGAGCGGCTCTTTCCGGCACCAGACACCAGAAGCGCACGCCTCCTCATGACCTTGGAAAGTCACGGGGAGCGTATCTGGAGCAGAAAATAGATGGACAACGTGGTCCCTGAGGCTCGCCTTCTCTCTCGTTCTTGGATGTGTGCTGCCCTCCCTCCGCCCCTGCTCCTAAGGAGAGGAGAGCCGCAGCGCAAGGGCAGAGCCGCATGCCTCTAGGAGCTGGCAAAACTGGGGCAGAGCAGTGCTGCAGTCACACGTTGGGGAATCAAAGCTCCAGGCTCAGGCAGGGGAGTCGACAGGCGCCGACAGTGTTATATTTAAGGAGCATTTTGGAGGTCAGGAAGCTAGCGAGAGGAGCAGCCTCCTGAACATTTCAACAACAAGCCTCCTCCTCGGGCTCCAGCCGGAATCCTCTTCCACATTCCAACTGCAGTCAATAGAGGCTGTGTGAGGGGACGGCAGATGGCCAGAGCTGCGCCCATCAGGGGCTCCCCACTACTTCCCTGTCCCCTCCCTGCCCCCCACTCTCCTCTCCCACCCTCTGCCACGATTAGTCACTGGCTCTGGGGTGACTGGCGTGGGCCGCAGGCACTGGCCTTGCCTTCTGGTCTGTTCACTTGTGCCAGCACCCAGCCCGGAGCCTCCTGAGCCTGGCCCACCCCTCCTGTGGCAGGACCTGCGCACACCCCGCCCTCCAGCCCCACCGGCCACTGCAGGGAGAGGCAGGGAGAGGCGGCACAGGCCACGGAGCCGCTGGGGTTGAGAGGCTTGTGGGGAAAGCAAGGCAGGCTCTGTTCATTTGAAGAATGCTTCCTTCTGCCTCTGTGACCCCATGGATTTGCTCAGGGTGCTGGACAGACTTACCTCCCCCATCCTTCTTCACCTCTCCTTCCCAACCTGCTAATCCAGAAGGTTCCTTTGGTCAACCAACAGGACGGACAAGGTCAAAGCCAAGCTCCGGTAGGCTTCATCCCGCCTCCAGGTGCTTCACCGACAGGGTCGACTGGAGAGGGAGGCAGACAGGACGGAGGCGGCCAGGGCTTCCACCGGCTGTCTGTCCACTCGCCAGTTTAAGCTGGCCTCCCACACGTTGTGTCTGGGGTTCTCACAATAACCCAGTGAGGTGTTACTAAGCCACACTGGATGGAAGAAGAAACTGAGGTCCTGGGAGGCCTAGTTCTCATCCCGCTCCCAGCCGTGAGATAAGGTGGGAGTTGGTGAAAAGAGCGAGAAAGCTACAAAACAAAGCCCTATGCCCAGGAACCACAAAGCGCCCGCTCTCTCTAGCCCGGGCACCTCCCCCTCTCAGCCAGGCCAGGAGAACTGCCTCCCCCGCCCACCTGGGTACAGATGCCAGCTGAGCTCTCCCTCCCTGCCTGCTGAAGCACTGCTGGACATCCCTTCTCCACGGAGACCCCCTGGCTTGATGCAAGGAGACAGGAGTGTCCCGGGCCCCACTCTCTGCGACAGTGGAAATCCCAAAGAGGACCCCCTCTCTCTACCCTACCTTTCCCTTCCCAAGATCGCTGCCCGCTTCCCGAACGCCTCTGCCGGACTCGGGTCTCCTTCATTACTGTGCCCTGGATCACGACTCCTCCTGCCAAAAGACAGAAGGGATGCCCCCCGACACGAAGCCCTCCTGTCAGGAAAGACGGCACACCTCGGAGAAACACCCCCCAGGAGAGGGAAATGCGGCCTGGTTTCACTCCTCATTCTAATTACATGCGTAATAGAAGAAAACATGTCTCCTGCCAGATGGAAGAAACAAGGCAGATTTCTAATTACGCCCCCTGCTCCTCCTGGTTTATCCTCTAGAGGAATTCGGGGTGACTGATGGTGTCAGGGACCCCGGAGGGTGTTTATAAACTCAGGTTTTCTCAGGAAGGGCGCACCCATATAGCCACAGCCAGCTGCTTCCTGCTGTCCTCCCACCAAATGGAGATTTCTCTTTTCTCAACTAAGCTACATATGAGAATTACCATTAACAGACAGCTGAATCGAGTGTTAACTCATGTTCACAGTGAAGGTCTCCAGGCCAAGGACAAGACCAGAATCTGTTGCTGGCAGAGAAGCTGTTTGCCGATAGGACAAGCCTAGAAAAGCCGCATTCTTAACTGACAGGGGCCTGACACCAGTCCCACAGCTGCGCTCTGTGGTCTAGCACAAGGATTCTGAAACTAGACTTGAGTTCAAATCCATACTGAACAAACTGTGTGACCTTGAGCGACTCACTTCATTTCTCTACGCCTCGGCTCTATCTATAAAAAGGTGATGACAACAATCCATGAAGCTGTTAAGAGTCAATGACACAACACATGACGTAGTACTGAGTAAGGGCTCAACGCCTTTTCACCCTTATTATGATTATTCCCAACCAGTGTCCACAGACCACCACTACCCACTGCAAGAACCAGAGGCTCCGTTTCTATGCTTCCTGGTCTACTTTTTCTCCTTTACCTAAACAAAGTGTCTCATTTTTCCTATTTTGTTGGGGATATTTTTGTATTTTTATTTTGTGATACTTCTGTCAGGTCAGTCTGCTATTTATTTATTTATTCCACAATAACTGTACTTATCAAGTGCCTAATGTGTTCATGACCTAGGCAAACCAAGATGCTATTTCAATGATCCATCCAATATCGTCCTTGATCTCTAGAAGCTTATAATCTAATAAGGAACAGGCATGGGCATTAAGTAGTTATATTAAATAATTCTAACATAAAGTTTAAAGCAATAAGTCCCATGAGAGAGACACAGCTAATCAGAAGGGCAGAGTACTTCTGTTTTCCAAAATGAAGATGGGTTTGTAATCATTATGCCAGTTTTTCAATCAACTAATGAGAAATGGTGAATGTTGTCAGCTAACCTATATTAAATCTGTGATAATCATTTCTCGATTAGTATGGTCTTAACTCAAAAGAGTTAGCCAGAAAAAGGATCCAATATTTGTCATCATCCTTTAAGGAGACCAGAACTTCCTATTTGCATGACAGGTGTCCAGAAATAGTGCCTTTGGAACATACTGCTACAGTCGCTGCCAATAAACACAGGTTTATTTGGATGGAGTAGGCTGTATCTAATGGGGTGGATTTTGAAGTTTCATTTCCTCCATCAGGATATTTTCTCATCAGCACCATAAAGCTGCAAACGAAATGCTCAAAGATGTTTCAGGCCCCCATACCCACGATATTCTCTTAATATCACAACAGACATGAGTCTGGCATAATCATGAGTAAATGTAAGAGCCCAGGTTCCAGAGCTACTCAGTAAATGCACCTGTGTCCTTCCATACTCAGCCACTGGCTACCGCTGCTGCTTCAGGGGCACCCAAGTGCTGGCGTGTACCATGATGAAGTTTTTACGTAGATCCACAGACAAGTGAGAAAAATAAGGGCAACGTGGTAAGTTTCTAAAAATTAAAGATACTGAATCTTTAATTTTTGATAATTCATCCTTTTAAATTTTGTGTTTAAATATTCTCTAAATACAGACAATGGTGGTGGTAGTTGTATATTTTAGTTCAGTTCAGTTCTGTTGTTACCTTTTATAGGTGCAATAAATATCTGGCAATTCTGTGTCAGTCCACCAACATTTTTCGATTTCTCTACAAAATCCACAAGTTCAGACTCTCCTATGAAGAAGGCCTTTTCAGTTCCAAGATCTCACGTTCTACTATAAGGAGAGCCTCCGCCTCTTAACTGCTGTGATGGGAGATCTGAAAAGTTTCTCCTGTCAACTCCCTAGTCCTTGGGTGGCCATCTAGGTCACAGAGGTTCCTAATCTAGTCTTTCTTTTTTTTTTTTTTTTTTTTACTTGAGATATAATTGACATATAACATTATAGTAATTTCGGGAGTACAGCATAATGTTACATATATGTATATACTGCAAAATGATCACCAAAATAAGTCTAGTTAACATCCATCCCCACATGATTACAATTTTTTTCTTATGATGACCTAATCTAGTCTTGACTGTTTGAACAATGCCTTGGAGATAAGACTGTGCCTCCCAAAACTATATGTGTACAACTCTGACCACTCCCCTGACCTCAGATACAGATTCGAGATCGTTCCGAACACCTTCACCTCGATGTCTCACGGGCACCTCAGAGCCAGCACGAATAAATGAAACTCCACACTGTCCCTCTTCCTCTCTTTCTGACCCTGACCTCCCACGCCTATCCCAATAGATGGCACCACCAACTATGAAGCCACCCAGTCAGACAGCTGGAATGCATCCTACATGCCTCCTCTCCCACCTCCCATTTAATTAGGCACAAAGGCGTGTCAGTTCTAGCTCCCTAATTATGACTAGCGTTTGTCTCCTGCTATCCGTTATTACCTGCCCTTCAATCCTCATCCTTAGGTTTGCAGTTGTACTTACCCTCTCCTACTTGTTTGTTCGTTCACCAAATATTTATCGAGCATCTATCATACACCAAGTAATACGCCAGGTGCTAGGGGTTTTGTGGCTTAAAAAGCAAAAATGCACAATCCCTGCCCTTAAAAAGCTTATAGTCTAGTGGGGGGAAGACAAACATGTGAAAAGTAAAGTGTCAGAGATGGCGCAAAATGAGGAAAATCTTAACAATCTCTCTACCTTGCAGTCTTGTAGTCAAAAGCAGACCTGAGGATATCTTCAAGTCCTTCAATTGTTCCCAGTATCTACATGGATAAGGCTGTCACGGGGTGTCAACTCCCGCTTCCTTCTCCAGTTTCACCATCTGCCTCCCATCTTCCACACGCGACCTGCACTCCAATCAGGCCCAAGTACTTGCAGTGACCTGGGCTTTACCACGTGTGTGCTGTCTCCCTCTCCTGCCTCACTAGTGTCCAGTGAACACCTATGATGTGCAGGCATTTTACCTAAGTTATCTCATTTAACCCTCACAACAATCCTCTAGGGTGGATGGTATCACCCTCATTGACAAAGGAAGAAACTGAGACTAGGAAAAGCCAGGATAACTCGTTTAGCTTCACTGAGCCAGAAAGCGGCAGTGCCAGCATTTGAACCCAGACATGCCCAGCTCCAAATCATAACTAGATCATCTCTCTCGCCTCGTCCGCCCGATAAACTCCCACCCATGCTTCAAATCAAATGTCACTTCCTTAGAAAGCCCTTATGCCTGCCCAGGCAACATCAAATAGTTCTTTTGTGCTTCCCTGGTGACTCGAACGTCTATTACAACCCTAATTACCTTCGTGCCCTCGTAATTTGTTTACTCATCTGTCTTCCCCAAGAACCCATGAGCAGCTAACTGCTCACAGGGATCGTGTGTTATTCATCGAAAACCTCCACACTGAATCTCTGCTGGCGTGTAAGCGGCATTTAATAAACATTTGTTGAGTGAATGGATTAATGAGTGCTTACCGACCTCTCTTCTCAAGGCTGAAAAAGAAACTCTCAGGACACAATTTATCATCTACTTATCTTAACACAGTCATGTCAGGACATCAGATGGCCCCAGTCTGAAACTACAACCTTAAAAAAATAAAAGAGTAGCGCCACAGCAATGCAATAATCCAGACTCCAGGAGATGAAGTCACACTTCCAAAAGCCCTCCTCCAGGAGCTGAACGCAGTCTAAACAGGCAGGGCTGTCATCAAGAGTGGTCACGCCTCCAACCAAAACTATTTCATTTGGGGGTAACTGAACCCAATACACTGGGGGCTAAAGGAATCCAGGGAATAGGACCTCAGGTATTACAGGGGAAAGATAAGGTAAGGGGGATGCATTTACATGTATTTAGACTTTCAAAAATGATACCCACATCATCTTAAACCGGTTACCAGTGAGTCACATTATGAATTTTTACTCCACGGTTCCTGCTCGTGCACGGCATTCTCCAATGTCAGTGTGTCAACCGCAATGTATAGGTTTTCTTTGTACCTGGGTTGCAAAATGCAAACAGGCTCTTTATGGGAGCATCTTGATAAGTTAAAGAGTCTTAAACTTTTTTGAGTCATAAGACCTCTGGAGATCGGATGAGAGCCATGGATACTCTTCCCAGAAAAATACAGAGATACAAAATTCTGCCTACAAGTGGTAGAGGCTCATGGACCCTCTCCTAAAGTCCATCCCAGGACCTTAATGGTTCACGGGCCCAGACTGAAAACACTTGAACTAAACTCCCTCCAAAAGCTTTGGGCTAGAGAAGGTTAAAGAAAACGAATCCCAGTGCCAGTGTTAAAAGTCACCCGTTTCTGTGACCCATCAGATTCACTCCTGTGGTCAAGGTCCTGATCGCAAATGCTAGCCTCAGGAATGGTCCAGCTCCAAGGTCTGATTCTTTGCCTGATTAGATGATCTGCAATCTGGGCGAAGGGATGGCAAGAGCCTGAGAAAAGTGAAGCTGACTCTGTTTCTACCTCCATATGCAAAGGGAAACATGAACGCACATCTCCAAACTAACTGCAGAATAACTCTCCGATGCCCCCAAAGCACACCTTTCCCAGAGCACTCACCACCACCACCCCCGGAGGGCCAGGTGATTGATCCCAAACCACTTACATCTTTAAGAGCTAGTGGACTAGCAGGTTTGTAAGCCTGGCAAGAGATGACACTAGACGTCACGGAGAGAAGAAGCATTACGGCCAGACAGCAAACTGCTTGGAGCAAACTGTTTTGGATCCAGACACAGCTGCAGATGCCTTGCTCCCATGGCTGCCACTGCACACGGCCAAGGTGGGTACAGCACCTTGACCAGCCATGCTCAATGTGGCTACTCAAATGTTTGTGGAAGGAGGTAAGGAGAGAGCAAGGGTGGGGGGACTGAAGAGTGATGTGGTCCAGGAATCCAGGGAGGCCTGTTCTCATTTAATTTTGTTCTCCCTAGCTCCTTTCTGCAAGGAAAAGGAAGTATTCGACAGACCTAAGCTGGTTAAAACAACATATGCATGTAATTCTCACCACCATACAGATGAGGCAATGAAAGCCCAGAGAGGTTAAGTAACTTGGATCAGGTCACACAGCATGTGGGAGTGGGAGAAAGGGGCTGAGAATCCAGTTCTGCGATTCCCAGAGACGTGTCCTAACCACTTTAACACATTACTGCCCGCAGCACGGTTGCTGCTTGGACCTCCTACCTCATTCTCTCTTCCATACACACATGGGGTACTCAACCTGCTCCAGAAGCCTGAGCCTCGTCCAGTCTTCCATCTTTGAGAGAAAGGAGACCCTGCCATCTGGCCAGAGAGGAAGGCCCCCAAACCCAGCACAGAGATACTGTGGAAGGACCACAGGTCTCTCTCCCTGTACACAGGGGCTACGGCTTACAAACTCAGCCTCCTTGGCTCCCCCATCCACTCTCAATGGCTCTAGCTCCTTGTTTGGAGGAATGCACAGAAAAACAAATTTCAAATTGCAAGCAGGAGTCAGGAGACATCAGAAACCTATCTCAGGGACGCCCTCTAGCGTGCCTACAGGGTGCGTGCGACACAGCACCCGGGCACCGTTCCCTAGACTAGGTGCCCAGACCCGCACTTCCATTGGGGCATCAGATGAGCGGTGGGAGGGGACAGCTGCCGCATCTGCCACTCAGAGCCAGATCCCAAGGCCACCTCACCAATCCCAAGGCCAACATCTGCTGCAGGATGAGAGGCAGTCTCTGCTCTCAAGACTGTCCAGCCCACACCGACCCCACCCATTCCTTATACAGCAGGCAGAGGGAAAAGAGAAGCAAACAGAGGGTGAAAGTGTGGAGATGGTACAGATGGGTTAAGAGAGCACTGCAGTGTGGGGAAGAGACAGAGGAAGAAGACAGAGAGGATAAGGGAGGGGGCGGCTGAGAAGAGTCAGGATAAAGGTAAAGGAAAACCAAGGCAAAGCTATGGAGAAAGACAGGCACACGGGTCGGCCCAGACACAGCTACGGGTCACCGCCCCCGCCTACCAGGCTTCCAGGCACACAGAGGCGAGGAGTGTGCTCAGGAGGGCCCAGCCTCCCTCCCCTCCCCCGAGGTCCTCATTCTCGCACCGTTTCCCTCCACTCTGACACAGCCCCTGGATGCTCCGGAGTGGTGGGCTTGGGGGGAGGAGGGGAGAGAAAAGTGAACCAAAGGCAGAACTTGCCAAGCGAAGCCACTTACGCACAGTGCGGCCGGCAGCATTTCCATCCTACCTTTGCTGTCGCCATATCAGCCGGCTCCATGATCTCGGCTTGGCCTAAGGAGCAGCGGTACCATCCAGAGAGAAAAGGCAGAGTCACAAAGGTCCACCCAGAAAGAACCAACCACCCCTCTGGAAGATCGGGGAAAATGAGAGACCTATTTCTAAGCTTTGGCCCCAGGACCTCCTCTGCTGGGGGGGCAGAGCAAAGGGCCTCGGGGTCCCCAGCAAGTCAGGGGCCTGCTTGTGTTCCCACAGATGCCCACATCAGGCTGAGTCAGGGGGTGTCTCCCCTTGCCTGGTATGTCTTCCCAGGAGGCAAGTGCGGGTCTCGCCAGGGCTCCCCCTGCTGGGGGAGAGCGCACAGAGGTGGAGGCCCTGCCCTCCCATCACCGGGCCAAGTGGTACCCACGGGTCAGAGAGAAGGGAGCTTGTGGGAGGAGGCCGGCTGGCAGGCGCTGAGCAAGTGCTGGGGGGAGCGGGAGGGGAGGAGGCCAGGGGTCGGTGCGGAGGCAGGTGTGAGAACCTCAAGAAGAAGGTACAGGCACTCAGATGGAAGCAGAAGGTGCTGTGCAAGGACGTGCCGGAGCCACAAAGCCAGAGCCCGCCAGGCAAGGCCGAGAACGCAGAGGGAGAGGAATGCGCCCGGTGAAGCCACTCACCTTGCAATAACATTCAGACTGACTGAGGCCTACACAGGAGCCAGAGCGGGCGGTTCACACCCCCCCACTCCACTCCCAGAGACTCACAGCCTCTGTCTAAAGGTACATGAGAGCAGCCGGCAGCCCGGCTGGATCTGCAGAGGCCCCTGGCTCTCTCGGAGCAGCCTGATTGGAGGAGCAGGATGACTTCATCCGGCCCCATTCATCACTCTAGGTTTCCTGCCCAGCAGGGACAGGCCGCTCTGTTGCAGTGACTACCGCTCCCTCTGTGGCCCATTTTACTCGGGCGGCCTGGGATAGGCTGTGGCAGTCGGGGGCGGCCAGGGAGAGGGGTCAGAGTATGCCGGGCCCTGGGAGAAGGCGGGAACAGTCTGCTCACATTTCTAGGGAAGTGCAGAACCTCTACTTAAAGCACAGCGCATACATCCATTCCTCCGTGAGCCTGCCAGCGCCAGCACCAGCAAGAATGCAAAAGAGTGACTCCCCTCCTTGAAAACAGCAAGGAAACCAGGTTGTGTGCTCTGGTGGACCACCGGTCTTCCTGTCAATGTTCAATCAGACACATTCGAATCTTTCGATATTTCTCCCAATCACTGGGAACAACCTATGGCCAAGCAGGTCGATATCCTCGGGCATCCCTAAGTACCTCCTTCCATCAGTTCTCCTTGTCAGCTCTCCTAACGTGCTAACCTGGGCTTGCTGTTAAGGACATGCATTCCTTCAAGCCCATGATTTCAGACCCACAAAAAGTTGCAGGTGGATGAGACCTTAAAGCTTCGGCTCCTTTTTACAGAGAAGGAAACCAAGGTCCGGCAAAAAGCAAAAGGGTCAAAGAAAGGTCTCCCAGCACTTGTTCCCCAATTCCACACAGATTTTCCCTCAGAGATGGTGAGCTCCTGAGAGAAATGATGCCCTCACTTCCCCCGTACCTTCTGATCCCCACCCATTTCCAATCCAGCTCCCAGAGCACAGAAACCCCAGCAAAGCAAGGGTTAAAGGGAGAGATTAAAATATAAGGGAATAAAAAAAGACGGCAGGGACCGCGAGGTCTCATCCACTACCACCTGCACTGGCCCTCATTCTTTCGATTACCTGCTTCTGTTCAAGCCTGACTTCACAACGAACCCATGCAGTCAGATAACCAACACACCAAGCAAAGAGTTTTCCAAAAGAATGACGCCATCAACAATTCTACCAGTTTATTTTACCAGCGTCCTAGGGTCTGGCAGGAACAATAATAGTAGCAACTCCCATTGGTACAGGGCTCCATAATTTACCTGTTTTCAAATCCATTACCTCATTTGATACTCACAGGCATCCACTGAGGTAAGTATTGTCTCCCCCATTTCACAGATAATGAAACTGAGATTCCGAGACTTGAAGGGACTTGCCCAAACGTCACAGAGACAGCACAGCAGAGCTGGGACTCAAACCCATGTTCACTGACTCCAAATCCCCTTCAACTAAATGTCATACTATCAAATTTCCCACCCCTCAAGCTGCCCCCAACTCCGGCTCCCCGTGACTATAGACTAAAAGAACATAAAACCTCAATGAATTTAAAATTTCCCTTTGGCACCCCCTTTTTGTGGAAGATGGCAAATTAGAAAATACACTATCAAACACTAGGAAAAAAAAAATCTTAGGCCTGCCTAGAGGTTACTGTATACATTTAGCAAATCTCCCGTGTCTGTCTGATGGAAACTGCTTTTAAAAAGAATCACCAAAGATTCATTCATGATCGCTTTATTTAAGCAGAAAAGTGGACCAAGACACCTGACCAAATTGGTCAACCATCAAGATTGAAATGAAGGAGGAAAAAAAGATGTGTATCCTGGTTCCTGGAGGTACATTATTTTCCAGCCATCATAAACACCGAATGTATCACTTCTCCCTTCCCTTTCCCATCTTAACTCTATCAGCCAAGGGCCGCCAAGTTCCATAAACCTAGATGAAAAAGGACGAGGATGAGAGTAACAGAAAATCATTTAGGCCCAGGGATTGTTTTTCATTAACTCATTGCCTGGTTTCTATAAGCCCTAAACTGTGGTCACAGATACAGCCAACCTGAAGTGGGTAAGAGGCTTTGCTAGTACCCCAGTGCCGATATTCCACCATAAGCCCACAAAAATAACAAAGGTGTAGGGCCGTGCCAGACCCGCACATGTCAGCTCTACTCAGAGGCCTGGAATGTGCCTTCTGGCTATCGCTGTGGCCTTCAGTCCTCTCTGTTCCTGGGCTGACAGTCAAATGTACAAACAGATGGAGAGCAGAAGGCTAGTACCCATGAATGAGGATGTTCTGTTTCATCAGATTCACACAGAAATCAGACCCACGTTAACGGGACTCCACCCAGTCTCCCAAACAAGCAAACACATTCACCTACTCAGTTCTTAAAGGCATCCAGCTGTCACACAGCCCTGGACGGTGAACGCGGAGGACGGCATTTAGAAGACCTGCTCCGCCAGAAGCATCCATGTCTATTTTACAAAGCAATTCATATGTCCTGAACTCAAAGCAGCACAGAGAGTGCTATTAGCTATAGAACAGACAGCCTAGAAGATGGGGCAGGGGGGGAGGTCGGGGACAGTACTAAGCTTTAATGGGAAAGAAGAGGAGGACTATGTCCCAGAGTCCAAAGATAACTCCAGGAAGAAAGACGGAAAAGAGAATGACACTGAAGGAAAAAAGGAAAGAAAAGCTAATGCAGGGTATCTAAGTAGCCATCGAAGCTGCACCTCTGCTACTTCCCAGCAAGAAACGGATCTAGATGATTCCTCATAGGATAAATCACTCCTCTATTCCATGCATTTGCCTTCTGAACTAGAGACCAGAAGCTCTCTCTTCTACAACTGCTATAATCTCCTTCCATTTTGCCTACCATTTAGTGAAAAGACAGACAGACAGGCAGGCAGGCAGAGAAAGGGTGGGGGGGCGGGGGGGAGCCCCTTTATGACATCATCATACCATTTTCTCTCCAGGGCAATTATTCGTACGAATTACTTTACCCTACGTATTACATTCTAACTCCTTAATCACTATACTTAGGTATAAAGTTAAGAAAGTGGGGGAAAAAAAGCAACCCAGATGCTTGAAAAGAGGCTAGAGTGACTACGGGCTGGGGCCAGTCAAGCTGTCGTGGGGAGTCCAGGCACCCAGTTCCCGGAGGACGGCTCAGAGGCTGACGCTGCACCTTTAGGAAGTCCTTCCTCTGGCAGCTATGGGTGGGAAGCGCTGCCAGGAAAGCAGGCAAGGCTGTTTCAAAGTCTGGTGGGATCAGCCTTGCCTGCTGCACTGTGGCGTGTGCGGCTCTCTAAGGGGCAGTGGGATGGCCTCATCTGCACTGCTTATAAAATGTGCAGCCCGATCACTCTGCCCGTCCTGAGACCACAAACACAGATCAGGTGCCTTTTTGCTAAAAAGGTGAAATCCCTTCTCTCTAGAGCCCGACTGATGCCTGTAAACTGAAAAGACAGGGATGAAGCAGGGTCGTCTCCCAGCACGACAGACCTTGAGAGGTCACTTGATGTCTTCTCTCCCCGAACACAGAAAATGGCTGTTTCTTTTGAGAGGAGAGACAGAAAAAGAAAGAGGGAGGCCGGGTGAAAGTGAACAGGGGCAGAGTGTGTGAGTTCCCACGATCCTGCCCTGTGACTGCGCGAGTCTGAGGGGTTGGAAGGTGCCGTCTCCTCTCTCCTGCTTGTTGACCATCAACCCTTCAGAGGCAGTTGATCCTGATGGAGAGCCTGCCTCTCAAGTCATCCTGCTTAGGTCTGATTTCTGACTCAACTACCCACCGCCTGTGTAACCTTGGGCATGTTACTTGGCCTCTCTGTGCCCCCATTTCCTCATCTGTAAGACAGGGGATGCTATTCCTCAGCTCATCAGCGCCTATGAGGATTAAATGTGATAACATACGGAAAGGGCCTAGAATTGTGTCTGGCACACAGTAAGTACTACTTAAACATTGAGCTTTTTTTTTTTTCTTTAATTCAGTGGTTCACCTCCTGTCTTCCCTCATCCATGTGACCTCTCCCCCCAGAGCATGAAATTTTAAGACCCCGTTGATGACAGTAGAGGTAGACTGGACAGAAAACAAACCCACTTGCTTTTTTCAGGTGAATAAAGGCGTCAGAACAGCAGGGTGAGAGCGTCATTATAACAAGGAAAAGGCAGAAAAGGAATCAGGGAAAGACCAAGGGGAGACACTTCCAGGTAATGCTGAAGGGTAGTGGACACTGTGGGGGCATGTAGGGGAGTTTTGGGGGAAAAAGCCATCAAAGAACAATGAAAGAGTCCAAATGAAAATAAGAAGGGAAAGAAAGATGCACAAAGAAAATCAGGAAACTGATTAAGTTGGAAGTGGGAGGAGAAAGGAGACCAGGCAATTACAAACTCAAAGTGGAAATTTCCATGACAGCGTTTGACCGAAGCGTCTGAGAGGAGCTGTGGCTGGAGAGAAACAGCCAAGCACAAGGGAAACTAGGGAGATGGCAGCTAACCCTGCAAGGTTCAAGTCTGACTTGGTCTCACACAGCTGAACTGCTCTCTGGTGATGTAAAGTGTGGGAGGGCTGGGGTGGAGGAGCTTCTGACAGTCAGGTCAAGGAGAGAAGGAGATTCAGGTTCTAGGAGGAAAGGAAACAGCCAGGGGCCGGTCACCTCCAGGAGTGCACCCTCTGCTGGCCGGAAGGGACAGTTTCAGGCTGCCCGCCTCCCCCACTGGCACCCCTAGGGAAGCCCATAGCTCAGGCCAGACTTGGAGGTCTCTGCCTCGGTTCACACTGTAGCTCCTCAGGGGAAACCCACCTCCCTCAGCCGCTAGCACTTCCTGGGACCTCGCAAGCAACAGGACTATCAGTGATAGCGCCTGGACATCATCCTCTAGAACTGGACAGGGCAGTATTGCATAGTGCTTAAAGCCTAGAGTCAAATTACCTGGGTTCCAATTCCAGCCCATCATTTAGCAGCTGTGTGCTCTTATGCAAGTTACAACACCTCTCTAAGCCTCAGTTTTCTTGTCTATAAAATGGAGGCAATAGTTATACTACTGGATAGGAAAATGGGGAAATTTAAACAAGAGCACAGTGACTGACACATAATAGGCACATTCAACAAATGTTAACTAAAATAATGTCGCCTTTATGATTACTATCTGAAGGGTACTCAGGGGGCTGGGAACAATGGGAACTCTCCGAGTTCCCCCAAACCTCCAAGCCATCTGCACCTGGCGCCAATGCAAAGCTGGCACTGGTCTGGTTACACAACTCCTGCTCTGACCACGCCCCCTCCCCACCCCCCGCCCAGTCACACCACCTCCAGCCAGCAGCTGGTCCCTGAACTAGACTTCCACATGAGAGATTTGTGCAAGTGCTTCAAAAATGGAAAGGCTCA
This sequence comes from Hyperoodon ampullatus, assembly GCF_949752795.1. Classification (NCBI taxonomy): domain Eukaryota; kingdom Metazoa; phylum Chordata; class Mammalia; order Artiodactyla; family Ziphiidae; genus Hyperoodon; species Hyperoodon ampullatus. Next base: position 91,233,106 of record NC_136920.1, read on the forward strand.
TAAATGCCTCAGGTGGATAATCCTCCCACTCCCTGCCCTGGAGGTTTACTCCTATGTCTGTACCAATTTTCACAAAAGACCTACAGCCGGGGCGGCAGAGGATGTCAGAGACTTTCGCATCGGGGTCAGGGTGAGAACAGATGAGAAGCCACAGGATTAACTGAGCAGGGGGTCAGCAGGAAGGGGAGCGCGGAGAAAGCCAATCACACTGCCTGACCTTTTTACGGTACATGGTAAACGGGAGCCACACACGTTTCCACTGTACAACCAAAGACTCTACTGCAGACGGAGGTGGGCGCTGGTGGAAGAGCCGGTGCGGGAGAGGTGGGGACCGTCTGAATGCCACTGGGACATCACTGGACGCTGGACTCGGGACCCGCTAGTGACTACTGTTGAAACTGAGCGAAAAACAAGATAAGGTGACAGACAGAGGTCACAGACCCCTGGGCAGTCCAGCGAGCAGCAGCAGCCTTGGGCGGGGCGGGGCTGGGAGCTGTAGGGGCGCTGTTGAGGAGTGTTTCACTCCCCCGTTGCTCTTCTCTGCAGCTGCCAGACCAGGCGCGTGGGAGAGGTAAGGGAGAAGCTGAGGGGAAGTCTCCAAGTGACCTCCTCTGCGTCCCAGGTTTCTCCCAGAGGACTGGGAACGAAGTTGAAAGATGCAGACACAGATGTGCACCAATTCCTGGGCCAGGGGCTGGGGAGGAGATGGGAGCCGGCAGCACACGAGGGCAAACGTGGAGGGGAATGCTTCCAGAGCCTACCACCCTCTCCAGACTGTCCTCAGCTTGTCTTCTGAAGGTCACTGGCTCCAATGTATCCTTGGAGCTGCCACTGCAGCGCTTACATCCAGAAAACAAACAGACCATGAAGCTATGGAAGCTCGTGGGGTGGGAAAGAAAAGAATGACCAAGGAACATGCTATTTAAATGTCCAAGGAAGAACTCATGGGTCCCAGAGGAATCTGAGCAGAGGGTCTAAGAAGAACATACAAACCTGTTTGCACAGCAACGCCAACCAGCAATTCTTCCTTTGCACTGGCAGTTCCCTTCCCCCACCCAGTGTCCTCTCTTCCTACTAGATGGGAGCTGTCCTGCCAGGCAGACACCCCTGCCCTCCACAACTGAAGAAGTGGAGTCCAGGCCACTCCCTTAGCCTCTGCCTGCTGACTCACGGCCGATCTCATTACTGAGGGATCAGATGACCACTCCCTCCTCTCCTGGCAAAGCCACCACCAGCAGGGGGTGCTGGCGAGCCAAGAGGGGAGGTGAATTTTTGCAGGTCCTGCAGATGCCTACAGGGGCTTCAGCTGGTACCTGCAGAGAGGTGAGAGGAACAATTGCTCTGTTCTGCAGTTTAGACATAACAGTGAAACCGAAAGAAAGAAAGCTTCGGAAAGAGATACTGTCAAACAAAGAGGTGTACCGGAACTTTTGTACATATAAAATCCTAAGGCACTTCTCAAAATGAACAAGGCATAGGAAACATACTCCAAAAAGATTAAAAAAGAAAAAACCTATTTGGCCTTCAGGCACATTTAACTGCATCATTCAGAATCACTGGAGTCTATCCTCTCCCTGTTTGTTTCCTGTTCTGTCTGGTTTTGAAGCTTTCCGAGAGATAATCTTCATTAATAGACTGGCTCATACACCTCCACATCTGGAGCTTCAATTCTAGGAAGCTGGTAAAGACAGACCCATCAGATATAAGGAAAAGCAGAAGGTCCCGCACTGGATCCCCACATGTACCCTTTCTCAACGGTAAGTCCTAAAGCACTGAAAATAAAAACTTGAGCTCTGGAGTCAAATCTCAGCTCTGCCACATTACAAGGAAAGGCAATGGACTTTGCCTTATCTAGAAAATGGGTAGAGTAGTAACTTCCCTTCCTGGGTCGCTAATATGATAAAATAAGAACAGCATATGAAAAGCACAGCATCGAGCACAGAACAAGCTCTCAAAATAGAAGCTATTCTTAGTAATAACAAATAATGCCTCAGAACTGATATTGTGCCCACAAACTAAGCACACAGACATTCTGTGCTGTCTCGCATTCGCTCTTCTCGTTTGTAGATTTGCAGTAGTTTCTTATAATTATCGATTTCTTTACTGAAAAAGACCCCAATTAATTTCCTTAGTCAATTTCCCATTATGGAAGTTACTCATAGAGAGGCAGAAAACCACTTGACATAGATAGTGAAGAAGAAATTCATCAATTAGGAAGGAGTAGAGAGTGTCTGGCCCCTTAAATTCCTTCTTAAGGGCTCCTTCTGTAGATCTCTGTTCTGTACCCTATTTACAAGGACAACTGATGTAAACTCAGCCAGAAGCGAATCCACCCGTTGTTTAAGATGCCAGGAAAAGGAAATATGGAAAATAGTTGTTTCACTTCCAGAGGGAAAGGAGTTGAGCAGGTGAAATTGTCCACTTTGTGGAGCCCAAAGCAAGCCTAAGGCATGGAGCCAAACTAATAAACTAAGAGTTTCTAAAGTCCAACCACGAATTCTACTTACTAACTCACCCACCACGCTCACCCAAAGAACAACAAGGGGAACATCTGTGTTTATGTATGGGCGGGGGTGGGGTTCTCAGACTGCCTCCGCTTCCTGGCTGAGGACCATTTTGAACCAGGGTTGCAATGGGTTTCTCTGCATCTCAATGGAAGAGTTGTCCCTTTGGATTAAGGAGGACTGGCAAAGAGAGGGAGGGAGCCCCAAGCAGTTAACTGCTTGTGGCTCCCCTGCCTGAGGATAAGAAGAAAAGAGGCACTGAGCAACCTGAAAAGTGATGATAAGATGAAATGATTAACTACACAGCCCAACCCACCCACCTTTCTCCTTACTGCACAACGGTGATTCTTGGGCTATGCAGAACGTAAGGGAAAAACAGAAGCCATGCACTGACACCAGCATCCCAAGCTGGGTAAAAAGGCACCGAGGGTCTTCCAGAGGTTCCCTAAAACTGATGTCACAAGCCAGGACTGGGACAGCTAGGCTCTCCCTGGCCCAGGCCTATTAAATTGGGTGCTTGATACCAGCTAGGAGGTTTCAGGCTACGAAGTGTGTTTCTCAAACACCACCGACATGGAAATCACTTGGGGTATGTGTTATCTGTGCAAATTCCTAGAGGCTCAGCATCAGAGAGAGGGGCCCAGAAATGTGCATGCTGAATTAGTTCTGCAATGATCCTGACACCCGTTAAAAGGTCGAGGACCCCTGCCTTAGAACCCTGGTCTCCCAGGCTGGCTGCTCATTATCAAGGGGATATGAACACTTACTCATGCAGTGCAGGAAGAAAATACTAGAACTTATATTTATACTTCTTTTTAGCTCATCCTTTAAAAATGTCTACTTAATTATATAATATACAAAATACTTCATACAGTAGTGCACACATACAACTTACATAAATACGTTTACACGTGACATTGGTGGTACCGCTCAAAAAATGTTTACTGATGGGGATTTGCAACCAAGCTGGAGTACCAACTTCTGGTACAACGATTGCTTCAAAGCCAGGAGTGGCCTCTGTAAATACCTGCTCTGAGCGTACATTATTCCTCAGTGACCAGTTAAGAAGAGAACCCAGGGTTTTGGGCCTCCGACTGCATCTCAGCCCTCGTCTAAGAGAGAGGAAAGAATGCAGTGCAGTGCAGAGCAAGCCTGCGGGCGGAGTCTGGGCCTGAGCCCCGAGCTGTCACCCACTCACATTCCTTCTTCACCCTGGCTGGTAGGAGGATACTATTTCTCCCAGTAGGAAGTGGAGACGCTGGGGAACGAAATTTACCGTCTATCCTGTCAGTCGCCCCAATCTAAATCCCAACTATGGCATCCGCAGAGAGAGAGTGGTTTGCTGAGCTATAATTAATAACCTCGCTTTCTCAGGCAGAAAGGGAGAAATGCTGGAGTAGGAGAAACGCAGAGCAGGTGACGGTTACACCTGCAGACAGTTCTGCTGACAGCAACAGAAGCAGCCGGAGCGAAGCTACAAACTGGGAACTCGGGCGGGAGGGGAAGGCAGAAGCACCTTGCCCCCCGAAGTCAGAGCTTAGCCCAGACCTAAAATAAGTTCTCCTCTACTATCCAAACGCCTGTGTGCTGTCCGCCACAAGACCGCACCATCCCCTAAGCACACGTGTATGTGAATCAGAAAAAGGGGCACACAGATCAAACCATTTCCAGGACCATGAAACTGTCACAACGGTTAATAGATGCATTCATTAGGGCTATAGCGGCCCTCCTTCTGGGCCATAGTCACAGAATCCTATGATCATAGAACCTTAGAGCTAGCAAAGCCTTACACACGTATTCATGGAACAGATATTTACTGAGCACCTACCATGTGTCAGGCTCCGTGCTGAGTGCTGGGTACACACTAGCAAATAAAACAAAGGCGGTCCCTGCTCTCATGGAGTTTAGGACGAGCGGGGGAGACCGACAACAACCAAGTCAACAAATAAATACAATTATGACATCATTAGTGCTAAGACGGAAAGGAAGCTGGTGGGGAGTGAGGACCGGAGTTGCTGTGACTGGCTTTCCCGGGTGACTGAGGAGTCATCAAACGCCACCTCTCCTGGACTCACTCTAACCAAATCTCCAACTACGGTTCTCTGAGAATTTACCTTCCACTCACCTCCCAGGTGTAGCCCGAGCCAACAGTTTGCTGACAGTAACTCTAACAGAAGCTACCATTTACTGTGCGTCAGACACAGTGCCAAGTGTTTTTCCCCTTTTTTCTCATTTTGATCCCCCCAACCTCCACAAAGTAGGTACAATTATCTCCACTTTCAAAGAAGGAAGCAGGCTCGGAGAAGATAAAACGTTGTGAAAGCACCACAGCCAGTAAGTGGCAGAGCCAGGATTTAACCTGAGGTCATCCCTTCACCTTCAAAGCAGGGTCCCGAGTCCCACGTGACCACTGCACAGATTCCTGTCCCTGACGCCAGCACCACAGGATCAGAGACTCTCTGGTGCTGCCATGCCCTGCTGGGGGCCGGCTGCAGGGCCACAGCGCTGGGTAGTCGGGGCCCAAGGAGCCACCTCCTAAGGGTGCGGACTGGGTTTCTGTTCCCCACCCTCTCAACCTCTGCCTGACAGCACCCTGGGGAGAGAACCCTGGTCAACAACGGCTGCACACCTGTGGGCGTCTGTGCCTGGGCGTGTGTGCGTGTGAGAGAATCGTGATCGTCACCAACCACCTTCGAGCCCCTACTACCTCTGAGATCCACGGAGCCTCTCACTGCCTTTCTTCTTCCTGTTCTCCCCTCACCCCATGTGTCCCATCTGTCCTCTTCCTCACTGCTGCTTCTCTTCAAAACAAGACAAAACTGCCCGTAAGTTTACATGCACCTCTCTCTCCGATGCCTGCCAGCCCCTGAATTTAACTCTGATCCTAGAGGTTGCAACCTCCTTCTCCTCCAGAAAACCTCCTCCCCTCTGCTTGTCACAAAGGCCAAGGCACAGCGTGTCTGGCAAGGAAACACCACCCCACGATTCTGCCAGGTTCAGGGCCCACATTAGGGAAAAGAGCCCCACACCTGGTTTATGCCCAGATCTCCCCGGCAGCTGCTCAAGCAAAGTCCCAAATGAGTGGATATGAGATGTGAACACACAAAGGCAATACCCCCAAAGGTCCCTATCCATAGGTCGCTATCACTGGAAGGGAATTAACACCCACAAAGACACCAGAGAACCCTAAGCCAGGCAGAACACACCATTCTCTTCAGCACCTTTCTCTTGGGACCTCCAAGTTTTTTACCAACTGAAGTAATTTACCATCAGAGAGGAAAAGAGTGCCCCCTGGTATGAAGAACCCAGAGAGCCCAGGAAGCTCCTTGGAGACGACTCGGCGAGGCCCAGTCAAGCGCGCCATCCACTGGGGAGCGCGCAGCCTCGTTCACTGCCCCACCCCTTCCCCTTTACCTTCAGCCTCTGGCAATAGAGCACGCTCCCTCTTGGGGGCCTGTCACTAGCAAGGAACTGCAATGTCCCCAAACGGGGGAGACACCCCAAAGCACTCCCATCTCCGTGAGCAGCCCCGGGTCATCCCAAACCAGCCAAGGGCCAAGTCCTCGTGCCCTGATCTCCAGGGCCCCCGGCCACCTACTTGGCTCGTAGAAAGGACAGCTTCTTCCTCAGGGAGGAGACATGGTGATGGCAGGCCTGCTTCACAGCTGTGCTGCAAGAGACCGTCGGGGAGCGCAGGTTCTGGACCATGCTGGGCTCACGGGGGGGCCTGCCACATGGCCACAGGGACCTGGGGGGCCGGAGGCTCACTCTGGGGCTGCTGGCAGGGCAGCTCCTTCAGCTGTCGACCTGGCCCCTGCACCTGAGCTCTCCCTGCCCTAGCGTTCACACAGAACACAGGCCGGTGGAGGGCCCGGCCTCAGGCTCCGTGTTCCAGGGATGCCCCCTGCCTGCGACCCGGGCTCTGCACAGAGCCCTCCCCCATCCTCCCGCATCTGGCCACGCGCTCTGGGCACTCAGTCTCCTCTCCTCCTTTGTCCTCAGACAGGGAGGATGGAGCTGTACCTGCATGTGATGTCAGCTGCTGGAAGGAGGGGAGGGCCACGGGCACTGCTCCCTGAGGGTTTGCTACTCCTGGCTCCTTCCTCCCGGTGAGGGAGCTGACCTGAGCCATCACCTCAGGGTCCACGGGGCCACGGGGAATTTGGCGGCCAGGCAGGTAGACGGGGCTAGAGTGCCCTGGAAATATGCAACTTGGGGACAATTTCTGGGACAGAATTGAAAACATCTTTCCTTCTAGTGGGAAGCTATCTATTCCGGTGGCCAGACCTAAGTTGGAAGGAGTGGGCCTGCTTCCTGGCCTTGCTCCAACTCCGGGGGTTCAAATTCCATTGCCTTGGTTTCTGTGTTTATTCATTCATAAATTCCACACACATCTGCTGCTGAGCACTTACTCTGTGCCTGATATAAGAGATACAGTTTCTGTTCTCCAGGGTTTCATGGGCTAGTGGGGAGATGGATAAGTAAACAAAAGAGTGCACAGCATGGGGCAAGTGTCCGGCAGAATTAACCACAGCCCGCTACTACACCTAGAAAATAGACGTGATGAAACTTAAACTTGCCTTCCCTACCTTATCTGGGAGAAATGAGGGTGCGTTCCAGTAAGACATGTAAGACGTGAACGTCTTTTGAGCTAGTCAGAGAAGAGGTGATACAAAAAATCCCCAGGGCTTCCCTGGTGGCGCAGTGGTTGAGAGTCCGACTGCCGATGCAGGGGACACGGGTTCGTGCCCCGGTCCGGGAGGATCCCACATGCCGTGGAGCGGCTGGGCCCGTGAGCCATGGCTGCTGAGCCTGCGCGTCTGGAGCCTGTGCTCCGCAACGGGAGAGGCCACAACAGTGAGAGGCCTGTGTACCGCAAAAAAAAAAACAAACAAAGAAATCTCCAAATTAATGACGCCCCAGCCTCACAGTACTCCCATTCACCTTCCTTGATCTTCGGAGATGATCCTTTTTCCTATCACACAGAGAAAATAGATGCTGCTGCTATTAACTTCCTCACTGTCCTACCACATCACCTGTGAGCGCACCTGCACTCACATCCACTATTCTCTCCTATTCAAGGCTAATCTGTTCACCTGTGATCTAGGTCCAGCTTTTCTTGCCTCCTCCAAACCCCTGTTTCCTTATCTTTCAGCAGAGACACTCCCCAGCAGGGCAAGATGGAATCCCAGGACCAACTCTGGAGACCTCCCTTCTCTCTTACACCCTTCGTCTGGTGCATCACCATGTTGTGGGCATTTTATCCCCAACATGTATCTGGAATCCATCTACTTTTTTTTTTTTTTCCCCACAACCAGCATCCCAGGTCCAAGCTACCAATACTCAGTCCTTTGCCTGGACTATTGTAACAGCCCCCCAACTGCCCCAGCTGATCCTCTGCATCCTTTCTCCGAGTTGCAACCTTTACAGAATGCAAATCTGACCCTGTCAGCTCCCTTCTGAAGACTTCCAATGAAAATTAAAAATTAAAAAAAATAAAGACTTCCAATGACTTCCTAGTGCTCTGAGCATAAAGACTCAAGTCCTTGTTGTGGCCAACCAAGCTCCTCTCATCTTATCTCATCTCATCTGTCTCGTCTCACTGCTTCCCTCCCATCTCAGGCTCATCCTTCTGGCCTTAGATCAACCACCATGCTCTCATACCACCCCCACTTCAGTCCAGGCCCAATTTATTTGATACACTCCCTCATGGCACCATGTTCCCCTCCTTCAATACACACATCCGAGTTTGTATTTTCTTTGTTATACACTCAGTTATGTTAACACTGTCTCCTCAACAAGACTGGGAACTTGATGAGTAGAACACATAGTACATAACTGATAAGTGTTCATTGAGTGAATGAATGAATGATGTCCTTTTTAAAATTCTCATCCCTGACCTACCGGTTTCTACTTGAGGTTAAAAATGTACTGTCTCCCTATATTAAAATAAACATTCTCCCCAAACACCCCTACGTACCATCTGTATTTCTCTTCTTCCCAAGCAAATGTCTAGAATGAATTCCCCACGTTCAGACTCTCCTTCCTCCCCTCATATATTCTCTTCTAAAACTGCTCTATGGTTATCAACGACCTCCTAATTACCACTGCAGAAGATCTTTTTAGTTCTTACCTATCTCTACCCTCTTTGTGTCTTCTTCCTTGCTTCTACGATATTTCTGTCCCCTAGTTCTCCTAGCTTCAGTGGGCAATCTTTTGCAAACTCCTCCTTCCCTTATCTTCTGCTTAAACTCTGCTCATTCTAAGACTCTTGGCCTCAACTATATTCTCATTTCCAAACAAGAAGTTTTAGTCCTGTCTCCTGAGCTTCAAACAGGTGCGGCCAACGACATAGTGTATCTCTCCACCTGCACACTCCATGCTCAAACTCCACACATCTAAATGAAACTCACTACCACCCCTGCTCCTCAAATCTTCCCGCTTTACCCAGTATTTTAGTAACAATAGCATTATTATTAATAACAATAATAGCAAGCACATATATAATGCTAGCCATGTGCCAGGCACCATTCCTGTTCTAATCATCACACATATACACATTCAATATTCTCAACAACCCTATGAAGTAGGACCTATTATTATACCCATTTTATAGATGAGGAGAGTGAGATACAGAGAAGTCCTCTTTTCTATTCTTCTACCATAATTCAGAAATGTGCCCATCTGGCCTCACCTTAAATGTCACCACATCAGTAACAAGCCGTCCCTCCCACCCAAATCACAGTAGTCCCAAAAAGCCTTGGTCCACCACCTCCCCTTTCCTCATCTTCTCTAGAGCACTTATTACTACTTGACGTTTTCTTGTTTATTATCTATCTTCCCTCACTAGAAAGTAAGCACCGTGAAAGGAGAAACAATGGTTATCTTGTTTATAGCTGTAGCCACCAATGCCCAGAAGAGTAGCTAGTGTACAGTATGTGCTCAATAAATCCCTTATTCAATGAGGGAACGAATGGGTGGACAATTGCCACAGTATCCCTCCTCGTCTATCCGCTTCCAGTGTTTGTTCCTTGAATCCATCTCTCACACTAGGATGAAAAGGATTTTTCTCACAAGAATATCTGGGAGAGACTTGGGTACCCCTTCCTCCAAATCCTTCACTCACTTCCCCCATCTATGAATACGGGTCACTCTACCATGGCAGGATGTGACATGATCAGGCACCTGCTTACCTGTACAAAGACGATTTCCAGCCGCTCGCTAGCTACCCCCGCTCCTGGGACATCCGCGGCAGCAGTACTGAAGTATTTGCCGTTCCTGAACATGCCTTGCTTTCTCACGCCCCCATGCTTATGTACATCTTGTTCCCTCGCCTGGGAATGCTGTCCATGTGACGGACTCCTACTCACCTTGCAGCTCTCAGCTGACGCACAGCCCTCTCCCCCTCTCTGTGGAGTCTTTCTGGATACCACTGCCCTCTCCCTCCCTCCTCCCCAATCCTCTCCCCAAGCACAGTACATGCATTACTTGGGCAAATTTCTTAACTCCACTGAGCCTCAGTTTCCTAAACTCTAATATGAAGATAATAATAGCATCTATTTGATAGGGCTGTTGAGAGGTTTTATTTAAAAGTCTATGCAAGATTCACTGCACAGATTAGGTGCATTAGTAAACAAATTCTTTAGTTCTACTACGACGAAATTCTATTAGACAAAATTCCATCTGTCAATTATCACACTACATTATACTTGCTCACTTATAGGTATGTCTCACCATAAGACAAGAAGGCTCTTGAGGGCAAATACCATGCCTTAATCTGTTTGTCCTTAGGGTCAATATCTGATATTTTGCAGATGATCAATATTCTACACATTCTTTCTGTCTCTGCTTCTTCAAGGACAGAACACAGATCTGCTAAGACAGTGAGAGTAAAAACTCATGATAGCCCAAAACCATCAGAGTACCAGCAGCCACCACACTAAGCACCTACTAAGTACCAGGCATTCTACACATGTTATCTCATGTACTCTTTACAAGAAAAGACTTTTGCAAATGAGGAAACTAAGGTTCAGTAAAGCTGAGGAAAATGCTTTTATTTATTTATTTTTATTTTTATTTTTTTTGGTGGTACGCAGGCCTCTCATCGCTGCGACCTCTCCCGTTGCGGAGCACAGGCTCCGGACGCGCAGGCTCAGCGGCCATGGCTCACGGGCCCAGCCGCTCCACGGCATGTGGGATCTTCCCAGACCGGGGCACGAACCCGTGTCCCCTGCATGAGCAGGCGGACTCTCAACCACTGCGCCACCAGGGAAGCCCTGGCAGGCAGATTCTTAACCACTGAGCCACCAGGGAAGTCCTGTGGGCTGTTTTTAGACTACAGTAGAGTAGCTATTTGTCTCTAAATATTATATCCATTCTGAACCTTGTACGAGAAAAAAGAAAAATCAGTGTTTTATTTAACCAGTTGAAAGTTGTCTCGTACTAAAGGGTTATAATTTTGATCTTTAAAACAGAAGAAATCGGGACTTCCCTGGTGGCGCAGTGATTGAGAATCCGCCTGCCAATGCAGGGGACGCATCGATCCCTGGTCCGGGAACATCCCACATGCTGCGGAGCAACTAAGCCCGTGCGCGACAACTACTGAGCCTGTGCTCTAGAGCCCGCGAGCCACAACTACTGAGCCCACGTGCCACAACTACCAAAGTCCGCACGCCTAGAGCCCGAGCTCCGCAATGAGAGAAACCACCACAATGAGAAGCCGGCGCACCACAACTAGAGAAAGCCCCCGTGCAGCAATGGAGACCCAATGCAGCCAAAAATAAAATAAATACAATAAGTAAATTCTTTTAAAAAACAAAACCAAAAACAAACCAGAGGAAATCAAACTTTTTTTTTTTTTTTTTTGCCTGCTCTATGAAACGATCCTTCATTCTGTAATTGACCACATGGTTTGGAGAATTAGGAGGAGCCACAGAAAAGGGTCCATATTACCCATTTCATACTTGACCATTTTCAACCCTGCTCTACCTGCTTCCCAGGGGAGGGGCAAAGAGTAAATGAGATGATCTGTTTGTCCAGGAAGGCCTGGCCAGTGTGGGGAATGCCGCTGTAACCAGCAGGGTGTGCTGTCCATCAGACTGGGCCCAGAGCAGAGGGCACAAACCAGATTCCCCACCACCGCAGAAAAATCTCCACAGGGTTCAGATCTCACACTTGCTCTAGGTCAGGATATCACAGAGTAATATCCAAAACGCCCCAGAGAGTCTCTTAATTGGGTGGAAACATGTTAGAGGAAGGATTAGGTGCAGGGTGTAAAGGGTTGTGCTGAGCTGGGGCTGAGTGACTAATTAGCACTCTGGGGACTTGCTCTCTCCAGGACCCACTGGCTGAGAAGGGAAGAAAGAATTCATTCAGAAAGGCCATGGTGAACACACATCCGTCCTGAGTTTCGAGGGGAGGGGTCCACAGGGACCACCACAAGAAGCATCCTTCTGATCCCAGCCCTCTCTGTTTCCCATACTGCCCAAGGTGAGCTAGTGCAAAACTGTATCCAACATCCACCATGAAGAGTTCAGGGGCTGTCGGTGGGCCAGGGAGAAGAAAGGACCAGGGAAGACATTTAGAGGATTTTTCTGGGCAGAGGTTTGGAAGGGAGACCCTTCATAACATTTCACTTGGTTGGGGCAGTGGGCAGAGAAGGAGCTAGAATATAATTTTTATCAGCATACAATCCCAAATACTGAACAAAAAGGCAGGGCTCTCTCCAGTTAGCAAGCAGCCTTGGGAAAAACGCATTGCAGAGTATGTACAATTTGGCACTTATTCATCTCTCCCAGGAATGCCCTAAGCAGCAGGGATAAAGCAGAGGGAACCGAGGAGCTGCCAATCATACAGCAGATAGACGAGGAGCAGCTGAAGGTATGATGATCAGAAATGGACGGAACGCTTCCAGAGATGTCTGGCGCACAAGCACGGGGAAGGGAGTTCTGCTGGGGAACTCTACGGACCCTTGCAATTTTGAGAGTACGGTTGTCGAAATCCAGACAGCACTGAAAAGAGAGCGAAGGCCACTCTAGAGACTGAGGGCACTGCCATCGGATCATAACTGATGAAAGCATCCTTACAAGAGTGATTAATCTTTGCCCCTTGGAGGCCCCGTGCCTCCGCCTAAATTGATGAGCTGAACTGTTCATTTTGGTTAGTAACAAGCACAAAACTGAGAACTAGGGCAGGACTCATAAAACTTCATAAATATAAAGGGAAGGTCCCACTCTCCTGCCCAGGATGAAATCCTTTTCATGACATACCATCTAGCTTTTGCCTGAACACTTGTATGGAGGAGATAAGTTCATTATTTTACAAGGCCTGTTCCATTGCAGTACAGCTCTCGTCATGGAAAAGTTCTTTCTTATCCTGAGCTGAAATCCTTCTCGCTGTAACTCCTACCCCTTTAGTTCTATTTCTTAGGCTTTCAGATATTTAAAGAGTGCTGCTATAGTCATTCTAAACCTTCTCTTTTCCAGGCTAAACCCCTTTCCTTCAACCAATCCTTATAATGACATAGCTATCATCTTGATCGTTCTTTTCTGAACTCTAATTTATCAATATCCATTTCCAAAGAACGGAGAATAATACATCCGATATGGTCAAACTAGTACAGACTACAGTGAAACCTTTTTTTTTTTTTTTAAATCCATGCTCCATCCTTCCAGTAATGAATTCAGACTTTTAAAGATCATTTGGTACTTGCTTCCTATTACTGGCTCATATTTGGCTGGTTAAAAAGTAACCCTTAAGCTCTTTTCCACATGAAATCCTGTCAAGTTAGGCTCCCCATGGTAACCCTACACTTAAGAAACTATTCTAATATACATGTATAAATATATAATAGCACATTTCCTTTTTAAAAATACCCCGTGCTGTTTCCACCTACTGTTCTATTGGAAATAATATGAAGTCTTGGTTCTATCATCCTTGGTGTTCTCTCTACTCCCTCTCACCTGAGCAGCCACCATAAGTTTGATAAATGAGGTAAAAGTACCTTCTGCATTTTCATCCGGTTTCTTGATAAAAATGATAAACAGAGCTAGACCAAAAGCAGAGCCCTGTGGCATGCCTGCTGAGACCCCCTTTCCGTTAAGGTCAGTACGGGTCCACCTTCGCTGGGCAGAGAAGTTTAACTTGCTGCAACAGACCGCTCCCTCTGTCTGCCATTCAGAGGCGCTACATGCAGCAGATGCCACCTGGGGCCCACAGCCTGAGTGTTTAGCCAGTCCCACCTCAGAGCCTCAAACAAGCATCCAGGAGCCTCCGTATCCTCAGGGCCCCCTGTACACCCCACCTCATTCTCCGTTAACCTCTGACACCTACCATCCACTCCAATCCTGGAGTTCTGCTGTCATCTTGCAAACAGATAGTGATACCGAGCAGGACCCTGTGGGGTTCCTGGGCACAAAAGCCTTGTGTGCCCCCCACTTCTTGATTACAGGAAATAGGCTTCATTCAGCCTCCATGACCTTCCCTGAGTCCCAGCGGGCAGGTTCAAACAGTTGCTAATCAGGGAAGGGAGGGGATACGGAGGAGACAGGAGAGGAAAAGTCAAGAAACAATAGGGCAGCCTTGGGGGCAGGGTTCTGGATCCCCCTCCAGGGATACACACAACAATATCCTTGAGCTGTTTTGCAGATACTGAAACCCCAACCAGGTGGGAGAAATTAACAGGTTGATGATGCTGACTCCCACGTGCCCCCCGGCCCAGGTGGAGGACGGAAGGATGATGTCGACCCTCCTCAGGTCAATCAACTAACGTTTGAACTCTGTCAACCTCTGTCCCAATTCCATGCTGAATTCTCCTCGGCTCAAGCCCCTTCATGAATACGCATGAATACCCATAGCTTAAAACTTCCCCAGTTTTGCTGTAGGGGGAAACACTGCCTTGGGGTAACTCCTTCCTTCTTCCGATCTTTGGCTTGGTTGTATCTTCTGGTTGACACCCACCAAGAGGCGAACCCACCTTTCAGGTACCACTCTGATGACACACACGCATCCCCGGCCACGCCGTTTTCCTCGGGCACAAAATACCCTTTCCCCTCTCACTCCACACCGTACCCAACCTTTAGAGTGTGCCTCAGGTGCCAAGTCCACTCTGACATCTTCCCAACGGACTTGGTTTCCACACACTGACTTCTCCCCCTGCTGAACACCAAAAGCCTTTCGAATCGGTCCCCTCTACTCGGGTCGAGGGGGAGCATCCTCTTTCTAATCTGTGTTTGAGCACAGAGGTCTGGCGGGCCCCTATTTCTCTGCAGTTTCCCACAGTTCTCGCTCGCGGCAGAAGCACTACCTTCCTCCAACATTTTCCCCACCCCCTGTAATCGCTGCTCCCATCCTCTCCCTCCTCATGGGATCTTACCTTTCTTCCCGCACCCGAGGACTCAGGAACCTGCTAGAGTCATCGTCATGGCTGCTCTGCTGGCTGCTGAGAAAAGACAGGATGTGAACCGTTAACGCTCGGCTTCTTTCACAACCCTGGGGGAGAGCATCTAGACTTCAGCTCAATGGAGAAACGGGGTTACAACATCTTAAAGGGAGACGTTCCCCGGGTAAGTTTACACAGAGGGTATACTGCCAGATGGTGGAACTGAGACACACATTTGGTGAAAACCCCACCCATCACACCTAAAGCACAAGAGGAAGATCCTGACCTATCACCTTTCTCTTCCCAGGCCACACAGTCTCTGTGAGTGAATGCCTCTGGCATTCTCTGTACCAGGGCCTCTAGATCTGTAGGACAGGATAATAATCCCATTCTTCCACCTCCCCTCAGACATTCAAGGTGATGCCTTGCAGTCTTGAGGGCAGGAAGGGGAGGGGTGCGAGCAGGAGGGAATTCCAGCAGGAGAAAGACTTGAGACTTGATGGCGTCTGGGGCCACCCGGCCTGCTTCCCCGCCTCCAGGGAAGGCTGCAGAGGGTGAGGACCAAAGAGGGATTAGAAGGTGGAGTCCTTCCACTCCTTAAAGCCCTGTAGGCAGGAAGATTATAGAGCTTCAACTCACAAGAGTTCTTGAAGTGCTTCCTTTAAATGACTGTGGAATTCAACAGTCATTCATCCTACTCAAGAGAAAGAAAAGCTGTTCAGACACCTTATGACACTAATTGAACATAAAAGGTGGTGAACAAATAATTTTTATTAATTGCTAATTATTAAGTACTCCAGGTTTCTAATCAAGAGTCTGGAGCCCCCGTGGGCTAAGAATGGTGTTTGCTTTTTTAAATGGCTGGGAATAAACATTTTTTTAATGATAATAATATTTCATGACATGTGAAAAATATATGAAATTCAAAATTATGTCATAAATAAAGATTTACTGAAACACAGCCACACCCGTACATTTACCTACCAACCAGGGCTGCTTTTTTGCTACAATGGCAGAGCTGTGCAGTTAAGGCAGAACTGAATAAGTGCAGTAGTGAGGCCATTAGACCCACAAAGCCTAAATATTTACTGTATGGCCCCTTACAGAAAAAGTTAGCAAACCCCTGTTTGGCATAGATTCCATTAATAATAAATTCCTATTACCATAAATGTCACTATAACCCAGGCCCAGTACAACCAAACTTGTTCCCTTGTTCTGGTGGATTGTTCACAGCCATAAAAAGCACTGCTCTCTACAGAGTACACTCCTTAGACTAGATCCCCAGAAGATGGCAAACTGTCAACAATCTTGTAGGGTAAGTGCCTGCCCCAGTGACTGTACACTCGCCACCAAAGAAGCATGTGATTTTACAACCATGCTCTCATGTTCTGATTTTTCAGCAAGAAGTAAATGAACTTAGAAGCAATTTACATCAAATTTTCAAATACACAAACATGCACCTACACACACATGCACACACACACGCCAGAAATCAGAACAGCACCACACACAAAGCTTCCAGTTGCTTGGCAGAACCCAGTGCGTACACAATCCTGTGTTCTTTCTTTTACTCTACACAAAGCACTTTTTTTTTGCCGCTCATTCCCTGTGGAGAACATGTGGCTACTCATCATTCCCTCTTTGCAAGGTCTCATAGACTTGCCTTTTAAAAACTCCTTATAACAAAATTATACTGCTGTGTTGCTAACCCATGGGGTTTCTTACATTGGGACTGACCTGTCATATGTACCAAGCAACCTCTTCTATACAACTTGGAATAGGTGTTAAGACTACAGTAGGCAACCCACAGATGACTGGAACTCAAATTCCACAGCAGACTCAGCTCCAGAGGCAAGCATCAAGAGAGAAAAACCAAAATAACAATAATAATAATAATTTAAAAAGAAAAAAAAAAGAGAGAGAGGAATACCAGTCTACACCGTTGGCAGTACATGTGAGGAGAAGTAGGAGGGAGGGCTGTCTGGAACCCAGTGTTTTACACTAACACCTAAAGGGGCTCAACCAACCCAATGACCACAATCAGCATTACGGCCTCTTCACTGAAGAGATCAAACGGGACTCCATTTAAGCTATCTATAATGGGGCTGTGCTTCCTTCTCATCCTACCCTCACTCCGGCAATCAAAGCTTAAAGTAAAGCTAATAGAGGGGCTCCCCGAACTAAATGAGAAGTACCAGAGTTTCAGAAAAATAATTCTGAACTGATTTTAGCAAGTTATCTCACTAGATGGCACTGCTGACTTCCAAACCAGAACCTGAACGAGGCCAAGCCATCCAGCTTCTAAAACCAAAACTAGAACCAACTTTCTGGCGCCCCCTTCTGGCCTTCCCATTGCTTAGAAAACCGTTCAGAGGATAGAGATGAAAGTTAACAATGGATCACCTTCAAACGATTTATTGGTTTTAAATAACTAAGAAATATCAACGTGCATGCATTCAACAAGTATTTCTCCAATGCCCTCTATGTGTAGATATGTCAAAAGGCAGCATCCAAGTTAAGTCAAGACTTTGGAATACGCTGCCTCAGGTTACATCCAACTTCCTCCACTTCCTACTTAACACAACCCTGAGCAAATTATTAGTCATTTTCCTTACCTACAAAATGGAGATAGATGTTACGATAGTTCTTACTGTTGTAAGGATTAAAGAATGTAAAGCTGTTGTAAGAATTAAAGAATGAACATATGTGAAGTATGGAGAATAATGCTTGGCACATACTAACTGTTGTACAAATGCTATTATTACGTGCAAGTTATCGTTTTGTGGGTCATGGAAAATAAAGCCATGAATCAGACAGGGATCCTGCTCTCAAGGTATTTACAATCTGGAAAGTAAGAGTCAATATAAACTATAATTTTAAACTACATTTAAAAGTAGAAAATGATAACTCTTAGAAGTAAATATTAAAAGCTACAGAAACATAGACCAGAGAAAGATCGCTTCCTTCTGGGGCTGGTAAAAGAAGACCATCTCAACAGCAAGGGTTTTTTGCTGACGCTTGAAATTTGAACAGATTCAGGATGAGCAGAACTGAGGAGAGGGCTTTTTTTTAAATTTATTTGGCCACTCCGCGTGGCTTGTGGGATTTTAGTTTCCCAACCAGGGACTGAACCCGGGCCCCCGGCAGTGAGAGCGCAGAGTCCTAACCACTGGACCGGCAGGGAATCCTGAAAGGGCATTCTGGTTCAGCTCGGCTCACCAAACATTTACCACATACCAGGCACTGTGCTAGAAGGCTGGGACGTAAGGAGCCCCAGTCTAGGAGGCACAAGTGTTCCCTGAGCACTGTGATGCAGCAACACGGGAAGGATGAAGGGGCGCAGGTCGCAGACCCTTCTGCTGGGGGATTTCAGGCAACATACTGGAGAGGAGAACGTGGAACAGGAGGTACTGCGGGTAACTCCACAGCAGCAACAGCTGCAGCACGCATGGGATCCTTCCTCCTCTAGACACCCCCCTGCCTCCCCACCCCCTAAAGGAGCCTGGTCCTCTCTCCTCCCATTTTCAGAACTTTTTTTCCCACCGTCTTTAAAGGTGAGATAGACACCCACCACTACCACTCCACCCAACCCCATGAAATGATCGTTGCTGAGCAGAGATTCAGACACGGCCTGGCTCTCTCGCAAAACTCTCAGTTCCTCTCTTATACGAGCCTTTTCAAACAGTACAGACCACCTGGACGCTGGGCAGCTCACCCTGCTCCCTAAATGAATCTACCGGTCTTCTGAGGTCATGCAGAAGAGCCATTACCACGGTAGGGTGCTTGCAGAGGGCTGTGGAAGGCCAGAAGGTCAAGGGCCACGTCCACAACCGCTCCATTTCAGTCAAGGCCTTGGAGGGACAGGTGGCCAGTGCGGGCTCTACAGCTTAAGGAAGTTGAGAAGAACTTGAAGGAAGTCCGGCAGAGGGCGCTCACGGATGAAAACGTCTCTTAGAAAGTCTGAAAAGAAACTCCAAACACCGATTTGGAATGACTTAGCCTGGGCACCAGATGACTGAAGTCAGCTTAACACTGCAAGGAAGGGAATTTGTATAAGCAACCGTTTGCCTTTCCCCCAAAAGAGCTAGAAAACGCATGAGGATGAATAAAATCCCTCCTGCTGTAAATTCCACCTGCTGCTAAAAACCACTGTAGAAATTAAATTCTGAAACAGCACACTGTGTTACTAAATAAGGTGGGGAAGCGCTTCTGTGCATCCCGGAATGTTCCGGAGGGAAACCAGCTGAAGCGAATCAAATCTGGAGTCCTGGTTTTGTTCTCTGCCAGCAAGCTAGTGCTGGGAGCTTATCCTAGAAGGTCACACTGAACCAGTAACCGTGGCTGGGAAAAATCCATTGTAATCCGAGGCAGAGCACACTCCAGAGGCAGAAATTCACATTCTACCAAGCTAGCAGGAAGCTCTGCAAGGCAGGCTGGGTAAATTCCCATGATTCCACTGGTCTCCCTTCCTCCCTCCCCCACCCCCGGGCACTGGCAGGAAGGTCAGCCTAAACCCACAAGCCACCAGGAAGGTGGCCTTCTGCCCTCTGCAAAGTACAGCTTCACTCCTAGGGAAACTAAATTTGGCACTTTTTCTGAGCTGGTGCTTCCTAAGTAGAAACAGTTCTTTCTCTCCCAGACAATAATAATGGGGTCTCCTAAGCCCGGAAGGGGTTTTGAGAGATTCAGGGGATTCCAAGCAGTTATGGGGCTATGCAAGATGTCATTTAGTATTTCCAGAGCCTAATGGAACCTGTACATTTACCCACACTAAGGCTGTGCACTCATTATTCGCATTTCTTTGTTTTTGGCTCTAATCAGAGGAATCTAGTGTGTTAATAGCAATTATCTTATGCTAATTAGAAGCTCTGAAAAGCTCAGAATGGCTTTGATAAATGTCTGATTAATAAAAGTGGGGGATATGTATACGTATGACTGATTCACTTTGCTGTACAGCAAGAAACTAATAACACGACATTGTACAGCAACTATACTCCAATAAAAATTAATAAAAAAAAATTTTTTAAGTTGGGGGGCTTCCCTGGTGGCGCAGTGGTTGAGAGTCCGCCTGCCGATGCAAGGGACACGGGTTTGTGCCCCGGTCCGGGAAGATCCCACATGCCGCGGAGCGGCTGGGCCCGTGAGCCATGGCCGCTGAGCCTGCGCGTCCGGAGCCTGTGCTCCGCAACGGGAGAGGCCACAACAGTGAGAGGCCCGCGTACCGCAAAACAAACAAACAAACAAACCAAAAAAAAAAAAACTCTATCAGAGATTTGCATATAATGTGTTGCGATAATTAAGCAGTTATTAATAAACAAAGAAGAAATCCTTATCTCCCTATTTCAGGCATGTCTCATTTATTGATTTTTCTATGTAATTTAAAATCGTTCATCTTTAAAACATTTTAATGCTCCTAAGACAATCAATAAAATAAATTACTTTAAAAAAAAAAAACTTTATCAAAATAAGCTAGGAGCTTTTCTATGCAGATTCCTTGGCCCCCTCCCCAAGTCAGAGTCTTAGCCTGTCCAGGAATGCGTATTTTTTTTTTTTTTTTTTTTTTTTTTTTTTTTGCGGTACGCGGGCCTCTCACTATTGTGGCCTCTCCCGTTGTGGAGCACAGGCTCCGGACGCGCAGGCTCAACGGCCATGGCCCACGGGCCCAGCCGCTCCGCGGCATGTGGGATCCTCCCAGACCGGAGCACGAACCCGTGTCCCCTGCATCGGCAGGCGGACTCTCAACCACTGCGCCACCAGGGAAGCCCCAGGAATGCGTATTTTTTAAAAGCTTCCCAGTGATTCTGGGGGGCAACCAGGATTGAGACCCACTGGACATCACACTCACTGCCTCTGCTTCCTCACCACTGATTTCATGAATTAGTCACTGCAACCTGGACCACACCCTTACCCCTCCTTGGTTTGATCAACCAAGACCTCTGTTACTGCTAAAGCCAATGACAATAGTTACATCCTAACCTCATTTGACCACCCAGGCAGGTCTGGCATTGATGATTATTCCCATTCTTTAAACTTCACCCTTCTTGCTTTCTATGACAAAACCCTCTGCTCTTTCTTGGATTTTATCCTACTTCTGTTTTTCTCTTCTTTTTTAGGGAACTTCATGGATTCTTCTTCTGGTTGGTCCTAAAATGTTTCCCAGGACTCATTCAGCCTCTCATTTAATAAATTATCTGATACCAACTATAGGCCAGGCATTGTTCTAGAATCTAGATACCAAGTACAAAGTAGCAAATGAAACAGATGAAACCTCCACGCTCAAGGAGTTCACATTTTATTGGGTTTCTTGCTCTTCCAGCTTTATACCCAGGGAGCCGAGGTTTTGTGGATCTCTGAAATTGTTATATTACACATTCAGGGGAGAGGATTTATAGCTCTCATCTGATTCTCAAATAGAGAATGTAACCCACAGAAGATTAAAATCCACTGCGATATATCTCTGGGGAATCATGTCCACACGCAAGGCTTCAATTATGATGGATAAGTTAATGACCCCCAAAGACAGCACAGCACTGAGCTGTCACTAGTTGTCACATGTGGCTACTTAAATTCATTAAAAATTCAGTTCCTTAGTCGTACTAGCTACATTTTAAGAACCTGATGACCACATGTGGCCATTAACTTCCATATTAGTGCAGCTAGAGAACATCTCCATCAGCGCAGAAAGCTTTATTGAACAGCGTAGAGGTTTCCAGATCAAACCCAGGATTTGAGTTCCAGCTCTGCCACTTGTTACCTGAGTAACTCAGAGCAGCTTGTTAACCTCTCTCTACATTCCTGCCCCCTGGTCTTTTAAAATGTAAGTCACTTCACAGACCTGTTTGGAGGATTGAGCAAGTTAACTGATATAAAGCACTTAACAGAAGTCTTGGCAAGTACTAAGTACCCCCAAAAATGTTAATAATACTTATTTTTATTATAATACATTTGCCATGGTGAATGGGTCCAACAGGAATCTCAAACTGAACATGCCCAATACTGATTTCACCATCTTTTTGTTCTCTCCTTGGACTCCACAACTAAGGATGCATGCAAACTAGAAATGCACCTCCATGTCAATTTCACACCAGGTCCTGCAGATGCTACCTTACTATCCCTCAAAGGCATCCCATCCTCCCTTCAACATAGACTACCACTGCGTGAGGTCAAGCTCTCATCACTCCCTGCCGGGATGACTTTAATTGGCTCCTAACTCTTTGCCCGTTGCCAACCCGGCCCTGCCCCACTCTGTCCTTGACACTGATACATCGGTGTTCTTCCTGATATGCAGATTTGATCACGGCTCTTCCTGGCTTACTTTTTCTTTTTCTTTTTGACCGCGTGGTTTGAGGGATCTTAGTTCCCCAACCAGGGATTGAGTCCAGGCCCTTGGCAGTGAAAGTGAGGAGTCCTAACCACTGGACTGCCAGGGAAGTCCCCTCCTCCTGGCTTAAAATCCTTTAGGCGTCTCCTAATTTCAGAACAAAGTTCAAAAACTCCTTAGTTTAGCCTAAAATTAAGCTATAAAAGCCCAGTAAACTGACTGCCATCTACCTTCCTAGCGTCCACATCTCCCTCAACGGCTCCAGAATTTCACTCTCCACTCCCGGTCATTCTGCTTGTCCCTGGCTTTGACTTTGCTCTTCTCTCGCCTGGTTTATCCTTTTCTCCACTCCCCTCTTTGTTTCACTCATTCCTGTAGGCTGAGGAAGGATCTTCAGGGATTAAGCCTGAGGGCTCTAGCTTTAGACAGGCAGCACTCAAACCTCGATTCTTCCACCTACTCAATTTCACCCTCCATAAACTGGGGATGATAAAAGTATCTTCTTCACTGGGGTGTTGTGAAAATTAAATAAATTAGTACTCACAAAATACTTAGAAAGGTATCTGGCATTGAGTAGATAATCAATATTATAGCTATTATCATCCTCCAAAAGTAGTACCTGCTCAGGGAAATCTTCCTCGATGGCCACCACCCACACTGTGGTCCCTATATCACCCTGCCCTGTACTTCCCTTTACCATAACACTTATCATACTCCTTGGGATACAATAATTACTGATTCAGTTCCATACACCTTCTACCATGCTGTAAGTTATTTGAGAACAAAGATCCCAATTTATGTCATTTCTTTCCATCCCCAGTGCCCAGCACTGTACTTAGCACATATTAGATGTACAACATGATAAATTAATGTACAAATATCTAGCCTTGTCCTCCCTCTGAGGTCTCCACTTTCTGCTGAATACTCCCTGGCCAGTCCAGAAAGACACTTTGCTGAGTACAGATCACATGCTCCCTCTAGATTACAATGTGCTTCCAAAATGTTCATCAACCTTTTCTGGACACCTGTGTTCAAAGTATCCTGCTAGGCCTTACTGGATTTGTAAGGCCTGGTCTGTGACCTCAAGGAGCCCACCAGTCTGTATGAATTCCTGACGGGCCATTCATTCATCCATGTTTCCAGCAGACTAAGCTTCAGGGTTTGGTGCTCTGGAGATGCCAACTTGAATTAGATGTGAACCTTCTAAATAAAGCCACCACTGTAAGCAAACCCATGAGGGCTGGCATGGCCCTCCTAACACCAGCCCTCCTCTGCCCCACCCCTATGCCAGAGTTGTGGCCCAACTCTCAGTTATCCAACATGAGGAAGCTATACCTCATGCTTGACAGAGCTTCCACTGGAGGGCGAACAGGAAAGAAGGTGGCCCTCCAATTAAGACATCACAGGTATTCGTCAGTGGGAAAAGATTCTGAAGCCCAAGGCTGCAACTTTTTTTTGTTGTTTCTTTCTTTCTAAAATGCCTATGAGTATTAAATTTTCTCTTTTGTTGGGCTTCCCTGGTGGCGCAGTGGTTGAGAGTCCACCTGCCGATTCAGGGGACACGGGTTCGTGCCCCGGTCTGGGAAGATGCTGCGGAGCGGCTGGGCCCGTTAGCCATGGCCACTGAGCCTGCGCGTCCGGAGCCTGTGCTCCACAGCGGGAGAGGCCACAACAGTGAGAGGCCCGCGTACCGCAAAAAAAAAAAAAAAATCTCTTTTGTTAATTTAAATTTTTTTTAATTTTTATTTATTTGATTGAGGTATAATTGACATAAAACATTGTGTTAGTTTCAGGTGTACAACATAATGATTCGATATTTGTATATATTGCAAAATGATCACCACAATAAGTCTAACATCTGTCACCATACAGAGTTACTTTTTTTTTTTTTTTGGCCATACCGCAAGGCCTGCGGGATCTTAGTTCCCCAACCAGGGATTGAACCCGGGCCCCAGTAGTTAAAGTGCCAAGTCCTAACCACTGGACCGCCATGGAAGTCCCACAGTTTTTTTTCCTTGTGATGAGAGCTTTTAAGATTTACTCCCTCAGCAACTTTCAAATATGCAACATCATATTATTAACTATTATCACCATGCTGAACATTACATCCCCAGGACTTAGGTATTTTATAGCTGGAAGTTTGTACTTTTTTTTTGGTGACATTGGTATTCCTTTTTTTTTCTTTTTTTACTGAAGTATAGTTGATTTACAATTTGTGTTAGTTTCGGGTGTAGAGCAAAGTGATTTGGTTATACACACACACATATATATATATATGTGTGTGTGTATATATATCTAACTGTCTTCTTTTTCAGATTCTTTTCCATTATAGTTTATTACAAGATATTGAATATAGTTCCCTATGCTATACAGTAGGACCTAGTTGTTTACCTATTTTATATATAGCAGTTTGTATCTACTAATCCCAAACAATGAGTTTTAAATTTTCATGCTAATCCCTGGCTCTCAAGAATATAGATAATCAAGCTTCGGTTGGAAAAAATATTATTTTCTTGAATGCCCTGTTCTGAGAGAGTTTTCACAAAGGGTAAAGCATCCCTCACCCACGACAAAATTCTAGGCCTCTCACCTCACACAATTAAAAGACCTACCCCGTTACATCCCTCCAATGGGGCCTGAGGGCTGGGGACAGGGGTGGGAAGCAAGGAGAATTGTGCCAGCTTATCTCTCTTCAATTGCGCTTAGCTAAAGGAACACACTGCCTCTTTCTAGTTTCCCACATCCCAGTAGCTTCCTTGGCCTCAATCAGTACACTCAGCGTCACACTGAAATCTTAGACCGTCTGAAGAGAGTAAATACAACTTCACCAGATCTCCTGCTAGTAAACCTTTACTCAGGATGGAACGGGGCCGACGAGTGGTTTCCCAGGACCTGAAGAAGTCTGTGAGAATTCGCCAAGGCCCTGGGCAGCAGAGTCTCAGAGGCCAGCCTCCTCCCACCCTCCCTCGCCTTCCTCCCTCCCCAGCCCCCTGGGGCCCCTCCTGCCTTTAGAAAATCCCTTCCTTCCCAATCCAGAGCCTTCACATTGGAGAAGGAAGGAAGTGCCAGGAAGCTGCAAAGAGCTCTCAAACCCCAGGAGAGCCAGAAGCCACTCTGTCCACAGATAACCTCAAAACCTGATCTTGGACAATCATATTTTTGGGGGGAGCTGCACCACGTGGCTTGCGGGATCTTAGTTCCCCGACCAGGGATCGAACCCTGGGCCCTGGCAGTAGAAGTATGGAGTCCTAACCACTGGACCGCCAGGGATGTCCCTTGGACAATCATCTTGATCCTGGTCACTTTATCTAAACTGCTCAAAATGGGTTAAAGTTCCTTCTCCGTCGATTTCCCCTCACAGGAACAAGTCAGGAGACTTTCCCAGGACACACCAAGAGCCCCTGCTTGTGCTCCCCACACATCCCTACTTCCTCCACACCAAGAACCCTTAAATTATATTCCCAACTATCAGGTTTTGAAAGAGATAACTGACAACACACTATCTGTCTCCTGGTTAATTTGTGAGCGTGTTTTTAGTCAAAGGCACAGAGCTACCATTCAGGTCAGCATCCAATAACACGCCTCACCACATTGGGTTGATAGAATTCAAATGAAACAATGTGTGGTTTCTATTAAGCCTTTGGAAATTTTGTTAATACCTAAAGGAACCCCGCCCTCCAAGGAACCACTGACTTCCGTAATCAATATACAAACTGGTGTTTGCTGGATCTCCTCTTGGCTCCGCTTCTACTACCCTCTGCATGGCTAGAGTTTTGCCCACAGTCACCTTCTTTTCACTACACATTCTCCCCTGATAATCTCGTGCAAGTCCATGGCCTCAACGACCCACAGGTTGACTCCCAAACCTGTACCACCAGCTTGGACCGTTCCACCAAGCCTCAGTTCCCCGGACCCAGCTGCTTACAGGACATGACCAAAACCCTGCGTCCATGCGCTCCTCCAGCAGCACGTCCCAAACTGCCTGCTCCCTCCCGCACGCTCACCTCTTCTACCAAACCACGTGCATCTGCTTTCCTTCGCTCAGCCACCTGCATCACCATCCATCCACTTAGCTATCGAAACAAGGAAACTTGGGAATAGTTTTAGCGGTTCCTTCTCCTCCATTCCCCACCTCCAATCTGTTGCCGAGTTCTGTTGCTCCTACCTTTGAAACATCTTTTATATCCATCCCCTCCTCCCTACTCCTCCTGTCCCTGCCCCGGTCATACCAGACTGGCTGCACAAGAACTGACTGAAAAGTTTTGTTTTTTTTTTTTTGTGGTACGCGGGCCTCTCACTGTTGTGGCCTCTCCCGTTGCGGAGCACAGGCTCCGGATGCGCAGGCTCAGCAGCCATGGCTCACGGGCCCAGCCGCTCCGCGGCATATGGGATCCTCCCAGACCGGGGCACGAACCCGTATCCCCTGCATCGGCAGGCGGACTCTCAACCACTGCGCCACCAGGGAGGCCCGACTGAAAAGTTTTTTAAAAATAGGTTCCTACACCCTCACTTGCCCTGGATTCTGATTCTGGGTGTCTGGGTGGAGCCTGAAGGATTTTTAAGGCATATCCCAAGTCTGAAAACTATTGTACTAAAGTCCTGCCCTACTGAAATGGCCCCTTAACTGTGCTGGATAATTTTTTTAAAAATAAATTTATTTATTTATTTTTGGCTGCATTGGGTCTTCGTTGCTGCACGTGGGCTTTCTCTAGCTGCGGCGAGCGGGGGCTACTCTTTGTTGTGGTGCGCGGGCTTCTCATTGCGGGGGCTTCTCTTGTTGCAGAGCATGGGCTCTAGGCGCACGGGCTTCAGTAGTTGTGGCTTGTGGGGTCTAGAGCGCAGGCTCAGTAGTTGTGGTGCACGGGCGTAGTTGCTCCGCGGCATGTGGGATCTTCCCGGCCCATGGCTCGAACCCTGCGTTGGCAGGTGGATTCTTAACCACTGCGCCACCAGGGAAGTCCCTGGATAAATTTTTAACAACCAGTTTGAAGGGGAAAAGGGAATGACTTGTATCACTTGTTGACTTCTGTGCTGTAAATTCTCCCACGACGTGTGATTTCAAGCACCAACGTGATGTCACTAAAAATATCACAACTGGGAAGCTATGTGCACAACTGGCTGATGCAAGCTGGTCCAGCAAGGAATTCGCCTAGACCACCACCTTTATCTTCTAAAACAGAGCTAGACATGCCTCTTCCCAAGTCCTCTGAAGGTTTCCCCTAATGTCACAGATGACAGTCCAAAGACCTTTGTCACACACAAGGACTTACAACACAAAACCAACTTCTCAACTTCTCCCCACAGGAAGTTCCGCCTAAGTTCTGTTGACACTGAGCCAATTGTGCTCTCCAAATACACCACGTCCACTCATTCCTCCAAGCTTTGTCCATATCGTCTCCTAAATGTCTCTTCTACATGATCCCACAGACCCCACCTCAATAACTGCATCTCCCACCTTGACCAATCGAGCCCCATGTCACACAGAAGCCTGGCTGTCTCTCCAGGGCCTCACTGATTTTCTCTTCCTACCTGACCCTTGGAGCTGCAGAGCTGTGACAAATCCAAGCCTGAGCAGCTATCGCCAGTGTTGATGGTGGCCCTGCCCGAGCGTTGGAGATAACCTGTTGGCTGCATCAGAGAAACCCTCCTTTAGCGCAAGTACTGGCTGCTTTTTTTCAGTGTAGTCAAGCTATTGCATACTAATATGTTTAATACTAACAGTAATCCTTCACATTTAAACAGTGCTCTCCAGTCTACAAAGTGCTTTCTTGTACATTCTTCCATCTGATCTTTCCAACCTTATAAAGTAGATAAAATATATGTGTGTATATATATACATGTATATACATACTCTGATCCTCATTTTATTGGGGTTTTTTTTTTGGTTGCACCGTGCGGCTTGTGGGATTTTAGTTCCCCGACCAGCCGACCAGGAATCCAACCAGGGCCCTCGGCAATGAGAGCGCCAAGTCCAAACCACTGGACCACCAGGGAATTCCTGATCCTCATTTTAAAGATGAAGAAAATAAGGATTCAGGGGAATATATGACATGTCTAAGAGCGAATGGTTGGTAAGCTAAGGAATGAGGATTTCAACCCAGGCTTTCTACTCCAGAATTCTTGATTCTTTCACCTTGAGCACATGACCATGCTGGGCCATAGCCTTCACTTAAGACTGGGAAGGGCTGGGCGGCAGGGATGACCTCAGTGATGAGACCGGGGGAGATGTTAGCTTGGGGTGGGGGCACTGGGAAGAGCCTAATGTTCATTCTGCTGAAATTGCCAATGTCTCTGCCCTGCAGGAGGCAGCCCTTGACCAGAAAGCAAGAACATCTGGGAGGTCCAAGGCCACAGAAACCTCGAAACGATAAGTGACAAGCGTTTGCCTGCACCAGTCAACAGGCACTGACGTGAGATGGGACCGATAATGCAACCTGCCATGAGGTCTCAAGGCCACAGGTGAAATCACAGAAATAAACTAGTGTTTGATGATAACTGAAAAAAATAACTTACGGCTCAGAGTAGAGTTGTTTCATCAACAAGCTGGTGAAAAAGCCACAGGCACACCAAATAAACCAGAGCACTGTGCCCGGAGAGAGCGCAGGACTTCCTAGAGCCAGAGCCAGGCCTTGAGAGGCTTCCAGGAAGCCAGGGGAGGGTTGGCCTGAGCCCAAGGGGGAGGCTTTGAAGACCAGGGAGGCCAGGACCATCTCATTTAGGTCTGAGAGCAGGACTCAGGAAGGGTAGGCCAGCCGCAGAGCAGAAATGCAAGTGCCCTGAGGGCCTCTTCACAGAAAGAAGCATAGGAAACACTTGGCAGTGCCAACTTGATTCTACTGCCAGCCGAGGTAGGAGTCAACCTGGAGTAGACTGGGCAGCTGATGCTCCAGAAACAACTGGTGAATTCCCACAGGAACGTTCCAGATTCACCCCCCCTCGTCCCCCAAAAAAAGTGGCAAGAGTCTATTGTACAGCTGATTGAAGATCCAACTCAATTAAAAATAAATGTTTTCAAGACATTTTATGACTCTGGCTTCCCAGTTAATTTTGTCACCACCTGTCTGTTTCCCTCTAGTTAACAGAATTCAAATCCCTTAAGCTAAAAGTGTATGAGTCCTAAAGGTTAAGGTAGGCAAGATACAAAAAGCCTTGTGTTCTGCCCAGGGGCCAAGGACAGAGGCACCCAAGGAGAGGAGAAGCTGATGCATCTAGAAGGAAGGACGAATTCTTGAGTCCTATAGGACAAAGGACACATGGGGGAGGAGGGGTGTTTATGCAGAAACCCTATCACAGACAAATGGCCAGATACCCTGGAGGGACCGTGGAGTTCAAGGACAGACTGCAGGCTGTGCTGTTTTCCAGAAAGAGGCCTTTCAGCCTCCTTGCCTCCCCTTCCCTGCCCCCACTCCCGTCCCCATCCCCATCCATCCCCCATCCAACTTTGCCCTTAGCCCCAGGAAAAACTGGTTTATGGTAAAACTGTTATCATGGGTTCCCCCCCCCCCCATTAGAAGAAATAAAAACAGTTCCAACCAAGAACTTTGGTCATTTACCAACTCACAGAGAGGCCCTCAGGGGCCTGGGAAGAAACAGTATGGACTGGACCTAGAGTGAGGATGTCAGGGTCTAACAGCCTGATCTGTTTCCACAAATGATTTTCCACACAGGAGTAAATGCCTATCTTTTCAGCCAAGCACTTTGAAAACTTTCTGATAAGGTGTACGCCACTCATTGTCTTTTTTTTTTTTTTTGGCCGTGCCATGCGCCATGCAGGATCTTAGTTCCCTGACCAGGGAATCAAACCCTCACCCCCTGCAGTGGAAGCACAGAGTCCTAACCACTGGACCAGGAAATTCCCTCATTGTCCACTTTTTACTAGCAAGAAGGCAACAGGTACTGGAACACCTGTTATGAGAATAGTGAACAAAAGAAAACAGAAGTTGAATAAACCACAAATCGTTACTTTTTGGTTTGACAATGTTAATGAAACAACCTCCCACCCCGCCCATCGCATCCTGTCCTATATTCAGTTAACCCTCTTCAAGTTCTGCTCTGGGATTCACCCACATGGACAAAGGCATAAAACAGATTTTGAGGATCTACAAAGTGGATCATTCATTCACTTAAAATTCATTTAAAGAACTCTTTGAATGGCAGCCTGTAAACAGGGAAAGGATGAGAAAGCAAACTTTGGGTGGGCCAGGTACTGTGCTAGAAAGCAGCAGACACAAAAGTACCCGAAGACCCTACCCTCAAGAACCCTAATGTGTGTTGAGAAATGAAGCTGAAAGGCTAAAGACAGTTAATTATGAAGAACCAAAAGTTTGTTTCATAGAGGAAAGGGAAACTAACATGTACTGAGTGCCTACTCTATGCATTTTTCACATTATCTCACTTAAAAGTCAGTATTTGAAGAAATATTTTCTATTTGATTGATCTTGATTTATTTAGAGCAAGACTACAAGTGTCCCATTTAATGTAACCAAGTCCCTTCATCTGCCCTAACCCCACTGTAACTATAACTCATCTACGATGTTCTTTCTGACCAACACAGCGCCCCTCCTACAACAACATCCTTTAAGTGCTTTTCCAAGCTCAGGACTAGGCCGGCGATTGTGCTGGAAGATGCCTGAAGCCCGCAAGAGTGTTGAGTCCTCTAGGTCTGAGTCCTCTATGTAACTCTGCTGGGCTAAGAGCATATACATAATATGGGAGCAGAATTGGCCACCCTAAAATACGTCTCTTTGGCACATCGATTGTTTTAAGCTGGTTATTTTCTGAGAAAACAGCAGACCTGGGAAGGGCTCTAAAAACCAAGTAGGAGTTGCCCTTCTGTAAGAGACTTCTACGTTTTTAAGGGAAATCTCCATCTATCAGGCCGTCTCCCTCTCCACCTGGAAGAGGAGGAGGACCAAATCTCCGGCAACTCTTATCAGTGGAGAAGGGAACAACTGAAATCTGAATCACAATCACCCTTGTTCACACTGTGCCTTTCCCGGTCACCTCCCAGAACTGACTCTCCCCACCCTCAGCATCCTCTTCCGTCTTTAGCTGAGGATGGTATTTAAGGAGAGGGCTTGGGCCATTATGGCAAATTACTCAGATTTCCTGGGTCTCTCCCATGTGCACACGTTATTGAACTGCTGTTTGATTTTCTCCTGTTCATCTGTCTCATGTCAATTTCATTCTTAGACCAGCCAGAAGAACCTAGAAGGATACAGGAAATTTTTCTTCCTCCCCAACAACACGAATCACTGGCTAAGGAGATCCGACTCAGAGTTGAGGGGAAATTAGAGGAGCACAGAGAGCTAGTCCAGAAGCTCTACTTCCATTCTGTAATTGCCCATCTGCAGAGTTGACACTTAAAAAGTCTTCCACATGTACACACATACCCTACACGTTCTTGTCACTCAAAATGCTCCTGTTCTCCTCTCTCTTTCCTGCTCATCACTCACATTTCAGCAGTAAATGAGTGAGGGGGGGTTACAACAAGCAGGGAAAACCCTGGCCCTTCCCTGTTTCTTTAGCTAGGATTCTTTAGATCAAAAAAGCCACCTGCTTCAGACTCATCTTTACATCCAGTTCCTTCTCTGGGCAATTTGAGTGAGAAGGTAATGAATGACACTGCATGGGCAGGCTCCATTCCTGAGCTCAGCTGCCAGTCTCATTTGGATGAGACAAGTTGGTATTTGTGACGCCCAGTTGCCCCAAGAGGGCGAATATTCACTCCAAATGGCTCAGACTATTTGGATTGCATCATACTTCTTGAAGCTACCCACCTTTTTCCCTTTCATTACCCATCTCCCCGAAATGGTGATCCCCACCAGCTGCACCCACTCCCTCTCTATTCACTTCACCCCCTACAATCAAGCTTCCAATTCTACTGCCTGATACAAACTGTTCCTTTATCAAAGGTCACCAATGACTGCCTAATGGCCTTTTTCCCTATCTCAATTCTTTCTGACATTTCTACAGCATTTGGAATAACTCTTCCTTCTTGGGGTAAAAAGTATTCCATCCTTGACTTAGTTTCAATAGTACTTAGTGAAATTACATCTTCCATTCAAACCAGCATTTCCGGAGCACTTACTATGTGCCAGGCTCCATATGAGGGAACACAAAGCGAAAGATACATTCCACCCTGAAGGAGTTTACTGCCTAGTGGAGAAAGAGACAGTCCATCAAACAATGAGATTACACACGATAAGGTAACTGCTTCACAGAGGGCACGATGGGGAAATGTATGTACAAAGTTCAGTACCCATACCAGTGAAAGAACACCTGGGTTGCATGGGAACACAGATAGCACTCCACAGAGGAGGAAGCATTTGAGCTGACATTTAAAAGATGAGTAAAATTTGACTAGCAGACCACATTCCAAGTGGAGAGATTGGTACATGGCAAGAAACAGATGCAAGCTCAGTCAAGGACCTCGACCTTAGCACGAAGCCCACACTGCTGGAGATGAAGGAGGACGTGGGAACGGCAAGAGATGAATGTGCGCAAGTAAGCAGGGTCTGTACCACAAAGGGCCTTGTGTGTTACAGAAACAGCAGGCAATTTCATCCTGTAGAGGACAAGGAGGCATTGAAGAAATCTGGAGAGGGGAGTGATTTGATTATTAGAAGAAAGCAAAGGGTTAAGTGGGAGGCCTATAAGGAAGTCCTCTCAGTAAAGCAGAGGGGATGAAGGCTCAAGCTAAGGAGATGAGGATGGAGAGAACCAACGAGCGGGGAAAGAGGTAGGAGGTGCCTGACTGCAGGTGATGGGAGCAGGCGAGGGAGAAACCTGGAAGGTCCTGCTTCCTCTGCCTGCCAGCGCTTGAGGGCAGTTCTAGCTCTTTCTTTGGCATTCCCACCACTTTAGCCCAGTGCAAAACAAATGTGCGGCAAGCAATACATAGCTGCTGACTACTTAATTATTACCACCTTCATCAACTAACGGTAAGATAAGACTGTAGCAAATCTTCAGTGAGCCTTGTATCTGCAGCGAGAGCAGGAGGGCTGCTAAAGTGGGTTATGAAGACTTCAGGGCACCCAACTGGGCTCTCTAGAGCATCCATATACACTCATTTTGGAGTCATGCGTAAAGCAACACTCACCTATTAAGAATAAAAACAGGGCTTCCCTGGTGGCGCAGTGGTTGAGAGTCCGCCTGCTGATGCAGGGGACACGGGTTCGTGACCCGGTCCGGGAAGATCCCACATGCCACGGAGCGGCTAGGCTCGTGAGCCATGGCCGCTGAGCCTGCGCGTCCGGAGCCTGTGCTCCGCAACGGGAGAGGCCACAGCAGTGAGAGGCCCACGTACCGCAAAAAAAAAAAAAAAAAAAAAAGAATAAAAACATATGGAAAACAGAGCACAAGTACAGTGCAGCAATAGTGCTGGGGCTGGGCTCAGAAGTCTGGGTCCAGCTCTGGCTCTGCCACTAACTCGGCAGCACACAGAGCAAGTAGCCTCACCGTTATGAACCTCAGTTTGCTGAGAGTGCTGGATGACCACAAAGGCCCCTTCTGGCCTTAAACATGCAAGGAAGCTGAGTAAGGTTTAAGTAACTAAGGATCTCTGCGGGGAAGATCAGTTTGAAAGCTCAGTGATTGGCGGAGAAGGGAGTTGCATGAACTGAACCAGGAGGGCGAGGTGGCCTTGGCTGCACAGCAGGGAGTGGAGGACCAGTGTCACTCAGATACCTGGAGAGGCGTTTCACGGGCAGAGACAGAAACCGTCCTGGCTCACTTCTGCAGACTCCTGTTGAGCCCTGCTTCCTTTCACTGTTACTCTGTCTGCAGCTTATCATTTTATCATCGTCTATAATTCTACTAATAAAGTCATGGACCAACCCTGACAGCAAAAAGAGGCCTAAAAGGATGATCTTGTCTGGACTTCCCTCGTGGTCCAGTGGGTAAGACTCCGTGCTCCCAATGCAGGGGGCCCAGGTTCGATCCCTGGTCAAGGAACTAGATACCGTATGCATACCGCAACGAAGATCCCGCATGCTGCAACAAAGACCCTGCGCAGCCAAAATAAATAAATATTTTAAAAGGGGGAAAAATAAAAAAAGAAGATCTTGTCTACTTCATTCCCTTTCAGAACGGGAAACCAAAGGCCAAAGAAGTTAAGAGACACATATAAAGCCACAGAGGTATTTAACAGCATTGCAAAAAATAAAACTCTAGTCAGCATACTCTTAGAGCAGAGTTCTGCCCACAGCTGCCCTTCTGGTCCGAGCATATAAACTCCTGGAGCAAAGAGGAGGTATTTTACATTTTTTTCCTACCCTTTGGTGCACTCACTCATAATGAGGATAACTACTAACCACGGTTCATTCCATAAAATGTATGCGTTCTGTGCTGTGGTTGAGTGTTTTCTAGGTACCAGCTCTGTTCTAACCAGAGACACAGCAGCAGCCAAGGCCCCTGCTCCTAAAGACCTCAAATTCTTGTGGCTTAGCAGTAGAGCTGCAGAGAAGGGATACGGATCATCAACAAAGACAACTTAAAGGGCTTCCCTGGTGGCGCAGTGGTTGAGAGTCCACCTGCCGATGCAGGGGACGTGGGTTCGTGCCCCGGTCCGGGAAGATCCCGCATGCTGCGGAGCGGCTGGGCCCGTGAGCCATGGCCGCTGAGCCTGCGCGTCCGGAGCCTGTGCTCCGCAACGGGAGAGGCCACAACAGTGAGAGGCCCGCGTACCGCAAAAGAAAAAAAAAAAAAAAAAAAAGACAACTTAAAAAATAGGAAAATTTCAAAAGTGAAAAATATAATGAAGATAATAAAATTGGGTGGTGAGAAGAGGAATCTCAAAAAAGAAAAAAATATGTCAAGTTCACATCAGTATTAAGTGGCAGATTCTACCAAAGCAGACATAAATGTTTGCTTTCCTATTTTCCTAAATAGTAAACATGTCTCTTACACAGTACATATTCAAACAATATTTATCACTGATGTTGATGGAGATAAAACAGATCACAATATTCCTACTAATATAAGACTAAGTGCTCATAAAATATTCAGATATAACAAGTTAAAGTGTTTCTCAAACTATAAGTTCCCCAAATAAGTCTCATGAAAGAGGGCACAAGTGCCACAGAGCACACACAAAATCAATCCTAATCTCACAAATGCTTCATATGTTTTTTAATTTAATTTTTAATTTTTTATGTAATTTTTAAAGGTAACTTTCATTTAGTTATTACAAAATATTGGCTGTATTCCCCATGTTGTACAATACATCCTTGAGCCTATCTTACACCTAACAGTTTGTACCTCCCACTACCCCCCTCATCTCTCTCTTAAAGACTGTCTTTAAATCTTACCTTGGCTCTTTCTTACAACTTCTTCTCATTTTTCTAAAAGTTCTCTTTCTGCATCTTCTCCCTAGCACCAAAAGCATCTTCTCGCCTTATTATCCTGCATATCAAAGAATGTCACTCATCTCAATCTCAGAAGATAATCCTGCCCTCCAGCATTTAGTCCTCCAACAGAGCCTTAGGCAGCACTGATTAAGCCGAAATCAAAGATTCATGAAGCCACATCACAGGAAATTCAGCACAGGCAAAATACGTGTAACACCTTCAGCGCTGGTTACTTAGGAGGGCCCCTCCCTTTCCCGTGAGAAGGGGGATCAGGTTCCAGAAGTGCAAGGGGAAATACTGAGACGGGACAGGCTGCCTTAGCTGATCACACACTGCCCTAACCACCCTCTGGACCACTATTGTTTTCAGGTCTGCCAACCCCAAGTGACTCAGCAAAGGTGGTGCAATGACAAAGAACCACAAGTCCCAGGGCCTGTCCTTCAGATCAGATAAGCTTGGCCCCAAAGGACACCAATCTGAAAACATCTCTTTCCCTTGAATTTGAAGGGGAGGGAGATAAAAGGAAACGATCAGAAAGTGAGCACATACTGTGCACAGACACTTTAGAGAGATGCCTTGCCTTTCTTAGTTCACCTTCAAACCAACCTACAAGGTGGGGATTATCATGATCCTCCATTTACGTGGGAGGAAACTAATGATGCAAAGCAGCCCGAGGGAAGAAAACTCGCTCCAGGCTGGAATTTTACCCCATTGAAGCAGGCTGGAAATTGCTACTGGAATAAAAGTCAAAGGCAGACCCTGGGAAGTCATCTGTGTAGACAGAGTGAGGAACAGGGTCGGCCTGGGAAGTTCTGGACAGTATTTTGCAGAGGAACAGCCTTGGGAGAGGTGGAAACATTGTCTTCCTCAGCTGCCCCCATCACTCTCTAATTCACAATCAGTCGCCACCACCTGTGACTCCAGACCCGTCATCACTCAGCCACAGGTGGGCTTATCCTGTCCTCAACCAGAACAGGGCAGGCCAAGTCTCTAAGTCTCTCTGACGTGGATGGATCTAACCCGACTGCTGACATCAAGACAAGAATCGTATTCAATACGCAAATTAAAATTTCTTGCTGGTAAATGTGAGTCACCATCCCACGGCCAATGGGACCTCACTTGCCCTATGGGACACCCAGGGTTTAAAAATATATGTATATATACATATGTGTATAAATACACACATACATATGTAATATTTATATGTATTAAATACACAATATATTTATTTTTAAAGGTTCGTTCATTCATTCATTCAATCATTCTCCATTACCTATCCACTTAACCTGGATGAGTGGGGTTTGGAGTCCCCTGCATGGTGCCAACTATTGCAGGTTTTTTTGTTTGTTTGTTTGTTTTTCCCAATTCCATGGGGAGCTTTGAGCTAGGATGTCTTTTTGGTATTACCCCGCTTGAGGCAAAGGTGCTGAGACTTTGGATTCCCATATCAGCTCATCATTGGCCAGAGCTTGTCTCTTTTTTTTGAATTTTATTTTATTTATTTTTTATACAGCAGGTTCTTATTAGTTGCCTTTTTATACATATTAGTGTATATATGTCAATCCCAATCTCCCAATTCATCCCACCACCACCACCCCACGCCACTTTCCCGCCTTGGTGTCCATAAGTTTGTTCTCTACATCTGTGTATCTATTTCTGCCCTGCAAACCAGTTCATCTGTACCATTTTTCTAGGTTCCACACATACGCATTAATAGACAATATTTTGTTTTTCTCTTTCTGACTTACTTCACTCTGTATGACAGTCTCTAGATCCATCCACATCTCTAAAAATGACCCAATTTCATTCCTTTTTATGGCTGAGTAATATTCCATTGTATATATGTACCACTTCTTCTTTATCCATTCATCTGTCGACAGGCATTTAGGTTGCTTCTATGACCTGGCTATTGTAAATAGTGCTGCAATGAATTGGGGTGCATGCATCTTTTTGAATTATGGTTTTCTCTGGGTATATGCCCAGTAGTGGGATTGCTGGGTCATATGGTAATTCTATTTTTAGTTTTTTAAGGACCCTCCATACTCTTCTCCATAGTGGCTGTATCAATTTACATTCCCACCAACAGTGCAAGAGGGTTCCCTCTTCTCCACACCCTCTCCAGCATTTGTTGTTTGTAGATTTTCTGATGATGCCCATTCTAACTGGTGTGAGGTGATACCTCACTGTAGTTTTGATTTGCATTTCTCTAATAATTAGTGACTGTGAGCAGCTTTTCATGTGCCTGTGGCCATCTGTATGTCCTCTTTGGAGAAATGTCTATTTAGGTCTTCTGCCCATTTTTGGATTGGGTTGTTTGTTTTTTTAATATTGACCTGCATGAGCTGTTTATATATTTTGGAGATTAATCCCTTGCCTGTTGCTTCATTTGCAAACATTTTCTCCCATTCTGAGGGTTGTCTTTTCGTCTTGTTTGCAGTTTCCTTTGCTTTGCAAAAGCTTTTAAGTTTCATTAGGTCCAATTTGTTTATTTTTGTTTTTATTTCCATTACTGTAGGAGGTGGATCAAAAAAGATCTTGCTGTGATTTATGTTACAGAGTGTTCTTCCTATGTTTTCCTCTGAGTTTTATAGTGTCCGGTCTTATATTTAGGTCTCTAATCCATTTTGAGTTTATTTTTGTGTACGGTGTTAGGGAGTGTTCTAATTTCATCCTTTTACATGTAGCTGTCCAGTTTTCCCAGCACCACTTATTGAAGACACTGTCTTTTCTCCATTGTATATCCTTGCCTCCTTTGTCATAGATTAGTTGATCACAGGTGTGTAGGTTTATCTCTGGGCTTTCTATCCTGTTCCATTGATCTATATTTCTGTTTTTGTGCCAGTACCATACTGTCTTGATTACTGTAGCTTTGTAGTATAGTCTGAAGTCAGGGAGTCTGATTCCTCCAACTCTGTTTCTTTTTCCTCGAGATTGCTTTGGGTATTCGGGGTCTTTTCTGTCTCCATACAAATTTTAACATTTTTTATTCTAGTTCTGTAAAAAATGCCACAGATAATTTGATAGGGATTGCACTGAATCTGTAGATTGCTTTGGGTAGTATACTCATCTTCACAATATTGATTCTTCCAATCCAAGAACATGGTATATCTCTCCATCTGTTTGTATCATCTTTGAGTTCTTTCATCAGTGTCTTATAGTTTTCTGAGTACAGGTCTCTTACCTCCTTAGGTAGGTTTATTCCTAGGTATTTTATTCTTTTTCTTGCATTGGTGAATGGGATTGTTTCCTTAATTTCTCTTTCTGATCTTTCACTGTTAGTGTATAGGAATGCAAGAGATTTCTGTGGATTAATTTTGGATCCTGCAACTTTACCAAATTCATTGATTAGCTCTAGTAGTTTTCTGATGGCATTTTTAGGATTCTCTATGTATAGTGTCATGTCATCTGCAAACAGTGACAGTTTTACTTCTTCTTTTCCAATGTGTATTCCTTCTGTTTCTTTTTCTTCTCTGACAGCTATGACTAGGACTTCCAAAACTATGTTGAATAATAGTGGTGAGAGTGGACATCCTTGTCTTGTTCCTGATCTTAGAGGAAATGTTTTCAGTTTTTCACCATTGAGAATGATGTCTCCTGTGGGTTTGTCATATATGGTCTTTACTACGTTGAGGTAGGTTCCCTCTATGCCCACTTTCTCCAGAGTTTTTATCATAAATGGGTGTTGAATTTTGTCAAAAGCTTTTTCTGCCTCTATTGAGATGATCATATAGCTTTTCTTCTTCAATTTGTTAATATGGTGTATCACATTGATTGATTTGCATATATTGAAGAATCCTTGCATCCCTGGGATAAATCCCACTTGATCAAGGTGTATGATCCTTTTAATGTGTTGTTGGATTCTGTTTGCTAGTATTTTGTTGAGGATTTTTGCATCTATGTTCATCAGTGATATTGGTCTGTACTTTTCTTTTCTTGTAGCATCTTTGTCTGGTTTTGGTATCAGGGTGATGGTGGCCTCATAGAATGAGTTTGGGAGTGTTCCTTCCTCTGCAATTTTTTGGAAGAGTTTGAGAAGGATGGGTGTTAGCTCTTCTCTAAATGTTTGATAGAATTCACCTGTGAAGCCCTCTGGTCTTGGACTTTTGTTTTTTGGAATATTTCTAACCACAGTTTCACTTTCATTACTTGTGATTGGTCTGTTCATATTTTCTATTTCTTCCTGGTTTAGCCTTGGAAGGTTGTACCTTTCTAAGAATTTGTCCACTTCTTCCAGGTTGTCCATTTTATTGGCATAGAGTTGCTTGTAGTAGTCTTTTATGATGCTCTGTATTTCTGCGGTGTCCGTTGTAACTTCTCCTTTTTCATTTCTAATTTTATTGATTTGAGTTCTCTCCCTCTTTTTCTTGATGAGTCTGGCTAAAGGTTTATCAGTTTTGTTTATCTTCTCAAAGAACCAGCTTTTAGTTTTATTGATCTTTGCTACTGTTTTCTTTGTTTCTATTTCATTTATTTCTGCTCTGATCTTTATGATTTCCTTCCTCCTACTAACTTTGGGTTTTGTTTGTTCTTCTTTCTCTAGTTCCTTTAGGTGTAAGGTTAGATTGTTTATTTGAGAGTTTTCTTGTTTCTTGAGGTAGGCTTGTATAGCTAAAAACTTCCCTCTTTGAACTGCTTTTGCTGCATCCCCTAAGTTTTGGATCATCGTGTTTTCATTGTAATTTGTCTCTAGGTATTTATTGATTTCCCCTTTGATTTCTTCAGTGATCTGTTGGTTATTTAGTAACATATTGTTTAGGCTCCATGTGTTTGTGTTTTTTACGTTTTTTTCCATGTAATTGATTTCTAATCTCATAGCATTGTGATTGGAAAAGGTGCTTGATATGACTTCAATTTTCTTAAATTTACCAAGGCTTGATTTGTGACCCAAGATGTGATCTATCCTGGAGAATGCTCCATGTGCACTTGAGAAGAAAGTGTAATCTGCTGTTTTTGGATGGAATGTCCTATAAATATCAATTAAATCTATCTGGTCTATTGTGTCATTTAAAGCTTGTGTGTCCTTATTAATATGCTGTGTGGATGATCTGTCCATTGGTGTAAGTGAGGTGCTAAAGTCCCCCACTATTGTGTTACTGTCGATTTCCTCTTTTAGAGCTGTTACCAGTTGCCTTATGTATTGAGGTGCTCCTATGTTGGGTGCACATATATTTATAATTGTTATATCTTCTTCTTGGATTGATCCCTTGATCATTATGCAGTGTCCTTCCTTGTCTCTTGTAACATTCTTTATTTTAAAGTCTATTTTATCTGAGTATTGCTACTCCAGCTTTCTTTTCATTTCCATTTGCATGGAATATCTTTTTCCATCCCCTCACTTTCAGTCTGTATGTGTCCCTAGGTCTGAAATTGGTCTCTTGTAGACAGCATATATATGGGTCTTGTTTTTGTATCCATTCTGCAAGCCTCTGTCTTTTGGTTGGAGCATTTCATCCATTCACGTTTAAGGTAATTATCGATATGTATGTTCCTATTACCATATTCTTAATTGCTATGGGGTTTTTTGTAGGTCCTTTTCTTCTCTTGTGTTTCCCACTTAGAGAAGTTCCTTTAGCATTTGTTGTAGAGCTGGTTTGGTGGTGCTGAAGTGTTAGCTTTTGCTTATCTGTGAAGCTTTTGACTTCTTCATTGAATCTGAATGAGATCCTTGCTGGGTAGAGTAATCTTGGTTGTAGGTTCTTCCCTTTCATCACTTTAAATATATCATGGCACTCCCTTCTGGCTTGTAGAGTTTCTGCTGAGAAATCAGCTGTTAACCTTATGGGAGTTCCCTTGTATGTTATTTGTCATTTTTCCCTTGTTGCTTTCAATAATTTTTTTGTTTTTAATTTTTGTCCATTTGATTACTATGTGTCTTGGCATGTTTCTCCTTGGGTTTATCCTGCCTGAGACTCTCTGTGCTTCCTGGACTTGGGTGGCTATTTCCTTTCCCATGTTAGCGAAGTTTTCGACTATAATCTCTTCAAATATTTTCTCAGGTCTTTTCTCTCTCTCTCTTCTCCTTCTGGGACCCGTATAATGCGAATGTTGTTGCGTTTAATGTTGTCCCAGAGGTCTCTTAGGCTGTCTTCATTTCTTTTCATTCTTTTTTCTTTATTCTGTTCCGTGGCAGTGAATTCCACAATTCTGTTTTCCAGGTCACTTATCCGTTCTTCTGCCTCAGTTATTCTGCTACTGATTCCTTCTCGTGTATTTTTCATTTCAGTTATTGCATTGTTCATCTCTGTTTGTTTCTTCTTTAATTCTTCTAGGTGTTTGTTCTTTAATTTTTCTAGGTCTTTGTTAAACATTTCTTGTATCTTCTCAATCTTTGCCTCCATTCTTTTTCCGAGGTCCTGGATCATCTTCACTGTCATTATTCTGAATTCTTTTTCTGGAAGGTTGCCTATCTCCACTTCATTTAGTTGTTTTTCTGGGGTTTTATCTGGTACAACGTCCTCTGCCTTTTCATTTTGTCTATTTTTCTGTGAATGTGGTTTTCGTTCCACAGGCTGCAGAATTGTAGTTCTTCTTGCTTCTGTTGTCTGCCCTCTGGTGGATGAGGCTATTGGTGCCAAGTATTTCTTATTAACCTTCTGAGGATACTACTGAGCTGATTAAGACAGTGAGAGTGAATTATTTGAAAATAGCACCTGTCAAGCAAAGGGGCCTTAATCTAGCAGGCAACTGCAGGTAGAGGCTCTAGGACTCTAGATTCTCTGTGGCTATGAGGGAGAAAAGTGAAGTTAACAAGCCCAAAATACCTAAATTCTGAATCACTGCATCAACGATGTTTGTGAGAAACAGAATTTTTGTTTTTCCTGCCCATCCTCTGCTGGAGAAACCAAAGGAAAGTTCAATGGCTCTATGTCCAGCAGAAAGTGGAAGGAGCAGAAAAAGCCCTGGTTACCCCCACGTTCACAGCTGGGATTCTCCAGCCAACAAAACATGAGCCATCTTTGCATATTCTGTGAAACGAATGAGCTAGACCTTATGTTGTGAGGAAATTGCTTCTGCTCTCCTAAAACAAAATGTCCATGCAACCCCACTTCCTCAGGAAGATCTTCTACAGAGAGGATGTCCTTCACAACAAAGGCTGGCCAATCACCAGGACTACCAAATGTTAACGGCTACTGGTGTCCCCTCTGTGGAAGCACTGGCCACATTTTCAAATTTTACATTTATTTGTATGATTTCATTGACTGCCTAATAGACACTCAACTAAAATCTGTTGTTGAACAAATGAGTGGATGAATAATAAATACACTAGACTAAACCCTTCAAGGGCACAGGCCAGTCACAGCTCAGTGGCAGGCACAGAGTAACCAAGCTGTCATATTTTGCGGAATTTGGACTCACCTTGCTGTGACAGCCTGAAGGTTTTTTTTGTTTTCTTTTTTTGCGGTACGCAGGTCTCTCACTGTTGTGGCCTCTCCTGTTGTGGAGCACGGGCTCCAGATGCACAGGCTCAGTGGCCATGGCCCACGGGCCCAGCCGCTCCGCGGCATGTGGGATCCTCCCGGACCGGGGCACGAACCCGTGTCCCCTGCATCAGCAGGCGGACTCTCAACCACTGCACCACCAGGGAAGCCCAGCCTGAAGGTTTAACGTGTCCCTCCAAATGGGAAGGGAATGGAGGGGAAGTAAAATCCAATCAAAGCTTTTCACAGGGTGAGGCATGCTGAAACAGCCACTTCTAATATTTGGTCTTTACTTACCATTTCCGGTGGATTTT
The DNA here is from genome assembly GCF_949752795.1 of Hyperoodon ampullatus. NCBI lineage: Eukaryota > Metazoa > Chordata > Mammalia > Artiodactyla > Ziphiidae > Hyperoodon > Hyperoodon ampullatus. Next base: position 91,276,391 of record NC_136920.1, read on the forward strand.
AATGACCCACATTGTCAGCACACAAACATCAGCCTTGGTATAATGCCAGATGTATACATGTTTGTACAATACAGAAAAAGGCCTAAGTTAAAGGTGACGGGACACAACCTTTTTGAGTCAGGTTTCCATCATTACTCAGTTGTATGGATGTGGGCATGTTTCAGAGTTTCAATTCCCTTAAATCCAAGTGGACATACTCATTACATCCACCCCCTAGGATGCGGGAACAAATGAAGTGGTGGAGCGTCGTGCCAGAAGCATGTTACTGGAAGGCTCGGTGTGTGCCAGGCACTGTGGTAAGTGCTGGGGCAAATACAAAGAATAATTATACTCTGCGCCGGCTTCCGGAGCCCGGGGCCTTGTAAATCACGGAGAAAAGGATCAAATGCTCCCCACGTTAAGAGATTATCACATTGCTATTGCCAGCACTGCGTTCATTTGTGTCCAAGCAGGCACCATTCTCTGCCGCTCTGACCGGAATCTCCCAACAGCAGGTGTCAGCATCCCCTCTCTCCTCTGCACCTCTCCCCAGGCTCCCAGTTCAAGGCTCCATACTCTATAGTCCCCCAGTTAATGGCATTCCCAACCTGCCTTCAAGGCTCTCATTACACGACATAAAGAAGGGCCATTTGTATTGGCAGCCCTTTGGCTCTTGGCTTCCACTGGAGCAAAGAGGAAGAAAGAAGCAAAACACCAAAACAACTGCCCTGGCACCTGACAGCTGCAGAGAGAGGCCCAGGAGAGGTCAGAGAAACAGGTGCATCTGCATTCCAGAACTGAATGAAGTCCTACTATCGGTGGGAGGGGAGTCAGCCCCCAGCTCCACGCCCAACATATCTCTCTCCAGCGCAGCGTGGAAGGCATTCCTTTTACAACTCCTGATTTCCCAAGTTTAGAAAACACACTAATTCCCTTTCAGTGATGTGCTCAAGTAACTTGTTTTTAAATAAGTAGGGATCAATGTTGCATTGTTAATTTGTTTACTGTCTTTCTCCCCTCTCTAGGATGTAAACTCTCTAGGGCAGAAACTATTTTGTTCGCTATTGGTTCTGGTGTCTAGAACAGTACCTGGCACGTAACATGTGTTCAATAAATATTGGTTTGATTAAGTAGGAGAGAAAAAGGGTAGAAGGAAGGGTGCATCTATCACAAAATCCTTCTCTCCTGCAAGAGGAACAACTGTTGTCCTGACCTGGAATCAGAAGACTAGGAAAAATGTACTGTGTTACCATGGCAACCACAGCTCCAAAAATAAAAATAGCCTTCAAAGTTGCCACAGGTCTTTGGTGGGAAAAGGCTAAGCACTATTTGTACCTGGGCCCCGGGTTAACTACAAGCTAAAATATTGCCCCCAATGTGCTCTTGCTCTCTGGAGCCTCGTTTTGGGAGAGGTCAACCACTCTTCACCTGGTGATGCCAAAGTTGTCTCCCCAAATAGAGAACACCCTTAGAAGAGTAGCCATGTCTGGTCTATGGGCACTTGCAGTCTGAGGGAAGACACAGTACAAAGGAAAAACCATGAAAGAAACCAAAAGACTTAAAACAGACAAACAATACATAGTAATCCAGATTTACATAAATGGCCCACGAGGGCATAATTATTCAACTTCAAGAGGACTTCCTGCTTTGTAAAATGATTTCCAATAGAATTCCATGAAAATCAAATTTCCTTAGAGTCCTTCATCCATTTGATTATTTATTCACTCCCTAAGTATATGTTTACTACATTCCACGCAAAGAGCTTAGCCAGCACTGAATAAAACAAACACTGAACACAATTAACTCTGCCCACACAGCTTCTGATCCAGTGAAAGATACAACGTGACCAAGTAGTCACAACTTAAGAACACAGATGTAATAAATACGTGAGTCAGGAAATACCTGCTAGAGGGACAATAACTAAGGTAAGATCCAAAGGAGAAGAAGGGCAGGGTGGCCAAGGGGGTCAGTGTTACAGAAGAGGAATCCCACACAAAGGAACAATGTCTGTGAAGACCTAGAAATAAAAGGAAGCATCCATCCAAGGCACTGAACCGTAACTCTGGCTGCAGGGTGAGCGGCATCAGGGAGACCAGTTAGGAGGACGCTTGAATAACATATGTGAGAGAAGGTGGTGGCCCAGGGAGCTGAGATGGTGGTGGAGATGAGAAGACAGTCTTCCTCCCAAGGAAGGAAACCGTGCAAAACTGAAGGGTACCAACCCTCACCTCAAGGAACAGAGTGAGAGGAACTGGTTTGGAGGGAAAGGTGAAGAGTTCAGTTATGGAAATGCCCATCAGCCAGTTGGAGAGATGAGCTTAAGGCTGAGGAAAGAGATGAGGTCTGAGATGTAAGTGTGAGAATCATCACCATGCAGGAATAATTAGATTCAAGAGAGTGAATAAAACAGTCCAACGATAGTATGTAGATTCAGGAGAAGGAAAGGGGGTGGGGTGAGGGAGAGGGAGGGGAGACGGAGAAGGAGAAATAAGCCTGGATTCAGAACCTTAAGCAGACCAACACTGAAGAGACAGACAGAACCTACAATGGCTCCCCGTTGAGTTGAATCCTCTTTGCAGACAAAGCACACTGTCCATAGGATCTCAATACATCTTTGTTGACTGACTGACTAATTGAAATTCGAACTCTTCAGCATAAATCATAGTCTGTCGGCCCATCACCTCACCCCCCTCATTTTTCCACATCCCTCATCAAGACCACACTTGGTCATCCATCCCCATCTTCAAGCCAGCACACGCAAACTGCCTTCACCAAGAGGCTTCTGGTTCCCATTCAAAACTCAGCTCTCCACAGAAAGTAGATTCGTGATTGCCTAGGGCTGGGGGCAAGTAGTAGAGGGGGACTGAGGGTGATATTTAAAGGGTATGGGTTTCTTTTCGAGGTCATGAAAACGTTCTAAAATTGACTGTGGTGATAGTTACACATATTTGTGAATATACTAAAAACCACTGAATTATGTACTTTAAAACTGACTGAATTGCATGGGATGTAAATTATATCTCAATAAAACTGTCACACATCAAAATACTCAGTTCTGGACTCATGTCCTCCAGGAAATTTTCCCTGATTCATGAATAAGGATAATTTCACTCCAAAGAGGAAAGAAAAAGGAATCACTCACTCAATTGTTATTAATTTACCCATCAATAAACATCTATTGATCATGACGCAAGGCCAAGTACAGTGCTAGACAGTGAAGATCCAAGGATGAAACAGACAAAATTGGACTCAGAGTACTGGCCCCCAAGGTCTTTGCTAACTTCACCATTTTCTCTACTTCTTTCTTCCCAGGATTAAGGAAAAGAAAGGGGTCTCCTGATTCTCTTTATATTTTCATCTTTGTGCAGTTAAAATCCACAAGCTGAGGCCCTCTTGACCCCGTGCCTTCTACCACATCAGACAGAATTGCATCGCAGGCCTGAAAGGGGCTTTTCTCTGTTGCGGAGAGGTAGACTTGGGGTGGGGACAGTGAAGAGGAAGGACGCTGTGCTGGGCCTGGTGTGCTAATCCCCCTAATCCAAGCCTGAGCTGGGTCAATTTCCAATCATTATATCCAAATCAGGTAACGTGTGAGGAGTCCCAGGTGCTGCTCCAGGACACGTGAGTATGTAACCTATACTCTCAAGCACACATCCACTCCATGTGAGCCACTCACAGAATGATGACAATAATCCTTCCCCTTTGCACAGCAAGAGGACGTTTACAAAACAGTTCCACGTCTATCACTTGAGACCTCCCATTAATCCACAGATGGAGAAGATGAAACAGAGGTGAAGGGAGGTGTCCAAGGCTCCACAGCGAAGAAATGACAGAACTTAAAATTTAAACCCACGTCTCCTGACTTGAGTTCCAATTCTCTTTGTGCCCTATTGCCTCTAAATGTCAATCCCTCCTCAGGGAATCATCTTGGCCATTTACAAGCACCCCTTCACTTGACTGCTTCTTTTCTTTCCAAGAAGCCTTCTATTTCCAAGGCCTAAAAGAGATGGGTTTTTGTTTTGGCCACAATCGAGATAGAGTCCAACAGGAGGCAGTTTAACAGTGGTTAAGAGTAGAGATCTGAGTCAGACAAATTTGGGTTTGAATCCAGAGGTTGTCTTTTTATACATATATACATATATTCTTCTAATCCAGCAAGCCGCCATTGAAAACAACTGCCATCTGGGGGTGTGCTGTGCCATGCGGCTTGTGAGATTTTAGTTCCCCGACAAGGGATTGAACCTGGGCCTTGGCGGTGAGAGTGCGGAGTCCTAACCACTGGACTGCCAGGGAATTCCCAACTGCCAGTTTTCAAACTTCTCCTAGAAGGTGAAAACCCTTCCTGATGTAAAAGTATGTTTCCTGCTCCAACAAAAATGAAGATTCCACTAAACTTTTTTTTGGCCACACGGCTTGCAGAGATCTTAGTTCCCGGACCAGGAATCGAACCCGTGCCCTTGGCAGTGAAAGCGCAGAGTCCTAACCACTGGACAGCCAGGGAAGTCCCTCCACTGCACCTTTAGACAGACTCTCGAAACCAAGACAGACTTCCCTAAATCTAACCAAACCCTCCCCTATCCCTTCCCTGGCTACCAGCGTAAGAATCTTCCCCATATTCTGTCCTCAGTACACATGGCAGAATCTCAGGATCAAAATAGGGCCTCTGGGCTTCCCTGGTGGTGCAGTGGTTGAGAGTCCGCCTGCCGATGCAGGGGACACGGGTTCGTGCCCTGGTCCGGGAAGATCCCACATGCCGCGGAGTGGCTAGGCCTGTGAGCCATGGCCGCTGAGCCTGCGCGTCCGGAGCCTGTGCTCCGCAACGGGAGAGGCCCGCATACAGCAAAAAAAAAAAAAATAGGGCCTCTTTTAGGGTTTCTCACATTTGAGGGGAAAGCTGACAAACCTGGATGAACTATCTTAGTTCAAGATTAGCTCCCACCAAGCTTGCCCCATTTCCCTCTACTCTCTGGAAAAGGTGACAGGATGAAGTAAGAGTACAGAAAGAATTGCTATCCTCAGGTCCCCAAAACGCCCCAGAACAAAGCTTTACGTCTGTGCCTGCAGGGATAACCTCATCCAGTCATTACAACCAAAAAAGAGAAAGAAAGCCTGGCAGGCGTCAAATGCTCACCATCCGTGTAACCCAGCCCAGTTCCTCAGCGTCCCCTCAATGACACACCTCACCCTATTCTCACGCCTTCATCTGTACTGTTGCCCTCTCCTGATCTCATGCCCCTGACATTATATTCTTCCTGTTTTCTACTACCTATCTGTACGTGTTGTGGTTTGAGCCTCTTCCTTCCAGAAGTCTTCTTCCTCTCTTTGCCTTATAGTCAGTACCACACGGCACTGACTATAGTGTATGACATAGTGTATGTCTTCCAAAGATTCCATCTCCTCAATACAAGGGAAACTCACAGGCCGTCATTTCTTATCCAAGTCTCCTCCCATCCTCCTTCTCAACTTCCACATCCCCACACTCTACCCAGCTCTACACACCCTCCCTCCCTGCCTCCTGGCCATAGCACCATTAGCTAGTACCAGACTGAACTCACAAGAACATCCAATAAATACTTGTTGAACTAAAATGAATGGAATTGAACAGAATGGGAGGAGGAGTCCCGGGGAAGGTGGCCAATCACTTGTCTGCCCCACACAAAGGCACAGACCACTGCTTGGAGACAGGGCCCTAGAGCCTGAAGGTAAATGGGAAGGGTCCAAGACATCAGTGAGCCACTGAGGACTGCCCCCCTCCTCCGCCAGGCAATGGGCTTGGCTCAAACACAACCCCTGGCCAAGGCTGTGTGGAGCTGCCCTATGGTCTTCTACACCAGTCCTCTGCCCCGGGAAAGCAAACTCACCGACTACTCAGATGCCACGCTTATCCAGACAAAAAGTAGCTGGCACAAACCATCATGGTGCGGACCAGGCCTAGATGTCTAAAGATTCTCTGTGGTAAGAAATGTGACTCACTCAATGTGAATACTCCGCCACCTCCTCTACACATGGGGGCCAGGAAAGGCAACCTGGGGTGGCCCACAATAAAATAATAAAAATTGAAATGGAGCTTAGAAACTGAAGTCTGAGTGGAGGAGCCACTTAACCTCTCTCGCCTTCTACGATCCCTGTCTGTACAATGGGACTGACGGGAGTACCGACCTCAAAGAGGTTTCGTGGGGATTAAATGTGGAGATAGATGGACTGTGAAGTGCTCATCATACTGACCGAGAACGATAAGGGCTCAATAAACATCAGCTGCTGTGGCTGTTACTATTCATGTTGCTGTGAGGATCCAATGGGATGGGACGCAGCACGAAGCCCCGAGTACCCGTGTAATGGAAAGTCACCGGTCCCCCGGCCTGGACTGGGGAGATGGGTGACACGTGGGGAAGCCGTCCACCCTGGCGAATGGCTCCTGCAATCCTCGGCGAAGTTCCCCGGGGTGCCCTGGGCACACACACACACCCCCACCTCCCCAACGGCTATGGGGAGGCCGGAGAGGAAAGGGGAAGACGGCTGGGGCGGGACAGGCACGTACCTGCTTTCGCTGCACTCCTTCCGCTCACTCACCCGCAGCCACTTGCGAAGGAGGAAGCGTTTGCGGCGCGGGGAAGCGCTGGGCGTGGAGCAGTTGGACCACGGGGTGTCCTCGTCGCTGGAGGGCGTGATCTCGATGGACGGCAGCTGCAGAAACTCCTTGCCCGGGGCCAAGACGCCGGGCAGGTCCCGGCTCAGCCCGGCCTCCAGGCTCGGCTCCTGCACATTCTTGGTGCGGCGCATCTTGAAGCGCCGGCGGCGGAGCGTGGGGGTCGACGAGCTGGACCAGACCCGGCTGCCCTCAGGCGCGCCCCGCGGCTCGGGTACCTGCAGGGCGGGCGGCTGCAAGCTCTCCATCATGTTGGCCGCCGGCATGGGGCCCGCCGCCTCCGCCCGGCGCCTCGCGGCCCGCTGGCCCCGCTCCCCGCCCCTCGCCCGCGGCGCCCGGCCTCTCACGTTAGGAAACGCTCGCCGCTCGAGTCGCGAGCGGAGCAAGTTCTTCTCCCGGAGCGCCGCGCGGGAGAGGGGAGCGCGGGGGCTCGCGGCGCGACCGCCCCGGAGTCTAACTCGGCCGCCCGGCCGCCCTCCGGGGCTCCCCTCGCGCGCCCGCTGCTTTTCCTTCGGCGGCGCTCTTTCGCCGGCTGGCGGCGGCCGTGCCCGAGCGGGACTCGGCGGCCCGGGCCCCAGGGGGCGGTTCTCGGCAAACTCTCAGCGGTTTGCGTTCGGCGGACTAGGCTGGGGAGCCGGTCTTGGCGCTGCAGGGAGGCAGAGAGCGGGAGGAAGAGGCAGAGGGAGAGAGAGAGAGAGAGGAAGCAGACGCTGGATGAAAACAAAAGAGGAGGAGCAGGGGGCGAGGAGCGGGGGTCACTTCTGTCCAGAAAGGGCGTGCACAGGCGGCGACGGCTAGCGTAACTGTACCCGGGATCCCTGGGGAGGGACTCTACCTCCGAGCCAAGGCTGCTCCAATCAGCCAGCCAAGGCTGCTCCAATCAGCCGAATGAAATAGGATCACAGCCCAAACTTTCTCAAAGCGATGGCTGGCCAGGCAGCTCTCATTAATCTAACTCCCTGCTTTTTCTTTGAGGGGGAGCAGGGGGAGGGAGGAAGCGAGGAATTCAGTCAGGATACAGGGTTGAGGGAAAGCTAGGGGCTCTTCGGCTGGATCTCCTCTCCTGAGAAAGGTGCTTTATCTGAATAACTTGGGGTGCAGGGGGGCTGGGCACAGGAAGCGTGGGAGGGAGAGGGAGCCAGCAAGGTTCTGGAGACTGCTTCCAAAATGACAGGCTGAGAAGAGAGGACAGCTCTGTGGAATAAGCCGAGGACAGCAGACGTGACATATGGAGGAAAGACAGACAGTAGGACCTGAGAGACACAGGACACACAGGACCAGTCAGGAAAAGGGAGTGATCTCCGTGCACCTGGAGTGACCCCGTCAATACCAGAGCCCCATCCCAAGCACAGAATGAAATTAGAGGAAGGTGAGCACCCAGAAGGCGAAGCATCCAGCAAAGTGAGTCTCAGGGAGCTAAGGGTCCTCCCTTTACATTCCTGGGGGCTGGATCAAGTCTGCTTCAACCTGCAAGGGGCATGGACTGGGTCACAAAAAGTCTGTACGTCCCCAGGTCATGGAACCTAGAAAGTCTGGATCAGTCCTGTAGTGTCCAAGCTAGGCTGAACCCCTCCCTCCCTAGACCCAGGTACCACCCTAAGAGATTGGCCCTAGAACTGATCCACCTTACCGAGGAGCCCTGTGTCAGGACTGAGTCTAAAGCAGCCCAGCTCCTAGATCATAGACTGTTACCGCCCATCTTTCCTCCCAGCCCAGCACATGTGCCTCTCCAGTAAGTCCTGCATGTGAGAACCAAAGTAGAGATGATGGCTTTCAAAGAGACCAGGAGGAGTACAAATAATGCACCATTAAGTCCACAATGCAATTCACCCAATCCTCTCTGCCCCTCTCCATGAGTCCAGTAGGGAAACAATGCCCAGCTTCTGTGCCAGCATGAAGGTCATGAGAACATTTCACAAGTGTCCCAAAGCTGAGGAAAAAAATCACATTCCTAAAGACCACCAGAACTCACTGTAAGAAAATATGTCCCTGCAGTTCAAGTGTGACAGCTGGCCATGGGTCCACCATGCCTACAATGACACATGGGGGGAGCTCAAGGCATTGTGACCCTGCACAACCTCCATGAGGCCAGGAATCTGAGGGAAGTATGTTTTGCTCAGGGAGAGAGAGAGACTGAAGCCGAAAAGCCAGAGCCAGGCCCACCTGTAAATGACTCCCTGGAACAGCGGGCCTGTCTTATTTCTGACTCTTCTCCACATCCGGCCACTGGCTCTCTCAAGGGTGGCATGGTATCACTCTATTTTAACTCCTGGATGTGTCCCAGAAAGGATAAACTCCTTCCCATCAGGTGTCAGGCATGGCAAGCGGCAGGACACTGCTTCCGGCTCCGGGAATGCCTAGGAAGCCAAGCTGTCCCTCCACACTTCAGGGTCCGGAGCTAAGCCACAGAGCTGCTCACTGCCTTGGATTTCCTCCAAAGACGAGCAGGTTGCCGGGGATCTGGTAACTTTTCAGTTCAAGGAACCTGCTTGTTAAGGGGGCAGTTGAACTAAGAGAGCGGCGTCTCAGGTGTTTAAGGGGCAAAAGGAAGGTGGGTGGGCTCACAACCGTTCACTGGGAAGCCAAAAAACAAACAAGACGGAACGAAACAGGAGGGTGCACAGACAGGGGCCAGAAGGTTCCATGGGTATTTTGGGGAGAGGGAGATTTAGCAAGGGGGTTGGCCCCCTTAAGGGGACCGTGCGCCCTCTGAATTTAAACGTACGCCCCTTGAAAGGAAGAAAAGCAAGCAGCTTCCTCCTCCCACACACTTCAGCCCCTTTTCCACCCACAAGAGATGCTGGACCTAAAATCTAAAACCCTATGAGGTTTAATTTAAGCCTTGTGCCCAGCAGTAGTTGAGAGTGATCATTTAGATTTCTCCTGGCCTGAGGGAAAACCTCCTCCGCACTAAGTCTGCAAAGGTTTCACTTGGGAAGCAGATACCGAGAGTAGTACCTGAAGCCCCCACCACTGTCCTAGCTCACCTCCACCTGCAGTCTCAGCTTAAAGAAAAGAAGGTACTTGTCACCCAATAAAACCCTACTCAAAACACATGCACCAGAAACTAACACAACATTGCAAATCAACTCTACTTCAATAAAAAAAAAAATTTTTTTTAAAAACACATCCCCATCCCACCACCCTCAGCTGTTTCCTTTCCACTGTGGCACTGTCAAGGAAGATGATAAATGGGACACTAGTTTGAAAATGAAATGCCCTCCAGCTGCAAGTCATCATTGCTGTGAAAACTACACACATTGAAGGAAGGACCAAGTTTGTCCTTCCTTTGATTCTGTCCAGTGTCCTGTGTGTTTTGTTTGTAAAGCAACCTTTACACTGTCACAAAGGCTTTCATCTGTAATATTTTATCTTCCCAGTGACCCTAGAAGTGAGAAGGACAGATGTTATTACCCTCATTTTATAATTTATTGAAGTGAGGCACAGAAAGATATCCAAGGTCGGAGATAAAAACACAATAACTGATCCATGACAAAGCCAGAACTTGAACCTGGGTCATCTGAAGCCACTTAGAGGCCACCCAAATCTCATCAAATGCATCAGCTCTGGAAAGCAGGTCCCTTGGAGCACCAGCATTTTACCAGCCCTGATTTTAGTTGGGTATGTCACGAAACGACGTGTAGCTATTCAGTTCCATCCGTTATTGTACAAGTGTGGAAAGGGAAATGCAAAGTTCTGCAAAACCATTTCTCACAGGAGCTGGTGTCAGGGGGTCAGGACTAAAGAGCTTCAGAATCTGAGCCACGGCATTCCTCCCAAGTCCCCCCACCCTACCACTTCTCTCCCATATTTCACTCTCAGCCGACTCGGAGGTTCTCCGGTTCTCCAGGAAACTGCCCTCACCTCTGGCCCTCCAGACAGGTGGTGCCAGATCAACCAGGCCTCCCTGCCCCCAGCTCACAGCCAGGCCTCTGACTTTAATGAAAGGAGCTCATGTTACCAAGCAACTGTTGTTTATTCTCAACTGTTCAGGTTCCCTTTTCCTGCAGACACAAGACATCCAACACTTGTCTACTACTTCTGGAGCCCCGCAAACTCCAAAGTCCATTATTCAGCAAAAACTTCCAGGAGGGAACTTAAGTGAAAAAGAGCAGCTGAGAAGCTAGATTTCTCCTGGGTGCCCACCCAAGTGAGTGGGAGGCAGAAAGGGCAGGTCCCCACCCACACGCACCCACATCCCTCCAGCCCCAGGGATGCCAAGGGCAGGCAGCTCCCAAGAGCATGGACAGGTGTGTCCCCTCCAACGTGGCTGCCACAGGACAGTCAGTCCCCCCCACCTCAAGGTGAGGACACATGACATCAGGATAGCCAGACCCATGGGCTGGCTCACGGACCAGAGAAAGAAGTGTGCAGTGGGCATTCATGAAGAGGAACTTGTTGCTATCAGAGAAACTGGAAATCCTGATAGAAATGTGGACGAGGCCATAAGAGCAGTGTAATGAACTGTCTTCAAATACAAAATGAAGCACGGCCGGATCATATACTGAAACGCTTCTTCCGTTGCCGACCAAGAGGAAATGAGTTTGTGTAGTACTCTGTGTGGGAGATTCAGGTTAGATGATAAACACTTCCCGAGAGAAAGGCCAATTAAGGGCTGGAATGGATGACCAAAGATGGTTAGAGGGCGGCTTTCTCTGCACATCTTTAAAGGTAACTGGAGCCTAGGTAGAGGCAGAGGCAGGAAAGAATGATCTCGTAAAGGCCCAACCATGTGGGTCTGTGGGTCCCAGATTCTCTCTCTTTTAAATAAAAGCAATTCACGTATGCCTAAAACAAAGTCCATTTGAACTGATGCATTTCTGGCCCAGGGCATTTTGATTACTGGATACTAAATACCTCCCTGAAACCCCCAGACAGCTTTAATATCTTGCACCCTGAAACAGAAATACGAGGGTGGTGAAGGAGCTGGGAGTGGGGACTGCGGGGACAGGTGAAATTGGAGAGAGTAAACTTCAAGCCCTCCCCTGGTAGCCTGAGTCTGTTCCCTCCTCTCATCCCTACCTCATCACCCTGTGCAGGAGCTCGTTACTGAAGCCATCAGTGCGGTTTCTGCACTCAGTTTGTGTGATTAGAGGGGGCTGGAGGATGCTGGCTAAGCACAATCTAAATGAAACCACAGTGGACCAGCCTCCACGTCCAGCTTCTCCTTCTGAGAAAAAGGAAGAAAGAGCTGTAAGACTTTTCCCGGGTCTCAGTTCCCAAGGCTGGTGCGCTGGCGAGGTCTCTCAGCCTTGGGAAACGTGCAAGGTTGGCAGCACGCTTCCGCCAGCCTTCGGTGGCCGATGCCAGGGTAAGCAATGACGTCACCCCAGGAGGACTGTCACCAGATAAGCCTCCCTGGTTTAACTGCTCATCGAAAGGCTTAGGAGTCAATCCAGACTATTCTGCACAACATTTGGCTGACCCTGATTTTGCAGACAAACATCATCACTTGTCCTCTAAATCTTCCAAAGGACATCAGGGCTGGAAAAGACTTCCTGCGGTCACCCCACCCGTCTCCTTGTCATCCACTCCAGAGGAGGCAGGTGGCCTGCTCTGGGTTGCCTGCTGCTTTCCTCAGAAGGGTCCAAATACTATGGGCACTGTAAACTAGTGACCGCGTGCACAGGCCCACAGGCCTGTTCTCTGAGCTTCTGACCCTTTCCACCACTTACCAGCTGTTGGATCTGGTGATGAGTTATTTAATTTCTCTTTGTGTCTCTGTCTCCACACCTAAAAAAAATCAGGATAATTAATAGTGTCTACGGGACTTCCCTGGTGGTCCAGTGGGTATGACTCCACACTCCCAATGCAGGGGGCACGGGTTCGATCCCTGGTCAGGGAACTAGATCCCGCGTGCCACAACTAAGACCCAGCACAGCCAAATGAATAAATAAATAAATATTTTTTTAAAATAGTGTCTCCCTCCTGCAGCTGTTGTGAGAGCATCTGAACAGCGTAGGGCACTTAGAAGTGCTTGGCACCTAGGAAGTGCTCTATAAATGTTGGCTTTTTTGTACCTAATTAAGTCTCCGTTATAAGACCTGTGTTAGGAAACATGACTACTCGCGTTGATTTTCCATTCAGTTTAATTCTAAGAGTACATGTTAAGCTACAGCAGCGTGTGAGGCTCCTTACTAAGCGCTGGGGAGACAGCAAGACAAGCATGACACGGGATGTGCGTTGGAGCATACAGCCTAGCAGGGCAGAATTAATTAAGTGCAAAATGTAAGCACTAACAGGTGTGAGTGGAAAATGGATAAATTTTAACCAGAGGGAAAGAGGTGGTCTAGAAAGGCTCCATGGAGGAATTAGTATTTAAGTGAAGACTTAACGTATGAATTTCAGTAGAAGAGAGGAATGGAGCATTCTGGAATAAAGGAAACACTTGAGTAAAGGCACTGAAGATTAAAAAACCCATGGAGAGTTTTTGAAAATAGGAAGAAAGAAGTCAGGGCTTATGGAAGGACACAGGAGATGAGGATGGACAAACAAGAGGGTCATATTGGTGAGTATTTAAAGTTTAGTTTATTCTTTAAACAAAGGGATGCTATTCAAGTTTTGCTGGGGTTTTTTTTCTTGAGAGGGGGCAGTAGCATTATCAACCTGTATTTGAGGAACAGCAGTTCTGGTGACAGTGTGAAGTATACACTGGAGAAGCAAAAGACAGGACACACAGAGGCCAATCCAGAGACTGTCATTCAATCGGTCCAGATTTTTGGAGTATCGACTATATACATGGCAAATAGTGCAGGTAAGTGATGGAGAAAATGTGAAATAGGGCGGGAGAAAAACGTGGGATGAGAGGAGGTGGGCAAGGGAAAGAAAAGTCCTATGAAGATTTATTCAGAGGCACACATTGGAAGAAAACCAAGAATGTGGGATGATTCAGAAGTCAAGGGAAGGAAGGAGCCAGTGTTTGTTGAATGACTACTGCAAGCCAGACACCGGGCAAAGTGCTTCACACACAAAATCCCATTCAACCCTCCCAACCACCCTGAGAAACAGACATCAAAAGTCCCATGTTAGGGAATTCCCTGGTGGTGCAGTGGCTGAGAGTCCGCCTGCCGATGCAGGGGACGCGGGTTTGTGCCCCGGTCTGGGAAGATCCCACGTGCCGCGGAGCGGCTGGGCCCGTGAGCCATGGCCGCTGAGCCTGCGCGTCCGGAGCCTGTGCTCCGCAACGGGAGAGGTCACAGCAGTGAGAGGCCCGCGTACCGCAAAAAAAAAAAAAAAAAAAAAAAAAAGTCCCATGTTAGGATGAGGAGAGATTTTAAAAGCTGCCTGACTTACCCAAGTTCACACAGCAAGTGGAAGAGGAGCACAAATGTAAACCAGGGTCTCCCTGCTTTAAAACTCATGCTTTTTCAATTACACCACATTTCAGAAAGATAAGTGATGCCCAATGCTGTATTGAAGTCAGGCAGGAGGAAGACTGAGATAATCTCATCAGATTTTGTAATTGGGTCGTTGGTGACCTCTGAGGGAACAGCGGTGGTGAGGGCAGGAGACGGAATGCGATTGCCATAGGTGGAAGAGCACGGAGCGAAGCAGTACATGGAGGCTGCAAGAGACCGTGCTTTCCAGAAACCAGGCAGTGGAAGGAGTACCTTTCATTCCTATTCATTCTTAGATAGTTATTGAGCATCTTCTGTGTGTTAAACACTCTTCGAGGATCTGGAGTTAGACTGGGAAAAGTAGTGTGTGTGTGTGTGTGTGTGTGTGTGTGTGTGTGTGTGTGTGTGTGTGTGTGTGTGTGTGTGTGTGTGTGTGATTGTTGGCAGATGTTATGTTTCAGAGGAACAAAATGTGACTGTATGATTATGCCATTTAAAATGGAGTTCTGCCTATATCTGCTAAGAAAATTGAAGCTTGGGGGTATACCTGGTAATCTAGCAAATCAATCAAAAAGTATTTAATATGCCCAGACTCTAAGCATACCATAATACTGGGTACTGTAAAAGGTTTCTGAAAAGTTTCTGCAAAACTATTTATTTATTCCTCAAAATAATTTTTGAATGTTTATCAGAGATGACCCTGGCCTCAATTGCTTCAAATCTTGAGGCAGGGGGGAGAGCAGAAAACCAATCCAAGAACTACAGTTTGGTAAGAAAATCCACTTCAATAGGAGCATGTACCAAATGCAGTGTGAGCCCACAGGAGAGAGAGCTTGATCCAGAAAGAACTTCATGGAGGAGACAGTACCTACCCAAGGTGGAAGTTTAGCAGAGTTTTCCAACTAGACCAAGGGGGGCATGCTTCCAGGCAGAAGGACCACTTGTGCAAAGGCACTGAGGTGTAAAAGAGAGCAGGGTATATTCTTGGAATCACAAAAAGAACAGCCTGGATCATAATGTTCCATTAGGTGAGGGATGAGAGCAAGAGATTACATCCATCTACTATAAATCTTCCTTCATTCACCCATTTAAACACAAATTGATTGAGCAGGCTATGTTCTAAGTGCTAGAAAACAAGGTGGGGGTATGTCTGTGCACATAACCAAGTCTGTGCCCTGGAGGAGTTTACATCCTGGTGATCACAAAATTCCAGAATGATGGAACAGAGATTTCAAAGATCTGACCCAACCATCACTTTATCTCCACTGTTGGTTCTGTTTCAGAGATCAAGAAGGAGGCACAGGGAGGTTACAGACATTTACTAAAGTCGCATATCAAACAGCCGAGGATTTACAGATGATAAAGTGCTTTGCATGCAAAGACCAAGACAAAGACCTGGAGGCTTAACTCACTCAAAGAGAAGGGCCCCAAAGCTCTAGGAAATGATTCCTTTCAAGCACTAAAGCAACCACCTAAGGCTTTTATTTCTGACAGAAACTCGGGCTATTCCACCTCCCTTAAATCAGAAAACTGGCCCCCTTTTACAAAGACACAAACCCGGATCCAGAGCAGTAGAGATGTTGGAACAGTGCTTCCAGGGTTGACCAGAAGCGTGGTAACGTCTTGCCCTGGGGTATGACGCTGAAACTGTAAAAGCTGCCCAGTTTGTTCTGATGGATACAACGGCATGTTTGCCAAGCATGACAGGGACACTAGCCTTTACATACCACTTCAAACCAAAAATTCGAGTTATTTTGTTGTGACACAGCAAGGGGCTAAAGAAGGCTGGGCTCAGGAGAGGCTTTTCAGCCGCAGCCCCCGTAATCCACATCTGGACAAAGATTCCCACTGCAAGCTGAGCTGTTTATCCTTCTGAAAGGAACACACCTGGAGGGAGTAAGTGTAGATAATTCATTCCTGTAAAATTCTGCATTTAGTGTGAGCTCTTGCCTTGAAATGAAAGTCACACTGTCAGATGTTCCCACTTTTCAGGAATAAATAGTCCACCACCCTCTACCCTGGCTGTACTCCGCCCGCAACTGTCCCCTAGTGGCAACGCCGGTGCTTGCGTTCCCCCACCCCTCCTCTAGAAGCTGAGACCCTGGACCACTGCCTACAAAATTCACAGTTCAGTGACTGCTTGGTATTTTAAACACTCTGAAATTGGGATTCGGGGATTGGTTATGCTGGGTGACCTCTGAAGTCTCGACTGTAGCTCTCACAGTCTGTGAACTGGAAAGGTCTACTTTGCTTTAAGCAATCCTGGTGTATGAAAACACAGATTTTAAAAATGTATGCACTGGGGGTGGGCTTCCCTGGTGGCGCAGTGGTTAAGAATCCCCCTGCCGATGCAGGGGACACGGGTTCGAGCCCTGGTCCGGGAGGATCCCACATGCCGCGGAGCAACTAAGCCTGTGCGCCACAACTACCGAGCCTGTGCTCTAGAGCCCGTGAGCCACAACTACTGAGCCCAAGTGCCACAACTACTGAAGCCCGTGTGCCTAGAGCCCGAGCTCCACCACAAGAGGAGCCACCACAATGAGAAGCCCATGCACCGCAAGGAAGAGTAGCCCCCGTTCGCCACAACTAGAGAAAGACAGTGTGCAGCAACGAAGACCCAACACAGCCAAAAATAAATAAAATAAAATAAATTAATTTTAAAAAAAATAATAAAAAAAATTAAAAGGTATGCACTGGGGGAACTTCCCTGGTGGCGCAATGGTTAAGGCTCCACGCTCCCAATGCACGGGGCCCGGGTTCGATACCTGGTCAGGGCACTAGATCCTACATGCATGCTGCAACTAAGAGTTCACATGCCACAACTAAGGAGCCTGCCTGCCGCAACTAAGACCTGGCATAACCAAATAAAAAATAAATAAATAAATAAATACTTTTTAAAAATGTATGCATTGTAATGATCATCTTATAATACAAAGCATTTGTTTTACAAAAAGGATTCATTAAAATAGATTGTTTCTTTAGGTGTAGGAACATTTTTATTCAATTAATCGACTTGAATACAGCACACTCTACGAGGAGACCATCCATTGAATACCAGATGTCCACATGAACCTGAAATATCACTGAATGCTGAGTGATCTTGCTTCTTCATAGTTCCAGGAAAAGAAAGAGCTCCGTTTCCCATACCCTCAACCACTCCCTTGATGTAAGTTAGTACTTTGGGAAGACATATTAACTCTGTCTGACAGTTGGAAAGTTTTACGAGCAATAGAACTTCCTTAGGCAATAGAATTATAGGCCTGGAAGACACATCAGATACTTAGTCCAATTTCATTAGCTATTTGGTCCATTCTTCCTCTGCCCTGTCCCACCCAAGGTCACAAATGAGAAACTGAGGCACTGGTAAGCTCAATCTTGGACCAAGGTCATAAGGCTGAAATGGAAATTGCTTTCTGTTAAGTCCAATATCTTTTGGTCAAATTCCACCTTAATTACTTGCAGTGTTGTTTTGGAGGTAGTATTTTGACCTCAAAGAGTCATTAAAAAACAAAGGGTACTAAGGAATCCAGATACTCATTCTGCTTCTGTCCACACACATTCTGTGTACATCTAATTCCCTCATAAACCCACAGAGAGCAAGAAGTTAATGAAACACAAACACCTCCCTAGAACTGATCCCAACACCTGAATGTTCAGATTTGCACAAAAGACATCACAGTGTTTATTGCTTTTGCAAAGGCCTTTTGGCTTTACACAAATAGAATTCCTTTATGTGGGAAATTCCCCTTGTGCATTTCAAATATTGCTCGATTGATACACAATTTTGCAACAATACTACTACTTAATGAACGTATGTCTGTGAATGATCAACTTACATGCTCATATCCTTTCATTTCAAAGCAAATATATGATAACGATGGCTTGAACCAAATGAAAAATCTGTTTCAGCCAAGCATAGATTAGAAATGTTCCAATGGCCTAAAAATTTGCAGATTCATCTAAAACTTCTTGAGCCAGGCACTGTATTTTCTCATTTAAGCCTCACGAAAATCCTGAGGTCGTGCCAATTTTCCCCTTTTAGAGATGAAGAAAATGAAGCCCAGAGAGATCAACTTCAGGTGCTAAGATGCGATTCAAACCCAAGTAGTCTGAATCCCAAACCAGTGTTTTCTGCACTCCTCCATATTACTCTATTTCAACTTCCTGTAAAAAATATATTGTCAGTCACTATTCAACTGGTTCTCCCTGCCATTTTTTGTGAAGACTTTGATTTGCAATTTGGTAAATAAATTGATACTTGCGATTGTGATTCTGCAAACTGAGACACTGTTTTCCTGTCTAATGCGGTCAGTTTCTATTTGTTCCCTATCTAAAACACACCACAAAGTTAATACCAATTTCCTTGGGTCTTCCTATTGAATTCTAAATACTCTGAAAAGAAACTCTATCCCAAACATTTAGTAGAATTCACTTGGTAGAAGTGCTTGCAAGAAACACTTTATTTATTATTTATTTATTTTTGGCTGCTGTTGTGTCTTCGTTGCTGCACGGGGGGCTTTCTCTAGTTGTGGTGAGCGGGGACTACTCTTGTTGCGGTACGCAGGCTTCTCATTGCAGTGGCTTCTTTCGTTGTGGAGCGCGGGCTCTAGGCGTGCGGGTTTCAGTAGTTGTGGCTCACGAGCTCAGTAGTTGTGGCGCACGGGCTTAACTGCTCCGCCGCATGTGGGATCTTCCCAGACCAGGGCTCGAACCGTGTCCCCTGCATTGGCAGGTGGACTCCCAACCACTGCGCCGCCAGGGAAGTCCAAGAAGTACTTTTTATTGGCACGTTCTGGTCACGTAAGCAGTTTCTCATTTGCAACTAAAGAAGTCAGTGAAGTCCTAATTCCTAATTTGTACCCAAGTGTCTCTCTAACACCTCTTACCTGTTAAGAAGTCCACCTGTAGATCTCAGGTGAGTCAGCAGGGCTCTGCAGGTGCTGGTGCCTGGAGGCTTCTGTTACTGAGATTTTTCCACACGATGCTCCAAGCAGGGCCTGTGCACAAACAGGGCAGCTCGAGGCTCCAGCAACGAGGCTTGCCACCGTCTGCTGAACTGGTAGCTTAGTAAACACTAAAGACTTTTAGAAGTATCTTCTCTGTGGTCTTCGGGTTCTAATTTAGCTTCCACAGGTAGATCTAACTTGTTTCCAGGACTTAGCAAGGCAATAGCTTCAATCTTGCTAGCCAGGGCAAAGTCTCTGTTCTTGAAGGCTGGCTCACATGATCTCACTCTGTGCAAGTTCACCCTTGCATCCTTGGACCTTGGAATCAGGACATTAGACTCCATCCCCACCGCAATAAAATCTCCCAGCTTAACCAAAGAGCGACTAGTCAGCACTCATTGGTCCCGCTGTCCTTCAGGCAGGGCCCCACCAGGATACTGAAAACCTAGGTTACTACCCTGCCTCTTTCTCTCTCCTCTTCTCTTTCTTCCCTCACTCTGTATCTTTTTTTCTCTCTCTCTTTCGCACACACACCCCATTCTTAGAGATTCTGCCCCCTTCCTTCAATGACCAGACACTGTTCATCCAAAAATAAATGGTGGGTTCCCCATCGGGGAGGTGTCCAAGCAGAGACTGAACGCGTGGAGGACATTCTCACATTGAGGTTGAGACCAGATGATTTCGGCGGGCACTTCCAGGTCGAAGGCTGATAGTATCCCAGAGGTTCCAACATGCTGGAACAAGTCCACAATAGCTTCTAATTGTCCTTTTATGACTTCTCCTTCTTTTCTTTTTTGAGAATGTCCTCCACATTCATTTAAATCAATCCTTCCTTGTATAAAAACACCTTGGCGCACTTTACCCACACTGCTTTGCAACACATCCTTTTCCACCCTGTATCATAATTACTCGTGTGCCTTTTCCACATCTCCTCAGACTGTAATGCCACCAAGGCAAGATTTCTGTCCCATTCATCTGTGTCATCCTGTTACAGAGCTCACTGCCCCACATGGTGTATCTGCTCAGTGAACGTGTGTGAGTGAAGAAATGGTGGGTGGAGTGGTGTTGGTGGAGGGGAGTCAGGAGGACTGAAGAGGCACCCAGTGCAGTTAGCTTCCCAGCCCCATGCTCTCTGGGGGTTGCTTGCCCTTCTGGAGAGACGAGGGCTGAAGAACAGGGTCCATCTCAGCCCTGCAGTGTCCCTTGGGACAGTTCTGACCATGGTCATACTTTCCCTCAGATCATCACGACACAGTCATGCTACATTGCATAGGAGGTCTCAGGAAGTCACCTGGGACTATAATGCTCTTTGCCCAGAACATCCATTCCTGATTAACTAAAAGCTCAGGTTTCGGGGGCTTCCCTGGTGGCACAGTGGTTGAGAGTCCGCCTGCCAATGCAGGGGACGCGGGTTTGTGCCCTGGTCCGGGAAGATCCCACATGCCGCGGAGCGGCTGGGCCCGTGAGCCACGGCCGCTGAGCCTGCGCGTCCGGAGCCTGTGCTCCACAATGGGAGAGGCCGCAACAGTGAGAGGCCCACGTACCAGAAAAAAAAAAAAAAAAAAAAAAATGCTCAGGTTTCTTAGGTAAGGGTGTTTGGACTATGAATCTTTGGGGAGCGATTAAAGGAAGGAACAAGAATGCATTTGGAAACAGCTGCTTACCTACCAACTCTTAAGAAAACACCCCAAAATGGAGTTTAATCAATTCTCCCTCAGGGACTGGTGAGGGCCTCAGTTTAACCACTCCAGTGAGAAAGGATTTCATCCTACTCTCTTGCGAAGATCTCCAGATAGGCCCAGCTCCCAGCTTCCCCTTGTGAGAAGCCCAGGCCCACTTGAGTTCTGCGGCTGCCCTGCATTCCAGAAAATAACCACCCTCTTCCATGGTTTCCTGTCCCAAGGATGTTTGCCAATCTTGATTATAAGGCCAATGTAAAGTCACGATTTAGTTCCACAGTTAAGTGACTGTTCATTCCGTTTGAGTTTCAAAGGGGAAAAAATACCTTAGAGGAAGCCACCCGCCACATTTTATAGATAAGGAATTCAGCTCAAGAAGGGCCTCTCTGTTGGCTGCCTTTGTTAGCCTGTTTGCTCCGGTACAGAGACGAAGTTAATCCATTAATTACGGAGGAGCTGAGTCCAGAACCACAGTAGCACATACTTTGTAAAAAATAAACTTTAAGAACAGTTTTTGATTTACTGAAGTTACCACACATACTTCTACACGTTAAACTGCTTCATCTTTTCTGTTACTGTTTTACTAACAGAGCTCTCTACAGCACACTGTCAAAATAATTTGTTTTCCATTTTATGGGCACTAAGTGCCTGATACGGGTAAGAGTTTGGCCCAGGTTCCAGGAACAATTTGCTTGTTTTCTGAGGGGAAATGTTACAAAGAGCTCCTGACGTCCACAGGTTCTATGCTGAAGGTGGGAAGGGAATTTTATTTAAACTAGACCCATCCAAACACAATCATAGTAGGACTAGCTAACATTTACTGCACACTTACTGTGAATCAGGCATGATCTCAATTAATCCTCAAATCACCCCAATGAGGTAGTTGTTACCCCCATTTTCAAATGAGAAAAAATGAGGCTTGGAAAGGTCATGTAAAGACACACAGCTCATCAGCAGCTGGGCTGGGGTTCAAACTGCACAATTGAAACTGAGCAGGACCCTGTGGGGCTCCTGGGCACGAAGCCATTCTGTGTCCCCCGTTTCTTGTTTGTAGGGAACAGACTCCAGCCTCCATGACCTTTCCTGAGTGTCAAAGGGCAGATGCAAGCAATTGCTAATCAAGGAAGGGAGGGGAGGCAGAGACAAAGGAGGAGACTACCTGCAGCCAGATTAAAGCAGTGCAGGCCCTGCACACACCCTGATTCTTATTAGCAACTCTGTCCTTGAATCGTTGCTATAAAACTCCTCACGAAATCCCCCCAGGTTGGGACGCAGAGTTTTTGAGGGGCAGGAGCCTGCTGTGTCCGCCTTAGCCTGCAAAGCAATAAAGCTATTCTTTTCTATTTCACCCAAAACTCTGTCTCCGAGATTCAATTCGGCACCAGTGCACAGAGGTCGAGTTTTCAGCATCACAATCTGATGACAGAGTTTGTGCTCTCCCATGGTTAGCTTGGTCTCTCCTCTGGCGTGGAATGATCTCTGTCTTCAATGGCAGCATCTTGGTCCTAAACTGGTACCTGATTTGATAACTCGTTCATACACCTATCCTACACACTTATGGCATGTGCCTTGTAAAAATATGCATTCTTAATATCCATCACATGACCTGTTTGAGATAAATGTCAGTACTGGTATGTGCAGATACGAATTCCCAAAGCTGGCAGACATATCTGCATATCCTTGACATTTACAGCATAATTTCCAGTTACACTGAGCTTATCATACTCCTTTATTTCCTCATGTATGGTTGACAGTATGACCTAGCAGTTACGTGCAAGGTTCTGAATTAGAATGGCTGGGTTCAGAGCCTGGGTCCGCCATTTATTAACAAGTTAACTAATGTCTCAGTGCCTCAGTTAACCCACATGAAAAATCAGACTGTTAACCACAGTGCCTGTGTTATGGGCTTGTTGTAAGAGATAAACAAGATCATACACATAAAGCTCTTGGCACAATCCCTAGCACATAGTAAATGCTAAGAAAAGCCCATGGAGGTATAAGTTTTGCACCCACCATCGTGTGTATAAGCATTGCACACTCATCGCTAATGTAATAAGGGACATCGAGCAGCAAGGGATGTCTGGTTGCACAGACACATCATACATACACCAGGGAGCCCTATAAAAATCCACTTCGCACAGTGCTACACAGGCTGCATGTATGAAATCCACTTATCATTTCAGTAGTTCCCCACTTACAAAAAAAGAGATGGATAAAGACGGAGGTCAACTTAATAGCTTAAAATACAGGCTTTTTATTTTAAGGCCTGTGGAGAAGGGGGGGAGGTGGAAAATGGTAACAATTGGAATGATTATGATCACGATAATTATCATTATCACTAGTATGAATAGAACTCTCAGCGTCCAGCATCTCAGATTCCGTACTTGCCTTTTCTAAGGGAATGAGAGAATGCTTGATTGCTTCCTAACAATGGAATGGTTTTTGCCCGTTCAATTATCAGCTCCATCACACTCCACAGAAGTTAAAAGATGGCATTTGGGTCTTCTATTCAAGCGGGTGATCTTTCTATCCCTTTCATTACAGGAGAGGCAACTGGTAAAGTTAATGCAATGTACTGTAACTAATGCCTTGCAAATACCCTGAGCACGACAATCTTAATCCACCTTGAAGGCTCACTGTATTCAGAATGTGAGGCTTTATATTAAGCTATATATTATAGTAAAATCAGCTGCAGGGGAAAATTCTCTTTGAACCAAAGAGAAACCATTTTTATTTATTTCTATAACTTACAAGACACTGATGCCAGAGGGAAAAAACCCCAAACAAACCTCAACAATAAGATACCAATTTAACCCTTGGCTGGGCTACGGCAATGGCAGCTGTGTGGATTTTGCACAAAGTCCGTGTATGTGTGCCTGATATCTGGAACCCTTATGGGCATCACGGAGTCAACAATTAACAGGGATTCTTAATAGGAAATACTTAAAACAAAACTCAAAGTCCAGTTTTACCAACAAAGCAAAATGGCAAAAGTTAGCGATTAAATGGTGACTGACAAGAAAGGACCCTTGCTCATCGTGCAAGTTCTAAGCTCCTCAGAGAGGACCCAGAAGAGGGAGAGCTCCATGCTTTCCCTCTCATCCCTCCTCGTGTGCTTCGTGGAATGTTCCATTCATTCCTGAATTTCAACAGACAAAACGGGATGTGCAAATGGTCCCTGAGTTCTTTTTTTTTTTTTTTTTTGTGGTACGCGGGCTTCTCACTGCTGTGGCCTCTCCCGTTGCGGAGCACAGGCTCCGGATGCGCAGGCTCAGCGGCCATGGCTCACGGGCCCAGCCGCTCCGCGGCATGTGGGAATCTTCCCAAACCGGGGCACGAACCCATGTCCCCTGCATCAGCAGGCGGACTCTCAACCACTGCGCCACCAGGGAAGCCCGCTGTCCCTGAGTTCTTGTGGAAGATTTCCAGTGCCCCCTCACCACCACCACCCCCCTGTCCCAAAATTACGTTTCCTCATGTTGGTTGATCAGTTCTCTATCCCAGACACATTCCCCCAGCACAGCCACCAATGCCATGAGGGAAAGGCAGGAAAGATCACAGCAGAGTGCCCCATAGCTCTCATTTTGACCGTATATGTGCTTTGCTGCATTTCTCAAAGGTATAAGGGGTGATACCAAATAAAGAAGGCAGTGGAACTTTTCTCCATTGCTGGTTTGGAGGGCAGGAAACCACGTGTGTCTCACCTTCCCGTAAGGGTGAGAGTCCTTACCCTTAGGTGAACTCAGGGCAGACTGTGATATAATTGATGTTCTTTTGCAGGCAGGTAATACTCAAACTCAAGATGGATTCTGTCTACAAATAATACTTATAAGGTAAGGAAGAGAATGGATACAGGTCTTTGAGTTTCTTAGCTTAAAAAATGAAGTCAGACAAAGTTATGGGGAAAATAGTATACTTAGGGAGTGAGGCTTTATATAATAGCACCAAGCTTTTGGAAAGCAACATGGAAAAATTTAGTTAGAGCCTAACACCTTTGCCCTTACATTCCTGCACTTATGAGCTTTGTTATTTGGAGGAATAGGGTTTGGGAGTTAGGGAGACCTGAATATAAATCCTAGCTCTATATTCACTGCCTACGTGACTTAGCCAAGCTACTTACTTTTCTAGGTTTCACTTTCTTTTCTGTGCAAAAGGAGAAAAATAATACACACTTCCTGGGTTGTGAAATTAAGTGATACACTACAAGTAAAGTGCCTGGCACGTAATAGGCACTCAACAAATTGATTTAGGTTTTGTTTCTCTTTTTTCAACAGTAATAATAATTATTTCTTATGTAAGAGAGAATGTTTATTTAACATTGAAAAGTTGCCAATAACCAAAATATTAAAAACAGAATGACTAAGGAAATCATGGTATTTTCACTCAAAGGAGAAATGCAACTATTTAAAAATATAAACATACATCTACTATATATTTAATCACTTATGGTTATTTGTACAGATTTGTATATATTTGCTGGAAGTGGAACTATATTGCACATACACTAAAATCACAACATCGTGTTTGTGTGTGTGATTTTCTATATTGTACTAAGTGGTGTCATTATAGATTTCACTTGCTCATAATAATTGATTATTTGTAAGGTAATAAAATATTTTTAATCTAAAAAATGTCAAAATTAAATTCATTCCTTAATTTAAAAAGAAGAAAATTAGGGATGTGCAGATGGTCCCTAGGTAGTTCTCAATCTCTGGCGAAATATAACGTAAGCCAGTAACACCAAGCCCACACCTGCCACATCAAGACTAAATAACAGCAGATCAGTTCCAGAGCTGACATGATTTCTAGAGATCTACCTGCTGGTATTCCTAAAAGGAAACCATCAACTGCCTTGTTTATTTGATTATTAGATGCCTGTTGCAGATATTTGTTATGCCTGCTATACTCTAGGTACCATGCTAGGCGATAAATCTGTAAGTATCCTGCCCTTGAGGAGCATATAACCTACTAAAGAAGGTAAACTATCCAAATATTTAAACAGAAGGCCCTGGGAAAGTGCCCTAAGAGGTAGGCAAGGCACTTTAGGGATAGCATCCATTGTCTTAATAAACCACAGGTAGGCATGAAGGTGGGGATGTGTTTCACAGGTTAAAAAAAAAAAAAATAAACCTTGCCTGGAAGCCATTTAGCAATGAAGGGGCAGAGCAGGGGAACTTGAACTCTTGTCTTCCAGCGACACACTGTCTGCTCTCCTCACTTCTCACAGCCTCTCCCTACAGACAGTGATCTGGGCGTTCTCTTTGCCAGCATCTTCTCTCTAGGTCTTCCCTGTCCTCCTCAGACCCTGAGAAAGCATGTGATGTTCCAGCTCTCAAGAAGAGGCGATGGCTATGCTGCCTTTTAGGGATGTGGGATGCAGCTGCCACTGCCTGTTAGATCAAGGACGAGCAGCAGGGTGTTCCTGGGTCGGTGGAGACCTGGGCACTCAAGAGGCTTGAATCCCTGACGGTCTTAGAAACGCAGATGGGGCATCTCAGGGGCATCTGGGCACAGCTGATTTAGCTCTAAAGTATTTGTTTCTGCTCTGTCTCAGTAGGAGGTTGGAGCAAAGAAGTCTCCTAGACCCTCATCTTCCTCCTTTTACTCCATCCTGATTCCCTCACTCCCCTTTTCCTCCATCATTTCTTTCGTTTCTCCCTTTCTCAGGAAGATTTCTTCCCCTCTCTTTTTGCCCATTTCTTCTTCTGCTTCTATAAACTCATTTTTTCCTTGTCCTCGAAGCTTCCCAATGGTCTGGGAAACAAGGCCCATTTCTCACAAGTAGATGTTAACAGGAAGCCATGCTAGCTGCAGGCAAAGGTCCTTGAGTTTGGAGCCAGCAGGTAATTAGGCTGTGTTATGGTAACTCAGCACCGACAGCCTGGACACAGGGCATATTCTAAAAACCAAAGACAAATAAACAATTGACGATCAAGTCTCCTTCTCAGAAACTCTGGTCTGGGTGTCAGGGCAAGAAAGGGCAGGCAAAACAGATAAGACCAGACAGACCCTGAGGGCCAGGTAACAAAATAAAAACCCACATCTGTATAGCCCTTTGTAATTGAAACACTTCCACACAAATGAGCAATATGATTTTTACAACACTCCAATAAAGAAAGTAGAATAGGTATAATGTTACTTTATAGACGAGAGGGCAGGATCAGAGAAATTATAGGACTTGCATGAGTCCCACAGTAAGAGGCAAAGGCGGGATTTCCAGCCAGGTGCGCCCTTTCCAAATAACCGTAATTATGGAAAGTGCTTACCTGGTACTTAGGTGGTAAGACAATGACAGGTTGGGGCTTCTTAATTCCCCTTCAAAGGTCTTTTCACTACCTAAAAATGCCTACGTCATCAAATTATGTAATCAAATTTCTTTTTCTCTGGCTTTTGGTAAAAATTATTCTAATCAGTGCTGCCTCCAGGCAAATAACAGATAAAAGTTAAAAGAGGACAGGGCTTCCCTGGTGGTGCAAGGGCTTCCCTGGTGGTGCAGTGGTTGAGAGTCTGCCTGCCAATGCAGGGGACACGGGTTCGTGCCCCGGTCTGGGAAGAACCCACATGCCGCGGAGCGGCTGGGCCCATGAGCCATGGCTGCTGAGCCTGCGTGTCCGGAGCCTGTGCTCTGCAATGGGAGAGGCCACAGCAGTGAGAAGCCCGCGTACCGCAGGAAAAAAAAAAAAAACAATAAAAAGAGGACAAAGACTATGGACCAGTCCAACCCTTGTGCTATTACTTCTAGTCTTCTGAAACCGTAACTATTGCACTTTAAGTGGAGGTTATAGAAGCAGCGTTCTACTTTCTCCTGCAATGGGCTTTCTACTAAAGAGGACCTCTAGTCTTCAGAGGTCTGGCCTAGAAGAAGCCCAAGAATCTAAACTTGACCCCCTGGATCAGTGTTAGTATTAGGAGGCAGGATTATCCCTGCATGAATTCATTCTCAGCCATTTAGAGACAGTCTAAATCAACCTAGCAGATTCCCTATACATCCCAGTTATTGCACTTAATTATAAATGCTCATTACCCATCAGTGCCTTCATGCATTGGTAACCCTGCCAAATTTTTTCAACATGACCTATGGGCAATACCCACCCAAAAAAAGTCTGGGACAAGTGCGTCCCAGAATTCTTCCCTTGTTCCATTCTATTTTTAAGAAAGTAGTGAGCTATAACATGTCATCCATTTACACACTCAACTCATCCAAGTTATTGTGAAAAATAAAATAAAATCTGATCGCTTGGTTGGATAATTATTGACTTCTGGGTTCCAATACTATAGTTTTAACATAAACTAGACCTTGTGCCTACATCAAATAAGAGAGGTGGCAGGGAAGCTACAAACCACGCAAACAAACAACCAGCTGTAAACACAGAGCAAAGGGGCTAGCAAAATCCCCGTGGGGATTCTAGACCGGTGTAATGCCCCACAATATCATTCTCTTCCATCTCACTTAATTTTCTATTAGTGTTCTGGCCTTTTCTGAGAGCAGCTGGGAAAACTTGGGTCCAGAAAGATTGATCAGTCCTGCAAGTTTACAACAGCAAAACAGTGATTCCTGACTTAGGATTCACGATGAGCCTATACAGTCTGCTCCAACTGGTGTTTGAAAATTTAGCTATAATACCAAAGGCATTTCCTAAATCTCATTGACAGAGATCTATATTCTCTCATTTGAAAATGTCAAGATTATGATCCGCACGCCTAGAAACTTCACCTCACTATAAGAAAACAGCCTTATAACCTTGGATTCAGGACCATGTGAAACCACCTTGGGGGCAACAAGCTCTTTGTCTGTCATTTATGGAAAAACCTAGCCTGTGAGGTCCTGGAGAGCAGAGGCTTTGCCTTGATGAAGGTTGGATTCGCACAGTCTAGCTCAGTACTTGATAAATAAAAGGATTCAATAGATACCTTTTGAATCAGTGAATGGACCTGCACGTTTAATTTTGGGAGATGAGAGAGAGGAGAATCAGCCAACTGACTGCTTACAGCCCTGGCGTTCAGGGGCTCTGAGGTGGCCGGGCATATTTTGAAAAGGTCATTTTACCAGCCTATAACTGCAGGCTAAAGTAGACGGGAATGGCGATCATTGGTGGTGTGGAAAAACAAGTTCTTACTGCCCCCTGGTGGTCAGGATGATTTCAGATTCCCAAGTCCTCTAGCACTCCTAACACTGAATTTAAGCATCCTGGTAGCCAGGAGTCTGCAGGTTTCATTTACCCAACCCCTTCTCCAAACAGTAGAGTACTTGGCTTAAAGGCCAGAAAGATGCCACCCCAATCCCAAAGTCCTCGAAGGAGGCTTTTCGTCTCTATACTGAGAGAAGATGAATATGTCAAGGAGCTGAAATTGAACATTTTAAAGTGAATTGCCTTTCAATGAATGGTCTGTGGTTTCAAGAGCTCCTAGAAAAAAAGGAAAATATTCAAGGAAAATAATAATTTCCTGTCTGGAACATTCAGATGTCTATCTATTTAAGATTATCAGGTCAGGTCACCCTTCTGAGCAAAAAAGACATTCTGGAGCCCTTTCAGACTTTGAATTGTTAGCATTCCATGATTGCATTCCCACCTCATCGAAGGAGAAACTGAGGGTCCAAACCAATTTTTGGAAAAATGATAGCTATCCTCTCAAACCTACAGAAGGTTTTCAGTTTTATTTTGTTTTATTTTAAATGTATGGTAAGTGAAAAAAACAAAAAAAAACAAAAAAACCAAACTGCTACAGAGGTTTCTAAGGCAGCATCACATGTGCAGGGATTTTTGTGTTTTATCCCACTTGTTGCCTCTCCAGGACCTAGAGCAGTGTCTGACTCATCAATACATTTTTGGTGAATGAATGAATGAATGAGGCCTAAAGAGAAAGAGCTGTTTTTTAATGGAAATTATTGCTTATTGGAGAGGATGTCATCTCCTTCCTTGAGAATCTTTAAAAACAGGTTGAATTCTCATTTACCTTAAAAAGTATAGAATCTGACACTGGAAAGAACCTTAGAAATCATCAGTTTAATTTCCTCATTTGGTTTCATTCATTCACTTCACAGATGAGGAAAATGAAGGTCAGAGAGGTTAAACAACTCACCATAGGTCACACAGCAATTTCATGGCAGACCCTACAGTGACTCCAAGTCTTCATTCCTGACACTTTCTAAAAGAGCAATGATGTTCAAAGTTTTTGGCTGTGACTTACAGTAAGAAATACATTGTGACCCAGTACACACCCACACAATTACAGACACACAACACTAAAAAGTTTCCTGAAACAAGACTCACCTTCTCCATGTAATAACGTACCCTGGTCTACTGTCTACTCTATTTCATTTTTTAAATAATATTCTGATCACAACTCACTAAATTAATTTCACAACTTAAAATTTTGAAACATTATAACCTCTCAGGCTGAAGTCCTCCAGAATCTTCTTCCAAGGAGAAAAGAACTAGAGTGAGCAGCTTCTTGGGACTCGTTGGCCCAAAGATCCCAGTTTTATGACTCAGTAGAGGCAGCAGTATCTCCCACCGTCAAGTTTCATTTCACTTCCAAGAACGCAGTCCAAGCAACCCTGCTCTCCAGCCGGGGTGAGTAACCACACTACGTGTTTCAGGACACAGACCAGGGCCATTGGTAGCAGCCTTGTCCTTGTCCTTGACTGGCCCTCTAACCCACACGTTAGCAGGGATTTGCGTCCTTACATAAAAGAGCATGTCCTCATCTCTGATGCCGTCACTCTCCCCTAGCCTAGGAGCCTGGGGGGAGGGGCGGAGAGGGGAGCGGGAATAAGAGGAGCCCGGAAGGGGAAGCGCAGGACAAGTAGGTGGGTCTGAGGTCATCAGCTTCGTAAGTAGGTGTGAACAGACGGAGTGCTGAACGGTCGCCAGGAGCCAGGGAGCCTCCCCCCACCCCCGCACAGGGTTACACAGAGCCTCCTTCTCCTAAGCCCATTTGATCATTTCCCCCCATCTCTTCCCCTGACGTCCTCTACCAAATATTCTCCCTCTCTCTCTCTCACACACACACTAAGATGCTAAGATCGTTCACATGGAGGGAGATGGCTTCTCAGCTATTTCCCTTCTAACTGACAGGTTGGAACTTTCTCCTCTGACTTCCCACTTTCCCGCTGAGAGTCAGCAAGACGGGATTTGGCAGGGGGCTGCTTTGCGGCAGCCAGGGCAGAAAGCCTCCCCATAGCAACCTGGGCACATTCCCATGACTCCCTGACACAGGTGGAATTTCCAGGGCTGGCAACTCACCCCCTCTCAGAAGCAGCGCACAAGCTGCAGGCTACCCCACTCCCTTCCCAGTGAGTCTCAACCTGGCTGCGGGGCCTGCCCAGTAGTGAAGGCAATGAGCCAGGAAGGGAGCTGGACAATGCTTCAAATATTTATTGGCCCTTTCAGATATCCTCAGACAGCTTTGGAGTCTAGGGCTCCAGGTCTTGGGTTCTGTTCGTCAAAGGGGAAGATTAGAATGAACTGGGAGGCAGGAGAGCACTACCCAGCTCTGCCATCAGTGTGCTGTGTGATGTTAAGTCAGTTACTTAACCTCTCTGGCTCTCAGTTACCTCATTTTTAACATGAGAGATTCAGTTTTTTAAAAAACGACTTCTCAACATTTCTTTATTATATTGCTATGCTTAAATAAAATTATATCATCACTCTCATAGTATACAAATCCCAGATTCACAATGAAGACATGCATCTTGACCAAAATAAGTACAACATAATTAAAAGTCTGTTTCTGGAATTGGGCATTTTCCCCCATAATGAGATTTTTTTAATTTAACCATTTTTTTAAAAATTGAAGTCTAGTTAATTTACATTAGTTTCAGGTTACAGAAAAGTGATTCAATTATATATATTTATATATACACACACATATATATACGTATATTCTTTTTTTGTTGTTTTAACATTTACTCTTTATTGTGTTGTATGAAGTACCACGTAACGCAAGTATGTACTGTACTAAAATAGCCATATTTCCAAATAACATTATGTGGTGTAGACCACAGTCTCTACAGAAGCATTGTGAGTAACCTGTGCCTTTACACTTTACAATCAATCCATTGTTGGCTGCTGTGAAAAGTATGACAATAGATGAAGAAAAAAAAAATAAAGCTAAGTATGAATACATTTTTCCAAACATACACATACACAGCTTACAATGGAACCCCAATGGAAAGTCAAATGACCATATTTGATGTAGTACCTATAAAATGTAGACTTTGCAATAAAAAGCCAAAGGCACATAAAAATATATTTTAACTTTAAAAATAACTTAGTTACAGTAATACTTTGCTTGTGTCTTACCAACATGTAGCTGACAGTCAAAATTTTGCAATATAAAAAAAATTTTTTTGCAATATAGGGATATCTAAGAGCTACAAGCAAATCCCCGAAACCCATAAAGTTGTTCAAATGTGAAAACAGAGAAAAGTTTTAACACGGAAGAATTTGCTACGGTGAGCCCAAACAATATAATATAGAAAACAGTCTAGAAAAAAGGCATGGGTGTTAAATAAATGTTGACTTCCTCGTGCTCAGAAAACGCCAGAGTACTGTAAAGGTCCTTAATGTGACTGGCACAGCCCTGCATAAGTAGCGCCAGTCCTGGCCAAGCCAGATTTCTTACATGTCTGAATGTCTGAAAACAAAAATGTGAGCTGTACATCAGCAATGCTCTCCGAAAATGGGTTCTGACTCACTTCCTCTCTTTGCCAGGATAGGTTTTTTTGTTTCTTTCACTGTTTTTGCAAACAGGGTATACCAGGTAAAAAAATATTCTGTAGGAACGTCATTTTAGAAAACCCATCACATGACAGCAAGTATAGCCAGCGAAGCTCTTCTCTTTGACTGTGGTTAGTTTTGTTTTGTTCTGTTTTTTGATACCTTTTATCCCAAAGGAAAAGAGCCGGCCGTGTCCTGTTACTTACTTTTATCCATGACATTCAGCACCTCATCCAGAAATGAGGGCCCAAGATCGAGCTGCAGGGAGAGGAGGGAACCCGTGAGATCAGAGAGGGACTCCTCTGATTTAGTCTTTTCCTTGACGAGCTCGCACAGGGCGGAATGGTCAAACATGTCCTCCGCCACCCAGTCGGGTAGTGTTCGGAGAGGCTGCCCCTGCCCTGGCTGGACTGCGATGCGGACCCACTGGACCCCCACGAGATGTCCCCCTGGTGGACCGTCCTGTTCTCCAACAGACTGCTTTTCTCCGGAGCCTTCTCCTCCATGACCGGCTCACAGCTAAGCCGGGGCAGCCTTCCCGGCCCTAAGGACTCCTGTTTGGAACTGAATGTCACCGGTGACAACAAGGGCAACATGAATGCTTGGGGCCCTCCGATGGTTGGGAGGGAGATGGCGTTTTTGAGCACCGGGGAGGGCATTTCTGTGAACATGGAGTCAGAGGTACTGTTGGCCCGGAAGAACACGTTATGCCCAGGGAACTGGCCCGTGCGTGCTTTCTCCTGGTTTCCAGGTAGAAGCTCATTTCCTTGAAGAAAGGAAATGTCTCCAGAGATGTCATGCTGGCCCTCTTTGCCGATGTGAATGGTGTGGCAGAGGTCTCCAAGGGGAGGGAGGGCTGATCATATCCGGAGACAAGATGTCCCTCAGTTTAAATTTCTTTCCTTTCTTGTTATTGGCAGCTTTCAGGTAAATTGGGGTCTTGGTTGGCATTTTGGAGTTTGAGGATGTCGATTTTGCAAAAGGGAAAAAGGGCCACTTTCTTCACAGATGTTATAGGTTTCCCAATATCCTTTTTGATAGGAGCGGTCACATCATTTTTCTCAAGTAGCTTCAGAAGTGGCTCTGAAACGAGATGGAGGTCTAAGAGGCTTTCCTGGACTTACAGCCAAGCAGGGGTTTCTGGAGAGCCGGTTACATCCGCCAGTCCCTTCCACAGCACGGAGAAACCAGCGGCGCCAAGGATCTGAGCCGCTGACCCCGGGGCCGGGCGCCCGGCACCGACAGTCCCTGAAGGCGCACGCAGTCCCTGCCCGCCACTCACAGATCCAGCCGGGTCAGCCGGCACGGCACCTACTCACAGCATTATGCGCTCCTTGACGGCATGAAGGCGCCCAAGGCTGGGGTCTCCAGACTCCTATACGTATATTCTTTTTCAGATTTTTTTCCATTATAGGTTGTTACAAGATATTGAGTATAGTTCCCTGTGCTATACAGTAGGTCCTTGCTGTTTATCTATTTTATATATAATAGTGTGTATATATTAATCCCAAACTCCTAATTTGGAGAGATTCAAATTTTTTTTGAATTTTATTTTATATATATTTTTATACAGCAGGTTCTTATTAGTTATCTATTTTATACATATTAGTGTATATATGTCAATCCCAATCTCCCAGTTCATCCCACCACCACCACCCCCCGCCGCTTTCCCCCCTTGGTGTCCATACATTTGTTCTCCACGTCTGTGTCTCTATTTCTGCCCTGCAAACC
Source organism: Hyperoodon ampullatus (assembly GCF_949752795.1). NCBI lineage: Eukaryota > Metazoa > Chordata > Mammalia > Artiodactyla > Ziphiidae > Hyperoodon > Hyperoodon ampullatus. Next base: position 91,310,432 of record NC_136920.1, read on the forward strand.
GGTTCATCTGTACCATTTTTCTAGATTCCACATATATGTGTTAATATACAGTATTTGTTTTTAGAGAGATTCAATTTTTAAAACAACAAAAATTAATTGGTCACCTTCAATGGTCCCTTCAGTAGTTCAGGGAATTAATTCATTATCTTGAAAACTAGCAAATAAATGAAACAGTCAACATTTGTTGGGTTTTTTTTCCCCTATATCAACTACAACACTAGATAATCAAATCGTTGCCAAGGGGAAGCACCTCCTTTTTAAAGTATTCCAACAAATACATAGAAAATAAATGACGGGACATCGCCATTTTGCAACATCTGATGAACTGATGAATCTAGACAACAAGCATCATTGATTACTAAGGTCAATAAAAGAGAGACAGATGTTATGTGCTTCCCACCCATGAACTTGCCGAAAAGATCTACTCAGATCAAACCTAATCAGGTCAAACTTCTGGGTCCAGCAAGAAATTTGCAGGCAAAAAAGTGGACAGAGAACTGTTGAACTGCATTGTGAATGTGCAGGCAGCACAATCCAGACTGCGAGAAACTCCACAGGCCATGTGTCCCGAGTTCCTCTCAAAATAAAATGTAAGGAAAAGAAACCGATGAAAAGTGAACCTGGCGAGGAACAGGGACTCAGAAGACATGTTGACTTTTTAAAATGGAAAAGACTACACTAGCATGTCGAGAGAGTTGTGGTCAAATGATAAAACTAAAAGGAAACACCAGAAAATTATGACAACAGGAGTCAGCAGGGCGATTACTTTCAGGGCAGGGAGAGTCTACGGTTGGATCAGGAGACAGAACTGAAGTGGCTGATGGAGTTCTATTGCTTGGTTGTCCTCCCCTGCATTTGTATTTTAATTCATAATAAGGCGATTTTTTTAAATGAGAGAGTAGAAAAATCACCTTTACTTTCTGCCAGAGCTAGAAGGCTGGGTTCTGGAATTCTAAATCTGGAAAGTGACAGGTGTCGCGATGACGAGGTTGGTTGTGGGACCGCTAAGCGGCAGGAGGTGGGGGGCAGGAAGGCCAAGGATGTTCTGGCTGCAGAGCTGCGGAGACTTCGCCTTGACTCCTGACTGCCACTTTCTGGCTGGGACACCAGAAAACTCAGCTAACCTCTCTCATCTCATTTTCCTCATCTACTAAGTAGAGATAATAGTTCTTGCCTTGTCATTGTGACAATCAAATAAGAGAACTCATCAGAGTTCATAGCGCAGAATCTGGCACACAGTAAGTACTCAATATAATCATCCTATTATTATTATTATTACTAGTACTACTACTACTATTGTTATTATCTATCTGATGATTAGGATGCCCCTAATGTGGACAGAAGGAAACCAGAAGGTGGATTTCTCCTTCAAAAAGGGAATACGAGGACATGGCCCCTTTGGGACACTAGTGACCGGGGCGGTTGTAGAAGGTGCAGCTTCGCAAGCCTTCTGCTGGCTCTCCCGTGTGACGTGTCCCCAGTGGACATGCTCCCTACTTGATCCACTCATCCTCATCCCCATTAAGCACTCAACCAGGCTTCCACTCGAAGCCACTCTCATCAGAAGCCACTCCCATCAGAAGCCACGCTCATCAGTCTGATGGCTTCTTGTTCTTGGTTCTTCTGCTCTCCGGGGGGTGCGGAAACCTCAGGGGACCACTCACCGCATCCATGAGTCACTGGAGCCACTTTGTGTGAGGAAGCCTCCGGGACAAGCAAACACCGTGAGAGGCAGAAGAGCCTGGTGGCTAAGGGCATGAGCTCTGCACAGGGCTGATGACCCACACCCACCCCCGGGTTACCTTAAGGATGAAGTTCTGAGTGGACACACACAGCCTTTGGAATCTGGGGAGCACCAGACCCTTGTCAGGAATTGCTGTGATGCCTCTGGCATCAGAACGGCCAGATGTCTTCTGCTCTCCTTACTTTAACTTCTTGGGCAGGGAAAGTAATAGACTCCTGTGCCATTTGGGGCTAAGCTTAGTCAGTCTTCCTTCAAGTTATTATTCAGACAATTTCCTCTTACCTGTGAGACCATGGGCAAGTTATTTAACCTCACTGTGCCCTCATTTCTTCATCTATAAAATCTACATAGAGAATCTGCTTCATACGGTTGTCATGGAGATTAACTGAATTAAAAAAGACAAATTGCTTTAAACAATGCCTGGCACGTTGTCTGTTAAAAAAAGGCTCCGTTTCAGTTTTCTGGATTCAAGTACTAGCTCTTTCACTTATTAGTTCAATGACACTGGAGAAGTTGCCTTGCTTCTCTACGTCTCTGCTTGTTCATCTATCAAATGGGGATACTAATAGTGCCATGCTTGCTGGATTGGCGTGAATATGAAATAGTTAATGCAAAAAAGATCCTGGCTTACACACAAAATATTTAATAAACATTAGATATTATTATCCCTATAATACCAGATAATAAGCAAAGTTTTGTTTTTTCCTCGCTATCCAAAGAGAGCAAAATGCACAAAATACTCCAACAAGATACTGGGTAGAGATCCTCCAAAGCAAAGTCCTCATCTCCAGGCACCGAGATATTCTCGCAGACCACGAAGTGGCACCACTGGGACCAAGGACAGGCAGGTCTCTCAGGATCCATCACATCTCGGGGGACAGCAGAGCAGTGAGACACATGGTGTGGCACCTCTAAGCCACAGGAAAAGGGGATGGATAAAGGGGAACCAGCAAGCAGATTTTTCCATGGAAGGATGGTGAGTAAAGGGAGGAGGAAGGCGTGGCAAAGAGGAGAGAGGCTTCCTTTCCACCATATGAGGTGCATTCATCAACCCAGCCTCATTTTTCCAAAGAACGACCGAACCATTATTACTGAGAAACAGCAGCTAGAACCTACTGGGGTAACAGGATTCTCGGAGTCTTGATCTCTAGTTGCCTTTTTGTTCTGATACTTCATCTGATTCTCTCAACAGTTCAGCAGGACAGAAAAAAATGTGAACGGGAAACCCTATTTCACAGATGGACTGCAGACAGAAGAGAGAGAGAAACTTATCCAAGGTCATGAACAACTTGGGTCTCTTCACCCGTTACCCAGCGCTCTCTGGCTGAGCACAGGTGTTCTCATCCTGGGCTACTCTTTGGAACCACCTGAGAAGCTCTGAAAAGTACTGGTGCCCAGGTCTCCCTGACGGAGATTCTGATGAATTTGGTTTGATGTATTTGGTCTGGACATTGGGATTTCTAGACACTCCTCATTCAGTTCTAATGCACAGCCAAGGTTGAAAATTACTACTTGAACATATTTGATTTCGTGGATAATAAGTTAAACCCACACTTCACCCAGGGCAGCTCTGATATCTCCTTTGTCCTTTTGGGTAAGGCAGGCAGATAGGGAAAAGAAACAATGTAAAAATTAATTCCTTCCTTGAAAAATGAAACCAGGTATCTTTTGGTTATCTACCAAGAGGGGTGGTGTATCTGAAAACTTCAAAGGAGGGAAGGGTCCACTGTTTCCCTCTATACATTTCCAAAATTTTACTACTTAATTTCATTTGTGTTTCAGCTGAAAAAGAAAACCACTTTTAATAGAATAGCCCTTCCTTAGTACGAAAATCAAGATTATCTTTCCACAAACTTTCTTTTCCAGAACCTGTTTGATTTCAATAAACTAAAACTTATTAAGGATCTACAATGTTCAATGGCTCATGCAACAGTTATTGAGATTTTGCTAAATGAGTGTGACATAGTTCTACACTCAAGGGATTATAAACTTGTAGGGAGGACAGGAAAGGTACACAGATAACTACCAGCAGAAAGTTATGCCAAGTGCATGGAAGTAATTAGGACAGTGCTTATCACACATAAGGTGCTCAGTCTTTATATGGGAAAAGAAGAACAGGAGGGGTGGTGGGAGGAACTGGGAGATTGGAATTGACATATATACACTAATATGTATAAAATAGATAACTAATAAGAACTGCGGTATAAAGAATAAATTAAATAAAATTTAAAAAAAACACAAACAGGGCTTCCCTGGTGGCGCAGTGGTTGAGAGTCCGCCTGCCGATGCAGGGGACACAGGTTCGTGCCCCGGTCTGGGAAGATCGCACATGCCGCGGAGCGGCTGGGCCCGTGAGCCATGGCTGCTGAGCCTGCGAGTCTGGAGCCTGTGCTCCGCAACAGGAGAGGCCACAACAGTGAGAGGCCCGCGTACCACAAAAAAACAAAACAAAACAAAACAAAAAAACCACTCAAACAACAACAAAAAACAGAGGGCAAAGGAGTTGAATAGGGATGATATTATCAGAGTTGTATTTTACCAAGACTCATCAGGCACTTCTATGGGATTTATGCTCAGTAGGGAAAGAAATAAGATAGGGATGGGACAATCATTCAGAGGCAATAGCTTTATTCTACGCAAAAGTTAAAAGAGCCTCAACTGAGGTGGTGGCCAAATGTGGAAGGCAGCCTCTGAGCTAGCCCCAGTGAGCCCCATCCTTCTGTCTGAATAGGGCTGACCTGTGTAACTAACAGGATATCACAGAAATGACGGAGTATGACTTCAGAGGCCAGCTCATAAAAGACACTGTAGCTTCCTTCTTGTTCTCTCCTTCTTGGATCACTTGGTCTGGGAGAAGCCAGCTGCCATGTTGTAAAGACCCTCCAACAGCCCCATGAAAGGTTCATGTGATAAGGAACTGAGATCTGTCACCTCCAGCACAAATTCACAAATCTGCCAGCCCTCTGTGTGAGCCAGCTTGGAACTGAACCCTCCGGCCCCAGCCAACACTTCAGATGACTATGGACCCAGGTGCCATCTAAGTACAAACTCACGAGAGCTCCTCAGCCAAACCACCCTGCCAAGCTTCTCCTGATTTCCCGACCCACAGAAACTGTGAGATAAAAAATCTTTATTACCATTCTAACCTGCTAGGTTTTGGGTAATTTGTTATGCAGCAACAAACACTAGATCGTAAAAATAAAAAGGAAAGGGTAAACTTGAATTGCATATGGAAACCTAGAGTAACTGGCATGTGAGTCCTCCTCCTGGTTCCTCCTTCAATTAACTGTGTGATGTTGGTGAAATTACTTAACATAGAAGAGTCTTGGTTTCCTCATCTGCAAAATAAGCAGGCCTGACCAATTACCTTCAGTGTCCCTTCTAGCATCCCAATCAAATGATCCCATTATTCTAAAAGCACACTTATTAGTCGTTGAGCAGGGATTACAAATTATCCCATTATCTGGAGGGCTCTCCACGTCTCTGACCTCATCCTGTTCAACCATCTTATCAACGACTGAATTGAAAATACAAAAGGCATTCTTGTCAAAATCAAAGATGATGGGAAACTCTGAGGGAAAGAGATCACTCTGCTGAAGCAATGTGCTTAAAAATCTTGAAATTCAGGAACAATGAACCAAGCATAACAAGACAAAAAAATGTAACAGACTCACAGACAGCCTGTGAAGGTCTGAAAATTCATCCCTAGGAGCATAAGAGTGTGGTAAGAGTGACATTCATTCTCAGTCAATCATGTGAACTGGTTGCCAAGGAATGAATATGCCTTTCTTTTGCTGAATTTATTCAATAATCATCCAGGCACGGTACTAGGCATTAGGGCTATAGCAATGACGAAGACACAAATTTAGACTACATTTATAGAATTACAGAACCTAAAAATAAGGAAGAAGAGAACCCTATGCTCCTCCTTGCTTGGTCAGATCATATTTGATCTATAGAAAAATTAGAGTTTGGTCTGAGAAGAGTTAACCAGAATGGATATGGAATTCAAAGTAATCAGAATCAAACAACCTTTATTCAGTGGCTGCTCTTTGTGTCTCGTCCAGGGACAGTCTGTCCAGAGAGAAGAAAGAGTGGCTTAGGATAGAATCTTGCCGAACGCCAATACATAAAGGACACGCAGAAGAGGAGAATCTGCAAGGGGCTGAGCAGGAACAGCAAGAGACGTAGGAGAAAAATATGGAAGCTAAAACAAAAATGTGTTTCCAAGGTCACAGGCATGTGATCTGGTGCTTGGCTCTTCATCCAGTCTCCTCTTCTACCCTTCTAACTCATTCATTCTAGCCCAACCACATGGGTCTCCCACTTGGTCCTCAAATACCCCACACTCTTTCCTAACTCTGGGTCACTCATTGTCTTCGCCATTCCCACTGTTTGGCATGTTCTTCCCCCAGATCCAAGAATGGTCCAGTCTCTCACTTCATTCAGATCTCAGCTCAGATGCCACCTCCTCAGAGGGCTGACCCTGATTCTATCTTACCCTGTCTCACCCTGATTCATTTCTCTCCTCAGCATTTATCACTCACCTCCTAACATTTTATAAATTTGCTTGCTCCTTTATTTATTATCTCCTCATCTCCCCCGGCCCCATACACGTTGATTCCACCTGCCTCTTTCCCTGGTGGACCCACACTGCACAGTACATACATTGTCTGGTACACTGTAGGCATTTTGTGAATATTTGATAAGAGAATTAAGTAAAATCAAGATGCCAAGGAGGACTCCGGTAATCTTGACAAGAACAATTTCAGTGCAGGAATAAAAGGTCAGATATATAAGGGACAATAGATTAAACAAGGCCTGAGAAAGTAGGAGGAGATGAGATATGAAATACCGATGGTGGAATCAGCCTGAGATGGGAGGTGGGAACCTTAAGAGGGGAGGAAAAAAAGGATGAGTACAGTTCCTTGGTATGGGGTTAAGAAGGTGAAGGATTCCTCACTTCATGACTGTTGTCTTGTTTTTAAAGTAGTATTAAGGATTCATCCACTGAGATAAAGTGGGGCAAGTGGTGGAACCATGGGTTTGAGGAAAGTGCAGTAAAGGAAATTTGAAATATTCACTGTGAGAGAAGCCAGGTGGCAAGGTGGGTTCAATAAAAGGGCAATGAGCATGGGAAGACAGTGGCCGAGTAAAGGCTCATAGAATTAAGTGGGGAAGGAGGTGAAGCCAGGAGGGAGCTTATAGATGGGGGCATACAAAGTGGTCAAGAGACTGGCCTCTATGGGGTCAAAGAACAATGGCCACCCTGTCACTAACAACCAGCTGAAGGGACAGGGAGTATCTATCCTGTCAAGAAATGAGTCATGGGGTGGGGGAGAGGAGAAAGCACCTGTCTTGAAAAAAGTGGAAAAATCACCATGGAAAAACTGTATTTGACATGAATTCTGCATGGGACTAAAGCCGACAGATAGAAATGATAAATAGATTTGACCCAATGTGAAAACAAAATGCTGAGAATCAGAGCAGTCAGTAAAAAGTCATAAAAAGATAAAAGTTGTCTTTCGGGTGGGGGGATACTCATTTCTAGAGGTGTTCAAGGACAGGTTAGGATGGTATGGGGAGGGAGGACCCAAGGAGAGCAGATGATGCCATGGAGAGGCTGGCGATCCTCGGGGCTGCCTCAGAGGCAGGCAGGCGGGGAGGAAGCGGGTCCAGCAGGTACAAGCAGGTGAGGGCAGGGGCTCACCACTTCAGCCAGAGCAAATCAACTGTGCTCCACTTCAGCCAGAGCAAATCAACATTTACTCGAATATAATTGGATATCACCTAATATTTTGTTTAAATAAACTGTTTTGTGTAAATAAGTATTAAAAAGCATTGGACTAGAGGCCTCACTTAGTTTAATGAATTGATTTGAGCATAGCTATTATTTAAATAAACTTCTAAATTTTAGAATAGTTTTACATTTACAGAAAAATTGTGAAGATAATACAGAGAGTTCTTATAAACTCCATACCCACTTCCTCCCATTTTGTTTTTCTCTGGCCTCGCCACAAGGCTTGTCGGATCTTAGTTCCCCAACCAGGAATGGAACCCAGGCCCTCAGCAGTGAAAGTATCGAGTCCTAACCACTGGACCGCCAGGGAATTCCCCCACTTCCCCCCCGCCCCCCCTCCCCATTATTAACCGCTTACATCCATAGGGTATACTTGTCACAATTACCAATATTGATACATTATTATTATTAATTAAAACCCATACTTCATTCAGGTTTCCTTAGTTTTTATCTCATGTCCTTTTTCCATTCCAGGATTCCATCTAGGACACCACATTACATTTATTCATCATGTTTCCTTAGGCTCCTCTTGACTGAGAGTTTCTTAGATGTTCCTTATTTTTGATTACCTTGACAGTTTTGAGGAGTTCTGGTCAGGTGCCTTGTAGCATGTCTCTCAATTGGGATCTTTCACTGATATTCTTCTCATGATTAGACTGGTGTTATGGGTTTCGGGGAGGAAGACCACAGAGGTAAAGCACCATTCTCCACACATCATATCAAGAAGACACACTATCAACATGACTTTTTTTTTTTTTTTTTTTTGCGGTACGTGGGCCTCTCACCGTCGTGGCCTCTCCCGTTGTGGAGCACAGGCTCCCGACGCGCAGGCTCAGCGGCCGTGGCCCACAGGCCCAGCCGCTCCGCGGCATGTGGGACCTTCCCAGACCGGGGCACGAACCTGTGTCCCCTACATCGGCAGGCGGACTCTCAACCACTGCACCACCGGGGAAGCCCCTCAACATGACTTTTTACTGTTGATATTACCCTTGATCATCTGATTGAGGTACTGTTTGTCAGCTTTCTCCACTGTGAAGTTACTGCTTTTCCCCCTTTCCACGCAAACCATAGTTTTTTGTTGTTGTTGTTTTGTTTTTATCATGTATAATCTGCATTTGTGAGTCTGGATATTTCAAAGAAAAAAAGTTGCAGATTGTGATGGTTAATTTTTTTTTTTTTTTCTTTGCCATACCTCACAGCATGCAGGATCTTAGTTCCCTGACCAGGGATCGAAATCGTGCCCCCTGCAGTGGAGCGTGGAGTCAACCACTGGACCGCCAGGGAAGTCCTGTGATAGTTAATTTTTATATGTCAACTTGACTGGACTAACAGATGCCCAAATAGCTGGTTAAAACATTATTTCTGGGTGTGTCTGGGAGGGTGCTTCTGAAGGAGATCAGCATTTGAATGAGTACACTGAGTAAATAAAGACCACCTTCTCCCATGTGAGTGATCATCACCCAGTCAGTTGACTGGCTGAATAGAACAAAAAGCAGAAGAAGGGTGAATTTGCTCTCTCCCTGAGCTGGGACACCCACCTTTCACTGCCCTTGGACATTGGCACTCCTGATTCTTAGGCCTGTTGACTTCAACCAGGAGTTACATCATGGGCTCCCCTGGTTCTCATGCCTTCAGATGAGGACTGAATTACACGACCAGCTTTCCTGGTTCTCCAGCTTGTAGATGGAAGAACACCTGTAAACCAGGCCTGAGTCTTTTCTTCCTCTGTCAACTGATCATAGGTAACTCCTCACGAGGCCACACGTGAAGGGTGGGGGAGAGAAGGCAGTCTAGCAGGAGTGGGGACCATGGCCCTTTGGGCCACTTCTTCGTGTAACTTACTTGCGCCTTAGGGCCTGCTCTGGCCCAATCACTTCCACTTCCATTTGATGATGGAGAATGGCCACGCATGCCCACCTTTACGGCTTGATGCGTCAGATAATACGCATTTTGTGAAGACCCGCCCGGTCTCATGATAAGTTGGTGGCCCATGGTCAAGTATTCAGCCTCTGCTAAGGACCAGTAGAAAGTGAAGAACAGTTTCTTAAAAGGAGAGCGGTTATCGGTAGAGGATGGCAGGGTCTTGCTACAAAATCTCAAGGACGTGTGTTGCAGTTCACCTATAGAAACCTGCCAGAGGCTCCCAACAGCACCCTTATCTGCCTCTGACACTTCAGGCACCACTGGATCTGCTGGATCATAAGGCCCAAGTGGCAGAGCAGCCTGCACAGCAGCCTGGACCTGTTGTAGAACCTTCTCTTGTTCTGGGCCCCACTCAAAACTAGCAGCTTTTCAGGTCACTCAGTCAATGGGCCGGAGCAATACACCCAGCTGAGGAATATGTTGCCTCTAAAATCCAAAGAGGCCACTAGGCCTTGTGCCTCTTTCTCGTTGGAGGAGGAACCTGATGCAGCGACTCATCCTTCATCTTAGAAGGGACATCTCAACATGCCCCATTCCTGCTGCCAATTCATCTTAATCCATTCAGGCTGCTAAAACAAAAATACCATAGATGGGGTGGCTTATGAACAACAGAAATTTATTTCTCATGGTTCTGGGGGCTGGGAAGTCCAAGGTCAAGGTGCCTAAAGGTTCACTGTCTAGTGAGAGCGTCCTTCCTAGGTCATAGATGGCTGCCTTCTCCCTGTGTCCTCACAAGGTAGAAGGGACATGGGAGCTCTCTGGGGTCTTTTTTATAAGGACACTAATCTCATTCATGAGGGCTTTGCCTTCATGACCTAATCTCCTCCCAAAGGTCCCACCTCCAAACACCTTACACTGGGGATTAGGTTTCAGCATATGAATGGGGGTGAGGGAGAAATGCATGTATTCCATCTACAGCACGAGGCCACATAGGGTACTTTGGGGGTCTGAGCAGACTCATGCTTGTTTGTATGCATACTGAGAGCCAGAAAAAACTCTGAGACCTCTGGGGATTCTAGAGCCTGAATCTAAGAAGTCAAGGACTCTGTCATCCTGTGCTTTGTGGAACCCTAAGTGGAGAGCGGAAGCTGGCGTGGGCGCTCTGTCCTTCGAAGCCTTCAAAACCCACTCACCTTGGTACAAGACCTCACACCCCCCGAAATGACCATCTTTAATTTGCCATGCAAAGAAGGCTAATTCAGTGTCTTCGGGGACTTTTTGGTTCCTCCTTTCCCTCCAAATCGTCTGTCTGTGATGATAAACAGTGGGTCTCATGTGCGTGTGCGTAGGCCTGTGTGTCAGCAAACATGCTGCCTTTCTGAAGGGCGGGGCAGGCCGCTGTGAGCTGTGACTCCACCCACCAGAGGACTGTGACAAATTAGTCCTTTTCTGAAAAATCTTCCCAGGGATACTTTGCATCCAGCCATTACTCATGAAACCAGACGATGCCTCCTAAAATGCCAGCATCTTGGTACTCAACAGATTCGCAACTGGGGTGACCTGTAATTCTTCTGAGGGGCACAGAAACTGCCTCTGGCAGCCTGGGACTCTCTCATCCCACCTGCCTCCTAAAAGGAACCCAAACACAAACCACTGCCAAAAGGCCCTCTGAGCAAACAAATGCCTACAACCTTGGTCAGCAGGCACTCAGCAAATGCATGATGGACTCATTTCAATGCACGTAAAATGGACTAGGCATCCCTTTCTGCTCCCTTCCCACACATCTAAGACGGAGGCTGATGTTACCACCTCCACTTACAGATGAGCCAGAGGGCTTAAAAGATCTGCTAAACATCTTGCACCTGATGCAAGGGGTTCGTCTGGTGAACATTTTCTGGCTAGCTGCTGCTACTTCCCATCCATCCAGGCCAGGAGACACTGGGCAGTTTTCTGTGTTTTAAGACAGAAGTACATTGTGAGTCACATTCAAAGTGAAATTCTAAGAATCTGGGGTTGGAGGAAGTTGAGTGCCTTGAAAGCACAAAGAAAGGGATTCCCTTTGGGATAGAAGCCCCTGGATTCCACTCAGGAGTCTCCTGTATAGAATGCTAGAAGTGACCCCTACAAACAAGTCTAAAACTCTTTAGAAATAACAGAGAAAAAAATATGACAGAGGGAAGGCAGATAGGGATGGGGAAAATATGTATATAAAACCTAATTTCATCCTCATAGCAACCCTATAAAGTTGGTATTAGGATCTCACTTAACAGATGGGAACACTTAGAAGCAGAGGTTTAATAACCTGTCCAAGGTCAACAGCTAGGTCAGAAACTAGAACTACAAAACTAGGTCAAAAACTAGAATTCCAACTCAGGTCTGTCAAACTTCAAAGCCTATATAATTTTCTGATATTTCAGGATGTTTTCCTGACAGAGGTGGACCAAGAAACCGAGACAGTATTTTCCCAGACCTACTTTGGCCCCGTTACAAAGCATAATGGTGAACCCCAGGAAGGAACAAAAAGAGGCAGATGCAGGAAGAAATGTAATTGCACAAGGACACAGACATACAGTGATACAGTCAAGGACCAAGGATCTCCACCAACCAATGGGACTCATCCCACAACCCCAGTAAAGAGTCTTTTGGTTAAAGATGTATTCAGTTCAACAAACAATACCTCCAGGTGCAAGGCCTAAAATTAAATGTGAATATATAAGGATGAATAGCCCTGCCCTCGAGAAGCTTGCCACACTAGGGAATATTGCCCAAAAAACTCCTGGGAAGGAATACTGAGATAGGCCACTAGAAAAGCAAGAAAGTACACTAGCCCAGAAACCAAAACTAAGGAGGGGAAGAGAGGTGTAAACAACCAACCAACCACACCACAAGGCAGAATGGGAGCAGCAAAACATGTGATTCACTCAGGCTTGGGAGGCTGGGGAGGGCCTTCCAAGTAAGTAGGATTTGATCTGGGTCCTAAAGCACAAAGCTTTTCATGGGCAGTGGAGACAGGAAGGGTATTCCAGAATGAAAGGAGAGAAAGAACAAAGGCATGAAGAAATAAATGGAAGCCAAGGAGAGGGTGAAGAGGTTGGAAACTCTGTTAAAGGATTTAAGCTGGGGACTTCCCTGGTGGCGCAGTGGTTAAGACTTGGTGCTCCCAATGCAGGGGTCCTGGGTTTGATCACTGGTCAGGGAACTAGATCCCACATGCATGCCACAACTAAGAGTTTGCATGCCACAACTAGGGAGCCCACGAGCCACAACTAAGGAACCCATGTGTTGCATCTAAGGAGCCAGCAAGCTGCAACTAAGGAGCCTGCCTGCTGCAACTAAGACCTGGTGCAACCAAATCAAATCAATCAATCAATATTTTTTAAAATTTATTTATTTTATTTTATTTTCAGCTGCATTGGGTCTTTGTTACTGTGCATGGGCTTTCTCTAGCTGTGGTGAGTGGGGGCTACTCTTTGTTGCAGTGTGCAGGCTTCTCATTGCAGTGGCTTTTCTTGTTGCAGAGCTCGGGCTCTAGGCATGCAGGCTTCAGTAGTTGTGGCACATGGGCTCAGTAGTTGTGGCTCGCGGGCTCTAGAGCACAGGCTCAGTAGTTGTGGCGCATGGGCTTAGTTGCTCCGTGGCATGTGGGATCTTCTAGGACCAGGGCTCGAACCACTGTCTCCTGCATTGGTAGGCGGATTCTTAACCACTGCGCCACCAGGGAAGCCCAATAATTTTTTTTTTTTTTTTTTTGCGGTACGCGGGCCTCTCACTGTTGTGGCCCCTCCCGTTGCGGAGCACAGGCTCCAGACGCGCAGGCTCAGCAGCCATGGCTCACGGGTCTAGCCGCTCCGCGGCATGTGGGATCTTCCCGGACCAGGGCACGAACCCGTGGTCCCCTGCATCGGCAGGCGAACTCTCAACCACTGCGCCACCAGGGAAGCCTCCAATAAGTATTTTTAAAAATTAAAACTGACAAAAGCACAAGCAAACCTGATAAATTATTTCTGTTAAAAAGGAATTTAAATTGTAGTTGGCAGGTAACAGCAAACTGGGAAAGGTGTGAGAGGAGTGAGTCAAATGGCTCAGTCAGACCTGTTCAAGAACAATAGGGATCAGTGATTAGGAGGCAATGCAGTCATCAAGGCAGAGTTAATGAGGGCTTGAGCAACAGCGGTGACTGAGTGAGAAACACTACAGAAATAAAAGGGTCAGAATTTAGTTGTTGATTGGCTTGGGGGAAAGAAAGGGTAAAGATGAAGCTAACTCGGGTTTCCATCCTGGACGACCAGAAAAGTAGAGATGATAGAAACTGAGAGGAAGTATCACAGCAAGTGGAGGGGCTTTTGGAGAATGAAGAAAGAGAGGGTAGTAATTTCAGGTCAGACAAATTGAATTTGAGGTGCCATTAAGTCAATCATGTGACAATACCCACTGACTGGAAACACGAGCTAGTGAAAGGGTCTGCCAGTTCTGGCCCGGGAGCAACCCGTAAGTTTATTGCCTGTGGCCACTTTCGCTCTACAACAGCAGAGCTGAGTAGCCATGACAGAGACTGGGTGGCCTGAAAGCCTGAAATGTTTACTATCAAGCCCTTTAAGAAAAAGTTTGCCGACCTCTGATCTAGAGTTCAAAAAAAAGAGGTCAGAAATGTTTATTTGGGGAGCATGTAGTTGAGAAGAAGGCTAAGAAAGAAACACTGGAGGAATATTATAATCCATTCTCCATTCAAATAGTATTTTTGAAAAACTTTTTATTGGAGTATAGTTGATTTACAATATTATGTTAGTTTCTCTGTACAGCAAAGTGAATCAGTTATACATATATCCACTCTTTTTTAGATTCTTTTCCCATATAGGTCATTACAGAGTATTGAGTAGAGTTCCCTGTGCTCTACAGCAGGTCCTTAACAAATAGTGTTTGTTGATCACTTACTTACTCTAGATCCAGCACTGGGACACTGGGCTAAGGTGATGGGACTAACACAACAAGCAAGACACACAAGGCCTCCACCCCCCTGAACTTTACAAGAGAAGCAACAGGAGGAAACAATCAGATAGCAACCAGTTATTAGTTATTTCAATACCTATATTTTTAATAACCGACATCTGTATTTTGCGGGTGGGAAAGAAAAAGAGAAGTGAATGGGAGGGAACACATCTGGGCAGGACTACCGAGATAGGCCAGCAGGAAACCAAGAACATACACCAATCAGCACAGAAACCAAAGACGAAGCATCTTTCAAGAGGAAAAATGGGACTGGGCATGTCAGATGCTGTAGACCGAGGTCAAGAAAGAGGCCATTGGATTGGGCATTTGGGAGTTAATTAGAGAGTTCTGAGACGATTTTTGGCACAATGGTGGAAAACAAACAAGTCTGCAAGGAGTTAAGTCAAGAGGGTAGTGAGGGACTTGGGGAAATGAGTGTGTGATGATTTTTAAAGAAAATGAGAATAGAAGGAGAGAACAGTAGCCAAGCTATGGCAGGTTAGAGAGGCATTAAATGTGAGAGAGACGTTTCTCTGTGAGTATATTTATAAAGAGGAAAGAAGCACTAAAGAGCAAGAGATGGAAGATTTAGGAAATAATTCATTACCCGGAGCACAGGCAGAGGATTTATGAGAAAAACAGCCAGCATTTATTGGACACTTAGCATGAGCCAACCACCACACTGGGAGATCTAGATATTGATACAGATAGTTAAGAGATAAGTAGTCTTTAGATCTCAGATCAACCATGAAAGTTTAGTATTACCCACCTTGCACAGATGAGGAGACTAGAAGTTTAGAAACTCTCTCAAAGCCCACATTTAGTAAGGAGCAGAACTGGGATTTCAAGCTACTATTATCTAGCTCTTGAGCCCATGTACTTTCCACTTAATTGAGATGCCACATTTTGGAAACAAGGTTCCTCCCTGCCATGGGAGGAAAGAAACAGAACGGGTGAAAAGAGAGATTCTGAAATAGAAACACTTTTTAAAAAAATTTTTCTTTTATATTGGACTATAGTTGAGTAACAATGATGTGTTAGTTACAGGTGTACAGCAAAGTGATTCAGTTACACTCATACAAGTATCCATTCTTTTTCAAATTCTTTTCCCACTTAGGTTATTACAGATAATGGAGCCGAGTTCCCTGTGCTCTACAGTAGGTCCTTGTTGGTTCTCTGTTTTACATACAGCAGTGTGTAGATGTCAATCCCAAACTCCCAATCTATCCCTGCCCCCCCCCAGTAACCATAAGTTCATTCTCTAAGTTTATGAGTGTAGAAACACTCCTAAGTGCAAATCCAGGTGAGCCTCGGTGGACACCTCAGTGTTCTCAGAAAACAATCTCACCTTACCTGCAATTACACATTTGACTCTGGCCAAGAGCTGGAAATTTTCCATGTGCGCTCCAGATCTACTGTCTCTGTCTCACCATCTTGCTCTGTGACCCTGAAGGCTGACTTTTAGGAACAATATAACTGGCTCCCTTGTCTTCTGGCTTCTGATTGGGTCCTGCCAAGGGAGGGCAATGGCTGGAGACAGGAGAACAGGGGATGGGGACATGGATTGGACCCCAGCTTCCTCCTTGCCATGTCACCAGGGATTGATCACATCCTTGTACTAAAGGCCACAGCTCTGGTCAGGCAGCCCTCTCCTACAGCGGTTGCCACCCTTCAGGATGCTTTATTATCCTTTGCCAATTTCCCTTAACTCCCCCTACAAATCTAAAAGAATCTCTTTATTAAACTCTCCGCCATTACCCTGTCCAAGTGCGCCATCTCTGTCCTGCTGAGCCCTGACAAACCACCGGGTCACATACACTCCCGGATGCTCCCTCACAGTGGATAATGTAGTCACCCTGACAGGCATCCGTTTCCCACACACTTAAACATCACGCTCATATGTGTACATCAACCAACTGCAAGGTCTTCAGAATGGAAAATTTGAGACATTTTTCACAATATAAGCTGAACCTTGGAGTTCAATATCAGTTTAAAACTCACACCCCAAAAAATTTAAGAACCAATGATGTTTAATCATGGATCTTAGTATTCTCAACACCTCTAAAAATCCCCTAAAGAAACGAATCCTGGATTTGACTGACTCAGGTTCTGAAGCGGAGAGAAATGCACCAGATCTGAAGCTACAATTAGATTCAAGTTCAAAGCTCTTCCCAGTTCTGGCCTTGAAAGGGAGGCCAGCCAGTCTTTCTCTATGATTCACACTTTGTGATAGAAATGTAATTTAAAATATTGATTTGCATCATGCTGAGTGAAGTAAGTCAAAGAGAAATATTGTATGATAACACTTACATGCGGAATCTAAAAAGAAATGATACAAATGAACTTATTTACAAAACAGAAACAGACTCACAGACTTAGAGAGCAAATTTATGGTTAGCAGGGGCGAAGGCGGGGGGAAGGGATAGTTAGGGAGCTTGGGATTGACATGTACACACTGTTGTATTTAAAATGGAGAACCTGGGACTTCCCTGGTAGTCCAGTGGTTAAGACTTCGCTTTCCAATGCAGCAGGTGCGGGTTCAATCCCTGGCTGGGGAGCTGAGATCCCACATGCCTCAGGCAAAAAAAACAAAAAAATGAAACTAAAATGGAGAACCTGGGACTTCCCTGGTGGTCCAGTGGTTAAGATTCCATCCTCCCAATGCAGGGGACCCAGGTTCCACCCCTGGCTGGGGAACTAGATCCCACATGCCGCAACTAAGATCCTGCACGTGGCAACGAACAACAGCGTGCCGCAACTAAGACCCGGCGCAGCCAAAATAAATAAATATTTAAAAATATAATTAAAAAAATAAAATGGATAACCAACAAGGACCTACTGTATAGCACAGAGAACTCTGCTCAATGTTATGTAACAACCTAAATGGGAAAAGAATTTGAAAAAGAATAGATACATGTGTATATGTATAACTGAATCAATTTGCTGTACACCTGAAACTATCACAACATTGTTAATCAACTATACTCCAATATAAAATAAAAAGTTTAAAAAGAAAATATTAATTTGCTTTTCAAAAGGGTAACGAAAAACTGGATGCCCTCAGAATTGCTGCTTCTTTGTCCACCCCTCTCTTCCCCCACCACCACCAGCAAAAAAAAAAATACCCTTAGTTTTTTTATTGATGTCATTCACTTATTCTGGGAAGGTGAAACCACCCAAGCTTTACTTTTTTATTTTTTTAATAAATTTATTTATTTATTTACTTTTGACTGCCTTGGGTCTTCGTTGCTGCGCGCGGGCTTTCTCTAGTTGTGGCGAGCGGGGGCTACTCTTCGTTGTGGTGCACGGGCTTCTCACTGCAGTGGCTTCTCTTGTTGTGGAGCACGGGCTCTAGGCACGCGGGCTTCAGTAGTTGTGGCACGCGGGCTCAGCAGTTGTGGCACGCGGGCTCAGCAGTTGTGGCTCGTGGGCTCTAGAGCACAAGCTCAGTAGTTGCGGCACACGGGCTTAGTTGCCCCGCAGCATGCAGGATCTTCCCGGCCCAGGGCTTGAACCCGTGTCCCCTGCATTGGCAGGCAGATTCTTAACCACTGCACCAGGAGGGAAGTCCCCAAGCTTTACTTTCAATGTGTCATTTCCTTCTTGGGCTCTGAGCGAGCACTGCCAGGCTGGTCAGAGGAGCCCCCTTTGCACCAGGGACTGCACCTCCCACAGTGTGGGCGTGCAGAGCAGTGGCTCCTGACACCAGCACTGACCCTGCCCCAAGCCTCCAGGTCTAGCTTGTGACTTCAGTCCAGCCACCATTTCACTCTTTCTTTCTCTCTGAGCCACCGGTACTTCATTTGTAAACTAACAGATTTACATTAAATCAGTAGTTCACAAATTTTTTCAAGTATGGAGGGTTGCTTTTTGTCATTAAAGAAAGAGGGAGATAGATGGTGGCTGCGTTTATGGGCCTGGTCTGCAGGTCCAATGCGGGCATGGCTTTGTAGTAATTCCACAGCCCTCTGGGAACACTTAATACATGTTTAACACATCTTAGCCACATGTTAGAGCCTCTGGACTCCAAAATCTCCTCCAGTTCCAGCACACTGGGCTTTTTGTGAATGCCTGAGACCCGGCATTCATATAAAGAGCTGGCACTTGAGAATCTCAACATCTTCCCACGCCAGGCTTGGCCCAGGACACTAAAAGGAATGGCCCTAAATCTCAGGGGTGCAAGTCTCTAGTTAGAGGCAGACCTAATCTACTCAAGTTGCCCCGTGGCATGTGGGATCCTCCCGGCCCAGGGCTCGAACCCGTGTCCCCTGCATTGGCAGGTGGATTCTAAACCACTGCGACACCAGGGAAGCCCAGATTCAAGTTTTTCTGAAGCTGCCAGACAACCACCAGCAGCAGCCTCCTCCTAGAGCTGCAACTTTCAGGGCCATTGTCACCACCATCTGTTCAGTCCTAAGACATAAGTCTCCGGGCTCCTAGAGCATCATACAAAAACAGATCCAAGAGCTGCCCAGGGAAGAGTTGGGGAGGGAGAGGAGAGAGGAGTGAGGGAGACATTCTCAGAGCCCCACAGAAAGGAGTAAAGCTCTATCATCTCACCCCTGTTCAAAAGTCCCCTACCTCTGGCCAGGAGTTTCCATGGAAACCTCGTAAGTCCTATCTACAGGAAAAGAAAAAAATGAAAAAGAAGCATCCTGAGGTATGTATGAATTAGCTCCAAGGAAGGCAGGCAGAGGAGGAGGGAGTTGCGGGTTCACGTGGGAAGAAGCAGAGCTGATCATTATCCTGATACATAAAAAAGGCTCTGTGAAAACCAGGCTGCCTTCAGTCACAGAATCAGGAGGGAGGTGGGGCAGACAAGTAGGGATGGGGCACTCGGAGGGTGCGGGGGGGAGCACGAGCTTGTGAAATTAACTACAAGGAAAGGGGGGGACTGAGAGTCAACTCATGAAGGATCTCAGGCCAAAGGTTCTTTCCAGAGGAGGAAGGACAGGACCGCAGGCGGAGAGCAGAGCCGGTGATATGTTTAGATGGCGACAGACAGCAGCCTCCTATACTCTTCATCACCTCAGGCCACCTGCAGATTCAATCAGTCTAGCACCCTAATTTCCATGTTTGAACACCTTAAAATAATAATAAAGTGTCTGGAGGTGTCCTGTACATCTTTGTCTTATAAAATTGCAATGCTTTGGGTCACTTGTAAAGACGAACTCTGTTAAACTCTTTTTCTCCTAATCTTGATTTTAAGATGAAATTTGAGTGAGGAGGGAGTCTCTGAGTCTTAAATGTCATGCAATTTGTTTTTTAAAAATAGACCATGGGCTTCCCTGGTGGCGCAGTGGTTGAGAGTCCGCCTGCCGATGCAGGGGACACGGGCTCGTGCCCCGGTCTGGGAAGATCCCACATGCCGTGGAGTGGCTGGGCCCGTGAGCCATGGCCGCTGAGCCTGCGTGTCCGGAGCCTGTGCTCCACAACGGGAGAGGCCACAACAGTGAGAGGCCCGCGTACCACACACACACACAAAAAAGACATCAATGTAATAGCTAAAACTTTTAAACTCTCAGAAGAAAACATAAATAGGCATAAATCTTTGTGACATTGAACTAGGCAATCGTTTCTTAGACATGACACCAAAAGCATGAGCAATAAAAGACAAATAAATTGGACACCATAAAAATTTAAAACTTTTGTACTTTAAAGGACACTCTCAAGAAAGTAAAAAGACAACTCAAAGAATTTGAGAAAATTTTTATAAATCATATGTCTGATAAGGGACTTGTATCTAGAATATATATATAAAGAGCTCCTACAACTCAATAATTTTAAAATAAGCAAAGGATCTGAATAGACATATCTCCAAAGAAGATATACAAAAGGCCAATAATTACTTTAAAAAGTACTCAACATCATAAGCCATCAGGGAAATACAAATCAAAAACACAATGAGCAGGACTTCCCTGGTGGCACAGTGGTTAAGAACCCGCATGCCAATGCAGGGGACATGGGTTTGAGCCCTGGTCCGGGAAGATCCCACATGCTGCGGAGCAACTGAGCCCGTGCGCCACAACTACTGAGCCTGCGCTCTAGAGTCTGCAAGCCACAACTACTGAGCCCAAGTGCCACAACTACTGAAGCCCATGCGCCTAGAGCTCGTGCTCTGCAACAAAGAGAAATGAGAAGCCCACGCACCACAATGAAGAGTAGCCTGTGCTCACTGCAACTAGAGAGAGCCCACACGCAGCAACGAAGACCCAACACAGCCATAAATAAGTAAATAAATAAGTGAATTTATTAAAAAAACAACAACACAATGAGGTATCACTTCATACCCACTAGGATGATAGTTATAATAAAAATGATGATAGCAAGTATTGGTAAGAATGTGGAGAAATTGGAACCCTCATACATTCCTGGTGGGAACATAAAATGATGCAGCCACTTTAGAAAACAGTCTAGCAGTTCCTAAAGAGGTTTTACATAGTTTCCATATGATCCACCAATTACCCAAGTATATACCCAAGAGAAATGAAAACATATCCGCACAAAAAACTTCATAACAGCCAAAAAGCAGAAACAACCCAAATGTTTACCAACTGAGGATTAGATAAGGAAAATGTGGCATAACCATACAATAGAACATTATCCAGCCATAAAAAGAATGAAGTACCAAAACACATGCCACAACACGGATGAACCTTGAACACATTATGCCAAGTGAAAGAAGCCAACACAAATGACCACATATTGTATGATTCCATTTATAAGAAATGCCCAGGGCTTCCCTGGTGGTGTAGTGGTTGAGAATCTGTCTGCCAATGCAGGGGACACGGGTTCGAGCCCTGGTCTGGGAAGATCCCACATGCCGGGGAGCAACTAGGCCCGTGAGCCACAACTACTGAGCCTGCGCATCTGGAGCCTGTGCTCCGCAACAAGAGAGGCCACGATAGTGAGAGGCCCGCGCACTGCGATGAAGAGTGGCCCCCACTAGCGGCAACTAGAGAAAGCCCTTGCACAGAAACGAAGACCCAACACAACCAAAAATAAATAAATAAATAAATAAATAAATAATTAAAAAAAAAAAAAAAAAGAAATGCCCAGAATAAGCACATTCAGTCCATAGAGACAGAAGGTAAAGTAGTGGCTGTCTAGGACTGGGGAGACTGGGGGGAAATAGGGAGTGACAGTTAATGGGTACAGGGCTTCTTTTAGGGGTGATGAAACGTTCTAATATTGATTGTGGTGATGGTTGCACAACTCAGTGAAGATACTAAAAACCACTGGAGTCTACACTTTAAATGGGTTAATTGTACGGTCTGTGAATTAAAGTTCAATAAAGCTGTTATTAAGAAAAATAGACCAGGAGAAACTGTAATACACTGATCTTGTCATTTAGAGTTTTGATATTCAGGATTTTTTTGCATCATTATTATTTCAAAAAATATATTGCACTAATATTTTATCTTGATAACTGAGTTTTTTTGTTACCTTCTTAGATTTTGTGCTCGAGGCCAGTGCTTCACTTGCATCACCCTAGCGCAGCCCTCAACTGGGTGTGGTAGCAAAGACATCATCCTTTAAAGAGCCTTTTCTGATCCCCGAAGGGGTCTGTTGGAGGCTTCCTTCCACATTCCTCAGTTTTCTCCCTCTGCCTCCCAACCTGAGTTGTCAGATGCATGCTTCACCATGAACCCTCCTGATGCCCTTTTGCTGCTCCTTCATGTACACTTTCTCCCACTGGCTTTATGTGTGCATATGTATGTGTATGTGTGTGTGTGTGTGTGTGTGTGTGTATGTAATTATGAAGAATAAAAACGATTATGTAAAACTGAAAGTGGGCAACTACCCCAATTTTTAAAAAATGAGAAGAAAAGAAAGCACATTCTACAAGTATAGACCAGTGAGCATGAACTGGATCTCTAGCAGAATTCCAAAACTAGATTATTTCACAAGACGAGTTTATAAACATTCAGAAAGCGTAGCTGTTTCCAATAGCAGCCAGGAAGGTTTCGCTAAAACCGAGGAATGTCAAATGAACCTCACTGCCTTTTTTGACGGTTATTAGACTACAATAATAGATGAGGGAATTGCAAAACAGTGAATATTTAGACTTTAATAATGCATGCAGCAGTATCTTTACATCATTGCTAACAAGATAAAGAAATGTAGGTAAGATGATTGCATATTCAGAAGAATTGTAGCCATTTGATTGATGGTATGCAAACTTAGTTCACTCTAAGCTCACTATATGTCAAAAGCATAAAGCAGCTGCAAAAAACATTGAAGTTGACCTTGGGCTACATCCATGTCCAAATGTCTGAATGCCTGCTCTGCTCTCCAACTGACTTCTCAGGAATGCTGTGCTCATTTCTGGGGGTTCTACTTTTTAAGGGGACACCAACCAAGTGAAGTGCTTCCAGAGGACAATGAGGCTGGAGTAGAGAATCAAAAGATTACAAAACATGTTTAATAAAAAAAAATCAAGGGCTTCCCTGGTGGCGCAGTGGTTGGGAGTCCGCCTGCCGGTGCAGGGGACACGGGTTCGTGCCCCGGTCCGGGAAGATCCCACATGCCGCGGAGCGGCTGGGCCCGTGGGCCATGGCCGCTGAGCCTGCGCGTCCAGAGCCTGTGCTCCGCAACGGGAGAGGCCACAACAGTGAGAGGCCCGCGTACCGCAAAAAAATAAATAAATAAATAAATAAATAAAAAATCAAGGTCAGGTCTTTCCTGTGCAGTAGTGAAGCCATAAGTGGAACATGATGGCTACTTTGAAATATCTGAAGGACTCAAATAAAAGAAAACAAAAACAAAAACGGAATCAAGTTAATGTAACCCAGAAGGTCCAAATTAAAGCCAGGCAACAGAAGTTTAAAAAAAAATCAGCTCAACTGAAAGAAGGGTCCCTCCCCCAAGCCTGAGCTGTCCTGCAGTCAGATGGCCTGCCTTGGGAGGGAGACAGTTACCTGCAAAGAAAGCTTTCAAGTTAGAAAGCCTACTGGGATGTTGTAAGGCTTGGGATTTAAATAATTAGATGAGGTCGGAGCTCACGCCTTACTGGGTCCCTTCAAATCAGAGACACTATGAATCTGTGTTTCTTTTCTTCTCTCCTTTCTAGCCTTTCATATGCTTTCTACTGCACTGAGCATTTGAAAGATGTTCTTAAGCCATAACCCATGGTTTTGACCTAATTCCATCCCTCTAACTCTGTTCTCCAGCCCTCCTTCCTCGCTCCCTTCCTCCTTGTCGCCACCTTCCCTCATCCCTCTTGAGGCTGACACAGTACAATGCTTCAAGCTCCTCCGACACCCCCCACTGAAACTGGCTGATGTGAGGAAAAAAAAGAATAGGAAAAAAGAAAAGAATAATAGGGACCAAAGACTGAACTCAGGTGGCATACTGCACCCGTTGTATCTGCTGTGAAATCTCTACTGCTTGCTGGCTCTGAGACACATGCAGACGTTCATGGAACTGACTGGATTGAGTTCGCATGAATTAGCCTCAGGAGTGTCTACATATGCTGTTATCTTTCTGCATAACATTCAGTGCTTGTAACATATTCCATGTCTGTTTTCCCTGCTCTACTGGTAAGTTCCAAAGGCCAGACCATGCAGCTTGGCCTCTATACCCAGGGAGGCACTCAATCGCTAGCAACTAAATGAATGAAGAATTTCTCTTATCCTTCCCCCTACATCTAGACTGATCAAGATTATGATGATGCTGATGAAAGTCTTGCTTAAGACTAAACATTAGACAGTGCATAGAACTTGAGAGTTAATAGAGATGTCAGAAAACACCTAGCATAACCCCTCCATTTGACAGATGAATAAACTGAGGGCCAGAGTGAGGAAATACTCAGCTAGGAAGTAGCAGAGCTGGGAATCAAGACTAGCTCTTCTGGTTTCTGAGAGACAGAATGTCACAGGAATAGAAAACACAGCTTTTGGAATCACATGAAACTGGGTTCCAA
Organism: Hyperoodon ampullatus; assembly: GCF_949752795.1. Lineage (NCBI taxonomy): Eukaryota > Metazoa > Chordata > Mammalia > Artiodactyla > Ziphiidae > Hyperoodon > Hyperoodon ampullatus. The sequence continues at coordinate 91,334,750 of NC_136920.1, forward strand.
TGCCAAGTCTTCCTCTGACTAATGCCATGATCTTGGGCGAGTTAATCAGGGTCTCCAAGCCTCAGTGTCTTCAGAAGTGAATGGGAAAGAGAATACCTTCCACCAGGTCACCAGCACACAGGATACACTCAGTAAGAGGTAGCTTTGATAACTATTACCAAGTCCAGTGCTCCGCCCACTACAACACACAGGCCCTTTGGCTTTGTGCCTGTAGGAAAAGCCATATGTCTATGCTAAGTGGAAAAAAAAAAGATGGGGACACACCAACCCCAAGTGCCTCCTATATGCTAAGCACTTTTCCATTCTCAATCTAAAACACAGAGGAGCCACATACAAAGCAGCAGAACAACTGCCATCCACACGGATGCCCTCTTTCAGCTGGGAGCACATGGCCATGAAGGGAAATCCACTTCATTCAAGTTCAATATCTTTTGTGAGTCTTTTCTTTGGGTATCTGACCTTTCTCTTCAAGTCCCTACGTTAGGACCTCCCATATAGAGAATAACAGAGAGCCACTGAAACTTCTAAGTATATATGATCTTCCAGGTATTCTGGGTGGTACTTGTGGGCACAGGGCAGGGCGCACGTCCAGTTCAGAGATCTGTCACTGTGGGAGCTTAATAAAAGCCAGGAATAGTTAAACAGGGCATGTGGACAACTCACACCTTCCCTTACAGCTTGCTTCCTGCCTCCTCATCTGCTGCTTCTGATGTCCTCCAGACCTGGTTCCAGCTTCCTTGGTGACAGAGTCTCCTTCTCCTCTTTTTTGATGGCATTACTGCCGAGATGTCACACTCCAGAGACTCTGTGACTCAGTTCTTCCAAGGGAACTTCCCTTTTTCCTGCACCCGGCCCACACTCTTCCCTCTTAGCATTAATGCCTGGTCCACCCAGGACTTCTCATTCAGTTTGCATGAGTGAGATAAATTCTGGAATTTGGCTGCCGACATTTTGTGGCATTTATCTTTAGATTTTCATAACAGCTATCATCCTGGTGCGACATGTACAGACAAGACAGAGGAGGTGCTTCCCAAGATAAATCAGCCTAAAGGAAATGAATGCAATAATCTTGTCTTATTGGATCTATTTATTCTACTGTCGGAGGAATTCAGGAGCTGAGAAGAGGAATGGTCAAAGGGAGGTGAGGTTTGTTTGTCAAAGTAGACACTGGTGTTCTTTTAGAGCAGCTCTTGGGAATGATTCAAGAGGTAGGAATGGATGGGAGGGAAAAGGATGATGCTGATTAATATGGTAGGTGAAACCCCACGTAAATTTTGTGGGTGTAAGACTTGCAGAACTGAACTACAAGAATTGTGGACTACAGTAATTCCGCATGTGTTACTTTAGTTAACCAGCAGTTACTGAGTTTCCAAAATCCCATGATAATTCTAAAACAGAGCAACTACTTGGATCACAGAGTGAGCAGGGATAGCAACCCAGACACAATCCCTGTAGGAGGAGAGAATTCTGATTCCAAGAACTTGGTCCAAGTCCCTCACTTTCCATAACCCAGAAAGTTCCTGTTCCTTGAATAGCCACCAGACCAAAGGGCAAGACTTGGGCAACTAGAAACGAAAAAGAGAAGCATGCCCATGGTCACGAATGAGAGAGACTGTCTTTGCACTTAAAATGGTTCATCTTAGGGTTGGAGAGGACCACAGTGACCCTTATCTCACTCCCAACCATCAGGGTTCCAATTCTTGTCAAGTCTCCTGATTCCATGCTAAGATATTTCCTATTGTCTGTATCAAAGCTCAAAAGCTACACCTGGGAAGTAGTGTGCCCCCAATCTGCATAGCCCCCATTGCTAATTAAACAGAGAAAACGGAAGACAATTTATAGTAACAACAACAGGAGTGAAGTAGTACACCTTGTTCTTGTGAAGACTATGCATCAACATTCAGCTACTCAACATATTTTTACAAGCTCTAACTCTGTAAATAAGCAGGATGCAAAACTGTGCCCACTTGCTGATTACAAGCATGCAAAAAAGCATTACTTCCATGATAAAAACCACATGAGATTACACCTCAGTTATATTAGGGAGGTAGGATTATGGGTGATTGTCCATTTCTTCCAAACATTTCTGTAATGCTGTCATATTGCTTTGATGTTTTTTCAAGTTGAGAAAGAAATCAACTGAATGGATATGCCGGAGCTATTCTCTTTCCTTCTGACATGTTGGCCAGGGAAGAGGGATTGGAGACAGGGTATACTCCAGCAAGTGTGTGTGTATCTGTGAAGGTAAGGTGGGGGGATAGGGAGCTGCTGACCAAACACTGATTCCTGACATGTTTGCACGAGGCAGACCAGCCAGACAACTCTGCAAAGTAGTGCTGAGAGAGGTACAGTGGTGACATCTGACCCTGAATCACTAAAACCTAATCTGTGAGAGACCTGTGGGCCCAGGCTTGGTTGCTGACACTATACTGAGCATTTGCTCCCATCTTCTCTTATACAATTTTTAAATTGTTCCATATAGAGATCATGAGCAACCTGAGAAAGGACATGGTCCTTATTCTTCAGCTGTTATATCCTTAACTCCATCCTGCATATCCTTCAACAGTATCTAGCATCATTCCAGCACCGGAATAAATAATTATTGAAGCCTAGTGAGGCATGCAAAGAGGTAAAAGAGAAGTCAGTTCTATGGCAGAAAGCTGGATTTTGTCCATTTTCAACAACCAACCTGGGCATGAACCAGCTGTGTACTGGTTCAGCAGGGAGAAGGTCGTTACCCAGGCCACAACCTATGCTGACGGCACCCAAGCCCCACTGCTCTTCCTTCCTGGCTAAAATAACTGAATGCTTCCTATAAAAACCACACTTTCTTTGGCCCCTATGACTTTGCTTATGTTTTCTCTGCCTAGATGGTTCTCCCCACTTTTCCTTGCCTACTCTGTCTTATCCTTCAAAATATAAATGCTTAAGCATCACCTCCTCCAGGAAATTTTTCTCCATACTCCAGGAGGGGTTGAGTGTCTTCTCTATTACTAGAGCGCCTGGACATACTTCTATCTTTGCCCTACTCATGTCAGAGATGAAGTGTCTGTTTACAAATCTTAACTTCTTCCCTAAAAAGTGAATTTCTCTAACCACAGGGCCTATAACTTTACTCTTCTTTGCAACCCTAATACGTAACACAGAGCCTGGGATGCAGGAGCTGCTACCGTGTTTCAGGTGTGTGTATATACACACATACATACATACATGTTGCGGGGTGGATGAATTTTTGTGCCAAATATTCATTCATTCATTCATTTCTACGAAAGAGAAGAGCTTCAGTAATCCAACAGTCCTAAGTCATGAAGATAGAAGTCTGAAGCAAACAGCCAAATAGACAGAAATTTCTTTAGAGTGCTGTAAACACAGTCAACAAGAAGTTCACTTGCTTGAGAAAAAAGACAGTTCCAAAGGTAAATGAACAATCATTGCCATATGGTCCCCATACAGTAGCAGGTAAGTTTAAGGATAATATGCACTTATGGTTTAAGGGCACAGAACTGAGTGGGGATGTGGGAAGGAGGTAACAGCTGGTACGAATGAAACCAGCTGGTTTTTTAAAGTTCTCCTCATCCAGGTATCATTAGAATATAATGCTATACAATCGCAGCACACAGACAGGAAGCAAGCGCTCCCTTCCATCTTTGTAACAAAAAGTTGTTACATCTTTTGTTTTCAGTTTCTTCAGTTTCTTCTTCTGTCTATATCCTACATCTTCAAATAGGTACTGGTTTAGTCCATCTTGAGAAAAAAAATCTTTGATTAATTCTGTGACCCTGTTATTAGTATCTTCACGCTCTCCTGCTTTGGCCGTGGACCTTGTAAAACGGGCAGGCTGTACTACCGTGACCGTGTTCTCTCCTTTTGTTCATTATTCCTCTGCAACAGGGCTACTGTCCCCACTGCATTATTGGAACGTGTTCTCCGAGATCACTGATGGACCAATCATCAAAGTCAATCATCAAACTTCTCTTGGTCTGCAATCTCCTTTTCTTCTCCTTGTTGCATCTTAACACCCATGACCCGCTTCCCTCCACACTTTCTTCAAACTCTCTCCTTCTGAGCTTTGGTGACTTGACAGTAGCCTAATTCCCCAACCGGTCCTTCTTTGACTTTTTAATAGGCTTTCCTTCTTCCCCCACACCTTAAACATGGGCATTCTCCACATAGATACATGGATGTCTTTGTCAGAGGGACGCCCACCCCTCAATGTGAAGTCCATAAAAACCTAAGGAAGGGGGACATGACAGAGGCAACCGGTTTGAAAATTTGTCAGAGGAGGTTTTAAAATCCATCTATAACTCCTAGACTACAGACTGAAAACCTTGAGTCTACAAGAGTAAGTCCCAGCTCCTGAGCTTTATATCAGTGAGGCTCTAATCTACATTTTCAACCTTATCTCTCACCCTTCCCCTCCATAGAGTAGACATTCGTTAAATATCTTTGACCAAACAGATGAGTACACAAATATTTAATTCATGGATAACGTCACCTACCCCAGCCCCGTCATTCTCCACCCTTCAACAATATAACGTGCCTTGTACTTGCTCAGCCTTAAGATCTGTTCACATCACCTCCCTTGTGTGAAATGCTTTTCCTATTTATTTCTCATCTATGTAAATCTTGCCCACTGTTCAAGGCCCAGTGTGAATCTCACTTTCTCCAAGACCTCCCCTCCTTATTCATACAATATTTATTATGTTTCACCTTTGGGGCATTCAGTGTATTGTTAATTATTTTTAAATGACTTCTTGCCCAATAACTTTTGGAGCCACGTGGGGATGGGGGGTATCTTATGCTTCTTTGTGCCCTCCATAAGCATAACTTCGTACTTTTGATGGAGGCAATGCCCAGTAAGTAGTTTCCTAGAGCTTTGTTTCATGTAACACAACTGTGTCGGAAGCTCAGGCTTGAAATCAGACCTAGATTAGCATTTCAGCTCTGAATGCTAGGCAAATAACCTTGAGGAAGTCACCAAATCTTGGTTTTTCTTGTCTGTGAAACTGGGAAATAGTAGTGACTCATGGTGGAGCTGTGAGCTAAGTGAGACCAGGAATGCACTGTGCTTAGCGAAGGGTTTGGCCCATGATAAAAGTTTCAATAAAAATCGTTGACAGTGACGAAAAGGATGATAATTCTTCAGATATAGATTAGACCTAGATCAATGCCAAGGCCAAATGGATACCTTTTATCAAAACTCTGTGACTACGTTGAGGGAAGCTCACTCACAGAAGAGGACTACTTTCTTGCTCTATCTGACACTGAGGAAGACAGATGCCATCATGCCCCACCTAAGCTGTGGCAACTAAGCAACAGAGCTTTAAATGATGTTTTATACAGCTCATTCCTAGGGTTGCTTCTCCCACATCTGTTGTTAAGCACTCAGCACAGAGTGACAGTCCATCAGCTCTACACTGGGTGATCTGGAAACAAAAGCAGAGGATCACCATCAGTTGCTTTGTGACAATTTAACCAAATGGCAGGCAAGTGCACCAGGAGGCTGTTACCAAAGTAAGACATGAAGGCTGTCAACCTGTAGGGTCAGTGATCTGAAGGATACCAAGACCATCTTTAACTTGCCCTTCCTGCATTAGACGTGAGCTACGCTGCTCTCTGGCTTTTATTCCAAAGATAGTAAATCTGTGGTTGGAAATCTCTAGACCTTAATGATACCCACGTTTGAGGGACGGCTCCTTGAAACTCTGAACTGTGGTTTCAGTTAAGAGTTCAACAGAGATAGTGGTTTATCATAAGAAAGGGGCCTCTAAGTAGTAGAGTAATGTCTACTTTGTGTTCACATTTTCCATCTCTGAGACTCAAGAGCAAAATGGTCTACCTTGGAAAACTAGATTCAGTTTGACTGGGACAGGGGGTAATCGGGCAAACAAAACACAAAATTGCTGAATGAGTAATTTAAGAACAGATGGAAACAATAACACGGATAACATAGGGACAATCCAGATAACAAACACATACTTCATAACATTTTGGAAGCAGTTAATAGCATTTGAACAAGACCAGAAAAACTGTCAGAGCATAGAGATCATCAATATATTGAAACACCTACCACATCTCACATTTCTCTTCACAGCTGGCATGTCTAAATAAATACACACTCAGTAAAGCTATTAACATGGATGGCTACATGGCTGTTAACTGATATTTTGTCCAGATGGGATTCTCCCTGGGGAAACCAAATCAGAGAACAAAACAATCAGCAAATAGGAAACAATTCTCCAAATGACCATGAGTTCTGTACAGCTAAACTCTTAGGGACCTCAAGCTCTGGCAAAAAGAGCCTGGATGATTTCTTTGAGGGTTCCACAATATAGGTTATTAACGCATGTTCCAAGGAGACAAGGATGGGAGACCAGAAAACTTTCTCAGCAGACTTCCATAATTTTCTTATGAGCAGTTTAATGGGTTTCCATATCTATGGTCAAATGATCTTCTCCAACCTATATATGTAAGAGGTATACCTTGGAGAGTTCCTTCTTTCTAAGCATGTTTTACCCTTTTCCAACATGCCTTTCCTGGGGAATGACAAAAGTCATTTGCTTAGTACCAGCTTCTGCAGCCCTAAGTACGTAATCCATCAAACTGACTGACAAGGCAGTGATCTGGGAGAATTTCCACTTTTTCTGAAAGGGAAAGCACTGACTCAGATTCCCCTGCGAGAGCAGGTCATACAAGGAGACCGTGCTGTACTTTAGCAGGCCAGGAGCTGGGTGATTGATGACTAGCCATCTGGGAAATCTGTGCCCACGCTATTGAAAATTCATCCACACCCCCAAACCCTTCCAGCTATAAGACCAGGCAAACCTTACACGGCTGCTGTGCCTGGTTCTAGTCTCTCTGCTGTGTAAGAAACTAACAATGTTGTAGAAAGGGTCAGCTCGCAATTATCAACACAAAGTATCAACATGAATCTCTGCCTGTTAACAGAGGGTGATGTTAAAAATAATCAGGTGATTAATTTTTATTTGCTGCTGGTGTGCATATGATTTTTAAATGCGTGGTGGTAAAACAAAATTTACCTGTTCAAATTGCTCTGCCTTAAACATACACCCACAGACAACGAGGGGAAGAGGAGACAGATTCAGGGAGCGCAGGATGAAAACTTTACAAGATAATCTACATAGAGGGCAAACTGAGGACCAGAATACTGGACAGGTTGCCCCACAGGCTGTCACCTTAAATGGGAACACCATTCTACCCTTCTTCAAAATACCCTTCTTCAGCCACGGGAGGTTCCATTAATGACTCTAAACTCTGTGTCTGGAGATGGGGGCGCTGGTCCAGGGTCTGCCACCAACCAGCTTTATGGACTTGGATGACTGACTTTTCTCTGAGCCTCATTTTCCTCATCTGTAGAAGGTTAAATGAGATGATTCTAGGCTCCTAAATTGCCAGGAATACATGAAAGTGAAGCCACAGAAGACAACTGAGATCTTAATTTTTAATATTTCTTATCCAGAATTCATCATAAAACTAAGTAATGACCAAGTCATTAGAAGGACACTCTTACAGACTGTTTCCTGGGTAATGTGTCTACATCTACATTGAAGCCCTACATTTAGTCTCCTACTGGAACAGCAGTGGAAGAGATGAGAAATACCTGGAAGAAAGGATAACAGACTGACAAAGAAAGGATGTTTTAAAACCTTGCTTCAGCGCTCTGTAATTGAAGTAAACAAATAAACAGGCAGATGAAACAGAGCTGAGACATTTTTTTCCCCCTTTTTCCCCTTAAAGCTCTTTTTGGATGACATCAGCTGTTTACAGATACCTAGAGACTTGTGTTCTTTTGATTTGCATGTAGAACAAAGACACGCAGTCGCACCAAACTACAGATGTTGTGATGATGCAGCAAAAGACACCTAGAAGTGGGGAGGGGGAGGGGACGGGGACAGAGAGTTAGGATGGATAAGCCACAGAGAACTCTAACAGAACAAGTCAGCGAGGGCCAGAGAGCCCTGCTGGTGCTGTTCCCTGAATGACAGAAAGATCCTTTGTCTGCCTCAGCAGGCCCATCATTTGCTTGGCTTCTGGTGACAACACCTGTAGGAAGCATGTGGCTCAGCGGTGAATCAACCCTACAGAATAGGCAAGCTTGGATGAGAATGGAAACCATTATGTTACCTGGCTGGAATGGAGGTATAGGGAATGGTCTAAAAAATTCACTTCATGAGCCTAAAATTTCATGAAGTGAGAGCTAAGAACTGTTCTCTGGAAGGGACAAATTTATTTTAAGGCATTGATGATGTAAAATTTAATTTAATTTAAAAGCCCACTTAAAAAAAAATGATTCTGTGGCTTGGACTTTCAAAAGTCCAGGTGGAGGGCTTCCCTGGTGGCACAGTGGTTGAGAGTCCGCCTGCTGATGTAAGGGACGCGGGTTCGTGCGCCGGTCCGGGAAGATCCCACATGCCGCGAAGCGGCTGGGCCCTGTGAGCCATGGCCGCTGAGTCTGTGCGTCCAGAGCCTGTGCTCCACAACGGGAGAGGCCACAACAGTGAGAAGCCCGCGTACCGCAAAAAAAAAAAAAAAAAAGGCCAGCTGGAAAAAAGCTTGCAATCACGTTTTTGAAATTTTTCAAAATACTTTAATTGGGCTCTGCAACTGTACATCATCATAAGACTTAGTGACAGATAGATCATGAGATGCCATCCAGCACAGCATTGTGTTTCCAGTGAGGTCCACACCTAACTACTCCCAGATGGATGGGGACTACCCAATGTTGAATTCACAGCCTTTCTTGGTCGCCCACCCAACAGTAAGGAGCTCCATCTCTTGGTAATACAATTAAGGCGACGCTAATTTAAGGGTGATGGTCACTGGCATGCAGCTTGCTGAAACAACCTTTTATCCAGATATCAACCCTAGAATCTCAAACGACCTCTGAGATGTGTCACCAGGATCTCAAACTCAAACCCTTTGAAATTTATCATTCTACTCCTCCCTTAAGTCTCTTTTTCCGTCTCATCATTCTCCCAGTTTATCAGTCATCTTCTGGCTTCACTTTCCTCTAGGTCACTTTCCTCAAGAATAGTCTCACCAGCACCCTCGATGCCTTGTGGTCTTGCCAAACCTTCCCAGTACATCTCCTACCCAAGAGAAATCCAGCCAACTGCTCTCTCTGCCCAGGTATCAGCTCTGTACGGAAATTTTTTGCTTGCCCACAGTCAATAATCTTGAACTAAAACTGTTCCATTCTTCTTGAACTCACTACCCCACTTCCTACTTTATTCTCAGAAGATGGTTTCACCTCTTCTTCACAGAGGACACAGAAGTTACCTCTTAAAGTTACCCCTGAACTTATCTCTTGAAGTGACATCCAGCGGTCCTTCACATCTGCACTTCTGAAAGTAGCACTCATCTTTTGCTACTTTCCTATTTTTTTCCAAGAAAGGGGCATTCCTTCTCTACCCTTACAGGGTTTTAATGAGAATTCAATCAATCAATAAATGCAAGATACCTAGCACAATGCTTAGCAGGCTGTAAATAATACTGGTTCTTTTTTAAAAATATTTTATTGAAGTACAGCTGATTTCCAATGTTGTGTTTAATTTCTGTTATACAGCAAAGTGATTCAGATATATATATATATATATATATTCTTTTTCATATTCTTTTCGATTACGGTTTATCGCAGGATATTGAATATAGTTCCCTGTGCTATACAGTAGGACCCTGTTGTTTATAATATTGAGTCTTAGCGATTCTTCCCCCTACAAATTTAATCTCTTCCATCTATCTACCTATCTTTTTTTTTTTTTTTTTTTACTAGATTCTGTTACCTCTTGAGTTCTTAGAGACCCTACTCTCTTAGCTGTCTCTTCTCTTTCCTGTATCTTTAATCTCTCCCTTTCTGTCTAGCTTCCCCCCTTTCACGGACAGACATATTCAAGTGCTTCCCCTCTTTTTAAGAATCTTGTTTTTATTCTTACTTCTCTTCTAAAGACCCTCCTTTCTTTCAAACACTGAGAGCAGTATTCCTAAACTCTCTGCTGCCTTCAGCTCTGGGCAATGGTTCTCTCTTGTTCTTGCTCCATCTTCCTTTACAACTTCAATAAAACTGTTTTAGCTGAGTTTACGAACGACGCCCTGCATCTCTACTCCAGTGGCCTGTTTTCAGTACTCATCCTGTTCAGATTTTGATCTCATGACCCTCCCTTTCAACTCTGCTTCTTTCCTGATACTTCGTATCTCGATTTATGGCTACTGACCTAGTTAGGCTAACATCAAGCCAGAACATTAAGGCAAGCCGTGGCTCCTCCTCTCCCCTCCCTCAGTCTCTACCGTACCTCTGCTACCAAATTTTGATGACTATTTTTTTAAACTACTTCTCAAATCTGGATAGTCTATTCCAACCTTTCTTGCCAGAGCTTAGACGCCATGTGAGTTTCCCAAACCTCACCTGCACTACTCAGCAGCCCCTTTATGGCAACTGGTCTTGAGACTCTCCCTGTTTCGGTTATCCTCCACATCGCTGCCAGAGTTAGTTTCCTAAACAAGGTCATCTGTTCTTCTCACTCTCCTGCTGGAGAATGTCTGGGGCTCCCACGTGCCTCTCTGAAGTACAGCTATGTAACTGCACCTTCCGAATCCGACTCCAGTTCACTGCTCCAGGCTCATCACCTCTCCCACAGCACACCTGACGGTCTGAACACGTCAAACACCTCACAACTCCTGCTCTCTGCACAGGCTATCTGACTGAAATATGATTTCACCCTTTGCCATCTGGAGCCTGCCTACTTGCCGTGAAAGCCCCCGCTCAGATGTAAGCTCTTCTGAAAAAGCCTTGTCAGACTCGCCTGGGCAGCTCTGCTCACTGCTCCAGTTCCGGTGCCACCTTATCCTTTACCACTTTGTAGCCATTAACACGTTGTCCCTGACTCCTTCACGCTGCTTACCTTCCTCACTAGACCATGAGCTCTTTGAAGAAAGAATTATCATATGCAACTCGGCATCCCCAATACCCACTTGGTTTCTTGCTTAACAAATGTGTGCTGCAAGAATATAAAGAGAGGATGTGGTTTAAAAAATATGACAGAAATATAAGCCTGCGTGTCCGGAGCCTGTGCTCCGCAACGGGAGAGGCCACAACAGTGAGAGGCCCGCCTATCGCAAAAAAAAAAAAAAAAAAAAAAAATATGACAGAAATAAACAAGAAGAGAATAAAATTGTGAATTGTGGTGAGAACACGTTACATCCTGTCCACAACTGGTAAAGATAATATACCCTAGGAGAAAAGGACGAGAGAGAAGGATACTTCATCAGTGCTCGGAAAAACCTACATTCCCGTCCATCAACTCATGTCTTTCCACCATCAACACAGGAATCAAATCCATAAAGAGTGTTAATGCCTGTATTCTTCTGTCTCCGATTTCAGGCTTGTGGGTACCACTTTTTATCCTCTCCCAAGATCAGCTGTCCAAACTTGATCATGGTAACGTCATCAGTGCAGGTATACAAGATGCCCAAAGGCCAGGGACTTCCCTGGCGGTCCAGGGGTTAAGACTCCGTGCTTCCAATGCAGGGGACCCAGGTTCGATCCCTGGTTGGGGAACTAGTATCCCACATGCCTTGCAGCGCAGCCGAAAAAAAAAAAGATGCCCAAAGGCTCAATGCCTAAATTAAATTTGGCTGTTGCTAAGAGATATCAGGCTTCAGACAGAAGAGTCAAAACCTGGCACTAGAGCTGAACTCAGGTGCAGGAGGCATCCAGATGTGTTAAGAGTGATCATACTTGGGGAGAAAATAAATAGGTAAGATTATTTTAAACCAATTTTATAAATCCTCTCATCTCATCCTCCATTGGGCAAACACTCTAAGAAAACAGACCTGTTGTCCCTGCTTACCTGTTCTTGATTCCTGATAAGGCAATATATATCATTCAGATTGGGGTAGGCTAACTGCTAAATAAAGCACCGCCTTATTTACCTGGGTTTGTACTTTCTCAGACAAAGAGCAGGGAGCTCATGCATGAAAAAGAGCAGCCAGGACCAGAAATTAACATTCTCTATTGATTGTTGCCAACTGAATGCAAATGGAAGGAATGGCCTCCGCAAAGATGAAGAAAGACCTCAAAAGGCCAAGTAATAGAAACTGGAATCCTAAGGGCTCTCTTTTGGAAGTGGTAGTTTCCCTCAAGTTCTATCACTTTTTTGCCTTACAGAAATTTATTTAGCCACTGGTTTAGCTGGAGCAGCCCATGGGGTAGAGCTCTTCCTTCAGGATAATCTAGGAGGAAAGGAGGGATAACACAGTTATGAGAAGTAGGTATAATGCCAACTTCCATTCAGTATTTTCTTTGACTTAAATGTCAAGAAAACTTGGCAGTGGGTTAACATACCAAAACCTAAAAGAAAGGCAGTAGGTGTCAAGGAAAGTAATACGGTCTGCCTCTCTGTTCTAAATTCATTTAATTAGTTTTGCATGGGTGTCCATATTTTAAGGAATCCCTTGTATACCCCTACCTGCTGAGATATAGAGAACTAATGAAGGCTGATCAGAAGGCTATGAGAAAAACAATGGCATTGAAAATTTAGGGTAGGATCCACAAGCGAAAGAATGATATCATGGTATTTAAGAATGGATTATAGTGTTTAAAACTAGAACATTGGTTTAAGTCCTGGCTCTACACTTCCTGTCTATGTGATCTCTGGCATCATGTCTGTATATCCCAGTTTCTGCAACTATAAAATGTGGATAATAATAATTTATTCTACATAAGGTTCTCATGATGATTAAATAAAATAATTTAAAAAGCTCTATAATATGTGATACAAATGATATTTTAGTTGTAATAAAATAATAAGAATGAGGAGTTCAAGGTACTTTGTTTACTTCCAGACTCATGAGATGGCTATGTCAACCTCACCAGGAAAGGGGAAATTTTTGGATAAAGACTTTGTATCATCTCTCTACTTCCAAACAACTTGAGGAACTTGTTCTGAGGATTCAATTGGATAAAGACTTGAGCATGAAAAGCTCAGGGTCCCAGGAGAGAAGTCTGGGGAAAACATAAAACAAGGCAATGATGGAGGCCGTCATGTTCGGCTTCAATGGCTATGGGGCTGACACTGTGGAATTGTGTTCAATTGTGAGCACAACGCAGCTGAGAGGCCTGACTGAGAGACAGGGGCTTTATATCTGGGAGGCCGTACTTTAAATCTGATGGTAATAAAAGAAGTCCTGACTTGAGTTCATCTTTTTTCCCTTTTCCCCAAGATGCATAAAAGTATCCTTGGCTTCAAAACCAGGCCAAGTAAACTGCCCGAACCAGACAGACAAGAAAAAAGAATACAGAGAGAAAACACACACAGATGCCCCATTAGAGAGAAAGGAAGGAAACTGGCTTCTGCTTTTCTCTTAATGAACTGTCAATCCTTTGCTTCCCCAGGTCTTTGAACATACATCCATATGGCGCATGTCAATGCTCTCAATTGCTCTCTGCTTCAGAGACGAAGATACCTTTCTACAGTCACTGCAGGGAGTATTCTCTGACTAGTAAGCCTGTTTAGTTCTGGAGGAAAAGATCAGTCTCTACAAGGCTAGCCGGCAGGAAGAAGAGTTCCTTTCTGAGCCCCACTGTCCCATGCATCCCTCCTTCTGAAGTCAGAACTGACTCAATCGCAGTCTTTACTGTTGTCCGCTCTTGACTGCTTGACTTGTCAAAACAGCATTTTAGAGGTTAATAGATGGTGAATCATATAAACATGCAATGCATATGGCAAAAGGGCTCATAAATACCCTATTAGATACAAACATGTGCATGGGAAGGGACAAGTCTTTTGAATAGCCTGTCATTTTCACATCTGCCCAAACAACCTTGTCTTATTAACTAGTCCCCTTAACACGCACTGCTGTTGTTGTTGTTTTTCCTCCAAAAGAATGGTTCTGTGCAAAGGGACGTGCATTTAATTGCTACTCAACCTCCCGGGACTTAAGGAAGTCAGTCTAAACCAACCATGTCTAAGCCAACAAAGCATTATCTGCTCTGTGTTCTAACCAGGAACAAGATGTACGACATCGTTATTCTTGCCACCTAAGCACTGTCACACCAGCGAAGTACACACGAGCTTCCCTGACCTGACCAACAAACAGGGCAAGCACCCAAATTCTAAGCAAGGCTTCCACTCAGGGCAAGTTCAGCCAAAGTGAACCCTTTTCTGCCATCAATGAGATCTCCAAGGAGAACTGGACCAAGTCTCACAAAGGCTGGAATCAAAGCCAGTGCAAAAAAAAAAAAAAAAAGGTATGGGAGGGGAAACACTGGGCTCCTCCAGAATCCAGTTAACTGGAATTTCTCCTGCTAACAAGCCCAAGTGAGCCAGTGGACAAGGTTCCTTTCTGGCTTCTGTCCACCCTCCTCAAAGCAGCTCTTCTGAAAGCCCAGGCTTCTCCTGAAGATGCCTTCTTATCTGATTAGAGGGAATATTATGCGAAATATTCAGCCACCCCAGAACTGGCTGTGTGGGTGTGCTGGATAAAATCTTCATGAAAATGCCATCGCAGGTCATTTGTTTAATTTCAATTCTGCACAATGTAAAAATAGAACGAGCTGCCATGAAGGGTTGAGGCTTGACAGCTTCAATGAGAAGGCTCCAACAGCACAAAAACCACGCTGTTCTGCCGGATCGCCTGCTTCCTCCCCCTGACAGAGGAAAAAGGGGAAGAGAAAAAACCTGAAAGCGAGGTACAGCTTTCACAATATTCTGCTCTTTTCCCCCTTTTCCCCCTTTCTTGCACTTCTCCACATTCTCCTCTTTACTCCATCTGTTCCCTCTCTCTCCTCGCACTTGGCTTGCTTCCTCTCTCTGTCACCCCACTCGCCGGCCCCTCCTTCATCATTTCTATGTGTCATTTCTTTTTCTCCTTCCCGGGGACTGGTTCTCCTCCTATGCTCCACACCCTCACCTGGGCTGCCCTTGCCTCCCCGGACTGCCAGGCTCCCGGGGTCTCATAAACTTTTCTAGGAATTGCTCTCCTACCCTGTTCCCCTCTTTATCCCCTACCCCTTCCACCAAGTCCCAGACGCTGAAAATGTTTAGAGAGATGGAATTTCAGAGGTCAGTTAGATCAGATGGCAGATGAGCTTCAGGGGCTGCCATTTTTCATACTCCCTCATCTAGCCAAATATGTTTATTATTCATTGAGCTCAGCAGCTCCTGGCAGGTGGGCAGGCAGGAGGTACCTCACTGGTCTTGCGTTCTGGACAAATTAGTTTTTAATTTTATTAAGTTTTTAAAAATAAATGCCCAAGTTGCCCTCTCCAATTCTGACCCCTGAAGCCCATAGCCACCTCCACATCAACCTTAGCACAATCCCGGCTCAGAAAGGGAAACTTCTCTTTTAACCAGGGGCTCCAGAGCTGCGCCAGAAGTCCACATGGGTGCTGAGAGGGGAGACATGCTTCCTGCTTCATTCACCCCCACTGGGGTCTCAGAATGGTCACATGATCTGACCTAGTTTCAAACCAAAGGATTAGGCTGTTTCAAGTCTGTTAATACGGCTAATGGAACCAACGCAGTTGAGCTCCTTCTCTGTGCCCAGAACGGGCCCTCGCCTGTGGAGTCATCTTTCTCTGCTACGGTGGATTGCCAGGAACTTCCTCTCTGAAGACAGAACTTCACAGTTGCTTTGAGGAAAGCCTATCAGAAAAGGTGGTTAGTGGATCACTAACTCACAGATTCATCAACGTCAACCCAGTCTGAAAAAGCACTCCTATTTTTATTGCTATCTTCCAGATCTGTAGTCGAGTCCAATGCCAAGTGTTCCCCTATCTAAAGAACTTAATTTTCACACACACCAAATGAGGCTTCAGTAAATCAGGGGGACCCTCATAACAGCATATCCCATTTCCTAAAACATCCCGCTCTGCTGTAACACTGTTTCCATCCTCCTGCCTTTTATTGGCCATGTTCATTCGATAGGCAGATGTGCAATGTGTACCCACAAAGCAGAGTGGGTACAAGGGCATCCCTTAGAAGCCAGAGTCTTGTATACACCAAAATAAAGGGTATATGGAACCCTGACAACTCAAAGATACATGTGGTGTTTCTGCTTTGTGCCTGTTAGGGTTCTGGATCAAGTCAAGGACATGATGATTTTAGTACAATTTGAAGAATATTCATGCCTAGGCAGAAAATGAAATGTGGTTCCCGATGTACCAATCCACAGGTGCAAAAGGGGGAAAGGAGAGGAAGAAAGAAAGGATCCTGATCAGGGTTAAAGGACCATGAAAGTTAAAACAGAGTATAAACCTCAGCAGGCACCCCAAGAGAAAGAAAGCACCCTCTTGGCCGGGCAATCGGAATGGGTGATAATTCCTAGCAAAATTGTAAATAGCAGCCCCAAACCACAAACAGCTGAAAACGACGTGCCGCCTGTGTGAAAGCAGCAGACAGTGGAAGCAGAGCAGTGGAAACGCCTCTGGAAGGCAGCTGCAGCCCTGGGCTGGTGGTTTCAGTTATAGATGTACACACTACAGATGTGTCTGACCGCAGAGCCCTGATGGGGGAGTCAACAGTGAGCTGAACTGCAAAGACATCATGTGACTGTGACGGTCCAAAAGCAAAGACAGGAAGGTGGTGGCAGGGACCCCCTTTATTATGTGGTCTCCTTATACAGACGAGATTTCATTCAAGGCCTATCATCCTTGAAAACAACTGAGCAAGAAACCAAATAAGACATTTGGTGACGATGGCACATCGGGGTATTATAGTAGCGCCCCAGTTTGGCTAAGTGTTGATCAGTTGCTCATATGGTTTCTTTCCACCACTAACACCAAAGCCTGGCTCCAAATCTCCAAAACCTAGCAGCCTTTGAGTGTGGACAGGGGAAACCAGAACTTCCCCGTGTCCACTGGAGATCCTGGATCTCCTGAACACCAACGATGCCCCGCAGAGCTCTTGGCCCAAGTTGCAAGTTGAGGACAAGGTCTTCTGAGCAAGGTACAAAGTACATGAATCTAGGGCAGGGGCCTCAGGCAAACACTGGTGACCTCACTATACACCATCAACGGCAGCCAGTTCAAGTTGCAAGAAGCAGTGAAGGTGGCATGGACAGGGACATCTGGTGTGGGCAAGAGACCCGATCTTCAAGTAAAAAACAAAGGCAGAGGCACTGCTGAATAGGCAGAATAAACATTATCCTCAGCCAGAGCACAAGACTGAATTCCTCACACAAGAGATACATGTCTATACGTTGCCCTCTAACCTTGTAAATGCTGTTTAATGAAAAAAAAGAGAGCGAGGAACGGGTCACATCAGAACAGTGTGGACACCCTTCTTTGAGTGCACCTGTTCCACAGTGAGCCTCGAGATCAGATTAGGGGCAAAGTGGGACAGAAATGCAGCATTTCCAACTTGTTTCCAACATTAGTTTCCTGAGCTCAAAGAGACAGCCCCAGCTGAGATACTTCCCTCCTGAAAAGCCCCCAGGCAGAGGGCTCCTCATCCATAAGACATCCTTCTGTAGCTCCAAAAGGTGATGTGCCCACGTGGGCACTGGCAAGGGAGACAGCTCAGCCCCCTGCACTTGTGTCTTCGTTCTCACCCAGAGTGGTGGGAGTTTTACATCTGTTGCTGTCATGAAAACATTTTATTATTTTTTTACAAGTTTTTTTTTTTTTTTTCCTCCTTGGATAAAGCTAGGGATCTTCCAAGTATATGTGATGTGCACAGTCCTCCCAACCTATCCCTCTCCAATTCTGGGTGTGTGATGGGGCTGCCTCGCTCAGCTGCTCGGTCCACCAGCACGCAGAGCCTGGGAGTACGCTCTCAGCTGCTGGTTCACACAAGGCCTTGGAGCCTAGGCACCTGCTAAGGAACTTTTGGGGTAATGAAGTTTCTCCACGCATAAGGCTGGCTGATGGTTGCAAACAAGTTGTTTGGGCTTTATCACCTTCATTCCAATGGCCACACCTTCTCATCCCTTCATCTACTGCACAAGAGTAACTCCGTTTCTTCTAGAACGGGACTCCATGCATCCCTCGGTCCAAACCAGGAATTCCTCCAATTACTAGACCTCCACCTCCACCCTACGAGGAAATTAGGAAAAGCAGAACCTCTCCCTAGTCTTATTAGGTACCAGCAGATAAACCTCATGATGTCTACTTTCTCTTTCTTCCAAATCTCGGACTTTCACCATGCGAGGGGAACAGGCACAGACTGATGGGGGTGGCCAGGTGGGGTCAGAGAGGCACTGCCCAGAACAAGGAACGCCAGTGTCCCCAGTTCAAACTTTTGCCAGAAATCTGGAGAGAAGCAGACACAACCCTGTGCCCACAGCCCTGCCCTCACCACCTGCCTGAGCACGTCTCCAGAACTGAATGGACAATGAAGCCAGCTTAGCTATCTTTGGGCTTCATGAAGAAGCAGTCGCTCCCAGGGGTTTCCTGGGGACGCCAAGTCTCAGGCATGGACACCACAGCCGGGCCACAATCCATGTTAATAGCTTTACTGTGCCCTCCGGTAACTTTGAGGTCGCTCTAAGAAAATTCAGACGAGAACGGCACCCCCGCCCCACCCTATGTTCCCACAGCCTCCAGGTTCCCGGGGATCCCTCAGCCTCTCCCCCAGCATCCAGGTGTGCCCCTCGTGCGGCTCAGGAAGGTCAGGAAGTTCTTACCTGGCTCTGCTGGGAGAGGCGCTCATGTGGCCTGGCGGGCCGGGCGCGCCGGTCGGCGGCGTCCAGGGCACTCGGGCTGCCGGCGACCGCTCAGCACGTCTCCCCGGGAGCCTGGCTCTGCGGACAGGAGAGCCAGTACCACCTGAGGGAGGAGGGGGAGGAGCGCGGAGCCCGGCTGGGCTGGGGCCGCGGGGCACGCGGGCGGGCGGCCGTCTGCGCGGGGGGCGGGGTCGCCGGGGGAGGAAGAGGAACCCCTCCCCCTCCGCGGGCCGCGAGGCTCCCGCTGGCTCGGCGTCTACGTGTCGCTGCGTTGCTCTCCCGCTTTCTATAAATATATATTTGCCCGCTCCCGGCGCTTCTGCGCTGCTCTCCGAGTCGTCCCCGACTCTACCTCCGTGGTTTCCGCTCCCCTCATTCTCTCCCTCCTCCCCTCCCCCTCCCTCCGCGGGTGAAGCCGGCCGCCTGCCTGGATTTTCCCGGTGTTGCCTCCCTCCAACACTTTGCACTGCAGTGTAACTCAGGGACACGCGACCAGACAGTTCCTTTAAAACCAGACCATCAAATTTAGTGCGGAAACCAAGCCCAGAAGTGCAGCTCCCCGTGGCTGGGAGGAGACGTTAGCCCATCTGAAAGGCAGATCGCCGCGTTCCACGCAAAGCTATGAGCAGGCATGTGAGGAAGGCGAATGGCAGAGATTTGCACGAGTCCACAGGTGACCTGCAGGGTCTCCAGAATGGGGCGGAATCTGGATGGATGGTGTGGAAATCTGGGTACTGCAAAGCAGGACAGGACCTGACGAGTCATCGGGTTCAAAGCCCTCATTTTGCAGCTGAGAAAACTGAAGCTCAGAGAGGTGCATTGACTGGCTCAGGGTCACACAGCTGGCGAGGGAAGTGGAGACCTTTAGTTAATGCGATTGTCAGGGCATTCACGTTTCCATACCTAAAAAAGAACTGTCTGGGTGTGGAGGGGCCCCAGAGGGACAGTGTCAATCTCTTTCATTCACTCTTGCCCAGGGCACCTGTGTCTCAGGGGGGTCACCTGAGCCCAGGAAGAAAACATAATTAGCCAATTTACAGGTTAACACTCCATTCTCACGAGAACCACTTCTAAAGCCACTCCTTCTTCCAGGAAGGCTGTGAAGAAGGAAAAGCACCAAAGGAGCAGCAATGCTTAACCCGCAAAAAAGTGAAATGGCAAATCCTTCTTCATTGCCGTCTTCCAGAGACCCAGCTAACAAGATCTGCTTTTAAACCCCCATTTTCCACTTATATTTTCCACTTTCCTCTCCATCCTGCACGTCATTCTGATCACTCTCTGACACAGATATTTACACATTACGCACAAAAGAGCACACATTTTCCCCCATCTACTTCTTACACCTACATTAATACCACCTGGCAGTATCAGCCTATAAATCAAAGGGGCTTTCTCAGTGGAAGACTGGTGAGGGAGTCATAGCATTAATTCCCTTCCCAGAAGATGTTATTATGCCTGGCAGAGTCTTCTCACAAATGTCCTTCCCTCGGGCATTTCACGACCTCAATGACAGAGCTCCTCTGGAAGGGCTTCTCAGGGCAATGGTATGTGGTGCCATTCACACCTCCTTCTGGCCAGGTGGGGTCCAATATTTTGGATGCACTCATATACTCTCTTTGGGGAGGTTATGACAGCTATTTCACAAGTATGTGCACCGAGGTAACTCAGAGAAAAATGAAACCTCCCCAGGAGTTATACTGTAAATCAAGAAGGGGTCCTTTTGTCAAATGCCATTAAGAAGGAGGTAGCAGAGTGAGGAAGAGTGAACTCTGAGTAGGTAACCCAGCACCACCCTTGACCAGATTTGTCAACTTGGACAATTTACTTAACCTGTCTAAGCCTTAGTTTCCCTAAATGAAAACTGGAGAAAGTAACCAACCTTGCCTCAGGAGTAAATGAGATTCTGAATGCAGACTGCCTGGAATGTGATACGTCTTAGCTGTTCTTTATATTGTTCATATTGCTTTTCAGGGCCAGACAGTCCTCTTAGAGACCTCATACTTACACTTACTAGCTAGGTAACTCTGACCAAGTTGCTTAATCCCTCCCTGATTCTGTCTTAATCCAAGCTATCTTAATCTCCAAAATGGGGATAATTACATGTCCTTTGTAGGACTGTTAGAGGATTAAATTAAATAATGCATGTCAAACACCTAGCATGGTACCTGCTACATAATGAACATCGAAGATAATATATTCGTTCCAGCCTCTTCATCTCCAATTACCAAATGTGTAATCCTGCACAAGTTAACTTCTCTAAGCCTCATAGGATAGCAAAGATTAGTATAACATGTGCATATTATCTGGCATATAGTAAGTGCTGAATATATGTTAATTACCTCCCTTCCTTTTGAAACTACTCAAAATTTATTTTTACCTGGAAGCATTCCCACCACATCTCAGTCACTCATGATCTCATGCATTCTTTAGTTATACCAATTTTGTTTCATTAAAATGTGTTTACATTTTTCTCACATCCCCTCATTTATTTAGCAAAAATTTCTTGAGCACTTGTGTGCTGCCAGGCACTGTGCTCTGCTCTGACATGCATGTATTTCTTTTGAATGATTTTAAATTCCCAGGAGCTGGGAATGTGTTTTAATCTTTCACCACCTCCTACAGATGTAGCCATAGTCACAGAGTCATTGAGCTAGAAGGAGACCTAGAGATTATATTGGTCGACATTCTCATTTTACAGCCCAGAGTGGATAATTGATCTATACACATGTTAATGCTAAAGATGGTGGTTTCTTGCCTCCTTAGCCAGTGCTCTTTGAACTATGCAAACTGTTCCATGAACACCAGTTCTTGCCAGCTGTTGCCTGAACACTAATTCCTTGGAATGTTAATAGGTGGCATTCCAAATATGAGTTCTATGGCCAAGTGTGTTTGAGAAATAATGGGTTAAAGAAAGTAAACCAAGTTTTATTTTGTTTGTTTTTCCTGCCAGACTTTTCAGAACCTTTATTATGTTTATGAGCATTGTGAATTTCCAGGGGATATAGTGCACCTCACTTGTTCGATGCAGTCAATCAGGAAACCCTTTCTCATAAAGCATTTGGGGAACTAGGGATCGAACACACAGATTTAGGGAACACGATGATGAACACTGAAAATGCGACCAACCAATGTGACTGCTCTGTTCGTGTGACCTCCAGAGAAGAGTCTAGTGTTAACACATCCTGGGCGTTCGTCAGTCCCCTTTCGAGGTCTAGGAACTTGTCTTCTAGACGCGATCCTCAGATGAAGGGGGCATGAGTCACCATGGGTCCCCTCTTCCCTGAGCAACTTGCTTGGCGTGGGGAACAGGACAGACGCATCACAGCTATCAGGACACAGCTCTTCCTTCCCTGCTTTGATTCAGAGCAAGTTTCCAGGCTGCTTGGGCTATACAGCACAGTGGTTTGAACGTGGGCTTTTGAGCTAGACAGTCCTTAGGTATCAATCCCATCTCTGCTTCTCACTAGCTGTTGGATATTTATTAGGCAAGTTGCTGAGCCTCTTAAGCCTTAGTTCTTTCATTTATGAAATTAGCATAATGATGCTGGCTGGAAATATTGCACTCAAACCCCTGGCACAGTGCCTGGCACAGAGGAAGCACCCCAAAACTCTGGCGGTATTACTAAGCATAACAATGGTGTATAGTAGAGTACTTGTGGCACTTAGTTGTCAACAGATAGCACAGTGACACAGCTGAGTTTTGCTGAACCCCAAAGCTCAGTCCTTCTTCTCTTCCTTCTCCTCCCTCACAGGGTTATGCCAACTACAGTCACCCCATCAACTACTCTGCTGCCTCAGATCTGGGAGGAAACGAGCAGTAGATACTCTTTGAGCAAACTCAGAAATGAGCTAAAAAGGATATTAATCACTGACATAATAAAAAGCCTCCTTTAATTGAGCAGCTGCTAAACACCAGACACTGAGCTAAGTGATTTCTATTTCTACTTCTGTTCATTATCTATTTATGTCTCTATCTGTCTGTACTCCTTAACAACCACTTGAAGAGGGAAGCGTCCACCTCCCCATCGTGAAAATAAAAAAAAACTGAGGTTCAGAAAGTTTATGGGGCAAGAGGCCAAATTCACCCAAAGGGCAAAACGAGTAATTACCAGTTCCCTGTTGCCATTCCAGTCCTCGGGGAGCATAAGTACATCGTGTGTTGATGTGCTGTGGACTAGAACACACGTTGTGGGACGTGGCTGAGCTGGGATGCTCTCTCTCTCTTATGGGTGGGGCAGCTGTGGAACAGATGTTAATTAATGCCCAGTTAAGTAAGAAATGGAGCCAAGAAAATTCCTTTCTCAGTTGCTTCCTCCAGGGGCTCATTGACTGGACTCTCTGCCTGTCAGCCTATTGTATGTGAAGGATACAGGACTCCCATTCGCCTGCTGGAAGGAGCTACGCTTATTATGCTAATCTTCGCACAATGTATGGAAGTTGAGTCATTATGCTGTACACCTCAAGCTTACACAGCGCTGTGTCAATCATATCTCAGTAAAACTAGAAAAATAAATAAAAGGAACTATGGTGTCAGTGGATCAGAGAGGACATTTTATATAAACAGAGAAATGAAGACATAATTTCTTCCCACCAGTTGCAGGAACCCAGGCATGTGGAACCAGGACAGTGACTTAATGCTTCCTCTTTCCCTTTCATTCTCACCCACAGTATCCTTTCAGACTCCTCCACCCCCACCTCATCCTTCATCCCTGGCAAGAAAGCCATGCCCAGGGTGAACATGTGACTCTTTCCAGACTAAATCTTCCTAATAACCCGTAGTTCACTCTTCTCGGTCTGTTCCTGATGGAGTCCAGACACCCTTCGGCTGCATCCTCAGCTGAGAAAAGGACTGATTCTGCCTCTTCCAGGAGGTCAGAACCCTAAAGGCAGCCATGGCTGGCTCCAACTCCTGGCAGAAAACATAACCAGGCTACTTGTTTTCCAAGGGGATTTGGAAAGAAACCAAGCTAATAAGAGAGAAAAGGCACGAGAAGAGAGAACAACTTTGCTATTTCCTCAGGCAAAATATAACGAGAAGCTTCTGTGATAAAAATTGCACCTGCATGGCTGAGATTGGAGGGTACAGAACCTCCCAAAGTCCACGTTCTCTCACCAGAGAATTCTACTGTGTCTGCGGTTCTCAGAAACACCTGCTGTGTGGCTGTGTGGGCTGCATGTATTAAGGGGCTGGGGCGCAGGATGGGCATAACCCTAACATCTTATAATAACTACTACAGTGCATCAGACCTTGTGCTGAATGCTCGCAGTATAAGATTTGCTGGGCTTCCCTGGTGGCGCAGTGGTTAAGAATCCGCCTGCCAGTGCAGGGGACACGGGTTCGAGCCCTGGTCTGGGAAGATCCCACATGCCACGGAGCAACTAAGCCCGTGCGCCACAACTACTGAGCCTGCACTCTAGAGCCCGCGAGCCACAGCTACTGAGCCCGCGTGCCACAACTACTGAGCCTGAGCTCTAGAGCCCATGAGCCACAACTACTGAGCTGGCGTGCCTACAGCCTGTGCTCCACAACAAGAGAAGCCACCACAATGAGAAGCCCGCACACAACAATGAAGAGTAGCCCCTGCTCACTGCAACTAGAGGAAGCCCGCGCACAGCAATGAAGACCCAACAGCAGCCAAAAATAAATAAATAAATAAATAAATTTATATATATATAAAAAAGATTTGCTGCCATCCTCATTGTAGCCCCATGAAGTTACTTTCATTATCCCCACTTTATACAAGAGAACGCTGAGTTTATCAAAGGTTAAGGGAAAATAAGGCACAGAGAGGTGAGGGAACTTGCCCAATTGCAAACACTGCTAGGAAGGGTAGAGATGGGATTTAAACCCAGGGAGTCTGGTGCCAGGTTCCAAGTGCAAAAGAGCTAGTGGCTATCCAGGATATCATTAGCTGCTCTGATGAGGTCCTCTGGGCACCAGTTTACCAGAACAGATAAGGGAGACCCTGGGGGTAAATGCCTGCATCTGAGGGAGGGATGCTCTGGGACCATCTTTCCCCCTCCTGCAGGCTGGTCTTTGCCCACAGGCAGTTGGCTAATTCCTCTGCCCATCTCCCTGCCAGAGTCACCAGCTGACCCTTGTCAGCCCAGCACAAAGGGAAGCTAGATTGGCTGGGGGTGGGGTAGCGGTGCCTCTCCCTCCTCTTGCCAAGCAGGGGACTTCTCTTCCCCTCCCCCTTCTCCTGGGAGCGCCCATCTGGCCTATATCACCAGCTGATGTGTGCTTGGTAAAGCCTGCTTTCAAGTGAGGGCAATGGGATTCAGTTCCTGGAACCAGGTCTGTTAATCCAATCAGGGGCATTTTCCCTGATTGTGAACATCCCGCAATCCTGCAAGATCTACTGCTTTGAAACACAGCACCGCCGGGAGTCCAGCCACAGAGAGGGATCCGGCATCTAGGCCTCTCTTCGTGGGCACATTTGACCTCAGGGATTTTAGGATGACTTCCTCCACCCTCCCTTTCCCCACTGGGTGTTGTGACACATTGTTGAGAAATAGAGGCAAAAGGATATGGGTGGGGTATGGAAGAGTGGCAGCCTGAGGTGGTGGGTAAATCAGAGCTCAGGAAGCCCAAACTCAAGTCCGAAGTTCACCAGAAACAAGCTGTTTGAACTTGAGAAAATAATTTCTCTTCTTTAGGCCTCACTTTTCTCACCTAGAAAATGGGAGAGTGGGATTAGATAGACCCTATGAGGTTCCTTCCATGTTATGTGAAATGGAAAGACTCCTCTAAGGGGCACTTTTTTTGTTTGTTTATTTTTGCGGTACGCGGGCCTCTCACTGTTGTGGCCTCTCCCGTTGCAGAGCACAGGCTCCGGACGCGCAGGCTCAGTGGCCACGGCTCACGGGCCCAGCCGCTCCGCGGCATGTGGGATCTTCCCGGACCGGGGCACGAACCCACGTCCCCTGCATCGGCAGGCGGACTCTCAACCACTGCGCCACCAGGGAAGCCCTAAGGGGCACTTTTTTAAGGAGACGATGGGAAAGGTTGCTCTCCATCCCATGGCTCCTTCTCCCGGGGCATCTCCTAAAACACAGAACTCCTGTCCTCCAGGACTCCACCACTGACAGGACACGGTAGGCGCTGGGCAGGCTGCTGGGCCAAAGTCCCTATTCCTGGAGGAGGGACTACAGGGCTTCACTTTGACTCCAAGCAGCAAGTGCTCGGAGTCTGGGTTCTAAGAAATATCCCGTCCCAGGCTCACTGATCCTCTCAGCTGAGCCTCCTTGGCTGCCAATCTTAGAGTTAGGTCTTTATTTGCCTTCTGACTTTGCTTTCCTCTTCTGATCAATACAAAGAAAAAAACCTGATGGGCCCTTACGGGTACAGGCAATTAGCTAATCAGAAATCTGGTTAATAAGCTTTGCAACGTGAAATGTCTCACGGAGAAAATCTATCAGGCTCCTCAGCCATGTCAGGCTGTCTCCCTGACAGGCAGTGGCTACTGAGGACCGCAGCGGGTTAGATACTTTATTTTTAAAAGGCTTTTTCTGGCTCTAATTTCCTCTAGTCTGAAAGAAATGAGACGAGGCTAAAAAGAAAACTAAGTCAGAGCAAGTGAGGGAAAAGCTGAATTAGGAAACCAACATGGTATATTGGGGTGTACTATAAATCTCAGGGGTGGGTGCTGAGTCTTGATTGGATGGCTTTGAACCACACTAAGTATAGCACCAAACACCTACGAGCAATCAATAAAGGCTTTTAGTAGTGAGGATTGGTGATGAAATGCCCTGTCCTTTGTCAAAGTCCCATCACTCATTCTCTGTCCCCAGGTGTTTCGCCTAATGGCAGGGGCCACCAGAATTGGAGTTTGGCTACAGGACATCGCAAACAAAGAGTCTAGGACCCAGTAGTTAAGTCTTCTGCCACAGAGGAAGCCTGTGCTTGGGGATAGATGTGGCAGCAGATAAAGAGAAAAGCCCATCCAGACAGATGGCGCATGACATCTGGAGGGGATGGTGACAAGCACTAGGCAGTGATCCAAGCAGGGAGGTCCCCAAACAGGAGATGCTCTGAAAGGAGGAGAACAGTGACAGCAACAGGAAGTTCTGTTTGGATCCAGCTTCTGGATCCCACTCCAGAAAGGGCTACGGAGGAGAAAAAAGGGTCCTAGCCCAGAAAAGCTGGGTACTGGGAAGGTTACAAAGTCAGGACCATTTACAGATGAGAAAACTGAAGACCAAGATTACATCACCAGCACATGGCAGAGCTGGGATGCAAACTCAGGCACCCAGAACCCAGATCCTGGAGACTTCACCCCTCTACCACTGACTCCCAGAGCAAGGCTGGGGCTATGTGTTTAGGCAGTTTAGGGGCCTGACGGGGGAGCATGGGAGGTCATTACAGAGTCCATCCTGCAAAATGTTTACCAAATGACTATAAACCATTACGTAAAGAGCCTCTCCTGAGGGTCCTAACGGGATACTACAGGCTCAGAAGGCACACAATAAGAACCAGGAAGTGAAACCTCAATTCAGTGAAGAGACACTAAGGAGAGCCTCTAGTCCCTCTAATTCCAGGGTCCAGGCTCAGACAGTTTCATCCCAGAGTGCCGAAATAACGTACCAAATGCAACCTTAGACCCAGAGTCAATAATTCTGAGAAATCGTAGGAAAGTGAAGGACAAAATCCCTGAGCTAAATTGTAGTTTCCAGAAAAGTGGAGATTGGAGAATCTCTAATGAGGTGCTAGGAGAGATGATTAAATACATAACTTAATGCTAGCAAAAGAGGGTCAACCTAGAGTCCCAGGAACCAGTCATGCCAACAAACGTTAACTTACCATTTGGATAGACTTACTATGGAAGTCAAAATATGCTTGTTAAATCCTTGTGTATATCTTTCATTCAACAAACATTAATTGAGAATCTGCCACGTGGGATAACATTAATTAACAAGACAATTAAACATCCTTTTGCACACTCCTGTATTCATCGCGGCACTGTTTACAATAGCCAAGATATGGAAACAACCTAAGTGTCCATAGATGGATGAATGGGTAAAGGAGATGTGGTGTATATATATATATATATACAACGGAACATTACTCAGCCATAGGAAAGATGAAACCTTGCCATTTGTGACGACATGGATGGACCTTGAGGGCGTTATGCTAATTGAAATAAGTCAGACAAAGAAAAACAAATACTATTTCACTTACATGTGGAATCTAAAAAACAAAACAAATGAACAAACAAAACACAACATAATCAGACTCATAGGTACAGAGAAAAGGTGGTGGTTACCAGAGGGAAGGGGGTTGGGGAGTGGGCAAAATGGGTGAAGGGGATCAAGAGGTATGGACTTCCAGCTGTAAAATAAGTCGTTGGGGTGTAATGAACAGCATGGGGGCGGTTAGTCAGTAACATTGTATTAACTTTGTATGGTGACAGTTGATAACTAGACTTACTGTGTGAGCATTTTGCAATGTATATAAATGTTGAGTCACTATGTTGTACACCCAAAACTAATTTAATAATGTATGTTAATTATACTTCAATTTAAAAATCTTTTCTCTTACTGAGTCTCCTGGGAAGAGTCAGAAAACAAACACGTAAACAAACAAAATTTCAGATAAGGGTAAGTGCTAAGAAGAAAATTAAGCACAGCCATGGACTAGAGAATGATTGCAAGTGAATTCTTAGCTGGCTAATGATTATTAGCCAGAACGATGGGGAAGCTTCTCTAACGGTATTTGAGCTGAGGCTGGGGTGATGAGAAGGGGTCAGATGTGTGGAGATCTGGGGGGAAGTGGTTCCAGGAAGAGGAAACAGTAGGTGCAAAGTTCCAGATACTTGAGTGAGTTTGGCATGTTTCAGAAACCCAAAGAAGGCCACCGTGTCAGACCTACAGCGAGGGAAGGGGACGTTGCCCCAGGTGAGCAGGGATTCGGGCAGCTTGGCAAAGCTTTGTAGACTGCAGTCAGGAATTCAGGTTTTGTCCTCAGTGAGATGGGAAGCAGTTGAAGAATTTAAGCAGGAGAATGACACGATTGAAATTACTTTTTAAGAGATGGCTCTGGCTGCTCTGTGGAGAGCAGTTTGGAAGTAGAGCAGAGTGGACACAGGAAACCAGTGAGAGACCCAGTGCGTTTGTTTAGGGGAGAGAAGTCGGTGGCTTGACCAGGGGTGGTCCCAGTAGAGAAGGTGCAGTGGGTCAGATTCAGGG
This sequence comes from Hyperoodon ampullatus, assembly GCF_949752795.1. Taxonomy (NCBI): domain Eukaryota; kingdom Metazoa; phylum Chordata; class Mammalia; order Artiodactyla; family Ziphiidae; genus Hyperoodon; species Hyperoodon ampullatus. The sequence continues at coordinate 91,363,619 of NC_136920.1, forward strand.
TATATTTTGGAGAGATAGATAATACCTTCAGCTTTTGAGCAAATACAAATTTTTAAAATTATTTTTTACTTTTTTAAATTTACCATCTTAACCATTTTTTTAAAAAAATTTATTTATTTTTGGCTGTGTTGGGTCTTCGTTTCTGTGCGTGGGCTTTCTCTAGTTGCGGCGAGCGGGGGCCACTCTTCATTGAGGTGCGCAGGCCTCTCACTGTCGCGGCCTCTCTTGTTGCGGAGCACAAGCTCCAGACGCGCAGCTTCAGTAGTTGTGGCTCACGGGCCTAGTTGCTCAGCGGCATGTGGGCTCTTCCCAGACCAGGGCTCGAACCCGTGTCCCCTGCATTGGCAGGCAGATTCTCAACCACTGCGCCAACAGGGAAGCCACTACAAATTTATTTTTAATATTTATATTTATTTTTTTTAATGAGCTGGAGCTCCCTTGGAAAGAATTCTGAAGGAGTGTTACTAGATTTTGGCCTTGGCCTTCTCCCCTTTGTCAGTACCATGCACCCCCCTTTAGGGTTATGACCTGCACAGTAGCTTCTGGTACGGTATCTCCCTCATGGCCATCCCAGTAACAGGTCTAACCTGGCTCCCGTATTTGTGAACTGCAGCTCCGATGGGATTCAACACACTTGCACTGCAGCCAGTCTCTAACCAGCTCTGGCCAGGGTGATGGGGGGTTGGGCGGGCAGTATATAATGTATACCGTATAACGGCTGTTGCAGAGGGGAATCCAGTACCGGGTGAGCATTTATGAGTCTCTGGCCCGTTTTACCATGTTTACAGCCTAACTGGGTTTCTCAATCATTCCCGTGGTTTCTAAGCTACAGATTTGGTTGGCCTACTTCTTCCTAGACTGTGTACCATTTACATACAGTATTTTGTTTTTTCCTGCACCACCCACAAAAGCAGCCTGGATGCATGTGGCTCTTTCATTAACTGGGCACAGAAAGTTTGGCTAGCACTAGGCCCACAAAGACTGGAGCCAGTTGCTATAGTGAGAAAAAGGGCTTCCGGAGGATCTGAGGTGTTCCTTTTCATCTCAATATGCCTGTGAAAGAGAGTTCTAACAGGGGGAAAAAAACTTTTATGAGTTCAAAGATTATATAAATGACCAGTCTTACGCCAAGAAACTAACTTCTGATTTCACTGGAGTTGCGATTACTGAGTCTACACTAGGAACCTATTTCTCTTGCTAAGAATCTGGCATCTTTTATTACCCATCCCCCCGAAAAAAGGAGCAGTTTACTCTGGAGACAGAGAATCAGGTAGGATAATAATCCCAGCAGACAAATGGGAGGAGACAGCAATAATAAATATTCCTGCTAAAAGAGCATTAAGGAAGTAAAAGCTTGGAGCAACTTGGGAGCACCAGCTGCTTAATAATAAAGGCAATGATTCCTTGGCCAGGCTGCAAACATAGTCTTTAGTTATAGGTGTCAAAACCCAAGTGTCAGGCCCGTGCTTTATTACTATCATTTAGTAAGCTGTTGGTGTCTACTCCCAGCACAGACATTTTTCTCTGATACCAGAAACACAAGGCTTTTTCTCTCTGAATTCCCAAAGTCTCCCAATCCTGAGGCCCATTTCCTTCTCAATTTTCTCCTAACCCAAGATTGTCTGGTTCTTTTGCTACAAAGAGAAAGGAAACTTGCTTTCCAGAAAGGCTTAAATGATTGCATCTGTGTTCATTGAACTGTTAACCCCTAGTCTGTCTGAGGGCTGGGGTGGGGTATACAGTTACAAAAATGAGGATAGTAAACAAAAGCTATTTTCTTTTTAATTAATTCCATTTATTTGTCAATAGTAAAAACAGCAACTCTTTTCTTTTTAACTCAATTCCATTTGTTGATCACAAGCCTCAAGAGTTATAAGAAGTGAGACAGATCCCTCAAGGAATTTGCAATCCAGGAAGAAGGTTGAGATAAGCCCAGGATTACAGTATTATTTATTTTTAAGTGGGGTATAGTTGTTTTACAATGTTGTGTTAGTTTCTACTGTACAGCGTAGTGGAGTTCCCTGTGTTATACAGCAGGTTCTCATTAGTTATCTATTTTATACATATTAATGTACATATTGCACAGGATTATAGTACTATACGTAGGAAATAAATGGAATGAAAATAAGTGATCCTGGGCTTCCCTGGTGGCGCAGTGGTTGAGAGTCCGCCTGCCGATGCAGGGGACACGGGTTCGTGCCCCAGTCTGGGAGGATCCCACATGCCGCGGATCAGCTGGGCCCGTGAGCCATGGCCGCTGGGCCTGTGCGTCCGGAGCCTGTGCTCTGCAACGGGAGAGGCCACAACAGTGAGAGGCCCACATACCACAAAAAAAAAAAAAAAGGGATCCTATGGGCTATAGGATGGTAGCATGTGAGGTGAGTCTTAAGAGTTGGGAGGGAGGTAGGGAGTAGTACAAGGCGGCTGGGGAAATGAACCAGGCCTGGACGAGAAGAGAAATTGCCTTAGCTCTAGAACTATGAAGGACAGCTGGGCAGTCCTAGGCCCATGGCTATGAATGTAGAAAACTTAGGTGTAATTCAGAAAAGGATTGATACCAGGAAAGTCTTCTCTTTCCTGGACACAGAAATGTGAAATTCCAGGTAGCCAGGTAAGAATATTGAGAAAAAGGAAGCTTCACTATGATTCTAGGAGATCTGAGTGATACTTCCTGAGAATAACTAGAGTTATAGGAATTAGAATCCCATTCACCAGGGGAGAGGGTTGGCAAGCATGGTATGAGTCCCTGTCAGGTGGGCAGGGTTTAGGGCCAACATTCTAATCTTGAAGAGAGTATGGAGAATTATGCAGGGTAACAGATAGACTTTAGAAAGGGGAGTAAGGTCCAAAGCAAGAGCCCAATTTGGGGACCTGAATCAAATTGCGGAATCCAAACGGCTATTCCTCAGAGGTGTCCTAGCATCCAAACTCAGCCCGATCACATCAGATACTCATTTCTGTGTAGCAATATGACTCAATGCCAAGCCACACCAGATGGTAAAGCTGAGCTGCTGACATTTTTTCTTCCCTGAGCAGGCACTAGGGCTTGTATATCTGCAGACAATGCCCTGTGTGTGTAGTGTCAGAGATGAGAACAGCAGGAGAAGGGAGACAAGGCAAACTTCTTTCTCTTCTGGCTATGTCTGACTGTGTGCTCCAAGGGGCTCCTGCTACAGGACAGCAAAGCCTGGTTAGGATACATTATTTGAGACATTATCAGCCTCACAAGAGCAAAGAGATAAGAAGCAAGAAAGACAGAGAGAATGAGGTCAAGGCTGACCTATCAGAGGGTGAACACTGGTTGCAGTAGTGGTGCCAAGAGACTGAGCTTTGGGCCAGACTTGAGGGGCAGAATGGAAGTCTGGGACTCCACCGTACACTGAAGCCCTCAAAGGAGAGCAAGGAGCGTACAAGGGGTGGGGCAAGGTCACCAACATGGTCCCAAATTGGCTGCACCCTCTCATTACTGGCAAAAGCAAAAGCAAATCTTCTCTGCAAGAAAACTTCTCCAATCCCAATTTAAGCCCTCAGATGTTCCATCTATTATAGCAAACAATGAGCTCACAAAGATCACTAGATATAGAATGCAAGCCACTGTTACTGAGAGTTGGTGGAAATAACGTACAATGAATTTAAAACCTTATGGATTACAGAAAGAGATCTGTCAAATATAGAACATAGAACAGCTATGCAAACACAAGGATGATCAAACCCACAAGAGAATTTTGAGAGTAAAAAAAATGTATTTGTGGGAAAAAATGAAACCGTAAGAAATTAACATTGTAATTGTTGATATAGAAATATTAATGAGTTAATTAGCAGATTAGACACAGCTAAAGACAGAATTAATGATTTGACAGTTATACCTGGACAAATTACCCAGAATGCAATGCAGAGAAGGGGATGAAAAATATGAAACAGACATTAAGAGACTTGGGAAGTGTAATTACACATCTACTCAGAGTACCAGAAAGAGAGAGTAGATGAAGTGGAGAAGAGAATTACTTAAAGTGATATTGGCTACAAATTTTCACAACTTGTAAAAAATACGGATTTACAGATTCAAGAAGAGCAGCCTATGCATAGTAAGTCAACAGTTAAAAATCCAGGCAGAACGTCAAAGACAAAGAAAAGATCTTAAAATCATCCAGAGAGTGAGTGGAGCTGGGGAATTCGTGTGGAAGTCAGAGTGGAGGCAGGTACGAATGGGCTGAGAGATGAAGTCCAGCAAAAGAAACACAGCTGCCAAAGTTATTAAGTCCATTGGCAAGTTCAGCCTGGCCTTAGAATTGAGCAGAAATGGTCAGTGTGAATACTGGCCACAGGGCTGTCACCTTTGTGTGGTTCTGTAAAGTTCAGGACATTGTAGTAGGCAAAAGGACTAATTTTCTTATCTCTTGGGAGCAGAAGCCAATCATCCTTGACTGCTACATAATGCACCCTTAATCCCTGGAAAAAAAAATTTATAGAATGTCAATGTCATGCTTTGCATCCTTTTCCAGCCAATTGCCAGAGTTTCCTCACATCTTCATCAACAACAGAGAGAGCTAGGTCAATCATGGGTTTCCATCCATCACTATGGAGATCCTCAAGTGAATGATGGCTCATCTTGATGTCAGAAAACCAACCATTCAGAGACAGCTGGTCCCAGACAGGTGAACAATGAATTATCCAACATGTCCTTGACACATTTGACCACTGGGATGAAATTTTCAGAGCAGGAAAAAACCAAATAGTGGCACAGCAGAAAGCAGAGGAGGTCAGATTCGTGATAGAAAAGACTAAGAAATAAACAAGGCAGTGTCAACAAAATTCAATTAACAATCAAGTTAAGAAGAATAAAGGGAATTTTATTCAGGCCAAAATGAGGATTATAACCTAGGAGACAGACTCTCAGAAAGCTCTGAGGACTGTTCTGCCTGTTAGAAGTTAAAGGCACAGCCATACACATTTTTGAGACAAAGGATCACACATCAAAATGACATAATGACATTTTACATAAAGTTCACCAAAGGTACATAGTCCAGGTAAGCACATACAAAGTGAGCAGCAAGTCACCATGATTCCCTATAGAGCTGGGAAAAAACACTAATCTTTTAAGAAGGTACATTGCTAACATCAGAGGAAAACAAAAAAGTTGATCTTTGCAGTCAAGCAGACATTCCCATCTTTGAGGAGGTCTGGCTAATGTGTGTAATGCAGATGAACACTACATATTACAGAGGGAGAGAGGAGGCCCAAATAGACACAGAAAGAAAGAATTTTATGCTTTCATTTTCTTGTCCTGCCTTAAAATATAAATTTTTATTTCACCAGCAGGTATCATATCTGCCAAGGACGACTTCAAAGCAGCTGAATTGGGCAACAGTCTGAGCTGCATAGGCTGGAAGTTCAGAGGACATTGTGTACCTGCTTTCTTGCTTTTGAAACATTAGCTGCCTGCCTACCTCAGTGAGGTCTGTTCTAATCACAACTCCTCCAGGTGACGAGGCCACAGCTCCATGCGACCAGGCCACAGCTCCATGCTTAACATAGCCTTCCTCCTGCCTTTTCCCCACCAAATCATTGTGAAATTTCATGATTGACTTAAAATAAAGGGGGAAAATTATTTTAAGATCTCAGAGGAAAAAAAAAACATACCATAGATAGAGTTCAATTTATTAATTCTTTCCTTTTTGGATCATGCTTTGTGTGTCAAATATAAGAAATCATCGCCTAACTCAGGGTCACAAAGATTTTCTCCTGTGTTTTCCCTTAGAAGTTTTATAGGTTTATGTTTTACGTTTAGGTCTATGATTCATTTTGAGTTAATATTTGTGTATGCTGCAAAGTATGAATCAAAGTATAGTGGGGGTTTTCTGCATGTGGAAATCCAGCTACTACACTGTCTTCATATCGTGGCTTTATAAAAAATCTTGAAGTCATGTAGTGTTACTCTTCCAACTGTGTTCTTTCTTCAAAGCTGTTTTGGCTGTTCTAGGTCTTCTGCATTTCTAAATGAATTTTGGAATCAAATGTCAATTTCTATTTTTTTTTAAAAAAAGTCTGCTGGGGCTTTGATTGAGATTTCATTGAATATATACATCACTTGGGGAGAATTAACATTTTAGCAACAGTGTATATTCTGACCCTTGAACACAGTATGTCTCTCTATTTACTTAGGTATTTATGTTCTCTCACTGATGTTCTCAGTGTGCAGGTCTTATACATCTTTTGCCAGATTTAGCCTTCTGTATTTCATTTTTTGAATGTTAATTGTAAATGATTTTTAAAATTATTTCAGTTCCCAATTATTCATTACTAGTAAACAGAAATACAATTTTTAAAATATTAATCTTGTATCCTGCAAACTTGCTTAATTCACTTACTAGTTCTAACAGCATTTTTTGGTAAATTCCAACAGATTTTCTACCCAGACAATCATGTCATCTGTGAATAAAGACAGTTTTATTTCTTCCTTTCCAAACTAGATGCTTCTTTTTTCTCTGTGCTTCAAGAAACTTTTGATCACACTTAGTATAACTCATAACTGTAGAGATGCAACTAAAGCCCAGAGAGGTGATATTTCAAGTCTCCTTGTACGGCATCTAAAAGACAAAAATGAGATTCTAACAAAAGCGACAGAACTTGCCAAACGTAACACTTCTAGGCTGGTATGTATTGTCATAATAATAGTATGTGACAAGCAGTCTCAAAACCTCAGTAGCATACAGTGATACGCATTTATGTAGCTCATGAATCTGCAGGGTTTACCTGATCTAGGTTAAGCGTCTGCTCCAGGTTGGCGAGGTCACTCTATCCTGTCTGGGCTCACTCTCAGGCATGGTGTTGGCTGGCTGGTGGCTGATCTAGGGCACAGTTGGAATGACTGGGATGAATAAACTGTTTGACATGTCTCTCACCCTGTATCAAGTTAGCCAGATATAATCTTCTCATGGTAATGACAGAAGGCAAGAGTAATAAACGGAAATACACAAACCTTTTTTCAAGACTGTGAACGTTTTGCTAACATCCCATTGATCAAAGCCATGACCAAACCCACAGAGTGGGAGGACCCTATGAAGTTATAAGACAAAGGACATGGGTATAGGGAGGCATGAAGAATAGGAGTCATTAATGTAATCGTTAATGGTTAGAACCAAGGAGTTAGTACAGATGATAGCAAGGAAATACCATAAACCTTGGCTCTGAAGCAATTACACTTGCATTTTACCTTCTTTGGTAGAGTGACTACTAACATTTACCATTAATTCTTTCCCAAATTGCTGTGGCGAGATCTGAGGAGTTCTTAAGTATAGAGAGTAAAAGGTGGGTTCTGGGGCTTCCCTGGTAGCTCAGTGGTTGAGAGTCCGCCTGCCGATGCAGGGGACGCGGGTTCGTGCCCCGGTCCGGGAGGATCCCACATGCCGTGGAGCGGCTGGGCCCGTGAGCCATGGCCGCTGAGCCTGCTCGGCCGTAGCCTGTGCTCTGCAACGGGAGAGGCCACAACAGTGAGAGGCCCACGTACCACAAAAAAACAAAACAAAACAAAAAAGGTGGGTTCTGAGTGGACAGATACGTACAGTTTTCAAGAAATCTTCAAAGGCAGAGGAGACCAGGCAATACTGAGGGATTCATTAAATAAGTGGATTCCAGTGTCCAGAATATCATATATTAATTGGAACATTTTTTTGTTGCAAGTGACAGAACTCCAAGTGAAACTGGTTCAAGCAGAAAGGAACTTTATTGCTCCTATAACTGAGAAAATTTAGGAATATATCAAGCTTCAGCTACAGCAGGATCCGAAACCTCATATAATGACACTGTGACAGTTTCTGTCCATCTCTGGGCTTGGAATTTCTCTGCCTTCTGTCTCAGGCAAGCTCTCCCCACAGATGGCTGCCAGCAGCTCTAAGCTTACATCTTCCATTTTAACAATTCTGTGGGAAAAGAGCTTCATTTTCCTAATAATTCCAATAAAGCTCTAAAATTAATTTCATTGTTCTAATTTCTATTACCTTCCCAATGCTGAATCTGATCTTAACCAAGGGAATGGAAAATGCTTATTGGTCAGCCCTGCCCTGCCTCAGACTTGAACTTTAGAGAACCCTGCACATCACAAACACACATAACACACCACATATTTATTTATGAACACTGTGCCACTCAGGAATTGGTTCTCAGCATGGGCACAGCACAACCCATAAACCTAAATAAGCTAAACCTAAACTCCTGTGACTCACCAGTTAGGCCCAAGGGAAATATTCTCACATGTCCTGACCTGTGTCCTCAAAACAAAGGAAAAACTGCATCAAGATGTTATGTTTTGTGGGCTATGCTGCCCCTGACATTGGAGATAGATACTATTGTACTTTGGAGTAAGCAGAGGATTACAGTGGCAGAATTATTTAAGGTAAGAGAACAAGCACTTAGGTAATTTTGTATTTTTAATATTTTATTAACATGCCATGTTCTTCCTCCCAGATAGCATGAATGCTATAGATCTTTGCCTAATGAAATATCATTTCCCAGTTCTTCTAATTGCCCACGTTCTTATCTCTCTTCATGTTTCATTTTATGGCTCCACAGATACAAATTAGCTTCATAATCACAAGCTGGTGTCTGAGCAATTTTACAATATTAAATTATTCATACTACTCAAACATTTATCTATACATAGATATAGTTATAAATGCAGCATGTATGAAGTGTGATACTGATTCTTCTTTTTTCTTTTTTATTGAAGTATAGCTGATTTACAATGTTGTATTAATTTTTGCTGTACAGCAAAGTGATTCAGTGATACATATATATACATTCTTTTTCATATTTTTTTGCATTATGGTTTATCACAAGATATTGAATATGGTTCCCTGTGCTATACAGTAGGACCTTGTTTGACAGTGAGTTGGGTTTTTTTTTGGCTGCACAGCTTGTGGGATCCTAGTTCCCCGAAGGAACCCCTGCCCCCTGCAGTGGAAGTACCGAGTCCCAACCACTGGACCGCCAGGGGAGTCCCCAATACTGATTCTTTACATAGGCAATTTGATGGTCATTTGTGAATATTTTTATTTTTGGTAAGAAATGCTAATAAGATGTATACAAATTCCCACTCCCCCAAATAATATTTCAGCTTTGTTTAAATAATTGCTATTTAAAATTATAATTTGTTTGGTCTTTTAATTTGAAGAGAATGTTGAGTATTTCAGAAGAAAATTTAACATTTTTGAAAAAAACATATGAAAATAATTTTATATGTTTATTTTATTGCTATTTTCTGGATATACGTTCAAGTTTTATATGTTTTTGTTACAATCATATTTTCTTTTTAATTCCTTTAGAACAGGGGTTGACAAGCTATACAAACTACTGGCTGACTGCCTGTATTTGTAAAGTTTTATTGGCACACAGCCAGGCCTATTCATTTATTGTTTAGAGCTGCTTTCACATACAATAGCAGGGTACAATTGTTGAGACAGAGACCACATGCAAGACTAAAATGTTTCCTAGCTTGCCCTTTAAGAAAAAGTTTGCTGGCCTGGCTTTAGATTACTGTCAATAGAACACAAATTTTATGGAAATATTGATTATTATAACATAATTCATGATTGTGCTAGGATGAAAACAAGACATTTTGTAGAAAAAATATATAATAATTCATAAAATGCATTTTACTATGCATCTCTGGACATTGACAGTCCATCAACATCACACCTGGACACGTGTAAATGTAACTAAATTTGGTTGCATTTGATATTTTTGCTGACTTTTACTCATAAAAACCATAGTTTTACACATAATTTAAAATTTGGGCATTCTGAAAGTAAAATAATAGAGCACAGTTTATGTAACGATTTGTTTGCCCAATTTATAACTTTTAAATATTAGGCATATGATGGCGGGGGCGGGGGCGCACTCCACTTTTAACTCTTGTTCCTGGGTCCTTCAAATGTTAGAAGAAGGACTATGGAGAACTTGCTGGGTTGCTTAAAGAAGAACCAAGACATTGTTAACAACAGAAGGGAGATTGGATAGATTGTAAACAACAGATGTCAATTAGAGTTGACAATTTGCCAGTAGGAGTAATTCTATCAAATGCTGCTGTTCTCTGATTCCAGAAGAAGGATTAATGGGGACAAGGAGGAAGATATTAGACCTGTGGATGAATAAGCAAGATATCTCATGAAATTCCTTGTCAGTGATGTGTTTGATCAGAAGCTCAATGGCCACGTCCAGGGTTCTGCAGAAGGGATTCGTGCGTTGGAAAGGAGGCTGGATGAGGTTAGTTTAGTCAAAAACAGGTTTGTTGGAACCTGTTACATCTCAGGTTCTGCACAAGGTCCCAAGGTTTGGACAATTTTATGATTCAAATAACCAGCTGAAAATGCTGGGAACACACAGACCAGTTCCCACTCTTGCAAATGTACACAGTTCAGAAACATCTTAGCAGGCAATCCAGCTCTGCTCTTAAGAAAGCTCTGGGTCTATTTATGTATCAGAGACACACAAACTCAGAAGCTATCTCTGTAGGTGGTGGTCTAGGAAGTTACCGGAGGCCAGTGTATGGCCTTGACAGTTCAACTTCAGAAGAAAGGACTAAGCAATCTTTGTAACATAGATCCCCCAGATATAATTTTATTTCATCTACTCAGTTCTGCAAAGGCAAAAGGTGAGATTCTAACAAATTATATTAAAATGCAATATAGGCCACTCTGAGAGGTAAATTTCAAAACCTATGTTTCTCTGATTTCCTCTTTGAACCTGAAAGTTAAAAGGTCTGTAGAGGGAAAAGGACACATCCTCTTTGATCAAAGTTATCAAATCAATTTATTCTGTTTCTAAAGGAATTAATGGAAAGAGAGGAGACACTGGTGTTTCATCTCACAGTAAAGGGAAAGGACAGGGTTTCTTTTTCATTCCTCACAGAATCTCTGGAGCCAGACTTAGGCAAATGGTAATGACCTGCATAGTCTGTAGGATTAGAAAACTTTGCTTCCCTCCTTTCTTGCCATGTTCTCCTTTCTATAGCATCATACCTTTGTCTTCAATCAGTCTCGGTCTAAAGCTGTAGAAGAACATCACTCTCAGAGACCATTATGATATACTTGATTCCTCCAAGCCAGTCAAAAGGCAGCTGCCATCTAATTAAAGATGTTTAAAACTGGAAGGGACCTTTGCTATCATCTTGAAAACATCTTCGGTGCCTCAGCAAGTTAAATAAATGGCTCCCAATTCCACAAACTTTTGGTAACAAAAAAAAAAGTCTATAATCCAGATACCTCAACTTTCATTTAAATGTTCTTTCAACTGTACCACTCAGTATGATGGTAATAACGGAGGACTGGAGAAGCTTTCTAGGTAATCCATACATAAAATCCACTCTGGACTCCATTGTCTCTCTCTCTTTTTTTTTAAGTTAATTTATTTAATTTATTTTTTTTTTTGGCTGCAGTGGGTCTTTGCTGCGCGCAGGCTTTTCTCTAGTGGAGGCAAGCAGGGGCTACTCTTTGTTGCAGTGTGCTGGTTTCTCATTGCAGTGGCTTCTCTTCTTGCGGAGCATGGGGTCAGTAGTCATGGCTCGAGGGCTCTAGAGTGCAGGCTCAGTAGTTGTGGCGCATGGGCTTAGTTGCTCCACGGCATGTGGGATGTTCCCGGACCAGGGCTCGAACCCGTGTCCCCTGCTTTGGCAGGCAGATTCTTAACCAGTGCACCACCAGGGAATTCCCTCCATTGTCTCTTGAACTTTGGCTTGTTGCCCAAATCATCCGCGAGTTCTTTGGGGAAAACTTGGTTTTGTGTTCTGACTCTGACACTTCTTGTTTGTTGATCATGGGCTGATCCCTTATCCTTTCAAACCTCAGTTTAATCATTTGTAAATTAGGGATAATCACAAAAGCACCTTGTAGGATCATTTTAAGGATTTTATGAGATTAGTTATATAAAGCACTTCACAAATTGAAAAGAGGTATGTATACGTCAGGTGTTATTGCCATTGCTGCTTGGCATGTGTTTCTCCAAGATATTTCCTGGATCAATTTTCCACAATCCATAATCTCTGCTCGTTCCTCTCATTCATTCAATATTTATTGAGTGTCTATTGTGTATCAAGCTCCATTCTACATGATGAGCTTAAAAAAGGAATAAGATAAAATGCAACCCATCAGGAATTCCACAAACTAGTAGCAGGTGTATAAAGAATTACAATATAGAATGAGTATATGGGTACAAAGTGCTATGGAAGCACAAAGGGTGAACTTACTGACAGTGGAAGTAACATCTGGATAGTTTTGAATCAAAAGTAGAAGTTCTCTAGACAGGGCATTCCAGGCAATTGTGATGGATTTTCAGGTTTACCCTAAAGGCAAGTAGTCTAGAAGTGGCTGATACATAAGGTATAACAACAACAACAGTAACCACAACTATTTTTAGAATGACTTCTAAGCTCCAAACTTTTTAGCAACATGTATAAACTGCACTACTCCCTTCAAAGGAGGTAGCATTACCTAATGATTACAAGTCAGGCAACTCAGGCTCAGAGAGGTTAAGCAACTTGCCTAAGATCACATAGCTGGTAAATATGGAAGTCAGATACTGAACTTCAATCCTTCTGACTCTCAAATTTGTGCTTTTACTTAATTATCACCCTGCTTCTCATGAACTGGGAGATATTAGGAGAGGACTGGAAAGGTAGGCAAGGGACAGAGTTTGCAGACCTTGGAATACCAAAGCCAAGGAGCTCAGATTTTATTCCACAGAGAGTGGGAGTCACTGAGGGATTTTTGAGCAGCTGTTTTAGAAAAACCAGTCTGGGGGCAGAGTGTATATTAGATGGAACAAGGAAGAGACTAGAAACAGGAAGATCAGTTAAGAAATTGTTAACAAAAATCCAGGCAAGCGAAAATAAAGACCTCTTAAACTGGGCATTTACTTGCTCACTCACGTGTGTGGGCACAGATGATTGTTGTATTAAATAAGGATGTTTGTTATCTCACATAGCAGAAAGGCCAGAGGTAGGGCAGGCCACAGGACAGGTTGATCAGTGGTCCATCAAAAGCCTTGGCCTCTTTCCATCTCTCTGCTCCATCTCTAGTTATTCCAATATGGGTTCCCCCTGTAGACCAAGATTGCTAGCCGTGGCAGTTGGAGAGCTACATGCCCCCTGGTGCACACCCTACCAGACAGAGGAATCTCTCCTCACAGACAGGAATCCAGTCTTTCCTTCAGTCTGATTGGGTCAACTTGGGTAACATGAATGAATAACTCCTGCCAGTGGAACTGCGTTAATTGGCCTGGATGGATCAGGACACTCCTCTGGACCTGGATAGGGTAAATCTCACTGTGAGTTGTGTGGTAGAGGTCGGTACTTGAACCAAATAACAGCTTTGTTAGGAAAGGCGGAGTGGAGACCGAATGCCAAATGGGCAAGTAATGGCATCCACTACTGTCACCAAGCTTTGGGCGCAGATGCTTGAAGGGAATGAGTTTCAGTATATCTCTTTCCTAAAACTGATCTGCCTGTGGATGTTTCCATGGTCAAGGCCTCAAGCTAGCTTCTTTCCAACTCCCCTTTCATAATCACCCTTCTCCTACTTTACAAAAGAAAGGCATACCTCTCACCTATTCCAAATATTACCATGGTGCATTGACTCAGGAAAAACTTTTCTTGGGTGCCAAAAAAAGGAATATTTAAAATATTGCAGTTGGTATTGAGAAAGTGAATGGTTATAATGACTGGGTAACGAATACTTTTGCAAGTCAGGTGGTTTCTAATTTTTTGAAATTTGAAGGAAGACATAACTTAGTTGCCACCTGATAGATCACTAAATATACTTTTTTTTATGATAGGTCATAATGCTATTTTTGATATAGGATTATAAAAAGTAAAATAGGAATAGAATTAGTGCTGAACCATGTTTTATTCTAATGATACATTATATTTAACCACAGATACATGAACCGATTGGGAAAAACAATAGAAGTCCCATCTATCTTGTTAAGTGATGTATTTCCAATAAAATGCACTTTTATGTTTAGTAATCAACATATTTATGTTTCTGTTGATTGTATATTAGTAACAATTCTCATATTAATTCTTTCTGACACACAGATATTTTTGGCATCAAAATAAACTTTTTCTCAACTTCAATTTATATTTTTGTTTTGGAGAAGTAAGAAGAGTGATAAATAAATGATTTACAAGCATTAAAGTAGGGAAAGTTAAATGGAAATAATAAGTTCACAGAGAAAATATGTAAAACTTTTAGCCATTAAAAAAGAGTTTGTTCATGTATTTTCAAATGTGTGATTCTGAGTATCAAGTTGGTAATTTGTCCCATTGGATATAGTTTTTTAATGCTTTAATAATCTAATTGTTAAATGCTAATACTTATACTATGTTGAAAGCTATCTCTTGAAATACACCAACTTATAACAAAAAATTTTAGATGTCAACTTAGAACATGTGAAGTGGGTATATAGTTTTTCCAAATTATTTTAGGATATATGAATCAGAAGTGTTGATCACCATTAGCTTAAAGGAGAAAACCAAGCTACTTGTTGTAGCGCTGGGCAGACTACTCATATAGTTCCATTTTTGTGCTGATTTTGAGGTTCCTATAAAACATCTAAGTCAAAATGATTCCAATTTTAGGCAATTGGAATTCAGCAGAGGAGTCTGGACTAGAGATATATTGTTTGGGGGTCATACAAATACAGAGACTGTCAAATCAAAGACATATTTGCCATCATCAAGAGAGTATAACAATGGGGAAAAGCAGCAGAATCATATTTTGGGAAATAACAATGGCAAAGGAAATGGAAGAGAGATCAGAGAAGCAGGACGTGAGTAAGGAGAACAAAAAGCCAACAGGAAAGTTTTAGGAAGGAAGCTGTGAGCAATAGTGCTAAAAGAGGTCAACTGAGATAAAAACTATAAAGTACCCATTGGATCTGGCAATTAGACAGTTAGGAAATCACCTTAGTGAGGTCAATTTCGGTGGAATAGTAGGACAGAAGCCTGATGACACTGGCTGGAGGGTGGGGGCAAGCAAGGTAAAGATGAATTTGAGGCTCTGAGTATAAGTAAAAGAAACCAGAAAGTCAGAAAAGGAGCGAAGTGATTGTTCTCCTGGGTGGGAGGTAAAGACAAGAGTGCAGCTTCCCGACAGTTGAACTTATTAAACATGACTAATTTGGTTCTAAAAATTAGGGGGTTGAGAAAATCCAGGTTGAAAGGAGCAGTGAGAATTGAAGGTCTAAAATAAGAAAACGCTAGTGCTCCGTGTGTGAACAAAGGAATCCATTGTCTTTGGCAACTACCGTATATGAAGTATGCATTAGGGTGTGAAGGAACAAGAAAGAAATAAGACGTTCTTTGCTTCAGTGTTGGCTGATGATGTACATAGTACATAGATGTACATAGAATGAGATCTGAGCTGGATAAGGAACAGAGGATCGTGGTAGAACCTTGGAGTTCCGTCCTGGCAATGTACTAGAGAAGGGGAGTGATCAGAGAAGTAGCAAAATCAGAAGATTGAAGCCACTCAAAAGCAAAACAAACACGAAGTTTCAAGAAGGTGGTGGAATAGAATGCTGCAGAGGGTTAAAGAACAAGTGGATGGTGGAAAACATGGGGGATATTGGGCATGTGTTGCTCACTCAGAGAGGTTTCTTGATGACTTTTCTGTCCCAAAGACTCCTTTTGCTACATTTGTGTTACGGTTGGTATGTGAATGGCAGTTTGGAGATATTGCCCATTTGGTAAATTAGGCACCCAAGAATTTAATAGCTTTGAAAATGATAAATGCTTTGCAAATCATAATCATGTTACAGTTATGGACTCAGTAATAGTGTGAATTTTCCCCTAGTAATAGTATCTATGTCACCACTTAAGGCAAAGAGGATACTTTCCAGCTCAGATAACACTTTCTAATCATGGTTTAAGCAAGTCTCCTTTCTGTATGTGCACCTTTTTAAGTGGTCCAATTCAGCTTTTATCTTTCCTCCGAAGAGCTAATCAAATATGTGCTAAAACCACTTAGAACCACATTATAAATTTCCTTTATTCCTTACTTCTCTCTCCTTGGCTATAAAAATTTGGTTCCTGTCCAAAATCAAAACATAAAGAACCAAACACACTTCATCAGCAAGAAGAAGGGCTCTGTTTTCATTTTGTTTCATTTCATAAAAACATTAGTCCTACACTCAGAGCATCTACCATGTAGGGTGAGCCTGGAACCCCCCAGAACAAGGGCTTGTTTTTTTTTGTTTTGCGGTACGCGGGCCTCTCACTGTTGTGGCCTCTCCCGTTGCGGAGCACAGGCTCTGGATGCGCAGGCTCAGCGGCCGTGGCTCACGGGCCCAGCCGCTCCGAGGCATGTGGGATCTTCCCGGACCGGGGCACGAACCCATGTCCCCTGCATCGGCAGGCGGACTCTCAACCACTGCGCCACCAGGGAAGCCCCAAGGGCTTGTTTTTATGAAAAGGGAAGGATCAGAAGTTGATGTGATCCTTCCTGCTACAGATATTTGAGGACTTGAACTTGAGTCGAGAAGCACAGACTCTCATGCTTGAAGGACTTCAAATTTTAGCTAGTCAACTACCTGTCCAATATTTGTATCCCTTCCACAACATTTCTGCAAAGTGATGGGGAATTCACTAGCTCCTGAGGACAGCTCTGACTTAGTAGGTTCTGTTACCGAGTAAGGGCTCGCTGTCTGACACACATTTAAGCCAATACTATGGCACTGGCTTTTGAGAAAAGAAGGAGCTTTATTGCGAGGTTGACCAGCAAAGAGACAGAAGGCAAGGCTCTCAAATTTGTCTCCTTGATCCCGGGTTCTGGGTGAAAATTAAGGGATAAGGGGAATTTCAAACTTGGAAGCTGATTGGCTAGTCTTGAATTAGTCCATATAAGCTACTCCTGCTGCTGGAAGCCAGATGTTCCTTAGTGAAGGACTTCTTGCTTTGTAAAGGGCTCTGGTGGCAACATTTCTATTCTTTGAGTTTGGTAAACTGAAGATTCTTGATTCTGGGGTCTTGCTGGAGACACAGGTTCCCATCTTGCACATGCACAGTGCTATCTCTGTAAAATAACTACAGGTTTGATTAGTCAACCTATTTAAGGAGGCAAAGTCAGTTTAAGCTGGCCAGTTTTATGTGCTGTTTCATTTCCTTACAAGGAGCCAAAATGTGTCTCCCTATACTGTCATTGGTCCTAGTTGTACCAATTCAGGCCATTCAGGGTAAATATTTGAAGGTAGTTTTCAAATATTTGAAGGTAGTTTTGTTCTTGAAGCCCTTAAGTCTTCTCTTTTCCTTCAGCTTCTACACCTGAGCTTGCCTTTAAGCTCTCCACTGCCTTAGCTGCTCTTTCTCAATGCACTCAGTTTTTTGTCCTCCTAAAGTATCACCCCAGTACAGAATGCGATCCTGACTCCTGGGCCGTCCTGAGAAGGGCAAGGAGGAGGGGTGTGGTTATCTCTCACATTGGAAATTCAACAACTCTGGACCACCCAGAGAGCATCCTTCCATACACGCCATGTTTGTGCTCTCCAAGTCATTCCTGGCTCACATGCCTTCAGTATCTTCCTTTTTGTTACTGACTCACATCTCAGTTTCCCTGCTTGATTTCAAAGCCTTTTTCTCATCTTTGCCTACTGGATTCATTCAACTTTATTTTGTGTTCCATGCTAACAGACACCCATCACTGGGTCCATCTGGTTTTATTAATGTATCTCAAACACATCACGCCCATTCATCTCCAGCTCTGTGCATGCCCTCCTGTTGTCCCCTGTCTGAATTGCTCTTCTTCTTGCCCATCTAAATTCCCTCTAACTTTTTTTTTTGGCTGCGTTGGGTTTTCGATGCTGTGTGCGGGCTTTCTCTAGTTGCAGCGAGCAGGGGCTACGGTTTGTTTCGGTGCGCGGGCTTCTCATTGCGGTGGCTTCTCTTGTTGCAGAGCACGGGCTCTAGGCACGTGGGCTTCAGGAGTTGTGACACATAGACTCAGTAGTTGTGGCTCGTGGGCTTCAGGAGCTGTGTCTCACGGGCTCTAGAGCACAGGCTCAGTATTTGTGGCACACGGGCTTAATTGCTCCGTGGCATGTGGGATCTTCCCAGACCAGGGCTCGAAACTGTGACCCCTGCATTGGCAGGCGGATTCTTTTTTAAAAATAAATTTATTTATTTATTTATTTATCTATTTATCTATTTATTTGTTTGTTTGTTTATGGCTGTGTTGGATCTTCGTTTCTGTGCGAGGGCTTTCTCCAGTTGCGGCGAGCGGGGGGCACTCTTCATCCCGGTGCACAGGCCTCTCACTGACGCGGCCTCTCCTGTTGCGGAGCACAAGCTCCAGACGCGCAGGCTCAGTAGTTGTGGCTCACGGGCCCAGTCGCTCCACGGCATGTGGGATCCTCCCAGACCAGGGTTCACACTCGTGTCACCTGCATCGGCAGGCAGACTCTCAACCACTGTGCCACCAGGGAAGCCCAGCAGACAGATTCTTAACCACTGTGCCACCAGGCAAGTCCCCAAGCTCCCTCTATCTTGTAAGACCCAACTCAACTACTACCTCTCCGATGGAGCCCTCCTATGTCATTCCAACCTGTAATTATCTCCCACTTTCCTGAATGTTTTCATCCATCAGAAGCTGATAGAGCAGGATCCACCTACTATCCAAGGGTATAAAACATCTCAGTCATTCGTCTTGTATTATTTACAATAAACTGTATGTATACGTATGACACTCCCAGGAAAACATAAACCACCTTTTAAAATTCACTTTGTTTTGTTTACTGGATGTTATGGACTGAATGTTTCTGTCCCCCCAAATTCATATGTTGAAATCCTAACCCCTAATGTGATGGTATTAGGGGCAACTAAGTCATGAGGGTTTAGTGCCCTTATAGAAGAGACCCCAGAGAGCTCTCTAGCCCTCTTTCTACCCTGTGAGGATGCAATGAGAAGAAGGCAGTCTGCAACTCGGTCCTCTCAAGAACTGAACTGTGCTGGCATGCTGATCTCGCACTTCCACGCTCCAGAACTATGAGAAATAAGCATTTGTTGTTTAAGCCACCCAGTCTATGGTACTTTGTTATAGCAGCCCAAGCTGACTAAAACATTGGAATATTGCCGGCACCTGGAGAATGTACCAGGCACTCAAAAAATATTTGTCAGATGAATGAATGAAAAGTTGAAAAGTGCTTAAGAAATGTTTGTTGATTGGTTGATTGACCTGGATTGGACAGATGATTAACCAGAGCAGAGATTAAATAGCAGAGAAGGACAGGATATCATTCTTAAAAATCAAACAGTCCTCACGTCCTTGGGTCTGATCCAGATTTGCGGAAGGAGAAGGAAGAGGTGGGCTGTCAGCAAAGTCTCCAAGTTCTCAGGGGAGTAAGATTATGTAGGGAGCTCTGACTCATCTCGGGAAATCATCAGCAACACTTCAATACTCCCTAAAAACAGCAGCCTCCAGATGAAGCTTTGAGGCAGTTTTGGATCCTCTCTTGTCTTTCCCCCTTTGACATGAGGGAGCGCAGGTTGCAGCATGAATGCTCAGCCTCCCAGGTGCTATGGTTATTTAGTATTCCGGATATGGCGGGGGCATCCTGCCGTATCAGTCACCCACATATTCCCATTCCTTCTGAGCCCAGGAAACTAGTAGAGGCAAGAAAATGGAGGCAGAAAACATAGAATTCAAAGAGTGACAAACTCTGATGTCTTAATTAAATGTATTCTCTCCACCCACCTCTCCCCTCCCCAGTCTTACTCCTCCTATTTAGTTTGTGGCTCCACCATATCTTCTCAGCCCCAGATGCTACCTTCCATTCCTTCCTCATTCTCATTTTCAATATCCCGGTGGCCAAAAAGTGCTGTCAATTCTACTCTGAAATGTCTCTCAAATCTGACCTCCCCTTTGCAGGTTTGCAGCTTCTACCCTTTAGCAAGTTCTTATCCTCTCTCACCCAAATTATTACAATAGCTTCCTGTTGTTCTGCCTGCCTCAAATCTCTCCCCCTTCTCCAGAGCATCCTTCACATTGCCACCAGTAAAATCACACAGGATCTGAGCATGTCATTCTGTGTTTGAAAGAGTCAATGGTTCCTTACTGCCTACAGAATAAAATCTAAAACTCTTGATCTAGCAAAGTCTTCCTTATCAAACCATAACTCACCTTTTCTCTGCCCGTCCTCATAGCATTTCTATTCTGCCCCATTCCTGAACTTTCTCCATCTTAAGCTTTCTACAGCCGAAATTTTAGTTATCTTTCAAAAACTAATTCAGGCTTTACCTTCCCTGGAAATCCTCCATTTTAATGAGTGAAAACCTAGGAGCATTCAGAAATCACTCTATATGGAGCAGTAGGCAAAATTCAAAAGCATCTTGGAGGCAAAAGATGGATTTGAGGAGTAAAGGATATTTCAATCACTGTGTGATCATGGTCAAGTGTCAAAAGCCAGACCTGGGGATGTCGAGAAAGTCCAAAGGATAAACCAAGTTAATTGCTAGTTGGGAGATCTAAGAGATAGGACCTAGCATTTGTTGAAGGCCAACAAGATGTATGTTCTACATTAAGCACATGTGCCTATATTATCTTGATTCATCCCTCCAACAACCCTGTGAGCTAAGTGTTATTGTCACTATTTTATTAGATGAGGAAATTCAGGCTCAGAGAGCTCTCATAGGTTCAATGTCACATAATGAGCGATTAGCATAACTAGAACAGTAGCTTATATCTGTTCGACTCTCAACTTAGTGTTCTCCCCACCTACCATGCACCCACAGTAAAGTGTAGCAAATCGCAGAGTCAGAATACCAAGCAGGTACAGGGTCGGAAAGCAGCAAAGGACAGCAGGATCACAGGTTGACTTCTCAACATGGCATGAGAGTAGGGCTTGCTCCCAGCAGACAGCATCATGCTGATTTCCTTTTAGGGGGCTGTCTTAAGGACAATTTTTGGAACTTGATATCTTCCCTAATTCCCACATCTTCTCCCACCCACCCTCCACCCAAATTAGCGTCATGCCTTCCTCTGAGCTCCCATATTCCTGGTTTTGACACATAATATGCCTTACGTATAAGACATAGTAATAATAGACACCCCAAAACTTAGTGTCTTAAAACAAGAGCAACCATTGTTTTTGGCTCATGACTCTGTAATTTATGCAGGTCAGCAGGGACAACTTGTCTCTGCTACCATAGTGTTGCCTGGGCAGCTTGACTGGGACTAGAGGTTCTACAACAGTTTTGCTCACGTCTCACGGCCGAGCTGGTGCAACTGGAATGGAATGGCTTGGGGCTGGCAGGGTCTCTCTCAAGCAGAGTGACTGGACTTCTTTACATGGAGGCTGGCTTTAAAGAGAGAGAGAAGGGCTTCCCTGGTGGCGCAGTGGTTGAGAGTCCGCCTGCCGATGCAGGGGACACGGGTTCGTGCTCCAGTCCGGGAAGATCCCACATGCCGTGGAGCGGCTGGGGCCATGAGCCACGGCGGCTGAGCCTGCGCGTCCGGAGCCTGTGCTCCGCAACGGGAGAGGCCACAGCAGTGAGAGGCCCGCGTACCGCAAAAAAAAAAAAAAAAAAAAAAAAAAAAAAAAAAAAAAAAAGAGAGAGAGAAAAAAAAACAAAAACAGAAGCTCCAAGTCTTACACCCAGAAAGTCATACAATGTCACTTCTGCCAGAATCTATTGGTCAAAGCAAGTGATGAAACCAGCCCAGAATTCAGGGGAGGGGGAAAAAATCCATCTCCCGATGGGAGAGGTATCAAAGTCACATTCCAAAGAACAGGAAGGACTGGAGGGATTTTTCTGGTCATCTTTGGGGATAATTTACCACAGAGATTTTTTTTTTTTTTTTGCTATATGCGGGCCTCTCAGTGTTGTGGCCTCTCCTGTTGTGGAGCACGGGCTCTGGACGCGCAGGCTCAGCGGCCATGGCTCACGGGCCCAGCCGCTCCACGGCATGTGGGATCTTCCCAGACCAGGGCACGAACCCGTGTCCCCTGCATCGGCAGGCGGACTCCCAACCACTGCGCCACCAGGGAAGCCCTACCACAGAGATTTTTATGTCCATCTGTTTTCTCCAATAGATTATCTTCCTAAGGTCAAATCCTTGTTTGTATTAATTTTAAGTTTCTCACAGTGCCTAGCATAGTAATAGCTAGTGCATAGAAAATACACTAACTGGAAATGAAATTTCCATTCCCCCAATAAGAATTTTACTTTAGTTTTGTCCCTTGCATTCTAAAAATTATAGGTCATAAAATGCCAGAGCTGGTAGGAAATTAAATCATCTAGTCCCATGCCCCTCATCAATAAATGTGGAGAAATTGGGGCCAGATGGGTGAAGCAACTTGACCAAGGACTCATAGCTGGAGTTGGACCCTAACACTCCCTCACCTCACAATTATGCCATGTTTCCTACCACATGTGCACTGAGCCAAAATTCCAATATGAAGAAAGGGTGACAGAGAGGGAGTAAAGCAGAGGGGTCATGGAGTCAAATTCTCAGAACGAACCTTGAATCAGAGGACACCAGTCGAGAGTGTGCAGGCTTGACCTCACAGGCTGAATATGTTTTGTTTGGTTCACATAGCGTTTTTTTTTTTTTTAATTTGAAGAAGTTACCGACCTCAAAAAAAAAAGGTTCATATCAAAATCCAGATTATCAGCTTCTCTTGAAAACATCTGGGCCATCTAGCCACACTGGGCCTGCCTTCAAGCCTGACAACCATGGGCTGGAGCCATGCGTTGTGGTTTCCAGAGTCCTTGGTTTGGGGGAAGCTCAGCCTTCTTCTCTCATTTGTGTTAGCTGCTTGGCCAACATGTAGGCACGTGAGTGTGTGACTCCTGCTTTAAATGAAGGCATTGGAAAATTACACAGACATCTTCTTTTTGTGTGGCAACTATCTGCCTGCATGTTCCATCTCCCTACAAAGTATAAACTCCCTAAGAGCACTTGCCATGTCTTAGAAAACTTTGAAAGAAGTAATATTTGTTTAGCATTTTATACCTCCCAAATAGCATTTCTGCACATGATCACATAGAATACTCAGTAACTTAGTGATGTAGGTCTTATTGTAACTGAAAGTGGGGTCCGGCTGCTTGCTGCTCAAGAGCCATTAAAGAGGCAAGGTTGGTGGAAAGGAAAGTTTGCTTTATTTCAGAGGCTGGCAACCGGCGGGAGGGCAGACGCCTGTCCAAGGTCGAACCCCCCCACACCCCCCATTGACAATCAGTGGGCAAGAGCTTTTATAGATGGAGGGAGGGGGCTACATGCAGAAACAGCACAGTCAGCTCCGACAATCATCTTGAAATTGGTCATCGGTGGTCTGACCAGTGTCATCTTGATTGTTTGAAGTACAATTAATCTTCAGTTCCAGGGTCGGTTTGTTCCCACTTCCTTGAGGCCAATTCTCAGAATTGTGGCTGCTTATGTCATGGCTACATCCTGGTCATCATGCAGTAACTTCTTCCACCTGATGGGGGTTTCAGTATCTATAAGACAGCTCACAGGATGTGGCTCAGAATCTTATCTATAACCCTTGAGGAGGAACTAAATGTCCTTGACTTTGCTTAATGACTAAAGTATTATTATTTGGTCTCCTTTGACTGTTTTCCTTTGTTTCTGCATTTTCTCACTTCTCTGATTAAACTTATTCTTTGGCTAAAGTTTTTCTACAGACAAAAGGCAGGCTGAGGACATGGTGGGGGACCACAGAGTCCTGCTCCATTTCATTATTAATCTAATTATGAATCTAATTTACTTAAAAAATTTTTTTTTCCTATCAGAGGAGAAAACAGAATCAGCAAGGCTATGATTTGCCAAAGATCAGCCAGCCATCGAATGTGGAGGTGGGTGTGGAGGGCTCCCGCTGTTTGGGGCTGCCCGGGGTATCTGTTTTCCTTTCTTCTGGATGTAACAACTTAATTTTCCTTTGGGGAACTATTCCTTTTCCTCACAGCCCTTGAGTTTGGGTGAGGCTGACCCCAGGGGAGTGCAACTAAGTCCTGTCCAATAAGAGTTCCGATTATCCCTAGCCTCACTGATTGGTTTAGATGTGAACATGTGACCCAAGCTGGGCCAATCAGGGCTAATAAGTACCAGTCCTAGGACTTTTGCTGGAATTCTTTTTTTTTGCATTACGTTGATTGCTCCCAGTTAAGACCAGCCTCCGCTTTCTTCAGACTTCCGTGGGCAAGTGACGTGGGAGTCCTAGGAGCTCCACGGCTCTGCAAAATACCACCCTACCCCTGCCCTCCAGCACGCCGCTGACAGGAGTAACATGGGCTCTGAACTCTGCCTGCTCCTAGAAGAACCTCTTGCGTCTCACCTCCCTCCCTTTCAATCCTCACTGACCCACCACCACTCTCTGCCTTGAGACCACCAACACTTATCTCAACATACTCATTATCTGCTTATATCAGTCTCCCCAAAAGTGCAGGACACCCAGGTCATCCCATATTCCCAGGATGCTAATCCTTATACTGCTTTATGAGCAATGAGGCACACACACCACCACCACCAACCCCCCACCCGGCAGTCCCTTTCCCTGTGTTTTTAGTTTCCATACAATTTGCTTTCTGAACATCCACAGTTACTTATTTTTTTCCTTCCCCAACTTTATAAAGATGTAATGGACTCATAAGAATGTGTAAGTTTAAAGTGCACACAGTGTTTATTCGATACACACATATTGCAAAATGATTACCACCATAGCTTAGCTAAAACCTGCATCACATCCCGTAATTACCATTTCTTTTTTGTGGTTAGACTAAGATTTACTCTTAGAGAAGTTACTTGTTTCTTTTATGTCTGTTTCTCCCCACTAGAATGCAAGCCTTATGAGGAAAGGGACCATTCCTGTTTGATACACTACCATGTATTCCCAGTACTTAGAACAGTGTGTAGGCTAAGGGGGGTTTGGTAATATTGAATTAATGAATAAATATGCCCAGCCTGTTTTGATAGGGATAAGCCCACTTGAGAAAGAAAGCAATAGAGAAGAAAGCAGATGCATGAGGAGGGAAGAAAAATATTCCTGCATTTTAAAAATCTTGTCTTAGCTTGGGCTGCTATAACAAAACACTACAGACTGGGTGGCTTAAACCACAGAAATCTCTTTTCTCACAGTTCTTGAGGCTGAAAGTCCAAGATCAAGTACCAGCATGGCTGAGCTCTGGTAAGGCTCTCCTCCTGGCTTGTAGATGGCCTCCTTCTCACTGTGTCCTCACAGGGCCTCTCCTCGATGTGTAAGTGTGTGTGTGTGTGTGTGTGTGTGTGTGTGTGTGTGTGTGTGTAGTGCTCTGTCTTCCTCTTCTTTGAAAGCCGCCAATCCTATCAGATTAGGTCTCCACCTTTATGAGCTAATTTAACCCTAAGTACCTCCTAACAGTCCCATTTCCAAATACAGTCACATTGGGTATTAGGGCTTCACTGTATGAATTTTGGGAAGGACACAATTCAGTCCATAGCACCCTGACCCCAGGTGTGCCTTAAACTTTTCAGTGATGTGAAGCAATAATTTCTTTTGCTTATTTTCTGCCTTAAACCGGATTGAGTTTGGTTTCTTAAAAACCAAATTTAAAAGAAGCCTAACCACTCCCCAACAAAAAAAACAAACAACCCAATTTTAAAAATGGGCTAAGGGTGGTCCAGTGGGTAAGACTCTGCACTCCCAATGCAGGGAGTCCAGGTTCGATCCCTGGTCAGGGAACTAGATCCTGCATGCATGCTGCAACTGAGTCCGCATACCGCAACTAAGAAGTCCTCATGCTGCAACTAAAAGATCCCACATGCTGCAACTAAAACCTGGCACAGCCTAAAATAAATAAATAAATAAATAATTTAAAAAATGTTTTTAAAAAATAGGTTAAGGATGGAAGAGACAGTTCTCCAAAGAAGATATACAAATGGCCAATAAGCACACAGCATGACTAGTCATGGAGAAATGCAAATCAAAACCACAATGAGATACTACTTCATTTCTATTAGGATGTCTAATATCCACACCAAAAAATGTTCTCACTGTAGTAACATTGTAACATTGTTGACCAGGTTGTATAGAAATGGGAACACTTGTGCATTGCTGGTGGGAATATAAAATAGTGCAGCTGCCGTGAAAACGGTATGATAATTCCTCAAAAAATTAAACACAGAATTGCCATATGATCCAGCCGTTCTACTTCCAGGTGTACAGCCAAAAGAAATGAAAGCAGGACCCCAAATGGATATTTGTACACCAATGTGCATATCAGCATTATTCGCAATAGCCAAAAGGTGAAAATAATGCACGTGTCCATTAACAGATGCATGGATAGGGACTTCCCTGGCGGTCCAGTGATTAGGACTCAGCGCTTTCACTGCAGTGGCCCCGGGTTCAGCCCCGGGTTCAATCCCTGGTTGGGAAACTAAAATTCTGCAAGCTGCATGGCTCGGCCAAAAAACCCCAAACAGATGAATAAATAAACAAAATGTGCTATATACATATGATTGCTTATACATATGCTGCCAGCGAGAAGCAGCTGACCAAGTCCAGTGCACCCAGAGTCAAAGCCAAGATCATTGCTGAAGGTGCCAACGGACCGACAACTCCAGAAGCTGATAAGATTTTCCTAGAGAGGAACGACATGGTTATTCCAGATCTCTACTTGAATGCTGGAGGAGTGACAATATCTTACTTTGAGTGGCTGAAGAATCTAAATCATGTCAGCTGTGGCCGTTTGACCTTCAAATATGAAAGGGATTCTAACTACCACTTGCTCATGTCTGTTCAAGAGAGTTTGGAAAGGAAATTTGGAAAGCATGGTGGAACTGTTCCCATTGTACCCACAGCAGAGTTCCAAGACAAGATATTGGGTGCCTCTGAGAAAGACGTCGTGCACTCTGGCTTAGTTTACACCATGGAGCGCTCTGCCAGGCAAATCATGTGCACAGCCATGAGGTATAACCTAGGATTGGACCCGAGAACAGCTGCCTATGTCAACGCCATCGAGAAAGTCTTCAAGGTGTACAATGAAGCTGGTGTGGCCTTCACATAGACCGGACCAGACTGTGGCTGACTTCTTCACTACCCTCTTCACCTCTTCATCTGCAGACCTATCACAAGTTTACATGTAACCACAGAAATCTCTCTCTCATGACTTAATAGATAATGGACACCTTTCTCAACAAGTCAATCCAAATCAGCCCCTTAAGAAAAAAAGTTAGGGGATCATATACAAGCTAATAAGTGATAGTAGAAATTAACTATGTCAGAGAGCCATTTGGGCATTTTACCTTTAAATAAAGTCTTTTCCCTCTGCCTGTGCTGCCTTGCTCCATGGCTGTTTCCCAGCACAGTCAGCTGTAGCCCTGGGAAAGCTCCTTTTGTCCAGGAGCAGTCAGTCCCTTGCCACTTCAGCTCGGGACAGATCTATCAGGTGCTCTGACACATTTAAGAAGCAGGTATATGGCATTTTCAGGAGGTAGCATGGTCCTCAAGTGAGTTATTGGTATTTTACATCAGCAAAATAACTCAATTTTACAGGTTACAAACAAAAAAACCTTTCTTTTTATGCATTTTATTCTTTTAGAATAAAATAAGTACATGCTGCTGTAATAAAATTGCCTTTAATCGCTTAACAAGCCTAAACTTGACTCAAGCAGTGAATGCCTGTAAACACAATAAATGAAAAAAGCTAGTATTTTTATAACATAAAACACTATCATTTATAACTTGTCAATTGCATATTGTCATCCAGCAAAAGTAAAAAGCCTGGTAGACCATTAAGTTATCTTCATACCTGCAAATGATGGAGGCTATTTTTGTTAAGACTGTCGGAATTTACTAACCACAATTATGACATATAGTCCAAAGAACGCAGTAACCTCCTTATAATGTTAATTAATTGTCCTCTTTTGAAGATCTATTGTGTTGACTAATTGAACAATAATTCAAGTAGAGTGCCCCAGAAAAAAACCACTTGGGCTCCCTCTTTGGAGTCTGGCTGGCGGCTCTGAGCATTGCCAATGGCCCCGACGAGCCCTGACTTTGTGTCCTCATTTAAAGGCCTCATCTTCTGCACGCGGCTTCATTCCCAATGGGCTGGAAACAACCTGGGGTTGTGTTTTCTTTGGGAGTTCTTTGGCCAGGGACTTTTGAACAGTAGTGTCCCAATGAAGTACTAGATATTATTTATATAAGAATGAGCTTCTTTTTTTTAACAATAATATCCTATCAGAAATTTCTAACTACTTTGTAACTGCATGACTTAACCTGGTGACAAAAGCAGTTATTAAAAAGCCTACCTTGGGCTTCCCTGGTGGCGCAGTGGTTGAGAGTCCACCTGCCAATGCAGGGGACGCAGGTTTGTGCCCCAGTCCGGGAAGATCCCACATGCCGCGGAGCGGCTGGGCCTGTGACCATGGCCGCTGAGCCTGCGCGTCCGGAGCCTGTGCTCCACAACGGGAGAGGCCACAACAGTGAGAGGCCTGTGTACCACAAAAAAAGAAGAAAAGGAGGACACTCTGGCATGTGCTATGACATGGGTGAACCACGAGGACATCATGCTACTGAAATAAGCCAGTTGCAAAATGACAAATATTTTATGATTCCCCTTATATGAGGTTCCTAGGGTAATAAAATTCATAGAGACAGAAAGTAGAATGGTGATTGCCAGAGGCTGGGGGAAGGGGGAAATGGGCAGCTATTGTTTAATGGGTACAGAGTTTCAGTTCGGGAAAATGACAAGGTTCTAAAGATGGTTATACAGCAGTGTGGATGCACTTAATGCCACTGAACTTAAGAAAAAGTTAAATGGTAAACTTTTTTTTAACAGAAAAGTTTATTTTAAATTTGACAATCACACATTTGAAAATGGTAAACTTCATGTTATGCATATTTTACCATAATAACAAAAATAAACCTAACCAGTACACTAGATCTCAAACCCAAATCTTTAGACTCCAAACCCAGTGTCTCCTTCCATCACTTATGCTCTCCAGCTCAAAGGCCCTGCACATCATTTGTGCTTAATAAAAATCAGGTGAACAAGTGAATTAATACAAAAACGAATGAATGCATTAATGTTTATTTTTAGTTAACCTGCGGGCTTTTCATCTCCTGGCAAAAAGCAAACGTTTTAATTTGTAGTCCTTAACAGTCTGGAAAGTATCATGAAAGTTCAACCCAGTTTCTTACTTCAGGAAACCTAGAGGCATGTCCCTACCACATACGTGAAGTTCACACTGACATGTCCACATTTAGCCCAGGAGAGTTTATTTGCCTGTGTATGTATATTTCGAGTGTGACCTTGGAGTAGAAACACCTTGAAGGCAGACACAGTTTTCTTTGTATCATTCACAATAGCTAGTTCAGGGAGTTTATATACTCAGCTGCTACCCCAGAGCCGTTGTAAACATGGTAGCTGGGCAAAAGTAGCCTTGAGACATGCTCTGGGCTTTAATTCACTCCCTCACCAAGCCCTGGTGACGTTTACATTCTAGATGTTTAGATGTCATCCTCATTGTCACCACTCTGATTAAGGCCATTATCTGTCACCTGACCCCTTGCAGCCTCCTAACTGGTCTCCTTCTTTCTCCCTTGCACTCTCCCCTACATCCTTCCATTCCCCACAGAGCAGCAAGGCTATGAATCTGATTATGTTCTACCCTGGCTTAAAACCTTGAATGACTTCCCGCTGTGGAAGGATACAGACAAAATCTCCTAACTTGGCCTAGTTGGTCCTCATGTGTTCTATCATCCCGTGTAAACAGTCAAGCCTCATACAGAACCACCTCCTATACCTTCTCTGGGCTGCAGCCAGATGCTCTGGGCCTGATACTGACCAGGGTCCTTGGCCTTCCCCGGTCAATAGAAATTGACTAGAGACCAGGCAAAAATTCAGGCAAGGCTTTATTGGGGCCCCTGCAGCAGCAGGGAGGGGCGAGAACAAACAACAGTTTCCCTTGCTTGCTCGCTCCCTGAGCGGGGGCAAGCTTGCTCCTTATATAGGGTGAGGGTAGGGGTGGGTCCAGGGGTCGGGCCAGAGGGGTGGCTTAGGTGGTCTGCCCACCCCTTAGGTGGTGTTGAGTGAAGGGGGCATGCGCAGTACCCTGCTTTTGCTCCAGGCTCTTCAAAAGTGGCAGTTGCGTTTTTTGGTCTCTTTGTATCTTTTGTCCACAATTTTGCCCCAACTGCACATGCACACAGTTATTTTTAGTCCCATATAGTTTTTCTTTTAATATTCTGTTGCTGGAGGAGAGGTATGTCCATGTGCAAGCATTGCAGCACTGCAGCAAAGGGTCCCAGGTCCCAGCCTGTCTTGGGTCTTCCATTCCTGAAATGCACAAGTCTTCCCACTACAAAATCTTTGTGCACAGTTACCTCTCCTCCCTCCCTTCCCTCTCCGTCTGCCAGTTCAGTACTTATTTATCCTTCAGCTCTCACAATAAGCATCAATTCCTCAGCAAAACCTTCCCTGGCCTCCTCCTGCATCCCACTCAGGCTTGGTCAGCTTCCTTTGGAACAAGCTGTCATGGATCAGTGTTCCTTTCCTGCAGGGCACTCCCTCAGTTAGTAAGTACACATTCCTTCCCAGCACTATTTGATCAATGACTATCTCCTGCACTGAGCAAACTCTAAGCTCCATAAGGACAAAGGCCCATCACTGAATCACCATTGTCTAACACAATGCATGGTGTATAATAGCTGCTCAATAAACATGTGTGGGAAGAAAAAAGGGAAGGAGAGAAAGAAACAAAACAATAGGGGCCCCTTGTGGAATGTTAGGAATCCATACAGCACCATATTCACACAGCACCAGTACTGTTTGACATAATAGCTAAAATTCAGCAGACACATTTCCAAGTTTCATCTTGGTTTTGCAGGCTTGGTCAAATGGCCAAAATTCTCTAATTCTTTGTTCGATTTATTTCTGCAGACAGATGTAGATTCCTACTAAGAAGAAGGCATGTATTATTGGAAGGATGCTTCTCAACTAGAAGGTAGCCTTCCAGAGAGGGATATATTAGAATTTCAAGGGGGATTCCTACTCAGAATGCAAAAAAACCCACAACCAATGCGATGGTACTTGAGTGAGCTAGCAGGCAGAAAGTGATGCAGAGATGAATCAGACAGTCCATGACATCAAAGAAGTTACTCTTGAATGTGGGAAGGACATGAGGCTAGAACTATACTATGAGGCAATTTGCTAAAACAAAGAGAAAGGGGGAATTCCCTGGCGGTCCAGTGGTTAGGACTCCATGCTTTCACTGACGAGGGCCCGGGTTCAAGGTTCAAACCCTGGTCAGGGAACTAAGATCCCACAAGCCACGTGGCACGGCCAAAAAAAAAAAAGAATACAGAGAAAGGTGCCCACAGAGCACAAAGCAGGAGTGACTAGTTTCAACCGGGGGAGGAGAGGAGAGGGTTCGTTCGTTACTTTGGAGCTGGACCCGGAAGGGTAGGCAGGACCTCACGGATAGCCATGAGGGACAGCCAGCTGGACCTCTCTCCAAGAAAGATGGTGAAGGCTAACTATCAAAGAGCTTCACCAGAGGCTCTGTGAGTATCAAGTACCGCCTCTTGACAGCAGATAACTCTAATATATTCCACTACACAGCAATTGTGCTCAGCTGACCAATAATATTACTTTGAATATTACTGTGAACTGAATGTATCTAAGCTTTTTCCTTCACTGCCCAAGAAGGTCTTGATTTACCAGCATCATCCGTGTGTGGGAGAAATGATTCTAGCCACCAACAGGAGATTAGCTGAGGAGGAGTTGACTCATATCTAGAACTAACTGGTGATTTCTGCCCCACCTCTGTTCTTACTGGGCTGCCAAATGCCAGGCACTCTCTGTGACTTGATCGATTCGGTTTGACCCCTGGAGAAACACATAAACAAGGCATGTCTTTCCAGAACAAGATATGAGGAAACAGAAAACAGAGATGGTTCTAGACAAAACTGACATCAGCCACGTCTAGATGGGCACGCCTGGGCTCCCTGGCTGGTGTAGAGCACGCTGCTCATGGTTGTTAGTACTTCCTGGGTTCTGGGCATTATTCTAAAGTGATTTGTATGTGTTAAGTCATTGAATCCTCACTGCAATCTGAGATAGGCAGAGTCATTGCCATGCACTTTAATAGGGGAGAGAGCTGAAGCCCAGAGGGGCTAAGTAACCTGTCCAAGGTCACATAGCAGTGGGATTTGAACTCACAGCCCATGCCCTTCACCACCATGTTAGACTGCCTCTCATCCTCAGAGCTGAAAGCAAGGACATTGGAGTCAGGCAAAGCTGGCTTTCATAAGGGCTTCCTCACTTTCCAGCTGTGTGATCTTGGCCCCATTATCTAACTTTTCAGGGCCATTTGCATGGTAATAAGCCCCAAAGCCTTAAACTTGGGGAACAACCCTCAGCTGGAGGAATTTGGTGTCTCAGCCTGCCAGTTGGCTCCCTCCCCCTGTCCCTGGCCCTCACCCCCAGCTGAGACTCTGATTTCATCTCCTGCTTGCTGCTCAGCCCCAGCCTTCCAGTTCTGAAAAAGGATGTCCTGAAACAGGCTGAGCTGTGCCAAATGGAGGCCAAGTCTTGGAGTGCTTGGCCTCTTGGTCTCCTCCGGGCCCCAGAGCTCTAACCTGAGCCCCTGAGCTCCAGTGCGGCTATAACCACGTTTCCCCTCGTGTGGTTCTTCTGTCCCGTTAATAGGGCCCAAGGCCTTGCTTCTTTAACCACATTCCCGCATGCACTCTGGTTTTTACGCTGGGCTCTGCTCTGACACCTCCATCCAAATCCCAGTTCTAAAAACGTATCTAGTGCCCAGTCCTGGTGTACGGGTCAGTCCTGGCCTTGCATTTGCCAGTCCCTCTCCCCAGTTCAAGAAGAGCACTGCTCCTTAGATGACCCTCAGAGCTGGGCCTCTGCAACGATGGACTGGCCTCTCAGCTGACTGATTACCTGACCACTCGCCACACCTGCAGTCCCCAAACTGTGCTATCCACAGGCAGATAAGCCAAGTAATTCTCTTTTTTTTTTGAGATATAATCTATATAACATAAAATTCACCATTTTAATCATTGAAAGTTTACCTGGTTGTACAATCCTCACCACTACCTAATTCCAGAATATTTTCATCTCCCTATAAAGAAACTCCATACTTTTTTACCAGTCATTCTCCATTTCCCTGCCCTGCAACCCCTGGCAATCACCAAACTACTTTCTGTCACCATGGATTTGCCTATTCTGGACATTTCATATGAATGTAATCGTATCTATTTGTCCTTTTTTGGTCTGGCTTCTTTCACTTAGCATAACGTTTTGAAAGTTCATCCATGTTATAACATGAATCAGTACATCATTCCTTTTTTTTTTTTTTTTGCTCTACGCAGGCCTCTCACTGTTGTGGCCTCTCCCATTGTGGAGCACAGGCTCCAGACGTGCAGACTCAGCGGCCATGGCTCACGGACCCAGCCGCTCCGTGGCATGTGGGATCTTCCCGAACCGGGGCACGAACCCGCATCCCCTGCATTGGCAGGCAGACTCTCAACCACTGTGCCACCAGGGAAGCCCCCCGAACTTGGTGATTCTTAAACAAAACAGTTAAAAGTGTTTGACTCTGATGACAGATTCCTACTTTTGGGTCAGCTCTACCATTCAGGGCCCTAAGGCAGGTATATTTCTTGGGTGAGTTTTTTTTTTTTTTTAATTTTCCTAACCATCAGTTTTCTCATCTGTTAAATGGGAATAACAACAGGATTGTTGGGTTCACTAAATGAGACAATGCATGTCAAATCCTTAGCATGATGCCTGTACAGACAATACCCTGACAAATGATGGCTCTCATTATGGCCGTCTTTCTTTGCCTACACACCTAGACCTCTGATCGGTTGGTCATTGCATCAGTCATGCAGCCAGTTAACAAATACAGAGAGCCCACCGTGTGCCAGGTACGATTTTAGGAACTAGGACTATGGTGCCAAAGAAGAAGAGACCTCACAGTTAGGGAGTTAATATTCTACGAGGGCAAGAGCCATCAGAAACACGCACATTTAAAAATAAAGAAGATTGGGCTTCCCTGGTGGCGCAGTGGTTGGGAGTCCGCCTGCCGATGCAGGGGACACGGGTTCGTGCCCCGGTCCGGGAAGATCCCACATGCCGCGGAGTGGCTGGGCCTGTGAGCCATGGCCGCTGAGCCTGCGCATCGGGAGCCTGTGCTCCTCAACGGGAGAGGCCACAGCAGTGAGAGGCCCGCGTACAGCAAAAAAAAAAAATTAATAATACAATAAAAATAAAGAAGATAATTCTAGGAACTAGAAGAGTCTTGATAAAATAAAACAGGGTGATGTGTAGTGAGGAAGGTGAGGCTGCTCAGCTGGCCCGGCCAACACAAGCCTCTTGGAGGAGGGACATTGGAGTAAAGACCAGATGGGAGATGGGGAGGCAACCATTTAGAGGTCTGGGGAATAGCGTTCACACAGAAGGAAACTCAGAGTCCCTGCGACAGGAACAGCTTAGGGGGTGGGCATGGAGCCGCAAGAAGAAGTGAGGGGAAGAGAGAAGAGAACAGCAGTAGCTCCCCACAAGCCTGGGGTCATGGAGAAGAGACAGCAGGGGCCAAAGCGCTGCCGAGGCGCCGTGGTGAGACAGCAACAAGGAAACGGAACTGACAGTGGGGCCCCCAG
This sequence comes from Hyperoodon ampullatus, assembly GCF_949752795.1. Taxonomy (NCBI): domain Eukaryota; kingdom Metazoa; phylum Chordata; class Mammalia; order Artiodactyla; family Ziphiidae; genus Hyperoodon; species Hyperoodon ampullatus. Next base: position 91,398,269 of record NC_136920.1, read on the forward strand.
AAGGGCGTCCGTGAAACTGGGCCAGACCCGGAGCGTGATATTTGGCCGGAGTTCTGGGTACTAAATGTTCCCTATAATTGGCAGGAATCAAAGGAAGCTCCCCAGAGAGCCTCAGCCTGGACACCACTGTCACTTGCTCTGGGGAAGTCCTGTCCTCACTCAGATTGCTTTAGTCCGATACAGAGCACGGATCACAGCCCTGGGAGAACGGTGTGTATTGATCTAAGCGCTTGCACTTTGAAGAGCTGCTAGAAGGAAGCCTGGGCCCTCTCTGCCCTTCAGGGGATATCCCAGGTGGTGCTGGTGGAGTTGAGCGCTCGTCCTGTGATGCCACCATGTCTAAACACAAGCACCCAGCAGGCATCACGGAAAGGCCAGTCACAGCCCATGAGCTGGCCTGAGTGCTGCGGTGACCCCCTGTGATGACGCAGACGGCCGTGGAGGGCTCCAGGGGTGTTCGAAGAACGTGTGGTTAAGGGCGAGGATTTTAGACCGGGCGCTCATGGGTTTAGCCTGTGCTCTGGGTTCCACCACTTTCTAGCCATCTGGCTATCAGCAAGTTTCCTCAACAGTTTAAGCTTCCCTTTCCCCATCCGTGAAATGGAGATAATAGCTAAATCATAGGGGTAGCAAGTACTGCACAGAAAGAGCTGAGCGTGGAGCCTGCCACTCAATAAATGTCAATAAAGCCCTCAATAAATGTCACTCTATAAAGCCCTCAATAAATGTCACTTGTCATCATTTATTATTATTTTTATTCCTCCTCCCGCTACTACTATTTTAAGAGCTTCCACCTATGAAGGGTCACCATGCTTTGAAAAGGAAGTGCAGGAACTTCCCTGGTGGTCCAGTGGTTAAGACTCCTAGCTCCCAATGCAGGGGGCACAGGTTCAATCCCTGGTTGGGGAACTAAGATCCTGCATGCTGCACGGCATGGCCAAAAATAAATACACAAACAAATAAATAAATTTGTTTTAAAGAAAAGAAAAGTTACTCAGAACTTAAAAAAAAGAGAAAGAAAAGGAAGTGCAGAGGTTGAAGGGTGTCCCAAGAAGGGCAGTGATCAAAACAATACTAAGAACCTGAAGACTTGAAGGAAAGGTTGGCACAGGAGGGGTGAGAGTAGAACCGGCATGAAAGAATGTTATTAACCAGCTTTTCAAGTATGGAAATCAAAGAGCTATAAGATGGAAAGGGGGAAAATCTCATATTTTCTTGGCATAACCTACCATACGCCAAATGCCGGACTCAGGTCTTTATATTTATTACATGTATTTAAACCCCATTACAATCCTCTGAGACAATGATGATGATGAGGAGGAGGAGGAGGAGGAGGATGGTGATGACGATGGTGATTCCCATTTTACAGATAAGGAAACTGAGGCCAAGAGACCAAAGTCAAACACTAAGTGATATGCTGCTACCTGCCTGACTCCAATACGAATGCTCTTTTCTCTATAACCTAAACCAATAAAGCCCCAGCAAAATCTATGTCATTAATTACAGAGATTGTGAACTCCACAGATCCAAGTATATTTCCCCAAATGTTACAGCTGCACAGTGAAGCTGTAACTGTAGCTTGGAGCAACTAATCCAGCCCAGGGAGACAGACTGTGAGCATCTAAGTAGAATATTGGAATGATAAAGTCTCTTTATGTAACAAAAACAAACTTCCAGCAGAGCACAGAGGAGGAAGGATTCTTTCTGCAAGGGCTGAGAAAGAGTCATTAGGGAACAGGGAAAAAAAAGCCTGAGGCCTGTTACAAAAGCAAGAGTTTCAGATGAGGCTCTCTGGGTTGTCAGGTAGAAAGGCATGGGGAGGGCATTCTTTGCAGCTGGGGCAAATGAAGCTCTGGTATGAGGGGGGAAGGCACATGGCTTGTTCAGGAAAAGACTTAGACCACCTGGACAGGAGCATGGAACCGAGTTCCCAGGGGGCAGAGGGGCTGGAAAATAGGGTGTCACCTGATGGAAAGATGCATGACAAGCTGTGGATTTTAGACTCTGTCCTATAGGCTTGTGAACAGCACTGCCACTTTCACAGTCATCCTGGTCTCCCCCTCCCTCACCCCTACATCCAACTGGGACCCAAGGAAGGCCTGTTGATTTCAGTTTGTAAGTAGCTCATGGATCTCTCCCTGCTGCCCGTGCCCTAAGCAAGGCTCTCATGGTTCCCTACATGGACCATTGCCATGGCTTCCAGTTATTTATTTATTTTTTAAACTAGAGGAATCACTTTATTTCTAATAAGTTAATTTAATCTTTCTAGAAGATCCTTTTGAGTTAAGGAGTGGTTGCTAAACAGAGTAGAAGAAAAGAATGTTCTAGGTATGGGACATGGCTTGTGAGAAATCTTGAAGTTGGCAGAGGATAGGATAAAACACCATTCCTCTGTGCCTGGAATTGTGCTAAGTGCTCTATGTAGGTTATTTAATTTTGCCATGGCTTCCCTTTTGTCCCCTCTGCCTCCTGCTTAGTTATCCTTCCCCACCGCCTCCCAACCCCACCCCATGCATCCTCCATGACGCTGACAAAACGTTCTTTTTTATCCATAAATCTGATCCCGGCATCCCGCCACTCAACATTCCTCCATAGCCTCTCAATCACTAACAAGACACAATGTGTCCCACTTGCTTGGCTACCAGAGTTGTTCATAGCTGGGCACCTGCTGATCTGTCCTACCTCATCTTCCATGGCTCCCCCTCCAGAACTGTGTGCTCTGGTAATACTCAGTTATTTATAGCTCTCAGGACATGTTACTATATTCTCCCGTGCTTTCAGATTTTGCACATTCCATTCCATCCGCTCTACATAGGACCCCCACTTGCCACGCCTTGCCCCGACGGAGCCCAGTCCAGAGCCACTAAGCACTTCTTCCTCCGTGAGATCATCCCTCACGCCTCTGCACAGCCCGGGTGATCCTTTCCTTAACCTCTTTCTATACTTCGCACGACATACCATGAAATTAATTACACAATTATACTGAACTAAATGTATGAGACTATTTATCTCCCCACTTGACAATAAGCTCTCTCTAAAGGAAACCACTGTCTATGTTTTGACTTTATTTTTTTTGTTTTTGTTTTTTGTTTTGGGGTTTTTTTTTTTGTTGTGGTACGTGGGCCTCTCACCGTCGCGGCCTCTCCCGCCGCAGAGCACAGGCTCCAGACGCGCAGGCCCAGCGGCCATGGCTCACGGGCCCAGCCGCTCCGCGGCACGCGGGATCCTCGCGGACCGGGGCACGAACCGATGCCCCCCGCATCAGCAGGCGGACCCCCAACCACTGCGCCACCAGGGAAGGCCCTTGACTTTATTTTTTTCGAGCAGTGTTGGTTCACAGCAAAATTAAGGGGAAGGTACAGCGATTTTCTTTTACTCCCTGCCCCTCCCCCACACGCAGAGCCTCCTCCATTGTCAACATCCCCTACCAGAGTGGGACACTGGTTGCAGTCAATGGATCTACACTGACACATCATTATCACTCAAAGCCCCTAGTTTACATTAGGGATCACTCTTGCTGTTGTACAACCTATGGGTTTGAACAAACACATAATGACATAGATCTACCAATAGAGCATAGTACAGAGTATTTTCACTGCCCTAACAGTCCTCTGAGCTCTGCCTGTTCATCCCTCCCCTGCCACTAATCCCTGGCAACCACTGATCCTTTTTATTCTCTCGGTGGTTTGCCTTTTCCAGAATGTGATACAGTTGGAATCATACAGTCTTTTCAGAAACACTGTTGTTTGATGATTATATCCAGGGCCTATCACATTACCTAGCACATAGTAGGTGCAAACTATTTACAGAATTAATGATTTAGTCGATGTGTTTAGGGAAAGGATGTCCAGTGATCGGAGGCATGGTGTAAATAATTAGGCTCTAAGCTCCAAAAGAAGCTCTGCTCTGAGCTGTTTTGAAGCTAGCAGACTAGGAATGATTCATTCCATCTGCAGACCCCATCCTCAGGGCTAGCACGGTAGTTTTTGTATGACAGAGGCTCAGTAAATACAGAATAAGGACATAGTCTCTGACCTCAGAAAGTATACAGTGGACCAAGGAGTGTTTCTGCAACCATGCTATTCCTGTCCTGCTTCTTCAGTTGTCCCCAGGAGGCCCTAGGACTCCAATCATGTGTTCTTTCATTGATTTATTCAACCAAGCTATCCTAGGTCAAGCTCTGTGTTGTGCTTTTTAACTGGAAACTTCTGGAAGGGCAACGCTGTGGTCGGATGTTTGGTGCTGTATTGCCTAGGCTGAGCATCCCACAGGAACAGACCTTCTCCCTCAAAGCATTCCATGCCCAGTACCTTGGGGCCCCAGAGAGTTCTTCCTGCCCCTGCCTGGCTGACTTTTCCAACTCATCAGGCTTTCTCCACATTCTGGAGTCCTGTTGTACTCCAGCTGGAACCAGACAGTTTGGCGTTAATTGCACTCTAATTGTTTCAAGTGTGCTATTTTTATCTACCCATTACCCTGCACTCTACTTGCAAATGAGCCTGGTCTTTTAGTTTCACATCGCCACTGTGCCCCCAGCACTCAGTAAAAGCTCGCTGATTGATTTTTTTGGTGAGCTGTAATATGGATCTGTCCTGAAACTCTGTTGCTACCTCTACCCCTGGCAATCCCCCTCCCCACTTCCAACACCTCCCACTAACTGTTTCTTCTATTGGTGTTTCCAACTTTTTGTTCTTCTCTCCAAGAGAGCAAACCTTAGTTCACTGACCATCGAAGCTACTGAGGCTCTCTTTCTTTTTGCTTCTCCCCTTTTTGCATAAGGGCTGTCTTAGCAAGAAATGTTATTCTTATCGGCTGCCTCATGATCTATTTTTATCTCTCCATTAACTTATTAAATACTTCTGGAATCTGTTCGGATGAATGAAGCCTTCACTTTGAATGAATTTCTATGTTTTCAGTTTTATTATCTCCCTTTGCAGTGCTGCCTTGGGTGGTGGGAATTCCCCTGGCCTTTTCTGTGAATACAGTCCAACCCTAACCAATGACAAATCCATGCCGTAAAATATTTCCCCCTCTTTGCCAATCAGTATGGTGATCCAGGTCACTTATTGCACGTCTGATGACAAACAAATGTATTATCTGTTTGGTGACAGCTAATGTAGTACAGATGCAAAGAGCAAACGATCTGAAGATGGAAATCCCTGCATTCAAATGATGTCTCCATATTTACCATTATATGGCCTTAGGCTAGTTATTCAACATTGCTAAGAGAGCTTTGGCTTCCTCATCTGCAAATGGGGTAATAAAAATACATGATTAAGAGACCAGGCATGACACTGTGGTGAGAGGCCCGCGCACTGCAGCGAGGAGCGGCCCCCGCTCGCCGCGACTAGAGGGAGCCCGCGTGCAGCAATGAAGACCCAACACAGCCAAGGATAAATAAATAAATTAAAAAAAAAAAAAAGAGAGACCAGGCATGAAAAACACTCAGCACAGTTCCTGGCACATAGTAATGGTTCATTAGATGGCAGTGTCTGTCATAGGTAAAGGGTGGAGGTAATTGATGATGTGGCTCCCTCACCAGGACACCTGTTGCTTTTTGCCTCTTCCTTGCAGGTGTCTGGTGCTCTTTTGCACACGCAGCACTTGAATCTCAGTTCATGCCAACCTAGACTTGAACCCAAATGAGTCTGCAAACAACCTCATCGGAGCACTTCAGCTTACAGAGTCTTCATCAGCAAAGCTGGGCTCAGAAGTGCTCAGAAAGCTGGCAAAGCTCCATCTGGCTGACTTGGCACCACAGGAGAACAACAGTGCCAAACGCTTCTTTCCCGCAAAGGCTGCAGACGCTGCCTTTCAGGCTGCAGAGCAGATACGACACACCCAGACAAGTTCCTAATTAACGATGCATAATCAGTGTCTTTCAGATGTGCATATGCTATTCTCTGCCCAGCTCATTAACTGCACTAAACCTTCCATGGCTGGAGATGGAGCATGGCTTATCAGAAAAACCTGTTAGAACCAGCCCAGGTTCAGAGCTCAGAAGATGCAGAAGTTCTGATCCAGGTTACCCCAGAGCTGAGGGAGTCCTGACACAGTCACTCTCCCTCTCTGAGCCTCTCTGTGAGTAGGGGCACAGAGACCTTCTTCCTCTTAATGTTATTACAACGGGGGCAGTCGTGACCATCTCTGGGAAAGTGCTCTGACAGGTGTAGGGACCCACACAGATGCACGTGACAATTACTCCTGGTCTCGGCCGTGACGTTGTTTTCTAAGCAGGAAGAGTGGTCAAGCTCAGGCCAAAATGATGTATGATTGTGCCTTCTAAGGTTTGGGCTTTACACACATCACCCATACCCGTGAGGAAAAGAAACCTCCTCCGAGGAGCTCCCAAGGGGCTCACCCAGACTGTGAATGGCTGTGAATCCAGGTTGATCCGACTCAGAAAACCCAGGACTCATTCTCCTTCCTTTCCCAGGCAAAATAGAATCCTCCTTGTAGAGCTCCCCTCAGACAGCTCCACCCTTTCTTTCCTGTTTCCCTCTCCTCCCTCCCCTGCCCGTCTACTTCACACCCCTCGCCCCTGTTAAACTACACTCCCCTCAATCACATCCTCTGAGGCCCCTCAGCTTCCCTTCTTCAGGGAGGTCTAGTTAGCCTGGTGGAATATTCCTTGCCTGTTTGCCAGCTTAATACCTTAATACCATTCTCCTCCCTCCCCCCACCCCCAGGTAATTTAGTCATTTTAATAGGAGGCTTCTGGAAAGAATATGATACTCTCAAATCACACCGGAGGTTACCTGCTTGACCCACCTCCACTGGGAGTTGCCCTGAGCAACGGTGCTGATGGGAGCTTGAGTGATCACGGGAGCAAAGCCAGAAGTTTCACTCGGTGCACAATTCCTCACAGAGATGAACACAGAACAGGGTTATATGGTGGGGGTTATAGTCAGCAGAGACCGGGAGATGACATGGGTAGAGACAAAATCACGTTAAGTTCTCATGTGTTGGAGCTGGAGAGCTGGCTTGACGTGGACAGAGCAGAGGGACCAGGGGGAAACAGAAGTCCCTTCCTTCGGAAAGGCTGCATTCTGTTCTTCCCCCTTATGCTCTGTCCAAAGCCTTTCTGGCCACAGAGGCGGCTCTTGCGGCAGCGAGTCGCAGCTGGCTGCTAAGTGGTAATTTTTTTTTTTTCTTGCGGTACGCGGGCCTCTCACTGTTGTGGCCTCTCCCGCTGCGGAGCACAGGCTCAGCGGCCACGGCTCATGGGCCCAGCCACTCCGCAGGATCCTCCCGGACCGGGGCACGAACCCGTGTCCCCTGCTTCGGCAGGCGGACCCCCAACCACTGCGCCACCAGGGAAGCCCCTAAGTGGTAATTTTTTATTTCCCACCAAGTCCCAGGCAGGGACGGGGCAGCTGACAGGGTCTCATCTGAGACTTTGGCCATGGAATTAATTGCATGAGAATGTTTATTGCACATTATAACACTCAGGAGTCATCTTCCAAGACTGCAAAATAGATAGTGCCTGGGAGGTACTTGTTTCAGCATATGAAGGATGCCCATCATCTAAGGGGCACCTTACTTTGCATTCCGCCTCTCTCTCTCTCACACACACATGCACACACGCACACTCGACTACAGAAATTGGGAGCAGGTAGACAGTGGTCCATTGTCGTTAGACGCCACAGAGAGAGACAAAGATCCAGAGAAAAAGACTTTATGTTTTATAAATATAGCAGGACATCCTGTCTCCGCTTCCCGTCTGTCTGCTGTAGCTGTGGCTCAGCCCCTCTCTGCCCCCTTCTCACTCACGCCTGAGGTCTGCGGTGGGCCCTTCCAGAGATGGCTGCTGTGGGATGCTGAGTCGGGAAGCATTCATCTGGGGAAACGTTCTGGACCATTGCCTGGATGCTCAAGCCCTCCCCCTTACTGGGGTTGCCGTTACCTGGAAGATTTCATTAAAACAGGGTCCAGGGCCTCCCTGGTGGCGCAGTGGTTGAGAGTCCGCCTGCCGATGCAGGGGATACGGGTTCGTGCCCCAGTCTGGGAGGATCCCATATGCCGCGGAGCGGCTGGGCACGTGAACCATGGCCGCTGAGCCTGCGCATCCGGAGCCTGTGCTCCGCAACGGGAGAGGCCACAACAGTGAGAGGCCCGCATACCGCAAAAAAAAAAAAAAAACAGGGTCCAAAATCTCCATTCCCTCTGCAGCCGAAAAGCAAGCATTCCTGTGATATCACTAAAGATTCTCTGGGTCCCTGCATCCTGCTTGTGCTGAATTTTTCATCATTCCTGTCTCCCTCCTGAGCATGTTGTCACCTTTCCTTAAGGACTCACCCCCACTGGACACCCCAGGTCTCGCCATCTCTTCACTCTCCAAAGGCTGCCACATCCAGGCGCTGTGTTGAGCAGGCGTTTCTGAAGAGTTGGGGCAACAGAGAGAAGTAACACTACAGGGAGGACAGTATATGACTTAAGACTGAATATGAGCTATTCCACTTTTCATAGCTCCCTCGAGCCATTTCTACCACCAGAAGGGTTTTATTTATTTATTTATTTATTTTTGGCTGCATTGGGTCTTCATTGCTGTGCGCAGGCCCTCTCTAGTTGCAGCGAGTGGGGGCCACTCTTCGCTGTGGTGCATGGGCTTCTCATTGTGGTGGCCTCTCTTGTTGCAGAACATGGGCTCCCAGCACGCAGGCTCAGTTGTTGCAGCACGTGGGCTCAGTAGTTGTGGATCGCGGGCTCTAGAGTACAGGCTCAGCAGCTGTCGCGCAGGGGCTCAGTTGCTCCACGGCACGTGGGATCTTCCCGTTCCAGGGCTTGAACCCGTGTCCCCTGCATTGGCAGGCGGATTCCCAACCACTGTGCCACCAGGGAAGTGCCCACCAGAAGGGTTTAACTGATGCCTTTTTTTCCTTCTTGGCCTCCCTGCGTGGCATGCGGGATCTTAGTTCTCCAGCGAGGGATCGACCCTGTGGCCCCTGCAGCGGGAGTGTGGAGTCCTAACCACTGGACTGCCAGGGGACACCCGCCTGATGCCTTTGGCGTTTGCTTGTCATCAGCCTCTTGCGGTGCAGCTGGACCTCCCCCTTTAACCTCTCACCTTTCCTTCCAGTTAGATTGCCTCACCATGCCCTCACATTTTTATACATTTTTGGGCAGAACAATTTAGCTACTCTTACCACGCTCAGCCGTATCCTAAGGCCCAAGGGACACCTTCTCACAGCCCAAAGTGATGCAGCAAGGTGTTCTTCTAAACCTGTGCTGTCCACTATTTGAATTTAAACTCATTAAAATGAAATAAAGTGTAAAATTCAGTTTTTTACTTGCTCCAGCCACTTTTCAAGGGCTTAATAGCCACATTTGGCTAGTGGCTACTGTGACTGACAGTGTAGACAACAGAAAGTTCTATTGGACGGCAGTCTAGCCAAACCGAGACCAGCTTCTCCCCTAAGGGATTGTATCACTGGCTGTTTGGATATCCCTTTTTCCTGCCTACCTCATTAACGTTTACTGAGTCCTTTTTGCTGTGTAAGGCACTTTTCATGTGTTGTTTCATTTAATCCACATGACAGTTCTTTAAAGTGGGTAGTGTTTTTCTCATTGCACACAGGAGCCTGAAGTTTGGACAGCCAATGCATCTGGTCCATATTCTTACCCCAAGCCACATGCTTAGGGTTAGTGATGGAAAAATAATACTGGGAAGGTACATAGGGACCAGGCCAGAGAGAAAAGAAGAAAGGAAAGGGCTTTGTCAACCACGTATGATGTGTTTATTAAACTGTAGGAAGAATTTTCTTACACTTAAGGCTTCAGTCCCAGGATGGGGTTACTGAAAAGGGAACAAAGACTATTTTTCGAGGGGATGATTTTTACTTGGCTGTGATGGATGCCATTGCTTCTGGCGGGCGGCCGGCCAGGCAGAAACACGTACGGAGGGAGAGATCAGAGCCCTCCTTAGAGGGAAACCAGCAGTGAAAGGAGACCGAGGTGGTTAAAGAACTACCGATTCTCCCTCACACCAGCTGCTCCCAATCCCGCCAGGCCAGAATCACCCCCTCCTGCTTCGGACAACCGATGTTTCAGCAGGTTGAGCCCGGAACGGACCCTTTTCCATCAGCTCCCAGGGCGGGGACTGATGGTCGCGCCATCTGCTGGTCGTTTCTCATGTTGCAGCCTGCTGCTGGGTTCCTTCTCAAATCCAATGCAAAGTTTGGTCCCTAGATCATCAACATCACCTGGCGCTTGTTAGAGGTGCAAATTCAGACTCCACCCTAGTCTTGAATCAAAAAGTAGCGTGAGTCCTAGCTGTTCGTGTGTTAACAAGCCCCTCAAGTGATCCTGATGCACACTTGAGGCTTGGGAATCACTGATCTAGAAGGTCCAACTCCACCATTTATTCATTCATCAGGTCAACAATCATTTCTTTTTATTGAAGTATAGTTGATTTACAGTGTTGTGTTTCTGGTGTACAGCAAAGTGATTCAGATATATATACATATATATATATATATATATATATATATATATGTATATATCATGCTTTTTCATATTCTTTTCCATTATGGTTTATTAGGATGTTGAGTGTAGTTCCCTGTGCTACAGTAGGACCTTGTTGTTTATCTATTTTATATATATAGTAGTTTGTGTCTGCTAATTCCAAACTCCTAATTTATCCCTCCCCTGCTTCCTTTCCCCTTTGGTAACCATAAGTTTGTTTTCTATGTCTGTGAGTCTGTTTCTGTTTTGTAAATAATTTCATTTGTGTCATATTTTAGATTCCACATATAAGTGATATCACCTGGAATTTGTCTTTCTGTCACGTCAACAATCATTAATGAGCATCTTCTAGATAAATATCACTCCCATGCACACACGGAGAATGTAGAATTTCTTTCTGTATCCTCACATCTCTGTTCATTTGGGAAGAGAAGCATTAAGATTACCCTTATTTTACAGACAAGGACAAAGAGAGAACAGGAGGCCCAGGACCACACACCTAGTAAATGGCAAGGTGGGGCCCCCTGCTCCTGTCTTTGTACTTTAAAGCTTGGGATTATTCACCAAACCACAGTTCACCAACTTTTCTAGGTTGGCTTGTGGTTTGTTTTGGGGTGGAGGTGGGAGGGGAGAAACCTCCCCAAATCACACTCAACTGAAACTTGTCACACTGCCTATGCCTGCTGGCAACACGCAGGAGGGTAGATGTTCATTTTAGAAGGTGACAAACAGGCTGCCTGTCTAACTATAGCTCGACTATAGTCTTTTTTTTTTTTTCGGTACACAGGCCTCTCACTGTTGTGGCCTCTCCCGTTGCGGAGCACAGGCTCCGGACGCGCAGGCTCAGCGGCCATGGCTCACAGGCCCAGCCGCTCCGTGGCACATGGGATCTCCCCGGGCTGGGGCATGAATCCGTGTCCCCTGCATTGGCAGGCGGACTCTCAACCACTGTGCCACCAGGGAAGCCCTTGACTATAACCTTGTACTTAGTGTTCCCTCTCTTCCATTGACGATGTGTGGTTTTATTGGGTGGGCTGTGATGGGGAAGGAAGGGAAGAGTTCAAGGTGCTGCGTGGGTGCCGTCTAAGGGCACAGCTTAGGGACTCTCAGGAAGGCAGGAATTTATCTCCAACTGTCTAATTGGGGGTTGAGAGGGAAAGACAGTGGGACTAGACAGAAGCAGAAAAATGTTGAAGGGAAGGAAGAAGAACAGAAGACCAACTCGGTCTCCACGTTCACAATTTGACAGCCTCTGAAGCAGCCCTCCCAGCACAAGGCAGGCTGCTCACCAACAGCAAACAGTCGAGAGCACGTGTTTATGTGCAGGGCACTGCACTGTCAGCTCCCTGCCTTCAAGGGACGGGCTGCTTTTCAGGGAGGTAGAGACACAGGGCTTAAAAACGTGTAGACATTCCCATGGTTAAAATTCCCTTGGCCATAAACATATTTTAACAAATTGCAATACTTTTGTTATGATAACGATAGCTCTATGGAACACTTAACTAAATGCTAGGCAGTGTTCCAGGCTGGAAATGGGACCACCACCCAGGCCCTCAGCAGTGAAAGCTCAAGAGTTCTAACCACTGGACCGCCAAGGAATTCCCCCACGACCTTGAAAAGTCCCATTTCTGGTCTTCAGCTTTGCAGGCCTGGAAATTGGCTTTTATGAGTTTCCTCTCAACGTATCTGGCTCATACCTCTCAGACTCACAAGAAAATGTGTTAACCAGAGTGGCAAGATATCCATTTACAGTCAAATCTATTACTGCCAAGTGGTTGCTGGTCATACTCATGAGTCAGCCAGCATATCCTCTGTCCTTGTAAAATCTGTAGGTGAAACCACCTTCAGTTACTTGGTAGGCGTGGAATCAGAGCAAGAGGCATTGGATGAAGCTATTGGGGCAGGTCAGAGGGATGTGTGGCCTGATGCTTTCTCATCTTTGGTGCTGAAAACACACCTGAGATGGCTCACAACATGGCCTGATGGCTCCCATGAAGGATTCAGGGCATCTTCAGTCTGGGTGGGGGGCTAGAGACACACATATGGCCACCCACCCCCCTTCTGCCTCCTTGAATGGGTTCACCCAGGCTGCAATGCAAGGCATCAGGTTTCAGCTTTTACTGCCAAAGTTCTCTGGTCCCTTTGATTGGCCTTGCCTTGCCCAGTCCCAGGATTATATTTTCAACTATCTCTCAAGGTAGATTCATCAGTGGATAGGTCAGTCTCAGCTCTGCTGTGCGATTTTTAAGTTGCCCTGTCAGGGAGATGGGTTTCTCCTGACCACACTCCCCAGTCCCAAGGCTGCCCTCGGTGCTGATTGGCCCACAAGACGGAGCTGGCATCTGCTCTCAACTTCCTCTTCTCAATCTCTTGTGTTCTCCCCCATCCTTATCTTCACCTCAGCCAGAGCCCAGGAGATCTGGAACAGAACTCTCACAGGGCGAGCCTTTGAACCATTTGTTTGCTTCTCTGTCCCTCCCAAGAGCTCCTTTCTTATTCACCTTGTTCTAAGACTCAAGAACAGTTTCTAATACTTGTTACAAATTAATAACTCAATAAATGTCTGCTGGAGGAGTGGAAAGAGTTCTGGTCTGCAGATTAATAGAGTCTAAAATTGTTTCAACACCATCACTAACTTACTTTGGAACATTTGACTGATCATTTGATGAGTTTGTTCTCCATTTCCCAGTCGTTAAGTAGGAGAATCATCCCTCCTCCCTTTCCACCTCAAGAGGACTTTAGACAGGTGTCTGTGACCACTGCCGGGGTTGGAATTCTGTCAAGAAAGTTGTAGATTACTCTTTCTCATCTATTCTCCATCCTAAGCAAGATAATAAAGCATAAAAGCTCCTAGGCATTGAAAGATCTGTTTTTCAGTTCCATCATGTCAGCGTTTCAGTGTTTCAAAACACAGGAAGAAGCATCTCATCCCACCAATCTCTCGGAGATAATAAGATAATGCCTGTAAAGTATTTTGATGGCCCCCTAAAGCTTCTGTTGATCAATCTGCACCATTATTTTGGTTAGCAAGTCATTGCGTGTGTATAGTTTTAATACTCAGAGAAGACTTTTCAAAATATAGGAATTAGGACTGGAAAACAGATATGAAATGAAATGGTTGTTTCTCTGCTAGAGTTTAGGGATTCCTGGCTCTTGGTCAAGGAAGCCCTGGTGCTCATGAGATTGTGGGTTCCCCCCGATGACCAGGTCAAACTTTGTGGTGCCAGGTCCCCCTGGACAAAGGGTCTAAGGACTCCGCCACTGCCCTTCTTCCCCAGTGGATAAGCCACTCCCAGGGCATCATCTTCTAGGGGATACTGATTGGTCAACACTGTATATTGCAGATGAGATCCTGGCTGTGTCTGCACTCTGCCCTCTGGCCAGCCACCCTTACTCTTTCTGCTTCGTGCTGGGCATCTGGGTTCCTAGGAACTCTAAAAGTATAATCAGTTGTTCAGATTTTCAAAGGATGGACGTGACAGTCAAAGATCCATTTTGAAGCCTGGGGCTCAAGTGAATAGCAGTAAGAACTGAAGGACAGTTTCTAATCACTAATCCTCTCCTCAAAATATTTCTTGATAGTCTCTCTTGATAATCTCCCTTTCCCCCTCTGTACCCTGCCTTTATTTTTCCTGCCTCCTCCATCTTCCTTGACTAAAATACCTAATTGAAATGGTTTTTCTTATTAAAAATTTTTTTGAAGAATATTGTGTACTCTCCTTTCTTAATTTTTTTTTTATTTTTAAATTTCTATTGAAGTATAATTGACTTACGACATTATATGTTTCAGGTACACAACGTAGAGGTTTGATATTTTTATGCATTATGAAACGATCACCATGATAAATCCATCTGTAACATGCAGAGTTGTTACAAGTTTATTGACTAAATTCCCTATGTGCACGTTTGATTCCTGTGACTTATTTATTTTATAACTGGAAGTATACCTCTTTATCCCCTTCACCTATTTTGTTCATCCTCACACCCTCATCCCCTCTTACGACCACCAGTTGGTTCTCTGTATCTATGAGTCTGCTTCTGTTTTGTTCATTTTAAAAGCAGGACAGTTGTGCGTTTTGGATCACCTAAAGGAAAAACAAGTGTGTAGATAGAAGAATGATCCCCAAGACTGGATTTGAGTCTAAACTTTTCTTTTTGACTTTCAAACTTTTTCCTAATTTGGTGCCGTAGAAGCAACCGTATTTCCCATCCTCCCCCAGTGTGGAGGCTGGCCTCTGGCCAGGAGAGTCTCCCTAAGAACCTTGACTTTCTGTCTGGGTGGCCTCCTGAAGGACAGGCATGGTTTCTAATACCAGCTGGGCCACTTGCCAGCTCTAGCAAATCTTTCAGTCTCTCTGGATTTCAGTTCTCTCATCAGTAGCTTAATGCCTGGCCAGCCTAACTCATAGTCAGAGGAAGGATACAATTACAAAATGAAGGAGTGGTTATGAGGAATGTTCAGGGTTATAGAAGTTCTGTGTGAATGACAGTGTTTGTTTCCTGACCTCCGGAAAGAGTTTCCCCTTTTCCTTGGTCAACCAGGTCCAATTCATCTTTCAGTGATCACTATCATTCCCCACTCTTTTTCTTTTTTCCTTTTTATTAAGAAAATAATTAAACATATACAAAAGCAGAGAGAATAGCATAAGCAATTCCCAGCTTCAATGATTACAACATATACACAGTCTTGTTTCATTTATTCTACCTGCCCCCCTGGATTATCTTGAAAAAAAAATCTCAGAAAGATTCCCGCATGCACTCCACCCTCTGGTATTCATGCCTTGGTTGAATTCTCTCCCTTCACAAATGCTACATGTAGTCCAGCAGACTTGTTCTCTATTCCTTGTTCCCTGCTCTGCTCATTCTCATCTTCTAACTTTTGTTCTGTTTCCTTGGTGGGAGCCTGCCCCAACCCCCGCTTACCCACATTTTAGATAGCAGAGTCATCTTTTCTTTCCCTGTACTTCATAGCAAGTATTTCTATCTTTCTTAGGCCATCTGTATTTTTACATTGTATTATATCAATTTTTATCATGTCTGATCTCCTAGAATGCTCAAATTGTAGATTTGAAAAGTTAATGTCCCATCCGTCTTTGTGACCCTATGATATGCTAGGGCATGATGACTTATAATAATGGTGCTCAGTAAACATTGCTTGAGATATTGCTGTGAGAAAGTGTTTGAATGAATAAATAGATGATCATGAAAATAATGAAGTTTATGTTCCGGTTTCCTTCTTCTTGAATGATGACATTTTCCCTTGCCTTCAATATATCCTTCTTAAGTCATCTTTCCAGGATTCTAACATTCATTAGCGAATTCATGAGTAACTTACCTCAAAGAAAATTCCAAATCAGCAAAAAGGAGCATTTCTATCCTATTAGCAGGACAGTATTATTATGACTATAATGTTAAGGCAGTTCACAATTTGTATTAATTATTTATCCTTTCAGTCAGTCAGTCATTTAACAAGAAATGTGTTTATCACCTGAAAAGAGCCCTACGGAGGAGGATAAAAATAACATAATGTGTGGCTTCCCTGGTGGCACAGTGGTTGAGAGTCCGCCTGCCAATGCAGGGGACACGGGTTCGTGCCCCGGTCCAGGAGGATCCCACATGCCACGGAGCGGCTGGGCCCGTGAGCCATGGCCGCTGAGCCTGCGCGTCCGGAGCCTGTGCTCCGCAACGGGAGAGGCCACAACAGTGAGAGGCCCGCGTACCGCGAAAAAAAAAAAAAAGTGTGCAGGGAGCAACAGGTTCAGCCTGCACAGATCTGGTGTCCTGAGGGGTTGTCCAGCTGGTTCTCACTGAAACGTGATGCTGGGAAACAGCAGCCTTTATTCATGCTGCAGATGGAGCCCTTGGATCATTTTTAGAGCAGAGTATTGATCCCAAGGTTGTGCTCAAAGCAGTCAGCGATGTACAGCTGAAGATGAGGCAGGGTGTACACTGCAGCAGTTTAAAATCTTTTGTGCTGATAAGAGAAACAGGTGTCCTGAAGAGGAACCAGCTGTACTCTCCTTTTCTCTGAAGTTGGGCCAGGGTGATCCCATGACAACGAATGTTTGTTCCGACTGTCTTTGTAGGCACCTCTGAACATACTTATTACAGAATAAATGGAAGAGAAGAGACACAGTACCAACTACTGGAGCCCCGATGAAGCCACGACTGCACGTCTCAAGTTTGGTGACAACTGCCTGGTTGTCGGAAATGACTGCCAGTCTCTCCTTGCTGCCCTGTAATACACACCTCACACGGCAGTAATCTAGTTTACAAACAGTCCCTTCCAGGCCTGTACCCTCGCCCTGTCCACTGTGCAGCTGTCTGGCTGATCCCTGAACATCTACCATTTGGGAAATAAAGTAGATGAGATCAAACTCTTTAAATCTGTACTTCATACAGTGGGGACAGGAAAAGAGCTAAGAGTCCCAGCTAAGGCATTGAGTAAGAATTTCTTTTTTTTTCTTTTTTTTTTGGTATTGTATTTATTTCACTCCCAGACTTGGCCACATGTCAAGTAGGGTTAAAATGCAAGGACAAAACAGAAACAAAGCCACAAAGGCAACACAGAGAACCCAGCACCTAACATTTTCTTCTCAATATTTTGTTTAATTCCACTGGGGTCTATTTAACTCCATTACAGAGAATGATGATATATCACCTGTGGATTTTTTAAAATATTGAGGTTATCTACTTATAATATATTTAAAGTAGAAATCACCCATATAATAGCCATCATTTATTGAGCATTTATCTCATTTGGATGCTCTCAAGTCCTCGTGGTCGGGGTTTTTATTACACCCATTTGTTACCCTCATTTTGTAGATAAGGAACTGAAGCTAAGAGAAGTTAAGACACTACCCAAAGTATGACAGGCTAGTAAGTCATGGGATCTGAGCTCAGCATTCTGACCGCCGGGCCCATGCTATTTACTGTAATAGCTACTTTCATTACTTCCAATTACCTTCCAGTCTTTATCCACATGCACGCACATACTCAGTTATATTAACTTATACACAGTGTTTGGTACTCTGTTCTCCCTACCCCCACTTACCATATCAAACATGTTTACATGTTTCCCCATCAGTATAATTTCAATTTGCATTTTAATAGGCTCATGATATTTCATTGAATCATCATAGCATCCATTTATGAAACCACATTTCCTTCTGTAGACCTTTTATGTTTTCCCTATTTCTGATTAGCATAGACAACACTGTAATGAACTTCTCTGGGCTCTCAGCTTTTGCTTTAAAAACATGTATTTCCTTAGGATAAATTCCCAGCAGTGGGATTTGCACACATTATCTCATTGCTTTCCAAAGTGTTGTACTAACTTAGAGTACTACCAGGGGTGAATTAGCAGAACAATTTCACTCTACCCTCCATAAAGTTAGCCTAATGGAGCACTTTCAAACAGGAGTATAAAATAAAGGGAGTACTATTATGATCATGGTTGCAACAAAAATTATTACCAGAAATCAAAATGTCCTTGGAGTGTTTACCCTTCATGTCTTTGTGGTTCCCTTCACGGTGGCTGTAATATCCTCAACTGAAGTCACTAGTGAGGAGTTTGGCTCCGTTACAGGACACCAGCAACATGGATACAACCTGGAAAAGGCAATCCGTTATTCAGATACCAACAGCTGGCACTGAAAATTCTTCTATTCCTGCCTTCCCAATTTCTATCTCCCTCTCATTTATGGGAACAAAGAAATTGGGGGCATTTTGGTTCCCAACTCCCCATTTCCTCATCAGTTCCCATAACAGTCTCCCTTTCAATGTTGGCCCACCCAAAGCCACTAGGCTGATTCTGATCTCCGTCATCACTGGTCTGGATGCAGTATTATAACAGGACTCCCTTTTTACCTGAATCCAACCTACATATAGCTCCCTTCTAATTCTCCTGAGGCACAGCCTCTGATCAAGTCATTTCTCTGCCTCAGAACTGACACCAGCTTTCAGTCGCCTCAGAGTGGCATCCAGCCTGGGGATCTAGTGCATCCAGAACGTGCAGCCTCCTGCTGCCCAGCCTGGCTTCCCTCCGCCTCCTCCACCCTGAGCGCCTCATCAGTCCTTGGAATGTGGCCTTTGCAGGTCTAACAAGGTGCCTCAGCTGGGCAGGAGCTACCCACAAAGCTTGGGCACAATCCTCCCATCTGTGTTTATTTATGTTGACTGCTTTGAATCACTCTTGGGCTGGGGGGGAGTATCTAGCAAGATCTCTTACGCATCTTGAAAGCCACCGATGAGCATTATGACACAGACTTTAAGTAGCTTTTCTGCCTGAAATCTCGCCAGCTCCCTTTCCTGATCTACCCTCTACACGGCTGCTAGAGTGATCTCTCTAACTTCGACCTGGGTCACTTCCCTCCCCCAGCTTCATTCATCTCTGTAAGGTATCATCTCAGGCCCTTTGGGAGCTGGCCCCTCTCCATCCTTGAAGGCTCATCATCCCAGAGCTCCATCCTCCTCACCCTGTCTCCAGCCCTCTGCCCCAGGTTACACACCTCCTCAGAGACCTCCAAACAGAGACGCTCTTGTGTACCTCCTCCAAGCCATCCATAGGCACTGGCCTCTGCCCAGAGTGTCCTCTCATTCCTTCACCCTCCTGGCAGACTTCTATTCCATGGCTCAAGTCAAATGCCACCTCCTTGGGCTTCTCTGGTTGCGCAGTGGTTGAGAGTCCGCCTGCCGATGTGGGGGACGCGGGTTCGTGCCCCGGTCCGGGAGGATCCCACATGCCGCGGAGCGGCTGGGCCTGTGAGCCATCGCCGCTGAGGCTGCGTGTCCGGAGCCTGTGCTCCGCAACGGGAGAGACCACAGCAGTGGCCCACGTACCGCAAAAAAAAAAAAAAAAAAAAAGCCACCTCCTCTGGAAAGTCTTCTGAGACCTTCACAGAGTTAGGCATTAGTGATTCCGTGACACCATTGACTTACATTTATGTTCATGTTATGTTATACTGACTGGTTAGAATCTCTCTCCACTAGATATGAGCTCCTCTGGGGGAGGATATTTGATTCATTTCGATATTCCAGATGCCTGGTACTGTTTCTGGTAATTGCTTCTGGATGAAAGTATAGCCAGAGCCCTGTCTCCCCTAAGTGGAACAGGCTAAATCTCCATCCCAATAATCTCATGGAAGTGTCCAACTTTGTAGACTGGAAACATCTAGCTTGGCACAGAAGTGGACTCTAACTCCTGTACCCCCCTCTACCCTGACCCTGTTAAGGAAAGGAACGGGAACTTCTCCAGGAGCTTCTTGGTTCCGGATTGAAAAAAGAGGAGAAGAATCAGAGGCGGCCTCAATCCCCTTCTCGTTCACCCACCAGTAGCACTACAACCATGCTTCTTCACCC
This sequence comes from Hyperoodon ampullatus, assembly GCF_949752795.1. NCBI lineage: Eukaryota > Metazoa > Chordata > Mammalia > Artiodactyla > Ziphiidae > Hyperoodon > Hyperoodon ampullatus. Next base: position 91,418,093 of record NC_136920.1, read on the forward strand.
TGCAGCTGCAATTCGTTGTGGAAACAACGGGTTCCAGTTTCCAGGACTCTTCCGCTATCCCTGAGCCAGCCTCATGGTGACCCCTCGGGTGTGCCTGCACCAGTCTGCTGCTCGGCCGTCTGCGTCCCATTCCTTCAGCCCCTCCTCGGGGCTCCTGAGGTGCCAGCACCAGGTGGGCATACCTCTGTCGTGATGTTTATTGCCTTCTACTGTGATATTATCTTAACAAGGCTCTCTCCCTGACCAGCTTGTGCCTTCCTCAAAGTTAGGAAGTGTAACCTACAAACTTTGTATTCTCAGCGCTTACTCAAAGCATGACACATGGTTGATGCTCCTAAACATTATTCAGGAATAGTGCGGAGGAAACATCTCTGATTTTCTTCCCCAGGCAGGTGGCTGAGAAACGCCTTGAGAAGGAAATAAAATCAGCTGCGTAAATGGTCTGGGATACACTGAACTCTCTCATTTTCTTCCTGGGCTGTGGTATAGATTTTAGACGTGAATATGAAGAAGCTGCCGCCACCTGTGCATTGATGGGGCTTACATCCAGGTATCAGTGGGACCAGGGATCTGAAAGAATGAAAGAAGCAGGGGCCAACGCATTCTTGTGCTCTACCTGCATGAGGTCAAAACAAACACGACTGTCCACGTCCAAGAATCAGTCATCACAGTAAGTTAGAATTTTGCAGTTATATTAGTAGGTGGCTGCCTCATTCACCCCCTCCCCACACACAAGTGTCTCTTGGGCTATTGTGAAAACATCTGTTTGAGGACCTGGAGAAGGCAGAGACCAAAAGTCCTACGCCACCACCTTGTAATCTGAAATGCCAGGAGGACCCGCAGACTCGAGCCGGCCACCAGGTGGCACTAGTGCTGAGCTAATGCGTGCTGGGGCCTTCTGCCTACCCTGCCAGGTAGGCCACCACATTTATCACCAGAGGCCAGTAAGAGGAGGTAAAATAAAAACTGGAGCTGGAAATAGGGCTGCTCTTATAATCCCACAGCGAGCCTTTTATGTGACTGAGACTTTTCTCATTAATAGGGCGTTGGTTCTGCACCAGAGGCCTGAATTAGCAGTGAGTTAAGAACTGAAACCAGCCTAATGTTTAGACTAAGGAGAGGCAAGGTCACGAGGGCTTTCAGAGAAATGACCTGAGCAATAGCCCAGCAGGATTAATGTAAATGAAGCTTTTCTTTGGTTAGCTTTGTTCTGCTGCCCTGGGCTTTCAAAATTTCAGGTTTTCTGAGGATCACAGTTTAATTACCTAATTGTACAAAAATAATCCTTAAGAAGGTAGCAAGCAAACAAAAATGATGGCAACATTTTCCCAGCTATTACCAGCTGCTGGAGGCAGCCTGGTATAGGCGAAAGAATGGGTCTTGGAATTGAATTGGGGTTTGAATCATAGCTTTGCCTCTTCTTAACTGAGTATCTTTGGGTGAGTCCTTTAATCTCTACAGCCTGTTTCTCTATCAATTAAATTAGGATGGGAAGGTATACTTCATAGAATTGTAAGGTTTAAATGATGTGTGACGTCTGTAGATACCTAGTACATTGCATGGCATGTAGTAGGCGTGTAGTAAGTGAAAACCCCTTTCACGGTTCACTGAATGGCAGAGCTTTGCATTGATAATTAAAGTGGATACATTGCCCTTTGCAGCCTGCATGCCCTGGAATTTACTCCTTTGAAATAATTTCTCATCCACCATTCCATTTTGGATTGCAGGTTTTGGAATACAGCTCCCTAGGGCAGAGAGCTGTGTGGGATGGAGGGTTTTTGTTTAAAATGCAGATTAAGGGTAAATGCAGACCTCCGCAGCAGTCCTTGTCTGTACTAGCACCTCCTGTGAGGCTTGCTTTCAAAAGCCCTGCGCTGTCCTGAAGACAAGCTTTCTCTCCTGGGGCAGGAGAGGTGTAGGGTGAATGCCAGCATCCTTCCTGCTTCAGCTTTGTCACCTTAGAAACGTGGAGATTGGATTATGGGTTTGATCTGGTTTCAGGTGGGCAAAACAGGGGGTGTTTTTGAAGTATCTGTGGCCTCTCTCCAGGTCTCTGGGATGTCAGAATACAACATGATTTCTTACTTTTTCCTAAATGCACAGCCAGAAAGCCAGGTGGGGGCTAGGTGCTGGGGTTCTGGTGTGGGGCAGTGGGGAAAGCATTGGACCTGTATTCTGCAGACATGGGGTCAAGACCCGGCTCTGCTACTGTTGTATAATAAAGAATTTGTCTGGTCTTTGTCCCAGGTTCCTGGGATGGAACTTCTAAAACGCTTGGAATTTCCTGAGTGATAGGAGTGTCTGTTATCCATGAGCCCCTTGGATCACACCTGAGATTATGGTAATGAGATGGCTCAGGATGGAGGCTGGTTACTGGAAAGACCAGAGGGTTGGGGCTTTGAGTCTGGGGAACAGCGGGAGACTGGAGAGTGAGTTATCAGTCATGCCTATGTGATGAAACTCCAGTATAAGCTCCAGACACTGAGGCTCAGTGAGCTTCCTGGCTGGTAAGCAGATTGATGTGCTGGGAGGGTAACACGCTCTAATTCCATGGAGAGAGGACACAGAAGCTCTGCATTCAGGACCCTCCAGACCTTGCCCTGTTTGTCTCTTTGGTTGGTTGGTGCTGATTCATGTCCTTTAGATGAAACTATAATTGTAAGCATAGACTTTTCCTGAGTTTTTGGAGTCATTCTAACAAATTATCAAAAAAACCCGAGGGAGGTAGTGGGAATCCCCCAGATTTGCAGTGAGTTGATCAGAAGTGTGGGTGGCCTGGGACCCCCAGTTGCAGCTGACATCTCAGTGGGGTCAATCTTGTTGGGGATCATGTCTTTAACTTGTGGGGTCTGTGCTAACTCTAGGTGGTTAATGCACAATTGAATTGCAGCTCACCAGTAGGTATCAGAAGAGCTATTTAAAGCTCCCTGGTCTCTGGCAAGTCACATCTGAGGTTCAGTTTTTTCATCTATAAAATGAAGTTGGTGTGATGACTACAGTAACCACTCACAAGGAGATGGTATCAGGGAAAGTGTTTGGTAGTCTGCCTGGTGCTATGCATGCCCGTCCCTGTTCCTCCTGACTCACCTGGTGACCTTAGGCAAGGTCACCAGCCTTCCTGGGCCTCAGTTTTCAGATCAGGAAGATGGGCCCCTCTGTTCCTATACCCACAGAGTTTTAGACAGTCAAACTGAGATCATCAATGTGAGAAAGCTTCAGAAAATACTCCATATTATTTTCCAAAAGAAGTTTTTACTTCTTTTTCTATTTCTAAATGCATCACACAAAAACACCTGAATTTATTTTCCCTAAATTTGGAGTATCTGGGATAGTCAGAGTTAAAAAGATAATAGACCACAAGGTAATAAAGGAAATTTGTTCTAGAAAGCACGTGGGATGCCTCAAGGAGCTAGATGGTCATCATTCCGAGGAGCAGAAACTAAAGAACATAAGAGGTCTTAGTGAGCGCCATATGCAGGGTATCGCTGACACTGAGATGCCACCTGGGGGAAACAAACAGGGGTTTTGACACAAGCCCCAGGAAGGGCAGTTAAAAATGGCAAGTGTTGATTTGCAGTGGATTTATTTTTCGCATGATGGTTAATGATTCTTCCCGGTAACTTTGGGTAGGCCAGCTAGTAGATAGGTCTGAATCTAATACAGTTTACAGTTACAGATGCAGATAGATAAGTTATAGAGATCTAGATGAGAAAATTTTCAATGTCTTATGAATAAAATCCTTTCCTTCCTCATTTCAGTTTGAGCCCTCTGATCAGCCAGGATGGGGGTTAGGGAGGTGCCTCTCTTCGGTTCAAAATGAAAAAGCAGAATTGAAATAGGCTGGTTTGTGCCCAAGTTTTGTGCTGGGACCTTAGCATGTGCAACGTGGAAATCCTCTTCTATCCGCCACCAACCCGCTCCTCCTCTTGCGGGAACTTGGATAAGATCCCGATTTAGGGGGTCTTAATGGAACCCACCACCCATGCTGTTGCCCTCCTGAGAAACCTGGGGAGCACTCGCTTCCTCACCCCCTACTTCAATTATTAGCAAGTTCAGCTCATTCTACCTCTTAAGGATACTTGTCAAACCCATTTTCTCTTCTCCAGTCCTTTGTCTTTGAACCTTGTTCAGGTCCAGGCAGGTCTGAGTCTGTGGGTAAAGCTCTAGCTAGACACAGATTTGTTCAGGAAATTGGGGCTGAGACCACAGCTTTGCGGGGAGGGGCATCAGTGACTTTAGCTTGAAGGGGTGAGGTGAGCAGAAGCTACCGATGTCCCTGTCTCTTTGCCAAACATGTCTTGGTAAAGTAAGAGGCTACCATGAGGTGAGTTCTTGCCTGAGCTGTGATTTTGTACCAATGTTATTCAGAGCGGTATCACCTCTGCTTTATATCCATTTATCTCCAAATCCCCTTCAATGAATGTCACTGCCCCCTAGACTTTTGGCCTGAAGCCATGAAAGAATAGATCAGGACTTATGGGGTAAGGGATGTGAGTGTCTTGGGGAGGAGATGGGAGAGAAGATACTGGAACCTAACACCCCCCCAGCCCATCATCACCATGACAACAGCAGGAACTCAGGCTCCACCCACTAGAAATCTCCTGACTCTTAGAATGAAAGGCAGTTCATTTAAGGGCTTAACATCTGTGCAATAACAGAGATTATCTGAGCTACTTGCTAGAGAGTGAAAATAAGGTCTCAGAGGAGCTTGGGTCTGAAGTACATTCTCAAAATATGCATTGCCCCATGAATATGAGCGAGAGGACAGAAAGAGAGCAGGGAGGGGAAAGCCTACTGAAAATACCAGAGGACAAAGGCCACGATGAATAGAGGAGAGGAAGAAAGTGGGAGGCAGCTCATGGGACCAAGATTCCACCTGATCCCAACCACGGGGATGGTAATTTGTGCCCTGGAGAGTTCCACAAACTTGTCTTGAGCATCTAATAGACACCTCACCCTAAGCTAGGCACTGGTGACACAAAAAATGAATAAAACCATCTTTGTGCTTAAAGTATTGTTTGGAGGAGAAGACAGCTATGAGAATCTAGATGGAAGAGATAGGAAGCATCAATAGATAGGTTCCCATATTTGGGACCAGTACCACTACCTGGCACTTTTCCTATATGGTTACTTAGTTAATCCTCATAACATCTTAGTGAAATAATTATTATATTCCTATTTTACAGAGAAGTAACCAACAGCGAGAGGTTAAATTTCTTGCCCAAGCTACCCACCTATTAAGTGGCAGAGCTACGATTGAAACCAGGGTCTTCATTTCCAAAACCTTATGTGCTTTGCACTGTATAATCCTGTCAATATATTAAAAATCCCCACTCAGCTTACTGCCACCTGCTCAGAAGGCTCCACCCACACCCTTGGTCTTCTTCTCCACCCTCGTGTTCCCAGGTGCACCTCACATACTGTCATCCGCTTCCCTTTCCAGGCGCAGGCAATGCAGATGTGTTGGCTGGAAAGAGATCAAAGCCATTTTCCACGTTTAAAAAAAAAAGGTTTAGAATGAGGAAAAAATACCAAAGATAAACATTTTAACGTAAAGAATGAAGGTGGCTGAAGAGTAAACAACCTCCTTCTGATGGATGTGCCCTCCATTCTGGAAGGAAGTGGATCTGCCATCTGTCCCATGTTTGAAACCTGAGCTACTGGCTGTAACCTGAACAGGAGCTCTCTGGAAGCCCTGCAGCTCTTCCTGTCCGCAAGAAACGAAGTCAAGAAAGAGACTGCAGTCGAGAGGGGGAGAGTTGAATTCTGGGAGGATGAGAGAGACCAGGTGAGGACAACTCAGGATGCAGAAGATGGCAAAGTGAGGGAAAGAGGAGGTCTGATCCAGGGCAGAGGGAAGGAAGGAAAGAGAGAAAAAGAGGAAGGATGGATGGAAGGAAGGAAGCAAGCCAGGAAGGGAGGGAGGGAGGGAGAAAGGAAAGGACAGAGGGAAAGAAGAGTATTGTCTTAAAACCCAAAGCAAGAGATTGAGGGGTTGCCTCCTATTTTTCTGTATCATCCAACTTTTTCCGAAAGTTGATAAGGAGATGGTAGTGCCACAGTGTCTGATTAATCTTCAAGTGAATTGTCTGGGGACAGTAGGACCCAATGCCCTTCCCAAAGAATGTACTCCCAATACCACATGACAAACTATTTCTGCTTTGAGGTTTTTTTTACTTTTAAGAAAATCACATGCTCTACTGTGCCATTCTGATCGTCAGTCTCTTAAAATACTCCCTAAAAATCTGTTTTCCAAAATCCGTTTCTTGTGTAGCATCCCCAGGTAGACTTATTCCCAGACACATTGGGGATCCCTCTCGTGGGGGCTAAAGCAGGAGAGGCGCGATCTGTTCACTCAAGCAAGTGTCCACTGCCTGGGAGGCAGAGGGGAATGTAAGGGAAGGGCGGTCCCAGCTTCCAAGAGCTTCCAGGGCCCCCAGGACATCTATGACACGAAGTCATGACTTGGCAATCAATGGACAGGGGTGCCTTTCCCTGAAACAGGGCACATAGGGCAGATGAGCAGGTCTGGAGGAGATGCAGTAAATGATGGGTCCCAACTCTGTCGAGTTGCGCTCAGGTGGTCACTGAATAAAATTGAGATGCCCACTGAGTGGGCATTCTTTCTCAGGAGAGAAATCGGGCTGGAGAAGAAAACTGAAGCCACAGGAAAGAATTGTCTGTGGAATGAGAAAAGAAGGCAGGTTGGGAAACAGCTTATCTCTATTGGAACGAATATATGAATATATATCGAATACATAAATGGAAGTGGTGTGAGTTAAAGCTACGATAATAAGGGAAGTTGACACCAGACTGCAGTAGTATGGGCATCAGTGGGGCAGGGTTCCAGGCTCCCCTCTCTGCTCTGGGTATTTTCTGAACAATTTCTAGCTTGTCAGTGTCCTGACAAATATATGGCCCAGAAGTGAACGCCTCTCTCACCCTAGCTGCTGATACTCCCATTAATGCAGCCCAGACTTACAGTAAGCTTCCTGGCTTCTACATCCCACTGATGACTCATTTTGGATTTACTACCTGTATTCGTTTCCTAGGGCTGCTGTGAGAAAATACCTCAAACTGGGTGGCTTAAAACAACAGGAATTTCTTCCCTCACAGTTCTGGATTCTGGAGGTCCAAAATCAAGGTGTGGGCAGGGACCTGTAGTGGAGAGTCCTGCCTCTCCTCTTCCCAGCTCGGGGTGCTGGCTGTCAACCCTTGGCGTGTCTGGGCTCTCAGCTGCCTAACTCCAGCCTCCGCCTCTGTCAGCGTATGACGTTCTCCCTGTGCACCTGTGTCCAAAGTTCCCTTCTTATAAGGACACCAGTCCTATCGGATTAGGGCCCACCCGATGACCTCACCTTAACGTGACTACCTCCGCAAGGACTATTTCCAAATACGCTCACAGGTATTGGGGGTTAGAACCTGCACATATCTTCTGGGGGGAGGACACAATTCAAGCCCTAACACTCCAGATAGAAACACCAAGTCTTTCACCACACTTGCTGCTGGTTCCTCCCTGAGCCTCATCTAAGCATTCAGCTACCAGTCTCCACTTCCCTCAAGGGCAGAGAAAGTAGGACCCACGTGAAAAGGTCACTGCTGAAATTCTGAATGCCCTGCTGCAGCAGGTTTTACCTCAAAGTGAGGAATCGGAGGAAATGGGAGAAAGGTGAACCATTCACATCCATTTCTCGAGTTTCTAGCTTTCTGCCTCGTCTCTGCCCTGCCTCTCTCAATCTCCGTCTCAGTCTGTCTGTCTGTCCCTCTCTGCCCACCTCTTCTCTCTCTCCTGTCACACATTCTCACGGACCCTCACCGGCACCAACCTTCCTGAGTGATTACAAACACACACGGCACAAGGAAGTCAAACAGAGGGAACCCTGAGAAGCGGGCAGACAACCATCAGTATCTGAATTTCCAATTCAACAAAAGCTCTGGAAACTGGTGATGAGAAAGCACTTCTGCCTGATGTCACATTGTTGTGACTGCATCGATCTCTCTTTTTCAGTCTCAGAAGAGTCATAGAGCTAATAGGAGATAGAGGCTCCTAAAAACTGGAACAAGTCCTCAGTTGGTTTCACTGTATCAGAGTCATTATTTTTCAAAACCCAGGCTTCTGCCTGAGTTCAAAGTAGGTTGCGTAAGTGAAAATATTATTCTATGCCTTGTCCTCTGCTTTGAAGAAATGAGGATGTCAGCCAGGTGAGTTTTTTGGTTGATGAAATGTTTGCAGTCATTTGGTCCATTAAATAAATCCACCTTGCACACCGCCCCCCACTATTCAGAGCACATGTTCTTGCTATCACAAATAGTAACATTTGCTATAAATACATTTTAAAAGTTAGTACTTATGAAGACTCCTCCCCAAACAAAAAAACTGTAAACAACATGGAAAGGCAAATATCTCCGATTCCTCATTTCCTTCCTAAATCCAGCTCAGCTGCAAGTCGAATGAGCTGTTTCTCCACAGTGTCTCTCCAGAGCTCATCCTTGGCTCCCACCCCGACTGCTGGCTCCCGTTAACCAGCCAGCCCCACTTGTGTGGACTGTTGCCAAGTCAACACCCATCCTCCCGCCCCGCCCCCTCTCGCTCCCTCACAGACCATTTACCAAGGAGCAGCCAGAAGGACATTTTTTTTTTCTTTTGCGGTATGTGGGCCTCTCACTGTTGTGGCCTCTCCCGTTGCGGAGCACAGGCTCCAGATGCGCAGGCTCAGCGGCCATGGCTCACGGGCCCAGCCGCTCCGCGGCATGTGGGATCCTCCCGGACCGGGGCACGAACCCGCGTCCCCTGCATCGGCAGGAGGACTCTCAACCATTGCACCACCAGGGAAGCCCCAGAAGGACCTTTTAATGATGTGAGCGAGATCAGTAAAATCCTTCAATTGTTTCCACTCACATCTAGGATGAGAACCAAGTTTACCTTGGCCTCCCTACCTCTTCATCCCTCTTGTTTTCTCTGCTATGACCTCAACAACCTTCATTTCGATCCTCAGGTGCAGCAAGCCTACTCAGACGACTGAGGATTTGCACTTGCTGTTCCTCCTGCCCAGATTTCCCCAGCTCCTTCCCATTATTAGTTCCTAGATTAAATGTCACCTACTCAGAGCAGCCTTTCCCTACCCCACCTACTAAAGTAACAACCTCCCCCATCACCTTGCTTTGTTTTCTTCAAAGCACTCACCAATACCTAAAACTGTGTATATGCTTTCATGTTTCTCTTCCCTCCATCAAAGCAGAAACCCCAACTATCCTTTTGAAATTACTGAGTCCCCCAAATCTAGAACAGCATCTGATACTTGGTAAGGTTGAATGTTTGTTGCGTGAATGAGTGAGTGAATTGAATGAAAAAATATTCTCACTTTCATGGTAGACCTAGGGTTAGTAACTCTAATATGTAAGAGTCTTTATTAACCAGCAAGAAAAATATGAACAGGCCCTCGGAAGGCTGCGGAAGCTCCCAGTCAGGACCTAAGAAAACATTCTCAGCTCAGCCAATAAAACTTAGACGTTGCCTTTTCCTTTCTCTGCCCTTGAAAATGAAGAAGGGTGTTAAGAAGCCAAAGGGAAAGGGGATTTGAGACTCTGCAGATGGAATTGATAATAAAGAAGAGGTCAGAGAAGGGGGAAGAGGGGCCGTGTGTCTTCGGTGGTGTTAAATGACCAGGCTGAACAAGGGGGAGGGGCTGCCTCACTTCATGATAACTACAGCTCACCCCAACGGGGAAAGTCCAGGGCACAACTCAGCATTGCTTGCTTTCTGCCCTTGTCTAACCTCCCCTCTGCTCGTCTCTCTCTGTTTTCTTGTTCCTGGAAAAAAATGAGTAAAATTAAAGAGGAACCAGGGAATAGAAAAGTGAGCATGTAGGGACACTGGCGAGGAGAGGTATATGGAATGATAGCACAACATCTACTTGGTAAGTGATGGAAGTGAGGGTGTCATTTTTAATTTTTCTAAAACAAAAATATTACCAATATAATTTTTAAATTTGTAAAAATATTTCTATTTTAATATATGAATTTTTAATTGTATGTTAAAAGAACCTCAAGCGTGAGATGCGGCATATGTATTTGCAGCATCGCACCAGTTGTACCAAACGTCACACATTCCTGGCAATGAGCACCGGATCCACACAGCGGCAATGGTGTCGTTCTGGTGATTTGGGTATCTCCCCAAATCACCCTACAGTTGATGAGAAGTCAAATGGCCACAGAATCTCAGGACAGGAGAAAGGAGAAAGTTCATCAATGACCCTAAGGAAGCAAGTTACAGGCTCCTGGCAGGATCCAGTGAGACCGACTGTCCACAAGGGGGCAGAGTCCAACCAATTGCAAGCTTGGCAGACGGTACCCGAATGTAGCTCTATGGGAGACCGTCAGACTGAGATCTCTAGCCATTGATTAGTGTATGTGACTGTTTTGCTATCATTTTGATCCCAAATACTGAAACGTGAGAACTGGCGCCCGTGTTTAGAAGTAGCTTGTCATATGAGACAAACAGCATTTAGTGTCTACTCTGATGACCTTCCTGCCCATCACACACAAAACTCAAATGAGGCCTAGTTTCAGAGTCACAGGAAGGTGGCAAAATGACCTACACTAAAAAATGCATCTGAATAGAGAGTGGTCTGCCTGTCCTAGTGACATCTCAGCCCCAAATCCCTGCTCCCAAGGAAAGAGAGGTCCCCCACCTGTCGAAGACGAAGGAGCCCATCTGGAGGCATCAGAGCTGTGACTTTTGAGGTCAGGATTCAGGACCACCTCAAGATCTCAATAGGACACAGGATTCAAGCTCTGTTTACTCCTAAATCCCTGTTCCCCAAGACTTAGCTTGACAAAGAAAGAGAACAAATAATGTGACCAGACACTGAAGACCACATCTAAATAATTTAATTACTCTCCAATTCCACCTCCATGGCTTATTTCCTTTAGCTGTATTTGTGAAAAATGAAGATTAACACCCCAGCACCCCACCAATCCCACACACTCACATGCATGCACCCGTACCCACCTTTTCCCTGGTTGTAAACCCACAAACATACCATGCTGGCCTTTATCTAGAATCAATGTTTCTCAAACGTCAGTGTGCATCAGAATCACCTGGGAGGGTTTTTTTGGTTTGTTTTTTGTGTTTTGTGTTTTTTGTTTTTTTTTTTTTGTGGTACGTGGGCCTCTCACTGCTGTGGCCTCTCCCGTTGCGGAGCTCAGGCTCCGGACGCGCAGGCTCAGCGGCCATGGCTCACAGGCCCAGCCGCTCCGCGGCATGTGGGATCTTCCCGGACCGGGGCACGAACCCGTGTCCCCTGCATCGACAGGCGGACTCTCAACCACTGCGCCACCAGGGAAACCCCACCTGGGAGGTTTTTACAACACAGATTGCTGAACCCCATCCTGGAGTTTCTGATTTAGTAGGACTGAGGTGGATGTTGATGCTTCTGGTTGGGGACGACACTTTGAGAACCAGTGTTATCATTATCAGAGCACAGAGGGGTTTGTCTCTCTCTCTCTCTCTCTCTCTCTCTCTCTCTCTCTCTCTCTCTCTCTCCACTACATCGTCCTGAAGCACTCGCATGCTCAGGAACAAATACCCACCAAAGAAGGCAAAGAAACTAATGTTTACTGAGGTTACCGTATGCTGGATGCTTTACCTTCATTATCTCATTTTACTTAATCTGCACAAATTCTAGGAAAGTAGGGATTATTATCCCCATGTTCAAATGACAAAACAAAGGCTCCAGAGGTATTTGATCAATGTCATGCACCTACAAAGTATTAAGAGTCCGGATGTGATCTGGCTTCAAAGATCATGCCGAATATTCTATTTCCTATATGAAAAGTGGATGATCCAAAATGAACAAAAGTGTAAAAACATGCAGCTTGTGAACAGAAGTGAAAAAGCAGACAGTATAAGAAAGCTTTGCAGTCACAATTAGTATCAGCAGTGGATCCGAGGTTGCCCCAGTGCCCCGTGAAATACACAGCTCTTGGAAGAGAGGGCCAGACTAAGCAAAGAGCTCGCTGACGCTTAGATGAAGTAGGTACCCCAGCCATAACTGCCTCACAGAGCAGAACACTATACATTATTCAGAAGAGAAAGTAGTTTCTATTTTTGCATTCTGAGAAGAAGCGGTATTCATATAAAAAGGGTGTGTTAAGGATGTTTGTTAAAAAGCGTTTTACAGATCAGAAATCCCCAAGCTGGAGGCTTGATGAATTTAAAAAGTGTAAAAACAAAATGTGATGAAATGCTTAAATGCCCAAGAAACTGATTAACACCCCTCAGAGCTTTTAGGTTTCTGCCTCAAATGGAAGTGTTTGCTTCCTTAAGCATTCCCTTTCTGTTTCATTAAGCAAATGGTAAGCATTTTGACTCTGAGACTTTTGATTGTGTGTGTTTGGGGTAGTGGGGGTTAGTGTTTCTATTCAAAGTAATGCACTGTCAAGAAATATACCTTTTGTGTAAAATAATCTTGATATCCAAAACAGACTTATAGTTGGTATGTCTTAGCAGCTAAACAGATTTTCATTAATAGCAATAATCAGTGTGAAAAAATCTGATTTCAACATTAACTTGATTTTAACCTAATTGTGTATTAGGTTATACACAGTTTAATTCAATCAACAGAGCCCCCTCTCCATACAAGGCATTACCTTCAAGAACCTTGCAATTAAATCAGTAGTATTATAAATGTATTAATAAGTTTGGTAACTGTTATGTGGACTGAATGTTTATATCCCCTCAAAATTCACATGTTGAAATCCTGAACCCTCATTGTGGTGGTATTTGGAGGTGGGACCTTTGGGAAGGAATTAGGTCATGAGGGTGGAGTCCTTATGAATGGGATCAGTGTCCTTATAAGAAGAAACACAAGAGAAATGATTTTTCTTTCAGGCATGTGAGGATACAGTGAGAGGACAGCCATCCACAAATCAGGAAGCATGTCCCCACCAGGCACAAGATCTGCTGGCACCTTGATCTTGGACTGCCCTGCCTTCAGAACTGTGAGAAATAAATGTTTGTTGTTTAAGGCCCTCAGTCTATGGTATCTTGTTATAAGATCCTGAACTAAGACAGTAACTGCAATCCAACCAGGAAGGAAGCAAGCAGAAGAATTGCTTCTTTCTTCATGATTCCACTCACATGCCTTTTTCTAGTCCCATCCCAGCTTATTCTCTGCCAGCTGCCATCTAAGGCATTCCAGCTCTCCTATGGACTTGTTGCCCTGACTCTGGCTTACCCAACTCACTGCTACCAGGTTTATCTTCCTAAATTAAACGCAATTTGATGCTCCAGGTCAAAGACTTTCCATGGCTCTTAGTTGCCTGCGAACCCGAAGTGCTCTTGGCTGTCAAAGTCCCCACAATTCAGCTGCAAACCCCATGCCAACGCTACCCCTTTCACTCCTCTCTGAGCCCGCAGCTCCAGTCAAATTGATACATAATCTCTGCCCCTAAACGCACTGCTAAGCTTCCCTCTCAAAACCCAGTGGCACTGACTGTACCACTCATCTAGTATGTGCATAGGCTGCCTTGAGATAATATTAATTACTAATAATAATGCTTTGACGTGTCTGCCTCATGACTTGTCACAACTCCTAAGAGTAGGAATTGTGGACCATTTGTCTTCATATCCTCTGTACTCAGCACAGGCTGGGTATGCAGTAGGCCCTCAATCAATCCACCCAACTTTGACCGGGGCTTTCATTAAAGATATCAAGCCTTGTTTACATGATCCACACTTAAGTGCATCCAAGATAAATCTGCCTGTACCAAGTCATCTCAGAATCTCTTGGAGTGACATATAATAATAGTGAAGAGTTAAGACCCCTATGGACTTTTCAAGTGGATGCATCTGTTGTTCTCCGATAGGATGATGCGCTGCTCCTTTCAAAGTCAATGTTAGGTGTCATACAACAATATTGCAGCTGGGTAAGCACCCTTTCTGTCTACTTGTATTTATTTCTTAGGTTAGGAAGGCATGACCTTCTATAAAGGGGACCAAGCTAGGAATCATAGGAGCTTCTTGGCAGTAGAATGATTTGAAACAGCTCTGACCAGCTGGGTGTGGAAAGCCTTCTGACAACTCTGCTAGACTCTTCAGACTGATAGGCAGTTTTTCAACTCAGACCTCAACTCAAATACACCTTCTGATTATAAGGCTTCTTTCTCCTCTTTTGCCACTTGGTCTGTCATGCTGTTTGGGCCAAAGGGCTACTTTTTAAAAAGTTGAACAAAGGTAAAGTTCATTAATTTCCTCTGATCTATAAACATAGTTTGGGGTTATTGTTTAAGATTGACAACAATAAATTAAAATAGCAGAATGTATATAAATTTTAAAATGCTTCCCTATTCCTCTTCCTCACCACCTCTCCATTAACCAAACTGGCTTATTAGCCATTCAGTTCTGTTCAGGAAAATGATTACATTCCATTGTCACTTGAGAACAGCAGCTGCACAGCACTGGCAAAGCCTAGGGGCCTGTCTGACCAGTTCATGAACAGTAACTATAAATGTAAATAATATATAGAAAATATATTACTTGTTTAAGAGCTGATGAGCCAGAGAAAACTTCAGCTGTTAATCGGTACTTTTGACTAGAATTGATTCCAACTTGGCAAAATTAGAGAATCACTATCCTGCCAGGGTTCTGGAATACAAAACAGTTGAATGTTTCCGAGAGGAACAGCTCAGAATTGCTGGCTCTGGAGAGTGGTGGAAGGGTCCTGATGGACTTTCAGTATTTTAAATTTAGTATTTCATATTTAGATCTTTTTGGATTTCAGGCTTTTAGTATTTCAGGCTTTTCTTATTTTAGAAGTCTTGCTTCGACATAAGTATTTCTCAAATCGTTGGAGACAAAACGTCACCCACATGAGTATAATGAGTAGAGTCAGAGACTCAGCCCTCTCCTGCCACCCACTACTTCCGGTGCCTCTGCATGTGTACTTTCCAAATCAGGAACTTGCAAAATAAGCTAAAAAAGCATCAGTGCTGCCCTGTGCATCGCAGCCTACTCCTTAAAGCCCAAACCCTTATCCAGACATCTCAGCCCTCCAACAGGTGACCTACAGGGAATCTAGCTCTCCCCCATCATGTCTCATCACTCCCTTGTGTTTCAATTAGACAGTCCTACCTCCTGCCCCACAGACCTGCTCTGACCACTTTTGACAGTTGCTATAAAGCTAACAAGCAAGTATCAATCCCCTGCTGTGCAGCAGTCACTACTCAGACATCTTCATATTTTGTCCGTTGAATCCCCATGACAGTGTCACAAGGTCTTTTTCAAAGAAGGAATGAGATTCAGAAACTTGTGGTTTGATAGTAAGTGTTGGCTTATCTGTGACTCTAAAACTTCAGGTCTTCTCACTACAGAATTGTCCCCCTTCTCTTGGTGTATCTTCCCGGCTCAGTTTTACCTCTGCAAATTCTACGCATGCTCACGGCCCAGAACTAATCTGCCTCCTCCTGAAACGTTTTCCTTACTCTTTAGACTTTGCCCTCCTTGGAATTCACAGCACTTACTGATGTTTTAGCACTGTAGATAGGGTCTTGAGTTTTACATGTATTTCATGCATGTCTGTAGTATTTCTCCAGCTAGACTGAAAGCTCCTTAAAGAGTCATGAATTGCCAGTCAGGTTTACTCAATGCAGTGCACAGAGTAGGTGCTGAATAATTATCTGTTAAGAAACATGACAGTACTGGATGTGTCTAATACCATTCTTGCTGCAGTTTGTCTCCTGTACTTGAACTAATTCAGGAAAACATCTAGCTAGCTTAAGAAAAAGCAGACAGATGCTTAACAAACAAACAGAGTCTTTTGGAGAGGAGAAAGGGAAAGTGTCAAGGTTCGGATGTGTCTTAGAGGCTTAACCCATCTTTGACAATGATTATAAAGGACAAAAAGTAAAAAGAGATCCATGATTGTAATCAAACACTAAATGGAGATTTGGGCACGAGCAGTATGGCCATAAGATTGGTCAAGTCCGCCCAGAAAAGTGCCCATAAAAAATAACTGTCTCTGGGCTTCCCTGGTGGCGCAGTGGTTGAAAGTCCACCTACCGATGCAGGGGACGCAGGTTCGTGCCCCGGTCCGGGAAGATCCCACGTGCCGCAGAGCGGCTGGGCCCGTGAGCCGTGGCCGCTGAGCCTGTGCGCCCGGAGCCTGTGCTCCGCAACGGGAGAGACCACAACAGTGAGAGGCCCGCGTACTGCAAAAAAAAAATGTGTAGGTTACTTGTTTGTGAGAACTGATCAGTAGGAATCAAGTGATATGGGTCCAACTTGATGCTGGGGAGTGTGGAAAAAAAAAACAGAACAAATTTAAAACATGGCCCGTGACCTCAAAAAGCTAAATACCTACTTTGAAAGCAAGACCAACTCATATGGAAATGTTTAAATATACTTTATTTTTTTTAATTTAGTTTTTTTTGGCCTCGCCACCTGGCTTGTGGGCGCTTAGTTTCCTGACCAGGGATTGAACCCCCTGCAGTGGAAGCTTGGAGTCCTAACCCCTGGACTGCCAGAGAACTCCCTAAATATACTTTAAAAGCCAGGATAATCAGTGCTAAATTATAATTTCCTGACTGTATAACACAAAAGTATTTTAGAGACTAAAAATACTAGTATGGACATAGGTGATTAGTAGAGGTAATGTTTCAGTAAATTCCCTGGGACGGCCCATCAAGATGCAAACTTTATTTTCGGCTGGGTTTGCCCCAATTTCTCCTTTCACAATTAGGCTTCTTCCAGCCACTGAGAATCTCTTGCGAGTGTTTTAGAAGTGTTCAGTTCTAACCTGAAGGCTTTACAAAGGAGAACAATTTCAAGGCCAGGCAAGAGCCACCTGACTCGGCAGCTTGGGAGGAGGCAGAAGCTGGTGATGCGGTTCTCCTACCCGATTCCGTCTCTGCAGAGATCCACCAAGTGAGAGACGCCAGGGCCCATTCGCCAGGTATTAAAAGCGACAGACATAGTCACCCAGTGAGGGGCGTTGCAACTCCCAGAACTGAGTCACTGAATTATTCATGAGGCTGCTTCTAATTTTTTACGGTTATAAAATCCACAGAGCCAGCACATGGCAGAAGCAGCTGTTTTTAAGCTGTCATTTAAAAGTCTGTCTGAAATTGTACGTGTCTTATTTTAACAGTTCCCAAAACGTTACAGCAACACCGAATTCAGCCCTTGAGCTTGTCCACGTGGCTCTCTTCATTCTCCCTGTGAGCTATTGGAATCCAGCAGCCGCCAACGTCCCCAGGATGAGTCAGGCGATATTGGAACCGGACGCGACGCGTAGGACTCTTTCCCCCTGGGAGCACAGCATATCCCTGGCGGCGAGTTGACTTTCTCAGCTCCAGTGACCTCTGAAGGAGGAAATAATAATCTCTTCCAGTGACTGAAGGGAATGCAGCGCCAACCATAGAAACAAAATGAATTCAACCACCGAGGAGTCACTTGGCAGGTGACATATGTTGTCGACTTCCCGTGTGAGGGAGTGCGGCATCTGCATGTCAGTGGTGAGTTAATGCACTAGGTGCTGGGTTGAAATGGTGGAAGAGGCCTCCGAAATAGCAAAAGCTGAGGATTGCTATGGGCCAGCCACTCTTCCAAGCACTTGTCCTGTATTATCTCATTTTGTCCTCCCAAGCCCCTGGAGGATGTGCTGTTTCATACTGTACAGAGAAATAGATTAATTAGTTGCTTGGCTGGACGTAGTAAGAGGCAAAGATAGGACTGGAACAGAGGCATTCTCACTCCATAATTCAAGCTCTTTAACTCATGCTCTACAGCCAGGTTTACCAAACATTTAGGCCACATACAGAGAAAGGAAACGACTCGCTCATTCATGGTCCTTTGAAGGCAGGGAGCACAGGATGGCTTGGGTGGAGTGGGGGCCGGCCAGTGGCTATGCCGTGACGGTGTCACAGTATGAAGACATCTGTGAGAGCTGTCAGCCCGGATTCCATGCGAGGACAGAGGAGGGGTTAGATAAAGCTTCCTGGGGAAGGCACTGCTCGACCAGATTTTGAAGCATACGTGTAAATTAGAATTGGAGAAGAAGCGTAAGGTAGATCAGTTGCAAAAATGTCCGCAATTTTTCACTCCTCCCTGCATCCCTGCCCTTTGCAATTGACTTTGCAGCTCTTCCCATGAGAAGGTAGGGTCTGTTTCTTGTGCCTTGAATCTTGGAACTCGCTTTGGCTAATAGAGTCATCAGGAGTGATGTGCTGTTTCCAAGCCTTGACCTCAAGAGGCCTCGCATGTTTTCTCTCTCTCTTGAACTTTGCCACCGACATGTGAAAAGTCTGGGCTAGCTCCCTGGATGATGACATGCCACGTGGTCCAGTCACCCTTGTCACCACAGCCGACAGTTCACCAACCATCAGGCATAAGAGTGAACCCATCCTAAAGCAGCCAGCTCCCAGCCAAACCAGCAGCTGACTGCAGAGACCTGAGTGGGCTCATTAAGGTCAGCCAGGCCAGGCCCAGATTAGCAGAACTGCCCAGCTGACCTCTAGCCTCAGGAGCAAAAGTCAAAGTTTATTGTGTTATGTCACTGAGGTTCTCAGGTTGTTTTTTATACAGCAGGATTATCAAAATAGAGGTAGGCAGGTCTTCTTTTACAAGACTAAAACCAGTGTGGTACAGACTGTGCTGTAACCCTACTACACTTTACTTGTTTTAGAAAAGAATGTAAGATTCAATTGGTCCAGGACAGGGTTCCTCATACTTGACGCTATTGAGATTTGGGGCCCAATCATTCCTGTGGGGGACTGTTCTGTGCATCATAGTATGTTTAGCAGCATCCCTGGCCTCTACCCACTAGACGCCAGTAACATCTCCAGTTGTGACAACTAAAATGTCTCCAGACATTGCCAAATGACATCTAGGGGGGCAAAATTGCTCCCAGTTGAGAAACATTGGTCCAGAAGCCAATGCAAAGGTCAGTTACCAAATACCCAAAGTCCCCCCAACTGGGCAATCTTTCCTACAAGATGGTTCCATGGGTAGATCAAGCTCAGGCCCCGTGTGAACACAAGCACCTTCTGTGGGAACATGTGGTGTTGGAGTGGTCAGAGCCAGGGGGAGCTTAACAGTCTGTGAGCTGCTCCAGCTCAGGTGAAAGCTTGCTCTGGGCAGTGGAGGCGCTTGCTCAGCGCAGTGTGTGGCCCATACAATGAAGTTCAAACGAAAAGAAAAATTAAAATTCAGGACAAAAGGCAGGACTTACAAGCCACCGCATAGATCAGACCACTTGTGTCCAAGGATTTCTTCCTGGTCCCCTCTTACTTAAACTCTTGTTCCTAGTGCATTATTTCTCACTCTTAGACCATTGTGAAAAAGAGCAATTCATCATTGCATTGCCATTCATACTTGGATATTCTACATGAGGGTTCCTATATCATCAGAGAGTTTCTTAATTTGGGGTTAAGAAAAATGGTTTCCATTTCTCTTATTCCAAAGCTAACGTTTAAACCAACATCTCTACTCATAATTGCACTTCCCAGGAGCTAAGTCGCCCTCATGAGAGAATGCCTGATCCAGGCTTTTCTTAACATCACAGCTTAATCAGCCTATTCACTGGTTCCAGAAGATGGAAGGCAGTGAAAGAAGGTGGCCAAGCATTTGCCAACTTCTACCTCACTGTTGGCCTGCACATTTCATTGATTAAACAGACGTGTTGGAGGGGGGCCTCAAGCAAATTGCTTACCTTCTCCAGGCTTCTATTTTACTACAATAAAAAATAATAATAACTTTTTCTTGCTTTACAGGAGAAACTGGTAGATTCAACCACAAATGATATGTATTTCACAAATCCATGGAAACTAAAGAGAACATCCATTAAGAAAAAGAAGGGCAAATCAAAGTTGGAGCTATCTTGAATTCTAAATTCCCAGCATCTCACAGGCAACTCTGTCTTCCTGATTTATTTAGTTTCCCAGTGGAACTGTGCCCAGTCATGCATTTTAGGCGTGCATCAGAAAAAAAAGGTGAAGTCATAGATTCTTGGCATCTCAGTGTTGGACTCAGACAGACTTTATGAAAATGAACTATTAATCACTTTCTCTGTAACTCGACTGTTGCTTTTCCTGCAGGGGTTTGTGGTGATGGTTCAGCTTTGTGAACACATGAGCATATTGGCATAAAGACAGAAGAGGGTTTGAGAGTTCAGATGAAGCTCCCCTAAGGTTGTTTTTGGGAATTTGCATGAATCTAGGTATTAGATATGACCCATTAACCATAAGCTTCAACAACTATCACTCTTTTGGCAGAACAAGAAATGCAAAGATTACCTCCAAGGCCAATGGCAAAGGATGCTCCAGCCTTCACCAGAAGCAGCTAAGCATTACCTGCAAGGCAGGGTGACCACTCCAAAGTGTGCCCTCACCCCATGGGTCCATCGAGGTCCAGCAGGTGCTGCCCAACAGCACGTGACACCCAGCCAGGCCCACGTCCATACAGAAGCTATGACATGAAGTTGAAGAGATGAGGTGAAGCTCGGGCCCCTGCCCCCATGACACTTGCAGCCCAAAAGCCTGCTTTCTTGCTCTGCAAACCTAACAAATCCACTGAGAGGAGAAATGGCAATTTCCCCAGAAATTGTGCCTTGCAGAATTAACAGCACTTTTCCTTGAATTATCTTGTTTGAAACTCAAAGCCCTGTAACATACATAGGAGAGAGATCATAACCCAGATTTTTAAAATGAGGAAACAGGATATTGAAGACCTGGCCCATGATCACGGAGGAATGAGGGTTGGAACCTGGTTTTCCTGACTCCAGACCTTGAGCTCTGCCACCACATCTGCTTCTTCAGGCAGATCTGAAACATTCGAAACCTTGACCTCTTAGTGATGTTTCAAGGACCCCAGCCACTTGTATACCCTCCCCCTGCCCCCCACACACTCTTGTTCCCAAACCAGCCATATGCAACTTCGCATCAGTGGCTGCGATCTTCTCAAACACCGGATGCAAACAGGTGGGACAACACGTTCCTTTCGTTGGTAATGACTTTGTTACCTACCCTCCTGAGTTGGGCCCCAACAAGGGCTCTCCAGCCCTGTGTCATCCAAGGCAATAGAGACCCAGTTCTGTTGAGAAACCAAGGAAAGCTTTATTCTTTGCTCAGAGAAAGGAGAGGTGTCCGCTTGGGCTCTAGAGCACACGCTACCGGGACAGGTGATGGGCGGGCCTGATTTATAGCGTCCTGTCTGGGAGGGGGGAGGGGGCGGGGTTGTTGTAGGGTCGGGCAGCTCTGCTGCGCAGACTCCAGATGGGACGGGGGCGGGGGCAGTGTCTCTGCACTCGGCGCGCCGCCGCCATCTTGAATCATGGTGTCTCACGCAGCCCTTTCGCACGCGGCCCAGGGAGCTGGCGCGTGGGCGTCACCATTTCCCACGAGGAACTCTGAAGTGTTGGGGGCCGGGCTCTGCACGCGGCCCCCTGTGAGCAGGCGGAACTAGACTGAGCACAAAGGAAAGAAAAGGTTAGACTTTATTACCCAGATTCTAATTTTGCTTCCCGGGAATTGTGAATGGGTTTGCTGGTGACAATATGAAGTTTAAAGTCCTTTCAGGCTCATCTGTTTCCCTGGGTATTGATGAACATATGGTAAATAATACTGGGAACAGTAAGTACTGGCTGACGAAATGTGTTAAAAAAAAAAAAGTACTAAGAACAGCGCACGAACCCTAACTGAATGGGACGTGCCCGCTCAAGGGGTCAGCAGTGTGGGTGGGGGCTGGGCTCTGCCGAGGGCGCCAATGGGAGTGGAGGTCGGCCTGAGTCCCCTGCCCCATCCGCACCCCCCCCACAGGGCGTGTTCCCGCCAGAAGGGGCACCAGTTTATGATCCTGCACATCCACCGCCCCTGCCCCGCCCGCGGGTCCCTGAAAGGTAGCGTTGGCCGAGGGGCTTCTTCCTCCTTCACACCAGGCGCCCTATGGCCGGCGTCTGATGGTGCGACACCCGTGCTGTCACGGGTACCAGGACCCCAGGGGTAGAGGACACCATCGTGGTCCTCTTACAGGTGAGGTCGGCAAAGCGTAAAGAAGTTAAGTGATTTGACCGAAGCCTCATGGCTGGAGCCACTTGCCGAGTCCCATGAGGATGACTATGCGCTGGCACCACTGCCTGCAGGATGCCCGTCCGCCTCTCTCGCACCTGCGGCGTGTCAGGACCGTGCTCACTCGGGCAAGGTGCCACTGCCAGTGAGCTTCAGGAACTTAATTCAGGGAGACAACCTCAAGATACTCACCAGAAAAAAACTATTGAAATGCGTAATGCTTGCAGATCTGAGCCAAGATCCTCAGGCAAGTGTTTTTCATGGATGATTTGAGTTCACACCTTAATATTCCTGTTTCCCACGAAAACTAGAGAAACCAAACTCGTACCATTTTTCAATGCAGTAAGGAGGTTCGGCTTAAGAAGATTTTATTTAAAAAATCAAAAAAACCTGGAGAGACAGAACGATCCTTCAGGATCCTTCTTGATCCTGAAGCCTTGATAAGGCCGGGAACGCCTGACTCTCCCCCCTGAGACCCTCTGGTCCCCTTCTTCCCCATCTCCATAATTAAATATTCTTCGTCCTCAGCTGTTGTGACAGTAACAGCTTGCGTCACGTGGCTGTCGATTTACAATCTGCTTATGGAGCTGAGCCACTTGTAATTCTCACTCCAAAGCATAGTGACAGCTCATTTAGAATCAATCAAACATTTATTAATAGAAAACTAAGGGGTACAGTCTCTTGATTGAAATTCTCTAGTTTCTTGGCAAGGCCAAGAGCAGGGGGTGAATCACTCACACGTCGGGGCTGGGGGAGGACATGTTGTGTCTGGGAAAGAGTCCACTCTTGGAAGTCAGACAGAGGAAGGTTCCAAGCCCGACTCTGCTGCTTTTTAGCTGTGTGTTCTAGGCAAGTAATGAAACCCAGCTGAGTCTCCATTTCTTTCAAGAGGTTATTGTGAGTCTTAAAGATAATGAAAACAAAGAGCCTGACGCCTAGGAACGACTTAATAACAAGCAACCATTATAAATGAGAGAGTTGTAATGATGGAAAGTGGAGTGAAACAAAAAGAAAATCATGATTTAAGGTTGACTACTAAAGAAGTGGGATTATTTAACCCAGCAGCTGTTTTCAAGCAGAAGTACTTTTAAAAATTTATTTATTTATTTTTGCTGTGTTGGGTCTTCATTTCTGTGCAAGGGCTTTCTCTAGTTGAGGCAAGCAGGGGCCACTCTTCATCGCGGTGTGCGGGCCTCTCACTATCATGGCCTCTCTTGTTGCGGAGCACAGGCTCCAGACGCACAAGCTCAGTAGTTGTGGCTCACGGGCCTAGTTGCTCCGCGGCATGTGGGATCTTCCCAGACCAGGGCTCGAACCCGTGTCCCCCGCATTGGCAGGCAGACTCTCAACCACTGCGCCACCAGGGAAGCCCCAGAAGTACTTTTTAAGTACTTCTTAAGAGGATGGGTGGTACCAGGAGAAAACAGAAAAAGGCAGAATTGTAGAGCCCTGTAAGGAGGAACTCGTGACGGTGAGCTTTGTTTTTAGTTGTTTTGTTTGCATTTTGTTTTGTTACCAGAAACGGAACTAAGGGAATGTCCTGCAGTATCTTCTCAGGTCTTTGGTCCAGTGCTTGATCTCATCTTTATGGCATAGGTGATCCTGCTAGAAGCCCAACAAACAGTAACCTGTATGGTGCCTAGTTCATAACAAGTCCTTGTTGAATAGTTGTTGAATAAAAGAATGAATGAATGAGACGTAAATTATTTAACAGACCTAATGATCCCATAAGAACACTTGGGCTTTATGAAAAAGGAAGAAATTGATGCTAACACCCAATTTCTTCCTCTGTGTCCTACTTTCTTACATCTAAATGTGTTAAATATTCTTCCTGGCAAAGGCATTTGGGGAAAAAAAAAAGGAAACAAACAAAAAAACCTCAGAAATGTCCAGATGGATCTGACATGGGTGACAGTCCCCAGAAGTGAAAAAGCTCCAAGACTGATGAATAGACCTCCTCCCTCCAAACTGAGCCAGTGGAGTCTCATCCAACATTTTCCATTTGAATTGTTTACAGCCAAAAAGATGAAACTGACTATAGTCTTTTAGCCTCCCGTCTCCGCTCCATCAGCTCAGGCGCCTTGGGCAGTGCTGGGCATGAGCACTGTGAGCAGAGCTGTCTCCATCCCGGATCTGCCCCACTTTTTTTCTTTCTTATCTCTTCTCTCCAGCACCTTCCTCTTTTTTCTCCCTTTCCCCCCTCTTTCCTTGTGCCTTCATTTTCCTTTTCTTTCTCATCTTTCTTTACCTGTGCTCAGGGATTGTAATTCAACATCAGTGTTACTCAGGGGTAAAGAACGTGCTGCTTTTTCACGGAAAGTTGTCTTGTCACCTGGGGTCCCAGAAGACTCTGAGTGTAGGTCCACATCCAAGATCTTAACGTGACTAATCCATTTAAACGACACAGCAGTGAGAGCCAGAAATCCTTCCATGAATTTCCCTCCTCCCGAAAAATGTATCTGAAGTCATCTTGTCCTACCCCACCTAACCCGAGATGACTCCAGTTTCCATCTTCCAAGACTTTTATTAGAGATTAGAGTTCCTGAGTGTATCAGCCATAGCAGCTGCATAGAATGATTTTAGTGACGCCTGCTTCAAAGTCCATCTTTGAAATTTGTACCCATCTTTTCTCTTGAGTTGTAGCTACTGGTAACTTCTATTACTCACCCTATAGAAATGTAGCTTCTTAAACCCATCACACCTCTGCTCAAAACCTCCAAAGGCTCCCCATTTTCCATAGGATAAAGTCCAAATGCTCTGTCACTCGGAACCCTGAAAAACCTGCCCCAGTTTCCCTTTTCAGTAGCATCTCTGTCCAGACAAACCATCCTCCCTTCTACTGCCTCAGTGTTCACTGCACCTTCCTGCCTCCTGCCTTTGCTGTCCTTCACTTGTATCCCTTTTCCCTTTCTCCATCTCGACCTAACTGGGGACCCTCTTTCTAGGCCCTACTTAAATACCCCTCCCTAGCAATCTGACCTGATTACCCCAACATGAAATAATTACATCTTCACTGCTATCCAAAGCTCTGATGTGCTTACCTTATGCAGCCCCGTGTTAGAGACAGCAGCTGCCACATGGCGGGCACCTGCCTCAGGCTCAGGGCTGCTGCAGACAACTCACACAAGTGATGTTCGCTCCTCAGCAATCCCATTTGACAGAAGAAGTAGCAGAGATCATGCCCAAGGTCACACAGCTGGGAATTGAAACCAGGTGTATTGGACTCCAGGTCTTTTTCTATTACATCAGGCTATCCCACAAGAGATAAAGCCTGGGCACTCTTATTCATGCTCATTCATTCAGAAGCATTTATGTGTGTAGATCAGGCCCAGGCATGATGCTGAGAGCCTAGTGTGGGACCAGACAAGAGATCCAGGGCTTAGGTAAAAACCAAGGCAGCGGGTATGAATTACTGTTTCCAACACCTACATATCTCATCTGTGAGATTATAAACTTTTTGAATATATGTGTGTAACACACAATTCATTTTTTACTATATGAGTAAATGTCTTTCTGTTTAAAGAAATGGACTTAAGTTTATGTAGTTTATGTGCTTTCAGATGCTATGTTCTCTGAGACCATCTAATTCTTCTTAAAAATACAGAAGCCTAGTTCTGGAGAGGGTCAGCCATCTGCCTAGAGTTGCATAACAAAATAGTGGCAGGGCCAGGATGAGAATGCCGGTCTTGGGCGCTGGCTGGGCTATTTTCTCCTTGCCCACAGTGGAGGTAAAGACCGTAGTCCCTTTGCTACTGTTCAGGCAGTTTATATACTTTCTCTCCCTGAGTTAGTTGTCAGCATTTAATTCTGGGTTGTTTCCAGGCTGGAGCCTTCAAGTCCAGGTCAGCAGAGGCCTGTGAGTTGCAGTGAGAAATTTCAAATCGGACACCTGCCAGTTCCCATTGAGCTCCAGGTGAGAAATGTCCCAGGCCTCGTCCATATTTAATATCACAGTCAGCCAGTGGAAGATTTCACCTCCAGGTAAAGACATTCAAAACAAAGGTTTGTCATTTTAGTGCCATTCAACTGCGGCAGATCACAGGGCCACTCTGGCTCACCTCACTGAACTTCCCAGGGTGTGGGGCTTGGGACAAAGGCCAGTTTTCTCTGTACCTCTTCCCTTCCCACCCTGGGGTGGTCAGACAGATGCCCGTGATGACAAAGCCGTTGACAGAGTTTCTGGGAGCTCAACCTCTAAGCACACTAGACTTGCAATTGGAGTCTAACTTTGAACCATTCCACCTCTCGTGGCCCCCCGTTCCTCGTCTTTTTCTTTTTTTCTTTTTGCTTATAAGCTGGTCTTTTTATATCACATAAATTTTTTTGACATCTTTATTGGAGTATAATTGCTTTACAATGGTGTGTTAGTTTCTGTTGTACAACAAAGTGAATCAGCTATACGCATACATATGTCCCCATACCCCCTTCCTGTTGTGTCTCCCTCCCAACCTGACATAAATTTTTTATGTATTCTCTTTTGTTAATAAGCAAGGAAGGAGAAGAGAATCAATACATTCTTCAATTTACCATTATTCATATAAATAGTAAATTGCCAGTTTCCACTTTTTAAAATTCTTTTGTTAAAAATTTTATTGGAGTATAGTTGATTTACAATGTTGTGTTAGTTTCAGGTGTACAGCAAAGTGATTGTTATACATATACATATATTCATCCTTTTTCAGATTCTTTACCCATATAGGTTATTACAGAGTGTTGAATAGAGTTCCCTGTGCTCTATAGTGGGTCCTTGCTGGTTATCTATTTTATATATAGTAGTGTGTGTATGTTAATCCCAAGTTCATAATTTATCCCTTCCTTCCTCCCCGCCACGTTTCCCCTCTGGTAACCATAAGTTTGTTTTCAAAATCTGTGAGTCTCTTTCTATTCTGTAAATAAGTTCACTTGTATCATTTTTTTTTTTTTTTGCGGTACGCGGGCCTCACATTGTTGTGGCCTCTCCCGTTGCGGAGCACAGGCTCCGGACGCACAGTCTCAGCGGCCATGGCTCACGGGCCCAGCCGCTCCGCGGCATGTGGGATCTTCCCGGACCGGGGCACGAACCCGTGTTCCCTACGTCGGCAGGCGGACTCTCAACCACTGTGCCACCAGGGAAGCCCGCTTGTATCATTTTTTTAAAAAATTAGATTCTGCATATGAGTAATAACATGATTTTTGTCTTTTCTGATTTATTTCACTTAGTATGATGATCTCAAGTTTCATCCATGTTGCTGCAAATGGCATTATTCTTTTTTATGGCTGAGTAATATTCCATTGTGTATATATACCACATCTTCTTTATCCACTCTTCTGTTGGTGGACACTTAGGTTGCTTCCATGTCTTGGCTATTGTAAATAGTGCTGCAGTGAACATTGGGGTGCATGTATCTTTTCGAATTATGGTTTTCTCTGGTTATGTGCCCAGGAGTGGGATTGCTGCATCATATGGTAATTCTATTTTTAGTTTTTTAAGGAGCCTCCATACTGTTCTCCATAGTGATTGTACCAATTTACATTTGAACCAACAGTGCAGGAGGATTAATAGCACTCCATCATAACCTGACTTTTGAGGACTAACTGAAATAACCGTGAAAGCACTTTGTAAACTATAAATCACCATATGAGCACAAAGTTCCAAATCTTCAGGTTGTGTTAGGCAAATGCCTGAATTCCTTCAGGATACAAAATGCTGGGGAGGTGGGGTGTTTAGTATCCAGAAACGGAGAAAATAGCCTTCTTTGCAGATATCTGTTTAAATATGTCTCATTGCACCCAGGAAACATGTCATTCTTAGAGGGATCTGCTTCATCCTCACAAAGAACAGAGTGAGAGGTAATTATCAGTCAATAAACACCACATGCTCATTTATTTATTCCTTCAAAGGACATTTACTAAGCACAGAGATGTAGCAGGCAATACACTGAGCTAAGTGCTAGGAATACAGAGAGTAATATCAATGTATGTGTATAAACATTTAGAAAAAAGTCTGGAAGGATGTCCCCCAAAGGTTCCTTCCTGTTTTCCTTCCTTAAGTAAAATTAATTTCACAAAACTCTCAGACCTGAGTCAAAGTAAGTCAAGGCTAGTTCTGGCTCTGTGGTGTCTGTGCCGCCGTCCTTAGGCACCTCCCCTTGCAAAGCCAAGACAAACACAAAAACATGACATTGACCAGCAGAAGCAGCATAGCTCTGTCTTCCTGTGGGACTGTTTTTACCTTTGAGGAAACTTTTCCAAAGTGATTGAAGAGTTCCCTTCATTTCTCATTTGTCTGAATCAGGTCACATGTCCATCCTAAATCACTGGTAAAGGGAACAGTATTACTGGTTTAGACCAGTGATTCTCAAAGTGTGCTCCAGGGACCCTTGTGGGACCCTGATCTGTATCAGAGGCCTCTATAGGTCAAAACTATGTTCATTATAATACTAAGATTTCTTTTCCTTTTTCATTCTCATTCTCTCACAAGTGTACAGGAAATACAAAAGGTTTATAGATATGAAACTACCACTTTTTGAGGGTATTTTTTCTATTCCTGTTTTTTTTTTTTCTATTTTAATTGTGGTATAGTTGATGTACAGTATAATATGTTTCAGGTGTACAACATAGTGATTCACAGTTCTGAAATGTTATACTCCATTTATAGTCATTATAAAATGTTGGCTATATTCCCTCTGCTGTACAATATATCCTCGTAGTTTATTTTATACATAGTAGTTTGTACCTCTTAATTCCCTACCCTTATCCTTCTTCTTCCTCCTTCCCCCTCACCATTGGTGACCACTATTTTGTTCTCTATATCCCACTTTTTGAGTTTTGATATAGTACCAAATCAGAATATCAACAATTACCTAAAAAAAGTATTAAAATACCCTTCCTTTTTCTAACCTCCTATCTGTGAGACCACATTTTCTCATACATTTTTTAACCAAAACAACATATCACAACAGATTGAATGCAGAAGCAGATATGAAAGTTCAGGTGTCTATTAAACCAGACATTAAAAAGATTTACGAAAATGTAAAATAATGCCACATTTCTCACCAAATATTTTTTTGTTTTGGAAAATATATTACTTTTCATAAAAAATGTTATATGCAACAGATTTATTATTGTTATTTTTAAGAGAATTAGTAAATATTTAAAAATTTGTTTTAACATCTAATACAGTAAAATTAACAGACATAACCTACACAAACCAAAGCTCTTTGGGTTTTCAATAATCTTTGAGAGTGTAAAGGGGTCCTGAGACCAAAAAGTTTAAACAAGACTAGATATGTCACTGGTCTGGTGTGGGGTGAAGTAGACACCAAACTTTTCCAGGAAGGAAGATGTAGGAAAGCAGCTGTTGGTGAAGAACCCAGCAGTGCATACAGCCACTGTTTCTGAATTCTGGAGTTATTGGTTATTGATATTTTTGAGTTTCTTTATATATTGTATGAACTTTTAAATGAAAATATACTGCTTTTATGAGCAAAGAAAAATCAATAAGACAATTTTTACCTTGAAATAAATAAATGAAAACAAGGACAAATAAGATCCCTAGTTACAGAAGCAGAGAAGCAAACCACTGAGGATGGGCTGACTTCTTCCAAAACACTTGGATGTGAAGAGAAGGGGAGGAAGTGGTGAGCTTTCGGGGGAGGGAGGGAGGAATTCTTTTAAAAAAGAGAAGCAAAAGCAGCATAAACCTATGCTGAGGGAAGGATCCAGTGGAGGAGGGACTGTAGAAGGTAGAAGAGGCGGAGACAACACATAAAACAAGGTCCCTGAGGAAGGGGGTGCCCGGGAGCAGAGGTAGAGGCAGAGAAAAGGAGCCCTCCTCCCAAGATGGGGGAAAGAGAACTGGACACATGCAAGGTGAAGTGGAGGGAGTTCTGATCCTGTGTCTTTGTGACGATACCCATGCCAGAAACGGAGAGGTTAAGAAACATGGAAGATACAACCTGTAAGGGGAGCAAGCAGCCTGATGAGAGAGTGCCAACTCAAAATTGAATAGGCACCAGACACCACTTACTCTTCATCCTGCTGGTAATGCTTGACTGCTTGATGTAGACAGACTCATTTCAATATTTTACACCCTTGACTTTCAAGTTACATGGGATTTTGAGCTCTTTAAACAATATTAACTCAAAAAAGGAAAAATAGTAATAATCAATGCTGAGTTCTTCCAGTAGCTCTGAAGCAATATAAAATTTAATCCTTTTTTTGAAGGAAATGTAAATATGATTGATAATTTAATCCAGTGTTCAGCAAATTAAGGCTACAGGACAAATTCTGCTCATCACCTATTTTTGTTGAGCCTGAGGATTAAGAATGGTTTTTATATTTTTAAATAGTTGGGAAAAATCAAATGAATATTTTGTGACATGTGAAAGTTATATGAGATTCAGATTTCAGTGTCCATAAATAAAATTTCATTGGAACACAGACAATTCAGTAAGAACATGCAGATATAATTAAAAATAAGCTAATTACAGTCCATAGAGTTTTTATTAATATATATCGATGTCTGGGAGGGTTTCCAAGAGAAAGTGCTTTACACATTTGGAAGAAGATAAGGGCCACAGCTTGGCAGGAAATGGGAAGGTGAAGCCAGGCAAAAGTGTTTGCTGAATATTCCCTCGGGATGCTGGGCATCATGGGCAGAGAGCTTCCCTGGGAGCGGTGTGGCTGGTGGGGTACAGAGGGCGGCGCCTTCAGCTGAGGTGGTGCCTCCTCTGTTTACCCCATTGTCTGAGCGCATGTGGACAGAGTTGTGAAGCACTGCAGAGGGAATACAAGCGCAATGTAGGGTCCTGGACCTTGCCTGCAGGATACCGCAATCTACCTGAGAGCTGAGATTTACTCAATGCAAAAAGTTAGTGAAAACTCACAGACTACAGTGTCTGGTACTGATTGTGTATGCAATGGGATAGACTGGGTTAAGTATAAAGAATGCCTGAACTAAATAAAGATCTCCCAAATGCTCTTCCAGAATGGTCTCCCAAAATGACTGAGGGAAACTTTTGAACGGACATCTTATTTTTCGGCCCTGCTTAACATTGTTCAGATATCATAGCTACTTGGAGGCCCAACCCCTCTTTCTGAATGTTTTTTTTTCTCTCTCCACTCCTCCCTTCCAATCTACCCCTCCTGTCTTTTTCCCACTTCCTTCTTTTCTTGCTCTTTTCTCGTCATTTCTCTCTCCTCTTGTCTTGATGAAAGAAGAAAAACTTAGCAATGAAATACAGAATGTTCATTTGTGACAAGAGTTTATTACTAGACGAAAAGACAATTCTCACCCCTTTAAGAAACAACTTTAATAATCTCTAATCTCTAGCTGCTTTCAATCCTACTGTTTACACAGGCATAATTTTACATGATTGCTATCATAAGGTCTATATCAAAGAAATTTTTGCTGAAGGCAGAAATTAAGAGACGTAATGTGCATTCTCCCTAGTTTTAATGGTCCACTGATCACTTAACCCAGAGTCAGGGCTGCAATAAACAGTCAGACACTTTCATTGCAGTAGGATGCCAGTGAGTTCTATGAAGAAAAAAATACAAGGAAAAAAGTCACCCAGTCTCCGATAAACAATGCCATAGGGTAGGAACGCTCTCAGGAGTCCCTTATCTTCCAAACACAGAACCAGCCTGCCAAATTGACAGGGTCCCTATAGCTGGATAAAAGCCCTCACTCTCTCTTCTCCCTCATCCAATAGCATGCTAGAAAATAAGCCTGTTCATTTCAAGGCATGGGCTGCTTTACACATCTAAAGCTTTCATTTCATGTAAGTGCCAATTTGGGAATCTGTGATTAGCAGGCTGCAAAATCACTTAACCCAATTTTGATATTCTTTAGAGAAAAGTTATGTGCTTGGCCAGCCAGCCTTTCCATTGGATGCCGACTTCTGGGGCTACAAGTTTAAGAAACAACCAAGCAAAAATCAACTCCTTAGTGAACCAGCAGGCATTTTCACTTAAATCTTGAATAAAGAATCAGTCTGGGCCTGGGTATTTTTCTTATTTAATCTTCATCATAACTCTGGTGGTACAGGAAGTATAATTATCCCATTTTACAGATGGGGAAACTGAGGCTTGGTCACATATCAAAATTACACAAGTGGTTCATGGTGAGATCAGATTCCAGTTGAAGCAGTCTGATTCCTGCCTGGGCAGGCTAACTTGTGAGTTTGTATCCTGAACCCTCACATGCTGCTTCCTCAGACCTTGTTGGAGGGCTGTCTCCTCTGTGAAGCCCCCCTGCCCACCTGCCTCCCTGTCCTTCCTGTCTCCTCCCAGAGCATCTCCAAACTTTTGTAGAACGCTCATCACAGCTCTTATTTGTACTGTGGCTCCCCAAGGTCAGGAGAAATGCCATTTTGATCTTTGTAATCCCAACATG
Source organism: Hyperoodon ampullatus (assembly GCF_949752795.1). Classification (NCBI taxonomy): domain Eukaryota; kingdom Metazoa; phylum Chordata; class Mammalia; order Artiodactyla; family Ziphiidae; genus Hyperoodon; species Hyperoodon ampullatus. The sequence continues at coordinate 91,450,533 of NC_136920.1, forward strand.
TAGCTCAAGGTATTTTGTCAGTAGATGTTTGTAGGCTGCAGTGGATGGTCTATGAAATGCATCCTGTTACCAGGAAGGGTCTTAGAGAGCATGTGTATGTTCTGTATGGTGCCAATTTGTATTCTCACAACTCATCTTTCTTTTAGTCATTCCTTCTTTCCTCCTTTTTGTTAGACCTTGGAACTTTCCCCCCTAACTGCAACTCTATCACAATTACCCTTTCCTCCATCCAACACATAACATGCATTTATTTTTGACTTTGGTTTAATATGTTTCTCTTGGGAGACTATGAGCTCTTTTCTTTGTTATTCATATTTGTTTGTTAGAGACTACAAATTCTAAGACAGAATAAATTTTGTAATAAATCTTGGAAGAGGACCTTAAATCTAGTAGGTGCTTAATAAATTAATGAATATAATTCTCCTGGCACATCTTTCAGTGTAGCACCACACGCAATTCAACATTCTCTCAAGATTTGTTCATTCATTCATTCATTGAGTAAATGAATAAATGGCTATTACATACAAAGTCACATGTTATAGACTGAGAATACAAAGATGAAACTGATAGGAACTTAGCTTTCAGGAAGTATGTCTACAAAAAGAAAGAAGGAATGTTCCACCAAAAAGAAACAGAGAATGTGCTATGACCATTCCCAGCCAAACAGATTAGAGAAGACTTCATGGAGAAAAAGGACTTTGCACAAGGCCTTAAGGATCAGTAATATTTAGAAATTTGGCAAAGAAAGAGACAGATGGGCACTCCAGATGGAGCAAAGAATTTGAGCAAAAGTGAAAAAGTGGGAAAGCCTGGGGCATGTACTTGGAACAGAGTAAATTTCACTTACTGGTGCATGGAGTGGGGAGAGAGGAAGGGTAAGAAGTGGAGATGGAAATGTTTGTGAATGCCAGGTGATGAAGCAATCCAAAAGAGGCTCAAGACATCAAGCCACTGGAGGACTTCCCCTAATTGGCATAGCTCATGGGTGCCATCTCTGTACCAACCAGTGAAGGCCTCACAGGACCCTTGGCAACAGAGGATTGGCTGGTGCGTATTTTCTAACATCAGTCACCTCCTAACAGATACTTCTACCTTGTAGCAGATTTTCACTTCTGGAAATATAATCCACATCATAATTATAAGTGGCTTTTGCACTTATTTAGCCTGGTGCATGCAAGGATTCCATTAACACAATATTAGGAGCGTCCATAACACCTTTGGAGGAGACTGCCCCCTGATTCTCCTTCCCACCACCAATCCTTCCCGTCACTCACCCCCATTACAAGATAGGAATGAAGCCCAAGGCAGTTTGAGCAGCACACAGTAGATTCAAGATATCCAGGGACTTGACCCCCTGTGTTGCAATTGGAGACAATATTCCAGATATAGGAAGATGGTGCCATAGGAAGGACATACCCAGATAGGAAAGCATCATTATTGCTGTTGAAATCATCATTAGAAGATCCAGAGCCTGTTGTACATGGCACAGAGCTGGCTGCTATACACAGGAAACATTCTCTGTGACCTTGAGTAAATTTCTTTGCCTTCCTAGGAGAGGTTGCCGCCTTGCAAGAATATTGTGAAGATCTGCAAGGTAATATATATAAAAGACTTAACAGTTGCTAATATATAAGGGGTGCTCAGTAAATAGTAACTAAGGATGTATTGCTTACAATTTTAAAGATGCTTATATTTTATTGTATGTGGTGTTTTCATATACATATATCTACACATATACAAATAGATACACAGTGAGTTTTCACAGTATCCTGATGAGATAGGGAGGGAAATTTCCCAAAGAAATGAATCCCATAGGAGAGGTGAGGCATTTGTATGAGGTCACACAATGAGAGGATGGCTTGGGTCAGAACCCAAGGCTCCCTTTTCCTAGGACCAGGCTCTTTTCTGCACAGCATAGTGCCCAATTGCACTTCAAGACCACCTATGTATAATTGTAAATGAGAATCAGGAAATGAGCTTGGAGGAGTCTATAACCAGAGAAGTCGGGGGAAGGAAACTGTCAGTTCTCCTTCAGGTTGCTGTTTTTTTGACAAAGTATATCTAGTTTTTCTGCATCTTCTACATAGAGACCACTTTATAAGCTATCATCTTCCTCTCCTCTCTTCTGGGGTTTCTTTAAATTCTTGGTGAGGTTCCTTCAGAGACAGGAGCCCCAAATTGAGTTTACTCTTTCAATAAAGGCCAGACTGAGCTGAGGGCAGAGGCTCTCTGTGATTTTCATGGCCAGGGTGCACATTTCATCTTTGTCTCCCCAGCACCCTGCACCTCGTGGCTGTGTATTCTCAGGGCACCTTGAAGAGCTGTCGTGGGTCTAGTTTTAAGTATCAAGGTCCACAGGTCCGGTTATACCGATTGGCTGGAGGTCAAAGCCGGGCAACAAGGTCAGAGGATGGGGCATCAGGCAGGCAAGGAGGAAATGGATCAAACGAGGCTGATCCAGAGGAGTGGCCAGGAAAGCAAAGAGGCTCAGGCTGAGGCCATGTCTGAGAAGCAGTAAGAGCAGGGGTGCCCATGCTCCAGGCCAGAGACACTGCAGAACTCCGGCTGCTCCAGCTGGCTTTCTTCCCTCTTACTTCATATTCTAATGTTTTAGTCCAGAAGAATATAAACGGAAAGGCGTGACTTGGATGTCTCAGAGCGCTGAGGCAAATAAACCCAGAAAATAAGAAAGGGCCAGAAATCTTTTGTTAGATAATTTGACCGGGATTATTCTGTGACAATAAGTGGGAGGGTGCCAGGTGGACTAGTTGGCATGGGGTTTTTTTTTGCAGCAGCCAGTGGATGCACACATGTTCCCACCTGGGTGTGACACAGCACCGTGGTTCAAGAAACCATAAAGAAGAACTAAAAACTCCATATCCAGGAGCTAACAAGATTCAAGCTGAAGAAAATCAGGTCACAGACTTAGGGAGTTTTACTTGAACTTTTAAACTTAGATTTTTTTTTTTTTTCTCTTAGACTTGTAACAAAGAGTAGGACATAAGAGAAAGTGATAGACAGAGGCCTTGAGACCTTGTATCTAACATTGCTCCCCGATGCTGCAGTGTGAACCCCAGATTCTAAAAGCATCATTGAGAAAAGAATAGGGACTTGCCTGGTGGTGCAGTGGTTAAGAATCCGCCTGCCAATGCAGGGGACATGGGTTCAATCCCTGGTCCGGGAAGATCCCACATGCTGCGGAGCAACTAAGCCCATGCGCCACAACTGCTGAGCCTGCTCTCTAGAGCCCGTGAACCACGACTACTGAGCCCGCGAGCCACAACTAGTGAAGCCCATGCACCTAGAGCCGGTGCTCCACAACAAGAGAAGCCACTGCAATGAGAAGCCCACGCACTGCAACAAAGAGTAACCCCCGTTCACTGCAACTAGAGAAAGCCCGCATGCAGCAACAAAGACCCAACGGCAGCCAAAAATAAATAAATAATTTTTTTTAAAAAAAGAAAAAAGAATAGGAAGTCAAAGCACTCCTGTGTTTTCTCATGCTAAAATCCACCAAAGAAGCAGGAAGAATGGAGGCCCTAGAGCCCCAACAAGTAACCCCACCTCTGCCTCTAGGGCAAGAAAAAGTCAGGGGCTCAAATTAAAGTGTTATCTTGCTGGCAAAGGAAGTGTGAAAAACTGCTGTGCCCTTTTCTAGCAACCCCAATAAGCTCATGTATTTTCATTTTGAGGTGTTAAACAATGACAGAGAGAGGGGTTCCTATGGGTATTTAGGGCAAATGCTAGGATTTTTTTTAACCCTTTAGAATTCCAGCCAAATTCCAGAGATTCTAAATTGAGATCCTAAAACGGGAACCTTAACAGAGTAATCACTAATATTGTGGGGTTTTTAAAAGCCGCCTGATCTTAGAGCTGCAGTGTCTCTTTCTGCCCTCCTAAAATGATCCCTGTGGGAAACTTCTATCATGTTGTGCAGTGGCCCGTCCCTCCCCACTCCTTCCATTCCCATTTGTGGTTAAATCCAGGCTGGCTCCCTGATGGGGGAGGATTCCCTTCCTTGCTTGGTTACTCCCCAGAGAATTATTTCTGGTTTTACAACAAAGGAAAGGTCATCTTTTCCAAGCTTTTTTACCCAGGCAGGTCTCCGCAGGCCATTGGGAAGCCCTAAACCTGGCACTAAAAGACAACTTTCAAAGAAGCCAAACTCAGAAACAGAGTAGAATGGTGGTTGCCAGTAGCTGGAGGGCGGGAGAATTGGGGAGAAGTTGGTCAAGGATACAAATTCCCAGCTACAAGATAAGGTCTGGGGATCTAATGCACAGCATGGTGATTGTAATTAACATTATTGTATTATATATATAAAAGTTGTTAGAAGAGTAGATCTTAAATGTTATCCCCACACCTGCGCACTCAGATCTTAATTCCATGAGGGGATGGAGGTGTTAACTAACCTTATTGTGGTCATCCTTCTGCAATATAAACATGTACCTAACATCACACTGTATGCCTTAAATGTGCATTGTTATATGTCAATAATGTCTCAGTAAAGCTGGAAACATACACAAACAAACAAAATGCAGACCAGAATTGAAACAAAGTTAAGTGGTTGGTGATAATTCCTGGGGTTTCTTCCTAAGGATGGTCAGTGTAGAGAAATCACTTAAATTGTAATTAAAATATACAAAGCAAGATGGTTCAAGGGGAACCCCTGGCTTCTAGGAAAATACGTTATTAATCACAGGGGCATTTTACCTGGGAAGTGGCTGAGCCTGAAGCATGATAGAAGGTGTGCACTGTGTGTGACAGCAGCCTGGTGGTGGTGGCAGAGCACAGGCAGAACGTTCAGTCTTTTAACCATCACTTTTTTTAAAAAAAGTCCCTGAGAGTGAACCAGTCTGTCAAGAAATTACTGGGTTGGCCAAAAAGTTCATTTGGGTTTTTCCGTTAAGATCTTACGAAAAACCCGAACGCACTTTTTAGCCAACCCAATATTAACAATCCACTGTTCATCCTGGAAAGATAAATGAAATCAACTCTCTTTCTCCCCTAGTACCAACTGTCACTAAACCCTAAGAAGCCCCAACTTCCAAGAAGGCACAGGAAGGTTCACTCAGACACCAACTAGCTACCTTAGGAGCATGGTGTGAGGAGTTAGAGTTAAAGGAGTTCAGTAGGGAGGCTCATACACAATTATGCACAGAAATCAGTAACTTTCATCTATACAAATAACAAACATAAGATATGATGAAAGAAAAGACCTATTTTATAACAATTAAAAAAATACCTGAGAATAAACTTAATATGCAAAATGAATACAACATCAAAATTCTGAAACTAAACTGACTGGGAAGCTTGTCTAAGTGAAAAGGCTTACTGTGCTCTTTGGCAGTCAGACAGAGCATTATTAAGAAGTCAGTTCTCCCTTACGTATCTATAAATTTAATGTGCTTTCAAGAAATACCAAGTTTTTTTTCTAACCAGTCAAACTGAATCTAGACTTGATATGGAAAAATACAAGGATATCCTTAAAATGTTTTCAACGAAATATAATGGGAGTGCAAGCTTTAACAGATACTAAATGTATTCTAAAGTTACATTAATATAAATTGTGCAATTTATATTAATGCACAATTAATATAAATCTGTCTACTCATTTATTGCACAATTAATCTGTCTACTCATGCAATGAATAGATCATGAAATAGAAAATTTTTTTAAAGACCACAAATACATATAGCAAATTGGTATATAATCAAGCTGGGATTCTAGTGCCCACTGATGTTTATGTAGAGAAAGAGATTATTGAATAGCTGACTTAGGGATGATATGACAACCATTTTGGGGAAAAGATTAAGCTGAAACCATACTTCATACCTAATACCAGAATAAACTGCAAATGAATCAGAGATTTATATGTGAAATGTGGGACTGTAAACTTACCAAAAGAAACGTGGGAGAGTTCTTTTATAATCCCAATTGGGGAAGACCTTTCTGACTATGATACAACACTAGAAGCTATAGAATAAAATATTGACAAGTTCAATAACATCAAATAAAAAGTCCATGTATGAAAAATCAGCATAAACAAAGTTTAAAAAAGATAACCTAGGGAAAATATTTATAACATATATTAAACTAACAAACCAATAAAAAAATTGACAGAGGGTCTGAACACACAGTTCCCCCAAAAGGTATATATATTATTGTCAAATATAAGAAAAAAAAGCTTCACCTCATTATTAATAAAAGAAATACAAGTAAAAACTACAATGAGATCCTCTCTCTCCTATCAAAGTTCAAAATTTTCACAACCTGCTTTCATGTTGGCAAGCACTCTCATGTATCATTGGCAGGAGTGTAAATTGATACAACTCTCCGTAAGGAGAGTAATTCCTCAAAAACTTCAAAAATTATAAATACGTATGTCCTGTGACCAACCAATTTCACTTCTGGGAATTTATCCTTCATAGTCGTACAAAATTATATATGCACATAGTTATTCAATGCATCATTGCCTGTTATAACAAATGATTGGAAACAATCTAAATATCTATTAATAAGAGAATGGTTAAATAATTATGGTAGATTTATCCAGTGGAATAGTATATAGCCATAAACAACAGTGGGGAGCCCTTAAAGCCAGTTGCAAGACAGTGTAGAATATTCTACCATTTATTGAAATAAAAAGGATACGTAAACATACTTGACAGTATTTGGAGAGAATAACACCGGAAGTTACACAAGTTGACTTTGGGGAGGAAAACCTGGTGTCTGGGATAGTGGTGGGAGGTAAAATCTTCAGGATATATATACCCTTTTAACTTTTTGAATTTGAACCAAGTAGATGTACTGTCTATTTTTAAAAATCAGGAAATACAATTTTAAAAGAATTTACTGGATACAAAGAAAAACAAGACAAACAGATGTGCCTATAAGGCATAAATGTCAGTGCACAAACAGACCTAGTGGGCGTTCTCAGCTGGCAGACTGGGGAGCAGGGTGACTTTGGTGGCATATGATGGAAAGAGCTTGGAATATGGAGCTGTCAAAGCATAACTTCTAAAACACAATTCTCCCACAAAATAGGGTTGTGATGATGACTAAATAAGGTGTGTGTGTCAGTTGTATACACTAAGTGCTATACAAAACTATACAAATATTTAGTATCAGGATGGGATTGTGGCATCCCAACCTTGTACTTCTTTCAGGTTCTGTTTTGGGAGTCAATTCTCTTAACTTAGGCAGGGAAAGCTTTCTGGAAAAAATGACCTTGAACAGCATTATAAGGAGAGGAAGAGATGTGATGTGGCTGTCAGGAGGTGGGAGGTTGTCCCAGACATAAGTGACAGTTTGGACAAAGACTTAGAGGAAGGAAAGGGTGAGCCTATCCCGAGAGACCACAAAACTGCCAGCCTCACAGGCTGATGGGAGATGCGAGCTGACGTGTCTGATGGGCAGACACCGCAACATCATAATAACTCACCTATCCCAAGAAACATCAGGGTGGCACCTGTCAAAATTTCCCCTAAACACCTCTAAAAAGAGAAGAAAGAAAATAACTCTCCAAATAGGCCACTGCAGTTGGGACACTTCTTTAAAATTCCTGTGTTTTCTTCATAAATTCATGAAAATTTTACGTTCTAGTCCATCACATTCCCAAGATTATTTTACTTTATTTTTTAAAATAAATAAATAAGTTTATTTATTTATTTTGGCTGTGTTGGGTCTTCGTTGCTACTTGCAGGCCTTCTCTAGTTGTGGCGAGTGGGGGCTACTCTTCGTTGGGGTGTGTGGGCCTCTCATTGCAGTGGCTTCTCCTTGCAGAGCACGGGCCCTAAGCACGTGGGCTTCAGTAGTTGTGGCTCGCGGGCTCTAGAGCGCAGGGTCAGTAGTTGTGGAGCATGGGCTTAGTTGCTCTGCGGCATGTGGGATCTTCCCGGACCAGGGCTCGAACCTGTGTCCTCTGCATTGGCAGGTGGATTCTTAACCACTGTGCCACCAGGGAAGTCCCCCAAGATTATTTTAATATTAAGAATAATAGTCCCCCTGCCGAGAAAAAGAAATCTTTGGTAAAACCGAATTCCACCAAGATGTTCCATATTTATTCTGAGGTTCCCATAACCCAAGAGGCTTATGTATCCTGCTCTGAAAAGCACTGTACTATTAGCACCTTACTATGATATGACATCTCAGTGATAAAGGCTACCACACAGAAGAGTCCATACTTGACCGAGGACCTCTTAGCCCTCAAGGAGCCAGAACTTGGAAAGGGGCCAAAAAGAGGGCATGCCCTAGGCAGTAATTCCACTCCACAGCCATGCTTCCTTCCAGCCTTCTCTGTAGGCTGTCCTCTTTGCAAAGACTTCCACGACCCATGAGCCCCGCCTAAGCCCTTCTTGATTCTTGGAGGCCTGACTTGTTTAGGGAGATTTATGACTACTTGAATTGGTCCAAATTCCCCATTCTTTTGCCTCCTTTAGTTTCTCTGCTCCATTATTGGGTGTGGAAGTGGAGCCCTAGAAGGGGGCAAGGCAGGGAAGGGCGGTGCTGTAGACTCAGAACAGAGATTTATTTCCATGAGAGGGAAGAGCAGTCTGAAATCTGCGACTTGGAGACCACCCAGACTCAACAGCTCCTACCTACTGCATAGGGCCCCTTGAACCACACACACATTTCTACTCTCTGGAGCCTCACCCTCTGGGGCAGAATTATTATTTGTTGATGATTAGGACCAGACTGCTGAACACAGAAAGGACTCTAGTAAATTCAGACCACAGCCCTCCTTCTTCTTCTTTTTTAATAAATTTATTTATTTATTTATTTAGGCTGAGTTGGGTCTTCGTTGCTGTGCACGGGCTTTCTCTAGTTGCGGCGAGTGGGGGCTACTCTTCCTTGCGGTGTGCGGGCTTCTCATTGTGGTGGCTTCTCTTGTTTCAGAGTTCAGGCTCTAGGTTCGCGGGCTTCAGTAGTTGTGGCTCGCGGGTTCTGGAACTCAGGCTCAGTAGTGTGGCGCACGGGCTTAGTTGCCCCGCGGCATGTGGGATCTTCCTGGACCAGGGCTCGAACCCCTGTCCCCTGCATTAGCAGGTAGATTCTTAAACACTGTGCCACCAGAGAAGTCCCCAGACTGTAGCTTTTCTAACTGGCTACTGTGTTGTGTGTTTCCCTTTGCTAGAGGCCGCATATTTTGTTCAGCGACTTGGTGACAAAATTAATGAGTGCCTCTTTGTGTCTCAAAGAGGAATTAACGGTTAGCTGATGATTCTTCCTTGATCCCTTCTTCCCTCAGAGCTTGTTTTTATTACCAGCAAAGGGGCTGGTGGACTGCAAAATAGGAGATCAGAAGAGCACATAAAATATCTTTCCTTATTTGTTTCAAAATGGTGGAGGCTGGGGAGGGAATGCTGGGTGTAGACGAAATAGGTGAAACGGATTAGCTGCTGTGGCTAATTGTTGGAGTGGGGTGTCAGGAACATGGGGGTTCTTTACACTATCCTGTCTCCTTTTTTTTATGTTGGAAATTTTCCATAAGAGATTTTAAAGAAATCCCTGACCTCATGGAGCTTATATTGTCTGTTTACTCTCTGCTCCATCCTTTGGTGGCTGATCCCATTCTCTGCAGGGGCTCCCTGGCAGGGGTCTGCCTGCACCTCTCTGCAGAACTCTTGCCAATCTGAGGAGCAGCCTCTCCAAGTAGCTCTCTTCTCCCTGACATGGGGAGCGGAGGAGGAGGAGAGGGGCAGGGAGAAGGGAAGGGGAAGGGGAGGGGGAGGGAAGACCAGGACCCCTAGGTTCTCACCTACAGGATCAGCCCTCCCCCACCCCCTGCCAGGGAGCAAATAAGACAATTCTGAGATGAGAGCTAACTCCTCACTAGACTAATGCCTGAGAACCAGAATCCAAAGTGAAACTTAAAAATACAGACTTCTAGGCACCACCTCTGGTCACCTTGGGGTTGGGGAAGCAGGAATATGTCATTTTAAAAGCTCCCCTGTGACTCTGCTGCATCGCCAGATGGAGGAACCCCTGCACCAGGCCAGCACTTAGCATCAGGTTGGTGGGGCTGCCAGTGTGACCCAGAAGATGATAGCTCTGAAAGTTTTATTCAACCTGCTGTTCCACTGTGGACCGCTCTGTTGCCTTACTGTTTGCCCTGATGGCACCTGGAGATCTCAGTACCCCCTTAACCACCCTGTTTGCCCATTCGTTTTCACTGTCTTTTAGCAGTCTTGTCCCAGTGGGCAGCTCTGGTTCTGCCTGGTGGCCCTTTCCTGATGTAAATAACAATCCAAATTCAAGCTAGAGCACCAGTGACCATCTCACAAGGTGTCCTGTAGGTTCCTCAAACTCAACATAAATGGGGACTTCCCTGGTGGCGCGGTGGTTAAGACTCTGCACTCCCAATGCAGGGGGCCCGGATTTGATCCCTGGTCAGGGAACTACATCCCCCATGCATGCCACAACCAAGAGTTTGCATGCCACATGTAAGGAGCTGGCGAGCTGCAACTAAGGAGCCCACCTGCCACAACTGAGACCTGGTGCAACCAAATAAATAAATAAATATGTTTTTCAAAAACAATGTAAATGAATTCACTGGGTTCTCTTTTCTCAACCAGCTCCCTCTCCTGGCTTCTGTGTTTCTCTCTAGGCTTAGAACCATAATTCGTCTTGTCTCCCAGACTCAAAATCCACACTATGACTAACTTCTTTCCACCCCTCCCCATCCTCCATACTCTCTCTAATCAGTCACCAAGTCTCATTACTCTATTCAAAAATTTACATTCATCATCTCTTCCTTGAAGGCACATGGCCTCTGTCCCAACTCAGCCCTCTTTACCTCTCACTTGGAACACTGAATGCCTTACAGGTTAACTTTCCACCTCTAGCTGGTCCCAGTGCCCTCCCTCACCTCCACCACTTCCAGTCCCATGTCCTTCCTTTAAGGTGTTCGCAAGAAAATCCGACCACTCTTCATAAAGACTATGTTGCTCTCCAGATCAAAAACCTTCAACAAACCTTTGCTTACTGAATAGCCTAGACATTTTTTCAGTGATTTGGCCCAACTCCACCCTTATCCACCCACATGTTTCTTATGCTCCCACAAAACGTTACCACTCATGGATCCTTCAAAATCACTCCCATTCCTAACCTCTGAGCCTCTGCCCTTGCCATTTCCTCCATCTGGACTTCCACCCACTTCTTACTCATGTATTGAAATGTTACCCATCCTTCAAGGCCTGAACTGAAAAGTCACCTTCTCCACGAAGACTTCCATGATCACCAGCCAGATGCGACATCATGCTCTTGACTCCCAAGACGAGTACACTTTCCTTAGGACAGTTTTCATGCACTGTTCTTACTGAGCTTATTTGATTATTGCCATAGCTTTCTTAGGAGACCATATGTTTCTTTGGGGTACATTTCTTCACTCTTTTTAATCGCCTCCTCTGTGTCTAACCTAATACTTTGCACAAAAAAGCTGCTCAAAAACTCTAAGTATTGACAGACTGAATAAATGAAGAAATTAATAACAGATTACATTGGAGCAAAGAAGGCATATTCAGGTGGTACGCTCATTATTACACATGCAGTATTAAATGTTGGAATATGTCCATTCTGGCTGGTGAGTTTAAGTGAGTTTAAGCTCTCGGCCCCTAGTTACCCCCCAACTGCCCTGAATCCTCCTCCAAGAGTCTCTAAACCCCCTGTATGACTCAGCAACTAAAGAAGGGACACGACACAGCAGAAGGTCTCCAGAGTTAGTTGATGCCTCCACAGTAATTTTGAATATCACCCAGGGAGGTGGAGCAACAGCGTAATCAGGGTTAATGAAGTTGACTTTCAGACAGGATACTGTTCTCATCTGGGCACAGAAAGAACTAGAAACATAGACACGGTTTCTGCACACCTTAGAATAGTAATGTTATATAGTGGATGGGGGCATATTAATGTTTGTGTGATGACTAGTGAAGCGCAGGTGGGTATTACTATTAGTAATTACAACCACCAGATTTAACAAAACACTTTTACTAACCTAATTTAATTTTCACCAGAACTCCTGGAAGTAACTGGTATTACCTCGTTTTACAAGTGGACAGATAGTCCCAGAGGACCAGAGAGATAGCAGTGTGCCTATGTTCCTGTAGTGAGAATACATGCCATCTGAGTGCATGGAGCTTCTGCACTGTTTTATGCTGCTTCAGCATCAGGCACCAATGATCCTGCGCCCTTGAGAGACAGAATAGAAAAAGAGAGAGAGAGGAAGGAAGGAAGGAAAGAAAGGAAGAAAGGGAGAAAGAGGGAAGGAGAGAGGAGGGAAAAAAGGAAGGAAGACAGGAGGAATGGGGGAGAGAGATGAGAGAGGGAGAGAAGAAAGAAGGAAAGAAGAAAGAAAAAGAGTGAGAGAAACAAACTGAGAGGCAGAAACATTTGGGGGCCTTCCCAGGCCTTTTGGCCCCACACTGCACCATATTAAGCATATTAAAATATACTCTAACTTTTTAAACTATGAAAATATTGCAATATTTTTTTATAATTTTACTTTTGAAATTTGGCCTAGCAGTGATTTCTTGGCGATCACTGCACATAATCAGGAATTCTGCCAATGACGAAAAACTAGCCAGCAGGTTATTTTCAAATAGGTAAAAATGTTATGATAATAAATGTAACAAAGATAATGGCATCATAGCATCTTTATAGATTTAGTGAGGTGCCTAATAATTTCATTTTCACAGTTTTCTTTTTGTGTTGTGAAGCCGACTACATTTGTTAGATCTTCAACATTTGTTAGATCTTCAACATTTTTAGGTCTCCAGCACTAGCATTGGGATAAACAGCCCTGACTGAAGGGGTCAGCAGAGGTCAACTGTGAACTTAACAGGGACACTTGAAGTACTACGGAAGTGCCAACAGTCATCCTCTCCCCAAGGCATCTACATACATCTTCACAGGCTGCAGACTTTTGCTTCCATGGTGGAGTTCATTCCATCTCCCAGGGGCCTTCCCTCTTCTAGAAACTCCCTCCCCACTTTGGATCTGGCAGCACCAACAGGACACCAGCAGGAAGCTCTGCAGCCAAAGGGCTTGAGGTTGGCGAGCTCCCTGCCTCGCCCATCCCTGGACCCAGAGAGAGAGGCACAGAGTGGTTAGCAGTGAGCACTGTTTACTCGGGCCAACCTGAGTGCATTCCCGGCCCAGGCTGCAGTCAAAGATGACACTAAACAGTCCTCCTTTACTTTGGGGGTTGCTATGACAGCCAGGAATTTTAAAACCAAACCAGACCTAAAGAAGAATTCTGTCCTTGGCCCAAAAAGCTAGTGGTTCCACGTGGTTCTACTTGTGGTTCCTGCTGTCCCCTTTGACACCTACCAGATGGAAGGATCTCTAAACCGGGGATTTGGAAATGTCCTAATGGAAAGGCTATTTCCAACCTGGCCGAAGCTGTGTTGGAAGGAATTTAGGTCTGATTGAAGAAACTTCTTGGCAGGAAAAGTTGGAAAATACTACAATAGGTCCCAGAGAAAACCTCATTACTCTCTCAAAAAATCTTTTGTTATTTGTTTAGTGTTCTGTGGTTTGCTGAGCACGTTCACGTAAATTATCTCATTGGATCTTCATATCTACCCAGCGAAGGAGTCAAAGCTGATGTTATTATATTTGACCAAAGACAAGGAAATTGAGGCTCAGTAAGAATAAGGTCAAACAGCTAACAAGCAGCAGAATTGAGATTTGAATCTAAGTTTTCTGATTGGAGATTTAGCTCTTTGAATTAGACCACGATGATCTCCAAAAGATAAACTAGGTCACATTTGATCTGGACAGCTGAGGAGCAGATTTTTTTTTAAGTAAGTGATGTTGTAGATGAATGATTTTTTTTTTTTTTTTTTTTTTTTTTTTTTTTTTTTTTTGCGGTACGCGGGCCTCTCACTGTTGTGGCCTCTCCCGTTGCGGAGCACAGGCTCTGGATGCGCAGGCTCAGCGGCCATGGCTCACGGGCCCAGCCGCTCCGCGGCATATGGGATCCTCCCAGACCGGGGCACGAACCCGTATCCCCTGCATCAGCAGGCGGACTCTCAACCACTGCGCCACCAGGGAGGCCCGATGAATGATTTTTTAATTGTGGTAAAATACACACAACATGAGATTTATCAACTTAACCATTTTGAAGTGTACAGTTCAGTGGCATTAAGTACATTCACATTGTTGTACAACCATCACCACCATCCATCTCTAGAACTCTTTTCATCTTGCAAAACAAACTCTGTATCCATCAAACACCAACTCCTCATTCCCCCTTTGCCCCCAGAAATCACCGTTCTATTACTTTTAGTCTCTATGACTTTGACGTCTATATATACTTCATGCAAGTGTAATCAAACAGTATTTATCCCTTTGTGATTGGTTTATGTCACTCAGCATAATGCCTTCAAGGTTTATCCATGTTGTAACGTGTCAGAATTTCCTTCCATTTTAAGGCCAAATAATATTCCATGTATGTATATGTCATATTTTGTTTATTTATTCATCTGTGTATGGACATTTGTGTTGTTTCCACCTTTTGGCTATTGTAAATGATGCTGCTATAAATATGGCTGTACAGATAGCTCTTTGAGTCCCTGCCTTCAATTCCTTTGAGTATATACCTAGAACTGGAATTGCTGGGTCATATGGCAATTCTATGTTTAATTTTTTGAGGAGTCGTCGTATTGTTTTCCATAGTAGCTGTACCATTTTACATTCTCACCAATAGTGCACAAGGGTTTTTATCTCTCCACATCTTTACCAACACTTGGTATGTTCTGGGGTTTTTTGATATTAGTCATCTTAATGAGTGTGTAGATGGATAATTTTTAAACATGTGGCTGTCAGGGCAGTTCATTCAGAGGAGTTAAAGAATGGTCCTAGTGAAACCAGGCTAGCTTCCACTTGACATGCCAGCCCCAAGCCCAGCCAGGGACATTCACAGAAGCATTCATTCCACTGGACACTAGGGAAAGCACTTGAATAACGAGCAAATCCATGATATGCTCTTAAGGGTAATGAACTGAAATACTGATCCTCCTCATAGAGATTTCCTATATCTTCACTATGAGTGAGAATTTTTTATATGATGCACATTAGACAAAGGCACCTCCCTGCATAACTAGAGGATGTGTGTGTGCACACATAGGCAAGGGTGTGCATCTACATGGATGAAAGTGAAGGTTCAGAGTTCCAAGAAGGATTGGATGGCCAAAGGGATTGGCAGGCTCTCTTCCCAAACAACTCTAGAATCTTACGACATCACTTCATGTCTGTGAGCTTCCTTCTTTATTCTTTTTTTTTTTTTTAAAGGTGTCACATTTTATTTATTTATTATCTTTGGCTGTGTTGGGTCTTCGTTTCTGTGCGAGGGCTTTCTCTAGTTGTGGCGAGTGGGGTCCACTCTTCATCGCGGTGTGCGGGCCTATCACTGTTGTGGCCTCTCTTGTTGCGGAGCACAGGCTCCAGACGTGCAGGCTTAGTAGTTGTGGTTCACGGGTCCAGTTGCTCCGTGGCATGTGGGATCTTCCCAGACCAGGGTTCGAACCCATGTCCCCTGCATTGGCAGGCAGACTGTCAACCACTGCGCCACCAGAGAAGCCCCCTTCTTTATTCTTTAGCCATCCCTGCCCTTGTCAGAGGGATGAGTTCGATTGTATCTTTAAAGGACTTTAGAGGAAATGCTCTGTGTGTACAAGATGCAATTATATCTGATCATGTCCAAAGTTATAATTACCTCACCTAGAAAGAACTGTTGGCTTCCTTATAACATGGCTCAGGATAGTGGGGAAGCTCAGGGCTGGTGAGGTTGGGACTGGGATCCATTTCTCAATATCCCATCCTCGTGTTGTTCGAGCCCTACCCACCTCAAATGCCACCTTCTCCATGAAGCAGTCCCTGATCACTGTATTAGGAAGGAATATTTTTAATTCAGTAGCACTTCACCTGTGCTTTTCTTAGGCCAATGGCTATACTTTATCTTAGGTTTATGGTTACTTACCATAAATGTAAGATATGTAAGAGCAAATTACATATCCCTCTTTAAACTAGGTGCCCCTTAGGGGGAAAATCCAATTCTGGGTTGCACATCGTATAAAGCAAATGTTTACCAAAAGCTCCCCAAGCAAACTTCTCTTATGCCTGACTCATTGGCTAGACCTGTGTCACCTGGCCTTCCCTGGGGCAAGGGAGGCTGGGCAGGTGCTTTAATTTTTCAGCCTCTGCGGTGGAGGTGTGTAGGGAATGGGCTGGGCAGCCAGTGAACGGGGGCTGCCAGCCCTGTCTTTGAGTTTAACACATCTTCGGGGAAGTCAGAGGGGAGTGCCCCACCATGAGTCCTGTGCCCGGTCTATTTCTTCTACATGCTGTGTCTACCGTGGGTACACGCTAAGCACTCCTAGATTCATAGATTCTCTACTCCAACTGAGAAACAGGGGAACAGAGAAGAATGACCAGCTCTAATAAGGTTGTGTCAATTCCTGCAATTTATACTCCTAATAATACTTCCCTCACATTCATAAAGAGCTTAAAAATTTACAATGTTGTAGCATCCCTATTTTCTTCAGATGAAAAACTGAGACTCAGAGACATTAAATAATTTGTCAAGATAACTCAGGAAATGACAGTGCCAGGAAGTGCTCGGTCCTGGTCTCCTGATGTCACATTTCGTGCTCTGTCCACCACTCTCCACTGCCTCTCAGACAGTGGTTTCAGGCCATAGCGGTCTTGTACCTCACCCCGCCTCCTGGGAACAGTGTAGTCAGGGGAGGTGCAAGACAGCACAAGACAGTGGTCCGAGTTTGTGTCACGCAGTTGTGCGAGTATTGTGGTCGGGAAGGTGGGGGATGGTTCTCGTCCCCTGCCAGCTCCTCAGCCTGCCCACTGCAGACACCAGTCTTGTCACTGAGCAGCTGCAAACAGCTGTTGACAACTCCCCGTATCTCAGCCTACAAAAATATGAGTTCCTCACAGGACACCAGTGGCATATTCAGGCTTTGGATATATTGTCCTCAGTTTTATTCAATGGCTTTGACGGCCTCAACCATGAGTAGGAAAAAAAAAAATCCCAGCTCTTCCTGGAGCCCTGTCACACCTGTTTCTGCCAGCAGACACCATGTAGTTTTCTGTTCTCATTCTTGACCTTTTAAGAAGAGGGAGAGCCACTCTCTGTGATAACCGTCCACCCTGCTGGGAAGAGAATGGCCTGGCCTCTAGGCAACTGGTCTCAAGCTTGTCTCTGCCTCTAACTTGAGCCTGAGATAGCTCTTCCCTGGCTGGGTCTCAGTCAACAAAGTGAGGAAGTTCAACCAAAAGGAACTTTTAAGACCCATCTAGCTTGATAGTGGAGACAACAGCTGCACAGAGGTGGAACTAATGCGGGGCTCACGGCTGGAACACTTCCGTTAAGACTGAATGAATGGAAAGCACAGGAGAACTCCTGCAGCTGGGACAGCAAGCGGCTGATCCCCAGCTGGGAAGATAGGAATGATTTCTGTCTCCTGGTTTGGCCGTTTGTGTTCTCTGCCACGTGCTCATGTGTTGCAGAGGAAAACATGCTGCTGGATTCTCAGGAAAATCACTTAGGTCTGTCCGGCTGCAGAATGAAGCCAGGTGTGGGTCTGCTCACCCGCCTAGCAGGTGATCAGAGCAGGCCCGTAGGAGATGGTGGCAAGAGCCCTGAACTAGGCATCAGACTAGGGCTCTGGTCAGTTCTGTGCCACCAGCTGGCTGTGTGGCTTTAGGCAAGTCGTTGCTGCTCTCTGAGCTTGAGTTCTTTTCAGTGAAATAAGGATGTTAGATCAGATGCCTCTGATAGTCTTTTCAATCAAATGATCTGAAATTTAGTGCTTCGTCTTATTCCTCTCTCACAGGCTTCCTTAGGACAGCTTGTCTTGTGGGCATTCTGAGTATCATTAGCCAAGGAAAAACCTTCTGATTTTCATCTTAACTTAGAGATGGGGAATGAGAAAGGGAGATGGCACAGGGATACGTTCACTACTCCTTTTGCTGTGTGTTTCTAAGGAAGTCACCAGACTTCAATTCACCCTTAGAGGAAGGAGATGCTATCTCTCCCCTTCTCTGAGAGGTGAAAGCAGCCTCTGCAGACCTGGTTACAAGGTATCCTGGAGGCATGCACTGTTGCATTAGTTAAGGGGGAACAGAGGGAGCTGCTGTGTGCTGAGTAGCAGGGTGCCTGTGCTAAGTGCTTTCTCTATATAGTTTCAGGTAATCGTCTCAAAAACCCATGAGAACTCTTAGAGATGACCCGAAGTAACGGAGGCTGAGGGAGCCCAAGTTAGACACGGTAAGGAGAGCCACGCGAATTCAAAATCAGCCTGTCTTTCTCCAAAGCTTGAACTACGTCTCTGAGGGCATCACTTTAGCAGGAATTGAAAGGAGGATGTGGGGAGGAGCTGGGAAACCCCAGATCTAGCTGACCTCGGGGCAGAAGGTGGCGTGTGGAGCAAAAACTCAGCCTGTAACTTAGGCTCAGCAGCTACATAAACCTTCTCTGTTTTTCATCTTGCCTCTTGACTCTCCCACTGGCACCTGAAGACCAGCCTGGGGTCAAAGGACAGACCTATGCATCCTGCCTCCTGGCAGGCAGAGGGAAGCATAGGTCCCATCTTCACTGACAAATGTCCTCCAGGAAACCCGATCCCTACCTCCTCAGCTGACCACACAGATCAAAGCTGGGGACCGTCATCTCGCAGTTTGGGGTAGAGCAGGGCCAGCTGTTCTCACCTCTGCCCCACCCCCCCCAGGCCGTCGGTGGGGAGAACAGCTGCTTCCTCTTCCTCCGTGAGAACCCCTCATTCCTTAGCCTCCATCAACACACACGGCTGCTCAGACACAGCCTCAGTAAGGGTTGTCCAGTCAAGAGCCTGACAGCCGGCTGGGGCCTCTTACTGTCCAGCCATACACAAAACCAGCTCACTGAACAGCCAAGGCAAGAAGTGATGTCCTTGTGGGACACGAAAGAATATGTAAAGATAACCTTGTTTTAATAGAAAAAGGAAATGGGACAGAAGTTGGCTCTTTTTTTACTGCGGGGAATGTAGTCCTGTGGACTTAAGTTTCAGTTGGAACAAGTATTTACTGAGTCTCCTATGTTACACGCTGTGCTAGGCACCTTCACCAGAATCTCATTTCTGCCTCAGAACAGCATCAGGAAGAGAGGAAAAGGTCCTGTGATGTCAAGTGACCTATTCAAAGCCACTCAGAACCCAAACTGTCTGCCTCGCAGCCCACAGCTCCTTCCATTATCCCACAGCTTCTTGTCCTAAATGCCCTCAGGAATGTGTTTTCCTCTGAGAGAAGGGGCACAGGTGGATACCGGAATGCAAAGGGATGAAAAGACGTGGGCCATGGTTCCCAGGTGTCCTGAAAGATGAGACATCTCCTTCCCCTCCTGCTCAGGGCATCTTCCTTGACGTCTCCGGCGCTGAGTACAGGGTCCTGCCGTCAGCTCCATAGCACTCTGCACTTTCCCTTACGGAGTATTTCTCACTCTGCTTTATGATTGCTTCTTTGCTGTCCATCTTCCTTAACCCACCATACGCTTCTAGAGAGCAAGGACAACTTTTGCTTTGTTCATCATTGACTTCCAGTGCTTGGCACCTCGTAGGTACTTAACCAAGATTTACTGAATTATTGATTCAAATTAAAAATAAAAAAGTGAGTGGCTGGATGGATGGATGGAGAATGGATAGATGTGGTTTATCATCGTCTCCGAGTTACCACGTCTCAAATTAAATTGATCTTTCCCTTCCTGACAAGTTAACTTACTTGACTTCCTAGTAAGCATTACCATCAAAAGACAGTAAGGGCTTTCAATCTTCTAACTTTAAATCGTGGCTTAATCACTTACTAACCATGGAATGATATGCAATTTATTTACTCTCTGAACCTTAGTGTCCTCATTGAAATGTCGTATAGTGAGGCTTATTGATGACACTTACAATCCCTGGAATATACTAGAAGGTCTATAAATTGTAGCTTTAGTCTTAGCATATGTAACAGTAGATTAGATCACTTATCCTTATCTTCGGTGCCGCTTGTCTTCCACTCCCTCTCCCGCCCACAGTGACCACTGGATGTTTAACCTGGCTTAACTTTCTCCCAAATATCTTCTATGTTTGATTTACCACCCTCACCTCATCTCCCCGTTTAACACAGTAGGTTCTAACCAGTTTCTCTGCTTCAGGTTTTTCTTCCCATGCTTCACGCACACCCCGTGGTGGCTCTGGAATTCCTATAGAGAAGAGGTTTAGGGTGGCTTTCTGGCTCCGCACAGAGTGGGGAGGATCAGGGACTTGTCTCGAAGCTGCATATTCATATCACTTTACAGAATGTTGAGGAAATGTAATTGTTTCTATTAAAGCGTGGGGCCAGGGAGCTTGATGGATAAGAAAATGTACTAAAGCTCTCCACCCTTGGCCAGCCCTTGGAGTCACCTCTGGGCATTGCCAATTTATATCTCTTAAAGTATGGTTCTCATCAAGGTCCATTTTGCTAAAATTTTTTCAGTGAGTCTGGAGAAGGTGAAGAACAAGTTCCAGAATCCTTTGCCTCACATTCAGGACTCTTCACAATTTTGCTGCAGGCTAACTGTTCCAAGGCATTTTGTACCAACACCAATTTTACATTTCATGGATTTCATTCCATTCAATACCCCCTGCATACACCACAGCTACTCCTAACTCCATGTCTTTGTCCAGGCGTGCCCCCACTCCAGTGGTCCTCCCCAGGTCCTCCCATCTAGTGAAATTCTCTCCATCCCCCAGAGCCTGGCTCAAGAAGTGTTCTCCCAAAGAACCTTCACAGCCACTCCAGCCTACAGTGCTCCCTCCCTGCCTGGAATTCTCAGTGTTTCTTATTGTCAGGATAATTTATTCTGGCACTTAATTACGTAACTTTCGTGTTTGTTGTGGAAAGATTTCGAATGTTGATGTTTTCTCTCTCACTGGACTGAGAGGTCCATTTAGGGTAAAGACTGCCGGTACCTCTTTGGATCCCAGCCCAATCAGTGTGGGACACAACGTAGGTAGGCAATGTGTTTCTGAGTTGTGAGCCATCCCCAGGGGCTCTGGGGCACTCTTCTGGCTCACAGATGCCTGGTAACAGAAAGGGGGCTTCAGATTCAGGGTCAGTCATCTCCAGAGACCCAAGGACTCTCCCCAAGGAGTCTATGCCCAATATATACTGGCTATAAGACTTCAGACCTGGGGAAACTGAGTGTTTATGACCCAATCTCAACAAAAATCATATGAAATTGGCATTTCCTATGCTGGTGACTAACTAACAACTTGGAGCTGAAGGTGTCTTGTTATCTTCAGCCTGAGCAATGTGGGTTTAAACACATGTCTGTTTACACCCGCATGCATCTGTCTTCATGTGCACACCAGCCCTCACGCAATACATGGTGTCACCAGGTTCATGAGAAAGGCCACCAGTGATGGAGGAGTAGAGATGGGGCTTTAAAACTTTTACAAAAATATCTCTTTTAGAAAGAAATAAAAAGTAGAAATCTGGGGAGAAGTGTATACAAGGATTTTTTGTACTATTTTTGCAACTTTTCTCTAAGTCTGAAAATATATCAAAATATTAAAAAAAAATTTAAGACAGAAATGACAAAAAGTCACCTTCTCTGTACAGTTTCCCTCCTACCTTCCTCAACCTTTAAGAGAATTAACATTTTTTCAACACATTCATATGTGAATTATAGTTATGAATATTTCTATTTCTCCTATTACACAGGAAGTATAAAATGGAAAAAAGTAGTCAGAGACTTAAAATATTTTATTTTCAATAATAATAATACATTAGGATATTAATATTGGAATACAAGAGTTTTAATATTTTGTGATCTGGAGCATGATATTTAACCTCTCTAGGTTATAGTTTCCTCATCTTTAAAATGGAATCAAAACTGCCTATCCCTTAGCATTATCATAAGAATTAATAAAACGATAAATATTAAATAATTAATATGCTTCCTGGTCCATAGGTGATGCCAAGATATACTAGTTCCAAATGTTTAAGAAATGTCAATAACCAAGTTCTACTCACTTTGTGTCCTCAACACCTAAGAAAGCATCTGGCACAGAGTAGATGCATAATAAACAGCTATTGAAAAAAGGGTGGGGGGCAAGGAGAGAGGGAAAAAATGCCGGAATTCTCAAGCGACTCTCACAGCTGATCCCAAAGCCCCAAGAGCAGCCCTTGCTTTTGTTACCCCTCTGAAGGACCTGGTGAGAGTGCCATCACCTCTCCAGGCCTGTGCTTTCCTCACTTATGAGATGGGGTCGGTTTCATTACACCGGAAAAGACTAGCTAATTAGAAAGGACCGTACAGCTCTGGCATCTAAGGCCCCTGGAGCGAGGACTGTGCAAACGGGCTTGAAAGTGTGATGGAGCAGCCTGCCTCGCCGCTGAAGGCTGGCCCCAGCTCCCCTCGCGGGCACGGGTCAGGTCGTGCCTCCGTCTGGCTGAAGCAGCAGCCCCCGCTCCAGGGACGTCCAGAGCCCGGGCACCAGAGAGTGCAGGTCCAGGCTTTCTCGGAGCCTCAGGACAGTTGAGACCTGAGCGTGGCCGTCGCTGCCCTTTCCTTCTCTAGTCCCCTCCCGCCACCGCCGAGCAGCAGGGTCCTGGTAGACACAACCCCAGGCGCCGACCCGGGAGCTCGCGGGCGACCCTCCGCGGGCCTCATTGGCGGGGTCCCTCGCACGGAGGAGGGAATCCGTGCCCTCTGCCTTCTTTTCTGAAAGGAGGTGATGCCTGTTTTGTCCAGGGCCACGTGCAGGGAGGTCAGCTCCAGGGCTTCCTAACGGACTCCTTTCCACAGAGTTGTGAACCCCACTCCGTCGGGGGTGGGGGGATGGCTCGCTTAGCTCGGCCGGATCCGAGCGCGGGCTGCTGTGATTACCGCCGAGGGAGAAACAGCGAGGGCGAAAGGCCGACGGAAAGGCTGTGGAGCCCAAACAGGCCGTGAAGTCAGGAGCGCCCGACCAGACCCGTTGCTTGACAGTCCCGACTGTCACTTTCAGGCTGAGCTGTCTGCACGGTGGATCTGGAGTTTCACCCCGACTAAACGTGGCAGAGAGGGCGGAGGAGAGGAGAAAAGAGGAAGGAAAGGAGAGGAGGGAGGAGGTGAGAGAGGAGAGGCGAGGATAATGCAGACGCGAGAGAAATGGAGAGAGGAGATGGAAGAGGAGAAAGCGCAGATCTGGGCGGAAGCAGGGTGTGTGTGAGCGAGCAAAGGATGCGAGAGAGAAGTGGGGAGAAGACCAAGTGAGGACGGAGACCGAGGAGGCTGACAAGGCCTCATCCTCGCTCGTGGCCAAGTGTCCTCGGCTCTCTCCTACAGGGTCGACCCCACACCGAGCGCCGGGCGCCACCACCGGCCTCCGAGCGGCCGCATCCCCTCTCCTCCCTCCCGCCGGCGGCGGCGCCCCGCGGGCCCGACCCCCGTGGCTGCCCGGCCGGCGCTCCGCGCGCCCCAAGCGCTGGGAGGGAGGGAGCAGGGAGCGAGCGAGCGAGCGAGGGAGGGAGGGAGGGGCTGCCGGTGGGAGGCAACCATGTGGTTCCAGCTCACTCTATTCCACCACCACCCCCCCGCCTTCTTCACTCCTTTTTCTTTCCAAACAGGGAAAAGTGTTCCACGAAGCGGTAGGGTTTTTCTGCCTCGCCTTTTCCTCGCTGACCCGGGTCCCCGCTCCCGTCCGAGTGCCAGCTGGCGGGACGAGCGCTGGAAGCCCTTCTGCGCCTGTTGCGGGGATCCCGGAGCTGGGCGCAGGGCGCGAGGCGTGGGGCCGCTCCCGCTCCGGCACATGGCTGCAGCCGCCCCGCGTGCACCCCGAGGCGCCGCGCCTAGCTCGCCCGAGGTCCGTCGGCTGAGCCCGCCCGCCCCGGAGCCAAGCAGCGGCTGAGCGGGGAGGAGCCCGCGCCCGGGGATCGGGATGATCCTCCTCGTCCTGCTCGGGCTAGGTGAGTGCCTGGGGAGGGCGGGTGGCCCCGAGCACACATTGTCCGGCACCCGGGCCGCGACACGGGCTCCGAACGGTTGTCCCCGCGGCCCCCGGAGTGAGCCGGACGCCTGTGTCCCTGCCTCCCGGCCAGGGAGGAACACATCTGGCAGCGGAGGGCCGCGCAGTCGGCCATCGAAAACGTCTCGCACATCTGGGCCCTGGAGCAGCCTTGGGCGTTGGGGCGTTTCCTGATTGAGTTTCGCCGAGAACCGCTTGGTGTGGCGGGTGCTTTTGGGGGTGGTGTTTAGTTTCAGGAGTATCTGGGGAAACTGGAGAATTGGGGGAGGGAAGGTATTATTCAGGAATTTTTGTGCCAGGTTCCTGAGGGTGGGGGGAGCTTTTTCGTTTCAAACAGGCGCCTGGAGGGTGCAGATTAGAAACAGATGTGTTGGAGGGTAAGGGAAAGGGAGTGGGAGAAGAGAGGGGGAGAGGAAAGCCGGAGAGGGGAAAGGGCAGAGCACCAGGAGGACCAGGAAGGTGCGGACAGACTGGGAGGGACGAAGAGGGGAAGGGAAAGGGCTGGGAGGGAGAGAGGAAAGAGGAGGAGGGATGTGAGGCAGAACAGCAAGACTGAGAGAGACTGATGAAGACAGAGAAAAACGGAGCGGAGGATAGCATAGAGGGAAACAGGTTCTGGGGCCAAGAGAAGTGCTGCCCTGCGTGTCCCTTCTGGGTGCCACCCAGGCAGGACTCCTGAGGCCTCAGAGGCCCTAAGGCATAGACTCACCCGGGCTGGAAGCAGGCAAGTTTACAGAGTAGGGCAGGACAGTGCCCATCAAGGATGTGTGGGCAAGAGCTGACAGGAGGGAGATGCACCAGGGCAGGGAAGCCCGACTGGGGAGCTGAAGAAAAGTCATGATAGGCACCAGGGAAGCGTGGGCCACACCTAGAGCCAGGACCAAATGTGAGCCTGAGTTCAGAAAACCAAAGAGCCAGCAGGTGTGGTAAAGTGAGCGCTGCCCTGGAGACCAGGCCAGGTGAGAACTGGTCCCGGTTTTGAACTGACTCGCTGGGTGATCTTGGACCACTTACCCACTACCAGGCCTTCAGTTCCCTTCGCTCCAAAACAAGCAAATGAGATGGTTCCTAAGTCCCTTCTGGCTCTGACAGCCTTAAACACCAGGAGTTTGTCAGGGACCTAATGGATTGAAGAGCCCCCAAACAAAAGTGAAGAGGCACTAAAAACTCCCTCCGAAATAGATGTCTAGAGCTCTCTGTCTCTCTTTTTGAAACCTTACAAACCAGCTAGGCCATATGCATGCCTGCCTAGGCCAGCCTCAGGCCAACAATAACTCTTCACCCAGGTTAGAGGAATAAAAGAGGTGGATTAACCTAAACTATTGCTCAAGTAGGGCAGGTGAGGAGCCACGATTTTCTAAGCTCTTTTAAATACCAGCCAAGTATTGCAGTACCGCTCCTGAGCACAGCTGGCATATCTGGATGGCACCTTTACTGGCCTCTACCCCTAAGCTACCAACCACCCAATGTCAGTAGGCTCAAACGTCAGAGCAGCCTTATTAAAAGCAGCTGGAACTCACTGAGTACTTATTATGCTGAGCATGTTATATGGGCTATCTTGTTAACTCATTTATTCTTCACGCCAACCCTATTGGCCACCCACTATTATTACCCCGATTTTACAGGTGAAGAGAATAAGATGTGAAGAGGTCAGGTAGCTTGCTCAAAGCTGTAAGCTCCTAGTTAGCAGAGATAGGATTTGAATGCAGGTTGTTTGCTTGCTAAACCGTCATGTATAGTCTTCCGGCATCACAGAAGGACTCTTAAAGATGTTCTCTGCATTGAGATCCAGTTCAGTCCTATTCATGGAGCAGGAGATGTCAGCGAGATCCTGCCCCGTGAGAGGAGCCTGGGAAAGGGAAACAAAACTAAGAGTGTTTGAGCATCTGCTGTACACCAGCCCCACTTGGGCACAGTTTCTGGTGGAAAGTGACTTTGGCCTGCATGGTCAGTTGAAATCAGCTGGCTTTGATGATGGTCAACGTCTTAGTTCATGAGAAAGAGGAACAGACCAAGACATGGATCAAAAGATGTCATTGGTTCCTTAGCCATTTTTTATTGAGTGCCTACTATGTGTATCATTCCTCTGGTGAGAATATCATCTGTTGGGTTGATGTCTTTCTCATAGAAGTTGTCTCTCATGATATCTTTTTTGGGAGGGTTCTGTCTTTATAAAGTTGTTACAAACCAAATGCCACGTAGAAGAGAAAAAGTGGACCACTGACTTAGAAATTCTCCATAACTGGATGTTCATCTACTATTCACCTAATAATAGGATGTTCACCTACTACTAAGCTTTTGCCACATCAATGCCCTTGTCAGATGTACCCATACACATGACATCCCAGCTCTGAACTGAATAAACTGTTCAAGTAAGAAGTCACAGAGGAGATGAGTTGAAGGGTCAGGACAAGGGACAGGGCAGGAAACCTGAGATGAGGTTGGAGAGCCAGAGACCAGCATTTGAGGGGAGCAACACTGAAGGAACTGAAATCCCTGCATGGGTCAGCAGCCCCTGGGGAACCACTCCTGTGGGCTGGATTAGCCTAATTTGCAAAGTGGTTTTGAGCCCTGGGATGCCTGGGCGGGCACTCTTTAGGAAAGCCAGAAAGAAAGCCCTCAGCGTTGCCTGAATCCTAAAATCATCTTCTGCTCCATGAAAGGAACAGATCCCGGGTGGCTTCTGGCCACTGCTAGCGTGACTTCTGGCCTCTTTTTTCTAGAGAAAGCACAGTATTGAAGGGGAGTCAGGAGGGCTAAGAGTTCATAGTCTGCACAAGGATGGGCCAGTTGACTCCTTGCTTTCTGGACCCGCCAGTGAGTGAAATCAAATGTCCTGCCTTTCTGATGTGAATGAAAAGGAATGCTCTGAGCCCCACGGAGGAGAAACAAGGGGGACTTCATGGGTTCCCCCATCCCCTCCTCTGACCACCACCTCTCCCCTTCCCCTGTTGCTCAGGTCTCATTATCCTACCTGAACTTCTTCCTAGATTTCTGTAATAGCTGCCACGTGGTCTCCTGCCCAAGCTCTCTCTTCCCTTCCTACATACTGCTACCCGAGTAACCTCGTGAAGCAGCTGGTATAAGGCAAAGAATTTGGATTAGGAATCTGGCAAGCTCTCTGGGTTTCTTGACTGCAGAATGGGGGTGGAGGGATTTTGAATTCACATTCTCTCTGATTCCATGATGTTACTCTGCTCTTCCATAAACTTTTAGTTGTCTCCGTTGCCTATAATGTCAAGTATAAACACTTCACTCTCATATTAAAGATTTTACACAATATCATTCACAACTCACCCCCCAACAACTCTTCAAGAAACCTGGATTACTTCCTGACCTCAAACCATGCCCCATGCTTCTTTCTGGCTTTATGCTTCTTTCTGGCTCTATGCTTTTGTTTATGATAATCCCTCCACCAAAAATGCCCTCTTACTCTCCACCCTTACAGATTGTTGACCCTCCAGATCAAAATCATGTTCACTCTCCAAGTCTCACCTCAAATACCACTTCCTCCATACACCTGTCCATGATTTCACCAACAGAATATACTCTTTTCCTTCCTTTGAATCCCAGTAGCCGTTCTATTATGCTACTTTGTATTACAGCGATCTGATTACTTACCTAACACTCCAGTTAGAGTGTAAGGTCCATGCCTCATTCATCTGGGTACCACTTTTAGTACCTAGCAGAAACTAAAAGCTTGCGAAGTATCTGTTAAAATAATTGGGTACTTGAAACATTTGGAACATTTAAGGTCGAGAGAGGTGAAAGATCTGGAGTATTATTACTCTTTGTGGAACAACACAATTGCGAGGAGCCCAGTTTTAACTGTTTGCTTTTGTGCTGCCTTGTCCATTAATGCAAACACAATGAGTACTGTTTTTAAAAAAATTATACATAGAACGTTACATGGACAAGGAGGACCAGATAATACATTTGTTATACAAACTTAATATATCAAGTACGTTAGTACCAGACATTAACAATAGAATTCATCGAAACTTTTGCCAGGATGGGGAAGTAGCCTTGTTTCCAAAAAAATGAGTTTGAGGAGTGCTTGAATGCTTGGTCCACTGGCCTGTGGTTTAATGACGGGTCTCAGTAGGATTCCATGTCCTTCCCTCGTCTTCCCATATTAATGGTGATGGTTATAATATAAATACATTCCAGATAGGCTCATATCTTGTCTCATTCAATTTTTATCTTTTGCTCAGCTGGGCAAAGTACACATGAGTATATTTCATAAATGTACCTAATGATGATGAACTAGACAGACATTTTTAAAAGGTAGAATCAAAGATTAGCAGACATGGGGAAAAGCTAAGACACTATCTAAATCAGTGGTTCTTAAAATTTTGAATCCCAGACCCCTCTGAGAATCCAGTGAAAACCCTGAATCCACTTCTTAGAAAAAGACAACATGTACATAAAATTTTCCTATAACTTCTAGGGGTTCATTGACCTCCTGATACCGTTCCTTGGAACCCAATTAAATCCTTGATCTAAACCTACCCCTTCCTTTATGATGAAGAAAGAACCAAAGTTCAGAGAGATTTGGCTAAAGTTAAACAGGTAGCTTAGTAGAAGGGCCAAGACAAGACCCCCTAACTCCATAATCTGTCCTATCACATATTCTCGAAGTGGAAAATCTCTCTTCCTCCTTTTCAGCTCATGTAGTTAAGCTCCAAGATCACAGTTGCTCTTCAGATGCTTCAGTTAAATGTAGTCGGTGCTGAATAATTGCCATTGGTTTTATGTTGAGAAACTGTCTGAAGAATAGGGCCGATGTCATAACATTTCAGTTTAGCCATCATAACTAGAAATCCTGGAAACTTCTGCAGTGCCTTGTATAATGTCTGGTATATTCGGGAAAAAGAGATTACACCCAAAGTCCTAAAGATGTAGATGTGCCTACAAGGAATAGAATGGGAAATCAATAGCTCTAGCTCCTTCATAATTTTGCTGGGTTATTCTGGGCAAGTCATTACTATTCTGAGCCTCAATTTCTTTCTCTGTGAAACGAGCTTACTAGACTCAGCTTATCTCTATGTTTCCTTATACCATTAACATTCTCTGTTTTTTCTATAATTCTGAGAATTTTCTGGCTGGTCCAGGTGTGGCTGTGATCAGAGCACATGGGTGTTACCATGCTTATCTGATTTTTTTCAGGCACTGAGCCCTCATGGCAATAGGTAGCATATGATTATGAATCCAGAACGGCTGGCTGCCTAATGTGAAGAGAGCAGTAGTGACTCCATCCTGGGTCTGCACTGGGGCACTGTTAGCCAGGCAGCATCATTCAAGGTCAGGGTAGATGGCCAGAGACCTCTGCCCTAGAAGTTTAGTACCTGAAATACTCACCAAAAGGATTTCATCCTGAGCAGAGTTACCTACAAAACAACCCCAAGCATGGACACCCAGGGTAGACTTCTGAGTAGAGGGTCTGTTGCATGAAACTGTTTGCAGGCATTAGCATTTCCTTCAGTTTTTAAAATTAAGGCATAATTTACATACAATAAAGTACACCCACTAAGTGTGTAGCTTAATGATTTCCCTGCATGGATTTGAACTTGTGGTTGGGTTTTGAAATATGAATTGTGTATTATTAGCTCACTTGTAGTACCTGAGAGAGAACTATGTGCGTAGGATTATTACGGCAGTAGAATTTATTGCTAACATTTGTACAAAGTTTCACAGTTTACAAAATATATTAACATACCTTATCTCATTCTCAAATCACCTTTGAGAGTAAATGTCATTATTACGCCACTTTACAGGTAAATAAACTGAGGCCTAGAGAAATAAAGTGAGTTTCTCGAGATTACCCTCTCAGTAAATAGCTGAGCCAGGACACCGACCCAACATTTTGGATTCCAAAAACTATTTGCTTTCCAATTATCAGGAGGCACATAGTTATTCTGAAATCAAGGCTTCTGTGTTACCAAGAAGAGAGGATCAGGCTGAAGTAAGGCTTCATTTACAGGATTCCAGACCATAAATCCCACAGTGGAAAATTCTGTTAGAACATTTATCACCCCCTCCCCCCCCACTCCATTCAAATTGTTAAGAAATGGTTCGTTTGGGTTAATGTCTATCGTTTACTATGATGCTTACTATGTATGTCGTACATGGGTTACTAGTTCCTTCTAACGAATCAGAAGACCTTCATAGTTGTGGAGACCTCGCCTTGCTTTGGGGTTGGTTGCGTGAACTCCTTATTAGTCCTGAGGCTATGGATGGTGAGTGTATCGGCTACAACTCACCCTATATGTTGCCTTTTGTAGTTAAATTCCTCTTTTCAGCAGTTTTGACTTCTTCCCAAAGAAGAATGCAGACGGTACCAAAAAACAAAAAAATCTGGTTATCTGAGCTTCCTAACTGTCTAGATTCTGGGAAAATAAGTTTATTTCCTTTGGCACCACATAGACCAGAATGGGGAAGAATGCTGAAGTCAAACAACCTTTATTTTGTTAGTGACAGTGGTTGGATCACTGTGTGTGGAGCCTCGGCCAGAGTCTGCTGGTGATAAGACTGAAGGCTACTTTGTTTCCTCAGGACGCAGGGAGGAAGCCGCTGCCTTTGTGCCCACACTGAGAAGGGAACATGGGCAGCTGTCTTCCGAGGTCGGTGTGGAATATGGGAGGTTTTTCTGAAGCGAGGCAGCAAGCGGATCTGGAGAGTTCAGGTCACGAAA
This sequence comes from Hyperoodon ampullatus, assembly GCF_949752795.1. NCBI lineage: Eukaryota > Metazoa > Chordata > Mammalia > Artiodactyla > Ziphiidae > Hyperoodon > Hyperoodon ampullatus. The sequence continues at coordinate 91,481,256 of NC_136920.1, forward strand.
GGCGACAGGGGAGAAGAAAGAGGAGCGGGAGGAAGAGGAAGGCACAGAAATAGAGAGCAGAGGATGCACAAGCTAAAAGCTCGGCCCTCCTGGCATTTACAGAGCAGCTTCTCTGAGCTCTTTCTGTTTCACGGAGAGCGGCAGCAGCTTTCAGGAGCTTCCAGGGACTCTCATGTGTGTCCCCTCACATTTTCGACATGCTTCATGCACCCTCACTCACAAAACAATTAGAGGAGGGGGGCTCCTTCTGTAGTTCAGGCCCTGTGCTAGGCTCTCAGATGCCACTGGTACGGAACACAGTTTCCACCATCTAAGAACTCAGCCCAGTGGGGCGACATAGTCATAAACAAGGAATTGCAGATATATGGGAGGGCTGTCATCAAGGAAAGTACCAGGGCTTTTAGGAGTCCTGGGGAGGTAGCAACTCATTCCTGTGCTGTCTTACGGAGATGGGCTGTGTCTTCCCACGTGCATCTTCAGGACGGTGGCTGATGTTCCCCTGTCATCCACAGCACTTGCACATTAGTGGGGCTGGTGTTAACTAAACAGCTGGTGGGTTGATGGATCACCCCCATCGTCATCAGAAGGGACGGATTCAGTGCTGTGTGTCCTTGGCATTCAGCCAGGTGCTTTCTGGAAGGATTGGACCTCCCGACATCCTTGCCTATTGAAAGTTATGGTTCGTTCTCCCTCACAACCTGCCAGTTACATAGCTGCCTCTGGTTCCTCGTCCCTCATGGGATGTTTAAAAACAGAAAAGAAAAGAAAAAGAGGAAGAAATACATCAGTGAATTTGGATCTCTTAATTAAGAATGGTGGTCTGGTCACCTGAGGTTTTAGTAATATTTGTCCACGTGGAAAGTGAATAGGATTAAGCCAAAAAGGGATTTTTTGCTGCAGAAGCAATCTGTTGTATTGAACAGACTCAGCCCCTGACATAACCTTTACTTCTTGTCTCGTTGGGAGGGTTGGGGGTGAGCGGGTGTCACATCCTGGAGAGGGAAAGTGCTTTGCGACTTCACTGTGTAAATTTAGGTTTGGGTTTGTGGGGATCGTTTTGACTTGGGGCAATAAGCCTTCCAACCCAGCCTCTGTCACTTCTCATTACTTCCAGTGACAGTTCCAATTATTTCCAATCACTCTTCAAGGGAAGAGTGGGGGAAGGCACATAGGCGGCCATGTGGATGTGCCGGGTAGCCACTTCTGTAAGAGCTCAGCCCCGGGGTCCTGGCTGGGCCACTATTATAACCGTGTGACCTTGGGCACTTCACCTTCCTGACCTTAGTTTTCTCACCAGTAATCACATCTATTAACAATTCATAGGTTTGTTGTGAGAATTAAATGAGGCAATGCATACAAAGAATTTTAGCATCCTGCTTGGTACATAATAAGCTAATAAATGGCTGTCCTGATTCCCATGACTGTCCTTGCTGGGAGAGGCTCAGCCCAGAGGTATTTGGAGGGTCTGCTTGAAGCCAGCAGACACCAGGCCAGCAGGGCCAGCCTTCAGGGCTCCGGCCACCACTGCCCCTCCATCCTGCAGATGAGTTCCCAGATGTCCTTCAGGGAATGTCGCCCTGCTCCAGGATCCCAAGAGGTGCATAAACCCCGTCTGTGCCCCAGTTGTCTGTAACTGCTCTAGGAGAGTAACTTTTTGTGTTATTCAGCTCCGGGCAAGAGGCGCCCTTCCTTATGCTGCCCTGCATACTGTCTGCAGGTTGCTGAAGCTGAATCACAGGGGGCCGGACTTCTGTTCCCTACTCTGCCCTCTCCATCACACGCTCCCCAAGGCCTGTGCCCGCTTGGGCTGTCCAGCCTGGGCAAACACGGGCTGGTTAATTTTTGCTTTCGCTGTCAGGTATTGTTTTATTGAGCACCTACTATGTAGCAAGCATCATGCTAGGGACTTTCATACCAGAAATTTCTGGTATCCTCACAACAGTCTGTGAGGCCAGTATTATTTTTTTTTAATATTTATTTTATTTTATTTATTTATTTATTTGGTTGCACTGGGTCTTAGTTGCGGCTCATGGGCTCTTTAGTTGCGGCTCGCCGGCTCCCCAGTTGTGGCATGCAAATTCTTAGTGGCGTCATGCATATGGGATCTAGTTACCTGACCAGGGATCGAAACCAGGCCCCCTGCATTGGGAATGCAGAGTCTTAACCACTGCGCCACCAGGGAAGTCCACTGTGAGGCCAGTATTTATTGTCATCCCTATTTTGGGTCAGAAAAGTTAGACTGAAGAGGTCAGGTGTTCTGTTGTAGGCTGTACAGCTGTACAGACTGGAGCTGAGTTTGCCTTCTGCTTCAGTAATGATCTGGGGAAGACAGGAGTGGAGAGACAGATGGATGACATACCTATAGGGACACATGGATGGGAGGCCACCATGTGGTCTTTGAGGATTTGGCCTAAGATGGAGCTGCAAGACCCTGCATCCTCTACTTTTTCCCTGACCAAAATTAGATCCAGTGAGCCCAATACCCACATTCAAGACATGTTGAATTGTATTTCCTGTTTAAATTTGGGAGGAAAGGCAAACCTCAAGGTGGGAAGAAAAATGTCTGTTTTTTTCCACTGACCTGAACAACAAAGAGTGTGGGCTAAACTGGGTGTCCCAGATTTCTGCAGACTTAGAATTCCCACTTAGAGTGGATTCCTGGCCCAGGTGGGTAGAGTCTGGGTTTCTAGCCGAGGCCTGGTCTCCATCTGCTTTCCTTGGCTGGAGGTCCATCCCCCATCCCTCCAGCCAATAGCAAAGTTCAGGCTCCCGCCTTGCGGCCTCTCCATCCTCAAAGAGCCGGAAATGGGGCCACCTCTCCGTAGCCACCGTCTCTGCTCCACTGCCTCTCCCTCCCTGTTCCCAGAGTCCTGCAGCTTCCCAAGCCCTGAGGAATCCAGGTGACCGTCCTCATATGCCTGCCACCTGAGCCTGACCTTCCCCTTGCTCTTCCCCTCTCTCTCTGGACCCAGTGTGGCTGCTCTCGGATCTGGTACGTAATGAGAGAGAGAGAGAGAAGCAGAGAGAGAGAGATAAGAGAGCAAGACAGAGAGAGACAGAAAAAACAGAGAAAGACACAGAAAGAAACAGAAAGACAGAGAAACAGACATGCACACACAGAGACAAAGACACACAAAGATAGAGACAGAGAGAGAAACAGAGGGACAGAGTGAGACACAGGCACACACACACACACACATACATGCAGAGCAGGCAGGTGTGAACTCTGTACATCTCGCCTTTCCTGTGTTGCCTGGCACGTGGGGTCAGAGGTCCTCTTCCTCCCTCTTTCTCCTTTGTCTTAGTGGATTCACCCTGCACATCACTAACTCCACTAGGGTATCCGAGGTAGGGTAAGCAGAGGAAACACAAGTCAATGATTACAGAAAGTGTTGGTGGGATTCAAAAAATATTATTTCCAAGCTCAGTGCTTATGTGTATGTTAGCGCATTTAATCTCCACGACAGCTTTGTGAGACAGGTATTGTCAGCCTCCATTTTATCGAAAAGGATCAGAGAGGTTAAGACATTTTCCTGGTGTTATACAGCTAATTAGTAGCAGAATCAAAAGGAGAAGCCAGGTCTTCTGGCTCCCAAACCATTGCTCATCCCCTTCCTCCACTGGACCGTGAGCCTCCCTATGCATGGCAGCAACACCCCACAGCAGGACTCCTCACTGGCTCTCATCCTCCAGTGTCTCATTACCAGCTCATGGAGGGGGCAATGCATAAGCTTTGTCGCCAGATATGGCTGCCTTCAACTCTGGGAAGGCTTGAGATTTGTCTTGAGTGATCAACCGTTCTGATTTGCCCAGGACTGGGAGGTTTCTCAGGACGTGGAACACAGGATTTTCAATGATAAAACAAGGACAGTCCTGAGAAAACCATCTGGTTGGTCACCCAAGTAGTAGACCACTCAAAGTGTGATCCTCAGATGAGCGGCAGGGGTAGCACAGGGAGCTTGCTAGAAATGTAGCATCTCAGGTCCCACCCAGCCCCACTGAACCAGGATCTGCAAGCTCCCTGCAGAACATAAGAAACATCTGAGAAGCTCCAGAGCAGGACCTCGGGCACCTTTGGCAGGAGTTGGGGAAATGGAAGACGTGCACCTGAGTTCCCTGACCTGAGACCGTCACCTACTGTAACCTCAGGTGATGTCCATTGACACTCCAGACTTAGGCTTATAGGCTGAGAGGAAAGGAGTTAAAGGTCCCAGAGTTGAGCACATGGGGGTGAGAAGGCTGGAGGGTGTCTTGGTGCTGTGTGGGCGTGAGTGATTCGTGGTTAAGCTTTTCTGTCTGTCCTTGGAATGATGATGTTATAAAGGTTCTGAAGTTTCCTGGATTCTCCTTTCCTTTTCCTGGGGCGAGGCTGGAGCGGGCAGTGGCCGACAGCAGATTACCCAGGGTCTACCTGGGGCCAGCAGCAGCCTATGCCCCTGGGGCCTGGAGACTCGAGAAATGAGAGCACAGAGGGCAAAGCATCTAACTGAGCCATGCTTGCCGAAGAGCAGACTCTCCAAGTTAGTTATTGAAGGAATAGTAGGCTATTCGAGCAGTGCTGCACACCTACAGGATTTCCTGTGTGATGCCTGGCTCCTCGTCACAGGATCCTAACCTAGCTTTGCGAGCAAGCTGGCAGCGGTTACCTGGCCCTCCCTTCCCCATGGCGAGCACTTCACTGGGACGTAAATAGAAGTTATTGAACCTGTGCTCCAGTGAGGAGGTGGTTGGCCAACTCCTCACATGCTTCACGGGCTCCTCTAGGCCTTGGCTTATCTCAGAGTAAACGTGGGTCAAAGCAGGTGTTCCGTCCTTTGAGTGATGGTGGTGGTGTGTCATCTTCTGTTAGTTTCTTTGCTCTCAAACCGAACTGTCACATGTGAAAACCACAGGTACCAGGCAAGGTAGGAAAAGACGTTTGTAAGACTGGGGTGGCGGAGCAGCCTCAAACTAAAAGAAGCATAACTCACATTTGTCCACTTTCTCTCTGTTCCAAGTCACACGCTCAGTAGGGGCTCTGAAATAAAGGCAGCTCAAGGGAGGGGATGACAGGCAGGCCTGGAGATGGACTTGTTCATCTGCTCAGTTAGAGCCGTTTCAGACAAAGCTGATTTCTGCTGTGATTTTAATCCCACCCTGACACCGAGAAATCAAACCATCACTTTTCTCATAATAGGGAGAGATGCCTCTGACCTAGGTTGGTTTTGTAACAGTCTCATCTGTGCATGTTGTTTTCCCTGGGATCTCCAAGGGCTTGGTTGTGGGTGGATTTTATCAGAAGATACAGATTTCCATTATGAAGCAACTCCTGTGTGCTGGATACTTGCTCATCCAAGTCCTATCGGAGGACCAGACTGACAGAGGAAAAAGGAAATGGTGAACGATGTCAGACGGAATGTAGTTAAAGTCCAGAATGTTTGGTACAGACAGGAAGTGAAATGCGGGATTTGGAAAAGGAGAGTCATTAAGGTGTAAGATCTTCAGCAAACAGTGGAGCAAGAGTATGTGTCATGTGAGATGAAGATATTGCGTCAGGGGGTGGGTGAGGGGTCAGGAGCCTGGAGACGCGCAGCTGGGGGCATAGAGGGGGCAGGGAGGACACGGGGGGATAGTTGTGAAACAGTTATTCAGCCTCACTCTGGAAATAACACACAGTCATAGTTTACAGGCCAGTTTGGGGACCTACCTCAGGCAGTGTGGAGAAGGACCTTGGGCAACTCCCTCTCTGGGTCTCAGTTGTCACTGTGCACCAGGAGAGATCGGAGGGGAGAAGTTCTAGGTCCTTCCCACTCTGCAGCAGGAGGACTCTGCTGTACTCCTTAGCGGGAGGCTTCAGACCCCAACGATCCCTCGCCATCCTCCCCGTGCAGGCATTGTGAGCTGATGCTTCACCTGTGTCCCCCCAGGTCTCCCTGCTCCCCCAGCTCCCTGGCTCTGCCCCCAGTGCTTTCCCTGGCACTAGAATAGACCCACATACAGTCTGACCTGCCCAGGCCTCTGCCTCTGTAAATGCCGAAGTCGCTCATATCCCAGGGCTTTTGCACGTTTGTCCCTCGCCTGGAGCGCTCTCTCCCTGGTCTTTGCAAGGCTGGCTTTTACCTTACAGGTTTCAGTGCAAATATTGCCTCCGTGAGACCCTCCCTGAGCTCCACTCAGCCTCCCCTCTAACCAGAGCCTTGGCCTGATCACCTCACATTACCCTGCTATATTTTCCCCCTAACATTTATCACAGTCTGAAGTCTTCTTTTTACCTCTGCTCATGCACTTGTCTCTTGTCTGTTTCTACAAGAGTCTGGACTTTATATCACTGACTTCTGTATCCCCACAGTGCTTGACACAGAGATAGGTACTCAGGAAAGAGACGATAAAGAAACATCTGCTTTTTTCTCTGTGGTGTGCATAGCAACCGAGACATTTTTTTTTTTTTTTTTTTTTTGCGGTATATGGGCCTCCCACTGTCGTGGCCTCCCCCGCTGCGGAGCACAGGCTCCGGACGTGCAGGCCCAGCGGCCATGGCTCACGGGTCCAGCCGCTGAGCGGCATGTGGGATCCTCCCGGACCGGGGCACGAACCCGCGTCTCCTGCATCGGCAGGCAGACTCTCAACCACTGCGCCACCAGGGAAGCCCCCCGAGACATTTTATAAATGAAAAAAGTTATTTAATGAGCCCTTCTTTGTGCAGAGCTCTTTGTATATGTTATTTCATTTAATCCTCATAACAACTCTACCATGTAGATACTATTAGGATCCCCTTTTACAGAGGAGGGCATGGATCATTACAGTTGAAGTCCTTGCCAAAGTTACATACCTAGTGAGCTGTGAGATCTGGGTTTGAACCCAGGCAGTCTGACTGCAGAGCTGGTGCCATAAGTTCATGTGCTATTCAGGTCACCTAAGCCAGCGCTTCTCAGACTTTAAGATGCTTATGAATCAGCTGGAGACCTTCTTAAAATGCAGGGTCTGATTTAGTAGGTCTGGGGTGGAGCCTGACATTCCATGTTTCCAACAAGTTTCCAGCAGTGCTGCTGGTCCATGGAAAAGACCTCTCAGGAGGGAAGGGAGAGACGGAGGGAGAGAAACTGGTCTCAGAGAGGCCAGGTGGCTTTCCTTAGATCATGTAGCTAGTTCATGGCCAGCCTGGTGTCCTGGCTCCTAGCCTAAAGCTCTTTCAATGGCTCAGCAACCCCAAGGATTTTAATGCATGTACACATCTTCAAAGACCGTTTGCAGGAATATAGCCACCTGAATTAGAGATTGCAAAGGGGCCCATGATGCTGGCCCGTGCCCCCTGCTGATCATGACCAGGATACCTGGTTGCTGCTGGGCTTCTTTCCGTCCCCGAGGCAGAGGGCAAGGGAGGGGGTATGTGGAGAACACACACCTTGGCGGCTGAGTGTGTGTGCTTGGAGGAGGTCTGGAAATTCTGGGGAACCATTCATGTCTCTCAAAACAAGAACTGTCATGCCCAGGACAGAAAGTGCCATCATCTGCAGTTTACCAAGCTCTCACTGGCTGCTCTAAGGTTTGTGGATATATCAACAGTATTTATTACAGGAGCATCAGCTCATTTGAGCCGTCTCCACCCTTCCCCGGCCTTCCCTGTTCCTGCCTTCCTGACACAGAAGATTCAATTTCTGAACACCTTTTCACATCGGTCTGTCCCCCCTCCCACCCAGCAGAAGTCCCTCTGGAAGATGACCGTCCATCCTCCAGTGGAACACACCGCAGGGCACTCAGAAACTGCAGAGCCCCATCCGCTCCAGGACAGCTCTTACCCTGGGAGGGACTTTCCGCTCTGAGCTGGAGATGCTTGAAACTGCCACCTCCCAAGACTACACATATTAGGAGTGCCATAATCTTACAAGTAAAGGGCCCTCCAATTTGTAAAGTGATGTTTTAAGAACATTTGTCTGTGATGGGTACTGTGCTAGACATTTTCATATACACGTCACCTCATGTAATACTACAAGCACACCCTGAAGTATGTAGTGATCAATCCCCCTTTGACATATGGACACTGAGGGAGGGATTAAGTGACTCACCTCAAGACACACGGCTGATGTCATTTCTACTACATCATAGCTGCCCATCCTCCTTATAAATAGTTGAAGAACGTTCTTTCATGTTTGTCTCCTATCCTGCTCTCTCCTTTTACAAACTAAACACTCCTGTTTCCTTTAACCTTTCTCCCCAGTTATTACAACCATCATTAACTGAAGCCATGCTATGAGCCAGGGACCCAGTATGTAGACTGAATCCATCTCCATAAGAACCTTAAGACATCTCCATTTTGTAGATGAGCAAAGTGCTGAAACTCAGAAAAGTAATTTGTCCAATGTCACTTAATTAATAAGTGACAGAAAGCGAGGATTTGAGCCTGGGCCTCGTAGACTGTGAAAATGAGAAGAATGCTGGGTGAAGGGATGGAATGAGGACAGTGGGATTCGGGTGAGAAATGATGCAAACTTGGACATTCTCCCATCATAACTATCTTTATTGTGTTGGCAGGCATGGCCTCCCTTACAGAATAACCACGTACTAAATTGGGCCTTCAGGGGAGCCGAATCTGTGCAGGGTGAGAGTTACTGAGGGCTTTGTTATTGAGAAGGTTATTTCACACCAATTCTAAGTACTTCAAAAAAAAAAAACCCAACAGCTTTATTGAGATGTACAATAAACTGCATGTATTTAAGGTATATAATTTGTTAGGTTTTGGCATATATATATACACCCATGAAACCATCCCCACCATCAAGATATTTTAAATATATGTCATAAATCCAAAAGGATGGCATGCCTACTTATGAATTTTGGGGGTTCTGATCTTCATGGAGGGTCTAGTATAAGGACCCAGGAAGGATGCAAACCATCTCCAGTCCCTGGAAAGCCTTGTGGAAGGTTTAGACCTGAGGTCAGCAGTAGTCCAGATCTGCAGGACCCTCCAACTCCCTTTGCTTCTAGATGTTCATACTACTTTGCAGTTTTCCGACTTATTTTGACCTTGAGGCCAGAGCCCACATCTCCAGCCCTGTTTGGCTTCTCTGGATTCCTGTGAACCTTTCAGGAATAAGTTAACTATCAAGTTCTTGGGGTTGAAAAATTAAGTAAAATGGAACCCAATGGGGCTGGTCCTCCAGTTCAGGGGCCCATCTTTTCAGGGTTCTGGATTCAGTAAGGATGAGATGGCCCATCTGAGTCTCCAGGAGATAGGAGGCACTGGGTCAATGTCCAATTCCTATCTCCCCACTGCCCCTCTTACCTCACCCTTACCTCCTGAAACCCCATCCCCAGATACACACTGCATTAAAGGGAGCAAAGACACCCTAAGTCCTTCCAGGGAAGGACTCTGAATGCAAAGACAGAGGCTTGCTCTGGGATAGCTCAATGGCCTAAATACCCTCTTCACTCTAAGACCTTCCTCATTTCCCTCATTTGAAGTAATCTTTGTCTGCTCTAAACCAATCACCTTCTACCCTTAGAAATATAATTATTCACTTTCTGGACTGTACGCTTTCTCAGGCACGATCCTGGTTTGATCCATCTTTGCGTCCCCTGCAGTGTCTAACACATAGTACACATGGTACTCGTTGAACAAATGAATGAATGACCCACCTTGTCCTAAACCTCAGGGAAGAGCTGTGTCGCTTTGCTTAGGCAGGACTCAGAGCTGAGCCTAGCATTATCCCGGTGTCTCGCACATCAGATGTCACACATGGAGTAGCGGTACCTTACACCCAAAATGTGATTCTCACTCGGGTGATATAAATAGAGCCAGAAAGATGCATAAACCATCTTTGCACACACTGTTAATTCTCAGCAAAGGTGAGGCTTAGCTTGACAGGCTTGGCTCACAGAAGGAAATGGGCTGCTGATACTGGTGAGCCTGCCGTCACTGGTGAGGCTGTCTCCAAGGGAGACGTGGCTCCCGCCTCCAGTGCCTCCAGTGCCTCCAGCTGGTACTGATGAGCCAGGGGAAGGCAGGTAGTTGAAGTGGGAGAGAGTAGTTCTGAGCAAGGCAGGGTGGGGGGCTCAGCAACTAGGGTCCCATTTGAAAAGAAATCTACAGCGTCCTGGTACCTGTGGGCTTCCAGTCCGATTCCCCGTCCAGAGACAGCCATTCCTTGTGGACACATGGGGCAAGGCCCAAGTGATTAGATGCCTTAGGTCACTAGGAAAGGAATCCATTCATGTTTTAGACAAAATTTGATTCGAAGTATAGGTGCGCCTAGATTACCGTTTCTCAGACTTTGAGATTTCAGGGACCAGTGAAAGTTCAAAAATTAATTTTGATACGAAATCAGGTGCCCACCTTTTAAATATTGCTGACTATTGACGTTAAACAAAAATGTAAACTACCATCCTGTTACAATTATTCCTAAAAAGAAATGGCATTTCAACAGCAAAAACAATAATAGAAACAAAAAGACAGTTGACAACCATACACAGACAGCTGTCTATCTCAGCTAACATTTACCGAGTGCTAACAGTATGCGAGGTGCCATTCTAAATATTTTACTTTTATCTCATCTTACTGCATACATATTATATCATCTACATTTTTCCTTCCCTGTGAAACCATGAAAATTTCATCATGGACCAATGGTACCAGTTTATACCCAAGAGTTAGGGAATCACTAGCTGAGAGATTTTTTAGAGGTAACTCACAGCCCTAGGAATCAAACTCCCATGAACCTTAAAGTTTCCGCCTGATGCAGAGGCCAGGACGTGATCCTTCAGGGTGAGTGCTCGATGCAGGATCCAATGACAAAGATCTTCCTCTGAAGTTTTCTTTGAGATGTGGGACCTGGCGAGTTCTGTTCCCCAGTTGCAACAGAGACTCTCAAGCTTGCAGCTTTTATCTACAAATGCAATGACCCAAGTAAATCACAATCCAGCCAAAGATAAAATGCTTCCAACTACATTTTTGGATCATGAGAGATGAAGGAAAAGCTACCACTTTTGCAAGACAGAGTCTTTTTCCCCTTTCCTTGCCTGTACTTTGAAAAACTTAATATCCCGCTATCTTGTTTCACAATGAATACAACCAGATGGCTTAAGCCAAGGGAAAAAATGCTAGGTTGAGTAACAGGGTATGAATTAAATAACCCTTAAACAACCATGTAAAAAAAATTCCTAAGTGTTTCCTAATTTCTGGATTGAGGAAATTCATGGAGGCCTGAAATAGAGAATACAAAGGACCTTAAGATGCTGCCTCTAGACTTAAGGGCCTTCTTCAGAAGATGGGCAGGCCAGCAAGGTCATCCATTGCTAAGTCTCCCCGGAGACCAGACACATCTTCAAAAGGAGAAAGAAAGTGGGAGGCACTGTTATTTATTTTTCCAGTGCTTAACAAATCAGCTCAAGGAGACCCAGTGTCAGACCTAGATGTGAAATATTACATTTCTGGAGACAGTGCTTTAATATCCAGATGGAAAAGGAGCCAGATTCAGGATAGAATGTGGTTTAAGTCCAGATGATCTTTGCTTGTTTCATCCCTTCCCCTTAACCATCTTGCTTCCCAATAGGAAAGAAAGACACAGTTGGCACTTCCTGTTATAGATAGAATGCAACAAAAAATTTTCAAACTACTTCTTATTCCCGAAGAACTAGATTTGGAGGGAAACATGAGGAAGCATAATGTAGTAGAAAGGACATTTAAGTAAGTGTAAGAAGAACTTAATTTGAAGGGCGAGTCCTAGACTCCATGTCATGGAAGTTTAGACTCATAGGGCTGGAATTTTTAAAATCTGGTGGGAGCTGGGGATAGCCCTGGATAGTGATAGCTCCATTTTTTATCAGCTCTATGACCGTAGGTAAGTCACTTACCCCTGAGCCTCAGTTTCCTTATCTGCAGAATGAGGATATGCATTCCCATTTTACAAAGGAGGAAGGTAAGGATCTTAGAGATTCATAAACTTGGCCAAAGTCACAGCCCAGTAGGTATCTTATTGCAAAGCCTGTGCTCTTTTCCCTAACCACACCAAGATGAGATCATAGGCACTGAAATGTTTGCAATGAGCCAGGTACTGTGCAATCATCCCTGGTGGCTATTAGGCACAGACTTCCACCTGGCATGTGCAAACAGACATGTCAGCCCACTTCTACATGTGTCCACAAAGGCATTCGTGTCAGACTGTGCTTTACAAATAGAAGCAATTTTGTGCTCTGACCAGCATGAGTATACTTTAAGAATAAATGGACAAACCCAGGGACTGTCCCAGAAATCCAGGCTTGGTGGTGGCTCCAGCCACAGGAGAAGCAATCCTGGGTCACAGACAATTGCTCGTGCTCTAATGCCAGTTCTGATCTTCCCAGCATGAGTGACACTTCCCTCGCTCTGGGATGAGCCTAGTCCAACCTCAGAAATGAGCTCTTTCTAAGAGGTTAAAGCAAACACCATATCTGCTCTGACTGATCACTCTTCTGGGAAAGTCTGGGAAAAAGAGTGTGGACTTTGAGGAAATGATAAAGAGGGAGTGAACTCCTGGTCTGCACCCAAGGGTGCAGTGCTCATGCATAATTAGTGGGGTGCTAATAACACAAACCATTTTAAAGAGCAGTTTAAAAGTCTGCTTCAGGAATTTTAAAGCCATTCATAGCCTTGGACCAATACTTCCATTGTTAGGAACCTATGCTAAAGAGAGAATTGAATAGAATGTACAAAAATTTATGTATTAAAATGTTTACTGCAGTAAAAACACTGGCACAAACTAAATGTCCCAGAATAGGAAAGTAACTAAGTAAATTACAATTCATGAATCCATACAATTGAATATAATGCTGTTAGTGAAACAGGTAACAAAGAACTTTCATGACTTGTATGAATGTTCATGATATAAAAAGCAATAAAAAGACCTCAGAACTATGTATATAGTAAAATCTGTACTCTGTGTGTGTGTGTGTGTGTGTGTGTATGTATGTATATATGCATAGAAAAAAGACTGGAAGGAAATTTTACAGGTGTTTGTTATTTTCTGTGTTATTTTTGTCCCTGTTTTCCAATTTTTGTATAATAAGTACACATAACTTCTACTTTTTTAAATGTTATTTTTAGAATTGCTGAAATCTCTGAGTGCCGTCCTTAAGTGGCTTTCTCTTTTGCTTGAATAAGTATGGCAGCCTCCCAACCGCCACCTCTTCCTCCCATCCTACCCGCTTCCCAGCCCAGCCTGTACTGTCTCCAGGGTCATCTTCTCTGACTCCAAGCTGATCAGGTTTAATACCATTGGTCTAATACAGACTCTGACTACCTGTTGCCTTTAGACTAGAAGGTAGGGTTCAAACTCCTTTGTATGATTTGCTGTTCAACCACACAGACCAGACTCTCAGATCTTCTGGCCTCATGCATGGTCTTCCCTCTGCTTAGAACACCCTTTTCCTTCCTTCTCCACCAGGGAAAGTCTTACTTGCCACGAAGGCCAAGCTCAGAGGTGAGCCCCTCTATGAAATCTTACCCATCAGTCCCAAGCAGAGCTGGTTGCTATTGGCTCTGTCCCCAAAGACTTTGCCTATAGCTCTGTGTTAGCAAATATAATTTATCATAATAAATGTATTTTAATATATCCTGCTCCCCCTCAACTTCCTCCCTATGTAAGACCATATGATTGTGAGGGTCAAGTTTGAGACTCATTCATCTTGGTGTGCCCGGTGACTAGCACTGAGTCCAGGGATGGATAGGTAAGAAAACTGGTGACTGAGCTGGACCAGAGGAGGCAGCAGGGGGTTCTAAAGCCAAGGAGGTCATCTGTGTAATATGGCGGCAAACTGACCTTCATTCCACTGCAGCCAAACAGATTTAAGTTAGCCAGAAAAGTTGCACAGTTTGCCGTCACTGGAACAGATGAATGTTTGGGGTAAGGAGATGCCTTCAGAAGAGGGTAGAAACCTCCCTGTGTAAGAGGAGTTGTGACTGCAAGGTGGACAAGGGGACTTCAGCCAGACCCAGGCTTCAGCGAATTGTCCGAAGAAGCTGGGTGGGAGGCTCCCCGCTTCTCCCCAGCCCGCTGTGATTCTGCTCTGAGCCCCGGGCAGGTTTCCATGTCAGCTGTACTTCCAAACCCAGATCTGCAATTTGAACCTAAAGGCCCGCAGACAAAGAAGACTGCTAAGAGTGAAGCCAGTTGCTCACAGAGCCCAGCAGGGCCCTTGGCTCCACACCACTCATTAGCATCTTAAGTTCACATATATGAGGCCTGTGGATTCACCCGGGGGTCCCAGAGGCCCTCACAGCCAAAGTAACATCTCTCCCCCTTTGCACCTCCTCCTGGGCTTTCTGAGCCCAGTTGCCTCTGGGGAGCCCAGTGTTGTGTGGCTATTCCCTTGCAGGGGCCCAACAGCTCATTTTCGGGGTGCAAAAATAGACACTTGGCCCTTTGGGAGACCAGCTCTGTTCTGCCTCTCCCCCCCTTGTGGTGGTCCAAGGTCTCTGAAGACCAGGGGTTTCCCTGCTGTCCCTCTCACAGCCCGGATCCTGGACACTAGAAGGCAAAGTGAACCCACAGCATGGATGCAGCACAGCCCCGGGCAGAGCCCTGACTGGATGCTGTAAAATGCAGAGCTGAGGGAGTAAGGACACTCTGGGCTTTTTGTGCTTAAACAGCCCCCAGTCTAATGGCATATACAAGACAGAGAAGGAAAATCAAAAAGTAGAAACCTGAGACATAGTACCAACTGCAGGGAGATGTAAATGAGAAGATAATCAGCAGTGTGTGAAGCCTGTAAATTCCCAGGAGGGGGCAGGGCAGGAAGGAAGTCTGGCTCCATCCAACCTCAGAGCTTCTTGGAGGAGGTGAGTTTTGAAAGGAAAAGGATGGAGTTGGGAAGGGTACTGACTGCTGGGCAGGGACAGCTGATCGGCTGCCCTTTCCCCACCCAGGGGTGCTGAAGGGCAATCGGAATGGCAGGGAGACAGCAGCTCCGGAGGTTCGCAGACTCCCAAGAACAGCCCCGTCTCATTCCAAAGTAACTAGCTCAACCACCTCAATTGTTTCCAGGTCTGGAAGGAGAGAAGGGCTTGCAGAGAAAAGCCATGAAATGAAGCCAGTGGACTCCCGATATGGATGGGGGAGCCCGGTGTGGGTGGCTGTGCCTCGGTGTTTTCTGGCCCCAGCTGCGGGATGTGGTGTCTTAGCTCTGCCCTGGCCAGATACATGACTCTCCCTCTACAGCTTGCTCTGCAAAGAAAGCACGTGTATCCCTTAGAGGACTAGAAGAGGGCAGTGGATGGAGTGGAAGGAGGAAATTATGGTGGCAGATTTCCAACCTCTGACAACATTTTTAGCTCAGATTCTTTGGACAAGGTTTCTCCAGTCCCACTTCCTTTGCTGACCTGGTGTCCCTCAGTGAGGCTAAGAACAAGCATCCTGCTTTCTGAAGCATCCTTCACCCTAGTTTTCTGTCCATCTTTCTCCCTTGGGCCTAAAAGAGCCCAGGCTCTGCGTCTGCTTCTCATGGACCGCAGTCACCCTCCCCATCACCGCAGCCTCTCGGACGGGGAAGGAGACAGACTTCTCAGCTAGGGAGGAGCTCCCCTGCCCCTGAGATCTTCAACTTGAAGTCACAGCAGGTAACACTGGAAGGATCCTTAGGGGTCATTAATTTCAACTCCTACCTCAAGCCCAGAGTGAGGAGGCGACTTCTTCAGAGCTGGAGTATAATACGTGGTCGTCTTGTCCCCACGGTGAGAAGTGTCACAGAACAGAGGCTGCAGCACCATGGCTGGCTTTACACCCTGACTTGAATGCGATGAAACCAGGAATAAGTTATTGAATGTCTCCGAGGGTCTGTTTCCTCAGCTGCCAAAAAACAAAAGAGAAAAAAAAGAAAAAAGGGTAATAATGAATAACAATACGTCTTTGTAGGATGATCTATAAGATTATTGATTATTGATAGTAAGAGCTCTTGCTTACCAAGTACTTACTGTATACCATGTGCTGTGCTGAGCACTGGACGGGCATCACCACAGCCCCGCCCCGCCCCAAGCCCGGCGCCGTAATTGTTACCACACGCAGACCCCAGCCATCGGCACTGGTCATGGACATGCCTCACCTTTGATTCTGAGATGATGGAATTCCTATGGTCTCCAGTTTATACAAGTCAGAGGACCTAAAGGCAGGAGAGCAGGTCACCTTAAGTCTGAGCCCTGACTTGCTGACCTGCCCTCTGGTGCTGGGGGAAGGTCCCTGGTCTTCTGGTCCAGACACAGCCTGCTCTCATCTTGTTTAAATAAGGCCAGGGAGGCAGGCAGGAGGCCTGTGGCTGGGGAGGAAGAAACAAGGGCTGTTTGGGATTCCATGTAGACTCTGGGCTATTGAAGCTGTCAGGCTGATACACAAGTTCTGTCAGGCTTGTAGCTCTTGGCATTCTGGCCGCTTCCCCCTGATGACCATTTATAGTCAATCCCTCTGAAGCGAATGTAGCCCTGGGCTTGGGCGAAAATGATGAAGCTGGAGGAGAGGCACCTGGTCGTGGGGAGGCTGGGGGTCACTACAGACACCTCCCTACCTCCACATGGTACGCGTTTCCCAGAACCCGTGCTCTGCTGTTCCTTCTTCAGGCCTAAGATGTAAGAGCAGGCCAGTGGCGAAGGGAGGTCGGACGGTGGCAGGGACCGAAGGCTCGAAGGAGCGTGGCCACACGAGTTTTAATGCAGGACAAGCGCATATGGTTTTGTGGCAGGGAATCCAGTCCCTATGCCCCTTGAAGTTTTCTTTGATTTTTCCCTTAAATGTAATTCAAGACTCTTTTACTGGAAGTAGCACACCTTTAACGAAGCTTGGGGAAGGGAAAGATGGCTTGACAGCATCCACAGTTCAGTCTGGACAGTGAGCTATGGTTGCTATTACTGTGATTTCCGTGGCATCAGCTTCGAGAGAGGGCACTAGATTACGTGGGTCCTAGGTAGGCCCTGTGCTCTCTTGGTGCCTATGATGATGAAAGATTAAGAGGTGCGTTTAGAAACAGTCCTGCGGAGTCAGGGTTGGGTAAAAAGGACACTGTCCTCAAAGCCAGCTGGGTGAATTGCTAGCAAGACGGGAAACTCCAAGTAACGGTGATAAAAGGAGAAGGCTTACTGGGGGCTGAGGCCACAGGAAAACAGTACTCTGAGGTGGTCACCATGGGCCTGCGTGCATGTGTAGGAATGCAAACTAGTAATAATGTCCTTGTTCACCATGATAGGGATATGGCGGGGGGGAGCGGGGGTGAGGGATGGATAGA
The DNA here is from genome assembly GCF_949752795.1 of Hyperoodon ampullatus. Classification (NCBI taxonomy): domain Eukaryota; kingdom Metazoa; phylum Chordata; class Mammalia; order Artiodactyla; family Ziphiidae; genus Hyperoodon; species Hyperoodon ampullatus. Next base: position 91,498,473 of record NC_136920.1, read on the forward strand.
GGCAGGGGATGGACAGGAGCAATGATATTATCATCCTAGGTACCAGATACTGGGTTGGGCGCTTTACATACACTAATTTATTTTTTAATGTTCATTATCTTGAGAGGTCAGTTTCAATCTACTTTACAGATGAAGAAACTAAGTCTCATAGAGGCCAAGTAAATTGCTCAAGGTTTCAGACTTAGCCTGTGATGGAGCTGGGATTCCAACTTCTTTCTACTCTGTCAGGCCTTTTCAGCAACTGAAGATTAGTTACTTGTTCAGGACACTGCCATAGGGGGAGTGGGAGTTACACGTGCTCAGGAGGCCAGAGGACAGACCAGCAGTTGCTGTAGTGGATACGAGGATCCTTCCATCAGGCTGAAGGAGCTGAGACACTGTCTCCAGTCTGAAGAGGTGTCTGTTTTTATCAGAACAGTCTGTCCCCTGCACAGTGTGGAATGACACTGTCACAATCTCATTTTTCTGGTTCATTTTTCTAGAACTTTGTAAAGATCATGACCTTTTTCTGATGACATCCTTTCTTCCTTGGCTGAATGAAAACATACTTGGTTATGTTACAACATTCTTTGGTTAGTTTCAAATCCGAGGATTCTGAGGTCCTGTTCTTATTAACTTTAGGGGTTTGTTGTCACATGTTAAAAACCTTTTAGTGCAAACTACAAATTCATTCATTCATCCAAATTTATTGAGTACTTGCTATGTGCCTGACAGTGGTTCAATACTGGGAACAGGAGAATGACTAAGTTTGTCTCTTCCTATACGAGGCAGATGCATTATCAAGTGCAATGTAATGTGTGACTAAACATCAAGATGTTTAAAGCATCGTACACATAGCTAGTCTCGCTCGATTGGTTTTTCCTTCATTAAAAAACAAAACCAAAAAACCCCAGGGAGTTCACTGTAAGGCTCTATGTTAAGTACTAGAAAAACTAAGAAGAGTTGAATGGGGGAGACAGATGAATAAATAGATAAATAGATAAATTATATGGTGCAAAGGAGGTAAAAATCTATAACAATCAAGGGCAACGTTTGGTAGGCATATTACTGTTGATTTGCATAGTAGTCAATGATTTAGTGTTTTCCCTGGAACAGAGCAAGCACTTAATAAATGGTAGTATATGTTGCTGTTATTATCATCACTATTATTGTTGTTGTTAGCAAACACTTGGTGAATTAATGTGGATCTTTTCCTATATAATTTATAGAAGCTGGACAACATTGTTATTTCTCCATTTTACAGAGAAAATTTTATAAAATATGATTCAAGTGGCTCCACCGTACAATGATTTGGAGTAAACAAATTAAGCAAATATTCTGGCTCCTGATATATGCCTCCAGCTACGGGCCCTTGAACCCACAAGCCGGTCAGTAGTCTGGTCCTCTCAGCCTCAAGTCAAACGTATTCTGACTCCGCCCCCAACCCCTTATGGTCCAGTCCTCAAAACATCTGATGATATCTTCGAATCTTCTCCTTCCCCTACGCCCTGCATTAAGGAACTTGCCTGGTCCTGGTAACCCTTGCTTCTCTAATATTGCTGTGCATACAGATCACCTGGGGCTCTTGTTAAAATGCAGATTCTGACTCAGTAGAGGTCGGGCAAGGGGCCTAAGGTCGCATTTCTAACAAGCTCCCGGGTGATGTTGGTACTGCAGGGCCCGGGAATAACGAGCTGTCCATTATAACTCCAAAGCCTCTCTTTCAACGACCTGCCTTTCTCTTGCTGCTGCCACCCCCAGCTCAGGCCATCCTCCCTCCTCTAGGTTAGACCCAGCCTCCTCAGTGGTCTCCCCACCTATATATTCTACTTCCACTCCATCCTACATAAGTGCCCCCGGGTTGCTCCCTTCTAAAGCGCCTTCCACGACTCCCCACTAACTAGGAAACGGGCCACAGATTTCTCCAGCTGCAGTTAAGACCTTCTCGAATTTAGCCTCAGCCTCTTTAGTGTGAGAAATCTCATGATTCCCATTGATTTACCCTATTGTTTCTCTCCATCACTTCTTTGCCTCAGGGACTTTGTGGATTCTCTTCCTCCCACTGATGCCCCTTCCCTCTTCCAACTGTGGCCCTAATCTCAGCACCCAAATCCTCTCCCTCCTTCAAGGCACGGACACCCACTTCCCCAGCTCAAAATGATCTCGAAAGTGCCTGCCACAGCTCTTGGCTAAAATATGGTCATTTATGTGCACTTTCATCTTCCCTGGTGGGGTCCTTCATCTCTCTCAGCAGACCCCATAGCACCTCTCACAGGGCCTTGCTCCCAGCCAGCCCTCAATTAATACATCCTAGTGCCTGAAAGATCTGTTTCCCAGTTCCTTTTAGTTGGACTCTGTTCCATTTGCATTATTTATGCTCCTGTGTTAGATGTGTTTTAACATTGTAAACCACCTCAAATCCTGTTTGGAAACTGGCGAGCTAAAGATCATAAATAATCAGCCGTAAGAGTAGACATTCAGGAAATGTTTGTAAAATGAATAAATGGATGCTTGCTTCAGGGCCGAGTAAAGAGCAGGTTGCTGTCCGCCCTTCCCACTCCTTCCTGCCTCTGGACCTTTTGTTCATCTGTCCCTCTGAAAGGTCCCCCTGCAGCTCTTTGGACCGCTGTTCAACTTTAAGGTGCAGGGTGAGCTCCAGCTCCTCCAGGAACTCCCCCCCACCCAAGGTGGAGCTGTTCCGTGGCCTCCAGTAGCATCTAGTTTAATACCGTCCACTGAACCGTGAGCTCCTTCACGTCAGGGGCCGTGCTCTCAGCATCCCTGTGTCTCTCATATCACCAGCCCAGTGGTTCCCAATGCTGGCCTCACGTCAGTATCTCTGTGCAGCTTTGGAAATACAGGAGCCCAGACCCCCCCATCCCACACCAAGCCTATTGAATCAGATGGTTCTCAGATGTGTGTGTGTGTGTGTGTGTGTGTGTGTGTGTGTGTGTGTGTGTGTGTCATAAGCACCTGGAGGGCTTGTTAAGATGTTGATGGCTGGGCCCTACCCTGGAGACCGTGGGATGGGACCAAGAATTTGCATTTGTAACAAGTCCCCAGATGACTGATGCTGCTCTGAAAATGACTCTTGGACCACTGCTCTGGGGTGAGGCCCAGCCATTCTGTATCTAAAGAAAAGAAACCACAGGGACTTCCCTGGCGGTCCAGAGGTTAAGATGCGCTTCCACTGCAGGGGGTGCGGGTTCAATCCCTGGTCGGGGAGCTAAGATCTTGCACAAGAAAAAAAAAAAAAAGAAAAGAAACCACAGAGTTTTTCATGGGCTGACTGTGACTGGCTTACCACATGTTAGGGACTTCATAAATATTTCATGGATTAAATTCTTTGCTCCATCTACCTTAGTCCTACCTCCCCAAATAGATTATATAAGTAACTTGCAGTTGGAGACCAAAGTTTCAGCTACTTCTCTTGCAAATTCCGTCTGGCAAAGCCCAGGGCTTAGGCCCCAAGTTTGCACTTAATACATACCTTTGAATGAATAGCAGCCTTTCCTGTTCCTTTTCAGTATTGCTGTCACAGGAAAGCCAAGGAAACCTCAAGTTCCCCATTTCAATCAATGAATAGGAGGAGGGCAAGTTCCTTGTCAACTTCGTTGAAGCGCTCATGCCTAAGATGTTTACAGGGGAGGAGGTTTCTAAACAAGAGAACTACAGCAGGCCCACGCATTCTATGCATCTGAGGAAATCAGCACAGCAGAGACATGTCTCTAACCCAAACCATCCCAACTAATTCAGCATGATTCAGCCCCTCTTCCAGTGGTTCTGGTGCTGCATATCTGCTTTCTGGTTTTCCCTTAAAATAAACAGTCTGTGTTCGTGTGAGCCAGCATTTAGGAAATCATTAAAACACGTAGAGAAGCCACTCAGGAAAACATGCTTCTAAGGACTGTCCTTCCCAAAATGTCAGTATTTATTTACCTCCTCGGGAAAAAAACTAAGTTCATGAGGGTATACCTGGATTGTTGAGATAAATTCTCATCACCAGGGTCTGTTTTGTGGTTCTCAGAACATTTAATAACTTGTTATAAAATCATCATCATCATTGGGTTTCCCTGGTGGCACAGTGGTTGAGAGTCTGCCTGCCGATGCAGGGGACACGGGTTCGTGCCCCGGTCCGGGAAGATCCCACATGCCGCGGAGCGGCTGGGCCCGTGAGCCATGGCCGCTGAGCATGCGTGTCCGGAGCCTCTGCTCCGTAGCGGGAGAGGCCACAACGGTGAGAGGCCCGCGTACCGAAAAAAAAAAAAAAAAAATCATCATCATCACCATTAGGCAGGAGGTCTTAATAACAAACAAATGTGGCAAATTTAAGCAAAAAATGGATGAATTCCTCATTTTTTCCCATTTGGGCTAGAAATTTAAAATAATTTTTTAGAACAACAATTCTTAATCCAGAGGATTTGCGGAGAATTACGGATACACCTCCTCACAGACTCAGGGCAGGCATCCCAGCCCTCCTCTGGGGTCCCCACGCTGTGCCCCCCTACCTTGTGCCCTCAGCACAGCCCAGCCTCTTGCCACCATGATAGCACTTACCTCACTGCCTTGTCATGCCAGCTGACCAGCCCCTATTCTGTTACGCTTGAGACAGTTATCTCAAGATTGAAGCAGTAGAGAAGCTAATGTAAATTAAAATCTATGCAGCCCACAAATTTTCAGCATCCAGCATGCTCCATGTTCTCATGTTCTCATCCAGACGCAACACACACTCAGGTGATCCCCATATCATCTGTTGCCTGCGGAGTGGGGACCCAAAGGAGACACCAGAGACACCATTTACCTGTCTCACCACTGGGTCTTGGTGTCTCCCTGCTCCTCCCTCTCCTGCCCAGGCTCACCCCATGGGGGGCCATGCAGCTCTGTTTGCACAGTGGCCCATGGGGAATCTGATAGGAGCACTTTCTGGACGGTTCATAGCCTGATATTTATCTTCTCATTCAAAATAGAGGTTAAATGGTTCCTTGGAGAGACTGGGTTTTTGCTGGGCTTTCCAGACACTGTTGTAATCTTTTTTTTTTTTTTTTTTTGCGGTACACGGGCCTCTCACTGTTGTGGCCTCTCCCGTTGCGGAGCACAGGCTCTGGACACGCAGGCTCAGCAGCCATGGCTCACGGGCCCAGCTGCTCCGCGGCATGTGGGATCTTCCCGGACCGGGGCACGAACCCGCGTCCCCTGCATCGGCAGGCGGACTCTCAACCACTGCACCACCAGGGAAGCCCTGTAATCATTTTTTTAAATAACACACACCCATCCATATTTAAGCACATTCTTTTTTTTTATGCTTTGACAGATCTTTGGGCTTTCCACATTTTCCAAATGTCTTAGAACCAGGCATGCAAGGCAACTACTTCATGAACTTCTTGAGGGAACGACTATCTTTTTTATTTGAATCCCCAGTGATTAGTGTAATTCCTGGCACATAAAGGAGCTCAGAGAATTAGACACGGAATAGCAAGAGTCACAGCTAATACTCACTGAGCATTTTCTTGGTGCCACACTGTGAAGACCTTTATGTGATGATCTTAGTGTGATCCTCACAACCACCTGGTGGGCTGTGGATTACTAGCCCCACACATGGTAGAAGGAAACAGCATGGAGCTCAGAGAGGGGAAGTAACTTGCCCAAATCCAACAGCCAGGAAGTGGTAAAGCCGATTTTGAATCCATGTCTGTCTATTTCCAAAGCCCCTGTGTTTGATACCGCACAACGTGAGGACTAGAGTTGAACTAACTCTGATTTTAGGGACTGAAATACTCAAGTACGCTACTGATTTTGTGATTTATTGCAAAACTAAAATCATATATGCAACGGCATAACATGTATGAGAAAATAATGAGCAGTGCCTTTTCAAGGGGAAGACGATGAGGCCCAGCTAGGTGCCCGGGTCCATCCAAAGCAGGCAGGCTGAGGCAGCACTGTCCGTGGGTTCCCCGAGGCTGATTTCTAGCAGAGGAGACTGGCACTTCCAGCTTCCACAATGTCTGAATTCTCCACCATTGTTCTCTCTCTTAGTCTTCTCCAGGAGAGAGGCATTTCATCAAGACTGCAGCATTCCATTATGTAGGCACGCTGAGAGCTAGCTTGCTCGTTAAACAGGATGGCTCTCTGATTGATGGGGCGGCAGGCTATAATTGGAAGGGCGCTTCAAGGCTGAGAAGCAGTACGTGACTTGCCTAAGATTCCAGGGCCGATCTTTGGTGGCCGATCGATATTGGACCCCCAATCCCTCACCCTGCCATCCGGGGCACGTTCCCTTCCCCCTACCTTCCTACCTGACAAAGGCTTGCTGGCTCTCAGAGTTCTAGCAAAGCAGCAGAGGGTGCTTTCAGGTAGGCTGAGTGATCTATGTGCGCAAACCTGCTAGAGCAGACCTGGGGGGGTTGTGTAGAAGGGATCACGTAGGAAGGAGCAGGCAAAAATCATCTGCTGAGGACATGGCTGCAGGGAGGGAAGTGGTGCAGAGCTGAGTCAGGTCAAGATCCCCCTTAGAAGAAGCAGTGGTCTGCCGCTCTCCTCCCAACCCTGGGACAGAACAGCCTGCACTAAAGTCCAAAGGCCAGAGCTCCAGGCTCTGCTCCATCATTTACACGCACAGCACGTATGCTTGGGCAAGTGACTCAGCTGCTGGGCTTTCATTTCTCCTTTATTGTGAAATAGAGAGCTTATCTTGGGTGATTTTTAAGATATTTTAACTCTGAAATTCTCAGATTCTCCTGAACTGGGATGATTTAAGGCTAGGCCTGATGTCCTAAACCTTCTCAGAATATTCCACCACTGTGACCTCCTCTCCCAGTTCCTCTGAATTTTATCTTGGCATACAGAGCCAGCTGATAATTTGTTCCCAGATATTTACCATCCATGATTCCAACGTTGTCCTGGAAGTACTGTAACTGTATCCCTCAGTGTTTCTGCTCCTAAAACTCTTAAACATTAATTTGGTCATAAACTTCAGCATTCAATAGAAATATTAACCAAAATAATTTATTAGCAAAATAAAAGACAGTGTCCAGGAAAGAAAGTGTCCAAGTAGTGACATTTGGGGAGATTTTCCCTGGAGCTGTATGCACTGCTCCTGGGGATGCTTAGCAAATATTTCTGAGAGGAAGGAAGCATCATTTGGGAGATGTTATTTGTGGGGTGGTGCATAGCTGGCCATCTCTCTCCCACATCTCTCCACCGCGTCGCATAGCTACAGGAGGAAGCATCGTCTGAGACTTTGCCTGTGGGACAAAGCGTAGCTGGGCTCTGTCCCACAGGTGAAGTCTCACAAATGATGCTTCCTTCCTTTGGCTATGCAAAATGCCCTGCGGGTACTGCCTTGCCATCAAGGGCCCTCTCCCTCACTTTTGCATCAGTTGTCTATTGCTGCATACAAAATTATCCCGCCCTCCAGTTAAGTGGCTTAAGACAAGAAACATTTATTATTTCACAGTTTCTGTGGGTTAGGAATTCAGAAGAGGCTTGGCCAGGTGGTTCTGGCTTGGGATCCTGAGTTTGCAGTCACGTTGGGGCTACAGTCATCTGAAGGCTTGGCTGAGACCGAAGGATCTGTTTTGGCTGAGACCGAAGGATCTGTTTCTTTGGTATTAGTGTACTCAGGCTAATGTGATAACAAAATGTCACAGACTGGGTGGCTTAAGAAGCAGACATATATTTTTTTCGCAGTTCTGGAGGCTGGAAATTCATGATCAAGGCGCCAGCAAATTGGTTGCTTCTGAGGGCTCTCTTCCTGGCTTGCAGATGGCACCTCCTTACTATGACCTCATGGCCTTTCTTTGGTACATGGGTACAGGGAGAGGGAGGGAGGGAGAGGGATAGAGAGAGAGAGGGAGAGAGAGAGGTGGTGTGAGTGCTCTGGTGCCTTTTCTTATAAGGACACTAGTTGTGTCAGATCAGGGCCCTACCTGTATGACCTCACTTAACCTTAATTACTTCCTGAGAGGTTTCATCTCCAAATACGGCCAGCAGACCTGGAGCCGAAGTCAAATCCCAGCTCCACCACTTGAGGGCTATGCTAACACTAAACCTCTCTGAGCCTGTTTCTCCATGATAGGCTAATAATACCTTTCCTCATAGGATGGCTGTCTTAAAGGAGAGAATAGATTTGCTGAGTCACAAATTGTGGTTATCAAGTAAATACTCTTTCCCTCCCCAACCTTCTCTTGTCTCTCACCACCTTGCTATTCCCACTTCCAACACTTGCCAGGCTTCACATACTTGTCTTGTACAATGGCAATACAGACAAGAATTCTAGATTGTCAGAGTTAGAAGGACTTCTGTATAATCTAGTCTAATAATCCCAACTTTTTAAACTGCCAAGGTTGTATTTTTTTTCTCCCAGTGAGACCCATAGTTTGAAATACTTTTGATCCCCAAACAAATTACATTAACTACACATTTCATTTCCCATTAAATTCATCAAAGGCATATATAACTGCCCATCAGAACTTCTGATCAGTGAGAGACCGTCAGTGTTTCCACACTGAGTTGTGATAATTTCAGTGAAAAGCAAAGCAATTATCATCTTAGAGGCCCAGAGAGATGAAAGGTCATTTGTATTAGTTAATGATATAACTAGGACTCAAACCTGGACCTCCGAATTCCAAACCAATGATCGTCCCCTAATTCTAAATTGTCACCTTATTTATTTGATGTGCTGTGCTATATAGTTCATGATATCTGACATGATAAGAGATCTATGGTGTCTTTCAGTCTAACATAAAAATCCAGGATAAAAAAACCTTCTCAGGGCTCAGGTTGAATGAACAGCACAAATGAGCAAGACCTCCAAACCTACCATTGTGGGCCTGTAAATACCCCAGAACAGGCTATTGCCTGTGTGGCTTCCATGGAAGGCTGCCTCACTAGCCAATATGCCTGTAAGTTCTCAGGCTATTTAATCAGAGCTTTTGGATAGGGAGCTAGTTTTGTGTCTTCAAGTTTTCTGATAAGCTCCAATCACAAAGAGAAACTAGCTTCTCACTGACAAATAGAAGTCAAGTCAGGGGGACTTTCCTGGTGGTCCAATGGTAAAGAATCCTCCTTCCAATGCAGGGGACGTGGGTTCGATTCCCTGGTCGGGGAACTAAGATCCCACATGCTGCGGGGCAACTAAGCCCGTGAGCCTCAACTAGAAAGCCTGTGTGCTGCAAGCTATAGAACCCACGTGCTCTGGAGCCCACGCACCACAACTAGAGAGAGAAAACCTGCACACCACAACTAGAGAGAAGCCCACACGCCGCAGCGAAGAGCCCACGCGCCGCAACTAAGACCCCGTGCTGCCAAATATAAATAAATAAAAAATAAATAAAATATTAAAAAAAAAAAAGTCAAGTCAGGATGGGGCAATGACATCATCCCTGACAATACCTGCATGGAGGAGGCGGTGGGAGGGCACGGTTCTGCATGCCCCCTGTCTTGCTGCAGAGAATGAGAGCTGAGAAGTGGAGGGTTCCACATTCATGTGGGGTGGGCCTGCGACCCACTACAACACCACACGGCTTTCAGGATCTTAATTCCCCGAGCAGGGATGGAACCTGGACCCTCGGCAGTGGAAGCGTGGAGTTCTCACCACTGGACCGCCAGGGAATTCCTGCGACCCACTTTTTGACCAGCAGGTCAGTATATGACAACTGTTTAATTCCAGTACCTTCTCTGAAAGGGAAAAGAAAAGAACCAAAGGAAGAAAAGCCAAAGAATTACAGAGGAATTTCCTCAGCCTAGAGGTGGAAAGAATAATGCCTATGAGCATGTTAAGTGGGCCAATTGTTTAAAAACAAATACTTCATAAATGTTGTTATGCTCGTATGCACATGTATGTTATTGCATATATGTATTACATATAAACACATATGTTCACTCCCCTGTTAGTTAACAGTAAAGTTCCTTTTGAATGTTCCTGCCTGCCTCCGCTTTATTAGTGGACATGAAGAGAGAAGATGTTCTATTTTCCATACTTGGGCCAAAATTCTAAGTGGGAGAGGAAAATCTCTGGGGACAGATGTGGTCATGGCAATAGGACTCAAAGGAGAAAAGCTGGCAGGAGAAAAAAGGAACTTCAGAGAAAAAGATCAGATAAAAGTTTTCAGTTGTGCCTTCTTCCATAAAGAGAAAATAGCTGAAGCTCTTATTTGCTCAAACCCTGGAGGCTGCTCTGTGCCTGGGGAGAGGAGAGGAGTTCAGTGTTCCAGACGATGGGCAAGCTTGAATGTCAGTGCTTCCTGCAACAGGAGCCCTGAAACCTTGGGAGCCCCATCAACAGCGGTCCACGGAGATGCTTTAATGTCAATTACGGTTAATGTCATCGCTCTGTACTCTCTCAGCCAGATGCGTTTCAAGGCAAGAGATTTCGTTTCCTAGAGAAAACCTTTAGAAAAAAGAACAAATGTCCTCAATCAACTTCCTTCGAGGGCGGTCTGTATCAGCCCAGTGGTGAAATACTTTTAACACGCTTCCCCCTCAGGCATTTCTTACAAAACCTCTGTGCTCCAAGTCCCTTATTGGGCCCTACTGAGTATGTACAATAAAAGACATGGCCCTGAGCTTTCGGAATGTACAGTCTGGTTGGGACATACATGATATACAACATGCAAGGATACAGAGGGAAAGATGGAGTCAAAGGAAAAATGACAAGGTACTTGGTAGATATTTCCCTAATTTGAGCTTTGGGAGAAACTCAAAAGTGGCTGCCCTTCAGGGGCTCCTTCACGGGAGTACTGGTGTGCTAGGACTGTCCTAACAAAGTACCACAGACTGCGTGATGGAAACAACAGGAGTTGATTTTCTCACAGTTCTGGAAAACTAGAAGCCCAGGATTCAGGTGTCAGCAGGGTTGGTTTCTTCTGAAGCATCTCTCCTTAACTCATAGATGGCTGTCTTCTCCCTGTGTCCTCACATGGTCCTCCCTCTGAGCCTGTCTAGGTCCTAACCTCCTCTTCTTGTAAAGGCATCAGTCATATTGGATTAAGGCCCATCCTAATGACCTCATTTTAACTCAGTTACCTCTGTAAAGACCCTCTCTCCAAAGACCTTCACATTCTGAGGTACTGAGGGTTAGGGCCTCAACATATGAATTGAGTGGGACAGAATTCAGTCCATAACAAGGGATGTTTAGGTTAGAGGAGGAAACAACTCATAACCATGTGAAAAGTTATGTTAATCTATCCATTAGGCGGCTGTGCTACCTGCCAGGTGTGTGCTACTACGAAGGAGCTCAGGAGATGGAGGAATTGCCATGAGCCTGAGTGGTTTGAGGAGGCCTTTATTTTTATTTTCTTAAACTTTTTATTTTACATTGGAGCATAGGTGATTAACAATGTTGCATTAGTTTCAGGTGTACAGTAAAGTGATTCAGTTATACATATACATGTAGGTATTCTTTTTCAAATTCTTTTCCCATTTAGGTTGTTACATAACATTGAGCAGAGTTCCCTGTGCTATACCAGTAGGTCCTTGTTGGTTATCCGTTTTAAACATTTAAGCATAGCAGTGTGTACATGTCAATCCCAACCTCCCTAACTATCCCTCCCCCCAACCCGTCCCCCACCCCTGCCCCAGTAACCATAAGTTTGTTCTCTATGTGAGTCTGCTTCTGTTTTGTGAATAAGTTCATTTGTAGCATTTTTTTTAGATTCCTCATACAAGCAATATCATATAGTATTTAACTTCACTCAGTATGACAATCTCTAGGCCCATCCATGTTGCTGCAAATGACATTATTTCATTCTTTTTAATGGCTGAGTAATATTCCATTGTGTGTGTGTGTGTGTGTGTGTGTGTGTGTGTGTATGTATGCATGCCACATCTTTTTTATCCATTCATGTGTCAATGGGACTGAACTAGCTAGAGAGGAAAGTAAGGCTTGGATGAGAGTAGAGGAAGGGAGTTGGGTGGAGGAGCGCGCATTCCAGGTGGAATAGCATGGGAAATGGTCCAGGTGGGGCTCTAAGAAGATGTGCTCAGAGGATGTTGAGTACACTGGTCCTGTAAGATTGGAGCATCCATTTTATAGGAGAGGAGAGGAGAGGAGCTTGAGGACATAAGCTGAAACTCAAGCGTGGAGGGCTAGGCTGCAGAGAGACTGTTTCCCACTGAGGGCTTTTAAACTGGTAGTAAAATGAGAACAATAATAACACGTGAACAGCCTCTAACAATTATTAAGATTTTTCATATACATTATCTCATTTCCTCACCACAGATATTTAACGAAATCAGCAGGGCATCATTATAACCATCCTATAAATGAGGAGATTGAGGTGGCAAGAGTTTAAATTGCTTGACCAGCAGATGTAAGTGCTACGATCAGAACTGTGCTGTCAGCAAATTAATCTGACAGGCTGTGAAGAAGGCTTTGTGGTACAAAGAGGCAGGGGCAGGGAGCTGTTAGAAATCAGAACAGGAGTGAAGTGATGAAAGCCTGAATTAGGGGAGTGGTACCAGAAGTGGGATAATTTAAACAGACATACTATGTTGGTTCTGATTAATAAACATGCTAAGAACGAAGATGCTACGAGATTAGCAAAAATGCCCCTGGGAAGGGTAACGCATTTGGTTTTCATCAGGCTTCTGATTCTCAGCATGAATTCGTTGATCAGATTCCTCCCGGACTTTGGTGAGCAGGAGCAGGGAGGACGTAAGTGCAGCTGTGCTCCTGTGTGTCTCTTACAGACACTTAGTATATTGCACTGTAATGATATTCATATGTCTGCTCCCTCACCGGCCCATGAGTTCCTCTAGGGAAGTGACAGTATTTTATTCATCTTTGCATACCCAGTACCTAGTAAAACATTTCTGTAGTTAGAAGCTCAATAAACACTTTTTGAATGCATGAATGAGAGTGAGCAGGTGGACACCGACACAGAGGAGGGAAAGAGCATAAAAAGCAGAGGCAGAGGACCTTGAGGACAAGTGTCAGTAACTTCACAGGGGTCCCCAGGACAGCCTCCTCTGCAGTCAGGTAATGGACCTAACAGACATCTCTGTTAAGACCGAGAAACTTCAAGGAGGTGGTTTTGCCCACCAGCTCACTGCAGGCAGCAGACTTTTTCACATATGGACTTTATTGTACAGAATTGCTAGGGAGATGGCACCAATGATGTGAAATAACTTATTTCAAAGAACAGATTTATGGGCAGAAGCCAGTGGTTTCCTCTCCATGGTCTCAGCCCGTCAGTGCTCCAGGGTCCTTCCCCGCAAGCTCCTGGCTGACCTCCTGTCCTCCCTGCTGCTGCCACCCCTGCTGCATATCAGCGGGGCCCCCAAAACACCTGCTGAATGAACAAGTCCACCTGTGAAAGAAAGGTGGTGAGAGGTACAAACCTACAGTTACATAATAAATAAGCCACAGGGATGTAATACGCAGTGTAAGGAATAGGGTCAATAATATTTTTTTAGGGTCAATAATATTGTAATAACTTTGTGTGGGGACAGATGGTTACTAGACTTGTGATCATTTCATAAGGTATGCAAATGTCAAATCACTGTGTAGCAACCTGACACTAATAATATTGTATGTCAACTACATTTCAGTAAAAAAAAAAAAAAAGAAGGATGAAAAAAAAAAAAAAGTGGGGCGATAAGAGGGAAGGAACCAAATACATCAGCGTGACTTTTTCTCCTTTCAGCGTCTATCGAGAGGTCCCAGGTGGGTTGGAATCACATGACCTTCCTTCTTATATTCCCCTGGGGTATAACTGTACTCTAAGTCAGGAGTGGAATTGCTAGATCATGTGGTAGTTCTATTTTTAGTTTTTTGAGGAGCCCCCATACTGTTTTCCACAGTGGCTGCACCGGTTTACATTCCTACCAGGTACATTGTCTTCATTTATTTCTTCAGCAGCCATTTCCTGAGCGCCGTCTCTCTCCAGCTCTGCACAAGGTGTTGAAGATGCAGTGAGGAAGGATACAGCCCTGACCCTCCAGGCACTGACCGTCTAGAGGGGGAGATGTCATAACTCAGAGGGCTGGGTCAGAGGTGTGCAGACAGCGCTAGGGGAACACAGAGGAGGAGCAATCAAGAGAGGAAGATGTGACCCCTAAGTCTCAAGGGACCAGTGGAAGGTAGACCACGAGGCCACAGGCAGGATAGAAGGGCAGGGAAGGCCCTCTAGATGGAGGAAGCAGTGACAAAGGTGTAACAAAGACCAAGGTGTAACAGTTCACGTGCAGAATAGGAAGCAGTTCGGTGTGGCTGGAACGTCGCATGGGGGTGGACCGGTTACAAGGGAGGATGTTGGAGAGCCAAGTCAGATCTCCAAGGGTCTGTTACCGTATACTGAACTTGAGGCTGAACCTGAGAGGAAAAGTAGCATTTCAGAAAACGATAATGAGTGAATTGGAAAGTATAAAACTGCAAGCAAGGGGTTCCTGTTGAGGTAACTCAGTGAAGATCCTGGGCAGCTGCACTACAGCAGGGCAGCGAGGATGGGGTGGGGCCAGAGTCAGAGGCGTCGGGAGGCAGAATCCACGGGACGGGCGTGGGGTGGACGTCAAGCAAAGGAGGAGCTAGGGGTCGGCGTGACTCCCGGTTCTGGCTCTGGAAGTAAGGGGCCATTCAATCAAATAAGGAAAATGGGAGGCACAGCGCTGAGTTTGGGACCCTCCCTCTGAGTTCAAAGAGCCTGTGAGACATGCAAGGAGAGCGCTTTTCGCTGCATCTGCAGGCCCTGGGGAAGAGGTCTGGGTGGTAGGGCTGGATAGGAAGCTCCATTAGCGGAGCTGAACCCGCTCCCGGAGCAGCGCGAGGTGCACAAGGGAAAGGGTGTCCTCTAACTTGGGTTTCCCTGGCCCAGACCTAAGACAGCCCTTACCTTGGGCAGCAGCTCTCCACCAGCCAGTCTAGATCAGAGCACAAAGTTAACCTTTAATGTTACCCTAGAGTAGCGGTGCCCAACCTTTTTGGCACCAGGGACCAGTTTCGCAGAAGACAGTTTTTCCACGGATGGGGCGGCAGTGGGGGGAATGGTTTCGGGATGATTCAAGCGCATTACATTTATTGTGCACTTTATTTCTATTATTATTACAACGTAATATATAATGAAATAATTGTACAACTCACCGTAATACTGACAGGAGGCGGAGCTCAGGCGGTAACGTGAGGCTGTAAATACAGATGAAGCTTCCCACACTGGCCCGCCTCTCACCTCCCGCTGGGCAGCCCAGTTCCTAACAGGCCATGGACCGCTTCTGGGCTGTGGCCCTGGGGTGGGGGACCCCTGCTCTAGAGCAACGCTGCCCAATAAAAAATTCAGAAATAAAACGCAAACTCACTTGTAATTTAACATTTTCTAGTAGTCACATCAAAAAGAAGCAATGAGAAATAGGTGAAATTAATTTTAATAATATATTCTATTTAGCCCTAAATATATAGAATATGATTATTTCAGCTTGTAATCAATATAAAAAATTACTAGCAAGATATTTTACACTCTTTTTATTTGCACTAAGTTTTCAAAATCTGTGTGTATTTTATACAAAGGTGCCTCTCAATTCCAATTAGCCACATTTCAAGTGCCCAGTGTGGTTGGATGGCTGGCACAGCTCTAAAGCCTTGTAACTGTGAGGGGCTGGGACAGCAGAGATGGTCACGGTCCCTCCAGGCTCCAGTCAGGCAGTGGAATGGGGACAGACCCCACACAGCCAGAGATATGGGGTAGAGGGGGACCCACCAGCTGGTAACCTGAGGGCCACGTGCAATCAGCCCATAAAGCTGCAAGGTGGAGGACTCCCTGCACTGAAAAAAACTCAGTCTGTTGCTCTGTATGACTTCTCTTCCGTCATGATGCTCACCTTGGTTTCCATTTTAATGTCATCATGCACAAATTGTTACTGCGAGTACAGTGTGCCTGAAACTGTGCTAGATATTGGATCCAGTAAAGCCTTATGCACATACAGTGCCCAGCAGATTACAAAGCTCTTCACACACAAACCAAAGGGAGAGGTATGTTTATTATCTATTGCTATGTAACAAATTAGCATAAACTTAGCTGCTTACAGGAACACACATTTATTATCACATAATTTCTGCAGGTCAGGAGGCCAGACACAGCTTAGCTGGGCCCTCTGCTTAGTCTTTCAAGGCTGCAGTTAAGGTGTCAGCAAGGGCTACGTTTTCATCTGAAGGCTCGCCTGGGGAAGGATGTATGTACCTGTTCACATGGTTGTTGGCAGCATTCAGTTTATTGGTGGTTGGAGGACTGAGAGTTTCCATTTTTTACTGGCTATGGGTCAGAGACCACCCCCAGGTCCCTATCACGGGCCGTTCTCCATAGGCAGTTTACGACATGGCAGCTTGTTCTTCAAGGCCAGCAGGAGTGCTTCTAACTCCAGTCCACTAGGAAGGAGTTCTTTGTAATTTAACATAATCATGAGTGACAGCCCATCATCATCTTGGCCATGTTTATTGGTTAGAAGCAAGTCACAGGCCTCTCTTACACTCAAGGGCTGGTGATTACACAAAAACATGAACACCAGGAGGTGGGGGCATGCGGGCCACCTTCAGGTCTGTCACTACAGTGGTATTATCCCCATTTCACAGAGGTGGGCAGTGAGGGTTGGGGAGAATGACTAGGTTGTAGGGAACTAAGTTCCATGTGTTCTGATTCCATGGCCAGTATCCCTTCTACCACATAGGGACAGTGAGACATGGGTCCTGCCCTTATGTTACTGGAAGGGGGATCCCTTCCAGGACCCAAGAGTGGGCTCTTGTCTGACACTCAGAAATGAATTGTCCGAGGAGACACACATACTGACAAAGCAAAAGACTTTATTGGGAGGGGGTGCCCGGGTGGAGAACAACAGGGTAAGGGAACCCAGGAGAGCTGCTCTGCCATGTGGCTCTCAGTCCCAGGTTTTATGGTAATGGGGTTAGCTTTCTGGGTTGTCTCTGGACCGTCATCTTGCCTGTGCCCATATTTGGTCCGATTCCTGGTGGCGTGCGCATCTCTCAGTCAAGATGGTTTCCACCGTAAGGGTTTCTGGGAGGTTGGCAGGGCATATTATTGGCTGGCATCTCCTCCCTCCTTTTAGCCCCTCCCGAATTCTTCCGGCTTGTCAGGGACCTCCTGTTGTGAGATAACTCATGCAAGTGGTTACTATATTATCCTGCCTGGCCATGGCAGGCAGTTTCAGTCAATGGTTCCCTAACATTTAGGCAGCTTGCAAAAAAACTGGGGAGTAGGAGCTAGAAATAAGACCACCTAGAGCTCAGCTGTGCTCCCACACAGGGAATAGGTTGCCAGGAGCCTCTACTGGCTTCTCGACATGCTCCTTCCTGGATCTACGGAGACCCCCAAAGGTGAAATGTGGGACTTCAACCTGGAAAGGAGAAATCTAGACTATTCATAAAATTAGTAATATATTTTTTTTTTTTTTGCCCGCGCCGCATGGCATGCAGGATCTTAGTTCCCCAACCAGGCCTCGAACCTGCTGTGCCCCCTGCAGTGGAAGCATGGAGCCTTAACCACTGGACTGCCAGGGAATTCCCAAAGTAATAGTTTTTATGAATTACCTGGGGGAGAGGAGGAGGATTAAAAAGAATGGGTCGAGGGAAGCCTTGAAGTGTTTCCTTTTTTTTTTTTTATAGTGAGACTACAGTTATGTATTAGTCTTAGAACTTCATAAAGTTTTAAACTTTAAAAAGGTTATTGTGTATCTTATGCTATTTTGATAAATATGCCTCACCACCCCCTCCCACACCATCAACAACAACAGAAACAAAAATCCACCCCTCCTTGCTGGTTTGTGCCAGGGAATTGAGGTCTCCTGTAGGTAGAGAAATCTAGGAGAGTGCTTCAAGGCAGAGGCCTGTGGGTCCCTGGGGGTTTCTAGTCATTTGGGGGTGGGGAAGGGGGTGGAATTACATTACGTTCATTACATTTAAAAAAAAGAAAGAAAAAGAGGAAGCAACTTACTGCTCTTTCTGCTGGGATACTGGGGGGTCTAGAGCCCTTAGAGCATCTGACTGTGGAAACAGAGAGAAGGAGGCCACAGGCTCCCCGGCATCTGGGCTGGGGCGCGAAAACCTGCAGCCCATGTGGCTTCAATCACTGAGCAGAAGCCCGGCGGCTCCAGCTCCAGGCGCCCATCTGACTTCTTTGTTTGCTAGGAGCTGGACCCCGTGAGGGTGGCTGCCCTCAGAGCCGTCTTGGGGCTCGGCCTTCCCCCTTCTGTGAAATTCCGGAAATCGCAGGGCAGCCCCAGGCGACAGGCTGCAGGCTCCGGCGGCTGCTCAGGGAGCTGGGCTGCTAGGTTGGGGCCACTCGGGATCTCTGGGGACCACTAACCCTGAGACCTCTTGGCCGGCTCTGTCCAAAGCAAACAGCCAGCAGATGTCCCCAGCGCAGCCTCTGGTGAAACAGTTTATTCTTAGGAGATGGCCATCTCCCCTCTGGGACCCTGCAGGCTCAGCCAGCCTTCCTCCTCTCTCACTTCCTCCCCCTCCCTCCCTCTGAGATGCTTTCCTCTGAATTTGATACCACTTGGTGAACTTTAAAACAGAGGACTGCAAGGAAAATTCAACATTCCAACATGGGAAGTTAATTTGGTTCTCTAGTAAAGAAGAGTTGGTGGAAACTTCTCTGGGGCTCAGACAACTGAGCACCGGAGGTCTACTTACCCAATTTGTAATGAGGATAAACCCTGTCAGTCTATGTTGGCAGCCTGTAACACCGAAAACCAGAGGGTGTTAGCCAGCCTGTAAGTAAGATTCCACTTATGGCAAGTTATTAAAGTTACATTTCGGGTCTGCATTTCAGATGTATTGTTTAAAAGTAATAAGCTAGGTTCCAGCCGTGAACTGTTACACTGGAAATGAAAACCTATGGGTCATGATCTTGCTTCAAACAATTCAATACCCATCCCACATTCCTGAAAAATATCTATGACAGACACCTCATTCAGGTTTTTTTTTTTTTTTTTTTTTTCCACTGTTCTTCCCTCTTGGGACATTAACTTTCAGTCCTTAGCCTTGACCTTACATGCATGTAGTTTACAGATATTATAAGTCAGGATTGCCATTTTCATAGAAATACTTTATTTTGGAGAATGTCAGTACAAACATTACAAGGATGTTTGACAAGTTTCTCAGGTATTCTGTTGTCCTCAAGGCGAATAAGGAGAAAGGAAAATTTTCACAAGGTCAAAAGCTGTTAATTTATTTATTGCTGCTCATGGATTTATTGCACCCAGCCTCCATGAACCAAGCCCTCCCCTTGCAGGATCCATTTGTCACACAGGTAAACAGAGTTCTCATGCTAGAGTATAAATTTAGCATGAAACACTCCTGCTTAAAAACTCTTATGGCTTCCCATTACCTGAGCATCAAGGATAAACTCCAATCTTCTTAGTATGTCAGGCAAAGTTTTCCTGGCCTGGCCCTATCCTGCTTTTCCAGCTCATTTCCAGTCATTAGGTCCTGTCAACTCTATGCTGAAGTTCCTGGAAATTTCTCATCTTACCCTGAACATATTTCCAGGTCATCCCAACAACTCTGGAATTCCTTAGTCTGCAGTTATAACCTGAGAGCCCACAGAGAAATAGGAAATATTGGAGAAGCTGTTATTTAGGAAATAGCCTTCTCCACAGCGACGCTCCAAAAAGCTTTCCCTATTCCACAAATAAGTGGGATCGTGATATATTTGTCTTTGACAATTCTCCAGAGTAATCATTCCTTTGCTGAGTCCCTTAATAAGAGCTGCTGCCCACTCACCAGCCATGTGCCCTGGCGTCAGAACAAATCAGCCCACAGAAAGATATAAATCGTCTTTCTGCCATTTGCTCAAAAAAGGTGCTGTTTGTCCTAGCAGAGGCCCTGCCTCAGTACCTAGGGTCAGTTTTGCTCCTTCCTCAGAAGTTTCTTACACATATGTCCTCCCTCTCCCTAGAAGGACTACTTTCTTTCCACTTTTGTACTACTTACAATAGCAGCTAAGACATATTTCATATTTCATACTTTAAAGCATTCATGTGCTTTAAAACAAGCGTTCCTTTGTTTAATCCTTACAAAAGCCCTGGGGAAAAGGGACTACTACTATGTAATTTACAGATAATAAAATCAGGTCTAGACAAGTTTAAGGATCTTAAGGCCACATAGTATTGGCCAATGAAAGGCAGGATCAGGACTGAGTCTGACCCAAGCCCGCTTGGGTGACCACTCTCCACGCTGTTTTTAAAATTACTATTTTAAGACTTTGGAGGAAGTAAGTGGGGGCTTGTTTTATTGTTACTGTCCTTTGTTTGTTTTGTTTTGCTTCTAATCTTAAATACATAAAATTAAACTAAGAGGAGTTAAGAATTCCCTCCAAGACTCAAAATATTCTTTTCCATATTTATTTTCTAACCTCTGTGGCTACCAGGAAATATTACTTAATGCAATGATGGGGCAAGTGAAATTTCTATCCCTTTATGTTTTTTTTAAATGATATTTTATTTATCTATTTTTGGCTGTGTTGGGTCTTCATTTCTTTGTGCAGGCTTTCTCTAGTTGCGGCGAGCGGGGGCTTCTCTTGTTGCGGAGCATGGGGCTCTAGGCACGTGGGCTCAGTAGTTGTGGCTCGTGGGCTCTAGAGCGCAGGCTCAGTAGTTGTGGCGCATGGACTCAGTTGCTCCACAGCATGTGGGATCTTCCCAGACCAGGGCTCGAACCCGTGTCCCCTGCATTGGCAGATGGATTCTTAACCACTGTGCCATCAGGGAAGCCCCTATTCCTTTGTGTTTGAGGAAGGAGAACAAGGAACAAAAACTAAATGGTCAAACTATTTTGGGGGAAGGAAAAACAATCTCGTACATCTATCCTACTTTGGAATGATGTACATTAGTTTTGAAATCCACCTGGGGAAGAATAACAAAGATTTTGCTGATCTTAGGCACACTTTTTCTGCTCTGTGTGAAGATCATATGCACATGTGTACCATGATGTGTTTAGAAACAACTTTCAACCAAGTTCTGGATTTGTGAATATTTTCTGACTCCTGAACTACTTTTTTTTTTTCTGCAACCATTTTCTTTTCTTTCTTTTTTTCAGTATTAACAGCATTTGATACTAAAAAATCATACAATAAAGAAAATGTAATCAGAATTAATTGCATGGCTCAGTTGTGAGTATTATTTGCACAGTCACAATAATATATATGCTGAATACACATATTGAAATGTGATATAACTCCATTGTGATCATTGCTGGAGGAGAAGTGTGTATTTGAGAGGCAAGGAGTGGGAAGAAAACAAGAGTATAAACTTTCATCTTCCATAGGAGAAAGTCAGCAGATAATATCTAACTTTTTTTTTTTTAATAAAGGGATATGATAGAGAGATATCTAGAATAATTCAGAGTGATTGCCCCTGGGGAACAGAAATTGGGAAGTAAAGTGTGGAGGGGGAGATTACTGTTTTTATGAGCATTATAGATGCACTATTATTTTGTTAAAAAATAAAAAGTATTTTAACAAAAGTAAAAATAAAATTCTGGACAAATTCGGTGGTTGTCTCTGGATGATATAAGAAATGGGTGGTTTTTATTTCCTTCATTCTAATTTGCTCTATTTTGAAAATATGCTATAATTTGGAACCAAATCTGTAACCATTTTCAACAGCTCAGTGCTCATCATTCAAAATGCTTGCTCCACATTCCTCTCTGTAGTGCAGGACACAGGAATGATGCTGGTCACGATGGGTGGTGCCAGACAGGGAAGGTGGGCTCCTTTCTGTCCGGATGAGAGCATCATTTAGGGAACTTCAGCCCATCTAAAAGGAAGGGTGCTGACATTGTACTTCTCCCTCCTGACCTGCTTCAACACCATCCAGCCCATACCATTTCTCTTCTTAATTCACATTGCTTGAATTGCAAAGAATTTTTTCTTTCTTTTTATCCTTGCCAAACCTTTCCAGAGGGCAGAGCAAAGCTCCAGAGCCTTGATGCCCTTGGGACCACTTCCCAGCACCTCTCAGGTGGTTCTAAGAAGTCCTGGGGGCTGTGAGTAGGAAGATGGGAACTGATCTTTGTCACAGAAGGGCCAGTTTGAGGTCTCCTGGGGCACTTACACCGTCTGCATTCCTCTGTTGGGGGTGGGTGGCCAGAGTTTCAAATCACTGAGAGATGAAAACCATGAGCATTCTCTACCCTCAGCCCTAACTTTCTTTACCTCCTCTTCCCTTTAATACATTTCCTTTCTCACCATCTGCATTCCTATGAAGGGAGGATTCCACTCGATCCTGCTTTAAGTTGCTCTTTTCTGACCGTGGGCAGAGTCTTCTATGTGGCTTAGTGGTTTTGAATGCTAAACAAAGCAGGAGATGAAATGCAATTCTTGGCTCTGTAAATTATATTTATTTCTCTAGTATTTTGGGCCTGGAGCTTCCAAGGAGGAATAACGTGTGTTTTGTTGAAAAGGAAGGGGTGGGAGGATTAGATGTGAAAGTAACACATAGTGCCCCTGGAGTCAGAAGGCCTGGGTTCTAGTCCTAAATTTGCCAGTAACCTGCATCAGTGTGACCCGACACTCAGTTGCTTAGTTTATAAGGTAAAGTGGCTAAATGAGTACTGACCACGAATGCCAAATGACAGACCTATTATGGTTCAAATACTGGCTGTGCCATTTACTAGTTGCATTTCCTTAGGCACTTTATGTGATTTCTCCAAGCCTCAGTTTCATCATCTGTAAAATGGGAATAAAAATTGAAACTATTTTTATAGAGTGGTTTTAAGGATTAAATAAGATAATGTTCGTAGGGTTCTTAGCAAGTGATCAATAAAATGAGTTATTAGTGGGAACTCCCTGGGGGTCCAGTGGCTAGGACTCTGCACTTTCACTCCTGAGGGTTCAATCCCTGGTCGGGGAGCTAAGATCCCACTTGGCGTGGTGCCAAAAAAAAAACTATTAGCATAGAAGTTCCACAAGGTTCCTCTCACCTCTATATTTGATGACTCAATTTGCAAAAAAGGTCATTGATGATTAAATTTTTAAGTAATGTTCACTTTTTTACTTGTAGTTCTCTTTTTTTAAAAAACAACCAAAATTTATTTCTAACAATTCTGAAGGCTGGAAGTCTGATATCAGGGTGCCAGCATGGTCAGGTGAGGACCCTCTTTCGGGCTGCAGACTTCCCACTGTAGTTCTATTTTGTTTTTGTTTTTTTGTTTTTTAAGAAGTTCTTTTTTTCCTGGTTTGCCAATAATTTTTTTTCTTTTATCATAAGTGGGTGTTGAACTTAAATTCTTTTTCCTCATCTACTGAAATGACATTTCTTTTCTCCTTTTCTATAAATATGGGCGATTACTATGATTGATTTTTTAATGTTAAATCAATCTTACATTCTGAGGATAAAACCCACTTGATCTGATGCATTATTCTTTGTATATATTGCATGATCTGATTTTGTTAAGAGCTGACTGCATCTGTGTTCATGAGGGATATTGGTCTGATTTTCTTTTGCGTGTGTATAATATCTTTATCTGGTTTTCTGGACCAGAGTAATACTGATAACATGTTTTGGGAAGTGTTCCCTCCTTCTCTGTTTTCTAAAAGAATTTGTGTAGAATTACTGTCACTCCTCCTCTCCAGGAAGGTTTAGCTCTGATTTTTAAATGTTCCTCTCAACCCTCCCCTTCCCTACACAAGAGTCTTATTTACCAAAATGGAAGAGAAGTCATTATCTCAAGGGGTAGAACAGTCTATAAATACAGTTCAAAAAGTGCTTGAACAAATTAAGGAAAGGTTTTAAAAGGAAGAAGAATTCCACTATAATCCAAACAATATAATTGTGTGGAATATTAAGAACTCAAAGTATATTTCAAAATGGAATTATATGTTCATAGCTTCCTGAACTTTTCCTTTAAAACATTTTTTACTTTTACAGATTTTATTTAATTATATTTAATTGATCACATTTAGTATAACTTAATACTTATGATTAAGTATTTTTCTTTTATTCCTGTGAGTCTTTATCACACAAATATAAGCTTCATGAGGGAAGAGACTAATTCTGTTTTCCTTACTATTATCTTTATAAACCTGGCTCAATTGTAGAAAGCTAGCAAGTATTTAATTAATGAATGGATAGGTGATGAATAAATTAATGCTTTCAGATGAGCTTCCCAGAGAATTTGCATGTCCCTCTGAAAAAATTAGCTCCCTTTCACTGAAGGCCTATTTTGTGACAAGCATTGTATAACTACAAAGATGGGTACAAAACTGTCCCTGCCTGGGAAGCTTAATGTCTAGTGGGAGAAAAGACGAACAAATATTCAGGCACAACAAAATATAAAGACTCTAATAGGTGTCTGTTGAGTACTATGGGAAAGGGGATAAGAGAAAGCCATGCTGTTCAGGCAAAGCCACCTACCTGGGCTGTATCCATGAAAGAGGGAGAGAGATTTTCCAGGCAGGGAAGGTGAGGCAATAAAGAGTGAGCAACTTCTTGTGGGTCATGGAAAGGGTGTGTTTTGTCACGTTCAGACCCCCAGATATCCTAAAAGCGATATGGGCAGATGCCTGCTAGATTATTTCAGAGGCACGATCCAGAAAAGTGGGGATTGGACACTTCAGGCCTCTGCTGCCCGATAGGCCTGTGGTGCTGAATGAAATATATCCAAATTCCTTTTTATCTCGATTTACTCACCTGTGACACTACAGCCCAGCAAAAGCCTGGAGACTTAAGAGGGGTTTGTGGGGTGGAGAGCGGGCAAAATTAAGTCTCCATCTGCTTCTGGATTAATCTCAAAGAACAGTAAACCAGGCCAGGTGGGAAAACTGTTGATAAAACCTGAGACTACTTTTAAACTAAAAACAACCAAAAGAAAAATTAGAGCTGTTCTCTGAGGGCCAGTTTAAGTAGTATTTCTCTAGAAGCTTCCGTATCCTGAATCTCGCCGCAAGTGACTTGCGCCCTCCTCTCTGCTCCTCTTGTCTTTCCCTTGCAGCCCAACCTTGAGTGATCACGTCACTCCCACCCAAACGCCCAGCACTACTCTACTCCCAACCGTCTACCTGGCAAAGTTCCCCTCTACCTGTCGCCCATCCTGCCTACTGAAATGCTGCGATCCTTCAGACCACAGGGGTTACTTCCTCTACTGATTGTCATCATCCCTGGGTTACGATTTCCTCTGAGCTCCTGAGACTTTACAGGATTTGCCATTTGGGGGGTTTTATTTGTTTGTTCGTTCTGATTTTTGGGTTTTCTTTTTGGCCTCGCCACACGGCTTGTGGGATCCTAGTTCCCCAACCAGGGATTGAACCTGGGCCCTCAGCAATGAGAATGCAGAGTCCTAACCACTGGACTGCCAGGGAATTCCCAGGATTTGCCCATTTTGTACTGTCTCATGGTATTCTGATTCTTTCACACCACTTACAACTACATTGGATGCTCCTTGAGGGCAGGAATCAGGAATCCTGTGTTAATCCTACTCTCATGTCTCTCACAGAATCCCTGTGCACAGTGGGGACATAATACATGCTCACGCTGTTGGTTCCCTGGTTGACACAGGAGCTAGCGGTCAAGGAAATCTGCTTGCATGTCCCAAGCAGCTCCTCGCAGGGCTCGCCACCAATTTCTCCTGAACAAAAATCTTCAGATCTCTGCTAGAGTTCTGTAGAGTTCATGCCCCTAGAAAGGTCACAGATGGAGACCAGTGTGATATGCCCAGAAAAGCTGATTCCGGGACTAAGAACCACAGTGGCTTTTAAAGACCACAGAGAAAATGAGAACTTTAAACAAATATTTTTCTAGGAGGGCCTCGGCCTCTCGTAGGGTTTCTAAGCTGCAAACGCAGCAAAAGAGGTGAGGGCGGAGGAAGGCGGGTGCTGGGCAGAACAGGGCTTCATTTATGTTGGGCAGGATGGCTTTATCCCCAGGGTTTCTGAACTGCTTCAAAGCTTGATTCATTTTTCCCCAATCTGAACCAAAATAGTTGAAATACAACATGCCTGGTGAACAGGAAGGAGGGAAGGAAGGGAGGAAGAGAGGGAGGGAGGAAGGAAAGAAAAAAACAAGATAAGACTTGCTTTCACATTGTTCTGGTGCCCTGCTCTTCAGGCAAGTTCCAGTGGAGAAGACAGAAAAGTCCTTTCTCCTTTTCTATCAGGCTGAACAAAGGAGGTTGCAGCAGAAATACTTTCCAGCAGGGGTGTGACCATCCTGTCGGACAAGGACACGCAGCTCTGTTCCCAAAGGACTGTCCCATCAGGCACAGGGTTAGATATCAGTGTCACAGTCGAGGGACACACCCTGCAAAGATGACTATCTGTTGAACAGGAGAAGTGGGAGGATAAAAAGCCACGGGTGTTACCAGGTTGTTAGTTGGTCTCAAACATGGAGCAGAGAAAATGTCTAGGGCATGGAAGACAATGCTTGCTCCCTGCCCCCAATCACCTATTGGGTTAAACACAGGTGTTTTTCTCTGTTTCCTCCCCAAATCCCATTAAGATGAAAGTAAAGGAATAAAACGGCTGTAAATCCACCAAGGTCAAGATAATAGGGGAGGAAATTGAGGGGAAAGAGAAATGTCGACAAATACTTGGATGAAGGGAAGCAGATGAGGGGAGAACTGACTCACCAGGTCCCCGTGGCCGAAACCTGCTGCTTGTGGAGGGCAGCCGGCTCGTGGAGCAAAAAGATGAGCTTAAGCATGTTCTTAACGCTGGGGGATCAGGTGACAGTCTGTTTAAAAAGATGTAAGTTTCTCCTTCCGCACCCTCCACAGAGAAGCCCCAACTCCTCTCCCACCCTACAGGAGAAGGGAGTTTGGAGAAACAGAGACATCAGACACAGCAAAGAGCAAAGGGCCAAACTGTAAACATGGGGCTTCCCAAAGTCAAGGTCTGGAGGCCTTTTCTCTGAGGCTGTTGGATTTGCATTCTGAACAGGACTCTCTGACCCCCTGGCCACCCAGCTCAGAGATCAGTGGCAGCCATTACTCACCTCCCACTGACAGATGGGTGACTTGAGAATTCTTCTCTGGAGAAAGAGAACAGCTTCAAAGAAAAAGCCTCCGGATGCTGACATTTGGGAATCCCGCAGTGAAAAAGCCTACAGAGAAATCCGTGGCACAGAAAGCCCTGTTGGCTCACAGCACTTCCAAAGAGCTTTTTGGTATCTCTCTCCCTCACATGAGACATTTGAGAAAAGTAAGAGGAAAACAAATAGAAACAGAGACTGTGCAAGGAACCCTATGATCAATAAATATCCTAAGGGACATAAGGGAAGAAATTGTAGAAGGTTATGCAAAAGGAACAGATTAATAATAATAATAACAATATTTATTGAACATTTCCTATGTACCAGGCATGTATTTAAACGAACTTAATCCTCATTACATGCTTTAATCCTCATTTTTTTAATTTAAAATTTAAAAAAAATTTTATACAATTTTAAAGGTTACTTTCCATTTACAGTTATTACAAAATAATGGCTATATTCCCCATATTCCCCATGTGGCACAGTACATCCTTGAGCCTGTCTTCTACCCAACGGGTTGTACCTCCCACTCCCCCACCTCTATAATGCCCTTCCCCCACCACTGGTGACCACTAGTTTGTTCTCTATATCTGTCAGTCTGCTTCTTTTATGTTACATTCACTAGTTTGTTGTATTTTTTAGATTCCATATGTGAGCAGTATCATATAGTATTTATCTTTCTCTGTCTGATTTATTTCACATAGCATAATGCTCTCCAAGTCCATCCATGTTGCTGCAAATGGCAAAATTTCATTCTTTTTTATGGTTTTTTTTTATAGTTAGGGAGTAGTATTCCATTGTGTATATATATATATATACCACATCTTTTAAAAAAATTTTTATTGGAGTATAGTTGATTTACAATGTTGTGTTACTTTCAGATGTACAGCAAAGTGAATCAGTTATACATATACATATATCTATTCTTCTTCTTAGATTCTTTTCCCATATAGGCCATTACAGAGTATTGAGTGGAGTTCCCTGTGCTATACAGTAGGTTCTTATTAGTTATCTATCTTATATATAGTAGTGTGTATAAATCAACAATCCTCATTAAATGCCCATGAGTTGGGTACAATTATTTCCCCCATTTTATAGATGAGAAAACTGAGGCACAGAAAAGGTAAGGAACTTGTCAAAGGTTATATAACCAGAAAGGAGTGTGTACTAAATGTATTTGAATTGCTGATTTTAATGACCTCTAAGAGATGCTTTGAAAAAAACTCTCAGAACAACTCAAACAACATGAGAAAAAGGTAAGAGAATGAGAGGATCAACCCAGGAGGTCCAACATCTAACACATATGTATACAAAGAGGAAGAAGTGAAAATGGAAGGAATTATTTTTAAATAGTATAATAACATTGCCTTACATTTAAATGAGCTTTCAGATTACTAACAATAAATGAATGGGAAAAAAAAAAAGACGTACAATCCAAAACCCATCTTAGCAAAATTTGACAACTCCAAGGATGAAGATAAAACCCTAAAAACTTTCAGAGAGAAAAAAGAGGTCACTTATGAAAGATTGGAATTAAAACTGGCATCAGACTTCTTAACAGTAACTCTGGAAGCCAGAAGTCAATGGAGCAATGCCTTCCAGAATTGAGAAAACTGTATCCAACCTAATATTCCATAGCACCCAAGCCAGGAGTCAAGTGTGAGACACTGAATGCACAGGAACTGGTAACAGGTGTTACCTGTAGGAGGGAAACTGAGGGCTAGGTGTGGGCAACAGACTTACCTTTCACTGTGGACCATTTTGTTCTGTTTGAATGTTTACCATATGCTTATCACATTATTCCAAAAAGTTTAGAATCAAAAAATCATGTTTAAGTGATGCCAATAGTTAATTAAATTTGGAAACCACCAAAAGCCCTTGGATGATTACTGGTTCTCCACTCCTCTCTTGTAAGCATGAAGTAGGCAGGGAGAAAGGGAGGTCAGCCAGAACCTGTTTGCTGCACTGGTGAAAATGCAAAGATCTTCTGGAAGTCAATCCTCTGGCGAGCCAAAGCCAAGACTCATCATTAGGTCATTTGAATAAATACATGAGTGAATGAAAGGATAAATGAGCATGAAGCAGCCATTTGAGTCATTTGGGTGTGGGTGAGTGAGAGGAAGGAAGTAAAGCTAGGGGAAATTGGCATTGTAAATCCTCCCTTGCTGAGACCTGACATTTTCTGCAGGGATGTATATTGGGTGTAGGGAACCAAAGTGTAACGCTAGGTCTCTTCTTACCACCTCAACATGAGAAGTTGAAGTCTGGTTTAGCCGATTTAGCTGTATACCATTATTAAGTAGTATACAGATCAAGGTCCAGATTTTTAATTGCCATTCTCTGTCTCTGGGAGAATAGAAGCTCTGAGATGTTTCTTGTGAAGCATGAGCTAAGCCTGATTATAGTCCTGCTCACATACTTGATATAGGAAGCATATTAAAGCTTATTGCAGTCCTTAAGAACTTATCTAATTCAGTAGTTATTTATAAGCCCTTTTAAAAGAGTCTGTGTTACACACGTAGAGAACGGACTTGAGGACACGGGGAGGGGGAAGGGTAAGCTGGGACGAAGTGAGAGAGCGGCCTGGACTTTATATACACTACCAAGTGTAAAATGATAGCTAGTGGGAAGCAGCCGCATAGCACAGGGAGATCAGCTCGGTGCTTTGTGACACCTAGAGGGGTGGGATAGGGAGGGTGGGAGGCAAACACAATAGGGAGGAGATACGGGGATATATATATATGTATAGCTGATTCACTTTGTTATAAAGCAGAAACTAACACACCATTGTAAAGCAATTATATGCCAGTAAAGATGTTAAAAAAAAATAAAAACACTAAGCTGCGTAAGAAAAAAATAAATAAGAGTCTGTGTTAAATAGTAATGAATGGTCACCTTTTCATGAGCATATTAGTAAGAATATATTCCAGCACTTTAGCCAAATGATAATAGGTCAGTAGCATCAGCCTCTTGGAGAAAGACTATATTCTTTTTTTAAAATTAATTAATTAATTAATTTTATTTTTGGCTGCGTTGGGTCTTTGTTGCTGCGCTCAGGTTTTTCTCTAGTTGCGGTGAGCAGAGGCTACTCTTCGTTGCGGTGCATGGGCTTCTCATTGTGGTGGCTCCTCTTGTTGCAGAGCACGGGCCCTAGGCACGTGGGCTCAGTAGTTGTGGTGCACGGGCTCAGTAGATGTGACGCACGGGTTTAGTTGCTCCGCAGCATGCAGGCTCTTACTGGATCAGGGATTGAGCCCATGTCTCCTGCATTGGCAGGAGGATTATATTCTTGAATCTTGGATACAAATGCCATTTGGGGGAATTACTCTCTTCCACATTCTACCTGCCATAATCTTTGAAGATGATTTCTTTTTGCCCCCATGATATTAGGATGGCACAGCTTCTGTAAACATTTCCCCATGACATATTCCAGGAAAATGTGTTACTGGAATGATGTGAAGAGTATAGTTTATATCATTTGTAGAGCATGGGAAGTCTGAAGTCAGACTGAGTTGAGGTTATTAACTTTGAGATCTTAGCAAATTACTTAACTTCTCTGAGTCTTAGGTTTTGCTCTGTAAGATGAGGTAAACCCTGTTTCATAGGGTTAAGTGATTAAATGAATTTATATATATAAAATGTATATATATGTATGTATTCCTCAGCATACGGTAACTGGCATATAGTAAGCACTCAGTGAATGTTAGATATTGTTAATATTATAAAGCATTTTTATGATTGCAGAGTACTTTCAGATAAACTAACACTAAACTACAATTCCCACTTACTCTGCATAACAAAACTCAAAATATATATGGGAAAGAATTGTGAAATCTAAAAAGTGCTATGCAGACATAAAAGTGGTAATATCAAGCTTATCATTACATTTTTATAAAACAGAATGAATTCATGTCATAACCTACTCCTAGGGCTGTTGTGTTTACCAAAAAACTTGTGAATAGTTAAAGCATTTTTAATTCTATGAGACAGTGATTATCATTGTGAGTGGGGAGGTAGAGGAAGCTAATGCATAATTTTTTAAACATTTATTAAAGGATGTGGTAGGCAGCCTCTAAGATTGTCTCCAGAATTCCTCCCTCCTAGTATTCCTTCTGCTTGATTGTGGGCAGGAATAATATAATCACTTATAACAAATATCAGTAGAATATGGCAACAGGTGTCTCCTCTGAGTTTCCATCTTCGACACTTTCTTGTGCTTTCTTTTGGGTCACTTACCCTGGGGGAAGCCAGCTGCCATGGGGTGAGGCAGCCCTTTGGAGAGGCCCATGCAAGTGAGGGATTGAGACCTTCCAACAGCCACGTGTGTAAGCTTAGAAATGGAGTCTCCCTACCTTAGTCAAACCTTCAGATGAGACCACAGCCCCAGCCAACAGTTTTACTGCACCTCATGGGAGACCCTAAGCCAAAGCTACCCAGCTGAGCTGTGCCCAGATTCCTGACCCACGGAAACTATGAAATATGTTTGTTGTTTTAAGCTGCTAAGTTTTGGAATGAGTTTGAAACTCTAACTGCTAAGTTTTGGAATAAGTTCGATTTGTTATGCAGAAAGAGGTAATTAGTAAAGAAGTATGAGATACACACCTAAACTGCACAGTCATAAGTGTACAGTTTGATGAATTTCACAAATGAACACTCCCAAGTAACAAGCACCCAAGTCTAGAAATAGAACTTAATCAGTCCCTTGGATGCCTCCCCATGTTCCCATCAACCCATTCCTCCTTCTTCGAAGGGTAACCACCATTTGGACTTCTAACAGAATAGATGAATTTTCTGTTCCTGTACCTTGTATAAACAGAAGCACGTAGCATGTACTCTTTTGTGTCTACCTTCTTTGGGTCAGCAGTACATTCCTCTTGTCTAGTTTTTAAAGGCCTGCTCTAAAATGCCATTGTTTAATTACAGTATTTAATCTATTCCAAATAGTAGTAAAGAAGAGTATGAGTTGATATATATGTAAAAATGGGAGCATAATAGAGAAAGATTGAGAAGCATCTCTGTATATGACCAAGGGTAGAAAAGAAGATGATGAGAAGGTCTGCAGGAATTCACAAGAATCCCGGCAGAACTCTAGAGCAATAAAATGTTTGTTAAATATATATATACTGACAGGCAATATAATACACTGTTAAGAGTATGGGTGTTACAGAAGAAATGCCTGGATTAGAATCATGCCTCTACTCCTTACTAACTGTGTGATCTGGGCAAATTAATCTCTCTGTGCCTCAGCATCTTTGTCTATAGAATGAGAATAATACTAGTGCTTACCTCACAGGATTGTTGAGAAGATTAAAACTGGAAATAAATATAAATTGAGGGCTTCCCTGGTGGTGCAGTGGTTAAGAATCCGCCTGCCAATGCAAGGAACACAGGTTCAAGCCCTGGTCCAGGAAGATGCCACATGCCGCAGAGCAGCTAAGCCCGTGCACCACAGCTACCGAGCCTGCACTGTAGAGCCCGCGAGCCACAACTACTGAGCCCACGTGCCACATCTACTGAAGCCTGCGCACCTAGAGCCTGTGCTCCACAACAAGGGAAGCCACCGCAATGAGAAGCCCGTGCACTGCGCCGAAGAGAAGCCCCCACTCGCTGCAACTAGAGAAAGCCCACGTGCAGCAACGAAGACTCAACGGAGCCAAAAATTTTTTTTAATTAAAAAAAAAGCAAAATAAATATAAATAGAATAGTGCAATGCTTTGCACAAAATGAGCATTCAAAAATTGTTAGCTATTATTGATAAATGTTTCCATAGGGAGTTTTTAAAAAATATATTGGGTGACCAATTTGTACTATCATTTTGTTTCTTGGCTCTTCTGTCTGTCCCTAGAGTGGGTAATGGAGAGGGAAACAGATGAAGTTCAGACCAGGCATCTTCTCTTTGTAATTAGCTTTGATGGGAAGGTGGAGGAGGAAGGATAAAGTTAAAGGCTGAAATGAGGCTTTAACTTATCAATAGATTTTAATTATAAGCATAATCTCAAGTCTCCATTGCTGTGAATCCCTAAAAATTGACTACTCTCAGTAGCCAGTCTGTGTCTATTTTTAATTTCCTCCCTCTGGTCAAATCTCTGCTGAAGGTAATAAAAGATTTAGATTTAGAAAGCGACTTAGCATTTGGAATGAGATAGAGGCTATAAATAGGCATGTCAATGAAACAGGTTAGCTCTTGGAATCTCAGCATCAAAGGCATACATTCTTGTCTGATCTGCACACTGACACGGGGCATGCTTGTAGGGGTCTCTAGACAGGTGTGTGTGTGTGTGTGTGTGTATGTGTGTGTGTGGTGCTGCATATGTGGACATGAATACATGCACGGAACATGTACAATCATACTACTGAGAACAGAATTCTGAGGGATAACTGGTGTATTTTTTAGTAGCAGAGTGATCCCTGTAGACTAGATTGGTAGCCTTACCCTGACAATTAGTACTGGAGAAATCAAGGTAAACCATTACTCCCAGATGGCCAACCCCCAGGTGTAGGACAGTGGTAGGTAGAGCTTACATGCTGATTTTGTGATACTATAGACCAGTCTGTGAGACCTGACCAGGATCAAGGGTCCACAGTGATGTTCTAATCTGCCAAACACTGAGGTCAGCTTGACAACTCATTTCCTAAGCAGTCAGGCTGCCATTCCCAGTCTTTGGAATGTCATCACCTATGAATTAGAGCTGCTAAAAGTCCAACCTATTCTTCAGGCCCAGGTTAAATACTTCCTTTTGTATGAAGCCATCCCTGATCGCCTTGGTGATCTTCCTCTTCTAAACCCTAGAGCATGTTCTGACCCTCACATTCATATTTATCACACACACTGCTTTGAACTGGATTTGTTGGGTGCCTCTTTTGTTTCTCTATTATTGGGACGTCTTCATAGACAAAAGACAATGTCATTCATCTCTGTAGCCCGGCACGATCTAGGGTGGTAACAGGAGTGCTACTCATATTCCTTGAACAACTGTGCACTCCTGGTTACCCAGCTCTGGCTGCCAACTATTTTGTCAATGTTCCCGTTAGTTTGTGGTACCCAGAATCTGAAGCATGGCAGATAAGATGTTTAAGGAAATGCTATAGAAATCAGTATTCCTGAATATCTTATGATATACAATAATAAACAATTTGATACTAACAGACCTGTCAAGAACTTATAAAAGTTTTCCTGTGATTTCAGGTTCTCCGTGATAATGAGAGACTATGAACAATTTCATATGTTTTAGCAGATTAGTTTTAAATGTGAAATTGACCTGAAGGCAGGATAATGACCAAGATGACCTTCTGGGCCTTCCCAAGCTTGAGATTCTAGATTACAGGGAACCAGAGCATTCTAGGGTTTTGTAATTCAGTAAATTACCAACCTAAAACAAAGGCTAAACATCAAGATTTAAAGGACCCTGAGGGTTCTTCTGCTGATTTCTCCCCTCTAAGCCACCTGGGATGGATTTTTGTTCCTTCCCTCTTGCCTTTCCTTATTGACTCTCTGAAGATGATACTTCACAATACCTGAGTAATTGATTTGTTTCATAAGAAGTTCTGCAATGAAAATAAGTTTTTTTGGTCTTAGACAAAGTAAACACCTATTTCAGTTGGAAAAAGTTAAACCAGTGACCTTAAGTTATTTTTTTAAAGTGTGTGTTTCTATTTCTTTAATGACGTTTTTCTCAAATGCCTGATCATATTTTCTAAGATTTCCATTTTTTCCATTGTCCTTGGAAACTAAATGCATACAGTTTGAAATTTAGCATATAACCACAAATGGCAGCAAAGTGCTTTTCAAGCTTAAATCCAAGGTCGTCTATAATTCTTTGTCAATTTTAATCCTTTTTACTATTATAAAAATATAAGGTGAGGCTCGGCTAATCTCGCTAAGCAAATTCTGCCCCCTTGTGGATTAAAATATCCACATATAGGAAAGAAATGCTACAGTTGCATGGGGCCAGTTCCTTTTCTATCAAAGAGCCCGTCAGTGATCTTGGAAAGTAATGTTACAATGGAACAAAACTAGACTATTTGTATAAATTGTGTAAGAGCTGGTAGATGATGACAAAATACACTGACAGCTAATAGTATACATCTGTATCTTACACTTTGTATACGAGGACCGTGCCTTGACTATATCAAGCATTGGAAAAATATTTCATAGAATGTTAGGAAGGACATGAAATATTGAGTTTAACATCCACACATAAGGATCCCTTTCACAGCCCCTGACATACCCACACTTGAGTGACTCCAGGAATGGAAAATTCACTAAATGATTCAGTGCATTCTCCGATCAGGCAGGGACTAACTGTTAGAAAGTCTATCAACATATTAAACCCAAATGTGGATAAACAACAAGGTCCTACTGTATAGCACAGGGCACTATATTCAATATCCTGTGATAAACCATAATGGAAAAGAATTTGAAAAAGAATATATATATGTATAACTGAGTTGCTTTGCTGCACAGCAATAATTAACACAACATTGTAATTCAACTATAATTCAATTAAAAATATTAAGCCCAAATGGAATAGATCCTTTGTAAGAGAATCATATCATTTCAGAATTGGAAAGAGGTGTTGGAGATCTCCCAGTTTATCCTTTTATGAT
The DNA here is from genome assembly GCF_949752795.1 of Hyperoodon ampullatus. Lineage (NCBI taxonomy): Eukaryota > Metazoa > Chordata > Mammalia > Artiodactyla > Ziphiidae > Hyperoodon > Hyperoodon ampullatus. The sequence continues at coordinate 91,534,026 of NC_136920.1, forward strand.
TGAATCTATTACACCATCTGGACCTAATTCTACTCTCTGGAACAACACTCAATAAGCCTATTACTTGTTTTGTAGGCTTTTAAATGTTGGAAAGGAACTACCACGTTGCCCCTTAGTCTTCCATCTTGCTACCTTTTCACCAATAATTGTGTCAACTATTCCTCATATGACATGTTTTTAGATCCCATCATCTCCCAGTTACAACCCTGGATGCCAACTTTTTTGTCAATGTCCCTCTCATGTGCAGCTTCTAGAACTGAACACAGATGTTCTGGATGTGCTCATGTGTCTAGGATAGAGGACAATGAAGGGGTTATTCCTCAAAGTGGTTTTACAACCCAAACTCCATGGGCTTTTTCAGCAGTTATATCATACTACTGGTCAGTGTAAATCTGGTAGCCCCCCAGGTCCTCCAGGTCTTTCCCACCCTACACTGTGCTTGTGCCTAGCTATAACTTCTAACAATTGTCTCTATTAAATTTCATCAAGCCTTTGGCTCAGAATCCCAGCTAGCAAGATAATTATATATCTTAAATGTGTTCACTCAGATTAGCTCAGCTACCTAGCTCTGTGCCACCCATATTTAATAAACATGACCTCTGTGTTTCCAACCAATTTCAAGGCAAAGGCAATGACCTCTGGTGTGGGAAAGAGATTAGAATAAACACTGGAGGTGGGCCCATGTCCCCACAGTCCCACCCATCAGCCGTGTGGACTCAGCTATGTGGTCCTCTGTTTTCTCTTCTCTGAAACAGAGGTGATAACATGAGCTCATCGTGTGCTCATAGGGCCACGTGAGATAATGTATTTGAATAGGCTGAGTTAATTGTTAATTGCTAAATAAATGTAAAGTATTATTAATCATTAGCTTTCAAATGGTTTGAGGAGGGAGGAGAAACTGTTATCATCTTATGTGTTCCCTTTATGCCTGATAGGTGAAGAGCTCCATACAATTTTTTAATGTGGATAAATACACACAAAGTGTATATTGAGACAGTTTTTCACAGAGGGCAAGGAAGGTGAGTTGATAATTTTTAAAAATTTATTTATTTTTGGCTGCATTAGGTCTTCGTTGCTGTGTGTGGGCTTTCTCTAGTTGCGGTGAGCGGAGGCTACTCTTTGTTGCAGTGCGCCAGCTTCTCATTGCGGTGGCTTCTCTTGTTGCAGAGCATGGGCTCTAGGCACACGGGCTTCAATAGTTGTGGCACACGGGCTCAGTAGTTGTGGTTCGCGGGCTCTAGAGCGCAGGCTGAGTAGCTGTGGCGCACGGGCTTAGTTGCTCCGCGGCATGTGGGATCTTCCCGGACCAGGGCTCGAACCCGTGTCCCCTGCATTGACAGGCAGATTCTTAACCACTGTGCCACCAGGGGAGCCCATGAGCTGATAATTTTTAATCAGCCTGTGTTCAGTCTGGAAACGTCTTCACCTATCTTCTATCAGCATAAGGCTCACCCTTTCCCCTCTCCTCTCCCCACTACATCCAGCCCTGCTCCTTCCCTCCCGCCCGCCTCCTTTACTCCATCTTCCTCCCCACTTCCTTCTGCCTTCCTTCTCCTCCTCTGAAACCAACCCCCAGGCTGGGAAGCCAGAGGAAGCTCTATACACTCCCACCTGAAGCCCAAGGCTGCCATCTTGGTCCTTGCACCCACATTAATTTTAGGATTACAGGAACAAATGCTCACCCCCTGGGGGAAAAAGATAACAAGGCACCACACTGATTCCCAGATGCCTGAAATTCCACTGATAACCACAGCTGCGTTCCTTCAGCTCCAGGCTTTCTCTAAATATCAATTATACGTTTGTCTCTGAGAAGACATTGAGATGAATCTAGCAGCTCAGAGTGAATTGGTTTTCCTTTTCCGAACACCTCATAAAGGCAGCTGGCTGGAGAGATGCTGGGTTTGGCCTGGGAAAGCAAAATAGAGAGAAGAGAAACTTGCCTGGTTCACAGCAAGGGCGCCTGAGAGGCTGACGAGAGGAGAGAGGCTGCCTCTGCTCAAGCTGCTCCTCCACCAGGAATGTTCTCTGCCTTCCTTGGGGTCTGTGCAGGAAAAGCCTGTCGTCTTCAGAACCAGCTTAATCCCACTTACTCTTTGGCGTCTTCCTTAACCACTCTTGTCGGAAATGATTGATCTTCCATACAATATGATCACTTTTCCTAGGTGTGATCAAGATGTTGAAACATAGCAGCAAAAATAAGCAGCAAAATATACATGTATACATACATATATGTATGTATATATACGTATACATATGCATACATATATATACAGATACATATATATATGGAGAGAGCGAGCAAATGTGGCCAAATATTAAGAGTTACCTAGCAAAATGACTTTCAGCCTCCTCACAATTCTTCTTCACTTCCTCAGCATGTTTTTCTGGTTTTCCTTGTCTTTCACAGCATGGCGTGTACAACTATTAATAATAATAATGAACATTTGTTGAGTATGTACTGTATACCATGTGCCAGTGCCAGACACTTTACATACATCAAATGTAACCCTTAAAATCACCTTTCATGGCTGATGTTTTTATGCTCATTTTACAGAGAAGGAAAAAGACTCAAGAGTGGTCAGGGAATTAATTGGTCTTAGGGCCAATTAAGTCCACATCTGTCTGACTCCAAACTCATGCTCTTTCTATTGCATCCTGCTGTACCTTGAATTGCATACAGTGTTCCAGAAACAGTCTGGAAGGTACACGCCTTCACACACACACACACCCCTACAGAATTTTTATATATATATATATAATACATATATAAATATATATATATTAGTCTTAGAAATCAGGAGGCATTTGGGTGAGTCACTTCTCTCTAAGCCTCGATTTCTTGATCTATAAATTAAGAGAAGTCTATTTTTAAATTTCCAAAATCCTTTTAATTTTTCTAAATGATGTTCGATGATTTTGATTTTCTTGAGGCTTTCTCAAATGTTCCATGTAAAGCAAAACACAAGAAAATTCTCCTCCCCTTCAGTTAAGAGAACAGGTCCATTGAAAAGAGTGTAGTCACCGAGTGGAAGGGGGTGCTTGCACCCCTCCATTGCCTGTTAGCAGGTGCCCTGCTGTACACTAAATAGCGTGCATGACCTGTGTTGATGAGGGCAGCATAGAGGATCCATTCTTTGGAGAGAGTAGCAAGCAGACCCTGGGCAACTTGTACCCCGTAGGCATTCAGTAAGTATTTGAGAAGTAGAAAATTTCTCTCTTAGGGAAAGAAAAGAGAAATAGATATTTTATATGCAGCATACTGGTTTCTATTAAAACTTACCCCTGGCCATTTGTCTCTTTGCATCCGTGAAAGCACGATGGGTCACCGGCAGCCCTAGGGGAGCCGTCTGAGAAAATTCAGCCAGGGTTCTCACTCCTGCCGCGTCTCTCGAACCCATACAGTCTGATCCAGAAATAGGGCCTCAGTATGTGAGGGAAACTGTTTTTGTCAGGGCTTGAAGACTATAGGCTTCACTTACTTGGCCTAAGTGAGCTTCCTTGAAAGGGTCGTCCAAGGCGTCTACCTGACCACTGAAACAATGCCAGCTCTTCATACATCACATTTACAGAAAGGCGATTTGAGAGTGACTGTTTTATGCGAGTAGAATAGTCAACTATGAGTGGGTTTTTTTTTGTTTTTTGTTTTTTTTGCCTTACCCGGGCCTCTCACTGTTGTGGCCTCTCCCGTTGTGGAGCACAGGCTCCAGACGCGCAGGCTCAGCAGCCATGGCTCACGGGCCCAGCCGCTCCGCGGCATGTAGGATCTTCCCAGACCAGGGCACGAACCCACGTCCCCTGCATCGGCAGGCGGACTCTCAACCACTGCGCCACCAGGGAAGCCCTATGAGTGTTTTAACGTGAATAGTCAATTGGTTATAGAAATCGCCTTTTAAAAACTGACTCATCTCCTCAGTGGATTCATCTTCAAAATATGTGGCTTATTTTCCCTCAGTTATATACAAGTATTCATGTTGAAAAAAAAAGTTAGCCCCGCCCCTTCTCTTTGAAGGAGGTCTTGAAGGTTCAAGAGAACCCTTAATAAATGTAGATGCCCTTTAGAGAATAAAACTTTAAACTAATCTTAGCGAAGGTAGGCAGCAGTCATCTGAGGAAAAGCTCCTTTCTGTACTAGAGAAGAACATTTTAGGGGGAGACCCCTATGTGCCATCACCAGGTGCTTTACCTCAGCGTCTAGTTTAATTCCCATTTTGCAGATGAGAACACTAAGGCTCAGAGAGGGTAATTCTCCCAAGCTCACAGGGGTCCTTTTGTTAAGTGCTGGAGCTGTAGGCAAAGGCTTCAGCTTAGGGAGCAGCCGCAGCGTCCATGACTGCATTTGCACATGGCGGGGGTCCTTACCACTGCCGCCTTCCAGCCCCTGTCTCCACCGTCACAAGTCCCAGTCACACAATAGAGGTAATTCCCTTACTTGCAGTTCTGCCACCAACCAGCTTTGTGACTTGACGCTTCAATTCTCCAAGCTGCAGTTAAATTTTGATGATCCCCAAGGTCTTCCACAATGAAGACAAACCGTTCAGTGTCCAGGGAACCCAAGGCTGGCCCCGGGGTGTTGGGATTGCTCCTTCCTGCTCACCGGCCAGGCGGCAGACGTGCTCGGCATCCCCCATGAGCATTGCTGAGCCTGGGGGTGGTAATCAGAGCCCAGGCCCCTGTCCGTGTAGACTGTAGAACACGTAGACTGTGGGTTAAAAAGCACAGAAGGACCTGAGAAATCTGCAGGGGTCCTGGGGAACTGAGGTTCAGGGAAGACTAAAGGTGCATGCACCCTGATCTTGAGGCTCCCTGCCTTGGTAAAGGCGTTTGTATTCACTGAGTAGCCAGTCCCTGCACTGCTGTGTTTAATTCTGGGTGTGGTATAGATAGAACTTGGTGCTCTGGCAAAGCACAGGGCCCACCACTATGTTCCTTTCCTTGTGGGACAGCAACCAAATCCGAGCCTTTGATTCCCTCTAGTGGCTAAAATCAGCAACTTACATAGCTGATTCTTTGCAATTTATTCAATGTATAGAGTGCCTACTGTATGCACCAAATTGGTACTGGGTTCTCTAGCTTTGCCAGGAGTGCTTCATTTTGAACATTGTCGTGTCCAGTGGAATGATCAGGGATGGAAGCCAGAGCTCCTTCTTACAAGCTTAGCTTAGTACAGTGCAAACCGCCTCTGCTTTATGGGGACTGAGGGAGGATGGGTTTTATATGGGTTATTTCTGCCACTAAATGAGTTGTAGTGTTGCAGGAAGGGGGACCCCTTCCAGGGCCTGAGAGTGGGCTGTTGTCTAACACTAGGAAATGAATTGTCTGAGGAGACACACGTGCTGACAAAGCAAGAGACTTTATGGGGAAGGGGCCCTGGGGGGAAAGCAGCAGGGTAAGGGAACCCAGGAGAACAGCTCTACCACGTGGCTCACCGTCTCAGGTTTTAGTTTCCGGGTTGTCTCTGGCCAAGCATTCTGATTCAGGGTCCTTCCTGGTGACATGTGCATCGCTCAGCCAAGATGGATTCCAGCGAGAAGGATTCTGGGAGGATGGCAGGACACATGGACTGGAACCTCCTCTCTCCTTTTTTTTTTTTTGCGGTACGCGGGCCTCTCACTGTCGTGGCCTCTCCCGTTGCGGAGCACAGGCACTGGACGCGCAGGCCCAGCGGCCATGGCTCACGGGCCCAGCCGCTCCGTGACACGTGGGATCCTCCCGGACCGGGACACAAACCCGTGTCCCCTTCATCGGCAGGCGAACTCTCAACGACTGCGCCACCAGGGAAGCCCTCCTCTCTCCTTTTGACCTTTCCTGAATTCTTCCGATTGGTGGTAGCTTGTCAGTTCCGAGTTCCTTACCAGGACCTCCTGTTGTAAGATAACTCATGCCAGTGGTTACTGTCGTGCCTGGTGAGGAAGGGCACTTTTGGTCGGTGGTTCCCCTAACAGTAGGACCTTGGGCCGACTCCTTTATTCCCAGACCTCAGGTTGCTCATTGGGAAAATCATGGTGTGGGTTAGATTCAAATCCATCCAACACATATTTATTGAGCACCTACAGTGTGTGAGACCCAGCCTGAATGCTCTGGGCATGCAGTGGTGAACAGAACTTGATCTCAAGGAGCTTAGAGGCTAACGGGAGAACCACACATCCAGGAAGCCACATAAAACAAAGGGCACGAGATCACACCTTTGCTACAACATGGCAGAGGTAACTGAGAAACCACAGGAGCCTAACTCGGATTCAGAGATACGCACCAGAAGTTCCCAGCAACAAACACGAAGCGTCAAAGGCAAGAGGAAGAGGAAGGCCCCTTTTCAACTCCAGGACTATGAAAGCGAGAAGATACGGAAGATAGTCATGAAGGTAAAATCAATTCTTTGGCAGAGCATGGGAAAATGTAAGAAAGGGAAGAAGTCAATGATACTAGTCTTCTACCACCAGCAGAATAAAAGAAAGAATGAAAATCAGCCAAAGGAGGATGAAGAAGTCCTGGAAAGTTCTTCTAGCAGTTCATCAGGTACTGCCTTGTGTCTACCAGGTAACTGAGACCTTGCTGTCTCTGTTGTCTCTCCAGAAAAAGCACTGGAGAAATGGTCATTTGTGTAGAGATCAAACACAAATGGTCACCTGTGTAGAGACCAAATAAAGCACTCAGGTGTTGATGATTAAAATACCAACAAGCTGTAAAAATAAAAAACAAAAAACAAAGGGCACGTGCAGCACAGCACGGTTGTCAGTGTGAGCTTCGCAGTGAGACAGATCTGGGTGGAGCCCAGCACTGCCACATGGCACTAGCTGTGTATCGGGCAAGTTGCTAACCCCCTCTTTACATTTCCTCAGTAATTTTGGATAATAACCCTTTCTTTATAGAGTGGCTGCTCAGTGCAGAGCCACACCATTGGAAGTGCTCCCTACATGGCGGCCAAGCCCACTGCAGTGTCAAGTTCTAGACAGAAGTAATGGAAACCTTCTTGAGAATGTCAGTTAGACCCCACGAGGGGCTTGTCTTTTGGTGCTGAGGCCCCTTCTTATGCTCAGCAGATTTCTCTAGTCTCCTTTCTTGGCCATGGAGCTTGGGAATCCAGTGGTTACTGTCGTGCCTGGCCAGGAAGGGCACTTTTGGTCAGTGGTTCCCCTAACAGTAGGACCTTGGGCCGACTCCTTTATTCCCAGACCTCAGGTTGCTCATTGGGAAAATCATGGTGTGGGTTAGATTCAAATCCATCCAACACATATTTATTGAGCACCTGCAGTGTGTGAGACCCAGGCTGAATGCTCTGGGCATGCAGTGGTGAATAGAACTTGATCTCAAGGAGCTTAGAGGCTAACGGGAGAACCAGACATCCAGCAAGCCACATAAAACAAAGGGCACGAGATCACACCTTTGCTACAACATGGCAGAGGTAACTGAGAAACCACAGGAGCCTAACTCGGATTCAGAGATACACACCAGAAGTTCCCAGCAACAAACACCAAGCGTCAAAGGCAAGAGGAAGAGGAAGGCCCCCTTTCAACTCCAGGACTATGAAAGCGAGAAGATACGGAAGATAGTCATGAAGGTAAAATCAACTCTTTGGCAGAGTGTGGGAAAATGTAAGAAAGGGAAGAAGTCAATGATACTAGTCTTCTACCACCAGCAGAATAAAAGAAAGAATGAAAATCAGCCAAAGGAGGATGAAGAAGTCCTGGAAAGTTCTTCTAGCAGTTCATCAAGTACTGCCTTGTGTCTACCAGGTAACTGAGACCTTGCTGTCTCTGTTGTCTCTCCAGAAAAAGCACTGGAGAAATGGTCATTTGTGTAGAGATCAAACACAAATGGTCACCTGTGTAGAGACCAAATAAAGCACTCAGGTGTTGATGATTAAAATACCAACAAGCTGTAAAAATAAAAAACAAAAAACAAAGGGCACGTGCAGCACAGCACGGTTGTCAGTGTGAGCTTCGCAGTGAGACAGATCTGGGTGGAGCCCAGCACTGCCACATGGCACTAGCTGTGTATCGGGCAAGTTGCTAACCCCCTCTTTACATTTCCTCAGTAATCTTGGATAATAACGCTTTCTTTATAGAGTGGCTGCTCAGTGCAGAGCCACACCATTGGAAGTGCTCCCTACATGGCGGCCAAGCCCACTGCAGTGTCAAGTTCTAGACAGAAGCAATGGAAACCTTCTTGAGAATGTCAGTTAGACCCCACGAGGGGCTTGTCTTTTGGTGCTGAGGCCCCTTCTTATGCTCAGCAGATTTCTCTAGTCTCCTTTCTTGGCCATGGAGCTTGGGAATCCAGTGGTTACTGTCGTGCCTGGCCAGGAAGGGCACTTTTGGTCAGTGGTTCCCCTAACAGTAGGACCTTGGGCCGACTCCTTTATTCCCAGACCTCAGGTTGCTCATTGGGAAAATCATGGTGTGGGTTAGATTCAAATCCATCCAACACATATTTATTGAGCACCTGCAGTGTGTGAGACCCAGGCTGAATGCTCTGGGCATGCAGTGGTGAACAGAACTTGATCTCAAGGAGCTTAGAGGCTAACGGGAGAACCACACATCCAGGAAGCCACATAAAACAAAGGGCACGAGATCACACCTTTGCTACAACATGGCAGAGGTAACTGAGAAACCACAGGAGCCTAACTCGGATTCAGAGATACACACCAGAAGTTCCCAGCAACAAACACCAAGCGTCAAAGGCAAGAGGAAGAGGAAAGCCCCTTTTCAACTCCAGGACTATGAAAGCGAGAAGATACGGAAGATAGTCATGAAGGTAAAATCAACTCTTTGGCAGAGCGTGGGAAAATGTAAGAAAGGGAAGAAGTCAATGATACTAGTCTTCTACCACCAGCAGAATAAAAGAAAGAATGAAAATCAGCCAGAGGAGCATGAAGAAGTCCTGGAAAGTTCTTCTAGCAGTTCATCAGGTACTGCCTTGTGTCTACCAGGTAACTGAGACCTTGCTGTCTCTGTTGTCTCTCCAGAAAAAGCACTGGAGAAATGGTCATTTGTGTAGAGATCAAACACAAATGGTCACCTGTGTAGAGACCAAATAAAGCACTCAGGTGTTGATGATTAAAATACCAACAAGCTGTAAAAATAAAAAACAAAAAACAAAGGGCACGTGCAGCACAGCACGGTTGTCAGTGTGAGCTTCGCAGTGAGACAGATCTGGGTGGAGCCCAGCACTGCCACATGGCACTAGCTGTGTATCGGGCAAGTTGCTAACCCCCTCTTTACATTTCCTCAGTAATTTTGGATAATAACCCTTTCTTTATAGAGTGGCTGCTCAGTGCAGAGCCACACCATTGGACGTGCTCCCTACATGGCGGCCAAGCCCACTGCAGTGTCAAGTTCTAGACAGAAGCAATGGAAACCTTCTTGAGAATGTCAGTTAGACCCCACGAGGGGCTTGTCTTTTGGTGCTGAGGCCCCTTCTTATGCTCAGCAGATTTCTCTAGTCTCCTTTCTTGGCCATGGAGCTTGGGAATCCAGTGGTTACTGTCGTGCCTGGCCAGGAAGGGCACTTTTGGTCAGTGGTTCCCCTAACAGTAGGACCTTGGGCCGACTCCTTTATTCCCAGACCTCAGGTTGCTCATTGGGAAAATCATGGTGTGGGTTAGATTCAAATCCATCCAACACATATTTATTGAGCACCTGCAGTGTGTGAGACCCAGGCTGAATGCTCTGGGCATGCAGTGGTGAACAGAACTTGATCTCAAGGAGCTTAGAGGCTAACGGGAGAACCAGACATCCAGCAAGCCACATAAAACAAAGGGCACGAGATCACACCTTTGCTACAACATGGCAGAGGTAACTGAGAAACCACAGGAGCCTAACTCGGATTCAGAGATACACACCAGAAGTTCCCAGCAACAAACACCAAGCGTCAAAGGCAAGAGGAAGAGGAAGGCCCCCTTTCAACTCCAGGACTATGAAAGCGAGAAGATACGGAAGATAGTCATGAAGGTAAAATCAACTCTTTGGCAGAGTGTGGGAAAATGTAAGAAAGGGAAGAAGTCAATGATACTAGTCTTCTACCACCAGCAGAATAAAAGAAAGAATGAAAATCAGCCAAAGGAGGATGAAGAAGTCCTGGAAAGTTCTTCTAGCAGTTCATCAAGTACTGCCTTGTGTCTACCAGGTAACTGAGACCTTGCTGTCTCTGTTGTCTCTCCAGAAAAAGCACTGGAGAAATGGTCATTTGTGTAGAGATCAAACACAAATGGTCACCTGTGTAGAGACCAAATAAAGCACTCAGGTGTTGATGATTAAAATACCAACAAGCTGTAAAAATAAAAAATAAAAAACAAAGGGCACGTGCAGCACAGCATGGTTGTCAGTGTGAGCTTCGCAGTGAGACAGATCTGGGTGGAGCCCAGCACTGCCACATGGCACTAGCTGTGTATCGGGCAAGTTGCTAACCCCCTCTTTACATTTCCTCAGTAATTTTGGATAATAACCCTTTCTTTATAGAGTGGCTGCTCAGTGCAGAGCCACACCATTGGAAGTGCTCCCTACATGGCGGCCAAGCCCACTGCAGTGTCAAGTTCTAGACAGAAGTAATGGAAACCTTCTTGAGAATGTCAGTTAGACCCCACGAGGGGCTTGTCTTTTGGTGCTGAGGCCCCTTCTTATGCTCAGCAGATTTCTCTAGTCTCCTTTCTTGGCCATGGAGCTTGGGAATCCAGTGGTTACTGTCGTGCCTGGCCAGGAAGGGCACTTTTGGTCAGTGGTTCCCCTAACAGTAGGACCTTGGGCCGACTCCTTTATTCCCAGACCTCAGGTTGCTCACTGGGAAAATCATGGTGTGGGTTAGATTCAAATCCATCCAACACATATTTATTGAGCACCTGCAGTGTGTGAGACCCAGGCTGAATGCTCTGGGCATGCAGTGGTGAACAGAACTTGATCTCAAGGAGCTTAGAGGCTAACGGGAGAACCAGACATCCAGGAAGCCACATAAAACAAAGGGCACGAGATCACACCTTTGCTACAACATGGCAGAGGTAACTGAGAAACCACAGGAGCCTAACTCGGATTCAGAGATACACACCAGAAGTTCCCAGCAACAAACACCAAGCGTCAAAGGCAAGAGGAAGAGGAAGGCCCCTTTTCAACTCCAGGACTATGAAAGCGAGAAGATACGGAAGATAGTCATGAAGGTAAAATCAACTCTTTGGCAGAGCGTGGGAAAATGTAAGAAAGGGAAGAAGTCAATGATACTAGTCTTCTACCACCAGCAGAATAAAAGAAAGAATGAAAATCAGCCAGAGGAGGATGAAGAAGTCCTGGAAAGCACTTCTAGCAGTTCATCAGGTACTGCCTTGTGTCTACCAGGTAACTGAGACCTTGCTGTCTCTGTTGTCTCTGCAGAAAAAGCACTGGAGAAATGGTCATTTGTGTAGAGATCAAACACAAATGGTCACCTGTGTAGAGACCAAATAAAGCACTCAGGTGTTGATGATTAAAATACCAACAAGCTGTAAAAATAAAAAACAAAAAACAAAGGGCACGTGCAGCACAGCACGGTTGTCAGTGTGAGCTTCGCAGTGAGACAGATCTGGGTGGAGCCCAGCACTGCCACATGGCACTAGCTGTGTATCGGGCAAGTTGCTAACCCCCTCTTTACATTTCCTCAGTAATTTTGGATAATAACGCTTTGTTTATAGAGTGGCTGCTCAGTGCAGAGCCACACCATTGGAAGTGCTCCCTACATGGCGGCCAAGCCCACTGCAGTGTCAAGTTCTAGACAGAAGCAATGGAAACCTTCTTGAGAATGTCAGTTAGACCCCACGAGGGGCTTGTCTTTTGGTGCTGAGGCCCCTTCTTATGCTCAGCAGATTTCTCTAGTCTCCTTTCTTGGCCATGGAGCTTGGGAATCCAGTGGTTACTGTCGTGCCTGGCCAGGAAGGGCACTTTTGGTCAGTGGTTCCCCTAACAGTAGGACCTTGGGCCGACTCCTTTATTCCCAGACCTCAGGTTGCTCATTGGGAAAATCATGGTGTGGGTTAGATTCAAATCCATCCAACACATATTTATTGAGCACCTGCAGTGTGTGAGACCCAGGCTGAATGCTCTGGGCATGCAGTGGTGAACAGAACTTGATCTCAAGGAGCTTAGAGGCTAACGGGAGAACCACACATCCAGGAAGCCACATAAAACAAAGGGCACGAGATCACACCTTTGCTACAACATGGCAGAGGTAACTGAGAAACCACAGGAGCCTAACTCGGATTCAGAGATACACACCAGAAGTTCCCAGCAACAAACACGAAGCGTCAAAGGCAAGAGGAAGAGGAAGGCCCCTTTTCAACTCCAGGACTATGAAAGCGAGAAGATACGGAAGATAGTCCTGAAAGTAAAATCAACTCTTTGGCAGAGCGTGGGAAAATGTAAGAAAGGGAAGAAGTCAATGATACTAGTCTTCTACCACCAGCAGAATAAAAGAAAGAATGAAAATCAGCCAGAGGAGCATGAAGAAGTCCTGGAAAGTTCTTCTAGCAGTTCATCAGGTACTGCCTTGTGTCTACCAGGTAACTGAGACCTTGCTGTCTCTGTTGTCTCTCCAGAAAAAGCACTGGAGAAATGGTCATTTGTGTAGAGATCAAACACAAATGGTCACCTGTGTAGAGACCAAATAAAGCACTCAGGTGTTAATGATTAAAATACCAACAAGCTGTAAAAATAAAAAACAAAAAACAAAGGGCACGTGCAGCACAGCACGGTTGTCAGTGTGAGCTTCGCAGTGAGACAGATCTGGGTGGAGCCCAGCACTGCCACATGGCACTAGCTGTGTATCGGGCAAGTTGCTAACCCCCTCTTTACATTTCCTCAGTAATTTTGGATAATAACCCTTTCTTTATAGAGTGGCTGCTCAGTGCAGAGCCACACCATTGGACGTGCTCCCTACATGGCGGCCAAGCCCACTGCAGTGTCAAGTTCTAGACAGAAGCAATGGAAACCTTCTTGATAATGTCAGTTAGACCCCACGAGGGGCTTGTCTTTTGGTGCTGAGGCCCCTTCTTATGCTCAGCAGATTTCTCTAGTCTCCTTTCTTGGCCATGGAGCTTGGGAATCCAGTGGTTACTGTCGTGCCTGGCCAGGAAGGGCACTTTTGGTCAGTGGCTCCCCTAACAGTAGGACCTTGGGCCGACTCCTTTATTCCCAGACCTCAGGTTGCTCATTGGGAAAATCATGGTGTGGGTTAGATTCAAATCCATCCAACACATATTTATTGAGCACCTGCAGTGTGTGAGACCCAGGCTGAATGCTCTGGGCATGCAGTGGTGAACAGAACTTGATCTCAAGGAGCTTAGAGGCTAACGGGAGAACCAGACATCCAGGAAGCCACATAAAACAAAGGGCACGAGATCACACCTTTGCTACAACATGGCAGAGGTAACTGAGAAACCACAGGAGCCTAACTCGGATTCAGAGATACACACCAGAAGTTCCCAGCAACAAACACCAAGCGTCAAAGGCAAGAGGAAGAGGAAGGCCCCCTTTCAACTCCAGGACTATGAAAGCGAGAAGATACGGAAGATAGTCATGAAGGTAAAATCAACTCTTTGGCAGAGTGTGGGAAAATGTAAGAAAGGGAAGAAGTCAATGATACTAGTCTTCTACCACCAGCAGAATAAAAGAAAGAATGAAAATCAGCCAAAGGAGGATGAAGAAGTCCTGGAAAGTTCTTCTAGCAGTTCATCAAGTACTGCCTTGTGTCTACCAGGTAACTGAGACCTTGCTGTCTCTGTTGTCTCTCCAGAAAAAGCACTGGAGAAATGGTCATTTGTGTAGAGATCAAACACAAATGGTCACCTGTGTAGAGACCAAATAAAGCACTCAGGTGTTGATGATTAAAATACCAACAAGCTGTAAAAATAAAAAACAAAAAACAAAGGGCACGTGCAGCACAGCATGGTTGTCAGTGTGAGCTTCGCAGTGAGACAGATCTGGGTGGAGCCCAGCACTGCCACATGGCACTAGCTGTGTATCGGGCAAGTTGCTAACCCCCTCTTTACATTTCCTCAGTAATTTTGGATAATAACCCTTTCTTTATAGAGTGGCTGCTCAGTGCAGAGCCACACCATTGGAAGTGCTCCCTACATGGCGGCCAAGCCCACTGCAGTGTCAAGTTCTAGACAGAAGTAATGGAAACCTTCTTGAGAATGTCAGTTAGACCCCACGAGGGGCTTGTCTTTTGGTGCTGAGGCCCCTTCTTATGCTCAGCAGATTTCTCTAGTCTCCTTTCTTGGCCATGGAGCTTGGGAATCCAGTGGTTACTGTCGTGCCTGGCCAGGAAGGGCACTTTTGGTCAGTGGTTCCCCTAACAGTAGGACCTTGGGCCGACTCCTTTATTCCCAGACCTCAGGTTGCTCACTGGGAAAATCATGGTGTGGGTTAGATTCAAATCCATCCAACACATATTTATTGAGCACCTGCAGTGTGTGAGACCCAGGCTGAATGCTCTGGGCATGCAGTGGTGAACAGAACTTGATCTCAAGGAGCTTAGAGGCTAACGGGAGAACCAGACATCCAGGAAGCCACATAAAACAAAGGGCACGAGATCACACCTTTGCTACAACATGGCAGAGGTAACTGAGAAACCACAGGAGCCTAACTCGGATTCAGAGATACACACCAGAAGTTCCCAGCAACAAACACCAAGCGTCAAAGGCAAGAGGAAGAGGAAGGCCCCTTTTCAACTCCAGGACTATGAAAGCGAGAAGATACGGAAGATAGTCATGAAGGTAAAATCAACTCTTTGGCAGAGCGTGGGAAAATGTAAGAAAGGGAAGAAGTCAATGATACTAGTCTTCTACCACCAGCAGAATAAAAGAAAGAATGAAAATCAGCCAGAGGAGGATGAAGAAGTCCTGGAAAGCACTTCTAGCAGTTCATCAGGTACTGCCTTGTGTCTACCAGGTAACTGAGACCTTGCTGTCTCTGTTGTCTCTGCAGAAAAAGCACTGGAGAAATGGTCATTTGTGTAGAGATCAAACACAAATGGTCACCTGTGTAGAGACCAAATAAAGCACTCAGGTGTTGATGATTAAAATACCAACAAGCTGTAAAAATAAAAAACAAAAAACAAAGGGCACGTGCAGCACAGCACGGTTGTCAGTGTGAGCTTCGCAGTGAGACAGATCTGGGTGGAGCCCAGCACTGCCACATGGCACTAGCTGTGTATCGGGCAAGTTGCTAACCCCCTCTTTACATTTCCTCAGTAATTTTGGATAATAACGCTTTGTTTATAGAGTGGCTGCTCAGTGCAGAGCCACACCATTGGAAGTGCTCCCTACATGGCGGCCAAGCCCACTGCAGTGTCAAGTTCTAGACAGAAGCAATGGAAACCTTCTTGAGAATGTCAGTTAGACCCCACGAGGGGCTTGTCTTTTGGTGCTGAGGCCCCTTCTTATGCTCAGCAGATTTCTCTAGTCTCCTTTCTTGGCCATGGAGCTTGGGAATCCAGTGGTTACTGTCGTGCCTGGCCAGGAAGGGCACTTTTGGTCAGTGGTTCCCCTAACAGTAGGACCTTGGGCCGACTCCTTTATTCCCAGACCTCAGGTTGCTCATTGGGAAAATCATGGTGTGGGTTAGATTCAAATCCATCCAACACATATTTATTGAGCACCTGCAGTGTGTGAGACCCAGGCTGAATGCTCTGGGCATGCAGTGGTGAACAGAACTTGATCTCAAGGAGCTTAGAGGCTAACGGGAGAACCACACATCCAGGAAGCCACATAAAACAAAGGGCACGAGATCACACCTTTGCTACAACATGGCAGAGGTAACTGAGAAACCACAGGAGCCTAACTCGGATTCAGAGATACACACCAGAAGTTCCCAGCAACAAACACGAAGCGTCAAAGGCAAGAGGAAGAGGAAGGCCCCTTTTCAACTCCAGGACTATGAAAGCGAGAAGATACGGAAGATAGTCCTGAAGGTAAAATCAACTCTTTGGCAGAGCGTGGGAAAATGTAAGAAAGGGAAGAAGTCAATGATACTAGTCTTCTACCACCAGCAGAATAAAAGAAAGAATGAAAATCAGCCAGAGGAGCATGAAGAAGTCCTGGAAAGTTCTTCTAGCAGTTCATCAGGTACTGCCTTGTGTCTACCAGGTAACTGAGACCTTGCTGTCTCTGTTGTCTCTCCAGAAAAAGCACTGGAGAAATGGTCATTTGTGTAGAGATCAAACACAAATGGTCACCTGTGTAGAGACCAAATAAAGCACTCAGGTGTTAATGATTAAAATACCAACAAGCTGTAAAAATAAAAAACAAAAAACAAAGGGCACGTGCAGCACAGCACGGTTGTCAGTGTGAGCTTCGCAGTGAGACAGATCTGGGTGGAGCCCAGCACTGCCACATGGCACTAGCTGTGTATCGGGCAAGTTGCTAACCCCCTCTTTACATTTCCTCAGTAATTTTGGATAATAACCCTTTCTTTATAGAGTGGCTGCTCAGTGCAGAGCCACACCATTGGACGTGCTCCCTACATGGCGGCCAAGCCCACTGCAGTGTCAAGTTCTAGACAGAAGCAATGGAAACCTTCTTGATAATGTCAGTTAGACCCCACGAGGGGCTTGTCTTTTGGTGCTGAGGCCCCTTCTTATGCTCAGCAGATTTCTCTAGTCTCCTTTCTTGGCCATGGAGCTTGGGAATCCAGTGGTTACTGTCGTGCCTGGCCAGGAAGGGCACTTTTGGTCAGTGGTTCCCCTAACAGTAGGACCTTGGGCCGACTCCTTTATTCCCAGACCTCAGGTTGCTCATTGGGAAAATCATGGTGTGGGTTAGATTCAAATCCATCCAACACATATTTATTGAGCACCTGCAGTGTGTGAGACCCAGGCTGAATGCTCTGGGCATGCAGTGGTGAACAGAACTTGATCTCAAGGAGCTTAGAGGCTAACGGGAGAACCAGACATCCAGCAAGCCACATAAAACAAAGGGCACGAGATCACACCTTTGCTACAACATGGCAGAGGTAACTGAGAAACCACAGGAGCCTAACTCGGATTCAGAGATACACACCAGAAGTTCCCAGCAACAAACACCAAGCGTCAAAGGCAAGAGGAAGAGGAAGGCCCCCTTTCAACTCCAGGACTATGAAAGCGAGAAGATACGGAAGATAGTCATGAAGGTAAAATCAACTCTTTGGCAGAGTGTGGGAAAATGTAAGAAAGGGAAGAAGTCAATGATACTAGTCTTCTACCACCAGCAGAATAAAAGAAAGAATGAAAATCAGCCAAAGGAGGATGAAGAAGTCCTGGAAAGTTCTTCTAGCAGTTCATCAAGTACTGCCTTGTGTCTACCAGGTAACTGAGACCTTGCTGTCTCTGTTGTCTCTCCAGAAAAAGCACTGGAGAAATGGTCATTTGTGTAGAGATCAAACACAAATGGTCACCTGTGTAGAGACCAAATAAAGCACTCAGGTGTTGATGATTAAAATACCAACAAGCTGTAAAAATAAAAAACAAAAAACAAAGGGCACGTGCAGCACAGCATGGTTGTCAGTGTGAGCTTCGCAGTGAGACAGATCTGGGTGGAGCCCAGCACTGCCACATGGCACTAGCTGTGTATCGGGCAAGTTGCTAACCCCCTCTTTACATTTCCTCAGTAATTTTGGATAATAACCCTTTCTTTATAGAGTGGCTGCTCAGTGCAGAGCCACACCATTGGAAGTGCTCCCTACATGGCGGCCAAGCCCACTGCAGTGTCAAGTTCTAGACAGAAGTAATGGAAACCTTCTTGAGAATGTCAGTTAGACCCCACGAGGGGCTTGTCTTTTGGTGCTGAGGCCCCTTCTTATGCTCAGCAGATTTCTCTAGTCTCCTTTCTTGGCCATGGAGCTTGGGAATCCAGTGGTTACTGTCGTGCCTGGCCAGGAAGGGCACTTTTGGTCAGTGGTTCCCCTAACAGTAGGACCTTGGGCCGACTCCTTTATTCCCAGACCTCAGGTTGCTCACTGGGAAAATCATGGTGTGGGTTAGATTCAAATCCATCCAACACATATTTATTGAGCACCTGCAGTGTGTGAGACCCAGGCTGAATGCTCTGGGCATGCAGTGGTGAACAGAACTTGATCTCAAGGAGCTTAGAGGCTAACGGGAGAACCAGACATCCAGGAAGCCACATAAAACAAAGGGCACGAGATCACACCTTTGCTACAACATGGCAGAGGTAACTGAGAAACCACAGGAGCCTAACTCGGATTCAGAGATACACACCAGAAGTTCCCAGCAACAAACACCAAGCGTCAAAGGCAAGAGGAAGAGGAAGGCCCCTTTTCAACTCCAGGACTATGAAAGCGAGAAGATACGGAAGATAGTCATGAAGGTAAAATCAACTCTTTGGCAGAGCGTGGGAAAATGTAAGAAAGGGAAGAAGTCAATGATACTAGTCTTCTACCACCAGCAGAATAAAAGAAAGAATGAAAATCAGCCAGAGGAGGATGAAGAAGTCCTGGAAAGCACTTCTAGCAGTTCATCAGGTACTGCCTTGTGTCTACCAGGTAACTGAGACCTTGCTGTCTCTGTTGTCTCTGCAGAAAAAGCACTGGAGAAATGGTCATTTGTGTAGAGATCAAACACAAATGGTCACCTGTGTAGAGACCAAATAAAGCACTCAGGTGTTGATGATTAAAATACCAACAAGCTGTAAAAATAAAAAACAAAAAACAAAGGGCACGTGCAGCACAGCACGGTTGTCAGTGTGAGCTTCGCAGTGAGACAGATCTGGGTGGAGCCCAGCACTGCCACATGGCACTAGCTGTGTATCGGGCAAGTTGCTAACCCCCTCTTTACATTTCCTCAGTAATTTTGGATAATAACGCTTTGTTTATAGAGTGGCTGCTCAGTGCAGAGCCACACCATTGGAAGTGCTCCCTACATGGCGGCCAAGCCCACTGCAGTGTCAAGTTCTAGACAGAAGCAATGGAAACCTTCTTGAGAATGTCAGTTAGACCCCACGAGGGGCTTGTCTTTTGGTGCTGAGGCCCCTTCTTATGCTCAGCAGATTTCTCTAGTCTCCTTTCTTGGCCATGGAGCTTGGGAATCCAGTGGTTACTGTCGTGCCTGGCCAGGAAGGGCACTTTTGGTCAGTGGTTCCCCTAACAGTAGGACCTTGGGCCGACTCCTTTATTCCCAGACCTCAGGTTGCTCATTGGGAAAATCATGGTGTGGGTTAGATTCAAATCCATCCAACACATATTTATTGAGCACCTGCAGTGTGTGAGACCCAGGCTGAATGCTCTGGGCATGCAGTGGTGAACAGAACTTGATCTCAAGGAGCTTAGAGGCTAACGGGAGAACCACACATCCAGGAAGCCACATAAAACAAAGGGCACGAGATCACACCTTTGCTACAACATGGCAGAGGTAACTGAGAAACCACAGGAGCCTAACTCGGATTCAGAGATACACACCAGAAGTTCCCAGCAACAAACACGAAGCGTCAAAGGCAAGAGGAAGAGGAAGGCCCCTTTTCAACTCCAGGACTATGAAAGCGAGAAGATACGGAAGATAGTCCTGAAGGTAAAATCAACTCTTTGGCAGAGCGTGGGAAAATGTAAGAAAGGGAAGAAGTCAATGATACTAGTCTTCTACCACCAGCAGAATAAAAGAAAGAATGAAAATCAGCCAGAGGAGCATGAAGAAGTCCTGGAAAGTTCTTCTAGCAGTTCATCAGGTACTGCCTTGTGTCTACCAGGTAACTGAGACCTTGCTGTCTCTGTTGTCTCTCCAGAAAAAGCACTGGAGAAATGGTCATTTGTGTAGAGATCAAACACAAATGGTCACCTGTGTAGAGACCAAATAAAGCACTCAGGTGTTAATGATTAAAATACCAACAAGCTGTAAAAATAAAAAACAAAAAACAAAGGGCACGTGCAGCACAGCACGGTTGTCAGTGTGAGCTTCGCAGTGAGACAGATCTGGGTGGAGCCCAGCACTGCCACATGGCACTAGCTGTGTATCGGGCAAGTTGCTAACCCCCTCTTTACATTTCCTCAGTAATTTTGGATAATAACCCTTTCTTTATAGAGTGGCTGCTCAGTGCAGAGCCACACCATTGGACGTGCTCCCTACATGGCGGCCAAGCCCACTGCAGTGTCAAGTTCTAGACAGAAGCAATGGAAACCTTCTTGATAATGTCAGTTAGACCCCACGAGGGGCTTGTCTTTTGGTGCTGAGGCCCCTTCTTATGCTCAGCAGATTTCTCTAGTCTCCTTTCTTGGCCATGGAGCTTGGGAATCCAGTGGTTACTGTCGTGCCTGGCCAGGAAGGGCACTTTTGGTCAGTGGTTCCCCTAACAGTAGGACCTTGGGCCGACTCCTTTATTCCCAGACCTCAGGTTGCTCATTGGGAAAATCATGGTGTGGGTTAGATTCAAATCCATCCAACACATATTTATTGAGCACCTGCAGTGTGTGAGACCCAGGCTGAATGCTCTGGGCATGCAGTGGTGAACAGAACTTGATCTCAAGGAGCTTAGAGGCTAACGGGAGAACCAGACATCCAGCAAGCCACATAAAACAAAGGGCACGAGATCACACCTTTGCTACAACATGGCAGAGGTAACTGAGAAACCACAGGAGCCTAACTCGGATTCAGAGATACACACCAGAAGTTCCCAGCAACAAACACCAAGCGTCAAAGGCAAGAGGAAGAGGAAGGCCCCCTTTCAACTCCAGGACTATGAAAGCGAGAAGATACGGAAGATAGTCATGAAGGTAAAATCAACTCTTTG
Organism: Hyperoodon ampullatus; assembly: GCF_949752795.1. Lineage (NCBI taxonomy): Eukaryota > Metazoa > Chordata > Mammalia > Artiodactyla > Ziphiidae > Hyperoodon > Hyperoodon ampullatus. Next base: position 91,554,754 of record NC_136920.1, read on the forward strand.
GCAGAGTGTGGGAAAATGTAAGAAAGGGAAGAAGTCAATGATACTAGTCTTCTACCACCAGCAGAATAAAAGAAAGAATGAAAATCAGCCAAAGGAGGATGAAGAAGTCCTGGAAAGTTCTTCTAGCAGTTCATCAAGTACTGCCTTGTGTCTACCAGGTAACTGAGACCTTGCTGTCTCTGTTGTCTCTCCAGAAAAAGCACTGGAGAAATGGTCATTTGTGTAGAGATCAAACACAAATGGTCACCTGTGTAGAGACCAAATAAAGCACTCAGGTGTTGATGATTAAAATACCAACAAGCTGTAAAAATAAAAAACAAAAAACAAAGGGCACGTGCAGCACAGCATGGTTGTCAGTGTGAGCTTCGCAGTGAGACAGATCTGGGTGGAGCCCAGCACTGCCACATGGCACTAGCTGTGTATCGGGCAAGTTGCTAACCCCCTCTTTACATTTCCTCAGTAATTTTGGATAATAACCCTTTCTTTATAGAGTGGCTGCTCAGTGCAGAGCCACACCATTGGAAGTGCTCCCTACATGGCGGCCAAGCCCACTGCAGTGTCAAGTTCTAGACAGAAGCAATGGAAACCTTCTTGAGAATGTCAGTTAGACCCCACGAGGGGCTTGTCTTTTGGTGCTGAGGCCCCTTCTTATGCTCAGCAGATTTCTCTAGTCTCCTTTCTTGGCCATGGAGCTTGGGAATCCAGTGGTTACTGTCGTGCCTGGCCAGGAAGGGCACTTTTGGTCAGTGGTTCCCCTAACAGTAGGACCTTGGGCCGACTCCTTTATTCCCAGACCTCAGGTTGCTCACTGGGAAAATCATGGTGTGGGTTAGATTCAAATCCATCCAACACATATTTATTGAGCACCTGCAGTGTGTGAGACCCAGGCTGAATGCTCTGGGCATGCAGTGGTGAACAGAACTTGATCTCAAGGAGCTTAGAGGCTAACGGGAGAACCAGACATCCAGGAAGCCACATAAAACAAAGGGCACGAGATCACACCTTTGCTACAACATGGCAGAGGTAACTGAGAAACCACAGGAGCCTAACTCGGATTCAGAGATACACACCAGAAGTTCCCAGCAACAAACACCAAGCGTCAAAGGCAAGAGGAAGAGGAAGGCCCCTTTTCAACTCCAGGACTATGAAAGCGAGAAGATACGGAAGATAGTCATGAAGGTAAAATCAACTCTTTGGCAGAGCGTGGGAAAATGTAAGAAAGGGAAGAAGTCAATGATACTAGTCTTCTACCACCAGCAGAATAAAAGAAAGAATGAAAATCAGCCAGAGGAGGATGAAGAAGTCCTGGAAAGCACTTCTAGCAGTTCATCAGGTACTGCCTTGTGTCTACCAGGTAACTGAGACCTTGCTGTCTCTGTTGTCTCTGCAGAAAAAGCACTGGAGAAATGGTCATTTGTGTAGAGATCAAACACAAATGGTCACCTGTGTAGAGACCAAATAAAGCACTCAGGTGTTGATGATTAAAATACCAACAAGCTGTAAAAATAAAAAACAAAAAACAAAGGGCACGTGCAGCACAGCACGGTTGTCAGTGTGAGCTTCGCAGTGAGACAGATCTGGGTGGAGCCCAGCACTGCCACATGGCACTAGCTGTGTATCGGGCAAGTTGCTAACCCCCTCTTTACATTTCCTCAGTAATTTTGGATAATAACGCTTTGTTTATAGAGTGGCTGCTCAGTGCAGAGCCACACCATTGGAAGTGCTCCCTACATGGCGGCCAAGCCCACTGCAGTGTCAAGTTCTAGACAGAAGCAATGGAAACCTTCTTGAGAATGTCAGTTAGACCCCACGAGGGGCTTGTCTTTTGGTGCTGAGGCCCCTTCTTATGCTCAGCAGATTTCTCTAGTCTCCTTTCTTGGCCATGGAGCTTGGGAATCCAGTGGTTACTGTCGTGCCTGGCCAGGAAGGGCACTTTTGGTCAGTGGTTCCCCTAACAGTAGGACCTTGGGCCGACTCCTTTATTCCCAGACCTCAGGTTGCTCATTGGGAAAATCATGGTGTGGGTTAGATTCAAATCCATCCAACACATATTTATTGAGCACCTGCAGTGTGTGAGACCCAGGCTGAATGCTCTGGGCATGCAGTGGTGAACAGAACTTGATCTCAAGGAGCTTAGAGGCTAACGGGAGAACCACACATCCAGGAAGCCACATAAAACAAAGGGCACGAGATCACACCTTTGCTACAACATGGCAGAGGTAACTGAGAAACCACAGGAGCCTAACTCGGATTCAGAGATACACACCAGAAGTTCCCAGCAACAAACACGAAGCGTCAAAGGCAAGAGGAAGAGGAAGGCCCCTTTTCAACTCCAGGACTATGAAAGCGAGAAGATACGGAAGATAGTCCTGAAGGTAAAATCAACTCTTTGGCAGAGCGTGGGAAAATGTAAGAAAGGGAAGAAGTCAATGATACTAGTCTTCTACCACCAGCAGAATAAAAGAAAGAATGAAAATCAGCCAGAGGAGCATGAAGAAGTCCTGGAAAGTTCTTCTAGCAGTTCATCAGGTACTGCCTTGTGTCTACCAGGTAACTGAGACCTTGCTGTCTCTGTTGTCTCTCCAGAAAAAGCACTGGAGAAATGGTCATTTGTGTAGAGATCAAACACAAATGGTCACCTGTGTAGAGACCAAATAAAGCACTCAGGTGTTAATGATTAAAATACCAACAAGCTGTAAAAATAAAAAACAAAAAACAAAGGGCACGTGCAGCACAGCATGGTTGTCAGTGTGAGCTTCGCAGTGAGACAGATCTGGGTGGAGCCCAGCACTGCCACATGGCACTAGCTGTGTATCGGGCAAGTTGCTAACCCCCTCTTTACATTTCCTCAGTAATTTTGGATAATAACCCTTTCTTTATAGAGTGGCTGCTCAGTGCAGAGCCACACCATTGGACGTGCTCCCTACATGGCGGCCAAGCCCACTGCAGTGTCAAGTTCTAGACAGAAGCAATGGAAACCTTCTTGATAATGTCAGTTAGACCCCACGAGGGGCTTGTCTTTTGGTGCTGAGGCCCCTTCTTATGCTCAGCAGATTTCTCTAGTCTCCTTTCTTGGCCATGGAGCTTGGGAATCCAGTGGTTACTGTCGTGCCTGGCCAGGAAGGGCACTTTTGGTCAGTGGTTCCCCTAACAGTAGGACCTTGGGCCGACTCCTTTATTCCCAGACCTCAGGTTGCTCATTGGGAAAATCATGGTGTGGGTTAGATTCAAATCCATCCAACACATATTTATTGAGCACCTGCAGTGTGTGAGACCCAGGCTGAATGCTCTGGGCATGCAGTGGTGAACAGAACTTGATCTCAAGGAGCTTAGAGGCTAACGGGAGAACCAGACATCCAGCAAGCCACATAAAACAAAGGGCACGAGATCACACCTTTGCTACAACATGGCAGAGGTAACTGAGAAACCACAGGAGCCTAACTCGGATTCAGAGATACACACCAGAAGTTCCCAGCAACAAACACCAAGCGTCAAAGGCAAGAGGAAGAGGAAGGCCCCCTTTCAACTCCAGGACTATGAAAGCGAGAAGATACGGAAGATAGTCATGAAGGTAAAATCAACTCTTTGGCAGAGTGTGGGAAAATGTAAGAAAGGGAAGAAGTCAATGATACTAGTCTTCTACCACCAGCAGAATAAAAGAAAGAATGAAAATCAGCCAAAGGAGGATGAAGAAGTCCTGGAAAGTTCTTCTAGCAGTTCATCAAGTACTGCCTTGTGTCTACCAGGTAACTGAGACCTTGCTGTCTCTGTTGTCTCTCCAGAAAAAGCACTGGAGAAATGGTCATTTGTGTAGAGATCAAACACAAATGGTCACCTGTGTAGAGACCAAATAAAGCACTCAGGTGTTGATGATTAAAATACCAACAAGCTGTAAAAATAAAAAACAAAAAACAAAGGGCACGTGCAGCACAGCATGGTTGTCAGTGTGAGCTTCGCAGTGAGACAGATCTGGGTGGAGCCCAGCACTGCCACATGGCACTAGCTGTGTATCGGGCAAGTTGCTAACCCCCTCTTTACATTTCCTCAGTAATTTTGGATAATAACCCTTTCTTTATAGAGTGGCTGCTCAGTGCAGAGCCACACCATTGGAAGTGCTCCCTACATGGCGGCCAAGCCCACTGCAGTGTCAAGTTCTAGACAGAAGCAATGGAAACCTTCTTGAGAATGTCAGTTAGACCCCACGAGGGGCTTGTCTTTTGGTGCTGAGGCCCCTTCTTATGCTCAGCAGATTTCTCTAGTCTCCTTTCTTGGCCATGGAGCTTGGGAATCCAGTGGTTACTGTCGTGCCTGGCCAGGAAGGGCACTTTTGGTCAGTGGTTCCCCTAACAGTAGGACCTTGGGCCGACTCCTTTATTCCCAGACCTCAGGTTGCTCACTGGGAAAATCATGGTGTGGGTTAGATTCAAATCCATCCAACACATATTTATTGAGCACCTGCAGTGTGTGAGACCCAGGCTGAATGCTCTGGGCATGCAGTGGTGAACAGAACTTGATCTCAAGGAGCTTAGAGGCTAACGGGAGAACCAGACATCCAGGAAGCCACATAAAACAAAGGGCACGAGATCACACCTTTGCTACAACATGGCAGAGGTAACTGAGAAACCACAGGAGCCTAACTCGGATTCAGAGATACACACCAGAAGTTCCCAGCAACAAACACCAAGTGTCAAAGGCAAGAGGAAGAGGAAGGCCCCTTTTCAACTCCAGGACTATGAAAGCGAGAAGATACGGAAGATAGTCATGAAGGTAAAATCAACTCTTTGGCAGAGCGTGGGAAAATGTAAGAAAAGGAAGAAGTCAATGATACTAGTCTTCTACCACCAGCAGAATAAAAGAAAGAATGAAAATCAGCCAGAGGAGGATGAAGAAGTCCTGGAAAGTTCTTCTAGCAGTTCATCAAGTACTGCCTTGTGTCTACCAGGTAACTGAGACCTTGCTGTCTCTGTTGTCTCTCCAGAAAAAGCACTGGAGAAATGGTCATTTGTGTAGAGATCAAACACAAATGGTCACCTGTGTAGAGACCAAATAAAGCACTCAGGTGTTGATGATTAAAATACCAACAAGCTGTAAAAATAAAAAACAAAAAACAAAGGGCACGTGCAGCACAGCACGGTTGTCAGTGTGAGCTTCGCAGTGAGACAGATCTGGGTGGAGCCCAGCACTGCCACATGGCACTAGCTGTGTATCGGGCAAGTTGCTAACCCCCTCTTTACATTTCCTCAGTAATTTTGGATAATAACCCTTTCTTTATAGAGTGGCTGCTCAGTGCAGAGCCACACCATTGGAAGTGCTCCCTACATGGCGGCCAAGCCCACTGCAGTGTCAAGTTCTAAACAGAAATAACGGAAACCTTCTTGAGAATGTCAGTTAGAGCCCAAGAGGGGCTTGTCTTTTGGTGCTGAGGCCCCTTCTTATGCTCAGCAGATTTCTCTAGTCTCCTTTCTTGGCCATGGAGCTTGGGAGTCCACCCGCTGCTTCTCTTGGGGTCTACCTCCGTAACGGAAACCTTCTTGAGAATGTCAGTTAGACCCCACGAGGGGCTTGTCTTTTGGTGCTCTGGCCCCTTCTTATGCTCAGCAGATTTCTCTAGTCTCCTTGCTTGGCCATGGAGCTTGGGAATCCACCCGCTGCTTCTCTTGCGGTCTACCTCCGAGCGCCCCTGCATTTCAGCCCATCAGCCCCCCCCGAGCGAGAACCACAGTGCCCTCTGCTCCCTTCATCCTTGTTTCACTTCCCTGCAGGCAAGAAGACAGGCCCTTCTCCTTCCTACAGGTTTACTGCTAATCAATTTGGGGAAATGAACAGGGAATAAGAGAGGTGGGGGGCCCCCGGGACAGGCTCAGGCTGCGTCTTGCCGAGCCCCAGAGCCCTCGCCGCAGCCGTCCACTGGCAGGTCCCGAGCCTGGAAGCAGCAACGAACTGCTCCCCCACCCCACCTCCGCGACCTAATGGCGGCGGCCCCTCGGAGCCCAGATGCCGCCCACCGCCGGGTCTCTTGACCCCACGCTGCAGGGGTTAGGCGAAGCCCCCGGCAGGCCACCGAGGACGTGGCGCCGTTGGGCGTCGGGCGTGGCAGGGAGAGAAGAATGGCGGCCACTGGAACGCCGCGGAGGGCTGTTAGAGCCTCGAGCGCCCGGGAAGGCGTGTCTACGTGGACGCCAGCTCAGCCACCCTTAGGCCTTGGAGCCCGCGCGGATCCGGGACCTGAGGTGACCTCTCTGCCCCAGTTGGACGAGACCTCACCTCGTCCGGACAGCGACGGACAAAGGCCTTAACGGCCCCGGTCGACGACGGATGGAACGTTCGCGGGTCATCGGGCGGTTGGTCGTCGTTCTACCAAGACCTCGATGTCGGAAGATAGAAATGGTAGAATCACGTACCACATGCGGCCAACAGGAAGTGCCCGCCACCCTTTGGGAAGATTTACTGGCCGTTTATAGAAGGCCTGTGTATATAATATGAAAAAGCTGCTCTCAACTTTCCCCCCAACCTTTCGAAAGAAAACTCTTCCCTGCATATAGGCCTTCTAGATGTGAAGAGGCTGCCGACGTGTGATAGAGTTAAAGTCCCATGTCTTGTAAATGCCCATTTGTTTCTTTAAAAAAACCGTAGAAAAGAAATGTCTTCTGGAAATGACTTTCCGAAATGCAGTTGTTTGACCACCACTAGAGGTGACATCAGGAGCCACAGAGGTCCACGTTTGTTCAGTGGGTTAGAGGACATGCAATGGAAGACGTTGAGGAGGAAGAAAAGAAGGTTCTGTGCCAGACTGGTCACAGTTAGAAGACATTTGTATATTAGAATCATTGTTTTGTGTGTGCATTTGACTCCTTACTACTGTATATGTAGTTGACAATAAGTACTTTTTTTGAAATATCTAGTCTTTCTAGATGTTCTAAAGTGCCTGATATATGTTCAAAGTAGAGGTAGTAAAAAGACATTTTGTAAATATCTTTTTGTTGAAATTCGTATGAAATGTTGTTTTTTTGGGGGGGGAGGGGTGGCCAAACCACCTTTTTGAACAGTACGCAGTATGCACTGTGTTTGTTTGTGCACTGGTTCGAGGTCGGGGGGAGGAGAAGGAAGTGCAAAGAGCTCTGTGCCAGTGTGTTTATAGTGAGGCAAGATTAACCATTGTCTTTTTTGTGTTCCTGCATTTTGTTTCACTTTGCTGTGTATATAGTGTATATAATGGACAAATGAGTCCTAATTTACAACACCTAGTCTTTGCAGATGTTAAAGAGGTTGCCAGTGTATGACAAAAATAGAGTTAGTAAATAATACATTTTGTACATTTTGTGTTAAAATTTCTAGGAAAGATTGTCTTCTGAAAATTTGAGCATGATAGCCCTCTGGGTTGGTGGAGCGGGGAGAGAGAGAAGGGGGTTGGTCTTAGAATGGCTAGAATGCTGGTATTTTGAAGACACTTTCAGATTATAACTGTTACATGTGTGCAGTTCATTCAGTACTGCTCTGTATATAGTGAACAAATTAAGTCCTTATTTGAAACAGCTAGTCCATCTAGATGTTTAGAAGTGCCCAACGTATGTTAAATGTAGAGGTAGTAAAATATCACTTTGTAAATATCTTTTTGCTAACATTCACAGGAAGTACTGTCTTTGGGAATGTTAAATGTTAAACCACCTCTCTGAGCAGTATGCTATTGTTTATACTTGTTCAGTGGTTTGGAGGAGGGAGGGAAAGAATTGCAAAAGGTCATATGCTAGTGTGTTCATACCGGGACATTTTCAGACAAAACCATTTTTTGTATGTTCATTTTGTTTTGCTGTGTATATAGTGTATATAATGGACAAATTGAGTCCTAGTTTTGCAGCATCTAGTCTGTAGATGTTAAAGGGGGTTGCCAGTGTATGACAAAGTAGTAAAATTAGCACATTTTGTATACTTTATTGAAATTCATAAGAATGCTTGTCTTCTGTAAATGACTCTTGGATATGAATTTGTTCAGCCACCTCTAAGCATTACACATGCGTGTACTTGTCCACTGGATTGGTGGTGGAGAGAAGGAAGTGAGGGAGGAAAATGGTTCAGGCCAAAATGGTCATATTTAGAAGATACCTCAGATTATAACCATTGTTACATGTGTGCAATTTTATTTAACAGTGCTGTGTACATAGCGGACAAGTAAGTTCTTAAATGAAATATCTGTTCTTTCTAGATGTTTAGAAGTGCTTGATGTATTTAAAAGTAGTTTTAGTAGAATAATGCTTCTTGTAAATACCTTTTAAAAACTGATGGGAAATAGTTTTGGAAATGGAATTGTTAAACCTCCTCTCTGAACAGCATACTCTGTGCTTGTTCATTGGGTTTAGGGAGGTGGGAGGGAAGACTGCAGAAGATGTTTTGCTAGCAGGAACTGGAGCATTTCAGCTTATCCATTCATTGCTCTATATGTTACATGCATTTTGTTTCACTTTACTGTATATATTTTGTATATACTGGCCCAAAGGGTCCCAATTTTATAATATCTAGTCTCTAGATATTAAAGAGGCTGCCAATGTATGACAAAAGTAGAGTTAGTAACCTAACACATTTTGTACACTTTGTGTTAAAATTCTTTGAAAGGCCGTCTTCTGAAAAGGGCCTTTGGAAGTGAAATTGTAAATCACATCTAAGTGACACCTGTGCCTGCACTTGCCCAATGTTGGATGGATGGCAGAAAGGAGGTACTGGGAGAAACGAAGTGTTCTAGATTAGAATATTCCTATTTAGAAGACACTTTCAGATCTAACCGTTGTGACATGTGTGTAGTTTATTCAACACTACTGTGTATATAGTGGACAAACTTAAGTCCTTATTTGAGACATCTAGTCTTTCTAGATGTTTAGAAGTGCACAAAGTATGTTAAAAGTAGAGGTAGTGAAGTAACATATTTTGTAGATATACCCTTTTGTTAAAATTCATATGAAATACTGTCTTTTAGAAATGGAGTGATCAAAATGATCAAACCACCTCTCTGAGCAGCACACATTATTTTATTTGTGCTGGTTCAGGGAGAAAGAAGAAAGTGTAAAGGGCTTTATACCAAGACTAACCATTGTCTGGTGTGTCTCTGCGTTTTGATTTACTTGGCTATGTACACAGTGTACATAAAAGACAGAGGGTCCAAATTTACAACATCTAGTCTTCCTGGATGTTAAAGAGGTTGCCAGTGTATGACAAAAATAGCTGATAAATACATTGTGTACACTTTGTGTTAAAATTCATAGGAAAGACTTCTGAAAACAACTGGAGGAAGTGAATTTGTTAAAATCCCCTCTAAGCATTACAGATGCTTATTATTCTTGTCCACTGGGTTGATAGAGATGAGAAGGGGAAGCTTCTAGGCCAGAGTGTTCCTGTTTAGGAGACACTTTGTGACTATAGCCTTTGTGTGCAGTTTCTTCTGTGCTACTACGGGTGTACATAGTGGACAAACTTAAATCTGTATTTGAAACATCTAATCTTTCTAGACGTGTAAAAGTGCACAACATATGTTGAAAATAGTTAAAAGTAAGACCTTTTAAGTATTTTTTTTTCTGTTAATTCATAGGAATGGTTGTATTGGAGGAGTGGAAATTGTTAAACTTGAGTCTTGGAGAGTAAGCTGACTATTCACGGGGTGGTGGGGTGGCGGGGAGCGGACAGGGAAGGAAGCACAGAGAAGGGGTCTGTGCCCATGAGTCTTTAGACAAGTTCAGATTGTCTAACCATTGTTCTATTTGTGTGTTTTAGTTAAGATTGCTGTGTATTAAAGAATAAGCAGGTCCTAATGCCCAAAGTATATTAAAAGTAGAGGTAGTAAAATAACCCCTTAATAAATGCCGTTTTGTTGGTTTTTAGGAAGGGCTGTGTCTTCTGGGAGCGTCTATGTTAATCTACCTCTTGGAGCTAGATATAGTCCTGTACTTAGTTGCTGATATGCTGGGGGAGGGGTAAGAGGAAGGGTGAAGGGAAGGGCTCTTAGCTAATATCTCCATATCTAGAAGACAGTTTTAGGTTATAACCATAGGTCTAAATGTGCATTTTTGTAAAGTACCAATGCTTATAACGGACAGGGTTCATTCATTATTTTGCAACATCTAGGCTTTTTAGGAGTCTTGAGGTGACAATGTATGATAAAAAGTAGAGCTAGTGAATTAACCAATTTGTAAATATCTTTGTTATAATTGGTAAAAAAGTAGCATCTTGGACATGGAATTGTTAAACCATCTGAGAAATGTACACCAGGACTTGTTCATTAGGTTGGCAGCAGAGAGGCAGAAGGCAGTATAAAAGGGAGGGAAGTATGTGGATGTGTTCCTTTTTATATTTGGATGATAACCGTTGATGTGTGTGCATCTCTTAGCTGTACTATAGGAATACATTGTTAAGTAATTCAGTGGAAACATACCTCCTTGCTAATACTTTAATAGTTTAGATCAGATAATGAATCCTCTTAAAAGCATTATACTTTGGGTACTGTGTTGCTTTATGTCTCATTTTTAATTGAACAGTAAGGGAATGTAGTATTTAAATCATAACTCTGCCAATATCTTTATCTAGAGGCCTGTTGCCATTTTTGTCTTTTCTGAAGCTTTTGTCGCCAAGAAAGGATTACATTTTTTTCCCTTCCAGATTGAGTTGGTGTAATGTATTTTTGGTTATCAAAATACTCATAGCTTTGGGACTTTGAAATGGTAAATATTCATGATGTGTGAAAAAGCATGATACATAACTGTATGATCTTAATTACATAAAAATGGATGCTTAGTTGTGTTTAAATACACAAACGAGACCTAGAAGGACACATCAAATGGTAAACTGCTTGTGATGATGGATGACTTTGTTTTTTGCTTCTTGTGTTCTTTGGTTTCCTATTATGCACATGTTAACTTTCAAGAAATAAATGTTATTTTGAAAACCTTAATTAAAAAATAAATAAATAAAGTGACAGAGTGAGTTCTCTGCCAGAGAGAGGGCTTCACACAAGCCCTGGCACTTGGGGCTGTTCCATCTTAGAGGTTGTGTGATTCTGTTCCATTGTGAATGGCTTGAAAGAGATCATTTTTGACGCTGAGCTTCTTTATCACTGTGTAAGGAGATAAAGGAGGATCAGAGCTAAAGCACACCTTAAATGCCAGACACATCATACCTAGAATCAGGTGAAGTTTCATTATATCAATTTATCGGTCATCAGTACCTTAGATTTAATAGTCATGTACTAAGAGAGACTTCCCTGGAGGTCAAGACTCCGAGTGGTTAAGACTCCGAGCTTCCACTGCAGGGGGGCACATGTTCAATCTCTGGTTGGGGAACTAAGATCCCACATGCCATGCGGTGCAGCCAAAAAGTAAAAATAAAAAAGAAAAAGAAAAAGGTACTAAGAGATGAATAGGAAGGAGAGAAGGTGAACTTGGGATGTAAAGTTGCTGACACCATACCATTCCTGGAAAAAGATGACAGTTAAAGAAAGCAAAAGTGGAACTGAATTCCTGTTGGCCAAAGGAATATTGGATGGATGAAGGGCCAGGATCCAAATGTGGTAACTTGGAATTCTGCTTTGGATAGAAAGTGCTGCTGGATATTTTGAAGCCATATGATACGAAACTACAGAGAAAATAAAAGGGTAGGGGACTAAGAGGTATAAACCATTATGTATAAAATAAACTACAAGGATATACTGTACAACATGGGGAATATAGCCAATATTTTATAATAACTATAAATGAAGTATAACATTTAAAAATTGTGAATCACTATATTGAACACCTGTAACTTATATAGAATGTTATATCAATTATAACTCAATTTTTAAAAAAAGAAACTACAGAGAATGAAAGAAGTTGGTGGGGGTGGCAAGGTAGGAGAATGTGTGTCCATAAAGGAAGCAGGGACTGCCTGTAAGAGCCCACTTGTTTCCAGAGGCAATGCTGCACTTACTCAGAGTTCTGTGAGGGCAGCCTGACTTTAAGAAGATTCTCAGGAGTGAACCAGTATCTGGAGCCTGTTCTGGGAGGAGGCCAACCCTGCCTTCCCTTTTAAGTTCCGTCCTTTTGGAAGCCTTTGCTAGTAGAGGAGAGAAAGGTCAAAAGACAAAGCTGTTGTTGACCTGAGTTATTTCATTGTTCCTGAAAACCCAGTAAGGTAGGAAAGGTGGGCATTAGTTGGACTGTAATTTGGGGGGTTAAGGAAGATATGATGAATTCAATAATATGGAGGAGCCAGTGTGAGACCCGGGACTTCTATTACTTCTGGTCCAGGATTCTTCCAACACTTTGACTCGCCCCTTGCCCACAGAAACATCCAATACCTATTAGTTGTAATATTTGCTTCCTGCACGTTGCCATCCAGTTTCTGCGTGATTCATCAGAGGTTTTCCTCTTCCAGTTTCCTACTGTGTTGGAACCTTGGGGACTCACACTGAGATCAAGAGAGTGGCAGAGGAAAAGGTCACTTTGCCCTGTCACCATCAACTGGGGCTCCCAGAAAAAGACACCCTGGATATCGAATGGCTGCTCACCGATCATGAAGGGAACCAAAAAGTGGTGAGTGTGCGCCGGCTAGAGCCCCGCCTCCTCTCCTCCCATCCTCCCTCGCCTTTCTCCTTGTGTCAGAATGGGCTGGAACTGCTTTTCTAGCTAGAAAAAGGCTAGAGTCTTCCAGATGCAAAACTATAAACAAGAAAGGGTACTGGGTTGTGAGGATAAGAGATTCTATGTTTCCTGGGCAAGCAAGAACTACGAGAAAGCCGTCATTTGCCTAAGGAGGGAATCTGCACTAGTAGGGTCTTTCCTATGAAGGGGACTAGGATGAAGTAGCTTGATTGCCTGGTCTGTGGGCCAGAGCCACACCTGTGCTGGGAATCTTGCTCCTCTTCCTCCTCTGAAACCATCCCCACCTGCCGATGCTTAAGCTTTGCACACTCATGCCTTCTGAACTCTAAGATTGTGTAATATGATAAACAATATAGGATACAGAGGAACAAGTACGGGACATAAATGGAAGTGTTTAACACATGTATAACTGGTTAGCAAAAGAACTGATACTGGTTCTAGAGTTGGAAAACAAAGGAGCTGGCCCTGGGTCTACAGTGCTCAGGTTCTGTAGGACCACCAGAGTGGTCCATTGGTTTCTATAAGCTTCTGGCGGTGTGAACAGAACTTGTCACAGTCTGCTCCTGGTGACCCCCTGGTCTGGTCTTCATTAGAGAATGAGAAGTAGGTAACCTATTGTTACCATCCGTTCTGCCTTGGCTGCACTCAGCCACCATACCTTGCCTCAACCTAGGTTTTCTAGCATAACTATTCTTACTCCCTTTACCCAGTGACTTATTTTTTAAAATCTTTGTGTTGAAAGTCTTGTGATTTTAAAAAAACAAACAAAAAACTATAACCCAGGGAAGCTGACGTTAGACTTTCCTTCATTTTCAGAACTTTACTTCTTTCCCTACAAGAAGTGCAAAGCTGTCCTTTCCTCTCCTCTGTCTATACTACTAATTTCATAAGGTGGTTTATGCAGGGAGAAGCAAAGGTTTCCGCTGAAAATAAAATTCAGGATCCCGGTTGGAGTTTAACTTGCTTACAGAGCTGCCTACATCACCTTGTTATTTTGATACTGCTTGTCATTTTGTTCTCACAGTACATCATCCCAAGACTCACTCTGTTCTCTCGAGAGCAAGGTCACCTTAACCTGTGTATGTTTATTCCAACAATTTCATAATCAATCCTAGACATGATACTCTCAGTTCTGAAGGAAGTAAATAAGAGGCCATGTTCCTCTCATAAAAATCCAAGAATGACGCCACTCATCTAACTTTCACCCAAGCGGTTTCATTTAAACTAAAGAAAAAAAGAGTTGCTTGGTTATGTAGCCAAGTGAACATAAGGGTTGATTAAAGAAGGCCACTGATATGGCTTCTGTTATCACTCTGCTAAGCAGGCCCAGTTCCCTACTTATCTTCAGTGAATGCTCTGAAGTAAGGATTGCCATTTATTCAGTCATTCACATGGCATGAATTTATTTTGCACTTACTGTATGCTACGGTAGGCACTGGGGTACAATAGTGAAGAAGATATCAGCATCCCTGCCTTCTTGGAGCTTAAAGCGAAATGTCATTCAATAATTTAAAAAAATTTTTTTTTGAATTTTATTTTATTTTTTTATACAGCAGGTTCTTATTAGTTATCTATTTTATACATATTAGTGTATATATGTCAATCCCAATCTCCCCCAAGAAATTTTTTTTAAGGACAGAGCAATAAATATTAGCTACATGCCAGGCACAAATCTGTTTAGCACATACTATCTCACTTAACTTAATCCTCATAACCAGGATTATTGGTGCCATTTCACAAATAAGGAACTAAGGCACGTGCATATACACATACAAAGTGAGAAAATTGCTTAAAGTCACCCATTTTTGAAATTGGGCACGCTGATATCAGTACCTGGGCTATTAACCACTAGCTATGTCACCTTCATAAATAATTTGAAATTAGAAAATGTGCTGCTATATAGGAAATAAGGAGAATATGGGGAGAAAATTATTCCAGACAGAATTAATTATGCAGAGACTCTGTTGCTGGAAAAAGCTGAGCACTATTGGAAGTTCTGAAATATCAAAAATCAGTTTAGTTAAATATAATAAATATTGGATTCCCACTAAACACACATACTCTCTCTCGTAAAGGAGCTACTTGAAGAGATACATATCGTGATAGAGATAAGCAGAGTGCTCTAGAGGAAAACAAAGGAGGAGCCACTGGCTGAGAGCCTTTGGAGGAGGGGAGAGGTCAAGGTGTGCTTCTCAAGGAGTGCAAGTGTGAGCCTGTGGGGTTGCAGGACCAGAAACTGAAAGGTCTTGCCTCTCATACCAGGGAGCTGAGAATTTTTCCTACGACGTCATGGCGTTCTTGAAGGCTTTTAAGAGTGAAAAGGGCATCTTTGCATTTTAGAGCATGCACTCTGGCTCTGTGAGGCTGATCTAAGCGGGACTCCAGCAGAAACAAGGTCAGTTGAACAGTTTCCAGCTATACGATAAGGGCTTAAACTACAGTCGTGGGGAGTTGGGATACCAAGCAGTGGGTGAAGTTGCCAGAGCTGGTTAATTGCCAGGGGGTTGGGAGTGAGAGTAAGGGGGACCGAGGAAGAAACTACAGGAAGGGTTGCAACAGACGCGGTGCTTATTTTTCTTTTCTTTTTTTTCTTTTTTTTTTTTTGGCCGCGCTGCACGGCTTGCAGAATCTTAGTTCCCCAACCAGGGATTGAACCGGTGCCCCCTGCAGTGGAAGTTCAGAGACCTAACCACTGGACCACCAGGGAATTCCCGGATGTGAGGCTAACCAATGACCTATATCCCAAGGTTAGCCTTGTGTTTCAATCTGAGCAGAAACACTTTCATCCCTCTTGTCTAGGATGCTCAGATATGCAGGGAACATTTAGGGGTGGGTAGCCAACCTCAGGAATATCTGAATTTCAACCTAGAGAGCATGGCCACTAGAAATCTGGAGCTTTCCTCCTGGTTCTAGGATGGAAACATGGTAGAATTTCCAAAGTAAGAGTGTTCACCTCCCCCAAGGTCAGTCAGAAACTCACAACATGTCCCTTCTGTTATTCAGTTGGAGAAATCAGGACAGAAATGTTCCAATTCCCATGCCAACCCTCTTGGCCACTCTTTAACCCTTTCCCGTTTCTCTTTGGCTTTAAGCAAGAAAAATCCTGATCTAAAACATAGAGAGAGGGGCCTACGTCCATCTCCTTCAAGGCAGTTTCACAACTGCTACGTAGGGCCTGGCACAGCGGAGCAACTGCCAGAAAGTTGTGCTGTTCCACTGGAGTCCTAGCAAATTGTCCTGCCTTCTTTCCCTAAAAATGCATCCGGAGCAGGTCCACCAGGAATGTCATAAGACAAACAGCCCTACAACAGCTGCGATTCATATATTTAATTTGTTTGTTTGCAGAAGGATTAAATTTATTCACTGTTCCCCCATCACACCCCTATTGATCCATGGCTTAGTCTCAGCACTACATCCCCTAGAATTAAAAAACAAAATAAGACAGAGAGGCACACAAGCATCTGAGATTCAATGTGTGTCTGAACAAAACAAAAAAGTCAAATTGCAAGGCTGTAACTGAGCCCCAACCCATGTCAGAAGTGTTGTGAAATTCTCATATTAAATACGGGTTATTTAATTATATTAAGATTATTTTTTTAAATAAATTTATTTATTTTTGGCTGTGTTGGGTCTTCCTTGCTGCACGTGGGCTTTCTCTGGCTGTGCGAGTGGGCGCTACGCTTCATTGCGGTGCGCGGGCTTCTCATTGCTGTGTCTTCTCTTGTTGCGGAGCACAGGCTCTAGGCACGCGGGCTTCTGTAGTTGTGGCACACGGGCTCAGTAGTTGTGACTTGCGGGTTCTAGAGCGCAGGCTCAGTAGTTGTGGCTCATGGGTTTAGTTGCTCTGCGGCATGTGGGATCTTCCCGGAACAGGCAGGCATTGGCAGGCAGATTCTTAACCACTGAGCCACCAGGGAAGTCCCTATTAATATTATTTTGGGGGAATTCCCTGGCGGTCCAGTGGTTAGGACTCCGTGCTTTCACTGCTGAGGAAACGGTTCGATCCCTGATCTGGGAACTAAGAATCTGCAAGCCGGGTGGCGTGGCCAAAAAAAAAAAAAAACAAAAAACTTATTTTGAAGTTGTATAATCTCTGCTTCCCAAAGATGTTAAATACTTACCTGTAGTTATCTCTTTTTTCTTCATTTAATATTAAGACAGGATTTGGGGGAAAGGGAGGGAAAAGCAATACACCAGGAAAGCCTGTATACACAGAAGGTGACCCTCAAGCTTGATCTTGAGACCTGTGTAGGTGTTGTTTAGGTAAAAATAAAAGGAGAGGCATTTCAGAAGGAGAAGACTGTATGATTCAAGACAAAGACACATCAGAGGACGTTGTTCGGAATCAAGTTTGGGGACTAGGCTATTCAGAGATGTGAGGGCAGGGGTCAAAGCTGAGGTGTGGTCCAGAGTGCACTGGCCTTAGGGGCCACATTCAGAGGGTCAAACTGTAGACCACAGCTTGCACACGTGATGGGAAACAATGGAGGCTTTTAGCCAGGAGAGCTTCACTATAGAAATGAATGGAATGAATGGGCTGAACAGTTTGGAAGCCTTAGGGGATTCCTTGAACCCAGAATCTGCCTAATAAAAGTGATCATGAACGCTTACTATCTCATCCCACAAAAGTCCTATGAAGTAGCTTGTCCCTGTGTGACAGTTGAGGACCTTAAGGTTTAGAAAATTTCATTAGTTGAGCCCAGGCACATAGCTGTAGGTGGAGGAGCTCTCATTTGAATACAGAGGACTACCAACTTCCCAGCCAGTAGCGTTTCTCAAAATTAGGACTCAGTAGTGGATCCTAAGCAACCAGACATTTTGTTTTAATATAGACTAGAAAGTATCAGGGCATATGGCACATACGCTGTTTCATGAAACTTATGTTTCAGTTATATATGTGTATGCTCTGTGTGTGCTGGGTCAGGAAGAAAAATGTATTTCTTAGTGTGCGCCTGTTCAAAACGTTAGAAAGCTCCTACGGTAGTGAACTTCTAACAGTCCAAAGCAGTCAGGTTCAACTCTGGACCACACCTCCTAAGGCTCTCTGAAGTCAAAAGTACCTTTTGAGACAAAGGTATCTCCTGATACTAGTCCAGATACTAAAATGAACAAGGAAGAAATCCCCTAGACCACAAAGGGTCACCAACCTCCCACAGCCCACAAAACCCAAAAGTCCCTAAAAATCACCCAGCTCTGTACTGATTTCTAGGTTTAGAGTCTCTGTTCTTCTTAGGAAGCACATAGGTGATGTGTACCTACATAAATGTACACAAATATGAAAAAAGAAAGAGAGAAAATAACATTAATTGAGTGCCTATTAAGTGTTCCACGCTTACTTGTTCTATCTCCAAACATCAGCCCCCCTACTCCCTCTTAGAGAGGAGGTGAGCTCTAAAGCTTCCAGTTTTTCCTGTTGCTAATGTGTTTCATCCTCTCCCCATTGTCCCACTGGTTTGGCATTTCTATGGCAGCTCCTCTACCCTGTAAGAAACCTATTCTTCCCATGGAGTGCAGCAGGAGGTGGGGCACGAACGCCCTGCAAACGTTTAAAACGAACAAGTACCATATCAGGAGGATGTGGTCCTAGCTCCTCCTGGTCTGAGTCTAAAGCACAGGGCTTTAAGTTGAACACCAGGAACCCTAAGGAATTGTCTGCAAAATAAGATGTCATGTGCATTTTTCTGGGTCAGAGTTCATAGGTTTTATCTGATTGGGAGAAAAACAAAAAGCAGTGAGGTGGGATGAAGAAATTATTCAGAAATGTTGCTGGCCACCTCCTGGCACATGAGGCTGGTTGCCTTTTAAGGGATAAGAATAGGATAGAAACCTCTCTCTGGCCCTGAGAACTCCTCCCTGGGATGCCCAGCCTCAGTGGGAAATGCAGTTATTAATTCGCAGCTACAGGAGGACCCCAAAGAACTACCCCATTCTAGCAGGATTCAACTGCAGGGCCCCAGTTTCAGGTTAAAGATATATGTACCCACCCCATGGAAGGCACTCTACAAATATTTATTAAACAAAAGAAAGGCCTTAAATCTAAGCAGTGTACTGGAGAGCCTACTTCCTTAATCTCCTTCATCTTGTCTTAAACTTTTCACTGTATGATGCTGCCTTTTTTTTTTCTTGAATGCAAGGAGTTAATATTTGTTAAGTGTTTAGAACAGTGCCCAGCACAAAATAAATACCACATACGTGTTTGTTAAATAAAAACAAAAAACCCTGAGTGGGTGTATTGTATTGTGTTGGTGGATTTTCATGTCTACATCTAATTCACATGCTTGATCCCAGAGCCAAGCGCTGTGCTGAGGAGTTGCTAAATGGTCATCGAGGGAAGGAATTGTGCCCATTCTCAAATGTTGTCTCTTAAAATTTTTTTTCTTTTTTTTTGTCCACACCGTATGGCTTGCGGGATCTCAGTTCCCCAACTAGGGATTGAACCTGGGCCACAGCAGTGAAAGCCCAGAATCCTAATCACTCGGCCACCAGGGAACTCCCATCTTAAATTTAATTCTTCCTATAACCCTGTGAAGTCGGTAGGGTAAGGATTGTTACAGTAGTTTTCTTTTAATATGTGAGGAACACGAGACCTTACTTCATCTCCAGAAAACTTGGACTCTAAACCTTTCAGACTTGCAAACATGCAGGACTTGCCCGATAGATTTCAGGGCTCGGATCTGAACCCAAGATTCCTAGAGTTAAAGCCCTCTGCCCCTCCCCATTAATTTCCTGTACTTTCCGGAATATTCCTCAGCTTGAAGACGGTGTTCAGGAGGCACCTCCCTAGAGGGTAAGTTGTGCAGGTGGCAGTTTTCCGGCTGGAGTAGGGAGAGAGCCTCTACTGGAATGATAACGAGGAGAATTAGCTCTCCAGTTGGCTGTTTCCCCTCCCCCATGCCTCCAAGGCCTCCTCCTGGTCTGTGGTCTCCCTGAGACTTCACCAGTGACTCAGAGAGCCTCTAGGAAGAGAGGGTGGGAAGAAGATGAGCTGTCATCCAGAGGTGAGGTGGGACTTGTATATTAAACGATCCAAGATGACTTCATTCGTTTTACTCTGAGGTTGTTGGTATTTTACTGGAGCTCTCGATCTTGTGTTTTCGTATCCACTATATGAATAGCCTCATTCTCCCTTCTGTGTTCCTGGTCTCTTATTCATGCTTTCGGCGATCCTACCCAATCTCCTGGCTTTAAACACCAACCACATGCTTATAATTCCTAAATGCCTATTTCCAGTCCAGGCCTCACCCTGGCACAGAAGACTCACAAGTATGCAGCTGCTTACTCCACACCTCCTTTGGGTGTCCAGCAGGTACCTCAAATGGAGTAAGTCCAAAACTAAACTCCTGACCCCTCCCCACTCCCCACGCTCTGACCCCAAACCTGCTCTGTGCAGTCTTCTCCCGTTTGGTCGAGGGCAGTTCTCTCCCTGCGTGGACTCATGCCAAAAACCTGGGAGTAGTCCTGGACTCCTCAGTCTCTTGTTGACGAAAGATGAATCAGTCAATCTAAGAAAGAACTGGAAAATTTTATTTGAGCCCAGTTTGAGGATTGTAACCCGGGAAGAGCATCTCAGAAAGCTCTGAGAACTGTTCTGCCCCTTAGAAGTCAAGACACACTTTATATACGTTTTTTATGTATTTATTTTATTTTTATTTATTTGTTGTCTGCGTTGGGTCTTCGTTGCTGCACACGGGCTTCCTCTAGTCACGGCGAGCGGAGGCTACTCTTCCTTGCAGTGCACGGGCTTCTCATTGTGGTGGCTTCTCGTTGCGGAGCACGGGCTCTAGGTGCACGAGCTTCAGTAGTTGTGGCACACGGGCTCAGTAGTTGTGGCTCGCGGGCTCTAGAGCACAGGCTCAGTAGTTGTGGCACACGGGCTTAGTTGCTCCGCGGCATGTGGGATCCTCCTGGACCAGGGCTCGAACCCGTGTCCCCTGCATTGGCAGGTGGATTCTTAACCACTGTGCCACCAGGGAAGCCCTATATACGTTTTTTGAGCCAGAGGGCTGTACATTAAATGACATATGATCGACAGGTTACATAATTCAGATTTAAGCACCATCGTGGTGGGTCATGTGACCCTTTACAAGATCAAGAAGGAATATTATCTCTAAGGAGCTGTCTTGCTGAGGCTAGGAGAATGTTGCTCTTTACAGCTGAGCAGGCATTCCTGCTGATGGGAGGTATGGTCACTGCAAAATGCAGACACACGATGCAGAGCGGGGTGGGGGATGGCGGCAAAGGGCAAAGAAGAATCTTTATGTTTAAATCGTTCTTGTTTTGCCATAAATATGAATTTTAGTTCACACTCTCATGCCACAAACATTTCAATAAGTTGCTCAGTCAGTCTATTGGGAAATCTAGTAGGTTCTATCTCAAAATCCATTCAGAATCGGATGACTTCTTATCACTTCCATTGCTTCCCTTCCAGGCAGCATACCTCTTGCCTGGATCTTCACTACAGTAGCCTCCTGACTGGTTTTCCTGTATTCACCTTTGGCCTCCTACAGCCTATTCTCAAAACGTTCATCGGTCTTGATACTCCTCTGCTCAGAGCCCTCTAGCGGCCCCCCATTTCCCTCAGAGTAAAAGCCATCTTTACAGCGGCCCACGAGGCCCTACATGATGAGGCCCCAGCGCCTGACTTCATCTACTGTCCTCCAGCTGCCTGGCCTCCCTGCTGTTCCTCAAACATGCCAGGCACCCTCCCACCTGAGGGCCTTTGCACTGGCTCTTTCCTCTGCCTAGACCTCTCTGCCCCGAGATAACTCCAAGGCTAGGTAAGTGTCTCCTTCGAGTGTGTGCTCTAATTTCACCTTCCAGTGAGGTCTACTTTGATGACCTTATTTAAATTGCAGTCTGTCTCCCTGGCCCACAACCCCCCTCCCCCGCTCTGTATTTTCATAGTATTTCACGCTGTCAGGTCTCCCATATAATGTTCTTCTATGTCTGTTTTCCATCACTAGAATATATGCTTCTCAAGGGCTGGATATGTACATGTTGTGTTCCCTGAAATTTCCCCAGTGCCTAAAACAGGTGCTGGCACGTAGTGGAGGCTCAAAATGTGTTGAATGAATGACTGTCATCTTGGATCTCTTCAGCTTAAGATTCAAGTCCAGCCTTTGGTCACATGTCCAGCCTTACCTATGGATGACTCTCCCTCCTACCCTCTCTTCCCTCTCCTAAATATTCTCTAACGGGCCATGCTTGCCAATTTGTTTTATTTTTTTGGCCGTGCCACGTGGCATGTGGGATCTTAGTTCCCTGTTCAGGGATCAAACCCGTGCCCCCTGCCGTGAAGCACAGAGTCCTGACCACTGGACCACGTGGTTAGGGGACTCCCCCAGTTTGCTTTAAGACGTCTTTGAAGAGTTCGCCTCAGCCTTAGGGAGCAGCCTGATGGTGCTGTCCTAGCAAAGCTGCCCCAGTTCCCCTTCCACCCTCATCCCAGTAAGAAGCAGACACTCCCATAGTGCTGTTCCCAGTAACCTTTCAGGTTCTCTAATGTAAAGACTCATCGAGTTGAACCTGGAGACCACACCCTAAGGAACGCAGCTGTAGGGGAGCGGGAACGCATGGGAAACAGCCTTCAAGGGATCTAATTCCCCTCATTGTCATACCAAAGTGGCTTTCTCTGTACCCGAGCCTGAAGACTTGGCCCTTCCCTGCAATACACCGTAGGGAGGTGCCTCCTGAACATCAGCTTTATGCTTAGAGTCCAAGTTTTCTGGAGATGAATTAGGGTCTAATTTTCCTCATGTATTAACTTCTGCAGAAATGGAAGTTAACTTGTGGAATGCTGATGGTGATGCCAAGCTTCCTATCCATAGGATGGAAATGGTTCCTGTTCATAGGGATGCAAATGGATTTTTGTCCAAAGGAGAATATAAACTCTTTAGTCCAATTCTCCTGTGAACCCGTTGTAACAGCTTTCCGGTTCCATCATTAATTAACGAGTTAAGTAAAATCTTTGATACGTGTTTAATTTCTACGTATATGAGAGTCGCGATTTCACCTTTTTTTTAAAAAAGTTGTTCTTTAAAACTGTAAGGGAGGAAAAAAATATCTTTTTCCCTCTACCCTCCTAGGTGTTCAGGCTGGGGCACTGTCAGTTAGATTGACAAAAGACAGGTTAATAAGAAAAAAAGCAAACATTTTATTAACCCATGCATTGTGTAAGTAACACCTGGGAGTACCCAGCAATGAGTAACTCAAAGAGGCGGTTAGAGTACACCTAATTTAGCGTGGGACGGGAGGGGGAGAAAGGGCACTTACGGAAAAGCAAATGACCTTTTGGAAAGATAAATGGACCCTTAGGAGAATAGATGGGAGATGTGGTAGTTTGTGACAGTGTCTGGGTGTGATGCCCACCTCTGATCTCCCAGAAGGGGAGGTTAGAGTTGCCCTGGGAAAGGGGATTCATGGACACAGATTCTTTGGGGAGGCTCTGCTTCTGGGCAGAGAAGGGATTTCAGGAGCTCAAGTGACTTCCGCTGAAATTTATCCTTATGCATGTGCAAAGGGGCATGTTTGGGGGTGGCATGTCCTGGTCCCTGACAACACTTATAAAATTCATTTCCCTGTATTGTTATCATCTCTAGAACAGTGCCAAGTGTAGAGTATGTTTTCAATTAGTGTTTATTAAATAAAGGATTGCCGGGTTGCAAAATTGCCTAGCCAAAGACAGTCGATGGCAACAGACATACATAAAATCAGAGCGGCCTGAAGGATCTCCCAGACAATGCCCAGAATTATAGAAAGAGGATCCAGCAACCTGTTTGCCCAATGTCTTGTCTTTCACACTTTCTCCTCACATAAAAATGGTGCCAAGGGGGCTTCCCTGGTGGCGCAGTGGTTGAGAGTCCGCCTGCCGATGCAGGGGACACAGGTTCGTGCCCTGGTCCGGGAGGATCCCACATGCCGTGGAGTGGCTGGGCCCATGAGCCATGGCCGCTGAGCCTGCGCGTCCGGAGCCTGTGCTCCACAACGGGAGAGGCCACAACAGTGAGAGGCCTGCGTACCGCGAAAAAAAAAAAAAGGTGCCAAGACATGCTATGGATGACAGCATTCTTAGTCTGAGTGTCCTATCAGGGAAGGTTTCATAAGGAATTAACATTGATTTGGGGTTTAAAAGAATGAATAGGGATTCTTTATGTGGAGAGATGGAGAAAGGGGTTTCTAAGTGGAAAAATGCAGTGGGCAAAGGCATGTGAGCACAAAGAAAGCGCACCTCATATGAAAGCAAGGGAAATGTACCCTGACTACACCCAGGAATGTGAGGGGGACTAAATAGGAAACGAGGTTGGGAAGGTAATGCAGAGATCATTTTGATGGCCCTGGTCTGAATCTGGTCATCATTCAGAGGCGGCGCAGAGCCGTGAA
This sequence comes from Hyperoodon ampullatus, assembly GCF_949752795.1. Taxonomy (NCBI): domain Eukaryota; kingdom Metazoa; phylum Chordata; class Mammalia; order Artiodactyla; family Ziphiidae; genus Hyperoodon; species Hyperoodon ampullatus. Next base: position 91,578,750 of record NC_136920.1, read on the forward strand.
AGGTTTTTGATCTGGGAAAGAGCTAGCGTGAGTTTTACATTAATATTAACTTGGCATTAACTTACATTATTATGTAAAGTAGACTGGAGAAGACAGACATCTATAGGGGCCAGGTAGCTGGAAATATAAAACTGGAGCTCAAAAATATGTTGGCGATAGTGACAAAGATGTCAGAATTATCACAACTGTGGTGTTGGTTGAAGTGAGGGGACAAAATCGAATACTGAAAACGTTTTAAGTGTATTACCGATTACAGTGTTTACCTTAATTTTCCTTGCTGCTCCCCCATTCCCTCCCCCCCCCACAAAACTGTGAGGCCCCATGGTAGGAACTGTCTTATTCCTGCTTGTTTTCCAGTGCCCAGCAAAGCACCCAGCAGATGCGTTCAATAAATATTTGCTGAAGAAAAAGAACATGCAGAAAAAGGAGAAAACACTTTTTTTCAGAGAGGTGGTATGGGCAGAATGGATGATACTGAAAAGTTTTGATATAACAGTGAGAGCATTTATGGCCATTTTATTGGATGGCTTCATATCTTTTCAGGAAAGCATTTCCTGTGCTGCAGAGCATCATGTGATTGACAATAGGGTTAAGGGCTTAAAGTAGAGTGAAACAATTTGGAACAGCTGCAGCCAGAAATGTGCCTGGGGGACTCCCATATGCTTGCTGCCTTTTTTTAGTGCTGTTCTGTGTAGCTGGCATGCTCCCTCCAGCAAGCTTCTCCCTGCCTCTCTAATCTCTTATTTAGTCTACTCATCTTTCAAAGCCTAACTCAAATGCCACCAACTCTTCTGGGACATTGTCTCTTGATACTCTTTCAAGTTAATCATTCCTTTTTCTATGTTTACACTTCTCTCCTTGTTAATCCTGCTAGATTATAAATTACTTGATGATAAGAAGAGGGTTTTACTTCATCTGTATAGCCTCCTCCTGACCTGATGGGGAGCAGTCATTCCATAAATGTTTGCTGATGTTTAAATCAAGTAATTTTAGGAATATGATTGCTAAGTGGCGGGGAGGACAAAACTGAAGTTACATGGCTTGAGGTCTTGGTAGACAAGATCAGCATGGTTTTTGTGATTACCAGGAGGTGATGGACTAAGAGAACCAGGAAAAGGTTCAAGAACTAGAGGTAGTGTTGCAGGCAGATGAAAATCCAGTAAAAATCATGATTGTTTTTTCCTGTTGGGGAAATCTAAAGTTTCGTCTCCCTACCAGGGAAAACAAAGACATGAAGCTCACGAAGGAAAGGACACAATGTTTTCCCACCTAACTTACTACTTCACAGTGAAGCCAGACAAAGAAGGAAAGCCAACAATGAATCCCTCAGTATCAAACCTAGATTTTAACCATAAACTTCTACTCCTTAACTTCAGCTGGACTCGAAACTTTTGTAAAAACAAAACACATTTTTTCATTGCACGTTTTCTCCTTCATTTCCAAACTTTCTGGAACAGCAGTTTCTGAGCAGTGAAATGAGTGCAGATGGGACAAGGAGAGGTAACTGTGGTAACCAAAACAATGAACTGGATGGCTTTAGGCTGCCGTGTTCAAATCCTGGTTCTGCTATGTGCCTGTGAAATGGGGGTAGATAATGCCTACTTGGAAAAACTGTGAGAAATAAACTAGATGTAAAAGCACTTAGCACAAGGAGTGTATGTACTTTGACCAGATCATGTGCAAGTGGTAGGAAATGCAAAAGTGAGGAAGGTATGCAGGGGAAAGGTAAGTCTCCTCCCCTCCTTAGCCTCCATTCTCTCAATTCCCCTCAGAGTCAACTCTGGGGACCGTTCTGTGCATTTACTTCTTTCCTGGACTCAGCTGTGAGAACTTGAGTCTGTAACTCAAATTTAAAATTCCTTATAACACAGGGAACTATACTCAGTATTTTGTAATAACCTATAAGGGAAGAGAATCTGAAAAAGACTTTATATATATGTATGTATATATGTGTATATATGTATGTATGTGTATATGTATGTTTATATATGCATATGTTTATATATGTATATGTGTGTATATATGAATATGGGTATATGTGTACGTATGTATATATGTGTGTATGTATGTATATATGTATTATATGTGTGTATATATCTATATATGTATATATGTGTATATGTGTATATATGTGTATATGTATATATATGCATATATGTGTATATATGTGTATGTGTATATATGTGTATGTGTATATGTGTGTATGTGGGTATATATGTGTATATGTGTATATGTGTGTATATATATACACACATATATATGTATATATGTGTATATATGTGTATATATATATACACCTACACACATATATATACATATATATATATATCACTGAATTGCTGTGCTGTGCACCTGAAACTAACATGATATTCTAAATCAACTATACTTCAATGAAAAAATACACATATAAAAACTTTAAAAATAAAAATAAAATTCCTTACCTGTAAAATGGAAAAGTTCTGAGCATTTAATGCAACAACTACTACTTTATAGTTAAAATGCTACACAAATATGAGGTGTTCGTATTCTTAGAAAAAGGAAGGCCTAGACAAACATAGTGTATTTAAGTTTGTTTAGAACAGAGATCTCTTCGACTCTTAGAATCACCCCCAGGCTTGACTGCTTTGTTCCATTTCCTTTCCTTTCCTCGTCTTTTTTTTTTTGGCCGCACCACGTGGCTGCATGAAGGATCTTAGTTCCCCAATGAACCCGCGCCCCCTGCAGTGGAAGCACAGAGCCCCAACCACTGGACCACCAGGAATTCCCATCTTTTCTTCATCTTGACCTCAGTTAGAGGGCAAGGCTGAGAGCCACACAACTTGACTCTGCCTCCGTCTGTCCCACAGGTGATCACTTACTCCAGTCGTCATGTTTACAATAACTTGACTGAGGAACAGAAGGGCCGAGTGGCCTTTGCTTCCAATTTCCTGGCAGGAGATGCTTCCCTGCAGATTGAGCCTCTGAAGCCCAGCGATGAGGGCCGGTACACCTGCAAGGTGAAGAATTCAGGGCGCTATGTGTGGAGCCACGTCATCTTAAAAGTCTTAGGTAAGACAGAGTGCCCTCGTAAATGCCTACATCTTATTAATAAGGTCTCGGTGAGGGATAGGCAAATGTGTCACACTGGTACGAAACTTCTTGTTCAATCCTTCGTATTACACGGATGTCACCTAGTCCAGTTCCCTGGGAAGAAGTGTATATGTTTTGTATTTTAGCCATAATGAAAGAAGAAAAAATAATCACACTTTTCCACAGTAGCCCATTACAAAATTTAAATATCCTCCTATGTTTAAAAGTATCCTCATACTTAACAAATCTCTCAGATCTGTTTCAAGTCCATTTCTCTGTTTTGTGATAGCAAGAACTACTAAGTTCTTAATTGCTTACAAGTTAATGAACTTCTGTCCCTGTTTCAGTATTAGTAAAATCACACTCGACTTTCCTAAAATTTCCAATTATAGAAGTTTCTCTTCTTTGAGAAGTGATGAGAGAGTTTCTGAGGCAGCCTCTAAAAATTACAACAGTACCACTGGAAACAACTGGAATTGGGTGTATATGTGTGCAGGGGATGTAAGTGGGTATATTTTGGAGGGTGATGTAAAGCATGGCGAGGTAACAAAGTGCTATTGAATCCACACTCAAAAGTTGACCATATGGGTGGAAAAACAAGTCAACAGGATGTAGTTCTTCCACTGAATCGGGTGTTTGGGGATCTTTTTTTTTTTTTGCCAGTGAGACCATCAAAGCCCAAGTGTGAATTGGAAGGAGAGCTGACAGAAGGAAGTGACCTGACTTTACAGTGTGAGTCATCCTCTGGCACACAGCCCATTGTGTATTACTGGCAGCGAATCCGGGAGAAGGAAGGAGAGGATGAACGTTTGCCTCCCAAATCTAGGATTGGTAAGTCATCTTTCTACCGGTCTACTGAGATAGCAGGACAGTACTCTCTCCATGAATTCTAAATCTGCTTTTGTCAGCAACTCACAAGGTGACTTTGAACACACTGCTGGACCTCTTTGAACTTCCATTTTTCATCCCTAAACAGGGACAGAAAAATCTGTCTTTTCTTTCCTCAAATGGCCAAAATAAAAGTGCTAAGATTAGGAATAAATGTACTCTATAAATCCATTATATCTAATTATTGTGTTTAGTATCCCTTAAATGTTCAGAATCTTTTGTAACTTTTGAGGATGCACTGCAGTTTAAAGGAATGTTCACCTTTCTTCCCACATTCCAAAAAGGGATCGATTCTCTCACCTCATCCTTACCAAACCGTATTATATTGATAGAATCTTAGGTCAGTGACACAATAAACGATAAATATAGACCTTGTCACTAGGGGATTACAGTCATCTTTCTGCTTGTGTAGACTACAGCCACCCTGGACGCGTCCTGCTGCAGAATCTCACCATGTCCTCCTCCGGGCTCTACCAGTGCACAGCGGGCAATGAGGCCGGGAAGGAGAGCTGTGTGGTGCGAGTGACTGTTCAGTGTAAGTACCCAAAGGGTTGGTTTGGTTTTGTCTCTGCACTGTGGTTCAGTGTAAAATGTTTTTAATCACAAGTAAGAGTAAGGTCAACATCTTTATCTACAGAAGAACATGGCTATCACTGAAATAAATTCAGTAGTTACCAAGGACTGTTCAACAGTTGTAGCTAACTCTGTATTTATAGTATGTGTGAATTTTCCAGCCCCCTAAAGAAATTTATTATATCCAGGAGGGGACCAAAACCAAATGGAGGTTTCCTTTATAGATATAAATTTCCCCTACAAAGGGTAACTTCTGCTCTGTTTCCAGAGCTTCTCTTGTGTCTGTTGTTTCTCAAAAATAATCAGTTAAAAATAATCCTAATGTCAACGAGGCATATTTTGGGGTGTCGTATTCTGCTCCCCTTCAATATCAAGGGGGACAGTCATACACCAAGAAAGGGTATGTGGGGAACTCAGGAAGATAGATACAAAGATCTGGAAATACTCATCTTGTCCAGAGCTTATGTTTTTTAAGTCTATGTGTTGCTTAGCTTATGTTTGGTTTTACTTTTGCTTTTGTTTCTGAGAAAACAGATGTACAAAGCATCGGCATGATTGCAGGAGCGGTGACAGGTATGGTGGCTGGAGCCCTGCTGATTTTCCTCTTGGTGTGGCTGCTAATCCGACGGAAAGACAAAGAGAGATATGAGGAGGAAGAGAGACCGAATGAAATCCGGTAAACCTCCCGCAAAACCCCCTTCCTCACCTAGGCTGCCTTTCTACCGCCAGCTCCCTAGTGACCAGCCAACAAAAATGTCCCATTTCCTCTTAACCTTAAATCTGTTAAAAGGATTATTCTGGTGGGTAAGGAGTTCCAGCCTAGGGGCAGGAGGACTGGTTTACCTCGACTTTCTTGTGAAACTATCCGCAACAGGGACTTAATAGCTAAACTCTGCAGTTCCTTCTCATTGCCTTCCACTTATAAAGGGCATGCAATAGAGAATGGGCCTAGCCTACGGGCCATGAAAGGGCTTCTGCAAACTCCCAGTCAAGGGGATTGCTGTCTAGACATCCAGTAGGGAGTGCCCATTCCCCCAGAATAACAGGGTGGACCTCCCGGCCAAGGGGCCGCACACCCGCCCAAGCCTGCCAGAAGGGCTCAGGACACAGGGGGAGTCCCTGTTTCCCTACGTGGTAGCTCGAGGTTTCCACCTTGAGGAGTTGATCGGGCAACCTCAGAAAGCAGCAGCCGCAGCGGAAGCTTTCACAGTCCTGTGGCCGTAAAATCTATCTTTGCTGTTTTTCCTCTTCAGAGAAGATGCCGAAGCCCCGAAGGCCCGCCTTGTGAAACCCAGCTCCTCCTCCTCGGGCTCTCAGAGCTCACGCTCGGGTTCCTCCTCCACGCGCTCCACGGCAAACAGCGGCTCCCGCAGCCAGCGGACACCGTCCACGGAAGCGGCGCCCCGGCCAGGGCTGGCTACCCACACCTACGGTCCCGTGGGGCCGGAGGCAAGAGGGTCTGAACCAAAGAAAGTCCACCACGCTACCCTGACCAAAGCACAGAGCACTCCTGGCACGATCCCCAGCCAGAGCAGAGCCTTCCAAACTGTCTGAGTTCGAGCGGACTTGACTCCCATCCTTTCCCAGGAGTCAGGACTCTTCTCGTCATTGACGCCCAGTCACCAGCCACACAACCGCCTCGGACCAAATGAGAGGTCATTTAAGTAGCAGTGACCATTGCATGGGAGAGATTCAAATGAACACTTTCCTCATATGACACCAAACAGGAAAAGGATGTAAGCTGATGGTCTCCAAAAAGGCATCTCACTGTGCTTTTAGACCAGAGCGGGGGCCAAATCTGTGCATTTGGGGACCAGGACCTGTGGTGAGAAAGGCTGGGGAGAGGGCAAGTGAACACACTTAGAATTCCTCACTTGGGCTGTTTTGTGTCAACACTTTGACTCACCACTGTTACGAAATGAGGTGTTGTTCATAAATTTTCTATGCATTTCTGCAAACCTACTGGATTGCTATGATTATTCAGAGTCAAGCAGAACCCACAGCCTTAGATCACACCTATCTGCACCATGAAAAACTCCAAAAAAGGAAACATGTCTCTTCCACCCTGACCTGACTTCATTTACCAGAAAGTTTGGATATTAATTTCAAGAGCAGTTGAGAAATAGTGGGAGATGGAGAATGAGATTTTCCCACTCTGATCTTGATGTTCAGACGGCCACTGACAAATATCAGAAATATAATGCTGGAATAATTGTGGATTTTCCCTCAAATTGGATGTCTCTAAGGACTTCCCTGCTGGGTATCTCTGGAGCAAGAAAACAATCATTAGGTGTCATTTAACAATCTCCTTAGAAGTCTTCTAGAGAAAAAGATATTTTCAGAATGCTGGAAGATCAATAACAGGCTCTTCTTTCAGTGAACATATGAAATCAGGATTTCAAGACTGACTAGACTAAAAAGTGAGATTAGATCAGCTTTCTCTTAATATGTCAAGGAGTGGCATCAGAAGTTCAGCATTGCACCAAACGAAGCTTCCTCCATTTCTTTCATTTTCGGAGAAAGATGTGAACCTGGGACTTTTGTTGATTCTAGGCCTTAAATTATCAAAAAGTTCAGGGATTGACAACCTTTCCTGATGGCAGTGCATGGACATCATACCATTCCCTCCTGAGAGGTTGAGGTTGAGACAGAGAGAAGTTCAGTATTTTCCCAGTTTAGCCTCTCAGGAAGCCTAGCTCTGGGCTGGAAGGATAGGAAATTAACATTTAGGGAAGAGATGGTGAGGATAACTAGTGGGTGGCAGGAGGGATCTAGGTTAGTGCCTGTTAAATACTGTTGGCATCTTGGAAAGAATTAGCAGAAATGATTTACCAGGATAGCTCTCAGAAGAGAGGACTCATGGGAGAAGAAAGGTGTCTGAGAAATAAAAAGAAAGCAGCCTCCAATACAACTTGCCTTTTAAATAGTTTTGACGATTCTGTTAGTCAAATTCATCCTATGGCAAGAATGCTAAACCTGAAATAGCCCTCCAAAGACTCTAAAGCAAGTGTCAACAGATCACCAGTGGTAGAGCAAAATATTTCTTATTATTAAAAGGACACGGAATTCCCTGGCAGGCCAGTGGTTAGGACTCTGCACTTTCACTGCCGAGGGCGAGGGTTCAAGCCCTGGTCAGGGAACTAAGGCCCTGCAAAAGTAAAAATAAACAAATAAATAGATAAATAAAAATAAAATAAAGTCTTAAAAAAAAAAGGCAGCAGGCTGTAGGAAAGAAAAAGTAGTGCTGAACGTGGTGATGAAAGCCCTGTTCCTAAAATGGGAATCAGGCGCTTAAAGGGAAAAAGTTGATCTGGGATTTTGTCCTATTTCTGATTTTCATTTTTACATCTAATTCTCACATAGTACAAATGCATTTCCTTCCAAAGTCCTTTAAGAAATAGGGTTTTATCCTTGAGTGAAAGTTTCATCTTGAGTTTTGTCTTCCTCTAAAAAAAAATTGGGGGTAATTCCCTGGCAGTCCAGTGGTTAGGGCGTCATGCTTTCACTGCTGAGGGCATGCGTTCAACCTCTGGTCAAGAAACTAAGATCCCGCAAGCCACGCGGCATGGCCCTGGGCGCCCCCCCCCCACAAAAAAAAAGTTGGGACATAAGAGACATTGAGGAAGTAATGTAAAGAATGCCTGCCATTAGTTTAAGAGGGCTAGCACATTTGGAATGCTTCTTACACTAACACTGCCTCATTGTAAGACATAAACTCCTTACTCCACTTCCTTATTCTTCGGGTAGTGTGGTGTCCAGGCAACATAACACATCTGCTCTGTAATTCTGAGAATTCTCATTCCTAAAGTACCTGAGCCAAATGAGTACACTATGGCAGCTGCAGCTCTACCATCACTAGAAATTTGCTCTTACCATTATTTATTACCTTTGAACCTAAGGTTTCCTGCCTATGCCTCTGCAAGCAGGAATCAGTCCCCTTTGCGTGAAAAGGTTTAGATTATTTAAACAGGTTAGTTATTAGAAGACTAAAATACCAGTTGAATATCCATATTATTTTGGAAATCCATTTATACTGGATATCTACAAAAAATGTCACAAAACAAATTATTACCTGAAATCTGAGAAATTCTAGGAATTGAAGATTCTGAGAGATAAGGTGCTGAAGTCTTAGTAGTGATAGTGTGCTTCTCTTTCAGTCAGGCTTTTGGGTTCAGATATGACAGGCTCTGGGTTTAAGATAAAGTTTGAGCCACTACTGGTTTCAAACCATATTCCATTAATCTTGCAAGTCAAACAAATTTGATTCTTTAATATAAAACAAAAAAGGATAAAATAGATGGTAGAAGAAAAAGTGTTTGTAGGAAGAAGATACAGATGGAATGCTGTGGATGTTTAGAAAATAACCATTTCAATAAAATGCATACACTAAACTTAGAACTGTAAAATAATGAAGTGATGCCTTTGTTGTTACCCTGTATAAGAACAATTTCAAAACTGCCGTTGCGAAAAAGACATATATAATTCTGCTTCATTTCTGGTGTTAAGCTGTTTATATTTCAATTTTAACTTCTAAGTTGCCATGTAAATGGGACTGTGTTTGATCACAAAAACCAAGTATTTATTACAGGTGCATCTGTGTCGACAATTTAAAAATAAATAAGTAAAGGTGATACTGTAGGAGAGGCTGAAGCTCATATAACCTGCATTGGAAATTTATTTATTAGCTTGCAGCCAACTGAAGAACAGAACTCAGACTGAATATGATCTATTATTTATTGATTCCAGTCACAAATATACCAAGCACTTTTTTCTCACAAGGCGAGACACTAAGTAGTCCTGGACAAACCAAGTGACAACAAAGTTCATGACAGAGTTTCTGACCTTAAGGACTTTATCAAAATAACAAATAATATTTACTAAGCAAGTATTTTATATCAAGGTGAAGTGCCAGTAAAAAAGTACACACTAAGGGGTTCAAAGAAATCTGAAAAGTAAACACTATGAGATTTAAATAAATCTGAAAAAAATTTCACAGAATTAAATGAGGTAATATATGCAAAGCACTTAGAACAGTGCTTGGCGTGTGACAAGCACTCAAAAAATGTTAATCATGACCCTCTTCTCTAGTCAGAAACCCTAGGCCTCAGACTGGAGCCCCAGGCACCCAAACTTTAACTTTAGATCCTGAGTGGGTTTGAAACCCTGTGCATTTAAAGAGGTGGAGACAGGACATTTATCATAATCTGAACTTTATACATGATACATAAACTCTCACTCTAGTCGATAAGAAGATAGTTCAAATCCTAGAACGCGTTTTGAAAGTGACCAGAAGGGAAGATTATCTGTTCAGCTTTCTGTAATCACTGGTACTAGGTGGGATACCCCAAACCCGTGGATTTGGGCACCCGTTCTATTTTCCACCGGTTCAAATCTTGTAGGTAGGTCAGAGGTTAGTTTAAAAAGCTGCAAAATATAGGGTGTGGTTCAGAGATTGTACTCGATAAATTGGGTGGGGAGAGGAAGTCTGCAGATGCTAAAGAAAATTGCAAGAAGTATACATCTTTCTCTGCAGTTCGAGTTACACGTGTTTTCAGGAAGGAAATTACTAATAAAAAAACACCAAAGATTCCGGAATCAAGAGCTAGGTTCTACTGTAGCTCAGCCAGATGTTTAACTTCCCACAAATAACATCTCTGAACCTCATTTCTCTCCTAACACAGGAATGAATGATCTCTCTCTGAGAATCGTTTTGATGATTAAATGAAATAGCAAATGAAAGCACTTTGTACCCTGTGAAAGCATCATATAAAACTCCTTGGGAAGTGGGGAGAAGTTAGGTACATACCTCCAAGGACTCAAGATCACATTTTCCCCCAGAAGGCAAATACAGAAAGGACATCCTTTGATCCAATATTCGAATCTGTCTCTAGGCTTTACTGGCTTTGCCAAGGACAAGGTATCTCTCGTCTGACAGCCCTTCTCGAAGTCTGGAGACCTTTCTAATTCCAGCCACGCCACTAAAAGTTCTGCTAGGTAGTCTTAAAAAAAAATCTTTTCACCTATTTGTGCCCACTCATCTACTAAACAGGAATACTACCTGCCCAGCCTGTTTGAAAGCGCTCACTAGAAAGCATTCAACGTGCTGAGAAAAGCTTAGAATGACAAGGCCCCAAACACCGCATCATGCGCCGCAATGTGAAATTCTAGGTACACTGTTTTGTGCACTCCACTCGTTCAGTAATATTCTCAAGGCGTTTGTGCCTGGTTTCTCGCTTAGTTTTTGCCTAAAGTCTGGGCAGGAAAGATACTACCTCGAATTACTGAAAGTAAGAGGCTCAGGAAGTCTCAATCAAGGACACAGGGCTACCGGAACCCAGGTTCCTTACGCCTGGTTCACTTACAAGGAAAGAGCTCCTTAGCTTTTCTTTTTTTTTAAACAAATAACTGAGAAGTGAGGGGGCCCGGGCGGGTGGCGAAGGGGCCGAGCCAAGAAGCCGAGTCTATTCTCGGTGGGCGCTGGGGGGTGACGGAGGCATCCGGGCTCCAAGAAGCGACTTTAGCCATCTATTTCGCTAAGGATCCAGGCACAGCATCGGACCCTGGAGGTTGAGAAGTCGGGCCCCTCCGCACTCTGCGTCGGGGTCAGCCGGCCTCCAGCTACCACAATGAACAGAGGGTCCCGGGGGCCTGCCCGGCTAACCTGTCGCATCCCGCGCAGAGGCGAGACACCGCGGCGGCCGGCCGGCTCCTTCCATCCCCAGATCTGGGTGCCACTGGGCAAGTTACCCTCGCAGCGCCCTGGGGTCGGAAACTTCGGCCCCGTCGCTCGGGGTCAGTTCTAGGACAGAGCTACGCTGGCTATGTGGGTGTGTGGAATGCCGGAGGGCCGAGAAGACCATCTACAAGGCCGGGGTGGGAGTAGGGGAAAGAGAATGGTGGGGGAGGGGCGCAACCACCTTCGCGGCCATCTTGTCCTCGCTCCACTTCCGCCTTCTCTCCAGGGCTGCCGGCGCCGGACCCCTCCCTTCAGGCCCTGCGCTCTCGCTCCGGGGGTTCCGCAGGAGCCGGATAGCAGATCGCGCTGCTGTCATTGGTTGGTTCCAAGTTGGCCCGCCCCTCTTCCTCCCCCTTCTTCGTCCCTCCCGCCTGCGCTTTCTGGAGCGCATGCGCAGAGGCAGACGAGCCCTTCCCCCGCGCCCGGGGTGACTGAGGACTCCCGCGCGCGGGCTCCGTCGGCCCCACCCTCCCTTTCCCCGGGGCCTTTCAGACAGCGGGGGCGAGAATGAAAGTTCCAGAACGCTGCGGTGAGTGCGTCATCGCTAGGCGGGGCGGGCTGGGGCGGGAGAGGGGAGGCCCGAAAGGTAGAGCCGGGTTCGTCATTGGGGCTTGCGGAGGTGGCCGCGCGCCCATTGGCCGAGAGAGCCGTGATGGGCACTGGCAGGGGCGGGCCCCTTCTGGAAGGTTCTGAGGTGGGGTATAAGAGACTGGGCGGAGGACGGAAACCGGTCTCGTTGAATGCGGCGGTGGCTTTGTAGGTTCCCGTTTTCTCCTCCAGTGGACCCGGCACTGCGCTCCAGGTAAGTTAAGGTCTCTGTCTTCTAAGGCTTTTGCGGCCATTCGGGAGCCTGCCGCCCGGCTCAGGCTGCGTGGGTTTGCAGCAGCCCGGGGCCTTTTGAGCGTGTCAGGCAGGGTACGTGCGGCGATTCCTTTGCCCGGCTGGGGAGCTTTGTTTCCGAGGGGAGGCAGCCTCCTTGGGGTGCAGTCGGGACGGAGGAGTGGGCTGCGGAGGGCGGGTCGCCCGGAGGGAGAAGAGGCCGCGTCCGTTTGCGGGGCGTGGAACCGGCGCCTTAGAGCTTGCCGTTCCCTGTTTCCTTGTTTCAGGAGCCATTCTTCTTAAAGGAGGAAGTCGTTATTGGCACGCGCCCAAAGTGGGGGAGGGGGCTTCGGACCCTTGCAGACCTTGCTGTGTTGAGCACGGCGGGGGGGGGGCAGGGGGAGGGGAGGACTAAGGTTCAGCCCGGGACGTGGGACCACGTGCTCAGGTGTGGCGCAGACCCTCCTGGCAGGTGCGTGCTTGCGTCTGCGGCGGGCTCTGCGGTTCGGACGGCAACCTTACTGCAGCACGCCGTGCCTGCTCTGACCCTTCCGCGTGGTTATTTCCGACGAGAGAAGTTTATGGGGCGAGGTTCTAAGCATCATTTTTGGAGTGGTCGTATCTGGTAGCGTTGACTTGGTAAACGTTTTCTAAGTGCTTGAGTCGCCTTTTAAACCATGGGCTTTTTTTTTTTTCTCCCAGCAACCATGTCTAAGGGACCTGCAGTTGGCATTGATCTTGGCACCACCTATTCTTGTGTGGGTGTCTTCCAGCACGGAAAGGTGGAAATAATTGCCAATGATCAGGGGAACCGAACTACCCCAAGCTATGTCGCCTTTACTGATACCGAACGATTGATCGGTGATGCTGCAAAGAACCAAGTTGCAATGAATCCCACCAACACGGTTTTTGGTAAGCCAGTAAATCTTCATGGTATGAATTTAAGTGATTTCGGCGGTATGTAATCTGAGAAGCTGTCAAATGTGAGGCGGCCACGAAAGCCCTGAGAATAGGAAAAGTTATCCGTAGGGAACTTCAGTGATTATCCTTTTAAGGCTTAAGGTTTGCAGCATCTTGGTTATTCAGAATTTGAATCCATAGGCATCTGGTCTCGGAACGGATGTAGCGTAATGAAATTCAAGGTAACGTTTTTATTGATACCTTTTGCAGATGCCAAACGCCTCATTGGACGAAGATTTGATGATGCTGTTGTCCAGTCTGATATGAAGCATTGGCCCTTCATGGTGGTGAATGATGCAGGCAGGCCTAAGGTTCAAGTGGAATACAAGGGAGAGACAAAAAGTTTTTATCCTGAGGAGGTGTCATCCATGGTTTTGACAAAGATGAAGGAAATAGCAGAAGCCTACCTTGGGAAGGTGAGTAGTGCACAGAACTGCAGGGGAGGATGTAGATGGGGATTACCAGGCTTCCTGATGATGCTGCATAAGAGTGAGCAGTAGTTAAAGCTATCAAAATGGGTGGTAAAACCAGAACGTTATTTGAGGATGTATCTTTGCATGTCCAAGTAGATGATACAGTGGTTAAGTTTTAATCTGTTTTTTTCCTAGACTGTTACCAATGCTGTTGTCACAGTACCCGCTTACTTTAATGATTCTCAGCGTCAGGCCACCAAAGATGCTGGAACTATTGCTGGGCTCAACGTGCTTAGAATTATCAACGAGCCAACTGCTGCTGCTATTGCCTATGGCTTAGACAAAAAGGTAAGTACTATGTTTTATGTGTGCATCACTCAAGATTGGTTGGAGTCACCACAAATAATAGATATGAGAATAATTTGTGTTTTAATTGCAGGTTGGAGCAGAAAGAAATGTGCTGATCTTTGATTTAGGTGGTGGCACTTTTGATGTGTCAATCCTCACTATTGAGGATGGAATCTTTGAGGTCAAATCTACAGCTGGAGATACCCACTTGGGTGGAGAAGACTTTGACAACCGGATGGTCAACCATTTTATTGCAGAATTCAAGCGCAAGCACAAGAAGGACATCAGTGAGAACAAGAGGGCTGTCCGTCGCCTTCGTACTGCTTGTGAGCGTGCTAAGCGCACTCTCTCTTCCAGCACCCAGGCCAGTATTGAGATTGATTCCCTCTATGAAGGAATCGACTTCTATACCTCAATTACCCGTGCCCGATTTGAAGAACTGAATGCTGACCTGTTCCGTGGCACACTAGACCCTGTGGAGAAAGCCCTTCGGGATGCCAAGCTAGACAAGTCTCAGATCCATGATATTGTCCTGGTGGGTGGTTCGACCCGCATCCCCAAGATTCAGAAACTTCTACAGGACTTCTTCAATGGGAAAGAACTGAATAAGAGCATCAACCCTGATGAGGCTGTTGCTTATGGTGCAGGTAATCTTTCTATTCTAGTTAAACAGTTTAACAGGCAGCCTGTTAGGAGGCTTTAGCTAACTGATTTCGCTGTGATGAATGATTTTTAAACATTCGTGGTTTCCACCGAAAGCTGTAGCTAATGATGGCAAAACTTCCTTGGATGTCTGAGCGATTGAGAATGGTTAGTTACATAATGAGTTGTTGTACTGTTTTATTTAAACTTACTTTTAATTATATAGCTGTCCAGGCAGCCATTTTATCTGGAGACAAATCTGAAAATGTTCAGGACTTGCTGCTGTTGGATGTCACTCCTCTTTCCCTTGGAATTGAAACTGCTGGTGGAGTCATGACTGTCCTCATCAAGCGCAACACCACCATTCCCACCAAGCAGACGCAGACCTTCACAACCTACTCAGACAACCAGCCTGGTGTACTCATTCAGGTATGTTTCTCTGTGGCCTAGATTACTTGAGGTCCTATAAAACTGGGGAAGACTTGTTCCGCTGTGATGATGGATTCCAAAACCATTCGTAGTTTCCACCAGAAATCCTGTGTTGGCCAGTTCCTTCCTTGGATGTCTGAGCGATCAGTCTTTCCTAATCAAGCTTATACACATCTGAAGTAGCACAGATATTTGTGATTTTTTTTTTGTTTTTGTGTTTTTATTGTAATTTTGAATTTATTTCTCTTTCATACCAAGGTTTATGAAGGTGAGCGTGCCATGACCAAAGATAACAACCTGCTTGGCAAGTTTGAACTCACAGGCATACCTCCTGCCCCCCGTGGTGTTCCTCAGATTGAAGTCACTTTTGATATTGATGCCAATGGCATCCTCAATGTCTCTGCTGTGGATAAGAGCACAGGAAAAGAGAACAAGATTACCATCACTAACGACAAGGGTAAGTTTGGGCAGTATTTTGTGAGCGTGCGGATAAGCGCGCGCTCTTGAGCACCCAGGCCAGTATTGAGATTGACTCCTTCGTAGAGGGAATCAATTTCTGTATCTCTGTCCTCCATACCTGACAGGAAGAATCAAATGCTGACTTGTTCCGTGGCACCCTGGACCCTGTGGCACTTACCTGCTTTTTTTAGAGGCAGAATTTGGTTCATAATGATTTTATTTTCCAAGTGTTTCTATTCCTACTCCAAGGGCATTTAGCTGAGATCATACTTATTTGCTTAATTGGAGGTGCAGGGTGATGGTGCAGAACTGCAGGTGATTGTCTTGCCTAAAAGGTTGGTTAATTTTACAGGCCGTTTGAGCAAGGAGGATATTGAACGCATGGTTCAGGAAGCAGAGAAGTATAAAGCTGAAGATGAGAAGCAGCGGGATAAGGTGTCTTCGAAGAATTCTCTTGAATCCTATGCTTTCAACATGAAAGCTACTGTTGAGGATGAGAAACTTCAAGGCAAGATTAATGATGAGGACAAACAGAAGATTCTTGATAAGTGTAATGAAATAATCAACTGGCTTGATAAGAACCAGGTTTGTAATTTCCGTTGCAAAAATTTGAGGGTGTGGGGTTGGGTGTGTAGGGCTTTAGCAAAAGTTTAGGTGGGTGGGTGGGTGGGTTTTAAAATTTGTAGGGTCACGATGATGAATGGTTCAAAACATTCGCGGTTTCCACCAGAACTACAGATGTTGGCAGCTTCCTTCCTTGGATGTCTGAGTGACCCAATATCTTAAACGTAACTTCATGTGCTGTTGTGTCTAGTGTGTCAGATTGATTACATCAGGCTTAAAGAGTCTTGTATTTGAAGAACTTGTAATAAAATATTTTTTTTCCCTCAGACTGCAGAGAAGGAAGAATTTGAACATCAGCAGAAGGAGCTGGAAAAAGTCTGCAACCCCATCATTACCAAGCTGTACCAGAGCGCAGGAGGCATGCCAGGAGGAATGCCAGGAGGAATGCCCGGGGGCTTCCCTGGTGGTGGAGCTCCTCCATCTGGTGGTGCCTCCTCTGGACCCACCATTGAAGAGGTTGATTAAGGCGGCCTAGCGTAGGTTTAGCATTGTTCCACACAACATTGAAGGACCCAAATTTGTAGCAAATTCCATGGCAGTTTTAAAGTTGAGCTGCTGTAGTAAACTGGGCATTCTTGATACTTGAACATGGAATGTGTGCACAGGGAAAGGAAATAACATTGCACTTTACAAGCACTGTATTGTAAGTGGAAAATGCAATGTCTTAAATAAAACTGTATTTAAAATTGGCACCATAAAATTGTTTTGACTCTGTTTACAAGGGCAGTAAGGTAGTGTTTGGTTTTGGGGGTTGAACTTCTTTCTGGCCGAAGTATTCCAACAGTATCTGGGTTGTCAATGACAAATTGTTCGGTCTAAGCAACTGCCTGAACCTTTTAAGGTGTAAATGGGAAAATGTGTAGACCTTTTGCTAGCTAGGCTCGTTTAGTACTAAGTCAATGTAAGTGTTAGTGTGGTTTGAACTGCAGATCATTGTGCTTTCCAGTGTTTGTGTTAGACTGGAAAGGGGCATCCCAAATGCTTTTGAGTATTCCATGTGGTTTACTGAAACCATCTAAGGGTCCAAAAGAGGATAAATTTGAGGCCAAAATCAGGATAAGGAAAAATCCTAAGTCAGAAGTAACATGTGGTATACACAGGGGACTTCAGGTAGAGGGTCCATCTGAAATCCTTTAATCCGTGGGCAGAGGCTCTTCTGTTTTCTCACCTGAGTATTAAGGGCTGGGAGTTAACGGAGCTGGCCATAAGGTTGGCATAGTGAGGGCCCTTGACCCCTTTGAAACCGACTTTAAAGAAATTGTCTAATTCTGATCTCATGTTAAATCATAGCCAACCTTAACTCAGCAACTTGAGGCAGAACAGTTGTGCTTACCAAGCCTAATTACGCTGGAGTCTCTAGGTAAGCTTGCTTAGGAGCAAAGGCCTTCTCATTGGTCTTTGTTCATTGTGCTATTGGTATGTTAGCTTGAGTTGACAGGCCAGAAGGTATTGCAGCTGAGAGTGAATCCTGTAGTCATTTTTGTGTGACATGGGCCTGCTTAAACCTCAAGCTTTGCTCATGAGGCCTGCTTAGTGCCAACCAGCCACCTAGTGGTCACTTAGGAAGAATCTCAGTTCTGGTATGCTGGGATGTCTTGGGTCACAGTTCATTCTCAGCAGAATGACCCAATCTTAGTTTTTGCTTTAGCTCTCCTTCCTACACCTTTCTGTAGCTGTTCTTGGATGACCCATCTAGCATAATACAGATGACAGTTGAGCTTCATAAGAGTTTCCCCAATAACCACCCAGCATTGACCCTCCCTCATTCAGGTTAGTGGGTATAGCCAAAGGCTATCATTCATAAAACAGCTGAAGTTTCTTCTAAAAATACATCAAATTGACTTAAGTTTAGTGCCTTAAGTGTTAAACGTTTGACAACTCTCCAGGAATTTATAGCACTGCACCCAATTTGTTTTCTCCAAGGGCTACAAATGAAAGCATAGTTTATGTACTTTTTTTTCCACCTGTTTTCAAGTGAGTGGGAATCTGACCTGGGTTTTAGTATTTACTGCATTGTTTGTGAACCTGGAGCAAACCATATGTGGGTTTTTTTTTGAGACCACTCAAGGAAGTAACATGTCTCATGAACCATGGAATCTTGGTAAGAAAATTGAAGATCAAATGTGATGGTGAAAATTAGCACAAGGCCTAGTGGAAGGTATCAGTAGTAGCCGTTACTGGAAGTTGTTGAACTTCAACAGTTACATAAGCTGTAAGTTTCATCAGTGAGACTGAAAATTATTTCCTTTACACAGATGGGAGAAACAATGCATTGCTGGGCCTGTGTAATAGAAAATAAGTGGGGTCAGGGAGGAGCTACGTATTAGACTATTTGCTAGGTTTAATTACGCAGTAGAGGGGGGAAGCCAGCCAGGCATTCGAATTTGGGGTAGGCTTATTCCAAGACCTGTATGTTTGCTCCTGCATCCCAGTGTAGTGAATTATGAAGTGCTGGCTCATCTCAATGCAGAGCCTGAGGTTCACGTTTACTGGAAGGGATTTCTTTAAACCAAGGGAATTTGTAATCTTGCTTCTGAAAACACTTGCAATTATGTACTTAATAACTTGGTCCCAATGTCCTTCAGATAATTCCGTTTGTCCTTTTTTCCCCCCCTCAGTCCTTTGGGTGTTCAAACTTGGAGACTTACTTTTGCGAGAAGTCTAAGCAGTCTGGGGATTTGAACCCAGTGACTCAAGTCAATTTTTGTCTTTCACTTTGCCTTGTTTTTTAGTTTCCTGCTGTGGGCTAAGCCCTGACTGCAGGAGTAGATACAGAAGCTGGTGAAGATGTGTTCCAGCCTTATAGGAGAGACTGATATTCACAAGATGAAGACAGTTACAAAATGGCACCCATTTTGCTGGGAAACTGGCAGTAAGTGTAAGTTAGATTGTTTATTACAGCCTAGAAGATGTGGAGAAGGTGGCCATAAGAACAGCATTTACAGTTTTCCATTCAGTCTATCTAGATAGTTTAATGGTTTTCGCTTGTCTTACCCTATTTGATTATCCTAACAACCTTAAAAGAGAGTGATGGTTGGATCGTCTGGCTGTGCATGTGTAAGTCTGTATAGGGTGATGACAAAAGCAATTTCATTTTTGTGTGGATTATTATAATGAGATTGTGGTTATAAATCTAAGGTCATGGCCCTTGGATGCTTGGCATTTAAATTTTGCACAAGGCACCATTGGATTGGGAAGTGAGAGCAAAGAAGTTCAGTGGCCCTCAATCTCCATGTCCAATTTTAAGAGTTACATGCTGGTTTCATCTGGACTGAGCAATAACCTGGTTATGTTTAAAAATGTATTTTTATTACCATAGCCTGTTGAGTAGCAGTAATTATACTTTTTAAACTACTAAGGGAATAATTTTCGTCTTAGAAGCCACAGCAGTACATTTACTCCCAATAATATTACTGCAGTTATTTATGTACTTAAAATGTACTGTAAAGAAAACGATGCCTGCAAACAATTCTTTGTTGAAACAATATTGAGTACCTACAATATAGTTTCATAGGAAAAATAGCCTTTTGGGTTCTGTTAAGGTGAAATGGGGTGATTGGTGGGACATAACAGGGAAGGCTGAGGATTTTCTTTTCTTTGGTCTATCTATGGCTGTAAGGACATCTTTATCCACTAGATGGCAGTAAGCTATTTAGAAAACTACTTGGGTCTCTGAGAGAGGCTGCTGGAACATTTTCACTAAGGTTTGTGCTTTTTGTTTCACAAGTTGCCTAACTAGAAGCACAGTAAATGCTGAGGAAAGAAAGCTCCAAATGTTCACGTTCTAGGCAAATCATTCCCGGCTGAGTAAGTTGAGCAAGTGCCTTGACTGTGGAGTATGGGTTTGAGTAGAGATTTTAGGGTACTTGGGACAGACGGGTTAAATACAGCTTTGAAATACGCAGGGAAAAAAGATGAGTCTCCCTGGGAAGAGAAAACAGTCTTTCCTGATGCGCTCTTTCTAGTTTAAAACGCTATGTTATTTTCCTCATCACCCTTGACTCTGACTCCTGAGACTCATGACTTGTATGAAATGTTTGAATTCCTCACCAAACTGAAACTCATGAGTGCAAGAATATTCCATGCACTCTTACAGTTCCAACCAGTGTCTGGCCCATTATAAACATATAATGTCGTCAAGTGAATGAATGAAAAGGGGTGGAGCAGGCACCCAAGAAGTTAGTGATAGAATGTGTTCCCTTTGGGATTTATGATGCTTTGGTCACGGTCATGGCTCTTGGAGTGGTGAGAGGCTGGCTGACTGGCTGAGTTCAGGCTCCCTGCATATCTCCACTACAGTTGCTCCTTGCAGAGTGGGGGAGCCAACATTAGAGATGCATGAGATGAGGAAACGATCAAGCCCAGAGCAGCTCTAGCCAAATGAAAGTTGGCAGTAACAGAACTGTCAAAGTCTTTGACCTAAAGGACCACCTGTAGTCTTCAGATTGCCCCTGAGATCTGGGCAGTATGTGGTGTGAGTAGGATGAGCAGAAGTAGTGTACATAGTCTCTGCAATATGAGAGGACAGTCAGGGCCTGCCAGGAGAACTGAAGCCTGTCCTAAGAAGCTGGGCCACAGAACATTCAGGATGCAGCCAGCCCCAGGACCCTAAGAAAAAGGCTGCAAATCTTGACTTTGCATTGGACACCAAAAACACAAGCAGCAAAAGAAAACACATATATTGGGCTTCATAAAAATTAAAAATGTGCTTCAAAGGACACCATCAAGAAAGTGAAGAAAGACAACCTACAGGATTGGGGAAGATATTTGTATGTCATATATCTAACAAAGTAGTACTATCCAGAATGTATTACAAAAACTCTTAACTCAAAAAAGAAAAACCAGTGTTTATAATGGACAAAAGATCTAAGTAGATATTTCTCCAAAGAAGATACACAAATAGCTAATAATCATATGGAAAGAAGCTCAACATCAATAGCCATCAGAGAAATGCACATCAAATCCACAATGAGGCAGAACTTGATATCCACTAGGATGTCTAGACAAGAACAAGTTGGCAAGGATGTGCAGGAATTAGAACCTTCATACACTGCTGGTGCGCATGTAAAATGGTGCAGCCGGTTTGGAAAACAGTCTGCAGTTACTCTACTCGTAGTTATGTACCCGAGAGAAATTAAAACAAACCTACACATTTATACACAAATGTTCACAGCAGGATTATAATAGCCGAAAAGTGGCAATAACCCAAATATCCATCAGCAAATGGATGAATAAAACATGACATGTCCATACAATGGAGTAGTATTCAGCAGTAAAGGGGAGTGAAGTACTGATACATGCTACAACATGGATGATCCTTGAAAACAGGGCAGTGACAAAAGCCCACATATTGCATGATTATGTGGAATGTTCAGAGTAGGCACATCCTTTGAGATAGAGGTGGTTTCCTAGGGCTGGGGGAAAGGACAGTTACGGAAAAATGCAGTTATTGCAAACAGGTATGGGGGTTTGTTTTGGGATGGTGAAATCGTTCTAAATTGGTTGTGGCAATGGTTGCATAGTTCTGTGACTATACTAAAAATATTGAATTGCACACTTTATTAAGTAGATGAATTAATGAATATAGTGTGGTATATGAATAGTATTTCAGCAAAGCACTTAAAAATCTTTTTTGAGTTAGAAAAGAAGGAGGCTGCAGAGCTGGCTTCCCCAAAGTGGGGGGAGAGAGAATGTATGTGAATATGAAACCATATTACTCTCAAGGAACTAAGTAATAACATTGGCTGTGCGGTGGTTTTCTGTTTTAACCCCCAGCTTTATTGACATAATTGTCATATAACATGGTATAAGTTTAAGGTGTACAAAGTGTTGATTTGATACCTACATGTTGTGAAGTGATTACAACAGTAAGGTTAGGTTTTCTGACTTAACAAATATCGTATATTAACTCATATATATGGAAGCTAGAAAAATGGTGCAGATGAACCTATTTCCAGGGCAGGAATAAAGATGCAGACATAGAGAATGGACATGTGGATACATTGAGGGAAGGGGAGGGTGGGATGAATTGGGAGATTAGGACTGACATATATACACTACCATATAAAAAATAGATAGCTAGTGGGAACCTGCTGTATAGCACAGGGAGCTCAGCTCGGTGCTCTGTGATGGTCTAGATGGGTGGGATGGGGTGGGGGAGTGGGAGGGAGATCCAAAAGGGAGGAGATATATGTATACATATAGCTGATTCACTTCGTTGCACAGCAGAAAGTAACACAGCATTGTAAAGCACTTATACTCCAATTAAAAAAATAATGAGGTTAATTAGTACCTGCATCATCTCACATAATTACTGTTTCATTTTTGTGGTGAGAACGTTTAAAATCTACTCTCTCAGCAACTTCCAAGTATACAATACAGTGTTGTTAAATATAGTCACCAGGCTGTACATTATTAGATCCCCCGAACTTACTCATCTTGTGACTGGAAGTGTGTACCCTTTCACCAAATCCTCCCATTTCTCCACTGCCCTATGCTGTTGCCTTCTAATGTCTACACATCCATTTGAGACTGTGGACTCTCAAACCAAGCTGATACAGTTTCCAAACCCGAGAGTTGAAAAAATTAGATTGGGCTGAAAAGAAAGCAGGCTGCAGGCAAGTAACCACTTGAAAATACATTGCACGGACTTCCCTGGTGGCACAGTGATTAAGAATCTGCCCGCCAACACAAGGGACACGGGTTCAAGCCCTGGTCCGGGAAGATCCCACATGCCGCAGAGCAACTAAGCCCGTGCGCCACAACTACTGAAGCCTGTGCACCTAGAGCCCGTGTTCTGCAACAAGAGAAGCCACCGCAATGAGAAGCCGGCGCACTGCCATGAAGAGTAGACCCCGCTCACCACAACGAGAGAAAGCCCATGCACAGCAACGAAGACCCAACGCAAACAAAAATAAATAAATTTAAAAAAAAATTAGATCAAGCCACATTTTAAAAAAAGACATTGCACATATTCATCAGAAACCTTATTTGTCGATTTAGTGTTTCTTGTGTGTCTGGGACCTGATGTGTCATTTACTACCTGTGTGACCTTCAGTGAATTATTCTTTCTGAAGCTGATTATCTTTACCTATGAAATGGGGATTATAATAATCAGCCATTAGGTGTGTTATGAGGATTAAGTGAGCCAGCGTATGTGGAGAGTTTAGCTCTGTGCCTGACGCGTAGAGTACGCGCTAGTAAGGGTTATTAACTATTAATTAAATGAATTAAGTGATCATATTAACATTTCCTAAGTCTGCCATAATAAGATACCAAAAACTTAAACAACAGAAGTGTATCGTGTTGCGGTTCTGGAGGCCAGCAGCCGGAAATCACGGTGTTGGCAGAGCCACGCTCCCTGCATGCTCAGGGAGGGAGCTGTCCTGTGCCTCCCTTCTGGCTTCTGGTGGCTTCCTGTGTCCTTGGACTTAAAGATGCAGCACTCCAGTCACATGGCTGTCTTCTCCCTGTGTGTCTTCACATTGTCTTCCCTCTGTGCATGTCTGTGTCCAAATTTCCTTTTTTTATGAGGACACCAGTCGTACTGGGTTAGGGCCCACCCTCGTGACCTCATTTTAACTAGATTACCCTGTAAAGACTTTGCAAATAAGGTCACATTCTGAGGTTGTGGGGCTGAAGACTTTAACTTTTTTTTTTAATGGGCAGGGGGCGGTGGGGCGATGGTGTGGACATAGTTCAACCCATAACAATCACATTCCCTGTTATCAAAGAAGAGGAATCTCTTCCCAAGCTTTTGCACAAGAATAGAAAGTAAACGAGACGAAATCGAAATACCTGTTCTTTTGTGGGACCAATAGAAAGGCCTTTTCATTGCAGTCTCTTTCCCTGAAGCGCAGGTCACCAGCTGTGGGCAGTGTTCCTCTCTATCCCTTTACCAGCCCTTGGTCCCTCTGGATTTTCCAACAATGCCTAATTCTGTTATTTTCAGTGATTTCCCTGTGGGCAGCAGTTTATTTCTGTCATCAAGCCTCTGATGAAATCTTTAGCCATGAAATATTTAGTCCAATCCCAACAAATCGTGTATGGTGTTAATATGTCACAAGCTGCCCGCGGCCTGCATTATGCGGTAATTTGGAAGCAAGAGAAGTGATAATACAGGGCCAGGCTGCTTTTGTGAGCTCGCGTTAATGCTGGAGCTGGTGTTGTCAATCGACAGCCCATTGATTTGGGCTAATAGTGCGTGGAGGGGACAGAATTGGGGCGAGGTAGGGAATAAAGGGTATTGACGGCCAGTCGCCAGGATCCCGGCAGCTTTTAATCTATTATTGCCCTCTTTTAATGCAACTTCTGTGTCAACTGCATTTACTTCCACCAGCTCTGCCTGCTGTGCTGAACTGTGAAGCCAGTGGGTTGCCACCCCCAGAGTGGCCCAAAGATCCCCGGTATTGATTCTTTGATGCTCTGGGGTGTGAATTATAATTATTTAATTAAGCCCTTTAATGGGTATCAACTCTGAACCTTCGCCAGCCCAGGCTGGGGTGGCCAGGGCGAGGTCCTCGTCATTAATCTGTGTTCATCTCATCGCCACCAATTGTCCTAACCTCGACCCTCTTTTTTCCTCCTATTATCGCATCTATGGTTTTAGTGGGAAGCAGGTCGATCTACTCTCATAGAGGAGCTGGGAAGGGGAGTTGCTGATTTGGGGAGGCTGGAGGGGAGGCCATGGTTGAGCAGATTGCAGTGTCAGCTGTTCACACTGAGGGAGCTAATCACTCCGTCAGATCTGCTCTGCCCAGTTCTAGTTTGCCTACACAAGGAGGTGATGCAAGAGATCTCGCAGCCACTTCCCTGTGTAGCTTTGAGTCCTATTTTAGCTCAGGAACATTCCACACCCTCACTTAAGTCACTCATCAGCCTTCCCAGAGTACGAAGTACTGCCTTGTGCCCTCAGGGAACTTCAACTCTAGTAAGCCAGTAGAGGGATCAATGAGTAAATAAGTAGCCACAAGACACTAATGAGCCTTGAGAAGGGGCAAAGTATAGGAAGTTACGGCATCTCATGGGAGGGGCCTTGACCCAGGCTTGGGGGTCAAGGCGGGCTTCCTGGAGGGACATATTCCTAAACTGAACCTGAAGAATGAGTAGGAGGTAGTCATAGGAAAGAGGAAGGGCATGCTAGTCAGTGGAACAGCACGTTGGAAAGGCCTGGGAATGAAAGAGAAGGCCCAAGAAATTTGGGGACCTCATCTAGTTGAGGCCAATACTTTGTATGAGGTGGGGACAGGTCCCTCTCCCAACCTGGGTTCTTGTCTTCTACCTGCCTGTCATGCTGAGAAAGCTCATCAGGAGCTTTAGGAAGCTCAAAAAGTCCCAGATGGTATTTCCCATCATTTTGTCAGATGCTTTCGTGTTTCTACCATACTTTTTTCTAGGCCAAGAGTGATTTTTATTTTAGGCCCTTCACTTGTTTAGTTCATATGGTGGTTTTAAAACATGTCTGCAATTTTTTTGAGCACTCCTGTCATCAAGGAATGGAATCTAATTCCTCTCCCCATGAATATGGGCTGGCCTCAGGGACTGACTTCTAATGGATAGAAGGTGGAGCAAACAACTCTGGGTAACTTCCAAGCCTAGATGATTAAATTCCTGCTGCTTCCACCTGGTTCTCTGGACATTCACTGTAGAGTCTTCAGCTGCCCTGTAGGAAGTCTGGTCCCCTGAGTCCCCCATGTGGAAAGACCACATAGAAAGAGATGCTTGAGGAACCTCATTGTTGAGTGGTCCTAGTCTGGGTATCAGACACATGAGTGAAGCAGCCTTGGAGTTGACTCCAGCCCCAGCCATCAACCGACTACATCTTCATTCAGAGAGCCCCTGAGTGACAATTGGTCAGCTGAGCCCAGTCAACCTCCAGATTTATGGGCAAAATAAATGATTGTTATTGTTTTAAGCTACTGTTTTAGGGTGATCTGTTACACGGTGACATAATTGGAACAGTTAAGTTTGATAAAGTTTGTGTTTGATTAAGTTTGATTACTATAGCTTGATAGTAAGTCTTCAAATCAGGCAGTCATAGTCCCCCAATTTTTTCTTTTTCAAATTCGTTTTCACTCTTAGATCTTTTTCTTTTCCATGTAAATTTTAAAAATCAACTCATTTCTTTTTTTTTTTAATTAATTAATTAATTAATTTATGACTGTGTTGGGTCTTCGTTTCTGTGCGAGGGCTTTCTCTAGTTGTGGCAAGCGGGGGCCACTCTTCATCGTGGTGCGTGGGCCTCTCACTATCGCGGCCTCTCTTGTCGCGGAGCACAGGCTCCCGACGCGCAGGCTCAGTAATTGTGGCTCATGGGCCCAGTTGCTCTGCGGCATGTGGGATCTTCCCAGACCAGGGCTCGAACCTGTGTCCCCTGCATTGGCAGGCAGATTCTCAACCACTGCGCCACCAGGGAAGCCCAAAAAATCAACTCATTTCTTTTAAGAAAATTGCCTTCTTGAATTATAATTGGGATTTTAATGACTACAGATTAAATTGGATAAAGCTGATATCTTAACAATATTGAATACCAATCCATGAACATGGCATAGCTTGCCGTTTATTGAGGTCTTCTTTAATTTCTGTCAGCAATGTTTTGTAGTTTAGAATGAAGAAAGCTTCTGACTTTTTGTGTGTGTGTGTGTGTGGTACGCGGGCCTCTCACTGTTGTGGCCTCTCCCGTTGCGGAGCACAGGCTCTGGATGCGCAGGCTCAGCGGCCATGGCTCACGGGCCCAGCCCCTCTGTGGCATGTGGGATCTTCCCGGACCGGGGCATGAACCTGTGTCCCCTGCATCTGCAGGCGGACTCTGAACCACTGCGCCACCAGGGAAGCCCGCTTCTGCCTTTTGTTAAATCGGTGTTCATTACATTTTTTAATGCTATTGTAAATAGAACTGTTTTCAAAATTTCATTTTCCAATTACTTGCTCTTACTTTGTAAGAATACAGTGGAACTTAAATGTTAACCATGTATTGTGTGACCTTGCTAAATTCACTTATTAATTCCAGTACTGGTTTTGAAGAGTTTCTTAAGATTTTTTCCATAAGCAATCATGTTATCTGCAAGGAAAAATGATTTATTTCTTCCTTTCCAATATGTACATATTTTACTTATTTTTCTTTCCTTGTTGCTTTGGCTGAGACCATCAGTAAAATGTTGAATAGAATGGTGAGAGTGGACATCCTTTGCCTTGTTTCTGATCTTAGGAGGAGAGCATTTAATATTTTACCATTAAGTATGGTATTAACTTAGGGTTTTTAATAGATATTCTTTAACAAATTGGGTTTTGGTATCATGCTTGTATTAAGGGTAAATTTGAGCATCCACGGCATGTGGAGTCTTCATGGACGAGGGCTCAAACCTGTGTCCCCTGCATTGGCAGGCGGATTCTTAACCACTGTGCCACCAGGGAAGTCCCAATCTATTCATTTTTCAAAAGCTGAAATAGTCCCTCTTGGGATTCTCCTGGGCAATGTGGGTGATGCCCCCATTCAGTACTCCCTATACATTTGATACCTTTAGTAGAGCACTTTTCACATGTTTTGGAGCTGTCTGTGTGGCTGGCTCTCTCCCCCCTGGACAGTGAGATCCTTTGAGGTAGGGACTGAAGCTTCTGCATTTTCAATTCCCTCCACCCTTTTGAGGCCTTGCCTCCCTGGGAATCACGGAGCAGAGTCAGAGCTCTGGGGTCTGCGTAGCATGTTCCTCCAGCTGTGCAAACCTCAACAAGTTTCCCCTCTGAAAATGCTTTTCTTTAAAATATGATTTCCTTCTAAGAAGTTGTACCTAAGTTGTTTCTTACTTGTGGGAGATTCCGTTTTCTCATTTATAAAGAAAGGAGTAATAATACCTATCTTAGAGGTAGTTGCTACCTGCTCTTTTATGGGGGTAGGCACTTAGTGCATATGTGTTGAATCAAGGGACACAGTTTCTTTTACTGGAACAGAGGTGTGGCTTAGAGATGAACAAATGGACAATCTTGCATGGTCCCAGACACAGGGTGAATGGAAACTTAATTAGTTAAATCCTACCAGGCTTTAGAAAGTGTATACTGTAATGCAGTGGAGTTCCCAATCCAATTAGAACTTGAATTTCTTTTTTATAACAAATATTTTATAAAATCTCTTTACTGTTCTGGAATGAAATTCATAGGTAATCAAAATATTGCATTTAATGTTCTAATTATAAATCTGAAAAAAAGTGAAAGAAAAAGTTTGCAATAAAATGACGTGTGTTTCAGTAGATGCTCAAGTTCAGTTAAACTGGAAGACATAACTAGTGGGATGCTCACCCCTTCTGCAGAATCCTTGTGAAAGCAGAATTCAGGCCACTGTTTTGGTGGCTCAGATGTCAGTGGCACTGCTGTCAAGATAGACTCTTCTGAAATGCTGACCAAATCTTTGTATTGTCCCAAATGAAGCAAGGATATTCATTTCTTATTTTACATGGTATTTACCTTCTGGAAAATTTCAGTGTATTTTTCAGTTGTGCAAAAAAGACTTCATGTTATTTTTGTACAACATTATAGAAAGCCTTTTTATCTACATGAATATCTGGAAGACATTCAGAAATCACCCTGGGTTCAAAAACCCTGGCACTGCCTCTTTTTGTCTATGTGGCCACTTCACATTCAGTGTCTTCATCTGTAAAAGGTAGGTGATATACCCAGTCACAAGGCATGCAAAGGTTTAAATGACAGGGTAGCAAATGACACCAAATGACACTCTGTACAGTATCAAGTACCCATTGCTCAGAAATAGCTAATATATATTGAGCATTTATTATATGTCATGAATAGTAACAATGCTCTGAGTTCAGTGCCATTATTGACTCTAATTTTTAGTTGAGTAAGTGAGGCCCAAGTTACTTGCCCAAGTTCACATAAGAAGGGACACAGCAGAAATGTGAACACAGGTGACTCCCAAGCCTGTTTGGTTCCCCTCCACGCTGTGCTGAGCCTACCATGAGCAGTGCCAGGCAAGACTATCCCTAAAATTGGCCAAAATTGATCCCTCCTGAAAGCCCACCACTCTTACAAAGGATCTCCACTGGCTAATGCTCTAGAGTGCTTGCATGATCTGAGGAGGAGAGGGCAGCTGGGCCAAGTGACAGGAGAAGGTGCAAAGGGCATGCAGAGAGTTCTCATCTGGGGAGTCCTGAACTGTAATCATGCCAGGGTCTTAAGTGGGTGAGGTGGTGTCCTGAATTGAATAGGCCACTTGCTTTGAGGACAGGCTGATTTGGGCTGAGTATAAAGACTAATTTCCCAACATTTAGAGCCATCTGACAATTCACATCAATGCTGAGAAAGCACCTGGTGTGTTCGTAGTGTTATGCTGACTCCAGAGGGGCACAGAAATGAGTCCCAGAGACTAGGAGCCCACAGTGGAGAAATCAGCATAAGTCTCTGTTAGGCTGGAAAAGGAAAGCCTGGGCAGCTGAGCTACCTACTCTTTTTTTTTTAATTAAATTTTTATTAAATTTATTTATTATTTATTATTTTTTAATTTTTGGCCATGCCATGCGGCATGTGGGATCTTAGTTCCCCAACCAGGGATCAAACCTGTGCCTCCTGCAGTGGAAGCGTGGAGTCCTAACCAGTAGGCCGCCAGGGAATTCCCAAAATTTTTATTTTTTTTTAAATTTTATTTTATATTGGACTATAGTCCAATTTAGGGAAATTCTTTCCCATTTAGGGAAAAGAATTACAGAATATTATTACAGAATATTGAGCAGAGTTCCCTGTGCTATACAGTAGGTCCTTTTTGTTTATCTGTTTTAAATATAGTAGTATGTATATGTCAATCCCAAACTCCCAATTTATCCCTCTCCACCCTTTCCCCCTCAGGTAACCGTAAGTTTGTTTTCTAAGCCTCTGAGTCTATTTCTGTTTTGTAAATGAGTTCATTTGTATCACTTTTTTTATATTCCACATATAAGTGATGTCATATGATATTTGTCTTTCTCTTTCTGACTTCACTTAGTATGATAATCTCCAGGTCCATCCATGTTGCTGCAAATGGCATTATTTCATTCCTTTTAATGGCTGAGTAATAGTCCATTGTATACATGTACCACATCTTCTTTATCCATTCATCTGTCAGTGGACATTTAGATTGCTTCCATATCTTGGCTTCAGGAAGCAACGCTGCAATGGACATTGGAGTGCATGTATCCTTTTGAACCATGTTATTCACCGGATATATGCCCAGGAGTGGGATTGCTGGATCATATGGTAGCTCTATTTTTAGTTTTTTAAGGAACCTCCATACTGTTCTCCATAATGGCTATACCAGTTTACATTCTCACCAACAGTGTAAGAGGGTTCCCTTTTCTCCACACCCTCTCCAGCATTTATTATTTGTAGACTTTTTGATGATAGCCATTCGGACTGGTATGAGGTGATACCTCATTGTAGTTTTGATTTGCATTTCTCTAATAATTAGCCATGTCGAACATCTTTTCATGTGCCTCTTGGCTCTCTGTATGTCTTCTTTGGAGAAATATCTAGGTCTTCTGCACATTTTTTTTAACTTTTTATTTTATATTGGAGTATAGCTGATTAACAATGTTGTGATAGTTTCGGGTGCACAACAAAGTGACTCAACCATACATGTACATGTATCCATTCTCCCCCAGACTCCCCTCCCATCCATTCTGCCCATTTTTTGATTGGGTTGTTTGTTTTTTTGATATTGAGCTGTATGAGCTGTTTGTAAATTTTGGAGATTAATCCCTTGTTGGTCACATCGTTTGCAAATATTTTCTCCCATTCTGTGGGTTGCCTTTTTGTTTTGTTTATGGTTTCTTTTGCTGTGCAAAAGCTTTTGAGTTTAATTAGGTGCCATTTGTTTATTTTTGGTTTTATTTCCATTACTCTAGGAGACAGATTGAAAAAGATATTGCTGCGATTTTTGTCTAAGGGTGTTCTGCCTATGTTTTCCTCTAAGAGTTTTATAATATCTGGTCTTACATTAAGGTCTTTAATCCATTTTGAATTTATTTTTGTGTATGGTGTTAGGGAGCCTTCTTTTACATGTAGCTGTCCAGTTTTCCCAGCACCACTTATTGAAGAGGCTGTCTTTTCTCTATTGTATATTCTTGCCTCCTTTGTCATAGATTAATTGACCAAAGGTGCGTGGGTTTATTTCCGGGCATTCTATCCTGTTCCATTGATCTATATTTCTGTTTTTGTGCCAATACCATACTGTTTTGGTGACTGTAGCTTTGTAGTATAGTCTGAAATCAGGGCGCCTGATTCCTCCAGCTCCATTTTTCTTTCTCAAGATTGCTTTGTCTATTTGGGGTTTTTTGTGTTTCCATACAAATTAAAAATTTTTTGTTCTAGTTCTGTGAAAAATGCATTGGTAATTTGATAGGGATTGCATTGAATCTGTGGGCTACCTACTCTTGATAGTTGAAGAGTATGAATATATCAGGGTTACTCTGGAGGTCAGAACCGGCATCTGTGGCTGAGTCGAAGTAACAGGAAGCAATTTGGGGGCTGTCAGTTATGAAGTTATTTTCTCTAGTGCCAAACCAATTCTTTTAGAGTCTGCTTTTTGATGTAGGGCCTGGGACTCTGAAAATCATATTTCTCCTTTCCAGCTGGATCCCCATTAAGTTCGCCAGTTAGGGGGCATCAAAGGGAGCCTGGAGAGCAGGAGGAAGGATAAGGGACATCCATATTCTGGTTTGCTGTTACTGATAGCATCACTCAGCAGTGGCCCTCCACCATGACAGTGGCAATTTGTTCTAGTGTTCAGCTGTTTTTCAGCATACCCAGAGCAAATATCACTGTGGCCCTTCAGAGGTTATCAGCACTGGGTAAAACTGCCCCCTCAGAGGTCTGAATCACAGCTCCACTGGGCTCCTCTCTGACCTCCTGAGGTTCCAGCAATAACAAGGCAGAGCCCTTCCTCAAAGGTCTGGGTCCAGCTTTGTTGGGGACTCATCTAAGCTTCTAGGCTCAAGTAGCCTCTCCTCATCCCTTTGTGCCCCAGCCTTGGATGAGGTGACTGAAGTTATTATCTCTGTATTACCTCAGTGTCCCCTTTTAGCTTTGTCAGTTATCCAATACCTAGTTTCTTACAGGAAATTCTCTCCATTGAAATCACTAGTATGGTTTCTGGTTTCTTCACTGGACCCTGACTTAATTACTATCAAGAAAGTTTCATCTAATACTTATATATAGCACTTACTATAAGAAGACACTGTTCTAAACACTTTGATAAATAGCTCATTTAAACCATAATCACATTGTCCTGTAGGTACTGTCATAAATCCCCCTTTCCTAGGGTGGGAAACCGAAATACAGACTGGGTAAGTAACTTGCCCAAGATCACATAGATAATAAATTGCAAAGCTGAGGTTTGGACCAAAGATTTCTGGCTTCAGTTCCTACTTTTACCCATTTTCTCTCTGTTGCTGTTAACTAGCAGTAGTGCCCAGATTAGAGTCTAGGACAACCGACTTAATTCTAGCATTCTCCTGCTGCCATGCTGATGGTAGGGCAGGTTGCCACTCTAGGCTGGAATTCCGTTTGGTGAGCCAACACTCGGATACTAATTTATATTACCTTTTTATAAACTTCCTGTCACGTATCTCAAGAAGTTCTATGTTATATTGATTCACCACCTATGGTTAAAAGTTCCCTAGGGCCTTGCATGGTGTCCGGCACTGTGCAGAGTAGATACTCAAAGATGTATTTAAAGAGAGGCTGGGTATATAATTATTGTTAGTATTCATATTATCAGCAACACCTAATATTTATATTAAATGTTAAAAAAGTTTTTTTTTAAGATTTAAACTATTTTTAATTGGGGTAAATTAAAATACATATAACAAATGTTACCATCTTAACCATTTTTAAGTGTACAGTGCAGTAGTGTTGAGTATATTCACAGTGTTGTACACCCAATCTCCAGAACTTTTCCATCTTATAAAACTGAATCTCCGCACCCATGAAGCAACAACTCCCTGTTTCCCACTCCCCCCAGCCCCTGGGAAAGTAGAAGTACCATTGTATTTTCTAACGGTGACTATTCTACAAACCTCATGTAACATGTAAGACCTTTTTATAGCCAACTAATTTTTACCTTCTTAATCTTATTTGATTACAACAGTCTTTTTTTAAAAAATATATTTATTTATTTATTTTTGGCTGCATTGCGTCTTCGTTGCTGCACGCAGTCTTTCTCTAGTTTCTGTGAGCAGGGGCTACTCTTCCTTGCGGTGCGCAGGCTTCTCATTGTGGTGGCTTCTCTTCTTTCAGAGTTCGGGCTCTAGGTGCACGGGCTCAGTAGTTGTGGCTCGTGGGTTCTAGAATTCAGGCTCAGTAGTGTGGTGCATGGGCTTAGTTGCTCCATGGCATGTGGGATCTTCCCGGACCAGGGATCGAACCCTGTCCCCTGCATTGGCAGGCAGATTCTTAACCACTGCGCCACCAGGGAAGTCCTACCACAATAATCTTATAAGCAGGTAGGACAGAGCCTTTTAGAGAGAGTCCTGGACCATTTCCATTTTTCTTTTTTAGACTCTGAAGATATTAAGAAACCTGAAACTGAGATTTTAAAAATTGTGGTATATTAACATTTTTATTACATGGAATAAATGAGTACTTTTTAAAATGCAATGCCATATGCTTATCCCAGACAAAATTTGTTTTAAAAAATCCTTTAGAATGTGCCACAGAAGGTGTGAAGCTGTGTGACACATCAGTTTGAAAGTGGAGGATGAACATCTTTCACTCTCGTCAGTATTTCTCTGCAGTTGAATGTATACTAATTTTGAGATAATGTCAAAATGTAAATTTAGGGAGCGTCATTAATGTGAGACTCAGGTGAAATGACTCTCTCTCCATCAACACTTCCCATTGGGAAAGTCCATGGGGTAGATGTCATCCCCATTTTTACAAACCAGAAGGGTCTCAGCAAGCATTGTTCGTAGTTGAAGGTAGGACAGCAGATTTGGTGGTGGTGTCAAGACCTGAACTCAGGTTTTTGGCTGGAAGTGTAAACACTCCAAGCACCAAGCCCTACTGGCCAGGCTGTCCACCTTTGGGTTCACTGCCAACACAAGCAGAATGTTAATAAGGCTGCTGTAAAGGACACTGCTGGGTTCTGCTGAACGTGCTGATTGAAGTGGACTGCCTCGGAGGTAGTGAGACCCCAGGCTCTGGGAGCAGTCAAGAGGTTTGCCAAACATGATTTGGGTTTGCTGCAGAGGAGAATCAAGAATAGGGGGTGGGAGTGAGGAGGAGGGAGTTGTGTGAGATTATTTCTACTTTCCCTTCAGAACCCCCAGCAAGGAGCTGAGCCCAAACCATCAGCATGTCTGCTCTCTGGGGGGAGGCCGTCTGGGCTGCAGGCTCATTCCCCCACCTTTTCATTTGCAGCAACCTGCCGCTGGTTGTTGGGCAGCCGCAGCTTAATTTGCACAATTGGACCCGGTTTCCCGAGGAAAACAGTCCAGGTGCCTCGGCCATCCATCAGTATTCTCTTCAGTCCCCCGACAGCTGCTCACTGCGGGCTGGCTCAACCGGCGCTGACCTCATCTTCTCACACAGAGCACAGGAGGGTTTGGAAAAAATTAGTTATATTAGTGACTCCCCGAAACACTCCGTTTACTTGTGATATGACAAATATTTCAGCCATTAGGATCTCTCTGTCTCTTATCATCTTAAATGCACTCACTTACATTCCAAATCACTACTTAATTTAAAAGCCTATTTGTCAAGATTGTCGCAGGCCCAGGGAAAAGGAGAGACAAACACTCAGCTCTGGCTGGAATAGAATCAGACTTGGAACCTTGATTGAATCTTTCTCCCCAAGACTTATGCTCAGTCAGGTACGGCCTAAACACACAGGAAGCAAGAGACTTAAAGGGAAACCCACACTGGAGAGATTTATAAACTCTGCTCTGAAGTGGCAGAGTGGCAAATGTCTTTATTGCTGGCTGTTCTTGTGCTCCCCAACCCCTAGAGATGGTGACTCATTCAGTGAACATTTATTGTACCCCTAGGATATGCTGAGGGTATCTGAGGGTACAGAGATGAAGGGGCAATCCCTGTGCTCAAAGCTGGTTTCAGTTTATTATTAACAGTAAGCATTTATTGAGCACTTTCTGTTGGCCAGCTATGCTGTAAGAGTCAACCCTCCCTTGCCAGGGGTCCTGCATCCGCAGGTGTGGAGGGCCAGCTGTACTAGGCCATTTTATATAAGGCACTTGAGCATCTGTGAATTTTGGTATCTGTGGGGGTCTTGGAACAAATCCCCCACAGATGCCGAGGAAGCCTGTACATGCTTTTTTCTTTTAGACTGCCCCATAATCTTGGGTAATACATTTTATTCCCATTTTACCAATGAGAAGACTAGTCTAATTCTTTAAAATCCATAATATTAAACACTGTGCAATACTGTCTCCCCCAAAAAAACTTTCCCTAGTGGAATTTGTAAATGAAAAGTTTCTGGAATAGACCTAAGTTCTACAGACGTGTATTGCATGGTCAAGATATTGATAGGCTGTCCGATCTGCAACAGGAACAGAACTGTTCTCAGCATGTGAGATGTAAGGACTGATAGAATTCATCATGACAGCCATGTCTAGTCTGTACACATCAGACACCTTGTTATTTACATTATTAGATACTTCTCATTTTCTTTTATTTTGGTCTGTTTGTTCCTCTTGAGGTTTTGGCAATTTTTTTTTTTTTTTTAAGTTTCAGCATTTTTCAGTTGTGCTAAAGGGAAGCAAGGAAGGACACTCACCCTACCTGGGCTTGGGTTTGAAGGTTAAAAGCAGAGATAGCAACCTCCTTGGGATACAGCATGGAGGTGATGGGAGATTTTCAACTTGGGTGACTCCTGGGCACCTGTCTGTGCCAGGAGACTTGGCCCCTCACCTCCCAGCTTGTTGATTCAGAGGTAGACTCCTGACTCAAACTTGGAGCCAAGAGACCCGGACACCAGGTTTTGGAGCAGTCACATAATGACAACTCAGATTTTGCACAACTCCTGCTGTGGAGAGCCCCTGTAGCAGTTATCTATTACTGTGTAACAAATACTCCAAAGTGTAGTGGCTTCAAATAGACATTTATGATTTCCTATAACTGTGAATTGGCTGGGTGGGCAGCTCTTCTTCTGGGCCCACTCAAGCAGCTGCATTCAGGCGGCAGATTGACTGGGAACTGAGCCTGGGGTGGCTTTCTTTTCGTGTGGTCTTGTATCCTCATAAAGTCTAGACCAGGCTTCTTCACATGCTGAGACAGTGTTCCAAGAGGGAAAAGGCAAGACACTGCAGCCCAAGTCTTCCCCGATGTTTTACCATTCAAAACCTGCTGCAAGCCAGTCTGGAGTGAAGGGGTGGAGACATAGACGCCACTTCTTTTTTTCTTTTTTAAAAATATTTATTTATTTTGGCTGTGCCGGGTCTTAGTCACGGCACGCGGGATCTTAGTTGCGGCATGCATGTGGGATCTAGTTCCCTGACCAGGGATCAAACCCAGGCCCCTGCATTGGGAGTGTGGAGTCTTACCCACTGGACCGCGAGGGAAGTCCCTGAACTCCATTTCTTTTCTTTCTTTTTTTTTTTTTTTTGCGGATGCGCAGGCTCAGCGGCCATGGCTCACGGGCCCAGCCGCTCCGCGGCATGTGGGATCTTCCTGGACCGGGGCACGAACCCATGTCCCCTGCATCGGCAGGCGGACTCTCAACCACTGCGCCACCAGGGAAGCCCTGAACTCCATTTCTTGATGGGAGGAGCTGCAAACAATTGTGGCCCAAGGATGGACTGTGGCAGATTAAAAATGGACACAAATTATTTTGTGGTCTTTCCCATTAAGGGGTGGAGTCTGTTTTCTCAACGCTGGAATCTGGGCTATTCTGGTGAGCTTCTTTGACCAACAGAACATAACAGAAATTACAGGCCTTACAGCTCCACTCTCACCCCCTTGAAGCATTTCCCATCACCATGTGAAGAGGCCGGTTTAGCCTCCTTGAAGATAAAAGATCAGTGGAAAGAGAGGGCCAGTCTTCACAGCCCTCCCAGCTGAGCCCAGCCCCAGTCTGTCCACCAGCTAAATGTTGTCACATGAGTGAGTCCAGGAGAAACCAACCGAAGTCATTTCCAGCCAACACATAAGGGGAATGAGAAGTAATATGCTATTATTTTAAGTCACTAAGTTTTGTGCTGGTTTGCTCTGCTGCAGTAGAAAAACAAAACAGCTCCCAGCCTGCCCTGCTTGAAGGGCTGCCCCCAAAGTGTGACTGGTCAGCACTTCCTTTGATCCTGTGACTATCCTGCTAATAGGTCTTTTTTCCCCTCAAGGCAGTCAGAGGCTATTTCTGTTGCTTGTAATGAATACTCAGTATAAGAGAACCCCAGGCAAAGGGAAGAAACTCAGCGTATTCTGGACCCCTTGGTCCATACCCAATCCAGGTGGAAGGTCTCTTTCCAAAATTAAAAAAAAAAGAAGAAATTAGAATTTATTGCATAATCTCTATTTGCCAAGATCTTTACTAGCTTTTAAAAATTTACCCTTTACATCTTTTTTCTTACATTAAAAATCTTGGTTTCTGACAATATTAGTATAATTACTTATTAGCATTGTTCTACAATACATAAAATAGTTTTAAAATAATTGCATTAATATTATTACTAACAATTGAACTACCAAATGAAGTTTAAAGTTTCTCTCCAGCTTTATTTGCCTTTAGAATACATTTCTCTATTACTGTGGTCTAAAGTCACTTGGACTAATTCTTCTCTCTGTTTATTCATCAAATTGATTTATAGTTAATTTTGCTCATTTTAACTTTTAGAAATTACTTTTTAACATACATACTGTCATTTTTTGATATATAAACCATTTATATGTTTCCAAAGTCAAATTGATATGTTGTATTTAAAGAAATCTTCCAACTATCACCCTGCCAATCCTCCCTCACTTTTATTAGCTTTTGATCTATTTTTCAGTGTTTCTTTTTGCAAATATAAGCAAATACACATGCATATTTGCACTTGGTTCCTCCTCCCCCATTTTACACAAAAGGTGACATTCTATATACATATATGTTCCACATCTTGCTTTTTTCACTTAGTATATCCTAGAGATCACTCTACATCAGCATATACGGATCTATCTTATTACTTTTTACAGCTTCACTGTATCCATTGCATGCATGTACCATACTTATTCAACTAGACATCCATGGACATTTGAATTGTGAATTGTTTCCAATTATTTGCAATTATACATAATGCTGCAAAGATTATATAACTTGTTTTGAATGTTTGCTAGTGTATCTTTGGGGTAGATTCCTAGTAGTGAGATTTCTGGATCAAAGGGTTAATGCACATGTTTTTCCAGATATTTACAAATCCCCTTCTAATAGAGTGATGCCTTTTTGAGTCCCCAACATCGAATGAGTGCCTATTTCCCCACCACTTCATCAATAGAATATACTCTTGAACTTTGGGATTTTTGCCAATCTGATAGATGTAAAGCAGTATCTCAGTATAGTTTTATTTTGCATTGCCCTTAGTATGAACGAGGTAGTGAGTTTTCCCATGTATTAGATGACTGTGTTCATTTTTCTGCCTGTTCAGATCTTTGCGTGGACTTTTTATATTGACATACAGTAATAATGTCAGAACAACCAATGAGGTAGGGGGCTGGTATCATTACTTCCCCTTATAAAGATGAGAAAATGGCCGGTTAGAGAGGTTAAGTCATTTACCCAAGTTTACACAGCTAATATGTGGCTAAAGTCACACTACTGACAGTTAGGCCCTGTGGATTCTCTATGGATCTATTTCCAGGAGTGAAACTTGGAGCTTCAGTGTTTTGCTTTTAATAAAGGATCAGCATGTGGATGTCGCATCCCTGACACAGGGCTGCTTTAGGAGATTCTGCCATGACTGGGCCTAGTGGAGGGCAGGGGAACCTGTGCTGATAAACAGGAGGATGGTACCCGATGTGTCACCTAGCAGCACCCAGCACACTGGGGCCTTTTGAGTTTCATTGGTGGAGGACAGTGGTGAGAGACCTGCAACCTATTTAATTCTGTTAGAGAATCAGTGAGGTGCTTGATGAAGCCATTAACTGGGGTTCGTGTCTCCATTCTACTTATAAGACTCCAGGAGGGCAAATGCTGATGGAAGTTTATTGATTTCTTTTTCTGCCTTTACCGAATGGGTCAAATCCATGGTATAACACTGCTGGTTCCAATTAAAATCACCTGTTAGCTTACAAAGGTTGGCCCTTTCCACCCTCCCCCTCCTCCCCCATTTAAAACGGGTTTAAAAGATTTTCATTTAATTGATTTGCTGTAAAATGCCCTTTACAATTACCCAGATAAACTAGGCATCACCTGTGGAGTAAGAGCCAATTTGAGCTGTTTATCAAGACTTCACCTCTGGCCACTTCTCACCCTGGGATCTTGAGCCTCTGTATTGATAGTTTGCATCTGTCAACATTGGATATTTTTAGTGGGCTGCAGAAAGCTTTTAGGGAGATGGGGATGGTGGGGCTGCATCTTTGAGCAGGTGAAGAAAGCATGATGGGTTTTTTTTTGTATGAAGTGAGAATGCCCTATGGTGCTGAAAACAAGCTCAGAAAATCAGTCCTGGCCCCATATGCCTAAAAATAATCAGAGTGGGCCCCATTTAAAAACCAGGCAGCGGGGCTCAAGGATATGGGAAGGCAGGCAGTGGATAAAACTGAGTAACAAAATTTGCCCAGTTTCTCTTGGTCTGGGTTTAATGTCAAGCTGTATTTTAATGTTAGGAGGAAGCTGGGGAGCTTTTATAAGAGTTGTCTGTGAAGTGACATTTGTGTTCTTTGAGCTGATGGGGGGCAGGTTAGAAGTTATGGAGGATGGGAAGCAAAGAAAGCAGGACATAAGGCTATTTATTCTAGGTCTTGTGTATTTCTGAAGCTATATTCTTTTATTTTTTATTTTTTTGTGGTACTCGGGCCTCTCACTGTTGTGGCCTCTCCCGTTGCGGAGCACAGGCTCCGGACGCGCAGGCTCAGCGGCCATGGCCCACGGGCCCAGCCGCTCCGCGGCATGTGGGATCTTCCCGGACCGGGGCACGAACCCGTGTCCCCTGCATCGGCAGGCAGACTCTCAACCACTGCGCCACCAGGGAAGCCCCTGAAGCTATATTCTTGAATCCACTTAATCACAGAAACAATATCAGTCCTGGCTACAGCATTATGAAAAAAAATTGATTTCAGAAAGCAAAAAAATAGGTAAATATGGCAGAGGAAAGATATATTCTGCCAACTATAGACCAATAATGAAATTGATCATGGCAAAGTTATAGAATAAATCATGAAAAAAAAAATGTTTTCTGACATTTTTGAAGGAGACGTACCTTTGAAAGAAGATACCTCACTAAGAATGAGGTATAATTTCCATTCTGACAGGGCCATGCTCTAGACACAGGAAGTCTTGATGTAATAGGGTGGTTGAAGAGAATAAATAACAGAAATTTATGAAAGTTCTTGGCACATAGTAGATGCATGATAAATACTAGTCGTTCTACTTTAGGCTTTCAATCCATCCTTGTTCTGCCATCTCTCCTTCCTCCTCGCCTTCATTCCCGACTCTGCTGTGAACCCCACCCTCCACTAACACTGCTCTCTCCTTATTTCCTGTGACCACCTGGTCACTAAAGTCAATGGATATTCTCAGTTCTTATTTTGCTTGAACTCTTTGAGAATTTTGACATTGTTAATGTCTCTCTTCTCTACGAACTATTTTCTGCCCTTGGGTTCTCTGACATCACGCTCTCCTGGGTTTTCTCTATTCTATCTATAGAATAACAGAAATGCCAGCATTTCTCTGCTGTTCCTTAACCAATAGTGTTACTCGAGGAACGCTCCTAGATTCCATTCCCCACTCTTCTTTTTTTTTTTGGCTGCACTGCGCAGCTTGTGGGATCTTTGTTCCCCGACCAGATATCGAACCTGGGCCCTCAGCAGTGAAAACGCAGAGTCCTGACCACTGGACCGCTAGGGAATACCCTCCCCACTCTTCTTGGAAGTGATTTCAAAATTCCTATCAAAATCTCATCAAGGTGGACAACCAGATAGCCATACAAAATAAAGAATTTAGACCCCTACTTCACACCATATACAAAAATTAACTCAAAATTGATCAAAGTTCTAAATGCAACTGCTAAAACTATAAAACTCTTAGAAGAAAACATAGGTGTAAATCTTTGTGAACTTGGATTTGGTCAATGGTTTCTTAGATATAACACCAAAAACAAAAGCAGCAAGAGAAATATAGACAAACAGGACATCATCAAAATTAAAAGCTTTTGCATGTTAAAATATATCATCAAGAAAGTGAAAGACAGCCAAAACAACGGGAGAGAGATTTTACAAATCATACATATGATGATAGATTTGTATCAAGAATTCATAAAGGGGGATTCCCTGGTGGCGCAGTGGTTGAGAGTCCGCCTGCCGATGCAGGGAACGCGGGTTCGTGCCCCGGTCCGGGAAGATCCCACATGCCACGGAGCAGCTGGGCCCGTGAGCCATGGCCGCTGAGCCTGTGCGTCCGGAGCCTGTGCTCCGCAACGGGAGAGGCCACAACAGTGAGAGGCCCGCGTACCGCAAAAAAAAAAAAAAAAAAAAAAAAGAATTCATAAAAGGCTTCCCTGGTGGCTCAGTGGTTGGGAGTCTGCCTGCCAATGCAGGGGACGTGGGTTCGTGCCCCGGTCCGGGAGGATCCCGCATGCCGTGGAGCGGCTGGGCCCGTGGGCCATGGCCACTGGGCCTGCGTGTCTGGAGCCTGTGCTCCGCAACGGGAGAGGCCACACAGTGAGAGGCCCGCGTACAGCAAAAAAAAAAAAAAAAAAAAAAAAGAATTCATAAAGAGCTCTTACAGCTCAGTGATTAAAAGAAAAATAGCCCAATCTAAATATGGGGACAAAATCTGAATAGACATTTCTTCAGAGAAGATATACAGATGGCCAAGAAGCACATGGAAAGATGTTCAACACCATTAGCCATCAGAAAAATGCACCTCCAATCCACAGGATACCATTTTATATTGACTAGGATGTTGAAAAATTGGAACTCTTATGCACTACTGGTATGAATGTAAAATGGTGCAGCCATTTTTGTATGTTTGTTTGTTTGTTTTGGGCCACACCATGAAGCTTGCGAGATCTCAGTTCCCTGACCAGGGATCGAACCCGGGCCACAGCAGTGAAAGTGCCAAATCCTAGCCACTAGACCGCCAGGGAACTCCCATAAAATGGTGTGGCCACTTTCGAAAACAGTTTAGCAGTTCCTCAAAAAGGTAAACACAGAGTTACCATATGACTCAGGAATTCCACTCCTACTTATATACTCAAGAGAAATGAAAACGTATGTCTACACAAAAATCTGTACACAGATGTTCATAGCAGTATTATCAATAATAGCCAGGAAGTGTCAACAACTCAAACATCTATCACCTGATGAATGGATAAATAAAATGTGATATATCCATAAATGGAATATTATTCAGCCATAAAAAGGAATGAAGTACTGATACATTGATGAACCTTGAACACATCGTGCTAGGTGAAAGAAGCCAGTCACAAAAGACCACATATTATATAATTCTATTAATATGAAATATCCAAAATAGGCAAATCTATAGAGACAGAAAGAAGACTGGTGGTTGTCTAGGGTTGGGGGAGGGGTTTTGGGAAGAGGTTTGGGGAGAAACGTGGAATGATTGCTAAAGGGTATGGGATGACAAAAATGTTCTAAAATTGATTGTGGTGGTGGATGCACATCTCTAAAAGTCATTGAACTGTACAGTTTAAATGGGTGAATTGTGTGTATGTGAATTATATCTCAATAAAGATGTTTAAAAAATTCTCCTCTCAGGACTTCCCTAGTGGTCCAGTGGTAAAGAATCTGTCTTCCAATGCGGGGTGGGGGGGGCGCAGGTTCAATCCCTGGTCGGGGAACTAAGATCCCACATGCCGTGGGGCAACTTAGCCTGCATGCCGCAACTACTGAGCCAGCGTGCCTCAACTAGAGAGCCCACATGCGGCAAACTACAGAGCCCACATGCTTTTGAGCCCATGTGCCACAAGTAGAGCCCATGGGCTCCCGTGCTACTAGAGAGAAAACCTGCACGCCACAACTAGAGAGAAGTCCATGTGCTGCGATGAAGATCCTGCGTGCCACAATTAAGACCCAATGCAGCCAAAAATAAATAAATATTTTAAAAAAGTTCTCTTCTCATAGTGTTCATATCTTAGTGAAAAGTAAATTAATTCAGCCTACTAAGTATCTTTCAAATCTGTCCATTTCTCTCTGTCCAGCCTGCCACCCTCTCCTATTTGGATCACCACAAAAGCCTTCTGACTATCCTGGCTCCAGTGTGATCCTCTGTAAATCTCCACTCTGCTGCCTTGGAAATCTTTCTAAAGGGCAAACTGGTCACATTGCCTCTTGCCTCAATCTTGTCCTGGCTTCCCATAGTTTATTTCTTTTCTTTTTTTTTTTTTTCTTTCCCATAGTTTTAAAGCTATCAAGTCCAAACTCTTTAACCCAGCATAAAAGGCCCTGCATGATCTAGTCCCTGCTTATTTATCTCCCT
The DNA here is from genome assembly GCF_949752795.1 of Hyperoodon ampullatus. Lineage (NCBI taxonomy): Eukaryota > Metazoa > Chordata > Mammalia > Artiodactyla > Ziphiidae > Hyperoodon > Hyperoodon ampullatus. Next base: position 91,622,332 of record NC_136920.1, read on the forward strand.
ATCCTCATTTCTCACTACCCACCACTCATAACTCCAGACATTTATATCTTCTTTCAGGTTTGTGAATTTCTTTGCCCTATCTCATTTCTCTACCTTTGCAAAGGCTGGTAGTCATTTTGCTTTTGGGGTCTCAGCTTACATGTCACTTGCTCTGGAACATTTTTTTCTTAAATACTCCCCTTCTTTACGTATTTGGGTTAAATGCCCCCTACCCATTGTTCCCATTTATTTTATAAAGCTTACTATGTGCCAGGCACGGTTCTAAGAGCTTTATAAAATTAACTCATTTAATTTTCAAAACAACTATAGGATACAGATATAGTATTATCATCTTCATTGTACAGATGAGAAAATAGAGGCACAGAGAAGCTCAGTATCTTTCTCAAAGTCACACAGCTAGTGGTAGAACCAGGATTTCAATCCAGAAAATATAGCCCTAGAGTTTGTGTGTGATGTTACACTGCCACAATTGCTTAATACATCACAGCACCTATTATACAATTTGTAATTGACTGTTTATCTCCATGTGACGTTTAGTTCACTGAAAGTGAGGATTTATGTCAGGCTTCCTCATGGTTGTATTCCCAGCGTGAGGCTTAGTCCCTAGTCCTTTAATTTTAAAAATCAATGAATGAACAAAGCAATTAATTAATTTTGATACTTACATGTGAGATGTACAAGAAGAGAGTCATGGGGTTTCTAGCTGGTGGAACAATGATGCTCTGATAATTGTTTGATATTATGTTAAAAGATCTTTAATTTGCTGGTTACATGTCTCAAGAACTTATGTTCTGGTAAAGTACTTTATACATATCAGATGATCAGTAATCTTTGTTTAGTTAGAAGTTTTTTCTTTTTAAATTTTTTGTTTTGTTTTGTTTTTTTGCCTGAGTTGGGTTTTGTTGCTGCATGCGGGCTTTCTTTAGTTGCAGCGATTAGGGACTTCTCATTGCGGTGGCTTCTCTTGTTGCAGAGCACCGGTTCTAGGCGTGTGGGCTTCAGTAGTTGTGGCACACGGGCTCTAGAGCACAGGCTCAGTAGTTGTGGCCCACGGGCTTAGTTGCTCCGCAGCACGTGGGATCTTCCCAGACCAGGGCTCGAACCCGTGTCCCCTGCCTTGGCAGGTGGATTCTTAACCACTGCACCACCAGGGAAGCCCTAGAAGTTTTTTTTTCGTGTCAAATTAATGTAAGACTTACAAAAATAGTAAAAAAAATTCCTATAGACTCTTTACCTAACGTCCCCAAATGTTAACATATTATATAACCACAGTACGATGATAAAACCAGGAAATTAACATTGCAACTATACTACTAATTAATTATACACCTTATTTGATTTTCATTAACTGTTCCATTACTGTCCTGTTTATGGTCTAGGATTCAGTCTAGGATCATACATTTCATTTCTTTGGCACATCTCCTTAGTTTCTTGAAGGGAAGGTATCTCAGTTTTTCTTCATCTTTCATGACCTTGACACTTTTGAAGAGCACTGGTCAGTTAAATTGTACACTGTTCCTCAATTTGTGTTTGTCTGAGTTTCCTCGTGATTAAATTCAGGTTGTGCATTTTGGTAAGGATTCCACCCAAGTGATGCTGTGTCCTTCTTAGCATGTCACATCAGGAGGAACAGAGTGTCTGCATGTTTCGTTACGTTGACCACTTGCTTAAGGAGATATCTGCCGGGTTTCTTCACTGTGAAGGTATTACGTTTCTCACTGTAATTAATAAGCATCTTGTGGAGAGATACTTTGAGACTATGTAAATATCCTGTTTCCAGCCATATTTTCACCCACAAATTTTAGCATCTAGTGATGATACTTCCTTGAAACAATTACTACTGTGGTGCTTGCAGCTGATGATTCTACATTTCCATCATCCCTTCTGTGTTTATTAGAGTGCTACAGTAAGAAAGAACTTTCCCTTTTCCTCCATTTGTCTATTGATTTATTTATTCAATAATCTATTTATATCAATATGGACTCTTCAATATTGTCTTATTCTGTAGATTATAATGCCTTATTATCATTTCTTACTTTATTGCCCAAATTATCCCAGATTTCGAAGCCCCATCAAGTTAGCTTGTGTCATTTCAATACATTCCCATGATTTCTCGAGTCCTTCCTTACTTGCTGGTCCCACAAGATGTTCCATGTTCACTCTGTACTTTCCCTGCCCCAGTCATGTAATCAGCCATCTCTTTAAGTAGGCCTGATCCCTTTTTATTGGAGAATACTTTTTTTTTTTTTGCAGTACTTGGGCCTCTCACTGCTGTGGCCTCTCCCGTTGCAGAGCACAGGCTCCAGACACGCAGGCTCAGCGGCCATGGCTCACGGGCCCAGCCGCTCCGCGGCATGTGGGATCTTCCCGGACCGGGGCACGAACCCGTGTCCCCTGCATCGGCAGGCGGCTCAACCACTGTGCCACCAGGGAAGCCCCGGAGAATAATATTTAGAAACAAAGATCTGGACACGAGGTACTTATTGCTCCTGGGGTGTCACTGTTTCTTCACTCAGTGGGCAGAGTTAGGAAATATATGTATGTGTGACATATACACACCTCTACTTATTTTCCTATCTGTCTACCTATTAAAAACATGGCTTTATACTGATACCTCCCGTTTCATTCCAACACTCAGGGTTCATTCTACCCTCTCCCTTTATTTGTGATTACTTTGTCTCACAGTACAAAAACCTGGTGCTTATTGTTAACAATATATTTACTTATTTGCTCAACCCTAGATTATACATAAAGCAGTTTCGGAATTGCTAACCTATAACCTATTTGAAAAACAAACTTACTAATTAGAGTACAATACTCTTTAGCCTTAGAGTATACATTGTAAATTACTGTCTAAAGTTACTTGGGTTAATTCTTTTTTTCTTCACACCCTTTATTGTGGTTATGTTATTAACTTGTAATAAAGTCAATACATGTTTTTAAAAATGAATAGTATTTGTAAAAATATTTTGAAAAACACAGTGTATATGGACTGTTTCTCTCTCATAACCCAAAGGCCTGGAGAAATATTCTGAGGCTAGGTACTCCTAGGGAGATCCCTGCAGGTTATTCTGTAGGGAGAGTCAAACCCTGATCACTTCCTGCACTACTCCTTTCACCAATGTCCTTCTCTGCTCCTGTATCGCCTTTTTTTTAAATTTATTTTTTGACAGTGCCACACGGCTTGTGGGATCTTAGTTCCCCGGCCAGGGATCAAACCCGGGTCCTCGGCAGTGAGAGTGCAGAGCCCTAACCACTGGACTGCCAGGGAATTCCCTATTTCCTGTTTCTTTAATGCTCTGAGAAGTGCTTTAAAAGTCCTGAATTTCAATCCAGCCCACCTTCACTGAACTCCCCAGTGCTTTGGCCTCAGCCCAAGTAAAACCTTTTGATACCTGTCACACCACCTTCATCCATGGGGAGTTCTCCATACCCAGTATCAGTCCTACCTGGATCAACCTCTTAATTCAACCCCCCTTTCCTTTCTCTTGAGTTGCAGGAGGCCACCAGGTGGCGCCTCAGAGTCCACTGCAGTCCCATTTTAAGAGTCAGCTTCTGGAGTGGTGAGTTTGGCTGTAGGAAGTGATTGCATTCCTGAGAAGGGGGAGGGACATTCTCATTGTATTTTTAATTAAGTTTAAAAATTTCTTTCCATTTAGGTCTTCAGCTCAGCTCTTGGCAAAGCAGCACAAGAACCACAATTTAGTCTCTGTCCTGTCTCTGCCTAGAAGCTGTGGGTTCCTTCCCTTTTCCTTTCATTAAAACTTCCTCCAAGGAAAAACAAACTTTTATCGCTAGTTAACAGCTGTAATGGGTTTACATTACAGGCCCCCTTCCCGGGGGCCTTCCCAGTAAGTGTGACTGAGGGCCTTGGTCTGTCAGCCTCTCTGCAAAAAAATCATAGCCAGAACATCAAGAGGCTGGAATTCATGCAGGAACTCCGCCACTATCAGCACCTCCTCAAGGGGTCACTGGGCTGTCCTGGATTTCAGTTTTCTTATGTGTAAAATTGAGGGATTACTGAACTCCGTGGTCTTAAACACAAATCCCTCAGGAGCCCGGGGTGGGGGTAGGGATAACATAAATCTAAGTAAAGCTGAATTAGAAAGTGCATGCCCTATTAAAATGCATTCATATTTAAACTTTTAAAGAACATTGAGTAGACCAAACAAAATTACATTTGGACATTGTGTCCAGAAAGCCACCAGTTTGCAGTTTGTGAACTAGAGAATCTTTCATTAAGGTTTCTTTCAGGTCTGAGGCTCTGTGACTACTCTATAATTTATTCATCCTCTTCTATCTGCTTGGTAGCCACAGCCATCCTTTTCCATCACCTCCGCGTGTCTAAACCCTAATTCCTTCTTAGAAAACCCAGTCAAATACCACCTACTCCCGGAAGTTTTCCCTGGTTTGTCCTCTGTAAATTGGAAAACATTTTCTCTCTCCTCTGAATTCTTCTAGCTTTCTGACATACCCTCTTCATGGCTCTTACTGCTTTTTTACTGCGTTGTGTTTATTTATGTGCTGGTCACCAATCTTTCCCTACATATATATTTTTAAGCTCCTTGAGGGCAGAATCCCTGTCTAATTGAGTTTTGTATCTTCACCATCTAGAAAATCAGTTAACAAGTGTTTACTGAGTTCCTGCTCTGGGCTAGACATGCTTTTAGGCACTACACTCAGCATGTAGTATTGGGGACTCGATAAATGTTTGCTGAGTGGCTGGTATTAAGCAGGAACCAGAATAGTGAAAATAAGAAAGACAGTCAATATCAAATGTGTGGGAAAACAGAGAGCAGCTCCAGTGCTCCGCTGGCCCCATAACTTTGTCCTCTAGGGTTTCCCTTCATTATCTTAACGTTGCAGGGCAAGAGGGATTTTGCAGATGTAACTAAGATTACTAATCAGCTGACCTTATGACAGAAAGATTATCTGAGTGGGTTCAATTTAATCTTGAGTCCTTTAAAAGCAGAGAGTTTTCTTCAGCTGGTGGCAGAAGAGGGTGTCAGAGAGATTCAGAGCATGAGAAGGACTTGATGCATTGTCGCCAACTTTACTGGGCCTGGAATTGGCCTCTGGAAGCTGGGAACAGCCGTCAGATGAGAGCCAGCAAGAAAATGGGGAGCTCAGTCCTATATACCTGCAAGGAACAATTCTGCCAACAACCTGAATGAGATCGGAAGCAGATTCTTCCCCAGAGCCTCCAGATAGGAGCCCAGACCAGCAGACACCTTGATTTCAGCCTTGTAAGGCCTTAAGCAGAGAACCCAGCCGAGCTTGCCTGGATTTTTGACTACAAAACTGTGAGATAATAAGTGGGTGCTGTTTTAATCCACTAAGTGTGTGGTAATTTGCTATGCAGCAATAAAAACCTAATACAGACGCTCAGCCAGCACTGTGGAGAGACCCTTGTGGGGCGGAGCTAAGGCCTCCAGGTAACAATCAGCGTCAGCGTCAACTTGCCACCTGGGGATGAGCCTTCAGGTGCAGCCCCAGCCAACATCCTGACTGCGGCCTCACAGGAGATCCCGAGCAGAAGCACCCAACTAGCGGCTCCCGAATTCCGGACTTACAGAAATCATGAAATAAGAAATTATTATCATTGCTGTAAGCTACTGAGTTTGGGGGTAGTTTGTTACACAGCAAATGGAGTAAGTGCGCAGCAAATGTCTAGGGACTGCCTGGCCGCCCAAAGCATGGCCACCACGCGGGGCACCTCCGCCCCTTTATTCTCTGGCGTCCCGGAGTTCAGATGAGCAGGCAGCCTCACTCCTCCTAAAGACAGATCCTCTGGGTCTTTTGCCCAATTCCCTGCCCTTCCGCAGCCCCTCCTTGGAATTCCTGCCTTGGATTCTCAGGATCTAGAGTTGCCTGAGCCGCTCTGATGAGCGAGCTTAAGGGTAAACTAAGCCAATTTTTTGATTGGGTTGTTTGTTTTTTTTAACAAAATAAATTTATTTTATTTTTTTTATTTTTGGCTGCATTGGGTCTTTGTTGCTGCGCGAGGGCTTTCTCTAGTTGCACTGAGCTGGGGCTACTCTTTGTTGTGGTGTGCGGGCTTCTCATTGCGGTGACTTCTCGTTGCGGAGCACGGGCTCTAGGCACGTGGGCTTCAGTAGTTGTGGCACGCGGGCTCAGTAGTTGTGGCACGCGGGCTCAGTAGTTGTGGCTTGCGGGCTCTAGAACGCAGGCTCGGTAGTTGTGGCGCATGGGCTTAGTTGCTCCGCTGCATGTGGGATCTTCCCAGACCAGGACTCGTACCCATGTCTCCTGCATTGGCAGGCAGATTCTTCCACTGCGCCACCAGGGAAGTCCAGGTTGTTTGTTGTTTTGATATTAAACTTCTCCAAAGAAGACATACAGATGGCCAACAAACACATGAAAAGATGCTCAACTCACTAATTATTAGAGAAATGCAAATCAATACTACAATGTTGTATCACCTCATACCAGTCAGAATGGCCATCATCAAAAAATCTACAAACAGTAAATGGTGGAGAGGGTGTGGAGAAAAGGGGACCCTCATGCACTGTTGGTGGGAATGTAAATTGATGCAGCCACTGTGGAGAACAGTATGGAAGTTCCTTAAAAAACTAAAATTAGAATTACCATATGACCCAGCAATCCCACTTCTGGGCATATACCTGGAGAAAACCTTAATTCAGAAAGACACATGCTGGACTTCCCTGGTGGGGCAGTGGCTAAGAATCTGTCTGCCAATGCAGGGCACATGGGTTCGAGCCCTGGTCCCGGAAGATCCCACATGCCGTGGAGCAACTAAGCCCTTGCACCACAACTACTGAGCCTGCGCTCTCAAGCCACAACTACTGAACCCACGTGCCACAACTACTGAAGCCTGTGCGCTTAGAGCCCGTGCTCTACAACAAAGACAAGCCACTGCAATGAGAAGCCCGCGCACCGCAACGAAGAGTAGCCCCCGCTCACTGCAGCTAGAGAAAACCTGCACGCAATAACAAAGAACCAATGCAGCCAAAAATAAATTTAAAAAAAAGACACATGCTCCCCAATGTTCATTGCAGCACTATTTACAATAGCTGGGACATGGAAGCAACGTAAATGTCCATCAACAGAGGAATGGATAAAGAAGATGTAGTACATATGTACAATGGAATATTACTCAGCCATAAAAAGGGATGAAACTGAGTTATTTGTAGAGACGTGGGATGAATCAGGAGATTGAGATTGGGAGGAGTGGGAGGATTAGGGAGATTGAGATTGACACATATACACTATTGATACTTTATATAAAAACAGATAACTAATGAGAACCTACTCTATAGCTGAGGGAACTCTACTCAGTGTTCTGTGGTGACCTGAATGGGAAGGAAATCCAAAAGAGAGGGTATATATGTAAACGTATAGCTGATCCACTTTGCTGTACAGTAGAAACTAACACAACATTGTAAAGCAACTATACTCCAATAGAAATTAATTTTAAAAAATAGCAAACTAAGATTCCTTAGGAGGAAGATGAGAGAAAAATCTATTTTTTTTTAAGTGGGAAGAAACATTTACTTCACAGGCATATTGGTTTTTTTGTTTGTTTGTTTGTTTTAGATATGGGCCATGCTTTTTGCCCAGTTTAGGTTATTTTATTTTATTTTTATTGAAATGTAGTTGAGTTATTGTCTTGTGTTAGTTTCAGGTGAACAGTAAAGTGATTCAGTTATATATATATAAATATATATATTCTTTTTTTACTTTCTCTTCCATTATTATTGGTATTACATAGGTTATTACAAGATATTGAGTATAGTTCCCTGTGCTATACAGTAGGTCCTTGTCAGTTATCTATTTTACATATAGTAGTGTGTATCTGTTAATCCCAAACTCCTAATTTATTCCTCTCCCCCCTTCCCCTTTGGTAACCAAAAATTTGTTTTCTATGTCTGTGAGTCTATTTCTGTTTTGTAAATAAGTTCATTTGTATCCTTACACAAGCATATTGTTAACTAAGTGATAATAGTATGAAAACAAAACACTATATATAATCATCAAAAAGATAGGAAAAAAATCTCTCTATATAGATGTGGAACACTGACCAATAGCAACAGGCAACAGATCTATTTTTAAAGGAAAAGAGCAAGGTTCAGAACAACTTGTCCACTTAGCTATCACTGTTGTAAATATATACTGTGCAGGCATAGAATACCTCTGGTAACAAAGACTGCCTTTGGGGAAGAGAACTGGATGGTTGGGGGCAGGGGTGGGAGGGAGCTCTCCTTTTACTATGTATCTTTTGTACTTTTTAAGTCCATGTCCATGTATTATCTGTTAAAAATAAATTCCTTTCTTGGGAAGAGATGGTAGGAGCTCACCATAGTAGTAGTAGTATACTATTCCCTACTCCCCTCCCTTAACACACTCACAACTAGAATTCTCTGCACACACACCCCTTCCTTCCACACGTGCATTTGAACAGTTAACATAGAGCAAATGCTCTGTCTTGTACCACAGGCCCAGCTAGGCACACGAAGGCAGCCATGCGTCTGTGGTACGCCCAGGAGTCCTCATGCATGTACCCAGCAAGAGTCCCGTGTGTGAATATGTGTGCTTTAATGTACATTTATGTATGTGCATATATGTATATGTGTACGTGTGTATATGCATATGTATATATATATGCATGTGTGCCTCTGACCCAGCCCCCTTACTCACTACCCTCACCTGTGCCTGCTCCCATGTGTGTACACCTGGATGGAGACCTCCAATTACAAGGCAAAATAGGTTAAAGGTATCCTATTCAGAAGCACTGAAGGGGCCTAATTATAGGTGACTGTAAAAATCTAATTAGATGAGGACTCATTAGCTGCCAAACAAGGGAGGAGAACACAGACCTGAAAAGACCTGAATGACAAATGCAGCCTCCCTGACAGTTAGGAGAGAGGGGCTTAAATACCCTTTGAGAAAACCAGGATGGGGTAGACAAGAAGGAGGGCAAGGCCAATAATCAGAGATGGGGAATCCTGCAGACAAGTCTTTCCCTGCTTGTTCCTCCAGCATCTGCCCAGAGGCCATTCCACTTGCCTTCCAGTGCTGGCGGATGAAGTAAGAAGAACTTGTGACTTGCATCCGCTCTCTCCTTCCTGCTGTCTGAGCTGCCTCTGGGCTCCCTCAGGAATCCCGGGTCCTTGGTCCCCTCCCACCCGTCTAAATCCATTCTGCGGGCCGCAAGCGTGCCTCATGAAGATGGCTCACATTCTAATCCTGACTTGGCCACTCCCTAGCTGTGTGACCTTTGTAAGCCACTTACACTAAATGAACCTGTTTCCTCCATTGCAAAATGGATTGATAACATCTATCTTCCAGAGTTGTGAACAAGCACAGAATTGTAAACGAGAAAGTGCTACGTAAACTGCAAGTTGCTACATAATTATTAGCTATTATGGACCATATCAACTGGACCAGATTGGACGTTCCTGAAGGACAAGAAGCATGTCTGAGTCACCTTTGCGTTCAGACTCCAGCTATGGGCATCTGATTGAATGGAAGTGAAGAGTCATTATCACTGTGGGCTCATTAGCAGACCAGAACAAATACGTCCTCTCTGCCCTGGTGTGAACAGATGGACAGAACACTGGTAATGGGATGGAGCTGTGGTGACTGTACTTGAATTCCAATATTTACTGAGCATTTATTGTGTAGCAGGCATCATCTTAAATTTACATGTATTTATTTATTTGATCCTCACAATGTCCTTAAGAGGAAGCACCTTATCAGCATCATCCCCATTTTAAAGATGAAGAAATGGACTCTCAGATTTGGGAACTGACCCAAAGCTACGCAGCTGGCAATTAGGGGAGCAGGTCTTGAACCAAGGCAGTCTGGCTCCTCAGCCCACACTCCTTAACAATGTAGAGTTTAGGTACCAGCTAGCATGGGAACTACATTTGGGGTTTGTGACCTTTTTGATGTGCTTGGATTATAGGTAACATTTCCTGAGTAATTATAATACACCAGGTACCATGTTAAGACTTTTACATCTTATCTCCTTTAATCCTTCCAACAACCCTATAAGTGCTACTGTTTATTTTCTCCATTTTACAGGTGAAGAAACTAAGGCCCAGAGAGGTGAAACGAATTGCCCAAGATCACAGTAAGAGGTGAAGGTACTGGTTTATCTCATTTTATTGCAATTGCAGCCGGTGTTTTTCTTCTTTTTTTCTTTTTTTTTTTTTAACAAACTGAAGGTTTGTGGCAACCCTGTGTCAAGCAAGTTTAACGGTGCCATTTTTCCAACAGCGTTTGCTCACTTTGTGTCTCTGTGTCACATTTAGGTAATTCTTGCAACATTTCAGACTTTTCCATTATTTATTTATTTGGCTGCACCACACAGCTTGTGGGATTTTAGTTCCCCAACTAGGGATCGAACCCGTGGACTGTCAGGGAAGTCCTGAAACTTTTTCATTATTATTATATTTATTATGGTGATCCGTGATGAGTAATCTTTGATGTTACTATTGCAAAAAGATTACAACTCACTGAAGACTCAGATGATGGTTAGCATTTAATAGCAATAATACATTTTTAAATTGAGGTATATACAGTGTTTTCTTAGATATAATGCTATTGCACACTTAATAGACTACAGTATGGTGTAAACATAACTTTTTAAAAAATTGAAGTATAGTTGATTTACAATATTATATTAGTTCCAGGGGTACAGCATAGTGATTCAGTTATTTTTTTCTGATTATATTCCATTATATGGTATTACAAGATATTGAATATTATTCCCTGTGTTATACAGTAAATCCATGTTGCTTATCCATTTTATGTATAGTGGTTTGTATCTGTTAATCCCATACTCATAATTTGTCCCTCCCCCATCCCCTTTGGTAACCTTTGTTTTCTATGTCTGTGAGTCTGTTTTTGTTTTGTACATAGATTCATTAGTATAATTTTTTAGATTTCACATATAAGTGATATAATATAGTATTTGTCTGACTTACTTCATGAAGTATAATATTCTGTAGGTCTATCCATGCTGCTGCAAATGGCATTATTTCATTCTTCTTTATGGCTGAGTAATATTCCACATCTTTTTTATCCATTCATCTGTCGATGGATGTTTAGATTGCTTCCATGTCATGGCTGTTGTAAATAGTGCTACTATGAACATTGGGGTGCATGTATGTTTTTGAATTAGAATTTTTGTTTTTTCTGGATGTATACCAAGGAGTGGGGTTGCTGAGTCATATGGTAGCTCTATTTTTAGTTTTTTCAGGAACTGCCATACGGTTTTTCATAATGGCTGCACCAATTTACATTCCCACCAAGAGTGTAGGAGGGTTCCCTTTTCTCCACATCCTCTTCAGCATTTATTATTTGTAGACTTTTTGGTGATGGCTATTCTGACCAGTGTGAGGTGATACCTCATTGTAGTTTTGATTTGCATTTCTCTAATAATTAGCGATGTTGAGCATCTTTTCATGTTCCTGTTGGCAATCTGTATGTCTTTGGAGAAATGTCTGTTTAGGTCCTCTGCCAATTTTTTTGATTGAGTTGTGTTTTTTCTGGATATTGTTTTATTAGCTTTTTGGATATTAACCCCTTGTTGGTAACATCATTTGCAAATATTTTCTCCCATTCTGTAGGTTGTCTTTTTGTTTTGTTGATAGTTTCCTTTCCTGTGCAAAAGCTTTTGATTAGGTCCCATTTGTTTATTTTTGCTTTTATTTCTTTTGCCTTGAGAGACTGATTAAGAAAATATTGTTATGATTTATGTCTGAGAATGTTTTGCCTATGTTCTCTTCTAGGAGTTTTATAGTGTCACGTCTTTATTTATTTAAAAAATAAATTTATTTATTTTATTTTATTATTTATTTTTGGCTGCATTGGGTCTTCATTGCTGCATGCAGGTTTTCTCTAGTTGCGGTGAGTGGGGGCTACTCTGTTGTGGTGAGCAGGCTTCTCATTGCAGTGGCTTCTCTTGTTGTGGAGCACGGGCTCTAGGTGCACAGGCTTCAGTAGTTGTGGCATGTGGACTCTAGAGCGCAGGTTCAGTAGTTGTGGTGCATGGACTCAGTTGCTCCACAGCATGTGGGATCTTCCCAGACCAGGGCTCGAACCCATGTCTCCTGCATTGGCAGGCAGATTCTTAACCACTGCACCACCAGGGAAGCGCTCATGTCTTATATTTAGATCTTTGAAACATTTTGAGTTTATTTTTGTAGATGGTGTGAGGGAATGTTCTAATTTCATTGATTTACATGTAACTCTCCAGCTTTCCCAACACCACTTGGAGAGACTGTCTTTCCTCCATTGTATGTTCTTGCCTCCTTTATCATAAACTAATTGATGATAGGTGCATGGGTTTATTTCTGGGCTCTCTATTCTGTTCCATTGATCAATATGTCTGTTTTTGTGCAGGTACCATGCTGTTTTGATTACTGTAGCTTTGTAGTATAGTCTGAAGTCTGGAAGGGTTATACCTCCAGCTTTGTTCTTTTTTCCTCAGGATCGCTTTGACAATTCTGGGTCTTGTGTGGTTTTTTAAATCCCGTATAAATTTTAGGATTCTTTCTTCTCGTTCTGTGAAAAGGGTCATGGGTATTTTGATAGGGATTGCATTAAATCTGTAATTTGCTTTGGGTAGTATGGCCATTTTAACAATATTAATTCTTCCAATCCAAGAGCATAGGTTATCTTTTCATTTCTTGGAATCATCTTCAATTTCCTTTATCAGTGTTTTACAGTTTTCATCATATAGGTCTTTCACCTCTTTGGTTAATAAACATAAGTTTTATACGTACCGGGAAACAAAAAATTCATGTGACTCACTTTATTGCAATATTCTCTTTATTGCAGTGGTCTGGAACCAAACTTGCAATATCTGAGGTGTGCCTGTAGAGTTAAAGTTGGAACTTTGTTAGTCAGACTCAGAGCCTACATCCTGAACCCCACTATATTTTGCAGTTACTTTGCAAAAGCAACCACCTCCTTTGTTGAAGCTGTAAGAGTGATTCTATGCAGTCTTGTTCTAAGAGGAGAGAAGTCTGGTTGGGGAGGACCATTATGGACGTAGAGGAGAGACTGAGCAGGTCATGGTGCATGAGGGCAGAAGGAGGGAGAGGGAAAAAGAAAGCTGGTGACAGTGACAGTGTGTCTTCTAAAAGCAAGATATCTTGTTAGTCTCTGTGGGGTGAAAAGATGATATAGGCCTCCAGAGTATTTGTGGACTGGAGGTGGCACAAAACTAACTCTCAGATGATTAGGCTATAAAGCTTACACGTTGAAGAAAGGTGCTTTGGAGGTTCATCATGAAGAGATATGCATATGGTGGAAGGAATCAGAAAGGATAAGGAGGTATTTGACCTGGGTCTTTTTTTTTGGTTGTGTGGCATGTGGGATCTTAGTTCCCCAACCAGGGATCAAACCCACGCCCCCTGCAGTGGAAGCACAGAGTCTTAACCACTGGACTGCCAGGGAAGTCCCCTTGACCTGGGTGTTGAAGGGAGGAGAGGATATCAGTGAATGAAGAGGGCTGAGAGGGCCTTTCCAGGAACTATAGTTGTGATGCCTAAACTTTCCTTTTTGCAATGGTCCCACATTTGAAAGATTGTGCTATCAAAGTACAATAGGTTTATTAAGTAATACGTTTTCCTATTTATAATTAAAGCAATAAAGCTGTCGATTAAAGCTCCTAATCATCACTTATTAGCCAAGATTTATTCAACAAAACAGGTATTTAGCACCTTCTATGTGTCTAGTGCTGTGCCTGGTACTTGAAATACATTGATAGATAAGAGACTGCCCTCCTTCAAGGGACTTTCTGAGATTTCTAGTTGAAACCAAAGAAACTAGACATCTCTGTCCCATACTATCTTGGGTACATCTGTTATTAGGCCTTTTGAAATATTTAAAAAGAAAAATGATTATCATTTACTGAGAGACAGTGATCTGCCAGACATGCATTGGGCACTTTATATGTGTTTTTATTCATTCGTGTCTCCCCTCCACCTACACTCGAATGCAAGCTTCATGTTTTGTTCATTGCTGTGTCTCCAGTCTCACCGTGATGCCTGCCACATACTAAGTGCTCAAAAAACACTAGTCAAAGTGATCACATGAATTAACTCGAATCTCTCAACAATCCTGCAAGGTAGTGGTGATTTGTTTTCTTTCACTGCTGAGGAATCTAGGACTCAGAGAGACTGAATAAGTTGCTCAAGTTCATGCAGCTCTCAGTGACAGGGCTGGGGTTGAAATCTTAGATCTGTCTGACTGGAAAGGTGCTCCTCTCATTCTATTCTTCTGCCAGAGAGGCCTAAAGACAGGGATACTAGGTTGGAAAACCCTGAGATGAGAAACGAATATGCAAAAGAGGGTTGGATCAGGGGGAGTGGCCTGGGTGCAGGGTCAGAAGAGGAGTGGGGATGAGGCTGCCTCACGTGTTGGTGTGGAAGGCCAATGTGCTGGGCAGAGGACTTTGACTGGATGGGGAAGGCACTGTCTAATGCAAATTTCCACTTGATTGGAGTTATGTTTTAGAAAAATTAGCAGCAGTGCATGGGTGGTTTGGCTTTTAGAGAGATGGGAGATGGACGGGGGTCATTAATTCACCCACTGAGGGAGAGGTAATCAGTAACTGAATGGAGGTGGTGACAATAGGAATGGGAAGGAAGGATGATGTCAGGACAGACTCAAATGCCCCAATGAGGGGTCCAAGATAAAGCTCAGAGATGGATTTGCAGTGACAAGTGGGCGAGGCAGCTGGTATGAATGGTTTTCTCCCTCTTCCTAGAGTAACCTCCAGGTGGGTGGCAGCCTCTGTTTCAGGGCCACAGCTTTAAACAGTCATCTCGGCAGAGCCTATGGCTAGCCATTTCCTTTGCAAATATTTATGGAGCTCTTAGTGTGATCTGTTCACAGCCTCAGCATCAGCACTTTTTCACACTTTGGGCTTAGGTCAATAACATGCATTAAGGCTGTACTACGGTAGAGTTTGGAGATACAATGAGAGAAGACATGTAGGACTCTGTCAGGCTTCCTAGTTCAATCTGTACATAACACCTCCTTTCACTTTCTTCAACTGTAAAATAGGGATAATAATTGCACCCATCTTACAGGAGTGCTGTGAAGATTCAATGAGCTAATACAGGTTAAGCAAATAGAATGGTGCCTGACATGTACAGTAGTAAGTGATTAGTATTTGCTAATATGATGTGGAAGACAAAGTTCCTCCCCTCAAGGCCATCATCATGTAACTGTATTCATCCAGTCCAGCAAGACACTGCAATAACAGATATATATACAAGCGACAGAAAGAGTTCTAAAGGGGAGTGATTTTTTTAAAAAATTTTATTTAAGTATAGTTGATTTACAATGTTGTGTTAGTTTCAGGTGTACAGCAAAGTGATTCAGTTATATCTACATATCTATTTTTTTTCAGATTCTTTTCCCTTATAGGTTATTACAAAATACTGAGTATAGTTCCCGGTGCTATATAATAGGTCCTTGTTGATTATCTATTTTATATATAGTAGTGTATATATGTTAACCCCAAACTTCTAATTTATCTCTCCCCCGCTTTCCCCTTTGGTTTTCTATGTCTGTGGTCTATTTCTGTCTTGCACATAAGTTCATTTGTATCTTTTTTTTTAAGATTCCACATATAATTGATATCATATGATATTTGTCTTTCTCTATCTGGCTTATTCACTTAGTGTGATAATCTTTAGGTTCATCCATTTTGCTGCAAATGGAATTATTTCATCCTTCTTTATGGTTGAGTAGTATTCCAGTGTGTGTGTGTGTGTGTGTGTGTGTGTGTGTGTGTGCATGCGTGTGTATCACATCTTTTTCTTTTTTTATTTTAAAGAAGGGAAGGAAACTACAGCTTTATTAAGATATAATTCACATACCCTTTTTCTTTTTGGCTGTGCCGCGGGGCATGCGAGATCTTAATTCCCTGACCAGGGATTGAACCCCTGCCCCCTACAGTGGAAGTGAGGAGTTTTAACCACTGGACTGCTAGGGAAGTCCCCCACATCTTCTTTATCTAGTCATCTGTCGATGGACATTTAGGTTCCTTCCATGTCTTGGCTATTGTAGATAGTGCTGCAATGAATATTGGAGTGCATGTATCTTTTCGAATTATGGTTTTCTCTGGATATATGCCCAGGAGTGGCATTGCAGGATCATATGGTACCTCTATTTTTAGTTTTTTAAGGAATCTTCATACTGTTCTCCATAGGGCTGTACCAATTTACATTCCCACCAACAGTGTAGGAGGGTTCCCCTTTCTCCACACCCCCTCCAGCATTTATTATTTGTAGACTTTTTGATGATGGCCATTCTGACTGATGAGGTGATAACCTCATTCAAGTTTTGATTTGCATTTCTCTAATAATTAGCAACGTTGAACATCTTTTCATGCGCCTTTTGACCATCTGAATGTCTTCTTTGGAGAAATGTCTATTTAAATCTTCTGCCCAGGGCTTCCCCGGTGGCGCAGTGGTTGAGAGTCCGCCTGCCGATGCAGGGGACACGGGTTCGTGCCCCAGTCCGGGAAGATCCCACATGCCGCGGAGTGGCTGGGCCCGTGAGCCATGGCCGCTGAGCCTGCACGTCCAGAGCCTGTGCTCTGCAACGAGAGAGGCCACAACAGTGAGAGGCCCGCATACCAGAAAAAAAAAAAAAAAAATCTTCTGCCCATTTTTGAATTGTGTCGTTCGGTTGTTTTTTTTTTTTTTGATATTGAACTGCATGAGCTGTTTGTATTTTTTTTTTTTTTTTTTGGTATGCGGGCCTCTCACTGCCGTGGCCTCTCCCGTTGCGGAGCACAGGCTCCGGATGCACAGGCTCAGCAGCCATGGCTCACGGGCCCAGGCGCTCCACAGCATGTGGGATCTTCCCGGACCAGGGCACGAACCCATGTTCCCTGCATCGGCAGGCGGACTCTCAACCACTGTGCCACCAGGGAAGCCCTGTTTGTATATTTTTAAAAATATGTATTTATTTGTTTATTTTGGCTGTTAGTTGCAGCATGCAGGATCTTTTTTTAAAGAACTAATTTATTTATTTTTGGCTATGTTGGGTCTTCGTTGCTGCGCGCAGTCTTTCTTCAGTTGCATCGAGCAGGGGCTACTCTTCGTTGTGGTGCGCAGGCTTCTCATTGAGGTGGCTTCTCTTGTTGCGGAGCACGGGCTCTAGGCACGCGGGCTTCAGTAGTTGTGGCACGCGGACTCTAGAGCGCAGGCCCAGTAGTTGTGGCGCACGGGCCTAGTTGCTCTGCAGCATGTGGGATCTTCCTGGACCAGGGCTCTAAACCATGTCTCCTGCATTGGCAGGTAGATTCTTAACCACTGTGCCACCAGGGAAGCCCTGCTCATATATTTTTGAGATTAATTAAAGGAGAGTGATTCTTATGGATGCCTGTCTATTGTTCAACCTCATACCAGCCACTGACAGCCAAGCTCTCTTTATATCTCCCCAAATTCCTCAGCAATAAAATGACTATAGGGCTTCCCTGGTGGCGCAGTGGTTGAGAGTCCGCCTGCCGATGCAGGGGACACGGGTTCGTGCCCCGGTCTGGGAAAATCCCACATGCCGCGGAGCGGCTGGGCCCGTGAGCCATGGCCGTTGGGCCTGCGCGTCCGGAGCCTGTGTTCCGCAACAGGAGAGGCCACAACAGTGAGAGGCCCACATACCGCAAAAAAAAAAAAAAAAAAAAAAAAGACTATAACTCTTTCCAAGCTTCCATGACCCTATAGGACTTGCCACAAATGTTCCGGAGTCAGAGCCCCCCATACAGTTTTGGAGTTGATCTTTATCCCCCTCCAGCTCAGCAGATCTGCAGATATTAAGTCCCGGGACAAATGAGATTATGTTCCCTTTAGAGAGAAAAAAAAAGACAATCTTCACCTCTCCCTAGACACAGATATTCATTTGCCCGATCACCTGCAAAGCAGATGAGCCTCTGAGATGACCTTTTTCTTGTTCACTTAGGGGTGAAAAATTACCAGCAAAAGACCAATTAGTATCTTCTACGAGTAAGTCCCAAGCCTTCTGGAGCCAATTCTTTTACTCCATCCTCTGCACATAAGCAGCATCTACTTTGGGATCTGGTCCTAATTGAGTCCAACCTGTGCTGTTGTCATGTGTTAATTGTAGCCCCAAGAGAGAAGAGGGAGGGAGGGAGGGTGGAAGGGAAGGGGTTCTCTCCTTCCTTTGTCTCCAGCCTAGAAGAAGGCAGTCAAGAAACAGGGTGGTTGGCCAGAGGGGCAGAGGTCAGAGATGGAGGAACTACCTAGACGCCTGAGAGGCTGATTTACATGTGATGAAAAAGAATAAAAACGATTCTTTTTTGAGCACCTATTATGCACCAGGCATTATTATTATTATTATTATTATTATTATTATTATTTGGCTTGCGGGATCTTAGTTCCCTGACCAGGGATCGAACCTGGGCCCCAGCAGTGAAAGCGCTGAATCCTAACCACTGGACCATCAGGGAATTTCCACAAAGCCCTATTCTAAATGCTGTATATGGATTAACAGATTAACAGATTACCACAACAAGTCTCCAAGTTAGGTATTGTTATTAGTTCTCGTTTAAAAAAATGAGGAGAGCTTCCCTGGTGGCGCAGTGGTTGAGAGTCCACCTGCCGATGCAGGGGACGTGGGTTCGTGCCCCGGTCTGGGAGGATCCCACATGCCGCAGAGCAGCTGGGCCCGTGAGCCGTGGCCGCTGAGCCTGTGCGTCCGGAGCCTGTGCTCTGCAATGGGAGAGGCTGCAACAGTGAGAGGCCTGTATACCGCAAAAAAAAAAAACAAAAAAAACACTGCTGAGTAGTGCAAGGCTCTTAGCTCTCCAGGAGGAGGAGTAATGGGAGTAGACCTAGAATTTCTCCTTTCCTGTGAATTCCTAATCGTAAGGAAGCAGCACAGTGTGGTTCATCCACACTGTAAAGGCATGGATGGACTCCGAAGGCAGGTTACGTGATTTTGATCCTGGCTCTGCTATTTATTGCCTCTGTGACCTTGGACAAGTTATATGCCTTCCTCTGCCTCAGTGTCTTCATCTGTAAGATGGGGAGAATGGTAGGACTCACCCACTTCATGAAAGCCGCTGTAGGAATTAAATGAGTTACATGTAAAGTGCTTAGAACAGTGTCCCGCACGCATTTAGAGCCATATAAGTGTTAAAAATTATTATATCTATAGTGCACATTTCACAAGTTCTAGATGCTGTGGACATGCAATGACAACCTACAGTTCTGTATGCAGCCTGACAGCAAGAAGGTAATCAAGAGTTACATTTGTCATGATATCTCTAACTTCCCAGGTTCCCTGGAGTTCACCATTATCTCAATACTTATTATTTTATAATTATTAATAATAAATAATTAGTAATAGTATTATTTATTATGTAATACAATGTTTAATAATAATAAAAGTAATTAAAAGTAATAATAGTAACAGATTACATAGAGAGAGAGCTTTCTGTAAGTTGGGCACCATCCTATATGTGTTCTATATATCATCTCAGTCTTTACATTAATTCTCTGTGACAAGGACTATTATTATCTCCATTTTACAGATAAGGTCCCTGAGGTTTAGAGAAGTTAACCAATTTGTTCACTTTTAAAAAGCACAAAAAAATGTGCTGCCTAGATTTAATATAATCCTATGTCAATATCTGTGAATGGGCTTCCCTGGTGGCGCAGTGGTTGAGAGTCCGCCTGCCGATGCAGGGGACACGGGTTTGTGCCCCAGTCCGGGAGGATCCCACATGCCGCGGAACGGCGAGACCCGTGAGCCATGGCCTCTGAGCCTGCACGTCCGGAGCCTGTGCTCTGCAATGGGAGAGGCCACAACAGTGAGAGGCCCGCGTACCACAAAAAATAAAAATAAAAAAAATCTGTGAATATTATGGACAAGAAATTCTGGGTATAAGAACTATTCTTTTTTTTATTTGGCCTCACTGCACAGCTTGTAGGATATTAGCTCCCCAAACAGGGATTGAACCCAGGCCTAACCACTGGACTGTCAGGGAATTCCCAGAACTATTCCTTAAAAGGAAACCCTTCTAGTGCTTGTTTCCAGGTAATGATCTGTTAGGCTGGGAGGAGACTGCTTGGAGTAAAAGGAAGCAGAGAAACTCAAGACTGAAGATGTACATCTTAAACTGTGCAAATGTGAAAGTGGGAAAATGTGCACAGCACTTGGCATTTTATTAAGTGCTTTCTGGTTGCACCAGATCCTTTTTGAAACAAGGCATTGTGTAGCTAAATAAATAGTGATGTCACCTTCTTTTTCTTGAAGAGTCCCCTACAACAACTGTGAGATCCTCATTTTATAAATGGGGAAACTGAGACTAGGAGGGCTTAGGTGACTTGCCTAAGTTCGGTGCAGAGCCAGGATTCAAACCTGTGTCTTACAGATTTCCATCTAGCAGCCTTTCCTTACACTGTGCTGCCTAAGAGTTCGCAACACTGCTGGTGCAGTCACTCAAGCCACCATATTCATGACACTGTACTAAGTGCCATGGAGGAATCAGAGCATCTGGACTAGCCATTCCTTATGCTTCAAATGGAGAGACAAGACACACGGGGAACTGAGTTAATGGTAGAAAAAATGTCCCAAAGCAGTGTAATCGGAAATAAAGGGAAAGCAGTTCTCAGCTGTCAAGGAGGAAGACAGATTCTGTGCCTATAAAAGAGATTTGTGCACAAAGTACATGGAACATGCTGACCGACTAGAAGAAGCCAAAAGGGAGAGAGCCTGCTGCCCTGGACAGCCCTCAACCCTGTCATCCAGCACCCAGCTGAACCCTCACGCGCAGAATCCTTTATGGCCACAAAATGGCTCTTCCTTTTCCTTTAGAGTTGCGAGCGTGTTTCATCGTGGTTTTGATTGAGGACTGGAGAATTTATGCCCTGCAGCCCTTCTCCCCAGCATTCTCGTCACTTTAATTGGTGGAGCTGCCCAATTACCTAAATACTTCTGGCCGAGAAGCAGGATGGGGATGTTGAGGCTGGTGCGCCTCTCCCCTCCTCCTCCTCCCCCAGCTGGGCCATCCCCATCTCAATTCCAAAGGCCCAGCAGTTTCCATTGAAGTGTAGCAGCTCCATTTCCCTCCAGTATTAATAATTATGACATTAGAAGGGTGATCTGCTGCAATTCAGCCTTTCTATTTGCAGGCTGGTGGCTGCATATCAATGGCATGATTAGGCAAATGAAATCAGATTGACACTGTCGTGAAATATTCACATGGCCAGAATGCATATGCTTCAATCTCATTGTTCCCATTATTAAAGCCATTTTATAATCTCATAACATTTAGACTCACACTTTGCATTTCTAATTAACTTGAGGAGTGACTTCGCTGGGAATTAATTGCAACTTGTGCATTCTTATACACACAAACTCGCCGAGCAACAAACTCCGGTTGGCAATCATGCAGTTCACCCGCAGGATGGACCCTAGGCTGACTTCTGTTCTAAACCCTCCTCTCTGTCAGTTGGGAAAAGTGGCTGGGGACATTGGTTTTCATTAAAATTTGGCTACAAATTGCATGCAGGAACAGTCTGAGTGCCAGAGTCCCATTTCCCTTTGGGGGGACTTGTGTCCACCTGAATAGCCTTTCACAAAGAAGAGGTTTGATGTGAGGCAGCGGTTTTCAGCCTTTTGGATTTCATGGATCAGTAATATCTTTAAAGTAATAATAATAATAATGAAGGATTTGGGATATCTAAATAGCTGTCATATCGAGCTATTATATTGTCTTTATTGAAAATTATTTCGGGATGAAGAGTGTGGTGTATCTCTCACACTTTAGTTGGTTAGTTAACATTTGAAAATCTCTAATCAAAAGTTCATAACCTTGAAGTGGCCGCTATAAGCGCTTTAATGATCTCTATCTCCTATTAACATCAGAGCTTTGTTAATGCGCACAGTTGGTGTCAGAAATGTTTGGTTTCTTTTACTTGTGAAATGAATCATGTTCAAGACATGTGGATTGGTTAGAAATATTGACGAGGCACTTTTCATGAATGAACTGCGTAGCCCGGTAGCCTACACCCTTCAGAACAGTGCCTAGGCCCAGAATTTCGCCTGGTCATATTTTAAGAAACTTATACAGGATCTGGCTGCCTGGCATTGATTAAAAAGTGATCTGGAAAAAAAAAATGGTTCTGAAGAACCTAGGGGCAGGACAGGAATAAAGACGTAGACGTAGAGAATGGACTTGAGGACACGGGGAGGGGGAAGGGTAAGCTGGGACGAAGTGAGAGAGTAGCATGGACATATATACACTACACTACCAAATGTAAAATAGCTAGCTAGTGGGAAGCAGCCGCATACAGAGCACCGGGAGATCAGCTCTGTGCTTTGTGACCGCCTAGAGGGGTAGGATAGGGAGGGAGGGAGGGAGGGAGACGAAAGAGGGAGGGGATAAGGGGATATATGTATATGTATAGTTGATTCACTCTGTTATACAGCAGCAACTAACACAACAATGTAAAGCAATTATACTCCAATAAAGATGTTTAAAAAAAAAAGTGGAGTCTACTGTGAGTGAAACTTGCTTGCAAGATGCTTGATGGAGTGATTCTCAGCTGGGGACAATTTTGCACCTCCTGCCCCCAACCAGGGCATTTACAATGTCTGGAGATATTTTTGTTTGTCACAATTGTGTGTGTGTTTTGTGGGGAGCCATTGGCATCTTGTGGGTAGAGGCTAGAGATGCTGCTAAATACCCTACAGTGCACAGGACAGTCCCCTTCCCCAACAAAGAATGACCCACCCCCAAACGTCAGTAGTGCCCAGAAACCCTGGAAAAGGATAGAGCTTCAACTTCATTGAGCCCACAGAGCTGGCTGTAGGACTGTTTTTGTAACTAATTGCTAATGTTTGCATGTGTGGCAGAATTTAGTCTGTGCCTCTCTTTCACTGTAATTTAGGACCTGCTGGTGAAGTTGGAGGGAAGTTACCAATATCTGTCAAAAAGAACCTAATAGGGACTTCCCTGGTGGTGCAGTGGCTGGGAATCCTCCTGCCAGTGCAGGGGACATGGGTTCAAGCCCTGGTCCAGGAAGATCCCACATGCCGTGGAGCAACTGAGCCCGTGCATCACAACTACTGAGCCTGCGCTCTAGAGCCCGTTAGCCACAACTGCCAAGCACGTGTACCACAACTACTGAAGCCCGGGCACCTAGAACCCATGCTCCGCAACAAGAGAAGCCACTGCAATAAGAAGTCTGCGCACTGCAATGAAGAGTAGCTCCTGCTCGCCGCAACTAGAGAAGCCTGCGCACAGCAACGAAGACCCAACACAGTGGAGCATGGGCTCTAGGCGCGTGGGCTTCAGTAGTTGCAGCACACAGGCTCAGTAGTTGCAGTGTGCATGCTCTAGGGCATGTGGGCTTCAGTCGTTGTGGCATGCAGGCTCTAGAGCACAGGCTCAGTAGTTGTGGCACATGGGCTTAGTTGCTCCATAGCATGTGGGATCTTCCTGGACCAGGGATTGAACTCGTGTCCCCTGCATTGGCAGGTGTATTCTTAACTACTGCGCCACCAGGGAAGACCCTTTAATACCAAATACATTTAATAAGAATGATCTTTTAAGTAAAATATGTTCAGCTTTTTAAAAAACTCACTTTTTTCCCTCAATTCATTGCATTAGGATTTGCTCCAGTTTCCCCTCATACTGGCAAGAATGTGCCCAATTTAGAAGCAAATGTTGCTCTTTTTCTCTTTAAAGGGTATCTTGGATCCAAGGACCAGCCTAGAAAAGGGAGCATCTTTCCCAGAGAAGACTGAGAAAATCTTCAGGCAGCCAGGCTATTGGGACATCCTTCCTTCACAGGGCTGAAAATCCACAAATGGTACACCCCTCCCCCAAACAAAACAAAACAAAAACCAAGTAGCATGACTCCCATCCTACAGAAGAGAGAACACACTTCAGCGACTTGTCCAAAGTCATATGGCTAATATGTTTTCCAGTATCTGAGCCCAGATCTCCCTACCTCTAAGATGTCAGAAAGGAAACATCTCTTCCAGGATGTGGCCTAAGGACTGTGAGCGTGTTTCCACTCAGCGTCTGATGGATCATAGGATTGAATGTTCTTTGATGGATCATCTGGTCCAGAGATTTCCAATCTTAAACATGATAGATCCATGAACCTTTTAATTATATACTTTGATTTTTTCCAAGGAAAAAAATATTTTTAAAAAACCCCAAAACCTGACACTACTAATACCATTTCAGCAAAGAAAGGATATTTTAATGCTAGGAGAATAGAAAGGAAATAATTAATTCCTTCATTCATTCAACAAATATTTATCAGGTGCCCATTACATACAGGTATTCTGGGTGTTGGTGAAAAAACAGAGAATGAGAATATCAAAGTCCTTGTCCTCTTGGATCTGACGTTGCAATAACAATCTCTGTTCTTTAAGTGAAATAAATTTAACTCTATGAAAGATTCTTCCAGTGTTCTTATTGTTCTCTTTTCATCTTAATTAGTAAAATCCTTGTGTGGCAGCACTGGTCCACAGACCAGCATTTGGGAATTCTGCATCTAATGCATTTGTCTGTTTCCAGGGACAGAGCCCTGAAGTTACCTCAGATGGAAGAAAATCAGATCAAAATTTAGATGCTGTCTGGATTCTCACAGGGCTCAAATGGGAAATGGGGCATGGCCTTGTACACCACTGGGTGGCATGAGCCAGGTTTCCGTGAGTGCAACTTCTGACGCTTTGGTTTTATCGGTAAAGTGGCGATGCCCACCTCACTTTGCCTGCTTTTTCTACACCTTCACGGATAACTCTGGAAACCCTCCAAAGCATTCCAAGCACCTTTCCATCTCCCAGTTCATTGAAGCTCATTAACAGCCCTGGGAGGCTAAGTTCATTTCCCAAACAGGGAAATTGAGCCCCAGGAAGAGGTCACCTGGCAAGGCAGAGGACCAATCTCGGCTCTTTAGGACCAGTCCCGGCTCTTCTGCTTTTCGTCCATGGATCTACTCATGCGACAAGTCAGAGTTATCTCTGTTCAGAATAGAAAAGGCCAGAAGCATCTCCAGGCCTCTGTACCAACAGCCTTGTTTGTTTCTTTCCCTCGATTGTTTGGGTTCTACCTCTTCCAAATCACCCTTCCCACTCTGCCTGAAGCAGTGACCTAGGAGTTCAGGGTAATGCGTTTGCATGGCTAGTATCTCTTACTTGCTGAGCTATCCAGCAGGCTTGGAAATGGCAATAAAATTACTCAAATACTGGGACATCCCTGGTGGCGCAGAGGATAAGACTCCACACTCCCAATGCAGGGCGCCTGGGTTCAATCCCTGGTCAGGGAACTAGATCCCACATGCATGCCACAACTAAGAAGCTGGCGAGCCACAACTAAGGAGCCCTCCTGCTGCAACTAAGACTCAGCACAACCAAATAAATTTTTCTGTTTGTTTTTTGTGTTTTTTTAAAAGATATTTATTTATTTATTTGGCTGCATTGGGTCTTAGTTATGGCATGCGGGCTCTTTCATTGCAGCACGGGCTCTCTAGTTGTGGCACACAGGCTCAGTAGTTGCAGCGCGTGGGCTCCAGAACATGTGGGCTCTCTAGTTGTGGCACACAGGCTCTAGAGTGCACGGGCTTAGTTACCCCATGGCAAGTGGGATCTCAGTTCCCCAACCAGGGATTGAACCCATGTCCCCTGCATTGGAAGGCAGATTCTTCTTCACTGGACCACCAGGGAAGTCCCAATAAATAAATATTAAAAAAAAAAGACTCAAACACTGAAAAAGTGTCCCTGAGAGAGGGCACAGTGAAGAGGTAGGAGCAAAGGGGGAGAAGCAGGCCTGAAAGTCTGAGGCTGGAAGGCTGTTCAAGGAGCTCCCCAGGCCACCAAAATCCTCAAGGTGGAAATGAGGAGGCCGGGATCCTTGCCAAGCTTGACAGTTGGAAAATAAACACTGAGCTTCCCCTACTCTGCGTGAGCTTGGTTAAGTTTGCTTTAGAGAAAGGAAAGTCTGGCTGGGAGCTTCAAGCATCATCCTGTCTCTCCTCTGGCCTCCAGGTAAGCCTGCGTTTGCACCAGTCCTGGTGAGTGCCATTGGACAGCACTCCCCTCCCTCCAGCCAGGGCTGTGCAAGCCCTCAGCCCTCCATGCAAACTCCTGCTCTTCCCAGTGACCTTCCACGGAAACTTCCTTGGCTGATGAGAGCGTGGGCCTTCACAGGTCTAACCTTGTTAATGCTCATTATACTTCCTTCTTTAACTATGGAATTCATTCTCAGTCACTGGTGCTATTGCCACAGAGAAGGGTTGACTGGGTGACCGTACAAAACAGTACCTGATACCAAGATCTTTCTGTTTGGTGCTGAGAAGTGTGAAGGAATTTTCTGAGGGAGATGCATCCCTTTTTATTTTGTTTTTTAGGCAAAGGCTAAAAATGAATTCGTGGTTCCTGAGCCCATAACAACTGCAAACAAAATGAAGAATACCAGGAAGCATGGCTGGGATTGGAGCAACATCCTTGGAATGAATGCTTGGCCATGGATGATCTTCAACATGCACAACCAAGAGGTGATTATTTTTTTGTAGAATATTTTATTATTTTTAATTGAAATATAACTGACATGTAGCATTATATTAGTTCAGGTGTACAACATAATGATTCCATATTTGTATATATTGCAAAATGATCACCACAAGAGGTCTAGTTAACATCCATTACCACACATAGTAACAAATTGTTTTTCTTGTGATGAGAACGTTTAAGATCTACTCTCTTAGCAACTTTCAAATATACAAAACAATGTTATTAACTATAGACACCATGCTGAAGAGGTCACTTTTTATATATAGCATTTATTATGTATACTATTTAATATATATGTCCAAACATGTGATGAGCTTAGTTTCTGCTGTCAATAAGTGTTGGATCAATTAGTTAATCAATGAGTGAATACAATATGTATTTCTATCCAGCATTATTCGGACCACATGTGGAATATTATGTTCAATTCAAGGCAGGCTCTGTTGTAAAGTTCAGAGATCCATAGTGGTGAGAGGGCTAAAATATGATGTGTTACAAGGAGCAGTGCAGGTTCCGGGATATTTATTCCGGGAAAGAGAATACTCAGAGAAAACAGTAGAGCTTTGGAATTTTTATTTGTTTGTTTAATATTGGAAAGGCTTCTCTGTAGCAGTGAGTTTTCTTCTATGTGATTCTGGTGGTCAGAACAGGGATCCGTAGTACAGGTGACATGGAAGTAAATTGAGTCTTCATAAGAGGGAGTCATCGAACTGTCTCGGATCTTTTAGGTGGGAGGCCTACTTCAGGTGGAGGTTGCACAAAATATCTGGTAATGCCCTTTCCTGTTATAAAATTATACTACCTATATGTATATATGTGTGTGTAGCATATGGGTCTCCTCCTGTACCCAGACATAGGTTTTTGTTTATTTTTATTAATGGGTAAATGTAGGTAAGACCATTTATTCTCTGAAAGTACACTATTTAAAGGAATGTGAATATGGTGATACATAGATATGCATGTAAAGATGCAGAAGCACATAACAGTGTTTGCTAATTTTTATTAAGCACCATGTGCTGGACTCACTAACCACTTTCCACGCATTGTCTCATTTAAAGCTCCCAACCATCCTGTGAGGAGGTGGGAACATTTATTTACGTCCCCATTTTACAGATGGGACAAAGACTCTGAGAGGTCCCAGATAACATACCCAAGGGCACACAGCCAGGTAGACCTGGGTTGAACATCCAGGAGTGTCTGATGATCAGCCTCATAAAAGAGGATCTGTGATTTGTATTTAAACACAGACACACATTCTGAGACTGTGCATTTATTACAGAGACCACATACATACCTGCTGTTGTCTGATTTAGTCACTAGCTCATGGGACAGTGGGACTGCAGAGTGGGTGGTGTAGCTTCTCTTCAGATCCCCACCTCCTTCAGGATCTGCTTACTCAACTTCAAGGAGCCCAAAGGCCCATGGCTGGGCTGGCCAGGCTGGGCCATTATGTTGGTCTGGGGTTTCCCTGCCATGGCCCATCACAGAATAGATATAACCTCAGGTTTCTTTAGTTGAAGCAAATGAAGTTTTCTGTGCCTTATTTCATTTTGGTTTTAGTGCGTTTTGTGTGCATATGTGCATATACACATGGGTTCTTGTTTTTATTTTCCTAATGGACGAAGTTGGCATGGGAGAAGCTGAGCTCTCTGCAGCAGGCAGAAGCCTCCCAATGAATGAGGACGGTTAAATGAAAGGAGATGCTTCATAATTTGTCTCAAACAATCACTTAATGGGCGCAGGAAATTTCTGCGAAATGGGTGAATAGCGTAGGTCCATTTTATCAGCCCCTTAATGAAGTAAAGCCCGCTGGCTTTTAAGACCCAGGCAGCAAACAAAAAGTGGTCTTTATCCTCACACACCAAATCTGTGCGTCAGTAAAGTGCAGGCCCTGACAGGAATTTCAATTATTTAATCAAAAAGAAAATGAAAGAGGTCTTAAGTGTTGTGATTCGAAGACAGCCTTTTCATAGACCAATCTAGTGTGTGCTCACATTGAATATGAAGCAAAATGGGAAGGAAATTAAGGCAGCTTCGGCTTAAATCATGTGATTGCAAATAGTAAATTAGTTTCTCGATGTTTTCATTTAAGTGTTTAAGTGGAAGGTTTTATTCCTAATGTAGTGTAGTGACACAGAAGAGAACCCTCGCGGACTCCAGCTTCGCCGTCCTCGCTTGGTGATGCATTTACGCTGGGGCGGGAGGTGGGGAAGGGAGGCTAAGATGGAGGGAGAAGGGGAAGGGGGCCTCAGTCACGTTGAGATGCTTTTGTTTCAAATTGCTACCAAAGTAGCTTTCACAGCAAACTCATTAATCGAGCAGATGAGTAACGTCTGTTGAAAATGTACTAAGCAAAATGCATTTAATTTGGAAGGGAAATCAGGAACTGCATTAGTCAGAGCATTTAAATGGTAACATTATCCATTCACCTGTTGTTTTGTTTGATGCGGGCTCACTGAGTTTGTTCTTAAGGGATAAGGGTTGGTAAAACTGGTCGGCATTGAACTTCAGAGAAAACATGCTCCTCTGGCTTTCAAAGGCCTCTGGGTGGTTTTGCTGGGGCTCAAACGAGAGCCTGCTGTTGGGATGGGCAAGGATGGCACAGGAATCTCTCGGGTAACGTACTAATTGGGTTGGACTGAGTTGATCTCTGGCTGATGCAACAAGTAGCTGGAGGTCATTTCTTTGCAAATGAGCATCCCTTTGTGTTTGTAATTAGCTTTGATTATTCGGCTGGGGGCTTACAGCTGTGCGGGAGATCAGGCTCTGGGTTCACTCCGTAGAACAACAGTGAGTGGACTTTTAATATCGAATTAGGCACTAGGGCTTGGCATCTCTGAGAGTTAGACTTGCCAGCGTCCCTCCTGCAGCCCACAGTGAGAAGAGTATTACTGTGAATGTGTCTTTAACTGGCACTGTCTTGGCTCTGCTAGGATTACTGACCCTCCTGTATGTTTCAGTTTCATTCACCCAAAGTCCCACCTCCTCCATGAAGTATTCCTTGCCTACCTCAGGCCAAGAGATCTTTTTTTTCCTAGACTCCTAGAAAGCTTTTGGTCTACGTTTCTGTGATGCTTTCTGGACACTTGATACTGAGCATACACTAACTTACCATTGCCCAACTTCCTTTTTATGGTTGAATGGTATTTTTGCTCTTTCTTTTTATTATGGAAATTTTCAACAAATAGAAAAACAAAGAAAATAGTATAAGTAACTTCCATGTACTGATCACTAAATTTTAACAATTATTAACCTCTTGTCATATTTATTTCATACCCCCTGACCCAGCCCCTGCGATTTACTTACATTTCTCCATTATTCTAAAAGTATTTTTTATGATTGGTGCGTTCAAAGCAGGATCTAATCAAGGACCACACATAGTGTTTGATTTTGTGTCTTGTCTCCAGTCCTCACTTTATTTTTATTTTCCTTGTGGCATTGCCTTTTGGAACGAAATGGGGAATTGTCCCATGGAATGCTGGATCTCCTGGATTTCTCTCACTGCTTCTATGCAGTATAGTTTAGCTTGCTTTTGTATCCTTTGTATTTTCTGTAACTTAAAGTTGGATCTAAGCCTGATTGGATTCGGGTTAAACATTTGGCAGGGATACTTCACAGGCAATGATGTGTGCTTCATGTAGCATCACAACAAGGGCACGTGTAATGTCTGGTTGTCCCACCATTAGGGATGCTAAGATGGATCACTGGGTTGTAATGTTGACAGCCTGATGGCACTATATAAAGTTACATTTCCTTGTTTGTAAACAGCAAGTAATCTGAAGGGTATTACTTTGGTGCCATTAACAAAACCCAGTTTCCCTATTTCACAGCAAGTGAGAGCCAAGGATGTGCATTAGAGTTTCCTGTTTTCTGCAGCACCTCATAGGAAGAGATGTAGTAATATTAAAAAATACTGGTTGAAGGTATGAATGAACGAATGGATGGACACATGAGGTTCTGAGTGAATAAAGTGAAAAACTTAACATAATGAGAAATTCTGCAAACCCACCTGTGAAATATAAAACTAAGCTAATTATGTTTACTTTGCTGTATAAATTGGAGAGAATATATTAAAGCATGTAATACAATGCCAATCACAGAGTAAATGCTAGAAGCTATTATCCTTAATAATAATTAACATTTTCATCCTGCTTGACAGTTTTGAAAGATCTTTTGCATATTTTCCTCAAAAAATAGTCCTACAATAGTCCTCCGAGGTAGGTGACATTATCCCCACTTTGCAGATAGAGTAACTAAGCCTTTCAAGGGTTAAGTGATCTAGTAAACACAAGAGTATTGTCCTTAGATCAGGTGCATGGGAATCACCTGGGGCTCTCTGATGTGCTACAGAAAAAAGTATACACTGATACTACCTTTATGGGGTACAATTTGGCAAAGCCAGTGAGAATTACAAACTTGATCCAGCAATTTATCATCTAAGAATTCCTATAGACATACTTGCCTATGTGCAAAATAACATATGTGTATGGTTATTTATTGCATTTATTGCAGCATTGTTTATAATAGCAAAAGATTGGAAACATCCTAAATATCGAAGGGGACTAGTTAAATAAAATCCTGGTCGTCCATAAATGTTATAATGTGCAACCAAAAAAAAGTTAAGTAGAAAAACCAAAATGCAAAAGAATTTGTATAAAAAGAGAAAGGATGTGTGTATGTGAGAGGAAAAATATAGATATATTACATAATATTTATATTTCACTTATACACTTATTTATTTATTCACAATATATATTACGTATTGGGTGGCTGGAAGAGTGGGATGGGAAAAGTTTTCACTTTGTAACTTTTATGATTTTTCACTTTGCATTATTTGAATATATTTCCTATAGAAAAAAATGATATGTAATCTAGTTGGAAAAACAGAACCTGGCCATAAAAAGACATAAAACATATCAATGTAGTATTTAGCCTATTCCAAAAGCTCAGTGAATAGAATATCTGCTAATTGCATGGTGATTAAATACTGTGGACGGGACTGGTTTTCTGAGGGAAAAGGGTATGAACTGGATCTAGATTTGGATGGAAGTTATCTACGTAGATGGGAGGTGATAAGGATGATCCTTCCCGAAAGAAGATAGATGAAAGCAATTTTTAGTAATCAAGTTTTGTGAGGCTAAGACCTCACAAAAGTCTGCAAAGCGGAGGCTCCGTTTTAGTTTAGCTTTGAAGAGATTTCCCTACATTTGCCAGTCCATATTTCTTTCCCCCCAAAAAATCACATGGTATTTTTTTAAAAAGCACATGGTATTACCACACCATCTTGAGGGGCTGCCCACCTTCCAGCCAATAAGGAGGGCTCTGGTAACCTGCACTAAATTATTCTCTTACCTGGTAACTGTCAAATAATACTGCAGTCAATTATAGAAATATTTTCGTGTCAATTTTGGGGGATTCCAATACTGGAAAATATTAAAGACACAGTAGATAAAATTAAATCCGTGGCTTAAAAGTGGAGGCAAGATATATACGTATGAGAAAAAGCCTCCAAATGCACACTCACATTTTTATAAGGTACATGTTCAATAAATGTTTGCAGATGTAAACTGAATAAATCACAGAGCTCTTGGCTTCACTGTCTCCCAATATAATTTTCTGTCCTAATTACAATTGAGCCTGCATCATCTCAGTGATGAAAATATTTTGCTAATTAAGTAAAATGCACAGAGAATCTCCTGGTTGGTTGGTTGTTTTGCATGTTTTTGGTTTCATGTGTTGAGGTGTGTGTATTTCAAGAGGAAATAAGGCTTACACTTTTCCGAAATGTCTTTGTTCCCTTCACTTCTCTACCCTATCTCTCCAAACCACCTCACAGGGAGCCTAGCAAAGGTAAGGTACCTGGTAGACACTCAGTAAGTAGTCTTTGTATGATTGATTCTCCCCACCCTCCACCAGAAGAAAATAGACCTGGTGTGGATATCATGTTCTAACTAAATGTTTTCGAACCCTGTCTGGGGGAAAGTAGGAACATGAAGAGTGCAGCCATCCAATAAGAAGGTGTCATCTTAAAATCATCTTCAAGGTATCTTCTAGAGCTAAATAGCTATTCCCCATTTGTATCCAGGAGACCACTCCCTCATAGCTCGTAGACATCACCACCTTCCCAATACATTCTTTTTTTAATTTTCTTGACAAGAAACTCTTCCTAGGATTATATAAGCCTGCTTTTATGTAGGGACATGGTGTTGGATTCATTATTCACTCATGTCCGTGGTAGCCCTAGGGATCCAGTATTGATCATTTGCGCTTGCTTTTATCACCACCAGCATCATCACTACCACCGTCTCCATCACCACCTCCATCAGCACGACCGTCGCCATAACCACCACCACCTGCACTATCACCATCATCACCAGTAGCAGGGCCACTTATTAAGCATTAGCTGTGTGCCAGGCACTGAGCAAAATGCATTACATGTATTACCTTTTAAAAATTGAGATGCAGGAATTCCCTGGCGGTTCTGTGGTTAGGACTTGGCGCTTTCACTGCTAGGGCCCCAGTTCCATCCCTGGTCAGTGAACTAAGATCCCACAAGCCACATGCAGCAGTGCAGCCTATATAAATAAATAAATAAATAAATAAATAAATAAATAAATAAATAAATAAATAAAATTGAGACGTAAGTGGCATATATCCATTACCTTAAATTCTCTCCAAAACTACCCTATGAGATACAAATATTGTCCCCATTTTACAATTGAGAACAATAGAGCTTAGAGGGATTAAACAAAATTTCCACGGTCATACAGCTAGTATGCAGCAGTGATGGAGCCAGATCTCTAATCTCAGTCTGTTTGACTCTAAACCCTGTTCTATTTTCAACTGGTTATGTATATTGCCCTCATCATCTTGAAGTGTATGTGTGTGTGTGTGTGTGTGTGTGTGTTCATATTCCAAAGTTAAAACTTTAAAACATCCTTTCTGGTTCTAGTTATTACAGGTCATGGTATGAATTTATAAATCCTCCAATGAGAAGAATTGGGGAGATTGTGCTCTTAAATCAAGGGCGATAGTTTCAAGTTCCATTCCAGATGAGAAATAAGCAGCATCTATTATTGCTTTACTTGTCTATTTTTCAAAGATAATGTGGTTGGAATGAAGAGAGTGTGGACACTGGGGTCAGATAAACCTGAGTTCAAATCCTAGCATACAAACCTGAATGATCTTGAGCTCATGACTCTACCTAAGTGATCTTCTGTTTCTTTGTATGTAATAAGGAAGAGTTGTGATACTCAAATGAGAAGGCAGAGCAAAATATATGATGTATAATATAAATGCAAGAAATTCACCTCATTATCCACAGTGCCATCATTGAAATTGCTAAAAAACATTCTTCAAAGACTTTAAGTGATTAAATCGATATTATTCTTAATTTATGGATGAGAGTGAGGTGTGTGATCAACTTTGAAATCACGTATAGTTTATATGAAAATAAAGACTTGCAGAACTTTTACTAAGGAATAAAAGTTTCATGTCCCTTATAGGCAAATATCAATTAAAAACAACTATGTTCTAATTTGGGTCCAGTAACTTATGGAGAAAAGCTAAAATCATAATAAAAAGAATGTAATAAATTTTGATTTGAACATTTTGGGGTTGAAGTAAAATAATTCTTTTTCTTTTATATTTTAATGTTAAAATGACTTCTGAATAAATATTACATTCATATGATTCTTACTCAAAAGATACAAAAAGGGCATTTAGGGAAAAACCTGCTTCCCATCAAGTCCCCAGGACCTCAGTCCCTAAAGGCAACTAATGCTATGAGTTTCTTTTGTATCCTTCCAGAGGTATATATAGAATATGTAATCAAATTTGTGTAGTTTCCCCCATCCTTCCCCCTTTAAAACAAATGTTAGCATACTTTGCTCTTTTCACTTAAAAATACATCCTAGAGTTCCTTTTGTTCTGGGTTTGTGTAATTTAGCCATGATGTGCAAATCATATCTGTCAGATAAATTACGATGTGCATTTGTAATTTTGATATATATTACCAAATTGTTCTCAATAGAGATTGTACAAATTTGCATTCTTTGCATCAATATATGAGAGTGATTCTTTCCCCCACAGCTTTGCCAACAGAGTGGGCAATTAGATTTAGAAAATTTTTTATTCGACAGGTTAATGATGTCTCAGTGTAATCTTTTATTAGTCTTATTTTTAGTATTATTGTTAGCATCTTTTAAAATGCTTAACAGCCATTTATTTATATTTTCTTTTTGGTGAACTCTTTCAATCCTTTGCCCATTTTTAAATTGTACTCTTGATTTTTTTTATTGATTTATAGGAACTTTTTATATATAAGTAATTATCCTTGTGTCTGGGATATGAGTTGCAAATACTTTCTCCCAGTTTATTGTTTGTCTTTTTCCTTTGCTTATGATAACTTCTGCTATGCAGAATTTTTAAAAATTAGTTAATTTTTTAATCAATGTTTTCTTCTCTGACTTCCAGGTTTTTATGTTATACACAGATTATCTACCATCTTGGTCATTGTAAGACAAATTCAATATTATTCTCTTATAGTGACAACATTTGTACCTCCCATTTTTTTGGTCCACTAACTTGATTGCATTACCAATGAGAGTTTAAAGAATAAATATCATAAATATCAATCTGTTTCATGAACAGTATTCTCAAACAAAATATAAACGGCCCAGCATTTTAACAAAACATACCAAATATTTAGTTCCATGTACATAGTCCTTTTGGGAAATGTTTACAAATTTCTATACCCAATAATAGAGTTTGAAAGGGTCTTACAATCTCTAACATTAGAAATTCACATTGTATTATGGTAGCAACTCATGAACTTTTATTTTTAAAACTATGCATACTAATTTTGTATTGTTTAAAGTACATTATGCTAGTAGGTGCTAAATTTAAAATCTGACATAGAATTTGAATAGTTTGGAATGGGAGAAAAGAATACTTAAAAGGCATTTTGTTAGCTTATTGGGTTTTTCCCTCTGGTAATACACTTGGCTACTCTTCTAGGGATTCAGTGAGGACATGGTGGAATACTAATAAGAAACCTATTCAAACCTCATTCTTGTTCTACTATATGCCTCTTAGAGTATTAAGAAATGATAGGTAATCTCTCGTATTTCAAACCTTTAACTTCAGGTGTTTTTTTTTCTGTCACTTTTTGAAGCATGTTTTGAATTGAGATGCCAAAGGCAGCATAGAAAACTTAAAGAAAGAAATAAAATGAAAGTTTTTAACTCTTCAGACTGACCTTGTCCTGAACGAGCAAACTGGATAGAGTTAGTCCTCCTTATGTTAGGAATATTGTGATTTGAATACCCTATCCTTGAATGTGTTCTCATAGAATTCACATCCTAATTTTCAGTGTAAAAGCATTATTTGAAGATGCATTTGCAGGAAGCATTCACTGACTCCTGTTCTTTTTCTAGGCATGTCATCCACTTTGGTAGTGCTTAAAATAAAGTACTCAGATAGAAGGTAAGTTGAAACAGACAACAAGCAATATAATACAAAATGTTATGAGTAAAGTGTGTTACTCAGATCCTTCTAAAATACATTTCTCCCTTTATTTTGAAGGCCACGGTATAGGTACCTTGGCTAATGGAATCAGTCTCTTCCTTTGATCATCAATAGGGTTATCTTTTCGGGAAACTAAGTCCCAGCTCAGATGACAGTTTTAGATGAGGCTGACATGAAAGAGAGAAGGCCTGTTTAATTATCAGCTCCCTGAAAAACATGTATTTTCTCTCTTTAAATTAATAATTCTTCAGATGAAACCATAAACGGGAGCTCGATCAGGTCTTGTGGGTTGGGTTGGGGAAAATTTATTTGATCCTTAACTTTTGCTCAGAGCAGTGAACGGGATCTGATTTTACGCGTCTGCCTGGCATAGGGTTATAGCCTGCTGGCTCTGGGTGATCAATTTCAGCCAAATGAGAATGAAAAATAAATGTAATGTGAGTGCATTTATTTAATCTCCTAAAGCTTGGGGAAAGCTTGTTAAGACGGGTAGTGAGTACCCTGAAAGATAGTAGATGCTCAATGAATGTTCACAATAATAGAATATAGTGGATAGATGAAGCGCAAGTATTGAGAATGTGCTAGGCTGGCTTCAGCAACTGCTTTCCATTTCTTAAAAATTTACTTATTTATTTTTGGCTGTGTTGGGTCTTCTTGCTGCGCGCTGGCTTTCTCTAGTTGCGGCGAGCGGGGGCTACTCTTCATTGCAGTGTGCGTGCTTCTCATTGCGGTGGCTTCTCTTGTTGCGGAGCATGGGCTCTAGGTGCGCGGGCTCAGTAGTTGTGGCTCACGGGCTCTAGGTTTGGGGGCTCAGTAGTTGTGGCTCACGGGCTCTAGAGCACAGGCTCAGTAGTTGTGGCACATGGGCTTAGTTGCTCCGCAGCATGTGGGATCTTCCCGGACCAGGGCTCAAACCTGTGTCCCCTGCATTGGCAGTCGGATTCTTAACCACTGTGCCACCAGGGAAGTCCCTGCTTTCCATTCTCTATGTGTGTCTACCTACATTGGAAAAGGGTAAAAGGAATTATGGCAATTTACTAGACACATGCTGTCCAATAGGTAACCATTTGCCATATGTGGTTATTGAGTGCTTGAAATGTGGCTAGTCTGAACTCCTGAACTGAGATGTGCAGTAAGTGTAAAATACACGGTGGATTTTGAAGATTTAGTATAAAAAAAGGAATGCAAAAAAATCTCAATGATACTTATATTGATTATATGTTGAATAATAATATTTTTGATATATTGGGGTTAAGTGAAATACATTACTATTTCACCTGTTTCTTCCTACTTTTTAAATGTGACTAGTAGAAAAATTTTAATGACTTATGTGGCTTGCTTTATATTTTTATTAGACATCGCTGGTCTAGACTTTAGAGATAATCTAGGCAATGAAATATTTCTGCTTTTAAGGGGCAAACTGTTTGCAAGCTATATGAAAATATGCCATTTACTCCTTACCTGGGCTGGCGGGACTGAAGGGAAGAGGGAGGCCTGTTGGCTC
The DNA here is from genome assembly GCF_949752795.1 of Hyperoodon ampullatus. NCBI lineage: Eukaryota > Metazoa > Chordata > Mammalia > Artiodactyla > Ziphiidae > Hyperoodon > Hyperoodon ampullatus. The sequence goes on from NC_136920.1 coordinate 91,659,929, forward strand.
TGGAATGCCTCTTCCTTTTACCCTAAGACTTACCCGAATTGAATCTCAAGACGGGGCTGGGCACCTTGGGGGCCTCCAGGCCAGAGCGCCAGCATCATAGAGAAACGTGCCAGCTTTCTTCACCTCGCGATTTCCCCCAGGGTCTGGGTCGTAACTCAGAGGAATGTGAGGCCGGGACCCGAAAGGAACTTCTCCAGGACAAGCCCCGCGTACACAGCCTGCCCCTTGCGCTGTGCTCAGGCCCCATAGCCCCCTTGGCGAGCTCAGCTGGGATTATCTGAATGCGCTGGGATAAGGGGTTCTCCTTAATGGACAAGGGTGGCGACCGAGGAATCCCTGTCTCTGCCCCACTTCCGATCCCCCTGTTCCTGCCTCTGCGCCCCCAGGGGCCTGCATTGGTGCGGACGGCGGGTCGCACTCTTTCAGCCACGGAGCTTGGTTTCCCAGCATCGCTGAAAGGGGAGAGGGAAGGAAAACTCCCGCAGTCCTGGAAGTCCTTCCACTTCCCAGAGCTGTCCAGTTTCCTCCCTCCGTCTCTCACTTCCTAGGTTCCCACTGGGGCGGAGGCGGAGGCTGGAGAGCCGGACTCCCGAGGGAAAGTCTCCCTCGGAAGCGCTGGGCTTTTGGGCAGGCGGGTCCTGGCATGAGCAGAAGTAGAGAAAGGGGAGCGTGGGCAGTCGGCCCCTCCTCCCGCGCGTCTTGGCCAGCGAGCAGGGCCTGGGGAGATAGCCTTAGCTTTGGGGGACAGCAGGGAATGTGAAATAAAAGTATATGAAATAAGGGGGAGGGTAAGGACTGAGCAGGCTGTCTACCCGGCCCCTTCCCTCCCCTTCTCGGATCCCTCGGACACTCCGGGAGACGTGTAAGAATGAATTCTTAATTTTTTTTTTTTTTTTTTTTTTTTTTGCGGTACGCGGGCCTCTCACCGCTGTGGCCTCTCCCGTTGCAGAGCACAGGCTCCGGACGCGCAGGCTCAGTGGCCATGGCTCACGGGCCCAGCCGCTCCGCGGCATGTGGGATCCTCCCGGACCGGGCACGAACCCGTGTCCCCTGCATCGGCAGGCGGACTCTCAACCACTGCGCCACCAGGGAAGCCCAAGAATGAATTCTGAGAAAGGGTTTGCAGCGCCTTGGCTCCAAGGTAACTGCTACCCAAAGGCGTTGGTTTTTACTGCCCCTGGTCCCAAGGGACATTCAGTAATCTTGTCATTTCTGTTTCTGAGGCAGAAGTTAGTCCCTGCCCCCAGAGTGAAGCTAAAATCCCACCCCCAAGGCTGGGTGCAAATCTGTGCTCGGTCTGTGTAGGGATGGAGTGTAAGCGCGCGCGCCGGCTCGGGAAGGCTCTTTACAGAGGCTACTTCTGGTTGTAAACCCGCCACGCCCTCAATAGCCTCTAATCCTTTAGGGTCTTAGGAGACAGGATGCCTCTGTTTCCACTCACAGGAAAGAGTAAGCGCTCTCTGGCAGCAGGGTGGATGTGGGTCAAGTGTGGACGGTCCCCTCTTCACGAGTCTCCTTGGTCTTCCTTTGGTCCTGCGGGAGATGACTGGACCAGTGCTAAGGACCAAGCAGCGACTCCTGGAAGTCGTCTATGTTCCCTCTCCGTGGCCACCTGCTTTCCGCTCTTCAGTTCTTACAATTATAAACTTTAAAAAGATCACATTTCACACTCCAGGACAAAGAGTTCTGACTTGGTTGAGAGGCTTACTTGCCAAGAGCTTATTTTAAAGTTATTTCCCCCTTCTTCCTCCTTCTTCTCGCTCTCCTCGTCTGTTTACCATTTACCAGTGCATCCGTATGGAATACGACGCTCCCACTTCTTGGAGCTCTGTAGTTTGGGGCCTAATTGATTCTGGTAATTAATTTGTTCTACCTGCTAGATCAGATGGAAATCCTACCCATGCGCCGAAGGATTAGCACTTGGCTTCCTAACACCTCCTCTAATTATCTAATAGCATGGGTTGTGAGGACTCAGTCTCTATTAAAACACTTTTACTATTAGCAGTGGTGATTGGAACTGTGATGATGACTAGATTTCAACAAATTAGAGCTTAAAAATGGGGAGATGGAAGAGAAGTGGCTTCTTTTAATTTCCCTGAGTTTAACATCAATAATTAGAGCAATTTTCAGAGATGCGAGCTGAAATTACCCCTGCTGTGCTGTAGATGATCACCTTAATTTTAGCAAATTGACTCCAGGGAAATAAATGTGACAGATTTGAAAAAGACAAACATTAGAAAACAAAAGATTGGGAGGGAGGAAAATGAAAAGAAAGGCTGCAAAAGGGGAAGGGAAACAAAAACACAGTACAATTATTGGGGGGGCGTTAGGGCTGAAAAGGATAGTATAGCAGAAATAGCAGCCTATGTGAGCAGAATGAGGAGAAAGTAATGGAAATTTAAGAGGAGGTGGAGGCTGGCATTTAAGAGGTAGTTCTGGACATATTTACACAGACCAAATTACTTGACTAATGTAGGTATAACTTTCCTCACACCACCCTCTAAAACTGAGGTAGAGAATGTTACGATCATCATCAACATTTTATTTATTTACCTCGACAATCCAGTCACCCCTCAGTCATCAACTTAAGTTGGGTCTAGCAGATTTGGACTCTCTCCTCACTTCTCCTCTTCCCCCTCTGCTATCATTTCTCTAAAGTTTTAAAGCCCAGGCCCCAGTGCTGAAATAAGTGCTTTATTCCTGTTGCTTCGGGGCCCTTTAAATGCCTTCTGCTCTCTAAAGAGGAGTTTGTCTGAGGGCAGAGACTTTATCTCTTTCGTTTTCTTTAAAAAACGGCCGGGAGCTAGGCAGCTCCTGCCGTGGCGGGCAGAAACTGAGGTCGAGAAACCTGGTAGGAGCAAGAACCCGGTCCGCTCGGCTCCACTCTCCCCGGGCCTGGCCGGTCGTATTCAGCACCGCGGACAGCTCCCCGCCCCGCCCCGCCCCGCGCCCACCGCACCCTCCCCTCTGCCTCTGGCAGCCTTGCCATTGGCTCTCCCGGCTCCCCTCTCCAAGCTGCCAATTCTCCTACACTTAGACCCAACCTACCCAAGAGCTTATCTCCTTGCCTCTCCAGCGCCGGGGGTAGCCCAGGCCGAGGAGAGAGCATCAGGGATCCGAGCCTCGAGGGTGGTTGGCTCTCGACCAGGCGTGCTGAGACGCTGCCTGCTTCCTACTCGCCGTCCCCGGCCCTCGCCCTGTGGCAGGCGCTCGGTTCAAGATGAATCTCAACTTCACCTCCCCTCTACACCCGGCGTCATCTCAGAGGCCCACGTCCTTCTTCATCGAGGACATCCTGCTGCACAAGCCCAAGCCGCTAAGGGAGGTGGCCTCTGACCACTTCACCAGCTCTCTGGCCTCCCGGGTGCCTCTGCTAGACTATGGCTACCCCCTCATGCCCACACCCACCCTCCTGGCCCCTCACCCCCATCACCCTCTACATAAGGGAGACCACCACCACCCTTATTTCCTCACCACCGCGGGTAAGTAACAGGGGTCTCAAGGTATGGGGAGAGAGAGAGAGCAAGTCTTCCAGCATAGACCCTAAGCCTGTGACAGACGAGAGGAAAGGCCAGAGCTGGCTGGGCCTGGCTTGGCTGGGCCTCCTTCCCTAAGTGACAGTGGAAGGTTGGGAATATGGCTGAGAACACAGGGAGCTCCCCTGAGGCATGCCAATCCAGGGTAGTAACTCGTGGTCACTCCTCACTTTTTATAATGGAGGAAACGTGCCGAGCCAAGAAGTAGCTGTAGATTTTGGCGATATTCTTGATGGGCAGTGTTCAGTTTCCTTTCTCTTGGTCTTCCTGGCCACTTTGGTCCATCTCTCAGTCCCCATCCCTACCTCTCCCACTCTGAGGGAGACCCCTGACTATCCCACCCCACGGAAAGGAACTCAACTTTCCAGCCCAGAAGCTCAAAAGGCTCCAGTGCGGCCAGCTCTCTCCTCCCAGGCGCTGAGCATTTGCAGGTAGACACTGCAGGGGTTTGGAAGTGAAGGAGGGTTTTGGGATATTCTGAGGACTGAAGGTTTGGGCTGGCCCGAATAAGGGAGAGAAGGTAAGAAAAAAAGAGGGAGAGACGCGGCTGCGCATTAACCCTCTTTACTCCCAACATCTAGCATTGAATTCACAATCTTGGGCTGGGCTGCCCTCCTTTGCCCCTGTTGCTGATATCTCTGGAGCCCAGAGCCAAAGTATTTTGATTTTCCAGGCATGGCAAAGAGCGGGGACCAGCAAAGTCTGGTTGGGACAGGGAGATGCGGGGAAATACCCAGGGTTTTTTTGTGCCTCTCTCTGAAAGGCCATATTCACGCTTTCCTTCCGGCATCTTCATTCCAGACAGAATAGAGTAATTCGTTGAGTCCAGATGCAGAGCGCAGCCGGAAAAACAACCCTAGTTGGGGTGGGGGCTGGACAGACGTGAGCCGGTTTGTGAAATGTGGGCGCTGGAATCCACGACAAAAGCTAAAGCGTTTGTGAAGCGGTAAAACCCAGACTTCGGGGCACTGGGTTGGAGGGGCAATTGCAAAGCCTGCGTCCAAGTCCGCCTCTCTGCTTTGGCTTCACCGCCGGCCAGAGATAGTCTCTTTTGCGCTGCACCAATGTTCCCGAAGGCAAATAGTAGTGGCCAAAGCCAGAGATACCGGAACTACTAGTTTTCTGTTTTTGCTGTTCCCCCCTGGGATCAGCCGATATTGATGTCTGCGGCGGTTGGTCCGCTTGGTGCGTCTCAGACACGGTAAAGCTTGCGAAGGTCGGAAAGACACGAGAAGTCTCCCGCGGCCCGGGAAAAGCGCTTCAATCCTTCTGCGTGGGGTTGGAGGGTAAGAATGAGAACTAGATTAGAGAGCGGGGTCCCCAGCGCGACCCCGAGACTGATAGGAAACGTGCGAGGCGGCAATTACCCTTCCGTTCTCGCTCAGGAGCTTCCCCGCACGTGAGAGTGTTGGCCTGTTCCCTGTGGCCGCAGGCGGGAGAATGGAGGCGGCTCAGGGAAGAGAACGGTGTTTTTTAGTGAGGTTGGGAAGCAGGCTCACATTCACACTTCTGTCAGCCCCAGGACATCACTGATTGTCGTCAGGGGTCTGGAGGATTGGGGGGAGGGGGATGGTGGGGGAGGAGGATAGCTGCTGGACCCTCCGACGTTTGCAAGAAAACTTCGGGAGGCGCAGCCGAGGACTCTCCGGAAATTTCTCCAAGAAGACAGTATTTAAGGCCTCCGGATCTATTTTATAATTTTCTTTTCCGTTTTACTTACTGTTTATTGTTTGTGTGTGTAGATGGCCTTTCTGATAAAGATCTCCAAGCGCTATTCTTGTGATTTATTCCCCCTGCCCTGCGATTCCTGGGAGAAGCCCTGGAGAAGCTGTGGGGCGAGGCGGGGACCGGCGGGGGCACAAGGTGGAGCGGGTGCTGGGGTCGAGGGTGGGGAGTGGAGCGGGGATCGCCCGGGGAGGTCGGGCTCTGCCCACTTGACCGCTCTTCTCTCCGCAGGGGTGCCTGTCCCGGCGCTGTTCCCGCACCCCCAGCACCCAGAGCTGCCGGGGAAGCACTGCCGCCGCCGCAAAGCTCGCACGGTTTTCTCGGACTCGCAGCTCTCCGGCCTGGAGAAGAGATTCGAGATCCAGCGCTACCTGTCCACGCCCGAGCGGGTGGAGCTGGCCACGGCCCTCAGCCTGTCCGAGACGCAGGTGGGCCGGAGGAGGGGGAGGCCCCATCTCCGCTCGCTCCTCTCCCCCCGACTCCTAACGCCTTTGGACCGGCTGCGGAGTTCTTGAGTGCAACGACCCCGCTCCCCTTTATTCTAGGCTTCTCCGAAGACCCGTAGTAAAAGTACCGACACCTCCAATCTCTTGTCGACTCACCGAAGCAAAATCTCTCGAGCGGGTTCTGGACACGGAGGAAAAACCCCTCGAGTGATTCTGATGATCACTCCCCGCTTGAGAACTATCATTTCTGTGCCTCCCCACCCATTTCTGATCAGGGCAGTAACCCGGGTCAGACGTAAATCGGTAAGAGATAAGAGGGTTCTTGACCCGAGAGAAGCCCACACAAGATTTTTTTTTCTTCTTTAAACGCTCTCACAGCCGCGAGTCTTCAGAGCCACCCCTCCCCAGCACAGACACACGCACACACGCACACACACACACACACACACACACTAATATAAGCCTCCTTTCTATTGCTCTGAGTGGAAGAACTGTTTTCATCTTCTACCAGATGCTATTCACCTGCAACCTCAAAATACCTCTCTCCACTCCCTTTCCTTTTCCCTGTACCTGGAAACCCAACTTGCTGTGAAATCATAGACCTGCCAGGCCCCAGTGATTTTTCTCTCTGATGAGAAGCAGCAAGTCTGCTTCTCATCTTGCTGTCCAGCAGTCTTGCTGTCCAGCAGTCTTGCTGGACCAGGTATTTAGATGTCACTGTCAGAGGAACGTATTCTGAACAGAAAGGAAACTTATCCACGCAGCACTTACTATTAGAAATTCTAATTAATAGCAGTATTAGTATTTACTAAACACACCATTTTGAACCTCATCGTTATTTCAGGACAAGTACTTCTGAGAGCTAGGATGCTTGATTCTCATTCAAGCTAAGACAATAACTTGTGAGCCGTACAGGTGTGACTTAACCCAAGGTTGGGACTGTCACAACTTCTGGATAATTCATCAGTGGATTGCGGTCTATTTTCTTAAACTCCAGCAATCGCTTTTGTCTTAGCTCAGTAACCATGGGTCTGAAGGAATGACGTGATTTTCTTTGTTTCTCCCCGGAATCAGGTGAAAACGTGGTTCCAGAATCGGCGGATGAAGCATAAAAAACAGCTGAGGAAAAGTCAAGACGAGCCCAAAGCATCTGATGGGCCCGAGAGCCCTGAGGGCAGCCCCCATGGCCCGAAGGCCGCACCCGCCGAGGCTCGGCTGGGCCTGCCCACGGGTCCCTTCGTGCTGACCGAGCCGGAGGACGAGGTGGACATCGGGGACGAGGGGGAGCTGGGCTCAGGGCCGCACGTGCTCTGAGCCGCCGGGCCGGGGAAGGCGGGGAGGACGCAGAGGGGCGGGCCAGGGATATCGGCTCCGGGAAGATAAACACGACACACCTGTTAACCGTCCAACACCTGCGGGGCCTGCGCAGCGCGGCCTCCCGCCCCCTCCCCCCCCGCCAGCTCGCAGCGCCCGTGCGGGGGCGAGTGTGCGCCTGTTTGGCTCGTCCGCTCGCCCCGCGTCTTCGGCAGCGCAAAAGGGAGCACGGGCTCTTGGCTCCCTAATTCGGTGGGGGACCTCTTCCCCGCCGCGACTGCAGGCCCCTCGGCCCTCGCCCCTCAGCCACCTGTCCCCGCTCCGTTGGCCAGGCTCTCCACCGGACCCCTTGCCTTTCCTTGGGCAGACCGACGGGCTGCAGGTAAGGGACCGGGTGTCTGGGCCCTCCGCTCTGCGGGGATCCGGATCCGGACCTGATCCTTAACACATTCACTCCCGGACAGACTCGGGCGCGGCCCGCCACTAACCTCCCACTCGCCCCCGCCCCCCCAATCTCTAACTAATACTAAGGCGACTCCCTCCTTCTCAGGGCGGCGCTTCCATCCTCTAGCGTCACAGTTCCCCTCAAGAGCTCGTGGTTCTGCACCCAGGAACCCTTTTTGAGCTTGTGGTCCCCCAGGCACCCGCGCTCTTTACCCTGGTTCCCTCTCCCTCAGCCCCCGTTCTGAGCGGCGCTCACGCGAGTCGAGACACCTGGGCAGAGCAAACCCACCGAGCAATTTTGCTTCCCGACCTTGTTGCGCGCCTGTCCAGCAACTCTTCCATGTCCCACCGGTTACTGATATTTTAAAAGCGAGTGTTCCTCGGGTTGTGTGTGGAAGTGCTCATTCTCATTGCATTTTAGGGAACTCGGAGTTTTAGCAAAATGAAACCTAAAGGGGAATACGCATCCCCTTACAGGCGTGCAGCTGTTTGGGGACCCTTGAGGTGGGGCAGGAGTCCTCTTGGTCCTGCGCGTTGCCCCCTCCCTTTCCCCTGGGAGGTCTCCTATTCTTTTCCCGGGTTTGCACTCTCTTTAGATAATAAAGGGCTCGCCGGGCAAAACTGGGAACAGACGCGAGTTTCCGGGAATCGTTTGTTACCGCGACCTCCTGCGCGCACGCTCCCTCCCCTCCCTCCGCCCTGCGCCGCAGGAATGAGCAGGGCTAATAACTTTTCCTTAACAGATTCCCGTCTCCCCGTCGCCGATTTTTCTGTTTTTAATCGTTTAATAGTCTAGAGTTCCACCTACGTGAAAAAGGTCTCTGCAAAGAGTATTTTTTGACTCTGAAGTGCTGAAAGGACAGGGATCTCTTGATATTAGGAGTGTGAAGTGATGGTAATGAATTGTGTGACGACACTGCATACCCAGTACACTTATCAAATATAGCAGCCGTGCCAGAGGCGACCTCAGTTTCCCATCTGCCTTTCGCCCTGGTTGTGTATTTAGGTAAAAGAGACCAGGAAGGCTGGAAAAGAGTGTCTGTGGCTAGTACTGACTCCTGGGTTCTAATGACTAATAGTAATTAGGAAAATTACAGAGGTGTGTGAGCTTGGGTTACATTTAATTACACTTTTCGGTTCCTTATTTCTCTAATAAGAGGATGAATCCTAAAGATCCTTCTGGGTCAAAGTTCTATGATTCTATGAATGTAGCAGCAGATTTTTTTTTTTTTCCAGTAGGCTTGTTTGGGGAAACATTAACTTAAGCAAAGATAAGCGTCAGAGTGAGAACTTTATCCAACCTGCACCATTTAGGAGGCAAAGCTATTGCTTTAAAAACACAAGCATTGTATATACTATTTGGGTTTGGCAAAGTGCTGTCAGTCAACAAGCTGTGAGTCATGGCAAGGATTATTTTTCTCTTCATAGATAAGGAAATAGAGGCTTGGCGAGATGGAAGGACTTACCCATGAAATCAGGACTAGCTAAGAGCCAAAGCAGGACAGAAAATATCTCTTCTGACTCCTTGATCACTTCTTTGCCCAAAACACTTTGCTTTCTTCTGGTAACATGGTTGGCATTTTGCTTCTAACACTTTGTAAGGACGCCTCTTGTATCTATTTAGATTGTGTAGCTGTGCTACAAAAGCAAGTCTAGGTTCAGATTTCTCCTGTCTCTCCCTGTTCAGATAATGACAGTATTGTTTTAAAGCCGGAGTTTTTGGCAAATGCTTTGTGAAAGACTTGGTTATAGAAAGAAAGCAATTTGTGAATAAGAATGTTTCTAGTAACTTGGGAGAGAAAGTGGGTCCTGTTATGCAAGGGGAACATCTCAAATACTTCTAATCCCAGGAAGAACAACTACTAAAAGGGATTTTGGGGGAGAATCTTTGAAGTGAGCAGAAATACTATGTTTTGGGAGAAATAAAAACAATTAAATTAGATGGTTAACACAAACCCCAAAGCACCAGGCATTTCTTTCTTTCTTCTCTTGTCTTCACAAGAATATGGCAGGGCTTATTCTGGGTCTCAGAGTAGCAGATTAGCTACATGTTAAGACTCTCTGTCTTGAAAAGGCAGGTAAAGAGGAAACACTGTTAGCATAGGCACAGCTGTGCTTGATCAGAGGCAGGATGAATCCTGGGGCTCAGGGAATGGCTGTGTCTTTCATTTATGAGCATCAAACACAAAAAGATGCTCATTCTGCCTCGTCCTTGTCTCCCTCTGTGGCTCTTCCTGAATAGATTAGTTAGGAAGGGAAGAGCTCAGACATGCAGCACCAGCCACACTGACGGTGGCACCATTTTCTCCTCAGACAGTATTCCCTGAAATTGGCGGCAAACAATTCAATAGCCAAGTTCTCCTAGTTTTTCTTTTCTTTTCCCTTCCTTCCTTCCTTTCTTTCTTTTTTAATACACAGGGAGTTAGTGATGATAGTAGAGGAGAGACACAATTTAGTCTCAATTTAATGTAACATGATAGCGCTTTTGGCCTTCAATACTGATCAAAGCCTCCATAGGCTGAAAAGATATTTTGTCTGAATTACCAGGCTTTTGCCTCAACTCAGTTTCAATTGGTGGTGAAGATCTGACAAAACCATGTTCATTAGGATGTATTAAAGTAAAGAAAGACATACATAGGTCTGATTCTGAAGGGGCAAAACCATCTTAAAATAGCCAAGGTGGACAAGTCATCCTACATGTAATCCCAAATGTAGTAAATAATTTGTTCGGTATTTGTTCTCAATGCTGTTTCTGATGGACTTCATTTCATAGCCTCTCAGAGAGGGACTCGATAATATTTCTACTCACATGACATAAGAACACAAGAAATCGACAACACATCATTCAGCCCAGTATTAGCTGATAGTGGCACTAAGAAATGATTAATTGGAATCCATGACACCACTTCAAAAGACAGAGAACTGGCTTTTGTCCATGGATTTGATAACTAGAGATAAAGAGGTGTGAAGGCACAGAGCAAGCAGAATGCTTTCTTCTGCTAAGAGAATCGTGCAATAAACATACTTAGTTGAAGCAGTGACTCCCTGGTCTTCTTGAATTGGGCTCAGTGTGTGCAAAAATAATGAAATATTTTATATTTATGTTATATTCTTGGCAGCACATTTTAAAGAGGATATTGACAAACTAAAATTCATCCAGGAATGAATACAGGAACCTAGATAGTAAAAGGTATAGGAAACAGAGGAGTGTGAGCTTTTAAGCTTGGAGAAGCAAGGCTTTAGAGAGGGTTGGGAGAGGAGATTGGCTGTGTTAGTTGTATTTCAATGGCTACAGAGCAATTACGTATCGGGAGGGTATGTCTAGTCTGTCCTGCTAGAGAGGGCAGAACCAGAACCAATGGATGGTTCCAGGCAAGCAGATTTTGGAACAATATTTGAGCAATTTCTATAGGCCAGGTACTGTGTTGTCCATCAATAGAACAGGCTAAGTCCACAAAACACTAAGCGCTTTTCACTAGCGAAGTTTGATCAGAAGCTGGAAGGCAAAACATTTAAAATTATTTGTCATCTTACTAAGAATAAGATTTTACTTCATACACTCTAATTTAAATAAATAGACCAGGACTTCCCTGGTGGCGCAGTGGTTAAGGATCCGCCTGCCAATGCAGGGAACACAGGTTCGATCCCTGATCTGGGAAGATCCCACATGCCGCTGAGCAACTAAGCCCGTGCGCCACAACTACTGAGCCTGTGCTCTAGAGCCCGCAAGCCACAACTACTGAATCAGCCCACGTGCCACAACTACTGAAGCCCATGCGCCTAGAGCCTGTGCTCCACAACAGGAGTAGCCACTGAAGTGAGAAGCCTGCGCACCACAACGAAGAGTAGCCCCCGCTCACTGCAACTGGAGAAAGCCTGCATGCAGCAATGAAGACCCAACGCAGACAAAAATAAATAAATAAATAAGATCCCACATGCCACATGGCCCGGTCCCCCCCAAAAAAGATACCTAGAAATCAACAAAAATAAATTTAAATAAATAAATAGACCTGTCACAATTAGAAGAGTTAACGGAAAAAAAAAAAAAAAAAAAAAAAAAAAAAAAAAAAAAAAAGAAGAGTTAACGGAAACAAGGAAAAGAAGAAAAGGATATTACTTTATTCATTAAAAAAGTCCCCAAACCTCATCTAGAAAGTAAATGAAAATAAGGTGATATCCCACTGAGTTAAGGACAAAGTTATAGTCAGGAAGGAATTGTCAGTGTTAGAAGAGATACTTGACAAAAATCTAAGCCCTTCATTTTATAAACGAAGACATTAAGATCTAGATATAATGAATGTCTGGCCAATGTCAAATAGACAGTGGCAGAATTAAGACTAGAAGCCAATTTTAATTATCGTAGCTTACCACTAATTCATATTGTGATAAAGGTGGCAGTGGGGCCATTGTCATTGTATTATGTGGAGGAGGGGATTTTGCATAGCAATTTTGGATGTAAAATTTTTTTAATTAGCTGGAAATTATCTAGCAAATTCTTAGATCAATTTATGGAAAATCTTCTAATTAAGAGCAATCTGAAACTTAAATTGACATTCCTAGGAGGTACTGAATCCCTTAGCCCTGTTTTCATCCAAGCCACAGTTGAATAACCACTTGCTGGGATGTTTTCTTTTTTTTCTTTTTTTTTAATTGAAAATGATGTTTTATTTGAATAAGGCATAAAATAAATTTATACTATTATAATTTATGCCAATCCCTATATTATGCTTACGTTTTATTTTTTTCTTAACTACAGACTTTTGCTGTGTTAATATATGTTGTGAATGATCATAGGATACATTTAACATATAGCGCTGGGATGTTTTAGAAGAGGTTCATGTATCCTCTTGTAGGATGAGCTACATGATGTCTAAGCTACTTCAAATCCCCCCACTTTTCTCTAAAATTTTTGGCCTAATCTCCTTTAATTACAGACAAAGCAACTGAGAGTCAGATACTGACTTGCCCAATGCCATACAGGCTATTAATTTGGTGAGTTACAGAATTAATACATGCAGAGGTCAGAGATAATTCCGATAAATATTCAGAAGTGAGATGAAAATTTGAAATGACCCCCATGTTTTCTCTTCATTCAGATTCTCCCTGTTGTATTTTCTGATTTTAATCCCACCTCCCAAAGGTGGGATTTCTCCTTCCCTCTCAGAATCCCTGGTGTGTACACTAGATAACCGTCCCTCCGTGATTTCATTTATAATAATTCTGTGAGCTCTCTCTTATTACTCTCTTTATAATATTATGGAACCACATCTGATTTGGCATCATTGCCACTGGCTAGATGGCTTAGAGACTTCAATTCTAATCTTACTTTAGCTAATGATTACATTATTTCTCTTACTTGGCGTCCAAAATATGAGGAGAATACCCTATAAATCAGTTAAGAATGGGGAGGGGATGTGAGATAACAGTTATAAAAGTATGTACTGTGATATCTTGGATGAAAAGTGCTAGAGAAAGATGACGAATTGCAATATACATCTGAACATATCAGTTTGTTCATTGATACCAAACTTCACAGGACATCAGCTGTAGCAGTATGGTTACCTAAAAGATGAGTATTAGTCTTGTGTGCCTTCACTATCATTACAAAGGGGATATTGTGTCTCTTTCCAAGGAATTTTATTTTTTTTTATAACTTCATCTTAATTTCTCTTTGTCACTGACCTCCCGTGTGGACTGAGAGGACAAGACAGCCCTGGATGAAATAGGAGTCAGAAAGTGTCATTGAGGATGCTTTATCTAGAAAGCTCCTTTTTCTCCCCCTTACCTGTCCCAGCCCCATTCTGCCCCAGGTTTCTGTTATCCCATTTGGTGACAGACATGATGTTATATAAGGAGTCAAGTTAGAAAGAATTGCCTATGATTCCAATACAGAATGTATGAGGGAAATCCAGGATTTAAGCTTCCTTCTGAAGCCTTTAAGAAATTTTTTTAGTTTAAAAAAGACACACCTTTTGCATATATCTCTGTAACAAGAATAAATAAAAGAGTTGTTTAGAAATATTAACTAATATAATCCCTGGGAATTATCTGAACATTTCTAACATCCGTGCTCTCCCTAGCCTCCAGGGCTGCAGATAATGGAGTAATCATGTGTGCTTGCCAATATTCTAACCAGAAGTTAAAGAATGGCCAAACAGGGAATTCCCTGGCCATCCAGTAGTTGGGACTCCGCTCTTTCACCCACCAAGGGCATGCGTTCCATCTCTGGTTGGGGAAACTAAGATCCTGCAAGCTGCAGGGCAGCAATCAATACCTACGTACATACATACATATACCAAATAATCTTTATTCCTCCTCAGTGCTTCACTTGGGAAGGGAAACAAACTATAGAAAGCAATGGGAATAAAGATAGGAGATGGCTCTTTATCCTGAATTTAAGATGGAAATAATTTACAAGCTAAAAACAAAATAATGAATACTTTATGCTTGCTCTGCCCTTTTCTCATCTGTTTTTTTCCTCTAGTTCCTAAGTTCTCTAATTTTAATTTTAAAGATTTGAGCTTTATCATTTACCTGTGCACAGTGTTTAAAAAGTCAAATAGTTCTACAAGGATTATTTAAAAAGGAAGCAGTCCCCTGTCCCCTTCCCTATTTTCTTCACTACAGAGGCAACCAGTTTCTGTTTTGGGCTGATTGTTTTGGTATCTTATCTACCTTCATGTTTCTAAATGATGTCACCGAATTGCTTCTTTTTGGTGTTTCTATTTCAGGAATTATCTAGTACTTCATGCTATAAAAGATGAAGATGTAGTTCTCTTTCTCCCCTGTTCCCACCACATATGTGCATCCTCTCTTATCTCTCCTCTCAAAACTGTAATTTTGCTTAGAGCATTATTATGATGTGCATATGTAATTCTCAGCTAAGCCAGGTAATCAGCTGCGATTACTTTACTTTTCCTGCAAGGCTTTTTGTTTTTCTTGGAATGAAGGCTCATTTTATTATTCTTAATTTTTAGTGTACTTGTGACTAATTTAACTCCAATTCTTCACCATTTGTCTCTACCTCCCTCCCAAATGTTCATGTATTTTTAAAAAATTTTTACTGGAGTAGAGTTGCTTTACAGTATTGTGTTAGTTTATACTGTACAGCAAAGTGAATCAGCTATACATATATACATATCCCTTCTTTTTTTGGATTTCCTTCTCATTTAGGTCACCACAGAGCATTGAGTAGAGTTCCCTGTCCTATACAGTAGGTTCTCATTAGTTATCTGTTTTATGCATAGTATCAATAGTGTATATATGTCAATCCCAGTCTCCCAATTCATCCCACCGCCCCCTTCTCCCTTGGTATCCATACTTTTGTTCTCTACGTCTGTCTCTCTCTTTCTGCTTTGTAAATAAGATTGTCTATACCATTTTTTTCAGATTCCACATATATACATTAATATATGATATTTGTTTTTCTCTTTCTGACTTACTTCCCTCTGTATGACAGTCTCTAGGTCCATCCATATCTCTACAAATGACCCAATTTTGTTCCTTTTTATGGCTGAGTAATATTCCATTGTATGTGTGTACCACATTTTTTTTTTTTTTTTTTTTTTGCAGTACGCAGGCTTCTCACTGTTGTGGCCTCTCCCATTGCGGAGCACAGGCTCCGGACGCTCAGGCCCAGCAGTCATGGCTCACGGGCCCAGCCGCTCATGCGGCACGTGGGATCTTTCCAGACTGGGGCACGAACCCGTGTCCCCTGCATCGGCAGGCGGACTCTCAACCACTGCGCCACCAGGGAAGCCCTGTGTACCACATCTTTATCCATTCCTCTGTTGATGGACATTTAGGTTGCTTCCCTGTCCTGGCTATTGTAAATAGTGCTGCAATGAACATTGGTGTGCATGTGTCTTTTTGAATTATGGTTTTCTCTGGGTATATGCCCAGGAGTGGGATTGCTGGCTCATATGGTAGTTCTGTTTTTAGTTTTTTAAGGAATCTCCGTTCTGTTCTCCATAGTGGCTGTACCAATTTACATTCCCACCAACAGTGTAGGAGGGTGCCCTTTTCTCCACACCTTCTCCAGCATTTATTGTTTGTAGATTTTGTGATGATGGCCATTCTGACCTGTGTGAGGTGATACCTCATTGTAGTTTTGATGTGCATTTCTCTAATAATTAGTGATGTTGAGCATTTTTTCATGTGTTTGTTGACCATCTGTATGTCTTCTTTGGTGAAATGTCTATTTAGATCTTCCACCCATTTTTGGATTGGGTTGTTTGTTTTTTTGATATTGAGCTGCATGAGCTGCTTGTATATTTTGTTAATCCTTTGTCAGTTGCTTCATTTGTAAATATTTTCTCCCATTCTGAGGGTTGTCTTTCCATCTTGTTTATGGTTTCCTTTGCTGTGCATGTATTCTTAACATTTTGATTTCCTGAACAAATTTCTCCCAGAGCCCCCTGGTCTGCTCCCCTATGGATTCTGGGTCAATGCATCTTCCTTCCTCTTCATTTCAGGCATTCCTTTCATTTTACTCTTGTTTCCTGTATCTTCCTTTTTCTTGATTTACTCTCTCATTTTGGTGGAGCACACGGTCCTGTAGTTTCCTTATTGGTGTGTGAAAAGTCAATGTTTTGAGATCATTCTTGTATAAAAACATCTTTATTCTAGTTTCATGCTTTATTAGTATTTTGGCTAAGTATAGAATTCTCAATTGGAAATTATTTTGAATACTTTTGAATAATTTTGAAAGCATCATTCAATTGCTTTTTAGCTTCCAATTGCTGCTGTGAAGTCTAACGCCATTTTGATTCTTGATTCTTTATATATCCTGTTTTATTTATTCATTTGTTTTCCTTTTTGGAAGCTTGTAGGGTACTCTCTTTGGAGCCAGTGTACTGAAATTTTGCAGTGATATGCCTGCGTTGGAGGTCTGTTTTCACCCACTCTTTTGGATACTCAATAGGCCCTTTCAGTCTGAAAACTCGTTTTTTTCAGTTATGGGAAATTTTCTTGAATTCTTTGATGATTTCTCTTCCTTTTTTTCTATGTTCTTTATGGAACTCCTATTATTTTGATTTTTTTCAGCCTCCTGGATTTATCCTCTAAATTTATTCCTTTCTCTCCTATTGTCTATATTTTTGCCTTTTTGCTCTGCTTTCTGAAAACATTCTGAATGTTATCTTGTAACCTTTGAATTTTTTATTTCAGCAATCATGTTTCTAATTCCAAAGATCTCTTTAATTTCCTCCTCCTCCTTTTTAATGGTATCGCATATAATATCTTCAGATGTTTGGAAGTCCTTGATTGTGTGCTCATATTTAAGTAGGAGAAATAAAAAGCTAATAGGAAGCTCTGAATACCCAGTGCGACCTGCTGACTGTGAACTTTCCTATAGGATAACATGGTTGAGTTCTTCAGTTGGAGAACCTCTGAAATCAGAATGTTTAGCTCTTTTCTTTTAGGCTGGTCAGATTCCCCAGAGAAGAGTTTTCCAAACTCCTGCTTATAGGACGAAGGCCCAACATTCTGGGGACCACGTGTCAGAGGAGGACCAGAGGTCTCTGTATTTAGAACACCTGTGCTCACTGTCGTCTCTGTTCTCAGGATGGTGCCTCATAGCAGCCCGTTGTTTCTCACTCCTGAGACTCTGTAGAGGGTCAAGCAGCCTTCTACCAGGGTGGTGGAGGGAAGTCATCCTTCATTTAACCCCCTCACCTTCTTCCCCCCCTGCTTCCAGCAGTAATGGACACCGTCAGTTCCTGAGCATTTTGGGCATTCTGTAGTGTATATCAGATTGATTCTTGGATTTTCCCATTGCCTGGTTACGATTTAGTATTTTTGGAGGCTTCCAATTATTATTATGATTTTGCAATTTATTCATCTGCTTTCCAGTGTTTAAAAAGCTGCTACTGGTATCCCTCTCCCTGTTCTCCCTGTTCTTATATGTTTATGCCTTTAAAAAACCCGTTACTGTGATTTTAGTGGGGGCTTGCCAAGGGAGTGAAACAGATGTGTGCGTGCGTGTGCATGTGTGTGTGGGTGCTCAATCTACCGTATTTATCCAGATGTCTCATAATTTGAATCTAAGATTATTTTATTCTGGCTTTTACAAGGAGTGATGGAGGTATTGATCTTTTACCTTGATGTTTCTTTTATGTAACTGAATTTGTTAAGTTCAAGAGAGTTGCCTTATCATTGGAACATATTAAAAGGCTGACTTCATTACCAAAGCACAGGATAGCCCTTCTGACCTCATATTCAGTGATGTACTACCAACGGCTTGGGATCTATCCATTTTGAAAGCATTGGAGGTTAGTTAGTCCTTAAGAATCTTTGTCTGTGAAAGGTCCTGAATAGTTTTGCAGGATATTCGTAGAAATTTCAAGGTGAGGGAATTTATGTTATTTCATTTTCCTTGGTCTCAGATTAATTTAAAACCTGGGTCCTTAATTCTCTGAGTAGAGAATCAGAAAAGATAAACAGAGAAAGCAAAACAGAGCCACACAGAAATACACACATACACACACACATGCACGGGCGCGCTTATAAAGAGAATGATGCAAACAGGACAAGGAGAATTGGAAGGTGATCAGTTAAGACATTAAGTGTTTTGTGACGCATGGACGCGTCTGCATTTTGCCCTGATAACAGGCCATCAGCTCGTTTTCAGAGGACTGCTGCCTTCTTCAGCTCAATCCGCAGATCAAAGCAAAACTGTCTGCTTGCATTTTGCAGTCAGAATGGGGATGCTAATTTATACTCCTTAATGTGTGAGGGTAAGGGACTCCTTCAATTAACTGAATTCTATAGCTGGCAAAATAAAAGGTATACAAAGAGGCGCAGGCTGGAAGAGCCGAAATTCTCATTAAATCAAAAGGTCCAGTATTCATTACCTCGTGCATCTGAGGCTAAACACTAAATATGGGGATCATCAAAGGAGGTTTAATGGTTTAATTATATTAGAATATAATCTAATTAAAGCATTAGACACGGCAAATAGTTCTTTGATATTCATCTAAAGGTTTCATTAAAAATGGGTACTTGAGGTTTGTATGATAGATTATCAATTTTAAGTAGAGACAGCATCCTTGGTACTGATTCAAAGTGTCACCATTGTGTGGAAGCAGGGGAAATGGGAAAAGACGTCACTGCCAGGTGACAGGTTAGAGATACAAGGTAAGGCCAACAAGGATTCATGATAGCGATTTTGATCACTGTCCGCATGACAAATAAGAAAGCATAAGGATTAATTTAGGAGACACATTTGCCACAGAGGAAAGAGTCCATTTGGGGCCCAAATTATTTGGTGTAGAGATCTACAGTGGTTTTTTTCACTGGACATGCATTCTGTTCTCTACTTCCTTCTCCTGTATAGACAGCTTCCCAAAGGATAACTGATTATACTTCGTGGGTTTTAAATTTCTGAAGGTTATTTCTCCCAGTGTCAAATTTGCACCATAAGGATATCTACTATTTAAGCATCTCTTGCAAAAGCTTGGGACTCCAGCAATAAGAGGTACTCTCAAAAGCCAGTCTAGCAGCCCCAGTAGCAGGTCTGGTCTCTACGAGCTGTCAACTCATAAAGAAAATTTGTGAAATCTTGTCAGGTATTTCCAGGGTTTCACTAAATTTATTTGCCTGAAATGCTCATATCATTGTAATCCTCTCGACCTGTTAGAGCTGTTTAATAGCAGAAGACCATTTATTCAGCTTATTGAAAATTAATTACTTATATTGCCCAGGTTTGCAAGGGGACAATGAAAAGGCAGTGGAGAGGCAGCAAGGGAGATAAACCTTGCCCGCCAAATTCTTTTTTCTTCTCTTCATTTTACCCAAAGAGGCCCTATACTGAGTGGTAGGGAGAGCTGAAAAGTCTGTTCATTTTGCATCTTATTGCATCTCTCACTGTGATGTTTTCATAACCTTTTGGGAAAGCCCCAACTTTTCAGTTATTCCACTGAACCAAAATTAAGTAACCAAACATGAAGAATGGGAATCTTTAAGATGAGAGAATAAAATGAATGAACGAATGAATGAATGAAAGAAAAACCCGCCATCCAAAACCTTTTGCTTTCCAGTGAATGGATGTTTGCTTAGGAAATTGAGACATTTTGTATTTTCTCTGTACCTTTGTGAGAAAGATGTGTGGCTTTGCTTAATGAAGTTGAGAGGGGGAGTAGAAACAAATACTGTACTTAATCTGGAGGCAGTGAGTTGCGGGGACAATTCTGAATATCAGATTTTTTAGCTATTCTGAGATCGTACTTCAGTATATTTTAAAAAGTGGAATAGATAGCTAAATAAAATTTTATTAGAATACATAATTCTCCTTTTTTGCCTTTATACTATAGAAATTTTGCCTGACAATATAGACCATTTCTTATAATGAGGGATACAGAGGGAGGAGATACTGGATAGACAAAATCCACAATAATGAAAAACTGACTTTGTGCTACTGTTTAAATCCTGTCTCACAGGGAAAACAACTAAAGAGGCAATGCAGCATTTATGTGTCCTTTCGTCTTTCTGTTTTTATCCATTTAGGAATAAAAGTTATGAAAACTCACTTAGCATTAGGGAGAAGTCCTATAGTCATCCTGTAGAATACTTGAGTGTTAGAGGAAATGTGTATTATTCAAGATTTATTCTTACTCTGATAGGAAAAGGTGATCTTTAAAAAGGCATATTTAGGAAAGCAACCTTAATTTTTCCTTAAGAACTTTATATTTTCAAGTGCAACTTCTAATATAATGGTAATATATGTTTTGAAGCACATGTTAGAGTTAGTTAAACTGGTCCTGGTATGTGCAGACTATCACCCCAATTCAATTCATCTTATGCAATTTTTCAATAAGTAATTAAAAAAGAATCCCTCCTGAGTTTATCCAGTCTGATATTGTAGACAATTATATTGTAGACAATTTTCTATCAATTCAAAGTTCTCAATTAGCTCCAGTGTTGTTCTAATTACTGGATGTGTTTTCAAGCAACTTCCAGCTAATAACTGTTGGGATGAAGAGTCATTTTCTCGCTCTAGACTAGACTGTGCATGCTCATGCTTGCTGTGATGTTTTGACAATGATTCATTAACCAATAATAAGGCCCCAATTGGAACAATTAGACATCGATGCCTTTGCTAGGCTGACCTTTTATTTTGTTCCTCAATATTGTCTTTTCTTCAGTTGGTTTCTAGATAACTCCCAAGAGACTCCTTACTATACAAAGCAATATCATGATGACAGCTGTCATTAAATTCAGCTACTTGTACAAAAGCTGCCTCTAGGAGGATGCTCTTGTTGGAAACTCAAGATGGAAAAACATCATAAAAGGAGTCTATAATAAGAAAGAATACATGATTTAAAGGTCCTTTATACCAGTTCATAGAGATTAGGGAGTTAGGCACTATGTCTTTCAATGGCTTGTATAACATCTGGTCAAATCCAGGCCCTCCATCATTACGTCACTCAAGTTTATGGTTCCTTGTCTTCTAATAGGCAGATTATTTTTATTTCCTAAATATCTGAAACAGAAATATGATAAAAATTGATCACTGATCCACTCAGGTCTATAAAAGATCAATGTTATTGTTAATAGTACAATTGCCTTTAAAGGAGGAACCAGACAAGCGTTTGTCATTTACTGCTTTTGCAGAATCTCTACCCTGTCTTAGTATCATGGTGCCTTAGTGCCATTCTGCTGGATCTTACCATTGTGGGATGACTTGGGGCCAGATGAAGCCTATTTTGATCTATTCTTTGATTTCAACCCCAAGCTTTCAGCAAGTATGTTCTCTTTTTTAGTCAAACTCATTTTAGATGCCGCCTGTCACTTTCCGTGTTTGTGTACAAAGAATTTTGATTGCTCTAGGGTCATATATACTGGATGGTAAAGCTTTGCCTTGAGTGTAAAGTTCCTGTGAAATGTTGTTTGATATCAACTGGATCATTGAACCTGCTTCAGCTGGGTGTGGGTTCTTTTTTTTTGTGTGTGTGTGACTTTTTTTTTTTTTTTTTGCGGTACGCGGGCCTCTCACTGTTGTGGCCTCTCCTGTTGTGGAACACAGGATCCGGACGCACAGGCTCAGCGGCCATGGCTCACGGGCCCAGCCGCTCCGCAGCATGTGGGATCCTCCCAGACCGGGGCACGAACCCGTGTCCCCTGCAGCGGCAGGCGGACTCCCAACCACTGCCCCACCAGGGAAGCCCAGGGTGTGGGTTCTTAATAGTAGGTGTGAAAGTGCCTGGAGGATTTAATGCTTAGGCTGAGAGAAATGGTTAGGAAGAGGTTTTTAAATGTTCTGAAAAAAAAAAAAAATTGAAATAGTGTCTCTTTTATTGGTCAACATTTGAGTTGCATTGTAGATGTCTCTTACAACTTCATCAATGTAGTAATAAAGTTGCCAGACTGTACATGTTAAAAATGCAAGGTAGATAGTAAAGCGTATTTCTAAAAATGGAACGTAAATGATGGAAGTTCATGTCCCAAATTGAAACATATAATTACATCCTCTTTGCCCACACAGAAAAACAAGAACGCTCTTCCCACAAACAAATAATCCAATAGTGCTCCCCTTGCTGTTGAAAGATTGGAGTTTAGACCTGGCTAGTCTCCCATTGTAGGACTGAAGGACTTCAGAGTCACTTATCCTTTCTTTCTTTCTTTTTTTTTTTTTTTTTTTGCCATACGCGGGCCTCTCACTGTTGTGGCCTCTCCCGTTGTGGAGCACAGGCTCCGGACGCGCAGGCTCAGCGGACACGTCTCACGGGCCCAGCCGCTCCGAGGCATGTGGGTTCTTCCCGGACCGGGGCACGAACCCGTGTCCCCTGCATCGGCAGGCGGACCCTCAACCACTGCGCCACCAGGGAAGCCCCACTTATCCTTTCTTGATCTCCATTTCTGCTTCTGAAAAATTGGCACTTGAACAAGATAAACCCCTTCCAAGCTCTAAATTCCTTTAAGATAATTTAGTAGAAATGGAATGTTTAAAAAATTTACCCTGTCCCTTTAAAAATGAAAATATGGAAATGTCTCTTATGCATTATTTTTAGCTTCCAGAGCAAGTTTTAAAATATAGGGAAAAAAATCATTCTATCTCATGTTTCTAGAAAAGTCTTTAAACATGTACCTTGAAGGGTCCTCTTCTTTTACAGATACATTTTAGGAGCAGCTTGGGCTGTGATTTTCCTGAACTAACTCCTCATATATGCTATGATTTTCCAAATACTACTGAAACGTGATTCTCCAGTTTACTGTTTTATGTTCACAGATACTTGTTATCTTTCCAGACTTTCAATGCTGTTTCCAGTATTAAGAAAAAGTTTTGTACAGGCAGCTTTTCTACCACATTGTGGTATATGTAAAATTTATACAATATAGGAATAAATCTCCAAAGCCAGTCCTTATGCCACCTGTATAGAGAAACAGATTTTCCCTAAATTATTGTTAAATGTGTCCATTTCTGGATGTAGCCATCTAAGAATGCAATGCCCATCTAGTACAAGCAAGTAAGTAAAATTTAAATCCTAATTTAATAGGATTTAAAATAGTCCCAGGGACTATTTTAAGACCTGGGAATTTCACAATGTTTATGCAGTTTCAAAAGATTCTTTAAAAGGGAAAAAATATTTATTAATATTGACATTCAGTAGGATGTTTTTGTCTCAGTGCTTTTGTGTGGAAGCACACATTTGATGATATTTTAAGATATTTTTGATGGCAAGATGTTCAGCAAATTTATATACTTGGAGTCAGCAGCTTTGAGAAAGTGTCTCTCTCAGAGGTGCCCGAGTTGAGTGCTTTTGGACTTGGTGGATTTCTAATTAATATCTTGATGCTCTGTTAGAACAACATTGAGATTTGTTTTACTTGAGTAGCACATCTAGAAACACTTTCATTTTTAAAATTTTACATATAAACCCTTGGCTAAATTTAGAGAATTTTGAAATATTTTGGAAATGATATCGCAAAATTTACCTGTGTTTAGTCCAAGTTGAGTTCTTTTCGATAGAAACTGAAGTGTTTATAGTTTTTTTTTTTAATCAGAAAAATGAGAAAGAAACTGAAGTAGATACATTTATTTCTGGGTAACTTTAAGAGTTTCATTATGCTAAGAAAGGGTAGCGATCATTTAAGAAATTAAAAGAGCCAATATAAAACCAAAAAGAAATAAAAGGATCCAGTATAAAACCAAAAGACTTTACTCCCTAGTTCTTATTCAGCCCCAATATTAACTGATTTGAAAATAAATAATTAAAATAGTTTTTCTTCCTGGAAAGTAAAATACGGCGCCATAATGTAATAGGGCCCCATATTTTAAATCCTGTACAAAGCAAACATGGATTGCAGTTAGATGACGATGCTAGGTCATCACTCTCAATGCAGAGTAGTGGGTTGGAGTTTCTCTTCTCCAAGTCCATTCCCTGGGCATCTCTGGTCATATCTTGTCTATACAATGTGAAGGGCTTTTAAAGCAGCCACAGCTTGTTTTTCCCTTTCATGTCTGTTCTGCAGTACTTCCAACAGTGAGATTTCAGGTAAAATGTCTCCTTTTCCAGCATGGGTTGGATTTTTCTTTTCCTTTGAGGCTTGATCACGCAGATTTGAAGGTTTGGGTTTGGGGATGGTCTTAGCATATTCCAAAGCCTAAAAGCATAAAGATAAAATTTTATTTGAGATGGGAAGTGAACCCTGGATTCCTTAAATTAAATCTAGTCTCAGGAAAGGTTTATTGATAATATAATTGGAGACTATTGCTACAATAATGTACTAAGCGATGGATGGAAATGGAGACCAAATGGAAAATACAAATAATGCAATATAACGCAGAGTTTAAACAAAATAAATTAGCCACGTAACAAAATGCTGTGGAAAAAAAGAGAGTTGAAGAATGATATGTACAGTTGTGACTCTGGATGTTTTCTTTATAAAACTGAGTTTTATTCAAGTGCTTGAAAATAGATTTCTTATGTGTTTGATCTGTTTAGCTTCTGGCAGTCTTATTAAAACCAAACCTCTATTAAGAAGATATTAACTGACCTTTCCATCCAAAGAGGACTTGTTACAGCTTGAGACCAAAGACATCACTGTAATTGAGATAAAACTGAGTCTCCATTATTACACCAACTATTCTTGTTTCTGGGTTCTTACAACTCTGGCAAGTATTTATTAGAGGTTGAAAGTTATTTTTTCCTTTTCTTTAGCATATCTATAGATACCTGGATACTAAAAAAAAGGCACTCTTTTTTTCAGTGATGTCAGTTCTGACAGGCATTACAATAAAGATGAGATTACTGAATATGATTTCTAAATCTGCCTTTATATGTTTTACTTTTCTAAAATTAACCATTTTTTTTAATTGAAGTATAGTTAATTTACAATGTTGTGTTAGTTTCAGGTGTACAGCAAAGTGATTCAGTTATATATATATATATATATACATATATATATATATATATATACTTTTTCAGATTCTTTTCCATTATAGGTTATTACAAGATATTGGATATAGTTTCCTGTGCTATACAGTAGGTCCTTGTTGTTTATCTATTTCATATATAGTAGTGTTATATGTTAATCCCAAACTCCTAATTTATCTCTCCCCACCCCCAGTTTTACAGTTTAATAAGAGTTTCTTGAGAGCTAAAATGGGAATGGATAGTATACATAGGTCCTAGAAGGGGAAAAATCTCCAAAACAGTAAAACTCCAGACTTCTCAGGGTGTGTAGTTGACTTCTATTGGAATTTCTAATTATAGACTTGTTGCCTTGAATCTCTTCATGAACCAATAATGGACTGGAGAAAAAAAGAAAAAGTGGCATCATGGAAACTCAATCAAGTGGATTGAGGTCTTCAAGGTCTGAGGAAGAAAGGCAATAGATAGAAAATATGAGAGTCTGTGAAAGAGAACACGAAGTACAAATTCCTAAAAGGGTCACTTGTCCCTCATGCAAAGGGTCCCATATCCTTACTGGGACTGAGGCAGAGACTTGTACTGCAAAGCTCGATGTCTCTATAGAACGTATTTCATTCACATCACAACTTAGAGTTGGATGACTTCTGAGAGGGAGAACATCCTGTATTTATCATTTTTATTGGGTAGAGGAACCTATATAGTACCATCCCTTAGGAAAAATATAGGGAATGAACTTGAGAGAAACAGTGAAGGACTTTCCTCTGACATAAGCACCCAGAGATGGCAAGATGCTAATTTCTTAAAACTTATTTAATGGTAGAGAAGGAAATTGATGGTTAATCAGGATTATTAGTTTTTTTCTACGAAATCACCTAACCATTGAATTTTTGTGTGAGAAACTCGAAATACTATACTTGGAGGAAAACATGTGGAAGACTAAAGATAACAGTGAACTTCAGGGAAAAAAAGAGGCTAAACTTCCAGCATCATATGTGTGTATATCATTTTTACATCAATATCTGTGAATGATGGCGAGCCGCAGGAACAGTAGTAGCTAAAACATCCTCTGTTCAAATAATGTGGGAAATTTATTGTCATGAGGTCACAGAGGTTTCCTTTTAATTCTAATTAAAAAGACAACTGCCTTGGTGAGAATTTCTTACCTTCTGCCGAGGGACAGCAGATTTATTTTCAGTCTTTGCTATTTGTGGCTTTGACGGGATGGATAGTGCCTTCATGTTGTATTCCTTTACTTGTTTTGCATATTCCTTTTGCTGTATTAATTTCTGCATCTGTTCAGAGAAACAAAGTGAGGGTGACTCACAGGTCCTGCTAGATCGCTCTGTTCTCTGTTTAAATTGACACTAATTTTAGTGAGCTGGGCATACAGTGTCAGCCACATGGGGGAAATGGGATCACCGTGTGTAAGGTGACAGCAGTGAAGTGGTTAAGTTAATGTTTCTCCTAGAAACAGTTTCTCTTTAGGGGCGGAATGTCACTGCAATAGCATACCCAGTGTTCACTTAACAGTGGCTAAATCACATTCAGCCTCTTCTTTGTTGCGTTTACCCAATTTATTTTCACTTTTGCTTCCAACTTTGAACTCTACTCTCTTTTTATGCCTTGAGTGCAACTGCAGTTAAAACACATTAGATGGGGGCTTCCCTGGTAGCGCAGTGGTTGAGAGTCCGCCTGCCGATGCAGGGGACACAGGTTCGAGCCCCGGTCGGGGAAGATCCCACATGCCGTGGAGCGGCTGGGCCCCGTGAGCCATGGCTGCTGAGCCTGCACGTCCAGAGCCTGTGCTCCGCAACGGGAGAGGCCACAACAGTGAGAGGCCCGTGTACCACAAAAACAAACAAACAAAAAAACACATTAAATGAAGATCTCCTTTCACTAGAGGAAAGAGAATAAAGTGGATGCACTTTTCGTGGCTTGGGAAACTCTTACCCTGAGTGTCTTCTCTGTAGCCATTCTTGAATATTATCAAGATAACTCTATTGGGAAAGACCAACGACCATATAACACACACATCTCTTTTCATGTGCATGTGTCCCACTTTTCTGTTTGGGCCTTCAAAACTAACTAAAAGGTGGATACATAAAACAACATTGGCTGAGTAATTTTATTTTATGGTAGAAGTAGTGCCTGGGGCTTATTACCAGTGCTACTTCAGAAGGGTCTCTATTCAGAGGGAGACATTTGAATTAGGACTTGGTTCTGGGGGTATCTTTATACGGTTTTGCTGGAAGACAAATGGCAAATCCAGTCCTGGAAATGCTGTATGTACATCACACTCACTTTGTCTCTGATGGACTCAAGGTCAGGTCCGAGGCCTCCAAGCTTCATGTCTCTGTTCTGATAACCTTTCAGCTTGGAACTCTAAAAATACAATCAAAGAGACAGTTTCTTTTAAAGACTTGTATGTCCCCCACCCTCGAGTTGTCATGGCCACATAAGAAAGGGAAGAAGCAAAATGAAAAATGGCAGCCTGTGTGGACCGTGGGAGAGTGGGTGTGTTTCCCAACAATTCTTCCATTTTAATGGTCGTCATTGATAATAGTTTCCTTGGTAATTTGTAGCTGGTGAGCTAACATGTTTGGACTTTTCCACTTCTGCAATAAAAAACATTGAAATTCTGAAAATTATAAATAAAAAATTTCAATTGAGTGAAGTGCTGCTTTGTTATTAACATTTTTAACATAACGGATACATTACTAATTTGCTGCTGCTGCTATGAGTAGTATGTCTAGTTTTGTACCGTTCACTGAACCAACTGATTTCCCTGGAAGAGGCGATCTAAATGAATCAGGTAAGCACACTGCTTCGAAGAGAGAGCACCCTGTCTAATGTCATAATATTCAAAAGAAAGGAAACATTTAAGGGTTAAGAGCCTAAGCAAGACCCACTGAGAAACTCATTTTATTCAGTGTGATTTTGGATATTTTGAAAGGTACAAATAATTTTATACGATAATGCTTATTACTATTGCATATTTAAAGGGACAGAGTAACAGACCGAGGCTCTTTAATTATTAAATTATGTCAGTTGAGCACAGTAACAGGCAGGAAAAATACTAACGCGCTCCGGACTGTAGGATAGGTTAAGATATTCCCCAAACTCCCACTTTTGACATGAAATCTGACTTGCTACTTGCAGCAGATACCCTTGTGGGGAAACAAAGGCCTTTTTTCTTTGCATTTGTGAGTTCATTGAGTTGTCTTCCTTGGGAAGGGTAGGAAGGACAATACCAAAGAGATGGTTTGGGTGACGGTAATGATCTTAGGGTACATCAAAATTGGTGCTTAGAATAAATAGCCATACGGCAGAGGCAGTAGTTCTGAACTAACCATGTATGGTACCACCTGTCTATATGCTAATGACAAGGCATGGTATTTTTCTAAATTTTGAAAGTTCCTGTTAATTATTAAGTCCTAAAATATACAATATATCTAATGTGCCCTTTCCTAAGAGAGAATTTGGCAGAGATAGTCCAGAGACTTTAAAAACAGAACATTTCATCATATAGAGAGTTACTGCATATAATTCTCAAATCTTAACAATGAACTTATGTAGACACATATATCAACTGTTACTACTCACAATGCCTCTTGACTGACTACCTGGAGGTCAGACCACTTAGCTTCTCCATTGCCATTTCCCAGGCTCAGAGCCCAAAGCTCTTTCCTTCAGACCCCAGCACTGAACTCTGGCCCATGAGATATGAATGAAGGTTTGCTGGCATAGATAGAGGGTGCATCTTGGAAAACCTTTAATTGGATTGGCACAGCCCCTCCCCCTTTCCCTTTATCTTGCCTTGAATGTGGATGTGATTTCTGGAGGTGCAGCAGCAGTCTTGTAGCCAGGAAAGAAAAAAAGAACAAGAGAATTGTACAAATACTGGTTCTGATATTTTGAGCTATAGAACCACCGGTGCTAGCAACTACCTACTTGTGGATTAACTGTATGTAAGAAGAATGAACCCTTATTTTTGAAATTGCTATAAGAGTAGTTCTGTGACTTGTAGCTGAAGGCAGTATTTCTAAGGTCCTACAAAATTTTTATAGTACATAGTGCTTCACAGGGCCAAAATCATGTGTCATTTAGGCAATACTTCTACACTGCAAGGATTTAAAGTTCTGTAAACAGAATTTGCCTGATTAGTATGTTAAATATTTGTAGTCAAAACTCTTTCAGTGCATCTGATTCTAAAAGGTCAAAGAAGATCCTTTCTTAAATCTTTGGACTAAAATAATTAAAATATAGTATACAGAAGAATATAATATATAGAAGAAGTATATAGAAGAAATATTGTTCATTGAAAGCATTTCAAAATCATAAATCTCCTTTAAGAGAATAGAGTCATCACCCAGCAAAACCACTACAGCTGCTTCCTGCCCTTTAGATGTATCCATTCATACTTTTATAAAATTGTCCCTATCCTACAAATTATTTTGTTATTTTTTTTTGCTGAGAAGGTTACCATTCACTGTATTTCCCTGTCACTACATGTTTTCTGAAAATGTGATTTTTATGTATAACATTCTATTGTCTAGTTATAGTTGAATTATTTAGTGATTCTTCTAAATGTTGAACATTTAAGATGTCCTAGGGATGAGCATTGTTTGTGGGCTACTCTGATTATTTCTTTGAGATAAATTAAGAGAAGTGAGATTATTGAGACAGAATCATGAACATATTCGGGGCCATTCATGAACACTTCTGTTAACAAGGTAGAAGAATGCTCTTTTTGTCCAGACCTCGCTGACACTGGGTATTATCACATTTTAAAACCACTGCTAATTTTTAATAGGTGAATGAACTCAGATATCCTATACTTTGCGATTGCAGATTTGTTCTTTATCTGGCATATGCCATCTCCGCCATTGCTTTGAAATCACTATGTTACCATTTGCCAAAGTAAACCAATAATGAAAAAGGAGAGAACCCCACTCACATCCAAGTCATAAATCCAATTTGTCCAAAACTGATGAGACAGAAATGATCAGCGCCCAGAAATCGCATCCTTAGTCTGAAGCAGCTTAGCTTTAATCATTCCACCAACTCACAAAAGATGTAACGCAAAGCATGAATAATTGCTTATTGCATCCCCCCTGAAGTTCTATCACCTTGAATAAACGTCGTGGCTGTCACAGGAAAACAGAACCGAGGGTCTAGCACTGCAGACTGACACAAAGGAAAGAGAGTGGCCCGAAGGGGTCATCTCCAAATGCCACTGACTCCTCGACAGGCTGAGCTGCTTCCAGTGAAGAGATGTTTCTCAAGGGAGAGCGATGGCCCCTAACAGTTTGTTCCGGGTGACTGGCAATGAAAAATCCTGGATTTACTTGTCAGCTTCAAGTAATCTTGATTGGTTCTCAGTGCTGTAATTTTGTTTGATCTCTTTCCATCAAAATTCTTTTTAACAGCTTTATTGAGATAAAATTCACACACCACCAAATTCACCCATTTGAAGTTGTACAGTTCAGTGGTTTTTAGTATAGTCATCAAGTTGTGCAGAAGTCACCACAATCCAATTTTAGAACATTTTCATTGACCTAAAAAGAAACCCATACCCATTAGCAGTCCCTTCCCTCCCCCCACCTCCAGCCCTAGGCAACCACTAAGCTACTTTCTGTCTCTTCAAAAGGCTTTCATAGTCAAATAATGCGTAGAATTTAGTTTGATTTATCTCTCTTTGGCTGTTACAAGACCAAAAGGTCACAATAGCACCATGCCCCCCCCAGTTTTTAAAATTAAATCAACAATAATAGTCTCATTAGGTCTCCAAACACGGGGCAAATAAAAGCATGTTTTCAAAAAATCCCCGGCAGGGTTTGCTGCTAGTCTTTGTGTGAGATGCACACAGGGTGACATCAGCCAACCCTGGCTCTAGCTGACGGCTGACCAGACCAGATCTACCCCTTGGAATTGGTGTCCACTGGTCGTGGTTTTGGCAGAGTCTGGCATAGGATCTCCTGGTGGAAGGTTTCTGCCGGCCATCAATCACACGTCTTCTCAAGCCGGAAGAGTGACTTTTATTGTAAACGTGGGGCAAAAGGTGCCTGACTTGGAAATGACATTGACTGTCCCGGGAGGACTTGTTTCAACTCTGAGAGGTCGTGCCCCGCTGTGGGGGACACTGTGGGGCTTTTCTCCAGAACATTCCTCAGATGTGTAAGGGTGAGAAAGTTACTCAGAGACGGGACAGAAAACAATGCCTCAAATACTGGGGAACAGCAAGTGAAGGAAATTTGCTCTGTGGTTGCTAAACTTAATCCAAATAAACCTCGTCTTAGAAGCAGTCAAGCAGCAATACCCGGATTGTCTGTGACAACAAACACACGAGTTAATTACTGCAGCTCAGCTCAACACAGCAGTCAGAGAACTCCGTAAGCAGTTATTTTGTGGCAGGTTGCAGTAGATATTTTTATTACTGTTTGTCATCACTTGTGCTGTGTTAATCTCTCACTGCCTGATGTCTGGATTCAGCGGCATGGACAATGCTGAGTGTTCATAAACTGGTCACAACAGAACTGCCAGGGGAAGAGGAACGGTGCTTGGGCCTATTATCTTGACAAATCCTCAAATTTTGAATGTGATTCGAGTCGATTCCCTTGGAAACCATGAGATTTGCTTGGACTAGGAAATGGGCATGACGTGGGTAATGAGTCCCTCTGTCTGGGGCCCCGGCTACCTGCTGTCCTATACAAATAGCTCGGTTCTAAATCATTTTAGCTTCTGGAATGGCTTCCCGGACAAAGAGTGCTTCTGTGTCTTTGTTGGATGTAGGCTGAAAGTCTTGGATGGAGAAAATGGATACGTGTGGATTGCAACATCTCTGAGAGAAAGCAGGAAGGCAGGGATTTCCCAAGTTGGAAAGAGGGCTTGGGAAGTGGTAAGTGGAAGTTCTCTTTCTTCCTCTTCCCTCCCCTCCCCGATCTTAGATGTCTCATGATACACCATCACTGGGTACTGTCCTCTGCCTTCCCTCGGTAAAACACAGATTCAAACTACCAAAAGGAGAAGGAAGGGAAAGGAAACTAACATTTAGTTGATGTCTATTCTTTGCTAGGCACTAAGCTAAGGTTTGAATACATTATGTCACTTAACCGTCAAACCAAATCTACAAAAAGAACAATTCTGATTGTGCGTATGAGGAAATAGGGGCTCAGGTGAATTAACTTGTCCGAGTCACAGAGAGATTAGGTGATGAGAATTTAGAAATGGCTGAGTGCGTGACTTCTGCTAAACCCTGCTCGTTAGGAATTGTTAAAAGCTTGCATTTTCAACAATAATCCACAGTTGGCAAGAACCCTAACCCAGAAGGTTCTCTTCCGAGGTAGTGAGTTTGAGCTCTTTTTTAGGCCCTGGTAACTCGTAAATTCCAGAGTGACAGGACGCCCTCACCTTGAGAATGTGTTGGTTCCTAAGCTCTGAATACATTTCCCTATAGAAATAATAATACGCACAGTGTCTGGCTTCCTAGCCCAGTCTACAAACCCTATTCTATTTATGAAGTACTTGAAAACACTACTAATCGTAGCTCAGATTAGGTACGATTAACTGTCAAGTAATGATGTTTTGGTGGAAAAATAAGTTACTTATGAACCCAGGAACACATTTCTTCTTATTTACTGTGAAACTGGGGATCATCCCAGCTCTAAACAACCAGTAGTGGTTTCCACAGCCTGGGCAAGAATTAGGTACCCCGGCAGGATGGAGGATGTGAGGGAGGGTCACATGAGGAGCCCAAGGAGCCCTCAGGTCAGCGTGTGGGAAGGGGCCGAGGGAAGGACCCCGGGGCTGTGAGTGAGCTGAAGGCCTAGGCTCGCAGGTGGCGGCAGTGGGCTGGGGCATTTCATGTGCATCAGCCTCTGAGGTTCTATCTCAGGAGGACACACCAAGCTGGTCCTCCTTTTCTTCTCTGCAGTATGACCCACTGTCGTTCTAGTCCAGCTTTCCCTTCTTCTCTTCAAGGCCACCCTTTCCTTTTTTTCTGAGGCCCGCATGTGGGTGTCCACTGACTTCACGATCCCCTATTCCTGGAGTGCCCTGCGTCTGCCCTGCACACCACAGCCAGAGCAGTCTTTCTAAAACATTAATCTAACTGTGGTTAAAATTCTTCCATGCCCCCCGCCAACCCACCACCCCCTCCCCACCAGCTGAGGGATTAGAGCCCTCCTTCTTCCAATGACGAGCAAGATCCTCGAAGACCCGGTGCCCGACCTACTTCCCCACTGTCACCTCTCAACACTCAGCACCTCCCAGTTTGAGTGGCAGCAGCCCTGAAATGCATCAGTTCCCAGCATGCTTTGTGTTCTCTCAAGCTTCAGAACATTCACTTACACTGGTCCCTCTGCCTGAAATGCTTTCAGTCTGCCTTCTTTTGCTAACTCTCAATCATCCTCTAAGATGCCTCACGATCACCTCCTGAAGCTCCGCTTGACCCGCAGGTGGGGATGTGTCCCCCTCTGTGCTCCTCTGTGTTCACTGTGCATCCCTCTCTCTTTTATTTCAACATGATACTGCTGGGGAAAGGGCGTGGCTCGTTTGCTATACATCCCAGCACCTGACACAGTTCCTGGTAGCAATTCAACACATATATGTTGAGTGGAACTAAGGATAGCTCCCTAAATCTGCCTTATAGTGGACGCCCCACTGGTGTCCACTGGTTCCCCGGCTGCTGGGAGTGTTGTCTGCTATGGCCCACAGTCGAGTCCCTCCCTAAGAACTGACCTCAGCCAGATGGAGCGGCTGTGCCCAAAGTTACAACGCTCCCCCAGAGACAGTCAATAGCCAATGGCTGATCCATGTGGGGGAACATCTGGGTTCCTTGCCTCTGATGGGCCATCCCAACTTCAGAACCCTCACGGGCTTGGCTGAGGCATCCTTTGCACCAGCCTCAAAGCCGCCCCTTCTCCCTCACCCGGCCCTGCCCTCTCCCTCCCCGACAAGGGTGGTTCCCCGGTAACTCTCTTGCTCACAAATCTCCATTTCAGAGTCTGTTCCTGGTGGGGCCAATCCACCACAGGACTATTGCTTCCAGCCAGTAAACTGGGCAACTATTTCCCTGTTGCCCAGTAAAGCAGAATGCATTTTCTAGCCTTTTCCTTACTATTTGACACTAGAAACAAGTGATCTTTCCTGAGGGGTTTTTATTGTTTGTAACAGTAGAGAAACACAAAGGACATAAAAAGACTCCTTCAACGCTCCTTCATTTCTCCCTGGAAACCTTCCTCTTTGCCTCCCACCCCCATTTCCCTTATTTAACAAAGCAGACCTGATGGGAAAGACCTAAGTGCACAAAGGTGCTAGTCATGGTGAATCTTAGGTAAACACAGAACTCAGTAAAGCAAACATTTCAGAAGAAAGCTCCGTCATTGGCTGTCCTGGGTGTTTTACTGCAGGAGCTGAGGTGAGATGAAGGCTGAGAAGGGGTGGGGACTAGAGAGGAAGAAGGAGGGGGAGCAGCAGCAGCAGCAGCCCTATTCCAGGCCTGAGATAAGGAGAATGAAAATCAAGGTCCCTCTGTATTATCAAAATAAAAGGTTAAGTAAGTAAGATGTTTTTATTACCTTAATGCTGCTTCTTTTCCTATGCTCCTTCCCCTTTTCCAGTTGAAACAGATAGCCTTCAGAATTGCTACAGCTAATTTTCACTTGGTTTCTTTGGCTTCTCTCTGAACTGAGTTGGGATTCACTTTCCACCCTTGACGGTATGGGTGGAAGTGTGACGCCAGGTAAGGCCCCTTTGTGGGGATGCACCTCAGTCAGATGCATTAGGGCCTGCTGATGCTGCTCCATTGTCTGGGTGAGCCGTGAGTCTGGAGAAGCACTAGCAGGTTGGCTCTCAGAGGAAGAATGGAACTTCCTTAAAGGAAAAAAAACACAAATCTGTTAATGAAACCTAGATACATAAGACTTTTAGCATAAAAGTCTTTATGAACCATTAATTTGATGTATTTATCACTCCCCCAATCAAATTAATGTTCTTTAGCTTAATCTTTTCATAAATACATTAATTTCTTAATATCCTCTATTTTTTCTTTAGGATATTCTAGCTCTTACTTAGAACTTTCATTTAGTGCATTCAGAATAGAAGAAACATCATTCTGAAAAAATCAAAGGCATTCCCACCACAAAATACCTGGACAGGTTGGATTAAATTAAACAAATGCCCTTCTAATTAGATAGTTGGATTTGTAAGAGAGACAGGGAATCTTCAGAGACCACAAACTAAACAGAAACTAAAACTAAAGCAGATTTAGATTAGATGAAGCTATGGCTTTCTTTGAGGGAGTTTGGACCTAAGTGCTTGAGTTTCACCATTCAACACTGGTACGGGATATGTGAGATCTTGGCTCTGTGTCGGGCAGAGAATCAGAACTGAGATGCCTGCATGAAGGCTGTATGTAACCCTTGAAGAGCTACACCTTCAATAAAAAGGCAAATTAGTGAAAAACTCATTCACCAGCCTTGGGAAACAACAAAGCAAGCCTATCTGTCTTAATGTAGGCTCTGAGCTGGAGAAAAAATTTCCTGTGAATATCTATGGGACAATATTTGGGGTTCAAATTTACCTTCCCCACATAATCATGGAAATCCAACACCAAGAAATTAACAAAGTGATCCTAGAGGAAGGATACCTCCCTAATATCTGGCGGAAGCAAGTTCTCTGGAAGGATACATTCCCACCCAAGCCTGCCTAGGTGTCTACAGATAAGATGGATAAACATAAGTTCACAATCCAAAATCCTAGAACATGTGAGTAAATAACCTACCAAGTATGAGAATCAGCAGATACACATGCACACACACACACAAAGCAGTAGTAGATTTCTAAGAACTTAAGGTAATTGAATATTAGATAGCATTCATAAGGAAGCATGTTTATAATGATTAAAGACATGAAAGAAGAAATCAAAACCCCGAGAAATATATTCTGAAAAAATAACAGGAAGGTTTTACTCAGAACCATGTAGAACTCCTAGACATGAAAAACACCATTACTGAAATTTACAACTCAGTGGATACACCAAAGAGCATATTGGAGCTGAAGAGACTTAGAAACTTAGAGGAAATTTCTCAGAAAGAGGCATAGAGGGATAAGAGATGGAAATAAGAAACAGTTAAAAAGACACAGAGTCTAGAATAAGAGAATCAAATATACATCTACTTGGCGTTCCTGAAGGAAAATTAGAACAAATTTGGGAGACGTAATATTCAAAGGAAAAATGGGTGATAATTTTCCAGAATTTATGAAAGAAATGAACCCTCAGATTTAGGAATCCCAGAAAAATCACAAGCAG
Source organism: Hyperoodon ampullatus (assembly GCF_949752795.1). Taxonomy (NCBI): domain Eukaryota; kingdom Metazoa; phylum Chordata; class Mammalia; order Artiodactyla; family Ziphiidae; genus Hyperoodon; species Hyperoodon ampullatus. The sequence goes on from NC_136920.1 coordinate 91,696,077, forward strand.
GGTTACAAATTTCAAACCTAGATACATCACAGCAAAGCTTCAGAACACCAAAAACAGAGACCTCAAAACCAAGAAGAGATAAAAAGACAAAGACAAAAAGAATGATAATTACATTGATAAAAGACTTCAAAGAAATAGAGAAGCCAGGAAATAGAAAAACAGTGTTTTCAAAGAGGTTAATTCTTTATCAAGTTAAACATAATTTAAGAGAGAGGAAAGTAAAGGAATTTCAGGTAAATTTACCAGTGAAATGTACTTGCTGAAAGAACTTCTAAAGGATCTACTTCAGGAAGAAAGAGTAAAATGGAAAAAAGAATGGGAGGCAAAGACAATAATAAACAACTGGTTAAATCTAAAACATCACTGACTCTATATAACGATAATAAAACGATTAGTTTTAGAGATATAAGATGCTGGATAAAAATATGTATGACACAAAGGGTGATTGGATTAGAACAATCCAATGATTTGAATGTGTCTGCAGGAGAATAGAAATTTTAAGACTAGACTAGTTAATAATGTAAGTTAAAAAAAAAAAAAGACTAGAAGGAGAATATGCATTTCCAAATCAGTGGAGGGAAAAAGTAGCAGAAAGTTCTATCAGTTCAACAGACAATATTAAAAAAAATAAAGACAATATGTATTGGAAAAAATAGGGTGGCTAGGACAAATTAAGATAGTAGAAATTAATACAAATATATGAGTATCACAAAAAAAGTAAGTAGTTTAAAGTTTAATATCTGCCCACAAATAACAACAAAAGAAAAGCCAAACAAAAAAACACATGAGAACTAAATAGTTTTACTGGAAAATTCTATGAAATCTTCAAAAAGCAGTTCCAATTGTACATGAAGTCTCCCGGAGGATATAAAATGGGGGAATTATTTTAAGGCTGGTATAATCTTGATAACACATCCAGGTGGGGGCAAATGGCAGATTGGAGAATTTTAAGCCAGTCTCACTTCCTGCCTGTGAATGTTAAATCCTAAACAGTGTTAACAAATCAAATCAAGCAATATATTAAAATAGTATGACAAGTTGGGTTAGTCCTAGGAATAAAAGGATGATGGAATGTTAGAAAATCTGTTAACACATTTAGCCACATAAAGGATTCAAGGAGAAAATTTTTCAATTGATGCAGAGAATTTGATAACATTAAATATCTATTTATGATAGAAGTTCTTTGCAGGAAAAAAATAGGAATAGGAGGTCATTTCCTATTTATCTCCCTAACTACTAAAAATTAAATATTTTTAATGGCAAAAATGTTAGACTCACTCCCTCTAAAGTCAGGGAAAAAAGACGAGAATGCCTGCTATCTATCTATCACTATCTCTTCTAGGAAGCGAATTCTGAATCTTATTAATTGTACATTCCATACCTCCAAGTGGAGCACTTAAATGTCTTCTGATTAATTCATGTGTGTCAAACTGTCTCCCGACTTTGAAAATAAGCTCCTTGAAGGTTCCCACGCATCATACTACTTTTGTATCTTTTATAGCATTTTAGTCCTATATTCAGCCATATCAGGTATGTAATAAACACATTTGACTGAATGATATCAAGAAATACCCCGATTTTAAAAATAGCTTTTCTTTCTTCTAATTATAGAAGTAATGCATCTACACTGTAGGGAACTTGGACAACTCAGAAAATATAAAGAAGAAATTAAAAATAATCCCAATCTCTCTTGCCAGAAATAACCACTATTGACATTTTGGTGCATTTTTCATCTTCTCTGCACATTTTGACATAGTAGATAGAGCTCATAATCCTTAGGTGTAATTTTTGCACTGTACTATTTTCTCTTTATAGAAGCATTTCCTCATAAACATGGTTTTTAATGGTTACATGATATTAAATATTATAATTAATCTAAACATTTCCTTATTCAATTATTGTTGTCATTTCTGTAAATGATATATATTTTATTGAAGTGTAGCTGATGTACAGTGCTGTGACAATCACTGCTGTACAGCAAAGTGACTCAGTTATACACATATAGACATTCTTTTTTTGTATTGTTTTCCATTGTGGTTTATCACAGGATACTGAATACAGTTCCCTGTGCTCTACAGTAGGACCTGTTGTTTATTCATCCTAAATGTAATAGTTTGCATCTACCAACCCCGAATTCCCGGTCCATCCCTCTCCCTCCCCTCCTCCTGCTTGGTAACCACAAATCTGTTCTCTATGTCTGTGAGTCTGTTTCTGTTTTGTAGATAGGGTCATCTGTGCCATATTTTAGATTTCTCATATAAGTAATATATGGTTGTAAATGATATTTTTACACCCACATGTTTTTTTTTTCTGTATTTTAGATTATTTTCTTAGGAGAGACCATTACAGAGTTGGAGAGAATTTGTTCCCTCTGAACATTACTTGCGACCCTCAAAATATACTGATCTTTTTTGACTGGGTCCCTCTGCCCTTCTCCCTCCAACCTCTGGTTTAACGACAGTGGAAAAAGTAGAGGAGACAGGGAAGAAGAAATACATCAAAAGTGGACTATTTTCTGCAGAAATCAGAGGCAAGGACATCATTAGGAGAATTTTTCCTCTTGCCTGACCATCGCCATGAACGGCCCCCGCCCCTCCACCCCGTCCTCCCCCTCCTGTCTTTCTCTAGCAGCCTCTCATTACTCTAGAAAGCCACTTGAGAACAGGGAATTCTTACCATAATATTTCTAAGTCCTTATACTTTGTTTCTGTGTAAGTCCGTTTGGATTGCTTCTTATTTTCAGTTGATCCATTATTATTTATGTTAGAAACAGACTGAGAGCCTTTCTGGCTAAGGGATGCGTGCTTCTTATTAAGTTCATGAAGATAGTTCAAGTCCATATTGGAAAGAATGTCGATGTGTAGCTGCTGATATGAAAATCTTTTCTCTTCTTGGTCTTTGCATCCTCTTTCTGTATTAACATTCATCATTGAGTGATACCTGGTAGAATTTTTATATAATACCTTGTCAGAAGCCTGGTGTGGTGGAGCAAATTTATTGGAGGTTACTTTGGATTCCTGGTTTCTCGGTATACCTGAGTATTGTAAATCATTGTTCGGGGCATTCATAAGCACGACTGTTTCCTGTTTCACTGCAGTATGTATTGGCTTATTTGGGGTTTGCTGCTGTCTGGAAGCGTTATTCTGGTGTCCTTGACTGACAACCAGCTCTTCAGTCACCAGAGACTTTGGGCCGTGCCGGTGTTTATGCTGTTTTTGAATCTTGTGCTTGGCTGGTCTTCTGGAAGTTTGCTGGCCATTGGTTGTTTCTGAAGATTGACCTCTGGGTCCATTGCTTGATTTTGCATTTTCAAATTGAGACCAATGTTCCTGGTAATCCAAAAAAGATATTTTTAGTTAGTATAAAGTTAAAAGATTGGCACTCTTCACCAATTTTAGTGTTTCTCAAACTGGGAGTTAAGACTTCTAGGAAGGTGAACACAGAATTGAAAAGAGATAAAGAAGGAGAACAGAGGGTCCTTTCCTCATTTTGGGCAATGAGAGGGTGATTAGCTGAGTGGTTCCTCCTGGCAGTTTCAGATTATGAATTTTCTAGAAAGAAATAGCTTAGAATGGGCATTATATTAAGGGCAAGTCTTTGACTTAAAATGTTATAAAATGAAGTATTACCAAATGGGGGAAAAAAGCAGCTTTACCCCTAAAGAGCTGCATACAAAGGAAGTGCAAATCAACATCAAAATATGCAAGTTTATCTTAACTAAGATGAATATTTAAAAAAATATTATCCAGAAAGAACATCAACAATTTGCTTTACCCACCAAGTACAAGTTCAATATGAAATACAATTCAGATGATCAGATCTTCTTACTCATATAGGTCAGAAGCTAGAAATGATCTCTTCACCAGATGAAACAAATTAAATTTTATTCAGAGGATTATAAAAGAGTCTGCGCAGTGATAGGACATCTGTGAAACCACAAGGGTTGTTTTGCTTCTGTTCCTTAATATAGCCTGTACTTAGGCAATCAAACATCTGGGGGAAATATTTCAATTTCAGAGCAGTCTTTATGCTTTCCAAAGTCTTGTAACAACAAAATGTACTCCTGGTATAATAGATGCACTATGTAACTATATTGTGCTAAGCCATTTAGACATATTTCCCGAGGAATAAAGCACTCATTACTTTGTGAAAAACTAGCTGAGTTAAGAGGCCTTTGGAAAGAATGATTAAATGATTACTGAAAACAGTCAGAGGACCATATGCCTCAGTGCGTTATATAACTGCAACATAATTCTTCCTTGCTGAACACACGTATAAAAAGCCTCTGTGGCCTGTATCTATGCAACGTTAATCGAAAAATGCAAGTTACCCAGATCATTTGAGAAAAAAACTTGAATAAATCATGTTTTTGCTCAAATTGTTTTAAGGATAAGTTCAACTATTATTTCACTTTTCTGATGTAATTGCTAAGGCTCATCCTACTCCTGTATAATATTTAATGGTAGTCTACTTCTCATGAAATCTCATTATAATGATAAGGTTGAGATTATTCAATTTAAAACAGTAATATACAATATGACTTCTTATATCAGATTTTCAAGTAAGAATGACTTATAATTCAAAATTTAGAGTAAGTTCTCCTTAGAATTTGAACTTTCTGGAGGATTGGCCAGGTTCTTAGTAGCTCCTCGAAACTTTAAATGTTTACCTGCAGTGCTCCAAAAAAGAAAAAACTTCCTTTTCTGTCTGTATTTCAATTAAGAAGGGTCTTTCTTTTCATGCAATATATTGAGCTGCATGGGGGAAATGTGGGCAAGGAGGCTCTGCCAACAGACAGCCCAAGAGCATCCTTCCTTGTAGTGGGTCCAGAAGAACATTGTTATTTACACTCTTGTAGGTGTGTTCATGAAACACAGCGGCTCTTTTCATGGCTGTCATCGCTGTTCTTGAAGGTCAAAAACGATCCCTCTTTGCTGTGACCTAGAGATATTTATTAATGCTGATAATGTCATTCTTTTCAATATTTGTTCAGCCTTCTTTTATTTATTTATTTATTATTATTATTATTATTATTTTGCGGTACGCGGGCCTCTCACTGTTGTGGCCTCTCCCGTTGCAGAGCACAGGCTCCGGACGCGCAGGCTCAGCAGCCATGGCTCACGGGCCTAGTCTTTCCGCGGCATGTGGGATCTTCCCGGACCGGGGCACGAACCCGTGTCCCCTGCATCGGCAGGCGGACTCTCAACCACTGCGCCACCAGGGAAGCCCCAGCCTTCTATTAAATTGAAGGATAGTTGATTTACAATGTTGTGTTAATTTCTTTTGTACAGCCAAGTGACTCAGTTTAACACATATATACATTCTTTTTTTATATTCTTTTCCGTTATGGTTTATCACAGGATACTGAATATAGCTCCCTGTGCTATACAGTAGGACCTTGTTATTTATCCATTCCATATATGATGGTTTGCATCTGCTAATCCCAAACTCCCAGTTCATCCCTCCCCCACTTCTCCTTCCCGTTGGCAACCACAATCTGTTCTCTATGTCTTTGGGTCTGTTTCTCTTTCATGCATAAGTTCACTTGTGTTATATTTTAGATTCTACATATAAGTGATATCATATGGTGTCTGTCTTTCTCTTTCTGACTTATTTCACTTAGTATGATAATCTCTAAGTCCAACCATGCTTGTTCAGCCTTTTAATTGCTAGAAAAATAAGTGACCAGGAACTATTTTTCTGCTGCCCTCTGACTGTACTTGTCTAGCTCTCTCTCTCTCTCATTTCCACTAAAAAAAAACCTATCAAGAAATTCTTTTCCTGGGGTACCAGACCCAAAATCTTGGGTTACCACTTGGTCTTAATCATGTTATACCTTTGCAGCTGACAATTCAGATGACAATAGTGCTCTTCACAGGGTGCTTTGTCAACAAGGCCAAGGACTCATCATTTCATGAGAAACTTCAATTGCCTCGAGTGTTAAATCCACTGTTCACGTAAATGTAAGTGCCCAGAGACGGCATTTCAGTCTCCAGAAAGAAAGACGTTTATGGGCTTGATGTGATTTCTCTCACCTTCCGAGCAGCCTACTTGAGATCTGAGGTTTACTAAAGATTTATTACCCACAATTGAGGCATCAGATGTCACTCTTTAGGTGGCAAGACCCTAGTTCCCTGAAGTTAATATACAAAGCCATTCTCAGGCTATTTAATCTCCATCAGCACTGAAATCCTCTATTTCATCCCCCTCTCACTGGGGTTCTTTTGTTACCAACACTCACAATCAGTCCGGACTACAAGCACTCAGAATAACTGCTTAATGGCAGTAGGTTTTCCCAGCACACAAAGCTGAGTCCTTTGGCTGGAGCGTTAGCACCGGGGTCTCCTGATGCCTAATGCTGGGATGATAATTTCTCAGTAAGATCTGTGCTCAGTTATTAATGCTCCTCCATACTGTGCCATCCAACGGAAGTCTGCCCCCAACCCTGAGACAGGCAGCCTCCGGCTATTTCTCTTTCACGACTTTTCCTGTTTACATGACCTAAGCAGAGGGGAGAATGCACGCTTTGATGTCAGCCAAAATGTTAATCTGCTTTAAAACAAAAGCCGTTCTTGTTCTTAGTCACCCTAATCGACCCTGGAGTCCTGTGGGTTGTGCCTGGGCTCCAAGATTAGCTCTGAAGTTTCTTTTGTGTTTACTAACAACAAAACACACATGCTTTGAGTCTGGGTTATACATTCCATTCGATAATGTTAATAAAATTTAGAGAACACAGTAGCTCTAATTTTCAGTGCTAGTATAGAAGGACTCTATTGCTCAGGTGAATAAAAGCGGCATAGCTCTGTTGATAGTGCTGGAGGAAAACCAAATGAATAGCTCTTTGGAAAGGTGGGAAGATCACTTAGGATGTGGTCACAAGGATGTTGCCACAAATAAGTCAAAGACGCTACATATCTTTCGCGCTATCATTTCTTTTCCTTGTCTAGAGAGGCAAGAGTTATTTTATTTAGAGGCAAGAAAGGAGACATCCTATTTCATCCTTTTGAAGACTCATGTATTTGGGGAACTTTCTTCTTTCCCACTGCCAGCATGCTCCTTTCCTGGGAAGGATCTTGGGCTGGTGGGAGTGTACCCTCTTGCACTGGCCAGCAAGGGTCTGACCCTTAGCTCAGTACTGTGTCTGGTTCTGAGCACACAGTAGAAATGGGATTTGGAAAATCTGTGAAGATTCACAGGTGAGCACAAAGCGATTCAGGGCAACAAGACCTATGTGGACAGGTAAAGTGATGACGGATTGCTTGGCTTGAAGTAAGGATCTTAGGCATGTGTATGGCACTTACATAGAAAATGATGAGGATGACCATCAATTCTCAGTATTTTTTTAAAACAGATCTTTATTGGAGTATAATTACTTCACAATACTGTGTTAGTTTCTGTTGTACAACAAAGCAAATCAGCCATATGCATGCACATGTCCCCATATCCCCTTCCTCTTGAGCCTCCCTCCCAAACCTCCCCATCCCACCCCTCTAGGTCATCGCAGAGCACCGAGCCAATCTCCCTGTGCTATGCTGCTGCTTTCCACCAGCCAACTATTTTACATTCGATAGTGTATATATGCCTATGCTACTCTCACTTCGCCCCAGCTTCACCCTCCCATCCCACATCATCAAGTCCATTCTCTATGTCTACCTCTTTATTCCTGCCCTGCAACTAGGTTCATCAGTACTTTTTTTTTTTTTTCAGATTCCATATATATGTGTTAGCATACAGTATTTGTTTTTCTCTTTCTGACTGACTTCACTCTGTATGACAGACTCTAGGTCCATCTACCTCACTACAAATAACTCAATTTCGTTTCTTTTTATGGCTGAGTAATATTGCATTGTATATATGTGCCACATCTTCTTTAGCCATTCCTCTGTCAGTGGACATTTAGGTTGGTTGCATGTCCTGGCTATTGTAAATAGTGCTGCAATGAACACTGTGGTGCATGTTTCTTTTTGAATTATGGTTTTCTCAGGGTATATGCCCAGTAGTGGATTGCTGGGTCATCTGGTAGTTCTATTTTTAGTTTTTTGAGGAACCTCCATTCTGTTTTCCATAGTGGTTGTATCAATTTACATTCCCACCAACAGTGCAGGAGGGTTCCCTTTTCACCACACCCTTTCCAGCATTTATTGTTTCTAGATTTTTTGATAATGGCCATTCTGACTGGCGTGCCATTCTGACCAGCGTGAGGTGACACGTCATTGTAGTTTTGATTTGCATTTCTCTAATAATTAGTGATGCTGAGCATCTTTTCATGTGCCTCTTGGCCATCTGTATGTCTTCCTTGGTGAAATGTCTATTTAGGTCTTCCGCCCAATTTCTTTTTTGATTTTTTAAATAAATTTATCTATTTTTGGCTGTGTTGGGTCTTCGTTTCTGTGCGAGGGCTTTCTCTAGTCGCAGCAAGTGGGGGCCACTCTTCATCACGGTGCGCAGGCTGCTCACTGTCGAGGCCTCTCTTGTTGCGGAGCACAGGCTCCAGACGCGCAGGCTCAGTAGTTGTGGCTCACAGGTCTAGTTGCTCCGTGGCATGTGGGATCTTCCCAGACCAGGGCTTGAACCCGTGTCCCCTGCATTGGCAGGCAGATTCTCAACCACTGAGCCACCGGAAGCCCTTCCGCCCAATTTTTAACTGGATTGTTTGTTTTTGTAATATTGAGCTCCATGAGCTGTTTGTATTTTTTGGAGATTAATCCTTTGTCTGTTGTTTCATTTGCAAATATTTTCTCCCATTCTGAGGGTTGTCTTTTTGTCTCGTTTATGGTTTCCTTTGCTGTGCAAAAGCTTTTAAGTTTAATTAAGTCCCATTTGTTTATTTTTGTTTTTATTTCCGTTACTCTAGGAGGTGGGTCAAAAAAATATCTTGCTGTGGTTTATGTAAGAGTGTTTTTCCTCCATTTGTAGTTTATTTTTGTGTATGGTGTTATGTAGTGTTCTAATTTCATTCTTTTACATGTAGCTGTCCAGTTTTCCCAGCACCACTTATTGAAGAGGCTTTCTTTTCTCCATTGTATGTTCTTGCCTCCTTTGTCGTAAATTAGGTGACCATATATGTGTGAATTTATCTCTGGGTTTTCTATCCTGTTCCATTGATCTATATTGTACCATACTGTCTTGATTACTGTAGCTCTGTGGTATAGTTTGAAGTCAGGGAGCCTGACTCCTCCAGCTCCGTTTTTGTTTCTCAAGATTGCTTTGGCTATTCGGGGTCTTTTGTGTTTCAATACGAATTGTAAAATTTTTTGTTCTAATTCTGTGAAGAATGCCATTGGTAGTTTGTTAGGGATTGCATTGAATCTATAGAGTGCTTTGGGTAGTATAGTCATCTTCACGATATTGATTCTTGCAATCCAAGAACGTGGTATATTTCTCCACCTGTTTATGTCGTCTTTGATTTCTTTCATCAGTGTTTTATAGTTTTCTGAGTACAAGTCTTTCACCTCTGTAGGCAGGTTTATTCCTAGGTATTTTATTCTTTTTGTTGCAGTGGTAAATGGGAGTGTTTCCTTAATTTCTCTTTCTGATTTTTTGTTATTGGTGTAGGAACGCCAGAGATTTCTGTGCATTAATTTTGTATCCTGCAACCTTACCAAATTCATTGATTAGTTCTAGTAGTTTTCTGGTGGCATCTTTAGGATTTTCTATGTGTAGTATCATGTCATCGGTAAACAGTGACAATTTTACTTCTTCTTTTCCAATTTGTATTCCTTTTATTTATTTTTCTTCTCTGATTGCCATGGCTAGGACTTCTAAAACTATGTTGAGTAAGAGTGGTGAGAGTGGACACCCTTGTCTTGTTCCTGATCTTTGTGGAAATGCTTTCAGTTTTTCACCATTGAGTATGATGCTTGCTGTGGGTTTGTCATATATGGCCTTTATTGTGTTAAGGTAGGTTCCCTCTGTGCCCATTTTCTGGAGTTTTTTTTTTTTTTTTATCATAAATGGGTATTGAATTTTGTTGAAAGCCTTTCTGTGTCTATTGAGATGATCATATGGTTTTTATTCCTTAATTTGTTAATGTGGTGTATCACATTGATTGATTTGCATATATTGAAGAATGCTTGCATCCCTGGATAAATCCCACTTGATCATGGTGTATGATCCTTTTAATGTGCTGTTGGATTCTGTTTGCTAATATTTTGTTCAGGAGTTTTGCATCTATGTTCATCAGTGATATTGGTCTATAATTTTCTTTTTTTGTGATCTCTTTTTCTGGTTTTGGTATCAGGGTGATGGTGGCTGCATAGAATGAATTTGGGAGTGTTTCTCCCTCTGCAATTTTTTGGAAGAGTTTGAGAAGGATTGGTCTTAACTCTTCTCTAAATGTTTGATAGAATTCACCTGTGAAGCCAGCTGGTCCTGGACTTTTGTTTGTTGGAAGATTTTTAATAACAGTTTCAATTTCATCTTGTGATAGGTCTGTTTATATTTTCTAATTCTTCCTAGTTCAGTCTTGGAAAATTGTACACTTCCAAGAATTTTTCCATTTCTTCGTGGTTGTCCATTTTATTGGCATATAGTTGTTTGTAGTAGTCTCTTATAATCCTTTGTATTTCTGCAGTGTCAGTTGTGATTTCTCCTTTTTCATTTCTAATTCTATTGATTTGTGTCCTCTCCCTTTTTTTCTTGATGAGTCTGGCTAAAGGTTTATCAATTTTGTTTATCTTCTCAAAGAACCAGTTTTTAGTTTTATTGATCTTTGCTATTGTTTTCTTTGTTTCTATTTCATTTACTTCTGCTCTGATCTTTATGATTTCTTTCCTTCTATTGACTTTGGGTTTTCTTTGTTCTTCTTTCTCTAGTTGTTTTAAGTGTAGGGTTAGATTGTTTGTTGGAGATTTTTCTTGTTTCTTGAGGTGAGATTGTATTGCTATAAACTTCCCTCTTAGAACTGCTTTTGCCGCATCCTATAGGTTTTGGGTCATCATGTTTTCATTGTCATTTGTTTCTAGGTATTTTTTAATTTCTTCTTTGATTTCTTCAGTGATCTCTTGGTTATTTAGTAGCACACTGTTTAGCCTCCACGTATTTGTGGTTTTTACAGTTTTTTTCCTGTAATTGATTTCCAATCTCATAGTGTTGTTGTGGTCAGAAAAGATGCTTGATACAATTTCAATTTTCTTAAATTTTCTGAGGCTTGATTTGTGACCCAAGATGTGATCTGTCCTGGAGAATGTTCCGTGTGCACTTGAGAAGAAAGTGTATTCTGCCACTTTTGGGTGGAATGTTCTATAAATATCAATTAGATATATCTGGTCTATTGTGTCATTTAAAGCTTGTGCTTCCTTATTTATTTTCTGTTTGGATGATCTGTCCATCGGTGTAAGTGGGGTGTTAAAGTCCCCTACTATTACTGTGTTATTGTTGATTTCTCCTTTCATGGTTGTTAGCATTTGCCTTATGTTTTGAGGTGCTCCTATGTTGGGTGCATAAACATTTATAATTGTTATATCTTCTTCTTGGATTGACCCTTTGATCACTATGTAGTGTCCCTCCTTATCTCTTGTAACACTCTTTATTTTAAAGTCTATTTTATCTGATATGAGTATTGCTACTCATATCAAAAGCTTTCTTTTGATTTCCATTTGCATGGAATATCTTTTTCCATCCCTTCACTTTCAGTCTGTATGTGTCCCTAGGTCTGAAGTGGGTCTCTTGAAGACAGCATAATATGGTCTTGTTTTTGTATCCATTCAGCCAGTCTGTGTCTTTTGGTTGGGGCATTTAATCCATTTACATTCAGGGTTATTATTGATGTGTATGTTCCTATTACCATTTTCTTAATTGTTTTGGGTTTGTTTTTGTGGGTCTTTTTCTTCTTTTGTGTTTCCCGCTTAGAGAAGTTTCTTTAGCATTTGTTGTAAAGCTGGTTTTGTGGTGCTGAATTCTCTTAGCTTTTGCTTCTCTGAAAAGCTTTTGACCTCTCCATTGAATCTGAATGAGATAGTTGCTTGGTAGATTAATTTTGATTGTAGGTTTTTTTCTTTCATCACTTTAAGTATATCCTGCCACTCCCTTCTGGCCTGCAGAGTTTCCACTGAAAAATCAGCTGATAACCTTATGGGGATTCCTTTGTATGTTATTTTTTGTTTTTCCCTTGCTGCTTTTAATATTTTTTCTTTGAATTTAATTTTTGTTCGTTTGATTAATATGTGTCTTGGTGTGTTTTTCCTAGGGTTTATCCTATATGGGACTCTCTATGCTTCCTAGACTTGGGTGACTATTTCCTTTCCCATGTTAGGGAAGTTTTCGACTATAATCTTTTCAAATATTCTCTCAGACCCTTTCTTTTTCCCTTCTTCTTCTGGGACCCTTATAATTTGAATGCTGGTGCATTTAGTGTTGTCCCAGAGGTCTCTGAGATTGTCTTCAGTTCTTTTCATTCTTTTTTCTTTATTCTGCTCCTCAGCAGTTATTTCCACCATTCTGTCTTCCAGCTCACTTATTCATTCTTCTGCCTCAGTTATTCTGTTATTGATTCCTTCTAGTGTATTTTTCATTTCAGTTATTATGTTGTTCATCTCTGTTGTTTGTTCTTTAATTCTTCTAGATCTTTGTTAAACATTTCTTGTATTTTCTCAATCCGTGCCTCCATTCTATTTCCAAGATTCTGGATCATCTTTACTATCATTACTCTGAATTCTTTTTCAGGTAGATTGCCTATTTCCTCTTCATTTATTTGGTCTTGTAGGTTTTTACCTTGCTCCTTCATCTGTGACATATTTTTTTGCCGTCTCATTTTTTTTTTTTTTTATGAGTGTGATTGTATTCCTGTCTTACTGGTTGTTTGGCCTGAGGCTTCCAACACAGGGTTTTGTAGGCTATTGGGTAGAGCTGAGTCTTGGTGCTGAGATGCTCCGTCAGACCTCACTCCGATGAATATTCCCTGGGGTCTGAGGTTCTCTGTTAGTTCAGTGGTTCATAAGAGCGAGGCCTGGGAGATCAGGAGAGGCAGGTGGGAGGGGCCCTCCGGGAGGAGCTGAGTGGGAGAGAAGCAGAGGGCAATTGCCCCATCCACTCGGGCCTGGGGAGCTTGCTGAGCTCCCAGGCCGATCCCCTGCCCTCCAAAGCCCTCTCCAGGCTGCATAGCTCCTTGGGGGCATAGGAGGGAGGACAGGGAGATCAGGAGAGGCAGGCAGGAGGGGCCCTCCCAGACGGAGGAGCAGGAGAGGAGAGGAGGGCGTTTGCCCTGCCCACTCGAGCCCAGGAAGCCTGCTGGGCTCCCAGGTGAGGTCCCCCACCCTCTGAGACCAGGGGTGGAGGGCACCCTGGGCCCCTTCTGTTCCTTGAGCCTAAGCCCCACCCTCCACAGCCCCCAGGGCCTTTTTCAGCCCTGTGGGTCCTGAGCATTTGCCCCACCCACTGCCCAAATCTCACCCTTTCTTAGGCCCCACCCTCCACAGCCAGGGCCTTCCCCCCCACCCTTTTTTTTTTTTTTCCTCCTCTTCTTTTTTACTACTGTGGTATTGTTGTACCTTCTGGTTGTTGATTCATCTTTATTTTTATATTCTTCCTAACATATCTGTTAGTTTCCTAGTCTAATTTTATTTTTTTTGTATTGTTGTACCTTCTGGTTGTTGATTCATCTTTATTTTTATATTCTTCCTAACATATCTGTTAGTTTCCTAGTTTAATTTTATTTTTTACTTTGTTATTTATTTTATTTTATTTTTTTGGGCTGCCCCAGGCGGCTCGTGGGATCTTGGTTCATGAACCCAAAGTTGGGCTGAAGCTCCTGCGGTGGGAGCTCTGAATTCTCAGTATTTTTAAAGTGAAAACACACAGACTTAAATGGTCCAGGGACCTTGTTTCCAGCATATCACCTTTTCTTTTCTTGTCCTCTATCTCCAGTTTCTGATCCTTTCAGCATATAAATGTGTTTAAACCTCTTCTATTAAAAAAAAAAAAAGAAACAATCCCTTACTTGATCTCATTCTCTGGTTAAACCTCATCTGTTAATCCACAGCCAGGCATCTTAAAATGTAGGCTGGTCTTCATTTCCCCAGCTCTCATCCTGACCTCTGTACCCTGCAGGAGAGCCCTTATTCTCACTGAAACTGCTTTGCTCAGGCCACCAATGACCTTTTAGTGCTAAATCCTATGGTACTATCTTCTTTAAGTTTCTATTTTTTCAAACTTACACAATTATTTCAAACTTACAGAAAAATGGCAAGAATAGCACAGAGAACCCCCAAATATCCTCACTGATTCACCACTTTTTAACATTTAGCCACATTTCTTCATTCTCTCTCTTTCTGTAGCTCTCCCACTCTCCATTTGTAGACAAATATACATTCTATCATTTATAGTATTATTGTTTGTATCATCATTACTTAGTTTGTCTGAATCATTTGAAACTTGCATATTTGAGTTGCATACATCACTCCCTTTTCATGGCACCTCTTTACTTGTCTTATCTGCAGAGTTGAACCCTGTTCACTGATTTCCCTTCCTTGAAGTTTTAATGTCTCAGGTTCCATGACACTGTTATCCTGGTCAGCTTTCTGCCTCTCTGGCAATCCCTTTGTAATCTTTTACCTTCCCTACCTCTGCTCTCCCTTAAAATATTCTTACCAATTTCTCCAGGGCCCTGTTCTTGACCTTCCTTTCTTCTCCCACTACCTACAATTCCTGGGGCAGCTCAGCAATTCCCATGGCTGCAACCCACCAGGGAATTCTTATGATGCAAATGCACATAGGCTAACTCAGATGTCTCTCCTGAGTTCTAGGTCCTCCTCCCTACAGGCACCTCCTAACTCAACGTCAGGCCCACTGCTGGCCTCACACACCCCTCTTTCATTCCCAGAACCCTCCTTTCTCCTTTTCTTCCTCAGTGGTGTTGGTGCCACTAATCAGACACTCAGAAACTATTCTCTTTCTCTCTCCCACGTTCCCCTTGTATTTAAGCAATTGCTAAGTTTGTTCATTCCACTTCCTGACCACCTCAAGGCAGGGGCTGAGGGGGATCAGGTGCTGTCCTAACCTGCCAGGAGTTCAATCCAGCCGGTGGAAGAAGATATACCCACCATCCTGCAAAGTGAACTGATGGCATGTGGAGTGTGGGGCAAACAGAGCAAATGCTGCCACCTTTCCAGTTCTCTCATCATCTCTTGCAGAAATTACAGCAGAAGTCGCCTGACTGGTTTTGCTGTCTCTGCAATCTTATTATTCTCTTCCAATCTATTCTTCAGACCTTGGCAGTTTGTTAACATGCAAGCCCGATGATGTCATTAACCTGCTTACAATTTGCCAATGGCTTCCTGCTCTCCCTAGGATAAAATTGAAAATCTTTTGATCGGCATAAAAAGCCTTTCATGGCCCCTAGCTGACCTGCCCAGCCCTGTGTCCCTCACACTTTGCCCTTTAGCTACTGAACTCCAGGTGATACTCAGGACAGACTAGATTGCCCTGCATTTTTACACCTCTGCTCCCATCTGTCTGCTTGGCATATTTTGACTCATCCTTCTAGGGGCAGCTCAGGTGCTATCTCTTTTCAGGAAGATTTCCTGTCTTTTTAGGGCAGAATTAGGTGCTCTTTTAGTTACATTAAAAGAAAGAATTAAATTATACCTACTTTTATATCACTGCATTATAATGATTACATAACTGTCTTCCCACTACCAAAAGTTTTAAGCTCCTTGAGGGTAGGAATCTTTTTTTTTTTTTAAGGATCTTTTGTCAAGTTTTATTTACTTTTTTCAAGAGTTTTTTTTAAAAAAACATGTCTTTTGGGCTAGTCACCTAAAAGCTAGTGGTTGGAATATAGTAGGTACTCAATAAATATTTGTTGTCTGAATTATTTTGATTTCACGTAAAGGTATCTCGTAGTAGTGAGTTACTCATTGTTAGAGTAAGTTTACTGAGGGATATGCAGATTCTTTGAAAATCATCTTTCAAGAAAAAGATTTCACATGAGGCCCATTTTCACTTGAGATTCACTAAATGACCTTTAAATGGTTTTTTAATCAACCATTAAATATTGAGATCAGCTTTGGGTAAAGCAATGTGCTAGGAGGTGGAGAGGAATACAATGCTAAGGTTCAAGGAGCTTATCATGTAGTTGGTACAAAAGAAACACAGGCAACAGCTAATGAGACAGTGGCCGAACAGGATTAAACCCTGGCGGACTGGTCCCAGCCACAGGCACAACAGGACAGGGGTGGAAGAGGCAGGAGAGGGACCACAGAGAAGCCATCGGAGGTGGGTAGTTGAAGAGGAGAAAAAAAGTCAGCCTGGAGGTTTGTATGCTGAGTGCCCCGCCAGCATGCAGGATGCAGCGGAACACCTAACAAATCCTTTCTGAATAAAGAAAGGGAAACATCCCTTGGGCTGCTCGCTCTTGCTGTCATTTAGATGCAACAATCTTAAGATGCTTTGCTCCTTATTGCCTTTACTCAGGAGTGGGTTAGAAACAAATGAGTCTTGTACCCTCTCAGAGATGAAACAGTATCCTTCTTGCTTTCTTCTGATTTTCTTCTGTACGAAGTTTTTTACTGTCTCTGCCTAGGGCCATGCCATGCATTAAGCACCGTGATTTTACCTTGATTATTTTATCACTGGCTGAGACTCCTAGTGACAAGTGTGAAAGCTAGAGTTTGCAAGAATCCTACATGCTTCAACTGTGTTTCCTATAGTAATTTAAGTAACTAGAGATAAAGGATCATAGATTTATAGCATTTTGCAGCTGGGATGGACCTTGTAGTTCATTTCTGCCAATGCTTTGTTTAAGAAGAAAGAAACTTAAGGCTCGGGGGAAGCTGAGATTTGCCCAAGTCACGCATCAAGTAAACGGCAGGTCAGGGCCCAGAACTCCCTGTCTTCTGACCCAGTCCTTTACCCACAACACATAACAAGCCTTAAGGCGTTTCCTTTGTCCCCTCGATCCTGTTGGCCGAGCTGCCTAGGCTCTCCATCAGGTCTGGTAGGAGACCCTGTCCTCTAGGTCCACTTCTAGGAGACATTTGTCCCCATCCTCCCAACTTCTGGGTGTGGCCTCCCTGGCATCAGCTTTCAGGAAGCTTCAGGTGAATGGCTGTTTTCATTTCTTTCTTTTTTTGGCAACTCTAAGAGTAGCCTGCAGGCTACTGCAGAGGCAAAAAGATGATTTGAGCTGTCCCTCTTTTCTAACTTTTCTGAAACTGGAATGAATTTTATTCTTCTTATTACTTTTCCACTGTACATAGTTTTAACTAATGATGTCAACAGGCCCTACAGGCTGGGTGATTTCAAAGGGCTTCATCCCTTATGAAGCAGGTATAAAACCCGGTACAAGAGCAACTGCCCCACGTAACACTATACACTGGATTAAGAAGACATCAGCTGCTAGAGCTTTTCTTGATGCTTCTAGAAAAACAATCAGTGGGGACGGTTTCATAAAAATCTTCCCTGAAACCATATTGTGATTTCAAAGTAGTAAACCCATGGCCAAAAAAAGGGATGTCATCACGCTAAATTACTAGGTAGTAGGCGTTTATGTTCTGCAAACCGAGGGCTCAGTGAGGCTCTGGGGATTCCCACCCATTTTTAGGGACCATATCCCCCATCACCTAGGGATACTATATGACTGATAACTCCAAAAGGAAACAGACTTGGGAGCAGCACAGTATTGCACAGTATTTTGGAACTGTGATATTTTTTTCCTGTCTGTATTTTCTCCATGCCATTCCTCTGAATGTTTGAAGAGTGATATGATGATTTTTCTCTAGGAAATAGAACGTTGGAAAAGTGGGTAGGGTTGGCTAGCTGAGCAAGTAATGACCCATCTGGGCAGAAGGCAGTCTTACCCATCAGAAGGTGGGTAACTATTCTCAGGCATAAGAATAAACCCTTAAGTGATAAGATGTCAGTCACAAACATCACTTAGATCCAGCAATAACCCTTGAAACACACTTAAAATTCAATCTAGCAGGTGACCTTTAGCTGTTGGGCTCTTTGATGCCATTTGTCTTCTGGGTCGATAGTGACATTTCCAATCTCTCTGGTGTTCTGAATAGACGTCTTGTCAGTTACTCTGACAGGGTAGGAGATCTAAGGGGGTAAAACATATACAGCACGTTAACTGGATTCATTTTAGTCTTATGGCCATGGGGCTCGAGTCTGTACTCTAGAAAGAGGTCCTGCAGGGTTACATTTTATTTATAGTTCATTTCAAGGATTCATCTCAGTCCTTAGGTATCTGGATTATTCCCAAGGAAAATGGGAATAAACAGTGTTTTGTCTTGCAGGGATGATGTGAGAATTGGTGTTTTGAGGTCAAACTACTAATTATTGGGTTGGCCAAAAAATTCGTTCCGTAAGGTTATGGAAAAAACCCAAATGAATTTTTTGTCCAACCCAATACTTTAAATGCTCAGTACATACTCAGGGGACCTGATTTTAGAACAGTCATCTGAGCTGGACGCTGCGACTAATGTTTAAGTATGCCAAACAAATTATGAAATAACACTATACTCTAAGATGATGATAAGAACAATAAAAATAACTAATATACATTGAATGCTCATGATAGCTGTCCTAAGCACTTCGTATACGTTAGTTAATTCTCACAACAATCTTACCAGGTATGTACCTTTTATTATCCCCTTTTTGCAAATGAGATAACTGAGGAACAGACAGGTTAAGTAACTTGCCCAGAATCAACAGCTAGTAAGCAGAGGAGCCAGGCAGTCTAACTCCAGAGACTGCACATTTAGCGATTTTGCTAAATTAACTCACTTATTAGAAATATCATCTTTGACTTGCAGACTTTGTAGTTTTGACACCCCATAAACTGGAATGATGTAGGTTAGTGGTGCTCAACTTTAGATAGATATTAGAATAACCTAGGAAGCTTTTAAAAATTAATGTTCTGGTCCCATCCCAGATCAATTAAATCAGAAGCTCTGGGGGTGGCCCCAGATATGAGTCTCGTACTTTAAAAGCTCCCCAGGTGGGCCTAACCTGAAGACAGGTTTGGGAGCCAGTGACGAAGGCAGCTATGTGGGATTTAGGTCCCCAGATTATTGATGGATTTAGGTTCCCAAATTATGGAGGCTCTCATTAGCTACCTGTTTTAAGTCAAGGAATTAGATTGTCTTCTGTGCTATACGGAATTCTAGCCACCAGGTAGCATTTCAGAAAGCAAACTTAAAGTTCTGCGATAGTAACGTTGGCAAAGATTCTGGCGGTAATTATCCAGTACACCCTCTAGTGCTTCTGTACCATCCCTGGTAGACGTTCCTCCCCTCACTGCCTAATCACTTGCCCCTTCTCCAGGCAGGAGTTATCTGCTTGTCACTATTCGTATAGGTTTAAAGATCTTGGCAGAGAAAGCAGGAACAAGGTGGCTTGTGAACGTTCCTTTCTGTGGGAGACCTGGTCCTTTCAAACACTCCCTGGAGTAAAATGTTAGACCTTTGAATCTCTGTTTTATCAATGATAAACATTATTTTCCATCCTCGAGAAACCTACATGCTATAAGGCTCTTCCTTATAAGAGCAGTGATAGGTCTGTCTGTAATTTCTATCCCTCTGCCCTTTGAAATAACGTAGAATAAGTCAATCCCTCTGTCGGAAAACAGCCCTAAACTGGTAGAACCTAAGATGCCTTCCCCAAGCCTTCTCTTATATAGAAGACTTCTCAAGATGTCTTTGTCATTCCTCCTGGGAAAGATTATTCATATGGGGTCCTGTGGCCACCCTGCCTTGTCACCTGCAAGATGCTGGTCTCTGCATTTCTAAATTGATGTCCTTAATTTAAAAATTTAGATTCAGGATTTGATACTTGTTTTGTTAAATTTCCCCTGGTGGGCTGTGTGGTGTGAGAAGTAGCAAGGTGGAACGCCGGAAAGAGCATGGGGTTTAGAATCTGTCATGGCTGCGTTTAAATTCTCCCTCTGCTGCTGACTTTGACTTCATACTTATGCAGACTAGTATTCAATGCAGAAAGAGGCAAAAATACTTGTTCAATATTAACTAGTAAGCAGGCATTTGACAGTGAAGATAACCTCATTCCTTACCACTCAAGGTGGCTTCTCTGGCACAAGAAAGACAATTTGTTCCTTTTGTTTTGGGTGTAACCCCCTCTCTACCTGAATGCCTCCCTATCACAATTGCCCTACTAATACATACAAATAAGGGAAATAGTGTGAAAGTTTCAGTACTTAAAGGTTGATCTGAAAATGGGAAAAATGAAAATATAACTTTTTCCATGTTTGAATTCTCACCGCTAATACAAGGTACAAAATGTACTATTGGATCATGGCAATTTTTAAATGACAAATGGAAGTAATTAACAGGTCTTGAGTGATTACCTACTCTGCAAATGGAAAACTTCACAATACCATGGAACAGTTTAACTTGTGCTGAGATGGAAAGTTTGGAGTTATAAATGCTATAAATGCTCAAGGTCAGGAACCACTTCTCATGTTTACATCTCTCAGTCCCTCACTGGTTCCAGAAACATGGGATGACAGTAAAAGTATTAGATTTACAGCTTCTGTCATCATTTGCTCAAAGGCTTCAGTCCCTTACTGCCATGACGTTAAACTGATACAGAACTCATTTAAAAGAAAAATCAACTCCATCCTGGAGGAGAAATGAAGGTCGGGGCAGGAAAAAAAATCTAAATAGGCTGCCTAACCAGGCGAGGAAATGATCCTTTTTTTGGCGGGGGTGGGGGGTGGGGTACGCGGGCCTCTCACTGTTGTGGCCTCTCCCGTTGCGGAGCACAGGCTCCGGATGCACAGGCCCAGCGGCCATGGCTCACGGGCCCAGCCGCTCCGCGCACGTGGGATCCTCCCGGACCGGGGCACGGACCCGTGTCCCCTGCATCCGCAGGCGGACTCTCAACCACTGCGCCACCAGGGAAGCCCGAAATCATCCTTTTTTAAACCTCAAATACACAATGTCTTGGACACGCTGGAGCCTGGGAGAAGTTGGGTTTATTCCTAGATCTGCCACTAGGGGGTTTGAGTCCGGCTTTTGTAAAGGGGACTTAGTTTAGTTAACTTGGTTTTTCACTGGTGATATTAATTGTTTGATTAACAACGATGGGATCCCTTATGGAGCTCTGATAAAAAGTTTACAAATGAAAAATACATTGTCCTACAGCTTCCTTTCCCAGAGAACATAGGATGTATAATATTTCCATCCACAGGCTGTTTTGGTAGAACTTGGTGTCTGAATCACTCCACTGAGTCTCTGGGTGAGTAAAACATACTTCTACATTATCTCTTTGAAAGTGGAATGGGACACAACCTCTGCTAGCTATTTCTTTTTTTCCCTTGGTGAACCATTCTATTAATACCAATCAAATCGAGAAAATGATCAAATGAAATTGCATTTTGAGCATCCTAAGCTGTGTAATGTCTATTCTGTTAAATTGGGGCCATAATTGCTTCTCCACTGAAAAGATACAACAAAGACAGCAATCATGGCATGTCATTATGCCAGACTAGAAAACCGGCCTTTGCTGGGAGGACTTCAAAGGCTTGTGGTTCTCGAATTGCATTTGGCTGCTATTGTTGGAGCGCAGGCAATCTTGATTAGGTGTTTACACTGAGGTAAGGCGCAGAGCAGAGCGCCTGAGTGCCTGGGTCTAGAGCCATTAAAAAATTGTACATTATGTTCCTGGCTTTGAAGTGAGGGTTTATATGTAGGAGAGCAACTCAGATTGAGTACAGCTGAGCTAGATTGGGCTGCTCCTTCTCTCTCAAAGAAGCTCATCAGGTTCTTAGAGAATCAGCGCCACAAAAAAAGTTGATGCTTTTCCAAGAGCTGTATGTGAATCACTGTGTGTCCGCAGAGACACACACTGAAACATGTTTAAATAGAATATCACTGTGTGGCCCTGCGGTCGCGGGAGGTTCGGGTCCTTTTTTCCTCTCTGTTGTTTTCTGTTAATAACCTTGTGTTTAGATGTCGTGGGGAGTCTCGCGTTAATTTATGAGGTTCCTTGTTCTCATTCCTTGATGGTGTAAACAATGATCATATATCCCAGTTAAAATAGGCCAGAGGGTCCTGTTTTTCTAAATGTGGTATTTGCTTGCCATCATTCCAACACATGGAATTATTGAATCCCTCTCTTCGGGGCATAATCAGCGGACTCAGTTGATGTTTCTTTGTTAACTGGGCTAATGAGTGATCTGCAGTTTTAACTCTGTACTGTTTCTAATACACTTTGCTCTGTGTCAGTCTGCGCCTGCTAAGATCAGTGGTACTGCCCCCTGTATTGACAAACGGCCAGCAGAAGAGGTGGAGGCATGGCAACACAGAGAGCCTGCCGCGGTCAGGCTCCAACACGGGGATTTGGTACAGCTGTTTGAATTATCTGGGGATTTGTATTAATTATTCAGCTATTTAGAGACAAAACACCTGAAAGCTGAAATGTTTTGGCTCTGCCTGGCCACTTTCTCCATCCTGTAGAACACTTCCTAATGTATCAGTATTTAGCACGTACGTGCTCAGGAAGAAATTGATGACACTGACACCTCTGGATATATTATTTTTACATTCATCTTCCAGATAAGATACTTGAGCTTTTAACAACCCCAAACGAATTATGCCAGTCGCCTACTTTAAAATCCTTTGACGCTTTTACATTGCCTTTACCTTGTAAGGTTTATAAGGCCTTCAGCCTCCCCTCCCTGCTCTCTTTAGATTGTACTTTTCCAGGTCTGCTCTTGGGCCACGTGCTCTGGGTCCACGCACAGGGCCCTTCTTTGACTGGAAACTCCCCTTTACCTCACTTATTCCGACCAGTCCCATTCACTGTTCTAGCCTTGGCTGAAATATAGTTAGCCTTCCCTGATACCCTGGAGGAGGTTATAACAGATGCGCCTGAGCTCACGGCCTTCGTGCTCTGTCCTTTCCCTTGTGTGACAAGTTTCACCCTGGTCATTATGTTTGTCTCGCCTCTAGATGTTAGGTCCCATGAGGGCAGGAAAAGTAGGGACTCCGTGCTGGACTGTTCAGCTCCAGAGGCGCTACTCCCACGAGCTACGTGGTGGTTCTAGATGTGCCTGGCGCGTATGTGCTCAATAAATATTACTGAGTGAGAAGATCGATCTACATTGCTCACTGGACACTCCCTTTACATCAGAACACATCTAATCTGTCGTTTATCTGGCTAGACCTGTGGTTTATATTAAAGCCTGGAGGCTGTCAGCAGAACAAGGTGGAAGCTAGGATCCCATCTCTGTTCTTTCCCTCCCTGGTTCGGCCCCAGGCCCAATGGCCCTTCAGCACTTCAGCCCGTGGCATTTGCTGTTCCCTTTTCCAAGGAAGCCCTTTCCTCAAATATTTGCCTGGCGCTCTCGCCCACCTCCTCTGTGATCTATTTACAGCTGTAACCCCGCTCCCAGCATCCCCTCTCTCTCTGCTGTGCTTCATTTCTCTCCTCACCATTACATCACCTACTAGTACGCTGTTTAGCTGTTTTGTCTATTGTCTGTCTCCTGCTGATAGAAAGTTAGCCCCACGAAGGCTGGGATTTTTGTCTGCTTTGTTCACGGATGTATTCCAAGTACTTAGAACAATGCCTGACACATAATAAGCTCTTAATAATTATATGCAAATGAATGAAGCAATCAACCATTTTCAAGAACACGAGAGATTTTTAGGAATGTGTCTTGAAACATCTGTGAAGGTTGATCAGCTAGCAACCTGAACTCCCCATTAACACAGCTCAGAATATTGTAAGCGTGACCTCTGGATGGTCACAGGATTCAAACTGCTCCATTACTAAAATCCTTCAGTGATTCCATGTCATGTAGAGGAAAGGCCTAACTCTCTAGCACAGTAGCTCTAAAACTTGAGCACGTATCAGAATCAGTTAGAGGGCTTGTTGAAACACAGAGGTGAAGGCCTCACCCCAGTTTCTGACTCAGGAGACCTGGGCTGGGGCCCGAGAATTTTCATTTCTAATGAGTTGCCAGGCAATTCTGTTGCTGTTGGTCCGGGGACCACATCCTGAGAGCCCCCGCTTTAAAATGACACACAGGGGCCTACATGAAAGGTCCATGCCCATTTCTCTAGCCTAAATACGCACACTCCCATCCTCATGATCTAGTCATGCACAACACGGAAGTTCTCCTTAACTAACTTGCTAGATTAAGTAACACTCTCCAGTACTTTCTTAAGATAGTGGGCCAGGGCTTCCCTGGTGGCGCAGTGGTTGAGAGTCCACCTGCCGATGCAGGGGACACGGGTTCGTGCCCCGGTCTGGGAAGATCCCACATGCCGCGGAGCGGCTGGGCCCGTGAGCCATGGCCGCTGAGCCCGTGCGTCCGGAGCCTGTGCTCTGCAACGGGAGAGGCCACAACAGTGAGAGGCCCGCGTACCGCAAAAAGAAAAAAAAAAAAAAGAAATCAGAAGTGGACACCATAGATCTTTCAAACTGACGTGAGAAAGATAATACAAAACTGTAGTCCATAGAATATACACTGATAGGAAGGCCCAGCCCTTCAGTAAAAGGTTGGTGAATTAATGTGTATGTATATACTTTAAGTGAAAGTAAAGTACTTAAGGTCATCGTTTGTCATATCTGCTTTAACCACTTTACTTGATTAACTGACCAACTGCCAGTTCGTGACCAGCGCCAAAGTAGTTCCTCCTGTACCCACAGGTCTCTACTTAAACAGTGTCCTTTCTCACCCTCATGCCATCCCATATGCTCTCTCTGCCTGTGGTAACTTTGCTGTCCACCTGCACCTGTTACTTTCTACTTCTCCCTAAAGAATCAGTTCAATGACTGCCTCTTCCGTGAAGCCCTCTCTGACTTCCCCCAACAGACTTGGGTACTTCTTCTTCTGGGTTCCTTTGGGGCCAGACATGTATCCAGGACATCAGTTATCACTTGATTCTGACTGTTTACATGTCTGCTTCCCACTTGGCCAGAAGCTCCTGAAGAGCATATACACTGACAGCAGTTTATAAAATGACCACAGAATCGTAGCATTTGGGGGAATTTGGTAAAGAGGCAAAGGATGGTTCCCATCACCATAGCTCTTGACTTTACTGCACAACAGTGCACTATGGCCTGGGTAAGAGAGCACAGAATTATCAGGTTCTCCAGGCACATTTTTGACACCTGTCCTTAGACATGATTAATTCTGTTAAAGTTTTGGTTTTTGAAAGGGCATGCTTCAGTTATGGGGAAAGTTCTCTTTCCATGGATCCCTCCTCAGTAATGTCGAATTAATGAAGTGTCACTCTACAGATCAGATAAATAAGTGCTGAATAGTGCATACAAGAAAGATGCCTTAAGAAACTTCTTGTACTGAAAAACCATAAAGTTCAATTTAAATTATGCTGTCATAAGTAAGTGCTCTTGTTGTGGTTGCACAGGGCAAAAAAAAAAAAAAAAAAGATCAATCAATGAACATACACAGAGTACCTACTCTGTAGAAGAATATTTTTAATGAGTATAATATGAGACATGGGACTCAAAAACACCATCAAACTAGAAGAATTCTATAAAAAATAATTCTGTGTTTCTAACCAAACATAATTAGAAAAAGATCATAATTTAAATAAAGGTAAAGTTTAATTTTATAGACAACCAAAAGTTTCACAAACCATGAAATTTAAAACCATGGAAAAGGAGAGTGTTATATCACTTCTATATTAATCTTATCCAATAGGAGGTTAAATTCAAATCAAATGTTCAATAATAAATATAACATATTTATACAGGGCTATATGATTATGCAAAGTGTTCACATACAGCATCTTATTTGGTCATCTAAATAATCCTGGGTCTGTAGAAGAAGGCAGACATTTGTAACCTCACTCTGATGGGGAAAAACAAAGCTCAGCAAGGTTTTTTTTTTATTTACCAAAGGTAATAATTGGCTCTAATACTAATGGGGCTCAAATCTGGTCTTTCAGTGCCAAATTCTATTATTTAAGTCGAGAGCACAAGCTCGTTAGTCTTTTTTATTTTTTCATTTTGAAAGTGGTAAAATTCTGAACCCCCCCCAAAAACTATTTAAAAATCACATTCCTTCATAAAAGATGTAGAAAGTGCTTACTGAATGCCAGGCTCTCGGAGTTCAGAGATGAGCCTTTAGGAGCTCAGAGTCATGAGAGACATACACATACACTAAATAGTGCAGTGTGGTGTTATGGATTCTACGGTGGATGTTCAAGGATGAGGGAGGAGCTCAGAGAGTCTTCATAAAGATAGGGGACTTTGAGCTAAATCTCAAAGGAGGCTGCGATTTTCCCAAGCAAACAAGACAGGGAAAAGTAACCCATCAGCCTGGACAGAGGCCCAGGGGAAACACTGGGTTCTGGGAGCTGTGAGTTCCCAGAGTACGACTGGAGCATAGGATGCAAGGGAGGAGTGACAAAGGATGAGGCTAAAATGGCAGGAAGGAGCCAGGTCACAAAGGGCCTCGAGTACCACTCTGAGAGTCAGAATTTTATCTTGAAATCAACAGGGACTCTCATTAAGCAGGAGATTGATATGATCAGATTTGTATCTAAGAGGAGCACTTGTGAAGGCAGTGGAGAAGATAGATTTGAAAGAGTTATGATGTGAAATTGTACTTCAAAACCAAACTGTCAAATATTCACATGTTCCTTATCACCAAGTGTAAATATTTGAAATATAACTGAGACCAAAGGCAGCTATTAAAGAAATATTGCCAACAAGTTGGGTACAAGACTGTAGGGTCCTGTAATCCATGGGGCAGTGTTTGATTGACTGGGGATCCTCAGGAGACAGCATGGTGAATGTGAGGTGTGTCCACCCCCGTTGTGTACAGTCTTTTGGGAGTCACATCATAGAAGGGGCTGCAAGAGCCTACAGATGTTATTCTTTTGACAACACTTTGTTCTTATTCTACCTGCAGTCACATCCCTTTCATTTTGAGACACTGTAGCCTGAAAAAAAAAAAAAAAAAAGCTGTTTAGGAGAACCTATTCCCGGGGTGGATTCCTTTCTCGTGGCTTAAGGAATGACCAGTGGTAATAACAGCTTCGCTTCACTGAGTGTCTGCCATGTGTCAGGAGCTTTGTATAAACTCTTCCAATAGCCCTCCAAGGCAGAAATGGACCCCATACAATAGATGAAGAAGATAAGGTTTGAAGAGTCACTTGCTCAAATATCTAGTTAGTGGTACCACCTAGTACATGGAAAAGCCAGCATTTAACCTGTGATAGTCTGATTCTCAAACCAGTGTTCTGTTTCAGTTTCATCTCTTCTCCCACTGTACTGTGTTGCCCCCTAGGAGAGAATGCTGCTTCCAAGGCTGGGGTCCCAGAGCTTACATAGTCTTTTCTTTTTCATCCATTCACGTCTCAACTCGAATGATATCTCCTCAGAGAGCCCTTCCCCAAGTACCTCGCTAAACATCCCAGTTACACCCTGCTCATTACTTTATGAAAGAAAGTTGATTCAGTATCCTTTGAGATGTTTATCCCTACCTGAAGTTATTTTGTTATATGTTTCCTGTCAACTGACTGGATGTAAGTCCCTTGAAGGCTGGGCTCTGCATGTCTTGTTTTCTGTTACATCCCTAGCACTAGGAAGAGTACCTAGCACACACTGTTGCTCAGTAAATGCTTGTTGGCTGAGTTACCTGCTGCCTCAGCAACAGTCTCAAAGATGTGCTGATGCTCAGAATGGGTAGTGGATTCTATATAGGACTTTATATTGTTTTGAAGGCCATAGGTAATTGAATAACCTTTCTATATGCACATTGCAAAGTATCTGTAATTTCTTTAAGAAATTCCAAGGAAAAGAAACAGAATAACATGAATAACATGTAGCACTTACTGCTCCTTTCTGAGCCTGTACTAAATTTCGCCTTCATCAGCCTTCAAAGTCACATTAGAATCAAGATAGAAAGGTAGCTCAGGACTTCCCTGGTGGCGCAGTGGATAAGAATCCGCTTGCCAATGCAGGGGACACAGGTTCGAGCCCTGGTCTGGGTAGATCCCACGTGCCGTGGAGCAACTAAGCCAGTGCACCACAACTACTGAGTGTGTGCTCTAGAGCCACGAGCCACAACTATTGAGACCACGTGCCACAACTACTGAAGCCCATGTGCCTAGAGCCCGTACTCTGCAACAAGAGAAGCCACCGCAATGAGAAGCCCGTGCACCACAACGAAGAGTTGCCCCTGCTCACCACAACTAGAGAAAGCCCGGACACAGCAACGAAGGCCCAAACGCAGCCAAAACAAACAAACAAACAAACAAAAAAAGGTAGCTCATTGTTCAAGAGACAGTTTCCTTTAATCGTAGATCATAAAGTGACTCAAATTCTAGTGAGTTTCAGACAAATACTTACGGTTATGAAACATATCATAAATAAAAGTAAGCACTGAATATTCACCAGCGAAGTTATTGGCCGACTGTGATACTTAGGTGCCTTCTAGCGTGTGTTGGTTTTCACATCAGTTCCTTGCCTCACACATCATGTGACTAAGATCTTGCAATGTATTCAAACGTGATTTTTCCAGTGCATTTTAATGTGAGACTAACAGATCTATGAAAAATGGTGAAATGATTGTGGAGAAATTGAATTTAAAAATTAGTGGTTCTACTCTGAGCCATTATTTTCAAGCAAAAGTGCAATTCAGGTGACCCTGAGCAATCAGGGGGGTGTAAAGTTACCAGGGTTCCTACCAAACACTGTATATTGTAAACACATAGGCATGGTTCAAAAATAAGAGATATGGAAAGGTATAAAGTGAAAAGTTTTGCTCCCACCCTACCCCCCTCCCCCCCCTCCACCCTCTACAATTAACCACCTATGTATCTTTTCTCACTTTTTTTTTTTTTTTTTTTTTGGTACGGTACGCGGGCCTCTCATTGCTGTGGCCTCTCCCGTCGCGGAGCACAGGCTCCGGATGCGCAGCCTCAGCGGCCATGGCCCACGGGCCCAGCCGCTCCGCAGCATGTGGTATCTTCCCAGACCGGGGCACGAACTCACGTCCCCTGCATTGCCAGGTGGACTCTCAACCACTGCGCCACCAGGGAAGCCCTATCTGGGTACTTTCTAATCTTTTGTTATTAGAAATGAGGACGAAATGAATGATTTTGTTCAAGGGTTATTTCAAAACTGCACACATATAACTAGGATACATTCCTGGGAGTGGAAGATGTTGGGTCAATTTAAAAAATAGTAATTACTAACATGTATATAGTGCTCGCTATAAGCCAGGCATTGATTTAAGCACTCTCCATATATTAACTCATTTAATCTTCTTAATAATCCTTTGAGGAAGGTACTAGTATTATCTCCATTTTAAAGATGAGGTTACTGAGGCACAGAGAGGTTAAGCAACCTGCCCAAGGTCAGATGGCTAGCAGGTGTCAGTGTCAACCAACCTGGCTTTAAAGCCTATACTCTTGGCCATTATGCTTTGCTTTCTCAAGGAGTGTATGTAGTATTTGTATTTTAAGTAGATATTAACAAATTGTCCCCCATACTAGTTAATCCAATTTATTCTCTCATCAGCTTGACTATCCTTTTTTGCCCAGAGGTAAACTGGGCAAAAACTGGGAATTTTGTTGGTTTAATTATAGATGAAAAATGGAATCCCAATGTAGTATTAATTTGGATTTCTCTTATAATGACCAAAGTTGGATATCTTTTCATATGTTTAATAGCCATATGTATTAACTTTTCTGTGAATTATCTATTCATATCTTTTGTGAATTTTTATATTGGGATATTGGTCTTTTTCTTATTGATTTCTAGGAGCTCTTTATATATTAGAGCTATTAGTGTTTTGGCTGTGATGTGAATTAGAAATTTTTTTTCTAGTTCTTTATATTTTGGCTTTCTTATGCCTTTTTTCTTGCAGAAGCCTTTGATATTTATGTATAATTGACCCTCAAACAAAGTAGGGGTTAGGGGCACTGACCCTCCACGCAGTTGGAAATCTATGTATAACTTTACAGTCAGCCCTCCATATCTGTAGTTCTGTATTTGTGAATTCAACCAACTAAAGATCGCGTAGTACTGTAGTATGTATTTTTTAAATAATCCACAAATAAGTGGACCTGTACAGATCAAACCCATGTTGTCCAAGGGTCAACTGTAGTCAAATCTATCAGTCTTTTGTAGATTTGGGACCTCAAATTGGGTCCTACCTTTATCAAATCACAATATCACATCATATATTCTCACACTAATTTGGTTCTATTTCTAGACTTTTATTCTGTTCTATTTTTCTGTCTGTATATGCATTAAATATTACCCTACTATTTAATTATTGAGGCTTAAAATATACTCTGTTATCTAGTGGGGCTAGATTCTGTCATGACTCTTAATTTCCAGAGCTTGCTTTATCATTCTTTTTTTTTTAAATTTATTTTATTTTATTTATTTTTGGCTGCATTGGGTCTTCATTGCTGCACATGGGCTTTCTCTAGTTGCGGCGAGCGGGGGTTACTCTTCCTTGTGGTGTGCGGGTTTCTCATTGCAGTGGCTTCTCTTGTTGTGGAGCACAGGCTCTAGGCAAGCAGGCTTCAGTAGTTGTGGCATGCGGGCTCAGTAGTTGTGACTCGCGGGCTCTAGAGCCCAGGCTTAGTTGTGGCATATGGGCTTAGTTGCTCTGCGGCATGTGGGATCTTCCTGGACCAGGGCTCAAACCCGTGTCCCCTGCATTGGCAGGCAGACTCTTAACCACTGTGCCACCAGGGAAATCCCTGCTTTATTATTCTTGCCTGTTTTTTTTAATGTGAACTTTTCAAGTTTTATTTTTTTTTTAAAAAGTCTCACATTTTTTACTGGGATGTTGTGAACTTCTTAGACTTACTTTCAAATCTTCCCAAATACAATACACTGCTTAAGACGCTGTCTGATTCAACTGGGCATGGAGGCTTGCAACAAAATGATATATTAAAAAGCTGGGTTTTCTTGGCCATGTAATGGTAATTGACATTTATTCATTCATTGAACAACAGAGGTCATTTATCCTTTCAGTATTTCTAGTTTTAAGATATTTGTCATCTCTTTCAAAGAAATGAGTAGGGGAAAACAGACTTTCAAATATGAAAACCTTCCAGATGGATGCTGCTTAATATAAAACAGCCTCCAAACCTGCCACCCCAACTTCTTACCTCCCACCCCCAAAATCAACACAATAATCCGATCAGCCATTGCAAACATCAATGGTCAATGGGTACTGACTTACACAATTGTTACTGTAGGTTTCTGAAAAACCCTTTATGTTCTTTCTGTGTGGTCCAAGCACCAACAGCCTTGGCATCACCTGGGAGCTTGATAGAAATGCAGACTCTTGAGTCTCACCCCAGATTTACTGGATCAAAATCTGTATTTTAACGAGATCCTCAGGGCGTTCATAAGTATCTTAAAGTTTGAGGGGAAAAAAGGATCAGTGGTTCTTAAAGTGTTGCCCTGGTAGCAGAAGTGGCGTCCCCTGGAACCATGTAGAAAATTCAAATCCCTGGGCCCTACCCTACCCCTACTGAATCAGAAATCCTTGGGTTAGGTCCAGAAACAAGCCCTCCCGATGATTCTGATGCACCTAATGTTTGAGAATCACTGCTCTAGATCAGTCTTAATGAAACACTAGGAATACCTGGGGAGCTTTGAAAGCTCCCCATGCTTACAGTGTACCCCAGATGACTTAAATTAGAGTTTCAGAGCTGCAGGCCAAGGAACCAGTGTTCTTTTTATTTTCCAGGTGATTCCAATGTGAAGCCAAGGACAAAAGCCACTGCTCTAGTCTGGAACAATGCTTCTCAAACCTGGCTTCATGTTAGAACCACTTGAGCATCTTTAAAAAAAAAAATACTGATGCTGGAGATCTCACCCAGATATGTAAACTGGTCTGGGTAGAGCTGAGAATCACTTTGGGTTTTTTTCTCAGATGAATCTAATATCCAGCCAGAATTTCAAACCACTGCTCTAGAAATACCGTTTCTCCCACATAAACTTCAAATCACAGTAAAGAGAAGGAGGTGGTAAATAGTTTGGAGGTGATGGAAGACAGACACGTTTCATTTCCCATGTACTTACTGAGCCCTTACAATGTGTTAGGCTAATTACCATGAAGATTAAAAATAAATACAAAGCATAGTTCTTGCCCATCAGGGGACATATAATCTGCACTGGTAGAAAAACCTGCACATACTGCATATATAAATAACGATTTGAAAGGAACACTGTATTCCATGCTACTGACTATAATTCAATAAACAAGTTATACCTATCATTCTATCATTGTAAGGTCAAACTAATTTGTATCCTTTTTTAAAAGAAGAGGAGTAAAAGAAGGAAATATAGGTTGGAAAATGGTGAAGAAACAATTTTGAATATAATTAGCAATCAACTCTTAAACATTTGAACCTGGAGAAAGTGGTAGAGAAGGTCAATGGCCACTTCAAAGAATAATTCACAAGCTTAAAGATTGGGCAAGCCTAAAATGCTTTAAAGTTTCCTCCTTGGCATAATGAGAAGAAAATTATGCTATGGAATCACTGGCAACACACCATGATATTGTTTGTAAATTAAGTTATAACTATTAAGAAAAATTAGCAATTACAAAATCAATTAAAGAGTTTATAATAAATCTTTTTTCACTTTTATTATTAGAGATATAACTAATTTTTTTGGCCCTACTATTTGCCTCTTCTCTTTTGAGAACACATTTAAAAATAAAGGAAAAATATTGTCCTAGTCTAGGAGAAATTATTGGCTATAATCATTTTTCACAGAATTTATATTTTAAAATGAGCAACCAAGCAAAATTCAAAATTTCACAGTTTTATGGAAAAGTACATTAACAACTAAAACCGAGTCAAAAATGTTAAAAATTGTTTGAAGTCAGCTAAGTATTCATTTTGATAATCAACTAAATATACACACCCATTCCCTTGTTTTATTATTAGTTACAAAGGCAAGGATGTGACATAATCTTTTAAGACCATATAAGGAGTTTCTCAATTAAGAAAAAATCACAAATGTTCACCCACTTCATCCCTCTTGTTCTATCAGGAAATACTTACAGGTTAGAACAGGTGAGAGTACTCTACATAATATCAGTTTGAATTTGGGAGAGGTCTAAGGGCATGCCTATTTAATGTAATAACCTTTCCTTCATATTTGAAAATGATCCCACATTAGTGGGTGATGAATTTCAAGTTGTCTCCTCAATAAGGGTGGTGGATGCACTGATCCAGCCAGTTTTCCCATGTTCACGAACATACCAACTAGGAAGTGGGCTGATGTGATCTTTATGTGCACCCATGAAATAGAACTAAGTTTACTGGCTCCGACAGGCTTTTTTTTTTTTTTTTTTTTTTTTTTTTTTTTTCTGTTTTTTGGCCGTGCCGCACAGCATGCGGGATCTTAGTTCCCCCACCAGGGATCGAACCTGTGCCCCCTGTAGTGGAAGCGTGGTGCCTTAACCACTGGACCACCAGGGAAGTCCTCCAACAGGTTTTTTGGGTTTTTGGGGGGTTTTTTGCGGTACGCGGGCCTCTCACTGTTGCGGCCTCTCCCGTTGCGGAGCACAGGCTCCAGAGGCGCAAGCTCAGCGGCCATGGCTCACAGGCCCAGCCGCTCTGCGGCATGTGGGATCTTCCCGGACCAGGGCACGAACCCATGTCCCCTGCATCAGCAGGCGGACTCTCAGCCACTGCGCCACCAGGGAAGCCCCCTTCCAACAGGTTTTGAATCCATCATCTGGGTTAGAATTTACCCTCAAAACGATCAGATGAGAAAGGGACGGCACTTATTATTATTCCAATTTTATAGATGGGGAGACTAAAGTTTATAATGGTATCACATCATTTGCACAGGATAAAAGACAGTACAGTGATTATCAATGGAAGTTGGAAAGATAATAGAAAGATAATAGAATCGACTGGATAATTAAAAAAAAATACTCATGTTGTATCCTGCCCTCCTTGCACTACCACCCAATATGTACACAGAATCTAAGTTGAGAATCACTTCTGTAAGTGAGCTGCTGTTATTGATATGAGTGTGTCATTGCACCTCCAATGTACTGGAGGAATTTAATAGGGTTGAAAACCAGTGCCTTAGGGGGAACAAAGGCAACCAACATAGGGAATCAAACTCTCAGCCCTGTGTTTTATCTAATGGAGCATACAGTTAAAAAAAATTCTACGGTTCCTTGAATAGAAACATTTTGAATATAATAATTGAATTACAGCACTGTAAGCCATTGATGGCTTTTATTTTGCTCTTAAGAATTTGTGGAATATTCCCTTGATTCTTCAAAGAGGGGCAAGGGACATGGAGTTCATTTTACTCAGCCAGGTGGTTACAGTGGCGTCACCATCCCAAAGGAAGTGATACCTAGCTATTTCAAACAAAGGCAAATTCCTGTCTAGTGCTCAGAAGGGATTTTTAAGTAGCTGCTACATACCTGTTCTGGGTGAGTTTCCCGCCTTTTTTTATTGTGAAGTTGAAGATAAGAGTCCGTTTTCGGAGTGGGTAATCCCAAAGTCAGCTTGTTTTTTTCCACAAAATATTGTTTGGACTTCCTTTGCCGAGGGCCGTGTGATCCTGGCAGGAATACCTCATTCTGTGAACTTGAACTCTTCAAGTAATGAGAGAGGTTGCTGGACTTCTCCAGGTCACTGCTGCTCAGCACTGAAAACGGCCCGCTGCGATGGGCACCGTGCTCGTAGTTTGGGCTTAAAAATTCACTCCCGAGTAAGGAGGCTGTGCTCGGTGGGCTCTTCTTCTGTTCACCTTTCCACCCTGAGAGTTCCATCGAAGTCTCCTTGGAACGGTAAAGTGGATTCAAAGTCAGATTTTCTGCAGAGCTGTCCACAGACTCTGGCAATGCTTCCATAGCCAACAACTTCCCCTCCTCTTTTTTCCTCTTCCAATTTGGGTCATATCGCAGGTCTGAGTACTTGTCTTCTATGGGTTGTTGACTGCCCAAAGCAGAAAAGAAATGTCAAGTCCTTTATCCAAACAGATTTACTCGTTCTCTTTAGCTGATCATCTTATTCGAAATCAATCTCCATCTTTCTCCTACAATTTTCCTTTTACTATCTACATGGGAAAGACACATCCGAGGCTCACATTAGACCTACACATTACACATAAGGGCAAAAAGTCATAATTATCTAAGTTCATTGAAATACGAAATAAAAATGGGGGATGGGGACTTCCTTGGTGGTGCAGTGGTTATGAATCCACCTGCCAATGCAGGGGACACGGGTTCGAGTCCTGGTCTGGGAAGATCCCACATGCTGTGGAGCAACTAAGCCCGTGCGCCCCAACTACTGAGCCTGTGCTCTAGAGCCCATGAGCCATGACTACTGAGCCCGCATGCCTAAAGCCCATGCCCCGCAACAAGAGAAGCCACCGCAACGAGAAGCCCATGCACCCCAATGAAGAGTAACCCCCGCTGGTTGCAACTAGACAAAGCCTGTGCACAGCAACGAAGGTCCAACGCAGCCAAAAATAAATAAATTTATTTTAAAAAAATTTTAAAATAAAGTGTACAATTCAGTGATTTAAAAAAATGGGGGATGGTTAATTTATATATGCTGGAAAACAAATGTCTATAATGTTAAACCAGTAAATGGCCTTGATGCAAGGAATGCTGTTACTTAAGACACACCATAAGCTGAATAAGTTACAAGCTGCTGAAGATAAAATGGATTTCACACTTAGCTAGTGATCTACACATTTAGCTGTTTATCTGGGAAGGGAAATTCGACTGTTGCCTGAACGACTCAGTCTGAGCCTTTCGTGGGAGGAAAGCAAGACTTATCCCAACTGAATACCTACATAGGTTCATCCTCCTGTATCAGTGATTTTTACTTGTGACTTCATTTCGTCTTTGTAGATTTTATCAAATGTGCTACAGAAAGATCCCTAACTTTTGGAATCAGATGGTGCCTCTGAAAGCTCTGTTTGTACTCTCTTGGTCAAGTCTATGTACACAAAACTCAGTAGACAGGTCAGTGTGAGCTTTAAGCTGTAGACAGCCCTATCTGAATAAAAGGTTAAGCACAGGGTCCAGCCCGAGGGGAGTCAACTGGTCTGTAATCAGTACATATGACCCCAAGTAAAGTCCTCCCTTTTCTCCATGACGATCTCAATTTGTAAAGTATCTCCTAGTCTTAACCAAAAAAGAAAAAAAAAAATGCTGGTAATATGGCATATTTAATGGCTGCTTTGATCTTCAAAAGCTAAATGGGAGAGATTTTCCTTCCTTGGTACAGTAGATGCAACCCTCTAATCAAAAAGAAAATGTAAATCATCTGGGCTTTTTATGCTATTTGATATTCCCATTTATAGAGGACATCATTTTATGCTGGGTAAACAAACTAATGGTGCCCCTAATGTTAATTTAGTCTTCTTAATGTGGACCTAGAGTTCTTTGATTTGATGTAAAGCAAAAACTAGAGCGGAAAGCCCCAACTCCTATGTCTTGCTTAATTGTCACTTTGAATTTTTAGTGTCTTTTTTGTTTTTTGGCTGCGCTGTGAGGCTTGTGGGATGGGATCTTAGTTCCCCGACTGGGGATTGAACCTGGGCCACGGCAGTGAAAGCACTGAGTCCTAACCGCTGGACTGCCAGGGAGTTCCCCTTGTCACTTTGAATTTTTAGTTTGCATATTAAGACGGAAAGCTTCTTGGGATAGGCTGCTCTTCCTTTTCCACCAAGGGAAGAAAAATGATATTCTCCTCCAGCAAAGTGCCTGAATGGAGATGGTCCACTTTGGCAGGAAATCGACATCAAACTGTGCAGCTCGCTGCTCCCGAAACTCCACAGGGCTGCCTGCCTCTGAGGCTTTGAGGGGGTTTCTCCATGTGATGTCCCCTCATGTGAACTTACAGGAGTTTTTGGCCCTGCCTTTCACTTGGCTCCAAGGGTCACTGGGCATGTAGTGTCCCAGGGGCAGGGAGGGGGCCAGCAGGGCATAATCTAGATTTGGGACTGGACAGACCTGGGCTTAAGTTCGGGTTTGCCACTACCTATCTGTGCATCAGCTGGCAAATCATGTCACCTCCGAGCTGGTTTCTGTCATCTGTAAGTAGGGATCAATTATATTTGTTCTGTTTATTTCTCAAGGTTGCATAAAGTCAAAATGAGACAATATAGCTTACTTCCTGTTCTGTATTTGTGCTTATTTCACTTTTCACTATGGCAACGGTATCTTCTCACCTGGTTAAGGTCCTGGGCAGCAGGGACAGAGGGTTATCCTTCCTTCCCTAATCTCTACCCTGTGCTATGGGCAGAAGAAGCAACAAGTGATGCTTCAATCAATAACTGAGCATTAGATATTTATTTAAAAAAAAAAACAGCAGCAGTAAATTAGAATCTAAACATGCAGAAAAACCTCCTGCATTGGACCAAATCAGTGAATGATTTTAGGGCTTATCTTGTGCTGCATTAAGTATAAGGTTCAGCAGTGGTTGTTTAGATGAGGAAGAAAAGATGAAAGTACATCTTCAAGTAAATAAAGATATAAAGATTTTTTGAAATGAAGAAACATGCCGTTTCCCGTATCTATGATATATTGAAAGGGAAAAGTGAGTCTAACTCTCCTCGTTCATTCATTCACTTGATTCGACAGAATTTAACTTTCCTCATGCATTTGCTCGTTCACTGATTCTATATTTATTGAGCACATACTAAGTTAGGGGGATACAGTGGTGAGCCCATAGCCTAGCGGGGGATACAGACCAGGAAATGAGCTATTTGTGATTAGAGTGATGAGTGCCCGCATGAGGAGCATGGGGCCACCAGGACTCAGGAGGGACATCCAATCCCATCTTGGGAGAAAGGGAAGCTTTCTGAAGGAAGTGATGGCTTAGCTGAGACCGAAGGCTAAGAAGGGCAGGAAGTGTAAGCCAGGCTGAGGAAACAACACGGAAAAAGGAATGGAGGGGAGAGAGAACATGGGGCTTTCAGAGAACAAATTCTACCTGGATAAAATGGAGGGTGGGAGGATTAGAACTCAGGGTTAAGCAGAGGTGAAATCTTGAAGGGCTTTGTAAACTCTGTGAAGGGTTTGGCTTAACTACATTAACTTGAGAGTCTGGATTTATTTAATTAAGTAAAAATCATTTAATTAGAGAGCAAAGATGTTATCGTAAGACAAATACTTTTGGGTAGGCAAAGTGATGAGTTTTTGGAAAGGATTATGTACAGAGGCCATATGGTTTTTGGGGTCAAAGTTTTAGAACAGGTAGCCCTGTCCTCTGCACTATTTAGAGCAGGGGTTGGCAACCTTTAAAAGTAACACACGTTATTGGAGCCCACTGTCTTGCTGCTTTTCTGGGTGGGTTGTAGAGTGCTGGCTTTGGGAAGATAGCACATAGCACACACTACTTACTATGTGCTGATCTAGGGAAAGCTCACAGTGAATCTCTAGTTTTCTCCTTATGGCAACCCTATGGGGGAGGTACCATTATTATGCCCATTTAATAGATGAAGTAACAGGCTTGTGTCACTTTTCCAAGGTCACAGAGCTAATACGTGGTGGAGCCAGGATACAGACCCTGGCAGTTGGCCCTGGGATCTGGCTCCTGTCCAGTAACTCGCCCTGTATCACACAGCCAACCCCAGAGGTGGTGGCGAAGCAGGTGTTGTTGCAGGAGGGCCTGCCTTAGGGGAGTTAGTGAATCGGTCGGTCAGTCAGTTGGCCAGTCAACAAATATGTACTGAGTGGCTCCCCAGGTACTAGGCACTGGAGGAGAGCGGTGAGTGAAAGAGAAACAGGCGGATGGAACTGGCTGCTGAGTGAGGAAGACAGGCAGATGGATCTTATGCACCAACAGTAATAATCAAGTAATAAACTAGATGCAGAAAGAAGTACAGAATGTTATGGGCATTTAAACTAGGAGGACAGACCTTGTTTATCAATGAAAATATGTTGACCTCTTATTTCCAGATCCAACTGCTAGATGATATCTCAAAGTCCATTCCAACTCTCTTGTTCTGTGATCCTATGATGAACTCACAGGAGTCGATAAGCGAGGAATGCCCACTCTTTTTAACAAATAGGTAGTCTTTGATGATTGAAGGAAATGGAGTCTCTGACTTCCATCTCTGCAGTTATACTAAGAAAACTGGCACTCAGGCTGGTCACCAGACTTAACTAGCATTAGTTAATGATGGCATGATGTCCACAGTCAGGGCTCTAGACACCCCTCAGTCTCATGGAATAAATGATATGGAATATTTTGGTTCTGAGAAATGGTACCATAGAAAGTCAAAGGACAGGGGTCCTAGAATCAGGCTGCCTGCGCTCAATTCCTGGTGCCACCAGTTACCGTGGGAGTGTGGGCAAGTTATTATACTTCTTGTGCCTCAGCTTCCTAATCAATAAAATGAGGATAATAATAGTATCTACCTAAAAAAAAATAATAGTACCTACCTCATAGTCGTTGAGAGTATTAAGCACATTTATATACGTATATATGCTTAGAACTATGTTCTTGGCATGGAGTAAGGAAGGTCCCAGGAAGGGCTGGTTATAAAAGCACATGCCAACGAGCTCCATCACTGGTCTTTGCTTGCTGTGTGTTGTGTTCTGTTACCATGACACAACATTGGTGTGTACTATGCTTCCTCCTGATGGATCTCAAGGGATTCTTCTCTCCCTAGGGCTGAAGTTATTTTCAGGACACAAAGTTGTCTCGTGATGCACTAAGTGGGACCTTAGTGGCCTGAAAGAATGAACACTTATCTTTAAAAATCCAGTTTTTTTTTTACCACGACCTAGGCAGCATGGAGAATCTGTTTGAACTGTAATTTAGGAAATGGGATTAAGAAATGTCAGTGTTTCCACATGATGAGGTATTTTAAGAACTGCTGAAAGATGATGAGGAAGATAAAACTGGGAGAATTCAATTACTTTAGACCTTCAGAAAGAGCTGTAATTTCTAGCCTCAACAAATTGCCATTCTTAGATGCCCACGGAAGCAATCTCACATGCCCTGGAAAAGACTGATATTTTAAGTGAAACCTAGAAAATACAGAAGGGTTTGAAACAAATCAGACACAATGAGTTGCTCTGGCTGGGAAAGATGTTTTTGAACCAATCGTTTGAAGAGACACTCTAGTAATGTGTATTTACAAGATGAGAATCGGAAAATGTGGCTCTTCTAAGAGCTTTAATTACACTGTACCGTGTACACCTGCAATGATTATCTTAAAACATCCCCCTTTCTCCCCCTTTTGATGGAAACCATGTGTTGAGACAAATGGGAGTTTATGTTTTGCAAACTATAGAGCATGGAAAGCTGTAATACTTCACAGAAACAAATCTAATGGTTGAAATAGAACATGATACTAAAGAACCGCATTGTTCTGAGCTTGTGTGCGGAGAAGCTCAATTGTGTTGTGTGGTCCAGGTCAACACACTGGAACAAAATGTGTGTGAAGTGCTCCTTCATCAGTAATCTTGTGCACACAAAACACATACCTCATTTCCTCCCCATCTGATAGGAAGGTTACACAGACAATGAGTACACAATGCTTTTGTTGCTGTTCAGACAACAGATGCCAGGTCTGCCCTTCAGATGCCCAGGTTAGAAATGGATGCAGGGAGGAAGGGGAGGGTGGTCTCATATGCATATGCCATCCTATCTGCTGGCTCTAATGGACCATATTTGAGCATGACTGTGACAACTTCAGTCCAAATAAAATCAAATCTCCATTTGACGAAGAGCCTAATATTCAGTTTAGTATTCAATCAAAAAATTACTAAAATTAGAGCATGTTTCTAGTACAATGAACATCCTTTGCACTCACAGTAAAATATTCAATAACTGGCCATTTTGCCTGTCGAGGAGGTGAATAAAAGCATTGCTATTAATCATTTAGCAGTTATTTATTTGCCACTTTAAGTAGGCAGTTAAATTGAAACTGCACATGTTATTATTGATTTAGGTTTAATTTAATCCTTTTAAACAGAACAATTATTCCCAATTTATATGCCATTAAATCTTTTATGCATATGAACAGCAAATTCAATTTCTGTTTAAGTGTAAAGTGTTTTGTTTTTTTTTAAGTGTAAAGTTTTTAATGCTTCTTTAAGGAGCTATAAAACTGACAATTGTTTCCAAGGATTTCTGAGTTCTGTGCTCATCTTAATCTTTTTATCAACAGCTTTAAGTAAATAAAATGAAATAAATCCAAAGGATTAAAAAATCACTTTTGCAAGTATGAAATAAAATGGTTCCACAAGTATACTGAAATGCTTTGGGGAGGCTATTTACAACCCAGAAAATTTCATTTAATGCAGGCATTTATTCTGCTAAAAATATTAAACATCTTAATAGAAGAAAGGTAGTTTAATGAACCGAAGGCCAAAGACTGTCTTTAGAAACACACTCAAGTGAAGGGACTGGATTGTTATCTGGTGAATTTTATTTACTGCAATTATAGAGTTTAGATAATTCCAACTAAAGTCCCCTTTTTTTTTCTTTTTGACAACAGGTTTATGGCTGCAAAATAACCAGATATTTGCCCCAAGTTCTTATTAGTACCAGTCTTGATTCAAGGACAATCTGAGTGTTAAATGAAAATAAATTATCTTAAGAGGGCGTGTTAGTAATTGCAATGTAAAATTCTAGTACGTCATTTCTAATTAAGATTATCTTATGTGAAACCAAG
Organism: Hyperoodon ampullatus; assembly: GCF_949752795.1. NCBI lineage: Eukaryota > Metazoa > Chordata > Mammalia > Artiodactyla > Ziphiidae > Hyperoodon > Hyperoodon ampullatus. The sequence goes on from NC_136920.1 coordinate 91,737,675, forward strand.
GCTGCATCTTCACAAGGGAAATGCTGTATGACACAGAACATATTTAGAAACATAATTCCTCTCGTTCAGTGAGAGTTTACAGTGCTCAAGCCAGACATTTTCTGTGGAAGGCTTGGATATTCTTTTCATTCTCCAGAAACAATGGCTAAAAGCCAGGGACCGAGATTTACAACATTTCCAGGTGCATACACTTTCTTTAGATAGAGTCTCTTGTATTTTAAATGCCAGATATTTACAGCAACAGAACTGCCAGGTAGCTGTGACTTCATGGGCAAAAGCACTAGACAGGTCTTGACACCTGGGTCCTGGTCCAGATTTTGCCACTGAGCAGCTGTGTGAACTTGGGTGAATTTGTTATCCACTCCAGGCCTCAGGTTTCTCCTTTTACAATAAGGAATAGACTGACCTTTAAGAGTCCTAACAGCTCTCAGAATTCACTGATTTTTAAATTGAATTGGGCCTATCATGCGAAACTCAGCAATGTATATAAGTGTTGGGAAAAAAACATTTATTTTAAATTCAATCCATTAAAAAATTATAGTAACCAAAGATTTCTACATTTCCACATTTGTCAGGGAGTAGGAACAGATTAATACAGTGGAGGTCGTGAATTAAACTATCTCCTTAATTACTTGGTTACAACCTTCCTAATCCTCTTGATAAACTTGCAGGATTGCAGGTGATGTAAATTTAAATTACACTTTGTGAGGTTTCAAACTCACTATTTACTTATTTTAATACAGTAATGCATCCCCATTTGGAAATAAGCTAGAAAGGAACTCGTGGTCGTCTCCGAGGGCAATAAAATCCCAGGAGTCACAGTGGCTTTAGCATTTCTGGTGGGGACTGTGCCTCTGATAGACACAATTCATGCCCAAGCACACGCCTTACTCCCTCCTCTGCTTGTCTATCATGATGGCACCGCACCTGCTCTGAGGAGTGCATCAAGGTTTGACTGCTGCACAGTTTGTGAGCAAGTGAGCATAAAACAGCAATGATGGGACTTCCCTGGTGGCGCAGTGGTTAAGAATCCACCTGCCAATGCAGGGGACAAGGGTTTGAGCCCTGGTCTGGGAAGATCCCACGTGCCATGGAGCAACTAAGCCTGTGCGCCACAACTACTGAGCCTGTGCTCTAGAGCCCGTGAGCCACAACTACTGAAGCCTGTGCGCCACAACTACTGAGCCTGCACACCTAGAGCCCATGCCACAGCTACTGAGCCTGCGTGTCACAACTACTGAGCCTGTGTGCCACAACTACTGAAGCCACCGCAGTGAGAAGCCTGAGCATGGCAACGAAGAGTAGCCCCCGCTTGCCGCAACTAGAGAAAGCCCGCGCGCAGCACTGAAGACCCAATGCAGCCAAAAAATAAATAAATAAATAAATTTATATTAAAAAAACAGCAATGACAACAGCCTACGACAAGTCACCTCTCTGCTATGACTATACACATGTGATCAGAAATAAATAACCAAAATGCTAGTAGCTATCCCCAAATACTGTGTGAAACCCCTAGAATTCGGTAAATAGTAGAATGTGTTTGAAAGCAGTTGGCCAGCCAATGGCCTTAAATTGAAAATCTACCTAATCAAGACAGTATAAATCAACATGGATGAATGCTGCTAGAAACTAACAAGAATGAGAGTTGACTCCTGGAAGCTCTCAGAATGTTCTTGGTAATACTAGAATATTAGATCTAGCCTCAAGTGTCACATTTACTCTCCCAACCAGAGCAAAATAAACAAAAACAAAAAAAACAAAACTCTACAACACTTATGAGAGGAAGTAATCTCCCCTCAGCTTAAATATATCCAGTGTGTCCTACAAAACAGTCGGGGAAATTAAAATACTGAGTTTTAGTTTTTACTAAGTCTCCCTTTACCCACTTTCTGTTTTGCTTATCCCATACTGCTACTGAAGTCCTAGAAATCATCATTCAATATTTCACTTGATTCTCGTAGTATTCATCAGAAACAACATACAGTGGTCCCTTGGTATCTGCGAGCGACTGGGTCCAGGACACTCAGGGGATACCAAATTCCACAGATGCTCAAGTCCCAGAGCCGGCCCTCTGTATCCATGGTTCCACATCTGCTAATTCAACCAATTGTGGATTTTGTACTACTGCAGTACTATTTATTGAAAAACATCCTTATATGAGTGAACCCGCTCAGTTCAAATCCATTTTGTTCAAGAGTCACCTATATATGCAAGTGTTTGAGAGGAAAAATCATATACCACCATAAAAATGCAGATTATTATTCCTGAGTCCTTTTCTTACCTTCAGACAATTCTGAAATTCAGTTCAACTAAGAATACCTCATGGTGCCTATCTGCCACCCAGTAATTTCTGGTACACGGTGGTTTATGAGACAGAATGTGGGCTCTTTTGTGAAGGCTACACTTCCCAGGTGATGAGAGAGAGCTCAATGAATGAAAACATTCCGTTTCCCGGCAGAGCTGCTGAGGAATATAGTCTCTATGACCTCACTGCCCAAAGTAAAATGCCATTAATATTTATAGTATTCTGGGCTTCCCTGGTGGCGCAGTGGTTGAGAGTCCGCCTGCTGATGCAGCGGACACGGGTTCGTGCCCCGGTCCGGGAAGATCCCACATGTCACGGAGCGGCTGGGCCCGTGAGCCGTGGCCGCTGAGCCTGCGCGTCCGGAGCCTGTGCTCCGCAACGGGAGAGAACACAACAGTGAGAGGGCCCGCATACCGAAAAAAAAAAAATTTATAGTATTCTGAGGGCACAGGACCCTTTATAAATTTGTATTACTTTACTAAAATTCATAATTTTACATGCATATTTAATTTGGCCTCAGTTTAGTCCATACTGAAGTCGTTACACCTTTAATTTTTGCTAGAGAGCAAAACTGAATCCTTTACCAGATCAGCCCTTGATCGCCTATCTAGGTACTTATAATTAGAGGCTCAGACTTTGATGTTAAAAGAGAGTTCATTCAGTTAAATTTTTGGCTCTGCCACTTAGTAGCTACATACACCTACACAACTTTCAGAGCCTTCGTTCCTTATCTGCAAAATGGGGATAATAATGCCGATATCTAAGAGCCTCTTGTAAAGATAAATGAGATAATATATATCAAGCAAATAGTCCTACAAATGGTAGCTAATTATATTGAAGTATTTTTGTAAATAAGACCTTATCAAACACATATACTAGTTACTGTACTGCTGCTTTCTGATTTTTTTTTTTTTTTTTTTTTTTTTTAACATATGAGGTTTCAGTAGGCCCCAGAGCTGAAGAGGTTATCTCTAATGCTCTAGGAATTACATTGATCTCTTTCTCCTGAGTGCCGGAGTGTCATGGGGCTAGTTCTGGAGTGGGGTTTAAGGATTATCATATGAAGATCCTCTTTCCACTCTTGATTCATTCACTGCAGTCAATGCTGCTCCAATTTCCATTAAGTAAAAGGTTTTCTCTAATCCATATACATCGAACTGTGGCTTGACTTTGCTGAGGAACAAGGGAGTAATTGCTTTGAGGAGCTTCTAGTAACATCAAAACACAAGAGTAGGGCTCAAGTGATTTTGTCAGGCAGCTTTTAAAACGGTTGCCCATAAAAGCAAGAAGAAAGAGATCTTCTTCCGTTTTAAGGCAAGGCTTTGACTAATTATTTTGAACTACAATTCCCAGAATGCCATCTACCTGACAGAAATGAAAGTCGTCTTGAATTTCATACTGAGAGCCTGAGATCAATTTGTCTATTTCATGGCTAGTAAACTACTCAGATCCAAGTAACAATACACCTAAGAAAGGTTTCCAAGACTAAAGGGAGGCAGAGAAAAGGGGCCAGTAACAAAACACTCACCTGAAGGATATTTTTGAGGCATTACTTGGCTAAATGCTTCAGTTCGGCTTTCCTTTGTAGTACAGAACTGGTCCTGTAAATGTTCAATGTATGAAGCACTGTACAGCCAAACAATTACTAGGGCTGTAACCCATTCTAACCCTGGGGATTATAGTCTATCATTAAGGATTTCTAAGGCAAATCCGTCCAAGGAAAATACCATTATTTAAGGATCTCTGAATCAGAAGACCGAGGCTCTAATGATGCTTTTGACTTTGTAAGTATGGTTTTTTATTTTGAAATATATTGAGTGGTATTTACATTGTCCTTGGGTAAAAAGCAAGGTTAAAGTCAGGTCTCTGAGCCCCACTCAAAGAGCAAAAACTGAACATTGGGGAAATGAGGTCACATAATGGCTCCTTGCCTTGGTTTCTTCATCGTAAAAGTACAGACAAGAATACTTGTCCACCACAAAAGATATTTCTTTGCCGATGCCCCTCCCACCCCCGTAGTAAATAAAAGTACCATTTATTACCTAGGAGACTATGCCTCTCCTAGATTAGAGCTACAATACAAACATGGTTTAAAGTTCCCCAGCCTTTTTGGCACCAGGGACCGGTTTCGTGGAAGACAATTTTTCCATGGACGGGGGTGGGGGTTGGGGAGGGGGTGTGGTTCAGGCGGTAATGCGCGTGATGGGGAGCGATGAGGGCAGCAGATGAAGCTTCATTCGCTGGCCCGCCGCTCACCTCCTGCTGTGCGGCCCGGGGGTTGGGGACCCCTGGCTTAAAGCATAGAGTCCGACTGCAGGAGTTTTCTGTTCCACCACTCACCCGGTGGAATAAATGGGTATAACATAACTGGTTTCTTTAAGCCTCATTTGCAGTCTTCAGGATGGGAGCATTATAGTGACCACCTGTTGAGGCTGCCATAAGGATTAAATGAGATGATACATGTACAGCGTTTGGCAGAGGGATGGGCTCGGGACAAGCATTCTATAAATGCTATTGTTGTTAGAACCTTAAAGTAATCTGTGCCTTTTCTTGTTCCTTCCAACCCCAGTTCTAAACTGTCACCAAGTCCTATCAATTCTTTATAAACATAAAGAATTACCTATGAAGTAATTAATTCATAAATTACCTATGAAGGAAATGAATAAAAGATTGCTACGAAGGATATACACTCATAAGAGTATATGTGGGTTGGGACTTCCCTGGCGGTCCAGTGGTTAAGACTCTGTGCTTTCACTGCAGGGGGTGGGGGTTTGATCCCTGGTCAGGGAACTAAGATCCCCCATAACATGTGGCGCAGCCAAAAAAAAAGAGTATGTATTGATGTACGGGTTATCTCTGAGAGGAAGACGGGGACGGATTTGAGAAGGGGAACCAGGAAACTATCTGTAGCATTTTATGTTTTAAAAAATATATCTGAAACAAACATGGCAATAAGGGTGAGGTGGTATTTTTCTCTGTACTTTTCTGTAGGTTAGAATTTTTTCTTGATTAAAAAACTCAGGGAATTTCCTGGCGGTCCAGTGCTTAGGACTTGGCGCTTTCATGCTTTCACTGCTGTGGCTCGGGTTCAGTCCCTGGTCGGGGAACTAAGATCCTGCAAGCTGCACGGCGCAGCCAAAATACATAAATAAAATAAAGTATTTTTAAAAACACCTCAACATCAATAACAAAGCACTCTGATGTTGGGTGACTTCATCTCTGCCAGCTTCATCTTCCTAATCTGTAAAATGGGAAGAGCAGCACTTTCTTGCAGGGTTACAATGAAGAATTGAGTGAAATTCTTCAAAAGATATGGCCTTTCAAAAGAGACGTCATTACTCTTATTGTTGTCATTGTAATTATTACCATCTGGTAGGCTCTTTGTCCACTGTGTTTTTACCCTCTAATTCATAATGCACCAGCTTGCAGAATAATCTTCCTTGAACACTGCTTCATCTCACTGCCCTCCCCAAGAACCTGCATTTTCTCCTCCAGGTGTGCCCAACCCAGTCCAGTCAGGTGCGGCTGGCTGGTTAAAGCCTTCCTAAGCCCCTCTTTCACCCCCCAGCTCTATGGCTGCACCTCAGTTATAGCATTTATCCCTTGTACAGTGGACATACGAAGAGCATGTTCGTTAAGTCCAATTTGTTAGTAAGTCCAACAAAGTTAGCCTAGGTGCCCAACTAACACAATCGGCTGTAGAGTACTGTACTGTAATAGGGTTATAATACATTCGCATCCTTGAAAGTTTGCAACTTGAACGTTCGTATGTAGGGGATTTACCGTACTGTACTGTGAGATCCCCTAAGAAGCAAATGAGCTCGATTCAACTTGACATTTCCAGTGAAAGAGAGAAAGAGGGAAAGACGAAAGGAAGAAAAAGACTCAGGGCTGGGCTCTCATTCTGGCTCCCACACCAGTCTTCGCTGTGACTGCATTCTTGGGACACGTCATTTGAGTTCTGTGTTCAACGTCCTACCTGCGGCGTGGGCTGGGGGCACTCCACGACAGTCCCTGTCCGCAGGCCCCTCCTCTGTCTACTTTCCCTACACTCAGAACAAATCCTCTGCCATCAAGTGCGGTTCAATGTGCCACACACATTCATTCTAATTCTATTCTTTTTTTCCCCAAATCTTACCTAGTCTCCAAACCCCTGCCTGCCCAAGTTCTAGGCCTTCCAATAAACTTTTCTCAATTTACTTTAACCCTAATTAAAAAAACATCTAACACATATAGAACTTAGAGTCGCTGTTCGAAGCACTTTTTTTTTTTACAACTTTATTGGAGTATAATTGCTTTACAATGGTGTGTTAGTTTCTGCTTTATAACAAAGTGAATTAGTTGTACATATACGTATATCCCCATATCCCTTCCCTCTTGCGTCTCCCTCCCTCCCACCCTCCCTATCCCACCCCTCCTGGCGGTCACAAAGCACCAATCTTCGAAGCACTTTTTATATATGTATACACAGACTTATTTTAGCCTCACTGTAACTCTGGGAGGTAACTATTATTACTATCCCATTTCTACTGAGGAGGAACTGAGGCACAGAGAGTTTAATCGGGCTTGGCCAAGGTCACACAGCTAGTCAGGGGCACAGTCTGAACCCACATGGTCTGCTTCAGATGCTCTGTACTTTACCACCATCCCAAGACCCCTGTCTAATCAACAGCTTTTAACTTCAGTACTCTAGCATATCATTTATATTTTCATTAAAACTGAGTAATATTGTACTCATTTAAATGAGACACTTGGAATGTGACAGGAAATAAGGAGCAATAGAAAGGCAAATGCCCTTATTATTAATAACTATTCTCGTCTTGTGCGTTTTTTTTTTTTTTTTAAATAGAAATGAATGTGACAAAAATCTTGGCTCCAAGCTGTCCTTAGCTGCTTGGACACCTGTGTCACACACACTACAAAGGTGCTCATTACAGCAGCCTGTCCAGAAACAGACTCACAGACTTAGAAAATAAACTTATGGTTATCCAAGGGGAAAGGTTGGGGAGAGGGATAAATTAGGAGATTGGGATTAACATGTACACACTGCTATGTATAAAACAGATAATCAACAAGGACCTACTGTACAGGGAACACTACTCAATATTCTGTAATAACCTATACGAGAAAAGAATCTGAAAAAGAACAGGTATATGTATATGTATAACTGAATCACTTTGTTGTACACCTGAGACTAACACAACACTGTAAATCAACTATACTCCAATATAAAATAAAAATTAAAAACAAAAAACAAAAAAACAAAAACCAAGAGCCTGTCCTTACTTTCACTTGGGACAGTACCAGTAATTATGTAACAATGCATTTCAGAACCCACTGTTTTCTTACACAAGCCAATTCCTTACCTGTTATTTGCACCAGCATCTTGGGTATGGAGGTTTCTCTGAGCTGCTTTTCTGCTTGCTTCCTCTTCCGTCTCACTCAAGTTCTCCTCCTCTAAGCTGTCAGGCTCCATGTCGTTGTCCTGAATTCGGTCTTCAAGTTTAGACTGGGACTTGATCTCTTGAGTGAGGCTTTCTGAATCAGATTCCAAGGAGTCTTTTGAAATCCAACGTAAGTCTTCATTCTTAAAAGGTGGCTCTGTGGACTGGACCTTTAAGTTGGTGTGATGAACAGGAGACTGAATAGAGAGCTTGGGAATTAATTTACTATGAATCATCTTGAGAAAATACGAAAAGGAACAGGGATACTCTTGTGGATGGCAGCAGCTGGCTGAATGTTTAAAGTCGTGGTTCGCAAAAGAATTTGCCTAAAAAAATTATATTTATGTTACTCTGTGACTACTGAAATCTCTTTAATTCCAATGTTAATCAAAAAATTAAATAAGAGAAACTTGTTATTACCTGCAGGCTTTTGTATGCCCCCTTTTGTGTGTATGAGAAAGGTCTATTGGAAAAACTATTATGTTTTTCTCTCTACAGAAACACATCTGATGTAGAGCTCATAAACAGTCTGAGTAATCAAATGCAGCTTTATTGAGAAAATTAAATGGCTGGATTCCTTTTTTGAGCTTCCAAGGGCCTGTTACAGATAAGCCCAGACAAAGCGAAATGGCTAATTAGGGACAGTACTTCAGTGCCTTATTTCCAAGACCCAGGCACTGATATAAATATGCCATGTTCAGTAGTATTTATGGACAGAGTAAAACAGGTTCAGGGTCTGCCTTTTGGAAAATAAAGGAGGGGGAGAGAAGTAGAGTATGATTTCCACAGTTGGAACTGTAAAGCTGATGGAAGCTGTTTTGCTCCTAACCCTGTATTTGCTGACTCTATCATTTGGAAGACTTCTTGATATCCAGATTGCTATTAGTTGGGAATGTGTAATTTAGGTGGACATTACATGGAGATCAACCTCAGCTCAGAGGGAAAAAAAAAAAACACATGATAATGATTAAAACTGTTCAACAAAAGATTTGGTGGCCTTGTGAATTCTGCCATTCAGTGATTCATAGCAGAGGCTGGGTGTCCACCTACCTGAACGGAATGCTGTTCTGGGGAGTGCTGGGTGGGTGGAAGATTGGCCTGAATAACAGCTCGGGTCCCTTGTAACTAGCTTAAGAGTATGATTCCAAGTGAGCCCTCCCTGTCTCAAAGGGCTGTCATAAAGACCCACGAGATGGTTTACGGAAAGGATGCTTTGAGTTCAGATAGGATTGAAAGGAAATGATGTTTTTGGATGTGCTTCCTTTCATCTCTACTTGGCATTTCTACTTGCTCTGTCTTCCATCTCACTGCCTTTATGCTGTTTTTTTGTTTTTGTTTTATTTTCTCTAGGTCAGGTAACAGAAACAACCTTTCTCATCAGAGATTACTGTAAAATTTGTTTTAATGGCTTGCTCTTGTTCTTTGGGCAAATCCTCTCTTTAATTAAATAACACGACCTTCTTCCTAGTCCTAGTTGACCTTGTTGCTAATGTTTCCAAGGAACATCCTCAACTCCTTGGAGGAAAGTACCTTAACAAACAAAACAGACTAAAGGTAACGATCATACTTAAATACATCTGATATTTAAATATCTATGGTTTTCTTTTTAATTCAAAGTTCCCCCTTGTTGGTAGACTAACATATTATTGTCAAACTGCACAGACCAGTTTGCTGTATTAATTCTCTTATTTTAAAAATACGAATTTCATTCTACCGTATTATTTTAATTTTGATAAGCAGATCAACTGTTGCTTTTAGGATATTTTTAGAAAGTGGCAAATCCCTCAAATACTAACACATTTTAACTGAAACAGTTTGTAATAAACACCAGTCTTACTTTAAGAGTTCAAGTCACTGTACTTGGGATCTTAAAGAAAACTTAAAATAATCATTATATTTCAATTTGGAATTGCTCCTTCATGAAATAATTCAGTCCCTTCAATTTCTCTTTTAAATGACATGGACTAGGATTTCTTGGAGTTAATCAATTAAAAATGTCCATAGAAGAAGATATAATTTTTGTCATTAATGAAGTTTGGGAGATTATGAAGAGAGCAAAGGCAGATGCCATCCAAGTTGGGTCGTCTGTGGAAGGCGTGATTTTATAAAAGCATGAGATTAAAGTAGGAAAAGCTGATAGCTGAGATAAATTAAAAGTGAGCCTTTTAAATGTAGTGAATGTGGCTGCCTAGTGGCACAAAGTTTTTCACTGAAATTTCTGACCAAGAGGGGCTGACACATCTCCTAAGTAAACAAGAGAGACAGGGATACACCGGTGGCACTAAGAAATGGCTGATTCCCTAGGGGTCCCTTCAAGACCTTGGGCCTAGCCCATTAGTACTGGGAGACACATTTCCTTCTGTAGGTGAAAAGGAGCCCTGCTTTAAGGACTCACCTACCAAGATGAGTGGTAGAGGAAAAGGTGCCCTGTTTTGGAACAAGCCCGAGGCTGCCCAAAGGGAAGTTGGGTTTATTTTCTCCACCCCCCCACCCCTTTTCTCCGATGGACAAGACTGGGCAACCAGGAGCATTTTAAGGCCCAGGAAGTGATGGGTCTGGTGGGTCTGATGCCCTGGACCGGTCTAATCAACCCACGCTAGGGCTGTTCTGGGAGTCTGGGCGCCAAAGTCATTCCAGATCCCGGCCACCTGGGCCCCGTCCCTGCCTCGGTCACCGTCTGCCCTTCCCGCCTGGGTCCCAAGTGCTCCCCGGCGCGGGCTCCTTTGAGTTCTCCCCGTCCAGATTCAGTTTCCTCGAGAGGTTTCCTGCCGTCCCCACTCCCAGTCCCACCCCTCCCAATCCCCTCCTCTGGCGCACCGCCCACCCCGCCTGTCACCTGCCTAGCGCTCCTGGCTGCCGCGACCCCAGCGTGCCCTCATCCTCAGCGCCTCCGCAGCCCGGCTGCCCAGCGCCTCGCGGTCCCGCCCCGCGTCGCCCGGCGCTGCCCTGGAGACGGGGGCCAACAGGACCCGCCCCGCGCGACTCGCCCCGCGCGCCCCAGCATGGCCGTGGGTGGGGCCGCACCGGCAGGGCGGGGCCGCACCGGGAGGGCGGGGCCGGTGCGGTCCAGGCCCAGCATCCCGATCGGAGTGTGCCCTATCTTGTCCTGGTGGAGAGGGTGGGAACGGTTGTGATGAGGGTGGCAGGGGAGAGCTCCCAGGACCCCGGGAGCTCTCGAAGAAGCCGCTCGCAGGTCACACTGGCTTTTCCGAAGTTGTAATGCAAGGAAAGACAGGGCACCGAGTGGGAGATATTTGCAACACACACTGCTAGGAAACGTGAAGAACTCCTACAAGTTAAGAAGGCAAAGAACGGGCAAATGACTTGAACAGGAATGTCCCAAAAGAAACCCAATGGCCAATAACTGTCTGTTGTTGATTGAAAAGGTGCTTAATTCGTTAATAATCAGAAGCGGAGAAATTAAGACCACCGTGGATATAGCTCCATACTCACCAGTTGGGCATGCGTTAAAATATCTGACAGCGCCCAGGGTTGGAGAGGAGGGAGAGCAAAGACACCCCCCCCCCCCCCATATACTGCAGACGGGAGTGTGAGGCCGTGCAGACACTTTGGAAAATGGCTTGACATTAGCTAGAATGTGTACACCCTATGGTTCAGCAATTTCACCTTTAGGTATTTACCCCACAGCTGTGTGTGCTTCTGGGCACCCAAACTGAAAATAACTGAAATGTCCATCAACAATAGAATAGTTAATTAAACTGTAGTATTCCGTATACTGTATAGTAATACAGTAGCGAAAATGAATGAAACACAGCTGTGTGCAATGACACAGGCATCTTAAAAATATATTGATAATATTGAGTTTTAAAAAAAACCCAAATAATTTTGTATATAAATATTTATAAAGGCAAAATTAAACTGTATTATGTTTATGGATGCATGCTTAGTAAAGAAAACTATGAAAACAAAACCAAAGTAGTGATTCTCATAAAGTTAGGATTGTGGTCAGTTCTGATGGGCAGGGCAGGGTGGGGATTTTTAGGGAAGAGTGCCTTTGAGATTGTATTTCCTGACTTTTAGTGCTGGTTACATAGATATTCATTTTATAACAATTCATTAAGCTATACATTTATGTACGTGTAGAATATTACACTATTTAAAAAATCTTCAAAGAAGTGTAAAGAAAGGAAGGGTTGAGAATTATATTCATATTAACACAGCATTAAAACCACAAATAGATTTGAATAACTGACTTCAGAGAGGCAGGGATTCTTCAATATCAGTTGCCTCATTAATGTTCGGAAACACAGAGAATTGGAAAAATCTTGCGTACTCAATTTTACCATTTTTTATTCGGCTTTTTATTAGAGTTAGATTTTTTTGACAAGGGAATTAAAACCTTTATTATGGTAAAATAATTGAACCCTACAACACTGCTTGTTTTATTTGATTTGATTATGACTCAGGGATGCATGACTGATTAAAGCTACATCCTAGTTTTGTTTCATATGCTTGAGGTTGATGCTGTTATTTTTAAAAATATCTATTTGCTGTCACCTTTGACTTTTAGTTCAACAATGATTTATTAATTCACTGGTCAAATTTTATTACAAAAACTTAAAGTAATTTTCTTCCACCTTCCCTTATTTTATTGAAATAAATATAGTTGGAATTGACTAAGAGGCCTCTGACTGATTTGGAAATAACTTTTTTTATTAGTGGCATCTTTTCTTTAATTAATTTTTTAATTGAAGTATAGTTGATTTACAATGTTGTGTTAGTTTCAGGCGTACAGCAAAGTGATTCAGTTGTGTATATATATGTACCTACATATATATGTATATATATATGTATTCTTTTCCAGATTTTTTTCCCATATAGGTTATTACCAAATATTGAGTATAGTTTCCTGTGCTACACAGTAGGTCCTTGTTGTTGATCTATTTTATATATATTAGTGTGTATATGTTACTCCCAAACTACTAATTTATCCCTCCCTACCACCATTCCCCTTTGGTAACCATAAGTTTGTTTTCTTTTTTTTTTTTGGCCACACCACATGGCTTGTGGGATCTTAGCTCCCCGATCAGGGATCAAACCCCGGCCCTGGCAGTGAAACCACCGAGTCCTAACCACTGGACCACCAGGGAATTCCCTATAAGTTTGTTTTCTAAGTCTGTGAGTCTATTTCTGTTTTGTAAATAAGTTCATTAGTATCATTTTTTTAGATTCCATGTATAAGTGATATCATATGATATTTGTCTTTCTCTGTCTGACTTACTTCACTTAGTATGATAATCTCTAGGCCCATCCATGTTGCTGCAAATGGCATTAATTCATTCTTTTTTGTGGTTGAGTAATGTTCCGTTGTATATATGTACCACATCTTCTTTATCTGTGATGGACATTTTGGTTGCTTCCATGTCTTGGCTATTGTAAATAGCCTTTGAGATCGTATTTCATGACTTTTAATGCTGGTTGCATAGATATTCATTTTATTATAATTCATTAAGCTATACATTTATGTATGTGTAGAATATTACACTATTAAAAAATCTTCAAAGAAGATTAAAGGAAGGAATGGTTGGGAATTATGTTCATATTAACACAGCATTGAAACCACAAATAGATTTGAATTACTGTATTCAAAGAGGCAAGAATTCTTCAATACCAGTTGCCTCATTAATGATAGGAAACGTAGAGCATTGGAAAATATCTTTAGTACTCAGCTTTACCATTAAAAAAAAATGAGTAACAGGTTTTTGTTTGTTTGTTTTGGCTGCATTGGATCTTCGTTGCTGCGCGTGGGCTTTCTCTAGTTGTGGCGAGCGGGGGCTATTCTTCATTGTGGTGCGTGGGCTTCTGACTGTGGTGGCTTCTCTTGTTGCAGAGTCGGGCTCTAGGCATGCGGGCTTCTGTAGTTGTGGCACGTGGGCTCAGTAGTTGTGGCGTACGGGCTTAGTTGCTCTGCGGCATGTAGGATCTTCCCTAACCAGGGCTCAAACCTGTGTCCCCTGCATTGGCAGGCAGATTCTTAACCACTGCGCCACCAGGGCAGTCCAATTTTACCATTTTTTATTCTGCTTTTTATTAGAGTTAGATTTTTTAAAAAAAAAAACTTTTTTGACAGCAGGGACCTTGTGAGTATACAGTAGGACCTCAATGTTACTTGAAGAAATGAAAGCAAGGTTGCTGAAAGCATTGATGTTATTCTGTCCAGCATATTATACAGTTAACATTAGAGCAACTGCAAACATGCAAACAAACTCCAAGCAGAAGGATTTATTCCTCATAGCAGCTAACAGGATATGTTATATAATCAGGGCTAAGTCATTCACACTTTTTGACTGTCACATCTACTGGTCTGTGGAAATTGATGCTATCGTTCTTCAGACTCTTCAAGCATTTTCTGCATTATCCAGAAAAGAGTTTATTCTGCTTGTCTGAAAATGAGTGGTTCCTATGAGTCAGGAATCCACCAATCCAGCAGCTACTTGCAGAGACTAGTCACGCCCAGAGGATGGAATACCCTGAACTTGATTTTCCTCCTTCCTCTTCTGGAATGGCTGTCCTGATTATTCTTACTCAGAGTCACTAAAGGCTGGAATAATAAACACAGGTGGCAGTCAGGGTCCAATCAGGAGACAGAAGCCACAGCAGTTATTTTAATGGAAATAATTGAATATGAAGATTTATTGACTGAAAAGTAGCAAGGGGAGCCCAGGTATCCTGAGAATAGTAGCTACAGGAAACCATTACCCGCCCCCCTATTTCTGGGGGAACACAGGGAAGAATTTGTAACGATCAACATTTAGAAGCTGGAAGAAAGGGGCCAGTGCTGGGACGAGGAGGAAATTCCAAGCTGATGGGTGCTGGTGTCTTTAAGAGGTGTGATGAAGCTGGTTCTGGGAGCACTGGGAAAACTGCCACCAACTGCTGCTACTGAAACAGGCTGAGCTGCGGGGGGTGAAGAAATATGTCAGGACGACTCTGAGAGGAAGAAGCAGGGGAGGAACAGTCCCTTTTCCTTTTCAAGCTGTGTAGTGTCCCTCTACCGCCCCCTACTGGCAGAGCCTAACAAGGAGTGACTGGCCAAGGAGAAATGAGGTTTGCAGAAGTTGCCCCCGTATGACAGCAGAGTGCATGAGTGCGTTCGAAGCGGAGAGACAGTGGTTTAATAAGCAGCACAGTGATACACTGTTCTGCAGAATTCTTAAGGATTATAGGGTGCATACATATGAACAAAATAAAGCTGTAAAATGCATTATTATGGTAATAATGATGATAATTTACATATGATTAACAACTTCCCGGGGTTTGCAAAGTGCTTTTGCATATGTCATCTGTTCAGAATCAAACTGGCAATCTGACGCTGAACTAACTAAAACACAAAGAAGAATGAGAAAAACACGTCAAAAAATGATGAAAATAGATAGTAATAGGGTAGTTCTCAACCCACGGTGGTTCTGTCCACCAGAGAACATTTGGCCATGTCTGCAGACATTTTCTATTGTCATGACTTAGGGGAGTGCTACTGGCATCTAGTGGGTAAAGGCCAGGGACGCTGTTAAACATCCCACAATACACAGGACTGCCTGCACAACAAAAATTATCCAGTTCAAAATGTCAGTAGTGCTGAGGTTGACAAACCCTGAGCTAGACTAACGGCCCTTGGTCTGTGGCCACAAGGTACCCAAGTGCATGATTCTGTCTTTGTACCGACACATGCATGGCACTGGCTTATAATTAGCTGTTAATGGTTCTGTCACCTCCTCACTATACTATAAGCTCTGAGAGACCAAGGACTAGTTGTGCCCATGACACCTAATAGATGCTCAGTATACACTGAGGAAAAGCCACAATGCCTTACACTTCAGCACTTGAATGGAGAGTAGATAAGTATAGCCCATTAGGCCTTTTTCTAGAGATATGCTCATATGTGGCACATAACTAAGATGATTAAATAACTTATTCTTAAAATCCAGAATACATTCAAGAATTTAAAAAAAGATGCTATTAATAAATAAAATAAGACAATAGGTATGGCCTGAAATTGTCTTGGATAGCCGGAAAGTGTGGTTACTCCCTATAACTCTAACAAGTTTAAATGTCTGGTTCCTTCACTTATATGTTAAATTAGGAGCTTAGGAATGAGGAGAGAAGGGCACTCTGAGGACAGAAAGAAGGGACAGTACCAGCAAGTAAAGGAACAGAAATAACATAAGAGATGTTCAAAAAGACCCAGAGCCACCTGGGGTCCTTTGGTGTAGGCAACAAGCAACCGCATAGCTGAAAACCCTGTGTGAGAATCACGGTGTTAGAGCAAGCATGATTAATTTTCATAATGATTAATTTAAAAAAAACTCATATAAAATAGATCAGTTTAATACATACTAGAAAGGTAAAAATCAGGTAATATATTTTACAAAGATTTTTATCCAAAATATTAAAATGTTTAAAATTTCAAGGGATAAACTCTCAATCATCCAGAAAAATGTACTTATTTAGCATAACCAGTCTTGAGAATTTTAGAGGACTGAAGCTGTGTAAGTGCAGTTCAACAGGGAGATGTACAGGGAACACTAACACTGTTCTAGGAGAACTAGTCGAGTGCTGGGCGAGCCTGGAGGGAGGGAGGGGAGTTCTGCCTGCTGGGATCAGAAGCTTTAGGAACAAGATGATCCCATATAATGGCTCTTATGAATACAAATTAACAAATAATCAACGATTGCCTTTTTCTTCTGTTTTGATTCCTTGGTTTTCTTTTCTAAAAATAATTTAAAAACGTTTGTATTATGGCAATTTAAGAACATACAACAGTAGAGAGAAAGGTAGCCCTCGTCCAGCTTCAAAAAAGATCAATCTGTGAGCTATCTTGTTTCTACACATACTGTTCTCTACTCCGACCAAATTATTTAAAAGTTAAACCCCAGCTGTTATGAGGTTTCATCTGTAAGCATGTAAGGATGTATCTTTTATTTTTTTAATATTTATTTATTTAGTTATTTTTGCTGCGCCCGGTCTCAGTTGCAGCACACGGTATCTTTGTTGTGACACGCAGTCTTCTTAGCTGCGGCATGTGGAATCCTTAGTTGCGGCATGCAGACTCCTTAGTTGCGGCATGCATGTGGGATCTAGTTCCCTGACCAGGGATCTAACCCGGGGCCCTTGCATTGGGAGCGTGGAGTCTTACCCACTGCACCACCAGGGAAGTTCCATAAGAGACAATTTTTAAATAATTGCAATAGCATTGTCACATCTGAAATAAAATTAACAACGACTCCTTAATATCATTTAATACTGAGTCAGTGTTCAGACTTCCCAGGCTGTCTTCTATGTGTCTTTTTATAACTGGTGGGTTTGAATCAGGATCCAAACAAATTCTACAGTGACTTTTTAAAATAACAGCTTTATTGAGTTACAATTCACATACCACACAATTCACCCCTTTAAAGCGCACAATTCAGTAGTTTTTAGTATATTCATAGAGCTGTTCAATCATCACAACTAATTCCAGAACATCTCTCCCAAAGCAGTCACTCCTCATTCCCTGCCATTTTCTCAGCCCTTGGCAACCACTAATCAACTTTCTGTCTCTTCTGGACATTGCATGTAAATGGAACCATACAATATGTGTTTGTGTGTGTGTGTGTCTGGCTTTTTCCACATAGCATAATGTTTTCAAGGTTCATCCATGTTGTAGCATGTGTCAGTACTTCATTCCCTTTTTTTTGCAAAATAATATTTCACTGTATGAATATACTATATTTTATTTACCCATTCAACCATTGATAGCCATTTGTGTTGTTTCTACCTTTTCACTATTATGAATAATGCTGCTATGAACATTCATGTACAGTTTTTATGTGGACAGTTCTTTCTTTTTTTCCTATTCCCTTAGGCAGTTTTGTTTTCCTTCCAGCTTTATTGAGATATAACTGACATACAGCAGTGTAGGAGTTTAAGGTGTGCAGCTTAATGATTTGACTTACATATATCATGAAATGATGACCAAAATAAGTTTAGTGAATACCCATCATCTCATATAAAGTTAAGGAAACAGAAAAAAATTTTCTTTTCCTTGTGATGAGAACTCTCAAGACTTAATTTATTAACAACTTTCATATAATAGTGTTAATTTTATTTATAATGTTGTATATTATCATATTGTATATTACATCCCTAGTACTTATTTATCTTATTACTGGAAGTTTGTACCTTTTGACCACCTTCATCTAATCCTGCCTCCCTCCACCCCCTGCCTCTGATAACCACGAATCTGATCTCTTTTTCCATGAGTTTGTGTATTTGTTTTTGAAGTATAATTGACCTACAACACTGTTAGTTCCTGTTACTCAACATAGTGATTTAATATTTCCATACATTTCAAAGTGATCACCATGATAAGTCTAGTTACCATTGTGAAAGTTTACTTTCAGTTCTCTTGGGTATATACCTAGGAGTAGAATTGCTTGAGCATATGGAAACTCTGTTGAACTTTTGAGGAACTTCCAGACTGTTTTCCAAAGTGACTGAAGCGCATTTTACATTCCTACCAGTAATCTATGGGGGCTCCAATTTCTCTATGTCCTTTCCAAAATTTATTATTGTCTGTCTTTTTTTATGATAGCCGTCCTTCCTTGTGGGTGTGAAGTTCTATCTCATTGTGGGTTTGATTTGCATTTTCCTGATGACTAATGATGTTGCGCATCTTTTCACACACTTATGGCTATTGCACAGTGATTTTTCAAAGTATTGCAAATGTATTTTAAATTTCAGATTAAAGAGTTGGTAGCTGAGCAGTCTCCAAAACTGATTTGTCTTTGATAAATTCCTTGCTTTCTGGTATAAAATGTTTCAGGCTCATCTTATACGTTTCTTGCCCCAACCTGGATTTAGCCATTTCTTCAAGGAGCTTTGGGTAGTTTTAGTTAAATGTTATTTAGAGACCACAATCTGGGCACTGAGGATGCTTATTGCTACTGAAATGGTAATTGTCTCCAGGTCATTTCAGTGGGAAAAACTAGAAAATACTTTTTTATTTATTTTTCCAAGAGAAAAATACATTATAAGTGCATGCTTTTGTTTTCAATTCAAATTTAAGAATACAGGGTTTTAACTTATTTGATTTTACATTTATATCTCTTTCTCTTGTGCTGAAAATCGTGGTTCCAATGATATTAACATAATTAATTATGCACCTTATCCTATACAATATATATTATGCTTTCAGAGTGGCTGTCCTGGTGTGGTAACTAACAATATGACTACTGGCTGAAACAAGTTTAAGATTTGTTTGCAGTTCTTTTTGTCATTAGGATATATCCTGTTGGTGTATACAGTCAAATGTATATTTTAAGGTAAGCTGAACTAATTCTTCTCCGTGTGGCATTTTTTAAAAAAGAAATTAATTTTTACTTTTGATTTAATTTTTAAGTGATTATGTAAATCACTTACATAGTTCCAAAGTCAAAACTATAAAGTCAGGTACATTTCGAGAAGTCTAACTTCTAACTGCATCCCCTCCACTCAGTTCCCTCTCAGCTCATATAAGCAATAATTTTTATTAGTTTTAGCTTAGCTTTCCTTTAAAAAAAAGATCATATTTATTTATTTATTGTTTATTTATTTGTAACCCACCCCTTTTCTCAGATTAAAGGAATCTATGTACTCTTTTCTGCACTTTGCTTTTTTTTTTTTTCCCACTCAATAACATATCCTGGAGATCACCCTATAGACATATGTAATGAGCTTTCTCATCGTTCCTTTTCATGGTTGTATAATACCCCACCGTGTGCCCAACCAGCCCCTTATTGATAGATACTTGAATTGTTATAGATGTGCTGCAATGAATAGCTGTGACATTGTGATAAGAAATATGTATATTTATGGTCTTCATTCTGGTTCCTGGCACAGAACTCCTAAAACCCTTGTAATTTCCTAAGTAATAAGGGTGATAGGAGCAGCATTTATTATAATATTTGGTTTTTGTCCTGGGTTCCTGACACAAGAGCTTATAAAACCCTTTTATAGTTTCTTTTTAAATTATTTTTTTTTTTATTAGTTTCTGCTTTATAACAAAGTGAATCAGTCATACATATACATCTGTTCCCACATCCCCTCCCTCATGCATCTCCCTCCCTCCCACCCTCCCCATCCCACCCCTCCAGGCGGTCACAAAGCACCGAGCTGATCTCCCTGTGCTCTGCGGCTGCTTCCCACTATCTATCTACCTTACGTTTGGTAGTGTATATATGTCCATGCCTCTCTTTCCCTTTGTCACAGCTTACCCTTCCCCTTCCCCATATCCTCAAGTCCATTCTCAAGTAGGTCTGTGTCTTTATTCCCGTTTTACCCCTAGGTTCTTCATGACATTTTTTTTTTTTTTTAAATTCCATATATATGTGTTAGCATACGGTATTTTTCTTTCTCTTTCTGACTTACTTCACTCTGTATGACAGACTCTAGGTCTATCCACCTCATTACAAATAGCTCAGTTTCGTTTCTTTTTATGGCTGAGTAATATTCCATTGTATATATGTGCCACATCTTCTTTATCCATTCATCCGATGATGGACACTTAGGTTGTTTCCAGCTCCGGGCTATTGTGAATAGAGCTGCAATGAACATTTTGGTACATGTCTCTTTTTGAATTATGGTTTTCTCAGGGTATATGCCTAGTAGTGGGATTGCTGGGTCATATGGTAGTTCTATTTTTAGTTTTTTAAGGAACCTCCATACTGTTCTCCATAGTGGCTGTACCAATTCACATTCCCACCAGCAGTGCAAGAGTGTTCCCTTTTCTCCACACCCTCTCCAGCATTTATTGTTTCTAGATTTCTTGATGATGGCCATTCTGACTGGTGTGAGATGATATCTCATTGTAGTTTTGATTTGCATTTCTCTAATGATTAATGATGTTGAGCATTCTTTCATGTGTTTGTTGGCAGTCTGTATATCTTCTTTGGAGAAATGCCTATTTAAGTCTTCTGCCCATTTTTGGATTGGGTTGTTTGTTTTTTTGCTATTGAGCTGCATGAGCTGTTTATAAATTTTGGAGATTAATCCTTTGTCAGTTGCTTCATTTGCAAATACTTTCTCCCATTCTGAGGGTTGTCTTTTGGTCTTGTTTATGGTTTCCTTTGCTGTGCAAAAGCTTTGAAGTTTCATTAGGTCCCATTTGTTTATCTTTGTTTTTATTTCCATTTCTCTAGGAGGTGGGTCCAAAAGGATCTTGCTGTGATTTATGTCATAGAGTGTTCTACCTATGTTTTCCTCTAAGAGTTTGATGGTGTCTGGCCTTACATTTAGGTCTTTAATCCATTTTGAGCTTATTTTTGTGTATGGTGTTAGGGAATGATCTAATCTCATACTTTTACATGTCCCTGTCCAGTTTTCCCAGCACCACTTATTGAAGAGGCTGTCCTTTCTCCACTGTACATTCCTGCCTCCTTTATCAAAGATAAGTTGGCCATATGTGCGTGGGTTTATCTCTGGGCTTTCTATCCTGATCCACTGATCTATCTTTCTGTTTTTATGCCAGTACCACACTGTCTTAATTACTGTAGCTTTGTAGTATAGTCTGAAGTCAGGCAGCCTGATTCCTCCAGCTCCGTTTTTCGTTCTCAAGATTGCTTTGGCTATTCGGGGTCTTTTGTTTTTCCAAACAAATTTTGAAATTTTTTGTTCTACTTCTGTGAAAAATGCCAGTGGTAGTTTGATAGGGATTGCATTGAATCTGTAGATTGCTTTGGGTAGTAGAGTCATTTTCACAATATTGATTCTTCCAATCCAGGAGCATGGTATATCTCTCCATCTATTTATATCATCTTTAATTTCTTTCATCAGTGTCTTATAATTTTCTGCATAGAGGTCTTTTGTCTCCTTAGGTAGGTTTATTCCTAGATATTTTATTCTTTTTGTTGCAATGGTAAATGGGAGTGTTTTCTTGATTTCATTTTCAGATTTTTCATCATTAGTGTACAGGAATGCCAGAGATTTCTGTGCATTAATTTTGTATCCTGCTACTTTACCAAATTCATTGATTAGCTCTAGTAGTTTTTCGGTAGCATCTTTAGGATTCTCTATGTATAGTATCATGTCATCTGCAAACAGTGACAGCTTTACTTCTTCTTTTCCAATTTGGATTCCTTTTATTTCCTTTTCTTCTCTGATTGCTGTGGCTAAAACTTCCAAAACTATGTTGAATAAGAGTGGTGAGAGTGGGCAGCCTTGTCTTGTTCCTGATCTTAGTGGAAATGGTTTCAGTTTTTCACCATTGAGGACAATGTTGGCTGTGGGTTTGTCATATATGGCCTTTATTATGTTGAGGAAAGTTCCCTCTATGCCTACTTTCTGCAGGGTTTTTATCATAAATGGGTGTTGAATTTTGTCGAAAGCTTTCTCTGCATCTATTGAGATGATCATATGGTTTTTCTCCTTCAACTTGTTAATATGGTGTATCACATTGATTGATTTGCGTATATTGAAGAATCCTTGCATTCCTGGAATAAACCCCACTTGATCATGGTGTATGATCCTTTTAATGTGCTGTTGGATTCTGTTTGCTAGTATTTTGTTGAGGATTTTTGCATCTATGTTCATCAGTGATATTGGCCTGTAGTTTTCTTTCTTTGTGACATCCTTGCCTGGTTTTGGTATCAAGGTGATGGTGGCCTCGTAGAATGAGTTTGGGAGTGTTCCTTCCTCTGATATTGTTTGGAAGAGTTTGAGAAGGATGGGTGTTAGCTCTTCTCTAAATGTTTGATAGAATTCGCCTGTGAAGCCATCTGGTCCTGGGCTTTTGTTTGATGGAAGATTTTTAATCACAGTTTCAATTTCAGTGCTTGTGATTGGTCTATTCATATTTTCTATTTCTTCCTGAGTCAGTCTTGGTAGGTTGTGCATTTCTAAGAATTTGTCCATTTCTTCCAGGTTGTCCATTTTATTGGCATAGAGTTGCTTATAGTAATCTCTCATGATCTTTTGTATTTCTGCAGTGTCAGTTGTTACTTCTCCTTTTTCATTTCTAATTCTACTGATTTGAGTCTTCTCCCTTCTTTTCTTGATGAGTCTGGCTAATGGTTTGTCAATTTTGTTTATCTTCTCAAAGAACCAGCTTTTAGTTTGGTTGATCTTTGCTATCGTTTCCTTCATTTCTTTTTCATTTATTTCTGATCTGATCTTTATGATTTCTTTCCTTCTGCTAACTTTGGGGTTTTTTTGTTCTTCTTTCTCTAATTGCTTTAGGTGCAGGGTCAGGTTGTTTACTCGAAATGTTTCCTGTTTCTTAAGGTGGGATTGTATTGCTATAAACTTCCCCCTTAGAACTGCTTTTGCTGCGTCCCATAGGTTTTGGGTCGTCGTGTCTCCATTGTCATTTGTTTCTAAGTATTTCTTAATTTCCTCTTTGATTTCTTCAGTGATCACTTCATTATTGAGCAGTGTATTGTTTAGCCTCCATGTGTTTGTATTTTTTACAGATCTTTTCCTGTAATTGATGTCTAGTCTCATAGCATTGTGGTCGGAAAAGATACTTGATACAATTTCAATTTTCTTAAATTTACCAAGGCTTGATTTGTGACCCAAGATATGATCTATCCTGGAGAATGTTCCATGAGCACTTGAGAAAAATGTGTATTCTGTTGTTTTTGGATGGAATGTCCTATAAATATCAATTAAGTCCATCTTGTTTAATGTATCATTTAAAGCTTGTGTTTCCTTATTTATTTTCATTTTGGATGATCTGTCCATTGGTGAAAGTGGGGTGTTAAAGTCCCCTACTATGATTGTGTTACTGTCGATTTCCCCTTTTATGGCTGTTAGTATTTGCCTTATGTATTGAGGTGCTCCTATGTTGGGTGCATAAATATTTACAATTGTTATATCTTCTTCTTGGATCGATCCCTTTATCGTTATGTAGTGTCCTTCTTTGTCTCTTCTAATAGTCTTTATTTTAAAGTCTATTTTGTCTGATATAAGAATTGCTACTCCAGCTTTCTTTTGATTTCCATTTGCATGGAATATCTTTTTCCATCCCCTTACTTTCAATCTGTATGTGTCTCTAGGTCTGAAGTGGGTCTCTTGTAGACAGCATATATATGGGTCTTGTTTTTGTATCCATTCAGCCACTCTGTGTCTTTTGGTGGGAGCATTTAGTCCATTTACATTTAAGGTAATTATTGATATGTATGTTCCTATTCCCATTTCCTTAATGGCTTTGGGTTCGTTATTGTAGGTATGGTCCTTCTGTTGTGTTTCTTGCCTAGAGAAGTTCCTTTAGCATTTGTTGTAAAGCTGGTTTGGTGGTGCTGAACTCTCTCAGCTTTTGCTTGTCTTTAAAGGTTTTAATTTCTCCATCAAATCTGAATGAGATCCTTGCTGGGTAGAGTAATCTTGGTTGCAGGTTTCTCTCCTTCATCACTTTAATTATGTCCTGCCACTCCCTTCTGGCTTGTAGAGTTTCTGCTGAGAGATCAGCTGTTAACCTGATGGGGATTCCCTTGTGTGTTATTTGTTGTTTTTCCCTTGCTGCTTTTAATATGATTTCTTTGTGTTTAATTTTTGACAGTTTGATTAATATGTGTCTTGGCGTATTTCTTCTTGGATTTATTCTGTATGGGACTCTCTGTGCCTCCTGGACTTGATTAACTATTTCCTTTCCCATATTAGGGAAGTTTTCAACTATAATCTCTTCAAATATTTTCTCAGTCCCTTTCTTTTTCTCTTCTTCTTCTGGAACCCCTATAATTCGAATGTTGGTGCGTTTAATGTTGTCCCAGAGGTCTCTGAGACTGTCCTCTGTTCTTTTCATTCTTTTTTCTTTATTTTTCTCTGCATCAGTTATTTCCACTATTTTATCTTCCACTTCACTTATCCGTTCTTCTGCCTCAGTTATTCTGCTATTGATCCCATCTAGAGTATTTTTTATTTCATTTATTGTGTTTTTAATCGATGCTTGATTCATCTTTAGTTCTTCTAGGTCCTTGTTAACTGTTTCTTGCATTTTGTCTATCCTATTTCCAAGATTTTGGATCATCTTTACTATCATTATTCTGAATTCTTTTTCAGGTAGACTGCCTATTACCTCTTCATTTGTTAGGTCTGGTAGGTTTTTATCTTGCTCCTTCACCTGCTGTGTGTTTTTCTGCTTTCTCATTTTGCTTATGTTACTGTGTTTGGGGTCTCCTTTTTGCAGGCTGCAGATTCGTAGTTCCCGTTGTTTTTGGTGTCTGTCCCCCGTGGCTAAGGTTTCAGTAGGTTGTGTAGGCTTCCTGGTGGGGGGGACTAATGCCTGTGTTCTGGTGGTTGAAGCTCGATCTTGTCTTTCTGGTGGACAGGTCCACGTCTGGTGGTGTGTTTTGGGGTGCCTGTGGCCTTATTATGTTTTTAGGTATCCTCTCTGCTAATGGGTGGGGTTGTGTTCTTGCCTTGCTAGTTGCTTGGCATAGGGTGACCAGCACTGTAGCTTGCTGGTCGTTGACTGAAGCTGGGTGCTGGTGTTGAGATGGAGATCCCTGGGAGATTTTCGCTGCTTGATATTATGTGGAGCTGGGAGGTCTCTTGTGGACCCGTGTCCTGAAGTTGGCTCTCCCACTTCAGAGGCACAGCACTAACTCCTGGCTGCAGCACCAAGAGCCTTTCATCCACCCGGCTCAGAATAACAGTGAGAAAAAGTAGAAAGAAATAATTAGTAGAAGAAAGAAAGAGAGATTGAAAGAAAGGAAGAAGGGAAGTAAGGAAGGAAGAAAGAAAGAAAGGAGGGAGGGAGGAAGGATGGAAAGAAAGGAAAGAAAGGAGGAGGGAGGGAGGAATGAAAGCAAAAGGAAGAGTGAATGGAAGAAGAGAGGGAGGGAGGGAGGAAGGAAAGAAAGAAAGAAAGACAGGAGGGAGGGAGGGAGGGAGGAAGGAAAGAAAAAGAAAGTGGAAAGAAGAAGGGTGGGAGGGAGGGAGGGATGGAGGAAAGAAAAAGAAAGAAGGAAAGGAGGAGCGGAGGGAGGGAGGGAGGAAGGGAAGGGAGGAAAAAAAGAAAGAGCAGGTAAAGTAAAATAGAATAAAGTATGAAATATAGTAGCGTTATTAAAATTAAAAAGTAATTATTGAAAAAAAACACGGACCGAAAGAACCCTGGGACATATGGTGGAAGCAAAGCTATACAGAGAGAATCTTACACAGAAGATTACACATACACATTCACAAAAAGAGAGCAGGGGGAAAAATCAAAAATCTTGCTCTCCAAGTCCACCTCCTCGATTTGGGATAATTCGTTGTAAAAAGAGGAAAAGGGCGAAAAGTCTGAAATCTTGCTAAGTCCACCTCCTTATTTTGAGATAATTCGTTGTAAAAAGAGGAAAAAAAAGGGGGGGAAAGTCTTAAATCTTGTCCTCAAGGTCCACTTCCTCAATTTGGGATGATTCGCTGTCCATTCATGCACTCCACAGACGCAGGGCACATCAAATGGACCGTGGAGCTTTAATCCGCTGCCTCGGAGGCTGCACAGAGAGATTTCCCTGTCTCTGCTCTCACAGCTCCCGGGTCTCAGCCTTGGACCTGGCCCCGCCTCTGCGCGTAGGTCGCCGGAGGGCGTCCGTTCTTCGCTCAGACAGGACGGGTTTAAAGGAGCCGCTGATTCGGGGGCTCTGGCTCACTCAGGCAGAGGGGAGGGAGGGGAATGCCCTCTCCTCGCGCACCAGGCAACAAAAGGGAAAAAAGTCTCTTGCCTCTCCGGTAGCTCCAGACCCTTTCCCCGGACTCCCTCCGGGCTAGCACTAACCCCTTCAGGGTCTCTTCCTGCCGCCAGCCCCAGACCTCTCCCTGCGCTCCGACTGAAAGCCGATACCCGAGCCTCAGCTCCCAGCCCCGCCCGCTCTGGCGGCCGAGCAGACAAGTCTCTCGGGCTGGTGTGTGCCTGAGGGCACCGATCCTCTGTGCCAAAATCTCTCTGCTTTGCCCTCCACACCCTTGTTGCTGTGCTCTCCTCCGCTACTCCGAAGCTTTCCCCCTCCGCCACCTGCAGTCTCCGCCCTCGAAGGGGCTTGTAGTGTGTAGAAACCTTCCCTCCTTCACGGCTCCCTCCCACTGGTGCAGGTCCCGTCCATATCCTATTGTCTCTGTTTATTCTTTTTTTCTTTTGACCTACCCAGGTATGTGGGGGAGTTTCTTGCCTTTTGGGGGGTCTGAGGTCTTCTGTCAGCGTTCAGTAGGTGTTCTGTTGGAGTTGTTCCACGTGTAGATGAATTTCTGATGTATCTGTGGGGAGGAAGGTGATCTCCGCGTCTTACTCTTCCGCCATCTTCCTCCGGCTCTCTATAGTTTCTTGAGTGACAGGAGTCAGGGGAGCCTCTTCTATTGTTCATTGTAAGCCTCTTTCAATCATCCTTGAGTTTATGCTAATGAGGTGACTCTTGGTTGGGCCCTTAGATAGCTTCGGGATATGAGGGCTGGTTACCAGAGGCACCATCCCTGTGATCAGAGGGTTGGCACTTTCAGCCCAACCCCCAGCCTCAGGAGAGGGTAGAGGAGCTGGGTATTGAGCTAATCACCAACACTCAATGACTTAATCAATCATGCCTCCATAATGGAACTTCCGTAAAATCCCCTAAATGATGGCGTTCACTGAGCTTCTGGGTTGGTGAACACAGCCATGTGCCAGGAGGGTGGCACAGCCCAACTCCATGGGGACTGAAGCTTCTGTGCTTGGGACTCTTCCAGACCTTGCCCTATGTGCCTCTCTGTCTGGCTGTTCCTTTGCATCATTTATAACATCCTTTATAATAAACCAGTAATAGTAAAGTGTTTCCTTAAGTTCTGTGAGCCACTCTAGCAAATTAATTGAACCTGAGGAGGGGGTCATGAGAACCTCCAATTTGCAGTTGAATCAGACACAGTTGTGGGTAACCTAGGGCCCTACTACCTGTGATTGGCATCTGAAGTGGGGGCAGTCTTGAGGGACTGAGCCCTTAACCTGTGGAATCTATGCTAAGACCAGGTAGTTAGTGTCAGAAGTGAATTGCATTCCAGGACACCCAGTTGATGTCTAGAGAGTTGGAGAATTGGTTGGTGTGGGGAAAAAAACTCCACACATTTGTTGTCAGAAGTATTGTGAGTAAAAAGCTGTTCATAATGTCAAATTATAATTTTTCCATTTACCTTTGGGTTAGATTCCTAAAAGTGGGATCGCTGGCTTAAAAGGTAAGTACCAATGTAATTTTGTTAGATGTTGACAAATTCCCCTTCATAGAGGCTCTATGATTTTACATTCCCACCAGCAACATAAGAGAGTGCTTGTTTCCCTACAGCCTAGCCAACGAAGTGTATTGTGAAGTGCTTGGATTTTTGCCAATATGATCAATAAGAAATAGAATTTTAGAGTAGTTTTAATTTTGCATTTCCTTGTTATGTATTTCTTATGTGTTTAAGGAAAATTTGCCTTTTTTTCCTTGCTCCTTTTTGGTGGCATAGTATTGATTTTTCTCTTCTTAGTTTTTAGAAGCTCTTTATATTTAGGGATTTTACCATTTGTGATCTTAGTTGCAAATATTTTTTCCCCAGCTTGTCATTTGTTATTTATTTTTTTGCCACAAGAGGCATTTATTTTTTGTAGTCAAATTTATCAATCTTCCTCCCTCTTATTTTTGAATTTTGAGTCACGATAAGGGAATTTTATCCCACTCCCAAGTTATAGAACAATTAACCGATTTTTTTCCCCTGGTATTTCCATGGTTTCATTTGTATATTTAAACCTTGCATCTATTTGAATTTCATTTTTGGTTTATGATGTGTTTATCAAGTTTTGCCTTTTTCGATACGGCTGCCCAATTAGTAAAATTTTGACCTTTTCCAACTGATTTGAGATACCATCTTTATCACATATAAAATTTTTATTTTATTACATTAGTACTAAAACATATGCTTCTAATTGCTACTGATTTTATTTTGAGATGAGGTGAGAGAGTTCATTACAAGTCTTCAGTCTGACTGGGTCTTTCTGTGAGTCGTTCTTCAGTAGCAGCCCCTTTCTGCCCTATTAGCTTTAAAGTTAAAATTCTGTTTATCCAGTTATCAGGATGTTCTCAGTAAGTAGACCCAGACTCAGGGGTCCTTATGCCATTGTCTAAAACTAGTACAAGGAGAAAACAGTGAATCTAAGGTGGAGGAGAAAAACACAAACATTTGTTAGGTACTTATCATATGTCTAATGCTGAACTAGACACTTTGCCTGTGTTCTCTTATCTCATTTAGTCCTCACACTAATTCTGTGTGGTGGGAATTATCCCCGTTACACAAATGAGGAACCTGAAGATACAGGAAGTTATTCTATGACCAATACCAGCTAAACACAATTTAGGAATAAGGAATTAGGGAAAAGCAAAAGAAAGAGAGCATCCCCTGTTTTAAAGAGTAATATTTAGGGAATTCCCTGGTGATTCAGTCTCAATGCTGAGGGTCTGGGTTCGATCCCTGGTCAGGGAATTAAGATCTCACAAGCTGTGGCGTGGCCAAAATAATAATAATAATAAAGAGTAATATTTAGTTATTGTCTCTAGCAAAGGGGGTAACTTAATTTGAAAATTTCATCTGGACATCTGAGACTTAGTCTCCCTCAAACCACTTTGGAAGTCACAGATTTTAGTATTTTTCTAATGGGACACAATTTTTATTTCACAAATTAGGGCCTGGTTCAAAAGAGGCATCCTGTCTTAATTAAAAATTGTGACCCATTGTTTCAGGGGATTGCAAAAGACCTGGCGGAATTATTTTTTATGATAAATGTCACTTCAAGGTACTCTCACAAAATTTAGTCTCTCTACGATTAGGCAGGATAGCTTTTTAAAAAATAAACTGTGAGGCATTTGGGGAGTGTCGGAAGCCATCCTGGAGCCATTGCACCATGACAAAGTCATGAGCAACGGAAGGCATACCGCACTTTTAAAAAATAAAAAAGGGGGAGATGTCGGAAGCCATCCTGGAGCCATTGCACCATGACAAAGTCATGAGCAACGGAAGGCGAGACTGCAAGGCAGCACCGTGCCCGGAAGGTGGACTACAGCTCCATTGTTATGTTTTATGATAATAAATTTACATACAGGGGCAATTTGGGGGGGATGTTGCTCCACGTGAAAGAAAAATTCCTCTAGGACTCCCCCTCCTGAAACTACTACAGAATGGGAAGTACCCACTAAAGCCCCGGGGAAATAGGTAAAGAATTAAGAGCCTGGAACTAAGGGGATGTTTTTATGAAAAACACCCTCTAGTATGGAGTTATGGCCATGGGCCGGAGTTCCTGATGACGACATAGGAAATTTATGGTTCTATTATAAATGAAGATTAATTATAGAAAAACAAATGACTAGAGCAGAATTCATTGCCAGGATAGGGAGAAAACACTGTCTTAGTTGAAGAAAACAACGAGAAAGAGCATGCAGGTACATTGTAAATATTTTCATGGAACCATTGTAAAAGGTTGCTCATGCAAGAAGAAAAATAGGAACAAGTAGCTTTAACTTTTACAATTGAAATAATCATATAACTGCTTGACTTGGTTACTAAGAAACAATCTGTGATTAATGGGAACTTGGGGAAATATTTTAATAGGACATCTAGAAACTAGGGGATATTTGTTTTAAAAAATCTTTATAGAATATTTTGAGGTTTGATTGTGCTAAGATTGTTTGGCCACGTACCTGGTAATGTAATCAACTACAATATATAAACCTGTGATTATAAACAAAAGAATGAAGAAGAAGAATCAAGAATAAAGACATGAGAGAAAGAAACATGCAATGCTGAAGTAATAGAATTATTTCCTTCGCCGACGCTATCCATCCCTCGGGTATCCCTGGACTCGCTGGAGCTGGACTCCGGCAGGGGAGAATATAAGAAGTTGTTGTTGCCTTAGTTTTGGTTTCTTTCTGTCTGAAAATAAGATGTAGAGCAGAAAAGGTAGGGAAAAATTAGCATATTTGAACAGGTCTAGAGTAGTGATCTATGATGACAAATTTGCTCATGAATGCATTAGAGGAAGGAAAAGCGCTTCTCTCTTAGAAGGTGTAACACTGTAAAAATAGAACTGCATTTCATCTAGATCAAAACCCCATTATAAATATAGCAAACTACCATGACTTCAGCCAGGGGAAGTAACAGGAGATTATGTTGTTGGGTTAAATTAGTGACCTCCTGAATGATCAGCAGTTCAAACCATCCTCTTCCTCTGTGGGGAGACTCCCTACTTGATGTGTGCTTAGTCTGTTGGGTAGTATGATTTTTCTCTCTGTTCTTTTTACCTTATGAGAGATGCTTGGAGCCAGAGAATTTTGGTTTGGTTTTTCTTGAGTCATTTGAGAGGAAGTAAAATAAGCATCTTTCTGACTTCATCTCCAAAAGGTAAAACTAAGGATCATTAAATAGAGATTTCTTGGTTATTCTTTAACTCCATCTTCCAATGAGCAGAAAGAAGTAAGACAGGAATAAAGACACAGACCTACTAGAGAATGGACTTGAGGATATGAGGAGGGGAAAGGGTAAGCTGTGACAAAGCAAGAGAGTGGCATGGACATATATACACTACGAAACGTAAAATAGATAGCTAGTGGGAAGCAGCCGCATAGCACAAGGAGATCAGCTCAGTGGTTTGTGACCACCTAGAGGGGTGGGATAGGGAGGGTGGGAGGGAGGGAGATACAAGAGGGAAGAGAGATGGGAATATATGTATATGTATAACTGATTCACTTTATTATAAAGCAGAAACTATCACACCATTGTAAAGTAATTATACTCCAATAAAGATGTAAAAAAAAAAAAAACCATACCATTGAGCCAAACACAAAGTTATTCTGGAAATGGGAAAATCACCATGCTGTCATCAGAGCTCAGGAAGAAGAACTTAATCCATTGATTACAGATGCACCTGCCTCTATGTGACATATGCAACATATTAAAGAAATTTACCATGTTAAAAAAAAAAAAGAAGTAAGCATGAAACGCTCTCTTAAGTTATATGTAAGGAATGAGACAAGATCCTGCTTTGGTCTCTTTAGGAGGCAGGAACCCAAGGTTCTGATCCTGTCTCACTAATCAGTTGTGTGGACTTTGATAGCTGACAAAACCTCTCTGGGCCTCCGTTCCCTTTCTAATATACAAAAGAATTACTCAAAATCAGTGTTCCCCAAATTGTGTTTGTTAGAACAATAATATTCCATAAAACAACTGTTTTGTAGTTTAAAAGGTGCTCCATTTAGAAGCTGGAAATAATTTAAAACCCAATTCACCCAGGTTACATAACAACGTAGGGATCTTTACCTCACTTAACAAGGAGTTCTGAAATACTCAGCAGCTTAACAAAATCATCAGGGATTAGTTGTACTCTGTCTCTTTTCTATTGCATCCTTGCCACATTAGCTACGATTCCTTGATGGGGAGAAAATAGCTGTGGCAGTTCTAAGCATCACTTCTTGTTATGGCAACATTATAGGGGAGGCAAGATGTTTTCCTTCTGAGTGTCTCTTTTTATCATTAAGAGAAATCTTTCCCAGAAGCCCTGTAGGAACTTCCCCTCCTGTCTCAATGGCCAGCATTATTTATTTTTATTTATTTTTTTTCAAGTATAGTTGATTTACAATGTGTTAATTTCTGCTGTACAGCAAAGTGAATCAGTTATACATATATATATATATATATATATATATATGCATTCTTTTTCATATTCTTTTCCATTATGGTTTATCACAGGTTATTGAGTATAGTTCCCAGTGCTATACAGTAGGACCTTGTTGTTTATACATTTTGTATATAATAGTTTGCATCTGCTAATCCCAAACTCCCAATCCATCCCTCCCCCACTCCCCTCCCCCTTGGTAACCCCAAGTCTGTTCTCTATGTCTGTGAGTCTGTTTCTGTTTTGTAGATAAGTTCATTTGTATCATATTTTAGATTCCACATATAAGTGATATCATATGGTATTTGTCCTTCTCTTTCTGACTTGTTTCACTTAGTATGATAATCTCTAGATCCATCCATGTAGCTGCAAACAGCATTATCTCATTTTTTATGGCTGAATAGTATTCCATGGTATATATATATATATACCATATCTTCTTTATCTCAATGGCCAGCATTATTTTATGTGCCTGAGCTGAAACTGACCACTGGCAAGGGGAGTGGAACCATGGCTGATTCAAACCAATCATGATTCTTCTTTATGGCTGGGGGGGAGGCCTGCCTCCCCTGAAGCACAGGACTACACAGTGGGGGGCGGATACTAGAACAAAATCACAGCTCTACTAGAAAGGAGGAAGCCATTGGCCAATGGTCATTGGGTGGGCAACCATCACAAATTGTTTTATGTGGTTAAGTGAGTTTGATCTTCGCTGGGTTAAACAAAGCCAAACAGATTCCTTTATAAGAAGACTTTTCAGAGCCTTTACTGTGCTAATGTGCATCATCTCTATGAGGGAGATATAATGTTCAACCTTTTCCAAACTTATTTGACCCCAGAAAACTTTTTTTTCTTTTTTCACCGAGCATCCATTAACATTTCTAGGTCACCAGTGTTCCTCAAAATTTTAGGAAATGCTTGAGATGAACTCAAAGATCCCTTCTAATGATCATATTCTATGGTTATCTATAAAACTAGATTCAGATTTGTTGAGATGCAAGAAATCTGTACATATAGCTACTGTATTGGTTAGGGTTTCTGCAGCAAACAGGTGATGCATTCACACTGGGCAATTTGAGGAGATTTAATAAGTGAACTCCTTCCAAAGCTTTGGGGGAACCACAGAAGACAGTGCAGGATCCCCCTAGGCTCGATGAAGTGAGGGAAGCAAGTAGATTCCCGAACTAGAGACAGAGAGAATTGCCTGATGGGAGATGTGACCTCCAGTCGGGGGACCCAGTCAGTTCCTAGCAATCTTGCACACACATCCTCTGCTCGCCTGCCGGAAATCCACATTCCCCAGCTGGAAGCCAGAGAGAGGGCAAGGCAGGCTGCTGATGTTTCCAAAGTGGCAATGTTCCAGGGCACCCGGCAGGTAGGAAAGGGGGGAGAGTGAGGAGGGGCAATTGCAAGATAATGAGCACAGCTACCCAACATCTCATTTTTTTCTAAATGTCCCCCTGGAGTCACCCTAGTATAACAGTTGGAGGGGCATAGCATTGAAGCCAGACAGACCCAGATCAGCATCTGGGCTCTCTCCTTACCTGGTTAAACGCTCTGGGTAGTCTCCTAAGCCATTTTGTAGAGTTTAGAGCAGCTCTTTTGTGTCAAATGTGCATTATGATACCTACCTTGCAAGAATGTTACGATGATTAAATTAGATTACCTATATAAAGTGGCTCCTAATAGGTCCTTTCAAATGTCGTTTTTCTTTTACCTGTCTTCCCTCTGCTATTGGCCAAATATACATTGAGAAACTACCATAGGCTGGGCACCATGAACGTTGACAATTTTTTGTCCACAGAATGCGTTTGGCCTGTGGATTGGGGTGTGATTAATTTGACAGTAACAGAGTATAACCCAGTGGCTAACATAGGATAGTAACAGATTGTAGCCTGTTTAATAACAGAGGAAACCATGAGTCCATACAGGTATCAATCAATAAGTAACTTGAAAGTTTGATGAGAAACAAGATATTTACATAGTTTTAAAGCATCTCCCCACAAAATATTAACTTAGAAAGCAGAAAAGAGTAAGTTTACAATGGAGAAGTTTGGCAGACACCGCCTTCATCAAGTGATCAAGGTGGATATCATCAATAATGGGATCGATAAAATGCAATGTGACAAACAAAACATCCCTGACGTGATAGTGCTGTCAAAGTTGCATAACCTGAATCCAACCATGAGGAACCATCAGACAAAGCCAAACTGAGGGACGGTCTAAAAGATAACTAGCCTGTAATCTTCAAAAATGTCCAGCTTGTGAAAGGGAAGGCACTGTGTGACAAACTGAATAGGATGAAAATGAAACATGTGACTCTGAACTGGATCCCCCGGGAGGTTTGGGACAATCGGAGATAGATGGATGAAGTCTGAGGTCTGCAGTACAAAAACGTCAATGTTTATTTCCTGATTTTGGAGGTTGCGCTATGGTTATAGAGGAGGGTGTCCTTGTTTGGAGGAAATACACGCTAAAGCATTTGTGGGGTGACAGGACATCATGTCAATTTACAGTGGTTTAGAGGGAAAAGTGTTTCATTCTATCCTTATGCCTTTCAGTAATTTTGTGATTGTTAAAAAAAATGGTATCATGAGAAAAACATCAGCCTGGCTGGACCTGGCCCCTGTAACAAATTACAAACTCATAATTTTTATGCATGTGTTAGAGCAATGGGGGGCGCAGGTGGTATTATTTTAGAATTAGTTTATTCAGGTCCAAAGAATGAGAAATGTCATAAATGTTAGGGGGGGGGAAGACATGTCACATGTCACTTTCACACGTGAAAGTGAAGGGAGGAAGTACGACTTGGAACAACCACTAGAAACACAAATACATATTCTGCTCTTTATTAAATAATTTTTTAAAAGCATCTATTAGGTCAGTAATCGGGAAATTCAACTCATTATTTTCTTTTGTACGTGTTTTTGTAATGAAGTGCCCTGGTAAAAAAAACACTGTCTACCAGGTCAACTCTTGTGATTTAGCAAGACAATTAGAAGAAAATGGAAACTTTGGGTCTGCCTTGAACTAGCACTTGTGTCTTGGGGCATCAGTCTTGGGACCTTCATGCTTATCTGACTCACGCATTGTTTTGCATGACTTCTCCCAGACAGGGAATGGGCTGGTTACAGCTTCTTAAAAGTGCATCTTGAAAGTAAGCTCCTAGGATTAGAGAACTTCTTTGGGTCCTTTTCATCCCGAAGTTCTTTATTTGGAAACCAGAAAGAAAGACAAAAAAAAAATTTTTTTTTAAACAGTTCCACTAGAGCCCAGCATCTAATATCTCCTGTTCCCTTTACAGTAAGATGTTAGCTGGTCACATTGACCCTGATCCCAAAGTTTAGTAGAATCCTTCTGCTCTGAAGTAGTATCAGGCATAATAGGTTCTTTCTCTTCTTTTCTTTTTCTTTGTTTTTTTTTAACTACAAAGCTTTATGTCCATGGGTTAGTCCTCATTTGTTGCTCTGAGTCCAGGGCAGATTACATTTGGAGGGCACCATCTTGCATTGCACTCAAAGTACTTTTTTTTGTTTTTCATGTGATGGTAATTATGCTCCTTCCCACAGGCTGCCCCACTGAGGTGATGATGAGGCTGCCCTGAAATCCTATTTTCTGTTGCGATGAGCACTACACAATGCTCTCTGGTATATGAGTGAGCTCTCTTTTTAATTTTGAAGTTTGTGCCTTTTCCTTCGTCTTTGTTTTTGCCTCTGAGTACAACTGTGTGATGTAGTTCATGCAGCTCTTAGAGCGGGAAGCTGAAAGAAAAACGTAGCGAACACGAACATTTAGTTTGAACAACATCGCACCCATTTATTTGAAACACGTGGATTGCACGTGGTATTTGTAGGTCCGAATGTTAATGTGTTAAAAAAAAATCGAACCTGAAATTCACTAATGTGTATACACGGTCTTGAATGCCCTGTTATAGTCTAATTTTTAAAATGTCTTCTTATGTAAACTATATGCTCATAAACCTGAAATAAAATATATAGACATCTCTGCTATCAAATATGTATTGCCAGACAAAAAAATACATTGCCTTTAGCATAATTTCATACTGAAAGTAAGAGGGCTTATGGGAAAAAGAGGATTGGGGCGACCCACTGAAAGCCTATGCAACTCTGTACACGGAGTCTGGAAACAGCTCCAGAAGGTAGCTTTTAAGTGAGCAAAAACAATAGAGTTGAAATGCTGGATGTGAGGGTGCTGAGGGAAAGAGGATGGAAGTGGGGGTCAGAGCCCAGGATAAAGTGCAACTTCCCACAGCTGTGGCAAGCCGCCCCCCCACCCCCCGCCGCCCCAGGGAGTCAGGGTGGGGGCAGACCTTTCTGGGGAGGGAGTCCTGAGTGCAGAAGCTCCTTTTGTTTTTTTAATTGTTTTTTAAATTTTATTGAAATATAGTTGATTTACAATGTTGTGTTCATTTTTTCTGTATAGATACTCATTTTAAACTTTCTTAAAGGTGAATTACAAGGGCTTCTGCTTGCTCAGCAGCTGAGCTGAGGGCTTTTCTTTTCCTGCTAAAGGTTATAATTCTGCTCCCACTCTTCTGTTCCCCTTGCCTGGGAGCATCGGCGTAGGAAACAACCCTCATTACACGTTATACTGACGTCATTCTCCCCCTGACAGTCGTGGGAGGAGATGGATGTTATAGAAACACGCGTTGTACTACAACAGCCTGTATGCAGCTGACACACATTTTCCCCTCCCACACCCAGGTCTCGCACAGACCTCTCACTTGTGCCCCTCTTCCTGCTACTACAGCTAGTCTTTCTTTCTGTTTCACAGCCTGCTAGGTCAAAACCAAAAAAAAAAGCCAGAGGTGGTGTAAAAGAAATGCTTCTTACAAAGCCTCAATAAAACCAATAGGAACTAGTGGCAAAGCTCACTGCATTTTCTTGCAACTTTTGCCAGGTGGAATAAGTTCATTTGCATGGAGGAAACAATGGTTGGAAGGTGTAAGATCCTTGTTTTGCTATATTCCTAGCTTCTTTCTACTGGATCTTTGTCAAGAGTACACACACACACACACACACACACAGAGTCTCCTTTTAGACTCTTCTTTTCATATTTTGCTTGAAGAATTGCAATGAAGTCATCCAAAAGACCTGAAACATTTCTGCTTGAATTAGTTAAGCCTTATATTCATTTATTCAATACAAATTTATCCAGCACTCCATCTGTGCCAGGCCCCAGGCTAGGATCTGGGGGTACACATAGAGTAGATCCAGTTGCTCACCACCTGGAGGTGTACTGTGGTAGCTAAATTAACACACCAAACATGAGAGTCTGGCGTGGGAAGTGCTTCACTGTAAAGGTGTATATAGGATACTGGGGCACACAGGAGGGTTCTACCTGTGTGTGACAGCGAGGACTCAGGGATGGCTTCCCAAAGGGGCATACCTCCCGCTACCTGAACTGAACTGCTACTTCTTGTTTTTTAAGAAGTATTTCCTCAAGTTCTACAAGATGATTTATGTGATTTGCTTTTTCTTGTGCGAAAACTCAAACTTTGATTTTTATTCTCCTCATTAAAGGCAACAAGTTAACCTCATTTTTCAAATCTCAGGTCACATAGTTGACTTACTTTGGCTATTTTTCTCTTGGGATGATGTTTCTTCATTATTTGACCTCGATCTGTAACTTTCTAGAGTGTGCTCTGAAATTTCATTTTCTGCAGGAAGAGAAAATTGTTATTGATTTCTGGTGCACAGAGCATCATCTGTATTCAGAACTGTACGTTTTGAGTAAGAGCATACCTGTTTTTATACCATAGTGGGCTTATCACTCCCTCCCCCATACCTCATGTCCTCATTCGTTCAACAAATCATTTTTTATTCTCTACTATGATTCCTGCAGGCACTGTGCCAGGCAGTATAAGAGCTGCGGAAGTCAAATGACCGCAGATTAGAATCAAGTACTGTCTTTTGGGAAGAAACAATTCCGGTAGCCCTTAAAGAGGTATGGGGGCGAAGTATCAACGGGAGATTTTGAAACAATAGTATGGCATTTGCCTATTGTGCAGATACAGCTGGAAAGCCAGACCCTGTGTTTAGGTATATTTATGATGAAAATGTTAGTGCATCTGAATATCTCGAGACATTGATATTAAACTAGGAGAAGTGGTACTTTTAAGAGGGCCATAGCCGTTCAAAGATGTAGTATTTTGCCATGGGACATCATGAGTTCTCTGTTACTAGAGGTATTCAAGCCGTATGTGGCTAAACCAGCAGTGTCCAAGATCACCAGAATGCGAGTCACGCATGTAATTTAAAAGTTTCTAGTGGCCCTGCTCAGAAAGTAAAAAGAAGCAGGTGAAATAAATATGTTTTATTTAACTAGTAGATTCAATATAGTATTATTAGACGTATTCTTGTGTGTGTGTGTGTGTGTGTACTGAGTTTGCAAAGTTGGGTGTGTGTTTTATCCTTACAGCACCTCTCAAGAGCAACTAGCCACAGTTCATATGCTGACTAGCCATATTGTGGCTACTGTATTGAACAGCCCAGGTCTAAATAACCACTCAGAATTAAAGAGGGGATTTAATCCTGGCACACATTTAGGGAATGAATACAGCAGATGGTTATTCTGGGTAACTTCTAAGGTCCCTTCTGTTTCCGATATGTGTTGAGTCTGTATTTTAGTAGATATCTTCCATGCTAGCTAAATAATTTTGTTTTTGTTTCCAATGAAATAAACTTTTAAATCAGAATGCTTAGGGAAAATTACTAACGTATGGTTGACGGAGGCTGAGTGCATTCTTACAGTGTAAGAATGGGACCCAAAACAGTCTATTATATTCAACCTTTGAGTATGGTTGACGGAGGCTGAGTGCATTCTTACAGTGTAAGAATGGGACCCAAAACAGTCTATTATATTCAACCTTTGATTGACCATTCCTAGAATAGGAGCTCCTTAAGAGCAGGGACTTGGTCTGTCTTGTTGGCAGATGTGTCCCCAGTGCCTGGAAGAGTGCCTGGTACACAGCAGGTGCTCAGTGAATGCTTATTGAATGAATGAATGAATGAATGAATATGCTATTTGGTATCTTTTGTGAGTAGAAGCCTCCACAGTTTAATGCCAATTCCTGGAGCTACTCTAGTTTCTCTTGGTCGTGCACTCTTTAACTGTAGTTCCTAGAGAATCATATCCTGTGTTCACTGCAAAACAAACAGTTGCTTATTTGAATGACAACACTCATCAAATAGATAGTACAGCATTGAATGGAAAAGCTTTGACAGAATTTTCCTTTGGGCTGGCCAATTGTTTGAGCATCTTGTAGCCTCCATCAGGTTCTCTGCCCACTCACCTTTTTTCCATATGACGTGTGCTTTCCGAAGCTTCATGATGAAGAGCTGGACGACGATGAAGAGAATGAAAATGAGGAAGGACACGAGGGTCAGCAGCAGGATGCCGCTCTTCCTCCTCGTCAGCCCCACAAACTGACGATTCGCTTCTAGAAGGAAAAAGAAAGGATTTTAGATAGTTTGAGGGCTTGATTTTTTTTTTGTCACTGAGGAATATACGCAATGTTTGCAAAATATAGTAGAGGCTAATACACAGCTGAGAGGAAGAGACGACAGAGAGCTTTACCCTGAAAGTAGAGAGATTCATGTCATTTATTCTCTGAAAACAAGCAAGCAGGGATACAAACAGACAAAGCAGTTGTGTGGGATGATTTGAAAAAGGTTTTTAAGTTACATAGATATCGAGCTAGTTATTTTTCGTCTCTAGTGGAAACGTGAGAATATTAAATTATAGTCAGGGGATTCAAATTAGATGTTAAGGAATGGGTTTTCAGCAAAGTGTAGTTAAGTAGCAAGAGAGATTGTTAAGGAGTTTGTGAAACTATGCAAACAAAATGAAATTTCATTAATCTTGGCTAGGTTAAATGTGGTCCTCCATGAAGGCATCTAGAGATAAACCAGATGAGCTCTTAAAGATCCTTCTAGAATTCTGATTCTGCGGGCTCTAATTTTGCTAAATGTCATTCACGGTCCCTGTCATCTCAACCAACAAGCCATTGAGGAGTGTCAGCTACGCGTAGAACATTGTGCTTAGAGCTGCATAAGGCACAATTCTTACGTTTTCGGGAGAGTTGTCTGTATATGCAAACAAACAAGTTAATAGAAACAAGCAGAATTAAGATATCTGTGCCAAGTTCTAGACCCACGTGTGTTAATATAATGATGTGTTCAGGGATTCTGAGGCAGGAGTGGTGCCTGAGTTGGTCAGGAAAGTGTTCAGTGAAGATATTGGCCTTGAAGGAGGGGTAAAGAGAGGAGTGATGCGGACTTTTCCTTTCATCAGGGCAGTTAGGGTAAACAAGGGCAGGGCAATCTAAATGGGATGAAGTTTTCAGAGAAAAATATGTATTCTGGTCAGGACCTTATAGAGACAGGACTGCAGAGGTAGGTGGTAGAGAGCACCTTATGGAGGGTTGAAGGCTCACATTCTGTGCTGTGGACTGTGAGCCATAGCAGTTTTCTGAACAAAGGTGTGAAGAGTGCAAAGGGATGTTTTGATAGTAGGTGCTGAAAATGCACAGCAAGGGGAGAAACTAAAGTTACAATACCTCCAGCAGGACATGTGAGGCTCTGCCTCGGGGAGGTGGCAGTGATAGTGGACAAAATACCTAAAAGGGAAGACTCCAAAGTCCTTGGGAACCTATTGATTTTATGTGTGTGTGTGTGTGTGGACACACACACACAAGAGGGAAGGATGTCACCACGGTTTGGGGCCTATGTGATGCTTAGGACAAGCTGATTTTGTGGGAAAAGGTGCTGTTCAGTTTTTAGACATGTTGAGTTTGAGGAGATAACAGAAAACTCAGCCAGAGATACGTGGGAAATGGAATGAAACAGGGACTAATGCTCTGGAGAATGTTCTGGAAATGCAGGTATGGACATCTTCTGCCTGGTGGCAACAGAAACAATCTTGGGAATGGAAAAACTCCTTAAGCATTAAGGCAATAACCAAGGATGGAGAAGTAAAATCAAATCTACATAGAAGAAGTCAGAAGAGGAAGGGACATGAGCTAACAGACATGAGAAGGAGTGGTTAGCAAAAGTAACAGGACCAGGCAGAGTATGTCAGGGAAGCCAGGGAGACAACTAAGTAAAGGGACAGGAAGTGGCTGACCAATAGAAAGGTCAAAAATAATGAGGACCGTAAAAGGCTATTGGATGTGTTGATTAAGAGGTTAAAACATCAAGTGTTTATGCTAAATAAATGAGTGGTGGGAACACTTACCAGTGGCCAAGTGAGAGACTTGAGTGGTTTGTTCTTCCTCTTCCTTGTCAATCTCTGAGGTACTAGAATCTTCCATTACTGCAACTAAGGTGAAAGTAAGACATGATATATACATATGACTATGTATGTGCTGTGTAGTGTGTATATATGCACAGAGTCATCCCAAAGCAGCTTTGGAAACCAAATTAAGTGATCCTCATTAAAAAAACAACAATGAGGTTATTAGTTCATACTGACTTCTTCCAAAAATAGTTGCAAATGGTCAGGATCAGTTTGCCTTTTTTTAAGGTAAATGTTTATTGAACACTACTCTGTGCCAGGCCTTAAACTGACCATTTGGTATATATTCCTTCTCACTACAGCTCTGAGCAAACAGAGGTTTTGAAGAGTTAAGTAAATTGTCTAAAGTCCTACAGCAAATAAGTGGCAGAGCCAATATTGAGACTCAGAGCCTCAAATTTCAACCAGTATTTTATGCTTCCTTCCTGAATCAGACCTATCAGTTGAGAGAGTTTTAGGGTGCTTCAGGATAGCAACTGAACACTGAAGAATGGCATCCCAAGCCTGATGGATAGAAAATCCATAGCCCGAAATGCACAAAGCAATGATTTTTATGTTGAAAATCAGCTCAGTTGTCATTCAGACCTATGCTTGCTTCCCCCTTAGAAGTGGGATGTACTATGATGATTTTTGCTAGGTAAGAGAAATTATAAAAATGAGATCTTTTTTTCCGATTTTGTTGTTTATCTTCCCTTTTCTTTTTTTTTTTTCCTCTGCCGTCTCCTGGTTTTTAGCCCATTGCACAGCGCCACGATGTGGACCCCAAGGGGAATGAAACCACCCCTTCTATTGAAAATGGGTATTATTAACAGTAATAAAATTGTAGAAATTGAAAGCTGAAAGGAATTTTAGAAGCCATATTTCTTAAATCTTATATATGAAAAAGCAGAGGAGAAAATTGAGTTATTCAGTAGTGGTGTAAAGCAATTTAAAGACAACTAGATTCTAAACATGTTTA
Source organism: Hyperoodon ampullatus (assembly GCF_949752795.1). Classification (NCBI taxonomy): domain Eukaryota; kingdom Metazoa; phylum Chordata; class Mammalia; order Artiodactyla; family Ziphiidae; genus Hyperoodon; species Hyperoodon ampullatus. The sequence goes on from NC_136920.1 coordinate 91,780,313, forward strand.
AAAATATTGGATTATTAAAGCAAGTGAGGTGGCAGTTCCACTTCATAATATTTTCAGTTACCATCGCCCTGCAGAAAAAGTATGTACGTATGTGTGGTATATATGTACTTATCAGTGTTTAAAGAGCCTAAACATGTACTTTTCAGAATTATTCATTATAAACATTTTAAAAATGTGATCTCATACTCAGAACTATGAACATGATAGTGATATGAAAGCACTTCTCCCACCACATGACATTTTTATAGAGACACTATTTGAAACAGAAAGAGGACATATAGGAATTTATGCTTTTCTGGATGAGGCTTGTCTTGCTCAAAGCACCATGACAACGGCATGCATGTATTCATTCATTCATCCATTCATTCATTCACACTGCATTTTGTGAGTATCTGCTATTGCCAGATACTATGCTAGGTAAACTACAAAGACAAGTTAAATATATGATCATTGCCCAGAGCTAACCATCTAGTGCTTTACTGTCTAAAAAAGCTGGTATTATAATCCAGGTTTTCTAAATTCTTCTCCATTTATAGTTCAGTCCTGTTATCAAAAACTATCTGAGTTCTTGACAGCCAAGTAAGTGGTGAGCCTTCAAGCATGATTTTGTTATTCAGTGACAACACCAAAACTCCAGATTCTGCTTTTCGCTCTTTGTTGTTACCATGTCTTTATTTTGTGTTTGGTCTGTTCTAGATGGAAAAACAAGTCTCCTATAAATGAATTCAGCATTGCCTTTTACCACAGAGGAAGTCAAATGTCACAGTTGTGTGTGTGTGTGTGTGTGTGTGTGAGAGAGAGAGAGAGAGAGAGAGAGAGAGAGAGAGAGAGAACTTACAAGGTGTTAGTTACCCTGAAGCCCATCCCACTAACTGATAGGGTGCTTCTCCAGGTCACCATAAAGCTGGAGTCAGTTGCAAGGGGTCCTATATGGTCTTATTACAAATTAAAAGAAAAAAATGAAAACTTAGAATTGGAAAAGTGACCTTCCCAAAGAGGCATAATTTTTTTTTTAAGTTTTAATGTTTTTCGATACTTACCGGTACTAGTGGACTGCTCAGGGTCTTGAGAGGATGGAGAGCTTGTCTCCGGGGCAGCTGAAGCTGTCTCTTGATCAGTAACTAGGAAAGGGGAAAAACAAAATTCTGCAACTACAGAGAGCAATTTTACCCACATTGTGCTCAGTACAATAGGTTGGAAGTGTATTTGGCTGCTACCTGTTTGTGGAGGTTCTGCAGCGACCTCAGAATTATGTGTTCTGCAGCTCTTGCTCTGGTGTTTGAATCTGTGTCCCACTGATTGTCCATCTGCTAAGCTGCCTGGCTTAGAAGTGCAGCAGGCTGGACATCTGTGGAGTGGTGCATTCGGCAGTGGTGGGCAAAGACTATTCGCCACCTTTATCTGTATCCATCTACCTATCAGTCCCTCTGTCTGTCTGTCTGTCTGTCTATCCAATCACATATCTACCTGCTTATTTATTAGGTGGCTTTGGAGTCAGTCTCAGACTGGGTTGAATTCCAGTGCTGCTCCTTGCCTGCTGCTGAGTGAGTTTGGACAAGGTTCCTAATCTCTCAGATGCTCAGTTTTCTCTTACCTGTAAAATGGAGATACTAACACATGTACCTCTTGGAGTTTTTTGGTGAGAATAAATGATTTCATTTGTATAACATGTTTAGCACAACACCTGGCTATTTATTAAGCACAGTGCTTACTAAATGCTATTGTATGATATAAAACAATGTTTAGGAATGTTTCCAGAGGTTCAGCTTAGCATAGATTTGACCAGTCAATGAACAGGCCTGTAACCACGGAGCTTATAAAAATGGTGCCTATTAATTTACAAATATTGATACTGATATGTAATATCTTTATGGAACCTACAAGTGTTTCTCAGCCTTTTATTTAATCAAAGAATTTTCTGTGGTTTTGAAAATTATTTTCTGTTCTTTTTTTTTTTTTTTTTTTTGCGGTACGCGGGCCTCTCACTGTTGTGGCCTCTCCCGCTGCGGAGCACAGGCTCCGGACACGCAGGCTCAGCGGCCATGGCTCACGGGCCCAGCCTCTCTGCGGCATGTGGGATCTTCCCGGACCGGGGCATGAACCCGTGTCCCCTGCATTGGCAGGCGGACTCTCAACCACTGCGCCACCAGGGAAGCCCAAAAATTATTTTCTTAATCAAACATTAACATTTTTTGAAAACTATAAATATGCCTGAATCACGTGCCAAGGACTCTGAGAAAAGAAGAAACACTTAGGAAACACTAGAGAAATAGTAATATAGATGATAAGTAAGCTCTGTGGCCACAAGGAAGCCAGAGAAAACTGAAGAAAGGGTAGAGCTGCTGGCAATGAAAAGAAGGAAAAGCTTGAAGGCAAGTCAAATAGAAGTACTGGAAGCAAATTATAAGACAAGCATAATATGGCAACTACTGGGGACATGTAGAATAAAATTTTCAGTCATGACTAAGATCTAGAATAATGTATACTATGTGAATTCAGATAACCATATAGTTATGTACAAAACAGGTTATATATATTTTATGCACTATATGTATTATACACATTGTATATATTGTGTATATGCCATAGTGTATATATACAATTGTGCATATATGTACAATAGTCTGTGTATGTGTGTGTGTGTATATATATATATATATATATGTATATATATACACACACACATACAGACACACTGGAGTTTGTATTTACTTTGATTTATCCTCTATTTAGCAAAACTGCTAAATAGATTCATTTAGACTGAATGTTGTTTTGATTAGTGGATACTGGTACATGATGATTTATCTCCCTGGTTGGTTAGAATGTTATAGACCTCTGCTATCCAATATGGTATCCACCAGCTATACTGATTATTTAAATTTAAATTAATAACAAGTAATATTAAAAATTTACTTCCTCGGTTGCACTAGCCACATTTCAAGTTAGAGTTTTGGAAAACCTGTATCCACCACTGTGAACTTGACAGGTTCCAAATATTTAGGCTTCTGATGAGATTAGTGATATTAATGAATGTGATTTTGTTACTGAAATGTGCCAACATTTGAAAGATTTGTATCAATCAATGAATCAATATTCTCCAAATGACCAAGGCATGATGTTAGGAATAGTGCCTGGATCATTTAAATAGCAAATTTGTTCAATGGATTTTAATGTAACGAGAGTATGAAAAGTTCATTGACATGGTTCTAGAGTCCACAGAGCAGCTAACCTTTAAGAAGCTACCTCTTGTTGAGTTTTAGTGTAGTGTTGAAGAAGAGTATCCACAATTATCTGAAAAAGGCTATTCAAATACTCTTCCCTTTTCCAACTTTGTGTGAGGCTTAATGTTTTTATATAGTTTAAGCAAAACAACATATCGCAAGAGCTTGAATGCAGAAGTTATGAGAACCTATTTCTATTAAACCAGATAGTAAAAAGGTTTTTAGGGCTTCCCTGATGGCTCAGTGGTTGAGAATCTGCCTGCTAATGCAGGGGACACGGGTTCGAGCCCTGGTCTGGGAGGATCCCACGTGCCGCGGAGCAACTAGGCCCGTGAGCCACAACTACTGAGCCTGCGTGTCCGGAGCCTGTGCTCTGCAACAAGAGACGACACGATAGTGAGAGGCCCGTGCACCGCGATAAAGAGTGGTCCTCGCTTGCCACAACTAGAGAAAGCCCTCGCACAGAAACGAAGACCCAACACAGCAAAAATAAATAAACTAATAAACTCCTACCCCCAACATCTTCTTTAAAAAAAAAAAGATTTTTAAAATGTAAAACAATGCCATTTTTCTATTTTTTGGCATTGCAAAATATAGGGTTTTTTTCCATAAAAATATGCCATTTCTCTTTATATGAAGTAGGTTAATTCTTTTAAAAATAAATAAGTAAACATTGTTCCTACCATGCAGAGTGTGGAGATGAGAGGGTCAGAATCCTTATTGTAAATATGTTCCTGAGCATCCTCAGCTAGCAAACTTTTACTTATCAGATTTCTAGCATCTGTTGGTCAATGTAGGAGCTAGTCAAAGAGAAATATTCATATACAGTTGGAAGCACCAACAGGTGATCCTGGTGTTGTTCTGTGAACACTTACTGGGGATCTGGCAGTGGTGCTAAATAATTGACAATCAGATCATAAATAAAAGTCAAGTTTTAGCCTGTTATTATTATTAGAAACATTTTATGGCTATGATTTTTAGTCCTATAGAACTATGGCCATCAAGGAGGAGAAACTGTGATTTCCCCTTCAGCAGTAATTTTTGTAGATGGCTTGAACAATTGCTGACAAGTAAAAATATGCTTTTTTGATATTGTTGGTTCTTTTATTTAAAATCCGAAAGTCTTTCAGAAGCATTTAGATAAATAAAGCCCCATTTTCTCTTTGGCGACCCTCTCACATTCCCCACGTGCTCCCTTCCACTGATGGGGGTGGAGGCTGGGGACCAGAATGAATGACAAAGAGGAAAGAGGGACTTCCCTGGCAGTCCAGTGGTTAAGACTCCACCTTCCAATGCAGGGGGTGCAGGTTCAATCCCTGGTCTGGGAGCTAAGATCCCACATGCCTCACAGTCAAAAAACCAAAACATAAAACAGAAGCAATATTGTAACAAATTCAATAAAGACTAAAAATGGTCCACATAAAAAAAAATCTTTAAAAAACCCCAAAAAACAAAGAGGTAGGAATATTTGCGTCAGGTTACAGTACGGTCTGGCCTGTGGGTATTTGAGTCTTCTAAACCCAGCTTCCTCAAGACCTGCTTTTGGTTTGATGAGAAAGTGAACGGTGGCGAGCACGGGGTAGTGAGCGGGGAGCTGTTAGCCACAGCACCAGCGCCCACAGGGCAGCGTGACAATTTTCCCACAGAGAGGTTCTCGTTAACAAGTGCCTTTCCTCATTGGTTAGTTCATTTGATAAAGAGCTTTTTCAACAAATGCACTGTCACCCAACAGCTTCCTCCTTCACTAATGTGAGTGAATTCTTATCCTCCAGGAATCTCTTTTCTCACTGAGAAGAACTTTTATAAAGTAATGAAGGTCGGACTCTTATTAATGATAGATGTGTGATTCATGCTTCTTTTCTTTTTTTATATATATTTTTTTGATGTGGACCATTTTTAAAGTCTTTACTGAATTTGCCTCTGTTTTATGTTTTGGTTTTTTGGCCGTGAGGCATGTGGGATTTCAGGTCCCCGACCAGGAATCGAACCCATACCCCCTGCATTGGAAGGCAAAGTCTTAACCATGGGACCACCAGGGAAGTTCCCATGCTGCTTCTTATAGGATACTTCTTGGCTCAAAAAGTTTTATATAGTTTTTAAATTACTTCTTAAACTTTTGGTGAAGGAATCAGAGAAGAGAGATTCTGAAAATGGAGGCAACTCCTCTTCACATTTAATGTTTGATGTTTTTTTCTTTTAGTTTTTATTATTCTTATTTTTTGGTGTTCTGCTCAGAGTATTAACATGGGTAAACTAAAATCTCCAAAACGGTTGTAACAAAATAAATCTAAAGCATAATCATGACTTAATGTGACTACATGAGTGTTATATTAACATAAAATGATACTGACAAGTTTAGATTTATTTCAGTTAATATTGTCTCCTTTTGGGTTAAGTACAGAGAGGTAGTATGCTTCACATGATCTCTCCAAACACATGACTGCAATAAAACTATTTAAGGTCAAGTTATGCCAGCTGTCATGATCAAAAAGCGACCATGACACTGTTTGCATATGGCACTCTGCTAGGCTTTCTGCACAACGGGGGTTCCTCTCGGTGTTGGAACAGTTGCAACCCTGTTGGCTAGTGGGAGACATTTCAATCATTAAAGGAATTTGCTATTAAAGAAAGCTTTGTTGACCTGAGCTCACTCTGAAGGACTTTTCCTAATCCATTTAATTTTGTTTGATAGTGTAATATTAAGGTAAATTTAAAATAATTAAAGACAGTCATTGGTGGTTCTTACCCAAATCTTCAAACCGGAAGGGGGCTACCAGTTTTCTTCCTTGCAGGCCTTTGTGTCGGATAATGCAGCTCGCTGTTGAGTTTTTGCCATATGTGTGGACTCTGAGTGTGCTGGTGCTATTACACTTCTTCCCATCAGTTTCATATTCATGGTGGGTTTCACCTATGGAGCAATTTAAAGAGGCGTGTGAGGTTGTGGCTGTTTAATGCTGTTGGACGTGTTTGGGTCTCTGAGAGACCAATGGCCTTGACATCTTGGCAAACCTGTTAGACTTCTACCCTCACTCTAACTTCCCCCAGCTGCCTGGGACATGCTTGGCCCTAGTCCCAAAGAGAAGCAGATGAACAAGAGTGGATAAGTTTCTATAAACCCTTCACTACTGGAAAAAAAAAAATCCAAAGCTTATCATGTTTACACGGGAAAGATAGCCTAATGTTGTGAAACACAAAGACCCAAGACCTTACTCAAGTTGAATGAATAAGGCAAATTAAAGGAGAGGTCCAGAATTGGCACTGGACTGAATCTATGGTTACATAAAATCGAATGGAATGTCTGTTGAAATGTAAACAAACTAGAAATAGTTCCCAAGCACCACAGTTGGTTTTCCTGCTTCAGTTAAAAGGCTCAAAGCTTAGATTCTTTGTTACCAAAATATTTTTGTCTGTCGTGGGCAGTATGACATAGTACTCCAAGGTATAAGCAAGTTCGTATATGTTCCAATTACATGTATTATGTTAAATGTATTTTTTTAAATTTTATTTATTTTTGGCTGCTTTGGGTCTTTGTTGCTGCACGCAGGCTTTCTCTAGATGCGGCGAGCGGGGGCTACTCTTGGTTACAGTGCGCGGGCTTCTCATTGCGGTGGCTTCTCTTGCTGCAGAGCATGGGCTCTAGGGTGTGCGGGCTTCAGTAGTTGTGGCTCGCGGGCTCTAGAGCGCAGGCTCAGTAGTTGTGGCACGTGGGCTTAGTTGCTCCGCGGCACGTGGGATCTTCCCAGACCAGGGCTCAAACCCATGTCCCCAGCATTGACAGGTGGATTCTTAACCTCTGCGCCACCACGGAAGTCCCTGTTAAACGTACTTTTAATTTTATGCCTGCTACAAAGTTTATGCTCATAGGTAATAGCTACATTGTACCTTTTATTTTATGAAATGTTATGAAGCCATAATAAATATTCTATTTTAGTTTTCTACCTTGTTTTAAACAAAAACATGTAACCATGTTATTTGTGTAGAGGCTTTCAAGAGTAAGGCATGGTATTGATTGGTTAGTAAGGATAATTTGTCTTGAAACAACTGATGAAATATTGAATGGTGTTTTCTGGACCCTTCTGCCACCAGAGGGTGCCAGAACATTGAAAAATTCCTTAGGCATATAAACAGGAAGGAAAACAAAGGAGGAAAGAGAACCATTTCTTCACTTACCTTGGAGCTCCATGTCATCCCCTAAGAGCCAGGTTATCCGTGGAGGGGGCTTACTTCTCACGGTGGAGCATTTCAGTAGGACATGTTCTCCATCTTGCATTCTAACGGAAACTTCCAAGGTTGGCGTGACAGGAGTTGCTAGAAGAAAATAGATTTTTCTTTGCTTAATTAGCTGGTCTATAGATATCAGCAAAGCACAGAGCCTAATAATCTGCAGGGATCATTGTAGGGGGTGGTCTAAATAATGGCCGTCTTTTTTTACTTGACCTTTCTCAAAATATAGTTAAAGGGCTTTTAGGTACTTGTAAAGCTACTCTGGCTGTAATCAGAATGTTTGTCACCCAGTGTGTGATTCGTCTCTAGAAATTCTCAGGCAGACTTTGTTACAACAGTAACTATTAAATGTTATATATGAATGTATTTGACTGGTAGAACACTAAGTGAGGAATAGAGGCTTGAATTCTAGTCCTGTCTCTGTCACCAACTATTGTAAGCGCTTGGGTAAATCCCACAACTTCTTGGTCTATCAGTTTCCTTGTCTGTGACATGAAGGAGCTGGTTTATGGTCTCGCTGTTTCAGGTCTACACTTTCCTGAGTCTAGGACTCACCTCAACGTACGTTACCTCTGTTCTCTCCTAACATCAAAGATGCATTTCTCTTTTAAAGGGCCCACCGGCCCTTTTTCTTTCTACTCCTGTCTTGGAAACCCTTTTCAGTTAGGCTTCCTTCTTCCTCTTGCCTATTCTACCTCACACTGTGGTCCAGAACTGCACTCTTTCATGTTGATTTACTCATCTATCTGCCATTGAGACATTATGAGGTCAGTTCCAAGTCTGCACTAGATGCCGGCAATGCAAATAAGGAAAAGATAAGGCTCTCCAGGGAGCTACAGTCTGGTGATAGGCTCAGCCCCTAACCTGTTCATTGAAAGGCCAACTGTTAAGTGCAATGATAGCGGTAGGCATGGGGTGTTATGAGAGCTCAGTAGGGCACACAGTCAGTCTGAGCCCGAGTGGTATTTGGGGTGGCCAGTAAGGTGGGGAGAAGGTGATCCCTAAGCTGAGTCACATTGGTTCTCAAAACCCCTAGGGAGCCACTCCTTCCTAGAGACTTAGTCAACATGCCTTTACTTTATGGCAGGTACCACACTCTAATAATTCAAGAAGAGAAGTCTAAGAAATTCTTTGTGTGATATGTGGATTTATGTTATCTAGAGAGCAACAAAAAGCCATGTTTTTAATTGATCTGTTCTGCCACGAAAAGCAAAAAGGTAAAGATAGTAAGACTTACACTGAACACAGCTGACCATCTGCAGAACTGAGCAAGTTCCAACCGGTCAGGAGCTGTCCCTTCCTATCCGTGCCTCCCAACCCCGCACCCACCCACCCGCAACAGAAGAGAGGAGCTTGTTTTGTAGAGGATGTGAGCTGATTGTCCAGTGCAGTTACATCTGAATTCATGCCATCTTAGGATATGCTGTCAGAAGTTTCTGCTTGATGTCCGTATGTGTTTTGTGCCTTCCTAAACTAGTGTGCAAACTCCTTGTGGGCAGACATTGTGCCTAATTCATCTTTGATTCTCCGCAGCCTAGCACAGCGCCTGGCACACAGTCACGGCTCATCCAGTACTAGTTTTCTTTCCTTTTAGTTCTCTGCAGAGAGAATTTAGTTGATGCCAAAGACAGATTTCACAAATTCACATTTTAGTCTGGGGCTTGCCACTCAAAATGCTGTGTTCCTTTCAACAAAAGATGGCAAAGGCGCCCAGGAAATGCCTTGCTCTAGGCAACATTTTTTAACTAAAATATTAAGTTTTAAAATGATGTATCAGGTTCCTAAGTTTATTGTTCCCAGGCTGGGTTTCCTGGCATTCGGGCACCTACCTAACACGATGACTTTCACTTCCTTTGTTCTCACGGAGTTGCCATAATGCAGACACTTGTACACGCCTTCATCTTGCTGTGTTACATTCAGCACCCTGATGGAGAGCTGATGGGAGGAGTAATGAAGAAGCTGGTATTTGGAATTTTTTAAAGCTGTACAAGAGGGGAAAAGAGCTGTTATGAGGAGAGATATCAGATGAATGCAGACTCTCAGTGGATTGATTATTCACAGAAATAGCTTTTGATTTTCACACTTTAAAGGAACAAATGTCCCATCTTCAACTGAGCTGCTTTCCAAATTCTGGTGTTGCCAGCTGGAGGCCTTGAATAGTTCGAAGTTAGTTTAGGAAATGAAATATCTTGATTCTAGGATCCGTGAAATAAGCAATTTGCTTTATTTGTGCTTGTAGGAAATTAAGAGCCCTATGCTGGCAAAGGGTTCAGGTTGCAGGACGATATTAAATAATTTTTTTTTTACATTATGGAAAACGCCCCACTAGGATTTACGTCTTTGAAATCTGATTCATTTGTGATGGTCTTGTCACAGTGTATGTGAAGAATGGAACATAAATGCACTGATATTCATTGCTCCAGCTAGGTGCTTGTTATTTTTAATTTTTATAAGTTCATTATTATTTGAAGTTTCCCAAAGATGATGACTTAGTCCTTCCAAATGTTTAAGGAATGTCCAAAACAAACAAACAAACAAACGAACCCCAACATAAAATCCCCCACAGCTCCAGAAAGTTCTAGCCAATAGCAAGTGTTCCTTTTGATTCTATCTTGACCTGGGATTTCCATCTCAGGTCAAAGGTCGCTTAGCAAATCAGAGGCTCCTTAAATGAGTGGTTTTATTTGATTCTTTTTTTCTAATGTTAAGATTTATAATGTGAACAAGCCTAAAATAGTTAAACTGTGAATGGCTGACTAAGGAAGGTTGTTTCTCATCTGGAATAATTGTTGTGTGCCCTGGGACACTGATGTTACCTGAGCTGGAATTCAGGTGTTCTCAATCTCAGCACTACGGACATTTGAGTCCATAATTCTTTGTTGGGAAGGGAGACTACACTGTGCATTATGATATGTTTAGCAGCATCCCTACTCACTAGAGTCCAGAGCCCCTTGCCTCTCCCCAGTTATAACAACCAAAGCTATCTCCAGACAATGCCAGATGCCCCCCGGAGGGCAAAAAGTACCCTTGGTCGAGAACCATCAAGCTAGATCAGGGCATCCTGTTGCAGAAATTTGAGAACGTCCATCTTCTCCCAGTTTACCCAAAACAAAGCAACAGAAAACATTATTTAACAGAATTCTCTCTACTTAAATTTTCCTCTCAGAACTTTTAACAATTAATATCTACTTATTCTATTGGAATCTAGTTGATTTAGCTTAAAATAATTTATTTTACATTGAACCTGTCAATATTTAATAACATTTTCAAAGCACATCAAATGTTTTTAGAGGCTCTGCTTTTATAAAGCAGAATGAAATTTGCTGTGTTGGAGACTTTTCCAAACATTTGACAGTTAGGAGTATTAAACGGAGATATAAAATGGTCTCATAAAGGGGAGGGTTTCATAAAATCCTGCCCAAAGAGATGAACTAAATAGACTATTAAAAATCCTTTCCCACAAGAAAAAAAAAAAATGTAACGACATGAGGTGACAGATCCTAGCTAAACTTATTGTGGTATCATTTTCCAATGTATACATATATCAAATCATTATGTTGTACACATTAAACTAATACAATGTTGTATGTCGATTATATCTTCATAAAATTGGGGAAAAAAAGAGTCCTCTTGCATCTCAGGCATCTAAGACTCAATGTGTATTTCTGAGAGAGGAAGATTGCCTTCCTTTTCAAAGTGATACGTCCTGTCAATTCCTGTCACCTAGTGATCTAAAGGTTTTGTTAAGACCAACAAGAGAAGGGGAGCCATCTGGAAGAGGCTTTGAGATATGGCTTTGGGTTGCTCAGATGGAAAACAAAGCAGCTGGCTCCAGATGTGGGGTGATGTGTTGGCTGCCTGAGGACCAAGGGCCCCCAGTCTGTCCGTCTGCTACCCGTCTGTCATCACGCAGTTGGTGGTTTTCATGGTCGCTGAGAGTCAAAAAGTGACATGGGGGTGAGGTGGGTTGATGGAAATGTACTTTGTCATTTGAGCCCCCTTAACCAACCATTTTGGTGGGGTTTCCATTTCAGACTTCCTGTCCAAAAAAAGCAGCCACGTGTGAAATAATAGGCTTCTGGGTGCTATTTACATGTCACAGTGGGTGGAGCCAAGCCCACCGTTTGGGTGACTCATGCCTGCTTTCTGTCCTACCAACCTGTCTGTCTGGAAAATCCCTCAGGTTGAGGTCTGGCGGTGATTTACTTTTCCTTCCCTTACCGGGATGCTCGCTGAAGAAAATGGTGAAGCCCGATGGGGCCAGCCACTGCAGGGAGGTGGTCTCCGCCTGAGAAATGACACACTTTAGAGTGAGTGTCTGGCCTTCCTCCACGGTGACGGTTTCCATGTGGTTGGCCCGAAAGGCCTCTGCAGAGGAAGAGAATTGGGGACAGTCAGGCTGGCACAGGCCACACCACTCCCGAGCTGAGGCAGGGCTTTAGACTCAATGCAACCTCATTCATCATTGGGTCATTTACTACACATTTCTTAGAGAAACAAAACGTAAGTCAACAGCAAAAAATGCGAGGAAGGGAGGGAACGCAGTGTGCAGGGGCAGTGAAGATGTCTCTCGAAAGAAGTCTGAGTGAAGGGGTGGGTTTTGATGGGAAGAAAGTTGAACGTCTGTTAGGCATTTGCCCTGCCATATGCTGGGAATTGTGTCTTCCATGTTACCAATATTTAACATAACTTTCAAACTAACCCTCTAGAGGAAGAATTATTTTGCTCCCTTGACGATGAGGGAGTAGAGGTTCAAGGTCATAGAGGTCCTGGGGTTGGCACCTGTGCCCGCGTGTGCAGACTTGCAAGCCCGTGCTCACGTACCTAGTCAGACTACCCAAGGGATGAGATCCCAGAAAACTCAGCCTTTCTGGACACTGTTTATAAAACAAGCGACTTGTGTCTTCAAGTACAAATCGGGGGTCTTGGATGCTAAGAAAGAATGTTATTTCCCATCGGGCTCTTGCGAATTATGGAGCTGCCCATCACGGTGAGTAAGTACGCCCCCACCCGCAGAAGAGCTTCTCCGCCAGAGGGAAGATGTTCTCAGGTCTCTTCCGATTTAATATTCCACAGGAACGCTTTCCCCAGGCAAACGCGAGAGTCTAATTTCCCCAAATCACAAACCCCAGAGAATGAGAAACAGTTGGTTCTAAGCAGCTACAAAGTTATCCTCCCCAGAAAGAAACGGATAGAAAAATAAATTGGCTTTACTGCCGATTTGGCACATTTATTGCCATTTGTTATTTCTTCAAGTTTTAAATTAAAAAAATTTTTTTTCCTGAGGACGAGACAATTCTTATCAGTGAAAGTACCAAACACTTCCATAAACAGAAGAATACCGTGGGGTTATAAAATATGAACAGCAAATGCAATGAGTTTTACTGCATTATCTTAAACCTTAAAAAAAAAGAAATTAAAAAAGAGAAGCAAGAAGGGAGTTAATTCCTTGTGATAAATTTCAAATATTAGGAAAAGCACTTTGGAGAGCTCTGGGAATTAACTGGTACAGACGTTTTAGTTTGTTCCATTCCTAGGTCATTAATTTCAACCTAGCCTCCGGCAATAAGAACCCAGAATTACTGTATTGTATTCATATTGACTTTCATGGGAAAACAGTTTGTTCGAGTCCTAAGGGAAAAACACTCATATCATCAGCCAATACTATGATGAACAACAAGGAATCAATAAAAAGAGATTATTTTCAAAAAAGCATTGAGTCATAGGCCAGAATTCTGCTTAGGCAGGTCATTTGGAAATATTCTCATCTATAAAATTAACCTATAATCGAGTAATAAGGCCAATATTAGTAGAGATGCTTTGAAATGACAATGGAATTTCTTCCAAGGTTAAGCAACTTTTGAACCAAGAATTTGAATCTAGACCTAACTTGCATTGCTTCATCCCATTGTGATTCTTGCTTTACTCTCTAGTTCTCGTGCGTTATCTTGCTTCCCACAAACAGACTGAAGTTTCAAGAGGGCAATAACTATGTTTTCTATTTCTCTAAAATTCATTCCTTACAGAAACTATCACAGTGTGAGCTTGGAAAGTAATGGCTTAATGCCAGCTTTCATGATGACACTATAATGCAGGCAATGGATAGATATCTATGCTCTCCTATTGTTAGTAAGAATACTGAGAGGCAGGAGGGAAGTTACTGCATAAATAAATGATAGAATAAAAACTAGTGTTAAGCAACATCCCCTGATTTCATCCTTCGGGCCAGAAATGGACACTTAGAAGTTTTGCCAGTGTTCTTACCTTTGGTAAAATGATTGTCTAGACAGGAAGCCCACATGTGGGGAGAAGGGAGTGGCGAGATTTGTCTGCTGCCTGTTTATGAATAAATGTTTCCCATTTTAAAGGTGTATATCATCATTGTCTTTTTCTTGGGATGCATGCTTATGAATTAAATAATGTCAGTTGATTCTCACAGTGTCTTAAAAATTGTGCTAAAAGGTAGTATGGCTTTTTAGCATCTGCTAAAGAATTTTATCTCCCAAGATGAGTGTTTGCTCTTGCCTTTGAGAATTCAGGATCAGGCTGCTGACCACAAGAATAGGTGCCTGAGTTCCAGATGGAAAGGGCTGTGTTTGAGGCATAGAATACTAGTCGTTTCCTCTACTCTTGGCTCCTAGCCTTGCTTTTGACTTTATAAGCCTAATTATCTTGCAGTGCTGTCATGTAGACCCCATGTTTGATTCAGAGACAGGAAATCATTGTAGAAAGGAAGACTAGCCCAGTGAGAATCCACTGGGCCATATTGCTTCAGTGGTAGTGCTTAAAAATATTGTCTAATGTGTCTAAGTCACGTCAAAGCGTAGAAGAGGAGCACAGTGGGTACCTAAGTTTTGATGGCACGTCTTCTAAGAAAAAAGTTCCCCATGATCCTTTTGTTGCCATTGAAAACTGCAGTGGAACTAGTCTTTAAAATCTTTCTTCACCTAAGTTTAGAGTCAAACTTTCACCTTCTTTGTCAGAGGGATGGGGTGAGGGGTATCTTCTTTGCTCACCACTTCCTCCCCTACGGGTTCTAAAGACATGTATATCTTTATTCACCCTTAGGCTTTCTAGTGTAGACCCTGAGTGCCCTGTGCCTACTTGCTAGTTCTCCCTGCCTGGGCTTCAGACTTCTCACCCACAAACGAGCCCGACGTGACTCCCAAATGCTGGACATACAGAGCTTGACAATGAATCGCTGTGACGTCTCTCCTGGAAGGTCACCACTCACTGCTGGTGCATCATGTTTACTGAGTGGATTAGTTATTGCTGGGCTTGGTCGTTATCTCCATGACTGGGTTTATCCATCCATGCACAGCCATGTGTTACGAGGCCGCTCGTTAAGTCTGGAGCTATAGACTGTGACTGTGTGACTGGTTTATACATGGAAAGGGAACCTGTGACCTTCACCATCATCTCCAACCCCCACCGCATGAACCAATTGTCCTATGAGTGGAATGGCTTCTCGCCGAAGTACGCGTGACCGACCCTTAAGCTGAAGGGCAAGCAGCAGCCACAGCTACCTACCAAAGCACCCGTAGATAAAACCTGTGCAGTTCCTAAGAGTCCTTGGTTTGGGGAGTTGCAGTGTGTCCACCCTACTCTAGGTCATCATGGCAGGCTGAAGAAAGAGTAAGATATTCTTTCTTTTTCTTAGTAGCCCAATTATTGCATGCAATAACTTTTAAAACTCCCGAAGAGAGCCAGTCTGTCCTGCAGGGACCCCGAATTCAACACGTCCAGTTGGAATTCATCATTTGTACTGTCCCTTGTGCTCCACCTGCTCCATTCTGGTAGTTCCCTGTAGCCCTCAGTGTCATCCCAAGCCACTGCATGCCAGGTATCTGAAAGGCACCCCAGCGTCTTCCCTCTCCAAAACATCTCTTTAATCAATTCATTCCTCTTTTTTTCACTACTATCACTGCCTCCATTGTTTCTTTCTTGGACCATTACAATAACCTCCTTCTAGCCTCCACTCCCTCTAATTTATCATCCTCGTCTGCTTCAGAATTACAGTTAAAAGTATAAATTTGATCGTTTGATTCCTTCATTAGAATATTTGCTATGGCTCCCACTGCCTGTAAGAATCAGGCCAAAATTCCAGATAACTTGACTCCCATCTTTTCCTCCAGTCTCGTTTGCTGATATTCCCTTCCAGACGCTCCATGCAAATGGCTACTTGCTGTTTCCAGAAAGTTCCAGGCTCAAGAAGATACTTTGCCTTTGTCCATGCTGTTCTCAGCCTAGAATGCCTTTCTTAGCTCCTTCAAGGCTCAAGTCAAATTACACCACTTTTGTCAAAGCTGCCCAACCAGGCTTTAGCCTCTCCCTCCCCTCAGTAACCTCCTCTCTCCTCCAGATCCCCAAAGGCTTCGAATAAACTTCTCTTACAGCACTTCACACATTACTTTTTTGGTTACAAGTATGTCTCTGTGGATAGATTACAGACTCCTCATACAAAAGTTGTTTGCTAGTCATTCATTTTATATTCCCAGGGCCTAACACAAAGTAACATTTTAAGTATTTGTTCAATCAATGGCTAATCATGAGTAAATGTATATACTCAGTAATAAATATTTTAATAGGATGCTCATTTTGTTATGTTAAATAATAAAGATGAGCTAGGTTAAAACCAGAGACACACAGTGAGTTAATTCTCAAACCAGAGCTGTATTTGCTTGGCTCTTATGAGGTTAGCAGGCAAAATATGCTTCGATTCAGATCATGACAAAAAACATTATTCTTTAGATAGATTTGATAGAGGAAATTACGAGTGTGCAAATGAATCAGACTTTCTCAAAATCAAATTATTTCCAGTATAGCTTTAAAGAATCTGTCTCAACAACATGTCAGTAAATGGATGACTCTTTCCTGGTCAAAGGGAGTATCAGGAGGACCCTGCTCAATCTGCAGCTGTTCTTTGTTTCCTGCATCCTGCTCCCCCCTAAACAACCAGAATAGAGGGTGCAAATTGGTGGATTTTCATCATCTACAATATAGGTAAATGGGAAGAATTTGAAAAATTCTCCATTCTTACTGTGTTTTACCCACCCTAGGGGCTGCCAGTAGGAGCCTTGAAAAGAGGGCAGGTTCCAAGATTATGGGACTTTTTTGCGGGGGGGCTATAAGTTCTTGGCACCCATAGAAGTTGTGCAGTGGAAGAAGGTGTAGTGATCTTCCCGTAATTCAATTAGCTAAAAGCAGCTGGCAATTTATGTTGCCCAAACTGCTGATTTGCTGCCTTTTTGCTGATAAGAAAGCAACATGGTCAGCTCCTTTCCTGTTTGGGACTCTGATGGGCATGAGTAAGCTTAGGATAGAGTGGGCAATTGGTTCCCAAATACCATTGCGCCTAGACGCCCTCTGGCTGGCCCTTTGGATGAGGATTCAGTTTGGGATTTTTCAAGAATGAATCTTCCAAATTGTGTAAATTATAGCTTTCAAATTTTTGATCCACATTAAGAAACACATTTTCTATCACAACCCAATACACACACACTCACTGAAAACTTTCATGAGTTAATACTTTTACTATGTGCTTTGCTGATATTTACATTGTCATTTACTAGCTGTGAAAACTTGGGCAGGTTATCTAATTTCTTGTAACCTCAGTTTTATCATATGTAAATTAGGGATATGAATACCTCCCTCAGTATTTTTGCTAGGATAAATGAAATAACATAAAGTACTCAGCACTGTAATATATACAATAAATATATTTCTCCCCTTTCTTTATAAATAGTATTTGAATAACTTATATCCTAAAAGACTTATCTTAGGTTTACCTTAGGACATGATTATTGCAGTTTTTTATTTAAAACATTATTTCTGTGAGCTATTTTTATAAGGGAATAACTCAAGTCCTGAAAAAGTGAAGGTCAGTTAAAGACTTTAAACTTTGGAATAATTGAAAGCATTCTAATTTTAGCCATCTAAATGTACTTTTTCTGAAGGTATTAGCTCTTCTTCAAGACACTTATTGAAGACACTATTATTTATTACAAAAATTGAATCTTTATTAAGTGCCTCAGGATGCAGGGACCAAAAAAGAGGGCACTAATTGAAGTGTATAAGATAGGAAATTGAAGTACTATGTAAAATAGGACATCTAGTTTTTAAAAATACTATTCTTCAGATGCAGTTCTGTGGTGAATGCAGATTTAGAAGGACAGCTGCTTTACTTAGAACACAACAATACATTCAATTTTGGAAACAAACATTCAACAAGCAAGCAACACTGTATATGTGTAATTTTCTTGGCTAGAAAATGATACAAGTTGCAATCAGAGATTCAGGGACAATACAGCCTGCCCCCCACTTTTGGGTAGGAATAATTTGACCTGCGCTAAAAAGGTAACTGTGTCTTTCTTTAATGTTCAAAACACTACATTAGAATTAAGCATCAAAAAATCACATTTGAAAATTATAATGAAATGTAAAGTATAACTGACTCAAAAAACAAGCACAAAGTTTTCACTGGGATCATTATGATCTGAACGAATTAAGAGTTATATAGCACTTTGCCACTTTCAAAGTACTTTCACATTTGAAATTTGATCCTTATAACAATCTAGAGTTTGGTAGATCAAACATTGTTATCATCTTCATTTCAAGATGTGGAAACTGTTTCAGAGAAATTAAATTATTTGGCTAAGGCTTATACAACAAGGAAGTTTTTGTTTTGTTTTGTTTTCAAATAAAGAATTTTTAATTTCTTCATACTGATACAGTATTTTTAACTAAAAATGAGACAATCCTTTTGTACCTTTTGAGGTTTCCTTTTTAAATCACATGCTTATATTATCTATTTAAAAGAATAATTTTAAACAAAAGTGTATAAATAGGGATAAGCTGTAAAGCTGCACCAATTGGATCCCCAAGGGAAGGCCATTCTTTGTTCTTAACAAGGAAGTTTTTAAAAATCCCAAACAGATGCCCTTTCAACTGGTATACCCTTAAAAGACAGAGCCAATAAACTTGTTACACTTTGCCATAACACAGATTCCACAGAGACACACACTACAATGACCCTTTCTAGACCCTGTAGCCACTGAACAAGAGATTCAACAAATCCAGTAACATCCCTCAGATGTGATTGCGGCGTGGCGTGGAAAGTGGCAGATTTACCTGAGCTGCTTCTGCAGTTGGTCCTCCGTGACAGCAGTTGACTGACTGGTAGATAGATGTGCCCAAACATTAGGTCAACCGAACATCAAAAAACATGAGCTCTAAGTCCTTACCTTGTAAGGGGAACCAAACCAGCAAGCTGCAAAGCCTCCACCACATGTTGTGCTGTGCTGCTGTCACACTTTGTCAACTTCCTCTGGATTCTGAAATAAATAGAGCAGACTGGTTTCTTTTGAAAGGGGGAGGCAGTGGCTCCGTGACCTCATGTGTCTCACCTCCTCCATCAGCTCTGGAAGCCCCCTCTTAGTTAGCTGCCCCCAAAATACCTCCCGGTGGAACAGTTAGGGGACCACATGTGTCACCTCGATTGTGGAGAGGGGTGAGTGATGTGTTGGTGGTGCAAATCTTTCTACTGCATGTGGGTGGTCCTGGTAAGTCAACTAGTTGCAGGGCTTTTGGGGAGAGGAGGGAGTGCAAGAGATATTAAAATGTTCCTGTGTAGTGACATCACCTTGTTTTCACTTTTCTAGTTTATTAAACAATTTAAATTAGGCAATTTTTGCTGAACCCTTGTGAATATATTTCTAACTCTGGAAACAAATTCTAATGGTTATCAGGGGGCAGAGTTCACTAAATCACAGATTTACTCATTTAAAAAATCTGTGTATCCATCCACCCACCCATCCACCCATCTGTCATTCATCCAGTATCCATCTCTTTATTTATCTAGCCATCTAGTATGCACTGCTCTAAGATATGATCTGATATGAAAGATAAAGCCTTGTGTTTAAGGAGAATATGATCTTAGTGGGGATGAGAATATGCAAATGAACAATTTTTAGTATTTAATTCTCACTTACTGGACAAATTGAGATAGACTTTATTTCATTTTTCTGGGGACACAGCAAAATACAGGTAGACTTATGTTTAGAAAATAGAGGTTAGTCTGCAATGTTTAGAAAATTGTAAAGGAAATAATATTTACTGGTTCTAATTGAAATTAGTGTTAGTACTCTTAAATGTGTTGATAGTTTGGGTAGGGAACATTATATCCATCAAAAATGTCTTTCAAATATTTTACCTATTTTAACAGGTAGAAAGAGAGTAAAAAACTGAGAGAAATATTGTTTCCTTGTAGAGTTTAGCAGGATATAATGTCCTCTTTCTCAAATTGAGGTTATAAATGCCTTGGGCCCCCAGCTAAAAAAAAGCAGATGGGTAGGGTCCTTTCCAGATTGATTAAATGAGAATTTCACTGGAATGAGGAGCTACTGGTATGTCTAACAAGGTCTCCAGGTATCAGAAGACAAATGTGAGCAGCACTGATGGTGAGGGTTTTCTGGAATTGAAACCGTGAGATGTGAGAGGTAGCCCTGTCTCTGCTACTGGCTGG
The DNA here is from genome assembly GCF_949752795.1 of Hyperoodon ampullatus. NCBI lineage: Eukaryota > Metazoa > Chordata > Mammalia > Artiodactyla > Ziphiidae > Hyperoodon > Hyperoodon ampullatus. Next base: position 91,800,281 of record NC_136920.1, read on the forward strand.
TGTGGCTATAGGGCCATAAAAGTTTCTTCATAAATGCTTGTTGAATATGTTGATATGTATGAGAGCAGGGCATCAGTAGGTTGCATCGTACCATTTTTCAAAATAGAGAATTGAGGAGTTTGGTTGAGATGACACAGTGAGTTAGTGGCAGAACTGAGAATACACACCAAGACTTCTGAGTATTTGGTCTGATTTCTCTTTTTTCCCCCATAAGATTCCCTCCAGGGACTTCAAGTTTTTATATTTAAGGCTCCAAGGCTGTCTAAGCATTTGATTTTCCTGCTAATGTCTTGTCCTTGCTTTAGAGTGACACTTGATCTGTCTGTACCCCCTTAAGAAAGCCCAAGGAAAGTGCATATAAGGTGTCTCTGGGCCTCCCTTGGAAGGTGTGAACTAGCCTGTGGCTAGTTAATAGTTTTCCATGTTTGTTTTCACCTAGAAGAATACTGTTTCTTATAGAATTTTCTAACACTTCCTGTCAAAGCACATGAGGAAAAGGCTGTACTTTTCCTCTTGACACAGTGGTGTCAGATGTGCCCTCATAAAGCCAGGAACATGTCTGGACTTAATTACTGGTTGATTTTTCAGATCTTGAGCTTACCATCTAAGTTGAATGTATGAGGAGGTAAAAAAAATCACTTTGACAAGAAACAAAGGTAGAAGTGTCATCTTGGGAGTTCTCATTTTAAGCCAGTGGGAAAAAAATCTTGGACCCGCTCTGAACTAAATTCAGGTAGGGCCTGGAGAAGGGTCACTTTGCTTCTCTCTTTTCCAATAGTGGTTTTCTGTAATTTTCTATTTGGTAAAAATGTGGAGAAACAGGTAACAGAATGAATACAAGACTCAGGTGACCAGAGGATAAAACGTTCTGAGACTGACCTAAATTTACAGTGTAGTTTGTCCCAGATCTATTGATTTAATGTGGTTTTAGTGCAATATCTGTGAATCAAATGGTCTTCTTTTTTTTTTTTTTTTTTTTTTTGGTACGCGGGCCTCTCACTGCTGTGGCCTCTCCCGTTGCGGAGCACAGGCTCCGGACGCGCAGGCTCAGCGGCCATGGCTCACGGGCCCAGCCGCTCCGTGGGATGTGGGATCCTCCCGGACCGGGGCACGAACCCACGTCCCCTGCATCGGCAGGCGGACTCTCAACCACTGCGCCACCAGGGAAGCCCCAAATGGTCTTTTGAGAATGGATTCGCATGAAATTTGCCGAGTGTTCACTTCACTGTAGGCAGGTAGTCTTTCTCATTCTCTTTCGAAAACACAAATCTGATATGTTATTCTTCTGCTCAAAAACCTTTAGTGGTTCCCTTTTGCTTGAAGGTTATAGTGCAAACTCTTTAGCAGATCATTCAAGGGCAATCACACCCTGGCCCCCATTTCAGCCTCCTTTCCCTCCATTCCCCATACTCATAGAAAATTCTTGTCCTATTTCAAGCATCCAGTACGTCTATATCGTCATGGTTCACACTGGGTTGTAGTTTGTACTGCCCTCTCTACCTAAAATGGCTTTCTCTTTCTGGGGTGATTCTGTTTGTCTTCTGAGGCCCAGATTGATTTGGCACTTCTCAGAGAGGAATAGTAACTAGTGATTAAGAATGTGGACTCTGGAACCAGTCTCTCTGGAATCAAAGCCTCGGTTTTCTCACCTGTGAAATGGGTAGAATGACAGCACCCACTCACATGGTTGATGTGGGAATTAAAGGACAAAGGATGCATAGTAAATACTATATGAGTTAGCTGTTGCTATCCTCTAGTCTCCCAGAAAAAAATTCAGTTCTCCACTGTTCTTTGCCCCCATGGTAATTTCTCTGTTTTTATCATACTAGCTGTTATTCTGATTTCTATTATATTTAGCTAAGTATCCATGTATCTCCCTTGCTAGCCTCTGAGCCCCCGAAAGAAGAGTTTGTTTCTTATTTAGTTTAGTGTTCCTGAAACCTGGCACAGACCATTTCAAAGTATAGTTTATTTTTTATTCTTCTTTTAAAAATTGAAATATGGTTGATTTACAATGTTGTGTTAGCTTCTGGTATACAGCAAAGATATATATATATACATATATATATATATGGTACACATATGTGTATATGTATACCTTTTTCAGATTCTTTTCCATTATAGGTTGTTACAAGATATTGAGCAGAGTTCCCTGTGCTGTACAGTAGGTCCTTGTTGATTATCTATTTTATATATAGTAGTCTGTATCTGTTAGTCCCAAACTCCTAATTTATCCCTCTCCTCCCTTTCCCCTTTGACTTTCTATGTCTATGAATCTATTTCTGTTTTGTAAATAAGTTCATTTGTATCATTCGTTTAGATTCCATATATAAGTGGCATCATGTGATATTTGTCTTTCTCTGACTTACTTCACTTCGTATGATAATCTCTAGGTTATCTGCTGCAAATGGCACTATTTCATTCTTTTTTATCACTGAGTAATATTCCATTGTATGGATATATCATATCTTCTTTATCCATTCATCTGTTGATGAACATTTAGGTCAATTCCAAGTCTTGGCTATTGTAAATAGTGCTGCAATGAACATTGGGTGCATGTATCTTTTTGAGTTATGGTTTTCTCCGGATATATGCCCAGGAGTAGGATGGCAGGATAATGTGGTAGTTCTATTTTTAGTTTTTTAAGGAACCTCCATACTGTTCTCCATAGTGGCTGTATCAATTTATATTCCCACCAACAGTGCAAGAGGGTTCCTTTTTCTCCACACCCTCTCCAGCATTTATTGTTTGTAGAATTTTTGATGATGGCCATTCTGACTGGTGTGAGGTTATACCTCATCATAGTTTTGATGTGAGTTTCCCTAATAATTAGCAATCTTTTTTAAATTTACTGTTTATTTTTAAATTAATTAATTAATTAGTTAAATTTTTGGGCTGCATTTGGGTCTTCATTGCTGTGCGTGGGCTTTCTCTAGTTGTGGCGAGTGGGGGCTACTCTTCGTTGTGGTGCGCGGGCTTCTCATTGTGGTGGCTTCTCGTTGCAGAGCACGGGCTCTAGGCGTGCGGGCTTCAGTGGTCGTGGTACGTGGGCTTCAGTAGTTGTGGCTTGCAGGCTCTAGAATGCAGGCTCAGTAGTTGTGGCACATGGGCTTAGTTGCTCTGCAGCATGTGGGATCTTCCTGGACCAGGGCTCGAACCTGTGTCTCCTGCATTGGCAGGTGGATTCGTAATCACTGCGCCACCAGGGAAGCCCCATAATTAGTGATCTTGAGCATCTTTTCATGTGCCTGTTGTCCATTTGTATGTCTTCTTTAAATAAATGTCTATTTAGGTTTTCTGCCCACGTTTTGACTGGGTTGTTTGTTTTTTTGATATTGAACTGTATGAGCTATTTGTATATTTTGGAAAATAATCCCTTGTCAGTCGCACTGTTTGCAAATATTTTCTCTCATTCCATAGGTTGTCTTTCTTTTGGTTTCCTTTGCTATGCAAAGGAAAAAATTAAGTTTAATTAGGTCCCACTTTTTTTTTAAATTGGGGTATAGTTGTCTTACAATGTTGTGTAAGTTTCTACTGTACAGCGAAGTGGAGTCCCTTGCTATACAGCAGGTTCTCATTAGTTATCTATCTTATACATATTAGTGTATATATGTGTATATGTCAATCCCAATCTCCCAATTCATCCCCCTTGTTTATTTTTGCTTTTATTTCCATTACTCTAGGAGATGGATCCAAAAAATATAGCTGTGATTATGTCAAAGAGTGTTTTGCCTATGTTTTCCTCTAAGATTTTTATAGTATCTGGTCTTACGTTTAGGTATTTAACCCATTTTGAGTTGATTTTTGTATATGGTATTAGAGAATGTTCTAGTTTCATTCTTTTACATGTGGCTGTCCAGTTTTTCCAGCACCACTTACTGAAGAGACTGTCTTTTCTCCATTGTATATTCTTGCCTTCTTTGCCATAGATTAATTGACCATAAGTGTGTGGGTTTACTTCTGGGCTTTCTATCCTGTTTCACTGATCCACACATCTGTTTTTGTGCCAGTAGCATACTGTTTTGATTACTATAGCTTTGTTGTTTAGTCTAAAGATCATAGTTATTTTAAAAATAGCTTTCTTTAGATATAATTGACATAATGAATCATACATATTGAACATGTACAATCTGATAAATGTTGACATATGTATGCACCCATGAAATCATCATTACAATCAAAATGGTGAACTATCCATTGCCCCCTAAAGTTTCCTCCTGCCCACTTTAATCCTCTCCTTCCCTCTTTACCTTCCCTCTTCAGGCAACCACTGATCTACTTTCTGTCACTGTTCTTCCATTTGACATGATTATTTTGAGGTTCATCTCAAAATAATTTGTCAAGGGTTTATTCCTTTCTATGGCTGGGTAGTAGCACATGATATGAATTTACCACAGTTTGTTTGCCCATTCACCTGTAGATGGACTTCTGGTTGTTTACCATAGGATAGGGTTAAATAATTGTTTATTAAATTGAATCAGCTGTAGCGAAACTTTAAATAAGGGGAACCTGGTGTGTTTCCACATCTGCTTTTTGTAATAATCTCCTAATTCAGAGAAAAAGCTCAAGGTTAAGAAGAGATGTTAAAGTAAATGCCAGTCCTTAGTTGGCACCTGGAGTGTACACTCAGGTGTGCTACCCAGATTCTCCGTCCATCCCCCAGAGGCTGGGAGGCTGGGACGTGTCAGCTGGCTTCTTCTCTAAGAATTGCCTTCAGTGGGGAGAATCATTTTGTCCAAGTCACACCTCCTCCATGGGGCCCTCGAGAGGGGCTGAAAAGTCCTGTGCCCTTGCCTCCAGGTGGAGCAGCTCTAAAGGGAAATGGTCCAGCTTCAGAGCTTCCCTTGGGATCAGGATTAGCTGAGACCTTTGTTGCCACAGCACCCCGTTTCAGCATCTCTCTCCGCCCCATCTTGCTTCCTTCACAAGTGTTGTCCTGAGAGTGTGGCTATAAACTCCCGCACACAAATCTCCATCTCAGCATCTGTTTTCCAGGGAACCTGACCCACAACAGCACCTGCAATAGGTTGTCAAATGAGTGAGTGAATGAAAGAATGAATGAATTCTCCATCTGAGATAGAAACACCACTCTTTTTCTCTGAGCCTAGAAGGATGCTTGTCTTACAATTTTTTTCAGAGCATTAAAGATCTTACTTTAAATTGCCCTCTGGGATCCATGGGTGGATATATCTTATCCATGGGTGAATGTATCTTATTCACCCATGGATGTGCTATCAACTGGTCACCAACCTTGAGAAATGTCACAGTAGTCCACTGGACTCAGAAAGGACAAATGGTCCGTGGGGGAGATGCTGCAAGGCAGGCTCTGAGTGACATGTCCTTGTGGTTTTCATGGTCCTTCCCCCTCTCAACACCCCCACTTCAGCCTGCAGCCCACAGGGGGCTCAGCAGGGGAAGGGAGCAGTTTGTGCCTGCTTAGCAAGTGGAGGGAAAAGGTGAGGTCAGAGCATAGTGGTCAAGGAGTGACCTTCTACCTATTTTCTCATGGAAAAATGTCTACTGACCACGTTGTATGTGGGAGGTCTCATAGCTGATAGCCCATTTGTCACTTTGATCTGGGTTTCATGAAATCCCCATGGTATGTTTTCGTACTCATAGGAAGTAGCATTTGATGGGGTTGTGGTGTTGGGACAGATTTGAGAGAAATAAACAAACATCATCACCCTGACCAACCTAGGTTGTCAGGAAGAAAAAAAATTCTGAAAAGGAGATTTATCAAGTAGGTGAAAGATGGACTATTTTAAGGGTCAGAAAGGATAGGGGATTTCCCCATGTGCAGAAAGAAGCTCCTGGGGTTTTTCTTGCAATTACAAGAGGGGCCTAAACTTTCTTCTTGACCTTTCGTGGCTCCTGTGAAGAATCTGTGACCTTTCCCAAAGCCAGGGCCAGAGGTGGCCTGGCCTGCATTTCCCAGCAGATGCAGGATGCCCAGTTCACACCTTGTCGGGATTCTCCGAGCATTGTTGTCGACTTAACACAGAGTGGTTGGGGAGTTTGCAAACCAGAGCAGCAGCCTCTGTAACTAGTTATTGATTGAGAAAAGGGCTTCCTAGGAGCAGCAAAGCTTAGCGGGATGAATAAGGGGTGGTGGGGCAGACATACCCGGACTTGTCCACCAGGCCCTGTCACTAGCAGCCCTGTGGTCTTGAGACTACTTGTCTCTTGGTATCAGTGTCCTCATCTGTAAAATGGGAAGAATAATGACAGCATAAGGTGACTGGGAGGTATGAATCAAACACATTATCCATCGTGCCCAGCACGGTGGCACATCCAAGATCCTCCATAAATCTGCAGACCTCAGGGAGCTGGGGCTGCATCTTGTCCCCACAGGAACCACAGCAGGTGAGACGTTTCTGGAAAACGAAAGGGCCAGCTCAACTTTTGTTCTTAAGGCTTCTGCCTACAACCTAATCAAATGGATCATTCTGAAAACAGAACTCAAGTAAGAGCTGATTTCAGAAGGAAATTGTGGTTTGGGGGAAGGTACCGCAGAAAAGCGAGCTCCAGCTTCAGATCTTAGCTCACAGATCTCCCAGGACAAGTGACTTCCCTTGGTGTCTTCATGTGCAAATGAGGGGGTTGGATGAGAGCAATTGTTTTCCAACTGTGTTCTGAAGAACCCATGTATCCCCCAGGTGCCTCAGGGTTCTTCAATATTTTCCTTAAAATTTCTTTCAAAAATATTTCAAACTATTTGTCCAGGCTCTGGAACCAGGCTGACATGGCTGGGATCTTAGCTCCAACAAATCCAGCCATGTGACTTTGGGCAGGTTGTAGAATCTAAGACTCAGCTTCCTCTTTTGTAAATTGGGAACAATAATAGTATCTTTAAAATAGGGTTGTTGAGAAGATTAAAGAGGTTTATGAGATGAGCCCTCACTAAATGCTGGCTGTCATTTTGCCACCTACTGGACATTACCAATCTCTTCATTTGTTATGCAGTAGGAATGGTTTCTGTGCTGGACTCTGGGCTTAGAACAAAATCCAAATGCTTCACCGTGGTCCACAACAGAGGCCGGCAAACTTTTTTGGTAAAGCGCCAAGTAAATATTTCAGGCTTTGAGGGTCTTGTGTCCTCTTGTACTCACCTCTGCCCTTGTATCCAGGAAGCAGCTGTAAGCAATATGTCAATGAATGAGCATGGCCATGTGCCAATAAAACTTTATTATAATTATAAAACTAAACTGAAAAAAACTAAAAAAAAACTAAAAAACTTTATTATAGAGACTGGAATTTGGATTTCCTATAATTATTGAGTTGTGTCCTGACATAATATTCTTTTTTTTTAATTGAAGTATAGCTGATTTACAGTGCTGTGACAAGCTCTGCTGTACAGCAAAGTGACTCAGTTTTACACATATATACACATTCTTTTTTTAATACTCTTTTCCATTGTGGTTTATCCCAGGGGACTGGATATAGTTCCCTGTGCTCTACAGTAGGACCTGTTGTTTATCCCATTCTAAATGTAATAGTTTGCATCTACCAACCCCGAATTCCCGGTCCATCCCTCTCCCTCCCCTCCTCTCCCTTGGCAACCACAAGTCTGACCTCTATGTCTGTGAGTCTGTTTCTGTTTTGTAGATAGGTTCATTAGTGCCATATTTTAGACTCCATATATAAGTGATACCATATGGTGTTTGTCTTTCTCTTCATGAGTGACTTCACTTAGTATGATAATCTCTAGCTGCATCCGTGTTGCTGCAAGTGGCATTATTTTGTTTTTTTATGGCTGAGTAGCATTCCATTGTAAATAGATATGTACACCACATCTTCTTTATCCAGTCATCTGTCGATGGACATTTAGGTTGTTTCCATGTTTTGGCTATTGTGAATAGTGCTGCAGTGAACATAGGGGTGCATGTATCTTTTTGCACAATATTCTTCTTTTGATGTTTTTCGACCATTTAAAATTGTAAAAATGTTCTTAGCTTGTGGGCTGGACAAACACAGGGCTATAGGCCAGATTCTGCAGAGCCCTGGTGTACAGGGCCCTGTGTTTCTGGGTCTGCCTTCCTCTCCAGCCTCATTTCCCCCCACTTCCTGCCATGCTCATGAAGGTTTAGCCCGCTGACCCCCTTTGTTCTAACCCTTAGCTCCTTCCCACGTGGGGGCTTTTGCACTCATTCTGTCTCCCCAGGATCCTCCTCATTTAGCTCTTCACCACAACCAGTTTCTACTCAAGCCTCCACTGCTGGTTTCCTTGCCACTGCTCAGGTACACCAAAGCTGGCCATCCAACCTCAAGTAGCATCCCCTGCCCCGCATCCCTTCCAAATGTACTGTCTATTATATAACCCAGTTTTCTCTTAAACAACATGGATCAACACCTGTAATTATCTTGTTTATTTGTGGATTCATTGTCTATCTCCCAAATTCATGAAAGCAGGGACCTTGCTTTTTTTTTTTTTTTTTTTTTTTTTTGCGGTACGTGGGCCTCTCACTGCTGTGGCCTCTCCCGTTGCGGAGCACAGGCTCCGGACGCGCAGACCCAGCGGCCATGGCCCACGGGCCCAGCTGCTCCGCGGCATGTGGGATCTTCCCAGACCGGGGCACGAACCTGTGTCCCCTGCATCGGCAGGCAGACTCCCAACCACTGTGCCACCAGGGAGGCCCCGGGACCTTGCTTTTTGATTTGCTGCTGTACCTCTACCTGCCACCTGCTAGGAACGTAACATTCAATCAGTGTTGTAGAATGAAAGATAAGTCCACAACCTCAGGATCTTAGTATCTTAATTTCTCTCATACAAGTTAATAATACCTGATCTCCTTACCTTGAAAACTTTTTTGAGGATCAAATGAGAATGTGCTTTTAAAACTATAAACAATTATACTTGGGGAAGGTGGTAAAATCATTAGGGCAGCCTCTTAGACAAATCACAGAATTCAACAAACACCCCAACTTTTACCATTCTCCTCTTACTACAGAAGCTAAATTATGGGGCAAATAGTAAAGGGACACCAGTATGAATGAGGCTGTTTTATTCCTGGTCCCTGATATCCCCCATAGACAAGAGGAATGGCTAGATGTGTGATTTTATCTTGGCCTTAGCAAAAGCGATTTAGTTATTAGCATGTAGTATCTTTTTATTATTAGCATGTAGTATTAAGTATTTTATATTATCCTATTTGATACTCATAAGCATGCTATAAAAAATCATTATGTGCCCATTTTTCCAGGTGAAATGAGTTTAAGGGATCTAGGAAGAGGCTGAGGCAGGATCAGAACGTGGCTCTATCTGACTCTGGAATTAGGGGTTCTTCTCTGGTCAATATCAAGTTCCTCTTGAGTGATACAAAGACTTTCTGAATTGTCCCATCAATACAATGACAACCAGCAAGCTACATAAACCTTGGCATCCTTTCATGGTCAGGAGCAAGCCATCTGGGTTTTACATGTTTATTTTGGGCAAAATGACTCATTCTCTTTCTTCCAAAGGAAAACTGCTTTTTGGTCCTCAAAAAACTTTCCAAAAAAAAAAAAAAACATTTTTGCTGATTTAAGCCTAAACAGATCCAAAGCGCGATGATTCGTTTTCTTTGGATGTGCAGGCAGCCTGTACATATATCACAAAAGGGCAAAATGAGCTTGGGAAACTGTCAAGCAGAGAACAGCCGAGAACCAGCCACAAGGCTAACCATAGCTTGGTCTTTTGTCAGATCTGAGCATTAGCTATTAAGTTTCCTCAGTAAGTAAACCCTGCGAGGGTAGTAGCCAGTTGTGCCAATGAAAATCTGTGTTCATGTTCTCGGTATACATTTGCATACATGGCTTATTTTAAAACCTATTAGCTTAACATATCATTACTTCAGAAATGGGGTCTATGGCTTTTAGTAGTGTGGAACCCAGTTTGAACTGGAATTGTCCTCTCTCTGACCCAAATTTGTTCTCTATGCATCATTCCTGGTACACCTCCTCCGGGTGGGTAGTGGTGAGGGATGAAGCCTCGCAGTGGGGCAGAGGAAGCGTTTTGGAGCTCGCACTTTCACTCCTGGGTGGGTTTTCACCTCTCCAGCCAGGATGGCTCAGAGAGATGCCCAAGCAGAAGGGACCAGAGGCCCACGGTGCTGCCGGAGCCTCCTCTCATTTCCTTCAGCAGCAAGTGCCCCTCTGAGGGAAGGATCCCACTCTTAATGGACATTTATGAAATAATAATGACCACAGCAACGTCTGAGGACATGATAGGAGTCAAGACCACTCAGTGTAATATGAGATCGCTCTGGATCGACTGAGGACACGGTTTCTCTTTATTAAATCATCTAGGAACCACTTCAATGGAGCTGCTCATGGAATGGAATGAACTGATTACAATGGTGCCAGAGCTGTATGGAGAAGAGCACGCAGCCAGGAAAGCACAGATGCCACAGGTACTTTACAAGGAATTTGGCAATACAATTAGGTGTGGTTTCCTTTTTTATAATTACAAACCCTTTTCACCAAATAAATATGCCTGAATCACATAGAAAAATGATACAACAGCCTTATAAATGAGAAAGAAACCAATACACCTCCCCCAAACAGCAGGCTTAAAATGGTCTATGTGTAACCAAAATGCTTCAGGATGGTGTTCCCATCTTGCGTGGCAATCAAAGAAAGAACCAGTACATATTTCCCATTATACATACATATGTATCCTGTACAGAGTCCAAGAATAGTTGAGCAGCTGCAAAATTCCGATTTCTGTGTGAGTAATGACAGCTAGATGGTGCAGTGTAAAACATTTGTAAGAACTGATGGTATATTAAGTTTTGACTATTCATCATCATAATTTTAAGCTTACATACACTGAACAAAATAGTATATGTATTTAAAAATCAAGTGATTTCCTCTGCATTTAGAGGCGATTTTCCCCCTTCCCTTGAATTTTTGTTACAGCTAGTCACTTCCCTAGGAAAATTCAGTATGTTGCGGTATGAAAGAGAAGCAAATCCAAAGTGAATCCTATGTTTAAACATGAAAAGCATCTGCCATCACCTAACAAAATATCCCCGCATCACCTTAGTAAAGTGAATATTAACCTAAAATAGATATTAAATCGCTCTTTTCCCTACCCTCCTCCGCCCGATCTCGTCCCTCATGGCGAGGCAGCAAGACTGGCGTCTCTGAGTTCTCACACGTGTGCAGGACTACAATTTAAATGCAAATAACCCTGCGCCTCATTATCTGAGGAGTTGGTGCAGACGGGACAGTTGTGACTGTGCCTGCGAAAGTTAAAAGAGGCTCATCTGTATTCCAACACACGCGTGACTTAGAGTAAATTCAAAAGAGCAATTCATCACTGCTTTCAAATTAGACAGTGGAGCGGCAGAGTGCCTAGGTTACGAGGAATAGCCCCCTTACCACCCAGGGATGCCTTTCTACAAAGGCAACGACATAGGAACCTCTCTGCAGTTCTTCAGTCAGTCCCCAGTGACACTAGGTAATTGAAATAAGAGACTTGATTTAATACGAACACAGCTAGTTGAGTGGAAAAGATACATTTATGGTAATGCTAAGCACAACTGGATGACAATCTATAGGCATTCCGAATTCCACTGACAGGAAAATGACCACAGCAGCCTAAAATGCAAGAAAAGTATCAACAATGATTTACCAAACTGACATCACTCCAGAAGATATTTTTTATTTTTTATTATTTTCATTTTTTGCAAAATTGTCTTTCAAATATAAGGTTACTTTAAAAGAATTCTTTGGTTAAAGTATAATTAAAATAAAAACTAGAGACTCCCCCAAGCCTTTCAATACAGGGTGAAAAATACCCCCCTCTTTCAGCCATCAGATGGCCATTTAATCAGCCATTCAGATTCTATGAATCTAAATGTAATGGAAAACACTGTATTCTGAACTCCTTGCTGGGGTGAAGCAATAAGCTCCTAGCTACCATTGCAGTGATGGAGAGGGAGCCTGGGAAAATGAAACCCCCAGCTTGTGCATTAAAATGTGCCAATTATTCTAGTCCACAAAGGAATAGATGTGGCATTTTAAAATCACTGAAACCAAAGTCTATCTGTGAATAATACTGAGCCATTAGCGGGTTGATGTGGCACACTTGTGCAGGCAGCAGACTGTTTTGGACTTTCAATCCCAGATTAAATCCTTTAGTTAATTTTATCTCAGTTTATTTCAAATAACTTTCAATATTAAAAAAAAAAATTTCCTCTCTACAGGAAACCATTTGCTTCTTCCAATCTGGCATTTCCTTCCTTTCTCCCTTGCTTCCTCACCCCCCTTCTATCTTCCTTCTTTCTCCTAGCCCCCCAAAACATTTGTTAACAAGCATCAGCCTCAGTTCAAAAAAAAACAGCCTGAACTTCGAGTTGTAATAGCAATTTAGAATTTTTAAATGGATATGAAATCATGTAATACAGTTGTCTCTTCCTTTTATTACACATAGATTCAACACAATTTCCAAAGAATTTCTCAACTGGAGTCCAAGTTTAGTTTTTTAATTAGGTAAATGTGAAAAGAGAATTTCATGAGAATTCAGATCATTCAGGCCATTTTGATCAACAATCTGGATAAAGCAGAGGAATAAACTCTTTGACTCAAGGTTTTCCACCTAAATTATTCAGAAAATTATTTCAGATCTTTGCCTTCCTTTGCTCACACAGATGATGGCCTAAGGCTTTGTCCATATTGGACTAAGGATACTGGACTGTAGCCCAGCTAAACCAACCTATCAGGTCATCAAAGGCTTAAGATCATGGAGAAGGAGAGAGGGATAACCTGTTCTGGACTTTGTTCTATACAAGTACAGACCCTGTCCAGAACACACTGCTACAAATTTCAAGGAAATCGAATATGAGATGTTCGAGCATTATTCTGAGCATTGAAAGTCCATGAAAATTTGTGGAGAATCTAATAATAAACATTATAGATCTGATTACAGTGGATTCACCTAATTACAGATAGAAGAATGACTGGCAGCGACATTGCACTGGCCATACTGTGACTTTTCTTTTAAAACCTTTAATATGAGTATTTCCCCCAGTTTAAGATGTAAACTTTTATATTAACCAATCATGTCAGCACAGTTATTTCTAGACCCAAAAGCTGGATCAGTGTTTGTGCAATGCTGGAAGAAATCAAGATTTGTTTCTTAAAATATAAAATTCATGACATATTTCTCTAAGTGACTTAAAAAAAAAACCTCAACAATAATCCTCTTGCAGATTAACATACATAGCCAGCATCCTTTCACTTCCTCTTCTTTTCAAGGATCATCAAATTCTAGTTTCAAATAGGAGCATAGATCTATTTTTATATCCCATATGTTTTCTCCTTTGGGTTTTGAAGCTTGTTTAATGCTACAATATATGCTGATGTGTTTTACATGAATGTTCTCTTTAAAGGGCTGAGATTTCATTTTGCACATATATTCTACAGAGCGAACTATACCATGCCAGACCATTGTCTGCTGCCGTCAACGGTCAGCTAGTCACACAATTAACTAGACATGGATAACTGATGTTTTGGTTGGACTGTTATTTGTTTTTCTTTTAAATAAACTCCCTCTAAATTCAGGAAGCAAGTGTGATGAGATACCACAGGACGTGGCTCTCCCAACTTTCCTTAAGTAGCCCTACCTACCTCTTTTAAATTACCACAGCAAAACAAACAAACAAATAAAAACGACAGCACAAGCAGCAGTGCAGTCGTGACTCTCATCATTTAAGTTAGTTCCCTGACTTCATAACACATCTCTGGATGTAACTGATGCATTTGTGGGTGTTCTGTTATGGCTGACACGTACTGTAAGTGTACAATGACCTGACCCTTGGTACGGTTGTAACGACGTCCATATTGCACAAGAATGAGCTTCTTGCTGACTCAAAGGATGTATTTCACATACATCTGAAAATGTCAACATCCTTAACCAGTTAACATGGTCTAGACTCTCGGGGCAAAGACAAGTAGATCACGGTGATTCAGAAGTCCTGTGGCTCGTTAGGCTGGACACGAGTAACTCCTCTGATATATTTGGCAAGTTGGTTGCGCCCACAATGGAATACTTCACACGTTTATCTTATCTTCCTCCTGAGTATCCAAAAGTGCTTTGGAGAGTAAAAATGCTGTCTCCCCATTTCACAGATAGATAGAAGCAAGGGGGTAGGACAGTAGCAAAAAGCCGTAGTCAGCTTTTCTCTAGAGAAAATGTGATGTGGCGGTACCAGGGTGGAGGTTAGAGTCCTCCAGCAGATGGCCTGGGCCAGCAGCACTGGTGTGTGGGTCATACTGAGGGTAGAAATTGATGGGAAACCGCATGTTTTCTAATCACCTTAAAAGAATTCTGCAGCTTGGTTTTAACTGGAACATGGAGTTAAAAAGAAAAGAAAATCCCATCACTGGACTGGCAGCTTGGTGTCCCTCCAGCTGGATTTTCCTGCATCCTTCCCTCAGAGTGGGCTGGCAGCTCTCTTTGGGAGGACCCAGGCTCCTTAGTCAGCACAGATGGAAGGGAGGAAACATCCTCTGCTGTAGCAGGTGCCCCTGTATAGGAAGACAATTCTTGAAAGCCTTGTTAGCGAGGCAAGAGTCCAGGGAGAATGAATGTTTTCCCTGAATCAAGTCTTTCTCTCCTTGACATGGTCTCATCCTCAGAACGTGAACGCCTGAAAGGAAATATGCTGAATTATTCTGAGCTGTCCACTTAGGATGTGGTGCAGACTTTCCCGCTGTTACTAAGTACACAAAATGACACTTCTCCCAAAGCCTTCCTCAAGTCTTTTCTTCTTGTTCGCTCATGCGGTTATTCTTGCAGCAGGGTCTCTCTCCAGTTGAAGCCCCCAGTTGGTCCATGGGTAAGAGGGAGGATTGGTGGGTCTGTCAGCTGCCAGATTCCAGTTTCTCCTAATTCTTCACAGGAACAAAACCCCAAGTAGGGGATCTGAAGTAAGATAGTAAAAAAGGGAAAAGAGAAAACAGAGGTTGAGTGCTTTAACTTTTACCTAGACGAAGGAAAATTCAAAGGAATGGATAAGGGCTTTGTAGGCAAGCATCCCCTCCGAAATATTGAAAATGAAATGGATAGAACTGATAAATTAGAAGGAAGAGTATTTACAATGCAAGAGGATTCTTCAGAAGGATGCATTAAACGGTGAGCTCTTCTAGTGCAATTATTTATAGATGGTTTCTATGTAGCACGGGAGGAAAAAAAGGAACTCATGTATAAAGCTAAGGTGCTAGGAGTTCATTCCTAATTGCAAGTCAAGCTGAAAACACAGCTCAAACATTTCTGAAATTATACTTGGACAATGGGAAAGATGATTAAGTTTTAAGAATTTGTTTTATCCTGCTTTTTCTTTCATTTTTTGGCATGTGTAACTAACATTCAGAGCTGAAGCTGTGCCCTTTCTAACTTCAGTAAGCATGGCATTTCAAAACTTATTTGTGTGTGTGTCCAGAGTTGCATGTATGAACAAGACAAAAATCTCTGCCCTCAAGCAGCTTACAGACTAATGGGAAGGACAGACACATAAGTAAGTTTTTAAAAAAATGAGAAAAGAATTGCCATCAAGTTTGAACCAGGTTCTCTGGGGACAGTTACAGGAAGCATATAACTCAGCCTGGAGGGAAGTGTATGTGGGAGGGTGGCTGATGGGAAAACCTCTTCCACAGGCATGAGAAGGAAGAATCCAGATGTGTTGGTCAGCCTGGTGGGTTTTCTGTCTCGCTGCCTTGTTCCTGGGTTTGCCTTTCAGCCTGATCATTTTGAATCACTGCTTCCTTTGGCCTGTCCACTAGGACCTCTCTTCCAGCTGAGCTGTCAGATGCTGTGTTTTGGCCCACATACCTCCTCCGTATCCGTTCCATGGTCCCACAGGGAAATCCAGACAATTTGCTTATGATTCTTAGCTACTTCTTAAATTTTAGCTCTTAGAAGCTAGAAGTAGCTTGAACACATCTTTTTCTCTTACCCAAGGCGTGATAAAGCACCTTAAACAGAGCCCCATTCAATACACCTTGGTTGACTAAACCAGTAAATGTACCTTCCCAGCTCCAAAGAACTCCGCTATCAGCCAGCACTGAACCATTCTGAAACTCCAAGGCCCCACAGGCCGCTGAAATGCAAGCAGGAATTACCTTTCGGACCATTTGTACAAAGTCCTTGGAGTTCTGAGGTGACAGGCCCTGAAGTTGGCAGGTACACGCTTCAAGGGAAGATGCGTGGGCCACAATCAGGATGTTATTTCCTGGGGGCAAAAAAGCAAGGACTGAAAAGACTGTTTCTATAAAGACATATGTAAACCCTGTAAGTACTGAAGCCAAGTGTTCCAGGGAGAGGCAAACATTTTCAAGGAGACAATTCGGCCAAAAAGCAATATTTTGAAAATGCTTTGTATTGTTAAGGCGGCCTAATGTCATTAAAAACAAAAAACAAACAAACAAAAACAACAAAAAAACCCAACAGCAAACCTACTTTTAATCTTTAAGTAATTAGATTCACAGGAGGTAACAAATACATATTTTACATATGAAATATACATGTGTATATTTTATATATACTGTATATACATATTATATAATATGTATATACATATACACATATATATACATATATATACAATATGTATCTTGCATATATTACTATACACACACGCACTGGGTAGGTCCCATGCACCCTTCACACAGCCCCTCTGATAGTAACATCTTGCCTAAGGTACACTATCAAAACTAGGAAATGAGCACTGGTATAATGCACGTAGCCTATTCAGATTTCGCCAGCTTTAGCCAAGTCTATCACATGTGGAGCTTTTGGGAACCACCACCTCAATCAAGATACAAAAGTGTTCTATGTCTACAGGGCTCTCTGCTATTACTTCTAATATATTATAGTTTTTGATGTTGCCCTTGTAGAGCCGTGAGCACCTGAGACTTTCTGGCTGATGGAACATGCTGAGTTTCTTTGCAGTGGGGATGGGTGGTACCGCAGGGGTGGTCATGAAGTGAGTGGCTTACAAGTGATAACTGAAAGGTGGGAACCATCCACGATACTGTGGACCAGGGCTACCCACTGTTTACATTCTGGTGTATGTAAATCCAGCCTTTGCTCTATGAAGATAAATATTTTAACTTTTAGTGGGGGATGGGAATGTGCAGACTCTTTTGTAATCTGCCCTTTTTACTACAAATATTACAGTCCTACACATCATTAAATATTTGAGTTCAATGATTATAAAATTCAGGGGCAGACTTGAGTCATACAGGACACAGCTCTTGGCTGGTGGTAGTAGTGACGGTAGGTGTATTTGTGTCGGTGTGTTTGTGTGTAGGTGTCCATGCTCCTGGATCAAATTATAGGCGAAACAGTGTTATGGTAAAGAACTTCTGGAAACTGTAATAGGGAACCTCCTTCAGAGAGTGGAAGATAAATAGCTGAAATGCAGAATTCTGTTATTTCATAGAGTAACTAAGTCTGATGTATTTCCATGGAATATCTACCATTTGAGGTACTCAAGAGAATAGTACAAATTTAACATGAAAGTATCTATAAGAGAGTCTGGAAATATTTTTCTTTCCTACTAAGCAAGTTTGTCAAAGCACGTTGAACCGTCTTGAATAGCCGATTAACCATGGTGGAAAAATGATCACAGATTTAACTATGGAGTCCAAAATAATACCTACCTTTACTTTTACATTCACTTATTATTTCCTTTGTTACTTGGAAACTTCTACTGATATAGGTGTCATAGGATTCCGAAACCACTAATTTGCTGACTGGAATGTGAGGTCTGCAATAGAAAAATGAACAAAGGCATTGAAAGCATTTTGATCCCAAGACAAAGCAACTGACATTACTCTAAGTTTTATTTCAAGACCTTTCTAAAGTTCCCATATTTCTGTTATCCATTTCCCTAGAAAGGATGGAGGCATAGGGAACAGTATTTCAACTATGTAGAAGCGGGGTCCTAATATGCAGAAATAAAGGCCACGTGTGCATGGTGTCAAAGTGACCAGCTGAAAAATGAAACATTCAGTTCAGGTTTCCCTCGCAGGATAACTCATAGCAGTTTGACTAATTTTACTGACAGTCAGTCCCAGGTCACATAAATAAGAGGAAGCAAAGCAGAGGTTAGATCTCTTTATCTATTTAAATCACCAGAGATTTCCCAAGCCTCTAGTAGACTTGCACATGATAAGCAGTAAGGATAAGTTTTACTTAATCTTTTTCCAGTTTTATTGGGATTTCATTGATGTATAACATGGTGTAAGTTTAAGGGTATACAATGTATTGATTTGATACATTTATACATTGCAAAATGATGACCACCATAGTCTTAGCTAACACCTCCATTATGTCACATTTTCTTTTTGGTGGTGAGAACATTTAAGCTTTACTCTCTCAGCAACTTTCAAGAATATAATACAGTATTGTTAACTATCATCACAATGCTGTACATTAGATCCCCAGAATGTATTCAGCTTTTAACTGTAAGTTTGTACCCCTTTGACCAGTCTCTCCCTACTTCCCCCTCCCCACGGTCCCATGGGTGTCCATGCTACTCTACTGTCTGTTTCTCTGAGCTTGGCTTTTTTAGATTCCACATATAAGTGATATTATATGGAGATATCTCTGTGAGATCTTGTTTTCATTTCCTTTGGATATACCCCAGAAGTGGGATTGCTGGATCATATGGTAGTTCTGTTTTTAATTTTTTGTGGACCCTCCATAGTGTTTCCATAGTGGTTGTACCAGTTTACATTCCCACCAACAGTGCACAAGGATCCCTTTTCTCAATAGAACTACCACATGACCCAGCAATCCCACTACTGGGCCTATACCCTGAGAAAACCATAATTCAAAAAGAGACATGCGGGCTTCCCTGGTGGTGCAGTGGTTAAGAATCTGCCTGCCAATGCAGGGAACATGGGTTCGAGCCCTGGTCCAGGAAGATCCCACATGCCACGGAGCAACTAAGCCCATGCGCCACAACTACTGAGCCTGCATGCTGCAACTACTGAGCCTGCATGCTGCAACTACTGAAGCCTGTGTGCCTAGAGCCCGTGCTCTGCAACAAGAGAAGCCACCACAATGAGAAGCCCGTGCACCGTAACCAAGAGTAGCCCCTGCTCGCCGCAACTAGAGAAAGCCTGCACGCAGCAACGAAGACCCAACACAGCCAAAAAAAAAAAAAAGATCTTGCTGTGATTTACATCAGAGAGTGTTCTGCCTATGTTCTTCTCTAAGAGTTTTATAGTGTCCGGCCTTACATTTAGGTCTTTGATCCATTTTGAGTTTATTTTTGTGCACAATTGACTTCTGTATGTTGATTTTGTATCCTGCAACTTTGCTGAATTTGTTGATTAGTTCTGACAGTTCTAGGATTTTCAGAGCCTTTAGGATTTCCTATATATAAGATCACGTCATCTGCAAACAAAGAGAGTTTCACTTCTTCTTTTCCAATTTGGATGCCTTTTATTTATTTACCTTGCCTAATTGCTCTGGCGAGAACTTCCAGAACTATGCTGAATAGCAGTGCTGAGAGTGGCCATGCTTGTCTTTTTCCTAATCTTAGAGGAAAAGCTTTCAACCTTTCATCATTGAGTACGATGTTAGCTGTGGGCTTGCCATAAATTGCCTTTATTATGTTTAGATATGTTCCTTCTATACCCAATCTGTTGAACAATTTTTATCATGAAGAGGATGGTGTATATTGTCAAATGCTTTTTCTGCATCTACTGAGATGATCATATAATTTTTATCATCTTTTTCTACTAATGTGGTGTATCACATTTATTGATTTTTGTATGTTGCACCATCCTTGCAACCCAGGGATAAATCCCACTTGATTATGGTGTATGATCCTTTTGATGTGCTGTTGAATTTGGTTTGCTAATATTTTGTTGAGAATATTGGCCTGTAGTTCTCTTTTCTTGTAGTATTTTTATCTGGCTTTGGTATCAGGGTAATGCTGGTCTCATAAAATGACATGGGGAGTTGTAAGGATAGGTTTTTAAAGGAGATATTAGGTCCATTGGATTTGTGAGCTAATAACGCTTCACCGGCCTTTCCTTTTCTTTCTTAGTTTGAACACAGACCACATACCTGGCAGTTGGAGAAGTCCAGGGAACATAAAGATGAAGAAAACCCAATTTCTACGTTTGAGGAGTTCTGTGTGTGTGGTTGGGGTGAGTAAGCTATTGATGTAAATGATAATTATGACACAATGTACAAACGCATATAAGAGGATGGTCGAAGCAGGGCCCTCCGATCCTGGTGACCCTGAATGTCTTCAATCCCAGTCACTTCCACCTTCCTTTGCTATTTAGTTTTCTGGTCTATGAGGTGTTTACCTTGTTTTTGAGTACAACTGTGTCATATTTTCTATTTTCTTATTTTGTCTTTCATTGTTGGTATTTAGTGCATGGAGGTGCTAGTGAGTTCTCAGAGTGAATTCTCATGGCTTCTGCATCAGAATACATTGCTGCTGCTGCTGCTGCTAAGATTTACTGAGAGGTTCCCATGTGTCAGGCTCTGCGCAAAGCGCCCTACTTACGTTCTTTGAACATAGCCCACCTAGCAACCCTTTTGCAAATTCTGAGTTTATGGATGACAAAACTAAGGCTTAGAAAGGCTACAGCTGACTTGCCTTTGCTTACATCATTAGCAACTCTTAGAGCCCGGATTTGAACCTGTATCTGAGGTTAATACCTATAAAGTTATCCCTCACCCTGGATGGCTTCTGACAGTGCCCTCCTCAAAGCTGCCCTCTGTGCACTTGGGTTTACTGTCTGGAGAGGAAGCATGCTGTTCCATTTGAAGGTAACTTGCCTTCATCTAAATAACATTCTCTCTGCAAGCATACTATTTCTCCTAGAAAACAGCCTTCTGAATCTTACAACACCCCGGGTGATAGGGAGAAACATGAATCCCCACTCATTAGGGATGTGCCTCGGTGTTCTGGAGCAAACCCTTTCTTCCCATCCCTACTTCTCATCCAGTTCCATTACCATTTACATCACCTGGTTTCCCAGGACCCCTCCCCCAACACACACACATACACACTGTGACAAAAGGCCTCTTTGGTTCAGGGAGTCACTGCAAGGGTGAAACCACACTGTAATATACAAGATTTGCGTAAGTGAAGAGTTGGTAGATGCTAGAATCCAGTTCCTCCTGATCAGTTCTTGCCTTGAAGTTGAACCCATGAATGGCTTCCATGTTTGAACGAGCCCTGAAGGGGATGGGACAGTCCAAGCTTTCTCACTCCTGTCAGCAGCATCCTGCTTCTAGCCGCACCTGCAGGATCCCTGTACTATTCTGGGACTCAGGTGGGCCTCCAACCACCAACTAGACCTGGCATCCAGAGCTCTGGGTACACAGGTAGTACCCTTGGGATAGTATTCTCCCGTGTATACGCTCCTCTCCCCAGCCGACTTTGGTCCAGACTGTAGAGCAGCCTTCTGCTCTGAGTCCCACACCAAAGTTTGATTTGTTGTCTCTCTAATACGCCAGATCCATGGCTCCCCCATCCCCTTTTCTGTACCTCCCCCAGTCAGGGTCCTGTTCTGAAGCCTCATGCCACTGGTGTGTATTTTGTTTTTTCTGCCTTGCTCCTTCCTGCCTAGCTCCACTGGGGCTGCTTTCTACACCCAGCCCTCAGGATGGGTCTTGTTGCCCGTGGCTGACGCTTGGATATAGGTCACCAGCCTAAATCCACCTTCCAGCCCCTCCTCCCTCCTGTTCAAGGCGACAGGGAGGGACCTATGAGCAGTGTTTGCTTGACTTATAATACCCTGCCTGTCGGTTCTTGCCCCTCTGAGCATCACCATGTTTCTTCAATCATTTGGGCACCACTACCTGCTTCAGAAGGCCTGCTCACTTGACATAATTAATTTCAGAGTGAATTTGACTCTAGGGGCTGTGCCTCTCACATGCTTGATGGGTGAATTTCACGACTGATTTATAGAATTAGAGGCTTAATCTCACCACCACCCCCCAAGCCCCAACACAAAATGGTTGAATAGAACTTTGATTTGTTTGTAGAGGAAAAGGAAATCTGGAATATGAACCGTGTCCTGACCCCCAGGTTCCTGGCATTCATCCTTCTGTTCATACTACTGGTGGGGTATGTGTCTGTGTGTGCATTGAAGGCTCAGGTAGAATGATTCTGGGGACCTTTGTAAATAGCTTGGGAAGAATTGCAGGATGCACTTAAAGGGGAATCTGAAGGCATAGTGGGGCTGGGTGGGGCTGGGTGGTAGGTGAGCAAAGTCATTTTACCAATGTTGGCAGTAACTTGTTCTCTTTCCAGGGCAGAGGGATGATGGCTGTTGGCATGGGGACAATCATTTATTGCTGCTTCCCAAGGAACAGAAAAACAGTGGCCATAGAGTAGGTAGGACAAAATGTGAATTATTTCAGTAGGGGATCTGATTGATTGATTTAATCTTATTTTTGAGGAATGCTCATTACTTAAGGCAAGAAGCAGCACACATTAATTAATTAATGGGGTTACCTGAGGTCTTATTTGCAAAGCCAAAAATTAGTATGGAAGAAAAGATATTCTCTCCTACCTTAGCCAGAAACTCACATTGCTTCATTTGAGGTTTGGGTAGGTATTTGAAATGAAAGGTCAAGGGATAGCACAAGGAAGAAAGTTTTGCTTATATTGGTCACTTGTTCCAAACTCTGTTTTAAGAAATGCATTTAATTCCCCACTGTAAGGGTTGTGAATATCTGTCCTTCTTCAAAGACATTTTACAAATGTCTGGGTGGATTTTTTTTTAACACTCAACCTAAAACTTTATTGCACACTGACAAGATAATCAGATATATTTTAAACACTTAATAGGAACAACTAACAAAAATATTTAAACCAAATACAGGGGTTAGAGAGAAAAATATCATCGCTTACTAAAAATATTTAAAATAAATATTGCTATAAAGAACACAAAAAGCATTTTTTTATCACGTCACTAAGAAACTCTGAGTGGATTTTTGATGGTTAATGTAACTATGTTACAATCTACAAACACTTCTTTCTAATAATAGTCTAATGGAAAAAGCAGAGGACTGCTATAAAGCAGATTACACAGTGTTTGGCACACAGAAAATGATCAATAAAGGTTAGTTATTATTATTGTCAGATGTGTCCACTACATGTATAACTTTCAGCAGGCCACAGAACTCTCTCATATACGAAAGTGGCTTGCCTCCATCCTGGGGTTATAGCAATAATGAATGAAGATAATTAAAAATACTTTGAAAAATCGAAAGCGACAATCCAAGGCAAGACACCGTCATTTCCCTTATTTCCCAACAGGCTTCTGAGCTGCTTTATCATTAGCTGGTGTGTGCTCCTGGCATGCGAAGTGGTTTTATTATTCACTGAAATCAATGTAGTAAAGTCAGAAAACCCTAGTGCATGTGACGGGAGACATACTCCACACCAATGCCCAATACAAGGGAATGCTGCCCAGTTTTTTTTTAAATCATAGCTTGACTTCCACCAATATGGACAACTGGCTGTGGGCTACATCTGGTCCTTCATCTCCTTCATTAGCCTGGCCTGGGGGAGAAGAGTACTTCCACACTGGCCTCAGGAAACAGCGGTTTCAGAGGGTTACCTGTAGGTTGTATCAACACTCAGGTTGGCTGCAGCTAACTCTGATGGAGGTATCCACGCAGGTAATGTGTTCCCAGCAACCCATTTTGTCCACTCAAACAAACCAGGCTCTACGCGGATCTTCAAGTGATTTTCTTGTTGTAAACCTTAGAGGGAAAATAAAATGAAGATGAAGGAAGTATTACTATGTTCTCAGTGGAAAAGTAAATTAGAGGCCAAATTGTTACAAAAATGCTCATAAAACTTCTATTCTCTTTCCTATCAGATGCTATATATAGCTTAAGGAAGGTAAAAAGCATGCAGGTTTGGACAAGGGTTTTTAATTTTTGTGTTATAAACACGTGAGTTTAATATTCTGGCCACATCACCAGGATGTATGCTGGCTTTAAATGGTATCTGATTAAAGAAAAAGTCATTATCCATATAATTTATTACAGTTCTGTGACTACTATAATTCCTCTTTCTAAAGTAAGTTCCAAGATGTTCTTACCAAGAAACTTCAGAAATTCTTAGCATCCACTATTTCACAATAGCTTACATTATATTTGCATGTCATATAGATTGTTCATTTTCTCTACTAGAAAATCCAGTGTTGAATATTTACCAATGCCAGTGCACAAGTCCTGTGTTTTGTGATTGTGTAATTGTCCTCAGAGTGGGAACTGTCCCTGTTTAACTCTTTGTATTGCATTTAGCCCAGTTTTTCCTTGCAAATGTGACAGATAATACGTTTGAATACATAGATGCATTCTGGCTTACTTAAGGTTAATGAATAGAAGTCTCAAATGTAATGTAATTTCCTTGTTGGCTCAGCTTTTTCTGGCTTGTTTGGTATAAGTAAACAGTCAACCCTGTTTCTTCTAGTTTTCCTTCCAGTGAAATGAAAATGGAGATTCCTGTAACACAAGCCTCCACGGATTTTAGGGTAAAAGCTGAATATCTTTATAACAATGGTACTTTTGAACTTATTCCAATTAACTAAAGAAACAAGGGTGACTAAGATTTACAGACACCTAGGAGCACTGTTCCCTGTTGTAAAGAGGCAAACAGAGCAGAGTGGGAGGAAACAAAAAAAAACAGAAAAGGATCACACTCTGTAGGCTCTAAATTACTGCCAGAGAACAATATATTACAAGCCTCTAATTCATCGAAGAGAACTTTACATTTTCAAGAAAAACATTATTTGTATATTCTCTTGATCTCACTTCTGCTGCCAGAGTATGACTTTTGCAAAATCATGTTCCAAAAGAATCATTGCTAAACATTTCAAATTCAGAGCTTTCAACTGGTTAATGTCCCCTGAGTAGGATAATTTGTGTCAGGTTGCCTGGAGACAGAGGGATGGACTAGCTGACCTTTATCCAGTCTCACCTTTCAAGATGTTGTACGCAGTCTGGACACAGCGCAGGGACGGGGAGCAGTAGACATGGTCAATGATGGTGTTGCTCTCTAATAAGGCTTCACCTGCAAAGGAAACCAGAGAAGAATCCATCCGATGATTTACGAAGCCTCAACTTGACTCTCAGCGTTGGAGAGGGTGCCAGACAGACCCTGCAAACCTCTCTTTCCAGGTGGGCGCTCACATAGGGCCAGCAGTTTCGGTCTCATTTTCAACAACTCTCCTGACCAGTGTTTCTGTGAAAGACCAAGGGACACACCCTTCTTGTCTATTTTCTTTCTGTCTCTCTGGTCCTAACAAGCAGTAAAATGCCCGTTTTTCTCTCATGGATAAAGTCTGAATGCCTTAACATGGTGGTCAAGGTCTTCCATGAACTTGTCTGTCTCCATCCCGCCAGCCTTGTCTCTAGCCTTGCTCACAGTTGATGCTCTAGAAACAAGACGGCTTGTTTCCTCTGCACTCTGGACGCTGCTTCTCATGTCTATGACTTGATGTTGATCCTCCCACTGAGATGCTGTCCCACCTTCCTGCTAACTTCTACTCTATTCTCCTCTTATGTTTTCTTTTGTGCTCCCATGATACTTTGTACATAGTTCTATTCTTGAGTAACAAGAATACTCTATATTATTTATCCACTTATAAGCTTCGCTGAGGGTGGGGACTCACGCTTAGGTCCCCAGTACCTAGCATGGTGCCTTGCACAAGGTAAGTGATCAATTGATGTGAGTTAAATGATTGAACAGGACAAGGCTGCTGGCTCTGTGTGGCAGGTATGGACTAGACCTGCAAAGAACTGAGCATCTTGGAGGCTGGTTGGCCTCTATATTTTCAGCCACCCCTGGGTTGCCTTCTCCTCATCCTTGCGCTAGAAGCCGACCTGTCTGCCGCACCAAGCCTGACCTTGCCCCATCACTGGACCATCTGCCCCTTGACAGGGATCACACCTTGTTCACTTTGGCAGACCAACCCAGTGCCCTGAACCTAATGGTTACATAATAAATCCCTTTTGAATTGAGGAAATACAGTACTTGTAGGAAAGCCCCAGGCAGCATTCTGGCATACCCACTGGAGACAAGTCTTTAGAAGAAGTAGCCAGGAAAGGCTGTGTGATCACTCCAGGACACTTACCCACGAGTCTTGCTTGCATACATCCAAACACGGTGATTGGAGCATCTTTCTCGTAATCTCGGAAACCACCACTCCGCTGAGGTAAGCCATGAGGCATGTTCAGGTTAGTGCGTATGTAGCGACCTGGAAAGAAAAGTCAGGCCAAGGAGATATGAGTTTCTTATTTCCTTAGGGCTTCCATTGCTGGTCCTGCCAGCCCCTCCACTTCCATCCCTTTTTGGCCACAGAGACTGAACTGAGCTCTCTAGAAAATATTGAAGCTGACCTCCTCCTTTAGTAGTGTGTCTTGGAATCCACGCTTCCATTCCGCTGACGAAAGTGGCAAGAGATAGTTTTTAAGTGAAAGTAACAACCAGACACTCTAAAGCAGGTAGGATTCTCTGATGAGCATGCCTCCCTATCTTAAACATGCCACCCAAATGAAAATGGAACCAAAATGAGCTAGGGTGACTGACTAGAGGGAGGTCTGGTCATGGAATCAAGACACCTGTTTCTGACTTTGCCATGTGGCTGTGGGGCAAGACATCTGCTTTTCTGGTCCATGGTGTCCCAGTTTATAGAATGGGGCTCTCTCCCCTAACACTCCAGACAATCAGGAAGGGCTTACAAATGTAACAGATGACAGGCATTTTCTACAGCATAAGTAACCATAAATGGCTCCATCTAGATAAAAGTAGCTTGACTCTGCCCCCTAGAGGCCGTGATAGGTATGCCAATGCTGGACAGGCCCACCAATTACTGACCTTTGGCGTCGAAGCACTGGGATAGCCAGTACTTCCCAAAAACAACATCCATCCTCTCACCGTGCCGACACACAAAGAGGCATCTCTTTTGAGGGCCAGGCTGGCTGCTGATCCTCAGAGGCTGCAGAGAAAGAAAGGCTATAAGTGGGGAAGCACACAAGAAAGTAGACACGTCTCAGAGCTGGGTGCCAGGTGAGCTGGGCTCTAGAACAAGTTTCACTAATGTTCGGTTGGGATAAGCCCCTTAACTGCCTCGGATTTAGGTTGGCCTATCTATAAGATGGGGGTGGTAAGCCTCATCCACTGACCTTGCCAGTTATTTTGAGGCTCAGATGAGATGCATTGCAGGTGCTTTGCAAAATAAGAAGGGCTATGAAAATGGTTTTATTGTGACTGCTGCTGCTGTTGGTAGGATTAGTATCTGGCCAATACTGACACACGAAGACCACCTGAGTTACAGCTCAGAGGCAAAACTAGCCAGTATGGAGAGACAGCCATCTAGTGGGACAGCTTCTTCCCCTAACAAGATGCTTCATCAACTTCTTCAGGGAGTGAGGGCTTTTATTACCACAAATACATCTGCCTCGTCTCCACCGTGTGGTGGTCCGAAGTCTACTCCGGCCAGGAGGTCCTGCTTTGCCCATTCTAATCACAGGTTAGGCTCTGTTGTCTGGCTGCACACAAGACGGTGTTGCCAGAAGGGGCTCGGGGAGGGCAGTTGCTACTTCTGGGTGATGAAATCGGCAAGTCTAGTCAGAGACTTGTCCAAACGGCTCTGGTTTCTATAACTACTGCGTGGATCCTTACAGATGTTTCTATGTTCCTTCTTTCTGATGGAGTCAGCTGTTCCCAGCTTCCTCAGTGCTGCCAGCTTCTACTGGCTTCACATTTGCCAATACAGTACATACACTTTACAATCTCCTCCATTCTGTACCCTTTCTGGCATATATCAGACATACATTGAGCATTCACTATGTGCCGGGAACTGTGCTAAGAACCATATCCTTGGGCTTCCCTGGTGGCGCAGTGGTTGAGAATCTGCCTGCTAATGCAGGGGACACGGGTTCGAGCCCTGGTCTGGGAGGATCCCACATGCCGCGGAGCAACTAGGCTCGTGAGCCACAACTACTGAGCCTGTGCTACACAACAAGAGAGGCCACGACAGTGAGAGGCCCGCACACCACGATGAAGAGTGGCCCCCGCTTGCCACAACTAGAGAAAGCCCTCGCACAGAAACGAAGACCCGACACAGCAAAAATAAATTAATAAAAACTCCTACCCCCAACATCTTAAAAAAAAAAAAAAAACCATATCCTTATTTCCTTTAATCTTCACAATGGCCTGTAAAATAGATTAGATACAGTTGACCCTTGAATTGGGTTTGAACCATGCAGGTCCAACTAATACACAGATTTTTTTCCCAAAAGTAAATACTACAATAAAATCTGCAGTGTGTTGAATCTGAGGATGCAGACCCGTGGATATGTGGGAACCAAACCGGGTAGGTGGAAGGCCAGTTGTAAGTTGCAAGTGGATTTTCCACTGTACGGAGTGTGGAGGGTCGGCATTCCTAACCCCCATGTTGTTCAAGGCTCAACCGCGTTACTACTTTACAGATGACATATCATCCTCTCTGCAGAGCAGCCTTCCTTACCAGCCTAGACCCAGATGCGGGTAGTCACTGTCAGCACCATCCATCTGACTCTTCCTGACCTTAAATTTTTATATATCTTTTAGGCTCTTGTGCCCTGAGAGACAGGTAACCCTTTGAGGGCAGCAAGGGCAAAGCCTCATCCTTAGTAAAAAGGTGTGCAGTGAATCCTGAGCAGAGTTGAGGAGGTGGCCCTGACAGTCACCCTTACCTGGGTGGGCTGGCAGATGATGGTCAGGGGCGTCGTGTCCCCCAGGCCCTGGTCCTCATGCTGCCGCCTCTCCAGGATGCCGTCCCCAAATGAGAGCACGTTGGAAGATGATGTATTTAAGATCGAGTAAGAACTGCAGAGGAAGACAAGGAAGATGTTAACTGCTTTGGCCAGAAGTCATCGGCACTTCATCCCTGGGCTCAATGGAACTGTGGGAATGAGTAGAAAACGCTCCCTGGGGCAGTGCAATGGTTGGGAAAGCTGAGCAGGGGGCATCCCCTGCCTGCAGAGGAACATCTTTTTAAAAAATGGTTTATTGAAGTATAACTAACTAACAATATTATATTAGTTTCAAGTGTACAACATAGTGATTTGATACTTTTATAAGGATCATCCTGTTTTATACTGAAGTCTTGCAGTTAATACATTAGTGGTAGATGGATTTCTGTACTTGGAACAGATGCGTTCATCCCTCTGGGCAGGGATGGGGCCTGTGATTCTGTGCTTATTAGGATGCCACAGGCGTGGCTGGCACCCAAAGCATGCTGCAGAATAACGAGCTATCAATTTTGTCCCATTGTTTCCAGCTCTTTTTCTGGCTCAAAGAAATAAACAATTCCTGTTGCCTTTAATCTTTTCCATGGTGATTTCCATCTGAACTGACAAATGAGAGGGAGGATTCTGACCCTCTCTACCACTTTGCCTGTGGCTCCTAATGGTCAAGGAAACCTTTGCCCATTACCCCCTGCTCTGCGTCCTTCAGTTTCCAAACCCCTCCCCCATCTCAGTCATACCTCCAACAAGATGATTAAATACAGCATTTTTCCAGAGGAGACCATTCTCACCAGATGTGTAGAGCTTTGAGCCAAGACCTCTCATTTCTGGATGTAACACTGTAACTACAGAAGCCCCAAAAGAGGTCTTGCTGAAAGACAGGCAGCAAATCATGCTGTGTTTAAATTATTTTGATTAGTAAGGCCTCCAAAAAGCTTTATCTAATAAACACTGCAATTCAAATATGGTTGTTAGGCAAATCCAACAGACATCACTGGGCAGCGTCAAGGGAGATCATTTAAATTTTAGATTTCTTGCTTCTTTACAACGAGGGTAAAGTTCCATATGTATAAAACAGCACTGAATCTAAAATAGCCATTAGCTTTATGTTTTTTTTTTTAATATTTTTGGGGTTTTTATAAGGAAATCTTGTGCCATTCACACAAGTCTAATAGGCTGGTTGTTTTCCTTTATTTTAAACTGAGACCCTCCCAAACATCACACAGTTAAATTCAGTTTCACTGTCTGATTCATCAAAGCTTCAGGGCCTGAGATGTCTGGATATATGGAATCATCCTGATATCTTGCTTGTACATGTTCCCTAATTTCTTTACTTTATTACAGCTGTGAAGACACTGATAGAATCCCTTCTCCCTCTCCCTCAGCTCAGCCGGCAGCGAGACTGCCAGCCTCCTTCTCTTCTCAACTGTCACTGTAATCAAAGCCCCCGACTCACTGAGGCAGTATGGGGCTGTCAGTTCCAGTAAGACAATAGTCAGATGCTTCATGTTGAGTGCAGAGTAGGGAGAAAGCTGCACCTGACGCCCGGAGCATCTTCTCAAGCATCGGAGAGACACTGGCACCTCCCTAGGACACATCAGGGCTGTGTGTCAGCCGAGAAGGACCAGCCAGCCTACCCCAATTTAGAGGACACGGTGGGGCTTTCACCAATTGATACATATCTGAACCAGGCAGGGTGCTCTAATAAGGGTGGTAGGAAAATATTTCCTTAAGAGGGACTCGGAAAACTGAGGACAGGGGAGGAAGAGTTGTGAAGGGCTGCTGACCCCAAGTCCCTACTTGTTGGTTGCTTGAATCCCCTCTGCAACTTCCCATCAAGTCGGCCACATCATGCTTGAGGACCCTTTGGCTCTCCCTCCCCCAGGCTACCTGTCATTAGGGGTGAAACAAGGATGTCTTATCGCAGCTGGGCTCTGCCTTGCTGAGTCATTTCCACTTCTGGGGCTAATTAGGAAAGTGCAGTTCTTCTGTAGGATTGCTTTTGTGGAAGAGACATTTGATTTGACAAGCATGTAAGAGACGACTAGAAAAGACAAGTTAGAAAAAAAATAACCATAAAGCTAATGGCTCTTGTAGATTCAGTGCTGTTTTATACACGGCACTGATCCGCATAAAGCTAAGTCCTTTACAGCAGTGTTCACACACGCCTATAAGGGAAATGCAATTATCTCCATTTCATAGATTAGCAAACTGAGGCTCAGAGACGTCATGTTAGTTGGCCAAGGTCACACAGCTGGTGAGTGGGAGAGTCAGGGTTTGAATCTAAGACTACTGGAATAAAAACTCAAATTCTTAATTACAGTGTCCTAACACCTAGTATATTAGTAGTTCCCCCACTCTCAGCTGGGTTGGCTGTGGCAGCTGATAGTGAAATTTCAGACATGGTTCCCAGGGAAATAACATCACTAGTAATCTCTCAAAATAAAGGAGATGACACGCAGACCTCCCTGGGATCCATGGACTGAGGTCACGGAGGATCCCCCCCCGCCCCGTTTCAGCTGAGCTCTAACTTGGGCAAGAGTGGGTTTAGATGCAGAGATCTGAACCAGGTCAGCAGAACTTCTCCCACATACTCTTCCCACAGGGAGCCCTACTTTTTAAGAATGTGATCTGGGAGCTGTATATCATCAAATAATCTTTTGATTCTCCATTTCTTCACGTATATTATGCTTTGCTTTTTTTTTTTTTTTTTTACAGGGATAAAACGGTGACTTTGGAAACCCAACTTAGAAACATTTCTGAAAAAGCAAAGGTCTCGGGGGGCTTTCCTGGTGGTCCAGTGGCTAAGACTCCGTGCTCCCAATGCAGGGGGGACCAGGTTCAATCCCCGGTCAGGGAGCTAGATCCCACGTGTCATAACTAAGACCTGGCACAGCCAAATAAATACATAACTATTAAAAAAAAAAAAAAGTAAAGGTCTTGGGAACACGAGGCAGCTTTGACCTTCCAATTTGTGCCCCCAAATACTGGATGTTCATTGGGTGGGGATGGGGAAGGAAGAGGAAGGGTTGCTGGGGAGGCAGTTATTAAGGAAGAAGATATTCCTTCCCATCTCTGGGTTTGTGGTTTATCTGCTTGCTGCTAACCAGGGTAGGGGACCGTCTTTTCTTTTCTTCCTCCAGGCAAAACACTCACTGAAATTGCCTCTGTTATTACTGTCATAAAAGAGAAGCAGTGTTACACACCATGCAGCTGGTGCTCAGAGCTTCCGGCTCTCAGCCACGTTGGCACATGGCAAGAACAAGAGGGAGGAAAAACAAACCAGCATGCACACCCTGGCCAGACGCCCGAGTGCACCAGGGAAGGGCTGGCTTTGAACTTCTCCGATTAAGAAACATAAAAGAGGAACAAAAGGCACCTCTCTCTCTCTCAGGACAAAGCTGGTCATACAGCACAGGTCACTCTCAACATAGGACCAGGTTGGTTTAGGGGCAAAGCAGGAGTGGGGGATGGGTGGAACGCTATCACTCTACGGAAAACTTGCGTGGGGAAGGGACCGCTTGCCTTTCTAAGGCTCTGGCAGTTGCCCATTGCCACAGAAATGGTCTCTGTCATCTAGGCATTCACATGCCAAGTCTCAGGACTTGCTCAGGGTCACCTCACGGTGAGGGGCGGTTAGGTTTCCTGACCCTTGCACATCCTTTCCCTACTGGTCTGGCTGGCATAGTGGGACTCTGTCCTGCTTCTCTGGGGAGTCAGACCCCTCTGTGCAATGACCCAAGAAAGAGTGGACAGAAGCCTCAAAGCCATAAAGACTCAGTGCTGGGATGACCCACAGTGAGGCCGGAAGAGGTGGTCCCCCAAGCAGCCTCAGTTCAGTCTCCAGTCAGGAACTCAGACAGATGTTACATCCAATGGGGGCAGGCAGAGTGAAGCAGGCCAAGCCAGCTCCCATTCTTCTCAGGCCCCAGCTCAGCCCTTCCCTGAAAGTCTGGAACCAATAGGGCTTTCTTCCCCCTCGGACTTCCTTTACTGGTACTGCTGCCCTGCCCGTCCAGGATCAAGTCTGTGTCCCTGCCACCACCTCAAACTCCGCAATGTGCTTTGAGAAGCAGCAGGCAAGGAACTTAGCATCCGCTCACCTATGAAATATCCAGGTGCTGCACTCGTCACCCTTGGTGATGTAGTTCTCAGGCAGGAGTCCGGAGCAGCCTGTGGTCAGGGACGTGCCGTAGATCCAGCCCTCGCTGGTGCTGGTCTGCTCCATGGGCGACATGAAGATGAAGTCCCCAGGGACCAGCTCCAGCTCATCGTCGTTCTGCGGGGTGTACGGGTAGATCACCTGTAACGTCTGAAAAAGGAGGAGAGGGATGCGTGAGGCCCACATCTGACCCGTGCTGCTGAGCGCCTCCAGGGCCGGTCTGTGCGCTCTGCTGTAACAGGGCACACGTCCAGAAGCTGACATTGACAGGTGCCCCTGGGGGCTGCAGGCTCTGGGGAGATCTGGATTCAGGTCAGAAGGCATCTCTTCTCTTTTCAGGGTACTGTGAGTATGTGCCGGTGCTCCTGGCTGTTTCCAGACTTTCCTTCAGGCGTGTCTTTGCTTCAAAAGATACGGTTTTTAGAAATTCATCTGAAAACCTGTAGGCTCTCCAGTAAACTTCTATACAAATGAGGTTGGACCTAGTTTTCTCTGCTCTGCTGCCAGGGTAGGTGCCATAATAGACCCTGGAAATGCAACTCATGGGAAGGGAGTCTTCCATGCAGATGTCACCGATGCCCAGATGGAGACTCCCCGAGGAAGGCTTTGGGAATGACATGTTCTCCTTTCCATGTAACTCAGCGGCTTAAACAAGACATGGTCCCTGCCTTCAAGAAGCTTTCTTTAGGGCTTCCCTGGTGGTGCAGTGGTTAAGAATCCTCCTGCCAGTGCAGGGGGCACGGGTTCGAGCCCTAGTCCGGGAAGATCCCACATGCCGCAGAGCAACTAAGCCCGTGTGCCACAACTACTGAGCCCACGTGCCACAACTACTGAAGCCTGTGTGCCTAGAGCCTGTGTTCTGCAAGAGAAGCCACTGCAATGAGAAGCACGTGCACTGCAACGAAGACCCAACACAGCCAAAAATAAAATAAATAAAATATTTTTTTTTAAAAAGCTTTCTTTAAACCTCCATTTTTAACAAAGGCCTGGAAAGAAAAGTATCTCTTGCAGCCATCAGTGTGTCATGTCTGTAACCAGCTTTTGTCAGTGAACAGATGGAGACCACGTGTTCCTTCTTTGGGCTCCGAAAAAGCCCCCAGGGCCAACCTCAGGCTATGCCACTTGGCTGATTTATTCCACTTTTTGCCTCCTTTTCTGGTATATAGAAACATCACAGGCATAGGCATGAAGCTACTTTGGAAAACATTTATTTTACTACATTTTTGTTAACAGCAGGAGACCTCAATAGCAAGGAAAATATTTTCTGTGTTTCACAAGGGCTAAGAGGGGCTGTTTTATCGCTTTTCCTTTGATCTTGAACTACAAGTGGCAGGCAAAACATTCTGGTCCTCACGTACAGATTTTTAACTTTGGCCTCTGTTTTCTCATCTGTCAAATGATACCTGGACTATAAAAGTTCAATGAGACAACCTAAGAAAACTCCTGAGGCCTCTGGTACACAGAAGGAGCATAATTATTTCTATTGACCCAGGATGGCTGGCTTTCAAGGGGTTATCTTTCCATCTAGCTGATGCTGACCCCTGAATCCTGTGCTGGGTAGGCTTGTGAGCTAATCAGCTCCCTGGGGTCAAGGTAATACATCAGAGCATGTCATAAAGAATTTCTTTCTGGAAGTTGCTAATGAGAGGAGCCAGTAAAAATATGATTTTTCCCCCCAGAGAATGAACATGATAATGCACAGAACTTGACTACCTGCTCCACTGGATTTCTGATGTCCCCTTCAGCTCTAGGTCTTCTTCCATCCCATCGCCTTCCCACTCCTCTGCCACATACTCACTCAAACCATGTTTCCACACTAACCAGGAAGGTTTTTTTGCTGGGTTGTTAAAACAGCTTAAGGAAAAAAAATATTCACAAGTAATCTCTTAAATCTATAGGCTAGGTATGTGTTGAGACACCAAAAGGAACATTCCTTTTCCTAGAACAGGGTGGAGAGAGGCACCAAGTCACGGGGAACAAGTCTAAACTCAACTCGGGTTCCTTAGACACTCAAGTGCAGCACAGTCCCGGCTAATGATGCCTTTGACAGCAGAAGTGTCTTTTCTTTGAGAACCTCAAAAATGACTTGGGAGAAGAACTCATTCCTCCTTTCACTTGGGGACGCTGGGGTAAGTGTTCTAGCTCTAGGCGATCTCCAGGGAGATCGAGTCACAGAAAGGAACAGAGGGGACATTGTGTCCTAGGCAGAGGGTAGTTGGACAATAAGGAGCTTTGATTTATCAAATAATCAATAAAAAACATCAAGGTATTGCAGGAAATCTCAAATTATAACCGGTGCCCAGGTCCCCATAGCCCTTTCCCACTTACCAAAAGCGTGTGCAAAAGTCAGCCCAAGTTCGGGAGATCTCAGCTCACATGCCTAGTTTTGTGTTATGTGATACTCTTTTTTTTTTTTTTTTTTTTTTTTGCGGTACGCGGGCCTCTCACCGCTGTGGCCTCTCCCGTTGCGGAGCACAGGCTCCGGACGCGCAGGCTCAGCGGCCATGGCTCACGGGCCCAGCCGCTCCGCGGCACGTGGGATCTTCCCGGACCGGGGCATGAATCCGTGTCCCCTGCATCAGCAGGCGGGCTCTCAACCACTGCGCCACCAGGGAAGCCCTGTGATACTCTTTTATGTTTAGCATCTACTTGTAAGCACTCTTGAGTCTGTCTCAGGTATGTTTTCCCTCCCTTCCTACTTGGGGGCTAAGCTCAGAGTTTGCTGTCTGACATCTTGGGAAGGGCAGGTACGGCCCCATGTGACGACAGGAACTGACCCTCTTTGCCTTTGAAGCCCTTTTTACTCTCAGTAACAATAACAGCTGTGGCAATTTTGTCGTTGTCGCTATGCCCACTCTGTGCTGGCTCTTATGGTAGGACCTTTCCATATGTCCTCTAGTTCATGCGACAGTCCAGCAAAATATCGTCGGCATTCTGCACACGAGAGAACTAAGGACTGGATTATTTTCTAGAAGTTGTAAAAGCGAATCTAACCACCGCTAAAGTGAGGGAGCCAGGACTTGAAGCCGTGTGTGCCCAACTCCAAAATTTATGCTTTTTCTGTAACTGTCCTTCCTCTAGATTTCTAGCGCTTGACGCATAAAACTGGCACGGCACACTGGGAGCACTAACGTGGAAGAGATGGTGTGACGTACAAGCAAGCATTTGCAAGCCCACATCAAGTGAGCATCTGAACAGAAGAGGGGTGAGACCCCAGAGGGCTCCAAAGCATCACTTGCTGAGTGCCTTGCCTAAACCACTGGCCTTCTCCGGACATCTGTCACCTCACTGCACCAGTGAATCAATCCTGCCTCCTGGGCACAGGAGGAGAAGGAAGGCGAGTAGAGGTTTACACATGCAGGAGAGCACAGCTAAAGCCAAATGACCTCGGACGGAGAGCTTTATCAGGAGGAACAGTAATAAATGAGCTTTTACAAATAAGAGATAAAAAGAGGCCATGTTATTTTTAGAAAATAATTCATGTGGGCACTAGCTGCCTCTTTCCCTCCGTGCCCGTTGAGCAGAATGTGGGTCAGGCAGGAAAGCAATTACCCTCTGAGTTAACTGGAGGGCAGTGTTGATTAGAAGATATTCCTTGGAAAATTCCATCGCCACCTTCCTTCTCTTAGAAAGGTGACTTCTCACGGTCCATTGGCATGCCACCCTTGACTTTTTTTTCTCTGCCCTCGGAAGGAATCCAATCAGCCACACCTCTCTTGTTCTATTTAGGGCTCATGCTAAGCAAGTCCAGGAGATTTCAGAATTCTGAAGTAAGATTAAGCCCAGTCTCCTTGCTGTGTCTTTACAGAAACTTGCATCAAATGACTTGGAAGGAAGACACGACATTCCCATCAGCAGAGCCAGACAAATCTGCACATCCCTGACACTCTCGGGCCCCGCGCACAGTCCTGGGCCTTTGTCACGGGTTGGTTCTTCCAAACACTTCCAAAACAACGATGAGGTCGCCTGGCCTAGACCCTGAATTTCTAACTCTTTTTCATATTTTTTAAAAAAAAAAGTCTAAAACAGATGTTAAAAGGCTATGTAAATTAACAAAATATCAGTTCTTTTGCCGCTGAAAAACTAGGAAACAATTTATAGTATGTTTCGTAAACGTAGTTAAACTGGATGACAATTTTTGCAAACTCTGTGGTCTTTTTTTTAGATGGGCTGCCCATCTTTATTGGTCAGAACCCCTGGCTTCTGGCTTCAGTTCTGGTCCTAAATTGCTCTTTAGCTTTGGACCAGCCACAGAATCCCTATGTCTCAGCTTCTCCTTCAGGAGAAAAAAGGACAAGAAGACTCTTCAGAGATGGCACGTGCTTGTCCTGGAAAGCAATGTCAATTCCTTCAAAAGAAGGATGCCAGGACCATGCCAATCTTTCTGCTTGTCCTGGAATTCAGTTGTCCCTCTCAGGTCTCCCATGTGATGCACACAAACTGACAATATTTGGTCTGTGCTTTCATTTCATATGTGTCTGTTCTCTCTTCCCTGCTGGACTCAAACACCTTGAGGATAGGACCACATTTTAAAATTCTAGGGAATTCCCTGGTGGTGCAGCGATTAAGAATCCTCCTGCCAATGCAGGGGACATGGGTTCGAGCCCTGGTCCAGGAAGATCCCACATGCTGCAGAGCAACTAAGCCTGTGTGCCACAACTACTAAGCCTGTGCTCTACAGCCCGCAAGCCACAACTACTAAGCCCACACACCACAACTACTGAAGCCCGCGCGCTCTAGGGCCCGTGTGCCGCAACTACTGAGCCCGTGTGCTGCAACTACTGAAGCCTGCGTGCTGCAACAAGAGAAGCCACCGCAATGAGAAGCCCGCGCACCGCAACGAAGAGTAGACCCTGCTCGCCGCAACTAGAGAAAGTCCACGTGCAGCAATGAAGACCCAACAAAGCCAAAAATAAATAAATAAAATAAAATTTTAGTATGTTCCATGGTAACTTGCATGCCATAGATACTCAGCAAATATCCGTTAGCTATGTGTTCAGGGTTTGTTTGGGGTTTTTTTTTTGTATTTAGGCGTTCTCCTCACCTAAGATCAGGATGGTGTCTTCTACCTGTTAATACTGTGAACTGATAGAATATTTAAAAATTTATCAACATGCTTTTCTATCTATTCTCCCATTTCATTTCTATATCATTCCAGTAAGGTTGGCAGGGCAGACAGAACAATGGGGATATTACACAGCTCAGCCACTTGGGACCCAGAGACAAGAGATGCAAGCTCAGAGCTTTCCAGTGAGCCGGCCAGTGCTTGGATGAAATTCCAGGCCAGATGACTCCTGGGCATTACTTCCCTTTGGTGTCCATCTCCCCACAGCAGCAAGTGCTACTGGTGCTGATGGCACCCCGGCACCCCTGGCAGAGTCAGGAGCCCCAGTGAGACATTACCTCATGGTTAGCAAATCGGATATCCCGGGAGAATATGGTCGCCACCCAGTCGCACCCGAGTTTGACATCAATGTTCTGGGCGAGTTTCTCTAGGGTGGGCAGGTGGCTGGCTTGGAAGTGGTAAGCCAGGGTCACGTGCAGCTGCTTCTTATGAGGCTCCACGTGCACTTCTGGAAGAAGGAAGGAAAGAGGCAGCTGTTGCATCTCGATGGCGAAGACAAGGAAAAACACAGGACGGTGCCCTGATAAATCTGTTTCCCAAATAGCAGAGGACAGAGTCCCTCGGTCAGACAAAACCTGTTTCTCTCCTTCACAGCAGCAGAATAAGAGCGGGGCGGGGGATAAAAACCCGCAGTCCGAGAGAGAAAGAGCCACATGTCTGGCTTTTCTGGACCAGCTGAGAGACAATCATTTTGATTGGCAGCTGCTCACAACAAATCCAGATGAGTGTCACTGGCTCCACCATTCAGATGAGGAAACTGAGACCTAAAGGGATGAGCTAATTTATGTGGAAATAAGGAGCAAATTTTGTCATCATGGGACTCCCAAGGTTATCTTGCCTTTGTTTTAAAGTCAAGCCTCTTAGCTTTTGGGTGGCTCTGATAGAGAAATGAGGGGAAAAGATGGATTATTTTCAAAGTTTAAAACAGGGTTTCTCAACATCATTTTGGAACAAATAATCATTTGTTATGGGGGCTGTCCTGTGCATTACTGGGTGTTTAGCTGCAACCCTGGCCCCTACCCACTAGATGCCAGCAGCACCCCCCCAAGTTGTAACAACCAAAAACGACTCCAGACCTTGCCAAATGACCTCTGGGGGGAGATGGAGCAAAAATCACTCCGATTGAAAACCACAGGTTTGAAGTATGCAGACTATTATTCTAAGACACCCTAAAAAGCAAAACAAAAGAAACCAGCCTACCTACACAAGGCAAGAGCTTTTATTTGTCTTTTGTCCGTCTTTCAGTGAGGGAGATTCATCTACTGTCCAAGCTCAAACACCAAACAAGATGCAACTAGAGGGAATTTAGGGAATTCCAGAAATTAAGGGGCTTGCTCAAGTCGCACAGAGGTAGAAGAATGGTAGAAGTTGGGGCTGTGGTTTTGAGTACTTTTCTGTTATACTGCATGCGTTTCTTTGGTGTAAGCTCCCCGAGGCAAGGGCTCTGTGTCCTGTTCATGGATTATAAACCCCCTACCCCCCAACCCGTGCTCAGCACCCCACGGGCTTTCAGTATTTGTTAAATGAATGAAGACACACGAATGAATCTCCTTAAACCATCAAGGATGGAGGATGACTTCATCTACTCGCTGACGGAATCTGGGTCTGCCACACCTCTGAATACCATGACACAAGTTCTAGGGCATAGACCTGATGGCCCGCTTTCCACACCGGGCCACCCAGTTCTCCGAGTCGCCAGCAGGGGGCCGCACCGGGGCCGAGAAGCCAGCCAAGCCCACCGGTTCTTGCAGAGAGGACTCAGATGGCTGGGGAGGAGCTGGCTTGCTCCCTTCCTGGCAGGAAAGCCAGCAAGGGCCTGCCTGCCTTTCGCTCAATATGCGCTTTATGAACTGGCCGCGTCCTGGCTGAGACCTGCTTCACTCACTTGTGAATGATTTGGGTTTTGTGGCTACAACATTCGATTTGGTTCTTGTGGGAGTTTTCGTGGTTTTGACAATAGCTACTGTGGGATGAAAAGAGCCACTTCCCTGAGGTGGAGGGATGGGAACAGGAAATAATCTGCCTATGAGGCCATTTCTCTGAAATTTTATGCTCCTGTGAAGGGGGCAGGCTCCACCGAAGTCAGAGGGCAGACACGAGTCCCTGGGGACGAAGGGGTGGAGGTGGGGCGTCTAAGGAGACCAGGCTCCCAATGCGCAGAGGTGACCTAAGGGCCCGGGTTCCTCTGAGTGTAGAGACATCACTGTGATCCTGTTCAGTGATGCTGGGCCCTCACCACACTCTTCCTAGAGTCCTGAGCCCTACTGGGGGATTTTCTGGTAGAAAAGGCCACTGAGAAATAGGCCCCGAGCTGGGGATGAAAAGAGCAGAGTGGGACACAGGCAGGTGAGGTGGAGGCCAAAGGTCAGGAGCCCAGGGAGCAAAGGGCGGGGCTGGCCAGCTGGGGCCTCTGCCAGCACTGTGTTCAACACTCAGGACCCGGGTGGGCAGCTCACACCCTCCGCTCCGGTCAGGGTGATGGCCCACTGGCCCCAGCCCCCTGCTCCCTCCTGCCTGTGCTCATGCTGCCTGCCCTCCTGCAGGGCCCTATTCCCATCCGATGGATCAGCGTCTTCCCGGGGTGACTGTCCTTTTATCTGTGAAGGGGGCCCCGCTCCATCATCCCATGGCAGGATGATGGCCTCTCTTCTCACAGCTCTTATGACACGGTGCCTGGAGAAACCATCTCTTCTTCCCTGTTGCGTTCCTCACGGATAAACACACAGTAGGTGCCCAATAAATACCTGCTGATCGTGATTTCATTCTAAAGGGACCAAAAAGACTCCCGCCCGCCCCACTGTCTGTCCCACGGAAGGCGAGGCCCTTGCGGAGCTGTCTGCACCTGCAGTCACACAGGAAGGCTTTGCAAACCTCTGCCCCCGCCGCCCGCCTTTAAGTCAGCACACATCCTGAGTGTCCCTACAAACTGATTCCTTTGACGGTAAACCTCAGTTGTTAGCTTGAACTGAGACCTCCCATGCAAAGAGCAGGTGACATTGTAAAGAGGTGGATAAGGGCCCTTTTCAGGCTTAGGGGCCTGTCTACCAGGCTTCAGTGAGTCGAAAGGTGTTGGTTCAGTGGATTTGATTATTACTGGATGCTAAGTGCTTCCACTCTACTGTCTGTGCTGTGTGACCCCGGTCCACACGGAGGGGACGGGGAGCCCCAGATTAACACCTGCTTGGGATGGGGTTTGGAG
The DNA here is from genome assembly GCF_949752795.1 of Hyperoodon ampullatus. Lineage (NCBI taxonomy): Eukaryota > Metazoa > Chordata > Mammalia > Artiodactyla > Ziphiidae > Hyperoodon > Hyperoodon ampullatus. Next base: position 91,841,544 of record NC_136920.1, read on the forward strand.
GAGGAAAAGAAGGTTCCTTGGGAATTCCCTGGTGCTCCAGTGGTTAGGACTCCACACTTTCACTGACGAGGGCCCGGGGTTCGATCCCTGGTCAGGGAACTAAGATCCTGCAAGCCAGGCAGCGTGGCCAAAACAACAACAACAACAAAAAAAAAAACCCCACGCACAGAAAAGTTCCTTATTTCTGAGCAGTGAGGAGATGGTGGGGCTGCAAAGGAACACATTTATAATTCAATGGGAACAGTCATTTATGTACTTTCAACATGGTGTCAGGGAGTGGACACTGGACCTGCTCTCAAGGAGGTTAGGAGAACTGTAGCTGAATTTTTTTTTTTTTTTTTTTTTTTTTTTTGCGGTGCGAGGGCCTCTCACTGCTGTGGCCTCTCCCGTTGCGGAGCACAGGCTCCGGACGCGCAGGCTCAGCGGCCATGGCTCACAGGCCTAGCTGCTCCGCAGCATGTGGGATCCTCCCGGACCGGGGCACGAACCCGTGTCCCCTGCATCGGCAGGCGGACTCTCAACCACTGCGCCACCAGGGAAGCCCTGAGTATTTTTTAAAGGGGCAAGAGGTGTGGGGTCCTGCAGGAAACGGCTGTGTTCTTGGGCACGTTCTGCCCATTCCTGCAGGACCCTCTACCTCCCGACTCCACCCTCCTCCTCCACAATCATTTCCTGTCCCTTTCCTTCCCGACTTTCCAATTCCCAGGGCCCAGGGCAGGCCTGGCAGCTGGCAGCTCACCGGTTTTGGAGGCAGCCTCCGCAGCAAAGTCGGCGGCAAACTTCTTGAGGACCTCTGCGCTGTCTTCCTTCACGAAGAGGCCGATGAAGTTGGAGGAGGTATAGAGCTCCAGGGGCAGCGGGGCTGAGAACTTACATTTCCAGCGACTGACGGTGGTCTGCAGGGCTTCCCCCAGGGCGTCCACCTTGCTGTCCTCACACTGGCAGGGGAACAAGAGGCTTCGTTCAGAGACAAGGGGAGATGTCTGCCGCTACTTACCTTTGGCATCCTCTGTCCAGAGCTGGAGGCTGCTAACAGAACTATCATTCCTGTCTGTGAGCAGGGAGAAGACCTGCAGCCTCCCAATTATCTGGAAATGGATTATCTAACCAGTCAATTAAACTGGGGCGATGGACCACCTCTCCCCTCCCTCTCTCCCTGCTCCGATGTGCTCCTCTGAGCCCCGCCAGAATGCAGTAGGGCTGGTCCAGCAGAAAGCAAGCACGAGGGACGTGCCAAGAGAGTGTACAGCACCCCACGATAGGTTGTTGTGTGTTTTCTACAGTTCTGCATCGTTTGTACCTTTTCTATTCCACTTATGTGATCCAAAGTTGACTCTTATCTCCACCCCCATGATACCTGGGAAGAATGAAGCTCCAAGAGCTGCAATATCCTCCTCCTCCCCCCGCCTCCCCAGAGCGCTAGAAGAAAGAACGAGAGTGTCTAAAACTCTGAATGCTTTTGAGAAAGATCCTGGATGACTAAGAGGAAATGATCATCATTTTAATTTTCAGCATGAATGGTAAGAGAGGAGGTGTTAGGAACATATTTTCACCTACAAAAGGTGGAGATGGGGGAGAATATGAATGAGATTCTGGAAAAACAACCCCAAATATTAGAAAAACATATTGTCTTAAAATGCTACCATTCTGCTTCATTGTGACTACAGCTGGACACATCAATTCTTCTCCATCTCTGCAGAGAACCGAAGTAGATGAAATATGTTTACATTTATCGGAACGAGAGGGATTTTGATTCAGTCTCTGCATAAGCTTCATGACAGCTAGAATTACAGGCTAGGTAACTATGGCAGGGGAGACGTATCCTAGCCATCTCTAGAAAGATCTAGCATGGCAAAACCTGTGGATGGTGTGCAGGAGGCTAAAGTCGCTCCCCCATCTGCAGACTACGTTTTTCATCCCCAGTTCTCTCATGTCTGCTCTTTCCTTGTGAGAGGGGAGGGAGAAGACAGACAGGAGAAGCTAGGTTAGAGAATCCACTCCCCTTGTGGCTACCAGACCATTGTGTCACCCAGTGGGTCAGGCTTGTCCCCTGGGTCCTGAGGAGCACACGGTCCTCACGATGCCACACCAGACCCGGGGTGCTCCTAGGCCTCGGCAGGTATTAGAAAGAGGACCAGGGTGAGCAGCCGTGGACCTCACTGATTCCTCAAAGGCTCAACTCTGGAGCCCGTGACTGTTTCTACCAACATCCTGAGAGGCTCCCAGCTTTGCCTCCAGTCCCCCGGGGCTGGAGGGAGGCAGGCGCCCCGGGGTGGGGGGCTGCGGCTCACCATGAAGAACTGGCAGAGGGTGATGTGAGGGAAGATGTTGTGAGCTTTGTTCTTGCCGCAGATCTGCTTCGACTGCTGCCAGAAGTCGGAAAGCTTCTGCGCTAAGGGGCCGGTGGGGCGGAGGTAGAGGACGTACTCCCGGGGCAGGGGGTCATCCAGGAAGGGGTCGCCGACGTGGGAGAACAACCTGCCAGAGAGAGGGGGGCCGAGCACGCCTCACTTGAGAACCGTGGAAGCAAAGGGAGAACTGACATCAAGGTCCATCCTGGGCAGCCTCCACCCCGCCAAGCACCGCGAGCGGGAGGGTTTTCAGTTTTGTACTTTAAAAATCCACCCCTCGAAGCTCACACTTTGTAACCAACTCTCAGATGCACCAACTTCTCTACTCCTGCCTGTCGTATCGCATAGGCATCCCACGACTCCCTAAAAAAATCCTAAGGCCGCTCTCCAGGAAGCGTTTCGGATCAACCCCGAATCCTTTCCCAGACCACCAGTACTGTTCCAGCCCGGCCTGTCCCTCCAGCTCCGTCTGTGATTAAACGCATGTGCCTCCAAAGATGAGGGAAGCTTGGAGGGTCGCCTTGTGGGGTCAGCCCTGGGTAGCGATATCCTGGAAGGTAAGTAAGTAGGATATTTCTAAATCCATTTGCCTGATATCTAGGATGGATCTTTAAGTGAGTGGAGGAGCGGGTGGCTATCATGACAGAGGCTCTGTCTTGGAAATGCTCTGAATTTCTTTTGACAGCTCTGAGGAGAGCACACTCTGGGGCCAGGACGGGGGAGGCGAATGGCTTGATACACAGGCTGGTCACATGGTTTTTTGGATCCTCCCCCTTCCCCCGCCCCTGAAGGGCCCATTAGAGACAGGCTGCACATCCCTGCTCATCCACATACACTTAGAGTTAATTACATGCTATTTTCTCAATTTATTTATTTCATACCAACCAGTCACATGCTGCCTGAACACTTCTTCCTCCTGTGGATGCCAAGGCTTTTTGTCTGGAAGAAGAAATCAGATTTCTATTGTTAGTATTTTTAGCCTCCTATCAGCTTTTCCCACTGCAGTGCAAGAGCTGGGTGTGAAGCAGGCACTGTTAAGCCTCCTCAAGGGTGTAGGGGAGACACCTGCAGCAGGGCATCCCCCCAGGGGTCACAGCAAGGCACAGGGACGTTAGGACTTGTGATTAATTTCCATGTAATTAGCATTGGATTTGCACGCAATTTGCACGCAGCCTAACAGCCCATGCCGTCTATTTTTAGCCATTTCCACATTAGACTTTTATTTTTGCTTCCCTAAAGGTTGTCATATCTTGCTTTTCCTTCCTTCCCTTTCACCCACTCACTCTTCCTGACCCAGATCCCCTACAGAGCATTTTCTCATTCGCAGCCTCCTGGCAAAGTGTGCTAGAAAATGGTGCTTTTAAAAAAGAATTGTTTTAATTTAATTTAATTTATTTATTTTTTATACAGCAGGCTCTTATTAGTTATCTATTTTATACATATCAGTGTATATACATCAATCCCAATCTCCCAGTTCATCCCACCACCCCCACCCTCCCACCCACCCCGCCCCCGCCACTTTCTATTAAGGCCATTGAGACTTGAGGTTAAATGCCCACAAGGACAATTGGTCTGGTTTAAATCCAGTGCCTCCTCCCACTTTCCTCCAACTACCACCAGCAGCCTCAAACTGGATCCATCACCTCCAACAATTTTACAGACATCTTTGGGGACGAGTAGCACTCGGTGAAAGGGGCTGGCTGGAGAAGGGCGGCTGTCACTCCCACTGCGGGAGAAACACTCCAAGTTCTGTGCGTGGTGGGGCAGGGTCACAGGGTGGCGCCGGCAGCGAGTCACATCCCTGCACACAGTCACAGCCCTGCACATGAGCATATGAGGAGAGCGCTTCTGAAACGTCAGGTCTCCAAGAGCCAGATAGTTCTGGGTTTGTATCCAGCTTCACTACTCGTCTGTCCGTTCAGGCATTCAAGTTTATGTTTGCTCAGTACATACCTACTGAATTGCTATGACTTTGTCAGCACTGTGCTAGGCTCCAGGAATACACTGAAACACAAGACTTATATGGTCCCTGCCCTCATGGAGTTTTCAGTTGAGCAGGCGTGAAAATGTCAATTGCACAAATAATTATTTAATTACAGGGGTGGTCAGCGCAATGAGGGGAGAGCACAGAGAACCCTAAGCACGTAGGATTGGGACACCTGATCTAGGCTGAGCCAAGGGGGAGGGCGGGGTGGGCTGGGTGTGAGGGGCTGTGGTGATGGAATTCACCGAGTACCTTTCCTCTACAGTGAGGAGCCTTGAACAGTGCCTGACTCAGTGGAGGCGATCAGTAATTGGTTATTCCTGTCCCTTTATACTACCCCAATTCAGGGTCCTTGGGAGAGAGAAGAGAGGGCAGGGATTTCTAGTTTAAACTGATGCTCTTCCCAAGCATCCTTTTCCTGACTGGCTGCTGAACCCAACTCCTCCTGCCTTTTCTGGTACCTCTCTGGAGCAATGAGAACCAATGATGCTGTGACAGTCACAGAGGGTCAGATTGGAAGGGACCTAAGACATCAACTGGGGCCCCAATTTCTTCACTTGACACAGGGGGAAATTCAGGTAAAGGAAGTCAAGTCACGTGCTCAGGGCAGCCTGGCTACAGTGAGTGCTGAGTGAAAAGCAGATTCCAGCCTGATTCAAGGCCAGCCTCCGTTGCTCTTTTCCACAGTCCAAAGAGAATACCTTCTTTTCCCCCACGAAACTCTGAGCACAAATACCAAATGATCAGAACAGAAAAATCTGCACAGCTAAGTAGAACGGCATTCTAGAAGACAAGCCTACTTACAGTAAGATGAGGTTATGAAGAAGGAAGACAGACTCCTCAGAACCCCTTGGAAGAGAAGCTGATGCCAAAAAAGCTGGAAACACAGGAGACCCCCTCCTTCCCACTCCTGCATAAGGTGCTTAATTGTTGCCAAGACGCAAGCCCTGTTTCCTTTACCACTTACTAGACAATCAGAGGTCACCTGTTTTGCTTTTTTCAAATCCTCAAGCCGTGTACCCCCAAAAGAACACAAAACATGGTCTTTTAGAGGTTAGAATCTTTGAGGGATTAAGTTCACCAAAAAAAGACCCATTGTTTCAAAAACAATTGGGAAAAGGAAAGCTCACTTGCAGTACGATGTGCTATTTATATAAAGGATCCAATTTTTTTTTCCCTAGGCTCTTCCCCCAAAGAAATATATTTTATCTGAAGTTTAATTTATTTTTCCTTCAGCACTAGCAATGTCCTCTGGAAGTGAAAGATCTCATTAAGGTATGGTCCCTGTAACTCAAAAGCCAAGTTTTGGAGAGGATTCAAAGATACAATTGAGAAAGATAATGAAAGGCTTGGGTGACAAGGCTGTAGTGAAAGGCTAAGGAAACACCAATTCTTCTTTCTGAAGAAGACAAGTCTGAGAGGTCTTCAGTGTTACGGAAGCTTATCGTATCTGTTGTAGCTTTCCTAGTGAGGGTCAGCCAAAGTAAAAGAAGCTTCGGCAATAGCACAAGGGGCTCAAGTTAGATTCCAGAAAGAACGTCCTGGCAGTAATGTGCTTTAAAGTGGCTTTTTGGTTTTGTTTTGTTTGGGGGAAGTTTCTAGAAAGTAGTTACCGATTTGAAACAGGTGTGTGATTCCCTAGGCAGGAGGCTGTAGGAGGAGTGATGGCACCGCTTCCCCCGGGTCCTGAGCCAGAGGCTGAGCTCTGCTACTCCTTCACCCACTGCCAGGCTGATGGTGGTTTGTGCTGAGTCTGTTCCCAGAATTCTGCCCACAAAACAGACTGAACACAGGCAGTGGCAGAACATCTCTCCGCTCCATCCCACTGAGGAAAGCCTGTTGCCATAGAGTTGCCACCTCCATGGTCCACCGGTGGGGTAAATGCCAAGAACAGTGGGGTGTGTGGGGTAGACCCCAAACACCAGGCTGAGCTTGAACAACTGCTACCCTCAGAGTGACTCAGAAGTCGGCCGAGCCCGCTGGGCAGATAAAGGGGAAATATCCCTTTAAACTCCAAGGAGAGTACTCCAGTCGTTGGATCATAGCAGCCATTGAGTTGGAACTTTCATGGTAAGAATCAGAGGGACATGTGAACTACTGAGGCTCTGCTATTACAATAGAGCACAAATTTGACTTCGGACCCTGATCCTAACCTTCCCAATTATGTCTAGGGTTCATTCTTAGCAGAGTGTGGAAAAAAAAAAAAAATGATGCCAGCTCTAATGCCTGCTAATGATGGGGAAGAACAGCACAAAGCAGATAAAAGCAATGGCTCATCAAAAAACTCAGGCACGCAGCTGTGAGGAAATTAGCCAGATGGGGAGGACCGAGTAGCACACACTGATAGCCTTGCTTCACTGCGGCTGCGAGGGCTGGGAGTCCTGCCACTGTCTGCGCGCAGCTCGGTTGAATTTTGGGTCCGTGGTGGCTCTGGCCCCAGAACCATGGCTCTACCCAACCACCAGGGTCACAGTTTGTGGGAGGCAAAGCAGCATCCTTCCTTCCTCCCTTCCACCCTCCTTCCCTCCTTCTTTCTTCCTTCCTTTCTCTTTATTTCCTTCTCCTCCCAAGGAACTCTTACCAGGAAACCAAATGTACCAATAAACCAAAAATAAAACCAAGAATTTATTGGGTGTCGCTGTCTCAGCTAAAGTTTGACTGGTTGGAGCCCTTTCAGAGACCATGGTCTCTGGTACCCTCGGCTGGATTCGGGCCTGATGAGTGGATTTGGGCTGGTCCCATGTCCGGGTCCAGCAGGATCCTCACTCCCTCTTCAAAACACAGGTTCTGAGCCAGACCGGAATTTCCTGCTTAATTGTCACCCAGGCTGACTTCCTCTGCAGCCACCCTGGTGCTCTGGGTTCCACTGAGGTCTCTGACGCTCTCGGTAGTTTAGGTCTTCTCAGCCGAGCACCAGCTGTGTGCTAGGCACTGTGCTATCACCAGCAAGCAAAGAAGAGGGACCTCAAAGCGATCCTGGACCTCAAAGAGTTCAGAACGTAGATATACAAGCAGCTTCTTACAAGGCAATATGTTAATGGCCATAAGAGATGGGCCGAGTGTGCTAGGGCTGCTCAGAATAGGGATGCTAACTCAGTAGGGGGGCATTTTTGGGGGCTGAGGTTCTCAAACTGTCCACAAAGCTACCCTAGGTCGGGATACCACAGCAAACTCAGAGGTGCCATGGGAAATTGCTAATTTTGGAAGGAAACAAAGCCACCTTCATCATCTGTTGGGCAACCCATAAGCTACTAGTTCGAGGTAGTTACAGTTTCTTTTTTTTTTTAACTTTTTTATATTGGAGTATAGTTGATCAACAATGTTGTGATAGTTTCAGGTGTACAGCAAGGTGATTCAGTTATACATACACACGTGTCATTAGTAGGTAGCTGCAATTCTTTAAGAATGAAATAAAAATATTATTTTTCTTTCAATTTTGTGTATTATTTTTTCACACGGTCCTTAAGTTGTTAGAAGCGACTTACTGAGTTGTTTGGATCTAGCTACTAAATACACAGAACCATTAGGTGTTTATGTTGGTCTACAAGCTCTATGTAAAAATTCCTCAGACTCTAAGGGTGGTATGAACTGAGAACATTGGGAATCCGTTTGAAAAGAAACAATGATGAATCTGGATCTTAAAAGCAGAGTCAGAGCTGGCTAGAGAAATCCACAAGGAGAGAAGGGCATCTGAAGTGAAGACCACGTCCAGAGCTAATACACGAAGGTGAGAGACAGCATTGTATGGGCGGGGAAGGTAGAATTTGGTGATACTAGAGCAAAACCGGCAAGGCTTGAAGAAGGTAAAGATGAAGCTGGAAAGGGGACAGCTCATAAACGTCCTTGTGCTATTTTAGAGCTTGGACCTGATTGTTTCATGCAGCGGGGAACAATGAAGGCATGATCAGATTTGCATGTGAGGGTCAGATTTAAGGGAGATAAACTGTATGCTGGAGACTATTTAAAAGACCTTGACAATTGATCAGAAGAGGGACACTGAGTCTTGCACTATAACGAGGATGGGGATGTTGCGAAAGATGTCTGGGTTGTTGATTGAATGAAGCTCGGAGACGGGTTAGCAATTGTAGCTCAAAGGCCTATGTGGATGGTGCAGACACCCGAGTGAGAATGCAGAATAGAAACAAGTTTGGGCTGGGGTGGTAATGGGTGATGAGTTCAGTTACTGTCCCCTGGAGAATCTGGGGGTCTGGACTAACTACATCTAGGCCAAGTATCATTAACAGACTCTGGGTCTGGTTTAGGGTACCATATTCCAAAAGCTTTCTCTGTTAGCTTGACTATGATTCCTTGTCTCTGTTTGGAAGCCAGATACTTCTTTTAGGCTGCCCACTGAATTCCTATTTCCTGTCTAAGGAACACCTTCAGCTCCAAACTTGTTCAATACTGAGGTCATTAAATACTCAAGCTATCCTTGGCTTAAGCAGACAGGTTACCCAGACCCCCAGGTTCTAGGCTGACTCATCTTTCACTCATAGAGGGGAGTTAATCCCTTACTTTATTGCACTTGACAAAACTCAAATATCGGACACCTGTAGTGAAAAACAACCGGCAGCATATATACTAATGTAAATAGTAATATATTTCCTCAAAATAGTAAGACTTTGATTCAATTAAGTAGAAAACGAATTTGTTGAACTTTGCAGTTACCTGAAGTTGTTCGGTCCTTGGCTTTGGTTTGCTGGTAGATGCACGCTCATGGCCTTGGCATCCCATCTGCTCTGTGCATTGGTTCTCTGTGACTAAGGACTTATTTGTGCAGGAAAAGAGGCAAGGGGTCAAGTAGGTAATCCTCCAAGTGGGTAAAGCTGCCTGTGCAACCAGAGTTAAAGTGTATCTTTCTTTTGTGTAGCTAAGACAATCTCAACTTTTAGAAACATTTGAAGCTAATATAGGATTTTTAAAAAATGTTCTCAACATCCAGGATACCAATTGATAAATTTGCGACATCTAATACTGTGAATCCAATTAAAAGATGACCCAATTAATCAGATATCTCATTCCTTTTCCAGGATCTGCACTAGACCGGGGCAAACAGATAGAATCCAACTTCTATTTTTCTTGGTTGGAGAGTCCAGTCATATAAAGAGGCCACTGGTGCCACTAAGCCAAATTGAGGAATTCTTTTAGAGTGTATCTGCAAAGCAGACAGTGCTTTGTAATGTGGTTTTAGGTGGAAATACAGAGGCTTTTATTGTGCTCCATGAAGAGTTACCTACTCAGTGCCAGCTTCTTTTTTTTTTTTAATTAATTAATTAATTTTTGCTGCTGTGCGCAGCGTTTCTCTAGTCGCCGTGAGCGGGGGCTACTCAGAGCAGTGCGCAGGCTTCTCATTGCGGTGGCTTCTCTTTTTCAGAGCAGGGGTTCTAGGCATGCGGGCTTCAGTAGTTGTGGCACATGGGCTCAGCAGTTGTGGCTCACGGGCTCTAGAGCACAGGCTCAGTAGTTGTGGCGCACGGGCTTAGCTGCTCCGCAGCATGTGGTATCTTCCTGGACCAGGGCTCAAACCTGTGTCCCCTGCATTGGCAGATGGATTCTTAACCACTGCGCCACCAGGGAAGTCCCAGTGCCAGCTTCTTTATGGATGATTTGAGGCAGCTTGAGCCTGCCTGCAGCTGACAGCTATCCTGAGAACAAAGTGCAAACAGGTAACTCTGCATCTTTGTTCTCTAGTAGGAGAAAAATAAGGATAAGGAAGCCCACAATTGAAGGCCTTCTATGTATCAGGCACTTAGACGTTAAGCCTCATGACAAATGGGGAAGCCGGTATTGTTAGGAGCCTCCCTGGATCTGGGTGGCTCTACCCTGACAGGTCAGCTGTCCAGTCACCTCTGTGGTGGTCCCAATCCAGGGGCTGGTTCTGGAGGCCGTGACCAAAGTCTGCATCAGTCAAAGGAGTATATTGGGGGCTTTCCTGGTGGCGCAGTGGTTGAGAGTCCACCTGCCGATGCAGGGGATGTGGTTCGTGCCCCGGTCTGGGAAGATCCCACATGCCGCGGAGCGGCTGGGCCCGTGAGCCATGGCCGCTGAGCCTGTGGGTCTGGAGCCTGTGCTCCACAACGGGAGAGGCCACAACAGTGAGAGGCCCGCGTACCACAAAAAAAATAAATAAATAAAAAATAAATTTAAAAATAAAGGAGTATATTGAGTAGTCAAAGCATGAGCCTAGAACCCTGGGCAGCATCTCAGCCAATGGCCTCCAAACTCCATCCTCTCTGGAAACCCAGGGGGAAGTGGCCCCTAAACCTCTCACTGGGTGTGATCCTGGAGATCTGGGGTGCCTTCCAGGTTGTAATGGGACTTCATGGCAAGAGGAAGTATCCCCCATGAGCAGAGCCCCCCATCAGGAGCAGTAGGGTATGAGGATGGGGTGGATGAACACAAAATACACAGCAGACCGGAGTCCAGGCTCCCCAGTGGCCAGCGACGGGAGATGCTTCTAGAGTAACCAGCGTAACCCCCTGAATTCACATCCTGCAGCCCCTCACCCATTACTGCCTAGTAATCGAGACTTCAGTTTCTGATATGGTTACCCTCTTGGCTACCAGTGGCCAATAAGATCCTTACAGATTTAATCCCACCTTTAATTGATGATCAGAGGCCAAATGAATGTGGGGGAGCGTTTGAGGAGCAGCTAAGAGCTACGCAAGCCAGGGAGGGGGCAGTGGTGGTATTTTAGTAAAAGTTAAATAAAAATAAAGGACAGGCCGAATACTGTTGCCCCAGTGGGTCCTTGCAGCTAGAACATGGGCGCTGGTTTGCAGCTGCCATTTCCCCAAAGGAAGTCATTTCCCAATTTGGAGCTTTAGTTTTTTCATCTCCAAAGAGGAGGTGATGAAACTGCACACAGGAGGTTGAGAAAGAGAGATGGGACATTTGTAGAGTGTTCTGAGGTCCTCAGAAGCAACTGAAAGTGATAAATTGTGTCTGTGGCGATAAAGGATCTTGAGACCATCCTGTCTGTTCCTCCTTAGGACCAGACAAGGTTGTACTTTCTTCAAGGTTGTATCTTTGAACGAATCTTCCCTGTTCTTACAGACCTTAAGAAAAGGGGATTCAACAATGTTTCTTTTTTGCTTAATAGCCCTTGTGCTCGGAAAGTCCTTCCAACTGTGCCTAAACTTATGCCATGTTTTCTGTACCTGGTGGAGTTGGTCACTCTTTCCTATATAACAAAATCATTTATTCTATCACTTTCACACATGGGATTCTGGCTACTTCTGGTCACCAAGGCCAGTAAGACAGGCTTTCAAAGAGCCTGGGCAGTTCAGTCTAGCAAGTACATCTCCAAAGTCTTTGCTGGCTCTGGTCTCCTCCCTGTGAAGCTGAAGTGGGGGCAGTGAGAGGCCCATCAATACACAGAAACCCTAATGGCCCGACCCATTTCCTTCGGAGGAAATGAACCTAATGGAGGACGACATATTGATCATAAAGACCCAATTTCACAATCAGTCTCCTGGGGGTGAACCCTTTCAGTTGGCCGGGGCTAATGGCCTGAGAGCCATGCATCTAACAATCAATGGGATAGAGCAGGCCTGCCAGGGGGCCGGGGATGCTACCACCAAAAGGCCGGCCAACGGGAAGAAAAAGCTGTGGGCTTTTATATGAAGCTAATCAGAGATGGAAAAAAAAAATGCTGAGCTATCTGGGGGCTTAAGAAGGCCTTCCAGTGGAAGAACTTCAACCTGTGGTGAAACCCTTCTTTCTCTCCTATCGACAAGGCTCTACTTCCCAACCCATAAAAAGCCTATTAGGCTGCTCTCCACAGGGGGTGCTTAGCAGGGAAAATGCTGCTTAGGTCCCCTGGTGTTTTTATGTGGTGGGCCCAGTGGCCTGTGTGGAGAGGCCTTGTTTTATCCCTGCTAAGAAGGGGCTGGGGCTCTGGCCTCTGCTGTTAAGGAGGAAGCCGTTTGCAATGGGGAAACCAGCCATTAGACCATGGGTGGTGACATAAGAAAATGCATTTCTCTTTGCCTTTAAGTCTCCCTGGGATCTAGACAAGTCCTTTCCTCCCCCTAAGGCCAATGAATTTTTGCACGGAGGCACAAGGGAGCATTTGCCGTGTAAAAGGAGCACATTCTTGGGAGCCCACCTCTTACTAATTGTGGGACTGTGGACGAGTTAATTAATCTGAGGATTCACTTTCCCAGTCTCTTCCATGGAGCTAACAATACTTACCCTGCAGGATACAATGATGACTAATATCAATAACAGATCATGTATTTGAAGAGCTCGGCACAGCATCTGCCATATAGTAGGTACTTAAAAATAACATCTGGGGCTTCCCTGGTGGCACAGTGGTAGAGAGTCCGCCTGCTGACGCAGGGGACACAGGTTTGTGCCCCGGTCCGGGAAGATCCCACATGCCGCGGAGTGGCTGGGCCCGTGAGCCATGGCCGCAGAGCCTGCGCGTCCGGAGCCTGTGCTCCGCAACGGGAGAGGCCACAACAGTGAGAGGCCCACGTACCGCAAAAAATAAAAAATTAAAAAATAACATCTGTACAGATGCCTATGCATATTACCTAACAATCTTTGCAATTTTCCCAGAATAAATGTCTGTAAGTTCCATGCTAATAGGAATACTTCAAGACTGGGCACCAGAAGACCCAGCTCCCCTCTCTGCTAAAACAATCTCCAACCATCTGAGAAGGTCTTGAGGAGTACATGAGATTTGGGGGAAGAGAGAAAAGCTTTCCAGATAAGGCAGTAACACAAGAAAAGGCACAAAGGGAAAACCAGCCAGTGATGTGTGGCTGTCTGGAGAGCTTCCACTGAGGGGGGACACAGCCCAGATTGTCGGGAGGCAGGCAGGGGAGTTCAGATTCCATCAGGAAGGAAGCTGGGAGTCACTGAGAGGCCCTAAGCAAGGGAGGGAGAGAGTTTCCGCTCACTGAAGGAATCCAAGGGTGGGAGGGACAGCCAGCCCCGATCTGGGTGTCTATGGTTATCAGGCACTGGCGAGAGACTGGCCAGGGTTCCCTTCCTCCTCTGAGATCCTGTTACTAGTGCTCCCTATGGGGTCTTTATTCCCCACGCCGCCGTGGAGAAATACTAGCTGAACCACCATCTCCCAAGGGAATAGGATACAAGCGTTAAAAGTTCAATCCACTGTACATGCTGAACTATTATTCTTCCTTGAGAAACAGAGGATCAGAAGCTGCCTCTGTTTTGCCCAAGGACACACAGCAAACGGGGGACCCAAGGATCCCAGAATCAGACGAAAGGAAATCACAAATGTGGTAGTGACACTTGGTCCAGTCCCCTGCCTATAAATCTTGCTCAGTAAAAATGGCCAAGATTTATATTTTGATGACTATCTCCTCTCTCCTCTCTGGGACTTTACCATTTCTGTGTACTTTCATACACTCTTCCTCCTCTACGAGAGACCTGAGGATGGAATGCAGGTCTGGGCTCTAACTGGCCGCTCGGTTCAGTTTCACATTAAGGCTTCGGTCTCTGACTCTCTGTCAGTCCAGAAGATTCTGTTTCTAGGTTATGGGTTCTATAGAAAACCATGGAAATCAGGCACCCCTGGAAGGGCAGTGTCTGTTGTGCAGAGTCTCTGCATCCCAGCAGAGGAAAGTCCAGCTGGTTTGGGGGCAAAGGTGTCCACTGCATAAAAGAGCAGCACTGTGGAGGGCGGGAAGGTTACTACAGAGCCACAGGGAGCCCCCAGACGCCTTTCAGGCCAGCAGCCCGATGCAGAAGTGCTCCGAGGTGTGTGGAAGGCAGGAAAGCTCCTGCAGGAAGACACAGGAAGCTGAGAAGTGACTGTTCTCAGGGAGGCCGGACGTGCCCAGGGAGAAGGAGAATGGGGCTCACCGATAAACATGCCAGTAGTGCTGAAGCTTTGCTCAAGACTTTTATATGATCACTCCTGGGTCCCCCTAACAGCCCTGAGAGGTAGGCAGAGCATCCTTGTTACTTTCATGTCACAGATGAGAAGGAGGGAACAGAGAGGTTCAAATTCTTGTTCAGCTCAACACAGCAGCATGTGGCAGAGGGGTGACTCGAACTCTGACCCGCTTTTTCTTGCCCAGAGCTCTGAGGTACGACTGGGCCCATGAGGTTAATTTCGGCCGCAATGATTGGCAGGTGGGATTTAACGCGGATGGAGGGAACAGCTCCACCCACACCCCACCAAAAAGGATCTGGGAGAAACAGATGAAAAGGAGGAATCATTCCAGGTTGCAGAGATTAATATTTTTCCTTCTCCCATTTCCACCTCCTCCCTCTCCAAGCCACTAGAATCAGCTAAAACTACTTAAACACGGATGATTTTTAGTCCTTCTGAAATGGTTTCCGCCCAAATCTTCATAAGAACCTCTGACTCACAGCATTTGTGGGTCAAAGAAAAGTACAGACCAAACAGAGCCATTGGCGCCATACACCGTCACCACGTACCTCATCACACAAGTGATTTCTTAGCTAAGATGTAGTGAGTGTTTACTAGAAGCCGGGCAAGGTACTAACATTTTAAATAGAAATGATCTCATTCAATCCCTAGCTCTTTTGGGGTAGGTGCCATTGTTTCCCTCACCAAACAGGTGGGAAAAGTGAGGCTTAGAGAGGCTGCAGAATGTGGCCGGGAAGAGGAAGGTGTGGCATTCAAGTGTGTGCTCAGCCGCCAGGCCACACGTCCTCAGAGCAGATGGACGTCAGGACCAGCGCGGCCACTGTTTCTGGATCACAGTGAGGCAAAGTGCAGTGACAATCTTCCATGGGAACTTGCTACAAAACACGACGGCACTGCTTTCTCAGTCCGACTCATGACAGTTCATTTGTTTGTCCATTCACTCAAATCATTTGTTTGTTCATTCACTCAAACATTCCTTCACCAGCACGTGTCATGTCCAGATCTGTTGCCGAACACTATGCTGAGGGCTGTGAATATAAAGATAGGAAACCATGGCCCCTGCCCTTAAGGGAAGTCACCCCATGACCACTTCAACAAGCAGATATCAGAAACAGGAGGAAGCCAACCTTAATGGAACACCTGGTATGTACTGTGCATTTCCAGGTATCAGCTTATGTGATCCTTAACCCAATTTGGTGGAGTGGGTATTACTGCCTGCATCTTAATACATGATGAAACTGTGGTGTAGAAAGATTAAGAACACTGTTCAAGACAGTCCTGGGATCAAAACACGTCTTCTTTTCAAACTCATTTCAAACTCATGTTATTGGCCGGCATCCCTCTTTCCCACCCCACCCCCATGCCTCTCCCTCCACTCAAAGATGGAGGTCAGTTTCCAAAGGAATACATGGATAAACAAAAATAAGCCCTGGATTTGAAGAATTAAGCTGAGGGTCTTCTACCAGGAGGATGGGTTATTATCATGGGATTCTTGGGTGGACCTTTGAAGGAGGATGTAAGGCAGAGGGACACCACTGAGTCTCATGTGTGGCCCAAACTCTACCAGAGCCAATCCCATTCTGCTGCCACTTACTTCAAGAGGTATTTGTGGCTGGAGAGGGTGTAGAATAAAGGGAACCCTCCTACACTGTTGGTGGGAATGTAAGGTGGTGCAGCCACTGTGGAAAACAGTATGGAGTCTCCTCAGAAAACTAAAAATATGATCTAGCAATCCCACTCCTGGGCATATATCCAGACAAAACTATAATCCAAAAAGATACATGCACTCCTATGTTCATAGCAGCACTATTCACAATAGCCAAGTCATGGAAACAACTTAAATGTCCATCAACAGATGAATGGGTAAAGAAGATGTGGTACATATACACAATGGAATACTACTCAGCCATAAAAAAGAATGAAATAATGCCATTTGCAGCAACATGGATGCAGCTAGAGATTATCATACTAACTGAAGTAAGTCAGAAAGAGAAAGACAAATACCATATGATATCACTTATATGTGGAATCTAAAATATGACACAAATGAACCTATCTATGAAACAGAAACAGAATCACGGACATAGAGAACAGACTGGTGGTTGCCAAGGGGGAGGGGGCTGGGGGAGGGATGGAGTGGGAAGGTGGGATTAGCAGATGTAAGCTTTTATATCCAGAATGGATAAACAACAAGGTCCTACTGTATAGCACAGAGAACTCTACCCAATATCCTATGATAAACCATAATGGAAAAGAATGTAAAAAAAAAAAAAGTCTATATATGTATAACTGAATCACTGCTGTACAGCAGTAATTAACACAATATTGTAAATCAACTGTAATAAGAAAAATAAGAATAGGAGGTTTTTAAAAAGACATTGAAGTTGTATTAGGGTGATGGATTACGAGTAATCTTTTCTTTTCTAGCAGTTTTTCTTTATTGTTACATTGTTGGTTTAATTTAAAAAGTTTAAAAGCATAGAATATGAGAAATGCATATAAAATTAATTTTGTTTTCTCAAAAAAAAAAAAAAGGAGTAATTTATACTAGGAAAAAAAAGAGGTATTTGTGGAGACCATAATCCAAGCTGGCAAAAGAACTGGACAGTCTTGGAGTCCACTGTGTGAGTGACAACCAGTGTAGTTGTACCCGTGATAAGAAGGGGCAAAAAGAGGTGTCAGTAAGGGCCGCAGGGATTCAGAGCAAAGCGGGGTGGCTAGTTTAGACACCTGCTGCCACTCCGGGCTCAATATAAAGCTTGCCCATCCTATTATTACAGACTGTCGCCTCCAAGAACACGTACAAACTCCTTATCGTGTACCCTGCACCTTCCATGGCCTCAGTCCTGTCTGCTCTTCAGCTTCAGCCTCAAGCTTGCTGTTCCCTGGATCTTGTCTCACACTCCAAACCTTCATCCTGGGTGTTCCTGTTTCTGCAAGGTCAACCCTACCCTTGGTTACCTGGCTGCTTCCTACCTGTGCTTTAACACTCCACATGGAAGTGGAGTGTTTTTCTCCTCTGGAAGCTATCCCTGACTGGTCTGGGCACCCGGAACATCCCGTACGTGGCTGTACCCCAGCACCTCCTGCATTATATTTAAATGATTGGTCTTGTGCAATAGACTGTGACCTATACGAAGCTGAGACCATTTCTTACATTCTTTGCAGTCCTAATAGATGGTATAGTATTTGGCACAGAGTAGGTGTTAAATAATTTTTTTTTAAAGTGAACTTCATGAAGATGTTAAAGGTCTAGATATGTGGCAGACAGAGTCTATGGTGACACCCTAGTAATCTCTGCCTTCTGGTATTCACTCCGTTGTATAATCCTCTCCCATAGAGTGTAGGTGAGACCCAATAGAATATGGGTCTGGCCAACTCTACTGCTTCTGTCCAATAGAATATGGCGAAGGTGATGGATGTCACTTCTGTGCTTCCACTGTGATACACATATAAGACTCTAAGTGACTCACTGCCCTCTGGCCTTGAAGAAGCAGCATGTTGTGAACTGGCTATGGGGAGAGTCACGTGTCAGGGAAACGTCGGTGGCCTCTAAGACCAGAGAGTGGCTCCGAGCCAACATCCAGCAGAAAACTGGGGGCCTCAGTCCTACACCAAAAGGAAATGAATTCTGCCAGCAACCTGAATGAGGTTGGAGGTGGATCCTAGTTGAGCCGCCAGATAACAACACAGCCCGGTCAACAGCTTAATTGCAACCAGACTCTGAGCAAAGAACCCAGCTAAGCCCGGACTCCTGGCCTACAGAAACTGGGAGATAATAAATGCGTGTGTTTTAAGTCACTAAGTTTCTAGTGTTGTGTAATAGAAAACGAATGGATGTCCAGCTTTTCAGGAAAGGGATAATAGGCAGGAAAGTAACATCAGTGGAGCATTGGCTGGTATAAGCTAGTGAGACCAACCTCAGCAGTAAGCAGGCACCTCAGTATGTGATGCAGGAGATGGGAGGCCTCCATCTGAACCAACTGAACCTGGCTAATCTGAGTCCTTTGTCACAAATACATCCCATCTCATTCCTGCCACCATTTAAATCTGATTTAGGCTGTTACTTGGCCAAGAATCATAGGCTGGTACTTAAGAGAGGAGGTAAATGGAGTGGCCAGAACACAGAATCAGAGTCGGTCAGAGCAGGGATGGAATCTGAGGCTGCTCCTCTCAAGATGCGAGACCCCGGCTAAATGACCTAACCTCCCCGAGCTCAGTCCCCCGGGTAACCGAGGCTGATTTCAGGGCTCTGTTACAGCTATGAGAAATGGCAAGAAGTGTCAAGTTCAAGGTCTGTGTTCCCTTCCCAACCCCACCGCCCGCTGCCCTCCCCCACTCTCCCTGGCTCTAAGGTTAAGGCCGCTATGGGATTCTCCTGGACCGAACGGCTCTTGGCTGATGCCTGGGAGGTTTACGCTGCAGCTGAAATCCCAGGAAATTCTACCCTGCCTGTTCCAACGCCGTGAGGCTGCTGAGAGATCAGGCCAATTTCCTGAAATGACTTACTGCTTCCCCTTTCATGGACACTTTCTATATCATAAATGGGACTTGACCAAACACGTCGGGAAGCGTGAGCTGTCCTAACTCCCGTCCCCCAGACCATCACCCCTTTGCCACGTCGTCCAGTCCCCTGGGCCTCTGCCCCCAGAGCTCAGGGAATCAGGCGACGTCCCCTCAGACGGGTAGAAAGCACACTGCCACCCTGGGTGGCCTGGGGGCCCTGAGGAAGTCTCACTCAAAGGAGAGGTGGCTTTTTTGTTTTTTTAAAAAAATAAATAAGCTGTTGTTTTCCCATGAGGCTTCTGAGAGCTTTGAGCCCTTCTACCTCACAAGCCCTCCTCCCTCAATGCCTTAGGAGGGAAGGAAACAGGGACCAGAAGGCAATAACTAACTTTATTTTATGGATAGAGAAATACAGCCCATTTATCCAGTATCCCACAGCCTGGAATATCTAGATTTATCAGATGTCTACTAATACCCAGGACCACATTGGGCACCCCTGAGCGTGACAGCGTGTGTGTGTGTGCGTGTGCGTGTGTGTCTGTGTGTCTGTGATTTCAGATTCTGCTAACAGTGTACGTATTAAGGTATGATATTGAGGAAGCTCATGGAATATCACACCTTTGAGATCAATCCTCTCATGTTACAGATGAAGAACTAAGACCCGCAGAGGCACAGGAAGCCAGGTTTCCTAAGTCCCCAAACTGTGCTCTTGGCATATCGCTAGGCTGTGGCTCTGCCTTTTTTGGCTTAGACCGTGCTGCTCGATTTCCTTTTGATCTAGCACTCCTTCTTCAGCCCCTGGGCAGGTGCTACTTTGCTGAGAGGCCTTGGGACCCCCTTCTTAGGGAGCAGCACCAGAGGGGACCCCTTGGTCTGCCTCAGGCCCTTCAGCTGTGGTCTTGGCAGGGCAGCCCTCCCGCCCAGGGTCCTGCTTCCTTCTTTGACCTCCTCCCCCCGCTGCCCCCCGCCCTACTCCAGCCCTCCACACCGGGGCACTACAGCCTCGAGAAGAGCTAGAACCGCCCTTGGTGTGAAGGGAGCAGTCTGCAGAGCCAGCCGTGCGCCCTTGCCTGAGATGTGGGAACTGGACGCTGGAAATGAGCGGGGTGCCGCGGGGAGAGGGCAGGGAAAGGAGGAAGCGTCACGGAACAAGCTTATTTAACCCTCAGGGCACATCTCTGAGGTGTTGTACAAGATGAGGAAGCTGAGGCTTAGGGAGGGAGGCAGCGTTAGTCACTAGGCTTAGGCTTACAAACGTGCGAGCTTCAGAATCCAATCCAGTTGCTGGCTCCAGGGAGAGAGACGTGGTCCTGCATTTCCGAGGCACCGAGAGGAACTGCCTCAGCTCTAGGTAGCTCTGCGTGACTTTCAAGGCCAAAAGCGCTTAAGAATTTTTCAAGCAGTTTATTTTTACTGCCTCATTCAAATGTCAACCCAACTGCAGTGGGCCTCGCTTGATTTCCTCTCAGGCCACCGCAAGGTAATCGTAGGCGGAAATGCGGGCCTTGATTCCTTCCGTCCTAATTAACTGACCCTCTTCCTTAACCAGCCCCCGAGTCGCCCAGCAACACGTGTGTTGTGTGTAACCGGGACAGGGGCGCTGCAGTGTTTGGATACAAACGATTTCTCAAATTAACTCCGAACCCCAGGAAACAAGACAAATTAATCAGTGAGTAAGAAAACCAAAGCAGATTATAATTAATTACCTACGTTTGGACCAGGTTTCTCTTTAGCCACAAGGTTTACATAAGTGCATTCTGCTCTGTTCTCTTTTTTCTAAATATAAATCCAGTCTTAGAATCGTAGGACCTTGAGCCTCAGTTGACAAAGGCTAAGTTGACTCTGTCCCCAGCTCAAAAGAGGATCCTGAGTGAGTCGCTTCCCCCTGCCGGCTTCCCCCTGGGTTGATAAGCCTCCCTCTCGGGGTGGGAGGGAAAGATAAGAGCTGAGGGCATTATTCTGGAGCAGAGAGCATGCCCTGCTCTGCAGAACCATTTTCATCGACATGGGAGGCTTTTCTGAAGCTGGCTGGGCAAAGCCCCTTCGATGGTGCCCGACCATCACTCTGAGTGGCCTCATTCTCTAGCCCGAGCTACCTCCCCGACCCACAACCTGATCCTCACTTTCCTTTAAAAAAAAAAGTGGGGGGGTTTCCCTGGTGGCGCAGTGGTTGAGAGTCCACCTGCCGATGCAGGGGACACGGGTTCGTGCCCCGGTCCGGGAAGATCCCACATGCCGTGGAGCGGCTGGGCCCGTGAGCCATGGCTGCTGCGCCTGCGCGTCCGGAGCCTGTGCTCCGCAACGGGAGAGGCCACAACAGTGAGAGGCCCGCGTACCGCAAAAAAAAAAAAAAAAAAAAAGGTATAAAATGTTCAGGCCCTTTCCACAGAAGGCTACAAGTCAAAAAGTCAACTGCTACCTGAGTCTTTTTCATGGACGAGGTGGGAAATTGAAAAGCTGAGTGGGGCAAGGAGGCTGCATGTTCCTTGGGCTTGGGTATTAAATTGCGTTCGCGGTTCTCTGCAGCATGAGGTGATGGGGTATTAACTTCATTAAATGTGCTTCAGAGCTCTGGGGCTTCACTGAAACTCCTATTCACCATGGGACTGTGAAGGTGGAGGCTAACTTCTCCATTTCATAGAGCAGGGAACTGAGGCTTAGAGAAGAAAAACAACTTCCCTAAGGTCACAGTGAGTTGGTGCAGAGCCAGCTTGGAACCCAGGACTCACAAATCCTTCTCATGTACCCAATCCACGGCTCCAATCCATGTCTTCTTTCCGCCCCTCTGACTGTCCGTTGTGCCTCCCTGGGAAAAGAACTGAGCTGGTGGGACAGCCAGTTCTGGTCCTGGCTCTGTCACTGTGTGACCCTGGGCACGTCCCTAACCTTCCTGGGATCGTAGAAAATGGAAAGGGCTTAGATGGATCTCAAAGTCCCCTTCCAGTTCTGATAGCCTGTGAGTTATGTGTCCTGTGGATTCTCTTCCCTTTCATACACCGGGGGTGGGGTGGGGGCGGGGGGAGGAAGTTGGGCTGCTTCTTTCCCCTTAGATGACAATGATGGGTAAAACAGAAGTGCCAGGTGTGGGCTGATCATGAAGAGTGGCCTGCAGGGGAGGGAGGGAGGGAGGGAAGGGTCACGGAGAATCCTCAGTGGGAACTGACAACAGATACCAAAGCAGGAGTCATGCTTACAAAGACCCAAAGCAACGGAAAGTGGCCACTTCAAACTGCAGCCCTCTCTACAGGTGACAGCCTCAAGCCTCACTGTGCTTCACCCCAGCGGGAAAGGACCATATTCTCTCTCTCTAAGCCATTCATGCTCTGTCTACCCCCTTCAGCTGCTCTCCCAGATGCAATACAAGCTGGATTCCTCCAACTATTGTTCTGTGTTCAGTAGATAAGACACAAAGAGAATGATGCTTCAGGAAAATGAGATGCCGTTTTTAGCTTGTCAGGAAGACAATTTCCTTGAGGGGAAGAGAGAAGGCTAAAAGGCCCATCTCCATTTCTGGAGTGGCAGCCACATGCTGGAAAAGCAGCCTCCATTATTCCGAGGAAAAGACTTATTTCGCCCTGTAGTTTGCCTTTCTTAGCAATTGATAGTGTAAATTTGGAATTCCCCTCACTATTGTCCATAAAAATATTCCATGGAGGGCTTCCCTGGTGGCGCAGTGGTTGAGAGTCTGCCTGCCGATGCAGGGGACACGGGTTCGTGCCCCTGTCCGGGAGGATCCCACATGCCGCGGAGCAGCTGGGCCCGTGAGCCATGAACGCTGAGCCTGCGCGTCCGGAGCCTGTGCTCCGCAACGGGAGAGGCCACAACAGTGAGAGGCCCGCGTACCGCAAAAAAGAAAGAAAAAAAATTCCATGGGAACTGTGCTGGCCAATATGCTAGCCGCTAGCCACGTGTAAAATAAACCTTAAAATTCAGTTCCTCATCACACTGGCCACATTTAGGTGCTGGTGGCTACCATGTTGGCCGTGCAGATCTGAATATTCTCATCGCCACAGAGTATTCGAGTGGACAGTGATGCACTAGAATGTAAACTCCCCAGGAGCAAGGACTTGGCCTGGTTCATTCCTAGGTCTCAAGTACCCAGTGAAGTGCCTGACACATACTTGGCACTGCATTGATGGAATGAATTTATTGAATTCATGGTTAGGCAAGTTACATAGGGCAGAGAATACGGCAGGGCCAGTACCGTGATCCTAGTCATTCAAAATTACACGGCATACTTATTCCAAGGAACTCTGATTTCCTCTAGTGTTCATTCTCTAAGAGGCATCTGAGCCCCCATTGGTGCTTCCCTAGCCTGGGTACTAAGAGGGATATGAAAAACAACAACAAGGGAATTCTCTGGTGGTCCAGTGGTTAGGATTTCGGGTTTTCACTGCCAGGGGCCCAGGTTTGATCCCTGGTTAGGGAACTAAGATCCTGCAAGCCATGTGGTGTGGCCGGAAAAAAACAAAAACAAACAAACAAAAACACCACCACCACCCAGAGTAGGTCGGTAAATGTATTGGAAGGGGCAGAGTGGAGGACTGGGAAAGAGAAGACCCAGGCTCCATGTTTCAATCACAGGGGCAAGTGGAGCCCCTTTGAATCTCTCTTGTAAGCTGTAAAATGCGAGTAATACTACTTTCCCCAAGGAGTTGTTTATATGAACCAAGTGGGATAACATAACAGAATACTTTGGAAGCTATAAGGAGTTTGCATCATTGACCTTGCCCTCAATTTGCTTTTGAGTCCCGCTGCCATGATCCTTAAGAATATTTTGCCTTATCCAAAGGCACTCCCTGCCTTGAGATCATTATACTTCAATCCATCGTGTACACGTCCAAGGAAAGATTTCTACTGAAATACCACTATTATCATGTCCTGGTGCTCCAAAGACTAAAATGGCTCCTGACTGCCTGTAAGATCAAGACCAATCTCCATCTTCTAATACTTGGTAGGATTACCTGCCCCATTTGCTTAGGAAGCTCCTATTTCATGATTAGCAGATAGGCCGTTCCTGAGGTGAGAACCATTATTCCTGTTATACATGTGCCCCTGCCCCACCTGTGCCTTTGCTTCTCCCACCTCTTCACACTGCATCTGCTCCCTTAGTTCACCCTGTCTGTAACTCCAGCCCCCAAACCCAGGCTTTCTTAGTGCCTCTCCTGTCTTGTACATGATAAGTTCTCCAGCATGGGCTTGTTCTGATGGTCTCCTGTGTCTTTGCTCCTCCACCACACGGGTCCACACTCAAAGAAGGGAGGTGTTCTTAGGCAGCACTTGGGTCCTTAGGGGAACCTAGGGACAGGGATGGCATGGTTGGTCCTGTAGGCCTGGGTTCCAGTAGGGTCAGATAGATAGGGAACAGGGTAAACCAAGAAGATTAGCCTTGAAAAGACAGTCCGACCAGCTTTGTACAGGTGGACTATGCTTTTCCTTCAATGGACTCCATGTTTTAGTGTACACATTTCAAATACCTTATGTTTAGTATGTAATGATAATAAAAATTTCATTTCCCCCTTTTGTTATACTTTAGGTTGGCATCATTTCAGCCCAAAGGAACAGAATTTTAGTTAAATGAGGCTTTCCTCCAGAGAGCTGACTCCTTTCGGTTTCAGTAAATGGTCTCCCCCTGGATCAAAACCTCTATGACTCCCACTATTCGTCTGGAGGCTTCTCACACTGATCTCAGAGGAGGTACAGCAATGACGGATGTGATGTGCAGCCCAGTGACTTTAAGTGGCATTCTAGGGGAAAGTGGAGCCCTGTGATTAGCCAAGATCATCCCGGAAGGTGAGCCCAGGCTCCCAACCCACTGCAGAAGGCCAGGATGTGTGCGGCCCCAGACTTCATCCTCTTTATAGTAAACACCATCTTCCCTGGGGAGAACAGGGTTACAGCCAGGCAGATATTGCTTGTGTGAGGCCTAAGCCAGCGCCAACAGTTGTGGCTGAGTATAAACAGAGTGCCCAATTAAAACACCTAATTATAGGGCAGGCTAGAACCAGGAGGGGGGCTCTGTTGGTGGCCCCGAAGCCAGCTGCCAGCCAGGCTGCCAGCTTCTCCCAAATCAGCCACAACCAGTCTCAGACTGGAGTGGACCTCCAAGTGGACACATACACTGGAGGGCTGGGAGGGCAGAGGGGAGCCCTCCAAGAGGGGAGAAGGCACGCCTCGTGGCTTCTAAGCTCCTAGGGCTGTGGGAGCGTTCTCCCAAGGAGCATCCAGGCAGCTTTCTGGAAGACTATGGGGGAGATGCCCCTTAGCACAGGAGAATTGGGATTTCACTTTTTGGGGACCCAGTTACCTCATCTAAGGAAAGGGATACCTCAATTCACAGGATAACTATGAAAGAAATGTAGCCAGGTGTAACTTAAAAGCCCTTTGCTCTTGGCGGAGCACTGCAATAGACCATGCGCTTTCCCAAAAAGCCGGAGGCAGGGACGCGCTCTGGACAGCAGTGGCCCAAAACCTGGGCGCAAAACAGAGTTCTTCCTGCTGACCTGCAGGTGTTCATCCCTCTCGCCAGGCACCGAAATACTGATGGTCACCCAACTCTACCTCAATCATCACGCTGTCAGTGCTTAATATACCGTTTTCAGTGATACTGATGATAAAATAAGTTTCTACAATGTCTTTCCTCCTAGGATTTCAAAGCATGGTTCACAGGTGTCTATGACTCCAGCCTTCCTAAGAGGTTGATAACAGGGGTGAACATTTGAATCTTACTGGTGGAGAATGAGGGCTCTGTGTTCCAGTAACTTGCCCCCAGCTCCCCTAGGATGACAGAGGAAGAGCTTGGACTAGGACCTCGAAATGCAACTGTCAGGGTCATCATCTTGAAGCCCGCTAGGTTAGCCTTCAAAGCACCGCTAGAAGTGGACACTACCAAGTGGACCTGAGGCAGTCTAGGTTTCAGCTTTTCTGGGGTCATTTCCCTAGCCTCCTTTGGGGAGAAGCCTTCTTCTGTTTCTTTTACATAATAAAAGGATGGGATGTGGCCCCTCACCTCAGGGAGGGTGACACTGTTAGTCAAGTGTTCTTAGCTCACACAGCACTGGCTGAGAGGATGTCTCTGTAGCTTTGGGGGTTTAGGTCAAAAGCACAACACCACATTATGTGGGTGTAACTAAGGGTACATTGTGTCCTCAAGGAGAGAAAACACCTCCCTCCTCCCAACCAGCCTGAGCAATATGCCAGAACAGGGGTCCTGCTACTGAACCCCATCAGCTAGGGGCATCAGTGTTGGCAAACCTGTTCCCTTAGCAGCCCAGACGTTCTTTGACAGAGGAATGGGAGTTGTGCTAGTAAACACACTGAATACGGGGTCAGAGGATCTGGCTTCGAGCTGGGCTCTGCTATTTATTAACTGCGATTTAGGGAAGACCTCTCTGGGCATTGGTATCTCATCTGTAAAAGTGGAATGATAACCATTAACTTCACAAAGCTATTGTTAGAGGTAAAGGACAGTGTAGCATAGTGGTCAAACCCATGGCCTCCAGAGACAGAGCTGGATTTGGATCCTGTTCCACCACCCACTAGTTATAGGACTCTTGGGTAATATACTGAATATAGCGAACCCCTAGTTTTCTCATCTGACACCAGAGAACGGCAATCATACTTAGAGTGCTGTTTGGAGGTTTTCATTGACACAGTGCCTGGTGCACAGTGAGCACTCAATAAGCTTTCCGAGTTAGTATTACAGATAAAAGATGTAACGCACAATGCAACTGCAATCGATTGCGGTTATTTTCTAGGCTTTGGGCAAGTGTTGTCAGTATATGCAGTGCTTTGCATATAGTAAACGCATAATAAGTATCTGCTCCATGTAATCATGGCATCTGTATAGCAGCAGCTTCACTCTCGAATTCAGCTCAGAGATTAGTATCATTTGCAGTAACGACATTCCAGGCTGCCAACCCTACAAAGTAGACCAACTAAAGATAGGCAGTGTGATTCAGCTGCCTCTCAGGGGAGGGTTTCTGGTGACAGCGAAAACCACAAGAGATTCGACCTGAGTAATTTCTATGTGTCAGCAGAAGGCTCTTCCTCTCCCAGGGAAGATAAACCTAGTGCCATGTGTAGTTTGGGGCATGCACTGTGCAGGGATCACTCTAGGACCTGGTGACCGCACAGCTGTCCCGGGTTGTCTCGGCAGCAAAGACTTTTCTCCGTGTAAGAGCAGCCAAAGCTGAGGGCTCTCCCCACCCGCTTCCTCCCACGTGCTCCGTCCCTCACTGACAGCCAAGAGACTTGTGAGGTGGCAAAGCAGTATTAAGCACTGGTGTGTGCAAGTGACCCAGGGAATACGACACGGTGCGGGGCTGCTGTTCCCCGCCTAACTGTCCTCAACTGCCAACTTGCAGGGTGGGAGCCCAGAGCTGCCCACGCTGTTTTTTCAGTCTGATAAATTTCATCCCTTTCCATCCACTGTGGGAGAGCCCTCTAACCTTTCCTTATTTGCCACACCTTGTTTCTTCAAGCACAAGGGAGGAACTCTTCTGCCTTGAGGGATCTGGGGACTAACTGCACAGACACCCGCTTCCCAGTTCCTGTTAATGGCTAACAGTCAGCGCTTATCACGTGCCACTCCCTGTACTAAGCTCTTTACCTGCATCGGGTCATTCAGTCCTCCCAACAGCTAGGTCATCATCATGCCATCTAATCACAGCAATCAGCTAAGGATCATCATCCCCCCGTTAGATAATCTAGATAATCGAGGAAACTAAGGCTTAAAGATGCTAAGAAGCTTGCCCAAGGCCCTAGGAGGATCTCGAATTGTAGAGTCAGGAATTTTTTTTCCCTGGCCGCAAGGCATGCGGGATCCCGGTTCCCCAACCAGGGATCCAACGCGTGCCCCCTGCAGTGAAAGCACGGGGTCTCAACCACTGGACCGCCAGGGAAGTCCCTAGAGTCAGGATTTGCACACAGGCAGTCTGCCTGCCTCCCTCTCCACTCCCGGGCTATAAAGCCCAAGCTTTGGCAGACTCCCTTCATTCTTTCCAGACTGAGTAGCTCTAATATTTTCATTGCGTCTCTATAAAGAAAACTTTCCAACCCCTTAATCACCCCAGTGCCCGGCTCTGGAGCTTCTCCAGCCATTAAGAGGTTTTTACCTCTTTTTTTCCCCGCGGTACACGGGCCTCTCACTGTTGTGGCCTCTCCCGCTGCGGAGCACAGGCTCCGGACGCGCAGGCTCAGCGGCCATGGCTCACGGGCCCAGCCGCTCCGCGCCATGTGGGATCTTCCCGGACCGGGGCACGAACCCAAGTCCCCTGCATCGGCTCTCAACCACTGCGCCACCAGGGAAGCCCGGTTTTTACCTCTTAATGTGCAAGAGCCCAAACTACCCGACATCACTCCAGGTGCTGACCCTGTAGTTTACAAAGAACTTAACAACGTTATCTCATTTTATTCTCGCAGCAGTCCCAGTGGGGACATGGGCAGGTCAGACAATTGTCCAAGGTCACGGAGCCACGGCTCAGCCCAGGACCCACGCCTCCGGTGCTCTTTCCCCCCTCCTGTCTAGCGTTGCTTCTGGGTTTTGGTCTCAGCCTTGTTCCTACAGGGCACCCTGTATGTCTGGCGAGAGTATGACATTTCCCAAGTCTTATCGGCTGATGTCACCAGGCCAACCCCACTCCCTAGGTCATTGTGGGTCCATTCATTCATTCTGTTCTCCACGCATAAGCTCCTGCTGGGTGATTTCAGAGGTTCTCCTGGCTCCTGGTTTCACCTTCCCTTCTCCTCCCCAGCTCCCAGTCCATCCTCCACTGAGGCCAGAATAATCTTCCTAAAATACTAACCTGGATCGTGCCACTGTCTTACTTAAGATCCTTCAGAGCCCTCCCCATATCCCTGGCCACAGCCCGTAGTGGCACCTGTCATCCTGGCTGCCTCTCCTGCAGTTACCCTCCCCCTACCATGTTGTTCCTCCCTGTACCCCACCCCCCGCCCTGCCCCACGAAGCCTTGGCTTCAGCCACAGGAGCCCTGCAGTTGCCCCCAATACCCTGAAGCTCTCTCTGCTGAAGCCTTGCCCACTCTGCTTTTTCCAGTGGGATTACCTACACCTCCTCTCTTTTCTGTCTAATGAACCCAGAGGATGACATTAAGTCTAAGCCAAGATTTCATATCTCTTGAGTGGAATCCTACTAGAACTTCCTTTCTGAATCACACATCTCCCCTCACGGCCCCTCCCACACTTCACTTCTCCATATCCGCCACTGGACTGGAAACTCCTTGAAACTCCCTATCTGTTTAACTTAGTGCCTTCAGGATACGGTGCACAGTGAATCCTTGGAATGTGCATTAAATAAGGGAGGAATGAATGAATGAATCCTCCCTTGCCCGCCCACCCCCACCCCAGCAGAGCAGCTGTCTTCTGAGGTCTCTCAATGAGCACTGCTAGCCTCTATTTCTGTTTCCTTGTATGTCTATCTCTATTTCTTTCTATGTCTATTTTCACCACTACATTGGAAATACATTCTTCTTCCTCAGCCTCTGAGATATTTCAAGGGTAGGATGTGCATTTCCGAGCACAAAGCCCAGCACATAGTAGGAGCTTAATTAACTGAGTGAATGGAGTGACTCCCAGGTCCTCGCTCTTTCCTGCCAACGCTAATCACGGAGAAGCACCATCTCATACCTCAGGTAACTTCTACCTAAAGGCAATGGCTTGCTTTGCTCACACCCAAGCCAGGTCTACTTGGCCGCCAGCTCACATCTTGGGGCACGGATCCTCGCTACCCAAACAGCTCTGTGTCCTCCACAGATGTGTGAGTTTTACTCTGAACTTCCTTTTCCGGATCATTTGTAAAAATGTGAAAGAAGCCCAGACTCAGCAAGAGCCATGGTTAAAACTCCATCTCTTGCATGAGCCTTGGGTCTCGGTTTGCACTCCTCATCCTAGGCTGACATCTCTTTAGTGTCTTTTTTTTTTTTTTTTTTTTTTTTTTTTTGCGGTACGCAGGCCTCTCACTGTTGCGGCCTCTCCCGTTGCGGAGCACAGGCTCCGGACGCGCAGGCTCAGCGGCCATAGCCCATGGGCCCAGCCGCTCCGTGGCATGTGGGATCTTCCCGGGCCGGGGCACGAACCCGTGTCCCCTGCATCGGCAGGCGGACTCTCAACCACTGCGCCACCAGGGAAGCCCTAGTGTCTATTTTTCACTACATAAAGGCTGGTGAGAAAATATTCATCTAACCACCTGTCTGCCCACCCACCCATCCATGCATCCATCCCACTGTGTTGAACATCTGAGAAGGACCAGGCCTTGTGCCAGACTCTGGGAAATTCACTGATAGACAAAACAGAGTTCCTGGCCTCAAGGAGCTCAGTTGGGGCAGAAGACAAACAGGGAACAAATAATCATAATGCCCTGTGATACACATGCTCCTGAGGTCATTTAAAGCATGCAGGTGGGGGGACTTCCCTGGTGGTGCAGTGGTTAAGAATCCACCTGCCAATGCAGGGCACATGGGTTCGAGCCCTGGTCCGGGAAGATCTCACATGCCACAGAGCAACTAAGCCCATGTGCCACAACTACTGAGCCTGTGCTCTAGAGCCCATGAGCCACAACTACTGAGCCCAGGTGCCACAACTACTGAATCCCGTATGCCTAGAGCCCGTGCTCCACAACAAGAGAAGCCACCGCAATGAGAAACCCATGCACCGCAACGAAGAGTAACCCTTGCTTGCCGCAACTAGAGAAAGCCCGTGTGCAGCAACAAAGACCCAATGTAGCCAAAAATAAATAAAATTAAAGAATCTCACCAAGAGGGTGAGATTAACTCTGCTGACAGAGTGGGCAGGATTTGAGCAGAGTCTTGATGGATGAGAGGACTTTTGCCATCCAGACAAGAGAGAAGGAATAGCAGGTGTGATGTGGGAAGGAGGGAAGGTACTAGAAGCTCTAAGGAGGCCAACAGTGGTGTGGAAGAGGGTCATGGCAGGAAAGAGAAACCTTGTCCATTTATCTTTTCTCACTAGGGGAAAATTTTTGTTTCCAAAAGACCGTGGGTCAATTATATCATCTTAGTAAATGAAGAAAAGCATACTGATTATGGCCTTTGCTCTGCAGAACTCAGCAAAAGCCAGAGCCTCCTCTAAAAAGCCAAGGAAAGAGCTTTAAAATGAATCCATTCTTTCACCCAACACTACCAGCACCTACCATATTTAATATTTGTATTCATGGGATGGCAATCGTCTCCCCCCAATGTCTATAAGCTACCTGAGTACAGAGATTTTGTTATGATCTGCGTTGAATCCCAAGAGCCTCCAGCAATCCCTGGTACATAGTAAACACCCCATAAATATTTGCTTAATGAATTCACTGGACTCCTGCTACCTGCCAGGAACTGAATTAGGTCCTGGAGATAAAGGCATGGACTAGACACATTGCCTGCCCTTTAAGCAAGGTCAATTACATGAGCTAGTTCCTTAGAAAGGCATTTTGGGGTTGGTAAGAAATCACTTCTGTTTTAAAGCTTGAAAAATAAAAAAGACCTTTCTACAAGCTGTGAGATGACCTTTTGGGAGTTAACAGGAAGGGTCTCGGCCACCTGCCCCTGCACGCTGGCAGACACTAATTTTACAGCACTCCTCCCTTCTGTCGCTGGGGCAGACAGGTGTGCTGGGAGCGCAACAGCGCCTAATAGACCCCTCCCCACAGGTGTCCGGGCACTGGCAAGCCCTGGGCCTCAGCTGCCTTTTCTAGGCCGTGTGGTACACTCGTGCTCACAGATACACATGCTTAACACTCACAACTCATGCTCATACAGCCCCACAATCACACGGTCACATACGATCACACTCACACAACATGTGCTCGAACAGACAGACACAGGATCACATACAACACACGCTCACACTCACACACTTGCCCACACACACATACACCCACTCACACAACACAGCTCCCATATTCACACAGCACACAGTCACACACCCAGTTCTCTCTCTCTCTCACACACACACACACACAGACACACGCAAACACAGCCTGAGCCGTTAAAGTGACAGCACTCACATTTTCCATCTCTTGGTGGTTTCAAAACAGGAAGCCTGAGCGCGGAGGGGAGGTGTGGGTGAGGCGAGCGCCGTGCGAAGGACCCAGGTGCGCGGGCTGGATTCAAAAGGGACGCCTTGCGGGTGCCCGTCCCCTTCACAGGCGCGAGGCCCGGGCTTAGCCAAGACCCTAAGCAGCACCAGCCCTGGCGCCCGGCTGCGGACCGTTCGGCCGGCCAGGGCAGCGACGATGCAGTCACCCAGATCATATGGCATCTCCCCCTCGGCCAGGGGTTTTCTGTGAGGAAGAAGGGAACACCCTCTGCCTTCCTGCCTGCAGACATGGAGCACCCTCTCCTTTGGAAGCCACCTCTTCCCGGAGTCCTCTGGGACTAATTCCTGTGAGCCGTTCTACCTCACCCCTTAGGTCCTCTGCTACCTACTCGGCTGGGCTCCTTTACAGGGGAAATACTCAGTTTTGTGACCTGTCCCCGCCCCGCCCCCTCCCCCACTCCAAGATGAAATAGACCAGGGACCTGTTTTCTAAGATGAACTCCTTGCAGCACCTTGTATTTTTACAGTTTTTCGTTCTCTGTCTTTTTTTTTTTTTTTTTTTGGCCGTGTTATGAGCACACGCAGGATCTTAGTTCCCTGACCAGGGATCGAACCTGTGCCTCCTGCAGTAGAAGCAGGGAGTCTTAACCACTGGACCGCCAGGGAAATCCCTACAGTTTTTCATAACCAGCATCTCCTTCAGTCTTCAAGATGGCTTCATGAAGTGGTGAATACTATACCCATTTTACAGATGAGGAAGCTGAGAGCAAAGAGATTAAGTCACTTGTCCCAGGGGGCCCAGAAGCAGCCTTTCTGATCTCAATGCTCCATTTTCAGGAATGTCACTACTCCACCTGTCACCCTGGCTCTGAACACAGGTGTGTCTGAGATGGACAGTGTGTCAGAACAGCCAGAGCAACACCTGATGGTGAGCAGGGAGAGAAGATGAAGGAGAGGAGTGAAGCTCTGTCACAGGCTGGCGAACATCATGCCTCACCTTTGGCCCTGAAGGCACTCCCTCCCCGCCCCCCCTTTTCATACACATACCAAACCACATGCATAGAAATAGATTCTAGCTGGCCTGGTGCCAGGAGCTTGGATAGGTCCATGTATAGACTTCAGATTGCCTAAGGCAGTTGGGACTGATTTCCACAATTTACAGAGCAAGATGGAGGGGAAGCCGTAGCGAGATGACATTTCTGGGGATGAATGACATTTCTGGAACTTCACTTCCTCTCTTTCTCTCTCTGAGAGAAGTGATTAAAAACCCTTTTCCTTCAGCAATGACCTTGCAAAGGAAATTGGCTTCAGTGCTTTGAAGCTTAGAGGGAGGCCGCACACCCAGCCCTTTGTGCTGTATTCCTGCCAAAGGATGCTCCGGAGGGTAGAGCAGGGTGCCAGCAGCAGGCTGGAAGGAGACAAGAGGGGACAAAAAATGAGACCCGGCTGGATTTTTCCACCAGGCTAGCAGTTCTGTCAGACTGTGCCCTCTGTTTCACAGTCCCCTGCATTGTAGGTTTCATATATTTAACAGCCGGGACCTATAAAACGGGACATCAGATGTCACAGGAAAAGGATGGGTCAGGCTCAGGGGAAGCCCTGGAATTTCCTTTCCTGGAGATCTCCAGGAGTGAAATGAGAGACGCCCATGCTGGGAGAATGTATTGCTCTTCCCTCCTGTCTGGACCACTGTCCAAACCTCTCTCTCTTTCTCCAAGTCCCACCCTTTTCTTAAAAGCCTCTCCTGACCCTTCCAGGCATTCATGCTCCCTAAGGTCAGAGACTCTGACCAATGGAGTCTCACCGACTGACGAGTGAGAAAGCGGATGATGCCTGAGATGACCTTGGATGGTACCCAGCTCCGGAGTCTGCTGTCCCTGGGCTGTTTTGTGGGGAGTGGGGAGGGGTTTCTCAGGGCTGTACTCCACTGTCAGACCCCAGAGGCTAAATTCCAGCTTGTGTGGGTGGTGGATGCAGCCCGGGTGCCAGGAGAGACCTGGTAGGAGGAGGAGAGGAGGGTCATCCAAGGAGCTGGACTTTGCTCAAGCCTGGTTTCGTTGGTCAGCAGAAGGATCTGGGACGCACAACAACCCACGGGAGGGAAACGGGGCTGCTCGCTCCCGGAGAGGCTCCGAAGCAGCCTGGCCACCCAAGTCCAGCAAGTTCATGTTCGTGGCGCCCGGAAGTCATGAGGGCCTCGCGGGAGGGAAGCGGAGCGGCTGGGCTCCTTGCTAGGGGTTTGTGTTCTCCAAGCAGAGACCCTCGGGCCTCAGGATCTAAAGAGGTCAGCACTCCTCCCCGGAGACCGGCAAAGACTGTAAATCTGGAATACTGGATTCCTAATGCAGGTCCCTGCCAAGCGGGAAGCTGAGTAACCACTACATGGACTGACTTAGACCTTAAACTGAGGGACCTGAAATGAAGCAAATAGGATCTGGAGTTGTGCTCCTTCAGCTGAATTCTGTCACGAGCCCAGATGTTCATTTATTTACTCATTTATTTACAACCAACACAGGGGCTCTATTTCTGTGGTTGATTCATATTTTTGCTTGTTTGGGTTTAGTTTTGCTTTTTGAAACACTTCGCGAATATACTGGTACTAGGTTCAAATCGATAATTCTTAATATTCACTGTTGGGGGTGGGGGAAACCCAGAACATGAAAGTGTTCTATGAACTGAAAGTAAATTGAACAGATATTTTTGTCTGGGCAAGTTCCTATAGAAATCTGAATCACATTACAATGTTAGTGCTTACGAGAGCTGGAGGTTAAAGCCAATCTACAGTCCTTAATTTTTCATGGAAAATAAATTTCGTCATTTTTCAAGTGAAAAGAGTGAATAACTTAGAAGTACTTTTACATTATTGGGGTTTACTTTGATGACTGAAAGTGAATCTATGTATCAGTAAGCATTTTTCAAGTAAGTAATAATCAAAATCCCTAAGAACAGTTGGTTTTTAAGTTAGATTTCCTACACTAATCCTCTTGTCTCATTTACACAATTATTATCTCCCACTAAAGCAGGACTTCTGCTTAAAAAAAAAAAAAAAAAGTGTCGGGCTTCCCTGGTGACGGAGTGGTTAAGAATCCGCCTGCCAACGCAAGGGGCACGGGTTCGAGCCCTGGTCCGGGAAGACCCCACATGCTGTGGAGCAACTAAGCCCGTGCGCCACAACTACTGAGCCTGCACTCTAGAGCCTGAGAGCCACAACTACTGAGCCCACGTGCTGCAACTACTGAAGCCTGTGCGCCTAGAGCCCGTGCTCTGCAAGAAGAGAAGCCCCCGTAATGAGAAGCCCGCACACCACAACAAAGAGTAGCCCCTGCTCGCCGCAACTAGAGAAAGCCCGCATACAGCAACAAAGACCCGACGCAGCCATAAATAAATAAATAAAATAAAATAAAATTTAAAAAAGAGAAATGCCTTAAAAAATAAATTAAAAAGTGTCTAGGGGCTTCCCTGGTGGTGCAGTGGTTGAGAGTCCGCCTGCCGATGCAGGGGACACGGGTTCGTGCCCCGGTCCGGGAAGATCCCACATGCCGCGGAGCGGCTGGGCCCGTGAGCCATGGCCGCTGGGCCTGCACGTCCGGAGCCTGTGCTCCACAACGGGAGAGGCCACAACAGTGAGAGGCCCGCTTACCGCAAAAAAAAAAAAAAAAAAAAAAAAAAAAGTGTCTAAATAATGAGTCCTATTTCACTTTAAAAGTAATATAATTACACTTTTATAAGAAATAAACATGCAAAGATATATCTACCAGCCCCATCTTAGTGTTCAGTCCCTCGAAGCTGGTCTCCATCCACCCTCTTCCTTCCGCCCATCCCCTCGCCCCCCGTCCTCTGTACCACGGCCCGCACCCAGCTCGTGCAGTGGTGGTTCACAGCATCCACAGACTCTGGAGTGGAGCAGCTTACGTTCAATCATAGCTGTGTCACTGTGTGACCATGGGCAATTTACTCAACCTCTCTGAGCATCAGTTGCCTCCTGTGTAAAATGGGAATACTCATAGGACCTGCCTCATATGGTTCTGTGAATCAGGTGAAATAAAACACAAGGCACTTAGCACTTTACGTGGCATATACTGAGCTCTCAGTAAACATTGGCTGTCATCCTCGTCCTGGGACAATGAATAAGTCACCCTTTTCAGGGTCAGCCATCCTCTTTCAGATCACATGCCATTTCATCAGGAAACATGTCAGGAAAGCCAATCCCTTTTTCTTCACCTGGGAAAATCGAGCTCACACTTCCGAGACTCAGTTCAAATGCCAGCTTTCTAAAGCTTTTTATGGCAACCCCTTAGTCCCCCCTCCCCCGACTTGAAAGCTGGATGGCACCTCTTACTTAACCTAGCCACAGTCTACTGAAAGTACGTCTTTAGGTCTTGCTTTTCCACAAAATATGGGAGTATTCAGAGTGCAGAACTGAATATTCTTCCTCTTTGCCCTGTAGATGCCAAGACACCAAGCAGACACTCAATAAATATTTATTGAGGGACTTCCCTGGTGGCACAGTGGTTAAGAATCCTCCTGTCAATGCAGGGGATACGGACTTGAGCCCTGGTCCGGGAAGATCCCACATGCCGTGGAGCAACTAAGCCCGCGAGCCACAACTACTGAGCCCACATGCCACAACTACTGAAGCTCGTGTGCCTAGAGCCCATACTCCACAACAAGAGAAGCCACCACAATGAGAAGCCCGCGTACTGCAATGAAGAGTAGCCCCCGCTCACCACAACTAGAGAGAAAGCCCGCGCGCAGCAACAAAGACCCAATGCAGCCACAAATAAATAAATAAATATTTAAAATTAAAAAATATATATTTATTGAATGAATAAAACCAAATGGAATCAAATGACATCTGTGCGGATGCCAGGATTTATGGGGCATATGGCTTTAGAGAAATATAATCCATATTATATCTTTTCAAGAAACCAGTTATTTCTGTGTGGAAATGAATTTTACCCAATCGGATGTCACAGAGGGTGGGATAAAAGGAGAAATTAGAGGAGAAATTAAGGGAACAACTTCAGGGTTTTGCCATCTGTCAGGGAAGGATGTGTTATCCATCTTGTAGGTAAGTGCCTTAAAAGCTTAATGAAAAAGCAATACTCTTGAGCCACTGCCCAGCCCCAAACATAGAAACTCTTGCGTCAAGACGATCTGATGCAATGCAAATAACTTAACATCGATTTGCCAAATCAGGGAGTGAGCAGTAGAAGTAGTAACAAAATAGTCCCACTCTTGAAAGGAACCTTTTTGGAAGATAAGATTGCTGTTTTATTTTAGTACAGCCCAGAAAGGTGGGAAGCAAAGATACTTCTCCTGAGAATCAGGTGTCAGTAAGACATTCAGGTAGCTACCAAAAGTGGTGGGGGTGGCGGAGCATGGGGGGTGGCGGAGCATGGGGAGTGGAAGGATATTCATTGTTCACTGGATGCCAGGCACCATCCTAGGTCCTTGACATGAAACATAATGCTCAAAAGAACCTCAGAGATAAACACTATCATCCCCATTGTATTGATGGGGAAGTGGAGTCTAGATGAGGTTAAGTGAGCAAGTCAAGATCAAACGCTCACAGGTGGCCTTTTGCTCTGTATTAAAATTCCACCACCAGCAACCTCAGCGTGGAAAAACGGTCTTATCTAAATCTTTCTCCACTATATATAATCTATCCTTCTCACTATTGTTACAGTAATTTTCCTAAAGCTAGTTGAGTTAAACTTTCCACTCCTTTAAAACTGTCAATGGGGCTTCCCTGGTGGCGCAGTGGTTGAGAGTCCGCCTGCCGATGCAGGGGACACAGGTTCGTGCCCCAGTCCGGGAAGATCCCACATGCCGCAGAGCGGCTGGGCCCGTGAGCCATGGCCACTGAGCCTGCGCGTCCGGAGCCTGTGCTCCGCAACGGGAGAGGCCACAACAGTGAGAGGCCCGCATACCACAAAAAAAAAAAAAAACACTGTCAATGGTCTTTTACATTCACAAAATAAAAATTCAAATACTCAAACTCATGAAGGTCACATTCTTGGCAGGTTCAGTTCCCACTCATTGGTCTTCCATTTCCCATCCTCCATCCTCCTGTGCTCCTTTATCATACTATGTACTGATAATAGCAACCTCAGGTCCTTGGCTCAGGCCTCTCCTCGGTTGTTTTGCTGTCTACTCACTGAAAGCCAATTCATCCTTTTCCTGGATCTTCTGCTTCTCCTTCCCTGTGGGTTCCTCCTCTACATTTCAACAATTCCTTCCAAATCTTCAGCCTCACTTTTCCCTTTGGTTCAAAGCTACTCTGATCAGGCACCTCGCCACTAAAATTGCTCCCCCACAAGCCCCCAAGAGTTCTCCACGTCAAAAATCATGTGAGAAATAAGGGCTAATATTGACTGAACCTTCAGATGCTGAATATGGTACCGTCACTTCAGTTTATAGATGGGGGCTCCGTGTGAAATTCACTAGCTTGTCTCAGGTCACTCGGAAAGCAGCGGTAAGAATTTGAACCATCACAGTCCGCTCAGTGGGCTTTTGGAATTTCAGCCTCTCGTGGCCTCTCAACAGCATTTCACGTCACTGATGCTCCCTTTGCTCTCTACTTGCTACCTTGCTGACACTATACCCTTTGGGTTTTCTGCTGTTTTCTCTAGCTGTTCCTTCTCAGCTTGCTTTGTTATCTCTGACTCTTCTGCAGGCCTTCTTTTTTTTTTTTTTTTTTTTTTTTTGTTTTTTGTTTTTTGTTTTTGCGGTACACGGGCCTCTCACTGTTGTGGCCTCTCCCGCTGTGGAGCACAGGCTCCGGACGTGCAGGCTCAGAGGCCATGGCTCACGGGCCCAGCCGCTCCGCAGCATGTGGGATCTTTCCCAGACCAGGGCACGAACCCGTGTCCCCTGCACCGGCAGGCGGACTCTCAACCACTGCGCCACCAGGGAAGCCCTGCAGGCCTTCTAATTGCTGGTATTCCTCAGGTGTCTGTCCAGTCTTTCTTTCCCTATTCTGCTCACTCTCTCTAGGAGATCACAGCCGCTCCCATGGCTGAGACTCCCACCTGTACACACTGATGCTCTGTGTACCATCCATGTCTCCCTCTTAACCTTTGTGCTTCTGTAACACATTCTTTACTGTTAATCTCTGCTGGAATATCTTGCTTGTACTAAACCTCACGTGTTCAAACACCAAACTCACCTTTTCCCCCTGCAAACCTGTTTCTCTCCAGATTCTCTCAGTAACACACCATCCATCCCACTTCCCACATGAGAAGCTTAAGATCAACTCCTAACTTCTTCCTCTCTTTCCTTTCATGCCCAAGTCTGCTCCTGAATTTATTCCACCCCGGTCTCTTCAATCTGTCACCTCCTCTCTCTAAGCCACCATTGCTGCTCACTCTGACTACCGCGGCAGCTTCCAGTTTTGCCATTTCCAATTTATTCTCCAGATATGCAGCCATCACACCACTCTTCTGCTTAAAACATCCATAGCTCCCTATTTCCTTTAGGATAAAGTTCCAGGACCTCACCATGGCTAACAAGCCTGTCTGACAGATTTTCTGGCCCCTCCTAGCCTTTCTTAAGGCCACTCCCCCTTCTCTATATGCTCTTGTCACATTAGATTTCTTTCCATTCTTTGAACACATCTTCTCACAACGGAGCAAGGGAACACGTACTTCTCTGTCCCTCTCCTACGCCAATATCTCGGCTCATTTTTCATATCCCAGGTTACATCTTCTGGGTTGCTTTCCCTGATCCCTTAGACTAAGCTCTCACTTACCTATCCTCATGACATCCTGCATTTCTCTTGCCCAGTATTCAGTGTGCTTGTAATGACTTATGTAGTGTTTTTCTTCCTCCTTGCTGTGTATATATATGTATTTGACTGTTATTCTCAGTGCTGAGGGAAGTACAGGGCATGTGGTAGATACTCAGCAAAAACGAACAGCCTGGCCCCAACACCACCTGGTATAGGAAACCCTCCTGCATCCTCCCAGGCTTCTCTCTGTGCTCCCACAGCCTGTAGGTTTTCATTCTGCCTTGGTTAATATTTAATGTTGTACCTGTCTTTCTCCTCCATAAGCTTACGAGCTTATGGAGGAAAAGGACCAGGTCTTCACTCGACATGCCTTACATTCTAGCATGATGCCAAAGGTGTTTATTAAGGAGGAAAAAGCTAAAAGCCTGAGCCTTGTACGTTACCAGTCCTCTGCATTCCTCAGAGTCAGGCATGCAGAATGAGGCTGTGTCCCCCTCAAAATTCTAGGGATGAGTTACCCATTTCTGAAAGGAGCTGGAGAAACACCGAGAGGCAGCAGGGGCTGTACTTTAGCATTAGACGTTTTTAATCTGTGCATTTAGAAAATGGGCCATAGCATTGAAATAAGGAGAAATTATGAACCGTTCTCAACTTGCCCATCTTCCTCATTCCCCTTTCTCTATCGGCTACCAAAGCATGCTAACTATGGTGGCTGTACCGCCTGTGCTCCATCTACAGCTCCTCTGTCTTGGGCCAGGACAGCTTCATCTCTCACCTGGCAAGTCTGCTCTGGTGTCCCCTAGTCCTTTCTCCTCTTTTATACACTGTCTGCATTGCTGTCAGAGTTATTATTCTAGAATTGAGACTGGACCATATTACCTCTGCTTAAGTCTTTAGAGAGTCGCTGTTACCTACAGGATAAAATCTTTTCCATTTGGCATGCAAGGTGCTTCACGATGGTGCCCAAATCTACCTTTCTTTACTCAACCCCGCCATTTCCCTCCCACACATCTCAAGAACCCCTGAACTCTCTCTCCTTTAATACATTGTTTCCTTCCTTGTCTTTGTCCATGCTCAGGCCCTCTGCCCGGAACACTGTTCCCGTTTCCACACATACCTGCCTTCCATGTACTTTTCTATATTTGTAACAGGGAAGAGCCAAATCGACTACATGTTGGATCTGTTTCTTTTACTTTAACCTTTGCTCTCCGCTGCTTTTGTTCACTGAAAGGATACTGTCTATACATAATGGCCTGCCTCGGGGAACCCTGCCCCTCTGCCTGAATGTAAAACCAAAGTGCCTTTGTTCAGGCAAACATCCGGACCCTGTCCACCTGTGGATGGCTGCAAGAAAGAAGAAATTAACACATCCCCTCCCTGAGGCTGGTCATTCCAGGGGATATTTGCAAAACTTATGTCCTTTTTACCTTTCTTCCTCATCTCCTCCCCTTCTCTGTGCTATAAAAGAAACTGGCATCCAAGCCCCGATAAGATGATTATTTTGAGACTTTATTCTGCCATCTTCTCTGTCTACCAGCTTTCTGAATAAATACGTCTTCCTTGCCTCAACACCTTGTCTACGATTCACTGGCCTGTCATGTGGCGAGCAGAGCCAGCTTGGAGTTGGTAACAAATACACTCTGGACAGTACAGTGGAGTTAACTGTTCCTACCAGGGACTCGTCTGTTTGGCTTCTGTCAAGCTGTGTTTGCCTTTACTGACCCAAAGAAGATAGAGAAATGTCTTTTGCTTCTTTAAATCTCCGGCATCTGGGACTTCCCTGGTGGTCCAGTAGGTAAGACTGCACGGTCCCAATACAGGAGGCCTGCGTTCGATCCCTGGTGAGGGACCTATATCCCACATGCATGCCGCAACTAAGAGTTCGCACGCCACAACTAAGAAGTCCGCATGCTGCAACGAAGACCCGGTACATCCAAAATAAATATAAAAAATTTTTAAATGCTTTAAAAATCAATCAATCAATCTCTGGCATCTATCATATACTAGGTGCTCAGTAAATGCTGAATAAATAAAGGAATGAAGCCTAGGTCTCTGTGAGTCAGGCTGGTGTCTGTCTAGGCTTTCGTTTCTTTCCTGAACTAGAAGATTATCTGGCCTCTCTTTATGATGAGTTATTCCTGGTAGAGAAGAGTTACATTACTCCAGCTTTCTGTTACCCACATGCCGATGGGTTGGTTCTCCACTGTGAATTTTGTTGCCCATGTACTCTATGCATAAGAATTGCAGATGAAGCAGTTTAGTGTGTTAAACACAAGATCTTAAGTACATTCCAAGGGCTAATAAACATGGGGAGAACTTGTCACTGGGTATCATCTATGTCATGCTCTAATGTCATTCTGCTGGTAATTTATGCAGCTCCCCTTTTTCTACTCAAATCCTTAAGTGCAAATAATTGAAGATTGTCAAAACATTTGAAACAAGCATGACCTTCGAGTGTACAGTGAATAAGAAGTTGCTGAAAAAGTACTGGCCTGCAAAAAGGGGAAAAGTTCACTCCTGAATGGCTTAAGACAAAATGAGTTTATACAAAGCTCGATAGGAAACAGGAAGTTTTTAAAAAAAAGAAAAAAACAACTGTGATAAGGAAAGCCTTAAAGAGAAATGCTGACCCAGAAAAGACGGATCTGAAAACACAGAGGGAAACTTTTTAACACAGATGCAGGATCATTTCTCTGAGGGTTTTTTTTTTTTTTTTCCTTTTTTAAAAGATGGGACTAAAATAAGTGAGAATTGAACTCATCATAATTCTGTAAGACAAGCATGTCTGATGAAGGGGGGGAAATGATTATTCACTCTACTGGAATTGCTTTAATGGAAGCTTCTTGATGAAAGCTGCATCTTAAAATATTCATCCAGTGATGAGGAGTTATTTCAAGATGGGAATCAAGGCAGTGGCTGCAGTGAGGTTTGTATGTGAAGCATGCCAAATCTTCAGACGAGCAGAGCTGACAACTATCCCCACTGGCCTTTCGGGACTGCTGGTTCCCACCCAGCGGCATACTGGAGGCATCAACAACTAGTAAATCTATGACTGACGCCCAATCAAAGGGGAGGGGCCAGCCCCTGAGCCCCTTTCCTTTCTCCTTGGTAAATCCGCTGTGCCCGGGCAGAGTCCTTCCCTCTGGCTCAGCATCCGAAGCTCTTTTCCATTCCCTCTCTCACGGCAGCTGTAGACAAGGCCCCCAGTGGATCATCAGGCCTCCAGCCCTCTTTCTGTGCTCATGAAAACCAAAAGCTTTTGAAGTTAAGTCTCAAGAGAGGAGAATGTAAATTTCAATGGCCCTATTCAGCCATCCCTGTTCTTGTGCATCATTCAAGGTCCACATCAGGTGTCCCCTCCTCTGATACCTCATCCAGTTCCTCCAGACAAGACACTACTTCTCCTGCATTCATACATTTCTGTACTTACCTCTATTATCACACGCTCTTCTCATCACTATGATAATTTGCTCATATAGCTTGGCTGCCTTTAAGGCAAGGCCTGC
Source organism: Hyperoodon ampullatus (assembly GCF_949752795.1). Taxonomy (NCBI): domain Eukaryota; kingdom Metazoa; phylum Chordata; class Mammalia; order Artiodactyla; family Ziphiidae; genus Hyperoodon; species Hyperoodon ampullatus. Next base: position 91,884,556 of record NC_136920.1, read on the forward strand.
ATTGTGATCAGTCTCCCTTCCCCCAAGCCTCACGCAGGGCTCCTGAATACACGTTTGGGGAATACAGGTTATGAATGAATGCACTTCCGAATGAAGGAGTGTAGATTTTGTCTGTCGACACCCATTTAGAGACAAGAGGCAAACACGTCGAATGGCGGGGACTGTCGATGTGAAACTTGGATTTGGGCTGAGCTTGGGTGCAAGGCACCCGAGCCACATAAACAAGCAAACTGGATGGCTGGGATTTGTTTCCAGGGACTGATCCCTGACATACTCGAGCATGTTCAGACATACTTGAGGATGTTAAGACTCCTTTTTCCAAAGTCAATACCTGCATCCAGTCCCTGCCAGACATCTTTCCCTGAAGCATGTATTAAATTGGGCACCTGGGAGCTCCACGAAGTAATGGAGCTTGAAGAAAACACTTTGCATTTGTGATGATTTGGATTAAACTTTAATTGGGGTTTGAGATGGAGTGGGGGGGAGGAAGCCAAGGTTTGTAGGGGTGCAGAGGGGAGCACTTCTTTTGTGTATGTGAAGCCTCTTACTTGCTTCCTTGACCTCAACACTCCCTCCCTGAATCCACAGTCCTTTCTTATTTCCTATTTATTTTTTTAATTTAATTTTTTAAATTGAAGTTTAGTTGATTTACAATGTTGTGACAATCTCTGCTGTACAAAAGAGTGACTCAGTTTTACACATATAGACATTGTTTTTTTTTTCGTATTCTTATCTGCTATTTAACTTGAGGGCTTAATGTCTCTAAAGAGAGACAGGCCAACTACACAGCCAATATGGGTGGGAGACGTTTGCTCTGACATTCCCAAAGGCCTTCAAAACCTTTCTGTTGGATATTATGTAGGTATAGTTGAGACAAGCTGGAACCTGGGAGCTGGGACCCTTGGCTGCAATGCTTGTACCTGGATAAACGTCTCCTTGAGTAAGAAAATACAAAGAAATTGTAAGGGACTAAAAATAACTGCATGCATGCGCAGTTGGGGCAAATTATGGACAAGATACAAAAAGACCAAAAGAACCCAAGCGCCACTTCTGAAGATCCGGGAGCAAAAGCAGGGTACTGCACATGCCCCTGCACACAGCACCACCAAAGGGGTGGGCAGACCACCTAAGCCACCCCACTGGCCCGACCCCTGGACACACCCCTACCCTCACTCCATATAAGGAACCAGCCCGCACTCCCTCAGGGAGCGAGCAAGGGAACCAGTTACTTGTTTTTGTTCCCCCCTGCTACAGCAGGGGACCCAATAAAGCCTTGCCTAAATATCTTGTCTGGCCTCTTACCAATTTCTATTGATTAAGGAGGCCAGGAACCCTGATCGGTAACATAGTGACGAGTGTACCATAAGAGGTCAGGCATTTCAATAGAACTCACTGATTGCTGTACACCTGAAACTAACACAACACTGTAAATCAACTATACTCCAATAAAAGTTAAAAAAAAAAAGAACTTATTGAGAGAGATGAAAATGTTTCATTGGAGGGAGAAAGGGAGGGAAGGTGGAATCCCAGCACCGATTTGAAGAGGAGGAGCCACTCTGGGAAACTATAATTTAAGAAATAGCTCAACTTTTTAGGTCTCATGGCTAATACCCATTGAATGGGGGCCAGAACGCTGCCAGTCCCTTTGAACGAGCATAGGAAATTACAGGGGAAGACTTTTACGATAAAGTTGTTGGCACACTTAAGTGACCTTCACTTTAAGGTTATTTTAGATTAGCTTGTTAGCTTATGTAACTCTGGCTTGCTTGTTTGGGAATGGGAAGCAGGGTGGTGGGAAGACAAACCATGATTTCACCTCCGTTATAAACACAGGAAGTAACTGGTGCTACAACAGGACTTCACAAGTTGTATTTTACAAGCTGCAGGAAATACTGCGGGAGAACATAAGCTTATCTTTAGATGAGATGAAGTCCAGCCACGAGCAAAATTCCCGTGTCTCAGTTAGGACACAGATACCTAAAATGTGCAGAGCCTGGGCAAGAATGTAAAGGGAGACCCACATATCCAATGTCCAATGCTTAGAAGTAATAAATCAAGCAAACAAACTGGCAAATAAAATAGGTCCTATCCTCCTACTTGACCCATAAGCCTTCATAAAGGCCTGGTTAGATTTCCCAGACTCCTGGGCATTTTGTGCCAAAACACGGCTGTCCCTGATCCCTTTATGTGTGGTCTGCCCCCACCCGCTTTTATGCCCTCCCCCCGGCTCCTTCGGGTACCAGGAGAGGCCTCGCATGCATGTGTATGGACACCTCAGGAGCATGTCAAAACTCTGTTCACACCACAAACAGCTGCTCCTTGGTCATGCTCAGGGCTAGGGGTGTCTGTCCTCAAGAGGCTGGACACAGGGAAGAAACTCAGGAAGCAGCCTCCTAGTCCTTTGGGTCCTTAATACCCAGAGTGTGTGATGTGTGTTTGTTGGGGGCAGGGGGAGGGGGAGGGACACAGGCCCCAGGTAAGCACGTCCCTGGGGACCTAGGGAATCTGCACTCTGTCCTAAAGGGCACAGCCGTAGAAGACCAGAAGGGAACCCTCTGATCTAAGATCAAGATTGGGTACAAAAAGTTCATGTATGAGTAAGACAAGAGAGAAAAAAGTGAAACTAACTAATAATAGTGAAACCTCTACATTGTAAAGGCTGTGGGTGACTGCAGATCCTTCTGCAGACCACCAGCAGGGAGATATAACGATGGTCCCTCTATCAGGGAGGGAGCGGAAATGGACAGACATGGACTGAGGGTGAATAAGGATTCAGATAGCTGCATCGCAGGGTGTTGAGAGAGAAACTGTCACGCCCCGATGTGCAGTGTTGGCAATGCGTTGTGTCACCTGCTCGGCAGAGTCTGCCTTAGGTGGGCCTCTCTGGGTGAGTCTGATGAGGCTGGCCTGACGGGTGGATGCACTAGGCAGGGAATGGAAAACACCAAGGATGGCACTGAGCTCCCCGGGCTGAGGAGGAGGTGGCTTCCAAAGACACAACAGGGATGAGATGGGGCTGTTGGCTGACATGGTACCAGGGGCTTCCAAGGAGCGTCCAGCCCTTCAGGGCAACTCTAAATTAGCCAGGGGCTCGGCCAACTACTACAGGGCCCCTGCAGTAGCCTCCTCGTGTGGTCTGTCATCGCAGTGCCAGCCTCCACCCTGACTGGAAGGGCTTCACCGGTGGGTATGGAGGGCAAGGAGAGAGATCTAGGCCCTATTTCTCTAACTTTTTATTCTGGACTTTTCCAAGCACATACAGAAGTAGAGAGAATAGTATGACAAACTGCCTTGCATTTATCACCCAGCTTCAGTAATTACAATGATCAATGTTTGGTCAAATTGTTCATCTATTCCCCAACTTTTTTTTTCCCCTGGAATATTTTAAAGCAAATCTCATACATATCACCTTAACCCAAAACTCTTATGAAGACTTACTTTTTTCCCGAGAGTATTCCAAAACAACCTACTACGCCTCTCTAAGTGATGACTGTTTTTCCAGTAACACAGTCACTGTGCCATGATCATTTCTACCATTTGTGAGCATTCCTTAGTATCATCAAATATCAAATCCACATTCTTTTCTCCCTGATTATCTCAACATCTTTTTACAGTTACTTTGTTTGAATCAGGGTCAAACAAGGTCCCGGCCTTAGTTTAGCAGGATGGAAAGCCCTTCTATGTGGTTTAAGAACCAGAACCTCTCACACACCTTATCCTGAACAGCATTCGGCACCCCAGCTCAAAGAGCCACAAGGTCAAAACTGATGACTCCCCAGCTTGGGAGCTCCGGCCTCCCAAGAATGACATCTCAGTGGGAACTGCAGGCAGCTGGGCCCCTGCTGCCTCTGAGTAACCACTCTGCAGCCCACGTCTGAGAACCAGTGTCCGGAGTTTCCAAGTACTTACAGGATCCAGGTCACCAAGAAGCGGCAGGCGTGCAGTGCAAGCGGGCTCCTAGGCTTTTCGGTATTGCCTTTACTTTTCAGAATTAGACCTTTCTTTTTTTTTTGCGGTACGCGGGCCTCTCACTGTTGTGGTCTCTCCCGTTGCGGAGCACAGGCTCCGGACGCGCAGGCTCAGCGGCCATGGCTCACGGGCCCAGCCGCTCCGCGGCATGTGGGATCTTCCCAGACTGGGGCACGAACCCATGTCCCCTGCATCGGCAGGCGGACTCTCAACCACTGCGCCACCAGGGAAGCCCTGACCTTTCTAGTTAAGCGCCACAAGCAAGCTGAGTGGGGTGCTACAAAGAGCCGAAAGCGAGAACCATGGACTGAGTTCTCTCTCTGCCCCTGTCTGGGTGGCCTTGAATGCAAGTGCCTCACCAATCAGTGTCTTCATTTCTGAAGTGAGAGGGAGGGACGCTGCGATGCCGAAGACCCTCCAGTCCGTCATTCTATAACTTCAAGCTCAAAAGCCATCAAGTGACCCCCCATGTGTCTGGCAATGTGCCAGATGTTGGGAGTACCCTGGTGCCTCTCCTTCTAGATTATAAACTCTTTTTTTTTTTTTTTTTTTGTGGTATGCGGGCCTCTCACTGTTGTGGCCTCTCCCGTTGCGGAGCACAGGCCCTGGACGCGCAGGCTCAGCGGCCATGGCTCACGGGCCCAGCCGCTCTGCGGCATGTGGGATCCTCCCGGACTGGGGCACGAACCCGTGTCCCCTGCATCGGCAGGCGGACTCTCAACCGCTGCGCCACCAAGGAAGCCCTAGATTATAAACTCTTTATGGGCAGGGCCTCTATCTTATTTTGGCACTGCCAGATTCTAGCACAACACCAAGCACACAGTAGGTGCTCAAGCAATGTTGTTGAATGAAGTACCCAATCCAACAACCAATGACTGAGTGTTCACAGTAAGCCAGACACTGTGCTGGGCTAGGGGGTCACCAGTGTCTCCCTGGAGAGGCTAATGTTTAAATAGGGAGCTGTTCAATGGAGAAGGAAAGTTCTCTAATTATAACAGAAGTGCTTGTGGGTCTTATCAGCTCAGACCTATGACCTAGACACTGGGCTGGTGGCCCCAATCCATGGGGTTTCCTGTTCCTCAAGTTCGACCCCACCTGCTCCACCAGAAATACCACAGAGAGTGGTCCTGGAGAGAAGAAAGTGCAGAAAGCTGTCTGTGCCACTTTACAATGGGGAACGTCTCCCCAGCAGTACCCAGAGCCCTTTCAAACATCTGTCTTCCTGAAGGGAGGCCCATGGGAACAATGCAGACGGCTAAACCTTCCATAAAGGAACTCAGTGATTCTCGAATCCTCCTAAAGATTGTACAAGTCCACCCAGGACAACTGCATAGCTCATCTTCAACATGGGCTAAGACTACAGAGTGGAAGACGGTCCCTAACGTGTGAAGTTCCTATAGGTGAGGGCCGTTAGCCCTCAGGATAGAGAATGTGCCCCTGGCTGCTGCCCTGCCTGGCTGGGCAGGGAGGGTGAAGGGACTGTTCAAAATCCCTCTGGTTCCTTGGGTGGGACCTGAATTTCTCAAATTCTCAAAGCTGGCACCAGCAAGGTTTTGAACCACGGCCCAGAATTAAGCTCCCCATGACTAAGTCCACATCTGAGAGACAACTGCCTTATGCTCTACCTAAGACCTAACATAAGCTCTCTGCCTCAAGAAAAGACTTCCAGAAGTTTGCCAGTAAAACAAAACCAAATCCCTTTCAAAACATTCACCAGGTTCCGTGGTTTCCGGACAATAGCATCACTGTCCGTGTTCTCCTGGTGCGCTTCTCGGGGGCCTCCACTCCCAGCGTCCACTAAACCTACGGTGCGTCATGGTTACCTCCTGATGTTGGGACAGGCAGCCCCAGAAAATGTCATTAAAGTGTACCCTGAGAACTGCAGAGACCTTAGAGGGTGAGCCCCTCCCCCCTTTCACAGACAACTTCCTTCCTCTGAGGCCTCTCCAGCGAACCTAGAGAATGCAGGAAATTCTCCACAGTGAAAGAAAAGGCGAAGATATGATGTCTTTCTGACCAGGAGGAATGTGCAATTCTAGCTAATTACAGCCAGCACTGGCTTACTGCTGTGCTATGATGTGAAGTCTTGAAGCTTCTGTGCGGCTCAGCACATGTGGTAGAAAAAAAGAAAGGACTTTGCACCAGACACCGGGAGAAGCAGTGGGAGCCACATGCGTGCAGGCAGGAGTCTCTGGCAGGATGCGGCTTAAAATCAGACCCACATGGCCCTGGCGGAGACATGGGCTGCCCATTAAGGCTCAGTGGTTTAAAGAGGAAAAGCTGGAGGGGAGGAAAAAACCTCAACAATTAGCAGTCCAAATTAAAAAAAAAAAAACCTGGAACCAGTGAACAAAGTGGGAATATTTCACGGAGGAATCGTCAAAACAGTCCCACTGTGAGACTCCCTTTCACCAGAAGTCTCCAAGTAATTTACGAGTGTGAAATGACTTATAACTTTCCCCCATGGGAGTCAGGGGAGACAGAAGATTGTCCCTATTTTACAGAGCAGGGTGACAATGTCACAGCAAAGCTCTCCTTTATTCCATTTTAGAAGAAATAACTGGACTACTCAGAAAGCCCTTGACAAGCACAACTTTTATTTTTCAAAGAGCTTGTTGATATACGGCCTGAAGAAGAAAATGATGCATATTCTAAAAGTGTCTACACTTATATAAGAAATGGGGTACAGTAAGCATCTCAATTTGTATTTACTATAATTTGCACAAGTATATGCTAGAAGGACACCCCAGGAACTAGTAAGGGCGGCTTCTTGTGGAGGGAGGGGGGCAAGAGGGTGGGTGGGTAGGAGCAAGGCTTGCGATGGGCAACTTTTTCTATCACGTTGCTTTTTGCATCATGAGAATGCTCCCTATTAAATAATAAAATTAAGTGCAAATACACTCTATAGAAAGATAGAACAAGCGCTGGACCCACAGTTTTCCTTCTGAGGGGGCTACATTTTGCGGGAATAGAGTACAGCACCCTGCTCCTATGAGGTAGGGAAACCGAGTATGCAATCCCCATTGAACTACAGAGCAACTGGGAGCCCAGACACTTGAAGGGCCCTTCTCAAGGTCACCTTGAAAATCACAGGCAGAATCGGCACCAAGTTCTCCATGCCCCGTCTGTTGGCCACAGTTGGAGTCGGGTGTTCTCTGAACGGGGGAGATGACCTACACTCACCTTTAAGGAGGGTGAGAGACTCAAGTCAGCCAGTTAGTTTGTTTCCTTTTTTATTGTTCTCCGCTTCTCCCAACAACCGGACTGATTTCATGAAAATACAAACTTGAGCACATTTCTCCAACGGCCCCAGTGACCCCCCAAGTGCACTTCCTCCGGGTGAAGTCCAAATCCCTTGGCATTTATGGTCCCTGTGCTCACTGACCCTCTGCCTCACCTCCCACCTCCTTTGGATGCATCACATTCTCCACCTGACATAATTTCCTGCACATGTCAGAGTTGACGTGCCTCTGTGGCCCTACTCATGCTGCTGCCTCTGTCTGGAATGCTGGTCCCTCTTTCTCCATCAGGTGGACTTCTACTGACCGTTTAAGATCAAATGCTGCCATCTCCGCTAAGAAGCCTCCTCCAGTTCAGCCCAGCCCCAGCCCCTCACGGTACGCGGCCGGCCCCTTGTCTGTGCCCCCATGACACTCTGAACGTTCCTCTACTACAGGACTTCCCATTTGATGTCGCGGTGATCTGCTTCTCTGTCTCCCGGTTAACTGTGAACTCCTGCAAGGCGGGGTCCATGGCTGTTCTCCTTTAGGCCACGGGGGTGGGGGTGGGGTGGGCACAGAGCTGGATGTTTGGCAAGCAGTAGGTGGCTCCTGTGTACCTGCCACATGTTGTCTAATCCTCACCACAACCCTAGGAAGTGGGTACTAGTGTCACAATCTTACGGATGAGGAAACAGGCACTGCAACATAATTACAAGGCTAGTATGTGGCACAGCCAGATTGGGCCCATGCTTTTAACCATGATATAATGATGCCTGTACTAAATGAATAAATGCAAGAACTAGAAATCAAGCCCCCATTCCTAAAGCAAAGTTCTTCCAGGTTCTAACTTCTGAAATCCCAAGGACAGCAGGCACACTGGGAGTCGGGGCCAAGGAGGGCACCCTCCAAAGTCAACGCAAGGTTTTCAGCCACAGGACGGTGTGCCCGATGGTATGGGGCGGCTGGAACAAAGGAGCCCTGTCCTCCCGTGACCCTTACACGTTGGCATCTCCCCATCCACAGACACCAGAAAATCTATTCAAAGTTTCCCATACTCACCCCCAGCACCACCCTGCATTCTTCCCATTACAATGAAACCTGAGATTTTGAGCTTTCTCCACAATGAGCTAGCTCCAAACACAACGCACATGGAAAGAGGAAAGATTTACTTTACCACCAACTCTCCATTCCAGAGGTCAGTGGTTTCAGCCTGTGCTCTCCAGAATTCTTTCTTGGAACTGGACTGAAAGTTCTATTTGGTCATGAAAGCTGGTCTGGGGCCCCTGCAACACTCAACTAGTGGTGGCTGCACATCCTCCAGGATGGGGCTGGGCCTGGCCACCACTGTTGCCTGATATTTCCGGATACCTGACATGGAAGGATGGCCGGAAAAGCTTCCCCCAGGGCCTGGATTTCAACTGTCTTCCCCAAACCTGCTCAGAGCTGCTCTCAGGAGAGAACAGTTGGACCTGGTGAGTGAGATTGTTGGCTCGCAATCAGGGTATGAGGGAAACCAATACCCCAGGGCAACCGAGAGAAGGAAGGAGTCTCTTAAGGGAGAACGGAGTGGAAAGAGAACCAGGTTTGGAGACAAGGACCTGAGGCTGGAGGCTTGGCTCTGCCATTCCCTAACTTAGGAATTTGGAATAAGTCATTTACCATATTTGAGCCCCATCTGCAAAAGAGGTTAACAGCTTCCTCGTGTGCTGTGAGGAACAAATGAAATATTATAAACAAAAGGGATTTGTGATCTAAACAGTGATTTCAGAGCCAGGTTAATTGCCAAGGAATTCCTTTTTTTTTTTAATTACCTATTTCTGGATCCTTCTTAAACCTACTGAATTAGAATGTCCAGGGGAGGAGTCCAGGAACCTGTATTTTTTTTTTTTTTTTTTTTTTTGTGGTACGCGGGCCTCTCACCGCCGCGGCCTCTCCCACCGCGGAGCACAGGCTCCGGACGCACGGGCCCAGCAGCCACGGCTCACGGGCCCAGCCGCTCCACGGCACGCGGGATCCTCCCAGACCGGGGCACGAACCCACGCCCCCTGCATCGGCAGGCGGACTCCCAACCAGTGCGCCACCAGGGAAGCCCCCGGGAACCTGTATTTTAAAAGACTCTATGGGTGCTTCTGAAGCATGGTCGTAACGCTTAAAGCACTATACAGAGGTGGCCATTGCTATAATTCTGTGGTCAAAGAAATACCAGTCTGAGTATTATGCTTCAAGGTTACCCCCTAGGGCTGCCTGACTTACAAGTGGAAGGTTTCTAAAGGATGTGACTTCCCAATGGATGTCCAGAGAGGAAGCCCACCTCTAGACCAGGTTGCAGCTTGGGTACCCACGAACACGGGAAGGTCAGCCAGCCATGGATCCTATGGTTCATTCATGACGGCTCCTTCTTCTACTGAGCATCCTTCTAGGGAAAGAACAGTCCCCAGACACAGACATTCCCCCCCACCGCCCCCTCAGAACCTGGCAGAACCAATAGTAGAATGCTGTAAGCTAGAAATGGACTCCCACAGGCAAAGGCAATCATCAAGTGTTTGGACTTGAGCTCCAGGAGTGCAGGGGAGAACCAGAGGGACACCTGTCAATATTGAGGGGAGGCCAAACGCTGAAGGCCAGGAAGTGGGAGCACCAAAGCCCTGAGAAGGACTGGGCCGGCGATCAAGGGCGGTCCTAAGTGAGTCACTAGGACCCAACAGTGCTTCTGTTTGCATCTGTAAAATCGGATACAACTTGTCTATTACAGGAGGCTTCATGAGAGTCAAATGAAATAACAGATGTGAAGGGCTGCCGAGCATGATGGAAAACCACGCAAATACAACGCAATGTTTTTATTCTTTAAAAGTATTACGACTAATGCGCTGTACCACGAATATGGAACATTCTCCAAGAAGTTAAAAGTCTGTGCGATTGGTTCATTCAATAAAAAGTATCTTCTATGAATATCATTCTCTGCCTCCCCAAGGAAAAGAAGTCTCGCTCTCCTAAGAGACATCCCAAAAGAAGGGAGGGGCATGTTTCTCAATTTCACCCACTAAGAGTTGGAGGTGCAGATGAAATGCACGAACAGATTTGCTGATGAGCTATGAAGTCTAAGAGGTTATGTTAGGTGACAGTAGAGAAGGGTTAGGAGCGAGCAAATTCTTTGGGGTAATAAGGAAAGAGATCCTGGCAGGCTTTTGAAACCACTAAGTAACAAAAGTAGCTCACACCTCCCACCCCCGCACCTCTGGAAATACTTTAAATAATGCATCTGAGAATGTAACAGGCTCTGAGAATGTAACAGGCAGTCTGGGTTCAGGACTTTTAAACAGGTGGTGTTCCACTAGGATCTTTTCAGGGAAACCATCTTGAGAATCACTGAATTCTTAATCCAGTTCATCCTGACAAATATCCTCAGGCAAGTCTGGAGCTAGAGCTGAAATCTTGGGATGGTAAATACCATTAGAAAAAGAATTTATGGCAGAAAAGGGCTAGTGGCCCTCCCAACCACCATGCCCGACTCCTACCCTCAACAGTGTGGAAGATTTACTCACTCTGAGTGAACAGAATTCCACAAAGAGCTGAGCTGGTCATTCAGAATCTGTTGTAGAAACTGACCTAGAGTCATTTATTCTCTTAGTAAATATTAATGGGACATCTACCACGTGCCAGCCATTGTTCTGGCCCTGGGGATACAGCAGCGAGTGAAACATACAAAAATCTTCACCCTCATGCAGTTTATATTCTCAGGGAGAGGACAGATATTATAACAAATAAATAAATACGTGCATCTTATGATAAGCATTTTGGAAAAGTATAAAGCAAGGAAGGATGGGAAGGGATTTCTATTTTATACAGGGTGGTCCAGTAAGATCATAAATGAACCAGCGAGGGAGGCAACCATGTGCACGTCTATGTGAAGAGCATTCCTGGCAGAGGGACCAGCAAGGACAAAAGGCCTGAGGCAGGAGCCTGGTCCGTGTGTTCAAGGAACAGTAAGTAGATCAATCAGTGGCTTCGGAAAGAGCAAGGAGGGTGAAAGGAGATAAAACTCAGAGAGGTGACAAGGAAAGACACCAGATAGGGACTTGAAGGCTTTAGATTTCACTTTGACTGTGATGGGGAAAACACTAGGGTGTTTTGAGCAGCAGAGTGATATAATCCATCTTACATTGTAAAAGGATCTCTGGATATGCTGATGAGGAGAAACTGTAGGACAGCAAATGTGAAAACAGAGAGATCCGTTTGGAGGCAACTGCAATAATACAAATGAGAGGTGAAAGTGATCTGGTGAGTATGAAGCAGTGATGCTGACAGATTTGCTGATCAGTTGAACGTGAGAAAAAGTGAGGTATTGAGGATGACTCCAAGGTGCTGGGCTTGAACGTCTGGAAGAATGAAGTTACCAGAGCTGAAGAGGGGAAAACTCTGTAGGAGGAGGCATGGTTGAGATGCCCGTTTGACATCCTAAGGAGATGGTGAATATGGAGTTGGAAAACAGGAGGGGAGGCTGGGCTGGGAATATAAGTATACAGGTTGTCAGCATATGGATGGAATTTAAAGCCAGGAGTCTGATGAGACAGAGACCTAAAGTGGTCGGTGTTTCCGTCTGGGGGGCTTCAACATTCAGAGGTGAGGGGATGAGGAGTCAGAGCAGAAGCAGCTATTGAGGTAGGAGGACCAAGAGAAGAGACTCCTGGCAGCCAGGTGTCATCAAGGAAGGAAGAAGGGGGTCACCTGGATCAAATGCCACTGATGGATGGACACAAGGAGGATGGAGAATTGACCAAATGTGGTGATGCTGAGGCCACTGCTGACCTCGACAAGAGCAGTTTGGGCAGGAGGTGGGACCAAAAGCCTGGGTGAAATCAGCTTATGAGAGAAGAGGAGGAAAGGAAGTAGAAACAGCCAGTGCAGATGACTCTTCGAGAAGTTTTATTCTTAAAGAATCTGTTTTTTAATGCTATAGGCTTTGCAAGAAGAGAAACAGCTGCAATGATCTCTCAAGATGCTAAGCTGGACTGTTACAACCTCTGATCAGAGGCTCTTTTTTTTCTTTCAGTTTTATTGAGATATAAAATAAGCAACACTGTATAAGTTTAAGGTGTGCAGCATAATGATTTGACTTACGTACATCATGAAATGATGACAATAAGTTTAGTGAACATCCATCACCTCATACAGACACAATATTAAAGAAATAGGAAAAGATATATATAATTTATATATTTATATATATACATATTTTTTTCCTCCTTATGATGAGAACTCATAATATTGGCTTTCGTAACAATCTCAAATATACTCCTTGACTTATATGATAGGATAGGAGCTTGGTTCTGATGAGCTAATGATGTATATATACCACAGAGACTCATTTTAAGGAATAGGAAAGACAAGAAAAGAGAAGTGAAAAAGGAGGCAAGTGAATATGTAATACTTTTAAAGAGTTTCAGGTCATTGAAAGCTTCCTAAATGGTTTCTTTTTCCATCACTAACATCACTAAAGTAACTCTCAAATTTCCACATACTCCAGAAAGTTCCCCAGGTAAATTTAGGATAGACAGAGAATTTTGGACGTTATGAATCTCTAAACTGCCCCCTCCCCAGGAGAAAAATGAAGCTCAGAGAGGGAATTGACTCTCTGGCTCTTCCAATTCTTAGTTGTATGGTCTTGGGCAGTTACTTTTAACCTCAGTGCATCAGCTAATCCATCTGTAAAATGGACAATTATAATACCCGCCACCTTGGGTTGTAATGAGGATTAAGACAATCATTACATGTGAGATTCTTAAAACAATGGTACATGGTAAATGCTCAAAAAGTATTATTTTTAACTGCAATCGTGCAAGTCCATCAGAGGATTTGTATCATATTGGAGGAGCAAGATAAGGTTGAACCACCCTCTTTCTAGTCCAAATTGACTCAAATCCTAACATAGAACATTATATCCTTCTCTCCACAAAAGACACACACTCCATGAGTTAGCTTTTAATCTCTGCCCCTCTTTATCTCTTTATCAGCTCCAATCACAAAGATTCTTTAATCTGTGCTATTAATACAAAAACTACCATTATTCAGTGTCTGAGGAATGCTCTGTTATTTGCTTTTATATATATCATACTTAATCCTCACACAATCCTATGAGGCAAGTCACTACCCCATTTTACAGGCCAGGAAGCTGGTACTCAAAGGTTAAATAACTTGCCCAAGATCATATGGCTGAAGGTAGCAGAGCTGAGGTTCAAACCCAAGACCATCAGACTTCATACGCTCGTTCCTTCCACAAGCCCGCCCAGCTTTAAACGTTGATGCCATGTACTAATGTCTCAGGGATCTGCCAGGAACCCAAGGCTCTAGGGCTTTCTGATAGGTCATTTTAGAACAGGAAAAGCAGTTCTATCTGACTTGTATTTTACACATCTGACTAGATACGTATGCATCTGCTGTCCTGGAGCTGTTTAAAACTTGGGTGAGAAATCCACTTACAGTTGAATTCATTCTCACCAAGCAAGTGCTAGCCCGGTATCATGGGGGCTGGGCCATTGTGGGGTAGCAGGGGAAGGGAACAGGAAATCATCTGCTGGTGGTTGACCAGGCCCGCTGGGACTTCTCAGAGTTACAAAACTGACACCAACAGGCACGGCAGTTCCTGGAGAATGAGAAGCTTGGGGCCAGCCAGAAGGCACCTGTGGTGACATCATGGGGTACAGCAGTGGAAAATATACAGTCTCCAAGGGCTTGCTTCCCCTTCTGTGAACACAGAGTGCTAGAGAAGCTAATTACAGCCACCATGCCCCTGGCCCCCAAAGAGGGCAATGGACATTCACAAGTGCCTTTGCTGTTTATCATGCTTCTCCCTCTACTGATCTGTAGCCATAGCCACACCTAATGCATGTGGTGGAGCCCACAGGATCCAGGTGGCCTGGGGTGGGTGGGGAGAGGATACCCCACGCTCACCCCATCTCAGCTCCTACCAGAACATGACTCCCTCTGTGGTCCCCAAGTTAGGAGGGTGGAGCAGCCTTGCCCTAAGGCTTCCACTGGGAGGAAAGGGGAAGATTTTCCTTTGATCCCCCCTTCCCCAACCATTCTAGGACACCCCTCTTCAGCCTGGTCTGACAGCCAAGATTTGGAAATCTGGACTTCACGGACAAGAATTTTATCTCATCGGCCCATATGCCGGTTGCGTTATCTGCCCAGTGGAGAGATTACGTGTCTATAACCCAGACCTCTCTACGGAGCAGCCAAGACTGTAAAGTAAGAGATCCTAGGCAAAGGCCGCAGAAGATGAAAGGGCCTCTTACTGGCCCAAGCCTCAGAGCGGACAGAGGTTCCCTGTGTGGTTCAGCACGGCTCCTACTCATGTCTCAAGAGTCCCCTTCCTCGGGCTTCCCTGGTGGCGCAGTGGTTGAGAGTCCGCCTGCCGAAGCAGGGGACACGGGTTCATGCCCCGGTCCGGGAAGATCCCACATGCTGCGGAGCAGCTGGGCCCGCGAGCCATGGCCGCGGAGCCTGCACGTCCGGAGCCTGTGCTCCGCAACGGGAGAGGCCACAACAGTGAGAGGCCCGCGTACCGGAAAAAAAAAAAAAAAAAAAAAAAGAGTCCCCTTCCTCTTGGGGTTCTCGTCAGCCTCAGCTTGCTGCTGCCACCACACAGCTTTTCTGCCCCTACAGAGGGGCAGTGTGACGTGACCAGAAAATTTCATATCTGAATCCTCTCCGTGGTCCCCACTGCCTCTAAACCCAATGCAGAAGGTGAGTCATAGAGCGGCAAAAAGAGGGAAGAAAAGCATTTGAATGCCCGCCATTCTTGGAACGTTTTCAAACGAGAGGAAGGTGGAATTATGACTAAAAGTCAAGGGGTTAAACTCCAGGACCCCTCATCTTCGAGGGAGGGGTGCTCACCCTGCGGCAAATGGTCCCAAACCTGGCGGGGCCGTGGTGGAGGCCGAAGGCTTCTCTCTCTTTGTGGTTTGCAGAATCTGGCAATGGCTGGGAAGCCATATGTTGTGTTCTAAGACTCAAGCATAAACTTCTGCTGGATGTTTGGATTTGGGTTTTTTAATTATTCCCTGTTTTGAAAGAGAGAGAGGAAAAAAGTGTGTGCCTCTGTGTGTGCTTTGAAGGGAGTGGAGGACAGAAGCAGATGGAGTGGGAGGCGTAGAAAGAGGAGAGGAACAGTTTTCATTCTGGACTCTGATCAGTGTCTCTCCAGCAAGATCTGCTGTGTCTCCTCTGGCGATAGATAGGGTCAATGGCCCTCAGTGACAACAGCTCAGCTGAAGCCCCACAAGTCACAGGCGTCTACTGATTCAGAAGCTTCCAGGATGGTCTCTGCCAAAACTTAATAAACCAGCTCGTGCCCTGTCTCCTTCCTCATGGACGCTGACAGCAGGGCTATGACTCTCCTGAAAGAGGCAGCCACCTCCCCCAATGGCAGTGATGAAAAGTCCTTCTGGATCAAGGAGTCACACCCCCAACCGCCAATCAATAAGAACAAGAAACAACACTTCTTGAATGTTATTTATGTACCAAGCACCACGTAAGCCTTACCTCACTTAATCTCTAGAACAACTCTATGGTGTAGCTACTATTAGTATGCCCATTTTACAGATGAGCAAAGGAGAAGGTAAATCATTTGTACAAGGTTATGCAGATAGTGAGTGGGACCTGGGCTCAGACTCAGGTGTGCCTGGCACCTCTGCTCTTAACCACCATCCTACCCTGCCTTCCTATCATCAGCTGGCATTGCTTCACTGTGAGCAAGGCTACAAGGAGGAAGCACATTGGTAAAGTGTTTGAGCTTAATCCCTGCCATCATCAGTATCTCCAGTCTTCTGCTGAAGAAACTGTAATTTGTCCAAAGTCTCACTGCTAAGAAGCAGCACAGCTTGGATTCAGAGCCAGGACCGAGTTCAATCCTGTGCTTTCTCCTTTTTTATCATGCTGTCTCTGGACCAAATTCCTGGAGGAAGGGGTCTGCCTCTCAATTGCTCCAGATTTTAAAGTAAAAGAAGAAGAGGAAGCTCAGAAGTTTTTCTTAAATGTCCCAGAGTAAACGTTTAGCTGGGATTTGGGAAAAGACTTGAACCTGAGGGCCAATGCGTAGCCATTTCAGGGAGGTGGATTCGTGAAGAACTTCCTAATCATGGAATATGTCCAGAGATAGAATGGATAGCCTTGTAAGGTGGAGAGCTCCACGACCATGGGGGGCCCAGCATAGTCTTAATGAACTCTTGGTGGCATTCCTTTGACAGAGGGAATCTGTGGGGAGCACTGTTGCCTTGGCCATCCAGTATCCAAACACCCTTCTTATTTAGGGGGCATCCCAATGAGGGGAGCGGAAGCCCCCTAAGGAAGCCTATGGGGCAGATGTTCTCTCTTTCAACTTTCTGCCGGATGATATCCAGACATATGACCTGGACTTAGCCAGTCAACTGGAGTTGGACCCTTAAAGGAGTGACCCAAAGTGTAGAGGTGATGGCAGCAGTGTCCTTGGTTCCTATGTCAGAACCTGGTCACTCAGGTTCCAGCCAGTTCTGTGAGCTACATAAAATCTGTTTCGTTAGCCATAGGTAGTTTCTGACATAGAAGGCTGAATTAGAGCAGGTCATTGTGCTGGCCACACATCTGGGTTACCGGTACAGCTCAGTCAAAATATACCTTCCAGGTCCCCAGGTCCACCAAGACCTAGTGCATCAGAATCTTCAGAGGAGAACTCCGAACATCGCTATTTTTTAAAACTCCCCAGATGATTGTGACATGTAGCCAGATTTGACTAGAATAAGTAAACTCTAAGTCCCCAAAATAAAATAGTCTGATTCTCTGAAAACCTCTTACCAAGAATTCGGGCATGGCTATCAGAAAAATGAAAGCTGTCTATAGTTTATTTACATTTGCTAACAAGAAGCTTAGCTCCTTGAACAAGTAACATACGCTCCCCCAGAGGCTAACGCTACGATTTTCCTTCTATTCTATTTCCATGGGATATTCCACCCCAAGGGCTTTCCCATCTACAGATCTTTTTTTTTTTTTTTTTTTTGGCCGAGCCGCGCAGCTTCTGGGATCTTGGTTCCCCGACCAGGGACTGAACCCAGGCCTCAACAGTGAAAGCGCCGAGTCCTACCCACTGGACTGCCAGGGAATTCCCTTCCCATCTTCAGATCTCGACCTTCACCCTTACAACTCCGTGCCTTCCTCAAGTGGCTAAGATCTATGTTTCTATACACATTCCTCTGATTCTACAATGTCGGCCGAGCACAAGGCTTTTTACTTCCCAAACCGAGGCCTCCCTTCATCACGCGGTGCTGCACGAGGATTTACTGCGTGCCTTCTGTGCATCTGAGGGAAAGCCTCAGCCCCATTCTGAGCCCCAACTTCCCTGCCTGAAATGGGGAATGCTGATACCAAGCTCCTCTGTCCAGTCTCATGTCACAAGGCTGAGACATTGGGGCATCACAATCTCCCAATTCTGGTTATTCAAGCTCCGAAAGTAGGCATTTAGATAAGAAAGATGACTATCCAGTTAACTTTCTGCAGCTCAGCTCAGAAGCATACATCCCTGTACCATCATCACTCACCCATCCTGGAGCAAAATCCCCAATTCTGGGGCTTCCCTGGTGGTGCAGTGGTTGAGAGTCCGCCTGCCGATGCAGGGGACACGGGTTCGTGCCCTGGTCCAGGAAGATCCCACATGCTGTGGAACGGCTGGGCCCGTGAGCCATGGCTTCTGAGCCTGCGCGTCTGGAGCCTGTGCTCCGCAACAGAAGAGGCCACAACAGTGAGAGGCCCACGTACCGCAAAAAATCCCCAATTCTCCTACCAACAACTGTTTTTCTATTATTATCTTTTTTTCATTTTTGGCTGCGTTGGGTCTTCCTTGCTGCATGCGGCATCTCTCTAGTTGTGGTGCACGGGCTTCTCATTGCAGTGGCTTCTCTTGTTGCAGAGCACGGGCTCTAGGCGCGCAGGCTTCAGTAGTTGTAGCTCGCAGGCTCTAGAGCACAGGCTTAGTAGTTGCGGCGCATGGGCTTAGTTGCTCCACGGCATGTGGGATCTTCCCGGGCCAGGGCTCGAACCCGTGTCCCCTGCACTGGCAGGCGGATTCTTAACCACTGCGCCACCAGGGAAGCCCCCCCACAACAACTGTCTTTAAGAAGCTGGGCTATTGGAGCTTTACACGGTTCCGGGTTTTGTGTGTGCACATGTGAGTGTATGTGTGTGCGTGTCTCTAACCTCGCGGGTTAGAAGGGACCTGCGAAGCCCGTTGACTCCTCCCCTTGCCTCCAAGCACTTAAACTCTTCCAGTCAGGCACTTTGTGGGGCAAGGTATTCCAGAGCCTCCCTTGGTAGCCCCTCCTGGTAGGCTACAAGCCTGGAGAGTGCAAGATACTAGAACCTACTGGATCCTGGCTATGCCAAACCATCACTCAGCGGGGAGCAGGATGGAAGGAGGCATGAGCACCTCTGGGTCCATTTCGGCTGCTGAGAAAGCCTGTCTCGTGTGACACCCCCCATCCCCCCGGAGGAAGCTTCCAAGTCCACCCGGGGCACGTGTTCACCAAGGCAGCTCCTTAGGAGAGTTAAGTGACCTCCTCACCCTAGAGCTTCAGATCGGCCACTGCCCACGAGAGGACCTCGGGGACATATGGCCATCTGGTTTCTGTACAATCTGCATCCGTACAGCGCACAGAAATTTATCTTCCAGCGCCTTCAAAATGTACACAGCTGAATTCTACTGCTGACTTTGGCACTTGCTGCTGGTATCTGAGAAGAACAGATTCAATTAAAAAGGAAGTAACAGATGCTGCAAATCACTCCCTCATTTTGAGAGAAGTATTTTTTTTTTCCGAGTGGCCTGAATTACTTGATGATGAACAGCCATGCAGCAAAAAAAAAAAAAAAAAGCTGGCATGACAACTTCTAACTTGGCTCCCACCCAAGGGGAAGCTGTGGGTTCTTCTTCAGAGGTGGTCTCGATGCCCTGGCACATTCCTTTGTCTGCTGTGGGTATTGTTATGGAGAGGACTTGGCTGGAGGTGGAGGAAGGGCAAAATGAATCCCGGGGTGAGTTTTAGTTTTGAGATTCTTTGCTTTGACTCACTTGTCCTCAAAGCATCCCTGGGAGAAGGGTGTGTGGACCTCAGGGATGAGATCAGTATCCCCATTTTAGAGGTAGAGGAAAAAAGGTTCAGGGCAAGCAGGGGATTTGCCTAAACACAGGACATCAGTTCTGTCGGGAAACCTAGGCTCTTTACCCACATGTGTCTGTACCCAGCGCGGAGTGAGGTAGTAAAGAGGCCAAGGCTGGGCTGACATTCCCAGGGAACGCGCTCAAGAAAGTCCCAGGTGGATGTATTCCTAAGACGCGGCCTCACGAGGCACTAGAGGGTGGACAGCGCCCAGCCTTCCTTGCCTACCACTCGGACCTGCTCACCACTTCCCGGTCCCAGCCTGAGCTTGGCTTCTCCCTGCCTGTGTCCTGCCTAGGACTCACAGGCAGCTACGTTGTCACTGACAACTTGGGAGGGGACCCACCTCCCTGGAGAGTGAGGCAAGGAAAAAGGAAGGAGGACATGGATTTTTGAATGCGATCCGGTTGCTCTCTCCTCTCTTCCCTAAGCACTAAAGCACTAAAAATAGGAAGAATTCCAGGGCTTGGACTGAGGATGGGGTCCCCCCCCCAAAAAAAATATATCTGCTGCAGAGATTTTTGGAGCCTGGAACTGCAAAGCTAAGAAGCTTCCCTGCCAGAGATTTTAAAGAGGAAGGACGGGGGCTTCCCTTGGGAAAATTGGCTGCGGGGATCCTGCCTGGACACAGGGGCCCTGAGTCAGGAGTGCTCAGAATTCTCTTTCCATGAATCTGGCTTCCAACAGTCCTCAAGCTACTGCCACCCCTCCCCCTGCCACTTCCTAAGCCTGTGACTTCAGTGGGGACCTTATTTTCTGAAACGATTGTCAATATCAATGTTTTGTCTATGGCCTGCCAATGAAAGGCATGATTTACAAGTGAAGATTGTCCCAGAAAACCCAAGAGGTACGCTTAGCTGTTCCCACGACCTCTCCACCACCTCCCCCGACTACCCCCTCCCCAAAGCCTCCACCTGGGCTTCCCGTCCCCACGGAATGAGAGCACAAGAGCTCTAGGGAAGTGGTGTGCAGCACGAGCTTTCTGTGCTCCCAGAGCCCACCGGTTCTACATGCCAGCTCTCCCCAGGATGCCCTTCTGGGGCCACCTCCATCCCCCACTACCGCTTCTGCTTTGGTACCTTTATTGTCCCACTTTTGGCTGTGCCAGGGTCAGCTACCATTTAACTGCAGCTCGAGTCCCATGCTTCTGGAAGCGGAGGCTGGGGACACTACGACCAGCGGGATGAGGAGTTCACTTCTAGCTCTACCACTTTTCAGGTGGGGAACGTCAGGTATGGGGCTAAACATCTGAGCCTGTTCTCCGCAAAACAGGAGGAGGCTGGACCTGCCCAGCAGAGTGGCGGGGATGCTGAGGGAGAAAATATATGCAAAGGACAGCACTGTGCCTGGCATGTAATCAGCCTGCAAACCATGGTGGGCCCACCCTCTCCCCAGCTCCCAGCACACTCCCCGACTTGTTTTTCCTCCTGTTCCTGGATGCCTTTCCCAAACTGCATTTACCTACACCTTCCAACGTTACTTCTGTCGGTCTCATCTTCCCCTTGCTGTGGAGACCTGGAAGGCCAGGCCATGTCATTTATTATCCATCATCTTAAATCCGTGAGTGAGAATGCGCTTTCAATCCCAGGCAACTGAACGAATGCATGAATGCAAATAAAAAAAGGCCTAGAGCACTAGCTTCTGAGACCTTGTGATAACCTCTTCCAGGTCTCTAGGAGAAAGAGCTGGGTGGGGACTCAAATTCCCCGTTGACAGAAGCCGTGGACTAGAGAATTCCACTGACGATGCCAGCAGTGCTTGATGACTGCTGGTCACATGCCCACACCTGGACAGAGTTAACCATCAGCTGCTGAAGTTATTTTCACCATATTTAACCAGGGATTGAAACAGCAGGACACACACGCACTAAATCTCTAATCCCACCCACACCCACACCTGTTCCCCTTCTCATTCTGATTTACTGAAGTTAAAGCTCACCAATCAGGCAGCACACCTGGCTGGCTTCTACTGGGGCTGACCTGTAAGTGATGAAATCCCTACT
Source organism: Hyperoodon ampullatus (assembly GCF_949752795.1). Taxonomy (NCBI): domain Eukaryota; kingdom Metazoa; phylum Chordata; class Mammalia; order Artiodactyla; family Ziphiidae; genus Hyperoodon; species Hyperoodon ampullatus. Next base: position 91,905,930 of record NC_136920.1, read on the forward strand.
CCTCCCTGAAACCTTCACTCCTGAAAGCCTATCATTCCCAAAATCTTCTTCTGGGATAGATGTTGGTATTGCCCTGTGTCTGAAGCCTCTCTTACAAACAGCCTTTTTTTTTTTTTTTTTTTTTTACAGAGTAGGTATAAAGGTAGAGATGGGGAAAGAAGGTGAAGAGTTTCAAGTATGAGTGAGTTTCTCCTGTTTAAGTTGGCTGGGTCTTGGGTTGTCATGAGAAGGCTCCCTGCATTCAGGAGAGGGGATGGGAAATGACCAAGTGCTGAACACGTGTACTCCAGGCACCATGCTGGACGCTTACATATATTTTCCCATTTCGTTTTCTCAACAGCTACGACAGAGGGATTATTATACACACTCTGCTCATGAGAAAACCTGAAGCCCAGATGGGGACTTGTCCCATGTTACATGTCTCCTAGAACATGGAGCCAGAACTCAGAACGATATCCAACTAAGAAATACTGTGGTTCCAAAACCTATTGGGCCTTTTGAGACATATAAGTGAATGGTACTATTTGGCCGTAGATTTCGTTGGGTGAATGAATGAACAAATAAGTTACCCAAAGTCAAACTAAAGTTTAAATGACGGAGTGAAACTTTCTGGAGAATAGTCATGCATCTCACATCTGAAAGCCCCTCCCTCCCATCCGCTCTTCTGTAGGATGCTGAGGATAATGAGAACCCTCGAGACAATGGCTTTCAGTCCCCTTCCTTTACAGATAGAACACAGAGTCTCCAAAGAGTGACTTGTGACAGTCAGAACTAGAACCCAGGTGTGCAGATTCCTGGCCCAGTGCCTCTCTACTAATATGATGATGATGTCAGGAGAAGAGATGGCCAAAGAGGGGATCCATCACAGGACCCATGAATCATAAGGATCATTGTATACAAGGTTAGCTGTTCATTTCTACTGAGGGAGACAAAGGAGACAATGGACTTTAACTGTAACCTGATATTTAGAATGCTTATTCATTCGACAAATATATATTTATCAGGCATTGTGTTTAGTAATGACACACACACAAAAAAAAGAAGAAAAGATAAGCTGCCAGGGACCTCACAGCCTAGTGAGAAAGAGGCTCATTCAAATAATTATCTTTTATCATGGTAAATAAGGGCTAGAACAAAGTATGAATGAGATGCTTGGTCAGCCCAGAGGAGGAAGAGGCTCATTAGCTCTCTTGCCAGGGGTTCCACTGAGAAGATAAGGAAGGAGGGCATCAAGCAGAGAAGGCACAGGCTAGAAAAGCCTCCAACTTTCTATCCAGGAGGAAAGTACAGCTGACCCTTGAACAACGTTTTTGAACTGACCAGTCCACTTACATGCATATTTTTTCCATAGTAAATACTAGTTATTTGTTGAATCAGAGGACATGAAGGGCCATCTACAAGTTATATCAGTACATGGAGGGTCAGCTCCCCTAACCCCCGTGTTGGTCAAGGGCCAACTATATGGGAAAAGCCTGCAGAACAGGTTTGTAGAGTCTTCTTTTAAGACAGGGAGCAGGAAAGTCTCATCTGCCTGGTGGCTTATAAGAAGATGGGTAGATCAGATGATCCCAGATATTTGCACTTTATGGACCAATGCATTTTGAAAACAGGGGCCAGTGGGATGGGGGTGGATCTCATGGCGTTGTTAACTTTTAATTTTCTCAATTAAGAATCTTATTCTAAAGTCCCCACTACCAATTATCACCATTAATTCATAATAAGAAGGATGTTTTAATTCCAAAAAAGTAGGAAGGGTACAGTCTCAGAATGACTGGCACTTCGTCCTCAGGAAGACGATCTGGAAACTTTCCAGCGGGTATTTGTTTACTTATGTTGCTTTGGTCTAATGACAACACTGACAGGATTTGGGACGAAAGGCATGGTGGAAGAATAGAGCCCATCAGCCCTGCTAGATTTAGATAGAGTTAGTTAAAGGCAAACCATTTTCTTCTACCTAGAATGGTAAAATCTTCCACTTGGCACACATAAGATAATCTACAGGTATGTACAGCTGAAATTCCCCATCTTACAGTGTCTTTTCAGAATATGAACCAAGCTGTAAGTTATTATTTTTCTGTACCTATATGGCTTCTTAATATTCCTTCTAGCCAAGAGTTTCAGACCCATCCATCTACCCAGGGCTTCTGGAATACTTCCACTCCTTTTTAAATTCCAACATCAGAAGAACAGCAAACCTAAAACGCATTATTCTGAAGGCTGTCCCCAAACCAGCCCCTTCCCTACAGCAGACTCCCCAAGGGAATCTTGTATCCAGGGTTCCGGAGTAAAATGCAAAATGTACACTGCCGCTTAACACCCCGAGTTGTCGGCAACAAAGCCCCAGACCTTTATGGGAGGAACTTTCCCACAGCCGGCCAGATGTGCAAACAGGACCTCTGAATGCCTTTGAGTGCTCAGATTATAGAAGCCACCAAAAGGGTATAGCCGAGAAGAGGGGTCTCAAATCTACTTTTTAAATTTTGTTCAGAAGGGGATAGATGGATTCTTCTAAATAACCCATACGTTCTCAAGTCCCATGCCTTAGATCTGAATCTGGGGGGCTCATTAAAAACTAGAGCTTTGGCAAATAAGAGAATGTCTTTATCTTCTTTCTTCATCATGAACATTTTTTTGACTCCTGAGGAATAGCTGTTTGGGCATCTGGTGGCCTGAGGTCCAGACCCAGTCAGCCAGTGTGTGTACCAGTGCCTCAGGGTGACTTGTGGAGATTGACGCCATACCTAGGATCACAGAATTCCAGCTGGTCAGCTGCTTCCCTCACAGCCTCTGAGGTGTGAATTAGGCAGAGCAAGGGTAGCCCAAAGTCCTGTGATAAAACGTGGCTGGTGAGGATGGGAACATTAGAAAGAATCCATGGGCAGGTTTTCTTTCTTTCTTTCGTTTTCCACTCACCTACTCACAAGGCTTCTCAGCCTTCCTATTAACTGACCACATGTGGTAGTTGGTGGTGGGGATGCCCCACTGGGTTGGTGAGATTCAAGGTCATTGACAAAGAAGCCTCTGGGCCACACAAGGGCATCTGGCATGGTAGCTCCTTGGGAAATAGTCTCTCTTCATTAGGACTCGGAAGCAGGCCTTGCTTCTACAGTTTCTATGAGAAATTGCCATGGTGTATAAAGGGGGGGGGGGTGTCACTGGCCTTCAGACGGTGGACTGTGGGCTCTTGGGTTGCTTGTCAGTAGTGGAAAGAATTTTAGGCTGAGCCAGCTTCAACCTCAAAGCCACTTCCCTTTGGGACTCGTGAATTTGGCTGGCAGCTGGGAGGGCAGCCTGGGTCCAGGGCGGTTTCTCTCTGTGCAGGGCCTGGTTGGGGGCTGGGATGAGGCCAAACATGTCATCTTGGCCACGTTAGCACCTGCTTCTTCCCTCTGCTGAAGTAACTAGATTTGGGGCTCTAACACAAATCCTTCTTTAACCATAGGTCTTTTCATCTGGGTGACTTTATTTTCCTTTCTTCTATCCCCCAAAATAAAGAAAACATGAGAGGGTGTGGCCTGTTTCACCCACTGCCACCCCTAGAAAGTGTAGCCCTTAAAGAAACCCTGGGATAAAGTTCTCTATTAAAAAAAAAAATTAAACAATTGTTTCCAGAGACATCTGTCCACAATCCCTCTGGAAAAAGTGCCTTCTCTAATACTCCACCAGCCTTAGAATAGGGCAATTCTCTCACACCTGCCACAACTGAAGTCTCTGAAGACCCCTGTGCTCAGGTTCCCATGGAAACTGTTCTCATCCCCGCTGGCCTGACCTTTCACAAGACAATTGTCAATCAAGGTAAAGAGCAGCAGGTGTTTTCAAAGCCAAAACTTCTTACAGTCACCTTCTCAGAGGAAGACCCTGGGAAGTGGTGATTCAGATGCTCCACATTTGGCCAAAGTAGACTGTTCCACTGGCAGGCGTCAGGTTCCCCAAGCCACGGACTTAGCCCCTATGTAAAACATCAACCAGCTCTGCTTCCTCTGAGCTCACACACAGCCTACAGAGCACTTGCTGCTGTTGGCAAAACTTTGCTTCGGTCTCTACGGGACGTGTAAGCCTCAGACTCCTTGAGCAAGTCAGGCTAGTTTCCGAGTCTAAGTGAGTCATTCTTGAGGCCATGACTTAGCCTGTAGGGGACACTGGCCCCCGAGCCAAAAGATCCTCTTGTCCACAAAGACAGGGAAGAACAACCACTGTGAAGCCAGTAGGACACATTCCAAGGATGCCAGGTCCCTAGAGTACACCTCCCAGGGCCCATGCCATTGCTTATCTCTCATCTACCCTAGAAATACGTGCTTTTCCATCAACCCAAAACCAGTTAACAGGCCTCCAAGTCGTCTTTCTCTTAACTCCTCAGTCCTTTCCTGTACCCTGGGAGGCAGGATGCTTGCCCTCACAAAACGAGGGGCTCAAATGAACAATAAACAATACTTTATACTCGTGCCAAGAGTCCTGGAGTCTCAGATGGCCCCACTTATGCTTAAGGTCTAAAAGTTTCTATTCAATAACACACAAAGAAGCAGACTCACAGATATAGAGAACAAACTAGTGGTTACCAGTGGGAGGTACAAACTATTGGGTATAAGATAGGCTCAAGGATGTACTGTATAACACGGGGAATATAGCCAATATTTTGTAATAACTATAAATGGAGTGTAACCTTTAAAAAATGTATTTAAAAAGTTTCTACTTAGATACGATTTAAACTTCTTTTTGAAATCAATAAACTGTCCAAGTTTCAAAACTTAGTCCATGACTCTCAATCAGGCAGCCTTTCCCATGCAAGAGGATAAGACTTATTTACTTGATATTTGTTATTGTTTTTTTTTTTTTTTTTTTGCGGTACGTGGGCTTCTCACTGTTGTGGCCTCTCCCGTTGCGGAGCACAGGCTCCGGATGCGCAGGCTTAGCGGCCATGGCTCACGGGCCCAGCTGCTCCACGGCATGTGGGATCTTCCCGGATCGGGGCTTGAACCCGTGTCCCCTGCATCGGCAGGCGGACTCTCAACCACTGCGCCACCAGGGAAGCCCCTGTTATTGTTTTTTTAATAAATGTATTTATTTATCTGGCTGCATTGGGTCTTCGTTGCTGCGCGCTGGCTTTCTCTAGTTGCGGTGAGCAGGGGTTACCCTTCGTTGCAGTGCGCGGGCTTCTCATTGTGGTGGCTTCTCTTGTTGCGGAGCACAGGCTCTAGGTGCGCGGGCTTCAGAAGTTGCAGCAGGTGGGCTCAGTAGTTGTGGCTCGCAGGCTCTAGAGCCCAGGCTCAGTAGTTGTGGTGCACGGGCTTAGCTGCTCCATGGCATGTGGGATCTTCCCAGACCAGAGCTTGAACCCGTGTCCCCTGCATTGGCAGGTGGATTCTTAATCACTGCACCACCAGGGAAGTCCCTTGATATTTGTTTTGAAAAGTAAAAAGAAAACGATATTTCAAAGAAGTATGTGGGGGCTTCCCTGGTGGCGCAGTGGTTGAGAGTCCGCCTGCCGATTCAGGGGATGCGGGTTCGTGCCCCGGTCCAGGGAGGATCCCACGTGCCGCGGAGCGGCTGGGCCCGTGAGCCATGGCCGCTGAGCATGCGCGTCCGGAGCCTGTGCTCCGCAACGGGAGAGGCCACAACAGTGAAAGGCCCGCGTACTGGAAAAAAAAAAAGGCTCCCATCTCATCGGGTGACCAGTAGAACTTGCCACTGCAAGGACCTCGCTCTTGTTAATAAGACTTCATTTTATTATTTCCGGGCTCTGTAATTTCTCCCACCCCCTTTTAGACTGGAACAGTTAAGTTTCTGCACTTGTGTTAATTACCCTGGGGGCCTCCAGGCTACAGTGCATAACAAAAAGACTAACTAGTTTCCCACTGTCTTTTTGTTTCTTTATACTCCAAAACCAATCAATCATGTCCTTAGACCCTCCCAAGAAACAAGTAGGTTTGTTAATGCCCTCGGACAAAGAGGTGAAGAAATTCAATGCAGATGGAGCTGAATCACACAACCATGCATATTAGTACGGACCTGCGGGCTGGACAGGATTAATACTCTGGGAGCTGGGAATTTTTAATATAAAACAGAAAATTTCACCCATGGCACTAATGTTCCTTTTGTGATGAGACAGAGATGATTCTGGTTAAATGTAGAGCAGAGTGTTTCTTTCTGGAACTCTGAGCTAACACGGACTGAGTCCTGAATCTCCCAGGGCTTGCCCCCATGGCAAAAAGTTCCATGTCCGGGGCAGTTTACCGTTTACTCCAAGGTGAAGCTTGCCCTCACCTGTCAGCAAGACGCTTCCAAACCACTTCCCAAACTGCTAACCTCAAAATCAGAAGTAAATTATGAGAGCAAATAAGATAAACACATGAAAATTTAAATAGAAAAAATTAAACGCAATGAAATGCTAAAGTTATGCACAAAATTACAAAGTTTAACAAATAATCCCAAATTTACAGAATGATTTAAAAGCAAACAAAAAAAGCACTCACCACTGGTAACTCTGGTCAGGGTCCAAACCAAGGAGGCAAAGCTCTGTAAGTTAAACCGTCCACTTAGCATTGGGGCCTCTGCACTTACTTCCAGGACTTAAGGAATCAGATCTCAAACCAAAACTGCAGAGAATCAGTTCTGGGTCTCCAGCTAATCACCAGGGTCTGACTTCTCACTCACACGGCAGGGCTGCTCCAAGAGGCATCATGGCGGCTACCGCTTCTCCCAGCCTCCCCGGCCCACGGGGGCTGGGCATTCCTTAATAGCCACGCCTGATTCCTCACACCACACACCTGCCCATCAGGCCAATCCAGGTGAGTAGAGTTCCTGATTAGGGAACTACTGACAACCAGTCTCCCTCTGGCTCCACCACTAGGCCTGTGGATACCACTGTCAGTTCCTTGATTGATTTTCAAAATTAAATAATATCATTTACATAGAGCTTAACAGACATCAGAAAAATCTGTCATCTGATGTGTTTCTCAGAGTAATTCTAGAAGGTAGATAACTATCGTTTAGAGATTTCAGAGAAGAGGCGACAGACAGCACAGAGGGAACACACAGCTAGGATGCTGCTAGGCCAGGATTCAAACCCAATTCTGTGACTCTACCTGCCACGCATGTGCGTCCTTTGAGATCAGAGGTCATACTGTCCCCTCCCTGCAAGATGCTGAAGGTAGGTTCTGTGCTACAGCTGATACATGGTAAAGAGGAAAGAGTGTGGGTTCTGGAGAAAAAGCTGGATTCTTATCCTGGGTCGGTCGCTCGCTATCTGGGAAACCGTGAGCAAATTCCCTTCCTGCTGCGAGCCTCCCAATCTTCTCTGGAAAATGGGACGAATACCCACCTCCTTCGTGTTGTGAGGATTAAATGCAATAACTATGTAGAGCAGGCACCTAGCGGTTAGTCCTCCCTTCCATGCCCCTGAGGCCCTACCCTCTAAAGAGATTTAGAACCAATCTCTGTGTAGGGTTTGCATCCATGATACGCTTTTACGCACAGCTGCAGGTTAAAATGAACATCAGTGACAGCACTGAAGCAAATGGATTTCCAAAGGGGCTGGAGGGCAGGGTGTAAGGAGCAGAGGATGGAAGGTGTGGGGACACTGGGGCTGGGGACAACTGTAGGGTCTGGCCTTTGCAGCGATACAGGGAGCCTCCACAAGTGGCACCTAGGATGACCCAGGGCCCTGTTTCTAGTATCCTCGAAGCTGGTGCCTACTTACCACTCACCCCGGGCTCTTACACATTGTGGGTGCTGTTTCCACAGGGTGATACATCCAGCTTCTCTACTTTAGCATTATGCGACCCTATTTTTCTATAGTCTCATAAGCCATTTCCTCCTATCATGTTGCAAGTTAGGGAGAAAATGTACAAATCAAGTAGCCTGGATGAGCGGCATGGTGGATTCTGGAAGAGAACCACGAGGCAGAAAGCAGTGGCTGGTGTGAATTGCAACCACAAGTTCTCATGACAGAGGCATGGGTGGGACGAGGGGAGGTCATCCGCAATGCTGACAACTTTTCATCTGATGGGACAGGGGAGAATTCCAACCCCAAGAGATGAGGTCCGTCAGGGGTGCTGGGAAGAGGCCTGCGATTAGGCTGATGAGACCCAGCTCTGCCACATCCTCCATGAGATCATAACAGACATTCCACCACTCTGGCTTCCTCATCCATGGACTGTGGGAGTGGGACCAGGCTGGCTCTGGAATCAGACAAACCTAGGTTCAGGCTCTACCACTTACTTGTTACGCAACTTTGGGCAAGTTTCTTTGTATCTCCAAGCTACAGTGCTCTCATCCATCAGGTGGGGATGAGAGACCTCATCTCAAGAAGCTGTTGGAGAATTAAGGGAGGAGGTATGTAAATATCTGCCCTCTTGCGCAGTGACGGGTCCATAAGGTTCCCAGCACAGCAGCTGCCTTCTCAGTTAATACTGGTCTCTTTTCTTAATTCTAGCTCTAAATTGCTGTGAACGTGTGAATCCATGGTGCAATGCAATGAGTCGATCCTCAGTGACCTTACATGGCCACACTACCCTCCCTAAACCTCAACTATCAAGCACTGAGGTGCTGTTCACTGAAGCAGCAAATGGACAAATCAACGTGGCCAAGAAGGTGGAAATAAACAAGAGGCAGGATGGTGAAGGCAAAAGGACCCGGAACTGGGGAGCAGTGGATCTGGGGTTGATTTCTAACTCCCTCAGTCACTAGCCATAAAACACATGACTTTGGTCCAAATTTTCTTAATATTTCTGAGCTTCAGTTTTCTCATCTGTAATATGGGAATAATCATATATGTAAAAGTGCTCTGTGGATTAGAAAGTGCAATTGGAATGTTAGTGGTCAGTTGCCTGCCATGATTCCTGGCAATTGATTTGAAAATTTGTCCAAATATACAAGTTTGAAAATGTAGTTTAAATGTTTTGAGAGCTAAACAATGACCTTAGCAGTCAAACAAAGCTTCAAACTTTCCCCAACTCCTCATTTTCGAATTCGAATGACTATCATGTGGATTGTTGAGATATCCGCCTCCCCCAAACAGCTGGGCTGGTTTTCCTTTGCAATCAACTAATCCCTCCAGGGACCCACTGGCGTCCCCAACTACTGGTGGCCTGATATTAACTTGAAAAACAATGTGATAAACCACCCTCTTATTTTAACAGCTAGCTAGGGCAGGGCAGGAGGAATCCCCACCCACACTTGCTCTGAACAGACATGGTGTTGCAACCGATGTGAAAACAAGATAAGGAGAAACATCTGTCAACAGACTCAGGCCTCCCCCAGAGCTGGGCTGCTTTCTGTGTATTCTGCACAGACGGGAAGCCGGAGGCCATGCAGTCACCTGCAATGCTGCTCTGATGCGGCTGCAGTGCTGAACATGGTCTAAAGAATGCTGGGCAGCAGTTCAGAGGCACATGTACCTCACTCGAGCCTTTAGCTGTCTTTTAAAATATATATTTAGTGACATAATGCCTTGTAGGAATCACCATTAAGTTTCAAATCCTACCTGCTTAAAACTTATTATACTGGGCTTCCCTGGTGGCACAGTGGTTGAGAGTCTGTCTGCCGATGCAGGGGGCACGGGTTCGTGCCCTGGTCCGGGAAGACCCCACATGCCGCCGAGCGGCTGGGCCCGTGAGTCATGGCCCCTGAGCCTGCGTGTCCGGAGCCTGTGCCCCACAACGGGAGAGGCCACAACAGTGAGAGGCCTGCGTACCGCAAAAAAAAAAAAAACTATTATATTTAAGATGGATAAACAAGGTCCTACTGTATAGCACAGGGAACAATATTCAATATCCTGTGATAAACCATAATGGAAAAGAATATGAAAAAGAATATATATATATATTTATATATATATATTACTTTGCTGTACAGTAGAAATTAACACAACATTGTAAATCAACTATACTTCAATAAAATAAACTTTAAAAAAAAATCCTATCTGCTTAGAACTGAGGAATTAAAAATCATTTGGTCATCAGACCAGGGGCCCTAAGCTCAATGTGTCTGTTCAGTAACTTCCCAACAGCTCTAGAATAAGGGTAGCTCTAAATGATGTAGTTGAAAACTTCATTTTAAACCCCCTTTGTTATGGTTGGGTTGCAGGAACGGATGAAGTGATGCAAAGGTGCTGCAAGGCAGTTCTTTCCTCTGTCTTACCTGAACATCATGAGACCTCCAGAAAGAGAGGCACAGTGTAAATGAGGGTCCAGACAACATATCCAAGGTGCTAAGAGGATCATAATACATAAAACATGACATGCATAAATGCTTACGAGTAGTGAAAAGAGAACTTTTTTTTTTAAAGGAGTAAGAAAGAAACCACAAAGTCTCTTAGAACTACCGAACCAGTGCTGGTATTAGAAGCTTATCAGCATCCACTGTCTCTGGGTGTCGTCTGTGAATAATGGATGGACTACCATAGGATCCCAGGAGACAGTCCCAGGAGGGGTAGCGTTATCATCATAACACAAAGTCTGGACAACTCAACATGTTTGCAGGGGGAGACCCAGGTGCATACACTCTCCAGCCCGCTGGCCCGAGTACAGGAACTCCTGTCAATCCACAGCCTCCTGTCATTTAATGCCAGAGTTTCCAGTGCCTTCCAAGCATCTATGCAACTGAGTGATGACAGGTGTGGATGGAATAGAAGGAATAAATGCAAGTGTTAGATTTTAAAGCAGATTAGTTGTGAATGGCATGCCCCAAATTAAGCACAAGCTAAGTGCCAAACTTTATGCTAGGAGCTGGAACCTCAAAACCAATATGGCACACTTGGGAATTCTATGGTGGTCCAGTGGTTAGGACTCCAGGCTTTCACTCCTGAGGGCATGGGTCTGATCACTGGTCGAGGAACTAAGATCCTGAAAACCACACGTCTGTGACCAGAAAAAAAAAACAAAAACGATATGGCACATTTAACTTTGGCACCCAGGAAACCCCCAGTCTAAACACATCTCTTATCTGTTCTCCCTTCCCAGAACTTACAACGCCTTCCCATCAGCAACGGCAGTGCTTCCTAGGCCTCAACCCTTTCTAGATGAATTCGTTAGTTTTGCTATATCTGCACCTGTACTCCACTGGATTTAAGGATTGTTCTTTAAAGTAACTCATTTACTTTAACTCAAACACATTTTAGAGAAAATTTGATATGACATCTATAAATGGAAAACTAGTCCTACTTGCCATAAACAGAAAATATCTAAAAATTTAAAAAAAAATACAAGGGACTTCCCTGGTGGCTCAGTGGTTAAGAATCCACCTGCCAATGCAGGGGACACGGGTTTGAGCGCTGGTCCTGGAAGATCCCACATGCCGCAGAGCAGCTAAGCCGTGCGCCACAACTACTGAGCCTGCACTCTACAGCCCGAGAGCCACAACTACTGAGCCCATGTGCCACAACTAAGGAAGCCCGTGTGCCTGGAACCCGAGCTCTGCAACAAGAGAAGCCACCACAATAAGAAGCCCGCACACGACAACCAAGAGTAGCCCCTGCTCGCCGCAACTAGAGAAAGCCCGCGTGCAGCAATGAAGACAGAACGCAGCCAAAATAAATTAATTAATTTTAAAAACTCAAAAATACAAAAATACAAAACAATCTTACTAAGTTCTAGTTACATACTCTTCCCTGTAAGTGTTCTGAGCCTAAGGCCTATAGCTCTCTGTTAAAAAGAGAGATTAATAAGTACTAGAGAGATATTAAAGATCAACTAACTCTGAGCTGAGACCCTCCCCTATAATCAGAATTGGAAAAGGATTCATTGATCACCACGTGACTGTGCCTCTTTGGGTCACATCTGCATATCACCCAAGTCAGACACCGTGGTCCACTAAACACCATCTGTGCTCCCTAGCCCACTTCATGATTGGTCCTCTACCCAGAGCCTAGAACATTCCACAGGAATACGGGGGGAACTCAACACATATATGTTGAATGAGCTCATGGGTGCATATCTTAGCTTCATCCTTCTTTATTCCAGCCATGCCTATAGGCTTACTTCTCCTCAAAGGACCCATGCCTACTCATAAGCCTCCATGCCCTGTGCCACCTGTATCCTGTACGGAATATTTTTCCTCCTCCCTCTACTTTCCTCCAACTTGTCTACTCTCAGATCTTCAAGTCTTAGGTTGTGTCATCTTCCCTTCATGGTTTTCCCTCACCACTTCAGGCTGAGACTAGCCATCCTTTTCAGTATGCCCGCTGCATGGGCACCCTGATCATCGTGATTATCACATGATAATCACTAATCTGCTTGTCTTTCTCTGCCCACCAGTCTCTAAAGACCTTGAGGGTTGAAGGTGTGCCTTCTATCTCTGGTGTTGAATGAAAGCATCTCTGGCTATTTCCCCATATGCTCTTGTTGTACCATACAGACCCTGCCTTTCCCTCCCCTGAGTCTTTGTGTAGACTGTGTCTCTGCCTGGAATGCCTTTGACAATCTGCAAACTCCCTTCCACGTTCCTGCTCTGAGAAGCCTTTCAGTGCCCATTCCCCAGGCCAGCTGTGACAGTCCTTCCTCCCTGTTTCCACGATACCCCCAGTATACCACTTTACTGTTGGGTTTATGCCACCTCAGTGCAATTCTTTGTTTCTACTATGCCACCACGACTCCGTAGACTATGAGCTTCTCGTTTTTGCACCCCCAAGGTCTAGAGAGTGTCTGGGGCATATCATTAAATATTTTCTGAAGAAAGGAATTAATGACTAGCAAGAAAATAGCTTTCTATTCACCTCTCCTCTTATCAATTCCAAAGGACCTAGAGTCACCGTCAGTAAAAGCAAGAAAATACTAAATTGATTGCTAACATATATAGAGTGCTTACTATCTGCCATGTACTTTATAAGCATTCTCTCTTTTAATTATCCCACAACCTTGTGATGTAGGGACTTGTACTGATGCCAGTTTGCAGGCGAGGAAATATGGGCTTAGGGAGATTAAGTCACTTGTCCAAGTAACCTTGGCAGAGCCAAGAAATGGAGCCAGGCCTGATAAACTCCGATGTTCTTAGCTATCCCTCTAGCCTGATGTGACCTTCCTCTCTCTGACCAACTGCCCTCCTTCGGATCAGAAGCCCAATCCTGAGCACATGAACCTGGGCCTGCTGTGGGTAGCTTTGACTGTGGCCTTTGAGAGCACAATTAAGCCACCGGGCAGCCCCTGCCCAAAGCAAAAGGCCCCCATAGAACGGCCACCTGGCCTCTTGCTTGAGGTGTGGGACTGGCCAAAATCACCAGTTCCTCACTTACCCAGTGGAAGGCAAATCAAGGCAGCCCTTCATTGATTCCAGAAGTGTCTCTTTCATTTGTAAAATAATCCACAGTTTGACATTTAGGGATTTTCTTGCCAGTGGTGTGTGGCTACAATAACAGATGATGAACTGGTGTCTTTGAAAGCTCAATAAAAACACTTTTTAAATAAAGATTTTAAATTCTAAATTGACTGAGGAGTGAGGTGAGAATCCAGCTACACCCCAGGGAGGGAAAACATCTTGGTGCAGTTTTTCTAACTTCATCCTCTGCACCAGGGATGGCACCACGGCTGCTCTTTCTTCACTCAAAGTTCTGTGTTGAAAGCATCTGAGGTAACAAAGGCCAGTTTCCTCGAGTTTGCACCCAAGGAAGTGAGATGAAATGCTGCTTGGCTGCAGTAGTTTTGGTCCAGAAAACAGCAACTTTCTCCTACAGAAACCAGCTTCAAATATTTGTATTAAAGTTAGGAGGGGAGGGCTTCCCTGGTGGCGCAGTGGTTGAGAGTCTGCCTGCCGATGCAGGGGACACGGGTTCGTGCCACGGTCCGGGAAGATCCCACATGCCACGGAGCGGCTGGGCCCATGAGCCATGGCCACTGAGCCTGCGCGTCCGGAGCCTGTGCTCCGCAACAGGAGAGGCCACAACAGCGAGAGGCCCGGGTACCACAAAAAAAAAAAAAAAAAAAAAAGTTAGGAGGGGAGAGAAGAAATAAGAGGCACCTTATAAAAGTTCCTTCCTGCTTCTTGATGATGTTAACAGAATTCTCTGCAGGAAAGGCTCAGCACAGGCCTAGGGGCAGAACACGCAGCCATGTGGTTTCATTTTTCCAGTGATGAACCCCTCAGGAGAAACACTCCGTTTTGGAAAGAAAGGACAACAAGTTAACTGTGGCCTCGAATCCTGGGTTTCTTTTCATTTGTTGGAAATCAGCTTGGTCCAGGGAGGAAAAATCCTGGAAGGGGGAGGGATCCGGAAGACCTGGGATTTGGTTCTGGCTTTGCCACTTATTTGTTTTATGACCTTGAAAGAATCATTTAAATGCTCTAGGCCTCAGCTTTTCACAGAAGTCAGGGGATCAGCCCCAGCTGTGACTAAGTTTCCTTTCAGCTCTGAAATTCTATGATATTTGGTAATGTATTATACAGAGCAAGATGACACATCTTAGGGCGTCACGTCCTACGGCAAACCCTCTTCCCGTAGCAGCGATGATTACATGGTGCCTACCCTCGGTCACTATGTCTTACAAATTAAGGCACAAAAATGCAAAATAGTGGACAAGGATGAGTTTCAGGGGGAGGAACAAATTTACTCAGCTCTCATCGGCTCTTGTGAGCATGTATTTAAATCTGAGTGGCTAGTGGGTCACTCAATATGTCTGCACGTTAGAAGACCAGGTCTTGGCCAGGGATGCTCAAGACAGAGGCAGTCTGGGGACAGCAGGACCCCAATCTGTGGGTCGGTGGCTGCCTTACCTGATCAGCTTACGCGCTGGCTGAGCGGACGTGCCACAGTGGCTTCTTGTATAACCTTCTTTCCACTGACCTTCAGATAGTCTAACACAGTTAAACCACACAGGCCTCAAAAACCCTGAGAATGTAATTCTAGTTTTTGGCAGTTAACTTAAGAAAATAATCAGGCGTGAAGTAAGCTAATACTAAGGTACTGTTTATGCAGAGCTCGTTGTGTGCAGGGCACTGTGCTAAGTACTTTATATATATTATTCTATATAATCCTCACGGCAGGGCTTTGAAATGGGTACTATTATCCCCATTTTACAAAACATAAAACCAAGGCTTTTAATCTCGCTCTGCTATTCAGGACACAGACATTTTTGTGTAAGAATGTTCATCGCAACAAAATGACCCAGATTTCCAAAACTAGGGAATCGATTAAATGGTATATTCATCTAATGGCATTCTAGAAATGCATGCGATACTACGTGAGAATAACTAATGACATAAAAAAATGTTTGCAGCAGATAACTAAATAATAATCCCAACTTTGTTTAATTTACATATAACTATATATACTATGGTATTCGTTCCTATTTGTTTCTTCTATATTTTCCAAAATTTACATAGTAAGCATATATCACTTTTTAAACTGTGGGGCTATTTAAAGGCCCATCACAAATAATCAAAAGCCCATCCCCATCCATGTTGGTGTCTGGATTCTACAGAAACACCCTAACAGATTCAGTTTCTATACAGCAGACATCTCCCCAGTCTTC
The DNA here is from genome assembly GCF_949752795.1 of Hyperoodon ampullatus. NCBI lineage: Eukaryota > Metazoa > Chordata > Mammalia > Artiodactyla > Ziphiidae > Hyperoodon > Hyperoodon ampullatus. The sequence continues at coordinate 91,921,388 of NC_136920.1, forward strand.
TGACTGGGTCCCGTCAGCTGCTCCTCTTATTCCTCAGGCACGCGGTGCATGAATGTAGGATTGAGTAGAATTTTAAAGCAGATGAACAGTTCTTTCTTGAAGGTTGTGGCTCCTGCAGTGCCATTTGGTCCAGATCACTGTGCCCTAAAGAAGTCAGGCAGTGAACCCAAAATGAAATGACCAACTAAAACAAAACAGAATGCATGAACACTCTCCACTCAATTATTATTATTGTTGTTATCATTATTTCTAGCAGTAGTAGTTATTTAAATGAGGCATTTGTGTCAGGATAGGAAGAAGAGCTAATACAGAGTTGGCTTCATGACTTGGAAAATTCTCTCAGCTTGCAGAACTGGGAGTGCCCGGAAGATGGCTGTGGAGAAGTGACAAGACTCTGAGGGGTGGGAGAAAGAACATGGGCTCTGGCTTCAGGGAGACTTGGGTTAGAATCCTGATCCCAGGGTATTCCCTGGCAGTCCAGTAGTTAGGACTCTGTGCTTTCGCTGCAGGGGGCTCAGGTTTGATCCCTGGTCAGGGAATTTAAAGCCCACAAGCCATGCAGCATGGCCAAAAAAAAAAGAATCCTGATCCCATTTACTAACTGAGTGACACTGGGCAAATCCTTAACTTTCTCATCTGTAAAATGGGTGCAAAGGGGCTCTTGAAAGCATAGTAGGAAACAGGCAGTTGGTGTTTAATATCTTTCTCCCAGCCCCTCCTCACCCATCCTCTCTCCAGCACAACACACCTGTTCTCCATCATCCTCAAGTTCCAAAATCTACCCCCTGCAGGAGTGGAGCAAAAAAACCTCCTTTGGAAAACCAGTGTTGTGAAGGACCATCTCAAATGGAAGGTTTGAATCAAAGTGCCAAGCCATTTAATCAGTCATCACGGCCACCTGAAATTCAGGCAGGATCCCAAACAGATGGTAAACTGCCATGCTACGCACACCTGGAGATGTCATGACCTTATCGTATTTGTTAGACGCTCCTCAGGTGTCAAAGGTGATGGTATCAAAACCACCTACCATTTGTGTGGCTTGGGATAAACTTGCAATTGCACCTCACCTCAGTGGAGGTATAAAAAATTGGAAACAGCTTCATTTTACTTAAGGAAAAATAGCTCACTCATAGAGCTTGGTCAGCACACGGGAAGAGGAGGTGGGGGAAGAAGGGTCTTAAGGGGAAGGAGGAAGCCAGTGCCTGGACTAGTTATTGCAATGAGGCATTTGTGGCAGGAAAGGGAGAGGACACAGAATATTCTAGTCTCTACTCTCCCCTCAATATCCACTAACCCCAGCTCTATTCGTGTGCCCAGAGGGCCTTTCCACCAAGGCCACCCGCTCTTTCCCCATACATCAGGGCCAAGCCTTGCTCACCCTGCGCGCATCCAGCCTCGAAATGTTTTGTCATCGTTTTCTGAACATTTAAGACCACCTTAGCCCCATTTCAACCTCTGTTACACATCTCCCACTGCAGTCACGGCGCCCCTGGGTTCCCATGAGGGAACCAGTGCTCCTGGCTCCAAGCCCTGAAGTCAGGCAGGGCACTGTGCATCCTCACAGAGTGGACACGTGTCTTGCTGCTTCTACCCTAGGTCCTGTGTTGGCCGGTTTTCTTACTGACTCTTCCTTCACATGGGCATTTATCGTCTCTAATTTGACTTGACTCAGCTCGTTAGAGAGAAAGTCTGCTTCTCTGGGATCCCCTTAGGGTTTGTCTGGCTGGCTTTCCACTGGGCACATAAACAGCCCCCAGTATTGTGTGTCTCCTAAGGACCCCAGCCGCATCAGGTTGAAGCTGGGGTGAGACTTCCCCAGAGGGCTTGCCAAATGGCCTGGGATGAACCCTGCTCCTTGTTGGTTTTGTTTTCCATGAGCAGAGACAACAGAGGGGCCTGGTGGCCTGCAGCATGTTGCACCAGGGGGCGCGGTTTAAGGCCCAGGGAGGCCCGGGGTCAGTGCCTCCTTGCTCCACCCTGGGACCTTTGTACAACTCACTCAGCTCTCAGAGCCCCAGTTTCCTCATCGAGAAACGGTGGTAACAGTATCTGTTCTGCCTTCACCTTAACAGGGTTGCAGTGAAGCTCAAGGAAGAGAATACAAACAGAAATGCTTTGCAAACTGTAGTGCGCTGTAAGGATGAGAGGTTCCATCGTTATCACAAGGATGCATCTGGTCATAAGACATTACATGTTAATAAGCCCGTTCCTGCATATAATCTGGACCACTCATGGGAGGAAACGTTCAGAGGGAAACACTACCCCAAATAAGAAGAATAGGGAGTGGACAAAGATGAATACACTAAGTAATTCTAGGATATTTCTGGAGCATATGCCCTGGCAAACTCTTCTAGACAGTAGGATCAGGGTGATGAAGGAGACAGTCAAGGTCCTTGCTCTCAGTCCCACTCAGCAGAGAATAAGCAAGCAAGCAAGCAAACAAACAAACAAAAAACAAGGTCAGTTGTCCTCCCACTGTGGGCACAAATGGGCTTTCACCTTCTCCATTTCCCTGTTCTGGGGCTGCAGGAAGGTTGGCTGCACACTCAGTGTTAATCCAAGGAGAACACCCAGAATTGGTGAAAGAAAAAAGTTACCTTCCCCAACAGGATAAGATACACAATTTCAGACACATGAAGATGTGTTGGTTCTTTATATTTTTGGCAAAGTGACAGCAAAATGAAATGCTGATGAGCCAGAGATGTTAAAAAATGAGAGATCTGGACAAGCGATTTTCCAGTTATAGGAGGGTTTCTAGCATCAGCTGGGAATCCTTGTTGAAATCTTAAAAAAGGAAAATCAGCCTGTATCACTTTGAGTTCCTCTCCGTTTTTCTAAATGCAGAATGTTGAACCAAATAATTTTCAGTTTTAAAACTGTTCATACTTCTTCATTCATAATATACCACTTCCTCCAAGAAGCCTCCCATCACCCAGCAAAATTAATACCGCCTTCTCTGCAGCTCTATCATCTGTCAGTAACTCCACACAGCAGTTTCACAATATACCATCACCCTGAATTATAAGTTTGTCCCTCACTAGAGGAAAAGCATCCCCAGCCGGGGCTGCAGTTTATTTGATTGTGAATCCCTGACACCTCATTATCATGGAGGACATATGGCAGGTACTTGATACATGCTTACTCACGAGGTCACTTCTCACTGGCCCACTGTGTATCTACAGCCAATGTACGTGAATGTGAACACAGTCGCTAGTTGCAACTCTGCAAGTTGGTTTAATAAGACAAATGTCCCATCTTCACTTGGTCTTCAGTGATTCTCCCACAAGGACTTGTGCTTTATCTGGTGTCTCATCAAGAGTTCCTAGCAGGTGAGGTTTTGATCCATATAAAATCTATATTAAAGGGAATTCCCTGGTGGCACAGTGGTTAAGAATCTACCTGCCAATGCAGGGGCACGGGTTCAAGCCCTGGTCTGGGAAGATCCCACATGCTGCAGAGCAACTAAGACCGTGTGCCACAACCACTGAAGCCAGCGTGCCTAGAGCCTGTGCTCTGCATCAAGAGAAGCCACCGCAATGAGAAGCCCGCGCACTGCAACGAAGAGTAGCCCCGCTTGCTGCAACTAGAGAAAGCCCATGTGCAGCAACAAAGACCCAATGCAGCCAAAAATTAATTAATTAATTAATTTTTAAAAATCTACGTTAAAAATGGATAGTTTCCTCTTGATCTAACTATCAATTTATAAGAACTATCAGAAAAAGATGTCCCATGACATCCTGGGGCTACCTACAGCAAAATCCAGATGACGGGAAACTACAGACACACAACCTAGTTTCATTGACAAAAAAACTACAAATAAAAAAAAATAAGAGAAGGGCAGGAAGGGAGGGTAGCCACACTAAGAGGCATATCTGTCAATTCATGTAGGAACCTTATTTGAATCCTGGTTCACACAAAAAAAATACTTTTAAAAAACATTATAAGGAAATAGAGGATATGTGATCACTGACTGGATATTTGATATTACATAATTATTTGGTTTTTAGGTGTGATCATGATCCTGCAGTTATATTTTAAGGAGAGTTGTAATCTCTTAGTGGCACATATGGAAATATTTACAGATGAAATGATACATCTAGGATTTAATTCAAAACAATCTGGAGGAGGGTGGAGAAATGTGTGGTATAGATGAAAAAAAACCAGGCAGGAATGGCTAGATACATTGTTTCATTAATACCACTCTTGCTACCTTTACGTAAGTTTGAAAATTACTATTAAATTTTTTAACAATCAGTACTTCATTAAATTTTCGATCTGGTGAATTCTATAGAGCAGGATCCTCCATGACAGTGCTGTGCTGGGTACTGGCCCCTCTTGGGGGGTGGGGGCAGGGCAGGCTGCAGACAGCCCAGGGCTGGGTTACTCCTCTTGCCCTGCAGAGAGAGCAGATCCCCGGGTCCTGATTCATGTTTTCCTCAGAGAAGCTACTGGTTAGAGAGAAATGTGTATCTCAGGCTCTGGGAACCCAAAGAAAGGAAAGGAAGGATTTCTCCACTTCTCCTATGAAAAAATAAAAGCCCAGGAAAGGCAGACTGGAAAGAATTTGGGATTTGGAGTCAGAAGTTTTGGATTCCCTCCTTGCCACCCAACTAGGACCAGTGAACTTCTCAGTGCCTCAATGTCCTCATCTCTAAAATGGGAATATGACTACCCTCCATGTCAAAGAACTGTGCTGAGGATTAGAGGAGATCTCGCCTGGGAAGATGAGAGGCAGTGTGGTGCGGTGGGTCAGAGACTTGGGTCTGAACGGTGGCTCCATCGTACCAGCCACACGGTCAAGTTCTAAATAAATGAAAACTATTATAATTAATTATTTAAGAAAAAGCAATTTGTTCAAGGCCTCAAAGTAAGTCACCAGGGCACTACTCAGCAGGAGAATCTGCACTCAGCCGTCCTCCCCACTCACCCTCTGAGCTTCCCTTGTGGCTGTATCTGGGCAGCTGATTCACCACCTGTCACTTTTTGGACAGAGCAGGGAGGATGGAGAGGAGGAGCTGGGGAATCGTGTTCTGACAGCTGGGCCACCCCAGCGGGGGCAGCGATGAATCAGCCTTGCTGCTGCCATGCTCAGCACACGAGGCTTCCCGAGCCGAGGCCAGGCATCCAGGATGCTCTGACCAAGCCTTGTTGTGTGATGGCCATAGATGGCCACCCTTTGTGCCTTCTCCCCTGCAGCACCCAGTAACTTCACAGGCTTCTCCCAGCTTCCGAGTAGAAACACATTTTTCCCAGCCCTGCCGGGATCAAGCTAACAAGAGGGATGTGTATGCGTGGGCACGTGCGTATATGCATGTATAAGAGTATGCATATGAACCTACGCCTGTTACCTCAGTGGGGCAGTGCACTGTCTCAGTGCCATAGTGGAAGAACAGAGAACAGGACACCCAAACAATGATGGCCAGACCCCACTTGCCCAGGCCCTGCTTTATTTAGAGGTGAGCTCAGCTATGATCTCAGAGGACCTCCCTGCAGTGTGATTTCCAAGTGGAGTATTCAGTTTGGCTGATCGAAGACCTATATTCTGAATCTCATCATTGTCTTTCTGTGTCCAAAGACAAAGCACTAGAGGTACAAGGAGGCAAAAACACCATTTCCTTTGTGAGTGACTGTTTCTGTTTGACTAAGGAAACAAGAAAAAGGACCACAGGTAGGGATATGTATTTATGGAGAATGTGGAATTTATTGGTAGATTTTTTTTTCTTCTCATTTACAGTGTCTTGGATTTTGCTCTAAGAATCCCTTAGGCTTCCTCCAGTTTAGGATAAGAAAACAAGTGGAGCCCTGGATTCGTTCTATTATGCTTTTAAACAACTATTATAATGAATGACATTAATTACTAGGAACAGGCAAGATTTAAATAAAAACAAATAAGGAGACTTCCCCGGTGGTCCAGTGGTAAAGAATCTGCCTTCCAGTGCAGGGGACGCAGGTTCAATCCCTGGTGGAGGAACTAAGATCCCACATGCCTTGCCTGCACGCCACAACTACTGAGCTTGCACGCCTCAACAAGAGAGTCCGCGTGCCACTAACTACAGAGCCCACGCACCCTGGAGCCCATGCGCCACAACTAGAGAGAGAAAACCTGCATGCTGCAACTAGAGAAAAGCCCGAGCAGAGCGCCGCAATGAAGAGCCCACACACCGCAACGAAAAAGACCTCACATGCCTCAACGAAGATCCCGCGTGCTGCAACTAAGACCTGATGCAGCCAAAAATAAAAAAGAAAGAAAATTAAAAAAAAATAAAATAAAAAACATTTGACCTTATAAATAAATTCATACTTATATAAATAAATAAAAACAAATAACGTACATATGAAATGATGTCTAGGCAAACTTCATTTGCTATCAAGCAGCACCTAATCTAACTTTAATTTTTCTAAATAAAAAAAGAGCTTTGATATCTTATTTCAGATGTTGAAAAGTCTAGAGTTTTGCTCTGCATAATACATTTTCCCAGCACAAGCCGCTCAAGAGTATTTGGCTCTGTGGAAGTAGCTTTGACATTAAAAAGCCCTTAACTGGGCTTCCCTGGTGGCGCAGTGGTTGAGAGTCCGCCTGCTGATGCAGGGGACACGGGTTCGTGCCCCGGTCCGGGAGGATCCCACATGCCGCGGAGCAGCTGGGCCCGTGAGCCATGGCCGCTGAGCCTGCGCGTCCGGAGCCTGTGCTCCGCAACGGGAGAGGCCACAACAGTGAGAGGCCCGCATACCGCAAAAAAAAAAAAAGCCCTTAACTAATTGTAACTTATCAGAAAGAAAAAGTCAATTTGCCTTTTAAGCATTCCTTATTCTGCTGCAGTTGTGGAGAAAAAACAGGGCTCTAGTTCTTTCAGATTGCTTATACATGGAACAGGGGATGAGTGTTTTCGTGGAAATAAGCAAGCCTGTGTTTGAGTCCTAACCAGTCCTAACCAGCTGTGTTTCTTTGAGCAGGTCAGTCTCTCTCTCTGGGCCTCCATTTCTTCATCTGAAAAATAAAGGTTTGGCTTGGATGTCATTCCCAGCTTATTGGATTTTCACAATAAAGCATAAAGATCAGGAGGTATTACTTGAAGGCAGAGGATCAGAATCCTATAGATCAAGGGTCAGCAAACTACAGCCCATGGTCAAATCCAGCCTGCTTGCCTGCTTTTATACAACCTGCCAGCTAAGAATGGTATTTACATTTTTAAATGGATGAAAAAATCAAAAGAAGAAGAATATTTTGTGACAGGTGAAAATGACGTGAAATTCAAATTTCAGTGCCCATAAATAAACTTTTATCAGAACGGAGCCACCTCATTTGTTTACATATTGTCTGTCTGCTTTTGCACTACAAAGGCAAGGCTAAATAGTTGTCACAGAGACGGTGTGGCTGGCAAAACCTAAAATATTTACTCTCTGGCTCTTTACAAAGTTTGCTGACCCTTGCTATAGATCAGTACGGCTCCAACTTTAAGGTACATCCCAATCACCTAGGGATTTTATTAACAGTAGATTCTGATTTAGTGGGTTTGGGGTGGAGCTCAGATTCTGCATTTCTAACTAGCTCCTGGGTGGTGCTAAAGCCACTGGTCTGGGGACCACATTTTGTATGACGAGGCTGGGCTCTATTAGACAAACCTGGTTATGCCATGTACTTGCTCAACATCCTTTGGTGCCATTCCAGAGCCTTCATATTAACTCAGACCCTTACTACAGTGTGATTCTTGCCCATGTGTCCAGCTTCACTGGCCACAGTGCATCTCGCGCACATACCCGGAAATGCACACCACGTGTGCACACCCATGCCCTCCGCTCCTTGATGCTCACCTTTCTCATCCACACACCTATGCACACACTGATCTCTTTGCCTCTAACATCCTCTCCTCTCCCCATCCCTCCACCCTCCCTCCACCCTCAACATGTCCAATTGTCCTTCTTGCCCTTTGGCTCGAACGGCACCTCCTTGAAAGGCGCCTTCCCAGATTCTCTGAAGCTAAGTGGTCCTTTGGTGCGGTCCCTATTTATACGTCACGCTCCTCTTTGTGGCCTGAATCACATGGCGTATGTCACTGACGTCCTTAAAGCAGAAGTCATCTTGTTTATTCCTAGATGCCCACTGACCAAGCACAGTTCTCAGTATAGGGCAGGGGTATCATGCGCATTATTTGAAATCGGACAAATGAATTGCCCAGGATCACCCAGGAAATCAAGTGAAAAGTTGGGACTGGAGCCCACACCTTCAGAATCCTGGTGTGTGTCTTCTTTTCCCTGATCTGCACCTCAGAAACGAATGGAGGAATTAGTCCCATGGCATTTCAAACAGAGGGAAATGCAGCCTGTCCTCTGAGACACTTGGAGGGTTTGGGAATAGCAGCCCCTTCCCGTGGCTGCCACTTTGTGGAGAACAGAGAACTTCTGAGCCCACGGAGCAGCTCCTGAAGACACAGCTTTTGGCCTCTGTATGGCAGGTCCCCGCAGCAGTGCTGGCAGACTCAGCACCCACAGCAGTGAGTCAGTCATCCTGGGACTGCCTCATGCAAAGCACTGATAAGTGGTGAGTGAAAAGGCCTGGGAAAGAGATACAGCCGTCACCACCTTCTCTCTCTCAGGCTGCGGGCATTTCCCTTTCTCATTTCTTATGGCTTCTATTTCCTTATTATGGCCACCTGGACCCAGAGGACGATAGGTCAGACAGTCAGATGTAGGCTGAGTGCAGCCACAAGGGAAAGAAGGGTAGCAAGCACGATCCCCTGTCAGCCCAGGTTGGGGCAGGAGGGAGGGGTTAGTGTGTAGAGGGAGCCATAAACTACCCTGAAATGTGCCCCTACCTGCTCCATACGGCATCTTCCCCACCCCTCCTCCTAAAATCCCTATCATTAAATTCATTAAATACCTCTGGAGAGAGGTATTCACTCCAGAAGGTCACAGACAGTTGCAATGGACTGGAATGAATCACGGTCCCCACCCCGAACCTGCAAATTCATATGTTGAATCCCTAGCCTCCAGGGTGATGGTACCTGGAGATAGGGCCTTTGGGAGGGAATTAGGGTCAGATAAGGTCATGAGGTGGAGCACAGATCTGATAGGATTAGTGTCCTTATAAGAAGAGATAACCAGAAAGCTCACTCTCTCTCTCTCCCCACAAGCACCCCCCCCAGCAAAGGCCACATGAAGACACAGGGAGAAGGTGGCCCTCTGCAAGGCAGGAAGAAGGACCTCACCAGAACCCTAAACCTGTTAGACCCTGATCTTGGAATTCTAGCCTCCGAACTGTTAGAAAATAACTGTGTGTAGTTTAAGGCCCCCAGTCTGTGGTACTTTCTTTTTTTTTTAAATAATTAATTTTTATTGGAGTATAGTTGATTTACAATGTTGTGTTAGTTTCTGTACAGCAAAGTGAATCAGTTATACATATACATACATCCACTCTTTTTAGACTCTTTTCCCATATAGGTCATTACAAGAGTATTGAGTAGAGTTCCCTGTGCTACACAGTAGGTTCTTATGAGTTATCTATTTTATACATAGTAGTGTGTATATGTCAATCCCAGTCTCTCAATTTATCCCTCCCCCTGTGGTACTTTCTTTTTTTTTTTAATAACTGAAGTCTTTTTTTTTTTTTGGTTGCGTCGGGTCTTCGTTGTTGCGCGCGGGATTTCTCTAGTTGTGGTGAGCGGGGGCTACTCTTCGTTGAGGTGTGCGGGCTTCTCATTGCAGTGGCTTCTCTTGTTGCGGAGCATGGTCTCTAGACGCACAGGCTTCATTAGTCGTGGCATGTGGGCTAAGCAGTTGTGACTCGTGGGCTCTAAAGTACAGGCTCCGCAGTTGGGGCGCACGGGCTTAGTTGCTCCGCGGCATGTGGGATCTTCCCGGACCAGGGCTCAAACCCGTGTCCCCTGCGTTGGCAGGTCGATTCTTAACCACTGCGCCACCAGGGAAGTCCCTGTGGTACTTTCTTAAGGCAGCCTGAGCAGACTAAGACAGCAGCCTTCTTTCACGGGTAAATTGATCAATTTCAGTTTCCTCCTTTATTAAGCTCAGGAAGGCAGGGACAAGTCCAGTTTTGTTTGCCACTGTTTCCCTAGCACCCAGCACAGGGCACATGAATAATGAATGTTAATAAAGAAATGAACGAATGAACTGAGTGCCTTCTATGTACTAGGCACCATGCAAAGTGCTAGGGAAATAGAAAAACCAGGCCACTATCACCCCAAGGAGACACGGTCTAGTCTGGAAGGCTGATATAAACTAACCATGATGATGTGATAGGAAAAGTGCTCCAACAGAGGTGGGGGTTGGGGCACATCTAATGTGCTGGGGCAGCATACACACACACACACACACGCACGCACACACACGTGCACACACACACACATATCCTGCTTTGAGATGGGAGTAGAGAGGTAGGTGGAGGAATGAGAAACAGGTAATACGATCTGAGAAAGTTTTTCAAAGGAGAGTATATTTGTAAAAAATGTATACCATTGCACCTAAGAGAAAAATGTACCCAGGAAGAAGACGTTTGTTGATTTGTCAATTCATTAACGAATCTGAGCAAGACCCAGCAGTGTTGAAAATGCAGGAACTTGAGTGGTCAAGAGGGGGGCGGGAGAGAAGAGGCTAGAAAGACAGGCAGCAACAACCAGGCCATTATCACCTCCTGATTGACAGTGATGTCCGGAAACACACCAATGCGAAAGAAACAGAGTCATTTCAATAGCGGAGGAATGCTGGACTGTTGGTATCTCGAAACTTCAAAACGAAATCTTCAAAGGGCTGTTAGGTGAGGTAGAAAGGCATAAGGCTCTGAAGACAGACTAATTCCAGGATGCTGCTGCAGTCACTTACAAGTTGGATAAATTTTTTAATTGATCTGTCTCACTTTTCTCATTTGTAAAATGGAAATACTACCTACAAATCCCCTCGGGATTAAGAAAAGAGTAAAAACAACACATAGTAGGTTCACAACAAATGTAAGATCTCACCAGCTGTCTGTCTCTATCTAATTAAGAAGCTACAAACACGCTGCAGTACAAGATGATCCTTTGAAAGCTTGGAGGAAGCATGGCTGCAGCACGATGTACCTCTTTGTTTGGTGATTATCTGCTGCTTCCGTATCTCCCCCCCTTCCTAAACTCAGGGACTCAGAAGGTCAGGAATGCATCCTGTGTCTCTGGGGCTCATGGATCTACACGGTGCTTGGCTTGTCAGAGGGCCTCGAAACGTCAGAGAACTAAATTGCACAGATGGGCAAAGCAGACGCAGACCATCTTAACCAAAGTCACAAGACAGATGGACAGTGGAGTTAGTTCTAGAACTCTGACCTCACAGTCCATTGATTTCTTGAGACCACATGGTGTCAGACCGAACAGAACAAAGGCTCTGATCTCATCCAGTGGCATACGCACTCCTTTCCAAATCCCCACCACATGGGAACTGCCACCCAGCACGGAGCATCCCATGTCACCATCCTCCCTCTCGGGAGCGGCATCCACACGTTCGCATGGAGAAGCAGACACAACACTCAAAACAGCTCTTAAAACACTTTCCTGCTATGTGGTCTATAAACACAGGAAACGGCAGCTGGCTGGATTGCCGGTAACATTTATTTGCCAGTCAGGGTGCTAGAGCTCTGTGTGTGAGTTTAAAGCTGTGATCCAGGAATGAAAATAAACCAGTAAAGCAGAAATGGAGGTGACCTGACTGTAGCTCTAATGAAAAGGCCCTTGGAGGAGGAAAAACTAGGGTTGGCAACCCAGCTCTGCCACTGAAATGCATGTTAAATAACCTTCTGAGCTCCCACTTGCTCATTTGTCAGTGGGTCTGTTAATAATACTGCATAGGTTTTCAGTGAAGAGTGACTTACTGTTTGTAAGGAGCTGAGGCTAGTGACTGGGACATAAAATAGGATTAAAAATGGTATCTACCGGGCTTCCCTGGTGGCGCAGTGGTTGAGAGTCCGCCTGCCAATGCAGGGGAACACGGGTTCGTGCCCTGGTCCGGGAAGACCCCACATGCCGTGGAGCAGCTGGGCCCGTGAGCCATGGCCGCTGAGCCTGCGCGTCCGGAGCCTGTGCTCCACAACGGGAGAGGCCACAGCAGTGAGAGGCCCGTGTACCGCAAACAAAACAAAATAAAACAAAAAGGTATCTACCACCATGTTCCTTGGTATTTATCCAAAGCAGTTGAAAACTTATGCCCTCACAGAAACCTGCACACAGATGTTTACAGCAGCTTTAGTCATAATTGCCCAACTCTGGAAGCAACCAAGATGTCCTTCGTTAGGTGAATGGATAAACTGTGGTACATCCAGACAATGGAATATTGCTCAGTGCTAAAGAGAATTGAGCTGGCAAGCCATGAAGACGTGGAGGAACATTAAATACATATTACTAAGTAAAAGAGGCCATCTGAAAAGGCTATGATTCATAGCCTTATCATACAATCAGACTGTATGATTCCAACCAGATGACATTTGGGAAAAGGCAAAACTATGGAGACAGTAAAAATGAGTGGTTTCCAGGGGTTGCTGAGGAGGGAGGGATGGAGAGGCAGCAGGTGGAGCACAGAGGGTTTTTAGGGCAGTGAAAATACTCCATAGGATACTACAGTGATGGACACCTGTCATTACACATTTCTCCAAACCCATAAAATGTTCAACACCAAGAGTGAACCCTAAGGTAAACTATAGGCTTCGGGCAATGATGATGCGTCAGTGTAGGTTCATCAGTTTTAAGGAATGTCCCAGTCCAGGGAGTGATGTTGATCACGGCGGAGGCTATGCATTGTGGGGGACAGGGGGCATATGGGAACATTCCTCTCAATTGTACTATGAACCTAAAACTGCTCTAAACAAATAAAGTCTTTTAAGAAAATGGTATTTACCTCTAATACCTTTGAGGACCTAATATAAATTCACTTGACAATATCCAGATCTTTGGAAGAACTAAGGACCCCCAAGTAGAGCTATCCCCTCACTCCTGTGTGATTCCAAAGCACCATTTACATCTCTCTATTTCTGGTCATGTGGCCCTTGGATTCCATATCCTTCCCTGCAGAGCTCAGATACTAGGTGGGCCCAGCCTCACCCCCCCACACCCACCCCACCCACACCGCAAGGGACTTCAGATACATTCTTGACTCCAACCTAGAATGCTTAAGTCCTTCTGAGGAGGCTGATAAGGAAGCTTGTTTACAATCAAGCACAACCAGAGAGAGAAGACACTGCCTCGGAAGGCAGGGCATACTGGGCTCAGGTCCCTGGTTTCCCTGTTTTCCTGGTGAACTTAAATCAGCTCCCCCAGCAACACTAAGCACCCACTGAAGTCCCCAAAATAAGCATCCTCTTTTCACATGACAGCCCTCCGGATATTAGAGGAGAGATACCTTCCCTCCTTTGCTATCTTATCACGTTATATCAAAGTCATCTGCTTGAGTCAGACTTCCCCAAAAGCTTGGGAGCTCCTTGTGGTCGGGGCTGGGTCTTACCAACTCTGTAGCCCCAGCACTCAGCACAAGTCCTGGGTGCCTGGCACAAAGGCATTGCTCAGTAAATTTTCGTTGAATTAATAGAACCTACTTTCTGCCCTGCCTCAGCATCTTCTTTATCCCTTCAGGTCTTCTTCAGACTAAGCATATTTAGCCCCACACTACCTGTTTCCCAGGCCAACTCAGAAAAGCAGTGGCAACAATTACATACAGAACGGAAAAACAACAAGGTCCTACTGTATAGATACAGCACAGGGAACTATACTCAATATCCTGGGATAAAGTGTAATAGAAAAGAATATAGAAAAGAATGTATATATGTGTATAACTGAGTCACTTTGCTGTACAGCAGAAATTAACACAACCTGGTAAATCAACTATACTTCAATAAAATAAATAAATAAACAAACAAGAAAAAAGAAAAGCCATGGCTAGTTCCTTAGCCTGCAGTAGAGGGAAAGAAGAAATAAATAAGAAATTAACTGAGATTTCTCCCCTTATCCTCCACATCTTTCTGAGCCCACTGCCTAGCAAAGAGTAACCTTCTTTCTTTACTCAACGTCCCCCAAGGGTCATTCTGTTCAAAAGCCTTCATGGATTACGCACGATACAGGCCATCTTGCTGAAGTGGCTTTACTGGTGCCCAGCCGCTCTTCCTCTGTCCCATGTCCCCACTTGAGTGGCCAGCAGGGCGCATAGTCGCAGCCCTAATGAGACAACCACACCTGCCGCCTCCCTGCCAAGGCCTGATGGATGAAGTGACATCCAGAGATCTACGGCACCCGAAGCAGCCAGACAGCAAAGGGGTACAGCTGTCTGTTCAGCCATCTGGTTGTGAGCCTGGGATCTCACATTTAGAGGGAGATAAGAACTTCAAACTCTCCCCTCAATCCTGACGCACAGAGTTGTCACAGGTCTGCGTGAGGTCTGAGGTTCCTACGAGGCTCCTCGTGATGGATCAGTTAATTTTCCAGGCCTATCTACAAGCTGACTCCCACGGGGCCCCCTGCCATCCTCCCCACGCTGCTGATGTGTCAGGGATTCTTCTCGATAAGGAGGGCAGCTCTGTGGACTTGGGAGGCCAGGTAGAAGGCAGGAGAGGTGTGGTTAGGATTTGCATTGAGGAGAAGAGCCACTCCACATTCCTCAGCCAGCCCCCTCAACTCCCTGCCCCTCCCCAGAACCTTACCCAATGGAATGAACCTAGACCCAGGTCGTAAAGATGTTCAGAGCCAACTTGGAAACACACTCTTGCCAAAGATTTAGATCACCTTGGGACTTCCCTGGTGGTGCAATGGTTAGGAATCCACCTGCCATTGCAGGGGACACGGGTTCGACCCCTGGTCCAGGAAGATCCCACATACCGTGTAGCAACTAAGCCCGTGTGCCACAACTACAGAGACTGTGCTCTAGAACCCGTGAGCCACAACTACTGAGCCTATGTGCCACAACTACTGAGGCCCGCCTGCCTAGAGCTCGTGCTCCGCAACAAGAGAAGCCACCGCAATGAGAAGCCCGTACACCACAACAAAGAGTAGCCCCCGCTCGCCGCAACTAGAGAAAGCCCGTGAGCAGCAACAAAGACCCAATGCAGCCAAAAATAAATAAATAAAAATTAATTAATTAATTAATAATAAAAAAAAAATTAGACCGCCTTATTGACTTATACCCGGAGTCTCCTCGTGTGCCCCACACAACACTGTGACTCCAGAGCTGCTGATCTTAACCACCGTAGCTACCATTTAACACTCTTTTCTATGTATTATCTCATTTAATCATTATAACAATCCCTTGAGGCAGATCTCATTATCCTCATTTAACAGATGAGAAAACTGAGGCTTAGAAGGGTTCAGTAACTTGCTCGAAGTGCAGTAGGAATTTGAACACATGTTGCTTTGACCACTGTGCACTCTATCCGAGGAGCCCTCACGGGGGCCACAGGAATAGGAGCTTCCTGTTTCTACTGTGGAGGCTCAATCTGCAGCAGCCGGTGGAGGCTGGGAGAGGTGGTCGGCAGGGAGTCTACTAACTCCTGAGAACAATCCTGTCCTCATAGTTTGGAGCCGAGATGAGTAGTATGTACACACACACACACACACACACACACACACACATGCTTTCAGAATGGACGATAACATCATTGCAACTCCAGATCACACTTCTACACAGACAACCACATTGCTGTTACTTGGGGCCCAATAACAGACCAAACCAACGGGCAAGGCAGGCGGCCCTTGTGACCCCAGTTCTGTGTAATCTAGGGACATCACATTGTTTCCTTGGACCTCAAGTTTCCTTCTGCAGTTCATCAAACTTTACTAAACACCAGCTACGTGCCAATACTGTGGGTGCTGGTTAAGAACTCACTCCGAGTCAGACTGCCCGGAGTCTTCATCTTTGGTTCTACCACTTACTACTTGCGTGATCCTGGGCAACTTTAAAAAAAAAATCTCTGTGCCTCAGTTTTCTCATCTGTAAAATTGGGATCATAACAGTTTCCATCTCATAGGGATGTTATAAGGAATAAACAAAATAATCCACAGGTAATGTGTTTAAAATGTTGTCTGTACACAGTAGGCACTCAGCAAAAGTTAGCTATGGATATTTGGTGCTTGGGTTGGGAATGGTGAAGGTGATGAGACAACAAATGAGGAGTGAACAATCAGAAATGCAGATGAGAAGAGCCTAGCAGGCCTCTATTCTGTGAGAAATATCGTGAACTAAGGAGACGGGCCAAGTGCTTACACAGGCACATGCCATGGTAGACAGAAGAAAGGCCCACAAAGATGCCCATGTCCTAATCCCCAGAACCTATGAATCTGTGACCTTACATGGCAAAAAGGACTTCAGAGATGTGATTAAGCCAAGGATCTTGAGTGGGAGAGATGTAGTCATAAGGGTCTTGGTAAGGAAAAGAGGGAGGGAGGAGAAGCAGACGAATGGGAGATGTGATGACTGAAGCAGGAGTTGGAGTGATGCATTTGGAAGATGGAGGAAGGGGCCACCAGCCAAGGTATGTGGGAGGATTCGGGAAGCTGGAGACGTCAGGGAACAGGTTCTCTCTCTCCTAGAGCCTCCAGAAAGAACCCATCTCTATGGACATCTTGATTTTAGCCCATACTGCCCATTTTGGACTTCTGATCTCCAAACTTTCAGAGAATAAATTTGTGTTGTTTTAAGCCACTGAACTTGTTAAAGCAGCAATGGGAAACTACTATGCATGCCTCTGGTCACATGTGCTGTATTTCACAAAAGCCACTTTCTAAGTCCTTATGACTCACGTCCCTACTTCCCAAAAAAGGTGAAGTGAAAACTTAAGCTTCCAGAAGGAAGCATTCACTTTGACAGAATGGGCCTCTCCAAAGGCTCCTTGTGTTCCCCACTGTGACAGAATTAGCTTCTCTGGAAGAATGGAGCTTGGTTAGGGAAGATTAGAACAACCTGCCAAAAGTCACACAAAACCAACAGGTCACAGACTTTCTGGAAAAGCCTCAAAGTACCAGAACCCAATCACTGATGACAAATAGTAGTATCACTTTACATATGCCTGACTTTTTGTGGGTTTTATTACATTTATACACATTGCCTTATTTTGATTCATCCAACCTATAAAAATAACCTGTTCAGGGGCTTCCCTGGTGGTACGGTGGTTGAGAGTCCGCCTGCCGATGCAGGGGACACGGGTTCCTGCCCCGGTCCGGGAGGACCCCACATGCCGTGGAGCAGCTGGGCCCGTGAGCCATGGCCGCTGAGCCTGCGCGTCCGGAGCCTGTGCTCCGCAGCGGGAGAGGCCACAGCAGTGAGAGGCCTGCGTACTACAAAAAATAAATAAATAAATAAATAAACAAACAAATAAATAAATAAATAAATAACCTGTTCAAAAACTATACCCTCAGAAAGTGACAGATCCAGAATTTGAACCAGGTCATTTGTCTCTAAAACCAATTTTCTTTCCCCCAAAGAAGAATACCCCTCATGGGTGGGTCACTGAGACAACTACGGATCCCCTCCAACAACTACTCTACTCCTGGTGTGATACTTCCTCACCGCCCCCCCCCAACCCTACTTCTCAGAAGGAACCATTCCAACGGGCCCATCCACAAATTACCTTCATCTTCTATGGGTTGTGATGCAAACAATGGCAGGCAGAAGGAGGGAAGGAAAAAGGAAAGAAAAAAACCAAGATAAGAAAGGGCTAATCCAGACAACAGACCAGTCCATTCTTCCAGAAAACAGAGCCAAAACTTTGTTAGAAATCTATTTCTTGGAGGCGGAGCCTGGACTCAGGGAAGGAGTCTGATACAGAAAAAGGGAATGTGGTTGGGACTGAGAGCCAGGGGGCCTCAAACTCTGCTTCTGTCCCAGGCTAGTTGTTGGTCTTGAAAAAGTCACTTCACTTGCTCATCTCACTTGACATTCTGTAAAAAGTGGGAGTTGGACTAGATAAGCTCTACTAGCAATTTCCACTAAGACACTTCTGAGATTCTACCTCTACAGGTTTTTTCCAAGTAGGAATACTCTGTTTCAGAAGAGGTACTTGAGTCATTCTCAACCTAGGGCAGGAACTTGTTTTGAGCTTCTTTACTCTGAAGCAAAAGTATCTGCTGTCACACATGACTCTCAAGGCAGGAACAAGTGATTGCTATTATGCAACTAAATACTAGGAACTGCCTAGGTTATGAATAATGACTAACATTTCTTGAGCACCTGTGTCTATCTACATCTTTCACAAAGGACATTGTTCTTCTTCGCATCCTTTGGCAACTCATGAAGAATTGTCACTCACCAAATCACCTAAATTTAAAACTATATATTCTGTGTTTGCATTTCAAGGTCTACCAACTCTTAGAAATTCAATTCCCACAAACATACAACCTACCATGTAAAATACAACTTCCCTTTTTGCGGGGTAAATGTACTTTCTCCAACCTTGATTCAGGTACCCCCCCCAAGCCCCATTCAAGGTCTTCTGCTTGTTTCCTCCTCCATCTTCTTTCCTCTATCATTTCCTTCCAAATCACCCACCATCCACTCAGATTCCACACCTCCCCACTCGTCTCCAGGTTGTTGGCAAGTACGGACAGACCCAAGTGTGCAGAACAACTTGCAAGGACTTGTAAGACTGGAGAAAACCTTCCCTCAGGGACAGAGAGGATGGTCCAGCCCCTGACCACCAGTCACCTCCTGAATCTCCATGTCTTATAGACAGAGCACAGATCCCCAACATTCCTTGAGATGAGCTATTCCTGATGGAGGTGGTGGTAGGGGCAGGGGCTTACCAGAGAGAGGAAATGAGCTTAGCACATGGCACGCTGAGATGTCAGCTTCCTGAGATATACAAGAGGAGGAACTGAGACGGTTTCTCAATGCTTTTTATCTACAGCACTTAATGCATTGACTGGCACACAGCAAGGATGGGGAAAGATTTGCTGAATAAAAAAATGAATGAAGGGTCACACCGGCAAGGATAATCAGGTGACCTCAGCCTGGTTTCCAATGAGAACAAGTTCAGGTGTGATATGGATGGGGCTGGGGGTTGGTAGGGAGGTAGGGATGGAAGGGGGAAGGTAAAATCTCCAAGTGGAACTTAGCACTGGGGGAATTCTAAAGAGCAGATGTTTCTTACATCAGATTCCTGATCATCCGTCTATTCAGTCAGATCTGTCAGCAGTCTCGGTTTCAGAAAGCAGATTCCAGCTCTGTGTGGAAAGAGCTGTCAAGGGGCTAGGCAGGATCTCAGGGTCCTGGTCCTCTGGAGTCTGGGGAGGCTGAAGGGAACTACCAGAGACCCTAGAGAGAGGCTTTGGAATCATCCTCTGAGAACATGTCATTCACAACCAACTGCAGTCACATCCAACGATTTTACTCCCTTTGGAAACGCAAAGGGAAAGAAACATTTTGTGGACCTGCATCTCTGATGTGAAATTCTCTTCTTCCCTGTCTTCTTCTAGGACATCGCTCATTTTGTTTTTTCCTGTCTCTCAAACCATTTCTTGTAGCCTCCTTCACCTGTTCTTTTTCCTCTACCCACCAGCTGGTCCCCCCGAATTCTACCCTTGGGAGTTGGCTTCTTTCCTTTTCTTTACACTCTGCCTGGTTTGTTACACCTACTCCCAAGCCTTCTATGACCATAAATACCCACATGGATATTTCTAGCCCTAACCACTCTGAGCTCCAGATCCCCATGTCCAACTGCATCTGTACCTTTGGGTCTATAGCACCTAAAACATGTCTCAAACCAGATTTGTTGCCTCATCCTCTAAACCACCCTATCTTCTGTATGTTCTATCTCAGTTCATAATGTCTCCACCATTCTAGTTTCCCAAGCTGGAAATCCTGAGCTACCTTTATGCTCCCCTACCCTTCACACCCCACAGATTATAAATCCTGTCAATTCAATTTCAAAAACCTCTCTAGTATCTGGCTCTCGGGTATCTTAACCCAAGTCCTATTTATCTTTCACCTGGACTATTACAACCACCTTCTAACTGGCTTCCAGGCCTAGTTTTTCTCTGCTCCATTCCCCTTTATACTGACTTCTCTGCCTTATAATGTTATTTCCCATAACCTCTAAGAAACAGTCTGGCCCTAATTTCTACACTCTCATCTCTCACTACTCCTTTTCTGTCTCCTTCCCACCAGTCTCCAGCCCCCATGTGCCTTATGCTCTGAATTTCATGCTGTTCTCTCTGACTTAGAATGCTCTTCCCTCTTCTATACCTAGAGAATCTTTATTCATTCTTTAAGTTCTGCCTTAATTGTCACCTCCTCTGCATTCCTCAACCTTCTCAAGTTACAGTAATTGTTTTCTTGGTGGTCCCACAGAGCTTTTTTTCAAACCTCTACTATGGCACTAATTGCATTATTAAATCATGTTTATGGTTTATATGCCTTTCTCTCTTGAGGAAGGCTGAGCTCCTGGAGAAGAAAGACAATTTTCTTTGCATCCCTAACACGTTCCTGGCATATGGTAGGCAACTCAGTAAATGCCCACTGGAAGAATGAATAAAATAATGTCAGATCTAAAGTTAGGCCCAACTATGGGCCAACTGTTTCCTTTGGTAGACAAAATATTTCCTTTTCTTTCTAAGCTAGATAGTATCAAGTTACTCATTTAGTTGGGGGGAGGGGTGGTGGTGAGATGATTCAAGAAACCCCAATTGAAATTAAACTCTGCCTCCATCTTCATTTGCAGTGTGATATTAAATCATTTGAACTGTTCACTGATCTCCCTACCTCTCAAACTGTAGAAGAGTACCGCTCCCTTCTTATTTGCCCTTTAAATTTACTTCAGGGCCCCTCTGTCTGGTTATATCACCTCCTCCTCTTCTCACTTAGATATTGTATCCATCTCTGGCATCACACTTAATCATAATATGACATTTAATCATAACTTTCTATCGTCCACACTAGATTGTCAGTCCCCTGAGGGCAAGGATTACATCTAATTACCTTGTACTTCCAACTCCTCTTATAATAGGTCATAATAGTTGCCCATAAGTACGCTGGGAAATGTCTGTATGTTTTTCTTTAAAAATGGCATTACCCAGGGAACTTTTCATGGAGATAAAACATATACAATTTTTTTTTCTTGTCTTGTTTCTCAAAGATTTCAATTGTCAAGATGTGTTATAAGAGGCCCCAAAGAGATAGGTAACTGTGCAGAATTGGCTGAAGAGCTTGGACAAAGCACTTCATAGGTGATGGAGGGAAGATCCTCTCTACCTTGCTTACTTCACAAAGTGAAGCTTCATAAGGCTTGAGGGAGAAGAGATGGAAGAGAGAGGATAATAGAGAGAAAGGGAGGGGGGAGGGGAAGGAGAAGAAAGCAAAGAGAAGGGCGGCCAGTTGTACTGTGGTTGAACTAGTTCTCCAGGGCGGGTAAAATCTGATTAGGCAAAAAGAGGACAAAGGAAAGGCATGCAGGCAATTCAAGGACAGGTTGATTAAGAAAGGAGACAGCAGATGCTGCGGTTTCAGAAATCCAGCAACCCTGTGTGGTTCTACATGTGGTCGTCTGTGTTTAAAGAAACTGTACACAAAAGCAGCCATTCAAGGCAGGTTTCTTTCTTTCTCTCTCCCTGCTTCCTGCCCAAGATAAGAGAATAAACAGAGAGCCAATGTGCACAGTAAATATTTCTGAATGGGGCACCATCAACACGGAAGTAGGATTCTAAACAATCCTGCTACCTGATTCATAGAGGTTTATGCAGCAAAACCTGAAAAAGAAATCTGAAACATTTGGCCGCCTCTGGCCATCTGTGCTGTCAGCTTCCTCTTGGCGTGCTGGACTGCTGTGAGCTGCGATGGTGGTGTTTCTCTCAGCTTCCCACTGTGCGTGGCAATAGCTGGTCCTGGTGGAGTTCCCTGCCACCGTTGCTTTATGTACAGGAATGTTTATTCTTCCACTGGGGCAACTGAACACAATGGGAGTTGTTACACAAACAGCTGGTGATTCTGCAGAAGGGGAGATGTCCCTTTAATTAAAAAGGTGCCAAGGAGCAATTTCTTTCCCCCAGGGGCTGGGCTCAGGGCACTAACTTCCTCTCTCATTTAACCAGCATTGTGGTTGTATTTTGCAACAAAGCACATTATACCAATTTGAAAATTATACTAATGCATACTAGTTAGACGACTCCCCACCATTGTAATTGCCCCGTATTTTTCTTCCTTTCTATTCATTTGTTCTTTAGAATATCAAGAGTCCCGAAGAGTTTTTTTTAAAGGGAGAAGAATTTGACCATATAGCACTGGGGAAAATAAAACAAAACAAAAAAAAAACCAGAGAAGCCAAACATTCCGGAACAGAAAAGCACATGAGGCAGTGAAAACATCCTTGCGTTGAACAAAAACGCGGTCCATGTCACCCCCGAGTCACCAGAACTGGGATCGGAGAGGTGGTTGACCTCAACCCCTTTTACAGGTGGGAACACTGAGGCCCAGGGAAGGAAAAGGATGTATATGAGTCCAAACAGCCAACAAGTGAGAGTAGAGTGAAAGCCCAAGGCCGGGTTCTGAAAGAAAGGTACACGGAGTTTGCTTTCATTGTGCATTACCCCTGGGCCACCTATGGGGTGAGGACTGAACCCAGAGCCTGTCAACTATCTGTAGAGAATTATTCACCCAGGCCGAGAAAAGGCACACCGGCTCCTCAGAGAGTCACTGTGGAGGGTTTGCAGCCAGCTGGAGCCAGTGGCTGACTGTAGAGTGCCAGGTGGCAGAACTTGACATTCATCTATTCCTGCACAGAAGTTAATAGGGTGCTGTGCACACAGTAGGAGCTCAGACAATTTCTGGATGTTCATCTGAGGCACTTCACCATAAGCCTCATCCTCTTAAGCAGCAGGTGGCAAAAAGAACATGACAGCAAAGTCACCAGCAAAACGGGATGTTAGCGAGAGGACCAACAAGGACGGACATCACCTACGTAGCCTGAGCTCTTGACAGAAGGTCCAGAGGACACAGGCTGCTGCTACATCTATCCCTCCATCTTCCAGGGAAGAGAAAACTCCAAGATTCTCCCATAAGTCTCTGGGAAAACCCCCAGTGGCACCTGGAGAACCTCCCAATGAAGAAGACAAGGGCTTTCAGCCCTGAGGGGGCCACAGCCATCTCCTTCTCCCAACAGCAACTCTGTCCTGCCTGGGACCCTGCCCGTCACATGCAGGAGCCATTCTTCAGTGCATTTTATTTTTTTCTCTCCAGGGCTGGAGTCTGATTCCATTTGAGATGAATCAGAAGACAACCATATGGCACTCCTTCAAATCTCCAGCCTGGCCATTTATTACAGTCAGCAGTTTGGGTGGCCCTGCTGTGCTCCGGGGGCCCCCCCTCTACTCGGCCGGCAACCCCGGGGCAGTTTGCGGGGACAAGATGCTGAGGAAGGAGGCTCTCAGCCTCTACCCCACGGCCACAGCTCAGTGAGGAGCAGAGATATAAAAGTGGGGGACAACCGGGAACCCCGAGACAAAGGGAGTCATGTGGAATGAAATCACCGTTGGAGTAGCAGTCATACCTCCCTCCTCACTGAGGGATTACAGGCGTTCCCAACTGTTTTCTGCACGCTTAACCCTCACAAGGATCTACGGAGCTACATACTATTATTGCT
Source organism: Hyperoodon ampullatus (assembly GCF_949752795.1). Taxonomy (NCBI): domain Eukaryota; kingdom Metazoa; phylum Chordata; class Mammalia; order Artiodactyla; family Ziphiidae; genus Hyperoodon; species Hyperoodon ampullatus. The sequence continues at coordinate 91,944,969 of NC_136920.1, forward strand.
GTGGACGAAGAATGTCACCTGCCATTTCAGTAAACAAAGGATGTTGCAGCCATCAAGCCAGCAGCCACTGCAGCCGTCCCCAACTGTGCACCCTGAGGGGACTCAGGATGGAGAAAAGCAGGATCCTGGCCCCAGACAGCTGAGGTGCATTTCAAAGGAATGACTTCATTAAGCCCAGGCTCTTGCATCTTCCCGTCCATAGGAAAGTGCTAAATTCATTAACTTGAGATGTCTGGTTTTCTTTAATTAATAGTAATCTTTTGATGTTCTGACCACCTGGTTTTTACTGCAAACTCCCATATACCCTGGGTCCTCCTCCACCTCTTGAGAGCCGTCGCCCAGAGCTATCTGAGAGGCTGCCTCTCTGGCTTGAATCCTCAGAAAGTCCCCCAAACAAAACATAATCCTCAACTTCTAGGTTGGGCATTTTTTTCAGTCGACATTATCAACAGTGTACAGACAGGTGAGCTGAGGCTCAGGGCATTCAGCGACGTGCCCAAGGTCACCAGCTGGGAAGAGGTAGAGCTGGGATTCAAACCCAGGCTGTGCCGACAGCTGCCACGGTGAGACGTCTGTGTATCAGGCAGAGGGTGACTGGGTCTCTTCAGTTCCTGGCTGCCCTAGAAGAGGGACACACCCCCACATATATCCACACCAGATGCCCGCCGGGACGAGGGGGGCGCTGAGCTCCGCCTCCACTGTCAGCAAGAGCAGAGCCGGCGGGAGAACCAGGGCTCCCTCGGTTTGTTGCCTCTCTGAAAAGCAAAGCCCTTAGCTCTGAGCATTCTTGTCCACTCAGTGAAAAGCAGTTAGAGTTTGAGGCCACCAAGGGCGGGGTAGTGACAAAAACCACAGGATAGAGTCATGAGGCAGGATGCTCTTCGTTCTCTGGGGCACTTAATTTGAACCTGTTTTCTCATGAAATTATCAATGTCTGAAACTTAACAGTGATTAGGTACATGAATCCGCTTTGTCAGCTCTAAAGTGATCTAAAAATCTAAGGTAGTATTAGGGCATAACAGGAAATTTTCACAGACGCTGTGTGCAAGGGGTTATAATTACCTTATTAGTCCATCCAAATACATCAAGGTCTACTCAGCAATAAAAGGAGACAAACGACTGCTACATGCGACATGGATGAGTCTCATAAATATCAGGAAAGAAGCCAGGCAGGCACAGGAGTAGGCATTGCATCATTCCGCTTGTATGCAAACCGAGAAAATGTGAACTAATCTCTGGTGACGCAAAGTGGGTCGGTGGCTGCCCAGGGATGGGGTGGAGAAGGAATTGACTGCAAGGGGGCAAAAGGAAACTTACAGGAGCGAAGGACACGTGCTGTCTTGCAGAGGTGATGCCACAGGTATATTTATTTGTCAAAACTCATCAATCTTTAAATAGGTTTAGCTTATTGTACATAAATTATACCTCAGTAAAGTGAAAAATGAATGTACGCCAAGGTCTTTCCTTTGGAGCCAGGTCCTCTGGGTAGCCTGGAAAGTTCACTGGACTTGCAGTTCTAGACCAACGCTGTCATGGCAACATGGCCTCACACAGGGCATGTCCCTGAAGTCCTCCGAGACTTAAGTCACCTAATCTTTAAAACGAGGCTTTTCTCAGGGTTTCCCAGGACTTTTTCAGGTCCAGTGGTTAAGAATCCACCTCCAATGCAGGGGACATGGGTTGGATCCCTGGTTGGGGCACCAAGATCCCACATGCCGCAGAGCAACTAAGCCCACATGCCACAACTACTGAGCTCGTGCACCTCAACTACAGAGCCCGCGTGCCGCAACTAAGACCCGACACAGCCAAAAATAAATTAAATAAATAAATATTTAAAAAATAAATAAATAAAGCGAGGCTTTTCTCAAGATCAAGAGGGATATTTAGGGCCCCTGAGAGCAACTTTTCACCCACCAAATAACACACACGTGTAAGGGGGGAGTGCTGTGTGGGTGAACGGCCATGACGGGTGGAGTAGACACTTGCTTGCCCCATCCACCTCTAAGATCCCTTCACTCCACGTGGGCTTCTTCAGTTGGTCTCCTCTTTCTGCCCCAGGCTCCTGGGAACGCAGCTGCAGCACCCACCCAGAATCAGCCACGATTCAGAGATGCTGAGCTGACCAGGTACTTTCAGGGGATCCAATGTCCACCACCAGGTAAGCTGGAGAAGGCCAGAGAAACTGGATGCTTGAATTCACGGGCTCTGCAAGATGCCTCTCAATTCCTTGTGTTGCCAGCTCGGAGCTGCTTTTATCTTTGGGCAGTGATGCATAGCTAATGCTGACTGTCCAAAGCAAAGTCAAAGGCACTTAGTCCAGCTCCTTCCTTCCGCCACTGTCCTGCTCTTTAGCTGGGCATTGTTCAAATATCAACAACCTAACAGCACATGTAAATCCTTGCTGGAGATTTACCACCACCATCCCACCTCCTTCCTTTTCTTCTCATCCAACACCATAATACCGTAATCCTATCTACCTTGGGTCCAGATTATATTTTTAACTTAGTTCTAAGTCCCTTCCTGCCCCTCAGCTCATTGGGTCTTCACAAAGCCTCGTGAGTTACACAGCACAGAAGCCGAACAGGATATTGAGGAAAGGGGTTCAATAGAAGACCTAAATGCTTCAAGTGTCAGTCAGAAGCTGGGCTAGGACTCAGGGCATCAGACCCCGGCCAGAGGGTCCTTTTGTAAAATTCTACTTCTCAATCATTAGAGAACATTCAAGAGCCATGTGCTGTAGACAAAGTATTAGCCATAGGCAGTCTCGAACGAATGGAACCAAAACAAAAGGCCAGAGTTGTGTCAGTGGGGCCTCCTCAAATTCAGTTGCTGGGTGGCTGCTCCCAGAGCTCCAGTGTCGGAGAAGCCTCCGCTGCCCCCCAAAAACACAGAGGCAAGTAAGAAAGCAATTAGGGAATACAAAGCAACACGCCAAGGGGGTAAGGTTGGAGGGGGTAAATTGGGAGATTGGGATTGACATATACACACTACTATATATAAACCGGATAACTAACAGAGGCCTGCTGTGTGGCACAGGGAACTCTACTCGGTGCTCTGTGATGGCTGCTGTGGGAGGGGAACCTGCAAGGGGGGGTGGACATATCAATATGTGTATTATGGCTGATTCACTTTGCTGTACACCTCAGGCTGGCACAACGTTGTAAATCAACTGTACTCCAATTAAAAAAAAAAAAGATACAAAAGACAACGACAACAATAAAAAGGCAACACTCCGTCAGAGTTCACCCTGCCTTCCTGGGCAATCCGTTCGGGCCCTTCCTGGCCCCAGGCCTTTCCCGGCACACACACTCTTCCTTTTCCTTCCAACCTACCTCACTCCAGTCTTGACAAAGCTGGGCCTTTATTTTTAGAACTTTGGGGAAAAGGAAGAGCTAAGGGCATAGAAAGAAAAAGGGATAGGCTATTTTGGCCCCTTGAAAGCTTCCTTCCTGAGGCCTCCCTAACACCTCCTTGCCTTGTGCTTGCGTGTGTGCGTGCATGCACACGCACACACACGCACATGCACGCACACACACAATATAAATGGCCAGTTCTCGAACCTTCTCCACATGGCTGCTGTTCTTCTACAGCAGCGTCTAGTTGGACCAAAGGTCATAGTGTTGGATGGAAAAAACTTAGCACGGCTCCAGGGGCATCATGAGCTAGAGGAACATACCCGGACTCCTCTCGGTAGCTGTCAAGCACTTAATAAGCATGCACTAATTAATCCTGTTCCCCTCAGAGGGAGCCAGCCAGGCCCTGAGGGCTTGAGTGACTTATCCAAGACCAGAGCACAGCACAGGCTTCATGGGACCTGGGCCTTGCTGGCATCCGAGCTCTCTACGGTCCACCCAGAGCCCAGTGGAAGGGCCCTTCTTGCTGCTGCACAAGATCAGATGCAGTTACACCCAGAAGGGAAACCAGAGCTGCCAGCCCTGGTTACCACCATTCCCTCCAAAGGGCTGTGTTCCAGACCTCGGTCTCATTCCTTCTTGAAACATCACAGCCTGGTCTTCCTGAATCCAGGAAACCACCACTGCTCTCTCCCACGTTCCATTTCATCACGCTCCTTCCTCCAGGCTTAAAGCCTAAGAAAGAGGCTTCTCAGAAGCGGAGCCCGGTGCCTTTGCTCTCTTTCTTCACAACTCTCCAAAATGAAGTTAAAAGTCTGCTCTATGCACAGATGTAGAGAACAAACGTATGGACACCAAGGAGGGAAAGCGGTGGGGGGGGGGTGTGTGTGATGAATTGGGAGATTGGGATTGACATGTATACACTGATGTGTATAAAATGGATGACTAATAAGAACCTGCTGTATAAAAAATAAATAAAATAAATTCAAAAAAAAAAAAAAAAAAGTCTGCTCTCTGGAATCTCAGATGGCCCTGGGGAGAAGTCCCTCTTCTTACTGACCTGATTAAGTTATTAAGAGGAAGGCTGACCACATCAGCCTCTCTGGGCTGAAGTAGAAGAGATGCCAGCCCAGGTAGGGAGTAGACTAGATCAGGTGACCGCCAAGGGCTCTGACGCTCCAAGACAGAGAATTTGAGGAGACAGAACAGCAAGCCTACCCCCCTCCCCAGGATGTTTCATCATGACCCACTCTGTTACCTTTCCAGTAAAGAAAGGCAGTGCTAGTAATAATAGCAGCTGTGATAGGCTGAAAGGGGCTCCTCCCAAAATATTCATGTCCTAATTCCTGGAACCTGTGAATATTACCTTATGGCTAAAAAGAGGGTTTTGTGAATGAGATTAAGTTAAGGATCTTGAGATGGGGAGATTATCCTGAATTATCTGGGGAGGCCCTAGATGCAATCACAGTGTCTTCATAGGAAAGAGGCAGAGGGAGATTTGACACAGAAAGAAGAGAAGGCAAGGCAACCACAGAAGCAGAGATTGGAGGGATGCTGCCACAAGCCAAAGAATGCTAGCAGACACCAGGAGCTGGAAGAGGCAAAGAACAGATTCTCCCTTAGAACCTCCGTAGGGGGCAGAGCCCTGCCAACGCCTTGATTTCAGCCCAGGGATGCTGAGTTAGGGCTTCTGGCCTTCAGAACTGTGAGAGAATAAATTTCTGTGTTTTTAAACAACCCGGAATGGGGTAATTTGTTAAAACAGAAACTAATACAGTAGCTAACACTTAAAGATCACCCACTGTGTGCCAGGCACAGCTCTAAGTGTTTTACCCACATGAACTCATTACATCCTGGTCCTGGATGTGAGGCCTGAGCTGAGCCGACACATGCCTCGGTTTGAATCCCAGGTTCACTGCTCACTGTTGTGACCCTAAGCAAGTTATGCAACCTCTCTAAACCTCTGTTCCCCGGTTCATAAAATGGGCATATAATTACCTTTCTCACTGGGCTGTTGGGAGGATAAAATGGATAATAAATGTGAAGTGCTTAGAACAGTACATAGTAAGTACTCACTAAATGCTAGTTATTATGAGATCTCAGGGATTGCACAAGCCAAAATTAAACCATCATCCTAATGTTTCAGCACGTAGACAAGGCCTCTTGGACCCAGTGCAGGAAAGAAGAGGTCCTGTTAAACCCACCTCGAAGAGCAAACACCACAGTCTGAAGAATTCAGTTAAGTATTTCTTCCCTTAATTAAGCAATTTAGGTCCTTAACGCTGGCCTCATTTCAGAAAAGGCAAACGCCTGGGGCTGTGCTAATTCTGCAGCCTTGCCCCACAGACTTCTGGCCCCCATCTGCCCGTTCTTAAGGACAGCTATGCACATCCATCACACGAAGGACCTGACTTGCAGCTTCCACACCTGGCACACCCCTGCAGAGCCACCACATCTTCCCCCTGTAACTCTGGCCTCAGCAACTGGAAGTTAGTGGGAGGCAGAAATAGTCCATTTTATGGCCTTCCAAGGCCACTCCGACCTGTCCCAGCAGGCTGGGTGGAATGATAAAACCAGGGATCAGCTTTGATCAAGAGATTACAGCCAAGTTAATAGTAAAGAATAAAGGTTTGCCCAGAGGCCAAGTAAGGGAGACCTAGCATTATCACCTGAAAAAAGGGAGAAGCAAACAAACTTTCCTCAAGTTGGCCCTTTCTGATAAAGTTTGCCCAACTCCCTGTTCAGGTGATGTCATTCAAAGAAGCAGCGCCCTACAAGGATCCCAGGCCTTGTGTCCCAGCCTAAGAAATCCGCATGTGAGGAATTAACGGAGGGAGAAGGGCCTGGCCATCCGGACTTGTCTTCTTCCCAGGCAGCGTTCCAGCCCCACGGCCTTGGGCGGCCAGCCTCCTAAGACTCCTGCTGCCGCTGCTGCCTGGGGCCGGCGACCAGGCCTCTTCCCAGCAAGCTGCTGGGGCAGCCACCTGCGCGCTCTCTGCCCTTCCCTACCCCGCCCTCCCGGAGCAAGAAGGGTGAGGGAGGACTGCTCCCCCTCCTCACTCTCAGGCACCCACAGATTCCTGCGCTGCCGTCACCGCTGACGAGAACCCATGGCCCCTGGGGGAAGTGCTTCCCCTTCCCATTCCATCCTCCCCATCAATGAACACGAGGCAATCCCCACGCTCCCGCCCCTCCTACTCCGAGGGAGGCAGAACCCGAGAGCGACATCCGGAGCTGGAAGCCGCAGCAGTGGGAGCGCCGGCCTCCCTGCCCCGCCGTGCCTTGCCCTTTCCCAGCCATCAGAGGATCCCAAGCCAGCCCGGCGTTCCGGATCGAGAGGGTGCCCGAATCCTCGGTGGGGCCCCGCCTCCCCGGCGGCTCAGCGCTGGACACCTCGGGGAGCCCGAGAGAGACTCGCTTAGCCCCACCCTCTGAGGCCGGGCGCGGGCCACCGTACCCGGGACTCGAACCCTGTGCCCTCGCCCTTAGGCATCCCACGCCCTTAGGTACGCCTCACCGTAGGCATCGCCAGCAAGCCCCCAGCCCAGCGCTCGGGCGCGGCGCCCTCCCCTGCACCCCCGCCTGGAGGAACCGAGTCCCGGGCCGCCCGCGCGCCCAGCCTACCCCCAACAGGTCGTGGGCAGCGGGGAACACGCCGCCCGCCCGGCAGGCGCCGGGAGGCGAGCCGGAGCGAAGCCGAGGGCCGGTCGCTTGGGGCGGGAGGGGTCGCCCGGGCGGCGAGCCCGGCCACTTACGCGCGGGCTCTGGGGAACCCCATGGACAGGAGCACGTCCAGCGCCGATCCATGCTTGATGGTGCCGGGGCGCTGCTGGCGGTTCCTCCGCGGGGTGACTTTGCCGTACAGCTCCTCTCTCGCAGCCATGCCGAGCGGGCTGGGGTGGCCGTACTGAGCCATGCTCAACGGCCAGCCATCGCCCGGAAAGACGCCCGAGCCGGAGGGTCCCGGAGGGCGGAGGGCTGGCCCGGAGCCGGGGCGGGGGCTCGGGGACCCGGTGCCGGGAGGGAGGCGGCGGCGGCGGCGGCGGCGGCGCTCGGAGCTTCCCCGGTGTCGAGACTCTGACGCTTCCTGGTGAGGCCACCGGAGCCAGAACGGCCCGCCGCGAGCGGCTTCTCCCCGACCGGCCGTCAGCCCCTCGGGCCCCGGGTGCCCCCTGCACGGCGCCCGCAGCAGCCCTCTCTCCTCCGCCCCTTTCCTTCTCCGCAGCCAGCAGTCCGGGAATTTGCACTGAGTAATTTTTGAATGGATCAAAAAGGAAAAGGAGCCTTGTGGGCCGGCCCTGCCTCGCCAGTACCCGGGCCCCGCCCCTCTCTTAAAGCGGCAGCGCAGCCCGCGGCTGGAGTCCAGGTGCTCTGAGCGGCGGATTCGAACCAGCGAGGGCTGCCTGTGTACCTTGGTTCCGGAGAGTCACTCCCAGCGCTCCAGCTTCTCCATGGCTTCCATCAAGGGCCAGCTGGGCCTCAAGACACCAGATCAACCCACTTCAAGTTTCCTGTGGTTCTAGATGGGGTTTTATTAATGGAAATTGGTCGAACTGATGGATGACATTAATGGACCAGAAAGCGAAGCCATGAGGCCCAGATAAAAGGTTTTGCTTCCTAAAGACCCTGCAAAACCCAGAGGATTGGGTTACGGCTACTGGAGACCAAGTTCCCATCAGCTGGCTAAGGGACCACACTGAAGACCTTCTGTGTTCTCTGTGACCTCCGTGGCCTAGATGGTGACTTCAGGGCAAAGGGTGGAACCTGGGGCTCTTGGCCTAGGAGGGGAGAGGAAGGGAGGGAAAGGACAGGGCAGAAAGAAGAGGGAGGGGAAGATGCCAGGAGGAAGGAGACAGAGAAGAAGGAAGTGGGAAGTGGAGGAGGGTGGAGGGAGCCGGAACAGAGAAAGAACACTTTCTAATTGTAAGAGGTGTGCAACGTGGAATGGGTTGATTTTCAACAGCAAATGAGTACCCCATCAATAAAAGCATTCAAAGTAAAGACTGGATCACCACTGCTCAGCAGTGACGAATAAGTAAATTGCATCATAGGTTGGCCCAAGTCACTCCCACCTCAAAGAAGGTAGAAGTCCTAGCCATCCCTACCCCCCAGTGCCCCACACCATGAACTTGGCTTGGGGATGTTAAAGCTCTTCCATTCGGAGACAAACTTACGGTCCTCAGTCAGGGACAAGGACCCTGCCAGGTGTAATGCAAAAGGCAGAGAGTAAACCCCGGCTGCTCTTTTTCAGGTAATAATAATCATTATAACACCACCTAACATTTATTGGGCTCTTGTATGTGTCAGTCATTGTGTTCAGGATAATAAATGAATTAATTCATTGAATTTTTATGACCCTGTGGGGTGTGTATGATTCTTATCCCAGTTTGCAGAAGAGAAAACTCAGCTCAGAGAGGTTGAGGAAGATTGTAGGGCTGGTAAGTCAGAGCCAGAGCTTTTGGTGCCTTGAATGAGTTGCTTCTGCTCTCTACAGCCCCGTGTCCTTATCTGTATGCATCATAGTAACTAACCTTACACACTCTGGGTTCTCCAAAAATGTCAGCTCCTTCCCTTGCCTGGAGCATGGGACAGGGATGATGACCAGCTCTCAGGGAGCAGCTTTTTGATGCTGCTTTATAAAGCGTCTAAGGGTTTTACCAGGGGAAATGACACAGCTTAATTCTCTTAGCCCAGAATTTGTTTTCTAAAAAATATCCAGTGGTGTTTGGAAGTGGGGAGATAAGGACTACTGGGGCTTAAGCAACAATGTGCATAATTCTGTCTCCTGCTGTGTAAGGGATGAGGAAAAGTTCCTGGGTGGGGGCTTCTGCCGGAGCAGAGGAAGTGTCCTGAAGCCAGGCAGAGGGCTTCTCCTGGGCATGGAGCAAAGAGACAAATCATACCTAGTAGACTAGCCTCCCTGGGACGTGTTCGGTAAATGACGCTGGACCTTACCCGATATTCTGAATTTCTTCCAAATGCCTGGGCTGGGAGTCAAATGATCTGGAACCTAGTCAAGCGATAATGTCTGTAGAAGCACTTTGTAAACCATAAGTACCACACAAATAACAACTGAAATTTACTGAGAACTGATGCTGTTCTTAGCATCTTACACATATAACTCGTTAGTCCCTTGACAAGGCAATGACGTAGGTACCACCATATTACCATTGGCCATTTTACAAATGAAGATCTTGAAGGAGACAGAGATCAAGCATCTTCTCCAAGATTACATGGCCAGTAAGTGGTTTGAACCCTTAAAATTTGTCCAAACAACCACTAACTGCCATTACTATGATGAGGAAGAGATGCCATGTTATTAAAATAACTTGGTCAAGTAATAACCTTTTTGACTCCTCCTGTTACCACACTGAATTGGGGTCCACTCACTCAAAGTGTCCAGATTGTGGTGAAGGGAAGTAGAGTGTTTATTGCAGGGCACCAAGCAAGGAAGTGGGAGACAAGCCTCAGATCCATCCCAATTTGATCTTTGAGTTAGGGTTTTTTTGGTTTCTCTCTCTCTTTTTTCCACACGGCTTGTGGGATCTTAGTTCCTTGACCAGGGATTGAACCCCGGGCCACAGCAGTGAAAGTGCTGCGTCCTAATCACTGGACCGCCAGTGAATTCCCTGTTTTTTTTTTTTGGTTTTGTTTTTTTCTAAAGAAGAACAAAGAGGCTGGGATTAATCCTCATCCTGTGACATTTCTGTGACATTTCTCGGAGTCAGGATGTCTCTGGTTTACAATTCTCTGGCCACGTGGTCCATGGCTCGGGGGCCTGTTAGCTCCTCTTGCCCTGGAGAAACCTGAGTTTGTTCGTTAATGATGATATCTAATGATACAACAGCAGTTTTATCAACAACAGCAATTTTAGTACGTTAAGGATATTATCGACCACAGCAATTTTAGTCATCTGACTCTGGTTGATTAGTGTTCAGTTCGCACAGGATTGAAGTCAGAGGGGACAAGAAAGGAAAGTTTTGGATAGAGAGATTAGTCATAAACTTGGTAACGGAACTCAGTTTTACGGGGACTCAGTTTCACTCCTATCCCCCTTGACATAGAATTGCTGGATCTCTGTTTCTCTAGAAAAATTGAATTGTCTTTCTCCCTCCTCTAGGCAAACTGTGAGAGGAAATGATGGGTATAAAAATAGTTTTAGGTAGCCTGGAAAAAGCACTATGGAAAAACCAGACACCTTAGACTCAAACTGTTTTGTCTGAGGCACTTTTACAGAAATCCCATCCCGGCTTCCTCATCAGGCTTCAGCCCAGTGCCAGCACTCATTTTATTCAAGACTGCTGCTGTTTTGTTCTGCATGCGTAAGGTGCTGGCAATTAAGATGCATTGTGCTTTAATTGTATTGACTTTGAAAAGCTAGGGGAAGCTTTATAAAAGTCTATATTGTTATATGACAAAGAGAAGAGGAATGACTATTCATTGGACAGGATATCTGACAGCAGTGGGGAGGAGAGAGGAGGCCTCACACAGTGAGGAAGCTGACACATCAGCGTCAAGCTGCTCCCTCAGAAGGGAAGCAAGTTATCATGTCCCCGTGCACCCACAGGTCATGTCCGAATCCACCCTGGACCACAGCCTCTTTTTTTTTTTTTTTTCCTTTGGCAGCACCACTCGGCTTGTGGGATCTTAGTTCCCCAACCAGGGATCGAACCTAGGCCCTCAGCAGCGAAAGCATGGAGTCCTAATAAGTGGACTACCAGGGAATTCCCCACAAACCTCCTTCTGTTCATGTGAGCACTGTTTAACTGCACGCCTGCTGCCCCAGCCACTTTCTTGGTGTGGCAGCCCTTCTGACAAGGCCATAGGGATGCCCAGTTAATTGCACTCATAATTTCTGAAAGTGTATCCTGTGTCTTTCCCTTCTGCTTCTCTCTGTCCTCGAGAAAAGGTCAAGAGATCCCATTAAGCACAGGCATTAAAGTCTGCAGAATGTCTCCAGTCCCAAGGGTTAGGACGTTGCTTTGTCAAAGGCACTTTTCAAACCACTGGGATGCCATTAGCCCCTAGACTTCCTGGGGATTCCTCATGGCCAGAAGGTTTTGAAACTATGCGATAAAGAAAGAAAGGAAGCGTCATGGGAAGGTTCCAGAGCTGGGAATTGGGACGCCTAGGTGTTGGCTGTGACTTAGATAAGTTCTCTAGCCTTCTCTAGGCCAAATGAGAGGGATAGAGAACTTATCTGCTTCCTCATCTGCCAAATGAGGGGGTGGCTTAAGCTGGGGATTCCTAGGACTTTGCCTGGGGACCCTTGGGGACTCTTGTGGGTGGGGGTTGGTGCTGTCAACTGAAAGTTGGAGTGGGCAAAGCATGGCATCCTCTCTTCCTCTTGGGGATTTAATATAAGGTTTTCTATGGGAAGATGGTTTAGAGGATTAAAAAACATTTTGAAAAACACTGAACTAGATGATCTTTAACGCCTAGTTTTGTTCTGAGAGACCATAATTTAACAAGAAGGAAAGTAAAAGGGGAATGAAGTCTGATTGGTGAGTAGGGGCCAAGGTTGCTGGGAATGGAGGGACAGGTGAGGATGGGGTGCGGGGAGAGGAGAAGGGTCCACACAGGTCGAATGTTAGGGTAAAACAAACTTTAAAAAGTCCTGTTGTTATATCATATGATATCGCTTATGTGTGGAATCTAAAAAAATGATACACATGAACTTATTTACAAAACAGAAAGAGACATAGAAAACAGACTTACGGTTACCAAAGAGGAAATGGGGTGGGGGGAGGGATGAACTGGGAGGTTGAGATTAACATATACACACGACTGTATATAAGATAGATAACCAACAAGGGCCTACTGTAGAGCACAGGGAACTATAGTCAACATTTTGTAATAACCTATAAGCGAAAAGATGCTGAAAAAGAAGATATGTGTGTGTGTGTGTGTGTGTGTGTGTGTGTATGTATGTATATATATATATATATATATATATATATATATATATAACTGCATCACTGTTCTGTACACCTGAAACTAACATGATATTGTAAATCAACAATACTTCTTTAAAAAAGAAAAAAAAAGTCACATTGTTTCCACCACTAGAGGAAATGATAGTTATATGACTTGACAAAATGCTACAGTGGAAATCATATTGCAATATAAATGCACCAACTCAATATGTTGTACACCTTAAATTTACACAATATTATATGTTAATTATACCTCAGTTAAAAAAATAAAATTTAAATTTAAAAAGAGTCATATCAGGGCTTCCCTGGTGGCGCAGTGGTTGGGCGTCCGCCTGCCGATTCAGGGGACACGGGTTCGTGCCCCGGTCCGGGAAGATCCCACATGCTGCGGGAGTGGCTGGGCCCGTGAGCCATGGCCGCTGAGCCTGCGCGTCCGGAGCCTGTGCTCCGCAATGGGAGAGGCCACAACGGTGAGAGGCCCGCGTGCCGCAAAAAAAAAATTTTTAAATAAATAAATAAATAAAAAGAGTCATATCATTTCTACCCTGTCCTGAGGCACAGTTATAACATGTCTAAGGATCTGGAGATTGGTGACTATTTCACAGTCTTGAATTTGTCCATAGGACTTAGCACAGTGCTGGGCACGCAGGAAGCCTATACTTGTACAACTACTGCTGGGTTGTTGAATCTGTGAAGCCTTGTATACGGTAGGAAAAGGTAAGGCTGAAACAAAGTTAGGAGCATCACTCCAAACCAATAAAAAAACTTATGTTTTCCTCATACATTGATAAAATTAAGATCTCTCCCTCAATTGCAAAAGGAAGAAAGAAAGAGTGGGGGAGTCTATTTTCACTTCTCTTTTGTCTGTCTCTGAACAAAACTCCCAGCGTGTCTATTTTGGAATCCTCGTAGGAGACACTCCATTGTGTATGCTTCCTCCTTGGAAAAGCCTCATCCTAAATGTCACTGCCGAAGGGTCTGTGTCCCTGACTTGCCACAAGACAATAGAAGTGTTGGGGAATAAACAGTACAAGCTTAATCAAAGGTTAATTCCACTTCTCACATAACTTCCTTTTTGTATACAAAAGGAAATGTACAGGAAACTTAAGGGGAAATTTTATTTCCAAGAAACAATATAAAATTAAGTAGCTGTAAAAACCCAAGGGATCCAGACAAAACTGTAATTCGAAAAGATACATACACCCCAATGTTCACAGCAGCACTATTTACAATAGCCAAGTCATGGAAACGACCTAAATGGCCATCGACAGAAGAATGGATAAAGAAGATGTGGTATATATACACAGAGTGGAATATTATTCAGTCATAAAAAAGAATGAAATGATGCCATTTGCAGCAACATGGATGGACCTAGAGATTATCATACTAAGCCAAGTAAATCAGAAAGAGAAGGACAAATACCATATGATATCACTTTTATATGTGGAGTCTAAAATAAGACACAAATGAACTTATCTACGAAACAGAAATACACTCACAGACATAAAGAACAGACTTGTGGTTGCCAAGGGGGAGGGGGTTGGGGGAGGGATAGATTGGGGGTTTGGGATTAGCAGATGCAAACTATTATACATAGAATGGATAAACAAGGTCTTACTGTAGAGCACAGGAAATTATATTCAATACCTTGTGATAAACCACAATGGAAAAGAATATGAAAAAGAATGTATATATATATATGTATAACTGTACTATAACTTTTTGCTGTACTGCTAAAATCAACAACATTGTAAATCAAATATACTTTAATAAAAATAAAATTTTAAAATAACCTGAGGGAAAAGAAAAACAAAAAACAAAACCTCCCCCCAAACCTCCAAAAACCTTGATTTAAAAGAGTGGAGGGCTTCCCTGGTGGCGCAGTGGTTAAGAATCCGCCTGCCAATGCAGAGGACATGGGTTCGAGCCCTGGTCCGGGAAGATACCACATGCCGCGGAGCAACTATGCCCATGAGCCACAACTACTGACCCCGTGTGCCACAACTACTGAAGCCTGCACGCCTAGAGCCCAGTGCTCTGCAACAAGAGAAGCCACCGCAATGAGAGGCCCACGTACTGCAACAATGAGTAGCTCCCGCTCGCCACAACTAGAGAAAGCCCATGCACAGCAACGAAGACCCAATGCAGCCAAAAATAAATAAATAAAATAAATAAATTTTTAAAAAAAGAGTGGAAACAACAGCCATGAACCAACATACTTGGAAAAATATTTTTACCATTTAAAAATTCAGAGTGGTTTCAGGGATTGCAAGATAAAATATTTGAATAATTTTTTAAAAATGTAAGTTTACTTTAAAATTCTATGACATGCATTTTAATGAATCTTTGTGGGTCTGTGTACTTTGTTGTTACATTTCCAAATCATGCATAATACATAATGCAAACATAAATAACTTATGACCTATACAAATAGGGAATTTTTTGTAATGCCGAGCCATTGGTAGAATAATGCTCTGGCCAGGTCACTATTTCTTCCATCTTCATTCTAGAAATGGAAATATTAAAAGTGCCAGATGCTGCCTCCCCTACCCAGTTGCCTGCCCCATCATCTCCCCAAGCCACCCTAGAAAGTGTTTAGCTACATTTTATGACAAGTCCCCTTCTACGATTGGGTTATAGGTTTGGGAAAGTAAGCAAGATAATTTACCTCAGTTTTCTCATGTTTAAAATGGGAACAACAATATGTACTTCATAGGGTTTTTGTGATATTAAGTGAATCACTAATATGGAAGTACCAAGCAAGGTGGCACATGCTTGCTGAGGGCTTAATGAAACAGTTTTTCCCTGTGCAGTACTCACCTTCCTATTCCTATGACATTTGTGCAGTTTCTTTGTTTAATTAGACCTTAGGACTATAGAATTAACCCTAATCAATGGTCCATTTATGGCTCAATTTTAGCCATCTAGCTACTTGTTTACTCAGCTCATTTTTAATAATACAATAAGCACCCACAAACCCTTCACCTGAAACAAAAGTTAGGACCTTGACAGTAACCAGTATCTTACCAAATGACCACTCCCTGCTCCAACAAGCCCATCCCCTGCCTCCCCATATACCCCAGTTAGCTTCCTCCTGCACCCTTTGTTCATCATTCTCCTGATTTCCTTTTCATATAACTTTATTGAACCTATAAGTAGTCCTAAAAAGTATTCTTAGAGATTTTTTAGCTGTTTTAATATAGTAGGGTATAATGCTGTTTGTAATCTTTTGAGATTTACTTTTTTGCTCAATAGTATATAGCTAAGGCATATCCATACTGTGGATATTGTGTAGTTCATTGGTTTGGTTGCTGTATAATATAGTCCATCTCTGGGAATTCCCTGGCAGTTCAGTGGTTAGGACTCTGTGCTTTCCCTTCCACGGCCCAGGTTCAATCCCTGGTCAGGGAACTAAGATCCCGCAAGCCGCACAGCAGGGCCAAAAAAGACAAAAACAAAAAAAGGAAAAATAGCCCATCTCCTGTTAATTCATGTTTGGATTATTTCCAAGTTTTTGCTTTTATGATTCTGCTGCTATGACCACTCTTTATATGTTTCCAACTGTTATGTGTGCAAGAATTACCCTTGGGTAATTCTAGGAGTAGAATTGCTGGGTCATCTTCAACTTAGAAGGTAACACAAGGGACTTCCCCGGTGGCGCAGTGGTTAAGAATCTGCCTGCACATGCAGGGCACACGGGTTCGAGCCCTGGTCCAGGAAGATCGCACATGTTGCGTAGCAACTAGTCCCGTGCACCACAACTACTGAGCCTGCGCTCTAGAGCCCGTGAACCACAACTACTGAAGCCTATGCGCCTACAGCCCGTGCTCCACAACAAGAGCAGCCACCGCAATGAGAAGCCTGTGCACCACAATGAAGAGTAACCCCCACTCGTGGCAACTAGAGAAAGCCCACGTGCAGCAAAAAAGACCCAACGTAGCCTAAAAAAGGTAATAGAAAACTGTTTTCCAAAGTAGTTACACCAATTTATATTCCCACCACCAGCACGTTAGAGATTGCTTCGCTTGTGGTTGCCTGTGGCTACATAATTATTCTGTATTCCAGATTATTCTACAAGCCACCTGAGGTTAACTTGAGGTAATGTAGTCCGAGAGTTCAAGAGTATGGGCCCTGTGTTTGACTTCCACTTTCTTCCTTGTGAGCTATGTGATCCTGAACAAATTCATTCATTCGACAATTATTCACTGAGCACCTACTATGTGCTGAGGATAAAGTCCCTCTTCCCAAGGATCCTACATTCTAGTAGGAAGAGACAGATAATAAATGAGTAAATGTAAATTCCATACAATGATAAGTGCTATAAAGGAGGAAAACACAGTGATATGCTTAAAAGTAACTGAGAGTAGGAAGCTCCTTTAGCGAAATGGGTTGGGAAGATCACATGTGCGGAGGTAACCTCAGAGCTAAGATCTGAATAATCAGAAGGAAACAGCCAAATGAAGAGGTGGAGGGGGAGCGTTTTAGGCAGAGGGCGCAGCACATGCAAACCCTCGAAGGTGAATATAATCAAAGGCACATAAAGGAGGCCAGCGAAATTGAAGCAGAGTGAGGGAGGGGAGAATGAAGACCGGCAGTGGGTGGGCAGAGCCCACTCAAGCTCCGCATTCACAGCCCATTGTTAAATTTTCAGGAGTACCTGGAGCCAGTCGTTAAAGCATTAGTAGCTGGAAATCAGCCACAGTGGGAATATTTACACCATGGAAATTGGCAAATGCTTCCCCAGGGCTTCTTCCTCCTGGCCCTGAGAGTGGGTGGGGGAATGGGGGAAGGGGGAAATACTACTGAACAGATGCAGTTTAAAAAGTGAGATGGGTTGGGCTTCCCTGGTGGTGCAGTGGTTAAGAATCCACCTGCCAATGCAGAAGACACGGGTTTGAGCCCTGGCCCGGGAAGATCCCACATGCTGCGGAGCAGCTAAGCCCGTGTGCCACAACTATTGAAGCCTGTGTGCCTAGAGCCTGTGCTCTGCAATAAGAGAAGCCACTGCAATGAGAAGCCCGTGCACAGCAACGAAGAGTAGCCCCCGCTCGCCGTAACTAGAGAAAGCCCAGGAGCAGCAACAAAGACCCAATGCAGCCAAAAATAAAAATATATAAAATAAATAAATTTTTTAAAAAAGAAAAAAAAGTGAGATAAGTTGCTTCACCTCTCAGAACCCAATCTCAAAAGGTTGCCGTTAGAATTAAATTAAATGAGTTGAATTAAATGAGTTAAATTAAATGAGAATTAAATGAGTTGGTTCACAGAAAGCACAGGGCAGAGGAAGAGAGCTCAGTGACTACAGTGTTTGCCTGCTCCTGCCAATTTTCCTGCTCCTTCTCCAGCTTCCCTACCCTCCAACAATCTGTTCACGATGCTCCTTGAAGGAAAAAGAACAAACATAGGTTGAGTGGTCCCTCTAGGCTAGGACTCTCACCTGTCGTTATTTCACACCATCAGCAACACTGTCAGGCAGATATCTGTATGGGAAATTTACTGATAAACCTATTGAGGTTCCAGGATGTTGTGTAGCTTGCCCAGGGTCACACAGCTGCTAAGTGGTGAGCCGGCATTGAAAACGAAGACATCAGAATCTAGCTTCAGGGCACATTACAATGAACCTTAATTCATTAATATCAATTAAAATATTTGAATAGGCAACTCATTCAGGGATCATTATTTTGGATGTGTTATTAAATGAACCACAGGCTTGCTTGAGACTATTTGAAGACACATGAGTAGAAAGGGTTGAAGCAAATCTGGCATTGAAGTAATCTGTACTAAACTCATCATCAGGTGACTAACAAGTAAAAGACAAAATTCTTCCCTCCTGTAGTTCTTCCCTTCTACAGTAATTGGATACCTACTATATCTGGGCAATGGGCTCGAGGATAGGGGTGGATTCAAGGTTTGCAAAGTCTAGTGGGAGACAGGCATGATCAGACCATGACAGCACAGGATGATTGAGAGACAGAGGTTTGCCTAAGTTGCTATAAGGGGCCAAATGGTGGGAGGGTGGTTGGTAAAGCTTCCCAGAGAACATGTCTGAGCTGGACATTGGAAGGTGAATGGAGGTTAAGTAGACACGGAGACTAGGGGTGGGATGAGGCTGGGTAGAAAGAGAAAGAAAGAAAGAAAGGACATTCCAGCCTGAGAAGATGCCAAGTGCAAAGGCCAGAGATGGGAGAGATCAGGTCATCTTAGAAAACTTGCATGGCAGAAGCACAGGATTTGGGGGAAATGGAGGAGATGCAGATATTAGAGCAGGGTTGGAGAATTTGGGTTACTGCAGAACCAGACTTCTTTATTGGTAATATTTCCCTAGCTGATGTCTGCCCAGCTTTGATACCCTATTAGGAAATCCATCATCACCCAATGACTGGGTTCAAAATCCAAAACCACTTAGAATCCATGGTGCTATACTCTGAATTTTTGTGTTCCCCCAAAATTAATATGTTGAAATCCTAACCCCGAAGGTGATGGGATTAGGAGACGGGGCTTTGGGAAGGTGATTAGGTCATGAGAGTGGATTCCTTATGAATTATTAGTGTCCTGATAACAAAGACCCCAGAGAGCTCCCTTGAACTTCCAGCCCCCAGAACTATAAGAAATAAATTTCTGGGCTTCCCTGGTGGCACAGTGGTTGAGAGTCCGCCTGCCGATGCAGGGGACACGGGTTCGTGCCCCGGTCCAGGAGGATCCCACATGCCGCGGAGCGGCTGGGCCCGTGAGCCATGACTGCTGAGCCTGTGCGTCCGGAGCCTGTGCTCCGCGACGGGAGAGGCCACAACAGTGAGAGGCCCGCGTACACCCAAAAAAAAAAAAGAAAGAAATTTCTGTTGTTTATAAGCCACCCAGGCTATGGTATTTCGTTATAGCAGCCCAAACGGACTAAGACACAAGAGAAAATCAGAGTGACATCTCAAAATACTGCTCATTCTTCAAGCTCAACTAAAGTCTTGAAATTTCCAAGGAGTCTTCCCAGGCCCCCAGGTACTGAAACTCAGAGCACTTTTCAAATCCTAAAACCTCATGGATAATTTACAATACACTGCCTTTAATTTTTCCTTCACTTTTCACTCTCTCTCTTTTAAATGTAAATGCTTTATAAAATATAGAAGCAATACAGCAAGGTATTTTCTATCACAAAATTAATGTCCAAAAGATAAAGAAGGAAAAACAAATCATTTCAGGCAAGAAGTGATCAACTAACATTTTAGTACATTTTCGTCCACTGTTTAGTAAGATTGATGATCAATGCTTGGGCCTAGTCAAATTAATTCTAAATTACCTGAGCATGGGGGTTGTGCACTATGATCCCTTTTACCTCCCATGTGGACCTCTTCAATACTTGGCACTGATGGAGACAACACTCAATGGATTATGAGCTCCCAGCTAGTTGGGACCATGGCATAAGCCTGTGTTCTTGTAGATTTGCTTGAAAATTTGTGCCTTGAGTGAGGAGCATTGTAAAAAAGCCCAGAAGAGAAGATGACACAGTCAGCCTTGTCATCTTCAAATATCCAGGAAAAGTCTTTCCACAGATGTGGCTCTTTAGAGTGGAGACCACCAGTGCTGGCTAGTGTCCTGTGGGCATGCTGGATCCATCTCTGGGGGTGAGTGGCCAGAGTATCATCTGAAAAATAAAAGCAAAATGAATACAGCAAAGAACAGACCACGCTCTTTCCCTCTCCTTCTTCCTGAACAAAGTCCCCTGGGCTAAATAGATGCTTGATCTTTGGACGAATCTGAATGTTGTTAATTTCTGTGGTTGCTATAACAAATTATCACAATCTGGGTGGCTTAAAACAACAGAAATTTATTCTCCCACAGTTCTGGAGATGAGAAGCCCTCAATCAGAGTCCCTGGGTTGAAATCAAGGTGTCAGCAGGGCTGTACACCCTCCCGGAGGTTCTAGGGGAGAATCCATTCCTTGCCTCTTCCAGCTTCTGGTGGCTATTAGCATTTTTTGGCTTGTGGCTGCATCACTCCAGTCTCTAAGGCAGCATCTTCAAACCTCTCTCTGATTTGTCTTGCACGTTACCTTCTCCTCCGTATGTGTCTGTCTGAAATCTCCCTTTGCCTCTGCCTTATAAGGACCCTTGTGGTTCAGGGCCCACCCAGATAATCCAGGATGTTCTCTCCATCTCAAAATCCTTAATTTCATTACGTCTGCAAAACCCCTATTTTCCTTACAAGGAAACATTTACAGGTTCTAGAGATTAGGACCTGATAACGTTGAGTGGCCGTTATTTAACCTCCTTCACTATCAGTCCGAGAGCAATTAATTTTGAGGCTGGAGGAGCTTCAAGGTTCAAGAGAAGCTTTTTCAACCCCATGATCTGGGTTAATGGGAGGAGACAGATTATGGGAGGTGCAGGAAATGAGTAAGTACATCATACTTTCCGAGTCCTTTTGGAAAAGGTCACTGTCCTCAATTTACGCTGTTCCCTCTGCCTGGAGCTCTTTCTTCCCCTGACCTCTTCTAAGGGGACTTGCCTGAGATCACCTGCCTTCCTTGCGCATACTGCATAGATGAAACCTGCCACCCACCTTGTCCTCTGTGTCCCCTCTATCATAGCACCAAGCACAGTGAAGGCTATGTCATATACTGAACGCTTACCTCCAGAGGAGAATGTGCGCTCCATAAGGCTCCATGTGCCTTTCCCAGAGCTGTGCCCTCAGTAGGCACTTAATACATGCTCTTGAATAGGCTTGAATTGCGTTCCAGCTGAGACGAGAGACTCCTTGGCAGCACACATGCAATAGAATTTCCTCGCTTCCCTTATTTTGAGACTGAGGCTAAGAAGCTCTCTCTCCCACCCCACTGGGTGGACGGGCTCAGAGCCCTGGTCAGAACCTCCCCTCTCCCTCCTTCAGTTTCCTTGGTGATGAGACAGATCTTCATGCCTAGTTCACGTCTCTGGTTCATGGTGCTGTGAGTAACCCCAAAGCAAGTCTCCTTAAAGACATCCTTTGGGAAAGATCTGTCTAAGGGCCACACACCAGAAGTGGAGCACCTGTGACCGGAGGCTTGTAGGGGTTTTAGAGGGAAAATGACCTCACCTCTACAGTCATTCATTAAGAGTGTGGAACATTCACATGGGTGGCCTGAACCAGGAAGAGAGGTGATATTTACGCAAACCTCCAACATTCAGTGGAAGGGCGGTTTGGGAAACACGTGTCTTTATTTTATTTATTTATTTGGTTGCGTTGGGTCTTCATTGCTGCGCACGGGCTTTCTCTAGTTGCATCGAGCGGGGGCTACTCTTCATTGCCATGCGCAGGCTTCTCATTGCAGTGGTTTCTCTTGTTGTGGAGCTCGGGCTTTAGGCACGTGGGCTTCAGTAGTTGCGACACATGGGCTCAGTAGTTGTGGCTTGTGGGCTCTAGTGCACAGGCTCCGTAGTTGTGGCGCATGGGCTTAGTTGCTCCGTGCCATGTGGGATCTTTCTGGACGAGGGATCGAACCCATGTCCCCTGTATTGGCAGGCGGATTCTTAACCACTGCGCCACCAGGGAAGGCCCAAAACACGTGTCTTTAAATGGCAAGTGACTCTATTCTTTCAGGCCCTGACTTTGCCTTTAGTTATTGCCCCCCCGTCCGGCTACTTGTGGGTGCTCCTGGGGCTAAGTGTCCAGCATGAGTGTGGATGGAGCCTCCAGAACACTCCTAGAAGCTTCCTCATGGCCTGTTCTCCACTCATTAGTTATAAGCTCCTGTAAAGAGAAGCCAAGAGGAGAAATGCAAGTGCAAACTTCTCCTTAATTATAGACTTTAATTAAAGAACTAGAGACTGAGATTGCTCTTGAATTTGAATTATCTATGCTGCTTCCACCCACCTAAAATGTTACCCTCTTATTCCTGTTTAGTAGTAGTGTTCACATAGCTCTTTACAATTTTTAAGCACTTTCAGGCATAATACCTTATTTAATTATTATCCCCCAAGACAACAAAACAATATAAAGAAGTTACATTAAATACATTTTTCTTAAGGACAGAAAAAAAAGACTGAGGCTTAGAAAAACTGTGCAATGTAACCATGATAATACAGTGATGCAGGAGAGTAAATCAGTGCTTAAACCCAGGTTTTTCAGAAATGAGAGCCATTCTAGTAATGTTCTTCTTTCTTTCTTGAGCTGGGGCTAAAAATGTCTTAAGACTTGGTACTCTTAAGTGTAGAGCAAGTTCCTTAAAGCAGTGGTAGATAAATCTCTCAGGTGAGACCAAGTGAAGGCTCGGATCACCCCTCAGCCTCAGAAGGACATCCAAGACAGAGATTCTTTTTAGGAGGAAGGTCCTCTGGAGTCATTCCGTATTACGATTGGCTGTCATAATGTCTCGGTAATCCCAGGCCTGGGTAGCAGAGATCTAGAAATTTATTGCTTTAAAATTGCATTTTAAAATTGCAGTTGGACGCACACCTAGCACATAGATTTTTATTTGTAAGCACCATTTCCTCAACTAAAAAGAGTCAGGGCTCCATGGAGAGATGCTGATTCCAGGTCAGAGGCAGGGAAAGCACAAGGTTGGCCTGGAACATCTTACGTCACAAAGTGTTGAATTGCCCCAGGATTAATGGGATTATATGAAAAGGATATAGGAGCCAGCTTGAAGGAGCTCCCACAGCCAAATCCAATTTGAACACCCCCCCTTCTCTACCGTCAAATGATGATTTTGGATTATAGCAGGCTAAACAAGCAAATAAAACCCCATAAATCCATAGTGATACTTTAAAAAATAAAGAGAGGGGAAAAGGGGGAGAGAAAAGGGAAAACTCTTTTTCACAAAACAATGCTGACAAATGAGTGTGGAAACAATGACGGAATTAGAGAAAACACCATTTTTCAACCCTCAGTGTAATAATGGCAGATTCTATTAAGAATCACTAATAGATGTTAAAGCCATTGGGTAAAAGTGTTGTTGGGGGGTAGGATATTCACAGTGTTTCAGAGTGTCACCCCATAGCTTATTTATTAATTACAAAGGGAGAATGGAGAGACCTGGTGGTCTCTACCTTAACCAAGAGCTTGACCTTGGCATTGCCAATCATGGGGTGCCTCTCACTTGTGACTCCTGAGATGAGACGCAGTGGGTGGTGCACATCACAGCTTATGCGATGCTCTTGTCAGAAATGTCACCTGAATCTAATCCCGAGGAAACAGTCATTCATTAAGAGTGTGGGACATTCTTCAGGACAAGTAGCCTAGGCTCATTAAAGGGCCCAGCACCATGAAGATCAGAATGAGACGGTGGAGTACTCTACCTGGGAGAAAAGTAGAGACAGAACTGCCATGTGCAATGCTCAGACCGTGATTGGATCCTGGATCCAAAACATCTGCTATAAAAGGACACTTTTGAGACAATTTGGGAAATATGAATATGGACTCAATGTTGGCTGAGGTTATTGTATTACTGTTGATTTTCATAAGCGCGATAACGGTCTTGTGATTACATAGGAGAATGTTCTTGTCCTTGGGAGATGCAAGCTGAAGATTTTAAGGGTGAGATGTCATGATATGGGAAGCATACTTTGGGGTGATAGGGCTAAAGGGAAGGGTGTGTATAAATATATAGAGCCGTACTTAAGGAATTGCAGTTAAGCCTTTCACATCACAAAGGACTTTGGGTTTCTGTCCAGTGGTAGTGATGCATTTGCAAGAAAGTTGGCAAACTTGAGCAGGGGATGGTCTCTGGCCTTGGAGCAGAGCTCGCACAGCTAGAGATGAAATGGGAGATGCAAGTCTTCTTCTGACAAAGAATCTCTAGCACAGGCAGCAAGAGACCCAAGGCTCATACATTCACACATCTAGCTAGTAATTAATCTTGAAGAGCATCAACGTCGTTGGCCTTTGAAATCTAAGTAAAGTATCCACAGTTCAGGGTGCTCACAGTCAAAGCAAAGTTTTTTGTAAATAAGGGCTCTTGAGACCTTCTCTGGGGGACTGCTGTTCCCTGAAATGGGGTTGCCTCACTCCCACATCAGTCTTGTTACACACCAGCCTCATTAAAACTAGTGTTTTTGAACCTTTCTCTCGAGAAAGAAATGCTCTAGATATTTGTAATACTATTTCTGGTCCCCTCTGTTTTCAAGAATGTCACCATCCCTCGCCTTCCGTGACTAATACACACTGTCCCTCAGAGCCAATCCACTTCCCCATTTAGAGACTGGCTACTGGTAAAATTGCTAACAAGTGCTTCTCTGAGCATATCTGGAAAAAGTTCAGGGAAGCTGAGTGATACTTGACCAGAGAGCTGAATGGCCACTCAGAAAATTTTGTAGTGTTGTGGCCTGTTCCTTATCTGTTGGTCTGAAAATAATCATTCATTCACTTGTTCAGGATGAGTAACAGTCTGAGATGGATGAATAACAAGTTGTTGATTTCATTTCCTGTGAATGTCTTCTGCACAGAGGGCTGACTGGTAGAGAGAAGCATTCCAAAAATGTTTTGAGCCAACACTGCATAGTTAGGCCAAGTGGGTAGCTTCCCAAGACGTACTGCGATGTTTGCATTCCAGTCTCTTTACTTGCAATATTGACCTTATTCTTTTTTTTTTTTTTGCGGTATGCGGGCCTCTCACTGCTGTGGCCTCTCCCGTTGCAGAGCACAGGCTCCGGACGCGCAGGCTCAGCGGCCATGGCTCACGGGCCCAGCCGCTCCGCGGCATGTGGGATCTTCCCGGACCGGGGCACGAACCCGTGTCCCCTGCATCAGCAGGCGGACTCTCAACCACTGCGCCACCAGGGAAACCCGACCTTATTCTTTATTTTATAATCACAACTCATACACAGACTAGTAAATCATTATGAACCAGGGATAGTGGAAGGAGACTAAAGTTTACTTATCACTAGCAGCACACCAGGCAGTTTATATGAAGTGTTTCACTTAATCCTTATAACATTCCTGAAAATAAGGTTTTATTTTCATCATTTTACAGATGAGAAAAGCAAGACTCAGACAGCTAAGAGACTTACCCAAAACACCCTGTTATAAGTTCCAGAAGCTGAAATCCATGCTCTGTTTACTATTTCCAATCATTTATAGTCAACTGTAGTATTTTCTTGGTAAGTGATAGCCAGCAGGTTTTAACTGTTAATTTCCTTTCACCCCCAAATACACATCTGGGCCATCTCCCCCTCATAACCAGCCAACATATGCTCTTGGTGAAATGATCTTTGGTAAAATCTGTAGAGAAGAATAAGAACATGCATTTTCAAGCCAGATATTAATGAGGCCCACACTGCTGCTTGTCTCCAAGAGTGAAAAAAACACTGGAATAATTCCATTATTGTACACGTCTATTATATCATTTATTTCGGTAACTCTCAATCCTCCTGAAGTCAGTAGATACTAGGATGTCACCAGTTTTCTTAAGAGATGTTGTAGAAGTTATACGTTAATTCTGAAAACAACAATAACAATGACAAAAACACCCTTATCCTAAAAAATAGTCATCTAGCACTTCTAGGAGACATTAGCACAGAATTGAAAAGCGTAACCATTGCAGTCAGATACCAAATATCTGAACTCTTCTACTTAGAGTAACTTTGCTACTATTGTTTAAACTTCAAAAGTAACCTAAACTCTCTAAATTTCAGTTTTTGCATACATAAAATAGAGATAAAACTGATACTAAATTCATAAGGCTGTTGTGATAGTTTTATTAAAGAACAAAGGTCTAAATTAGCACATAGAACAGCTTACAGACTTAAAAGCAACAAATAAGATGATGTCCAATAGCAGAGGTGATATATGAGGTAAAGGAAATAAAACAGGTGAATTGGAAAGAGAGTGAAGGGGAGGCGGCCACCTTGGCTGGATAGGATAGAGAGGTGAGGTTGAAGCTGAGACCTGCATTCCACAGGGAAATGGCACTGGTGCTGGGCTTAGAGGGAGAAGACCTGAGTTCAAGTTCCCATTCTGCTACTTCTCACCTAGTTACTGTAGGTGAAATGGGTCTCACATTCCTCGTGTGCAAAAAGAGAAAAAGATAAACTAAAAAGCTACTGAGGGTTTCCCTGGTGGCACAGTGGTTGAGAGTCCGCCTGCCGATGCAGGGGACACGGGTTCATGCCCCGGTCCGGGAAGATCCCACATGCCGCGGAGCAGCTGGGCCCGTGAGCCATGGCCGCTGAGCCTGCGCGTCCGGAGCCTGTGCTCTGCAACGGGAGAGGCCACAACAGTGAGAGGCCCACGTACCGCAAAAAAGAAAAAAAAAAAAGTGCTACTGAAAGGAATGTGAAGATTTTAAAAAGTTAGCGCATACATGTGTGTTGCAGCATATCAAATCCCACAAAAGGTGAGTTGACACATCATTCCTCTTACACTGACTATAAACCATTATTTATTCATTCACTCTTTCTTACATTATTTCCTCATTCATTGTGCAGGGTTGATGAAGTCCTGCTAAGAGCCTGCAGCTGGGTGGGTATCAGAATAGCCCTCCTCTATGTGGTGATTTACAGTTATCACATGAATTGTCTCACAATAGTCTGCGGATTTTGCAGTATTGTTGCCATTTGACAGATGAGGAAGTTGAACATCACCTTTAATGACATCCCACAGTGACAGTGCTCACATCTGAGGCAGTTGCCTGTCACCACTGGGAGGAGGACCCCCTGAGGGCAAGGATGTTATCCATAAGGGCTTAGACTGTGGATGTCCGTTTAGGCATCTGTCATCTTCTTAGCCTCTCCTCATGCTCTAATCCCCCCAAACTCTCAGGCGGTGGTCAGCACTCACTACCAAAAATGAAGACAAGATGGACACAGCCAGGCCGGCTTTCTTCCCCAAGAAACATAGGGTGGGAAACAAGCCTTGCCAGGCCCCCAGGGGAAGGTATAAACCAGGTAACCATGTTTTCTGAACCCAACATCAGCTCACAGGACCTGCCAAGAAGACAATATTTAAAGTCAGGGAACTTCCCTGGTGGTTCAGTGGTTAAGCATCCGCCTGCCAATGCAGGGGACACGGGTTCAATCCCTGGTCCGGGAAGATTCCACATGCCGCGGAGCAACTAAGCCTGTGCGCAACAACTACTGAGCCTGTGCTCTAGAGCCCACGAGCCACAACTACTGAGCCCATGTGCTGCAACTACTGAAGCCCGTGCACCTAGAGCCCGTGCTCCGCAACAAGAGAAGCCACCGCAATAAGTCCGTGCACGCCAAGGAAGAGTAGCCCCCGCTCGCCGCAACCAGAGAAAGCCTGCCCGCAGCAACGAAGACCCAATGCAGCCAAAAAAAAAAAAAAAAAAAAAGTCAGACTGCCCCTAACAGGCATATCATCAGCCTATGACCGCTGTAGAGAGGAGTCGTTCTTCACAGCGGGCTTGGGCCTAGCCAACTTGCTGACTACGTGTAATACTAGGATTAGAATGGGAAGGAGGACAGGAAAAGAGAAAACAAAAGGGGGACAGGTAGAAACAGAGTCCAGCCCATCACCGCCAATTTCTGAGTGTTGCTGATCTTACTCACGAAAGCCTGGAGAGGAAGGCTCTTTGTGTGTTATTAATCTCCCCAGGGGAACAACCACAAAATGAGAGCTGGTGCTGGTTTTGCAGGAATGATTTGTAAGGAATGAAAATAAGTAAATTTCTTAAAATGCTTGGCAATTTCAAATCTCCTGGGCCCATCAGAAGGGAGAGAAGCCAGTTCCAGAAGGCCCCCGATGACTGTCCCTTGCTGTTAGTCGGAAGGGCTTTAAAAACCTTGCTGTGTTTGGAAGGCAGGGGCGGAGGAGGAGTCTGGGGAGAGAAGGTGGGGGGCGGGTAGGGAGGGAGGGAGAGAGAGAGGAATCAGCCCTTTAACTGCTTCCTTTTGTTGTGGTGCCTTTTGTACTTCTAGGTCTGGGGCAGGATGTGAAGTGGGAAGTGTTTTGCAGTCAGAAGAACTGCAGCTGGCTGGGGATGGCGTGGGCGATGGATGCTCTGGGGAGAGACAGCAGAGGACAGGAGGAGGGAGGGAAAGAGCTATGGGGGCGGTGGATGAATAAGACCATTTTCCCCTCCCATCAGACCTGCTTCCCCACTTGCAAGTCCAAGCGTTTCAGCTCAGTGTGCAGAGTCGTGTCCTGCTATGATCACTGGGTTTAGTGGTTGGATTTCACGGTTGGTTTGGGTTCTATGGCTTTCATGCAGTGTGACCTTGGGCAAGTCACTTGACCACCGGGCCTCAGATTCTGCACCTGTCAAGTGGATACTACTACCTAGAATATAAAGTTGTTGAAAATAAATGAAATGCCTTCCAAACTGAAACACACACATCGAAGCTATTCTTAGGGTTTTGTAGAAATGGCTAGAAGGCAGGATGGCAGGAGAGGACTCCAGAAGGGCAGCGTTCCTGTGCAACAAACCCAGTAAGTCCACATCACCCACGGCCTCTGCAGCTCACCTGCCTTTCCGGCCCTTTCCCACTTTATGGACATCGGGTCTCCGTTGGGGTGTCCACAATGCCAGTCATGCCCCTGCTGGTCCCCAAGAGCCTATTCTTCCCAGCCTCTGCTCACCTGACTGCAAAGGCCCTGGGAAGAAGACTCGAGGTGTCCACTCTTTGATCATTTTCTTCAAGTGCAGCCAAATGGGACGGAAGGAGGTAGGCGGGAGGGAGGGAGGAAGGAAGGGACACAGGAAGACGGGCTGCTTGTCTTCTGACTTACCCTGGCTGCAGCCTCTGCTCCGCTCGTCCCAGTATCTTCCCCTGACACATTCTCTGATCATGAACTGCCCCGGGTTCCTGGTTCTCCATTTTCCACTCCTCTCCTCCCACCTCAGTTGCGTTTGAGCTGTTCAAACGGAGAGAAGAAAAAATAAATAAATAATGGCAACTTCAGGAGCATCAGAACATCGAGTTGCCACGTACAGTCGTTCCATATCTGTGATACCATGTGAGACCCCAGAAGGGCTCCTACTATTGCTACCCCCATGTTACAGATTTTACAGGTGGGAGACTGCAGTTCATTGAGGGACTGGATTGTCTTCCAGTCACAGGGCTTGTAAGCACAAGATCTGGGGCTCCACCCTAGAGATTCAGATTCCAGACCGTGACTTCCTCCCTCTCTTCTGTGTCTGTCTCAGCATAAAAGTGCTGAGTGTGTGTGTGCTGGGGCAGGAGGGGTGGGGAGTGGAGGGGGACACAATTTGCACCTTAATAGAACTGGAATAAGAATGAAGCAACTGACAAAGGATTAACCTCCAAAATTTATAAGCAGCTCATGCAGCTCAATAGCAAAAAAACAAACAACCCAATCCAAACATGGGCAGAGGACCTAAATAGACATTTCTCCAAAGGAGATATACAGATTGCCAACAAACACATGAAAGAATGCTCAACATCTTTACTCATCAGAGAAATGCAAATCAAAACTACAATGAGATATCATCTCACACCAGTCAGAACGGCCATCATCAAAAAATCTAGAAACAATAAATGCTGGAGAGGGTGTGGAGAAAAGGGAACCCTCTGGCACTGCTTGTGGGAATGTGAATTGGTACAGCCACTATGGAGAACGGTATGGAGGTTCCTTAAAAAACTAAAAATAGAACTACCATATGACCCAGCAATCCCACTACTGGGCATATACCCTGAGAAAACCATAATTCAAAAAGAGACATGTACCAAAATGTTCATTGCAGCTCTATTCACAATAGCCCGGAGCTGGAAGCAACCTAAGTGTCCATCATCGGATGAATGGATAAAGAAGATGTGGCAGGTATATACAATGGAATATTACTCAGCCATAAAAAGAAACGAAATTGAGCTATTTGTAATGAGGTGGATAGACCTAGAGTCTGTCATACAGAGTGAAGTAAGTCAGAAAGAGAAAGACAAATAGCGTATGCTAACACATATATATGGAATTTAAGAAAAAAAAATGTCATGAAGAACCTAGGGGTAAAGCAGGAATAAAGACACAGACCTACTTGAGAATGGACTTGAGGATATGGGGAGGGGGAAGGGTAAGCTGTGACAAAGCGAGAGAGAGGCATGGACATATATACACTACCAAACGTAAGGTAGATAGATAGTGGGAAGCAGCCGCATAGCACAGGGAGATCAGCTGGGTGCTTTGTGACCGACTAGAGGGGTGGGATAGGGAGGGTGGGAGGGAGGGAGACGCAAGAGGGAAGGGATATGGGAACAGATGTATATGTATAACTGATTCACTTTGTTGTAAAGCAGAAACTAATAAAAAAAAAGTGATAAAAAATGTGGGGAGAATTCCTATCCGCGCTAATCCTGCCCAACCTAAACATTGCCTGTAGTTTTGAGAGGGTTCAGAATCACACTTTTGGAAAAATCCTAAGCATTCTTCGGTGCTTTGGGCACCTAAGGAGGTGCTTAAAAATGATTTGGGAAGTGAGCGGAGCTATCTGGCTTTCTGACTTGCCCCCATCCAGAGCGTGAGGTGTGCAGAGGCCCACGGGCCCCGACTGTGGTAGTGTCTTCTCTTCCCTCAGACAGAAGAACAGAATTGGAAAATGTCACCACGTAACTTAGAATCTGACTGAACAAACATGAGCTCTACTATCCACAAATGAATCCACCTAAAATAGGTTTTTTACACCTGTTCTGAGACAATCAGAATATGACCCAAATCCAAGCAATAGCCTAGAGCACTATTAATGTTCAAAGGGCTGTTATGTTATCAGTTGAACAAAGAATACATTTACAGATAATAGTGTACTAATACAAGGTGGTCTTCTGAGAGTATAAAAAAAAGGGAGCCAAAACAGTAAAAATTAGCATCACCTGAGCTCTGTCTGGAACACAGAACACCCAGATCTTTAGGACAAATACTCAGATCAAATCTTACCTTCCTAGATTGCTGTCCTAGTCTGTTTGGGCTGCTATAACAGAATACCATAGAATGGGTGGCTTATAATCAACATTTATATCTTACAGTTCTGGAGGCTGGAAAGTTCAAGATCAAGGCCCTGGAAGATTTAATGTCTGATGAGAGCTCACTTCTTTGTTCATAGATGGCTGTTTTCTCTCTGTGTCCTCACATGGCAGAAGGGGTGAGGGAGCTCACTGGGGTCCCTTTTATAAGGGTGCTAATCTCACTCATGAGGGTTCCACTCTCATGACCTCATCACCCCAAAGACCCCACTCCCAAATACCATCACATTGGGGATTAGGTTCTAACATATGAACTTGAGGAGGACACAAACATTCAATCTTTAGCAACCTCCAAACCTTTCCTTGAGATAACATTTAAATTATTTTCTGGGGACTTCCCTGGTGGTCCAGCGGTGAAGACTCCATGCTTCCGTCACAGGTAGTGCAGTTCAGTCCCTGGTCAGGGAACTAAGATCCTGCATGACGTGCAGTGCAGCCAAAAAAATAAATAATTTTTTGTTCCCTGAGAATAAAACCTGAGAAATGCCCCATTCTTTCCTCCCTAGGCCTTTGCTTAGCTCTAATGTTACTTATGCCATGAAACCTTCCCAATTCCCCTTCTCCCCTTGCTAGAAAAAAAAATCTCTTCTCTGAAACTGAAAATCACCTTGATTTTCCCTCTTTCCTCACAGCATACTTGTGCGAAGGTTAGAGCCAGAAGTGTCTCACTCCAGGTCTCAAGCTGGCTGTAGCTGAAATGAAAATTAACTTCGGTATCCTGACTCCAGGCTATGCCCTTTGCATCGCACGTCCTTATCTGGAAGGACTGATCTATGGCCCCTGTGAGCACATTAGCAGATTGGTTCTGTAACTGCTGTCACAAAACAGGACCCTAGGACCCAGGACCGGTCAGCTTTGACAAGGGATGGGGAGTCAGGAGAGACCTGGAATGTAGATGCCCCAAGAGCAGGGCAAGCTGGCAGCAGTGCTTAAAGCTGGGATCAGGAAGGAACTAGTCTTGGCTGGCGTTTGTCCTTTACACTCTAGGTAAAATACTCTTTCTAAAATCTGATCAGGAAATGTACTCATGCCCTTCCCAAGCTAAAGACCCTTTTAAAGGGTCTTCCATTGCTCCATTGCCTTCAGGATAAAGCCAAATTTCCCGATGTGGTCTGCAAGGCCCTCTTCACTGCGGCCTCTGTTTTCCTCTACAACTTCACATCATGTAACCACTGCTCCCCATCACCACCAGGAACGTGTGTAATCTACACTCCAATTCAGTACAGTGGTGAGTGACACTATGACCCTGCCTTCCAGACGTTCGCTGGTGCTCTTGACGGCAGACCGGGACACTGGTAGTAATGGTGCAGACAGATCAGTACTGTGATTGTGATGTCCTGGGTTTTCTGGGAATTCACAGGAAGGACACCTGGGCCAGATTTAGGAGATCAGGGAGTAATACCTAACCTAAAAGCTAGATGATGGGAATAGATGAAGAGGGTTAGGAGTGTTTCAGGCAAACAGTATGGAGTAAGTGCAGGAGGCAGACAAGGACACGGGGTTCAGGGACCAAAGGAGTAAGAGGTGGTTGGCAGGATGGGAAGAAGCGAGGCTGGGGTAGGTAGGGCCGGTTGTGCTGAGGCCTCTAAGCCCCACCAAGGCGTCTAGACCGTGCCTCCAAGGCTATGGGGAAACCAGTGAAGGGCTTTAAGCTTAAACTGAGGCGCATAAGGAACTGAGGAGTGAGAAGGGGAAGGTTTGAGCGAAAAGAGGTCACTAGCTTCTGCTAGCTTTGCTCAATCCATAACCATTTGTTGAAAACAGCCACACAAAGCTCTAAGCCAAACCTGGTAGGGAATATGCAGAAAAGAATACCCAGAGCTTTCCCTTAAAAAATCTCATGGACGGCTTCCCTGGTGGTACAGTGGTTGGGAGTCCGCCTGCCGATGCAGGGGACATGGGTTCGTGCCCCGGTCCGGGAGGACCCCACATGCCACGGAGCGGCTGGGCCCGTGAGCCATGGCCACAGAGCGTGCACATCCGGAGCCTGTGCTTCACAACGGGAGAGGTCACAACAGTGAGAGGCCCGCGTACTGCAAAAAAAAAAAAAAAAATTTTTAATTGAGCACTTACTATGTGCCAGGCGTTGTTCTAAGCACTGGGCATACAGCAGTAGATAAAACAGATAAAAGTCTCCCTCTGTAAATTTGGACATTAACTGGATATTTATCAATATTAAGAAAAAATTTTTTAGGCATAATCACAGTGTGTGTTTATGTTTTAAAAGGAGTTCTTATCTTTCAGGGATATATATACTGAAATGTTTATGTATGGACTTACATGGTATCTAGGATTTGCTTCACAATTGTCCAGTGGGGTGGAAAAAAGTGGGTGAGAATATAGATGAAATGAGATTGTCCAGGAGTTGATGGTTGTACTTGGACAAAGAGTATGAAAAGATTCATTGTAATATTCTCTTTACTTCTGTGTATGCTTAATGTTTTTCACAAAAAAGAAAAAAAATGACAGAGAAAGAAAGAAAGAAAAAAAGAAAGAAAAAGAAAGAAAAGAAAGAAAGAAAGGAAGGAAGGAATCCCTGCCCTTATGGAGTTTATTTTCTAGTGTTTGAATTTGTGCTTATGAGGCATCAACACCAAGTGAAGGCAATATGATGTCACGGTGCCAGAAAAGAACAGAAGTTGCAAAGCAGGTTATACAAAGATGAGCAAGGAAATTGAGGCCTTACCTGGCACATGGAAGTGTAGGCATCCTGGATTCCAAAGAACCAGTTTGATACATGAAGCCTCTTGGATGTGCATGTTTCCTGAGCATCCTGTCTCTGTACATTTTTACTTGGAACTGTTCGTTAGCAAGTAAATAAGAAAGCATTAAAAATTGTGTTAGAATTATGGGGTACACTATCAAAAAATCATTCAGTGACAGTTTCAAGGGTGTTTGTTAAATAAACAATGCGACAGGACTCAAACAGTGGCCCACCACACTCAAAATTAAAAGAATTCAGCTAACAGCAAGTGAAACACAAAATGAACAAATTCACCTTTCTAACACTAGCTTCAGCAGAACAATATACTGTCACTTTAAATCAATGCATTTTAGTTTCATTAGTTTTACATGTCTATTTGTTAATGTAAAATGTTTTAGTTACAGTTGTCCCTGGGTATCTGCAGGGGATTGGGTCCAGGACCCCCACAGATACCAACATCTGTGGATGCTCAAGTCCCTTATATAAAATGGTATAGTATTTCCATATAACCTACATGCATCCTCCTGTATACCTTAAACTATCTCTAGATTACTAATTATACCTAATACAATGCAAATACCATGTAAATAGTTGTAAATACAATGTAAAGGCTTTGTGGACAGTTGCCCGTGTGTGACAAATTCAAGTTTTGCTTTTTGGAATTTTCTGGAACTTTTGGGAATATTTTTGATCCGCGTTCAGTTGAATCTGTGGATGTGCAATTTGCAGATGCAAAACTCATGGATATGGAACCTGCAGATATGGAAGATTGAATGTCTGTAGTATAAGAACTACAGGTAAAAAGTTCATAGTTTTATGCCTGCATATATTTAAATTAAATGTATTACATCAACACGGAAGGACCATAGGATTATTCTCTCTCTGGTATAAAGTCAATACGTTTTTCAGGAATACAGAGAGACTGATTATGATGTTACAAAAACCCAGGTGAGAAAACTGCTTAAATAGAATGTCGGCAGTGCAGCTGAAAATAAAAATTAGATTCAAGAGATATTTTGGAAGTAAACCTACCCCTTCTAGAGGATTGAAAATGATTTGGATATGGGAGGTGAATGAAAAATATTTGAATCTAGAGGACTAAAGAAATTCCATTCTCAAAAATTTGCAAAATTTATCTTGGACACATTGCATTTGAAAAGCCAGCGTGGTAGCAAAACGGAAAGATGAAACTGGAACTTGGAAGAACCAGAAGACACATTACCCATCCCACTACATCTGGGACCCACGGCCCCTTCACTCATTACAATGTGGATCAGGCTGACTATGGAAACCACACACAGAGCCCAAAGCAAGGCCAGTTCCCCAGGACCAGAGATTCCCAAGCCCTAAACTGGAAGATGCCATGGCCAGGAGAACCCTGTGGCCAGGACCACATGTGGGGTGGGGCAAAGGGCCCCAGGGCTCCCCCTTCCCCTGCTCCAAGCCAGAGGGAGTTGCTGGCTTGACTTCCAGCCACTAGTTTTGTGAGTTGTCACTTGAAGGCACTTCTATCTGCCTCCTGTTTTTAGTTCAGATTACAAATGGTAAACAACCAAAAAAAGTTTCCGGTTTGGAAATTAGAGACCATCTGTTTCTCATTCTATTTCCCCTCTCTTCTCTGATTTCTTTTATTCTCTTCCCTCCCTCTTCCCCACCCTAAGAACACACAGCTCAGCTGGGAGCATAGTGACCTCATTTGACTACCTTCACTTTAATGAAAATGTCGGGTTTCTTACTGGGATTATACTAGGGAATTCCTTGTTCCCACTCAAACTAAGGTGTCTTGGATTGTTTCATCAAAAAAAAAATTTTTTTTTCATGAAGATGAAGTTTCTCTATTCTAACTTACAAATAAATCTAAATAAAATAATAAATAAAATCATGTCTGATTAAGCCATATGCAGTTTTGTTGAAGGCAGTGCACAAACTCTATTTTAATGTCTTGTTAACAGACTCATTAAACTTTAACCAAAGGATAATGGTTAACTTTTAAATCAAAGATAAAAATGAAACATTGAACTGGCTACATTGGAGGCAGCAACTGTGTTGCCAGGACTGCTTCTCTCCTGGAATTCAGAAGTGGGCAGGCTTGCTTTAGAATGTGGCTCTATTTCCCTGTAGTCTGGTGTTACAGGTCCCTCTTGTGTTGACTGTTATCACTGTCTTGCTCCTGCCCCTAGAATGTGACGATTCTACATTTGAGTTCATTAGCTTATTGCAACCAATATCCTCATCTTCATCACCATCATTATCTCCACCAACACCATCGTCCCCATCGTCCCCATCAGCATAATGGAAAAACAGTGTAGGGTAGTTCAAAACCACATGCTTCGGAACCAGACAGATATGAATTTGAACTCTTTCCTCTTCACTGTGTTACCTTGGGTGAGTTACTCACACCTTTGTATGTCAAGTTTCTGCGCTGATTAAGTGAAAGTGATTAAGATACTCACATAACAGTTTTCAGGAGAAACTAGAATGAAATATTGTTGGGCTGCGCCCCGCAGGCCTGCAAGCCTTGTAGTTGTCCAGCCTGAAGCCAAAGAAAGAGCCCGGGGACAGTGACAGAGACATCAATGATTTATTGGACAGGGGGATCTTACACATCTGAAGCAGGTTCCTGGAGCAACACCCCCATCGTGTGTGACAGACCTCAGGCAGGACATGACAGCAAACTTCACCGCTTCGGGGAGAAGGAGGCTGCAATTTATAGGGGCAATTGATGTCAGGTTGGCTCATCAATTACTATGGAAACCAGCAGCTGGGTGGGGGAGCAAGCACATAGGCAGTTACTAATTAAGCCCCATAATTAAGAGGATTGAAGCAGGGATTGGTCAAGTAGGGGATGTACAGAGAACAGGAGAATAGCCATCTTGAATGGCCTGACCATGCAAATATGTAAAGTATCTGATGTCAAGGCTCAAAAAATATTACCCCCTTTCCCATTCATTTCTTCTTTCTCTAAGGAAGACAGAAATTCTGGGAAAGAAACAGTTACGATGTAATGGAAGCAAATTGGATATGTCGGGAACTTATCAAAGGTTTGAGTAATCTTTAAGCTACCTACATAGTAACAAAGCACCCAAATTTTAAAAAAATTAAAAATTAGTCAGCGGTACTGTTTTGGCTCATCATTATGTCCAGCAGGGTACCCTTTGCTCACTTCCTGTTTTCCCAACTCCCTGCCTTTATTGTCACTACTCCGGAAGGCGAAGGACCTATCTTTTCTTCTGATTGTTGACATCTGGCAAGTGTCTATTTCTTCCATCCTATAACCCTGTTCATAGCAAGTCCTCAAATCAAAATACAAACACATTTTCTTGAGGTTAGTCAGGAGAGTTGTGTGTACAAAGTGTTCACCAAGGTCTTATACATAATTATGCTCCTGTTCGCAATAAGGGATTTGTCCTTCCTCTGAATTTATGTAGAACTTATGCAAAAAACTCAGCCCTTAGCGTATAGCATCTTGCTTTAACGTAGGCTTCTCCAGGATCCTTGGGGCTGTCTCAATTCCTCTTTGACTTTCTACCAACAAGCACGGGCTTCACCACAAAGTCAGCTTTAATAAATATTTATTGAATTAAATTGAACTGTGTATCTTGTTTGCCCAAGGAGACTTGAAATGTTTCAAAAACAGAAACTTTATTCTCTACTTCTTTGTACCTTCTTTTCTCTCCTCTTACCCCACGATGGTGCTCAAGAAATGATCAGTAAATACCTGATAATATTTACAGTAAGCAATAGAATGGAGCAGACCCAGAATTCCAGTGCTGCAAGGAATTTTCACCGGCATCCACTCCAGGCCTGAATTCTGTGACAACGGTCCAGCCAAAGACCCTTCTTGCTTTGCTGGTGCAAGTCTCATCCCC
Organism: Hyperoodon ampullatus; assembly: GCF_949752795.1. Classification (NCBI taxonomy): domain Eukaryota; kingdom Metazoa; phylum Chordata; class Mammalia; order Artiodactyla; family Ziphiidae; genus Hyperoodon; species Hyperoodon ampullatus. The sequence goes on from NC_136920.1 coordinate 91,982,730, forward strand.
GGGTTTGTACTGTTATCAAGGTAGAGATTTCAGAAAGAAAGTTTTTCTTTATACTGAGCTACAATTTGTTTCCCTTTACCTTTCACCTTCCATCTAAAAACCTATCCACTGGAGGAATACAAAACAGTTTTTAAAAAACTTTATTTTATTGAAGTATAGTTGATTTACAATGTTGTGTTAATTTCTGCTGTACAGCAAAGTGATTCAGTTATACATACATACATACATATATACATATATACATACATATATACATACATTTCTTTTCATATTCTTTTCCATTATGGTTTATCACACATTATTAAATATAGTTCCCTGTGCTATACAGTAGGACCTTGTTGTTTATCTGTTCTATATATAATAGTTTGCACCTGCTAATTCCAAACTCCCACTCCCTCCCTCCCCCAGCCCCCTTCCCCCTTGGCAGCCACAAGTCTGTTCTCCATGTCTGTGAGTCTGTTTCTGTTTCGTAGATAAGTTCATTAGGAATATAAAACATTTTTTAAACTGTCCATATGACAGCCCATCCTATACTCAAAGATAGCTCTTGAATCTATTTTTTTCCGTGATAAAAACTTCAGTTCATTACATGACACAGTGTTAATTTCTTTGTCATCCAGGTCTCTCTGATTCTTCACTTGGTTCTTCACTCGGAAGTGGCTATAATTATCATTATTTATTTATTTATTTTTAAGAAGATGTTGGGGGTAGTTTATTAATTAATTAATTAATTTTTGCTGTGTTGCATCTTCGTTTCTGTGTGAGGGCTTTCTCTAGTTGTGGCAAGTGGGGGCCACTCTTCATTGCGGTGCGCGGGCCTCTCACTGTTGCGGCCTCTCTTGTTGCGGAGCACAGGCTCTAGGCATGCAGGCTCAGTAGTTGTGGCTCACGGGCCCAGTTGCTCCACAGCATGTGGGATCCTCCCAGACCAGGGCTCGAACTTGTGTCCCCTGCATTAGCAGGCAGATTCTCAACCACTGTACCACCAGGGAAGCCCTCATTATCTCTAACTGAGAATTTACTCTGTACCAGGCATTGTAGTGAATTGCTTACAAATGTTGTCTCTTTGAATTCTCCTAAACTCTTGAGGCAGGTATTTCTATCACAGGTGAGGACACTGAGGCTTAGTGGGGATAAGTAACTTGCCTAAACAGTAAAGAGCGGAGCTGGGACTGGGATCCAGAAATGTCTGATCCCCAAGCCCAACCCAGATCTACTATACTTCACTGCCTCCCCGAATGAAATTGGATCAGTCTGCTCGGACCTCAGTTCATTTTTCATCTGGACTGGATTCTTTTTGCCTGTTTTCTCCCCAATTCTGTTTCACTTCTCGTGTTTGTAGTTAAAGAAATCGACTTTCCTCCTAATGCTGGTTAATTTCTTTCCCTCTAGACATTCCAGTTACCCTGGCAACATGGCCAAAGAAATACAGGAAGTTAGAAGGTGCCTGCAAGTTAAAGGGGATCCACTGGGACACAACTCATGTGCTCCTTGGCAGGTTCCAGGTCATGGTGGCCAAATGCCAGGGGGGTGGGGGGACTACATTGTGGTTAAAGAAGCAAAAACCAAACCAAACCAAACCAAAGCAATATGTGATGCCAAGTGTTATTATCCAAAGGTGAGGTGAGAAAATGAAACTTAAATGTTTCATTTAATGTTGGGAATGGAGTATACAGTGGGTCAGGGTATACTGAGAAAGAGAGACTGCAAGCAAAGAAAGGGCAACATTATCTACGATTTCTAGGGCAGAGGTGACGGCTCAGAGTTATACCTGATAATCTAAGGACCCTGGGCAAATCCGAATAGAAATAGGGGAAGCAGTGCTTTTTTTTCTTTTTTTTTTTTTGACCTGGTTTTAGTCACAGATTTTTTTTTTCCCCTGCAGAGCTTTCCTGAAATGCCTACTCAAATGATTAACATTTTCAACCAACTGATTCTTTTGGCCGAAACAGAACATCCATGTGCCAATGTGTGGACTGAACTCTGTGACCTCTCTAGTGGGAACTGTAGCTGTTGAAAAGTTTATCATGGGGTTGCAAACACTGGGAGGTAGCGAGCTCTACTTTTTCTTGCTTTTTAAAATAGTGACATCTTTGACCTACATCTAGCATTTGAGGTGACATATATGTGCCAAACGCTTAGATTTAATGGAGAGTTTGAGATGAGGTATATGGGAAAACAGCAGAGAGAGAGGGAGGAGAAGGGAGGGAGACAGAGAAATTCATAAAATTATCAAATACGTACTGTATTTTTTATTGTGGTAGAATATAACCTGAAATATACATAGCAAAAGGCTCATGACATTTTGGACCTTTTTTTTTTTTTTTTTTGGCCACGCCACACAGCATGCAGGATCTTAATTATCTGATCAGGGATGGAACCTGCGCCCCCTGCAGTGGAAGTGCGAAGTCTTAACCACGCTGGACCTCGGTCCCTGGAACATTTTACAGTGTACAGTTCAGTGATATTAAAATAGTAACATTGTTCTGCAAACATCAGCACCACCTTCACCTCCAGAGTGTTTTCATCTTCTCAGACTGAACCGCTGTACCCGCTAACCTTAAACAATAACTCCCCACTCCCCCCACCCCAGCCCCTGGCAACCACCATTCTCCTTTCTGTCTGTGAATTTGACTTTCTCAGTACCTCATATAAGTGAAGTCACACAGAATTTGTCTGACTTATTTCACTTGGCATAATGTCTTCAAGACTCATCCATGTTGTAGCCTGTGTTAGAATTTCCTTCCTTTTAAAGGTTGACTAGTATTCCGTTGTATGTAGGTACCAGTTTTTCTTTGCACCTTCATCCACAGAACCACATTTTTTGAGGCAGAAAAATACTGACCTAGGTGTTAACAGCTGGCATTCCCTTAAGCAAGCAGAATCACTATGAGTGATGTGGAATAAGAGATCTATTGTAGGTGCTGGGCCTTACACAGCAGATGAGGATGTCTGTGGAAAGTTCTGCCTCTGGTGGGTGGGCTCCAAGCTGCTGAAGGCCAACAGGACCAGCAGTTGAGAAGCAAAGCTGGGTGGGAAATGGGGTAAAGTGAGGACTAACAGGAATCCATAGGAATAAGCTGGAACCTATGAGGACAAAGTGTAGCCTACTCACAAGGACAAAGGAGAACCCATATTCATCCTCCCCACATCGAACTCCAGTAGCATAGGAAGAAGATGGTACCTTTTCCCTGGAGCTGCAGACATGCCTGGCAGGGGACGCAAAAGACCTGGAGGGGGCGAGCCAGTGAGACTCAGAGGCTCTGTGGCCCCATTACTGGCCCACGGCGATGACAAGCCAGCAGATTAACAATATGTGCAAATGGTGCATCACCTGAGGTCTGACACCCAACCTTCCTTATAATCACTGCTGCTTCCCTTCCACCTTCCACATTTCATGCAAATTTCCCTGAGGCCAACCTAACCCAGAAGCATACAGGGAAGGGGATTCTGGGAAATGTGGTTCCACCTTACTGAGGTTGACACAGTGTAAAACCACCACAATATCTTTGGAACTACTTAGAGATGACTATTTCCATATGTCAAATTCCAAGTGCTTCTGATGCTCTCAATAATTCATGTTTGAAAAAGTCTGGAGTAGATCCAACGTCCTTCTGTTTTGTTGCAGGACAGTTGGGTATCAGGACATTTAAGTGACAGCATCAGATTCTCAATTATTATGACTAAGTCGTGATAAAACAAACCCTCGATCAGTGTTTATATCACACAAAAGGATGAAAGGGGAAAGATTCAGCATCATCTGGCAAGTTCCAAAGCCCTGGATGCCTGGGGTTACATTTGAACCTTTGTCTCTGCTTCCACGTCCAAAGAGTGGGAACCATCACCATTGAGATCACTGCTCTTCACTGGTCTGTTTCAAAGAGTGAGGCTGTCAGTGCAGGTGAAGGTGTCCAGACTAAGAGATAGTGGGTTTTGGGTGTGTACGTGTGTGTTGGGGGCAGGGGGATATGAGGAAAGGATTCAGAGAAAGTGTCCTTCCCCTGGGGACTGGCTCACACCAGGAAATGAGCCGAAGACCTTTCCACTTGCTGGTCCCCCTGGGGAGGTATGTTCTAATGACACAAACTGGGCCACCGTCAGTGATGATTCTTACAGTTCTCGGCTGTGATCCAGTTATTACCTTTGCCTGCCCGCAGCCAGCCTGGCCTCCCAGCTCCAGGGGCTGACTGCCCGATGTCTGTGTGGCTCCCCACACCTTGACAGCTGCATCTTGACGGTTTCCCAGCTTATTAGCAGCGTCCCTGGAGGGAGGATGAGAGAGGAGACAGAAACTCAAGTCTTTCTTGATTAAGAGCTCCAGGCAGATTCCTGAGGCATGGAGAATGACACTGTCGACTTGGATTGGCCATGGATTTGGACTGTTTTGCATTGTGTCGTTGGTTTACAAAGTTAGAGCTTTGTAAGACTGTTCTATCAAGGGGGTGTCTGGGGGCTTCCCTGGTGGCACAGTGGTTGAGAATCTGCCTGCTAATGCAGGGGACACGGGTTCGAGCCCTGGTCTGGGAGGATCCCACATGCCGCGGAACAACTGGGCCCGTGAGCCACAGCTACTGAGCCTGCGCTCTGCAACAAGAGAGGCCGCGATGGTGAGAGGCCTGCGCACCGCGATGAAGAGTGGCCCCCGCTGGCCACAACTAGAGAAAGCCCTCACACAGAAACGAAGACCCAACACAGCAAAAATAAATAAATTAATTAAGGAGTGTCTGTACTCTGAACTATATCTCACTTTCCATTTTCTTTTTTTTAAAAATACATTTATTTATTTATTTATTTTTGGCTGCTTTGGGTCTCCATTGCCGTGTGCGGGCCCTCTCCGGTTGCTGCGAGAGGGAGCTACTCTTCATTGCGGTGTACGGGCTTCTCATTACGGTGGCTTCTTGTTGCAGAGCACGGGATCTAGGCACACGGGCTTCATTAGTTGTGGCACATGGGCACAGTAGTTGTGGCTTGCGGGCTCTAGAGAACAGGCTCAGTAGTTGTGGCTCACGGGCCCAGTTGCTCTGCGGCATGTGGGATCTTCCCGGACCAGGGCTCGAACCCGCATCCACTGCATTGGCAGGCTGATTCTTAACCACTATGCCACCATGGAGGCCCACTTTCCATTTCTTTATGCATTGAGTTACTACTTCAATAAACATTTAAGGCATGGGGAGGGACAAATATGAATGTAACATGCTTCTTGTCCTTGAGTCAAGTGTTGGGGGGGGTAGAATGCACACAGTACATGAATCTCAGTCATTCTAATTACAGAGTATTCAGAGTCATGACAGCAATGCACCTGATATTAGAATATTATAAAGAAGGAGCACTGGCATCTGGAGAGATTGAAGGAGGCTTCTTGGATGGGGTAATATCTGAGTTCAGCCTACCTTTGTGCTATTACTCTGTCAACTGAAAAAAATTCACAACCTAGAAGTTGAGGATTATGTTTTGTTTGGGGGACTTGCTGAGGACTCAAGCCCGAGAGGCAGCCTCTCAGATAGCTCTGGGCGACGGCTCTCAAGAGGTGGAGGAGGATCCAGGGTATATGGGAGTTTGCAGTAAAAACCAGGTGGTCAGAACATCAAAAGATTACTATTAATTAAAGAAAACCAGACATCTCAAGTTAATGAATTTAGCACTTTCCTATGGACGGGAAGATGCAAGAGCCTGGGCTTAATGAAGTCATTCCTTTGAAATGCACTTCAGTTACCTAGTGACAGTATCGAGTTCTTTTCCATCCTGAATCCCCTCAGGATGCACCGTTGGGGGCGGCTGCAGTGACTGACTGGCTTGATGGTAGGCGGCTTGTTTGTCTCCATCCTGAGTTCCCTCAGGGCTCATGGACATGGTGTCTGTAGTGGCTGATGGCTGATGGCCGAAACATCCTTTGTTTGCTGATATGGCAGGCAGCATTCTTGGTCCACAGCTGTGAATGTGACTGCCATTGTGTTGGGGCAGGTGGAAAAGGGGATGTCCTGTTATCTATTGCTATGTAATAAATTGCTCCAAAAACTCAGTGGGTAGAAACAACGACTATTTATCTGCTCCTGATTCTGCAATTTGGGCAGCGCTTGGCAGGGATGGCTTGTCTCTGCTCCTGTGGTACTTGCTGGAAGGTCCAGGGTGGCCTCACTCACGTGTCTGGTGCCTTAGCTGGCAAGGCTGAAATGGCTGAGGGCTGGCTGAGTCTCTTTCGCTTTCATCCCCCAGGTCTCCACTCTCTCCATATGGTCTCTTTCTCTAGCAAGGTAATCAGACTTCTTTACATGGTGGCTGGCTTCCAAGAGGGTGAAAGTAGAAGCCACCGGTCTTCAGAAGGTCTAGGCCTAGGATTGGCACGGTGTCACTTCCACCACCTTCTACCGGCCACAGCAGTCGAGGCCAGCCCAGATTCAACGGAATGGGAATTAGGCTCCACCTCTTGATGGGCTGGTAGGAAATGTCGGTGGCCACTCTACAACAAGGGAAGAAAATGTGAATAAGACCTAGTTTCTTTCCTAAAGGAGTTCATGGTCTCACCTACCTGTGGAATAAGATGGACACACACTTTGAACAGAGTATGAAAAATCCCTGAGCTCTGTGTCATCTCCCTTGGGAAACAACATGCAAGACTTGATCCCCATGAGGTCCCGTGTCCAGCTATTGGTTTAGGAAGATTTCTGGTTACCTGATATTGCCTCTTAGGGTAACAGAATCCTTCCCTTGGAATGTTGTGCCTGACTTGAGGAATGTTTGGAGCAGTCAGAGAACACAGAGCTGAGATTTATTGTGTTTATCAAACAAGTTATATGAACAGTGCTCGTTCAGTTTGCTCCTAATGTTTGTTTAATAATTTCTCGTATATATTTGGTTTGAGGTTTATTTTCAATTTAATCGGGTATCGAGGGTGTAGGGAGCAGCTAGTTTTTGCCACCTTTAAAATTCCCGGGTGGATATGATTTATTCCAAAAGGACCTCGGAGTTGCGTGTGGCTGAATTGGCTCAGCCAGTTTACAACAAGTAGTCTCTCCTTTCCACACCTCGGGCCACAATCTCCAGCTACCTTCTCCTCTCCTCCGCTATTGGTTATGTTTTAAAGTGGGTTGCACCTGTGTGCAAAAGTGACCCCTTGTGGTTTGCCCTGGGCCCTGCATCCCTAGGGGCTTGCGTCCCCTGAGGAGCCTGCACAGGATGCCACCAGGCTGTTGGAGCCATACATCGAAAAGAACAGTCTGTTTGCCAAGGAAATGTGTCTGTGCAGAAGCATATAGCTCAACGCAACTGCTGCACCGAGAGGGAAATCACAGCATCTGCCAGCCCACGAAGCCTGCTCACAGCTCTTCCCTGTACCCCCCGTCCCTCCCGAGAACAGTCTGTTTGCCAAGGAAATGTGTCTGTGTAGAAGCATATAGCTCAGCGCAACTGCTGCACCGAGAGGGAAACACAGCATCTGCCAGCCCACGAAGCCTGCTCACAGCTCTTCCCCGCACCCCCGCCCCTCCCGAGGAGAGCCGCTACGGCCATTCCAATCACAGTTGAACAATTATTTTGGAAAAGAAGAGTACAGGTCTGCAACAGCCATCTGATCTAAGAGCCAATTTATACTTGAGCAAAAGATGAAAATTACTGGCACGATTGGCCTCAGGGAGTTGAAAGCTGAGGGGTGACATTTTAATGATGTTTACATTTTCAAAGAGTTTTTATCCAGGACTTTTAACTGAGGAAATCTGCTATACGTACAAATGCAGATAAATGAATGTTCAATGGTAGTGAAAGCCATTTAATGAAACTCACAGCAGATACTGATTGCATACCTGTTAAATTCAAAACACTGTGCAGGATGACGTAGGAAACTGAGAGATACTTTTACCGGGGCCTGATTTTTCTTTTTGGCCCCTACTGAGTTTAGAAATCAGAATATTGGTGTTTCATTGGGGTTTCTTATGGATCCCGGTGCTGTGATCTGTTAGTAGGCTTAGGAGTAGAACTGGTTGATGTTTATGGGAGTTTATTTATTTATTAAAAATGTATTTATTTGCTGGTTTGTTTTCATTCATCAAACATGTTTTTCATTGTGGTAAGAATTTTTAAAAAATATTTATTTATTTATTTCGTTGTGCTGGGTCTTAGTTGCAGCAGGTGGGCTCCTTAGTTGAGGCATGCAAACTCTTAGCTGCAGCGTGCATGTGGGATCTAGTTCCCCGACCAGGGATCAAACCCAGGCCCCCTGCATTGGGAGCACGGAGTCTTAACCACTGAACCACCAGGGAAGTCCCTGTGGTAAGAATATTTAACATGCAATCTACCCTCTTAACAAATGTGTAAGTGTGCAAGAGTATGGTTAACTGTACGTACAATGTTGCACAGCAGATCTCTAGAACTTACTCATCTTGCATAATTGAAGCTTTATACCAACTTGCCAACTAAAGAAGGTCACTTGCCACCCGATTCTACAAGAATTAAGTTATTGGCTACCGCAGTTACTGACCTTCAACACGCTCTGAAAGGAGGCACTCTGTGCTCTGGGAAAACTGGCAGAACAGGACTGCAGATAGATATTTTCAGAAGAGATTCTTTAGGAACCTGGATTCCTGCACCTTCCCACACTTAGAAAAGCACTGAACCTGAAACCATGCAACCCAGATTGGGACTTGAACCCACTGTCTTTTATTTAGAATCACTCACCTGGTGTCAGGACTTGATGAAGCTCAGGTTCTTTGTGTCTCAGCACAGAAAGAATTCAGTGAGAGACAAAGTGATAAGACAAATGTAAGAAGTCAATTTATTTAGAGAGATACACATCCTGTAGATAGAATGAGGTCTGTCTCAAAAGGCGAGAGCTGTGCTGAAATATGGGGTGGTTAGTGTTTATGGGCTGGGTAATTTCTTAGGCGAATAAGTGGGAGAATTATTCCAACTATTTTGGAGAAGGGGTGGGGATTTCCAGGATTTGGGCCACCACCCACTTTTTGACCTTTTATGGTCAGCCCCTGAACTGTCATGGCACCTGTGGGTGTGTTGTTTAGCATATGCTGATGTATTACAATGAGCATATAATGAGGCTCAAGATCTACCTGAAGTCAAATCTTCTGCCATCTTGGGCCTAGTCTGTTCTCACCAGTTTTTGCTGTATCCACAACAGCTGTCATTCTTTTAAAGGTTGTACTCTGCCCCTTTCCCTCCTGTTTCAAAACCATTAACTAAGATATCTGTTCCTCATGACTAGCAGCAACCTTCTACAGAGAAGTGTGCTTGATCGCATGCTCTCTCCCTCCCTCCTTCCTTTTCTGAAGCAATAAAAGCACATAACGAAAGACCTAGGTGAGTCTTCTCTCACTGACTCCTGACCCACGACTTCTTAGAGTCAACCACTAACATGTTTTTCTTCTTCCAGATGTATCCCCACTTTTTTTTTTTTTTTACATAATTGGTAGCACAGTCTTTTTCTGTGTTTGGTTTCTTAATATTATATTTTCAAAATCTTTCCATGGACATACTATAGCACCATCTTACTATGTTAAAGAGCTATATAGTATTATTTATTTATTTGTGGCTGCATTTGGTCTTTGTTGCTGCACACGGGCTTTCTCTAGTTGCAGCGAGCATGGGCTACTCTTTGTTGCATTGCGTGGGCTTCTCATTGTCGTGGCTTCTCTTGTTCCGGAGCACAGGCTCTAGGTGTGTGGGCTTCAGTAGTTGCGGCATGCAGGCTCAGTAGCTGTGGCTCGCGGGCTCTAGAGCACAGGCTCAGTAGTTGTGGCACACGGGCTTAGTTGTTCCACAGCATGTGGGATCTTCCCGGACCAGGGCTTGAACCCATGTCCCCTGCATTGGCAGGTGGATTCATAACCACTGCATCACCAGGGAAGCCCTATAGTATTTTATTATATTGCTGTATCATGGTGTATATAACTGTTTCCAGTTGCTTATACTACTAAAGATGCTACAAAAAATATTCTTGTACACACATATTTGGGAACATATATAGCTAAGGGATCAACCCTAGAATTGAAATTGTTGCATAAAAGGAATATATACCTTTTTACTCTTGATAGATCTTGTTAAATTTCTTTCCAAAAGAAGTTGTATCAAATTACCCTCTCAACAACAAAGTATAGAAATGCTCATGCATTGCATTATCCACTTTTTTTATCTTTGCCAATCTAAATTTAAAATGATGTCTAATAGTTTTAATTTGCATTTATTTTATTTGGAAAGGGAATAATAACAATAAAGGTAAAAATTACTAGTTAAGTAAGCATTTTCTAAATACTTTGTATATATTTAAACATCTTTTTTTTTTTTTTTTTTTTTTTTTTTTTTTTTTTTTTTTGCGGTACGCGGGCCTCCCACTGTTGTGGCCTCTCCCATTGCGGAGCACAGGCTCCGGACGCGCAGGCCCAGCGGCCATGGCCCACGGGCCCAGCCGCTCCGCGGCACGCGGGATCCTCCCAGACCGGGGCACGAACCCGTGTCCCCTGCATCGGCAGGCGGACCCCCAACCACTGCGCCACCAGGGAAGCCCCTAAACATCTTTTTAAATACTTAAAAGTCATTTGTAATTATTCTGTAATTTCATTCTTGTCCTTCGTCCATTTTCTATTAAAGAGATTAGCGTTGGAAACGCCCCATAGAGTAACTGTGTGGTTTCCTTTACTCATAGAATTACCTGTTAGATCTGTGGGAAAGAACTACAAGACAGAGCTGCCAAATAGACTATGAAAAACCTAACAGTCAAACTTTTTAAATCTTAGATATTGGCATATCCCAACGATCTGTACTTTTCTAGGGTGTGATGGCTTAGGAGTGAATATGATTTGAACTTAATACATTTTTAGAGGGTGTCAAATTCAGAACCAGGCAGATCCAACCCCTGGCCCTAAACATGGTCCTAAAGTAAATTGCTTGAGGAAATTGGATCCCAAAGATTACAGGTGGGAAATTTTGAAGTGTGTCTGTATTCCACTGGAGATCAAAGAAGCCCAACTAAAAGAACTGTGGGCTGACTCACATGACAACTTCTTTTTGAAAAGGCTGTCTTATCTTGAAGACTATGAGTTTGGAGGAACTAAGGTGATTGGCAGGGGAAAGAATCAGAACATAGGGACTCCCCTGGTGGTGCAGTGGTTAAGAATCTGCCTGCCAATGCAGGGGACACAGGTTTGATCCCTGGTTCGGGAAGATCCCACGTGCTGTGGAGCAGCTGAGCCCGTGCACCACAACTACTGAAGCCCGCGGGCCGAGAGCCTGTGCTCCGCAACAAGAGAAGCCACCTCAATGGGAAGCCCACGCACCGCAACAAAGAGTAACCCCCACTCGCCGCAACTAGAGGAAGCCTGCGCGCAGCAACGAAGACCCAACGCAGCCAAAAATAAATAAATTTATTTAAAATTTTTTTATTGACTTAAATAATTTTGCCTATGTTACACATAATAGAAAAAAATTCTTTACACATTGTGTAGAAAGTCAGCATAAAAAAATAGATTAGACTTTGTGTATAATGTGAATTGGAAATATTTTTCCCTAAGCTGTAATCTGGTTTTCAACTTTATGTCCCTTTAAAATGCAAATTTAAAAAACTGTGGTACGATTTATTACTTAAAAAATAGTTAAGAACTTCTGCTTTCAGTTTCCACATGTAGGGAGCTTGGAAGTTGCCACTTCATCCTAGCAACAAGTAAGAAGCTGAACAGACTGAAAAATCAACAACTTTTCTAGGATCTGAAAATGAGATGATGACACAGGGCAGACTGCACTCCCCAAGCTTGGAGAGACAGTCAGATGAATACAGGAAGTCCTGGCTTCCAAGAACGGAGACTCGGAAGTGGAAACCACCCGAAGGCCAACACTGGGATAGGAAAACCAGCACTGTAATTGATGAATTGCTGGATGCTCGGTGTGTACCAGTCTGAGAATTAAAAACTCTAGGGAAACCCAGTAATAGGGAGACCTCCACAATATTGTGAGATTTACCCCTAGAAGCTTGACCATGGTCCCACAGTAAATTTTGGAGAACAATCCCCTAGTGCTTCCGGTAGGGGGAGGGGAAAGGGAACCATTTTTAAATAAGCCAGAGCATTCTACTCTAAGGCTTGCCCTCAGAGGAAACTAGTTAACAAGAGCTTAACGGGCTAGGGTATTCTCAGAGCCTAAGTGACCTGGGGGAGGGAAATACCCAAGACTAGCTCACTCCAGCCATCCTCTCCCACTCAAGGTGGGCAAAGAAAAATCTGAGAAAGTCTTGTGAAGTTCACAGTCCAGAGGCATGGGCTCACTATTATCCCAGGACTGTAGAATGTATCCCCTCAACCCATTCCTCACCACCACATTACTAAAGGCCTTTTACCCAGTACATTATGTCCAGCTTTCAAGAAGAACTGACAAGATGTCAACTGAAAAAAAAAAAGGCACAACCTAAAAGTTGAGAATTATGTTTTATTTGGCAGACAAAACTGAGGGCTCTGTAGTTTTGCCTTTTCCAGAATATCATGTAGGTGGAATCATATGGTATGTAGCCTTTCAGACTGGCTCTTTCACTTAGCTATTTGCATTTAAGTTTTCTCCCTATCTTTTCATGGATTTGATAGCTCATTTCTAGCACTGAATAATATTTCATTTCATTATCCATTCACCTATTGAAGGACATCTTGGTTGCTTCCAATTTTTGGCGATTATAAATAAGGTTGCTATAAACATTTGTGTGCAGGTTTTTGTGTGAACGTAAGTTTTCAACTCACTGGGGTAAATATTTAGGAGTGAGATTGTTGGGTCACATGGTAAGACTATGTTTAGCTTTCTAAGAAGACACTAACTGTCTTCCAAGTGGCTGTACCATTTTGCATTGCCACCAGTGATTAATGAGGGTCCTGTTGCTCCACCTGTTAGTATTTTAATTGGAATAGCATTAAATTTATAGATTAATTTAGGTGTGCTTGACCTTTTCATTATATTTAGTGATTATTCAAGAATAAAATAGATCTTTCAACTTGTAATCTTCATTGATATCCTCAAATAGCATTTTAAAGTTTTCTTTGCATATGTTGGGAGACACTTCTCCATGGGTTGCTCATGTTTCTCTATGAGTTGCGTTTCTCCCTTTGTTCCAAACTATCTTTTCAAGGATGTTTGTATAGCAAACAGCCTTAAAAGATAGAGATTATGTCTTCCTCTTGAGCAAAGGGCAGGCATGATTAATGTCTTATATAAAAGATTCAGGTCCCCCAGGTCCAGGATTCTTCTGGTAATATAACCCACTGAATATGCAGGTGTCACCTGGCCCTCTCTTGTGTTGCCCTGTTGGAACTAGAGCTCAGGGAATTGGCCCAAGAAAATGCTAACAATCTGACTACTGTAATTACTGTGAGTAATAAAATTCTTTGTCTCTGACCCAGGAGTCTCCCGTCTCCTGCTAGCATCCATGAAACTGTGGCAGACTAAATTGTTAGTTTGCAAGTAAGATAAAATATGATTGTTATTTAACAGGGGAAAATACATTGTTTTGTGTAAGAAAGCTACCATTACTAATAAGAGTCTATTTTTCAGACTTTTATTATCAAAAGTCTTATTTTTGTTGCATTGTCACCTTATTGAATTCTCTTATTGCTTGTAATAGTTTTATAGTTAATCGTGTATAATTATGTCACCTGCAAAAAAATAATTTTGCTTCTTTCTTTCTAATATATATACAATATGTATTATATGTATACCTGCATACATATAATAATAATAAATAATAAACGAGTAATAATAATAAATGACCTTGTCTAGTTTCTGACTTTACAGAATTGCTTACATCATTTCTCTATTAAGCTTGACATTAGCCTTAAAGTTTCTTGTCTTAAGAGTTCATATAACTATATAAAGGTAGATATAGATACAGATAGGCATGGACATATGCAATTGTATTAAGGAAGAATTATGTAAAAATCAAGAACAGACGTTAAATTTTATCAGATGATTTTATAGCATCTCTGGATAAACATTTCTTTTACTCTGATATAATAATAGGCTAAGTTAGTGAATTATGTAAATAGAATTCTTAATATTCACCCGTTCTTTCCATGTTTAAACTCTATTTAGTCCTGGTATTTTAGTTTTTATCAAGTTGCTGAATTATATTTCTTCTACTTTTTATTTTATTTATTTATTTATTTATTTTTAATTTTTATTTTTGGCTGCACTGGGTCTTCGTGGCTACGTGCGGGCTTTCTCTAGTTGCGGTGAGCGGGGGCTACTCTTCGTTGTGGTGCGTGGGCTTCTCATTGCAGTGGCTTCTCTTGTGGAGCACGGGCTCTAGGCACGTGGGCTTCAGTAGCTGTGGCATGTGGGCTCAGTAGCTGTGGCTCGCAGGCTCTAGAGCGTAGGCTCAGTAGTTGTGGCGCAGGGGCTTAGTTGCTCCACAGCATGTGGGATCTTCCCAGACCAGGGCTCGAACCCATGTCCCCTGCATTGGCAGGCGGATTCTTAACCACTGCACCACAAGGGAAGTCCCTATTTCTTTATTTATTTTTATTTTTATTTTTTTGCCACACACGCTTGTGGGATCCTAGTTCCCCAATCAGGGGTCGAACCCGGGCCCTCGGCAGGAAGAGCATGGAGTCCTTACCACTGGACCGCCATGGCATTCCCTCTTCTACTTTTTATTTAGGTCTTTTCGAGTTCATATTCATAATTTAGTCTTTAAGTTTCGATCTTCTTGTGATTTATTAAAGGTGGCATCAGTATATGATTACGCCATTAAAAGAATTGGGAAATATTTTTAATTTTCTGGATTAATTTGAGGAATATAAAATTTCTTAAACCTTTGTAGAATTAAGTTGTTTGGATCTAGTGCCTTTTGTTTTTTTTTAATTTTTGGCCACATTGCATGGCATGTGGGACCTTAGTTCCCTGACCAGGGATCAAACCCACACCCCCTGCATTGGACACACAGAGTCTTAACCACCGGACCACCAGGGAAGTTCCAGTTCTAGTGCTTTTTAAATGGGAAGCTCTTTGATAAAATTTTCAATTTTCCGTATTATCTTTTAAGGCACTTATACCCTGTGCCGTTTTCATTGGTGCTTGGTTATATTATCCTGTACTAGTCTAAATGTTTTATACATGGCACTCTAGTTCTCTAGTTAGACTATAATGACCCCACTGCCTCCCGGTATTGGACACATTCTACTTTGCTTAGTACTGTCTTATAAGTTGATTGAACTCGCTCCTTGAATATACCTAACAAACCAGTACTTTCAATACATCAACGCGATGAACCTGAGATCCATAAAGTTTAATGGGTGTTTTGTGAGGACTGGGTTTGATGATCAACTATATTTTATAAACTAGGGCTTAAACAAGGTACCAGGTTTCTTCACTGCAGGATATCTCAGAAGCTAGGCCACACAGAGTGTCTCTGAGAGAAGGATGCCCTCTGCACACAGTGTTTTTCACATTTATTTGGCCATGCAATTTCCTTCTGGCTTCTGCCAAGAGTGACTCATATGGTCTGTAGCAGACTCAGAGCGTATTTTGTAAGTTTGTTTAGAAATTTCATTTTTCCAGTGATTCACCTTTATTGTATGTTACAAAACCATCGGTATATCGTAAGTTGGAGATTGAAAAGAAATTGTCATTCACTTCTGTTTGAGGAACACTGCTCTATAGCACACTTCCTGATATGCTACTCGTGTACAGCACACATCTTTGGCAGCTTTTCTGAGTCCTTTACTGCAGCCTCAATTCCTTTATTGCAACTTAAAAGTGTGGGAGAGTTAACTCTCCATGGAGTGAACTTGCAACCAATGGGAAACCAGAGGTTGGCAGGAGAGGGTCAGGTTGTCTCCCCCTCCCCCATCTTCTCTACATAGCCTTTCTGGAGACATCCCACGTGCCAAATGGACACATCTGCAAAGATCTGCTATGTCTCTTCGTAGCTTGTCATGAACGGTAGCCAGAACGCTAACATTGCCTTGAATCTCTCCTTGTCTCAGTTTTCCTGCCCTAGATTTATATCTCACAAAGTATCAAGCTTTGTTTTCTACGGAACTCTAACCAAACACTGCTAAAGTGATAATACAGTGTCTAAGCAGATTTTTAATATTTAATTACTTTATTTTTTGGCTTCATTGTATCTTTGTTGCTGCACGCGGCTTTCTCTAGTTGCGGTGAGCGGGGGCTACTCTTCGTTGTGGTGCGCAGGCTTCTCATTGCAGTGGCTTCTCTTGTTGCGGAGCACGGGCTCTAGGTGCGTGGGCTTCAGTAGTTGTGGTGCACGGGCTTAGTTGCTCCGTGGAGCATGGGATTTTCTCGGACCAGGGATTGAACCTGTGTCCCCTGCATTGGCAGGTGGAATCTTAACCACTGTGCCACAGGGAAGTCCCTCTAAGCAGCTTTCATAATGATTTTTCCATATGTAAGGATAACCATACAGATAACCATACAGATATATAACCATACAGATATATATATACAGATATATATTTATATCTATCATCTATCAATCTATCATCTATCTATCATCTATCATCTACTTATCTATCTATCTATCTATCTTTAGAATATATAAGTCTAAATTCCAGGCACCATAGCAGAATTTTTGAAGACCCTTGGCCCTCATTCATTCACTGATCATGTTTTGAGGGCCTACAATATGCTGGGTTTGATAGGAGCTGGGAGATGATGAGCAAAACTTGATGCGTGTGCCCGAGGAGACCACCGTGGAGAGGAGGACACAGGCAGGCCCAAGGCAGAAAGACTGCAGTGAAGTGAGGGGTAGAAGTGCACACAGATATGCTGGGCCACCTGAGGCTGGCGCCAAACCCACAGGATGGGACAGTGATCAGAGGAAGTCTCTGCAGAGCTGCATCGTTCGTGAATGATTTCAAGTCAGCTGCATGGGGTTAGGGCTGCAGTGGGGTCTGGGAGCATTTCAGGCAGAGAGGGCACCCAAAAAGCATGAAAGTGAGCCAGGTCCTGACACATTCACTCAGGAACCCCAGAGTTGTTTGGTGTGACTGGAGCTTAGGTATGAGGAGGTGAGGAGAAGGTGCATGAATTGGTGAGGCTGAAATCCAGACAGCCTGACAGCGCCCAGATCAAGAAGGGCCCCAGGAGCCTGCTAAGGGGGCTGACATTTCATCCTGAAGGCAATGGGGGACAACAGACTGATGTTAAGAGAAGGGATGGTGTCATAGTCTTAAAATATGTCTGCAAAGTCTGTGGCACTGTTGTGACTTCGGAAAATTAACACTTTGTCCGGTAGAGCCCTGGGATGTCGGTCAGTGAGCTGAGGTTCCAAAAAAGACCACAGAGGAAATTAAGCAGAGAAGTTTATTGCTCACAGGTCCTGGAGGCCTCTTGGAGAGGCTACGCAGGGAGGTCAAGGCGGGGTGCAGGCAGAGAGAGCGGCAGGGCCTCGGGCACACGCTTTTATTAAGGTGTGCAGAGGGAGGGCTTTGGGGTTCCTGAGCTAAGGCTGGATTGGACAAGTCAAACCAAAACATGTGAGATTTTGGTAAGCTCCAGGGGGCACACAAGGGGAAGGCCCTGGGAGGCAGAGGAGACTGTGGCTCACAAGGCCTGCTTGGGAAGTCATATTAGGAACTTACTTTGCATATAACCCTGTGGGCTGTTCTCCAGGGCAGTTCTCTAGGGCATGAGCTTGCACGAGGGGCTAATGTCCGTTTAACGTCCCATAGGATGCTTGGCCAAATAAAATAGATGCCGAGGCAGCAATGGCAGAGAATAGTTCTCTAAACTCTAGACAGATACTCTTCCTTTCAAAAGAGAAAGTCTAATCCAACTCCTCCTGTAAGTGAGTCAGACTTAGTGACTCACATCTATTGAATAGGAAGTGGTGGAAATGACACTGAATGATTTCCAAGGCCATAAAGCTTCCAACTGGCTCTCCCTCAGGACTCATTTTTTTCCCTCCTCAGTGCTCTTGACCTTGGAGCACTGGGCCACCACGTAAGAAGTATGGCTACCTTGCAGCTGCCACACTGGAGGGACCACAAGTAGAGACCATATAAAAATAGAAAGGGCTGCTCAGGGAGTCCCTAGCCTTTTGAGTCCTCCCAGGCCAGGTTCCAGTCATGGGAGTGTGCAAGGCTTCAGGTTACCCCAGTCCCAACTACTGTCTGACAGCCACCACGGAGAAGCTCTGAGTGAGAACTATCGAAGCTGAGCCCAGTCAGACTCCAGGACCAGAGAAATAATAATCATAGATCATTGCTATTGTTTTCAGCCACTCTTTTAGGTTGTTTATCCCATGGGAATACATAACTAATGCAGTTGGCGTGCTGGGACTTGCAGTTTAGAAATGCACTCTGGTTGCAGGGTGAAGATCGCAGACAGAGAGAAAAGAACCATGAGGGAAAGAAGTACTGAGCTCTGAAGCCAAAAGACTCCAGAAACTTCCTGGACAACCTGTTGGCCCTTCCTGATTTGGGAGTTCCCCAGGTATTGCAGGAGCTGCCTGATCAGCACTCTATCTATGGGGTTACTGAAAACCATTTTTTTTTTTTTTTTTGTGGTACGAGGGCCTCTCACTGTTGTGGCCTCTCCTGTTGCGGAGCACAGGCTCCGGACGCGCAGGCTCAGCGGCCATGGCTCACGGGCTCAGCCGCTCCACGGCATGTGGGATCTTCCCGGACCGGGGCACGAACCCGCGTCCCCTGCATCGGCAGGCGGACTCTCAACCACTCCGCCACCAGGGAAGCCCAACTTTAAACTTTTTAAGACCAAATTCAGGATCTTCTGTGAGTTTCTCATTCTCCACTTTCTTTAGTCCCCTCTGTCTCTACCTCCTTCCGTTCATCTGATGTTGCAGCCTCATAGAATTAGTGTTGTGGACACATCCTAGGGTCCCATTCATGCTTATTCCACCATGCCTTTTCCCTCCATTTGCTGTAAATCAAAATCTTTCTCATCCTTCAGGATCAAGCTTCATTGCTACCTCCTCTGTGAGACTTTTCTGATCCCTTATTAAAAATTAAATGTTCCTCAATCTCACTTCTGGGCATATATCCAAAAGAAATCAGTATTTTGAAGGGATATCTGAACTCCCACATTTATTGCAGCATTATTAATTTTTTTTTTGGCTGTGCCACGCAGCGTGTGAGATCTTAGTTCCCTGACCGGGGACTGAACCCGGGCCCTCGGCAGTGAAATCATGGAGTCCTAACCACTGGACAGCCAGGGAATTCCCAATTGCAGCATTATTCAAATAGCCAAAATGTGGAAACAACAAAAGTGACAAAAGATAAATGGATAAAGAAAATGTGGTATATTTACAAAATGGAATATTATACAGCCTTAAAAATATAAATCCTGTCATTTGTGACAACGTGGATGAACCTGAAGGACATTATTGCTAAATGAAATAAGCCAGACAAAGAAGGACAAACACGGCATGATTCCACTTATATGAGGTATAAGACGTAGCCAAACTCATGGAAGCAGAGAATACAACAGTGGTGGCCAGGGACTGGGTGGTGGTCATGGTGGGGGAATGGGGAGTCATTGTTTAATGGGTATAAATCTTTAGCTATGTTAGATGAGTGAATTCTAGAGATCTGCTATACAGTATAGTGTCCATAGTGAACAAATATGGTGTTGTGACTTCAAAATTTATTAGGAAGGTAGATTGCATGTTAAGCGTTCCTACCACAGAAAACAAAGGGACACAAGGAAACTCTGGGACGTGTTGGGTATGTCTATTACCTTGATGGTGGTGATGGTATCACGAGTTTGTGTATGTCCAAACTCATCAAATGGCACACATTAAAGATGTGCTGTTCTTTATCAACTACATCTCAGTAAAGCTGTTAAAAAATTAGTTGTTCCCTTTGTGCTTCCAAAGCAGGTTGCTTCATCTCTCTCATTGCTCTTACTCTGCCTCGTTCTGTAGTTATCTGTTTACTTCTCTGTATTCCCTTACTCAGCTGGGAGCTTCTTGAAAGAAGCTTTTTTTCCCCTTTATTCATCATTGTATTCCTCCAGTGCCTAGTAAAGTAAGTTGTCAGTAAATTGAATTTGCAGGGGGAAGGACCAGATATGAGAGAAGGGGGGATGGGGTGGGTTTAAGTTTTCAGTTCTCCTTGACTCCATGGATGGATGAAACGACTCTGCCTGGCTACTTAGCACCTGCTTGGTACCACCTGTATACACCTAGGGATCCTCTGGGGTCAGCATAATGGCCCTTACCTCTCTTCTAGATACCAATCTGCCTACCTGTGCTGGGTGGTCCACAGTGGAGCTTTGGCTGTGATTTGAAGTGGATTTGAGGGAGTTTGTTCAAGAGATCATCTTCTACAGCGTTGACTGTATCTCCTTTGCCAACCCTAGGAGAGGATGAAGCATTTTCAGTTTTAACCAGAGATTGACACTTAGATCCTCACATTGCACTAATATTTCACTCATCCAGTTTTGACTTCTAGAGTTCTCAAGTGTTTGTAGGGTAGCTGTGAACCTAGAAGGAAGCAATGTAAAATGGCTAGAAAATAGATTTCACACAGCATGTATCCTTTACTTTCTGTTTCAGCAGAGAATGGAACCACCTTCAGGTCTGTTGATTCCAACTTTTTTTTGTAGCCTAAGTGAGTTGATTTGATTGTCTGATGTCTTGTGATGGAGTACCGACAGTAGAGATGGAAGTGAGGAATTACCTATGGTCACATCCTCAGAAATGGCCAGAGGGAATTCCCTAGAGGTCCAGTGGTTAAGACTCCGCACCTCCATTGTCGGGGAACTAAGATCCCACACAAACCTCGTGGCTTGGCCAAAAAAAAAAAAAAAAAAAGCCAGAGACAGAAAGAACAGGGTGACATCCCCAAGAGCAAGAGGCGTTATCTTGTTTAGGGGGAAACCCATCTAATTTAACCCCAAGTCATGAAGAGAAGTTAAATTATTGCTTGTTCTGCTCAAGAAAGTAGGAACATATGTGATATATTTTAGAAATATTTCCAAATTAATTTAAAAACAAATAAATTAAGGTTATATGCATGTAATGTCATAACTGTTGTCCAAACTCAGGGAAGCTCTGTGATTAAAAAGATACACCGCAGCAACTAAAATAGTTCTAAAATCATAGCATTTCTCTCGCATGTCTCAGGTACAAGAGGGTGAATGTGTAGATTGCAGCAAAACTTCTAACCCCTTATAACTTGCTTCAAAATAAGGGTTTTCACCCCTTTCTTACTCTACCCCTCCCCTCCCCCCCTGCCCCCCAGCTCTGGCTCCTACTGGATTCTAATTCTTTTCTTCTTGGCTACTTTATTTTTCCATAAGATGTTACGGAAAAACCCAAACGATCTTTTTTGGCCAACCTAATACTTCACCCTGATTTGGCATCACAATGTCCCAGGTGTCATTCTCCAAGAAAGATGGGTCTACAGCTGAGCTGAGCCCAAATCCTTAGCAGGTAAGGAGGAGCGGGTCCCAGGAAACACAGGAGTCCATCTTTTTTCCTCTACCACAAAGGGATGAGCATCATGTATGTTTTTGTTTCCTACTTTTTTTGGTAAAGAAATGTTATTCTATTATCTTTTTGAGGCTTTAGGTGCACTTATTTAAAAATCATGTTGAGATTGTCCTATTATTTACATTTTATTAGGAATGATTTTCTTGGCTCTTTTTCCTCGTGTGCTGTGAAAAACAGCCAACAAAATTAACATTTGGAAGCTGATTTCACTTTCAGTAAAGTGTAAATAATGGAACAATCTTGGAAAGACTTGAAGGGGCAGGTTTCTAAAGGAGAGTTTCCCCTCCTTTCTGCAGCCACTCTTTCTTCGATTGTAGTTTTGTGATTGGCTGCACGTGTTTTCCTGGAACCTCCAGTTTAGATATTAGGTCTTATCCTGATAGCTCGGGCCTCCTCCTCATTGGTGATAATGGAGAATTATCCCAGATTCAGCAGATGCTTTGGCCGGGGTTCTGTGTGTGCATCTCTCCCAGCCTGTCTCTTTTTCCTCTGACCACAGGTACTTTTCTACAAGTCATTGCCCCAGGTAGTGGTCACAGCTTTCCCAGCCCCTATTTCCTGCCAGTAAGCCTGGCCCGGGCCCCTCCCCTCCTTGTTACCCTGCAGGGCTTGGATTTCTTCTGCCTGTTTCCAGATCAGGGGTCAGATGCCTGTCGCTTCAGCCCTACTTACCGTCCTACTTCTGTCTGTTTACCTAGTAGCTCTCAACAAGTATTTATTAAATGAATGAATGAATGAATCTTGTATTTGATAGCAGCTATGTCCTTTTTGGCTTTAATAATTATGTTTCATTGTTGATGTTAAAAAACAAAAGGACAGGGACTTCCCTGGTGGCGCAGTGGTTAAGAATCCGCCTGTCAATGCAGGGGACACGGGTTCGAGCCCTGGTCTGGGAAGATCCCACATGCCGTGGAGCAACAAATCCCATGCGCCACAACTACTGAGCCTGAGCTCTAGAGCCCGTGAGCCACAACTACTGAAGCCCATGCGCCTAGAGCCCGTGCTCCGCAACAAGGGAAGCCACCACAATGAGAAGCTTGCGCACCACAATGAAGAGTAGCCCCTGCTCGCCACAACTAGAGAAAGCCCGCACACAGCAATGAAGACCCAACGCAGCCAAAAATAAATAAATAAATAAAAAACCAAAAGGACAAAAAAAACCCCCAAAAAGATGGAAGTTACTCTTAGAGTGTTGTTAATAAATGTGAAAAAAGTGAAAAAGAAACCCCAAACAAAAAGGACGTTTAAAGGTGAGTGCATCTTGACCACACGTTGTATTCCAGTTATCTGAAACGCCACTTAAGTACAATAGCTTATTCTTTGCTGACACTTGATAAGTTAACTGTTGCTATATTCGTGGGTAGCGGGAGGGGATGATGAGTTTAACATAGTAGACGAGGGCACAGCGACTCAGGAAAGGAAAAGTCCCCTTGACTCAGTGGTCATACTGAAATTCACAAAGTCCTATGATCACGGGGGTTGTAAAGGAACATAGAGCTCATCCGGGACAAAGTCCATGGTATTTCTGATGGATGCTCATTTGACTATTCGAATACTAATAGTGATGGAGACCTTATTACCCTACAAGTTAACTCAGACATTAGGAACAGAAAATTCTTTAGGCTGGGTCAAAAAAACATGTGCTGGAAATTTCTGCCCCTTGGCTTGCAAGCAAATCCATTTCTACATGATGTCAGGTATGTGCCCTTGAGTTTTCTCTGTTTTGGATAAAATATCCACAGTGTCTTTGATAGCACTGAGTAGTGATTCAAAGCAGGGTCTCTGCGATTAGGCTTATGGGCAATAATTTATTTAGTCCAGGGGTTGGCAATCTTTTCCTGTAAAGGGCCAGATCGTAGATCTTTAGACTTTGTGGGCCGTACAATCTCTGTCGCAATGACTCAGGCCTGCAATTGTAGCACGAAAGGAGCCACAGACAACATGGCTGTGTTCCAATAAAACATTATTTACTAAAACAAGGGCAGGTTGGGATTTGGGTGGTAATTTGCTGAGCCCTGATTTAGCTCATTCTCCAGTGGTTTCTCAACCCTCATCTGTTTAGTTGACTCCTTGTCCCTCCATCCATGTTAAAACGTGGCCTCCAGATTTCAGGACAACCTCCAGATGAGGGTGACCAACACACAGTCTAACAGGCTTCTTGCCTCTCCTAAAAACACTGATACGGGAAGACAGTACCATGCAGTGGGTTCATGCAGAGAATACTAGCTCTGCCACCATACTAGTACTAGCTGTGTGCCCTTGAGCAATTATTCACCTTGTTCTGAGCCTTGGCTTCTGCATTCTTAAAATAAGCTCTTCATACCTGTCCTGAAGAACTGCTTTGATGATCTGGGATAAAGCGTGTAATGTATACAGCGTGCAGTGCTGGCACTTAGAAAGCAGCTCTAAATATTAGTCGTTATAAATGATGTTGTGCTGTAACGTTCTATTGTGACTGAGCTTTCTGAGCCCAAACTGAAGTAAAAGGAAGGAAAATTCCACTGTGGTTAAAATGAGGTTACGCAGTCAGCTTCTGCCCTGTTCACTTCGCGGCTCACTCCACCCCCTGTGCCTCCACCTGTTACCCAATTAACGTCCCATTATGCAAACACCTGCACGGAAGCCATTGGAGGCTCCTTTCCAGCACTCGGGCTCCTTTCCAGGGCTCTCGTTAGCACCTCACTCACCCAGAGCCCCCAGAATCCACTGCCAGGTCTTGCAGGTGTTTGCCTGCAGGAAGGCTTTAGGGTTTGCTGAGCTTTCCGTGGGACAAGAAATTAATGTGGTAATTAATGCAAATGGCTCTGCAGAAGCTCCTCTCCTAGGTCCTAATCAGAAGAGATAATCTTCACGTCTCTTTAACTTTGAAAATCTGTGTGTGTGTGCGTGTGCGTGTGTGTGTGTGTGTTGGGGGTGGATGGGACGGGAAAGAGACAGGAAGAAGGGACAATGAGAAACAGATCAATGACAATGGGAGGACAGAGGGAGAAAAACCAGCTTCCTCATCTGTGCCAGGCAGTGAGAGGGAAGCTCAATGGTATTGGCTTTTGAAATCTCACCTCTCACCGTCTCAAGTGTAAGTTAAGGACAGTGAAAAGGTCTGGTAATCTCACTCCTCTCACAGGACAGCCTAACAGGCTGCTGCTTAAGGGCTCCCATGTAGATGCTCTACAGTTGTTACCACTGTTTTGCTGAGCCCCATGTGTGTCATCTCGGTGTCCAAGATGCCGGCAGTGGACTTACCCTCGCTCCCCCACTTGCTACCGTGCTGAACAGAGGGTGCTGGACAACAAGTTTCATTTGTAAAATCATTGCCGGTAGAACCTCGACGGAGGGGAGCCCAGAGCAGTGCTCCTCAAGTAGAGTGGGCATATGATCCACGTGGGCCCTTGTTAAAATACCGATTCTGATTCAGCGCATCTGGGGTACAGGGCCGAGTCTGCATTTTAACAAGCCCCAGGTGATGCCCCAGTCTACTTGAGTAGCAAGACTATAGACCAATTCCATTCTGAGTCAGTCTGAAGGACCACTGCTTCCACCACCCAGCTTGGCTTCGATTACAAATAGCCATGCTTAGTTGTACAACACAGCTTTAGGTGATCATAAAGATCAGTATCTTGGGCCCAGGGCATACGAGTGCCTCGAGCCTGCTCACTGAGTCCTGAGTCTGACTCTGAACCTTCAGATTAGTTTATAGTCATCGACTCTGACCCTGAACCAGTATTTGATCCCTGTCTCATCCTAGTAAACCTGTTTTATAGCTGCCAAATTCAAGACACCAAATCAAATGGTAGCTAAGTTTTCTAAGGGTAGAAACTGCTATTGTTCTGAATTAAAAATGAACAGGAACTAAAGTTGGAAGACCAGAGTTGAGTCAGCAGAGACTCTGATATTTATTAACAAAATATTTAACCTTCCTGGGCCTCAATTTTGTCATCTGTAAAGTAGGATAACATACTGTAGTACCAGCTATCTTGAAAGGCTGATAGACGAAGAAAATGATTCCTAAAACTTTAAATGGAGGTAATATTGAAAAGACACATAAATGTGTCTTTTCTGTGGAATAAATCCAAAGAACAAGGCTGTGCAACTGTACACACTTGCTCTGTGTAAGTCAAGGATGTGTAGCAGGTCTGAAAGGTTTATGCCGATAGAAACTGTGCTTTCTGTTTTTTTTTTTTTTTTTTTTTTGGCTGCACGCTTGGCAGTGAAAGTGTGGAGTCCTAACCACTGGACTGCCAGGGAATTCCTGAAAACTGTGCCTTTCTTATCCAACTATCTGCACTATAGTCTGACAAGACTATATTTATGGGGCAGAACAATTAAAATATGAAATATCTTGGAAAATCTGTTCAC
The DNA here is from genome assembly GCF_949752795.1 of Hyperoodon ampullatus. NCBI lineage: Eukaryota > Metazoa > Chordata > Mammalia > Artiodactyla > Ziphiidae > Hyperoodon > Hyperoodon ampullatus. Next base: position 92,008,534 of record NC_136920.1, read on the forward strand.
ACATAGGTTTCCTGTCATCAAATGAGGCGTTCAATTCCCCCAACTTCCAAGTCTACTCCAAGAAGCTTATTCAGTTATGGTTATGGAACTCCAGGGAGCTGCAAATTTCTAAGTCTGCCTGGCTCTGTGTGGTTTTCTGTGTGTCAGATCATGGAATCTGTGAATCTGAGAGCTGGAGGTCCCCTTCAAGATGGTCCTGTGCAAGCCCGTCATTTTCCAGGTGTGGAGCTGGCACAGCCGGCCAAGACCACACTGCTAGTCAGTGGAGAGCCAGGGCTGGGATGCGGGGCTTGGGTCCCCACCAGGGCGCCTCCCTCTACAGCAGGTTGTCTTTTGGGGACTTAGGTAAACTCAGCAGAAGGCTTCTTCCCTCTGGGGAGCAGACTGCACTTAAAAACCAAGGCGCTCGGCTACCTGTTGTCAGGACCACCCAGTCACTCAGGCTAATGTGTCACTTTCCAGTGAAAACCTCGTGATCTCATCATCAGGAAATCCAATCAGAGGCTCTGGGGAATGAGGTAGAGAAGGAGGGGACTAATACAAGAATTCCTCTGTGGGGAGGGGTCATCCCGAAGTCATCATCGTGTTCTTGTCTACGGCAGTGCTGCAGACAAATGTGCTTCTTACTGTAAATCTTAGTGGTAGTAATGAGTTATTAATAAGACAATAATAACAGCGTTAGCAGAATTTTGATGGCAGTCTTAACTTGCCTGAGCATTCTCAAAAGACACCTGAGTTTGGGACTTCCCTGGTGGTCCAGTGGTTAAGACTCCACGCTCCCAGTGCAGGGGGCCTGGGTTCGATCCCTGGTCAGGGAACTAGATCCCTCATGCCATGCCGCAATTAAGATCCCACATGCCGCAACTAAAGATCCCGCATGCCGCAACTAAGACCTGGTGCAGCCAAATAAATAAATATTAAAAGAAAAAAGCCACCTGAGTTTTCCTAGCTCTGGGTCTACCATAAACGAAACGTCTGACACTAGGACAATGGTTTCATTTTCCTGAGCTTCAGGCTTATCATGTTTAAAGTGTAGCTTCCGCCGTGACCTTCCAGAAGAGGAGCTGTTAATGGAGCTGAAAGCATTTTGACCAGAGTCGACATCTCCTGTACGAAAAATAAATTGGCTTCCACCTTGTACTTGACAGACTAATATAATTATGTGCTCTCTCCCTGTCCCCTTGTTTTTCTTTTGCAGAGCAGCTCATGGTACTTTTTAGCTTTGACTCAATCCTGCCTTAAAATCCTTTTTTTATATTCACTCCAGAATGGAAGTCTGAATTTTTTTTTTTTTTTTTTTTTTTTTTGCGGTACGCGGGCCTCTCACTGTTGCGGCCTCTCCCGTTGCGCAGCACAGGCTCCGGACGCGCAGGCTCAGTGGCCATAGCTCACGGGCCCAGCCGCTCCGCGGCATGTGGGATCTTCCCGGACCGGGACACAAACCCGTGTCCCCTGCATCGGCAGGCGGACTCTCAACCACTGCGCCACCAGGGAAGCCCGAGAGTCTGAATTTGAGACTGGCAAAAGGAGCCAGTTCTGAAGGGGTTAGGCTGCCTGTGAATCTTCAAAATGGGCCCCCATTTACTCCAAATCCCTCAGGTTCTGCCGTTTGGACAGAAGGCCACGTTTCGTGTGGACACCCATGTCTCATGCCTGAGAAGAACAGCTACACAGGTCAGTAACCCCTGAAGTCTGCTGCCCATTAGACTCAGCCTGGGAGTTTTTTAGAAATCCTGGTGCCTGGGCTGTGCTCCATCCCAATTAGATCAGGATGTTTGGGTGGGAACCAGGCATCAGTTTTTCCTAGAAAAGAACCTGTGTGATTTCAAATTGGTGGAGCAAGTTTATGACTCACTGAGATGGGAGACACGTCCCACGTCCATGAAGCAAAGCCGAACAAGTCTCTTCCAATTTCCTTCTTGCTTCCCTTTACGTTGAATTTTACAGAGGATGGTGAAGAGAAAGAAGCTGCGAAAGGTACAAGTTGGAGAAATCAGAGTGAGGAAGATGCCAGGGTTAGAGTAGATATAAAGGAAGACGGAGGCTGGGGAGGAAACAGAGGGAGGGCAAGAGAAGGGGAGAAACCCTGCAGCTGCTGTTGCGAGAAGGTGCTTTTATTCAATACCTTCAGAGCTAAAGGACTTGGGATGCCACAGAAGGTGGTGGGAGGGCTTGGAAAGAGAAGAGCGTCACTGGGAAATATGGTGGGACGTGGGTGTGTAGAGGTAAATACCTCAGCTGCTGCCCTGTAGGGAACTCCTGGGGATATGTCTGTGTTGGGGTCTCATTTTTCGTAACTAATTAAGAGAAGGGAATCCTTCCTGAAACATCACTCAAGTTCCACAGGTGGAATTTACATACGAGGTGCAATTTATCCATTTATTACTAGACAAGGAAAATTTTAAGCTTTCAGTCTGCTGGACGATGCCCTCCCCTAGGTACTCGTGTTGTCCAAGCCTAGAGAGAAAATGACTCCTTTCTACTTGGAGGCTCGGACAACAGAAGCCCTTCTGCTGGGAAGCTTAGTGAGAAGGTTGCTAAGTGCTCTGGGGAGAGTCTCTGAGGTTGCACAGGCTTTCTTCACGAATGGTTCCCCATCAGTGAGAATGGGAGGCTCTGAAGCCAGGCAGACACCCCGTGTCTTTTAGCTGGTCACCCGATGGCTCCCAGGGCTCCATGGTAACTGTTCACTCACCAGTACCTTCCATGGACCACATGCTCCGGGAGGTGGAGATTGTTTCTCTTGTTGGCCACGGACTCTTCATCACCTACACGTGCCTGGCATGCCGTGGATCTGCTGAATGAATGAATGCTGATTTTCTAGGTTACAGCTGTGTAAACTTGGCTGGTTACTCACCTTCTCTGACATCCAGTTCTCTTTCTCTGAAAAATGAGGACAATGGGAGTGTAAGGACAATTAGGAACACTCACGTAAAGTGCCTCTCAAGGGTCTGTCCCAGAGCAATGCTTTATGTGTGATCACTGTAGCAGTTCTTGCCCCACAGGCAGGTGTGGAATTCGCCTCCATCCCCATTCCCTGCCAAACTGCAGTGGTTTCCCCTCCTCAAGTTTACATAAGCCCTACTTCAGCTGGCTTCCACACATTTTCCTTTTAAAACAAATCACAGTGGACACATTTTGACTAAGCTTGGTATATCATTATGGCCCAGAGGCCAGGAGTTGGCCGTGTTGTGCGTGATGTTCTTATGTGCTGATACCGTGTAAGTGCTTTTCGTCCTTTAGGTACTAATTCACGTTTACATTTTTATGTGCTAATCCTGTTCCTCCGAAAGAACAAACTTACAAAAGTTTTCTGTGTCAGTGCAGGGCTGTGTCAGGCTGGTTTGCAGACATCACACCACATATAGATACTCGAGGCTGGCCGTTGGGCACACTGCCACCGTGGTTCTGGAGCTCTGGTGGCCGCAGCACATGGGTCACCAGCAAAACCTTCTAACCACACCTTCTCATGCTTGTTACTTGCTATGAAGATCAAGTTCCTGATTGTTGCTAGGGTTTGCTTTAATCTCACATTTTCTATCATGAAGTACACTGCTCGGAGCGGACATCTTTAGGGTTCATCTTTCATCAGCAGCTGTTGGAGGGAGGAAAATCTCTTTCTCCAAGCCTTGGATTTGGGGCCAGGAGATCTGTGTTCTAGGTCTGGTTTTGCACTAGTGGTTCCCCCTCACAAGACCTCTGTTTTTGCCTCTATTAAAGGAAAAGACTGGACTAGAATGACTGGTTTACCAACTGTGCTTCAGAAGACCGAGATGTTCTGTAGAACTTTCTGGGGCTCTTATAAAGAAGGTGGGGGTTTAGTGAGTCCCCTTACTCCTCATTTCTTCAGGCACAACATCCCCCCTTCCCTCTACTTTATGTATTAAATAGTCATTATTTTTTCGTTGCTTCTCTCTCTCTCTTGCCCTCCATTCATTCGTTTGTTCTTCTGTTCATTCCTTCCTTTTTTTTTTAAATTATGAATTGTATAGCTAAATAAAGTTTGAAAAATCTGAGCTGGGGGAATCTTTGTGGTTCTAACATTCTGTAGTTCTCATTACCCCTTATATAAGTGTTGAGCAGTAATAAAAGCATAAGAGATTTGACCATTCAGAGAGTTTTGATAATTCACCAAAGCAGAAAACTTGCATGCCTTCCTTAGACCCTGTTTGCTAGCTGAGGTCATCCAGGAAGAAGGATACAGATGGCTAGACATTTGCATTATAAACTTTCCGCATGTCCTTTTTGTACCTTTCCTTGTCCTTGTATATTACTTTTTAAATCTAGTGTCACCTTCTTGAAAATAAACAACTTCATCTCTAATAACAAAGGAGACTTGCTTTTTCTCGAAAAGACTGAACTTATTAGTGGCCCCATGTATCTTGGAAGAGCAAAGGGCAAGACAAGACTCCTAGACCAAAAGGTAATGAGAATCTCTGTTTCCACCTCTTCCTTACGTGGGCTTGTGTTAGGTCTGCTAAAAGCTGGGACTCCTCCTCTGTGAGGGCAACTCACAGTTTGATTCTTTTCATCACAATGAGAGGATAATGTCAGGACATCAAACTGTAGTGTCAAGAAACGCCTCTATATTCTAAGCACGGGTGCTGCCCTCTTTCTGAAGGTGGATGTTGTTGAGCATACAAATGGTTCAGAGCCTCACAATAGGCTCAATTTACTTGGTCTTTGATGGCAGATGACAGAGGAGATGGCTGCCATGTCTGTAGCCATGTCCCTGCCATTATACCCAGGGGTCTACCTTGAAGGAGGGAAGTGTCTTGACCCTTTTTATTGTTCTCAGTGCAGAAATTGTAGACTACTTGTGTAATTCAAACATAAGTCTCTTACATGATTTGAAGCAAGTTTTATAGGGGCCTCTCATCCCACTTTGCTTTTTAAAATTCTTATTTTGACACAGAGACTTTCCTTCCCTATTCTTTTTTTTAAATTTTTTAACATCGTTTTTGTAGTATAATTGCTTTACAATGGTGTGTTAGTTTATGCTTTATAACAAAGTGAATCAGCTATACATATACATATATCCCCATATCCCCTCCCTCTTGCATCTCCCTCCCACCCTCCCTATCCCACCCCTCTAGGGGGTCACAAAGCACCAAGCTGATCTCCCTGTGCTATGCGGCTGCTTCCCACTAACTATCTATTTTACATTTGGTAGTATATGTATGTCCATGCCACTCTCTCATGTCGTCCCAGCTTACCCTTCACCCCCCCGCCACCGTGTCCTCAAGTCCATTCTCTATGTCTGTGTCTTTATTCCTGTCCTGCCCCTAGGTTCTTCAGAACCTTTTTTTTTTTTTTTTAGATTCCATGCATATGTGTTAGCATAGGGTATTTGTTCTTCTCTTTCTGACTTACTTCACTCTGTACGACAGTCTCTAGGTCCATCCACCTCACTACAGAAAACTCATTTTCGTTTCTTTTTATGGCTGAGTAATATTCCGTTGTATATATGTGCCACATCTTCTTTATCCATTCATCTGTCGATGGACACTTAAGTTGCTTCCATGTCCTGGCTATTGTAAATAGTGCTGCAATGAACATTGTGGTACATGACTCTTTTGAATTATGGTTTTCTTAGGGTATATGCCCAGTAGTGGGATTGCTGGGTCTTATGGTAGTTCTATTTTTAGTTTTTTAAGGAACCTCTATACTGTTCTCCATCGTGGCTGTATCAATTTACATTCCCACCAACAGTGCAAGAGGGTTCCCTTTTCTCCACACCCTCTCCAGCATTTATTGTTTGTAGATTTTTTGATGATGGCCATTCTGACTGGTGTGAGGTGATACCTCATTGTAGTTTTGATTTGCATTTCTCTAATGATTAGTAATGTTGAGCATCCTTTCATGTGTTTGTTGGCAATCTGTATATCTTCTTTGGAGAAATGTCTATTTAGGTCTTCTACCTATGTTTGGATTGGGTTTGTTTTTTTGATATTGAGCTGCATGAGCTGCTTGTAAATTTTGGAGATTAATCCTTTGACAGTTGCTTCACTTGCAAACATTTTCTCCCATTCTGAGGGTTGTCTTTTCGTCTTGTTTATGTTTTCCTTTGCTGTGCAAAAGCTTTTAAGTTTCATTAGGTCCCATTTGTTTATTTTTGTTTTTATTTCCATTTCTCTAGGAGGTGGGTCAAAAAGGATCTTGCTGTGGTTTATGTCAAAGAGTGTTCTGTCTAGGTTTTCCTCTAAGAGTTTTATAGTGTCTGGCCTTACATTTAGATATTTAATCCATTTTGAGTTTATTTTTGTGTATGGTGTTAGGGAGTGTTCAAGTTTCATTCTTTTACAAGTAGCTGTCCAGTTTTCCCAGCACCACTTATTGAAGAGGCTGTCTTTTCTCCAGTGTATATTCTTGCCTCCTTTATCAAAAATAAGGTGACCATAGGTGTGTGGGTTTATCTCTGGGCTTTCTATCCTGTTCCATTGATCTATGTTTCTGTTTTTGTGCCAGTACCATACTGTCTTGATTACTGTAGCTATGTAGTATAGTCTGAAGTCTGGGAGCCTGATTCCTCCAGCTCCATTTTTCTTTCTCAAGATTGCTTTGGTTATTCAGGGTCTTTTGTTTTTCCATACAAATTGTAAAATTTTTGTTCCAGTTCTGTGAAAAATGCCATTGGTAGTTTGATAGGGATTGCATTGAATTTGTAGATTGCTTTGGGTAGTATAGTCATTTTCATAATGTGGATTCTTCCAATCCAAGAACATGGTATATCTCTCCATCTCTTCGTACCATCTTTAATTTCTTTCATCAGTGTCTTATAGTTTTCTGCATACAGGTCTTTTGTCTCCTTAAGTAGGTTTATTCCTAGGTATTTTATTCTTTTTGTTGCAGTGGTAAATGGGAGTGTTCCTTAATTTCTCTTTCAGATTTTTCATCATTAGTGTATAGGAATGCAAGAGATTTCTGTGCATTAATTTTGTATCCTGCTACTTTACCAAATTCATTGATTAGCTCTAGTAGTTTTCTGGTAGCATCTTTAGGATTCTCTATGTATAGTATCATGTCATCTGCAGACAGTGACAGCTTTACTTCTTCTTTTCTGATTTGGATTCCTTTTATTTCTGTTTTCTTCTCTGATTGCTGTTTTGGAAGCTAAAACTTCCAAACCTATGTTGAATAATAGTGGTGAGAGTGGACAACCTTGTCTTGCTCCTGATCTTAGAGGAAATGTTTTCAGTTTTTCACCATTGAGAATGATGTTGGTTGTGGGTTTGTCATATATGGCCTTTATTATGTTGAGGAAAGTTCCCTCTATGCCTACTTTCTGGAGGGTTTTTTCATAAATGGGTGTTGAATTTTGTCAAAAGCTTTTTCTGCACCTATTGAGATGATCATATGGTTTTTCTCCTTCAGTTTGTTAATATGGTTTATCACATTGATTGATTTGCATATATTGAAGAATCCTTGCATTCCTGGGATAAACCCCACTTGATCATGGTGTATGATCCTTTTAATGTGCTACTGGATTCTGCTTGCTAGTATTTTGTTGAGGAGTTTTGCATCTATGTTCATCAGTGATATTGGCCTGTAGTTTTCTTTCTTTGGGACATCTTTGTCTGGTTTTGGTATCAGGGTGATGGTGGCCTCATAGAATGAGTTTGGGAGTGTTCCTCCGTCTGCTATATTTTGGAAGAGTTTGAGAAGGATAGGTGTTAGCTCTTCTCTAAATGTTTGATAGAATTTTCCTGTGAAGCCATCTGGTCCTGGGCTTTTGTTTGTTGGAAGATTTTTAATCACAGTTTCAATTTCAATGCTTGTGATTGGTCTGTTTATATTTCTTCCTGGTTCAGTCTCAGAAGGTTGTGCTTTTCTAAGGATTTGTCCATGCCTTCCAGGTTGTCCATTTTATTGGCATATAGTTGCTTAGAGTAATCTCTCATGATTCTTTGTATTTCTGTAGTGTCAGTTGTTACGTCTCCTTTTTCATTTCTAATTCTATTGATTTGAGTCTTCTCCCTTTTTTTCTTGATGAGTCTGGCTAATGGTTTATCAATTTTGTTTATCTTCTCAAAGAACCAGCTTTTAGTTTTATTGATCTTTGCTATCATTTACTTCATTTCTTTTTCATTTATTTCTGATCTGATCTTTATGATTTCTTTCCTTCTGCTAACATTGGGGTTTTTTTTTGTTCTTCTTTCTCTAATTGCTTTAGGTGTAAGGTTAGGTTGTTTATTTGAGATGTTTCTTGTTTTTTGAAGTAGGATTGTATTGCTATAAACTTCCCTCTTAGCACTGCTTTTACTGCATCCCATACGTTTTGGGTTGTTGTGTTTTCATTGTCATTTGTTTCTAGATATTTTTTGATTTCCTCTTTGATTTCTTCAGTGATCTCTTGGTTATTTAGTAGTGTATTGTTTAGCCTCCATGTGTTTGTATTTTTTACAGATTTTCTCCTGTAATTGATATCTAGTCTCACAGCGTTGTGGTGGGAAAAGATACTTGATACAATTTCAATTTTCTTAAATTTACCAAGGCTTGATTTGTGACCCAAGAGATGATCTATCCTGGAGAATGTTCCATGAGCACTTTGAAGAAAGTGTATTCTGTTTTTTTTTGGATGGAATGTCCTATAAATATCAATTAAGTCCATCTTGTTTAATGTATCATTAAAGCTTGTGTTTCCTTATTTATTTTCATTTTGGATGATCTGCCCATTGGTGAAAGTGGGGTGTTAAAGTCCCCTAGTATGACTGTGTTACTGTCAATTTCCCCTTTTATAGCTGTTAGCATTTGCCTTATGTATTGAGGTGCTCCTATGTTGGGTGCATAAATATTTACAATTGTTATGTCTTCTTTTTGGATTGATCCTTTGATCATTATGTAGTGTCCTTCTTTGTCTCTTGTAATAGTCTTTACTTTAAAGTCTATTTTGTCTGATATGAGAATTGCTACTCCAGCTTTCTTCTGATTTCCATTTGCATGGAATATCTTTTTTTCCATCCCCTCACTTTCAGTCTGTATGTGTCCCTAGGTCTGACGTGGGTCTCTTGTAGACAGCATATATACAAGTCTTGTTTTTGTATCCATTCAGCCAGTCTGTGTATTTTGGTTGGAGCATTTGATCCATTTACATTTAAGGTAGTTATTGATATGTATGTTCCTATTACCATTTTCTGAATTTTTGGGGGTTTGTTATTGTAGGTCTTTTCCTTCTCTTGTGTTTCCTGCCTAGAGAAGTTCCTTTAGCATTTGTTGTAAAGTTGGTTTGGTGGCACTGAATTCTCTTAGCTTTTGCTTGTCTTTAAAGGTTTTAATTTCTCTGTTGAATCTGACTGAGATCCTTGCTGGGTAGAGTAATCTTGGTTGTAGGTTTTTCCCTTTCATCACTGTAAATATGTCCTGCCACTCCCTTCTGGCTTGCAAAGTTTCTGCTGAAAGATCAGCTGTTAACATTATGGGGATTCCCTTATATGTTATTTGTTGTTTTTCCCTTGCTGCTTTTAATATTTTTCTTTGTATTTAATTTTTGATAATTTTTTTTTTTTTTTTTTTTTTGCGGTACGCAGGCCTCTCACTGTTGTGGCCTCTCCCGTTGCGGAGCACAGGCTCCGGACGCGCAGGCTCAGTGGCCATGGCTCACGGGCCCAGCCGCTCTGTGGCATGTGGGATCCTCCCAGACCGGGGCACGAACCCGTGTTCCCTGCATCGGCATGTGGACTCTCAACCACTGCGCCACCAGGGAAGCCCCAATTTTTGATAATTTGATTAACATGTGTCTTGGCGTGTTTCTCCTTGGATTTATCCTGTATGGGACTCTCTGTGCTTCCTGGACTTGACTGACAATTTCCTTTTCCACTTTAGGGAGGTTTTCAACTGTAATCTCTTCAAATATTTTCTCAGTCCCTTTCTTTTTCTCTTCTTCTTCTGGGACCCCTATAATTCAAATGTTGGTGCATTTAATGTTGTCCCAGAGGTCTCTGAGACTGTCCTCAGTTCTTTTCATTCTTTTTTCTTATTCTGCTCTGCAGTAGTTGTTTCCACTATTTTATCTTCCAGGTCACTTATCCATTCTTCTGCCTCAGTTATTCTGCTATTGATTCCTTCCAGAGAATTTTAAATTTCATTTATGGTGTTGTTCATCATTGTTTGTTTGCTCTTTATTTCTCTAGGTCCTTGTTAGACGTTTCTTGTATTTTCTCCATTCTATTTCCAAGATTTTGGATCATCTTTACTATCATTACTCTGAATTCTTTTTCCGGTAGACTGCCTATTTCCTCTTCATTTGTTTGGTCTGGTGGGTTTTTACCTTGCTCCTTCATCTGCTGTGTGTTTCTCTGTCCTCTCATTTGGCTTAACTTACTGTGTTTGGGGTCTCCTTTTCACAGACTGTAGGTTCATAGTTCCCGTTGTTTTTGGTGTCTGCCCCCAGTGGCTAAGGTTGGTTCAGTGGGTTGTGTAGGCTTCCTGGTGGAGGGGACTGGTGCCTATGTTCTGGTGGATGAGGCTGGATCTTGTCTTCCTGGTGGGCAGGACTGTGTCCAGTGGTGTGTTTTGAGGTGTCTGTGACCGTATTATGATTTTAGGCAGCCTCTCTGCTAATGGGTGGGGTTGTGTCCCTGTCTTGCTAGTTGTTTGGCATAGGTTGTCCAGCACTGTAGCTTGCTGGTCGTTGAGTGGAGCTGGGTCTTAGCGTTGAGATGGAGATCTCTGGGAGAGCTTTCACCATTTGATATTATGTAGAGCCAGGAGGTGTTTGGTTGGCCAATGTCCTGAACTCGGCTCTCCCACCTCAGAGGCACAGGCCTGACCCTGTCAGCCACATGGCTGGAAAGGGCCTGGAACACATGAAGATGCAGCAGGTTCTCTACAGAACTGTGAACTCAGCAGGGCTTGTTTCTCAGTCCTCTCTTCCATCAAAAGCTGATATTAAGAATGACTGTGACAGTCACATCAATCTTAGAAATAACTACCACTGGGTCATGTCTTTATGTTTGGTATTTGAAATGTCTGTAGCCGGCAAAGGCAGCATTTGAATGTTCTTAGAAGCGCAGATAATATTTACAATCGGATTTTCCTTTCCCAGGCAGCAGGCACACAGCTCCCTGGGCCTGTTTGAAGCTGCTAGTGTTGGAGGGTCTCCTGCAGAGGCAGGGGTGGCTGTGGCTCACCATGGGAACAAGGACCTCCTTCCCTATTCTTTAACAAAAACTTCAGCAAACAAATATGTATAATTTCTGGGCGAAGATCAACTTTTCACAGGAAGTTCTCAAACAAAATATGATCTTTTCTTGGTTGCAAATCTACAGTTTCTCTTTTGGGAAGGCAAACACAGATACTCTCAGTACTTAGGAACAAGAGACCATCATCAGAGTCTGTAAATCTTGCCTGATTCCCAACAGAATGAAGAACAGTTATGATGATGTTATCTGTGGGTCTTCAAGGCTTCCCCCAACTGGCCTTCCATGGTGATTGGGGGCATGATTAGGGAGAGCCCTGGGGAATTAATGTAAAATCTTTTGAAAACCTTTCTATGTGATTCAGACTGAAACTGAAACGTTACCTAATTTTCATGATGCATTGTATCAGCACGATCTCATAAATCTTCTGACCAAATGGTCTTGGTCTTTTAATTCATCCCAGGATCCCTTAAGAGTCATAGCGACAGAAACTTTGGGGGTGCGTTCCTGGTAGCCAAGATGATGGGTATATTTGTCAATCATTCAATCAAAACACTGTCCATAGGGTTTTTTAGGATCTGACTTAGAATCTCTGTTATGGGCGAACTGTGTCCCCACCAAATTCATAGGCTGAAGCCCTATGAATGTATTTGGAGACAAGTTCTTTAAAACGATAATTATGTTAAAAGGAGGCCATTAGGGTGAGCCTTAATCTAATATGCCTGATATCCTTAAGGAAGAGAAAATTTGGACACAGACATGTGTGTGCCCAGAAAAAAGACCACGTGAGGACACAGCAAGAGGGTGACCAGCTGCAAGCCAAGGAGACAGGCTTCAAAGGAAATCAACCCTGCTGACACCTTGATCTTGGACTTCTGGCCTCCAGAAGAGAACTCCAAGAAAATACATTTCTGTAATTTAAGCCCCCCAGTCTATGGTATTTTGTTATGACAGCCAGAGCAAATGAATAGTCTCTAATACGTTCTTATGCCATTAGATTTTTTAAAAAATAATTAATTAATTATTGGCTGGGTTGGGTCTCTGTTTCTAAGCGCGGGCTTTCTCTATTGGGGCAAGCAGGGGCTACTCTTCTTTGCGGTGCGCAGGCTTCTCATTGCGGTGGCTTCTCTTGTGGAGCGTGGGCTCTAGGCGCGTGGGCTTCAGTAGTTGTGGCTCACGGGCTGTAGAGCACAGGCTCAGTAGTTGTGGCACACGGGCTTAGTTGCTCCGTGGCAAGTGGGATCTTCCTGGACCAGGGATCGAACCCATGTCCCCTGCATTGCCAGGTGGATTCTTAACCACTGTGCCACCAGGGAAGTCCTGCCATTAGATTTTTTAAATTATAAAAGTAAAATGAGGACTTCCTTGGCGGTCCAGTGGTTAAGACTTCGTGCTTCCACTGCAGGGGGTATGGGTTCGATCCCTGGTAGGGGAACTAAGATCCCACATGCTGCACAGTGTGGCCAAATAAATAAATTAAAAATAAATAAAAATAAAACAGCACCTCTTAAAAAAGAAAAAGTAAAATGATCACATAGTAAAGTGTTAAAGACTAGATTGAACCGAATTTACTGAGCAGTTAAAACCTATTCAACAAAATACAGAAAAGAAAATGTTATTGATAGAGGTTTCCTGTGTCCTAGTGACCAGAAGTGGCCCTGGGATAGACTGGAAAATGCTTGGGCTTTGGAGACGTGGAGATTTTCGTCAGAATCCTGCATCTGCCACTTAATGCCAGTGTCGTTTGGGGACAAGTTTTTAAACCTTTCTGAATGTTATTCTTTTCATTTGTGTATTGGGGGAAAATAGGATTTATGTGCAAAGGCACAGTGAGGATGAAGATAACATAGTGTGGACTGAAAAAAATGCACAACCTAAAAGTTGAGAATTATGTTTTATTTGGCAGACATACTGAGGACTCAAGCCCAGGAGGCAGCTTCTGAGATAGCTCTGAGGGACTGTTCCAAAGAGGTAAGTGAAGAGCCAGGATATATAGGAGTTTCTGGGAAAAAAATCCAGGTAGTTGGAACATCAAAATATTACTGTTAATTAAAGGAAAACTAGACATCTCCAATTAATTAATTTAGCACTTTTCCATGTATGGGAAGATGCCAGAGTCTGGGCTTAATGAAATCATTCCTTTGATATGCACCTTAGCTATCTAGGGCCAGTATCCTGTTTTTCTCCATCCTGAGTCCCCTCAGGATGCACCGCTGGGGTGGCTACAGTGGCTGCTGGCTTGATGGCTGCAGCATCCTTTGTTTACTTATGTGGCAGGTGACGTTCTTCATCTACAATAGATATAACATGTACTTCTCTTTCTGGCCATGGAACATGCTCAACATTGGACATAGCAATTACAATGATAGCAATTCGGAACTGATTCTGGCCAATACCTCCTTGCCAGGATATTCATGAAACTCTTGGTCAGGAACGTCTGGTAAATGTCTGTTTTGATTTTGGTTAAGGTTCTCCCACCCCTCTTTGTGGTCATTTTCTGATTATTTTCTGTGAGTCCCAACAGTACCCATCTCACTTTTGTTTTAAACTTTTTATTTTATATTGGAGCATAATCGATTAACAATGTTGTATTAGTTTCAGGTGTACAGCAAAGTGATTCAGTTATACATATACATGTAGCTATTTCTTTTCAAATTCTTTCTTCATCTCACTTTTATCATCACCTCTGGGCACACCAACTGCAAAGGGTCCTTGGTCACTCATCCTGGAACTGCTTCAAGTTTGCCACCTGGATTTGCACTTGTCTGGCAGTTTCTCTTCTGATGGCCTCTGAACTCTGTTTAGATGTTCACAGACTTGCTGCAGCTTTATGATAATACCCTCTGAGGTTGTTAAGTGAGGGGATTTTTAGAATGAATTTTGGCAGGCAAAGAACTACTTCCCAGCTGAGTTATTCCTGAGAGATTTTCATCCTACGACTATAAACTCCTTACCCCACAATTGTTTCCTCTGTCCCCCCTCAAGTATCTGTCCCTCTGAGGCAGCTGGGCTTAAAAAATGTAATTTCTGCCTCATTACTGTTTTGTAGTTTAACTATTTCATGCATACATACGGCTAGGGTTCACACGAACCTTGAACTGTCTTTCCAGGAGGGAGGGTAGATTCCAGCTGTTCCTTTTTTACCTTGTGCTGCAGACCCTATAATTTGCCTACTCAGTATCCATTTACCCTTGTTCTCTGCTAATCAATCCCAATTCTGCTCAAGGCAGAAATGTGTGCAGCACAGATGAGATACTCACTTTTCCAACCTCTCCTTCAGATATTAGTGACCAGGAAACACAGTTCTGGGCAAGAAAATACAAGTAGAAATTGTCCTTAGAAGGAATTTGCTTCTTATGATAAAAAAGGGCAGACAGGGGCTTCCCTGGTGGCACAATGGTTGAGAGTCCGCCTGCCGATGCAGGGGACATGGGTTCGTGCCCTGGTCCGGGAAGATCTCACATGCCGCGGAGCGGCTGGGCCCGTGAGCCATGGCTGCTGAGCCTGCGCGTCTGGAGCCTGTGCTCTGCAACAGGAGAGGTCACAACAGTGAGAGGCCCGCGTACCGCAAAAAAAAAAAAAAAAAAAGAAGTCTCCTCTCTAGTTCTTTAAAGTATATTCAAAGTTTAAAAGCAGAAATTATAGCATTGCCTGATGGGGTTTTAATGTATGCAAATGTAATGTATAAGACAACTGTAACATAAAAGAGTGTGTATAAATAGCCCTATATGGTGGTAAAATTTCTACATTCTACTTCAAGTGGGAAGGACCCTGTTAAGAGAATAACAAGTTCTAGAATGAAAGAAATATTTGTAAGTCATGTATCTGACAAAAAACACACTTGTATCTAGAATATAGAAAGAACTCTCAAAACTCATCAGTAAGACAACAAACAACCAAATTTTATATGAGCAAAACTTGAATAGACACTTCACCATTGAGAATATATGGGCAACAAATAAGATAATGAAAAGATATTCAACATCATTATGCATTAAGGAAATGCAAATTAAAACCACAATGAGATACCTCTGTACACATGTCGGAATTGTTAAAATTAAAACACCGACCAGGGACTTCCCTGGTAGTCCAATGGCTAAGACTGTGCTCCCAATGCAGGGGGCCCATGTTCGATCCCTGGTCAGGGAACTAGATCCCACATGCCACAGCTAAGAGTTTGCATGCTGATCCTGCAGGCTGCAACAAAGATCCCACACGTGAAACAAAGATCCTGCATGCCACAACTAAGACCTAGCGTGGCCAAATAAATAAATATTTAAAACAAAACAAAAAAAACTACTGACCATATCAAGTGCTGAGAAGGATGCAGAACAACTGGAACACCCATACATAGTGTGTAGGAATGAAAAATGGAACAACCATTCTGGAAGAAAGCTTGGACATTTCTTGTAAAGTTAAACTCACACTTACCATGACCCAGCATTCTTGCTCCTGGATATTTACCCTAGAGAAATGAAAAATTAAGTATACACAAAAACCTTTACACATATTTATAGCAACTTTATTTGTAATAGCCAGACACTGGAAACAACCTGAATATCTTCAACAGGTTAAGAGATAAGTTATATTACATGCATAAAATAGAAGGCTGCTCAGCAATAAAAAAGAGTAAACTGTTGATGTTTGTAACAGCTTGGATGAGTCCCAAAGGTATGATGCTGAGTGAAAGAACCATCACAAAATGTTACATAATGTATGTTTCCATTTACATGACATTCTCAAAAAGACAAAACTGTAGTTATGGAGAACAGACCAGAGGTTGCCCAGGGCTAGCAGGGCACAGAGGGTGTGACTATAAAAGGAGAGCATGAGGGAGTTTTGGGTGATGGAATTGTTCTGCATCCTAGGTGGTGGTTACATGAATATATACATATGTTCAAATTCAAAGACCTATATACAGAAATAAGTTAATATTACTCCATGATTTAAAAAATAAAATTAACAATATTAATGGTAGAATCTAGATGGTAGATCTACTCATATTCACTATAAAATTCTTCCAACTACACTGCAGCTTTGACCTTTTTCATAATACGTCAGGGAAAAAATTACCAATGCCTAGACCTCCATCCATTCAGACTGCTATAACAGAATACCATAGACTGGGTGGCTTACATAACAGGAATTAATTTCTCACAGTTCTGGAGGCTAGTAAGTCCAAGATCAAGATGCTGGCAGATTTGGGATTTGGTGAGAACCCACTTCCTGGTTCATAGGTGGCCATCTTCCCTCTGTGTCCTCACATGGTGGAAAGGGTGAGGGAGCTCTTGCGGGGGGGGCTCTTTTATAAGGGCACTAATCATATTCATAAGGGATCCACCCCCATGACCTAATCACCTTCCAAAGACCCCACCTCCTAATATCACATTCAGGATGAGGATTTCAGCATGTGACTTTCAGACAAGAGGGGAGGAACACAAACATTATAGCAGCCTCACTCCCAGAAATCCTGATTTAATTTGCCAAGAAGGTCTGAGCATTCATGTTTTATAAAGCTCCCTGGGGCAGTGGGGATGGGAAAGGTAGGACCAGCGGTGAGGACAAAGCCTTGTAAAGCTGTGTTGTCCGACCACTCTTATTCCTCTACGTGGATTCTTTCTTCCCACCTGCAACCCACCTTTCTGATTTTCTCGCATAATAGACTTACTAGATGTGGCAGCTGAATCCTTAACCACATATTTTCTCCTGGTCCTCTCCTTCTGTTATCAGCTGTTTTCATTCTCACACTTGAAACTGAGGTCTGATCTGTTTCCTTTCAGTTTGTATTTACGTTATTTGCAGTCTTACATTCACTGGTGTAAACACTCCACACCTGCATGCCTTTGCTCATGTAGTTTTCTCTCTTCCAGAAATTTCTTCTACTTGTTCCTACAAAATAACTCTATTCTAAATTATCTTAAATGTGGAGCCGAGGGCCATTCCCTAAGGAATTCCAAGTATTGCGGTCTGGATAATGTGCATGAGGTCTTTGCATCACCTGTGTGAGACGGTGATAATTAGGAAGAGAGGGGAGGGGTGGAGAATTGTACCAACGGGTTCAGAAGCAGGCAGTGGGAAGAAGCCAAGGAAGACAGGCAGGACTAGAATCCCAGAGGCAGTGTGGAACACTGGAAGGAATCTGGGCAGAGGTCAGTACGCTGCATCTACTGTGTCCCAGTCTGGGCTCTTCTAGGAAATACTCTGGGACTCAGAACATCCACTTAATGTCTTCAGGATTCAGTTGCATCACTTGGAGAATATGGGATTTGAACCAGATGACCTCTAAGTTCTCTCTCATTTCTAGCATTTGGCAGTTCTACAATTCTGACAGAGGATTTTGTAAGTCTAGGATCCAAGAGGGAGAGTCTATTATTAGTCATTTCCACATGATAGTACATTAATTCAATGAACTTGCTTTCTCAGAAACTGACACAACCTGACACTGAAGAAAAGTGAGTTTTGATGAGAATGCAGAAACAGAGCATGTAATTTGGAAGCATGGGGATGTTTTAAAGGAAAGGTTAGGCTGAGAGGGTGAAGCCCTACAAGAGGGCACTGGTGAGGTTCCTGTATCCTCATTTTACAGATGAGAAACAAGGTCGAGAAACATTACAATGTCACCCACCTAGCAAGGGAGGTAGTCTGAATTTGAACCCAGGTATGTCACATTCCAAAGTGTAGAAGTGGGGTGGTCTGGGAAGTGGAAGAAAAACGTAGAAGGAAGGAAAGGAGGGAGTGAGGAAGGAAGGAAGGAAGGAAGGAAGGAAGGGGGATTTGGGACTATGCTCAGGTACTCTGAACATCTCTCAGCATCTCAGGCCAAATTGATGTAGGATTGCTTTTTCCTTCTTCTGCACCCAGAGATGCCCCTGGGTCCTTTCCTAGGCTCTGTGTTCCTGGCCTAGGACGAGGAAGTGATGGCTTCAGCAAGATGCTCTCAGGAAGACCTGGGACTTTTTCTGCAGCCAGTCAGTTCCTGCTAAGACAAAGCATTTGGGGGAGAATCGAAGATTTACTCAGGTTTTCTGAAATGGGGGATTTTAGAGAAAGTTGACCACATGAGATGATTATGAGTCTCTTGCTCAGATAACAGTGGGGTGCTAGGGTAACACTTTAGTTCTTAGGGTGCACGAGTGGTCCTTTGTGATGTTCACTAGAATCGCAAGGTGGCAGAGAGCAAGTCCTCACAGGCCTGGCATTCGGACAAGCCAGTGACTCAGAGGTCTGTGAATATACTGGTTTGGACCTGACACCATCAGGTGCTGGTGCGGACAGAAGAGCGGTGTAATAGGTGTCATATAAAGTCCGCCCAGACCATGGCCTGAGCCACCACGTGAAGCATCTACAGAAAGGTCTTGTTAGCACGAGTCTAGAAAGAAACAGCTCACACACACCACTGGGTGGCAGTATGGCGCGCCCCTTTGTTTCTAGTAAGTGGCTCTGTTTTCCGGACCTAAAGACTCATATTCCTTTGGGTTAAACCATCTACCCTTTCCTTCCTCCCTCCCCGAGTGTCCCTGCTCCTACATATTCTGAGCTTCCGTGTGTGTGTGTGTGTGTGTGTGTGTGTGTGTGTGTGTGTGTGTGTGTGATGCCGGTGGGGGTGGGGGTTGGGGTTAGACGGGAGAAGGATAAATGTTTAGGATCGATTCCTTCCCCTCCTTTCGTCACATCATCTTTCTGTACCTCTGAAGCACCTCGGTTAGGTCTTTGTTTTATTAATAGAGACATAATGAATTAAAAAAAATAGATGGCAAGTCTAAACACAATACCGTGGGGGAAATTCATTTCTAGGCTGAGATGTAAAATACTTCTGTTCAAAATATTCCTTAGGGGAAAATCCTAAAAAGAGGAAATAAGATATTTTTCGAAAAATGAACGGGTGCTGTTTGCCAAGGGCAAACGGGCAGAGGTAGCAGAAGGTGGAGCCTCAAGACGTCAAATGTATCAATAGAGCTGCTCTGCCATCTGGTGGCCAAAGTGGCACCTGCATTTGTAAACTGCATGGTTCCCAGACTTAGATGTTTATGAATTATAAAAAAAGAAAAACAAGCAAGCAAACAAAAAGTCCCACAAAAAGCCCGGGTAAATAAATAAAGCCAGCTCAGGGTTGCATCTTTTTAGCTTTCCAGGTAATATATTTTTTAAATCCAGCATCTATGGTTACCACCATCTTACTCTTCAAGGGCAATAATTCACAAAGAAAGTGTTTTTGCAGGAACAAAGGGCAGCCCTTTTAATTGCATACCTAGGTTAATGAACGTATAATCATATTTTTCTTATTTTTATAGTTTTGTTACAAAGGGGTGAAAAACTTTTCAAGATTTGGCACTGGTCTAAGGACTGGCGTTTGAGAACCACTGGTATAAAACATTTCATACAATTATTTAAAATCATTTATAAATGTCTGGTGCCTCTGAAACATTTTGACATAGGGACTTGGAGTTAAAGCACCATATTCGAAATTGTCTTTAGTGGTTATTTTTAACCAAACACTTTTTAAAATTGTCACTACTTCACAGTTTCTGAGTTGTAAAGATTCCTGTGGGTTTTTCACATTTGTTCCATCTTTTCCTGGCTTAAGAATAAATTGCCTTGGAATTCCCTGATGGTCCAGTGGTTAGGACTCCACGTTTTCACTGCTGAGGGCCCGGGTTCAATCCCTGGTCGGGGAACTAACATCCCACAAGTTGTGACATGGCCGAAAAAAGAGAATAAATCATCCTAGTATTTTCACAGTAATTTTACCGGTGGTAGTAGCACGTTGTGTTTCTTTGGCTCAGTTGTCCCTAAATTTTTATTGTAAAAATCATGTTTGAGCATTCGCCCCTTGTTTTACGTGTGCTTATTTTATGAAGTTCATAATGTATTATCACGTATTGTATATGTTATAAAGCATAATTGTGGCTTGCATGTAAAGTGAGAGCAGTCTTGTTGGGGACTGAGACCCTTACCCTGTGGGGTCTGTGATAAGTCAGTGTAGTTAGTATTAGAATCCAGTTGTCGGGGTGCAGTATTTTCATGTCCTCATTTGTAAAATGGGACATAATAATAGTATTTAGCTAATACACTTCTCAGTACAGGATAATACACATATTAGTACATGCCTCACATTAGGCAAACTAAATACTGTTTGGATGGCAATTCTTCAAAAATCAACATAAAGTCAAAATCACAAAGCAATCACTTTGCACTTCTGAATTTTACCTAGGAGAAGAAGCAGGAGAAAATATTAAGGACAATTTGAAAAGTGGAGCAATAAAGAAAATTTCCTATCAGGTAGTAAAACATCTAATGCTACTTTACTGAAAACAGTGAGCTGCTACTATCAAAATAGAATAGTAACATAGTAAAGAGAATTCAGAGACAGGAAAGACCCAAGAAAACTTGGGTTTTCTTAGTGAGATGAGCACAGCAAAGTTCATTGTACATCCCCAAAGTTTTATGGTTTTATAACCAAGTTGACAAAATATTTAAGAAAGCTGTAAACCTAATTAAGAGTTTTACATTCTCAGTTTTAACATCAGATTTACACATTTAAAAACATATTCCTCATCTGCAAAATATTCAATACATTCATAAAAAAGACTCTGAACATTGCTTTAACTTTAAAGTTAGAATAGAATGCTTATCATGTTAATGAATGAAATGGTATTTCAACAGCATCTTTTCAAATTAATGGGGAATAAATATATATTCAACAAATGGTCTAGGAGAAATGAATAATGGTTTCGGCAATAGTTAATTTTCTTTAACTTGCAACCCTCATGGACATAAATTCCACATTTGTTAAAAAGTTAAAAGATTGAGGGCTTCCCTGGTGGCGCAGTGGTTGAGAGTCCGCCTGCCGATGCAGGGGACACGGGTTCGTGCCCCGGTCTGGGAAGATCCCACATGCCGCGGAGCGGCTGGGCCCATGAGCCATGGCCACTGGGCCTGTGCGTCCAGAGCCTGTGCTCCGCAACGGGAGAGGCCACAACAGTGAGAGGCCCACATAACGCAAAAAAAAAAAAAAAAAGTTAAAAGATTGAAAATAAGTCATTAAAAAGTTAGAAGAAAATGTAAGTGAATATTTTTCTGATACTAACAAAAGGTAAGACCTTTTCAAGCATAAAAGCAAAGGAACCATAAAGGAAAACACTGATAGAGTTAATCTCACAAAATAAAAAACTTACAGATGTTAAGCAATTAATATCAGAAGTGACAAACTACAAAACATTTACAATGTGTATCAGAAAAAAAAATTAAAACTGTTATAATAATCAAGATTGGCAAGGTTATAGTGAAGACATGGATTGGAAACCTTTTTCTATAAAGGGCCAGATAGTCAATATTAGTCATCGTGGGCCTCACATTCTCTGTGATGACAACTCAACTCTGTCATGTGACACAGAAGAAACCCTGGACAACAGGTATACAGACAGGCATGGTTACATTCCAATAAAACTTTACTTATGCACTCTGAAATTTGAATTTCATATAATTTTCATGGGTCACAAAATATTTTTCTTTCTTTGACTTTCTTCAACTTTTAAAAAATGTGGAGACTTTTCTTAGCCCTGGTGGCTAAGGCCAGATTTGGCCCACAGGCCAGAGCTTGCTGACCTCTGGTGAAGATACATGTGGTGAAAGGAGCTTCAGGGAACTTTCATGTTCTTGAGGATGATGAGTTGCATTAGGCCCACTACTAGGGCTTGTCAGAAAATAAATCTGTGGGGACGTGGGACAAAGAGTGGAGTGATATTCAGTGGAGAGTGTGGAGCCCTCAGTGTTTTGTGGGTCTGGTACCACCGGGCAGGATGGAAGGAGTGGGGTCTGTTAGGATCATGCTGTAATGCTCCAGGGCAGGTGAGGGGGGATGGATGCCAGAGACGGTGTGAAGATGGAATTGGCCATTAAGGAAGGTTCAGAATGAGAGTGACAGAGAGATTCTGACTTGTGTAACTGGAAGGGTGCCCGTCCCATGAACAGAAAGGGAACAGATGAAGAACTCATCTTAGCTGTGATCTGAGGTACCAGAAAAATACTCAGGTGGATAGAATCCAAGAGAGAGCCAGGGCAAGACTGGAGGATGGATTTGAGAGACATCTCCGGGATGTCCGGAGGAGTGGAGAACTTTGGACCATGCCCAATACTGAAAGCAAGAAAAGGAAGAGGAATGGCTAATGATGGAGGTCACAGTGTCAGTCCTGACTCCATCATAAACTTCAGGAATTTTACCGGGATTAAGTCTCATAGGAAAATTATGAGAATCACAAGCGATCACTTGATAGTTTTCACACTGCCCTCTACTTAGGGGTGCTGGCTATTATTATTGTTACCAAAGAGGTGAATAAAAGGAGACTCTGGAGAAGGCTATGTTGGGACAAGGGACTTTGCAGTTCCAGTGGCCTGTGGTTCCCAGCTGTGCTGTTGGCATTTCTGATGGGGAGTGGTGGGTGGGTGATGTTTCGTAATGGTTAGGTTACCTCAGTAGAAACTAACCGTGTTGGTGGATTTTCAATTTGTTAATTAAAAGCGTTTCTTTTTCTTGCTCTAAGGTGTTAACTTCGGGGTCAAGTAGATCCTCATGATGTTTGGTTTCCTTGGAGATGCTCGATGCAGAAAAAGCCTTGATTGACACAGTGCCTCAGCAGAGCTAGGGCTGCTGAGGGGCTCCCCTCTGGCCTGGCCAGACTCTACCCACTTGTCTCCCATCCTGAAGCCCTAGTGCTGATGCCGCAGACCACTTGGGTTGTTAAGCAGCTTGCCAGGAGCCCTAGGACCCTAGAATCGTTCCCACAGCAGCCTTTTCAAGATAGCCCACACTACTTAGTGTTCTGACACCCAGAGTCAAAGGCTCCCAGTTCACACTCTTGTATCCTTTTGATGTGGGGACCGGGTTTTGCTTAATAAACTGTCTTCTGTTTCCTTACAGATTGTCTCTGTACTTGTTCTATGAATGACTGTGAGAAGAGCATTAAAATTTCCAACTATAGGGCTTCCCTGGTGGCACAGTGGTTGAGAGTCCGCCTGCCGGTGCAGGGGACAGGGGTTCATGCCCCGGTCTGGGAAGATCCCACGTGCCGCGGAGCGGCTGGGCCCGTGAGCCATGGCCGCTGAGCCTGTGCGTCCGGAGCCTATCCCCCGCAACGGGAGAGGCCACAACCGTGAGAGGCCCAAATTTCCAACTATAATTGCTTATTATTTTCTTTTTCTCATTTCAACTCTTACAAGTTTTGCTTCATGCATTTCAGATTCTCTTACTAGGCAGTTATACATTTAAACATTATATATCTTCTTGCTCTATGAGTCCTTATGAAATGACCCTCTTTGCTCCTAGTAATATTCCTTATCTCAAAGTCTATTTTGTCTGATATTAATATAGGCACTCCATCTCTTTTAAACTTACTGTTTACACGATATATCTTTTTGTGTGTTTTTTACTCTCAAACTATTTGTGTTTTGGAATTTAAAGTGCACCTCTTGTAAACAGAAAATAATTGGATACTCTATTTTTTTTACCTCTTTATTGGAGTATAACTGCTTTACAATGGTGTGTTAGTTTCTGCTTTATAACAAAGTGAATCAGTTATACATATACATATATCCCCATATCTCCTCCCTCTTGCGTCTCCCTCCCACCCTCCCTGTCCCTCCCCTCCAGGCGGTCACAAAGCACCGAGCTGATCTCCCTGTGCTATGCGGCTGCTTCCCACTAACTATCTATTTTACGTTTGGTAGTGTATGTATGTCCATGCCACTCTCTCACTTTGTCACAGCTTATCCTTCCCCCTCCCCATATCCTCAAGTCCATTCTCTACATCTGTGTCTTTATTCCTGTCCTGCCCCTAGGTTCTTCAGAACCATTTTTTTTTTTTTTAGATTCCATATATATGTGTTAGCATACAGTATTTGTTTTTCTCTTTCTGACTTACTTCACTTTGTATGACAGACTCTAGGTCCATCCATCTCACTCCAAATAACTCAATTTCATTTCTTTTTATGGCTGAGTAATATTCCATTATATATATGTGCCACATCTTCTTTATCCATTCATCTGTCGATGGACACTTAAGTTGCTTCCATGTCCTGGCTATTGTAAATAGAGCTGCAATGAACATTGTGGTACATGACTCTTTTTGAATTATGGTTTTCTCAGGGTATATGCCCAGTAGCAGGATTGCTGGGTCGTATGGTAGTTCTATTTTTAGTTTTTTAAGGAACCTCCATACTGTTCTCCATAGTGGCTGTATCAGTTTACATTCCCACCAACAGTGCAAGAGGGTTCCCTTTTCTCCACACCCTCTCCAGCATTTATTGTTTGTAGATTTTTTGATGATAGCCATTCTGACCGGTGTGAGGTGACACCTCATTGTAGTTTTGATTTGCATTTCTCTAATGATTAGTGATGTTGAGCATCTTTTCATGTGTTTGTTGACCATCTGTATGTCTTCTTTGGAGAAATGTCTATTTAGGTCTTCTGCCCATTTTTGGATTGGGTTGTCTGTGTTTTTGGATATTGCGTTTTTATCCTGAGGGATAATCTCTGCATTACGAGTAAAGGGTTTAGTCTATTCCCATTTAATGTAATTATTGTTATGATTAGATGCAGGTCTGCTCTTTTTTTTTTTTTGCGGTACGCGGGCCTCTCACTGTTGTGGGCTCTCCCATTGCGGAGCACAGGCTCCGGATGCACAGGCTCAGCGGCCATGGCTCACGGGCCCAGCTGCTCCGCGGCATGTGGGGTCTTCCCGGACCGGGGCACGAACCTATGTCCCCTGCATCGGCAGGCGGACTCTCAACCACTGTGCCACCAGGGAAGCCCCAGGTCTGCTCTTTTGATATTTGTTTTGTATTTGTCTCGTTCCTTTTCTGTTTGTCTTAACTAAATCTTTTCTTATTAAACTGAATTTTTTTGTTAAATATTTTTAGTTATGCAATTGTAATTCTACTGACTTTTTAGCTATACTTCTTTGCATTTTGTGGAGGAGTTGTTTTAGGAATTGCAGTATGTATCTTTGAGGTTCACGATATTCATATATTAATACCAAAAATCCTATAAAATCTAGAAAATGTGCACCATTATATCTTCAATTATTCTCCTCTTCAGAGCTATTGTTATCTTATATCCATATCTATGCATAATAAACCCTACAATAGAGTTTTGTAAGTTTTACTTTAAACACTGATATATCTTTAAAATAAGTTGAGAGGAAAAGAAAGAAAATATTACACAAAATTTTATGTTTCCTGACATATATACTATTCCCAGTGTTCTTTATTCTTCTTCTAGAATCTGAGTTAGCCTCCAGTAACATTTCCCTTCAGCTCCAAGGATTTCCTTCAGAATTTCTTGTAGTGTAGGTCTGTTAGCAGCAAATTCTCTCCATTATTATTTATCCAGAGATGTCTCTATTTTACCTTTATTTTTAAAGGACATTTTCACTGGATATCGATTCTTGTTTGGTAGTTTGCTTGTTTTTTTCTTCAGCATTTTGAATGTGTTCATCCAGTGTCTTCAAACCTCCATTTTTATCTAATGAGCAATCAGCTATTAATCACACTGTTGTTTCCTTATATGAGTTTTATCTTTTCTCTCTCTGCTTTCAAGGTTTTGTTTTGTGTTTTGCTTTTAGAAGTTGTAATATGCTTTGTTCAGCTATGGTTCTTTTTGTATTTATCCTATTTGGGTTTTGTTAAGTGTCTTGGAATTGTTAGTTATGGTTTTTCATCAAATTTGGGAATTTTTAGGCTATTATTTCTTTAAATAGTCTTTCTGCTTTAAATAGATTTCCCTTTCATGCTCTCTGTTCCTTCAATTATACATGTATAGGAATTCTTTATATTGTTTCACAGATCTCAAGACTGTTCATTTTTCTTCAATCATTTTCTTTCTATTCTTTGGATTGGATACTTTCTATATTCAAGTTACTGATTCTTTCTTCTACCATCTTAGATATGCTCTTGAACCCATTAGTGAATTTTTCATTCTTTTAACTTTTCAGCTCTGGAAATTGCATTTTTTTTTTTTTACAAAATAGTTTTAATTTTCCTGTTGATAATCCTATTTGATCATTCATTCTTGGTATAATTTTCTTTAAATTTTTGCATGTTTTTCTGCATTCGTTTAACATATTTACAATGGCTACTTGAAATTTGTCTCCTAAATCTAGCACATGGGCCTCCAGGCAGTCAGTTTCTATTGATCATATATTATTTCCTGAGTAAGGGTTGTACTTTCCTATTCTTTGCATGTTGATGCTGTTGTAAACTGGACATTGTAATTAATAGGTTGCAGTGACTTTGGATTCTGTTCTGTTTTTGCATGGGTTGTTTTAAAATTTTTGTTAAATAATTAGCAATCATCTAATTTGTTTAGACTCAAACTACCAAATCTTTCTCTGTGGTGTGCAGCTGCCCATTTTTTTCAGTGTGACTTCTAGGTGCTTCTCCTGTACTTGTACATAGTCTAGGGGTCAGTCAATGATATATGGGCAGACAGGAAGGCTTCTGTTCTTTGCTGCCCAAGCTGTTTGTGGTTTGAGGAGGATATTCAAAGGCACAGCATATTTGTAAGTCTTGCTTACCTTTTTTTTGAACTCCCTGATATTTTCAGCACACATGTAGCTTAGCAGTCAGCCTGGGCTGTGTGAAGAGTTTGTTATTTCAGCCCTTCTATGGTTTTCTGGCTTCCAAAGTCTCCCTGCTGTATATTTATCAGCTCTGATACACATCAGTAACGAAGTCTTCCTCTTCTGGTTAGTAAAGCTGTGGGTATATACCACCTGATCTGGGGACAATAGCAATGTTCTTTGGCAGTAAGGCCATGAATGTGCCATTCTCACTAAATGCATTAGCAATTTTTCATGAGTGAGTGCTTTTCAAATTGTTGCCTGCCTTTCGATGTTTTTCATTGTGCTGAAATGGCTTCTTTTATAATTTTGTCTGGTTTTATACTTGTTTTCTCCTGAAGGGAATCCCCCAACTTCCTCATACCATCATTATTGGAAATAGAGTGTTTGTACATATACATTTTAAAGTTATTTCTTTTTTTTAAGAAACATTTTATGACCAATGCTATTGATGGTACATGAGGCAAAAGTGTGTGGAAAAATAACGATAACAACATCTCTAAGGCATTCTGAAGAGTTGCAGTCTGAATAAGTTTAAGAAATACCTTGATTTATTTTGCAGTTATTTTCTTGTTTTTTCCTATGCTCAAGAGTGATCTACGAAATTAATCTGTGCTATGTGTAAATGCATGTGATTTTGTTTCTTTAGGACTAAACCAAGGAATGGCATTTCCGGATGGAAAATATGAACTTAAAAATGGTTTTGGCTATATATTAAAATAGGCTTGATTTTGAACATCTTGCCCACATTCATTGGATTCCTGTCTGGTCTTGTAATCACTTTTGCTTCCTGACTACGTAACTGCTTTATTCAGCCATTCATCTATACATCTTACTATGTGGTTGACACTGTAATACGCTGGCAGTACAAAGGAACACAGTCCTTCCTTGTTTGGGAGCTGATGTGTTAGTGACTGGGGCAGGTAAACCAATTGCTATACAATACATGTGCTCTAGACCAGTGTTCACTAAGTGCTCTGAACCCACAGAGTAGGGAGTTCTAATATGTCCTGAGTCAGGGGAGGTGGTGACACCTGAGGTGAATCTTCATGTTTTATTTATTTATTTATTTATTATTTATTTATTTTTGCGGTACGCAGGCCTCTCACTGCTGTGGCCTCTCCTGTTGCAGAGAACAGGCTCCGGACACGTAGGCTCAGTGGCTATGGCTCACGGGCCCAGCCGCTCCACAGCATGAGGGATCCTCCCGGACCGGGGCACGAACCCGCGTCCCCTGCATTGGCAGGCGGACTCTCAACCACTGTGCCACCAGGGGAACCCTTGATGTTTTATTTTTATTATTTTTTTATAGTATTAAAAATATATATATTTATTTATTTATTTATTTTGGGCTGTGTTGGGTCTTTGTTGCTGCACATGGGCTTTCTCTAGTTGCAGCAAGTGGGGGCTACTCTTCATTGCGGTGTGCAGCCTTCTCATTGCAGTGGCTTCTCTTGCTGAGGAGCACAGGCTCTAGGCGCGCAGGCTTCAGTAGCTGTGGCACGCGGGCTCAGTAGTTGTGGTGCGCGGGCTCTAGGGCATGTGGGCTTCAGTAGTTGTGGCACACGGGCTGAGTTGCTCTGCGGCATATGGGATCTTCCCGGACCAGGGATCGAACCCATGTCCCCTGCACTGGCAGGTGGATTCTTAACCACTGAACCACCAGGGACGTCCAATTTTTATTATTTTTTCAATTGAAGTATAGTTGGTTTACAATGTTTATTTCTGCTGTACAGCAAAGTTATTCAGTTATACATATATATACAGTATTTTTCTAAATATTCTTTTCCATTATGGTTTATCATGGGATATTGACTATAGTTCCCCGTGCTATACAGTAGGACTTTGTTGTTTATCCATCCTATATAAAATAGCTTACATCTGCTAACCCCAACCTCCCATTCCATCCCTCCCCCAACCCCCTCTGCTGGATCTTGATGTTTTAGTTGGTGTTATTAAGTGAAACGGGAGGTCAACAGGAAGCAGAGGGAATCATGTGTAGAAGTACACAGGTATAAATAATATGGCACACTCAGGAAAGGAAACAACTGGGTATGGCGGAATGACTGTGTGTGTGTGTGTGTGTGTGTGTGTGTGTGTGTGTGTGTGTGTATGCCTGTGGTAGGAGATAAAACTGGAAAGGCAGTTTGCAGTAAGAATGTGAAGGGCTTTAGAATGCCAAAGGTCTTAGGAACTTCTGGGGGTTTCGATTTTTGAACACATTTGTTTAATATCATTTATATGTGCGTGGAACCACCTGACTGGGCTGATGGAGAAGAGAGAGAAATCACTTGGTGAAGATGCTTAAGACTCAAAGGTAAGGTCAACTAATTCTCCAGCGCTGTTGGAAATAGGCAAGATATTGTCTTGTGTGGTACTGTGATTCCTATGGGGTGCCTAGTGTGGGTTGTAAGCCTTAAAAGGGAAGGGTCAAAGAAAGTCTTCTGTTGTTTATCACTCTGCTGTGTTCATATTCTCTATAATAAGATAATCAGATAAGGAGAGTGGGCTGGGCACATGCCCAAGCTGGCTGGCCACTGGGAAGAGAGTGTAAGGACTTATTTTAAATTCTGCAAACTCACATTCACCTCCAGGTTCACATTCCCTCGGGATAAGCTAAACTATTATAGTGGGAATGAATCTCAGTCTACAAACCCAGTTGTGCAAAGCAAAGCATATCAAATTTCTTAATTTCCTTTAAATCAAATTGCTTCTGACTTAAAATCTCTAATCAACTTGCTGGCAGGAAATTAAGCCTCAGTTATTATTGGAGTTCCCCGCCCCAAGAACATACAAAGGTCCAAAGGTCACCCGGTGCTAAAGCATTGGGGATGCTCTTCCGGTCAATGGTTGCCAGTCACTGTTTGCTGAGTAGCCCAAGTCTCTATGAGTTTGTCCCTTTAGGACCATTGCCCGGCTGTCTCCATGCTACATGCAGAACATAGGAAAAATTTCCAAAACTTTAGATCTCACTGCTTGCTTAAGTATACCACAGTAGAAGAAAGTTACAAGAAGCATCTGATACAGTGTTGGAGACTCAAAGTCTTCTTGGAAGGAGTTTTCTTTCTGCCAAAGCATTCTGCTTCGCTTGTTATTGTTCCTTCTTTTTCTCTTGAACCTTCTAGTTAAATAATTTTTAACTCTTCTCCTCCCCATCCTGTCACCCCAGCTCTGGTGCCTCTAGAGTGGTCTGGTCCACTGCCTTTTTCTTGATCTGCATCTTGTTGATGTCTTTCCTACAGAGATACAATAAACACCTACACCATGCAAGCAACACATTTTCCGATAGTAAAAAGTGTTATAAAAGAGATGGGAAGGAGGGTAAGTACATGTTCTCTTTTTTTTAAGGCTCCCTGAGTATATGACCTTCTTCTTATGGGTCTTATGGATCCATCTACCAATGGGTAGATTAGGATTCTTAAAGAAGGAATGTAAAGGAGAAGGCAGTGGGAGAGGAAGAGGAGAAAGGCAGACTCTACCTTTTCATTTTCTCCCCCGTCTTGAGGCTGAGATACTCAATAATCCCAGAGCCTTTGCTTCCGCCATGTGGTTCAGCAAGTCACTCCCTACCTCCCTGCCACATACAGATGCCACTGCAGAAACGAGCTTGGGAGACGGAGCAATCTGAGGATGTGGGTATTCAGTTTTCCATATAGAGACTAAGTATTCCCTAAAGGGACAATTTGGATTACTGGACTGGATTCAACCCAGTCCAGGCAGAGTCTCCTTCCCACTTAACCATTGGGTGGGGACTTAATGAGGAACACTGGATCATTAAGACACAAAATAGATAAACTGACTTTCTCTCACATCTGAGCATACTGTGAGTAGGTTTCCACCCACACATGCCATATGGATGAGGGATATGGGATAGAGGGAGGGAATTTTAAAGGCTGCAGCACAAATAAAGGCAGAGACAAGAAAGTTTGGGGTATGTCTGGAGAGTATTGTGCAATCCAGTTTGGCTGAAATGTTGAGCATATATAGGGCAATAATGGAACATGGGTCCGGAAAACTGGGCTAAATTTTAGAGGGCTTTGTATATTGGAGTGAGAAATATGTAGATATATCAGTGAGGATTGAGCATCATCAACAGATTTAGAAGAGAGGGATGCCATTATAGGATAACTCTTCACCTACTGGGTTAAATATTTGAATACTTTGACCTACAAAAATAATGTCCTTATAAGGTTCCACCTAACATTTAAGGGCAACCGTGTTGAGTTCCTGTGATATCAAGGCTAGTTTTCACTTGTTGGCTCAGGATCCACCAGCAGGAACCTCTTAATGGGCATGTTAAACTAATTCTTTGATTATTTGTCCCACTATTTGCTAATCCTCTTAGTTATGTTTTCATAGATCCATAATTCCTTGTTTTGTATTCTCTCTATAGGATATCATTGAAAGTCATTGTCAAATGCTTTGATAAAATCTGTTTCAGTGCAGTGACACTGTCAGTGAAAGGAACAAGGTTAATCTGATGTGATGTGATCTTGGTGAACCAGTTCTGTTTCTTCATGGTCACCATTTCCCCCATCAGTATTTCCAGACAGCCCTGTAAATGTCCACTCTTCAATCTTGCTCGAGTGTAACATCAAGACAGCCTGACTATTTTCAGAATCCCCAGTCTCTGAGTTTCCGGTAATTCTCCCACTTTCTACAACAGATGTATTTTACCATATATATATATATATATATATATGGTACACACACACACACACACACACATAGTGTGGAGGGGAGGAGGAAAGCACTGTGTAACGTAGCAGCCTTTTCTATAAATGTATACGGTTTCTCGCATGTTTTTGTTTTCTTCTAGAGTGGTAGCTCTTAAAGTGAGGACCCAGACTAACCATTTTAGAGAATTTGGGAGTTTCTATGTTTTCTTTTTTTTTTTTTTTTTGCGGTACGTGGGCCTTTCACTGCTGTGGCCTCTCCCGTTGCGGAGCACAGGCTCCGGACGCGCAGGCTCAGCGGCCATGGCTCACGGGTCCAGCTGCTCTACAGCATGTGGGATCTTCCCGGACCGGGACACGAACCCGTGTCCCCTGCATCGGCAGGCGGACTCTCAACCACTGCACCACCAGGGAAGCCCGGGAGTTTCTATGTTTTAACGAGCCCTCTCGGTAATTCTACTGCACACTGAAGTTTGAGAATAATTGTTCTAGAGAAATCTTATATTATGTGATAAAATGGACCCTAAACAAATACAATCTTCAGTGATTTCAATTAAAAATTAATGTATTAGGGCTTTCCTGGTGGCGCAGTGGTTGAGAGTCCACCTGCCGATGCAGGGGACATGGGTTCGTGCCCTGGTCTGGGAAGATCCCACATGCCGCGGAGCGGCTGGGCCTGTGAGCCATGGCCGCTGAGCCTGCGCGTCCGGAGCCTGTGCTCTGCAACGGGGGAGGCCACAACAGTGACAGGCCCGAGTACCACAGAAAAAAAAAAAAATTTAATGTATTAACTACTAAATGTCAAGCACTTTCTATTAGACACTCTCAGTTTAGTTTTTCAACGTGTGAATTACTATCTTCATTTTATAGATGAAGAAATTGAAGTTCAGAAAAGTGAGCAATTCCAAACCAGAGCTCTGTCCACTATCCTAAGATTTGTAAAATACAAAAGATGTTCAGTTAACAAATGTCATTTAAAAATAGCATATTTGTTGTTGTTGCTGTTTTCATTTTAGGCAAAATGTATGCACTGTTATACATTTTGAAGTCTGTCACTATTATTGGGACTGGTTGAGGGCTTTTTCCCTTGACTGCATAATAAACTGACTGGCACATTTAACAAAACCTGTCCTGTGAAAGGTGAAATACAGTTAAACACAAATTGACAAGTCAATGCACTTGAATAATGGAGAGATGAATGGAAGCTTGTACATGAATACATCTACAGATGTACTATACACACCAGCATTTCCCAAGCTGCTTCTATGAAGCTTTGCTACTCAGAGTGTGGTCTGTGGACCAGCTGCATTGGAATCAACTGGCAAAAAGTTAGAAATGAACAATCTCGGGCCCCACCCCAGACCTACTGAATCAGAATCTACATTTTAAGAATAAATCCATGTGGACTTTCCTGGTGGTGCAGTGGTTAAGAATCTGCCTGCCAATTCAGGGGACATGGGTTCGAGCCCTGGTCTGGGAAGATCCCACATGCCGTGCAGCAACTAAGCCTGTGCGCCACAACTACTGAGGCTGTGCTCTAGAGCCCGTGAGCCACAACTACTGAGCCCGAGTGCTGCAACTACTGGAGCCCACACGCCTAGAGCCTGTGCTCCGCAACCAGAAGCCTGCGCACCGCAATGAAGAGTAGCCCCCGCTCGCCGCAACTAGAGAAAGCCCACGCGCAGCAATGAAGACCCAACACGGCCAAAAAAAAAAAAAAAGAATAAATCCATGTGAGTCATAGGCATATTAAAGTTTGACAAGCTCTGCTTTAAAGAGTAGTTTCTTGAAAGATAATGATAGGTTTTCTGTCAGTCGAGGGTACCATTGTCAAACAAACTTGAGAACACCTGCATTTAACAGGTGGATTTAAACAAGGTCAAACAGGTATCCTACCCTGAATTGTAAAGGTCTGATTGGACGGAGTAGTAGGAGGAACATTGCTCAAATTTAAGGTCACTTTCAGGTCTAAGACTGTGGTTCTCTGACCTACAAGATCAATATCCTCAGAAACATGCCCACCTTTCTAATCCCTCCTTCATCTTTTATTTGTCCTGATAGACACTACAGCATAATTTATTACATCATCACTCCATCAAGACACTGGATAAAACACTGAGCAGAGATGATCCCATTTACCTTGTAAAGGAGTTATCAATACTTCTGTTTTACAGATATGTAAACTGAGGCACAGACATGTTAATTAACTGACTCAAGATCCCACAGATCCTAACTGGCAGGGCTGGGATTCAAATCCAGGCAGTCTGGAGCTGTAGAATCTATGGTATTAATTACCATTCTATATGCTTGTTCAGATCTGTGTGACTTCAAAACTTTGGGCATGTGACAACTTGTGAAGAAAAGTAAATAATGACAAAAAAATTTTTAATGATTTTTATTTAGTGTATAAACAATATTTTTTAAATGGCATTTAATTTTTGACTTAATGCACTCACACAAGGACCAAAACACAGAAAGGGGCAACTTGATGCAAACTTCCTCTGCCTCTCCCAGCCACCCAGTTCCCCTTTCTGGAAGCAAACAATGTTGTTAGTCTCTCATGTATCACTCCACAGATATTTTAGCAAACACCTACACACGTGTGCTTATGTATATTTCCTCTTCTTACCTTTTTTGGACAAATGGTAGAGACCATAAATATGTTTTGCACAGTGAGTGTGTTAACAATACATCCTTTTTTTAAACTGGAAAATAATTGTTTTACAATGTTGTGTTAGTTTCTGCTGTACAATGAAGTGAACCATCTACAGGTATACATATATCCTCTCCCTCTCGAACCTCCATCCAACCCCATCTAGGTCATCACAGAGCACCGAGCTGAGCTCCCTGTGTTATACGGCAGGTTGCCACTAGCTATCTATTTTACATGTGGTAACGTATTTATGTCAAACCTAATCTCCCACGTTCCACATCAATACACAAAGGACTTTCTCATTTTATTTTTAAAATTAACTAATTAATTAATTTTATTTTGGGGCTGCATTGGGTCTTCGTTGCTGGGCATGGGTATTCTCTAGTTGCGGTGAGTGGGGGTTACTCTTCGTTGCGGTGTGTGGGCTTCTCATTGCTGTGGCTTCTCTTTGTTGCGGAGCACGGGCTCTAGGCGCATGGGCTTATTGCTCCACGGCATGTGGGATCTTCCTGGACCAGGGCTCGAACCTGTGTTCCCTGCATTGGCAGGTGGATTCTTAACCACTGCGCCACCAAGGAAGTCAACTTTCTCATTATTATCTGATGGATACTTTGTATTCTTTGTATGTGAATGCAATACTTTAACAAGTTCTCTATTGTTGGACTGGTTATTTGAAATATTTTGCTATTTCAGACCCTAAGGTAACATATACCCTTGCATTTTCATCATTTTTCATGTTCAGAAGTAAGTATTTAATAGAATAAGTTGTGTTCTGCAGGAGTGTTTTTAAGTTTCCCTCATCAATTACACACAATCCTTGCTCCTTGGGTATTAGAGTACACTCCTAAGCACTTTAGTTTTCTCCTCTCACTATAACTTCTAATGTTTGTATTTTTAAGTGCTATTCTGACCTATTGCTACTCACAACACTTCTGAAACCAAATATGTATTCTTCTTCCCCCACACCCACAACCAATTCTCTAACTCTCCAGACACAGCTGAATGTCTAGTGATTCACATCAATTCTGATACTAACTACCCAGAGTTAATGCAGACCCCACAGGTTAAGGGCTCAGTCCCACATGACTGCTACACTTCGGAGGCCAGTAGCAAGTCCCAGGACTTTCGGTGTTCTGATCCACCGGCTATAAATTGGGGGTTCCCCATGACTCCCTCCTCAGGTTCAGTAATTTGCTGGAATGGCTCACAGAACTCAGGGGAAAGAGTATACTATTACCACTTTATGATAAAGGGAATTGTAAAGGACAGAAAAACAGGGCAAGACAAAGGTGAAGAGGTACATAGGGCAAGGTATGGGGTGGGGTGCAGAGCTTCCATGGGAGGGCCACCTTCCCAGCATTTTATGCACTCACCAATCTGGAGGATCTCCGAACCCCACCATTTAGGGATTTGTACGGAGGTTCCATTACACAGGCATAAGTAATTAAGTCATTGGCCATTGGTGATGAACTCAGTCTTCATTCCCTGTCCCACTGCCTGAGGTTCAGAGTGTGGGGCTGAAAGGTCCAACCCTCTAATCACGTGGTTGGTTCCTCCGGCAACAGGTCTAGGGGGCCAACAAGTCATCTCATTAGCATACACCCAGGTATGATTAAAAGGGGCTTATTATGAATAATAAAAGATTCTCGCCCACCCCTATCACTCAGGAGACTCCAAGGGCAGCTCCTGTGTCAGGAACCCAGGTGAAGACCAAATAAGTATTTCTTATCGTATCACAATATTACAGCTATTGACTTCTGTATTCCGATTATGTGTTCATCCATCTTTCTGAATTTTCTTATTGTTTGTTATAGTTTTTCAGCTGATTCTTTTGGGCTTTGCAGTTATATATCATACTATCTGCAAAAAAAAAGTATTTCCTCCTTTATTTATACATCTTACTTTCTTTTTCTAAATGAGTGTTGCCAGAAACAGGGGTCAGCAAATGACAGCCTATTGGCTGAATCCAGCCTGCGACCTGTTTTTGCAAGTAAAGTTCTGTAGGATCACAACCACATATGCTCATTTACATATTATCTATGGCTTTTTCACTACAGCTGAGTAGTTTTGACAGAGACAAGATGGCCTGAGAAGCCTTAAATACCTACTATCCAGCCCTTTACGGAAAAAATTTACCCATCTTTATGCTAGAATATCAAATACTAAGTTTAGTTAATAGTGGGCATCCTTGTTTTGTGTCTGACTTTAATGGGAATGCTTCTGTTGTCTCATTTAAGTAAGATGCCATGGTGGTTTTCAAAATGTACTTTACGTTTTTGAAGGTCTCCCGTAGAGGTGGAGTCTTGTCTCTTCTTGAACTTGGATAGGTTATGGCTGCCTCAGGGAACATAATTCAGCAAAATAGACTCTGTTGGTTTTCCCAGCAAGGTTAGAAATGGTCATGCCTGTTTCTCTCTCCTGGAACATTTGCTTTGGGCACCTTCAGTTGCCATTTAAAAAATCTAGCTCCCCTGAGGTCTCTACCTGGAGGCTTCACACAGAGAGAGATGCATGAGGGGTCCTAGCTGTTTGATTCTTTGCAGGCTGAGCACCAGACATTGGAGTGGAGATGCTTTGCAGAAGGCCAAGGCCCAGACATGTCTGAGGGCAGCCCTGACAGACCCAGGCAGGAACTGCCTTGCTAAGCCCAGGAGACCCCCAGATTTGTGAGCAAAATAAATAATTGCTATTGTTTTAAAGGCACTGATTCTGAATGGTTTGTTGCACAGCAATAGATAACTGGACACTGGCTTTTCAGTGAAGTTACATGTACCTTTATTATATTAAGGAAGAATGCATCTGTTCCTAATGAGTTTTTTATTTTTTTTTATTTTTTATTTTTGCGGTACGCGGGCCTCTCACTGTTGTGGCCTCTCCCGTTGCGGAGCGCAGGCTCCGGATGCACAGGCTCAGCGGCCATGGCTCACGGGCCCAGCCGCTCCGTGGCATGTGGGATCTTCCCAGACCGGGGCACGAACCCGTGTCCCCTGCATCGGCAGGCGGACTCTCAACCACTGCGCCACCAGGGAAGCCCAAGTTTTTAAAATCAAAAATAAATATTCTATGTTAACTAATGGCTTTTGGCAACTATGAAAATGCATGCTTTTTCTCCTTAGAGATATTATAATGATAAACTGTATTAGTAGATTCCTAATACTAACCTGTCCTTGCATTCCTGAAACACAGCCCACTTGGTCATAATTTATATGCAGCTGAGTTCTGTTTGATAAAATTTTATTTAGTATTATTTACACGATACTCATAAGTGAAATCGTACTGTAGTCTTATTTTTGTGCTATTTTTATTGGGTTTTGCTTTCAGTAGGAGTGGACCTAAGTTTCAAAAGACCTGAAGCTTATACAGTTTTGGAGGCACTCTGAGAAAAAGAATAGAAAATGATGAATATAAATTTTGGGCCAGGGCTTTGGGAGGAGCCATTGATCGTCAGGGAATCTGAAAGTTAAGCTTCTTGAGCTTTGTTTTATGTCTGTTGCCAGGTGTCAGTGTTATTCCTACTTCATAAAAATTTTTGGAAGCATGTCTTATTTTTCTTTGGGCTGTACAGTATAAATAATTTTTAAGAATAATAGAACAGATATCACTTAATATCATTGCACAAAACAATTTTCATTTTTTACATCCTATTATAGCCCTTGTCTTTACAGAGGTTTTTTTTTGTTTTGTTTTGTTTTTAACATAGCTCATTCATTCATTCATCAACCATTTACTGAATGCTTACCATGTCAAAGACGTTATCCTAGGGGCTATGGACTTAGGGGTCCAGATAGAATATATACCTCACAAGGCAAAGGCAATGACAGAAAAAGCAGACATTTACGATACAGTGGAAAAACCTCAAGGATTAGCTAAATCCATCTCACCTGTCTTCGCTAATCAAGGTTGTTTTAAGACTTGCAAGTCCACCAAGCAGCACGCAGCCTCAACAATAAGATGTTTGCTTGAGTTGTTTTCTAGGAGCTTGAAGTCAGCTGCATCCAGTTCGAGTTGAGCCTGTTCAGACAGGATAGAACTACGGACCCTCTAGCTGCACATGCGGAGCGTCCTTTCGCTGTCGGAGGGCCGAAAACTCCACCCCCAGAACGTGCAGAGGCCGCTAGCTTAGTCACGCCTGCGCAGAACGACACACCGCGGCTTTCTTCAGGCGCATAACGCGCTGGAAGCTCCCGACGCCTCAGGCCGCCCTGCTGCTTCATTCCTTAGCTCATAAATACCCCGAGCCCCTTGCCTTCAGAAGGTGAATTTGAAATTTGTTCACCCGTTTCGTCGCTTGGCTCTCTTGAAAATAAACCCTCTTTGCTGCAGACCTCGGGGTCTCGGCCTTTTGGCTTGGTGTGCGTCGGGCAAGGCGAACCTGGCTCGGTAACAGTGGACGGAGTGCTCTTACAGGAGAGTGGAGGGCGCCTTGGAGGTACGTGGGTGTGCACCTACCTCAGCCTGGGGGAGGAGTTGGAGGGGAGAAAGAGTCTTCAAAGAAGGCTCCCCAGAGGGGCCAGCATGTAAGTTAGATCAAGGTGAAGAAATACTTCCTTATTTCGCTTTTTCTTCTGAGCTAAAGGACTCCGACACTTTAGTGATACTAAAAGTCCTTCTAGAAGACTTGTTTG
Organism: Hyperoodon ampullatus; assembly: GCF_949752795.1. Lineage (NCBI taxonomy): Eukaryota > Metazoa > Chordata > Mammalia > Artiodactyla > Ziphiidae > Hyperoodon > Hyperoodon ampullatus. The sequence goes on from NC_136920.1 coordinate 92,047,240, forward strand.
GCTAGCTGGTAGGAGACCTAGGAAATGTCTCGCTGGGGCGTGAGCTGGGCTCAGAGGCAGGTGGTTAGACAACAGGTCCTCTCAGTGTCCTGGTCGAGCCGGGAACCCAAGGGACCAAAACCCGATGCAGAGCCAGAAACGTGGAGAGGTCTGGGGGAGGATGGCGGGTGTTGCAGCCAGGTCTGGAGACCAGATATTTCCACTGCAGGTCTGCTGCTTCCTCTGCAATTTTAAGGGCTGATATTTTGTTTCAGTCACAAGGTTCAGTATGGGTTGGAACGGGGAATAATTTTACCTGGCCCAAATCCTTGGGACTGTGTGATTGAGGGTCTTCACTGAATACTTTGTTTTCTAGGGCTCCTCTTGGTTTCTTTCCTGTCCCGGGATTACCTACACCCACCTCTCACACACAGAGGCAGTTCCGGCCGAGTTGGGGGGGGAAGCTGTGACGTGAAGCTGAGGATTCTGAGCCAGGAGCCCTGCGAAGCCACCTGGGTAAGACTCTGTTTCCTCATCTGCAATATTACACGGTGATTGTGGGGATAAAACGAGAGCACGTTAGTGAAAGTGTCATATATGTTGTAAAATACTGTGTAAATAGCCCCTATTCTTAGGGTTTAGAGATTTTTAGTCTTAGAGATTAGAGAAGTGAGGCTTGATGGCTTAGAAATGTTCTGGAAGTGATGCCAAGCTTATGGGGACACATCGGACTCCACCAATAGGCCAAAGTAAAGGAGGCTCAGGTGTTCTTTAGCTAGGCTTGAAAACACTCAGGGAATGGACACACAGGTGTAGGGGAAGAAGCAGTTCTCACTATGACTTGGACAAGCACACACTGTATATCTTAACAGATATTTCTAGTGACTCTGCAACAGGATGGCTGCTTCTCATTCAGGACAGCAGAAGCCACAGGGATTACATGGAAGCAGTTTCTAGGAAGGGATGGAGAACCAGATAATGACCTGGTGTGGATGGTCTACTGCTGAGGCAGTGTTAGTTATCAGCATGGTGTCCAGGGATGGTCTAGGAGCTGGGCGTTCCCAATATCCCCTGGATTGGTCTTAGGAATTAAAGCATTTGGCTTTGATATGTTATTACACATTACTTGCATCATAATGGTCCCCACTATAATCCCTCATGTCTGCAAAGCACTTTAAAGTTACCAAACACTCAGATGTACGTTATCCACGTGGTCACGGCAGCAGCAGGGGAGGTGGATGAGACGGGCGTGTTTATACCCAGTGAGTAAACCACGGCTAAACGTTCACCTGAGGAAGGTCATGACCCTGTGCCAGGCACTGCAGCAGGCCCTCAGGATGCATTGCGTTATTTACTCCTTGGTAACTCCATGAGAGAGGCATTCAATCACGGTCTGAGAGTTGAGAAACTAACATTGCAGAGAGATTAAGGAAGCTAAATAAAGTTGCACAGCTGTCTCGAGCAAGTGGCAGATCAGTGGTTGGAATGGAGGTCTGTCTTCTGACTAAAAGTCCTGTGTTATTTCCACCTTCCTCCTTTAAAAAAAAAAAAAAAAAAGGAACTCTGTTTTACCTCCAGTTGTTTCCAAATGGAAGCATATGTTTGGGCTGGTTGTTGAGTCTGAAATAAATAGCTCCTTTTAGACTGTTGAGACAGCCACATGCTTTCAATATGCTCCCAAGGTCGGTGATTGGGTCTGAATAGAAGCCAGATGTCCTGGATTCCAGAGCGATTTCCTCGTGGTCCACTTCCCATCACTCCCAACACTCCATGAAACGGGGAAAGGGGAGGGGAGCCCAGACTGAGTCTGCTTTTCACATATTTCTCCTTGGAAGAAGGAGGTGAGGGAGCAGTTGAGGTTACAGTTGGGCTGGAGCCGGCTGTGGGCCTGGGCTGGGGTGTGGACTGGAAGACAAATAGCCAGGAAGAATGTGCCGTCACTTATCCCAGGCCCGTCGCACCCTCTGCCGCCTGACCTTTCTGTCCTTCTTCATCGCTGACAGCTCAGGCTTGGCTCCCCGGCGAGGAGGAAGTGCCCCGCAGTTAGTCTGCTGATTACAAAAACAGAACCATCATAACACTTGTCAGCTCTGCTTCCTCCATGCGCTTTGGCAGACTTTCCCCCCCCCAATTTCTTGTTTTATTACTGTTTGTCAGGCTGGGGAGGCTTTGAAGTTCTTTTCAAATCTGACTTTTATCAGAGCGTGTAGGAGTTGGGGGGTGGGAAATAGGGTGGATGCAACCCATCAAAATATTCTGTTCCACACCCAGCTCACTCGCCTCCCTCTGTCTTTGTCTGAAAAGGTTTTTGACACGGTGTTTCTATACGTGGCCTGCCTTCCAGACGAGAGAGTGACATCTATTGTCGTAATATAGGAAGGAAATTATGATTACTTAATGATAGCGTGTCGCAGCTTGTCGCTTCTTTGTTTTCCTCTTAAATACTTGCTGTCACAGTAACACACAATTGGCCTTCAATCCTGAGGCTGGTGGGACCTCGTGTGGTATGGGGTGGTGGAAGCATGACTTACTGGTGGAGCCGGGGGGATACGAGTGAACACACAGATGTTTCTGCTGCCTGGCTTGCCTGCCTCCACATCCCGCCTTGACCTTGGGTGGAGGCTTGCTCCTTGGACACTGGCCTTGAATGCACCAGGGCCAGCTTAAACATGTCAAGTGCACCCGTCGTCCCCCAGATCCTAATGATCTTTTCCTTGTCTGGTTTGCTCTCAGAATCTGGAGGGCTTTGTTCATGGAGACAGTCAGCAAAGGGGGATGGGCCAGGTCTCAGCTGGTTGGGGTCACCCCCAACTTAGCTGTCTGGTGACAACAAAAATCATTTCAATCCCGTTTAATAATCTGATATGATTCCCTTTTGTTCAAACAATGAAATACAAAACATTGGGACTTCCCTGGTGGTCCAGTGGTTAAGACTTAGCTTTCCAGTGCAGGGTGTGTGGGTTCAATCCCTGCTTGGGGAGCTAAGATCCCACATGCCTCGTGGCTAAAAAACCAAAACAAAACAGAAGCAACATGGTGAAAAATTCAATAAAGACTTAAAAAATGGTCCACGTCAAAAAAAAAAAAAGAAAACAAACCCAAAAGCTTTAAGAAGCAAAACATTCCAACACGCTACGTCTTCCCCACTCAGGCCCAGATCTACCAGAGCCCACCTCTCAATCGCCTCATATTCTTTGCCCCAGCTGTGTACCTTTCTTTGTTTCCTGAAAAATCAATTTTAATCATAGAACATTCCAAACCTAGGAAAAAGCCAGAAAACACACCCCTTTTGTATCCATCATATAAATACCTGGGCAGATGTAAAAACAAACAAAACAAAACAAAAAAACAATGTTGAGTGTCAAAAGAAAGTTGAAAAAATATTCTAGTGAAATAGTCTTTATGAAAACTTAAAGCCCCCAAAGCCTGTTCTGTCTCCACCTGGCGAGCTGCTTCCGTTCCTTATGACCCAGTTCAAATACCACCCCCTCTCAATTCCTTGCTCCGTAGAGTTGTTGCCCCTCCTCCATGACTTACAGCCATTAGGGTTTCCATTGCACGTTCGTACTCCTTGAATTATGGTTTCTGTTTTCATGTTGGGATCCCTCACTAAACTGTGAGCCCTTCAGGGACTGGGCTGCATTCTTCTTTGTACACTTGGGTCATAAACTCATGGTAAGAGTCTTATCAGAAGTTTAGTGAAACTAAAACCTCATTATATGACACAAGAACAATAACTCTAGGTAGAGACCAATTTCAGGTAGAGTTCCCAGTCTCAGTAGTGACTCTTTTACTGTTTGCAAAATGCTTTCGAACTCATGAATTCAGCTTCATGATAACTTGTTAAAGTATGTAGTGCAGGCATTATTTCCATGAAATGAATGAAGAAACTATGATTCAGAGGTTAAAGGACCTGTTTGTGGTCACACAGCTTGTGGGTGATGGGGCTGGCTCACCAGCTTTGGAGGTCATGCTCTTTTATTATGACTTTTTGCATTGGAGTAACTCCCATCAGGCAGTCCTTCCATCCTTCCCTCTTTTCCCTCTCCCTCCCTCTTTCTCTTTTTTTCAGTCATTTGTTTGTGTAATGAATATTAATTGTACACCATCTGTACGTACTGTGTTACTCTGGGGATAAAATAACAAGCCAAACTGGTCCTAGTTGTGGCACCTGCGGAGGTACCAGTCATTTGGAGAACTTGAAATCCTTGTAAACAATACACAGTATGCAAGCTGGTAAATGTTTCGTAACTCCTTGCAAGACTGTTATGCTAGAACGGTGATAGTAGGATGAAATGCTTCTCGGTGCTCTGACAGAGTTCTGAGTACTCTGAGAGTTTTTTGAAGCTAATTGCTGGGAGGGGGGAGTATTTAATTCACTTTGTTTAGCTCTTAAATGCTCTTTCCTCTAGTAGTGAATTGCTTAACGGTGGATGCTTTGATGCTGGCAGGTACTTTAAGTGGAATATGACTGCTGTTGCCCTCTCTTACAACCTGCACTGTTGTGTGGGCTGAAACCAATTAGACCTAAATTAATTAGCAAGAAAATGATGGGGCCACTTGCTGAGCCATTCACAATACCACGTGAAGAAAGAGGAACAGTGTTAGAAGGATGCTGTGTGTTTCTGCTCAACCCTAATGATTGAAGTAGTTCCAAATATGGAAGTAAATTTAAACCATTTCTGGATTAAGTGGTCCACTTCTTTTAACCCATGGAAGTCCTTTATTTAAAGGCAAGTTAGGAAACTATAAAGAACTCCTTATGAGTCCCGGGGCTTTTGTTATGCTTTGGGATGAATTTAGAAGATATGTGGGGTCATTATATAATTAGACTTTCGAAGACCCAAAGCAGATGAGGAAATTGATGGCAGAAAAATGTATAAGGACCAATATTCTAAAGCACTATGTGAGCTACAGATAAGAAAGCTTTCTTCTGAAGGACAAACTCAGTTCTCCCTGTTCTCCGTTTCTTGATAGTCTTCTTTGCCGGTACCTCTTCCACTGCCTGCTCTTTTAAATTTAGAGCATTCCTGGGGCTCCAGTCTCAGCTAATGGCTCCTCCAGGACCATCTCATCTTCTCCCTGATGGTAAATAGGTGGTATTCCACCTCTGCATGGACTACTTCCAAGGCTAGGCTGCTATCCAGATGCTCCTCTGAATTCCAGCTGCCCACAGCTCTTCTACTGGCTATCCCACTAGCACCTCAAACAATTATTTCTAGAACCTAACCTCTTCTTCCTTCTCCTTACCAGCCAACTCTTCACTCAAGCTAGAAACCTGGGATTCATTCTCTACCCCTTCCTCTCCCTCATTCCCCTCATCCAGGATATTGAGGAGCTCTGTTCATTTTACATCTTAAATATAATTCTCAAGCCATCTTTGTATACTTCTTTCTGACCCTTGTTTAGACCGCTTTCTTGCTTCTCTGCCTCTGGGCTTATTCTTCTGGTCTCCCTTGATGGCTTCCAGTCCTCAGTCATCCCTTAAATGGCAGTTTTTCCTAGGCTTTTGCTGCCGGGATCCTTCCCTTTGAACACTGAATTGTACCAGAGTGACTTCGCCCCCTTTGAGCTTTCAGCTACCATTTTTATGCTGATAGCTCCCAAATGTACGTTTCCAACTGCAAACTCTCTCCTGAGCCCCAGGTCTACATATCCAGTGACAAGCCAGGCATCTCCACATGGGTATTCCACAGGCATTTCAAACTCGGTGTGTCCATAAGCAAGTTCATTATCTTCCTCCCCAAAACTTATTTCTTACTGTGAATAGCATCCTTATCCATTTAGTCATGCAAGTTCCAATTGCCATGCGAATTCCTGGCGGCCCAGTGGTTAGGACTGCGTGCTTCCATGGCTGGGGGCCTGGGTTTGATCCCTGGTCAGGGAACTAAGATCCTGCAAGCCACGTAGCACAACCAAAAAAAAAAAAAACCAACAAACCAAAAAACCTAATTGCTGTTACTGACTCCTTATTCTCCTTCACTTCCTTTATACACTTATCCTTGTTTCCAGGTACAGTTGAGTCCAGCTTTTAAAACTCTCAAATCTCTCCCCTTCTCTTCCCATTGCTACTGTTTTAGTAGAGGGCACCACCATCTCTTCCCTGAATTACTACAGAAGTCTCTTCCGTGATGATCTTGTATATTTTTTTGTAATTTTGCAATCCATATGCCACATGGCCAGATTGACTTCTTCTTCTTCTTTTTTTTTTGAGTACTGATTGGATAATACCACTCTCAGACTTTACAATGTTTATGGTTCTGCAGGACTCTGAGGATACAGCCTAACGCCTTACTTTGGCTTTGCAAAGCCCTTCAAGATCTGGCCTCCTAATAATCTGGTCTCATCTTTTTCTGCTTCGTTGTTGGAACTGCATGCTCTGGCTATATTGAACTTACTGCTTTTCCAAGTGTGCAGTGTTTCTACTTGTCTCTGGTTGTAGACACTGTTACTGCCTATTTATCTTTCTTACCTAGATGGCATTTCCTGGTACATCAGGAAGCCTTCCTGTTGTTACATGTAATAGAAATGCCTGTTTACTCGTCTGTCTTCCTCATTAGACTGGAAGCTCCTTGAGTGCAGGGACTATGTTTCTTCTCTCTCTATGGACAGAGAAGAAATGATCCATTGATAGTTGATGATTTTGAATTTGAGTGATGTCCTCCGATTTGTTCTTCTCTTAGCCTCAACCTTTTCTAGCGTGCTCTCTACACTGCTAGAGGATGATCTTTCTGAAATGCAGATATGACTGGGCCTCTTTCCTTAAATCTTTCAGCAGCTCCCCGCTGCTACTGGAGAAAAGATGGGCCCCTGCTGTTTTTGCTACACAGCCTGTGTTAACTTGACTCTTAGTAGAATTGATTTCTGCTCAATCGCAGACTCTGGGACTGGAGTGAGGTTGACTGCATCCTAGCCTTCAGGGTAGAACATGTGATCCAGGCCTAAGAAAATCATAATCGTCCTCTTGTACCCTGTAGTCGACTGGTTTGGGAATGGGCATGTTAGTCAATTAGGGACAATGAGAGTTTTGCTGGAATTTTGGGGAAAGTGACTCTTCTTAGATCTTGCTATCACATGAAGCCCAGGACTGAGGCCACAAAAATGGAAGGTAAAGTCCATACATGGAGGAAACTTGAGTGCTGATTATTTAATCCTTGAGCCCAGTAATACCTGAAGACAGCCTTACCCTGCAACTTCAGCTTGTGTAAGCCAATACATTTCCTTGCTTGTTTAAGCCAGATGGGTCACATTTGTTATTTTATTTATCTGTTCATTAAACAAATATTCATTGAGTTCTTGCATTGTTCTAAACACTGTTGTAGATGCTAGGGATACAGCAGTGAACAGTAGACAGGTAGACAAAGTCTGTTGTCAAGGGGATATCACAAGAGACCTCACTGATAACTTACAAACGAATGCCATAACTTTCATAATTTATCTTATGCCCATCTCTCCAGCTGAAGATGAATTCAGTCCTGTCCATGCTGCATCTGAAGTTCCATGTTCCTTATCACAGTATCCCTCTACCTCTGAAATCATAAACTTTTAACATCCTACTTTCCAACCACACTCTTTTATCCTTTCACCTCTTGACACCTCCATTCCCTGCCCCAATCAAGACCTCCAATCTTTTATCTCCATTTTACCCCCTTCACCACATACCCGTTACCATCCTGGCTCTACTTTTTCCCTGGAGACCAGCCTAGATGTTTAGGACATCACTTCAGTCCCTCTTCCAATTACTTTTGGAGTTCCTTTGCCATGTTAGTTTTTCTCTACCCTGCCCTCAAAAAGCCCCAGTGCTGCATCAGCATGCCCAACCGCCATCTACAAATGCACTCTCTGCTTTTCAGAGCATGACTGGGGGAAAACACAGAATCATGAAGATCAGTGCTACTGTATATTAATGATCTCCAAACTCTACTGGCTCTTCATGGTTGCCTGGAGTCTTTCTGTGTCTCTAGTCAGCAATTTTCTGCATTCCTTTAAGCTGCAGTTGCAATTCTTCACTTTTGTACGTGAGTCCTCCACACGATCATCTAACTCTAATCTTACCTTATTAATTAATAAAGACATGTTGAGCACTTGCTGTGTGATAGGCTCTATGCTGGGTATGAGAGTCACGCTGAATAAGTTAGACAGTGATTTCAGATATGGTGAGTATTATAAAAGGGAAGGAGGTGACAGGGTGCTGTAGTGATACGTAACCTGAAGACATAAACTATTGGGAGGGGGGTTAGAGAAGACTTTGCTAAGGAAGTGACACTTAATGGCAAAGGAAACATTTGTTCAGTGCGAGCATCTCATGGGAAGTCCCTGAGGTGAGGAATTGGCTGCAATATTCATTCAGATATCTGTTGAGAGATCACAATGTGCCTGGCACCCTTTTCTGTGCCAGGATTTGGGAGTTACAGTGGATGCTGTCAAGGGCCTGCTCCTGTTTCCTTGGACCTACTAGTTCTAGACCCTGTGTCCTAACTTCCGCTTCCCTTGGCCGGCACGTGCTGTTTTTGTGCTAGAGCCTTCTCTGGCTGCTGGGGCAGTTCTGCCTACACGTAAGTAGACCAGAAGTGCTGGGATACTAAAGCCCATCTTCCCCAGCCCCCAGCATTCCTCCCGAAGTGACCTATAGGAGTAGGCAGATAATAGAAATACCAAATACCAACCCCTTTGCCCCATGAGTGGGAAATCTATGACTGTGTCTTCCACACTGACTGACACACGTTCCAGGTGGGATTACACACTAGCTACCCACAGTGGTAACTGGTTAGAACACTCATTCTTTTTTTTTTTTTTTTTTTTTGTGGTACGCGGGCCTCTCCCTGCTGTGTCCTCTCCCGTTGCAGAGCACAGGCTCTGGACGCGCAGGCTCAGCGGCCATGGCTCACGGGCCCAGCCGCTCCACGGCATGTGGGATCCTCCCGGACCGGGGCACGAACCTGTGTCCCCTGCATCGGCAGGTGGACTCTCAACCACTGCGCCACCAGGGAAGCCGAACACTCACTCTTTATTGTCTTCCTGCCTAGCGTTTCCTTGAATCACCTCCCAAATATACTCCTTGCATTCAGATCCTAGTCTCAGGGTCTGCCCTTGAGAAATCCAAATGAAGACAGTGGTGAACAAAATGTATGAGATTCCTGCCTTCGTGGCATTTATACCCTATAGACGGATACGGACGATGGAGACAAAAACAAACAAGATATTTTTAGCCGGAACTCGTGTGATGAATAAAGTAAAACAGGGTAATAGAAGAGAAAGTGACTAGCATGGCAGGAAGATAGGAGGGATGGGTGGGCCACGTAGGTTGGGTGTTGGGGGCAGACAAGGCAGGTGAGGTTCTGCATTCTTCTTGTCGCCTCTTTCCTGCGTGGCAGTGCCGTGCCAGGTCTTCCTTCTTGAAGCTGCCCTCTTCCCGTGGCTCTAATGATACTCATCTCCCTTGTTTTTCTTCCAGCCTTTCTGGTGATGACAACCAAATCCCCTCCATGAACTTTCTCTTCATCCTCCTAAAATCCTAGATGTCAGATTTCCCTAGGGGCTTTCCTCTTCTTCCTTTATTCTCTCTGATGGTTTCAGCCAGCACCTCTTGGCGACTCTCAAATTTATGTCTATTGAAGACCTCTTTCCTGAATTCCAAGTTCAGGTGTCCAACTGTTTGTTGCATAACTCTTCCTGGATGTTTCACAGATACCCTAAACTGAAAATATCCAAATCCAGCTTAATCTTTTCTCTCCCCAAACTGGTTTTCACTTTAAATTCCTTATGTCAGGGAATGACATCACCCACATCCAATTAGTGGGTACTCTTTTTTTTTTTAATTCCCTTTTAATTTTTGTCCCCTCATTTCCGTTTTCGTCTCTGATCCATGTCCAGGACATCATTAAAAGCCCTTTCCTGGATTACTACAACATCTTGGAAACACACCTCCCCCTCCACCTCCAATCCAGCCTCGAGATGACAGCCCAAATAATAGTTCGAAAGTTCAAATTTGCCCGTGTCACTGTTATGCTTAAAAGTGTTCACGGGCCCCCATTAACTTGGGATAAAGTTCAGAGTCCTTAACATCACAATCAAGATGCTGCACGATCTTGTTCTTGACTCCCTTCCCAGTCTCCTCTTCAGCTGCTTTCCCCTCACACTCTTCTGTGCCTCTGTGTCAATTCCGTACGCTGCTCGCTCCCGCACTTTGAGGCCTGGTTTATTCTTTTTTATTTTATTTTTTTTACATCTTTATTGGAGTATAATTGCTTTACAATGGTGTGTTAGTTTCTGCTTTATAACAAAGGGAATCAGTTATACATATACATATGTTCCCATATCTCTTCCCTCTTGCGTCTCCCTCCCTCCCACCCTCCCTATCCCACCCCTCTAGGTGGTCACAAAGCACCGAGCTGATCTCCCTGTGCTATGCGGCTGCTTCCCACTAGCTATCTATTTTACGTTTGGTAGTGTATGTATGTCCATGCCACTCTCTCACTTTGTCACAGCTTACCCTTCCCCCTCCCCATATCCTCAAGTCCATTCTCTAGTAGGTCTGTGTCTTTATTCCTGTCTTACCCCTAGGCTCTTCATGACATTTTTAAAATTAAATTCCATATATATGTGTTAGCATGTGGTATTTGTCTTTCTGACTTACTTCACTCTGTATGGTTTATTCTTGATGCCTGGCTCATTCTGCAGGACTCAGCTAAAACATCACCACGTCTAGTAAAGATGTCTTGACCATCCAAAACAGGAGATTCATCGCCTCTGAACTCCCTCAGCTCCTTCCCCATGGGATTATCTACAGGTCTATAGTGCATTGCCATAGTTTGCGCTTTGCTTATTTCTGTCACCAACCTCTGAGCTCCTTAAAAGCAGGTAATTGGTTATTTGTGTCTCTCAGTGCCCAGTACATGTAGATGTGCAGTCAACCTTTGTCAAATGAATTAATAGTGTAGCTTACTCCATGTGTAGGCCTGGGATAACATCTGACCCAGCCTTGACTGTTTTCCCTAAATCATACTATGAAAAATTCTATTTGACACAGAAATGCAAATTGTTTATAAAGATCACTCACCCTGTTCCTTAAACCACGTAGACCTTTGTCTGCGCTCTGTGACAGAATGCTTCAAGAACAAAGATACCTTCACATTAACTAGCCCATTTCCTGCACTTGCTGTAGTTATAACGGAGCTGTGGTTTAATCTCTGAATTCCTGTTACTTTTGTTCCATTTATGTGCTTAGTCTTAGACAACAGAATGGAGAGGATGAGTTATTCAGTAATTTTTAGCTATGTTGTTTTTGAAATATGCGTTTGTTCTCCCTATCTCAAACTAACCTTTGGAGGTGACCCATGAAAAACAAATTGAAAAAATAAAAAAAGCAGATTTGATAATTTCCATTAAGCTTCCTGTTTATTTTAGATCTGTGTTGGCAAGGTCTGTCACGTTTTCTTCACTGTCATACAAAGTATTGCCTTTCTGTGGAGTCAGTCCTTTGTTTAAGTCCTTACTATGTTCACAGTACAATTATAAGCACTTTGTATCAATTATTTAATCTGTCCAACAACCCTATGAAGGATGTGCATGTGGAAACGTGGTAATCATACCCAAGAGAGGGTATGATAAGTTTGGGAAACTGATAGTAGTACTATGTTGCTTTCAACACAGATTGTGGGAGGAGGGGGACTGGAGAGCGATGGGTGAAGCTACAGTTAAGTAGAGGCTGCGTCTTATGGTCCTTGTACACCATGTCCAAGAGTCTGGGCTTTATCCAAAAGCAATGGAGTGTCATTGGTGGCAACCTTATTAGATTTATGCTTTAGAAAGAGCTCTGGCTGCAGAGCTGGAGAATGGGTAGAAGGATCATAAAAATGGAGGAAGAGGGCTTCCCTGGTGGCGCAGTGGTTGAGAGTCCGACTGCCGATGCAGGGGACACGGGTTCGTGCCCTGGTCCGGGAGGATCCCACATGCCGCGGAGCGGCTGGGCCCGTGAGCCATGGCCGCTGAGCCTGCACGTCCGGAGCCTGTGCTCCGCAACGGGAGAGGCCACAGCAGTGAGAGGCCCGCGTACCGCAAAAAAAAAAAAAAAAAAAAAAAAATGGAGGAGGAGAGACCAGTTAGGATAATCCAGTAATCTACGTAAATCATAGTGGTGGCCTGAACAAGGATGGTAGACCATATAGTCCAGAGATATTTAGGAAGCAGGAATGCAGGATAGTATAGCAAGCCAAACAGAGCTCGGGACAAATCTCTCTGCCGTGTATTAAAGTGGCCTGAGGCAATTTAGGCAACTTTGTTAAATGTGTAAAGTGGAGATAACAGTAGTAGCTATCTCACAGAGTTCTTGGGAAGATTGAGATAATGCATGTTGTGGTAGCCAGAATACTGGTCCCCAAGAGAGATCCACGTCATAATCCCCAGAACTTGTGAATATGTTACCCTCTATGGCAAAAGAGACTTTGCAGGTGTGACGAAAATTAAGAACTCTGAGGTGGGGAGATTTTCCTGGGTTAGGGTCCCAGTGACCTCAGTCTAATCACATAAGTCCTTAAAAGTGGAGAACATTTCCTGGCTGTGGTCAGAAAGCAATGTAACAATGGATATGGGTCAGAGAGATGTTACGTTGGTAGTTTTTTTTCCTTTTTTTGAGAGATATAAAGAAGAATTTTATTTATTTTATGTAAATCAAGCATTCATTTATGGAAATGAAAGATGGGAAATATCAGGCTAGGGAAGTAGGTTGGAGCCAGATAATAGAGGGCCTTAAGGTCTGTACTAAGCAGTTTGGACTTTGTTCTACGGCGAACGGGAATCATCCAGAGCTTTAGAGCAAGGAGTGACAGGTTCATGTGTGAATCATATACGTTGGTAGTTTTGAAGAAGGAGGAAGGGGCTGTGGGCCAAGGAATGTGAGTGGCTTCTGGAAGCTGGAAAAGGCAAAGAAATAGATTCTCCCCTACAGCTTCCAGAAAGGAACACAGCCCTGCCAGCACATTGATTTTACTCTGGTGAGACTTGTGTTGGACTTCTAACTTACAGAGCTATAAGATAATAAATTTGTGTTATATTAAACCTTCGATTTGGTAGTAATTCGTTGCAGCAGCAGTAGAAAACTCATGCATGTATAGAGGGCTCAGGCACATGCTGCATACAGCAGGCCTTGAGTATAGGGACTCATTCGGACACAGTAACTGACTAGATATGGGGGAGGAGAAGAATAAAGGATCAAGAGTGCTGGGGTCTTGTAACAACCTATGATGGAAAATAATCTGAAAAAAATGCATACATAACTGAATCGCTTTGCTGTACACACAAAACTAACACAACATTGTAAATCAAATATACTTCAAATAAAAAGTGCTTGGGAATTCATGCTGTTGCCATGGTTTAATTTGGGAAAAGCTGAATTTTGGGAATCTAAGAGAGAGTCAGGTGGACATGTTTATAGGTTGGATATAGGCTCTGCACCTTAGAGAGGTCTGGGCTACAGACTCGTATTTTAGCGTTATCATCACAAAGAGAATGAGCTTGCTTCACTCCATCACACTCGATAGGTAGCTGGGGAAAAGGGATCCCTTCTCTGGTGCCCAGCTCCTCAAACTGGCTTCCAGGACCTTACACTCTGGATTGCCTGGGTCCACAGAGGGCATACCGGTGTCTTGATCAACCATTTTCAGTTGAAATCAGTGTCTTATATGTGGCCATTGACCCAGGGGGATTCTGAAATTGAATGTTACTCCCCTTTCTCGAAGCAACAAAATCCAACTATAAGGGATTATTTCATATGTGAAAAGCAGTATCAAGCCACGGATTTTGGTGCTCCTAAGTGAAGGTGACTGATGCGAGGTGGTCGTTTTGCCTGATTTTTTAAGGAATTGAATGTACCTCTCAACTACCAGCAGCTTCAGCTACAAGGCATGGTCATTTTTCCCCCCTGCTTCTTTCTGTTATCACCTGTAAGCCTGCAAGCTGGATCTGTTGTACTGTTGCTGTGTCTTGGATGTCAAAATACTCGTGCGACTCCCATAAATGACTCTGTCATGAGGATTTCAGAGCTTATGTCCAGCTCCAGCAACGAGAGAATGATATAGGAACACAGTCAGACCTTCACACTGACCTTATTTCAAGCTCAGAAAAGCCCCTGTTACTGCCAGGCCAGTGTACAAGCACAAATCTGTGTGTTCCAACCACAGAATCATGGACACAGCACTCGAGTTGGGCCCAGGCCTTCTCCAGGTCCTGAGTCCTACAACAGAACTACTTGGTGGATAAGAATATCCACTAAGACTTCAGGGGTTTTCGGCGGTTCAGAGTCCATCACAAGAAGACACACTGTGTTATAGTCACCACCTCTGCCATTTACTGGAGGCCTGCTATTTATTTGCCTTATCCTGTGCTATGGTGTTTTACAGGTATGATTTCCTACTCTCACCATACTTTAGTGAGAAGGGTATTGTTATTTTTATCTTCATATATTAGGTGAAGAAATGGAATCTTAGACAATTTGAGTAATTTGCCCAAGTGAATAAAATGGTACAGCTCGAATTTGACATCACTTTCATCTGTTTTCAAAATTAACAGTCTTTCTAAAGTACCCTTTAGCAATATTTTTAAGAGGATGAAGGACAGAGCTGAGAAGATATAGTACTTTCTGGTGCTTCACCCTAAGCCATAGTGTCTGTGAGAACTTCACAATCAATTTCCCCCATCCCAAGGTTGCTTATTTATTCTTTACTTCAAACCAGTATTTATTATTGAGTGCTGACCGTGCTAGGCACTGTGCGACTTGAGGAGGATGAGTCTGTCACCTTCAGGGAGCTTATTTTCTCATGGGACAAACGGATAAGTAAACAGGCAGGTGTGTTATGTTGTCTAATGACAGAAGGGGGCAGCTTGCTGTGGGGACTTGGATGGAGAACCATAACATCCTCTTCATCGTGTTGTCTGCCTTTCCCTGGAGAGGCCCTGTTCTAGATTGATTGTGGTCCTTCATCTGTGTGCAAGAGATCTCTGGGACACACAAATGGAGAACTGCCTAGAAGCGGTCTCCTGGTCTACATGATTTCCCATCTCAGCCACCATTATTTCCCTGCCCTGTCTGTCAAGGGACGGCTGTCTTCCCCCATTCATGATACAATGAACAGGCTCTCTAGAGTGTCAGAACTGGACCTTGTAGGGCAGCTTGAGCAGACCCTCGACCTTGCCATCAAGGCCCAGCCCTTTAAAAGCAACCGCAGTCCAGCAAGAGGCTGTTCACCAGAATGAAGCTGGACTTCCCTGTGTTTGCACCTGCACTTCCCATTCCCTGAGACCTTGACTTCTGCTGCTACTCACGACTACATTGACAGCCCTTGTACTGTAAAGTCTTCTCCTTCAGTGTCCTGTGCCCCCTGTCTGTTTACCCACAGACTTCGCCTTTGCCTCTCAGACTGGATTTGACACCCACAGTGTCTGAGTGTCAGACACAAACCTGATTTTGATCTCCTTTTGCTTGTCCTGTGTGCTGTGGCTCGCTCTTGTGTCAGTTCATTCTTCCTAAATGTTGCTTTCATTCTTCTCATTGCCACAGCAAATATTTTTAACACTTGGGCCTGACTTCTGATCACAGCCTGCATCTTAGCCCTATACCCCTGTATTGTACAACACAGAACTCACGCTTTGGCGGATTTGGACTGTTGCCTGCCCGCAACACATGTCTTTCCGTGGGAGTTACTTTCATGCCCCAAATATGCTGCATTCATTTTTCTCTTTTAAATTCTTTGACCTGCCTGGCTAACTCCTACTCATGCTTCAAGACCCAGTCAAAGCCTCTCACTCTTGGGCTGGGTCTCTGCCCTTTGCTCAGGCTGAAGTAATAACCCTTGTTCTTACACCAAGTGCGGAACTTGCACATAGCACCTGACTAGCCCTGCATGGCAGTTATTTCTCGACATATTTACCACTGGTTTACAAACCAGTTCTGAGGTCAGAAACCTTGCCTCTTTCATCTGTCGATTCCAAATACCCAAGCACAATGACTGACCTTATAACAGCTGTCCTGTTAATGTTTCTTGAATAGATAAATAGATTAGTATTAGCTCTACTTGCTGTATGTTTCGAAAACATCCCACAGTGGCTAGGAGACAATACTGAAGCTGTCACCAAGACAGCAATTTCTGATATGAAACCCTTAAAAGGATCTTACCAGGCAGAGAAGTGAAGGAGGTCATTTAAAGTAGAGGAAACAGCACAGGCCATTCAGGGATTAGGGAGAAGTTTGGTGTGTATTAAAGGATGGGGAGGTGGTAAGACATGACAGGTCGTCGTGTCCAGATCCTAAACAGCCCTGTCTGCTGTGCTAAGGAGTTCAGACCTTACCCTGAAGTTAGTGGAGGGACCAATGGCCATTTAAAACGTGTAAGTGATGGAGTGACATGGTTAGATTTAATTGGTCCATAACTCGGGTTGTTTCTTTGGTATTTTTAAAAAGATGCTGTGCATAGGTTTTTGGAAAAGTGGTTCTCAGAAGTTCTCATCCTGCATGCTAGCCTCCTGGCAGGGACAGGGTTGCCCTGAGAGAGCCGGGTGCAGGCATGTTGTCCTCCTCGTTCAGCCAGAGGCAAGCCTGCCACTGGAGGTCACTGTTGCACCATAGATGTGTGTGCACAACGCCGAGCTGCCCTTTGCAAGTTGGCTTCTGCAAAGGGTGAATCTGGCAACTCCTGGGCAGGTTGGAAATTCTCTAGGGCAGACATCTTTCTGTCCCCATTGAGGACTGGCCTGGTGACCTGAAAAATGTGGCTGAGGAGGAGCTGTGTTTGAGGCAAGCGGGAGAGAGGCTGGATGACCTTGTGTGGGGAGGGCTTATGCAGTCATCAAAGGCGAGGAATTTGGTCGGTCTGGGCTTCATTATTCTGCGTCTGGTGTGGGAGAGGCTGGATGCCCCTTTGGGTCAAGGCGACTTTTCTCCTGCTGCTTTCTGGTTTGAATCTGGCTGAGGTTAAGGAAGGTTATTATTGTCCTATGGATCCGTAGAGGTCAGGGGACACAAAATGAGTTGGCATCTCAGACTCCATCCTGGGGGAGGTCTGGGGGTTGGAGGGGGCCTTCCTTGTCCTGCTGGGCTGTGACAACAAAGCTGCCCGGTACAGGGGGAAATGGACACTGAGACCCACTCCTTAAACACACCCACCGACCGATGGACTGTACCCAGAGCCAGGCGTCAACCGAGGCATCCAACAGAACCACAGAGAAAGGAAGGAACTGATATTTCTCTTGAGAAACTGTGCCAGGTCTTTGTATATATTTCCTCAGTTCTCAAAATAAATGTGTGCAGTGGGTATTATTTTGCCCATTTATTATTTGAAGAGAGAGGTTTAGAGCCAACATTCAAACCTATGTCTCTTGAAATAAAAAGAGGACAGTTGGTAAAACGACTACTTGTGGGCACCTTCTGAGAATTAATCCAAGCTTGAAAACTTAGAGTCCTGTAGGGGAACAGAGTCTATGCCTGTGTGGTTTCATGATAACTCACTTCCACGTTGCTTGAGAGTAACTTCTGGTAGAAGTTGAGTAACTTTCTAATAAGTCATCCTTTGTTTATAACTTGACAAAGAAGCACTTCTCTGCACGTTAACTAATCCAATACTTAGAATAAATACACTGTCTCCAGTTTTGTAGTTGAAGAATCTGAGCCTCTAAGGATTTGCCAAAGAAACTATAGGTTGTTAGTGAGATGGGATTCAAACTCTGGTCTTTCTCTTCCCATTGCAGTTCTCTTTATATGACACTGGAATCACACACCTAGGTAAGTCTTGGATGATGGAAAGCTGTTGTACCATAGCCTGGTTAGCAATAGAAGTCATTTAGAGGTCATGCAGCACAATATTTTATTTTTAGAGATGAGGAAATTTCAAGCCAGAAAGGTTAAGCTCTGGGGTGAAAAATGTTGTCTTCCTAAGTTGGGGTTCCCAGAGTTAGCCAATGAAAATAGAGGACTCCTAGTATTGATGGGATATACTTGTTCTAAAAAATTATTCACTGTTTATCGGAAATTCAAATTTTAACTGGACATCCTGTGTTTTATCTGGCAAGCCCATCCTAAGTCCAAAGAGGGAAAGCTAGGCTTGCTGTTCCTTTGGACATCTTTTAATTTTGGAAATAAAAACATTTTGAAAAGAGTACCCTAAGTACCCTAAAAAAGAAAGACTTTCTATGGCTTTATCCTGGCTTTGCCAACCACAGCTTTCCCTAGTTGAGCTTGCCTCAGGACATCGCCTAATGGGTTCATTTCAAAGGACATCCTACGAAAAAACAATTGCAAAGCAGTTTGAAAATACAAAGGGCTTCAGGACAATTATGAAAGAAACCAGCCCAGCTAATCATACCACCTACTCAAGGGAAACCAAAATCATGGGAAGAAATCCCTAAGGAGCATTTAGTAGAATACCCGTCCTATGTACACCTTTAATCAAGATTCAAAAGGAAGACAGCTAGTTCCCTTTGGAAACTATTATGTAATGAAATCAACCCTGCTTTGTGCTCCCAGATTAATTACTGGATTTATTCTTCTCACTCAATTTATTTCTAGGTATTTGGACATTTTTCATTGATATTCTTTATTTTACTAAAACAACAACAATAAATAGTAATACTGATTTCACCTGACCAGGTGTGAGGATGATTCTAGAACTAATGTTAAAGATGAAAATATTAAGGGAGTTTAGTGCTTCTTAAATATGTTTATATTTGACTATAGAGAGACTTTCCTGATCTATCGTGTGTATCAGTGTAGGTCCAGACTTGTAATAATAAAGCTGTGTCTCTATATGGTGACTGTCATTCTGGAAAGAAAAAATTGTTCTTAAAGCTGCATGGTGATAGGATGGACAGTAATGCATGTATGTTTCACTTAACACCTCATAAACGTTGGCAGACTGAATTTGTTTCCATGTCAGAGTGCTGTCTTCTGCCTTTTACCACCTTTTCCTTCACTCACCCTTTGTGCTTTCCTCTCATCACTCATTATTTCCACAAATATTGACTGAGTACCAACTATGAAGCACACACTGTGCTAGGAACTGGGGAAACAGATGAAAGCCACAGCCCTGTCCTCAGCATGCTCCCAGGCTAGAGGAGAGGGAAGGACCTGTAAACAAGGAAGTTGAGCAGATGAAATGGGAAAGCATAGAGGAGCAGGCACTTAACTCTGCCTGGGGGAGAATGGGAAAGGAGTGGAAACCTCAGTGCAAGCCAGAGAACAATATTTACAAGGCAGAGGCTTGTGGAAGGACCTCAGGTATTTCGTGAATGACAAGAAGTTTATGATGGAGGGAAGAAAAATGAGACTGGGGAGATGGTTGGGGTCCATGTCATAAAGGTCTGTGTACATGAAACGAAGGGATTGGGATTTAATGGGAAGTCTTTGGAAATCTTTAGCAGGAGAGTGACCTAAGCAGATTGGTTTTAGAGGAAAAGAACCGAGAGAGAGGAGTCTATAGGATAAGTAGCGGGGGTTGGGGGTAGATCAGCAGAGGGGCCAGTTAGGATGCCACTGCATCCAAAGGGGTGATGTGGGACTGGTGAAAAGCTTGTGCTGGGGGCGGGGGTGGAGGGAGAGGAGACCAGACTCCCTGTGGTTTTATTCCATTTTTATTCTTTTGATCTTTCATCTTCAAGTCCTGCAAAACTCAAAGTAGTAATTGCATAGGATGATACAAGTGTGCTCCAATTAGAGGAGGTTCCAATTAGAGGCCAGAGTTAGGAAAGGTCTGTAGAGAGCTCACAAGGAATGCAGTTACGAGAATATTTCTGGAAATGTTAGTCCAGGCCCAACTTTTCAATTATTTTTATTAATGCTTCAGAGATAGAAACCTTGATTAAATTTGCAGATGCCAGGGATTTGAAGGAAATAGTTAATGCACTGGTTGGAAAAATCCAATTCCAAATGGATATTTAAAATATTCAGAGATCAGCTAAGTCTAATAAGATGAAATTTAACAGGGATGCATGTAAAGTTATGCAATTGGATCCAAAAAAGCAATGTAGAATTACAGAATGGGGAAAATCTTAGTTTGCCAATATGAGGAGTTTTCAGTGATAACACATTGGTACAATGTCCCTTCTTTCAAAATAAATGGTTTCTTATGCTATTTCAATAAATGTGTGGTAGTAGGGTAGTAGCTGCTGTAAAAAAGACTCCTAAATCTCAGTGGCTTAACATAATTGAAATTGAATTCTTGCTCACTTAACTATCCAAGTCAGATATCGCACATCTTGTGTGTTTTCTTCCACGCGGAAACCCAGGTCCTGGGTTCCTTCCGTGTGGGGGCCAGGCAGTTCTCTAAGCTTTGGCCTCACTGTCATTTGCATCCAGGTGAAGAAGAGGGAAGAAAGAGTGGAGAGAGGACCTCTGTTTCATAAAAACCTTGGCCCAAAGATATCACATGTCATTTCCTCTCACATTTCATTATTGACGGAGACTAGGAAGTATAGTTCTTGGATGGGAAACTGCCTTCTTGGTTTTTTTTTTTTTAATTTTTGAATTTTATTTACTTTTTTATACAGCAGGTTCTTATTAGTTATCCATTTTATACATATTAGTGTATGTCAATCCCACTCTCTCAATTCATCCCACCACCACTGCCCCACCCCACCACAGGAAACTGCCTTCTAGTGACAAAACTATATTATGAAAGTAGGAAGACCCATATTGCTGACTTGTTCACCATCCATCCCCCTTAGGCCATCCAGAATGCAGATGATAGTCCCAGCTTGGACCAGTCCCTAGTTTGTGGATTAGTATCTTTTGAGAGCATTCCATTTAGGAGGAAAAATTGGCAAAGTAAAATATACTTGGAAGCAGTGGAACAGAAGAGACAATGGAAAGATCTGTGAATATTTATTCTAGAAAAGAGAAGGCCCGTGAATGTTTATTCTAGAGGCCCTCAATGGCTATCTCCAGCTATTGGAAATCATCTTAAATGTTATAGTTCCTCAGTGTTCTATTTTATGCTTCTCGTTTCTCAGACTGTGTTCTGTACCTGGATGATCTTACATACTCTTAAGCTCATTATTCACTTATATGCTGGGTTTATTTCTCCAAGCTCTTTTTTTTCCTCTGAGCTGCTTACTTGTCCAGTTACTAACCATTCAACTTAACTGGTGTTTTACAGTTACATCAAACAAATCCAGCATCAACTCATTGGTCCTTGGTATACCAACAATTGGCAGTACCAACAGTCGCCTCATTACTCAAGTTAGAAGCCACAATCATCTATGAACTGCCACCTCTCCTTTGTCATCTGCATCAAATGAGTTATCCAGGCCTGTCAATTTTATTTCATAATATTCCTTAAACACATACATATTAGTACATACTGAACTCAGGTTTTCATCGTGTTTTTACCTGGATAACAAAACTTAAATGGTCTCCCCTCTTCTACCCTTGTTTCTCTACACTGCCACTAGAGTAACCTAACAAAAAGGTACATTTGATTTTATTATTCTCTTTTTCAAGTCACTTCAAAGCCTTTAGGTCTGATATACAAGTCTCTTTATCAGATTCTTGCCTGTGTCTCTGATCTCATTGCCTACCACGCCCCCCTCATATCATTCTACTTGTAGTTCCTTGAATATACCATAGTATTTCTCATTTCTTTGTGTCGTTAAATTTTTTTCCTTTAGGGAATTACTTCTTTGGCTAATTCCTATTTGTCTTTAAAAGTCCACTTGACTTCCTCTAACCCTTCAAATCTGAATTAAGTACCCTGTTCTATATACATCAGAACACTCTGAGTATACTAGTACACATCTGTCTCCCCACTACAATGTAAATATCCCTACAGCAAGGTGCATGCCTCATTCCTTCATTTATTTACTGTCTAGTACCCAGCACAGTGCCTGGTGCACATTCAGGTAGTGTCTGACTTGAATTGTCCCATGGAAGAGGGAATAGATTTGGTCTCTGTATTTCAAAAGGCAAAACTGAAATTGATAGGTGACTTTGGAAAGTAGTAGGTTTCCTCTCATTCACTGTATTCAAGTGGAGGCTGGAAGAGCCACTTGATAAGGTATAATAGTGGGGATTTAAGCAGCCAATAGAGGGCTTGGGCTTGACATCCTGTAACATCCCAATAAACCATAAGATGCCATAATTTTGATTCACATTTGTTGGTTTTATTAAAAAAACATATTTTAGTCATCTGACGTGTGTTATGGGACATAATCAACGGTTTTGGAAAATGTTTTAAAGAGGAAACAAAGATCTGTAGGTAGAAAACCTAGTCTAAATAAAATATATTGGAAAAACAGGAATCTTTTTGAATCATTCCTGATGACTCTTTTCTGATGTTCATGAATATTATAATAGCTGGGCCAAAAAAGGGGTGTTGAGACCATGGTTGAGATGCTTTAATGAGTAATTATCTTTCTGTTATGTTACCAAACACTGTGTGTTTAGTTTCTCATAAAGGATTTAACAGAGAAAATGACTAATTGTTCGAGATCTCATGAAAATTCCTTTGAGGGCTCTGACCTATTGCATTGATTCTTGCACCTATTTAAAATACTTGGACCCTTAATATTGTGACTCCAAATTGCAAATCCTTTGGTTTAGCTTTTCTGGGGGTACTGTTCAGAAAGGAGACAGCATTAGGCAAATGAAGTAAAATCTTTCTTTTTGCAGAAAGAGATCTCTCCTCCTTTAAGCTCCTGGGGCAGACTTTGCCTGCAGAAGTTGAAACTCAAGGAGATATACGGCTTTGGACTATCTGGCCTTGAAGCCCGCCAGAAAATTTTATTCTCGTAATGTACAGACTTGTTTTTCTCTCAGTCTTTAAGAAAGATTATCCCATTTGTCTCACAATAGGATGAGCATGCACTTTTATACTTCCTTGCATGAAAGACAGTGTTTGGGATTTCTTTAATGTGTGTAAGTTCTTTGAGGGGAGGCATATTTAAGAAAGAGTTGGGTGTAGTGGAAAGACCATTGTATTTGGAATTAGGTACCTGCATTTTTTTTCTTTTTTACATCTTTAATGGAGTGTAATTGCTTTACAATGTTGAGTTAGTTTCTGCTGTATAACTGACTGGTGTGAGGTGATACCTCATTGTAGTTTTGATTTGTATTTCACTAATGATTAGTGATGTTGAGCATCCTTTCATGTGTTTGTTGGCAATCTGTATATCTTCTTTGGAGAAGATATTTAGGTCTTCCGCCCATTTTTGGATTGGGTTGTTTTCTGGATATTGAGCTGCTTGAGCTGCTTGTATATTTTTGAGATTAATCCTATGTCAGTTGCTTTGTTTGCAAATATTTTCTCCCATTCTGAGAGTTGTCTCTTCATCTTTTTTATGGTTTTCTTTGCTGTGCAAAAGCTTTTAAGTTTCATTAGGTCACAGTTGTTTACATTTGATTTTTTTTCTTTTGCATCTTTATTGGAGTATAATTGCTTTACAATGGTGTGTTAATTTCTGCTTTATAACAAAGTAAATCAGCTATACATATACATATATCCCCGTATCTCCTCATTCTTGCGTCTCCCTTCCACCCTCCCTATCCCACCCCTCTAGGTGGTCACAAAGCACAGAGCTGATTTCCCTGTGCTATGTGGCCGCTTCCCACTAGCTATATCTTTTACATTTGGTAGTGTATATATGTCCCTGCCACTCTCTCACTTCATCCCAGCTTACCCTTCCCCCTCCCCGTGTCCTCAAGTCCATTCTCTACGTCTGTGTCTTTATTCCTGTCCTGCCCCTAGGTTCTTCAGAACCATTTTTTTGTTTTTTAGATTCCATATATATGGGTGAGCATACAGTATTTGTTTTTCTCTTTCTGACTTACTTCACTCTGTATGACAGACTCTAGGTCCATCCACCTCACTACAAATAACTCAATTTCATTTCTTTTTATGGCTGAGTAATATTCCATTGTATATATGTGCCACATCTTCTTTATCCATTCATCTGTCGATGGACACTTAAGTTGCTTCCATGTCCTGGCTATTGTAAATAGAGCTGCAATGAACATTGTGGTACATGACTCTTTTTTCCTTTTTTTTTGTGTTACGTGGGCCTCTCACTGTTGTGGCCTCTCCCGTTGCGGAGCATAGGCTCCTGACGTGCAGGCTCAGCGGCTATGGCTCACGGGCCCAGCCACTCCACGGCATGTGGGATCTTCCCGGACCAGGGCACGAACCCGTGTCCCCTGCATCGGCAGGCGGACTCTCAACCACTGCACCACCAGGGAAGCCCTACATGACTCTTTTTGAATTACAGTTTTCTCAGGATATATGCCCAGTAGTGGGATTGCTGGGTTGTATGGTAGTTCTATTTTTAGTCTTTTGAGGAACCTCCATACTGTTCTCCATAGTGGCTGTATCAATTTACATTCCCACCAACAGTGCAAGAGGGTTCCCTTTTCTCCACACCCTCTCCAGTATTTATTGTTTGTAGATTTTTTGATGATGGCCATTCTGACTGGTGTGAGGTGATACCTCATTGTGGTTTGGATTTGCACTTCCCTACTGATCAGTAATGTTGAGCATCCTTTCATGTGTTTGTTGGCAATCTGTATATCTTCTTTGGAGAAATGTCTGTTTAGGTCTTCTGCCCATTTTTGGATTGGGTTGTTTGTTTTTTTGATATTGAGCTGCATGAGCTGCTTGTAAATTTTGGAGATTAATCTTTTGTCAGTTGCTTCGTTTGCAAATATTTTCTCCCATTCTGAGGGTTGTCTTTTCATCTTGTTTATGTTTTCCTTTGCTGTGCAAAAGCTTTTAAGTTTTATTAGGTCCCATTTGTTTATGTTTGATTTTATTTCCATTACTCTAGGAGGCGGGTCAAAAAGGCTCTTGGCTGTGATTTAAGTCATAGAGTGTTCTGCCTGTTTTTTCCTCTAAGTGTTTTATAACACGAAAGACCCCGAATAGCCAAAGCAATCTTGAGAAAGAAAAACGGAGCTGGAGGAATCAGGCTCCCTGACTTCAGATTATACAACAAAGCTACAGTAATCAAGACAGTATGGTACTGGCACAAAAACAGAAATATAGATCAATGGAACAAGGTAGAAATCCTAGAGATAAACCCACGCACATATGGTCACCTTATCTTTGATAAAGGAGGCAAGAATATACAATGGAGAAAAGACAACTTCTTCAGTAAGTGGTGCTGGGAAAACTGGACAGCTACATGTAAAAGAATGAAATTTGAACACTTCCTAACACTGTACACAAAAATAAACTCACAATGGATTAAAGACCTAAATGTAAGGCCAGGCACTATAAAACTCTTAGAGGTTCCTGCATTTTAAGTACTGTTAATTTTGCTTATTGTTGTTTGGGGGCTCTGTCCATATCCACAAAATAAGCTTCCTACTGTTATACGGTGTTCTGAGATTCCAGATGGTACCTTCATAATGCCCACAAGAGTGCTTGCTACTTGGATTTGACCAACTTAAATGAAGAAAATGACCTAAAGCTGGTGTCTTAAGTTCAAATCCAGGGTCCTCAACTACATTATGTACAAGGAACACTCCTCAGGAATAATGATGCCGTTTACCCTGGATTCCCTTTTATGAACACCCCCCTCCCCATACAAGGACTGCTTATTAATGATTGTTAAATGTAAGCATGGGACTCTGTTTATAGCAATTACTTCTAAAATTTCCCCTCTGTCATCAGTACCTCCTTACTCCAGTTTATCCTACAAACTACCAGAAATTTAATTTTCCCATGGATTTCCTTTCAGCTGCTCAAAAATGCATCTGAGCTCTTCGTTGGTTATGGAATAAAATCCACATTCCTATATATGCAATTCAGGGCTCCTGCTCTTTCTTTCCATATTTGTCACTGAACATATTCTATGCATAAAACCTCTGTTCCAAGCAGGGTGAAAGCTTTGTTGTTGCTCCAGGATGGTGGAAGATGAGGTGCTTTCCTACCTGCATGCCTTTTCTCACACTAGTTTCCCTGCTCAGTCATCCCCATTCTTATTTTTTGCGATGGAAATTCTTCCCTTTTTTTTTTTTTTTTTTTTTTTTTTACAGTCAGCTTTAATCCACTCCTCCATCCTGCCTGATTCTCCATAGCCCACCATGATAGCTCTCAATTACTAGGTAGATACTGTAACTAGTTCACCAACAACATTTAGCCCTAGATGTGTTTCGGATAATTATACATTGGGCATTTAGCAGGAACTGCCTACCAGTGCTAGGGTGTGTTTTTCTTATTTTCTTATGAATTGAACTGCTTTATGATCAGTCTAAAACATAGAAGGTGATTGCTTCTGAAAAGTGGGATGCATCTTTTCTTTGTTTCTTGGCATTTTTCCTATTAGGAATGGAAATTGAGCAGATTAAATAGGACTCAATCTTAAATCTACAAATGACACCAAACCTGAAATGATGCTGAGGTTGGAAGCGATTTAGTTCACTTGAATTTTATTTGGGAGATAATGTTTTCCTTCTGGGAAGAGAAATGCTAATGAAAAAAATCACCTCCCGACTACAACTCAGAAGTAATAGGAATCTGGCCAGAAATATGATCTTATGAAAACTCTCCAAGCAAAGCATCTTATACTCATGTCTGTGCCTTTGGATTGACATTCTGATGTTTGCCTTTCTCTGGTTTCCAGAGATCAGGGTGGAGAGAGGCGCCAGGGTAACAAGCCAAATAGGTCTATTATGGGATGTCATGCTCACTGGGCATGAGTGCTGTCTCCTAGGACATTTATAGCGTTTATTACTCAGCCCAACTTTAATAACACATGGACAAGCCTGGGGCAATTTGTAAAGGATCTGAGAGTTTTTTGTTATGAATGTCTGTATTATAGAATTAGTGAGTCTCAGGATTGGACTGGATTGGAAAGATGATCTCATCAAAGGGGCCCCAGCTCTCTACTAGAGAAGAACTGCTTTTAATATCCCTGACATTCTAAATGGTCATGGGTATGGGGGGACCATTTATAAGGATAAGTTGGCAGATGGTGACTGTTAAGTTGTAAGTTAGGATATGGGCAAAAATGGCAAATACTAACTCTGCCTTTTCCTTTGGAGCCATGGAGAGATGAGACAGGCCAGGAGTGACCAGCCATCCTAAACTTTCTGCTACAAACCATAGAGAGGAGAATGGGGTTCAGTGATGTTAGTCAATGAAGAAAGATTCCAGTATCTTCTAGATCAGTGGTTCTTTTTTTAAAAATTGGAGTACAGTTAATTAAATTAATTGGAGTATAGTTGATTTACAGTGTTATGTTAGTTTCTGCTGTACAGCAGAGTGAATCAGTTATATATATACATATATCCACTCTTTCTTAGATTCTTTTCCCATATAGGTCATTATAGAGTATCGAATAGAGCTTCCTGTGCTATACAGTAGGTCCTTGTTAGTTATCTATTTTATATATAGTCGTGTGTATATGTCAATCCCAATCTCCCAATTTATTCCTCCCTCGCCCTTTCCCCCTTGGTAACCATAGTTTGTTTTCTACATCTGTGACTCTATTTCTGTTTTGTAAATAAGTGCATTTGTACCATTTTTTTTTGGATTCCACATGCAAGCAATATCACATGATATTTGTCTTTCTTTTTCTGACTTACTTCGCTCAGTATGACAATCTCTGGGTCCATCCATGTTGCTGCAAATGGCATTATTTCATTCTAGATCAGTGGTTCTTAAACTTTAATGTTCATCAGGTCACCTGGAGATCTCAGTAAAATTCAAAATCTGATTCAGGAGTTCTGGAATCTGAGATTTGTTAGAAGCTTCCAGGTAATGCCAGTGCTGCTGACATATGAACCACATTTTAGGTAATAAGACTCTAGAGTCTACCATACTGATCAATCAGTTGGGAATGGTGCCCCATGATAACCATCTCGAATAGAGAAGAAATGGACTCTTACCTCATAATGATGAAAAGATTACTGAGTTATATAGATGGTCAGAACTGAAAAAGAACTTTTAGAGATAATCCAGTTAATTGGTTTCCAAATTTATTTTTTTATAAATTCTTTTTCTTTTAAAAGCAAAATTACACATAGTACTTCAGTATATTTAAAACAGCTCAAAGCTTTGAGCCTGGAGCCAACTCACCCTCCCTTGACTCCCCTCAAAGACTCATAGGTCATTTCCTTAGAACCCCAGGACTCTGAGTAGCACTTTAAAAACTGCTAACCTTATTCAATGCATTAGGAAATAGTAAGATGGAACCTAAATCCAAATCACAATTGCTAGTCTGATATTCTTTCTGGTATGCAAGGCATCATAACTTATTTATGACCTTGGTTTGGAGGCTAATTATCATTGATATGCTCCATCTCTGGTTTTCTGGGCTTTGGTCAGCCTCTGACATAATACCTGATATTTGTTACATCCCTTGCACCCACAGCTAACATTGGACTGGAGAAAGTCACTTACCCTTTCTGTGTCCTAGGTTTCTGTTCTATAAAATGAAGAAAATTATAACCTTCTCTAAATATATTACCAGCACAGAGTGTCCAGAACCTTATGGGAACTAAATAAACGTTCAGTGAATGTAAATTAAATGAGGGCAGAGACTGTATTTCGCCTGTCTACCGTTGTAACCCCATGAATGTCTTGCATGGCACCCGTTATGAGCAGATATTGATGAATATTTGTTAAATGAAGAATGATGATATGATATCATCGGCAGGAAACTATTTTTTAAACTTGTGTTACAAAAATTTAAGGGATCACTAGGATGACATGATAAATAAGCTCTAAAGCATCTTTTTGCTCTGCTGGCTGTTGACAAAAGGGAACCATGTTATCTGTGTCTCTGGCATCTGGTTACTCACAACCTCTGACAGACAGCAATGATTGGAATATACAGGGCTTAGTAAAAGTTAGGTGTAAATCTGATCCTTTAAAAAGGAAAATTTTTACATAATGTATAGATATGGGAAATGCATTTTAGATTGAGGAACAAGGGCAAATATATTTTGGGTGGAAAGTAAAGTAGTCACAGATAATTTTACTTTCAAGCTAGGCATGCAAGGGATTTTGTTAGCCTTCCTCTGAGAAACTGGAGAAGGCATCATGAAAGAACTGGAATTCTCAGAATTGTGCAGTTCCCAACTCTTTGGCAACAGGTTAAAGCATTTGTCAGAGTGGAAGTCGAACTATCATCTGGCTTGTTTCTGGGCAAAGGCCAGTGTAGAAAACAATTGCACCTTCTGTAGAGAAATACACAGGAGACAAGTATTGATACAAACTCTACTCCTCATCCTGGTCTTGTTCATCTCGTTGGGGACTAAGACATTTGGGACCCAGTGCGTGGATGAATTGGCTGGGGCTGGACTGTGGGAAGGGGACTCTGCAGCCAGTGTGTGTACTTTAAACAACTGCACCAGGATTAATTTATCTCCTTTTCTTATTTGCAAAGCCTTGATGGAGAATATCCGCTGGTTCTGTTGGAGAAAAGAGACTTCCTGAGACATGATGTAATTTTTGCAAAGGGGAAACACATGTTGAGCTCTGCAGTGCAAAACAATACTGAGGTGCTGATAGCCGAACTGTCAGGTCACATGACAGGATACAGTGGGGGTCAGGCAGCACTACCCAGGAGCCTTTGGAGCATGGGGTGTGGGGGAGGAGAAGGGAAGAAAAGGTCTCTGAAGCTATTTAAATGTAGAGGCTCCATTAAGTTTATGAGAGTCTGGAAGGAATGCTTTTCTGTTTTTAGTTAGAATGATCTTCCTCCTTGGAACACGACATAGCACACATGTGCTTCTTTTTTACCCCAGAGACAGTAGGTACTTAGAGTGTTTGTGGAAAGAAAGTTTCAGTAAATCTACATTTTAAAATCCAGTAAAATAAATGACGATTTTTATCAGCAGTGTCTTTCTTAATGAATTTCTCATAATCATACATGACTAATGCAGCTACCATGGAGTAGTGGGCTAAACCTTGGTACTAGGGCTTTAAGGTTACTCTAGATCTTATTTTGCCTGAATAGTTAAAAATTAGATACATATCCATAGGTGTCAGCAAGTGAGAAGTCAGGGTTTCGCTAGGCAGCAGAAGACTAAGGTGAGAACCTATTTATGTCTCTGAATCTCTCATCTCTAGCTAGTATTGACAAGCAGCATAGCCCTGTATTTGGTGCTATGGTATTATATAATACAATACAATAATTACAAAGGTGAGAATAACTCACTTTCTCCTTTAAATAGTTATTTTTTTAGTTGATGAGATGATAAAAATATAAGACCTTGCTACTCAACAGTGGAGTCCCTCAGACTAGAAGCATGGACGGCACTTGGGAGCTTGTAAAACTACAGAGCTCAGGTTCCACTCCAGGTGATCCATAGGTGCGTTAAAGTTTGAGAAACCCCGGAGTAATGTATTATGGGAACATAAAAGAAGAAGAAATGACTTGTGGAAGGATGCTAATGGAAGACTTCAAGAGCAGTTGGCACTGAGATGGGCTTTGAAAAATGGATAGCTAGAAATACGCACAAAGACTCGGATGTGAGAAAACAGTGGATTAGAGAAAGGGAAATAATCCAATAGGCAAATGTATTGTGGGGAAAGTGGAGATGAAATTGAAAGATCCTTTAGGGCAGATTACCATACTAGAAGTTTGGGCTTTTGTATCAATAGTATAGATTGAAAAACATGATTTTATTTATTTATTTATTTATTTATTTTTTGGGCTACACCGAGTCTTTGTTGCTGTGTGCGAACTTTCTCTAGTTGCGGCAAACAGGGGCTACTCTTCGTTGCGGTGCGTGGGCTTCTCATAGCAGTGGCTTCTCGTTGCAGAGCATAGGCTCTAGGTGTGTGGGCTTCAGTCGTTGCAGCACGCTGGCTCAGTAGTTGTGGCATGTGGGCCCTAGAGCTCATGGGCTTCAGTAGTAGTGGCATGCAGGCTCAGTAGTTGTGGCTTGCAGGCTCTAGAGCACAGGCTCAGTAGTTGTGGCACACAGGCTTAGTTGCTCCATGGCATGTGGGATCTTCCCGGACCAGGGATCAAACCTATGTCCCCTGCATTGACAGGTGGATTCTTAACCACTGTGCTTCCAAGGAAGCCCTCTCTGTATACTTCTAAACTTTTCTCTTTATTGATGGTTTTTGGCAGTTTGATTATGATGTGAGTTCACGTTTCTTTAAAATCATATTTGGAACAACTTCAGTCACTACTACTTTAAATACATTTTCTGTCCACCTTCTCTCCTTTTGGGGTTCTCAACTATACATGTAGTGGTCATTTGACATTGTTTCATAGGTCACCAAGATTCTGTTCATTTAATTTCTTTTTCTCTTAAACTTTAGTCTGGAGAGTTTTTAGTGCTATGTTTTCAAGTTTACTGATATTTCTTCTAATACGCTGTAATCTGGTGAATTTTTTCTATCAGATATTGTAGTCTTCTTTTCTAGAAGACCCATATGTATGTTTTGTTTTGTTTCATTTTTTTACGTCTTTCATCTTTTCCCATATTTTATGTTTCTTTTAATTCAAGGTTTAGTAAACTGTGGCCTATGGGCGAAATTGAACGGATGATCTGTTTTTGTATGGCCTGTGAGCTGGGAATGGGTTTTATGTTGTAAAAGATAATTTTAAAAAATTGAAAATATGCAACAGAACATATATGGTCCATAAAACTTAAAATATTTGATATCTGGTCCTTTACAGAAGGATTTTGCTGATCTCTGCTTCAAATCCCTGATTTAAATCATATAATAGCTGTTTTAAGGTCCTTGTTTTCTAATTCTGTGACCTCTGTAATTTCTAGGTCTGTTTCTATTGACTAATATTTTCCTTCTTTGCTGCTTCTTTGAAGGCTAGTAATTTTTTATTGGATGTTAGGCATTATGAATGTTATGGTGTTGAATATTTGCATCTTGTTGTCTGTCTTTAAAAAATCTGAGGCTTGCTTTGGCAGCCTGTTAAATGACTTACGGATCAGCTTAATACCTTTCGAGGCTTTGTTTTGGGGCGAGTTTAGCCATACCAGCAGGATGTGACTTTTCTGGTGTCTTTCCTCAGTGCCCTCCATGTTCAACAAGTTCTCTCCATTCTGGTTGATCATCACTGGAATATCTTCTAGGTGTGTGTGGGCTCAGGGAATTGCTCAGCGTATAGCTCCCTGGAAGTGAGTCAATTTTATCCTGCCATGTAGAGTTTTATTCTAAACTTACACAGATTAGTATGGAGCCAAAGACTGCCCAGAGGGGCAGGTATGTAGATTTTTGGATCTCTCTCTTTGCCTGCTTCCTTCCTTTTCCGTGCTCTTTCCCACAGGCCCCATATTCTTTGTCGCAGATTACTTCTGACTCTTCAGCTCGGGAGAACCCTGGGTCTGTGCTTGGGTTGCCCCACCTCACCTCTGCAGCAGCCTGAACATTGCCTCCAGAGAGAGAGAGACGGCGCATCGTAGGGCTTTACCTTGCTCTTTCCCTTCTCCCATGAATTGCAGTTCTGTGCTGCCTGGGCATTCCAATCTCAAAATATTTGTTTCATGTATTTTGTTTACTTTCTAGCTGTTTACAGTGGGAGGGCGAGTCTTGTGCCAGTTACTCTTTCATGGGCCAAGAGCATGGGCATTTGAGTCAGACTTGTTTTCTGGTTCTGACTCTGTACTCACTAGATGTGTACCTTAGGCTAGTCATTAACTTCCATAAGCATCATTTAATCATCTGTAGAACAGAAATAGTAAGAGGACTTTTTGTTGAGGATTAGAATGAGACAATGCATGTCAAATATTAGCTAAGTGCCTAGAAAATAGCAATAGAAAATAATAGAAAATGAACACGTGATGGTTTTTATTAACATCTCATTTTTGGGGCGCCCAGAGAGAGGAAGTCACTTGTTCAGTGTCATACAGTAAGCAGTGGAGTTGGTCTCCCTCCCAGGAACTCCATCTCCAAAGCGCCTGTTTTATGTCAGCACTGACCTTGGTTAGCTCGCATAGAAATGGTTGAGCCACAGAGACCAGAAAGTCAAAGGGCCCCAGAAAGGGCCACATTTGTGCGGAATGTGTTACAGGAAATGAAAGGTTCTAAAGTCATGATTAGATCTGAATGGATGCTCAGACTGGAACAGAAGTTTGTTGCTTGCTGGGGGCAGACACTGTGTGTAATGGTGAGGCATATGCCCATGGTGAGAACAGCGGGGTTTCTTCCTTACCGAGCACTCGGTTATGCTGTAATTGATTCAACCAATACGGTTCTGATTGTTCCCATTTTCCACTCTCTCCCCTCACCCCCACCACTGGCGTGCTTCAGTCAGACCCACTCTACGCTTTCTAGCTGTCTACCATTCCCAGCTCTCTGCATGAAATATCACTTTAGTGCATGGGGCTTCTGCATGTCCCAAGTGGATATTTATTTAGTCCTTGAAAAGAGCATTTGAGTAAACATACAGTCAGCACTTTGAGGGGGCAGCAGTCCAAGACACGTCTGTCAAAGGGGCCATCGGGGTGGACTTCAGTTGTCCTGTGACTGAAGCCACGGCAGTGGGTCTGACAGGTGCCAGATGCATGAGTTTTGATAGAAGATCAATTTGGATTCTGACCCCATCTCTGCCGCTTCCTAGCTGGATTACACTGGGCCAATTACCTAACTTCTTGCAGTCTCCATCTCTTAATCTGTGAAATGATGAAAATAGGTGCTTTGTAAGATTAAATAAGATAGTGTATGCAACACACTTTGAACATAGTGGAATTGAGAAAAATAACATCCCTCTCCCCAAATAGTAACAAGAGAGAGTCTACCCACAAAAATCTAACTCTCAAATGTCCATTCCACCCCATTTCCTCCCAGATTCTTGGACAACTAGGGGCCCAGAGCCTGTGCTAATGTTGCTCTTATAACCAGCTTCATTCACACACCTGATCCTAAATGGGGTTCGATCTGGCAAACAGAAACCAAATGCATTATTGATTGATTGATTGCCATGCCACCTGGCATGTGGGATCTTAGTTCCCTGACCAGTGATCGAACCCGTGCCCCCTGCCTTGGGAGTGCAGGGTCTTAACCACTGGACCGCCAGGGAAGTCCCCCAAATGCATTTTTAAACAGAAAAGTTAATGTTAGGAGTTTGTTAAATAGATATTGGAAGAATGAAAAGACAAAAAAAGGGACACAGGCAACATGGAGATGGTACCTGCAGGAAGCAGCTGCCATTCCTAGGCTGTTCCCTTGGGGGAGGACAAGAGACAAGTTAGGAGGGTTAGAACCCAAAGCTTAAAGAAACAACCCCAGGAAGCTGGGACTGAGAGGAGGGGGTCTGACCTTGCTGATGCCACAGTACCTTGTTTTGGGGACCCTTTGGAAATGGGACTCAGGCATCTGAAGAAGGGGTACTGCTCAGCTGGTGATGGTGCCTCTGAGGGGCCCTGTAATAAGTGAGAAAGACCTGGATACTGGGCCAATTGTTCTGCATCTCACTGCCACCGCTGAGATGGAGAACTCGGTGGGCGACACTTACAGAAACGGCAAGTAAGCAGGAAGAAAAAGCCCCTTCTCTAGGCTAACAGTCTATGGACAGAGCCCAACAGTCATATGGCTGGCAGAGGAGAAGTGAGGTGTTCTGTGTCCCTGCCCGAGTGTCATGAAGCAGAGTCCAGGAGGGTGGGTTTGGAGCTGAGAGGCAAGAGCTGAAAAAACCAGCCCTATGTGCTTTGTACTCTGATCCGTGACCTTTTCCTGATCTCCTTGGCTCCCAACTCCCAGATTTGTTTCCTGTTTACAAGCTTGCCTCCATGCTAGAACTTGATATTTCGTCCCATTTACACAGCTCTGATCTTTGGGATTCTCTCCTTGATTAGGATTTGCATTCGTTAAGACTCTTTTGGGTGCAAGTCACAGAAGGCCAACATGACCTAGCTTAAACTTTTGTTTGGAGCCTATATTGGATGATAAAACCAGGAAGGACAAGGTACACCTGGGGGCAGTTAAAACAAGGATGCCACACTTCTGGTATTCCTCCTCCATCCCTGGTCTGGTCCGATTTTTCTCTACAAGTTGGCTGATTCTTTCCCCTTGTAGGCAGACTTCCTCGCATGAATGGTGCATGGCAGCCTGTAGCTCTGGGCTCACAGCCTCACCACTGTGTAGAAAGAAAAGAGTTTTCTCTGTCCTAGCTCCAGAGTGAACAGTTCCAGGGAATTCTGATGGGCTGGCTTTGGTCCTGGGCCCTCTCCTTGGACAAGGAAAAGGAGGTATTATCTTTTTGGCTTAGCTGAAGTCTTATGTCCACCCCTGTGAATCTCAGAAGAAATGAGTGAGATCTTGGGAAAATAAGACCAATAGTTGTCCACTATAATTTTTTATTTTTTAAATTACAGACAGGAATTCCTTCATTATTCCTGTAAAACATTGACAGATGGAAATTGTATGCTGATAGGTCTGTTCTAGGCAGTACCTTGATTGTATTGTCATTTCTGCACACACCAGGTAGTCAGGAGTCTAGATGGCATCTTTACAGGGTCCCTGTGAATCTTGTTGTTGGATAGTTGGGGAAAGCAATAAATAATAGCCTCTCACCATTTTTTTTTAGCCAGTGTTCTGAAACAGTTGGAGAAAATCATAGGCTCACCCTGATCTGTGACAATAAAGACAGGTAACCAGTTACCTGTCTCATTAAATCATTCATCTACTACCTTACTTAAAAGATAAGTCAGAAGAGCAGAAGTAAGAAAATACAGCCATAGGTTTATAAAGGGAGAATCAGTAAAGCAACAAATATATACCAATCCAGGGCTTAACCCCTAATGACATACTCATGTATTTAGGGAGACAAGATTAACACACAGCTTATTTGTTTATTTATTGAGGCCTCTCCCAGTGACTGTTCCAAATTACTCCATTCTTCTGAGGTCCTCAGTCCCTCCTTCTCTTACTTTCTCCTGTCTCCTTTATCCCTTTCCTTTCTTGCCTCTTAGTTTTCTGTATAAAATGGAGGCCACCATGTCAGTCAGGGTTCAACCAGGAAAACAGACCCTGTACGAGGTATATAGTAAGAGATGGATTGCAAGGAATTGGTTTACATAATTGGGGGGGCTAGCTAGGCAAGTCTGGAGTCTATAGGGCAGGCTAAAAGGATCATATAAATCTCAATCATTCTTTCCTCATTTAGTTTGCTGTCATAATCACTTTTCGTCTGAATTATTCTTTAAGGTTTACCAGCTTAAACCCTAGAGCTGCTCTTGATTCTTCCCACTTCCTGTCTTCTATACCAGTCAGTTAATAAGGTCAGTGTCTTTTTTCTTCCTGATAATTGTTACATTGGTCCGTCCCTTTCCATTCCTACTGCCACCTCTCTAGTTGGAAACCCCGGTGCTCATTCCTGGACTATTTTGTTAGACTTTTATTAGCAGATACCTGGCTGTTGTTGCTCTCCAATTCTTCCTATGTAATACCACCAGATTATTTGTCTCAAAATGCTATTTTTAGTATGCTACTCCTCTAACAAGATTTTTCTTTGAGTTAGAACTGTATGTATTGACCTGGAGGGATGTCCATGGTAAATTGTCAGATTAAAACAGCATGTTGCAGAGTACTGTGCATGGTTATATGCTATTTTTAATTAAAACTCGATCTGTTGGAATATATTTGTTTATGATTGTATGAGCATAGAAAAAAGGGTGGAAGAGGTCATGCACTGAACTATTAACACTAATTCATTGATGATCTAGGGAAGTAGTTCTGATGGTGACTTCACATTGGAATCATCTGGATAACTTTAAAAAGTATAGAGATTTCATTAGATGGGGGTGTGGCATGGGCATCAGAATTTTAAAAAGTTTCATATGTGAGTCTAATGTGTTGAGAACCATTGGTCTTAGAGGATTAATCTGGATGAAGTGACTTAAGTGTTTCTACGAATTCAAATACATATACTCACAACTCAGTGAAGACTTCTATAGCCCAAAATGTGTGTGACTTTGCTTAGTCACATGAGCAGAGAAAAAGCAGCTTGGCTTAAAGATATACTGTAGGTCTATAAAAGTGGATGAACAAAAGTTATATGTATATACCAAGCATCTATGTATATTACATAGCTGCACCCACATACATGTATATGTATATATATTTGATTATGGATTCCGTTGAGGAGATTACGTGATTATTTGGGAAACCAGTAAGTTTAAATTACAAGTGTTTTTGTTTGTATTTTTGTTTTCTTCGATATGACATCAGTGGCGGAGGTCTTTCCTGGTGCAGTCCCTGTACTTGACACCAGAGGGAGGAGGCCTGAGTATTGATATCTGATTAAAAAGCTGCTTTGCTGAGGAGGATGTGTGTGAATGTTATCTAATCATCACTAAATAGGAGTCTGGGTTTGCTGTGATTTCCTTTTCTCAAAGCCAAATAACCCCAAATAGACATGGGAATCTATAGAGACAAACTTGAATCATGTTTCACAAGGGACAGGTTAACTGATGAATTCGTGTAAGTGAGCCAAGAAGCCACTGGTCTTGTCTTAGGTCCTGACCCATGGTTTCCAGGGTTTCTAAGTTTGCTCAAACCTAGAGAACAGCTTAGGCTCTGAAACTAATGGCAAACTCCTTCCCCCGTTCCAAGTTTGGAAACTTTGCCCATTATTTCTGCTTTGATCTGGGACTCTGTTCAGTTTCTGATTGAGTCATTTAACCATGGATAAGACCCTGAGACCGGAAGCTCATATCTACGTAAGATTCACTCCACAAAAATTTGAGTGATAGGTGGTATTTGGAGAAGGGGAAGGCTGGCCCCTGGAGTTTCTGGGACATCTCGTTATCTCCTGTTC
Organism: Hyperoodon ampullatus; assembly: GCF_949752795.1. NCBI lineage: Eukaryota > Metazoa > Chordata > Mammalia > Artiodactyla > Ziphiidae > Hyperoodon > Hyperoodon ampullatus. The sequence continues at coordinate 92,084,935 of NC_136920.1, forward strand.
AAAGTCCTTAATGATCTCCAGTGTAATTAAGAAGTGGATGAGCACTGTGGCCACCAGGCTGAGATGTATTCAGTGATGTGCTGGGCTGGCTCACACTGGCTCATAAGAGATGACTTACATTTTCAGGAATTTTGCTAGTTGGTTGTTAAACATGGATATTCTTTTTTTCTTCTTCTTTTTTGTAGTATGTTATAATTTTAAATCTGAATTTTCTTAAAAATTTTTTTTGGAGTATAGTTGATTTACAATGTTGTGTTAGTTTCAGGTGTACAGCAAAGTGATTCAGTTATACATATATCCATTCTTTTTTCGGATTCTTTTTCCATATAGGCCATTACAGAGTTCCCTGTGCTATACAGTAGGTCCTTAATAGTTATCTATTTTATATATAGTAGGGTGTATATGTCAATCCCAATCTCCCAACTTATCTCTTCCCCAAACAGGGATATTCTTAAAATATATAAACTTACAATAAATCACATAAAATTATACTGAATTACATTAAGAACAAAAAATACTATCACTTATCACTTCCTAATTATTTTAGTACATTTTGCTATTACCTATGCCCATGAGGTTATTTATATCTGTTATATCTGCGTGATGGAAATACTATATGCTGTATGATGTTCATCTCTTCCTAACTCTGCGTTCAGTGACATCACATTGGTAGCTTGAAATTGGCCACCCTGGGCCATAAGACAGCGTGACAGGTCACCGTGGAGGTTACACAACCCAGTTCTCCCATAGTCACACTATGGTGATTTTCACCTACTTAATTGCCTACATGACTGGCTACAAAAATGGCTCAGGGTCAGAAGATGGTTAGGTCATGCAGTTTGGCACACTCAGCAAGGACATGCCGGGATGTCTGAGCCCAGGATGGGACTGCCTCTCCGAACAGCTATGGATACAGGAGTTTAGGAAGAGTCAGTGAATGAAAGCATACTGAGAAGCAATTGGTTACACAGGATTTATGATATAGAGTATTATATATTTATTATTTGTCAATTATATACTGTACATCCTTTGTATCAATAAAATTTTAATAAACACACATGCATACATCTATACTTTCTTTTTTTTTTAAAGGGCTGTTAAACAGTTACCAGCATACCACTAGATGCCTTCCATTATAGAGTCTTGTTAACAAGATAACCTGGATCCAAAGGAAAGGGTGCAGGAAAAGAAGGGGAAAGGGTAATTTGTCAGTGGCTTCCGGGTTACAAACCTTGAGAAAAATCCCAGGAAAAGGACCTTCATATGTAGGCAGGGACCCAGTGCTAGATGGTCTAAGACCCCATAAGCCTGTAGAGAGGCAGTCTGAGATGTGCAAATTTCCCACCTTTGATAGGGGATCTAAACAGCAGATCTCTCTAAAGACATCAACATAGATATCATTCTGAAAGCGTACAGGGGAGAAGCAGGGGGCTGGAAGAAAATGGATTCTCCCTTAATTTTTTCCCTCTTTCCTTTCCTGCAGAATATCTAATTTACTTGTTAAAGCCAACCTCACGTTGTTTATCCAAAGTGTCTATTTTCTGGTCCTAATTGATACTAATTAAAATCAAAATAAAATTACGACTGTAAAACTTGGCTGGGGTTTTGAGCCACTGCCAGCATGCCCACAACCAGTGAGAGTTACTCCACCAACACTCCTGTTTGGAAACTCCAGGTATTTTAATAGTGAATAGATGTGGGAAAAAAAGAGAAAAAACAGTACTTTCATTCTAAAATTTCTTTCCAGCTGCTATTATGGAACATAACAAAAATAGAACCTAACTCATTCTTCATTGAGACTGAGGATCTTTGTTCAAAAATCGAAAAATAAACGTGGTATGTGTGAATAAATACTGATATGAATCTGGAATCGTTAAATCAGTTGTTTAGCATTCGGTGCTAATGAGGCTAGACTCCTGGGTTCTGTCCCCCTACAGACGGGTTAACTTTACCTGGAGGAAAAACTCTGATCCTCAATTAGGAAGACATTCCTATTGGCAGAGTCGTCTTGCAGGTGCAGTAATGGGTCATTTGGGTACTGGGCAAGAGTCTATGAATGGTTCAAGGCAAATCAACTACCACCAGTCCTGGAAAATAACTCAAAAGTTCACCTTTTATTGAGGGTAGGTCATTAATGGTTTGCTAATATACCCTACTATAGCACTGAGTTGAGTATAAAGCTATGTCTTAAATCATACCCAGAGGAGATTGTTGGAAGTGTCAAAAGTTCAAGAGGTGTAGTAGAAAGAACATACAGCTTTGATTTATCTGTCGGGGTTCTGCCACTGGTAAGTTAATTTTTATTACTGTATGCTAGACATAATATTAAGTGACTTATATTTTTTTACTTGTCTCAAAAATCTTGTGGAGGGGCTTCCCTGGTGGCGCAGTGGTTGAGAGTCTGCCTGCCGATGCAGGGGACATGGGTTCGTGCCCCGGTCTGGGAAGATCCCATATGCCGCGGAGTGGCTGGGCCCGTGAGCCATGGCTGCTGAGCCTGCGCGTCCGGAGCCTTGCTCCGCAACGGGAGAGGCCACAACAGTGAGAGGCCCGCGTACTGAAAAAAAAAAAAAATCTTGTGGGGTAGGTACTTCTGCAGCTTCCTTTCCTAGATAAGAAGAGGTTAAGTAACTCAGTTGATGTTACATAGATAAGCAAGTGAGCTGGCATTTGAGCTTAGGTCTGTAGAATTCAAAACCCAGTGCCTTAACCTCTGTACTCTCTTGTCTCTACCCCAGATACCTTGTATTTAAGACAGTGCTTAATTGCTCTGAGCCTTGGTTTCCTCTCTTATATAATGGTGATAATAATGCCTGCTTTTCGCACTTGAACAGTACAAGAGTCATGCAGTAGTGTAGGTGTATCATAAAAGGTTGTACAGATATAAAGCATTATAATTCTAATATTGGCATGAATCCTAAAAAGAACATTATATTGGGCTTCCCTGGTGGCGCAGTGGTTGAGAGTCCGCCTGCCGATGCAGGGGACACGGGTTTGTGCCCCCGGTCTGGGAAGATCCCACATGCCGCGGAGCGGCTGGGCCCGTGAGCCATGGCCGCTGAGCCTGCGCGTCCAGAGCCTGTGCTCCACAACGGGAGAGACCACAACAGTGAGAGGCCCGCGTACAGCACACACACACACAAAAATAAATAAAATAAAATAAAAAGAACATTATATAGCAAGATTAGTATTTAAATGCAGTACAAATAGGTCAACATTTATCCTTGGCCAAAGTTTCTGATCTATTCATTTATCAGTTTATTTTTCTTTTAGCAGATCTTAGTTGAGCCACTTGAGTGGTAGAAAAAATACTTGACTTTGGAGTTAATCAATTAGGAAATTCTGAGGGTAAACTCTTGCTTTAACAAATTTATTTATTTATTTATTTTTGGCTGTGTCGGGTCTTTGTTGCTGCACATGGGCTTTTTCTAGTTGCGGCGAGCGGGGGCTACTCTTTTCTAGTTGCAGTGAGCGGGGGCTACAAGCCACGTTGTGTGCGGGCTTCTCATTGTGGTGGCTTCTCTTGTTGTGGAGCACGGGCTCTAGGCTCGCGGGCTTCAGTGGTTGTGGCACTCAAGCTCAGTAGTTGTGGCTTGTGGGCTCTAGAGCACAGGCTCAGTAGTTGTGGCGCACGGGCTTAGTTGCTCTGCTGCATGTGGGATCTTCCCGGACCAGGGTTCGAACCCGTGCCCCCTGCATTGGCAGGCAGATTCTTAACCACTGTGCCACCAGGGAAGTCCCCACACAATAATTTTAGAAATGTAATTTGGAGATGCAGTTGTGAATCAAGCTTTTCTGAGTCTGCTCTGATGACTGCACAACCATTTTCCATTTCACAGTTGAAGTGCCACGTGGGAATTATTTCCCTTGCAAAATGTCATCATATTTATTTCATAAGTACTCAGATTCTCAACGTGGCTCTTGTCCTCAAAGAGTCCTCTAGATCTGTGGACCAAAAAAATGTGTACACTTAAAAAGTTGAAGAACATAGCCTAGAATTACTGCCAGGTAAACGATACATAGAACCACAAATGCATTTCAAAGAGAAAGTTCTTTTTTCCAAAAATACCTCAGGGAGATGGTGAATGTCCATCTTTGTCTTTAAGGATGTGTAATATTTGGATATGATAAAAAGGAGGGACATTCTAGGCAGGGATCAAAATGTGAATAAAGGTCTAAGAGGAATTTGCAGAGTATACGTAATTAGTAATGAGTATTAGCAGAGTGTTAGGGGTATGTCGGGGACCACAGGGAGATGAGTCTGGAAAGGGATATTGGGACAGCACAGAAGGCCTTTAATGTTGTACAAAGGAATTTGAATTTTGTCCTACAGAGGATGGTCACCAACTGAAACGTTGGCAGCTGGGGAGTGCCATGAACACAGAGGGAAGATTTATCTGGTGGTGCTGAGATAGTAAGGAGAGATACTGGAGCCAGAACAGTAGTTAGAAGTTTATCCCAATCAATTGTTAGGATCATGGCCAAAAGGACACAAGTCAAGAAATGTTAAAGAGGGAGGATAAGAAACCTTTGTGAGTTAGAGACAGGGAAACGCAAATATGCTTTTCCAAGTGGGTAACGGTAAGATTAGTGGTCATATGACAAAAATAGAACAATAAGGAGATGGAATTCGGGGAGGAAAGGAGGAGGGTACTTTGATGTAAGGAATTTGCTTTTAGTCTTAAGACTTTTGATGTGATGTTGAAGTATACAAGTAGAGATGGCCAGGAGTGAAATAAATATAAAGGTGCCAAGTACAGAAATCTGAATTCTGATGGTGCTGAAACCTATGTCTGACAGCTTGAAACTGTGAAACTAAGAGATTCTGAATAATTTAGACGGCAAACACTTTAAAATATAAAATCCAACTTGTCACTAGTTATTCAGATTTTATTTTAGTCTCATAATGAACTGGAGAAAGAATCTACTGTCCCATGTATTTTTTTTTTTTTTTGGTTTTATTTATTTTTGGCTGCGTTGGATCTTCATTGCTGCGCGCGAGCTTTCTCTAGTTGTGGCGAGTGGGGGCTATTCTTTGTTGCGGTGCACGGGCTTCTCATTGCAGTGGATTCTCTTGTTGCAGAGCATGGGCTCTAGATGCGCGGGCTTCAGTAATTGCAGCATGCGGGCTCAGTAGTTGCTGCATGTGGGCGCTAGGGTGTGTGGGCTTCAGTAGTTGCGGCGTGTGGGCTCTAGGGCACACAGGCTTCAGTAGTTGTGATGCGTGGACTTGATAGTTGTGGCTCTCAGGCTCTAGAGCACAGGATCAGTAGTTATGGCTCACAGGCTTAGTTGCTCCGTGGCATGTGGGATCTTCCCGGACCAGGGATCGAACCCATGTCCCCTGCATTGGCAGGTGGATTCTTAACCACTGCGCCACCAGGGAAGTCCCCATGTATTTTTACATGTAAGGAAAAATGATGGTTTTTAAAAGTCATTAATCCCCTCTGAACCTACCCGGTGGGATTTTTTAAAGTGAGGGATAATTCATATACTGTAAAGTGTAAAAATCTAACAATGAATTTTACACACACACATTAACTACCACCAAGATCAAGATAGAACGTTTCCAGCACCCCAAAAAGCACCCTGGAAAGTCCTCTCCCAGACCACACCCCAAGATAACCACTATTCTGACCATCCACATAGATTATTTTTGCCTGGTTTAAAAAAAATATGTATTTTTTTCCTTTGGGCTTAAATGCATTGTTCCAACATTTTATTATGGAAAAATTTAAACATACATCAAAGTGGAAATAATTTTATAGCGTACATCCATATATTTACACCCCAATTCTACCGTTAACATTTTATTGCAGTTACTCTTTGAGATTTAAATTTCTCATCTTGATTTTGTTCTCTGTTCATCTCATCTGTTCTTTGATACTTTTATCCTTTTATACTGTCTTCTGATTAATTACTTTTTACAGTCTCACTTTACATTTTATCTCTATTATTGGCTTATTACCTATACTCCCTATTCTAGTAGTTTCTCTAGGGTTTATTTTAATTTAATATTTAAGTCCACTTTTAAATAACATTAAGCTACTTCATGTATACTTCATGTATAATAAAAGACCCTTAGGACAGTTTACTTCCATTTCTCCTGTTCCTTGTGCTCTTGGTGTTGTACATTTTGCTTCTGCAAATGTTATAAACCTCATAATACATTATTTTTACTTGAAAGAGTCATCTTTTAAAGAAATTTAGAAAATCATTTTTAAAAGTGTCTTTTATATTTACACACATATTTAGCCATTTTCAGTGTTCTCCATTCCTTTGTGTGCAGCCCAATTCCCAATTTCTATCTGGTATTGTTTTCCTTCTGCCCAGAGAATTTCCTTCAGTATTTCATGTAATGCAGATCTGCTGGTGATGAATTAACTAAGTTTTGTTTGTTCAAAAAAGTTTTTATTTTGTCTTTATTTATGAAAGATATTTTTGCTGGGTATAGAATTTTAGATTGACAGTTCTTTTCAGTATTTTAAAGATGTTTCTCTCTTGTCTTCTCACCTGCATGTCAATTTTATCTTTGCTCCTCTGTAATGTATCTTTTTACTTTGGCTGCCTTTAAGATTTTCTCTTTATCACATTGGTTTCCAGCAATTTGATTATGATACGTCTTGGTGTGGTTTTCTTCATTTTCTTCTACTTAAAAAAAATTAAGCTTCGTTATGAGTTTTAGTTTTCATCAAATCTGGAAAAATATCCACTGTTAGTTCTTCATATAATTTTTATGTCCATTGTCTTCCCCCATTCCCCTTTTTCCATGGGACTCCAATTACACATATGTTAGACTGCCTGATATTTTTCCATAGTGCACTGATGAACTGTTCATTTCCTTCAGTATTTTCTTCTGTTTCATAGCAGTTAATAATGCTGTATCTTTATATTTAGTCATCTTTTTTCCCCCTGCAAATTGTCTAATCTGCTGCTAATCTCGTTCAGTGTATTTTTCAGTTCAGGTGTTTTTTTCCACCCTAAAAGTCCGATTTAGGTTTTTTAAAAAGTATTTTGTTTCTCTACTCATCAGGATCATGTTTTCCTCCACCCTCTTGAACATATGAAGTACATTTTTATACTTATACTAGCTGTTTTAATGTAACTGTTTGCTATTTCCACTGTAACAGTTTGCTAATTCTGTCATCTGTATCATTTGGGTCTGTTTTTACTGATTTTTCCTCCAGATTATAGATATTCCTTGATTCTTCACATGCTGGTCATTTTTATTAAAAAATTATTTTTATTTGTGGTAAGACATAAAGTACATAAAATTTATCATTTTAACTATTTTAAGTGTACATTTCTGTAGTGTTAAGTATATTCACATTCTTGTAAAAAAAAAAACAATCTCCAGAACTCTTCATCTTTTTTTTTTTTTTTTTGCGGTATGCGGGCCTCTCACTGTTGTGGCCTCTCCCGTTGCGGAGCACAGGCTCCAGACGCGCAGGCTCAGCGGCCATGGCTCACAGACCCAGCCGCTCCACGGCACGCGGGATCCTCCCGGACTGGGGCATGAACCCGCATCCCCCGCATCGGCAGGTGGACCCTCAACCACTGCGCCACCAGGGAAGCCCCAGAACTCTTCATCTTTTAAAACTGAAACTCTACACCCATTAAAAAATAATTCCCCACTTGCCCCTGCTAGCCCCTGGCAATCTTCATCCTACTTTCTGTTCTTATGAATTTGGCTAAGTACCTCACATAGTGGAATTTGACTTTTTTTTTTTTTTTTTTTTTTTTTGTGGTACACGGGCCTCTCCCTGATGTGGCCTCTCCCGTTGTGGAGCACAGGCTCCGGGCGCGCAGGCTCAGCGGCCATGGCTCACGGGCCCAGCCACTCCGCGGCACGTGGGATCTTCCTGGACCGGGGCACGAACCCACTTCCCCTGCATTGGCAGGCGGACTCTCAACCACTGCGCCACCAGGGAAGCCCGGAATTTGACTTTTTATGATGGACTTACTTCACTTAGTAGAATGTCCTCAAAGTTTATTCATGTTGTAGAATTTTCTTCCTTTTTAAAGCTGAGTAATACTCCATTGTATGTATATACAACATTTATCCATTGGTGGACACCTGTGTTGCCCCAGTCTTTTAGCTATTATGAATAATGCTGCTATAAGCACAAGAAGACAATGCATGCCTGGTAATTTTTAAAAATTGGAGTATAGTTGATTTACAGTATTGTGTTAGTTTCAGGTGTACAGCAAAGCAATTCAGTTTTATATATATATTATATATGTGTAATATATATGTATTACATATATATACAGATTACTTTTCATTATAGGTTATTACCAGATACTGAATATAGTTCCCTGTGCTATACAGTAAATTCTTGTGTCTTACCTGTTTTATGTATAGTAGTTTGTATACCATATTTCTAACTTATTCTCCCTCCCTGCTTTCCCCTCTGGTAACCATAAGTCTGTCTTCTATGTCTATGAGTCTGTTTTGTATGTAGATTCATTTGTATCATTTTTTAGATTGCACATATAAGTGATATCACATAGCATTTGACTTTCTCTGTCCGACCTAGTATGATATTCTCTAGGTCCATCCACGTAGCTGTAAATGGCAATATTTTGTTCTTTTTTTAATGGCTGAGTTACATTCCATTGTGTATATATACCACACCTTCTTAAACCAATAGTCAGTTAGTGGGCACTTGGGTTGTTTCCGTGTCTTGGCTCCTGTAAACAGTGCTGCTATGAACATTGAGGTGCATGTATCTTTACAACTTAGAGTTTTCATCTTTTCTGGATATATGCCCAGGAGTGGGATTGCTGGATTATATGGCAGCTCTATTTTTAGTTTTTAAAGGAACCTCCAATACTGTTTTACATGGTGGCTGCACCAGTTTACATTCCTGCTGACAGTGTAGGAGGGTTCCCTTTTCTCCCCACCCTCTCCAGCATTTATTATTCCTAGACTTTTTGATGATGGCCATTCTGACAGGTGTGAGGTGATACCTCATTGTGGTTTGGGTTTGCATTTTTCTGATTAGTGATATTGAGCATCTTTTCGTGTGCCTGTTGGCCATCTGTATGTCTTCTTTGGAAACATGTCTGTTTAGGTGTTCTGCTCATTTATTGATTGGGTTGTTTGATTTTTGATATTGAGTTGTATGAGCTGTTTTTATATTTTGGATAATTAACTCCTTGTCGGTTGCATATTTTCTCCTATTCAGTAGGTTGTCTTTTCATTTTGTTGATGGTTCCTTTGTGATGCAAAAGCCTTTCAGTTTGATTAGATCCCATGTGTTTATTTTTGCTTTTCTTTTGCCTTGAGACTGATATAAAAAATATTGCTATGATTGACATCTAAAAATGTTTTGCCTCTGTTCTCTTCTATGAGTTTTATGGTGTCATGTCTTACATGTAGGCCTTTAAACCATTTTGAATTTATTTTTGTACATAGTGTTAGAGAATGTTCTAATTTCATTGATTTACATGAGCTGTCCAGCTTTCCCAGCACCACTTGTTGAAGACTGTCTTTTTTCCATTCTTACCTCCTTTGTCATAGATTAATTGGTTGTAGGTGTGTGTGTGTTTATTTCTGGGCTCTCTATTCTGTTCCATTGATCTATATGTCTTTCTGTGACAGCACCATGCTGTGTTGGTTACTGTAGTTTTGTAGTATTGTATGAAAGCTGAAAGGATTATGCCTCTAGCTTTGTCCTTTTTTCTCAGGATTGCTTTGGTGATTCTGGGTCTTTTGTGGTTCTGTATAAATTTTAGGATTATTTGTTCTAGTTCTGTGAAAAATGTCATGGGTTATTTGATAGGAATCACATTAAATCCGTAGATTGCTATGTGTAGTATGGCCATTTTAATGATGTTAATTCTTTCAATCCAGTCCTAACCCTTTCCACTTCTTTTAACCATCTTGAATTACCTTTATTAGTGTTTTATAGTTTTCAGTGTATGTGTCATTCACCTCCTTGGTTAAGTTTATTTTGAGGTATTTTATTCTTTATTCTTTTTTTATTTTTTAAAAGTTTTATTGGAGTGTAGCTGATTTACAACGTTGTGTTGGTCTTAGGTGTACAGCAAAGTGAATCAGTTATACATATACATATATCCACTCTTTTTTAGATTCTTTTCCCACATAGGCCATTACAGAGTATTGAGTAGAGTTTCCTGTGCTATACAGTAGGTCCTTATTAGTTATCTATTTTATTGATGTGATTTTTTTTTTTTTTTTTTTTTTTTTTTTGCGGTACGTAGGCCTCTCATTGTTGTGGCCTCTCCCATTGCAGAGCGCACAGGCTCCGGACGCGCAGGCTCAGCAGCCATGGCTCATGGGCCTAGCCGCTCTGCGGCATGTGGGATCTTCCCAGACAGGGGCACGAACCCGTGTCCCCTGCATAGGCAGGTGGACTCTCACCCATTGCGCCACCAGGGAAGCCCTTGCCTGGTCATTTTTGATTGAATGCCACACATTACAAATTTTACCTTGCTGCGTGCTGGATTTTGTTGTATTCCTTTACAGATGGAGGCTTTGCTTTACGATGCATACAAATTACTTGGAATCAGTTTGATCATATTTTAAAACTGATTTTACTTTTTTTAGGGCAGCTTCTAAGCAGTCTTATGCTTAGGGCTAATTTGACCCCAGTACTGAGGCAAAATCCTTTTGAGGACACTATCTAATGCTCCATGTATTAGGCAGTCTTTCACTAAGGCTAATTGGAAAATAAACTGTTCCAGTCCTGTGTGAGCTTCAAGACTTGTTCTGACTAATGATTTCAGGTGGTTCTTTAATTGGCCTCTCACAATTTCCTCTCTCATATTTGCAGACCAGTACTGAAAGACAGGTACTCCCTACACCCCCCCACCCCGCCCAAAGATCTCTGAAGCGCTCGCTCTCTGATGCTTCCTCTTCTCTACTATTTTGTCTCTCAAATTCTAGCTGCCTTGTTGAATTCTGAACTGTCTCCTCCATTCAGTGAGCTACAACCTGGAAACTATCTCCCCAGGTCACTAGCAGGGGAAATGAGAGGACTCATCCCTTCTCTCAGCCATCACTCATCCTCTCTCTAATTATTTAAGGTGAGAGGGTAGATTTAGTCTCTGTCACTCCACCATAGCCTTTACCTGTCGTATATCCTCTTCAGTCTGATTGCTTTCACTCAGTATTATGTCTGAGATTCATTTTTATTATTGTACGTATCAGTAGTTTTTTTAAATTACTGTGTGGTATTCCATTGTATAAATATCCCATAAGTAAAATTTTTTATTTCTTCCATCATTGATGGATATTTGGGTTGTTTCCAGTTTTTGACTATTACAAACAAATTTGTTATGAACATTTTTTTTTTTTTTTTTTTTTGTGGTACGCGGGCTTCTCACTGTTGTGGCCTCTCCCGTTCCGGAGCACAGGCTCAGCGGCCATGGCTCACGGGCCCAGCCGCTCCGCGGCACGTGGGATCCTCCCGGACCGGGGCATGAACCCATGACCCCTGCATCGGCAGGCGGACTCGCAACCACTGCGCCACCAGGGAAGCCCTATGAACATTCTTATACATGTCTTTGGTATACATAAACACAGGATCTGTTTTTGAAAAGTAACTTCTGAAATCGTTTGGAAGACCACATTGTATCAGGGCTTAATCCACACTTGTTTTTACCAGTGATGAATCTTCAGAAAAAACTCATGACTTTGTAAATTGTTGGTAGCAGTGAAGGGAAGCTGTTCATCAAATATATTCCTGTACAATGTACCAAGAGAACTGTGTACTTCTATGATGCCATCCTTAAAGCTCAAAAGTAATGTAAAGGTCAGTTTACTGCCCACCTTATTTGAAAAATTATGCAGTCACCCACATATCACCACAAAGTAATGCACATATGCTGAGATCCCATGCAGAGACGCAGAACACTATATAGAAGAGTGTAACTTTAAGATTTGCTATTGAATCCTTATTCTGTATCTCTCTGCTTATCCTTAAGCAAGTGATTCAGCTACTTGCCTTAGTTTCTTAACTAGTGAATAGTAATATTCTTACACATCTTAGAGGTGTGAAGATTGGATAAGATAGCAGATGTCAAGCACCCAGAGTAGTGAGTTTTCTGGGGGACATGCTAAGTTCTCAAAGAAAGATCAGGACAGAAAAACTATCGTTGAGAAAGGAAACATTCTCCCTGAGGAGTGTGTATGTAAGCAAAAGCATGGAAATGGCAATTTATTTGGCACCGTCCTAAAATGATGGGCTGTGAAGTTTGGCTAGAAGAGTGGGTTAAAAGTAGTTATTGAAAGATTTCGGTGGAGAGACAGGTTGGGAGCAGATTTAAATATTATTACATGTCAAGATGAGTGGTTCAACTCTGTCTTGCGGGGGAGTGATTTTGTTTGTAGGGAAGGAAAATGCACAAGTGTTTGGGGAGAAAAGCAGCTTGGCCAAGTTGAAAAGTTTGAAAAGAGAGGGGGCAGGAGGCACAGAAAATCTGTGCTTTCCGTGGATGAGCAGACTCTTTGGGACACTTGCATTTTCTAAGAGAAGATCCTGTTGAACTAGTCAGGCAGACCTGTTCTCTGTTCTCTTCTTGGTCCCTTGCTTTGGGTGATTTCTTTCCCTTTTCTCTCTGGCAACTCATGTTCCAGTCTTCCTTCTGAACCTGGCTCAGAATTCATCTCCAGCAAAAGATCTGTTTGTTGTCTGGTCTATAACTGATTTTTAATTGGGGTCAGTGATCCATTAAAGAAAAATGGTGTCCTATTCTGAACTACAGGACTGACTGCCAAGAGATAAGCCAGAGTTTTGTAGACGGTGTTGAGAAACTGCATCAGTAAGTGTCAGATCAGCCACTCTCCAGAGGAAATCGGAGAGTGGATCTGATGGAAATGAAATCAACCCTTCTTCATTACGTTTTCCTCTTTGTGTACTATTCTTGGGCTGGTGCCCAGGTCTGGGAAGAGGAGAATGAATATAGCTCTGAATGGGTGAGCTGTGAGTAAGCATCTGTGTTCTTGGATACCACAGCCTAGGGAGCAGGAGGAGGTCAGAGCCCTTAGGAGAGGAAATGGAAGGATTTTAATTAATGCAAGATATGCCCAGCATGCAGGTCTAGGACAAATGGAAAAATCTGCAACAAATCTATTTATGAAAAACGTGTGAGGCTGCTCTTATACTTGCTCCTATTTTGTAACAGTAGAGTAAAAATAGGTGTTTAACAGTATTTAAGTTTGTATTTGGCTCAAATACATATTCAGTTCATTGCTTGGTCACTTCAATCAGTTTTCTTCATTTTCAAGTCAGTTTTATTGAAGTATAATTTACATAAATAAAATTCACTCTTTAAGTACACCGTTCAATGAGTTTTGATAAATGTTTACAGTCATGTAACCACTGTCACAGCCAAGATCTAGAACATTTCTCACAACCCCTAAAAATTCCCAGTTCTTCTTTGCAGTAAATCTCATGCTTCTGTTTCTATCCTCAGTTAATGATCTGATTTCTATCACTTTAGTTTTGTCTTTTCCAGAATGTTACATAAATCAAGTCTGGCTTCTTTCACGTAACCTAATGCTTTTGAGATTTATCCATATTGTTTTATATATCAGTATTATTTTCCTTTTTATTGCAGAGTGGTATTCCATTGTTTGAAAGTATGAAAATTTGTTCGTCGGTTCACTAGTTGGTGGACCAGTGGGTTGTTTCCAGTTTTTGCTAATTAAGAATAAACTTGCTGTAAACATTTGCATGCAGGTCTTTTCATGGATACAGGCATACGTCTTTTTATTGAGCTTCACTTTATTGCCCTTCCCAGATATTGTGGGCTTTTTCGGTTTTTTTACAAATTGAAGGTTTGTGGCAACCCTGCATGAAGCAAGGCTATCAGTGCTCTTTTTCCAACAGTATTTGCTCACTTGATGTTTCTTTGTCATATCTTGGTAATTCTATCAATATTTTAAACTTTTTCATTATTATATTTGTTATGGTGATCTGTGATCAGTGATCTTTGTTCCTACTGTAATTATTTTGGGGCACTGTGAACCACATCTATATGACAGTGAACTTAATAAATGTTGTGTGTGTTCTGACTGCTCCACTGACTGGCTGTTCCCCCATCTCTCACCCTGTCCTTGGGCCTCTCTATTCCCTGAGACACAATAATATTGAAATTACGCAAATTTAATAACCCTACAATGGCCTCTGAGAGTTCAAGTAAAAGGAAGAGTTGCATGGCTCTCACTTTAAATCAAAAGCTGGAAATGATTAAGCTTAGTGAGGAAGGCATGTTGAAAGTTGAGCTAAGCTGAAAGCTAGGCCTCTTGCACAGACAGCCAAGTTGTGAAGGCAAAGGAAATGTTCTTGAAGGAAATTAAAAGTGCTACTGCAGCATACACACAAATGATAAGAAAGTGAAACAGCCTTATTGCTGATAAGGAGAAAGTTTTAGTGATCTGGGTAGAAGATCAAACCAGCCACAATATTCCCTTAAGTCAAAGCCTAATGCAGAGCAAAGCCCTAACTCACTTCAATTCCATGAAGGCTGAGAGAGGTGAGGAAGCTGCAGAATAAAAGTTTGGACCTAGCAGAGGTTCGTTCATGAGGTTTAAGGAAAGGAGCTGTCTTCATAACATAAAGGTGCAAGATGAAGCAGAAACAAATGATGATGTAGAATCTGGAGCAAGTTATCCAGAAGATCTAGCTAAAATAACTAATGGAGGAAGTTACACTAAAGAACAGATTTTTCATCTGTAAAAAATACAAACACATAGAGGCTAAACAACACACTACTTAGTAACCAAGAGATCACTGAAGAAATCAAAGAGGAAATCCAAAAATACCTAAAAACAAATGACAATGAAAACACGATGACACAAAACCTAAGGGATGCAGCAAAAGCAGTTCTAAGAGGGACGTTTATAGCAATACAATCCTACCTTAAGAAACAAGAAACATCTCAAATAAACAACCTAACCTTACACCTAAAGCAATTAGAGAAAGAAGAACAAAAAACCCCCAAAGTTAGCAGAAGGAAAGAAATCATAAAGATCAGATCAGAAATAAATGAAAAAGAAATGAAGCAAACAATAGTAAAGATCAATAAAACTAAAAGCTGGTCTTTGAGAAGATAAACAAAATTGATAAACCATTAGCCAGACTCATCAAGAAAAAAAGGGAGAAGACTCAAATCAATAGAATTAGAAATGAAAAAGGATACGTAACAACTGACACTGCAGAAATACAAAAGATCATGAGAGATTACTACAAGCAACTCTATGCCAATAAAATGGACAACCTGGAAGAAATGGACAAATTCTTAGAAATGCACAACCTTCTGAGACTGAACCAGGAAGGAATAGAAAATATGAACAGACCAATCACAAGCATGGAAATTGAAACTGTGATTAAAAATCTTCCAACAAACAAAAGCCCAGGACCAGATGGCTTCACAGGCAAATTCTATCAAACATTTAGAGAAGAGCTAACACCTATCCTTCTCAAACTCTTCCAAAATATAGCAGAGGGAGGAACACTCCCAAACTCATTCTACGAGGCCACCATCACCCTGATACCAAAACCAGACAAGGATGTCAAAAAGAAAGAAAACTACAGGCCAATATCACTGATGAACATAGATGCAAAACTCCTCAACAAAATACTAGCAAACAGAATCCAGCAGCACATTAAAAGGATCATACACCATGATCAAGTGGGGTTTATCCCAGGAATGCAAGGATTCTTCAATATACGCAAATCAATCAATGTGATACACCATATTAACAAATTGAAGGAGAAAAACCATATCATCATCTCAGTAGATGCAGAGAAAGCTTTTGACAAAATTCAACACCCATTTATGATAAAAACCCTCCAGAAAGTAGGCATAGAGGGAACTTTCCTCAACATAATAAAGGCTGTATATGACAAACCCACAGCCAACATTGTCCTCAATGGTGAAAAACTGAAACTATTTCCACTAAGATCAGGAGGAAGACAAGGTTGCCCACTCTCACCACTCTTATTCAACATAGTTTTGGAAGTTTTAGCCACAGCAATCAGAGAAGAAAAGGAAATAAAAGGAATCCAAATCAGAAAAGAAGAAGTAAAGCTGTCACTGTTTGCAGATGACATGATACTATACATAGAGAATCCTAAAGATGCTACCAGAAAACTACTAGAGCTAATCAATGAATTTGGTAAAGTAGCAGGATACAAAATTAATGCACAGAAATCTCCTGCATTCGTATACACTAATGATGAAAAATCTGAAAGTGAAATCAAGGAAACACTCCCATTTACCATTGCAACAAAAAGAATAAAATATCTAGGAATAAACTTACCTAAGGAGACAAAAGACCTGTATGAAGAAAATTATAAGACACTGGTGAAAGAAATTAAAGATGATACAAATAGGGACTTCTCTGGTGGTTCAGTGGTTAAGAATCTGCCTGCCAATGCAGGGTACAGGGGTTCAAGCCCTGGTCCGGGAAGATCCCACATGCCGCAGAGCAGCTAAGCCCGTGAGCCACATGGCCCACGTGCCCATGCTCGGCAGCAAAGACAAGCCACCATGATGAGAAGCCCGTGCACTGCAATGAAGAGTAACCCTGCTTGTCGCAACTAGAGAAAACCTACGCGCAGCAGTGCAGACCCAACGTAGCCAAAAAAAAAAAAAAAAAAGATGATACAAATAGATGGAGAGATACACCATGTTCTTGGATTGGAAGAATCAACATTGTGAAAATGACTCTACTACCCAAAGCAATCTAAAGATTCAGTGCAATCCCTATCAAACTACCACTGGCATTTTTCACAGAAGTAGAACAAAAAATTTCACAATTTGTATGGAAACACAAAAGGCCCTGAATAGACAAAGCAATCTTGAGAAAGAAAAAAGGAGCTGGAGGAATCAGGCTCCCTGACTTCAGACTATACTACAAAGCTACAGTAATCAAGACAGTATGGTACTGGCACAAAAACAGAAATATAGATCAATGGAACAGGATAGAAAGCCCAGAGATAAACCCACGCACATATGGCCACCTTATCTTTGGTAAAGGAGGCAAGAATATACAGTGGAAAAAAGACAGCCTCTTCAATAAGTGGTGCTGGGAAAACTGGACAGCTACATGTAAAAGAATGAAATTAGAACACTTCCTAACACCATACACAAAAATAAACTCAAAATGGATTAAAGACCTAAATGTAAGGCCAGACACTATAAATCTCTTAGAGGAAAACATAGAACACTTTATGACATAAATCACAGCAAGATCCTTTTTGACCCACCTCCTAGAGAAATGGAAATAAAAACAAAAATAAACAAATGGGACCTAATGAAACTTAAAAGCTTTTGCACAGCAAAGGAAACCATAAACAAGATGAAAAGACAGCCGTCAGAATGGGAGAAAATATTTGCAAATGAAGCAACTGACAAAGGATTAATCTCCAATATATACAAGCAGCTCATGCAGCTCAATATCAAAAAAACAACCCAATCCAAAAATGGGCAGAAGACCTAAATAGACATTTCCCCAAAGAAGATATACAGATTGCCAACAAACACATGAAAGAATGCTCAACATCATTAATCATTAGAGAAATGCAAGTCAAAACTACAATGAGATACCATCTCACACCAGTCAGAATGGCCATCGTCAAAAAATCTACAAACGATAAATGCTGGAGGGCTTCCCTGGTGGCGCAGTGGTTGAGAGTCCGCCTGCCAATGCAGGCGACACGGGTTCGTGCCCTGGTCTGGGAAGATCCCACATGCCGCGGAGCGGCTGGGCCCGTGAGCCATGGCCACTGAGCCTGTGCGTCTGGAGCCTGTGCTCCGCAACGGGAGAGGCCACAACAATGAGCGGCCCGGGTACTGCAAAAAAAAAAAAAAAAAAAAAAAAAAATTCTGGAGAGGGTGTGGAGAAAAGGGAACCTTCTTGCACTGTTGGTAGGAATGTAAATTGATACAGCCACTATGGAGAACAGTATGGAGGTTCCTCAAAAAAACTAAAAATAGAACTACCATGCGACCCAGCAATCCCACTACTGGGCATATACCCTGAGAAAACCATAATTCAAAAAGAGCCACGTAGCACAATGTTCACTGCCGCTCTATTTACAATAGCCAGGACATGGAAGCAACCTTAGTGTCCATTAACAGATGAATGGATAAAGAAGATATGGCACATATATACAATGGAATGTTACTCAGCCATAAAAAGAAATGAAATTGAGTCATTTGTAGTGAGGTGGATGGACCTAGAGTCTGTCATACAGAGTGAAGTAAGTCAGAAAGAGAAAAACAAATACCATATGCTAACACATATATATGGAATCTAAAAAAAAAAAAAAAAAGGTCATGAAGAACCTAGGTGCAAGATGGGAATAAAGATGCAGACCTACTAGAGAATGGACTTGAGTATATGGGGAGGGGGAAGGGTAAGCTGGGACAAAGTGAGAGAGTGGCATGTACATATATACACTACCAAATGTAAAGTAGATAGCTAGTGGGAAGCAGCTGCATAGCACAGGGTGATCAGCTCCGTGCTTTGTGACCACCTAACGGGGTGGGATAGGGAGGGTGGGAGGGAGATGCAAGAGGGAAGAGATATGGGGACATATGTGCATGTATAACTGATTCACTTTGTTATAAAGCAGAAACTAACCATTGTAAAGCAATTATACTCCAATAAAGATTTTAAAAATTAAAAAAAAAAGAAAAACAGAAAGATTTTTCAGTGTAGACAAAAGAGCCTTCTATTGGAAGAAGATGCCGTCTAGGACTTCCATAGCTAGAGAGGAGCAGTCAATGCCAGGCTTCAAAGGATTGGCTGGCTCTCTTGTTAGGGGCTAAAAGCAGCTGGTGACTTTAAGTTGAAGCCAATTCTCCTTTATCATTCTGAAAATCCCAGGGCTCTTAAGAATTATGCCAGGGCTTCCCTGGTGGCGCAGTGGTTGAGAGTCCGCCTGCCGATGCAGGGGACACGGGTTCGTGCCCCGGTCCGGGAGGATCCCACATGCCGCGGAGCGGCTGGGCCCGTGAGCCATGGCTGCTGGGCCTGCGCGTCCGGAGCCTGTGCTCCGCAACGGGAGAGGCCGCAACAGTGAGAGGCCCGCGTACTGCAAAAAAAAAAAAAAAAAAAAAGAATTATGCCAATTATACTCTTTACCCTTTGTGCTCTGCAGAAGTGAACAACAAAGCCTGGATGACAGCGCATCTGTTTACGACATGGTTTACTGAATATTTTAAGCCCACTATCAACACCTACTGCTCAGTAATAAAATATTTCTTTTAAAACATTTTTGGTCATTGACAATGTGTAGGGTCACCCAAGAACTCTGATGGAAATATACAGCAAGATTCATGTCATTTTCATGCCTGGTAACACAACACCCATTCTGCAATTCATGGATAAGGGGTCATTTTGGCTTTTAAGTCTTATTGTTTAATAAATATATCTTATAAGGCTATAGATGCCAAAGATAGTGATTTCTCTGATGGATCTGGGCAAAGTAAATTGGAAACCTTCTGGAAAAGATTCACCATTCTAGATGCCATGAAGAACATTTATGATTCATGGGAAGAGGTCAAAATATCAACATTAACAGGAGTTAAGAAGTGGGTTCCCACCCTCATGAATGAGTTTGAGAGGTTCAAGACTTCAGTGGAGGAAGTAGTTACAGATGTGGTAGAAATAGCAGGAGAACTAGAATTAGAAGTGGAACCAGAAGAAGTGACGGAGTTGCTGCAATCTTATGGTAAACTTCCAGGATGAGGAGTTGTTTCTTATAGATGATCAGGGTAGTTTCTTGAGGTGGCATCTACCCCTGGCAAAGATGCTGTGAAGACTGTTGAAATGACAACAGAGGATTTAGAATATTACATAAACTTAGGTGATAAAGCAGTTGGCGGGGTTTGAGAGGATTGACTCCAGTTTTGAAAGAAATTCTACTGTGGGTAAAGAGCTACAGAGAAATCCTTCATGAAAGGAAGAATGGATTGTTGCTGCAGACTTCATTGTTGTCTTATTTTAAGAGATTGCCACGGCCATCTCAACCTTCAGCACCACCATTCCTGATCCGTCAGCAGCCATCAACATGGAGGCAAGACCCTCCACCAGCTAAAAGATTACAACTTGCTGAAGGCTCACATGATGGTTAACATTTTTTAGCAATAAAATAGTTTTAAATTATGGTATATATGGTGTTATTTAGACATAATGCTATCTCAGTTAGTAGACTATACTGTAGTGTTAACATAACTTTTATATGCATTGGGAAACCAAAAAATTCACGTGATTTGCTTTATTGCAACATTTGCTTTGTTGGAGTGGATTGTAACTGAATCTACAGTATCTCCTAGGTGTACATGTATGTATTTTCATTCTTTAGGGTAAATACCCAGGAGTCGGATTGTTTGATCATATGGTAGGTATATGTTTAACTTATAAGAAATTGTCAAACTGTTTTCCAAAGTGTCTGTACCATTTTGCATTCCTATCAGCAAAGGATAAGAATTCCAATTGCTCTCCATCCTTGCCATTGTCAGTCCTTTAAATGTTAGCCTTTCAGTGGGTATATAATGGTATCTCATTATGGCTTTATTTGCATTTCGCTAGTGATAAAAAATATTGAGCCTCTTTTCACGTGTTTATTTGATATGTATGTTTTGTTTGAAATGTAAATTCAAATATTTTTTGTCCTTTTTATTAATGGATTGATTGTCTTATGATTGAATTTTGAGACTTCTTTATATGTTCTGAGTATAAGTTCTTTGTTAGATGTTTTGTAAATATTTCCTCCCAGTATGTAGAAAATCTTTTGATTTTCTTAGTTTCTTTTGAAAAGCAGAATTTTAAATTTTGATGTATTTCAAAATACATCAAATACAAATATTTCAAATTTTTGATGCATCAATTTTTCTCTTCCATGGTTCATGCTTTTTTTGTCCTATATACAAATCTTTGCCTAACTTGTGATCACAGAGATTTTATCCTTTGCTTTATTTTGGACATTATGTAGTTTTAACACTTACATTTGTGTTTCCTAATACATTTCAAGATAATTTTTGTGTATAGTATAGGTTTCCTTTTTTTCCCCCATATAGATGTCCAATTGTTCTAGCACTCTTCGACTTCAGAAGACTACTTCCACTTAAAAGACTTATCCCCATTGAAATATGTTGATTGCTTCAGTGAAAATCAATTGATCATATATGTGTAGGTCTATTTTTGTTCTGTTGATCTATATGACTATCCTTATGCCAGCGCCATTACTGAAGACTGTAACTTTGTAGTAAATTTTGAAATCAGGTAGTGTAATTTCTCCAAATTATTTTTTTTTCCAAAATTAGTCTATCCTAGGTCCTTTCCATATAAATTTTAGAGTCAGGTTGTAAACTTCTAAATGCTTGCTGGGATTTTGCATGGGGTAGCATTAAATCTGTACATCAATTTGGAGAAAGTTGCCGTCTTAACATTACTGGGCCTTCTGATCCATGCATACAGCATGTCTCTTCATTGACTTCAATCCTCTTTAAGACTGTTTAGCGATGTTTTGTAGTTTTCAGTATATAAATTTTGCATATACTGTGTTAGATATATCCCTAAATATTTCATGTTTTGAGGCTATTTTAAATAGTATTGAAAAGATTTCAATTCAGTTTGATCATTGCTACTAGTATTTAGAAACATAAATAATGTTTGTATATTGACTCTTGTGTACTACTTGCCTAGGGTTGTTGTAACAAACCACCACAAACTGGGTGGCTTAAAATAACAGAAATTTATTCTCTCACATTTCTGAAGGCTAGAAGTTCCAAATCAGAGGGCCATTAAAGTTGGTTCCTTCTAGCGGCTCTGGGGAAGCATGTGTTCCATACTTCTCTCCTTGCTTTATTCCAGTTTTTGCCCACGTGGTCATATTGATTTTTCCCTCCATAAGAGTCTGTGTCCAAATTTCCCTCTTCTTGTAAGGACACCCGTTATTGGATTTACAGCTCACCCTAACCTCATATGGCTTTGTCTGAACTTGACTGCATCTGCAAATACCCTATTTTCTAAATAAGGTCATATTCATAGGTACAGAACATCTATTTTGGGAGGACACAATCCAACCCACACCACCTTGTGTCCTGCAACCTTGCTAAATTACTAGTTCTACTGGTATCTTACTTACTAGTATCTTTTTGTAGATTCTTTAGATTTTTTATATAAATACCAAGTCAGTTTACTTCTGACAAAACATTAGAGCTACATCCAAACAAAAATCCTTTATGTTAACCACAGCTCTGGGGCAACCACAATAGGATGAAAGGTTCTTTTTTTTTTCCCCTTTAAATTGTTTGTGTTAGTTACAATCTTGACTAATGACCCTTACGCTGGTCTCTCTCAATTCTTTTAAGATCCTCTTCATACAAGGTGTTACATCATCCCATGCTTTTCCAGCTGTTTAGCATAATGGGGGACTAGGATGAGGTCAGTGTGGCACTTGCCTCAGGTGCAGAATTTAAGGAGGCACCCTCAGTAGTCAACATAAATACGTAATATTTTAAAAATAAAACCAAACACAAAAATGAACCATGAACAAAATATCAATATCTTAAATAAAGATAGGATCCCACCTGTACTTGAGTGACCTTGCCACACTCACTGCGCCCCAGTCCTGGCCCTGCTGTTGAGATGGCAGTAAACTCGTCTTCCCCAGTGTGAACAATCGTGGGAGACCTGTTACAGGTGCCTGTGATGGCATCAGGGGCCAGCTTTGCAGAGCTTAATGCATGTTTGTTTTCTCTTCCTACTTTCACCTGATTTAATCCTGTAGTTCACTTGTTTCTTAGTCTTCTTTAAGGAAATGATGTGACAGGTTCCATGCACAAACCTGGTTTCATGTCAGAGTTCCAACATCAGGGTCTTCTGGATGTCTTGAGGGTATATGTCCAATAACAAGCCAGTCCCTTGTCGCCTCTCTGTCTTCCACGTGCCCTGTCTCCCAGCTGTGTGATTGTGCCATAGGTGGACAGCTGACTCACAGTGAGCCTGCTGCATGTTTTTGCCTTCTCATGTGGCCTTGGGTTTCAAAAACAGCGTGTTAAATGCTGTGTGGGGCAGGATCCGTAGCGTGTAAACTGTTCTGCACCCATATTCTAGCATGTGGCCTGAGAAGCAGTTGCTTAGCAAAGGAAGAAGTCTGAAGAAAACCAGGCAGAGATGAGAGAGAGAGAGGCAGAATCAGACCCACGTTCTTACAGCTCTCTGGTTCATGCTTCCAATTTCTTCCTTAGACCCAGCTCTATCCCTTTTTTTGAATTCTATTAATACCATACCATTTGTATAACAAATACCTCTGATCCTTCTTTTTTCTTAAGGTTCCTCCAATTTGTTTCCATTAGTTGTGATTGGAGAACCTTGGCTAACATGCTGTCTCCAGTTTCCCAAATTAGATGCTTTATCTTGCCCACCTCCCCATGAAGGAAACTTCTCCAGACTGCTCTTTCCAGGTCTGTCATTGGTTAATGAAATCATTTCCTCTAGTAATGCAGAGCTTCTTTTCTCCTTTTTAGCTTTCTTCCTCTTTCTTTTTCTTTCACACATTTCCTTGATGTGTCATCACCTTGATGTTCCTCACACTACTGCATTTACACTGTTCCCAAGTTTATTCTTCCATTATATTCTGTGTCTTCTCAGCACACGTTTGGTCTATCCCAATATTAGCCTTTATTAAGTATCTATATTGCATAAAAGGTACAGAAGTCACATTTTTTATATTTTCCACCCTATTCATTATGCAAGGTCCAGTTTAAATCTCATTTCCACTATGAACCCCTGTCTCATCAATTTCTTTCCTTCTCTTCCAGAATGTTGGTAACTCTTTGTGTATAATTATAATATTCAGCTGTTATATCTTCCTAAGGCAAGGGATCATATCTTATTTGTATTATAAGTACTTTGTATAATGAGCACTTAACCCACAGTAGGTAATCGGTAAGTGCCTGCTGAATGAATGAGGTGAATGAACGTAAGTGTGCTTATTTTGCTGCATATGAAATTGGTAAAAGTCTCTGGTGATCACAAACATCCCTTAAATATCTTGTTTTCAGGGCTCAGTTCATCTAAGTCCCTTTCTCTTTCCACTTTACCCTGTTTCTCTAGATGATCTCAGTTACCACTAGGATGTCAGTTACTATCTGCAATATGTCAGGCCCTCCCAAGTCTATATTTTTATAGACTGGCTCTGTCTTCTGAGAGCCAAACCCCTAAATCCAAATGTTTACTAGGCTTCTTCAGTGGGTGTTTCTGCAGGTACTTCAGACTTAGTCTGCCAAATCTTAATTCATTTACTTCTCTACCCACTCTGTGCTGACCTGCTCTCGCTCTCTCTCTCTCTCTCTCTCTCTCTCTCTCGCTCTCTCTCTCTCTCTTTCTCTTTCTCCTTCTCCTCCTCTGATGATCCATAAACAGTAAATGGCAGCATTATCTAGTCAGCTGAACAAGTTTGATGTATCCCCAACATACAGCACATCACCTGGTACCTAATAGGCACTCAGTATTTGTTGAATAAACAAATCCCGTTCACTCAGATGGCCAAATCAGTTGAAAATGAAAATTTGATGGTTACATTTAGAAATGGTCTTAAATTCAGTAGTAAAAAGCTAGAATGAGAGTACGCTCTGGGAATTTCCCATCTTTCACTTTTGGTATCTTTGGAATATCAAACAAACCAATGTCACTCATGAGGTCTTAGTTTAAAATCAGACCTAGAGGCTAATTTATGTGTCATCCTCTCTGCAACTGTCTAAAATGTTTTCCTTTAGGCCTGTGGGCCTTTGTAGTGATGCCCTCTCATGGATAAGTGCCAGGGGAAGTTTTTCTGCCTTCTAGAGATTGGGGGTATTTTGTGCTATATCATATTAGGAGCGAGACTGAGAACGGATTTTTCATTCTTCCTTTTCAGGCTAATATTGGAAGCATCAGTTGTAATGAAGGAGCAGGGGCTTTGGGAGTCAGACTGATGTGAGTGTGAATTCTGGCTCCTTAGTTACTTCTAGCTTTGTGACTCTGGACAAGCTACTTAAGTTCCTCGAATCTCAATTTCTTCATCTATAAAATGGAGACAATATTAGGTATAACACAGGGTTATCAACGAGTTATGTGTAAGAAGCTAAGCATGGTCTCTGAAACGGGAGTCTCAGTCCGCTTCCTTCCCTTCTTTTGTTAGGTAAGTGGTGTTCTCTGCTACTTACCTTGATTGCCAGTTTCTTCATTAGTGAATGAGATAATACTTATCCACAGGGTTGTTGTGAGGACTAAATTAGTTTCAGTCACGTGAAGTACATGATTAATTAAGAAATATTAAGAGTTCTCCCTTTCTTCCTTCCTAGTAAGGCACTGAGACGTATTTTGAGTCTGTTAGAACTTCTAGTCAATCTTAAGGCTCTTGTTAGGAGACCTAGGAAGATATGAACATGGAGGAGTATTATTGCTTTGCTTCTCTCTATGATTCATTGCTGCTCAACAGCAATGGTTATGAGAGGAAAATTGCCATCTTCTCTCTGTGACAGCTGCATGCCCCAGTCTACCTTTATCAGATTTGCCTCCAGGGTCTTTCACTGTGGTGCATTTAACCAATGGGAAATAAAGAATGCCCTGAGAGCTCTCATTGGTTACTTGTGGGTGTCCACATTTTCTGATTGGTGTAAGCATCAGCCAGTCCTCATCTACTTATTAGCAGTTCAGTTATTTATTAGGCCCATTACTGACTTCCGCTAAATCTAGGTATTTTTCCCAACCATAATGGACTACTCTGAATTCTTTCCTCCTTCCACTGTGTACAGTACCCACCCCAAATAAACTGATTGCAGCCCAAGCAAACAATTTATTACCCAAACCTCCCACTCCCTTGATAGATTGCTGTTGGCATTTGTGTTACTGCAAGAAAAAAAGTCGTTGTTTCTTTAAAAAAAAGAAAATACAGGACCTTAAAATGTGGCAGTGGGAAGGAGAAGGGAAAAAATGCCCTTGGCAAGAATTCAGAGACAGCCAGTTGTCTTTATTGAAATGGCATTGAATTAAAAACTCAAAGGAGGTAGTGGCCTCTTCTTTAGTAGAGATATTAAAAAAAAAAAAAAAAAAACCAAAACCAAAAAACCCAGCCAGGCCATCACTACCCAGTAAACATGGCAGGAAAAAAAAAAAAAAAAAAAGTATGCAAGGTTTCTTGGCTTTATTTTTTCTTTTCTTCAAACAAAGAGATCTGTGCTTGCTCCTGAAAGAAAGCAAATAAATATACTGCCCACATACCCTGGTGGTTCTAAACCTCTCTCAGGAAGTCACAGCCCCCGCCTCCACCCCCAACCGCCCCATCTATTCACGCACTAAGTCCTGCCCCTATGCCTGGCTGAACACGTCCTCCAAGTCCAGGTTTACAAGGCGCTTGTTTCCAGACCATGGACTTCCGCAACGGGCAGCATTTCTGTCTCTTGATGAATGGTCAAAAATGAGGTTCCGGGTGAGAACGATTAGAAACTTTAATTACTCTCCAGGCATCTCACAATATAAGCCATATTCCTGTTTTTATAAGGAATTAGCTACAGATTGGGTAGCGCTTGTCGTGCTTTGAAACATTTCCTGGATCTTTCTGGCACAACTGTGTTCTCTTTGGAACACTGGGGCTTCTCATAGACCCTCTCCCCATCTCTCTCTCTCCCCATCTCTCTCTCTCTCCCCATCTCTCTCTCTCTCTCCCCATCTCTCTCTCTCTCTCCCTCTTTCTTTTTTTTTTGGCTTGCCAATTCCAGCACCTTCATATGCGTTACTCCATCCTTTCCTCTCCAAGATGACCTGAAATGACCTTTTGCTTGGCAAGAGACGTGATTCAACTGATAATAAAAGAGCTGGGGGCGGGGTGGGGACGGCGCTGGCTGCTCAGAGCTGGGGAGGAGAGCAGGGGAGGGGGGACCGCATCCATTTAAAGACAAACGCTGCCGCTTTTTTTTTTTTTTTTGGCCATGCAGTTCCTGTAATTAATTTTCCACATACCGCCTATCACACGAAGGGAAAAGATTTTTTTAAGGCATACCGCTCTCTTTGTCTAACCCGAGCTCCTGGGTTGTTTAGATGAGGCTGGGGAGGAAGCGGAGGAGGGAGGTGGGAGAGGTAGGGAGAGGCTGGCACCCCGGCAGGGAGGCCCGAGCCCTCCGCTGGAATGTGGGGTCGGCTGCCCCGCAGCTTTCTTTCTTTCTGCTGCCTGGGTGTTTGGGGCTGGGAGCGTTTCTCCAAAGCAACGGCGCCGGCTAAGGTTCCTGTGCGCAGCTCCTTCTATTTCACATCCGCTGCCTCTGAGGGGCGTGGGCTTGATCCGGAGGCTGTGTTTTCTTTGTTGTTTTGGGAATAATTTTTCACTAACTCCAGAACTCCAAAAAAATGCCCATGGCAAGGCTCATCAATCCTCTCTTTCTCTCTTACTTAGGGAGGAAAAAAGAACAAACTATTTATTTGGATAGCACTCAGCTGAGGTTGCAGGAGTTGCCACAGCAACGGCTCTGAACCTTGCACAGCAAAAGGTCCTTATTGTAGAGTGGCCTGCTTTCCCAAAGACCTCCTCTTTAAAGAGACCCCGCTAGCGATACTCCACCGGTTTGGGGTTTGTGTGCATTGACATATCATCGACACCATTTGAAAAGACAAAGACAAGGTTTCCTTGGGTGGTTGGTGGGATATTTTTAGCCGATCTTGACTGTGAGAAGAGAAACATGGCCTTAAGAAGTCACGTGGGGAGCTAAGGTTAGAGAACTTCTTGTCCAAAGGCTTGTGAAATGCTAGAACATAATTGAAAGGTGTCCTGTCTCCCTGCAGGTTGCAGACAGCTTGCATGTAAGCTGACAGGGATGGTTATGCAGCCATCCTGTCGCCCTCTCTTCCCTTAACAAAGGAAGCTTACACATGAGATGCTCAGAGAGGTGAGGAACTCATCTTCCTTGGTCTGGGAAGAATTTCTCTTCCCAAGGTGCCTTATAGGCTGAAAGTTCTGTGAAAGGCGAGGGGTTTGCTGCACAGTCCTCTTCTAGTTTCCCACCTTCTGGCTTTTGTTGGAAACCGTTAATTCATCACAGACATCATGAATATTGGCTCTTTGCTAGGCGCTGTAGCTATAAGGTTACCAAAAAACCCAACTAGTCTTAGCCCATGCCCTCCAGAAGCTTTCAATCAAGAAGTGGAAAGAAACCAAGTAAACAGATGATTAAATTCAGGGGAGAAGAAGTAACTGTAGATGCCACTGTTTCAGGGGAGGAGTAACTCTGTGGTCCTGCCAGTTCCATTAGAGCCACCAGTGTGATCCCTACTGGGTCCTTCATGAAAGGAGATGACCCCTGTGAAATGCGTGACGGAATCCGGCCCCCTCTCATCTCAGCCAATCAGTATCCTTCTCTTATCCGTCTTCAAAAGTGCCTTCTTACAGGAAAAGAACTGCCCTTCTGGAACAGATGAGTGCCAGGAAGCTGACCTTGAGAATCCCAGTGTAGAAGGGCACTGGTGTTCCCAGTGAATTTGAGGTTCTTTCTGCATCACGAAAGAATTTGGAGACGAAGTGATAGGTAAAAAGTGGATTTACTTAGAGAGTAACACACTCCACAGACAGATCGTGGGCCATCTCAGAAGGTGAGAGGCCTTGGGAGAAACACACTCCACAGACAGGGTGTGGGCCATCTCGGGAGGCGAGAGAGAGCCTCGAAATATGGCGTGGTTAGTTTTCATGGGCTGGTAATTTCATAGGCTAATGAGTGGGAGGATTATTCCAATTATTTTGGGGAAGGGGCAGGGATATCCCGGTATTGGGCTACCGCCCACTTTTTGGCCCTTTATGGTTAGCCTAAGAACTGTCATGGCGCTGGTGGGTGTGTCATTTAGCATATGCTAATGTATTACAATGAGCATATAATGAGGCTCAAGGTCCACTGGAAGTTGAATCTTCCGCCATCTTGGACCTAGTTGGTTCTCACTAGTTTTCGTCATGTACTATGACTATGTCATTCTTTTAAAGGTTGTGCCCTGCCCTCTTCCCTCCTGTTTCACTGGTGTCATCTTGGATGAGAATCTCAGCCCAGTTTCTTTCTAACCTGCTGTAGAGAAGGAAAGGGGCTAATAGTCCTGAGCACCTTCCATGTGCCATACATTATGCTGATTATTTATTACATCTATAGTCTATTGGGTCCTCATGCAGTCTTCCTCACGTGATATCTGGCTTCATCTGAACCATAGAATATAGAAATTGATTTGAGTTGATAATTTTCTCAATTATCCTAAGGGTGGTAAATAGCTAGTACCATTCTAGATGCACGGACAGAAATTGATTCATTATGTTACAGACGGGGGCTTGCTGCCTGATGAACATAAAAGCCAATACTATGGCACCAGCTTTTGAGAAAAGAAAGAGCTTTATTGTGAGGTTGACCAGCAAGGAGGCAGGGCTCAAATCTGTCTCCCCCATCCAGGGTTCGGGGCCAAATTTAAGGGATGGGGGGAATTTCAAACTTGGAAGCTGATTGGCTCGTCTTGAATCAGTCCATATAAGCTACTCCTGCTGCTGGAAGCCAGATTTTCCTTATTGAAGGGCTTCTTGTAAGGGCTCCAGTGACGACGTTTCTATTCTTTAAGTTCATTGATTGAAGGGTTCCTATGGGTTCCTATCTTGCACATGTGCAGTGCTGTCTCTATAAAATAACTAGGTTTGATTAATCAAAAACCTATTTTAAGGAAGCAAAACCAGTTTAAGCTGGTCAATGTTTTACATGCTGTTTCATTTACATACAATGGATGCTTTAATTAGGCTTAATTCTTTCCCAGAGTCCCTTTTGAGAAAGTTGCAAGGTATCCATATTAACAGATGAGAAAACTGAGACTCAGGGAAGTTGTTCAAGATCACACAGCCAACAGTGATGGAACTAGGGGTAAGAGCCTTTCCTCTCTGACTCTAGAATTCAGTCTTTCAAGATAGCTTGAATTGCTTGTAGTATTAAAGAGAATTGGCTACAATTCTACACTGGGCTATTAAGAATGTAATGTTAGGATTAAAATTTTCAGTGACTTAAAGTCATGACTGATAGTTTGATTGGAAACTCTACAAAGACAAGAATTGAGTCTTTTTTTTTTTTCTCTCTCAAATAGTTCTCTCTCTCAGCATCATCTTTGGAATTAGGCAAAGAGTCTCTCCAAGAAAGTCACTGCTCAAAGTGACAGGGACACCTTGTTTTTAACTCAAGTCATTACCATCCAGCCTCATCACTCACCAGCCTTGACCTCACGTGACTTATAAAATCAAGTTTCCCCTCAAAGGCTGGAAATTTTTGCCATCAAAATCCAATACTGAGTCTCAAGCTCTAGGCCCATTCTGAAAGAGGAGTAGATCGCTCTTGCTATCAGCACTAGCGTGTTTGGCAAAAATGAGTGCTTTTAAAGGGATAATAGTAATTTGTAAGTTTTTCTTTGAACTTCCTCCTTCGTGCCATAGATTGGCAGTTCAGGTCTTGCAACCTTGGGCAAATTACTCCACCTTTCTGTTCCTTAATTTCACCTGAAAAGTGAAGTAACAGTAGTAGTATCGCATAGGATCATGGTAAGGGTTACTCTGTGATGAAGCATGCACAGCCCTTTGCACAGTGCCAAGCCCGTATGGAGTGCTATGTATTATACCAGATCTTATTGTGTTCATTATTATCATTGATTTTATTTGTATTAGAACTGATTGATTAAAGTGGAGAGTTGGCATTTTATTTCCCAGGCCTACAGTGGACTTAAGCCACATTACGAGGCTGATAAATCATTTTCTTTCTGAACTTTGTTTTCCCCTCACCATGACACCACTTCTCTTGGTTTTAAACATCCACTAATCCTTGTACTCCTCCCTTCCTCCTTCCTTAGTCCTCTCAAACAAAACAAAAACTCTTGCTCCTAAAATGGCCCTATGACAAATCATTTACACCAGGAATCAGCCAACTTTTTTTTTTCTTGTAAAGAGCCAGATAGTGTTTTAGACTCTGCAGGCTGTAGGACCTGTGATGCACCTGCTCAACTCTGCTGCTTGTAGTGCAAAAGCGTATGCTCTAGACAACACTGCAATGAATGAGTGCAGATGTTCTGATAAAACCTTATTTATGAACCTTGCAATTTGGATTTCACATAATGTTCAACTGTCACAAAATACTACTACTTAAAAGTTTTTTTCAGCCATATAGAAATGTAAAAACCCCCCTTAGCTCCTGGGCCATGTAAAAACAGGCAGTGGGCCCCTAGTTTGCTGACTCCTGATTTACACTTTAACATGTTTCAGTCACTGTGGCACTGTCAGGAATATTTGCATTTTTTCAAGTTCTAGAAGAACTTACAGAAAACATATCTTTGAGGGGCAGTGCCACGTGTGGGACACACACATAGTGGCAGCTTAACCCCTTGGTTGTCTGAGGGAAGGATGGCTGGTACAGCGGGATGCAGGTTGGCAAGCTCAAGGTTTTTATTTTCAGGAAAACATCAAAGCATCTGGGAAGAGGCATCTGCCATCATGACAGACATGGCTTCAACCAGATTTGGACTCTAAACGCTTAATGGCATTCTGATTTAGTTTCTGAGCTTCATTTTTCCTAACTATAAAAATGGAAATAACAGTGCTTACTCTGAAGTTATTATGCAACTAAATTATGTAGATGCTCTATGTGACAATATATATTAAGAGGATAATGATGAGTACGTGGTAGTTATTTCGTAAATGTTTGACCAGTATTAGTTGGCACTCAGCTCATGTTTCCTTCAATTGTTCATCAGTGGGGCAGCTAGGGGCCAATCTTGGCTGTTGTGAAATGTAAAGAGTAGGAAGGTTAGATTTCTGGTATCTAAAAAAGAAGTCTTCTGATCTTTTCAGGGGTAGATGTGAGGGCTGGTGAGAAGACAAGAGTTAGGACATTTTTGGCAAAGGAAAAAATAGATCATTTGACAGAAGTGAAACTGAAGCTTGTAGAAGCAGTGGCTCTGTCGTCAGGTTAGGACTCAGCTCAAGACGACATTGGTTTCTGAGGGAACAGTCAAGATGTCAGGGCCATTTCTGGAATGGCATCTTCAGGCAGAGTGAGCCATCATTGCCTGATTCCTACGTAATGTGGGGCTCCTTGAAAGAAGAATCAGGGCTGTTTGAGAGGGTCTGTTTGCACAGTCAGAATCTAAATCACTGATGAGGGACGTAAGTATATGTGCATGCATGTGTGCGTCGGAGAGATTGAGAGAGAGGTGTACTTTTAAGCTCATTTATGGTAAGTCTTGCTGGTGGAGAAGAACAGGAGAGAAACGCTGTGCAGACAGTTCTGTGAATTGCACACACACTCAATACAGGGTTATGAGCTGAGGGAAACAGACCTTTTCTCTCCTGAGGCAGCTTACATTTATATGTTTTTTTAATTTTAAATTTATTTATTTTTGGCTGCGTTGGGTCTTTGTTGCAGTGCGCGGGCTTCTCATTGCGGTGGCTTCTCTTGTTGTGGAGTGTGGGCTCTAGGCACGTGGGCTTCATTAGTTGTGGCGCACGGGCTTAGTTGCTCTGTGGCATGTGGGATCTTCCCGGACCAGGGCTCGAACCTGTGTCCCCTTCATTGGCAGGCGGATTCTTAGCCACTGTGCCACCAGGGAAGTCCCACAGTTACATTTTTTTGATACATGAATACAGAGATCACTTGATATTAAAAATAACTTATGTGATATTCCTGATAAACGGATGCCTCGTAGTCAAACTAGAGAGATTTAACTTTAGCTTAAAAACAACTCTATTTCTTCTCCCTGATTTTAGCAACATGTAAATGTAATGTTAGCACAATATTTTAAGACAAGATTTGGATTTAGTTTATCATAATTTAGGATTTTCTAAGACTTTAAAAGTTCCTACATAAATTCTGTGAACTCAGAAAGTTATCATTGTTGGTACAAATTATTTAAAATTGCAAGAATATAGAATCATGTTTAATTGTATGAACTTGTAATAATACATGTCTTTTTAAAAATGTTGATCCTATGAACTCTTGTAATGCTGCCAATCACATGTATGGTCATAATGTATTAGCTTAAATTATAATTTCCATATCTTTAGTCAACTTTAGGTTAACATTAAGTTAATTAATATTAAGTTAATTAATCTATAAGCTTTGGATTTATGGGCAATTCTTAAGAAAGAAAAAGATGTAAATATTAGTTATTAAATATAGTTTTAATTGACCTTTATTTTATATGTAAATGACTGTACCTTAACAAGATATGAAAATATCTTTAAGTGGTATAATGTATATGCTTATATTTCTACCTTAAAAATTGTCAAAGTGATCTAAAATGTGTGTGGAAAAAATTAGCTGGACTGTTTTTGGTTCCTGTATTCTAGTTTTCTCTTACATCTGGAAAAACAAAAGCTGCTTACTTTAGTAAGGGAATGATTAATATAAATTGTTCAGATAATACTAGGTATAATAATTTTGGAGAAATATAAGTATGTAAAATTAGGATGTATTTGGGCTTTCTTTTTAAAAAAATGACCAAGTATTGTGTCCAGATAACAGAGGTTCCTTTTCACTTCCCCAATACTCTGCTAAACGTCTAAATTTCTGGCATATTTTGAATCATTTTGATCCAGATTTCCCCTTGGTGTTGACAGAGTTAAATTTCTAATAATCATTGTTAGTTTTTCTTGTGAGTTGAAAAATAAACTCACAAGACAGCCTATAACTATTTTTTGCCTTTGGATATGATGATTTATATTCCTGTTATGTTTCCTTTGACATCCCTTCTTGATTTTAGCTTTCCAAGGTAAAATCTCCAAATGAGAAGAATTAAACTGTTAAGACACCTGTTAAACAAAATCTGTCTTTGGGCTTCCTGGTATGGCCATTGGGTAGCACAAAGATTACCTCTTTCACTTTGTAAAAGGAAGAGTAATAGAAAGAATTAGGATCTTTCATACTGGCTCCCTAGAGGCAAAATGTGTCCTATAAGAAGATTTTTTACTTATATCTCTATAGAACTCTCTAGTATTTGTCAATAGCTCGTACGAGCTTGCTTTTGTAATCAAACTTCTTTGAAAAATAGAGCTTGGGAATGCTTTAGGGAACAGTGCTTTATTTCTGGACACTTCCATTGTTTTTCAGACTTTATAAGAAAAGCTCATTACTTAAGATAAACCCCAGGTTATTTTGATTTAGCTATACCTGATGACCGCTACATTGCAAATTACGTCTCCTGGTGCAGTATCACTTTTGTTCAGTGGTCCAACACTTTCTTGTATTATTTGATAACCCCACTGGAGTATTTTTTTTCCCTGAAAACAAATCATTGGGCGGCCCCTAATATCTGCTATTGAATTTTCAGTGTAAAAGTCTGTTGACGACTACCCACAGATTGGGCACTGATCTGTTGTTACCTTGCTAACGTGATGCTTGCATTTAGGATAGTCTGAGATATCATCCAGGATTTATCTTGGGCCATGAATTTTTCTTCTCAGAAAAAGAGATTTTTAGATAATTTAATTCAAGAAGGAGAAAAAATAGGTCTCATTTAGAGTTCAAAGCCTTTAACAACCGAAGGGGGGACTCTGGACTGCCTTTTTATTGTCTTTAAGCCCTTTCATTTCATGTTTTTACAAGAATTCCCCAAAGTGGGAGGATCTTGCACGTTGTGGTTTGGCAAAGAACAGGAGAGTCAGACAAAATTACTGTGACCACAGAGCTTGTATAACACTAGCCCCCTAGAGGTAAAATGTGTCCTATAAGATGTTTTACTTGTCTCTATAGACCTCTCTATTAATATCACTAACAAGATCTAGGGATCAAAGGTATAATGTCATTAGGTAAATTAGTTCATACTCCTACATCTGGTTCTTTAGTCTCTTTGGATTGGGGGTGGAAACTTTTTTCTTGATTTAATTTGAGCCATCTTGGAAAGTAGACTATAAACTCTCATCAGATTCCTTCTCTTAGTATTTGTCCTGGTTTCAGTGGTCAAGTGTATCATCTCCAGAATCTTAAATGGTACTGTGCACCAGTCAAAGGATCCAAGAATGATATTCTAGAACAGAAAGAAAAAGAAAACCTGATGGGTTGGAATAGCTACCATCAGAAACTCCATCAGACACTCATGCAGATCTGGATTGATCATGTCCATAACCATGAACAATGACCAAAATGGGGAAATTAGATGTAAAACCAACATACTTTCCTATCCCTGTGCCAAATTCTGTGATCAAGCATACTTTCACATTTATGTGCCAAGCAATAGTGGACCAGGAAAAAAATTAGTCCAAGTAATACTTGCCCTTAGAGGATAGCTGTAGACCAACTGAAATAGTTTATCAAAACTAACAGATAGTACCAGTCACCAGAGGTCATCTATTGTTTGATTCCATTTAGATGAAATACCCAGAAGAGGTAAATCCATAAAGTCTGAAACCTCTGTTAGGGGGAGGGGAAAGGGAATGGGACACAAGGGCTGTGGGTTTGGGTTTTTCTGTTTTGGTTTGGAATTAGAGGTGGTGATTGCACAACAGTATGACTGTGCTAGTTGCCACTGAATTATTCACTTTAAAATGGTTAATTTTATGTTATGTGAATTTCACCTAAAAAAAGAAACAACCCAAACAAAACTGAGGTTGCTTATCAAGGCTCACTTTAAGACCCTTGACTTGCTGTGCCCACTACTCCAAGGCTCCAGTGTCCTAAACTTTGCTCAAGTTTCATGCATTCTAAGACCTGCCCTAAAAATCATGCAACCCAGGCCCTTAAACTTTATAAATACATCCCCCTGATTATTCCAGTTGAGATGCTTTTGGTCTCTCTTACTGCAGTAGTTCCAATAAACTTAGCTTTGTTTGGTGGTCTTTTGGAAGGTCAGCATGAGCGTAGAATCCCCTCCATGGATTAAAAGGAAAACACATTTTTTTTGGATTCTCTTTTTCTCTCCTCTACATTAGATAGGTCGCAACTTTCTGATTACAGGTAGATAAAGGATTGGAGCAAGTCTTCACATAGTGGCCAGATGTAGAGAGTCCAGTTCCAGCTCCCTGACAGAAAGAACAGGTAAAGATTAATTAATAGTCATGTGGTCAGTGTTTAATAGAAGTCTTCAACTATTTTGGTGGCCATATAAGGAGTAAAGAATTCTTGTCTTAGGAGTTACACAAAATAGGTCAGGGGGTAAGGGAAGAGCCCAGAAAAGCTAATGTCTGAGGCTCACTCTGGATATGGGAGGCCAGGCTTATAGAGAAGTCAGTTTTAGACAAATCTATTGGGAAAGAAAGATATAAAACTATCAATATACTTATCGCCTTGGTCTGGTTTGGCATAAGAAATAGTCAGTGTCCAGCCTGTATATGAAGAGTCTCAGTACTTGTAGATGACTAGGATTGATTTTTTTTTTGAGATGTGTGTGTGTGTGTGTGTGTGTGTGTGTGTGTGTGTCTGGAATAATGTATTAGGTATCTATTGCTTTATAAAAAAATTATCCCCAAACTAGTGGCTTAAAACAGCACACATTGCGTATCTTACAGTGTTTCTGGGTTAAGAATCCAGACACTTCTCAGTTCGTCCTCTACTCCAGGATCTCTCACAGGCTGCAATCAAAGCATTAGCTGGGCTGCAGTCATCTCAAGTCTCAATTGGGAGTTCCGAGCTTATGTGGTTCTAAACAAAGTTCCTCCTGGGCTGCTGCACTGAGGGCCTCAGTTCCTCACTGGATCTTGTCTAGAGGCAACTCTCTTTCTTGCCACGTGGGTCTCTCCAACCTGGCGGCTTGCTTCCTCAAAGGATGAGGACCGAGAAGTTGATAGAATCTAACAAGTCAGAAACCAGTCTTTGTAACCTGATCATGAAAGTGACATTCTATCACTTTTGCTGTATGAATTATAACCAAGTCACTAGGTCTGGCCCACATTTCAGAGGGATGGGACTATACAAGGATATGAATACCAGTGGGGATCTTTTGAATGCTACCTTTGAAAACTGGCTACTGCAGATGATACTCATACCTAAATTAAACAATGCATCTCATTAGCCACAGGAGCTTGAAAACTTTCGTGAAGTTGTTTTTCTTTGGTTTAAAGTTAAATCCAAGATATCACAAGTGAAAGAGAACTCTTAAAATTTTATCGTGAGGGGCTTCCCTGGTGGCACAGTGGTTGAGAGTCCGCCTGCTGATGCAGGGGACACGGGTTCGTGCCCCAGTCTGGGAAGATCCCACATGCCGTGGAGCAGCTGGGCCCGTGAGCCATGGCCGCTGAGCCTGTGCGTCCGGAGCCTGTGCTCCGCAGCGGGAGAGGCCACAACAGTGAGAGGCCCGCGTACCAGGCAAAAAAAAAAAAAAAAAATTTATCGTGAGTTTCTATGAGAGGCTAAATATTTAATACATATATTGGCTTTTAAGATTCCAGACCTGTCTGAAAGTGTTATTGCCTTCTTCTCAGATGAAATGCCAGGTAGTCTCGAAACAGGAGTGTCTGAAAAGTTAGGGTGTTTTGTATTTCCTGTTTCCCTTGAAAACTACAAGGCTTGTATTGTCATCAGCCTCATTCCAATTAACTGGATTTGCAGACCTCTCCATGGAACAGCTTTACTAAATGAACCAAGTGTTTTACAATTAGGGAAGCATCTCACAACATGGGAAATAGTAGTGTTTGTTTCAGAAACAGGATTGTTATATTTTCTTACCATCTGAACTTGTCTAACTATAGAAACAGAAACTTGGTTTGACTGTATCCAGTAGATTATCAGTAGGTGTTAATTCATTCTCTCTTGGAGATGGAGATCTTTGGTATGCTCTAATGGATCAAGAATTAGATAAGCAATTAAGAGACCAAGGCATTGAAAGAACAATAATTATGTAATGTATCTGGGATGACTCTTAAAAAAACCCTCTCATTTTACCTTTGAAGAAATCAAGGCACAAAGAGCTAAAGCTGTTTATCCAAGAAGATAAAGCTAGTTCAAGGAAGTTTTAGATTGTCTGGTCTATCATTGATCTAGTTTAACTCCATACTGTAAGCGTTATAGTGGAAAGTGCACTAGACTAAGACCAAGATTCAAATCCCACAAACTTTGTCCATTTTTTCCCCCACTGTATCCTGTACCTGAAACTGGAAACCTATATCTGACATTATATCTGAAAGTTTGTATCAATAATATTTGTTGAAGATATAATGAATGAAGAAGTCCTAGTTCTGTGATGAACTGGTTGAGTGTCTATGGGCAATTTGTTTCCCTTCTCTGAACTTTAGTTTCCTCATATATAAAATGAGAGTTTTGGTCTGGTTCATCTTTAAAATTCCTTTCAGTTCTAAGTTTCTATGATTTAATAATAATAATATCTGTTGAATACTCTTTGTGTCATGTATTATGATTAACACAATACTGCCATTTAATTCTTATGACCACCCTATGATACAACGAACCTAGAAGGAAAATAGCTAATAGCTAACAGTTATTTTGACCTCACTCTGAGCCAGACACTTATTAACTCATTTTAAGCCTCATCTCCACCCTGTGAGGTACAGAGAAGTTTAATTTGTCCACGGCCACATAAGTAGTCAGGGGTGGAGCTGGAACTTGAACTCAAATGGTCCAATATCAGAGCCTACCTGCTTAATCATGTTGTTTTACTGAATAGTGACATTGTAAGGTCAAGACCGTGGCTCATTCTATGCAGTTAAACCTGAGTTCCAGCTTCTTTGTGGCCACCAACTTTTAAAAATTTTCTATTTATAAAAATTATTTGCACCCAAATATATAGCCTTTACACTTCTTTCCATGGTATGGTCCCCAAGCAAGCCTTAAATTGCTAAATATGTTGCTTATTTGATATATCTTCTATAATACCACCCAGTCATTTAAATGGTGGGTGGAAGTTAGTATAATTGGCATTAATACTGTTTCACAAATTGGAAATGGAGAAATATTTTCTGAAGTCATGTCTGGGGTATGGTGGGTGGATGTTTGGCTTGCATGGAGAAATTTAGCTGAAAACTCCAGAATTACACAAATGTTTGTACTGTTGAGGCTTAATGGTCTGGCCAACTGGCAGCAGAAAGACATGAACCAAACCCATGGAGAATGAGGAAGATGGGGTTCAGATGCTGTGGATCCATCTGTTTTATTTTTGTTTTAATCTCTTTAGACTCTAACTCAGGAACTCTCTGAGTCTTCATTTCTGAATAGTTATTATGACTAAAACTCTATTAGTCATAAATCCGTATGCAAAATTTGAAGTGAAATTAGAGGCAATTTTCTAAATAATTTAACTTTTTATATGGAACTATAAAAGACCCTGAAGAGTCACAGCAGTCTTGAGAAAAAAGAACAAAGCTGGAGGTATCACCCTCCCTGACTTCAGACTATACTACAAAGCTACAGTAATCAAGACCGTATGATACTGGTACAAAAACAGACACATAGATCAATGGAACAGAATAGAGAGCCCAGAAATAAACCCAGTATAGTCAGTTAATCTGTGACAGAGGAGGCAAGAATATACACTGAGGGAAAGACAGTCTCTTCAGTAAATGGTGCTGGTAAAACTGGACAGCCACATGTAAAATAATGAAATTAAAACATTTTCTCACACCATATGCAAAAATAAACTAAAAAACTAAAGACCTAAATGTAAGACCAGAAACCATAAAAATCCTAGGAGAAAAGATAGGCAGAACACTCTCTGGCATAAATTGTAGTTCTCTCTCTCCCTCTCCCTCTTTCTCTCTCTCTCTCTCTCTCTCTCTCTCTCTCTCTCTCTCTCTATATATATATATATATATATATATATATATAATATATATATATATTATATATATATATAATGTATATGTATATAATGTATATATATATATATTCTACAGCTATAGCTATCTATCTTCATAAATTTTATCTGTCTCCTCAGGCAAAGGAAAAATAAACAAATGGGACCTAATTAAATTTAAAAGCTTTTGCACCACAAAGGAAACCATTGACACAATCTACTGAATGGGAGAAAATATTTGCAATTGATACGAACAATAAGGGGTTAATATCCAAAATATATAAACATCTCATACAACTCAATATCAAAAACCCCCAAACAACCTGATTAAAAAATGGGCAGAAGACCTGAATAGACATTTTTCCAAAGAAGACATTCAGATGACCAACAGGTACATGAAACAATGCTCAACATTGCTAATCGTCAGAGAAATTCAGATCAAAACCACAATGGAATGTCACCTTACACCTGTCAGAATGGCTGTTGTCAAAAAGACCCCAAATAACAAATGTTGGCAAGGATGTGGACAAAAGGGAACACGAGTACACTGTTGGTGGGAAAGTAAATTAGTGCAGCCACTATGGAAAACAGTATGGAGGTTCCTCAAAAAAGCTAAAAATAGAACTACCATATGATCAGCAATTCTACTCCTGGGTATATATCTTAGGAAAATAAAAACACTAATTCGAAGAGATACATGTACCCCAGTGTTCATAGCAGCATTATTTACAATAGACAAGATACAAAAGCAACCTAAGTGTCCATCAACAAATGAATGGTTAAAGAAGATGTGATACACACACTCTATGGAATATTACTCAGCCATAAAAAAACGAAATTTTGCCATTTGCAACAACATGGATGGACCTGAGGGTATTATGCTTAGTGAAATAAGTCAGAGAAAGAAAAATAGTGTATTTTATCACTTATATGTGGGATCTAAAATATGAAACAAACAGTATAACAAACAGACTCGCAGGTATGGAGAATAGACTAGTGGTTACTAGTGGGGAGAGGGAAGGAGGGGAGGGGTAAGATACGGGTAGGGGATTAAGAGGTACAAACTGCTATGTATAAAATAAGGTACAGGGATATATTGTATAGCACATGGAATATAGCCAATATTTTATAACTTTGAATGGAGTATAATCTATACAAATATTGAATCACTATGTTGTACACCTGAAACTAATATAATACTGTAAATCAGCTATACCTCGATGAAAAAAATTTGAGATGGTGGTGAGAATATGTAAAGGTATGTATTTTGAGCATAGTCATCTATTCTGATGGAATCCACTGAGTATCTTTTTTAGTGCTTGCTTCAGTTCAGCCAGCCTATAGTTTCATATACATATGAATGTGGGTGGTATTATACAGGGTAGTAGTAAAGAGAAGTGAAATACTAAAAGGCCAAAGATGGAATATTTAGTAGGAAAAGTGGTATTATCAAGCAAGGGACCCTGTCTAATACAGAGTCTAGATTTTGGAAGAAAGATTGAAGTGGGTCTTTTAAAGCTAAAAGGTGTCAGTTTCTGCCTTCTATTAGGAGAGCAGTGTTTTTGAGTGATGCTGATTTGTTGGGGATGCCTGGGCTACTGCATATGTGGGTACCTGCTTCAAGACCACGGCGGCCAGTTGCCTTGGCTCTGTAGGTGATATACTGCCATCACATTATTCACTTGTTCAGGGTCAGTCAGCAGGTTAAGTGGCCAGTTTAAAACTTTAACAGAGGGAGCCTGTGGCACCTAATGTAGGATTGAGAAGTCCTGAGTTCTAGTTTTGGTAATGCCATGCCCTTAGCTCTGTGAACCTTGGGCTCACATGATACTTCTCTAGGACTTAGTTTCCTAATTTGTAAAAAGACAGGGTGGGCCTAGATCTGTGAAAACCACCTCATATTCCACTATAGGTTCTGCTGAGGCATTTTAAGCGTAACCACAGTGCCCACCCTGCCTGAACTCCCATCCAACAAGACTATCTCCGCATGTCTCCTATTTTACATGGTGGGGGGGGGTTCTTCCCCAGAGTTTCTTTAAAGAAAGGTTCTCACTCTTAAAAAAGTGACCTTAAGATTCCTTCCAGCTCAAACATTCTGGAAAAGCTAGTTTGAAACTACTTAACCTAATTATTATTTTAAAAATCAATTATAGTCTGACTGAAAACATCATATTCTGAATGGAAGGAGAGAAGAGTGTGAGTTTCACTTTTTTTCTTCTAGCTTTTTAAGACTGGTTTGTTGACTTGCCAGTGTGAAATCTGGGAGCCTGAGGTTACCTGTGAATTCATGTTTTCGAATCCTGAGCTTAGCCTGAGAAACAAAAATGGATGGAAGACATCCTTTTCACCAGAGAAAATAACCTCTCACTATGATTTCCTTTGGTAAATATCATTTTGAAGAAAGGTGGCATCATTTCTCTTGCAAGTTCTCCCTTCATCATTCCTCAGAGTGTATTTCCATTGAGCTCTTTGGAAAAAATAAAAGAAAGTGAAAGAAAATCACAAAGAGTATATCCATGTAGAGTACCTAGTGTCCCATCTGAGCTTCTGGGAGGTGTAAATACTAGCCAGGCCACATGACTGGGCTGTACTCCTCTGCCTACAGCTCCAAGATCAATGATGCTGTCAGCATATCTGTGTTTTATTAGGTCAGCTAAATGGAATTTGTGTGCATCAGGCTACTAGTGATTTGGCAACAAATAATAATGTATGTTGCAGAAGTCATTGACTCTCTTTCATGGAAATTTGAGGTCCACTTTTCTGCCCAAATGCTTCATCCCATCTTCAGGCAAATCCCATGAAGGTGAGTGTTCTCCTTAGGCATCTCCTAATATCTTAACCTTGCCAGATTCTCCTTGAGGTTTTCTCTAGTGGGTTTGTTTGTATCTCCATAGCTCTAGAGGGGACTTTCACAGTTCTATCTAAAGACCCTAGGAGTACTATTCCAAATGGGATGCAGATGAGAACATCAGGAAGGCTTCATATGGCTTAGTGCTATCTTGGGTAAGTGCTGGCTTCTCTTTTTTTATGTTTAAAAAAAGTATTTTTATTTTTTAATTTAAAAAATTTCAATTTTTTATTTTAATTTTTAAATTTAATTTTCTTTTTTATTTTTTTACTTATGTGTGTGCTCTTGTGTTCTCTCGCTGTGTTACAAACCACCCCAAAACTTGGTGACTGAAAAGTGACGATCATTTTGCTTATGGCTCTGCAACTTGGGCAGCTGGGTGAGGTTACCTGGGCCTCTTCTCTGCTCCACATAGACATCTGGAGGCCTCCGCTGGGCTGACATGAATAGCAAGGCGCCGAAGCAGCTCAGGCTGAGCAGGAAGCCCTTTCTCTCTACGTTCTCTAAGGGTCGTTCCACAGTGCCTCTCTTGCATGGTGGTCTCAAGGTAGTTCAACCTTTTAAATGGTAGCTCAAGGCTCCCAAAGCTACTGTTCCATGAGGCCTGGGTTGAAGCTAAGAAACTTCTTATGACCTGGCTGCAGAGCTCTGTTTTTCAGGCAAGTCTCTATGACCAGACCATGTTCAAGGGGAGGGACATTAGTCTCCAGCTCTCAGTGATAGTAACAAAGAATTGGCACAGCACCTAGCGTGTTAATGTAAGTCTCCCTCAGTGTTCACAACCACCTTGGATGAGAATGTTACAGGTGAGTTAACTGACCCCTGATGGCTCAGGTAACTTGCCTAGGCCACTCAGGTGGCAAATGGCAGAATCAGGATTCAAACCTTGGACTCTGGTCTTGTTAGAAGAGACCTTCTAGGTCTTTTGTTCAATGTCTGTAATTTACAAATAGGAAAATCAAACAAACAGAGACCCAAAGAAAGGAAAGGAAAGCCTGCTTGGTATCACACGTTTTATCAGCAGTTAGGATAACCTATGCCCAGTCAGTTAAGCAAACCCAGTGACTGTAGGTCACTTTGGCAGCGCTCCAAGGGAGGGGCTTTGAAAGGGTTAATTGAGGCAGATCTTTCAAAGCTGGATGTTTTTAGATGAGGTCATGCTATCGATGGTCAACAGACACCAGTGTTGCTACACTGTCCAACATGTCAATTCCAGGAAAC
This sequence comes from Hyperoodon ampullatus, assembly GCF_949752795.1. NCBI lineage: Eukaryota > Metazoa > Chordata > Mammalia > Artiodactyla > Ziphiidae > Hyperoodon > Hyperoodon ampullatus. The sequence continues at coordinate 92,128,758 of NC_136920.1, forward strand.
TATAGGAATGCTTCAGACAGATGCCCAGATGGCTTTGACCTCAAGCTGATGTACTTGGGGTGAAATTATTTCACGTTGAGGTCTAAAATTCGGTCATGTTCTTTTTAAATGTATTTTAAGTGGTTGCATGAACTAGAATTTGAAACTCCAAATGGATAATATATCTTTAAAAGAAGGAAGATTTTTTTTTTCTGTCTTGCGTTAAAGAGGCTTGCCATTGCCTTTAGATCCGTCATCGGTTACCTGTTAGGTGGGAGGAGAGGAGTCCCTATTTGTTGTAAAGGGGAATTAAGCTTTTTTGATCACGGAAGATAGACTTGTGTCATCCTGTTGATACAGATGCACACGATGGGTCTATGGTCTCTCTCTTTATGCAATTAAGTGATGATGAAAAGCAATTTCTTCTTTCAAAGAAACAAGGTAGAAGCCTAGATAGTATGTATGGACACAGCAGGCAGAGAGAGAGAGAGAAGAGAGCCAGAGAGCCAGACAGCCTCTGGCTATCCGATGACTTCTTTTAGGGAAAAAAATCTATAAGAGAAGAAATATTGCCATGGTTTCTACACCTGCTGAAATTGTCAAAAACTCCAGAAACAGACCATTGAGGAGGTCCAAATTCAAATTAACAAATCCATTTGTAATTACTTTAATTTTTAATTTTTAAATTATTGTTTGGGGGCTTCCCTGGTGGCGCAGTGGTTGAGAGTCTGCCTGCCGATGCAGGAGACGCGGGTTCGTGCCCCGGTCCGGGAGGATCCCACATACCGCTCAGCGGCTAGACCCGTGAGCCATGGCCGCTGGGCCTGCACATCCGGAGCCTGTGCTCCGCAGCGGGAGACGCCACGACAGTGGGAGGCCCGTATACCGCAAAAAAAAAAAAAAAAAAAAAAAATTATTGTTTGGCTGCGTTGGGTCTTCGTTGCTGCGCACGGGCTTTCTCTAGTTGCGGCGAGGGGGGGCTACTCTTCATTGCGGTGCGTGGGTTTCTCATTGCGGTGGCTTCTCTTGTTGCGGAGCACAGGCTCTAGGTGTGTGGACTTCAGTAGTTGCAGCACGCGGGCTCAGTAGTTGTGGCTCATGGGCTCTAGAGCGCAGGCTAAATAGTTGTGGCGCATGGGCTTAGTTGCTACACGGCATGTGGGATCTTCCTGGAGCAGGGCTCAAACCCATGTCCCCTGCATTGGCAGGCGGATTCTTAACACTGCGCCACCAGGGAAGTCCCCCATTTGTAGTTACTATGTAAACTTGGGAAGAAGTTGAAATAAATTAATCAGTGTTTGGAGTAGTTAAGAATTAGTGTGTAAGGTATCTAAATGTATGAAGGGGTTTGTGGTGAGTGTATGTGTATTTCAGTGTGTAAATTTCTTCCTATCTACCTAAAATTGTTGTTAATCTAGTTTTTTGTAAATAATTAATGGTGCAAATTAGTTTTTGCTCCATTTTTTCAACAAACTACTCATTTTTTCGAAAAAGGATGGATGAGGAGGAAAATAACCTGCTTGCCTTTAATCACAATGGGAAACCATGAAATTTGAACAATAAAAACCAAAGCTTACACATTGCAGGAGACTTGTAGTTGTTTACTTTAACTGCAGGCCAGATACACAAGGAAAAAAAGGCCACCCCACAAAGCAAGCCCATAAAGAGGTAGTTGTCATCATGCTTTTCGTTAAGTCAATCCTCATCTTTTTGCAAGCCCCAGAGCATCGTCTGAGGAGATCAGTTACCTTCTTTAGGTGGGACCTATGTGGAGGGCGGGGATGGAGAGAGTAAAGGAGGAGGGAGTAAAATTACTGTACAGAGAAAATTCACCTTGGCACCTAGAGCTTCTGGTAGCCAAAATGAATTTCCTTACCCTTTAAAAAACATCTATAAAGCTATTAAAACTAGTAAGACTTCAGACTCTCTAGAGAATTAGATTTTGGAAGTTTTTCTTTTTGAAAACTGAGTTAATGCTTTCCTTTAGCTCCAGTCTTATGCACTCTCCAGCCACAAAGTTAGGACACAAAGTCTTTGGGGGATTGTGGACTTTGTGGGAGTCTGCTGTTCTAGCCATGGGGCCATCTCGGGTAGCAGGTTACTGTGTGGCTCAAGGCGCAAGGCACCATTCTCAGCCAACACTGACCCCACTGGTTGGATGTCAGAGGTTCTTCAGCTCTTTTTCTGAGGGTGAGGTGACATTTTTCCCCAATAGCCTACCTACCCGCTCCATACACACAGACATACACTCTGCCAACACTCCCACTGGGAAAACTGTCAAACAAGCATACTGTGCAATCACATACCTCTTCTCACTGAAAATTAAGACTCATATGAAGAATACATTTTTATCATTTTTACCCTTACATTTCTAAGAATGGTATATTCTGATGAGCCTGGAGGAGAGAAAATGGGCACAATTTGGGTACATACAGTATCACTCACAGCTTTCACACACGTCCTATGTCCAGCACTTCTGGGTTTGGCTGGGCAGTGGGTGTTGGCCTTCATTTCTTTGTGGAAATCATTGGCTATTCATCCTGTTCCTCCTTTAACTTTCAAATCCTCCTGACAAGGCTGACACTTTAATTCCCAAGCCCTTAGTGTGAATGAGTTAGGGAGGAAGGGTCAGAGCCGGAAGTGGCCTCTGGACTGTTGAGTTTTGCTGATGGTTTCACCTGCCTTCACCCACTGAAGCCGTATTATTTTCACCTACCTTTATCTTTGCAAAGGCTGGAGAGCTTTTACTCTGCACTTTGAGAGTTATCATCCCTGCTTTTCAAAAAAAAAAAAACAAAAAACAAAACAACCCAGAATATCCAACAAGAAGCTCCCATCCAGATGATTATGGGTGTATTTATTTATTTTGGCTCTGAGGACCACACATCTTTGCCCTGTGTCATATTCATTTGTAACTTGAATGTTCTAGAATTTGCTTCTCCCCTCCTCTGACACCCAGAGCAGTGCCTTGAACAGAAATATTGTTCCTAGAGGGAAGAGATAGTAGGATTTTTGTACATTTTCAAATAGTTGCTGAGCTGTTGACCCTAACTGTCCCCAGAAGGCCATTGAGGGCAGTGTTTATGCTCTGGGAGCCATAGGAAGGAGGCCTTATCGTGCTGTCCCATGAGCACACCTGCCAGGTGGTTTGTTGTCCGTTGTGTTCATCTTGTGTTCTAAGAAGCCAGCTGCCCCTGTGGGAACTTTGTGCCTCTCTCCTGCTTCAACCAGAGGAGACCTCCTTTACCTTTTTATGTATGTATTTGGAAAAAAGGGTTTAGCCGTGTTTCTTTTAAAGTTTAGAAACTATCATAATATTATGAAATAAGTTTGGAATTCACAGCCCTTAGCCCCAAGGTCATGAGACACAGAACAGGAATGTTTCGTGAGTATAGATGAACCCTTTACCAAAGGATGTCATGAGCGTCCTCAGCAGGTGGGTCGGTCCTGGCAGTGAGGCAGCTGAGCAACTGCTCACCTGGGTCTGTGTGTTGGGGCTTGGGGTGGAGGTGGTGGAATTTTGTGAATTCTGATGGAAACAGGCTTGAGGAAAGAGACCTGCTCCCTATCACATTACTTTTGCCCCTTCCATCCCCTTTGGACCACACACCTGCCTCTGTTGCTTCCACACTCCCTCCATTTGTGATGGGCAGGTATGTTGACCGGGTTCTGAGACTTTCCGGAACAGCTAAAAGTGATGATAAAGGACTTGACCACAGTAAAATAATTGTATATAAAGAATTCTCCTTCCAGCCAGGGTGAAGTGATGTGCCTCTGTCCTAGGGCTTATGAAACCATTCAGTCAGTGTTGCTTTAGGAAAATAGTAAGAGGAACCAGTTAATTGAATTCCATTCTTTGGAAGACTTTTAATTCCATAACATTATTGAAAGGCAATTAGGATGAAAGATCACTTTGATCTAATTTTCCTCTTTGAGACATTTTGGTTCAGTTTGTTCCTAATGGGCTTGACTAGGGCACAAGGGGTATTGCCACATTCAAAAAAAAAGGGGGGGCAACTCTCTCCTCTGCTGGATAATTAGACAGTTAGATGGTAAAAAATTACATCTCTGGGATTTCTTTTTCCCTCTAAATGTATAATGTGGAGAGGCAGTTTAATGGAAAGGGCTTCTCTAAATTTCATGTGTAGCTCTTGCCAAGGATTTTAGCGTCAAGCTTGGGTGGATCTTCCCAAGACAATGTGAATTAAGAATGTCCTTTCTTGGAGTACATTCCCTTTACCTCCCCAGAAACCTGTGTCATCTTTGGCTTCAGTCTACTTTATTGCTCTTCTAATCTCGTTAGGTTTCCTTCCTTTCCCCCTACACCTCCATCAGGGGTCTGGCTGATGAACCAATGGCAGATTTCTGTGCTTGTGCCAACATTGAACTCCTGGAGGGTGGTGGGCAAGAGGAGAACTCTGGTTGCCACCAGGATGAGCCATGTCCTAGTGATGGGCTCTCCTTGCTGGTTTTGGACCAAGAATCTGGCTGTGTAAGGAAGAATAATGCCTCTGAAGATAAGTGCTGACTTAGGTTCCACAAGAGAACTAGTTTAACCTGAAGCCTTTTCCATCTCTTGATTAAATTCATGCTCAGTGTGGAGGAGGCCAAGAGTCTCACTGTAAGCCAAACTGGCAGAAATTGCCTTTTCTCCCCATTGTCGATAGTATCTTTAATTTAAATTAAAATTTTAATTTAAACTACCTAATATGTTTGGTAGTTTTCTCTCTCTCACTCTCCTTCTCCCTCTCCACCTCCCATATACACGTACATATGTATGTATATAGGTATATATATATATATATATAAATATATATAAATATTCTCTTATCCAACCTCCAATTAACTTACTAAACAGACTAAGGCTCCCCTTCTCTGTAATACATACTGCGTTAAATCGATGCAAATCTAACATAGTGCAGCCAGCTCACTTTTCCATCAGCTGAGTACCCAAGAACCAGCGGTGTTTGTTACCAGGTCTGTTTCTGCCAATTTTACTTGTTATTCTATAGATATAATTTAATTATATGTTATATGAAATGTTTCTATGAAAACTAAGTTGAATGCTTTGGAAAGACTTGGGAAAATAGTCACTAGAAACTTGTTCTTGAATTAAGTATGGTAAAGACAACTGTAAAAATAGAAATATCCTAAATATCTAGAAGAATCCTAGATTTTTCTTAAAAATAAATTTACTTATTTATTTTTGGCTGCGTTGGGTCTTCGTTGCTGCGCGCGGCTTTCTCTAGTTGCGGCGAGTGGGGGCTACTCTTCGTTGTGGTGCGCGGGCTTCTCATTGCGGTAGTTTCTCTTGTTGTGGAGCACGGGCTCTAGGCGCACGGGCTTCAGTAGTTGCAGCACACAGGACCTAGAGCACGCAGGCTTAGCTGTTCCGCGGCATGTGGGATCTTCCTGGACCAGGACTCGAACCCGTGTCCCCTGCATTGGCAGGCAGATTCTTAACCACTGCTCCACCAGGGGAGTCCCGATATTTTTCAATTACTCCAGGGCAAAAATTTCATCCAGGACTGTGTAAATTGGTGCATATAGTCACTCTGTGTAAAAGAGATATGCTTTACCAGACCAGCCATGTGGAGGATGAAGGATATTTCAATAAGAGGAAACTGCACGAGTAAAGATGCTGAGGAGGGCATGTGCTGTGTGTGGGTAAGAAAGTGAGCCTTGGTTTGGTAGGTCACAGAGAAAGTCAATGCAAATTATTGAATAATAGGAGAAAACCATGTACTTTGTTTTGTTTAAACTTTTTCCTAAAGTATGATCTATATATAAAAAGACAGAAATTCAAAATATAGTCTAATGACTTTGCATCATTCAACTAGTGCCCGGAATAAGAAACAGAACATCACCAGGACCCCGTCCTGGCCCTGACCAGTCAATATCCCCATAAAGGAAACCATGCATTATAGTTTAGTTCTGTTTTTGTACTCCATGTAAATTGAATTTTGCAGAATGCATCTTTCTGTGCCTGGCTTCTTTCATTCAACGTCATTTTTCAGAGACTCATCCATGTTGCCTCATGTGGTTATATTTCATTCATACTTGCTGCTGAGTATTTCATAGTATGATTACACAACAGTGTATTTATCCATTGTACTCTGGGTGGATATTTGGGTTATTTTTAGGCTTTGGCTATTACAAAAGATGCCAAATGAATGAGTGTTCTTGAGTATGTCTTTTATTGAATATATGCCCATTTCTGTTAGTGTATACCTAGGGGTAGAATTTTCAGGTCATAGGGTATGTGTATGTGCAGCTCTAACTGATATGGCAAACAGAGTTCCCAGATAGTTGCACTAACTTACATCCCCATCACTAAGTAGGTTTTAGAGTTCCAGTCGCTTCACTTCTGCACCATCACTTGGCGTTTTCTGTCTTCTTTATTTAACCTTTCTTGGGGGGGTGTGCAGTAACAATTCATTGTGGGTTTAATGTTTATTTTCCTGGTGACGAATGAAGTTAAGTATGTTTTCATAGATCTACTGGCCATTTGGATGTCCTCTTTTAAGAAATGCTTATTTAAATTTTTGTCCATTTCCTGTTGAACATCTAAATTATTTCTTTGAGGAATTCTTTTTTTTTTAAACATTTTTATTTTGAAATAATTTTGAACTTACAGAAAGGTTGCAAAAATAGTATCGAATTCCCATATAATGTTCACCTAGCTTCCTGTAATATTAATATCACATAACCATAATACAATAAATGAAACAAAAAAATTAACATGGGCACAATACTGTGAAGTAACCTACAGATATCTTTAGAATTTCAGCAGTTAAGAGTAGTGATTTTCAAACTTCACATTGTGACCCGTTAATGCAATGATTCTCAACTTTGGTTCCACATTGTTATCACTTGGGGATATTTGTTTATTAAAATTTTACATATTTAAGGTGTACAACATGCTTTTTTAATAATTTAATTTAATTTAATTTTTTAAATTTTTTTATTAGTTTCTGCTTTATAACAAAGTGAATCAGTCATACATATACATCTGTTCCTTACAACATGGTTTGATACACATATACATAATGAAATGATTGCTAAAGTCACTCTAATTAACATACCTTCTGGGCTTCCCGGGTGGTACAGTGGTTAAGAATCTGCCTGCCAATGCAGGGGACACAGGTTCGAGCCCTGGTCTGGGAAGATCCCACGTGCCGTAGATCAGCTAAGCCCATGCGCCACAGCTACTGAGCCTGCGCTCTAGAACCTGTGAGCTACAACTACCCCTGTGCCCCTAGAGTCTGTGATCTGCAACAAGAGAAGCCACCGCAATGAGAAGCCCGCACACCGCAACGAAGAGCAGCACCCCGCTCACAGCAACTAGAGAAAACCTGTGCAGCAGCAGAGACCCAACGCAGCCAAAAATAAAATAAATAAATCCATAAAAAAATTCCTTCTCATATAATTACTAGTTTGTGTGTGAGTGTATGTTGAGGGCCCCTGAAATCTACTCTCTTAGCGAATTTCCGGTGTTCAGTACAGTATTAGTAACTACAGTCATCATGCTGTGTATTAGATTTATTCATCCTGTGTAACTGCAAGTTTGTACCCCATGACCAGAATCTCCCCATTTCCCCGCCTCCTTGTCCCAGTAACCACTATGCTACTCTTTGCTTCCATGTATTTGACTTTTTTAGATTCCAGTATAAGTGAGATCATGCAGTTTTTCCTTCCCGTGTCTGGCTTATTTCATTGAGCATAATGCTGAGGAATTCTTTATATATTCTGATTATGAGTCTTCTGCCAGAAATGCGTGTTGTGTAGATAAGCCACTCTGTGACTTGCCTTTTCAATTCTCTCAATGCTGCCTTTTTTTTTTTTTTATTTTTTTTATTTTTTGCTTTATCACAAATTTAATCAGTTATATGTATACATATGTTCCCATATCCCCTCCCTTTTGCGTCTCCCTCCCACCCTCCCTATCCCACCCCTCCAGGCGGTCACAAAGCACCGAGCTGATCTCCCTGTGCTGTGCGGCTGCTTCCCACTAGCTATCTACCTTACGTTTGGTAGTGTATATATGTCCATGCCGCTCTTTCACTTTGTCACAGCTTACCCTTCCCCCTCCCCATATCCTCAAGTCCATTCTCTAGTAGGTCTGTGTCTTTATTCCTGTCTTACCCCTATGTTCTTCATGACCTTTTTTTTCCTTAAATTCCATATATATGTGTCAGCATACAGTATTTGTCTTTCTCTTTCTGACTTACTTCACTCTGTATGACAGACTCTAGGTCCATCCACCTCATTACAAATAGTTCAATTTCATTTCTTTTTATGGCTGAGTAATATTCCATTGTATGTATGTGCCACATCTTCTTTACCCATTCATCCAATGATGGACACTTAGGTTGTTTCCATCTCCGGGCTATTGTAAATAGGGCTGCTATGAACATTTTGGTACATGTCTCTTTTTGAATTATGGTTTTTGTATTTATTTATTTGGCTGCTCCAGGTCTTAGTTGAAGTATACAGCATTTTCGTTGCCTGTGTGCAGGCTCCTTTAGTTGCAGAATGTGGGATCTAGTCTTTTGACCAGGGATGGAACCTGGGCCTCCTGCATTGGGAGTGTGGAGTCTTAACCACTGGACCACCAGTCCCTCTTAATGCTGCTTTTGATGCAACATACATTCTCAATTGTAAGGTATTTCCATTTATAATTTTTTCCTTTTTGGTTCCTGTTTTTAAAATCTTTGATTATCCCAAGTTCATGGAGAAATCCTCTTACGTCTTCGTATGTTTCTTATCTTCCTTTCTAAAAGCATTGAGGGAAAACCAGGATTTTGAGAAGATCAAGGTGGCATATACATGCAGGAGGGCTCGTGGGGAGAGGTTGGAGACAGACTAGACAGGAGCCTATAGCATCCACCCAAGTATCAGCCCAGACTAGGAGGACAAGGATGTAAAGAGAAGGAGAACAGGAACAAGAGCTCTGATAAAGATGTGGGGCCTGTCTTACTGCCTGAGTGCAGGAGAGAGGAATGGATACGGAAGTCTACTATAACTCTGAGCCTTGCTTAGATACAGAGAGAATGGAAACCCTTTCATATTGCAGGATCTGGCCTTCTCAGTAATGTACTTTTTGAGATTCTGCGTCCTCTATTACCATGAAGAGAGACTGAGTACGTATTTGCTATGTGCAGAGAACAGAATAAGCAGGAAGTTTTAGCAAGTATGATCCTGGAACAGGAAAGGACTGGAGAAGTCGGCTGCGGGAGGTCGTGGATCTTGATTTGAGAGACAAGCAAAGGGGAACGGGCCAGCTGTGTACCGTGGTGAGTTGGTAGAGCACTGGCTGGGATGGAGGGAATGCTCTCATAGCCTTAGTGCATCCTCATCTGCCTTGCAGCTCGAGGCTGAGTCATGGGGGCCATTTACCATGGGGAAGCCGACATCTGTTTAATGCCAAGAAGGTCTGGGTTTGCCAGGTTTACTTTTCCGAAGCTGTAATTGGTAAATTTTCCTAAAAGTCCTTCTCCCCTAAAATACAGACGTCACATCTGAATGGCTTGTGCCCTGGGACTCTCTAATGACGCAGACTTCAACACAATTACATCACGAGGGAAAGATCTGTGTAAACTTTTCAGAGAATGGAGCCTGCAGTTTAGATTTTTTTTGTTACTATTGCATTCTCACTGCATTCTGGCAGAGGATGTGTGTCTATGATTTAAGTAAACAGTTGCTCCATCAGATTGGAGATTGAGGTAGAAGTACCCCTGTCCTTTGCTAGGTCAAGATGTTGTGGCAGATTAAAAATTCCACAGATTTTGACTAACAGTTGTGTTTTATTCAGAGGCAGTGAAAGAATGAATAGAGCATGAGATATGCAGACTCTGATTTTTTAAAAATTTTTATTGAAATATAGTTGATTTACAATGTTGTATTAGTTTCAGGTGTACAGCAAAGGGATTCAGTTATATACATATATATATATTCTTTTTTTAATGTTCTCTTCTATTATAGGTTATTACAAGATACTGAGTGTAGTTCCCTGTGCTATACAGTAGGTTCTTGTTGGTTATCTATTTTGTATATAGTAGTGTATATATTTTAATCCTAAACTCCTAATTTATTCCTCTCCTCCCTCTCCTTTGGTAACCATAAGGTTGTTTTCTATAGTTCCCCGACCAGAAATCGAACCCGCGCCCCCTGCAGTGGAAGCATGGAGTCTTAACTGCTGGACTGCCAGGGAAGTTCCCAGGCTCTGATTTTTTAATATCCTAATATTGCTTCCAATTCTCTCACTCTTGGAAGTGTTTACCTGCTATGTTCCTGGTTTGTCCTCTTGGGACTAATAAGGAATTGGATTCCTTTTGCAGAAGACTCTAGTCCCACAGTAGAGCTTTATCTACGGGTTTATTTATTTGCTCTATGTCATATCCTACACTGTCGCATCTGGGTTATAACCTTCTAGAGAGCCAGATCCTTGCCTTGCTCTTTGCATTCTCTAAATATCCTAGCATATTGCTTTACATGTAGAAAAATACTTAATAAACAGCATTAAAAAAAAACAACAACTAGGGCTTCCCTGGTGGCGCAGTGGTTGAGAGTCCGCCTGCCGATGCAGGGGACACGGGTTCGTGCCCCAGTCCGGGAAGATCCCACATGCCGCGGAGCGGCTGGGCCCGTGAGCCATGGCCGCTGGGCCTGCGCATCCAGAGCCTGTGCTCCACAACGGGAGAGGCCACAACAGTGAGAGGCCCGCGTACTGCAAAAAAAAAAACAACAAACAAAAAACCAACTAGACTAGAACAGGGAAATGGAAGTGAGATCTAGGCAGAGAGTCTTCTGTAATATGGCCCAAACTTCTACATCCACCCTTACCTCTAACCACAGACTGTCACATAGCCTGTCCTTTAGCTGCAGTGGCCAATTTTCCACTTCTTGAACTTTTCTCCTTTATATATGTACATGTAACTGTACCTGACTGTAGAGAGAATTTGGGGCAGAAAAAAATATTTGAAGTAATAATTGCCCCCAAAAGTCCAAAATTGATTTAAAAAATGTCAAGTGTCAAGAAGGTCAATGAACCCCAAGTAAAATAAAGAGAAAACCGTACATCTCACCTCGGTGGTTTGACACATCCCTGTTCCTTCAGCACGGATGACCTTTCCGTTCCAGGCAAAAGCCTTCAGCAGGCCCTTCACCAGAAAAGATATTCAAATGGATGATAAGCATATGAAAAGGTACTCTGCATTTTTACCAAGAAACGCAAGATCACAAGGAGGTACTTGCTGCACCTCCAAAAAATGGCTGAAATTAATAAAATTAATGATACTAAGTGTTGGTGAAAAAGTGAAGTAAATGGAACTCTAATCCATTGCTGGTGAGTAAATTGCTACAAGCGCATTGGGAAAACTGTTTGGCAGAATCTGATAAAGCCAAACACACGTATTCTGTGATTCACTAGTGTAGTGAATATATACCCCAAAGAAATGAGTGCTTCTGTCTATCCATAGACGTTTCCAAGAATGTTCACAGTAGTCAAACACTTCTGATAACTTGAATATCTATCAATGGCTGAATGGATAAATAAATTGTAGTATACTCAGGCAATAGAATATATTGCGTGGCAGTTAAAGTGACTAAGACTGTGCACGATATGAATGAATCTTTTAGATATTAAGTGAAAGAATCCAGAGAAAAAAGAATATATATTATATGGTTACATTTATGTAAACTTCAAAAAAAAATAGATCAACTAATCTCTCATGACAAAAGGTCAGAATAGTAGTTGCCATGCAGGGCTGGGGGTACAACCTGGGAAGAAGCATGGGGGAGGGGAGCCCAGTGGGTTGCTGAAAATATTCTGAATCTTGATCTAGGTGATGGTAACACATATGTTTACACAAGTACCATTTTAAGGGGCTGGACACAGTGTTTGTGTACTTTATGTAAGTTATATCTCAATTAAAAAACTAAAGAATTAAAATCTGTGCAGTAAGCACCCAAACCAATAAATGCAGATTTACTAAATAATTGTTATAAGTATCATTATAAAACAAAATCAAATATAAAAATTAGAAATGAAATATACTGTAAGAACAATTTTTTTTTTTTCTTTTTGTGGTATACGGGCCTCTCACTGTTGTGGCCTCTCCCATTGCGGAGCACAGGCTCCGGACGCTAAGGCTTAGCGGCCATGGCTCACGGGCCCAGCTGCTCCGCGGCATGTGGGATCTTCCCGGACCGGGGCACGAACCCGTGTCCCCTGCATCAGCAGGCGGACTCTCAACCACTGTGCCACCAGGGAAGCCCTGTAAAAACAATTTTATTGCAAGAATATGGCAATTTAGCCTAGATTATAATGACACTGTTTGGAAGTAGGTGAGAGGTAGATAACTAAAAGCAAAATAAATCAGTCGTCTTACATAAAAAGAGTAAAACTATTTTTTAAACTGATTTTACATGTAGGAAATATGGGAAGTAGAAAAAAAGCTAACTTTTGTTTGTCTGATTTGGATTTTCTCTGTTAAAACACATAAAACTTAACAGCTTTTTTGTTCCTAAATTTTATGTTAGCTAGTAACAAACACTAAATTTTTTTTTTTCAAATCATGATCTTCGAATTTGGAGGCCTCCTCTGTGGTTTCTTTTCCTTAGTGATAGACCTCTGCAGCATGAAGTAATAAACTGGCCTGGTGGACAGAGCAAATCTGACCTCTGCTCTCTCACTGATCCCCAGTTGGTTGCATTTTACAAAGGGGTGGGTTGGGGATTATTGCCTTATTTACAGAGCCAAAGGCAGGAAGTTTTTGAAAGATGTCTGAGAAATCAAGTTTCCCCCATTTCTTTGCCTTCAGCCTACCTCTCGGGGGCTTCATATATTGTTCTCTTCTTTGCACTGAAGTGTGGAGCAGGCAACTTTTTCAGTTCCTCGGGGTGCATGATGCTCTGGCGTGCTGTGATCTTGGGTCAGTGGCCACAGGCAGAAAGAGGGTCTCTTTTTTTTTTTTTTTTTTTTTTTTTTTGCTGTACGCGGACTTCTCACTGTTGTGGCCTCTCCCGCTGTGGAGCACAGGCTCCGGACGCGCAGGCTCAGTGGCCATGGCTCACGGGCCCAGCCGCTCCGCGGCATGTGGGCTCCTCCCAGACCGGGGCACGAACCCCTGTCCCCTGCATCGGCAGGCGGACTCTCAACCACTGCGCCACCAGGGAAGCCCGAGGGTCTCTTAATAAAGCTGTATCTCTGCTTTGCTGTTCCTTTCTGATTTCAAATCCAGCTACCTTGAACTAATGCTCATCTCTCTAGCTGCACAGTCATCAGTGACAAAGCTCCTAAAACAGCAGCTTTGGTGGGAGCATTGTTTCATTCTCAAGACACCAAAGGGACACATGAAATCTGCAACTTTGCTGCATAACAAAGACTGCTATTATAAAAGTAAATGCAAATATAAAAGAAAATTAGCAGTGGAACAAATAATAAGAACAATTTTATAGCAAGATATGACTTTCAACCAAGATTATCTTGATATTATTTGGAAGTAGAGTTGAGAAGTGGGAAAATAGGATAAAATAAGTCAGTCATCTTATATAAAAAGATGCCCATCACCTGATTTTGGCGTAGGCAATTCCACTTTTAGGGTCTGCCATTTGTAATACCCTAAATCTGGTAGCAAATCTCTGTGAGGAAGTTTACCATTGCAAGAGTTAAATTTAACTTAGGAAAAAACAAACAGAAGGAAAAATTAAAGAGGTTTGTTGAAAAAAATATTGTTAAAACTCTAGAATAGAAGGAAGAGGTTTCAGGGCAGGCACATCCTAGTAAAGTAGGAATTGGAAGCAGAGATCCAGCCATTGTCAAAATGCTGTCTTTTTCTTTTTTCTCATCTGTGTTTCTCTCTACTTGGTTTTATTGTATCTCTCTGTGTCTGTAACATATACATAACACACACACATACGTAACATATATACATAGCTATCTATATCTAGAGAGAATGCTTTTTTCCATTTGGTGGGAGCATTGGTACCTGCAGCTTTAGATTTGTATCATTTTAGTTTCATGACTGAAGAGGCAAGGGTTTCTTTTTCTTTCTTTCAACTTTGGTCAATAAAATTCCAAGGGCAGATTTTGATTGACAGAGTTTGGATCATATATCTCCGGATATATGTCCAGTTACTATAAGATGGAGTACTATGTTTTGCTTAGGACTTGGCCTTTACTCAGGGTGAGAGGACATGAATTTGACTAAGATCTGAGCTGCTGCCTTCCATGCTTTACACATGAAAGATGTTTTGGATGGAAAAACATTTTTATGTCAAAATATTTTTCTCTTCAGTTCTTATAAGATGTTGTATTGGTGTTTAGAATTGCTGAGATGTCAGAGACTTCACTGATTTTTTTAATCCTTTTTATTTTTCCCACACAGAGACTATAGGAATGTATTTCTTTGTAATTTAAAGAATTGCTAGGACATGGTTATGTAAGTTAAAAATTTTTTTTAAAGTAACTTATTCACCTGGCATGTAGTCAGTCCTTTTAATTAATACACAATACACTTTTTAAAAAAAATTCTTGTTTTTCTTGGATTATTTCTTTGATTTTTTATTTATTTCCACTTTTTCTTGTTCTCTTGAAAAATAGTAAGAGAGTATACTTTCACAATCTAATAAAGAATGCTTATTCTGCATTTATTAGTAATTTTGTCCTTGTGACAAAATTGAAGTCAGGAATAAAATAAAGATGCCTGTTAATACTGTTGAAAATTCACATATGAGAAAAGAGATTAGGTATTCCTAATTGTTAGGATAACTCCAAATGGTTTTCTCCATTTTAAGAATTTTCCTAATCTTCCTAAAACTTTCCTCTGATCATATATCACTTTCTTGCTCAAAAAAAAATCTTCAATTGTTTCTCATTGTCTAGAGCATCAGTTTCCAAACTTTTGTGACTGTGCACGCCAGTAGTAAACTAAAATTTAGATCTCTCCCTACATTCATACACTTTATAACATGCAGTCTAGGAAAATAGCATTTTTACCCATTACCACAGAAGATTTAAATGAGCTTCCTTTATACATCTTGAAGAGGACTCTAACTGATCTCTTCTAGCTAAAGATGATGACAGACTTTCTCAACATTGCTAATGCTCCAAAAGTCTCTTTACTTTTTTAATGGAAGATGGAATGTTGCATTTTTGACACAATGTTTTTCTTCAGAAGATCTCAATTTGGTGTCATTGGGAAGACCTTCATATTCTTTGTATTCTTCTGATGATGGAGAATGTTTTCCTTTTCCTTTTTCTTATGCCAACCTCTTGATCTTTGTGACTGCTTTCTGCCTCCTTAAACTCTTTTTACCTGACTTTCATATTTCAACCTGTCTAGAAACTCTTTTTAACTGTTGGATAAGCTAAAGAAAGGTGTTCCACTTTAGCAGGAGGAATATACTTTATTATTTATAGTATAAATAATTGGTGACCCACCTAGGCAGAAGGGTAGTGACAGCACAAACTGCAAGTCACTGGCAGAGGACCTTTGGCTAATATCTTAGCCTGGGTCTTCACAGAAAACTGAGGCTGAGACAAGAGCTTATGAGCTACCACTTTATTAAGGTATATAATACCAGGAAGGAGGAGTGAAGAAAAAGAGGAGTGAGACAGAGGATGTGCCAATATGAGGATATGTTACCGTGGTGTCTACTGCTTGGAATTAAGTAAACTGATGTCCACAGAGAGTTGTTGCAGTGGCAACTGGGGTGGAACAAGTGGTCGGGGTCCCCAAAATGGATGAAGCTGAGAGGATGGTGCAAAATAAGTGACTGACAGTATAACACTTGCACCATTAACTCTCTTTGGGTCCTCCTGTTGCATCTGTTTCTCAGTTATATAATATGGTGCCTCCATTTTTGTGAGAACAAAGTGCTGTCACTTACTTTCTGATAGGACCGGTAAAAGTCTACCTAATCACAAAGAACCCTTCAGGATAGTGCCAGCAGCAGCAATCTGGCATAAGACTTACATCAAGAAGATCATGGAAATAAGCAGCAGCTGGTCCCAAGGCCATTTTTGATAATCATCTCTCCTCTCCTCCACTTCTTTTAGACTTTGCTTTCCATCAGCCAACCCTTTAGCAGCCTGGTGGAGTAATCTACATTTCCACTCCTGAGGGATTTGCACACTAAGTTACCTTGACCATGTAAGTTATGGTTGCTGCAGTTGCTGATTTGCTGTCACTGGACATGAAAACGCAGAGAGAAGCCTCAGTGGATCCCTGGCTTCCAGGGGATCCCTCAGACTCCCTGCTCTCACTGTAGAGCAGCAATCCTAATTTTTCATAGTCATCAGGTTTAATTAGTGCCAGGAGTCCAGTAATTCTTTTCTTTTTCTTTTTTTTTTTTTTTTTTTTGCGGTACGTAGGCCTCTCACTGTCGTGGCCTCTCCCACTGAGGAGCACAGGCTCCGGACACGCAGGCTCAGCGGCCATGGCTCACGGGCCCAGCCGCTCCGCGGCATGTGGGATCTTCCTGGACTGGGGCATGAACCCGTGTCCCCTGCATTGGCAGGCGGACTCTCAACCACTGCGCCACCAGGGAAGCCCGCTGCAGAGGTTTTTAAAGGACCCAGATCTTCCTTCTGAACCAGCTTTTGGCCTTCGTGGGCAGGGAGCAGAGGGCTGTGCAGTACATGAGGCTGTCCTCTGCAGAGGACAGCCACTCTGAGCTTCTCAAAGATGGCAGTGATCCCATCCCAGTGCGTTTCTTACTGTCTTAATGAGGAGAGTGTGCTCTGGGTTCTCCCAGACGGATGGGCTCTAAAATCTTATATTCTAGTGTGTTCAGTTAGAATATAAGAAACCCAGAGCCCACTGGGTTTTGCTGAGCCAGGAAAGAGAGCTGGAAAGCCTTTGACCCTCTCTGCCTGTGATTATTTGAATGAGATAAGGAATAGTAAGTCACACTGGAAGGAAAGTGATAAGGGTCACAGCTGGAGCAGGGGTCCAAACAGATGTTTAAAGCAGTGTTATCTGAGTTCACTTGGGTGTAGTTTGGGTAATCGATTATCTCGTGTAGTTGGCTGCTATGGCAGAAAACCCAGAAGAGAACCAGTGGCATGAACCTCTGAAAACCATTCATCCTCCTAATCCCTATGAGACAGCAGCCTCTTTGGCTCACGCATCATCTTTGATGACTGAAAAGCACTTCGGGATGGTAGTGAGCTCACCAAGTGGAGGAAGTGGTGCAGTCCGGAGCCTGCTCGCTGCAGAGTGGAGGCTCCCCCTTGCCCCCACCTCTGCCCTGTCTCTTCTGCCTGGGCTCTCCTTACAGCCTGGTCCTGGCAAGACTGCTTTTCCACAGCCTGCAACATTCCATGAGGTGAGGCCTGAATTCTACTCTAGGGTTCCTGGAACAGTGAGAAAATAGCCAGGAAGGTTACCTTACACATCCTGAGGACTTACTGAGTCACTCTGCCCTCTGCCTGTCTGGGTCCGTTCTGAGAGAGAATGATATCCTACTGCCCAGCAAGCCATGGGAAACGGTTGCTCCGAACACCGGTCGTCAGCATTCAGCTTGCGACTTAACCTTCGGTGGAACAATTTTCCTGACTTGGAATAATTAGCTTCTGTGACAAGGAAAGATAGCCAAATGCAAAATAATTAAGAAGACAAGGTCTGTGCATTTCAATCACTCCCTCTTCTTGTCCCTCTGCCCCTCTCTGACGTAGCAGGCAAGGGCCAGGGCTGGAATCCTTTCCAACTGGAACAAGGACCTGTCTCCATTCTGAGCCAAGGCAGAGTTAAATAAGCCATTGTGCCATGTGTTCATGGGTAATTAGGCATGAAAAGAATCTGCCGTCGGCTCCCTCCATTGTTCCTCGCAAGCTGTCCTTTTGCCATGTGCCCGAGCCCCTGGGTCTCGGTGCTGGCATTGCTACAGAGATAGGGGTGTTGTCGTCATGGCAACTCCTCTCTGCTAAGCAACTTTATGGTCTAATATTATTAAGGGGGCAGGGGTCAAAAGCCAGAGAAGGACTTTGTCTCTGAAGCCCAGGATAACTGTGGTGGGGATGGGGCAGGATTGCAAACTCATGGGAGAAGAGAGGATCTCAGGAAGCACCAGTTGCCTCCACAAAGAACCTTTTGAGGCAGAGATGGCCACACTGTGAAGTCAATAAAATATGACTGTGAAACTCCCAGTTTCTCGTGTCCGTGTCCCGTTCTCCCCCTCCAGGTGCCCGGTACCCTGCTGCTCCCTCCTGCGAAAGGATCTGCTTTCTGTAGTTTCCATCTGAATGTGAATTCTAGTCACTGTTCGTCCCTATTTGTGTTTGTATTTCCAATCTTATTTCCAACTGTGCAATGAAAAGCATTGACTAGGAGGTGGTGGAAAGTGTTTGGGGGAGAAAGATCCCTTTTCCCCAAACCCTAAAGTTAAATAGTATATAAAACTACCTTTTTTTCTGGTTTAACTCTTTATTCTGGAAGATTTCAAACATTGACAGAAGTGGGGAGAATAGTATCGGGGATTCCGTGTACCCATCATCCCAGGTGCATTCTTTACAAACGTTCTCCTCAACTGACAGGTAAGTACAGAGCAGAAAGGAGCCCTTATATCTCTTTTACCTCATCCTTAGCCAGGCTCAACAAGCCAGGGTAAAAGATTTCTTCAAGTCTGACACTTGAAGAGGAAGTGCTGGGTGCTGCCCAGGTACCTTTAGAGCCCTGGATTAGGTGTTAAATGTTAGTGCTTTCCTTTCCCCCCCCATCAACCAATCAGAAGACCTGGGCATGCCCAGAGCACCCACATATCCAGCCAGTCCGGGGCCAAAGATGGCTGTTACCCATGTTACTTTTCCCTAGTTTGCACGGGCCCTGTTTACAGACTGTGTCATCAAGTAATCTGAACTAGCAGATTGACTCTCAGTGTTGACCAAGAGAAGGGTTCAAAAAACTGTTCTCACGTTAGGTGACAAAATGGATCCGCTGTTCTCCTAGAATCCCAAAGTGCTGCTACTGCTGCAGAGGTTTTTTTTTTTTTTATTTGCGGTACGCGGGCCTCTCACGGTTGTGGCCTCTCCCATGGCGGAGCACAGGCTCCGGACGCGCAGGCTCAGCGGCCATGACTCACGGGCCCAGCCACTCTGCGGCATGTGGGATCTTCCCAGACCGGGGCACGAACCCGTGTCCCCTGTATTGGCAGGTGGACTCTCAACCACTGCGCCACCAGGGAAGCCCGCTGCAGAGGTTTTGTTTTTTTTTTTTTTTTTTCCCCCGGTATGCGGGCCTCTCACTGCCGCGGCCTCTCCCGCTGCAGAGCACAGGCTACGGACGCGCAGTCTCAGCGGCCATGGCTCACGGGCCCAGCCGCTCCGTGGCATGTGGGATCCTCCCGGACCGGGGCATGAACCCGTGTCCCCTGCACCAGCAAGCGGACTCCCAACCACTGCGCCACCAGGGAAGCCCTAAAGGACCCAGATCTTCCTTCTGAACCAGCTTTTGGCCTTCGTGGGCAGAGAGCAGAGGGCTGTGCACTACATGAGACTGTGTTGTAACAAGGTTATTCTCCGCTGTCTGCTAATGAATTAGGTTTATGATACTCCCCAATTAGATTAAAATTGGTATCATGGCATGAAAAAACTGGTTTAAATAAATAAAAGGGTCAACATAGAGTTCTGTGTGAGGTATAAAGATGTAAGAGTTAAGTTCAATTTCAGATTACCAAATGTAATTGTCTATAGTGTAGCTATGACAACAACAACTACCATCACCAGAGCTTACTACTATCCATTACCACCTAATGTTTACCATTTCTAAAGGGCTGTCTTGCCCATCATAGCTGGAATAACTATCTTCAGGTGAACAAACATGTTAGAATGTTTCCAGGTGAGATGTGTTGATTATCCAGTTATTGGCTATTAGCAAAACTCAGCCAGAAGTAAAAGACAGCAACGGCAGGGTAAGTATAGAACTTCAGGCACTGTGAGAGGGAGAAGGAAGTGGCAGGTAGGTGGGACGGGGTGGGTGTAGCATTGTTCAGTAGACCTTCGGCCGATTTTACTAAAGAGAGAATGTAAACAATTGCTTCTATAATTGATATGACTGATGATTATTATTAACACCTCACATTTTCACTTTTTAATATGATACCCAGTGTTTCAACATATTGAATAATAATTATCCACCCTATGAGAAAAGTAGGTAGATGTTCACATCACTACTTCATAGGTAAGGAAACAGACATGAGTCTGAATGAGTTGGGCAAGCATTAGCTCCCTTCCCAATCCAGAATACTTCAGGAACAAATCAATAGGACCAACAGCTGATCCAGTTACTCAAAGTAGCTTACGAACATCTTTTCATTCCATTTTATAGAACGCAAATGGCCTTTCTTTTATATAACCCTTGTTCTCCTATTGTCTTACATTTTTTCCTTCACTTCACAGACAAGGCTCCTTTAAAAATAACTTTAATCAGGCTCTACTGGTTGCAAAGGAGAGAAACACTCAACTCTAACTTGAGGAATAAAGGAACTTAATGTACACGTGTCTGCACAGGAAACAAAAAGCTCTCTGGAGCTGAGAGGGTTGTAGAGAGACCAGTGATATCTTCGTCCTCTTGCAGTGGCCCCACTTCTCTCCACTACCGGATTCTGGTTTTTCTCTCTACCATAGAATTCCTTAGTTTACATAGAACTCAGTCTTCCTGTACCTTTGGTCTGTGTGTGACCCGTTGTGGCTATTCTGGCCTTTAAATGATATGCTTTCTTCAACTTTTCTTCTATTGCCAACTAATAAATTCTCATGGTATTTTCTTGATCAGAGTCTTAGGAGAGGAAATACGCTTTGCCCAGTATGCTGAGAATTTAGGATTAGCTGCCCTTGGATCAGGTGTTCATGCCTGGGCCAGTCAAATGTGGCCTGTGTTGGGTTCATGTAAGACAAAACATGGTAGCTTAAGCCTACCGTGATTTGTAAAAGAAAGAGATGGAGAACTTGAGTCAGCGTAGTAAAATTAAGCTTGCTGACTCTACTTGCTTCCCTCTCATTTACTCTTCAGAATGGGCAGGACTGGGGTGAGGAAAATGAGGCACCTGAGGTGAGAGATTTAAGGCAGAACTCACTCTCAGGTGCTGATCCTGTTTGTGTACAGCTTTGAGAGCGAGCACCACCTTAAATTTTGTTCCCTGGGTGCCTCACTTGTCTCACCTGGTCCGCATCCCTTCTCCAAATGCGTGCCCACCAAGCTCACCAGTGTGGCCTCTGTATTGTTAAATTCAATGAACATTTTCAGACCTTTAAGATCTCTTTTTTGGCCTTGGTGTGTGTTTAACGCTCTTTCATTGAGACTCTTCTCTGTATTTTCCTCTTCTATCTCCAGATAACCTGTTACTAAAAATTTATTTTTTTGAAGTATAGTTGATTTACAGTGTTGTGTTAATTGCTCTGCTGTACAGCAGATATTCAGTTATACATATATATCTATCCTTTTTCATACTCTTTTCTATTATGGTTTATCACAAGATATTGAATAGTTCCCTGCACTCTACAGTGGGACCTTGTTGTTTATCCATTTTATACATAATAGTTTGCATATCTCCAGATAATCTTAATCTCTTGTATGGCTCCCCTTTTCAACCTGTCTTCATACTTGGGCATACTGTGGTTGTCTCGTAACATACTTCCTTAGGACAGTTGAGCTATACCTGTGGGTTTCCACCAGAACCATGTATGGATGTGGTTTTGAAGTTTACATCTTCAAGTTAGATCTATCTCCCGATTGACTGTCCACATCCCATTTGCCTCCCAGACCTCCACCTTGATGTCTCCCAGGAACATCAGGCTCAATATGCCCCAGCACATGTGTGTAACTGTCCCACAAGAAAGCTTCCTATGCATTCAGTATCACCCGCATCAGCAAACCCACTAGATCAGTCAAAACAATCGACCATATTATTCGTGACTCCTCCCCATCACAGCTAATTAGTCATGAGGCTTTTTGAGTGTCTCCTCATATATCTTGTACCTGCCCATTCTTGTCCATCTCTACTATTGTTGCCTAACTCAGACTCTCATCTACCTCCACTCCAGTTGTCCACAAATTGGTCTTTTTAAGTCCAGTCTTCCTCACTTTCCGATCCATACTGCATGCTACAGCTAGAGTGATCTTCCAGAAATGAAATTCTGAACATGTTAGTCCCTTGCTTTAGATTCTTAAACAGCTTAGCATCATCTAAAAGGATAAAGTCTAAGCTTTTTAGTATGGCCTTCAAGATCCTCATAACCTGATCCCTTACTATCTCTGAATCTCATTTACCACTACATCCTCAAAGCCTCTGATCCAGTCATATCATATGACTAGTGTTTTTCCCCAAGACAGGTGATTTCATGATGCTGTGCCTTTTATATGCTGTTCCTTCTACCGTTTTTCCCTGTTTGCTCAGAAAACTCCTGCTCATCCTTGAAGACCTGCCTCGAGTGTTACATACTATGTGACAGTTTCTCATATAATCAGAGCTGAATGCTGCCTGTATACTATAGTGTGTTGACACATCTGTTCTCCAGTACTCATCCTGCTAGTTTGAAGTGATTTTTCACTTATTAGACTTTTTCTTTCAAACCAGGGATTTTCTTACTCATCTCTGTGGCCCTGGTGCCCAGTTGTTTCACAGGGCTAGCACTCAGTACTCAATATATATTTGAGATGCTTCTACCTTTCTGGGCTCGGCGAATGTTTGTTGCTGAATTAATAGTGCTTTCTGGTTTCCAGAGCATTTTCTTAGGATTCATATTGTGTGGCCTCTTCTTTTGATGGGGTCATTTCTGCATTGGATTATTTGGACCATGGCTTCCCTGTGGAATTGGTCCCACTGAAGGCAAAGTGGCGTGGCTGGGAGGGGACCAGAACTCTCCTGGGTCTGTCTTTGGTGGTAGCATCACCCAGCTCTCCCATGTCATTGCTTTGGTGGAGCTGCCCTCTCCCCCTCCGGATGTCCACTGTGTCCCAGCTCTTCTCCTCTATCCTCAAGAAATAATCTCTCTGTTCCTAGAGAATAATCTGATAAGTTAATTCACCCAAAGGTGAATGACTAATAGTGCTCAAAGTACACCTACCCTCAAAACCTTCCAAATCACAGCAGTCAGGCCGGCACCAAGCAGCACCTTCAAAAGGAATGTATGTGTCTCCCACCCCCCAATTTCCTTCCTCAGCACTTGTTGCTTCATTTCCTGAATTTAAAACAAATGTGTGGTAACTTTAAAATATAATATTCAGTAGTCAATGCATTAAGTCTTACTAGGAGTTTGGCGCTTATGAGTTTGTCATAGTATCTTACTTAGCAGAGCTCTGAGAGAATAACCGTCTGACCAGGGGTAGGAGGGCGGAGGGGAGAACCTGGGAACAGGGAACAGACCTTGTCTGTAAGATCTGGTTGGAGTGGGTGTCATGGGTAACTTGGGAGCAGAGAACCTGGCTGGCATTTGGATAGTGGGTGGGAGGTGGTGAAAAGGGGAGCGACGGACGGAAAAGCAGAGAGACTGTGTTTGGTGATCCATTCAACACTTTTACTGCATTTTACTATGGGCCAGGCACCAGAGTTAATGGAAAAAAATAAAAAGGTGATGCTTCTGCAGTGAAGAAACTCATTATCTCGTGGGAAAGTTAGATAGTGAAAGTCGCAAAGCAGTGTTTCGAGTTTCATGGCAGAGGTTAAATATAACGTGCTCGTGGAACACACAGGAGGGAGCAGTGAACTCTGACGGGGGGAAGAGAGGTCAGCAAAGCTGGGGAAGCTGCAGAGAGAAGGTAACCGTTGATTTCTGTCTGGATGGGTAAATATGTCTGAATGGAGAAGAGGAGGAAGAACATTCTAGGGAGGGCAGATGTGGCAAAGGTACTCATGTGACAGATATTTATTTGATGCCTGCTATGTGGCAAGTGCTTTTCCAGTTGCTTGGGGTGTATCAGTGAACAAATGGACAAGACTCCATGCTTACAGAGTTTACAGTCTAGTTGAGGAGACAGAAAATAAGATGAATGGTTAAAGTATACAGTAAGTTACATACGATAAGTGGTGAAGAGCAAGAATGAAGCAGGTGTGAGACATATGTTTGCAGGGAGACTGACATTTTAGATGGGGGACCAGGAAAGTCTCCCTGAGAAGGTGGCCTCTGGGTAAAGGTCTGAAGGAAGTAAGGGAACAAATCCTATGAGTATCAGAGGTGAGGATGCTTTGAGTAGAGGAAACAGAAAGGGCCAAGTCCTGAGCTAGGGGCAGACGTGGAGTCTTCGAGGGACACAAAGGAGGTCAGGATGACAAGAATGGAAGGATGGAGTGGAGGCTAGGAGGCAGTGAGATGAGAGAGGTCAGGAGGAGGCGGATGATTTGGACTCTGTGGGTCACAGTAAGGACTGTGGCTTTTAGTATGAGCAGATGGAGAACCACTGGAGGAATCTGAGCAGAGCGGAAAGACGTTCTGACTTAGGCTTTAACAGCACCGCTCCAGCTGTTATGTTGAGAAATGGCTGCAGGGAGTCAAGGGCGGAAACGGGGGGACTATTTAGGAGGCTATCTTGACAGTCCAGGTGAGAGATGGAATTGACTTGAACCGCAGTAGGGTAGTGGGGGTGGTGAGAAGTGGTCACTTTTTAGATTTATTATGACGGGGAGCCACAGAAGTTCACGGCACTTTGGACCTGAGGTGCGAGAGAAGGAAGAATCAAGAACAGCTCCAAGTTTTTAAGCCTAAGTTGCCATAAATTGAGAAAGGAGAGGAACTGGTTTTGGGAAAAACGACAGGAGCTCCATTTGGGGGCATGTGAAATTGTGATATCCAAGTGGTGATATTAAATAGGCAGTTTTGGCTGTATGGGGAGAGAGCCAGGATCCAGGGTGAAGAAATAACATTGAGAGTCGTCATTACTAGGTAGAGAGTCATCCTAACTGTATAGATGGAAGTTAAAGTCATGAATCTAGAAGAGGTCATGTAGATCATAGATGACATTACATAGGCAATAGGTATAAATAGTAAGAAAGAAGACATTCTAGAACCGAGCTTTGGGGGAATCTAACATGAAGAAGTCAGAGAGATGAGGACAAACCGGGGAAAGCAAATAAGGAGGGGTAACCAGAAATGAAGAAGGAAAACAAAGATGATGTGTTGTCCTGGAAGCCAAGAATATGCAGTGTTTCAAGGAGCGTTTTCACTCACGTCCAAAGCGGCTGATAGGTAAACAAAGATGAGGACTGAGAAATGACCTTTGGATATAGCAGTGTGGAGGTCATTGGTAGCCTTGTGAAGAGCCATTTCAGTGCAGTGATGGGGACAGAAACTTGAGTGTGTTTAAGAAAGAATGGGAACACATAAAAAGATAGATGCTCAACATCATTAGCCATCAGGGAAATGCATCCAAACCACAACGAGCTACCACTTTTCACCCACTAGGATGGCTATAATAAAAATGACAGATAATAACATGAATTGGCAAGGAAAGGATTTTGGAGACATTGGAACCTCCATGTACTGCTGGTGAGAACGTAAAATGGTGCTGCTACTTTGGAAAACAGTCTGGCATTTCCTCACAAAGTTAAACATAGAGTTACCGTATGACCCAATAAATAATTCCATTCCTAGTATATACTCAAGAGAAGTAAAAACATACATCTACACAAAAACGTGTGCACGAATGTTCATAGCAGCTTTATTCATGATAGCCCAAAAGTAGAAATGACCCAAATGCCCATTAACTGATGAATAAAATATGGTATATCCTCACAGTGGAATACTATTTGGCAATTAAAAGGAATGACTCACGGATACATGATGCAACAGGGATGAACCTTGAAAACATTAGGCTAAGTGAAAGAATCTAGTCACAAAAGACCACATATTAATTTCCATGT
This sequence comes from Hyperoodon ampullatus, assembly GCF_949752795.1. Taxonomy (NCBI): domain Eukaryota; kingdom Metazoa; phylum Chordata; class Mammalia; order Artiodactyla; family Ziphiidae; genus Hyperoodon; species Hyperoodon ampullatus. The sequence goes on from NC_136920.1 coordinate 92,154,594, forward strand.
AAATGAAAAGTCCAGCATAGTCAAATCTATAGAGACAAAAAGTAGGCTAGTGGTTGCCTGGGCATAGGAGACAGGGATGGATAGGGAATGACCTGCTAATTGGTAGGAGGTTTCTTTGGGGGTGATAAAAATGTTCTAAAGTTAGATTGCGCTAAAGACTGTGCAACTCTGAATACTAAAACCATTGAATTGTATACTTTAAATGAGTGAATTTTATGGTATGTGAATTATAGCTCAATAAAATTCTCTCAAAAAGTCATACTATGAGGGAAGGAGAAAAATAAGTAGAAGGAGAAAACTGGATTAAGGAAGGAATTTTTTTTAAGATCAGAGAAATATCAGGATATTTTATGATGTTGCTGTTGATCTAACGGAAGGGAAAAGTTTGATGATACAGGAAAGAGAGAAGAGTTGGTGGAGCAAGAGAAAATAAGATTTAGTGTATAGGTGGAGGGAGTATGGTGAACTCATTCAAAATAATAACAGAGAAAGTGGAGTGTATTCACTCTGATTCTGGTAGGTAGGTGGATATGGAGTTGTAGGTATTTAAAATTCCGTTCTAATTACTTCATTTAAAAAAATTATAGTAGAAAGCAAGATTGACTAGCTGAGAGTGAAGCGGGGGAGGGAAGTGTTGGAAATCAGAGAAGAAAATCTGAAATAGTTGTCCTGGAGAGAGTTAAGAAAGAATGGATTAGGGAAGAAAAGAATGATTTCTGGGGAGTGTTAAGGACCCATATAAGGTTGAGTGAGCACGAATGTAAGATGAGACTAGTTGGCATGCTTGCGTATTTTTCTCCAGCTATTTTCAGTTGCATGGGTTCAGGCATAGAGTTAGTGAAGAGCTGGATTTAGCCAGGGTTTTGATTTTGCCAGATTAGATTGGGTTTCCAGAAAACAGACTCTGAGATGGAGATTTGTGTGCAGGAAGTTTATGGAGGAATGCTCTCAGAAGCAACATCTGTGAAGAAGGGAGGGAAGGAGGGCCGGGCAGAGGAGAGGTTGAACGGTGATGTATGTGTAACAGAGTCTCAGGCAACTCAATGGGGAGCTGTGAGGCTGGGATGCCTTCAGAGTTGTCCCAAATTGAGGCAAGGAGTGGGGGGTGGTTTGGGCCCCTTTGTAGATATTTAGATATGGGATTCCCCTGGAGAAGAGGCACGGCCTTGGGCAAGGAGCCTTCCTTTGGGTGAAGGGAATTCTTCAAGAAGGACTTAGCTGTGAGATGAAAGCCATCAATACTGCTAGGAGCTGAGGTAATAAGTGCCTCAGGCCTAAGGGGAGGTAACATGTGCAAGACCACACAATCCACTACAGTTCACCCTGCGCGCTGATTGCTTAGGTACTAAGTTTACCCCTGCTAGGAAGAACTCCTCTAATCTTCTTTCTGACTTATCTCTTTTCCCAGACAAACTTGCAAGAAGGAGGTGAGTGGGACTAATCGTACCTTTGTAACTGGTTTGGACGCCGTCACTGATATTCATTAGCTCTGTGTTCCTTACCCATTCTAGATTCTCTCCTCCCTTGGCCAGCACGTCTGCTTGTCTAGATGGCTTACCTGGTTTTCATATATGAGGTGTCTGAGCCCCTGGTGACCAAGCCATTCCCAGGTTTTGGCTGTTGCATTTGTCCATTTACCATCAAAATTGGGCAGGGATGTACCGAGAGATGCCACATTGGATTACCTGGTTGCCAGACACAGTTTTCACTTCCCCCTTATGGAAGAATCATCCTATCTTCTTCTGATGATCAGGGTCCATTTCTTCTACCAGTATGGTGACACCTTTCTTCACCTGCTGGTATTTTGGTACAAGGAGCTCAAAGTGACCAGGTGACAGGCATGGTTAAGTTTAATGGGAACATAATGTGTTTCTTGTTTGATTTCCATCTTGGGAATGAGGAGATATAAATCTGTGGGGACAGGAAGCACATATTCCCAAGTGGGTCACTGGGAGTGCTAGTAAGAAGGGCCAGGGCTTCCCTGGTGGCGCAGTGGTTGAGAGTCTGCCTGCTAATGCAGGGGACACGGGTTCAAGCTCTGGTCTGGGAGGATCCCACATGCCGCGGAGCAACTACGCCCGTGAGCCACAACTACTGAGCCTGCGCGTCTGGAGCCTGTGCTCCGCAACAAGAGAGGCCGCGATAGTGAGAGGCCCGTGCACAGCGATGAAGAGTGGTCCCCGCTTGCCACAACTAGAGAAAGCCCTAGCACAGAAACGAAGACCCAACACAGCAAAAATAAATAAATTAATTAATAAACTCCTACCCCCAACATCTTCTTAAAAAAAAAAAAAAAGCCACCTGGTTCCCAGACCCATGCATTATACATATAGGGGACATGGGATCCTAAAATAGTCATGGGATTAAGGTGTACACTGTGTCCTGGAGGATAGTACCTCATCCTTTCAGAGTCTCATCTCCAAGCTGGTGCCTCAGCTACACCTTTGAAAGGTCATTCTACTGCTTAATCAGTTTCATAGATTGGGATGGTGCAGTATATTTGAAAGGTCATTCTACTGCTTAATCAGTTTCATAGATTGGGATGGTGCAGTATATGATGGGACTAGTGGATCTTATGGTCAGGTGCCCTCTGCCACACCTACTTTTACGTAAAGTTTCGTGATGCAGTCAACGTAATATGGCATTTCGTGCCGGCGGGTCAAACATTCTGAATGGTCTTGGATAGTAGTGCTGGTCAAGACCTTTTGGGCAGGAAAGGCAAACCCACACTGGGTTTGGGTTTCCTGTGAAAATGAATTGCTGTTCCTTCCAGCATGAAAGAGATTCAGTGTAATAAACTTAAACGCCAATGTCTTGTTAGTCTGCTCTAGTGACAGGGCCACATCAGGGGCTGGCTGTTTGTTTCTGTTGCCAGCAGGTTGAGCATTTGGCAGCATCAGGAGGCAGCTTCAGTACCTAGATGCTGAGTGGTACCAGCATCATTGGATACCACCCACTGTTGAGTGGTATTCCATGCTTTTGGGTCCATGAATAGCTTCTAACCCTATTACCATGGCTACTCTGTTCAGAAGCCTGTTATGCTGGCCCTGGGGTAACAAATAGCAGTGGCTGGATAAATTATTCTGTCCATTTGGTTGTTTAGTGCTTATTCCATGGCATAGCCACCAATAAAGATTTTCGTACTTTGTGATTCCTCCCATACTTCCATTCGCATATCATTTCCCCTGACCTCTTGTCCACAATCTTCCAAACTTCCTGGGTTCTGACCAACAAGCCACGTCCATTGTCACTGCCCACGAGTCCATGTATATTTAAACCTCAGGCCATTTCTTTCTCCACACAAGTAGATGAACAGGTTTTTCACCTGAAGTTTGCCCTTTGGGAGAATGTCCTTTCACCACTGTCTTTTAGTGTCACCTTTGAGCGAGGCTGTAATACAGCATCAACCCTCATTTGTCTTGTAACTACATACTGAACCAACACAGCCATGATCTGAACTTAAACTTTTTCATCCCCTGCCAGAGTGATCCTCCACCCCATGCAGTCATAGGTATGAGCTTAGAGACAGGCATTGGTGCAATTGTGGTGGATAACACAGGGGGCGGGGCTATCTGCTCCTGCAGCTCGTATGTGCCTCAGTCCTGCTCATGCCTGATGCTGGTGTACCACGTCCATCTTACAGTAAGCTGCCGCTAGGCCCTCCTGACCTTACAAAACATAGATCTCTCCATTCCTTACAGATGGCTAATAGAATCTTGCCCATAATGGGTGGTTCTCGCCATATGGCCATTTAATGTTCAGTGGTCAAATTCTTTATCTCTACCAGGGTCCAGTAGCAATGCAAGGAACATTATGTCACATAAATTATAGTTATCTGTTAGCAAAAGCATAGCCTTGCTTCAGATGCCTAAGAGTTTGTGTTGTGATTCTTCTATCAAAGCTTGGTATAAAGTCCATATGATGGCAAGTCCATGATTCTGCTGGGTCATGTGGCCCAAGTGGTTGATTTTTCCTGCACTGTGGTCTTGATTCCTGTTCAAGACCTTACTTGAAGCTGGAAGACTTCTATGTTTCTCAGTAAGTGCGCAAGGGCAGCATCCCAGGAGTGGAATAAGCTGCCTCTAGAATGTGAAGACGTTTACCAGGCATTTCTTCCTCCTTAGTGGTGGAAGGTACAATATACAGTAACGTGTGCTTTAATTTAGATGGGTGTCTCAGCATGACCCAAAACCGAACCCCTAAAAACTTCACTGATATGGTGGTCCCCTCATTCTTTGTAAGATTTATTTCCAACTGTCCTGCACGTGTGTCTTCTTAATGTACTCGCCACTTCTTATTCATCCAGTCAGACTAATGAGATATCATCCATATAGTGGAATGATATGATGTCCTGTGAAGTGTCCAAACTGTTCAGGTCCTTTTAGACAGTACTATTAAAGAGGAAGGGTCACCTTGGGGCAAATGTATGTATGTGTACTTTTGTCCATTGCACATGGATGCAAACTGCTTCTGATCCTGCTTTTTGATAGGGCTGGAAAAGGGCACATTTGTCAGATAAGTGGGTGCCTGAATACCATGTGCTTAAGACTCTGTGACCAGCAAAGATCCCACATCTGGAAAAGTGGCTGCAACTGGGGTTACTACTTGTTCAAATTTGCTGCATATCACTGTCATCCATCACAATCCATCTGGTTTTTGTAGGGGTCAGAATGGTGCACTAAATGGGATGTGATGGGGCCCATCACCCCTGCATTCTTTTGGTCTTGAGGGTGAGCTATCTCTGCCATTGCCTCCTGGGATAAAGTATTGTTTTGACTTACTATCTTAGCCAGAGGATAAGATTTAGAGGATTCCTCTTGGATTTATTTCTCAGTTGATAAACCTTATTCCACAGTCCAAGGAACCATGTGTGGCTCCTGCCAATTTTTTTTTTGTGGTACGCGGGCCTCTCACTGTTGTGGCCTCTCCCGTTGCGGAGCACAGGCTCTGGACTTGCAGGCTCAGTGGCCATGGCTCACGGGCCCAGCTGCTCCACGGCATGTGGGATCTTCCCAGACCGGGGCACGAACCCGTGTCCCCTGCATCGGCAGGCTGACTCCCAACCACTGTGCCACCAGGGAAGCCCGCTCCTGCCAATTTTTAAGCATGATCGTTTCAACTGTATATTTTGGGTATCAGAGAAATGACCACTGAGTGGGTCTGTGAATAAGTGGAGCCACTGTAATTTGGACCTGGGACAAGACTCCATGTATTATCTGCTTCCCGAAGCCCCCACTCTAACAGGGTGACCATGAAGATCTCAGATTTCAGTGTGTCTTCACAATACCTAGTCATTCCCCTTTTCTTAATAAATGACTGTCTTTCACTTTGCCTTTTCTGGAAGGATTGGGAAAATTATTTTCACATATGCTTTCTGTGTTCCATAAATTTTCTTCATGGGAACTCAGCCTCTCTTTCAAGTCATGAGTTCAGAAACTGCTCAGAGGATTTGACTCTTGATTGGAGTGACTACCTTCAGTTTCCTATCATCCACGCTTGATTTCTTTTGGTTCTATGAATTAAGCAACTTCCTTGTTAGCTGCCCATCATCTTTCCCTAAGGATTAATAAGAAGCATCTTTTATTAATCATCTCCATGGCAGTCCTGCAGGAAGTGGCACATATTCTTTTGCAAAGCCAAGACCTAAAAAAAGGAATAAATGTCCTTAAAAAGAGGCATAAGTGCCAGCTTAACAAGGAAGAGTGAGCCTGGACCTGCTGCAGGTCCCGGAGGTTGAGGGGCATCTGGAGATTATAGATTTTCAAGTTCATCAACACAGATGTCCCAGTTCCAGTTCTCAGGGTTTCATTTCTTCCTAATCAGGGTCCTAATCTTGGCGTAGCAGCTACCCAGGGTCTGAGAATTCAGCCTCCACTGGGATTCTGCTACACCTACCATTAAGTTGCCCTGGTCCTCGGCTTTCTGATTCTTTAGCTGCAGAATAGGAGGTCTCTTTAAATACTGGTTTTCACACTTCATCTTTAATTGATGATTAATCACCCACAGCCTTGCATTGTCATTCCTCAATGCATCAGTAGCCCCCAACAACAGTTATTCAACTTCATAGTCTGTGTCTTTCAGGTTCCTGAGATATCCTTCCTAGTGCATTTCATTACACGCGTATCCTATCCAGTTTACCACTGGTGGAAGTTATAACAATTGTACCATGACAGCATGCCAGGAGCTACTCATTACCTCTTACCCGCCGGTGATGCAGTCCTGATTGCCAGCTAGCTGGTTTGTGGTGTGGCTCCAAAACTTATTTTAGAGTCTGCTTCCAAGAACGCATGGTACCAATTGTCTCAGGTCAGAATTACTTTTTAAAAAAATTTTTATTTTATTTTGGAGTACAGTTGATTAACAATATTGTATTAGTTTCAGGTATACAGCAAAATGATAGTTATACATGTATCTATTCTTCTTCAAGTTCTTTTCCCATTTAGGTTATTATAGAATATTGAGCAGAATTCCCTGTGCTGTACAATAGGTCCTTGTTGGTTATCTGTTTTAAATATAGCAGTGTGTACATGTCAATCCCAAACTCCCAATCTATCCCTCCACTCATCCCTTCCCCCTGGTAACCATAAGTTTGGTCTCTAAGTCTGTGAGTCTGTTTCTGTTTTGTAAATAAGACCATTTGTATAATTTTTTCTAGATTCTTCATATAAGCAATATCATATGATATTTGTTTTTCTCTGTCTGACTTAACTTCACTTAGTATGATAATCTCCAAGTCCATCCATCTTGCTGCAAATGGCATTATTTCATCCTTTTTTATGGCTGAGTAATATTCCATCATACATATGTACCACATCTTTATCCATTCATCTGTCGATGGACATATAAGTTGCTTCCATGTCTTGGCAATTGTAAACAGCACTGCAGTGAACATTGGGGTACATGTATCCTTTCGAGCCATGTTTTTCTCCAATATATGCCCAGGAATGGGATTGCAGGATCATATGGTAGCTCTATTTTTAGTTTCTTGAAACACACTCTGAGGTAGAGATTTGCATGTAGGAAGCTTTGGGGGTTGTTCTTGTGAGAAATACCTGTAAAGGAGGGAGGGTAGCAGATTGGGCAGAGGGGAGGTAGGAGTGTGGTGCTATTGCAATAGAACTGGCAGCACTGTTCCAAGTGAAGCCAAGGGGGCTTAGCTCTTATACCCCCCTCAGGGACCAATGAGTGGATGTGGGATGTTTCCAGGGATGGGGCATAACCTTGGTGAAGTGGCTCCCGTTGGCTAAGGACAGGTCTCAGGGAGAGACTCAGCTGTGAGCCCTCAGCAGCAAATGCCCCTGGCTTGGGTATTGTGCTGGTGGGCCTTTGGGACTGAAGGACTCTTCCTGGCCACCACAGCATCCCCTCTGCTTGATGAGTATGATAACGTGAAAGAGGATCGGGAGAACTGAGGGTGTGCACAAAAGATAACTGATGGTTGCCCATGCCTTTAAGTTTCGTCAGGAGAAAAGTTGGGGTGAGGATAGTGAAAGAGTGGCAGGATCAACAAATTGTAGGTTCCTGAGGGGTTGAAGGATTATTGGAGTTAGAGCAAGTGGTAGAAATTAGTCTGAAAAGATAATTAAGGGCTAGCATGTGAAAGGCCCTAAGCATCCAGCTGAGGAATTTGGCTTGTGTCCCATAGAAAATAGGTAAGTGATAGAGATTTTAAAACACCAATTTGTCTTAATCATACGTAATTTAGAAAGATTAAACTTGCAGTGGCTTAGACACACATATAGTCTAGAGCAAGGGCAGCCAATTAAGATGCTTTTGCAATAATCCAGGGTTAGTCCTGGCTTCACATGCTAGATGTTTGTGTCAGAGACTGCCAATTGCCTATCGAATTCTATTCCCCCTTATTCCACAGGAAAGGCCTCTATATTGTCAAATGTAGTGTTGTGTGTAGCCTTCCTTACAGATAGAAGGGGCCATTGAATGTAAGAGAAAGGCACTGGATACAGCTTTTGAGAAGTCCATGTTGAGACAGTTAAGTCAGCTGCAGGCAACTGTGGAAAGCTGACTAATGCTCCCCAAAGATGTCCATGTCCTAATCCCTGGTACCTGTGAATATGTTAACTTACATGGAAAAGAAGGATTAAAGTTGCAGATAGAATTAGGGTTGTTAATCAGCTGGATCCTAGATTATCCAGGTCGGCCCAGTGTCATTACATGGATAAGTATAAGTGAAAGAGGGGGAAGAATTCAAAGTAACACAACATAAGAAGGACTCAACCCGCTAGAGGAAGGGGCCCAAAGCCAAGGAATGCTGTGGCCTCCAGAAGACGGAAAAGACGAGGAAATAGATTCTCTGCTGTAGGCTCCAGAAGGAAATGCTGCCCTGATGACACCTTGATCGTACCCCAGTGAGACCCAGGTCAGATTCTTAACCTGTAAAACTGTAAGGTTTTATATATATATATATATATATATATATATATATATTTTTTTTTTTTTTTTAAAGCCACTAAGTTTGAGGTAATTTGTTACAGCAGCAATAGAAGACTAATACAGCAGTCAGTTTTACTTTTTACTTCACCCTTGTTTCTTTCTAACTTCTGGAAAGCAGATGTGATTGTTGGAGTTCAGCTGCCATATTGGACTATAAAGCAAACCTGAGGATGGACAGTGTGCATTAAAGATGTTAGACCAAAAAGATAGAAAGGCTTGGGTGGCCAAGTTTTGGACTATCAACCTCTGAATTTCTTTTAAATGAGAGAAAAATAAACCTGTAGGTACTTAAGAGACTGTAATCAGGTTCCTATTAACAGTTACCTGTAATTCCTGACTAAAATAATAGTGTAGGTTGGATATCCTTATCACCCTTACACTCAACATAGTCCAGTAAATGTTTGAGCTTACCATACGTTAGACATGATTTTCTTTCTCCAGATTTCCTGATTTCTGCTAAAGATACCACCATTCTCTTTAAACACATATTGGATTGGCTAATAAATAGTTTCCCAAATATGCCTCCCATTTTCCTGATTCTGTGGCTCCGAGCTCCCTGACACACCCACCCATACACACCCCCACACACCATGGTTTCCGTAACTTATTCTCTCTCATCATTTCCCTTCTATTTCCTTCCTTTCACTTACATTCACTGTTTATTAGTTTACATATTTATTTATTTATTTACATTGTCACCAGAATGTAAGCTCCCTGAGGATAGGAACCATGTCCATCTCAGTCACTACCCAATTTCTAGGGCCCAGATGAGTGTCAGAGTAGAGGCTCAGTAAATATTTGTTAATTGAATGGATGAGTGTGCTGTCACTGTAAGGACCATCATAGCTTCGCATAGAGGCGTCTTAAAATTCAGGCTGGAAAAGACATGACTATTTCCGTCAACACACCCTTAGATTCAGGATGAGTGCTCATCCTCGTGGGAGAAGACAAACAAACAAATCCACTGTTTCGTGATGGCAGGGAGGCCAGGCTGTCTACAGGTCAAAGCACCAGCCTTGATAGAGGGTCCCTCCCCTCTGTGTCCTGGGGCTTCTCTGATCTCTAGGCCATCTCTTCAGATCAGATGAATAAATGTCCTTCCTATTTTACTTTATGGCAGGCTGTGAGATTATTTCGCTGTTCGAAATTCCATTTGTCTTGAGCTTCATCTAACTGCTGGAAACTTAGTTTGCTCTGTTAACAGGACAAATAAACACTTGGAATAGGGGACTAAATCTTATTCTTCCCTTAGGCAAAGCCTGAAGCAAACAACCCCCCCCCCCCCATGTCTAAACTTACTCCAGACCTCATAATTACAGGAAGGAAAATATGTCTGAGGAAATTTTATTTATTCAGCAGCAGGCAAGGAAATATTTTATGCTGCAAGGATCTTCGGTAAGGGAAATGTGTCCTAGCAGCTCAGCAGTGGCTGCTAAAAATGTTACAGGTATGGAGAAGCAATGGATTTACTCATAAGGTACACAGAAACCCCTTTTATTAATCCAAGGAATCAGTGCTGGCTAGGCAAGCTTTGTATTAGAGGCTGGACGCATCATATTCCTCTGTACACTTAGAGAATTTCTATTTTTTTCATCCTCTGTGACGTCATTTCTTTTCAAACACAAATTGGTGCGTGTGTGTCTAGGCAAATAAGTACTTTAACTCCAAATGAGTATTTAATAATATTTATAATTTGTAATTTGATAAAGAACAGAAACTTATAAATAGTATCCTGAAAATATCAGAAGGAAAACAAAAGACATTTTGTTATTATTAATTTTAATTATAAAATGCCCTTTCATTACTATGCTGTCTGTATTAGGCCCTCTCTCTCTACCTTTCCTCCATCTCTTTTTACCCCAACCCTTTTCATTTGCAGGATAAGAATCCTGCCTTCTCAGACTGTCAGAGAAATAGTCTATTTTTAAATTTCCAGAATGTCAGGCCTCCTGTCATGAAACATGACAGAGGGATTTAAAGAAAGGGAAAGCATTGTTTGAAAAATCATCTTTTTTGGTGTGACCTCGACAGCACAGCAGATTAAATCTGAATTTTGAACATATTCTCAAACTGTCTACTGGCATGTAGCATTTCAGAGAGAGATAACATGTAAGTTATCAGAAAGGATACATTTGGGGTAGAAATTAAAAAAAAAAATTTTACCTAGAAACTAAGGATCCTCATGGTGTGTTCTAATATGTAGATGACCCTTATTCTGATCTGGGTTTGGAAGCTTGATCCGGAAAGGCCTTTAAACTGGCATTTAGGACATGGTGTTCTTTAGGAAAAAAGCGATTTTTCTTTTCTCCAGGGGAACTGCAGTTTAGGACAGGCACAAAGCTGGGAACACAACTAAGGGCAGAAAAAAATTCACCCCCGTGTTCTATTTGTCAAACTGACCTGCAGGTCACAACCTGAAAGTTTATGGATCGGTGAGGCCTTGTCTCTGCATAAGCATGTTTTCTGGACTTTGGCTGGAGCTAAATTCCTGACTTCTGAAAGCGGAGTGGGTGTGGACTTCCAGCAGGAATAGCCAGTGGGAAGGAAGTAATATTCATTAAGAGTGTCTCATGCAAGCCGTGCAGGGCTAAGCATGCTCAGTGTAAATTCTCTTGTAGCCTGTCAAGCTATGTTTGAACCCGTTCCAGAATACTGGATTTACTTTTTTTTTTTCCACGAGGAAGAATGCTCGATTAGACTGCATTTTGCCCTGCTTTTCTCTCTCTTTCTTCCCTTTCTTTCTTTCTCTCTTTCTTTCTCTTTCTTTTCTCTCTCATTTCTTCCTGCCAGAAGATTGGAAACAATATCCTTTTCCGATCAGTTCAGTAATACAATGTCCTTCAATGTTCACACGAGCCTTTCAGTGGAGAAGAAAAGAAACTTTGCTACCTGGGAACAGAAGACTACTTAGGTCTGTGAATGCTAATAAAGTCCTTAAGGACTTCTGGAGCCAGGAGTTAACTTTTCTCAACTGTTAAGGTAATCTACAGCAAATTTAATTGCCTTTTCAACTAAGTGGGTATACATCAAAAAAATTTTTTTTCCACACAAAAAGTATGTTTTTCATATGTTGGAGTGATTTTCCAAACACAGGGAAAATATGTCTTTTGGTTAATTTGCATTTGAAAGAACCTCTTTTTGTATTAGAGGTTCTCTCTCTCTACCACAAATTATGTGTTTTTCAAACAAATATTGTGGTGAGCTGATGTAGCCATAATGGTCTGAATGTGGATGTGTTCTGTGTTATATTAATTCTTGGCGTGGGTCGGTTTGGTGAAAGTTATTGCTTTTGTTGCTGCCAAAGATGAAAGAGAGTTTGTTTTTTCATTGCTGTTGTTTTTGGAACTTTTGGTGGGCTTGGAGGCTGCACTGGGAGCCCCTTATAGAGAGGAGAGCCATCTCTTTCTATGTTTAATGTGCATTTTTCTCAGTGTTCAACTCTGACTCTGAGACAAGGGGAAAGGGATACAGATTTTATTTTAGAATCTGTGTAGGAGTGGAGTTTTTTGTGTTTTTTTTTAAAAATGTAGTTTTGGAGGGAAACAGTATTTAGAAAGGCAGAAACAAGGTTTGTAATGAAGGAATTAAATCAAGACCTTCTGGGTGAAAATAAGCAGTGAATGCAAAAATATTGCCTGCTATATATACTCATGGATTTAGTTTAGGTTAATAAGTTTGGCTTTTAATTAAAAAAGTAGATCAGACTTTAAAGTGCTGTCTTTATTACTGTCAATGGATAACACAGAAAACTCAGGTTAGAGAGACGTTAGGATCTCAGAAATAGCAAGTTAGAAAAGGCAGCCCCTTTAAAACATCTGAGGACTGAGGTTATGAAACCACATGGCTTCATGTAGGAACAGTGTGCATCCTGGGCTAAAGCAGTTTAATTTTATTCAAGAATTTTAAGAGTAAAAAGGGGATTTATTTCTTTTCAAAAAAGAACAGCCAGGCGAGGATTATTGATCAGTCAGGGATTAAATATTTGCTGGAATACAAAGCATCACATATTATCAATGTGTAAATCAGACTAGCCAGCTATTCAGGGGATGTAAATGAAAATACCGTAGCTTCATACGAAATCAAGCGTCTTAGCACCTCTGCCCTTCAGTCTCCATCTTTATGTCCCAGAAAGGAATGATAGAGGTGGGGCAGCGTGTGAAGTAAAACTTAGCTGATGGGCTGACCTTGCTCTTTTAACTTCTGTCCATCTGTTCTTACTGGGCAGCTGAAGCAGTGAGCAAAGTGGGAGAGAAGGGACCTCAGGGGAGACCAGGACGAAGAGGCCAGACCCCGCCAGGGCTGTGATCTGCTCCCCATACTGTGACTTAGACATAAGTAGAGGAGCTAAGTGGATGCATCTAAATCCACTTCCTTCTGCTCCCCGGGCTTTGATTTAGTACCATTGCTGCAGTTCTGCACCTGCCTCTGTTTTTCATAAGTAAAAGCTTCTCCGATGCATAGATGGTGGATTATTTGATATAGGTCGATCCCCAAGGAAAGAGCCAAAGTAATTCAGTCTTGTTTTGGTTATTCCTTTCTTCCCTAACATGTGGTGTAGATCTTGATGGGTTTAATTGAAACAACAAATCCTTTCTGGGATGGGAGAGCACAGTTCTCCATGAAAGTGTGTGTGTGTGTGTGTGTGTGCGCACGCACACTCTGGGCTCTGGGACAGTGCTGCCTTGGGAGGCTTTGTATGGCAGAGGGCATTTTTCTGGAGTCAGGGGCCCTTTCACTGTCTTGACTCTTTATTTAGAGAGAGGAGACACACATTCTGGAGCATTCTGTAACTTTTCTCTGACTCCCCTTTTCTATCACTGCACCCCTCCCCAATCCTGTTCCCCCCTTCATGACCTGTGTCTTAAAGAATAGCACTGAAACCTTTTGACGCACAAAGGAAAACCAAAGGGTATGCACAGAGGCAGAGAACAAAGACGGGCCTCTTCATGTTCACATCTGGATAAAATTTAGATTGTGACAAGGGAAAGTGAGTGGGAGAAAAAAAAAAAGGCTGACATCACATTTACAAAAATGCATATAATTGACTACCTAGAGGTTTTCTTGTCTCAAGTGTTCGAAGTGTTTTTGTATCCTGCCCACACCCTAACAACTGGGCTTGGGGAAGGCAAGCATCATATCCTTATTTCACAGTGGAGTCCAGTGGCTTGTCCAGAGCAGTGGCCGAGGTAGAACCAGCACACAGAGCCCTCAAGCTCCAGTCCAAGACTCTACCCACATAAAAATAGGAGTAATCTGGGGTCAGTTTCTGTATCTTGGACTCAGTTTCCCCATTCACTTTGAGGTTTTGGACGGTAGTAGTTATTTTGTGCAACAATTTCTCAGACTGAATCCATTACTATGATGGTTTCTTAACTTGGAGAAGTGCCTGAAACCTTTCAGGGAACTTTTACATCTTTCCTTTTATCTTACCTTGAACACTACCCACTAAAATAGATTGGGCCAGTGTTGACATTTTCCTTTGACAAATGATGAAATCGGAAGATTGAATGACTTGCGGCCTGAGGTCAGATAGAGGATGGGAATTCAGGTTGCCCAGCTCAGGATTTGAAGATCTAGACCCTCCTGAATCTAGGTGGGAACCTCTGGGCTCCTGAGGTAGGGAGGATATATAAGAGGAGTTCCATGATTCATGAAGGTGAGAAGAGTGGCAGTGCCAGGGACTTTAAATATTGTTAGTCCCACGATGAAGGAGAAAACTCAGGCTGGAAAAGTTATGTGCATCAGCCATAGCCATGCTTGGGGTGCTGGGGAGCTGGCTTTGAATCCTGTCTATGGGACTCCAGGGTGTGTGCCATCCGGTGTAGTGACAAAGCACACGGGCTTTTCTGGGTTTCTTTGTGTCTCTGTTTCCTTGCACGTAGAATGGGGATATGTAGCACAGGGTTGCTGTGAGGGTTATATGAGATGATGCTCCGTGTAGAGTAAACCCTCCGATGTTTTGTACAGTGTGTGCTCTTATTGTTGTTTTTGTTCTGTGTCTCCCAAGCTAAAGTGCCAGCTCTTCTTACTGGGATTCCCAATCAGCTCTTAGCTCAACTCTCAGGTCCTCAGGACAGTTGTGGTGGTGAGCTAACCTCATCAGGTGAGCAGCACCTCGGGCATATTGATTGAAGACTTGGAAGCTGTGCTGGATGGTCTAAGGAGATAAGTGAGACGAGAGCAGGGGTTACCTTGGTCTCTGTCCAGGGAGAGGCTGGAGGGAGGTCATAGTCTGAGAGAAGTGGTACTGTTGGGTCAGCTCTGGTTACCTCTGGGGGCCTTCAAGTGCTGCAAGCAGACTCCTTGCATGGAAGGAATCTCCATGAAGGGAAGAATGGCCAGTCCGAGTTATTCCCTGACCATGGGTCTCATGGGTCTCGTAGAAAAAAGAGTGAAGGCACATATACAGACAAGCCATGGAATTGTCAAGAGTTTGTATTTCTTGGCCCTTCTGAACAGCACCCACTGGGCTGTTGACGTTGATGGAGTATGTGGGCTCTGAAGCTCCTGGGCTTAATGTGGCATTGTGTTATCAGGATCCCCTTAGAGAACTCAAGGGCCCAATTCTGACCAAGTCAGTGCTTACCCATTGAGTATTCTCTGGATAGAGAGGTGTAAGCCCACTGTCACAGGGCTGCAAAACAAGACGGAGGGCAGGGCCATTTCCCTCAGAGCACGTTCAGTCTCGCTGAATAAATGGTGCGTGTAAAGGCACAGAGCCCTGAAGTGTAGACCCACAAAACAGGTGTGGAGAGGCAGAAGCACGAAGCACACTTCAGGAACGGTGGAGGATGAGTAAAGATTTTAAATGTCGATTTAATACTCTTAAATTCTTAGAGTTCAGTGTTCTCCTTCATATGCCTCACAGTGATCTTCAGCCACTTGTCCTTGCTGGGAGGGGAAGGTCACTCTGAGGCGATGGGGGTAGATGGGTGTTGGTTTCTTGAGTATCTATTATGTACCCAACCCCAGATTTTATGCTTTACCAACATTCTTTAAAGTTCACAATACCCCTGGGAAGTTTCAAGAGGAGGAAATCTGGTCTGACGGGAGAAGTATACAGTTGGCACTCTGTATCCACGGGTTTGGCATCCACTGATTTAGCCAACCACGGATGGCCTATGGAGGCCAACTGTACTAACCCATTGTACATAAAACTTGAGCATGCGTGGATTTTGGTATCTGTGGGAAGGTGGGGGTTCTTGGAACCAATACCTTGTGGATACTGAGTGCCAATTGCATATGGCAAAGAGCATTCATGTGACCCACCAACTGGGCATACCATGCCATGTGTAATAGGGAAGTCTCCACAAAGCATTTGAGGTGGAAAAAGATGGCTGTGATCCAATAGACTTGGCTATTGAGTAGTATTTCTGCAAGTTTCTTAGATGGGGGATACCTATGTCTTGTGTAATTCTGGATCCATCTACATGTATGGTCCAGAGTTGGGCAAGTCTGGCTCCAGGAAGAGGTAGTGCTTAGTGCTCTATGCACTGCCTGCCTTTAGAGAGGTGTTCCATTTGAACAACAGATCCAAATTATCTTCCTCCCCAACAATTATATCCTTAAAAGTTTTGCAGCTTCAGAACTGAAGACCTCAGTAATCATTAGTATCATGTAGTATCATGATAAGTAGTATAATGTAGTTTAAAATCAGTTTGGAGTGAAATGACTGGGATTTGGGTCCTGACCCTGAAATTTTCTAGCTTGTGTGACTTTGAGTCAATTATTTCACTTCAGTGTGCCGAAATTTTCATCTGAAAATTGGACTGTAAGTGAGAATTTCCTCAGGTGGGAAGAGCAAATGTTAAAGTGATGTTTAAAAATGTAGCCTGCTATGCAAATACCTGTTATTACTCTTGTCCCCTGGCTGTTATCTCAGAGTTCTAGTGTTTTCACCTTTTCTGTTCTGAAAAGGCTTTCTCTGTCACTTACTTAGATGGAAGTTGGCATGGTTAATGGAGCTGGGCAAACTGCTTTGGATCAGAGTACTAAAAACTTTTTTTTTTTTGAATGAAGTATAGTTGACATACAATGTTACTTTAATTTCATCTGTATAACATAGTGATTTGACATTTATATACATTACGATATGATCATCATGCTGTCTAGTTACCATCTGTCACCATTTAAAGTTATTATAATATTATTGACTATATTCGCTATTCTGTATATTACATCCCCATGAATTATTTGTTTTATAACTGGAACTTTGTGCCTCTTATTCCCTTTCACCTATTTCACCCCTACCCCAACCCCTCTCTCCTCTGGAAACCACCAGTTTGTTCTGTGTATCTACGAGTCTGTTTCTGTTTTGTTTGTTCATTTTTTGTTTTTTAGATTCTACATATAAGTGAAATCATCTGGTATTTGTCTTTGTCTGACTTATTTCACTTAGTATAATACCCTCTAGATCCATCCATGTTGTCATAGATGGTGAGATTTCATTCTTTTTTATGGCTGAATAGTATTCCGTGTTTTTTTTTTTTTTTTGGTGTGTGTGTGTGTCTCGCATTTTCTTTATCCATTCATCTATTGATGGACATTTCAGTTCTTTCTCCTGAAATCTCTTTAATTGCCCAAAGTAACTTTACATTTCCTAAATAGTGAAAGATGGAAGACTTTGAAAGGACAGGAAAACTAGATGGAAAATGTATCCAGAGCAGAATTTGGTTGAGCGTGCGAAGTTCCAAGAAGTTGCAGTGAGAAATGAACAACAAATTAAGGTACCAAACAAATTGTTGACACAAATATATTTCCCGCATACTCTCTGAGAAGATGGGAGAAATGCCACACCCATTAAGATGGCTACTTTAAAAAATTTACAAATGTTAGCAAGGGTGTGGAGAAATTGGAACCCTGTGCACTGTTGGTAGAAATGTAAAATGGTGCAGTTGCTATGGAAAACAGTATGGCAGTTTCTCAAAAAGTTAAACATTAGAATTAACCATAGGGTATAGCAATTCTGCTTCTGAGTATGTAATCAAAATAAGTGAAAGTGGGGTTTCAAAGAGATATTTGTACACCCATGTTCATAGCAGTATTATTCACAGTAGCCAAACGGTGGAAGCAACCCAAGTAACTATCGACAGATGAATGGATAAGCAAAATATAGTATATACATACAATGGAATATTATTCAGTCTAAAAAAAGATGGAAATTCTGTCAAATGCTACAACGTGGATGAACCTTGAGGACGATATGCTAAGTGAAACAAACCAGACACAGAAAAACAAATATAGGTATACCTTGGCAATACTGTGGATTCGCTTCCAGACCACTGCAATAAAGTGATTATAGCAGTAAAGCAAATCACAAATTTTTGGTTTCCTAGTGCATATGAAAGTTATATTTACACTATATTATAGTATATTAACTGTGAGATAGCATTATGTCTAAAATAACAATGTGCATACCTTAATTAAAAAATTCTTTATTGCTAAAAAGTGCTAACCATCATCTGAGTCTCCAGTGAGCTGTAATCTTTTTTGCTGGTGGAGGGTCTTGCCTCGCTGTTGATGGCTGCTGACTGATCAGGGTGGTGGTTCTGAAGATGGGGGTGGCTGTGGTAATTTCTTTTTTTTTTTAATTTAAAAAATTTTTAAATTACTTTTTATGGAGTATAGTTGCTTTACAATGTTGTGTTAGTTTCTGCTGTACAGCAAAGTGAAGCAGTTATACATATACGTATATGTATCCCAGTTTTTGTATTTCCTTCCCATTTAGGTCACCACAGAGCATTGGTAGAGCTCCCTGTGCTATACAGTAGGTTCTCATTAGTTATCTGTTTTATACATAGTAGTGTATATATGTCAATCCCAATCTCCTAATTCATCCCACCCCTTTCCCCCCTTGGTATCCATAAGTTTGTTCTCTACATCTGTGTCTCAGTTTCTGCTTTGCAAATAAATTCATCTGTAGCATTTTTCTAGATTCCACATATGAGCGATATTATATGATATTTGTTTTTCTCTTTCTGACTTACTTCACTGTGTATGACAGTCTCTAGGTCCATCCATGTCTCTGCAAGTGGCACAATTTCATTCCTTTTTATGGCTGAGTAATATTCCATTGTATGTATGTACCACATTTTCTTTATCCATTCCTCTGTTGCTGGACATTTAGGTTGCTTCCATGTCCTGGTTACTGTAAACAGTGCTGCAGTGAACACTGGGGTGCATGTATCTTTTTGAATTATGGTTTTCTCTGGGTATATGCCCAGGAGTGGGATTGCTGGGTCATATGGTAGTTCTATTTTTAGTTTTTTAAGGAATTTCCATACTGTTCTCCATACTGGCTGTACCAATTTATATTCCCACCAACAGTGTAGGAGGGTTCCCTTTTCTCCACACCATCTGCAGCATTTATTGTTTGTAGATTTTTCGATGATGACCAATCTGACTGGTGTGAGGTGTGAGGTGATACCTCATTGTGGCTTTGATTTGCATTTCTCTAATAATTAGTGATGTTGAGCATCTTTTCATGTATTTGTTTGCCACCTGTATGTCTTTGGAGAAATGTCTGTTTAGGTCTTCTGCCCATTTTTTGATTGGGTTGTTTGTTCCTTTTTGATACTGAGCTGCATGAGCTGTTTGTATATTTTGGAGTTTAATCCCTTGTCAGTTGCTTCATTTGCAACTATTTTCTCTTAAGGGTTGTCTTTTCATCTTTTTATGGTTTGGCTGTGGCAATTTCTTAAAATTAAGACAAAATGAAGTTTGCCACACTGACTGACTCTTCCTTTCAGGAACACTGCATGTAGCGTGCAATGCTGTTTGATAGCATTTTACCCACAGTAGAACTACTTTCAGAATTGGAGTCAGTCCTCTCAAACCCTGCTGCTGCTTTATCAACTAAGTTTATGTAATATTCTAAATACTTTGTTGTCATTTCAACAGTCTTAACAACATCTTTACCAGGAGTAGATTCCATCTTAAGAAACCACTTTTTTTTTTTTTTTTTTTTGCTTGCTCACCCATAGGAAGCAGCTCCTCATCCCTGAAAATCATATTATGATATTGTAGCGATTGTCACGTCTTCAGGCACCACTTCTAGTTCTCCTGCTATTTCTAACACATCTGCAATTACTTCCTTCGTTGAAGTTTTGAGCCCCTCAAAGTCATCCAGGAGGGTTGGAATCAACTTCTTCTAAACTCCTGTTAGTGTTGATATTTTGACCTCTTCCCATGAATCACAGATGATCTTCATGGCATTTTTTCATTTCCAGAAGGTTTTCAATTTACTTTGTCTAGATCCATCAAAGGAGTCACTGTCTATGGCATCTATAGCCTTATGAAATGTGTTTCTTAATATAATAAGACTCAAAAGTCAAAGTGACTCCTTGATCCATGGTCTGCAGAATGGATATCATATGAACAGGCATGAAAACAACATCAATCTCACTGTACATCTCCATCAGAGCTCTTGGGTGAACAAGTGCATTGTCAACGGGCAGTAATATTTTGTAAGGAATCTTTCCTTCTGAGCAGTAGGTCTCAACACTGGGCTTAAAATGTTCAGTAAATGACAATGTACACAGATGTGGTGTCATCCAGGCTTTGTTATTCTATTTAGAGAGCACAGGCAGAGTAGAATTGGCATAATTCTTAAGGGCCTTGGATTTTCAGAATAGTAAATGAGCATTGGCTTCAACTTAAAGTCGCCAACTACATTAGCCCCTAACGAGAGAGTCAGACTGTCCTTTGAAGCCAGGCATTGACTTCTCCTCTGTAGCTATGAAAGTCCTAAATGGCATCTTCTTCCAATAAAAAGCTCTTTTGTCTACATTGAAACTCTGTTGTTTAGTGTAGCCACCTTCATTAATTATCTTAGCTAGATCTTCTGGCTAACTTGCTCCACCTTCTACATCAGCACTTGCTGCTTCATCTTGTGCTTTTATATTATGAAGATGGCTTCTTTCCTTAAACCTCATGAACCAACCTTTGCTAGCTTCAAACTTTTCTTCTTCAGCTCCCTCACCTCTCTTAGCCTTCATAGAGTTGAAGAGAGTTAGGGCCTTGCTCTGGATGAGGCTTTGTCTTAAAGGAATGTTGTGGCTGGTTTGGTCTTCTATCCAAACCACTAAAATTTTCCCCAAATCAGCCATAAGGCTGTTTCACTTTCTTATCATTTGTGTGTATGCTGGAGTAGCACTTTCAATTTCCTTCAGGAATGTTTACTTTGCATTTGTAACATGGCTAACTGTTTGGGTGTAAGCAGCTTAGCTTTTGACGTGCCTTCATCACTAAACTTAAATCAGTTCAGCTTTTGATTTAAAGTGAGAGACATAGAGGAATGGATAAAGAAGATGTGGTACATATATACAGTGGAATATTAGCCATAAAAAGGAATGAAATTGGGTCATTTGTAGAGACATGGATGGACCTAGAGAGTGTCATACAGGATGAAGTAAGTCAGAAAGAGTAAATCAAATATCGTATATTAACGCATATATGTGGAATCTAGAAAAATGGTATATATGATCTTATCTGCAAAGCAGAAATAGAGACACAGACGTAGAGAACAAATGTATGGATACCAAGGGGGAAAGGAGGGGTGGTGAGATGAATTGGAGATTGGGATTGACATATATACACTATTGATACTACGTGTAAAATAGACAGCTGATGGGAACATACTGTATAGCACAGGGAACTCTACCTAATGCACTGTGGTAACCCAAATGGGAGGGAAGTCCAAAAGGGAGGGGCTATCTGTATGTGTATGGCTGATTCATTTTGTTGTACAGTGGAGGCTAAAGCAACAACATTGTAAAGCTACTATACTCCAATAAAAATTAATTAAAAAAATAAATAGAGTGAGAGACATGCAACTCTTCCTTTTACTTGAACACTTAGAGGCCATTGTAGGGTTATTAATTGGCCTAATTTCAATACTGCTGTGTCTCAGGGAATAGGGAGGCTCAAGGAGAGGGAGTGAGATTGGGGAACGGCTGGTCGGTGAAGCAGAATGCATAGGAGGTTTATCGATTAAGTTTGCCATCTTATTTGGGTGCAGTTTGTGGCACCCCAAAACAGTTATAATAGTAACCTCGAAGATCCCTGATCGCAGATCACTGTAACAAATGTAATAATGAAAAAGTGAAATACTGTCAGAGTTATCAAAATGTGACGCAGAGGCACTAAGTGAACAAATGCTGTTGAAAGAATGGTGCCAACAGACTTGCTTGAAGCAGGGTTGGTGTAAACCCTCAGTGTGTAAATAACACCATATATCTGTGAGGCACAGTAAGTTGAAGCACAATAAAACCAAGAAAATGCAGTATGTCTCTGTTATATGACTCCACTTTCCACTTACATGAGGTACCTACAGAAGTCAAATTCATAGAGACAAAGTAAAATGGGGGTTGCTGGGAGAGGGGAGAATGGGCAGTTACTCTTTAATGGGTACAGAGTTTCAGTTGGGGAAGATGGAATATTCTGGAGATGGATGGTGGTGATGGTTGCACAGTAATGTGAATGTGCTTAATGCAACTAAACTATATTAAAAAACAGTAAAGATGGTAAAATTTTTATTATGTATATTTTAGCACAGTTACAAATGAAAAAGAATTGAGAATATAAAAAAGTCAGTATATTTGATAGTTATGAGGGCTTAGACACTGCAAGTATTTGTTTCGTTACTGAAATTGAGCTGTGTATGAGGAAGAAGCTTAGGCTCAGACTGAGTGGCAAAAGAGAATAATGTCATTCAATAAATGCAGTTTGTGGAAGTGAAAAAATAAGGGAGAGAATACAGGAGAAAAATAGGCTCTTGGGACAGAGCAGAAGAAATTCCAGAATTTCTCTCCATGATGTGCTTAAGGGTAGGGTTTTGTTTTGACACTGTGTTCACATAACAAGCATGTCACTTTAATTTAAACTGTTTATTTGGGGTGGCATTTAGTAGCTGATATGGGGAGGTACCAAAAGCCTTCTTGAGCCTCCTATTTTTGGTAGACCCTGAATTTGCTCTCGGATTAAATTTTTATCAGGCCTCACCTTTGTGAGCCATCCCTGGTGAGAAAATTTGCGGAACTCAAGAGAAATGAAAAAGTTACTCAGTAATCAGGCCCAGGGAGGGAGGAAAAGTAACTAGCATCTGTTACATGCCTATTTGGTATCAGCTCTTTATGTTAATTATCCATTTAATCCTGTCAGTTGCCTCTAAGGTAAATTTCATGTTGGCATTTGGTAAAGGTGACTTTCCTAAGATCCTTTTGCTACAGAGTGGTGAAGCCAGGACTGGAACCCAGGTCTGTGGGAGCCTAAAGCTTATCGTGTTTCATCACACTTAGGGCTTTAGGAATTACATTTCCTTAGCTAATGATCTAAGTGATCCCTCCCTGGCTTTGCTGTCAGCAGCCAGAGAGGAGAACTTTTCCTGGAACAGATATATGTCTCACACACTCAGCTTAGAGCCGTCCGGGGCGGGGGCCAGCATTAGCATTCACAATCTGAACATCATTTTTAATTTTCACAAATACCCGCGGAGCAACATTTAGCCTTCCTGAGGCAAAAAGCTCCAGACGCACAGGTGTCTGGGAAGTGTCTTTTCTGCAGTGCCATCTCGGGTTCAGGTGTTGGGATGAATGAACCTGAGCGCACTGGCCCCTCCCTGGAAGGCTGTTCTCAGGCTCCTTTGTTTGGTTTATGTATAGCCATCAATGCACCATTCCTTCTGCTTCAGCTGTTTGAGAATCCCATCTTCTCTATTGATTTCCCACAGAACGTTTACTGCTCTCCAAGGTGTGACCTGTACCTCTAGCTAATTTATTTCTGTCATGGCTGTAGGATTTAGGAATGAAGGGGGAGGGGAGGGAGGGAGGGAGGGAGGGTGGCGAGAGAGCGATGTGTCCAAGATGTGGGAAATAAATCCAGCCCTGGAACCCCCGACAGGCAGGCCCACAGCTTGGGAGGGCAGTTCTGTGCCCGCAGCAGCAAGGAGACTTTGCTTGAAAATCTGCTCAGTAAGATGGAGGCTGCAGCCACCGGGTTTCAGGAGGCCAGGAATGATAGCAGGGCCCCATGGGGATGGAAAAGCAAGGGAAGAATGTGTTTGGAAATAACGCCTTGACTGTACAGGAACCAGTCACCATACTGAGCAGGATGTGGTAGGTTTTTTTTTTTTCTCTTTTAATGAAATGATGGAAAACTCTTTTAGGGGCAGGGGGGCACCTTGTGAAGTCCTATTCTCTTCTTCATTATGGGATTTTCAACATCAGGACATTCCTGTATCAGTCCTGGAGCTGTGATTGCAATGACTGATGTGTGAGATATCAAATCGAACCACGTTAACATAAACCTTCCTTTCTCTCCGTGCCTAGAACATACTGAGTTACCCTTTCCATGGTATGATTTTACTAGATAACTGTTTGAATGCCCACTTCATTTTTTTTTTCTGTGAAAACAGCTTATATCTTAGAAAATCTGGTTATCAGCTTACACAAGGAAGGATGTCGGTTATTTATTATTTTCACCTGGACGGTGACTCACATTTGTTAAGCAAGTAGGTATGTTATATGTGAAGCGCATTTTTAAAGTTTTCAAATTTTTTTCATATACTTTATTTCATTTCCATAACAATGCTAAAAAGTAGGGGTTATTATTTTCAGTGCATAGTTAAAGAAATGCTGGCTTCTTAGCTAAGGTCCTATGGCTAATAAATAGCAAATACAGGATTCAAGTCTAGGGTTTCTGGTTCCAGATTCAGATTGCAGTATACGACACCCCAGGAGTGCAGTGTTTACTATATTCTACCAACATCACCCCCTGAGTAGCAGAAGCTGGAGAGTAAGAGGCACAAGAGTCAAAATTTACCCACCTGTTAGAAACTGATGGAATGAATTTGAATTGAACCAAACATACAGCCTTCTAAGCTTCTACTTGTATGATTTATGCCTCAGGTCAGTCGATCTGAGGTGTGAAAAAGCCTTAGGAAGAAGGGTAAAACATTTACTAGCGACTGTTTTCTCCCTCCTTCCCATATACCAGCCTCCAACCCCACCCCAACTCACATACAGATTCTTTGTCACTCTTTATAGGGAATAAAATAAGTCATCACCCCTCCATGTATTACCATCCATTATAATGTACCCTGGGCTGGGCGTTAGAATAGCAGTTATTTGTGAGGCTGGCTGATGGAGTTCATGCCTGTAAATCCCAGGCACTCTGAGACCCTATCCCTTTTTCCCAGCATGATGTACAAAGGGGCTTCTGGGAGTTAGTAGGAGAGCAGGATGGCAGGGATGGTGGGATGGTGGGTCTTTCACACTTTGGACCGAGTCTACCTGGAACCGTCTAACTGGGGGACAGAGGAACCCACTTCATCTTGGAGACGGTGGCCAAATAACCCAACTCCGTGCTACCTCAGAGGCTGACAGAGCCGACAGAGCCTCCATAAAGAAGCCCCCGACTTGAGCTATTCCATTTTTATAAACATAGCACAATAGTGTTATGGAAAAGATTTCTATCCTCAGTAAGTGCCTGTCATAAAAGAAGGAGGGCTCTTCTTGTAGATAAATAAAAATGTCCAGTGTGTAGAAATGAAACATAACGGTGAATATCCCTGGAATAACTGAAATTATTTTGGTTTGAAAAGATCTGGACTTTGAAAAGAAACTTGTATGCTTTCTTTGTAGTCAGCAAACTACATTCCCATCATCTCTGAGGTAACCTTCACCTCAGGACTTAGGATTTGGGGAAGGGATGAGTAAGGTACCAAATAAGAAATGCCCAGAAAAAAGTCATATTTGCTTCCACATCAACAGTGTGTGATGTGTTTTGCTGCTTCTCCTGCCTGGAGCAATTTTTATTTCTCCACTCCTTTGCTTTTTGCAGACTGATGTAGGATATCGGTACCTTCCTTGAGGTCAACCTGAAGTGGCATGGTGTTGCAGAGAGAACTCAGGACTTGTAGATTGAAAAAGCCTGATTTTTTTGAGTCCTGTTTCCACAAATTAAATTGTGTGCTGTGTGGCTACAGGGTTTAATTGTCATGATCAATTTCTGCATCAGTAAAATGGGTATATTAATATCTATCCTAACTCACAGGGTCGTTATGAGGACCTCAAGCAACAGTGGGTGGTAGAGGGTTTCATAAACTCGAAAGCATGGCACAGGAAAGAATTTATCCTCTATTATTTTGAGTTCTTAAAGTGTATGTGCAATCAGTATTATCTCCACTATCCATGTGATCATAATGGCATCATGGCATCCAGAATGTCATTATTTAACATTAGAACTTATTTGGGGCTATGATTCGGAATCAGCCTACGGCTCACCACTAAGTATCAAATGCACACCTTCTCCATTCTCTGCTCCACCTCTCCCCACACTTTCTAACTATCCTGCCACTTTGCTTTGGGAGTTTATTCAACCCTCATATCTGCCCCTGTTCCTCTTTGGAGGTTCACCTGGGACCCTCTTTAAGCCTCCTCATCACTAGGAGTCCATCTCACTGCTGCTGGAATTTGCACACTTCCTAGAGCACGGTGGGCTGGGCTGGGCTGGGCAGGGTGCAGAGAGAAGAACCAGTGTGGGGAGGGTGTGCTGAGTTTCAGACATCTCCATTCTCAACTTGGAATGGGTTTTCTGATAAAAATAATAGGACACATGAATCTTAAGTCTGATAATGCAATAATAATGGAGTTCTACCACGTGATGGATTAGCTTGTTGATGGGCTAATATGAGAATCTAAAAACCATTTATACAATTTTTTATTTGGGAAAATGTGAATTACAAGGACTGACTTAGAAACATATATTTAGAGCTAAACCTAGTTGTGACTTGAGGCCTTTCTTGTCCTGAATGTGAGATCCTTTCTTCCAAATTTAGTTTGTATAAATACTTTATACTCAATGTAGTGAGTAGTGACTGGGTTAGTGGGTGCAGCTGGATGAACACTGATGCTGGGAGGGGTGGAAAGGGAAGGGGTCCTACCCTGGCTTTGCCAGTTGCCAGCTGTGACACTAGACAGCTACTTAAGCTCTTTACTTCTCAGTTTCCTCACCTACAAAATAAAGAAAAATGGTACAGATGAACCTGTTTGCAAGTCAGAAATAGAGACACAGACGTAGAGAACAAATGTATGGACACCAAGGGGGGAAGGGAGGGTGGTGGGATGAATTGGGAGATTGGGATTGACATATATACACTAATATGTATAAAATAGGTAACTAATGAGAACCTGCTGTATAGCACAGGGAACTCTACTCAGTGCTCTGTGGTGACCTAAATGGGAAGAAAATCCAAAAAAGGGGATATATGTATACGTATAGCTGATTCACTTTGCTGTACAGCAGAAACTAACACAACATGGTAAAGCAGCTATACCCCAATTAAAAAAAAAACCAAAGATGTTGATAATAGTACTCAATTTTCAGGGTTGTTGTTAGAAATGCATCATAGACAATAACAGCTTATATGAAGAGAGTTGTTATACTGACTTAGCACAGTATTCAAACAGTTCTCCATTTTGTTGAACAGGTGATGACTGGCCTCTGAATGAGGACTTTTTTTTTTTTTTTAAATATAAATTTATTTATTTATTTATGGCTGTGCTGAGTCTTCGTTGCTGTGCCTGGGCTTTCTCTAGTTGTGGTGAGCGAGAGCTACTCTTCATTGAGGTACGCGGGCTTCTCATTGCGGTGGCTTCTCTTGTTGCAGAGCATGGACTCTAGGCACAAGGGCTTCAGTAGTTGTGGCTCTTGGGCTCAGTAGTTGTGGCTCTTGGGCTCAGTAGTTGTGGCTCTTGGGCCGTAGAGCACAGGCTCAGTAGTTGTGGTGCACGGGCTTAGTTGCTCCATGGCATGTGGGATCTTCGTGGACCAGGGCTTGAACCCGTGTCTCCTGCATTGGCAGGTGGATTCTTAACCACTGCGCCACCAGGGAGGTCCTTGAGTGAGGACTCTTAAGATTGTGTTCATTGATGTTAGGGAGATCAAAAATTACCATGAAGTTTTTTAGGTACACATAAGGAATTGACTAAATGATGGTATGTACATAAATGTAATATTATTCAACCATAAAAAGAAACATGATAGTGATACATGCTACGGTGTGGATAAACCTTGAAAATATTATGCTAAGTGGAAGAAGTCAGTCTCAGAAGCTTACTTACTGTATGGTCCCATATATATGAAATATCCAAAATAGGTAAATCTGCAGAAACAGAAACAGAAGAGATTTGTGGTTGCCATGAGCTTAGGGGAGGGAGAAAATGGGGGGGGTAACGTAATGGATATGGGGTTTTCTTTTGGGATAACAATGTTTTAGAACTAGATAGAGGTGATAGTTGCACATCATTGTGAATGTACTAAATATCACTGAATTGTTCACTTTAAAATGGTTAATTTTATGTTCCGTGCAGTTTTTTAAAATGCTATGGAAGAAGAAAACCACCTAAATAAGTTGACTGTGTAGAAAGCCTTCCTGACTCTCTATGTAGTCTTGGTCTATATAAAGAGTTTGTGAGTTTGTGAAGACAGTCTCTCTTACTTCTTCCTACATTTTTTTTTCTGCCTTTTGTAGTCCTATCTGAACTCCTTGGTTTTCTGTCCCTCCACGAGGACTCAAGTTCTGTTTGAGTCACTTCTTTCATGCATTCCCTGACTCATTCCTTCACCTGGTGTCAAGGAGAGCGGTAATTAATATGTGATCTGGGACAGAGGCTAGGCAGCCCTGCTGGGTAACTTTGCAGGCATCGTAACCTCTCTGGTCTTAGGGAGACATCAACAAGATCATTTCTTGGGATTCTTTCACCTTTAAATTTCTAGATTTAAGAAATAAGAAATGCATCATTAGGTTTCCTTTAAATATTCTGCCAGCTAATTTCTCCAGTTCTTTTACTTTGAATTCATTTATCAAACCTAGCTAGACAGATAGGAAAAAAATAAATTACACTTTGAATTAGCCTCTTCTTTTTCATTAGACCTCAATAATGAGGAGAAAATTCATCTCCACGTCTGTGGTAAAACTTCTTTGACCACGGGAAACCTTTCTTCATGTTTTTTTTTTAAGATAAAAATGCCCAGAGCATGAAACTGATATACTTTTAAGGTTTGAAAAGCATAAAAAATGATTTTTCTCTTTAATTATAATATGTAACAGAAAACAAGACACTGCAATAACTTAATAGCCCATCAAAACACTATCTTCAAGGGTAATTTAGCATTTCCATGATAAATTGCTATTTTTAGAAGCTTATGTAACCAAACAAAGAATGTGTTCTTGGCTATGGCCATGAAGACAAGTTATTATTGTGGGAGGGACAAAGGAATCTGAGAGGCTCATGGGAGACAGAGCCAATTGCGGAGAACATTTTATAGAGCACCCTTTCTCTTGAGTCTCCATTTTCTGCAATCAGGATAATGCAGTGCCTTTCAGAGCCATTTTCATTTTTGAAGTGCTCTTTCATCATTAGCTAATAAATACTCATCAATGAATTTTCCTCAGCGTCTTGCAAGTTGGAGGAAAAAGAAAATCGCTTTCTATTTCGTAAGTATTATTCCCCTTGGGGCCTCCCTTCTCGTGCTTCTAATGGAAACAAGAAATAAATTATACCTACTTATTTGAAAGGACCAAAGACCACCATTCCTTCCACAGAGAGCACCTGGAAATTTGCATCAGATATGAATGACCTTCTATAACTACCTCACTGTAGTAGCAGAAGGAATATCTGTCTCCCATTACCAAGCTCTGTTCTGTTTAGTGTCTCATGAGGACAGTTAACTCGGAGGATGCCTTGAGGGGGGGTCTTCTTAGGGGATCTTCTCAGGGAGCTGAGTGTGGTGAGTCGAGCTGAGAGAAGGTGGTGTCTGTGTGAGCATGGGTGTCCAATGGACTTCATATCGCTAATTTCTAGGGTCAAAAAGTTATGGTTTTGGAATTTTCTGTTCTTTTGTATTATCCATGTTTCTTCTCCCCTGTATCATCATCTTTCCATTTGGACTTGGCTCTGAGTTTCACAGTTTCTGCTGTGGTGAATTGCACTGCACATACTTAAAGCCACTCCAAGACTTTTCTAGTTGCACGTGGGTATTCAGGAAGACAATTTGATTCAGAGCATGAGCTATGTCTTACTGGGTTTCTGCTGCCTTGTTGTCTAAAGTAATGTTATCCCACAGACATAGAATACAAACCACACCATGAGCCATTTATAATTTAAAAACTTATGGTAACCACTTAAAAAAGTGAAAATAAAGAGGTGAAATTAATTTTAATAATATATTTTATTTAACCCAATATATCCAAAATTTTATTACCTTTATATGTAATCAATATAAAATTGTTAATGAGATATTTGACATTCTTTTAAGCCAAACTGGTGAATTCTAATGTGTATTTTACACTTGCAACACATCTCAGTTTGGACTAGCCACATTTCGTATGCCTCATGGCTGCCGTGTTGGACAGCACGGCTCTGTATGCATAAGTAGACAATATTTGAACAAACATTTTAAAATTAAAAAGCATTTCTGAATTATTTATTACACAGTCAAGTTCTGATATAAATTGCTGTAAGTTTTCTCTTCAAGGCTCTCATAAAGAATGAGGGGATGTTAGAGGGTTCTAGGGTTTATCATCAGGGAAAGGGTTAATGTGTGTTTTCTCAAACCTACCATTCACTCTGGAATTAACACAGCATCAATGAATTATGATCTCTCCCTCCTCTTTTGCTTTATGTTTTGCTGTACCTTGAGCTCAGATCTACCTAAGAACCAAGAAATGACAAGACTGTTGATTTTAGATAGTGATTAGGATTTGACCATGTCTTTTTTTTAATAAATAATTTTTTATTTATCTTAATTTTAATTTTGGCTGCGTTGGATCTTTGTTGCTGTGAGCGGGTTTTCTCTGGTTGCAGCGAGCGGGGGCTAATCTTTGTTGTGGTGTGCGGGCTTCTCACTGCGGTGGCTTCTCTTGTTGTGGAGCACGGGCTCTAGGCACGCGGGCTTCAGTAGTTGTGGCACTTGGGCTCAGGAGTTGTGGCTCACGGGCTCTAGAGTGCAGGCTCAGTAGTTGTGGCACGTGGGCTTAGTTGCTCTGCGGCATGTGGGATCTTCCCAGACCAGGGCTGGAACCTGTGTCCCCTGCATTGACAGGCGGATTCTTAACCACTGTGCCACCAAGGAAGCCCAGGATTTGACCATGTTTGATGTAAGCCCAGTCTTACAGTAGCTGCACTTTAAGTGGTTTCCACACAATCTTAGTTTTTGGTGCTATCGTCCTCGAAAGTAATGTTCTGTGCTTATTTTCATGTGGTTGTGTTCTCATGAAGAAAAAGGATACTTTTTATACTTGTAGCTTCTTACCTGAACTCAACTGAAGGAATTCTAAGGAGCGATAGCCATGACCAATGGAGCCAGAGGCACCAAAAAACACCTCTCAAAGGCTTGGCACCCCCATTCTTGGGCTAAATATCTTATTCTGGGGGAGAGCAGTATCACAGATATTTGGTGCGTCTGTCATTCCGTTGATGGGAACTTTAGTCATTGGCACTTCCACACGTTTACGAAAGAATGATGGTTAATGTTGTTAATTATTTATCATTGAACATCAACTATGAACGGAACACTCTGGTAGGTGTGGTGAGATACAAAAGTAGAGGCCATCCTCCCTGCCCCCAAAGAGCTTAGCCTGATGGTGAAGATGATACACGTCCTAGTTGAGGTTCTAAAGTGTTAGAGCAGAGCTATCAGCAGGGTACCAGATGACCCTGAGGTCCTGTAAGATCCAGTGAACGAACCTTTGCCAAGGACTCTTTCATGCCAGGAGATGGACTAGGTGTCAGTGACAACTAAGGTGAAGACAGTTTCTCTTCCTACTGATATCCTAATCTACTGTGAGACATGGGTAAAAAACCACCTGCAGTGCCATGGGAGATGTGATATAATGGAGAAACACAACTCCAGAAAGGCAGAGGAAGGAGAGACTAAGACCTCCAGTCCAAGTTGGGGTCATGTCTTTAGAGGCAATGATGATGCGGCTGGCTTTCAAAATAGGAGTTCACGGGCAGGAAAGGGAGATGGAAGCAGCCTGGAAAGAAAGGGGCAGGAGTGAAGGCGAAGGTGGTCCTGGGGCTGGTGAGCCCTGGAGAAAGGTCACACCTGAGCAAGTTCTCCCCAGATCATCTGATCCTGTCTTAGGGCACTTGATTCAAATACTGCTTGTGTTATGTTCTCTACAGTTCATGGATGTTTAAAAAATTATTAACAGTTACTAAGAATGGATAATTTATTGCTTTCATTATTATTTAAAAAGTACCACATCAGTGACTATTTTGGTTTAGTTGCTGTGATAGTGAGGATCCACGTCATGGTGGTTAAGAGCTGACTCTGGAAGCCATAGTGCCTAGATTCAAATCCCAGCATTGCCACTTAAAACTGTGCTGTTTAGCCCTTCTGTACTTCAGCTTCTCCATCTGTAATGTGGAAAATAATAATAGCATCTCCCTCAAAGGTTTTTCTTAGTAATAAAATGAGTTGAGATTTGGGAAGGGCACAGAATAATGTCTGCTTCATGGTAAGTATCCTAAATGTTAAATTAAATGAAGGCAGTACACAAAATTCTAGTGCCTAGTGATGGCAAACAGCTTTCTGTGTGACTGGCATGTGATAAGGACATTGATGATTTTTTTTTTGAAAGGGTTAATTTGCTTGTTGTCCAGCTGGTCTGAAGTCATCAGTGACGCTCACTGACATGAATGAAGAGTGCAGTAGGCATCCCTGCAGTGGGATTGTACAAGTTTTATATTTTATTTTAGTACATGCTAGAAACACTTTTATTTGTTCAGAATATCTAAATGATCCACGTCAAAAAACTTGTGTATGAAATATCCAGAAACGCAGGTCTCAGAGAATATGTGAGAATGTGTATACATCATTGTTGGATCATATATGGAAATAGTACTTTTGTAAGTAAAAGCAGAACCTCGTCATATTTCAATGATTGATTGATTTGCATTCATGTAAAATTGTTAAAGAAAATTACAAATAGGCATAAAAGTAAAGAGAATAGTATAGTGACCCCTTATATACCCATCATTTAGATTTTAACAGTTTTTTTGGTTGAGGTATTTTAAAGCAAATCCCATAAATCATGGCATTTGAACCCCTAAATATTTGATTAGAAATTTAGGAAGTTTATTTTCTTGTATAACTGCATTATCCCACCAGCAATAATCTCTTTTTGATACATCCCATCTATATTCAAAATGCCCCAGTTGACCCCAAACGGCTTTTACAGAGTTTGCTTGAATCAAGACACAAACAAGGCCTACCAGTGTCCAGTGCATTTGGTTATCAAGACCCTTATGTTTCTCTTAATCTAGGATGGTCTGAATTTCAGTGTTAGTTTGAGAGCGTTTTATTGTGTGATGGGCTCCAGGTCTGAGACCTAGTTGAAACCAGGTGTTGGGTGTGGCCTCATTCACCTTAGGTAGAAATACTTTTATCAACATAGTTAAATGATAATTATCTCCCAACCAGTTTTAATGTCAATTTTAAGTATTCTAGGCACGGAGGGAGGCACCAAAGGCCCAGAAATGAATGCAATATGATCCCTGGGCTCAGAAATCAGGCAGAGAGTTTCTGCACTTTGACCATGAAAGTTTCTGCTGTATGACCCACCAGAGGATGAGATCTTGAGGGTGAGGGAGGAGGGTGGCTGCCTCTGGGGAGCAAAGTGCAGTGCTGCAGATTTTGGCTCATGGCTTTTCTTTACATCAGACAACTGAGAATGCTGGTAATTTTACAGCCCAGTTGGAAAGGGGCCTAGTGGTTAGAGACGGGAGATGCTGAGGTCTGCCCTCCATCCTAACAGCCTCTCTCTTAGGGCCATACTGTCTGATGTTTCCTTCCTCCATGGGTATAAATTGTGTCGAGTCTCCACAAATAGCCAAGCCCTGGAGAGCGTTTGAGAAATGGTTAATATCTCCTAGGAAGCGTCATTCTAAAGAAAGCACACACAAAATATTTTCCGCCTTAGGTCTTTGCTTTATATCTATGTTCTTCCTTCTAATTTGGAAGGAAATCCTGAAGGTGGTAAGTTTACTGAGAAGAAAGGAGAAAGTTTTTTTTTCCTTCAGGAACATGTATGTTAGGGAGAAAGCATGTTCCAAACACCTGAGGTGGACCAGGAGGACGTGGAGAGAAGATTGTGGGAGTGCGGAAGGCCTGGGCTTGAATTCCTTTCTCTTCACTCAGCAGCTATTTTAACTTGAACAGGTCTCAGAACTTGCATGAATTCCAATTTTTTAAATCTACAACATGGGTGTAAGCTAGTTAGAATGGGCATCGTCAGAAAATCTCCAAACAACAAAGGCTGGAGAGGGTATGGAGAAAGGGGAACCCTCTTGCACTGTTGGTGGGAATGTAAATTGATACAGCCACTATGGAGAACAGTATGGAGGTTCCTTAAAAAACTAAAAATAGAGTTACCATATGACCCAGCAACCCCACTACTGGACATATACCCTGAGAAAATCATAATTCAAAAAGACACATGCAGCCCAATGTTCACTGCAGCACTATTTACAATAGCCAGGTCATGGAAGCAACCTAAATGCCCATTGACAGACGAATGGATAAAGAAGATGTGGTACATATACACAGTGGAATATTACTCAGCCATAAAAAGGAACGAAACTGGGTCATTTGTTGAGACGTGGATGGATCTAGAGACTGTCATACAGAGTGAAGTAAGTCAGAAAGAGAAAAACAAATATCGTATATTAATGCATATATGTGGAACCTAGAAAAATGGTCCAGATGAACCGGTTTGCAGGGCAGAAATAGAGACACAGATGTAGAGAACAAACGTATGGACACCAAGGGGGGAAAGTGGCGGGTGGTGGTGGTGGTGGGATGAATTGGGAGATTGGGATTGACATGTATACACTGATGTGTATAAAATTGATGACTAATAAGAACCTGCTGTATAAAAAAAAACTGGGTGTAAGAATGCCTTTTTCATACAGTCTGTAATGAAGATGAAATAAAAGATTATAGTTCTGAAATTTTCTGGGTTTTGCAGCCCCCCCTTTACAGATAGGAAAGGACTGCTATCACTGCCATTAGGAGGAGGAAACCTGTCTCAGTTCTTTGGAAGAATAAATAGTTGTGAGAGTGCTGTGTAGACTAGAGGACGGTCAGCCAAGGTCTTCAAAACTCAGAATGAAGAAAGGTTCAAGATCATGTATTTATTTATTTCCAGAATAAAGAATGATGGGAGGACTGAGGAATTTTTAAGAAATGACGTAACTTAGTCTCTGTTAGTTTAGGAGCAAGAATAAATTTAAATTGACCTTGCAGACATTGAGGTAGGCTGGATGCCTTCACTGGCAGTGTTAATTAGGAGAGCCTCTGCTTCACTATGAAACAGGGTTATAATAATGAAAAATAGGCCTTTTGAACATAGGTCTGAATTGGATAGATGACTGGCTCTTCTATAATGTAGAGAGGGCAGTGAATTCCTGGTTCGATAGTCAGTTGATGATGTGCACAGAAATCGTGACTTCAATGCTAGGCAGAAAAAGAAAGGGGAGATTAGACTCTCTGACCCTCACGCAACTGGGAGTCAGAAAACTTCAGGAGGGTGTGACAGAAAGGCAGATTCTAGAACCAGAGGAAGGTTGGAAAACCATAAATCCTACACTCAGATATCCTGTGGTGGTTTAAATCATTTTGTTTTGTTAGCATTTTGGGTGCTCGATCTATGCCATATTACAATACGTGGTGATGTCAACCTTATATTGATGGCAGCCCCCTTCTGTGTTCTAGGCATTCTTGGATGGTCATTAAATGAACCGAGCATATGCTGACATGCTCAAATGAGCACTTGTGGAATCTCCAGTAGAAAGCCATGGAATTGGAGGATGACGGGGGAAGGTCAAGAAATATCAAATAAGTGGAGTGGTGAAATTCAGAGTAACAAAGGGTTGCTTGTATAACAGCACATCACACACATCTATTTTGGTAGTGTTAGTGTACTGTCCAAAATAAAGGACAATTAAAAAAATTGAGCACATCACAACTACATCACATCACCACCATAAGAAATGACCATTTCTATTTCTTTAGTATCATCTGTTTCTGTATCACACATTATATTTGTTGAACATCTGCTGTGTGGGAGCTCACCACAGTGCTGGGTGTATGTGAAGAAATAGCCTTCATTAGCCAATGAGAGAGTAAGATCAAGCAAGATGAAAACGGAACAGTAACCAGGGCTCAGTAAATACTAAGGTGTTAGTGGCAAGATCCATTTCTGATGAATGGGAAGAGGATTGATGCAAATAGTTTTTGTTGTGTTTCTTTTCTGGCGGTTTGGGTGTCACAGATATACTCAGACCTTGCACGGATTCCAAGTTGCAAGCATTGAGGTTGTCTAGAGAACTAGAGATGTTGAATGGGTTAGCTACCCCATCCTCTGTCTCTAGAACCTGCAGACTTTCTATCTCACTGACAGATTTGTAACAAACTGCCCTTAAGACACAATCTTAAGACTTTCTCAATAGAGTATTATCCCCATGAGTGCCGGACTGGCTCTGTCTTGGTCAGCTGTAACTCTAGGCCGTCCCATTGTGTTTGAAACAGAGTGGGAATTCAATAAATAAAAAGCTTCATCATTTTTGGAGAAAAGTCTTCCCTAAAGCTAAAAGGTATATCATAAAACTCTGAGGCCATTGGTTTTTAGTCTGAAAAAGCCTTGGAAATAAACACTTTTAGAACCATTTACATTTCTCCCAATGGACAGGACCCTCACCATCACAGGAGCACCCATACGCTTTCTGTCTACACAAGGCATACCCACATAGACTCACTTCTGTCCGCTTCTTAGTCCTCTGATCTTCGTTATCTAGTTTAGAAGAAGAAGTTAGGGGAAGTGACGTGAGTTGAAAATTGTCCATTATAGGTTTTAAGCCTTAAAAGACAGTATATCATCAAAGAAATACATCCTTTCTTCGGAGGTGCCTGTATGACTCTTATTTTGAGGGGGGCAAGTCCTCCCTCTCCTTTGGCAACTCCACCTCTTCCTTTCAGTTTCATCCATCATCTCATTTCTTGAAATGAACTTCCTTTGGGAATGAAAGTTTTGGCATAGCTGGGAGCTTTTAACGGAAATAAGAGAGAAGACGTCTCTGACATATATAATATGTTCAATATGTTTCCATATATTGCACAATCTCTGATGTGTTACCCAAGATTCATAATGACAGATGGGCCGAGGAGAAGAAGGAGCACTCCCCAAGTGGGGATGTCTTTAGAAACCAGCACTCCTTCCAAGGTGCTTTGAGCTATTCTGAGCAATTGGGGTTCAACACATTCACCCCCAGCAGAAGCAGGTTTCTGCCAACACACTGCCTGTGCGAGGTTTGTTGCCTAGCATTTTGCTTCAATCAAGAGTCAAGCCAGGCAGCACAGTCCTAGACTTAGAGCAATCTAGAGCCGGAGGATTGAGTTCCTGTTTTCAGCTGTGTGACGAGTTACTTGACTTCTTTCAACCTGTGATTCTTCAGCCATGTAATAGGGGTGAGAAGTAGTTTCTGTTCACTTCCCAACTCTGAAATAAGCGATGAGAACTTTTTGAGATAATCGTGCAGATTATGAAAGTCTCATTGTTCTTTGCAGCTATCCTTTTTACATGTCTAGAGTGGAAATAACTAGGAGGGATGTGTCTTTTCCTTTAGTTTACTCAAACCTAATCTAATCATTTATGACTCAAAATTTCCTGAAATGCAAACCATACATTCCAGAATAATGCAGAATTTTATTTTAGGGTAAGAGGGATGAGA
The DNA here is from genome assembly GCF_949752795.1 of Hyperoodon ampullatus. Lineage (NCBI taxonomy): Eukaryota > Metazoa > Chordata > Mammalia > Artiodactyla > Ziphiidae > Hyperoodon > Hyperoodon ampullatus. The sequence continues at coordinate 92,191,841 of NC_136920.1, forward strand.
AGTAATGTGATTTGACCATGTATTACGGGATTAAGAAAAATTTAAAAACATCTTTTGTTTTTAAATAATTTTTTTAAATGTTTTTAAATTTCACATCTTTTGTGAAAATACAGGGTCAGAACAATAGCTGTACAGTCATTAGCAATGTTTTCCAGTAAAGTCACTCTAAGAGCATCTTTTACCTTCTCTTATTTTATTTTTCTACCCAGTTTGACTCATGTTATAACAGATCTGAATTTATGGAATATTTTATATGCTGTCTTTCTTAACCGTGTTCTGTGAGCTTGAGTTGTTTATCAGAATCTGCTTTTTTTTTTCTGATCACTTTTTTTATTTGACTTGCACACAGTCTAATTGGTTTTTTCCACCACACCCATACATTGTGCTGACAGAGCCTTTTTAATTTTTTTTTTCCAGCATAGTTTTCCCATCTAGGACGTGTGCTTGTTATTGTAGTAAGATAGATAAAATACCTACGTAAAGACAGACTTGGGCTGAACCCGAGTATATTCCCAGATTTATAGTTTGCTAGAGTAGAAGAGAACTGAGCTGTCTTTGGAATCAATGCCTTAGCTTTGCGGATGAGGCAAGGAAGACTTAAAGAAAGTACCTGGATGTTACAGAATCCGTGATTCATCAGGGGAACAACTGCCTTTGGAAGGGAATAACTACCAATGACAGAAACCCTAGGATGTCTCCCTGGGTTAATTTAGGATTTTTTTTTTACTGGAAGTAACTGGGGCCATTGGAAGTACAGAAAATTAAGCATATTATCTTGTTTCTCTGAACTAAAAAGAATATTCTTCAAATTGGGAAGACGTTATCCTGTTGCAGATTGCAAATCAGAAGGTAACTATAACAGGCAGCTCTACTGGCTGTTCACATATTTCTGGAAAGTGTATAGTAAAACGATGATAAATAATTTTTTTCTTTTTTGCATTCTTCACATGCCTGCCATGCTGATCACTCCCTGCTTCCCACTGCATACCTTCCCTGCCTCTGCCGCTGCATCCAGCCTAAACACCCATTGCAAATGTGTCCTCATGAGTTGTTCTCAGCTGGCTTTTGTTCTGGTCTGATCTCAGCCCGTCTCCAAAGGCTTGGCTTGGCAGTCTTACACTCCATTCTGCCTCTGGTTTTTAGACTTGGTGTTTGGCCTTGGCCTCCATGGAGTCTGGATGTTGATCTGTTCAGTAGATGAGGAAACAGGGCTAAGTGAGAACAGCAAGCCTGAGCTCCCAGCTGGAGGCAAGAGCTCTTCCAGTTGGGGCTTGTTGATGCAGGGACTATGCCATGCATCACAGAATCACAGTGACAAGATGTGACCACAAAGGGGGGCTCCTCTATGTCAGGGCCAGTGAGTATGTTCTCACCAGCTTGCCTGCATTAGGGAATCCTGCAGTAACAGTGAGATGCGTGGGACTTCCCTCAAAGGAACACCCCACCATGTGTCCAGAACTTGTTATTTTAGGTCCTCAGCCACTCACCATGCCCCCCAGCCATTGTCTAAAGCCTCTTCTCCACTGACCTTATTGTCCACACCTGTGGTGCACATGCCTCACTCTTTAGAACGAGCACACTATTCGCCATCTATATGACTTGGGTTTTCCTCTGGCTTTACCTTTGTTTCTCCTGTTCAGTGTGAGCCCCAAGCTTTCAGGTAATAATCCATTCTTTTGCTTCTAGAAACTTCTACAACACCTCCCATTCAGGTGACATTTCACTCCACTCCTTTTGGGTGGATTCAAGAAAGTGTATAAGTTGTTCCTTAATCAAAATGTAGATACTCTTTAGAGGGGTGTGTGTGACTGTGTGTGTGTGTGTGTGTGTGTGTGTGTGTGTATGTGTAAATACGGCTTCAGAATAGTCATTTAGCTCCTGATTCATACAAAATAGGCATAGAAGTCACAGCATGAGGTAGTGGACAGAGTCCTTGACAGGGATCAGCAGAGCTGAATTCTATTCCTAGGTCTGCTACTAGCCATTGCTGTGTGACAGTGGACAGTCACAACCTTTATGAAATCTTAGCTGAAAACTACAGAGTTGAATCATTTGACACTGACTTCTTTTACAGATTATGGCCATGTGAGACAGACCAACTTAGCATAGATTTGGGGTAACACATGTATGGGAATTTATTATAGAAGTAGATTAGATCTCTTAACCATCAACTGCAGTGGTTTGGGGATACCTGCAAGATTAATTCAGTGGAAGGGGTTGTACATGTTCATAGCTAGTAAGTAGAGGGTGATAGAGAGAATACCCAGAGGAGATACATCATTAGCTATTATTCCAGATACTGTGCTTCCATCTGTCTGATACTGTTCACATGACTTTCTGAGAAAATACTCTTCCTGCAGCACTTGACTGGCATGGGCTATATTTTTGTTTAAGATATTTTGCTCTTCACACATAAACCAATTAACTGTCATATTTTATCCTTCCAGGAGTATCCAGATACAAGGTTGGCTGACAGCCAGTTTGCTAAGTCCTAGAGGATAATAGCTTATTGTCTATAAACTGCCTTCTTTTAAAGTCTCTCTATTCAATTCTGGCAGTACTTGTGATACAGAAAATATTTATAAGGCTGTGAAGAAAGGTCATATGTTGGGTGTGAGCTGCCCTGAGTAGCCCAAGTGATTTTATTTTTCCGTTCAACAGCTCTTGTTGTGGTAGATGACCAAAACATGGACTTGCTTTTCACTGCTGAAAATTTCACCACTGTCTGAAAGCTTTGATATCGACTTGCTGAGTGGTTTGGAATGGCTCACTGCAATCTTAGGTATATCCTGAAAATACAGATAAATAATAGGAAAATGTATTTAGTCCAATTTGATAGTTCAAATTCACAGGGAACAATATCTTGGTATATTTAAGTTTCTCTTCTGTAAAAAATGACCTTCATATTTAAGAGGAAAATCTGCTTTCAACAACTTCAATGAGAGGGTGATTTTTCTCATCTTAAAAAGCTCATTCAAACCAGCATATTAATGATTTATGAACAAATAAAGGGAGAGTATAAGGGATTACATTTCTTTTGAACTGTACAAAGTTGTAAAAAGCTTAGAGAAGAAGGACTCGGTTCAAGATAAATGTTTGTTGAACTGATTTATTGAACCTTCTAAATGCTCTTGGATGAAAAATTCAAATCTGAACTCATTTTTTTTTATGTTGCTAAGCTTTCTAGAAGAAGGCTTTGAAACTTGAATGAGCATAGGTTTAACCATAATAATCCTTGATAATTCCAGTTGAGGATGTGGATACTATAACTTTAGTGCAAGAAAGAATGGCAATCAGTTAAGCATCACAGCACCCTAAGAAAAAAGGAAGACCCATGTGACCAGTCTTCTGTTTTGAATCCACTTTCATTATCTCACAATTCAATGAATATTTACTGAGTACCTTCTACGTGCTAGCACATGGCTGCATGTTGTAGCTACAGTAATAAAGGAGAAATGAATTCCCTGCCTTCAGGGAGTTTACAGTCCAGTGGAAGGGTCTGGACAAGAAAACTGAAAATTATAAGGCAGTGTCATCATCAGAGACACACAGGGTGGTTTTGGAATTCGTGGAGCCCAGTCAGGAAGGGCAGGGTGACTTCCTGGGAGAGGGGTGGTCTGGGCTGAGCCCTGAATGATAAGTTCTTACAGGTGAAGGGTGGCAGTGGAAGAAGATAGTTGAAAGCAGAGGGAGCAATATGTGTGAAGGGCTTCGATGACAGAGGACAAATGGAACTAGAGCAGAGAGGGCAAGGGGTGAGTGATCTTTCCTCAGCTGCTCTTCATCATCCCGGAAAGAGCACATTCACTGTGGGTCAGTTGTGTGGCTCTGTGAGCTGTCATAGAGTGAGTGCTTATCAATGGTTCCCTGCTTGCAAAAAGTACCTTCATTTAAAAAAAAATTTGCACACATATTATCTCATTTAATTCTCACAGTAAACCTGTGAAATGGATCACAGTATCCTGATTTTGTAGATGAGGCTCAGAGATTTGGTAACTTCACCAGGATTACTTGAGTAGTGAGCTAGAATTGAGTCTCAAAGTATTCTCCATTCTCCCTGCCCCCCCATCATCATCTTCTCCATCTTCATCTTCGTAATAATGGCCACCATTTGTTGAGCCTCTACCATTGGTCATATACTACCAAGCACTCTACAGATATGGGGTCACTTAATCCTCATAACAACCAGGATCATCTGGAGAGGAGGAACCCACGTTCTTTTCACTCATCGTATCTCCTATTTTGTGAAGAACGGGGCTCACGCCTCTTCTGCCTTCTGTCACAGTTGGAAAATATTGATTTGTAGGGTGAGGGGAGATTACTTAATAACAATTCTTTTTATATGAAGACTACTGAGATATTTTATCTTCTGGATGCTGTGAAGTGTATAAGTGATCAGGTTTTCCTCTTTGATTGACTGCAGCCAGTTTTTTTAAAAAAATAAATTTATTTATTTTGGGCTGCATTGGGTCTTTGCTGTGCACGGGCTTTCTCTAGTTGCAGCGAGTGGGGGCTACTCTTTGTTGCAGTACATGGGCTTCTCTTGTTGTGGAGTACGGACTCTAGGTGCGTGGGCTTCAGTAGTTGTGGCATGCGGGCTCGGTAGTTGTGGCTCTCAGGCTGTAGAGCACAGGCTCAGTAGTTGTGGCGCATGGGCTTAGTTGCTCTGCAGCGTATGGGATCTTCCTGGACCAGAGCTCAAACCCGTGTCCCCTGCATTGGCAGGTGGATTCTTAAGCACTGCACCACCAGGGAAGTCCCTGCCAGCCAGTTTTGAGCTAAATTTTTACCCGCCTCTCCACATGTCCCCTGCACATCCATAGGTCTTTTTGGTATGTATTTTTATATTAGCTCCACTCCTGTTTCCATTTTATGGTATTATCCTTATGTTTCTCTCCCAAATCTAGTTTATCTTACCGTTTCTGGAATAAAGCAGGACATAAATAATTAAAATTTCGTTAAGTTACCTGAGCATAGCATGAAACTTAAGTGTTTTGCTTTGTTGTTTTCTGCTGCTGGCGGGTCAGTTTGTCCACATAATTTCACTCATTCTTACCTAGGACCACAGCTTTTGCTTGTGAGTTGGCAGACCAGGATTTAGGGTGCTCAGGGAGCAGAGGACGGAGACTTGGCTTATAGTCCTCCCCACGTCTTTGCCAATCACCTTAGCCTCATTAGCCTTGTGTTTCTTTCCTCTGAAGCTCACTATGCACTTACTCTTCAGGTTTGCCTTGTCTTCATAAATTACAGCAGCTTTTTTTTTCTTTTTAAAGAGACGCTTAAGGAAGAAGTCAAAGCTGTGGCATCCTGTGTGCTTTCACCCCAGAAAGACGTAATTTACTGTAATTTAGAGTGAAGTGATGGAATTCAGTTTAGTAGATTTCTCCAAAAGTGAAGCATCAAAAATATACTGTATCGGATGGAAAATAAGAAACTTATATTTCTTGGAGATGTTTACCTAAATCAGTCAAATAATACTGTGCTTGGGGCAAAGGGCAATTTAGTATCAAGAGCCTGGGTCTTGGAGCCACGTCTGACTCTGCCACCAACTTTGTGACTCTGGGCTGATGACTTCATTGTGCGTTTTTTAAAAAATCCTTATTGGTTAAAAGAGAACAGGAACTCCTTAGTCTTGTGAAGATTAATGTGATGCCATGGAATTGCATGGTAGAATGCCGGATGCTCAGTAAGTGTTAGTTATCATTATTCAGACTTCTGCTTATCCCTTGTATCTAAGCTTAGTTGTTCCATCTCCTGGAAAGATTTTTTATATAGAAATGATAGTTATTATTATAATAACCACCATGGGGTTATTTTATTATATATATATATACAGTTAGAGTATCCTATATATATTCATATATATACATGTATATATCATAAATTATATAAATAGAATACTCAATACACATTGTATATAATATGTATTGTATGTATATATATATATATATATGTATAGAGGTCCAGTGTTTTTGTTATTTCTTGGTGTATTTTGCCATTTACAAGAGCTCACTTGCCCTCTGCTCTCCTGGTCCCTCTTCTGTTCTTTTTGTTTCTCTAAGCATTTCTCACTCTCAAATTTACTACATATTTAACTTCTTTGTTTACTGTTTGTCCATGCCCTGCTAGAAGGTACACTGCAAAAGCTCATGGTGTGTGTGTGTGTGTGTGTGTATGTGGGTTTGTTCATACTACAATAATCCTCAACATCTAGAACATTGTCTGGCATGCAGTAGTCACTCGAATCTTGAATCAGTGAATGATCTTCAAACATCATCAAATTTTCATTAATATGAGTTTTGATGATACTTGAAAAAGAAAAGGTACTTGTTTGGCTGAGGGCAGAAGCTCTTCCCCATGGAAGTGGGTGCTTGAAAGGCCAAGGGAAGATATGGGTTGCCTGACTCTTTAAAGTGGTTGGTAGCTCAGAATTCTGTAACAAATTAGTTCCAGTCTTTTTGTCATCAGCGAATTGAGTGTTGACTCTGAGCTAGGGAGAGACCAAATAGGAAACCTCCAACATGCCTTCAAAACACTAACCTTTTTTCTATTTATACACAAGTGTATTTTGACAGGACCAAGACATATAAATATCTTAGTTGGAATTCACAGATGTCAAATATTTTTCTTGTGCAGTGTCTGGTCTGCTGACCCATCTGGGGTTGTGGAAGTTGACCATTTTGTATCCAAATACCCTATTATTAAAAACAATCTAAGTCTTGATGAACACAAGAATTCTAAGATAAATTCAGCTCACCAAATCTTCACATAGCACGTATTATAGGCAAGGATTTTTCAAGGCACAGTAGGGGACTTGGAGATATGGTGCTGTGTCCACCCTTTAGGAACTGACAATCAAGTAGAGGGAATGAAAAGAAACGCCAACACCCTGGGCCAAAAACAGTCAAAAAAGTTGTTTTCTTGTCTGCTTTGTGGAGATTTTAAATTCTTCTGATTATATTAATGAAAAACTTTCTGAAAATGCCTCTGTCTTTATGAAAAGGCTTGAGTATTGTTTGCTGCCTATCACAGGTAAAGATGAATATTTTTACATTCTTTGGGCTTCTGGGTTTCTGTATGAAAGGAGAGTATTATTTACCAGTACTTCCTCTGTGGCCGATAATGTGCTAGGCACTGTCCTAGCTATTATCTCATTTATTCCCTACATTTCAGTGTGAGTCAGGTCTAATTATGCCCACATCACCGGTAAGGAAGCTGAAGCAGAGAGAGATTAAGTGATCATCCCCAAACCGTGGAGTTAATAAATTCAGTTAGTAAATGGCAACTAGACTCCAAAAACATTTCTGTGACTCAAATCCCATGCTTCCCCCTGCCCCATTTTTTTTTGTTTGTTTACACTATAAATCATGGGATATAGAGGCTCTCCTCTTCGAGAAATAAGTAATATTATGTCATTAATTTTCCTGGTTAGGAAAATGAGAATATTACCATATACTATTATATACACAGAAAACCTGCATTTTAGCCTATAGTAAATCTTACTCTGGTATATGAGATTTTTTAGGGTAAAGTTTCACTTGAATTATTCATATAAGAGCTGAGTTACTTAGAAGTTTTTCAAATATGAACTACAAATTGGTTATGAAATAACAAAGAGGCAAGTAGTAGCCAGCAAGGAATGTCATTCCATGACTGTTAGGACCCCCTAGATGCCAGCTGCAGAGATTTTGCCATAGAAATGAACAAGATGAGAAGAAGGAGTGTCACCATCATCAAACGGTGTTTGGTTTGCTGGTCTGTTTGTGCTCACAGCAGCACTGAAGATAAATCTATTCTTTTGGTCAACCTGTGTTTCAAACTGCATCCTGAAAGATGTGTATGTAGTATAACAAAATCTTGTTAATTTGAATTAATTGGTGGGAACGACAATCTAAATTAATAAGAAATTTGAACCCAATCAGAGATCTAAAAGAAATACATTTTTGTTATTTATAAGAAACTTGCACCAGAGAAAACTGGAGGGCTCAAGAAAGGTCTCTGGTCCTTGGGTAGCATAAGACTAACGTGTCCTTTTACAGAGAAACCACGGAGACCAGAGAGATCAAGTGATTTTCCCCAAGCTCCCACAGCTGGCAGATGGTCAGAGAAATGCCAGAATCCAGCCTTTCCAGAACAGGGCTGTCTGCTCCCATCTGTGCTGTATTTAGACTTAACAAAGTGTTGCCCTTTTCATATAACTTTTCATGAATGGATTAAAAAATTATAATATGATATTTATTTATATGTAAGTGGATGCTGTTAAGGTGCTTTAAACCAATTCTGGTTTTCTTCTTGTTGGTACTAATTGACTTTTTTTAAAAAATTGAGGTATAATTGACAAATAAAATTGTAATATATTTAAAATATACAACCTGATGATATACATAGACATTTGAAAAGATTCCTGTTGTCAAGGTAATTAACACGTCATATATTTACCTTTTTTTCTGTGTGTGAGTACACAAGTTTTAATTTCTTAGCAAATTCCTATTATAACATACAGTATTATCAATTATAGTCATGTTATACCTTAGATCCTCAGACCTTATTCCTCTTATAGCTGAAAGTTTGTACCTGTTTACCAACCTCTCCCTTTTTCCCTCGCCTTCCTAGCAGCCACCATTCTATTCTCTGTTTCTGTGAGTTCGACTTCTTTTTTCCATATATAAGTGATACTATGCAGTATTGTCCTTCTCTGCCTGGCTTACTTCTCTTAGCATAATGCCCTCCATGTTCGTTCATGTGGTTGCAAATGACAGAGTCGTCTTCTTTTTTAAGGCTGAATAATATTTCATTGTGTATGTGTATATCACATTTTCTTTAACTGTTCATCCATCAACAGACACTTGGATTGTTTCCATACCTTGACTATTGTGAATAATTCTGTAATGAGCACGGGAGTACAGATATCTCTTTGAGATAATGATTTTGTTTCCTATGAATCTGCGTTCAGAACTGAGATGGCTGGATCATGTGGTAGTTTTATTTTTAATTTTTTGAGTAATCTCCTTACTGTTTTACATAATGGCTCATTCCAATGAACCGTGTCTAAGGGTTCCCTTTTCTCTACACTTGCACTAGCATTTGCTGTCTTTTGTCTTTTTGATGAGAGCCATTCTAATGGATATGAGGTGATATTTCACTGTGGTTTTGATTTGCATTTCCCTCATGATTAATGATTTCAAGCACCTTTTCATGTACCTGTTGGCCATTTGTGTATCTTCTTTGGAAAAACATCTATTCGGGTCGTTTGCCCATTCTAAAATTGGATTATTTGTTTTTTTGCTATTGAGTTGTATGAGTTCCTTGTATATTTTGGATATTAATTCCTTATTGGGTATATGGTTTGCAAGTATTTTTCCCATTTCATAACTTGCTCCTTTCCTTTTGTTGATGGCTTCATTTGCTGTGCAGAAGCTTCATTTTGTTTTGTTTTTTTTAAAGAGAATTGGCAGTATAGAAGTAACTTTAGCTGTCTGGTTTGAATTATCCTTAATTTGAATTGGTGTGACACAAATTAATGGGATTTTATTTTGACTCTTTTTAAAGAGGTTAGTATCACCATGAAGAAGGTGTTCTGTTTGATATTATGCTGAATTCAAGGGATGTTTCAAATAATGCTTTGACAATCAATTTTCCATGTCCCTTATAAAATTGTTCTCTTCCTTTTTATTACTTACATATCCTATGACCTTCTAAAGAACATTCATTTAGTATTTTCTTATGGAATTGAGGATTCATTTACAGTGAACGTCTTTTTTTAAATTTATTTTTAAAGCTTTTCTATTGGGTCTTATTCTGTTTGCAATGTTCTGTATAAAATCAAGAAAAAATAATTGATAGCTATAAATGTAACTTTGTAACAGGACCTGTTCAACTGGGTTGAACAATCCCAAATGTGTGAACTTTTTTGGTTTACAGTATTATATAAGTTTCAAGTGTATAACATAGTGATTCACAATTTTTAAAAATTATACTCCATTTATAGTTATTATAAAATACTGACTATATCCCCCATGCTATACTATCCTTGTAGCTTATTTATTTTATATGTAGTACTTTGTACCTCTTAATCCTCTATTCCTATCTTGCCCCTCCCCACTGGTAACCAGTGGTTTGTTTGCTATTATCTGTGAGTGTGTTTCTTTTTTGTTATATTCGCTAGTTTTATTTTTTTGATTCCACATATAAGTGATAACACACAGTATTTGTTTTTGTCTGTCTGATTCATTTCACTAAGCATAATACCTTCTAAGTCCACCCATGCTGTTGCAAATGGAAAAATTTCTTTCTTTTTTATGGCCCAGCAGTATTGTGTGTGTGTATGTGTGGGTGTGGGTGTGGGTGTGGGTGTTTAATTTAGTTATTTATTTTTGGCTGTGTTGGGTCTTTGTTCCTGCTTACGGGCTCTCCAGTTGCAGTGAGTGGGGGCCACTCCTCTCCACAGTGCGTGTGCCTCTCACTGTGGTGGCCTCTCCCCTTGTGGAGCACGGGCTCCAGGTGCACGGGCTTCAGTAGCTGCGGCACGTGGGCTCAGTAGTTGTGGCTCACAGGGCTCCAGAGCACAGGCTCAGCAGTTGTGGCATGCGGGCTTAGTTGCTTTGTGGCAATGTGGGAACTTCCCAGACCAGGGCTCGAACCCATGTCCCCTGCATTGGCAGGCGGACTCTCAACCACTGTGCCACCAGGGAAGCCCCGAAAGTGACTTTCTTTTAATTTCACTTTGTAAAGGGCTATTAAAATGAGATTAATACTCAGCTCTTGGGCATTGCTTAAATACTATAGCAAAGTGCTGGGTGCTGACCTGGATTATTATTATTTTATTTCCAGTTTTATTGAGAAATAATTAACATACGTCACTGTGTAAGTTCAAGGCATACAGCATGATGGTTTGATTTACAAATACTGTGAAATGATTACTACAGTATGTTCATCTAACATCTATCTTCTCATAAAGATACAATAAAAAGAAAAGAAAGAAGAAATAAAGAAAGTAATTCTCCCTTTGTGATGAAAACTTAGTATTTACTCTCTTAACACATTTTTGACCGGAGACGTATTGCGGCCACAGGCATTAGTTTCTGCAAAAATCCCCCGGTCAGTAATGTGTTACTAACTTTCCTGTACATCTTACAGCAGTGTTAGCTATAGTCATCATGTTGCACATTACACCCCTTGTAATTATTTACCTTACAGCTGGAAGTTTGCACCTTTCGACCATTTTCTTTTCAGGTCACCCTCCCACCATCCCCACCTCTGGTAACCACAAGTCTTATTTCTTTTTCTATGAGTTTGGGTTTGGTTTCACTTAGCATAATGCCTTCAAGGCCCATTGATGTCACAGATGGTAGGATTTCCTCATTTTTTCATGACTGAATAATAGTTCATTGTATATATATGTATCTCACAACTTCCTGATCCTTTTATCCACTGATGGACACAGGTTGTTTCCATGTCTTGGCTATTATAAATAAGGCTGCTATGAACATGGGGTTGCAGATATCTTTTCGAGTTAGTGTTTTCATTACCTTTGGATACGTTCCCAGAAGTGGACTTGCTGGATCATGTGGTAGTTCTATTTTTAATTTTTTGAGGAGCCTCCATACTGTTTTCCATAGAGGCTCTCTCAATTCACAGTCTCACCAAGAGTGTACAAGAGTTCTCTTTTCTCCACATCCTCACCAGCATTTGTTATCTCTTGTCTTTTTGATGATAACCATTCTAACAGGCATGGGGTGATAGCTCATTGTGGTTTTACTTTGCATTTCCCTAATGATTAGTGATGCTGAGCATCTTTTCATGTACATATTGGCCTTTTGCATATCTTCTTTGGAGAAATGTCTATGCAGCTCCTTTGCCCCCTTTTCACTGGACTATTTGTTGTTGTTTTCGCTATTGAGATGTATGAGTTCTTCATATGTTTTGGATATTAACCCATTATCAGATATATGGTTTACAAATATTTTTCCCATTCCTTAAGTTGTTTTTTCACTTTGTTGATGGTTTCTTTTGCTGTGCAGAAGTTTTTTAGTTTGATACAGTCGCATTTGTTTATTTTTGATTTTCCTTGTGCTTTAAGTGTCACTGGATCATTTCCTAAAGCCTTTTCCAGCTCTAGAATTCCATTTCTACGATCTACTGTTCCTCAGTTTCAAGGATTCTAGCATTTCAGCTGACAGCGTTGTTTGCACTTGAAATAGTCTGTCATTTGAGGGCTTAGGCCGATGGGGACTCTGTGCCAATGAGAGTACACAAAACCACAATCCTTGTGAATGTAGGGAGTGCCTAAAACCTTCATGTATTCCTACCTGGATTTGAAGCCAATTGTGGCTCAACAAAACCTGATTAACTCTTCCTGGACTCTTCCAGGGAAGATGTCAGTATACAGTCGGGTCCCTGGGATTTTGTGCATGCACGTTTCCCCTGATATGAGGTTGCAGATGATGGAAAGCAGCCCCTTTGAGGTGATCATTTTTCCCAGTCTGTGTTTTTCTTGGCTTGGGTATGGAACACGGAGGTCTCCAAGCCTTTGGAAGATGGGCCCCATGCACGTACTGCTCAGCTCCCAGGCCCCCGTTTATGGAAAAAAGTTCTTAAAGAAACAGATTGGAGTTGAGTAAGCTCAAGTATTCACTTGTGGGTTTCCATGAAAGTTGTTTAAAAAAATTTTTCCCCTTCACTAACTTGTGGAAATGTCTCAGGGCTGCCTCATCTGAAGAGATTTGCACATTAAGCAAAAAAATTTTATAATTTATATCCCTTCCTGTTCTCCCAGGGCTTCAACACACAGTCAGTCTTATTTGCATTCTCCAGCATTCATCTCCCTGCTTCCTGTTTGTTTCAGGACTGTCTTAGGGAGTTATCACATCCCTTCTCTCTAGCCCTGCAGCCTGGGTCTATTGTAAGTCAGATATTTGATTGTGCTCAGAGTGGAAGGAAACTGCACTTACTCACATGGAAAGTGCCTTTCTGTACGTCCACTAGCCTCTTTCTGTGCATTTCGAATTCTTGAATTGAGAGCCAGAAGAAATGATAGGAGGCTGAAGGATTCAGTAGCAAAGCCTTAGAACCAAGTACCATCCTCTCTTTTCTCTGCTCCAGAAGTTATTCTTTTTTTTTTTTTTTTTTGCGGTACGCGGGCCTCTTACTGTTGTGGCCTCTCTTGTTGCGGAGCACAGGCTCCGGATGCGCAGGCTCAGCGGCCATGGCTCACGGGCCCAGCCGCTCCGCAGCATGTGGGATCTTCCCGGACCGGGGCACGAACCTGTGTCGCCTGCATCGGCAGGCGGACTCTCAACCACTGCACCACCAGGGAAGCCCCAGAAGTTATTCTTAGCATGACGATTCTTCATAAACATTGGCCTGAGTGTACAGACAGGTTCCCCCACTGTAAAAGATGTTCTTCTAAAGGAAGTTAATTTCCTTTAGAAGCAACGCTAATTCTTTCAGATCAAAGAATGTTCTTAAACATTCTCAAACATCCTAACTAGTTAGTGGAAACCTGTTATTCTGAACATTTTTGAAGCATTGAGAGGTATTTGAGGGAATAATTATGTCCTGGGTAAGTCTAGATAATCAGATGCTCCACTAAGAATGATTCCTCTTTGTCTCCACATCAGTGAAGAGCCAAACATCAAGCCCTCCTCTGGTATTGTCCCAGTGAGTCCTTTACTAAGTCTTATGGTGAACATCAGTCCACATCTCGTTCAGTCTAGACATCAGGGCCAGAAGGAAAGACGGTACTGCAGTCAGCTCACTAACCGTCCTTCTGTTTCTGGGTTGCTGCTGTATCTTGGAAGAAGTATGGTATAGTACAGTAGTGCGTTAATTAGTATATCCATTCATTCAATACATGCTGTATAGGTGCTTATAGTATGTGGGATGCTAGGCTAAATCAATATTTAAGAGCTAAGAGTTCACTGTTCAAGATAGACATGTACACAAGTAAATAGACTGAAGCATTATACATGCTATAATAGAATATACGTAGGAACAATGGGTAGAAATAGAGGACCTCTGGCTTGATGAGCGATGCTTGAGATAAGAGCACACTTAGCATTTCCCTTGGCTGGCTTCACCAAGGAATTACCATAAAAATGGAAAGTCTGGTGTTCTCTGAGAAGCAACTTGCACTTTTTCAAACGTTCTCGTAGTGCTTCCTAGAAACTGTTACGAAAAGCCTACATCCAACCCAGCCGACCTCCCAGTGCTGGTGGTTTAGGAGCACCTGATGCTGGTGAGGACTACTGGTATAGAAATATGATCTAGACAAAGTCTGGCTGCGTGTAAGAGTTCATAATGAATTTTACAGCACAGATATCAATATGAATAAATTAATCAGTGACATGGGTCCTTTTCTAGCTTTGTTGCTAACTCATTGTGTGACCTTGGGTTTTCTGTTTAACAGTTGTAAAAATGGTTGCTTTGCTTTATTTCATGGCGGATGATGTAAAAGATCAAGTGAGAAAACCAAGGAAATATTTTGAAATGTGTGAAGTGCTTGAAAAAACTATGTACATGTAAGGAAATACTATTTATCATTGTCTTTTGGGAAAAAAAAACATGACATAGTGAAGGTGGGCAGGAGAGAAGGAAAGAAGGAAGGAACAGAGGGAAGGAAATAAGGATGGAAGGAAGCAAAGAAGGGAGAGAATAGAGGGGAAGGAAAGGAAAGGGAACAGAAGAGAAGAACAAAATGAAACACATTCTTAGACACCCAAATCCAGGCTGTGGTCTCTGCATAATGCCAAGGTGTATGTAGGAGGTATTGAGAGAAATGGAGAATATGGTCAGGAAGGATCTCATTAGCCTCAAAGGCTGTAACCTGCTAGGTTTGTTTGGACTCCTATTCAAGGACTGGAGTTGATCTTTGCTGCTTCTACTTGTACTGTAACAGCTGAGGAAAACATTTTTGGATAAATAAATGACATGAAACCAACCGTCACAAGATAAAAAGATGTAAGATGTGACATCAAAAACATAAAACATGGAGGGGGAGATAAAAAATGTTGAGCTTGAGAATGGGGTCAAACTTAAGTTGTTATTAAGATAGACTGTTATAGGGCCTCCCTGGTGGCGCAGTGGTTGAGAGTCCGCCTGCCGATGCAGGGGATACGGGTTCGTGCCCCGGTCTGGGAGGATCCCATATGCCGCGGAGCGGCTGGGCCCGTGAGCCATGGCTGCTGAGCCTGCGCATCCGGAGCCTGTGCTCCGCAACGGGAGAGGCCACAACAGTGAGAGGCCCGCGTATCACAAAAAAAAAAAAAAAAAAAAAAAAAAAAAAAAGATAGACTGTTATAGATTTAAGTTGTTACATGTAAACCTCATGGTAACCACAGAGCAAAAACCTATAGTAAATACATCAAAGATAAAGAGAAAGGAATATAAGCATACCACTACAGAAAGTCATGAAACCACAAAGGAAGAGAGCAAGAGAAGAAAGGAATAGAGAGGAACTACAAAACCAGTTAGGAAACAATTAACAAAAGAGCAATAAGCACATATCTGTCAATAATTACTTTAAATGGACTAAATTATTCAATCAAAAGACAGAGTTGCTGAATGTATTAAAAAATAAGACATATGTATATGCTGCCTAAAAGACACACACTTTAGATCTAAGGAGACCCACAGACTGAATGTGAAGGGATGGAAAAAGTTCCATGCAAATGGAAACCAAAGAAAGCTGGAGTAGCTATACTTATATCAGACAAAGTGACTTTAAAACAAAGACTGTAATGAGAGACAAAGAAAGGTGTTATATAAAGATAAAGGGGTTAATCCAACAAGAAGTTATTACATTTGTACGTATTAATACACTCAACATAGGAGTACCTACATATATAAAGCAAATATTAACTGAATTAAAGGGAGAAATAGACAGGAATACAATAATAGTAGAGGACTTTAGTACCCCACTTACATCAACAGGTCAATCATCCAAACAGAAAATCAAAACAGTAAGGAAACATTGGCCTTAAACAACACGTTAGACCCAAAGGACTTAACATATTTATAGAATATTCCATCCAAAAGAAGCAGAATATACATTCTTTTCAAGTGCACGTGGAATGTTTTTCATGATAGATCATATGTTAGGCCACAAAACGAGTCCTAATAAATTTAAGAGGATTGAAATCACATCAAGCATCTTTTCCAACCACAATGGAATAAAACTAGAAATTAATTACATGAAGAAAACTAGAATATTCACAAGTATGTGGAGATTTAAAAACATGCTATTGAATAACCAGTGGGTCAAAGAAGACATCAAAAGAAAAATCAAAATACCTTGAGACAAATGAAAATGGAAATGTAGCATACCAAAATTTATGGGATGCAGCGAAAGGGAGGGAGGGAAGGAAAGAAGAATGGAAGGAAGCAAAGAAGGGAGAGAATAGAGGGGAAGGGAAGGAAAGGGAACAGAAGAGGGAAGTTCATAGTGATAAATGCCTACCTCAAGAAACAGGAAAAGTTTCAAAAAAACAACCTAACTTTACACCTTGAGGAACTAGAAAAAGAATAATAAAGCCCAAAGTTAATAGAAAGAAGGAAATAACAAAGATTAGAGTAGAAATAAATGGAATAGAGACCAAAAAGACAATAGGAAATATTAATAAAACTAAGAGCTGGTTCTTTGAAAAAATAAATGAAACTGACAAACCTTTAGCTAGTCTCACCAAGAAAAAAAAAGAACTCAAATAAAATCAGAAATGACAGAAGAAATGTTGCAGCTGATACTGGAGAAAGACAAAGGATTATAAGAGACTGCTATGAACAAGTATATGCCAACAAATTGGACAACCTAGGAGAAATTGATAAATTCCTAGAAGCATAAACCTACCAAGATTGAATCATAATGAAATAGAAAATATGAACAGAACAATTACTAGCAAGGAGATTGAATCAGTAATCAAAAACTTCCCAACAAACAAAAGTCTAGGACCAGACAGCTTCACTGGTGAATTCTACCAAACGTTCAAAGGAGAATTAATACCAGTCCTTCTGAAGCTCTTCCAAAAAATAGAAGAGTGGGAGAACTCTTCCAAACACATTTTATGAGTCCAGCATCACCCTGATACCAGACAAAGATGCCACAAAAAAATTCATAGGCCAACATCCCTGATGTAGATGCAAGAAGTCCTCAACAAAATATTGGCAAACTGAATTTTACCATACATTAAAGGGATCATACATCATGATCAAGTGGGATTCATTCCAGAGATGCAAGAATGGTCCACAAATAAGTCGATCGTGATATACCACATTAACAAAATGAAGGGTAAAAATCATATGACCATCTCAATAGATGCAGAAAAAGCATTTGACAAAATTCAACATTCATTTATGATAAAAACTCTCAACAAAGTGGGTATAGAGGGAACCTATCTCAACATAATAAATGCCATTATAACAAGCCCACATCATACTCAATGGTAAAAAGCTGAAAGCTTTTCCTCTAAGAGCAAGACAAGGGTGTCCACTTTTGCTGCTTTTATTCAACATAGTATTGGTAGTCCTAGCCAGAGCAATTAAGCAAGAAAAAAAAAAAGCATCCAAATTGGACGGAAAGAAGTAAAACTGTCACTATTTGAAGATGACATGATAATATATATAGAAAACCCTAAAGACTCCATCAAAAAACTGTTAGAACTAATAAACAAATTCAGTAAAATTTCAAGATAAAAAAACAACACACAGGGCTTCCCTGGTGGCACAGTGGTTGAGAGTCCACCTGCTGATGCAGGGGACGCGGGTTCGTGCCCCTGTCCGGGAGGATCCCACGTGCCGTGGAGCGGCTGGGCCCGTGAGCCATGGACGCTAGGCCTGCACGTCCGGAGCCTGTGCTCCACAACAGGAGAGGCCACAGCAGTGAGAGGCCCACATACGGCAAAAAAAAAAAAAAAAAAAAAAAAAAAAAAGAACAATACACAATCAATAAACAAAATTTGCTGTACTTCTTTATGCTAATAATGAACTATCAGAACAAGAACTCAAGAAAACAGTTTCATTTACAATTGCATCAAAAATAATAAAATACCTAGGAGTAATTTAACCAAGGAAGTGAAAGCTCTAAGACACTGATGAAAGAAATTGAAGAAGACACAAATAAATGGAAAGATATCCCATGCTCATGGATTAGGAGAATTAATGTTGTTAAAATGTTCATACAAAAAGCAGTCTATCAATAGATTCAATGCAGTCCCTATCAAAATTCCAGTGGTGTCTTTTACAGAAATATAACAATCCTGAAATTTGTATGGAACCACAAAGGATCCCAAATACCTAAAGCAGTCTTGAGAATGAAGAACAAAGCTAGAGGCATTTCATTCCCTGATTTCAAACTGTTTTACAAAACTGTAGTACTTAAAGCAGTATGGTATTGGCATAAAAACAGACATGTAGGTCCGTGGAACAGAGAAGAGAGCACAGAAATGAACCCACACTTATATAGCCAATTAAAGATGAGAATATACAATGGAGAAAGGACAGTCTCTTCAATAAATGGTGTTGGGAAAATTGGACCGACACATGCAAAAGAATGAAACTAGACTACTATCTTACACTATCCACAAAAATTAACTCAAAGGGTTTAATAGACTTGAACATAAGACCTGAAATCATAAAACTACTAAAGGAAAACATAAATGGTAAGCTTCTTGATATAGGTCTTATTGATGATTTTTTGAATTTGAAACCAAAAGCAAAAGAAACAAAAGTGAAAATTAACAAGTGAGACTACATCAAACTAAAAGGCTTCTGCACAGCAGAGGAAACCATCAGCAAAATGAAAAGGTAATCTACTCAATGGAGGAAAATAATTGTAACTCATATATCTGATAAGGGGCTAGTATCCAGAATATACAAATGACACACAACTCAACAGCAAAAAGCAATCTGATTAAAAAATGGGCAGAATATCTGAATGGACATTCTTCCAAAGAATACATACATATGATCAACAGGTACATGAAAAGATGCTCAACATTATTAATCATCTGGGAAATGCAAATCAAAACCATAGTGAGATTTCACTTCACGACTGTTAGAGTGGCTGTTATCAAAAAGATAAGAAATAACAGTTGTTGAGAGGATGTAGAGAAAAGTGAACGCTTGTGCTCTGTTGGTGGGAATATAAATTGGTGTAACCACTATGGAAACAGTATAGAGGTTCCTCAAAAAATTAAAAATAGAACTACATTATGATCTAGCAATTGCACTTCTGGGCATTTATCTGAAGAAAATGAAAACTCTAATTCAAAAAGATATCCGTATCCCCAAGTTCATTGCAGCATTTTTTACAATAGCCAAGATATGAAAACAACCTGAGTGTCCATTGATGGATGAATAGATTAAAAAATCGTGGTATATATCTACACAATGGAATATTATTTAGCCATAAAAAAGAATGAAATCTTGCTGTTAGCAACACCATGGATGGACCTTGAGGGTATTATGCTAAATGAAATAAGTCAGACAGAGAAAGACAGATACCATATGATTGCTCCTGTATGTGGAACCTAAAACCAAAAAAAAAAAAAAAAAACCAGCAACAAAAAAACCCCATAAAACAAAACAAAAACCTAACAAGCCAAGCTCATAGATAAAAAGAATAGATGGGTGGATGCAAGAGGTGGGGTGAAAAGCAGGATAGATGGGAAAACTGACTTTTTTGTTTGTTTAAGTAAATTGAATAAAAATTTTAAAAATGTTTGACAGGTGATTGTGTTACTTGAGCACATGCTGTGCTCTGAGAACCGTATTAGGTTATTGGGGGCTGGTGAGAGGGTTTGGGATATGGACCAGGGACAGGAGAAACACTTTAAAGGTACAGAGAAATTGTTCTCATTCTTGGTGCAGTGTACTGTTTAGAAGGGATTATACAGTATGCAGAGGAGGAAAAAAACAAACAGTAAGTGCCACATGATATAGTGGAAAGAAGATCTGGGAGTCGGTAGGACTCCTGCTCACTGTGTGGATGTGTGTTTTTTTTTTTTTTGTGGCACGCGGGCCTCTCACTGTTGTGGCCTCTCCCATTGCGGACCACAGGCTCCGGACACGCAGGCTCAGCGGCCATGGCTCACGGGCCCAGCCGCTCCGCGGCATGTGGGATCCTCCCGGACCAGGGCACGAACCCGCATCCCCTGCATCGGCAGGCGGCCTCTCAACCACTGCGCCACCAGGGAAGCCCGGATGTGTGTTTTTTAAATGAAGAAACTGAGATTCAGAAATTTACAACACTGAACCACTGCATTATAACAATAAAAATACCAGCTAACATCTGTATAGAGCTTGTGATGTGCCCAGCACTGTGCCAAGTATTTTGTATATATTAACTCATTCAGTTTTCACAACAAGCCAGTGAGGTAGCTACTGTACTATTATGATCTCTGTTAAACAGCTGAGGACACTGAGTCACAGCAATTATAAGTCATTGGCCCAATAAATGACAGATCTGGGGTTATATCCAGGCAGACTGGCTCCAGATATCAAGCTCTTAACCATTAAGCTATCCCAGTCTTTATTCTATACATAACTGCAAAGCAAGTGTGGCATTAATGTAATGACATTACATTCCACACTCAAAAGTGGGGTGTGTGTGTGTGGAGTGGGATATCATAACAAAGTCTTCCCCAGAAAAATGAGTCTTGAGTATGGCTTGGAAACCAAGGAAGAATGTGATTTTACAGACAGGAAGCAGGAGGGACAATTCTGGACAGGGGTTGGCCATCACCACAGCAGGACATGATAATGTGTGGGGAACACGAGGTAAGAGGCTGCTGGCCATGTGCACAGACAGCAAGGTGGCAGAGGGCTTCGATAATCAGTCTCCTTGTCAATACTGAGTAGGACAGATAGTGAAAGAGCGTAAATCTTGGTCACGGTTATTCTGATAGATTTAGGAAGAAAGGAAAGATTCAGGGTGTATGGGTAGGAGGCATCAGACTGGTTAGTAGGAGATGCCATTATCCAGGGCAGATGTCCGGAGGAAGAATAAGACCCTAAAGGAAAGGCTTCTGAAGGACTGAGAATTATTCATCTTGGGAAAGAAGGCTGAGGAAGAAAATAAGAGATTGATTTCTTTTACTAATCAAACTTGTGAGATCCTAGAATGGCTTTTTATGAGACATGTTTTTCTTGTCTGGGGTTCCTTAAAGGAAGCTCAGATTGTGTTATCTATCTTAGTTTAGTTTAACCTTGTTCCAAGGGAGGGTGGGCTGGCAGTCAGAAATTAGAAATACACAGCCTGCCTGTCATCAGCCCCCCATGTCACACCTGCAGCAGACAGTACAAAGCTGATCACTATGGCACTTTTTCCCCTGAAGCCAGGTCTGGCCCCAGATATTCAGGAGAGAATTTTAGGAAAGTCTGGGAATTTTCAGATGGTTGAAGGTGACATACAAGTTAGAAGGTGTTTGTCCTCTGTGGTTCGTGGATTTTGCGACTTCCCTTAAGAGTAGATGATTCTTCCTCCTAAATATCACCTAACCACTGCTTCTTCTACTGCCATGCCTTCTCATTCACTTTTGCCTAGATGACTGATAAATGTCTCCTAACAAACTCCCTATCTCCAGCCTTGATTTCCTTCTCATCCATTCTCTACACTCTTATCAGATTTGCCTTTTTAAGACAGAGTTCTGATCGTGCCATTGCCTTGCTTAGGTGCTGTGATGGTCCCACTTCCTTTTCAGAAGCAACCCCCAACACTTTAATGTGGGCAGGAAGGCCCCTTCTCATTGTCCTCTTCCTACTTCTCATTTACCCAAATTTACCGTTAACACTGGATGATCTCACTTATATGTGGAAACTAAAAAAAGCCAAACTCATACGGAGTAGAAACCCTGGTGGTTGCCAGGGACTGGGTGGGGTTGTGGCAGGGGAAACATGGGGATGCTGGTAAAAGGGTACAGACTTCCACTTATAAGTTGAGTAAGTTCTGGGGACCTAATGTACAGCTTGGTGACTCTACTTAACAATACTGTATTGTATACTTGAAAGTTGCCATGAGACTAGAGCTTAAATGTTCTCACCATTAAAAAAAAATGTAACTGTGAGGCAATGGATGTGCTAACTAACCTTATGGTGATAATCATTTCATAATATGTACGTATATCAAATCATCACAATGTACACCTTAAATTTACACAATATTATATGTCAATTATATCTCAGTAAAGCTGGAAAAAAACCCACAAATTGACCATTATTCTAGGCTTACCAAATTACTTGGAATTCTTAAAATTCACTGTGCCGTTTCTGCTTTAATATCCATATACTCTCTCTCTCTTTCCTTCTTAACAAAATATACTCACTCCTTTTTTCCCGCCTAACATGCTTTCTGCTCACGCTTCAAGACTCAGCCCAAGTTCTCAATCCTTCTATAAAACGTTCCCTGACTTTTCCCTAGGACAGCTGGTAGCTCTTTCTTCAGCTCCTCGTGGCCCTTTCAGAGGCAAGGACTCATCTTTTTCACCTCAGTATCTTGATGCTTAATCTAGTGTCTGGCACACAGTTCATTCTAAAATTTGATTAATAAAAATATACATCGAATGACATGTCAGTATTAGTTTTCCCCAGCCCATTTGGGAATGAATACAGTAAAAGAGAATTGAAACCAGGTTTTCTGACATGCACTGCACTCCCTTTGATTTTTCTCCATTTCCATCATTAGGTCAGGCTCTTATTACTTAGACCCCTGAAATGGCCTTGGAACAGGTTTCCTAGGTCCAGAGTTTCCACCAAACGATTCTGCATCCAATCTGTAAGCAAATTAATCTTTCTAAAATTTTTACTTATACCACTTCTCTGTCTAAAATTTTAACCTCTCTTTTTCTACCCAATAAAGTTCAAACTCCTTAGCCATGTATTTAAGGTTTCAAAATCTGTCCCTGAACTTTTTTTTTTTTTTTAATATATATTTTAAAAATTTATTTACTTATTTATTTATTTTTGGCTGTGTTGGGTCTTCGTTTCTGTGCGAGGGCTTTCTCCAGTTGCGGCGAGCGGGGGCCACTCTTCATCGCGGTGCGCGGGCCTCTCAGTATCGCGGCCTCTCCTGTTGTGGAGCACAGGCTCAGTAGTTGTGGCTCACGGGCCCAGTTGCTCCGCGGCATGTGGGATCCTCCCAGACCAGGGCTCGAACCCATGTCCCCTGCATCGGCAGGCAGACTCTCAACCACTGCGCCACCAGGGAAGCCCCCCCGGGAAGCCCCCCCGGGAAGCCCCCCCGGGAAGCCCCCCTGAACTTCTTTTACTGCTTTATCTAACACGACTTCCCAAGCAGAAGCTTCTTGTTGTAGCCACCTGCACCACTTCCTGTGGCCGATACATACCTGGCCAGTCTCTTGTTTGAAATACCTGCCTCTTCATGTCAGTCGTCACCACTACAGCTCTCTCCCCATCCTTGTGCCCGTTCTTCCTCTTCTTTTTTCACATCTACTTTGTGATTCCTTTTTGTACCACACCATTCAGAAGTAATCCCACAATTTCTAATCTTCCCCTGCAACACGTAGGTCATTTATACCACCCACTTGGAACTTGTCACATACTGCATTATCTTGAAGACCTAGAACATTTGGGTTCTAATTCTAGCTTCACCATTGGTTAACAAAAATGACTTATTCATCTTTGAAATGGGAATGGTGATGGGTACCTATCTCACCTTTGTTAGAGTATGGCAGAGATCAAGTATGAAAATGGTATTTGTGTGAAAGTACTTTAAACTGTAGAGGGCTCTTGTTATATTTTATCTTTGATATTAGGTTGCAATTCTTTTTTTTCTTTTTTTTTTTTTGGCTGTGCCACATGGCATGTGGGATCTTAGTTCCCTGACCAGGAATCAAACCCATGCTCCCTGCAGTGGAAGCGTGGAGTCTTAACCACTGGACTGCCAGGAAATTCCCTAGGTTGCAATTCTTATGAAAGCCAGACCTGCATCTTATACACAGGCACTTTCCCTTTGCATCCTGAGCACTTTGAAGCCTGTGTCTTGCACATAGCAGGTGCTCAGGAAATACCCCTCGAATGAATGATGAATCATCTCCACAGGAAAGAGAGGGAGCCAGCTCCTTGTCCTCATAGGGTTTGTTTGTTGACAAATGAGACTAGGGATATCTAGAAATGTGAGATCATGGAGATTCTCCTTTCGAGCTTCTCTTCCCTCAAACCCCACCCCCACGTATACTCACACTCACAACTACTTATTCTCTTCTCCCTGCTGTCAGTGTGCTTTAGAAAGTAAATAGCAGAACCACGAACAGCTAACATCTGCCATTCATTTTACTTTGATGCTTGTGCTTAGGTGAGCCCCTGGACCCTTTGCCCAAGCAGCAGACCTAGGATGTGTTATTGGGCTGAGTGTCTTTTCTTGGTTATGATAAAAATGACAAAGGCCAATGAACTATTCCACCATGTTCTGGAGAGAGAATAATATAGTCAGAGTTGGAAACTGGATACAGATAGCTTTGTGCTTCTTGATTTTTAGTGTTTTATTAAAGTCGTGATCTAAAACATGTCCTCGAATGGACACTGCTGCAAAGATTAAAGAACCGTTCTGAACATTATTTTGAAAATAACTCGTCCTCAGAATGAAGGGCCAGTGATGCATCTGGTACCACTGATGCAGCTGAGGCCACTGAATAAGAGCTTAAATTTTACCTTTGTGGAATATCTGAGGCAGGTGTCTGGGTGTCACTTGAGTGTCGTGCCAAGCCACATTGGAACCTAAGTCAAAAAGAAAAGTCAGTAACACTGATCCTGTCTTTAAAAAAAATGTATTGTGTTCATCATGGATTTTTTGGCATTGATTTTATTTGTATGATGCTGCGTTAAATATTATTTATCTTGATTGCTGAGATTTTTGGCTCTACCTTAAATCTGTGCCCAAGGCAAGTGCCTCACTCATCTGACCCTCGTTCCAGCTCTAATTCATTTGATTTTAATGTGTGTGTTTGTGTGTGCACCGGTAATGAATGAAATAGTTTAAAAATGGTCTCAATTGCAAAAAAAGTGTGTGCTTCCTTAAGGAAGCATAGATTAAGAAGGTAATGAACATAGATAGTTCATATATATAGCCTGCAAAATCATGGAATAATCATTATCCTTATAATAACAGTGATTGTTTTTAGATTTCTGCTAGGTGTTTTCCAGAAGGCTTTGGTCACATGTGATAGCTCTCTTCTTGGAATTTATAATCTAGCAACATAGATATACATGCAGGGAACATTTAGATGTGGTTGACATTTAGTGAGCACACACAATGTTCTAGATGCTCTCTGAAGCAGGTTTACATGCTTTATCTTCTTTGATCTTTTTCATAGCAGTCCTGTGTGATAACATTCTATCCATTAAGAAAGAGACTCTTTTTTAGAGTACTTTTTGGTTCGCAACAAAATTGAGCAGAAAATAACACAAAATTCCCGTATACCGCCCCCCCCACCCCGGCCAACATCTCCCACTGTCATCATCCCCCACCAGAGTGGGGCGTTTGTTACAGCTGATGAACCTACACTGACATATCAGTGTCCACAGTTTACGTTAAGGTTTACTCTTGGTGTCGTTTGTTCTGTGGGTTTGGACAAATGTTTAATGACACGTATCCACCACTGTAGTATCATACAGGATGTTTTCACTGCCCTGAAGATCCTCTGTGCTCTCCCTCTTCACCCCTCCCCAACCCCTCACCACAACCCCTGGCAACCACTCATCTTTTTACTTTCTCCATAGTTTTGCCTTTTCCAGGATGTCATGTAAGTGGAATCATACAGTATATAGCCTTTTTCAGATGGGCTTCTTTCACCTAGAAATATGCATTTAAGGTTCTCCCATGTCTTCTCATGGCTTAATAGTTCCTTTCTTTTTTAGCATTGAATAATATTCCATTGTCTGGATGATGATATATCCATTTTCATATGAGGAAAGCGAGGCTCTACACCAAAGTCAGAGTGAGCAGGGGCTGAGATTTGAGCTCCAGATCTCCTGATGCCAACTTGAGTGCTGTATTCACAAATCTACAGTTGCTTCAGATAAGAACTCAGAGGACATTGTCTAAATATGTATGGATGCAAAAGGAGAGTGCATTGATGGCACCTCGGATAAATGGTGAAGTCTTTGGAGCTTCCTTTTTCGATAAGGCATGTTTGGGACAAGCTGCCATTCTTCCTTTGGTGGTTCCAGGAATGTTTCATGGAGTGCAGAGTCCTTAGGAGGCTTTTAAAAGCTTCTTAATGAAAGAAAGAGACTGAGATTTGGAAATTTCCCAGGCATATGATGTAAATTGAGAAATGTAGAAGGACATGTGAGTAAGTCAACTTCTTGAGAAACTCCCATGCAAAGCACATATAGTCTTATATACCAGTTATCAAAGTAGTACAACTAAAGGATGACAAAAACAGAACTCTTTCAACAGAATCAAATTTACATTTCTCTTATTTTTATATTTTTCTTCTCTACTGAACAATGGATCTAAAGTGGGTATTAAGTTTGCATTTATTAAGTACTTACTGTGTGTCAGGCCTAGTGCTAATTGCTTTATATGTATTGATTTATTTAATTCTCATATGTTTATAAAGCAGGTTTCATTGTTCTGCCTATTCTACAGATAAGGAAATTCTGTGTCTAAAGAGAAGAGACTTGCCCGAGATCAGACAGAAAATATTTAACGGAGTGAAGTTTGAACCCATGTTCATCTGATTTCAGAACCAGACTCTTATTTACTATGTTTTGTAGAATCTGGCATCCAAAGTGTATTAAGCTGATGTTAATTATCCTTCATCACATTTGATCATCCTCTCTAGACTTCTGAAAAGAGTCATGCAGGAGAACTTAGCATCAGTGAACAAGCACTAAATCTGTCATTCAATAAGGATGTGCTAAGTACTTCAAGTTGCCCAAATGTGGCCTCGATACTTGTGATAAGAGAAAGGAGAAACATGTTTTATGTCTTTGATATATCTGCAGTTATGTGTAGTTACACCAAACATTTCCACTTCTTAAAAGTAGAGAAGTAAAGTTATATTGTGAGTTGGCAAATTGGCCAACTCTCGTATATTACATCAACAGCCGTTAATGAATAGAAGAGAAGCCAACATTTATTGAACACCATGGCAACAGTTTTATTCCCTCAATGATGAGGCATCATTTTGTTCATTTTAGAAGTAAGAAAACCAAAGCTCAGAAAAGTGATTCGTTCAATTACCAAAGAGTCAGTAAGTGGTAGAGCTAGGATTCCCACTCACATCTGTTTGGCTCAAAAGCCTTTGCCCTCTCTAGTACATCCTAATGCTTCTTATTAAGCTCACTTTTCTGGATAAATGTTGCTTCTGTTTTTTACACGTTGGCCATGTTGAATGTGGTACTCTCGGGTGCCTTGTAAAGACAGACATGGTTATTAAAAATGCCTATGAGGAGAAAAGATGTCAGGACCATGATGTAAGTTTAATGGTGGCTCTGAAATACTCAGGTGCTCTGTTAAGGGAACACTCAGATTTACCGGTCCTATTCTCTAAACTTCATATTCTCTTTCTACAAGGTGAGTGGAAAAAATAGTGTCATAAGGACTCAGAAGTCTTGCCTTATCTATAAATTAGCTGTATGGCTTTTTGCAACTTTGGACATTGGTTTTCCTCAGTTGCAAAATGAGAAGGGATTGGACACATCACGTTCCTCGGCCTGTGATTTTATAACACACCTCTGATTTGAAAGTGTGCTTCAGCTGAATCTTCTTAATTCAGGCGTGTAAGCTGGATCTTATTTTCTTATTTTTCACTCTCATCACAGAGCATCAGTTACACTTAGACAGCCTTCAATGCTTTCTGTACTTGTGGTGACTTACGTTTGTGTAGCTCTCACTGGTTTCTAAGGTTCCGTTACACACTGTGTCTCGTTTTCTCTCTCAGTAACCTAGATGAACAGAGGCAGCATCAAACATAGGTTTGAGTTACTTCACTTCTTCATCTGCAAAATGTGCATGATATTAGCGTCTGTCTCCTCAACTGGCTGTGAGGAAAAAAATAAGATCATGCACATAGCATGCTTAGCAGGGGGTCTGCCAGCATAATCAGTGCTGAGCATGTGTCGGCTATTTTTTGGTGTTTTCCTCCAGATCCACATGTTCCTGATGACAGGGTTGGTCTAGAACCTCAGTGCTCAACTCAAAGAGAAGTGCTCTTACTCATACACTCTCCTGTTTTTCAAGGTCTGGGAGAGAAATTAGAAGGAAAATGTCTTCTGGGCAAAGAGTGGACCATTGGCTTTAATCTTGGGGCCATAAGTGCTGATATATCCAGTCAGTATGTCTTACAGTCACCCCCTCTGGGTTAGGCACTGTGCTAGGTGCTGAGGATGCTAAAATATAAGGATGGCCCAGTCTTTATATGCAGAGAGCTCACACATAGTGTGAGAGACGGATATGTAAAAAACAGTGTGCCAGGCTTTCAACAAATGTCATTTTAAATGAATAATGAAAGCAAGTGCAGGGTGCCTTGGCATGGATAAAGAAGGAAGCACCTAGGTGCCAGGGGAATTTGGCAAAGTTCTGCTTGAGCTGGGAGTCCTGACTGATGAGTTGGTGTTAGCAAGACAAAAGGCTGGAGGAAGGAAGGACATTACAGATAGTGGGAATGGCGTGTATCATGGAAAGAATGTGAGAGAACAGGACACACTCAGGGAATGCAAGTACCTCCCTATGCCTGGAGCCCAGTGAGAGTCTGAGGGGTTGACAGAAACTGAATCTGAGGAAGAGGGTAGGAGTCAAACTGCAGAGGGACTGTATACCACGTAAGGGGCTGGACATTTATCTTGAAAGCAATGGAGTAACATTTCATGATTTCGAACAACCGAAAAATGGCATGTTTGTTTATTGTAAGAGAGTATTCTGGTGTTTATGTGGAGAAGGATTGGAGATTACAGTTACTGGAAGCAGGGTTTAGATTACTGCTACTGTCTAGGCAAGAGAGACTTTGGATACAGATTAAGACTTCAGCAGAGGCCTTGGACAATTGCCTAGGTCGATGAGCTCTTTTGGAGATATTTGGGGGAGGATTGGTTACTGGGAGTGGAGAGTAATTTAGAGGCAGGAAGTGGAGTTGACTCCCAGGTTTCCAGCTTGGGTGACAGTGAATGGTTGGCCATTATTGGCAAAAGGCAAAGAATGTCATGCGTTAGGGGGAGAAAAGGGTGCTGATGATAGCTCTTTTTTAGCCATGTTGAGTTTTAGTTTCCTGGGGGTCATTGAAACAAGTCTTGGGGGACTTTGAAAATATCTCTCTGGTGTTCTGGGGAGAAACCTAGGCTAACAAAAGGAATATGAGTGAGCAGTGTCAGGAAAGTGGGTAGAGGTTGAAGCTTCAGCTATGGAATGGCCCAGGGAGAATGGGAGTGAGAAGTCGTTTTGCTTTGCCTGTGTTTGCAGAGACCAGGGAGTTTCGCTACAGGAATGAGATTGTTGGAGAAAGCTCCTCTAAGAGCCACAGGTCCAGGCATATCACTGGGTCTGCAGAGTAATCAGGGAACGATGAGGCAGCCAGGAGGTGATTTAGGCTTCCTCCTCCCACCCCTGCTCACCTCTGCCGTGTCACTGCTCTCCTGAGGCTGAATCAAATAAAGGTAAGGAGAAGGGAAACAAGAGAGTGCACTGGGCTCCATGTGAAAGACCCATAGTTTATTAGGACTGTAGGTGAACCCATTAAACTGTTGGTTGTCATGATGCTATTGTGTTATTTTTGAGTGTGTGTTCCCATTCCCAGATGCTGTTAGGGATGGTGGCCAATTGACCATCTTAATTATGGTCAGTATTCTTTTATGTGTGAGGCATGTTTTATAAAATTTAGTTGTTTTATTACAAAAAAAATTAAAGACTCTTCCCCGCCTCCCCCCACCAAGTTCCTTCCTCCAGAAAGCTGCTCCAGAGTCAGTAGTTCTCTGGATATTTTTCTCGGAAGAACTTCTCTTTTCAGTCCAGAATTTTATCAGCGATTCTTATGCTAAGAGGGGTCAGAAGATGAGGCATTTCTCACGTTACCCTTGAAGCTACTCATGAATAATGGCCTATATCACCTCCATTGTCTGCCCCCCAAACATGAGCAAACAGACAGGAAGGCAGAGGAGAAATTAAAGATCGCTGGATGAGCCAGAGGGGCAGTCTAAGGCTGAGATAGTAGGAATAGGTGAAAAATGCAAGATGGGGCGGAGGGTGATGCAGGGGTAAATGCTTGAGTAGATTAATCAACAGATAGAGAATAAGCCAGATTCCCTGGTTTAAAAGCAAGCAAGAAGAACAACAGAAAAGTATTGTGAAATACTTCACAGTGAGATTAAGGGCATCCCTACCAAAGAGTGATGTAGCTAAAATAAATGAGGGATCATTATTCCGGGCTGAATGCATAATGGATTAAGAAGCTCACAGGGCTTTTCACCGCCCCTTCATACCGTTACTGGTGATTTATGCTGCTGTTTCTGCTGGGGGGCGGGTGGTGGAATCTGCCTCTCAAAATACTTTCCTCCTTCATCAGTGAGCTGATTTCCTTAGGCCCCACTGGGGTTTTAGGTTTGTAGGGGTTGAAGAGACAGGAGAAGGTACTAAGAGGGGCGACAGAAGTCCACATAGTTCCACACCGGGCTGGGGGGCCAGTCGGACCCATCCTGGGACATGCAGTTCCGTTTCTTTGTGGGAAAGCTGCGTGTATTTTTTTTTGCTGCCTACAGGTGATGCTGTGTATGAAAACTGCCTTTTCCTAACTTGAAAGCATCACACCTGCCTATCAGAAAACTCATCCAGGACTCTCAAGAGGGAGGCAACATTTAAAATGAAAACTTGGCGGGGTTTCAGTGCTGTGCTGGCTGAGTCATTTTGTAGTGAGGGGAGGCAACAAAGAACACACCAACCGAGGAGGTCACGGAGTGTGACGAGGATCTGTGAGGAGGCCCGCCGTGCTGCCGCGCGCGAGAAAACCAAGCCCTTTGTGCTGGGGCTCGAGTCCAGGGGGTGATGGATGCTTTAAGTGCAGAGGAGGCTCAGACCATCCTGTCCTGTGGCCTGGCTGCCGCTGGGCCCTGTGAGCTGACTGGCCAGGGGGCGGGGGTCTGGCCTTTTGTTTCAGTGTCTTCCAAGCAGTGACATCAGATTTGATGGGGTCTTGGCATCTTCCGAGAGGCAAATTTTATGGTCCTGTGTTTCTTATTAAAGCTTGTTAGAAGTAAGTAGAAAGGAGCCCTTTAATCCTAACGGGGAGCGAGAGCTGAGACTTTTGCATGAGAATAAGGATAAAACCACAGTAAAATCACTGCAACCCTCCAAGCCTTTCTTAAAAGGTTACCTCACGCAATAGCACCATGAAAACAGGAAGAGAGTAAAATAGCATTGCACGCTGGCCTGAATCTTCCTTGTTTTGTTTTTAAACAAGTATTTTAAGGCAACAGTTTCTTCTCCCTACCCACCCTTGTCAGCCCAGCACTAGCGAATGTAAACCAGTGGCTGCGCTCCGGGGTCCTCTGAGAATATGCTTTGATTTAGCGGCAGTGGTGGCAGTTATGATGGCGGTGGAGGGGATGGTCTTCCGTTCCAGAGCTGAGAGGGATCTGATATGTGCAGAGTATCTCTCGAGTGACATGGTTCAGGATTGTTCTAAGGACTGGCTCATACTCACATCATGGACTCTTTGGATTAAAACGGTAACAAATCAGAATCTACCGAATCAGAATTAGACATGGAAAGGGCTTTGTAAGGTCTTTCTTGTCCATCGCACATTGCTGGGCTGAGAAGCCCTTCAATTACCCTAGACAGATGAAAATCTCCACCATTGGACCCTATGTCCTTCCTTTAAATAAGAACCAGTATACAGTATTAAACACTCTCCTGAAATGACTGCCTAGCCCTACCTAGCCAAGAATGGCTCAGTTTTGTTATACTCGGAACACTTTCTCTCTTTTTCTTAACCTACTGAAATCTTACAGATATATGGATGAATTGAATCATTCATTTATCCAACAGGTATTGATATATTAAGTGCCTAGAGTGGGCACAATGCTAAACGGAGCACTGTGGTGAATACAAAAGAAATAAAGGAATAGTCCTAGTCCTTGATGAGTGTATCATATTGAACAGGCAAGAAGGTAATTCATTAAGTGCCTAGAGAACAATGCAGCCCAGTGCAGTGGAAGTATGATACTGGGGTAGGGGGAGGGGGTGAGCAGGGGGATGACACAAGCTCTGGGAGGGAAGGCAGTCTCATGGAACAAGGCCCGTCTTGGATTGGCTTTTGAGGAATGGATTTAAATTGGTAGAAGGATGAGGGTTTGGGAGAAACA
This sequence comes from Hyperoodon ampullatus, assembly GCF_949752795.1. Lineage (NCBI taxonomy): Eukaryota > Metazoa > Chordata > Mammalia > Artiodactyla > Ziphiidae > Hyperoodon > Hyperoodon ampullatus. The sequence goes on from NC_136920.1 coordinate 92,224,145, forward strand.
TCTTAACTTCTGTGTAGACTGTATAGGAATTTAAGATTCCTTTCTTCCTTAGCGGCTGCTCCTATCCAAGCTGTAGGGACCATCTCATCTACTTTATAACCCATACTCTCCATCCTTCCCCAACCAAGGGTTCTGTTATTCACGTTGGCAGTGCTTTGTGCTGGTTGCTCTCCAAACAGGACCCTGTCTGTGAGATGCAGATTAGGTGCTGTAGAGGAATTGGTTCCATGGAAAAGGCTCTATGAATGCCTGCCTTGCCATTCTTCCCTAGTGGTGGCCGGTACTAGACTGGTGTTTCTTTCCACCTTTATCCCTTTCAATGAAGAGCTGGTAAACTTAAGTAGTCAGTTGTTCTCCCGTTATAGAGCATGGGCCCCACTAATTACAGCATCATTTCTGCTGGTCAATATCAATAATTTCTTCAACCTCATGGATTGCTTCCTTCAAGTCAACGTTCATGAAAATTTTATACTCGAAGCTGGCGTTGCATCTTTTATATCATGATCATGTCAGCTTAAATACCACTTCCTCAGGGAGGTCTTCCCTGAAAATCCACATAATCTTTTTCTCTTCTCAACCATGGTACTTCAGTCACAATTGGTGATGATATATTTACCTGTGTGGTTACCAGAGTAGCGTTTGAGTCTCCCACTAGAAGGTAAGATCCATGAGTCAGGAACATAACATGCCTTGTTCACTGCTATACACTTAGCCCCTACCCTAGGTACAGAAATAAATGTTTGATGGCTGGAGGAATGAATTGAAAAATAAAAGTGTGAGTGGGTAGAGATGCATGGTCTTGGGAACTAGGATACCTTGGGATGATTATCAGAGGCAGGGAGGTTTCTGGCTGCTGGCTCTGAAATCACCCATGGGATCTCGAAGAAAGCAGTCGAGAAAGAAGCCTGCTGTGACAGTCTAGAGAAATGTCATCCCTGTGCCCTGTGCATGAAGTCAGCAGATCCTTGGAACTGGCATCCCAACTGTTTTAGAGGTGTTCCCTTTTCTGTGATTACAGGCTGGATGCCTCTAACATTGCCACAGGAGTCCATTTTATTGCAGTGTGGATTTTCCATTAGGGATGCGGAAATCAGCTCGGAAAATCAGGTTTAGTTATAGCATATTTCCAGAGGAAAAGAAATTTCCTCTTATCTTATGTTTTCAGTTTCTTACAGACTTTTGACCTGGGGAGCTCAGCCGTGCATTCTGAGTACGAAAACAATAACAATAACAGCTAATTTTTATAGACAGGCACTGTTCAAGTGCCTAAGTATATAATTTCATTGAATCTTCAAAACAGCCGTATGGAGTAGATATCGTTGTAATCAAATGCCCATTTGGTAGAGGAGGTATAGAGGGAGGCATCAGAACAAACAAGTAATAGGGCTGGCGTTTGAGCCCAGATTTAATTCTCCACCTCACATTCCCTATCTGCCTCCTAACACAGGCTAATATTCAAATGCTACCCATGTATCGGACCCAAATATATGGACCAAATATGTTTTCTTATTTAGTTTTATAACAACCCTATGAGGTGAATACAACTACTGTGCCCATGTTACAGGTGAAAGCACTGAGGCTCAGAGAGGCTAGGGAACTTACTCAGGACCACACAGCTAGTTTTTGTCACAGTTAGACCTAAGCTTCGATCGGCTTCCCTCTAAAGGCCATATTTCCAGCCACTGTACCTTGCTCCCTACACTGTCCCAGAAACGCCCCGTGTGGACCATTCAGTGTCGTGGCATCGAGGGGCTAGTTAATTGTGTGCCAGGCAAAAGCAGTAGAAAGCTGACAAGTTTTGCTACCATTATGCCACAGCCTTCCTTTCCCTGTACCTTAAAAAGGGGGAAGCGTTCTTTCTTTTGACTACCCTGCATCATCAATTGACCTGTTTTCCCTAATTGGAAACCCTCACATTTCCAGTACTAGCACACTTCTGGTAAATGAGCTATTTCAGTTTTCATCCTTTCCACTTGAACTGATGCTGGCGTTGCAAAGGGAGAAGGTGGCCTGAGGCAGGTGTTCCTCTCCTTTTATTTCAGACCAAACTCTATCTTTGTACCTATGAAAAATAAGGAAATTTAAATGATCCAAGACAGCTCTCTGTAATAAATTCATCATGTATTTCTTTGGGGAAATCTAAAGCGTAGTTAAGTTTCTGCAAACTAGATGCCCAAATGCATTTGTGCTCCTTGGCCTGGACTCAGTCTGTCACCCATGCATCGTCCATGTGCTGGCTCAGGAGGCCAGCCCGATTCCCCCACCCTCTACACCCCCATGTTCTGTCTTCTTCTCTTCAAGATGCTTTGGCTCCTGTCTTCATCTGGTTCTGTAAGGATGAGCTCAAGCTTGGTCTGATCTCTTCAAACTTTAATTTGTAAATGCTCTTGTCAGTACCTGGGTCTTGACTTTCTCCTGCAGAGTTTTACTTGATTAACCCCTATGACTCCTGCCTTCCCCTGTTGCCTTAAGGTAGAATCTTCTGCCTTAATCTCAACCCCTCTGAATTCAATTTCAGCCCTTTGGCCATCAAGGCCCATCCAGAGACCCAGCTAGTTTTAGCAGCTGCCTTTATCACCCCCAACATCAGCAGTACAACTTGGCCCAATCCTTAATAATAGGATATTTTTGTCTCACTGTGATAGCAGAAGTCTTTCAGTCCCAGGGATGATGAAATAGAAAAATGCTTTGACAGTTTCATTTATTAGAAAGAATTTAAATACAAACATCTGAATGGAATAGGTGGTCCTGAAACAAGTTTGAATATGTATACTTTATTATACTTAAAATATCAGTGGAGATCAGGATGAAAGGTAGGGAAATTGCCAGTTGAAGGGGAAAAGCCCCCTCAGGTTATATCCTTATCCCATAAAATGCACCAAAATAAAGGTTAGTTATATTACATGCAAAAATTCTTCATATAAAATAGCTTGAGGACCATACAGGTGAATATTTGTGAGTGAAAAGTACTTCAAAGTATAAAACCATCTGACGATATCACAAAGGAAAATACCAATAAATTTGCATATATAGAATATAAAGGTTCTACAAACAAAAAAATCATAAACAACTTAAAAAACATATTTCCAGTAGTTGATAAAGGGTATATATGTAGATATGTGTGTGTATAAGATATACATATGCATGTATGAACCTTATGACTGAATAAGAAAAACAATAGCAACATAGTAAGGAAATGAAAAAAGGCAAACTGGTAACTAATAAAATAAAAAAGAATAAGTGGTCAGTGAATTCTTAAAAGATCAGTCCGATCTCACTAGAATTCAAAGAAATACAAATTAAACAGCACTACTAAATATGTAGTAGGTATTAAAATAAGTAAAACAACTAGTGAGACTGCAGAGAAATAAAAATTTCCTCCAATAGTTAAGTATGTAAATTGGCAGAAACTTTCTAAAAAGCAATTTAGCAAGATGTAAAAAAAAAAAAAAGAAAACACTTTGATCCAATAATCCCACTTTCTATACTAAGAAAAGTAGTCAAATAGTTATATAAAAAGATGTCTTTTACAACCTTATGTATAATACAAATCCTAAATACATACTAAATGCCCAATATTGGGAAAATAGTTAAATAACATCTGTCGAATAGAATATTACATAATGTTTTAATATGTTTTGAAGGATATTTAAACACCACAAGTGCTTCAGTTATGGTGTTAAACTGAAAGTAGGAAGCAAAATTATTTACATTTTGATCCAAATGCTGTAAAAAAAAAATCCCACATATTAATACATAAACACCCACATTTGTAAAAGAGGGAACTCTATTAAAATACCAAAAGTGGTTATCTTTAATTGCTATTATCATGGGTAATTTTAATTGTCATCTTTAATTTTTTTTTTCTAAAATTTTGGTAGCAACTGTGTTACTATTATAATCAGGAAAAGTAATAAACATTATTAAAATGTGTGTACCTTCTTTACTTGAAATTTTGTTTCGAGTGTCTGTTCAATATGAGGAGAGAGAGGCAGACAGGAGGGTGTCTGCCTTCCTTCCCTTGTAGGATCTGGGCCAGAGAAGGTTGTTTGTGAAGCAGGGAACGTGCATCTCCAGGGTAGTAGACAGGAGTCCTGGTGAGTTGCATATGTCAGCATATGTCACACAGGGCCAGAGAAAATAAAGACCAATATCAAAAAGAGTGTTGCTAGCATTAAACCAGATGAAAAGACTACTGAAATCTGTTCCTCTCTAAGAAATTTCTGGATCCAGACATATCTAATCTCACAAACCTGTTCTCCTCCTGAAAGCTATCCTAGATGCAAAACGAGTATCTGGTTTTTCAATTCTAGATTTTCTAGCAAACTACTCACCTGCCTGTATTGTAATTGTTGTGACGGCAGACTCTTGCACTAGTCTGTAGGCTTTTTTTTTTTTTTTTTTTTTTGCGGTATGCGGGCCTCTCACTGCTGTGGCCTCTCCCGCTGCGGAGCACAGGCTCCGGACGTGCAGGCCCAGCGGCCATGGCCCACGGGCCCAGCTGCTCCGTGGCATGTGGGATCCTCCCGGACCGGGGCACGAACCCGCGTCCCCTGAATCAGCAGGCGGACTCTCAACCACTGCGCCACCAGGGAAGCCCTAGTCTGTAAGCTTTGATGGGCGTAGGGACCCGCTGTCTGGTAGAGTCATGCTCAGTAATATTTGCTTAACTGAATGCGTGAATGAATGGACTTGGAAACTAAACTAGAGAATAAATAGAAGGGCAGCTTTGTAGCAGCTTCACACTGTTAATATTTTCTTTCTGGCTACAAGTTTTACTTGACTATGTAGATTATGGCTCTTTTTCTCTCAGAGTTTTACCCATTGCTGATTTAACCTGTTGGCCATTTGGTCCCACTTTGAACTGAAAATCAGAGCTGATAAAGATCTAAGCAGAAAAAAAAAGGATGAGAGGCTCAGGAGTGTGGGCTCAGGCATTAAATTGCCTGGCTGTGGAACTTGACTGTGCCATGTGCTAGCTCAGTGATCTTGGGCAGGTCGCTTGACGTCTCTGTGCTCTAGTTTCTTCATCTGTAAGGAGTGATGATGACACTAGAATGTACCTCATAGGGTTGCTGTGAGGCTTGAGTGGGTTGTTATGCGTAAAGCACTTAGCACATTGTTTGGCCCAGTATAAATGCTGTATAAGTGGTAGCTGTTATTTTTTTTTTTTTTTTCTGAAAAGCAGCAGACGTTCTCTTCAGTTAACTACAACTATCGAATTAGTATATTTTGGTGTCTGTAAGCCTCCCAATGTTTCCTATCCAAACCATGCAAAGATAATGAACTTGATGTCTTCATAAAGCTTGCTATTTTGTAGCAATTATTTTAATCTCTCTCATCTGTCGTCTCCTTTCATTAGGTAATAATTATCATGACAAAGTAATAAAAAGGGTCCTTTAAAAATAGTTCTAATATTTCAGATGTCAAACAGCAATTACCACAAAAATTTACTCCAAGACCTGCAGTATTTTTCTCACTTGAATGCTTTGTAATTATTTTCATTTTATTGATATGATTTAAACATTTTCTCTTCTAGACTCTAAGCTCTTTGAGGACAAACATTGTCTTACTACCTGTATTACTCTTCAGAATATTTTACTGACCTACAAATATTTCTTAAATGAATAATTAGCTCTTTTCTCCTTTTATCACAAACACAGGGGACTCTCAGTAGTGATATTCTTACCTCTTGGCAAAGGTGTCTCTGACACTTTAGTAGATGATTCCTTGTAATTTCATCTGGGAATTTAAAAATCCTGTTTTCTACCCTCCAGCAATGATATCTGCAATGAAGAGAGGATCCACCGGAAGACTGGTTGGTGGTGACCATTCACTAGACACACCTCCTCCAGTAGAAGTGACTGCTGAGATCTCCCCTATAGGTCTGAAACATGTAACTGTGCACACAAAGAGGTGCTGGAGCATATTACTCATCCTCTATTTCTTTCTGTCTTTTTAAAATAAATTTATTTAGTTAGTTTTGGCTACATGGGGTCTTCGTTGCTGCACACGGACTTTTTCTAGTTGTGGCGAACGGGGGCTACTCTTCTTTGCGGTGCGTAGGCTCCTCATTGCAGTGGCTTCTCTTGTTGTGGAGCACGGGCTCTAGGCATGCAGGCTTCAGTAGTTGTGGCACATGGGCTCAGGAGTTGTGGCTCACGGGCTTTAGAGCACAGCCTCAGCAGTTGTGGCGCACGGGCTTAGTTGCTCTGTGGCATGTGGGATCTTCCCAGACCAGGGCTCGAACCCATGTCCCATGCATTGGCAGGTGGATTCTTAACCACTGCGCTACCAGGGAAGCCCTTATCTTCTATGTCTTACACTAAATAATGTATTCATTTTTAAAAGCATTATTGTTATGACAACAATAATACCCTTCTGTTATATAGTGCTGAAAAGTTTATAGAACGTCCTGTATACATTATCTCATTTAATCTGTACAGTAAGCTTGTATTTTTATTGCTAGTTTATATGTGGCAATCTGAGAATTGAGAGGAGGGAGGGGTCAACTGGTATGTGCCATGTGCTTTACATACATTATCCCATTTAACCTCGTAGCAGCCCTTGAGGTAAGCAGTAAGATCTCTGTTTTATCAATAGAAATCTTAAGTTTCAGAGATGCTTGGTAGTATATAATACAACTGAGATTCAAACTCTTGTTTGTCTGGCAACAAAACCTATGCTCTTCCCACTATACCAGTGGTTGATATTGTAACCTCCATTCCATAGAATCTACTTCTTAGGACTGAAGTCACTGATTCCACACCCCCCAGGTTTATTGAGGTGTAACTGACAAATAAAAATTGTATGTATTCAAGGTGTTCAGTGTGATGATTTGATATATGCATACACTGTAAAATGGTTACCCCAGTCAAGCTAATTAACACACCCATCACCTCACATAGTTACCATTTTTTTGTGTGTAAGAGCACTTAGATCTACTCTCTTAGCAAATTTCCAGTATGCAGTACAGTATTGTTAACTATAGTCACCATGCTGTACATTAGATCCTTAGAACTTATAACTGAATACCCTTTGACCAATGTCTTCCCATTTCCCTAACCCCCCGGGCCCTGGCAACCACCGTTCTACTTTCTGTTCCTGAGTTCAAGTCCCTGTCCACCTGTAGTAACACTAAGATCTGGACATGCACATGATTCCAGAGAACATCCTAGGACAGCCTTTCTTGGCTTCCTTCTTCCCACAGAGAACTTGTACTTGGCTTTCTCCGTCTTCTGTCTCTGGTGATAAACATGGAGGATTCAGACACCGTGTTGCATTGTTGTCTGTCGCAGTTTGCATTGTCTTGAACCAAGGCAATGATTTGGGAATGGGCCAGCCTTCTTAGCATTCTCATCATTTGTTCCCTGTCCCCCTCTTTCTAAACCTAATTCCTTTCTACAGAATGCCCTAGAAAACTAGGATCACAAATTTGGCAATTTGGCTGGAATAGGAAGCAGAGAGCAATGGCTGCCCTGGCTGATCCTCTGACTTTCATTTCAAGGATGTTAGTTCCAAAATTCCCCAAAATGACCGATTTAACTAGATCTGTGGCAATGTGAGAATAGTATAGAGAATCTTGCAAAACAAGATTAAGCTTGCTCCTGACAAAGCAGTCTGATCTTTGGATCCTAGTAACTCTGATTGGAAGGTAGAAACACCTTTCAGTGTTCATTTTTGGGTCAGGGAGTCCTTGCTCAATATGCTAAGAGAATTCATTTTCCTTGAGTGTTTTTCCTTTCAAGTCACGTTTTACTGCTGGAGTTACTCAGCGAATTAATAGGTATAGAAATGCAAAGCTCTTTTCTTATTACATTCTATCGATCTGATTGCAATGTCATTAATTGAAAGACTAGGAAGATGTGATGGATAGTTCGGCTCAGGATTCTACATTCGTTTTGGCCCAGATCTGTTGGAAGAAAGCTGCAGGAAACTGAAAGAAGCTGTTTGGTCTGACGTGAATTCTTCTTTCTTTGTCAGTCCTTGTGAGAGCATTCAGTCCTAGTGAGATTTACCATGTGTAATTATAAGCTGTTTTTACTCTTAAAGGAGAATCAGAACTTAGGATGCTTATTTGTAGAGTTGGAAAGAATCCATTTTGTACCTTTTATAGGTGACATATATATGACATTAAAAAAAAAAACCAGTTCTGACAGAAACAAATTCTGACTCAAAAATAAGGAAGTGGGCATTTTGCTCCTTAAGTAATTTCATTTGGAATATTGTGGTTGTGAAACATTATTTTCATTCATCACCATTTCAGCCATCTCCTTTTAGTGGTGTGTGAAACTTCAGAGATTGGTATGTGGTGAAGGATTGTTTTTTAGAGTTATTTTCTTTTTGGATTGTTTGACCTATAATCCCTTGGATTTCCCCCATAAATTTAAATTAACTTGAGAATTTTGTATATGTATGGATATGCCCATATATATATTTAATAAGTGTACTCTAATATGAAAAATTGAAAGGAATCTTTAAAAATATTTTAATCCTCTATGTGAATAAAAAATTCCCAGGCTCGAACAAAACCATGTCAGATTATGTCTAATTTGTTTGCAAAGGCCAAGCTGGACTCCTTACTTTCTGCTTATGCTTTAATGAGCTGGGCTAGTTTTCTCTTGTGTTTATTATTTTAAATGTTTGAAGCTTGACGTGAATGGGAGGAATACTAAAATTCAAAGCACATCTATATGACAGAAGACATCATTTATCTCTTGCTTTTAATAAACGTTGTTTGGAGACGTTTCGAAGTTTAAGACATGTTACTAATAATACATGTCGTGCCAAATATTTTTTTATCTTTAGTCTATGGTATTGGAATGGTTTTTCTCAAGGTGTGATTACTTCTCCTGGTTGTGCTTTTGGATGGTAGAATAAGGCATCTGTGGAAAAATAGGAAGTGAGCAAATTGCCACGCGGTGTGACCTCATTTTGGAACACATCTTGAAAACGTATTTCATGCTTTCTGAGCGCAGAGACAATGGATTGTGGTTTGGGGTCCCCTTAACTGACCTTTGGCTTGGAGAGAAACGTGGGCTGCTTCCTCTGATCATCAGCTCCTCTGAGAGTGAGAAAGAGGCTGTTAGGATGTGAACGCTGCAGCTGAGCGGACAGGCTGCCTTACCCCTGATATTATGTCTAAAAATACATCCTCGGAGAGGCAGGCATATGCTTGCACCTCGGTATGGAGGAGCTCTCGCCTGTGTTCCTTGCTATACCCATCTAGATGCTGGAGTGAGAGATTAAATTATCCCAGAAGCCCTGCCAGTTTTCGATTTGCCATTGTCTCTGCTTCTTCACCGCCTGTGAATGGGGACCCTCGATGCAGGGCTTTCAGAGACCAGCCGGTGCTGATGGGGTCTGTGACTCGCCGCCTGTGCTGATGGGGTCTGTGACTCGCCGCCAGCGCCTTCTCCTTCCGTTTTGCTCTGTCCCAGTCATGCTTTTCTTGCCTTTTTTGGGAGGCAGAGAGCACGGGGCCGAGGTTGCACTTGCACATTTCAACTCCGTTGTCACTGCTGTGGCTGTTACTCCCCTCAGCAAGAGCCAAGGAGCAAACAGGACGGTGGGTCACCTCGCCAGCTATTTAACACCGTTCCCCTTCCCCTCTCGACATGTTTAGGATTTTTTTCTGTCTTAAGTGACAGGGTTTGAAGGGTGGCGGTGGCGTGTGGGGTGGGGGTGGGGTTCCTGAGCCTCCCTCTCTACCCGGCTGTATCTTGTTAGGGACCTGTTTTCTCCTGATTTCTACCACCTCTCCTCATTTTGAAAGCTTGCTAGATTCTCCATCCCTGTCCCTGCAACTCAGTTTTTAGGGTCTGTTGTTGGAGTTTTCTCTTTGAGTGTTATCTCCAAATTTCTCAGCTTCTGTAGTTGCGTCAGAGGTTAAAAGGGGTAAAATGATTGTTGGAATCATTTTGTCCAGGAAGAAGGAAAGCAGGATCGCTTTTTAGAGTGACAGTGCTTAAGAAGAGGGATCCATAGGAGAGGGAAGTAAGGTGGATCTTTTGCAGCCCTTGCCACAGCTTGGCTGTAAATGCATGTCTTCAGGGAGACTTTCTGTCTTATTTACAGAGTTAGGAAAATATATTAACCTTCAAGATATCTCCCATACCTTATTAGAAAATAATTTCAATTCTAACAACAAGTGCTGAGGAAAGAAATGCAGCTTTTTATGCAACAGAAAAGAAGGGCAAAATCACAAATCACATCAGAAACTAAGTACACCATTCCCTTTGCAATGATCCGTATTCAAAAGTGAGTAAGATCAGCTGCTACTTATTCCTCCCTCTTTCTTTTGTATATTCAAGTTAACAGTATTTTGATGGCCTTGAAAACTGAAGGGCAAAGCCTTGTTTTTCAAAAGGGTTGATTTTTTGAGGTTTCTGCAAAATGAGATAAAAGAATTCTTTATATTGTTTCAGATGGTTATCAGGATATATCTAGTGCAGGTTACAACAGATACATCCAATGTAAGCTGGTATTCACAACATGTGCAGTTAACAAATACACACACACACACACATGCACGCTTATACACACTCCAGAAGAAACCCACCTAATGTTAAATAAAATCCAGACTTGAATTTAAACCAAAATAGTTTCATCTATTGTGGAGAAGAATTAGCCTTCTTATATGCTTTTCTATGGCTGAATACTTCCTTCTCCTTTCATCATTATTTTATTAGTTTCTTTCATAAAAGCCACTGAAATGGACAGAGAACTCTGCAGTTAATTTAAGTTCTGGTGGCAGTTCATTAAAATGGGAGCATGGATCAAATATGTCATAAACTCTTATCTGTCACCTGGTATTTCCTTTCAGTTCAGCTTATTACATTTTATTTCCACTAATGCCAAAGAAACATATATGCCTTTAGACACTCCGTACCTAATTATGCAGCTGGATACATTAATAGCCTGTAATATTACATAGGTTTGAGCGTTAAACAGGAAAAGGCACTGTTATTCATAGCCAGCAAGTTCCCAGGATCCAGCAAGATCCCGGTGCTGGAGTATTTGCTTGTCTTTCTACCTTTGTTCCTTAAGAGGCGGTGAAGGTCTCAGCTATTGCTAATTGATAGTTGTAGTAACCGCTATAGGCTCCTTAGATCAGAATTGCATGCAGAGATGAGTCTTGATTCAAACACTAAGGAATGCACACTCTCACTTACTTACATGGGCAGAAAGTCTTCATACTAACAGAGGTGTGATGGAGACTGCAGGACATAGAAGAGAGGGAGAGAAAGAGGGGGTGGGGGGAGATGGCTGACAGCAAGTAGACCCCTGCAAATAGTTCTAAAATGCATGTGCAAATGCAGAAGCCTTCAGAACCATCCAACAATTCAGACACCCTTTTTTATTTCTTCTCTGCGGGACACCTCCATCCAGACTATTCACACACACACACACACACACACACACACAAAACCAAAAAAAAAAAGAAAACAAAACAGGAAAAGGTGAGAGCGCTGCCATCTTAGCTCAGAATTCATGTGATTTCCTTTTTTCCCCCCTGCCTTGTATTCCTCCATCCATTGTCCACGCATCCGATGGCAGCCGTCCTTGCTCTTGAATGCAAGTGTCACAGCAGGAGCAGAAAGAGGGTTGAGGGAAGGCTTTGTCAAAGCTACCGTTGTCTACTGTTTCTTTGCTTTCACCGCTCTGCTTTTTTTTTTTTTTTTTTTTTTCCTGAGGCTCTCCCTTACTAGTGGCCTCTGTGCAGGAGGAGGGAGAAATTGCAAGAGTTGGAAGAGTAGTAGAGGGTAGCCGTTTTGATAAACAGCTCAGCGATACGTTCCTGGAAATTAGGAAATACAGCAAGAGTGGGAGGTTCTGGTGCGACAGTGAGGGGGCGGGGGTCTTTGGGGCGGGGGTCTTTGGAGATTGCTCCAGCCTAGATGCCAAGGGCAGTTTCTTTGCAAATACTTTCGTGGTTGTATTTGTTTCCTGCTGCATTTTCAGTTTTAAAAAATCATGAGAAAAGTCTCATTCCTCTCTCAGGTTTTCCATTTGTTTATTTTTTGTTCGGCTCAACAACTGGATGGAAATTTTAAGCCAGGCCAGATCTGCTGTTTGTGATTTGCTCCAATGTTGAAATCAGTTCAGCCTGAATTGGTAGTTGTCTTTTTCAGATCATTTAAGCTTGCACGTGAGATTTGTTTGGTAACTTTCCAATGTACGTTACAAAAAATGGTTTTGACTATCATTTGTATGGCTATAAATCTTAGGGTTATGCTGTTTTTCACCTAAACTAGCCATAGCTGTTCTTTGGGGTGACATTTATGCACAAGTGATTCTCTTCTATGATCTGGCCAACTCCTCTGATAAATCTCAAAGCTGCCAAAGGGTACAGTGGCACACTCTCAAAATAGATTTTTAGGAGAGTATTTCAGATGGGCATTTGACATAAGCGTGAAAATACTGGGACTTTTTCTCAGTGACTTTAACGTCATATAATTTGTATTTCTTCAAATAAATAAAAGTGATTAAAACTGATTCTATATAGAAGGAATCAGAAGGCAGATTAAATTTGAATTCCATTTTCCAAAACTTTTGCCAAAAAACAAACACCTTTGCAAATTTTATAAGCTTACTTTTAGCTTAGAAAAATCATATACCTATATTAGTTCTCCATAGTTTTTTTTTCCTTCTAAATACTGTACTACCTAGAAAAAAGTTATTCTAAGTTGATAATTTTTTTCTCAAGCCATCTAACTTCTGGCATGAGCCCAGCACTCCTGATTATTGTCAGAATTTGCTAAGATTCAGCATTTCAATTCCAAAATGTATTTTAAGTCAAAAGGGGGATATATCTGCATGCAAAGGAAGAAGTTTTTTCTTTTGAGGAGCCATTCCATTTTATGACACATGCTGTTGGGTTGATGTTCAGTATGAGCTCATGATTTCTTTCTTTTCCAAATAATGATTGTAGTCTGCATGTGAATATAGGGGTAGAATACCTTCTCGGGTCCATAAGAAAACACCCTCAATTGGAAGTATAAGATCTTCACTATTATGAGCAGCCACTTTGGCACCCTGCAAATACATTCTCTTCCTTTCCATTTTCATTGCCTTGATTTAGGGGACTTGGGCCCAGCCACCCTGCCTCCTTCTTTTGTGAAGAGACATTCTGAAATGTCTATAGAAAGCAAACTTCTCCAAGAAATGCAGAGCGGGCCACGGTTTGAATGCAAGTCTGAATTTAATTGTGGCCACCCTGGTAGCACACTGTTTAATTTCCAGCACACATCTACATGAACCTACAGTAACTCTAGGCCAGGAATTGTGAACAAGGAAAATTTATCTGTGATAAAGCATATCTTTTCCAAGGAGTAGTCACTTGGGGTTGATTCAGAAGTCAAATTTAAACAGATGTTTCCATGCCTTTGTGTCCTGGGAAATTGGCATTGCTAATTTGTTCAGAGCAGTTTGGACAGAAAGAAATGGAGAGCTCCAACTTTTGACCAATTCTTCTTTGGTAAAGGGTGAAATGAGGGGAAAATGAGAGATATCGCAAGGCTGGCTAGTACTTCCACTTGAAAATACTAAAGACAAAGAGGTTAATGAAAGGCTCAGTGTCTCTATGACTGAAGTGGTGTATAACCCAGCCCCTTCTGCGTGGCAGACAGTGTAATTCTCCATGGAGCTGGGAAGGATGCTCATCCCCATGGGAAAACAGACTTGGAGGGAACCCCATCTCTCAGCCTGTGCCACCTGCAGGTAGCTAATTTCTGCTGGATCAAATTAAAAGGAACAGCTAAGCTTGTGGCCAAGGTCAGTCCCCAGACATTTTAAAGGAACAGGTTCAAGTTCAACCATTAATCCAAATATTTCACAATATGGTTGTTCCAGTTGATATAAAACTTCCAAATCATGCAGAAGCCCCAACCTGGGCTTTTCTTGAAAATGGAAACCCTACCTCTAATATTATACGTATTGAGCACAGTGTGATCAAAATATTATTTGTGCCTTAAATCTCCTGGGCCCTAAAAATACAAACATCTTTAAAAACTAAAGGGAAAAATAGCATCTTTGGCATGTTAGAAGAACAACTTAACCAAGGATCAAGCAAAAGGTCACAGGTGTGTGTATATGGAAGATAGGATATAGCTCTTCTACCTCTCTTCACCCATATGCCCCCAGGCTGATTTAAAATAACCACTAAAATGGCAGGGTATGGTCCAAAATACAAAACTCATTTTCAGTCCTCTCATTCATTGAAAACAGTTTCTTTTTCAAAAGCGTTTACTCCATTGAGACGCTACAGTTTAGTAGCAGACATACCTTTCAAGGGTTTATTGCTTTGTAAACTCTTTTAGATTTGTATTTTCCCCTCCAAATTGGGAGAACAAAGTGGAGCTGCCCCTTTTTAAGTAGATAGCCCACCTTCCCCTACCTAACTGTATGAGACCTTCATAGAGAAAATGCTATTTAACTTCCTTTGCCGTGTAGGGTTCCTAGTCCTCAAAAGAAATACGACACACATTAGCACTGGACAGAGTCTTCATTTTGCTAATCAACCAGCACAACAAACTGTCCTTGTGATATTTGGGGAAGCAAACAGAAAGCTCCTAATAGTTTGGTAAATTAGCAAAGAGGTGGCATTTGGATATGGTGTTACATGTTCAAGGAGTTGTGTTTTAAAATAAGTGGATCTGAAAAATGAGGATTCCATCAATAGAGGGATGCTTTGATGCAGCTCTATTGTCTCCCCAGATTTATTTTTCTAAGGCAGGGGGCATGTAGGCACTAGTCCATTTGTATAAACTTGCTAGGCTAACTGTACATGTTTAGGATTTCCTTAAAAAATAATTATCTTATTTTGACAGTTGGTGTTTTAAGGATAGCATAAAACTCCCAAGAATATTCTAAGAGAAGTGATGTGATAATCCAGGGCTGGATTTTTTTCCATATTCATTTAATGTAAAATTCTATGGAAGAGAAACAGTGATGATTTGGCAACAATTCCTCCTCTACTCATTTCTCTGAGTGTAGATCTGGAAGGGTGGGAGAGGAAGTGTAAAATGCCTACCCCAAAACTGCTAACAAGAAAGTTTGTGGGAGGGTATTAAAAGGGAATCTAACAAGGAACTATCTTCAATATCCTGTAATAAACCATAATGGAAAAGAATATGAGAAAGAATATATGTATTACTGAATCACTTTGCTGTACAGCAGAAATTAACACATTTTAAATCAACTGTATACTTCAATAAAATAAATTTAAAAAAATAAAAAAGAATCTAAGATTAGGCTTCCTTCAAAAAGTGAGCGATTTTGTAATGCCTCTCTAACCTTCAGTCCCTTTACCTAGTCCCCATCCCTTCGGGTGTTCTTATCCCCACACTTGCCCCGGCCACTGGCAAGGTAGACCTAAAGTAAAGCCCAACAGGAATCACAAGTGCCTTGACCCCAGTGAAAGCAGCTCACCGAAGCATAAATCAAGAACTCATAGAATAATTGTTCAACCTTTTGGAGGAAACAGGTTACTGTTACTGCTGCAAAATCTTTTCCCAAAAAGCTAAAGTCATTTGACTGTCACAATCTAATTCATCTTCATACCTTTGAAAGAGTTTTGTTATTTTTTTTCCCCTGACATAAGGGGGAAAAAAAATAAGGGGACACTGAGGACCAAAGGGAGTTTTGGCTTATCCAGCGTTAAAAAACACATGGTGCTGAATCCCGAGACAAAGACCTGATCTTCCTAGCTCAGCTCCTTGTGCTAGCATGCATCACTTTTCAAGGGCACACTTGAGACCTCAGAGGAATTCAGTGGCTGCTCTGGGTTGGTTGGTGGGACCCTACTGCCTTTAAGAAGTTAACAATCAAAAGGAAAAGTTGTTTCGATATGATGCACTTGGCTGGAACCAATTTCCTGGTAGAGAGAATCAACCCTTTTGCCCACTTGAGACATTTTGAATAATTTAGAGCTTTCTTTACACATAAAGCATTAACCAGGTAGGACCTATGGACATTAAGACGGTTAATGCTAGAAGTGTTGAAACTTCTCAAAATGTTTGTTTCTTTTCACTCCTTGCAAATCTGAGAAATGATCTGAAATGGCAACTCAAGTCTGTAGCGTGGTGATCTTAACTGAGACCTGTCCTTTCTATATTAGGACTCGTTATTTTGGATATTCCAGACCACTCCATGTTATACAAATGAACTTCAGTGGTAGGGATAATCAGTCAGAATCATTCAAGCCCAGACCAATCTTTTTTTCTAGTGTCAGATTTCACAAAAGTAGTCTGTTGCCTCAGTTCTTGATTTCATTTCGTTCTTCTTGATGGAGCCTTAAAATACTGCATTGCAGCTAATCATACAAATGACCTCACTGCAGAAAGAAAATGATCTATCCTAGATCATAGAATTTTAGAGTAATCATGATTCTGGGGACGTTTAAATACAGTGATAAAATGTGAATTAAAGTTCACTTATATCCTGTGTCAGGGTCATTATTTTCTGTGTCCAAGTAATTTCATACCTAAACCTACCTGGGAGAAACTCTAAAATTTTTTGACATCTCTGCTATCGTGATATATGATGATGGTGGCCATGCTTTGCATCCCTCCTCCCAGTTGATGTGCTATGATCAATGTTGAGCTTGTTCTTTTTATTTAACTCAAGTTAGTGTAATTTCCCAACTTCTAGGAAAGCTGTTTCCTCGTTGGTTGCTCATTACCTAACCTAATGTTTTGGATGATGGTGTCAGCTAAGCTGTGCCCAGGCATTCAAGAATCGTTGGGTAATTTATAAACTTGTAGAAGCATATTTGTGTTATTTTACTTAAACAGTGGAGAAAAAGAGAGCTTTTGTCATGTTTGTGCTTTCTAAAAGCATGGTAATTATTATTACTGCCTAAAATAAAAGCTACCGCACAGTGTCTTCCTAACTTTTATTTTAATAATAATGTGAGATTAGATTGATTTTCATAAATATCATGATATTTTAGTTTAGTTTTTAAAAACAAAATTCCAAAACCCTTCAGTTGTGGATAAAGCAATGTTTTTCATTATCCAGTAGGCCTATGTATTATGAATGCATTGAACAGTGATCCAACCCTCAGCTTTGTTGGACTAGAGCTTATCACATAAGTAGACATTATTTTTACTCCTGGTTGAGGTTAGTATGGCACATGCCATTCTGGTGAACACATCGGGACAACTGGAGAGGAGAGGAGAGAAATAAGCTGGGAATTGGAAAGTGACAGATGCAGCCTTTCTAGTGACGTGACAAACCATGCTGAAAAGCAGGATATATACAGGATGACGGTTGGAGTTGGGGGATGGCCACTGAAAGACTAAATCCCTCCTTTCCTGGAAACACAGCCGAGAGGGACACTGCATCCTCTCAAGGCAGGCCTAAACTTATTCAGGAATATTCAATAAGAATGTGTTCATGGACAAATATTTTGTTGAATGTTTGCTGTCAGTCCAGGACTGGAGGAGATGTTGTTGGAGGGGTAAAAGATGCAGTGAGGGTCCTTGAAGAGCTTATCATCTGGAAAGAAATCACCAGTAAATTCAGTTCAGTTATTCCAGAACCTTGGTGGGTGGAACTCTTTGTCAGGCACTGTGCAGCATGCTACAGGGCAGAAAAAGATAAAGACATAGTTCCCAGCCTTAGTGTACTTACAGTCTTAGGTAAGGATATGAACTCAGAAACAGGCTTTTGCAGTAGAAGGTGATATTGGCAGTGTGCTGTGGTGGCAGAAGGAAGTCACTGCTGCTGCTTAGAGCTGGTAAATGCTTACTGAGGGGACACTATCTAATCTGGGTCTTTTTTTTTAAATTTTTGTTGGAGGATAGTTGATTTACAATGTTGTGTTAATTTCAGGTGTACAGCACAGTGAATCAGTTATGCATATATCCACTTTTTTTTTAGATTCTTTTCCCATACGGGTCATTACAGAGTATTGAATAGAGTTCCCTGTCCTATACAGCAGGTTCTTACTAGTTATCTGATATTTGGTAGTGTGTTTATGTCAATCCCAGTCTCCCAATTTATCCCTCCCCCGCGTATCCCCTGGCAACCATAAGTTTGTTTTTTACATCCGTGATAATCTGGATCTTGACTGAAATGTTATTAAGTGCCCAGTAAGATTCCAGACTCTTGCTTGAGGCTGCGGATTCAAAGAAGGATAAGATGGTGTCTGTCTTTGAGGAGTTCACGGTCTAAATTAGAAGACAAACGGGTTATGAACCTCCCCCCCCCACCCACACACACACAGAGTAGAATAGGTTGTAACTATAACAGAGGTGTAAACAGTTACTTAGGGGACCACAGGAGGGACCCATATCCTATTGGAGGGAGTCAAGAAAGATGGCCTACCTGAGCTGTTACTCAACAGATGAGCACTGTGAATAGAATGAGATGAAGGTGTAGAGAAGGGAATAACTAACTCTGCCTGGAAGAGGGTGAAAATTGGTGAAGACTTTGTGGGGGAGATGGCATTAGTCTGGACATTGAAAGTCAAGTGGGATTTTCCCAGGTAGGGGTAGACAAGAACAGAAGGGAATCCCAAGAAGATGAGGTGGCGTGAATCAAGACCCGGGGTTGTGGAAGGGTGTGGTATGTCTAGAGGTACAAGGTCAAGTTTGGTTTGGCTGGAACCCATGGTGCATGGAAGGAATGGGGGGAAACCCAGTCAGGAAAGTGGCCTGTAGCCAGAACGTGAAAGCCAGACTGAAGAATCTCTTGTTTGTTTGCTTGTTTCTGAGAGGTGGTGAGGAGCCATTATAATTGGAGGTTTTGAAAAGTAATTTGGGCAGTAGAGGGGGAAGGGATTGGAGAGGAGAAAGGTTAAAACAGTGGTTCTCAGCAGTGATGGGCAGTGTATCAGAATAACCTGGGAAGTTTTGCAGGATACACAAGCCCGGTTTTTTCCTTAGTCTTCTGTCTTTTCCCTCCACCGAGTTTCTGATGGCATATGAGGTGATGGGAAGGTAAATAGGGGTATTTTGAAAAAGCCTGGGGGGTGATACTGATACATTCTGCCCTCTGCTATTGCATGACTCTTACTCTTAAGTCAAGAGATGCTCCAGGAAGGCTGAGAAGATGGAGATGAGAAAGGCTGATTTGAGGGATGCGTGAGAGTTGGAATTAATAGGATGGATTGGAGGAGGCTATGGTGAAGAAACATGAAAAATACTTAGGTATCTAGTGCAAGCAACTGAGAAACTATAGATTGAAACGAGCCCACAAAGAGGAGAAGCTTTGACAAGATTGTGGATTCTACTTGAAGTATGTAGAATTTGAGGTCTCTGGAGGCATTTGGTAACATATAAGCTGGATTTCAGGAGAGTTTAAACCACACACACCCAAGTCAATTATGCAGCAGTAGAAAACACCACATCAGTGTTTTTTAAAAGGCAACAGAAAACCAGAGACAAGGGAGATTGTGTTGGCTGGAGCAGACAGGTACGTCTTTGTGGAAAAGTGGAATATGAGTTGCATCTCAAGGCATTAATAGAAAATTCAACTTCAAGCGATGAAGAGATTAAAAATGGAGATTATGTGCCAAAAAGTATGGGGTAAGAAGAAAAATGCTATTTCAAAAGGGCAGGACAGTAATATAAATGACTTAATAATAAAACCTAATATACCCTCATTTATTTTTCACTCCTAGAAGGAGCCATTATTATTCACAATTTATAGATGAAGAAATGGGTTCAGAGAGGTTAAACAAATGACCCACATGAGGCCAAGTGGAACAGTAGATCCTTTACCCTAGACTCTTGTTGTGATCCGTGAGGTTACGTGTCCTTAAAGGCAGTGTTCATTTCTTATATGTTGTTAAATACCTCCTGGCTAATGTGTAGCCTGAAAATAGAGTAGACCTGCAAAAGATATCTGTTGAATTACAGAAACGAATCAGTTCTTTTGTGCATCAGTTTATAGTTATTTGCCATCTACACCTAAGACTAAATGTGGCATGTAACGTTATAGGACTGAACAGTACCTTAGTAATTTTCCAATCCAAGCAGCTCACTTTATAGAGGAGGAAATTCATGCTCAAGAAAGGAAGTGACGTACCTGAAACCTCACACCCAGTTATTAGCAGAGCTGAGCCAGTACCTTGACCTCGATTTCTGTACCCAAGGCTGTTCTCTTGTAACATTCCAACCCAGGGAACCATAACACTTCTCCCTCTTCTGAGCTCTCCAGAGCTCGAGGGAAATGAAAAACGTGGATAGGACATAAGAGGTGATTTGATAGGTGAGAACTTTGACTGTCTTTGTAGCCATCCCATCCAATCTTGCATTTAATGGCATGAATAAGAGAAGGCTGACACAGAAATCAGACACAGGAAGTAATGAGCAATTCGGATGAGAAAAGAACAAGCGTAACAATGACAAAGCTTAAGTGAGGTAGAGACTTCTTCCACGTGTTGTCATGGAATGCTGTGGAGTCACCTGTGTTTTGTTATCTTTTAAGTGCAAAACATGGTCTCACCTACCCAGGACAGATGAGAAGAAATACCATCCCAGGCTAGAGAACTGATGAGCGAGTGGTGCAAGGCAGGATGGAAAGGGTCCAGGGCTGGGATTCAGGACCCCTGGGGATGCTCATGAGCTGTGTGATTTGGGGGACTTTGCTCTTTCAGGTTTCTTATCTGTGAACGGGAGGGTTAGATTAGGTCTGTCTAGCTTTTGTCTGTCACTGGAGCTCTCAGCTAAACCTCTGCCCACAGCTGACAAGCCCCTCCTTGCCAGCGAGTGGGTTGGGGCAGTGACTTGGGGCGGCTCTGCAGTGTCATGGATGCGGGCTCCTAGGGCTGAGCAGAACCCCTGGGGCTGCAGGAGCATTGAGTGTCAGCCTCTGCACTCAGTCAACACCATGTGGGTCCCCTTGGCTCCTCTGTTACCTTCAACTTGAGCTGCTGGTATTCAGCGGAAACCCCACCTCAACCAGTCAGCAGCGGGGAGCCCCGTCTTCTCACCTGATCCCCGGCAGCCTGTCCCCGGGGGCTCAACTCTGCTTCTGGGCCTCTGCCCTTTACCTACATTCTGGATAAGGACCATTGCTAGATCTCACTCTTTATCTACGTATCCCATCCTGCCTCTCGAGTTCTACCCCTTTGATTTTTTTTTATGGCTCATTTTTTTTTCTTTTTAAAAATTTATTTTTTAAATTAACCTGCAGTGAAACTGACTTGCTTGCACAGTTGTATGAATTTTAACACATATATACGTTCATGTAATCATCACCAAAAGCAGGGCACAGAGCAGTTACATCAACTGCAGAAAATTCTTTCATGCTCTTCCTTTGTAGTCACTGCCTCCCTCACCCCCAGTCCCTGGCAGTGCTGAGACGTTGAACATGTTGTACAAATGGAATCACGCAGTGGAACTTTTTCTTGAGAATGGCTTCTTTCACTCAACCTTCGAGGTTCATTAGTGTTGTTGTATGTATCCATAATTTGTCCTTTTTAAATTGCTGAGTGATTTTCCAGTGTATGAATGTAACACATTTGGTTTATCCGTTCACTGGCAGAAGGACATTTGGATGGTTCCTAGTTTGGGGTGGTTATAAATAGAGCTGCTATAAATATCTATGTACAGGTGTTTGTGTAAACATAAGTTTTCCCTTCTCTGGGGTAAATACTGAGAAGTCACAGTGCTGGGTTGACCCCCTTAATTTTGATCACTTCCCACTTTTTTTTTTTTTTTTGCGGTACACGGGCCTCTCACTGTTGTGGCCTCTCCCGTGGCGGAGCACAGACTCCGGATGCGCAGGCTCAGCGGCCATGGCTCACGGGCCCAGCCGCTCCGCGGCATGTGGGATCTTCCCAGACCGGGGCACGAACCCGCGTCCCCTGCATCGGCAGGCAGACTCTCAACCACTGCGCCACCAGGGAAGCCCGATCACTTCCCACTTTTGAACTAGGTTTGCCCCTCTCGTTGGATTTCTGATACTGGATTCACTCTGCTGCCTTCCCTCTTCCTCAGATGAGCAGGCCCATCTACCAGTGCATTTCTGGTTCCATCTCTTCCCTCCCCTGGTCCTCCTCTTTCTGGCTACGACCTCCCAGCTCATAATAAAACTGGAGCCCATTTTGATTAGTCTAAATCTTTTCCGGCTCTGAATTTGTGGTGATTTGGATTATTGCACCAGTTTTGTAGTGCCCTCTGCTGGCTGATTCGCAAAGCTGGCTTTAGGCCTATGCTAGGGGAGAACTTGTAGGTGCCGTGGGAAGAAGAAAAATAATTGGGAAGGGACGTGGTTGTGGCGAACTAACATTGTCGTGACAGCCTGACGGGGACTCTTCCTGTATTTGATGCTACACATATAGAGAAATGCTGTAATATTTTTGTGGAACCCTACAATATTGTGCCTGTCTTCTCAATTGTGGGCAAAGATGGGCTGTCTGGAAAGCTGGACTCAGCCTGGAGCCTGTTACCCAGATTGCTATTTTGTGAAGATATCCGCATACAAATGACTCAGATCTAAACATTCAAAAATGCTCTTGGAGGGCCATCTGGTTCTTGTTGGTTCTAAAAGCCTCATTCAGCCTGGTAGATGGATCCAGTACAAAAGATAGTGAGGGCTCTTCATTCAGGTTTAAATAGGTTCCACTGACCAAGAAGAGAAGCAGCCTTTTAAAAATAGCTGATACTGATGCTCCCAGAGCCGGAGGATGATGATTCTGCCTCGTAGGTCAGCGGGAGTCTGATAAATACTTAATTGATGATCATGCACTTGCATGGAGGCTTTGGAACACACACACACACACACACACACACAGAAACACAATTTGGTATCATCATGGAACACGTGATAATTTGTTTGGTATCTGAAACAGGCTGGGAATTATGCTGACCCAGCATGTCAGGCAGTGAGGTCTGTCCGAACCTCGGGATCCTCGTGATGTGTCACATTTAATTCGTGAAGACAGCGCTGCCAGCCTTGCAGTTTGAATGGTGGTGCTGATGGATTTGCCATTTGCACTCGCTAGCTACTGGCCTTTCTGATCAAAGGTATGGCCATACATTCTGTGACCAAGGATCAGGGAGTGTCTTCTCTCTGGGAGGCTGACAGCCTTGGAAAGGGAGGGAATCCTGTGCTCTCAGCCACAGCTTTGCGCTCCGACCAACTCCAGACACAGACTGGGCATCTAGGGAGAGGGATGCTGGGTACCGGGGAACGTGAATTTGAGGCAGCCGCATCAGCAAGCAAAACGCATGGCATGGCACTGGCTCCTTGATATACCTTTTGTTTCTCTGAGCTTTACCTTTCTCATCTGAAAGTGGCACAAGGAGAGGTGTGCTGGTGCTTGTGCTTTCTTTATTTTATGCAGACAAAACCACAGTATATCCTGTATTATGATGGTGTAATTCATACTTTAATGCTTTCTCACTCCTGAAGATGTCAAGTTATCGGAAGCAGGGATTGCATCTTACTTCTCTATAGCCCCCAGCTCAGCACAGCACTTGGCCCAGAGACAAAAAGGGAGCTTGGTAAATGCTGTGGGTAGAGGTGTGGCTTTTTAAGAGCATCCATGAGTTTCATGAAGTTTATAAATGTTGGGACTTTGGGAAAATCATTTCACCTTTGCCTCGGGTAATTTGTCTTTCTCGTGTGCCCTCTCAGTAGAGATGCTGGTGTTCCACATCCTGTTGGACTCATCTCTCCAGGATGGTAGCGCTCCAGGAAAAATTCCCTACTGAAGGGGAACCAAGAGCCTGGAGGATCTCTTAGAAAGAAACTGGTAAGTCCTTACCAGCCATTTTCTAAACAAATAACTACAGAGTTCACCTCAGTATCCGCTGTCCTCCTCTGAGAACACCAAGCAAAACCTCTTAACAGTCAAGAGTAAAAGTTAATGATTTGGAACTTTTTCGTTTGTCCCACTCTGTCTCTCCTATGACAATGGCACTTAAAATGATTTCTAGCTGTTAATGGAGAAATTTTGCGTGATCGGTTTTTATAAACCATCTGGTGAGGCTTATGTTCTGCAAGGAAGACTTGGCAGGACTCTGCAGGTGACCAGCTTTCTTCCACACGGGCTCCCCTCTTCTCTCAGTGTTCCACACTTTCACAGAGTCTTAACAATTTTGTGAGTGGTTTCTATCGGACCCTAAACCCAGCCTGGTCTCTTGCAGTGTAGCTGGGGCACCAGAGACTTAAGTTACTCCTGATGAGTTTACTGATGATGGTGACTGCAGTGCCTGTATTTTTAAAAATTTTGGTAAAATACATATAGTATAAAAATTACCATCTTAACCATTTTTAGGTGTTCAGCTCAAGGGTATTAATTGCAGTCACATTGTCATGTTACCATCACCACGGTCCGTTCACAGAACTGTTTTCATCTCACAGAATGAAACTCTGCACTCGTGGGTCAATAACTGCCCATTCCTCCCTCTCCTGCCCTGGCAACTATCATTCTACTTTCTGCCTCTGTAAATGGCAGGTGCTCTAAGTACTTCATAGAACTGGAATCATATAGTATTTGGATTTTTGGTGACTGGATTATTTCCCTTAGCATACTGTCCTCAAGGTTCATCCATATTGCAGCATGTATCAGAACTTCCTTCTTTCTTGAGGTTCAGTAATATTCCATTGTATGTATATATCACATTTTTTTTCATCCATTCATCTGTTGATGGACACTTGGATCACTTCCACCTTTCGGTTATCGTGGAAAATTCTGCCATAAGCACAGATGTACAAGTATCTCTTTAAGACCCTATTTTCAATTCTTTTGGGCATGTACCCAGAAGTGAGATTGTGAAATCAAATGGTAGTTCTATTTTTAAGTTTCGGAGGCACCACCACACTGTTTCCCACACTGGCTGCATCGTTTTACATTCCGCCAACAGTGTGCAAGAGTTTTGATTTCTCTGCATCTTTTCTAACACTTAAACTTTCTGTTTTTTTGATAGTATCCATTCTAATGGGTGTGAGGTGGTATTTCATTGTAGTTTTGATTTGCATTTCCCTGATGATTAGTGATGTTGAGCATCCTTTAATGTGCTTATCTGCCATTTGTGTGTCATCTTTAGAGAAATGCCTATTCAAGTCCTTTGCCCATTTTTGAACCGAGTTCTTTGTTTTGTGGTTGAATTGGAGGAGTTCTTTATATATTCTGGGTCTCTTATCAGACACAATTTGTAAATATTTTTCTCCATTCAGTGGGTTGCCTTTTCACTCTGTTAATCATGTCATTTAATGCGTAGAAGTTTTAAATTTTGATGTAGTCCAATTTATCTCTTTTTTTTCTTTTTCTGTTTGGCTTTTGATGTTACATCCAAGAAGTCATTGCCAAATCCTGTTTCGAAACTTTTCCCCTACATTTTCTTCTAAGAGTTTTACAGTTTTCGGTCTTACATTTAGGTCTTTGATGTATTTTCTGCAGTGCTTGTTTTTACCCCTTCCTAGACACTGAATTTCTTGAGCACAGAGACTGTGGCTGTTCATCTTTTTATTCTTAGCACTTAGAATATACCTGGCACATAGTAGGTGCTCAGTAGATTATAGTTGAATGAAACAACTTTATCATACATGATGAGACTAAATCAAAGACTATATTTATAGTGATTTGCCATTTCCATAATAATAATTATAGCAGACTGTCCTGGGGACCCAAAAAGAAATCTCTGAAATAAAAAAAATGTCATACTGGTTTCAAGGGCTTTTTGGCATTTTATATATTTACATTTCCCTGAGGATGTTTAATGGCATATTTGAATATTTGTCACACTCATTGTGTTCTCATCACACTTGACCCCTAGTGCCTTTCTCATGAGCTGTATGTGCCGTGAGCCTCCATCATGATGAAAATGATTGGTCAAGGTTGTTCTACCATGCACATGGGTCCCTGAAACCCTGCATCAGCCAGTGGAGGAGGTGGGCACTGGATTGCTAGCTGGCCTTGGGAAACTTATTCCACACCTCTGTGTCTCCCTTAGTTTCCTCATTTATAAAATGAGAGTGTGTACAAGTTTCCTTCTAGTTCTAAAATGATGAAAGTTTAGGTATTGGTGATTGATAGGACATTTCAAATAGGAGTAGAAATTCAGCCACTTCTGGGAAGAAATAAAGACAAGATTCACCCCCATCCGGCCTCTCCCCGAGAACCTTCCTGCCTCAGAAACGACCTGAGAGTTGGGTAGAGAGACCGCTGTGCCACCTTTGCAGTTATGTTCCTGCTCATGCCGCATGTGAAGGCAGGGAGGGCAGGGGCTGAGTTGAAAACAAAATTCCTATTATAGTTGTTGTTGTTGTTAGTGAATCAAGGACATCTTCTCCGCATCTCAGCCATTCCAGAGCCAGTTGTCCTGTGCCTGTGTATGTGTGAGGCACAACCAGCTTGAAAGACAAGAGAGCTCTTGTTTACACTATTAGCTGAAACCACGAGTACCACGCTATGCCCCAAACCCCATACATCCCACACGTTTCCTGGGTGGGTTTCTGCCATGGGAGAGGCAGTTACAAGGACAGCCTCCCTGGTGGACACCCCTGCAGGAGGTGGCCTGAGGTGTACCAGTGTCTGGCTCTGAGGCCTGCCTCTGCTGTGGCCATCATTTGACCTTTCTGAGTCTGGGTATTGAGTCATCTTTACGGTGCCAATCAAACAGCAAGGCCTGGCGAGGGCATCAGGGAAATCTGGGTTCGCATCTCTACTATTTCCATCTGAATGAGGTTTGGGAATGTGACTTACCCTCACTGGGAATGGGTTTCCACAAATGTAGGGATTTTATCTGCTGTTTTGCATAGAGAATTGGGTTGTCGAAAGAAGGGTCAAAACTAACTTTTACTGAGCACCTTCTGTGTGCTGGGTCCTGTGTTATATGTTTATGTAAATTATCTTGTTTAATGCTCAAATGGCTCCATGAAGGAGCCATTGTTAGACTCCTCTTAGGATGGGAAAATTGGTGTTTGGAGCATTGAAGTGCCTTGTTCAGAGCCACACAGCTTATACACAGCAGGAACAGGACTCCAACGCACATCTAAGTGATGTGGGTCTAAAGCCAGTGCCTTCCCCGCATCATTAGACCTGGACGTAGAGTAAAGTGAGTGTGTTCCGTAATAATGGGGGCCCCGTCTCGCCCTCCTTCCTCTGCTCACAGGGCTAATTTGCCTCCCTTCGGGCTCCTGAGAAGGGGAGCTCTCTCAGCCTTTGAGTCTTCTGGCCTTTACCTTTGCTGAAGAGCAGATACCACCTATTTTCCCCAGAAGCCATATTTTCAAGCAAATGAAGTAACTTTTGGTTAAATTTGGGGGATGGGACAAAAATGATCCCCAGTACAGAGATCCAAGCACAAGTAAGGTGCATCTACATGTGCTCCTGCCTTGCAGTCATTTCTTTTCCTCCCTCTTCCTTTTTCTAAACATAGTCTTCAAAACCTCGTTTTCCTTGGGGGCCCTGGTAAGTGTGATCGTGTCCAGATTTCCACGCTGGGGCCCGGGGTTCACAAAAGGCCAAGTTGACGTCCATTCTGCGTCTGGCTTATTTGATGCCAGAGGAGCGCTGGGGTCTCCTGAGAAGCCAGGAGAGATTTGCTTCCTGCAGAGGTTTGGATAAGCCCCAGCTAATCTCCATGGCTTCTTAAGGGCACGCCTGCTTGTCTGCCAGCCAGCAGCCTCCTCGCTCATTTCCCGTGGGACAGCTGGGGTCAGAGGGCCTCCAGAGAGCCTTTTATCCCCCGCCGACCCACCAGGCCCCCCTCAGCAGCACCTGGGTCCACACAGAAGACTTCCTTTGAGGGGAGGTTGAGACGTCCCTCCCCGAATGGGGTCTGGTGCCCTCTTCCTTCCTTCTAAAAAAGCATTTAATTCAAGCTTTATCATGCATGGCTCAAACTTTATCCCACTGGGGTGAAGCTGATCTGAATTAGTTTCTGGGCTGCTGAGCTGTGAACACATAATAGGTGCTCAGTAAATAAAGATGCTGTCTGATTATGATCTGCTTGGCATCCAGGAAAGATACACTGTCAGCTTTCCCTGTGTTTCATCCCCGGAACGTAATAGTAACACTGATAATATTAAAATGGCAGAGAATTCAAAAGTCATTTCTGTTTAGCTGTGGGAGTTAGAGGGTCTCTCCTCCCTCTTTTCCCAATGAAAATTGCAGAAAGTGAGAATCAAAACAATGGATACTTCCTTTCCTCCCAAGATGGACTCTCCCCTGGACCAGCAGTGGGCACTGTGCCTGCCCTCACCCCATCTTATTCAAGCACAGTAGACAGCTATATCAATAAACAGCTATATCAGAAGGGATTGAGAAAGAAACTGAGCTTTTCGTTTCTAAAAGTTTAAAATTTTAGTGTCTATTTTGGGTATGTGTATGTGCCAAGCTTTTCGTGTAGGTCATCTCAGTTGGTCCTCACAGCACCACTTTGAGGTTGGTAGCATAATCCTGATTTTAAAGATGAAGAGACTGAGGTACAGAGAAGGGAAAAGACTTGCTCAGTTTCGCCCAATGGTGAAGTCATGGTTCTCGTTCAGATCTGGATGGCTCCCGGGTCCCTGCTCTTTCCCTTTCACTCTGTGTTTCCCAGGGGTAGAACAATCGTGAATGCATTACATCTGCTCATCTGAGATCCTTTCCCAAATAGCCATTATCCACGAAAAGTTCTTTGGACATGAAAAGCTTCTCACTAAGTCTGGAAATGTGGAATCAGCTAACCCAAACCTTCAAGTAATTGGAATGATTCTTGTATATTTCACTGTTAGTTGAAAGAGAGAAAGGAGTGGCAACCCACTTAGTTGAGGAGTTTAGACAAGGCATTTACTTCTTGGATGCACATTTATTTCAGTATGATTTTTTTCAGCTCAATAATAATAAACCTTCTATTGAACTATGACTTCTAAAGTTTAGAAGGATGACCCAGAGGTGTGGCAAGGGCATACATCATTAAAGAGGACTGAGGAAGAGCACAGAAGGAAAAGAGTACTGATTTTGAAAGTCTTGAGAACATTGGCTTGAAGCCCCATGCAACCCATAGGTCCTGGCTCTAGGCAAATCCACCACTGTAGCCTTCAGTTCCATCAGCTGCTAGGTAGGCATGTAGTGCCTCAAAAGGCCGTTGTGAAAAGTCAATGAGATAGCATGTGTATCAGTCACCTAGTGCAGGGAATGTGCATTGTACCTGCTCAGTAAATGCTAGTTTTCTTCATAAGGCAGAAAGTTAATATTTAACCACAAGTAAAACAAAGTGGATATTGGTCACTTAGAATTTTTCCATTTTACTATTTGGGTGGCCTCTGTGAAATGGGTCAAGCGGGCTGGGGAGACTCAAGACCATTTCCCTTGACAAAAGGGCCCTGGGAAATGTGCTCCTGACGTGGAATTTATATCCTGGCAGTCAACTCTCTGGCTCCTACATTCTTCCTGCTTCCGTCAGTGTAGGTCCTCACAATGATAGGCCATATATTGAACAACAGCAAATGACAACAAAGATGTCGAGGTCTGAGTAACCCACAGTAGAATTTACCAGTTGATTGCTTTAACTCAACAACCCAATTTTCTCTAAGCAGACTCAGTCAAGGGAAGCAAATGGTGTAGTACTAGGCTGAAATCTCCTTGCTTTCTACATTTCTCTAGAATCCATTGTTTTATGCCTCCACTCTGCCTAAGTATCTCACTCGCCTTCAGAGGTATTTGTTCTTGTTCCTATGAATCCACACAGGCCAAGTGTGTGCCAGTAACCCTGACACTCTGAAGAACATGAGGAAGAGAATGGCCTCAAAACATGTTGTATTTGCAGATGAGTCCTTAACACTGGGGTTTAGATTACTGTCTGACTTTATAGCGAGGCAGACGTTGGTGTGAGTCCTTGACTTACCGCTTACAATCTTTGAGCTTTAGTTTCCTTATTAGTCAGATGTATCTGGCTCATGTAATAAGTTCTCAATACATTTAAGTCATTAAATGAAATTTGCTTTCTGTTTATCCTACTGTTAATAACCTCATTTAGCTACATCCCAGTCTCTTCTGAGACTGACGTGTAGTTTATCCCCGTCATTCTAAAAATAGTTCACATTATCAGTGTTTTCTCCTTGGATTGGCCAGATGGGCGCTGCACTCTTTGGGGCTTCTCGGTTGAAGTCAACACAATACTGTAACCATCCCCGGCTCCAGCTTTTTCTTTCCTTGCCCCTCCCTCAGTCTCTCCCCACAAGGAGCGGGGGGAGTCCCAGTGACAAGGTCGACATGGCAGATGTAGGGCTTCCATCAGGAGTCCTGCCCGTGGAGGACATTTTATTTAAATTTGCAATGATTTGCTTCTTACTGCAGATGCTGCTCTTTAGCATTATTGATCTCCTCTTTCTACTGAGCCACGTCAGATGTCTTTGACCCTGGTTTGCACCAGGAGCAGTGGAGGGGCCGCCCGAGACCGTCTGGCATTGTGATTGAATTCAGTTCCTCTTTATGTTTGCATAGGCCTTTTTCATTCTGCCTTGAAATGGGTTGTGCCATTGCAGGTGGGGTCCAGAGTCTGCATCCTTTGTGTCACGCCTCTCAATATAGTAGCGACTTCTCTCAGGATCAGAATCTCTTTCCTGGATGGATCAGCCTGTCCCAGGGTGGGAAGGACTCTCAAAGCTTGGGTTTCTTCTCTAGGAAATTGGCCAATATAGTTTCTGAATAAAACTAGGAGGGGTCTGGAGAAGACATTATTTAATGAGCACATATAAATGGAAATGATAGCATGAGATGGGAAGGAAAGGGGAATAAAGACTAAAAGTAGGGACGCCATCTTCTTTCTTTTTTCTTAGAGTTGAAAGTTTTCCTGAATTATCTCTAGGGCTTTAGTGAGAAAAGAAGTCAGGGGAATTGTTTCTTTACTGTTTTATATGACCCACCCAAAGAACAGCTAAAAATAGTAGTCTCCCCAGATCTCTCTGGCCCATCACACTGCCCTGCCCCAGCATGCCACAGCCCGTGAACTCAAGCCCATTTCTTTTCTCTTTTATTCTGGATCCTGCATGATAACCCAGGACACTTGGCATTTGTGCTGTCTCACGATTACTGCTTCTGGACACTTTGAAGCCTTGAGATCCCTCAGAGAGAAGAGTAATAACCCTGGGAGAGATAGAATAGCCCTGCTTGAAGCGTTTAATTTTCATAAGAGAATGATGATAACTTAAATCAGTAGCAAATATATTGCAGAGAAATAGGCCCCTGGTCCACAGAGAAGGGATCAATAAAGGCTCTGCCAGCGTGGTGAAGTAAATCAGGGAGTTGGGATAATTGCTTACATTTTCTCAAAAACCTCTGCTCAGAAGGGGTTTAATTTGATTGCTTGCTTTAAATTTATTGTCCCCTCAATTCATCAACTTTATCAGATTTTACTTGTGTAGGCCCTATCTCCTCTCTCTGTCCATTTCTTTCTCTCTCTTTCTCCCCACCCCCTTTCTGTCTCTCTCCCTCTCTCTTTTCCTCTGTGTGTATGTGTGTGTGTATTTCTCTAGGCAGCCGGAAATTGAGTGATGATCCTCTACCAATAATCTCATCCTTAGTCTAAACTTCATTTCCTTCCAGGACTGACAATATTATCAAAATTGTTAACAAATCAGTGTGTTAAATTACGGTTCCTAGGAGGTGAAAGACACATAGTTGACTATCACACAATTACCTTTAGTACAGTTCTTTCTGTATAATATAATTATTTTATGTTTTTGCTGGCATGGCTAGCACTAAGCATCCCAGTACATCACATACACTCTTGCTTTAACCTGTTGCC
This sequence comes from Hyperoodon ampullatus, assembly GCF_949752795.1. Lineage (NCBI taxonomy): Eukaryota > Metazoa > Chordata > Mammalia > Artiodactyla > Ziphiidae > Hyperoodon > Hyperoodon ampullatus. The sequence continues at coordinate 92,255,842 of NC_136920.1, forward strand.
ATGACAACCTCAACATTCTCCCACAGCAACAAAATTTAAATATGTATCTATGAATATGAAGAAACAACTATAAGATTAAATAAAGTTCTACTAACATCAGTCTGTTTCATATAGCATTCGAGATGATTTCCATAACAACAATTATTGGATATAATTGCATGAGATGCAATCCATAATTAATCTTTCCTGGAAAAGTACAAAGTAATCAGGTTCTTTCATAGGCAAATGGGTGAATACCCTATTCAGTTATTCACCATCTTTTGAATGTCTATGTATGCCACTGTGTTAGGCTCATGTATTAGTTAGGGTACACTCCAGTGACAACCCAAAAATATATAAAGATTTTTTTAAAAAATGGGGTATAGGGGCTTCCCTGGTGGCGCAGTGGTTGAGAGTGCACCTGCTGATGGAGGGGACACAGGTTCGTACCCCGGTCTGGGAGGATCCCACATGCCGCGGAGCAGCTGGGCCCGTGAGCCATGGCCACTGAGCCTGCACATCCGGAGCCTGTGCCCCGCAACTGGAAAGGCCACAGCGGTGAGAGGCCCGCGTACCGCAAAAAAAAAAAAAAGGAAGTATAGTTCTTTCTCTTGTAATAATCCAGTACATTGTTTCTGGTCAGTAGTAGCTTTCTTCAGTGCAGTGATCTGGAGACCCAGGTCTTTCCATCACATAGCTCCGCCAGCTGCTGAGCCCTTTTAACTTCTGCATCTAGCTAGCGGCAGGCAGAAGAGAGCATGGAGATGTGGTGTGTTGTAAACACCTCTAAGGGACATACATCACTTCTGCTCATTTTCCATTGGCTAAAACTAGTCACATGGCTGCACCTAGGTGTAAATGAACCTGAAAAGCCTAGTCCATGGCTTGGTAGAAGCTTCTCAGCAGCAACTCTATGAGAGCAGGAGAATCATGAATTTTAGTAGGTAGCTGGCTTGCTCTGTCACCATGCAGGTAGATAGAAAGAAGAGGAAGGTGTGCTTCAAACACATGAAGGGCTCACAGCTTGCGGGGAGAAAGTCATATGGTAGTAAAGGAGTGAACTGAGTGCCATGGGGAGAGGCTGCTTCTGCTTGGCAGGACCAGGGAGGTTGGTGGCGGTGCCTTCACTGCAGTGGTACCTTGGATTGCCAAGGAGACGTACCCTATAGTAATTGTAAAATACTGGACTTGCTTAATAGCATGTGTGTAGGAGTGGGAGGCTAGAGGAGATGGGAGTGAAGAGGAATAATTAGATAATGTAGTTGTCTCTATTGATTCTCAAGTGATAAGCCTGTATTTCTCCCTCACTCTCCACTTGCCTTATCATGAGTGGGTGACCTTGATGAGACATTTTCAGTGTGGTATCTTTGGTTTCTTTTAATCTCCTGTCAGTTGCTGTCGCTGTCAGCATGACTTAGCTCCAGTGAAACATTCAGCTTTCGTTTCTGCCTTAGCAGGAATGTTAAATTATGAGGAAATGTCAGGATGGGAGGAAGCCAAACACACGGTGGACACATTACTTGAGGGGGTCATTGAAGGACACTGACCTCTTCTCTCAACGTTACAAGGATTAAGGAGGCCTGTATTTTGACCTTCTGGATTCTTCTACAGTTGGAGTTGATATAACTTGTGACTTGAGCACTGTCTGTCTCGAGTGCTGACTGCCATTGTGTTCTAGCCAGGTGAATTGTAATGGACACCTACTTGCCTGGAGTGAGAATGACCAGTTATCAGTTTACCAAAAGGCTCCAAGACTCTGGACGTAACTTTCATTGGTGGGTGAGGTGATTGGCATCGGATTTGTGGTTGTAATGTTCTTTGAGGTATGCTCAGGAAACAAATACCAAAATGCAATGGTCACTGTAAAAATGCTTTGAAAAGTTATAATGACTTCAATACAAATGAAAGAAGGTACAGAGTAATGATTTCAAACGGAGAATTTCCCTAGTGACACTTACATGAAGCACTGTTCAACTAATCTATCGTACCTTAGGAAAAGCAGAAGTTGGGTTTGTGTGAGGCATTTTAGTGACTCTTTGGGATGCTCGCCAACCATAGCAGGCATGGCAAGAGATTAAGATGGATAAAAGAAAAGCCTTCAAGTATTTGGAGATTGGTTTGGGAGACACAACCAACAAGCATGAAATAATTGACAAAACATGAATTTAAATGCATAGACAGGAGAAACAGAGGCAGTTATTTGGATAATTGGATCAAAACCCCTTATCTATGAATACTGTGCATTTTTATACATTTTGCCATGGCTCACGGGCCCAGCCACTCCATGGCATGTGGGATCTTCCCGGACCGGGGCACGAACCCGTGTCCCCTGCATCAGCAGGCGGACTCTCAACCACTGCGCCACCAGGGAAGCCCCTGAAAGCTTTTTAAGGAAAAAAAAGAGGAGAATTTCATAGTTTAACTTGGTTTTCAGAAATTGGCCCTTAAGTTTTGGTTGTGGCTTTGCTTCTCCTTCACTCTAAAATAGTATGTATTTTAATAAAATAAAAAAATGAAAGTCATAGACAAAAAATAATAAATACAGGCTTCCCTAAAATGATCACTTTATTTTCTGCTTCTCTAAAAAATAAAATAAAAGTCAGCCACTTAGCAGCCTGAGCCTGCATATTTGTAAATCTATAAATGTATAAGCATCTCATATTTTTCTAGAGGTCTTGGATTCTAAGGGTACACACTGAGTGTTTCTCCTTTTCATTATGGTTGCTTTTGATATACCCCACATTTGATTAGTTGAATAATGGAAGTTTTAATCATGATGTAGCCTGTCTGCTCCCCTCTGCTTTTTCTCTAAGCGTTGGTCTTCCTTTCACCCTATTCTTTATTTTCTCTGGACTTGAATCTCTTCAGGTTCAGTGCATGGACTTCATGAAGTTCTAGACCTCAAAAAAGCCAGGTGCCTCCCAACTCTTCTAATTTATATCTGTAACACTGATGATGTGTTGGTTAAACAGTTTACTCTTTTTCATGAAGCTTTATGTTCTCTGTTTGGTTGTTGATGGGAGAGGTGACCCCAAATGTCTAAGATGCGCTGAGCTCTAAAATGTCTACATTGACTTTGGCCAGAAAGGACAAGCTAAGACCCACTACAGACAGGTGTGTCTGAGTGATGAGCTGGGGCCAGGGGAGTTTATCCTCAAGGCACATAGTTAGGCCCTTGGGGCCCAGGCAGCATAAAGGAACACTGCAGAGTGTTTGAGTGAGAGTAGAATTGACCATTTTCAGCAGTTTCTCCCATGTAATGAACAAGAGGGCTTTCCAGCAGGGATGGGAGGTCCCAGTGATGTCCATATTATAGAATAACCTTGGTGATCTTCTTTTGAGGTCATTGAATCATACAACTTTCCAGTTAGAGGTCGTATTTGAAGCCTTTGGCTCTAATTTTCCAACAACTGAAAGGCTTCCACATATAGTACCCTTGACTAAAGGCCATTCAGCCTTTTGTGTGGACCCCAAAGTTATATCAGTAATAAGAAAATGCCGTCATTTTATCTCTCTCCCACCTAATTATAAGTTTCAAAAGAGCTCTGAGTGGCTAACATGAAAATCAACTAGCTAATGTAGATCCCAACCAGAGTTTTAATCACGGTAACAGCAAATATTCTGCATTTAATATTGGGGAGTAATGGCTGACTGTTAACTGCTTTGTTAATAAGAAAGCAGCCTGCAGTTTTAGAAAATCAAAGCATCTTCAGTATCAGGTATATAGTCATTTAAATCCCTCCTCAAACCTGAAATGCCCCTACTCTGGCAGTGTTTGAATAAGGATTGATGATCAGTATGGGAAGGAATTGGGACCACTGACTGAAACCCACTAATACTAAACTACTAAAACTTTCTGCTTCTTATCCGTCTTTCTGCTTTATGCTCTTTTCCTCCCTTCTAATCCCAGTTTTTTCCTCCTCCTGTTCTTTTTTTTTTTTTTTTTTTTTTTGCTGTACACAGGCCTCTCACTGTTGTGGCCTCTCCCGTTGCGGAGCACAGGCTCCGGACGCGCAGGCTCAGCGGCCATGGCTCACGGGCCCAGCCGCTCCGCAGCATGTGGGATCTTCCCGGACCGGGGCACAAACCCGTGTCCCCTGCATCGGCAGGCGGACTCTCAACCACTGTGCCACCAGGGAAGCCCCCTCCTCCTATTCTTTACAACTCTGATCTGTTCTCCAGTGTATAGATACCTTGTGATTAACTGTGACAATTAAAAATCCCAGACCATCTTTACTCGTTTTTATCACAGGTACTGCTAACCTGGAGTGTGCATACTGGGAGGCAAACTAATTATGAGTGTATCTTAAGCAAAGTCAACTTCAGAGGTAGATTGGCGTGTGTGCGTATTTGTTTATTTATGTGTGTAGAGGGGAATTATAATAATATATAAAACAGATGTTTAGAATTACCATCTCTCTAAACTTTTCCATAGCAATGCTCCTCTGCATTATGACCACCCATCTAAAGTACATTATGTCTTAGATTTCTGCAGCCTTAGAAGTAACTAAAAAATATGTCAATCATAAATTTTTTTAAATCCTCAGAACACACCCATATATTAACACATCTTATTGTTCAGTGTCAATATTGTTTTTGCTCAGTTGGACTATATTGTATCACATCTTGTGCACATGGGCTGGTGGCTGCTTCTGGGGTTTAGCACATATCTGTTTATCTAGCTAACACTTGGTAAATGGCAGTGATAAATGATCATGTACTTCCCGGGAGCACAAGTGTATTTCCAAAGGTCAAGGCATTTGAGTGATCTGGTGATGCTCTGAAGGTGGAAATCAGGAGCCACAGGACAGAACAGTAGGAAAAGCTGCAAGTGAAGTTAATCAGGGAGCGGGGTGGCCCCGAGCTGGGAAGCGCTGCATGGCATGACTCTTGTGCTTTCTCACAAATACTCCTTCACAGCAGTTCCTGAACTCGGTCAACACATAACCTCAGGACCTAGTGATGCTAGGGCCTCTGAGGGGGCCCTGCATTCTCTGTAACTGCTTGTGTTAGAGTGAAATGTGGTGGAAATCCTGGAAGGAAGCTGCTTCATTGTCTTGGAGACACATTTTTGTCATCCTGCTCCCTCAGAGGCATTTTCTGTAATCATCTGCTTTGCCACTTAAAAAGCCCTTTACTGGCATTCACTAATGAAGCTCACAGTTCCATGGACTGTGGTTCCCATTTTTCAGAGCCTGGGTTATTAGATACAGAGCAGTTAGGGTAGTTTCCCAAGAGCAGACTGTTTTGATCTGAAATGAACCTAGACATTTAGGATGCTAGTTCTAAAATGTGATTCCCCAGCCTTTCTGGATCTGAATTGCAATTCTTTTATGTATGACTTACTGAGTAATGTGTTTATTCGTTCAACACACATTCACTGAATGTCATTTTGTACTAGGTTAGATGTTTGAGAAACTAAGACAAGTAAGATGTGGTGTCTACCACGGAGGACTTCAGTGTAGAGGGGGAGAGAGACATAAACAAAAGTCATTGCAGTATCATGTGGCTGATGCATCAGAGAGGAGTAACTGAACAAGTGCAGATGACAGAGCCCCCAGCTCTGCCTGGGCCCATCGGAGGCTAGTGGGGGCAGTTTGAGTCCTGACGAATTAGTAGGAGTTTGCCAAGCAGCCCGAAGGGGGCAGTGGTATTTTCCATTCTGACTTACGTAGGTAAGCAGCATCCTCACTTCCTTTCCTAGAACCCTCCTTGCTAAGAAGGTTGGAACCACCTGATGGATGTGAGTTTCCTCAACTTCTTTCCATATCCGAATTTCTCCTCATCTTCACCTTCCTGCCCGTCCCTCTCCTTGAATCAGAGGAGGAAGCGTCTTCCTCTTAGCTGACCCTAGAGCTCCCAGCAGAGCCACACGAGCTCTCCAGATTCTCCTCGCGTTCGCAGATTGGCTACAGCTCTCTCCTGCATCTTTATTCTTCCTCTACTTATAAGTGCCACTCTGATCATGAACAAGAGACAACCTTGTCTGGAAGGGGGAACAACGCCTTTGAACTAACGTCCATCTCTCTCCTGCCTTTTGTTACCAGCATGTTTGAAAGGTAAGCCTGCGCTCAGGAGCATCACTCTCTGACCACCCCTTGTGACTTGGCTTCATCCTCCACCCTTCATGGCATCTGTGTGCTCCCTTTGTGGCACTCCCCACTGTGCCACCACGTAGTGGCTCTCTAGCTCCCCCTCCTTTACATCCCTGTAGCGTGTGACACAGCTAGCAATGACTCAGCTGCTTGCTTTAAAGCTTCCTGTCCTCGTGCTTCCATGACGCAGCATTCTGCTGCTTCTCTTTGCTGTTACTTCTCTTTCTCACCCTTGCTAGTTCTTCCTTGATTTTCCCATTTGGATTTGGTAGCGCTCATCAGCTCTTTATTCAATAGTTTTATGATTTTTGTTTCTCCTGAGTCTTACCATAGGCTGGCTTGCTTTATAATGTTCTTTTCAAGGACTGTATCTTTTTTTTTTTTTTTTTTTGCTGTACGCGGGCCTTTCACTGTTGTGGCCTCTCCCGTTGCGGAGCACAGGCTCCGGACGCACAGGCCCAGAGGCCATGGCTCACGGGCCCAGCCGCTCTGCGGCATGTGGGATCTTCCCTGACCTGGGCACGACCCTGTGTCTCCTGCATTGGCAGGCAGACCCTCAACCACTGCGCCACCAGGGAAGCCCCAAGGACTATATCTTATTCATGATGACAAGAAGCAGCATTGCAGAGTGGCTGGGAGTGCAGTCGGAGTCAAGCAGCCTGGGTTTGAATCCTAGCTTTGCTGCATGACCTTGGGTAAATTACTTAACCTCTCTGTGCTTGTCTCCTTACCTGTAAAACGAGGGTCAGGTCATAAGACCTTTCTGACAATATTGTTGTGAGGATCAAATGAGTTAACACATATGAAGTGCCTAGAACAGTGACAGGCACATGGTAAGAGTCTAACAGTGTTAATTATCTGCATTTACATCCACCATAGCACCCAGCTCATGAGCGATATTAATATTTCTTATACACATTTATTTTAAAATAAACAATTACTTATAAGTAATCAACATTCCGTAAGTTCATTATTACCTTCGAGAGCTTACTCTTGGCAGACTTTGGCCCAATCATTTTCTTGCTTTACCTCTTTTCATCCTCAGTTCAACCGTAGAAATAGATGCCATTTTATCTCCATTTTGCAGGTGAGGTAGCACGGTCTCTGAGAGGTTAGGGGGCCTGTGCAAGTTCACACGGCTTGTGGTGGAGCTGCTCTGTGGTGGAGAGTGATGGCTCTTAACTACTGTGCTCTTAGTAGGTGTTCCCTAAGTGCCAGCTGATTGACACATTCAGGAATGTTCCTCAGCCTCCTCCTAATGGTCCAGAGCCGTCAAACATTGCTCCGTGGTGAATACCCACTCTGTGTTGCTGTGTGGAGTTTGAGAATTACGGCATTTTATAAAGTTACAAAGCCAAAGTTGGAATTGCATTGCCTTGCATTCACCTGGGTTTTCTAATTATTTTACCAATGCTTCTTTGGATTCACTGTCACATTTTACGTTCTGAGGGCAAGGGATGCTGCCTTCTACTACTTTCATGTGTCCTCTGTAGCGTCTGGGGCAGCCCTGTGTTCAAACATTTCTTACACTTACATGTAACGGGCCAAAAGTTTTCTTTTTTTTTTTTTTAATACTTAATTTTTTTTTTTTTTTTTTTTTTTTGGCCGCACTGCACAGCTTGCAGGATCTTAGTTCCCTGACCAGGGAATCAAACCTGCGCCATCGGTAGTGAAAGTGCGGAGTCCTAACCACTGGCCTGCCAGGGAATTCCCCAGGCCAGAAGGTTTGACAGAAGCAAATTCAGCTTGAAGGACCTTAGAGACAGGATCCCTCCCCTTCACTTCTAACCAGCAGCTCCTCTGAAAAGACTTCCCGGGTCCCACCCCCTTCCACCACCCTACCTCCTCCTACCTTCAGGTCAGAACTGGTCACCCCTGGTCTGCCCAGCCCACTCCCGGCACTCATGACACCTCCCCATTAAATGACAGAGCACCCTGGCCTCTGCAGACTAGATGACTTACTCCTGTTACAGGTCAGGGACCTATCACCCTGGGTCATCTTCTTTGTGCCTAGCTGTGCTCAGAAAGTAGAAGGCTCTCAGTAAATACTAATCCAATAAAGAAATGAAGGAGGCTTTTTAATGAAGCTTTCTGAGTCTCCCTAAGAATTTGCAGATGGCAGTCGCACTTGATTCCTTGGGGGCTTCAGGTAGGAGTGGGGGAAGATTTAGTCCCTGGGAGTGTGTATTTTCTGAGCATGACGTGCAGTAGGCACGTGGTCAGCCGTTCTGCAGTTGGCTCGCCGGGCTGTCTCTGTCAGCGCTCCTTCCCCCTCTCTCTGGCTACCCCTGAAACATCACCCACATCTCCACTCCCACCCAGCTAAGGCAGTCAGGATACCAGTGTCTCTAGACCTTTCCGCTATACCCCTTGGCTGAGCTACCGCTAGAAACGAGCCCCCGTTCCCATACCCCTTCATTCTCTTTATTCCCCCAGAGAGTCCTGTTAAGCACAATTATCTCCAGGGAACTTTCGGATCAAGAAATGTCGTTAATTTTCCTGTGCGCCAGGTCAAGTTATCATAATGATTTTTTATTTGTTTGCTTTCATAAAGCCCTTTCCCTTCTCGAAGCATGGTTGCATACTCTTTTTCATTTGGACAGAGCAACAGAGGGAGTTTAATAATAATGTCGGCAAAGTAAAATGAACGATCAGTAATATTGCTCAGTGTCTGGTACCAGAATCAATACTTTATATATTATTCCATTTAATTCCTAAGTGGTGGCTAACGGTGCTCTAGAGCTTGGACTGATTGGATTTGAATCTTGGCTTCCTTACCAGCTGCATGACTCTGGATAACTTACTTCAACTCTCTATGCCTGTTTCCTTATAAGAAAAAGGGGCATTTACTAGTAACTGTTCCATGGAGTTGTTGTGAATAGGAAATAGGATAATGCATGTCCAGTGTTATGTACAGTGTTTTGCACATAGTGAGTATGTATAAGTATTATTTCTCACAGTAAACCTCTTATAAACGATTTTAACAGATGGGTCAAGAGAGGCTTCAGGTCTAGAGCCAAGCTCCATGGATTAACCACCATGCATCCCACCTTTTAGGTACTGAAAATCATGCATTCTTGTTAGATTGACTTGAAGACTTGGGCCAACTGGTCTTGAAAAGGAATGAAAGCTCCGACATGCCACTGTCAGATAATTGTGAATTCTCTTTTTCCCAGGTGGTAGGTGCCAGGCCCTATAATCTTTTCCCCTCATCCCTACCCCCACCAGACTATAGGAATAAACTTTTCTGTTTGCAAGGGCAGTGCAGTTCCCCGCTATGGTTCAGTGGACACATCCCAGTCACCGACCTTCCCACCAGCTGTCACGCCCTCTACCTGCTGCCAAGTGGCCCTGGAGGAATCACCCGAGTGATTTCCTGCCCCTGGAGACATCAAAGCCGGCCCTCTCCCTGTCCCCATTCTTCTTAGTGAATGCACCGCTGCTCGATATAAATAGGGACAAGTGTTCTGCAGCCTCGATGACTTGGGGAGAATTCAGGTCCACAGGAGGGGGGCTCGAGGGCCAGGGTGGGGAGGGGAAGTCCGGAACAGCAGCCAGGGATACAGCCAGGCACTCAGGTCCTGAAAGCACCCATGAATATACCGGCAGGTGAGGTGTATCATCATATACCCGACGCCCCGTGTGGGTTTCCAAAGAGAAGCCTGCTGCCTTGAGTTATTATTTCTATATTGTATAATAATCGGGCCACTGTTTGGAGATCATGTCAAAGATAACAAAGCCTCAGAAGCCTCTTCTGCCACTGAAGAACCAATCAACCTAAACTAATACTTTAATGACCACTTTTCCCAACGAGAAAACAAATTCAGGCAAAAAAAAAAATTGATGGAGGTTTGCTGAGAAGAACCTTGTCTGGTCAATGAAAAGAAGAAAGAGACGTCTGGAGCCATGGCAATGGAGTAGGGATTACTTTGATCTGGAAAATAGGTTTCTTTCTTTCTTTTTTTTTTTTCCCTCCAGTGGTTTTTCTCAGGCAGCCAAGAGATGCTATTGAGTTTGATGAGGGAGGCCCTTTCAGAATGAAGGGGCACCTCGGACGAGAATTGAATGACCGCTTTCATGGGCAGCTACTTTAATAGTCTCATGTTTGAAAAATATGCAATTAAAGGAATACTATTACAAATAGCCCCTATTTGTTGCTTTAAAAATACTAAATTGCTAAAAAAATCGATTAACTGAAAAATGAGAGCGAGGTGTGCAAGATTATTACATTAAGTGTAAACTGCAGATTGTAGGAGGGAAACACAGACACACAGGCACACACGACCCATGTCTAACACCCAAGGAGCCGGAGAGAGGGCACCTGTAATGAATCAGAAGCTCTTTATTTCTTTATGTATTGAAAATGACTTTCAGAGAAAGTCTTGCCCACCGGAGTTTTTAATCACTTTCTTCGTGTCAGTACTGTTAATAAAAATGTGTTATTGGTTAAGAATTCAATTTCTTGTAAGCGTAATCTGCAGCAATTGGGGGTCTTCATGCGTGAGAATGACGCTTTTTAATGAATGCTCCTTGAGTATTTTAAATGAAGCAATGGGGATCCCTGGGCAGTTTGATCTTGCATTTTCCACTGATACTGCCTTTACCTTACAGCTCCCTGCCAAGTCCCTCTCCATCCCGCCACCTGCCTGCGCATCACATCCTGACCCCTCTCAGATCTCGCCCTGCGTTAATTGGGAGACATTCAGCAAACAAGTGGATGTTTGTCTTTAGCGGAGGATAAAGGAAGACTTTGTCCTTCCCAAAATAGACAGAAACATCTCTGGTTATTCTTTTAAGAGATTTCCAAAATTTTTGTCCAGGTAACCTGCCTCGTTGTCATGGCAACTGCTGGATGGTTCCTGTCTCTGCTGTCTTGTCTTTTTGCCTTCCTGGATTTACTTAACAGTTTTATAACTGATATATAGCTGCCATTTAGAAGTGGATTTCTACTCTCCTGCATACCGGTGGAAAATAAGAAGACTAAAAGTGTAGTTACTATTTTTAGGCATTTGATTTTTTTTTTTTGTTCACCCTGGAAAAGTTGACCAGAGATTCGTGTGGCCCTATATTGTGTACAAATTAATGCAACATCTGGGTGAAATTAGTTTTTCATTTTCTTTTTTAAGCTAAATTTTGATAAGCATTTATGATGAGCTAGGCACTGTGTTAAGCCTTTTAACTCTATTTAATCCTCAAAACAAATTCATGGGTTGGCCCTGTTATTGTGCCCATTTTACAGGTGGGAAGCTGAATCTCTGGAAGGTTGAGGAATTGACGTCATGCCACGTAGCTCCCAAGTGATAGAGCTGGGAGGTAAATCCTGACTCCACAGTCCAAGTGTGGCTATGTCACAGGTGTTTGAAGTAGTCTCCTCAGAGATGACCTATTGTTCTACCATGCAAGAATGCAGAGCTGGGGATTCAGGCCTTGTTAGCATGAAGGGTTTATATCAGACCCAAGTAAGCATGTCTTCACGGACAGGGCCATTTGACATGGAAATGGGAGACTGTGAGTCAGGGAATCTTCTTAAGAGTCTGACAGTATAGAAGAATCCTGTCTGGAAGCAGAGGGATGAATTAAAATAGCCCTTGGGATCTTTCAGGGTCCTCTGATTTCATGAGGTGGGGGCAAGCTGGTGTTTCAGGGACAGTCTGCTTGCGGGGAGGACCTCCCCAGCCCCTGGGGCAGGTGGGCAGGGGAGACAGTAGAGCACAGTCCCTGGGGACCCAGCACACCAAAGGCTTCTGTGTAGCAGAACTACAGGCTCCCTTCACGGATAGGCTGGATGCCCCGGGGCTCAGTCACTATCCTACACCCCAACTGGGAAAAGTCCATCTCAGAGTAACGAGAGCCTCGCCTGGAACTTTAGAGCCCAGATTAAACTCCTTCAGTTTACCTACATAGCCTGCTTGAACTCCACACAAGTCCTTAATATCCACGGGGTCTTCGACTGGACCATTCTTTCATTCCCTTTTCAACGATTCATCTACTTGAGAGGAAGGACAGGATACTGGTGCAAGGTGTGGTCTCTGCGAGCCAGGCTGCCTGGGTCTGGTCTTCCTCTTACCATTTACTAGTAACTTGGGGCAAATTCTCCTCCGTCGGCCCCAGTTTTCTTATCCATAGAATGGAATAGTGAGAGCATTAAGTGAGGTGTTCCATTCAATACCTGTTGATAGTCATTATTATACAGTTCTTAAAATTTCACACTAGGTACCAAACTCACCAAATAACTGTCTCATCACTGCATAGGTCGGGGTAGCTGCTGCTGCTTTGTGCTTCTGTGGTACCTGTGCTTCTCTTAACCTAACACAGTTGCTTCTTTGTCTGCCTTCCTTGATAAACTGAGCAGATTTGGGAAGGGAGAGACCCTGTCTTGCTCACCAGCCCACAGCGTAGTGTCTTTGCATGCTGTTTGCTGTGGGAGTGTATCAGGAATGGGATAGCTAGGCTAGACTCAAGTAGGGCAGGTTTTGTTAATGTCTCCCAGTAATTATTTGAGAAGGTTTCTTTTGACCTACTACTGTCTTGGGCACTGGTGGGGAGAGAGAAGAGATGCATTTACATATTCTGTGCCTTCACAGGAAAGCCAAGCAGTATATTATGGTTCTAAGACAATAGATGCGACAGTAGAGAGCGATCAGTATGAAATGGAATCTTGTTAGAGAGACATATGTCAAAGGCAGGGCTTCCGGTGAGCCAGACAGGATGCGGACGATTCGGTGAAGCAGAGGGGAGTGATTCAGGAAGGGAGAAGAACAGGAGTAAAAGTGCAGAGCTGGAGACAACCACTGAGCAGATGAGGGAGAGTGGGGTGGGTGGAGGGTAGACTGAGGGGCTGGGTTCGTGAATCCACAGCTCTGTAGGCGATCGGCTCCAGAGTGGTTGAGAGTGTGGATCTTACAGTCACAGTAGGCAGGGTTGGAATGCCGGCTCAGCTGCCTACTGGGGAGGTGACCATGGGCAGAGAGACTGGACTCATTAAGCTTCGGTCATCTTTCCTGTAAAATGGGAGTAAGAGCATCTCTCATCAGGTTCATGGGAGGAGTCCGTGAAATGATGCACAAGGGGGTCGAAGCCTGACGTATAGTGAGCGCTCAGCTATTATTTGCTTTGTTACCAAACATACCTCTCTGAATTAAAAACAGATTTTTTTTTTTTTTCTCCTGACTCTGGAGGTTGATGAGACATGTTTCATTTCGAGGTCCACTAGGGAGATTTTACCTATTGTCCCAATTTTATAATCAATTGAACATGCATTCAGCTACATGAATTGAAGTTACAATTTGCAAAAGGATGATCGTTATTTCAGTAATCTGACAGCCTTGTGAGGTAGACTGGGGGACTGTGCTTACTCTCATTTTCTAGTTCAGGCACCCGAGGCATGGAAAGTTTAGAGAATTGTCCCAGGGTTGTGCAGCTAATGAACAGGGGCACCATGGATCCACTCAGGACTTCTGACACCAGTGTAATCTTCCTTCCTCCCCCCAGACCAAATGGGCGTGTATTTCTGGTGACTGGCTTTGATGAAACCCAAGACCCACTGATGTCTGCCAAATCCTTTTACAATTTGTATCACATAATTTATAAAACTTGCTAAAGTAAGAATGTATGAAGGCATTTCAAGGGCAGTGATTTTGCATTCATTATCTCTAAAGGACTACTGAAAGAAGAATATAAAGAAGAAATCAATTTACTGGATATCAGCTTCAAAAGTATCAGAAATCTATTGTACCACGTGGATAGAGCCGGCAGGGACCTTGTGCTCACTGCCTCTAGACAGACCATAGGCATTATATATGCCACGTATGCTATGGCTCATTGTAGAGATTGTTGTTTATTTTCAGCTCATGGAGTTGATGCTATGACATATTTTATTTTTTGTTTGGAGTATTTGGCTCCATTAAGTGATGCTCGCAGAAAGCCTGGTCACCATCTTCCAGCAATCAGAAGGGAACCTTTTTAGGAGAGATTTGGGCAGGTCCTGATAGTGTAAATTCCTTCTCAGGTACTACAAGAGCAATTGAATGCTTCTTCCATCCTGGAAACCTAGTACATCCTGTGTTTGAAATGACTTCTTTGGAGACTGCTAGAGATTTTGTGTGTGTGTGTGATATGCGGGCCTCTCTCTGTTGTGGCCTCTCCCATTGTGGAGCACAGGCTCCGGACGCGCAGGCTCAGCGACCATGGCTCACGGGCCCAGCCGCTCTGCGGCATGTGGGATCTTCCCAGACAGGGGCACGAACCCGTGTCCCCTGCATCGGCAGGCGGACTCTTAACCACTGCGCCACTAGGGAAACCTTGCTAGAGATTTTTTTAGCCTTATTTCTGGAATTCATGTGGTGATACGCTACTTTCATTTTGTCTTGAAGTAAATACAATAAAAGATCTGAAGCACAAGCATGTTTAGCTTCTGATGGTCTCTGGGATACAAGCGCATGTAACAGTGGTTATCTGTCATTGATCTTGCTTTATCTGGGACCAAGATATTTGATAATTTGATTATTGAGCACTTTTTTAAAAAATCCAAGAGCCATCAGTCATTGTTCAGAGACAAATTTCACAAATGAAATCAACAGTCTAGTTAGGACATTGGTGCTCGTACTGCATAACTGAGCCATGTGTCTCAAATTGCAAATTTGGGAATTTCTTTTCCATTCTGTTGTGGGGAAAAGGGTGGTATTTTTTGGATAAATCTTCAAAACACATGGTGCAAGGTGATAGAATGATAGAATGTTGGAACTGAAGGCCACAGAATAACAGATATACCTGAGGTCCTGATTGTTTCCTACCAGAGAATAGTTTATCTACATACAGAATCATAATTCAAATTGATGAAGAACCCTTGCTTTGATTATAGGATTTAAGAAATTCCACATATACTGTTACTGCAATGGCTATACAGTTTATACTAATTTACAGTCCTCCTTGGGGATTTCCTTCAATGATAAGTTTTAGTATTTTAAGTACATAATCAAACTTTGCATTTGAAGACTTTGTTTAGTATGTGTCTACAGACTTGGCTCCAGGTCTAGAAATTTATCTGATATTGACGTCCTTAGTCATCAGTACCACTCCCAGGTTTTGTTGTGTTATCTATATCTAATATACATTCTCCATACTTTGGGTATGTTGCAACATTTGGTACCCTTAGACTCACCTCTTCAAGTGGATAAAACTTGTGTCACATATTTAAAAGGATCTAAGATTGATTTAAAACTTCAACCAAAAAAGGGGGTAGGCAAATGAAATTCTGTGAAGAACGGAAGTTACTCACAAGCAGTAAGAATGATTTTTATGCATCTAAAGGACGGTGGAGAAACTGCATTACTATAATATATTAGAGGGCTGTCCATCCCTACGTTGGCTGAGCTATATAGAGGCGGCTGAATGAACCCTAATGAGAGCATTAATAGATACCGTGTCTGTTAATGTATAACTGATTATGCCATTGAAAATATTGTCAATGAATGTAACATATTTCAGGCTATGTAGCTTATTTTACCAAAGATTGTTTTTCTGTGGGACTGAATGGAGAAACATTTGTCAATAAGCCATATTATTTTGTGGAATTTTTGGAAATGCTTATAGTAGGGACTCAAGATATATTTTTGGAACAATTCTGATAGACTCTCTCAAAATGGATTAAGATGCTGTTAGTTCCATTGCAAAGTCCTGCTGAAAAGTCACAAAATGGAGCTAGGGTATTAGTTTTCTGTTGTTACACTTATAATTCAAACTGAGAAACTTTTTTTTAAGAGAAGGAATACTTTTTGGAGCAAGGCATCACTACATCCAGGAAGAAATTATTGTTAAAATTAACATCTTTTAGGTTACTTAAGGCAATTAGACACTTGTTTTATCCCAAAGTAGTTCCCCTGGAAAATTCCAACATCTACATATAAATATGTCAGGGCTAATTAGTCCTAAATTAACATGAAATTCTTACTAATATCTTACTGAAACCCTCTTTGTGTGTTTTGGTTTAAATCGATGTTCCCCTAGAACTATACTCAATATCTTCTAATAATCTATAAGGGAAAAGAACTGAAAAAGAATATATATGTGTGTGTGTGTATGTGTATGTATGTAACTGAATCACTTTGCTGTATACCTGAAACTAACACAACGTTGTCAATCAACTATACTTCAATAAAAAAATTTAAAAAAAATAAATCAATGTTCCCCTAATATGGACAAGGGTAGCAGCCATCATTTTTTTTTTTTTTGTATAATCAACTCTACCTTCAAAATATATCCCTAATCCTTTTATTTCTCTCTATCTCTATTGCTACCACCCTGGTTCACGTCATCACTGTTTCTCACCTGGACCACTGTGTGAGTACTCGGTGACTATGGGACTGCTAGATGGCCTCCGAATTGGTCACCTTGCATCTTCTCTTACCACTTCATGATCCAATCTTCACATTGTAGCCAGAGTTGCATTTTTAAAGGCATGGCAAATCATGTCACTCTTTTCCTTGACATTCTCCAATCATACTTAGAATAAAATCCAAATTCCTTACTTGGTCTACACAGCTCCATGGCATTCATGTATGTGCATTCATTTGATTGTGTGCTGGCATCTCAGATCTGCAATGACCTGCCTGAGATTGGGAAACTTGATAGGATCTCAGTGACCAACTTGCCAGGAGAGGGTAGATCAGAGCTAGAATAAACACAGCTGTAGGAATGTAGTCAGGTCACAATATCAATAGGGCATGGCAAATTTGGGTCCAGTGTAGGCTGGACTCAATATTCTTAGAAGGTCAGTCTGGGAAGGGGATATTACAGTGAGGTTCTCAAAGCAGTCACAGTACTCCCTAGGCTGGTGGTAACAGGTAAGGTCAGAGCGCTGCCTGGCAGGGTCCAGTCCTGCTGTAACATTTTGCAAATCACCTGCGTTTGGAATAGGACTCCAGTCCAGGAGGGAATGGGTTTATGTTCTGGAAACCAGTGGTTGGGGAACAGGAAAGAGAAAGCTTCAGCTTGGTGGACTGAAGTACACCCAGGGCGGAATGACCCCTTGTGGGTTCCACCTGCTGTGGGCCTCCTCAGAACTCACATTCAGGGCCAGGCAGTTTCAATTTTTCGCTAAGGCTGCAGTGCTTCCCCAGTGTTCTTATCTATGATAAGCCTTTGAAGGTGACAAGAGAGTCTACATTTTCCTTTGAGCTTAGTAGGGTCATTCCCATAGTTTCTTTAAGCATCTTCTGATTGGCTCACAGAATCACCTCTTCACATTTCTTTCTTTTTTTATTTCTTCCATAAAATACATTAATCCTTTTAAGATCCTCACATTGTCCTTAGGGTTAACCTCCAGCACCCTTAATACATCATACCCACCCTAGTTTGTCTATTAATTTTTTTCTTGCTGGGCTACGGTAATGCTTTTTCTTCATTTTTACTGTTTTTGTTTGTTTGTTTGTTTTACAACTTAATTGGAGTATAATTGCTTTACAATGGTGTGTTAGTTTCTGCTTTATAACAGAGTGAATCAGTTATACATCTGTTCCCATATGCCTTCCCTCTTGCATCTCCCTCCCTCCCACCCTCCCCATCCCACCCCTCTAGGCGGTCACAAAGCACCGAGCTGACCTCCCTGTGCTATACGGCTGCTTCCCACTAGCTATCTACCTTACGTTTGGTAGTGTATATATGTCCATGCCTCTCTCTCGGTTTGTCACAGCTTACCCTTCCCCCACCCCATATCCTCAAGTCCCTTCTCAAGTAGGTCTGTGTCTTTATTCCTGTTTTACCCCTAGGTTCTTCATGACATTTTTTTTTCTTAAATTCCATATATATGTGTTAGCATACGGTATTTGTCTTTCTCTTTCTGACTTACTTCACTCTGTATGACAGACTCTAGGTCTATCCACCTCATTACAAATAGCTCAATTTCGTTTCTTTTTATGGCTGAGTAATATTCCATTGTATATATGTGCCACATCTTCTTTATCCATTCATCCTATGATGGACACTTAAGTTGTTTCCATGTCCTGGCTATTGTAAATAGAGCTGCAATGAACATTTTGGTACATGACTCTTTTTGAATTACAGTTTTCTCAGGGTATATGCCCAGTAGTGGGATTGCTGGGTCATATAGTAGTTCTATTTGTAGTTTTTTAAGGAACCTCCATACTGTTCTCCATAGTGGCTGTACCAATTCACATTCCCACCAGCAGTGCAAGAGTGTCCCCTTTTCTCCACACCCTCTCCAGCATTTATTGTTTCTAGATTTTTTGATGATGGCCATTCTCACTGGTGTGAGATGATATCTCATTGTAGTTTTGATTTTCATTTCTCTAATGATTAATGATGTTGAGCATTCTTTCATGCGTTTGTTGGCATTCTGTATATCTTCTTTGGAGAAACGTCTGTTTAGGTCTTCTGCCCAGTTTTGGATTTTCTGCATTTTAATTTTCTGTTTTCTTCTTAAAAAGAAATTAAACTTTCACAAAACTCTGAGGTACCAAAGACTGTTCCTTTTTAATATCTAATTTCCTGGTGGAGAGAAAGACATGAGTGTTCCCTGGGAAGGTGCATCAGATAGCCTTCAAGAGACAGGTCTTATTCTGGAGGCAGGCAACAATAATGAGCATAGCAGGGGGTGAAAGGTGATGCAGCGCATCTTTGAGAAATGAGAGTTTTATTGTCTTGAGGTGCTCTCTCATCTGAAAACTGGATATCAAGGCAGAGAAGGGAGAGGCAATTAGATTGTTTCAATGGGAACATTTTCAATTGTCAGCAATAAAGACAATTTTTAAACCATCAGCAGAACATTAGCGTCGGTTACCAGTTGTAAATGTGGGGTTCCTAGAAATCATTGAGGAAAAGGAGAGCCGGTGGGTCACCTGCCTCACTGGTTTTGGCCGTGTGCTACCTGCAGGTAGGTGGATGGGATGTGCTGAAGATACAGAACAAAAACGACTAACAAGAGAAGGGATTAGGTGTGGAGCAGAGGCTATGTTGAGCATCTTCTGGACCAGGACAATCAGACATGCTCATCCTCCTCATCTCCCTTGCACCCATATCCAGCACGTAAAGATTTTGAAGTGTAGTTTTATTTAGATTTAGTTAATTTCAATGACTCTATGTGGCTAGGGGCTGCCATATTGGAGAGAACAGGATCATAGGTGAGCACAGTGCCTGGAACTGGAAGCTATTCCACAAATACTCATTGACTGACAGAATACATGAAAATACAAATGAAAAAAATCATGAAAATAATGAACGGACAATGGCAAAATAAATGAACACCTATCTCCTTACCTCACAGGGTTGCTGTGAGGATTGAAGGGTTTACTAAACATCCAAGAACTTTAACAGACTTTACAAGCGGCCATTCTTGAGTAAGGTACTATTTGGAAATGCATTACTTGAAAATGCACACATGAGTGAATTTTATTTAAAATTCTTTGTGGATGGAAATCTGAAAAATGTAACGTGTATTTTGTTATCGTCTTAAAACTTAACTCCTCTTAGATTTCACTTATTTCATCCGAGTGAGGGGGTATAAGCAGGTTGGATTTCAAGTTGTATTAAGCTGGTTAACCACCAAGAGTAGCTGTGTGCCTAATGCCAGTCCTTTTTGCCATGTTATCAACTTGTACTTCTGTTGTCATCACGTTTGACTTAAAGGCCTCTTTCACCCTCCGTCTCCTTGGTTGTTTACAATTTCTAAATATATATACTCTAAATAGATAAATAGATATACTCTAAACAATCAAGTAAATAAGCTGTTAAGAATTATATGCCAGTGAGTGCTGGGAAGGCTCTGACTGTCCAGTTGTATATGATCAACACATACAGTGTGTATGTCCACCGTGTCTTTACATCCGGTGGACGAAGTGGTCAGGAAGGCATTTTCTTAACAGTTAACTCAGAATTCAGACACCGTTCGACCCTTATTTATTGCTGGGCTAAGGCTTTATCCAGAGGCAAAGTATTGCCTTTTATAGGATTGTGATATTATTGTTTATTTGTTTTATTTCTAGGTACAATCTAAGTTAAACTCCTTCTAACTTATAGGAATCCGGTGCTTTATACAGGCTCGCTCTTTGCAAAAGGATGGAGGGAGGACTAGATTAGGTATTAGGCAGTGTTAGCTCCTTCCATGGCTTAGACAGAAACCTCTATTTGACTTAGAATGAAGGATATACATGCTTCGTTTTGCTACTTTATTGTGCCGTTAAAAAATGAAATAATTTGGGCAGTCTTGTTTTATTAGCAAGAATTGCAGCCTGTAGGTTGTTTGGGAAAGGTTCTGACTGATCCATGAGAAAGTACAGGCATGGTCAGAATTGGCCACTAGCCTTCAGGCTTTGTGGTGGCCAGGACAGTGTGTGCCCAGCACCAATGACACATGGGCACAGATTAGAACTCCGTAGATAACTGTTGAGTGACTGGTGAATGAATGATGGGTGAAAGAATCAACGTGTATATGAAAGCATCAACAGCACATATAACTTGCCATTAGCTTTTTGTGGAATGAGATATGTCCCAGCTCTTAGTTAGGCTGGGGAATTTGTGCTACCTTACTCGATTGCCTGGGAAGGCTTTCCCTGGCACACTCAGACACAGCTGTCTGTTCAAATATGATCCAACAGCAGTCTGGTTTGTCAAACACCAGAAGCTGGTCAGCTTGGTCTTTTTCACATCTTTAAGCAACATGAAATGAATATTACAGAGCTGTTCTGAGTCACCTGCTGGCAGTCACTGTTTCCCCAGGGCCAGCTGAGTCAGAGACAGCCACTAGCTCCAGTTCAGTTTCTCTGATGTAATTGGCAATTTTACTGGGTAGCTGGAGGGGGCTCGCCTTCACCTCCAGCAGATCTGGCTAAGTCAGACACAGCAGAGGGTCTGGACACGACTGCTCGGGGACAGTTGGGCCCGGCTGGGCAGGCTGCAGGACTCTCCTTCTTGGTATCTCATAGAGGAGCTGTAGTGCCAACAGTGGCCCTGCGACCATGACAGCTGGCAGGGGCAGCTCCTGCACTCTTCTTGCCCAGGGCCCCTGGTTGATGGGGAGCAGAGAACCTTGGTCTTGGGGTGGCCACAGCCTCTGACCCTGAGTCAGCGGCAACCAGTGGCCAGTGTTTATTTTTATTTTTGTTCTTTGAGGGATGTAGTTTTATGAAAGTAACTAAAAAATAAAATCAACTGAAATAATTTTCATATCAATAAGAGACCTCGAAAGAATGGCATTTTGTTTGGACTTAATGAAACTATTCTCATGCTGGGGGAGGTAGAACCTTCTTCTTCCTCTTTTCTTTCATCTCCACCCAGTCTTTTTCCTTGTACATTTTGTAGTGGTCCAGAGCATATAAGGGCCAAGGTGACTGCAGAATCAGGGGCCTTATAAAAGAGAGCAGCTTAACAACAGTGGTTGTCAATAAATGAAATCAGCAAGTCCCAGCACAGCCAGAATGCAGGTCATGAGGCAGAGAGACTGATCAGCACTATCGGAGGGGGCCCTTGGACACGTGAGCTGCCCAGAGGCCCAGAGGTAGTCCTGGAGGAGCTGGGGTTCCAGCTAATTTGCCAGGGGCACTCAGTGTATACCCCTCTCCCCTCTTTGATTTTAACTCTCTGAACCTTTGAGGTCTGAGAAACTGAGTTATATTTAACTACTAATTCATGTGACTGCATTGTCACCTGCACAGAATTAAGCATCTCAACTTGCATTTTTCCTGATGCTTTTGGGAGACACAGAGTACAAGACGAAAGGAAAAAAAGATATACCATCATTTACTACCTTTGAGGAATTTCAGTCATGTCACAGAGGCTGTAAGTACAATGTTGACAGAAGTGCCAGACATGTCAATTCTAACAAAGATGATTGAATGAAAAACTTCACCAAAAGCTTCTGTGAGACCCTGATTCATATCAGCTGTTACTGGAGGAGGGCTTCTTCCTAAAGTTATGCCCTGGCACCCCTGAGGAGCATGTCTTTCAGGAACATCGACCCGAATATTCATTCATGTGTACTTTCCCATGTTTATAGCTGAATATGAAAACCCACAAGTGCCCCACAAAGAACCGTTTCCATAAGATATGGACAGAGCAGGTAGAGGTCTTACACAAATGCTCTAGGAAAAGGACAGGAGCATTAGACACCAAGAGCTGACTGAAGGAGTAATCCTGCTATTAAGAAGTCACACTTGACTAGTTGCCAGCTGATGAATAAGTTGAGTAAACAAAAGAAAAAGCATTTAGGGCTTCCCTGGTGGCACAGTGGTTGAGAGTCTGCCTGCCGATGCAGGGGACACGGGTTCGTGCCCCGGTCTGGGAAGATCCCACATGCCGCGGAGCCGCTGGGCCCGTGAGCCATGGCCGCTGGGCCTGTACGTCCGGAGCCTGTGCTCCACAACGGAAGAGGCCGCAACAGTGAGCACCAAACTATGGCCACCATCAAACTAATGGAAAACATTATACTAGCCAATTAAAAAAATTTTTTAAATTCTAACTGATTAATCAGAACCTCACACATGCCAAGTACAGTGCCCGGGATCCAGAGACAAGTATTAACAGTTCCTGCCCTTAAGAAGCTCAGAGGTTAGTGGAGCTTAAAAATCCTACAGGGCAGCTGAGTGCTTGTTACCTCTCATCCTATGTCAAATGATATTAATACTAAAGCAAACCAGTTCATTCTGTAATCAAGTTTCTTATATGAAAAAAATAGGGCTTCCCTGGTGGCGCAGTGGTTGAGAGTCTGCCGATGCAGGTGACATGGGTTCGTGTCCCAGTCTGGGAAGATCCCACGTGCCGCGGAGCGCCTGGGCTCGTGAGCCATGGCCGCTGAGCCTGTGCGTCCAGAGCCTGTGCTCCGCAACGGGAGAGGCCACAACAGTGAGAGGCCCGTGTACCGCAAAAAAAAAAAAAAAAAAAAGACTAGGAAAAGGTTATAAGCAATATTATTGGGAATAAAGCAATCAAATGTTAACATTATATGACATAATCTGTAATCTACACCCACCATCTAGTATAGCAATTTTTCTAAAATAATGTAGTAGCTCAGAGGTTAATCTATTTGGTTATTTATGCCAGAATCCCATTTCCAAGGAATTCCAAATCCCAATCCTAGCCTAGGACCTATCACATCTCCTTGAATTATTTTTCAAGTGGAAAACTGCAGTTGTTGCCTGGAATGGGAAACATTCCCATTCCTGGAATGGGAGACTTCTGACCCACCACCTACTGGAGGAGATAGTGCCTGGATCCTAGAACAGAGGTTTTGCTTAAGCTTGATGGAATCTGATAATCCAGGTAGCTACAAAAGTTACTAAGCTGTTGTGTGGACAGGCTTAAAGCCTCATCTTGGTGTCAGAGAGAGAGTTATTCTCCATTTTGGGGGTTATGGAATCCATGGCACAGATAATTTTAAGTGATCTTTTAAGGTTTCACTGAAAATTTGTTGCAAAGCTAGGAAGTGAATTTCCACTCCTGTGTCCTCTTCATTAAGAATTTGAGATATAAAGTCCTTTATGTTTCCTCTTGATCATGTTTCCTAGGGGAGGTGGGGATGACTAAGATAGATGTCTATGAAAGAATGAATATTGATGATATATTATGTAAGGCTCAATGCAAGTTGTGAATCCACCAGATGCTTGGAAAGTCAGCAGCTTCTCTATTATGCATTTCCTTGGCCTAAGCTTGGATGTTTTCCAAAAAGCAGTTACAGAAGCAAGTGGAAGGACCTGGTGGGTGTGAGTGTGTGTGTGCATGTGTATTTGTGTGTGTTGTTAAAATGAGTAATGTGTGAGCAACTTTCCAGTCTTCCTTTAACTGAATGATGAGCTTAGATTTTATAGGAAATCAAATTAGAGGCTGAGAAAACCCTGATCCTTACTTGTAAGCAAGCTGGCCTCTAGGCAATCATTTTTACAGGAACCAGGTCCTTACCGCTAAGTTTGCTTAGCAACACGTTTTCTTGATGATGGTTCTCAAAGCAGAGGAAAGTGAATGGAGGTCTGATTAACCACAGGCCATAATGGCTATATCAGTTTCTTTTGTAAGTGAAAGATTGTCTTTGCATATTCATAAGCGGGGGTGTCTCAGCAGCACTGCTGGAGCTGTCAGGGCTGCTAAGCTGTGCTGGATTAGTAAGTGTATGGGAGGCCTCCCAATGGGTGGCCCTGGGGACATTTTTTCATGATCGAGGAATTCAGATTGTACAGAATTTACTCACTGTAAAAGTTGTCAGGCATAGAAGGAGGTTATAGAATTTATTTTTCCCATAGATCTTCAAGGACAGAACAGAAACTCACTGAATAGGTTGGGTTCAATACAATCCTGAAGCCTTTGAAATTAACTATTACTAGGATGGAAGAGCCAGAGGAAACATAGGAACTGAGAAGCATGAAAGTCAATCCAATTATCTCAGCAGCTGGGGGTGGAGGCTAGTATATAAATTGGACATTGTGTGGGATGAAGGATACATTTTGTATTTTAGGATAACTCAGATTTTCCTAATAATATACCACTGTAATGAGCTTGGACAAATGGCTCTAACCTATTAAAATGTATGTATATACCAGAGTCATCTGTATTAGGAAAATAGAAGGCTTACATCATTTATACTAGAGTCAACCAATTGCTAAAGATAAGGCATTATTTCATTTATATACATATATATAATATATGTGTGTGTATATATATATATATATTTGCCTTTTGAAGTTATTTTTAAATGCATTATCTCATTTAATCCTCCAGACAGGCTGAACTAAATGACAAGGATCTGGGCTAAGTTACTTACATCCTGCCTTGGAATTACTGACAAGGCTAAGATTAGAATCCAGTGCTCTTTCCACTAAAGCACAATTGCTTCCTTCTGCACACTTATAATCTTGGCATTGTCCAATTCTACAGTTTTATAAAAGTGTCATTATGTCAAAAAGTATTCCCTTCTAGAGCCTTGAATCTTAGGTAGATCACAGCTACCTAAGAGTAAATCAGAAATAGATTTCCACACATGGTTCCACTCCAGCCTACATTTCACAAAGTCTAGGAGTGAGGAACGTGTCCACGGACATTTTGTGAAAGACAAAGGCAAAGTTAAGACTTAGACCTCACAGCAGCTTTAAAACAATTCCTACTCAAGAGGCCGACTTAGCCTAGTGAATACACACACTGAACAGTAAAGGCATTTCAGGGAATTGGTTTTGCCTGTGAGCTCCTAGAGACCATTTTTGGGTCTCTAAATTCAGCTTACAGGAACCTTTAAACAAATGTAGGCTGCATTATTCTCATTATTCAATTATGATGGTCTTTCCCCAAGCATTTTAATTAGCACTCATTTACTGAGAATTAAACTGTCATTTTAGTTGAACTCAAAGGAGTACCCCAGGGACAAACATTCCACAAGATAATAAAAGCACCATATAATTCTGATACTTCAACAATTTAGACTAGAGTCACGACAGGGTTTTTCTGCCAGCCATTTCTGGTGGAACTTCGTCATGGCTGTTTACGGGGGTCAGGGGATACCATCGTTCTCACCTGAAAACTTGAGGCCTAATCATCTTGGATCAAGGAAAGCTGATGTTTGATTCCTGTGTGATGATATTAAACAGAAAAGTCAAAAGAAAAGCTCAGCATGTTAGTGTTAGACGTTTGGGTTCCAACCCTGGTTTTGCCCCATGACTGCTGTGTTTTCTAGGTATGAGTTGGCCCTGTTTTCCCACAGGTGCCATGGATACAGGAATAGCTGGTTAGCACGTGGGGCTGTGACTGTGGCTTTACCTGCTTCCTAGATCTGTCCTCATCTCTTCAGATCCATCGCTTTTTCTTGGCATTTACACTGTGAAATATTTCATGTCTGAGTGTAGCAGGAAACTCTCAAGACCATGAGATGGAGAAGCCCTGTAGAATGTCCCATTGTTATGTCTGAAAAATGCCATTTCCTTTCATTTCTGGAGGTTCAAGGGAGAACCAGTGGGGTTTTTTTTAAGCTCACTTGAGACATGGGTCATCTTACAGACTTTCATGCCTTCTGTGCCAACAGCCAGGTGATTCACCAGCTTTGAAAAGCTGAATGACCTTAGTTCATTAAAACAAGCATAAATCACAGGGGCACAATCAAAATGTACAGACTTCCAGTCATAAGATAAATAAGCCCTGGGGATGTAACATACAGCATGAGAGCTATGGTTAACAATACTGTATTGTATATTTGAAAGTTGTTAAGAGAATAGATCTTTAAAAATTCTCATCACAAAAATATTTGTAACTGTGTGAGGTGATGGATGCTAACTAAACTTTGTGTGGTGATCATTTCACAATATATACAAATTTTGAATTATTATGTTGTACATCTTAAACTAATACAATGTTATATGATATCTCAATATCAGTGATATCTCAGTGATATCTCAATAAAGTTGGAAAATACAGTGTTATATGATATCTCAATGTCAGTGATATCTCAATAAAGCTGGAAAAAAAGGTCACAGAACCACAGGATTGTAGAAGAGACACGACCGTAGCAATCCAATAGCATCTAGTGTCCCCATTTTACAATTGGGAAGACTGAGGGTCAGAGAAATTAGGTGACTTCTCCAGGATCAAATAACTTAATTTGTGGGAAATGAACACTGGAGCTCAAGTATCCTGGTTTCCATGTATTTGTTTTCTCTACATCCACGAGGCAGTGTATCATAGCAGGGAGGACCAGGAACTCTGGAGTCCAAATGCCTGGGTATGAGTTCCAGGTCCATTGTTTCCTACTGGGTCACTTTAGGAAAATGTCTCAATTTTCATGCAAGTACTTCTCTCAGTGTCTAACATGTAGTAAAAGCTCAGAAATAGTATCTGCTGTCATTATTATATCTCCCTGTTTTCCACAAGTCCTTACAGCCACCTGAGAGTAGGAAGCAGGCATCCATGTTTTGTCTGACTGTCTCCTATCCCTGACCTTCTGCCATGCCTTGTACCAGCTCTTTGTGCTTTGTATTCAGACCTCACAACATCCATGTAAGGTAAGTGCTATCCATCCATCTTTAAGGGAAAAAAAATGGACACAGAGAAATAATTTGTCCAAGACCTGTAGCCAACAGATCAGGACTCTCGTTAATTACAAAATCTAGACAACTTCCATTATGTCAGGTTGATGTCCCTTGTAGTTCTAAGTCTAGACCGTTCAGATGTTGGCTGCTGTCTTTGAGTTTTTGTTGCTCTTGTTGAGGGGCAGGGTGCAAGCAGTATGCGTCTTCCCAAAACATGTTTTGGAAGTACATTCTGTTGTTTGCCGATGAGATGGCTTCACCTCTAAACCTCTAACCCCTCAGCAGTAAAGATTCATCTCTTCTTACCTTGGCTTCCCTGAAAGTCAGTTAGGTGGAGAAGGAAGTTTAGCAGTCCTATGAGAAGGGAGGGTGAATTTCTAATCTAAGTGAGACTGTCTGTCTTTTTTTTGTTTCTTGAGACTGTTTGCTTTTAACAAGACAGCGAAGAAAACGCCTTCTTTTAAAAACCAGGCAAGGATAACATGAGAGAGGAAAAAGTAAGAAAATTCATTTTTTTCCTCCTCACAAAAATCTCTAGTAACATTCGCTCTGCTTTCATTGATGTTCTACCCCATTGATGTTCCCCACACAGAAGGATGCTTAAGTCCAGAGCTCTTACAGGAGTTTCCATTATATCCTCATTTCCTTTTAGTTCGAGTTCTCTTATTCTCGTGTGTGATGTTGAATCTTCTTGGCACAGCTAAGGGGGAAGAAAAATCTATCCTGAACAGATGAGCATCTCTCCTGTTCGCATCAATTCGAGAAAAGGAGCTTCTGCTGCATGCTTTCATCAGGACTGAAGAGTTCTGACGTCTTCCCTACAGGTGCGAAATTGCAGGCAATAGGAAGGACTGAACGGTGGTTTCCCAGAGGCCACCCTGAAGCAGGCATTGGCCAATTATTCTCTTGAACATAGAGTAACAGCCAATCGGTCAATCAACACTGATTTGGTCTAGGTGCTGGAGTAGCACCAGTGGACATAATGGTATTATTGTCCTTAGGAGTTTTTAACCTCTAAATGAGAAGGAAAGCAGGAAACACATAAATAAATTCAAGATCAGACCATAAGTTAAGAATTCTGCATATTAAATAGTAAGTTGTAATTCACTAAATGTTTGTCTATGCGTTATTGCACTGAGTCCTCACGAGGATGGGTGGTGGTTTCCTAGGTAGGCCCTAGAGTGGGAGAGACGTTCTCTCTGGCTGTCTCTCCCTGTTCACTTCCTTTCACTTTGGGATGGTGCTGTGCCTTGAATCACCCTTTCTTCCTTTCATGAAGGTAAGAGTCTCCTCCTCTATTCGAGCTCTTTGTCATCCTCTTGTCTTTGTCACTACTCTCTGCCTAGGTGAGCTCATCCAACCCAGTGACTTCATATATCATCACTGATGATGCTCCCAGATTTGTATCTTCATCCCTATCCTGTCACTTGACTTCCAGATTCTTATATTTAACCACATAACTAACTCTAGATGTTGCCTTTCATTAGATCCATCATAGGAATCTCAGTGTAAAGATATCCAAGATGGAGCTCTTGATTTTCTCCTGTTCCCAGACTCTTTCTCATTGCACCCAGCCGCCATCCCCCCCCGCCCCGCAGTCTTGCCTCTAAAGAAAAAGGGAATCACCAGCCACTCAGGCCAGAAACTTAGGAGTTACCCTTCATTTCTGTCCTTCCATCATTCCTAACATCCAGTCTGTGCGCAAGTCCTGTTGACTGT
Source organism: Hyperoodon ampullatus (assembly GCF_949752795.1). Taxonomy (NCBI): domain Eukaryota; kingdom Metazoa; phylum Chordata; class Mammalia; order Artiodactyla; family Ziphiidae; genus Hyperoodon; species Hyperoodon ampullatus. The sequence goes on from NC_136920.1 coordinate 92,284,643, forward strand.
CCATCTACAATGTACTTCAAACTGTTTTCCTCTTCTTCTCCTTTTAATACCATACCAACCCAAATATTCATTGTGTGCTGCCCAGGTCACTGCAGTGGCTGTCTAACCCAGCTCCCTGCTGCCATTCTGCCCTTCCATCCCACCCCTGAGAAGCCATTCCCCTGCTAGGATCTAGAAAGATCTTTAAAAAACCAAACCAAACCAGCTCATGTGTTTCCCCTGCTGAAATCTTTAAATGACTTGCAATTCTACTTAGAAAACATCTCAGCTCCTTGCCCTGCCTTAAACACCATGTGGCTCTGACTCTCCTCCCAACCTCATTCCAGGCTCCTGTCCCCTCTGTCAGCATTTTTCAGCCCTCCCTGGCTTTCTGGCGCTTTCCAGAGCACTCCAGGCTCTTCCCTGCCCTATGACCTTTGCACCTATTGCTTTCGTTCCCTCTCTGGCTCTTAGCTGGGCTGCTCTTCATTTTCTGTGCTTCATTTTAAATTGAACGTTTCCTGGACACTCCCTCCCTTTACTTTGTTGTCCATCACGACACCTGGTTGACTTTCTTCTTAGAACTTATGTTTGTCTGAAACTGTTTACCTCTGGAGGTGGAGTAGTCCCTGTGTTTCAGGCCAGTTTCCCAAATTTCTCTGCCTTGGGCGTAGATGCTAAGCCATCTACAGCCTTTTTATATCAGTAGCTCCCACAGTGGCATCTTCTAGGATCTAGTCTTACCCTGATTTCCAACAAGGTTAATGGATTTATCCAAGCCGCCTAAGAGGCAAGTTTTCTGTTTGCCAATCAAAGCTCTTTGCACTTTACTTAAGCTTCAGGGACAGGGGAGGTTAATGGGTGGGTGGGTTTCAGAATACCTGAAAAAGAATATGACTGGCGACTGCCAATTATTGAGGCATTTGCCTAAGTGAATTTCGAAACCATCTATCAGTGAATTTCGCTTAGCTACTATTTGTGTCTCTTCTCTCTTTAGTAAAATGGAAAGAAAACTCTGCTCACCCTCATGTAGACACAACATAAAGACTAATGAATTCTTTGAGCTCAAAAAGCACACTTGCTACCTCTCTGAGCAGTTCATTCTGGTTTTATTCCACAATGATTTTAAACCCACCAGAGGCAGCTTCTCAGAACAAACACTTTGGGTTTCCACTTGCTTTATTTCTTGCCCATACCATTGTCATCCTTGTTAGGTGCCTGCTGCAGAGTAACCTTTGCTGGAGAGAAAATAAATAAGACAAAGGAAGAAAGACATGACACTGAAAGAAAGTGGTTGGGTCAGAATGCAGGAGAGGCCAGTATGAACAATCTCCACTCCTGCCTGTTTTAATTATCTCCCAGTTGAGTTCAAGGCTAGCTTCCCGGTGGCTGTGATGAGCTGTGACTTCAGCTTATGGTATTTGAATACATTGAAATTTAACACCACCGACATCGTAATGATGCTCAGTACCACACGCTAATTAAAGCCAGCCAGCGGCAGTCATAGGACTCTACGTGCAGCAGAGAATGCAGTGAATCTGATGCTTAAGAGAGACAGGAGCAGAGCAGAGAGGGAATCAGGAAGAGTGAGAAATCTGAACTCTACACAAGGAAGGTGATTTCCAAGTATTGGCCATCATCTGCTCCTCCATCCTTGTAGCTCGTAGGAGATACCCCTGCTCTGGTTTTGATTCTTCAGAGTGAGGAGAGATGGTGTGGTTCAGTTGGGAAATACTTAAAAGTGAACACACAGGGCTTCCCTGGTGGCGCAGTGGTTGAGAGTCTGCCTGCCGATGCAGCGGACACGGGTTCGTGCCCCGGTCCGGGAAGATCCCACATGCCGCGGAGCGGCTGGGTCCGTGAGCCATGGCCGCTGAGCCTGCGCATCCGGAGCCTGTGCTCTGCAACGGGAGAGGCCACAACAGTGAGAGGCCTGCGTACCGCAAAAAAAAAAGAAAAGTGAACACACAAAAATGCTTCATTCCACAGGGAAGAAAACCAAAGCCTAGAACAGGAGTCCAGTGAAAAACCCAAGCTTCAGCCAGATCATTTTTCATACAACCACTTAAATTGTGAGGCTTAGCAAATGATCAATGAATTGATAATTAATCTGATTAATCTGAAATATTGAAGGCCGGGCACCAGTGGTTTTTCTCTACAGACAGGCTTCTGCTGGCTGTGCCATGAAGTTTGCATGAACTCTACTGATACATAGAGACACAGTTTGGGGTAATGTCATCTCTGCTGATTCTCCCCTCCTCTTCTTAGCCCCAACTGGTCACAATAAATGGCACCATCCCACTTGGTTCCTTAAGTTGAAACCCTCGGTTTCATCCTTAGGTTCATCGTTGATCCTGTCATTCTTTTTGTGCTGACATTCAGTCCATTGGAGGTCCTGTCCACCTGCCTTCATGACAGTCCCATTCAGCCATTGTCCATCTCAACCACCATCTTAGTCCAAGCCTATGCTCTCTCCCCTGGACACTGGGCAGGACTCCTGACCAGCCACCTGCTCCCACTCATGCCTTCCTACCACCAGCCCCCTCAGAGCAGCAGAGTATTGTTGTGAATGTAAACCAAACCATGTCACATCCCTGCTTCAAACCCCGCAGTGGTTTCCCATTGCATTTAGAGAAAACCCAAGTCCCTCACCCTGGCCTGTAAGTCCTTACATGAGTCCTTAGCTCCAGCTAATGTCTTTGACTTCATCTTGTCCCTCTTTCCAGTTTGCTTACCACACCCTGTTTTATTTTCTTTGTGGCACTTACCACTCTCTGAAATTATTTTATCGCTCCTTGTTATTTGGATCCCTCTCTCTAGAATATAAGGCATACGTGAGCCGAGACACTGTCTTATTACGCATTTTATTCTCAATGCTGGGAACAATACTGAGTGCACAGAAGGGTCTTGCTCAGTAAATCGTTGTTAAATAAATAAACGAATGAAAAGATGAAACTCACCATTAGCATCACCACCATAGCAGGTGTCACTTTACAGGGACTTGTCACGTGCCAGGCACATGACCTCAATTAATCTTCACAACAACCAAATGATAAAAGACTACTATTGTTAGTTTACAGATGAGGACCTGAAGCACAGAAAGGTTAGGAAACTTCCCCATGATCACAGGATATAAAGAATGAAATGAATCTATCTGGCTCCAAAGCCTCTGCTTTTCCAATCTCACATTGAGGTTCACTGTACAGACAGTAGAGCTTTGTGGGGCATCGGTCTGAATCCATTCACTTGTTCTTCTATCTTGTCAGCTGTTTATTAAGTATCAGGTATGTGCTGGGTGCCATAGGAGGTGTTGTGAGCATCGCAGTGCATGAGATAGAATCCTTGCTTTCATCTGTCTTGGACTCCAATGGTTATTTGGTTAATGCTCATAAGAGCATTATTCTGACTGTATTCATCTGCCAGAGCTGCCATAACAAAAGGCAGACTGGGTGGCTTAAACAACAGAAAATGGTCTTCTCAGACTTCTGGGGGCTGGAAGTCCAAGGTCAAGGTGCTGGCAGGGTTGGATTCCTCTGAGGCCTCTCTCACTGGCTTGCAGATGTTCACTCTCTTGCTATGTCCTCACATGGCCTTTTCTCTGTGCACATATATCCCTGGTGTCTTGTCCTCTTCTTATGAGGACACCGGTCATAGTGGATTAGGTCTTGACTGCTGTGACTTCATTTAATCCTAATGAACTTTTTAAAGGACCTATATCCAAATAATATTAGGATTAGGGCTTCATCCTGTGAATTTTGGGAAGATCCAATTCAGTCCATAAGACTGATCACCTGAAAATATAAACTCTTTCTTTAGAGGCATGAATAAAATCTGAATTTCTAACTGAATGAGTATCAGTGTTGTCTAAGTCCTGGATTGAACTCATTGGTATTAGTATGTGTTGCCTGTGTTAATTCAAAGCCCAAGACTACGTTTTATTAAGAGGTACACAATCAGTTATTCCTAAGAGAGAAAGACCTGGAGAAATCTTATGGTAAATAAGAAGGGTGCGGGCTTCCCTGGTGGCACAGTGGTTGAGAGTCCGCCTGCCGATGCAGGGGACACGGGTTCCTGTCCCGGTCTGGGAAGATCCCACATGCCGCGGAGTGGCTGGGCCCGTGAGCCATGGCTGCTGAGCCTGCGCGTCCGGAGCCTGTGCTCCGCAACGGGAGAGGCCACAGCAGTGAGAGGCCCACGTACCACAAAAAAAATAAAAAAAAAAAATAAGAAGGGTGCTAGCACATGTGGCATTCACAGTAGCATGGGATGGCCAGAAAGGAACAGGTTTATCTTGAATATAGTAGCAAAGGCTATTTCTGCCACCCATGTCTTCATAAGTGTGTGAGAGACTTATGTATGTATTGGATTTTCATATCATGTCTTCTCCTGGCAAAAATGTACAAAGATGGTTCTGAAGGGATTGTGACTGCAGACATGAGGTGTATTCTAGCTGGGTTTGAATAATCTCTCCTAACTGATTTTGCAGAACAGTGAGCTTAATGGTTGGCTGAGACTTGGCTATTTTTATGATGCCTTGCCTGGAATACCAGCATGGATCATTCACACGGATGAAGGGGTACAGTGGTTTAAAAATACTTTAAAAATAGTATATAAACAAGAATATCCTTATATTTGAGTTCAAAAATATTTTTTGACCCTTTGCCTGTATTAAAAACATTTAAAATTTTTATTTTCCTTAGTACTTCACCAATTAAACCCATAAAAGCTCTAAAGATCAGGGCAGAGTGTGTTTGCTTCTTTTTATCTATCCACAGAATGTAGTAGAGAGGCCTGAACAGGGTCTGCCCAAGAAATTTCAGATTTGTGGACAGATTTTTGGAAAGCCTAGTTAAACAACACAACTACAACAGTAAAAACAGTATTGCATTGTTATTAGAGAAACAGCATGGGTAATGGAAAAGAAGTGGGTATAAACCTGTTTGAATTCTGTCTTTAAGTTGCTGTGAGGCTTAAGAACACACCTCCCACCCTACCCCTACCCCCCATCCCCAAAAAGCTCTGGATCTTAATTTTCTCATATGTAAAATGAGGCAGTAGGTCTGGTTCCAAGTTCTTTCTAAAATGTCCTGTTTTATGGTGATGGGTGATGATTACCAGTTGGACTAATGGCAGGGTTGCCAGACTTAGCAAATAAAAATACAGGTGTCCTGTATTTTATGTTAACCTTAATATTAGAAGTTGTACTGAGAGGCCCCTGGAGAATCCAGAGTCATCAGGAATAAGTGTCGTGTGCATGGTCTGCACACCACATAGTAGAGACCTGGCTGCTTATGGTAATTTTTGGAACTTGTAGCATTTCAGAGTGGTTTTGGATTGGTGGAAAATGTTCCTCTCCCTATTAATATAGCCCAGGACCCAGAACTTAGAGGACGCGAGGTGACTAAGCAGAACAGACACAACTGTAATGTATCCGCAGCTCTGTGGTGGTTGCCTAGTGGGGCAGGAGCCTGCCGGTAACACTTGCTTTGCTAGGGGCTGCCAAGTTCATGCTATGCCTCTGCCCTTTCAGACTCAGGCTTCCATTGGCATTCCAGAAGAATTTACATTCATAACTAGGTGCTTTCGTGAAAGAAAATACAAACACGTCAGGTTCTCTTCAATCTAGAACCAAACTCAGCCCCAACCTGGCCACATTCTTAGAGGATGGGGAAGAAAAGTGTTCTGGGTCAGAGAAAACCATCTCCTTGAAGAACGTTAGAAATGTTCTGTGCACAAGAAGTCTCTATAGAAATCAGCAATTTATTTGTTCTTTATACCAGGATAGGGTTGCCCTTCCAGCGTTTTCAGAACTGACTTCTCATGGTTCGGGTCAGACACTATAAGTAAATTAGCCAAGTTATCCAACACCATGGCAAAGAAATTCTAAGTGTAGCAAAACAAGGCATGTGGGTTCTGGGTTTTGGGGTCGTAAATACAGGTTAGGAGCTTTATACTAATTACGTCTATCCCTTGACACATTTCCTTTTTAAGGTTAAGTAGGTTTAATTACACAGCTCCTTTTCCCATCTTTGCTTCTTTTTGACATTACATAAGGTATTTTAGGAACAGGGAAAGGTTAATGGGCCTATCATGGGGCCTAGAATTAACTTCCTTAATTAAGCCTCCAGAAGACATCTTTTCATTTCTTTTAATGACCTGTCTTGGTTAAAAAAGACCCAAAGCTCCTGCAGTTTTGTGCGGGTCCTGTTTGTGTAAGACCTGCACGATCCATCATAGGGTCGGAGCTTTGTCTTTGGTGGTGTTCCTGATTCAGACAATTGCTGTCACCAGCAGGGGGGCCAAAGAGAAGAAGCATCTGGTCAGTGTTGTGACTTTGGAAATTTTGTTTTTGTGGATTTGGACATTTACAGTCCATTATCAGTTTATTTTCATAGAATAGATGGATAAATAAGTCCTTCCTCAAATTATGCTCAGCAAGTAATGTAAGTTAAATTGTACTTTAAAGGTACCAGATCAGTAACAAACATCTCGATAGTTAAACACCTTGCCATGAATCTTCTCTCAAACTCATTTTCATACTCTTAATTTCTCTTGTTATTTAAGAATTTTTAACATGTTTGTCTTAGGTGAGGGTCAGCTGTACATTCATTTCTTCCCTCTTTTTTCAAATTAGATTTCTTTGAGGAGCAGTCGTCATTGGTGAGATTTTTACAGAGCCCATTTCAACATGATCAGTGCTCCAAATTTAAGGACACTTTCTGTATTCCTAAGTCTTTTGGATTCGTTTATCAATATCTCACTTATATTTCTTGATATTACTGGAGCAAAATATATATGCTATTAGTGTTCTTGCTTTTCCCAGGTGATAATTCTAGTGGTATTTCCTAATCAGTCATATGTATTAGGATCTCCTTTTAAAATGATGTATCTAAATCTCTATCTACATCTCCAGGCCATAGTGGGCAGGTTCTGATTTAGAGAGATGTAGTAACACAATGAAATCTAATCTGTGTTTTTCAGAGTGCCCCAGGGGATATTGATATGTACCCCTCTCTGTACACGTGTTTGGAAATGCAGGCTGCTTTCCAGGTCCAAGCCCAGGGCAGTGGACAGCTTCTGTTCCCTCTTCTGTGAATCTGCTCTCCTACCTGATCACCTAACTGTCTGTAATGGCAATCATTGCCGAATAGCGTCTTGTGACATTGACCTCAGCGCTGAGTATGAAACAGAGAGCTGTTATTATCTGAACTTTAGAAACGTGAGAGTAAATGAATGTGCAGTTCATTGAAAAGGCTTGTTAGGGACAAAAATCCTGAATCTTGTTCCAGGTGTTTCCACTGATGCCCCCTCCCTGGTAATGGAGCAGTAATGATTTGTGTCTTATTATGCAAAGCTACTTCAGTTTGTCAATGGACATCCTGTGTTTTGTTACAGAGAGCGCTTATGGAGCCTAGATAGATGTCTAGGGAAACGTCTGCAAAGTGATGCACTTTTTTTTTATATTGGAGTATAGTTGATTAGCCATGTTGTGTTAGTTTCAGTTGAACAACAAAGTGATTCAGTTACACATATACACGTATCTATTCCTTTTCAATTTTTTTTTAAAATTTTATTTTTGGCTGTGTTGGGTCTTCCTTGCTGCGTGCGGGCCTTCTCCAGTTGCGGTGAGCGGGGGCTACTCTTCGTTGCGGTGCGCAGGCCTCTCATTGCAGTGGCTTCTCGTTGCGGAGCATGGGCTCTAGGCGCCCGGGCCTCAGTAGTTGTGGCTCGTGGGCTCTAGAGCGCAGACTCAGGAGCTGTGGTGCACAGGCTTAGTTGCTCCACGGCATGTGGGATCTTCCCGGACCAGGGATCGAACACAGGTTCCTTGCATTGGCAGGCAGATTCTTAACCACTGCACTGCCAGGGAAGCTCTCAAATTTTTTTGCCAATTGGGTTGTTACATGATATTGAGCAGAGTTCCCTGTGCTGTACAGTAGGTCCTTGTTGGTTATCCATTTTATTTATCTATTTATTTTTGGTTATCCATTTTAATATAGCAGTGTGTAATGTCAATCCCAAACTCCCTAACTATCCCCCCCTTGCTTCCCCCCCAGGCAACCATAAGTTCGTTCTCTGTCTGTGGGTCTGTTTCTGTTTTGTGAATAAGTTCATTTGTATCATTTTTTTTTAGATAGCACATATGAGTGACTCTCTTTCTCTGTCTGACTTACTTCACTCAGTATGACAAACTCTAGGTCCATCCATGTTGCTGCACATGGCATTATTTCATTCTTTTTAATAGCTAATATTCCATTGTGTATATGTACCACATCTTCTTTTTACATTCCTCTGTTGATGAACATTTAGGTTGCTTCCATGTCTTGGCTATTGTAAACAGCACCTCAGTGAACATTGGGGTGCATGTATCCTTTCTGACCATGTTTTTCTCTGGGTATATGCCCAGGAGTGGGATTGCAGGATCATGTGGTAGTTCTATTTTTAGTTTCTTAAGGAACCTCCATATTGTTTTCCACAGTGCCTGCACCAGTTTACATTCCCACCAGCAGTGTAGGAGGGTCCCTTCTCTCCACACCCTCTTCAGTGTTTATTGTCTGTGGATTTTTTGATGATAGCCATTCTGACTCATGTGAGGTGATATCTCATTGTAGTTTTGATTTGCATTTCTCTAATAATTAGCGATGTTGAACATTTTTCCATGTGCCTCTTAAAACAGTACTGTGTCTTTCCTCTTTCCCTAATTCAGATATTATATAGTGCGGATGCCTGTCATCACTCAGCATTTTATTCATATGACACACCCTGAGTTTAATTGTATCAGCATTAAGTATCCATATTAAATAGAGTGGAAAATAAATGATCCTATGACTGTCTTTTGCTCTCTTCTTCAGGACAGGACTAGAATTAGCAGATTAATCTGTAAAATAGAATGGCCAGACTGGGAGGTGTTGGGGGCATGTGGTCTGGGGACAGAGGATGTGCCGATCCATCTCCAAGTTCAGAGCATATTATCTGAGGTGTAAGGAAACCCAAAGAAGTTAAATCATGGAATCTACAGTAAACAGCCCATGATCAAGAGAAACTAAGAAGCCAGAAATAGGTGGAAACTTTTCTGGGTCTCTACTTCCATCGCCTGTAAAATAATTCAGTACCTTGTAAATTGGTTTGTTGTGAAGATTAAACTTGTTAATACACATGAAGTACCCAGACTGGTGCCTGGCACATAGTTAGGTTGTATTAATGTGTGAAATAGCATTATTATTATTATTATTATTGTTTTCATCAACAGAAACTGGAGGATAAGGTGGGTTCTGGACCTCAGCAGCTGGAGGGGTAGGTGGAAGACAGGGTAGGGGTGTATCTTGAGCTCTGAGCAATAATGCTTAGCTGGAGGTCCTGAAATCATTCCCGCTCAAGGGCCTCATTAATCTTGGAGACCAGTTGAGCTGAGCTTGAAGCAGACCATCCTGTGAACCCCAGTGTGGGCATATGGGGGAGCCCAGTCTGAGACCCAGTTTCTAGAACTGTCTTCTCCAATTGAGCTCACATCTTGTCTCTCTCCCCTTTTGAGAACACCATCGGGCCTCAAAGGAAAGAGCTCTATGACCACCAGAGAGAGTGGCTGGTGTCCACGTTTACTGTCAGCTCTGCTTTAGGCTGTAATTCCGCTGATCTGTAGATGACACAGGTGGTTAGGTGTTTAATAAATGATTTGAGGTAGATCATTTCCCTTTAGGGTGGTGGCAGAGCTAACATAGCTATTTTCACTAATAACATCAGTTCAATTCCTTAGCATCCATCGTTGGAGAATCTCAAAGATTAATCCACTGAAAATATTTCCACAGCTCTGTGGTTGCTGTGTATTTTTCACAGTTCCCAGAGATAGGTGATAACTATTTTCCACAGCGATTATATTCATTTAATCATGTAAGTCATCAGGCAGTCATCGAGTGCCTACTGTATGTTGACAGTGGCACTTGATTCTCAAGATACAAAAGAAGAATGTGACGTGGTTCCTGGCTTCAAGGTCTCGTGGAGCAGTGCAAGGACAGAGACAAGCTGACAAACACCGCAGTTCAGTGAAAGTGCTGATAATAGAGCAAATATGAAGTGCTGTCGGGCTCCAAGGATGATCACCTCTCCCTTGGTGGTAGAGTCATGGTAAGGAACAGCCTCACAGAGGGGATAAAAGGAATTATTTGGTCTTAAAAGATAAGAAGTGGTTTATCTGGCAGAGAGAGAAAAACGAGTATTCCCAGTAGAGAGGCAGCTTGGGCAAAGGGAGAGGCATGGAACACGTGTATTAGGAGGTTGGCATAAAAGTGGATGGGGCAGGTACAGAAAAGCAATATCACCAAAGACCTTGCTTCAAAAACTTGGAAGTATTGACTTTATCAGAACTCGTTAGAGGACTATAAACCAGAAGATAACATGATGAGGTTTGCCTTTGAGAACGTTCTTTCTGATGACAGTTTGGAGGATGCGATGGACGAGAGCAAAAATACTACATAGGGAGATGAGGAGAGACTAGTTTAATGCCCATGTTATAGACGATAAGGACCTGAGCTAAAGCGGAGCAGTGGGGATGGAAGGGAGGACTCAGATTAAAAAATCTTTTAGAGGTAAAATCAAAAGGGCTTGGTGGCCAGTTGGATGTCTAGAAGTGAAGGAGAGGTACTTTAATACCAAATATATTTACTCTTGGTTATCGCAGTCCACAACGCATTTTCCTCCTCCAAATGGTCCAAAGCATATCCATTTTTTGCTCTTAGAGGGAAAAAATGGAGGTGATCTTGCTGCTGGAGCAAAAAAAAGAATACATTTTAAGGAAGTATTGGATTTTATTGGGGTCCTTTCTCCATTTAAACGCCCAGAGAACCTGAGGTGGTCCCCTTACTGAAACCTTGTAGACGGAGCTAATGGAGAGGGCAGAGAGGCAAGGTCTTCATCTCTAGATCAGTGCTTCCCGCATTTAATGTACATACAATCACCTGGAGATCTTGCTAAAATGCGGATTCTGATGCAGTGGGTCTGGGATGGGGTTTGGGATTCCACCCATTTAACAAAGCTCCCAGGTGATGCCAGTGCACTTGACCTCAGTTTGAGCAGCAAGTCTCCAGATTATTTATTATTCCCAGAAATACAACTTGTTAGTGCAGTGAGACAGCCACCACCAGATTGCACCAATAGAGGAAAACAGCACACGCTCCAGATTATGCTCCCGCTGGTCTTTCAGGTCTCGTCTTGGTGGGGCCTCTTGGGAATGGGGTCTGTCCCAAGAAGAGAGCTGACAAAGTCATATACAGTCATAGATCGTCTGAGCCAATAGGTGTCCTGGTGTTTTACAAAGAGCCACTAAGAATCTTACCACCATGCTGCCCCTGGCAAGTCTCACTGAGTAATGAAGTCCTGACTCAAACCTGAAAATAACTCCAACCCACTGGCCTGCAAACAGTCCCACCTAACTAACATGGGATAACATAAATTTTGTTAAACTTGCCGTGGGTTGAGGAATATTTTGGGTGAAGTTATAAAAGCCTCTTTTAAGCCATTGCAATATTTACGTCCCTGTCGCCAGAGACAAACAAGACTGGAAATCTGCAAACTGGCTCCTTCTTATGAGTCAGCACTCGTCCACATTAGGCCTCTACTTGCCAGCCGTGTCGTGCTTAAGTTACAGTTTGTTTGTATGTGTCATATGTCGACTCTTTAATCACAAGAGCATAAGTGCTAGGGACCAGGACCAGATGCCAGGGTTGGCATGGCCTGGTGGGAGACTGGCACTGACAAATGGCCTTGGGTGGCTCAGACCCAAGCTGGCCTGCTCTGGTTGCCTGAAATAGAGAGGAAATTTTGCTGTAGAGAGACTGCAGTAATAGGCTCTGAAATGGAGAGGTGTGTGGTATGAGAGAAAGGGCTGTCTTGGGAATCAGCAATAACCAGTTATGTGATTTTGGATGAGGCGCTTTGTCTTTCCTGGTCTTGGTTTCTCTCTCTGAGAAATGAGTAGGTAGGCTAGGTCAGTAGTCCTCAAACTTTCCTCTGCAGAGCCCTGCAGTCCTCCTGGAGGAGCCAAGAGCATCAGGCAGGACCTGCCCAAATCCTTTCCAACTCTGAGTCATGTGAGTTGGTAGGTCCCCAACATGTCTCTGCCTTTGGTTCTCGGTGTCCTGGTAATCTCTTTCCAGTCCGCAGAAGTGTTGTCATTTGTGAGGCCTTTGATTTAGATTTTGGACTTCCTACAAGAGTCCTATCTATACTCAGCACTGATAAAATTCTAGAGGATAAGAAGGCTTCGGAAAAACTTAGCTCTAACGCTGCCCTCAGGAATTCCATGAGCATGGATCACACATGTGGAAAATACTTACAAGAAGGGATATTAACAGTACAAATGTGATAGCATGTATTGTATCTCCAGAGTACACCTCATCTTAAGAAAATGGATTGATTTTTTTTTTGTGTGGTACGCAGGCCTCTCACTGCTGTGGCCTCTCCCATCGCGGAGCACAGGCTCCAGACGCGCAGGCTCAGCGGCCATGGCTCACGGGCCCAGCTGCTCCGCGGCATGCGGGATCTTCCCGGACCAGGGCACGAACCCATGTCCCCTGCATCGGCAGGTGGACTCTCAACCACTGCGCCACCAGGGAAGCCCTAACCTACTTTTTGAGAAATGCATTTATTTGGGTTCCTGGACCATGAGCTGGAGTTACATGGCTTGTGCAACCACTAGACTTATCTTTGTCTCAGAATATTTCTTCTATACGTTGAAATTCTTTCTGTGGACTGCACTCACATGGATAGTTACTATCCTGATTTTCCCAGGGTGGTTGTCGTCTAGCAGGATGTACAGGTATACAAGTGCTGAAGTGCCTAGAGGCAGAGTTCAAAGTGGCTCTGTAACATACAACTTGTAAATACAAGGGACCGTTTCACAAAGGATTTCGCTTTGTAACACTGACAACAGCATCTTAAAGGCAGCAGGCATACTTGTTGAATGACTGAATGGCCATTCTTTTGTTTATTTGTTCCATGGAGTTGACCCCTTCACAGAGCTTTGTATGAATTACTGTTTTCTTCTTTGGAGAACTGAAATAAAGCTATGCTTTTCCTAGTAACTAAGCTCTCATTATGATTCACTTAGCCAGCTGGGGCTTCATGGTTACCTGGCTTTGATTGGTAGAAGCTGTGCACTGTCATCTTACTCTTCTGTTTCCTTGGAAGGGTCCCCCTCGTTGGCTCTTCCCCTTGAGCACAGAAGAATCATTCAACACAGAGGCTACTGACAAAAAGGGACATTTTGGGTGTCAATAGGGGTAAGTCATGATTAGTTAATAGAAGCTTGATTCTCAAAAATCTAGGGGATTTTTATCACACTCAATATGGTTTTCTATTGGACTGTGTCAGAATATGCAAGTTCATGTGCACAAATTTTGAATTCGTTTAGATTTTTTTCTTATTACAAACAAAAACCTGATTGAAACATGACATTAGAAGGTTGATAAATTGGACTCTGCTTCCGATGGGCCTGAGAGCATCTCTAGAAAATAGTATTATGTTCCTAGGGAATTGGCATTCTAAAGCATGGTGTATGAGAAAGGTGGTTAATAAACTATAAAAATTATGGAATTATAGGCTCTAGGGAATCTGTTCTGGAACTCAATGGGTAAATGGGTCCAAATCACTTAGCTAAGAAAAATATAGGTAAGATAGCATAAGACATGAGTGCAGACATACTGGGAGAAGGAAACAGAAAACTGGACTTTTTATCTCCTTGCTTGACCTTGAGCTTCTTTGGAATTATCTTGTCCATTCATAAAGCAAGGACAGGAATATCTGCCTCTCACTTTTCAGTGATCTTTGGAGGTTTGTTGAAATGATGATGGGAATATGATAATGTTAAGTGTCGTAGCTATACAATGACTCATCGTGATACGGCTATGGCAGAAGCATAGACATTGAAGCCACACAGACCATTGTTCAAATCTCAAACCCTCCCACTTATTATGATACCTTGAGAAAGGTATTCAACTTTTCTGAGCCACAGAACTATGACATTACCTTTAAAATGGAGAGAATAAAGTTGTTGGGGTAAAAATGTAATGTAAATACATAAGATACCATACTTTACACAGTAGATTTTCAAATCACGGTTCTCGTTATCATCGTCATCATATCACAGGCAAGAAATAAGAAGTCCATTTCCTAAGCATTCGTTTATTCAACAGATGTTTTGAATATTCACTGTGTACATTGGAAATTAGATATGATTTAATGTCAACTTACGATGTCAGTGGAGACAAAATGAAATCATGTGAACGCACATACAGGGAATATGCTGCCCTTAAATAAAAAGTTAATGTTCATAACTGACCAACAAGATTTAAGTTGCACACAAATTGTTTTGTTTGTTGTTGTGTTTGTTTTTAGATTTGTATAATAAATCATTCATATCCTTGCCCATTCTTCCTTGTGATTAACAACATATTTGCAATATGGTCACGTAGTAGATTAAAACTGGAACCTAGTTAATAAACTATGCGCTCCTTTTAGTGCCTAGGTAGAGTGCATGTAGACTTTAGATTTTATTCTGGAGGAGATAGAAGCCATTTGAAAATTTTGAGCAGAGGAGTATCATGAGCTGACTATATTTGCAGAGACTTATTCTGCCTCTCCGTGGAGAACAGATGGTTAAGGGGCAAGGGTGAAGGCAGGGACACCTTTGGATGGTCATTGCAATGATAAAGGGTAAACATGGTAGTGATTTGGTCTTGAGTGGCAGTGGTAGGAGGCGGTGATACACAGTTAGATTCTGAATCTGATTTGGAGGTAGAACTATAGAATTTGCTGGTGGATTGTAGTGTGATGTGAGAAAAAGGACTCAAAGACTCAAGCCTGAGTCCAGAAATTTTGGACTGAGCGATGGGAAGAATGATGTTTCCACTTAATGGAGATGAAGAAGACTAGGAGCAAGTGGGACCATTTTCAGTGAAGATGCAGAGTTGACAATTGGATGTTTGAATCTAGACTTTAGGGGAAATGTTGAAGCAGGACATAGAAATTTGACAATCATTGGAGTTTAGATGGTATTCAGTGTCAAAGGACTAGATCACCAGAGACTGAACGTAGAGAGAAAAGAAGGTGAAGCCCCAAGACTGAGCCCTAGAGCCCGTCATTATTTAGAGGTCAAGAAGGTGAGAAGGAACCAGCAAAGGAGAACAAACGGCAGATTGATGGGGACATAGAAAACAAACTTATGGTTATAAAAGGGGAAGTGGGGGGGAGGGGTAAATTAGGAGGTTGGGATTAACAGATACACGATACTATATAAAAAATAGATAACCAGGCTTCCCTGGTGATGCAGTGGTTGAGAGTCTGCCTGCCGATGCAGGGGATGCGGGTTCGTGCCCTGGTCCGGGAGGATCCCACGTGCCGCAGAGCGGCTGGGCCCGTGAGCCATGGCCGCTGGGCCTGCGCGTCCGGAGCCTGTGCTCCGCAACGGGAGAGGCCACAGCAGTGAGAGGCCCGTGTACCACAAAAAAAAAAAAAAAAAAAAAAAAAGATAACCAACAAGGGCCTACTGTGTAGCACAGGGAACTATACTCAATATTTTGTAATAACCTATAAAGGAAAAGAATCTGAAAAAGAATATATATATAAAACTGAATCATTTTGCTGTACACCTGAAACGAACACAACATTGTAAACCAACTCTAATTAAAAAATGCAAAACAGAAAAAAAAGGCAGACTGACAGGAAGGAGGAGAACTTGAAGAGAGACTGGTGCATCAGAAACGAGAAAGGCAGTGAAAAAGTAAGGTGCATTTAAGGAGACAAAGTGGCCAACTGTGTGTCAAACGCTGCTGATAAGCTAAATAAGATGAAGACTGAGAACTGATTTTTGGATTTGGCAAAGTGAAGGTTCAGTGCTAACCTCGGCAAAAGCTGTGATGCCGAAAAGATTGGAAAGGTGACCTGATTGGAATGTGTTCAAAAGAAAAGAGGAAGAGAAATAGAGACAGTGAGAATAGACATCTTTGCTATGAAGGGCAAGAAAGTAATGGGGGAGGAGGGGAGAATGATTCAAAGAAAATGTAGGGTCTGAGCAGGCATGATGTTAGTAAATATGACCCAGGTTCTGATGGATCAGATTGGATGCTGGCTGTGCGTCTGGAGCAGAGTCTTGGTGGGCCTGCTGATCCAGACTTAAACCTTTTGGTTGCCGGGCTATGGAATGTCCAGGAGGTCCCAGGGGAGAGGTTGGGTTGGAAAAGTAGGCGAGGGGTTACTTGGGAAGCTCAGTGTAGTGGGTGTTTATCAGCAGGTCCAGAAGTGTTTCAATATTTCCATAATCAGGATGGTAGTACCAGTGTGTTCCAGCTGAACATCTGCCTTGGATCCATAAAGAAATTTTTTTCTTTATTATCTTCATTTTTCAAGTTGAGGGTATTGCAGCGTATTTCCATGATGATGAGAATGACCAAAAAAAGAGGGAAAATTGGAAAATGTGGTGATGTCAGAGAGCAAGGTGAGAATTACAGGACCTCCTCGAGTTGGGGGGTGAGGATGGGGCTAGTGCATAAACGAAAGGGTTGGTTTTGATTGAAACACAATCTCTTTGTTCCTTAGGACAGGAAGGCACACAGAGGAGAGGGCCCCAGACGTACGTTAGCTGCCAAGTGGTGGTGGAGGGCGTGTGGGATTTCTTTCACGGTTGCTTCTGTTTTCTCTGTGAGAGAGGAAATTTATTGACACCCCACATTTTTCTCTTCCTCAGAATGACTATGTACCTACACTTTATCTGAGATTTATGTAGAATTCTGGGGAATCCTGGTTATTAGACCAACTTTGGATTCAGAATCTGCGTCTCCCACTAAGAGACATCAAACCATGGAACTTTGGTCCTCTTATTCCAGTGGATGATTACTAGAGCCCAGTTTCCTTTGGAGCCAGTTTGTTTGGAATGTGATGAACCCTGGCTGTCTAGTGCCCTGCTTTGCTATGGAGTGGCCCAGAAAGGAAGCATTTCTTGCCTGGCGCAGTGCTGTATCCAGGGCCACCACTGAACCTGACTCAGAGTAGGTAGGTGTTCAATAAATATTTGTTGAATGACTACAGGAAGGAAGGAAGGAAGCAAGGAAGCAAGAAGATATTATTCAGTTTGCATCAAGAAAAGGCACACCAATCCAGCCTAGTAACATATGTTTCTGCTCAGGAGATTTACATCTTGTTTATAACTAATTCCTCCGTCGCATGTTTGGCATTCCAAGATTTTTGCCTAGCCTCAGGAATACATCCAGAGTGGCTGAAGGATGGCAATGCTTGATTGCTTGCCTCTCCCTCTACCTCTGAAGTCAATCTGATGCTATCTGAGTGCAAAGACACAGACAGGGAGGAGGTTAATGCAAATTTAGCCAGGAGTCTAGTGCCACTTCACAAAATATTGATTAGGTGTCTGATTTGCTCTCCCCTGACAATGGGCCAAAGGAATGAACCAATGAGGTGGGCTCTACGCCAGCTCGTCATGGTCATTCGATAAAGCCAGGCAGCCAATGAGCAGCTGCTACCTTTTGATTGGGTGAGAGGCCAGAGAGGGGGGAAACCATCTTAGCAACAGCAGGAAGGATTGCACACGCCCTTGCACAGACCTGATGCCTTACCACCCTGCTGCAGGGACCGGTTGCCGATTGTGTCTCTCAAGGCTTTTGTTCAGCCACAGTCCTAGCTTCCAGAGGACCCGTTTCTTTTCACAGATCACACTGCTCACCTGGTCTGTCGGCTCATAATCCCTTTTTAATGGAATGAGGGGGCGACCTTCCTCTCTCTGCCCCCTCCGGCGCACATCTTATTAAGAGCCAACTTTGATCTGCAGGTAAACGGCCCAGGCTTTGTTCTCGAAACGGGCTGTTCTGACCCCTGTCACTACCCCACCGCTGCCCTTCCGACACCACATGCAGATGGGGCGGGAGGTGGCGTGGAGGCCAGGCCCACGGCCCACCTGTTGTTTCCTGTGCTTTCTGGAAGAACCGTAGAAGGGGTTTCCCCAGGCCAGCGCAGGCTTCTGTGTCGCTGTTATTTTCCGTACAGGCTTCCCCTTCATTGTTCCCTGGCCTTCACAGCCAGGGCCCAGGAAAGCTTTCCTGTTTTCAGCGTGACACTTGGCAATGCCTTTCGTAGCCACTGGGTTCCCAACATTTAACATTGTCATTTGAAAGGCTCCCCTCTTCTGGTCTCCACTGGGTTTTTATGTTTTCTGAGCAGCTGCCCTTACTCCCCAGGTGCCAGGGCCTTGGGGGCTGCCTGCCAACCCTTGGTTTCCCCAGATGAGTAGCTGCCGTGGCCTCCTCGTCTCCCTTCTGTCCCCCCACCTCCTATCCTGGCTCTGAGTTTCTTTTGAGGCCAGGGGTGACGGGGGGGAACTGGGGGGCTGCACACGGGTTCCCAACATCTTTCTTTCCTCCAAGGACTTTGCCGCCTTGCTCTGACAGCTGCTTTCAGCATGAATCTTCGATCCAGGAGCATCTGTCCGTGGATTATCCAGTCCCGCCGGTGGCTCTTAACTCATGTTCCCTGCTGACAGTTACAGTTCTGTCTGCGTAGGAAAGCCTGTCAGGTAGGACAGACTTCACTCTAAGCGGTGTGTGGCTGTACTTTGTACCAGAGGAAAGGAAGTTGAGATCATGTCATAGGAATTTTCCAGTCCAAGAAGGATTATTGTCTAGGAAATGGTAGCCAGCTGTTTTCCATCTTCTTGCCTAGCAAACAAAGGGGAATGACCTGAAATGGAAGCAAGGGAGAATTAAGACAGACATGAAGAACTCATTTCTGAATACTAGGCTCAACAGAACCTGGAAGATGTTACCAAGTGAACATTTGGAATTACTTTCCGAGTGAGGTATGATCCCCGCCCACTCGAGTTTTGTTTAGGTGTCTTCTCTCACAGGTGCAGTGGGATGGACGTGATGACCTCCAGAGCAGCACAGCTGGGCTTTGGAGTTAGACTGGCCTAGATTTAAGTTGCAGCTTTGCAGCATCCCCATAATGTGGTGTTAGCAAATTTCTTAACTTCTCTGAGCCTTTGACAAAAATCTGTACAATGGAAGTCACAATATCAACCATACTGTTTTAAATAAAACCGTATGTGTAAGGCGCCTCGCTTAGGGCTTACCATGTAATAAGCATTCAAAACTGTTGACTCTTCCTCCCAATTCTAGAATTCCCAGAGCTTCATTCCATCAGTGGACCTACGGATACAGTATTATTAATCAATTTTGAAAATTGAGCATCTCCCTAGAGCCTAGCTTCCTGAGATCTGCCCATGGTTTCTGCCCATGACAATTTATGTTTTAGGCCAAAAAAGAAGCCAAACAAGTGATATAACAGGGCATCCGTGTGTCAGGGCAAAGCTAATGTCACTTGTACAGAATCAGTGCGTGTAATAGGAATGGGCTGTCTACCCGGGTTAGAATCATCCAAGAAAACATTGCAGGAAGGTTGGGTTTTAGTTCAGGAACTATCATTTATGTCCTTTGACTCTGTTTTCTTAGCTGTAAAATGGACACAATAATAGGATTAAATGGTATTGGAAGCAGATGAAATGCTGCAGGCATGTTTGACTGCGAAGCTTATGCTTTAACCAACACACACACACACGGCCCTCATCACAAGACATCCGATCAAATATTTTTAATGTGTCAAATGAACTGATAAAAGGGATAGCTATGAATGACAGCTGGACGGAATTAATCCTGTGCTGCCGAGGAGCTCCACGACAGTGACCTCTGGTGTCCTCCCTCCCAGGCAGCCGCACAGAGACACTTCCCCCTCTGTGGATTGTGATTCACACATACGCATTTTCCCTTTTATCTCCCCATTTGCATGCTCATATTAGACATGGATTTGGTTGGACCTGCGTCTGTTGAGATGGCCAGCCAATAACAGAAGCCCCACGGGGACGAATGCCGTCTGGTTTCGGGAGTGGGTCTAGCGAGTGAGGTCTAGGTCAGGAAGCTGTTAGCCGCCGAGATGGGGAATATATTCAACTGTCATCACTTTTTAATTAAAATAGCCTGGTGGCATTTGCATCCCCCCACTCTGTCGCGCTCCACCCTCTCTCTTGCACTGGGTCCTCCCGCAAAACAGGACAAGTATCTTCTCCCTGGTCCAGAGTCTCTGGGGCTTGTTCAGAGACCACGAGAACCCTGATTTTTAGGAGGAAACAGGCACAATCCGTGTTCTCTCCCCAGCTCCACCTTTTGTAATGGCAGGGTGGTGAGAACATGTATAGCATGGAAATCTGTAAATGCTACAAACCAGGGCTTTTCCCTCCCTGGAGAGTGACACATTAAACATGGACCATCACACCCCTAGAAGAGCCTTGGGGTAAATTCCCAGCTGGTAATTCCTGAGATTACTATCATAACATGGGATTTTCTGTACTCTAGATTTTATTTTTCATTTTCTATCACATTAAATTGACTTTTTTCATTGCTTAGATGGAATGGAAACTTGAGAAACAAGATGGGCTCATTTTTAGAGCCTGCTCAGCTGACCTAAGTTAAAATCCCTGCTCCTTCATTGCTTGTCACATGCTTTGAACTTTTTTACCTAACTATTTTAAGCCTTGGTTTTCTCATCTGTAAAATGGGGCTAATAACAGTATCCACTACTTAAGGTCATTGTAAACATTCAATGTAATCTTTCACTAAAACACTGAAGTGTGGTACCTGGCATGAAACAATTGTGCCGTAAGTGGAGGCTATCCTATGAGTCAGTATTTGTCATTCTGGTTGGGGGACACGATAAAAAATTGATCAGGGGTAGACTAGCCATGTGTGATTAGGCTTGTCATGAATGTAGAAGTTTAATAAGGACATTATTTGACACAGTTATCTGAACCATGTAACAGAGAAGTGTATGAATAGGGTGCCACAGCACTTAATTAAAATATTTATTACCCTGGTGTTTTCTGCATTTAAAGATACTGTGCACAACAAAATGTAGCACAGTCCCCACTCTCTCAAATTGGCATAATACACAAATTATATCTTCAGCACTTATAGCAATATGCAAATAAAGCATCAACATAGTTGCAGCTTCATCAACGCAAAGCATTTATTTTGTGCCTATTTTCCATAGGTGCACCAGAACAAAATGATTTTGGACAAATCCAGCTCCTACTCTTTTGGAGTTCATGGTATTTAAGAGATAATACAGGCAAACCTTGTTTTAGTGCGCTTCACTTTAGTGCGCTTCGCAGATAGATTTTTTTTACAAATGGAAGGTTTTACAACCCTGCGTTGTCAGATGATGGTTAGCATTTTTTAGCAAGAAAGTATTGTTTAATTAAGGGATGTACATTGGGTTTTTTAGACATAATGTTATTGCACACAACAGATTATAGGATAGTATAAACATAACTTTTATAGGTACTGGGAAACAAAAGAATTTTTGTGAATTACTTTATTGTGATATTGGCTTTATTGCATTGCTCTGGAATTGAACCCACAGTATCTCAGAGGTATGCCTGATACTGAGATCTAGCATAGGTGGAAAGACAGATCGGAGATTCTGAAGGCAGAATAAAAATTCTTGCACCAGGAGCTAACTCATAGAAAGGTGAAGTTTCTTATCTGTGTGGTGAGATAGAAATTCGTTTTAGGTGAGCGTGAGTAAGCCTCTTTGGAATCTTATACACAGGCCAATAGGCTTTGATTAAAGTCTGTTGCCTAGGTTGACAAATTTTAAATTGTTTTTCTTTGAAGTGCAATTTTCTTCTTCGCAGTGAGCCACGAGGGGCCAGTTGAGTGGGGACCAGTGGCAAAGCTCACCCAGCATTTACCAGTGTGTTCTCAGAAGCCACCCCACTCCCGTTGCACTGGTTCCAGTGGTAGCTTTAGATTTAGTGGTTCTCCACAAGGCTGTTCTGTGTGATGAGTCTTCACACTCTCGAGAGAAATACCCTCAAGTCACCCTGCATTAGAATCACCTGGGGTGCTTATGAAAATGAAGATTCCTAGGCCAGAGTCCAGCATGATAAGTCATGGGGGTGGGACCTGAGAAGTTTGCGTTTGATCGTGGGCCTCGGATCACTGCTCTCCACACCAAACCACTGCTCTAGATCCTACCCTTTCAACGTTCATCCTATCCCAGGCCTCCTTATTACTTCTGCTGCTGCTGCTTTAGTTCACGCGTCTAGCCTGGCTACTACAGTCCTCTCTTAATTGGTCTCCTCGTTATCCTCTTTACTAGTAATAGTAAACTAAATAAAATTCAAATCTTACAGTGTCAGATCCTATATAAGATCCTACAATCAGCCACTATTTTCTATAGGATGACTTCGTCTCTTTACTAGGACAAGTAAGGCGCTCGCCAGCCTTGCCTCCTGCCTCA
This sequence comes from Hyperoodon ampullatus, assembly GCF_949752795.1. Taxonomy (NCBI): domain Eukaryota; kingdom Metazoa; phylum Chordata; class Mammalia; order Artiodactyla; family Ziphiidae; genus Hyperoodon; species Hyperoodon ampullatus. The sequence continues at coordinate 92,306,972 of NC_136920.1, forward strand.
TCCCCTGGGTACCCCTTATATGCTGCAGCCACGCTAAAGGCGGGTCCCTGAGTACACTCTGCGTCAGGGGTCTGGGCCCTTGCTTGTCTTCTGACATCTGGCTAGAATGACCCCCCATCACTCCCCCCACCCTTATTCCACTCCTGGCTCTCTGACAAATACCTACTTTAACACAACTGCTCAAGAATTACCTCTTCTGAGATGACTTTTCTGTCCTTTTCCCTTTTTGTGCCTGCATTCTCCCTCCCGTCTGTATTTGCTTTGACGCTAGCACTTACAGCACTCCACTGCAGTGTTAGTTGACAAGTCTGTCACTCCCTTGAAAGCACAGCCCATGTCTTTCTCCTCTTGGTACCTCAAGGCACATATTAATGTTTTCCAGAATAAATGAATGAACCCATGAATTCTACAACATGGAACCTAAATTTATTCCCAGACTAAATTTGCAGCCTAAGAGCTGGCCACATCATCCTTCTTTTCATGATGTATATCTTATCAAGAGTTTTGAAGATCACAAGCAAAATGAAACAACTTGGAGTTTCCCACATGTGAGTGGGCTCAATCCAGTTTGACTAACACATTCTAAAGCCCACAGAGTGTTCCTTCCCTTCATGATGTGGAGATAAAAATAGGGAGAATGAAATAAATGAAACCAGTGTCTTTGTTATATAAACCACAGGGTAAATTGGGGTAAATGAGCAATCTTTATGGCAAATGTAACTGATCTTTCTGGAGAGTTATTTTATTTAATTGATTAATTTAATTGCCTAGCAAATGAAATCTGAAAATACTATCCCTGAGAAGACTTACTTGCTACAAATCCCTTCTCTTCTCTAAACCTCATTGATTCCAGTTAATTTCCCATCATGCCCCCTCTCTGTCTACAGTGTGCTTTGAGCATTTCACATTTTCTTTCAAGGCTGAGGTTCAAAGATTGGACACAAAGAGTGGAAGATTTTCAATTCTACTGTCTAAGGCATTTCAAGAATCAGTGGTTGCTCTCTTGTGTTGCTGGTGGGGATGTGAAATGGAATAGCCACTTTGGAGAACAGTTTGGCAGTTGCTTAAAATGTGAAATGGAAATTGAGTATGAGACTTCTCCTTTTCACCCCTACGAACTTACCCAAGACAAATGAAAGGACGTGTACACGTAAAGACTTTGTATGTGAATATTCACAGCAGCAAAACCATAATACCCCCAAAGTGGAAACAACCCAAATGTTCATGAATTGGTGAATGGAGAAACAAAATGTGGTATATCATACAGTGGAATACTAGTCAACAGTAAAAAGAAATGGAATACCAATGGGTTCTACAACATAGATGAGCCTTAAAAATATGCTAAGAGAAAGAAGACAGTCACAGAGGTATTTATACTGTGTAATTCTATTTATATGAAATGTCCAGAGAAAGCAAATTTATAGAGACAAGCAGAGTGGTGGTTGCATAGGATTGGCGGGGTAGGAGCAGAAGTTGCAGCTGGGAGGAAATTTGGGGGGTGATCGACATGTTTGAAAACTGGATTGCGGTTACAGTTGTCCAACTCTCTACATTTACATATAATCATTAAACTGTACAGTTACAATGGGTGGATTCTGTGGTGTGCAAATGACACCTGAATAGAGCTGTAAAAATGGTTGACACTGGCGCTTTGCTACCTTCGTATTTTTATTATAGTGGTGGTACACTTTCAAAAACCTTTCCCAGGTAATATGTCTTAAAAGTCTTTAATCACAGCATCTAGATTTTAAGTTGGTTTCTTTCCTTTCCTATGAACCCCTGAGACCCCTCACCTTTATACCAGTGGAGACATATTCAGACTGTAAAAACTTTTTTCTCCTTCAAACTAATTAAGCTCTGATGACATCAGCTGTATTTGCAGTGCACCTGATTAAGGCCATGATACTAATTAAATTCTTGAATGATTAAAAATGCAAATTACCAGACTGGGTTGAGCAACAGGCCTTGCTTCTGGGCTCCAAAACAGTAGGGAACAACAAGCTTCATCTCAGGTGATGGAGCTCTCACGTCTAACTTGAGTTGAATGAGGCAATATTAACTGTGAATGACTAAGATTTACCTACTTTTTATGGGTCAATATTTCATTTATAGAGGCAACACATTTCTAGGTGGCTCATACCTTTGTGAGTACATTGAGAAGTGTTGTATTGGGATGGAAGGAACCCCAAGCTTTGGAGTTAGAACTGAGTTCAAATGCTGCCTGTCACTTACGAGTGGTGTGATCTTTGGCTAATTATTTAATTTCTCTGAGCGTGTATATCTTTATAACAGGGAATTTGATTATCTAGCTTGAAGAACTTGGGGGCTAATTAAATGAGATCACTTATGTCACTGGGCCTAGCATATAGGGAGCACTTAATAAGTGGGACCATGGGGTAGCTTAGATAATAAGCTCTTGGTTCATTCAACAAATATTAACTGAGTGCCTACCATTCATTTACTCCTTCAATTTATTATTTTATTATTATTTTTTTATTTGGCTGCATCGGGTCTTAGTTGCGGCACGTGGGATCTTCATTGTGGCACACGGGCTTCTCTAGTTGCGGCGCGTGGGCTTCTCTAGTTGTGGTGCGTGGGTTCCAGAGCACGTGGGCTCAGTAGTTGCAGTGCACAGGCTCAGTAGTTGTGGCGCACGGACTTAGTTGCCCTGCTTCATGTGGGATCTTAGTTCCCCGACCAGGGATCGAACCTGCGTCCCCTGCATTGGAAGGTGGATTCTTAACCACTGAACCACCAGGGAAGTCCCTATTCCTTCAATTTAGAAAATATTTATTGAACACCTGCTATCTTTCTGGTAGTATTTTTAGTGTTCAGGATCCATAAATGAATTTAAAAAGACAGATTCACACCATAGCAAAGCCTACTTAGAAAATATCTATAAACATAATAAATAATTAAATTCTATGATATGTTGCAAAGTGCTATGTCCTATGGCAAAAAACAAAGTAGGATGGGGGGGGACCTAGAGTGACGGGGCTGAGGGAGAGGATGGATTGCAATTTAGGGTGATGAGGGGAGAGCTCAGTGAGTAGGTAAAAAATGAGCAAAGCCTTGGAGGAGGTGTGGGAGCTGGGCATCACCCAGCAGCTCTAGGGAAGAGCCTTGCAGGCTGAGTAAACAGCCAGTATATAGGGCCCCAAGTGTCATGTTCCAGACACCTTCAAGGAGTACCGGGAGGCCGGTTACCATGCCAGACGTTAGATACACATGGTAACCCAGTGGTCAGAAGTGAGTTCAAACTCTGTCTCTGTTACTTGCTAGTTCAGTAATCTTTGGCAAATCTTTTAATTTCCTTGAGCTTGTATTGGTTCATCTATAAAATGAGATTTGAATATCTGTTTCAAAGGATTATCTGTCCCAAAGGATTGAAACAGTCATTTACCCCAGTCATCTCTGAAGCTACAGTTTGTAAATCATGCTTCAGCAGAATGGGAACTATGGTTTTATCTGTGTCTGGTTCTGATCCACTTAGTTACGTACAGCATCCTGACACGGAGCCTATTCTAGGACTTCGGCGTGGTTGGTGGGGCAGCTAGGAGGTGAGACCGGCCGAAATAGAAGGACCATTCTGAGATGTAAAAAGGAATGAGAGAGAGAGCATTAATTTATTCATTCAACCAATAGATAATTGAGTTTCCGCTATGTTCTGGGCACTTACTGCTTGGAGAAGAACAATGTGGAGTGTGGTAAAGCGTTTTAAATACTGGGAGGGTAATACATTTTATACATATGTAAATGTGTGCCTGTGTGTGCATGTACCTGTGCAGTTTTTCTCAGAATCAACCATGTGCCAAAGGTGACTCAGACATGGATGGAACCTTTATCAGGGACTTCCAGTGAACTGTGGGTTGGGGGTTGAGAGAACAAGGAAAGGACATGGGAGCTCCTTCAACTTCGATACTGGCCTTCTCAGATGTTTCTCTCCTTCTCTCTCGCTGGCTGTGAACTGTGTTCTGGAAAGAACACTGGATTGAGTCAGAAGACCTTGGTTCCACAGTCAGCCCTTCAGGTTTTAGCTGTGTGACTTGGGCTTGTCATGTGACTCCTCTGAGCTTTATGTTTCTCATTTATGTAATGGAAATAAAACTTCTACGTCACCTGCCACCCAAACGTCAAAGGTCAAATGAGGAAATGCATTTGAAATCATTTGATAAACTATAAAACTGAACATGAGTTGAAGGAGGTGCAGGTCATTGTTGGAGAAGGAGGCTGATAGGACACGGGGATGGGCAGTTATCTGTTGTAGGAAAGAATGGCTTTGGCATTTCTCCAAAGAGTAGACATTTGGTGCTAATTTATGCACATTAGTTAATTCTGCTTTGCTGGGGGGCTCAGATGGGACTCCCTGATGGATGTGCCATCCATGAAAGAATCATGAAAGCCACATGGCTCAAAACTGTGATCCTTTCAGGGATGGAACTAGAGAGACAGGCTCTTGAGAGGCACAGGCTTGGCTGACAATTTCAAAATCGTTTGCTCAGTGAAACCCTGCTGCACCCTGGGCAGCGGGATGAGTAGAGAAAACGCTTTCGTCCTAAAAACTGTTAGGTTCATTTTCCACCCCGCTCCCCAGTTATCTAGGTTTTACATTCCAGGCATGTAGGGATACAGTCACCCAGTGGTAACTGGTGATGCTGGGCCCTTCTCTCCAAGCTCTGAAACCATCTGGGCTGGCTGCGAGTGAGAAGGGAAAAGGCAGCACACTTTTCAGGAGGAGAAAAACACCCTCAAGAGTCAAACTTGAGGCAAGTTCTTGGAGCAAAGAGAATTATTGAGGGGGAAGGCAGCCAGATGCTCTGTAAAAGCATGTGCCTGGTTATAGCATAAATTGAGGATGGGCAAGAAAGAATCACTGAATCTTAAGAATTGTTGAACCTCATCATGGGCGAGACTCAGGTGAACCACAGATGCCCTTGTATCTCTGTTTATGTGTTGGTCTTACTCTCCATACAGTAAGCTCCCAACCAGGACCAAGTTTTGGAAAGTGCGGAGTCCTAACCACTTGACTGCCAGGGAATTCCCTAATCATTACATTTTAAAAGCAGATATTAGATGTTTCTAAATAGAAAATGATTTATTTTACTGGGAGAGTTTATACAAAGTCCATATTTAGTATCTTCCGTAACATTTGCTAATTTAAAAAGTAAGTAATGAAATTTAATTAATTTTATTACTAAGTCTCAAATAGAATCTCCCAGATTTTTTCCAAGGTATCCCAGTTATGCAATTGTTATAGCTTCCTGTGTGTGACGATATAAAAAAGTTAGGGCAACATTGCCATAAATTATTCTTGTTGCAATTTTTCACCCTGGGAGTTGGGGTGTAAGTGGAAAGAATGTTAATCTTGGTGGAAAGGATTTGTTAGAGAAATCCAAGATGTTGCTATTTTTGCTTTTAAAGTTCCATTTGCTAAAATAGTGAAATAAGGAGGGCATGTTGAGCTTGAAGATATTTCACAGTGCTGGACACTGTCTGATGGGGTTGGCTGTGTTTCTGCAGGTTCATACCTTGCCAGCTGCATCTCCCTTGCTTCTTCCAGGACAGAATGGGTTGAAAGAGCCAGCAGGAGCTGACAAGGTAAATGTCACTACATCCAGCTGGCCATACTTTGAAATTAAACATGGACTTAACAGATTTCAAAGTGTAGTAGAATTCATACAGTTCATGAAACCACATTTAAATGAAAAGGAAGCAATAACCCTCCTATTTCAAAACATCTGAGCAAGTGTTTTTATATTGAACAAAACACTCAAACTTCATTTCTATTGAATAAATACACCCAGTACAGGAGAAAAAACGCCAAATGGGTCTGAAATTGACCTTAGATTACTCGTCCAATATTGTGGAGGGGTGTGTAAGGGGTACCCCCTTTCTTCTGGAGGGCTGGCTGGGGAGAGAGGTCAATGCCAAGAAAGTGCATCTGCAGCTTTGAATGCATCTCCCACCCCTCGCCGCAGGGGGACGGGGAGGGGGGAACAGGCGTGAATTCAGGGGTCTCAGGATGAGGCTACCATACTTAGCAAATAAAAATACAACAACACATGGAATATCAGGGATATATTTGTACTAAAAATTATTTGTTCTTCACCTGAAATTCAGTTTAAATTGGGCATTCTGTTTTCATCTGGCAACCCTACTTAGAAAGAGTTGGAGGGAGAGGGATGTGAGAAAACATGAAGAAGCAGAAGAACAGGAGTCTGCAATAGCGAATTTTATAGCAGGAAGATGGTGACAGCAGCATCATTCCTATGTCATACACTTGGAATGAGATTTGCACAGGATTTCTAAGGACACACAGGGCAAGGTGCTGGTCAGGAAGGACTTCAGATGGGATCAGTACTGATTCTTGAAGAAGATGGAAAATTAACCACAAAAGGAAGATGGTGGGAGATGAGGAAGGACATTCCAGGCAGAACGAAGCAAGTCCAAGGCGCGGAGGATGAAACAACTACAGTATCTGAGTCCATGAAGCCTTTCTGGTCCCACCCAGAGGAATTCCTCCTCCCTTCCTCTGTGCTCTCCTGGCCCTTTGATGGAGCCTAATCGCTGAGCTCTTACGCTTTCTGCTATTGAGACGTCTGTGATGTGGGCCCATCAAGTTACAGGTGGTAGGTTATAGAACAGACTCATTTACTGTCCTAGTTGAGCAGTAAACCCAGCAGCGAACTGAACTGAACAGACCCTGCTTTTTGCAGAAGATTGAGAACAAATACATCAAATGTTTTTTCTCAAGCAATGCAACACGCTGCATATATGTACATGTACTTAAGTAAACACAGAGAATTGATTTATAAAACATCAGACCCTAGGTATCTAGGATTGCTTCCCCACAAGAGAAATAGCAACGTGAAAGTAAATGAAATGGAAAACTAAGTAAAATTCCTTGCATTCCCTGAAATTTATCCCCAAGCCAACCTACACTGCTTCAGTATATGAGGTAAATTCTCCATTGCGCATCTCATCAGTCTACTGCTTTTGAATGTTCTCTCTCAGAAGAGACAGATTGTCCTATATCCTGTGTGTGGCACTTTTACCCCCCTGCTTAGAATTCCCCAATTAAAGTTCTTCAAGTTACGGTGCTGTGTAAATAAATAAGTAGGACCATGCTTTCTGCCCTTTGGGGCACAGAAACTGAGAAGCCTCAAGTGTCTGTGGGAGGAGAACTTTCTGGCCGTCCTGTTCCCATAATGGTATGATTTGGAGGCAGCTTACCCAGAGATAAGAACATTGAGAAGGTGGCTTTGTCTAGTAGCTTTAAGATGGAGATATAATCCCTTTTTGTGTGTATGTTTGAAAATGTTGCTTTCCAGAACTTTACCAGCCAGATTAAGTGCTTTTGTTGTCGTCGTTTCTTTTCATTTTGTTGTTGTTAGGGGGAAGGTTATTTGGAGAATTATACTTTACCCATCAGCCGTCTAAGGGTTCAGAGTGGTCTGAGCCTTTCAACTCTAGGAGTGTTTATCTTGCTCCTGAAGTTAATATTGTATGTTGTTTTTCCTTTTCTTTGCACATGTCCTAAAGATGCTGACCATGCAAGGATTTTACTCAGACCTCTTCTGACCTATCTTGGTTTACCTTTACCTGAGAAATGCCCGTATCTGGCTGTATGTTCCATGGGGACAGTCTGCTTTTTTTTTGGCACCATGCGGAGAGCCTGGTCCCCTTTGCCTTTCTCAGCCCTAGCGCCTCTCTTTGGGGCAGAATTAATCCCATGCTTTCTTTGGGCCCCACCAAGGGTTGGTTTCTGCTCTCCTGCGCCACCTGCTGTCACCTGCTCCAACCGCAGCCTTCCCAGGCTCCAGCCCCAGGCTCCCCGCAGGAGCCCATGCCAAAACCTCAGCCCAAGCAGATGTTACTTAGGCTGCCAGGTTTCTGTCCCGGTCTTATCTGTGCTGCCTCCACTGGCTCACCCGATCAGAATCCCAAATGTCCCCAGATGACTTGCCTCAAGTCACGCAGACCCTGAGCTCCTTGGCCAGAAGAAGGGAGGCTGCCAGTGTAGGGGTTGGTGATCAGGGGCTCGTGCCAGCTTCCTGAATATGTGGTCAGTGGAGGCCAGCCTCCGCCCAGCAGTGAAAATGCAAATAGATTTCTGTCACAATGTCAACACACCCAGGCAGGGCACTGATCCTTTCATGGGCTCATCAACGTGTCCCCAGTGTGTTCCCTGACTGGGCCACTAGTTTTCTCCCAAGTTGCTCAGAAACTGGAAAGTTTGTTTTTTTAGCAGTCTGGACTTTCTTACATTCTCACAAAACTTGGTGATTCTAATCAGGGCACCACAAAGAAAGTGGAGGGCTGCTTGTTAATAGGTTAAGTCCCCCTGTTTATTCCCTATTCTAGGTTAGGGATCTCTTGATGGCTGGGACTTCAGCATGTGTTTATTCTCTCACACACAGTCTGGCACATAGTAGGTGCCTCCCAGAAGCTTGTTGAAATGCACAGATTCTCTCTGGCCAAAATCCTTCTTGAAAGTCCTTTTCTATTTGTCTATTAAAAGTAAAAGCTGTCAGATCGGAGATTCTGATTGTTTGTCCTGATTTAAGCCTGAAAGAAAGTAAGTCTGACTTGGTAGAAAGAAATGATGAGCGATAGCAGTGATTTCTTCTGCTACTCTCATAAGAATGAGGATGGTCACCAGCTGAGGTTAGAATAAGTAGCAACATATGTGTGCAGGGGAGAGTTGGGTTAGCTACGAGATAGAACTTACTGAGAGCAAAGGTTACAGGATACTCATATAAATTACAAGTGGGGGTTTATGCCAGCAACACATCCATTTAGTTCAGTAAACATTTATTAAGCTCCTACGTTGTGCCAACACTGTGCTGGAAGCTTGATAAAATACAGTGCCCGACCACAGAGAAGACTGAGACACATAAACAATTTCAAGTCCTTTCCTAAGTGCCATGAGAGAGAGGTGTGCCTGGGGCGTTGTGGGAGCATGATGAAGGGGTACTGATTTGAGCTGTGTCGTCAGAGAAGGCTTCCTGGAGGAAGTGGTACGTGTACTGAGTTTTACCACTGGATGAGAGGTATCTCAGTGGATAAGTGCAGTCAGTGCATTCCAGGAAAGCTGGACAACTGGATTAATTGATGTAGAAACATCTTTAGATGATAGAAAATCCCTTCAGTCCTACTGAGTTGAGTCATCTGCAAAATGACATTGTGCCATAGGAAATGTCTTACAAACCTGGTGACAAGAAGGGGCTCAGTTTTCTGTTCCACGTTTGGTCTGTCAGACATTATTAAGATAGCCTTCTGTAATTTTAGGAGGGAAAAGGTAAAGGAGGGAATCTTCTTTTCTTCATGGATCATGGTCCTTTCAGCAGCCTCTCTGCTCCAAAATTGTGAGCACTGCAGAGCTGGCATGGCCTTGATGCATCGGACTTGACATATTTGGGGGCTGCCCGCAGAGCCATGCTGATGGGAGCCCCAGACCAGGCATTCTCCATGCGTTCCAGGAGGCCACAGAGAGGAAGGCTGGGGTTGGGCCTGCCTGCTGGCTCAGAGAGAATAAACACACTGCTGCCTAGAAACTCTCTCAACAGCTTCTCTTTGAATTCCAACAGATTATTTTACCAGGCCCCATTGTACAGGTGGGAAAACTGAGGCTGAAGAACACAAAGCCACTTCCTAGGTCCTGGGGAGTAACGGGTGGATGCTGTGTATTAATTTAGCTTCTTGTTTGTCACTTCAGTGCCTCAGCTAGTACCTCCCCAGGGTGGGAACCTCTGAGAGGCATTTTTCCCAGAAAGAAGTGCTTTTGAAATGGCAAGCCAGTTAGTAATGGCCCGTTTCCGCTGTATACCCGGCTTATTGGGCTGGCATGGTGGGGTTGGGGGTTCCCCGCCTCCTCCAGAGAGGTCATTCAGCCCCAGCCATGGCAGCTGGTGTCTCCGGGCCCTGGACCACCACCGGAGAAAGGCATCCGAGGAAGGACAAAGAGTGCAGCCCCGGCTGCGGACCTGAGCCCTCCACGCCCACTCGCCAGAGGCGGCCCTGGCCGGGTCGGTGCCAGGCACTGTGCTGCTTCTCCACCCCCTTCCTGGGCCTCTCTGCTCATCTGCTTGCTCTCAGCGCTCCAGCCATCCTGAATGGGTCTTTGTGTGCGCCCCAGGAGCTGGCTCAGAAGAGCCCTGATAGAAATGCTGGACAGAGATATCTCCTTTGGATCCAGGCGCCACTCGGCGCGGTGCCCATCTTGTGGAAGGCAGGTCTTTATTGTGCCGCCGGCTTGTTCCATATCTGGGAGCGAGCTGGGGCCTGGGTGAATGGAAGAATGTTCTGCACCCCTGCACAGTGGGGTCATCACCAGGGCCAGGGGGATGGCAGTGCCTTGGTCACTTCCCGGAGCTCTCTTTCCCACTCTTTCTGTTTGCTACTTTGCCCCCAGAGGTGACTCTACTCATATTAATACCAAGAGGTGCAATTAAATGGTCACTCCTTATGTGCCAGGCATTGTGTTAAGGGTTTTATCCCTTTGAATTAAATCTCCCCAACAATCCTATGAGATATGCTCCCATTGTTATCCCCATTTTACAGGTGAAGAAACCAAGGTGGGGAATATTAAGGAACTTTCCCCGGTAATTCTGAACACAGGTTGGATGGGTCTTAGGAAGTCCTAAGGCCCCTTTACACTTGGCCCCCTGAGAAATCACCAGCTCTAGGGTGCTGGCCACCTCGGGAAACCCAAAAGGAGGCAAAGCCTGGTTCTGGCAAAATGCAGACAGCCTTCTGGCCTTCTGAAGTCCCATCTTGTTTATACTGTCACCCCTTTGTGCTTTTTAAAAAAAATCAAGAGTAACATTTTATTTCATAAGAGAGAAGAAACTATGGATGTAGAAGGAAAAAGTTGGGGTACAACTCCATATTGAAAATTTTGCTAAAGAGCCCTACCTTCACTGCCAGGAAATAGCAAGGTTTTGCGAGGCAAACACCACCCGAGGGCTAAAGCCCAGGATTCATCTTCGGGGTCACCCCCTGCTCTGGCCTAGCGTCCCACTGTAACGAGAGGATACAGGTTAATTCCCAGTAGCCGACCCTTCAGCGCTCTCTGGGCAGAGGTTGAAGTTCAGGCACGCATCTTGCTTTGACTTTTTTCTTAGTAGATAGAAGCAGTGGTCACGATGGCATCTACATTCACGCACATATGGCAGGGCTGTCCAGCTTGAGAGGTGTGGTCCAGAGCTTTCTTATGGAGCAAAGCTCAATGGCCCTTTTCAAGGACAGACATTTTAACCATGGATTTGAGAACAGCCCCGTTAGCTGAGCCAAATGGCCAGCTGGGAAGGGCTGTGAGTATTTCTCTGTTGGCAAAGAGGCTAGAGCGGTCTATGGTCAAACAAACAAACAAACAAACAGAAACAGCAAGAGAAATGCAGGTTAGATCTTAAGAAGAACTTCCCAACTGTGCATCACGGCGCATTGACAGTCAGGCAAAATAAGTTGTCCTTCAGAGTCTGTTCGTATTTGCTTGTTTCTTTTCTTCATTTTCTCCTTTGTTTTTCTTTTTTAAAGAAAAGTTAGCTCTTCACCTTTCTAGGCTGTTATCGTCGTAGTCTGTGTTACTTCTGGGGAAAGGGGAATGACTGTTACAGGCCTTATGTAGAGGGAGATTCCTTTATGTCCATCTTTCACACATGACAAGAAACTCTGCAGAATTGGAATCCTCAGATTTGTGTGTGATGTGGTGTGTCTTCCCTTCTCCCCCACTCCTAGCTGCTCTTGCATTCAGCCCCAGAAATGGCAATGCTGTAAAGATGGGCAAAGTGACTGAGTAATTTTTCTATGTGTTATTCTCCAAGTTGCTTTCTACAGTCTTTATGCATTACTCTGATTAATATCCAAGGATCTTTACCCAAGCATGTTTCTCCATTAAACCATTCCTATCATCATGGGATATTATGACCGTCTAACTGTGGTGATCATGTTTTGAGTAACTGAAGCATAAGCACAGAAGAGAAATCCCCATCCAAGTCAAGAGGATAGTCTGTGGACGATTAAGGTCCTGAGATGCAGGGAATCGAACAAAGAAGAGTCACAAACACCCGTCGGCTCCCCTTCTCCACTCAAGCTGTGGTCATTCTTTGATGTTTTTCTTAGGAGTCACTTGTTCCTTTTTTACACTGTTAATCTCATTTCTGAGAGTGGAACTCACTATTAAAAGAAGTAATAGTTAGGGCTTCCCTGGTGGCACAGTGGTTGAGAGTCCGCCTGCCAATGCAGGGGACACGGGTTTGTGCTCCGGTCCGGGAAGAGCCCACACACCACAGAGCGGCTGGGCCCGTGAGCCATGGCCGCTGAGCCTGCGCATCCGGAGCCTGTGCTCTGCAACGGGAGAGGCCACAACAGTGAGAGGCCCACGTACCGCAAAAAAAAAAAAAAAAAAAAAAAAGAAGAAGTAATAGTTAAAGATAGCAGAATTCAAGAGCCTGAGGGATAAGTCAGGGTGGACACAGGAAAAGGACTTTTTGATTGGGACAAGGAGGATGTATAGGAGAGAAACCCATTGGGACAGGACAAGTGAAATTCACCTCCAGTACATGGGCTACTGAAGTTTGAGCAACTTTCTGAGTCTCAGTCCTTTATTCCTAGGATAACATGTGAGTCCCTGGACAATTCCCTCTTTGTGAATAAAGCTATCAATTTATTCATTGGATTTTGGTCGATCAGCAATGCAGAATCACCACGTTTGGACTGTGAACAGCAGGCAGCAAAGTATCACCGCGAGTGTTTGAACAAAAGAGTGACGTGATCAGGGAGGCATGCGTCAGGGAGACTCAACCGAGAGTCATGTGTAAAATGGATTACAGTGGTATCGGGAAACTAAGTGGGAAGATAGAGCAAAAGCCCAGTGGAGAAAAAAAATGAGAACTTCACCAGGGATGATTGCAGCAGGAATCAAAGAAGAGGACTAATTCAAGAAATGCAGTGGAGAAAGAATGGACAGAGCTTGGCAACTAAGTGGCCATGAAGGAGGGGCACGAGAGGGAGGAATTCACAATGACACAGTCGCTGTGAGATTTCCCCAGAGAGCAACTGGGCATTTGTCCAGTGGCCAGTGGGAGTGACTGAACTTTCTGCACTTTTCTTGCTGAGAATCAAGGAGGGAGCAGCAGTGGCCTATTCACTGTGTAAACTTACCCCTATAACCTATCATTATGGGTAGACTATGGCCTTGACAGAGAGTGAGTGGGATCATATGATCCCATTGCCACCGCTGTGGCCCCGCTCTTAACGGTGATGATCTCTAACCCTCAGGTTACTGTGAGTTAGTGGGGCTCTCTGCACACAGAAGCAGGGAGAATTCCCCAAAGAATTGAGAGGGAAAATTTTTAACAGAAAGTCATACAGAGTGAAGTAGGTCAGAAACAGAAAAACAGATCTCGTATAATAACACACGTATGTGGAACCTAGGAAAACGGTACAGGTGAACCTATTTGCAGGGCAGGAATAGAGATGCAGACGTAGGGAACGGACGTGTGGTCACGGGGTGGTGGTGAATTGGGAGATTGGGATTGACGTATGTGCACTGCCATGTGTAAAACAGAGAGCTCAGCTCAGTGCTCTGTGATGACCTAGCTGGATGGGATGGGGGGTGGGTGGGAAGGAGGTCTCAGAGGGAGGGAATATCTGTATACATATAGCTAATTCACTTCTTTGTACAACGGAAACTAAACACAACATTGTAAAGCAACTATACCCCAATTAAAAAAATATATTTATTAAAAAAAAAGAAAGCTCCATGACGATATCCTGCATGACCTATTTTAATATTATTGGGTGACATTCAGTGTTTTAAATTACTTTGCACCCTCACTCTTCTTGTCACCATTTTCCAATTCATAATTCCAAGGCTCTGATACCAGATTTCCTTGGCATTAAGAGTGAAATGGGAAAGGAGTGGCAATTGAGTTCTGTGTTCATTGCTGTCGTGCCGTCTGAAGACAGCAGGCCCTGGGAAGTGTAGTGAAGATGGCATCTTATTGGCCTTCAAGATGAAAGAGTTCAGTAGGGGACCACTGGGCTTGTCTCACTGGCATCTCCCTGTGGGCCTCTCAGATAACCTGGCAGCACATTCTTTTACCCTGACTCCAGGACAAGAAACAATATTCTTTCAATAAGCAAAGCCCAGATGACTAAAAGCTCTTTCTTTAAAAGAAAGGCCCAGGGGGTTTCCTCTTATGATCCAGGTTGGTCTCTGGCCAAGGACCTATGAAATCCCCTGAAGATGAGCATCTCTGGGGGGTCCAGCTGTATTCTTAATAAAGTGCAAGAAATTTGACTCTTCTCACAACCTCACTTGGTTTCCCACATTGAGGCTACTTTTAGCCTAAGCTATCCTTTTTTTTCTTGGTTGGAAATGCCAGTATCTACTCTTCATCAGTTGATATAGGAAAACTAAGCATCCCTGTTGTTAGTTCAGGCAAACCTCAGTTTGTAAATTTTCCTCCAAAGCATGGAGATGGGGTTACTTCCTTTTTTTTTTAAATTTAAATTTTAATTTTTTGGCTGTGTTGGGTCTTCGTTGCTGCGCACAGGCTTTCTCTAGTTGCGGCGAGCGGGGGCTACTCTTCGTTGCAGTGCGCGGGCTTCTCATTGCGGTGGTTTCTCCTGTTGCAGAGCCCGGGCTCTAGGTATGCAAGCTTCAGTAGTTGTGGCACGTGGGCTCAGTAGTTGTGGCTCATGGGCTCTAGAGCTCGGGCTCAGTAGTTGTGGCTCGTGGGCTCTAGAGCTCAGGCTCAGTAGTTGTGGCGCAAGGGCTTAGTTGCCCCTCAGCATGTGGGATCTTCCTGGACCAGGGCTCGAACCCATGTCTCCTGCATTGGCAGGTGGATTCTTAAGCACTGCACCACCAGGGAAGCCCAAGATGGGGTTACTTCTGATTGCCAGGTCCCCACAATGGCTGGAAACTGCTGGAGAGCTTCTGGGTCAGACGGTGTGGTGGGTTGTTGGGTGAGTCCCTTCCTGGGAGGGTTCTCGGTATCAACCCTCTTTCTCTAATGCCAGGCTTTTTGATAAAGTCACTGAAGCCAGCTTAGGTCCCTAGAATGTATTTACCCATCTGCAAATAAGACTTGCCCTGATTTCCGTCTTCTAAAAATGGCAGGTTTGACCCCAGAACCCTTTAGTTTCCATCTGAGTAGGAAAGCTCAGTACTGAATGACTGCTCTAGGTGTTTCTGGATACATGTGGGTCATCTTGCCGTATGAGAATGTGTTCAAATTTTACTTTTCAAGAGACCCTGTTTCCCCCACCTGAAGAATACCCTCAGACTCGGAGCATGAACCTGCAACTCTGTCACCTTAGCCATGCACTGATGCCAAGAAATGAGGAAGTACTTCTGTGATCATTTTCTTCTTGTTGTTGTTGTTTTTGCAAGGCCGTTTGGCTAATCTTGCAGGCACTTCTCAGAGGCAGTCAGTTCTCAGTGATCTGCACATGGATTACATGCCTTGTGAATTGTTCACGGATAATTGTTAATTCCATAGTGGCTGTTTGACAGCCAGTGCTTGACAGGCTCCCATGAAGATAGTCCTCAAGGTTTTCCCCTCAGCTAGGGACACCTGGGAAACATTACCACATTCTAACGTTCGCATGATAGAAAATAAATGGGTAGGTAAACTGATTGAAAAATCATCATATAACAGTTTCCAAATAAGAAAAACCCCACAAAACTTTGGAGTAATCCTTTATGGAATTGGATTATTTCTACCCAAACATCCCTCCATGATTATTAAAAAAAAAAAAAAAATCAAGCCATCTATAGACTGACTCCATCTTCTTCCCAAAGCCACAACTTACAAGAATGTAATTACAATATTGAACCCTGAACTGAGTGGAAGTTCAGGAATGAGAGAGGGTATTGACACACATAAATTCTTCTGCCAACTTGGGATCCCATGGGGCTTGCACTAAAAGCTTCCCTAGCCCTTTCTCAAGACAGTCTTCAAGGGAGCTGACTCCGAGCCGTCTTATCCATCATCTAAAATGGAATGAAACCCAATCGAGCAATATAAAACCAAAGCAAAAATTAGTTGTGCCTCATCCTCTCTTTGGTCAAAGCCTCCCATGCCTCCGCCACCTTAAAAGTGGAGCATGCATTTTCTGTGTGCAGAGACTGCACGCAGTGGGCCCCCTGCTCTTTTCAGGGAGGGAATGTAAGCAGATCCCCGAAGAAACCACTTGGCTCAGCGATTTTAGGGCTTGTTGTTATTGGCCTGGCCTAAAAGAATTCAGCGAGCTGCACCTTTGCCAAGGAAAATGCAAAAGCTTCCCCAAAACAGTCGTTGAGGGTCATGGGCTCATCTGTGAACCCAAGTAGGAAAGCAAGGCAGACAGAAAATTCAGGAAATTGGAGAGGCTCCTTAGAGATGGTTTTCTCACTTAGCCATGGGCAGAGGCCAAATGAGCTGAAGAGGTCACGCCAGGCAGGGTGAGTGGGGTCCAGAGGGGAAGGAGCTCAGGCAGAAGGCTTCCTCCTTCCATCATGAGCTCCTGATTTCCTTGAGGAGTAGACGCAGTTTCTTGCCCAGTCTGGCTCTGTGCCAGTCCCCAGCAGTCCTCTGCTGGGCTTGGCATCTGCCCCCTTGCTCTGGACCCTGAGAAGTTGTCAGGCAATGCTCTCTGCCATTCTCAGGCCAGGAAGAAACTTGCCGTGGCCTGACTCCTGCTTCTCTTGGCTTCTCGCATCTCTTTTTTGTTAAAACTGTGAAAATCACGAACCCTATTTTTGGACGTCATCTTTCTCTGAAGCACCCTATAATTCTTCGTAGCAGTTTTACATTTGGCTCTACCAACCCCCACCCCCCCCACTATTTGTGACCTCCATGTCGATAGGCCTGGTGATCCCAACTATATAGCTCGTGCTGACCATGGTCCCCAGCTGTAGTAGTTCCTAAATCAACGATTGTTAATTGACTGATAGTAATTAAGATTACTATGGGACATTCTTTTTTTTTTTTTTTTTGCGGTACGCGCGCCTCTCACCTCTGTGGCCTCTCCCGCTGCGGAGCACAGGCTCCGGATGTGCAGGCTCAGCGGCCATGGCTCACGGGCCCAGCCACTCCGCGGCATGTGGGATCCTCCTGGACCGGGGCACGAACCCGTGTCCCCTGCATCGGCAGGCGGACTCTCAACCACTGCGCCACCAGGGAAGCCCTGGGACATTCTTTAGCGTGACTTTTTACTAACACTTTGATTTCTATTTCTATCACATGTCTGAGCATATAGGAGGTGTTCAGTCAACACTTGACAGATTCAGATTTTTCTGATGGATTAACAATCTTTTGCAGCCAGGAAGAGACTAAGTCTTATGATGAGTCTAGCTTCCTCTCTGCTTCTTCCTACTCCGGAGATCTTTCAGGGCTTTGTCTCTTGCATCCCCCTAAACATTTACCCTTATCCCCACCCCTCACCATCTCTTGAGACCCCATGATAGTTTTGGAAACATCCCAAGTATCCTGGACCTCCCTTGAGGCTCTCTCCTCACTTCTCCCTACCTCTCAGTTCCCTCACTGATCTCGTGTTCCTCGCTTTTCCTCCACCCCTAACCACTGTGTCTTTTCCCTCCTCCACTTAAGCCCTCCATCCTCTCTACTCAATCAGAGGTCAATTCTTTAATGCCCTGTTTCTCTTGTCCACCATCCCTACCAGCTTTGCACTCATTTTTATAACTCTGCCCCAGTCCCCATCATACAAGCAAGTGAAATACATACCATGTACCAGCATCCCTCAAAGGCCCATACCTTGCTTTCCTCCTTATTAGCAACCTTCACCATTTTAATTTCTCCTGCCCCTATTCTTCTATCTTCCCACCCGGCACTAGAAGGCTTTGCACACATACCCCAAACTCTTAATTTATCCCTCCCCCACTTCCCCTTTGGTAACCAGAAGTTTATTTTCTGTCTGTGGGTCTATTTCTATTTTGTAAATAAGTTTATTTGTTTTGGAGGTGGTATTTTAAAAATTTACTGTAATCTGACTTTTTATAATCCTTATTAATATTGGGTTCTGTCTTTATATGCTGATACAGTGCATATTAAAGGTACCATTTTTCTTTGCCTTTGTTTCCATGTCTTGCTGATGCATTTTACATGTGTGTATTTTTGCTAATTTCCCCATTGGAATGGCCAACAATGAAATTAGCTTTGGAGGCAGCATTCAAACAGAGATCAGGCAACACTCAAACAGGGAAGATAAGGAAGGAATTCGGACATGAGAGGTGGGGGTCTTTGACCAGTTGGCTTCTAAACATCTCTTTTAAAACCGGAGATCCTCCTTAAACTGATGAGAGGGTGGGAGTGTGGCCTTCTCCTTTGTGTTTTCCACTATTCTAAAGGGCATTTGCCTCACCTAGGAGGTACTTAAATATTGGAATTCCTGAGACAGTAAAATAAATAATTCTGTTCAAGAGAAACAGAGGGAAAAGGCGTAAGCACATTTTGCATTTAGGTGACCCTTGAATATATTAGGACATGTGATCCCCAAATAGGAGTTATACTCTCTGTGTGAGGATTTCCTGCGTTTCTCTTGTCCACTTTCTCCTCTTGGAACTCAGGTTGTTCAGAGACCCCAACACGCTTAGAGCTAAAGGGATCCCCAAGGGTTATTTCAGTCCAGAAGGTCTTCCTGCCTGGGCCCATCCTTTGACCAAAGAACTTCCAGTGACAGAGCCCTCCTGACCTTCTCCACACAGGAAGTGATCCTTCTAGTTTTGGATTGAGCTAGCAGAGTATTTTTCTTCTGTGAGTCAAAAAGCATTCTCTTTGGAGTTTCTCCCCCTTGGTTCCATCGTATTCCCTGAAAGCTAGAGCAAATCCCATCCCTTTCTACCTGAGAGCCCTTTGGATATTTGAAGATAGAAGTCATTTCCTGTACGGAGTTGTATCTTCACCTGCCTAAACATTTCCACTTTTCCAGATTCCTCCTGAGACGACTTCTGGTCCCTTCTATCCTGTGGTTGCTCTATTATCAGGATACTCCATTTTGCCTGGGGTGGAGCAGAACGGGATGCTCCGACCAGCCCAAAGGGAAACAAGGCTCTCCCTCCCACCCAATTCATTTTCCTATTCTTCCACCCATGAGCATGTGTCCTTTGCGTGCTCTAGACCCTCTGATACCTTCTCTTTGAGAAGTATTCCTGGATTTTTATTCCGTTCTTCACAGCAGTCCTGTCACTGAAGGTCCTCAGGTTGAGATCCAATTACATGAAAGGAATCTTTTTTTTTGTTTTTGCAGCTTTCCTTGAATTCTCCAAATCCTTGTGGCTGTTTTTTATTTGAATTCCATTTATAACAACATGTAAGTGTCTTCAGGGTGGGTTGCCTCTTTCACATTCAGTTCAGAGCCCAGTATAGGTATAGTATAGAAATATTTAGTGAGTCCATATCATGACTTGACACATCTCCTTCATCACAGTATTTCAGCTCCTTTTGCCCAGGGTATTTCTGTGTTTGTTTTCTCTTTGGTTCTATAGTGTCAGGGTTGCTTATGGAGAAAGAGCCAATGAAGAAGCGATGGTTTTTAGTAAGTGGAGTTTTATATTTTTACTCCCAGCTCAGTCTTTCTGTGTGGTTCAGTACAGAGCTGCTACCAACATCAGGGAGGTAATGGAGTTTAAATAGACATCAGCGGGAATTGGCTTGAGATTTGGCTTGCTGAAATTAGTATGCCGTGGCCCGAGTCCCCTGGCCAGGACATCTAGAAGAGTCACGGAGGCAATGTGATATGGTGAGAAAAGCTCTAGGCTGAAATAGATTTAGGTTTGACCTGTATCATGGCCACTTATCTTATGGGCAGTTAACCACTCTGATCTCAGTTTCTTCATCTATAAAATGGGGTTAACCCAACTCCATCTCAGAAACGGTATAAGGGTGAAATGAGATAATGTGTCACCACACACGTGGTGGCATGTGAACTCTGGCCGGGGCACTGTTGTCGTTTTGCAGCTTCCTTACTCAGTTCTGGCAAATAAAGAGCATCCCAGTAGGCCCACTGGTTGTTTCCCCAGCTTTTGACACAATGACACAGTCTCTCCGGCTGGCTCGGTCTGGGTCCAGCTGTCTGTGTCACACCCAGCACGTGGTCTTCACGGCCACCACGTCGGTCAATACTCCTTCAGGGTGCCGCTCATTGCCCTGCGCTGAGGAAGGTCCGGGAGCCCCACCTCCCCCGCTCTGCCGAGACAGAACACAGTCTAGACACAGGAGGCACGGGGAAGTTGGGAAACCTGGGCCCTTAGCTCCACCGATGGCTTTTCTAGAGCACTGGACACCTTTCTAGGTTGCATGAGCCTCCCATTCTGTTTGCAGAAAGAGTGCTATATTTGATTTCCTACTTGACTGCCAGGGTAGGTGGGAATGAATGAGGCGGAATCTCTCCGGAGAAAGATACTATGTGAACATACAGTCTGTTTCCATCAAGTGGGGAGCAGGAAGTTGCCAGGACTCCAAAAGGATGGGTGCCCACACTGGCCAGAGTCCAAGAGCCTGGACCATCTCCCTGTCCTCAGACGGCGGAGACCACGCCTGTCCCACCAGAATAGCCCTGTGTGAATGTCCGACTTTATGATACATTTGTGCTGGTGAGGGAATTGGACGTGAAGAAGAGGCGAGTGGTTGCCAATCACCACGTCCATACAGAGTGTAAACTGTGCAAGCTCATGACTCATGCCACTCTCACCTGGACCAGAGACCCCCAGGCATGGGGAACTCTTGTCTCTCCCCAAAGCGGTTCCCTGATTAGTTACAGAGGGGCTCACACAGGGGCTGTTATTCATGGCTGGAGCGGGACTCCACAGCCCCGGGGGTCCGCACCCCTGGGGTGTGTGACCTCCTCTCCCCCTCCTCCCGGAGGCCCTGACCCGCCTGGGTACCGCCTTGCCATGCCCTGCATCTTCCACAAGGGGGAGCCCCCGGAGGGCAGCAGAATTTGGGAAGCGCTGAAGTTTTCTCCTCCTGTCCTCTAACTGATTTTCGCGTACCCAACTGTTAGATTCCTTTGTTGCAATGTTGGGGCCTGAGCTGACACTTCTGGAAGCTTCGGGTGAGAACCACAGCTGATATGCCATCTTTTCTGGTTTGTTGTTATTTACCTAGCGTCATCAACTAAGGTGGAAAAGTAACAAAGAGCTTGAAGACTTTCATGGATCCCAGGCCCTGGATGGAGGCAGGCGGCTTCAGACAGCATCAGACAGAGAACCAAGAAAGCCGAGGGGCAGCCGGAAGGTGCCTGTGGCTGCCGAGCCCAGGTAGGTACCCGGGAGAGGACAACGGAGGGGCACACGGGGCACAGAGCCCCTGATGGTGGGAAAAGTGGATGGACAGGAGAGGCGGAGGGGGAGAAGTGCAGACAGGACCTGGGAGACTGAGGGAGAGCGAGGGAGGAGCCCCAAAGGAGTGCAAAAGAAAAACTGCTCGCTCGTAGGTCGTGATGCAAAAGACTGACCACAGAGCCGGAGAGGGAGGGTTTGGGGGCTGAATCAGAGACTTAAACTTGTTTGAAGTTGGTTCCAACTCAGCTGCCCAGAAACTTCACAGGACATCGGAGGCCAGGCGTTTGCGAGCAAACGCTCAGTTGCACAAGAAAATTCAAAGTGAGTAAGTGTGCCTGGAAGTCGCTCTAGCCGTTCTGGTTGTGTGTCACAGGGCCACACCTACTCCGGCCTTTTGACCTAAACGAGGAAGAATTCTGGGCTGAGGGCAGTGTGTTCAGGTTCTTCCCACTCTGAACCAATGTCTCAGGCCTTCCCTCCTTCCGTCCAGTGTCCCACAGTTGCTCTCAGGAAGGACTAGGGGTCAGGTTCTCATTCTGCCATTTAGCGAGATTAGCTCAAGCAAGGAAACCTCTCGCCTCCGTTTTCTTTGTCTATAAAAGGGAGATAATAATGTATTACTGATGAGCCTTATAGGATTTTTCTGAGGGTTGAATAAGTAAGATAATGTGAATAAATGCTCTTAATGGATTATGATTGCTAGCCAAATAAAAGATGGCATTAATAATAATTAGTTAATATACCCTTACTGCTCTCAGCAGGGTATTTTCTTACGGAACTTTGGAGGAACCTGTGTGTGTGTGTGTAACTATATATATGCATGTCTTTGGCAAATAAGTGGGAAACTTTGTGTTCTTTCCCTTTTAGCCATCTTCGAATGTTCTTTTTCCCAGCCTCGGCTACATTTTTCTATGTCTCAGACATGCAGATAGTGATTGATGGTGTCTGCTTTGCTCGCTGGAAGCATGGTTTGGCTGTGTCCTGGACTCTGTGCCTCCCGTGTCAGTGTCACACCGTGTCTCAGGCACATGCTCAGGCTGAATGTGCTTGGAAGAAGCGAATAAGAGGCTGTGTTTTTAATCCCGTCACCATATTCCCTGCCTGGGATGTTCTTTCCAGTCTGCTTGTTACTTAATTCACTAAAATCCCTCACATGGGAAACTGGGGTCTGCATTCTGAGTCAGGCTGGTTGAGGCGACCTATGAAGGCTGCTGAGGTTGGCTTTGATACCTGTGGACACGTTCACCCTTTCTGCGGGTTCCAGATGAGTGTGGAATACGGGGAAGGCAGTGTAGACTGGGAGCAGATCCTTGGACTTCACTGAGCCATCTCTTCCCCTTCTGTCAGGTGAAGTCCTTACTAGCCTTCCTTGCTGCCTCCAGATGTAGATGGGAGGCACTCCTGAGATTATATCTGAGCACACCAAAAGTTTGTAACTCGACAGTGTTGCATAATTATAAGGTATCATCATTGTTATTCTGCTGCAGGTTTTTTACTAGTGATTTATCCGTATTTTACAGCTTGCATTATTTTAAAAGCTATCTTTCCACAGATGTTAATGTGCTCTCCTTTTCTTCTCCACCAATTGACTGATAAATATTTACAGAGATGCTCAATGATACACCTACTCACCTTCAAAAAGTTGGTATCCCATCCAACTCACGTGTATACGTGCACAATATGTACATAGACTGTATTTTTCTACAACCTCCAAGCACGTATGTATCCCTTCTCTTTTCAAGCATGTACTTACTCCCTTTTTAATATAAAATATATGCAAATATATATTGGAGTAAAAGACATATGCTGACATTCACACAGCATACTTACTTAGAGAACAGATTTAATGGGCAAGAGGAAAGACACATCACCCTATCAGCATTCCAGCTCTTTTCGAGTCCAGAAGTGACCACAATACACAATTTGTGTGGTTACAAAAAAATCATGGATCAATTTCTGCCCTGTTCCTAGTAATGAATATCAATATCTTACCTCTTGGAGACAGACTCTTAGCAGCTTTAGATAATTTTAAATGAGTTTTTTTTAAATACACTTGCAAAGTCAATTATTTTGAATCTCATCTGAAGCAATTAAAAAACATCCTGACATTTAAGGTGATACTTTTTTCCCAAGTAAAATAATTATAAATAATACTAATTATGAGCAAATCATTCAGTTACTCTCAGTCTGGTTCAACCTTTAGGTTAATAAACCAATCCATTAAAATTCATCTTGCTCAAAGGACCAATTTGTTAAAAAATGTAGTGACCTTTCACCACAAGTATGATTGATATTTTCTTCAACAATAATCAGAGCTGTCTTTCCCAGAAGAGAGTGTGGTCAAGTGATTGGTGTAGAAAACTAGGGTTCTTTTATGCCTGTCTCAGTAATACTTCTCAGGTACAAAATGATGTTGATGAAGATGGTGATGGTAATACACAAAACTAAAACTCTGATTTCAAAAAGTACCTAAAAGAGATGTCTGTAAGCCTCAGGACAGTTGCTCACAAGAAGTGACAAAATCATTAGCACCGGGAAAGATTTTAGTAAGACCTTCTGTCTGCCTCTGAGGTTTCATTTCCTCCAAAGATGTAGGGCAGGGATTTACAAATATGGCCCATGGGCCAAATCCAGTCTGCCACCTGTTTCTGTAAATAAAGTTTTATCGGAACCAAGCATATCCTGTCATTTGCATATTGTCAGTGGTTGCTTTCCTGCTATAAAGGCAGAGTTAAGTAGTTGCAGTAGACCCCATACAGTCCACAAAGCCTGAAGTATTTCTTATTTGGCCCTTTACAGAAAAAAGTTTGCTGACTGCAGGTGTAGGGTAATGAAAACAAAAACAAAGCCAGTTGTCTTTGAATTTACGCCAACAACTAATATTTAAGCAGCGCTTTACAGTTTATAAAGTGTCTTTGAATTTACGCCAACAACTAATATTTAAGCAGCGCTTTACAGTTTATAAAGTCTGACCACGTTCTTTTGCAATTTAAAGGACAGAGAAATTGCAGACTTTTCCGTGGTCATTCAGCCAGTAAGTGGTGTGGGTAGGACTTAGCCTCTAGAGAGTGAGGGGCCCCGCCTTGATGGCAGCCTGGACGGAAGCGGCCTGCGGAGGTGGCTCTCAGGGGGAAGTGATGGCCGTCCATCTCTTTCATCTGCGCAGAAGTGCTCGTTGCTGAAAGATAGTTGAGGAAGCAAAACTCTTGACATTCTGTTCCCTCTGTATCTGACCTTGACATGGGTGATTTTAACCTTGTTCTGCTTCTACCTCCCTATTCTCATAACCAGAATGGTACTAATAAACCAAAAGGAGAGGAAGGTGCTTTGCAGTCAAACAAAGCTAAGCTTTATTGCTTCAACTCTTGCTTATCCGCACTGAAGGAATATGACCACCCTGAAATTGGCACTGGGGCGCAGGTATTCTGAAATAGCCAGTAACAGCAAAGTCTTTGTGGAGTATGCTATCTTTTTTTGTTTGTTTGTTTTGCAGTACGCGGGCCTCTCACTGTTGTGGCCTCTCCCGTTGCGGAGCACAGGCTCCAGACGCACAGGCTCAGCGGCCATGGCTCACGGGCCCAGCTGCTCCGTGGCATGTGGGATCTTCCCGGACCGGGGCACAAACCCGTGTCCCCTGCATCCACAAGCAGACTCTCAACCACTGCGCCACCAGGGAAGCCCTATGCTATCTTTTTTGAAGTTTGCTTTTTGAAATGGCAGTACCTCTCAACTATGTTTTCCTTTTACTGGGTTTATGGTCAAAATTATATTTTCTCACTTGAGCTTGTTGTATCTACTAGCAAGGTGGGCCACAGGAACTGGATATAGGAGGAAGGAAGGCTGGGATGAATACCTTGCCTTTGGGATCTATGGATATAAACCAAGTTCTTTGCAGAGACCAAAGACTTTCTGAATCTTATATTTTCTTGGAAAGGAGATAAGGGATAAAACGAAAGAGATGAGAATTAAAAAATTCTAAGTCAGACCTTTCCTGAAGATTCTGAGCCAAAGATAAGGACTTAAACAATTGATCTAATTCAGATTTTCCTCTAACAATGTTTATTTGGAGTGTGCACTCTGGCACGCACCACTAGGAGTTGAAGGAGTATCACATTGATTAAGATTCAGATATTCTTCAGGAAATGATTTATCAGAGAAATGAACATGCGTGTACGTGTCTATAATGCAATTAGAAATAATTAATGGAAAGGGAGCACAGATTAAAAAATCTGCACATGCTCAAAGAGACATTATTCTTCCTTATTGGAACATCACTGATGATGCTGTGGAGGAAGTGGCATTTGGTGAGACTCAGAGAGTATGTAGATTTTAGACATTTGGAAATAGTAGGAGGTGGGCATTCTAAGAGGAAACAGGGAGCAAAGTCACAGAGCAAAGTATAGGATTTGTATGTGATCAGAAAATCGTTCATCTTATTGGGAGCATATGGTTAATATAGGCATGCAGGAAGGTATGGCAGGTGAAGAAGGTCAGAGCCAGAACCTAGAGGGAGTTGTAGATTTTAAAAGTTTGGTCTGGGGCTTCCCTGGTGGCGCAGTGGTTGAGAGTCCGCCTGCCGATGGAGGGGACACGGGTTCGTGCCCCGGTCTGGGAGGATCCCACATGCCATGGAGCGGCTTGAGCCCGTGGGCCATGGCCGCTGGGCCTGCGTGTCCGGAGCCTGTGCTCCACAACGGGAGAGGCCACAGCAGGGAGAGGCCCGTGTACCGCAAAAAAAAAAAAAAAAAAAAAAAAGTTTGGTCTGTTTTCAGTTGATGATGAGAACCATCGCATATTTTTCTGCAGGAGAATTACATGATCATACCTGTGATTTACTGGAAAAGAGTGTAACAGATGTTTGAAAAGAACTTGGATGCAAGGTCACAGTTAGAATTTAGAACAGTGGTCCAGGCAAGGCGAATAACGTTCACTCCTTTGTCTTGTGCTGTGTTCACAAGAATGCTCCTCTACAACCTGACTGTCATAGGTTATGGCACTGGCTGGGGGCTTTCTGAGGGCATTTATTTAATGACATGTCAGTGGCATTTACTCATAAAACCAAAAAGCCATTGGGGCCAGAAATAGGGGTTTTGGTTACTTCCCCAGACAGGATGCAGTTGGGGTGATTATACATGTGATTCATCGAGGTCGGGAAACAAGTCCTCCACAAACAAACACC
This sequence comes from Hyperoodon ampullatus, assembly GCF_949752795.1. Taxonomy (NCBI): domain Eukaryota; kingdom Metazoa; phylum Chordata; class Mammalia; order Artiodactyla; family Ziphiidae; genus Hyperoodon; species Hyperoodon ampullatus. The sequence continues at coordinate 92,333,446 of NC_136920.1, forward strand.
CCTCCCCTCCAAGCCCAGTGACTCACGGCTTCTTCAGTTTGGAAAGCTCTGGAGTCCAGGCAGAATGTGAGGTATGATGTTAAATCATAAATCCTCAGTGTTCATTGTTACAAGAGAAACATTTTTATTCATTCTTATGATCATTGAAGCAATAAACATCGAGTGAACTCTTACTGTTTTAGGCACAAGGACATGGAGTAATAAAAGCATAGTTCCTGCCATAAAGTATTTTCCAGTTTACCTGGGAAAACAGATATAACATAAGTAGAGTATTCCATAAATGTTATAATAGAGAGATGCAAACAGTACTAAAGGGTCAGAGGAAAGACCTGTAACTGCTCTGGGAAGGGAGGAGTGGCATTGGAGTTGGGTCCTGCACAATGACTGTTCATCATGTATTCATTCGCTCATTCAGCAAATCATTATCAAGCAGTTACTGTATGCCAGGCACGGTTCTAGACAAGAGATTTCATACTTTTATGGCGCTTGCTTTCCAGCAGGACAACTTGGATATTAAATAGAGCTGGGAGCCAAACAAACAAGTTGCTGTACTCAGGGAATTTACATTCTTGTAGAGGAACATTACAGAGAGTGGCAGCTAACACTTCGTTCCAAGAAAGAGCAGCAAATGCAAAAAGAAACATGAAGCCAGCCCTACTGGGAAAGAGTGGAGAAAGGAACTGCAGGTTTGGGGGTATCCAGTATGACAAGAGGGCTTATTTATAGACCTTAAATTGGATGCACAAGTCTCCATGCTGTTCTTTGCCTGGAGTTGACAGAAAATGGAGACTCTCCTTACATGGAGACACACAGCATTGGGTCCCCAGACATTCTGATTTTGCAGTGCCTAGCAGGCTACTGGGGTCACTGATTCAGGAATCTGAGTACTGTGGTTTGGACTCACTGATGATTTTTCCGTACCTTTGTCTGACTGTCCTGCAGTGACCTAGTGCCATGGGGATAAAAATTTAAGACACTGGCTGCCTCCTTGCTTAAATATTCAGGTCAAATTCTGTCACAGCCAACTCTGGCTTGGAGGTCATGCTTGATTCTCGTTTTATCAGGTCGTCTAAAATAACCTGGCCATGAGGTGGTTATTGTTATGGTACTCACTGGAATGGGATCTGACCTATATAAGGAAAAGAACTAGGACGGAAATAGCTCTTCAGCCCATCACAGACTTGGAGAAATCCAGTATAAGCAACTGCAGAATCACAGAGCTGTATGGGACTCAAGGTGACTTAAGGTTATATTGACACCTGCCTCTAGGCAGATATATGCCTGTCTGGAAATTTAATATAAATTCTAGAAGTCATTATTTTAACAATACGTAAAAATTTACCCATCCTGAATAGTATAGTTCCTTTCAGGGCAGGGATGCTGCCTAGCCTCGGGCAAAACATCTTTGAACCTCCTATTTTACAGTAGACCTCAGAACCCATAGCGTATTCTTTTGGATGTACTTAGTAGGAGGAAATGGTTGTCTTTGGAGGCTGTTTTGCATTTTCTAAAAACCAAGTGCCGTATCCAGTTGGTCCAGCTGAATGATACCATTTTTGATTAAAAATGAATTTAAGGGCTTCCCTGGTGGCGCAGTGGTTGAGAGTCTGCCTGCCAATACAGGCGACACGGGTTCGTGCCCTGGTCCAGGAAGATCCCACGTGCCGCGGAGCGGCTAGGCCCGTGAGCCATGGCCGTTGAGCCTGTGCGTCCAGAGCCTGTGCTCCGCAACGGGAGAGGCCACAACAGTGAGAGGCCCACATACTGCCAAAAAAAAAAAAAAAAGAATTTAAATGCACTTATGAAATTATGAGGTGACATTTTTGTTTGGCTCGTAACCGGTTCAAAGGAGACTTGTCAGCACTTGCAAAAGTAATAAGTACATATTCTCCCAGATGGCTAATTTGAGGGTCTATGAGCTCTGGTAAGCTGTACAACTTCTCATTCTACTTGGTCAACTACTTGAGGTCAAGGAGTGTGCCTTGTCTCAAAACACCCACCTACCAGGTGCATGCCAGGGGCTAGTTATAGAATTAAGTAGAAAACAATAACATCATCACTTTACAGTCGTATCATGAATTCTTTGCCCATTGTGATTTTTTCACCAAATGTGAACCCTGTTATCACTTCTTACCTTGAGGCTAATTACCCAGCAGATGGCAACAAGGGCAGCAGTCTGTGTGGACACAGCCCTGTTCTGGGAAGAGAGTTCAGCTTCCGTTGTGAGTCGGATGGGTACCTTGGGGAAAAGTGCTCAAGCCTGTGTCCCCATCTTTAAATAAAGAGATTGAACTCGATGGGAAAAGGTCCATTTGAGGAATAAAATATCGAGTAGCTACCTTGCGCCTATCTCTGCATGTTGTGGGAGATATTAGTAAGGTCTTAGTGTGGATCCGGGTTCTTGTGTTTGCAAGTGACAGAAAACCAGCTTGACTAAGTTGAGGTAGAAAACCAAACTTCAGCAAAGGCAGGGGTCCACCAGACTCCAGACATCACCCGAGTCAGGGACTCGAGCACTTCCACGACACCTTTCCTCCAACTTTGTCCTCAGCTTCTCTCTCCTAGTCAGCTCTGTTCTCTCAGATTTGCTTCCTCGGTGAGCCTGAAGAAATTTTCAAAACCTCTGGGAAGTCCTCTGGGCCAGGGGGACAAGACACCGTGCGTGACTTGTAGCTGCTGTTAGAACCATGAGGTTGGCTGGAGAGAGGGGCCGCTCCCCCAGAGAAGGGGCTGCTGTACAGCCCCAAAGTAGAACCCCTCTAAAGCCTGCTGTCGCCCTTTGCTGCCCACTCCCACCCTTTTCTCTCAGCTCCACGCCCATTGGCTGGGGACCTTCTGCTCTTCTTGAAGCTTCTGCCCAACTTCACTGTCTCTGAGGGCCGAGCAGCACAATCCCTACCTGTCTGCACTCCCAGAGCACCTTGAACCCATCTGCACCCCAGGATGTTGCTTGTCGTGGTCTCTATTTTTTTGTGTGTGTGTGTGTGTGGTACGCGGGCCTCTCACTGCTGTGGCCCCTCCTGCTGTGGAGCACAGGCTCCGGACGCGCAGGCCCAGCGGCCATGGCTCACGGGCCCAGCCGCTCCGCCGCACGTGGGATCCTCCCGGACCGGGGCACGAACCCATGTCCCCTGCATCGGCAGGCGGACTCCCAACCACTGCGCCACCAGGGAAGCCCTGTTGTGGTCTCTTGATCGGTCTTTCTCCCTCATGAGACTGGGAACTCCTCAAAGGCGATAACTGCCTTAATTGGTTTTGTGTTACTGTATGTATTTATTAGATTACTTATTTATTAATTGTTGACAGCCTACTGTGTACTAGATTCTGGGGATTCAAAGTGAAGGAACCCAAGATCGCTGTTCTCAAGATGCCCAAGGTCAAGTGCAGACATGATAAACAGACACTTGCAGTACAGTGTGATGGTGTGAATCCTCCACAGACGACTGCACTGGTGCTCTAGGAGCACACGGCACCCAGGAGGGTCTCCTCCCTAAGCGAGGACAGGGGTTGAGGAGTCCAGAGAGAGTTTCCGAGAGGTAGGAAGGGGCCGCCCCTGGTCTGTGCTGGGTTCTGTTGCATAGGATTGAACCCGGTTGTATAGGGTCTAGAGGGAGGGGACATTCTTCAGGGGTCTCTGAAAGTACAGTGTAACCAAAGGCTTATGTTTGAGTGGGATAGATAAGGCAGATATTCATTAAATAATTGGTAAATAAGACAGTTTTAAATAAAGTACTAGTTTTACTAGTACCTTTGCACAAGGAATACAGAAAAAATTGAGATTACCAGGAACTTATAAGGGACATCCTTTGGAGCACGTGGGTAGTGCTTCACTTCTTGGGGAGTTGACGGTGCTGAAATCAGAGAGGCTGGGTTTCCATCTCACTCTGCCAACTATTAGTTTGGTGATAATCTCTCAATCTCTGATTTCTACATCATAAAATGAAGACACTAAGTTCCACCTCTCAGAGTTATACTGAGGATAAAATAAGACACGTAAATGAAAGTACTTTATAAACTGTAAAGCACAATACAAACTTAAGTTATTCCTCAAATGCGTTTATTGTTACAACAGAGAGTTCTTAATTGACAACAATATTTGGAAATATGAAAAAATGAATAAATACCATTACATGGAAGGATGCAGTGTTCGCCTTGAGAGTTATGTTAATTTTACTCACTGGCTAAACACTGTGGTTAATGCTATTGCACAATGCATCACACATTAACGAGTTGACTGACTTTTCCTGTATCTCTCACTCTGAGGATAGTGCAGTTTGACTCAGCTGGCCATGTCACGGGGTAGGAATTAAGTCATTTGGATGTAGTGATTATAAGGTGTTCTCTCCACCAAGTGAACTGTATTTCTGTAGACAGAAGGTTCGCCTAAGGATTTCCCTCTAGCTATACTACTCTAAGAGGTGAAACTTTCCCTTCAGTGCCTCTGTTTCCTCCTCTTTGAATAATCATAAATAATGATAGTATTGTAAAGAGTCGCACTCACACAGAGGATCTGAAGAAGTGTGATCCCATTATATTCTGTGTGAATTTGTCTTAGGTTCTGCTCAGGTGTGGGAGAGGGCAGGGAAGTACAGCCAGCAGATACAGAATGACCCGCTAAAGGAGTCTGAACTTTAAGTCCTTGAGTATATCTCAGAGACTAGGATGAAATACTAAAGTTTAGTTGTCCCAGTGGTTTAGGCGCACTGTAAAAATAATCATTCACTCCATGTGCTCCTCCAGTTTTCCAGAGCTCTTGGCCATCACCTGGGAAGGAACCCCTGCCTTGTCTCCCACGGACACCACCAAGGCCAACCCAGAGCTGCCCATTATAGGAGAGAATGACTCTACTGCTTCTTCATGTTGCCGTGAGGGTAGCCCTGAAAATCATGGAACGAGGCATTAGAGATTTGTCACTCCCTCTTATTCAGTGATGAACCCAGAGTCCATGGAAGTAAAGGCTTATCACTCCCAGGCATGGGGTCAAAGCCATGGCCAGTTGGTAGTTTTCTTTCTCCACCCATTATTCAGTTTACCTCGTCTTTCTAAAAGTTATGTAAGGAAAGAGAACATGGCTCCTTTTTGGAATACTAGACCTATGAGATAGTAGTACAAGTTCCACAAAATAACAGGGTATTCTAAGGTCAAACAAGTTTGAGAAATTCTGAATATGTCCCCAGTAGAGATACAAAATGTACGTGCACATGTCTAAGGCTGCAAACAATTGAACTCAGCTTTCCCAAAGTTATTTGACTCTAGAACTGTTTTATTTAGTAATATTCATTAGCATCTTGAGTGCCTCTTTTTCTTCTTTAGTACAGTTTGGAAAATGCTATTTTCAGAGAAACTTCAGTAAATCTTCCTATTAAAGGCTGAAGTCTATGTCTTAGATTGAAGAAAAGTTGAACATAGCTTAGATATGACCTTGTAAATAGGGAATACTTGTCTACCATCCCCGAGATTCTTTTCAACAGCCCATTCTTTATTAAATTGGAGGTTTGCAGGGAGGGGAACTGAAATAAGCATTGGCGTTCTAGTTCGTTCATCCGGTAAAGCTCTATTTTCAAGATTAATTCAGAAGTGAAGTTTTTCTTCTTTCTCATTAGACTGGATAGATCTCATGGAAAATCCCTTGAAAACGTTGAAATTGATGCCCTTCCCTCCCCTCTGCCCTTTTGCCTTCCTTTGTAGAGAATAAGTCTGGATTTGATTTATAACTATTATGGTTTGTATTTGATGGAACCCTATGGAAACCTATTCGCCAAGAGAAAGAGTAATAACTAGTAGTTTTAGCTGTAATCACAGAAAAATCCTTTCCTCTCCTTCAGTCTTTCCATGGCTCTGTGATCATAAGCCATACCTTTAGTGAAACCTTTCTAATAAGTGCTAAGGTTGTGTTCTCTTTCCATAGCTTCTCCAAAGTATGTTTTCTTCCTACTGACAAAATAGTCAGGAAGGTAGTGGAAATGGGATCAACTCCGTTCATCATAGGCTTCATTTTATTCCTCTTCTCAGCGTTCATTGATGAACTTTCTTCTCCAGTCACTGGTTTCCCCTGCATTGCTTCAGAATTTATTCATATCATAGGATGTCATATTACCTGTGGTGACACAATGCTTTGCAACCGACCTCAATCCATTCATATATGTATTTTCTCTGCCAACTAGAACTTAAAGTCTATTGGCGGTAGGTACAATATATTTACATCTTTCGCATTATCTTCAGAGTCTCATTCGTATATAGTGCTCTGTACAGAGTAGACATTCATTTATTTGAATTGATGTAAGAATAATTTCCATGGAGTTGAATGTGAGTGAGGATAGCAGCTCCTCTTTGGGGCTTAATATCTCTGTGCCTAGAACATAAATGTTGGAGTCCACCTGACCTGAGTTCAAATGCCAAGCCAAAGAAACATTAATGTGTGCTCTTGATCAGGTTGCTTCCCTGAGCTTCCATTCCCTATACATAATGGAGATAGTATATCTACCTTTTTTAAAGCACTATTGAGGATAGTAGTTAATAGTTTAAGTTCTGGTGTCAGACAGATCTGAGTTTGAATCTCATCTCTGCATCTTACTTGCTACATGATCCTGAGCAAGTTAGTGAGCCTCTCTGAGCCTCATTTCCCTCCTCCTAGAACTGGGGTCCATCATAGTATTTATCTCATGGAGTAGTTTGAGTTAAATAAAATAATGCCTGTAAAACTTAGAATGGTACCTCATACCTAGTAAGAATTCAGTCAATGTCAACCATTACTATAGAAGAGCCCCTAGCATACCTGGCACTGGTGGGCTCAAATAAACTCTAGTTCTTTCTCCTGCTAATTCTCATCTTTAAAATAGTTGCCACCAGCAGACACACTTTTTAGACCCGTTGGCTAATGGGACTTCATAACTTTTGTGTATGAGTGGTTCTATGACTCTTTTACCTGTCTTAAATGGCACCAAAGTCTTCTGAAGAAAAGGCTTTTATGCGGGGGAGATCATGAACATCTGGATTAAAAAGAGTTTATATTCTTAAAGTGAGTTGGGTTGGAGATATTTTTTATTAAACATAGCCATTTTGTGATTTGATTTCCCCAGGATATGAATCAGAGAGAAAAAACTGAAGTTTTGTCCCAGAAAAAAAAGGGAGGACAGGCAGAGGATTTTTCACTGGTAAGGCAATTTACACACTTGTCCTTTTCATAGTGACTCATGGTCTGTGATACATTTCATAGCGATGTCTATGAGTTTCCAAATCTGGAAGAAGACATATCAGCCAAATAAGGGAGAGAGAAGAAAACAGACTTTTAATCCACCTAGTTACCATTCACAGAGCTTTAGAAGTAGAACTCCAAAAAAATGGCTATTCCAACACCCCACGTTTAGTCACATCTTTAAACCCATTGAGAGAGAGAATTAGCTAATCACTTCCAAAATATCTTCAGCAGACCAGCAGAGGAATTCAGTCTCTAGCTCCAGTGTTCTAGAAAAAGTTCTTTCTTCCCAATCTCTTCTCTTTCCCAACCCTCCCCCTTTCTTTTTTTTTGCTATAATTTGAGGCTAAATCTTCACTCTTTTTTACCTTGCATATTGTCTGACCTAAGTCCATCTTAAAATGAGTTTGTAAACTTTTTAAAAAGTTATTAAAGCTTACCCCTTAGTCTTTTTATTTTACTATTTAAGCAGTCTCAACTCATTTAAAAAACTGTCTTAAGTCCAGTTTTTCCCTACTTTACATAATTTCGGGTTACTATTCTGAGGGTGTTCCCCAGATAGTCTAATAATAGAGTAAAAAACGCCAGCACTTTGTTATATCCACTTGGGTACCCCCAGGACCTAGTGCACTCAGCATACAAGTGCTTAAATAAATGTTGAGCGAATGCATAAATATGGCTTCATGTTTGTATAGCTTCTAATACTTTATGGAAAACTTTAACTTCCTTAAAAATTTGTCTGAGGTTCTCTTACTTTCACAACAAAAAAATCTTCCTTTCAGTTTTAAACCCAATGAGTGGTAAAATGGAGACCGGACCTTAAGTCTCCAATTCTCAGCCACATAAGTTTCTTGACTTAACTTGAACATTTTCTAAAGCCAGAGCTGCTGGTGTTTTGAAAAATACAGACCCCCAAACTCAACCTTATACTCAGATAATGGAGAGAATGATGGAAGGAGCGCATACCAGTTGTAACATGTCTTTGTTTGGAAATATATCTGAACGTCATGTTATGTTTTCATTGTAAAATGTGATTTGTTCAATAGATAGCTTTCCATCTCCTCTGACCCTGAGCTCCAATTCCCCTGCCTGTCTGCAAGCTTATCACTTTTTTTTTTTTTCACATAGTATCTCCATATTTTGTTATGGCATGAACTATTAGTAGGACATGACAGGGCACTTTTAAACTCTTCATCAAATGTACATGGTGCTTTGATTAAATGGTGCATGATCAGTGTAAGGGTCTCAGGACACCTCACAATGCAGTCCTTGCTGGTCCAAGATTTCTTTAGTGCTGAAATCAACCAGCTTTACCATTTATTTCATTTACTTTGCTAGAATTGACAATGGTGGGTATTAAATGATTAGGGAGACAGGGTATCTTGAATTGAGATCTTTAAAGTCAGAGACTGTGTCAGAAATTTTTATACTCCCTTCCCCTAATCCATGGTCTGGCACAGAGCAGGTGCTTAATACGTATTTCTTATATTGAATTGGCATCTATTAGAAAATCCCAGACATCTGAGACTCAGTCTTGACTTTGTACATAACAACGTGCCCTTGAATAGGTCACTGAGCTTTGTTGTGTCATCTGTAAAATGGGATATGTATCTACTCTTAAAGAACTAATGAGAGTGTGAGAATTACAGGAAGTTGGGCTTTACGGAATATTGGTTTTGGATTTCACAGACCAGGCGGAGTTCTGTTCTTTAAATAAATACTTTACAAACTGATGGTCTTTGTGTCATAATCCTCTATCAAGCAAATAATCAAAGCAAAGTGACTCTTGGTGACCTACTTGTGGATTCATATTTGTAATTAGAATGTCATTTTTGACAAATTCCTACAACCCTCAATATCTATTTTTTCCCCTCAATTCACATTCCATTGCTATAGTCTTTATTGTTGAAATGGAATTGTCAACTTGAAGCTAATTTGAAAAATGGTTTGCTTCAATCTGGGTTCATAAATCTTAACAGGAAGAGCGAAGAGCCAAGTAGCTCAGAGCATTGTGAAATCATTAAATTAGGCTCCTGGAATATGTGAGTAGTCTTCTACTTTCTCGTTAATCTGAAGCAGAATGCCCAGAAAGAGTATTTCATAAATGTTAGTGTTGGGCGCTGGATGACCTACGAGTGTATTGCATTTATCAGTGAAGGCAATCTGTATTCTAATGTTGCCTTGTTAAAAAAGTAAGTCGGAGAGATGGAGAGGAAGATGGCGGAAGAGTAAGACGCGGAGATCACCTTCCTCCCCACAGATACATCAGAAATTCATCTACACGTGGAACAACTCCAACAGAACACCTACTGAACGCTGACAGAAGACCTCAGACCCCCCAAAAGGCAAGAAACTCCCCACATACCTGGGTAGGTCAAAAGAAAAAAAGAATAAACAGAGACAATAGGATATGGACGGGACCTGCACCAGTGGGAGGGAGCCGTGAAGGAGGGAGGGTTCCTACACACTACAAGCCCCTTCGCGGGCGGAGACTGCAGGTGGCGGAGGGGGAAAGCTTCGGAGTAGCGGAGGAGAGCACAGCAACAGGGGTGCGGAGGGCAAAGCGGAGAGATTTTGGCACAGAGGATCGGTGCCCTCAGGCACACACCAGCCCGAGAGGCTTGTCTGCTCGGCCCACGGGGCGGGCGGGGCTGGGAGCTGAGGCTCGGGTATCGGCTTTCAGTCGGAGCGCAGGGAGAGGACTGGGGCAGGCGGCAGGAAGAGAGCCTGAAGGGGTTAGTGCTAGCCCGGAGGGAGTCCGGGGAAAGGGTCTGGAGCTACCGGAGAGGCAAGAGACTTTTTTCCCTTTTGTTGCCTGGTGCACGAGGAGAGGGCATTCCCCTCCCTCCCCTCTGCCTGAATGAGCCAGAGCCCCCGAATCAGCAGCTCCTTTAAACCCGTCCTGTCTGAGCGAAGAACGGACGCCCTCCGGCGACCTACGCGCAGAGGCGGGGCCAGGTCCAAGGCTGAGACCCGGGAGTTGTGAGAGCAGAGACAGGGAAATCTCTCTGTGCAGCCTCGGAGGCAGTGGATTAAAGCTCCACGGTCCATTTGATGTGCCCTGCGTCTGTGGAGTGTATGAATGGACAGCGAATCATCCCAAATTGAGGAAGTGGACTTTGAGGACAAGATTTAAGACTTTCCCCCCTTTTTACAACGAATTATCCCAAATTAAGGAGGTGGACTTAGCAAGATTTCAGACTTCTCGCCCTTTTCCTCTTTTTACAACGAATTATCCCAAATCGAGGAGGTGGACTTGGAGAGCAAGATTTTTGATTTTTCCCCCTGCTCTCTTTTTGTGAATGTGTATGTGTAATCTTCTGTGTAAGATTCTCTCTGTATAGCTTTGCTTCCACCATATGTCCCAGGGTTCTATCGGTCCGTGTTTTTTTTTTTTTTTTTCAATAATTACTTTTTAATTTTAATAACGCTACTATATTTCATACTTTATTCTATTTTACTTTACCTGCTCTTTCTTTTTTTCCTACCTTCCCTTCCTCCCTCCCTCCCTCCACTCCTCCTTTCCTTCTTTCTTTTTCTTTCCTCCCTCCCTCCCTCCCACCCTTCTTCTTTCCACTTTCTTTTTCTTTCCTTCCTCCCTCCCTCCCTCCTGCCTTTCTTTCTTTCTTCCCTTCCTCCCTCCGTCCCTCCCTTCTTCCATTCACTCTTCCTTTTGCTTTCATTCCTCCCTCCCTCCCTCCTTTCTTTCCTTCTTTCTTTCCATCCTCCCTCCCTCCCTCCCTCCTTTCTTTCTTTCTTCCTTCCTTCCTTCCTTTCTTCCCTTCTTCCTTTCTTTCCCTCTCTCTTTCTTTCTTCTACTAATTCTTTCTTTCTACTTTTCCTCACTGTTATTCTGAGCCGGGTGGATGAAAGGCTCGTGGTGCTGCAGCCAGGAGTCAGTGCTGTGCCTCTGAAGTGGGAGAGACAACCTCAGGACACGGGTCCACAAGAGACCTCCCAGCTCCACATAATATCAAGCAGCGAAAATCTCCCAGGGATCTCCATCTCAACACCAGCACCCAGCTTCAGTCAACGACCAGCAAGCTACAGTGCTGGTCACCCTATGCCAAGCAACTAGCAAGGCAGGAACACAACCCCACCCATTTAGCAGAGAGGCTACCTAAAAACATAATAAGGCCACAGGCACCCCAAAACACACCACCAGACGTGGACCTGTCCACCAGAAAGACAAGATCGAGCCTCAACCACCAGAACACAGGCATTAGTCCCCCCCACCAGGAAGCCTACACAACCTACTGAAACAACCTTAGCCACGGGGGACAGATACCAAAAAAAACGGGAACTACGAACCTGCAGCCTGCAAAAAGGAGACCCCAAACACAGTAACATAAGCAAAATGAGAAAGCAGAAAAACACACAGCAGGTGAAGGAGCAAGATAAAAACCTACCAGACCTAACAAATGAAGAGGTAATAGGCAGTCTACCTGAAAAAGAATTCAGAATAATGATAGTAAAGATGATCCAAAATCTTGGAAATAGGATAGACAAAATGCAAGAAACAGTTAACAAGGACCTAGAAGAACTAAAGATGAATCAAGCATCGATTAAAAACACAATAAATGAAATAAAAAATACTCTAGATGGGATCAATAGCAGAATAACTGAGGCAGAAGAACGGATAAGTGAGGTGGAAGATAAAATAGTGGAAATAACTGATGCAGAGCAAAATAAAGAAAAAAGAATGAAAAGAATAGAGGACAGTCTCAGAGACCTCTGGGACAACATTAAACGCACCAACATTTGAATTATAGGGGTTCCAGAAGAAGAAGAGAAAAAGAAAGGGACTGAGAAAATATTTGAAGAGATTATAGTTGAAAACTTCCCTAATATGGGAAAGGAAATAGTTAATCAAGTCCAGGAGGCGCAGAGAGTCCCATACAGAATAAATCCAAGGAGAAATACGCCAAGACACATATTAATCAAACTGTCAAAAATTAAACACAAAGAAATCATATTAAAAGCAGCAAGGGAAAAACAACAAATAACACACAAGGGAATCCCCATCAGGTTAACAGCTGATCTCTCAGCAGAAACTCTACAAGCCAGAAGGGAGTGGCAGGACATAATTAAAGTGATGAAGGAGAGAAACCTGCAACCAAGATTACTCTACCCAGCAAGGATCTCATTCAGATTTGATGGAGAAATTAAAACGTTTACAGACAAGCAAAAGCTGAGAGAGTTCAGCACCACCAAACCAGCTTTACAACAAATGCTAAAGGAACTTCTCTAGGCAAGAAACACAACAGAAGGAATATACCTACAATAACGAACCCAAAGCGATTAAGGAAATGGGAATAGAAACATACATATCAATAATTACCTTAAATGTAAATGGACTAAATGCTCCCACCAAAAGACACAGAGTGGCTGAATGGATACAAAAACAAGACCCATATATATGCTGTCTACAAGAGACCCACTTCAGACCTAGAGACCCATACAGATTGAAAGTAAGGGGATGGAAAAAGATATTCCATGCAAATGGAAATCAAAAGAAAGCTGGAGTAGCAATTCTTATATCAGACAAAATAGACTTTAAAATAAAGACTATTAGAAGAGACAAAGAAGGACACTACATAACGATAAAGGGATCGATCCAAGAAGAAGATATAACAATTGTAAATATTTATGCACCCAACATAGGAGCACCTCAATACATAAGGCAAATACTAACAGCCATAAAAGGGGAAATCGACAGTAACACAATCATAGTAGGGGACTTTAACACCCCACTTTCACCAATGGACAGATCATCCAAAATGAAAATAAATAAGGAAACACAAGCTTTAAATGATACATTAAACAAGATGGACTTAGTTGATATTTATAGGACATTCCATCCAAAAACAACAGAATACACATTTTTCTCAAGTGCTCATGGAACATTCTCCAGGATAGATCATATCTTGGGTCACAAATCAAGCCTTGGTAAATTTAAGAAAATTGAAATTGTATCAAGTATCTTTTCCGACCACAATGCTATGAGACTAGACATCAATTACAGGAAAAGATCTGTAAAAAATACAAACACATGGAGGCTAAACAATACACTACTCAATAACGAAGTGATCACTGAAGAAATCAAAGAGGAAATTAAACAATACCTAGAAACAAATGACAATGGAGACACGACGACCCAAAACCTATGGGACGCAGCAAAAGCAGTTCTAAGGGGGAAGTTTATAGCAATACAATCCCACCTTAAGAAACAGGAAACATTTCGAGTAAACAACCTGACCCTGCACCTAAAGCAATTAGAGAAAGAAGAACAAAAAACCCCCAAAGTTAGCAGAAGGAAAGAAATCATAAAGATCAGATCAGAAATAAATGAAAAAGAAATGAAGGAAACAATAGCAAAGATCAACCAAACTAAAAGCTGGTTCTTTGAGAAGATAAACAAAATTGACAAACCATTAGCCAGACTCATCAAGAAAAGAAGGGAGAAGAATCAAATCAATAGAATTAGAAATGAAAAAGGAGAAGTAACAACTGACACTGCAGAAATACAAAAGATCATGAGAGATTACTATAAGCAACTCTATGCCAATAAAATGGACAACCTGGAAGAAATGGACAAATTCTTAGAAATGCACAACCTACCAAGACTGACTCAGGAAGAAATAGAAAATATGAATAGACCAATCACAAGCACTGAAATTGAAACTGTGATTAAAAATCTTCCATCAAACAAAAGCCCAGGACCAGATGGCTTCACAGGCGAATTCTATCAAACATTTAGAGAAGAGCTAACACCCATCCTTCTCAAACTCTTCCAAACAATATCAGAGGAAGGAACACTCCCAAACTCACTCTACGAGGCCACCATCACCTTGATACCAAAACCAGGCAAGGATATCACAAAGAAAGAAAACTACAGGCCAATATCACTGATGAACATAGATGCAAAAATCCTCAACAAAATACTAGCAAACAGAATCCAACAGCACATTAAAAGGATCATACACCATGATCAAGTGGGGTTTATTCCAGGAATGCAAGGATTCTTCAATATACGCAAATCAATCAATGTGATACACCATATTAACAAGTTGAAGGAGAAAAACCATATGATCATCTCAATAGATGCAGAGAAAGCTTTCGACAAAATTCAACACCCATTTATGATAAAAACCCTGCAGAAAGTAGGCATAGAGGGAACTTTCCTCAACATAATAAAGGCCATATATGACAAACCCACAGCCAACATTGTCCTCAGTGGTGAAAAACTGAAACCATTTCCACTAAGATCAGGAACAAGACAAGGCTGCCCACTCTCACCACTCTTATTCAACCTAGTTTTGGAAGTTTTAGCCACAGCAATCAGAGAAGAAAAGGAAATAAAAGGAATCCAAATTGGAAAAGAAGAAGTAAAGCTGTCACTGTTTGCAGATGACATGATACTATACATAGAGAATCCTAAAGATGCTACCGAAAAACTACTAGAGCTAATCAATGAATTTGGTAAAGTAGCAGGATACAAAATTAATGCACAGAAATCTCTGGCATTCCTGTACACTAATGATGAAAAATCTGAAAATGAAATCAAGAAAACACTCCCATTTACCATTGCAACAAAAAGAATAAAATATCTAGGAATAAACCTACCTAAGGAGACAAAAGACCTGTATGCAGAAAATTATAAGACACTGATGAAAGAAATTAAAGAGGATACAAATAGATGGAGAGATATACCATGCTCCTGGATTGGAAGAATCAATATTGTGAAAATGACTCTACTACCCAAAGCAATCTACAGATTCAATGCAATCCCTATCAAACTACCACTGGCATTTTTCACAGAACTAGAACAAAAAATTTCAAAATTTGTTTGGAAAAACAAAAGACCCCGAGTAGCCAAAGCAATCTTGAGAACGAAAAACGGAGCTGGAGGAATCAGGCTCCCTGACTTCAGACTATACTACAAAGCTACAGTAATTAAGACAGTGTGGTACTGGCATAAAAACAGAAAGATAGATCAGTGGATCAGGATAGAAAGCCCAGAGATAAACCCACGCACATATGGCCAACTTATCTTTGATAAAGGAGGCAGGAATGTACAGTGGAGAAAGGACAGCCTCTTCAATAAGTGGTGCTGGGAAAACTGGACAGGGACATGTAAAAGTATGAGATTAGATCATTCCCTAACACCATACACAAAAATAAGCTCAAAATGGATTAAAGACCTAAATGTAAGGCCAGACACCATCAAACTCTTAGAGGAAAACATAGGTAGAACACTCTATGACATAAATCACAGCAAGATCCTTTTGGACCCACCTCCTAGAGAAATGGAACTAAAAACAAAGATAAACAAATGGGACCTAATGAAACTTCAAAGCTTTTGCACAGCAAAGGAAACCATAAACAAGACCAAAAGACAACCTTCAGAATGGGAGAAAATATTTGCAAATGAAGCAACTGACAAAGGATTAATCTCCAAAATTTATAAACAGCTCATGCAGCTCAATAACAAAAAAGCAAACAACCCAATCCAAAAATGGGCAGAAGACTTAAATAGGCATTTCTCCAAAGAAGATATACAGACTGCCAACAAACACATGAAAGAATGCTCAACATCATTAATCATTAGAGAAATGCAAATCAAAACTACAATGAGATATCATCTCACACCAGTCAGAATGGCCATCATCAAGAAATCTAGAAACAATAAGTGCTGGAGAGGGTGTGGAGAAAAGGGAACACTCTTGCACTGCTGGTGGGAATGTGAATTGGTACAGCCACTATGGAGAACAGTATGGAGGTTCCTTAAAAAACTAAAAATAGAACTACCATATGACCCAGCAATCCCACTACTAGGCATATACCCTGAGAAAACCATAATTCAAAAAGAGACATGTACCAAAATGTTCATTGCAGCTCTATTCACAATAGCCCAGAGCTGGAAACAACCTAAGTGTCCATCATCGGATGAATGGATAAAGAAGATGTGGCACATATATACAATGGAATATTACTCAGCCATAAAAAGGAACGAAACTGAGCTATTTGTAATGAGGTGGATAGACCTAGAGTCTGTCATACAGAGTGATGTAAGTCAGAAAGAGAAAGACAAATACCGTATGCTAACACATATATATGGAATTAAAAAAAAAAAATGTCATGAAGAACCTAGGGGTAAAACGGGAATAAAGACACAGACCTACTAGAGAATGGACTTGAGGATATGGGGAGGGTGAAGGGTAAGCTGTGACAAAGCGGGAGAGAGGCATGGACATATATACACTACCAAACGTAAGGTAGATAGATAGTGGGAAGCAGCCGCAGAGCACAGGGAGATCAGCTCGGTGCTTTGTGACCGCCTGGAGGGGTGGGATAGGGAGGGTGGGAGGGAGGGAGACGCAATAGGGAAGGGATGTGGGAACAGATGTGTATGTGTGACTGATTCACTTTGTTATAAAGCAGAAACTAATTAAAAAAAAAAAAAAAGAAGACAATGTGATTATGTCACTGGTTTATAATATTACACCACTGATTTGAGCTATATATTTATGTATATTGTACATTTTAATTAAGCATTAAATACAATTTTTTTTGTGAAAAAAAAAAAAGTAAGTCATTGTAAACTTGAAAATGAACAATAATGATGATTTCTCTCATTTTGTTTCCTCAGTGTTTCTTAAACCAAATGCCTAACACAAAGTAGGCATTAGAATCACCTGGAGGACTTGTTAATTCACAGATAGTTGGATACTATCATCAGAGTTCCTGATGAGGTAGACTTGGAGTGGGATGGGTCCCAAGAATTTGCAATTCTAACAAGTTTCCTGGTGTTGCTAATGCTTCAGGTCCAAGGACCACACTCTGAGAGCAGTTACCTGATCTCCCTTATGATTGCCAAGGCTGATAAAAACAAATATTCCATGAACTGCTCCTCTTTTTCAAACTACTTTACTAAAACGGGACTTTGAAAAGCCATCAATGGCACAAACCACAGGTGGACGTCCGTGGGTCAGTGTCTATATAGAACTGTGATGAACACTAGAGAAAGAAAGCCAGATTTTTTTTTTTAAGTTAAACTTCTAGCTCCTTCACACTATTGTGGTCTTTTCCAAACTTCTTCTTGAGTCATCTGAAAACATATTACCTGAATCTTTAAATGCAAAAGAAGGAAGATGTGTCTCCATTTTCCCCCAGATTGTCATTTTTGGTTCCATACTCTCTTTCCCAGAAAATAGACCATGTATTCAGGTATGTATTCAGGTATCTTCTCTTCTTGCTTTAGGATAGACTTAGATCCTAGACAATAATTCTCTATCAAGCTATTTTAAGTCAAGCCCTTATTTCCTATAGGTGCGATGTTATCAATTCAGGGGTTTTTTTTTGGGTGTATATTTGTGTGTGTGTGTGTGTTTTGTTTTTACTGGAAGCCTATTTCATTCAATTCAATTCAACACCCACTGAGTGATTTCATATGCCAAGCACTATTCTAGATGTTCAGGAAAAGACATGACCAGGATCTACTCAAATTCCTGCCCTTGCAGAGCCTACATTCTAGCAGAGACAGACAGTAAACTTAATACATAAAGCAATATATAATGTTCTGGTAGTAGATGCTATGGAAAGGAGGAAAATAAAGCAGGATAATAAGGTTCAGGACTTCAGGGGCTGGCAGGAAAGGGTCGTGTGTGCACTTGCAATTTTAAATAGGGTGCCATTTGAACAAATACCTAAGACAGGTAGGACTGTAAGCATGTAGTTATCTAGGGAAGAGTGTCACAGGCAGAGAGAACAGCCTGTGTGAAGGCCAAAGGGCAGGAGCATGGCTGGCATATTTAAGGAACAGCAAAGAGGACCGTGGGGCTGAAGCAAAGTGTGTGAAGGGGAAGTAGTGATAGATAGGAGAGGTAGTATCAAGGCGAGGTCATGATCATGTAATGTTTGGTAGGTCACTGAAAAAGACGTTGGCTTGAATCTGAGTGAAAAAGGAGTCATTGCACAATGCTGACTTTTTAAGAAGGACCTGTTCGAATGTTGTGATTAGAGAATACTGAGTAGGGCAAGGATAGGAGCTAAGAGGCTGGTTACAAGGTTATGCCAGTAACCCAAGCAAGAGATGATGTGGCTTGGGCCATGTGTTGATTGATCAGTACAGGTGGTGAAAAGCAGTTAAATTCTATATATTTTGAAAGTAAAGAGCAACAGGATTTCATGAGAGATTGGATGTAGAATGTTAAAAGAATCCAGGTGTTGGCCTGAGAAGCTGCAAAGATGAAATTGCTATCAGTTGAGATGTAAAAGGCTGTAGGAAGAGCAAGTTTGTGGAGAATGTTGGGATTTTGATTTTGGATATACTGAGTTTGAAATGACTGTTAGACACCTGATGGGAGATGTAGGGTTGGTTGCTGGTCATGCACATATGAGGCTTATGAGAGTATGTGGAGTATGTTTGGGCTAAAGGTGGAGTCATCAGCTTGTCAGTATTGAAAGTTTTGAGGCTGAATGAGACGATCAAGGGAGTCGGTGTAGATAAAGCAGAGGAGAAGAAGAAAAGGACTCAACCCTGGGATTCTCTAGCACTAAGAGGTCAAGAAGGAAAAGAGACACCACCAAGGAGAGATTGGGAAGGAGTGACCATCCAAGGAGAAAAACTGGGAGGGTTTGGTGTCCTAAAAACCAAGAGAAGGAAGTGTACCAGTTAGAGGGGAGTGAAAAATAGTGTCAGATGCTGCTGTTGGGTCAAGTAAGATGAAAACTGAAAATTTACTATTGAATTTCACAACTAGAGAACATCAGTAACCTTGACAACAACATATTTGGTGGCATGGCGATGGTTAAGGTCTGCTCTAAATAGTGCAAGAGGGTGATAGAAGAAGACTTGGAAATGGTGAGGAAAGACAACTCTTGAAGTTCCTGCCAAAGAAAGCACAGAAATGGGAGGGAAACAGGTGAGGAAAGTGGGGTCCCGCTAAGGGTATATTGGTGGAAGTGGTGGTGTTTGTGTTTGTCTGGGGTTGGGAGAAATAATGATATGGTTGTGCGATGATGGAAGTGATCCAGTAGAGAGGGACAGATTAGTGTTTTAGGAAAGATAGGAAGGATTCCTTAAGCAATTTCATTGGGTCTGCAAATAGTGATAGTATCTAGAATCCAGGTGGAATATTCGGCATCCCAGAAATCAGGGATTTTTATCTATGGTAACAGGCATGTTTGCGGGGGAGTCATGCTGGTGGGGCGGTAGGCGTAGTTGTCGAGACCATGTGTAAAATCCCTTTTGATTGTTTCAGTTTTTTCCATGAGGGAAGAGCCAACATTATCTCGTAAAATATCAAAAATGATTCAAAAGAAAATACAGCCCACATATATGCCTCTTCAAATATTTATTCAGAAAATAAAACAAAGCCAAACATAATATGAAAAGTATGCAATAAATGTTTCATTTTGGGAGCTTCTCTAAATGAACTGAATTGACTGAGGTTTTCGAGTAGAGATGTAGTATCTTTTCAAGTAGGGACTCTTCCTGACGAATGTCTCTGTATCAAGCATAGGCATTCTTTGTTGCTCTACTGGCCTTCACATTTATTTAAAATTAGGGGTATTTGTATAGACATTTTTATTTGCCAATTCAATGTGCATGAATGTCTACGTATGACATTTTTTCAGATGGTGAATGTGGGTAGAACGTCTCCATGAGAACTCTTCTACAGTGATCTCTTGCTCTCCATTTCAACAGTATGGGTGATCACTACCGTCTTGTCAGTGGGGTCAGTTTGACATTTTGTAGCTATTGCCTGCAGTTCTTAAGCAGATATTAATAGGAGTTATAGCCATTCTTATTTATGATGAGGTCATAAACTTAATCAGAGATAGGAAGCACCTATATGATTAAAAAAAGAGAGATAATGGGCCCTATAAATAGTTTCCTCTCTGGGGTAAAAAAAATACGTCACTTTCTGGAGGATTGAAACTGTATCTTAGTATACAGTATCAATGCTTTGTATCTTAGTGCTTTGCTTGAACAAAATTTGAAAAACATAATTCAGAAGGCATTCCGTAATGTTTTGCAGTGATAATAAAAAATACTTATGTAAGATGGATGGTTAGAAAATACTCATTGGGGTTCTTCATATTGGGGAACAAGTGAGTTTGAAGCAGAAGAAGATAACCATAGTATTGAACTCATAGGGTTGTAGGGAAAATGAAATGATATTGCCCATATGAAGTTCTTGTTACAGTAGATGGCTCATGTAAGTGTCCAGTAAATTGTTATAGTAGGTATAAGGTGATGGGGTTCCATTGGAAAGAGACAACAAAATTGTCAAAATTAGGGGACTGTTCTTAGTTAGCTGTGCTTTTTCTTCTTTTGGGGGGTGTCAGGGGGAGGGTGGCAGAAAGTTATTACAGCCCAACATTGCTTTATTGAGAACCAACCTTTAGCAGTAGAACCATATAGGGGCCAAGAAACGATCATTCGGCTTTTATGTGTCAGGGCCTATAGTAAGCATCTAATGTATACATTTTATTTGGTCCTTACAAAAGACCTGCACAGTAAGTTGTATTAACCCAATTGTATGGATGAAGGAATTGAATTGGGGAGAAACATTCAAGTGCTACAACAGGAAAACTCTCTGCAAAATTTTAAGTAAATTAAAAGACTGACCCCCATCAACTAAGCTGCCCACAAAAGAGCAATATCCTTACCAAGATCACAATGTGATTTGATTCCTAAGCTCCCATTCTTACTATACAGGTTATCGAATAGCTCATCTAAATCCAACTCAAATCCAAATGCCTGTTGCTGGCTTGGTCAGAATCAAGGAGTCAGCTTACTCTGCTATCTTTCATGGCATTCAGTTCATGCTTCCAAACAAGTATGTAGAAATGGTTCACACTTTGGTATTAAAAGGTTGAAGACAAAAGGAAAATCTCATCTCCTGTCCCCTGAGGGAAAAAACACTTCCCATTCCCGAAAGCTACAACATAGTTTCTTTGGAACCTGGTTGCACTTCATACTCAAACTAGTAACACTCTGGTTGATGAGAAAGAGAACACTCGCTCTCTCTTCCTAGAGGAATGCTGAGATTGAAAGAACAAAAAACCCAAAAAGAATATCCAACCCAGTAATTGATATCTAGTCTCATAGTCTGTCATACAGAGTGAAGTAAGTCAGAAAGAGAAAAACAAATACCGTATGCTAACACATATATATGGAATCTAAAAAAAAAAAAAAGGTTCTGAAGAACCTACGGGCAGGACAGGAATAAAGACCCAGACGTAGAGAATGGACTTGAGGACACGGGGAGGGGGAAGGGTAAGCTGGGACGAAATGAGAGAGTGGCACGGACATATACACTCTACCAAATGTAAAGTAGATAGCTAGTGAGAAGCAGCTGCCTAGCACAGGGAGATCAGCTCGGTGCTTTGTGACCACCTAGAGGGGTGGGAGGGAGACGCAAGAGGGAGGAGATATGGGGATGTATGTATACATATAGCTGATTCACTTTGTTATACAGCAGAAACTAACACAACACTGGAAAGCAACTATACTCAAATAAAGATGTTAAAAAAAAAAGAGCATTAAAAAAAAAAAAAAGATATCCAACCCAACTTAAAAACTTTTCTATTCAGAACAAAAGAAAACCCAGTAGAACAATAACTTCCTTTTTTCAAGGGGAACCAAATGGTGGTATCTTGGTTTTAACAACTTTCTGGAGAATTCCTCATTCATGGTAATCAATTGATTAACACTGAGCAGCTCCATTTGTGAAGGAAGCAGGAATAGTTTGGCTGGCAGAACAACTTACAAAATTCTGTTCGTGAATATTACATAAATTCAGTAAATTCACTCAGTAACGAATATGTGCAATATAATATTTTACACCTGAGTTTAGTCCAAAACAAAAAAAGAAAACACCAGCATTTTGAAAAAAAGTTAATGTGGAAATGTCAAATCACCCGCTCTTAACCTTCTCTATTTTTTTGTTTTTTCTTAAGATAGGAAGGTGTAAAGTCTCCACTCAGTCTATAGCCACCTGAAAATAGGAAAAATGATACCAGGACATCAAAAAAAATTTTTTTTCCTTTCTATTACCTGAGGTGGGGCGATGGGAAGTTCTCATTTGAGAAGGGACAGGAGAATTTCCTGGGTTTCCATTATGAGTTTAGTATGAGAATAACTACGTGCAAATATATGAAGGATGCATACTTTTCGATGGGCAAAACCAAAATCATTCATCCATGTCCACAAAGACCAGCTAAAATTGAAGCTAGTTTTAGCATAGAACTTAATGGCTAAAAGGGTAGATAAAGACAGAAATTAGTTAATAAGAGGAATCATGGTTTTCTTTTTTCCCAGAGAACTTAAAAATCTGTGTAGGCTCCATCTTGGATAACCTAGGTGCCTTTCTACCTGGAGACAGGATTCAGCAGGAATGATTCTCATGGGCGCAGAGGATCCTGGGAAAGTCTTCCTTCCTCCCTGTCTCAGGACTTGTTTATACAGTGTATATGCTTTATACTACAAATGAAACTTCATTTCACTTGTTTGACAATGTCTCATTGCCCAGTGGCCAACTCACTTGTTCCTTTTGGCTGATGGCAGAAGGGCTGCAATCCCTGGAGAGGAGAAAAACAATGAGAGGGCAGAGACCCAACCCAGCTTCCTCCAGCTTTAGTCCACTTCACTTGAGGAGTCTATGACTCATCCATGAGTTCCCCCCACCCCCAAGCAACCTCCATCAAATCATAGTCCCCAAATGTGTTGTTGAACATTTTCTTTAGTGGTGCCATCTTGTTCCGAGATTACAGGGAATGCCGATTTTATTAGAGTTCTTTCAACAAACTCGTTTAATTGTTGCTGCCCTTTGGCAAGTGCTGAGTCACCCTCAGTGCTTCATAGCATTCCAGGAACACCTCATCCTTCTAACTTTCCCTTTTTTTTTTTTTTTTTTTATGTCTTCCTTTTGTTTGGTTTAGAACAAGTCTCTCCTCTTTTTTCCCCAACAGGTTTGTCTTTGGAAAAGACTCAGAAGAGCCAGTAAACTTGGCTTCTTCACTTCTGCTTCTCATGTGAGTATAATTTATATTTCTAACTATTATGCAAGTGTCATTAAACAGCATATTTCCCCAGGTTTTTGTGGAAGAACTGCTTGTTTGATCTTTGCGACGCTAGCACTCTTTTAGAATTAACCACGGAAAAACTTGATGACACTTCCGTGCTTCTTGTAAAATTCATCTTCGGGGTAATTTTATGGTGTGTGTTTTCCCCCTTGAAAGTTTTAAAGAGCTGGATTTCTCTCTCTTTACAGAGTGTTCTAGCAGCTGTGTCTCATTTGCTTTTGCAAGGGCATTGGAAGAAATTGCTATTTTGGAAACTCCTTAACATATGGGATAATTGTGTACAGCACTTTACAGTTTGCATAGTGCTTGCCCATTATTTTACCTAGTCATTTCTCATAGAAGCCCAGGACATATTATTTACATTTTCCAAAAAGAGAAATAGAGGTCCTGAATAAATAGCAGGAGCTTGGCAGGACAATTTATCTCACTCTGGAATTAATCAATAGATTAAAATCTCTTCCTTCAGATCCTGTAATACCTATGACCAGAAAGCCTCATGCTTTTAGACCAACACACCCACTATGCATCTGAGGAATATGTGGTCCACTAGTTTTAGGTCTACCGTAACAAAAAGCTGTCTGAGTGATTGGACATTGGAAACTGTGCTGTTTAACTGCTTTTATTAAAGTGATGCTGTGGATGGCTAAAAGCACTGGATCCAGGGTCACACTGCCTGGGTTTAAATCCAAGTTCCAACCTTTATCAGCTGTGTGACACTGGATGAATTACCTGACCTTTCTCAGCCTCATTTTTCTTATCTGTAAAGTGGGAATATTAGTTGCTCCTTCTTGGAATTGTGAGGCTGAATTGACCAAATTCACGTAAAGCTCTAAGCATTGCACCTAGCACAGAGTAAGCCCTCAGGAAATGTTAGCTGTTACCATGCTGTGATTCAAAAGGTAGCTCTCTGGTCATTTTTTCTGAGATTCATTTAAGTTGATTTGTTTCATGAAATTACACAAATGGCTCAGTCAAGACCGGAGATAGTTGACAGTCGTAAGAGGTGGTTGGTGGGGTAGACAGACCTTATACTAGTACTTCCTCTGCTCTTAAGAGCTGTGATCATCATAACTTCTCAGTCTCTCTGTCATTCTCTTTAAAGCACAAAGCTGCAATGCTGTTCCTCCCAAATAATATGGGATTTTGACAGAGTCCTATTCACTAGTACCCACTGTATTTCATCCTAGCACTTTTGGAATAGTAGCACACAAAAAAGACAAAAGATGACATTGGTTTTCTTACAGTTCCAGGCAGAAGTAAGGTATAGAGGAAATAGCAGGGATCTGCCTAGTTGCAAATGTTCTCTTGTTGGAAGACAGAAGACTGAGTCCCACGTCTGCCTCAGGTTTGCTGGGTAAACTGGGCAGAGCACTTTGCTTCTGTGTGCCTCAGTTTCCCCACCTACAAAGAGGAATTATAATACCCACAGGATGATCAACCTGTCCCCCATTTGCTGGGACTTTCCCATGGCAAGTGCCGCGTCCCCAGAAGCTCCTCAATCCTGGGGAGACTGGGATGGTGGGTCATTCTGAATATCTGCCTCTCATCTTACTGGAGTCACCATAAGGGCAGTGGATATGAATGTGCTTTGAAATTTCATGGGCTGAACAGTATAGGCAACCCAAATCTGAACACCTAAGTTCCCAGAATAGTGCTGTGGGTTATTGGAAGAAAAACATGGTAATACAGTATATCGTTTCTTAAGTAAGAATATCATACTTTAATTCTTGGTACATATTTTATAAACTGCTTAGAAATTTATGATGTGACTGGCAAATTCCACTAATGTATATATTGTGTTTTATATCATTCTTAAATGTTTAAATACATGTAATTGAAAGTATACAAAGGCATATTCATATAAAACAGGACAATTACTTTCACATCACTACAAAGATAATTTGCATTGGAAAAACCTCCTTTGAAACATCTTTACTGCCTGAAAAGTTCAGTTTTGCACCCAAGGCATATTTTTGAAAGGATTACCATTTACAATAAATGGATTAGTGATTTGTCTTCGAAAACTTCAAAGGAAAACAAGATAGTCTGGGGAAGATAACTGACCATCTATTTGGTATTTAAAAAAGAAGTACACACCAAAGGATAATAGTCCATTACTGGGAATTAACTTGAGGCAGCAGCATCAGTGTCTAAAAGATGTGCAAAAAAGAAATTTTTTTTTTTTTTTTTTTTTTTGGCTGCATTGGGTCTTAGTTACAGCAAGTGGGATCTTCGCTGAGGCACGCGGGATCTTTTGTTGTGCGGGCTCTTTGTTGCGGTGTGCGGGCTTCTCTCTAGTTGTGGCATGCAGGTTTTCCTCTTCTCTAGTTGTGGTGCACAGGCTCCAGAGAGCGTGGGCTCTTTAGCCTGTGGCACGTGGGCTCTAGTTGAGGCGCACGAGCTCAGTAGTTGTGGCACGCAGGCTTAGTTGCCCCGCGGCATGTGGGATCTTAGTTCCCCGACCAGGGATCAAACCCATGTCCCCTGCATTGGAAGGTGGATTCTTTACCACTGGACCACCAGGGAAGTCCCAACATGTGCAGAAATATTAACTGAAGTGCACACTCAGGAATTAGAGTAGTTTCCCCAAGATGATTCATTTAGTTTTCTTTCATATCATATAGAGAGTGCACTTGAGTGGAACTTCAAAATGTACAAGTATGCATTTGTTTGAAAATTCAAAGTTTTTTTGATGGACTTTTATTTGTGTTTTACCTAGAGGCATCCAACCAGAATTCAAGCCAGTGTAAAGTCTGTAAGTGAGGCTTTTTGTAGACATGAATAACAAGATAAATAATACAACAATATGTATTAGTAAATACAATGGCATATATTAGTAGAAGCATAAAAACAAGTTCAGTCAAACTCAGTTGCTTACATTAATAGAGAAAAGTAATATTTATCTTAAAAGTTAGACTCCTAAAATACAACAGCTTGTTTTCTGCTTGGCTTTTGAAATGGAACATGTAAACTTCTAAAAAGATATTAAGATACTTGAAGACCCTGAACATGTCACAGAGTTTTTCTTTATCTACCCCAGAGGACCTACTGCAGCCTTGGGTACATGACAGATGCTCAGTAAAATCTTGTTAACTTATATTGAGTGTTCTATGTACTAATAATAATTCAAAATAACATAATGAAACCGGAGTGAAAAGGGCATGGTCTACCATTCCACATTCAAATTTTTTCCCAAGGAATGAACTACTTTGCCTCTCAGACAGAAGCAAAGAACTCTTTCAAAAGCAGAGCTGAAGGCTGATGGAGTTATTGTTGTTTATATTTCCCTGGACAGAGGAGTAATTCTGTTGGCTTCAAAGGCCTTTTTCTTCTACCTTCCATCACGACATGCTTGTGCAGGAAGAAGCCTTCATCCTATTCCTACATTTTACAAATGGAAACCCAGAGGAGGGAACAATTTGCCCCAGGTCAGATTCAGACCTTCCCAGATATTTGTTAACCTGAGTTTAATTTTTCCAAATTTCACCAAACATCTGTAGGGACTTTTCTTGGCCCCTTTTTAGTCCAGGAGACTCCCTCCTCCCTCTTCCTTGCCCTCCCATCCATTATTATCCCAATGCTGCTGCTCCTTCAACAACTCCACTGCCTTCTGTCACTTTCCAATGGCATTTTGTTTGCTCTCAGACAACACACTTGAACCTCCCCTCCAAGGTCTCAAGCTAAAGGAATCTTCTAGATTACCCAAAGTGGGATATAAATTGAAGGGCCATTCCTGCATTTCTTCTTAGGCCTGCAGCCTTGGAAACAGTGATGCATAGCTCCGGGCTTGTACCGATTACTCTCAAGCTTCAGTAATGCAAATCAAGGCTTTGCTTTGTGGTTAATTTAGCTGATGATGAGAGCAAGCTGAAATTTGTTGAGGACAGACATAAGTTGGAACAAACCGAGGTCATAGCTTGAGCAAAACCTCCAAGAAAACAGATTGCCTATGGCTCTTAGAGCATCCTTTCCCCAACAGTAGTAGTGAGGCAGACCAAAAGTAGAAAAATGACAGTCTCATTTGAGGGGCATATGAGGGCACAAAGATTTTTCAAAACTCAGCCCCACAGAGAGGAAATCTGCTTGATATTTATTCAGGCCCCTTTCTTTTAAATCTTGATTACCCTTGGCTCAGCTAGGTGCTAAAATTTATGCACCAGCGACAGGTGATTCTTACGTAAGGATGGAATCTTGGGTGTGATAAATTTGGTCTTGAGACATCTCAGCTCGCTTGCTACAGATGGCAGTGTCATGATGGCAGAGTTAGAGAGTGGTGTCCTGCTGGGCTGTGGGCTGTCTGTGAAATGGCTACTCAGTTCAGAACTGTCTGAGCCAATTCCTTGAGCCTCAAGGTCATGACCAAGGGGCTCAGCCCAACTATAGGGTTGACATTCATTCTAGCAACATTCTTTCCTGCCCCCTTAGACACTCCTGCTGACTCACTCCTACTCAAAAGTTCCACAAGAATCAGGTAATCTGTGTCATCTGTGTTCTTTGTGAATATCTTTGTAATTTGAAGTCTTTGTCTGTTGTGATTAACCATTGTTAGGCGTGAACTCTATGTTTGTAAGGAATTGCTTATACTACAGAATTTGCATCAACCTTGTTGGTTTGGCCAGGGAGGTATTTTTACCCACTACATCCCTGTCGGGTCCTGCAACTTTCAGGGCACAGGTTCTTAGCCTTTGTTTTGAGGACTCTGGAAATCCCCCCAAAATGCACATACACACACAAATTGTACACATCCATGTCTCTTTTTAGGGAGACCAGCTTTCATAAAATTATCATAGAAGTCTGAGATCCAACAAGTAGTAAGAGTCACTGTTGTAGCTGAAGGAAATGTTCTGGAGCATCCTTTGTTCTTTTCAAGTAGATTTCCCACTTTGAATTTTAGATGGAACTTGATCAGAGGGTGGCAACATCAGGCAAGCTTTGGAGTCCCATAGCCTTGATTCTGGCTTAGACCCGGGCTCTACATTTCCTGACTGGGCGAGCTTAGACATACCACTTCTGTATGCCTCACTTCCTTATTTAGACAACAGATAAAACGGGGAAGATATCACCTACTTCGTTATGCTATTGTGGGAATTAAATGAGAATATATATAAATCTTGTGGTGTACCTGGCATTTGTTTACTGTTCAATCAACTGTAGCTAGCAGTGGTAGGAGTCGCGTGGAACTCATGTCTCTAGAGCATGTGGGGTGATGCCCAATGTCATGTGTCTTCTCCCTTGCTGCAGTTTAAACCTATATCCTGTCTTTAATCACTGAGTCATCAGCTGCCATTTCCTATTCTTCATAAGCATCAACACGGTTTACCCACCACTCTTAAGAAATGTCACATTCCCGTCCTCTGGCCCACCTCTTATGGGAAAAAGAGTGGTACTACCTGGCATTAAACTCCTGGAATCCCATTTTACAAGTGTTACTTTCTTCAGAAAAATCACACTTTACTAATTTTAACGATTCTTCAACAGGGATATATAATGTATATTTTAGCTAGGGACATTTTTTTCTTACCTTTACGTGCAATGACTTACTTCATCTTCTAGCACATAGTAAGTACTGGTCAATATTTGCTGAATGAATGAAAAAGAAAATCTTAACAAACTAAAAACAAGGGATGTATGCATGAGAACATTAGTTCTTTTCCTAGTCATTCTCTCGTCCATCCTTATTCCCCCGTTCTTCTTCTCTGAAGACCCTCACAAGCATGACTCACCTTGGAAACTATGGAAAAGGATAGCTCTATTTGAGGACATTTATCATCCTGGTATCATGTGCTGCTTTTCATTGTGGGATTCGAGGCCAACTGTATCCAATCTCAGTCTCTCTTTTTAAAACTGATATTTCTGTAGCAAGTGTAAAATCATCCTAAATGGGGAACCCCATTTTTTTTTATACTAGAGATGACAGTTTTTTGAGATTGGCCAAAAAAAATTTTTGAAGAGAGAATGCGCTCAGTAAAAAAGCTGTGTTTATGAAACTGTCATGCGAGCTAAATGTGATGCGCTGGAAAAACAGGATGGTAAATTTCACTCTGTACCCATGAGATCTATATCTCAACTCTATCAATAAACACTATTCAAGGGTATGTAAAAATTCCTTCTGTATATATGCATTTTTGTTGGTCTAGCTCATTGCCTAATCCACAGAAGTTACTTAATATTTGTTGAATGGATGGATTCCTATTATATTTTTATTATAATATAAATAACTTATTATTTATATTTATATCATTCCAATAAGGAAAATATAGTAGTTCTCCATGTAATGTCTTTATGGACATATATTTCTGAAGCTCAGCTGACTGATAAACCATTAAAACAAAGTATCTCCTACACCTCTTTTCTATGACAGATAGAAATTTTAGAGAAGGTGGGTGTAAAGCTGTTGAGTGAGTGTGCATTGCCATTTAGTGTGTTAGCAGTTGAGTTTCGCCATTACACCCATTCAGATAGAACAATACTTAAGAAGCCAACAGCAGTCTTGTGGGCGTGCCCCCTTCCCTCTTTCTCTCAACCTTACATTTTTCATAAGAGAAATAACAAGCAGGATCAGAATGGCACTGGCCTGCCTGACTTAGGGCTCAGACCAGGTAAGTGCAGCAGCACATTCAGCAAGAAGTCTCTGGAGCCTCTTGTCACGGCGGGGGGGGGGGGACTTACCTGAGAAGTTAGGGGAAAGGTAGCTGTGTGGCCAGAAGAGCTCCCTCTAGCAGCCAGTTTCCTCGTGAGGTGTAATTGCATCTGCGTCATTGGCATCCAGAAGGCAGTGGTTATGTGGGAGAACCATAGAAATAGGGAGGTCACGAGAGTAAAAGGTAATGAAACAGAAAGAAATTATCCCCCAAAGGAACCGTATCTTTCTTTCCTCTTTCCTTTATTGCTACCTCAAGCTCTGTATCCGCCTTTGATTACTCAGTACTCTATCTCAGGTGTGTTTTCCCACATCACCACTGATGCTGCTCTTTCATCCTCCTTGTCTTACAAAAACACCTAAGCAAACACATGGCATTGGTCCTTACCTTACATTTCTTTTAGGGATTGAGAAAAAGTGATCAACATTTATCGGGCATCTATAGGGGCCAGGTAATTTTACTCACTCTCCAACTCAACAGGTTTTAGATGAGGAAAAATAAGTATGAGGAAGTTAAGTAACTTATCCAGAGCTGCCACTTAAGTGGTGAAACTGGGTTTGAAACCCTTGGCTGTCAAGCCTCTGCATTTCTCCATGGAACTCCTCAGGACAGGTAGAAAATCCCGAGAAACTGAATACAAGGACATGCTTGGGGATAAAGAGCATTCAGTTTGAAGATTTACATTTTTACTTCCTTGAATTTCTTCTTTACACAGACCCACACAGAGAGGCTCTCATTTGTGTACCCGTATATGTGAGTTTAAGCCTTCTCCCATCTTCCTACTCAGACAACAGCAAAGGTTCCATTTCACAGTTGTGGAGATCAGGGTCTATGACTGTGCTCCTGGTGTCGGGCAGACCAAGATTGTCATGGGAGGTGAAAAAGTAGAAGAGGGGTGTATCGTGAGTGCCAGACCAAAGAGTTGTGTGTGACCAAATACTGGAGCACTTTGGTTTTCCTCTTGCCCATGTTGGTGTTCGGAGTCATTGCACTTGAGTTTGAATTGAACTCAATAATGTAACCCATTTGGGGGTTCCTTTTTCAAGTAGCTTAATTCACTGTTGAAGTGCCTGTGCTCCTGTCTTGATAATCTCTCAAATTCCTTCCTCCTCATCCTCGCTCCCTGCCACTCTTCTCTACTGAGTTTGAATCCCTGGTACAGGATAGTACACTGAATGCCAGATGTAAGTCAACAGGTATCTCTGTGAAAATCAGGAAAAACAAAAGCTTACCACTTCCCAGTACTTGTTAAAAATCCCGAAACAGTTTGTGGGCTGGTGCCAAGGTCAAGGAGGTCAGCCCACACTTGAGCTCAGGCGTTTGAGTCCGTCAAATGGGAATGTTGGGGTTTCTTGGCTGGATGTGTGTCAATATCACTGTGTACAGAAGATGTCTGTCTGCTGTACCAGCGTTTGCCATCACACTAAAGCATCAATTTAAAGACTGACTAATGTCCTGAGCACACTTGTCTTTACAAGAAGTTCCTTGCTTCAGGGGCAGATGAATTTTGTCGACTATTCTTTGGTCTCCTATTTCCTTTCCTGGTCTCTCCCTGATCACCTCCTGTCTCCTTCATGCCTCTCTGCACCTCTGCACGAGGAATTGTACTCTCTCCTTGCCCGCTGGCAACATCAGCATACGTGCAATGCCTTGTACACCATCCGTCTTCCCTGCTAAAGTGGACATTCCACGCAGACCTGTTTTCCCACTCATATATAATTCATCTGCCAAGTACATGGCTTGCATAAACTAGGCATTCAATAAATGTTTGTTGACTGAATGCAAGATAGAATGAATAGACAAGCACATTAGTTTATTTTGCTGCGTGTTTGGCTTCACTGAGCCATTTGGATTTTTTTCTTTTCAGTGTCATTCATTCTTACTGCCTTTCTGCCTTCCTCAGTCAATATTTATTGAGAGTCTTTGCTGTGTCAGGCACTGGGCTGTATGTCAGCATGAGTGAGACATGGTCCCTACCTCCTTGGAAGGTCCAGAGTGGCTTGTACTGATTATGTTGGTTATGAGTCAGGCAGCCATACCTGATGAATCACCAGCCACGGGGAGTGGAGCCTTGAAGTGGCTGTTTGTGGGAGGATGCAGAGGAGGAAGACATTATCCTGACCTTGAGACTCTCGCAGCTCATAGGGTAGTGAACAAATAAAGACGTGAAATATATAGGCTAATATATGCCTAGCAGTAGGAAGTGGTGGAGTACAATAGAAATGGCCGGAGTGTCCTGCAGAGGTAAAATAATAAGTTTTTCTCCCTGGTACAAAATCTCCTTGATACCTTTAAACATTACATAATTTATATAACAAATATTTGTTTTGTACTACTATGTGCTTGACATTATGCCAGGGCTGGGCACATGGCAATGCAAAGGAAAAGCGTGAAACTTGCTTCTAGGAAGGTGCAAGCCAAAACACAAAATGGAAGTAGGGATGAGTGAGCAGAAGTGACAGTGAGAGAGAAGAAAGAAGGGATGGGGATGGGAAGAAAGAGACCAAATCTAAGAGCTCCTGGTCAGTCCCCTTCTTTTAGGTCCAAAGAATTCCAAAGATGGGGGCTTTAAACTCAGGAATGTTAGCTTTCTCCCTTAGAAATTTTTTTTTGAGAAAGAGCTTGACACTTTTGAGGTGACAGAATGTGAATTTAAAAAAATAGAAATATGAGAAATGTCTAAATAACTCCAGCTGTCTAAGTTATTGGAGGCTAGCTTATTTCCAGGTGACTTAACTCTGACCTAAGATTTCCAAAGAATTTTCAGATTTAGCCATCTCTACCATCCATACAGTATCAACCATTTAAACAAAGTTTTAAGTCTGTTTCTACTTTCACAATGACTATGATCATTAGATCTTGTGTTCATTTAGTGCATATTTGGGGTTTTTTTGTTGTTTGTTTGTTTTTTAACTTTTTATTTCATATTGGAGTATAGTTGATTAACAATGTTGTGATAGTTTCAGGTGTACAGCAGAGTGATTCAGTTATATATGTACGTGTATCTATTCTTTTTCAAATTATTTTCCCGCTTAGGTTTTTACATAATATTGAGCAGAGTTCCCTGTGCTGTACAGTAGGTCCTTGTTGGTTATCCATTTTAAATATAGCAGTGTGTACATGTCAATCCCAAACTCCCTAACTATCCCTTCTCCCCACCCTTCCCTCCCTGGTAACCATAAGTTCATTCTTTGAGTCTGTGAGTCTGTTTCTGTTTTGTAAATAAGTTCATTTGTATAATTTCTTTTTAGATTCCGCATATAAGCGGTACCATACGATATTTCTCTTTCTCTGTCTGACTTACTTCACTCAGTATGACAATCTCTAGATCCATCCATGTTACAGCAGATGACATTATTTCATTCAGGTGCCTATTTATTTGGTACTTACCATGTGCCAGGCAGCGTCCTAGGCCCTAGGAATCCATCAGCCCCAAATCATTGACCCTGTGCTGGCATCAATAGTTTTGACTTTCCTTTTATAAGGTATATTTCAAGGAGCCTCTGGAAGGGTCTTTAGACTAATTTTTGTTACAAGGATTCATCATGCATGTGTGTGATTTGGTTGTAATCATTAAAGGGAATATGGAGCAGAGCTGAATAACATAGAAACTCTAAAATTAAAACAATTTGAGAATGTCCAAAGGCATGCCCCCTTGAATAATCCTAAATCAACACTCTATCAGGCTCCCATGAGGAAGGCAAGAGAGGCTCAAAGGACAATTACGCTCTGTACTATCACAGGAAGAAGGGTGGTTTCTTTTAAACGTTGACCTAATGCTTAGTATGCCTTGGGCACAAGGCCAGACACTTTACATGCATTATTTCATTCAGTTCTCCCAATAACCTTGTGGAATGGGTCTTCTTATTAACCCCATTTTACAGGTAAGGCAGTTGGCACTCTGAGTGACTAAGGCAGTCACCCAAGACAATACCCCTAATAAAGAGGACAGAGAACACTTAAATCCAGATTCACTGACTTCCAGCACTTGCCTTAGGTAGAAATCTCTTTCCGAATATTCTTATTACGACTTAGAGCCATTTCTTGGTGAGTCTAAGAAGCTCTTCTCTATCTGAATCCTGAAGGAGAGATTAATTTGGTGTTGGATTTTGTCTTCTAAAAACCTTTGGGATTTCTTAGAGGATGCTCTCACCTGCCATTTCTTGGCCTGCCACACATAGGACATGCTAGAGGCTCCCTCTTCAACTCAGCTGTCTCTGCTCTTGACTTTTGATTTCCATGAAAATGACTGGACACATTCCTCTTATTCCACTCATACCCAAGGCCAGAGAGACATTCTACTGGCTTTTGTCAGTAATATTTCCTAACAGTTGTTATCAGTATCTGTTCCAGGGTCTTCATACCACCTTCCCTTTCTTGTGTGTGTTTGTGTATGTTTGTTATATTATTTCTTATAGTAATTACATTATGTTAATATATTACAGTTATAACACAAATATATTAAAATTCAAAAATTGTATATTTTAATCATTAAGAACCAATGCTCAGAGAATGTCCTTACCAGTTGGTTTTAGTAATTAAAGAATATAAGGCGCAAGAACAAATAACAAGGAGCTTCTGAATTTGAAAAGTATCCAGATGGTAGCCCAGGGACCCAAAGGCAGCTCATACCAGGTCTGAACAGTCCATCTTATATGGCTCAGGTACAGGACTGCCTAAAGGCAGGGAACTGGATTAGTCGTGGTCATAGAATTTTACAAGTTAAAGGAGCATTTGCCATCCAACCTCTACATTGTACAGAAGGAACTGAATTCTGGAAAGGTTAGTGGTGTTCCGAGAGTCAAACAGGAAGGCAGAACAGCATCTAAAGCAGTGATTCTCAGACTTTTTAATCTATAGATAAAAAAGAGATTCTTACAATACAGATTCCTGAATCACAGTCCCCGAGAATCTGATTCAGATCAGAGGTGGGGCCCAGGAATCTGTATGATTAATAAGCCTCCTGGGTGATTTGGTGGCTGGTGGTCCTGAGACCACACTTTTAAGGAACACTGCTCTGGAGTCTAGGCCTCATGACTCTCAGTCCAGTTTCTTCCCAAAGGACTAGGCTGCCTCCCCACATTAAAAAACATTCCAGGGCTTCCCTGGTGGCGCAGTGGTTGAGAGTCCGCCTGCCGATGCAGGGGACGTGCGTTCGTGCCCCGGTCTGGGAAGATCCCACATGCCGCGGAGCGGCTGGGCCCGTGAGCCATGGCCGCTGAGCCTGCGCGTCCGGAGCCTGTGCTCCGCAACAGGAGACGCCACAACAGTGAGAGGCCCACGTACAGCAACAACAACAACAAAAAAACATTCCAGGGCTTCCCTGGTGGCGCAGTGGTTGAGAGTCCGCCTGCCGATGCAGGGGACACGGGTTTGTGCCCCGGTCCGGGAAGATCCCACATGCCGCGGAGCGGCTGGGCCCGTGAGCCATGGCCACTGAGCCTGCGAGTCGGGAGCCTGTGCTCCGCAACGGGAGAGGCCACAACAGTGAGAGGCCCATGTACTGCAAAAAAAAAAAACAAAACCAAAACATTCCAAACAAGATAAGACTCTTGGTGATTCACATTAGGGCTCTTCTTTCCTAACTCAGCAATTAATTCCTGAAAGCATCACTCATTGAGTAGTTTTCTTTCACTCACTCCATCAGCCCCTCTGATGTGCCAGGTGCTAGAGATACAAAGATTAAAACACAACTCCACCTCCAAGGAACCCATCCACAGCAGGAGTTGTAGCTACCATTTCCTGAGCCTGTTATTTTATTTTATTTTATTTTTTGACCGGGCCACGCGGCATGTAGGATCTTAGTTCCCCAACCAGGGATCGAACTGACACCCACTGCATTGGAAGCGAGGAGTCTTAACTACTGGACCACCAGGGAAGTCCTGTGAGCCCATTAGTTATCCATCCTTCCTAGAGCTTATCTCATTCCTTACGTTTAGGTAAGCCTGTACAGAATAACAACATGATCTGGGAGTTGTTTGTATATATAGAATCATGCATATTCTCTGAAATTTTTCTTCACCCTTAATACATATTTGAAGTATTTCTCTCTGTTCTTTATATATGCTAGTCTTTATAATGGCTACAGAGTATTTTCCAATATTGATGTGTTTAACCATTCCCATATAGGCGGATATTAAATTGCTTCTATTGTCTCCTATTGCAAATAGTGCCATGATGGATTCCAAAGTAAGTCTTTTTATCCCCATTTTACAGAGGAGGAGATAGAGGAAAGTTGGTTACCTTGTCCAAGGTCTCACACTGGCAGAATTAGGATTCAAACTGAGGCTTGTCTGTCTCAAAGACCACAGAGTTACTTCCTTTTCACTATTACACCTTTTAATAATTGCAGTAGAATGGGGTAAGTGCTGGATGAGGTGGGTACTGTTGGACTCCTAAAACCCAGCTGCTGCTGGACCTCGGAGTCTTCAGGGAAATGATGTTTGAGCAGAATTTAGGAGTCTTCTGGGCAGAGGGAGAAAGCCAGCCTAGAAGGAGATATAGGTTTATTGCAAAATAATCAGTCACCCGTATTGATCACCTACTAAAGGAAACCTATAATACACGCTTGTGGGGAGATTCACAGGAAAAAAAGACGTGATATTCGCACACTGGGATCTTACAGCATGATGGGGTGTGTGTGTGTGTGTGAGAAAATACTAGAACAACAAACTAGTGAACGTGGTATAAATAAACACCCACCTCATTTGGCAGCCTCCTCAGAGCCCTGGAAATGAGTGGGCCATGGGTTCCTGTCTGCAAGGCGTGTCAAGAAACGTGCCTTCTTAATAACTTGGTTTCTTCCTCTGAAACGAAGGAAGTACCGTCTAGTCCCTGCCTACTTGTCAGGGATGTTGCAAAGCTTGGTTAATTTCTGTAAATGTTTTGAGCTCCTCCAAGGTGTGTATTGTATAAACAGGAAGTATTAGTAGCCACCATCAGAACCCAGATGAAACTGAACTGAACTGCAGTTCTCTGAGAAAAAACCAGAAATGCCCACAAAGCCTAAAGCCCACCCTGGGTCCATCACATTGACCCTCCTTTAAAAGGGAGCCTGGGGGCTTCCCTGGTGGTGCAGTGGTTGAGAGTCCGCCTGCCGATGCAGGGGACACGGGTTCGTGCCCCGGTCCGGGAAGATCCCACATGCCGCGGAACGGCTGGGCCCGTGAGCCATGGCCACTGAGCCTGCACGTCAGGAGCCTGTGCTCCGCAACAGGAGAGGCCACAACAGTGAGAGGCCGGCATACCGCAAAAAAAAAAAAAAAAAAAAGGGAGCCTGGGTCTCATATAGGGCATTGCTGGAGCTCTCAAGTGGGAAAATTCAGGAGACTCGCTGGATTTTCTAACATTTAATTTCCCAGCTGATTACTGTGATTTAAGAGCCCATCTGGCACGGCCCATTTGTGAGGTACGTGTGCGCAGGGAAGTGGGACTCCAGTAAAGGCAGAGATCTAACAAAGAAAAAGAACACGCAGAGTGGAGCCAGGCCATGTTGGAGCCCTTGGCTAAGATGTTTAAATAGGAATTTCGTCGTATTAGTGTTAGTGAGGCCAATAGGCCATATGTTGTAAGAAAGGCAGTTAGGGTGCCAGCGTTCCTCTTACTCAGCGCTTTTATGTTCGCTTAGTGAGGATTTGCTGGTGCCTTTGTCTGCCAGGGGTCTAGGGGGAGCTGTGAACAAGCTCAGAAGAAAATCCAGCTCTGGGTTTCAGCAGCAACGTATGAACATCTCTACCCACAAACTCACGGGAACTAAGCAGATGCTGGGAGACGCACACCTACACTCCCACACAGGGATAGGGGGGATCGTTTAGGATAGGGGTTGCCCTGGAGCTCATGGTCCCCTTCCTCTCATTCCCCCCAAAGAGCGGGGGATGGAGGAAACCATATGTCAGCGCTCATATCCTCATGGCCCCTTCAGCGTAACTGCAGTTCCAAATCAAGCCACAGGCAAGTGGATTTCATAAGCACTAATAGGACTTACAGATGTGCAGAAACCGACGTTGTGATGCTCAGCTGAACTCCCGGATGGAATTTCTCGTAATTTTCCAGTACCCAGGGGATCCTATGTAAACCTGGTCCAGACAGAGTTTTTATTGTATCTTATTTCTGAGCTCCAACCGGGCCTTCCCTCTGGAGGTCACGCCTCTTGGTCTCCTTGAAAATTCCGAGCTGAAAGGTAGAGGCTCCCCATTCCTGTGGTCACCACTTCTGCTGGGGCTCCAGGTCCACAAGGAAAAGTCATCAGCGACTTGATCTTAATCCGTCGCTGCCTGTGCACAGGTCACTGAAAAACATCTGGCAGCCCCGACCCTTCGTGTCCGTTTGCCAAATGTATTGAAGCGGGGAAGAACTGGCGAGTCCATCTGTGGTCCTCCGTGGTGACGGAGGGAAGGACATGGTAAAGGTCTGACTTTGGGAGGACCTGTGAGCCCTGTCCCTGTTGCTCTGTCAGAAGGATCGCTGACCTCTCTTCCCTGGTTGGAAGATTTGCACCTTTACAGGCTGTGGGGCTGAGTTCGTGGGGCTGAGTTCGTGGGGCTGAGGCTAGGAAAACGTCCTCTCCCACACCTCGGAAATGTGAAAATAAAGTTGGCGCCCCTACAGGTTGGAATCAATACCTAATTCCCTTTGGGAGACTCCCACCCTGCCTCTTGGGAAGGTGGATTCCGTAGCCCACAGGGTGGAGTTCGGCAGAGAAAGATCCGTAGGAGTGAAGAAGTCTTTGATGTGGTCCTCTTAGGCTTCTGCTTCTGGAAAGGGACTTTTCCTTTAATTACTTGGACCACAGACAAAAGTTTCGCCTTCTTGAAGGGATAGACATCCATTAGCGAACCTAGGAAATACAGTGAGACCTCGTTTACAATGATGGAGCTTCCTCAGGGCCTAAGGGTGTCTGGTGAACTCTGTGGCTGAGTGCCCTGAAGAAAGGGCACGTCTCCTGATTTTGGGTCCTGTTTCATCACAGATGTCTGACCTCCTAGCAGCAGGGAGCTTGGCAGAGTCAACGAGGTAGGAGGGAAAACATCCATATCTCATCATTGTCTTCTCCTTGCCCCTGTTTGCCCTCACCTAGCACCAGGAACCTTCCAAGCTTCCCAGGAGAAATGGTAATGCCAGTCTGGACCAGCTGCATTGCCCAGAGAGAGGTCTTTGTTATAAAATGCATCATCGCACATAGCTTCTGCAGAGAACTAAATTAGGATAAATGGATTTGGCATCCCGGACTGCACAGAAATTGCTCTTTGTCATGATTTTCCTTGCCTTCAACAGAGACTTACCTGTCAGGAGGTTTGCATCTCTCAGTGACTGAGGGAAGAGGATGGGAATTGTTTTGCTATTTTTTCTACCTTTTTCTAGTAACTTAGAGAGTACTCTAAAGATTGTGTGAATAAAATATGTAAGACCTATTACATATAAGATAAAAATTCAACCTGAATTCCTTTTTCATTAGCTAGAATGTCCAGAAATAATGTAATAATAACAATTACACTTTACAGGAATTAAAAACTTTATCACATAGAGGTTGCTGAATAGCTAGCTCTTCCCATTGTCATGAGGAAGACAATGCAAGAGGATTTGGGGGTCAGTCAGGAAGGGCAAATACTTAGTATATGTTTCATCATCATCCTCCTTCTCCCAGGGCAGTGATAACTTACTAACGCTCGTAAAACTCTTTGCTACTGCGATCAGGCAGGATTTCAGAATCCTTCTCGGTTTGTACTCCAGACACCTTCTACCAGTCAGTCAGAGTTGGCACAAGGGGTTTCATTCTTACAAAATAAAGATAGAAAAAGGTGTCATCTTGAGTTTTTCATGGCATCATTAAAATGTTTCAAGAAGGGATTTTGGACTATATCTGTGGCTTTTGCCAGCCTTTTCTGTTTACCAATCATTTAGACGGGATTCAAGACTCGACTTTCCACTTACCCCACCCATTCTTGTCTGCCACCCCAAAAATATCACACCAAAAGAAATGGGAAATATGA
The DNA here is from genome assembly GCF_949752795.1 of Hyperoodon ampullatus. Taxonomy (NCBI): domain Eukaryota; kingdom Metazoa; phylum Chordata; class Mammalia; order Artiodactyla; family Ziphiidae; genus Hyperoodon; species Hyperoodon ampullatus. Next base: position 92,373,369 of record NC_136920.1, read on the forward strand.
TCGTGCTTTTATGAGCCATCCATGAGGTGATGTCTGGTCCATATTAAATGTCAGAAATAAATTATTTATGTGAGAAGAAAACACAGAGGTGTCATTATATTATGGATATTAATCCTACCCAAGAAGAGCAGCTTAACCACCTTGAGTCCCCCTGAGGGACACTAGGAGTTTTTCAGTTATCCTTTAATAACCACCCGCCTTGGGAATATATAGAAAATATGTCAACATTTTTCACAGGACACTGTACATTTGATGCCCTCTCTTCAAATCTTGAACTCGTCCTCTCCTCGTTCCTGCCCCATGTGTGAAAACAAATAAAAATTCAGCAAGCACTAACAATTACACAGGGAAATGGATAGACTTTAGTCTGGGTGTAGATATGCTAAAAGCATTTTGTAGACTCAGGTGATCTGTTGTCTGTCACTCCTGATCAGAGTTATATGGACCACACAGTTGGATTGGCTTGACTAGAACACACCGCTAGAGACCTTTCTCAAGCTTAGTTGACCTCTGACATCAACCTCCTCTATGAGTGTTTGGTGGTTTATTCTTTGGGGTTTACCAAGATGGCAGCTGCTAGAGTACATGTGGCCAAGGTCTCCTGTATTGGGGGGTTATATGTGATACAAATGCCTGACTAACAAATAAAGCAGAGTGAGAGAAGGGGCACCATGAAATTCCTTCAGCCTGACCTAGGACCCTCTCACCAGTTTCGGGGCAGGGAGGAGAGTCTTAATTCTGATGCTGTCATTACAATAATATATGAGCTTTGGAAAGACGCTTAACTTTCCTCTCTGTCAGCTCTCTACCACAACATGGAGTAATAATATCAACTAGACTTGCTGATGTGTAGAGTATTTTGCAGTCTGAAGCATTAGCTCAGATAAGATGGAGAGGCCAAACATTCTGTTTCTTACCCTGTGTGCGGAGTGTAAGACTGAATTTCAGGGTGGACTAAGGGAAGGTCAGTTTACAAAATGTGAAAAAGATGTGGTCTTTGACCTCAAGGCTAGAGGTGAGAGATTTGGATGACAATGTGTGTGTGTGTGTGTGTGTGTGTGTGTGTGTGTATATATACATATATATGTATATAGGTATGTGTGTGTTTATATACACATGCACAGATATGTACCTATACCCCTGTTAAATTAGAAGTTGCATTACTTTATACTTTGAGAGGTGTCTCTGGGCAGCATTTTAGTTTGCCAGCCACTGTTAATATGGCTATTTTTCTTTCTGCATCTCAAAGGACAGACTCCTTAAAGATTTTCCAGTATGATGTGAAAAACCATATTTTTATCTGAATGTTATCTGAATTGACTTTGTATGCATCTGATGCAGTCTTTCTTCCAGACTAGCCTGGCTGTGTTGATCATTTGTTTACTGGTATCTTTCCTTTTTCCACAAAGGACTGGCAGGGTTGGAGGGAGGGCAGGTGGTGCTGTAATAAGAGGTATCTAACATGTTTTCTGTTCTTTGGGGCATTTGAGAAAGCAGTAAGCCAACTTATAAAGGAAAGCACTTCTTTGGCAATCTAGATGGAAGAGAATCCTTCACTGCAGGACTAGGTGTTGCGTTGATCTTGTAAATTAGTTCTTCCTGTCTTTGATGCTCTAGGATCATGCAGCGTCCTAGCAAATACGTCTTCACATTAGGGCAAGACAGTGCTCTTGTTTCCAGCAATAGCCAACAGGCGACAAGGCGGGGTTTCCTGGGGTTTGGGCTACTGCAGCTTCCTGGACAAATGAAAAAATGCAGGTGTCACTGCCCTGCCTCCAGGCCAGGCGGGTCACAGGGCAATTGCCCAGTTGCCCGCTGGGAGAGGCCCACCCTGCTCTTTTCCCTGCAGGTTCATTTTTCATGTTGATTGAGTCATGATGCCTCTGTGGCATAGAACATCTGAGGATATGCCTTGTAGGGAAAAGGTCAGAAAGGACGCCAACGATCTTCCCTTCCCTAAAATCTAGGGCTCACTTGCATGGAGTCGTTTGTAAAGGATGGGCCAGCAGGGCTCGTTGCAGGGCTCTGTCTTTCTCTGCGAATGGCAGGAGCAAACCCTCCATCTTGCTAGCTTCAGGGTTGCCTGGCTGCCTTATTTCAACTGAGGCAGCACAGCTTGCTTTAGCTTTGAAGTGTGAAAACCAAATACAGGTTGGCAAAGGGAAGAGATGGAAGCTGCATAGCCTTCTTGGAGCATGAAGGCACACACTCAGCTCTATGCACCAAACGCGGGAACTTTTCCCATCTCCTTAGCAATTCCTTATCCCATGGGCACCCCTGAGAATTGTGATTGAAAACAGCAGCGGGCCTGGTTGGTTGCCCTTCACTGGGGCTCTTCGGTTGTAGCTGGTGGGCAGATGCTGTGAGTTTCTCTAATTTGGGAAGGGACCCGTAGCTGTCCCCTTCCAACTCTCTGGTGTGTGTCTTCCTAATCTGCTCATGACGGCGAGGCAGGGACACACACACACACACACACACAGGCACACAGACTTGACTGGCTTGTCCCAGCACCCTGAGCAATGATTTTGGCTATTTATTATCTCCCCCTTCTATGTCCTAGAGAAGATTTTAGAAATTCTAATACAGGAGGCTGAGAAAGGAAAATATTGGCTTCTACAGTACAAACATCTCTGTCCTGAAAGAAAATGTTAATTTTCCCCTAAATCAAATGTTGACATATATTGGCCGCTGCTGAAGCTGTGTCACTATGGGAGAAGGTCTCTGCTCCAGAGCACGGATATCGGGCCAGGGTCTGTCCTCTGAAACGCTAGCTGGTTTAGAATCTGGACAGGTTTGGTTCAGAGGTTTTATGAATCGTTGCAGTTAGTTTTCAAAAAGCTGATCTCTCTGGGACACCCTCCTGAGCAGGGAAGCAGGGTAGCAGGGAGCCAGGGTTCCACTCTGTGCAGCACACTCTTTTCTGCAGAAGCCTGGGCCCCTCCTGGGCATCTGCAGTGATGCAGGGCTGCTTACCTCTGCCCAGGGATACAGGATTTTAACCGGAGATATGGGAGGGGGGAAAAGGCCAGCAGAGTAGCGAAAGGACGGAACCCACAGGCAAAGGGAAATTTCCAGTGCTTTACCTGCCCCTTTCCCCATTGCCCTCAAAACACACAGTCTAAATATTCTTCTTTGTTCAACACCTATGTTTTAAAAATTCCAAATTAAGTTTCCCCACCCACTCTCTCCCTCCAACTAGACATACACACGCGCGCGCGCGCACCCTTTTCACTTGTTAAGTTTGAAAGATGATATATACAACCAGCATGCTTTGCCAGTCTGCACGGTGAAGGCCAAGATTAATGCAGAAGGTTGGTGCAGCATTGCCGCAGAGCAGCGTGATCAGAATACAAGATGGAACGCAGGGGGAAAGGCCAAGAAATATGTCTGTGCTTGGAGTTTACACAAGTCTCCTTAGCAACTTGTCTGAATTTATTTTTCCCTTAATGTGTGTGGGTTTCTTCCAAACGCAGAGTGAAAGGGGAGTGGAGTTTCTAAGTCCCCTCTTTCTCTTCCCTGAGGGCGGAATCCTTGAGTTGGTGAGGGAGCCTTCCTCCCCCTTCCCAGCGCCTGCCCACCCCTCCCCTCCCCCATCTAGGTAGCTCTGATCCTTTGCATTGTGACTCTGTGGACAGTTGGTGGCTTTCCAGAAATTCCCATCCCCGTGGGGGATGATGGGACCTGTTTCTGATGGCCACAGCTGTGCAGGTTTCTGCCACAGCCTCCTGCTGCTGGTGCCTGCTCTCGTGTGTGGCATCTGCGGAAAGGTGCCTGTTTACACGCCAGCGTGTTGTAAAATAAGGGAGAAACAGCATAGCTCCTTTCCTCTCAACTGTGTCTTTTATTTTTCTGTCTTGCTCGTTTCCCTTTCTGTCTTTCATCACCTCCTGACACACAGACACACACACACACACACACACACACACACACACACACACACACGGTCCTGTAATTCTAATTAGAAGATGAATATAAAGCTTTTAGAAAAAAACCTGACTCTTAGGAATCTGATACGTTGGATTTTATGTGACTGGGCTTGCTTCGGGGGAGACAGCCGTAAATACTGCAGTGGTTTTCCCTACAATTGCTGTACCTGGAAGTAACTCTAGGGAAGTACAGTTGCTGCCTCGTTGGAGCCGATGTTGAATATAAATCTTAATATTTCTTCTTCTTGCCCCCTCCCCTTTTAGAGTCAGGGGAAAAAGGAAAAAAAGAAACCTAGCCAAAAAACCGTTAAGGTTTGATTCTGGCTTTTTTACAAACAGATGTTGCTTGTCATTCTGTTGGTGTTAAGTAGGCACCAGATTGGACCAAGCGGCAGTGTGTGTGTGTGTGTGTGTGTGTGTGTGTGTGTGTGTGCACGTGTGTGCATGTGTGTGTGAAAGAGAAGCAGAAGAAGGAGGGAGGGTGGGAGAGAGAGAAAGAGGCTTGGAGGAGAGAGAAGGAGTGTGTTGGGGGTGCGTAGGGGGCTGGAAGGCAAAACCAGATCGGTTTTGGGAAAAGTTGAGAGCAAGAAGTAGGTAATATAGATTCATACCTCTTTTTTCTTTCCAAACTTCAATTTGACGGAGACTTTATAAAATCATATTCCATTTGGTTGATTTTTGTTGTTCCAGAGGAAGGGGGAAATGTGGAAATCAGTAGATGTGGAGAGCCCTGGATGAGACAAGCTAAGCTCTCCTGGAGTGAAATGCAGAGAGAGGGTTGGCAGGCTCTCCCTGGGTGAACCTCTACCCTGGAGTAAGGCAAAAGGTCTCTGTTTCAGCTGAACTTAGCTTCTTGTGTTTGATGGGCGCTTCTTTTTGTAAGTATCATTGTGGAGGTTCCAGTCTCTTTTGTACTTTTCCCAGAACAAGAATCCCCTTGTTACACAGCCAAGGTTCGAAGGAAATACAGACTCTTTACCTATTGCATATCTCCTTTCCTGCAGGATCCAAGTGATCTAATCCTCAATATTCCCCCCAGCCACCCTGTACCCTCACTTCATTTGTAGCTTTCTAATCCAATTGTGGTATGCTTTCTCAAGAGCAAAACATAGCTTTGAACATTAAAGTGTTAAAGTTGCCTGGCATATAGAAAGCTTTGTGCAGCATATAATTTGTTTATATTCAAGAATTGACAGACATCCGATTTTTTAAAAACATGTGTCTCATGTTTCCATACCAGAATCAGGGTCTTCTATGTTTTTTTAAAATTTTAATTCTCGTAAAAGCCTTTTTGGCTTTATTAACAATACAGCTAGAAAGGAATTTGTAGGCTGGCACCCTTGCTTGTATTTTAAAAAGCAAGAAAAATTGTCATCCTGAGCAAACTTAACGCTTTCAAAAGTGAAAGCGACCTCCTTAGCCAGTTGCACACGAAACAACTTGTTACTGGCAGCCCCTCTCTCTTTTGTTTCCTCGGGTGTGTCAAAAGCAAATTTGCTTCCAACTTCTCACTCTTAAATAGTCGGTCCCTGTTATACGTCTGTTGTAAGTGAACACTTAGTGGGTTTAAGATCGCTTTTAAATTACCCCCCCCCCAAAAAAAGCACACTACTCAAATTATCTGAGGGTATCTTTTGTTTTCATCCAATCTATTTTATTCTATCACGCCATTTTTCACATCTTTGTTCTTTAGCCGACCTAGCCACACTTTCATTTTTCATTTGACGTAAAATATTTATTTTTTTTTTTAATACAGGGAGTATGTAGTAGGAAGGTTATAAATATCAGTTCCTAATTTTCCCTCTGCCCGAAAGGAACGCGAAAACCATGGCGTTGCTTTGCCAGTCTCCTCCCTCCTCTGCTCCCTTCTGGTCAGTTTTTCCTGGGGAGAGAAGAATTCCTTCTACCTAAGCTAGCTGGCTCTGGTGCCGGAAGCCTCTGTCTGTCTGCACAGGGTGCTTGAGGGACACTCGCACCCTGGGGGCTGGTGTCCTGGTGGCCAGGTCGCAGGTGGAGAAAATGTGCTGTGATGCGTGGCACCCGTGAATTACTCTTGGAGGAGCACTTGCTGGATGTGCCTCTTTTGTTGAGGTGATTGGATCTTTCTACAAAGAGCAGGGGCTGCAGAGGGTGAGAGAAAAGACATCAGGAGAACTGGAAAGCCATAGGGAGACCAAGACTAGCTGTTTCTCCTGCTTCGTGATGTCGGGTTAATGCCAGGGATAGATTTGAGTTCTCCCTCTCTCTCTTTGCTCCTTTCTTCCTTTCTCTCTCTCTCCCTCCCTCCCTCCCTCCTTCCTTCCCTCCCTCCCTCCCTTCCTTCCTTCCTCTCTCTCCATTTTCTCCATCTCTCACTTTCTGTTTAATTTTCTCTCCTTTTTCTCTCTCTGTCTCTTTGTCTCTTTCTCCTCCCTCCCTCTCTTTCTCTCTTTCTTTCTCTTTCTTTCATAACAGGTTGTTCAGTTGAATTGCTCTTTCCCCCCAGGACAAAGGAGGTCTGCTGAGATTCTGTACAAGGGATACCTCTTTTAAAGAGAAGGAGGGTGGAAGGGCAGGGAATCTGTCTGTCGGTGTCGTTCTGCTGACATCACCGTGGATTTGGTGTTCAAGTCCACAGCCAGGCAAAACTCAAGTACATTTTCCCTTTTGCGAGCAGCTGCACAGTGAGTTTTCCTTCCACTAGTAAAGGAACAATGAAGGAAAAGCAAACCCTGCATCTAAAACCTGGCCAATGAAAGACCGTTGGAATGGAAGCCAAGAAGCCCGCTGGGGTGGAGGGGAACAGACTCCTGAATCCACCACAATCAGATATTTTACTTCTTTTTTAGCGGCCCCATCAGCAGAGAGAAATAATGACTCCTGAATCATTTCTGAATCAAAAAGTTAAAACAGTGTCTCAGTGATGCTACATCATGCCAGGTAATGATTGCCCAACTTGATTATACCTTAACCCTGCTTAATTATTGATAGCTTATCTCTTAATCATGTTTAGCAAATGAGCGGTTTGATATAAAACATTGGAATTTGGGAGGATTCCGAGACATCGCATTCCTATTTGATCACTTTTCTGGTAAAATCGTTCTCAAGATTCATCGGTAGCCAGGGAAATTCCAGGAAAAATGTGAAAGTGACTTATTTGCAGAACCTTTCTATCATGTGTAGTTCTGGAAATGAAGAAAACATAATGCTGCCCAGTGTTTTTCTAGAATTACTTTTATTTCAGTTTTTTGTGTTCCTTTTTACTTTCATTTTGGCATGAATTCTAGTTTAGCTTTATAAAAGAGTTGGGTGACAAAAAGAAACCAACCACAAACCAAGCAAAAAATCTTGATCCATTTAAAATAATTTTATTTTCCAGACGCAGGCAAATGGTTTGAAGATGCTGGCCTAGCAAGATGGCAACAGGTTTTAAAAAAATAGGATTCATAAGAAGTTCCTTTTTTCAGGTAATTATATTTTCCTATAATTTCCCCAAACCTTCCATTTCCTCAAGTATTACAAGTTTTTAGGGCATGCTTGAATCATTTAATTATGAAGAATAACTATTTTAAGCTTGATTTTTTGACAATAGCAACTAGTTTTATAGTATTCGTAGCCAATGAGCAGATCATTCAATTCTATGGAGCTCAGAAAAATATTTTGAAAGTTATTGCTTAACAGTGCTTATTTCTTTTGACAACGATTTAGGCAAACCTCATTTGAAACCATCAGGCGTCGTTCTTAAACTCTGTGGCTATCTTTAGTAATTGTACTTAGAAATATAAGTATTAGAGGATTATCTCTAAAAAGCCTAACATGTGCTCTGAATTCCTGGAAGATATGGCTTATAGAAGTTGCATAATAACTGGTGCTTTATAACATAATAATGGCATAATAGTTGATGTTTTAACTTTAGTCCTAGATTAGTAATACTGTATGTCTACATACATACAGTGTGTAGACATATTTTATACAACTATGCTTACATAGGTCCAGTGACTAGGATTTGAGCTCAGCTATCATGATATAAGTAGTTTCCTTTCAGTGTTATTGGAGGACTTTGTGCTACGTAAATATGTTTAATAACACAAGTGATATATTTGCTTGATAAATTACCTTACCCTACTTTTGCCATTGTTTATAGGCATTTGCCTACATTTTCCAACTTAATTATTAGTGTTACTATCTAAGGTAGCCCCACAGAATCTTGCTTAAGAAAGCAGAACAAACTTTCCTTTGAAAAGAACCCTTATTATTCTACTCAACACAAAGATGGTTCTTGAAGGAGGTATTCAATTGATATTTTGAGGAAAATGTCTATTCCCAAATAAACCATTCTTCTACTAGGTCGGTATCTAACTTTCTCTTTTTTCTGCCACCTAGGCATCTTCTGATTTCTCTTTTATTTTCTAAAATTAAAACTCTGGATTGTTTGGAAATTAACACTACAAACTCTTCAGAATGAATAACCTTTCTCTGTCCTGTATTTTCCACACACACACACACACAAAAGACACAGAGAAGCCCCCAATTGAAACACGGCATTGAGCTCCTTTTCATGGACTTCAAGGGTGCAGATTTACAAAGGTGATGCTTCTTGAATGATTCAGTGTAACACTCTGACAGATCTTCATCCGTTGCTAACAAATATTGCATTCTGCCTTTTTAATAAATGATAACAACAGTTCCCATCACTTCGGGAGCCTAAGCCTATTCCTTTATACATTAATAAGAGCTCCTGTGTCACACACATTGCCGCCATCCTTAACAGTGTGCAAAGTGCCCATCCTCAAATACCTCTGGCCCTATGACCTTGTCAGGGAGATCAAAGAAAAATAAGAGGCTTGGAGTTTATTTTAAAACCTTTTGTTCTATAAAGGAAATGAACATTTTAAAATAACAGAAAGTCCAAACCATTTTGAGGTAACTGGTTTGGATCCTCCTTGCTTCCACTTGGGATTGTTGTTTCTTTGGATCTAAAAGTCAAGCCACGGAGCTGCAGCGAAATTCTCGGTCTTGGCAACCTTCACAGCACCAGTGAACTCTGAGCAGTGATGCTTGTGGCTCCATCGTGATTAAACAGGCAGACAATGACGTGTCTATGAACCATTGCCTCCTCTTCCCTATTTGTCCCACTGTTGGTTTCCTGTTTTCTCGCTTTCACCTTTTAAGTTGTATACATTGGGGCCTGCTCTTTTCTCTGAATAATTCTCAAATTCAGCTGTGTTTTTTTGTTATTAGGGGAGCCTCCCAGATTCTTGAGATAGGAGTGAATGTTCCTCTGTCAAGGCAAAGATCTATTTTTTTTGTTTGTTTTTTTGAGAACCAGGATCTACGGTCATTGCTAACAAAAGTTGAAAAGGTCTCTTTATAGGTCCTACAAAGAGATGGAGGCATATGTTTTTCCCCACATCTAGGGAGAAGGATGATTTTGCTTTCCATCATTTGTCCTTGAAGTACTCACGCTTAAGACTCTGTCCTCAATAAAATTCACAAAAGGAGCCATTAATGAAAGTACATTGTCTTGGCTGCTCCTTTACTTGTAGGACACTGATTTTGAAGAAAGGATGTTACGCTGACAAACAAAATCCTTTTATGAGAAGTCCTTAGAAATAGAGTCATTCCCACAACCTGGGACAGTTTTGAGGGGAGCAACTCCACAATTTCTTTTCTGGTTCAGATGTTATAAAATATGCCCAGACTTGCTCATTGTTCGTGTTTGGACCAATAATGGGGGCAGAGTGAGGGTGAAATACAAACTTTTCCTCAAGATGAATCTTCCAATTTAATATAACTGGAAATCTCCTCTAGAATAATTTTCGGGAAATACTAACAAGCCCATTGGTGGTGCTTGCTAGTTTATTACAGCTGTTTGCCAGAATGCAAATAAAAAAGGAAAATTTCACCATCTTTTTTTCATGTAATTACAGGTATTTAAAAGAATGAACTTGCATTTGGGTTCTCCAGTGTTTCTCTCTTTGTCTCCCTACAACTGAAAGACTTTTCTTTATTCTGCTCGTTTGCCATATACTGATATCGCTATGCTCAATGTGCGTGTTAAGGTCTGAATAAATGAGTCTTCTGTAATATTAAACAGTAAAATGATGAGGTTTACCTGAAGCCCGTTGCGTCTATGGAATAAGTGAAAAGAGGGAAGTATGTGGGGGAGAACCTAGAAGATGCTGCTTAACTTTTGCCCTTTTAAGAGCGGGATGAAGTCTTCCCATTTCTGGCGTGAAATGATAGAATGGCAGAACCTTTGGTTGGACTAATGGTGTTAACGTTTCATTTTCAGACATGTCAGACACCCACACGAGAGAGATACTAAGGCCTGTTGCCACAAACCCGTAGATCCGAACTTGTGATGATAGTCCACACAAGCTTGTGTCTATAGGTATGTGTCTGTGGGCAATCTCACAGACCGCGGGCTTTGCCTGTCTGCCGTCAAAATCCCTTCCAAATCCTTGATTCTCCTTCTCTTCCCCTTAGTTTCCTCTAAGAGGGGTAGACACAGAAAGAGGGGCTGGTGCGGAGGAAGGAGATCTTTTGTCCTGAAATGGATGAGGCTCTTCAATGATTAACTTATAGGCTCGCCCTCAATTCCCTTCTTTCTTGTAACTGCTCTCAGCTGTCAAACGAAGAGCCTGGGCTCACAGGTGAGGCAGCAGGAATGGGGGTGACTCAGACAACTTACTGTTGAGTGGTGAGTAAATAGATACATACATGAGGGTTTGTTTTGTTTTCTGTGAGCCTAATTGTTTTCAAAGTTATCGTTATCATGATCTTTTTTGGAAAGTAACAGAGATTTGTTTATAAGACCCGGTTCACCCTGGTTTGGGTTGTATCAGTACCTTGTAGCAAGTCTTCCTTTCCCGTTGTTCTCCAAGTGCCGTCAAATCAGTCCTTACCTTTAAAAATAAAATTAATGAGGGGAATGGCTGTGCTTAACTATTTATACTTCTGGACATACCCAGCACTGTAAGAAAAAGAACTTTATAGAAAAGAAATGGCTCATTTAGGTCTAGCTTCATATTTGTCCAGAGCTGTTTTATAACTCTTCACCATGTTTAAAAGGCTGGAATGAAAATAATTTTATCCCCTTGCCTCTTAAATGTCACCATTGTGCCAGGATTGGAAAGCCAAACTGACTCCAGATCAAAGCAAAATTGGCTGTATTTGTCTCATTCCAACAATGTGAGCTGAAGAGTCTGTAAACAGAACCCAGGGTGAAAAGTTGATCAGATTTGGATGACTCTGAAACTTTTGCATTCCCTTTTGGTCGAACATAGTGCCAGGAGTTCCCTTAAGACTTTTTTTTTTTTTTTTTTTTTTTTTTTTTTTTTTTTGGTGAAGCCTCTTCTAACAAAAAAGAGTCAATATAAACTAGTTATTAACATCAGCAAAAGGTTTGAAATTCAAATGGATACATTTTTTTCTTTTTTTCACTAAATTCTGTCTCCTCATAAGAGCTGCACTGTTCACGGGTAGCTAGAGCTCTTTCTTCTATCAAGCATGTAAAAATGAAATTTTGTATGTCAGAATTAGGAAGGCCCAGATACAGGTGACATTGTTTAAAGACGTCTTGGAGAATACCAAGTTCTGCAAATGCTACACCCTGAGGATGTTGTGTGTATGCGTTTCCTTTGCATTTGCTCTGCAAAGCATTGAGGAGGGTGGTCTGTAGATCTTGACTTCCAGCTTACTGAGAAATTGTTGCTTTGTTCTGGAATGATGGAACGTTACATCCAGAAGAAAAAGTCTGTCCCTATTGGTGTGTATCATGTATAATTCTTTGCCCAAGGCCTTTATCTGCCCATTAAGCACACAATCTACTCGGTTGGTTTTATACACCTCTTTGAAGTGGTCGACTTGGAATGGATAAGCTGCTAGCAAATTAAACCTGTACCTTCCCTAGATAAACACAACGTTTGATAAAGGCAAAATCGTGTCTCTACTCATCATCCCTTTAACCTGCTATTAAATGTGCTACCAGTGGGACCAGTAGAGTTCATGAATCTAGGGGATGCTGAGCAGCCTAAATTCCCTATACAGGGACAGCATTAAGACTACAGGGTGACCAGTAGGTGACTGTCAGATCGTTTCTTTTAAGGGTTTTTTTTAAACCCAGTCATTACCCTAAGAAAAAAGATTATGCAGAGCAGTCCATCTTTTCAAAGTTTCTATAAGGCCTAGGACATGATTATTTGATTCACCTGGCTAGAAAATATTCTAGTGGAAAGCCCAAAGCCCCTGGACACTGGTCACAAGAAACAGGATATTAAATATTTTATAGGATGATAAAATTCAGTATTTTTCCCTTCTTCCATGTTCATGAATGAGTGGTTCTGTAGATATTAATTATTCCCTTGGGACTCCCTCAGAGTGGACCAGATATTTTACAGGAAGCTGCAGAAAGTAAAATAACTTCAGGTTTTCCTCAGAAAGACTCTAAAATATATATTCAGTAGTCATTATTGCTTGGGGGTATAGAGAGAATGGGTATAAAACAAACTCGTTTTATTAAAATTCTCAAATTATCAAAAATACATTTATGAAGCTGTAACACGAGGATATAATTTAGATTTTTTTTTTAACAGAAAAAAATAATTATTATTCCAAGAATTGTGTTTGATAAAGCAGTTCCCCCTTTATCACCAGAGTTTGGAGAGAGTAGGAGGAACTGGTGTTTAATTTTGAAAGGGTTTCTTGTTTGTGTTTCAAAATTAATAAATGGATTTCTCTTCATGGGAAGAAACTGATACATATAGGACAAAATTAACTTTGGGTTTTAAGTTAATATGATTTCTTGTTTCTCAGCGTGCTTACCAGTCATTCCCCAGCATTTGTTAGGTGCTCTGGATCTTTGCTATGTTATTTAACTTCATCAGATGTCACCTAGCCTCTCTAATTGAGATTTTAAAAGTTTCTTAGGCCTGTACTAGTGCTGAAATTTTACAGAGAAGTCAGTATGAATGACTCTCCCAAATTTGCAAAGACTTATTAACACCTAACATGTGGCTCAATAAAGTATGAGTTGGAATAAAGCCACTTTTTTATTTCGCTGTAGCCACATGGCTAGACAAATTATAGGATGCATCCACTCGTTCATTCAGCAAACCTTTATGAATGCTTACTATGTGTTCAGTACTTTGCTAGAGGGTGAAGACATTCCTCTGACTTCAAAAAACTGATTATCTGGTCAGGAGTCCCTTTGCAGAATTGCTTGTTGGCCATACCGACACAGACTTTAATGAATCATGTTTTAATCATAACGTTTGTCCAACTTCCAAACACAAAATCAATACAGAATATGTTTACTAGTGGGGAATCCCTGCTTTTCCATAATCTCAGACACTCATAGAATTGTTCAAGATTCACCCTCCCTTCATTTGGAAAGATTGCTGCTGGTAGCACTTAAAACCTCAATGTTCAATAGTCTGAGAGTCTGTCTGTATGTATTCAGAATACCTTTAAAATACATTTTTTAAAGTTAAAAGAGTAAAATAGATTCTCTATACCTAAAGATATGTAACTACTGTTCTCCTATAAATGCTATTTATTTTATTTTTTTACTTTCCCTTTTCAATAAGACCTTTTATGACATCACTCCATATCATAATTGCATGTTGTTATTACATGCCTACAAATATTTACACTAATTATGTAATGAGCCATAATTGCACTAATACATGATAATGGGCTAAAATCAGTGTAAATAAACAAGGAAATTCACACAACTAAAAGAGCAGGGTGTTGAAAACCATTAGTATTCTAAGAGCAACATCTTTTTATCTTTGACCCCTAGAAGAAGAAGGTACATGGAGAAAGATGAATGTTTCCATTTCCAGATATTTAAAAGCTCTGTAAGCTATATGCTTATACTCATAGACTAGTATTCTAGCACACTGGAACTTAACCTCTCTTCGTTGTATCTTCTTTTGCTTTCTCTTACCTGCCCCTCCGCTGCCTTGTTTCCCATTTATAAGAGTTATATCCTGACTGTGTTTATAGAATCAGGCAAATGGTCAGTGCAAGGAAATGAATTATATTTTCTTTTAGTGCCCCAGTGGATATTAAATCATATGCATAAGTGAGTATCTAAAAGGCAGGGGACTTGGAGTTACTTCTTGAATTTCCATATGAGATCCAGGACTTAAGGCATACTTGTCAGGTTGAATTCAGTCATTCTACAGTTTTCCCCCCTCTGGAATCTTGATAGCAAATTCACCTTCCTATGATTGAAGTTACAATGTAAATGGAAGAACAGGGGACCTGACATAAAAATAAAAATCACCTAGCCTTTAACTTGAGGTTCATTTATACCCCCACTTTATTCTTTCGTTCATACATGTTTGTTTTCATGAACATGTTTTTAAGTCTCTACTATGTGCCAGGTAGTAGGCATGCAGGGGGTACCAGGTTTGCAAAGGTGAGTAGTGCAGCCTCATCTTCAAGTAGCTCAGGGTCTAGTGAAGGAGACAGATAAGTGATAATGCAGTGGTGTTAGGGCTAGATTAGAAATGTGTGTATGAAATTACGAGATAATCAGAGAAAGAACTCTTTGAATTGAGGCTTGAAAGATGAATGGGATTTTGCTTGGTAAAAGTAACATCCCAGTCTTTCCCCCAAACCAGGTAGCATTGATTGAAGAGAGACAGCCTCCTCAAAAAAGCAGCCTTACTCCTCGATTGCTGCGTGAGGGAATAGGGTTGGAAAAATGGGAAAAATGAACCTTCGCCAAGTTAGTTGAGTAACATGAAGAAACACGAGCTCTTCAGCATTTGCATCTGTCTTTTAAACACAATCAGCATGATAGAATTATCACTCTTTGATTCCCTGTGTGCTCAGACACCCCTCCATCTTATACAGTTAGGCCCAGCCCCTCTGAGGAACAGTCTTTACCAGGCAAAACCAGAGTCCACTTGAGCAATGAGGAGAGATGGCCACAGAGCAGTCCTCATGGGAAAATACAAACCCGACCAAACATGGGAACACACAGAGATGGGAAGTCACCAAGCTTATGAGTCTGTCTGTCACTCCAGCATTGAACCGGCCCTGAAGATAAAGGAAAGACCCAGTTTAAAAATGAAAAGTACAGGGCTTCCCTGGTGGCGCAGTGGTTGGGAGTCCGCCTGCCGATGCAGGGGACACGGGTTCGTGCCCCGGTCCGGGAAGATCCCACATGCCACGGAGCGGCTAGGCCCGTGAGCCATGGCCGCTGAGCCTGTGCGTCCGGAGCCTGTGCTCCGCAACGGGAGAGACCACAACAGTGAGAGGCCCGCGTACCGCAAAAAAAAAAAAAGAAAAGTACAAACAGGGAAATTTAATCCCTTATAATGAAAAAAATATAGAGTCACATTTCTATACATGGCTAAATAAACAGTTAGGGATAGACTTTGTGAAAAAAGTGCTGAAGCAGTCAACTCTGGAAAATGGGCGCTTTATAAATATGTGAATTACGTGATGTACATGATGAATACTGTTGAGCGAATGTTCACCGTAACTTCTATATTATTTGTTTATCTCTAATTTGTTCATAGTCCTGTTTCCTGTACCTTTCCACCATGTTTTGGCTTAAACTATTTCCCCTTGTTTACCAACCCTTTAGAGATTCCAGTTTTCCAGGTTCACAAGGGAAACATTTGTCTTTCTAATTCTTTCTTCAGCTCCTCGAGTTTAAATATTGGTCTGCTTTCATTGTTCTGTTAACAGGTACCAGAGGACATTAGATTGATCAGAACGACAGCCATTATATAACCTTACCACAATTTTCATGCACAAATAATTTCTAGAAGACCGATCCCAAGTATTTCCTTCCAGTCTGCACAGTAATCTCATGCCAAGGTTCTTGTGTTATTTTCTTTACTGTCGGACCCTTTGATGTGCTGTCTCTTATGAATGGCCCAAATAAGTGACAGCATGAAGAACAATTATAAGACTAACTTGTAATTTCATTGCTTAAGAAATGGTAGCTTTCCAGCCATTGTGACTGCATGCTCCCAGGTTGAGGTAGTAGGTTGTATAGTTTAGAATTACATCAAGGGAGATAACTGTACAGCCTCCTAGCTTTCCTTGGGTCTTGCACAAAGCAACATGCCGAGAATGATCATGGTTCCTCCGGGCCTTTTCTTTTCCTAAGAAAGCCTATTAAAGGTAAGATTGGGTACAGTTTTTTTAGAATTCATGTTTTATTTAATTCTTGCACCCTGAAGGTCTACAGCAGAAATAGGAGCAAGACCCTCAGGCTCCTATATGGTCTTCATTTCTTAGCTAATACATCCACCCTTTAGAAGAACCTGTGGCCTTGCCCTAGAAGATCCTGTCATTACTTTGTCACATTTATTATGAGTTTGACAGGAAACACAGCTATTACCTGTGTCTGTGTTGGATAAGAGTTTGTGTATTAAACATCTGTAGCCACTTGACATATAAGGACCTACTTAGTATTGTTTATACATTTATAAAGATTTTTTTTTTAATCAAATTACTTCCCTGTGCAGGACAATAATGTCCTCTCCTTTTCAGTGGCATAAACTTGAGTGATTTCACACAGCCATGGTTTCTAAGGGCAAAGTAGTGTTTGGGGTCCTGTTTCTGAAGGCAGACTAACTGTCATATGGTTGAATTTCTACTGACTCGGTAATAAGGTTGTATCTACCAGAGTTTAAATCATGCCATCTTTGCTTTCAGAGTGGCTGTGGTGTCTAGGAGGTCATACCCTTGTGTTTTTTGGCCAGTAGCTCATGGTTGGACACAGAGTTTGGGAACTGCAAGGAAAATAAATTATGGAGGCCACTTTAGATACAACTTAGTGTCAGTTTCATCAGTAATGGATGGGTAAAGCATTCTTCAAAGCAATTCATTCTTTATCTTCATCTTTGGTGACTATGGGTTCTGTTTCCTCAGGGAAACTCTTCACTGAATTTTATATCTGACAATCATTCTTAGCCCCAGAAATTCCAGGTACACGATTAATACAAATTACCGTAGTTTGTCTTCTGAGAATTAATCTTAGGATTTAAAAAGAAAAAAAAAAAAGTTGCAGCATGCTACATTTTTAAAATATCCCCAAGAAATTATAATAGCTATAATGGGTGATGTAAGTGTTATTTTAACTTTTCAGAATCCAGTGATTTAAACCAGCTATTTTCTAGCACACATGTAAGTTTCAAAACATAAATGTGTTGCTGGCAACTTGACCTTCTTCATCAATCAAGGAATGTTTTGCTGACACAGTTTATGGAGACTCTGGCCAGTTAGAATAGCAAGTTAATAAACTTTCTTGAAGATATGTCACCTGTACTTCTTTATTTGCACTCATCAGATTCTTTTTGACTTGGTTCATTAGTAGAGGCATTTAACTAGTATGTGATAACCCAGTCAACCCCCTTCTGGTACTGGGTAATTACGCATTTCCACAGTCATTCTTTTTTTTTTTTTACATCTTTATTGGAGTATAATTGCTTTACACTGGTGTGTTAGTTTCTGCTTTATAACAAAGTGAATCAGTTATACATATACATATGTTCCCGTCTGGACAAACACTAGCCTTCTCAAAGCTGGCTTTGGCATACTGTCTTCCCCGAGCCTTTCTGGAAGACCCAGGGAGGAATAAGTAAGCCAAGTTTTTATTAATTCAATCAATATGTATTTTCTAAATATTTAGTGCACATTTGGACTGCAAATAGAATAATACCCCACCTCATTTCTATTCTTGTCCCACTGTACTATTTTCCCTTCATCTCTTGCCCTCCAAATTCTAACCCCACTGAAACACTTGTTTTTCTATTCTGAGACCAATCTTTGATGGTCTTTAATAGCTTGTTTCTCTAACACTTGTCCTTCCAAGTTCTATTGACTGCTTCCTTTAAATAGTGTTTATCAAACTTTAATGAACAGGAATCCCCCAGGGATCTTGTTAAAATGCAGATTCTGATTTAGTAGGTCTGAATGGTGCCTGAAATGCGGCATTCCTACCAACTCTTAAGTGAGGCTGATGCTTTTGGTGTGTGGAGCACACTCTTGGGTAGCAAAGCTTTACATAATCAGATGTTTCTAAATTCCAAGACATCCAGACACTTAGGCTGAGGGGAAAACATTTGGAGACAGCTTCCTGTCTATAGATAAGTACAGCAAAATTCTCCTTTAATTGCAATCACACAGCTTACCTTTTACAAATATTTTAGTTTCTTTCACTAATACAGAACCCAAAGATGCAGCGCTATGAAAGTTGCATTTTAGAAATAAGGACCTTGTGACGTTGAGTATGGTCCCAAAGATCTTCTTCATGTTACACTGATCATTCAGCAGACACATCCTTCAGTAGAGCCTGTAAAGAGAATTCACCAGGGGCGTGAGTGCAGGTGCCACACCTGGTTCTGCCCTACTCAAATCATTTAAGCCTTCTGAACATCAGTGCCCAATTATGTGAACCCACGGACTAGACCTGGACAATTTCTGAGTGACCTTTAGTATAGAATATTCTGCAATTCTGAGACTGTCATTCAGGAATTGTAGGTGGCAGTGACTAGAATCTTACTTTTTATCCTCCATAGCCTCCTGTCTTATAACGTGAAAACAGAAATTTCCAATTCTAGGTCTATACTGTCAAAGGGACATGAGCAGAATGGTAAGGAACAATTTGCAATAATGGTTACCACAATAATCCACTAACACGGAAAGCCACATTAAGGCAACGGATAAAACAGCCTAAGAAAGCAGTGAATATTAATTCCCTTGTTCCTTCCATGGTTTGTAGATCATTAGGATAATAAAGAAAAGTAAATTAATTTCTACCTAGTTAATGTCTGTGAACAGGGTTAAAAGCACTGAATATCATTTTACAGTAGAGATTAGCTCAGTGGTGAACAGGAGGGGGGCTATGTCGGACATGTGAAATTCACCACCTCCTTCCCTGGTTCCTGTTTGTGCTCTTTCTAAACAAAAATTATGTGCTTCGTGCTCTACCGCCAACAGCAGTATGGAGCACACGAGAGCTTCTGTGGCCCTTCTCAACCTTTTTACATCAGTCACAGAACTCCCACTGTTCTGTGCTAATGCAAAATGCAATAACGTTTAGCATCAGGACATCTCTGAGTCAAGAGGTTAACGGAAAACACATCTCCCATTGTGTTCCTGCAGCTCTGATACTGTTAATGGTGAAAACACCATGGAGACAAATAGATCTCTCTTTATTCAGGATGCTTTGAGTGAAGAGAAAATATATATGACATGGTTACAATGTGAGAGCCCTCTCCATATGGTGCATTAAGGAAGAATGGGGCAGAGGAGAGGTTCATGTAACATCATGCTTGATATGGCTTGAGTCTTGTCTAGAGGGAGTTTTCTGTTGCCTTCATTTTCTTTCTGTTGCTTTAATTCTTCCAGTTCTGGTGGTGGGGGGAGTGAGATTTTAATTTCAAGGTACAAATTCAAGGAAAGAGGACTCTTTGGATAAGCATAGTGGAAGACTTTATGGAGTATGTTCTAAAATGTGGCGGGAAGAGATACACGATCACATAGCTGCCACTTTCTTATCCTACTCTTGTGCATCTTCCCTTTCTCTGGTGTGCGCTTCCAGTATAGAGACTGTGGACCAATATGTTTGTAAAAGGGAACCAAGGGGAAAAAAAAACCCCAAAACACACACATTATAATTATGCTGAGATTTTTACTTAAAAATTACCTGAAAGTAGACTGAATGTTCTTTGTGGCCAAATAAAGATCAGTGTGGTCTTATTATCCATTCACTTGATAGTATCCCTTAGGGAAATCTTAGTCAAGGTCACTTCTTGTTCCTGTAGAACTTTAAAAAGAAATTTATTTTACAGTTTATGAATTGTGCTTAGAAGCTAAAATTGGAGTGTTCTGTTCTTTAGGACCTAAAAACTTTTCACTCTGTGGTCAAAAATTCTGGTTCAGGAATCCATTTGGGGAGGGGTATCTGCACAGGTTTAGATGTACCAAATAATTATCAAATTTTTAATGTTATATGTAGTTTTTGAAGCATTTGGAGTATATACATTATTGATTAACAATCTGGTTAGATGACTACACTGGCTTTGGTGGGGGGGTGGTGAAGGGGAAGAGTGGGGACTTGCATTCAGCTTTTACATTGAACTGGACACTCTAAGATGCATTTTCAAACCAGGCTGATGCCCTTCAATACTAGTATTCTAATCGTTGATTCCATTGCATCAAGGGCAGCCAGATTTCATGGATAAAATTTATCAAGTCCAGGAAAGAGGGAAAGGACTTCCAGAATGACTCATTGTTTAATGAATTAGGCCCCAAGTATTTTGTGGTTGCCATTTTAAAATTTGAGGAAAAAGCATAGACTCCAAATCATAGCTTGAATTCCAGATTGGGGCAGAGCATGCTCAATGGTGAGGCTGCAGTGTTACAGCGATATGTTGTTTCTGGTCAACTGCTAATAAGCAACTTCAGAGCATAAATAGGGCACTCGTGATGTGTGTTCTGAATCCTCTAAGGGTTTAAGAGCCTTTAATCTATTTGTAGCTTTTTGTTATTGAGTAATGAAGTGCTGCTAATATACTGGAACCAGTGAGCAAAACACATATTAAATCAGGCATAATTCAAGGAGAATATATCCCCAAAGACTGAACAGAAAGGTGCAAAATGAATTTATGGGAAGTAAACTTTTGGGGGGGGTGGTGGAGACAGTAAACTTTTTATTACCTTTCATAACCACCAAGAAGGAGAGTTTTCTGGTTAACCAATATAGTTTTTAACAAAACTGCTGTATATAAGATTCATGAACGACCGGATTAAAAAATTAAAAATTATATTCTGCTTAAGGCTAAGATCATTCTAAATACAAATTTCTTTAAGATTTATAAGTTATTCAGAATCCTGTATGCTTCAAAATCAGCATCATAAAGCAAAATTTATGTTGTATAGTTAGTTGATGTGTAGAAGTGCCAATTACAGATCTCAGCTTGATAGAATACTGGTTAAATTAGATTTTACCATTTATGTTCTACGGTTTAAGTTGGAAACTTGTGTTAATACTGACTGTGATCTCGTCTAATGGAAAAGTGCCAAAATTCTCTGTTGCAAATGAAACACTATTAACCGGTCTACCAAAATATTTAGTTATGAATACACATATATGTTATCCTGTGAACTTGGGTGGTTCTAAATTTAGCCAATTCGGTTGGCTCTTCTCTGCCTCGGCAGATCTTCCCTCTACCTTTTTCTATCCTGTTCTGCGCTCTTGGAGGTTGGCCTTCATGGGCTGTCTCAACAATCCTTTTTCCCTTCTGACTTTTGCATGTGTTTCACCAAAGGGAGGCACCAGCAGGAGACCCAACAGAAAGTAGAGAGAGAGAGGTTAGAGCTTAATCCTCCTGCCTTTCTTCCTGCAGGCCATGGAGTTGACCTGGCTTCATTCCTTACTGAAGTTGGTGGCACCTCTTACAAGTCCTAATTCTCTCTCCACCTTCTAATAACCACTCCCTCTCCTTGATCTCTCAGGCCTAGGTGGGTAATGACTTCCTCTCTTGTCAGTCCTCAGATACCTTACCATTTCTTTTTAATCTCTCTTAACTCTGCCCAATCTTTCTAAATAATCCTTATACTAAACTTCCCTTTGCTTCCCCATCAGAGTCTGCCTTTTTCCTGTCGGGACTCTGATTTTCTAGCTAAGTCAATACAAGCTAGATAACAGAAATTAGTTTCTTTCCATTCTGCGTGGGAGGTGAGGGATGGGCGAGTAGATATTTATCTTTTACATAATTCTGTGAGCTCTGGAAGGGCAGGGGCCATGTCTAATGTCCTTTATAATCCTCGACAGCACCTGCAGAGGGCTTAGTCCACGGTGCATGCAGCTCAGTGAACTTGGAGAGTCTTACTGAGTTCCTCTGGAATCCTCAAATTTGTCATTGGCTTAAATGGATTGTAAGCTCTTGACTTAGGATGTAGACTTCAAAAAATCAAGGACCACACTTTTTTCAACAACATTTTTAGTATAATTTCATGTGACACAAATATCATACCCACACTGGAAATACTAACTCAATAAAAATAGAAGATTTACTTCATAGGTTAGATTGATTTGTGTTTAGTAGATGAGAAATAATTATGTTTAAAATGTTTAGATCTAACTTTTCTTTTACATTACCACCTCATCTCCTATTTGTTAGTTTTACCTATTTGTGCTGTTTTTGTATATTTGTTTATCTGGCTTTAACCTCTTCAGTTGTAATGACAGTTTTCTGAATATAATCTGGGTAGAGGGAACATACCTGGCATGGTTAAAATAGGACTTAAGAACTGCGGAATAAAAAGAATAGTTACCAGAAGAGGTATCTTCACTGTTTCTTTGTGGTTCACATTGCTGACTCACTATTTGACTTTTACCATAGTGCCAAACCTCTCCATACTTTTAAGTTTCAAAATTAATCCCAATTCTATGAAATGTAGCAAATGGAAATGGAAAACACTTTGATTCGTAAAGTAGTAAGCTGTTATTGTATTGTATTCACTTCCTACTTTGCTCAAATCAATGTTTTAACATCTAATTGCTCCAAAATTTGGGAAAATAGATTAGGAAAATCAGTTAGGAAGAACTTGCCTTTTGACTTCCTTTACTGAAGGGAAACTGCCTGGTTAGTTCAAAGAGCAGATTCCTCACTGTTCATATTTTTAAAACAAGATCATTTCTTCAACAAATGGAGGTGGTTGAAACACTATCAACTCAGATAAATTAAACTTTGTGTCTCCCTGATAAGTGAAACTGTTTAATGATAATTTTACTAGTCCACTTGGGAAGTGACCAAAGCACTATTAGATAAGTTAAAACCAAAAAACACGGAAAATATTTTTGCCAACTGTTTCTTCTTGGCCTCTTGGCAAAGATCGACAATTACGTTCCCTATCTAGGGACTATCTCTTGTGGGCCAGACCGGATGATCTAAGAGGTCTTTATAATCTCTAAATACTGTGACTTTTATCCCCAAGTGAACTACATAGTTTATTTACATAGAAACACGCTCACAGGCTTAAGGAAATGCAGTATGACTAATGGTAAGAAGGGTGAGCCAGGATGACTCAAGTGACTTCTTTTTCTAAATAGGATAAGTAAATTAAAATCATAGACATTCTCTCTAGTTCTCCTCTAGCATCTCAAGATATAGATCTTAGATGTCAGAATTTCCCAGTAGTGAGTTAGTTTCCTGTCACCAGCGAATTATAAATGTATTACCCTGTTAAATCAGCAAACCTTTGCTGTACTTATCAAGAAAGCTCTTCAGTGGAGATTTGGTTTAATTGTTTTAATTTCACATTCTGTCCTGGGCACATGGGAAATTTGAAATGTTAGGAATGATAGAAAAATAAAAATTGCTAGAAAAATACAGGCATGATAACTAAAGCATACTCACCGTGCATTTCAGCTTTATTAAGAATGTGTTTTTGTAGTCTTGAGCTACATTTATCTAGACAAATGATGCATTGGAAGGAATCTCATTTTTAATTTAAAAAAATTGTTTCCTCAGGACTTTGTTGGCAAAGAGAACATTTTTGAGGTCTCTTTTCTTTCTCTATGTTATACAAACATTTCATGCTTTCTCCATAAGGCAATACTTTGAATAGTCTAGCTGGGACTAAAAATCAAAATTGTTGTCACTGTTGATGCTTTTAAATTTTTTTAATCAAATCTCCTCCATACTCAACTTAGGGCCCCCTTAAAAATAAATATAGGGACAGTCAAGAGATCTTACTCCCAGAAGGCTTCGAGTTTCTCAGCTGATTACTTGCCCAACTTACTCTGGGGGGATACACAGGGTAGAAGAATGTGGTTAAGATACACCAATTGAGAAGGCAGATAACAAAACCCTGGTATTACCCATGGATTGTGTCCCTGTGACAACTGGACAAACTTCAGGCCATTCTTTTTCTTTGTTGTTAAAGATTTTTTGATGTGGACCCTTTTTTAAAGTCTTTATTGACTCTGTTACAATATTGCTTCTGTTTTATGTTTTGGTTTTTTGGCCCTGAAGCATGTGGGATCTCAGCTCCCCGACCAGGGATCGAACCCACACCCCCTGCACTGGAGGGTGAAGTCTTAACCACTGGACCACCAGGGAGGTCCCCCAGGCCATTCTTTATTTTCAGAGGAGGTGTCCAGGTACTGATCCTTTCTGATGAAAATGGTGGTGGTGGGGAATTCTTTCTGGGGGCTTGATGAGCGATCCATCTATTCTCTTGTGTTTTCTGCTTTCAGAGTCCTGATTTATCATTTGGAAATCCCTTTTATTTCAGCCCTGAGGAGCAGGGCCATATAAATATCATGCATTGTTTTCTGACACCCTATAGCTTATTGCACAACTGATTTTATTGCTTATCCTTAAACTAAAGCATTTCTTAAAAGATGATAATTTTTCTACAGGTTCTTTTATAGTATATACTGAAAGCCCTAGTAAGTCACTCTCAACCTCCTCTGTGTCATGGGAAGACAGCTCTCAAGAGTCACTTCCCACGATAAACTCAATACAGAATGGAGCATATATTCCTCATCCTGCAGTCTCACGGTTTTAGTGAGAATATCAGCCTCATGAACATAGCTCATTTTACTAATTTATCTCAGTTTACTATTTCATCCCACATTCTACCTATGATTTATCTTTGGTCTCAATTACTTTCGTAGCTCATGCTTTGAAATTACCCTAAAACTTACGTTTCTGCCAAGGGCTCTGTTCATGGTTGAGGATACCTTTGTTTTGACGGTTTGTGTCTTCCCAGGTCTAGCTGAAAGTTCATCATTTCTCTTTCTGTTTCCCTCTCACCTCCCTCAGGCAGCTCTTTTTTTGTGTTCACTTAATACTTTGCTCAAACAGCTGCCCCATCATATGATGTGAGTGTTACACATGTCTGTTTTACTTATAGTTTTTGTGAATTCTTTGATGGAATGGACACCATTTTAATCATCCTTCTCTTCCCAGGCTGACACATAATAGTTATTTAATAAGTGTTGGTTCAGTTGAATCACATTTTCTTTCAGTAAACAATTTTTGACAGGTCTGTGATTTAGGAAATATTAAACTTGGATAACCCACCTATGTGGGTTCTGTATTTAAGTTCTATATTGTAGTATTCTGTGACATCTATAGAGTTTTTTCCTTTCATTCTGCTATTGTTTCAGTGCACAAGATTGAATCTGAAATCAGGTCAGTAGCCAAGTCAAAACAGGGTGCAACTGAAGCTTGGCTTTTAAAAAGTTTCCTTAGGATGTTGGAAGTTGCCAGAAATTAAAGGCTTTATTAAGCTACAGGAACAAAGAATAAGCCCCAAAGAGAAGTATTCGCATGCTTATCAGAACAAAATTGACTACGTTTCATTACTTAATTTTTATTTCAGAGTAATCACATGCAATTTCCCTGCAATGGGACAGAAGTACTGGGGATGCAATCTCCCTTGATGTTGTACCCTTTTCTGCATTGTTCATTGAGTGTAAATAGAACCATCATGGTCATGAAGATGATGAATGGTTGTCTTTGATGTTACTAAGCTTCCACAGTTGTTGTAGCTTCCTACTGGGCTACATTCTAGTAGAGTTTTTGAAGTGTTTTTTAACTAAGGAATATATTTTATGATGCTGGTGGTAGTGATGGTAATGATGGTGATTTGTTTCATTCGTGTCCACTCTGCAAATGGAATCAACAATAAATACCAAGTTACTTTTTAAAGTTAATCAAAATGTAAAAGTCCTTCAAATTAAGTGATGTGCCATTACAGTAACATCTATCCAATTTAAGAATTCACTGAATACAATTAGTCTTATGTTATCTTTTAGTTTTTAATGCCAGGAATGAAATAAATAAACCTTGCTATCTGGAAGGATTTCAGTACAACCTAAAGAGTTAATGTTACAATAGTTAACCACTCATCTTCTCCAATCAATTTCATGTCACTTTATCAAATAACTGTTAACTTACTACTGTTTTGTTCTCTTTTCCCCTATGTCTATTTCAAGTTTTACTGTATCAATAATATGGGCCATTAACAATGTTTTCAATCTTCTCTGTTATACACAGATCATATTATATAGACATATATGCCATACCCATATTGCATATATATCTCACATTCATTCATTCATTTATTAAATAGTACTTTACTGAGCATTTGTGCTAGGTGTTGTCATGAATGCAAGATAGATATGATATTTCCTGCCCTCAAAGATCTTGAAATGTAGTGAGGAGAATAAAATAATTACTTCACAAATACAAATGCATTAAGCGCAATTCCAAACTGCTATGGTGAGTCAGAGAAATAGAATATTTCCAAAGGTTGAATCAGAGAAGGCTTCATAGAAGAGATGTATTTTGAGCTGGGGCTTGAAGAATGGGTAAGATTTTGAGGGATAGAGATTAGGGGTAAAATATTTCTGATAAAGAGAAAATATAAATAAGGGGCTTGATTAGAGAGAAGTAGGAACTATTTGGGAATGGAAATAGTCCATTTGGGCTTAGACATAGTATAAAAATGGATTTAATAGAAGAAAAGTCTTTACAAGTAATCTGAAATCAGTTCTTAAACGGACTTAATGCCATGTAAAGGTGTTTGGAATTTCGCCAGGTAGCTGTAGGGAGCATGTAGGTTGATTAACTGTCTACTTTAAGATGATTAATTAGCTTATAAAGTGGACAAGACGGGATAGGGGGAGACTAGTTAAGAACTTATTACCACAGACAGGTGATCTGTGTATCAGTCTGAACTAGAGTCTTGGCAGTATGTGTAGAAAGGAGGAAATACTTGTCAGATCCTGTCTGTGCAATTGGGATTCAACAGTAGATGGATAAGAATGGTAAAGATTTGTTGAAGGTTGATTGGGTAAATTAATTCATTTTGGATTTTAACAGTATGGTATTGTGAATTTTTGCAGAAATAATTTGCAGGCCAGGAATGAAAGCAGAGGAAACAAATGGTGATTACTCATGATCATAATTTGGAAAATGAAAAGATGTAAAAGGTCAAAAGATAATAGATCCTGGGGTGCTAGTGAAAGCATCATTGAAATGACTTCACAAGCGTTATTGACTAAAGTAGAGCTAGATAAGAATGATCGGCTTGGGAGATTCGTTGGAATTTTGGAGTTTCTGTGTCACAAATAGAAATTGAATAGATTCAGTAGAAGTGAGGAGTGGATATGTGATAATTAAGAGAGGCTTTCCTGAGGTTGAAACAGTTCCAGCTTTTGATGAATTTCAGGTTGTGGCCATGTGTACTGATGACTAAAACGGAAAGGAAATAAATATCATTGGACTTGATGAGGCCAAGGCACTCAAAAGACACTCAGTGTAGCCAGGGTGGGGGAAAAGACCATAAACTGAGATAGAACGAAATTATAGAATTAAAGTACCCCCAAACTGAATGAAAGTTCAGAGACAAATGTCCATGCACTGTCTCCATCTCTAAGAAAAGTGTGATACTGAAATTGGGCAAGTCTTAGTGAAGAAGCCCCACTCTTTCGGCCGGGTTCTAATAAGTGAAGAATTCTCAGTTACTTTCTAATTTTCTGAGAATTCAATTCATCTTTTCAAATGCAAATATTATACTTATTCACTAAAGGCAAGAACATAACTTCACAGTCATTGGACATGTGTAAAGGTATGATCAGTCCTCATTATTTAGGAATCTCATATTTGCAAATTCACCCACTCACTAAAAGTTATTTATTTGTAAACCCAAATTAATACTGGTGGTGGGTGCTTTTGTGGTCAGTTGGAGACATGTGCAAGGCAGTGAAAATTTGTTTTGCTGGTACATACAACCTCCTAGCTGGGGTTGAACAAGGCGACTCTGCCTTCCTGTTGAAGCTCTCTTACTGTGTCCTTCTTGGGATTTATTTAGTGCCATGTTTTTTTCATTTTTGCACATTTTGTCGAAGATTTCACTGTTTAAAATGGCCCCCAGGGGCAATGCTGCAGTGCTGTCGAGTGTTCCTAAACACAGAAAGCTGTCATGCGCCTTATGGAGAAAATACGTGTGTTAGATACGCTTCATTCACACATATGAGTTATGGTGCCGATGGGCATGACTTCAATGTTAATGAATCAACAATATATATTAAATAAGGTGTCTCTAAGCAGAAACACACATAAAACAAAATTATGTACTGATTAGTTGATGAAAATGTGACCAGAGGCTTGCAGGAAACTAACCTGGTATTTCCCCTAGGAGGGATTCTTCAGTATTCACTAATTCAGTGTTCACAGCAGCTCTACAGAAGGTAACTGCTGCGAATAATGGAAATCAACTGTGGCTTATTTTTGTTAAAGGTAGCTGTCATCATTGTTTGGATCCCCACTCAAGTTCTTTATGCCTCATGACCATTCCCTCTGAGAAGTGTATGAACTTTGCATAGACACTATTCTCTTCTTAATTTGTTGATGAAACCAAAATATGATTTATTTAAATGGTATTTTGAAGTAATTTTAGACCTATGGACAAGTTGCAAAATAGTACAGTGTTCATCTAGATTCCCCTAATGTTAACACTTTTACAACCACAGTACAATTATCATAACTAAGAAATTAACACTGTTATAGTGCTACTAACTAATTACAGACCTTATTAGAATTTCTCCCCATTTCCCTTTAATGTCATTTTTCTGGTCCAGGGACCAATTTGATATCCCACATTGCATTTAGTGTGTTGTTCCTCGGTCTCTTTCAGTCTGGGACACTTCTTCAGTCTTTCTTTGTCTTCCATGGCCCCACCATTTTTTTTTTTTTTCATTTTTCCCCAAAAACTTTACTTTAGTTGTAACATTCAAAGGTATTTCAAATAATCATTACAGACACTGTAGTCACCCTATTCTCTTGGCTCTATATATGTCGATAAAGATATAGATATATTTTTAACTTTTAATTAAGTACAGGCATATGATTTTTTAAAAAGTCAAATAGTGACAGAAGGCTTATAATTAAGCAAAAGTCCTCCCCACCACCCCAGTTAAACAGACAACACCTTTTTTGTGGTACGCGGGCCTCTCACTGTTGTGGCCTCTCCCATTGTGGAGCACAGGCTCCGGACGTGCAGGCTCAGTGACCATGGCTCACGGGCCCAGCCGCTCCGCGGCATGTGGGATCCTCCTGGACCGGGGCATGAACCCAAGGCCCCTGCATCAGCAGGCAGACTCTCAACCACTGCACCACCAGGGAAGCCCCCCACCATTATTAAAGAGTACTACTGCTCAGGTATTTTGTACACTGTCCCTTAGTTTGGATTTATGTGATGTTTTTTCATGATTAGATTGAGGTTATCCATTTTTGGCAAAGATGCCACCAAAGATGCCATCATATCAGGGTCAATGATGTCTATATGCTATCTTACTGGTGATATTAATTTTGATCACTTGGTTAAGGTAGTGTCTGCTGTGTTTTTCCACTATAAAGTTACTATTTTTCTCTTTGTGATTAATAAGTGGAGGAAGTTTTTTTTTAACGTTAAAATTTTCTAGGAGATTACTTTTCAATCAGCAAGCACATTAGCACTAATCAGTTCCATTCTGAGCACAGTGATAAGTAGGTGGCATAATTTTTAAATGGTATTCTTTTCTTCAGTGAGGACTAACAGCCTAGTTGGGAAGATAGAAATAGCACACACTAAACAACATTATACGAGGAAAGATAAAGAGAACTACATTGTGGCAAGTTGTGTGACACAAAATATAAAAGCTATAGGATTGATTAGGGAAGGCTTCCTGTGGAAAGCGGAACTTCTGTTGTACTCTGAAGAGTGGGTAGGCTTTTTCTAGGTAGAACTTTATAATTCAGTGAAGTATACTGAGTACTTCAACTCCTTGGGAACTGTGCCACGATCCAGGAATGTATAGATAAAAAAACAGAATCCTTACATTCAAGAAGCTCCCAGTCTAGAGCATCCTCCAGCGCAAGATGGCACCACGGGAATCCCTACTACAGACTGTCTGAGGGAACGCTGAGCTACTGCGTCCACCGCTGGGTTCCAGCTGTGTGGCTGACAGGGTCTTGATGCTCCGGCCAGGTGTCAGGCCTGAGCCTCTGAGGTGGGAGAGCCAAGTTCAGGACATTGGTCCACCAGAGACCTCCCGCCCCACGTAATATCAGATGGTGAAAGCTCTCCCAGAGATCTCCGTCTCAATGCTAAGACCCAGCTCCACTCAACGACCAGCAAGCTACAGTGCTGGACACCCTATGGTAAACAACTAGCAAGACAGGAACACAGCCCCACCCATTAGCATAGAGGCTGCCTAAAATCATAATAAGGTCACAGACACCCCAAAATATACCACCAGATGCGGTCCAGCCCACCAGAAAGACAAAATCCAGCCTCATCCACCAGAACACAGGCACCAGTCCCCTCCATGAGGAAGCCTACAAAACCCACTGGACCAACCTTACCCACTGGGGGCAGACACCAAAAACAATAGGAACTAGGAACCTACAGCCTGCGAAAAGGAGACCCCAAACACAGTAAGTTAAGCCAAATGAGAAGACAGAGAAACACACAGCAGATGAAGGAACAAGGTAAAAACCCACCAGACCAAACAAATGAAGAGGAAATAGGCAGTCTACCTGAAAAAATTCAGCGTAATGATAGTAAACATGATCCAAAATCTTGGAAATAGAATTGAGAAAATACAAGAAACGTCTAACAAGGACCTAGAAGAACTAAAGAGCAAACAAACAGTGATGAACAACACAATAAATGAAATTAAAATTTTTCTAGAAGGAATCGATAGCAGAGTAACAGAGGCAGAAGAATGGATAAGTGACCTGGAAGATAAAATAGTGGCAATAACTACCGTAGAGCAGAATAAAGAAAAAAGAATGAAAAGAATTGAGGACAGTCTCCGAGACCTCTGAGACAACATTGAATGCACCAACATTCGAATTATACGGGTCCCAGAAGAAGAAGAGAAAAAGAAAGGGACTGAGGAAATATTTGAAGAGATTATAGGTGAAAACTTCCCTAAGTTTTCCTTATGGGAAAGGAAATAGTTAATCAAGTCCAGGAAGCGCAGAGAGTCCCATACAGGATAAATCCAAGGAGAACCATGCCAAGACACATATTAATCAAACTATCAAAAATCAGATACAAAGAAAAAGTATTAAAAACAGCAAGGGAGATGCAACAAATAACATGTAAGGGAATCCCCATAATGTTAATAGCTGATCTTTCAACAGAAACTGTGCAAGCCAGAAGGGAGTGGCAGGACATATTTAAAGTGATGAAAGGGAAAAACCTACAACCAAGATTACTCTACCCAGCAAGGATCTCATATTCGACAGAGATTCGACAGAGAAATTAAAACCTTTACAGACAAGCAAAAGCTAAGAGAATTAAACACCACCAAACCAGCTTTACAACAAATGCTAAAGGAACTTCTCTAGGCAGGAAACACAAAAGAAGGAAAAGACCTACAATGACAAAGCCAAAACAATTAAGAAAATGGTAATAGGAACATACATATTGATAACTACCTTAAATGTAAATGGATTAAGTGCTCCAACCAAAAGACATAGACTGGCTGAATGGATACAAAAACAAGACCCATATATATGCTGCCTACAAGAGACCCACTTCAGACCTAGGGACACATAAGACTGAACGTGAGGGAATGGATAAAGATATTTCATGCCAATGGAAATCAAAAGAAAACTGGAGTAGCAATTCTCGTATCAGACAAAATAGACTTTAAAATAAAGACTGTTACAAGAGACAAAGAAGGACACTACATAATGATGAAGGGATCAATCCAAGAAGAAGATATAACAATTGTAAATATTTATGCACCCAACATAGGAGCACCTCAATTCAGAAGGCAAATGCTAACAGCCATAAAATGGGAAAGCGACAGTAACACAGTAATAGTAGGGGACTTTAACACCCCGCTTTCACCGATGGACAGATCATCCAATCCCACTACTGGGCATATACCCTGAGAAAACCATAATTCAAAAAGAGTCATGTACCACGGTGTTCATTGCAGCTCTGTTTACAATAGCCAGGACATGGAAGCAACCTAAGCGTCCATCGACAGATGAATGGATAAAGAAGATGTGGCACATATATACAATGGGATGTTACTCAGCCATAAAAAGAAATGACAGTGAGTTATTTGTAGTGAGGTGGATGGACCTAGAGTCTGTCATACAGAGTGAAATAAGTCAGAAAGAGAAAAACAAATACTGTATGCTAACACATATATATGGAATCTAAAAAAAAAAAAAAGTTCTGAAGAACCTAGGGGCAGGACAGGAATAAAGATGCAGACATAAAGAATGGACTTGACATGCGAAGGGGGAAGGGTAAGCTGGGATGAAATGAGAGAGTGGCAGGCACATATATACACTACCAAATGTGAAATAGATAGCTCATGGGAAGAAGCCACATAGCACAGGGAGATCAGCTCAGTGCTTTGTGTCTACCTAGAGGGGTGGGATAGGGAGGGTGGGAGGGAGATGCAAGAGGGAGGAGATTTGGGGATATATGTATATGTATAGCTGATTCACCTTGTTATAAAGCAGAAACTGACACACAATTGTAAAGCAACTGTACTCCAATAAAGGTGTTAAAAAAATGAATATAAATAAGGAAGCACAGACTTTAAATGATACATTAAACAAGATAGACTTAATTGATATTTATAGGACATTCCATCCAAGAACAACAGAATACACTTTCTTCTCAAGTGCTCATGGAACATTCTCCAGGATAGATCATATCTTGGGTCACAAATCAAGCCTTGGAAAATTTAAGAAAATTGAAATTGTATCAAGTATCTTTTCCGACCACAACGCTATGAGGCTACATATCAGTTACAGCAAAAAAAATCTGTAAAAAATACAAACACCTGGAGGCTAAACAACACACTACTAAATAACCAAGAGATCACTGAAGAAATCAAAGAGGAAATCAAAAAATACCTAGAAACAAATGACAATGAAAACACGATGACCCAAAACCTATGGAATGCATCAAAAGCAGTTCTAAGAGGGAAGTTTATAGCAATACATTCCTACCTCAAGAAACAAGAAACATCTCAAATAAACAACCTAACCTTAAACCTAAAGCAATTAGAGAAAGAAGAACAAAAAACCCCCAAAGTTAGCAGAAGGAAAGAAATCATAAAGATCATATCAGAAATAAATGAAAAAGAAATGAAGGAAACAGTAGCAAAAATCAATAAAACTAAAAGCTGGTTCTTTGAGAAGATAAACAAAATTGATAAACCATTAGCCAGACTCATCAAGAAAAAAAACGGAGAAGACTCAAATCAATAGAATTAGAAATGAAAAAGGAGAAGTGACAACTGACACTGCAGAAATACAAAGGATCATGAGAGATTACTACAAGCAACTCTATGCCAATAAAATGGAAAACCTGGAAGAAATGGACACATTCTTAGAAAAACACAACCTTCTGACACTGAACCAGGAAGAAATAGAAAATATAAACAGACCAATCACAAGCACTGAAGTTGAGAATGTGATTTAAAATCTTCCAGCAAACAAAAGGCCAGGACCAGATGGCTTCACAGGTGAATTCTATCAAACATTTAGAGAAGAGCTAACACCTATCCTTCTCAAACTCTTCCAAAATATAGCAGACGGAGGAACACTCCCAAACTCATTCTACGAGGCCACCATCACCCTGATACCAAAACCAGACAAAGATGTCACAAAGAAAGAAAACTACGGGCCAATATCAGTAATGAACATAGATGCAAAAATCCTCAACAAAATACTAGCAAACAGAATCCAACAGCACATTAAAAGGATCATACATCATGATCAAGTGGGGTTTATCCCAGGAATGCAAGGATTCTTCAATGTATGCAAAAAATCAATGTGATAAACCATATTAACAAACTGAAGGAGAAAAACCATATGATCATTTTAATAGATGCAGAAAAAGTTTTGGACAAAATTGAACACCTGTTTATGATAAAAACCCTCCAGAAAGTAGCATAGAGGGAACTACCTCAACATAATAAAGGCCATATATGACAAACCCACAGCCAACATCGTTCTCAGTGGTGAAAAACTGAAACCATTTCCTCTAAGATCAGGAACAAGACAAGGTTGTCCACTCTCACCACTATTATTCAACATAGTTTTGGAATTTTTAGCCACAGCAATCAGAGAAGAAAAAGAAATAAAAGGAATCCAAATTGGAAAAGAAGGAAAACTGTCACTGTTTGCACATGGCATGATACTATATGTAGAGAATCCTAAAGACGCTACCAGAAAACTACTAGAGCTAATCAATGAATTTGGTAAAGTAGCAGGATACAGAATTAATGGAGGGAAATCTCTTGCATTCCTATACACTAATGATGAATAATCTGAAAGAGAAATTAAGGAAACACTCCCAGTTACCATTGCAACAAAAAGAATAAAGTATCTAGGAATAAACCTACCTAAGGAGACGAAAAACCTGTATGCAGAAAACTATAAGACACTGATAAAAGAAATTAAATATGATACCCACAGATGGAGAGGTATACCATTTTCTTGAATTGGAAGAATCAACATCATGAAAATGACTGCACTCCCCAAAGCCATCTACAGATACAGTGCAATCCCTATCAAACTACCAATGGCATTTTTCACAGAACTAGAAGAAAATATTTCACAATTTGTGTAGAAACACAAAAGACCCCGAATAGCCAAAGCAATCTTGAGAAAGAAAAACAGAGCTGAAGGAATCAGGCTTCCTGACTTCAGACTATACTACAAAGCTTCAGTAATCAAGACAGTATGGTACTGGCACAAAAACAGAAATATAGATCAATGGAACAGAATAGAAACCCC
This sequence comes from Hyperoodon ampullatus, assembly GCF_949752795.1. Classification (NCBI taxonomy): domain Eukaryota; kingdom Metazoa; phylum Chordata; class Mammalia; order Artiodactyla; family Ziphiidae; genus Hyperoodon; species Hyperoodon ampullatus. Next base: position 92,408,101 of record NC_136920.1, read on the forward strand.
AGAGATAAACCCATGCACATATGGTCACCTTATCTTTGATAAAGGAGGCAAGAACATACAATGGAGAAAAGGCAGCCTCTTCAATAAGTGGTGCTGGGAAAACTGGACAGCTACATATAAAAGAATGAAATTAGAACACTCCCTAACACCATACACAAAAATAAACTCAAAATGGATTAAAGACTAAATATAAGGCCAGACACTATAAAACTCTTAGAGGAAAACATAGGCAGAACACTCTGTGATATAAATCACAGCAAGAGCCTTTCTGACCCACCTCCTAGAGAAATGGAAGTAAAAACAAAAACAAATGGTACCTAATGAAACTTAAAAGCTTTAGCACAGCAAAGGAAAACATAAGACGAAAAGACAACCCTCAGAATGGGAGAAAGTATTTGCAAAAGAAGCAACTGACAAAGGATTGATCTCCAAAATGTACAAGCAGCTCATGCAGCTCAATATGAAAAAAACAAACAACCCAATCCAAAAATGGGCAGAAGACCTAAGTAGACATTTCTCCAAAGAAGATGTACAGATTGCCAAACAAACACATCAAAGGATGCTCAACATCACTAATCATTAGAGAAATGCAAATCAAAACCAAATGAGGTATCACCTCACACTAGTCAGAATGGCCATCATCAAAAAATCTACAAACAATAAATGCTGGAGAGGGTATGGAGAAAAGGGAACCCTCTTGCACTGTTGGTGGGAATGTAAATTGATACAGCCACTGTGGAGAACAATGTGGAGGTTCCTTAAAAAACTAAAAATAGAATTACCATATGACCCAGCAGTCCCACTACTGGGCATGTAGAAAACCATAATTCAAAAAGAGTCATGTACCACAACGTTCATTGCAGCCCTGTTTACAATAACCAGGACATGGAAGCAACCTAAGTGTCCATCGACAGATGAAATGGGTAAAGAAAATGTGGCACATATATACAATGGTACATTACTCAGCCATAAAAAGAAATGAAATTGAGTTATTTGTAGTGAGGTGGATGGACCTGGAGACTGTCATACAGAGTGAAGTAAGTCAAAAAGAGAAAAATATTATATGCTGGCACATATATATGGAATCTTAAAAAAAAATAAGTCAGAGGAAAACAAATACTATATGCTAACACATATATATGGAACCTTTAAAAAAAATGGTTCTGAAGAAACTAGGGGCAGGACAGGAATAAAGACACAGACATAGAGAATGCACTTGAGGACACGGGGAGGGCGAAGGGTAAGCTGGGATGAAGTGAGAAAGTGGCATGGACATATATACACCATCAAATGTAAAATAGCTAGCTAGTGGGAAGCAGCCACATAGCACAGGGAGAGCAGCTCGGTGCTTTGTGTCCACCTAGAGGAGTGGAATAGGAGGGTGGGAGGGAGGTGCAAGAGGGAGGAGATATGGAGATGTATGTATACATATAGCTGATTCACTTTGTTATACAGCAGCAACTAATACAACATTGTAAAGCAATTATACTCCAATAAAGATGTTAGAAAAGAAAAAAGCTCCCATTCTAGTGAGAAGGACATAGATGTCTATAAATGGAGAGCAGATATGATTACTGTTGTGTGGAGATGGGAGAGGAGAGGGTATTATAGGTGTGGCAGAGCGATACCACATCTTGGAGATGAAAAGAACATAACCTTCGTGTTATCTAGCCTAAATCTTTGCACTCTAAGAATGCCAGAAAAGTTCCTGTGATGTCACTCAATCTATATTTAAACTCTTCTAAGTCACAAGAAGTTTATTTCTCAAAGCATCTTATCCCACAGATTTATATCTTTTACTGATAGAAAAAGATTTTTTGTTCCTTTTTTCTGTTGACCTAAAATTTACCTCCTCCAAACTTTCACCAATAAGTCTAGCTCTTCCCTCCTTTGCTATGTGGGAATATTTCTACTCTCTCTTTTTGGGAGACAGTCCTTGAAAGTAGATATTAAATCCTTTCTTAATGTCCTCCTTTCAAATTAAACATGAGTAAATCTATATACAGATCTTTCACAAGTGTTCATGTATTTGTTTGTCAATTGATATGGCAACCAGAATTGAAAATATTCTGTGGCTTTCCAACCAGTGGAGAACACCATGTAACTAGTCTCTCCCTTATTCTACACAACATAATTCTATTAATACAGCCTGTGTGTGCTTTGGTTATTTTGGAGGCAAAACTGTTGGCTTGGTTTGTATTTTCCTTATAAATAATCCATGCCCCCTTGAATGCCCTCACACTTATTCTGATCTCCTCCCCTGGAAATATTTTAGAATAATTATTATATGAAATCTCTCCCACACAACTCAGTTAGAGTTTTGAGCCTAGCATTCAAAACTTATTTATTCCTATCATATTTTGTGCTCTTTATTTTGACTTCCTGTTGGAGTTCTCTTTGAACTTTGATCTTGTCATCTGGCACAGCTTTTATGTTCCCCCACTTTCAATATCTACAGATTTCATAAGAATCAAATCTATTTTTATCCAAGGCTTTAATGAAATAAACAAGACAGGATCAAGAACAGAGCTCTTCGGCAAACCATGTATGTCTGGTCATTTCACAATATAAAAACCTCCCAGTTGGACTGTCATTCAGCCTCCCTGTCTCTCTCTGCAGGGTATGGGTATGGGGGAGAGCAGGGCATGCTCTTTGACAGTGATGAGTCTGACCTAACCAGAGCCCAAGGTGGCATGTCGGCCAGCAGTTTCAAATCAGGTTATACTTCACGGAAGATGGGTTACTTGGTGTCGTATCCTAAAAGCCAGGAAGAACCATAATTACTAAAGACAGGAATTCTATAATGTTTTACTGCTTGTGGAGTTTTCACACATGCACGGTCTTGTAAATATGAAACGGTATCAGTTGCCAATGAAGATTTGGGGCTAGGGAATGACAAAAGAAAAACAGAATTTAAAGCAGAGTGTTCTGTTAATGGAACTCCAGATAGATCAGAGGAGGGAGAAACTGGAGGACAGGAGGCTAGCAAGGAATCTGCCGGAGGTACCCAGGAGGTGAAGAGGTGAAGAAGTTACACACACAGTAGTGAAAAGTGAAGAGGAAGGAGAAGATCAAAGACGTATGTTCCACAGAAGAGCAATAGGACTTTGTAACTAAAAATGGATTTGGGGAGGGAGGGGGAGGGACAAATAAAAGACCATTTCCACATTTTATATCTCGAAGAATGACGGCCCAGTTGACAGAAACAAAGGAGCTGGTAAAGGGAATCCCGTTTAGGGTGAGGTTGGTTTTTCTTGTTTTAGTGTAACAACACTTCGGTAAAAACCTAAGACTGAAGAGTCATCATCCACATTAGCAAAGAGAGGGTTTCTGAGGAATTGTTATTCTCATGTCAAAACTTAAATGGCCCCCTTTGTGGCATGACAGCATTGTAGCATCACCGTGGCTGTCAGCCCCTTTTGATTTCCTGGTGCATTGGTGGACTACTGTAAAAGTAGTAAATATTGTTTCCGGTTGAACCAAGGATCTCTTAAGCTTGCAGGTCCATTTAAGATGTTGCCAATGGTAAATGTGGTTGTGAAAATCTTGGAAATGGAGGTTAGCTAGGATAAATGATGTCCAAATCATAGAATGAGTCATAGGAATAAAATCTTGGATATCTCATTCTTTAACCATCAGCAGATATTTTGACAAAGCTATCTACCTACTCCTAATGGAACATTCTACTTGTTTCTTTCAATGAATGTTCAGTTTTTAGTCTCTTTACACCCACATGCACACACACAAATGAGTGCTAAAGAGAGAGTGAAAAGATATTAACTCTCAGCCCCATTAATCAGCCTTCAGAAATGACCCTGTTATTAAGCTCTTGCTCATCATCGTCACCAGCTATTCATTAAGCACCTGATTGTGCTTATGCTAAGGATGTGCACACTGGGCAAAAGTCACAGGGGGGTGCCCTCTCTGGGCATATAGATGCTGCATACAAGAGCAAGAGAGAAAATAATGTAAAATGGACAAACAAAAATGCTAAGTGAACAATGATTCAGTTTATCATATTCTGGAGAAAGGGAAATTGGGCAAGACATTTTTGCTTGATTTGATACGGTACCTCCTCTCTCTTTTTCACAAGCTTCCCTTTAATCAGTCTCCCTAAAGATTTTGGCTCTAATGGGATTGTATAACATGGGGTGGTTTGAAGACCCAGGAGCTAAATATATTTGACTCTCTCTTTGTTCTTTTTTGTTGTTGATTCCTATTATTGAACATGGATATTTTTCTTTTAAGTCCAATGTGTCATTCTTTTTCTTGTAAGCAAACCTCCCCTATTCCTGATATGGTATCAGTGAAGGTATCCCCATGTCTGCATCTAACTTTGTATTATCTAGAAGAGGGGACCATCTAACTTTAATCTATAAAGATCCAGAGAGGAAATATTACAATATCACAGTATGGACTTTGCAGGTCGTATGATCTTTGTTACAACCACTCAACTCTCTCGTAGTGACAAAGAAGCTATAGACGAGAGAAAACAAATGGGCATGACTAAATTCCAATAAAAAAGGGAGTTGACAGGATTTGACTCCAGAGCTGTAGTTTGCTGACCCCTAAACTGAAAGAAAGAAGTTTGTTTACTAAGAAAAAAATGTGTTAAAAACCAACCCACATCTCCCTATACATGATGAAGAATTCTGCACCCGTAGACAGAGGAATATGAAGAAATGACAAAACTCGTCGAGGTCTTCAATCACAGAATTTCTCAACAAATATAACTGCTCTCATCTATAATTTGCCATTTCAGTCAGACATTCCTATGAAGTCTTTGGAAGTTTGATTATATTATCCATTTTATTTCTGGGAGAAGGGATGCCTATGTTCCATTTACTAAATGTGGTAACTTCTTTTTTTTTTTTTTTTTTTTTTTTTTTTTTGCGGTACGCGGGCCTCTCACTGTTGTGGCCTCTTCCGTTGCAGAGCACAGGCTCCGGACGCGCAGGCTTAGCAGCCATGGCTCATGGGCCCAGCCGCTCCGCGGCATGTGGGATCTTCCCAGACCGGGGCACGAACCCATGTCCCCTGCATCGGCAGGCGGACTCTCACCCACTCCGCCACCAGGGAAGCCCTGGTAACTTCTTAAAAACGATCTCCTAGAAATCTTCCTAAACGTGCATTTCATCTTCTTAGCAGCTGCATTAAACAGTCTCCTCCTGCCTTGACTTTCTGTAGTCAGTGCCCTTGCTGTACCCATTATTCCTCTTTCTCCTTGAAATCTTCACACTGGAACCACATATACTGACCATTTGTTTTTTGGTTGGTTTATTCTTTGTTTAGACAGTAGTCTACTCTCCACTGACTGCACCAATAGAGAGCAGTGACGTAGGTAATCTAGAAACAATGGATAATCCCCAGGTCACTCCAACTTTGGAATGCTTTATATGATTTTTGTGGGGACAAATTTACCTTGGTAATTGTATTCTGCCCAACCTAATATTAAAATCAACTCTCATTTCTAGAGCACCTCATTGACCGAAGTGATTGAAAAGTGTGTCTCTGATTAAGAAAATCATTTGATACAGATAACACTTAGGCAGATAATAAGAGATTTGAGTATGTGAATAGCTAGATGACAACTGACATGTCAATCAACAAATATGTTTAAAAGCACTACTATTTGTCCTGGACATGTAGCATCTACTTAAATATTACTAGGTACTTTTATATGCATTATTTTAACCCTTAGGACAACTGTATTATGGGGATATTATCAGCTTCGTTTTTGTTTTTGTTTTTTTTTAAGATTTATTAATTATTACTTTATTTTTGGCTGCATCGGGTCTTAGTTGTAGCACACGGGATCTTCATTGAGGCATGTGGGATCTTTCGTTGCAGCGTGCGGGCTCTTTGTTGTGGTGTGTGGGCTTCTATCTAGCTGTGGTATGCGGGTTTTCTCTTCTCTAGTTGTGGCGTGCAGGCTCCAGAGCATGTGGGCTCTGTAGTTCGTGGCATGAGGGCTCTAGCTGAGGCGCGTGAGCTCAGTAGTTGTGGCACATGGGCTTAGTTGCCCCGCAGCATGTGGGATCTTAGTTCCCCGACCAGGGATCGAACCCGCGTCCCCTGCATTGGAAGGCAGATTCTTTACCACTGGACCACCAGGGAAGTCCCTCAGCTTCAGTCTGAAGATTAGGCTTTGAGAGGTAAAATGACTTCCTGCAGGTCTCAGAAGGATAAAGAAAGGGTTGGGATTTGTGCTCAGTCCTCCAAGAGTAGTAGATCTAGCACTCTTTAGACAGCTACCTGTGGGTATAGTGAACAGATTCCATGCAATTCAGACACACCATTGCCCTGCTTTTTTCGGGACACTGAGAGGACTGTATACGTAATACAAGACAGGGTTGTTACTTGGAGGGAATTTGAAAGCTATTCTCAGATATTAAGATATATAGGCCTTCACACTTCTGTGCCTTTGTTCATGTGCTTCTCTTGACAGTCCCCATCTTTATGTTTAGCAAATTTACTTAGTTTATGTGCAACAGAGTGCATCCAGTTAAAATATATAATTGATGAGTCTCTACAGGCTTACATCCATAAAATAGCCATGACAATCAAGTTATAGAACATCTTCATTATCTCCAAAAGTTTCCTTGTGCCCCTTGGCAATCCATTTCTCCTTCTGGCCCTGGACCTAGGCAAGCACTGATCTGCTTTGGGTCTCTATAGATTAGTTTGTATTTTCTGCAGTTTTATATAAATGGAATCATACAGTATGTACTCTTTTGTGTTGCTTTCTTTCATTCAGTATAAAGATTTTGAGACTCATCCATGTTGCATGTGTAAGTAGTTTGTTCCTTTTTACTGCTGAGTAGTAGTTTATGGTAGTATGGATATATCACAATTTGTTTATTCATTCTCCAGTTGATATACATTTGGGTTGTTTCCAGTTTGGGGCCGCTCTGAACATTTTTGTGTAAGTTTTGGTGTGGATGTATATTTCTATTTCCCAGTAGAATTGCTGGGTCATGTGGTAGATATATATATTTAACTGCCAGTTGTCCTCCATGGCTTACCATTTTACATTCCCACTAAGAGCATGTGTGAGTTCCAATTTCTCAATATTCTTGTCACAACTTGTTACTGTCAGTCTTTAATTTTTAATTTTATACAATTTTAAAGGTTACACTCCATTTACAGTTATTACAAAATAGTGGCTGTATTCCCTGTGTTGTACAGGACATCCTTGTAGCCTACCTTAGGTAGCTGTTCTAATGAGCATGTAGTGGTTCGGTATCTCCTTGTGATTTTAACTTGCATTTCCATGATGACTAAGGACTTTGAACATCTTTTCATGTCCTTATTTGTATATCTTCTTTTGTGAAGAGTTTGTTTAAATTTTTATCTTTTTTATTAGGTTGTCATTATTATTCGGTTATAAGAGGTCCTTATATATACAAACTAGATACCAATCTGTCATATTACATGCATGGCAAATATTTTCTCTCAATTTATTGTGTGTATTTTCATTTTGTTAATCGTGTCTTTTAAAGAGCAAAAGATTTACGTTTTGATCAAGTCCAATTTATTGAATTTTTTCTCTTACAGTTCTTTTATTCCTGGAATAAATTCTAATTGGTAATGATGTGTTTTTTTATGTTGTTAGATTTGATTTATTAAAATTTTATTAAGGATTTTTACATCTGTGTTCAGTCTATGTTCATGAAAGGTATTGGTCTGTAATTGCCTTGTCATTTATTTATCCAATTTTAGTAAAAATTCAGTTTGAAAGTGTTCTCTTTCTTATCTTTGCCTACCCCCAAAGTTTCAGGGAGTTTCTCCTATATTTTCTTCTAAAAGATTAATAGTTTTAGCTTTTATATTCAAGTCTATTGTTTACTGTGAGATAATTTTTGTATGTGTTATGAAATAAGGGTCAATGTTCTTTCTTTTCTATACAGTTAACTTGTTCTAGCGTCATTTGTTGAAATGACTCCACCCCCTCCGTTGAGTTGCCTTGGCACTTCTGTCAAAAAATCAGTTGACCATATAAAGTGTAGATCTATTTTGGATTCTATTCTGTTCCATTGGTTTGTAGGTCTATTCTATCTTCCAGTACCACGCTGTCTTTATTATTATACCTCTATAGTAAATCTTGAAATAAAGTAGTATAAAACCTCTGTTCTTTAAGAAGTACTTTGAAAATTCTGGAAACTTTGTGTTTTGATATTAATTTTAGAATAAACTTGTCAATTTTTGCAGGAAAAAAAGGGGGGGTGACTTGCTGAGATTACTTTGAATCTCTAGCTAGGTTTGCATAGAATTGACATGTTAGTGATATTGGAGTCTTCCAGTCTATGAACCTGGTATGTCTCTGCACTTCTTTAGGTCTTTAACTTCTCCCAGTAGTAGTTTGCCATTTTCACTGTAAGCTCTTACACATTGTATTAGTTTCCCAGAGCTACTGTTATAAATTATCACTAACTGCTTGGCTGAAAATAACAAATTTATTTTCACTGTTCAGGAGGCCAAAAGTCCAAAATCAAGGTATTGGCAGGTTGGTTCCTTCTGGGCACTCTGAGCGAGAAACCATTCCATACCTAGCTTCTGGTGTCTGCCAGACATCCTTGGCCAGTTTCTTGCCTCTGTTTCTCCTGGTGTTCTCCTCCTATGTCTCAGTGTCTTCTCCTTTTCTATCTCTTATAAGGATGCTGTTGTTGGATTTAGGGACCACCCTAATCCAGGATGATCTCATCTCAATATTTTTACCTTACTTACAACTGCAAAGATGCTTTTCCCCGCCAAAAGACTACATTCTGAAGTTCCAGGTGGGCATATCTTTTAGGAGCCACAATCCAACTCACTATGCACATATTTTTGAAAATTTATTCCTAAGTAGTTTATGTTTTATGATGCTCTTATAAATGGATTTTTAAATTTTTATTTCCAATGATTTGTTGCTAGTGTATAAAAATATAATTGACTTATATGTATTAATCTTGTATCTTGTGATTTTACTAAATGCAGCTATTAGTTCTGGTCATTGCTATGTAGATGCCTTTAAGATTTTTTACATCAACAAGCATGCCCCTTAAAATAGAGGCAATTTTACTTCTTTTTCTATCTATGCCTTTTATTTTTCTTGCTTTATTATAAATTGTTAGGATGTCCAATGAAATGCTGGCTAGAAGTGGTAAGCACAGGCATCTTTACCTTGTTCCCGATCTTAGGGGAAAATAATTTTATAATTAACTATCAAGGATGATGCTGACAATAGGTTTTTTATAGAATGCCCCTCATCGGATTGAGAAAATTTATTTCTATTCCTAATATGCTGAAAGTTTTTTTTTTTGTCATGAATGGGTGTTGAATTTGTCAAATGATTTTTCTGCACCTATTGCAATAATAATATGCTTTTCTCCATTTATCCTATTACTGTGGTGAATCACATTGATTGAATCTTAAATGTATCAATAAAACCAATATTACATTCCTGGAATAAATTCTAATGGTAATGATGTATTCTTAAGTTGTTAGATTTGTTTTATTAAAATTTTATTAAGGATTTTTACATCTATGTTCAATCTATGTTCATGAAGGATATTGGTCTGTAATTGCCTTGTAAGTTATTTATCCAATTTTGGTAAAAATTCAGTTTGGAAGTGTTCTCTTTTTCTCTATTTTCTGGAAGAATTTTCTAAGATTAATGTTATTTCTTACTTGCATATTTGATAGAAATCACCAGTGATACCATTTGGGTCTGGCATTTTCTCTATGGAGAGGTTTAGATAGTGAATTTAATTGCGGTAATAGATATAAGGCTATTTAGATTTTCTGTTTCACCCATGTCAGTTTTGGTAAGTTGTATTTTTCAGTGAATTTTTCCATTTTATTTACGTTCTAACCTACTTACTTTTATTTATCTAACCTGGATATTTTCTCTTCTGTGAAGCCTTCCCCGATACCTCCAGTAGAAGTGATTTCTCATCCTTTGTGTCACTACTTTATCTAGTATCATTTGTCCTCTCCACCTTCCTTTGAGGTTGTCTGTTCATGTATCTCTTCCTATACTAAATTAAGAGCCCTGAAGTTCGATGATTGCATCCTATATATCTTTGAGTCTTTGCCACCTTTTATGGTGCTTGGCACATAATAGATGACCCTCCATCCCAATTTAAGTTATCAAATTATTCCATCTGTTGTTGTCTAATTTATAGTTACACAAGCATGGGTCTAATTTCCCCAGTAAACAATGAGCATCTTTTTAAAAAATGGCAAGTATTATTCAATGTTCATATTCCTTCTATGTCTTATATTTAGAATAATTTTTTAAACTATTAAATTGAATAGACGCTGCACAGTACAGAAAAATCAGTATTCTGTGAACTCAGAGAAGAGAGGTTAAATGGAAACTTGGAAAGCACGCATTAATAAAGGAAGAGAAATAAAGGAACTAACGTTTTTGAGCACTTACTATGTGCCAGACATTGTGATCAACAGTTTATATTCCTTATCTCATTTAACCTTAAAATAATTAGGGATAGAAGATATTATCATCCTCATTTTACAGATCAGGAATCTGAAGTTCAGAAAAGTTAAGTACTTTGTCCAAGCCCACAAAGTTATTAAGTGGCAGATCTGGGTTTCAGACCCAAGTCTGAATGATCCCATCATCCATGTTCTTGGTTTCAGTCATACTTTTGCCCATTTGGTTTTCTGCAAGACACTTGATGGATTTTCCCAAGTTCCCTTTAAACTTTGCTAGAGTAGAATATTCTGTGGTGCCCCTAAATGAGCATTGGAATCATTGTAAGTTTAGAAAAACTACAAAATATTCCCTGGGTACATGTTCCACCTATAGCATGAAATAGACAGAAGAAGCATAAAAGATCCAAAAGAGACTTATCTCAAAGTATGCTGCATAACTCCCTGTGGTCTTCCTACTACTCTTCATCAGCCTTTTGTCTACAGCCCTGTCGTTCTTTTGATGATATCAGTTACCACCATTCTGGCTAATTGGAGGCATCCTTGGTTCCTGATAGCATAAAGGCATAGCATAAATAGCATAAAGGAAATTAAGAGGCCAAGACCATGATAACTCAAACAATTTCCATGACTTGATGTGAAAGAAGAGGATCTTTCCTGACAGCTGATCTTACCTTTATGGATGTTTCATATTGGTTCTGTTTAGAAAGATCTGTGGGCTATTTTGTGCAATGCAGTCCTTCTCCTTATGCCTTGGTACAAGATAGGTCAAACACCAGATCCAATCGTATAGTGTCTCTGCTGCTGCCAACTAAGATGTTTCTATCTTCAGTCTATTTTCTCTCTCAACACAACAGTACTCTGTAAGTCACCTAGATCTGGATTGCCTATGATAACGCAGCTCTTCCCAAGTAGAAAAATGAATAATGCACCATTTTACCAATACATCTTAGCCAAAGAACTGGGACGGGAAGAAGTTTTTCTGTGATTTCAGCCTGTCAATTGAAACAGGATGTTTCTGAGGTCTTCCCAATGTGAAAAAAATAAAAAATAACAATAATAGCATTTGTTTATTTATTTGCATACGATACTGTGGTCAGGAACTTGCTACTTCTCTAGGGAAACTGTTTGCAGCGCATCATTGAGGTGACAACTTAGCAATTCACACTGATCATTCCCTGTGGTCTGCCATGGTGAGGGTGATGCTTTCACGTATTATAAGCACCAGACAAGGGAGCTGGATCAATTCTCTCTCTTGAAATTCTAGTCTTGGTTGGAATAACTCCCTTAGGCACCCAGAGCTCTAGGTTTTTTTCTGACTAAAAAGTGTAGCAAATCTCTCAGAGCTGTTCACATTAGGAGAAAAAAAAATCTAAAAAGCATCCCTGCCTTTTAAATGTCAGAGATCAACATGGGTATCTTTCTTGCTTTAAGGAGTAGATAATGGCTTCTTTGTGGTCTGAGCTTCAAATTTGTTGAGGGGAGTATGTTGTTGAGACTTAGAATTAGTAATGTTTATCATGAAAACCTGGATCAGATGATATTCCACATGGAGGTAAGAGAGAAGAAAATGGCATAAATTCATGACCCCTTGGAAGCTGTTTTCAGTTGAGATTTTTGAGTAGGCAGTTGAAATCAAGGGAAATATAGGAAGAGTAGGAGCTGGGAAGAAAAGAAGGGCAGAATGTAACCACTTTTTCCGTCCCACCTAACACTATGCGTAGGCAAAGCACAGTCCATAGGAGAGTGTTTTCTAAAATCTTGCTGAATAAATGAAAGAAATGGATGGATAGATGGATGGATGGATGGATGTGAAGTTCTGAACTTTCTTACATGGTAGCTTCAAACTGTGGTGATTTTGTTGTGTTCTGTCTGGGTGCTGCCGAAGCCCAAGAAAGACCTTCCTATTTATTAGATCCTAGAAACTGAACATGTACTCTTTACTGCCTGGACAGGACCAACTTCTGCAGTTCTCTTTATCCAGAGACAGAAGGGACCCTCTTGCCTGCAGCTGGAGTACTGTTGTCAGTTTCAACAAAGAACCTATAATATATTGCCTAAGGAAACAGCGTTTCCTCTTACAGTGTTCAATCTTGGCTCCTTTGCCATGAGGGGGGCTGTTCTTAGAAATGTCCTCCAGAGACTTTCCTATTAAACCAGGATGCAAGTTGCATTGCTATGTAATTCCCCTGCTGAGGCCCTGTGAAAGGAATGAGTCGGGACAGATACAGCAAGATGTTAGCACACATTTCCCCATCCTTCATCCTGCACAACACAGAGGTGAACTTGATTTCAACAAGATAACCCAATTCTCAGCATGCTTTTCTACCCACTTTTACCCATAACACTTCCAAATTACTGTCTTTAATTCAAACTGTGCAGAGCAATGAGAAAATGAAAAGAAGATAAACTGGTTAGTCAAAAGTAAAATGGCATTTAATTAAAACTTAAGCTTGCAAATGCATGGAAGATAAACATATTTTGCTCAAAAAAAAAGAGGTCGTGTGATTAAACCTCAGGGCAGCATCACTGTCCTTTTGTGGTTTTGAGTGTATTTCATTTGTACATTGCAAGTAGATATTTGTCATATTGTTAATAATCACTCTACTAAATTGTTCGCTCAGCATTGCCATCATTTTAACTTTTTTTAGTCCCAGGCTTTCATCTTCTTTCTGTACTTAAGTTTCTGAGTGACAGTTTGTTCTCATAAGCTTTCAATTAAAAAAAAATTTATTGAAGTATAGTTGATTTACAATGCTGTGTTAATTTCTGCTATACAGCAAAGTGATTCAGTTATACATATATTTATATTCTTTTTTATGTTCTTTTCCATTATGGTTTATCTCAGCATATTGAATATAGTTCCCTGTGCTATACAGTAAGGACCTTGTTGTTTATCCATCCTGTGTGTAACAGTTTGCATCTGCAAACCCCGAACTCCCAGTCCATCTCTCCCCCAACCCCCTTCCCCTTGGCAACCAACAAGTCTGTTGCCTGTGCCTGTGAGTCTGCCTCTGTTTCCTAGATAGGTTAATTTGTGTCACAATCCACTTATTTCACTAGGTATCTTTATTCACTTAAAGTGAAGAATCAGATTGTGATTGTGTTGTAAATAAGTCAGCTCTTCCCTTCACTTCCATGGAAAAGCTGTGGATGCTAATAAAAAAAAAAAAGAATGGAAAGAAATAAAAATTTGGCTAGTCTCTTATGAACTCAGCCATTAGAGTAAGTAGAGCTAACTCTGAGGGGAAAAAAAGAAGGAAATGGAAAAGGTGTTTTTAGAGCTTTTAATTGAAGCCCCCCAGCGTCCCCTTTTCTGTTTCTTTCTACTAGCTTTACCCCACCCGTGTCCCACAGTCAGAATCCAGGGCACAGGCCAGCTCAGAAGCTGAAAGGAGAATAAGAGGCAGGCTCTGGATTATCCTTCCCCAGTAATCTTGAAAGATCGAGCCCAAAAGACTCTGCCTGGAGGAACTCCTCTTTACATTTCTAAAACTGCATCAGGGAAACTTCTAAATTGCATCAACGATCTTAAATCTTTATAAGTAAAGAATTTTCTACATTTACAAAACTTAATCATGTTGGGATCTTTTGCGGTAGAATGATATGAGGAGAAGTAAACATCCCCTATATTCTGATGTATTGGGCATGCTCTTTGAAACGTTGGAGGGACCATTTGCCAAAAAGTCTTGGCAGTTTTCAAAGATGGCTGGCCAAGTCATAAGAGAATGAGGAGAAGAGGTTTATGTAGAACTGAGTCCAGCATTGTGTGTAAAACACAGGTTTCAGTGTAAAGAAATCTGTTGCCTAAAAACCTTGGGAAATATATCATCCTGTCTTGTCTTTACTACATAGATACCGCACACAAGTAGCCTGTTCTTTAAAAAAATTTTTTTTAGAAGATAAGAATATAAGAAGATAAAGATGGTCCTAAAGAGACAAATCTCTTTATTTTAATTTTCTTTTCCTTTTCCTTTTACCTTTAAGAGTTAAGACAACATTTCAGCAGAGAAATGTGGAGAAGGGTAAAGGGAAATCAATAAAGTTATTCTGTGACTTTTCCAGGAGGGAGCTGTGTTAATCGAGAATGGCTTGCTTGGCTATATATCAAGTCCAAGGAGAGCAGGAGTTGATTTTGAAACAGATTTCCCAGCTAGACTGAAAAATATATATATACACACACACACACACACATAAATATGTATATATGTATATGTAAGTATGTCTATATGTATATATACACATGTACATACACATATACACACATATATACATACATAGATATATAATTCTATAAGAATGGTGTATTGTGTATGTTAATACTATCATATATATTTTAATATATATTTAAAATGTGTGTGTAAGTATATATGTACACATTTAAAATATATATGTGTTTGTGTGTATGTGTCTATATACACACACACACATTTAAAAAGTAGATAAGGGTAGTTTCTTTAGATAACTAGTAATACCAGACAAAAAATTCTTCTCATAATGTTTTATATACATTGATTTGGGTCATTTTACACTTTATAAGTTTCTCTGATAAGTCTTTTGACTCCTAAAGAAGGCAATTGGTTACAAGATCCTAAAATGAGGGGAAAAGGAATGTAAACCAGATTTCCTAACCCCAGGCCAGTGGAAGTGTCTGTGACCACAAGAAATCTTCTGAAGAGTCTCTGTATCATTTGTGTGGTCACTTTCTGTACTGACCGCATTACAGAAATTTTTAGCAGGTGTGATTTTAGCATGAAAGTCAAGGTGGCCAGGAGACAGTTCTGCTGGGCTGGGGTGCCATGTTCTCATGTGTATCGGAAGCAGTGGTGGTTTCTTCATGGACAAATTTGAACAACATAATTGGGTGGAGACAGGATACCTGGGAGTCAGCTGTGACTTCCCCTTCACAGTGTGATCTTGAGTGAGTTATCCATCCTTTCTGAACTTTAGTTTCTTTGACTATGAAATGGAATGGATACTGATTCTTGCCCCTTTCCAACAACATGCTTTCTTACTGCCCAAGAATCTTGTCAAAATTTCTTTGTTCCACTCAATGATCCGGAGATTTTGGAGACAAGTTAATGGGCATCCCTTTTTCTTGACCCAGTCTAGTATGGTGAATCCCCCCATACTGAGATTCTTAACATTTTTCTTCTCTTGTTTTGTATATTCAGACTTTAAATTGTTTTTAACATCAGCTAAGATATTCTCTTTCTTTTCTAAATCCAAATCCCATGTATATTGTAACCATTAAGACAATATTCTTGTAAGAGAATAGAATAGACAGAGAGAGGGACTAGGCAATTCTAGAATTTCCCTGGACGGAACTTCAGAATTCATCTAATCCAATCCTCTCATTTTATAGTTGTGGGAGCTAATGATCTGAGAGGTGAAATGTCTTGTCCAAGGTGACTGTGACAGAAGTAAACAGAGAACTCATGTCTCTTTAACTTTCAATTCTATATTCTTTCCATTGGTTCATCTGTCTCAGGACCACTATAACCAGAAATAGAACCTGAAGTTTAAGAAAGCAGACCAGACAAGGGTGTGTAAGTCTTTGATTTTCCCCAGGGCCAGATTCCAACTCTGCGTGCACATCTTGGCCAGCAGGGCTTTAATATCCTCACGGAGGATGGAGGATTCATGGTCGCTGGAGCCTCTTTTCTGCCCCTTCTTGTCCCATAAGACCCAGCCCAGAAACTGGATCCAATTGAACTCCCGTCTTTCCATGTTTATTATGGACGTGGTTGCATTTGCACTTTATCCTATAGTTCTTAAATTTTATCTTCCAGTTGACTTTCCTCATTTTATATTCAGCATTTACTGAGAGTTTGCCTTGTGACAGTCATGGTACAGTGGGATAGATACACACAGAGTGTGCACCACAATCACAGTGCAACAGGTCCTGAGTAAGACCTGCTCACAGTGCTGGGGGCCACTGGGGAAAGAGAGACTGAAGTCATCCAAAGGAGTCAAGGAAGACAGCAGCTGGGGTGTTAATTCTCCTTTCTCATCAGCATAGAAAAGTTCATTCTCTGCAGTGGTATTTTCCAGACTAATCTCTCCCTGGTTTTCAATAGAAGAGGAGGAATATGTGGGATTTTCCCCCCACCTTCAGGTCCACTCAGGTCTTACCTTGCTTGTTCTCCATGAATTGTCTGAACAGAGCTGTTTCCTGTTTCCTGATCCTTCAATCATTTCTTACTGCACAGTCAAAAATAGTCATCAGGGCTCCGAGATTTTATTTTATATATATATTTTATATATATATATATATTATATATAATATATATTTTTTAAGATATGGATTTTGAGTCACTAAGCTCACGGCAGGAGAGGAGAATCATCAACCAGAGGTTGCTTGTCTCTGTATCACCAGTTGATAGGTCTGTGTTACATGACATCATGGCCCTAGACTATATTAAATTCCCAGAAACGTACAGAATGAGCGGTAATTTGTAAAGCACCTATTACATGGCGGGCAGAGTTCTAAGCATAGTAGAAACAAAATCAGCACATGTGCAGGTAAATCCCTTGCAGAGCCGGGCATATAGACCCCAAGGCCCATAAACTGAACAGTCCAGCAGTCTTGGGGTAGATAGTCAAAATATCACAGTGAATCTTTAAAGACCTAGGAAGGCCGAAAGAATTTACTCAACCTCCCCTAGTTTGGGAATGCAGGTTGGCCTCAAATTGTATTTGGTTTGCTCTGGGCCAGCCTGCGTTGGAGCGCACCATCCAACATTCCTGGAGGGCGAAGCATCAGACCGCAGAAGGCGAGCCGGCTCCCTCTGACTTAGTTCTCTGTGGTCCTCATGTCATTGCTTGCTGTAGCATGGAGAGACTCCTTGAGAAGTGTTGGATGTGCCAAGTTTAAAATCTCTGAGGTAGCAGTTTCCACCCTTAAATTATTTCTCGGCTTCTTCCCAGAGCACTCCTTATTCATCGCTCTCTGTTTTCATCTCAGCAGGAATTCTGATACTGCCTCTGCCCCTCAGTCCCCAAAATGTGTTTCAAAGTGTTTCTGTATTCTTTTAGTTTTACTAATTCTGCACGCTCAGTGCTTTTGAAACTCATCTATTTTACAAATGCTCAAGTAGACATAATCGTATCTTTCGGAAGCTCTTCCTGACTGCGCTGTCATTAGTTAATAATGGGGGAAACCAAGGTGCACAGGGCATGATAATTCTTAACGATACCTTGGATTTACACAAACTCACTCTGACTGAACTTGCCGTGGTTCATTCTCAACAGCTGGGTTGAGAGACCTAGATTCTATTCTTGGTGCTCTAAGCACCTTCTTGGGGAAATGTACTGAGCCACGAATGGCCTTGGTTCCCAACTATGAAAGGGGAATAATGACATGAGGGTATTTGCTTCCCCCTCTCCTTGTCCTAAATCTTTAGAACTTAAACAGCTTTAAAAGATCCGAAGAGTCTGAACGTGAAGAAGGAGTGTGTCTTAGCTTTATGACTATTAATGGAAAGGTGAGGGGCTTTATTAGGAGCTTGAGTGGAAACCTTGAAATCTGAATCGTAGTTCAGCCTCTTCTTGATGATGGGTCATTGCCCTGGATGGATACCTCTCTCCTTTATAGGGAGAAAGTACTGTATAGTACAAAATAGTATACCGGAAAGTGCTCAGAGATCCGGAACACAATAAAAGGGGCCCAATCTTCTAAAGAGCATGACTTTGGTCAGCAAAGATGCCTGTAAGAACCACGGCATCCATGGGACTGAATGTGAGATAAGAACTCTTGGCTTCCAAAGCTTTACTCTTCCCCCACCTTTCTCCTTTCCCTCACAACCTCCAGGCTTTGTAGCAGTTTCCAAAAATATGCAAACTCAAGACCAAGTCCCTAGCCTGTAGCCTTGGTTGCATATCATCTCTAGACTCTCAGCCTAGCAATCTCAATCTTCCAAAGTCTCAGCGGGTGGAAATATGCCTCTTTTCTTGCCAGCCTAAACCTAATGACTGAAGAGCAGGAAGCCTAGACCAAAATAGAACTTAGCTCTTAGATGACACACATAAGCCAAGAATAATGATCTTTGTAATGTTGGGTTCAGTTCTCTTACTGCCCAGGTAATAGGGATCTCGCCTTTTAGAAGGGTCTTGATCCGTTCCCTCTCTCTCTTTCTCAGTTTACCCACTATTAACAGGAATGAAAGATTTTCTCTTTTATTTTTCTAGACCCTAAAGACTATTGAGACGTACTTCCTACAAATTGGGAGAGTTGGGCCCCAAGGCAATGGACAGTAGATTACCTTTCAGAGAACTTCACAAACCACATGGGTCCATCAGCTAAACTCCCTTCTGTGGCGTTAAGCTAGAAACCTGGAAAAGTCCTCTGAAACTCACCTGATGAGGCATAAGGAGACGAGAGAATTATTTTATATATTTATATCAAACAATGTTGTTAAATATATATACTAATGGATTATCTCACCATTGATTTTCCCTAATATCCTAAAAGGCTAAAGGAAAGCAAAAAAAATTATTTTTTCACTGAGCCAAAATCCAACTATTTAGCTTGACATTACTCAGTCTGAGACCCTTGGAGCTGGTGTGGGTTTAAGGTCTAAAATCTGCCAGATGACTCCTTTTGAGACCTTTTGAGATCTGAACTACAGATTGCCTGTACCAGACACTGCTCCCTACCAGTTCAAAGTGTCATTGCTTTAGGAAAAGGGCATTGCTAACCAAACAGTGCGTAACTAAGCTTCCTCTTCCTCACCTTCCTAGGAAGAACAGTAAGGAGTGTTTTTGTCAATTGATGAGGGACTCTTGCCAACAGAAGTTAGATAGTTCACATCTAAAGCACATTTAGAGTTTATGGGCTGGAGTAGACAAACTCCATCCAGCTCTCCCGTGAGAGGTGCCTCGAGCCCCTAAGGATGCATCTTTAGAAACTGTGTTCTGGGTTAATATAATGGAAATTACCCCAGCCTAGTGAAGATTGTAACTGAATCAGTGGTGCCTAAACCCTGAACATGCATGGATGCCTGTCGAAGGACAGATTGAATGCCATCCTATTCCTCTTGCCCTCTATTCAGGGACAGGGATTCCTCACAGATGAAGACCAGCAGAGAAGCTAGCCTGCCTGGGATACCACTTATACATACTTAAATATTCTTTCCTTAGGCAAAAGAAGGAATTGTTGAATCTTTTTGTCAGCAGACACATTATGAAAAACCCTGGAGCCTTTAGGTCCAATGGTCATGAACCATTTCTAGCTTCTCAACCTCTTTTTCTAAAATGAGGGCATCTGAACTGGGTTGCCAGTCTCAGATCTAGACTTACCCACACCCTCTGAAGTGTAAGAGATGTCTCTCTGCACGTAGCTCAGAATGGTCCTTCACGACCATGTCATCTTGGATGCTTTATCAGTTGATGCTACCTCCTAATCCCCAGAGCAGTGAGATTTCAGATGAAGTACATCTGGCTTCCAACAGCACACCTTTGGAACTTTTAGAATAGATGAAACAGACCAATTTGCTCTTTTTCAGAAACACAAGCATGAGTATAGGTGGGACCTCTGCCAGAGTATCATCATGGACAATAAGGCTGCAATTCACCATTTATTAAATGCTACTTTTCTGTAGCATTCTACTAAGCATTATTCCCAGGGTTATTTAGACATGAATTCCCCGCCCCCCCTCCAAAAGTTAACAATCAGAATCCCATTTATGTGAGTGTGAAAGTTTATTCAAAAACTTCTTGGCAAGCTCCTGCTGTGTGCCAGGTGCTGTATACTGGGAATACAAACGTGACCCTGTCACAGCCCCTGTCTTCATTCACCTTCGAGTTTGGAGGTGGAGATAGTATTTAGGCAATGCCAATACCACAGCATCTTCTTCTCTCCTCTAGCTAAGGAAATCACACTGCCCAGCACAGGGCCTGACATATAGTCAAGTCAGTAAATATTTATTGAATAAAATGAACTAAATGAAAAAGAATGAATAAATGCTAAGATAAAGTGTAGGGTGCTATGCAAACTACATAGAAGGAGAAACTAGGCTAGTTTGAGAGGGTTACCTGCAGAAAGTGTCATCTACTCTGAGACAGGCAATAAAAGAGTGTACTGATGCAAAGGAAAAGATCATGCTTATGGAGTTAGACCTGGGTTCAAATCCTAGGGGCAATTCCTAACCTCACCCTTTGCATCTGTAAAACACTGGTGATGGCTTTCAAGGCTGTTTTGAGGATTAAATGAGATACTAGTTATCTGTGAGTGTCTGGCACATCGAAGAAGCCCAATAACAGCTTAGAGGGGTCACAGAGAACGGAATTGCAACAGTAA
The DNA here is from genome assembly GCF_949752795.1 of Hyperoodon ampullatus. Taxonomy (NCBI): domain Eukaryota; kingdom Metazoa; phylum Chordata; class Mammalia; order Artiodactyla; family Ziphiidae; genus Hyperoodon; species Hyperoodon ampullatus. The sequence continues at coordinate 92,428,835 of NC_136920.1, forward strand.
AGCAAAAGTACCTAAGTAGTAAGGTTAAGAGCACAAGTATTTTGAGGGTCAGAGAGCAATACTGAGCTTAAAATCATGGTGGAAGCAAGGGAGAGGTGCTACCTCTTTTAGCCTCCCAGCCCACGCAAGGGTGGAGGGGGCAGGTGACTTGTAGAGGTTTGTCTTCCTCCTCAGAGACATCCCAGAAGGCTTTCATGTTCAGCTCTTAGCTACAGGACCAGGTATCACCTTCCTGTCGCTGTTCACAGTATGGTAAATACCCTTGCAGGTAATCACATGGTCTTAGGATATTGTGATGTGTGGAAGCAGTTTGTGTGTGTGTTTGTGTGCACACACATGCATACATACCTAAAACTATAATTTTTACCTTATGTTCTCGTAATAATTAGCTTCTGTTGCTTTTATCCTAAATATCACAAATATACCAGACTCCCTTCCTCTGTTCTTCCTTTCACCCATGTATATCAGACCCTTTCCTGCTACATTCATGTAGTTAGATCAATTAACACACACACACCCGCTCCCTATTCTCTACTGGCTTCAGCTCTTTTTAGGTGACCTTTTGGGAAGTGCCCTGAGATGCACTGGCTTGCTGGCTATGTTAATGTGGTTGGGGAAAGACTGGGTTGGGGGACATGCCAGCAGCCGACCTGTGGTTTGAGTTTTCAGTCCAAGACATGAGATAGGACTGTATTTTAATATGACAAAAAAAAAAAAAATGTCCGACAAGAGAGTGAGAGAGGCCAAAGAAAGGAGATGGTGGTGGCCAGAGATGAAAGAAACTCTAAGACATAAAAAGATTTTAGACCTAAAAATTTGGGGAGGGGAGAAGTAGAAGTGTTTAAAATGATGATGGGGGAGGGAAGGCAGTTGATTGGGCCTTTGAAACCATGCCAGGGACCAAGAGCCAGGGGCAGTGGCAGAGGAGAAGGCCAGGTAGGACAATTAAAGTGGAAATCTGGCTCCTTACAGGGCAGCATGGAGCAGGGCTACAGAATTTGCTGCAGTGGGAGGTGGGGCCAGTCTGGCACAGTCTGTGGGTTTGAATGGAGCTGGGCGGGTTGGAGAATGCCAGTCCGCCTTTGTAGTTCTGAGCTCAGGGAGGGGGTGACAAATACTGGGCTTCAGGTCAGAAGCCTGGCTTGGGTGGCTTCTGGAGAAATTTTCACTCTGCTCCCAAACCCTTAAAATGAGCTCAGCACACCACTGGCTTCCAATCACAGCATAAACACGTGTCCTGCAGGCCGTCCTCCAAGCAGAGATTTCAGCAGTGGTACCTGTTGGCCGACTAATGGGGCCCTTTCCCTTTCCTATTCCCTAGAGACCATAAACTGGGCTGAATACAATATCCTTGCATATTTCCCATCACCCTCCCAACATGCTTCACATCTCCCAGACTCCTAGGGTTAATCCCCAAGACAACCTTGCTTTGAAAGAAAAAATGTGGTGAGCCTACTTGAAGATTTGGATCCCAGAGGCCTCTTGTCTGTCCTGCCTCAGCCAGACACCGGGCTCAAGGAGATGGACGCTTACAGAGAAAGAAGCAGTAAGTTCTTGTTGTTTGTTTTCAAGGCTTGATTGCTCTCCAGATTTAGGGTCCCTGAAAGCAATGGGTTTTTCTTCTTTCTTTTCCTTTCCTCTTTATTTATTTTTCTTTCTTTCTCTGCAGAAATTAATAATATCCTATCCTGCAGATGATTCATAAAAGCAATTGCATTAGAAAGCACTTCTTCGTTGCCGTTTGTAGCTCGGGTTAAAGATACCTGAAGTTGGTCTGTGTGTGCCTGTTCTCAACACTCTAATATTTGGAACTCTATCTGCATTTGTGAAAATAATCTGTACTGCTGGTTCTCCTCCAGAATAGATACTACATAACCGGCTGATTGATTGTAATTGTGATGAATTTGTCCCAGGACTGGCATGGATGTCTTCTTTGGGGATTTTTGTGCCTATTTGGTGCTCATCAAAAGGGAAGGCTAGACAGACTTTGGAACGAGGGTGTGGTCCGGCTGATTCAGCTTCCTTCCCGGCCCATCTCTGACTCCTGCCTCTGCCCCTCCCCTCCCAGCCTGACTTCTCCGATCCAAATGAAATGGCAGGGACTTCCCTGTTGGTCCAGTGGTGAAGACTTCGCCTTCCAATGCAGGGGGTGCGGGTTTGAGCCCTGGTCAGGGAGCTAAGATCCCACATGCCTCCGGCCAAAAAACCAAAATATGAAACAAATGAAATGGCATCTACCTTTCTTTTCTCTTACCGCCTGTGTTCCACTCGGTCAGGTCGGAGACCACTCCCCGTAATCAAACTCATCACATTTGTGATCTCAGCATATTTTCAATCCAGTTGAAATCTACTCCCTCAGCTTCTCCCATCCTGGGATTATTCATCAACGTAGTAAGAGCAATAATAATACTGTATTTAGAAGTTCCTTAGCACATTGCATCTCTGAGAGTCTTACAGATGTTATCTAATTAATCTTCACAGCACCCTATACAGGAGCAGTAAATATTATTAACCATAACAGAATACACACACACACACACACACACACACACACACACACACACACACACACACATATATATGTGCTAAGGACAGCAAAATAGTTCACTTATTTATCATGGTTCACTTGATATAGTAACTGGTATTTTTGAAACACCCATCATAGATACAATAATTAGAAATGTGCTTTTGTTAACAAAACCACTACCCACTTCTAGCATACCCTTGGGTACTAAATAATTACCCACTTTGTGTGGTTATCTAGCTCACTAATTACCCACAGAAATTGGGGTCAGGTGTTAACTGCTTGAAATAAGTATCCTCCAAAGACATGGCTGAGTTGTATAGAGAAAATGATGTGTTCATAGCAAAACTTTTATAAGTTACATATTTGTATGTCTTGATAACCTGAGTGAATACAGACAGGGACAAATTAGCTCCGTGTGTGAAAATCATGCTGAACCATTGTTGCAAATATCTAGAGGTTTCAGAGAATCTCAGGAAATGTCATTCTCCATCTACCTTTCCTTCTTGAAGATGAGTACAACCATGATTCCCATAATCTGGACTTCATATACAAGACCACTAAGACAATTGATGATTCTCCTTAGGAATGATTCATTTTGGCGTTACAGGGAGGCACCCAGTGAGTCAAAGATTTTTTTTTTGACAGCTCCACCCTTTATGATTATTCTAGCATGTTTCTTTCTCTCCATCAGTCTAGTGCAAACACCCTTTTAGCCAAATCTGAAAAAGATTCTAACCCAGTCTCCAACCCCTGCCAACCATCTCTTTCTCCTTCCCAATAATGAGAAAGAGAAAAAAAAAGGTATTAAAGGAAACCCAACACCATGATTGTAGGTCTTTCTCTTTTTGCCTCAATTTTTTCTCCTTTCCTCTCTCCTCCTCTCCTCCCTCTCCCTTGTTCTTCTCTCCGCGTCTCCTTCTCGTTTGTGCTTTTTCTTCTCCTTTTCCTTGGCATCCAGCCGTGCTTCTGCAGGTCTCACAGTCAGAGACAAAGCACAATATCTGAGTTGAGCACAAAGAAACTACCTTTTAAAAACATCGACTTGGAAGAAACCTGCATCCTCAGCTACCTCCCTCCCTTCCTTGCTCTTTACAGAGCCCAGCATTATATTTAACACAGCACTGCCTGTTGTCTGCATGATTCTAGCCACGAAAATTGGGTGAAGATGGCAGTATACCCACTGTGTGTACAGATAGGTAGAGACCCTAATTTTCGAGAGCTACCTGCTTTACAAAATCCTCCTGTAGCCGAGCTTTTAAGATGTGTGCCCACAGAAATGATAGGATATGCTCCCTTGGTCAATTCAGTATGTCTTTCATTTTTTTTCTTGTGCCACTTTTTTTTTTTTTTTTTTTTTTGTCATCTGAATGATTACTTATCATGATCAAGGGACTTTAGGCTGATCAATGAAGTGTGCACAGAACTAATGGACGTTCGAGGAGAAATGCTTCAGGAATAAGGAAAAATGTCTGCAGTAGAAGCGAAGGGTTGGGATGAGCTACAGTCACTGATAAGTTCATTTCCAAATCCAAGGGAATGTAAGTGGTAAATTAGTACACATGGCAAACAGAGTCAATGCGTAAAAACCCAGCCATTGAAAAGAAAGAGATTTTTAGCATTGTAGTCATCACATGCCTTAATAGAGTGTCTGCGTACTTTAAATATAGATTTGAATCACTGCTCTTTTATCCCTCTAAATGCCGATTTCAAAGAAGTCTTTGGGCATTGTTGACTTTCTGTCCATAAAGAAAACCCACCCAGCTTCCCCAAGTACATCACCTGCACTCACACATGCATGCGTGTTTTAAATGCCCATGGGATGTGGAACAATTAGGCAGAGATCTGCACTGTGGTCTCTCGTTTTCACTCCACCCCACCCACCCCCTTTTTTCTTCCCTTTTAGAAAATGTGATACCTGATCTCTGGGTCTAGCAGGGCTGAGGATTTTTTTTTGTATTTGTATAACACAGTGTCTGGCCTTCCCCCTGACCTGCTGGTGTATTTTTGGTCTCATTAGTAGTCAGGCAGAAGCCTTAGTGCATCCGGTGCTGGGAGTCAGGGATGAGACACACGACAGCAGAGAGAAGGAGCGGGCGAGAGGATATTAGAAGAGAGGCTTGCCTCCAAGATATGGAAGGAAGTGAGAAATGACAGGACGACGGCAAGCTTTGTATGGAGGAGCCTGGCAGGGCGGGGGGAGCAGTGAGGAGCGCGAAGTGGGTTCTCAGAAGCCCTAGAAGAGCTAAAGGTGATTAGAGGGGGATATTGATTCCTTACTCTGCCAGAGATTTAAGCAGGCATGCGAGGAATCTGCACCATGGTTGGCAAAAGGAGACCCATTGCCTCCTGTAACCAGACACTCGGGCTTTCCAGGAGCCCAGGGAGAGAACCGAGAAGAAAGGGGGCAGTGTGGTCTAGGAAAATTCAACTTGTCGCTGATTTGTGCCTGATGCTTGCTGTCCGTCAGCAGCCTCCCTTACAATCTTTTTTTCCTCTCTCTCCCTTTTTTTCTTGCCTTCTCGTTCTTCACTGAAGCCTAGGGGAGCCAGTAAAGATTAAATGTGCTTTCTCAAAGGCAGCCACTTCATGCTGCTATGTCGAAAGGGCCATTATTATTATGTTTTTAACAGTAAAAGAAAAAGGGAGAGAGGTTGAGAGAGAGAGAGAGAGAGAGAGAGAGAGAAGCTAGGTAGGATGATGACGGACTAGCTTTTCTGAGAGGAAAAGGAAAAGGGAAGGGAGAGAAAAAGGAGAGACCCTGAACTGAACAGAGGATTGTGCCTGCGAAGAACCTACAGAGGTGAGAAAAAAAAGTTGTCTTGAAGATGGGGTGGGGGGGTGGGGGTGGGATGTTGAATAACCCTGTACAGAGGGAAAAGAGACATAATATAGCTGTCTTGCTCCTCTGATTCTATTTTGCAAGGCGGGGTGGCGGGGCAGAGGGGGGTAGATCCTGGAACTTTAACGGTTTTAGTTACATATGGAAATATATACAAAATATTTAGCATTTTTCCTAAGTGCCCGAGGCCCCCTCCAGTGCCTTCCTTGCAGGGGCTGCTTTGTCATTCTCTTTGACTAGCCATCCATCCACCTTGCTCAGGCTGGAATAAAAGAAGAAAAAGAAGGAGGAAAGGAAAGGAAACAGAAGGAAAGAAAAAAAAGGGAAGAAAAAAATTTTAAAGAGTCATCTTCCCACCCACTTCCCCTCCCTTTCGTTTCATTTTTGGAGGCGGCACTAGAAGCCATCTCCGCAGAGGAAAGCCCAGCTTCCAGGCAGACGCGGGGAAGCGACGATCTATCAGGTACAGAGCCCGTAGCTGTCTGCGAAGATGGAGGGGAATTGTGCTTCGGATTCCTCCGAAATATTGGCAAACGGCTTCAAAGGATCCGCGGCGGGAGTGGGGCGGGGGAGATGCGCCTCCCCGGCTCGCGCCCACCCCTTCCCACTCGCCTCGACCAAGTGACAGCCTGGTGCTGGCTCGGGGTGATTTGGCCTTGGCTTCAGCCAAGCAGCTGATGCACAGGAGGCCCTTCGCAGGACTGGCAAAGTGCACGCTAAAGAAAGAAGGAGGAAAATTTGAAAAGCAGCCCTGGGGAGGGTTCTCATTCTTCGAAAAACATTTTTTTTTGAATTTTTAACTGAATATTCTCAAAATTTGATCAGTCCCATTCCCTCCGTCCACTCCCACCGAATCGCCCTTTTTGCCCCCCTCGTCAAAGCATAAACTACAGAGTTACAGTCTCTAGATTTGGTGTATCGCTTCCTGCCCCCGCCTCCCCCTCCCTGCCCAGTTCTCAGCCCTCTATTGAAACACCTCGCCCAGGCAAGCGCCCTGCAGCTCACATTTCCCCCCCCTGGCCCGGACGGTGCTACTGGAGGCTGCAGCCCGACTCCACTTCCAATGGGTGAGTTTCAGACGCTCTTCGTACGTATACTTTCCAAGCCTCCAAATCCTACTGCTTGGTCTTCTCCTTCTCGAAACCTGATTTGGATGGTTTTGCATGCGGCATGCTCGCCCAGGGGGGAAGAGATGCCTCGGATTTTCTTTACCGTCATTGGTGCTAGTTGTAAATTAAAGCTTTGACGTTTAATCTTGATTGTAGACCGTGATTTGAAAAACGTGGGCATTTCTGAGTCTATTCATATTGTTTTCCATTTTAGTAAACTCTTTTGCCCAAAGCTTCAAAGAGTTTTCTCTGATAGACTGGCGATTGTATGTTCAGGTATGTATATGCGCCCACAGACGCTGCGTACGTTTGTATGTATCTACTATACTTACGTGGAATCCAAATTTTGTGAAGGAAGGCAGCTTAGAGAGCGAGGGAATATCCTGCCACCTGTTTGTTGTCTTTTAGTCGTGAACCTCGATCAGAAATCGCTTGTCATTCCTGTTTTGCTTTGTTTTGTCTCAAGAAAGAACAATTTAGCGCGCTCCTCTCAATCCCTGAGACCCTAACTTGTGATGTTTACCGTTTCAATCCACGGGTTAGGCTCTTGGGAGCTGCGAGCCGTGCCTTTGCATCCTGGAAATTTGGTGGAACTTTTTTTTTTCTCTGAAGCAAAAACAAAAGAAAAGAAAGTTTGTCTGAAGTGCTTGAGTGCACCTCTGAGGTTTTCATTGTTAGGTGAGATCAGGTGACCAGAAAAGTGGCAGCTCCTGGATTTCTGTTAAAGTAGGTATATATTGTGTGATAATAGCGTGTTGGCTGCGATGTGTACGCATGTTTATTATTGATGCCTGAGGCTTGTGGAACTCACCTACCCCGGTCTATTCCTTGAGAGCAACACGCAGTACTACCCGAGCGTAACAAGAACAGCTCAGTACCTGGTGCTTGACCTCAGAACATATCAGCTGAAGTCCCAGCATGCCCCATGCCTCCAACTTTTCAACTCAACAGTTAATCTTAAAATTGTGCCCAATTAAAATGGGCATGTGGATAGAGTATATATTCAGTGCCCACATATGTGTATCATATATGGCTGGACAGTGAACACACAGACGCAGATAGGGACGAACCAGTAGTGTGAGCTAAAATATCAGTAGGCTAAAAATTCCACTCTTGCTAGACTTGCAAGAAGGGTGGAATTTATGGTGTTAACAAAGATTAAATTTGTATTACTTGGCAAGATTTTAAAAAATAAAATAAAAGGAGAGGTTATAGCTTCCTTGCCTGACATCTATTTTAAAATGTTATACCCAATGAGTTTAAAAGTAATAAGGATTGGAAATGTATTTTCTAAACATATAAAAGGAAAGAAATAAAAGGAAATATATATTTTTAAACATATAAAAGGAAACAGCGCACGCACACAATTACTGTATCATTTAGAAGTTATCAATGCCTATTTTTTATTTAAAAATTGGAAAAAATTGATCAGGATTTATATAATCCAACAAAGTTATTTATAACACCAAACTGTACAGTTAAAATAATCTTCTCTTAAGGTAATTGTTAGCATTACCTAGTTTGCAGTTTTCTAAAAATGTAACTTTTGATACCACAAGAATCTCGGTGATTTAGATCTATCTCATAGTTAGAGAAGAGAAACAGTAACTTACCTTTTCTTTGTTGTGAAAAATTCCAGTATACAATTTCATTTAAACCATTTTAGTATTCTTGAGCCAGCATTTATCTTCTATTTTTGGAAAATACCTAAGTCAACCCTGACTTCAAATGCTTTCTTCTTTTAAAGACTTTATGTCGGTTATAACCTTGTTTTATACGTTGCCGAAGGTTAAGGAAACTGTTCTTTTCCTGCTTTTCTTTTTTTAAGTGTTTATTGCCATTTTAGTCATTGACTCCAAATCGTAGTCAAGAAACCATTTTGTATCAGAAAACTGAATTGAGAAAACGAATTGTGCAACAATTGCATTGTGCTTTTTGTCGAAACCTCCTAGTAGTTGTAATGTTTAAATATTACTTTCAAGCCTTTGATAGCCTGAATATGCGTCAGAGAAAAGAGCTATTTGATTTTCAAGTTATCTTTTGGTTTCCATACAATGGATTAATGATTTTCCCCCATCTTAGCTGATGTGCATGCATAGGCATTTGGAAATTATGGAAAGGCATATATTTAACTTATGGATATATAATTACCACTTGATTCATATCAAGTATTTGCCAAACATTTGGTGCTTTTTGAGGTCAAAATATAGCAGCATCTTATTCTATGAAACTGTATGCAGGGATCAATAAAAGCATGCTGGATGTAATTCTTCTGTGATTTTTAAATGATAAAAGCATAGTAATTTAATACAAGTGATATAGTTTATATTGCAAGGCACTCTTTCGGTTTTTTTACATGTTTTCACCTGGATTGCTCATGTCCTAAGGTTGCTATCATAGGATTGATCATACAGGCATTTAGGAGTGCGTAACGACACACGAGATTTTATATTTCAGCAGGGAAGTGCTTCAGTATAAGGGCAGATTTCTCAACACCCCTTCTTCCTCACCAAGCCCATCAGTGAAGTTCAGTGAAATGAATAACATAATTGGTGGTTGGTTCAATCACTACCAGTCTAGACTAGCCCAGACGCATCAATTAGAGGGGGCTGTCTTTTAAAGGGAGAGTGCCACCGAAACAAGCAGGGCATTATTGATACTGATCTTTAAAAGTGCAAATCCAGCTTGGCAGATTAAAAAAAAAAATAAGGCAGGGAAATTGGGGGGGGGGGGTGTGCATTGCAGGAAGAAAAGAGAAAGAAGTGAACTGGAGCTTTCGGACACAGAAGGACAGGAAGCTTGAGAGAAAAGGAGAGGGGTCAGGAGTGAAATGCAATGCAGCACTTCCTTGCAGCACACAGTTACAATTCAGTTCACAGGGCACACTGGTTCACCGTATTTTTAACTAGATTCCCCCCCGCCCCACCTTTTTTTTTCATTCCTTTTTTGCCTCTGTTTCCAAAGAAGTGCCAGCTTAAAACCAATGCAGTTGGAAATTTAACAGCTCTAGGAAGCTCTAGAGAGAATAAAGCCAAGAGTAAGATGAACCAGCCAAAACTCCTTTTGCAACATTTTTCCCCAAAAGAAAAACACAGAAGATGTTTATTTTTCAAGTCTCTAATTCAACCTTAAAAAAAAAAAATCAACTGTACAAGTGAACAGGACTCATTTTAAACCCAGCACCTGGGAACTAATTTTATGGGCAAGACACCTTTAGGTAAACAGCTCATAATCTTCTGTTGAATACAGTAAAATTATGAAGAATGTAACAAAAGGCTTTGGTAATTTGGTGGTTGGTTTTTCCTTTTTTCTTTTTCTTTTTTTGGATGTATAAAGCACAGATGATTTAGAAAGCGTTAGGAGCACATCAAGCCCCAGGGAAAGAAAATGTTTGATTGGTATTAATTAAAACACTGCTAATATATTCTAATAAAATCAAATTTAACATTCTAAACTAATCCGCTTGGTATGTCAAAGGAGAAGAAAGTATTATCTTATTTGCATCTCTGCAATCCAAATGCATTTGCTCATTCAGCAGAATTAATTTTTATCACCAGTCTGTTTAATCTCCTCACAGATTTAGCCAAACATATTCTTTCAAACTAAAAAGGATCAGGGTAGGGAATCCATAAAGGTATTCAGAAGACTAGTGACTGTATTTAGTACCGGCTTTATTTTATGATTTTTTTTTTCTCTTCATTCGCTGTAATGGGGTGTGGAGGAAAACGGTGAGTCTGCAGCGAGAATGATGAATGGTTAATTCTCCCTCTTTCTCTCCTACCTACCGGGTTATTTAGGAAATCCAGTTGCCAAATTATGTGAGTGGCATTTATTTACAGGAGTGTTGTTGGTCTGTTGATTAATACCTCACTTATTTCTAATTTCAGAATCCTATTTTTTACAAATTCCTAATGAAAAAAAAGGATCTTAAACCAGAGACCAATTGCCTTTTCTCAATTATTTTCAACTGTAGGCCTCCTAAGAGAAAGTGGGAGGTGAATGTAAAATTTTTGTCACTAAGAACTGAGTTCTTTGTTTCCTTTTTAAGTCAAAATTTCTACAGAAAAATTCATACTTTTATGAAACAGCGAGTTTTACGCTCTTTACTGTTAAACTCTCACAATGGATAAAATTGTCCCAAAATGACATCATAGCCAAAATGTTTCTCCTCTCATTAGTCTCCCATGACTGTGATATCATATGTAAATATGTGCCTCACACACAAAATGAATGGGCCATAAATATCAAGGACCACATTTGTATATTTCAAAAAAGAAAACAAACAAACGAGGAATTCTGCACACTCTCAAGGAGATGTAAAACCACTGACTCAACCACTGATGATACTGCCTCTTGCTCCACTGCCTTTTCCAGTTCTTGGACGTAAAAGAGCAATCGCAGTTCGGTTTCACATGTATTGTTCTATAATCCAGGCAATAAATGCTAATTAGTAATGCTCAAGGATCCGACCATTCAGAGTAATTATCATAATTTACTTCTTCCTTGTTAAAGACATTCCTTGCTGATTAAAAAAAAAAAAATTAAGTCGTCGTTTTACCACTGCACTGCAGTGGAAATACACTGGAGAGATGTTCAAGGTATAGGAATATTCCTCTGGCTGCATTTGAAGTCGCCGACATGTGCCTCTTAGCTTATTCCAAATGGAATTGCAACTTGATTTTGAAAAAGAAATTCATGTAAATGCACAAAGTTTTGCATGTGCACCAGGAATGTATGATTGTATTTTACAAACCCCAAGGCTCCTCCTTCCCCGCCCACCCCCTTTTCTAAAACCACTTACTGAGCAGAACAAAGGAAACTGCTAACTATAGAGGCATCATTAAATATGAACAGCAACAGCGTGATAAAGTATGTGATATGACAACATATTTCATTGCACAAAAGTGCAGATAATTAAATAATTCAATAGTAACCCTGGTTAATTAGCAGAAAGTTCTTTAAGGAGGAATCAAGAAAATGGATCCAATCAACTTGAATAATATGCTCCATTCTCCAAGATCACAAATATGTATTTGGTTATTTGATGACTGATTGATTGATACAGAAAGATGAGGACAAAAGCCTATTCTTCAAAACGGAGCTTTGACCTGGTGTCGTCTTTAGGACAAATTAGTCATATGTTTTAACAGAGCAGAATTGAATGTAGGGCAGTCTCTGTTTTCAGTCCAAGGTATAATCTGCCTTTCTCTTGCACACTTCTCTTTTAGAGGTTGATCTAAAAAATCATCAATCCCTTAGCTTTTCATATCACTGCCTCAGAATATGTATGGAGCCTTCCCCACATTTTCTAATGAGGCTCTTGTTTAAGTTTTCTTCTTATTGCTTGAAGCAAATAAGGATCCTCTGCACAGAAGGAACAGAATAAATAACCATATGCTGAACATTATCTTTGGTGGACCCCTCCCCTCTTGCTTTATCCATCAAGGTAATATTCCCAATGTTCATTGTTCATTGGTCCTTTAAGGAAGAGCTTCAGCTTTTACATGAGGGCTGTAAGCACATTAGAGGAATAATTCCCTTTGGATACTATACAGAAGGAGCCACCTGCAAAATGTTGATGCTGTTATTGAAATCTCAAGTGGAATCAGCTTTCAAAAAATTAGATATTAGATACATCCGATATAATTTGCAATGTGTAATTATACTAATGTGCATATAGTTGTGTGTTGCTTTACATGTTGCCTACTTGAGATTTTTTTTCCCCCCCTTGGGCATTTCTCCTCATTTGAAATGGCTCCTGAGTAGAATGTTTTTAAAGTCAGCTTTTATTTTTTTTAACTCCTTGTTAATTAATATAAGAAGCAAAGAACTCTGTGTTCCCATGCAAGAATGAATGTGTCTGACCTAGATGTTGGAAACTAACGATTGCTAAAAGGGTTATCATTGTGGATACTTGCATTATTCGTAAAATACTTGCTGCTCTGTACTGATTTAGTCTTCATCTTGACTTTGGGCAACTCGAAGTAATGGAGAATGTTAGAACAGTAAATCGTATTCATAAGATATCCATTTCCTTTATTAGAATAATGAGATAAAACGCCAGGGAAATGGCCTTAGGTAGAGATAATAATCTTAATTTAATCAAAGTAATCAAAATCATAACAATAACAAACAACTTCTTTTCTATTTTTCCTCCACTTTGCGTGGCACATGATGAATAACTGAAACTCTGCCTCAGGTCACTTATGCACTCATATCACTTTCCCTTTTGGTGTCTCAATATGGTGTCTCCTGGACTGGAGACCCCACCACACCAAGGAGCCGACCCTGAAGATCTAGCCATTAAGGCACCATCCAGGCAGAGCAACAGTGAGGGGATTGGTCAGCCTGGCACTTGGCACTTGCTGTGTGCTCAGTGGGTGGAGATGCTTCTGATATAAATTTGGAGAATCATCCCCATCAGATCACAGAGGGACCTCAAGCAAGGCAATGCCAGGGTCCCAATTTATGCTTATACGTTCAGGAGACAAAGAGGATTCCAAGGGAGGCTCATGTTAAGATGATACAAGATATAACTCATTCCAATTAAGTAGTCACAGGCCCCAAAGAAAGCTGATTTGTTAAACTTTTGACTCATAACAGACACCTGGAGTATGGTGCTTTGCATGTTTATACTATTTATTCCTCAAAATTCACTTTGCTGATGGGGTCCAGAGACATTATGCATGGGCTATATCTATGCAACACCAAAACAATACGTTGATTTACTTTTCATCTGCTGATGTATGCAAGAGCTTTGCATTATTAGCTACCCAAAGGAGTCACACAAGAATTTTGTGACACGTCCTTCCTTGTTGCAATGGCATTTTAGTTGATGCACAAATGAGTCTCATACACATGTATCAAAAGCTTAGCACCCCACCCTCCCATTCTATGTTCACAAAATAATAAATTCTAAAATCTGTAAGATGTATATTTAATTACTCATCCAGGATCAGTTTTGCATGCTTGATCAAAACAGAAAAATATCTATTAACAATATTTAACAGTAGGGTATTTTACCGGTTTTTGGAAATATATATATATATTATACCTGCCGTCTAGAAAGAGAACCAACATTTTCGATGTGTCCAAAGCGTTTAGTGCAGAAAGAGGGGTGTGTGGTAGTGAATCCCTTTTGATGTACCTAACTCATTATGCATCTTCATTGTGCTAGCGTAATGAAGAAGCTGACAATAAAGGCTTTAGTTAATTTCAGGTCCACCTGCAAAGTATACTGCATTCATAACTTTTGTAGAATGAAAGAAACATTAATACGGCTCTTCCCAAATATCCTTGTCTGTAAAATAAGTGGGTTGGATTAGTTGGTCTCTAACTCTTCTCCAGCAGGGAATTTTTGAAGCGATTCTTATAGAGGTATAAGAACAATTTCAGGACCCTTGAATCCGCAGTCTATTTGCACCAACAGCTGCCCTTTAAAGTTTTATTTGATCCTACTTCCAGGCGCTGTACTTACTACATATTTTGCCTTGATGCTAAAACAGTGAAGACTGAAGTTTCAGGAAGGGCAGGGACAGAAAAGAGGAACAGGCGAAGAATGAGAAAAGCTACACAGTGGGAGGAGGAATTTCTTGATCTGAGATCTAAGCCCATTTCCTTCAACATTAACATAGAAGAAACCCAGAGGAGCACCTGCCTTTCTGTTTTAAGACCATATTCTTTAGTCCTTCTGCCTTCATTAATTGCTTGCAGTATCCTTTGGTTTTTTTCCATTGGGTTGACATCTTTGAGTTTCAGTTTCCCCTTTCTACTTGATGCATTTATATCATGTTACTATCCCCTTCAAAAGCCTACAGTCGTTACACCCTTCCCAAATTAAATCTTAACGTGTTCAAAACCTCCTGAAAACTGCCCCGCCCATTTTCTCAAATCATGTATAACCTCTTCTTGAATTAAGGGAGCCCGCTCTTCCAGGCTTCCAGGTCTTTGAATACGCTCTCACCCAAGCTTTTCCTCTCTGCACGCGCTGCCTCTCCACCTCTTCTACATTTCAGAAACCTTTCTTTTCTTTCTCGCTTTCTCTTCCTCCCTCCTCCTTCATTCTTTCTCTGTCTCTCCCCTCCCTTTCTCCCTTCCTTCCTTCTCTCTCTCTTTCTTTTTCTCCTTTCCTTCCTCCCTCTCTCCCTTGTTCCCTCCCTTTCCTTTTTCCCTTTCTCCCTCCCTCCTTCCTCCCTCCCTCCCTCTCTCCTTCCTCCCTCCCTGCCTCCCTTCCTCTTTCCCTCCCTCCCTTTTGTGGTCCCTTTCATTCTTTCTTTCAGGGGGCACCATGTGTCATCCTCTGAGCCAGGCACTAGAAATACAAAGACACATACAAGGAATTGACATCAACTCCTAACCGTTCTAGTGACTCCATTCACTCCTACATTGCTAAGCACTGATGTGCCCTTACTTATTTTATTTTGCATGTAGTCTTTAGATTTAGTTGAATGTGTCCTTAATGTCCTGTGTTCTTTTGTTGTTTTCCTCCGTGTCCTATTTCAGTAAGTTGCCTGTTGGATAAACCTGAAGTTATTCTTACGGAGCGCGTTCTCCCAGAGCGAGGATCGTGGTGCTCTCACACACTCTCAAGCAATGCTGTTGCTTGACTGATTCCTGAACAAGATGAACAATGAGCAAGCTCCGTTTTTCTGGTGATGCAACATTTCACTCATAGTTAGAAATAGCATGGCTCTCAAAGTATCATAACATTCCTCTATTTGTATTAAAGAGTCAATGTGATAACCTTCTGCGATGTGTTCTGTTATTTTTTTAGTCGTGTTGATGTCCTTTCAGCTGGTCCTATAGTCCCCCCTCCTCAGGAATGTCTCCCCAGTGAAAGGACACAGACCACAGAGACTGCTGTCCTGATGGACGCTCAAGCCGACTGTGAAGTTGAAACAAAGAAAGCGATCACCTGAAGACACCTCTCCTGCCAAGCGACACACCCACATGCTGCAGCTTCAGCCAATAGAATCTCAGAACAAGAGGCAAGCTTTTCAAGAAACAGAAACACTTAAGAATGACATCTAGATTTCGAAGGAGCCAAGGACTTTCCCTTCGTCATGTGTATTCCTCTGTTTGTATTTAAATTCTGTGTGACATTCATTTTTAAAAAACTTTTTTTCAAGTATGAATGAATATACTTATTAATGCACCAATTTTTAAAATAGAAAGTTGTTCATGCCGGAAGTAAATTGAATGTTAGCCACACACCGAGTTTGACCTTCAGAGTGACTTAAAGAATATAAAGTTCTTTTGAAATAACGAAATAGTGGGAGGCAATCCAAAGGGTAAAATAATGGTGAGAACTCAGACTGTGGCATAGAAGTACAAGATCCTGCTGACGCCAACCAACCAACCAACCATTCTTTTTATCAGGCAAGCTAGGTTCTGTGAGATGTGGTCAGTGCCTCTAAAGAGTTTAAATCTAGTGAGGCAGAGGCACATAAACTTTTGAAAAGATAAGTAAGAAATCAGGTCAACTGATAAGAGCAAAACCAAAACAAAGCAAAAGATATAAACAAGGAGCTCAGAGGTCACCTTAAGCTGGGCAAACTGGTCTGTTTAGGGAAGAAAGTTCCCAAAGGAGGAAAATACAAGATGAATCTTAAAGGCTGTTAAAGATTTAGATAACTGGAAAGGAAGGAGAAAATAGAGGCCTTTAGATGGATGCAATATTGTGAGAAAAGTCAGAGAGGAAAACGTCTACGTGGTG
Source organism: Hyperoodon ampullatus (assembly GCF_949752795.1). Taxonomy (NCBI): domain Eukaryota; kingdom Metazoa; phylum Chordata; class Mammalia; order Artiodactyla; family Ziphiidae; genus Hyperoodon; species Hyperoodon ampullatus. Next base: position 92,445,025 of record NC_136920.1, read on the forward strand.
GTTTTAAGGAATTATGAATATACATGTCTTGTGTACTGCATCCCAGACTTTCAGTGCCAATGTATAGATATATATATACGGTGAAGACTTTGCACACACACACACTTCCCCCTCCCTCCCTAGGGGTAGCCCAGAATTATAATCATATTTCTTCCATTAAAGCAACTGATATGAAGATCTGTGATTTTTCTGTTAGCCTAGTAACAATGGATATTTATTGAGTTCTCACTACATGTTAAGCATTTTCTATGTTAACTCTCTTAAGCCTCACAACAACCCTGCCAAATAGATGTTGTTTTTTATTCCCATTTTACACAAAGAAACCTGACTTTTAATGAGATTGAGTAACTTGCCAAATTGCCACATACAGGGTTCACAGTCAGAATTGCGATTGCAGAGCTCATGATCTAACGCACGAAGTCACAGTATTGCTACCAACGTTGTAATATTACCGCTTCTATATTCCTCGATATTTTTCTGTAGTAAATAAATAGCAATTTCCTTTAATTCGCTTCTCAAATTTTTCAGTTTTCTGGTTAGACTCGCATGATGGAATGTATTTTCATGAAAGAAATTGAAAAAAATTGGGGAGTCTATCAGCATTTTCGACCATTTTTTGGGAGGGGGCCAGACTCTGATGAAACTTCACTTCGATCAGCATGAAATCTCAACTTCTTGAGAATAAAAATAGGAGGTGGACAGAGCTTAAAGTTCCTTTTCTACAGATGTGATAAATCCATAAAGTTAGAGTGACTTACGGAAGATCACACGTTGAAGTGTAGCAGAGCTAGGTCCGGAAACCATGCCGCCCTCAGAGGCTCTTGAACTTCTCCACCCTGTCTAAATGAAGTGTGAGCTTGAATTTGATCAGTGAAAACATTCTATCTGGGTGACCAGGGAGCATTGTACCTAGTAGACTGCTTCAATTTTGCACCTCTTTGGCTTCTCACCTCAATGTGAAAATTAGCTAGCTACAAACTGACATCTTTAGTTCCAGAAATTGTCAATGGTCCATCCACAAAGAACACACAATGGCCCAAGCTACGTGTGCAATGTCTTCAATGATATTCTTAAGTTATTTGGCATTCTTAGTTCACCTAAACAAACCAGATCTTCTCATGAGCATTTTCTTAACCAGTTTTATGGACAGTATATATTTGTAAGAGCTTCTGCTTGAATATTTAAACATGACTGTTTCAGTAGTCCTTATGTTTTTTGAAAATATCAATGGTTATTTGCTATTTTAATTGTTACTAACTCAAGAATACTTCAGCCATAAAAAACTAGAAATGGTGCTTCCCTGGTGGCGCAGTGGTTGAGAATCCGCTTCCCGATGCAGGAGATACAGGTTCGTGCCCCGGTCCGGGAAGATCCCACGTGCCGCGGATTGGCTGGGCCCGTGAGCCATGGCCTCTGAGCCTGCATGTCCGGAGCCTGTGCTCCGCAACGGGAGAGGCCACAACAGTGAGAGGCCCATGTATCGCAAAACAAAACAAAACAAACAAAAAAACTAGAACTGAGGAACCCTCACTCTTCTTTACCAGCCCCTTTGCCTTCAGTTGGCATTTAGTAATGATTAATAAAGTGGTCAGCTGGAGAACACAGAAGTTCAAAACGCAATTTTGTCTTGAAGGAGTCAGTTAACCTGTGTCTACTTAAGGGCAAGCATCTAGATGTTTGGAAGGACCTCAATATTTGACTGCTGTAAACTTCTGCTTAGATATCTGGCATTGTCACACTTAGCCCTCCTGGTGGCTCAGGTCGTCCTGTTTTCAAAATGATGGTCATTGGCCATATCTCACACAGTTCTCATTAAGTGGACTCATAAATAAAGTTTTTTTTTTAAAGCGTAGCCAAGCACAAAATGTGACTTTTGTTGACATTTTATGAGACTTTGTCATATGTCCCCTGAACCCCCAATAAAAGCAGTGTTGCATCAACTGTGAACTCATGTTGATTTCTTGGAAGAGTATGCTCTCATAATTTGGGTGTTTTCACTAGTGTGTATCAAAGCTAGTTTCAGGATCTATGAGGAGCAAATGATCTGAATATGGTGGGAAAATTTTAATTTAGAGGCAATTTCTAAATGATCCCATGTTGCCTTTAGTAAACAGCACTATCATCTACTCAAGTCAGAAACCAAGGTGTGATCCTTGTCTTTCCTCTTTCCACCTGTCATGGCCAATCAGGTAAATTTTTTTGGTTTTTCCTTCTTTCTGTCTTTAAATGTGTCTACTTCTCCCCATCCTCCAACTATTTAAGACAACTCTCATATCACCTGGACTCCTGCCTCATGCCTCCAGTTTCTCCCTTCCACACTGCCAGGTAGCACCCAGGGAAATCTGTCTAAAGCACAAATATGATCATATCATTCCACAGTTTCAAACTTTTCACTGGCTTCCCATTGCCCTTTAAATAGCATTACATCTAAAACCCTTCCTATCCTGTTTCCTGGCCCCAGCATTCCTCTCTGGACTCATCAAGTACCACTGCTTTTGCAGGTTCTCACCGTACATCTTTGCCATTTCTTATTTTCTGAGTTTTCTCACACACCTACTCCTGCTTGGTACTCTACCACCCCTTCCAGACTCCATCTATTGTCCTTCATGTCTCATCCTAGAGGGCATTTCCTCTTGGAAGTCTTCACCCCAACCATCCACTACCCCGAAGACTAGCTTCTTCACCTGGGTGCTTTCATAGCATTCTGTGCTTACTTCATATTAGTGCTTATCACCCAGATTATGAGAATTTATGTGACAGTCTCCTCCATTTGAATATGAGATTCTAGAGCTGCCTTGTACTGTAGGGTAACCACTCACCATATATGACTACTACAATTTAAATTAATATTGAGTAAAATTTAAAATTCAATTTCTCAGGTGCACTGGCTACATCTCAAGTGCTCAGTAGCCACCTGTGTCTAGTGGCCACCGTATTGAATGGCACAGATATGGAACAATTCCATCCTTGAGAAAGTTCTGTTAGATAGTACTGTTCTAAAAGACAAGTACTGTGTTTTGTTTGTCATTTTATCCCCTAAAATTGCAGCCTTTCTTGAGTTTGTCATCTGAACCACAGAGCAAAACAGTTATTTCAGTGACTGTTTTTTCAATTTTCCCAATGATGGTATATAACTAAAATTGTATGCATAGGAAGGAAATTAATTAATTACATGTAAAGATACCCAGGTTTAATTAAGAATTAAGGTTTAATTCTAGCATAAAGTCCTCATTGAGAAAGTCTACAATAGCTTACCACAGTGTTTGGCACAATGTAAGTACTTCTTAAACATCTGCTGAATGAACGAATGACATCTGGATACTCAGATATTTTGTTTTATTTATTCTCACCTAGATGTGTGGGGTCATGTAGGAGACATGTCTTTAGATCCCCAAGAGCCTCTTCTCTAGAGGATATGGAGATAGATGATTTCCTTACATCCATCCCAAGGATAGTTGAATTGTGTCACTGCAACTGGGTTGCCCATTATTTTACTTGTCTTCCTTGTTTTCATTGGCAAACAAAAGTAGAGAATTGAGATCTTATTCAGTAAATAAGAGCAAAGTGAATATGATCAAAGTAGATACCAGATTTGATAAACCCTGTTTTTTTAGGGGTTGGCCAAAGTTCACTGAAAATGATTTCCTGAGCACCTACTCTATTTTTGGTAGACACTTTGTTAGGTCCTGAAGATACAGGAGGGAATCAAGATGCACACAGTTCTTGAGTTCATAGTGACACAACATTAATGTCATTATTTCAGGTCCTCTCCCTGCATTGTGCCCAAAGCAGGAGTTCTCAACCTTGACAGCACATTGCTACCACCATGTGGGCTTAAAAAAATAGAGATACCTGGGTCCTTCCTCAAAAGACTTTGATTTAATTGGTGGGGGGTGTAGCCTGGGAATTGGGATTTTTTGTAAAGCTCCCTGGGTGATTGTAAGATGCAGCCTAAGTTGGAAACTTAACCTATGGGAACATAATCTTAGAGTGAGCGCAAAGCTCAAGAGCTTTTGGTATTGATGATGGATAGCATATTGGAGACAAAAAGAGAACCTTTAAATCATCCGTCTAACATCCTCATTTTACTCTTTATTCCTCAGAATATAAACTCATACTGAAGAGTCAATGAGCTGTCCAGGTCAAAGGGCCAGTTCATGACTCAGATAAGACTTGACCCCAGCTTTCTGACTCTAACATGACCTTTTTGCTACACTAAGCTGCCTCCAGGAAATGGAAGATACAATTATCTTCAAGAGACAACCAGCATCCACCATAGTCATAATATTTTAAAGCAATAATTGAATTTGGACCAATTTTAATCCCATGTACTCAAAATTTTCTGCTAATCAAACGTGAGCACTATAGATTCATTTTGTTCAGGTGCAACTTCTTTTTTGAAAAATATACATTATATACATATATATGTAAATACTTATATATTTAATGTGTGTGTGTATATATATATGTGTGTGTATATATATATATATATATATATATATATATATAAAAAAAATGAGGTAGAGTTCAGTTTCCCAGGAGACCTCACCACATACTTACAAATTCAAAAATCAATATACATATGTTAAACTCCACACATAACTAGGAAGGACATTTTGCTTTTAAACTTGAACTACTCAAGAGCAGAAATGGTAGTGGGAAGGGAAATAAGAGTGCATTGTGCTCCCACATTCTCTGTCCCCACCCACCCTATTACATGACATTCCATTCAGTTTAACATTTTACATACAGGTAAAATTTGCCAGTCTGTCCCCATGAAAAATGTTGACTTTGAAAAATAACTACTATTAAAGAAAAAATTACTTCTTTTAGCTACCCCCCCACCCCCCATTTTTAGATTCTCCTCATAGATCAAGAGAATTCAGGAGCCATACATTATCTAGTCCATTCTTCTTTGTCCATATAAGATCATGTAGTGAAAATGTGCCTTTCCATTTTTTAAGGCATCATAATAAAACTAATGTCCATATACTTCCTTCGAGACATGTTTCAGTGTTTGAGAGCCTACACAGTTGGGAAATTCTGTTTTATTTTGATCCCAAATCCCTCACGCTGTAGTTTAATCCCATTTTCTCTTGTTCCCTGTGGAGAGAAAGAACAGCTGGTCTCCATTCTCTCTAAACCCAATCCCTTCAAGTCCTTAAAGACACCTACCTCCCAGCCTTCTCTTTTCTGGAATAAATAATAACAGTCCCCATCAGGAAAATATCTCTCTTGGATCGTGCATATTCACTTCCAGCCGTATCACGTATCACGTATCACGTATTCATGCTCATCACATAATGTTCATAAGTAAAACAAGCCAAGGCCAAGAGCAAAAACAAGCAAATGTATCATTGTTTTCATGAATGAAGTTTCAGATCCAATAATAGATGCTGAATACATAGTTGTGAATGGTAACCTTCCAATAATTATGTGCCAAAATTATCATAATTTCTTTTAGAAAGTATTGGCAATCTGTTGCTTTTGGAGAGGGGAATTAAAAATTCAGTGATTAGGTTTCAATTTCCTTTATGCAAGTTCTCCCCATGCTCTGCAATGGAATATTCCATTCAGCATTCCACAGCAGGAGCCACCATTGCTTTGACAAAAATAGATACAGTATTGGAACATTCAGTCAATGGAGTAATCCAATTGTCTGAACATTCTTTTCTGCTTTATCATTTACATTTTAATAAATCCCAGAATATGTCAAGCTGTATCGAGTTGTACCAAGTGTAGCTAATAGCATGCAGTTACCAGATGCAGAGGAAATCATACAGGCAAATCCTGCAATGCATCACATTTGGTTTGTATATATTTTTAGGTTTCTACATTTTAAACAGGGATACTCTTTTAAAAATGGCTATTTAGCAAAACCTTTGCTATTATCAACATTCTGTTAGTATATTCAGTTTTCATAAAGGAAGCTGTGGGGAGGGGGTGCTGTATTTAATTGATCTAGGAATGCTGACATCTGCTAACCCCAAGGATGACACTATATAGCTAGTAAAATGTGGAATGCTAAATTATCATCTTATGCTTATTTCTTTGCCAGTTTATTGTCTCTCCATTCAGGAGGCTCAGATGGTCACATTTTAAAGTCATTTGACATTCCATGATGCCAAGATTCTAGGCAAATCAGTCCTGAAAAAGACTGTGTGTGTGTGTCTGTGTGTATGTGTGTGTGTGTGTGATTATTATTAACCTATTTGCATAACTTACCTCCTACATAGATTGACCACCTACTGTTGTAACATTTGAGAGATTTGTTGTCCTGGTTTGACAGAGCCCACTGAATTTTCACAGTGTGACAGAGATGTAATGATGGAGTGAGTCTCAGCATGTTGGGGGTCCCTAGTGGTAGGTATGTGCCTGGAGAGGAAGATTTTTCAAGGACAAGACTATTCAGATTAGTCTCTACTAGTAAAAATCAAACAGAACATGAGGCTTAAACTTAGCTCTGCTTATATCCTTTGTACCTAATTACCAAATTATTTGTTAGCCCATCAGAAAATTCTCACTTTAGACTTCTCCCCAAAGACCAGGGTTATTTCTTGACATCAGGTATGTCTGATTAGTGCTAAACTTGTAAATAGACTGAAGGACTAAAAAGAATCATTTGGTTTTTGCTCTTGCTTAGAGCAGTGTAAATGTTTACCATGGTGTTTGTGGGCATACCACTATCACTACGTGGGGTCAAGTACTGTGCTGAAGAAAGTGATGTCATAGTTTATTGTAGTGGGATGGAGAAAACCAAAATGCACTGGCATTGTAGTGCACAAGTGAGGTCATCAGCATTTCTTGATTCCTAGAGTTTTCTCTTACTCTGCCCACAGTATGATAACTGGTAGATTTAATGGAAAAGTATGACCTAGCCCATAGTAGAATGATCACAATATCTTGAAGACCTCTAGAGAAGGACCCTTTACAACTTCCCCGTTCACTTAGAATATGATCAAACACTTGCTCTCATAAAGTCCTGCCATGATTATAGAATAATTCTTTATAGTTTTGATGGCACTCAATGAACTTGAATTAATCAACTAATAATCTCAATCAACATCAGGGAGAATTTTAGGAGGAATGTCAGATGGTGAAGGTCCAAAGGCATAGTTGAAAGTTTAATTTTTGTGAATCAAATGTTCTATGTTCTAGATCTAACACTACTGATGATTATTTCCTTTAAAATTTCTGGAGTTGAGTTAGTTCTTCTGTAAAATGAGGCACATGGTAGTCAATGTGTTGTTACTTCACAAAGATATTGAAATACGATAAAATGTTTCAGGAAGCCACTTACTGCTTTTAATATTTTCTCCTTTTCTTTAACTTTTGACATTTCAATTGTAATGTGTCTTGGTGTGGTTATCTTTAGGTTCATCTTATTTGGAACTCTCTGTGCTTCCTGAATCTGGATGTCTGTTTACTTCTCCAGTTTAGGGAAGTTTTCAGCCATTATTTCTTCAACAAGATTTCTCTGCCTTTCTCTCTCTCTTCTCCCTCTGGGATTCCAGTAATGCAAATATTATTTCATTTTATGTTGTCCCATAAACCCCTTAAGCTATCTTCACTTTTTAACTTTTGTTTTCTTTTTGCTGTTCTGATTGGGTGAGTTCCGCTGCCTTGTCTTCTAGTTGGCTGATCCTTTATTGTGATATGTCTAGTCTGGTTTTGAACTCCTCTAGTGTATTTTTCAGTTTAGTTATTGCCTCTTTCAGCTCTGTGACCTCTATTTGGTACTCTTTTCTATTTCCCATGTCTCTCTTGAAGTTCTCACTATGTTCATCCATTTTTCTCCCCAGTTTGATGAGCATTTTTATGACCGTTACTTATAATTCTTTATCAGGTAAATTACTTATCTCCATTTTATTAATTTTTCCTGAGGTTTTATCTTGTTCTTTCATTTGGAACATATTCCTCTGTTTCTTCATTTTTCTTGGCATTCTGTGTTCGTTTCTATACAGATGAAACAACCACCTCTCCCAGTCTTGGAGGAGTGGCCTTGTGTAGGAGATGAACCTTGTTGTTCAACCCTGCCCCGGTTCTATCGTCTCTCAAATCCTTGTGCTTGTCCAAGCAGCCTATTATACTTTTAATAGTTCCCAGTAGTTGAGGATGTGCCAAGACCCATCAGTGTCCCTAAGGGGAGGATCTCGGCACCCAGATCTGGCTGGAAGCCAAACCCTCATACATCAGCTTTTAAAAGTGTGCAAATATGTACAGTCCTGTCAGACCACAAGTGTAATTCCTACTGACCAGTGCTTTGGTGGTGTCTCCTGGGTGGCAGTCACAAAAATTGGTGCTACAGACAAGTTTACAGGCGTATCTTGGTGATATTATGGGTTTGGTTCCAGACCGCTCACAGTAAAGGCAGTCACGTGATTTTTTTTTTGGTTTCTCAGAGCATATAAAAGTTGTGTTTGCACTATGCTATAGTCTATTGAGTGTTCCATAGCATTATGTCTAAAAAAAACCCCCAATATACCTACCTTAATTAAAAGATGATGCTGTTGGGAAAATGGCACTGATAAACTTGCTCAGCTCAGCATTGCCACAAACCTTCAATTTGTTAAAAAAACACAATTTCTGTGAAGTGCAATAAAGCAAAGTGCAATAAAACAAGGTATGCCTGTGTAAGCTCTTTTCTGGGAGACACAAGTGAGCTAGACCAAGGCAGAGAGGGAGAGCTCCAAGATGATGTCCTCAGCCTGTGTTCCTTGAGATCCTTGAGAACAGCTTTGTGTCCATCAGAAATGTGCCAGACATGAAGTCTGCCCCTCAGGCAAAAGCTCAAGGGCAAGCAAAGAGGCCTCCTTCACAGAAAGACATGAGGGTGCACCTCAGTCTGCTGTCTTCACAGTGCCCTGGGCATGGCAGCCTGCCAAGAACCATCTCTCCAATTGCCACAGTCCTGTGAGACTCAGGAACGCAAGTCCCACTGGCCACCAGAGCCTGGTGATCAAGATTACATATCATTGCCTTAACTACCCAAGTAAGTAAGAGCAGGGAAGCAGATGTTATAAAAAATTAATATAGTTTTACAGAATGCACTTCTATTATTTTTTTATTTTTCTCCAAAATCTGTTTTATTGAAGTATAGTTGATTTACAGTGTTGTCTTAATTTCTACTATAGAGCAAAGTGATTCAGTTATATATGTATATCCATTCTTTTTCATATTCTTTTCTATTATGGTTTATCACAGGATATTGAATATAGTTCCCTGTGCTATACAGTAGGACCTTGTTGTTTATCCACCCTATATATAATAGTTTGCATCTGCTAATCCCAAACTCCCAATCCATGCCCCCCACCCCCTTGGCAACCACAAGTCTCTTCTCTATGTCTGTGAGTCTGTTTCTGTTTCATAGAAACAGAACCACATATAAGTGATATCATATGGTATTTGTCTTTCTCTTTTTGACTTACTTCTCTTAGTATGATAATCTCTAGGTCAACCCATGTTGCTGCAAATGGCATTATTTCAACAGAATGCACTTTTGATATTTGCTTCAGCCAAATTTCCTTTTGGAGTCTAAATCCATAGGCTTTCAATGACAAAGAAGCCATAAAGGCCATCTAGTTTATCTTTTGTCTGAATTTTCCCTGCTAGCCTATAATGGACCACTTCACTAATCAGCAATTCCATCTTTGGACAACTCAGATAGTTTAAAAAGTTTTCTTTCATATCCAATCATAAGAGGCACTTCCATCGTTCCTGCTTTTACCCTTGGATCACACAGTGTAAGTCTCATCTCTTCTACTTATCAGTCCTACAGGTATTTAAAAGAAGAAACCATGTTCCTTCCAGAGTCTGCTTTTCCCTAGGCTACACACACCTAGCACCTCCAAGCACTCCTCCTATGGCATTATTTCAAATACCTTGATTATTCTTGTTAGTCTCCACACTTCAATTTGTCTATCTGCCTTTTTTAATGTGCTACTCAGAATTGAATGCAATTTTCTAGATGTGGACTGACAAATGGAGAGCAGAAGGTGATGATCACTTTAAAAAATGCTTCCTAAGTACTGGATTTCTCTGTATAAAACCTCATATTAATCTTCTTGGCAACCAATTAGCAGTGTTGACCCATATCGTCTTACTATCTATTAAAATACTTAAGTCTATTTTGTACGTGCTACTGTCAAACACCATTTCCTTCATCTTTAGATTCAGCCCATTATCCTGTCTCCCAATATCTTTTTTGATCCTAATTAAGATATCTGATCTATTAAATATTTCTCTCAGACTCATCTTATTCACATATTTGACTCAAACTTTCCCAAAAGAGATCATAAAGCCTTGTCAAGTGACTTGTTGAAGTTAGAATCCCGAATGTCATTCACTAAAACTATCCATCTAATAACTGTCAAAGAAAGAGGTGAAGTTAATCTGGAATTTTTGTTGTTGTTGTTTGGTTCAGTTTAGTCTCATACTTATATTAGTTTTTTTCTTATTAATGACTCATGCTGGGGACCAGCCATCTAGATGAATGATAGATGGGAAGGGAAAGTTCATTTGGGTTCAATAGTTTGCTTTAGGTAATCAAAAGAAGGAACATTTCATTTGTGAAGAATTGAGATCACTACTGCATATGTTGATGTTTTAAATAACTGGATTTTCCTCTTTCCTGTTCTCTTTGGGTTGGTAAACAACCCTCCTTGAAAGAGGAGATCTAGGGTAAAGGGAGTTGGAAAACTTTTGCCCACAGTATATAAGAATATTAATATGTCTATACATCTTTGCACTTATCTATCCCACATAATAAAGTAAAAGTAAATATGATTTAAAAAACAAACAAAACCTTTGGTTCTTCACTGTAGTAATAATTCTTTGTAGAGGAGAGGGAGTTATATAAGGTGAGTATGGTCTGGCATCTATTCAAGGGGTTTAGTTACCAAAGTGCCAGAAGATACTCATAATAAGGTATTTCAACTCAATTCAAATTGTTAAAATGAATTGAAATTCATGATAAAACAGCTTCACAATCTGGCCCCAGAGGACAGAATTTATAGCAAGGCTCCAGTGTACTGTGCTATCTGATGGTAATGTTATCCAGAAACGTTGAAAGTCCTCTTTTTATTCTTTCTCTTTTTCCTCCTGTGCTGAGACTTGGCAGTTATTTCTCTGTACCTCATTTTCTTTTGCTCCTTCCTTTCTTCCCTTCCTTTCTTCCTCCTTTCCTCCCTTCCTCCCTTCCATCCTTCCTTCCTTCTTACTCCCTTCTGTATTTCCTTCTTGCCTTCCTCTCTCCCTTCTTCCCTCCCTTTCTCCTCTCCCTCTTTCTTTCCTTGATTTTTTGTTGGCATTCCTTCTCTCTCTCTCTCCTTTTATTTTACTGATTTTCTTTTCACTAAATATGAACTACTTAAGAGCCATTGCTTGAGTTTGGTGTCTGCACATGGCTTTCTCATGCTGCTACTGTCCTCTCAAGACTTCATCTTTGAATAAACCAATGTTAAAATTTTATCTGAGGATAAAACCACATGTAGTTATCAGGGTTCTGAACTCTCCTTGAAAGGAAAAGAAAAGAAAAAAGAGAGAGAAAAGAAAAGAAAGGAGCCCTCCCTGGATCGTTTCTGTGCTTTTTCCCCAAGTTACTTCCTCACTTTCTTCTATAGCTCTCTGATTTGTTGGACAGGGGTTTAGACTCAACATTTAAGGACACACTCATCCTTTTTTTTTTCCCCTAACACTACCCATTTTCATTATTCTCCTTGTGACCACCACACCTATTCTCTGAATGGTTCTTAAACTGCAACATGCAACAGAATCGTCTTGGAGAACTGTTAAACCATAGACTGCTGTGTCCCATCCCCAGAGTTTCTGATTCAACAGGTCTGGGGGTAGAGATCTAGGATTTGCACTCCTATCAAGTTCCCAGGTGATACTGCTACTATTGGTCCTGGGACCACACTTTGAGAACGACTACTCTAATTCCAAACCTGTTTGATTCTCCTTCAATCATTTCTTTAATGGAATAAATAATACTACTTCCTTTCATCTTCCTTAGTAACATGTATTTCCAGAACTTTTAATCATCAGGGTGGCTCTTCTTTAAACCATTTCTAAATCCATATTTTGCTGGAGGGCTAGAACTGAATATAAGACTGTAGCTAATTTTGACATAATAAAAATAACACCCCCTTATATTTCTATGATGCATATCTCCCAAAGAGTTAGAGCAGTACTTTCTTATCTATTATCTTGTTTGTCTGCCTAATATCCATGTAATAATATCTCATTTTGGTAAGAGAGATTGTTGTAGGAAGAGATATTGGGCAATTACCACAAAGATATGCAGGAAAAGACTTGAACTCAGCATTCCAGACTCCTAGTTTGCAGCTCTGTTTGAATTCTTGAAGGATTTATTTAATTTCTAAAACCCAGTGTCCAGTTCATCTCATTGATATAAGGTGAACCGCTCTGATCTATTAATGTACTGTCCAAACAATTAGAAAGTTACTTAATTTTGAGTAGAAGCTGTCATTGGCTGTTCAGATTCAAAATAAGCCTAATTTAAAGAATTCCACTCCAAAAACGTGAAAATTTAAAACTCTTTTACTTGGAACTTTATTTCTATGATCACAAATAATGGCTTTTAACTGTGATCCCACCTTTGGTTTTCAGTTCACTAAATATATTAATTTTGGTGCAGTTTGTTCCCCAGTTTGTCCTACCATAGAAAACTAGCCTTCTACCTGGTTCTACAAATTGGTTTCGACATTGTTTGATTTTTTACCATCTTACTGTTTTACATGGTAATTAGAAATTTCTACATTTGTCATTTACCTGGCTTTATGTACTACATGTTTCCAAAAACCCAAGGGAGAAAGAGAGATTAGAGGGAAAGCAGTTTCTCAACATATCAATGTTATTATTTATATATATTATCTCAAAGTTTTTTTAGCTCCTTATGTCCCATGATCCTCTCTCTGCTTTTCTTATATCCTGCTCTGTCCTCTCCTTATGACAAAGAAAATGAAGAGTCTGACGGCTTATGAAACAATAAAGCTGGATTAGATGGGTTTTTAAGGGTCCTATTGTTTGTCCCTAAACCATTGTTGCAAAAGCAAAAGACTCCAACTGTTCAACCGACATACAAATTGCCATCAGCAAGGTATTACAAGGAATCTCATTTACTACCACCAAGGAAATAAATAACACCAATGGACTGAGTGTCTTTCATCCAAATTAGACTAACCAAATCAATTCAGATCATTAGAATACATTATATCCAATTATATATAAATCTGCCTTGTAAATAGCCACTTACCTGCTTGCCCAGAGCAATGTAATGTCTATGCTAAACCAACAGTTAAAAAAATTATAGAATCGACTGGCAAAATATTTTAATGGGTTGTTACATACTTTGTACTTAATTCATTCAATAAACATTAATTGAGGACCTACTACATCCTGGGAATACAACGATGAATAATACATGATCCTAGTCCTCAAAGTGCTCACCTCATAAGGGGAAAAAGACATGTGAGGAAATGATCGCCCTTCTCTGGCTCTAAACTGCATTCAATCCCAGGAAAATTAATGGTGTGAGTTTCTGCCTGATTTATGCATGGGGAAAAAAAGATGAAGAGACTGGTGAAAATATCTAGAGAAAACTCAGTGATGAGAATTTGCATAAAGGTTCAGGTTCAACGCCTTCCCATGACCTTCTCTAAGTAGATGCAGGTTTAAGGCTAAGCGAAACATAAAGAGGAAGGTGGGCATGTGCAGGAGTGGTGAACACTGTATGCTAAAGTCAAGTAGAAATGACTTGAATTATCTAGAATGCTGTGATTCCATTCCGCCTGTTCCTGTGAATAATTAAGTACATTAAAAACATTTTCAGGGGAATCACTAGCAATTGGTAAACATGCTTATTCTTCAAATTATGTCTCTATCCCTAAGATAGTCCATTTACTTAGGTAATAATACTTTCTTTCCTTTATATATCAAGAGGGTTTGACAGACCCCACTTTAGCTGAAAGATGCCCAAAGATGCACATGGATCCACCTACACTTTCTTTAAACTATGGTCTCATCACCTTTAAACAATGACCCTTGCTAGCTGGCCCTAGGCTGGACTGAGATCACAGCACTAGTGAAGATGGACAAGTGTTTGTGGAAACTAAAACTGGTTTATTTAGGGATTGAACTTGTAACCTCATGAGTATGAAGTCCAAACCAGCTGATTGTAGAGCGCTGTATGGAGCGAGATTATCTTCTTGGTTTTAATTTTTTAGTATCTTTTAAAAGGCACAACCCCAGCACAACACATTGAGATGAAATGCTGATTTGGAGACCCTCAAGGTGGGTGACCAAGGCCTTCCTCAGACCTTTAAGAGGAAAGAGGTTCTGCAGTCTGTAGGTGTCAAGTGCATTACATGCTCAACCAAGGGACCCTGGAAAGGAAATGATAACCCTCTTAGAAGTAGTGCTGAGAAAAATTTTAGAAGTGGCTTTTGAACACTAAAAGAGAGTTATACCAAACAAAAATCATTTTTTTCCAAAGTCACTCATTTGTGCCTTTTTAAACATAGCATGTTTCCATTTTCAGCCTACTCATCATCTTGCATTCTCCAAGATTTTTTGCAATGATTATAGTCCTCTTATTAGCTAATAGCCATGAGTAGTTCACCTTATGAACTGATTTTTTGTTGTTGTTTATAAAGTTCTGTTATCAAGAACTTTAAAAGTTTTGTGATCAGGCTCTGAAAACTGACATTTCTTGTGTCGGTGACCAGTTGGGGATCAAGGCATTGCTGAGCTTTAATTGGCCAATTTGCTTATGGTCTGACTGCCCGTCAGTAATGCCCATTCACAAAAGCATGGGATGAGGTCATCATGCTTGCAGAGAGAAAGTTTTGCATGCTTTTTATTTTGTATGTAGCTTATAATCACTTTTTTCTTGCATCTGGCAAAATATGTGCCTGTGTGAATTCCATGAACGCTGAAGAGCAAACACACTGAGTATGTGCATGTTTTTATTTTGACTGTGTGACTATTGCAGGTGTCCTCTCTATGAAAACAGTGACTTTGTGTTAGGCCAGGCGTTGTGTTTTGGGAGCCAGTAGAGGCACTTGTACAATCAAGACCCTGGCTGAATGCGTCGTGAAGCTGGATGGAACTTTCTCTAGTGCCTGTGCCCAGTTCCTGCCTCTGTCACCTGTCTCCTCCCTTTATGGTCCCAGGCTCAGCTTTCTGTGCCTAATAGAAAATAACTGATAGATTAATCCTTCTTTAAGGTATTATTTAATAAGGTGGGTTCCTCCCATGGGTATTAGTAAAGGAGCCTTGAACACTGAAAGGACTTAACATCTCAGAGAAGAATTCTCCCATCACAGCCTTTTCTGACGCCATGGCAGACTTGCAGGGTGAAGAGGGGAACCCAGGATAAATCACTTTTATTCATGTTTCTCAATACCACTTGCCTGGGCAAAACTGTGAAACAGACAAAGCTTATCTTTTGTACCCACAACTTCTCCTTTCCACACTCTTTGCTTGCAGGACTCTGAACAGTCAATTTTTTCCACCTGCCTTCAGATCCAAAGCCACTGAAGTTTAAATGGTGATGCCCCAGGAACAGGGTGTCTCTCTTCCATTAAGCACCTCCATCATTGTTGTGTCAGCAGAACTAGAAAAGCTCATTTGGTCCACACGGGGCGGGGCGGGGTATGGAAAATATGCTACCTTTTTGGCACATCCATGACGTCTCCATTCTGTATCCTAAAAAGTTCACTGTGGATATTGAATAGTGAATGCAGTGTCTCAGAGTGATTGATGTATCTTCTCCCTCTGCTCTTTCAGTTCTTGAGAATTTTGACCATTGGCATGGACCTTAGAAGTCATCTATCTGCCTTCTCCCACTTTTCCAAATGTAACCTTTAGCCATCCCATTTCTTTTCGTGAGTTCAACTTGGAACATGTTTACAAATAGATAACCAGCCAGAGGCACAGAGAGACGGACTCCAACCTCTCACATTTAAACCCATGTAACCCCTACTCTTCTTTGCTTTGCGTGCGTCCAAAAGGGTGATAACATTACATCGGTCCAGGACCTAGGCAGAAGCATGCATGTTCTCATAAAGGGCCAAGTTAGGATTTCCCTTAGTCAAAATTCTTTCCTTATATTTTAAATGGAAAAAGTTTAACTGCACACGAGATGTTTTTAGGTTAAATGTTTATAGGATTTATTTGAGACATCCAGGATGGAGAGTGATGGTATACTCATCATTTCCTGCTTTTTGCCTTGTGTTTATTTATCTATTTATTCAGGTTTATTATTTATTCATTGAGCTATTTTTCCCCCTCTCAGCCTTATCTCTCTCCTCCTTTATCATGTTCTCTGGACCATTCTTCTTGCTGTCTGCCTACTTTGTTTTCAACACACACTCAAAATTATTAGCACTGATGCTGGACCACTTGTCATCCTCATACAGTCCTAGAAACATCTGATTGCAGGGTAGAAATGCCTTTAAATGGCCATTCTATTCAATCCCCTGCTGTCAAGTCAGTACTCCGCCCATGACCAACTGCTATCATCATTCAAATCTGAATAGAAACATCAATTCCTCAAGGAAGCCTCCCCTGACCTCCCCGCAATTAGATCCTGTTCCTTTGTTTGTGTTCTCATAACTTGCTGTAATGTTTTTCTTTACACCATTCATCGTTTATAATTATGTATTTAGGCAATGATTTGATAAATGTATGACCCTTCCTTAGGACTGTGTGCTCCAGAGGGGAGAGATGTGTATGTTTCACTCACCACTGCATCCCTCCTTCTTTGTTCAATGCCTAGCTCATAATGGGAATTGATAAATGTTAATTCATAGTTATTATTATTATTACAAATATCAAGGTCTATGATCAGCCTTGTTTTTTATTATAAAACAAAACCTGGCTAGAGATACGGGATTTATAGATTTACCTACATTTTCCTTCACTCATTCATTCATGTATCTATTAATTTAATACAGCTGTCAAACAAATAATGACAAATATATATTGCTTAACTATCAATACTATGTTTAAGCCCCTTTTCAAGCAAAGGGGAGAAAAGGCAGATACAAAATGATTCAATACAAAGCAGAGACTGCTAGGTGCGCAAGCGAGCTAGAGAACACGTACAGTTTGGAGGACTGAGGGAAGCTTCATGGAGGAAGTTGCCTTTGCAGAGGCTGGAATGTTCTCAATAACTTGGACAATTAGAGATGGAAGGGACTGTGCTCTAGATGGCGAGAAGGGTGAGACCAAAAGTTTGTGTCTCTATCCTTTGAATGCCCTGTGCAGGGAGAGGAAACAGCCAATGTGTCAGTGACCTTGACAGTGGAGACTGAAGGAAGGTCCTGGAAGAACTTGGATGTTCATCACAGGAGTTGAGATTTTTTTATTCTTAGGCCAGTGCTGAGTGATTGGAGGCCGGTGAGCATGATGATCTCATGCACATGGTGTGTTTGGAAGATTAATTTGGCATCACTGTGTCTCAGGGTTAAGTTGGCTGTCATACTGATCCTGGCAACTCTCATCTCTGATGCTCGTGTTCCTGTCCCTGTGTCTTAGTCCCCGAGGGCCTGGACTCTAACCGCTACTGCCCTGGCCTGGGATCAGCTGCTGAATATTCCTGATATTGGTTGCCTACACTTTGAAACTCTGCTTATCACTCGTGTGGTCTCAATGGACACACTTCATCTTGGTCTCTTAATAAATGTGTCTCACGATACATCTTTTGAGTGAGATCTCAAGTAATCTTCTTACTTTCATTTTTGGATGATGATACTGAGACTTGTAAGTGGCAGAACTGACTTCTAACTCTAGAATTTCTGATCCCAGGTCTAGACCTCTTTTCTGTCGTAAGTTCACAGTCTCTCTTAACTAAGAAAAAGAATGAGTGAGTACAAATCAAAGCACAATAGTTAAAATTTATTAAGTAGTTTCTATGTGCAGACCTGCTGCTAAGCACTTTTGTATGTATTGAATCATTGAATGACCACAAAAAATTTTGTGAAGTAGGTGCTATTGTTCCTTTTACAGGTGAAAAAACCATGATAAAATTTAAGTAACGTGCCTGGTCATGAGGCTACTAAGCAGAATAGTCTGGACGGAAACCTGGACGGTCTGACTTCTGAGCCCATATTTTACTGCTATGCTACTGTCTCCTAAGTTAAGCGATGTATGTACATGAGAGCACCTACTCATTGTCCCATAGACAGTAGGTGCTCAGCGAATATTGCCTGAATGTCAGTTCACTCTTTGATCTCAGCTAATGCTGTGTGCGTCTCACTTGTCCTGTGCCACAGACCAGTTCTGTGGTCTGGGAGTTGGTCTCCAGATGCTTATACACAGGTGGTCCTCCTGAGATGAATTGTTCTACTGCTGTGTGTTTATGTTTGGTTCTCATCTGCTGCCAACCCCAGGAGTCTGTCTTCACTTTCTAACCTGGTCTTGCCAACCAAATGCAACCTTCCCTCTTCTAGTGAATTATAGATGGTATTCGTTCTTCTATACTTGCAATAGACATGGTCTTTGGAATAGGTCCACACAACTTCTTTCTGGGGAATAATCCTTTTAGGAACCTACGGTTTCCTCTGCAAGCATTGATGACCTTCCAAAGATAATCAGGAAAGACCTTTAGGAATGGCAAGCGGTTCACTTAAAAATGCAACAAAAGGTATTGAATTAAAAAGGTATATTGCATGCTACTCTGTTATGCCAGAAGCTATGCATTTTCACACACATGTCTTATTTATTAGTCTCAACAACTATTTGAAGAATTGTCATCTCCTTTTACAGATAAGAAATCAGGTTTAGAAACGTAAAGATGCCTGTGGCCAGATGAGAGGTAGATCTACAATATAAACATAGGTGTGTAAGAGCTCACAATCCAGCAAGGAAAACAGATGACTGTATAAATAACAACAGCAAGCATGATAAATGCTGTGATGGAGAAAATGTAACCAATGTGTCCTTTCTTTGTATTCCATAATGGCACAATGTGCAAGCCTTAAATTAAAAATATATGTGTATATATATATATATATATATATATATATATACACAAACATACATGTACACACACACACACACATATCCCATTTAGTAAAACAATTTTCCCCTTTCCTCAAATCTTTATTCCTCATCTTTTGAAATTACTAAGGAGTTTATTTGAACAACTGAGGGTCCTAATGGTATGTAAAGCACTATGATATTGACTGTTAGAAAATTTAAAAACATGAACAAGTATGGTCTCAGGACAATAGAAGCTTAGACAGAACTGGCCATAGTAGTGGGCAGTGTAAATGCTCGAAAATTCTAGGCAAAGCTCATAAAGAGGGTCAGTTTCAATACGCTAAGTTCCGTTTGCATGAGTGGTCAGGGAAAGCTGGCCAGCTCCAGCCAGGGCTTTGGCGATGGCAGAGCAGCAGGCTGCGCGCCGTGAGAGAACTTTGTGCCCTGGTCTTGTTTACAATTTGTCTGAGGCTTCTTGAGATCAGCCTAGCCAGATGGACTCTTCCTCTCAAATATCAGACCTGATCTTTTTAAATAAAACAGTACAAAGCACATTAAAAGCTTTGATCCAACTGTTTACTTTGCATTTGTGTGTGTTGGGGGAAATGGGGACAAAGGAAGGATTTATTAGGCCTTACTGTGGGTGGCCGGTGAAACCACCGGGCATGTTCGAGAAGAATCGGGAGGGCTCCGAGCTGGCATATTGGATCTGTGTCAGCACCTGGACACCCTGATGTTCCTGCTGAATTCTGTGGACTCGCCCTGTGAGCCTCCTACATTTCAATCTTCTCAGCCACAGTAGGAGCAGGGTTCCTGAGATAGGAGCCCTTGCAGTTTAGCTGGTCAGTCCATCCATCCCTCTGCTTCAGGGCAGGTCAGAGTCAGACACCTTCTTTAGGGTTCTCCTGGAAAAGAAGTTTCTCAACATCCCTGGGTGACACCACCTTCCTTTTCCGTGAATGTGTCATACTTTCAAAGCATCCCATGTAAATTAACTTATTTGGTCTGCATCCTCCTGAAATAGGTGGTTATGTAGTCTCTGTCTCTCTCTCTCTCACACACACACACACAATACAGATGTTTTTTCCCACACAGATTAGAAAACTGTGTTGATTACAGGATGGAGGAATCTTTTACTCCCGTTATATACCAGAAACTCTCAACAGATGATGTCATTAATCTCCAAAGTCCCATGAAGTAGGTACGATTTGCCCATTTTAGAGATGAAAAATCCTGAAGCTCAGAGAAGTTAAAAACTTTCTGGCTCATTCCTTATAGATATTGGTACTTATTTTCATATCACCAAAGGGTGGAGCTAAGATTCAAACTTGAGTCCTTGGAGTCCAAGGCCGTTTTGTCTGTTCTCGTCCTGTGGGCTGGTCTCTCGTTGCTCAGTGTTCTTTGGCTCCACAAATACCCAATGAAGAGGGGCGATTGCTCTCAGGAAGTTCTCCTTTATGTCTGTTTTCTTTTATATGTGCATTCGTAGGGACAGAGAACATCTAAAAAAAAAGGCTGCCCTAAAGGATTTTTGAGATCAGTAAATGAAAGGAAATTACATGGGCAAAATAAGACAGTGTTCCGAATAGGGATTCAGGAACCTTCTGCTGTTCAGGAATGAGAAGATTGCAAAAGAACTGCAGCTTTCTTTTAGCTCAACAGAAGAGCAACTGTGATTACTTAGTAAATGCAGTGGATGAAGTATATGGAATCCCCAAGTGTGAAGACAGAATTGTCCTCTTATTTCTCAGCTCTGGTCACCTTTCTGCCCTTACTCCCCCCACCAATTCAGTCCCCAGTTAAAACTGTTGCGCATAAGCTCTGGGTCTCTGGATAGTTCAGGGATGGGCACTAGAGAGGAAAGGAATTTAGAAATTCCAGTACAAACACAGTACAGAAAGCTTTATCAATTGCCGTGTCTAGTGAAATTAAAGCCGCTTTGTAAAAACACAGTTATTCCAAGGTTTCAAAAACAAGTGAGGCATTTGGAAAAATAAAGATAAAGCATGATGGTTACGTGTTTATCAAATAGAATTTTAAAATATCTCGTCGGTGTGTGTGTGTCTGTGTGTGCGTGTGTGTGAGTGTGTGTATAAAAGAGACAGAGAGACTAGTACTGTAATTTTAATTGCTTGTAATCTAACTTGCCTTTTTGTTCCTTTTTTCTTTCTTTCTTTCTTTTCTTTTTTTTTTTTGTGTCAGTTAATCTGTTGGTTACATTTTCAGCTTTTCTTTGCTTCTGGTTTCATTTTCAGATGAAAAAATGCTAGGCACACAGTGCTGCTGTCTGGTTGCCATGGCGACCACAGCCTATTATCCTGCCTTGTCATTCATCACGAAAGAATTGCACTTGACAGAGGGAGAGGAAAATGCCTGCAGTCTGCAGCATAGGAGGAAAAAAAGGTTTTCTTTTCTTCTATGTCTGTAAAAGGTCTTTAATGCCCATTTAGTTACATGTTTTATTTAGCATTATTTATTACTTGTAATGACAATCATTGATACCTGTAAAAATGCATCCCCTCCCCCCAAAGTATGTAACTTGCAATTTGTTCATTTGCCTTGCTTTCCCATTTCAAACCTACACCTAGCGTTGCACCTCCATGCCCCACCACCACAAACACTGCTTCCACTGCAGTAACAGAAACAGCCCAAAGATTATATTTTCCACAGAGGATGATCATTGTAAAAGTAGCTAAACGAACCACTTCTTCCTGAAATTGTTTTATAATCAACAGTTCTCTTGTCCTGCTATTCCTAAAACTAATTAGTGGGATACATAATCGATCAATAATCGAATATAAATTTTGATTAAATGACTTCTCCAAGTTGCAATGCCTATGAAATATAGTGTTAGCAAAATAACGCAAAAGTACCACGATCTTTCCATTAGATAATCGAATATAAGATCATGATTGCTCTTTATAAATTTGGACCCATCCCAAATCCATTGTTCTTCAAAGGCAGGGAAATGTAATTACTTGTTATTTAACTATTCTGCATCATGGCCATTGGAATTAGCCTAAATTATTTCCAAAAATAAAAGGTCTAATAAATTTCGTATATTTAAATACTTAGCCTTATTTATTATATTCTAAGTCTGATATTTTCCACCTCATTATTTAACTCTTAAAATATCTGTAGCTGGTGGGCCATTTTCAACAACTTTGCTAATTTCTTTGCTCTTCTTGCATCGTTTGACTTTCTTGTTAAGGTGGAGAAACAGGCAGTATTTTAAGTTGAGATCTAGTGAGCTTGGTTTCTGAATATTTTCTTGCTCTTTTGTCTCAGTGATGAGAGAGAAACTGGACAATAATGACACTTCATCTCAAGTTGGTAAAATACCAGGATTTGGCATAACTGATGTTTGTTTCAAATAAGCCATCCCACCTTGAGAATAAATGGACAACTAGGGTGAGGAATAATGAACTTCTGAAGTTCAAGTTCTAGTCTGTCTGAAGACAACATCCCTACTATAGGTCAAACTTCACCAGCACCCACGGAGACACTGAAATCACACTTCTACCTGTAAGTGAAACAGGGAGTTGGTTAATTATCTGGTCAGTTTGGGTTTTTGTGATGGTTCAGATTCTAACCTTCCCACCACTTCATTATCTGGATAATTTTGGCAAGAGGAGGTTTGGGGGCGGAGAGGGATAATTCTAAAAGAATGAAATAATTACAGCTGTCAGAAAATCTGCCCTGGATTTTTAATATTGCTCCATAATAATTCAAATCTCTTGATTCTCATCACATTGCAGATAAATTCCATTAATGCATACTTGCCAGGATCCTTTATATATCCTGGCTGTGTAAAAATGTAGAAACTATGGAATGTTTTTCTTTAATCTTGACATTTGGGAGAGCAAAAGGAAACAACAAAAAGGAGAAAAGACATATTGAGTTTAGAATTGTGACTATTTCCTATTGGTTCTAACTTTTACTTTAATATTGCAGTAACACCACTCTTCATTTCCTGTTAAACTTCAAGCCTACCTTTTGATTTTCAAATGTCCCCTAGGCTAATGTTTTCACTGAAGAATGAAATGAACAGGCAGAAACAATTAAGCGAGCAGATACAGTGAAAAGGAGCGCCACACTGCACTTTCACAGAAATGGACGTGTATGAAGGAATTCTGCTTGGAATTTGATCCTATAGCAGCAGAGCTTTTGCTTCTTGTCATTTTTCTTTTGCCCACCCCCAATGCACACCACTTCCCCTTTATGGGGGAAAAAAAAAGATCTAGGCACACAAAGGAACTCCTAAATACTCACAGGCATGGGAAATATTTTCTCTGCCTGTTACTAGTACAGGATAATCTCCAAGAAAAAAAAAATTCATCCAGATATGCTAAACTGCAAATGTCTTCCAAAGCCTGTTAAATGTTTACATATGTCTTTATGAAATTTGTAATATGGATTGTTTATACACTCTTGATTAAGGGCATGGACATCATTAAAAAGGATCAAGTCAGTTTAAAGATGGAAAATTATAAAATCAGATAAAATTGTAACCTACAAGAAAAAGTGTGTACTTTTTAAAAAAAGCTTAATAATCTACAACTCTGTATATAAAAAGATAAATCAACAGCCAAAAGTGAGCTGTTAAAGAGCCTTCGAAGTTCTATCAGGAATTAACAAGGAAGTAATTAACTCTCCCCCAAACAAATCTGCCATCCCATGTTTATAGCATTTTTACCACTCTCTGAAAGTTATATCTTCTTTTTTAGCACCAAACTGAGAGATTTTACATGGCAGGAGCTTGGCATGCCTGTTTTTGGATTTACTTTGTTAAAACAGCACTAAGTCATATGCTGTAATACAGAAGACACTGGGTACAATATAGCAAGGTAAGGGGGCTGACAGCGAGGTATCATTGTATATATTTTAGAAGATTCCATATTATTATCTGACATAAGACCTGCATGACAGGTTCAAGGTTGGTTCCCACTGAAATTTAAACTTTATTTCTAAGGTGGTATGCCATGGGAAACTGCCTTGTGAAGGGATCAGAACACCCAAAACATGCACAGTTTAAACCTTGTGACTCTCCTTTGTAAGACAGAACAATACCTCAGTCATGGATCTGGAAGATGGAGGGTACCCATAAGATTATACTGAGCGGAAGGCCTGGTTTTGTTTTTTATTGAATCCATCCCTTAGTATTTTCCCAATAAAACACTTCTCATAAACCAGGGACTTTGTATTTTTGTTGTTGTTATGGGGATTTTAAAAAAATACCAGTATAATAGTTTTACTCTGCAGTAGTGAAGATTTAAAGACAGCTGCTAGTAAACATAAAACCGGCTATATAATGGCATTACAATGGATTTTTTATTTGAGATTCCAGGATGGGGTAAGTTTGTTACCCTAACAAATGGCTGGTTACGTGGAAATTGACTTCACATAATAGGGAACATTTCCCTGGAAAAGAAGGCAATTTATATTGGTTAAAACACCAAGCAACGACACACTTCCTCTTCTTTGTTACTTATAAAAAAAAAACCGACAACGACAACAACAAAAACAAAAAAACTCCACCTATGTAGTGTCTAGACAAGAGAATGCTCCAGTAAACCATTCTTCTTGTAGGTGTCATGGTACTAGTCCTGGAGCAATTACAAAAGCACAAATGAATTTTCAGGTATCTGTGGAAGTCCTAAGTGGAATAGGACATTTTTTTTTAATCTTATCTACAGTGATCTGTCACCAGCGTCATTTGAACTAAGCAAACTGAGATCACCTGATCTTCTTCCTTGTCTTTGTAACACAAGGAAAGGTAAATCTAAAATATTCATGGGTGTATTTACATGTTTTGCAATACCATATTATTTTTCGGATTACAGTGTTATATTTGTTAAATGTCAAAATGACCTTACAAGAAAAATATGGGCAGTGGTGGCTGTCGAGAAAGTGTAATTAGAGATATAAAAGAATTTATTGAGATGGATGTCACTAAATCTTGAAACTAGTCACCCCTACAATTTGGGATTCTCTTTTTCTGGAGTGTCATAGCAACCTCTGCCAAAGATATGTCCACCTGTGAATTTGCATAAAACGTTTTGCAGAAATGACTAAGCTAAGGGTCTCAACAGGAGATCATCCTGGATACATGTGGGCTCTAAGTCTGATGACAGGCTTCCTTGTAAGAGAAAAAAAGGAGAGATAACACAAAGAGACACCCAGAGGGAAAGGTCGTGAGTAGACAGAGGCAGAGGTTAAAGTGATGAGTCTACAAGGTAAGGAATGCCCAGGATTGCCAGCAGCCAGTAGAAGCTAGGAGATAGACAAGAAATGAATTCTCTGTCAGAGCCTCCAGAAGGAGCCAGCCCACGTTCTGGACTTCCAGCTTCCAAAACCATGAGAGAATACATTTCTGTTGTTCTAAATCATTCCACTTGTGGTGATTTGTTACGATAGCTCTAGGAAGCTGATACAAGTTAATGCAAAACAAAACAAAACAGACTCAACAATTAAGGCAGTAAGGGGACATATTAGCACACAGAATACAAGGCAGAATAGAATGACCAAGCTGGCAGGAGGTCGAGTGTGCAACTGAACCCTGGTTGTTTTGGAACAACCAAAACTCAGGGTCCAAATTTTGCCAGAACTCTCCATCCTCCTCCTCTGCATCATTGTCTCACATTGAAAACTGGCTTTCTTCACTTGGTCAGAAACATTGCCACTCACCTCTCCTGAATTTTCCATTTTATGGTTTCAATCACCTCAGACAGACTGATTCCCTTTCATATTTCCAAATCCTGTGGAAGGATTCCACTTTCTTAATTTGGGTCATGCCTACCCCTGAACTAATCAGCCAAGGCTAAGCTGCCATAGCTTATCAAATATGGCAGTTTCTGAGGAGACCATAGGAATAGGTGGAGGTGCTGGCACCCAAGTGCCCATCACATGGGATCTTTTCTTGTCCATCTGTGATGCCATAGCCATTTTCCTTAAGGACCATGGTGTGCTATTGGCAAAGACATCCATCCTGTGGGTGAGATCTGGAGGTGAATCCAGGCTAGAGCATGGTGTTAGCAATTCACCGGACCTTTCTGAGCTTCTTGATCTGCTTTTGAAAAATGAGGATAGATTCACTGTACATATAGAAGGATCTCAATCGTGTGTGTTAATGATGATAGCAGGAGTAGAGAAATTGAATTGTCCTGAAAGACAGACAAAGTCAATCACTTCATTTCTGTAGCTGAGATTTCAGAAGTTAAGTTGGTAAGAAAACCAGGGCGAGAATTTAGGTTACTTAACTACCAGATGAGTGCTCCTTTGTTATTTTATAGGATCTGTCCCCATCCCTGTGGATATAAAATAAGGTCTCATCTGAAAGGTGTCATTCAACTAAGTCAAAAGCATCTCTCTTAGAACAGACACTGATATTAGGCTTTAGATTAGATAATAACACTGGGGTAAGGAGGTCAAAAAGGAAGGTGCAAAGAAGTGGGTTGGAAGCGAAGATGTGAGAGACCCAGCCTTGGTGCTTGCAAAATTGTGCCTGCCCTGGAGCCTATAGAATGTAATTATTTTGAGACAGCTTTCAGAAAAGAGAGAAATAAGCCCTGGTAGGATCAGAACCCTCTAATTTAAAAGCCATATTGTTTATATCCCTCTACCCTGTGTTTATTTTCCTTTTGCCATCCCTTATCATATAATGAAAACATTTTGAAAGGGCCTACTTGCCTCAGTTTTGCAATGAGGAAATCAAGAGAAAAGTTTTGCCTTCTTTGGGCCAAGGCTGGACCAGAATAAGGACAAATATCAGTATATCTAGTGACTGTAGGTCAGCTCGTTTTTAAAGCTTATAACAACTAATGCTCATGTCTATGTTTTAAAGTTTTTATAATATCAACTACATTTTCAGGTTGCTCTGGACCAGAAATTTCTACTCCATTTTCTTCAGGATACTATAGTCATAACCAATGAGACCTATACACACTGCTCCATATGTGGGTACCAGTCTACCTTCACATGCACACACATACACACACACACACTTGTAATATGCAGCATTCACAGAAAAGAGTATGCTTTTTCAAGGCCCTATTCTGTAAGAAATACTGCTTAAAATGACTACTCTGAGCATAAGAGTATTACCTGCCTTTGTTAGTAAATAGTAAAAAGTTTTACATAGCTATTGTAGGAATATTTCAAAGTTTTCTTGGTAGGTTCCAGTTTTTTTTTTATCAATGATTGTTCAGCAGTTAGTTGTAATTTAGTGTGTGTGTGCTCATGAGAGGAGGTGAGCTCAAGGTCCTTCCACTCCACCATCTTGTCCTGGATTTCTCAAAATTTTCTTTAACATAAAACTTTATAAATACAGTGAAAGGATTACTTGAAAATGGTAGAACATACACCTTGGTATGAAAACCATATGTAGTTAATACACAGTTAGTTTAGGTGTTATTATATATCCAATAAGTTATGGATAATTCAATCTGTGAATACAATCATTAAATTCCACCGCCCTCTCACTAAGGGTTGATGAAACAAACAAACCAAGAAGTTCCATCACACCTGATCCAGTGTGGAACCTAGTCGGCTGTTGCCAGTCATCCTCTTCTTCACTGTCCCTTGCTGTCCTTGCCCCCTGACAGTCCGTGCTGAAATGGCTCCCTTGTCAGAACATTTCAGGTAAGTTTCAGTCCCTGGGTTTGCAATTTCTCCATGCTCAGATTTTGTAGCTATAAAGTCACAATTATTTTATTTCTAACAATTTACTTTCTTCTAATGGCCTTTGTGAAATGTTTGCCATTTTATTTTTGCTTCTCTGTGAATAGCTTCTCTGTGTATGTGTGCAGCTCTGATGCTCATCTCTGCTTGTTTCTGCAGTGCTCTGCAGCAGAAGGAGGGGGTCTTACATATTCAGTCCATCATCCATCCAATCAGCTCATTTGGTGAGTATTTATTGAGTCCCTACTCTGTTCCAGGTGATGCTCTAGGTGCTTGGGATATATAAGCACACAAAACAGACAAAACTAGTTGGCCTTCATAGTGTTTATATTTTATTGGGTAAAATAAACCACCCCCCCAATAAGCGTAATAAATAAGCTATAGGGAAAGAATAGAATAAATGTAATCAGAAATGATAACAGAAACAGAGGCACAGGCTGCAATTTTAAATAGGATGCAAAAAGGGGGTCTCACTGACACAACTTTTGAGCAAAGACAATATGTACAAGAAGGAGTTAAATATGTGAATACATGGAATAAGAGTATTCCAGGTGGATGGAACAGCCATTGCAAAGGCACAAAGGAGAGTAAGTACTTTGCTGGTGGTGGTAAGCATAGCAATGCCCCCAGAGGTATTAAGAGGTCCATATCCTAATACATGGAACCAGTGAATATGTCACCTAACATGGCAAAAGGGACTGCGCAGATATGATTAAATTAAGGATCTTGAGATGGGGAGATTATCCAAGTGGATCCAGTATAATCATAAGTGTCCTTATACGTGAAAGGGGGAGGTAGGACAATCAGTCAGAGAAGGAAATGTGTGATAGAAAGCAGAGGCTGAAGTGAGGTGATTGCTGGTTTTGAAGATGGAAAGATGTCATGAGCCAAGAAACACAGGAAGCATATAGAAGGTAGAAAGGGTTAGGAAATGGATTGTCCACTAGAGTTTCTAGAAGGAACGCAGCCATGCCAACACCTTGATTTTAGCCCATTGAGACCCATTTTAGACTTCTGACCTTTAGAAATGTAAGATAATAAAGGTGTGTTGTTTTAAGCCACTAATTTTTTGTTAGTTTGTTCATTAGGAATAAGAGACTAATAAACTAGTTCAAGAAATAGTATATTTATTCATTTATTCAGATGATTTTCAGATAATAGTATTTTGTGCATCTAATACACACCAAGCGCTGAATGAGGAATGGAGATTCAGGGTTAAAACACACAGCTCTTACCCTGAAAACTATGATCTCAAAGCAAGGATAGATAATTCCTACAAAATGTGGCAAAAACTATGATAAAGTTAGGCACACAAGGCTTTGAGAACACACATGAGAGACATTTAATCAGACCGAGGAGGGAATAGTAGCTAGGAAGACTTCCTGCAGGAAGTGGTATTTTAACTAAAGTTTAAACAATTAGTAGAATTTAAACTGACAAAGATGGGAGAAGGGACCATTACAGATGTAAGTAATTTTGAGTTCAGAAAGCCACAAGAGTACATGTCACATTCAGGGGACTGTGGGTAGTTTGCTATTTACTGAGAGGTAAAATGGAATGCACAAGAAGCCTAGGACCAACATACTCCTAATATGTAGACTTTAAACAAACATAAGTGTGTTAATACTAATTTAATGTTATTATTCTTTTACTGAAGTATCATTTACCTAACAGGAAATGAACAGATTTTAGATGTACAGTTTGATACGATTTGACCATTGAATTCACTTGTATGAGCCATACCCCAACAAGATACAGTCAATTCTGCTACAATGCTAAATTATGCATTCCTAAAAATCAACATTGCCATGCAAAATCAGGCAAGAAACATCACATCATAAGTCTTATGCAAAAAATGGGACTAGGATAAAACATTCAAACACTTTGTCAGTGACACGTAAAAATAAATAGAAAAATAAATACCATATGCTAACACATGTATATGGAATCTAAAAAAAAAAAGGTTCCGAAGAACCTAGGGACAGGACAGGAATAAAGACGCAGATGTAGAGAATGGACTTGAGGACATGGGGAGAGGGAAGGGTAAGCTGGGACAAAGTGAGAGAGTGGCATTGGCTTATATATACTACCAAATGTAAAATAGATAGCTAGTGGGAAGCAGCCACATAGCACAGGGAGATCAGCTCGGTGCTTTGTGACCACCTAGAGGGGTGGGATAAGGAGGGTGGGAGGGAGACACAAGAGAGAGGAGATATGGGGATGTATGTGTATATATAGCTGATTCACTTTGTTATACAGCAGAAACTAACACACCATTGTAAAGCAGTTATACTCCAATAAAGATGTTAAAAATAAATAAATACATAAGAGCCTAATAAAAATAGTAGTGCAGTTTTACATATGTTTGGTGATTAAGGAGTTCATAAAGAAGTTATTATAAGAAGTTCATATAATAAATATGGCACTTTAATTTGAAAAAGACCTAAAATCTGCTTATGGAAGTGGGCATCAGAAGGGTTGCAATTTGTGAGTTATTATGAAGTGAAGGAAAGAGGGTTACCCGAAATGAGACAGAAATATGTAACACCAGATGTGGATGGTTATGACTCAGAATACAAGAGATAAACTGAGGCAGCTCGTAGATGTTTGAGGTGTGTTCCTTTAGTGTGAGATTTGTGTTTTCCTAAGCAGCTCAGTTTAGCTGGATGCAGTTTTTTGCATTCACCTAGTGTTTCTTGCAGACAGCATCACACATAAGCAAATGAAAAGTCTACGTCACACTCAAATTTTTCCCTAATGTATCAATCGCACGGGAACAAATTCACATTTTGAAACAAGTGTTATAGTAGAACTAACTGTGTAGAACATATCCATCACTGCCAAAAGATCCCTAGTGCTTCTGCCCAATCAATTGCCAACTCCCACTCCCAGAGACAATCAGTGTTCTCATTTCTATCACCATAGATTAGTTTTGTCCCTTCTAGGACTTGGTATATGTGGAATCATGCAATCTGTACTATTTGGGGCCTGACTTCTTTCACTCGAATGTCTCTGAGGTGCATTAATGTTGTTGCATTCATCAGTAGTTCATTTCTTTTATGGCTGAGTAGACACACCTTAGATGGATACACAATAATTTGTTTATCCATTTTCCAGTGGCACTCATTATGGTTGTTACCAGCTTTGGGCTATCATGTATAAAGTTGCTATGAACATTTTGTACATATGTTTGTGTACATATGTTTTCCTTTCTCTTGGGTGAATATCGGGAAGTGAAATTGCTGGGTCCTAGGGTACGTCTATGTTTAATTTTGTGAGAAGTGTTCAAACTAATTTCAAAAGTAGCCGTACCATTTTACACTTTTATCAACAATGTATAAAAGTTTTAGTTGCTCCACATCCTCACATTTGATATGGTTGGTCTTTTAATCATTCTACCAGGTGCATAGTGGTTCTCATTGTGACAAATGTGCATTTCCCTGATGCAAATTTCCCTAATGATATGGAGCACTTTTTCAAGTGCTAACTGACCAGTCATATAGTCTTCTTTGTGTAATGCCTTATACTCAATTTATTGGTTGTATTATTGTTATTGAGTTGAAGTTATTTATATATTCTGAAAACAAGTCTTTTGTCACATATATGACATGTATATGATATGTATGACAAATAGGTAGATAGATAGAAAGGTAGATACAGATAGATATTTTAATTCATGATCAACTTAACAATTTTCTTTTTTATATTTAGTACTTTCTGGTTTGTATCTAAGAAGTATTTATTTATTCCCAAATCATAAATGAATTCATTCTTCAATGTTTTCTTCTAGAATATTAGAGTTGTAGAGTTCTAGGTTTTTAGGTTTAGGTCTATAATCAATCTCAAATTAATTTTTTTGTATGGTATGAAGCAGAGGTTTCTTTCCTCATATAGATAGCCAGCATTCTAGAACTATTTGTTAAAAATAATTTTCTTTCTCATTAAATTACTTTAGCACATTGTTCAAATATTAATAGATCATATAAGTTTGGGTCTATTTTCTAAAATTAGTTCTGTTCCATTAATCTATTTGTTAATATTTATACCAGTATCACACTGTCTTAATTTCTATAGCTTCATAATAGGTATTAAAATCAAGTACTGAGAGTCCTACAGCTGTGTTTCTCTTCAAAATTATTATGGCTATTCTAAGTCCTTGCATTTCTGAATACATTTTAAAATCAACATATCAATTTCTATTTTTTAAAAGCCTGCTGGATTCTAAAAATTGAGATTGTGTGATCTATAGGTCAACTTAAGAACAGACACCTTAACAACATTGAGCCTTCTAATCCATGAACATGGTATATCTCTTCATTTACCTAGCCTTCTTTAATCTATCTCAACAACATTTTGAAATTTCTAATGCATAACTCTTGAAATGTTTGTTATATTATTCCCCAACATTTCATGTTTTTGATTATACTGTAAGTGGTATGTTTATAGTTCATTTTTTATTGCTAATGTGTAGAAATACAATTGACATTTGTGTATAGAAATTAAATTTTAGGATAATACTAAATTCATTTATTAGCTCTAGTAGGTTTTTTTTTGTTGTTTTGGGTTTTGTTTTTGGGGGGGGGGTAGATTCCTTAGGATTTTTCTACATATATCATGTCATCTAAAATTCAAGATATGTTTGCTTTTTCTTTTCAGTCTAAATGCCTTTTATTTCTTTTTTTTTTTACATCTTTATTGGAGTATAATTGCTTTACAATGGTGTGTTAGTTTCTGCTTTATAACAAAGTGACTCAGTTATACATATACATATGTTCCCATATCTCTTCCCTCTTGCATCTCCCTCCCTCCCACCCTCCCTATGCCACCCCTCTAGGTGGTCACAGAGCACCGAGCCGATCTCCCTGTGCTATGCAGCTGCTTCCCACTAGCTATCTATTTTACATTTGGTAGTGTATATATGTCCATGCCACTCTCTCACTTTGTCACAGCTTATCCTTCCCCCTCCCCATATCCTCAAGTCCATTCCCTAGTAGGTCTGTGTCTTTATTCCTGTCTTACCCCTAGGTTCTTCATGACATTTTTTTCTTAAATTCCATATATATGTGTTAGCATACGGTATTTTTCCTTCTCTTTCTGATTACTTCACTCTGTATGACAGACTCTAGGTCCATCCACCTCATTATAAATAGCTCAATTTCGTTTCTTTATATGGCTGAATAATATTCCATTGTATATATGTGCCACATCTTCTTTATCCATTCATCCGATGATGAACACTTAGGTTATTTCCATCTCCTGACTATGGTAAATAGAGCTGCAATGAACATTTTGGTACATGACTCTTTTTGAATTATGATTTTCTCAGGGTATATGCCCAGTAGTGGGATTGCTGGGTCATATGGTAGTTCTATTTGTAGTTTTGTAAGGAACCTCCATACTGTTCTCCATAGTGGCTGTACCAATTCACATTCCCACCAGCAGTGCAAGAGTGTTCCCTTTTTTCCACACCCTCTCCAGCATTTATTGTTTCTAGATTTTTTGATGATGGCCATTCTGACTGGTGTGAGATGATGTCTCATTGTAGTTTTGATTTGCATTTCTCTAATGATCAATGATGTTAAGCATCCTATCATGTGTTTCTTGGCAGTCTGTATATCTTCTTTGGAGAAATGTCTACTTAGGTCTTCTGCCAATTTTTGGATTGGGTTGTTTGCTTTTTTGTTATGGAGCTGCATGAGCTGCTTGTAAATTTTGGAGATTAATCCACTGTCAGTTGCTTCATTTGAAAATATTTTCTCCCATTCTGAGGGTTGTCTTTTGGTCTTGTTTATGGTTTCCTTTGCTGTGCAAAAGCTTTGAAGTTTCATTAGGTCCCATTTGTTAATTTTGTTTTTATTTCCATTTCTCTAGGAGGTGGGTCCAAAAGGATCTTGCTGTGATTTATGTCATAGAGTGTTCTGCCTATGTTTTCCTCTAAGAGTTTGATAGTTTCTGGCCTTACATTTAGGTCTTTAATCCATTTTGAGCTTATTTTTGTGTATGGTGTTAGGGAGTGATCTAATCTCATACTTTTACATGTCCCTGTCCAGTTTTCCCAGCACCACTTATTGAAGAGACTGTCCTTTCTCCACTGTACATTCCTGCCTCCTTTATCAAAGATAAGGTGACCATATGTCCATGGGTTTATCTCTGGGCTTTCTATCCTGTTCCGTTGATCTATCTTTCTGTTTTTGTGCCAGTACCATACTGTCTTCATTACTGTAGCTTTGTAGTATAGTCTGAAGTCAGGGAGCCTGATTCCTCCAGCTTCGTTTTTCGTTCTCAAGATTGCGTTGGCTATTCGGGGTCTTTTGTGTTTCCATACAAATTGTGAAATTTTTTGTTCTAGTTCTGTGAAAAATGCCAGTGGTAGTTTGATAGGGATTGCATTGAATCTGTAGATTGCTTTGGGTAGTAGAGTCATTTTCACAATGTTGATTCTTCCAATCCAAGAACATGGTATATCTCTCCATCTATTTCTATCACCTTTAATTTCTTTCATCAGTGTCTTATAATTTTCTGCATACAGGTCTTTTGTCTCCTTAGGTAGGTTTATTCCTAGATATTTTATTCTTTTTGTTGCAGTGGTAAATGGGAGTGTTTTCTTGATTTCACTTTCAGATTTTTCATCATTAGTGTATATGAATGCCAGAGATTTCTGTGCATTAATTTTGTATCCTGCTACTTTACCAAATTCATTGATTAGCTCTAGTAGTTTCCTGGTAGCATCTTTAGGATTCTCTATGTATAGTATCATGTCATCTGCAAAAAGTGACAGCTTTACTTTTTCTTTTCCGATTTGGATTCCTTTTATTTCCTTTTCTTCTCTGATTGCTGTGACTAAAACTTCCAAAACTATGTTGAACAAGAGTGGTGAGAGTGGGCAACCTTGTCTTGTTCCTGATCTTAGTGGAAATGGTTTCAGTTTTTCACCATTGAGGACGATGTTGGCTGTGGGTTTGTCATATGTGGCCTTTATTATGTTGAGGAAAGTTCCCTGTATGCCTACTTTCTGCAGGGTTTTTATCATAAATGGGTGTTGAATTTTGTCAAAAGCTTTCTCTGCATCTATTGAAAAGACCATATGGTTTTTCTCCTTCACTTTTTAAATATGGTGTATCACGTTGATTGATTTGCATATATTGAAGAATCCTTGCATTCCTGGAATAAACCCCACTTGATCATGGTGTACGATCCTTTTAATATGTTGTTGGATTCTGTTTGCTAGTATTTTGTTGGGGATTTTTGCATCTATGTTCATCAGTGATATTGGCCTGTAGTTTTCTTTCTTTGTGACATCCTTGTCTGGTTTTGGTATCAGGGTGATGGTGGCCTGGTAGAATGAGTTTGGGAGTGTTCCTCCCTCTGCTATATTTTGGAAGAGTTTGAGAAGGATAGGTGTTAGCTCTTCTCTAAATATTTGATAGAATTCACCCGTGAAGCCATCTGGTCCTGGGCTTTTGTTTGTTGGAAGATTTTTAATCACAGTTTCAACTTCAGTGCTTGTGATTGGTCTGTCATATTTCCTATTTCTTCCTGATTCAGTCTTGGCAGGTTGTGCATTTCTAAGAATTTGTCCATTTCTTCCAGGTTGTCCATTTTATTGGCATAGAGTTGCTTGTAGTAATCTCTCATGATCTTTTCTATCTCTGCAGTGTCAGTTGTTACTTCTCCTTTTTCATTTCTCATTCTGTTGATTTGAATCTTCTCCCTTTTTTTCTTGATGAGTCTGGCTAATGGTTTATCAATTTTGTTTATCTTCTCAAAGAACCAGCTTTTAGTTTTATTGATCTTAGCTATCATTTCCTTCATTTCTTTTTCATTTATTTCTGATCTGATCTTTATGATTTCTTTCCCTCTTCTAAGTTAGGGGTTTTTTTGTTCTTCTTTCTCTAATTGCTTTAGGTGCAAGGTTAGGTTGTTTATTCGAGATGTTTCCTGTTTCTTCAGGTGGGATTGTATTGCTATAAACTTCCCTCTTACAACTGCTTTTGCTGCATCCCATAGGTTTTGGGTTGTCGTGTCTCCATTGTCATTTGTTTCTAGGTATTTTTTGATTTTCTCTTTGATTTCTTCAGTGATCACTTCGTTATTAAGTAGTGTATTGTTTAGCCTCCATGTGTTTGTATTTTTTACAGATCTTTTCCTGTAGTTGATATCTAGTCTCATAGCATTGTGGTCAGAAAAGATACTTGATACAATTTTAATTTTCTTAAATTTACCAAGGCTTGATTTGTGACCCAAGATATGATCTATCCTGGAGAATATTCCATGAGCACTTGAGAAAAATGTGTATTGTGTTGTTTTTGGATGGAATAAATATCAATTAAGTAATATCCTATAAATATCAATTAAGTCCATCTTGTTTAATGTATCACTTAAAACTTGTGTTTCCTTATTTATTTTCATTTTGGATGATCTGTCCATTGGTGAAAGTGGGGTGTTAAAGTCCCCTACTATGATTGTGTTACTGTCGATTTCTCCTTTTATGGCTGTTAGTATTTGCCTTATGTATTGAGGTGCTCCTATGTTGGGTGCATAAGTATTTAGAATTGTTATATCTTCTTCTTGGATTGATCACTTGATCATTATGTACTGTGCTTCTTTCTCTCTTCTAATAGTCTTTATTTCAAAGACTATTTTAAAGACTGATATGAGAATTGCTACTCCAGCTTTCTTTTGGTTTCCATTTGCATGGAGTATCTTTTTCCACCCCCTCACTTTCAGTCTGTATGTGTCTCTAGGTCTGAAGTGGGTCTCTTGTAGACAGTGTATATATGGGTCTTGTTTTTGTATCCATTCAGCCAGTCTGTGTCTTTTGGTGGGAGCATTTAATGCATTTACATTTAAGGTAATTATCGATATGTATGTTCCTATTCCCATTTTCTTAATTGTTTTGGGTTTGTTATTATAGGTCTTTTCCTTCTCTTGTGTTTCTTGCCTAGAGAAGTTCCTTTAGCATTTGTTGTAAAGCTGGTTTGGTGGTGCTGAACTCTCTCAGCTTTTGCTTGTCAGCAAAGGTTTTAATTTCTCCATCAAATCTGAATGAGATCCTTGCTGGGTAGAGTAGTCTTGGTTGTAGGTTTTTCTCCTTCATCACTTTAAATATGTCCTGCCAGTCCCTTCTGGCTTGCAGAGTTTCTGCTGAAAGATCAGCTGTTAACCTTATGGGGATTCCCTTGTGTGTTATTTGTTGTTTTTCCCTTGCTGCTTTTAATATGTTTTCTTTGTATTTAATTTTTGACTGTTTGATTAATATGTGTCTTGGCATGTTTCTCCTTGGATTTATCCTGTATGGGACTCTCTGTGCTTCCTGGACTTGATTAACTATTTCCTTTCCCATATTAGGGAAGTTTTCAACTATAATCTCTTCAAATATTTTCTCAGTCCCTTTCTTTTTCTCTTCTTCTTCTGGAACCCCTACAATTCAAATGTTGGTGTGTTTAATGTTGTCCCAGAGGTCT
This sequence comes from Hyperoodon ampullatus, assembly GCF_949752795.1. Classification (NCBI taxonomy): domain Eukaryota; kingdom Metazoa; phylum Chordata; class Mammalia; order Artiodactyla; family Ziphiidae; genus Hyperoodon; species Hyperoodon ampullatus. Next base: position 92,482,176 of record NC_136920.1, read on the forward strand.
CTGAGACTGTCCTCAGTTCTTTTCATTCTTTCTTCTTTATTCTACTCTGCTGTAGTTATTTCCACTATTTTATATTCCAGGTCAGTTATCTGTTCTTCTGCCTCAGTTATTCTGCCATTGATCCCATTTAGAGTATTTTTAATTTCATTTATTGTGTTGTTCATCGTTGCTTGTTTCATCTTTAGTTCTTCTAGGTCCTTGTTAAATGTTTCTTGCATTTTGTCTATTCTATTTCCAAGATTTTGGATCATCTTTACTATCATTATTCTGAATTCTTTTTCAGGTAGACTGCCTATTTCCTCTTCTTTTGTTAGGTCTTGTGGGTTTTTATCTTCCTCCTTCATCTTCTGTGTGTTTTTCTGTCTTCTCATTTTGCTTATCTTACTGTGTTTGGGGTCTCCTTTTTGCAGGCTGCAGGTTCGTAGTTCCCATTGTTTTTGGTGTCTGTCCCCAGTGGGTAAGCTTGGTTCAGTGGGTTGTGTAGGCTTCCTGGTGGAGGGGACTAGTGCCTGTGTTTTGATGGATGAGGCTGGATCTTTTCTTTCTGGTGGGAAGGTGCACGTCTGATGGTGTGTTTTGGGGTGTCTGTGGACTTATTATGATTTTAGGCAGCGTCTCTGCTAATGGGTGGGGTTGTGTTCCTGTCTTGCTAGTTGTTTGGCAAAGGATGTCCAGCACTGTAGCTTGCTGGTCGTTGAGTGAAGCTGGGTGTTGGTGTTGAGATGGAGATCTCTGGGAAATTTTTGCCATTTGATATTACATGGAGCTGGGAGGTCTCTTGTGGATCAGTGTCCTCAAGTTGGCTCTCTCACCTCAGAGGCACAGCAGTGACTCCTGGCTGCAGCACCAAGAGCCTTTCATCCACACAGCTCAGAATAAAAGGGAGAAAAAGTAGAAAGAAAGAAAGAGGATAAAATAAAATAAAGTTATTAAAAAAATAATTATTAAGAAAAAAAATTTTTTAAGTAAAAATAAAAACGATGCATAGAATCCTAAGACAAATGGTGAAAGCAAAGCTATACAGACAAAATCTCACACAGAAGGATACACATACACACTCACAAAAAGAGGAAAAGGGGAAAAAATAATAAATCTTGCTCTCAAAGTCCATCTCCTCAATTTGGGATGATTTGTTGTTTATTCAGGTATTCCAGAGATGCAGGGTACATCAAGTTGATTGTGGAGCTTTAATTCGCTGCTTCTGAGGTTGCTGGGAGAGATTTCCCTTTCTCTTCTCTGTTCGCACAGTTCCCGGGGCTCAGCTTTGGATTTGGCCCCGCGTCTGTATGTAGGTCACCTGAGGGTGTCTGTTCTTTGCTCAGACAGGACGGGGTTAAAGGAGCAGCTGCCTCAGGGGCTCTGGCTCACTCAGGCTGGGGGGAGGGAGGGGTACGGAGGCGGGGCAAGCCTGTGGCATCAGAGGCCGGCGTGACGTTGCACCAGCCCAAGGCGCGCCGTGCGTTCTCCCGGGGAAGTTGTCCCTGGATCCCGGGACCCTGGCGGTGGTGGGCTGCACAGGCTCCCGCGAGGGGAGGTGTGGATAGTGACCTGTGCTCGCACACAGGCTTCTTGGTGGCGGCAGCAGCAGCCTTAGCGTCTCATGCCCGTCTCTGGGGTCCGTGCTGTTAGCCGCGGCTCGCACCCGTCTCTGGAGCTCCTTTAAGCAGCGTGCTTAATCCCATCTCCTCGCGCACCAGGAAACAAAGAGGGAAGAAAAAGTCTCTTGCCTCTTCGGCAGGTCCAGACTTTTCCCCGGACTCCCTCCTGGCTAGCCGTGGCGCACTAACCCCCTTCAGGCTGTGTTCACGCCGCCAGCCCCAGTCCTCTCCCTGCGCTCCGACCGAAGCCGAGCCTCAGTTCCCAGCCCCGCCCGCCCTGGCGGGTGAGCAGACAAGCCTCTCAGGCTGGTGAGTGCTGGTCGACACCCATCCTCTGTGCGGGAATCTCTCCGCTTTGCCCTCTGCGCCCCTGTTGTTGTGCTCTCTTCCGTGGCTCCGAAGCTCCCCACCTCCGCCACCCGCAGTCTCTGCCCGTGAAAGGGCTTCTAGTGTGTGGAAACCTTTCCTCCTTCACAGCTCCCTCCCACTGGTGCGGGTCCCGTCCCTATTCTTTTGTCTCTGTTTATTCTTTTTTCTTTTGCCCTACCCAGGTACCTGGGGAGTTTCTTGCCTTTTGGGAGGTCTGAGGTCTTCTGCCGGCTTTCAGTAAGTGTTCTGTACGAGCTGTTCCATGTGTAGATGTATTTCTGATGTATCTGTGGGGAGGAAGGTGATCTCCATGTCTTACTTTTCCACCATCTTCCCCCTCCGCTGCCCCCTTTTATTTATTTATACTGTATTATTGCACTGACTAGAACATCTAGTACAATAATGAACGAGAGAGGAAGATAGACATCCTTGTTTTTTTCCTATCTAAGGGGAAAGCATTCAGTATTTTACAATTAAGTAAATATGATGCTTCCTGTATTTTTAAAGTAAATGACCTTTATGAGGTTGAGGAAATTTCTTTCCATTTCTAATTTTCTGGTAGTTACTCCTCCTCCTCCTCCTATTATTATTATCATTACCATTACATTATTAAACACTGAATTTAAATAAATGCTTTTTCTTCAACTAAGAAGATAAATAATTTTTATTTATCCCATCAATATGTTGAATTACATCAATTTTATTTTGAAAGATAAAACACCTTTGTATTTCTGGGATAACCCCATTAGTTCATGATGTATTTGCCTTTTTATGTATTGCTGGATGGGGGTTGTTAGCATTTTCTTAAGGAATTTTGTATCTATGCTAATGAGAGGTATTGATCTGTAATTTCTTTTCTTGTAAGGTATTAAGTGGTTTTGATTTCAGGGTAATACTGGTCTTATAAAAGGAATTGAGAACTGTTCCCTCCTTGTACATTCTTGTAAGAGTTTATGTAGAATTTGTATTATTTCTTTCTTAATTGTTTAATAGAATTCACCAGTGAAGTCATCCAAGTCTGGAGTTTTCTTTGTGGAAAGATATTTATATTATGAATCAATTTCTTAATGGATATAGAGCTAGTCTGATTTTTTAATTTCTTCTTATGTTAGCTTTAGTAATTTGTATTTTCAAGGGATTTGTCCTTTTAATGTAAATTTTCAAATTCTCATAAAGTTGTTCATAATATTTACTTATCAAGTTTTTAAGTTTGAATGATCTATATTAATATCTCTTCCTTTGTTTGAAATACTGATAATTTGTATTTTCTCTTCTTGCTTAGCATAGGTAGGAGCTTATCAATTTTATTAATCTTTTTAAAAAGCCAATTTGTGATTCTATTATTTTTTTCTTCATTATTTACCAGTTTTCTAGTTAATTGACTTCTGCTCTTATCCTTATTATTTCCTAGTGTATTCTTGCTTTGGGCTTATTTTTTTGGATTTTTCTAACTTCTTAAGGTGGAATCTTAGGTTACAACTTTTAAACCATTTTTATCATCCAACATAAGCATTTAAAACTGGAATTTTCTTTCTAAGCAGTGCTTTGACTTCATCCTACAAATTTCATGTGTTTTTATTTTCATTTAGTTAAAAATGTTTTCAAATTTTGTCTTAGACCTGTGGTTTAATAAGTATTTTGATTGACTTCTAAATACTAGAGGATTTTCCAAATGCCTTTTTGTTACTGATTTCTAATTTAATCCTAAGAACCTACTCTAAATGATTTATATTATTTTAAATTTGTTTAGACTTGTCTTATGGCTCAGCAAAGGGTTTATCTTGGCAATGTTTTGTGATCACTTGAAAAGAATGTGAAGTTTCCAGCTGTTGGGAGGAGTGTTTTATACATATAAATCATGTTGTGTTGGTCATTAGAATGGTTCAAATCTTCCGTATGCTTATTGATTTTCTGTCTCATTTTTCTATCAATTGTTGAGATAAGAGTGTTGAAATCTCCAGCTATAATTGTCAATTTGTCTGTTGCTTCCTCCTTTTCCATCCTGTTTTTCCTCATGAATTCTGATATTGTTATTAGATGTATACCCTTTTATGATTACTGTGTTTTCTTTATAATTTGACACTTACATCATCATTGTCTTTATTTCTGGTAAAACTACTTTTCCTGAAGTCAGCTTGTCTAGTATTAATATACTCAGTTCATCATTCTTATGATTAGTGTTTTCATGGTATGTATTTTTTCCACATTTTTACTTTTAAGCTATCTGTGTCTTTATATTTTATGTGAGTTTGTTGTAAATAACACATATTGAGTCATGCTTTTTAACACAGTATGACAGTTTCACCTTTTAAATGAAATATTTAGTCCATTTACATTTAATATATTTATTTAAATGGTTCGAGTTAAGATTGGTATCTTGCTATTTGTTTTCTATTTGTCCCATCTGTAGTTTGTTCCTTTTTTCCTCTTTTCAAACTAATTTTGGATTGAGTGATTATTATTCCATTTTATATCTTCCATTGGCTTATTATTTGTACCTCATTTTATTTATTTTTTAATGATTGTTCTGGGACTTATCATATGAATCCTTAATTTATAGTCTGCCTTGAATTAATATCAGCCCACCTCATGTAAAACATAGGAACTTAAATTTTCCCCACTGTTGTTTTTTTTCTATTGCTATCATGCATTTAACTTCTACACTGAGACTCTACCAATTTTTTCAACCTTTTCCTGTCTGTGTTTCAGCTTAGCTAATTTCTATTTTCCTGTATTCAGATTCACTGATATTTCCCTCTGCTGAGTTAAGATCATCCAGTGATATTTTTACTTCAGATTTTTTTTTTTTAATTCTAGGTTTCCTCTTTGGTCTTTTTATGTTCTTTCATAAAATGTCCATTCTTTATTGTGTTTCTTTACTTGTTACCCCACTTTATCCATATTTTCATTTAAACCTTTGAACATATTTATAATACTTGTTTTAAAGTTCATGTCTGTTAATTCCATTTTCTCTGTCATTTCTGTGTCTGTTTTTATTGGCTTATTCTTCTCCTGGTTATGGGTCACACTTTCCAGCTTCTTTATATGTAGGCATTTCTGAGTTGATGCTAAACATTATAGATTGTATATTGTTGAGTGTTTGGTTTTTATTGTCTTTCTTGAGTATTGAATTTTGCTCTGGATGGAAATTAAATCAAGGCAGCTTGATTCTTTTGGGTCTTGTTTTTAAACTTTGTTAGGGCAGGTCTAGGGTAACCTTTACTCTAGAGATAAATTTGCCCTTCTCCTAAGGCCTGGCCTTTCTGGGCTCTCTTCTGAGCACTGTAACTTCTCTGGGAGGTCTCTACACTCTGGGGCTAGAACTTGAATGTCCCCCAACATTGTGCATGTTCTAGTAATTGTCCTACTCACAGTTCCTCAGTAGTTTTTCTTTCCCTAGTGGTTGTCTTTGTTCAGTAGTTGTTCTGCACATGACCTCATGGTTTCTTATTTTGCACATGGGAAGCTTCGTGTTCAAACACTCAAGGGCTTCCAATATAGGTTTCTGAAGCTCCTTCTCTGTACAGTTCCCTTTTAGCTGGTATCCTGACCCACAATTTCCAACACAGGAACTCTAAACTCTGTTCCCTTTCTCTTTAGCCAAGCAAGACCATTGTTTTCTGACTTCCCTTTCCCTACACTAGAGTTCAGAAAATGCCTGTAAGCAGAAAGCCAGGGAAATCATGGAGCTCACCTAATTTAGCTTTTTCCACACAGTAATCATGGTTCTGTGTTGCCTGTTGTTCAGCAATTGAAAATGGTTATTTCATATATTTTCTCTAGTTTTATAGTTCTATACCAATTACTCAGTTTTCACTGGTAAGCAAGTATTTTAATGCTAAATCATTTTGGTCGTCAAGTTCTTTGAAGAAAAGATATGAAAGTTTTTCTTCATAACAAGAAATACTACTTAAGTAATTATACTCTAGTAAATTTGTTTTATGTGTGTGTGTATATGTGTGTTTGTGTAAGTATAAGTGTGTGTCTTTATGTGTGTATGAGTATAATGGGATTTTACCAATCATGAGGGGCAACAATCCTTTGGTTTTATGCATACAATCTTATCAATTTTCTTTTTCACATAAATTTTGGTTAGCTTGGACCTTATTGAGGCCTATGGGAATTATACCTTTGAGAACCAGAATGAAAGCATGTTTTTCTATTTTCTTTAATACTAAACTATATGTCTTTTTGGAATGTTATTCATCTAAGGTAGAGAATAATTCTACTGGTGGGAGAATTAGTTAGAGTCATTTATACCATAATAGACCTAACAGTCTTTACAAGAACTGAAATGTAAAGTGGATTTGTTCTTTGCATTCATATGGTTGATTCAGAGAGAACATCATTCACATTATCTGTGAGACACCAGGTGGGGTGCCCAGGTCAATGGAACAAAAATGGATTTATTTGATTCACATGGATTCCTATTGTTAAGATAATAAAAATCCATATTCATTAACTTTTAAGCAACTGGAACCGGAAATATATCCATTATATTGAACCATACATTATCTGGTACTTTTTAAACCTGATTTCTATAATACAGACATATTTGGCAATTTGTCTGGAGGGTTCTCCTAGTGTGAATAGTTCTTAGGCCTTGTAAATATTTAGCACCTAGTAATACCCTAGTAACCATGATCAAAACTAAGGTTGCAAATACATAGACTTCCTTGGTAGTGTAAATATGAATATTTATTGCGTGTCATTAATCTAGTTAGTCATTCAACAAACACATTTTGGGTGCCAAATACTATGTTAGGTGCTAGAAAAACCATGATGAACTCTTCTAGGCACATGATAGAATATCTTTTAGAGAAAACCTATGTCTGTGTCAAGGTGTAAATATAAATGACCATTTTCATTATCTACATATTGGGCAAACGAAGAATTTGAGAACCCATCTTCCCAATCTCCCATTCCAGAAACATGAAAGCTGTCACTTATCTCAAGGAAAAAAATCACCTGGCCAAAGAGAACTTTCTCTTTCCTTAAAGCAGAGTTGCACTGGTAGTCGTCACTGCATTTTATATCTGCTAACCTTTAAAAGCAGTCTCAGCTATGAGGAAACACTATGGTTCGGTTATTTTATTTTAGTTTTTTAAAGAAATTATTTATTTATTTTTATTTTGGGCTATGTTGAGTCTTCATTTCTGTGCGAGGGCTTTTTCTAGTTGTGGCAAGTGGGGGCCACTCTTCATCGCAGTGTGCGGGCCTCTCACTATTGCGGCCTCTCCTGTTGTGGAGCACAGGCTCCGGACGCGCAGGCTCAGCGGCCATGGCTCACGGGCCCAGCCACTCTGCGGCATGTGGGATCCTCCCAGACCAGGGCTCGAACCCATGTCCCCTGAATTAGCAGGCAGATTCTCAACCACTGCGCCACCAGGGAAGCCCCCGGTTATTTTTTTGAAGCCATAATGTCTTTGGCCTAAGTAATGGATGAAGGAGTTTGCTACCAGGAATCTTTTTTCTTAATGCTGCATGGACTCAATCTCAGTTTCTACATAGCTTCCAGAATTATTGTTAAGAGCTAAGTTAATTTTCCATTGTATAGCGATGTATCACATCTCATACAATTGCAGATCCCTCTGGGTGATAGACTACAGGATGGTGTATATTTCTCATCAGATGAATCTGTTAATTAGTTAATGTTGGTAAGGCATTTTCAAAATTAAAGAAAGAAGATAATTCATTTTTATCAGCTTTGGAGTCTCTTTCTTCATGGAGACTGAAAGTATAATACATTGAATCATAGTCATAGAGCTCATTGCAGCTGGCACTTGAAGCTTGTATGAGAAGGGAATGCCAATCAATTTCTGTGATTCTCATCTGAAAATACATAAAGCCCAAGTTGTACTCTGGAGATTAACTGGCTTTATCAATAGCAAATGTCCTTCTTCACCTGAGATTAGCAAGAATTCAGACCTGGTCAGGCTGCTTTCGTATGTGTCCTGGATGACACTTTAACAGATGCCATATTACAGAAAAAAATACAGATATATATTTGGTTTTTAATACTTTATGGGAAATTGTATCTAGGTATTTCAAATATTACAGCTCTAGGTCCATTAAATATAATGACTATAGATGTAATATATATTATATTTTTTTCTGCAGTAATTCATTGATATCTGGGGATGTGTATATATCATTAATAATGGATACATATATACACACAAATGTAAATGTGTGCATTTAAAAATTCTATTAAATATTAGTTTGCCCTTGAAGCCCAAATATCCAGGCTATATCATATCAACATGAAGAAAATACAATTAATTTGAAAGTAAAAATTTTTCGTAGTCAGTTCCATTTAGGCAATCTCGTTCAGCTGATTTTTTATCATGAAACTGACCAATTGTTTTGATATCATAAGGATATTTTAAAGAAATATGTTTGCTTGTAATTATTAAATAATTAACTTGCTATGTAACACATGCCAATTTCATATTTTTTCAAAAGCCTTGATGCTTAAAAGACAACTTTTTAAGTTATTCATCCAACTCCAGCATATTTAAAATTGATGAAGGCAGAATGATACCACCGCACATCTTTAGTCTTAAAAGGATGGATAAGAGCAGAATTATTTCAGTTTAGTGTAAGGAAGAAAGTTTCTCAGGGACCCAGAGGGCTCCATAGAGACTCTCTCTGTAGGTTAAGTCTACCTAGAAATTTAAAAATAAAAATAATTGAAGGGATACTTTCTTTAGAGGATACTTTCTTAAGAATGATGGAGAATCTGAAAAAGAATACATATATATAACTGAATCACTTTGCTGTACACCTGAAACTAACACAACATTGTAAATTAACTATACTTCAATTTAAAAATGGTTAGAGATTTCCCTGGTCGCTCAGTGGTTAAGAATCCGCCTGCCAGTGCAGGGGACACGGGTTCGATCCCTGGTCCAGGAAGATCCCACATGCCACGGAGCAACTGTGCCACGACAACTGAGCCTGCGCTCTAGAGCCCGTGAGCCACAACTACCTAGCTCTCATGCCACAACTACCGAAGCCCGCATGCCTAGAGCCCATGCTCCGCAATAAGAGAAGCCAACGTGATGAGAAGCCTGTACACCGCAATGAAGAAGAGCCCCTGCTTGCTGCAACTAGAGAAAGCCCGTGCGCAGCAACGAAGACCCAACACAACCAAAAAAGAAAAAAGAAAAAAGGTTAAAAAATGAAGAATAATGGAGAAAAATAAAGTTGATTCCTATAGAATCAAAGGAAGAAGCAGGCCAACAAGTATATTAACAGAGAATTATTAATCAGATGTTTAAAAACCACCTGAGAATAAGCATTGTGAACAAGAGATTCACACCAAAGTTATCCACAAACATAAAAAGAGATACACTTCATGTGCTTAATTTGTATTTCCTTTTCTTTGTCCTATATTTTAGCATTTAAAAAATCAACATATTTTGATTAATATACTCTAATTTTAAAGTATTAATATATTTTAATTTAAAAATAAATATTATATACTATAAATGATATATTAATTATGTAGCATCTTCCATTCCCTTGGAAGCTATGAACAAGGCAAAGTGGTTTTTTTAGGGTTCTTTCACTTTAATCCTCAACCTGTGATGAATATGATCTAGGCATACTCATAATTTTTAATCACCATCTTATAGATAGTATCTTTAAACAATAGTTTTCCATTAATTTGCATCTTTTTTATTTTTAGAAGCCTTCCAGTAGTGCTGCAAAATGCAATGAACACCATCAGCCTTTGTCATTCCTTTACATATGATGGAGGGTGAATAACTCTCCTGATTTGCCTGAGACTGAGTGCTTTCCTAGGACAAGGGACTTGCAGCCCTGAAACTGGGAGAGTCTGGACAGATCAGGACAGTTGCTCACCAAAAATGAGGGACACTGAGTAAAGTGGCTAAAACAAGTGCAGCTGATATTTATTGGGGGCTTACTTAAGTGTCAGGCTTGGTGGTAAGCTGTTAAGTTTTGCTCTTTCATTCAATCCTCATGACAATTTGAGATGAGTATTAAGTTTCATCTCCATTTTATAGATGAGGAAACTGAGGCTTAGTCAGATGATGTAAAGCATATCTTTAAGTAACACATGCATATTGAATATACTAGAAATATATGCTTTTTAAAATCATGTCTTCTTATGTCCCAACTCTTATTGTAATATTGCTCATATAATATTATTTTATAGTAAGCTTGATGGGTAAGTGAAGTAAATGAGGGAGACATCAAAGAGAATTGTTTCAGCTGAGCACGGGAGAACCATGCACTGGCACATGTACCTAAACGCCAGTGGAATGGCCTCTGTTCTTGTAATATTAAGATGGATAGAGGTGAAGTCAACCAGCTGGTTTTAAGAACTTAAGGCCAATTCACCTTTGTGTAGAAGAATTGGAACTGAAGTTTACATTCATCATAGATTTTTGTGTTTACTGTGCTTCACTTTTTTTTTTTTTGAGGGATAAAGGAGAGAGGACTTAATTTAGGTGAGGCAGGGAGGAAAGGGGAGGATTGGGAGTAACGTGCCAGAGAAGATGAGAGTCCTGAGAGGAGAATGGCCGGAGGCAGCAGAAACATCCGTGTGGTCCCGAGTGAGGGTGATGGGCAAAGTTTCCCCTACTGCCTCTTCCAGGCCCAACAGTCTGAATGCTGTGCTCTGGCTCCTCCTCTCCCCCTTCTCCCCTTAAGCCCTAGCAGAGTCTGATACTTGAGCTTAATGTCTAAAGGCATTGGGGTAGTACTATGCGGCTCTGTATTAGCCACCGTTAAATACTTGGTTGGGTAGCAGGACTGACAAAGGATGTGTTGAAACCCACGGAAAGAGACAGGCTTGATAGGGATCCTGACCCAAACCCCTGTAGATGGGGTCCTGCTCTCTGCCCTGGCTGTCAGATAGATGAGTAGAAGAGCAAAGAAATGAAATCGGGAGACACATTCTCTGTCCCCCTCTATTCCTTCAAGGCAACCTGAAGCCCAAATACTCAGATTCAGGTTGCCAATACTTTTCTGATAAAAAGAAGAAAAGAATGAGGGATAAACAAAACATGGTATATAAATGCAATATTCAGTCTTAAAAAGAAAGAAAATTTCTGACATTCGCCGCAACATGGATAAACCTTGAGGAGATTATGCGAAGTGAAATAATCCGGTCACAAAAGGACAAATACTGTATGATTCCTCTCATAGGAGGTCCCTAGAGAAGTCAAATTCATAAAGACAGAAAGTAGAATGGTGGTTGTCAGGGGCTGGGGGCAGTGGGAATGGGGAGTTAGTGTTTAATAGTTACAGAGTTTGCTTTATAAGATGAAAGAATTCTGGAGATGGGTAGTGGTGTTGACTGCACAGCAATGAAGATGTACTTAATACTACTGAGCTGTACATATAAAAATTGTTAAGATGATAAATTTTATGTTATGTGTGTTTTTACCACAATGTTTTTAAAAAGAAGAAAGAAATCCCTAGGCCTTTCAGTATGCACATTTCTAGCACCATTTACAGAGTCCCTATACTTTCATCGTTGTTCTGATTACAGCTTGTACTAGGCAGTTAAACAAGTCCCTGACTTGACTGTTCTTTGGATTTTTCATCCATAAAATGGGAAAAATCCTTCTTAATATGCAAGTGCTTCCTTTGAAGTATAATTGGACTTTCTCTTAAAGGCCAACTGAATAAAACTCATCTTTTCTTTTCCTGCCCTGACTCCCCCAAAATAAAGAAGAAATATTTAGTCATGAAGCCAGAGTGTGGTACAGTTCTACTGGGCTGGGTTGGGGTAGAAAGGTACCGTAAGGCTCACAGTACAAATGTCAACCAATGATCAGGACATCTTACTCAATGGTTTCTACTCCCCATGGAAAGGCCTAGGAAAGTTGTGATTCCCCCAGAAATCCTGACGTCACTTCTCAGATAATTTTACTAAATCTCACATGTGGCAGAGTCCTTGTATCCTTATCCCAAGTTGTCCCCTTATTGGAAAATCAGTCACTGAGGCAATTAACTAGTGAAGGCAGCAAAGCAGAGTAGTAAAGACTCTGCACCCAGGAAGACTTATTATGTGTTTTGGGGGTGTTTTTTGGGGGGGTGGTTTCAGAGGGAAATAGTTCTTTAACTCATTCATTATTTTGTTGAATAACAACAGTAGTCCAGTATGATTTTTTCTTCTGATTTTATTAATTTATTTTTATTGAATGAAAGATTCTTTTTTTATAAATTTATATTTATTTATTTATTTATTTATTTATGGCTGCATTGGGTCTTTGTTGCTGCATGCGGGCTTTCTCTAGTTGCGCTGAGTGGAGGGCTACTCTTCGTTGTGGTGCGTGGGCTTCTCATTTCAGTGGCTTCTCTTGTTGTGGAGCATGGGGCTCCAAGTGTGCGGGCTCAGTAGTTGTGGCTCGTGGGCTCTAGAGAGCAGGCTCAGTAGTTGTGGCACAGGAGCTTAGTTGCTTCGTGGCATGTGGGATCTTCCCAGACCAGGGATCAAACCCATGTCCCCTGCACTGGCAGGCAGATTCTTAACCACTGTGCCACCAAGGAAGACCCTGAACAAAAGATTCTTTAAATTCTATAGTACTTGACAATTTTCAAAAATTTCACAAACATGATTTCATATAATCCCATAATAACACTTTTTTCCCCACCCTTATCTTGCCCTTCCACCCTTACCTCTCCCCACTGGTAACTGCTAGTTTGTTCTCTATGCCTGTGTGTCTGCTTCTTTTTTATTTCATTCACTAGTTTGTTGTATATTTTTAGATTCCACATATAAGTGATGTCATACAGTATTTGTCTTTCTCTGTCTGACTATGTCACTAAGCATAATGCCTGCCAAGTCCATCCGTGTTGCTGCAAATGGCAAAATTTCATTCTTTTTTATGGCTGAGTAATATTCCATTGTGTATATATACCACATCTTCTTTATCCATTCATCTGTTGATGGACACTTAGGTTGCTTTGCGTACCTTGGCAATTGTAAATAATGCTGCTGTGAACATTGGGGATGCATATATATACTTTTTCAAATTAATGTTTTTGTTTTGTTCAGATATATACCTAGGAGTGGAATTGCTGGGTCATATAACAGTTCTGTTTTTAGTTTTTTGAGGAACCTCCCTACTGTTTTCCACAGTGGCTGCACCAATTTACATTCCCACCAACAGTACACGAGAGGAAGACCTTATTTTGAATTCTAGCTGCCACTCACTAACTGTGAGTCCTTGGCAACATTGCCAAACCTCTCAAACCTTAAAATTATCTCTGTAAAATGGAGACAATAAGAACCTACCTTTTGGGAGGTTGCAAGGATGGTGTCACAAATGCCTAGTGCACTTAGTTTATAGAAAGTATTCAATACACATGACCATTTATTAAGATTGCCTCCAGAATAGGAAAAGGTGGGCAGAGATTTTGAACCATGGCATCAGAACTCCCCCCAAAAATTCTTCCTCTGTACTTGCGATCAAACTATTTTATTGATGCTCCTTATACACATATACAATCACCCACTGTGTTTTTGGTCTATATCCATAGCTTCCTAATACCGTTTTATTCCTTCATTCTTTCTTCATCTCTAAAAGAACTCCTTGTGTTTCCTTTTCTTTACCTCTTAAACATGTCATCAAAAGTTGTGATGAATCACAGCAGTCTGGCTTGAGAATTGGTCCACATAAAAATTCCAAATATAATCCAGCCCCGGATGATGCTGGTCGTGAATTATTCATATGGTCTAATGAGGAACACGAGAGGATTTGTAGTCAAATAACAACTTTTCTCCAAATGACATAAAGCACATCTGAAACAGATCACAATGATCTCACTTTGCCAGATGGGAAACCAATGCCTGGGAATGGGAAAGGACTGGGCCAAGTTGAACAAGCAACAGAGATTCCAACAGGACAATGCTTCTGTTGGGGCTCAGTACTAAGAAGGAAATCCCCACTCACTCCCTCTCCTACCCCTATTTCCTATAGGATAAATTGCATGATTTTTAAGGGAAACACATAGGTGAAAGAAAAACGCAACCATATGAGAACACTTGGTTAATCTAGATGGTAACAATATACAAGCTCAACTAGAGTGATAACAGTAGAAGACAAATGTGTGCTAAAGCCGGTACCTGATCTGTGCTTCCTAACCTGGCAGACAAGGCCCTTTGTGATCTGGCCCCAGTCTACTTTGCCAGCTCAGCTTTCCCCACTCCCCAACTGGAAACTGAAACCCTACATAACATCCATACTGAACTCTTTACTTCCTGACCTAAATTCCTCTTATCCTTGAGTCTTTGGCCTGTGCCTCAATGCCTCTGGGAAGACTTGCCAGTCCTCCTCCACCCCTCTTGGGGGTTAGATTCCCCTCCTCTGTGTTCTCAGGGTACCCTGCACATATTCCTGTCATGGTATCTCATACTATATTAATATGACCTGCTTCCTGGTCTGTCTTCCTCACCAGACAGAGGACTCCTTTGGAGCAGGATCTGTCGCTTTGTATCTTAAGTGCCTGGCACCTACTAGGCTTTCAGTAAAAGCTTCTTAAGGGAATTAGTACTGTTTCTAGCTCTGCAAAATGCAAGAACTTCTAACTCGGTTTCTTTTTCTATCAGTAATAGATAACAATCTCCCCTCCACCCCCGTCCACCATATACTAAGGATATGGCCTAGCAGACTTGTATGGAATCACTATGACCTACTTAAATTAAAAAAGAATGATCTCTCAAAAGGATGTTCAGAGGTCATTTGATCCACTCCATCAGCACCAAAGTGAATTTTCTGGAAATTTGAAAATATTCCAGTAATGAAAAGCCACAAAAGGTAATAATCAGCATTAGAAATAAGGGAATGTTAACCTTCAAGTGGGCTCACATGACGTGTTCAGATAAGTTTGGTTTTCAAGAATCAAGAACAAAGCTTTCAACTTGTTACCCCTTCATGTTGAAACATGTAAGTGCGTAGAAAGTAATGTAATTCATATGCTTGTGATTCATTTACCATTCATTCATCAAAATGCTTAGGTGCAAGAGTGTGCTTGATGCCTGTTCAAGCTTCCTTTTCTTGACAAGGATGTTTGTTTTTTGCGAGGTAACTCACGTCCTAAAATTTGGGTGCTTACAGGGAAATTCCAAGCCTGTCAAGTCAAAAGGGCTTGTAAATGGTCCCACAGCTTTCTCCCAGTAAAAGTTAATAATCCTGTGGGTTGGGGTGCGGGGAGGGCTGGTGGTTGGTATTAGGAGAGTTATTGCGCTGTAGATGAAATAGGTCACTGACTAATTGACTAAATTTCCCAAGAGATTAGTGATCAAAATCAGAACTTCTAAGCTTTTCCCAATTTGCTGTACACCCTTAATTGGCTTCAGGTTCATGGCATGAGGCTAAAATATTGTAAAACTGGACAAAGGCCTTTGAAAAGAAAAATACTCAACTAAAATGGTGATCGTTTTGAAAAGTGGTAAGAACGCATCAATTCAAATCATGAATTGCATTATTACCTATGTAAAAACCCCATACTCAACTTTCAGTGCCTTAAAATGCCTCTATACAAGGAAGGGCTGGCTGAGGTCCTTCTTTTTGTTTCTCTGTGTGATAGAGTGCAAGATCAAAAATGCTACAATCAGGGCTTCCCTGGTGGCGCAGTGGTTGGGAGTCCACCTGCCGATGCAGGGGATGCGGGTTTGTGCCCTGGTCCGGGAGGATCCCACATGCCACGGAGCGGCTGGGCCCGTGAGCCATGGCCGCTGAGCCTGCGCGTCTGGAGCCTGTGCTCCGCAGTGGGAGAGGCCACAGCAGTGAGAGGCCCGCGTACCGCAAAAAATAAAAAAAAAAAAAAAAAAAAAAAAAGCTACAATCAAATCGTCAAATGAGAGCATCATTCAGAAGTTGGTGTCAGATTACTAGCTATGCCTGAAACAAATCAAAGCAAAACAAGCAAACAAAAAATCCAGATATCAGGATCTAGGATGAGGCTGATGCCTCCAAATAAACGTGATATCCAGAACTGAGGTCTGTTTCATAGAGCTGACCAAGCCAGGAGAAGCAGAGGTCAAACTCATGATGAGGAGAGGAGGCCCTGCAGTTCAGAATCTTGGGCTGAGCCAAGGGAAAATCAGTAGATTCAGATCAATTAGAATTGCTGGGTGGGACTCTAGAAATCTAAGGGCCTATCTAATTCTGGAATCATCCCATTCATGCCTCATGGTGCTCCAACCTGTGTTTGAATGCTTCTGGACTTACAAAACCCTTTTCCTCAACTGGCCCATTGTACAGATGACTCTTCATTTTAGATGATTGCTCCTTATATTTAATCAATATTTATCTGTGTTACTTCCACCTAGGGTTCCCTTTCGAGGTATACACAATACATTGAATCCTTTTATCCAACATTGTTCTGGGAGTTTTAGGACCTGGTTCTTGAGATCTCCTGGATGCTTTTCTCTAGATGAAAGCTTCTCAGATCCTTTTACTGTTCCTCAAATCCCTTTACTTTCTTGGTTGTTTTCTTCCTCTAAAAATCTTTCTCTTTGTCTCTCTATTCCTTAAGTGTGTTAATTAGAATGAGTGGATGGAACTCTTCATGGTCAGACCTTGAAAAATTCATGATAGAGTCATATTATGTTTAAAGTGAACAGTAGATACATTTCCTTCCATGAGCTGTCTCTCTCCCTCCCTCCATAGTCAACACTCGTGATTTTTCTATGCTTATCACATCCAAGTGGCATGTTTGTAGGTATTTGTTTACTGGAAAATTCCATTTTCATTATATTCAACTTCTTACAGACTGTTGAGTGAAAGATCCTGCCTCAGACCACATTTAAATCTTACCTCAATGGCAGGCCATACAATTCATGAACACATAAACTCCAAATGAAAATAAGGAAGAAAGGGACTCTCTGTACATCATTCAAAAGCAAAATGAAACATCAATTTTTTATGTGAGTATAAGTGGAAGATGACAGGAAATCCAGGGCAGGATTAGGGAAGGGACAAAAAGCCTTACTGGTTTATTTTTCCACAAAGAAAGGCAGATTGGGTAGCAAAAGGTTATGTCTGGACCTTGGGTATATACCCACCCAAAATTAATCAAAAAGAGGATGTATGACTGAATCAATATGTTGTTATTTTTATGGTTGTTTATTGAGCTTTATTTGTCTATGCAACAGAGAACAGTGCCTAGGTTCCATGGAAAATGTTTGCATGACATAACTGTGGCAGAAGACAGATGGTCATCTGATCTTAATAACTGTGTTTAAACAGAGTTGAACTGCTATTAGTGATACCCTCCACAAAGATTTATTTGAGAAGCATGGTACAGGGACTTTCACCCTCATGGAATATTTTTTCTTTCAATGTTTGTGATTGTCTACACAACACTGAAAACACCTGAATTTAAACTAAACCTTTCAGTCCATCATCTGCATGGCTGGCACATGCAATGCCAAACAACTGAAAGCAAGAAAAGAAAAATGCAACTGAATTATTTAGAGATATATAGATTGCCAGATCTGAGTAATTATTCAAAGTTTGGTTCATATGGACATCTCACGGGGACAAAATATAAATCTAATTCAGATCACTCAGTCTGTTAAGACCCTACTGGTTCCTCACTGCTTTCAAGAGCACAATCCAAGGGCCCTGATAGGGCAGCCAGGTCACTCTGTTATTTGGTCCCACCCTATCATCCCAGCCTCATCTGTTGCTTCTTTTCACTAAGTGGATTCTATAATCTAACTACACAAATGATGCACCATTAAAAGTGCTTATGCTTTTTCAGGATTTCAGCATGTCTTTACCCATATGCCTTGTCCCTGACATGTTTTTCTTCTAATTTCTCTGACTGATAAACTTTCTATTCTCCCATCCATCTTTTAAGACCATGCTCAAGTATTAACTCCTTTAGGGATGCCTTTGCTGACTTCCCTATACTAAATCGTTGTTTTCTTCACTATGCTTCTATAGGGCACTTCAAGAGAATTGCTATTACACTTTGCATTGTCATTACTTGTCTACACATCTCTCTTTCTTATTGGACTACGAGCAGAGTAGGAGGCATGTGTCTTTAATCATTGACTTTCTTGTGCCTGGAATAATGGCAGACTCATAACTGGCACTCCACAGATGCTATTTGAATGAATTAATTCTGATTTAAACTCTTTTTCTTCAATAAGAGAATTTTTATCTGAATAGTTTGGGATCCTTGTTCAACAATTCACTCCAGCTATATAGATGATAGCTAAAGGAATATATCTCAATCCAATATTGATTTGATTACATAAATTTAAATAATAATGTATTCAATCAACTTTAATTCATTGACTGCATATTTTGCATTTCATGTTTTTATGCAACAGCGTAGAAGACACATTTTTTATAGTACTTAAATTCTTATTCACAAAATACATTTCAGGATATGTGTAGCTGTGATACATTCCTTACGAGGATGCCTGAACTCTCTTTAGGAATTTTCCAATCTCTCTAGAATGCACATTATTAAGAAAAAAAGAATACAGTGAATGTTAAATACCTAGTAACCTTCGCAGAAGCTATGTTAACAGCACAAAAAGCTATAAAAGGATTATAGACTGTCCTATTCACCTATTCAATTCTGGGAATTAAAGAATTTTCATCATGTCTTTTTTGCTTTATATTTCATTATTTGGTAAGAAAACAAGTTCCCATGTTATTTTGTGTGTGTGTGTGTGTGTGTGTAATAACATATATTATATATTTGTGTGTATATTTTACCAATAGAGGGTATATATATAGATACACACATATACATTTATATACATGTATATACGTATACATTTGTATTCCGTTAAACAGGAACACACAAAACCACAAGAAAAAATTACTTATCCCCCCAGCTTCACCCCCAGCCCCTTGAAATGTGCCAATATTTTTCATTTCTCTCCCAAAATTGTCAGTATAGAATTGGACGCTGTAGCAGGAAGGGTAATACAGGAATACTTTCACCAGGCTTAAGGATATGAGATAATGAAACTTGCTCCCAGGATAAGCATATTTATCGGGTTTGTTATGTATCAAATGTAACAAAAGTAGAGGATCTGAAGAACACCCTGTGTGGTTCTTTTCACACCCTTTGATCACACAATTCCTCTTTAATTCAGATGCAGTAGAGCTTAAGTGGCTTCATTGATGTGTTAAGTGTGGAATGATTTTTGTATAAAATAAAAAAGGCTCCATTATGTGTCCAGAGAAGCCTGTGTGCGCTCATTTATTGAGACAGGAAGTCGGTTTCCCACACAGAACAACAATTCTGTGATGCTGCAGCATTGTGTCTGAAAGAAGAGTAAAGGAAACTTCATTTTCTACCTGGCAGAAATCGGCTTCAGGAGGAAGGGGAAGACAATGGGATTGGGCTTCCATGGAGTGAGAGGACTGGATTGATTTTCAGAAAATGCACCGTGCCATGTGCAGGGAGGCTGCCTGCAATACTTTTGTTAGGAAAACGTACATTTTGTAACGGGCGCCAGTTTTCTGAATCTTCCTTGAAGTGATGCATTTCAGTGAGCACTTGTCACCCCCCTGTTGAAGTCAGGCGGGGAAAGAGAAATGCTCTTTTGGATATTTTCCCTCCTAGATTTGTGTCTGGGTTGATTTTGGTTTGTTTGTTTTTCTTTAAGTTGGTTGCCGTTCGCTTTTTTAAAGTTTTTGTTTGTTCGTTTGTTTCGTTTTGTTGTCTTCTTAATAAGCATGGAGAATACTTCTGAGACTCTCCAAGGCGAAGTTAAAAATCTACCCATAGTTTAAATATTTAGGCATGGATACAGGTCCTATCTGCTAGGAGTGGACCTCAGTCTTGTCGTAAACCCATGGAATAAACCCTACACTGTGGTCACAGGATGAAGAGGAGCAAGATTAGAATTCACCTCGGTCTCTTATCCAAAGCTCAGGCTTTTATCTCTGCACCATGCTGCCTTATACTCTGTGAGGTAGCTAGAAGCTAGGCATCCTCCCCATGGCTCATGTGATCCCAGTGTCTACCCTCGTGGTGATTGTCTTAGTCATTTTCTGCTTCAGCCTAATTATGAACCAGTCTAAAGGCTTATGTATCTTTGCTGGGAGTTGTTCTAAAAGAATATATTACATAGTTTTTGCACTCAACGGTTTTATAATCTAAAACAGACAACAGCTACATGGATCTAATGTGAAGAATGTATAGAGAATAGAGCAAGCTTAGGGAATTTTTCCATTGGTCATGTTTACCTTATTAATATTCTTAAGATAAGTAAATTTTCAGGGTGAAAAGTTCAGTAAAGGATAGTTATATCAGTTTCATGTCCAAGAAGACAATCATTAGGCTGTGTAAACTGTGGTGGGAGATAGGATTAGAAGAGCTATTTGATTGAGGTTTGGTGAGGGAAGTCAAAAGGGTAGATACTCCAGGGACAATCAAGTTCTCTCCATGACTATTTCATTCTTCCTTGTATAGTTATGTTCGTTTCTGCCCATACTTCTTAACTTTTCCCAAACCTACTGCTAATACAACATCTACTTTTTCCTTCCCATCATGCATGGGTGATTTTTGTTGTTGTTGTTAAATTTGATGTCACAATATTCTTTTGATCATTATAGATGTGTTTATAAAAGAATTTCAGAGTCTAGTAGTTCTAGGGGTTAAGTATTGGGGCAGGACAAAGAATATTCTTCCAGAAGATCCTAGACTAATAGCGACAACCATTAGCTTTCTTCCTCTCGGCATTCAGAGCGAATTCTTCCTCCCTGACTCCTTTATCAGCCTTTTCTATTTCATTCCAACTCACAGTAGCACTGCCATTGCTGTTACCCTAGAGATTTAATGCTTCTTCCTCATGCACTTCTCACATTCTTCTCATGCATTTCTCAGAGATCCCCATCTCTCACCCCCTCCACCTATTTGTGTAATGCTTGGTATGTGACTGTTGCCATGAACAACAATAGGCCCTGCCCAAATCATGTGACTTTAATTTATCATGTCAGACACCGTTTTTTTTTTCTGCAGAGAATTAGTGGCTGCCCTAAAGTTAATTTTCTTACCCGATATGATATGGTTTCTGATCTCTCTTCACCCCATGGTTAGATTCAAATAAAGGCTACTGTGCCTTTATCCCCCAAATCAATAACCCAGTGAAAAGGTGGTACAGTCAGGAATCCAAGAGCGGCATTCTGCTCCTGGTACTGTAACTGACTTCTTACAACTCAAGACCAGCTGCTTAATCTCTCTGACCTATCATTTCTCCATCAGAAAATTGTCTTTTTCCTCCCTCCCTTCTTCCTTTTCCTTTCTTCCCTTTAACTCACATGTGCTGCACATCTCTGTTCCCTAGGAGAGAACAGAAAAACCAAACAAAACATTAAAATAACAATACAAGACCATTGTAATTAAATGACCAGATAACAAGGAATAAACTCCATATGCATTTGTAAAGCACTGTGGAAAACTATGATATTGTTATGGGAGAATGACACTCTTGGAAAGACTGGATAACACAGAGGTTAAGAACTTGGGCTTCTGCATTAAAAAACATGAGTTTCAATCCTACTAGCTGCGTGACCACAGGCACATTAAAGTTTCCAAGTTGCAGTTTCCTCATCTATAAAATACGACATGTTAATAAAATTACATAACTCAAAGAGCTGTTGTGAAGATTCACTGAGTGAGATTATATACGTAAAATGTGAAGCACAAATGCCTAGCATATCATAAATGCTGAAGAAGTTTAGCTGTCATTATTATTGTTAAGGAGGGCAGAGTAACTTGCACTATTATCATGTCATTTTTGTTGTTTAAAATAACAGTAATAACTGCAAAGGAAACAAAGGTCAGTGGGGGCTGGAGGAGTCAAGACTTCTCCCAAGGGATGTCAATTTCCTCTGAAGAAAGGAATTCATGAAAGTAGAGGCATGGCTGTGCTTGGGATAGAGGCACAGTAATGTTAATGGTTAAGGTTTATACTCTTGAACACCCTTTTCTGACTGTGAGCTGTTTGAAGTCAGGAATTATATTGTATTCACCTTTGTACCCCATATCTTAATTACTTGTGCTTAGTACAGCAGAGAACTAGACAAATGAAATGAATTTGTTTATATTGCCTTGAATTCAGTCTGTCAAAGGAAAAAGCAATGAGTCTGCTTTCCTGAGAGTTTTTAAGGTCTTGCTGGAGCTGACTTGGGAGCATACAACCAAGGAAAGGGCCCAAGGGCTCGGAATTCCAGCTCAAATCCCTATGTCCACCACAAGCTGCCTCTGGATCTCAGAGCTCTCCATTACTGACTAGGTGGCCTTAGGTCCCTTGAAGCTGGAATTAAAGATAACCCATGTGCAATATTTGGATAAGTGCCTTAATAACATGGACTCTAAAGATCATGAGGCAACAAGAATGTTCCATTTAGCTTATTTTTGCTGTGTGCTTATCAGAGCTTGGAGCACACATCCAGGACATTCAGATGGCTGGAGTTAAAATGATTAAAGGGTATGGAGCCTACATTTGGCTTAATGCAGCTAAGAAATTCCTTGGCTAAAAAAATAATAATCTTTCGTTTTTTCTTTCTTTCTTTTTATACATTTGTATAAGTTGATCGAAAAAAAAATCTTTGCAGTTCAACATGGAGTTTCTTTTTCCTTTTCTCTCTGTCTCGGGGGCCTTATCTGATTTTAATCAGCACTGGCCTAATATGATTTGAAACAGCTGAGGCTGAAATGCCCTTAAAAAATTCTCTGAAGTTGGAACTATTGGAAATACCTACCTATTCTACTCCCCTTGTCCAAGGCAGTATGTGCTATTAAGTGTAAACATTGGGGATTATGAATTTACCCTTAAAACTTTTCAATGCCCTGCAGAGTTTTCTCAGCAATTTGAAAGTCCTGTTAACCATAATACAGCCAGTTCTTGATTATCCACAAAAAAAGGAAATGAATAGTGGCACAGATAATCCGAAACAGAAAAACAATCAAAATGTTTCTTATATTTTACTTTGGAATGCTTTGTATGGCTTTTGGGGATTCAGATTTTCCTTCCCAGGGATGTTGTGCTCAGGAAAAAGTTAAAATGAGTTTGCATTCCCTAAGCCCACACTAAATAGCTGAAGGGGGATGTGCCCCAGC
Organism: Hyperoodon ampullatus; assembly: GCF_949752795.1. Taxonomy (NCBI): domain Eukaryota; kingdom Metazoa; phylum Chordata; class Mammalia; order Artiodactyla; family Ziphiidae; genus Hyperoodon; species Hyperoodon ampullatus. Next base: position 92,505,230 of record NC_136920.1, read on the forward strand.
CACATGCTGGGTGGCAGAGAGAAGGAGCCTGAAATCGAGGGGAAAGAATTCCACTGATAACCTAGAAGTGGAAAATGCCCATGTGAATAATTAAGTGCTGACTGGAATATAATTTGGTCTTGTAAATTAGTGTGGACAATTTTCCAGCCCACATTTTTGAAAAACCAGGTTATCCTTTTCAGAGAAGTTACACTGGTAGTTAAAACAAATGACCTCAACGTTCTTTACTGCTCCCAGTCCATTGGCACTGGAACTGTGTGAAGGAGTCAGGACCTATTGCTAATGCCACGGGGATTCAGTCCTCGGCTATTGCACTCCAGCTGCATCCTACAACCATCTTCAACTGAACATACATAGGTTTATAAAATGCCAGACTTTATACTAAGTACCATCTCATCCACTAGGGTAGTTACCATTATTGGTCCTGTTTTACAGATGAGAAGACTAAGGCTCAGACAGGTCCATTACTGATTTCAGTTCCCAAAGCTAGTCACTGGGAGAGACTAAATTTGAGCCCAGGACTATCTCACCTAGTCTGGGATAAGGATGGGTAAAAAGCAGAAAGGATTTCAAAAAGGAGGTTTAGTGAATAAATGAACACAAGTTAGTGGGTAATTACAATGGACTATGGGTGATGTTACTGCAGGACCAGGTACATGGTGCTATTGAGATAGGTCCTAATGATCAAATGGCATGTTTTAAAGAGCTCTGAAATGGACAGGATGGGATTCCCAGTGGTGGGAATACCTTTGGCAGGTACACACAGGTTAGAAAACACCAGACGTGTTCAGAGACCCATGAGCTGGTCTGAAAAAAGAATCTGCTCAAGGTGAAGAGATGTTAACAAAAATGAAAATAATAACAAATGAAAAGAAGCATCTAAATAGCATAATAGTTGTGCCATAAAAAATCAGTGTGGGGACCAGGAAAAGGAGAGAAAAGAAAGGACAGGGGAAGCCTGTTTTTGAACCCCCATCATGTTTTCTTAGGTTTTAAAGAATGTAAATCCTCACTTTGGTATCTAGTGCAGGACAATGAGTATGCATCTTTCAATAATTTTAGTGTTGGGAAAAGATGAGGAAAATAGGTAAAGAAAGAATTGGTTAGGTCAAAGTAACCCAACTGGCCAAGTGGATCCCCAAACACAGGTTTCCTGACCCCTACCCTAGGGATCTTTCACTGGACAGGCTGGCTTTGGGGTACCATGTTAGCACCAAGGCTAAGCCTCCAGGAAGCCTCAGAGTAGCTTTTGGGAAGAAAGTAGGGACTCCAGGGTACTGCAAAATAACTCAAGCCTTATAGATTTTCAATTATTTCTGGAAATTTCCACAGGCACCTTAGCTAAATTATATTCCTTTTTACAGGCAGACTGTTTTGTCTTCTCTTGATCCCTTCTCTGACATCTCCCCACCATCACCACCTTTTACTCCATCAAACCTGAGTTATTCCCTGTTTAAAAATGCAGGACCGATAGAGTGGTTTACCTCTAGGTACTATTACCATCTTCTGGGTCTCTGCCTCCTTAGCCTTTGGAGTCTTAGATGTCTATGGGCCCCATTCCTTGGTCTAGGAACAATTTTTCATCACTGTGGACATGACCTCAATGAAATTGGCCCCAGAACTCTGGGTCCTCAGCATATAGTTCTACCTTTCCTCCCATAGTGGATGCTGTGGGTGCCTTTTAGGACCCACCAAGGTGCTCCAGCTGCCAAGAATGTTGCCTGCTAACTTCCCACAGCTGAGCCTTCCCTGGAACTTGCTCTCTGTCAAAGGAAGCTTCCTTGCCCAAGGTCATGTCCCCTCCCCAAATGCAGCTCATATCTAATGATTGCCCAGATACATCGCCACAATTCCACACAGTTGTTCAGAGCTATCTGTGCTCCAGAATTCCCTGTGGGATCAGTTAGGCCCACTCTTGTGAATGCAGCACTTTCAGCTTCTCCCTTTGCCTGGTCCTGCTTCCCCTACTTTCTCAAGGGTACCGTTCCTGAGAGCACTCCTAAAGAACTCCTCACATGCAAATCTCCACTCTGGAGTCAGTTTTCCAAAGAACTGATGTATGACATTCCCATCGCCCTATATTTATTGTGACTTCTTTGTTGTTGCTGTAGTCACCTGCCCAATAATGAAAGAAAAACTCACAAACTTTGAAGGGGTCAGAGAGCAAGTTTTTGGTGGATTATGTACAACAGAATCCATCAAGTCAGGTCTTTAGCTCAGTTCCACCATTTTCTTCTTGGCCTGGAGTAAGAAATTCAGCATTCCTATGTACTCGCTTCTTCTGATTCAAAATGGGTAATAACCTATAGGATGGGGGTGATGGGGAAGAAAAATGAACAGATGGCTAAGCAAGTCCTAGAAGACCATTAAGTGCTATGGGAACACTTAAACTCTGTGGTGAAAGCTCTAAAATCTAGGGCCCCATAAGACTGAGACTCTACAGCCCACTTCCTTGGAGGTAGTTTTGAAAACACCCTTTGCTTCATTTCCTGTGGATTATGCAACCACAGAATTCCTCTGGGGACTCAGCCACACCCCAAATCTTAGCCTAAATCACTGAGTTTGACACAGATTCACAGGAATTTGGCAAGGAGCTCACCCAATTTTTCTATCTCAAATTGGATCCAAATGTTGCCCAGGTTGGCTGAGAGTTCAGTCAGAAAAGAAGGAGGCCCAGGCCCATAACTGCTAAATGATGATATTTGAAACTCAAATGAGTTTGGCTTGCCTTTAAGAGTGGGAAGAAGTTTTGAGCCATAGTGTATGATATAAGCCCTGGTCCAACTCAAAACAGTTTCCACTTTTTTTTTTTGGTTATTGTTTCAGATCTGGATCTGCTGCTAACATTCACAGGTCACTATGCTTATTCCAAATGCCAAGGCCAGTTACAGGGAACTTCGGGCTCCTATGGGGTCAAGGTATAGTGAAGAAGTAATGTTCCTTGAATTCCCTCTGGAACAGAGCAAGCCTTGACAGAGGATGGAGAAGGGGGATGTTGGAGAAGGACTAAGGGAAATCCTTGGTTCAGCTCCTGTGAAGAGTCCAGCATGGAGTTGGCTGCTCTGATTGAATTCTCCCTCTTTTCTCTGGGTATTCAGAAAGTGCTGGCCTCCTGCTTCCTGGAGTAGTGGCAATGACTAATACTTGTAGCAGTGATTTGGATAAAATTGTGAATTAGAGAAAGTTAGATTTTGCTGCTCACATCAAATTTTCTATCACAACTTCTTAGAACCTTTTTCTTATTCTATTTTTTTTTTCACCTGAAGAGCCTCCATCACAATCTCCACTGTTTTCAGGCTTCATCTACATCTCCTCCAGAATCCCCCACTACCCCAGCACCCAACCACCGGGCTGGCCTTTCCCAAGCAATGTCACATTCTCTGGGCCTTTCTCCCTACACCCACCCCACATACTTGTCTTCATCTGAAGCCTCTCCACCTCCCACCACCATTAAGATTCAGCTTTCACAGATCCTGTCTCCTACCTGCTTCGACAAACCACTATGTTATAAAATATATATTTATGGGAAAACCCACTAAAACTGTTGTCAAAATATGTGTGAGTCTTCACTTTGTCACTCACACAGCAAGTAACATCACGTAAACCATTTTGATTCTTTAAGCCTCAGTTACTTCACCTCTAAAAACAGAGATGAAAAAACTTAACTCATAGGGCCTCAGATTAAAATTAACTCCCATCATGGGGCTTCCCTGGTGGCACAGTGGTTGGGAGTCCACCTGCCGATGCAGGGGACACGGGTTCGTGCCCCGGTCCGGGAAGATCCCACATGCTGCGGAGTGGCTGGGCCCTTGAGCCATGGCCACTGAGCCTGCGCGTCCGGAGCCTGTGCTCCGCAACGGGAGAGGCCACAACAGTGAGAGGCCCTTGTACTGCAAAAAAAAAAAAAAAAAAAAAATTAACTCCCATCAAAAAACACCTCTTGATCTTCTGAAATAAGATGAAGTGCCCCTTCCCTATGCTGCTATGTCACCCAGTAATTCACTATCTTGAAGCATGTAACTTTGCATCTAAATTGCCTATTCCCTTTCTGACCCTCACTAGCCTGAGGCTCCTGACGGCAAGGACTACAGTTGATCACGCTTGAAGGCCAGCGCCTCACATAATGTCAGGCATGCAGCTGGTACTCAAAATGTGTGTGTTCAATGCACGGCCCACTCTGAGAGCATTTATAAATAAGTCGAGATTGTTTCTCTCAGAAAGCATATTTATACTGGAACAGGGTCCTTTTTGGACCATGTCTTTCCTGGAGGAAAGACCATAATGGTGCAGGATGTTTGGAAACAGGTGCAGTTCATGTTGTCCCTCAAATAACTCCATGTAGGTGGCCTCTTGCTCTTTGCCGACGTCCAGCTGGCCCTGGGCCCTTGCACCTGAGGGGGGATATCTGAGACTCTTGAAATTTCCTGTTCCATTTCAGTGACACCAGTTTGGCTCAGTTTTCGCCTCCAAGCTGGGATCAAATGTTGCCCAAGTATGGAGGGAAGAGGAGAGATATCTCGTTCTCTCCCTTGACTTTCCTCACTTCCACTCCTCTCTTCTCACGTTCTTCAGGAAGCTTAAACTAGATTCCCAGGGAGGCGTCCTGTCCTGGTCACCAGCAGCCTACACAGAAGTGGGCTCTGCCACTGCTCTAAGCAGCTCACGATGGGTACCGAAAGTTCCTGGGTGGGGGTGGGAGTGGGGCGTGCTCCACATGATGGGGAGAAGTGAAGAGGAGTGGGATGCAGGGGATATGTGATGTGGGAGATGCCTGTGTTCACAGAGCAAAGTGATGTTGTACAGAAAGCCTGCCTGTGCTAATGAGCCTGGGAAAAGGACAGAAAGGAAATGGATTATTTCTGTTATGCCTTTTGGGAGACGGTTTTCCATGTGTCTGTCTCACATTTTTTACGTCTGGCAAGTAGGAGCAGTGACTGCTTTCCTTCCATCCTTTCAAGGCTGTTTTTAGAGCAAATAGCATCGAAAGAAAGAGCTAGCCTGGAGCACAGGGCAGGTATGCTGACTACCCATTATACAAAATTGGGGTTCTCTAAGCTCAGGCTCCTCTCCGTACTGCACCCCACAGTGTGATCAGCCATCACCTGGCTCTCTTCCCATTGCCCTGTGCAATTTGAGTCCAGTGAAACAATGCAAATATGTTGATACTCATGTTGCTTGCTGTGCTATGAGTGATCAAGTCCTTCATCTCTGATCTAGGAGTCTCACGGATTCGTTCAGCATCCATGAAACTGTGTCAGGTTAACTTGTAAGCTTAATAGGAGTGTAGCATTTCAAACCCTTCACAGTTCTTGACAATGCTCTCTCCTCTCTACCTAAAGGCAGCAATACAAGAATTCGGCCCTTTATGCCCTATCTCCCTGGGAAAAGAGGGGTGAGAGAAAAAGAGGATCTATTGATTGAATGTCCTCTGTTTGCCAAGCTGGACTGCACTGAGCTGAGCCTTTCATCTATTAATTCATTTAATCTTCACGATAATCCTGGGAATAGGCATTATCCTACCCATTTTACAGATGAGGAATCCTAGGCTCAGTGAGGTGACCTGCCTCTCCAAGGTCACACGCAGATACAGTGTAGGGGCAGGATTTAAACCTAGACCTGTGTTTGCTAAGAGAGCCCCTGATTCCTCTATTACAACATTCTGGAAAGTCAGTCAGTTCTTCGTGCTGACTAGGTGCCCAGCCCAAGATAGCTTGGGAGATGCCAGCAAGCCTAAAATCATTTCTCTCCCCAGTCTGTTATCTGCCTTGTGATTTTGCCTAGTTCTACCGCTGGGTACACTCCTTTACTCCTAGCTTAACAGAGAACTTTTTACTTTTTTCATTTGATCTAGACTTCTACCTTCTCTTTTCTGGGACCCCTGCCTCCCACCGATATCATGCTGATTTCTTAGCCTTCATCTTCTTGATCCTGCCTATTGCCTTGTTTTATTTTATTCTATTTTTCCTACTCAGAAGGAAGGATGTGAAGCAATTTCTCTGATATCACAGAATCCATAACACTCTCCAGACTTCACAGTTCTAAAAAATCTTGTTTGGTTTTCAGATGTGACTAGAGTGATTTGCACCCGGATGCTTAGACTGGCCATCTGCTCAAAGGCTGCTCAGAAAGGCATGCCCATGTGTTCTCCTGCCACAGACCAGTCTGCTCTGCCTGCAGCTGTGGGTTTCCAGGACCTTGTACCTATGCCACATTGTTTGAAGCTGAGCTTCAAGGAATCGTAAGAGCATTTGCCTGGACCTACTACATAACCTAAATACAGCATGAACTGACCTTGTCTTATAGGAAGTGGGTCAAGGAATGAGCCTCTTTTTTGTGCAGATCTTGTTTATTTTCCAATTAAGAGGGGAAAGCACCAGGCAGATGGAGTATACATGTGAGTACGAGGGAGACAGAAAAATGAGCAGCCCTTTCCATCGAGAGGGTTTGCTGAGGTCTCAGCCTTTAGAAAATCACTGTTAATTCCTCTCTCTGAGGCTGGATATCACTAGATAACCAAGTTCTTGTGGGAGCTTTCATGAGGGTTATAGTTCGCTAATAAAAATAAATGTTGTAAAATAATCTAAATGTTTGACTGAGAATATACATGCTTCTTTATGGAGTAGACTTAGTTTGGCAATAAACTTCTATAGCTGACCTAACTCTAATTCTCTGGGGAAGAAAATTGCCACCTACCCCAGAACACCATCCAAATACTCACAAGAATGGGCCAATTAGTGATTCATATTTTAAACACTTATTAGCACTGCCCATACTCAGGCTAAGCAAATTTTTGAAATAAAAATAAAAAGATGAAGGGACATTGACCATGCTTTATGGAGCTCATAACCAAATTGAAGAGAAAGACAGTAATACTTGAAAAAGAAATAACCTACACCAGACTGTAGGTGAAAAGACACATATGAGCAGCCGAGATGGTAACCAGGTGCTTCAGAAATTGTGGAAAACTATCATTAGTCTCCTAGTTACCAAGACTCTAAATTGGGGTGACGTCTTGAAAGCCCACACCTACTTCACTCCCACCCAGATGCCTCCAAAATCCCTCTCACAGCCTCCTCTTTCTCCTTTCCACACCTAATGTCAGCACCTTACTTCAAGACTTTATCAATTTATATTTAAATTTTTAAAACTTGCATGTCTCCTTGCTGGCCTCTTCCCACTTTAATTCACATGGAGTACAAATGAAGCTCTGATCAAAAACTGCAGAAGTATCTTTGAAGGGAGCATGGTTTGAGGGAAAGGGAAGAACCTGGACCGTAGCAGATCACCTGGGTTAAAACCATCCTTTTGCTTTAACCTCGAGCAAGTTGCCTTAACTATGTGGAATTTGTTGATTTATCAAATGGTCATCATATCCATTTGTCAGGATTAAATGAGCTCATGAAATAAAGGACCAAATACCAGGCTTGGCATCATAGAGCAGACAACAGCTGACATTTATAAGGCACCAGGTACTGATCCAAGCGTTCAACGTGTATCCATTCATTTAAGCCACATAACAACCTTGCTAGCTGGGTTCCGTTTTCATCAGCTTCAATTTGCAGATGAGGAGACACAGGCTTAGAGAGTTTAAGTAAATTCCTCAAGGTCACACAGCTGTGAGTGGCAGAAGCTCGGATTTAAACCCAACCATTCTGTTCTCAGAGCCTATGCTTTTAACCACCATGTTTGCTGAACTTTGTTGAATAAATTACCCATAGCTATTAGTTCCCTTCCCTTCAAGAACAAGTGAGCTACATTAACTTTTTCAAGTAGGAAGATTAAAAGTATTTAAACTAGGGGTGAGCAGACAACATACCATAGGCCAAATATGGCTCATTGCCTCTTTGTGAGGCCCACAAACTAAGAATGGTTATGTTTTCAAATGGTTGAAAAAAATTTTTTAAATAATATTTGGAGACATGTGAAAATTATACAAAATTCAAATTTTAATTCCTACCAATAAAGTTTTATTGGAACACAAATATGTCCATTTACGTATCATCTCTGCCACTTTTGGACTGTAAGAGCAAAACTGAATAGTTGCAAGAGAGACCCTACAGCCCCCTAACCCTAAAATATTTACTCTCTGATCCTTTACAGGAAAAGATTGCTGACCCCCTAATATAACCAAAAACTCTGGCGAATGAAGAGAAGTGGATTTAAGGGCTTGAATTTCTCAGGAATGTTGCTGCCTTTCACCCCCCTTCTCAGACCCTCGATGGACTACTCCCGCACCTGCACTTCATTAGGAGATGGGGGTGGGGCGGAAAGAAATCTCCAACCCGGTAGTTTGTTGAATTTCTTGGGTGGAGGAGGACGATGGAAGGACGCTCGCTGGTGAGGGTGAAGGTGAGGCTTTCTTTTCAGTTCTGAATTACAGCCAGATGAGTTTATCCCTTTTTTGGCTGTGGTATGATAACTTTTGGTTTGGTTTTTTTTTGCGGTACGCGGGCCTCTCACTGCTGTGACCTCTCCCATTGCGGAGCACAGGCTCCGGACGCGCAGGCTCAGCGGCCATGGCTCACGGGCCCAGCCGCTCCGCGGCATGTGGAATCTTCCCGGACCGGGGTACGAACCCGTGTCTCCTGCATCGGCAGGCGGACTCTCAACCACTGTGCCACCAGGGAAGCCCCAGTGATAACTTTTAATGTGCTTAGTAAGCGCAGGTGCTCAGCAGTCAGGGGAGGAGAGGCCGTAGCCAAGTCGCATCACAGGTGTCTTCTCCCGAGGGCCAGGCCGTGAGCGGAAAAGCCGCCTGCTTAGACGCCTTCCAAGTGTCTACCTGCTCTTCACTGGGGAATGATAATGGCTCTTGGGCTTTTGCACAGGGCTGGGAGCCAGTTCACCTGGGTTCCATGTTGAGATTTCTCAGCAGATTTCCAGCGTGGTAGCACCAAGTGGATTCCTTTCTTTCTGCCTTGCTTAACATAATTAAACTGAAGTCAGATGTTTATCGGATTCTCCAGTGTGTTCATGCATCCAGCCTATAAGATAACCAGTAAACAAGAGGGTGATAACGGCAGGGATATGACTGCTTGTTTTCTTTTTTTTTTTAATTTTCTAAAACATATATAACATAACATTTACCTTTTTTTTTTTTTTTTTTTTTTTTTTTTTGCGGTACGCGGGCCTCTCACTGCTGTGGCCTCTCCCGTTGCGGAGCACAGTCTCCAGACGCGCAGGCTCAGCGGCCATGGCTCACGGGCCCAGCTGCTCCGCAGCATGTGGGATCCTCCCAGACCGGGGCACAAACCCGTGTCCCCTGCATCGGCAGGCGGACTCTCAACCACTGTGCCACGAGGGAAGCCCCAACATTTACCATTTTAAACATGTTTAAGGGAACAGTTCTGTGACATTAAGTATATTCACATTGTTGTGCAGCCATCACCACCACCCATATCCACAACTCTTTCATCTTCCCCAGCTGAAACTCTGCTGCCACTGAACAATAACTCCCCATTTTCCCTCCCTCCAGAGACCAACAACTACCTCTTTCTGCCTCTGTGAATTAGACTTCTCCAGGTATCTCAGGTAGGTGGAACCATACAGTACTTTTCCTTTTGCATCTGGCTTATTTCACTTAGAATGATGTCTTTAACGTTCATCCATGTTGTAGCATATGTCAGAATTTCCTTCCTTTTTAAGGCTGAATAATATTTGATTTATGTAATTTTGTTTATCCATTTACCTGTTGATGGACACGAGTATTTTTCTACCTTGTGGCTGTTGTGAATAATGCTGCTATGAACATGCTCATACAAATATCTGTCAAGTCTCTGATTTCACTTCTTTTGGATATATATTGCAAAGTGGAATTGTTGGGTCACATGATAACTCTGTTTTTAATTTCTGGAGGAACAACCACACTGTGTTTCATAGTGCCTGGACCATTCTGCATTTCCATCAGCAGTGCATAATGGTTCCAATTTCCCCAAATGCTTGCCAATACTTGTTATTTTCTCCTGTTTTTTGTGTTTGTTTGTTTGTTTAGTAGTAACCATTCTGATGGATGTGAAGTGGTATCTCGTGGTTTTGATTTGTGTTTTCCTAGTAATGTTAAGCATCTTTTCATGTGCTTATTGGCTAATTGGTGTCTTCTTCAGAGAAATGTCTGTTCAGGTCATTGCCCATTTTTGATTTGGATTGTTTGTTTTTGGTGGTTGTTGAGTTGTAGGTTCTTTCTGTATTCTAGATATTAACCCTTTGTCAGTTACATAATTTGCAAATATTGTTTCCTATTCCATGGGTTGCCTTTTCACTCTGTTGATAGTGTCCTTTGATGCACAAAATGTTTTGATTTTGATATAGTTGCCGTTATCTATTTTTCTTTTTGCTGTTGCCTGTGTTTTTGGTGTCATATCCAAGATATTGTTGCCAAATCCAATGTTGGGAAGAGTTTCTCCTATGTTTACTTTAAGAGTTTTATAGTTTTAGCTTTTACATTTAGGTCTTTATTCCATTTTGGATTAATTTTTGTATATGGTATAAGGTAAGTGTTCGACTTCATTCTTTTGCACATGGATATCCAGTTTTCCCAACATCATTTGTTGAAAAGACTGTCCTTTCCCCACTGAATGGTCTGGGTACCCTTATCAAAAATCTTTGACTGTATATGTAAGGGTTTATTTCTGAGTTGGCTTGAGTTTTGATATTAGCAGATGTGCCTCTCAAATCAAGACCCAAGTTGTATAAACTTTCCATAGACGATCTAAGAGCCAATGCATTCATGCTCTTAGAACATCGGTGATAGCCCATCTCAAGCTAGAGTTTCAAATGCATGAATCTGTATCACCACTAGTTTGTGAGTTCCCAGAGAGCAGGAACTCTCTTATAACTCAAATTTAAACTTAATCTATATGTTTTGTTCATCCATTATGTGTCCAGAATCATGATAGCAGTAAGGATGCAGACACTTGTACTTAAGAGCTTGCAAATTAGCAGAGAAATAAACATGCAAACATATGAATGTCTTTTTGTGAGAAGAATACTCCAGAAGGTAAAGTAGGGGTACAAAGATGGAAGTGGTGACATCTAGTTGGAGAGGAGAGAGAACTTTCTCAGAAGTGGTCACACTTCTGCTGAGTTTGAAGGATGATTAAGAGTTTGCCTAACAAACAAAAAAGGCGGAGGTCATCAGGACATTCAAAACGCAGGAACCACACCTGCAGACTTGGAGGGGGGCTGCAGTATGGTTGTTGGAGGACTAGCACATATATTACAAGGCCAGGAGTGGTGGGAGAAGAGCCTAGAGGGGTAGGCAGGAGACAGGTCCCAGAACTTGAACTTTATTTTGAGTGTGATTGGAAGGATTTACATGTCTATCCCTTAGACTAGTCCTTAGAAATTATCATTGTTTATTGAACTGATTTTAGTCCAGTACAACAATGATATATGTTTCTTTCCCTTCTCAAACATTATCTCTTCCTCTTCTTTTCTTTCCTTTTTTTTCTTTTCTCTCTTTCTAATATGATTTTGATGGCTTTGCTACTTTTCCTCGGCTCAATATCTCAACTACCAAAGGACATAAACTACACTGGGGCATGAATTTAGACAAAAACAACAACAAAAAAAGTGAACTCATAAGAGAAAACATTGAAACTACCTAGGTTAGGCTTAGTTGAACTTCCAGATGTGTTTTAAATTAGGTCATCTCAACCATGACTACAAGTTCAAAACATTCAAAGCAACCTTATTGGAATTGGAACAAGGCATATTTGGTTTCCTCTAAAGGATTTTTAAAAAGTGGAGTTAAGAGCAGAGATCCCAAATGTAAAAATATGTGAAAAGAAAGCCCATAAGCAAATTGTCTTCATAACAAATGGCATTAAAACTTCCAAACTATCAAAAGTTGTGATCTCTTAGGAACATCTCACTTAGAGGAACAATGCCTATGCCACACCCTCATTTATCTGGGCAGGGCCAGTCAGATGCAAGTGAGCGGAGGAAGCATTTGGAACCATCAAAACAGATGTGAAGGATCCAGAAACTCAGATACGTTTTGCTCTTCTTTTATACAGCATACAAGCAAACTTGGTTGCCTACTTTCTTAAGAGGACAGAATATGAACAGTAAGGTATAAGTTCACCAAAAGAGAGGTGTCTAGAAACAGGCCCAAGGATTCTTTTGAGAAAAAAAAATACTGTTGGTTTGACAAAGAGAAGACAGAAAAAAATTTGAAAGTAAAAATCTACAAACTCTAAAAAGAAAACCCACATACAACACATAAAGCATCCTTGGATTATTTAATAAGGAAATAGAGGCCTAGCCCCCCTCAGTAGCCTCCAGTGCATCTCCAAAGGAAGGAACAGAATCAAAGCTAATGTTCAAAATGATTCCTTTGTTCCGTATAGTTATATTGATACTTCAAAGATTTAGGCCTGCAAAGTAGTACAGATGAGCTATTCTGGAAAATTTACTTCTGCAGAAATAGCTGTCTCATTCTGCGATGATGCTAGTTAAATGAAGCATCAGACCACCTCACCTAATGTTAGCATAATTTCCTACTTAAGTAGCAAACTTTATCGTTAGAGAGCTTATATAATTTTCCCATATACTAAATATGATTTTAGTCAAGACTGTCTCCTTATCTGTGAAATGATAATACTAATACTAAGTATATCAGAGATCTGTTTTGAGGGCAAAAAGAGATAATGTATGGTATCTCGCATTTTACATAGTCAATACTTCATAAATGTTAAATACTGCTACTACTACTACAACAACTAATGTTGATCTTATAACAGGACTGTACCTGGGTTTCTATCCTAACTCCACCATTTATGAGCTATAAGATCTTGGGAGAGGTACTTTACTTCTTTCTGCTTCAATTCTTTCATCTGGGAAATGAAAACAAGGCTATATCATATCTACCTCAGGGGGTTGCTACAAGGATTAAATGAGATACTATATGAAAAACACTTCAGTTAGGACCAGGCATGGAGTAAGAATTTAAGTACTATTAGCTGTAATTATTACTGCTGTTGTTGTTATCCTCCATTTTGCTTGTAAGTACGGTAGTTCTCAGAGTGGTTTGGGGACCCCTGGTGGTCCCTTTTGCATGCAGCCCAAGAGGTCCAAACTGTTGTGTGTCTTTTTCACTCCTTGAATGTACAGTGGAGTTTACCCAAGATGACATGAAGTGTGATATCACCATAGGTTGAATGCAGTTGCACATTTGAGACTCTAGCTGTCGTCTATTAAATAATAAAGAGATTTGCAAAACTGTAAAACAATGTTATTCTCTCTCTATTTTTTTGTAAAATAGTTATTTTTCCAAAATTATGTTTTATGGTAGCCTATGATGGTTTTATTGCTGTTATTTTAAAATGAATCAATTTTAATGCTTAATTTTAATTTCTAATATGGTAAATATCAAAATATATAATACACATAAAGAAAAACTCTTTGGGCTCTCAGTAATTTTAAGACTGTAAAGGGGTCCTGACACAGAAAAGTTTAAGAACCACTATCTTAGTACACATAATGCTTCAGAGTTGTTGACATCCTTCAAGGTCACTTTCTTGAGATTTGAGTAGACATAGAGTCAAGTCTCAACCAAAGTTTACTGATAATGAAACCTGTTGATCATTATAATACATCACACTCCAAGGGTCATGGCGCTCCTGCAAGGGGGGAGGGCCAATGGTCATTACAATGCTTGTATAGTTGAGTATGGTTGCAGGTTTCTGTGTGGTCAACTTAGCAAGACTCTACTCTAGACATGGTATTCAAGGCTAATATATGTTTTCCAGCATCTTAAATTTTATTCATGTGGCCAACCACTGCAGCACTGAATTCACATACAGTTCTTGCCTGGTGATTAAGAGGAGGCACCTAGTGTTAATACTCTTGAGTTGTAGCTTTAGAGTCCAAACTGATTCCCATCACAGGTTTTCAATCTCAAATGTCAGGCAAGAATTCTCACCCGTTTGTAAGCCACTTTAAATATGCTTCTCAGAAGTTCAAGAACTAATCCCTGAAAAAACTGGGTCAAGTTCTTCCCAGTCCCGTCCCCATACCACAGATAGCTAAGCTTCAGTCTTAAGGAAATACTTTGGGACGCCAGGGCATACTTAAAGGAGGGAAAATAAACAGGACAGACTTCCAGAGAAAAGACATATGTGGTCTCTCTTCCAATAAGCATTTGATACTCGAGTGTATTTTACTGGAACAAGTTGGTTTAAGTATGTACTATTCTGACTTAGGGTTTCCATCATTGTCTTGATGCAAAGTTGACACCTGCTATGTTGTTTAAGACCTTTGTCTCAGAGGCTTCAGATTTTTACACACATATACACACGCATATACAATGCATTTGGTTGGGTTGGATTGAAATCTTCAGTAGTAATTCAAAGAGTTTGGCTTCTGGGGTAATGTCACAGGTTTGCATGCATTATGCAGAATTTTCTGCTAAGTGCAATAGGCCCTTGGAAATTGAATTGGTTGATTTCAATCCAATGCTTATTTGACATAAATGTCACATTTATGCTGAAGAGTCATATCATTCTTCTATTTCTGCTCCAATAATGTTAATTCTTAAAGTGTTACCCTACATAGGCTATGACTACACGATGCCAAATATCCATCTGGAGGTAAGAAACCTTTATTTTATTATCCCAATGTTCCTAAATCTAATATTTGATAGGATGGAGTTATATTACCTGGATGTTTAGCTATTTTCATTTATGGCTAGATGCTGTAGTGTTGTAGAAAAAGAGAAATAAGTAATATGAAATGAAAACCATTTTGATCAAACTATATGGCACCACAGAAATAAACAACCCTCCTCCAATATTTTGCTCAATTGAATAATCTCAACCAAATGTTATCAGATCAGTTTGTGTGTGGAACACAATGTGCCAAACAAAATAAATTGACTATTTTACTGTTGAAATAATGTGAAAGGAGCGTGGGGCTCGGGGAAACAAGCACGAGATGTACTGGGCAAGGCAAAGGAGGTTCAATTCTCTCCTCCTCCTCCAAGGAGGGTCTGACCAGAGCTGGCTATCTCTAGCAACAGAACAGGGACACTGGTACTCTTATCTTTGACTCTACAGAGGATGCTTCTCTTGTGATGCCTTCAACCCAGCCAGCCCTGTGATTTTGGAAGAGAGGCATACAAGGTAGTTCTAACTACTGACTTATAGGGAAGGATTCTCCCTTCCTCAGTTTTCCAGCCAGTGTCTCAGCACATACTGGAAACAGTCCAGGCTTTAGGGATGACCCATTTATTGACTCTTCATCACTACCTTAACCTAAGACTTGGAAATTCAGGCAGCAGACCACCACACCATCCACAGTCTACTACTGCTGGGTGCTGGTTTATCTTGTCCAAGAGAAGTACCTAACTGAGATATTTCCTGGGACACGACTACACAGCACAGGCTGACCAGTAGGAGAATAATCCTGTGAAAGCTGTCCAGACTTGAGAGAACACCATCAAAGTTGTTGAGATATTTAAATATTCTGAGATTTTCATTTAATTCCATTTTTGGCCTGCTTAGAGTTTGACTTCATATTCCCCTTCTCTAATCAGATCTACAATATTCAAGTGGACGTTCAAGGTTAGCCATTTTCTGATAAATCTGGGGAAAAAAAAGTGAAGCCGTATCATGTTTCCAAGCTCTACTCTTTCCTCCGCTAGCCGGGCCAACTGAGCCACAAAGTGGGTTTGGCTTAATGACCCCATTAAATAATTTATGTCTGGGTAGTCTTGGTCTTTGTCTCAAATGGGTGAAAATAGAAATATAGATGGAGCTTTTCAGATAAACAGTTCTGGTACATTTGCCAAAAATGAACATACTTATTCAGACCTCCCTAATGAAATTGAAAGACGGACGTGTTATACACTTATGCAATTTAGTTAAACAAATAAACCGTTTAACCCGTATTTCTTGGGTGCCCACTATGTGTTAATTTTTGAAAACTATAGTTAAGTAAAAAACGTATTTTAAGGCACTCACAGTCTAAGTAAAAGATACAAAAGTAAACATAATTTCCTATCCATGTAGTTTATACCTGAGATACAGGTATGCGCAACATACGTTGGGAACATGGAGGGCGATGATAATTTCCTCATTATCATTACCATTAACAAGCACCATATATATATTGTACCCAGCAGAAATACACTAAGATTTCCAGGAGCTGCCTTGTTCCATCCTTCTTCTCCATTGCCAAGGCTGCAATGATTAATCTTTAGAAAAGCTACAGTTTAGCACCTGTTGAATGATATTAGAGAAAATCATCTGTGTTGCAAATAAAGAATATGTTAGGGAGGCTGGACTCAAATGTATCCAGGTTTTGATATCTTTCTCCTTCTGTTTTAGCAGACAAATAATCTGTTGCAACTTTGCTGCTTCTCTTCCCTAGCTTGGCTCTGTTCCCGTGCACCATTTTGTTCTAGGGGGATGCCTAAACTGATTCTGCAGCGTTAGCCAAAACAAATGAGGAGCTTGGCTCTGGGTCTGGTCGCAGCAGCTGCTGTGATTGAAGTTCTCTGCACCTAAGACAGTGGGGCAGCTTTCCGTTTGACAGATGAACACATTTTCATTACTAGAGAAACAGGAAGCATGGCATACTGGGCAAAAAAAAAAAAAAAAAAAAAAAAAAAGGAAAAAAGAAATATTTGGGAAGTCGCTTTGTTCTTTCTTATATCAATCATGGTTATTGTTCAGCTGAAACATTGGTGAGGAGGTTGACCGAGTGGGAGCCTCATACCCAAGCCTCAGGCTTCTCTTCCCCCCAGACTGTAGCTGTGAGCTGACAGCTGCGTGGTTTCCTGACCTCAAGTTGCCTCAGCCAGAAAATTCCTTTGCAGATCTGCTCTGAGAGGCTGTTTCTGTTCATGCATGCAGCACAGGGCAGGGAGAGGCCAGGAGGTCTAGGGGAACCCACATGTAAAGGAAAGGAAAAGAAACATTTGGCTGTTTCCATTAATTCAGTCATACAATGGAGCTGAACTGTCAAGTGAGTATTTGAAGGCCTTCAAAATAGCTACTCGAGACTTCCATGGTGATCTGGAAGCTTGTGAGTGACTCAGCTGCAGGGGGACTGGATACAGGTTCTTGAGAGAATAGAGCACATTTCTAGTAGGGCAACGTTGTGACAGCCTTTCCTTTATCATTTCATACTCAGATTCCTTTTATCAAAATGGTAGCCTTGGGAGGCATCCTTGATCCCCAGGTTTTATGTGTTGAGTCTCTAGGTAAAGGTTAGTACCATCCAGTGATATAGAAATCCAAAAAGCAGAGGAAAAGTATGGAAAGGAGAGCAGAAGATGATAAGAAAATACATAAATCTAAGGGGTGAAGTCGCACATGAAATGGCAAAAATTTAAGTATTAGGGGATGTCTTCAGGAATGAGAGGAGTCTAGAGTCCTCACAGACACATGATTGCTGAACCCTCATTTACAATGATCACTAGACCAAGAACGTCCTGGCTACCATGGAATCTGTTGAAGAAGTTGGATGTCAGTCAAGGCAGCTAACATATGTTGATCAACTACTATTTGTCAGACACTGTGCTTGGTGCTTTATACAATGACGTGCCTACAATAGCACATAATGTAGGCATTTGATACTTTGTTATATACATTAAAGAAGCTGAGACTTGGGCTGTCCTAGGCCACATGGTTAAGTGATGAAGCAAGACTTCCAACCCAGTTCTGTGTACCTTCAAAGCCATCTTGAAGTTTTGAAAGGTTCTTCTACCCACATACCCAAGCCCTGTTTCTCCTACAGCCTTGATAACCTGCAGTATTCTTTCCTGCTTGGCCTGGACAAAGTCACCAATCTCTCTACACATGACACCAGGCTGCTGGCAATTGATGGGAATTGGCACACAAGATGAATCCTATTTGCAGTCCTTGTGCCTTTACCAATGGGCTGGGGTGGGAGGAGGGGAACCAGTTCTGCTCTCCTATTCATTTACTGAAGATTTCCAGTATAGCAGGCCATGCATTGGACTTCTGTGTTCATGACCTTAATTAGGGGGTTCCTTAAGGACTCACGAGGACCCTTACTTTTGCATCCTTGTCACATGACATGCATAATGCTTTGTCTCTGGTCTTCAAGCTAAGGACTCACACTTGCTCATCTAAACTATCAAATCCCTTCCTATTTATCATTCTATGTTCATAAAAGCATTTGCTGAAGGCCTATTAGTGGTGGTGCCTCTGTTGCCAGAAAGGTTAGGGAACTTAGTCGAGGTTCTGCAGTAAGTTACAAAACCAAGCAAAAAGTCCAACTTTTCTGTTCCCCAATGAACTTCTTCTTATAGATCAAGATTTTAAAAATCACATCTCATAGAGCTGTAAATTTCAGTTAAAGCTTCCTACGATCCCTTAGGTTTTTTTCCCCCAAGCCAATCAAAGTTTAATTGTTCTTATAATAGTACTATATCTAAAATAAGCTTCTGATAGGCTTTTTTTTCTTATTTTAGTTTCTTTCTTCTTGTCTCTAAATTACCCTTTTATCTTTGCTCTTGCAAATGAATTTGTTCCCAAGTGCAACCAAGGGCATTTTGTGAGGAAAGATATGTGCAAATGTTTCTTCCTATAAGCAGAAAAGTTATATGTATGAATTACTAAGCTTCTCAGATTTAGTTTCCTCATTAGTGGTATGAGATATCAGTACCCACCTCTTAGGGTTGTTGTGGGAATTAAACTAATTATTTTATATAAAGCATCTAACAACATGCCAAACACATAGTAGGCATTTAGCAAATATTAGTCTCTATTATCGTTAATATTGATGTGAATTGTTTGTGTAAGGAACGACATAAAAAGGATAAAGAAAAGTACTACCACCATAACTTCTAAACCTTACTACATTATTATTTTTGTACCTATGATTTCCTTTTACTATAGATTATTGATTACAGGCTAGGTTTGATTTGATATCTATCTAAAATCCACCTATCTGTCTATCATTGGGCGAGTCAGGGTCAACTACTGTGCCTACCATGCCCCCCAGCCTTTTCTCAGGGAGACCACAGCTCTTCCTGAAGGACCTAAGGAGCATCCTGGACAGCCATATTCTCAACCCAGTGGTCTTGTGTCCAGGTTCACCAAGACCGATTAACTGACTTGAGGGTAAGCAATGCATAGGCCAGCAAGTGGCCTGTGAAATCTCTCTCTACTCAGGAATAAGCTAAGCTAATAAGATCCTCTCAACTCTGCAGTTAGTCTTGGGAGTTGTGGAGAAGATTAAGCTTTTAACAGTAAGAGCTGAATTCTGAAAGGAGACACAGAGAGAGCTCATGAAGTAGAGTGAGGCCATACCCTGGAGTTGTGAGCAAACGGAAACTGAAATTTAGCAGAAGCACTTGCTACTTATGACGACCGACAACCATCTCTCCATGGCCTCCAGTTAAAAATTCTGTGCACCTGTGTCCCCCTGGTCCCAACAGTGAGGGTCCTCTTGGGTGGCTTTGAATTCCCAGCCGCTTTTCTCATGCCATGTCTTATTTGGAGGGACTCAGAGCTATTCTCAGATCCACCTGTTGATTTGCTTCAGTGGTCACTGCTCTATTGCTCAAATGCCATGTTGGACCTGGAATTTCTCTACGAAGTATGCAGTCACCCAGACTGCCTAGGGCAAATTAGAAAATGATGCCTTCTGTTTTGGAATCAGAACAGCTTGTCTGCATGTCTGGTATTTCTGTCAGGGATTCTATTATTCCTGTTATTTCTGACCACAGCTGGGACATGGGCTACTTCTCAGGGACTGAAGAGCATGCCTGTTAATCCACGCTTTCTTCCTTCTTTGATCAAACTCTTCTCAGCTAATGAATCCTAGTGTCTTCACATAGTCTTCCTTACTCTCTAGCTTACGGTATATATAACTGTGGGGTTTTGTTTGTTTGTTTGTTAGTGGTTGCCTTCAAGTTTACAATGCGCATTTATAACTAATGCAAACCCACTTTCAAATAATACTGTACTCCTTCATGGGTAGTGCAAGTACCTTATAACAGAGTATTCTTAATTCTTTCCTCCTGTCCCTTATAGTATTGCTGTCATTTATTTCACTTATTTCACTTATAGGTAAACTATAATCTCCAAACACATTGGCACTATCATTATTTTGAACAAACTGTTATCTGTTAGATCAACTAAGAATAAGAAAAATAAAAGATTTTATTTTACCTTCATTTACTCTTTCCCTAATATTTTTCTCTTCTTCACATAGGTCCAAGTTTCTGACCTCTATCCTTTTTCCTCTCTCTGAAGAATTTCTTTTAACATATCTTACAAGGCAGATCTACTGGCAACAAATTTCCTAAATTTTGGTTTGTCTGAGAAAGTCTTTATTTCTCCTTTACTTCTGGATAATTTTACTAGACACAGAATTCTTGTTGGTGGGCTTTTTTCTTTTAACACTTTAAATATCTCACTTTACTTGCTTCTTGCTTGTTTGATTTGTGAAGAGAAGTCTCAGGTACTTCTTATCCACTTTTCCTCTATAAGTGAGGTGAAGTTTCTTCCTCTCTGATGCTTTTTATTATTTTCCCACCCTCCCCCACACCCCCAATCCCACCCATCTAGATCATCACAGAGCACCAAGCTGAGCTCCCTGTGCTATACAGCAGGTTCCCACTAGCTATCTGTTTTACACATGGTCGTGTAATTATGTCAAAACTAACCTCCCAGTTCATGCCACCCTCCCCTTCCCCTCACCCCATGTCTATACGTCTGTTCTCTACATCTGTGTTTCTATTCCTGCCTGCAAATAGGTTCATCTGTACCATTTTTCTAGATTCCACATATATGTGTTAATAGACGATATGTTTCTCTTTGTGACTTACTTCACTCTGTATGACAGACTCTGGGTCCAGCCACATCTCTATAAATGACCCAATTTCATTTCTTTTTATGGCTAATATTCCACTGTATATATGTACCACATCTTCTTTAACCATTCATCTGTCAATGGACATTTAGGTTGTTTCCATGTCCTGGCAATTGTAAATAGTGCTGCAGTGAACATTGGGGTACATGTGTCTTTTTGAATTATGGTTTTCTCAGGGTATATGCCCGGTAGTAAGATTGCTGGGTTATATGGTAGTTCTATTTTTAGTTTTTTGAGGAATCTCCATACTGTTCTCCATAGTGGCTGTGTCAATTTACATTGCCACCAACAGTGCAAGAGGGTTCCCTTTTCTCCACACCCTCTCCAGCATTTATTGTTTGTAGATTTTTTTTGATAATGGCCATTCTGACTGGTGTGAGGTGATACCTCGCTGCAGTTTTGATTTGCATTTCTCTAATAATTAGTAATGTTGAGCATCTTTTCATGTACCTCTTGGCCATCTGTATGTCTTCTTTGTTGAGATGTCTATTTAGGTCTTCCACCCATTTTTGGATTGGGTTGTTTTTTTTTTTCATATTGAGCTGCTTGTATATTTTGGAGATTAATCCTTTGTCCATTGCTCCATTTGCAAATATTTTCTCCCATTCTGTGGGTTGTCTTTTCATCTTATTTATGGTTTCCTTTGCTGTGCAGAAACTTTAAGTTTAATTAGGTCCCATTTGCTTCTTTTTGTTTTTATTTTCATTACTATAAGAGGTGGGTCATAAAAGATCTTGCCGTGGGGACTTCCCTGGTGGTGCAGTGGTTAAGAATCCGCCTGCCACTGCAGGGGACACAGGTTTGAGCCCTGGTCCGGGAAGATCCCACATGCCGAGGAGCAGCTAAGCCCGTGCACCACAACTACTGAGCTTGCGCTCTGGAGCCCATGAGCCACAACTACTGAGCCTGCGCACCACAACTACTGAAGTCCGCGTGCCTGGAGCCTGTGCTCCACAACAGAAGCCCGTGCAATGAGAAGAAGAGTAGCCCCCACTCGCTGCAACTATAGAAAGGCTGTGTGCAGCAACAAAGACCCAACGCAGCCATAAATAAATAAATAATTTTTTAAAAAAATGATCTTACTGTGATTTATGTCAAAGGGTGTTTTTCCTATGTTTTCCTCTCAGAGTTTTATAATGTGCTGTCTTACATTTAGGTCTTTAATCCATTTGGAGTTTATTTTTGTGTATGGTGTTAGGTAGTGTTCTAATTTCATTCTTTTACATGTAGCTGTCCAGTTTTCACAGCACCATTTATTGAAGAGGCTGTCTTTTCTCCATTAGATATTCTTTCCTCCTTTGTCATAAATTAGGTGACGGTGGGTGCCTGGATTTATCTCTGGGTTTTCTATCCTGCTCCATTGATCTCTGTTTCTGTTTTTGTGCCAGTACCATACTGTCTTGATTACTGTAGCTTTGCAGTATAGTCTGAAGTCAGGGAACCTGATTCCTTGAGCTCCGTTTTTCTTTCTCAAGATTGCTTTGACTATTCAGGGTCTTTTGTGTTTCCATACAAATTGTAAAATTTTTCGTTCTAACTCAGTGAAAAAAGCCATTGGTAGTTTGATAGGGATTGCATTGAACGTGTAGATTGCTTTGGGTAGTATAGGCATTTTCACAACGTTGTTTCTTCCAATCCAGGAGCATGGTATATCTCTCCATCTGTTTGTGTCATTTTTTATTTCTTTCATCAGTGTTTTATAGTTTTCTGAGTACAGGTCTTTTGCCTCCTTAGGTAGGTTTATTCCTAGGTATTTTATTCTTTTTGTCACGATAGTAACTGGGATTATTTCCTTAATTTCCCTTTCTGGTCTCTTGTTGTTAGTGTATAGGAATGCAAGAGATTTCTGTGCATTAATTTTGTATCCTGAAAACTTACCAAATTCACTGACTAGTTCTAGTAGTTTTCTGGTGACATCTTTAGGATTTTCTATGTATAGTATCATGTCATCTGCAAACAGTGACAGTTTTATTTCTTGTTTTCCAATTTGTATTCCTTTTATTTCTTTTTCTTCTCTGATTGCTGTGGTTAGGACTTCCAATACTACGTTCAGTAATAGTGGCAAGAATGGACATCCTTATCTTGTTGCTGATCTTAGAGGAAATCCTTTCAGTTTTTCACTACTGAGAATGATGTTGGCTGTGGGTTTGTTGAATATGGCCTTTATTACGTTGAGGTAGGTTCCCTCTATGCCCACCACCTGGAGAGTTTTTATCATAAATTTGTGTTGAATTTTGTCAAAAGCTTTTTCTGCATCTATTGAGATGATCAGATGGTTTTATTCTTTAATTTGTTAATATGGTGTATCACATTGATTGATTTGCGTATATTGAAGTATCCTTGCATCCCTGGGATAAATCTCACTTGATCATGGTGTATGATCTTTTTAATGTGTTGTTGGATTCTGTTTGCTAGTATTTTGTTGAGGATTTTTGCACCTATGTTCATCAGTGATATTGTGATCTCTTTGTTTGATTTTGGTATCAGGGTGATGGTGGCCTCATAGAATGAATTTGGGAGTGTTCCTCCCTTGGAAATTTTTTGGAGAGTTTGAGAAGGATAGGTGTTAACTCTTCTATAAATGTTTGATAGAATTTGTCCGTGAAGCCATCTGGTCCTGGACTTTTGCTTGTTGGAAGATTTTTAATTACAGTTTCAATTTCATTACTTGTGATTGGTCTGTTTATATTTTCTGATTCTTCCTGGTTCAGTCTTGGAAGGTTACCTTTCCAAGAATTTGTCTGTTTCTGCCAGGTCGTCCATTTTATTGGCATATAGTTGCTTGTAGTAGTCTCTTATGATCCTTTGTATTTCTGTGTTGTCAGTTGTAATTTCTCCTTTTTCATTTCTAATTTTTTTGATCTGAGTCCTCTCCCTTTTTTTCTTGATGAGTCTAGCTAAAGGTTTATCAATTTTGTTTATCGTCTCAAAGAACCAACTTTTAGTTTTATTGATCTTTGTTATTGTTTTCTTCATTTCTATTTCATTTATTTCTGCTCTGACCTTTATGATTTCTTTCCTTCTACTAACTTTGTGTTTCCTCTGTCCTTCTTTTCCTAGTTGCTTTAGGTGTAAGGTTAGATTGTTTATTTGAGATTTTTCTTGTTTCTTGAGGTGAGCTTGAATTGCTATAAAATTCTCTTAGAACTGCTTTTGTTGCATCCCATAGGTTTTGGATTGTTGTGTTTTTGTTGTCATTTGTTTCTAGGTATTTTTAAATATCTTCTTTGATTTCTTCAGTGATCTCTTGGTTATTTAGCAGTGCACTGTTAGCCTCTATGTGTTTGTGTTTTTTACAGATTTTTTTCCTGTAATTGATTTCTCTTCTCATAGCATTGTGGTTGGAAAAGATGCTTGATACAATTTCAGTTTTCTTAAATTTTCCAAGGCTGGATTTGTGACCCAAGATGTGATCTGTCCTGGGGAATGTTCCATGTGCACTTCAGTAGAAAGTGTATTCTGCCGCTTTCAGGTGGAATGTTCTATAAATATCAAGTAAATCTTTGTGGTTTATTGTGTCATTTAAGGCTGTGTTTCCTTATTTATTTTCTGTTTGGATATGTCCATTGATGTAAGTGGGGTGTTAATGTCCCCCACTGTTATTGTGTTACTGTCAATTTCCCCATTTATGGCTGTTAGCATTTGCCTTATGTATTGAGGTGCTCCTATGTTGAGTGCATAAGTATTTGTAATTGTTATGTTTTCTTCTTGGATTGATCCCTTGATCATTATGTAGTGTCCTTCCTTGTCTCTTGTAATAGTCTTTATTTTAAAGTCTATTTGATATGAGTATTGTTACTCCAGCTTTCTTTTGATTTCCGTTTGCATGGAATATCTTTTTTCATCCCCTCACTTTCAATCTGTATGTGTCCCTTGGTCTGAAGTGGCTCTCTTGTAGACAGCATAGATATGGGTCTTGTTTTTGTATCAATTCAGCCAGTCTGTATCTTTTGGTGAGAGCATTTAATCCATCTACATTCAAGGTGATTATGGATATGTATGTTTCTGTTACCATTTTCTTAATTGATTTGGGTTTGTTTTCGAGGGTCTTTTTCTTCTCTTGTGTTTCCTGCCTAGAGAAGTTCCTTTAGCATTTGTTGTAAAGCTGGTTTGGTGGTGCTGAATTCTCTTAGCTTTAGCTTGTCTGTAAAGGTTTTCATTTCTCTGTCGTATCTGAATGAGATCCTTGCTGGGTAGAGTAATCTTGGTTGTAGGTTTTTCCCTTTCATCACTTTAAATATATCCTGCCACTCCCTTCTGGCCTGCAGAGTTTCTGCTGAAAAATCTGCAACCTTATGGGGATTCTCTTGTATGTTATTTGTTGCTTTTCCCTTGCTGCTTTTAATATTTTTTCTTTGAATTTAATTTTTGTTGGTTTGGTTAATGTGTGTCTTGCTGTGTTTCTCCTAGGGTTTATCCTTTGTGGGACTCTCTGCACTTCCTGGACTTGGGTGGCTATTTCCTTTCCCATGTTAGGGAAGTTTTTGACTATAATCTCTTCAAATATTTTCTCAGACCCTTTCTCTTTCTCTTCTTCTTCTGGGACCCCTATAATTTGAATGTTGGTGCATTTAATGTTGTCCCAGAGTCTCTGAGACTGTCCTCAATTCTTTTCATTCTTTATTCTGCTCCTCAGCAGTTATTTCCACCATTCTATCTTCCAGTTCACTTATTCGCTCTTCTGTGTCAGTTATTCTACTATTGATTCCTTGTAGTGTACTTTTCATTTCAGTTATTGTGTTGTTCATTACAGTTTGTTCTTCTAGGTCTTTGTTAAACATTGCTTGTATTTTCTTGATCCATGCCTCCATTTTATTTCTGAGATTTTGGATCATCTTTACTGTCATTACTCTGAATTCTTTTTCAGGTAGGTTGCCTATTTCTTCTTCATTTATTTGGTATTGTAGGTTTTTACCTTGCTAATTCATATGTAACATTTTTTTTGTCATATCTTTTTTTTTGATGGGTGGGGCTGTATTCCTATATTAGAGGTTGTTTGGCCTGAGGCATCCAGCACTGGAGTGTGCAGGCAGTTAGGTAGAGCTGGGTCTTGGTGCTGAGATGAGGACCTCCAGGAGACCTCACTCCGATTAATATTCCCTGAGGTCTGTGGTTCTGTGTTAGTCCAGCAGTTTGGACTCATCGCTCTCACCGCAGGAGCTCAGGCCTGACCCCTGGCCTGGCCACCAAGATCCTGCAAGCCACGCAGTGCAGCAAAAGAAAAAAGTAGCAGTACAATAACAATGAAT
This sequence comes from Hyperoodon ampullatus, assembly GCF_949752795.1. NCBI lineage: Eukaryota > Metazoa > Chordata > Mammalia > Artiodactyla > Ziphiidae > Hyperoodon > Hyperoodon ampullatus. Next base: position 92,531,329 of record NC_136920.1, read on the forward strand.
AAAAAATAAAATAAAATTAGAAAAATAGAAAATGTATTAGGAAAAATTAAAATATAAGTGAAATAACTGCAACAAGGTAAAATACACCCACGACAGAAAGAAAAAAAAAAGGAAGTGGGGAACAAGCCAAAAGGAGCAGAATAATAACAAAGTATAAAGAATAAAATAAAATTAGAAAAATAAAAAATTTATTAGAAAAAATAAAAATATAAATGAGTCAACAACAACAAGGTAAAACAGAACCACAACCTGGTCACTTGGGGGTTCCTCCCATCCCCTTAGGTGTCTGTGGTCCCCCACCAGTGCCTGGTAGATGCCCTAGTTGTGTGGAGACGTGAACTCCGTGTCCTCCATGTCTACCATCTTGACTCTGCCCCTCGCCTCTGATTCTTTCAATATTTTCTTTGTCTTTGATTGTTCTTGCATTTTGAATATGATATGCCTAGGTGTAGATTTTTGGTGTCATTGTTGTATTTATCATGGTTGGTGTTGTCTGAGCTTCCTGGACCTGTGTTGTTTGTTTTGAAAAATTGTTGGCCAGTGTTACTTCAAAAATTTTTTCTTTTCTTTCTCTCTCCCTCCCTCCCTCCCTCCCTCCCTCTCTCCCTTCCTTCCTTCCTTCCTTCCTTCTCCCTCTGTTATTCTCATTACACTTATGGCACATTTTGTAATTGTCCCACAATTCTTGGATATTCTTTTCCATTTTTTTCTCTTTCCATTTTAATTTTGAAGTTTGAAGTACTGACATATCTTGAAGTTCACTGATTCTTTCCTTGGCCATGCTGATGAGACTATAAAGGCATTCTTCATTTCTACTACAGTGTTTTTAATTTCTACTATTTCCCTTTGAGTTCTTTAGAGTTCCCATCACTCTCTGCTTACATTACCCATCTGTTCTTGCTATACTGTGTTTTGAATCTTCTAGGCCTTGCCTCTTCCACATTTAAAGCCAAGGAAGTTGAACAGTTCTTCTTGCAATACAAATCATGGTTCTTGCAATAAAAATCATGGCTTTCAAAACTTTTTCCTACTTTAGATCTACCCAAATTTACATAAGAGCTCCAAAGTGAGGAATTTAACTCTTTCTTGGGTATCAGCTCCACCTAAAGACAGCATTATAGCAAGTTCTTGATGATGCTTGAATCATTAGAGGATGGTGAAGATAACAGACTTCAATTTGAAAATATCCTCCTACTATGTTTTGCTTCTTAAGGGGTTTGTAAAACCTGGAACACAGAACTCACACTGCACTGACCCAGCTGAGAAGCAGATAGCCCTGACCAGTGCTGGGAAGATGAGACACAAGGGGCACCTCCACTCCAATCCTGGGCATTACTTACAGCTTATTTACCCATTTACTCGGCCAATCGACTTACACCCTGGTGGTCATAATCCATAAAAGGGCACCCAGACATAACCCACTTCAGTCCAAAAAAACAACCAGAAAAACAAAAAACAGAGAAATTTGATACTGTACTTGGGATTGAGGAAAACTAATTGATTTGACAGCTAAGCAGAAACTCCTAAGGGAAAAATCAGTATAGAACAAAATAATCTCATCTGTAATTTTGTATGCTCTTCCCCCTAGTATGTCGATTGTATATCAGTGTCATCTGTTTTAGATGGGAATGTTACCAACTATAATGCTTCTGTTGATATTTCAAAAAGATTCTAATCTCACTGCAGTAATAGCTTCTGTCATTCCTAGCAACATATATGCCATAACATTCTTGGCTGCATTGACAGAAATATTAATGTGCTCAGATTTTATATTATTCAGACCACTGTATGTCTCTTTCTTAGTGTTCAGTTGCTTTTGCTTTATACACAGTGTTAGAGCCTGACTGCCCAATCCCAGTGCATTAGGTGTTATTCATGAGTAGCATCAGTTGTCTCATCTCTGTGTGATCTGGGTCTTCTCTAGCAGAAAACCTTTCTCCAATTCTATGGATTTCCTCTTTAAACATTATACTTTCCCATGTTCTGTAACTCAAATGAACTTGCTATATACCTTGATCCTCATCTTCATTTTATTCCCTTAGAGTTATTGCCTCTCAGGTTGGAATAGATTTATGGTCCACGCATCAATCTGATGTTTGAAACTTTCATACACCTTCTCTGCCAAATTCCTACTCTGTCCTTAAACTCATTGCCTTCCAGTTCTGTCTTCCAGTTCTATCTTTGCTAATACTATTACATAGACCTTACATGAGCAGATATATTTCAATGTAGTTTTTACTTTTTACTCTAGTTTCACTTAGAACAATCCAAATCTTTCTTCTACTCCTTAACCCTTCAGATATTTAAAATAGCTACCAGGAGCATTTACTTCTCTGGGCTAAATATCCCTAGTTCCTTCTATCATTAATTATAGAATATAGTTTTGACTTGCCTTATCATCTAGTTGGTGACTCATTATGCATTTGAATTATACACCCACAACATTTTGGAAGGGATATTAGGAGATTTCTCTACTTTGGCATCAGAATCCAGACTGGAATGATTAAGAGTATATGGCTATCTCTAACATTTTTAAATTTAAATGGAGCTTTAGAAAAGTAAAAAAATAATAAGATTAAAAAAGATAGGGGTTAAATGGGATCCACTAATACATACAGTAGAATAAAATCTCACACAATTTGCTATAAATTTGATAATGAACATTTTTAGGTGTCATTTGTTGTGATGATCAAACCCAGTCTGTCTGGAACCCAGTCAGTACCATGGGAGAGCTCTTGGAGGCTTGGAGAATTATCTAGGAGATTCCACAGTGGTTTCAGAATGTCCTTAGTGGAGATTGGGTCGAGGGTGGTGGGGGAGGGCAATAAGGTTAGAAAGAGAAACTAGAGGATTTGTCTTGAAGCTCTGCATAGTTTATTATATTTTCACCAACATTGTATGTGACAGAATAGTTAATGTAATAAGTTTCTCTAAAGATACTTTTGGTCACACTTCACCTAAGATTCAGAAATTACCCATTGTCCATGTCAAAGATTATTATGTTTATTTAGGGTAGCTTTAGAAAGTGATGGAGATTCTGGGAAGGTAAAAGCTAATCTCCCACCAAGACATTGGAGCCACCATTACTCTGATTCCTCATGCTGTTACTTTTGTCTTAGGCAATTCTGCATTGGGTGTACACTGATTATAAAAAATATGCAGAATGCCATCAATCCCTTTGAAGCAGTTGCTTAACATTTACTTGAAATAGCAAGACCTACGGCGGGTGTAGAGAAATACTTCTGATATGCCCTGTGAAGTGTCTGCTACCAATTACTTTTTATTCTGGAAATGATTTGTTCTCCCTAAGTGCTTCTGCATTTTACTGCCTCTGTGTCTCTCGGTCTCTTCCTCAGATGCCTCTATGTTCTATCTGTATTGTGTTTCCAGAAGGAAAGAATATTCTGTTCATTTTAGTTCACAATTGGTCATTTCCAGGCCAAAAAAAAAGGTGCCCCCATCAGAGTAACATTTATCCCAAAACACTTTTAAACATTCTTCCTGGCTACAGCTGTTCATGATTTTACTCTCTAATCCTTCCAGGCCCATTAATCCTAAGACTGCACATGTGATGCTTTTAAAGTATGGTATCTAGAACAAAATCCAATACCACAGGTGAGGTCTGATCCTAGCTTTCTCTTAACTTGAAAGTCATGTAGATTACAGTTGGGGAGCTATTTTGGACTTGAGACACTGATGACAGATTGCTTTTATTAAACACCCTCTGTAAATAGAACATTATGTTCAGCCTTGGAGCATCAACAAACTTATAGACAGCCTTGGAGAAGGCAGAGGATCTTCCCTTAAGAACTGCCATGTACAACAAAGCTGAAAACCAAGCTGCCACTTGCTGCTAATCATAAAGCCATCATCAAGTGAAATCGCACTTACTGGTATTTGCCCAGCCATTGAACCATGAGAGATCTAGGCTTATAATGACAAGATTTAGGCTGCAATACTTATTTGATGCATTTCATGTAGACGCCTCTTTGGGGGCAGTTTAGGAGTACAAATATTTTCTTAGGGCCTTCAATGTGTCAGCACTACCTCACCGAATTTTCAGAATGATTCTCTAAATTTGGATTGTTGTCCCTGTTTTGTAAATAAGGAAACTGAGTCTCAAAGAAAGGTCAAGCAGCATGCATTTGAATAACTGGCAGGGCCAGGATTAAAACTCAGATATTTTACTCCAAAGCCCAAGCTCTTTCACTAAAACATGCTTCCCAGGAGTTTACCTGTGGGCAAAGTGAAAATTATGTTCTAGATATTTAGCATTAGCAGACATATGAAAGGACAAAAAGACATAATACGAGTAACCGACAGTGGAAACTGTTCATAATTCTTAATTGTTGCAACAATTCTAAACTGAAACGTGTTAGATTTTACCATATTATTACTCAACAGATATTAACCAGTTATTTTAGGTATATATCGCCCTGTGGTCTTTGGTATACTCTCTTCCGTGTATCTTATGTAAACTGTTGGTGACTTCATAGGCAGTGCTGCATCATTAATGCATGTAAATTCAGTAGGCATTTTTTCCACCATTCATTCTGCCCTAGAAATTCTTATTTCTGGTACCAAAGTGGAGGATCCCTTTGCCCTTTTCAGTGTTGACAGGTTGCTGAGGCAGAGTCTTTACCCTAATAGACTTTTCAAGCAGATAGAAAGCTTTGATGCAAAGGTATCTATAAATGTGCAAGGAATCATAGACATTAGAGCCAGAAGGGACTTTTAATGTTTTCTACTCAAGCATCCCATTTTTATCAATAAGGGAACTAAGACCCAGAGAGGCCTATAAATAGAATGTTCTAATAACACCTACCCTATGTAGGGTGACCATGTTGTTCATTTTCCAGATATGACACTCTGAAGATTAAAAGGAGTGCTAACCAAATGGGATGCTGGCAAGTGGGCCCTGTCCTAGGCAAGCCAGGATCTATAGTTACTCTAACCTCTTTGAACTTTTTAAATCATGAAATAAGATGGCATATGTGAAAATACTTGGATTAATACCTGGCGCATACATGGAAAGTGCAAATAAATTTTGCACTGAATCTGAAGTCCAGTTGCCTAGGAAATCAGTGGAAGAGCTGGGAGTTAGGCATATGTCTTCTAACTTCTAAAGTCAATAGTACCAAGTGAAACAAATGAAAACATAAAGTGACAACTAATCGTCAGGTTTTGTTTCTGTTTAGCTTAATTTTTGTTTCTGTTTTGTATCTAACATAGCAAAACTTCCTGTCATCTTTTCCCCATTTTATAGTTTGACCACATCCAGTGGCTTCAAGATAGAAACACATTAGTAAACAGCTGTGCAGACTAATAAATCCTGCCGGAAGGAAGGAAAAGATAAAGGCAGGCAGGGTGGGGAGGACGGATGAGGAAGAGGGATGGTGAGAGCAGTTGTTTCTGAAGATATTAGATTCTGTGGAATCTGTACCCAGATAAGATGCTACACATTTTATACGGAACTTCTTAAAAATGAAACTAGATTGAGTACAGATTTTTAGCTTAAAAGCAACAGATTTACAACTGCCCCATTCTACTGTCATTTCACTGTGTAAAAGTTGTTACCACATCTTTGTTTCATTCCAATATTTATTTAGTACAGTCAGCTTTCAGAGCCCTTGAATTCATTCCTTCTCCACTTTTGCCATAAGAATAACTGCAGTTCATTCCTCAATTTATGGCAGACCACAAAGTGAGTGATCTAGTCCTGCTTTCTCCAGTGTTAAGTTATGAGTGCCCAAGAGTAGTTAAAAGGTAGTACCTATATAAACTGATTTTTCTAGGTTATGTCATTTGGAAGTTCCATGTTTTATCCTATCTCTAAAGAGGCATAGAAACATTCACTTCTCTGCTTCCAAATCCAAGATATTGGCTCCCTCCAAGATATTTCTGGTTGAAATCTTGTCCCTGGAAAGGCAGAACATGAACCACTTCTATTCCTTGCCATTTGTCCAATGGCAATGAGGAGGTGAAACTTCAAATGTTTTCCAGGCTGTGAAATCTGGCCCCTCTGTTTTGACCTTTTCATTATTCCTTGTTCTGACTGACTGGTCATTGCCAGCCCCTTCTGCAGGTTGGTTGTGTTCTAAGGACTGGAAGAGAAGAATCGCCACCTAATCAACATACCAACTATTGAAAAGGGCAAAACCAGCTGCTCTTCTCTATAGCCACCTCCAGTGTACACACGTCAACTTACACAGAAACTGGCCCCACTTTAGAAACATCCTGTTCTAGTTTTGGTGCAATTAAAAAAAAAAATAAGGAACTTGAATAATACTGATTATTTCACTCTAGCAAACTAAAGTGGGAAAAACTACCCTCTGCCACATCATGAGATTATAAAGCTCGTGAATGGCTCTATGTCTAATTTATAATCAACTCTGGATTTTTTTTCAAGTGTAACTCTAAGATTTTTTTCCAGTGAGAATTTTCAAATAAGATTTCCCCCTAATGACTGATTTTTCCTACCTTCAGTTTGAGAATTTTATTCCTAAATCGAGTTTTCTTTTTCTTCTGTCTTGAATTATATCTTCAGTTTTACATTTTCTCCCAAGTACAAGCAAGAATAATGCTAGAAAGTAAGCAGTTAAAGTGAAAATGTCTTTTATTTTCACCGTGCCATACATTTTGCAAAACATATTGTTTTAGTCAGCATAGGATAGTTTAAGTAGTAGTAACAAATTAATCCCCAAATCTCAGTTCTTAACACACTCATGCTTTATTTCTTGTCACATGATATATCCAATGTGGGTTAGCTGGGCGCTGGGTTCTACATTAGCTCACAAATCACAGGCTGATGAAAACACCGTCATCTTAACACATGCCTTTGGAGTTTGCTGTGCCAGCCTTAGAGGACATTTATTCTTCTGTGTTTTGGCCTAAGTTGAAAATGCATCATTTCTGCTCATAGCACCTTGGCCAGAATCTGTCACTTCGCCCACCTGGGGTGAAAATATGGGTGATCACCTGGATATTCCATAAGCAAAAGATGTCTCAGCCACACACTTTTATGTCAACGTCTTCACTTAAGCCTAATAACCTTGGAAGGTTGATACTCTAGCTACTACCAACAATCTGGCAACTATGTATCATTTCCCAACTGTGTGTTAGGAATGAACTCTTGCAGCCACATTTTCTTCATCTGGAAACTGAGGCTCAGAGACGGTAGCGTGTCCGTTCGGGTCATTGCAGAGTTATATGCCATGGTGGAGGTAGAAGCAGATGAGATTTAGGGGGGTCGTTTCCATGAAACATAAAGGGAAGAGGGAACAGGCACAGGCACAGGAAGCCTCCAGACCACAGTGGAGGTCTGACACCTGTGAAAGGACAGAGGGTGGGAAGAGCCAGCCTCAAACTGTGGAGCAGCTCTGAGGATCTCAGCCGCCCCGAGGCAGCTCCAAAGGAAAGATGGACAGGAGAGGAATCTCGCAGTGGGCAGAAATGTCCAGGCCCTAGTACCCATGCCACGCTTAGTCATCAGCTGGGAACCCATGTTCTTGGCTCTAACACTGAGGTGGACCCCCAAAGGCACTGCCACCGGAGGTTGTCAGCTGACTGCATTCCTCGCAGCAGGTTTTCTGTTGACGGGCTGCCACAGATAACTATTCTGAGAGCAACAGGTGAGCTGGGAGACATACTCGGGGTTCCTGGTGCCAAGGCTCCCTGGCGTTCTAGCAAGCACTGATAGCTACAGCAGAACTTTGAGTATAATTATTCTATTATTAACTGGATAAAGAGCCTTCAGAAAAAAGAATAGACTAGTAATGGGGGCGGATATTAAGGTCAAGAAGTCAGGAGATCACTGTTCTAGCTTCACTTCTGCCATTAGCTAGCTGTGTGACCTCCATCTCTGTCACTGAACCCACTGTGCCTTTATTCTCTTGTCGAAGTTAGACGATTGGACTAGATCAGTGGTTCTTAAACGTTACTATGTTTCACAGTCACCCAGAGGGCTCGTAAAAACACAGATCTCTGCTCCCACACCCAGAGTTAATGTTCTGAGAAATCTTGAGTGAGGCTGGAGATTGACCTTTCTAACAAGTTCCCAGGCACCACTGCTGATTGGGAGCCCATACTTTGAGGAACACTGGACTAGATCCTCTCCGATGCCATCTCAAGCTCATAAATACTATGTGCTTGTGATTTAGCTACATGACTTTAAAATGATCACTGCTGCAGTTATTTGTATCCATCTCTCCACGCTCCATTATAAACTAATATAAATATTGCCTTTATTACTATCTGTATACTACCTGTATAGATAATGTATCATTAAATAAAGATATCTAATGATTTCTTACCATGTGATGGATATTGTGCTAAATACAAAGAAAATATCCTTTACATGTGAGTTAAAATACTAATAGAAGAACCATCATCATCATCATCGATAACATGTATTGAATACACACAATGTCCTAGACTCTGTGCTAGCTCCCTGGGTCTGTTACCTCATTAGTATGAGTACATGATTAAACATGATGTTAGGAGAGTTATAATGAAGGAGCAACAACTTCGCAGCACAGAGATGGAGCACAGTAGGCTTTGGTGCATGTAGATGAGGTGGGGGAGGAAGAAGCAGTGCAAGGAGTAATGCGAGCAATCTGGCAGCCATGTGTAGAGGGTGTATACCATCTGGGGCGTGGAGAGTGTTTGAAGTCTTAGCCTAGACTGAAGGTGTTTTGGGGGTGAGGAGGGAATGCTGTTTGTGTGGGTGGGGGAAAAGAGTAGAATAAATTCAGACCTGCATTTCAATTCTGTGAATCCCACATATTTGACAACCATGGCTTAGAGCAGTCTAGTACACCGCCTGGTAGGTAAGTAAACACGGGTAGACAGTTTTACTGGAGGGAAAAGAAGAGAGACGTGAAGAATGGAGGACCTGTCTCAGTTCTGCTAACGTGTCAGCTGTGTAGCCTTGAGCAAGTCACTGAGCTCTCTCAGCGTCCTGTTCTCATCTCTACAAGAATGTAGTGCTCACCGTGCCTATCTTAAAGGATAGTGAGTATAAAGTGAGCGCGCATCCTTCATCCCAAAGCTCTGTGCATCAGTATGACATTATAAGCAAGCATCATTATTAATAAGCAAGCTGCCTTATATTTTTTAGATTTTTCAAAACATTTCCAGCTTTCTGGTTTGGTAACAAGTTTCACTCTCTCCCCCAAAGACCAGAACTCCTATGGAGAATGGTCTGGCATTTATCCAGTTGTCTGTGGGATGTCGTGCACACCTGGCAGCTTTAGGAATGTGGAAAGGGAATCCTCTGTCTCATGACCTGACATCCTAGGAGCTCTCCCATCTACATGAGGTAGGCTGTCCTCTACTGGCTAAAAGCAAATAGGAGACTCCCAGAGAGTTGATCCATGTGATGTTCTGTGGTGTAGGACAATAAAAAGGTGACATGAACGGAATGGAAAATCAAGTCATGGCTGGCCAAAACATGTTGTAATTAATATATCCCAGGAGCTCAATTGTTTTCTTTCTCTGGTTGGAGCCGAAAGGAACAAAGGAAGGAAGGGGAGAATCCAATCCAATTAAAGAAAATGCAGCTCAGGTTAAGGTCAAGGCTGTTGCTCTAGGGATCTTTCATTAACCACTTGAAGGCAGGTTCAGAATGGGTTAATATAAGCCTTGACCTCTGGCATTAGGAATATATTGTCAAGGGAAAATCAGATTCTTAGCCAGAGAAAAGGCAGGAAACTTTGTCTACACTTCAATTTACAGATGCATATAGAGTTGATATTTGGAAAATCGAGTGTGTCCGTGAGTAAAGTGCTGTGGAAGCTGGTTATATTGGTATACTTTGCTTTTATGGGTTATCATTCCCTTTAAGCAGATGGATAAATTAAATTTGAAGGCATCCAAAGACTGGATATAATCCACTCCAGGAAATAATTCAAAATTCAGAGGGGCCTATTCTCAAAGAGTAGATAATATCAAATATTTATATTTGGCTTTAGAGTTTTATCCTAACTTATTTTCAGCATATTTGCCTATGCATTAGTATTTTTGTTGGAATGAATATTAAAACAGACCAACATCCTCTGTGTTCTCAACACCTAGAGTGGAGCGAAGGTGGTTGAGAATTCTGCTTTGGACACATAAAGTGTGAGATGACTAATAGACATCCAAGGGGAAGTGTGGAGTATATGAAAAACCTTAAAAGCCATCCCTTCAGCACTCAATTGTCTCCTGAGCTAGAGTCCTACAGTCTTAACCATGAAAGGTCTAGACATTTCCACATCTCTCCTTGGATGTTCCATCATCACAGCAAACCCAGTGTATCTGAAACAAAACTCATTTTCCTCCTCAACATGTTGACTTTCTTTTTGCCATTCCTGTTTCTGCTGTGGATTTCATCATTTTCCAAGTCACCAAGCTTCTAAACCTCACAGGTAGTCTAGGTTCCTCCCTCTCCCTTTCTACCCAGATCAACCATAAAGTTCCATCAATCATAGCTTTGTAACGACCATCCTATAATCCCTTCTCCTTCCGCTTCATCTGTTATTACTCTGGTTTAGTCCAACATCCCCAGGATTCCTTTACATTTAGAAACCAGCCATCTTGACTACAGACTCTCTCAGCCTTCAATTTCATTCTTTGTATTGCCTCCATATTTATCTTTCAAAAATAATCCTTTGTAGGCGTCATCTTTCAACTCAAAACTATTTCTTGACTCACAATTTGTGGTAGAGATTGTTAGATGACTCCCAGTGTCCACCAATCCATTCATTATTTCTTAGAAACAAAACCCTAGACAATGTGCTCAGCTCAGAAACCCACCTTTCCCAGGATCCCTTGCAGTTACATTCCATCATGTGACCAAGTTCTGCCCCATGAGATGTAAACAGCAGGTTATGGATCTTTCGAGTTGTTTCCTTCAAAAGGAGCAATTTCTTCATCCTCCTTTCTGATGCTGGAATGTGACCATATTGCTGGAACTCCAGCAAGTGTCCTGAAACCTATGATAATCTTCCAGGGTGGAAGTTAGCTCTGAAGGTGTCTAAACAGAAAGATAGAAGGAGACTGAGACTCTGATGACTTCATGGAGCTGTCATACCAACCCTGGACTGTCTGATTCTGTACTGCTTTTATTTACATGGACAAATAAACGTTTATATATTTAACCCACTATCCTGAAGGTATGTTACTTACAGGTGAATGCAAATCTGGACCAAGATACCATTACCTCCAGGATACAGGGAATTTTTACAGTGAATTTTTTTTTTAACATCTTTATTGGAGTATAATTGCTTTACAATGGTGTGTTAGTTTCTGCTGTATAACAAAGTGAATCAGTTATACATATACTTATGTTCCCATATCTCTTCCCTCTTGCATCTCCCTCCCTCCCACCCTCCCTATCCTACCCCTCTAGGTGGTCACAAAGCACCCAGCTGATCTCCCTGTGCTATGCGGCTGCTTCCCACTAGCTATCTATTTTACGTTTGGTAGTGTATATATGTCCATGCCACTCTATCACTTTGTCACAGCTTACCCTTCCCCCTCCCCATATCCTCAAGTCCATTCTCTAGTAGGTCTGTGTCTTTATTCCCATCTTGCCCCTAGGTTCTTCATGACCTTTTTTTTTTTTTTTCTTAGATTCCATATATATATGTTAGCATATGGTATTTCTTTTTCTCTTTCTGACTTACTTCACTCTGTATGACAGACTCTAGGTCCATCCACCTCACTACAAATAACTCAATTTCTTTTCTTTTTATGGCTGAGTAATATTCCATTGTATATATGTGCCACATCTTCGTTATCCATTCATCTGTTGATGGACACTTTCTTAACTTAATATTCACTACAGAAACTTGGCCTGCCTCTAAGCCATTTATACAACACTTCTCCTACCAGAAATATTCCTTGTGATCAAGTTATTGTATTCCAAATGTGCTATGCATTCTCCTGTTTCTGAAATTTACCGTAATACTTCAGGGACCCTGACTTTCACTTAGCGCCGTAGCACCTAGCAAATACTTTGCATTGAGATGCAAATAAGCATGAAAATGGAAGGGATTTAAAATTTCTCTAATTCAAAACTTTGTATACAGTGAAGGAAAATTCTCTATATCCTTGGTGCTCATAGTATATTTGGTGACTGGAAGCATTTTACAAGACTCCAGGTGATTCAGATGCACCTTTGCGTTTGAGAAGCATCTCATCTGTAGCACCTCTGATCACGTCATTCAACTGCTCCTTAAGTTGCTCACAAATACGCAAAGCACCGTAACCTGTGCTTGGACAGCTGTAATTGCTAGTAAGCCATTCTGCACTGTAAGCTGCGCCTTGCTTCCTTGGAACTTTCACTTATGACTTCCCTATTTCTGGTCTCTGGAATAACGAGAAATAACACTGATCCACCACAATTATTTAAAGATAGTCCTCATCGGGTTAAGCCTTCTCTTTTCAAAGGTGAACAACTCATTTGGGTTGGCATTGTTCACATAACCTGATTTTTAGACACTTCATCTGCTTTAATCTGTTCATCTGTTAGTGCCCTAATTAAAATACAAAACCGGAGTTCAATATTATTCCCTGAGTATGTGGAACTAGATGCCACAAGAAACAGTGAACTCTAATTCCCTAAATCTGCAACCTATGACATGCAAAGTTTAGTTCATCACTATAGTTTTGATGGTGTTCTGGTGATTAACACATATTTTATTTATATGACTATTATAAAAAATTATCTTTTGAGTTAAAGTGTGCTGAAAATGTCAGAAATCACATCTTGTTTGTTTTAATCAGGAAAATCTATGTGCGAGTCAAGATACTGTGTTTTTTTTTCTTTCTAGAGTTTCCTCTGCTACCACCAAAAGTTAACACACACACACACACACACACACACAGAGAGAGCTCTCTCCAGTATGTCTTAGTTTCTACCTTCCTGTAGGACACTTTCTCTTGAGTAACTATTCTGCACCTCTGACTCAACAGCCTTACCTAACTCATCTTTTTGTCCTTTTTATAGTTATGAATATGTGCCTTACTACCCTTTTAAAGAGAGGTCTCCTCGACAGATGGAATTCGTATTTCCCATAACACTGAGCACAATGAACAACTCACACTAGACACTAAAGAAATATTTTTAAATGAATCAGTCACTGTTTATTCACTAGAACACAGGACATTACTAGATTAGACTTTAGTAGGATGAGTTGGGATAGACAAATGAGTAGAATACCAGAACTGCTCTTGCTATCTTTAGGTGAAATGTATAGCTCCCTCTGGGATTGTCCCAACAAAGGAGCTGACCTAGTTTAATAGAGTATAAATATAGTGTGTTCCCAAAAAGTCCCCAAACACTAGATACACAAAAGTGTGTCTTCAATGTTTCAAGTGGTGCAACGAATACAGATTGACCCACTTAAAGTGAGCCTTTTTACACAAAGTGGTTTCTATTCAGACTAGGACCATCCAGCAGAATTCTTGCATCTCTGGTCCAAGGCGATTCCCCTCCTTTCCTTTGAACGGCTTTTAAAGAATTTGTTTACCCAAATTAAAAATCAAAGCCAGCAGACAAACAACAAACAGACAAACAGCAACAAATTTTACCCCAATTCTGTAGTTCTTAAAAAGAAATGGAAGTAAATGTAGATGAAGACAAACATCTAACTTTAGCATTTTCCATCATTTTTGTAGTCTTAGTTTGCACAGCCTCACTCAGAACACTATTTATATCTTCTAGATATTTTGTCTGAGGTTAGTAAGCTGTCAGTGGGCAAGTATTTTTGCCCTGATTATGGTTTCATGGACTATTCATAAACATTAGCACCTGGGGAAAAATACCATCATACGTTCCCTCCCAGTTGTATAATGTTTAGGAAAAAATGTACCACTTTACTGAAATAGACAAGTGTGAATCTTAAGCAGCATTAGTCATATCTTGCCCTAATTAAAAGATAATCAAGATTTTAAACAGTAAGTTTTGGTGGAACATCCTAGATCTAGGGCACGTTCACACCCTACTCTCTATTCTCCCCTCAACTTACCCAGTAAAGAAAAGTTCTTGTATAATAACTGGTAGAGGGTGGAGTTCTTTTCATTGCTCCCCCCGCTGACCAGCCCTCTCATGACGCTGATGTTCTCAAGCTGGCTTGAGGCCATCTCCCACTTGGGAGGGCTCTGCTACCTTGGAAAGACAAGTAGGACTGGAGGGCAGTCCAGGGCAATGAGGAATGGAGTCGATGACTAAGGCCAGCTCATCTCTAGCCTTAGGAACAGGGCCTCACTTTTTTTTTCCATTTTGAAGTTGTAAAAGCAAGCTAAATGAAAAATCATTCTCCTATTGATGGAAGACTTGGGTGGCTTCCAATCCTTTGCTATTACTAACAATGCTGCAATAGATATTCGTGTATATCATTTTGCATGTGTCCTAGTATAACTCTAGGATACATTCCCAGAAGTGGACTAGCTGGGTCAAAGGGTATATGCATTTGTGATTTTAATAGATATTACTAGATTGCCCTCCCCTGGGGTTGTAACAATTTACATTCCCACCAGCAATATATGAAAGTGACTCTTTTCCTACCGCCTCACCAAGAGATTGCATCACACTTTTGGATTTTTGACAATCTGATAAGTGAAAAATAGTATCTCAGTGTAGTTTTAAAACTGCATTTCACTTATAAGTAGTTTTGTGTATTTAAAAGTAATTTATATTTCCTTTTATATTCTTTGCCCATTTTCTTATTGGCTTTTATCAAAATGTAGGGGCTCTTTATACACGTGGGAGATAATTTCCTTTTTTTGGTATTTGTTGCAAATATTTTAACGCAGTTTTAACATTTATATTTTTCTTTGTTTAATGGTATGTCTTCACACTGAAATTTTCTTTTAGTATTATGTGGTCGAATATAACAATTTAAAAAAATTTTGGATTTTGATTTATATTTAGATTGGCTTTTCCTTACCCAGGCCTAGGATGGAATCCTTCCATGTTTTCTTTCAGTATTTTTATGGTTTCATGCTTTATATTTAAATCTTGATCCATTTGGAATTTATCCTTGTTTGAAATGTGATATGTAAATCCAGTTGTTCCAGGAACTTTTATTGAATACCCTATGTTTTCCCCTCTGGTTTGAGTTGCCACTTTTGTTATATAATATCTCTCTCTCGCTCTGTTTCTGAACTTTTCTCTATTTTTTTTCCATGACTATGTCAGTCTCTTCATGCATTAGTGTCATGGATTTATGATATGTTTGAAATCAAATAGATCATTTCTCTTCCTTGTTTTTCTGTTTCAAAAACTCTCTGGGCTTCCCCGGTGGCGCAGTGATTGAGAGTCCACCTGCCGATGCAGGGGACACGGGTTCGTGCCCCGGTCCGGGAAGATCCCACATGCCGTGGAGTGGCTGGGCCCGTGAGCCATGGCCCGTGAGCCATGGCCGCTGAGCCTGCACGTCCGGAGCCTGTGCTCTGCAACAGGAGAGGCCACAACAGTGAGAGGCCCACATACCACACACACATACACACACACACACACACACACACACACACAAAAGAAGGTATCTACACCTATTTATTGAGGTTTTTTAAAATCAAGAATAAATGATGAATTAAAAAAAAATCAGATATATTGAAGTACAATTTTCATACAGTAAAATTTAGATTTTTAGGTGTAGAGCTCAGAGAATTTTGACAAGTGTATACAGTTTACTAATTACGAACACATTAAAGATATGGAATATTTTCAACACCACAGAAAGTTCCCTTGTGACACTTTATAGTCCATTTCCCCAGCATCCTCACCCCTGGCAACTCTGATCTGATATTTTTACCCATGGTTTTGCTTTATCCAGAATAAATGGAATTATACCATATAAAACTTTTTTGTATCTTCTTTAGCATAATTCTTTGGAGATACATTCATATTATTGTATCTATGAATAGTTCTTTTTTATTGTTGAGGAGTCTATTGTATGGATGTACCACAGTTTGTTTATCCATTCACCAGTTGACAAACTTTGGAATGTTTCCAGATTTCAGCTTGTTATAAATAATCTAAAGATCTTTGTGTAAAGTGAAAAATATGAGTTGTATGGTAAATGTATGTTTAACTATTAGAAATTTCCAAACTGTTTTCCCAAGTGTTTATATCATTTTGCATTCACACCAACAATGTATGAAAATTACAGTTGCTGTGTATTCCTGCCAACCCTTTCTTTTATCTATTTTTTTTGGCGGAGGGGTAGGGTTGGGGGAGTCATTTTGTAGGTGTCTAGCAGTATCTCATTGTGACTTTAATTTGCATTTCCTTAATGATGTTGAACATCTTTTCATGTGCTTATTTGCCATCTGTATCTATTCTTTGGTGAAGTATCTGTTCAAATATTTTGCCCATCTTTTAATTGAGCCTTTTGTCTTCTTCTAATTATTTTAACAGCTTAATGAAGTGTAATAAAAAAAACAGTAAACCACATGTATTAAAAGTATACAACTTGGTAAGTTTTGACAGATGTATGTAACCATAACCAAAATCAAGATAATGAATATATCTATTACCACTAAAAGTTTCCTCTTGATGCATTATAATTCTTCTCTTCCACACCTCCCAACTCTGGCCCTCACCCCCAGGCAACCAATGACATGATCTCTGTCCCTAGAGATTAGATGGCATTTTCTAGAATTTTATATAAATGGAATCATAGAGTATGTACTCTTTTTTTTTAAGGTGGCTTCTTTCACTGGCATAATTATTTTGAGATAAGTCTGTGTTGTTCCATGGATTAATAGTTCATTCCTCTTTGTTGCTGAGTAGCATTTCGAGTACAGATGAACCATAATTTGTTCATCCATTCATCTGTTGGTAGATCTTTTGGCTTGTTTCCACATTTTAAAATTTATGTCCAAATTCTTGTGTGAACATGTGTTTTCAGTTGTCACGCATATATACCTATGAGTGGAATTGCTGTATCATATGGTTACTTTATGTTTGACTTTTTGAGAAGCTGTCCAGAAGTTTTCCACAGCAGCTGCACCATTTTATATTCCCACCAGCAATGTACAGGGTTCCAATTTCTCCGCATCCTTGCCACATTTATTTTCCTTTTTAAAAAAAAATTATGGGCATGAAGTGGTATCTCATTGTGATTTTTAAAAATTTATTTTATTTAATTAATTAATTTATTTTTTGCAGTATGTGGGCCTCTCACTGTTGTGGCCTCTCCCGTTGCGGAGCACAGGCTCCGGACACGCAGGCTCAGTGGCCATGGCTCACAGGCCCAACCGCTCCACGGCATGTGGGATCTTCCCGGACCGGGGCACGAACCCGTGTCCCCCGCATCGGCAGGCGGTCTCTCAACCACTGCGCCACCAGGGAAGCCCTATTTTATTTTATTTTATTTATTTTTGGCTGTTTTGGGTCTTTGTTGCTGTGCATGGACTTTTCTAGTTGCGGCGAGCGGGGGCTACTCTTCGTTGCAGTGCACAGGCTTCTCATTGCGGTGGCTTCTCTTGTTGTGGAGCATGGGCTCTAGGTGCGCGGGCTTCAGCAGTTGTGGCTCGCAGGCTCTAGAGCACAGGCTCAGTAGTTGTGGTGCACAGGCTTAGTTGCTCTGCAGCACGTGGGATCTTCCCGGACCAGGGCTCGGACCCATGTCCCCTGCATTGGCATGTGGATTCTTAACCACTGCGCCACAGGGAAGCCCTCTCATTGTGATTTTGATTTGCATTTACTAATGATTAATTATACTGAGCATCTTCTCATGTGCTTACTGGCCATTTGTCCATCTTCTTTG
The DNA here is from genome assembly GCF_949752795.1 of Hyperoodon ampullatus. Lineage (NCBI taxonomy): Eukaryota > Metazoa > Chordata > Mammalia > Artiodactyla > Ziphiidae > Hyperoodon > Hyperoodon ampullatus. Next base: position 92,549,088 of record NC_136920.1, read on the forward strand.
GAGAAATATCTACTGAAAGCCTTTGCCCATTTTTAAATGGGGCTGTTCGTCTCTTTATTCTTGAATTGTAAGTGTTCTTAATATATTCTGGATATTAACCCTTTTCAGATATGCAATTTGAAAATATTTTTACCTATTCTCTGTGTTGTCTTTTCAATTTGTGGATAGTATCCTTTGATTCACAAACATTTTTAGTTTTTATGAAGTCTAATTTATCTGTTTCCTCATTGGGTGTTTGTGCTTTAGGTGACATGTTTAATAAACCATTACCTAATCCAAAGTCATAGAAATTTACATCTATGTGTTCTTCTAAGAGTTTTATGGTTTTAACTCTACGTGTAGGTCTGATGTATTTGGATTAATTTTTGTAAATGGTGTGAGGTAGGGCTTCAATTTCAGTCTTTTTCATGTGGGTATCCAGTTGTTCCAGCACCATTTGTTCTCCCATTCAATTATTTAACACCCTGGTTGAAAACCAGCTGACGATGGATATGTGGATTTATTTCTCATTTGTAGTTTATTGATCTACATGTCTATTTTTATGCCAGTGCTACACTGTCTTGATTGGTGTAGCTGTGCTTTAGTAAGTTTTGAAATCAGGGAGTGTGACTCCTCCAGTGTTATTTTTCTTTTTCAAATTGTTTTGGATATTCTGGTTCCTTCGCATTTTCATGTAAATTTTTATTTAAAATGACATTGGAATTTTGATAGAGATTGCCTCTGATCTGTAGATCAATTTGGAGAGTATTACTATGTAAACAATATTATGTATTCCAATCCTTGAAACATGAGGTATCTATTTATTTAGGTGTTCTTTAAACAAAGTTTTGTGGATTTTAGTGTACAATTATCAAACTTCTTATGCTAAATTTATTCCTAAGTATTTTATTTTTATGCTATTTTAAAATTATTTTCTTAATTTTCAGATTGTTCACTACAAATGTATAAAAATACAACTAATTTTTGTATATTGGTCATGTATCCTGTAACCTCACTGAATTTTTTAGATCTAATAGATCTTAGGGCTTTCTGTATATAAGATCATGTCATCCACAAATAAAAACAGTTTACTTATTCCTTTTCAATCTGAATGCCTTATATTATTTTCTTGCCTAATTTATTTGGTTAGAAGCTTCAGGAAGTGTTGAATAGAGGTGCTAAGAGTAGAGATTCTTGTCTTGTTCCTGATCTTAGGGATGAAAGTTTTCAGTTTTTTACCATTAAATATTATGTTAGCTGCATGTTTTTCATAGATGCTCTCTATCAGTTCGAGGAAATTCCCTTGTATTTCTAGTTTGTTTAAAGTTTTTATCATGAAAAGATTGTTCAGGTTTTTTCAAATATCTTTCCTACATGTATTGAAATTATCATGTTTATTCTACTGATATAATGTTGATTGATTTTCATAGGTTGAACCAACCTGCATACAAGGGATAAGTTCCATTTGGTCATGGTGTGTAATCCTTTTTATAGACTGTTGGGCTCAGTTTGCTAGTGTGTTATTGAGCAATTTGTGTCTCTATATTTATAAGGGATATTGGTGTATATATATATATTTTTTTCTGGCAATGTCTTTTTCTGCTTTTGGTATCTGAATAATATTGGACTCAGGATGAGTTGAAAAGTGTTCCCTTCTCTTCTATTTTTGGAGGAATTTAAGAAATATTAATGCTAAGTTTTCTTTAAATGTTTGGTAGAATTCACCAGTAAAGACATGTAGGCCTGGGCTTTTCTTTGGGGGAAATTCTTTTATTACTAATTCATTCTCTTCACTTGTTATAGGTCTATAGATTAGATTTTTATTTCTTATTAAGTCAGTGTTGGTAGTTTGTATATTTCTAAGATTTTTTCCATTTCATATAGGCTGCTTAGGTTTTTATCTATGTTGATTATTCATATTATTCTCTTTTAATCCTTTTTATTTCTAAAAGATTAGTAGTGATGTCTGTACCAATTTTAGTAATTAAAATTTTCTCACTTTTTTCCTTGGTTAGTCTATCTAATTTTCTTGATCTTTTCAAAGACCATACTTTGGGGTTTCATTAAATTTTTTCTATTATGTTTCTATATTCTATTTCATTAATTTCTGCTCTAATTTTATTATTTTTCTTCTTTCTGCTTTCTTTGGATTTAATTTGATTTTCTTTCTTTATGACTTAAAAACACATTCATTTATTACTTCACAGTTTCTGTGGATCAGGATTTTTGGCATAGGCTAGCTGGGTTCTCTGCTCAGGGTCTCAGAAAGCTGCAAGCAAAGTGTTTACAGGGGCTACATCGTCATCTGAGGCACATTTAAAATCCTTTTCCAAACTCATTAGTTGTTGGAAATGTGAATTTCCTTTTAGTTGTGTGACTGAGATATCCATTTTCTTGTTAGCTATAGATCAGAACCACTCTCAGTTCCTAAAGGTCTCTCTCTGACCCTTGACATGTGGTGCTTGTCTCTCAAAACATGGCAAAATTTGCTTTTCTTTTTCTAGTTTTTCTAAAGTGGAAGTTTAGGTTATTGGTTTGAGATTGTTCTTCTTTTATAATGTAGATTTTTACAGCTGTAAATTTTCCTTTAAGAACAGCTTTAGCTGCAGCCCGTAAGTTTTGGTATGGTTGTGCTTTTGCTTCTATTCATCTCAAAGTATTTTCTAACTTCATTTATGATATCTTCTTTGACACATTGGTTATTTAGGTGTATGTAATTTAATTGTCACATATTCGTGAATTTACAAGTTTATATCTGTTGCTGATTTCTAATTTCTTTCTATTGTGGTCAGAGAATGATGTCACTCCTTTTTAATTTTTTGAGACTTGTTTTGTGGTCTAACATCTGGCTATCCTGGAGAATTTTTCATATGCTTAGAGAAGAATATATGTTCTCCTATTTTTAAGTGGAGTATTCTGTACATATCTTTTAGGTCTAGTCAGTTTATAGTGCTATTCAGGTCATCTCGTTTTTGCTAATACTCTGTCTGCTTGTCCTAATCATCAGTTAAATTGGGGTATTGAAGTTGCCAATTATTATCATTGAATTGTCTTTTTCTCCCTAAATTATGCTAGTCTTTGCACTATTGTTAGGTGTATATATGTTTATAATTGTTATATCTTCTTGATGGATGGACATTTTTATCATTATAAATATCCTTCTTTGTCTCTAGTAAAAGTTTTTGTCTTAAAGTCTACTTTTTTCTGATATTAGTGTACTCACTCAAGCTCTGTTTTGGTTACTATGTGCATGGAATATGTATTTTCCAACCTTTTATTTATTATTATTATTTTTAATATCTTTATTGGAGTATAATTGCTTTACAATATTGTGTTAGTTTCTGTTGTACAACAAAGTGAATCAGCTATATGTATACATATATTCCCATATACCCTCCCTCTTGAGCCTCCCTCCCACCCTCCCTATCCCACCCTCTAGGTCATCACAAAGCACCGAGTTGACCTCCCTGTGCTATGCAGCTGCTTCCCAGCTATCTATTTTACAGCTGGTAGTGTATATATGTCCATGCCACTCTCTCACTTCATCCCAGCTTACCAGTCCCTGTGTCCTCAAGTCCATTCTCTACATCTGCATCTTTATTCCTGTACTGCCCCTAGGTTCATCAGAACAATTTTTTTTTTAGATTCCATATATATGTGTTAGCATACGCTGTTTGTTTTTCTTTCTGACTTCTTCACTCTGTATGACAGATTCTAGGTCCACCCACCTCACTACAAATAACTCAGTTTTGTTTCTTCTTATGGCTGAGTAATATTCCATTGTATACATGTGCCATGTCTTCTTTATCCATTCATCTGTTGATGGACACTTAGGTTGCTTCCATGTTCTGGCTATTGTAAATAGTGCTGCAGTGAACATTGTGGTACATGACTCTTTCTGAATTATGGTTTTCTACAGGAGTGGGATTGCTGGGTCATATGGTAGTTCTATTTTTAGTTTTCTAAGGAGCCTCCATACTGTTCTCCATAGTGGCTGTATCAATTTACATTCCCACCAACAGTGCAAGAGGGTTCCCTTTTCTCCACACCCTCTCCAGCATTTATTGTTTGTAGATTTTTTGATGATGGCCATTCTGACCAGTGTGAGGTGATACCTCATTGTAGTTTTTGTTTTGTTTTGTTTTGTTTTGTTTTTTGCGGTATGTGGGCCTCTCACTGTTGTGGCCTCTCCCATTGCGGAGCACAGGCTCCGGACGCGCAGGCTCAACGGCCATGGCTCACGGGCCCAGCTGCTCCACAGCATGTGGGATCTTCCCGGACTGGGGCACGAACCCGTGTCCCCTGCATTGGCAGGCGGACTCTCAACCACTGTGCCACCAGGGAAGCCCACCTCATTGTAGTTTTGATTTGCATTTCTCTAATGATTAGTGATGTTGAGCATCCTTTCATGTGTTTGTTGGCAAGGTGTATATCTTCTTTGGAGATAGTGCCTTGATTACTGCAGCTTTGTACTATAGTCTGAAGTCAGGGAGCCTGATTCCTCCAGTTCTGTTTTTCTTTCTTAAGATTGCTTTGGCTATTTGGGGTTTTTTGTGTTTCCATACAAATTGTAAAATTTTTTGATCTAATTCTGTGGAAAATGCCACTGGTAATTTGATAGAGATTGCATTGAATCTGTAGATTGCTTTGGGTATTATAGTCAATTTCACAATGTTGATTCTTCCAATTCAAGAATATGATATATCTCTCCATCTGTTTGTGTCATCTTTGATTTCTTTCATCAGTGTTTTATAGTTTTCTGAGTACTAGTCTTTCGGCTCCTTAGGTAGGTTTATTCCTAGGTATTTTATACTTTTTGTTGTAAAGGTAAATGGGAGTGTTTCCTTAATATCCCTTTCTGATCTTATGTTGTTAGTGTATAGGAATGCAAGAGAGTTCTGTGCATTAATTTTGTATCCTACTACTTTATCAGATTCATTGCTTAGCTCTAGTAGTTTTCCTATGGCATCTTTAGGATTTTCTATGTATAGTATCTTGTTATCTGCAAACAGTGACAGTTTTACTTCTTCTTTTCCAATTTGGATCCCTTTTATTTCTTTTTCTTCTCTGATTGCCATGGCTAAAACTTCCAAAACTATGTTGAATAAGAGTGATGAGAGTGGGCACCCTTGTCTTGTTCCTGATCTTAGAAGAAATGCTTTCAGTTTTTCACCATTCAGAATGATGTTGGATGTGAGTTTGTCATATATGGCTTTTATTATGTTGAGGTAGGTTCCCTCTATGCCCACTTTCTGGAGAGTTTTCATCATAAATGGGTGTTGAATTGTGTCAAAAGCTTTTTTTGCATCTACTGAAATTATCATATGGTTTTTATCCATCAATTTGTTAATGTGGTGTATCACAATGATTGATTTGCATATATTGATGAATCTTTGCATTCCTGGGATAAACTCCACTTGATCATGGTGTATGATCCTTTTAATGTGCTGTTGGATTCTGTTTACTGGTATTTTGTTGAGGATTTTTGCATCTATGTTCATCAGTGATATTGGCCTGTAATTTTCTTTTTTTGTGACATCTTTGTCTGGTTTTGGGATCAGGGTGATGGTGGCCTCATAGAATGAGGTTGGGCATGTTCCTCCCTCTGCTATATTTTGGAAGAGTTTGAGAAGGATAGGTGTTAGCTCTTCTCTAATGTTTGATAGAATTCACCTGTGAAGCCATCTGGTCCTGGGCTTTTGTTTGTTGGAAGATTTTTAATCCCAGTTTCAGTGCTTGCAATTGGTCTGTTCATATTTTCTATTTCTTCCTGGTTCGGTCTTTGAAGGTTGTACTTTTCTAAGAATTTGTCCATTTCTTCCAGGTTTTCCATTTTATTGGCATGAAGTTGCTTGTAGTAGTCTCTCATGATTCTTTGTATTTCTGCAGTGTCAGTTGTTACTTCTCCTTTTTCATTTCTAATTGTATTGATTTGAGTTTCTCCCTTTTTTTCCTGATAAGTCTGGCTAATGGTTTATCAATTTTGTTTATTTTCTCAAAGAACCAGGTTTTATTTCTTTTTCTTTTTTTTAACATCTTTATTGGAGTATAATTGCTTTACAATGGTGTTTTAGTTTCTGCTTTATAACAAAGTGAATCAGTTATACATATACATATGTTCCCATATCTCTTCCCTCTTGTGTCTCCCTCCCTCCCACCCTCCCTATCCCACCCCTCTAGGTGGTCACAAACCACCGAGCTGATCTCCCTGTGCTATGCGGCTACTGCCCACTAGCTATCTGTTTTACTTTTGGTAGTGTATGTATGTCCATGCCACTCTCTCACTTTGTCACAGCTTACCCTTCCCCCTCCCCATATCCTCAAGTCCATTCTCTAGTACGTCTGTGTGTTTGTTCCCGTCTTGCCCTTAGGTTCTTCATGACCATTTTTTTCCCCTAGATTCCATATATATTTGTTAGCATACAGTATTTGATTTTCTCTTTCTGACTTACTTCACTCTGTATGACAGATTCTAGGTCCATCCACCTCACTACAAGTAACTCAATTTCGTTTCTTTTTATGGCTGTGTAATATTCCATTGTATATATGTGCCATGTCTTCTTTATCCATTCATCTGTCAATGGACACTTAGGTTGCTTCCATGTTCTGGCTATTGTAAATAGAGCTGCAATGAACATTTTGATACATGACTCTTTTTGAATTATGAGAACCAGCTTTTAGTTTTATTGATCTTTGCTCTTGTTTTCTTCATTTCTCTTTCATTTATTTCTCCTCTGATCTTTATGATTTCTTTCCTTCTGCTAACTTTGGGGGTCTTTTGTTGTTGTTCTTCTTCTTTCTCTAATTGCTTTAGGTGTAAGATTAGGTTGTTTATTTGAGATTTTTCTTGTTTCTTGAGGTATCATTGTATTGCTATAAACTTCCCTCTTGGGACTGCTTTTGCTGCATCCCATAAGATTAGGTTGTCATGTTTTCATTTTTATTTGTTTTTAGGCGTTTTTTGATTTCTTCAGTGATCTCTTGCTTGTTTAGTAGTGTATTGGTTAGCCTCATGTGTTTGTATTTTTTACAGTTTTCTCCCTGTTGTTGATATCTAGTCTCATAACATTGTAGTTGGAAAAGATGCTTGATATGATTTCAATTTTCTTAAATTTACTGAGGCTTGATTTGTTACCCAAGGTGTGATCTATCCTGGAGAATGTTCCAGGTGACCTTGAGAAGAGTGTATTCTGTTGTTTTTGGATGGATTGTCCTAGAAATGTCAATTAGGTCCATCTGTTCTAATGTGTCATTTAAAGCTTGTGTTTCCTTATATATTTTCTGTTCAGATGATCTGTCCATTGGTTTAAGTGGGGTGTTAAAGTCACCTACTATTATTGTGTTACTCTTGATTTCTCCTTTTATGGTTGTTAGCATTTGCTTTATGTATTGAGGTGTTCCTAAGTTGGGTGCATAGATATTTACAATTGTTATATCTTCTTCTTGGATTGATCTCTTGATCATTATGTAGTGTCCTTCTTTGTCTCTTGTAACAGTCTTTATTTTAAAGTCTATTTTGTCTGATATGAGTATTGCGACTCTAGCTTTCTTTTGATTTCTATTTGCATGGAATATCTTTTTCCATCCCCTCACTTTCAGTCTGTATGTTTCCCTAGGTCTAAAGAGGGTCTCTTGTAGACAGCATAGATATGGGTCTTGTTTTTGTATCAATTCAGCCAGTCTGTGTCTTTTGGTTGAATCATTTAATCCAGTTACATTCAAGGTTATTATCAATATATATGTTCCTATTACCATTTTCTTAATTGTTTTGGGTTTGTTTTTGTAGGTCTTTTCCTTCTCTTGTGTTTCCCGCCAAGAGAACTTCCTTTAGCATTTGTTGTAAAGCTGCTTTGGTGTTGCTAAATTCTCTTAACTTCTGCTTGTCTGTAAAACTTTTGATTTCTCTGTCGTATCTGAATGAGATCCTTTCTGGGTAGAGTAATCTTGGTTGTATGCTTTCCTCTTTCATCACTTTAAATATATCTTGCCACTCCCTCTGGCCTGTAGAGTTTCTGCTGAAAGATCAGCTGTTAACCTTATGGGGATCCCCTTGTATGTTATTTGATTCTTTTCCCTTGCTACTTTTAATATTTTTTCTTTGTGTTTAATTTTTGTTAGTGCGATTAATACATGTTTCAGCATGTTTCTCTTTGTATTTATCCTGTATGGTACTCTCTGCACTTCCTGGACTTGGGTGGCTATTTCCTTTCCCGTGTTAGGGAAGTTTTTGACGATAATGTCTTCAAATATTTTCTCAGACCCTTTCTTTTTCTCTTCTTCTTCTGCGACCCCTGTATTTCGAATGTTGGTACACTTAATGTTGTCCCAGAGGTCTCTGAGACTGTCCTCCATTCTTTCCATTCTTTTTTCTTTATTCTGCTCCTCAGCAGTTATGTCCACCATTTTATCTTCCAGTTCACTAATCCGTTTTTCTACCTCAGTTATTCTGCTATTGATTCCTTCTAGAGTATTTTTAATTTCAGTTATTGTGTTATTCTTTACTGTTTGTTTGCTCTTTAGTTCTTCTAGGTCCTTGTTGAACATTTCTTGCGTTTATTCTATTTTTGAAATTTTGGATCATCTTTACTATCATTACTCTGAACTCTTTTTCAGATGGTTTGCCTATTTCCTCTTCATTTATTTGGTCTTATAGGTTTTTATCTTTGCCTGCAAGGTATTTCTCTGTCTTCTCATTTTGTATAATTTACAGTATTTGAGGTCTCTTTTCCCCAGGCTGCTGGATTGTAGTTCCTGTGGCTTCTGTTCTCTGCCCCCAATGGTGAGGTTGGTACAGTGGCTTGTGTATGCCTCCTGAATCAGGGAGGGGCTGGTGCCTGCATTCTTGTGAGTGGTGCTGAGTCTTTTCCCTCTGATGAGCAGGGCCGTGTCAGGTGGTGTGTTTTGGGGAGTCTTTGAGCTTAGTATGACTTTAGGTAGTCTGTGTTTTGATGGGCGGGGTTGTGTTCCTGTCTTGTTTGTTGTTTGGTGTGAGGAGTCCAGTGGTGGGAGCTGCTGGCAATTGAGTGGAGCCAGGTCTTGCATTCAGATAGAGGCCTCCGTGAGAGCTCTCAGAGATTAATCTTCCCTGGAGCTGGGAATTGTCTAGTGGCCCAGCGTCATGGACTCGGTACTCCCACCCCAGAGCCTCAGGCCCAACTTCCCTTAGAGGAACCAAGACGTCGCAAGTCACTCATCCTGGCAATAAAGGGGATTAAAAAAAAAAACAACTAACAAAACCCCAGACAAATGGTAAAAAGTAAAATCAAAGAAACAGAAATAGAAACAAGGAAACACACACACACACAAAAGAAACAAAAACAGAACCAAATAAGTCAAAAAGTAAGAGAACAACCAGACAAACAAAAGAACCCAAGAATGAAATGAAACAATTAAGAAGAAAACTGACAAAACACAAAAACAAAAAACAAAACCAAAGCAGATTGCCAACCGAAGAATGAAGCAAAGAAACAAAACAAACTGACAGAAATGATTAAAAAAAAAAAAAGAAAAAGAGTAAGGGGAAAGAAGGCAGAACAACAGAAAAGCAACATAGAAATAGAAATATAAAAAAATGAAATAGAAAATATATTAAAGAAAATAAAAAAGACAAACAAAACCCCAGAGAAATGGTAAAAAAAAAAAAAATCAAACAAACAAAAACAGAAACAAGGAAACACTCACATGTAAAAAACAAAACAGAACCAGATAAAACAGAAAGCATGAGAACAACGAGACAAATAGAACTCAAAAACGAAATCAGACAATTAGGATTAAAACTAACAAAAACACATAACCTAAAAACAAAACCAAAGCAGTGTGCCAACTGAAGAATAAAACAAGGAAAGAGAACAAACTGATAAAAATGATTAAAGAAAAAAATAATAAAATAAAATAAAAAGGAAAAAACACAGGACAACAAGAAAGCAAAGTAGAAATGCAAATATAAAAAAAATTTTTTAATATATTAAAGCAAAAGAAGAAAAAAGGGAAAGAACACAGTATAACAGAAAAGCAAAGTAAAAATAGAAATATATTTAAAAAATTAAAAATATGTTATAAAACATGGAGATCCCAAAAGACTAAATAAAAAGTTACTAAAACAACACCAAAAAATAAAAAAAGAAAGACCAAAAAAAACAAAAGCCAGAACCAACGACAGAATGAATCAAAACATAATAAAATTAATAGTAATAATTGTGTTTCCCTGAGGTCTCTGCTATAAGTGTCCTTGAACACGCCATGATCCACAGCCCACCTCCGCCTCCCCAAGAGGCTCTCCTCTGTCTCTGGGCTGGTCTCTGGACCTGCTGTGGGCCCTGTGGGGACCCCTCAGACTCTGATCTGGCCCAATTCATGCATGTGCTGCCCCCAAAGTCCACAGGTGCCATAACTAGGCCCTTCTCATTTGTGGGAACACTCATTGCCTACTCAAATATTCCATAGACGCTGGGTCTACCTAGCTGATCATGGGGATTTAATCTGCAACTTGTATGGCTGTTGCAAAGAGTTTCAGGAATCTCTCATCTGCTTCAGCTCCCCTGCCCCGGGGTGCAGGTCCTGTCCCGCTTTCTCTCCTCCTCCTTCTCCCTTCTTTTTTCCATCCTACCCAGTTATGCAGGGATCTTTATAGCCCTTTCCGGTGTCCAAGGTCTTCTCCTAGTTTTCAGCCAGTGTTCTGTGAGAATTGTTGCATCTGTAGGTGTATTCCCGATGCATCCGTGGAGAGAGATGAACTCCACGTCCTCCTACTCCTCCGCCATCTTGAATCTCTCAAATATTTTTTTTGAAAAAGATACTTTAGTTCTTCTACTCCCATTTGTCCTGTACTTCATTTGTGTGGGGAGGTGGAGCGGGGAGAGTGGATGTGATATACGTGTGTATATCTAAACTTTAAATATTCTGGGTGGTTAAATATCCACCTGCCAATGCAGGGGACATGGTTTGAGCCCTGGTTCGGGAAGATCCCACATGCTGCAGAGCAACTAAGTCTGTGTGCCACACTACTGAGCCTGCGCTCTAGAGCCTGCGTGCATGCCACAACTACTGAAGCCTGTGTGCCTAGAGCCCATGCTCCTCAACAAGAGAAGCCACCACAATGAGAAGCCCATGCATCACAATGAAGAGTAGCCCCTGCACACCACAACTAGAGAAAGCCCACATGCAACAATGAAGACCCAATGCAGCCAAAAATAAATAAATTAAATAAATAAATTTATTAAAAAAGAAAACTTTAAAGATTCTATTCCACTCTCTTCTGAAAACCCTGGGTTGTCAGTGGATGTGTAATATAAGGATAGGATAAGTAACACTGAACAGTTTTAAGATACAGAAACTAGTAATAACTGAAACAATAAATTAATCTTTGTAAGTAATATATTTAGAAATTATTTAGGTGCTGGGAGGAAACTTGGCTTATTTGTTCATTTTTAGGTACAGCTAGAAAGTAAATCCCAACCTTTTACTTTCAACTATTTGTATTTCTGAACCTAAAGTTTGTCTTTTGTGGATAGCATATAGTTTGATCATTTTTTTTAGGATGAGCCCAGGGGATAAAGAATGCAGTTTTATTGTGTCTTTCAATATGTTATATATGTGCATATAGACATACATACATGGCAGGATAGATAAGAGATAGTACAACTGAATGAGAACTTATTGTAACAGTGACCCAGGGTAAGAGAATTTCTTTGAGTGGATGCAAGATGTAGTTCTAATCTTTTTTCCAGTCGTGGTAAAAAGGGCAACTAGAGGATTATAGAGTTTTCAGTGTGTAACTGAAGGACTGGTGAGATCAAAAATTCATTCTGGATGGAAAGCAGAACATGCTTGGGAAAGGAGAATTGCCTCTGGACCATAAGCTCAGCAAATTCCAGGCTTAGTTTGATCATTTTTAAATACATTCTGCCAATCTATGCTTTTTAATTGAAGAGTTTAGTCTAGTTATATTAAATCAAATTATTGATAAGGCAGGACTTATGTCCACATTCTATTATTTGTTTTCTCTATGTCTAATAAATTTTATTGTTCTTCATTCCTCCATAATGCCATCTTTTATGTTAAAAATATTTTTTGTAGAATACTATTTTAATTCCTTTGTCTCTTCTACTCTTTTGAGTTATTTTCTTAGGGGTTGCCATAGGGATTAACATTCTCATTTAAACAGTCTAGTTCAGATTTACAGTAACTTAATTTCGATAGTATATGTTATGAACTGAATCTCCCCAAAATTCAAATTTTGAAGGCCTAACCTCCAATGCAACTGTATTTGGATAAAGGGCCTTTAAGGAGGTAATTAAGGTTAAATAAGTTCATAAGAGTCGGTTCCTAATTTGATAGGACTGGTATCCTGATAAAAAGAGGAAGAGACACCAGAGGGCTTTCTCCCTGTGTATACAGAATAAATGACATGTGAGGACACAGTGAGATGGTAGCTGTCTACAAGGCAGGAAGAAAAGCTTCACCAGAAACCAATGCTGATGCCACCTTGATCTTGGACTTCTGGCCTTTAGAACTGTGAGAAAATAAATTTCTGTTGTTTAGCCACCTAGTACAGTCTGGTATGGCAACCTAAGCAGACCTAATACAATTTATAAAAACTTGGCTCCTTTATGGCTCCATTCCTATCTCCTCTTTATGCTGTTATTTTTACAACTTACACATCTTTACATTGTATGCCTATAAACAGGTTTATAATTATTGGTCTATGCAGTTGTCTTTTCAATCAGATAGGAGAAAAGTGGAGTCACAAACAATAATACATTTATATTGTCTTTTTTTTCCTCATGTGAATTTGCATTATGTCTAGTATTCTTTCATTTCAGCCTGAAAGATTTCAATTAATATTTCTTGTATGGAAGATCTAGCAACAAATTCTCTCAGTTTTTGATTATCTGGGAATCTCTTAATTTCTCCCTTTTATGAGGAATAATTTTTCTGGCTATAGATTCCTTGTTGTCAGGTTTTTCTATTTGTTTTTCTTTCAGCACCTTGAAATGTGTTATTCCACTGCCTTCTGGCCACCATGATTTCTGTTGAGAAAATCAACTGTTAATCTTATTGAGGCTCCCTTGTAAGCAATGAATCACTTCTCTCTTGCTGCTTTTAAGATATGTCTTTTTCTTTCTTCCTTCCTTCCTTCCTTCCTTTCTTCTTTCAACAATATGATAATGATATGTCTAGATATGGTTCTTTTTGACTTCATCCTACCAGAAGTTTGTAGAAGTTCTTGGATGTGTAGACTAATGGTTTTCATCCAATTTGGGAAGTTGTCAACCATGTTCCTTTAAATATCCTCTGTTCCTTTCCTCTTTCTTCCTTCTTCTGCAACTCCCATTATTCACGTTATTGTTGATGATGTCCTAGATGATTGTAAGACTCTGTATTTTTTTTTTATTCTTCCCCCACCCCATTTCCTCAAATTGGATAATTTCAATTGATTTACCTTCAATTTCACTGATTGTCCTACTGGTGCAGATCTGTTGAGTGCTTCTATTGAATTTTATTTTCAGCTATTGTATTTTTCTTTTTTTTTTAAATAGATCTTTATTGGAGTATAATTGCTTCACAATACTGTGTTAGTTTCTGTCGTACAAAAAAGTGAATTAGCCATATGCATACATATATCTCCATATCCCCCCCCAGCCCCTTGAGCCTCCCTCCCACCCTCCCTATCCCACCCGCTAGGTCATCTCAAAGCACCGAGCTGATCTCCCTGTGCTATGCTGCTGCTTCCCACTAGCTATTTTACATTTGGTAGTGTATATATGTCGATGCTACTCTCACTTCACCCCAGCTTCCCCCTCCCACCCTGTGTCCTCAAGTCCATTCTCTATGTCTACCTCTTTATTCCTGCCCTGCCACTAGGTTCATCAGTACCCTTTTTTTTTTTAGATTCCATATATATGCGGTAGTATAACAGTATTTGTTTTTCTCTTTCTGACTTACTTCATTCTGTATTACAGACTCTAGGCCCATCCAGCTCACTACAAATAACTCAATTTCATTTCTTTTTAGGGCTGAGTAATATTCCATTGTATATATGTGCCACATCTTCTTTATCCATTCATCTGTCGATGGACATTTAGGTTGCTTCCATGTCCTGGCGATTGTAAATCGTGCTGCAGTGAACACTGTGGTACACGTCTCTTTTTGAGTTATGGTTTTCTCAGGATATATGCCCAGTAGTGGGATTATTGGGTCATATGGTAGTTCTAATTTTAGGTTTTTAAGGAACCTCCATACTGCTCTCCATAGTGGTTGTATCAATTTACATTCCCACCAACAATGCAGGAGGGTTCCCTTTTCACCACACCCTTTCCCGCATTTATTGTTTGTAGATTTTTTGATAATGCCATTCAGACCCATGCAAGGTGATATGTCATTGTAGTTTTGATTTGCATTTCTCTAATAATTAGTGATGTTGAGCATCTTTTCATGTACCTCTTGGCCATCTGTATGTCTTCTTTGGTGAAATGTCTATTTAGGTCTTCCACCCATTTTTGGATTGGGTTGTTTGTTTTTTTGATACTGAGCTCCATGAGCTGTTTGTATATTTTGGAGATTAATCCTTTGTCCGTTGTTTCATTTGCAAATATTTTCTCCCATTCTGAGGGTTGTCTTTTCATCTTGTTTATGGTTTCCTTTGCTGTGGAAAAGGTTTTAAGTTTCATTAGCTCCCATTTGTTTATTTTGTTTTTATTTTCATTACTGTAGGAGGTGGGTCAAAAAGATCTTGTTGTGGTTTATGTCAGAGTGTTTTTCCTATGTTTTCCTCTAAGAGTTTTGTAGTGCCTGGTCTTACATTTAGGTCTTTAATCCATTTTGAGTTTATTTATGTGTATGGTGTTAGGTAGTGTTCTAATTTCATTCTTTTACACGTAGCTGTCCAGTTTTCCCAGCACCACTTATTGAAGAGGCTGTCATTTCTTCACTGTATCTTCTTGCCTCCTTTGTCATAAATTAGGTGACCATATGTGCTTGGGTTCATCTCTTGGCTTTCTATCCTGTACCATTGATTTCTATTTCTGTTTTTGTGCTAGTATAATACTGTCTTGATTACTGTAGCTTTGTAGTATAGATTGAAGTCTGGGAACCTGATTCCTCCAGCTCCGTTTTTCTTTATCAAGATTGGTTTGGCTACTTGGGGTCCTTTGTGTTTCCATACGAAATGTAAAATTTTTGTTCTTATTCTGTGAAGAAAGCCATTGGTAGTTTGATAGGGATTGCATTGAACCTGTACATTTCTTTGGATAGTATAGTCATTTTCACAATATTGATTCTTCCAATCCAAGAATATGGTATATTTCTCCATCTGTTTATGTCATCTTTGATTTCTTTCATCAGTGTTTTATAGTTTTCTGAGTACTAGTCTTTCGGCTCCTTAGGTAGGTTTATTCCTAGGTATTTTATTCTTTTTGTTGTGATGGTAAATGGGATTGTTTCTTTAATTTCTCTTTCTGGTCTTTCATTGTTAGTGTATAGGAATACCAGAGATTCTGTGCATTAATTTTGTATCATGAAACCTTACCAAATTCATTGATTAGTTCTAGTAGTTTTCTGGTAGCATCTTTAGAATTTTCTATGTATAGTATCATGTCATCTGCAAATAGTGACAGTTATACTTCTTCTTTTCCAATTTGTATTCATTTTATTTCTTTTTCTTCTCTGATAGCCATGGCTAGGACTTGCAAAACTATGTTGAATAAGAGTGGCAAGAGTGGATATCCTTGTCTTGTTCTTGATCTTCGTGGAAATGCTTTCAGTTTTTCACCATTGAGAATGATGTTTGCTGTGGTTTTGTCATATATGGCCTTTATTATGTTGAGGTAGGTTCCCTCTATGCCCATTTTTTGGAGAGTTTTATCATAAGTGGGTGTTGAATTTCCTCAAAAGGTTTTTCTGCATCTAATGAGGTGATCATAGAATTCACCTGTGAAGCCATCTGATCCTGGACCTTTATTTGTTGGAAGATTTTTAACTACAGTTTCAATTTCATTACTTGTGATAGGTCTGTTTGTATTTTCTGATTCTTCCTGGTTCAGTGTTGGGAAATTGTACCTTTCTGAGAATTTGTCCATTTCTTCATGGTTGTCCATTTTATTGGCATATAGTTGTTTGTAGTAGTCTCTTATAATCCTCTGTATTTCTGTGGTGTCAGTTGTGATATCTCCTTTTTCATATTTAATTTTACTGATTTGCATCCTCTCCCTTTTTTTTGTGATGAGTCTGGCTAAGGGTTTATCAATTTTGTTGATCTTCTCAATGAACCAGCTTTTAGTTTTATTGTTCTTTGATATTGTTTTCTTCGTTTCTATTTAATTTATTTCTGCTCTGATCTTTATGAGTTCTTTCCTTCTACTGCCTTGGGTTTTCTTTCTTCTTCTTTCTCTAGTTGTTTTTGGTGTAGGGTTAGATTGTTTATTTGAGATTTTTCTTGTTTCTTGAGGTGAGATTGAATTGCTATAAACTTCCCTCTTAGAACTACTTTTGCTGCATACCATAGATTTTGGATTGTCACGTTTTCATTGTCATTAATTTCTATGTATTTTTAAAATTTCTTCCTTGATTTCTTCAGTGATCTCTTGTTTATTTAGTAGTGCACTGTTTAGCTTCCATGTATTTGTGTTTTTTATAGTTTATTTTCCTGTAATTGATTTCCAGTCTCATAGCATTGTGGTCATAAAAGGCATTTAATGTGATTTCAATTTTCATAAATTTTCCGAGGCTTGACTTGTGACCCAAGATGTGATCTGTCCTGGGGAATGTTCCATGTGCACTTGAGAAGAAAGTGTATTCTGTCACTTTCAGGTGGAATGTTCTATAAATATCAAGTAAATCTATGTGATTTATTGTGTCATTTAAGCCTTGTGTTTCCTTATTTATTTTCTGTTAGGATATCTGTCCATTGGTGTAAGTGGGGTGTTAAAGTCCCCTACTATTATTGTGTTCCTGTCAATTTTCCCTTTCATGGTTGTTAGCATTTGCCTTATGTATTGAGATGCTCCTATGTTGGGTACATAAACATTTATAATTGTTATATATTCTTCTTGGATTGATCCCTTTATCATCATGTAGTGTCCTTCCTTATCTCTTGTAACAGTCTTTATTTTAAAATCTATTTTATCTGATATGAGTATTGCTACTCCAGCTTTCTTTTGATTTCTATTTGCATGGAATATCTTTTTCCATCCCTTCACTTTCTCTCTGTATGAGTCCCTAGGTCTGAAGTGGGTCTCTTGTAGGCAGCATAGACATGGGTCTTGCTTTTGTATCCATTCAACCAGTCTGTGTCTTTTGGTTGGATCATTTAACCATTTACATTCAAGATGATTATCAATATGTATGTTCATATTACCATTTTCTTAATTGTTTTGGGTTTGTTTCTGTGTGTCTTTTTCTTCTCTTGTGTTTCCTGCCTAGAGAGGTTCCTTTAGCATTTGTTGTAAAGCTGGCTTTGTGGTGCTGAATTCTCTTAGCTTTAGCTTGTCTGTAGAGCTTTTGATTTCTCTGTCAAATCTGAATGAGATACTTGCTGGGTAGACTAATCTTGGTTGTAGTTTCTTCCCTTTCATCACTTTAAATATATCGTGCCACTCCCTTTTGGCTTGCAGAGCTTCTGCTGAAAAATCAGCTGATGACCTTATGGGGATTCCCTTGTATGTTTTTCCCTCGCTGCTTTTAATGTTTTTTCTTTGAATTTAATTTTTGTTAGTTTGATTAATATGTGTCTTGGTGTGTTTCTCCTAGGGTTTATCCTGTATGGGATTCTCTGTCCTTCCTGGACTTGGGTGTCTCTTTCCTTTCCCCTGTTAGGGAAGTTTTCCACTATAATCTCTTCAAATATTTTCTCAGACCCTTTCTCTTTCTCTTCTTCTTCTGGGACCCCTATAATTTGAATGTTGGTGCATTTAGTGTTGTCCCAGAGGTCTCTGAGATTGTCTTCTATTCTTTTCATTCCTTTTTCTTTATTCTGCTCCTTAGCAGTTATTTCCACCATTTTGTCTTCCAGCTTAGTTATTCGTTCTTCTGCCTCAGTTATTCTGTTATTGATTCCTTCTAGTGTATTTTTCATTTCAGTTATTGTGTTGTTCATCTCTGTTTGTTCTTTTGTTTTTCTAGATCTTTGTTAAACATTTCTTGTAATTTCTCAGTGCATGTCTCCATTCTATTTCCAAGGTTCTGGATCATCTTTACTATAATTACTCTGAACTCATTTTTGGTCTTGTAGGTTTTTACCTCGCTCCTTCATCTGTGACATATTTTTTTGCTGTTTCTCTGTTTTGTTTTTGGTTTTTTTTTTTGATGCTTGGGATTGTGTTCCTGTCTTACTGGTTGTTTGGTCTGAGGTTTCCAACACTGGAGTTTGTAGGCTGTTGGGTATAGCTGGGTCTTGGTGCTGAGATGAGGATCTCCAGGAGACCTCACTCTGATGAATATTCCCTGGGGTCTGAGGTTTTCTGTTAGTCCAGTGGTGCAGACTCGGAGCTCCCCCTGTGAGAGCTTTGACCTGACCCCTGGCTCATGAACCAAGATCCTGCAAGCTGCACTGGGTGGCAAAAAACAACAACAACAAAAAAAAAAACAAACCAGTAAAGAAGTAAAAAATAAAATTAGGCTAGGAAACTAACAGATGTCTTAGTAAGAATATAAGAATAAAAATATAGATGAAACAATAGCCAGAAGGTAATACAGAACCACAATAATAAAAAAAGAGGAGGAGAAAAAAAAGAAAAAGGTGGAAAAGACCTTGGCTGTGGAGGGTGGGGCCTAAGCAGGGGTGAGGTTTGGGCAGTGAGTGGGGCCTATTCTTAGGACCAACAGGGCTGGAAAAAGCCCTGGGTGGTATGTGGGGTGGGGCTTAGGCTCAACGGGGCCCAGGCTTGCCTCCCACCTCTGGTCGGGGGGTGGGACCCCACCTGGGAGCTCAGCAGGCTTCCCAGGCCTGAGTGGGTGGAGCAAATGCCCTCTGTTCCTTCTCCTGCTCCTCAGTTCCTGGAGGGCCCCTCCCACCTGTCTCTCCTGTTCTCCCCTGCCCTCTCTCCTATGCCCCCAGGACCAATGTGGCCAGAAGGGTGCCTCTGAGGGCATAGGACCCAGCCCAAGAAACAGGCAGACTTCCCTGGCCGATTGGGCAGGGGAAACACTGGGCATACTCCCCCCTGATCCAAGCCCCCAAGGGTCCCTCCAGGCATGGGAACCCCTCCCCCCTCTCAGCCACACTTCAGGGGCCCTGGTCCTGTCTGTGCTCCAATTCTTCTCTGCCTTTCAGTCCCCCCCGTGTCCTACTGGTTTGCTTGGGAGTTTCTCCTGTCTCCTTGGGCATCGAGGTCCCCCACCAGCATCTGGCAAGCACCCTAGTTGTGGGGAGACACAAACTCTGCATCTTCCTGCACCATCTTGACTCCACCCCCAGCTATTGTATTTTTCAACTCCAGGATTTCTATTTCGTTCTTTAAATAATGTCTATCTCTTCATTGATATTCTCTATTTGATAAAACATAATTCTCATATTTTCCTTTCATTCTTTAGACATGATTTTTTTTAAGTTCTTTGAACATTTTGAAAATGGATGATTTAAAATCTATGTCTGCTAAGTCCAACATCTGGACCTCCTCAGCAGTATCTATTGACTGCTTTTTTCCCTGGGTATGAGCCATACTTAATTCTTTCTTTCCATGTCTCATAAATTTTTACTGAAAACTGCACATTTTAAATAATAGAGGATTGCAACTCTGGAAATCAGATTTTCCTTTCTCCAGGGCTTATTATTGTTTCTGCTTGTTGTTTGTTTACATACTGTTCTGAACTAATTTTATAAAGTATTATTTTTTATGTGTGGCAGTTGAAGTCTCTACATGGCTAGCTTAGAGGTCACCTAATAATCAGATAGAGATGTCCATAAAAGCTGTTTGTTAGTTTTGTATGGTTGTATAAAAAGTTACCACAAACTAGGTGGCTTAAAGCAACACACATTTAATCTGTTATAGTTCTGGATGTTATAATTGAAATAATTTTCAGTGGGCTGAAATCAAGGTGTTAACAGGGTTGCAATCTCTCCAGAAGGTCAAGGGAAGAATCTGTTTCTCTGTAATTTCCAAATTCTAGAGTTGCATTCCTTGGCTCATGGACCTTTACCCTATCTTCAAAGCCAGGAGTGTAGCCTATTGCCTTAGTCTTCACATTGCCTTTTCCTTCTGTGTCAAATCTCCCTTGATCTCCCTCATATAAGGGCACTTTTGATTGCAAAATTAAGGCCCATCCAGGTAACCTCCCCATCTCAGTATCCTTAGCTTAACCAACATCAGTAATTCTCTTTTGCCAGGTATGCTAACATTCGAAGGTTACAGAGATTAGGACTTGGACATCTTTGATAGCCATCATTCAGCCTACCACAGCCAGGAACCCATAAATCTCCTAGTCTTTGCTAAAAGACTGTGTGTGTATGTGTTGAGGAACACCTGCAACACTTGACAACTCTGCCTTAGCCTTCACTTCCTGCCAAGCAAACTCTCTTACCCCAGCTTTTCCTTTTAAGACTTTTGATTTATCTGTTGTTTGCCCCAGTCATTGTCCTCCACTTCATGAAGCTACAAAGTTAAAACACCTATTGGTGACTTGTTGACAAGGGCTCCCTAGAGAGAAAGCTTTTCATATTGGACAAGTTCCATGTTAAATAAAATACAGGTGACCTTTTCCCTTTCTTCTAGGGAATCACCATATAGGTCAAATAATAGTAATGCTTTGTGCATGAGGTTCTGCAAGAGCCTTGGCTTTATTCTGCTCCTTACAGTGGCTGCCAGGCTGCACTGGGAATGCAGGCTATTATTTTTCAAAGTTACTACAGAGTTGGTCAATAGGACACGGGAATAGGGCAAGTTAAAAATGTCATAAAACTTACTGTTCTTACCAAGATTCAGTTTTTTTGATTAGATGTTCCCTGGATTGCTGCAAGCCTCTGGGTAATTCCGAGTTCCAAAAATGTGAGTCTGACCACTTTTGCCAGTTTTATTCATTGTTTTTATGGAAAATAACATTTTTGAGGTACTCCATTATTTTTGTTGATGTAACTCATCAAACTGGTTTTTTTAAATGGTTGTACCATTTTCTGTTCCCATCAGCAGTGTTTGACGGTTGCAGTGCTTTTGTATTATGTATCCTGTATGGTCATGTTTTTGTTTTAGATATTCTAATAGGTGTGTACTGATATCTCTTTGAGGTTTTAATTTGTGTTTTCCTAATAAGTGGTATGCTGAATTTCCTTTCAGATACTTATTTTCCATCTGCTTATCTTCTTTGGTGAAATGTACTTTCAAATATCTTGTCCCTTTTTTCTATTGCTTGTTTATTTTCTTATTATTGAACTTTGCAGGTTCTTTCTATATTCTGGGAACAAGTCCTTAATCAGAAATGTGATTTGCAGGTATTTCCTAATGTGTGTCTTTTTATTCTTTTAACAATGTCTTTTGAAGAGCAGAAGTTCTTAATTTTAATGAAGTCCACTTTATCAGTTTTTTACAGTATGGATGATGCATTTGGTGTCATATATCACAAATCTTTGCCTAATCCAGTGTTCTAATATTTTTTCTTTTAGAATTTTTATAGTATTGGGCTCTTACAGTTTTTATATATAATTTTAGATTTTTATTTAAGTCTATGATCATTTGAGTTAATTTTTGTTTATACAAGATATGAATTGAAGGTTTGTTTCTTTGCTTACTTTCTTGCTTGCCTGCCTGCATAGGGATATATGATTTTTCCAGAACCTTTTGTCAGAAATACTGTTATTTTTCTACTGCCTTGTCTTGCACCTTTGTCTAAAATCAGTTGACCAATTTAGGCATTTCAGGACTCCCTCTTTGTTCCATTTATCTATTTTTAGGGTATCTTTATAGCAAAACATTGTTTTGATTCTTGTCGATTCAATTTTGAACTCAAGTAATGTAAGCCTTCCCACTTTATGCTTTTTTAAAGTTATGCTATTTTAAAGTAGTCATGGCTATTCTAAGTCATTTATATTACCATACAAAATTTAGAATCAATTTGAAAATTTCTATAAAACATATATTTTGTGAGAATTAATTTCTTAGCAATATTGATTGTCCTAATCTATGAAGACAATCTATTTCAGTTATTTTCTAATTTTAGATATATGTTTATAGTCTAGAATCTGATCTATTTTGGTGAATATTTGATGTATTCTTTAAAATGAATGAATATTCTCTTGTTTGGGTAAAAGCTTCTATAAATATCACTTAGGTCAAGTTAGTTGTTCAGGTCTTGTATTTCCTTACTGATTTTCTTCTATATCCTTACTGAGAGAGGAGTATTGATTTCTCCAACTATACCTGTGGATTTGTCTATTTTTCCTCTAAGTACTATCAATTTTTGTTTTATGTATTTTGCAGTGTTCTTATATTATCAAATAGTATAATCTTTAATATCATATAATATTTGTCTTTATCTGTAATAATAGTCCTTGTCCTGAAGTCTACTTTGTCTCTTGTCTTGTATTAATAAAGCCATTCTAGCTTTTTAAAAACTGTTTAAATTAGTAATTGCATGAGATATATCTTTCATCCTTTTACTTTTAACCTATGTTTTTATATCTTAAATGAGTTTCTTATAGATAGCACATAGTTGAGTCTTGTGTTTTTAGCCAATATGACCATCTCTGCCTCTTAATTGAAGTGACTAGAACATTGATATTTACTCACTGCTATGATTCAGTTTAAATCTAATACCTTGCCAAATTTCTATTTGTTGCACATTTTTTGTTGTTCCATTTTCCTCTTTTCCTGCCTTCTTTTTTTTTATTAATTGAGTTTGATACCTTTTTATTTCCATTGTTGGCTTATTAGTTATAGCTCATTTATTTAAAGAAAGTTAGTTATTGCTTTAGAGAAGTGGGTCTCAACAGTGGGAAATTTTGCCTTCTAGGGGACATTTGTCTGGACACATTTTTAATTGTCACAACTGTGAGGGTTCTTATGGCATCTAGTGGGCAGAGGTCCAGAATACAGTTAAATATCCTACAATATGCAAGGTGGTCCTTCACAGCAAAGAATTATCTGTACCCCAAAGTCAGTAGTATCTAGGTTCAGAAATGCTGTTCTAGGATTTACAGTACACATATTTAAAGTACAATAGTCCACCTTCAAATAATATTCTATCACTTCAGGTATAATTTAAGACTCCTAGAGTGGTTTACTTCAACTTTCTCCTTCCCATACTTCATGTTATTGTGTATTAGAGTCTGGCTCCATCTTCAGTGTCTGACTACTGACAACTTTCAAGCCCCACCACTTCCCTTTCTCTTTCTCCCTCACCCTGGGTGTGTTGATGAGAAAGGGTTTGTATTTCGCTATTGCTAGCATAATCCTCAGCACATGACAGACTTCACATTCCCCTGGTTGTGGGCTTCTGTTGGCTTGTGGGACCTGTGCATGTGCATGCGTTTTTCTCAGTGTTCCAATTCCACCCTTAGCTTTCAGCTATACTCATGTCTATGCCATAGAGGAGGTCTCTTTCCGTGTTTTTGCCCCATCTCCAGGGTAAACTACCATTGTGTTACTGCTAGCTCATGGTTGGGTAAGGGGTTGGTCCTCAGTTCTGGTTCTGACTATTGTATTTTTTCAGTCTTGTTTAACATCTATGACTAAGACTATTTGATTTGACTGTCCTTAAACCTATTAAGATAAGAAAATAAGTCAAGGAATTTCATAATATTAAACAAATTTCACATTCCTTCAATAAACCCCACTCAGTCATTGACATTATTTTAAAAATTTTCCACCAGCTTCTTACAAATATTTTACTTAGAATATTTGAAAAAATATTTGTAAAGGATATTGGTTTGTAATTTTTCAATGCAGTATGTGTCCAGATTTGCTTGAAAAATAATTTGAAAGTTAGTATTTAGCTTCATAAGTTAACTTGCAAGATTTCTTTCTTTTCCCATTCTTTGGAATAATTTAAATAGCATTGGAATTACATGCTTTTTTAAGTTTTGACAACACTCTTCTGTAAAACATGCTAGGTCTGGTACCTTTTTTTATGGGTGGGTCTTTTCAGGGGAAATTTATTCACTTAGACTTTTTATTTCTTTTAGGGTCAGGATTGGCAAATCATAGTTTCCTAAAACGTCCTTGCATAAAATTGAACAAAACCCTTTCTTAAGAGTATTTTAATTTTTTCTGCTTATGTGATTTCTTTTTTTTTTGGTTTTTGCTTTGTTTTCTATTTACACTTTCTCCCTGTTTTCACTGATTAAGTTAAATTGTATTTTAATTTTTTAATGAAAGTGCTAATTTTTTAATGTATTAATTTGTTTTCTGTTTTCCTGTTTTCTAACCCCTTAATATCTATTTTTACCTTAAAATTCCATTCTTCTGCTTATGTTAAGTTTATTTTATGGTGCTTAATTAGTTTGCTTTAAATCATGTTTCATTTTTATGTACTATTCTATATTTCTGTATTGTTTATTCTTCATTGTGCTTCTTATAATTTTGATTTTATTTATGTGATGAAAATTTTCCCTTTATTCTTAAGTTCTGTTAGCTCATATTTCATCTCCTCCTGTTGTCTCTTCTCTGGATTCTTTTATCTCTGCCTTGGGGTCTCCCTTTTAAAGACAATAGTTCCTTTAAGTTGTTTTGTCTCTTTTAATTCATGGCCACATGCTTCATCTGCTCTGTTGCAGCATTGGCTGATCAGTGTTCTTTGTCTGTTGGCAAAGTTTTTTGTTTTTTAGATATATGATCCATCTTAAATTTATTTTTGTGCATAGTGTAAGGTAGAGTTCCAGTATCATGTTTATTTTTATTTTTAACATATGTTTATCCAGTTGTAACAGCAAAATTTGTTGCAAAGACTTCATCTCCCCATTGAATTTCCTTAGCACTACTGTCAAAAATAATAGACTACATATATGTGAGCCTCTTTCTGGACTCTGTTCTGTTCCATCAGTTTCTGTGCTCATTATTATGCCAGTGCTACACTATCTTGATTATTATAGCTGACTATTAAGTCTTAAATTAAATAGTATAATCCTCTAGCCTTTTCTTTTTTCTTGAGATTGGCTTGTTTATTCTTGGTTCTTTGCATTTCCATATTAATTTTAGAATCAACTTGTTGATTTCTGCAAAAAATACTGCTGGGATTTTTATTAGGATTGTGTTCAATTAATAGATCAATTTGAAGAGACCAAGAAATTTGAGTTTTCCAGTCCACAAACATGGCATATCTCTCCATTCACATAGGTTTGTGTTTTTTATAATAGGTTTATGTTTTTTGTGGGTAAGCCTTGGTATTTTCCCCATAGATTTCTTTTTTTTTTTTTTTTTTTGGCGGTATGCGGGCCTCTCACTCTTGTGGCCTCTCCCGTTGCGGAGCACAGGCTCCAGATGCACAGGCTCAGTGGCCATGACTCACGGGCCCAGCCGCTCTGCGGCATGCAGGATCTTCCTGGACCAGGGCATGAACCCGTTTCCCCTGCATCAGCAGGCAGACGCTCAACCACTGCACTACCAGGGAAGCCCTCCCCATAGATTTTTATTATAGCGTCATTCTCTCAATGGTTTTCCAGTTTCTTTATTATTGTTTATTACTGCATGTGTTGGATTTTCCTAGACCTGCTCTTTGAAGGAGTTTCCTGTAGAGGGAAAGATGATAGGGGAGCCTTATAACTGGTACAGAAACAGATTGGTTCCTTCAGATATGATTGATTGTTTTATTCTTTATACAGCCCTGACTTTTCTGTTTAGTTTGTTTGTATTTTAGTAATATTGGCTTCAACCACCAAGACAGCCCACCCGGGTTTCTGACCCTATTTGGGTAAAAAATGGAGCTGGTCTCTCCCCTTTGAGAAGTATATTTTCACTACCCTTTTTTCTGAGATTTGCCACTCCTGGGCTACTCTTTCTATGCTTTTTTTCATGGCTTCATCCCAATATTAGCATCTGTTGGCAGCAGTCCTTACACAATTTTTCCTATCTGTACATTATATATCAATATAGTTTCATTTAAAATGGAGTTTCAGAGATTTTCATGGTGGTTTTGTATGAATTCTAGGGGGAAAAAAGGGAAAAGATACTCAGTTATGTAGCTATGTTAATGTAAGAGGTCCAAATTTTAATTTTTAAAAATGACATTTAAAACAATATATCAAACTTCCTAAACAAACTTATAAAGTAAATTCTCTATGTAATAAAATTAGGAGTTATCTCATAATGTTCTCAGTGTTGAAGGAATTATGGATTTCCATCACTTACCCAAGAAATATCCATTTCCAAAATATATTTCTTTAGCTATAAAGGTCTATATTATTACAAAGGATTAAAACTAAATCTGAGCAATTAGGGCTTCCCTGGTGGTGCAGTGGTTGAGAGTCCACCTGCTGATGCAGGGGACGCAGGTTCGTGCCTGGGTCCGGGAGGATCCCACGTGCCGCGGAGCGGCCGGGCCCGTGAGCCATGGCCACTGAGCCTGCACGTCTGGAGCCTGTGCTGCACAGCGGGAGAGGCCACAGCAGTGAGAGGCCCGTGTACGGCAAAAAGAAAAGAAAACAAAAACAAAAACAAAAAAAAAAATGAAATTAATCTGAACAATTAGCTAAAGCAAAACTCCTTCAATATTTTCATTTTTCTAAGACTCTTTTAAGCTCTATTCTCTTAGATTCGTAGGATTTTAGAATTTTAGATCTGGCAGAGATATTAGAGTTAATTTGGCAGGAAATTGAAATTAAGGGCCTTGATCTAGATGCCCCTGCTGAGTGGCAGAACCGTAGCATTTGTATAATCCTACTCTCAGCCACTGGTCCTTACACTGGTTCCTGCAGGCCCTTTTACTACTTATTTCTGGTGAATTTATCTCTTAAACATTTATTTCTAATAAATTATCAAAGAAAATTTTCTTTTATTTAGATGTGAGAAAACAGATTTGAGTTGGATAAGTCTGTATACTTTTGTTAATAACAAAACTAGGACTAGAACCCAGGTCCACTAAGGTAAGCATCTCAATTATCCAGAGAGCCAAGTATTATAATAATCATTGGAAATCCCTATTTCCTCCCAATATATACATTTATTTCTTCTTTGGGAGAGCTATTTCAGAATAGCTGCAATTGCTTTGGTTTTGAAACCCTAGGAAACAAGAATCTGAGTGTGCAATGCATTAAAAATGACCCAACAAGCCATCTCATTGGTAGCTGCTCTAAGAGTGCTTTCTAATGGTTTTCACCATCAACAGATCATGCTGAGAATAGTGTATGCTTTGGTGCTCCACCTTCCTTTTCTTCCTTCCTGACTCTCCTTGCCATCTTCCTCGGGTATCCAGCTTCACACAAGACCAGGAGCAGTTGATGCTCCCAAAAAAGCAGTTGCAAGCCAAGACTACAGGAGGTAGGACAAAGTAAAAGACACTACATAAGGACAAGGCAGGAGTAGGAAAGACAAAGGGGGGTCATAGGAACTGGGAATTAAGAGAAACCTAGGGATGCAGAAACAAGAGACTCACAGAGCCTGCATATAGTCCAAGGCTGGGAAGATCAGGCAGCAAGCATAGCAAACCCAAAGCACTAGCAGCAAAAAATGCTTGAAACTGAGGTAGATACCAATCTTAAGGAGAAACTAGCTTGGGGCCTGTGGGCCACCATTTCGTACAACTCCAGGGAGTATCATTCTCATTACCTGCTGTGAAGAACAAGCCAGCAACATTAGGGAACTGGCCAGTGTCTTTAAAAGGTTAAAGATGAAAGATGGGGTATAAATCTCTACCTGTGACATCTACTATCGAATACACTCTGTAGAAAAAGACTGAAATTCACCTATGGTTCTGTCTCCCCAGGACAGTTTGGACATTAGCGAAATCAAAGTAATAAGCTAAAGGACTTAACCTTCAAGTGAGGGAAATGTTATGGGCAGGGGGTGATCTGGGCCATTCCTGGGGTCCCTGACACCCCTGAGTGGGTGACCTGCTGCCTGGGAGCCTCGGTACCAAGTCTGGTAATTGCAGAGTCTTTGGGAGGGCACCCGCACGCAACGCCTCAGTTCAATACACATGCCTTTAATTTGGTGTTTTTTAATTCAGCTCCAAGGCTGTCGTCAGCCATTTCTCCCTCTTTCCTTTAACACTGACCACCTTGTTCCCTTTTATACCCTGAACAGAGCCAAGCAGTGTGCATTGAAATCCAAAATCCTTTGTGCTGTTTGAGAAATCTGAGGCTGACATCTCCGGGGCTTTTTTGTTTCTCTTGCCTCTCTCTGCCGTGACCTGCCAACTCCTTTTGGCTCTCCTGGGCTTTCGTCATGTCCCGTATCGATTGCTACCCTTTTCTTTGTTTGTGGGATGCTAAGGATGAACCCTGCCGCACAGTGACGCTGGCTTTGGACATGGTCAGGTCATCCTCCAACCCCGGGCATATAGGTCCAGTGATATTTCACCAGACCAGGGTCGTTGTTGCATCAGCAGCTCAGAAAGGAGCCAGTTGATTTTTTTTTTTTTTCCCAGACTGCTATTCTGAATTCACAAGGTCTTTTCTGGGATTTCATTCTGCTGCTTTAAATGCTCTTTTTTCTGCTTCTTTCCCATCTTAGACCTTGTGATCCTCAGGTACCGGGTTTGCTAATTACCCCCAGTGCTGGCACCTGACAGCAGGTGGCCACAGTTCTGTTAATTATGTCCCCAGGCTGAGGAACTCTCTTGCAATGACATCCAATCATCTACCTCTGACTCATGGGCTGAAAGCAGGTTGCAGATATGCTTCTCTTCCCCTGAGCTCTTAAAATCTATTCTTCTGGCCTAGCACCTTAAGATTCATATGCTGTGCCTTGAAGGTATATGATAGAATAGCCAGCTCCATGCCTTCTACAGCATCCAGTGCAGCACAGGTATTGTAGGCTCACGTGAAGGGGGATTCCAGACCCAGCCTGCACTTCATCATTTACCAGTCACACAGACTAGCTGGGAAAGTATTAGCAGAGGCATTCTGGGTAGACCTGTAGTAGATTAAGGCCCTTAAGGCCCTTCTCTTGTTTTCTTCCATCCCCCTGACCCCAATGTAAACCGTCCTTTAGCCCAGAAATTACTGTTTTCCATAAAGAGTGGAATAAAGATGAAAGGGAGCCATGGTGAATTCCTTCCTATGGAAATGACAAAGACTATGGTATAGGATAAAAGAAGCCTGGGTTTCCGGAGAAGTAGATTCTCATCAGTTATAATATTCATTCCCTGAGTGACTGGGACTCTGTTTTTCATCCACAAAATGGGGGAAATATCTATTCCTTCTCTGGAAGTGAAGTTTGAAGTGTGGCCAAGAGAATTAATTGTGCAATATTTCCAGAAGGCTTGGTTTCCCATGGAGACAGGTGCTGTGTGCATACATGTAAACACACACAGATATGTAGATATATAGATGATTCCTCACTGATTATTTCAAGATACTGGAAGAAATGAATTGTGGGTAAGGAGAACTGTTGAGCAGGGAGTTTTAGTCAATTTGTAGGTACTTTAAAGCAATTGCGATGGATGTGGGAAAAGAAATCAATGGAAAACTATCAATAGGGATTTCACTGTAAATACAATATCCTAACAGCCTAACTAGTCATCAGAAAGACTGCCTGTCTGTAATGTGGGCAAATTAAAAAGGTCAAATAAGATCTTTGCATGTAAGTCATAAAAATAAAATAAAACATGCACTTTTCTTCACACATGATGAGGCAGGTATGGGGCGAAACAGATAAAATTGGTCCTGGTCTAGGTCAGAGGTGCCTTATCTGGTCTGCAGTTACAATCACAATTTTCATTTGCATAAAAGACTTTTATGTGTTGTTGCAATTGACTCTCATAAATAAGAGAGTAGGTCAGGTTTCCTTTTTATATATGAGGAAACCGGCTCAGAGAGCTCACCCAGGATCACAGGATGTACACACAGGGATGTTCAGACTTAATCCCAGGTCATTCTTCCCGAGCTAGGGCGCTTTCCACTCATCCACACTTGCTCTGGCAATTAAGTATTTTCTTTGAGGCCTCAGTTCTGTCCTAATACACTGTTCTCTCTCTTCAGAGAATCTTCTTCTCATTGATCTTTCTTCAATGACTTGGTAACATAGGCCCACTTAATGCCTGTTCTCTGGAAATAAGACCTTCCTCTTGAGTCAGCAGATGCCCTCAGGTTGCCCCGAATGCCCTGATGTATCATTTGGCCCTGGCGGGTCTCCAAACCCTCTCTTCAGCTGATTCTACCTGAGCAGCCTCCCAGCCTGGAATTTCTGGTCATTGCCCAGTCAAAGGTAAGCCCACAGAAAGAGGGTGATAAGAAGGAAGTAACTGGGGAAACTCCCTAAACAAATGCACCCTCCAATTCCTGGCAACTCTGTAGTCTCCCCTTCCAACTACAGGCTGGCTCCACTTCCAAATATTTTTGATTTTTCTGCACTGATAAAATAACTCTCAAGAGGAATTTTAAATTTGCGCTCAGTTTGGTTGGGTCTCTTCTTTCATGCTTCCATCTCTAGTTATTGAACTCTTTGCTCTCTCTCCTTCTCTCAGGTTGTTTGAAATCCTCTCAATCAATGAATTCCCCCACTCCTACTTGCCAATATCTTTGGGAGCTTTGACTCTCAGACAGATCAGGGAGGCACATGAAGGATGCTGTTACATGTGCAGGCCAGTAAATACACCTATATGATGACCGTTGTGTCCATTCTTTGTATTCAGTTGGCCAACCCAATACTATGGTTAGATCTAGGGAAAAACTGTAACCATGTTAGGTTCCTTCCATCCCATACCCATCATAATTTTTCCTGACCCCTTGGAGACTGAGAAAAGGTAGCAGTGATAAGGATTTATTGCTCTTCCTTGATACGTGTGAATAAATTGCACCCTTCCAATGAGACCTGGACTCATACAACAGACTCTCCGTGCCGGCTTGGCTGTGTTCTCTCTTCTGCAGACAACAAAGGATGACAGGTTGTTAAGTTTCAGCATCAGAAGAGAGCAACTGGCTTCTGTTGGCAACCTCACTTGTTAACTGGCAGCTCCAAGAAACAAGACTCCCTGGGTCATCTAAGGACAGGCAGAGGTTGTTGAGTGGTAGAAGTGGCAGCAGAGAGGGGGGAGGGGTTGATGATGATTCTGGAGCACAGCAGTGCCTTGGTCCTCGTTTCCCCCTTCCCTTTCCTCCTCTCCAGAGCTCTCATCCCATCTCTCAGCCCCACCCTGGTAGTAGGGTCAGATTGTAAGAAATATAATAAGAAGCACCCCCATTTCCTGAATAGGCTTCATGGAAAGGACCTCAGCCCAGCCTTTGTGACTACAAAAGTTGTCTCCCCAGTAAATGCCTTTCTATACTCCATAGCAAACCTAGCCAGCTGGAGAGCATCTGATCCTAGTAAGGGATAAAGTAAACCTGTCTGATTTTTTTTCACTGGAAGACTCCCAAATGCTTAATTTTCATTCAATATTCTAAACCCTGTTAGGTCATAAAATATTTTAAATAAATGTTTTGTCAAAAAACACTTCATTTTGGAATAATTTTAGATTTACAGAAAAGTAGCAAAGATAATACTGGGTGCCCATATGCCCTTCACTCAGTTTCTAGGAGACCAATTTTAATACTTAACTACATTTAGTACTTAACTAATGCTTTAAATAGGACCAAACTGGACTTTTAGAACCTTTTAGGCCTGTCTGGTTTGCAGCAACATCTCTCTTCCTCATAACTGGCGTCCTTAACTCCCACCTACTGCCTCGGTCCTTTCTTGGGCTCTGGGCTAAGCCTGACCAGCATAGGAGGAATTTGCACAGACCCAGCCATGTATTCTGGCCCTCAGCTACAAGTTGACCTTGTGGACAGCCCCGCCAGCCCTTGGGTCCCAGATGTGAGCAAGCTGCACATTGAACATTGACCTCATTCACAGGAGGAGTGTCCCCATTAAGCCTCCATCAGGATCCCTGAGTCAAGAACCATGTGCTTACCTCCCAGCTTAAGGAATAATGCAGTCCCTTGTCCTTGACTTTTGCCTGTCCTTCCTATGGCTCCCGAGGCCCTGTCCAGCTCCTGCTACTTGTCTGTAGTTATTCTGATGCTGTCTGTGGGCCTGGGTCACTACGTACTTAAAATCAGGTCTACCGGTTCACACTTTTCAGATTTTGTGTCCTGGCTCCTGGATGCTGGACTAAGCCTTTTCTTGACCCCTGCTCTCTCCACTGAACTAGTCTAGGCCCACACCTGCACTCTTCTGGGGCTTCTTCAATCTACTGAAACTGACCAGGCCATGCCTCATTACATGATGAGTTATGGTAATACTCACCTTATTTAGTCATTTTTGTGCAAACACTTACAGCCTGTTACTTTTTAGGCTCCATTATTGAGATTTATGGAGATGAATAAAAAAACTTTACTTTCAAAGAGCTCATAATCTAGCAGAAGGGACAGGCGAGAAGAGTGAGGACTGCCATAGAGCAGAGGAGTTGCTATGAGAAAGCTAGCCCAGGGTAAGTGAATAGGTAGGACTCAGTTCCATACAAAGGGACGCATAGGAAGGGACACATAGAATAGCAGGTTTGAAGAGAACAATAAACAATGTCATTTTGGATATACTATATTTGAAGTAACAACAGGACACCCAGATGAAGATGTCCATTATGCATTGGAAATAGAAGCCTGGGAGAGGAGAGACCTGTGGGCTGAGTTTTTGGGGTTTTCAGAATACAAAGGCAAATTGAATTCTAAGACCACTCAGAGATCATGGATAGAAGGAAAAAGGTGCTAAAAAAGGGGACCTGGAAGAAATCAACACTTAAGGGATAAAGAGGGACAATATCAAGCAATTTCAAAAAGCATCCCTCTAACTTGAAGCATTCAAGGCATGGGAGAAGAGGCGTTTATTCACATCCTCTCTTCCCTGCAACTTAGCCCTCTTCCTGTTGTGTAATCTGCCCAGGCAGGCAGCCATTGGATATTACTGTCTACTGTTGCTGAAACAAAGAACAAGAAAGCCAAGTGTCATGGCCTCTGCTATTAAGACATCAGAAGACTTATTCCTTTCCAAGCTGTTCTGGATATTGGTGAAGTTGGAGAAGAAGCCAGGGAAAAGCTGGGTACATTCACAGTCCCTGAAGAGATTTCACTATTCTTGTCCATAATGTGGGGATAAGACATGGGTCATTAAGTGGCATTCTGAGAAAGGCATTCTGTGCTCCTGAGACAGAGGTTGCCTAGGAGTGATTGGAACCAAAGAGTGATTGGAACCGGTAAATGTTCAGGTTCCCAAAGAGCTTCCAATATAATAAGACCCCCCAAAAGAGCCTAATGAGTAAAGGATAAACTCTGGAGTCTGTACTTGGGAACTAGAGAATCAGGTATATGAACTCTGTATCCAGCAAGAAAAAAACAAGATGAAAATACATAATTGTAATGATAGTGCCCAGAAGTGTAACAAACACATTGAAGCATCCAACTTATTACGTGTGTTGAATTAACTGATCTATGATTAATAGTGAACATTGTTTTCAAGCTCCAGATTATGGAAAATGTAGCATTATTATTATTATTGTACTGTGAATCCCATCGGCTCCCTGTTTTCAAAGTGAGTCTACAATATATATGTAAACCTTGGTTATTTCCCTGAGAAATTTGAGAACACAATGTGGGTTCCTCTGGGATCTCCTATCTGAAAACATTTCTTTAAAATCTCTTAAGTCTCCAGCAGCAGATCAGTTGTTCTCACTGGGCTCTCAGGCCACTTCTGTCCATCTGACCTGGAGGAGGTTCTCATAGAGGTATTTTTAAGTAGCACAGATGAGTTATTGTCTGGTACCGGGGTATCTAAAAACTGCAAGTGAAGACTATCCTTATCCCAGAGCCTTGATAAGGCAGCCTGTGTCTGTGTGACTAGATATTCTGAAACAAGTTCACCTGGAGACAAAGTACAGGAACAGGCCAATTCCTGCTAACAATGGGACCCACTGATGTTGTGGATTGTGGGGAGAAAGCTGGAAACTGGTACGAAGTCTGAGAACTGTATGCAAGAATACCCCTTCTGGAGTGCAAACTTTTTCTCACCAGTCTGGAGAGCTGCCACATTATTTGTCCTAAAATGCTTCTGCAATCTTGTGCCCTTAAGGAAAGAAGATTCATTATCTAATTTGATCTTCTTAGCATTCTTATGGAACAGATATCAACGTGCCCAATTTTCAGAAGGGAAAGCAGAAACTTGATTTTTTTTATCTAGCAAATATCTACTGAACACCATTAAGTACCAACACCTACCATGTGATGGGTATAAGATATGATCTTTGCTCTTATGCAGATTGCAAATCTGAGAGAGGGAGAAATAAGCAAGTAAACAATATTTCAAAATTTTAATCATGCTAAAGGTAAATGGACATTGTAGATTCTATTATTTTTTCAAATTCTTTGCTGTCCCTCTTTCTCGTGATTTCCTAGGGGACACCTCCCTGATGCTTTCCCTGTAGGAAGTGTATTCTTACCTCACTGAGATCAAGCTTGGATGTATGATGTGCTTTGACCAATGAACCATGAGTGGAAGTGATCTATTTCACATCTAGGCAAAAGTTTAAAGAACCGCTCGTGGTTTTGCCATTGCTTGCTTCTCTCTGCCTCAAGAATTGAGTGTCGCAGATAGAGACTGCCTTTTCTGCCATTCCCTAAATGAAGACAGCACATGGAGGAGAACCTCAGCCTTGAAACAGCCAATGTGAGTGAGACAAGAATGAGAAATGAACTCTTTGTTTCTGGAAGCCACGAAGATTTGAGGACTGCTTGTTACTACAGCATAACCTAGTGAAATCTGATTAGTACAATGAGTATGTTCATGGGCTGGGGCGAGAGATAGAAGGAGGCTTTGGGGATGGTCTCTAAAAGCTTGCTCAGGACCCAACATTTTTTTGATGGGTCTGAGGTCACTGTGTACCCAACATAGTAACTAGGTTTCTCCAAGTCTGTTTAGGCCATTTCTCCACAAATGACACTGTGCAAAAGGGCTGGATTCTGAGCGAAATTCACAGAGCACATAATGGAAAGATGCATAACTGAATTTCTGTGATTTATGAAAATTTCAAACAATTTCTCAAACATTTATGTTTAGATTAAGTCTAAAGCATGTTTTGCCTCAAGCTCCTTGTTCCTTAATTTTAAATCTGTATGGATCTTCAGGAAAATGGAATCCATATGGTTCTCATTCATTCACCCTTACCTCATCAAAATACAGTTTGAAAGAACCACTTGATGTTTTAAGCTCTTGAAATCACATTTTCCTTCCCAAATTAGGAAGCTGCCTTTCCTGTGGTCGACACCTCAAAGGAAGAAAATATGTTCATCCTTTTGGCGGTGTGGGGGTCAGACTACTTCTCTCTCTTGGCCAGAGTGAAAAGTCCTGCAAATGTGGCCTCTATTATCATCACTACATGGTAATCTGGCAAACTAAACCACAGTGTCCAGCCATTGGAACAAGACATATTTCTTTCAAGAAGGTGAAAGATTCAAAGCCAAGAGTCCAATGTGTCTCCAGGCATCTACCCTTTTCATTGACACAATCCTTTTCTTTGCAACCAGGTCAACGTCAATACTTTATATCTTATTTCTAGCTAGTAAGAAAAGTAATTTTGGAATTTCCCTTCTTTACTATTTAAGAAACTTTAAACATTTTTAGCATGGCATAACTAGCCCTTTGTCCTACCTTGTTATTTTATTTTATTTTATTTTATTTTTTAACATCTTTATTGGAGTATAATTGCTTTACAAGGGTGCATTAGTTTCTGCTTTATAACAAAGTGAATCAGTTATACATATACATATATTCCCATATCTAATCTCTCTCCCTCAACATCAAGCCGCTTGTAATTTCCCAAACAAGACCTGTTTCTGCTGCTGTACATATGCTGTTCTCACTAACTGGGATGCCATTATCTCCCTGGTCCACCAGGTGCCTTCCTACTCTTCCTTCCAGATTCTGCTGAAAAGTGTCTTGCCCTGTGATCTCCATGCAGTTTCATGCTTCATCTCTAGTGCTCTCACATGGCCATGCACATACTTCCATTAACGTTTATCTCATGGTGTTATAATTATTTATATGCAGAATAATCTCCTCCAATAGATTTTGTCCTATCTGAGGGCAGGGAACAGGTTTTATTTGCTTTGTTTCCATGGCATTGCCAGAATAAGAGGCCTCAATCACTGTTCACTGGTTGAATATAGGGTTAAATATATTCTGGGTTGGGGAAGTGGGATTCAACATTTCACCATAATAAAAAAAATCAGAATTTAGTATTTTTTCAAATTATTACAAAAAAAGAATACATCTGCTGAAATGAAAGAGTAGAAAGAGAAGAAGAGAGCCAGCCAATTATCCAGAGAACTCAGACAGTGTAGCCTCGAGAGGGTGGGCAGTCAGTTCTCCGCAGCTTTCTAGGTCTGCAATATTCCACATTAATTATGCTTTTATAATATTTCTGAGGTTGTTTTTTTGTTTTTCTCTCCCCTACTTCTCTAGGCCTTGCTGCTAACCCACTTTATGTTTCAGAAAGTGCTGAATTTTCAACAATTGAAGGCATAGTTTCTGGGGGAAAGTAAGGGGAAGAGCAGGCAGATTTTTTCAGGACTCTTCACATTAAATTATATCTATATCTGGGACTGCCCTGGTGGTCCAGTGGTTAACACTTTGCCTTCTGATGCAGGGTGTGCGGGTTTGATCCCTGGTCGGGGAGCTAAGATCCCAAATGCCTCGTGACCAGAAAACCAAAACATAAAACAGAAGCAATATTGTAACAAATTCAATAAAGACTTTAAAAAGGGTCCACATCAAAAAAATTTTTTTAATTATATCTATATCCATATGCATGTGAGGTATATCTATATCTAGATATACTTATATCTATATCACATGTATATATAGGTATACATCATATGTATATATAGGTATATCTCACATGTATATGTATACACATAAAAAATATATATATATATTATATATGTGGCTATACGTATATAAAGGGAGAAAGAAAGATGTAATACGTGTGTTTGTGCATGTGTGTCCATATTCATTTGACCTTGGATGTGAATATATTTTCAGGCCAATTTAAATCCCAACTGCCTAATTACCATGTTGCCTTAAAGGAAAATTCTAGATTCACATTGTGTGGAAGACAAAAAGTATTTCATGAATTAAGCACCCGTTATTACAATAATAAGAAGCACAGTAAAAGCTGGTTAGATTCTGGCCTTAATATTTTGAGCAGCAGAAAGAAACAGATGATGAGAAGCTAAGCAAATAATTCAAGTAAAATGCGTGTGTCTCTTCTTGAAACAATGAAAAGACTCAATCGAAAACTTCCTTCCCCACCTCTCCTTGCCTTAAACCTCTGAGAATCTCTTGCAGAATGTGTTTGTTTTGTTAAAACCATGGATTGAGGAGCAGTCAGGGGAGAACTGAGGGGATAAACTTCATTGAGTATTTCAGAGTCGCAAAATCTTGACTCACATTAAAACTGTGAGCCCTGGGAAGTGTGAAACAGTGATTCTTATCTCCTAAAGAGTTTTTCCGTCATCAATGCCCAGAGTAAGCTGATGAGCTGAGAGTGGGTGACCTTAATAGACATAACTGTGTATGGGTTCATTGTACCATGAAATTAAATTTTAAATCTGAATTGATGAACAAAAATGCTGGTTTGATATTTCTGAACAATAGTTTTAATAGTTTTGTAACTCTTTTCCTTCCATGAGAATTGATCTGAATTTAGGACTGTGCAAGGAAGCTTCTTGTTTCTAAAGACTACATCTGAGTTCTACCACTAATTGGTGAATTATAATTATTCAAGTAAATTGGCAAATCCAGTGGCCTCTTCCCAGCCCTCTAGCTACCTACTCTCTCTTGGAATTAGCCATTGTTAACCATTCTCTTCTTGAGTATCTCCTCTCTGGCTTCAGGACAAAGGCTCTTCCTACTCTTTGGTTGACTCCTTTTTGCAATTTGCTGTTTCCCCCATGTTACCCAAGTAGCCCTGATCTTACTCCACCACACCCCCTTTATCCCCTCAGCAGTCTCATCCTTACCCCTGGCTTTAATCATCACTGTTTCACATGACTCTCAAATCTATACTTTCTGTTTGGCTTCTCATCTGAGCGTTTACCCCATATTCTTATTTACCTTCTAGACATTTCCACATGGATGTCTTAGCATCTCAGATCAGCATGATTAAAACCCAAATCATCACCAATTTCTGTGTATTTCTTTTTTTTAAATTTTTATTAGAGTATAGTTGATTTACAAGGTTGTGTTAGTTTCAGGTGTACAGCAAAGTGAATCAGTTATACATATACATATATCCACGCTTTTTAAGTTTCTTTTCCCATGCAGGCCATTACAGAATATTAAGTAGAGTTTCCTGTGCTATACAGTAGGTCCTCATTAGCTATCCACTTTACATGTAGTAGTGTGTATATGTCAATCCCACTCTCTCAATCAATCTGTCCCCTGCTTACCCCCTGGTAACCCTAAGTTTGTTTTCTACCTCTGTGACTCAATTTCTGTTTTATAGATAAGTTCATTTGTACCCTTTTTTTAGATTCCACATTATTATATGATATTTGTCTTTCTCGGTCTGACTTACTTCACTCAGTATGACAGTCTCTAGGTCCATCCATGTTGCTGCAAATGGCACTATTTTGTTCTCCTTTTATGGCTGAGTAATATTCCATTGTATATATGAACCACACATCACCAATTTCTTATACCTGTACCTTATCCTGACTTCCCAATAAAGAATAAGACACATGGAAATAAAATTCAGAAACTTCCAAGTTCTGAGCAGTGAAGAGCTGGAGTTGGGGGGTGGGAAGTATTGACAAAACTCTGCCAGTCCCCCTGTAGGGTATTTCAGGAGGATCTTTTCACTTGTGTCTTCACTCACTACCCATTCACTCACCCATTTATTCATTTATTTATTCATCCATCTATCCATCCCTCCCTTCCTTTCATCGTTCATCCAAAAAGCATTAATTATGTCCCTTTTATTTGTCAGGGACACAAAGATAAATAAGACATAGTTTCTGACTTCAAGGAATTTCATAGGAAGAGACAAAAATTGCATAAAACTTTCCAGATGCTAATAGAAACATTTGAAATTTGGGACACCAAGTAGGAGATGATCAGTATCATTGAAGGGAGATAAGTTCAGGAAGTCTTCAAAAATAGGTGGCACAAGACGCATCTTAAAAGATGAGTTGGTGGGCTTCCCTGGTGGCGCAGTGGTTGAGGGTCTGCCTGCCGGTGCAGGGGACGCGGGTTCGTGCCCCGGTCCAGGAGGATCCCGCGTGCCGCGGAGCAGCTGGGCCCGTGAGCCGTGGCCGCTGGGCCTGCACATCCGGAGCCTGTGCTCCGCAATGGGAGAGGCCAGAGCGGTGAGAGGCCCGCGTACCACAAAAAAAAAAAAAAAAAAAAGATGAGTTGGTGTTCATCATGTGCACAGGCCCAAGAGGCTGCATGAATAGGCAGCAAGGTCTGAAACAGCACCGTGTCCTGTAGAAGCAGAGGGTGGAAGACACTGCGAGTTGGAATTTAAGAGGTAGGCAAGGTCAGTTGGTGAAGATGCTTGCACTCACCATGCACAGGAGAGTGAGTTTTATCCTGAAGTCCTCATGGAGTCACTGAAGAGCCTGAGTTGGGGGATTGCCAGCTAGGAAGGTGCAGTTTTGTCTTCTCCTTGGGCTCCTGCTACCAATTTTAGTATTTATTGCTCTGGCTTTAGTCTCTGACTGAGGAGAGAACAGCCTCCCCTTCTTGCTTCTCCTCCTCCAAACTCTTGAAACAGCTGCAATAGTTTCCAGTTTTCAAACAGAACTTTACTAAATGCTAAAGGGAAATAAAAGGAAATTGTTGCAGAAATGTCATCTGTAAAGCAGTAGTCTAGTTTCCTAAGTACAGATGTCTGAGTCAACCATTCTGCTAGAAAGAGCAAAGACATTTACATGGTTTCCAAATCTCTCTCTACAGTTCTTGCTACTCTTGCCACCAGTGTTATTACTTCCACCACTGCCACCATTACTGCTGCTCCCATCACCACCACATATATGTTAGCACTTTAGCAGCTCACATACCTTATATATCTTATGCCAGTTGCTATGCTGGTTGCTTTATTGATAACATCGCCTTTAATCTCCATCAAAAATAAATGGATGAAATATCTGTCAATATCCCTCTTTATTTATTTATTTATTTTAACATCTTTATTGGAGTATAATTGCTTTACAATGGTGTGTTAGTTTCTGCTTTATAACAAAGTGAATCAGTTATACATATACATATATACCCATATCCCCTCCCTGTTGCGTCTCCCTCCCACCCTCCCTATCCCACCCCTCTAGGTCATCACAAAGCACAGGGCTGATCTCCCTGTGCTATCTGGCTGCTTCCCACTAGCTATCTATTTTACGTTTGGTAGTGTATATATGTCCATGCCACTCTCTCACTTCGTCTCTGCTTACCTTTCTCCCTCCCCGTGTCCTCAAGTCCATTCTCTACATCTGCATCTTTATTCCTTTCCTGCCCCTAGGTTCTTCCGAACCTTTTTTTTTTTTTAGATTCCATATATATGTGTTAGCATATGGTACTTGTTTTTCTCTTTGTGATTTACTTCACTCTGTATGACAGACTCTAGGTCCATCTACCTCACTACAAATAACTCAATTTCGTTTCTTTTTATGGCTGAGTAATATTCCATTGTATATATGTGCCACATCTTCTTTAACCATTCATCTGTCGATGGACATTTAGAGAAATGGAAATGAAAACAAAAATAAACAAATGGGACCTAATGAAACTTAAAAGCTTTAGCACAGCAAAGGAAAACATAAACAAGACGAAAAGACAACCCTCAGAATGGGAGAAAATATTTGCAAATCAATCAACTGACAAAGGATTAATTCCAAAATTTACAAGTAGCTCATGCAGCTCAATATCAAAAAAGCAAACAACCCAATCCAAAAATGGACAGAAGACCTAAACAGGCATTTCTCCAAAGAAGATATACAGACTGCCAACAAACACATGAAAGGATGCTCAACATCACTAATCATTAGAGAAATGCAAATCAAAACTACAATGAAGTATCACCTCACACCAATCAGAATGGCCATCATCAAAACTCTACAAACAGTAAATGCTGGAGAGGGTGTGGAGAAAAGGGAAGCCTCTTGCACTGTTGGTGGGAATGTAAATTGATACAGCCGCTATGGAGAACAGTATGGAGGTTCCTTAAAAAACTAAAAATAGAGCTATCATATGACCCAACAATCCCACTACTGGGCATATACCCTGAGAAAACCATAATCCAAAAAGAATCATGTACCACAATGTTCATTGCAGCTCTATTTACAATAGCCAGGACATGGAAATATCCCATTTTATAGGTAAGGAAACTAGAAC
Organism: Hyperoodon ampullatus; assembly: GCF_949752795.1. NCBI lineage: Eukaryota > Metazoa > Chordata > Mammalia > Artiodactyla > Ziphiidae > Hyperoodon > Hyperoodon ampullatus. The sequence goes on from NC_136920.1 coordinate 92,590,505, forward strand.
TCAGTTGGAAGTAAAGGAGCATCTCCAAGATCACAAGCAAGTAAGTGATAGAACAAGTGGTCCATATCAGCTGGTACCAGCAGGTTTGAGGAGTTTTTGCTGTCATGCTTGGCAACCAGAGGCATTCATGCCAAGGTGCCTAGCTCACTGTGGCTCACACTAAATACTTGCTGGACACACCCAGGCTCTTGTCCTTTCTGCTGCTAAGTGTCTTCTCTTCTCTTTAGCTCCTTTGCCCAATAGAGTAGTTGACTGGGATGGTAGAGCAACTGCTCTCATCAAAGCACTTCCCCAGAAGGAAGACCCTTGTCATTCTCTTACACAGAGCATTCTTTGTGGAAGCATGGGTGGGAAAAGTGTTGATCTGACACGTGGTCACTCATATGTGGCCCAAAGAAAGACTAATAGGTGAGATTCAAATGTGTTTCACTCCTTGTCATTCTCTTGGATTAAGGTTTGTGGGGTAGAGGAAAGTAGTAAAAAGACAACTGCATCTATTTCTTGTGTGGTTTTGAGAGGATTCTTCATGCATTGTTGGGGTTTTTTTGTTCTACTTATTTCCAATAACTGAACCAACCAAATTGTCTTCAGATGTAAAATAAAATAATCTATCAGTTCTGGATTTAGTATAACACAATGCAAGGGATTTCCAGAAGCCACTGACTCTCTCCAGGATCCACTTTCAGAGGACTTGAAACTAGAGCTGAAGGCAGACTGTCTCTTTCCTCAGAAAACAAAGATTACGGTGACACTTCATTATCATCATCAACGTGTATAAGGTCTGTGCCATGTTCTAGGCACATCTTTAAATATTTTATACATCTCACAGTAACCCTACAGTGTAGGAATTATCCTCATTTTTGAGTTGAATACACTGAAATTTTGATAGTTGGGTAGCTCACTCAGTGTCACATGTTTCAGAGGCAGAGCTGAATTTCCACTAGGTCAGACTAACTTCCATGCTTCACATCAGCGAGTCAGTATACAGGGCTACATGACCCTTCCTTGATATCCAAGATCCAGGGATGCTGTTTCCCATCACTACACCTGTATTTTGTCTTCCTCTCCTCTTTGTGGTTAGGACCCCACCCACCACCTGCTGTGTCTTAGATTTAGACTCTGTCTGTACCTTCTCATGTGACTTAGAATCTCCCACACAGACGTCAATCTATTACCACCTCTATATCAATTATTCTCTGCCTCTTGTTTATCTTTCCAGTTTGACCTGAAATTTAAAATGTTGACTCCAGCCTAACACTCTGAATTCATGAAATCACACAGCCTCTCTTTCTACACAAAGCTCCATATTCTCCAGCAAGGACTCTGTCTTGTATTCTGTGCCACCCACCATACCCACCTTGGAACCATTTCTTGTTTTTCTGCCTTATTCAGCAGCCACCCATCATTGGCCCAGACAAAGAGACTAATGAAATGGACAGTGTGGCAGTGTTAATGAGAAATAAAGAAAAACACAGACGTTTTGAAGTAAAGTCGCAATGATAAAGAGCTGTCAACAGTTTTGTTCCAGTGGCAATTACTTCACTTGTAAGCACCAGAGCCACTCAAGTTGGAAGTCTCTTTCCTGCTGTGTGTGTGCGTGTATGTGTGCATGTGTGTGTGTATTCATAATTATTTATTTGAACATAGAAATGGAATCTTTAGAGAAGAAATTGCAGTGCAGAACAGATAGCTCTTCCTTCCTAAATTCAAATGGTATAGTGCAGCTATTGCAAATAGGCCCATTTTCCTAGATCATCTCAAGGTCCCAACTTTTCCTTGGTACTCAAATGCAGGGCTGCTCAATGAAGATGAAGTATCCACCCAGTTCTTTGTCAAGGGAACAAGTATATAGCCCTAAGAGTTTTCTGAAGTACAAGCAATAATAATGTTTTATAACATCATCACCACCATCACGGTATCATCTTCTTTGGCACTTTGCAGTGTGATCACAGAATGTTTCCACATCTAATTTATCCTTTGATCCTTATTAAAACCACCCTGCGAGTTAGGTATTGCTGACTCCAATTTTATATAAGGAAATGGAGTCTCAACGAGGACAAGCTACAGAGAATGAAATCTGTGCTAATTCCCAGGCCTCCTGGCTTCTAGGCTAGGCTTATTACATCATGTCTTATAGGGTAGTCAGGGCTAAATGATACTTACAGGGGCAGGCAATGTGGCAAAGTGGTTAAGACCAATAATTTTGGAGGTCGATTCCTTAGGGTTCAAATCTCAGCTTAGGTGCTTGCTATTTGTGTGGCCCTGGACAAGTTACTTGAGATTCAGTTTCATCATCTGTAAAATGGAGCTAAAATGACTATTCACAATACTGAGGTGAAGGTTGAATAAAATCATGCCTGTAGAGTACTCTGGCTCAGTACAGTGCTTGGCACAAAGCAGGTGCTTAATAAGTGGGAGTTCTTTTTTTAACTATATGACGTCCACAGTCTACCATCTTTCTATCCAGAAATATGAAAGCTCTGAAAAGCAAAATTTTCAAAAATAACTTATTTCACTGCAAAACTCAACCTAAATAGACCTTAAGTTAATCTTGTATTTTTTTATCTTTTAAAAATTGTTTTTTTACTTGGTTTATCTACCTTAGTGTGAATATTTATGCATTTTGGTGCAGAAATATTACTGCTTTTGCTGCCACAGACCCCATGTATATTACATAATATTCAATATCACCTCTTTTCTAAAATTTAAAACATTCTATATTCTGAAACATATACTCTGAAACATAACATATATTCCATGAGGGTATTGGCAAATGACTGTGCGTCCACTCTTGCACACTGGTGATACTGGCATTAGGAGAGGCTACTAGTATTTCTGTTATTCCTGATTCCTTTGGTATTTGTTTCTTTGACCAACGGGGGTTGGACTGTCTTGCCAGTCGGTATGGAGTTCTGAAGGCCTGGAGCTGGAATGGAGAAGACAAGCTGAAAGCATTAGCCACAGGGATGGTTAGACCAAGGTGGGTTAGAGAGAGGTGAGGCTCAAATGCCTGAGAAAGCAAGCAAGGATGCTGAGTGCAGGGGCCAGAAAAGGGAGCTGGACCAGCATAGGCCCTTTGAGAAGCAGATGCCAAACAGAATTAAACCTGCAAGAGGTTTTTTGGAAGAAGCACCTGTACGTGATAAGGCAGCACGAGTAAGCAGGGAAAGGGTTCAGGTTGCGATGCTGGTCTGACACCTGTGAAAGGAGAAAGGGAAGAAAGGAGGGTGGGGTAGTGAGGCTCTCAGATGGTAGCAGAGCACAGAGAATGTCTCAAGCAAGCTGATGGGAGACCTGACCACAGGTTCACTAGTGGAGAACTGCACTGGACAGGAACAGCCCTTCTCTGTCACCTCCTGTGATCAGTCACTGGCTGGGAGCACCCCGTAGAGACTGTGGCCTTGGCACCAACACTGCAAAGGATCCAAAGGTGCAGCATCTGGAGGTTGTCAGGCAGATGCTGTCCTCACAGTGGTTCTCTTAAAGGCAGGTCTGAGCAGCATGTCACTGTGGCTGCCGCAAAAGTCAGATTTTGTCAGAGAAGGCATTCTGAGTCTGGCAGAAACTCAGAATCAGAGCAAATTAGAAACAAGCAAAGGGAATGGGAACATGTCATAATAATATTAAAATTCTAAAACAATTTCTAAAGATCTCAGAGGATATTCACAGCATTACCACTCTGGCTCATGGGTTTATGCATCAGCCCACCTAGCTTGGGTGCCAGGGCAGAGTTCCTGAGGCATTAGGAATTGTGTCCAGTTCATCCCACCATACCCAGAAAAGAAAAATTATTGAGTCATCCACCTAATTCCCTGTGGTCAACTAGGGCAATCACCCCACAGTTCCTCCTTTCAGTCCTTCTTCAGAATGCTGCTCATGGAATTCCAACACAGTGCCCTGCACACAGCAAACCCCCTGCAGGCATGGTCCAGCGTCTAGTACAGAGGCTGAAAATTGTTGCTTCCCAGGTCTGATAGCTCCATTCAAGGCAGAAGGCCGTCTTAGTCCCTATCTCTGCTTTGGGCTTTTCCACCATTTTCTGACTTCAATAGAATGCTCATTTAAGAAGAAGTACTTTGGGGTCTTATTCTGAGCTGAAGATTTTGGAGCTAGCCATTACATAGGGCAAGGAAACCTGCTGGAGTTGGTAGACAATACAAGTCAAGGGACAGGAAATCTGAGTCAATAGGTGTTTGCTTCAGAGATCAATACTAATATATTTAGTGCTATTGAGCATCATTAAATATGTATTGGTTCTTTTTATTCTCAGCTAAAAATCATTCTAAGTGTATTCTGCATGCAAATGAGTATTTAGAGCTGATGCGTTAATGCCCTGCCTCCAAGCATGGGGTGTGTGCCCAAGCTCAAGTTCGTTCACAGAATGAGGAGCCAGTGAGCTGTACTGAGCTGTCTTCATATGACTCTTGCACACCTCATCACGGAATTCTCTCCTGTTGATTGGGTAGTCACGTGCCCTTCTAATGCCAGTGGAAATTGAGAATATGCATTGCGTATGAGCTATGGTATCCTATAGCCAAGAGTGGTATTTGGACACTGTCATTTTGAGACCAGAAGGACTTTTAAGAAGTGAAATGCACTTCTACAGACAGCTTCATTTGGCTCTCCCTACAGCCTATGTGTGGCCCCCAGCTCCCTTTTCAGAGTGGCTCAGGTCTACTTGGGCTGAGGAAGAAAGAGATGACTTTTTAATTCCAGAAGCGAGGCCAAGTAATAAATGTATCTGTAAACTAAAGGAGATATATTCTATCATCTTTGAGATCTCTTTTAAGGCAAAAACCCTAAGAGACTCATAAGTAAAAATTTAGAGGGTAATTATATTTTAAAAAAGAAAAGACCAAGTTCAAGTTGTTCAGCCCCTGCCAGGCTTCCATCACTGGGTTTACAGAAGTTTAAGCTCTACATACAGATGTAGCCATTTGAGTTTTGATTGGAAAATTCTTTTCTGGTATAGAGTATATAATAACTTCTGTCCCTATAAGAAAAGGGAGGCTTATGCCTATCAAGCTCTAGAAGATTTCATGATAAAGCATGAGATTTGGAGTCATAGACTTGCAATCAAATTCTGCCTGCCCCACATCATAGCTCTCTACCTTGCTGCATCTATAAAACAGATGCAGTGAATATGGGCCTCTCATGGCCTAAATGTGAGAACTGAAACAAACTGCTTGCTAATAGAATGTGATAGAAAAATGGCAGTTTCCCCCATACCCAAAGGCCAGAATCAGAATGGATTCTCTCATCTTTGTGATTCTCCTTAATCAGGAGGATGAATGAATTGGGCTTTATGGGGTCATGGGAGACACGGTAAAACCAACGTAGAAGAGATAGGAGTTCCCTAAGTGTGTGATGAAATCCCAGAGAATAACATGCTCAAAGGTAAAAATCAACACCACCCTTCTCCAGCGTGGCACACCTCTCTGAGAGAGAGAGCAGGCTATGCACACAGCAGGCAGAGAAACATTCTCCGCATACATCCGGCAGCCGCACTAACACAGAGATCCCAGGACAGATTACATAATCCTGGAGCCAATAGCCAATAGTGAGCACCAGCTCTGAGAGATTTTCACATAAATAACAGTAAAGTTTAAGTATCATTATACTCTCTGTGGAAGAATGCCTGTAAACCCACATGACAGCGTAGAAGGAGCTAAAATACAAGTTTTAAAACTGCATTATGTTAGTCATCTATTGCATGTCACAAATTATTCCAAACTCAGAAGCTTAAAACAGTAGACATTATCTCACAGTTGATGTAGTTCAGAAATCCAGGAGCAACTTAGCTGTGAGTCTCTTGTGAGTTGAAGTCCTGGTATTGGCTGGGGTCACAGTTAACTCTAAGCTCGAGTGGGGAAGGATCCACTTCTCACATCACTCACATGTTTGCTGGCAGCCCTCACAGTTCTCTATAGGCTGCCTCACACCATTGCTGCTCAGGATGGGGCAGGTGACCCCTCTCAGAACAAGTGACTCAAAGGGAGGGTTGGGGGGATTTGGAAGTGCACCCAAGACAGAATCCACAATCTTTTTATAACCTAATATTAGAAGTGACATCTCATGATTTCTACTCTGTTTGACTCACCAGAAGTGAGTCACTAAGTGCAGCCTACACTCAGGGGTAGGGGAAGGAAGGTCGACCTCTTAAGCAAAAGAGAATCAAAGAAGGTATAAACACATCTTTAAAACCAGCGCACGCATTTAAAAGAAGAATTCAATTAAGACATTGAATTGGTGGTCATGGAAAGATCTTGGATGGAAAGTAGACAATAAAATCTGAATGGATTATATTTTATCCATTCCGAATAAGTTAGTGAGATCTCAGACTGTCTGGATGAGCCTGCTGTGTGCATGGAACAGATTTCCTTTTCCCTCTGGGCACAGAGCTACAGGCTACATTTCTTAACCCCCTTTATAGGTACTTGGGGCTGTGAGTCTGAGTTCTGGCCAATGAAATGTACAGAAGAGATATCCTCCCTTTCTAGGCCTGCCCCATAAAAAAACTTCTTCCACACCCTTTTTTCTCTACTGAATGGAAATGCTGATTGAAGATGATTCAAGGACTTATTAGAGGGTGGAGCCATAAGAGAAAGGAGCCCAGGTCCCGAAATGAGAGATTAGAAGTTTGCCTGACAAGCACATCTGATTTGAATCCACATGAGCAAAACTAAATTTTTATTTTTTAAACCTTTGGAGCTTGGAAGGTTATTTATTATAGCAGCTAGCATAACTTATTCTAAGTCACTGTCATTTAAGAGAGGTAGTTCAAAGGTAATAGATGAAATAATGTTGAGTCTATAAGATCTTCTGAACATGAATTAATACAATTATATTAATTGAAGGACTTTTTAAAAATTCAAGAATAAATGTATAAAATGGTTATTTAAAACATCTGCTGTGCCCTATGACTGATAAATTGTTACTTTGATTCTTGGAATATAACCTGGGAAAAAGACCAGTAAATTTTGCTGATTATGATATGGAATCCATCATAGAGCATAAACTTATTAATCAATAAAACATATATAATCTACTTGGCTTTGGGGAAAATTGACTGGTAAACAACATAGTATAATGGATAAAGGTGTAGTCTTTGGAGTTACACAACCTGGTATCCTTTCTTTTTCAAAGTAGCATGACTTTGAACTTATATAACCTTAAATTTCTTACTCAATTTATTTGTTTCCTAATCTATAAAATGAAGATAATGAGGAGGAGGAGGAGGAGGAGGATAATAATAACAATTATATCATTTACATGATAAGATTGCAGTGAGAATTAACTGAGATCTCTGTGTTTACATAGAAACTACACAATAAAGTGTTTAGAGAGTGTTAGCCATTATTATTATCATTGTTGCAATTTTGTTATTTTGGGGAGGGAAATTAATACTTTGCTAGTCTCTTTTGCTCTTTGAAGAGAGATAAATAAGGTTATGATTAAGATAGAAGTAGAGATTATAATTAATTGAAGAGCCAAAAAGACCTAATTTACTAAGGCTAATGGCAACAGTCTCCTACAGGTCATATGAGAAGATTTTACTGTGACAGGTGAATTTTGTAGGAAAGTATAAGAAACAATATCCCCAGAACATATTTGCCAGATACAAGAGTTTTTAGTCAACATCTAGGAAAGGGATAATCACTTAGGTATCCCTATCACTTAGATTTTCCTCTGGAGACAGCTGCAGTCATGAAGTGAGAAGCTCAAACAATGTGGATAAGAAAGGTGAAGAGAAGCTCCAGGACCCAGTGAGGTGGCCTGGCTGCCACAGCTAGCCCCAGAAAGAGCAAGTGATGGGTCTGTTTTATGCAGAGGGAATGGACAGCTTAGGTGTGTGTCATGCAGGTATCACACTGAGGAGAGAAAGTGGTCCATCTTAACAGGCAGCACAAGCTTAAGAAGAAATTGAGGTACTTCTCAAAGTTTTGTTGGCAGTGTTATTGCAGGAGGTCAGTCCAACAGACCAGGCCAATGCAGCAAGCTGTTAAGGCCCAGGGGCTTTAGCCAAGCAGATGTGGTGTGAGGCATGGTCAGACTTTGAGCTGAGGTTGGAAGGGAAATTGAGGCAGAAGGACAGTTGTATAGTCTGGGCCAATGGGGATGACTGAGGTTGGGGAGCAGGGGGTGGATATTAAGAAATACTTTGACTGCCTTGCCACACCAGGAGTCAGATCAAGTTGGCAAACATCTGTCAGAGCTAGGGATCTTGATTCACTTCTTTCAGAAGCCAGAATTCCCCAAGTCCTATAGGTAAGCCTCATCAAAAATAGATACAGCTAAGGAAAGCTAAGAAAGACTAGGATAAGGGAAATGGTCATACACTAACCGTTACCTGAAAAGCTCTAAACACATTGAAGAGGACACATCAAGAGCTACAATCCACAATGAAGAATTCTCCTGACTCTCTGTGCACTAAATCATGCAGTTTCAAAATTCAGGAAGCAAAGTCTACAGAAATTACTAGAAACTCATCAGTAGAAAGGGACTTATTAGACCTCTCTGAGTTAATGATAGATCAAAAGAGGATATTACAGACAACATTCTTTGATCAAAAATGTAATAAAATTAAAACTAGGAAAAAAGAAACCTACCATCTAGGAAATTTAGAAACTTTAAATAATTCTTGAGTCAAGGAGGAAATCAAGGTAAGAATTGATACCTATGTAGAAAATAATAATACCAAACTCTATGTGATACAGTTAGAGCAAAGCTCAGTGAAATAGTCGTGGTTTAATGTTGTTTACATTAATAAAAGAAAGATTTTTAAAGATTGAATTAAGTATGAAACTCAAGAAGTCAGGAAAAAAAAGTAATCCAGAAGAAAACAAAAATAAAAGCAGAAATTAAAAAGGAAAACCAGACAGGGTAGAATAAATAAATATACTCAAGACCTTTAACATACAGTATTTGTCTTTCTCTGTCTGGCATTTCACTAAGCATATTACCCTCCAGGTCCATCATGTTGTTGCAAATGGCAAAATTTCATTCTTGTTGATGGCTGAGTAATATTTCACATCTTCTTTATCCACTTGTCTGTTCATGGACACTTAGGTTGCTTCCATATCTTGACTATTGTATATAATGTTGGTATGAACATTATGGGGTGTTCATGTTGGGGTGCATGTATCTTTTTGAAATAATAGGGGAAGGGGCAAGATAGGGGTAGGGGATTAAGAGGTATAAACTACTATGTATAAAATAAATAAGATATAGGGATATATTGTACAGCACAGGGGATATAGCTAATATTTTTTAATAACTTTAAATGGAATATAATCTATAAAAAATATTGAATTACTATGTTGTGCACCCGAAACTAATATAATATTGTAAACCAACTATATTTTAATTTTTCAAAAGTAGACCTTTAGAAAAGTAAAATAAAACAGATAAAACATTAGCTAATCAAAGCACAGGTATATAAAAGAAGAAATAAGAATAGAGAAGTAACCACAAATAGAGAAGAAAATAATCTTTAAAAACGACTTTGCTCAGCTCTTTGCAGACAAATAGGAGAACCTAGTTGAAATGGATACTTTTCTAGGAAACCATAAATTGCCAAAACTAACCCCTGAAGAGATCAAAAGTTTAAAACCACCAATATTCATAAAATACAGACAAATTTGAAAGAACTTAGGCCTAGATATTTTCACAAATGAATTCGACCGAACTTTAAAAACAGTTTCAGTGTTATTTAAAGCCTTGTGATTCAGTGATTGAGGACCAGCATATGGGCATCACCTGGGAGCTAGTGAGACATGCACTCTCAGGTTCCACTGCAAACCTGCTGAAGGAAAATCTGGTTTTAACAAGGTTCCTTGGAGATTGCATGCACGTTAAAGTTCGAGAAAACTGATTTATACCAAGGTTTGGCAAACTATGGTCCATGGGCCAAATCCAACCCACCTCTTCTTTTCATAAAGTTTTATTGGAATACAGTCACACTCATTTGTATATGCTTTCCCACTACACTGGTAAGTTGAATATTTGGGGACTGAGACCATCCAGCCCACCAAGCATAATATACTTACTCTCTGGCCCTTTATGGAAAAAGTTTGCCTATGCTGATTTATACTGCTGCAGGACATAGAAAAAGTGAGAAAAGCTTCCACTTCTATTGATTACAGAAACATCAAGTAGGTCACAATAACTTCAGACTTAGCCAATATTTCACAAGCAATAGATAGCAAAATAAGATCACTCTCACTTATGAATATTAATGCAAAAATGCAACCCTGTTAAATGTAATTCAGCATAAAAATCATAAGATAATACTCTTAAGTGTTGTAAAGAAAATTGACAAAGTTCAACATCATTATTGATTTTTAAAACACTTAATAAAATGGGAATAAATGAATAGATTTCCTTAGCATAATAAAATTCATGAATTTAAAAAATTTTAAATTCATGAATTCGTAAATCTGGCATCAGGCTTGATGGGGAAACAATAAAGTGATTTTTTAAAAATCACACCATTATCATTACCTGCAGACAATATTGCAATCCTTAAGTAACATAAAAGGATCAATTGAAAAAACTATGACAATAAGACAGTTCATGAAGATACATGTATTAGTTATCTCTTGCTGCTTGACAAATTACTGAATCACTTTGCTGTACACCTGAAACTAACACAACATTGTTAATCAACTATGCTCCAATATAAAATTAAAAAAATTTTTATGTCTCAGAATAGAGAAGTGTTACATCTAACTCCACTTTTTGGCATGGTAAATGAAATCTAAATAAAATTTAAAGATTGACAAACCAGGGGAAAATATTCCCATATTCCAAAAGGCTTATCTCTTTAATACATACAGACTTTCTTGTTAAAAGTCCTATGACCAATAACCCAGAACAGTATTAGACTAAAGTCATGAACTGACAATCCACAGAAATATAAATAATGTTTAAACACATGAGAAATGGAAGTGGAAACCATGAAATAATATGTTTGCCAATTAGACTGTCAAAGATGAAAAGGCTGGTGAGAATGTGAGGAAGGAGTCGGTCTTGTGTGTTTGCCCAAATTGTATGGGAGGGTTTGTTGTCAGATTGTCTACAGAGGGGCGTCTGTAATGATCTATCAAAACGTAAACAGTCCACATCCTTTGACCTAGAAATTCCACCTCTATAAATATTTCCTGGTGATATACTTGCACATGTGTGAAATGATTTATTACATTCTTTGTAATTGCAAAAAAATGGGAACAAATATCCCTTGATAGGGGCTTGGTAAAATAAAACATGATACATTCATGGAAATGAATACTAGGTAGTGGTTTTAAAGTGGGGTCATCTCTTTGTGTATATTGAAGAAAGATCCGTAAGACAAATTGCGGAGCAAAAAGTGATGTGTGGAATAGTGTGTATGCATCCATTTGCAGAGGGGAAAAAAGAATAGTGTACATACATGCTTATTTATACACAGAAGATTCCTGAAAGGAGAGGAATGGAACTAAGAACACTGACTGCCTCCAGTAGTGCCCTGGTAGAGTATGAAAGAGCCTTGGATTATTAAAAAAAACAAAACAAAAAAAAAACTCTGAAACTAAGAAGCTAAGACACCTGATCTAATTTAGCACTGAGGTATACATTGTAAAATCCTCAGTGCTGGCCATTTGAAAATAGAGAAATGTTGCTGATGTGCAATTCTGGACCTAATTACTTTCTTGCGAACCACTAAACATTTCTCCCCAAAGGTCCTGCTACACAGCCAGTCAGAGAGAGTGGGAGAGGGAGAGAGAGAAATGTGGCTTGTTATCAACACAGCCCCACACATCCAATCGCATCCTAGAACTGCTTACCTTGTGCTTCCTGAGTCATTTCTAATGAGAGATAATGATAGCAAGGTGGGAGGTCTCAGGTGGGTGTCAGAAAGGATGCCAAAAGGTAGGCCAGGTCAATTTTGATTCATTGCACATCAAATTTTTCACTTTTCCTTCCTTTGCACATTTATAGCTATTAGTGAGGAATTTGGGAGCACTGCAAATACAAGCCTGTCCGCAAAATTGGCTTTAGATCCCTCGTGTATGCATTCTGGAACTGGAGATCTAGATGGAGAGAAACAGAGGTCATCCTCCAGGAGATGCTATGGGACACGCCTGCTCTCAGGGATACAGGGGCACACACTCTGGGAGCAGGACAGCGGCTCGAGGGTTGGGAGGGAAGACAGAGCAATCCTTACCAAAATATATAAACCTAAAATTTGCCCATATGTTTACTGCATATTGAGGGAAGTGTAAAGTGAATAAAGCTGGGGGAGGCTCATTAGCAAATATTTTGTGGCTCTGGAAACACAAGGAAAACTATGTGATTTATTATATAGTCAGTAGAAATGTTGAACATGGAACTTCTCTTGAGTACTTACAATAGGCCTGTCACTGCTGTAGGTCTTAGGGATATGTCAGAATAAAATGCAGCCTTGCCCCTCATGCTGATTACATTCTAGTGGCCAGGGCAAGGGGCTGGATACAGGAGATGATACATAAATAAGTAAACACACCTATGAGATATTAGGTAATGAACAATCTAAGGGTCAATTTGCAGTGTTAAGGGAAGAGAAAGACAAGGGGTAGTAAGAGAGTATTTTAGATAAGTGGTCAGGGCAGCCTCTCTGATAAGGTGTCTGATACAGTGACATTTGATTAGAGACCTGAGGAAAGTTAAGCAGCAAGCCATGAGGATATACAGGGGAAGTGCAAAGGCCCTGAGGCTGAAGCATGACTTGCCCCGCACAGGTAAAGTATTCAGAAAATAATGATAAGAAACAATTGAAACAAAAATATACCTTCCCTATGATTATGTATGCATAGAGATATCTATCAGGAAAGACTATGAAAAAATATAAATCCTTATAGTGCCTCAGTGAAGGGATAAAGACTATTTCTCAGGGTAGGTAGTGTCTTCGAATTCCTTGTGTCTGATCCAGCCATGCTTGGTATATGTAGAATTTTGGTATCTGTAGAAACAATATCTGATGACTAAATGAATGATTTTCTTTGAGAATATTTTATTTATCATTTTAAAAAAGAAAACAAAATGGCTGTTTTTGAAAAATCAAGTTTGTAATAGCACATTGCATCCTAGGGTTTCTCAGAAAGACCTGACTTCAGCTCTGGGCCAGCCCAGGATGTAATTGGGGAAGGGGACAGAAAGCTAAATTTTACTGATTACCTAACAACTGCTATATATTTGTATGTGCATTATAGTGGGCAAACCTCAGAACACCCCAAGGACAAAGGTATAGTTGTTCCCATCTTGCAGTTTAAAACAATGAGGCCAGGGAGGCCAGAAATGCAGTTTCTAGCTCATGGACAGATGGCCAGTAAATGGTAGAGCTGAAGAGCAGACCTTCTGCCTGCAAGTTCAGACCTCTGATGACCACAGCTATGGGGGGCCGGGGGTGGGAGTCTACTCTAGACCTCCTCCCTCATGCCCAGCGGTTTTCAGTACCACTTCCTGGTCCCCAGTATTCTCCGTGCTCCTTGATTTTCTCAAACCCTCCCAGTGAGGTACTTCTTGGGAGCTGTTCCCTCTGCCATGCCCATGTCTGATCTTTGTGTCCAAAGCTCGCCATTTCACTCTTACTAGTGGTGTGACTCTGGGCAGGTCATTTCACCTCTCTGAGTCTTATTTTTGTCATGTTTTAATGGAGATAACTGTGTTGGAATTGTGGTGCAGAGTCAATGAAATCATTCAGTCAAAGTCTCTGGACCAGTGTCTGATATATATGGCAGATACTCAATAAATACTGGGTGAGTCTATTTGTGACCATCTTGGGTCTGGGTCCAGTTAATGATTGATTAACCTGATGAGTGAATCCTGGATTAGTTGCCAGTGATGATAGCAGCATAAAATAGTGTGCCTCCCCAATAACATTTTCAATTTAACATAAATTAATTGCTGATGGTGTGAAGGCCAATCACAGTTGCCAGAGAAGACCTCACTGACTTTCCTTACCTTGTCATTCAGTGGGAAAGCAGCATATTTGTTCAGAATTCATTAGGCCATGACTTAGGCTCAGAGTAAATTTAACATGTAGATTGACTGTCATAAATTGAATGAAAACCTCCTGCTAAGAAGACACCAGTCTGCATATGTAGCCCTCAAACTTAAGGTTCAGAAAAAAAAGGAAACTCCTTAGAACAGTCTAGAAATAACTCTGGTGAGCCCTGTTTTCTGAAATCTAGGATTTATCTTTTTATATAATAATTTTATTTTCTTAATCATCTTGACTGACAGCAGAGGAAGGAGATACAGAGACAGTCTAACAGGTGAGTGTCACAGTTTGCTAGGGCTGCCACAACAGAGTACCACAAACTGGAGGACTTAACGACAGAGATTTATGATCTCACAGTTCTAGAGGTTAGACGTCCAAATTCAAGGTATCAGCAGAACCACACTTCCTCTGAAATTTGTAGGGGACACTCCTTCCTTGCCTCTCCTGGTTCCTGGTGTTTGTCTGCAATCCTTGGCAATCCTTGGCTTGCGGATACCTCAGTGTTGTCACATCTTCTCCCTGTGTGTCTCTTCTCTTTTGAAGGACACCAGCCATATTGGATAAAGAGCCCACTCCACTCCAGTCTGACTTCACCCTAACTAATTAGATCTGCAGCAGCCCTATTTCCAAATAAGGTCACATTCTGCAGTATTGGGGACATATCTTTTTGAGGGACATAATTCAGTCCATAACAGTGGGTCACTAGCCTTCCTTGAAGTATAGAGGGATACAGGGCCAGAGAGCCAGGCAGGTGATTTTAGTTGCACACTTTTCTAACCACACTTTTGTCTCCCACTTCAGAAAGCATCCTGGAAAGGACATGAGGGACTAGACCTCATATCCTAGAGCCTGTGATGACATGAGAAGGGTAGAGGTTACCTCTCCCCTTCTTTCTCACTGTAGGAGGCTTGCTTCTGCAGATGCCTCAAGTCTCAAGCTGGGCTACCCCATTCAGATGACTTGGAGCTATAGATATATAACTTTGGGAGCCAAAGTGAATGACCCTTTTCTGTTTCCATTTTAATAGCCAGATTTTTATTTCAATCCTGTGTGTGAGACAAACATATTAAGTGTGCTTAGCACTGCTGATACTACTTTTATTAGGTTGAATCATATAAAGTTTCCATTTTTATAGACAAAACATGGTCAAGTATTGGCACTCTCACATGGTTCGACCTATGTATTCCATTAGATGCTGTCATGGATGAGCCCTACTTGGCCCTAATTATTGAAATTGATCCCAAGCCTTTGAACTTTATACTGGGCCCAATCCTACCCTCATGTCCTACAAGGGAACCACTGAGAATGTGTGCGCCCTCCCATGCCCAGCAACCCTGTGAGAGGCACACGCTCAGAAAAGAAGCAAGGATTTGGAGTTTCAGAAAGATCTGGATTCAAATTATTCCTGTTAGTTCTAGGATTTGACTTTAGAGGCCCATTATGTGGGTTTCTTAGTGTCTCAGAAACCTTATTTGTGAAATGGGTATAAAACCTTTTAGGATTGTGAGGATTACATTATATATGTATTTAATATATATACTACCAACACATAACAGATGTTCAACAAATTTTGATTCCCTATACTCATGACCTCCATAACCTCTACTATAATCCCCCATAATCCCAGGAACTGCTCAGAGACAAGCAGAAGCAATGGGGAAATCTTCAGGCCTAATTAGGATAACTAAGGATTACACAATAATGGGACAAATAGACTACTTGGCATGTACCCTGTTCTTCTGGATCCTACAGCAGAGAACGGTCTCAAAAAATACACCTGGAAGCCCAGTTACTGAAAGACATCATCACTATGTAGCCTTTTCTCATCTCACAATGAGTAAACTCCATTTGAATTGCATACATGATGTGCCTGTGTTTACACCAAATGTCATTTTCCAGCATAGTAGTTCTCAACCTTTTTTCCGTTGGGACACACATGACATTGACATAAATTAGCATATATGGCGCTCTCTTTGGGGGCTATTCAGAGATTCTCTAATTCCCTGTAACCACACTTTTCTCTTCCATTTCAGAAAGCATACTAGAAAGGACATGATGAGGCAGCATTCTAGAGATAACCTCCTTAGATATTTTCCAATTAAATTTTCTACAAACTTGAGCAGATTATCCACAAGTGCTATGCTTATAACCCACCTGAAACTCGTGTGTGGTACGATACTGAGGTTGAGAGTCAGTCTTCTAAGAGATGCTGTTATCATGACCATTCAGAATGGTTCAGACACGCCGAAGCCACTAGACAATTCAGATCCCAGGAGACAGTTGCAGTCTCCTACATCTCATTTACATACTTCTAGGTGCTCTGACCCAGAGTGAACACACGGAGTCAGGATAATGGCACACACTGAACAAATGGATCTTTTTCAACGACAGTGTGTTGGCACAAGTGGTACTCCTGCCTCTGTGTTACAGAGGCAGAGCCATGAGGTAGAAATAAAACCACCCCAGGCTCCTTGGCTTCCAGCATATCCTATATATGCAGTATTGCTACTGATATGATCAATGATATCTAACCACCAGAAGCAGTCTGCCCCATCTTTTGGCACTTAAGCATTCTGTTCAGCTAATCTACTCTCCCCTTTGGTCAAAGCCATTTATTACCAGTTGTAAGTAATGTGACTATGGGGGATGCTACCTGGGGCCACTGGAAGCTGCCATGGTTTACAGCCCTTGGAATAGACTCAGACATTGTAAGTTGAAAACAAAAAACACAACAACTCTTTAAGCCAAATCCAAACCTTTGACAATTGAAATTCTAATAAATCACACATCCTAAATCTTCCTGGAAGCAGGACTCAGGAAAGATTTCCCCTCTCTCTCTGCCAAAGAGCCCCTTAATAAGGGAGAAAGATCAAGAAAAAGCACAATGGTGTTTCAGCTGTGCTCAGGGCTAAGAGAGGTAGTCTAAGATTGGGTCAGTTCTTAAGACATGGAGGCCGGGAATCGGGATAAGGATAGATAGAACAAAAGGGAAAGGGAAATGGGAGCATGTTACGTCCTAGCTTTAACCATCAGTGGCTCCCAATCACCTCTAAGATACATCCACACCCTGAGCATGATGTATATACAAGGCCCTCCATGTTCTACCCACGCCTGACATGTCCCTCTATGACAGCACTCACCTCTCTGTATTGCAACTATTTGTTTGCTTTCCCTATTAGACTGTGAGGCCCTTGAGGTAGGGATCTTGATTTAGTAAACTTTAACCCTTAGTACCTAGCCAGAAGCCCTGTAGGTGCTTAATCAATTCTGAATAAATGAGGAAATTGACCCTGGGCTAAAACTGTACATAAGCTAAAAGGGCCAAGTCGAGAGAAAGGAACCTCAGATTTTGCATAGTCTGAAGAACTCATGGGCATGTCGTTCTCTTCTGCCAGGCACTATCAGCGATTTCAGGGAAGGCTGTTATAAAATGTGACCATGAAATAATGTCTTACTCTCTTCCCCACAAATGTATCGCGATCTGCGATCCCTTCTAAGTCCTCTCCTTGGGAGGCTACATGTATATTTTTAAATGGCTGAATTTGCTCAAGACGCTTCTTGGCCTCTTTTGGAATTGTGGTCAGATTCACTTTATATGCCATACAAGAAAACCAATCTAATTCCTTTATAGGCACATTATTTCCAAAACAATGTTCTCCCAGCTTGATTGCCCACGATATTCACAGGACACAGCCTCAGGGCAACTTTTTTAGTAGCTTCCCACAACAAATCCACCCTCTGAAGATGAAGATGTGCCACATTTGAAGATATTTAAGAGAGAGCACCAAGAGTGTCCACACACGATTCTAAAGAAAAGTTCCAAAAATGCTTTGAGCAACTTCTCATTATCTTGGAAATAAGCATACATCTATCAAGGAGAGTACTTTGAAGGCAATAAGGATTGTCTATTCTGATGTGTGCCATAAAAATAAGCAGAACTTATTGAGCATTTATTATGACTGAGCAATGCATGTGTGTGTGTGTATAAGAGTGTGTGTGTGTGTGTGTACGTATGTGTTCTCATTGAATCCTCCCAACAACTATATGAAACTAACAACAGCAACAGCGATAGCTAGCATTTATTGAGTGCTTACTATGGGTCAGGCACTGGAGCTAAGGGTTCTTTCACTTTAATCCCCATTTTATAGACAAGAAAACTTAGGTTTAGAGAGAAGTGACCTTCCTAAAGGTCACGAAGCCAGTAGAGAAAACCTGAGATTCATGTACAAATTTGTCTGACTTGTTCTTAATTACTCTGATACATGCTGTGTTATAAGCTCTGCTCTTAACCACTGTGACATGACCTCTGCATTTTTATTAAAATATTAGGGATGCATGTAATATATGTCTTCATCCTAACTCATACTTCTTTTTAATCAAAATGTTGCCTAGTTCGGGGCTCAGTAGATACTAGTTGAATGAATAAACCTGTGTCAGTGGCTTCTTTTTAATCAAAATGTTGCCTAGTTCAGGGCTCAGTAAATACTAGTTGAATGGATAAACCTATGTCAGTGGCGGTGATCCAACCAAGACCAGGCAGAAGGGCAAAAAGAACAATAGGCCAAAGTGATACAAGATGGTCCAGCTCATCTCATCCCCAAACTAAAGCCATGCTCTCATAGCAAAGAGCAGTGGGTGCCAGAGAACGTGCCTGGATGGTTTCCTGCCGGCTGCAGCATGCAGCTTTGTGAATTGTTTGCTATTTCATTTCCAGTAAGCCCCTGCAGGGCCCTGGTCCTCAGTCCCCTCATCCAAACATTGGGAATGGGTACATTCACCTCTCTTCTTCAGCCTTCCCCTATGCATATTTATAAAGGATTCTAGAATCCTAGTATCCCATAAAAATGCAAAGTATGATTATTATTAATGATACAGTTAGCAAGAAGGACATTTGTTATTTCTACTCAATTGGTTTCCCCTGGGAGCAGAAATAATTTTTTTGTGTGTGACATAGTATTAATGTGCCATCTTTGCAACTTTGATCATCTGTCATTTGCTTTTGGAGAAAGTTGTGCCACTGTTTCAGACAGCACCCTGCCTTTTCCTCTGCAATGTGGACACTATCTGAGCACAAGCTGCTTCATGGTTTAGATGAAACTAGGGATCTTTATTTGATTTCTGGTATCAGGAAACCATTTATTAGGATCAAGGCAGTTAGGCTACGAGACTTCCTTTCTTGCCTGGGTAGTCACTAGTTGAGCAGGCAGCCTGGGCTCATAAATCTAGTTTTATTTCCCCATCTATTCACCTGGAACTAAGTGATTTTTTTTTTTTTTAAGGCAAAGGGGGAACACATTTCCTTATGTAAGCACTCTTCCTCCGGCTCGTAATCACCATTGTTTCTTAGAGGAGCTAGTGAGCAGCTGAAGCAGGGAGCCATTTCTATCCCGTGCATCACACTTGTGTTTTCAGAGTTTACAGAAAAACACTGCAACCAATTTGGGATTTCCCTGTAATGATCCACTTCCTCGAAATAAATCAAAATGGATTCAAATGTGCGTTTCAGAGACAAAAGGGCTTTCTGCAAATATGTCTTTTCCTAGGCCCTTCAGAAACTACCTTGCCTCTCTTTCGGGCCTCCATCCCCCTCTCCTACCCTCCCGCAAGCCCCCCACCCCGCCTTCCCCTCCTTCTTAAGAAGACTTTCCCAGGTCCCTCTTGGCTGTGGTTGAACGACGTTGGCTCCTGTCCACGCTGCAACAAAGACCTGGCATTCCAGCTGTCTGAGTCTAATCTCCAGTGTCAGCTCTCGTTAATGTGTGAGCGTGAAATCAGAGGGGGCAAAGCTGCACGGAATATTAAAACCATGATCAGAATTCCACTGAAATGCTGAGAGTCTGCAAGCACCATTAGAGGAGGCTGTCAAATCAAGGCTTCGCATTAAATAAAAGAAAAGATTTCTATCAGAGGAAAGTACAATCAGTGAACCGCTGAGCTAAATTAGCATTTTTTCAATTGGAGATCGAAGTTGATTTATTGTTCTACACGACATTAATGTAACTATGTGCTTGACCTGCTACGGCAGCTACGTTTTCATTTGAATGGTTTCTTTCCTTCCCGGTGCAACGGCTGCAATCATGTTTCAACTTTGCAGGGTGATCAGGAACATCGTGGAATGCTGCAGAGGTGTCTCAGGGCGGCCTTGCCTCCCCTCCCCTCTCCTTCCTTTCCTTTTTCCAACTCTAGCGCCTTCCTCCTCCCCTCCCCTTCCCCCCTTAACCTCATGGCTGGTGGTCAAGGTCACAGAGGAAGAGTAATCTCAAAGCCACCAACTTCAAAGCTGCCATCAAAGAAGCCCCTACGTAGCCACTGAATTAAAAGGGAATGGGGGAGGGAGGGCTCTGGGCACTGGCGTTCATATCTGCAAGAAAGGGCCCCTTAACTGCCCCATTGGTACAGCCCAACCTGGGGCGCCCGACATCCAGTTCTTCCCCGCCAGCCTCTCAATACGGGTCTCTTCTCATCCTCCCCGGCCCCTCTCCCCACACACACATTGCCTGAAGATAATATACATTTCCAATTAGCAGAGTACATTGTAGTCATGTTCTCTTTTACTGCCCTAACTATCTTCCTTTTGCTAAAAAGCTGGGCCGTCATTAATGAAATCCTGCAGTTCTGTTAATCCGAGATACAATGCTCCTTTTCTCTCTCAGCCTCTCCCAAACATAAAAAACTACAGTTACTTCAGCTCGCCTCTTCTGTTTAGATTTCTTGTCATTTGTCTTTCATTACATACCTGATGTAGCACAGTAGCGGTCGAAGTTCCTGGACATAGAGGGAAAGGACGCAATTATGTTCCTTTTCCAATGCGCTGTTTGCAAAGGCAGCTGGCATTTTCTGGTTCTTTTTTTTTTTTTTTTTTTTTTTTCTTTCTAAAGCGCACTGATTTTAATCTCTAGAAGTTGATGAATGTTTTAGGGTACTTTCGGGGCCCTAACATTTAGCAAGCTTGTTAGATTTTAAGCTAGTTGGGAGCCCTGGAAGAACCCCGATAAATGAGATTTCAGTATTTATCTGCAGTGCCTCTTATGAATTACTTCATTGTATCCCACAGTGAGAAAAAGGCAGGCCTTGGAGGTGGGTGGTGAGGCTGGCATTTGCCACCCTTTACCAATAGAAATACTAACTTTTAAAGCAAAACAGACATTGGACCAATAGCTAGTGTTTATATTTTATCTTTCTTCCCCCGACCACCAAACATCCACCTTCTGCAATGGTAAATGGAGTAAAGTTCTATACTGGGGGGAGGCATGAGGGCATTGTCAGCCCCGTAGATCTGGAGGACCTTAGGGTATCAGGCAAAGGAATAGAATAGTCACCACACACAGGGCTGGCTGTGGCCAGATGAGGTGGAGCGTAGCTGCCACTCTCCAGCCCTCTGGCCTCTGACACAGATGGAGTCACTCCAAGGATCAAAGGCATAGAGGCAAACTCCCCTCCCACTTCCATCACAACTGGACCTAATTGGCCGCCCTTGGTCAGGCGAGAGACCGCGGAACAAATGGTCAGGATGCTGCTCTTTGCTGTCACCCAGTGAGAGGACATCTGTACAGCCAAAGGTGAGGGTCTTGGCAAAAGACTGCTTAGCTGGCTGCTGAAGACACGCACCACTAGCCCCTGTGTACCTGCCGCCATTTTGTCCAAGTTGCTTACCCTTGCTCATCTCTTACGCCGTTTAGAAAGTTACCCTCTCTTATGGAGATATATGTATATGTATAGCTGATTCACTTTGTTATACAGCAGAAACGAACACACCATTGTAAAGCAATTATACTCCAAAAAAGATGTTAAAAAAAAAAAAGTTACCCCATCTCTTCACCATGTGGATTATCACTCAAATCAACCACTGTACAAAAGACGTGTGGATTTTATTCTCCAAAGGCAATAAGAATGTGGTCACTAAATACGGGAAAAGCTTCAAACCGGCCGTTTGCATCTCTCCTGGACGGTCCCCACAGCGGTTCTCTAGCGAGAGCCAGTGTCCTTGACCAGGGATCCTCGTGTTGCTTGACAAGCCACATTCATTAGCCCTCAGGTGGCGTCACAGCACGTGCCTCTCATATTTCCCACCGGCAGGGCGATCATATGACAAAGCCAGCCTCCTGAAGGACCCAGATGCAAAACTCAATGATTTCCTGCACTCACAACTGCCATGGTCACTCGTTCCCCAAACATGATGCTCCTCTCCTTTACATGATAATCTCCTTCTGAATATAGCTTTATTCATGGAATTAAGGACCTTCAGATGATTTGGGTCACTTCTGCTTCACTAGTGCACAAAATAGAGCCCCAGCCAGCCCCCAGAAGAGATAACGCAGACACTTTGTCAGTCACCCCACATGGCCTGCAACACCTTGGGAGCCCAGCAAGCAACATACACCTCAAAGACTAGGAGGGACCAGGTCCGAATGTCCTTTAGGGCAGGAAACAGAGGAGGAAAACCAGTTTGGTAGCAGAGGCAGGCTCTGTGGAAGGTAGCCAGACTGCCCAAGACACTATGGTCTGAGAGCTTGGCTCAAGAAATGCTTAGCACCAGGAATACAACCCAGTGGCCATTTGGAAGGGGAGGGCAGGGCAAAGGATGAGGTCATGAGATCAGCGCATTCCACACAAAAGCTCAACACACCAAGTCTACCCCAGGGAAAAGGATGCTGTGGTGAGTGAGGCAACAGCAGAGGCCTGCCAACAGCTGGGTTTTGGGGGGAAGGCTCAGTCCTCAAGGAAAATGAAACTGCTACCAGAATAGATGTGTGGAAAGACTAAGAAGCACATGCAAAGCAGCAGCCCTCATCTGCTTCCCCATCCTAGAAAAGGGGTCCTAATAGTACTACCACATAGGGCTACTGTGAGGATTAAATGCTTTGAGATCTGTATCCACACCTCTATGTGTGTGTGTGTGTGTGTGTGTGTATTAGATCACACCTGCACATGGAAAGCCACAATGCTCATTCGGCACCATCAAATACTCAGGGCTCCTCCCAGGTGTATCATTTAGTTTTTTAAATAAAAGAATGGAACAAACATTTATTAAGACTGTCACACAGGATGCTAGATACTTCCATATGTTATTTACTTAATTCAACCTCAACACTCATTCAATCGTCACAGCAACTCTGTGAGGGGTGTATGATTACCTCTCCTTTTTACGTTGAGGAAATAGAAGATTAGGAAGGCCTGAGTAACTTCTCCCAGGGAAGACACCTAATCATGGTAAAAATACTGAAACTCAAGTTCCAGGATCTAACTCCGAATGACTCACTCTTCAAAAATACTAGAAGGATTTGAAGCATCTATTCTCAGCAGTGGCTTTTTGTAAAATTGAGCCTCAAAGCATTACATATGATTAGAAAGAAACATCAGTAATGCAATACGACAGTAAACTCAAGGTAGGAATTATTTTATTTGGAGAGTAATAACTAATACCTAACATCTCTTGCACAGGTGTGTTAAGTGCCATGTGGTGTTCCACATATGTAATTGCAGGTATTAATACATTTAATCCTCACACCAACCCTATAAAATATGTTCTATTATTATCCCCATTTTAAAGATGAGGAAACCTAGGCACAAATATATTAACTTCCCCAAGGTAACACACTTAACAAATGGCAGAGTCAGGATTTGAAGCCCACCAAATCTGGGCTTCGAATTCCACACTCCTAGCCACCATGCTGTACTGCCCTGGAGGAGAATGAAGCATAATTCCTTGTCATTATTCTAGTTCATTAAGGAGTTTTGAGAAAAGCACATTGGAGCCCTGCAGCTATGGTTGAGCCCAAAGAGATTTTCAATGCAAAAATTACAAACTTAATTATAAAGCTCCCTTTTATGAGGTTTAGGCCACAAATAGACTTCCTCCTCCTGTTAGAATTTTCCCAGAACTAGGGAAGATCTGGTCCTACAAGCTTTGGGGAGGTGGGGGGAAAATAAAGGCAGGAGAAATAAGGTGACAGCCAGCGCTTGGTTCAAATACCGACTGTGGAATTTCAGACAGAGTAGAAGCAGAGTGCTTTTGGAGCACTGGAAAAAGTGATTCGTTCTCACTGTGGGAAAGCATGGTGAAGAAGTGAAAGGAAGTGCTCCCAAACTGGCCCTTCAGGAATGGCAGGGATTTCCATAAGGAGAAAGCAGAGTGAGCTCCATCCCAGGCTGAGGGCCATGCATGAGCAAAAGCAGAGAAACTATGAGCTCCTAAAAGACAGGCTGTACCGAGGGCTCACCCCTGTGTCCTTCATAGCCCCTCCTCTAGTGCCTGGCTCTGCCTGGATCACAGTAGGTGCATAATAAATGTTGAGTGAGTTGGACAGACCATGCTTTCATGCATGCATGAATGAGTGAAATCAAAGTGCAGGCCATGTCCAAATAATAGCAAGTCATCCAATATGGCTGACATTGGTCTCCCAGTGCATTTCTGTGGATCCCAGAGAGTGGTTTAAACAATGAGCAGATCTGGTTCCTGAGGGCCTGGGTCTCCCGTCTCTCGCCATGCCACCGCATCCTTGCGATGTGTGAGAGATTTGTTTGGAGTGAGGAAAGCATATTTTTGTTTGCATTTGCTTAGCACGTTGATGTCGCACATTTTGCTATGAGATGTAAAGTCATCTGCATGCACCGGTTGTGCAGTAAGAGGAAAGTCAAAACAAGCGTCAGGCGGGGTGTCAGCCACATGGCCCAGGCAGACTGTCATACTTCTTTGCCCGTGATTGCTGCCACCTTCTCGCTCCTCTTCCCCCCACTCTTCCTTGTTCTTGAATCCCCACACCTGCATGTACAGTTCTAAGGGTCTAATTTCTAATCGGCTTAATTATATGTCAGACAGTATCTACATATACTGCAGATCCAGGATGTCAGTGCCCACACCATTCACCCCTGTGGATAAGCAAACTTTGCATCAGTCTTGACTGTAAGCAGGTGTGGGTTAAGAATCCTCAGGAACCATCCTATCCTGCATCATAGTATCACCTAAGAAATAAATTTAGCAGTGTGCACAGGCCAAATGATAATATTTTCTTTTTATCATCTAGAAATACCCCCATTCTTTCAGCTCCATTTCATCCAGGTCAACATCAAGACTGTTAATGTCCTGAGGAACATAGACTCATGTTACTGATAGAGATAGCTGTGATACAAGGGGAAGGAGTTATTAATTTGGAGTCAAGGAGACTTCATCTTGAGTAATCTGTGAAATTTTGGGTCAACCACTTAGTTTTTCCCAAACTTGTAAGTAATATAAGAATGATAATAACATCACAGGGTTATGTGATGTTATTATGAAAGTAAAGGCCATTCATACTCATTCATTTATTCAAAGAAACTTTAGTTAGTGTTCATTTTGTGCCAGAGATTACACCAGGCTTCAAGATGGAGCAGGTGGCAAAGCAGACTTCGTTCCCACCCTCATGGAACTTAAAGCCTACAGGAAGAACAGATCATCCTCAAGTGTGGTGACGGCTATGAAAGAGATGTACGGGTACTTGGAAGGGTACATTAGCCAAGAGGGAAAAGAACATGGGAAGGTTCGGTGCCACAGAAAGCATGATGCATTCATGGAGATGAAAAAAGCCACGGATGGATGAAGGATCACAGATAATGAATGTGAGAGAGCTTAGTAAACAGAAAAGTACTGTGCAAATATGAGGGATTTCATGCTAATAGAGATAATATCTTTTGGAAAAGATCGTCTCCAATGAACCTCCTGGCAGATTGGTAAAGGAGATGTTTAGAGACAAAAGAGACCATTTCCACTTCTTCTCAAGTCTCATCTTGTAGGCAAGCATCTATTTTATCGACATCTGAGGCTAGATCCACAGAAGAATAGATCAGGAGCATCCAGTGATTATAGGAATGATAAAGAGGAAAGCTTGTACAAATGCCCACTGCCTTCTGGATGTCCTCTGGCAATATTCAGGCCATTCATGCCCAAGTTCACAGGCTGGAAGACTTCATTCCATATACGTTGTCCTGCTGCCACATCAAGATCCTGCCATCCAGCACTCGTACTTGTCCATTTATTTTGCCTTTGTTTTAAAACACTGAACCTGATTAGAATAGATTTGCTCACATACTGTGTACAAGGACACATCAAAAGTCACACACCAATAAGTTGTTCAGAAGTTCCCCCTTAATCCAGGACTCTCACAGCCTCTGGAAGATGCTCATTGTAGGCTTTGGCCATCTTTGGGTGCTACTGGAAGGCAATCATGCCTGGTTAATCATCTGAGTGTTAGGAAGTTCCTTTCTACTTCCAGAGAAACAGAGATCCATGGAAAAGACTTCCAGGGTCTTCTAGGAACCCTCTTACCAGTTCAGGTGTCTCTTCTTTGACAGACCTAACAGGTAGTCAGGAAGTCTCCTAATGAACACTTCCAAGGACTGGGGAGCTCACTACCTTGCAAACCACCCACTCCATGGTTGAGCCACAGGTCTTCACACTGGCTGCTCCATGCATTGGTCTTAGCTCTTCCTCTGCTAACCCAGAGAATAACTGTTCCTTCATTCAACATGCATTTTTCGAGCATGTTCCTGGCTCCCTCTTATGTGACAAGATTACATACAAGGACATGTAGAACAAAGCTTCCTCCTTAAGAAGTCTACCATCTAATGAATTTGGTACACTCCCTGTGTTAGTTTGCCAGGGCTGTCATAACAAAGCACCACTGATTGGGAGGCTTAAACAACAGAAATATATTTTCTCACAATTCTGGGAACTAGAAGTCTGAAATCAAGGTGTCAGCGGGGTTGTTTCTCCTGAGGACTCTTCCCTTGGCTTGTAGATACCATCTTCTTTCTCCCTGTGTCTTCACCTGGTCTTTCTTCTCTGCATGTGGGTCTGTGTCCTAATCTCCTCTTCTTATAAGGACACCAGTAATGTTGAGTTAGGGCCCACCCTAATGACCTCATTTTAACTTAACTACTTCTTGAAAGACCTTATGTGCAAAGACAGTCCCATTCTGAGGTTATGGGAGTTAGATCTTCAACATATGAATTTGGGAGGAAGGACACAATTCAGCCCATAACACTCCCCTTTGCTTGTGCAACTCTTCAAACATTTAAAAATAGACATCATATCCTTCCGCTAAGCTGCTTCTTCTTGAGGGTCAACATTCTCAATTTTTTGACTTTTTATTCCACTGTATGGCCACCAAACCCATCACTGTCTTTGATATTTTACCATAAAGACACTTTTGTTTATTATTGTATCCACTAAAATGTGGGGTCCAAAAGGGCACAAGGCAATTGGATTGTTGTCTCCTCTGATCTGGTGATACTAAATAACTATCGATTTAGCATTTGGTTAGGTGTATGTTTCGGTAACCATCTTGTACATTAACTCATACTGACTTTGAAAACAACCAGAATCCTTGGACGTTACAGACTATTGTTTGTCATATAAGCTTCTGTTTTTAGCAATAGTTTCTTTGAAGCAAAGTATAAAATTCTGTGGTTATGAACGGGCTGACCAGGGTAGGGACATGAACAGTCTGGAAGCAGACAACTAGAATCAATACACCCAGCTTGCCAGCCTTCTATTAATCAAACCCTTTGAAGATAGTTGTTTAATCAGGCAAGAATCTAACTAATTGCATTACCATTAGGCCCATATTACTCCATGTTACCTTGGAATCAATTATCAAGTATCTTAAAATTCAAATGTGTATCTCTGTGGCAGCGTTTCCCAAAATGTATTCCAAGGAACATTTGATCCTGTGGAATTCTCCAATTAAGGATGATCAAAAACTTGTTCAAAGCAGTGTGACTATTTCTTCTTGAAGATGTCTAAGCTACATTGTCATATAAAAGACTATTAGGTGTTCTAGGGTAAAGAAACCTATTAAACTTTATATAACACTGCTTCACAAACTTATTTGAACATGGAACACTTTTTAAAGTTAATACATAATAACATCAATAGAACTCGTTTCTGTGCAGTGTACTTTGGGAAACATTAGTCTCTAAGCCAAGCTAAATTTTACCCATAGAGTTTTTATTTTCATAGATTTCACTTAGCCTTCTTATAGCCAAGCAAATGTCAAAACATTCCCTCTACAGCTCTCCCCTGTTCTCTGAGCCTGGTTTTTTTTTTCTCCCCTCTAGTTTTCCTTTTCTCTCCTTTTTTGCACATATGTAGCACTTCCACCAGTTTCCTTAAAAACATGCAAATAGCAGATCATACAGGCTAATGGAACTCAACCCTGGGGCCGTGTACTCCACGTGGGGTCTTGAACAGTGTCAGGTGAAAGGTTGTGATTAAAGTTTAGAGGATGATCAGATTTCTGGGAGCAGCTGGGGTTGGAGTTCAGTCAGAATACAAGGCATGGCCAAATTGCCAGTGCTGGAGGGGTGCTCATGGGTGATGAGTAAGGAAGGAAGAGAGAAAATTCCAGCAGTAATGCTTCATTTAGTATTGGACATTTACTCTGCACTGGACACTGTACTGTGTTCTGGACATTACAAGCAAATAATCTGTATTCTCTTAGAGTTCATTGCCCAGTGAGAGAGACAAACAGGTAAACAAATAATTATAAGTCACGGTAATAAATATTATAATAAAAGTGAGTTTAAGATGTTATTGGAGCAAAGGAGTAAACTTATGAACCCTGCCCAGAGAGTCTCATTCTCGCCTCCATTTTCAGCCTTCAATGTGCAAGGGCATTGACACTGTGTAAGTGATTGGGACTCCATCAGAAAGGGTAAGAGATTCAGGTTATTGGGCATCTCAGTGCACTCCAGCGTCCCACCTGAAAACTTTGTGTCAGAGTCAGGGAGAGTCAGGAAGCACAGAATCAAGGGACCAGCCAAGATAGTGTCATAAAGCCCCTAAAAACAAAGACTTCCTGGTTTGATGACTCTGAATAATAATTTTGCTCAATTAACTGCCAAGTCTAGTACCTGGCATTTGAGCAGCCCTTTACAGTTCACAAACTGCATTCACACCTCTTACTCTCAACAATCCCGTAAGGTTCTTGAGATTGTCCCAATTTATAGATGAGGAAAAAGCAGCTCAATGAGACCAAGTCATACATACTACACCCACAATAAGTGGAAGGAAAGAGAAATTAACTCCCCACTTCTTCAGACATCAAGTTCAGTTTTCTTTGAAATGAGGAAATTTCTGAGAGTATAAGAGAAATAGCAGAGGAAAAACCTGTTTAGCAATATTCCCAAAGGTAGATGATGAGAAGGGGGCCAGCCAAGGAACACAGGGTGGAGACAGTCGTTAACCTGGATAATAAAGAAAGAACTGCATGAGAACTTTCCCTTCCATAAAGTTCAAAGTAATTAAGGGAGAGGCATACCCCAATAACAGTCCCCAAAGTAAGGAGCATCCCTGCCTTTATTTTACAGGTGAGAAAACTGAGGCATAAAAAGAAAAAGTGAGTTTTCCAAAGACAGTTTCTAGGCTGGAGATAAACTCCATCTGCCCCGCCATGAACTTAGGTGCAGTCACAGGCTACCAGCTCCCACTCACCTGCTGTGACTCCCTGGGTAGATATCCTTTCCCACCCAGAGCTGAGTGGTCAGTGGAAGAGAAGACATTTCTTCAAAAGAAGTCATCCTTCACGCCACACCACTTTTGATAGCAAAGAGAAGCCAGGATGTGAGTGCCTGTGGCTGGCACCTCAGGCTCAATCAATTCTTTTCATCTTATCATTGAGAAAGATATAAAAAGAAAGCGGGCACACGATAGGGATGAGCTAACGTAACCTCTCACAGCCTTTTGCCTGCCCCATCTTCCTCCTCCCTCTCATATTCTCTGTGTTCTTGGCATAATTCTTTCCCAGCAGCTCCCTTGAGCACCTTTCTGCTCATTACTTTACTCTACATGCCTAGATAAATCTCCAGATGATTCACTTCCTCCAAACCCACCTAATCTGATATGTCAGGGGATTCCTACAAAGAACAATCAAGCATTTGCCTGGAGGACTAGTGGACTAGATTTCTTCTGTTTTAATTTATAACATGAAAGAAGGAGCCTAATCTACACCAGGCCCCTGGGAACCCCACTTAATAGACTGTGCATCAGGAAACTTTCCAAAGACTGCTTTGGAAGATATCTTCCATCCTACTGGAATATTCTTTGATCAACTAACCAATTGCTAATGTCTGTTTCATGTCTCAGTGGCTTCTTGTTGTTGACCTGGGTTCGTCCTTTCATTCAGCGTATTGACCACTTTTTATGAGACTGTTTGTTATCAAAAGGCTATATGCACCTTCCTCTTATCAGAGGACAGAAGGAAGTATCTAGGAAGGGCATATACAACTCATCCATTTCTCTCACTTCTCAATATTGTGAGCAATTGCTCAGAGACATCCATAGAAGGTCTTGTTCCAGTGATGTGGCCAGAACACCCTGCAAGAACAAGGGAAAGAAAATCATTTCCTCCTCCTTAAATATGATCCAGTCTAGTCCCATCCTTCCACTTCGAAATTCACTGAAATTAGGAAATGGTGCTTTCGGCGGATAGCCCTTGGAAATATAGATAGAACGAGTGTAGTCAAACCTGGGAAAGACACAAGGTAATCCTCCAAAGCAGTATTTCTTCAACTTGATCAGTGTATAAATGTCTTTTTAGAGAAGAACAACTGTCATGTAGCCCCATGTTGACTTCATTGTATTTTAATGTTTCTTAAATATATATAACCATTAAACTAGCCATAAACTCCTTATGCATATTAGCCCTTAAGCAGTAGTCAGAATTAATTTGCAAATAAACAAAACTAAAAAATTAATACTGGAATTATTACCATTAATTTAGTATGACATACGACAGCTTGGTAAAAATTAATTTTTGCTCAGAATGTGAGTGTGAGTCCAAGCGCTATGGCATATGTACTTGCTTTTGAGTTTGGTCTTCCTCTGCTGTCACCTGCTATGCAATGACTCCAACCCTTCTGTATTTCTCTTTATGACAATTCTAAGAAATCACCATTTCTTCAGTACACGTTGAAGTCCTCTGGTTTTCACTAGAGTGCAAGTGAATTCTACTTCACCCCTCTTCTCATTCGTGAAACGTACTACTTGGCCCTAACGCAAATGCAATTGGAGCATTGGAATCATGTGGCAGTTGTCAGTTACGAGGTCTTCCAGTTGCCCCAGAATATGTGCATGTGTGTTTTTAATATCATCGAAATGAAAATATGACATAGAAAACTTCTCATGAAAAACTTTTGACTCTCCAAGAATATGCCTCTAGCCTCCCATGGAGGATCCACACCTTCCTGCTTGACAGATATGACCAGGGAACCACCCGAGCTTCTTCTGTCAGAGCCGATAATGACACGGGTCCTATACCACTGTCCAGACAGAGCTGGCCATGCTGCCATCACAGAGATGGGGGAGATGAGGAAAAAGGCATGGCTGCTCAGACTCAGCCATCTCCAGAATCTTCCAGATGGAAATCAGGCAGAAACTCAGTTCATTTGGAATACTTTGCACTTGCCACAAATGGCTGAGAGACTATTATGATCTAACCCTGTGTAGGATGCTTTTATGGGATGTTATAAAAGAGAAAATACACACACACACTGGCTAGCAAGAGAGCCAGGATGACATAATGGCCTATTTCATCTATAATTTCAGTGATTATGTAGATGATGAATAAAATCCAACTACAAGTGCTTTTTTATTATCTTCTTGATGGGGTAAGATCTGAAAGCTTGACCCCTGGAAAGTAATAGCCTCTTTTAGATGTATCCAGAGCTGGAATAAACCTTGGAATCTGGACTTTGACCTGAAACTCTTAAAGAGAATGCTGCTTATCACTCCCCTGGGGACAGAGAGAGTTTTACAATGAGATCATCTTACACTGGAGGAATAGTATAGATGACTCTTAAAAGTCAAAGGAATCTACCCCAAAATGGCTTCTACTGGGGGCAGCTGAGATATCAGATTGGCAGTGCTGAGCTGTTCACCAGGGGCCTCCTACCTTGACTAGGATAGAGGAGAAGGGCAGAGGTCAAGCTGCTGAGATTCATGACAAGGAAGCAGGGCATTCTATTTCTGTATTGAGGTCACTAGATAGAGCCAGACCTGAGTCATTCTTCCCAAAAGGTTTGAGCTTAGATCAAGTCCCTAAAAGCCAGCAAACCAATTTCTGGGCAAACTACCTAACCATACATCACATTAGCTGTCCTCTAGCCAGGGTGACCAGAATCTGGGTTCTTTCCAATAGAGTGAAATCTCTGGGTAATAACCCTGATGGTCTAGCATCCCTGGGGGAAGTACTTCGGCATGTGTGGCTGAGGTTGTTTACACCTGTTGACTGTCAGGCATTTGTAGTTGGAACCAACATCACTTGTAATGCTACCTGATTGAACCAAGAAGATTTCTCCTAGTAACTTCTGCCTATCTCAAGACTCACCAACCATCCAGATAACTTGGGGCATTATTCCCTATCAATGGGTTCAGCTAATGTGTGCTGAAAGGGGAAGGCGGATCAAAGCAGCCCTTCTGGGTAGAAGTGGGCAGTTGAGAGAAAGGGTTTGCAGGTCTCTCACACCTCTGATGGTGATACACAGTATCCATTAGAGAGATACCTCATCATCTGTAGCTGTCAAATCCAAACTGTCCTCTTTTAAGAGCCAATTTGTTTTCTTGCCAGATCAGTGCTCTTATCTGTAATTGTGTGGACCAGAAGCAACAGCCAATAACCAGTTAACATGCAATTCAGTTTCAGAAGAAAAGAAATGTCTTAATTCAAACATTTATTGTACAAGTGTGAAATGCCCTTAGTGAAATTAATGGAGGCTCAGAGAC
This sequence comes from Hyperoodon ampullatus, assembly GCF_949752795.1. NCBI lineage: Eukaryota > Metazoa > Chordata > Mammalia > Artiodactyla > Ziphiidae > Hyperoodon > Hyperoodon ampullatus. Next base: position 92,623,282 of record NC_136920.1, read on the forward strand.
TGTAACTTATAAATCAGTTTGCCTGTGTGGAGCAAAGTGATAGAAGGAAATAATGTAGCTTTTGGAACAGACAAATGCAGCTTTGCTCAGTGTTGATTTTTAACACTGGGTCTGCTGTCATTACTATACTCTGATGATAATGGTTGTCAACATGCCTAGATCTTAGCTAGTATAATAGCTGGAACAACAGTGCAAGTTTCTAGTGCTCCCACTGGTCATAACTTCTGATCAGAGTGATGCTCCTCTGCCTACTTATTACACCCTCCTATACTCTAGTCTTGGTCCCCAAACAGGTGTCTCCAGATGCCCATTAATCTATCATTAGACCCCATCCTCCATTTTTCATTTGAAATGGACACAAAGAAATATTTCTACTTTTTGAGACACCCTTGTGTTGTACAGAGGCTGTGCTCTGATTCACACTTTTGTGTATAGCCAAATCTTATCTGCCTACCATGGTCCAATACATTTGCTCATGAAGCAGAATGTCACTGAAAGTGCTCTAGGCAAGTAGAATTTTCAGTTGAGAGCAGAGTATAGCTAGCTGTTCACTAAGCCTGTATGCTCTTTTTCCTTGCCACATAGCCAGGCCATACCCTTTCCTTACTTTTCTGTTGGATGTGGCCGTGTGACTGAGCTCTAGCCAGTGGAATTTGAGCCTAAGTGAACACAAGTGAAGTGAAGATGGGCTTGAAGTCCTGACCCTAAAAAAAATCTTTCACATACCATTAACTTGACACAGATTGATGATGACAGTTTTGGAAGCCGAAGTGTTGATGATGGAGTCGTAGGTGGAAGAAACTTGGGTCCTTGAATCACCATTTGGGGAAAAGCTGTGCATCAATCCGGAACACCTATTTTATGCTTTATCTGAGAGAAAAGTAAACTCCTTCCATGTTTGAGCCTTTATGTCATTTGGAGTTTGTTTGTTACAGTAGCGAGTATAAAGGCCAATAATACAATGTGTTCTACTGAATATAATGGGAAAGAACATCATATTTCAAGGTTCATAACAGTTTTAGGATGTTTTTCTCCCAAAATGAGTGTTTTAAAAAGACGACAGCGTCTTCATTTGCTTTGAGATTCAAGTTCCTTGTCTGAGAAAAAAAAGAGAGAGAATTTTGGACTAAATCTTCATGAACCCATATTGTGCTACTATTTTTTTGCTCCCACAGTCCTCTTTTTTTTTTTTCCTTTGAGAAATAAAATAGAAAACATAGGACCATACAATGAAAAATCTCCTTTATCCAAGTAGGATGGAGAAAAGTAAGGAGGCCAAGTCAATGTAAAAACAAATAAATACAAAATCTATTAGAATTAAACCAACTAGTTACACCTGGCTTTAACATTGCTTTGGAGCTTTTTATTGCTGCATAGAGGTATGTAAACAATGGTATATTATGAAGAGAGAGAAGGGTAGAGGGAAACATGGAGGAAGGAGGGGAGGAGGGCAGATACAGTGCTGAAACTCAAGTAGGAAACAAAGCAACATTTAGCATTCATTCCATGGCTCTCTAGCCAGTCATCTCAGATAGAATGTGACCCCACCTGTTAACGAAAAGAGCTATTGTTTGGTTCCTGCTTGCTCAACTCTTGCTCCTCCAACAGACGAATCTTACATGTACGTAGACACATACTCCCACATAAGCACACGTCCAAAAGCAGGTCATAATATCCTTCAGCATGAACTCCAAGAATTGCTACACTGTTAAATTCCGTCTTCCAAACAAACTTAACCTTCATGTGTAAGTGATTTGGCATTACATCTCTTCCTATTAAGGAAACAAAACAATTCTACAACACACAGCTTCTAATTAGTAATCCCCAGTACGAGATGTAAATTACATTAAATGTTTAAAATATTTCCGGACACACCTTAATCCAATAATCCTTTCTTGACTCAACAAGGGTCTTAAAAAATCGACGGCCATTTATCAACCCAAGAGAGCTGAGACCCACAATTCAACAATACACTGTTTTCATGAGAGGCTCCCCTGGTTGGCATGATACTGCAAAGCACTGTGGAATGCCAAACACCCAACTCTTTGGATTAAAAGCACAGTAATTCCATGAAATTTTTTGTTCTGAGTTGAGAGAATGGTTCTGTAGTGACTCACATTTCTTCAGACTTATCAGAGTAGCATTATGTCAAGTATTTCATAGAATGATCTTTTCTCTCTCTCTCATGAGAAAAGGGAAAATTTAAGGTGGTTTGTGGATCTTCCCTTCAAACTATCATAGCTAAAATTTAGTTTTAATCTGTAACATTAAAAAGATTAAAACAAACAAACGAACTGAACTTTATGGAGGAATGATCTGCCTCAATCTGGTCCATAGCTAAAAGGGTTTCAGTAACAAGAAGGGTCCTCTTACTTGGTCCATTCAACACTGAGCATGATAAAGATTCCAACCACACTTCTAGGCATAGCAAGTGTAGAATGAAGATGTAGTAGGATTTGCCCATGCCTTCTCTCTCAAATGTCACTGCTTTTTACCCACCACTGACATAAGGATAAGAAGGACTGCAGCTCCCAGTAGCTCTGAGCTTGACCATCAATGGCCCATGAGCATTCTCTCTTGAAATGTTTAATCAGACACAGAAGAACAAGTCTGACCTCAGAGTGGAAGGCTCCAAGGCCATGTTCTGGACTCAAACTGAATAGAATTGAGTATGAAAATCACTTAGGACATACAATTCACATTTCTTCCCATTTGCCTATTTGTTTAGTCCCTTGTTTCATTCCACAAAGGATTGAAACAGACCCTAGGGTAGGAAGAGGGAGAAACCATCAATGTAAAGTTATAAAATAAAAATAAAATATCAGACTGAAAGAAAAAGGCAGTACAAATATGTTAGCCATAACATAGATGCCATGACAGACAGTCATGTTTGGTCCTGGCCAAAAGAAAATATAACCAGGAATGTTCTTCAAGCTTTTGGTCTGACTGAGGTTCTCGAAATTTTAGAAGATGAAGAAAAATGTAAAAATAATTTTAAAATAATTTGTAATCCTATTACAAAGAGGTTTAGAACTGTTAATATTTTGGTGTGCTTCCTCCTAGTTTTTTCTCTTTCTCTCTCTAGATATACATAGATAAATTATATCATGTGCATTCTCCCGTGTCATTAACTACTTTATGCAAACATGATTTGTAATGGTCTTAAAATGTTACATCATCTTCCAGACTCCTTATTATTAGACATTTTGATTGCTTCTAATAATTTGCTACAATAAACTCATGATGAAGAGACTTATACATAATCTTTTCAGACATTTCTCATAATTTTCCAAGGATATATTTTTATGAGTGGAGTTACTAGGACCAATGGTAGAAACTTCTCTGTGGCTCCTGATAACTATTGTCAAGTCACGTTCTAGAACATCTGTAGCCATTTTCATTTTAACAGCGATTGACAAGAGCAATTTCTCTACATTCTTTTAAAAAATATTATTTTTAAAATTTTATTAATTTGATAGGTGGAAAATAGTATTTCACTATTTCTTCTTTTCTTTGACTTCTAATGAAATGGAATACTTCTCTTCTTATATTCACTAAGCATATGTTGTCTTTTTTGGAGGATAGCCTCTTTATGTGCTTGGCCACTTTGTAATTAATTTTTAATATGTTTTTATTGGTTTCTATTTTTCTGTTTTTTAATATAAGCTTTTCACATATTTTATTGTAGTAATTTATATTTATATTCTTGCTGTGCTTTGAGTGGATGCTTTTATTCTTTATATTTTCTAAATATTTATAGTAGAAAAGTAATTGAATATCATATATGTGCTTTGTTACCTACTACTTGATCCAATGCTAAATTATTCTAATTCTAAAGTATTTTGAAAATTATGAGTATTAAGTTTCTTCCTTTTGAATAATTTTATTTCTGTTTCATATGAAAGCATCGTCCCTCTCAACTCCTGCCAATTTTAATGAGCTTGATATTTGTAATTAGCAAGATATAGACTGTTTTTCATATTAAGAAAGAACAGTGTCCTACTTCACTATGATTTTCTTTTTCAATACTGGATACTAAATTTTATCAGATGTGATTGATATGATCATGTGGCCTTTCACGTTTTGACTTTTTGAGAGATAGTTTTTTAAAAAAAAATAAAATTGGATTCTTTTATTCAGGAATTCACTCTTCTATGTCAATATAGTTTTTTTTAAACCATACTGTTTAACTTCATTTATTGGTCTATTTAGTCTACTGCTTATTTATTAGTGTTTTATTTTGAATTTTTTATATCCACATTCATAAATTCAAAATAGAATTCCATAGTATTATTATATACATTATAGGTAAGATTTTTGGTATCACTTTTATATTAAATGAATTAGACATATTCATTTATTTATTACATTTGTTTAGGTTATTATTTCATTAGTTTATTATTTACTTTATTAAATGTATTACATATGTTCAATATTTTTCTCTGCTCCTATACTTTTTACAGTTCATATTATTTTTAGCATTTTAAAGAATTTAGTGGAAATATCTGTCCCTAAAACTTTTATCTAATAGAATAATTGCTTAATAATCCTTTGAAATATTTGCCATATTATTTCATCCTTAAAAAATTTCCATTTTTGTTCAAATCAACTTTGATAATTTGTAAGTTCCCTAGACATTTACCACTGTATTGTGTTTTTCAAAGTAGCATGAAGTTTCACTTACAACATTTTCATTAAAATTATTTTAATAATACATAGTACATATACAGCATTACATATTTTTTCATTCATTCTAAATGTGATGAATTTTTTCTTTATTTTCTGATTAAAATTTACTCATATTTTTCTTTCTCTAATTTATTTATTTCCATTGTTTTCTTTACTATTTTATTCTTCCTGCTTTCCTTATGTTGATTTCAGTTTCTAGCTAGTTGACGAAAATGATTATATATTTTTCATAACTAAGTCATGTTAGGCAATGAATTTACTTCTAATTAGAACTTTGGCCATATCCTTTAAGTTTTGGTAAACAATTTTCATTGTCATCATTTTATAAATAGACTTCAGTTGTAATTTTTATTTCTTTTTTGATATACTCACCCAAGGATGATTTACCATGCTTTTGTGAACCACCTTCCCCCTAAATACACATACAGCACTCTTTGATCTTCGTTAATATGACCTGAACTTTAAAAATATTTTTCAAGAATATTTTCAGAGAGATATTCAAGATGGCAGAGGAGTAGGTGGACCTGGAGTTCATCTCTCTCCACAGATGCATAAGGGATACATCTATAGATGCAACAGTTCTCACAGAACACTGGCTAAAAACTAGCAGAAGACCTTGGACACCAGAAAGGACTATAAAGATCCCTTCATAACTGGGCTACCCCTCCAAAAGCAGAGGCAGCCAGAGGATGTGTGTGCACCAGTCCACATGGGGAAGGAGTAGGGATGGAGCCCAGCACCACCTCCTGGTTCTCCCTCCAGGGAAACCAGGAAAACAAGAAGTAGCAAGAGCTTGAGAAACGCCTGGCTTTGAATTGGAGACCATTCACCTGCCTATTGCTTCATTCCTGGAAATTTCATTGCAACTAAGTAAGAAAAAAAAAACCTGAAAGAAAGAAAACAAAGAAAAATGCCCCAGAATTCCTAAAGAACAGGTCTTAGTGCTCTGGTGAGGTGTCAGGCTGAGCCTCTGAGGTGGGAGAGCCGAGCTCAGGACACTGGTCCACCAGAGACCTTCCGGCTCCACGTAATATCAAACAGCAAAACCTCTCCCAGAGATCTTCATCTCGATGCTAAGACCCAACTCCACTCAGTGACCAGCAGGCTCCAATGCTAGACACCCTGTGCTAAACAACTAGCAAGACAGGAACACAACCCCACCCATTAGCAGAGAGACTGCCTAAAATCATAATAAGTTCACAGACACCCCAAAACACACCACTGGACATGGTCCTGCCCACCAGAATGACAAGATCCAGCCTCATCCACAAGAGCACAGGCACCAGTCCCCTCCACCAGGAAGCCTACACAACCCACTGAACCAAGATTAACCACTGGGGGCACACACCAAAAATAATGGGAACTACGAACCTGCAGCCTGCGAAATGGAGACCCCAAACACAGTAAGATAAGCAAAGTGAGAAGACAGAGAAATACACAGCAGATGAAGGAGCAAGGTAAAAACCCACCAGATCAAACAAACGAAGAGAAAATAGGCAGTCTACCTGAAAAAGAATTCAGAGTAATGATAGTAAATGTGATCCAAAATCGTGGAAATAGAATGGAGAAAATACAAGAAACATTTAACAAGGACCTAGAAGAACTAAAGAGCAAACAAACAATGATGAACAACACAATAAATGAAATTAAAAATTCTCTAGAAGGAATCAATAGCAGAATAACTGAGGCAGAAGAATGGATAAGTGAGCTGGAAGATAAAATAGTGGAAATAACTACCGTAGAGCAGAATAAAGAAAAAAGAATGAAAAGAATTGAGGACAGTCTCAGAGGCCTCTGGGACAACATTAAACACACCAACATTCGAGTTATATGGGTCCAAGAAGAAGAAGAGAAAAAGAAAGGGACTGAGAAAATATTTGAAGAGATTATAGTTGAAAAATTCCCTAACATGGGTAAGGAAATAGTCAATCAAGTCCAGGAAGTGCAGAGAGTCCCATACAGGATAAATCCAAGGAGAAACAGGCCGCCAAGGCACACATTAATCAAACTATCAAAAATTAAATACAAAGAAAAAATATTAAAAGCAGCAAGGGAAAAGCAACAAATAACATACAAGGGAATCCCCATACGTTTAACAGCTGATCTTCCAGCAGAAACTCTGCAAGCCAGAAGGCAGTGGCAGAACATATTTAACGTGAAGAAAGGGAAAAACCTACAACGAAGATTCCTCTACCCAGCAAGGATCTCATTCAGATTCAACGGAGAAATCAAAACCTTTAAAGACAAGCAAAAGCTAAGAGGATTCAGCACCACCAAACCACCTCTGCAACAAATGCTAAAGGAACTTCTCTAGGCAGGAAACACAAGAGAAGAAAAAGATTTTCAATAACAAACCCAAAACAATTAAGAAAACCGTAATAGGAATACATCAATAACTACCTTAAATGTAAATGGATTAAACACTCCAACCAAAAGACAGAGACTGCCTGAATGGATACAAAAACAAGACCCATACATATGCTGTCTACCAGAGATCCACTTCAGACCTAGGGACACATACAGACTGAAAGTGAGGGGATGGAAAAAGATATTCCATGCAAATGGAAATCAAAAGAAAGCTGGAGTAGCAATTCTCATATCAGACAAATAGACTTTAAAATAAAGACTGTTACAAGAGACAAAGAAGGACACTACATAATGATCAAGGGATCAATCCAAGAAGAAGATATAACAATTGTAAATATCTATGCACCCAATATAGGAGCACCTCAATACAGAAGGCAAATGCTAACAGCCATAAAAGGGGAAATCGACAGTAACACAATCATAGTATGGGACTTTAACACCCCACTGTCACCAATGGACAGATCATCCAAAATGAAAATAATTAAGGAAACACAAGCTTTAAATGATACGTTAAACAACATGGACTTTATTGATATTTAAAGGACATTCCATCCAAAAACAACAGAATACACTTTATTCTCAAGTGCTCATTGAACATTCTCCAGGATAGTACATATTTTGAGTCACAAATCAAGTCTTGGAAAATTTAAGAAAATTGAAATCGTATCAAGTGTCTTTTCTGACCACAACACTATGAGGCTAGATATCAATTACAGGAAAAGATCTGTAAAAAATACAAACACTTGGAGGCTACACAATACACTACTAAATAACCAAGAGATCACTGAAGAAATCAAAGAGGAAATAAAAAAATACCTAGAAACAAATGACAATGAAAACACGATGACCCAAAACCTTTGAGATGCAGCAAAAGCAGCTCTAAGAGGGAAGTTTTTAACAATACAATCCTACTTCAAGAAACAAGAAACATCTCAAATAAACAACCTAACCTTACACCTAAAGCAGTTAGAGAAAGAAGAACAAAAAACACCAAACTTAGTAGAAGGAAAGAAATCATAAAGATCCGATCAGAAATAAATGAAAAAGAAATGAAGGAAATGATTGCAAAGATCAATAAAACTAAAAGCTGGTTCTTTGAGAAGAAAAACAAAATTGCTAAACCATTAACCAGACCCATCAAGAAAAAAAGGGAGAAGACTCAAATCAATAGAATTAGAAATGAAAAAGAAGTAACAGCAGACACTGCAGAAATACAGAGGATCATGAGAGATTACTACAAGCAACTATATGCCAATAAAATGGACAACCTGGAAGAAATGGACACATTCTTAGAAAAGCACAACATTCTGAGATTGAACCAGGATGAAAGAGAAAATAAAAACAGACCAATCACAAGCACTGAAATTGAAACTGGGATTAAAAATCTTCCAACAAACAAAGCCCAGGACCAGATGGCTTCACGGGTGAATTCTATCAAGCGTGTAGAGAAGAGCTAACACCTATTCTTCTCAAACTCTTCCAAAATATAGCAGAGAGAGGAACACTCCCAAGCTCATTCTATGAGGGCACCATCACCCTAATACCAAAACCAGACAAAGATGTCACAAAAAAGGAAAACTACAGGCCAATATCATTGATGAACATAGATGCAAAAATCCTGAACAAAATACTAACAAACAGAATCCAGCAGCACATTAAAGAGATCATACACCACGATCAAGTGGGGTTTATTCCAGGAATGCAAGGATTCTTCAATATACCCAAATCAATCAATGTGATACACCATGTTAACAAATTGAAGGATAAAAAACATATGATCATCTCCATAGATGCAGAAAAAGCTTTCAACAAAATTCAGCACCCATTTTTGATAAAAACCCTCCAGAAATTAAGCATGGCTGGAACTTACCTCAACATAATAAAGGCCATATATGACAAACCCACAGCCAACATCATTCTCAGTGGTGAAAAACTGAAACCATTTCCACTAAGATCAGGAACAAGACAAGGTTGCCCACTCTCAACACAGTTTTGGAAGTTTTAGCCCCAGCAATTAGCGAAGATAAAGAAATAAAAGGAATCCAAATTGGAAAAGAAGAAGTAAAGCTGTCACTGTTTGCAGATGACATGGTACTATACATAGAGAATCCTAAAGATGCTATCAGAAAACTACTAGAGCTAATCAGTGAATTTGGTAAAGTAGCAGGATACAAAATTAATGCACAGAAATCTCTTGCATTCCTATACACTAATGATGAAAAATCTGAAAGAGAAATTAAGGAGACACTCCCATTTACCACTGCAACAAAAAGAATAAAATACCTAGGAATAAACCTACCTAAGGAGACAAAAGGCCTGTAGGCAGAAAACTATAAGACACTGATGAAAGAAATTAAAGATGATACAAACAGATGGAGAGATACAGCATGTTCTTGGATTGGAAGAATCAACATTGTGAAAATGACTAGACTACCCAAAGCAATCTACAGATTCAGTGCAATCCGTATCAAACTACCAGTGGCATTTTCCATAGAGCTAGAACAAAAAAATTCACAATTTATATGGAAACACAAAAGACCCCGAATAGCCAAAGCAATCTTGAGAAAGGAAAACGGAGCTGGAGGAATCAGGCTCCCTGACTTCAGACTATACTACAAAGCTACAGTAATGAAGACAGTATGGTACTGGCACTAAAACAGAAATATAGATCAATGGAGCTGGTTAGAAAGCCCAGAGATAAACCCATGCACATATGGTCACCTTACCTTTGATAAAGGAGGCAAGAACACACAATGCAGAAAAAACAGCCTCTTCAATAAGTGGTGCTGGGAAAAGTGGACAGATACATGTAAAAGAATGAAAATGAACACTCCCTAACACCATACACAAAAATAAACTCAAAATGGATTAAAGACCTAAATGTAAGGCCAGACACTATCAAACTTTTAGAGGAAAACATAGGCAGAACACTGTATGACATAAATCACAGCAAGAGCCTTTTTGACCTACCTCCTAGAGAAATGGAAATAAAAACAAAAATAAACAAATGGGACCTAATGAAACTTAAAAGCTTTTGCACAGCAAAGGAAACCATAAATAAGACCAAAAGACAATCCTCCGAATGGGAGAAAATATTTGCAAATGAAGCAACTGACAAGGGATTAATTTCCAAAATATACAAGCAGCTCATGCAGCTCAATAGCAAAAAAACAACCCAATCCAAAAAGGGGCAGAAGACCTAAATAGACATTTCTCCAAAGAAGATATACAGATTGCCAACAAACACATGAAAGGATACTCAACATCCCTAATTGTTAGAGAAATGCAAATCAAAACTACAATGAGGTATCACCTCACACCGGTCAGAATGGCCATCATCAAAAAATCTACAAACAGTAAATGCTGGAGAGGGTGTGGAGAAAAGGGAACCCTCTTGCTTTGTTGGTGGGAATGTAGATTGATACAGCCACTATGGAGAACAGTATGGAGTTTCCTCAAAAAACTAAAAATAGAACTACCATATGACCCAGCAATCCCACTACTGGGCATAAACCCTGAGAAAACCATAATTCAAAAAGAGTCATGTACCACAATGTTCATTGCAGCTCTGTTTACAATAGCCAGGACATGGAAGCAACCTACGTGTCCATCGACAGATGAATGGATAAAGAAGATGTGTCACATATATACAATGGAATATTACTCAGCCATAAAAAGAAACAAAATTGAGTTATTTGTAGTGAATTGGTTGGACCTAGAGTCTGTCATACAGAGTGAAGTATGTCAGAAAGAGAAAAACAAATACCGTATGCTAACACATATGTATGGAATCTAAAAAAAGAAAATGTTCTGAAGAACCTAGGGGCCAGAAAGGAATATAGATGCAGATATAGAGAATTGACTTGAGGACACAGGGAGGGGGAAGGGTAAGCTGGGATGAAATGAGAGAGTGGCATGGACATAAATACACTACCAAATATAAAATAGATACCTAGTGGGAAGCAGCCGCATAGCACAGGGAGGTCAGCTCAGTGCTTTGTGACCACCTAGAGGGGTGGATAGGCAGGGTGGGAGGGAGATGCAAGAGCGAGGAGATATGGGGATGTATGTATATGTATAGCTGTTTCACTTTGTTATACAGCAGAAACTAACACACCATTGTAAAGCAGTTATACTCCAATAAAGATGTTAAAAAAAAAGAAAAGAATATTTTTAAGGATAATTGTTGACTTCTGCTCTCTATTTTGTAACCAAATATATTACTAATGATATCATTAAACCCTGTGTTCTACTGTCTAAAGATGTAAACAATAGTGGATTACTTAAAAGAACTATTCTTGATCCCATCATATTTTAAAACTTAATAGTTCTAGTATAACCTTTGTCTCAGTGCTCTTTGGTTCTGTGAAATAAACCATCAGGTTCATAGCATTGAAGTAGTCTGTCCAGGAAACAAGGTTGAAGTAATGTCCTATAGAGGTTCTAACTGTAGGCATCAATGGCTATTACATTGGCATCGTATTTATGAATACAGTATAATTTTACCACATTTGACACACTTTCCCTTTCATCAAGTTAACTGCAACTTTTCCTTCAAAACTCAGGAAAAAAAAAAAAAAGAAAAAACCTCAACAAAACTTTCTCCTTCTCCATAAAGCCATCCTTAATTTCCAGGTTTCTTGAATGTCCCCTCAGGACTTCCCAGAACATCCTGTACACATTACTATCCCAGTTTGTGTCCTGCTGTTTTTCTATGACTACTTCTTTACTAAGCATTTTGGGGGCAGTGCCTAGCACAGTGCCTGACAATTTATAGATGGTTAATGAAAGTTTTGTTAAATGAGTTAAGTTAATAAAAGGAAGACTTGATCGATCAATCAAGCAAGTATTTCGAGTGGACAGGAACTATTATCTATTTGTCCCTCTCTTTTGATTGGCTCTTCAGTCTTAGTGTTACCAAGAGAAAAAGTTGGCATGAGACCTCCCTGTGAACTCAGAAAGGAGAGCTGGGCTCGAGGAGAGTAGTCACCTACTAAATTAGTAGATGTGTCACTCTTCGCTCTGGGGACAATGGCCATAGTCCATTGTGAGATTGCTGGGAACTTCGTAACTGCCCCCATATTGGTTTGCCCTTTTCCATTATTTCCCCAGTTTTCAGCAACACGCTCATCTGAGAACAGTCTCTTCATACTTCAAAACCAGGTTCATGCTCCAGCTCCTCACCAGTCTTCCCTGAACACTGCCGTGGGAGTGACTCTCTCCATCTCTGACCTTTTTCCCCACATAATGACCCTACCAGATGCTTGGCTTCTAACACTTACTGCTTTCTAACATATTTTTCCTCATTAACAGAGTTTGAGAGCTTTGAGGATGGATGGAAATCTATTTTTTCATCCCCCAAAGTTTCCAGCAAGACGTCTTGCACATTGTATGTACAGAGTAAGCATGTTAATGCATGGGTGTATATACATGGGCATGTGAGTGTGTGTGTATAGAGTTACACACCACGCAAATACCCATTTCAAAACCTTCCTCCAAAAACAAAATCAGAAGAAAGGGGATGTGGGGAATTTTTGTGCAGGAAAAGTCAAAAATTTCCCCAAACACTTTCAACTTCATTTCCATCTACTCTGCCCTAAAATTCAGAAACAATGTTCTGAAAACTTTACCTCTTCTTTTTCAGGAAAGATAAACATAATCAGCTATTATTTACCAAAATATTTTTGTGCTTCTTCACAGAACATTTCTGGTTCCTGAGGAAAGCTTAAAACACTCCCCAAATCATCAAGAGTTAAGAGAAACCCTCTGAGCATTTAACCCACCTACTTCTCCCACATATATTTATACATGCAAGTCATTGTCTGGAACCAAGAAGTACATACATAAACCCAGGCACACATGTGTGCCCACACCCGTGCACACATACATACACATTCCTCTTACTGACTTGGAAGAACCCTCCCCGACAGAGTAAGGATGGATCTTGAGGGCTCTTGGAGCACAGTAAGTTTCTAACACCAGCTGCCATCAAGCACTGGTCCAGACAGGCAGAAGGACCATGTGGCTGAATTTCAGGGTAATTAAGAATGTAAATGGAAGCCCTGAGTGCCACTGGGCACTTAGCAGCATGTGCAAAATTCTCCCAGCAGGTACCCAGGTGGGCATGAGGCCAACAATCTTTTCACCCCATGCCACTTTTGGCAAGTGAGGCTGAGCCTGCTCTGGGGAACATAAATGGAAGAGCAGTGGTGGCAGGGAAGATTCTCATTAGGCAGCCAACACATTTTGCTCTCCTTGCTGTAGTATCAGTTGCGTGCTGTTCTCCCCTTAATCCGTCAGCTCTCCTTAAGTCTGTTGGGGTAGTTCCCTCTATTCCTGGCCAGATTATCTGCACAAACAGCTGAGAGGGAGACGTGGTCGGTAGCAGTTGCCTTCTGACTTCTCATTAACTGATCTAAGCCTGCTGCCATGGCAGGCAGCTGGTTATTCCAGACAGGGCATTTCCCCCAGGTCTCCTTTACCTTTTATCACTTCTGTCCCTCAATTTCTTTCTTTTTTTTAAAATTTTTATTAGAGTATTGTTGATTTACAATGTTGTGTTAGTTTCTGCTGTACAGCAAAGTGTATCAGTTATACATATACATACATCCATTCTTTTTTAGATTCTTTTCCCATTTAGGTCATTACAGAGCATTGAGAAGAGTTCCCTGTGCTATACAGTAGGTCCTTATTAGTTATCTATTTTATATATAGGAGTGTGAATTTGTCAATCCCACTTTCCCAATTTATCCCTTCCCCACCCCCTGCTTTTCCCCCTTGGTAACCGTAAGTTTGTTTTCTACATCTGTGACTCTATTTCTGTTTTGTAAATAAGTTCATTTGTACCATTTTTTTAGATTCCACATATAAGCAATATCATATGATATTTGTCTTTCTCTCTCTGACTTACTTCACTCAGTATGACAATCTCTAGCTCCATCCATGTTGCTGCAAATGGCATTATTTCGTTCTTTTTTATGGCTGAGTAATATTCCATTGTATATATATGTACCACACCTTCTTTATCCATTCCTCTGTCAATGGACATGGAAGCAACTTAAATGTTCCTCAATTTATGATTGGGCTCCAGGGTCACAGGACCCTTCCCCAGCATCAGAGAACAGCAAAACTTGGGAGTCAATGATTTTACCTCTTCTTAATGTCCCTTGCTTCTCATCTTAACTCAGAAACACCTTCAATAAGAATTAATAAATATGTCATTGATGGTAGAATTTTAGGTCTTGTGATCACTGGACAAGAGAACAAATTTTAGAAGGCAGTCTTCCTGGAGCTACTTGATTATTTGTAGGGCTCGCTCTGATATTTTTATCTCTTTTCCCAGCCCCACCTCCTTAGAATTGCCTTGGTCCTCAGTTTCCCCAAAATATACCAGTAGGTATTACGCTGCTTTAAATTCTGTGCTTATGTAGTTAAGTGATGGCTAAGATACTCTCCTCTTCTTATTCTTTGGAAAGAACATTCTAAGAGAGCCTGAAAGAGTCAAGATTGTGACCACAGCAGAAGAGACCTTTTGGTATCAGGCTTCTGTCTACCTTTTCAGCTTCAGTCTCAGGTTCACATATTACACTTCAGCCATGCCAGCCAAATTCCTTATAATTCACTGCCTCTATGGCTTTCTACCTGCTATTTCTATCACCCAGAATGGCCTTTGCCCAGTCTCTCCCTATTTACATGTCTTCATCTCAGAGCTTCCATGGCACCCTATGCACAAATTTCCTATAGCACCAAACTTTAAGAACACAAGGACAATCAGCTGGTCATTTAGTGTTTTAAGACCCCTCTTTGGGAGAGAGTATGAAAAGACAACTTTATAGAACCCAGGAAGGAAATGGGAAGTGGCAAGAAATGGGTGGGTTTGTAGACTTTGTTGTCTACTCTATCAGTTAGAATGATATTGACAGAAAATGGAAAAAAAATTGATAGTGGCTTATACAAAGTATTTTATTTCTGTCTCATAAAGAAATCACCCCAGGCTGGCAGTCCAAGGCTAATATTTTAATTCTGTTCCAACAACACTCCCAGGCTC
Source organism: Hyperoodon ampullatus (assembly GCF_949752795.1). Lineage (NCBI taxonomy): Eukaryota > Metazoa > Chordata > Mammalia > Artiodactyla > Ziphiidae > Hyperoodon > Hyperoodon ampullatus. Next base: position 92,638,385 of record NC_136920.1, read on the forward strand.
CTTTCAGTTCATTGTTATGTGCTTGCCCTCATATACTATGGTCCAAGATGGCAGCATCCTTACTCTAGGATGCAGAAGGAGAAAGGGCAGAGAAGAATTGAGGGAGGGGTATGGACTAGTCACCTCTGTGAAGAATCTCTAGAAACTGCCTCACATTTTGACTTACATCACAATGTCCAGTCACCTGTGCATAAGGGAATTGGTAAAGGTAGTCATTGTTCTGGGAGAGCATATACTCAGCTAAAACCCTATTACAATGAAAGAAGGAAAGAATGGGTATCAGAGTACAACTACTAAAGTATTATCCTAGTTTTAAGGCAACCCCACTAGCCAATTGCATCTGATTATGCTAGAATATTTCCTTTAAAACCACACATATATACCCCTCCTATTCATTATACTGGAAGTCCTAGCTAGTACAATATGACAAGAAAAAGAAATAAGAGGTATTTAAAAAATAAAACACACATACATTTGCCTAACCAATCATCAAACATTTATTTACAAAACTGCACTATTTTTATGAGAATTGCAGAAGTCTAAGACAGAGTCCTTTTATGCACATAATTGAAGCTAATTTTTTAATGAAAACTGTGCCTAAGGATCTATAGCTAGTCAAAAGAAGAGTTTAAAAATATTACAAGGCCAGCTTTTCAATACATTTCTCTCCAGAAATGCAGACTTGCACATCCATCTGCCTACAGAATGGATCCTTCTGGATTCCTACAGATACTCATGTGCAACACTAAACTAATTGTCTCCCAAGCCCACTTCTCTAGAACTCCCTATCTACAACTATTGGAATCACTATCCATCCAGTTGTCCAAGTCAGATATCTAGACTTCATCATTCATCTGGACTTTACCTTGACCTCCTAAAATTAATAAACTACTAAGTTCCATCCTTTCTATTTCCTTCCTCACATTTCCACCAACACTGTCATTACATCACTCTAAGCAACCATCATACATAACTTGACTATCATTGCTTCTCTCATCTTGTTTTCTAGGACTAGCACAATTTTACAGGAACAACAGAACTATAATGTGATGGTTCCTTTATTAGAAGTAAGACCAAAGTATGTAGAGTAGGGAAAAATTACTTCTAGCGTTGATGGGCATAGGATTTTGAGAAGTACTTTGAGAAAGAGATAAAATATTTTCAAAGATAAATATTGGCTAGAAAAGGACAGTAAGCAGAAGAAACTGCATAAGTAAAAGTATGGTGTTATCCAAAATCAGAGTAGTCTAGACTGAATAGTATATTCTGTAGACTGTGTGTTAGTTTCCTAGGGCTGCTATAACAAAGTACCACAGGGACTTGGTAGCTTAAACAATAGAAGTATATTTTTTCACAATTCTGGAAGCTAGAAATCCAAGATCAAGGTGTTAATAGAGTTGATTTCTTATGAGACTTTTCTGTTTGGCTTGTAGATGGTTGTCTTTTCTCTGTGTCTTCGCAAGGTCTTTCTTCTCTCTTTGTGCATGTGTGTTGTAATTTCCTCTCTCTCTCTTTTTTTTTTTTCATAAGCTGTGAAGCCAATTTTTTTTTCCATCTTGGGAGATATGGCCCATTTATTTATTTGTTTTATTTTTTATGGTGTACAACATGATGATTTAATATACATTGTGAAATTATTACCACAATCAAGTTAATTAACACATCCATAACCTCACAAGGTTACCTTTGTGTATGTGTGTGGGGGTGTAGTGAGGACACTTAAGATCTACTCTCTTAGCCATTTTCAGTATATAATAGAGTATTTTTTTTTAATAGAGTATTATTAACTATAGTCACCATGTTGGAAATTTGTACCCTTTGACTAACATCTTCCCCACCCCTGAGCCCCTGGAAACCACTGTTCTACCCTCTGATTCTATGGGTTCGACTTTTTTAGATTCCACATGTAAGTGAAATTATACAATATTTGCTTTTCTGTGTCTGGCTTATTTCACTTAGCATAATGTCCTCCAGGTTCATTCATGTTGTTGCAAATGACATGATTTCTTCCTATTTATGGCTTAATAATATTCAACTGTATGTATATACCACATATTCTTTACTGATGCATCCATTGACAGGTTGTTTCCGTATCTTGGCTATTGTGAATAATGCTGCAGTGAATGTAGAAATGCAGATATCTGTTTGAAATACTGATTTCATTTTCTCTGGATATATACCCAGAAGTGGGATTGGTGGGCCATATAGTAGTTCTATTTTTTATTTTTTTGAGAAGCCTCCATACTGTTTTCCATAGTGGTTGTAACAACTTACATTCCTACCAACAGTATACAGGGGTTCTCTTTTCTCCACACCCTTGCCAGCATTTGTTATCTCTTGTCTTTTTCATTAATAGGTATCCTAGTAGGTGTGAAGTGATATCTCACTGTGGTTTTGATTTGCATTTCCCTAGTGATTAGTGATGTTGAGCAACTTTTCTTATACCTGTTGGTCATTGGTATGTCTTCTTTGGAAAAATGTCTCTTCAGGTCCTTTGCCCAACTTTTAATCATGTTACTTTATTTTAATTTAGTTTGCTAGTGAGTTGTATGAGTTCCTTATATATTTTGGATATTTACCCCTTATCAGATATATAGCTTGAAAACATTCTTTCCCATTTCATAAATTGCCTTTTCATTTTGTTGACTGTTTGCTGTAACAGAAGCTTTGTAGTCCCACTCATTTATTTTGTTGTTGTTGCTTGTGCTTTTGGTATTATAGCCCAAAAATCATTGCCAAGACAAATGTTAAGGAGGTTTTTCACCATGTTTTGTTCTGTGAGGTTTCAGGTCTTACCTTTAAGTCCTTAATCCATTTTGAGCTTGTTTTATAGTATAAAATAGGGTCCAGTTTCATTATTTTGCATGTGTCCCAAAACCATTTATTGAAGAGACTTTTCTTTCCCCATTGTATATTCTTGATGCCCTCATTAAAGATAAGTTGACCATACATGCGTGGGTTTATTTCTGGACTCTCTGTTCTGTTTCACTGGTCTGTGTGTCTGTTCTTATGCCAGTACCATACTGCTTTGATTATAATTTTGTAATATAGATTGAAATCAGGAAGTGTGATGCCTCCAGCTTTGTTCAGCTTTCTCAATATTGCTTTGGCTATTCAAGTCTTTTGTGGTTCCATAAGAATCTTAGGGTTATTTTTTCCATTTCTGTGAAAAATGCCATGGGATTTTTGATAGGGATTACATTGAATCTGTAGATCACTTTGGGTAGTGTGGACATTTTAACAATATTAATTATTTCAGTCCATGAACACAGGATGCCTTTCCATTTGTTTGTATCTTTTTCATTTTCTTTCATCATTGCCTTATAATTTTCAGTGTACAACTCTTTTACCTCCTTGGTTAAATTTATTCCTAAGTATTGTATTAAGTATTTTATTATTTTTGATGCTATCGTAAATGGAATTGTTTCCTTAGTTTCTCTTTTGGATAATTTATTGTTAGGGTATCTAATCTCCTCTTTTATAAGGACACCAGTCTATTCGGTTAAGGCCCTTATTTTTAAGTTAATTACCTCTCTTAAAGACCTTATCTCCAAATACTGTCACATTCTGGGGCTTAGGATTTCAACATGAATTTTGGGGGGACAAAATTATCCCATAACAGGCTGTTATACTTCAGAGTCTTGGAGGAACTAGGCTTGAAAGGCAGGTAGGAGTCAGATTCCTAAAGAACTTTGACGTAAGGAATATGGACATTTTCCTGAACTAATAAACAACACAAAAGAGTTTTAAGCAAGGGTGTGCATTGATCATATGTGCATCTAAGATAACTGACAGTATGAGGTCAGTAGTCCAGACAAAGGAAGAACTGCAGATATTAAGGTCAGTCAGGAGTCTATTGTAGTGAGGTGAGGTAAAGATGATGAAGGTCAGAGTGAAAACACTGCCAATGGGGAGTGGAAAAGGGATGACAAATTTGAGAGACATTTTTTCCATAGAGTTGAGAGGACTTGAATGGGAAACCTAGAGACCCCAGTTCTCTAGCCCGGTTGACCAAGGAGGGTAGTGTCATGAATTAAAATCAAGAACACATGTTGAGTCTGAGGTTCTATAGCCTATGCAAGTGAGAACATTCAGGAGGTGTGGCTCTACAGTCAAAGAGAGAGAATTGAGCTGAAGGTACCACACAGATGTGATAGTCAAGGTCAGAGTTGAGATCAGTCTGGTGGTGTGTATTGGCCAAGAAAAAAAAACATCCAAAAGAGGAACCACGGAGAAATGCGATACTTACGGGGCAGGTGGAAAGCAAGGGGAGTCAGAAAGAGAGGAGGAAAAACAGAAAAGAATTGGGTCCCAGTTGTCACACAGGAGAGGTTCAACAAAAAGAAATCAGAAAGTCAATCAAAAACAGACTGAGAATTTAAAAGAAAGCGTAGAAGTTGGGCTCCAGAAGAGAACTTATGGTGGAGGAGTGGAAATAGAAACGGGACTACAGTAGGTTTGAGAGTGAGGGGAAATCTGGTGGTAGGAAGATGGAATTTAGACCATTTCTAGAAGCCTGGCTATGAAGACAGGAAGGATCTGGGAAGTAGTTGATGGGGGAGTTATCGGTTGCCAACCCAGCCTGGTTTCCGTACCCATAGAGTAAGAAATTGCCCTATAGGGAACTCTGTCCCACACCTCATATCAGGATGATAAGCTGTGTGACCTCTACCTAGTTTGCCACTAAGCTCTGCTTTGTATCCCCACAGTGGACTGTACGTACTTCTGTCTCAGGATCTATATGTATATGGTTATCATTCAAAAGCTTGTCTTCCCATATTGTACCATTAACACCTCAATGGCAGAAATTGTGTCTGATTCATCTTTTTTAAATTTATTTATTTATTTATTTATTTTTGGCTGCGTTGGGTGTTCATTGCTGCGTGGGTTTTCTCTTGTTGTGGTGAGAGGGGGCTACTCTTCGTTGTGGTGCTGGCTTCTCATTGCAGTGGCTTCTCTTGTTGTGGAGCACAGACTCTAGGCACGTGGGCTTCAGTAGTTGTGGCACGCAGGCTCGGTAGTTGTGGCACACGGGCTTAGTTGCTCCACAGCTTGTGGGATCTTCCCGGACCAGGGCTCGAACCTGTGTCCCTGGCATTGGCAGGTGGAATCTTTTTTTTTTTTAAACATCTTTATTGGAGTATAATTGCTTTACATTTTTGTGTTAGTTGCTGCTGTATAACAAAGTGAATCAACTGTACGTATACATACATCCCCATATCCCCTCCCTCTTGCGTCTCCCTCCCACCCTCCCTATCCCACCCCTCTAGGTGGTCACAAAGATCCCCCTGTGCTATGTGACTGCTTCCCACTAGCTATCTATTTTACATTTGGTAGTGTATATATCTCAATGCCACTCTCTCACTTCATCTCAGCTTACCCTTCCCCCTCCCCGTGTCCTCAAGTTCATTCTCTACATCTGTGTCTTTATTCCTGTCCTGCCCCTAGGTTCTTCAAAACCATTTTTTTAAATTCCATATATGTGTGTTAGCATATGGTATTTGTTTTTCTCTTTCTGACTTACTTCACTCTGTATGACAGACTGTAGGTCCATCCACCTCACTACAAATAACTCAATTTCGTTTCTTTTTATGGCTGAGTAATATTCCATTGTATATATGTGCCACATCTTCTTTATCCATTCGTCTGTCGATGGACACTTAGGTTGCTTGCATGTGGCAGGCAGAGTCTTAACCACTGCACCACCAGGGAAGCCCTTGATTCATCTTTATTCTCCCTGAATTGTATATATTTTATAAATGCACAGAGAAGAAAGAGAGGGAGGGAGGTAGGAATGAAAGAGTTAACACTTGAGCATTTATTCTGGGCCAGGTGCTCTGCTGAATATCTTTCTTGAACTAATCTTTACACCAACCCTATGAGGTAATTTTTATTATCTCCATTTTACAGCTGAAGAAACTGAGGCACCCATAAAATGAGTGACCTGCCCAAAGCCATGTAGTTAGCAAACAACTGAGTGTGTATCTAAACTCAGGCATTTAGAATCAAAAGCCCATACTCTTAACTGTGCAAAAATCAACTATATTATTTTAAAATCTTGACCTGTATAAGGGGATACATGGGAAGTACTTTGAAATGTTTATTTTTTTTAAAGAAAAAGAGCAAAAGCCAACAAGAGCTACATTTGATCTGCTGAATTGCATTTCAGTTGCCTTGCATGGTGCAAAGCAGAACATATGATCATCGCATCACTCCTGCAGTGTTGCGTTATGTTCAGCTGTCAGGTTTGTTGATTTCCTAAATCAACCAGTCACAGACCATCACCTAAAATATTTTTCACTGTCAGGTTCTAGAGCATAAAATTAGTCTTTATTGCTTTGACTATTACTGATTTTGAAGACCAAGGAATGATCGTGTAGCAAAGGCAGCTGAGCCTGGACCAGAAGGACTCCCTAGATGAAATAAATCTTTGCCGATGCCTCGTGTTTGAGCACTGATGTGAAGGAATTGTCGGAGCTCTGGGATGTTTCCTTAGGGCTGGGAAGGCCAGGCATAAGGATGTTGGTCATGTGGCTGCTTTTTACCCCAAGCACTTCTTCCCAAGATCTGGGCCACGTCACTGAATCTGGGCCAATGCACTAGGTACACAGGGAAGTCTTTGCCCAGCCAGCCCTCTGTTCAGGGCTTCAGGTGCTGAAATCCTGGGAATCTCCAGGATGAGAGTCAAGGTGTTTCCTTGGAAGCCTCCAAAATAGTCTCTCCCATGAATCACATGAGGAGGAAATAAGTCGGTGGCTTCTCCTTTAAATGGTACCTGTTTTTAGTATGAAGAGAACTGCCAGCTCCATTCATAAGATCAAACTTGGATCAGCCATGGTTTGAGCTGAAAGAAAAGGTCAGACCATGTTTCAACTTCTCTTCTTTGAAGCCACTTACGCTTTGGTGATCGTTTACTAATTATCACTACCCCCATCACCCAGGCCTCAGAAGGATTTCCGTACATACAGTGGTCACAGCGGGTTTAGTGTAAAATCTCAAGGCGAAGGTGCACTCTGGAGGACGGAGTGGAGAATGCCAAGCTGGCCTGCTCCTTACCACGTGGATGCTTTCCTTAATAAGGACCATGTTGGGCTTCCCTGGTGGCGCAGTGGTTGAGAGTCCACCTGCCGATGCAGGGGACGTGGGTTCGTGCCCCGGTCCGGGAAGATCCCACATGCCGCGGAGCGGCTGGGCCCGTGAGCCATGGCCGCTGAGCCTGCGCGTCCGGAGCCTGTGCTCCGCAACGGGAGAGGCCACAACAGTGAGAGGCCCGCGTACCGCAAAAATAAATAAATAAATAAATAAATAATAAAGACCATGTTTTGCTGAGGGCAATTTGTGAAGCCTCATGTCTTATATCCCCACAGTATCTCTTTGGCTTTGATACTATTATAATCCTTCACTTTACAGATAAGAAAACTATAGCTTAGCAAGGTTAACTGTTCTTATGGGATGAATTGTGTCCCCCCAAAAGATATGTTGAAGTCCTAACCCACAGGACCTGTGAACGCGACCTTATTTGGAATTAGGGTCTTTAGAGATGTAACCAAGTTCAGATGAGGTCGTTAGGGTGGGCCCTAATTCAATACAACTGGTGTCCTTATAAGAAGGGGTAATTCAGGGACTTCCCTGGTGGTCCAGTGGTTAAGAATCTGCCTTTCAGTACAGGGCACGCAGATTAGATCCCTGGTAGGGGAACTAAGATCCCCCATGCCGCGGGGCAACTAAGCCCATGCACCACAACGACTGAGCCCGAACGCTCTGGAGCCCGCATGCCACAGCTAGAGAGAGGCCCGCGCTCCGCAATGAAGATCCTGTGTGCCGCAACTAAGACCCAGCGCAGCCAAATAAATAAATATTAAAAAAATAAAAATTAAAAAACACCTTATGAAAGGGGAATCAGACAGCATTTAAAAAAATGGTGGGGGGTGGGGGTAAATTAGAACACAGGCAGACATGCACAGAAGGGCAACAGTGTGGAGACACAGAGGGAGAAAATGGCCTTGTGGTGATGGAGGCCGAGATGGGAGCGGTACCTACAAGTCAAGAAATGCCAAGGATTGCAAACACCAGGAGGCAGGAGAGGCAAGGAGGGAGTCTCCTCCCGTTTCCTTCAGAGGGAGCACGACCATACTGACACCTCAGTTTTGGACTTCCAGCCTCCAGCCCTGTGAGACAATAAATTTCAGTTGTTTTAGGCCATCCCAGTTTATGGTCCTTTGTTACAGCAAGCCTAGAAAACTAATATGACGGCCTTGTCCCAAATCACAGAATTAGTCATCTCCAGAGTCTGGATTTGAATCCATGTCTGTCTGACCTCAATGCCAGTGGACTAAGGCAGCATCAAGTAGGAACAATCAATCAATCCCACCTCTTTTACAGAGAAAGTGCCCTTGAAGTCTGCTTCTGAGGATGAGGATGAATTTGTTAGATGAGGAAGAGAAGAAAGAGAAATTCAGGACAAGCATGAAAGACATGATAGAGGATGCTGTGCTTCAGGAATAGACATGGCTCCTGCACGGGGTGGAGGAGGTGTGTATGGCAAGGATATGTGACCATGCAGAGCACCTCCATTTTCTGGGAAAGCCCTGGATGCATACCTGCAGGTGCGTTTCCATATTAGAGGAGCATCCAAAATGATGGGACGGCTATAGTCCATGCCTGAATCATGGGGGCTGCTGCCCAGCAACTTAATGTTAGAGCGTTCATGGTAATAAATCTTTCTCGTATACTCAATGGACTTAGCCAGGGTAAGCTGGAAGATTCCATTAGCAAAGGAATCTGCCAGATAAGGAACATTTTCCTTCCTTGTCATTAAGCACTGTCTCTTAATTAAGTTGTCTTCTGCACACTCGATCAGAAAAGAATTCCAAGAAGTCCTTTTCCAGGAAAATGCTCCCATCTTCTACACAACCACCCGGCTTCCCCCTGCACACACACACACATGTCTCTTAGTAATGGGCTAGTGTCTGGAGGTAAATAAGCCAGGGGACTGGGGAGTGAGCCCCTTTTATCTCAGTATGTGTACAGGTGTGTGTGCCAGGGAAGGAGCACGGCCCCAGCCCCTGGCAGGTGCAAAGACAGTGCTCAGAGCAAGAATCACAGATGCAGTCAAGCCAAGCTTTGTGATAAGTGCCGCAAATCATTGAATCTTGCATAGAGAGAGGATGTCATGTGCTAGTTATTAGCGGATATCACTATGGCACCTCTAGATTCCAGGCTTTGCCTTGTTTCTACCAATAAAGACTGTTACTGAACACTGTACATTTTGATCCAATTCAGGTAAAGTTAATGTCAATGAGGCAAAAGAGGCTGTGTAGGCAGTGGCCAGTGGAACTAGAATATCTTTAAACGAATAAGAGGAAGAGAGTAAGACCTCATAGCCATTTATAGCCTCTCTCTTCCTTTGTTCCCTGTCCCATAGCCAGGCAATCTCAAATGCTATCTATTCTTTCTCATTTTCTCCTGCCTATGTCTGCCTCTTTGTCTCTAGTTCCAGTGTATAGTTGACACTCATCTCCTCATACTTCACCTCTCCTGTAAACACTTCCTTGCTCTCCCCAGCTTCCCTCCTGTGCTGTGCCAGCAGACTCAAGCACTTCCTCCCCTGTGCTTCAACAGCTCAGCATCAGCCCAGCTATTAGGAGATTTATCACATTGTGTTGTAAGCATTTATTTACCTTCCTTGATGGCTGCGTTAACAAGCCACCTCAAAATTTAGTGGCTTAAAATAACAATTTATTTTTATTGTTCTCTCTCCAGTTCTGAGGTTTCATTGGGCTCAGCTATGTAGCTGTCACTGGGTCTCTCCACAACCCCTTTCAGAGTAAGGATATCAGTAATAGTCAGGGCTGGGACTGGGATTATCTCCAAGGTTTCGTCATACACGTGCCTGATGCCGAGGCTGCGAAAACTCAAACAGCTGGGGCCCTTTGGGCAAGTCTCCATCTCTCTGTGGTCTTTCCTCATGGTCTCTCCTTCATAGCAGCTTTGGAGCAGTCACACATCTTACATGGCCACTCAGGGCTCCCAGAGGAAGTGTCCCTAGAGACTGCGAACCAGGCAGGAACTGTTATTGCATTTTACCACTTAGGCCCATGCCACAGTGCCACTTTTGCCACAGTCCTAGACCACCGATATTCAGTGGAGAGGGAATATAATCCATCTTTCAACCCCATGGAGGAAGATCAAATCACACTGTAAGAAGAGCATGTAGGATGAGATATATCCATTCATGTGGCCATCTTTAGAAAATACAACCTGCCACATTTATAAACCCAGGGCTTGGCAAAGTGCCTGGCATTCAATGTTCTCTCTCTAAATATAAATGGCTGATTGAATGGATGACCCTTATCCCCCCGTGTAGATGGGTCTGGGTCATGGTAATGGATTAAAAATCATGTTTACTTCTCCCTCCTGTAGTTCCACAGAAGGCTAGAAAGGACACACATCCTTAAAAGACTGGACTGAAAAAAGCGATAGAATCTCAAAATTTTGGATGGAAAGCCAACAGAGAGCAGTAACTGACTCATGATTTGCAAAGTTGAAGCTGCTTTGCACCGAAGAACTTGATTAGGACTCAGGAATTGGAAACACCAAATGCCTCTGAAATTGAGGGAAAAGGTGGGGTTGAAAAATTAAAATGTGTGAAAAGTCTTTATAAAAAGTAGTAGAGGGCTTCCCTGGTGGCACAGTGGTTGAGAGTCTGCCTGCCGATGCAGGGGACACGGGTTCGTGCCCCGGTCCGGGAGGGTCCCACATGCCACAGAGCAGCTGGGCCCGTGAGCCGTGGCCGCTGGGCCTGCGCATCCGGAGCCTGTGCTCCGCAATGGGAGAGGCCACAACAGTGAGAGGCCCGCGTACAGCAAAAAAAAAAAAAAAAAAAAAAAAGTAGTAGATATCCCTTCTCCACCATGGCAGAAGACTAAAGGTTTATTCCCTTGGAGAAGATGAACTGGGGGGACTCTAGACACGGTATAGCAGGCAAGCTGATGATGTGAGGTATTAATGAAAAGAGAGGGAATAAAATAAAGATCTACACATGGAACATTGAGACATCTAGGCACCTTTTCCTATTAGGCTCATGAATATTAACAGATAAGTTTTGGCCCAGGTACCCCTTCCTCAAACCAGTTAAGAAATTGGAGGATTTCTCTCTAAAAGAATAGAAAAGAAACAAGTTACTAGCCCATGAAAAAAAGACCTAGAGATTTTGACCACTGGGGCTTCCCACATGTGCTAACCTATAATGAAGATTAACAATGGATAAGCATCTCCTAAGTAAAAATAGCTTCCAAGAGGTTTTTTGATGTTCATCTCCTCATTAGGAAGAGAAAGCCAAGGATCACCATATACTTGAGGAAAACCTCCAACTAAAAACAAATTAGTGAGACAAAGAAACTCAGAGGAAATCCAGACAATGCCAAGAGCAATAAAAGGAGGAGGAAGAGGAAGAGGAGGAGAAAGAAAATTATAATCAAGACCTTCAGAAAGATTAAAGAGCAGAGATAACAGATTCAATATAAGAACTGGAAAATAAGGCTGAGGATATATCCCAGAAGGTGGAACAAAAAGATAGAAAATAGAACACATAAGAAAATTAGAGAATTCATGGTTCTCTGGCATCTGTATAAGAAGAGTTCCAGAAAGGAAGAATAGAGAAAAGAGAGGAGAGAAAGTCATCAAAGGGGTAGTTCAAGAGAAATTTTCAGAACTGAAAGACATGATTTTCCAGATAGAAAGGGCTGTAAGTATCCCGCAGCACTGACAATCACAGTCCAAAAAAAAACATCCTGCAAACTTCTAGAGAGAGAAAGCCAGGAAACTACAAAGAAAGGCAGACCCAAACAGCATAGGACTTCTCACAGCAGTACTGGAAGCTAGAAGGCATCAGAAAAATATCCTGAAAATTCCGAGGGAAAATGATTTCCAAAACAGAATTCTGCACTTAGCATTAATAGAGCCAAAGCAGAGTAAAGATGTTTTCAGACAAGCAACTTCTCAAAAAAATAGTTTCTTGGCTCTCACTTTTCAGATACTAGAGCGTGTGCTCCACCAAAATGAGGAAATAAACAAGAAATGGGGAAATGCAAGATCCGAAAAACAAGCTATCCAACGCAGGAGAGGAGTGGGAGGAATATCCGAAAGGATTAAGGGGAAGTGTCAGAGAGACACTGGTTAGCAGGATCTAGGAAGCATCAGGTCCAGATTGGAGCAGAGACCCAGAGGGCTTCAAAAGTTTGTCTCCAGAAAAACATGAAACGGAGAGTTCCTGGTATGTTTTAACAGAAGTTCTGAGAAAAGACTTAGCCTTTAAGTGAAGCCTGGGGGTAAATTTTCAAGCACATTGAAAATAAGTTTTATTATTTCCCGGAGTGGGGGGAATGTTATAATCCCAGTATACTGCATGGTTCAACCATAAATGAAATGTACATAACCATCATTGTAAAATTTAAAAATTAAGTTTAGAAAACAAAAAGAAGAAAGGGAGAAAGAGAAGGAAGGGAAGGAGAGGGGAATAAGAAAGGGAGGAAGAAAAAGAAATCATTGTAAAGTGTTGCGTACAAGAAAAAGTTTTAGAAGCTCTTGCCTATGAGATAAAACCTAAACCGTTTTGCATGACATTCCGGGTCTTTCACAATAGCTTCATGTTAACTCACTATTGATCAATGATACCTGATATTTTCATACTCCTCATCTATGCTTATCTTTTCCCTCCCAACCTGGAATTTCCCCTCCTACCTACCTTCTCCAAATCTTATCCATCCTCTAAAGTCATTTATCCTTACCACCTCCATAAAGGCTTTCTCGACCATAGACAGATCTTTCCCTTCTCTGTTATTGGCTGGACCCAGTTAGTTAATTGGGCCCTTTGCACTTCAGCTTTCAAAGTATTATGGTCTATGTAAGGGGCTTACAAGTTCCTTGAGGACAGAGTCTCCCATGGTGGCTCATGCAGTGCTGCAGAGCTATTTACATGGTGAGAACATTAACATTTTTTTGAACAAATTAATTAATTAATAATGAAGTTACTCTTCCTTCTGTCTCTCTCATGCTAGGCTTTTGTTGTTCCTTCTGCTAAGCATCCAGGGTTTGTTGTAACTGTCCATTGATTTCCTCTGCCTGTGGTGCTGGGCTGTGGCTAGTGATTCAGTCATTGCTTGGGTGCCCTGCCCCTTCCATGGTCAGAGCCCAGAAGGTGAGGAAGGTTCGGATGCAGAGGGAGTAACCACACCATGATGCTTTATTGGTGTTTGTCTTGCTCTGGAACATCTGTTCCTACCAAGGCCGAGTGGGACCAGAAGTGGCAGGTGGAGGACTATAGCCAAATCAATTCTTAGTTCCATTTGATGAAAAGAAGAAGAAAGACAACAGGACGATCAATTCTTTCAGAGTGGTCCTGGAGATACCAAAAAACTCACACAGACCCTTTCCAAACACAGTTAGACCACAGGCATATTCCTGCACAGAGACCTCACACCAGCAGCACCTACATTTTCTAAGAGCATCTGCTTGGCCCCTTGGGCACCTCTATCCACCCACTTTCTGTATCCCTTGGCTCAGAGACCCTCCAGCCTCTCCCTGTAGCCAATACACTCCATCTCCTACTCTTCTTGTCAGATTCAGTCCCCTGAAGAGCAAGCAGGCAGTGAGGGTGACAGTTTTCCTTAAAAGAAAAGCAGGAATACAATGCCTGTTATGTGGCCCCAAATTCTCATTTCTGGGTCACAGTTCACTGAGTCCTAGAACCTTGGAATTGAAAGAGACCCTAGCAGTCATCCAGATCATTTCTCATGATAAATCCCCTCTGCTTGCCTGACGTGCAATGCTACTGCTCCTGCTTGGATGCTACCATGGAGAGGAAGGGCTCCCCTCAGCAATTCATTGACAGGAGACCTAGTGGCATGTGGCAGGGAAGCTCTGTTGGCAGAGGAGTGATTGAAGTGTTTGCCTTAATTGTGATGGTTCTTTATACTTTACCATCACAAACCCCCAAGAGAATATGGAGAAAGTTTTAGATCATCTCCTCCAGAAAAAAGCATAGACACATGATATTTGGAACATAATTTTAATAGGTTCAAAGACTCCCCAAACCCATCTGTAGATGCTTAGTTAAAAATCCCTAACTTACTGTTTTTGAGGACCAAGCAAATGATACTGGTCCACGGACTAAAACAACAATTCGTCTGGCCGGGGGCGGGGTAGTGGGGGTGGAATATCAAGCCTTGGAAACTGAAAATCTTATTGTAAATTGTAGCACTACACATGACTCTCATCACCCGCCTGGACCAACTGTGTGTCAGAGACACTAAGAAGGTTAAAACACTGAAAAACAAAGGAGGCAGCCTCTCAAGTTATTTTGCGGGGCTGCGTATTTCCTTGATATGCCTGCCACATTGTGTGGAGAAACGCGACAGTCCTCACCATTGTGTGTTGGCAACTCCTAAGATTCCGAAAGTTCATGATTTTCTGGGCCCAGAGCTCACACATGTTGCACCTTTCAAAAGCTTTCTTTCTCTTTTGTTTGGAACATTTCCCATTAACTTTAAGTGTATTCTCCGTTGGCAAGAATGAGAAATCAGGGGAGAGGTTTTTGTGCATTCTTACAAATCCAGGGCCATGTATTTGTTGGTTGCTGATTGATCGGTGGAAACCTTACGGTTGCAGCTGCCAAGCAAAACCCACAGTTAAGTGCTACCTATAAAAACAAGCTTGGTACGGTCATGTGGCATGTTCCATGGTATGTTTGGGCTCTGGAAGCTTTCTTAGGTGTCAGGATCTTGTTCCTGGGAGCATGTGCTTTCCAAAGAAGTCCATGGACAGAGAGTCAGCCCCGCCCCACCCCCATAGGACCATCTATGGTAGAAGTTTTCTATTGGGCAAGGTGAGACGAGACAAGAAGCAGATCTCTTCTCAATATTAACTCCTGGGTCTGAAGGGAACTAATCCATTCTTATGCCTCTGGGCAACAGGACATTCAAATAGATTGGGGTTTTGTTCTTCTTTTACAGCATTTCCCAAGGACATTCCAGCCTTCCTTAACCTTGCATTCCACAGCCTCACAGTGTCTATACCCTATACTCAGGAAATACTTCCTCAGGTTTAACTTAAATCCTTCTCCCTGCAACAGGAGACCACTGCTCTCCTCCGAGGATTCAGAGAACAGCTGCCTGGCCCCTTGCCAGTCCCATCGTCTCACGTTCCCATTGTTCGGGGGGAGGGAATGGCTCTAGGCTTATGTTGATTGGCTCCCTACCACCCAGCAGGAACCCAGGCATGAACCCCATGCTCCTCTGGGGAGTTATTTTGCATACTTGGGGCACTGTTCTCCCAGGACTCTAAAATGATCACAAATGACTTATCACCCTCTGAAAACAAAAGTCTCTGCAGGGGCTTTGAGAGATGACATAAGAGAATGCTCTGCGCCTTGATGGTGCTTTACCTAACATTTGTGCACATGCACGTTCCACTCTAGGTATAATAACTATCATTTTAAAGATAAGGAAATGGCTTCGGCAACATTTGCACAGATTACAAGAGGGGAAACCAAGAGTTGGACCTCAAATCATGAAGGCATCAAGTTCAGTGCTCTTTCTACTACACCAGAGGTGCTTCCTGGGGAGCAAATAAAGCCCTGGATCATTGACCATATATTTCTTATCTTCCAATTCTTAGTCTAAGGAACAGAGAGGCAGATACACAAGGAAATGGGCATAAAGACTCATCGAAACTGTGAACACATGGAAAGTCTTCTTTCAGTCACAAGAACTGTGGATTGATGGTGGGGTAGGTAGCGGGAAAGGGACCCACATCACCGGGTGATCACGGGGGGCTGTAGAGGCAGATAGACCTGATTTCCAGCTCCAGCTCTAATACATGCAATGTGACACGGGACAGGTTTACTCACCTCTGAGCTTCAGTTCCATCATGTATGAAATGAGAATAATCATACCATTTTCACAGGGTTATTTTGAGGAGTAAAGGAGATAATCAGTATAAAGTGCTTAGCACAGGGTCTGACAGATAGGAAGAGCTAAATAAAAGTTAAATAGTAACTATTCATATTATGGAGTGAATAGAGCAATGAAACCAAATGGAGTTAAATTAGGAAAGGTTTCATGGAGGGAATAAAAGTGTAGTCGGAATTGGAAAGCAGGATTAGGGCTTGGTGAACAAGATGAGACAGCGCATTATTTCTTTGCCCTCAGCTTCCCATAGGCATAGATATGCCAGTCTTTGAATGTGGATGCCCAAACTACCTGTCTCCACGGACTTTCCCATTTTTAAACACACTGTGGAACAGTAAAATAGCAGAATGTCATTGGAGAAGCTGTGGATGGATGGCTTACAGGAGACATAGAGAGATGCCAGCATTAAAGCAAAGTCTATCCCAGAATGAAGAATAGCTTCAGTATAACTCCATTAAAACTTGAGTGTGCTGTAATGTTGAGCTATTCTTGGTGTGGATAACTTCTTAAAAGGTTAAGTCTAATGACTTGTCTCGCTTGCCATGGATCTGCTGCTTCTGATACAGATGAGAGAGATGACCTCTCCAAGACTCTACAAATTATTGGAAATAGCGAGATTGCAATTCTTGGAACTTTCCTATTGATTGGTTAAGTAAATCATCTGCTAAATGGAAATCTAATTTGAAAGGTATATATTTAATAGAATTAATAAGTGAACTGATTAAGCAAAATGTTAGAAGTAACCAAAAAATGCCCTAATTGATTGGAAAAGTATCAACAGGCCCCAAAGAGTGAGGAGCCTGAGAGAGAAATTACTGGATGCTTTTAGGGATTGTGGTGACACTGCTTTTGACATCTGCCCAGTTCAGTGTGGATTTGTGGAATACAAACCACACTGCCACAACTATTTCCAAAGGCATATAAATCAGGATGCATTTCTCTCCATGTGTGACAAGGCATTTAAGCGCCCAGGCTGAAAGATTGTGGAAAGTCCATCCTGGTTGTTGGTGCCACCAACTCACAATGTGGGTTTCTGTGGCTAGTGCAACGAAGTCAGGTAGTTTCACAGGCTGGGCCTCCCTGCATGTGGCTCCTGCTTAGATGGCTGGCAACGCAGTCTGGGAACCAAGTACATAACCTGCATTGGAAGGACACTTCTCACAAACAGGTGCTGAAATAAGACAATTGAGAAGAAAGTGGAGAGGGAGGAAGCAATCACATCCATTTAAAATCTACTCTGTGCCAGTCACTTGACTGCCATTTTTTTTACCTAATCATCATACCAATTCTGCAAGATAAGAATTACTAAGCTCATTTTACAAAGGATTCAGCCTAGTGACATTGCTGGGATTTGAACCCAGATCTGACTGACTCCAAAGTCTGTGAGTCCATGGTCTTTCCACCTCACAGGTTCACCTCAAGAACATGGGATATTGTTTAATTTCACTGAGACATTAGCTTGGGCTGCAAAGTTGTATCCAGATCAAGAAGTGTGGGGAATCACTGAGTATCATGTTAAACGATTAACAGGCAATGGGCAAAGAAGGTTTTAGAATGGGGTGAGGGTGCAGAATAATCAGAATTTTCTTTCCTACTTTTAGGAGTGTAATTCAATATAGAAAAGAGTAGGCGAGACCAAATGAAAAGCAAATAGGAGGAGAAAAGTCCTAGTTCTGGCCAGTTAGGAATAAAGGTTATTTTATTTTATTTTTATACAATTTTAAAGGTTACTTTCCATATATAGTTATTACAAGATATCAGCTATATTTCCTGTGTTGTACGATACATCCTTGAGCCTGTCTTACACCCAATAGTTTGTACTTCCCACTCCGCCATCCCTACATTGCCTCTCCTCTCCCTTCCCCATTGGTAACCACTAGTTTGTTCTCTATATCTATGAGTCTGCTTCTTTTTTTGTTGTATTCACTAGTCTGTTGTATTTTTAGATTCCACATATAAGTGATACCATACAGTATTTGTCTTTCACTGTCTGACTTATTTCACTAAGCAAAATGCCCTCCAAGTCCATCCATGTTGCTGCAAATGGCAAAATTTTCTTTTTTTATGGCTGAGTAGTATTTCATTGTGTATATACATCACATCTTCTTTATCCATTCATCTGTTGATGGACACTTAGGTTGCTTCCATACCTTGGCAATTATAAATAATGCTGCTATGAACATTGGGGTGCATGTATCTTTTCAAATTAGTGTTTTGTTGTTTTCAGATATATTACCCGGGAGTGGAATTGCTGGGTCATAAGGTAGTTCTAGTTTTAGTTTTCTGAGAACCTCCATACTGTTTTCCACAGTGGCTGCACAAACTTCCATTCCCACCAACAACGTACAAGGGTTCCCTTTTTCTCACATCCTTGCCAACATTTGTTATTTGTGTTCTTTTTGATGATGGCCATTCTGACAGATGTGAGGTGATATCTCATTGTGGTTTTGATTTGCATTTTCCTGATGATTAGTGTTGTTGAACATCTTTTCACGTGCCTGTTGGCCATCTGTATTTCTTCTTTGGAAAAATGTCTATTCAGTTCTTCTGCCCATTTTTAATTGGGTTGTTTGCTTTTTGATGTTTAGTTGTATGAGCTGTTTATATATGTTGGATGGTAATCCCTTATTGGTTATATCGTTAGTAAATATTTTCTCCTATTCAGTAAGTTGTCTTTTCATTTTGTCGATGGTTTCCTTTGCTGTGCAGAAGCTTTTAAGTTTAGTTAGGTCCCATTTGTTTATTTTTGCTTTTATTTCCTTTATTTTAGGAGATGGATCCAAAAAAATATATTGCTGCGATTTATGTCAAAGAGTGTTCTGCCTGTGTTTTCCCCCAGGAGTTTTATGGTATATGGTCTTACATTTAGGTCTTTAATCAATTTTGAGTTTATTTTTGTATATGGTGTTAGGAAATGTTAGTAATAAAGGTTTGAACCAAGATGGTAACCAAAAGACCTGAAAAAATGTGACGGATTATATTTTCCAAAAATGGCCATAACAATATTTCCCTTCCCACATGTTCTTCCAGGAACTTGTCATTCCCCTTCAAGAGGTAGAGTCTATGACCCCTCTGCAGGAACCTGGCCGGGGCTTTGTAACTGCCTCAACTAATAGATTTTGACAAAAGTGATACTCTGTTGACTTCCAAGGCTAGGTCCTAAAAAGTGATATGGCTTCTATCTGGTTCTCCCTCTCTCTGGATGCTTGTCCTTGGAAGCCATCCATTGTACTGCAAGAAAGACCAGGCAACAGAGAGAGTTCCATGTGGAGAGAAACTGAGGCCCCTAGCCATTGGCCCCAGCTGAGCTCCCTGCCAACATCAGGCACCAACTTACTAGCCATGTGAGTGAGTCATCTTGGAAGTACAGTAAGTCCCCTACATACGAGTGAGTTCCGTTCTGAGGGTGTGTTCGTGAGTCCACTTTGTTCGTAAGCCCAACAAAGTTAGCCTAGGTACCCAACTAACACAGTCAGCTATATGGTACTGTACTGTAAGAGGTTTATAATATGTTTCACACAAATAATATATTAAAAAAACACAAAAAATAAACACTTTTAATCTTACAGTACAGTACCTTGATAAGTACAGTAGTACAACAGCTGGCATCGAGTGAACAGGCAAGAAGAGTTACTGACTGGAGGAGGGAGAGCAGGTGGGAGATAGTAGAGCTGAAGGATTGTCAGCAATGGGAGATGGAGGGCAAGCTGCAATTTCACTCACACCTGACGGTGATGGCACAAGTTCTGGTTCCTTGCTGGATTCAATTCTATCTACTCTCTTGAAAAAAATGATCTAGCGATGTCTGGGTAGTAGCTCTTTTTTTCTCATCATAGGTGACACAGTAGCACTGGATTGCATTCTGAACGGCTGCTGCAACCTTCGTGCACCGTTCTACGTTCAAGTCCTATGCTTCAAAAACTAACAGTGCCTCCTCAAATAAAGAAAATCCCCTTGCCATTTCCTGCCTTGTGAATCTCTTCAGTTCTTCAGTTACTTTTCTTCCTCTTGTCTCTCTTTGTCCTTTCTCTGGGCCTCCAATTCCATCAGGTCTTCATTAGTAAGCGCCTCGTGTTGCACAGCAAGGAGTTCTGTGAAGTCATCCTCTTGCAGATCTAGCTCCAGCTTCTCGCTGAGGGTCACTAAGTTGCTAAAGACCTCTTTGGACTCATTATCCACCTTCTCAAATCTACATAAATCATGAACAAACTGTGGGCAAAAGTTCTTCCAAACCCCATTCATGGTGATGGCTGTAACCTCACGCCAAGCAAAGTCAATGTTTTTTATGGACTTGTAGATGTTAATAGTCTTTCCAAAATTGTCACAGGTTGTTCCTGATTCATCACGTGCCTTTACTGCCTGACAAAAGTGTGACCAGGTTGGACGAGCAGTGTAGTTATTTGGTGGCAGATGCACTACTTTGATGTTGGGATGAAAGTCGTCCTTGAATGGGGGGTGGCCCGGAGCATTGTCAAGGAGCAAAAGAATGTTGAATGGGACGTCCTTCTCTAAGCAATATTTTTCTACCTCTGGGATAAAATGGTGGAAAAAACAGTCCCGGAAAATGACCTGTGTAACCCAGGCTTTGGGGTTGCTCTTCCACACAACAGGAAGAGAGCCCTTGGCTATGTTTTTAAGAGTGGTTGGGTTCTCTGAATAATAAACTAAGAGAGGCTTCAGCTTCATATCGCCAGAAGCATTGCTACGAAACAACAGCGTTAGCCTATCCTTTGCTGCTTTATAGCCTGGCATTAACTTTTCCTCCTTACTGATGTACCTTCGGTCTGACATCCTCTTCCAGTTCAGTCCTGTCTCATCCACATTAAAAACCTGCTTGGGTAAATACGCGCCTTCATTAATAATTTCTCGAAGCGTTTCAGGAATTCCCAGGCAGCTACCATATCTGCACTTGCTGCCTCGTCACTTACTTTTACATTGTGAAGGTTGGCTCTAGCCTTGAACCGATGAAACCAGCCATGGCTGGCATTAGAAGATGCACCCTCTGAGTCTTCACTGTATTTCTTCTTCAAGTCGTTGTAAAGGCTTTTAGTTTTCTCTTGAATCAGCATTAAGCTGAGCAGGACTCGATGCTGATGCTGATCCTGCATCCACACACTGAGAAGTTTCTCCATCTCTTCCATCACTTTTCCATGCTTCTTTGATATTATTGTCGACATTATCAGCACAGCAAACTTCACACATTCCATGATCTCGTCCTTGTTCTTTAGAATCATGCCATTGGTTGAACAATACACGTTATAAGGATGAGCGACATCTACCATCTTTTCGCCTTGCTCCACTCTCTCAATTATTTTCACTTTTGCTTCCATCGTTATTGCTTGGTGCTTCTTAGCACTACCAGCTACATCACTGCTGCTTTTTAAAAAATTAATTAGTTAATATATATTTTTAAATTTTTGGCTGCAGTGGGTCTTCATTACTGCACATGGACTTTCTCTAGTTGCAGTGAGCAGGGGCTACTCTTCGTTGCAGTGCGTGGGTTTCTCATTGTGGTGGCTTCTCTTGTTGTGGAGCATGGGCTCTAGGTGCACGGTCTCAGTAGCTGTGGCGCACGGGCTTAGTTGCTCCACAGCATTTGGGATCTTCCCGGACCAGGGCTTGAACCCGTGTCCCCTGTATTGGCAGGCAGATTCTTAACCACTGCACCACCAGGGGAGTCCCATCACTGCTGCCTTTACACTTACTTCCGGACATCCGGGGCTTGAAGAAAAGATACTGTACTACTGTACTCTATACAGTACTGTACAATAAAGGACACAAAACCACAACCACTTGTGGAGGATGCACGCACGTGACAATGTACGTCAGACACATGAATTAACTTACGTGATTGGACGTGCAAATGCACGTTTGCATCTTTGAAAGTTTGCAACTTGAAGGGTAGTACGTAGGGGACTTACTGTAGATCTTTCAGCCCCCAGTTGAGCTGCCCAGATGATGCCACGTGGAGCAAAGACAAGCTTTTCAGACTGAGCTTTGCCCAATTGCAAATTTGAGGGCAAAATAAATGATTGCTGTTGTTTTAAGTTACTAAGTGTTGGGGTGACTTGGTATGCAGCCATAGATAGCCAGGACAAAAAGGGCCAATGGAAAAAAGAGTCACTGGTGTATCAACCAACAGGCATACTGATGAATCCTGGCCAAATGGTAACAAAGGTCAATTTTATTTACTTGATTGTGTCTCCATTGCTCTAAGGAATGAAGATTTTAGAGCCGGGAAATATGTGCATCTAGATAACAAAGTACTAATAATAGTATTTCTAAAGTATCCACTCTAATGGGTGGAGATGTAGATTCAGATAATCATCCATAATGATGAATGATCCAATGGAAAATATACCTGCATTAGGAGTCTACTATATTTTAGGCAAAATCACATGCCTTTTCTCACCTAATCCTCATAAAACTCCTATAGAATCTTACTCTGATTTTACAGGATCAGAAAAAGTTAGAAAATTGATGAAAAAAAATCATCTCACACCAATGAGTGGTAGGAGCAAGATTCAAACTCAAGTCTGACTGCAGAGCTCAGTCCCTTTGTACTACAGCATCCTACATATTTGCCAAAGGTGATTTCTCTTTGGTTTTCGCACACATGTGCTATTAATGGTTTTTGAGTTGTTTGGAGTGGATACTTTTTTCTTCAGCAGAAGCATATTTATTTATACTTCTTGGCTACTATTTTTTTAAAAAAAGAATTTGCATTCCTGAAGCATATACAATCCAACGGTGTTGAAAGCAGATGGTCCACAACTATGCTGTGAGACATGGGGAATTGAAATTAAAGAAAATTTTGTCACAGTTATGGAGTGCTGTGGTGCTTTGTATGTGCGTACATACAATGCAGTGTATGTCATAAATGGAAGTGGCTTTTTCTTCTTTATTAAGTTGGCCATTATCTTTATTAAAGGTATTCTTTCAGTCAAAGCTAAGACATTTTACCCAATGCACGAGTGTCTTGTAAGTTGAAGTGCAGAACAGCAGTAGTTGTGCAAAATAAGCAGATGTCTGCCCTGATCAGTCTGCTTTAGAGTTCTGTTGGGGGCTTGTGATCGTTTGAATGGGAAGAGTTCCCTCAGTCGTTTCTTGGAGGGAAAAGATGTATAGAGGGCAGGAGGTGAGAGTCTCTCCCTCTGAAGGTCAGAGGGTTCAGTGATTGGAGGAAATGGACATCTAGGCTCTTCCATTCTGTTCTGGCACTGGCACTGCACACAGTGACCTTGCTCAAGTCATTAACCCCTTGTTTTGCTTATTAGTTCCTAGGGGACAGTAACACCAAGCCAGCCCTGCTGAAAACAAGTCAGTTCTTCAGAAAAAGTCATCAGTATATGTGCAAACCCAAGAGCCCTTTATTATACACAGCTCTCTCTTTTCCTGTTTTTCCCCTGACAGCAATGCATTTCTTTCCTCAGCATGCCATTTTCAAAACCTTTGACATTCCAGGGCACCTCATCATTGCCTTCATCAGGGATCATGCCAACTTGTCAGTTTTAATCTGTCCAAAAACCTGCATCTGCCAGCATAAACCTTTTTATTTCTTATATGTTGATACAAAGATTTCACACATTGATTTTTGAGTAGCTCTGATTTCATGCAAGCTAAGCAAACAGTGACAGGTGGGTACTTGGGGTAATGAATGCTCTATCAGATTAATATAAATCAATGGCATTGGCAAGTTTCAGATGAGGCACAGGGGTTGGGGTCTGGAGAGCACGAGCTGCCAGAACAAGACAGATGGTCAGAAGCTGACACTCTTACCTCTTTATCTTGATGGGCTCATTAGCAGATTTCTCTCCTTTGAGTGAGTCTTATTTGGCTTTAAATGGTACCCCGCCATCCTGGAAAAAATACTGACATACCCTTCTCATGACCTGGCATGAAGAATATTCTAGTGTCCAGGGTCTGTTTAGCAGCCTGGAGGGCTAGGACTTGGGTAAATGGATACTAGAGTTACCATTTATCCAATAGGACCATTGGGGTCCAAAGAGTTACTGTATCCCTGTGAAGAACCTACTTTTCTAAAAACTACCATTTATTGAATGTCAAGTCCTCTACCAGGCATGTTATTTTATTTAATACAGATTCCATTATTTTTATCCTTGTTCTTGTTGTTTCTATGCTATTGCATAAGTGAGAAACTGAGGATTAAGTAATTTGTCCAAAGGGACACAGCTGGGGAGTAGAAAAGGCAGAACTTGATTCTGGGTCTGTAGAACTCCAAAACCCTGAGGTTAACCACTGGTCTCGTGTACAAGAGCAGATGGCTAAGTCTATGGGCAGCTTTTTTGGTCCTGAACTGGTGCCTCTCCTTTCTCCCTGCCTCCCTCGCTTCCTTCCTGCAGGCATCGACCCTCAGCTGTCTCTTTCTTCCCTTTTAAACAATATACCTCCATCCTCAGGTTCTTCCTCCTCTAAAGCTGGCAGTGGAGCAGGGGATAGTAACCTTGGCTCCCTTCTTTCCTACTCTTCCTCCAGATGACCACCATCATGGGACAAAAACAATAAATGGCCAAAAGGTTTCAGAAGTCCTATAAGGTTTTTCATAGTCATTGATCCATCAAATAGAGGTTTTGACTTCCTATTTATTTATTTATTTATTCTTTTCCTTTATGGTTTATTACAAGATATTGAATATAGTTCCCTGTGCTATACAATAAGACATTGTTGTTCATCTATTTTATATATAGTAGTTTGTATCTGCTAATCCCAAACTCCTAATTTTTCTGCCCGACCTTTCCCCTTTGGTAACCATAAGTTTGTTTTCTACGTCTATGAGTCTTTTTCTGTTTTCTAAATAAGTTCATTTCTGTCATTTCTTAGATTCCATATATAAGTGATATCTTATCCTCTATCTGACTTACATCACTTAGTATTGATAATCTGTAGGTCCATCCATGTTGCTGCAAATGGTGGTATTTCATTCTTTTTATGGCTAATACTCCATTGTATATATGTACCACATCTTCTTTTTTCATTCATCTGTTGATGGACATTTAGGTGGCTTCCATGTCTTGGCCATTGTAAATAGTGCTGCTGTGAACATTGGAGTGCATGTATCTTTTTGAATTAGTGTTCATCTTTTCCAGATTTATGCCCAGGAGTGGGATTGCTGGATCATATGGCAACTCTATTTTTAGTTTTTTTAAGGAACCTCCATACTGTTCTTCATAGTGGCTGCACCAATTTACATTCCCACCAACATTGTAGCAGGTTTCCTTTTTCTCCATACCCTCTCCAGCATTTATTATTTGTAAACTATTAGTGATGGCCATTCTGAGTGGGTGATACTTCATTGCAGTTTTGATTTGCATTTCTCTAATAATCAGTGGTGTTGAGCATCTTTTCATGTGCCTGTTGGCCATATCTGTTAAGGTCTTCTGCCCATTTTCTGATTGGGATGCTTGTTTTTTTGATATTGAGTAGTATGAGCTGTTTGTATATTTTGGAAATTAAGCTCTTGTCAGTCACATCATTTGCAAATATTTTTCCCACTCAGTTGTCTTTTCACGTTGTTTATGGTTTTCTTTGCTATGCAAAAACTTATAAGTTTGACTAGTTCCCATTTGTTTATTTTTGCCTTTATTTCTATTGCCTTGGGAGACTGACCTAAGGAAACATCGCTATGATTTATGTCAGAGAATGATTTGCCTATCTTCTCTTCTAGGAGTGTTATGGTGTCATGTCTTATATTTAAATATTTAATCCCTTTTGAGTTCATTTTTGTGTATGGTGTGAAGGAGTGTTCTGACTTCACTGATTTACATGCAGCTGTCCAGCTTTCCCAACACCACTTGCTGAAGAGACTGTCTTTTCTCCATTGTATATTCTTGCCTCCTTTGTTGAATATTAGTTGACTGTAGGTGTGTGGGTTTATTTCTGGGCACTCTATTCGGTTCCATTGATCCATATGTCTGCTTTTGTGCCAGTACCATGCTGTTTTGACTACTATAGTTTTGTAGTATTGTTTGAAGTCTAGGAGAGTTTTGCCACAAGCTTTATTCTTTTTCCTTTGGCAATTTTGGATCTTTTATGGTTCCATATAAATTTTAGGATTATTTGTTCTAGTTCTATGAAAAATGTCATGGGTAATTTGATATGGATCACATTAAATATGTAGATTGCTTTGGGTAGTATGGCCATTTTAACAATATTAATTCCTCCAATCCAAGAGCATGGGATAGCTTTCCATTTCTTTGCCTCATCTTCAATTTCCTTTATCAGTGTTTTATAGTTCTCATTGTATGAGTCTTTTGCCATCCTCGGTCAGGTGTACTCCTAGGTATTTTTCTTTATGCTATTTTAAAAGAGATCTTTTTAAACTTTCCCTTTCTGATATTTCATTGTTAGTGTAAAGAAATACAACAGATTTCTGCACGTTAATTTTGAATCCTGCTACCTTGCTGAATTCATTTATCAGTTCTAGTAGTTTTTGTGTGAAGTGTTTGGGGTTTTTATACATATAGTATCATGTCATCTGCATGTAATGACAATTTTACCTCTTCCTTCCAATCGGGATACCTTTTATTTCTTTTTCTTGTCTGATTGTTGTGGCTAGGACTTCCAATACTGTGTTAAATAGAAGTGGTGAGAGTGGGCATCCTTGTCTTCTTCCAGATTTTAGCAGGAATGCTTTCAGCTTTTCACCATCCAGTACCATGTTGACTGTGATTCTGTCATAAATGGATTTTATTATGTTGAGATATGTTCCCTCTATACATGCCTTGGTAAGGTTTTTTTAAAAATCAAATCATTGAATTTTATCAAATGCTTTTTCTGCATATATCGAGATGATCCTGGGGCTTTTATCTTTTCTTTTAGTGATGTGGTGTATCACATTGATTGATTTGCATGTGTCGAAGCATCCTTGTGACTCTTGGATGAATCCAAATTGATCATGGTGTATAATCTTTTCTATGTGTTGTTGGATTCAGCTCACAAAATTCTCTGTCAAGAATTTTTGCATCTATACTCATCAAAGATATTGGCCTGTAATTTTCTTTTTTGGTAATGTCTTTGTATGGTTTTGGTATCAGGGTGATGGTGGCTTCCTATAATGACTTTGGGAGTGTTCCCTCCTCTTCGGTCTTTTGGAAGAGTTTGAGAAGGATTGGTATAAGTTCTTGGTATGTTTGGTAGAATTCCCCAGTGAAGCCATCTGGTCCTGGACCTTTGTTTGTAGTGAGTGTTTTTAAAATCACAAATTCTGTTTCACTTCTAGTGATCGGTCTGTTAAAATTATCTACTTCTTGATTCACTTTTGGTGGGCTGTATGTTCCTAGAAACGTGTCCATTTCTTCTAGGTTGTCCAGTTTGTTGCCATATAATTGTTCATAGTATTCTCTTATGGATTTTTTGCATTTCTGTGGTGTTGGTTGTTATTTCTCCTCTTTCATTTCTCATTTTGTTTATTTTGTTCCTCTCTCTTTTCTTCTTGGTGACCCTAGCCAGAGGTTTGTCAATTTTGTTTACCCTTTCAAAACCAGCTCTTGGTTTTATTGATTTTTTATATTATTTTTTTAATCTTTTTTATTTATTTCCTCTCTGAAATTTATTATTTCCTTCTGCTGGAAATAATAAAGTTTTTGTTTGTTTTGTTTTGTTTGTTCTTCTTTTTCTAATTCTTTTAGGTAGTAAGTTAGGTTATCTATTTGAGATTTTTCTTATTTTTTGAGGAAGGCCTGTATTGCTATGAACTTCCCTCTTGGGACTGCATTTGCTGCACCCCATAGATTTTGTATGGTTGTGTTTTCCTTGTCATTTGTCTCAAGGTATTTTTTAATTTCCTCTTTGATTTCATTGTTGACCCACTGTTTTTTTTTTTTTTAGTAGCATGTCATTTAGTCACCAGGTAATCATTTTTTTCTCGTTTCTGTTTCTGTTGTTCATTTCTAGTTTCATACTGCTGTGGTCAGAAAAGGTGCTTGAAATAATTTCTATCCTCTTAAATTTATTGAGGCTTGTTTTGTGACCCAGTATGTGGTCTATCCTAGAGAATGTTCCATGTGCACCTGAAAAGAATGTGTGTTCTGTATTTTTCAGGTGTAGTGTCCTGAAAATATCAATTAAGTCTAACTGTTCTATTGTGTCATTTAGGATCTCTGTTGCCTTATTGATTATGTCTAGAAGATCTGTCCATTGACATCAGTGGGGTGTTAAAGTCTCCTACTATTTATTCCTGTTAGTTCTTCCTTTTATGTCTGTTAGTATTTGTATTATGTATTTAGGTGCTCTTATATTGGGTGCATATATATTAACGGGTGTGATATCCTCTTCCTGTATTGATCCTTTTATCACTATATAATGTCCTTTTTCTTTATGGCTTTTGTTTTAAAGTCTATTTTGTCTGATATGAGTATTGCCATCCTTGCTTTCTTGTCATTTCCATTTGCATGAAATATCTTTTTCCATCCTCTCACTTTCAATATCTATGTGTGTCCTCCACCCTAAAGTGGGTCTGGGTCCCTTGTAGGTAGCATATTGTAAGCTCTTGTTTTATTATCCAGTTATCCACTCTATGTCTTTTGATTAGAGCATTTAGTCCATTGTAATTTAAGGTAATTATTGATATGTATTTATTGCCATTTTAAATACTGTTTTCCAGTTGATATTATATTTCTTCTCTGTTCCTTTAATTTTTGTCATTCTTTTTCCTTTTGTGGTTTGATGGTTTTCTATTGTATTATGCTTGAATTCTCTTCTTTTTGTGTTTTTGTGAATCTATTGTATGTTTTTGATTTGTGGTTTCTCTGATTTTCAAGTATGTTAACACATTACTATATCTGCTTGTTTTAGACAGGTAGTAATATAGGCTCAAACACATTCTAAAAAAAATCTACATTTTCTTACTCCCCTCCCCCACATTTTATGATTTTTGATATCCTCTTTTATATCTTCATGTTTATCCTTTTGCTGTTCATTGTACTTATTGTCACTTTCATAATTTTTTTAATCTATGTACTGGCTTATTTAAGTAATATAACTTCCAATTGTGATTTTCTCTTTCCTATAGATTCTTGCTTCTTTTCTATTTAGAGAAGACCTTTCAATATTTCTTTTAGGATAGGTTTAGTATTGCTATATTCTTTTAGTTTTTGCTGTTCTGAGAAATTTTTTCTCTCTCCTTCTATTCTAAGTGATAGTCTTGCTGGGTAGATTATCCTAGGTTGCAGGTTTTTTCCCTTCCAGGAGTTTCAGTATATCTTGCCACTTTCTTCTGGCCTGCGGTGTTTCTGTAAAGAAATCAGCTGATAGCCTTATGGGGGTTCCCTTGTAACTAACTCTTTTTTTCTTGCTGCCTTTAGTATCCTGTCTTTTACTTTTGCCGTTTTAATTATAATATGTCTTAGGGTAGGTCTGTTTGGTTTCATCTTGCTTGGAGCTTCCTGTACCTGGATATTTGTTTTTCTTCTTTAGGTTTGGGAAGTTTTCAACCATAATTTCTTCAAACACATTTTTGATCCCCTTTTCTCTTTCTTTTCCTTCTGAGATCCCTATTATATGTAGTTTGGCTTGCTTTATCCCATAGGTCTCTTATATTGCTTTCATTTTTTCTTTTTTTAATTTGGCTTTCTGTCTGCTGTTCTGATTGGATGATTTCCAGTGTTCTATCTTCCAGATCATTTATTCTTTCTCCTGCATTATTTAGTTTGCTAGTTATTGTTCAGCTCTCATCTCGACAAATGCATTTTCTAATTTTGATTGGCTCCTCTTTATAGTTTCTAGTTCCTCATTACAGTGATCTGCATTTCTATTGATAGCCTTTCTTAATTCCTTCAGTATTTTTATTACTTTCTTTTTGAACTTGGGATCTGGTAGACTGGAGAGGTCTGCTTCATTGTTTGTTCTTTCAGGGAATTTTTCTTGTTCTTTTAATAGGGAGTGGCTCCTCTGCTTCTTCATTTTCCTTATATTTCTCTGACTCTATAAATTTAAGGGAAACAGTCATCTACTGTGGTCTTGAACGGCTGTTTTTGTGTGGGAGCATCCCTGTGTGGCCTGCGTGCATCTAATATTTTTGGTGCCAGGGCTGTTTTTAGTATGGATACCTGCCACATATTTCCTCCGTGGCTGTTATCCCCTTGACAGTGGGTGTGATTGGTGTTGTGGTGACCAGAGCCTGCACTGGATGTTGAGCAGGGCCTGCTCTTTGCTCTGTAGTTGTCACAGAGCAGGGTGGAGGCAGGGTCTGCTCCCCAGTTGTTGGAGTAGAAGCCCCCAGATCTGGTTCTGAGCTGTGTCGTGAGGTGGGCGGGACTGGAGCCACTGAGTATACCTCCACAGGAGCTGTTCACTGGGAAGTGTACTCTGTGGCATCACCTGTAACCCGTTGTGTGTGCTCACAAAGTACACTGTTGTTGGCACTGCCCTTGGCCCCGCCTCAGTCAAGGGAATGCAGGTAATCAGCCAGGATGTCCCTCAGGCTCTGTGTTCACAAAGCCGTTGGCACTGTTAGGCCGCCAAAATTAGGCACCAGGACCTACTGTAGCTGCGCATCTGGACTTTCTGTGGGAGCTACAGAATCAGCCCAGAGCCCAACCCCACCTCCACGCACCCATAAAGCCCACCGCTGCTAACACTGGACCAGCTACAGCCACAGGAGCACCTGTAATCTGCTTGGATGTCCTGCAGATGCTGAGCTTGCATAAATCTGCCCAAGTCACACAGCCACTGGGACAGGGCTCAGATTTCAGCCCCCCCTCTACATGTGGGCACCCTCTGGCACTTGCATGCTCCCAGAACTCATAGAGGTGAAGCCACGCCTGCTGTAAGCATGCTGAGAGTAAGGCTGCTGTGGTGGGGCCCCACCCCTCCCTTCACGTGTGCATTAACACTGGGACTTCAATGGCAGACCTGGGCTCCATGCCGTGCACACACCCAGTTGTGGCCCAGACCATGCTCCAGTTCTTTCAGGCTGTCTCCACACAGCCAATCCCAGTCCTCTCCCAGGTCTGTCTGTGAAGCCTGAGTTTCAGCACCCAGCCACCTCCACCTTCCATACCAGCAGACACATGTCTCTGGCTGGGGAGTGCAGCGAGGTGGCCAGGACTGTCTCTGCTGGTCTCTCTCTGTTCTGCCTGCTGCGAGCCAGCTACTGCATTCTCCTCTGAGCCTCTGAAGCTCCCTCTGTCCCAGCTGGTCTCCCAGCCAGTGAAGGGGGTTCCCAGGGTGAGGGAACCTTTCCTCTTTCACAGCTCCCTCCCAGGGACACAGGTCCCATCCCGATTCCTTTTTTTTTTTTTTTTTTTCTTTCAACCTGCCTGGTTACCTGGTGATCTTCTTGCAGCTTCAATTGTATGAGATCTTCTGTCAGCATCCAGTGGGTATTCTGTGAGAATTGTTCCACATGTAGATGTGTTTTTGATGTATTTGTTGGAGGAGGTGAGCTCCATGTCCTTCCATTCCACCATCTTGCTATTTATTTATTTTTAGTGATTTACTTTTTAGATGGTATCTTGAGTTCTCTCTTAATTGGCTTGGCTGCTTACAGTTGAGAGAGATTCAGCCTGAAAGACCTGCTAAGCATGAGATTCTTAGACCTACTTCATAATCTGTACCCCAAATATGAGTTACTTCTGCATTTCTTCATTCCTTTGCTCCTGGTCAGCTTCTCTGAGAATAAAACTCCCGTCCATGGCCCCAAACGATTATCTGTAGCACTTTAAACTTGAGCTTTGCAGACGCCTTCTTATACTCAGAGCAATCTCCTTGGCTCCAGCGGCCAACTCTCTGTATCCTGGTGATTTGCCAGCAGAATACGCACCAGCCGTATCCCAACACTGATTCTATGTTCCATCTGTACTCTCCTCATTGTCGGTCGAAGGAACTAGACCCCATCCTTTCAACCCACTCAGTCTCTGAGCTTTGCCGCATAGTCTTACAGTTACCCTCCACCCTTCGTTAAAAAAAAAAAAAAAAAAAAAAGCTTCTCTATATGAGATCCTTTAACACTACTTTCCTAGTTCTCCAAACTCCATGATTTCTCTTCTTCTTTTTCTACCACTGCCTAAGGTGTAAACCCCACTGCTTAGTCCTTGTTTTCTGCTTTTCAGCTTTTACACAAACTGCCCTCAAGAGCATATCCAGACATGGTTTCAAGTACCATTGTAATAATGATTCACAAAGCTCCATACTCTTCTTAATTCCAGATTGCTTCCTCTGGGAAATTTCCACTTGAAGATTCTACCATTATCTCTAACTTACCGTGCCTAAACTTCCCATTTATGTCCATAGCATCACCATCCTTCCAGACTCATTTTTTTCAACTTGAACACTTTCTTTCCCATCAGATTTATTCATTTATCCATGTGTTCATTCATCCACTCACTCAGTAAACATTTTCTAAATGCCTGTTCTGTGTCAGGTTCTGGGTGAGGCACTAAAGATAACAAAAGTAAATGATATATCCTGAATCTAAAATTGACGATCCTCCATCCATCAAGAACATCCCCTATCAACATTTTCTCTCATGGTTTCCAACAACACTAAGTGCTTTAGTCAAACTGGTTTCCTAGACTTCACACTAACACGTGAAGCTACTCTCTTACCTCTGTGCCTTTGTTCTTCTTGTTCTTTTTGCCTAGAACAACTTCCCTTACTTTTTCTGCCATCTGAAATCAACATTTCCTTCAGGTCCCATCTATTTTCAAAGTCTCAACCAAATGCTTTTTTCCTTTTCTGAATTCCTATAGGATTTTGTAATTCAATCCCATTATGATCACAGGAAGTAGAAAAGCATGGCTGAGAATGTTTTAGTAATAGAAAAGTCTTTAGTGAAGTTGTCATAGCAAGGGCATATTTTTTGGGCAAGGACACAATTAATGCATTCCTTTACTCATCCATTTATTCATTCAGTTCTGATCTCTGTGAAAAAAAAAAAAAGGCAAGGGCTCCCAGAGGGCATGAGGCCAGTGCCAGGGGGGTTGTTCACATTATGCTTACCCTGGATTCTGGACTGACCTGGCCCTGCTGGTCTGTAGCATAGTGGCACCTGGTGGCACTTGCTGGCGGGGATCAGGCCTGCCTGAAGGAGGAGCTGGATATGTAATACCTGTATACAATGAAGGAGCTGTGTCATGCAGGACTCACCTGATGCCCACCCAACTTCATGACGGATCTCTTCCAGAGGGTCCATCCCAAAATGGTAGCCAATAACTCCAACACCCTCGCAGGCAATATGCTTTGATGTTTTAAGGAGAAAGGGTATGTCAACCAGAACAACCTTTTCTTCGACATCTCCTGAGTGGGCAGTCATATGAAAGTCCTGAATGTTGAGCTCCACATGTTCAAGCCCCGGCATTTTCCCAGGACCCTGCCTTTGACAAGTCTACCATTATTGCAGGGTGGAAGTCTGTAAGATCCTGGGCCCATGCCAGAATTAGAGTGAGGGAGCTTTCTTTCAAGTAAGGATCTTCCTCTGGCCTCTAAGTCTGGCACAGATGATGATTGACTGCATCGTGGGAAACACTTCAGCTTGAGCTTTCTGGGGCAGACCATGAAGCCACTAAATGACAGTTACCACAGGACCCAGTGGAAGGGGATCACAGTGATAATAGGAACCCTGTACTGGCCCTTGGCCAATAACAAGGGCAACATTTTGTTGTTGCTGAAGAGGGTACCTGTCCCTGCCCATCATGCTACACTCACTTTCAGAGCTGGAGAGTCTGTCCTAGGTAGAACTCTCTGCAGACGTCACCTCAGCTACCCCAGATGGTGGCCCCAGAGTGCAAGACACAGCTTGAAAGTGCTTGTGATGGCCAGATGTGTCTTTTCTACATAGACTTCCAAGGATATAAGCTACACAGACAGGGATATCTCATTCGAGGCTATCAGGTCAATAGCTGCAACATTATTGGCTCTACCTTGTGACCACACTCTGGCACACAACTCCACTCACCTGGGGATGTGGAGGAGGAGAGGATGAGGAGGAAGGAGGCAATATCCATTAAGGAGCCTGCCACTCAGTGTTCTTATTCCAATAGAATGTTTAACTCCCCATGTAAGCTTCAGAAGTCAGTGATTCTCTCTAGGTCTCACTATATCTATCTGTAAAATGGAATTGTCTTTACATCATAGGATGTTCAAGAGTATGAAGAAGGTACTGAGAGGAGGGATCTCACAAAAGTGTGTGGGAGGAGTGATTCTTGCTTGTGTTACAGCTTTTTCTGCAGTGATTACTCACCACTGGTATCCCCAGGACCTAGAAGAGTGAACAGTACATAGTTGGCCTTCAATATGCATCAAATGAAAAAAATGAATGGACTGCAGCTTCTGCAGTCATTCATTCAAAGGCCATGTATGAGTTTTTAAGAGCTAGGTAAGCAGCTGTAGTTCTCTTCTGCTTCTCTATGCCATTCCCCAGTGCTCAGTTTACAAACACCTCAGCTTGGGCCAACGTCAGTGACCACTCCCCCCACCCCTCCACCCCGTTGTCTGCATAGTGGAAGTTGTGTGTGGTTGCCTTGGGGCACTCAAAGAAGTTAAATGAAGGCTCTTAAGACCATCCCAAACCCAGGGTTGGGGTATGGATGGGGGGAAGAGGCAGATTCAGAAGTTGGGGTAGGAAGTCTTGGGTCCATAGCCTCCTCTAAGAGCTATATGCCTTGCCCAAACTCAGGCCTGGACTTCCTCTTTTTTTTTTTTATAGTGTTGCATTTCTTTCAGGTGTACAGCAAAGTGATTCCAATAGATAGATAGATAGATAGATAGATAGATATCTTTTTCAGATTCTTTTCCATTATAGGTTATTACAAGATATTAAATACAGTCCCTGTGCTATACAGTAGGACCTTGTTGTTTATCGTTGTATATAAACTAGTTTGTGTCTGCTAATCCCAAACTAATTTATCCCCTCCCTTTCCACTTTGGTAACCATAAGTCTGTTTCTGTTTTGTAAATAAGTTCATTTGTATCTTTTTTTAGATTCCACATATAAGTGATTGATATCATATTTATCTTTCTCGTCTGACTTCATATGATAATCTCTAGGTCCATCCATGTTGCTGCAAATGGCATTATTTCATTTTTTCTTATGGCTGAGGAATATTCCATTCTATACATACATACCACATATTCTTTATCCATTCATCTGTCAGTGGACATTTAGTTTGCTTCCATGTCTTGGCTATTGTAAATAGTGCTGCTATGAACATCAGGGTGCATGCAGCTTTTTGAATTAGAAATTTCATCTTTTCCAGATATATGCCCAGGAGTGGGATTGCTGGATCATATGGTAAGTCTACTTGTAGAGTTTTTTTGTTTGTTTAACAACTTTATTGGAGTATAATTGCTTTAAAATGGTGTGTTAGTTTCTGCTTTATAACAAAGTGAATCAGTTATACATATACATATGTTCCCATATCTCTTCCCTCTTGCATCTCCCTCCCTATCCCACCCCTCTAGGTGGTCACAAACCACCGAGCTGATCTCCTTGTGCTATGCGGCTGCTTCCCACTAGCTATCTATTTTATGTTTGGTAGTGTATATATGTCCATGCCACTCTCTCACTGTGTCACAGCTTACCCTTCCCCTTCCCCATATCCTCAAGTTTTTTAAGGAACTGCCATACTATTCTCCATAGTGACTGCACCAATTTACATTCCCAGCAACAGTGTAGGAGGGTTGCCTTTTCTCCACACCCTCTCTAGGATTTTTTATTTGTAGACTTTTTGATAATGGCCATTCTGACTGGGGTGAGGTGATAACACATTGTAGTTTTGGTTTGCAGTTCTGTAATAATTACTGATGTTGAGCATCTTTTCATGTGCCTCTTGGCCATCTTCTTTTGAGAAATGTCTATTTAGGTCTTCTGCCCATTTTTTGATTGGGTTGCTGCTTTCTTTGATATTGAGCTATATGAGCTGTTTATGTATTTTGGAAATTAAGCCCTATTGGTTGCATCATTCGCAAATATTTTCTTCCATTCCATAAGTTGTCTTTTCATTTTGTTTATTGTTTCCTTTGCTGTACAAAATCCTTTAAATTTAATTAAGTCCCATTTGTTTATTTTTGCTTTTATTTCCATTACTCTAGGAGACAGATCCAAAACAATATTGCTGCAATTTGTCAGAGCATTCTACGTATGTTTTCCTCTAGGAGTTTTATAGTATCTGGTCTTACATTCAGGCCTTTAACCCATTTTGAGTTTATTTTAGTATATGGTTGTTAGAGAATATTCTAATTTTATTCTTTTACATGTAGCTGTCCAGTTTTACCAGCACCACTTATAGAAGAGATTGTCTTTTCTCCATTGTATATTCTTGCCTCCTTTGTCATAGATTAATTGGCCATAAGTGCATGAGTTTATTTCTGGGCTTTCTATCCTGTTCCATTAACCTGTGTGTCTGTTTTTGTGCCAGTACCAGACTGTTTCGATTACTGTAGCTTTGTCGTATGGCCTGAAGTCAGGGAGCATGATTCTTTCTCAAGATTATTTTGGCTATTTGGGTTTTTTGTTGTTTCTGTATAAATTTTTAAATTATTCTAGTTCTGGGAAAAAAACACCATTGGTATTTTAATAGGGTTTGCACTGAATCTGTAGATTGACTTGGGTAGAATGGTAATTTTAACAATATTGATTGTTTTCAATCCAAGAACACGGTATATCTTTCCATTTGTTTGTGTCAACTTCAATTTCTTTCATCAGCATCTTGTAGTTTTCAGAGTACAGGTCTTTTGCCTCCTTAGGTAGATTTATTCCTAGGTATTTTATTCATTTTGATATGATGGTTAATGGGATTATTAATTTCTCTTTCTAATAGTTTTTTAGTGTATAGAAATGCAACAGATTTCTGCATATTAATTTTGTATCCTGCAACTTTACTGAATTCACTGATGAGCTCTAGTAGTTTCCTGGTAGCGTCTTTAGGGTTTTCTATGTCACCTGCAAACAGTGACAGTTTTACTTCCTCCTTTACAACTTGGATTCTTTTTCACCTCTGAATGCTGTGTCTAGGACTCCCAAAACTGTGTTGAGTAAAAGTTGCAAGAGTGGGCATCCTTATCCTGTTCTTGAACTTAGAGGAGAAGGCTTTCAGCTTTTCACCATTGACTATGATGTTAGCAGTGGGTTTGTCATATATGGCCTTTATTGTGTTAAGGTATGTTCCCTCTATGCCCACTTTCTGGATGGTTTTTATCATAAGTGGATATTTAATTTTATCAAAAGCTTTTTCTGCATCTATTGAGATGATCATATGGTTTTTATTCTTCAGTTTGTTAATGTGGTGTATCATGTTGATTAATTTGCAGATATTGAAAAACTCCTTGCATCCCTTGGATAAATCCCACTTGATCATGGTGTATGATCCTTTTAATGTATCAACATTGTTGGATTCAGTTTGCTAGTATTTTGTTGAGTATTTTTCCACCTATGTTCGTCAGTGATACTGGCCTATAATTTTTTTATGATAGCTTTGTCTGGTTTTGGTATCAGGGTGATGGTGGCCTCATAGAATGAGTTCAGAAGTGTTCCTTCTTCTGCAATTTTTTGGCATGTGTTTAAGAAGGATAGATGTTAACTCTTCTCTAAATGTTTGGTAAAATTCACCTGTGAAGCCATCTGGTCCTGGGCTTTTGTTTGTTGGGAGTTTTTTAATAACTGATTCAATTTCAGTACTGGTAATTGGTCTGTTCAGATGTTCAGATTTTCTATTTCTTCACGGTTCAGTCTGGGGAGATTGTACCTTTCTAAGAATTTGTCCATTTCTTCTAGGTTATCCATTTTATTGGTATGTAGTTGCTCCTAGTAGTCTCTTATGATCCTTTGTATTTCTGTGGTGTCACTTGTAACTTCTTTTTTGTTTCTGATTTTATTGATTTGGGCCGTCTCTTTTTCTTAATGAGTTTGGCTAAAGGTTATCAATTTTGTTTACCTTTTCAAAGAACGAGTTTTTAGTTTCATTCATCTTTTCTGTTTCATTTATTTCTTCTCTAACTTTGGGTTTTGTTTGTTCTTCTTTGCTTTAGGTGTAAGGTTAGGTTGTTTATTTGAGGTTTTTCTTGTTTCCTGAGATAAGCTTGTATCACTATAAACTTCCCTCTTAGGACTTCTTTTGCTGCATTCCATTGGTTTTAGATTGTTGTGTTTTCATTTTCATTTTTTCTCCAGGTATTTTTTATTTCCTTTTTGATTTCTTCAGTGATCCATTGGTTGTTTAGTAGCATATTGTTTAGCCTCCATGTGTTTGTGTTCTTTGCAGTTTTATCATGAAGTTGATTTCTAGTTTCATGGTGTTATGGTTGGAAAAGATGCTTGATATGATTGCAGTTTTCTTAAATTTACTGAGACTTGCTTTTGGACTTGCTGTCTTCAGGCCTGTCTCAGGAATGTGGAGTTGGGGAGGGAACAGGACAGATGGAAGCGATCTTGGCATGTTGGCAGAGTTAGATCCTCCAGTTCTCCAGTGCTATGCCTTTTGCCAGCATTCTCATGCCTTACACCGTCAGAGTGACAGAGAGGACCTAGACCCCAACTCTGCAGGAACAAGAGGCAGGGTATCTGCTTCCCCCATGAAACTGAGGCTGGGTATGGAAGAAAAAAACCCTTTTTAATAGTTTCTATCCCTCACCTTGACACTCCTACCTGAGTTCCAGGTGAGACTGCCAGGGCTCTAACTGACTCAGAATCAGAGCTCTTGCCTTGCCATGAAGCTTCCTCCATGTCACCAAGTTGTAGGAAGATAATAGTGTCAGTTATTTATCTATTGTCTGTCATTCCCATACACATCCTTCCATACTCTGCTTAGACTTCTGTGCCAACTGCATTCCTAATGGATTCTGCATGTTAGGAGACACTGGAGGAAGATCAGAAATTAGAAGTGGGGAGAAGTTATTATTCCTCCTTTTTCTTCTTTGGCTTCTGGCAGTAACTGTGGATGGAAGTGGCTTCATTGCTTTAAGGATTCCAGCTTTGGTGTCAACAATCCTTCTTTGGTGGTTCTGGTAGTGACCATTTGGTTCTCTATGGGGTCAGCATCTACGGGGTGGTCCACCCCATGGCTCCAGTATCAGCAAGTGCCACCATCTACCATGGTAACAGCATTATACATGGTAACCTCACTAACTAGTACAGCAGTCAATGCGTTATGTGCTCTGGAAACACCAATCCCTTCCTTTTCTTCTTTAGCCATATTTCCTTCCTGTAGTAAATAATTTCTGGGTTACTTCTTCTTCCCCCTTTTCCTGGTTTTGTTTCTTTAGGACTTTTATAACTAGTTCTCTGTGTTAAATGCCTTCTGTGTGTTTTTCTTGTTGTATCCTGTCTGATATGCAAAAATTAAAGTAGGTGGTTATTCATGGGTAGAAAAGAATTTTCTCATTTCTTCCCCAAAAGAAGTAGAAAGAAGGAAATATAAAACATTAAATTAACAAATACATTATTTCCCATTACAGTTAACCAAGCACTACCTTGTTGATCATAAAATTGGAACACTATTTGAATATTATTTTTCTTGGGTCATATATGATATGCTATTTCCACTGGAACTGAATTTATATATATGTCATCTTAAATTAATTCTGAGTAATGTTTTACATCTGAACTCATTGTACTCTCTGAAGTATTTGATACATCTTGTGCTACAATGTACCAAATTAAATGTGATATTTCCATACATGTACAAAAATAATGTCTTCCTCTTTGAGCCATTGTGGATGTATAGTATGGTCTAGACTTAAGTGAAGCAAACTTAAGAAATGAATGACTCCTGCACTCCTGCTAGCAAATCTCTGGATGAATGACATCATCTAGAAAACATTTATTTGAAAGTTTTGAAAGAGTTGTGATCTAAATGTTAATCTGAAAGGAACTAGCTGTTGAATGATAATTTATCCGGCCATCCATCCAGCATAGGCAAAGCTATGGGGTCACTGAAGGTGATGTTCATCTATAATCATTAACATCGCAAAATGTTTACAATACATTGCTGAATGAAGGAATTGATTATAAAAGTTTGCATAATATTGCATTTTTGTTTAAAAAATATCTCTATGGTTTTTAATTTTCTTTTTACTGAGTTTTTTTACATTTTCTACAATGAAGATATATTAATTTTATTTAAAGGAAAAAAATTTGTTAGTTAAAAGACAAGTTAGCATGCTCTGTGTTTTGTACAGCATAGGACTCTGTCCATAAGAGCTGTGTGGGGGTGATGCAAGAAGCAAGGAGGACTAAAGAGGAGCATCTCTGGGATCCACTCCTTCCAGGTTGTCAGGCAGGTCCCTGCCTTATAGGAACAAGGTGCTGGATGACCGCTGAGGCTCTACCCAACTCGAGGTTCCAAAATCCAAACTAAAATCCAATTCAAATTTATCAGTGGTCATCCTGTGCCAAGTGCCAAGACCTATAGTAGGTCCTAGAGAGACAGAGATGGAGGCCAGTGCCTACCCTGTGGGCACCTATTACTTTGTCAAGGGATTGTTGCTGGCTTTGGAGTGGAAAGATTTCTCTTTGAACTCTGCCTCTGCCTTTCACTAGCTGTGCAACCTTGGGAACATTTCTTTTTAAGTTTCAGATTTTTCACTTTTAAAGAGAAGGTACTAATTCTTCCTTTTCTTTGTTGTTTGGAGGATTACATAGAATGATAAAGTAAGAGGAAGGGAGGGAGGGAAGGAAGAATAGAGAGAGAGAGAAAGAGTCATTCATTTTCTAGGCCAGTTCAGGCTTTTCAGGAATGAGAACAATCAATAGGAATGAAGAAGAAAATGGCAAAAAAAAAAAAAAAAAAAACCTTACCCAAGGATGGATACCAAACTTTAAGAGTAAAGCATTGGATAGTACACATGGTTACAAGTTAGTGACATAGAAATCGTATACTTTTGTAGTACCTCCTCATGGTCTTTGCCCTTTGTGAGCACATAGAGCTTTTCCACAACCAGATTTTCCATGTAATCTGTGTGTGGTTACTGAAGGACAAAGGATCTGCACAGCCCTTCTTTCCCAGAGACCCCAGGTAAGTGGGAAATCAGGGTGCCCTGGACAGTGGTGGGAGATGGAAGAGCCATGGTCCACCGAGTCTGCCTCTAGACATAGAGTGGACAATACTGTGGTGGGCAAGGAAGGCTGGGGAGGGGGAAGATTACTTGGCCATGGTAAATGATTTCTACCTTATAGAAAATTTGTAGTTTCTATATTTTTCTAAAACAAATATGTAGGAAAACTTTATATGAATAACTTCTCTGTGAGTTTCAGACATCCTTTTGTTCTTGAAAGCCTTACCTCACTAAGTATGCTGTAAACACCTTGAAAGCAAGAGTCCTGTCTTCATCTCCATTTGTAGGAATTCTTAGCACAGTGCTGGTCTCAACAAATCATTACTTGGAGGGTTCACCAATAGTCGTCTCTCACCAAAATTATTCCATTATTTATGTTTACATTTAGCAGCCAACCATGGTAAGTCAAAATAATGGGCTTTCAGTTGGCTAAATGGAGTTGTTAACACACTGAATAATTATTCACCAGTAAATGAATCAGCCTAATTTTGCTTAAGTGTAGGTCATAGATAAAATAATGGGAACATGATGTTTTAAGACATTGATATGAACAAGAGATAAAGTCAAACAAAGGCCATGACTTCAGCACTAGAGGGAAGACAAGTTAGTTTAAAGGCAAACCAATCAATCCAGCATTGTGTCAGATCCTTGAGGGATAATGAAAGGACAATTGCCCTGTCCTCAAGAAGCTTTGAGTCAAATTGAAGACTCAAGACACACCTGGCAATTAGGTAATAATAAAGATACTGTACATTCAGAAATGAAAAGATGTGGAATAACCAGTCTTTTCAGTTAGAAGGACTCCTTTTAAAAATAAGTTCTTTTTAAATAAATAATAAAATCAATTTATTAAATCAGAAAAATCCATAACCAAAAATTAAAAATCATAAGTCACATAATCATTCAGAGATAAGGACTGTTAACATTTCATTATATCTTCATCCAGATCATCTTTGTATAAATAATAGGTAAAACAAGATCACATCATAAAACTGTTTTTAACTTATTAGTTGTACTCAACAACATATTATGAAAAAAACTGAAAATATTCTTACCAAGTTGTAGGTTACACAAAGCTGGGAAGGAGAGCCATTGATGAAAGAATCACCATCTAGAAAGGTCTTGCCAGAAGAGAACAAGGGCCAAACTAACAAGATTAAATTTAACAGAGATACCTCTTAAGTCCTTAACTTAGATCGAAGGCCTATAGGTCTTGGTTGACTGAAAGTATGATAGGAATCAACAGTGTCACTGGCTTTCAAAATGCTAGTGTAAGCTAGGCTGTTTCAACAAAAGCATGGTACCCAATAATAGGAAGGAAATGTCCTCTCTAGGTTGTGAAGTCTGACCATATCTTGAGTCCTATACTCAATTTTATGACCCAGGATGGTCAAAAGGACAATAAGCAAGATGGAAATTGTCAAGTGAGTCATAACTGTGAGAGCTAGAGGTGCTTAGCTGGAAAAGAGGAGACTTTGAGGCTCCGTGTGTGCACGTGCCTGTGTGATTGTGTGCATGTGTCTGTGCAGAAATTCTACACACATACACAGAGAGCTATACTGCAGAAGAACAATGTGATATATTTTGTGTAACTTCAGAAGACAAAAATAGT
Source organism: Hyperoodon ampullatus (assembly GCF_949752795.1). Taxonomy (NCBI): domain Eukaryota; kingdom Metazoa; phylum Chordata; class Mammalia; order Artiodactyla; family Ziphiidae; genus Hyperoodon; species Hyperoodon ampullatus. Next base: position 92,680,973 of record NC_136920.1, read on the forward strand.
TGGACATCTCTGAGCTCATCCTCATAGCACTGTAACAGAGGAATAATTTTATAAACATTTGAGCCATCCAACAGTGGAACAGACTGTCTTTTTGGTGGTGAGTTCCCCTTTCTCTGAAAATACTTAAGCAGAGGTAGAATAAGGTATATTGTAGAGAGATTCCTGCCATTGAACTTGAATTATCCTGTGGTCCTTCTGAGATTATGAGATAAAGTGAAAGAATATTATTGAACTGAATACTTTGACTCAATTTGTGCATGTGCAAGTATATGGGTTTATCAAATTATCTAAATTTTAAAATATTTATATCTTGGAAACTTTCTCTTAAAAATATATTGAGTTTAGATGTAAAAAAATCTCCTGATTATTTCTCCACGATGTAGCAGAGGAAGACAAAGTTTGAATTCCAGCTGTGCCTCATCCTTAGCAGTATGACCTTGAGAAATATGGTTAAACTCTTTGAGTCTTATTATCCCTGTTTTAGAAGAAATAACCCACAGTCAAAGGAGCATTGTGAAGATTAAATGATTTTATGGCTCACACTGCCTGGCACATTATTAGCTGCTTAATATATAGTAATTGTTGTTGTAATAATAATTATGATTATACTGGCCTTTCCCATCCCTTTCACAGCACCCCCTCCCTTTCCTTTCTTTCTCACCAGAATCTCTTCTTACTCCCTGACTTTATCTTTCAAGGCACTGTCAGTTTATCTCTGTGTCAGTGTATAACTATCCCATCTCTCCTATGATTCTGTGAGTGCTGTTTAAGGAAGATTAGACTGGCAAGGGTGTGCAAGGAATAGATGTAAACAGAGAAGTAAGACAAGAGAGTGCAGGAAAACCAGAACAGTCAGCTCTTTTCCCTTCTCCAACTCCTCACTGTCCCCACCTCTCCCCGAAAAGAACAAATACAGGAAGGAAGACCAGTGGAGGAAAAGATACCGTCAAAAGATCAGGAGTGTGGAGACATTGGAAAAAGCAGGATCTCACACTGGTAAGTCTCAAAAGGAAGTGGACAAACCGCCAGGCCCAGAGTGAGTGGAATGAAAAAGATAGATGGTTGTAGAGAAGATAACTAACGAGGCTCTGATAACTCTAATTTTCTGGGCCTTGGTGAGCTTTGCCTACACTTCAACTAAATGGAAATATAAATAGCTGAGAAAGAAGCCAGTGGATGGGAACTGACATAATGGACTCTATTGACTCTCTGAGATATAAGGGACCTTCTTAAAAGCATAATATTTTACGTGATCATTTGTCAGGCTTCCTCTGGGTGAGTGAGCTCCTTTGGGGGAGGTAAGTGGATTGGCTAATCTTAGTGTTTTGTTTAAAGTACACCCTGCGTTGTGCTAGAAATCAGTTAGCTTTACTGAGCAGACAGGGAGGGGAAAGAACATAGGCACCCACCACCCCCCTCCTTTCTCCCGAGGGGCCTCACCAGCTGAGTGCCCACTGGAAGATCCAAGACCTACTTTCTTCTCTCCTCCACTAGCCTCTCCAGACCATCACTTTCTCCATCAGGGTCCTGGTCTGAAGGAACTAAACCATTCTTCTCTTCCTACTCTCACAGGGTGGAACTAATCCACAGGCCATCCTGGCATTTACCCAATGGACACCACTTCCTATTAAAATCCCTCACTCCACCCAGATTGTCTACCCATGGATATAACCTCAGCTCCGTGAACTTGAATCTTCTACCTCTGTGGTCAGTGCTGGGGGCTTCCCTTATGCCCCAGCCCAAAGTGATCATCCCCACCCCCTCCTTATTCTCTTCACCAATAGTCTAGTGAATTTGGAGCTTGTTAAGAAACCCAGCTTCAAAGGCCCAAACTCAAAATTTCTAGAAATAGAGCCTGAGAATCTATCCTTTCACAAGCCCACAGCTGACTCTGATGTACCACATTATTTGAAAACTATTGGGCTCTGTGGGATTGCTTAGGACTTCCTATAAATTGTCATGTATTATATGTTAATTTTACATAAGTTGGACCTAGCATCCAGAAGTAAACCATGATCTCCTAGACTGGGACCATCACTTATTTTCCTTGATATTTCCCTTCCCTGGCACAGGAAGAGGTGCTCAGAAAAATGTCTTTCGATGATATAATAAATTGGGTTTTGTCCATTTTATAGGATGACAGGTTGAGGACATGCTGGTTTAACATGATTCCATCTTAGTAAAGTCACAAAGCTTACCCATCTCTAAGCACTCAGCCCTTAAAGATTTACCCTAGGGATTAGAATTTTGAGAATTTCCCAGCCAGCTTTCCCTCCCCTGGCTGTCCACTCTCCCCACATCCAATATCATGATGGTAGTGCTCTCAGTTCCAACAGCAACTTACTCCTATTACTTCTGATACCACCTCTGTGAAACGATTTCTTAAATGCAAAATTACCATGTAACAAAAGTTCTCACCAGAGTCCTCCATTCTCTCTTAATACTTTATCTCCTAAGAGAAGAGAAATCTAGAGCAGAGGGAAAAGGCAATGTGGCCATTTGGATGTAGATGAAATATCCAGAAGCACATAAGAAGCTGCCTTTGGTTGGAAACATACACATACATCCAGTAACATAACCAAAGTGGTCCATCATGTAAACCCATGAAGAAAGAAGACACATATGTTGGAAAATAATTAATTCTGATGTCATCTTCATATACATCTTCATTTCGTGAATGGGAGTTAAATGACTTCAAGGTAATTGAGCCTGTGTAATGGGAGTCTCAAAGTCTGAACTGACAATGTGAAGCATTTATTTTGGTGAGAACATACGATGACTGATTGTGTAGAAAGATTTTTCTGGCTCAAAGAAGATGTAGAACTGTGACTCACACTTTCACTTGGACTGTGCTCCCAAGTAAAGAAGAACACTTCCATACAAGTCCATCTGCACCCAAGAGAGACCAAATCTACAAAAAATGTCGAGTTTTTTTTTTCCTTTACTTTCCTGACATTTAGTTACTATTTTTCAGTAAGCAGAATTACTTGCTATTAAACAGTTTCATTATACAAATTCCTACCAACTGACTCAGGAGCTCACTCTCAGATGCAGGTGAACTTCTGTCCATGAACATTTACCAGTTCAAATCCTACCCACCCTCTGAGATTCAATGCGAGCTTTGCTTCTCCTTCAAGGTGGAGTCCAGAGCCGGTCCTGACAAATAGGAACACATCCTCTTTTCATTCTTACTTCCAAACCTTCAGATAAAGGCCTGCCAATGTTCTTGCTCTTTTCTACACTCTGTTTGCTGTTTCCGCCTCCAGTTCTGCAGACACTCTTTCCCCCACCTCTGTCCCTCTTTGAATTCTACCTATGCTTCAAGGCTTGGCTCAGGTAACGTCTCTTTTTGTGTGTGTGTGTGTGGTACGCGGGCCTCTCACTGTTGTGGCCTCTCCCATTGCGGAGCACAGGCTCCGGACGTGCAGGCTCAGCGGCCATGGCTCACGGGCCCAGCCGCTCGGCGGCATGTGGGATCTTCCCAGACCGGGGCACGAACCCGTGTCCCCTGCATCGGCAGGCGGACTCTCAACCACTGCGCCACCAGGGAAGCCCAGGTAATGTCTCTTTGATGGAGGAGGTTTCTCCATCAACTTATCCTCCAGTTGGTCACCTCAATCCTTCAAATGCCACAGCACTGAGTCAACGACACAGGTTAGCCCTCTGTGTGTCATTTCTAGGTATTTGTGTTTTGTTTTTCAGAGTGACCACAAATGGACGTGGATTTTGAGAGCAGACAGATAGCCCTTCCCCACTTAGTAGTTTTGGGACCTTGAGCAAACTATGCCTCAGTTCCCACCGTATAAAAAGGGGATAATAGAACACTCTCCTCACAGAGTTACCGTGAAGATTGATTAAAATCACTGCTCTTTCACTGTTAGCTATTATCAATGTTATCAGTGCTTAATGCAGATGCCTGGCTCACTGTCATAGTAGGTGGCCTCACGGTAAACGATGAAGCCCCTGACTGTGGTGACCTTGGTCTCCAGCATCTGATCTAATCTGTGCACTTTCTATAACCTTCTCAAAGCTCATAGTGAAAAAACATATTTCCATTCATACATAACACACAGTTATTTATATAATATAGATAACACATATACATCTTTCTACATTCCAAAACTAAATAATTAAAATGAAACTCAAGTCATCAAACAAAATGAAACTGGCTGGCTGATGAGGAATATAGGCGCATCCCTTTGGTATTTCTCTGCACCTACTGAAAGTGCCACCTGGGCAGGAGATTTTTACTTATCCATCACCTGGAGATTGGGAACGCATATCCTTAGTTGTTCAGATCTAGCTTATTTGTAGACAGCCTAGGGGCTGTGTATAGAGGAGTAGAGGTCTCTGTCCAAAACACCCCCCTCATTTGCCTATGGAGGTGCCATACATGGTTGCTGCTGCAGAGTTACTGCTCTGAGTTAAGGCTGCAAACATCTTTATTAGAAAGGAACCACCTGCAGTCCGGTTATGGACTGACTCACTTGTATCCCTTCAAAATTCATATGTCAAAACCCTAATCCCCAATATGACTGTACTGGGAGATGAAGGCTTTAGGGAGACCACTAAGGTTAAATGAGGTCATAAGAGTAGGGCCCTAATCCAATATGACTGGTGTCCTTATAAGAAGAGACAGACACCAGGGATGCCTGTGCACAGAGAAAATTTAGCCATGTGAAGACACTGCAAGAAGGTGACCTTCTGTAAGCTAAGGAGAGAGCCCCCAGGAGAAATCCACCCTGCCAGCACCTTGATCTTGGACTTCCAGCCTCCAGAACTAATTTCTGTTGTTGAAGCCTCCCAGTCTGTGGTATTTTGTTATAGCAGCCCTAGCTGACTCATACGGGTGCATATCCCACAAATGATAAATTCTCCATATTAACAGTAATGTCCTCTAATAGACCAACGGGTGAGACCCCTGATAATCACAAAGGAGAAGAGAAAACAGCACTAGAATGCAAAACAGTCCAGCTTAGCTGGAAGAAGGGATACTGAGGGCAGATAGGGAAGAAAATTCCAGCATACAGAGTGCTGCCAAGGGAAGACAGGTGAGGACAAGATGCTGGAGTGGGCAGTCCTGGGCAGCTCCTGATTGGAGGCGCTACAGGGCTTCTGCAATGAGAGGGTCAGCGATGGTAGGTCCAGATACCCACTTCCCTTTCAGCTAACCCTGGCTGTGGCAATGCGGATTAGAACCCCACTGGGCTGCTTCCCCCTCACTGTAACTCTTGCTTCCTAAAGCTCTCATTATCAAAGCCTGATTTCCAGGAACCGGTTTCTGATTTGATTCATGGGCTACACTTAAGCTGCACATTTGAAGTAATTAACTCTGGTGACTGGAAGTGTTGTGTTGGAATATCGAGTCAGTGGGCTATCTCAGCACACTCTGAGCCATGCTCTCTGCAGTTCCTTGACATGTTTAAGAAAAATTTAGACAGCAATCCGATGATGGGGTCAGGGCTTGAAGGGGTCGGGACCTACAGAGCACGGGGTTCAGGGAATTTTTTTAACTATTTTCATTCTACCTCTGCATTTCCAAGTGCATCTAGACAGCACCCAAGTACCTCTACCATAGAACGGTTGAATGGTTCTGGTCTGGGAGTCCAGTTCAAGGCATGTCTGTGCAAATGACTCATAAGTCGATGGTTTTTTAACAGTATAAGTCGTCAATCTTGCAGGCCCATATTTCTTTATGAATAAAGTATGAGAATTTAAAGTGGTGAGGCATACAGAGAGGCCAGGGTCTGGAAATCTGTATTCTAATCCCTCTACTTCCTCACTAGCTCTGTGGTCTTTGGCAGCCGTGCCCCTTTCCTGTCTAGGTCTCGATTTCCTTCTCTGTAAATAACAGGGATAAACTTTACCATCTATAAAGTTCCTTCCAGTTTCAGAGTTCTGCAATGCTATGGGGGAAAAAATGTTGAGGGCAAAAACAGATTACGTGCGCGCGGCCATGCACACGCACTCCCTGAGCTCTGCAAGTGCTAAGTGCTAAAACCATACAGTCATTCTTGCTTGATCTGTTTGACTACAGGCAGCGGTTCCTTCCTACAGGTGCTGCAGCACCTCAACCCACACACAAAATAATGGCAACCAACAGAATATGTGACATTAGGTTATGAGTGGAAATATACATGTGGGTGGAGAAAAGCCCACTCAGCTGGGCTACTTGGAGGGGGTAGGTGTTAAACTGTGCATGCAAATAAAAAGAGATCTACCCCGCTTGCCCCTCTGCACTGAAATCTGGGCAATGCACGTCACCCAGAGAACGCACCACCCAACGGGCTTCACTCACTGCTTCGGAGCCATCGTCCTCCCACACGCTTTGGCGCTAGGGTACAACACACATGCCCATCCTGAAATCCAGTCAACCTGACATAGCATCCGCCGCAGATTAAATAAAAATTCACCAGGTAGAAGCCAGCTGTGATAAACTCTCCAACAAACAAGAAGATTTGGAAAAGAATATTAAACTGGAAAAAAAAATGCCTAGCCAAAACAAGGCAGCCATTGAAATTTACCAAGTGGCTCCTTTAATTAAGGACCGTCTCCTTAAATTACATTCATTTTTCTTACCCCTTTCAGGACAATCCAGGGTGAATAATATGTTTGTTTCTGGCTGAAGAGGTGCCAAGTTGAAAGGTAGTTTTGGGTTAATAAAACTGATCTGAGTTATCAGCCAGAAATCTTGTCTACTTTTAGAGACCAAGAGAAACTGGTTTAACCTTGATTCGTTTGTACAAACTAATCCACAGCAAGTTTAAAGTATATGCAAGGCAAGTGAGAAATAAGAGTAAATGGCATTTAACAAGCAACCCAATCAAAAAATGGGCAGAAGATCTAAATAGACATTTCTCCAAAGGAGACATACAGATGGCCAAAAAGCACATGAAAAGATGCTCCACATCACTGATTATTACAGAAATGCGAATCAAAACTACAATGAGATGTCACCTCACACCAGTCAGAATGGCCATCATCAAAAAGTCTACAGACAATAAATGCTGGAGAGGGTGTAGAGAAAAGAGAACCCTCCTACACTGTTGGTGGGAATGTAAACTGGTACAGCCACTCTGAGAACAGTATGTAAGTTCTTTAAAAAATTAAAAATAGAGCTACCATATGATCCTGCAATCCCACTCCTGGGCATATATCCAGAGGAAACCACACTTCGAAAAGATACATGCATCCCAGTGTTCATTGCAGCACTGTTTACAATAGCCCAGACATGGAAGCAACCTAAATGTCCATCGACAGATGAATGGATAAAGAAGATGTGGTACATATTAGGTTGGCCAAAAAATTTGGCCAACTCAATATATACAATGGAATATTACTCAGACATAAAAAATGAAATAATGCCATTTGCAGCAACATGGATGGACCTAGAGATTATCATGCTAAGGGAAGTAAGACAGAGAAAGACAAATATCATGTGATATCACTTATATGTGGAATCTAAAAAAATGATATAACTGAACTTATTTACAAAACAGAAACAGACTCACAGACTTCTAAAACAAACTTATGGTTACCAAAGGGGAAAGGTAGGGGGAGGGATAAATTAGGAGTTTGAGATTAACATATACACACTACTATATATGAAATAGATAATCAACAAGGACCTACTGTATAGTACAGGGAACTCTCCCCAATATTTTGTAATAACCTAAATGGCAAAAGAATTTGAAAAAGAACAGATATATGTATAACTGAATAACTTTGCTGTATACCTGAAACTAACACAACATTGTTAATCACCTATACTCCGATATAAAATTAAAAGAATTTTTAAAAGACCATTTTAAGTAAAGGATGGATTAGGAAAGGGGGAGGGGCAAGATAGAGGTAGGAAATTAACAGGTCCAAACTACTCTGTGTAGGATACATAAGCTACAAGGATATATTTTACAGAACGGAAAATATAGCCAATATTTTATAACTTTAAATGGAGTATAATCTACAAAGTTATTGAATCATTATGTTGTACACCTGAGCTAATAAAATATTGTAAATCAACTATACTTAAGTGAAATCATTCAAAAAATTTTTAAAAAAGAGTAAATGACATTTAGATCTACTTTTCTGTTCCTTGCTTCTCCTACCTGACCTAACATTGTACTGACACTTGGGTCTCCCTGCTGTCCAGTGTGGCCTGTACACAGCTGCCACACAAAGCATTCTAGAAATGAATTGTTTTTCTTTCCTACACAAAACTAGCAATGGCTTCTCATTATCTGTCAGGAAAAAAAAAAATCACTCAACACTGATACAACCTTGAACAATCAATTGCTTTATCTCCCTGTTTTCATTTCCCTCCTCTGAAGCCCAGCCTCCATTAGCTCTCCACATGGCCCTTGGGGGCCAACTAGCCTCCTCTTTGTCACCCACAATCACAGACTTTCTCACACTTGTCTCCTTGCTCATGCTGGTTTCTGTGTCATTTGTCCAGTTCACTGCTGTAACCTCAATGCCTGGCAGAAAACCAGGCATGGAGGAGCAACATAATAAGTATATGCTGAAAAAATAAAAGAATGAAAAGGCATGGGCAACCATTCCATTCCTTTTCTCAGTCTAGACCCTAATGATTCTTACAGGCCACTTCAAGTACACCTTGCTCCCTGAATCCTTCAGCTCTCCAGCCCACATGAACCCCTTGTTTCCCTCAAAGTTATGGGGACCTGATTAGCCCTTGGAGGACTAATTTGGCCACTTCTTGTATTCCTCCAGTGCTTAACCTAGAGCTACACTCTCAGTGGGTTCCCCCAATTTTCCATACAAAAAAAGAACTTGGGGCTTCCCTGGTGGCGCAGTGGTTGAGAGTCCGCCTGCCAATGCAGGGGACGTGGGTTCGTGCCCTGGTCCGGGAAGATCCGACATGCCACAGAGCAGCTGGGTCCGTGAGCCATGGCCGCTGAGCCTGCATGTCCAGAGCCTGTGCTCCGCAACGGGAGAAGTCACAGCAGTGAGAGGCCCACGTACCACAAAAAAAAAAAAACAAAAAAAAACGAACCGGAAGATAGTATGTAGCGGACCAGGGTGCTGTATTTAACTTTTAGTGTGGTCTAAATTGACTCATGTGATCTTCCCTCTCCTCTTCCTGCTTTGTGTGATGTGGTCCTCGCCTGCCCCCCACCCCTTTGCTATCTCTGAAGCTTGATGCTGTGTTCAGAGGGCAGGGGTTGGAGCCAGACTGTCTTGGCTCATATTGCAGTGATGGAACTTCCTAGCCGTGTGACCCTGGACGAGTTACCTAATTCTTCTGTGTTCTCAGTTACCTCATAATAGACTTGCTGTGAAGGTTAAAAAAAATTAAAACACGTCAACTGCTTTGAACATGGCCGGCTCTTGGCCAGATTAACACTGGCTATTATTCTGATCCAACCACACTGGCCTTCTGTTACCTATAACACACCATACACCTTTCTACCGCAGGACTTTTGCACACGATTCCTCTCTACCTGGACTCTTCTGTGCTCATTCATTTCCTTCAAGTTAAGTGGCACTTTGTCAGAGGGGCCATTCCTGACTCATCTGCATTCTGGGTTAAATTTCTTCTGATGTGTCCTCATAGCCCCCTGCATATCAGTATCACATTCATCACATTTGCAATTTCTTGTTCAATGTACATCTTTGAGGTTAGACAATACACTTCAAAGGTACAAAGGGGATCTATTTGTCTTTTATATCCTGGGATACCCAACATCCAGCACAGAGATGTTAAATAAATATTTATCGGATAAATGAATCAATGAACGAACTGTAAAGGGTATTGGAGAAGCTTCGTGGACGCAACAGGCCCAGACTTTGGGACAAGGTTACATCCAATAATGAAATTATAAGAAGCAAAATAAAGTAGATTAGATTAGCTGTCTGGAAGCCAGACAGAAAATGGGTAGTTAGGGAACTGGAGAAACACCTAAGCCTAGGCTAGGTTTGCCAGGATATACTGGCCTTTACCATTAGCTCTGCAATACGGGGGCACAGAGAGTTCAGCAGTGCATTAGACAACAGATATTTTTGCCACCTCTAATAAATCACCATGGCACATAGTCCCAAAGTTTTCCTCTCTAAAGGGAGTCAAGGATCCAAGTCTCCTGGATAATTTAGTAACGCCTCCTTTTGGTACCTGCCTGAAGAACAGCGGTCCCCCCATACCTTGGCTTCTTTTCACTTCTTTATCTGGCTGAAGGTAGGGGGAGCCAAGTAGGTTAGCAACACAAGTCAAAAAGGAGTAGAGATGAAAATACACGTTGGTGGCTACACACAGCCCCTCCCCCCAGTCTACCTCCAGAGTAGAAAATAGCTCAGCATTAAATATTAAAGAAGTGAACTTGCTCAGTGCTACGATCACCCACAGCACAGTTTTTGAAACACACAGATTTCCAAGCCTCCTAATTAATCAGAGGAAGTTAGAACCACATGGCATTGGAGACAGCTCTAACAAGCTCATCTTAAAGGAGTTAAAGAAACGTGTTAATTGCAGCAAGTTGGGAGCACTAACAACAAAGACAATGTATTCAGTTCATGGAGGCAGTTCTGCCACAGAGGGAGAGAGGAGTTTAGGAAGTCAACTTGGCCACCTGGGGGACTGGTGCCTTTCTCGAGAATTACAACCTCAAAACTTGCTCCCATCCAACTGTCTTTACAGTCTCTTACTTGGACAGAGCAGGATGATCCCTACACCTATGTTTCACTTTTGGTTCCTCCAACCCTCCAGGTGGACAGATCCTGGGGCGTGGAGAGTGGTGAAGATGAGGAGCACCGGAAAGAAGGGAGCAGAACCCTGTGATGGACTGGACGCCCTTGCAGAGAGGAGAAAACCCACCCCCCTGGCTTCTGCACAGTGGGAAAGGAGGGTGAAAGAGCTGCACATTAATTCATGGTGACAACCTTCGGGAAGAACCTCCGTGTTTGATCTGGAAAAGATTTCATAATTCTTTTGATGGCTTTGAGGAGAGAATGGGTAAAAAGTTACCTTCCTTTCTGATGCTTTTACCAAGAGTAAATAAAGTTCAACTATGCATGTTCTCTAGCGAGCGAGGCCCCCCCTTCCTGGGACCCAGAGATCAAGTTTGTGATTGAGAGAATTCAATAAACAAGAGGAAATGTGACCCGTTTGGAAACAGAGATCCCAATGTGCTGTCTCTGAAGCGAACCTGACTCTCCCTTGAAACTGTCACAAGCCTCGGCTAGAGGAACATTCTTGCCTCTGCAGGAAGGCTGTGAGCCTGTCCTGACCCCAGGACGGCAGTGCACTTCCCTTTCCAAGAAACTGCCCTGGGCAGGAAGATGAGAAGGTCGATAAAGCACCTGATGAAGGAGCGGAGTGAGGCTAGCTGCCTTTCCCAACTGGGTTCCGCCAGTGTCTTTCTAAGTGACCTTGTCTAAATTGTCTTCTTTCTAGATCTTAGGTGCACATTATGTACGATGGGATAACACTGTCACCCTTGCCTTACTTGCTGGTTCAGCATCTAGATGCCAGCATTTCACCTGCCATCCAGCTCCGCAGCTGTATGGAAGGGTCTGCCCTTCAGTCCCAGGTGGTACAGTATCAGACACGCTGATGTTTACATTCAGTGAGTGGTTGCTTTAAAAAAAAAGTAAACTTTCTATTCAAATAACTAATGGCCTATAAAAAGACAAAATCAGTACTTCTAATAAAAGCTTTTAAAATCTTTTAAATTTGATCCTCTGTGCTTGTGTTACCTACTCAAAAATAATTATTTACACTTTGAAAATCTAAGCAACAATTTGGGAGCTTTTCCACTAATTTTTTTTTTTTTTTTTTTTTTTTTTTGCGGTACGCGGGCCTCTCACTGTTGTGGCCTCTCCGGTTGCGGAGCACAGGATCCGGACGCGCAGGCTCAGTGGCCATGGCTCACAGGCCCAGCCGCTCCGCGGCACGTGGGATCTTCTCGGACCGGGGCACGAACCCGTGTCCCCTGCATCGGCAGGCAGACTCTCAACCACTGCACCACCAGGGAAGCCCTTCCACTAATTTTTAATATATTATTGTATAGTAAGTCTTAACTTTATGCATCTATTTTGATTAGATTTATCCTTTGTAATTTATCAGCGCTCTCTTACTTTATCATCAATAACCTTCCCCCAAACATCTGTACACCCCAGGGGCTTCTACTGCCCAGGTGATGAGATGTACCTTCCACTCTTCTTCAGCCGGGGTCTTTACCTGTTTCCAAAATCATTGGTTCCCAGCTTTTGTCCACAGGGAGAAGGAAAAGTTTGCTTTCACTTTTTAAAAAAACTTTCTGGTTCTCATTTCCTGCTTCCTCATCTATTATATTCAATTCAGTTCAATTCAGCCAGCATTTATTGAGCCCCCAGCACACGCCAGGAACTTTGCTGGCACTGGCTCTACAGAGATGGGTAAACCACAGCCCCTGCCTTCCAGGGGTTTATAATCTAGCAGAGGAAGATATCTGTCACAGACCTTTTGTCCAGCTGAAAGGGCTATTAGAGATCATTTACAATAAATCCCTTCCTTTTACAGAAGCTGTTACTAAGGTCCAGCAAGGTAAAGGGATTCACCCAAGTTCTACCTTCCAAGTGGCTGAGTGAGGATTGGAGTTGAGACCCCATGTGCCAGTGGGGGAATGAAAACAAAAACAGAACTTCTCTGCATTACTTTATCCAGGAAGAAAGAGGAGAGACCAATCTCTGTTCTACGGCTCTGGTAATTAGGATAAATCACTAAGAAGTTTAAAACACATAAACCTTTATTTTTTTAAAAGATTTTTTGATGTGGACCATTTTTAAAGTCTTTATTGAATTTGTTACAATATTGCTTCTGTTTTATGTTTTGGTTACTTTGGCCGTGAGGCATGTGGGATCTTAGCTCCCTGACCAGGAATCGAACCCACACCCACTGCATTTGATGGCGAAGTCTTGACCACGGGTTAAGGGAGGGAAGTCCCAGAATACATAAACTTTTAAAATTCAATATTTCGTAACTTAGAAATTTATATTTGACATTTAGGAACTTGGAAACTATTTGGCCCAGGCAAATATTTAATCTCCTAATCCCACTATTTCCTGCCTTCTAGCCCTCTTCATTTGTTTTTAAAGTTGAATTGTATCTCTAAGTAAAAGCCAGAACCAATCTTTTTTTTAATGGTTTGAAAACCATTTTTTATTTTTAGGTTGCAAATGTTATAAATAACTTTTTAATTTTACTATTTGATTGAGGTATAACTGATAGACAAAAAAACTGCATATATTTAATGTATACAATTTGATGAATTTTTTTAAACATCTTTATTGGAGTATAATTGATTTACAATGGTGTGTTAGTTTCCGCTTTATAACATATTGAATCAGCTATGTATATACATATATCCCCATATCTCCTCCCTCCCACCCTCCCTATCCCACCCCCTAGGTGATCACAAAGCACCAAGCTGACCTCCCTGTGCTATGGTGTTGCTTCCAACTAACTATCTATTTTACATTTGGTAGTATATATAAGTCCATGCCAATCTCTCACTTCGTCCCACCTTACCCTTCCCTCTCCCCGTGTCCTCAAGTCCACTCTCTACAAGAGTCTTTATTCCTGTCCTGCCCCTAGGTTCTTCATAAGCATTTTTTTTGGATTCCATATATATGTGTTAGCATATGATATTTGTTTTCTCTTTCTGACATACTTCACTCTTTATGACAGACTCAAGGTCCAACCACCTCACTACAAATAACTCAATTTTGTTCCTTTTTATGGTTGAGTAATATTCCATTGTATATATGTGCCACATCTTCTTTATCCATTCATCTGTCCATAGGTGCTTTCATGTCCTGGCTATTGTAAACAGAGCTGCAATGAACATTGTGGTACATGACTCTTTTTGAATTGTGGTTCTCTCAGGGTATATGCCCAGGAGTGGGATTGCTGGATCGTATGACAGTCCTATTTTTAGATTTTTGAGGAACCTCCATACTATTCTTCATAGTGGCTGTATCAATTTACATTCCCACAAACACTGCAAGAGGGTTCCCTTTTCTCCACACCCTCTCCAGCATTTATTGTTTGTAGATTTTTTGATGATGGCCATTCTGACTGATGTGAGGTGATACCTCACTGTAGTTTTGATTTACATTTCTCTAATGATTAGTGATGTTGAGCATTCTTTCATGTGTTTGTTGGCAATCTGTAGATCTTCTTTGGAGAAATGTCTATCTAGGTCTTCTGCCCATTTTTGGATTGGGTTTTCTTTTTGATATTGAGCTGCACGAGCTGCTTGTATATTTTGGAGATTAATCCCTTGTCAGTTTCTTCGTTTGCAAATATTTTCTCCCATTCTGAGGGTTGACTTTTCGTCTTGTTTATGGTTTCCTTTGCTGTGCAAAAGCTTTTAAGTTTCATTAGGTCCCATTTGTTTATTTTTGTTTTTATTTCCCTTTCTCTAGGAGGTGGGTCAAAAAGGATCTTTCTGTGATTTATGTCATGGAATGTTCTGCCTATGTTTTCCTCTAAAAGTTTTATAGTGTTTGGTCTTACATTTAGGTCTTTAATCCATTTTGAGTTTATTTTTGTTTATGGTGTTAGGGAGTGTTCTAATTTCATTCTTTTACATGTATCTGTCCAGTTTTCCCAACACCACTTATTGAAGAGGCTGTCTTTTCTCCATTGTATATTCTTGCCTACTTTAGCAAAAATAAGGCGGCCATATGTGCATGGGTTTATCTCTGGGCTTTCTATCCTGTTCCATTGATCTATATTCCTGTTTTTGTGCCAGTACCATACTGTCTTCATTACTGAAGCTTTGTAGTATAGTCTGAAGTCAGGGAGCCTGATTCCTCCAGCTCCACTTTTCTTTCTCAAGATTGCTTTGGCTATTCGGGATCTTTTGTGTTTCCATACAAATTGTGAAATTTTTTGTTCCAGTTCTGTGAAAAATGCCACTGGTAGTTTGATAGGGATTGCATTGAATCTAGATTGCTTTGGGTAGTGTAGTCATTTTTACAATAATGATTCTTCCAATCCAAGAACATGCTGTATCTCTCCATCTGTTTGTATCACCTTTAATTTCTTTTGTCAGTGTCTTATAGTTTTCTGCCTATAGGTCTTTTGTCACCTTAGATAGGTTTATTCCTAGGTATTTTATTCTTTTTGTTGCAGTGGTAAATGGGAGTGTTTCCTTAATTTCTCTTTCAGATTTTGCATCATTAGTGTATAGGGATGCAAGAGATTTCTGTGCATTAATTTTGTATCCTGCTACTTTACCAAATTCATTTATTAGCTCTAGTAGTTTTCTGGTAGTGTTTATAGGATTCTCTATGTATAGTATCATGTCATCTGCAAACATTCTCAGCTTTACTTCTTTTCCGATATGGATTCTTTTATTTCTTTTTCTTCTGTGATTGCCGTGGCTAAAACTTCTAAAACTATGTTGAATAAGAGTGGTGAGAGTGGGCAACCTTGTCTTGTTCCTGATCTTAGTGGAAATGGTTTCAGTTTTTCACCCTTGAGAATGATGTTGGCTGTGGGTTTGTCATATATGGCCTTTATTATGTTGAGGTAAGTTCCCTCTATGCCTACTCTCTCGAGGGTTTTTATCATAAATGGGTGTTGAATTTTGTTGAGAGCTTTTTCTGCATCTATGGAGATGATCATGTGGTTTTTATCCTTCAATTTGTTAATATGGTGTATCACAATGATTGTTTTGTATATATTGAAGAGTCCTTGAATTCCTGGATAAACCCCACTTGATCATGGTGTATGATCCTTTTCATGTGCCATTGGATTCTGTTTGCTAGTATTTTGTTGGGGATTTTTGCATCTATGTTCATCAGTGATATTGGCCTGTAGTTTTCTTTCTTTGTGACATTGTTGTCTGGTTTTGGTATCAGGGTGACGGTGGCCTCGTAGAATGAGTGCTCCTCCCTCTGCTATATTTTGGAAGAGTTTGAGAAGGATAGGTGTTAGCTCTTCTCTAAATGTTTGATAGAATTCGCCTGTGAAGCCATCTGGTCCTGGGCTTTTGTTTGTGGGAAAATTTGTAATCACAGTCTCAATTTCAGTGCTTGTGATTGGTCTGTTTATATTTTCTATTTCTTCCTGGTTCTGTCTCGGAAGGCTGTGCTTTTCTAAGAATTTGTCCATTTCTTCCAGATTGTCCATTTTATTGGCATATAGTTGCTTGTAGTAATCCCTCATGATCCTTTGTATTTCTGCAGTGTCAGTTGTAATTTCTCCTTTTTCATTTCTAATTCTATTGATTTGAGTCTTCTCCCTTTTTTTCTTGATGAGTCTGGTTAATGGTTTATCAATTTAGTTTATCTTCTCAAAGAACCACCTTTTGGTTTTATTGATCTTTTCTACTGTTTCCTTCATTTCTTTTTCATTTATTTCTGATCTGATCTTTATGATTTCTTTCCTTCTGCTAACTTTGGGTTTTTTTTGTTCTTCTTTCTCTAATTGCTTTAGGTGTAAGGTTAAGTTGTTTATGTGAGATGTTTCTTGTTTCTTAAGGTAGGATTGTATTGCTATAAACTTCCCTCTTGAACTGCTTTTGCTGCATCCCATAAGTTTTGGGTTGTCATGTTTTCATTGTCATTTGTTTCTAGGTATTTTTTGATTTCCTCTTTGATTTCTTGAGTGACCTCTTGCTTATTAAGTAGTATATTGTTTAGCCTCCATGTGTTTGTATTTTTTACAGATTTTTTGCTGTAATTGATATCTAGCCTCATAGCGTTGTGGTCGGAAAAGATACTTGATACCATTTCAATTTTCTTAAATTTACCAAGGCTTGATTTGTGACCCAAGATATGATCTGTCCTGGAGAATGTTCCATGAGCACTCGAGATGAAAGTGTATTATGTTGTTATTGGATGGAATGTCCTATAAATATCAATTAAGTCCATCTTGTTTAATGTATCATTTAAAGCTTGTGTTTCCTTATTTATTTTCATTTTCAATGATCTGTCCATTGGTGAAAATGGGGTGTTAAAGTCCTCAACTATGGGCTTCCCTCCTGGCGCAGTGGTTGAGACTCTGTCTGCCGATGCAGGGGATGTGAGTTCGTACCCCGGTCTGGGAAGATCCCACATGCCATGGTGTGGCTGGGCCCGTGAGCTATGGTCACTGAGCCTGCGCGTCCGGAGCCTGTGCTCCGCAATGGGAGAGGCCACAGCAGTAAGAGGCCCGCGTACCGCAAAAAAAAAAAAAAAAAAAAAAAATCCTCTGATTGTGTTACTGTCCATTTCCCTTTATGGCTATTAGTATTTGCCTTATGTATTGAGGTGCTCCTATGTTGGGTGCATATATATTTACAATTGTTATATCTTCTTCTTGGATTGATCCCTTGATCATTATGTAGTATCCTTCTTTGTCTCTTGTAATAGTCTTTATTTTAAAGTCTATTTTGTGTGGTATGAGAATTGCTACTCCAGCTTTCTTTTGGTTTCCATTTGCATGGAATAGCTTTTTCATCCCCTCACTTTCAGTCTGTATGTGTCCCTAGGTCTGAAGTGGGTCTCTTGTAGACAGCATATGTATGGGTCTTGTTTTTGTATCCATTCAGCCAGTCTATGTCTTTTGGTTGGAGCATTTAATCCATTAACATTTAAGGTAATTATCGATATGTATGTTCCTATTACCATTTTCTTAATTGTTTTGTGTTTGTTATTGTAGGTCTTTTCCTTCTCTTGTCTTTTCTACCTAGAGAAGTTCGTTTAGAATTTGTTGTAGAGCTGGTTTGGTGGTGCTGAATTCTCTTAGCTTTTGCTTGTCTGTAAAGGTTTTAATTTCTCCATCGAATCTGAATGAGATCCTTGCTGGGTAGAGTAATCTTGGTTGTAGGTTTTTCTCCTTCATCACTTTAAATATGTCCTGCCACTCCCTTCTGGCTTGCAGTTTCTGCCTACAGATCAGCTGTTAACCTTATGGGGATTCCCTTTTATTTTATTTGTTGTTTTTCCCATGCTTTTTTTTTCTTTGTATTTAATTTTTGATGGTTTGATTAATATGTGTTTTGCCATGTTTCTCCTTGGATTTATCCTGTATGGGACTCTCTGTGTTTCCTGGACTTGATTAACTATTTCCTTTCCCATATTAGGGAAGTTTTCACCTATAATCTCTTCAAATATTTTCTCAGTCCCTTTCTTTTTCTCTTCTTCTGGAACCCCTATAATTCAAATGTTGGTGCGTTTAATGTTGTCCCAGAGGTCTCTGAGACTGTCCTCAATTCTTTTCATTCTTTTTTCTTTATTCTGCTCTGCAGTAGTTATTTCCACTATTTTATCTTCCAGGTCACTTATCCGTTCTGCCTCAATTATTCTGCTATTGATTCCTTCTGGAGAATTTTTAATTTCATTTATTGTGTTGTTCATCATTGTTTGTTTGCTCTTTAGTTCTTCTAGGTCCTTGTTAAACGTTTCTTGTATTTTCTCCATTCTATTTCCAGGATTTTGGATCGTCTTTACTATCTTTACTCTGAATTCTTTTTCAGGTAGACTGCCTATTTCCTCTTCATTTGTTTGGTCTGGTGGGTTTTTACCTTGCTCCTTTATCTGCTGTGTGTTTCTCTGTCTTCTCATTTTGCTTAACTTACTGTGTTTGGGGGGTCTCCTTTTCGCAGGCTGCAGGGTCATAGTTCCTGTTGTTATTAGTGTCTGCCCCCAGTGGCTAAGGTTGGTTCAGTGGGTTGTGTAGGCTTCCTGGTGGAAGGGACTACTGCCTGTGTTCTGATGGATGAGGCTGGATCTTGTCTTTCTGTTGGCAGGATTTCCTTTTTTTTAAAGGCTGAATGATATTTTACTGTGTGTATGCACCATAATTTCTTGACCCATTCATCTGGGGTGTTTCCATACCTTGGCTATTGTGAATAGTGCTGCAATGAAAATTGGAGTGCAGATGTTTCTTCAAGATCCTGATTTCAATTTGGGATGTATATAATGAAAAGTGGGATGGCTGGATCATATGGTAGTCCTATTTTTAATTTTCTGAGAAAGTACCATACTGTTCTCCATAGTAGCCTCATCATTTTACATTCCTACCAACAGCATTAATGGGTTCCAATTTCTCCACATTCTCACCAACACTTGTTACCTTTTGCTTTTTGACTGGCTTATCACCTGTCTATGTATACCTGTTATCTGCATGCTACTTCTAAGGTGTTCTCCAGAGAAGTCTAGCTAGCCAGTGATTCCTACCACATGTTAAGTGCACTGAGGGCAGAACCATCTCTTTTTTTTCCTGAAGCTGTCTTCTGCTGTACCTACCACTTTATGTAGGGCCCTTTCCTTAAAGATCTACACTTCTAACCAGGCTCGAATTTTAAAGCACAACCAACCATCCAGCCTTGGCCTATCTCAAGGGGCTGCTTCTGCTGACCCCTCTCATGTGTTCCTGTTTAGAAGCACCTCACCCCAGTAGCCCAGGAGTGATCTCAGAATATATGAAACACCCTTCAGGGACATGTTTAAAACCTTTTGTGTCCATAAATTCAGAGCAAATAATAGCCTGTTCCATAAATGTCATGAGGCCTTAGAGATTATCTCATCCAATTATAGACAAGACAACTAAGGCTCAAAGGGGCAAAATAAATTGCCCAAATGTATATAGTTGCTTGGTGACAGAAACAAGTTTAGAATTCAAGTTTCTTGAAAACCATTGCAGTACATTTTCCAATATATTCTATTCAAATTAGAAATATATAAGTAGTAATGAATTAGTAATGAATATTTACTGAGTGCTAGAAGGCAAAAGGCTTCATACTAGGTGCTGTGGGGGATACAGAAATGAATAAGATATACTTCCCATCCTCTAGGGGCTCATAGCCAAGGAGAAGAGAGCGACGGCTCTGTAATTCAAGGCAACTTTTGGAAAACTGCAATAGAGATTAAGCTGGAAAAGGTTGGGAGAGATGAAAAAGGGAGTCAATTGATTCTAGAGATTTAAGAAACCTAGTGACAAAGGTATGTTTCGAGCTGAGTCTCGAAAGATGAATAGAATTTTGTTAGAGGCCATGCAGATGAGGCATTCTAGAGAAGCAGGACACAGCTGCAGAGGCAGATGAGTTTCCAAGCTCCCCTCTGATTTCACTAATTAGGGAAGGTGGCATCTGAATTCCTGGTGACTAGGTGCAAGGTTTGGCACTCTGGGCTGAGCTTGGAAGTCTAGCCTCTGATCCACACCCAGTAGTAGCAAAGGCCATGGGGTTTACTGATTGGTCAGAAACCTAGATTTTCGGGGTTCATATTCCTTCCCCATCACTTACTTGAAGTGTGACTTTGTGCAAGTTATTTAAGCTTTCTCTGCCTCAGTTTCCTCATCTATAAAGTGGATATTATAACACTGTCTCATAAATTTGTTGCAAGAATTAAATTAATTAGTATAGGTAAACTGCTTAGAACAATGTCTGGGACATGGTAAGGGCTAGATAAGTGTTCGTTAAAACAGTGCAATCTGACTGAATGCAGTAGGTTCTTTCAGATCAAAGATTCTCCATGGAGGCAAAGAAAAACTGTGAAGAGTTCCTAGTTTGTTACTCAAATAAGAAGGAAGAGAGAAATACCTTGGTACCAAATTCTGTGATGAATTCATGCAAAAAAGATCTTGGGATAGATTGCCCTTCATCATTGCCCCAGTGCCCTGACTAACCTCTGCCAGGAGATCCCAGACACCTGAGGTGACCCCACGTGATGCTCCTCACCCTGAGATGATGGGTTTGGCCTTATCCGGAATCAGTCTGTTCTTGGTAATGCACTGAAGTCACATGGGAGCTCGATTCTCCATGGCTCAGAATAGATCCTGACATCGCTGTGGGCTCCCTGTGCTAATGTTTTCATGTATTCCAGATTGCATTACTACAAGGAATCGATTTTTCAGCTCTTTAAAACAGTCTATTTTGGTCATCTTTCCCCCACTCTCAGAGATGTATTTTATTTCCCAGAAAGTGTAGTGACTCTTAGGCAAAATAAATTCTGATTACTGAAATGGAAGCAATCTCTTGTCCAGTTGTCGGGAAAGCTGGGAGGTTTTCCTTACGAAATTCTTTTGTAGGTCAAAGCAAAGGAAATTCATTTCTCTAATGTAGAGGCCCAAAGTGAAACGAATAGCGTAACATCCAACTGAGATTTAAAAGCTTCTATAAAAGCTGTCAGGTGTATAGAGCTCAATGGTTGATATAGTGGTGCTATCCAATATGGTATCCACTAGCTGTATATGACTGTTAAGCCCTTGAAATGTGGCTGATGTGACTAAGGCATTTCTAATTTTATGTAATTTTACTAATTTTAAAAACAAATATTTGATTCAGTTACCAAAACCCTGTTTAAGTTTAAGAAAATTGGGGGATGTACATCTACTTATTCAATTGTAAATATTATGTAATCCAAATACATATCAAGTATTTTTGATTAAAATTTAGCATCAAAAATTGAGATGTGCTGTAAGTGTAACATACACTGGATTCAACAACTCAGCATTAAAAAAAGAATGTAAAACATCTCAATAATTTTTTCAAATTGGTCACTTGTTGAAATGATAATATTTTGGTTATGTTGGGTTGAGTAAAATATGTCATTAAAGTTAAGTTCACTGGACTCTTCTTACTTTTATTTAATGTGGCTTAGAAAAATTTAAATTACTTCTTTGGCTCACATTATATTTCTATTGGACAGCACTGTTATAGAGCAATTTCACAAATACTAACCCATTCCTATTTTACAACAACCCCATGAGTTGCTTAAAACAGGTACTGTTATCCCCGTTTTAAAGATATGGAAACAAAGGTTCAGGTACTTGTGGCTTACCAAGCCTTGGAATGAAACTCCAGGGTTTCTGATTAAAATCCAGGGCTCTTCCAGTGCACTGGGTAGGTTTGAAACTACAGATGAAACTTCAGAAAGGCCTCTTGTACTCTTAAACTGAACCTGTTAATTCTGTATTAAGCAACTAATGGGAGACTAACATACCTTAAAGGAATGACATATCCCACGCAAAGGTCGAATGAGCATACACACATAGAAACAATTGCAACATGTGTACTGCATTTATTTGGCCTTCATGTCTGTTTGGAGATCTTTCAGCAAGCATTTCCATGCTATAAACAGGGTATTCAGTGTATCATATGCCTTTCCTCTGCATCATGCAAATAAATCTGGACAGTGTGGTTTGCCCAATAATTTCAAATCCACTGGCAAGCTGACTAACTAGAGGAAGTTTAAAATGTAGGCTATACATAACAGCAAGAGGAAAACTATAAGGAACTATAGAGTAAAGCAAGAAATGTCCAATTAATTAATTGGAAAAAAGTAAAACTTTTCAGAAGATGATAAAAAGTAGAACTTAAGAAACAAAGAGGAACAACATGAATTACAATAGTAAACTGTCACTTCTCTCTCCAACTACCAATAGGAAGCACTTAATAAACGAACATGTTAAAATACACATTAAACTATTTTGCTGATGCAATCACCAAAATATAAGCTGTAGGAAATGCTGCAGGACAAAAACAATATATTTCAAGAGAAATACAAAAGAAATGGAGCTTTAACATGGAGATTTAAAAATACTTAAAAGACAAAACAATTTCAATTTGTGAATCTTGTTTGAATCCTGATTTTTTAAAATTTAATTTAAAAAGTTTTAATTAAAAAATTTTAATCAGCTGGATATTTGAACAATGGATATTTGATGAGGAATTATTGTTGAATTTTTTAGCTATGATCATGGAGTTGTAATTTTTTAAATAGTTCCTATCCTTTCAGGGTACATTTTACATTTGTAAAATATTTACAAATAATATATGCCGGAGATTTGCTTCAAAATACTATAAGAGAAGCTTAGGGGCTTCCCTGGTGGCGCAGTGGTTGAGAGTCCGCCTGCCGATGCAGGGGACACGGGTTCGTACCCCGGTCCGGGAGGATCCCACATACCGCAGAGCAGCTGAGCCCGTGAGCCATGGCCGCCGGGCCTGCGCGTCCGGAGCCTGTGCTCCGCAGCGGGAGAGGCCACAACAGTGAGAGGCCTGCGTACCGCAAAAAAAAAAAAAAAAAAAAAAAAAAAAAAAAAAAGAGAAGCTTAAACTTTGGCACAATCCTAAATTACTGATAGTTCTATACAGATAAAAAGAATTGAAAACAGAAGAATATCTACCCCTGGCCCCTGCTAGAGACTCAGTTTTCTTTTAAAAAGCTTGCTAACCAAGATTTCTGAGATTTCTTCTTTGGGCGATGATGAAGTAGATAGTATCAGACTAGATCTCTCACTTTAATAACTAGAAAATTGGTCAAAATATAGGAAACAAATACAGACTGTGACCCTAAAAGAAAAGATAAAAATAAGGTAAGCCCAATAATTGCTTTTGCTTTTTGTCTGAAGACATATTCCAGTACACAAAGCTAGGAGGCAGGTTCCTTAGTAGAACAAAGTATTCTTGTTGAGTTGAGGAAACAGAGCTCCAAGTCTGGGGAGGATGAGGTGGCTGGAATATGCACATGGGAGTACTTGAGAGAAGGGAGCTATGCTGAGAAAGAACTCCAGAAATCTGGAAAGGGATCTCCTTGAGTTTTGTATGAAGACTAAACTATGGATGTGTAGGATAAGACTACACAAGCTTGGTAAAGAACAACTACTAAGGAACAATCAATTACCAGAGAACTATAAACTGAACAGCCACCAGAACTCACATAGGACTGGGAAACATTCAAATTCCATCCAGACAAGTAAGAGACCTCATTAAAAACTTAGAGAATTTCATAGTGACACAGAAATGTCATGCCTTAATGGTGGGACTAAAATCACTCTAGAGTAAAAGCTCCAAAATCACCCTGACAAGGCTTCAAAACAAGCCTCAAGGAACCAAGCAGATCCAGAAGTCAATTAACTGCTTGCCAGAATAAAACCCAACACTATTAAATAAAGGTAACAAAATTCAGACATTCAACAAATAGCATCTAATGTCTCACATCCAATCAAGAATTACTAGACGTATGGAGAAGAAGGAAAATGTGACTTCTATCCAGCAATAAAATCAAGCATTAGAAACAGATCTAGAAATGATATATATGTCAAAATTAGCAGAAAACTCTTTACAACAGCTATTATAAATATGTTAAAGAATTTAAAAGAAAACATAAGCACAAAGGAAACTGCATGCTGCTCATTGGTATAAGTCTAGAAAAGCCAAATATAATCTGTAGTGACAGGAGGCAGATCAGTAATTGCCTAGGGGTGCTGATGGGAGACTGATTTGAATGGGGCTCCAGGAGTTTTTTGAGTGATAGAATATTCTATAAATCAATTGTGGTGGTGATTATACTCAAATTTCATCAAAATGTACACATAAAATGAGTGCATTTTATTAGGTAAATTATAGCTCAAAAACGTTGATTTAAAATGCTAAAAAAAGATAAAAACAAGTGGAGGAAAGTGAATGACAGTGCAAATGGGCATAGATTGGCCATGAGTTGATGAGTTTGGAGGCTGGATGATGGCTACATAGTGATTGGCTGTTATTCAAAATTCCCTATAATAATAAAAGAAAGTTTTTGATTTTTTTAAAAGGAAAAATCAACTGCTGGTTCTGACTAAGGGAATATAATATTGAAGATGATTGTTTTAGCCTCTCCATAAGCCTTTTTCACTTTCTAAAAATTTATTTTTATTTTGTATCCCCAATTCTCATTTCATTCTCATTATCTTCTCAAAGACACCCACTCTAAGTAGTCCACATCCTTGGATATTTGCATGTCTTTGAAAAATAGCATTGCCTTTGGTATGTTGGTATTTTCAAGTTATTTATATTGTATTGTGCAATAGATCTCATTCTGTTTCTTCTTGTTTCATATGTATACATACATATGATACATATATTTGTCTCTTCTTCATTGCACTGACTGTTGAGTTTTACCTATTCATTCTCTAGTGAAGGATGCCTCAATTGCCTCCTATTCCTCACTTTCACCAAAAAAAAAAAACAAAATAAATAAAAAATTCTTGTGCATGTCTTATGCCTCTGTGTACTGGTTTTTCTGTGGAATTTAGCCAGTAGTGGAAATGCTGAATCTTAGGCTATATACATACCTAATTTCCATAAGAACTCCTTCCACAAAACCTACAAATGACTTCCCATCTTACTCAGAGTGTAATCCAAAGTCTTCAAATATATACAGTGCCCTTGTTATCTGCCCCCATTTATCTCTCTTACCTCATTTCCTCTTATTCTCCCCTTACTTCCTCAGATCAAGCCACCTAACCTTGCTGTTTCTCAAACACCTTAAGCATGGTCTCAATTCAGGTCTTTGTTCTTGCTGTTAACTCTGCCTAGGACTCTCTTCTCCAGGATTTATCCCTCACAGGTCTTTGCTCAAATGTCTCCTTCTCAATGAAATCTTCCCTAGCAAATAAATTTTAAATTGTAACTGTTTCCTTTTCCCCTAGCCATCTCCTAACACTTTATCCTGTCTTTCTTTTCTCCATACTGTTTATCATCATCTGACATATGCTAATTTTAGGTTTGATTGTGTTATCTTCTCTCTTCACTAGATGATAAGCTTAATGAAGGCAAATATATTTATGTTTTTTCACTCACTGTTGACTTCCCCAGCATCCAAAATCATTTCTGGCCCATTTTTAGCACTTAAAATATTTACTAATTGAAATACTGCCAGATTCATCTCTAGAATGACTATACCAGTTTTTATTACTGTGAGCAACATGAAAACTTTCATTCCCCTCATTCTAGTCAAATATTTGGTATTGCATAACTTCCTAATATTTACCAATCTGCTCGATATTAAATGTTTGTTACTGTGTTTTTGTTTTGATTTTTTCTAATTACTAGTGAAGTTGAGCATTTCCTTATATATCTGTTGGTTATTTGAATTTTCCCCTCTGTGAATGTTCAACTTATTACCTTTCCCATTTTTTTTAATTGGGTTTCTCATTTGTAATGTTGATTAACAAAGTTCTTTGACTGTTTGACCTTTCTAGAGATTAACCTCATCAATTTTTGACATCAAAATATCTCTTACCCATCTGTTACCCATCTGATTCAAGGCGTTCTTCTGTTAATTTTGTTTATGGTGTCCTTGGTGGAACAATAATAATTTACGTTCATGTATTCAGACTCATCATTTTCTGTTTTATAATTAATTTTTTTAATTAACTTTATTGAGGTATAATTTACATATAGCAAATGCACCTTTAATGTGCACAGTTCAACAGTTTTTGACAAATAAATCACCTATGTAACCACACACAGTCAAGACATAATACATGTCCATCACTTCAAAAAACTCTCTCATATCTTTTAAAGTCAGTACCTCACTCCTGGTACAGTATTAACTCATTACAGCTACAAACATAGTATAATTCTTCTTCTATATCCTTTCGAGTTTTCAAATGTTTCATATGAAGCTTTAGCATTCCATTAATTCCTCAGTACCTCATAGGTTTCAATGCTATTTTATTTTCTATTTTTTAGTAATTGTTTAATACTTATATAGAAGATCATTATCATTTTTACAGAACTCTCTTAATACTAATGCCGGATTTTGTAATATTTTCTTTGTAGATAATCTTATCATCTGTGAATAACAATAGTTTTATCTTTTCTTCTCCTAACTTTATACCTTTTACTTCTTTTTCTTTTCCTATTATATTGGCCAGAGCCTCCAGTACTGTGTTGAACAGTAATGATGATCATGGGTATCCTTGTTTTATACCTATGCATGTAAAGTTTTCTTGTTGAACGTGATGTTTGATGTATTTGTTATATCCTTTATCATATTAAGGATGTTCCCTTTAACTCCTGTTATTTGATAGTTTTAAATTATAAGTAGATTTTAAACATCATATTTTTTTTCTGAATCTACTGAGATAATCATATGATTTTTGTTCTTTACATTTAAGGTAAAAATCTTATCATATTTATGAATTAATTTTAATACATTGTTTATTTCAGTAGGCTTAAGCTTAAATCTTTGCATATGTGTTCATAAATAAAATGGACCTATAATTTTCTTTTATGGTGCTGCCTTTCCCTGATTTTGGAATCAAGGTTCCATTTCCCACCAAATATGACTACAAAAAATATCTGTCCTTGTGTGCTATATAAAACAAGGATTATCTCTTCCTTGAACTCACTTGTAAATTGTCTGAGTACTTGGATTTTTCTTCTGGGAGAGAGGAGGAGACATCTGTGAACAATAACAAATAATTAACCCCTCTTTCATTCAAGCCACAGAAGGAGAGGAGAAGGAGAGCAGGGTTGAAAAAATACTTGAAGAAATATGGCCCAAAACTTATCAACTTTGGTGAGACATAAACCTGTAGGCCCAAGAGACTGAGTGAATCACAAGCAAAATAAACTCCAAAACTCCATGTCAAGACACATCATAATCAAACATTTGAAAACTAAAAGCAAGGAAAATAATCTAGAAAGCAGAGAGAAATTGTGCATTACCTATACAAGAAAAATAATTTGAATGATGATAGTTTTCTCATCCATGGAGGCCATAAGGAAGAGGCACATTTTTCAAGTCCTGAAAGAAAAGAACTGTCACCTCAGAATTATATATTCAGTGAAAATATCCTTCAGTAAGAAAGGTGACATAATGGCATTCTCAGAAGAAGAAAAGCAAAGAATTTGTTGTCAGCAGACCTACTTTAAAAGAATGGCTAAGGAAACTCTTCAGACAAAAAGGAAACAATAATAGAAGGAATCTGTTAGCATTAGGAATGAAACAAAAAGCAATACAAAGAGCAAATACATGTATAAATATCATGTACTCTTCTTCTGCTCTTGAGTTTTTTTTATTGTATTTGATAATTAAAATTACAACATTATCTTATATAGTTTTCAATGTATCATTAAGACAACTATATCATGGGCCTCCCCTGGCAGCACAGTGGTTAAGAATCCACCTGCCAATGCAGCAGACGTGGGTTCGATCCCTGGTCTGGGAAGAACACACATGCCACGGAGCAACCAAGCCTGTGCACCACAACTACTGAGCTGGTACTCTAGAGCCCGTGAGCCATGACTACTGAGCCTGTGTGCCACAACTACTGAAGCCTGCACACCTAGAGCCAGTGCTGCGCAACAAGAGAAGCCACCGCAATGAGGAGCCCATGCACCACAATGAACAGCCCCTGCATGCTGCAACTAGAGAAAGCCTGTGCACAGCAATGAAGACCCAACACAGCCAAAATTTAATTAATTAATTTTTAAAAGACAACTATATCATGTAATAACTGTAAATGGAAAGTAACTTTTAAAAATTGTATAAAATTTTTTTCCTAGGGTGCTATCCGTCCATTTTTCTTGTCTTTTGCAAAAATTCTTTTTCTTAATAATTATTTTTTATTTTAATAACTTTATTTTATTTTATCCCCTTCCTTCCTTCCTCTCTCTCTCTCTCTTTCTTTCTTCTTTTTCTCCCTTTTATTCTGAGCTGTGTGGATGAAAGGCTCTTGGTGCTGCAGCCAGGAGTCAGTGCTGTACCACTGAGGTGGGACAGCCAACTTCAGGACACTGGTCCACAAGAGACCTCCCAGCTCCACATAATATCAAACGGTGAAAATCTCCCAGAGGTCTCCATCTCAACACGAGCACCCAGCTTCACGCAACGACCAGCAAGCTACAGTGCTGGACACCATATGCCAAACAACTAGCAAGACAGGAACACAACCCCACCCATTAGCAGAGAGGCTGCCTAAAATCATAATAAGTCCACGGACACCCCAAAACACACCACCTGACATGGACCTGCCCACCAGAAAGACAAGATCCAGCCTCATCCACCAGAACACAGGCACTAGTCCCCTCCACCAGGAAGCCTACACAACCCAATGAACCAACCTTAGCCACTAGGGACAGACACCAAAAACAACGGGAACTATGAACCTGCAGCCTGCAAAAAGGAGACACCAAACACAGTAAGATAAGCAAAATGAGAAGACAGAAAAACACACAGCAGGTGAAGGAGCAAGATAAAAACCCACCAGGCCTAACAAATGAAGAGGAAATAAGCAGTCCACCTGAAAAAGAATTCAGAATAATGATAGTAAAGATGATCCAAAATCTTGGAAATAGAATAGACAAAATGCAAGAAACATTTAACAAGGACCTAGAAGAACTAAAGATGAAACAAGCAATGATGAACAACATAATGAATGAAATTAAAAATACTCTACACGGGGGCTTCCCTGGTGGCGCAGTGGTTGAGAGTCCACCTGCCAATGCAGGGGATGCAGGTTCGTGCCCCGGTCCAGGAGGATCCCACATGCCGCGGAGCGGCTGGGCCCGTGAGCCATGGCCGCTGAGCCTGCGCATCCGGAGCCTGTGCGCCACAGCAGGAGAGGCCACAACAGTGAGAGGCCCACATACCGCAGGGGGAAAAAAAAAACTCTACATGGGATCAATAGCAGAATAACTGAAGCAGAAGAACAGATAAGTGACCTGGAAGATAAAAGAGTGAAAATAACTACTGCATAGCAGAATAAAGAAAAAAGAATGAAAAGAACTGAGGACAGTCTCAGAGACCTCTGGGGCAACATTAAATGCACCAACATTTGAATTATAGGGGTTCCAGAAGAAGAAGAGCAAAAGAAAGGGACTGAGAAAATATTTGAAAAGATTATAGTTTAAAACTTCCCTAATATGGGAAAGAAAAATAGTTAATGAAGTCCAGGAAGCACAGAGAGTACCATACAGGATAAATCCAAGGAAAAACACACCAGGACACATATTACTCAAATTGTCAAAAATTAAATACAAAGAAAACATTAAAGGCAGCAAGGGAAAAACAACAAATAACACACAAGGGAATCCACATAAGGTTAACAGCTGAACTTTCAGCAGAAACTCTGCAAGCCACAAGGGACTGGCAGGACATATTTAAAGTGATGAAGGAGAAAAACCTACAACCAAGATTACTCTACCCAGCAAGGATCTCATTCCGATTTGATGGAGAAATTAAAACCTTTACAGACAAGCAAAAGCTGAGAGAGTTCAGCACCACCTACCAGCTTTACAACAAATGCTAAAGGAACTTCTCTAGGCAAGAAACACAAGAGAAGGAAAAGACCTACAACAAATCCAAAACAATTAAGAAAATGGGAATAGGAACATACATATTGATAATTATCTTAAATGTAAATGGATTAAATGGTCCCACCAAAAGACACAGACTCACTGAATGGATACAAAAACAAGACCCATATATATGCTGTTTAAAGAGACCCACTTCAGACCTAGAGACACATACAGACTGAAAGTAAGGGGATGGAAAAAGATATTCCATGCAAATGGAAACCAAAAGAAAGCTGGAGTAGCAATTCTCATATCAGACAAAATAGACTTTAAAATAAAGACTATTAGAAGAGTCAAAGAAGGACACTACATAATGATCAAGGGATCAATCCAAGAAGAAGATATAAAAATTGTAAATATATATGCACCCAACATAGGAGCACCTCAATACATAAGGCAAATACGAACAGCCGTAAAAGGGGAAATCGACAGTAACACATTCATAGTAGGGGACTTTAACACCCCACTTTCACCAATGGACAGATCATCCAAAATGAAAATAAATAAGGAAACACAAGTTTTAAATGATACATTAAACAAGATGGACTTAATTGATATTTATAGGACATTCCATCCAAAAACAACAGAACACACATTTTTCTTAAGTGCTCATGGAACATTCTCCAGGATAGATCATATCTTGGGTCACAAATCAAGCCTTGGCAAATTTAAGAAAATTGAAATTGCATCAAGTATCTTTTCCGACCACAACGCTATGAGACTAAATATCAATTACAGGAAAAGATCTGTAAAAAATACAAACACATGAAGGCTAAACAATACACTACTCAATAACGAAGTGATCACTGAAGAAATCAAAGAGGAAATCAAAAAATACCTAGAAACAAATGACAATGGAGACATGATGACCCAAAACCTATGGGATGCAGCAAAAGCAGTTCTAAGAGGGAAGTTTATAGCAATACAATCCTACCTTAAGAAACAAGAAACATCTCACAGAAACAACCTAACCTTACACCTAAAGCAATTAGAGAAAGAAGAACAAAAAAAACCCAAAGTTAGCAGAAGGAAAGAAATCATAAAGAACAGATCAGAAATAAATGAAAAAGAAATGAAGGAAATGAAAGCAAAGATCAATAAAACTAAAAGCTGGTTCTTTGAGAAGATAAACAAAATTGATAAACCATTAGCCAGACTCATCAAGAACAAAAGGGAGAAGACTCAAATCAATAGAATTAGAAATGAAAAAGGAGAAGTAACAACTGACACTGCAGAAATACAAAGGATCATGAGGGATTACTACAAGCAACTCTGTGCCAATAAAATGGACAACGTGGAAGAAATGGACAAATTCTTAGAAATGCACAACCTGCCAAGACTGAATCAGGAAGAAATAGAAAATATGAACAGACCAATCACAAGCACTGAAATTGAAACTGTGATTAAAAATCTTCCAACAAACAAAAGCCCAGGACCAGATGGCTTCACAGGCAAATTCTATCAAACATTTAGAGAAGAGCTAACACCTATCCTTCTCAAACTCTTCCAAAATATAGCAGAGGGAGGAACACTCCCAAACTCATTCTATGAGACCACCATCACCTTGATACCAAAACCAGACAACGATGTCACAAAGAAAGAAAACTACAGGCCAATATCACTGATGAACATAGATGCAAAAATCCTCCACAAAATACTAGCTAACAGAATCCAATGGCACATTAAAAGGATCATACACCATGATCAAGTGGGGTTTATTCCAGGAATGCAAGGATACTTCAATATATGCAAATCAATCAACATGATACACCATATTAACAAATTGAAGGAGAAAAACCATATGATCATCTCAATAGATGCAGAGAAAGCTTTCGACAAAATTCAACACCCATTTATGATAAAAATCCTGCAGAAAGTAGGCATAGAGGGAACCTTCCTCAACATAATCAAGGCCATATATGACAAACCCACAGCCAACATCGTCCTCAATGGTGAAAAACTGAAAGCATTTCCACTAAGATCAGGAACAAGACAAGGTTGCCCACTCTCACCACTCTTATTCAACATAGTTTTGGAAGTTTTAGCCACAGCAATCAGAGAAGAAAAGGAAATAAAAGGAAATCAAATTGGAAGAGAAGAAGTAAAGCTGTCACTGTTTGCAGATGACATGATATACTATACATAGAGAATCCTAAAGATGCCACCAGAAAACTACTAGAGCTAATCAATGAATTTGGTAAAGTAGCAGGATACAAAATTAATGCACAGAAATTTCTGGCATTCCTATACACTAAGATGAAAAATCTGAAAGTGAAATTGAAATCAAGAAAACACTCCCATTTACCATTGCAACAAAAAGAATAAAATATCTAGGAATAAACCTACCTAAGGAGACAAAAGACCTGTATGCAGATAATTATAAGACACTGATGAAAGAAATTAAAGATGATACAAATAGATGGAGATATATACCATGCTCTTGGATTGGAGGAATAAATATTGTGAAAATGACTCTGCTACCCAAAGCAATCTACAGATTCAATGCAATCCCTATCAAACTACCACTGGCATTTTTCATAGAACTAGAACAAAAAATTTCACTATTTGTATGGAAACACAAAAGACCCCGAATAGCCAAAGCAATCTTGAGAAAGAAAAACGGAGCTGGAGGAATCAGGCTCCCCGACTTCAGACTATACTACAAGGCTACAGTAATCAAGACAGTATGGTACTGGCACAAAAACAGAAATATAGATCAATGGAACAGGATAGAAAGCCCAGAGATAAACCCACACACATATGGTCACCTTATCTTTGATAAAGGAGGCAGGAATGTACAGTGGAGAAAGGACAGCCTCTTCAATAAGTGGTGCTGGGAAAACTGGACAGGGACATGTAAAAGTATGAAATTAGAACACTCCCTAACACCATACACAAAAATAAGCTCAAAATGGATTAAAGACCTAAATGTAAGGCCAGAAACTATCAAACTCTTAGAGGAAAACATAGGCAGAACACTGTATGACATAAATCACAGCAAGAGCCTTTTTGACCCACCTCCTAGAGAAATGAAAATAGAAACAAAAATAAACAAATGGGACCTAATGAAACTTAAAAGCTTTTGCGCAGCAAAGGAAACCATAAACAAGACCAAAACACAACCCTCAGAATGGGAGAAAATATTTGCAAATGAAGCAACTGACAAAGGATTAATCTCCAAAATTTACAAGCAGCTCATGCAGCTCAATAACAAAAAAGAAAACCACCCAATCCAAAAATGGGAAGAAGACCTAAATAGACATTTCTCCAAAGGAGATATACAGATTGCCAAGAAACACATGAAAGAATGCTCAACATCATTAATCATTATAGAAATGCAAATCAAAACTACAATGAGATATCATCTCATACCGGTCAGAATGGCCATCATCAAAAAATCTAGAAACAATGAATGTTGGAGAGGGTGTGGAGAAAAGGGAACACTCTTGCACTGCTTGTGGGAATGTGAATTGGTACAGCCACTATGGAGAACAGTATGGAGGTTCCTTAAGAAACTAAAAATAGAACTACCATATGACCCAGCAATCCCACTACTGGGCATATACCCTGAGAAAACCATAATTCAAAAAGAGTCATGTAACAAAATATTCATTTCAGCTCTGTTTACAATAGCCAGGAGATGGAAACAACCTAAGTGTCCATCATTGGATGAATGGATAAAGAAGATGTGGCACATATATACAATGGAATATTACTCAGCCATAAAAAGAAACGAAATTGAGCTATTTGTAATGAGGTGGATGGACCTAGAGTCTGTCATACAGAGTGAAGTAAGTCAGAAAGAGAAAGACAAATACCGTATGCTAACACCTATATATGGAATCTAAGAAAAAAAAATGTCATGAAGAACCTAGGGGTAAGACGGGAATAAAGACCCAGACCTACTAGAGAATGGACTTGAGGATATGGGGAGGGGGAACGGTAAGCTGGGACAAAGTGAGAGAGTGGTGTGGACATATATACACTACCAAATGTAAAATAGATAGCTAGTGGGAAGCAGCTGCATAGAACGGAGATCAGCTCGGTGCTTTGTGACCACCTAGAGGGGTGGGATGGGGAGGGTGGGAGGGAGGGAGATGCAAGAGGGAGGAGATATGAGAACATATGTATATGTATAACTGATTCACTTTGTTATAATGCAGAAACTAACACACCATTGTAAAGCTATTATACTCCAATAACGATGTAAAAAAAATTGTATAAAAATTTTTAAAAATTAAAAAACTATATCATAAAGGCAAGCGGGGAAGTGAACATAAGGGTGATTAGGTATTTACAATTCTATTTGAAGTGGTAAAATGTTGGTACTCATAGGCTGCAAAAAAGCTATGTGTGTATATTATAATCCCTGCAGCAACCATTAAAATAACTATAGAAAGAGATATACTAGAACAACAACAATGAAAAAATGAAAACCTGTTGATAAATTACAATAGAATTTTTTTTAAGTTCAGTTATCCCACATGAAGATAGGAGAAGGTAAACAGGAATGTAAAACAGAAGGAATAAACATAAATCCAAAAGTTAAATGGCAGGTTTAAATTGTAATATGTCAGAACATTTATTAAAAGTGAATCTTCTAAAGATACCAAGAAAAGTGATGGGGGAATCATGATTCAATCTATGTTATCTGTAAGAAGCTCATTTCAAATATAATTATAGCAGTAGATTAAAGATAAATAATAGGGAAAAACACGCAAACATAAATCAAAAGAAAGCTGAAGAGGCTATATTAATATCAGACAAAATAAGCTTTGGAGCAAGGAAAATTACCAGAGACAAATAAAAACATTATATAATGCTAATAAGGTTAATTCACTAAGAAGACACAATCTTAAATGTATATGCACCAAAAAATAGAGCTGCAAAATGCCTGAAGCAAAAACAGAACAGAACAGAGAAATAGAAAAATTCAAATATAGAGTTGGCGAGTTCAGAACCTCTCTCTCAGTAACTGAACCACTAGAGAAAGCATGACTATAGAAGAACTGAACAATACTTTCAAATGAGATGAAAGATTTACAAACACTCCCCCAACAAGAACAGAATACACATTATTTTCAGCTGTTCATGGAACATTCAAGTATACAGATGTATTAATTCAAAAAGATACATACACCCCAATGTTCATAGCAGCATTATTTACAATAGCCAAGATATGGAAGCAACCTAATTGTCCACTGACAGATGAATGGATAAAGAAGATATGGGGTGTATATATATATATATATATATATATATATATATATATATGGAATATCACTCAGCCATAAAAAAGTAGGAAATTTTACCATTTGCAACAAGTTGAATAGATCTGGAGAGTATTACGCTAAGTGGAGTAAGTCAGACAGAGAGAGACAAATACTGTATGTTATCACTGATATGTGGGATCTAAAGCTAAAACAAATGAATGAATATAACAAAACAGACTCACAGGTATAGAGAACAAACTAGTGGTTGCCATTGAGGAGAGGGAAAGGAGGAGGGGCAAAATAAGTTTAGGGGTTAAGAGTTACAAATTACTATGTAGACAATAAATAAGCTACAAGAATATATTGCACAGCACAGGAAAAATAGCCAATATTTTATAATAACTTTAAATGGAGTATAAGCTATAAAAATTTTGAATCATTATGTTTTACACCTGAACTAATATAATATTGCAAATCAACTATACTTCAGTTAGAAAAATATAGATGTATTAGTTAAAAACATACCATATATATACATATATATAATGTGTATTCTATGTATAGTATTATAGTATACAGTTGACACTTGAACAACATGGGTTTGAACTGCATGGGTTCTTTATATGCGTATTTTTTTCTATAGTAAATAGTACAGTACTTCACAATCCCAAGTTAGTTGAATCAGCAGATGTGGAACCACAGATATAGAGGGGTGACTATAAAGTTATACATGAATTTTCAACTGTGCAGAGGGTTGGCACCCCTAACTGCTATGTTGTTCAAGAATCAACTGTGTTTGTGTGTGTATACACTACAGGTGTGTTATAAGAAATTGACTCACACAATTATGCAATTATATAGGCTAAGAAGTTCCTCAATCTGCTGTCTATAAGTAGGGGACCCAGGAAAACTGGTGGCCTAATTCAGTCTAAGTCTGAAGGCTTGAGAATCAGGACCAGCAAGGGCAGGAGAAGGACAATGTTTCAACTCAAGCAATTAGGTGGAAAGGATTGAATTCTTTCTTCTTCCACCTACTTGTTCTATTCAGGCCCTTAATGGATTGGATGATGCTCATCATCATGGAAGGCAAGTCAATTTACTGAATCCATCAATTCAAATGCTAATTTCATCCATAAACATTCTCACAGACACACAGAAATAATATTTAACCAAATATCTAGGCATCCCATGATCCAGTCAAGTTGATACATGAAATTAACTATTACTATAGATCATATCTTGAGTCATAAAACAAACATTAACAAATTTTAAAGAACTGAAATAATGCAAACTATGCTCTACTACTATCATAGAACCAAACTAGAAATCAGTAGAAGAAATCTAACAGGAAAATCGAAACACTTGGAAATTAAACAACATATTTCTAAATATTTCATGGCTCAAACAGAAAATCTCAAAACAAATTTAAAATTTTAAAGTATATTGAACTAAATTCAAATGACAATATGACATTAAAATACATGGGAAGCAGCTAAAGCAGTCCTTAATGAACATTTGTAGTACTAAATGATTATATTGCAAAAGAAAAATGTATCAAATTTATATTCTGAAAATTCACCTCAAAAATAGTTAAAAAATAATAATAAACCCAAAGCAAGAGGAAGGAAGGGAATAATAAAGGGCAGAAATCAGTAAAATTTAAAACAATAGAGAAAATCAGTCAAATCTAAAATTGAATTTTTAAAAAAAATCAGTAAAAACTATAAACCACCAGCAAGTAACCTGTGTTATCTATAACATTAAAGAAACTGAATTCCTAATTTATAAAAAGGAAAACTACAGACAATATCCCTCTAAACAGAGATGCAAAAACTCCTCATCAAAATATTAGCAACTGAAATACAGAAATATATAATAATATAGTACTACACCATGACCAAGAGGGCTTCATTCCAGAAATACAAGGTTGGTTCAATATTTGATAATCAGCCAATGTAATCCAACATATTAACAGTCTATAAAGGAGAAAAATCACATGATCATATCAGTTGATGCAGAAAAAAGCATTTGACAAATTTCAATACCATTCAGTTTTTTTAATTAAAAAACTCTCAGAAAAGTAGGAATAGAATAAAACTTTCTCAACCTGATAAAGATCTGGTGTTAACCTGGAGTTAACATCATACTTAATGGTAAAAGACTGAATGCTTTCACCAATTATAATATCAACTATGAGGCACGGATGTCTGCTCTCATCACTTCTATTAAATATAGTACTGGAAGTTTTAGTGAGTACAAAAGGCAGGAAAGGGAAATGAAAGGCACACAAATCAGAAAGGAAGAAATAAGAATTTTCCCTATTTTCAGATAACATGATTTTCTACATGGAAAACTCCAATAATCTACCAAAAAAAACCCCCAAAACAACCTCATGGAACTAATAAGGAGCTCATAAGGTCACGGGGTCAAGGTCAACACACAAACTCAATCATATTTCAATATGTTGGCAATGAAAAATTGGAAAATAAAATTTAAAACATCTTACTAATCACAGTCACCACCAAGTGAAATACAAAGTTATAAATCCAATAAAACAAATACAGAATCTCTATGTTGAAAACTACAAAATGCTAAACGAAAGAAGTCAAAAAAGATCTAAATAAATGAAAAGGTGTACTATGTTCAGGGATGAGAAGACTCAACATAATAAGCATATCAATTTTCCCCAAATTGATCTATGGGTTTAAAGCAATTTCTATCAAAAATCCCAGAAGGATTCTTTGTAGATGGAGACAAGCTGATGCTAAAATTTATATAGAAAGATAAAGAAACTACAATAACAAAAGCAATATTAAAAAGAATAGTAAAGGTAGAGGAAGAACATGACTGGATTTTGCCTTATTATATAGATAAAATAATCAAAAGAGAGTGGTATTGGCAAAGGCACAATCACCTAGATTAATGGAGCAAAGAATCCAAAATAGAGCCACACATATATGGCCAACTAATTTTCGACAAAATGCAAAAGCATTTCAATGAAGGAAGGATACATTTTCAACAAATGTTGGAATAACTAAACATTCATAGGCAAAACAAAGAACCTTAACCTAAAATTCACACCTTATACAAAAAGTAACTCAAAACGGATCATTTATCTACATGCAACGCATAAAACTATAAAACTTTTAGAGGAAAACATTGAAGAAAATCTTTATGGCTAAGGGTTAGGCAAAGAGCCCTTAGACATAACACCAAAGCCATGACTCATAAAAGAAAAAAGTCAATAAATTGGACTTCATCAAAATTTAAAGTGTTTGCTCTTTGTAAGACCCTGTTAAATGTATGAAAAACAAGTCACAGACAAGGAGAAAATATTTGCAAATCATACATCCAACAAAGGTATCCAGGATATATAAAGAACTCTAAACTCAGCAGTAAGAAAACAAACAATGCAGTTAGAAAATGGGCAAAACATTTGAACAAGCACTTCACCAGTGAAGATCCATGGATGACAATTATACACATGAAAAGATGTTCAACGTCATTAGCCATTAGAAAAATGGAAATTAAAGCTCCAATAAGATATCACTATACATCTATTAGAATGGCTAAAGTAAAAAAAATACTGATAACACCAAGGGCTAGTAGAACAACCTCATCTTTCATACATTTCTGGTAAAGCTACTAGAAAATTTGGCAGTTTCTTACAAGGTTAAACGTACAATGACCATATGACCCAGCAGTCATACTCCTGGGTATTTATCCTGGAGAAATGAAAAATTATGTTTACACAAATACCTGTACACAAATGTTTATTGTACAACTTTATTTATAATAGCCCCAAACTGGAAAAAACACAAATTTACTTGAACAGGTGAATGGATAAAGAAATTGGTACATTCATATCATGGAATACTGCTCGGCAAAAAAGGAACAAACTATAGGTACATGCAACAACTTGGATGGAAGTTCAAAGGTATGCTGATTGGGAAAAAAAACCAATGTCAAAGATTTATATTCTATATAATTTCATTTATATAATATTCTCAACATGACAAAATTATAGTGCAAGGGAATAGATCAGTGGTTGTCAGGAAGTGGGGAAGAGGTGTAACTAATTGTAACATAAAAGAATTTCTTCATAGTGATGGAATAGTTCTGTATTCTGAGTGTGGTAAGTATTCATAAAATCTAGACATATGATAAAATTTCATAGAGCTACACACCAAAAAACAGAAAACTAAACAAAACAAAAAGAGAAAGAAAGGGAGAGAGAGGAGAGAAAGAGAGAATGTAAAATGGTGAAATTTAAATAAGATCTGTACTTGAGTAATAGTATTATACCAATGTCAATTTCCTGATTTTCACAATATACTATGTTATATAAGATGTTCTCATTGCAGAAAGCTGGGTGAAATTTTTTTCTACTATTTTTGCAACTTCTCATGAATCTTAAACTAGTTCAAACTAAAAATAATAAAATAAATTTTAAAATATTATTGACTTTTATGACATTTACTTCCTTGTTTCCTTTGTCATAGTAGGTTTGTGCATTTTACATTTGTTTACTGCCCTTTTAGTGAGGTTTGAGAAGTGGTACCAAACACTTTTGGTCATTCTGCCGTGTTTAACCAGCAGTCCCTCTATTCCAGTTTATTTCTTTTTCATTCTTTAAACAGCTTCTCCAGAGAGTTCATGGACTAGTTTCTCATGATATTTGTGTTTTGACATGACAATATCTATACTTTTATTTCTGTCAAGAATCAATAGTTATGACCACTGAGTACCCAAACTGGAAAAACAATAAATAAGGTTAGATCCAACTTTCCTGATTTTATTTTTTGTAATTAACTTTCTTATTGAAATATAAAACACATACAGAAAAATACACATATAAATGTGGAATTGATGACTTTTCACAGAGTGAACACACTCATATAACCATTGTCTAGATCATGAAATCAAACATTACTCATATTCGGAATCCCCCCTTATGCTTTGTCTGAATCAGTAGTGCTTTCCTCAAAGATACTCTCATTACAGAGATGAGAAAATTCTAGCTCAGAAAGATGAAGAGATTTGCTTAAGCACACATAACAAATGGTGGACCTAGGATTCAAATCCAAGTCTCCTAAAGACTAAGGTTTTTTTTTTCATTTCAGTACTCTTTCTCCTAATATTAGCTGTATTTTCATACTTCATAAGACTTCTTCCCAAAGTTAGTGCCAGTTGTTCATTTATATTGATGACAGTTTTAGGGGTCAGCAAATGGAGTCAGGTAAGTGGCTATTTGGTCTCCTTGCTGTACACAGAAATTTTCTAAGTTAAAATTGCATTCATTTGGGCTTCCCTGGTGGCACAGTGGTTGAGAGTCTGCCTGCTAATGCAGGGGACGCGGGTTCGAGCCCTGGTCTGGGAGGATCCCACATGCCGCGGAGCAACTAGGCCCGTGAGCCACGGCTACTGAGCCTGCGCATCTGGAGCCTGTGCTCCACAACAAGAGAGGCCGCGACAGTGAGAGGCCCACGCACCACGATGAGGGGTGGCCTCCGATTGCCACAGCTGGAGAAAGCCCTCGCACAGAAACGAAGACCCAACACAGCAAAAATAAATTAATTTAAAAAAATTGCATTCATTCTTTCATTCATTCATTCATTACCGTATGTTGTGAGAGGGATAAAGAATTAAACATAGTCCCTATCCACCAGAAAAGTAATTGCAAAAACTGCCGACTTTAATATAAAGTAGAATAATATGAGTACTAAATAAAAATATGGAATCACCCCCTTCCAATTTATCCTACACATGGCCAACAAAGTTATCTTTCTAAAACACGAATCTAGTCATGCCTTCCTCCCAAAGAACTTTATTCTCTTCCCATCATATATTGCCTACAGGATAAATTCCACATTCCCTTGTCTGGCATCTGACTTCCGCAGAACTCCACAGGTAGAATCCTCACCCCCAGTAGTGCTGAAACCAGATATACCTGGGTATGAATGCCATATCTATCCCTTACTAAATGTCTGGCCTTTGAGCAAATGATTTACCCACTCTCAATTTCAGTGACCATATTTATAACTAGAGGTGTCTTCACAAAGTCTGTAAGGTAAAAGGAGATAACGTACACAATGCACTTTGCCCAGAGCTTGGCACATACTATCTTGTGAGTGGTAACTATTAGATATTAAATCATTTTGAGCTGCTTATAATTCCCCAAATTCAATGGTATCCAACTATTACTTTTGTTGGGGATAGTCTACTCCACCTCTGCCTCTTGTCATTTTCCATTTGGTTAATTTCTACCTGAAATAGCAACCCTTGAGTTTTGGTGCCCCTAGTGAGGAGACTGTCTGGAGATGCTCTCTGTTTAAGAGAAAGAAGAGAGTTTTGTAAGATCTGGAGTACCGAGCTGGAGCGCAGGATGTCCTACTGAGGATTCTATTTTGTGTGAGCTCTTAAAAATACCAGATAATAGAACTTAAAAAAAAAAAAAGTAGATGTGTT
The DNA here is from genome assembly GCF_949752795.1 of Hyperoodon ampullatus. Classification (NCBI taxonomy): domain Eukaryota; kingdom Metazoa; phylum Chordata; class Mammalia; order Artiodactyla; family Ziphiidae; genus Hyperoodon; species Hyperoodon ampullatus. The sequence goes on from NC_136920.1 coordinate 92,722,716, forward strand.
TATACACCCGCATCTGGAAAGAAAAGGCACAGGGCTCTGCAATGCAAGAATTAAGCTGGTATTTGTATTTGCATTATGGTGATTGGCTTTACCTTCTCATTTTGCATAATCTCTTTTTCAATGGTGAGGAGTGTAATTTCCCTTCAGTTCATAGAATAGTACTTGGAGAGGACAGAGAGGAAGTCTCTGCATTTTGTGAAAGAGAAAATTACCGGCACCCCTTTTGTTCCCTTAGGCAGGATTTGGATGGATTACTCATACTTAAAAAGGAAGGCGGCTTTTAACCTTAAAAAAAAAAAAAAGAAAGAAAGAAAAGAAAAAAGAAAAACTCCTTGCATTAACACAGTGCATTGACATGTTACTAAATCTAAGGAATTTTGAAGGATAAGTTCCCAGACTTTATCCAAAACATGAAACAAATTCTTCAAACACAAGCTGCCAAGCTCATCAACTTGTTCAGATCCCTGCAACTTTGGTCTCACCAAACTGCTCGCTTAGCTCCTTGATTGGCTGCTTTAACCCTTCCAGGCTGATTGGGTGCTGGGCAGGGGGTGGCCTGGAGGGACTGTTCAACAAGCTCAGAGCATTGGCCCCTCTTGGAAGATCAGACTTCTGGAATCGATTTGGGTCCAGAATTGCATTACCCAAGGAATGTGGAGTATGCACAGTCCTTGACGGCTTGTGAACCACACTTCCTGAAGCTGGCCACCAGCCAGAGCTGAGGCCATCAGTATCTTAAAAATGAATTCTTTCTGAGACAAAGAACAATCCACCCGATTTCTGAAATCACTGAAGTAGAAAGCTTGCCTGTAAGTAACCTAAAACCTGGTTGACGTTTAGACTCCTTTGTGTTTCTAGTAGATGAGGGGATCAAATGTCACCCCAAAATGTCTTTTCCTTTCTATAGGCAGGCATTGTAAGGCATTGAATAGCCTGGGATTGTATCTTGCTGAAACTTAACTGCTCTGCTCAGAAGACTGTTTCTCTGTCAAAAATATTGCCCACCAACTGCTCAAAAGACAGGACAGAAAGGACTAGATGTGGTAAGGAGAGATAAAGAGGTGTGATGATTCTCCCTCTCCAAGAACTTAAAGTCTAGGGGCAAGAGGAGACAAATATCTGTGAAGGATGCTTCAACATCCAAATAAAGCAATAGTTTGGTGGGATGTCCTGCAGAGTTTTTTTAGGAAAGTGTGAGTTGCAGAGACATGACTAGAAATAAGGAGAACGTTCCAGCTGTTGAGAAAAGATGGGGACACAGGCGCAGAAGCAGGAGTCAGAAAAATTAGCTCTGGGTGTGCCTGGCTGAGTGGAGAAATCCTAGCCCGGGATTATGGCAAGATATGCATAGGATGGGGGTAGGTGGGGGGTGGAAAGAGAGACAGTGGGGGCTTAATTGTGCTTTATTTTTGCAAGTAGATTATAATTATCATGTGGTTATTTTCTTACTCTCTACTTAGGCAAGGAGTATTTTCACCTGATGTCTTTCCAATTCTCTTATTTCTCTCTCACGTTTGGATCATTTCCTTCAAAGTCAAAGTTATGTGCTGAAAATGTGCTGTTGACCCATAAAAATCACTTTAGCTCTCAAATTCTACAATATAGGCCACCACACTAAGTAGCTGTCCTTTATCCAAGGAGAGTATATCTTTTGAACCAGGTGATGCACACATGGGTCAGACTTCTGTCCCCATAGTTGAGTAATTGATTAACACTCTGCAGGCATATCTGACAGTTTTATTCCCCCACTACCAAATCTTGGCAGCTTAGATGATAATAATAGTGACGCTTTACTGTCAATGGACATTTTCACATATATTTTCTACTGAATTCCCCTTTCTACTTTTGAAGAGGTCTAAGAAAAATCTACCTGAAAGGTAAATAGCCTATATTCTGTAGTGTCAGAATTACACACCTATTCAGCCAGTTCCTCATCAAATCAATAAAAAAAGTAACATACTCAAAGCATATTAATTGAGATTCTAATGAGGCCAGTCTTTCCAAGTAAAACCCTAATATTGATCCCAATGAATTGGATCACATCTTTCATGATTTTTTTTTTAATTTCTGCTTTTCAAAATCCCACAAGAATTGTTATTTTTTACCCTGCTTCTAGACAGAGTTTAACCCATGAAATTAAGTTAGCTTGAGTATAAATTCTTTGAGGATATGGAAAATGTGTAGCACCATCCTTTGGTGAACAAAGTAAGGAATAAGTGAGTGAGTGAATGAATGAATGAATTTTTTAATGAAGCTCTTTTTCATTAGTCAGGGATGGGCCAAATAATATGAAATGGCTGGAGACGGTAGTAAACAAAACTGGTTAAATCACTAGGTGTCTTAAGGTGGTATTAACCAGAGTGTCATAAAAAAATCATCAGTCTACTTCATCAGAAATCGAGGTAATTGTAATTGTTATCATTATGGGCTACTAGTTAGCCAGCTGATTCGACTAACTTTCCACTGAGCAGTATATTCCAGGACTTTCAAAAGACCCCAACATTTCACAACGTATGAAATGGGGAGCCAGCAGGAAGGGCCCCTTAAAGATAATCTGATCTAGTCCATGTGTTTAGAAGGAAAAATCAAAGCCCCAATGAAGTGCTATAACTTGCCCAATGTCACACATTTACTACAGAGCATGAAGGGTCCCCTCCTTCCAACCCAAATAATGCTCCTTCAGCTGTTCCAGGGCTCCATGCTGTGAACCCGTGGGAAGGAAGAAGAGCCAGGCCAAGGGGAACCAAGGAACCCAGGATGCAGGACCCAAAAGATCTTCTGAGAAAGGGCTGGGGTGGCCGTAAGTATTCAAGAGCAGTTGAGCAGTTACTGAGGGATGTTAAACTAGGGTGCAAAGAGCCAGGAGACCCTATCCAAGTGAAGTAAAATGCAAGAAAAGGGCTTCCCTGGTGGCGCAGTGGTTGAGAGTCCACCTGCTGATGCAGAGGACACGGGTTCATGCCCCGGTCCGGGAAGATCCCACATGCCGTGGAGCGGCTGGGCCCGTGAGCCATGGCCGCTGAGCCTGCGCGTCTGGAGCCTGTGCTCCGCAACAGGAGAGGCCACAACAGTGAGAGGCCCGCATACAGCAAAAAAAAAAAAAAAAAGAGCAAGAAAAGCTTTGTTGGTGAAAACATGGGGAGGGAACATTGCTGAAATCCAATCAGTAACCTCCACTACTGCAAGGATCTGCCCAAATGCAGCAACATCAGAGGAATTTGAGTTTCTTCTGCAGTTGTCTGGGAGAAGGATAAAGTGTCTCATGAGAGCTCATAGCTAACATTATTGAGTGAGACGCCATGATTTCCAGTGATGCCAGAGCAAAAATAAAACTGGGGACCACAAAGAAATGACAGGGTGCTCAGATCCAAGCAGGACAAAAGGGCAGAGAATTGCCAGGAGTTGTTTTAAGAGAAAAATATCTTCACCCTGATGTCAAGGATAGACAATCACAAAGAAAAGAAAAGAGATTGTGTTAAGATTTATCTTGACATGTTACTGTGGCAGATAAAGGCAAGGAAGCAAAGAGCGCTATGAAGAAGAGGATTAAACAGTTTTCATAGCATGAAAAAATGGGGCTGAAGTGGAATGTGAGGGAAAGGTTTTCAATATCAGGCCAGAGTTTGGGAGAGAGAATGTCTCATTACCCCACGGGGAGGAAGCAGCATTCCAAGGGGTAGGGTCAGTGGAACCCTGGGATGAGAAGTATTGCTCCCCATGATTGCCTCACCCAAACCCCTGGATGGAAATATTAAAACTCAGATTGTGCCTATAGACATAGCAACAGAATGTAATAACCCAGAGGAGAGAAATAAGGCAAGGTGAAATGAACTGAATCAGGCAGATGGGCCCTCTTGCTACAACCATACAGTGGTGGAATTAGCGAGGGTCAAAACTCTGTGGTCATTCTGGGGCCAGGGCTGAACAATTTGGCCAAAATGGCTCAGTAACAGTGTGGTTACCATGTGTTTACATGCAGCTTTGGTTAATTATCTGGATGTTTGGGCTACCTGAGGTCAAATATTTGGAGAATTAGAAAAATCAAAGTAACTGACAAGATTATTTTCTCTTTAGATTTCTGCCCAGTGCTTTGGCATGATCATCCTTAGAGTCAAGGGAAAAAAGCATGATGAATGTAAATATACAGTAAAAAAAAAAAAAAAAAAAAAAAAAGCAAAGTTATGTTACTGCTTGTCTGAGGGTTTTTTTTGTTTTTTTAATTTTTGCAGTACGCGGGCCTCTCACTGTTGTGGCCTCTCCCGTTGCAGAGCACAGGCTCCGGACGCGCAGGCTCAGCAGCCATGGCTCATGGGCCCAGCCACTCCACAGCATATGGGATCTTCCCGGACTGGGGCATGAACCCATGTCCCCTGCATCGGCAGGCGGACTCCCAACCACTGCGCCACCAGGGAAGCCCTGGGGTTTTTTTTAGCTTGATGTTACAGTATGAGTCAAAGTTATGTCTATCTGTCACAGGTAGAAGGAAGGCATTACATGAGAAATCTCCTTAAAGTAACCTTGGTACATCTCATCTATCTGATGGATCAGAAACGGGCATATTGAGGCAGATGGATTATCCAGAGGGGATGGTTTCGGCTTTATTCTTTGCGTGGGATGTGGTTGAGAGCTTAGCATTTGAAGTCAAATACACTTCAAGTCATAGTGCTCTTGTGTGTCCAAAGGCAAATTGTTTAACCTCCCTGAACCTCAGTCTATACATCTTTAAAAATGGGGCAAAAATGGCAGAACTTTATAAGATTATGGTGAGCATTCACTGAGAACACACATATGGAGCATAATATAATACGGTGCCTGGGACACAGTAGGTGCTCAGTAAATGCTAGCTGTGACGTCAACAAGGTTGGACTGAATTGAGGTAGGGAACTAAGACATCTAGATGGATTATTTTTATTTGTTTTTAACTCTGGAGTATTCTGCAGAAGACATTTCCATCTCATACAGAACTGAGCTACATAACTTGGAAGGACCACTGCAATTCTAAAGTTCTAAGTGTTTATTATTTCATCAGTAAATATCTGAAGTCATCACTCACCTTTCCTATCAGTTGTCCAATTATCATTAATTTGTTAATAGAGGACCCCCAACAAGTGCTGAACAAGTGTGGGGCCATTGTGGGCATGACAGTGAAGAAGAGACTGATGAAGCATGCTCACTGTATACAGGTCAACAAATGCATAAATCAGGATACACTGAGTCATCCTCTCATACGTGCATACAAGATAATGACTGTGCTTGGCACGTTGCAGTGCACTATCTGACTTAAATCTCATAACCCTGAAATAGGTACACTCATTATCCCCACTTCACAGAAAAGGAAGCTTAGGCTTGAAGAGGTTTTCAAATTTACCTGGGGTTATATAGCTAGGAAGTAGAATAAACCCAGATTATCAAACCCTTGTTTATGCCACTACCTGCCTCTCACACTTCCTCCTCCTGCCTTTTGAGAGAATAAATGTCACACTGATTTTTTTTTTTAATCTGTGCAGTGTTATGAACCATTTTTGTAAGGTGGAAATCAGCAAGTACTATGAATGAAGTAATGGACTGGAAAACTAGATTCTTATCATAACCTGAGCACTAAGTAGTGGACAAGCCATTTACAAGCTCTGGTCCTGTGTGTCCTCTGCTTTAAAATACAGTTGTAATGTTTTACCTGTAGAATCCATTTCATCTCTACAAATTTGCTTAGACTAAGAGCCAGTCTCATGGATTAAAAGCAACCATTTTCCCGACTGTCATAAAATGTCTAGAGGATGACTCTTTGGTACTGACTCAGAAGGACCATTAAAACAGAGCATTATCTCATTAAATTTTTTTAAAATTGTGGTGTAGTTGTTTTACAATGTTCTGTTAGTTTCTACTGTAGAGCATAGTGGAGTTCCCTGTGCTATACAGCAGGTTCTTATTAGTTATCTATTTTATACATATTAGTGTATATATGTTAATCCCAATCTCCCAATTCATCCCTCTGCCTTTCCCCCCTTGGTGCTCATATGTTTGTTCTCTACATCTATGTCACTGTGTCTGCCTTGCAAACCAGCTCACCTGTACCATTTTTCTAGATTCCACATATATGCATTAATATACAATATTTGTTTTTCTTTTTCTGACTTACTTCACTCTGTATGACAGTCTCTATGTCCATCCACATCTCTACAAATGACCCAATTTCATTCCTTTTTATGGCTGAGTGATATTCCATTGTAAATATGTACCACAGCTTCTTTATCCATTCATCTGTCAATGGACATTTAGGTTGATTCCATGACCTGGCTATTGTAAATAGTGCTGCAACGAACATTGGGGTGTATGTGTCTTGTTGAATTATCATTTTCTCTGGGTATATGCCCAGTAGTGGGATTGCTGGGTCATATGGTAATACTATTTTTAGTTTTTTAAGGAACCTCCATACTGTTCTCCATAGTGGCTGTATCAATTTGCATTCCCACGAACAGTGCAAGAGGATTCTCTTTTCTCCACACAGTCTCCAGCATTTATTATTTGCAGATTTTCTGATGATGCCCATTCTGACATCTGACATTCTGACAGTGAGGTGATACCTCACTGTAGCTTTGATTTGCATTTCTCTGATACTTAGTGATGTAGAGCAGCTTTTCATGTGCCTCCTGGCCATCTGTGTGTCTTCTTTGGAGAAATGTCTGTTTAGGTCTTCTGCCCATTGTCTGATTGGGTTGTTTGTTTTTTTGATATTGAGGTGCATGAACTGTTTATATATTTTGGAGATTAATTCGTTGTCTGTTGGTACACTTGCAAATATTTTCTCCCATTTTGAGGGTTGTCTTTTTCTCTTGTTTATAGTTTCCTTTGCTGTGCAAAAGCTTTTAAGTTTTATTAGGTCCATTTGTTTATTTTTGTTTTTATTTCCATTACTCTAGGAGGTGGGTCAAAAAAGATCTTGCTGTGATTTATGTCAAAGAGTGTTCTGCCTGTGTTTTCCTTTAAGAGTTTTATAGTGTCTGGCCTTACATTCAGGTCTTTAATCCATTTTGAGTTTATTTTTGTGTATGGTGTTAGGGAGTGTTCTAATTTCATTCTTTCACATGTAGCTGTCCAGTTTTCCCAGCATCACTTATTGAAGAGGCTGTCTTTTCTCCATTGTATATTCTTGCCTCCTTTGTCATAGATTAGGTGACCATAGGTGCTGCATGGGTTTATCTCTGAGCTTTCTATCCTGTTCCATTGGTCTAAATGTTTGTTTTTGTGCCAGTACCATACTGTCTTGATTACTGTAGCTTTGTAGTAGAGTCTGAAGTCAGGGAGCCTGGTTCCTCCTGCTCCACTTTTCCCCTCAAGATTGCTTTTGCTATTCGGGGTCTTTTGTATCTCCATAAAAAATTTAAGATTTTTGTTCTAGTTCTGTGAAAAATGCCATTGGTAATTTGATTGGGATTGCATTGAATCTGTAGATTGCTTTGGGTAGTATAGTCATTTTCACAATATTGATTCTTCCAATCCAAGAACATGGTATATCTCTCCATCTGTTTGTGTCATCTTTGATCTCTTTCATCAGTGTCTTATAGTTTTCTGACTCCTGGTCTTTTACCTCCTTAGGTAGGTTTATTCCTAGGTATTTTATTCTTTTTGTTGAAATGGTGGACGGGATTGCTTCCTTAATTTCTTTTTCTGATCTTTTGTTGTTAGTGTATAGGAATGCAAGAGATTTCTGTGCATTAATTTTGTATTCTGCAACTTTACCCAAATTCATTGAACAACTCTAGTAGTTTTCTGGTGGCATCGTTAGGATTGTTTGTGTATCATATCATGTCATCAGCAAACAGTGACAATTTTACTTCTTCTTTTCCAATTTTATTTCTTTTATTTCTTTTTCTTCTCTGATTGTCATGGCTAGGACATCTGAAGCTATGTTGAATAATAGTGGTGATAGTGGACATCCTTGTTTTGTTCCTGATCTTAGAAGAAATGCTTGCAGTTTTTCACCATTGAGAATGATGTTTGCTCTGGGTTTGTCTTATATGGCCTTTATTATGTTGAGGTAGGTTCCCTCTCTGCCCACTTTCTGAAGAGTTTTTGTCATAACTCGGTGCTGAATTTTGTCAAAAACTTTTTTTGCATCTATTGAGATGATCATATGGTTTTTATCCTTCAATTTGTTATTATGGTGTATCACATTGATTTGTGCATACTGTAGAAACCTTGCATCCCTGGGATAAATCCCACCTGTTCATGGTGTATGATTCTTTTAATGTATTGTTGGATTCTGTTTGCTAGTATTTTGTTGAGGATTTTTGCATCTATATTCATCAGTGATATTGGTCTGTAATTTTCTTTTTTTGTAGTATCCTTGTCTGATTTTCTATCAGGGTGATGGTGGCCTCGTAGAATGAGTTTGGGAGTGTCCTTTCCTCTGCAATTTTTTGGAAGAGTTTGAGAAGGATGGGTGTTAGCTCTTCTCTAAATGTTTGATAGAATTTACCTGTGACACCATCTGGTCCTGGACTTTTGTTTGTTGGAAGATTTTTAATCACAGTTTCAATTTCATTACTTGTGTTTGATCTGTTCATATTTTCTATTTCTTCCTGGTTCAGTCTTGGAAGGTTATACCTTTCTAAGAATTTGTGCATTTCTTCCAGGTTGTCCATTTTACTAGCATAGAGTTGCTTGTACTAGTCTCTTATGATGCTTTGTATTTCTGCAGTGTCCATCATAACCTCTCCTTTTTCATTTCTAATTTTAATGATTTGAGTCCTCTCTCTCTTTTTCTTGATGAGTCTGGCTAAAGGTTTATCAATTTTGTTTATCTTCTCAGAGAACCAGCTTTTAGTTTTACTGATCTTTGCTGTTGTTTTCTTTGTTTCTATTTCATTTATTTCTGCTCTGATCTTGATGATTTCTTTCCTTCTTCTAACTTTGGGTTTTCTTTGTTCTCCTTTCTCTCATTCCTTTAGGTGTAAGGTTAGATTGTTTATTTGAGGTTTTTCTTGTTTCTTGAGATAGGCTTGTATTGCTATAAACTTCCCTCTTAGAACTGCTTTTGCTGCATCCCATAGGTTTTGGGTCATCATGTTTTTGTTGTCATTTGTCTCTAGTTATTTTTTGATTTCCTCTTTGACTTCTTCAGTGATCTCTTGGTTATTTAGTAGCATATTGTTTAGCTTCCGTGTGTTTGTATTTTTTACATTTTTTTCCTGTAATTTATTTCTAATCTCATACAGTTGTGGTCAGAAAATATGCTTGATATGATTTCAGTTTTCTTAAATTTACTGAGGCTTGATTTGTGACCCAAGATGTGATTTATCCTGGAGAATGTTCTGGGTGCACTTGAGAAGAAAGTGTAATCTGCTGTTTTTGGATGGAATGTCCTATAAATATGAATTAAATCTATCTGGTCTACTGTGTCATTTAAAGCTCGTGTTTCCTTAGTAATTTTCTGTCTGGATGATCTGTCCATTGGTGTTAGTTAGGTGTTAAAGTTGCCCACTATTATTGTGTTACTGTCAGTTTCCTCTTTTATAGCTGTTAGCATTTGCCTTATGTATTGAGGTGCTCCTATGTTGGGTTCATATATATTTATAATTGTTATATCTTCTTCTTGGATTGATCCCTTGATCATTATGCAGTGTCCTTCCTTGTCTCTTGTAACATTCTTTATTTTAAAGTCTATTTTGTCTGATATGAGTATTGCTACTACAGCTTTCTTTTGATTTCCATTCGCATGGAGTATATTTTTCCATCCCCTCACTTTCAGTCTGTATGTGTCCCTAGGTCTGAAGTGGGTCTCTTGTAGATAGCATATATATGGGTCTTGTTTTTATATTCATTCAGTAAGCCTGTGTCTTTCGGCTGGAGCATTTAATCCATTCACATTTAAGGTAATTATCAATATGTATGTTCCTATTGCCATTTTCTTAATTGTTTGGGGTTTGTTTTTGTAGGTCCTTTTCTTCTCTTGTGTTTCCCCTTAGAGAATTTCCTTTAGCATTTGTTGTAGAGCTGGTATTGTGGTGTTGAATTCTCTTAGCTTTTGCTTGTCTGTAAAGCTTTTGATTTCTCTGTCAAATCTGAATGAGAGCCTTGCCAGGTAGAGTATTCTTGGTTGTATGTCCTTCCCTTTCATCCCTTTAAATATATCATGCCACTCCCTTCTGGCTTGTAGAGTTTCTGCTGAGGAATCAGTTGTTAACCTTATGGGAATTCCTTTGCATGTTATTTGTCGTGTTTCCCTTGTTGCTTTTAATAAGTTTTGTCTTTAATTTTTGTCAGTTTGATTACTGTGTGTCTCGGCATGTTTCTCCTTGGGTTTATCCTCCCTGGGACTCTCTCTGCTTCCTGGACTTGGGTGGCTATTTTCTTTCCCATGTTAGGGAAGTTTTCGAGTATAATCTCTTCAAATATTTTCTCGGGTCCTTTCTCTCTCTCTTCTCCTTCCGGAACCCCTATAGTGTGAAGGTTGGTGCATTTAATGTTGTCCCAGAGATCTCTTAGGTTGTCTTCATTTCTTTTCATTCTTTTTTTCTTTATTCCTCAGTTATTCTGCTATTGATTCCTTTTAGTGTATTTTTCATTTCAGTTATTGTATTGCTCATCTCTGTTTGTTTGTTCTTTAATTTTTCTAGGTCTTTGTCAAACATTTTTTGCATCTTCTTGATCTTTGCCTCCATTCTTTTTCCGAGGTCCTGCATCATCTTCACTATCATTACTCTGAATTCTTTTTTCTGGAAGGTTGCCTATGTTCACTTCATTTAGTTGTTTTTCTGGGGTTTTATCTTGTTCCTTCATCTGGGACATAGTTCTCTGTCTTTTCATTTTGTCTCTTTCTGTGATTGTGGTTTTCATTCTGCAGGCTGCAGGGTTGTAGTTCTTCTTGCTTCTGCAAGAAGAATTTAATGTACCAAGATCTGACACATTTCTTTTTCTCCTTGAAGCCTTGGCTTCTGGAATTTCATCCACTGCTTAGACTTGCAACACCTCTTCTCAATTCTCATGATCTCTGTCCAGTCTCACTCTGTAACCAGAGTACTGTTAAAGGAGCAATTCCATGACACAGTTCATCAGCTTTGTCTGGCCAAGGCTGAAGACTCACTTCAAGACCAAAGGCATTATGAAGTTGCTGACTACTCTACCTATGAGTGCTAGTCCTTGCTGTTCCTGAGAAACCATAGCATAATGGTGACACATATGATCCAGTAATCCCACTCCTGGGCATATATCTGGAGAAAACCATAATTCAAAAAGATACATGCACCCCAATGTTCATTGCAGCACTATCTACAGTAGCCAAGACATGGAAGCATCCTAAATGTCCATCAACAGAGGAATGGATAAAGAAGTTGTGGGACATATATACAGTGGAGTATTACTCAGCCATAAAAAAGGAATAAAATCATGCCATTTGCAGCAACATGAGTGGACCTAGAGATTATCATACCAAGTGAAGTAAGTCAGTCAAAGACAAATATCATATATCACTTATATGTGGAATCTAAAAAAGTGATACAAATGAACTTATTTATAAAACAGAAACAGACTCACAGACTCTGAAAACAAACTTATCATTACCAAATGGGGAAGGTTGGGGGGAAGGATAAATTAGGCATTTGAGATTAGCATATACACACTCCTATATATAAAATAATCAACAAGGACCTACTGTATAGCACAGGGAACTCTACTCAATATTCTGTAAGAACTCATATGGAAAAAGAATCTGAAAAGAATGGATATATGTATATGTATAACTGAATCATTTTGCTATACACCTGAAACTAATACAACATTGAAATCAACTATACTCCAAAATAAAATAAAAATTAAAATAAATACTGACCAAATCATTTGAGATTATTAAGGAGAAAAAAACCTTATTCCCAAAGTAGTCACAGGAGGAGGGAGAAGAGAGGAGTTTCTCCTAGTCAGCAATTATTGATGTTCTCCTCCCACCAAAAAAAAAAAAAAAAGTTTTTTTTTTTTTTAGTGGTTTGGGAAGTGTTAACTTCCAACCCTTAGGAATGGAGCAAAGTAATCAGCACAGTGGCATTATTTTTATTTCCATTCTCTCCAATACCACTGGATAATTTCTTGGCTGATAAAAGTCACAGCTTTCAAATTCCCCCCAATGGAAAATTCTCTGAATGTGACTTTTGAATACACATAATGTTGACAAGTTGGACTGCGTGGCCTGTTGTTAGGTTAAAGCTGATGAACTGGCCCGTCGCTTACACTGTCAGTGCAAAAAAGACTAACTTATTCTTAGTATGAGGCAATTTTATGACTCTGGTAAGTGACTACATGGAAGACCAAAATATATCACATTTTTCCCCCAAATTTTGATAATACCAAATGACTTCCCCAAGGGATTTTCAAAGAAGGAAAATAGTGATGCCAAAGATACTGCATAGAGTAAATTTGAAAGCCAATATTTCAACCATTGCCACCTCTTAGGAAGTTTACTCATTATTTTTAAAGCTGTTACTGATCACTTATTTTGTGCCAGGTGATACAAAGATAGTGAATGTTATTCTTGCCTCAAGGCATTCACAGTGTGATGAAGGAGATGGTGAAGTAATCAGACAATTCTAATTTAGAGTTGAGTACTTTCCCCACTACAACCCAATGCTCCCCCAAAGCATTGGACAAATTCTAACTTTAGGCATCAGCTCACACCAGCTTCTTGAACAGCTGGATCTACAACTGGAAACCACAAGATTAGGGGTGAAGCTTTGTTCAGACATCTCTGTAACAGCTACTCTAGCCATCACAGGCCCCAAAAGAAGGCTAGAGCTGTGTTGGAGAGTCTGCTGCCAAAGCTTCTTGCTGACTCCATCTGTGTCATCGGCACTAACATCACACCTCCTCAGCATCTCGGGGCAGAGCCCAGTTCTGACATTTTCACACTCAGAGCCAGTCAGAAGCAGAAACTAATGTTTGTGTTGCTGACATGTCATCCTCTTTTATCCTCTGACATCAGCCAGTCCCTGTGTCTCTCCTCCAGCCCCACCTTGGTGTGGATCACAAGACACTTGAAAAACAAGACAGGAAGTAACCCTCACGTCATGGAGTCCATCCACAGGAGATGAGTAATTTGCAGGGACATATTAGGTATTCTTATTGTCCTCATCCCATTCTTTCCTGCTTTCAAATTTCTACTCCTGTCAGACCATGAATTTGATTCTTCCACATCCTTTACCCTGATGAAGAGAAGCCTGGAGAAGCTGACTTTGCTGCTCCTTTCAAGGACACTTCAGCCTTTGCCTTCAACCTGCTAGCCCTTCAGTCAGGAAATCACTACTTTGCTTCCTTGTGTCCCATTAGAAGTTTCCCCTCACAGTTTCCTTCTCAAAATAATCACCTCAGATCCCTGAAAGGCACTTTAAACCCTTGGGAATGTTTGAATGCTGAGTGCAAAGGCCCAAATCACAAGAGTCTCTTCAGAAGACATTCAAGAGAAGGCATCTTCCAACTTCAAAGTATACGAAATGTTGTTCTTCCCCTTCAAGTTAAAATGCTTTCATACTTTTACCAAATATGTATACAATTTCTGTGACTATTATAAAAAGAGCTCAAGTTTTATATCTATTTTGAATGCCAGTTTTAAAAATCTTCTTAACATAAAAGGAAAAATGATCAATGATCCTACCGTTCAGAGATAGTCAACAATTGCTCAGATTCTGTTTTCTTCCTATTGCCCTTTAATTGGCAGCTAGAAACTCATACTGAGGAAAAGAGGAATCAGGTACCCCAGGCTCCAAAAGAAAGCTAAAATTATTTGGAGTCAAGTACTTCCTCAGGGTTGTCTGCCCCAATCATGTCATATGCATACATACATACAACAACATGCCGTATAGACTAGTGGGTGTATAAAAAGATTACTAAAAGGAAGAAAGATTTGGGTTAGGATTCAAAGAATTGACTAGAAATAAATATGGTTCACGAGCCTCATAGGGAGTGTGTGTCATTTTTTCTCCCTTTCCTTTGGGACAGAAGACCTAGTTCCCCCACCATGCCGGTAGGGGAAGCTCCAATGGCATGGATAGAGGAAGAAGGAAAAAAACAGTGCTTTGGGCTAAAACTCTGCTGTTGCTGGGGCAGGGAGGATTGGAGATGAGCATTAAATTGGAAATTAAATTGAAATTTTAAAACAAATTAAATTCACTGGATGGGACTGCATTTACTAGTAACTGAAAATGAACAGAAGTAGTACCTGTCCAAGATATTGTTAAGAGGCAAAAAAGATACATTTGAACATTTTCAGATGAAGGGTTTTAATGCTCTTGAGGGAGCTTCTGCACATAGAAAAGATTAATTTTGGTTTAAAATTTTTGACTGATATTCAATTTATTTAACTTATAAACTCAAACACCTCATTAAGTTCAAATTACAAATCTTATGGAATCATTTGCATGTCATAAGTTTTAACAATATTTTTTAAGTGTCTATAAATAATGTTTGCTCCCATTTATGAAGATAGTTAATTAGACACTTTAACTATGTTAAGCTAAGTTTGTAGATGTAATGTATTCTGATTCCTTTCTAATACTCAGTTGTATGACTCCACAAACAGAACCTTTATGAGTACTAAATAATTCTTATAATTTAAAAATATGGTGCCCCTAAAATCTTCTTATATAGCCTAATACTTTGCATAACATCTCAACTTAAACCTGCAAGTCTAAATTAATTACTCAATTATATTGTTTAAATAGAAGTTATAAGGCAATTAATCTAAGAGAAAAGTTCTATAAAACATTTAAAAGTATATGGAATGTATTATATATGCAGATTCTTTGTTATTATAAAATTATTAATATTATGGATTTTAGCCTCTTAAATATTTCTATACTTCATTTAACATTTTCCTAGGATTAAAAGATGGACCATCATTCAAGGAAGACAGTTATTTGAGGTTGCCTCCCCATGAAGCAAGACACTTTCCACCATAGCTAACTGGAGTTCCTTACAACCAGAGATCCTGGCCAGGTAGAAATCCTGGAGCCCTGGACGTCTACTAAGAACAATTCTTCTCACACACCCCAACTATAACACAGAACCCCCTCTTTTGAAATATTATGAAAAGTTTTTCATTCTTTGACTACTCTCAGAAAAGCACATCTTTCTTTTAGACTGAACAGTTGATTAGAATTTTCATTTTTCTTGCTCTTAATTTGTGAATATGTATTTTTCATCAAAATCTAAAGAATTTTGTGCTTGATGGAGCCCTCCAGATAAGTAAACGTATTTTCTGTTTATTTAATGACTATGAAGAGTTAAAATCTTTCTAATTGTAGATTTGTTCATTTCTCCTAGTAGTTCTGTCCATTTTTACTTCATATATTTGTATGACTATGTTATTAGGCACATGTGAATTGAAATTTGTTATATATTCATGGTGAATTTAAGCTCTAACAATGCCAAAGAGATGCTCTTTATCTCTATTATTACCTTCTAAATTAAAGTGTATTTTGTTGATATTAACAAAGCTATATATTTCCTACTTCTGATTTGCATTTACATGATTTACATGGTATTTCTCTTTCCAAGGTTTTAATTTAATCTTTTTTATATCATTCATTTTAGATGTTCCTCTTGTAAACAAGTGTACATTTCAATTAGTTTTAATTTGGAGAATTTAACTTGTTTCCACTTAATGTAGTCACTGATATATTTGGATTTCAACCTAACATCTTTTTCTTGCTTTATTTTGCTTATTTTGTCCTGCTTCTTCTTATTTCTCTCACTCTCCTTTGTAATATTTTTTAGTAGATTACATTTTATCATTTCATTTCTTTCCCGTGTTTGGAAGTTACATACTAGATTTCTTTCTTACAAGTAGATAAGCTAACAACTAAAAATCTAAAACTAATACCTCTACCCTCCTCCTGGGCAGTAGAAAGTTCTGTGGACATTATAACTTTTTTCCTCAAATGTATATACTGATGTTGTAATGTTTTAAAATCTATGATTTTTTTTGTCATGAGTCAATATTATTTTTGTTTGACACAAATTAATTTACATTTACCACATATTTACTTTTTCTTTACTTTTCTTTCTTGCATTTTAGAAATTCTATCCAAAATCAATTTCCTTTCTGCATGAAGAATACGTTTTAGAATATCCTTTAGAGAAGGTATGCCAGTGACAAAGTCAGTTTTTGTTTATTTGAAAATATCTTTATTTACTTTCATCTTGAAAGATACTTTTCCTGAATAAAGTATATTCAGTTGGTAGCTACTGCATAAAATTGAGAATAATATTCCACTACCTTCTGGCTTCCATTTTTGCTACTGAGAAGGCAGCTTCAGACTAACTCTGAAGATCATATATCTTTTTTCTCTGTTTTTAAGATTTTTCTCTTTGTTTCTGATGTGCAGTTTTACTATGATGTGTGTGGGTGTAGGAGTTTTTTATTTATTCTGTTGAGATTCATTGGGCCTTTTAAAACTGTGACTTCGTTTTTTCAGATGTTCTAAAAAATTCTCAGCAATTATCTCTTTAAATATTGCCTCTCTCCCATTTTCTCTCTTCTCCTTTTTTGGAGAGACATTAAAGTTCTTAGCCCTTCTTACTCTGTCCTAAGTGTCTCTTACTCTTTCTTCTGTGTTTTCTATCTTTTTGTTGCCTAATATTGCATATTGTATAATTTCTCCTGGCCTATCTTCCAGTTTGTTAATTATTCTTTCTTCAGTTGTGGCTAATCTGTTGCTCAACCATTGAGATTTTAATTTAAGTTATGGCATTTGTATTTCTAGGAGTTTTCTACTTGGTTTTCCATCAAATTTGTGACATTATTTTTTTATGGTATCCTATTGCTTGAAGCCATTCCAAACTTATCTTCTGTTTCTTGAAGTATATAAAACATGGCTCTTTTTACGTTCTGTCTGATATTCCAATATCTCAATCTTTACATGAATTTTCCCAACTTGTTTTGTTTCTGTTGGTTCTTATTCATATCAGTTTGGTGTTTTGTTTGTTTGTTTGTTGGCTTAGTTATCTCTGACAGCCTGGTAGTCTTTGTACCTGAAAAAAATTTTGTAGGAATGATCTCAGGCCTTCTCCATAGAATATCTGCACTTTCTTCTGTCAGGTGGCCAGGAGTACCATTAGCCCAGGATCACCATATATTGTCTTCTGTGAGACTCCTCGCTTTTTGGGCTCTAGGTTTATTTCTATACCCCACACCTCACATCAAAACAATAGTTTACATGAGCAATGACACCCTTGGGGCAAAAGAAACCTCCATATTCAGCTTCTCTTTTTGGATTATCGATATTTAAAATTTTTTTCATGGAACAGTTGGTCTGCATAACCTAGAAACAAAGACCTTTGAGTTTATGGAGATTTTTGCTTTTTTCAGTAATTACTTAGATCATACAACTCTTGAAGATATTTTAAAATATAGCCAATTGAATTCGACTTGTCACATGGCTTTAGCTGACTTAAAGCCCCAGATTATGAAGACTTTCTTCAGATATAATAAACTATAAACTATAATTGAAGGTAATAAATGGAGAAAAATGAAAGCATTTGTAGTTGTGTACCACCAAATACTACAGGTGAGACAAAATGCTCCTAAAAATATATTAAATCAGGAGCACTTGTTTCATAAATTTACTTTGAACTATTTATTTTTAATGTCTCCAAGGTATCTAATTACATAACTAAACCACAATTCTTTGATTATTCAGCTTTTGTCAACCATTATATTTTCCAGTTTCTCACTATAACACCTAACACTGTGTTATATTTGTACATAAATCTCTGTGAAAATCTCTGATGTTTTTTCAATACAAATACTTTGAAATGAGATTACTTGATCAAAGAAGGTGAGCATATATGCCTCTCAATAAGCACTGCCAAATCACCCTCCAGTGAGGTGACTACAGTTTTCACCTGCCAGCAACAAGACCTGAGTTTCCTGTTTAAATAGTCCTTACCAACATTGATTATTATCACTGAAAAATATATGCACTTACTTATTGGAAAGATGAAAAAAAAGAAATATTTTGTTGTTTTAATACCAATTTCTTTTATTATTATGTACTTGAACTTTTTGTCTAAGCTTATTAGCCATTGGAATTTCTTTAATAAATTATCTGTTCACTTCTTATGCTATTTCTAACTTTGAATGCTTATCATGTTCCTTACTACATTAACTTTACTAGTTAACTTACTGCAATGCTTTATAAATTAAGTATATTGACCCATTGGCTTTCACATAATTTGCAAATACTTTTATAATTTGTCTTTCAGATTGATTTACAGTGTTTTTTCACATACAGATTTTTGTAGTTAAATATCCTAATTTTTTCCTTTATGGTTTCAATAATGATGATTGTCAGAACATTCACTGCATAATTTATTACATCAATAATTTTTGAAAACCAAGAATAAACAAAACAATCTTGAAAAAAAGAACAAAGTTGGAGGACCTACACTTCTTGATTCCAAAGCACACTACAAAGCTACAGTAATCAAGACAGTGTGGTAATGGCATAAAGATAGACATATACATCAATGGAATAGAATTGAGAAGCTGGAAGTACACCCTTACAGTGAAGGCCAATTGATTTTAGACAAAGATGCCGAGATTTAAATGGGGAATAATTGTCTTTTCAACAAATGGTTCTGGAAGAAATTAATATCTACATGTAAAAGAATAAAATTGGACCTCTTCCTTACACCATACACAAAATTAACTCAAAATAGAGCTTAGACATGAATATGAGAACTGAAACTATAAAACTCTTTTTAAAAAGAGAGTAGGGCTTTCCTGGTGATGCAGTGGTTGAGAGTCCACCTGCTGATGCAGGGGACATGGGTTCATGCCCCAGTCCGGGAGGATCCCAGGTGCCGCAGAGCGGCTGGGCCTGTGAGCCATGGCCATTGAGCCTGCGCGTCCGGAGCCTGTGCTCCGCAACGGGAGAGGCCACAGCAGTGAGAGGCCCACATACCTCAAAAAAAAAAAAAAAAAAAAAGTAAATCTTCATGACCTTCGGTTAGGCAATGATTTTTTCAGATACAACACCAAAAGCACAGACAGCAAAAGAAAAAAAACTAGATAAAGTTAGACTTGATCAAAATTAAAAAGAAACCTGTGTGCTGCAAATGAAATCATCAAGAAAGTGAAAAGACAAACCCACAGAATGGGAGAAAATATTTGAAAGTCAGATATTTGATAAGGGACTACCACTGCATAACCACTAGGATGGCTAAATCAGAAAGACAGATAAGAATGTGAATGAAATTGGAGCTCTCATCCATTTCTAGGCAGAATTTAAAATGGGAAGGGTACAACCTAAATGGGAAAAGAATTTGAAAAAGAATATACACATGTATATGTATAGCTGAATCACTTTGCTGTACACTGGAAACTAACACAACATTGTTAATCAAATATACTCCAATATAAAATGAAAAATTTTTTTTAAAATGGGAAGGATGCTTTAGTCTAGAAAACTCAAAAGATGTTAAACATACAGTTACCATATGACCCAGCGCTTCCACTCCTGGGTATATACTCATGAGAAAGAAAAACATATGCCTACACAATGACTTATATATGAATATCAAAGCAGCATAAACAAAAAGTAGAAACAACCCAAATGTCCATCAACTGATAGATGGATAAACAAACTGTAGTATATCCATACAATGAAGTATTATTTGAGAGTAAAAGGAAATGAAGTACTGATACATGCTGCAACATGAATGAACTTTAAAAACATTATGCTAAGTGAAAAAAACAGACACACAAAAAATATATATATGTGAGTCCATTTATATTAAATTCCCAGAATAGGCAAATTTATAGAGACAGAAAGTTGATTAATGATTGCCAGAGGATAGTGGGAGGTGAAATGGGGAGTGACCACTAATGGGCATGGAGTTTCTTTTTGGAGTGATGAAAAAGTTTAAAATTAGATTCTGGTGATGGTTGCAGAACTCAGTGAGTATACTAAAAACCATTGAATTCTACACTTCAAATAGTATGGTATGTGAATTGTATTTCAAAAAAACTGTTAAAGATAAATGTTGGAAAGTAATTTGATAAACTTCTAAATCTATCCAAGATAGAAACAAACCTTCGCAAAGTGAGACTTAATTAACACAATAAACATATCAAACCAAGATCATATTTAAATCTACTTAATGATGAAATACTGGAGGCACTCTCATTAAAAGGATAAAAAAAGTGCACTAGTATCTGATATATTTCTGGAATATAGAACCAATGAAATAAAGCATGAAAAAGTAATGAAGTATATATTTTGACATTCTTAAATGGTATTATCTATATATAAAGTTTAATTAAAAAAAGAAATAATATAAATTATACCCAAGTTCTTCCAAAAACAGAAACAATGGAAATACTCTCCAACTCATTGCCTGAAGCCAGCATTACTCTTCAAAACAAAGACATTTCAAAAAACTACAGTACAATTGATCTCATGAACAAGGTGCAAAAATTCTTAACAAAATATTAGGAAATCAAATATAACAATATGGGCTTCCCTGGTGGCGCAGTGGTTGAGAGTCCGCCTGCCAATGCAGGGGACACGGGTTCGTGCCCCGGTGCGGGAAGATCCCACATGCTGCGGAGCGGCTGGGCCCGTGAGCCATGGCCACTGAGCCTGCACGTCCAGAGCCTGTGTTCCGCAACGGGAGAGGCCACAACAGTGAGAGGCCCAAGTACCGCAAAAAAAAAAAAAAAAAAAAAAAATATATATATATATATATATACATATATATAACAATATATAAAAAGGATAATACATCATGATCAAGAGAGATTTATCTTAGAAATCCAAGACTGGCTCAATATTCAAATATAAATCTATGTAATTCACTATATCAATAGACTAAAAGGGAAAATACATGATAACCTTAAAATATGTACAAAAGGCACTTAACAAAATGCAACATTCTTTCATGATAAACATTTTCAACAAACTAAGAAGAGAAGGAAACTTTCTTAGCCTGATAAAAGATGTTTAGCAAAAAACAAAAACAAAAAATCCTTAAAGGCAATAGACTGAATGCTTTCCTCCTAAGCTTTGGAACAAGGTAAGGATATCCTCTATCACTACTCCTATTCAACATCATACTGAAGGTCCTAGCCAGTCAATAAGGTAAAAAAAGATAAATAAAGAAAGAGAAGGTGCATAATATTGGAAGGTAGGAACTATTTCTATTCACAGATGATATTTAAAAACTACTAGAATCAATATGTGAGTTTAGGAAGGTTTCAGGTTAATATTTTAAAAAGCAATTTTATGTCTACATACTAGTAATAGATAATTGGTAATTGAATATTTTCAAAAGACCACTTACAAAATCACCAAGAAACAAACACCGTATAATACTTGGGTATAAGTGTTTCTAAAAATGTGTTCTAACTCTGCTGAAAACTGAAAAACACTGTGAAAGAACTCAAATATCTAAATAAATGGAGATGCGTATCGTATTCATGGGTTGGAAGACCTATACTGTTAAGATTTCAATTCTCCGCAGTCATCTATAGATTCAACACACTCCCATACATCTTCAGGACATCATTTTCTTTCATTGATCAGGGAGAATGTTCACTGCAGTAATTCTTAACATTTTTGGGGTTATATATCCTTCAAGTAAAGGATAAAAATTTTAAAGCAGAAAGGAAATAGGGAGGGTGTTCTTTTTTTTTTTTTTTCTGGTACGTGGGCCTCTCACTCTTGTGGCCTCTCCCGTTGCAGAGTACATGCTCCGGACGCACAGGCTCAGCGGTCATGGCTCACGGGCCTAGCCGCTCCGCGGCATGTGGGATCTTCCCAGACCGGGGCACGAACCTGTGTCCCCTGCATTGGCAGGCGGACTCTCAACCATTGCGCCACCAGGGAAGCCCAGGGAGGGTATTCTTAATGCCAGAAGACATAAGCAGGGATAACAATATGAACCATAGAGATCTGTTTAAGGAATATCAGAACTGAGCGCTTGGAGATCAACTTGCCCAATACCCTACTATTAGAAACAAGAAAGTTGAGACAAAGAGCTGATGCAACTTTCTAAAAGTCATGCAGCCTCAACATCTGTGGTACGGCCCCCCCCCCAGAGAGTAGTCTCCTGACAACTTATCCAATGACTTTTCCAAGGACAATAAATTACATATTTATAAAAAAAATTATTTCTACCTGCATAAAATACCTTGAAGCCTGGAATCATGACTCTTTGTCACCCTGCAGCACTTGTATGCAGTAGAAAACCTATACAGTTATACTAAATTGAGTTCAAAGAAATGTATAATGAATTAGCCTATACTCAGAAATTTATACTTGCCTATTCTAAGGTAGGGTTAGTGGAATTCATTAGAAGTCTGTTTGGCCCAAGGTTATCTGGATTATCTGGAACCAAGAACTTATCTGGAACAAAGAAAGTGCTGTATATCACCAATGGTAATGGATGAAAAAGGAAAAAAAAGTAATTCAGACTCACTGCTACCAAGGCATAAATCAGAGAAAATCAAGTTGAGATTTTCTTATTAGTTAAGACTCAAAGCAAGAGTCTTTAAAACGTCTTTAAAAAAAAAAGAACCAAGTATCCCATATCAATTTCAGAGAATTATTGGGGAGGTGTGTGTCATTTACCACCTTAATGCTTATTGAACAGTGCCAATTCAGAAGACCAGCCCTACCAGAAACTAGTGCCCCTATTAAGCCCTGTCAATAAGAGGAGAGAACCTGATGAAAGAAGTTGCTCAGGGTCATCGCAGGGCTTGTGAAGAGGAGCTATTCCCTGCCTCATCTTAGAGGAATTTTTCCCCCATACCCAAGAGCGAATCACTTTGTAAAGTCTGAGGGTGTCGGTAAAATAAGACAGGTATTTAATACTTCCATTGCTGGACATCTGCTTCACCAAAAAGATGTCTTTTGGCGTCCTGGATGTAGTAGAAACAAGAACTATGGAGAGATGTCAAGGCGGGAGACTACCAGTGATGAATGGAGACAGGATTGACATCCTTTGTTCTCAGTTTTGAAGAGATTCAGAAAATAATCCTACATGCCTGAAGGCCATACGGATTTGGAGAAATTAAGTGCTACAATCTCTCTACAACTGACACAGCAGGTTGAGGACAGCAGAACATCAGAGAAGTGAAGCATGGTACCACCTCCTGGGAGTCAGCAGGAAGATACGGCCAAGTCTTACAAGACATCACCAATGACTAGGAAGGAGTTCCTCATCCGTAAGGCACGTGAGAGCAACTATCCATGTACTTAGAGTTCACAGGCAAAGAGCTACAACAGCCATCAGGACCACCCAAGGGCAAGACTGCAACATTGCCCAGTCAAAAAGAAAAGTTGTCTTCTTTTTCTCTTTCTGCTGTCCCAACACCTGAGAAACTATTGCCAGGAGGAGGGAGAGGGTAGAGCTACCTGAGAACCAGGCCACACAACCCTCACCCTCACTCCAAGACAGTGAAGTCCCAGCACTGGGTGGAGGGGAAAAGACCACTTTGGAGAGAATATGAGATGGAAGTTTTAAGATGAAAGTACTGGATTTCAGAAACAGATATCAAACCATTTAAACAGTCAAAAGCAGAAGTGGTTATAGAAGGGCCAAGATAATATTAAGTGGGTTACTATCCAGGATGAAAAGAAAATTCAACATTATACAGAGGCCATTCATAGAAAAATCAAACCCTTTTAAATGTACCTCACCAACAAAATGCAATCCATCAATAAATTAGTTACATATATTAATGTATTATATATGAATGTAACCCTAAAAGATTGTTAGTTTTAACCTTCCCTAGCCTCTCTCCATCTACCTGGTTCTTAAATAAAAATTGACTGGGGGAAAAAAAAAATCTGGTCTCTCAAATACTTTCATTGATCCCAGCCTCAGCTATGACTATAACTTCATTGATCCCAGCCTCAGCTATGACTAATCTCACATAAAACTTTTCATCTGGCTTCAAATGGTGCAAGTTTTATGCCTTTGACTCACCTTTCCATTTACAACCTCATTTAGCCCTTACACCCAACATTTGGCACCACTTCCCTGGATATGACCTTTTGGGTTTTTTTCTTCAACTATGATTCATATTTTCCCTCCAGTTGCAGAGCCATCAATCACCCTGGGTCAGCACCTCACCTGATTTGGCTTGACATCTGGGCTTGCAGGCTACAGTGCAACTTGTTTGCCAAAGCTCCCGTTAGTTTCATCTAGTCCAGATCTAAGGAGTCACACCGTGCCAGAACATAAAGAGGGCTCCTTCACCAGAGAGACATGTTTCTTGTTGTTTTTGTTTTTAGATCTTTACTGTTTGATACTCTCTCCAGCATTCAGATATTCCTGTACCTAAGGAGTCATTAGTCAGAAGGTATCGCAAAGGTTTAGCCTCATTAGGACCAAGCTCTGTCCAACATTGATAGCTAACAGAAACACACTCCAGTAGAAACCCTTAGCTTCATAGTTAATCAGAAAAGTCATTCAAGTTGAGGATTTATAGAGACTTATCAAAAAGTACCATAAACATTAATTCTAACTAAAAGCAAATAGAAATGTAAATTTATTTACCAATCTTATAATATAGGAGCACAACTTTTTCTTTGAGTATAGATCAGCTGATGAATGTTCTGCCTAGTTTTTATTGCATAAATAACACACCATGCATGTGGTGGGGGAGGGCATATATAAGAGCCTTCCCCTCAATTTTGTTGTGAGCTTTAAACTGCTCTTTAAAAATAAAGTCTTAATTTTTAAAGTATATTATTTATGCAATAAATAGTTGGAATCATGCAGTATTTAACCTTTTCGATTGGCTTCTTTCACTTTGTAATATGCATTTAGAGTTCCTCCATGCCTTTTCATGGCTTGAGAGCTCATTTTCTTTTTAGTGCTGAATAATATTCCATTGTTAGGGAGTAACACGTTTATTTACCTACTCACCTACTGAAGAACATCTCAGTTACTTCCAAGTTTTGGCAATTACAAATCAAGTTGCAATAAACATCCATGTGCAGGTTTTTGTGTGGACACAAAGTTCTCAGTTCCTTTGGGTAAATACCAAGGATCTCAGTTATTAGATTGTATGGTAGGAGTATGTTTAGTTTTATAAAACAAACAAAAAACTGCTATACCATTTGGTATTCCCACCAGCAACGTATGAGAGTTCCTTTTGCTCCACATTTTGACTACCATTTACTGTCGTCAGTGTTCTGGATTTTGGCCATCCAAACAGGTGTGTAGTGGTGTCTCATTATTATTTTAATTTGCATTTCCATGATGATATATGATGTGGAGCATCTTTTCATGTGGTTATCTGTTATTTGTATATCTCCTTTGGTGAGGTGTCTAGTAAAGTCTTTTTTTTTCCAGTACGTGGGCCTCTCACTGTTGTGGCCTCTCCTGTTGCGGAGCACAGGCTCCGGACGCGCAGGCTCAGCGGCCATGGCTCATGGGCCCAGCCACTCCGCGGCATGTGGGATCTTCCCGGACTGGGGCACGAACCCATGTCCCCTGCATCGGCAGGCAGACTCCCAACCACTGCGCCACCAGGGAAGCCCCTAGTAAGGTCTTTGATCCAGTTTTTAATCAGGTTTTTGGTTTTCTTATTGTTGAGTTTTTGTATATTTTGGGTGATAGGCCTTTATCACATACGTCTTTTGAAAAAATTTTTTCAGCCTGTGGCTTATCTTCTCATTCTCTTGACACTGTCTTTCACAGAGCAGACGTTTTTAATTTTAATAAAGCCCAGATTATCGATTTTTTCTTTCACGGATTGTGCCTTTGGTGTTGTATCTAAAAAATCATTGACATACCCAAGGTCAGATAAGTTTTCACCTATGTTATCTTCCATGAGTTTTATAGTTTTCATTTTACATTTAGGTCTGTCATCCATTTGAGTTAATTTTTGTGAAGGGTATCAGGTCTGTGTCTAGATTTGTTTTTTCCATGTGAATGCCCAGTTGTTCCAGCTCCCTTTTGTTGAAAAGACTATCTTTGCTCCTTTGTATCACCTTTGCTTCTTTGTCAAAATTCAGTTGACTGTATTTACGTGGGTCTGTTTGGGGGATCTCAATTCTATTTCATTGATCTATTTATCTGTTCTTTCCTCAATACCATACTGTCTTGATTACTGTAGCTTTCTAGTATGTCTTGAAGTCTGGTAGTGTCAGTCCCCCAACTTTGTTCTTCTCCTTCGGTATTGTGTTTGCTTTTCTGGGTTTTGTGTCTCTCTAAATGTACATTGTTGATATTCACAGCATAACTTGCTGGGATTTTGATCAGGATTGCATTGAATCTATAGATCAAGTTGGGAAAAACTGACATCTTGACAATTAGCTGATTTCAAATGTTGAGCCAGTCTTGAATACCTGGGGTAAATTCCACTTGTTCATGATATATAAATCTTTCAATACATTGTTAGATTTGATTTGCTAATGTTTTGCTGAGAATTTTTGCACCTATGTTCATGAGATCTATTAGTCTATAGTTTTTTGTCTTCTTGTTATGTCTTTGGTTTTGTTGCTAAGGTAATGCTGGCCTTATAGAGTGAGTTAGGAAATATTTCCTCTACTTTGATCCTCTGAAAGAGGTTTTAGAGAAGTTGTATCATTTCTTCTTTATGTTTGATAGATGTTTGGTAGAATTCACCAGTGAACCCATCTGGGCCTGGGCTTCCTGTTTTGGAAGGTTATTAAGCATTAATTTAATTTTTTTTGATATAAGCTTATGCAGATTTTCTATTTCTTCTTATATGAGTTCTGGCAAATTGTGTTTTTCAAGAACTTGGTCCATTTCATCTAGGTTAGCAAGTTTGTGAGATTTATGAGCATAGAGTTGTTCATAGTATTTCTTTATTATTCATTTAATATGCTTAGCATCTTTAGTGATGTTCCTCTTTCATTTCTGATATTATTAAGTTGTGTCCTCTCTGGTTTTTCTTAGTTAGCCTGGCTAGCAGCTTACCAATTTTATTGATCTTTCCAAAAAAGCAGCTTTTGGTTTTGTTGAATTTATCTATTGATTTCTTATTTTCAATTTGATTGCTGCTCTAATTCTTATTATTCCCTTTCTTTTCTTTACTTTGGATTTAATTTGCTCTTCTTTTTCTAGTTTTAAGGTGGAAACTTAGATTATTGATTTTAGATTTTTCTTCTTTTCTAAATATATACATTCACATATTAGAATGCTATCACTTTCCCACTAAATACTGCTGTCACTGCATCCTTATCAAAACACATTTTGATAAGTAGTATTTTTATTTTCACTTCATTCAAAATATGTTAAAATTTCTCTTGAGATTTCTTCTTTGACCCATGTGTTGTTTAATATCCACATATTTGGGTATTTTCCAGTTATCTTTCTGTTTCTAGTTTAATTCCATTCTGGTCTGAGACCAGACATTGTACTGGGTTGGCCAAAAAGTTTGTTCCAGTTTTTCTGTAACATGAAAATCCCGAATGAACTTTTTGGCCAACCCAATATGATTTCTATTCTCTTAAATTTATTAAGGTGCATTTTATGGCTCAGGACGTAGTCTATCTTGGTGAATGTTCCATGTGAATGTGAGAAGGATGTGTAATCTGCTGTTGCTCATTGAAAAACAATAGACTTTTAAAGCATCATCCACAATCTCATTTTTATTTCTTTAAAGTGAAGGCGAACTTAAAGTTGTTGGTAAGGAAAGCTAAGTGTGGAATTCTAGATTTTTTATCAAAATTGTTATATTTGTCTCACCCATATGTAATCAATAGAAATCGTTTAAAAAAATCTGTCTTTATTGAGTCTTTTGAAAATATTTCAATTCTGCTTTCAGTTAAACAATAGTTTTTCACATTCCTAGTCCACTGCTTTGTATAATATCAAATTAAATTTTATAATTATAACTCCAAGTACAACTGGAATAAATAGGTTTGGGAATAAATTCAGCTGTCTCTTACAAACAATAAATGCTGGAGAGGGTGTGGAGAAAAGGGAATCCTCCTTCCCTGTTGGTGGGAATGTAAATTGGTACAACCACTATGAAGAATAACATGGAGGCTCCTTAAAAAACTAAAAATACATTAGAGAAACGCAACTCAAAACTACAGTGAGGTATCACCTCACACCAGTCAGAATGGCCATCATCAAAAAAATCTACAAACAATAAATGCTGGAGAGGGTGTGGAGAATGTGGGAATGTAAATTGATACAGCCACTATGGAGATTCCTTAAAAAACTAAAAATAGAACTACCATATGACCCAGCAATCCCACTACTGGGCATATACCCTGAGAAAACCATAATTCAAAAAGAGTCATGTACCACAATGTTCATTGCAGCTCTATTTACAATAGCCAGGACATGGAAGCAACCTAAGTGTCCATCAACAGATGAATGGATAAAGAAGATGTGGCACATATATACAATGGAATATTATTCAGCCATAAAAAGAAAAGAAAGTGAGTTATTTGTAGTGAGGTGGATGGACCTAGAGTCTGTCATACAGAGTGAAGTAAGTCAGAAAGAGAAAAACAAATACTGTATGCTAACACATACATATGGAATCTAAAAAAAAAAAAGGTTCTGAAGAGCCTAGAGGCAGGACAGGAGTAAAGATGCAGATGTAGAGAATGAACTTGAGGACACAGGGAGGGGGAAGGGTAAGCTGGCATGAAGTGAGAGAGTGGCATGGACTTATATATACTACCAAATGTAAAATAGATAGCTAGTGGGAAGCAGCCACATAGCACAGGGAGATCAGCTCGGTGCTTTGTGACCACCTAGAGGGGTGGGATAGGGAGGTTGAGAGGGAGATGCAAGAGGGAGGAGATAAAGGGATATATGTTTATGCATAACTGATTCACTTTGTTATAAAGCAGAAACTAACAACATTGTAAGGCAATTATACTCCAATAAAGATGTTAAAAAAAAAAACAAGTAAAAATAGAACTACTATATGATACAGCAATCCCGCTCCTGGGCATATATCCAGAGAAAACCATAATGTGAAAAGATACATGCACCACAATGTTCACTGCAGCATTATTTATAATAGCCAAGACATGGAAACAACCTAAATGTCCATCAACAGAGGAATGGATAAAGAAGATGTGGGACATATACACAGTGGAATATTACTCAGACATAAAAAAGAAGGAAATACTGCCATTTGCAGCAACATGGATGGACCTAGAGATTATCATACTAAGTGAAGTCAGACACAGAAAGACAAATATCATATGATATCACTCATATGTGGAATCCAATTTTTAAAAAAAGATGTAAATGAACTTATTTACAAAACAGAAACAGCCTTACAGATATTGAAAACAAGCATATGTAGTTACCAAAGGGGAAATGTTGTGGAGGGAGGGATAAATCAGGAGCTTGGGATGAATATGCACACACTACTATGTATAAGATTGATAACCACCAAGGACCTACTGTATAGAGCAATGAACTCTACTCAATATTCTGTGATAACCTATATGAGAAAAGAATCTAAAAAAGAATGAATATTTGTATATGTATAACTGAATTACTTTGCTGTACACCTGAAACTAACAAACGTAAATCAACTATATTCCAATAAAATTAAAATATTTTTAAAAATAAATAAATTCAACTGACTCTTAGTGAACACATAATTTTTCTGAGCAAAACTGCATAGGCTTACTAGAAAGTAGACTACTAGTTACAAGTACTCACTGTGCTTTGGGCATCAGTTAGAATGTCTTACAGAGAGAATGAAGAGCATTCATCAACCCAACAAATCAATTAAGTACTATACACAGTAACATTAATAGTGATACTTTATAAAATTCTTTATGCTAAATGATATGCTATCATATGCATTACCAGACACACACATATAACACTCTTGGCATATCCTTTTTTCTCAAATGTTTACTCAGTGTAACAAACAACACTCAAACCAGATCGTGAATGGTTGTTTTTAGAGTTATTTCTATTCTTTTTACTTCACTTTAAATTTATTAGGATTAGGGTGTCTTTATAGCTTTGATCTTTCTCAAAACAATTTCCTGGAACTATGCCCACTTCAAAAAGTGAGACAATTTAAGGTTTCTACTAATTATAAGGAAATAAGAACTGATATGGCAAAAAAAATAGTGTATTAAGAATAGAGATATGTTTAAGGAATTGTACATTTGACTTCTTAAAATCAGGGAAGTCTTCATGGAAGACGAGTGAGCCCTCTATATTAAACTTTGAGTAAAATAATAGTCATTTATTATTTCAATAACAAGGGGGAAGGTGAGAAGAAAAGGCAGTTCCTCCAAAGTGAATGGTCTAAATAGAATATAGGAAAGTATCAGAATGTTTTAAAATAGAGGGTTTGTGGAAAAGCAACGACGTTAGGAAACTCAGAGAGATGGTTTAGAATCGTGCTGTAGAGCAAAACTCCAACAGTCCAGGAGGAATATAGGGAGAACCCAAAGGCCCATTCCTGAGAGACAGATAAGTAACTCTCTCCAGAAGCCACCAACGTGGATTTTATTGGGTTTAGATTTTCTGAAGCAAACTGAGAAAGATTTATCTTTTCTGAGTCCAGTGGTTTTATGTTTTTGAAACCAAAGCCTCAAAGACAGAAAAACAGAATCGTCAGGCAATTGGGGCCACCCAAGCAAAGGCGTGAAGCCTCCAGGCCATTTATTCTGGTCACGTTTTGGGGTGTAAGACAATTGTTTGGAATGAAAACTTGGGATTCCACACCAAATATAATGTAATATAGATATTATCATTAAGGAAATTTTGTTTTTATAGTGATCAAGGTCTCCAATCATTAAAAGGGTGATCAAGTGATATTATTTAGGGATTCTTTTGGTGTAATTTCTCAGTGGACTATGCGGATGTACTATCCTTCTCTTCATAGGATATTTTAGAATTTAGTTTACTATAAAATATGAACTCTAAAGTTAATAAACAGGGTGGCATGTGGTGCCATGGATTAAATATTTACCGGTAAAATATACAGTGATGAAAAGGATTTTCAAACAGGCCATAAATCAAGTGGTCTGAGCTCTGTATTAAATATTATTTTTACCAGGGAAAAAAATAAAACTTAGCCCAAGGAAAAATGTTAACCCATTGTTGTAGCTTCCTGGGGCTGAACTTGTGAGGATCACCAGATGTTCATTTTCAAAACCAGGTAAATGGCAGAGAGATTTTATGAAATGATTCACTTATTTGGTGAAATGAAGAATGCTAACCTCCCATCCTTCACTCAACCATAGTTGGTTCTTTCACAGGCCTCTTCCATCTAGCCTCTCCTATTCCACCCCCCTTGTTTACCATCGGGAGTTCTACTGCACAGTGGTTAAGGGCACGTGTCCTACAGCCAATCTGTCTAGGTTCAAATTCTGACTCTGACAGTTCCTAGCTGTGTTATATATATATAAATATATATATATATTTGTGTGTGTGTGTGTGTGTGTGTGTGTGGTGCGCAGGCCTCTCACTGCTGTGGCCTCTCCCGTTGTGGAGCACAGGCTCCAGACATGCAGGCTCAGTGGCCATGGCTCATGGGCCCAGCCGCTCCGTGGCATGTGGGATCCTCCCGGACCGGAGCATGAACCCGTGTCCCCTGCATCGGCAGGCCAACTCTCAACCACTGTGCCACCAGGGAAGCCCCCAAAATGAATATATTAATAGTACAACATAATAGGTTTCCACATAGATTAAATGAATTAATACACATGTGTATATACAGCACTTAAAATATGGTCTGGAAAATAGTAGATTCTCCATATTGTCCTTCATACTCTTTAATTAACCAAATATTACCCATTTTTCAAAATCCAGCTTAATTCTTTAATGAGCTTTTTTTTTTTTAAATCAATGCAAACCTTCGCTAAGTGTGTATAGCCTCTTAGGCTTTTACCTCTTTTAATATCTAATTGCTTATTATGCACTATTTCAAACTGGTTCAATCTCCCAGAGAGAGACTTTTTTTCAAACTGCTTTCAGCTAGATATGCCTCCAGAAAAAGCCATATATCCATAGTACGTGCCCACAAATTTTGCATTTATGGGGAGCCTTGTATGTGCATTCCACTGAAAACGGAACACAGCTTCCATCCTCTGGCTTCCGTGGTGAGAGAGGGAGGTGCAAAGTGTAAAGCATGTTCCCTGTGTGTTGGCTAACCCTTGGTCTGAATAGATCTGCTCTTGATAAACTTTTATTTAAGATGGATGGATGAATAAATGGATCAACATGAGAGCTGAGTGGGGGGAAAACGTCCTGCAGAACAAAAGAGAAGAGTTTGCCTCTGGAAATGATTTATTACACAAAGCAGAAGTAACTTTGGGAAGATATCTGCTTCACATTATGTGTAAGGCATAGGAAAAGACTATAAAACAAGGAGTGGAGATGAAAATCTAAAGGGCAAGATGCTGGTTAGGAATATTAAGTCAAGGGGATCATTGTGGTAAGAAGTGAGGACACAGAGAGAGAGAGAGGAGAGAGAGAAGGAGATGGAGAAACGGATACTGTGATACCACTCTGCATTTTAATTCTATTTCCTTTAAGCTGAGTGCTCATGGCGGGCAGCTAAGCGATTTTCTGCTGAGACTTATGTTCCTAATTAGACTCATTTACGCAACAACATGAAGAACATGCAACCAGTGGAGGCAAGAGAAAGAAATGGGGAGCAGTCGAAGGTCAACGCTTTGCCTGGGTAACTAAAGATAATAAGAATGGCTGCGTGTGATGCTCTCCTGTTTCCTTTATCATTGTGGAGACAAGAAACCCTACTCAACGGAATCTCAGGATCATAGATCTTGATCAAGAATGTTTTAGACATGCTCCTGCTTCAGGATAGGGAAGCCTTCTTTCAAGTCGTATCCAAAAGATAATTTTCCTTCTAGGTCTCCAGAGAGGGAGATTCTGGTTTTATAAACAGGTTCTGCAAATGGAACTATTCTGCCAATCATATTTCTACCTGAAATCCTATATTCCGTAGAGAGGTTTTCCCAAGACGTGAAAACAGGGCACAGACTGGTGGCAAGATCTCTTATAAAAATCACTGGGTGGAAAGTCATAGACCTGAAGTGTACTTCCAGCCTTTTCTGTTAATTTTTTCAGGGATTCTGTCCACATCACCAAACTCCTGAGGCTTGGTTTCCAGAGCCTGAAAAGGACAAGTATAAACCTTCTCACCCAAAACAAAAGTGGGAACCACGAACCAGTCACCAGGACTTTATAAGGCACAAAGCACTTTTGGTATATATATAATTTCTTCTAAAGATGATAGATTTGAATGGTAAATAGTAAAAAGATAAGTTTCAATATTAACAGTGGAAGTTCAAGTGAGGGTAGAAATTATGCAAATATGCTAGTTTGTTTCCCTCTTCAGCGCCACTTCCTACATTCTCATCCAGTGCCTCTTGCAAAGTAAACTCCTATAAATGTTCAACCTTCTAACTTAATTTCAGACTTTCCTGGATTCTTTTATGCATTCTGCATATATATCTACATGTTTCTGTTTGACCATATTAATACACATTCCAAAGAGTTTTTCCCCAGGGGGCATAACCCATGGTCCTGTAATGACAACAGAAGTCCACAGAACCCATAGCTGAAAATGATGACCTCGATGATGAAAATGGTAACACTTTACTGAAGACGGTAACACAGAGAGATGGAATCCTGTCATTTATTTCCAAAGGGAGGTAGCTCTCCAGCAGCCTTTGTGACCTGATTCTCCAAATCTGCCATGAGGTTCCACTTAAACACACAACCGACACACACAAAGCCTCGGCAATTGCCAAATTATATTATTTTAACTGGCAAACGAAATCTGAAAGCCTTAGGCAAAAGTTTTCACAACGCGCATTGGGGGAGACGCCAGCTTCGATGATGGTAGAAGTTTTGATTAAGGGTTTGCCCACATCTTAAATAGTCACCCTCCTTACCACCCAGAATGGTTTTTCCTTGGATGGAATTCTTACTCAATGGAAAGACAAACACTGAAATTCGGAGAAGTTTTCTATGCATTGGTATTAAACCGTAAGAAATAAACCAAGAAAATGAATAGGGAGGGGAAGCGGCTCCTTGCCTACGGCTTCTCCTTGATTCAACTTGATGCCATTTTATGTGCTGTTCCCTCGGCTGGGGGAGACTCCCTACCATCACTCTGACTCCTGGTAAGTTCCTCATCCATTTTCACGTATCTCTTCTGTATGAAGTCTGTTCCAGCTTCCTCACCACGGTCCTTTCACCGTAGCCTGCTTGTCTAACCCTATCGTACATCACTGGTCATCTCACGAGGCAAGAACACCAGCCCTGGAGTTACGATCCCAGGCTTCAAATCCAGGCTCACTTGGGAAGGTTACTTAACCTCGTGCCTCATCTGTAAATTGGGAAATTAACAACTGCCTCCTTGGAGTGTGTTGAAGAATAAAAAGACAATCTATGTCCAGGGCTTTGTGCAGTGTGTGGGACAAAATAACCAGGCAACACAGCATTTACTTTCATCACACTTTTTTTTATCAGGTATATTTTGTTCACCTTTGTATCCCCAGCATCTAACATGGTACCTAGCAGAGCATGGGCACTTGAAATATTTTTTTGTTTCTTTTAACAAATGAATGAATATGTACAGCGCTTCACACTTTAAAAAGAATTTTCGCATATGTGGTCTCACTGGCACCTCCCACTAACCCTCAGAGAGAAGCAAGACAGACGGGCACAGGACATCTCCTTGGGAGAAACACTTTTCTCTGTCTCCATATACAACTGCCAATCATGGGGCACCTTGTGAGCTCAAGGATGATCACAGGACCAGATTGGACCAAATAAATCATTGCTGGTGATGTTGCCGTTTGAAGAAAACACAGGGGGTGGAAAACAGATGGAATGATTCCAGTCAATGGAATTACTGTGGGAAAATTTACCCACACCTGGAATTGACATTCCAGAAGCTGCCCTTATCCAGTCTTCCCTTCTCTTGAGTTTCAGTTCTTTCTAACCAATGTTATTGAGTCAAAGGATACAGGAGATAGAGCACTGAACTGGGTGTCACTAGCCCTGAGTTCTAGGTCTGTCTCTGCCATTAGTAATAGTGGGCAAATCTCTTCATCTCTTTTAGTCTGAGTTTCAAAATCAGTTAAATGGGAACAACACTCCCTGTTCTGCTTATGTCGTTGGGTTGTTGAAGGCACCAATGAGAGGATTTGGGCTATGAGATTTTGAAAACTGCAAAGCAAATACAAAGCATTAGTATTCTCCATTTCCAGAGCAGTAGACCATTTCCTTGGTATAGAAGATAAAAAATTAGGTTGGACCCAGCACACTTTTTCAGGAAGGGGGACCCCTTCCAGGGACCGAGAGGGGGCTGGTCTATCACTTGGAAATGAATTGTCTGAGGAGACACACGTGCCGACAAAACAAAAGGCTTTATTGGGAAGGGGCGCCCGGACTGAAAATAGCAGAGTAAGGGAACCCAGGAGATCTGCTCTGCCACGTGGCTCACAGCCTCAGGTTTTATGGTAATTGGGTTCATTTCCGGGTTGTCTCTGGCCAGTCATCTGGTTTGGCTCGTATTTGGTCGGACTCAGGGTCCTTCCTGATGATGTGCGCATCTCTCAGCCAAGATGGATTCCAATGCGAAGGATTCTGGGAGGTTGGCAGGACATATTATGGGCTGGCATCCCCTCCCTCCTTTTGGCCCCTCCCAAATTATTCCAGTTGGCAGTAGCTTGTTAGCTCCATGTTCCTTATCAGGACCTCCTGTTGTGAGATAACTCATGCAAGCGGTCATCATCATGCCTGGCCCGACGGGTGATTTTGGTCATTGGTTCCCTAACTCTTCCATATGCCCAATACGTAATAAGTACAGAATCTCTCTCGCTCTTTCCATATTCTCACCTTGTTTCCTGAACCTTTTTGCCTTTGACCCACCTCACAGTCTCCTTCCTCACCTACTGCTGATCTCCTTGGTCCCTAACCCCTAAACACACTTCCTGTCTGTAGCCTGAAATGCTCCCCGCACCTTGGCTGACATTTGATACTGCTCCTCCAGCACTGCTGGCTTTGAACCATGAGACTGTCAGGATCTTTGGCTTTCCTGGTACTTTGTATGCGGCAAGGGTGGGTATACAGACCCAAGGCTCAAGCCAGGTCATAAGGTCAATGGGGGGAGCTGCTTCTTTGGTCGTTTGTGACCTCTTTCTCTTCCTTGCTCAGAACATGTTTTTGAAAAGCATTTTCTGTTACCCAATGATAAGTCTCAATGATGAAGTTCAAAAGCCAAGCTTGGGGATAATTTGTGCTGGGAAGGGTTATTACCTTTGTCTAGCTATATTAGTTTTTGTATTGATGAGGAAACTCCCTTGAGGTCAAATCGCTGGGCTATGTTCCCAGAGCTCAAGCCACTCATTTTTCTCTAGAAAAACGGAATGGAGAGAAAACAAATGTAGATTCCCTTCTCGTGCCTGCGGGCAAATATTTCACTGGCCACGGCGGGGGACTGCTTCCTACACCCCCTGCCAAACATTCTTTTAGAACTTTCTTTGGCTTCAAGGGTTTTGCCCCATTTCTGTTGGAGCCCACAAAAGACATCTTCTAGGTCTTGAGAGAGACAATTTGCAAGCCAGACGGAGTGCAAAGGTGAGGTGGTCTCAGGAGGTTAAAATCATGGGAAATTATGAAAATACAGGATGAGGGCTGAGGGAAACCTGCTCTGGTTCCCAGGTGATTTGGTTCTGTAAGTTCTACTGAGGGGTTCGGTTCCCTCAGGTAAATGAGGAAGGCAGCAGAAGCCCCGAACAAGCCAATGCAAGCAGCAGCTCCTCCCTGCCCACAAGCCTTCCCTCCTGTGGCCTCAGGCCTGCGAGCCAGAATTCACTTCTCCCGGGATCCCCTTACAGTCCAGCCCTCCAGCTGTCTGCAGCTGCGTGCCTTCCAGCAACTCACAGCTGGCTTTGCAAGGAGAAACGGCCTCTAAGGCAGTTTACCAGAAGAGGTTGCTTCAGATGTGCCATGTGTTAAAACACGATTCTAAAAAGCACCATTCAACGCAATGAATTGTGATGTTACATAGAAAAGGTGCACTCTGACCAGTGCCTCACCCGTAGTAGGTGGTGGCTCAGTAAGTGGCAGATTTTTCCTTCATTTCTTTTTTAAAATTATTTTTTATTTTTATTTTATTTTATTTATTTATTTTGTCTGTGCTGCGCGGCTTGCAGGATCTGAGTTCCCCAACCAGGGATTGAACCCTGGACCCTCGGCAGTGAAAGTGCAGAATTCCAACTACTGGACTGTCAGGGAATTCCTTTCCTTCATTTCTTTGTCTCTTCTCCTTTTTAGTCATGCTGAGATGCAGAAGAGTTGGAAATATCATAAAAGCATCTTCCCTGGTGGGGTGTGTGTGTGTGTGTGGGTGCTGCATACAGTTCATCCCATGTGCTCATTGGTGCTTGTGTGGTGTGTACACACGTGGGGGCCTGAGTGTGTGGACACTCAGGGGCACAGTGCCACTGAAGTTCTGTGTGCACAGGCGTAAAGCACACCTTAGTTTCCTAATATTGATCAGATCTATTCTACACTTGAAGGTCAAGACCCTGTAGGAGAAGAAAGGGTTTAGGGACTTTTCCTCCTGAAAGCAGCCTGAAGTTGAGTTTCAAGCTTTTAGGAGGTAGACTGGGTTGGGTTCAAGATAATAACCCAGTTAGAAGTCCTGGTGCAAACAATAGTTCACTCTGTATTCTCTTTTCATTGAAATCAGAAGCTTTGCCTTCATGGCTGTTCTTATTGATGTACTTTTCAACTCTTGGCTTCTGGTGGCTTTGAGTATGAAGCTCACACACCCAGGGGCATCTCACGGCGTAAACAACAGGGCTTCTTGTTGTTGTTGTTTAAAATGCGTTAAAGGCTATAAACTTCCAATCTGCCTGGTTGTGAAGGTTAAGTTCATGTCTATGTGAGGCTGTTTGTTCAGTGCTCCATGATTCTAACAGACAGTGGTGTGAAATTTTGAAACATGCACTTATATTATATTAGTTCCTTCTATGCCTTCCCCCCATTTACTCATCCTCCTGGGACCTCAAGCTAGGGTCCTTCACCCTCTCTTTCTCTCTGTCCTCTCCCTCCTTCCTTCCTCTTTCCCTTCTTCCTTCCTTTTCTCCTTCCTTCTTTCCTTCCTTTCTCCCTCCCTTTCTTCTCTTCCCTCCCTTCCTCCTCTTTCTTACTCTCCTTTATGTCCTGAGCACTGGCTTCTGTCTCTAGGCACAGCTTCCCTTCGTCCAGGTTACATAACCACCAGGCAGCCTGCTCTCTGGCCCTCCACGAAACACCGCCTTCCAAACTGCGTTTTCCCTCCAATTTAACTCTTCAAAAGTAGCAGGGCTTAGGGGGACTGGGAGACCCAGGCCTGAGGGAAGACTGAGACAAAAGAGCTCGTTTGCAGAGTCACAGGTATCCCAACAGTAAATCTCCCCAAAGCCCTTCTCAAATCTGGAATGATTTTCATGCAGCTGAAGAAGGTCGGGCCGCTGAGCTGTTCCTTCCGCCTTCCTTGACGCTCTCCCCTCTCCCCGCTCCTGCCCCAACCTCTCTTCCCCGCAGAGCAGAGAAACGGAGCACACAGTCACGTCAAAGAAGGAAATGGATAAAGGAAGAAAGGAGTTGAAAACCTAAGGGAAACACAATACAACGTCTTGCAATTTGGGAGTCAGGTACAGAACCCAGAAGCAATATGGTTAATATTCTCCCCGCCTGGCAAACCCTTAGTCTTTCTGAGTCCCTGGGCGCTGGCCCACTCTCCACTTGGGCTGGGAATTCTGTTATCCCTGGTCCATCCCCAGCGCAGGCAGATTTCACCTACATTCCTTTATTGCCCTGGTGGGGAGGAGGAGTCATGGGGACTCAGGGAAGGCAGGGCAGACCCTGGGGACTGTCAGACACACACCTCCACTCTCTGTACCCCAGCT
Organism: Hyperoodon ampullatus; assembly: GCF_949752795.1. Lineage (NCBI taxonomy): Eukaryota > Metazoa > Chordata > Mammalia > Artiodactyla > Ziphiidae > Hyperoodon > Hyperoodon ampullatus. The sequence goes on from NC_136920.1 coordinate 92,761,625, forward strand.
AGGATATTAGCCCCTTCATTCTGAAGTCTGCCCAAAGTCGCAGAGTTGAAATGTCTGAATGTAACACCACTTCCCTCACCACTCTCTCAGCCAAATGTCCTTGGCTTTTCAATAGGCCTAACCTCTGGGCACTATCGAATCTTGATGTTTTGAATTCTTTTTCTCTTACACATTTAACCCTCAACTTGCCCTTCTCTGACTAAAGCTTCAATTACACAAATGCCTTACTTCCTGGGAAGAGAGCCTCCCTTCCTTCCTTCCTTCTTTCCCTCCTTCCTTCTTTCTTCTCTCTCTTCCATCATCTTTTCTTTTTACTTATTTCAGTTTTTCAGGAGGAGGGAGGGAAAGAAATGGAGGAGCCCTTGGAAACTCTGCCCAGGGACATGGCATTCCAGAAGTGTTTCCAATGTGGGTGGTGGGATGTGGGGAGGTGGCACAGGGGATGGCTTAGCCACTCTGTCCAGAGAACAGAATTCTCTTTCCCTACGACGCCCCAATTCCTTTTTGCTATATCTGTTGAAGTAGCCTCAGAAAGCTACGATCTGATCCTTGTCCCCAGGCTTATTCCAGGCCCTGGCACTGAACACAGTCTTCAAGTGTTGCCCCTTGAGTACAAAATGGGCTTATTGTTGAGTTGGCCCCTTGTGCCCTTATAAATGACCTTCTGGAGACCTTCTCTTGGCCAGTGTCTACCATGGCCAAGTCACTTCGTTTACTGCCAGCTAGGACTGGGGTTAATTTTTTAAAGTTTAGATGCTTTTCATAGCTTTGCCAGCCTGGGTTTCTTTCCCCTAGGAAGTCCAATGGACTTGTCAAAGGGCACAGTCTTAGTGAAGAGCAGAGCAGCAGTAAAGACTGACACGTGCACCACTGTTGTTTGCACACACAGACTGTGTCTCAATGAAGACAGCGAATCAATAACTAAGTGAACCAGCAAATATGACATACCTAGGTATCTTTCCCAGAACCAGCCTTTTGTGAAGTCATAGAATTGATCCAATCATTTTGGGGGCTTTTTGGTTTGTCTGGTTTTGTTGTCATTATAAAGCTGAGGTTACTCTTAAACCGCAAGCTGATCTTTCTCGACCTCCATGTTTCTTGAGCAAGAAGCCCTTTCGTGGGGTTTCTCTGTAACGAGTGTGTTACATTCCATGCTCTATGCATGCTATCAACAGTGATTACTCCTGCACTTATTAAGAACTTTCTATGCATCATGCCAGGTACTGAGGGCTCTATATACATTAGCTTATTTAATCTCCAAATAATCCTATGAAGTGGGTCCTCTACTACTTAATTTTTCAGATGTGGAAAGTGAGGCCCAAGTAGGTTACGTCATTTTCCTAATGGCTATACTTGTTCACCTGTGACTTCAAGCACCTTGTGGGAAGCACAGCTTTCTCTTCTTTAACTTTCCATCCACCACAAAGTATATGTCATCAGCTCTGCATATGGTAGGTGCCAGGTTCCCCAAAACATACCTAATGAATATCCACTTCCCAAGAGGAAAAGTTTGAACCAAAGACCAAGAGAAAATCAAGGCAGGTTGTACTATGGTTCCTTCCAAACTGACTGTGTTTAGATCCCCACAAACCACTCCCAGACTTGAACAGAGTGGCAGTGATTCTGTAAGTAGCTGACAGTGAACTCTGGGGTGTCTCACACTTCAGATCTCAGTGCCACAATTGGGGATTCCAAACCCATGGCTATGTACTATAAATACAGACATTTATATCCTCTGTCAGCTAAAAATGTCACCTTTCTCATGACTCAAATTATGAACCTCTTGAGTCTGTGAGGAAGAAGTATCTGAGTGGGGTTAGTATATCTGCAGGAGCCTTCAAGTCAAGCAAATTTTGAGTGTTTACTTTGTTCCAGGTCCCAGCACACCAATTCCATGTTAGATAGCTTCTTATGTCTAGAAACCCAGATTTCATTGGCATTAAGTCTATCTGTATTCTTGAAGTTTCTCTCTCTTTCCATCCCCCACTTCATTGGTTAGAACAATATGACCAAAAAAGAAAATTACAGGCCAATAACACTGATGAACATAAACACAAAAATACTCAACAAAATACTAGCAGACCAAATCCAACAATACATTAAAAGGCTCAAATACCATGATCAAGTGGAATTTATCCCAGGGATACAAGGATTCTTCAATATCCGCAAATCAATCAGTGTGATATGCCACATTAACTGAAGAATAAAAACCATATGATCATCTCATTAGACGCAGAAAAAGCTTTTGATGAAATTTAACACCCTTTATGATAAAAACTCTCCAAAAAGTGGGCATAGAGGGAACTTACCTCAAAATAATAAAGGCCATATATGACAAACCCACAGCTAAGATCGTATTCAACAGTTAAAAGCTGAAAGCATTTCCTCCAAGGTCAGGAACAAGACAAGGATGTCCACTCTCACCACTTTTAAGCAATATAGTTTTGGAAGTCCTAGCCGTGGAAATAAAAGAAGAAAAAGAGGGCTTCCCTGGTGGCGCAGTGGTTGAGAGTCCACCTGCCGATGCAGGGGACATGGGTTCATGCCCCGGTCCGGGAAGATCCCACATGCCGCAGAGCAGCTATGCTCAGGAGCCATGGCCGCTGAGCCTGTGTGTCCGGAGCCTGTGCTCCACAACGGGAGAGGCCACAACAGTGAGAGGCCTGTGTACAGCAAAAAAAAAAAAAAAAAAAAGAAGGAAAAGAAATAAAAGGAATCCAAACTGGAAAAGAAGAAATAAAAATGTCACTGTTTGCAGATGACATGATACTATACATAGAAAATTATAGAGATGCTATCAGAAAATTACTAGAGCTCATCAGTGAATTCAGTAAAGTTGTAGGATACAAAATTAATGTACAGAAATCTCTTGCATTCTTATAGACTAACAATGAAAGATCAGAAAGAGAAATTAAGAAAACAATCCCATTTACCATCACATCAAAAAGAAAAAAATACCTAGGAGTAAACCCGAGGTAAAAACCTGTACTCTGAAAACTATAAAACACTGATGAAAGAAATCAAAGATGACACAAAGGAATGGAAAGATACACCGTGTTCTTGGATTCGAAGAATCAATAGTGTCAAAATGACTATACTACCCAAGGCAATCTACAGATTCAGTGCAATCCCTATCAAACTACCAATGGCATTTTTCACAGAACTAGAGCAAAAAAAAATTTACATTTGTATAGAAAGACAAAAGACCTCAAATTGCCAAAGCAATCCTGAGAAAGAAAAACGGAGCTGGAGAAATCAGGCTCCCTGACTTCAGACTATACTACAAAGCTACCATAATCAAAACAGTATGGTCCTGGCACGAAAACAGTAATATAGATCCATGGAACAGGATAGAAAGCCCAGAAATAAACCCACACACCTATGGTCAATTAATCTATGACAAAGGAGGCAAGAATATACAATTGAGAAAAGACAGTATCTTCAATAAGTGGTGCTGAGAAAACTGGAAGCTACATGTAAAAAAATGAAATCAGAACACTCTCTAACACCATACACAAAAGTAAACTCGTAATGGATCAAAGACCTAAACGTAAAGCTGAATAATATAAAACTCTTAGAGGAAAACATAGGCAGAACACTCTTTGATATAATCTCAGTTAAGATCTGTTTTGATCCACCTCCTAGAGTACTGAAAATAAAACAAAAAATAAACAAATGGGACCTAATTAAACTTAAAAGCTTTTGCACAGCAAAGGAAATCATAAACAAAATGAGAAGACAACCCACAGAATGGGAGAAAATATTTTCAAACGAAGCAAACGACAAGGGATTAATCTCCAAAATATACGAATAGCTCATGCAGCTCTATGTGAAATAACAACAACAACAACAACAAAAACAAAACCAAACAACGCAATCAAAAAAATGGGCAGAAGATCTAAATAGACATTTCTTCAAAGAAGTCATACAGATGGCCAAAAGCACATAAAAAGATGCTCAACATCACTAATTATCAGAGAAATACAAATCAAAACTACAGTGAGGTATCACCTCACACCAGTCAGAATGGCCATCATTAAAAAGCATACAAACAATAAATGCTTGAGAAGGTGTGGAGAAAAGAGAACCCTCCTTCACTGTAGGTAAGAATGTAAATTGGTACAACCACTATTGATAATAGTATGGAGGTTCCTTAAAAAACTAAGAATAGAGCTACCATATGATCCAGGAATCCCACTCTTGGGCATATATCTGGAGAAAACCATAATTTGAAAAGATACATGCATCCCAATGTTCATTGCAGCACTATTTACCAGTACAATAGCCAAGCCATGGATACAGCCTAAATGTCCATTGACAGAAGAATAAAGATGTGCTGCATATATACAATGGAATATTAATCAGCCATAAAAAAGAAGGAAATACTGCCATTTGCAGCAACATGGATGGACCTAGAGATTATCATACTAAGTGAAGTAAGTCAGAAAAAGACAAATATCATATGATATCACTCATATGTAGAATCTAATTTTTAAAAAATGATACAAATGAACTTATTTACAAAAAAGAAATAGACTCACAGATTTGGAAAACAAACTTATGGTTACCAAAGGGGATACTTGTGGGGGGTATAAATTAGGAGCTTGGGATTAACATATATGCACTACTATATGTAAAATAGATAACCATCAAGGACCTACTCTATAGTATCTATAGCACAGGGAACTATAGCACAGGGAACTCTACTCAACATTTTGTAATAACCTATATGGGTAAAAAAAATCTGAAAAAGAATGAATATATGTCCATGTATAACTGAGTCACTTTGCTGTACACCTGAAACTAACAACATTGTAAATCAACTGTACTCCAATTAAAAAAAAAAAAGAATAATATGACCAAAGAAAACACAGGGTCTAGCCAATACTCAGTGCTTCAGAGTTGAGTGGAGATCATGCTATATTGGTCTCTGTTTTACCAGTTTGTTGGAAATTGTTAATATATTCCTGAATTATGTCTCAGATGTCTGTTGTTGGCTCCATTTCCAGCTCAGGCTCAAAGGCAGTCCCAAGCCTAGTTCTCTAGATCAGGTAAAGGTACTTGCTGCAACCCAAGGTGACAATGGTTTTACCCCTAGATGCAGAGTTTATTGCAAGCTGAATAACTCCAGTGCAATCTATTGTCAGTGTCTATCAACTGCCAGGGTTGGGTGCTAAGAACCCGAAAGGGCAGAGGAAAGAGGAAAGGCCTCTCTGGCAACACTCAGTTATTCCAAGAGAGACTCTTCTAAGAAATAGTCAATACCAAGAGTGCCCTTTACTGGAACAAGAACCAGATGACACAGAGGAAAGGAGACAAGGAGGATGCACCTCCATAAAAAGACATAGGACACAAAGAAAACATGACTTTAAATAAATAAATTGCAAATTATATGCATAAGTCATCTCTCCTCTGTTCCCAGAGATGAAATCAGACCATGAGCTCAAGTATGGAGCCAGAGAGGTGAATGGACTAAGCACATCATTTAATCACCTTGGTAAACCATCTGGACTCTTCAGTTTGAACAACTCATATGAATTTACAACAGGGAAGAAAACAAACAAAATATTTCCTTCAAAGTGGTGACTATAATTTCACTGTCCTCCAGAGCATTCTTCTAATAAGGTCACAGTGCTACGATGCTTCATTGTCTGACCTCACCTATCCAGACTGAAGGGCTTTTTTCCATATTCACATGGAACCTCTCTGTCATCCTTCCTTTCAACTGCTATTTACTCTGAACCTCTGGACTCCAGAAAGCTGACATTTGGGATGCAGAGTGATCTAGACCTTCATGAGTGGTTGGTTCCCATTCAATCCCAATTGAAATGTGACTTGTGCCTGCTCTCATCCCTATTGGTGGCCTGCTTCCCTGCTCACCCAACCAATGGCAAAGAGGGAGACACCATAAGTAGGTATCAAAATGGAATCTCAAGGGAAAGATGCAATGACCTTGAAGAGGAGGCCACACAAATAAGAAACTGAAACAGCTGTGATGCCAACCTACCAAAAATGATATCAAAGGAAAGGCTGATCAAAGAGCAATCCAAGGGCTCTGAGATAAAGATGCGGAGGGGAGCATTAAAATCCCTCCTCCAACCATGCTGGTGGATTTTACTTCCACTGAAGCACAAAGAAGACCTTTTAAAAGACCAAAACTGGAGCATGAGAACCCTGGTTAGGAGCTCAGACTCTGCCCAGTTCCCAGTACTGCCTCTCACCAGCTAGGTGATCTTATAATATGTTGAATTACAGGTTCCTGTCTGTAAAATGGGGATAATCCTACCAACCTCACAGGAATATTTCCAGGTTTAAATGAGATCATAACATGAGCACTTCTGTAGCACCTACTGTATGCCAGACATCAATAAACATGATATTTATTAAGTAACTTGCCCAAGGTCACACAGCTAGGAAGTGGCCAAGTGGTGACTGGAACCCAGGAAGGCTTGTTCCCATCTGTGTTCTTATCTACCACACCTCTCAATACAGTGCCCATAAATCACTCAGCCTGGTGCCTGGGATGTGATAATCGTGTTGTACATGTCAGCTATCATTTTATTATTATTTTTCTTGGCATAAGAAAAAAATTCTTATCAATAGAGACTGAGGGAGGAAAGAGGCTCTGGAATGCAATACCTGGAGCTCTGCATGCCAGAAGAGTTGTTCGGGAGAATTCAGAGAGAACTCAAAGAATTGTGATGTAGCTGCTTCCTGGAGCTGTGTCTAGCTCACACAAGTGTTCTTGGTTTAGCACCATTGTCTTTTCTGTTTTCTAAGACTGACTCAGAGCTCTAAGTCTCAATGGAGAATTGTCCATGACCCTCACCCTCTCATTTTATACACGAGTAAATTGAAATCCAAGTTATATCATTTGATTACAGAAGCTTTGTAAATTAGCAACAAAACTAATACTTGAATGAGAGTCTCCTGATGCCCAGATAAAGCCCTGTCTCCCAAACCTAGAGCCCATACATATACCAGCTTTTCTAGATTTCAAAATGCCTTGCACATTGCGTGCCTAAGTGCAGTCCTCTTGGCTAAATAAGCGATTTAATTATTGATTTGGTAAATACAATTATGACAATGATTCATCACAGGGAAGACAGTTACACAACATCTCTCTCCATTTCCTTCTAATGGCCTACAGGGGTGGAGGCGTGGCGCTTAAATCAGAAGGTCCCTAATTACCTACCACAATCCTCTTGGTCTTCAATGGTCCTGAGGTTTGAGGACCTGTTTGCCAGTGCTGAGACCCAAAAGCTCACATTGAATTAGGTCGTTCAAGTGCTCCAGAGGGGACATGAAACACTGAAATTAGGGACCTCCTTCCACTCCCTGCAAAAGATCCTTTGCCTTTAAGGACTCCTTTTAAAAGCCAGCAAGTGTTCTCTGATCCTTCTTAATAAAATGCCCCAGCAGCAGCGCGCCCCTTCCTTGAGATCTGTGCAGTCTCATTAAATTTGATGTGTCACAGAGGGCTTGGTTACGTGAAAGGGAGGCTATGGGAGAACTGGAGGCTGCCAGCTTTCCTAAGGAAACGTAATTCATTACGGCTTCTCAAAATGGACGCCCCTCTGGCTTCCTGCTCCATTGATTTTTCCCCCTTTGCAAGTAACAAGTGAAGGGCCAGCTCAGCCTGCAGGTTTAACCCTTATTAACAGCCGTTTAAATTAGAGATGTGGTTTGATGGAGAGACAGGAGCTTTCGTAGATCCTCACTCAAAGGAAACCGAGAAGAGATGATTAAGGATGAAAGCACACTAGGCTGGTGATGTGGCATCTACCCCCACCTGAGGAGAGTCTAGCACCGCTGTTAAGTAGTTTACCCAAATAATGTGTGCCTACTTTTCCCTGATTAAATATTCATGACCCACTCCTTCCTCCCCCGCCCCTTTTGAAAGAGTAATGGAGGAAGGCGGATTTGCTGCTCTACATGAAGTGATGAACAGGCGGACAATGGCAGACCACCAGCCTGCTTGACCACGGCCTCCTCAGCAGGACTTATTCAGAACATCTAAGATGATGACCTACCTGGCTGCAGGCTTCACTGAGACCTCGGAGTGAAAAGACAGATGCTCTGGTGCTCCTGCACGGCCGAACCTGAAGGAGACCCACCTGGTCTGGGAACAGATCCTGCAGAACAGAGACCAGATTCCTCATGAAAATGCCAGCTTCACCTCAGTCTCTGGGGACCAGTGTGTGCAGGGGCCACACAAGCTAACCAGGGAGCAAAACTGCAAGGGCAAGGTCAGCGCTTTGATAAAGAGAGGGTGAAGACATCCAGGATGAGGCTGCCCATCCCAGCCTCTCTTCCTGTTTTACGTGCTGCCTGGCAATGCCTCAGATTCCTTAGGCCCCTAACCCTACGTGGTCTTAGGGGTGCCATCGTCATTGTTCCTCTGAATTTGTCCCTTAAGAGAAGAACATGGGGCATCACACCAGGTACAGCAGACAAAGCAAGACCTACCTGCCCATTGGGAAAATGAGCCATAGAAAAAGACCATCTTAGGGAAGGATGGGGACAATGTGTCCCTCAAGCAGTAAAGCCCACTCTGTTCAGATTTCTGCTCCCCACTTCTGCTAACAACCCTCATCTTCACTCTAAACATAAAGGAAATAATCCCCAGAATCAGGGTCATATCCTTTGAAAAATGGATACACGTACAACAACACTGCTGTAAAAATGAAAAGCATCAAGGTGCCTCTCTCATGTTCATACTCTATAAACTTATTTTTCTGACTTGCAGCATCTAACTCAAGGAATCTAAAGAGAAACATTCTATGACAGAAACAAAATAAGACAGGCCCAAATAAGTCCGGGGCTGACAGCACTGACATTTACATATTAAGTGAATGAGGATGTCAGCTCACTTTATTCTTATTTTACTTTCAACTGAAGTGCCTAGAACAACTTTCTGCAGTCTAAATTTTATCAGAGCAACTCATAGTGCAGAAACTTTAGTACACCCTAGTTTTGACTCTACAAAGAGGAATTCTTCCCCCCATCCCGCCCCCCAAGTCCCAAAATAGGACAGAAATATATAGAACACATGGCAATGCCCCTCCACATCCTCCTCCGCTCACCTTGGTGACTTTTAGGCAAGTTTTTCTGGGAGACTCAAAGTGTACACAGAGTTAGTTATAAATAGAGTTTTCTTCAAACTGTTTTGAAACAAAGTTTCAAAGTATTCACAGTGTCAGAGAGAGTTATTGCCAGCTTGTGCTCACCATGGCGTGGGGAACATCAGAAATATAGGCTTTCCATGTTTTTTACTAATTGACACCATCAGGGAAGTGCACCAAGATGAAGCATTGGGAAAATAAACTATAAATTTCCAACGTATGTCCAGTCCAGGGACAGATGAAGGGAGGTGCATACTGTATGAGCTGCCAAGAACTTTCAGGTTCAGAACAAGGGTCCAAGCAAGACTCAGTCTTGGCAAAAGCTTGTTCCTCTTAATTTCAAATTCGCGAGTATGTGCAGGGAAATGTAATCCCTGTTTTTTTTTTTCTGAGACACTTTCCCTTTCTAGAACATCCAAGCCCTGCTTTACAGGCACGTACCACATGAAAAAGGAGCTCATCACGTGGAGGAAACTTTCCTGCCAAGCAAGGAAGTTACACAGCACTAAGAAGTTGTGTATTGTGAGGTGGGTACTTCAAGAGGTCTTTTGGTCATCTACACCCTGCAGTCCCACAGTGAAATACTTCTCTGGCCCCTAAAAATGTACAGAATGATAAAGATAAAAGTGAGAACTAGGGAAGGAAGAAAAAAACGGATACTGCTGAGCACTTAGTATAACCCAGAACTTACTTAAGAAATTTACATGTGTTGTTCATTTCACTTTTGCAACAACTGCTATGAGGTCAATTATCTTTTTCACTTAAAGATGAAGACCCTGAGGACCAGAGGGGTTGGGTGGACTTCTCCAAGGTGGAAGGGGCTGACGGAGGACTAGGATCACAATATATCTAATTTTTTTACGCGGGCCTCTCACTGTTGTGGCCTCTCCCGCTGCGGAGCACAGGCTCCGAACGCGCAGGCTCAGCGGCCATGGCTCACGGGCCCAGCCGCTCCACGGCATGTGGGATCTTCCCGGACCAGAGCATGAACCCGTGTCCCCTGCGTCGGCAGGCGGACTCTCAACCACTGCGCCACCAGAGAAGCCCACAATGTATCTAATTTTGAAGCCACTCTGTTTCCACTCTACAATACTGTCGCCAATGGCAAGGGTCTTTAGAAACCACAGAACCAAACGCCATGGAAGTCACAAAACAGTGGAAACAAAAATCTTGATTCTTAGCTCAGTCTTACTTCCCATGATAGCAGAGTGTGTTTGCTTCAAAATGTTTGTTTGCTCCATTAAACTTCTAAAATGAGTCTAGCATTCTCCTGTTACAACACTTAACTCAATGTCATATGCAGTCAGACACAAGCCATACTATACAACAGTGATGACAGTAAAGGGGATCAGTTATATGGACCATATACATATTTACATGTTTACTTGTGCCCAGTATACTATAAAGATCCTAGGGTTAAAAAAAAAAAACAAATCCAGGGGCTTCCCTGGTGGCGCAGTGGTTGAGAGTCCGCCTGCTGATGCAGGGGACGTGGGTTCGTGCCCCGGTCCGGGAAGATCCCACATGCCCCGGAGCGGCTGGGCCCGTGAGCCATGGCCGCTGAGCCTGCGCATCCGGAGTCTGTGCTCCGCAACGGGAGAGGCCACAACAGTGAGAGGCCCGCGTACCGCAAAAAAAAAAAAAAAAAAATCCATACAGGCAATAGCCTCAGCATGGCCTCCTAACCCCACTCACAATACCCTCTGCCTACCTTCTAGCCAGTAAAACTCTTATCATTAGAAACTAAGAAGACATTGTCAAGGCAAAAACAGACATAAACAGATATTCACATAACACAACAGAGAAGTGGTCTGAATTCCCACAGTGAAGGTAGAACACCTCGTCGGCAGCCTCCTTCCCTGATCACTAACACAAGTGCAAAACATTTCCCTGGCCCCAAACTCGGTCTAACCTGTCTCCCTACTTCTAGTCTAAGCACAGAGCCCACCAACCTTGTTCCCTTCCCCTGCTTTTCCTTTTAGTCACCCCCACCTACAGCTAAATCACTTTTTCATCCACGCCGCATATTCCATACCATCTTTTCAACAAGTCTCTTCTTTGGCGTCCTGTGGAATCCTGCTTAATGAGCAAACTCCCACATGGCTGCAAATCCTTACGCCAGCATTCTTTCCACCTCACTGTCAAATGGAAATGTGGCTTTCCCTTAACTGTAACTAGCTCTCAAACCACTTTCCCGAAGCTGCTTTCTCTTCCCTGACCACAACTCAAAAAAGTCACACTTGCTTTCAACCCACCTTGCAGAGCGTTGTCCTGCCGCCATCACCCAAGAGCCCTTCTCCTTTGCAAGCCCTTTTCCTCACTCCTTAATGTACCCTTCTGACCTATAATCTGGAGCACCTGCTCACCCGAGACTCCATGAGCACACGGAGCTTTTATTGATGACTGATGACCTAAGCCTCTCAGCATCTCAACCTCCTCAACGTCAATGACCTTCACCTCCTTTCTGTTTCTCACAACAAAGCAGTGGCTCTCAAAGCATGGTTCTTGGACCACTAGCATCAGCATCACCTGAAACGTGTTAGAAATGCAAATCTCAGGCCCTGCCTAGACCTGTAGAATCAGAGTTTTTAGGCGTGGGGCCAGCAATCTGTGCTTTAACAAGCCCTCCAGGTGATTCTGATGCACAAAAGTTTGAGAACCACTAATGCAGAGGATGGCCCCACCATGGATCATGTATCAACTGGAGATTTTCAACTCTAAGACCTCTGCTTCACCAACTTGTCTTCATGTTTTCTATTCTCTCAGCCTTGTTAATCTAATATTTGCCATGATCTGAAGACCTAAAGCCTCTTCTGGCCTCACCTTCACCCAGTCTGGACCCTGGTCAGCATTTCCATGATGCCTCTAAGCTTGCAACTGCTACTTAACTGGTTTCCCCTAAATTTGGACATTTGGCACAAGCTATGAAATTGTGCTGATTGAATCCAAGCTAGCTCTCTTATCTGGACCATCGATGCTGGTTTATAACCACAGTATTCATTTCTTTAAGATTGGTTAATTTGTTCTTTACAATATTTCTAAAATTTATCCACTTTCTTCAGTACTGACATTTCCACCTTGTCTTCCACACTTTCAGCCACTTGGCTTGACTCTTACTTTACTTAAAAACAAAGGCACCCCGGGCTTCCCTGGTGGCACAGTGGTTGAGAGTCCGCCTGCCGATGCAGAGGACACGGGTTCGTGCCCCGGTCCGGGAAGATCCCACATGCTGCGGAGCGGCTGGGCCCGTGAGCCATGGCCGCTGAGCCTGCGCGTCCGGAGCCTGTGCTCCGCAACGGGAGAGGCCGCAGTGGTGAAAGGCCCGCGTACCGCAAAAAAAAAAAAAAAAAAAAAAAAAAACCCACAAAGGCACCCAATCAAGTTCCCACCATTTCCCCATTTCTACCCACTGCTCTCCAAATCATCTCGAGAGTTGCTTCTCCCAAAGTAGAAGCATCCTGCTCTCTTACGCTCTGAATCTTCTCCCTCATGACTCCACCAGAACCTCGCTCCTCAGGAATGCCAGTGGAATGTAGGGCCTCTGAGAAGGAAAGTTCAAGACCATGTCTTGCCAGAGGGCAGAGGAGGTTGTCAGTGATTAATAGTGTCATATGCCAGAAATAGATCCAAGATAATGAAACTGAGGAAAGGTTGTTTTGTTTGGGCCATTACTAGATAACTGGTTTCAAAATTGCTGTTTTAGTAGAGAGGTGAGGACAGAAGACAGATTGCAGGAGGTTAAGAGAATGAAGTAAGGATGTAAGGGTGTGTATGGCCCACTATTAAGAGAAATTTAGCCATGCAGCAAAAAAATGAGAGTAGAAATGTAGCTAAAGAGACTGAGGACTCAATGGACAGTCTTCTCTCCACCATTAGTGAGATCTGTGTTTGTTTTATGCAAAGGGAAAGCAGCCAGTAGAGATGGACAGAATAAAGACGCTGGAAGATGGGTTAATTAAAGGAGAAAAGTCCTGCAAGGGACACAAAAACATGGCGTAGACAGCAAAATTGGAGGGGTCTACTCATCAGGACTCTTGACTGCAAATGACAGTATATCTTCATCAACTAACTTAGGCTAAAACAGAAATAGACTGGCTCACATGACCAGCAAGAGGAGTGTAACAGGATATAACTGTACCCAGAGATTTGATGTTTCTGGGACCACTGTCTCATCTCTGCTGCACTGTATGTATCTTCCATACTCTCTCCCATGAAGACAAGCACAGACTATACCCATTCCACAGGCTGCACCTGGTGTATATGTTTCCAACTTTTCCACCAGAAAATAGAGCATTTCTCCTCAGCTCTAGTCAAATGCCATCAAGACTGATTGGGCCAATCTGAGTTTCATGCCCAGTCCTATGGTCAGAGAAAGAGGAAGAAGCCAGAGTATTAGAATTCATAGTCCTCATTGGAAACATATGCATGGAAGAAGAGGAACTCTTCACTCTCTCACAGAAAGTATGATGCCTTGACCAACAGACTGGGAAGAAATGAGGTACAGAAGAGACAGTGTCAATTAGCCAGGGTCAGCCCCAGATAGGAACAAAGGCATCTCTCTGACACTAGGTTGGGTATGAAGGTATATATATGTGTGTGTATGTACATTATACATAATATATACATGTATAATGTATGTACATATATAATGCATATATGGGTATATTTGTATACTTACCTGTACACAGTTGCAGAGGCATGTCACAGGCCAGGTGCTCTGAAAGCAGATGCTGAGACAGTTTGGTTTGCAAGATGTTTATTGGGGATCCACACCTGTGAAAGGAAGGAAGAAGCTGTATTTGTCAGAGGACAAAGTAAAACTGTAATGCAGACCTCCTTCAACCCAGAGGAGCGCTCTGGAGTGAGTGTTGCTAGTCAGAGTTGTCTTACATCAATTAGAAATAGCTGGACCAGGGGACTTCCTTGGTGGTCCAGTGGTTAAGAATCCACCTCCCAATGCAGGGGACACTGGTCGGGGAACTAAGATCCCACATACTGTGGGGCAACTAAGCCTGTGCACCACAACTGCTGAACCCTCGCACTCTAGAGCCCACGAGCCACAACTAGAGAGTCCTTGTGCTGCAACTACTGAGCCCGCATACTCTGGAGCCCACGCACCACAACTAGAGAGAAGCCTGCACGCCACAACTAGAGAAGGCCGTGCACCACAACAAAAGATCCCATGTGCCGCAATGAAGATCCCGCGTGCCACAACTAGGACCTGACACAGCCAAATAAATTTAATTAATTAATTAAAAAAAAAAAAAGAAATACCTGGACCAAAGTGCCAGGGCCTTTATACACCTGTGTCGCTCAGTCACTGGAGGTGGGCTGTCCCAGGGAAGGTATGATCTCAGGGGAGGTCGTGCTCTCTATAGATGAAGCAGAGTCAGAAGATGCTGACAGCTGAAAGCTGCTCTCTGTATTCCCCAGAACAGGGCAGCAAGCCCTTCTTTAAAGAGGGATCTCGATGGTGCATCTCCATGTGTACCGTGCAAGAGTGGAAGAATAGGGCAGTGAAACTACTCTGTATGATACTGCAGTGGAGGGTAGATTTCATTATACATTTCTTCAAACACATAGAATGTACAACACCAAGAGTGAACCCTAATGGTAACTATGGACTTTGCTTTTTTGTTTTTAATTTCATTTTATTTATTTATTTTTATATAGCACGTTCTTATTAGTTAACTATTTTATACATATTATTGTATATATGTCAACCCCAATCTCCCAATTCATCCCACCACCACCCTTGCCCTGCTTTCCCCCCTTGGTGTCCATAGGTTTGTTCTCTACATCTGTGTTTCTATTTCTGCCTTGCAAACTGGTTCATCTGTACCATTTTTCTAGATTCCACATATATGCGTTAATATACAATATTGGTTTTTCTCTTTCTGACTTACTTCACTCTGTATGACAGTTTCTAGGTCCATATACATCTTGGCAAATGACCCAATTTCATCCTTTTTCATGGCTGGGTGATATTCCATTGTATATACATACCACAACTTCTTTATCCATTCGTCTGTCAATGGGCATTTAGGTTGCTTCCATGACCTGGCTATTGTAAATAGTGCTGCAATGAACACTGAGGTGCATGTGTCTTTTGATTTATGGTTTTCTCAGGGTATATGCCCAGTAGTGGGATTGCTGGGTCATATGGTAATTCTATTTTTAGTTTTTTAAGGACTCTCCATACTGTTCTCCATAGTGGCTGTATCAATTTACATTCCCACCAACAGTGCAAGAGGGTTCCCTTTTCTCCACACCCTCTCCAGCATTTGCTGTTTGTAGATTTTTTGACTATGCCCATTCTAACCGATGTGAGGTGATACCTCATTATAACTCTTAGAGGAAAACGTAAGAACGCTCTCTGACATAAATCACAGAAAGATCTTTTTTGACCCACCTCCTAAAGTAATGGAAATAAAAACAAAAATAAACAAATGGGACCTAATAAAACTTAAAAGCTTTTGCACAGCAAAGGAAACTATAAACAAGAGGAAAAGACAACCCTCAGAATGGGAGAAAATATTTGCAAATGAATCAATGGACAACAGATTAATCTCCAAAATATAAAAACAGTTTATGCAGCTCAATATTAAAGAAACAAACAACCCAATCAAAAAATGGGGAGAAGACCTAAATAGACATTTCTCTAAAGAAGACATACAGATGGTCAAGAGGCACATAAAAAGCTGCTCAACATCACTAATTATTAGAGAGATGCAAATCAAAACTACAAAGAGGTATCAACTCACACCGGTCAGAATGGCCATCATCAAAAAATCTACAAACAATAAACGCTGAAGAAGGTGTGGAGAAAAGGGAACCCTCTTGCACTGTTGGTGGGGATGTAAATTGATACAGCCACTATGGAGAACAGTATGGAGGTTCCTTAAAAAACTACCTTATGGGGCTTCCCTGGTGGCGCAGTGGTTGAGAGTCCGCCTGCCGATGCAGGGGACACGGGTTCGTGTCCTGGTCCAGGAAGATCCCACATGCTGCGGAGCGGCTGGGCCCGTGAGCCATGGCCGCTGAGCCTGCGCGTCCGGAGCCTGTGTTCCGCAACGGGAGAGGCCACAGCAGTGAGAGGCCCGCGTACCGCAAAAAAAAAAACACAAAAAAACTACCTTATGATCCAGCCATCCCACCGCTGGGCATATATCCGGAGAAAACCATACTTCGAAAGATACAAGCACCACAGTGTTCATTGCAGCACTATTTACAATAGCCAGGACATGGGAGCAACCTAAATGTCCATCAACAGAGGAATGGGTAAAGAAGACGTGGTACAATGGAATATTAGCGTTAAAAAAGAATGAAATAATGCCATGTGCAGCAACATGGATAGACCTAGAGATTGTCATACTGAGTGAAGTAAGTCAGACAGAGAAAGACAAATATCATATGACATTGCTTATGTGCGGAATCTAAAAAATGGGTACAAATGAACTTACCTACAAAACAGAAATAGAGTCACAGAGGTAGAAAACAAACTTATGGTAACCAGGAGGTAAGGGTGGGTGGGGGAGGGATAAATTAAGAGATTGGGATTGACATATACACACTACTATATATAAAATAGATAACTAATAAGGACCTACTATATTGCACAGGGAACTCTACTCAGTACTTGGTAATGACCTATACGGGAAAAGAATGTAAAAAAGAGTGGATATATGTATATGTATAATTGATTCACTTTGCTATAAACCTGAAACAAACACTACATTGTAAATCAACTATACTCCAATAAAAAAAAAAAAAAAAAACTGCTCGGTGGCTCTGCCTGAGAGTAAGCAAGAGTAGAAAGAGAAAATGAAATTAACTAAGTTCACTTAAGAGAAGTTGAAACTTAGGGACAATATGGTCTGCTGCATCATCCATGGGATTGAATTATGTGTCCATTGCCATTAAGAATGAAGGGTTTATCATTTCCTAATTACTTAAACACATTATAAAAGAAATGTGTGTAAGGACCCTGTTTGATTCCAAGTATAGACAGGCCTCTGAAATATACCATGTTCAGAAGAATTTTAAATAATTTTTAATGGTCCAGGCCCTATACAGATCATGTAGAAAACCTGACCTTTGACCACTGTTGTAAATCAAAAATGATTAATTTAACCTTTCTGTCCTTCTATGTAATGATCCATGGCAGATATGGTTCCGACCACTCCTGTTCTGAGCACTTGTTAGTTCTATTCAGTCAGTAAATATTTACTGAACACCCCACTATGTGCTAGATGCTGGGCCCAATAGAAACAATGGTTATTAACACAATGTTGCTTATCTTCAAGAAAACCTCGGTTTAGTATGTGAGATAGGCCCATAATCGGTAATCACAATATAGTGTGCCAAATATTAGGATTATGAAGGCATACTGTTTGTAGTATGTGTTCAACTAGTCAGTCATATCATACTACTATATTAGGAGAGATGGAAGAGAAGGTACATTAATTGAATGTCTACTGTTTGCTCTATATTTTATATAGGTCATCTCATTTACTCTTCACAAGAGTTCTACACAGTAGATATCACTTGCCCCAGGCTCTATGGCTCAAGGAAGAAAGTCACTTACCCAGGGGTAGGTGTTTAAAAAAGCTGGACTAGGATCTCTCTCCAAAGCCCAGCTATTTTCCCAATACATTGAAGCCTCCTGGGGTGCTACATTTATTTGTATATGTCTCTTAGAATGGGTTGTATTCATTTTAGGGTGAGAATCTTGTCTACCTCATTATTTTCCTCCTATGCCAAAGTATACTGATTAGTTGGTCAACGAATATGCATTTCATAACCAAAATGTAGTACAAGTTTCACAAAACGATGTTCCCTAGAAGAACATAATTGGCATTGAGTTATTATTTGTAAGAAAAAAAAATGAAAGAGAGACTGTATGAATGAATCAATGAATGCATGAATGAAGGCTGAACTTGCTTTTGGCTCAGGGCACTTGCGTTTGCTGGTCCCTGGTTGGGGATTGTCTTCCCCCACATTTTTACATGACTTGCTTCCTCAACACTCTCTTCAGCTCCCAGCTCAAGTGTCACCTTATCAGCACCACCTTCACTGGCCACCCTATGTAAATAGCAACTACCCCTCCAGCTGTCACCTCCACCTCCTGACCTGCTCCAGTTTTTTTCACAGCACTTTACCACCCCCAGACATACAGTATATTTGCCAGTTCATTCATCCTGTCCCTCCACGGGAACCCTCACCCCATGTGAGCAGAAGCCTTTTCTGCCCTGTGTGCTGCTGCAGCCCCGGTGTTGTAAGTGCTCAATTAATATCTGTTCCAGGAATGAACTTGACTGTTACACACAGTCATACAGATCAAATTCCTTCCTTACCTTTTCTCTTGTTTTGCCTGGAAAAATTAAATAATTTTATCAACACTTTAAACAGTGCTGTGTTCCAAAAGTATCATCTTTCTGTGAAAAAGCTATGAGGTTGTCTTTTCTTTTATGTCTTTGTCATGTGCACAGAGGGCTTTGTTGGGATATGTCACTGCTTTTTCCCATCTGCAGAAGTTGGAGATAAAACAGAGTGTCCAATCTCTCCTCAGTGAGCTGAAAGGTTAAAAGAAGTGCTTTCTACCCCCTAAGAGAAAGGTGTTTTGACTCTCTCCACTTCTACTTTCTTCCTCATGACTCGATTTTGGTGGTGGTTTGGAAGTTAAGTGAAAGATTGTTTTAGCCACTATAATATTGGAAGAGTGAAAAGAAACTCTGAAGGTTAATATTTACTAGCAGGACAAAAGAGTTGCAAACAGCTCAACTGGAGTTTTCCCTGTCTCCTGCAGATAACTCACAATCAAAATTCTTTCACTGTAAAGGAGGGCCCTTCACTATCTTATGCAGGCTCTTTTTTTGTCTTAGATAATTAGAGAAAGTACTCATTTCAAGATAGCATTGAAACATAATACCGTAATAATATTCATTGCAACGGAATTTTACCTTTATGATAATATTATCTAGTGGCAACCAATCTCATTCCCCAATTCTCTGTGTCTCTAATTACTTGGAGAAACATTCTAACATTGTGATATTTAAGGGTAGGTCCTATGTGACTAGGGTGTTAACAGACTTTAATGCAGAACCTTCGGGATTAAAATAAACGATGAGCTACTGAGTGCACACTCAAAGCTGAAATAGTAATAATACTTTATATGACACTCCACTTTTCTCACATCACCACCCTCTCTGCATTAGAAAAAAAATCAGAATTGGAAATTTTCCCCAAATTACAGGAGAGATTCCAAGATCAATAACATCTTACAGTCACACAGCTAGAGAAGATACGGCCAAAACTCGAGCCCGGGTCTTTGGGCTCCTATGACCTCCTCAACTTGCTCTCAACAGCCCAGAAAAATGGAAACTGTGCCATGCACTATAGGCTCTCCCCTTCAGGATCTAATTGCTGGATCTCCAAGTCAATAACATATCACAGTTTGGACCATATTGAAAAAAGGAAGAATTTGTGGAGACAATTCAAGATGAGAGCAAAACTGGCAATTGTGACCCAGCCCAGGCCTGTGACTTCTAGGGAGAAAGCCCTGAATCACATACTGAACAGAGGGAAGTAGAAGTCCCCAAATGAGCTAGCTGCCAGAGCAGGCTGATTTGGGGTCTGGCCAAGCATTTACTCTGAAACCCTCATGGATTATTCAGCAGTAAATCATTGTTTCTCTTCTTAAATTCTTTCTCCGCAAAGAGGAGTTATTTCCTTTATGATTAATAGTTCCCTGAAACTATTCATGTGGGTGAATTTCTTTATCTCCTCTCTCTCTCCCTCCCCCCTCCTCCCCTCTTTCCACATCCCACCTCCCACTTTTCCCCTATTTCGCTCTTTTTATCACAGCTTTTAAATCCTCATTCTTGCTTGGGATATTACTTTTTATTACTGCGTTAAAAATTACCACAAAGTTGGCATCTTAAAACAACACAAATTTATCATCTCGAAGTTTCTACATGTCTGAAGACTGGGCAAAGCATAAATTCTCTGCGCAGAGTCTCATTGGGCTGAAATCAAGGTGCCAGCTAGGGCTTCAGTTCTCATCTGGGTCCTCTTCCAAGATCACTGGTTGCTGGAAGAATCCGTGTCCTTGAGGCCATTGGACGGAGATGCCCCTTTTCCTGCTACCTGTCAGCCCAGAACTGCTTTCCCTGGCAGTTCCTTGTCATCTGCCCCCACTGTCCATTCACAGCACAGTGTTTGATTCCTTCCAGAGCAGCTGGAGTCTGTCTTTCTGACCTCCTCTTGTACAACCAGCTGGAGAAACCTCTTTGCTTTTAAAGGACCAATGTGATTAGGTCAGGTCATCCACTGTGCCATGTAGCATAACCTAGTCACTGGAGTAAAGTCCATCATAGTCCCACTCCCAGTGCTGATGCAGGGCATGAGTACAAGGAGCATGGGAAATCTTGGGGACCATCTTAGAATTCTGCCTACCATATTTAGTTTTGTACTCCATTTGTGTAGCATGTTGTACACATCAAAATGTTTTCTTTTTCTTTCCAAGACACGATTCTGCCCTCCTATTTGAACCACTCTTCATTTGTCCTCTGAGAAGCCAGTTTCTTGAATCTCCCCTTTCTCCTTCCACACTTCCCAAGCTTAGAGGGTATGATATTGTATTACTTATATTACTTATCTCTCCTCCATAGGACTTAGCACCGTGTCTTACCAGCGAAGATGTTCATTATATGTTTGTGGGATGAGATTGGATTTGTTCGATCATTGCATGTCTTTGAGAAATTAGGCATTTAGCTTGCAGACTTTTTTTTTTTAACATCTTTATTGGAGTATAATTGCTTTACAATGGTGTGTTAGTTTCTGCTGTATAACAAAGTGAATCAGCTATACATATACATATATCCCCATATAGACTGCTTTATTGTACTTCCAGGCCTCAAGGACTGAGCAACAGTCATCTGAACCTCTGGCAGTCAGCTCGCTGGACTGACACTGCAGTTACCTGTCTAGGTTGCTAGGAGAGAGCCCCCAACCAACTGACGATTCTATGATTTCATCGAATGCAAGGGGTGGTCAAGAATGATCAGGGGGGAAAAGGCCTCTTTACAAAGAGTGCATTAAACTCTCTTTTCCATTTCATGCTCACTCATTGTATTTTTTTTAATGTACTTTAAAAATCTTTTTGAAAGCAACGTCTTTTCTATTCAAGTGGAATAATAATAGGACCACTGCCCATGGTCCCTACTGTGCTTCCAGGGGATATAGCAAAGGGCTACTTTCCTTTACAGCCTTTGATTTGTTCCTTCTCCATCCTGTAATTTCCATCCACACCCAAGAGCCAAGTGCTGTGTGGGGCTAATTAAACACTATAATTATCCATGAGTTATGGCCCAGAAGCAGAGAGAAAATCTAACACATGTCTGATTGTAATATCAGGTAAATACTCAAGATATGTGACTGGTGAAATGCAAAATATTCTGTTCATTTAATATTCATGATGAGTAGTGAATTAGTCTAATCACATTAGCTATTCTATTCATTTATTAGGTGAGAGTGATTAGATGTGAATAGCTGTGGAAAAAAACCCTCTCAAGTTGCAAAAATTAGACTTCTATAGTTTTATTATGTTTATTTTCAACTGAGGGTAATTGTCTATAGATTTCTCTGAGACTAGTCTACACCCCTCCCTTATCTTTGCCCCTTGAAAAACTGAGTGCAGATTACAAGGGTAGAGAGAGCATATGAGACAATGCAGATCTGGCATACAAATGTTCATATAGATTGTACAAACATCTGAAAATATTGCATATCAACATTGTACTTCCAAGTATATAACCATACTATTTTTTCTTTTATTTTTTTATTGTGGTATAATTTACATACAATAAAATGCATAAATCTTCCCACTATGGAAAACAGTATGGAGGTTGCTCAAACAGCAAAAAAGAGAACCACCATGTGATCCAGCAATTCCACTCCTGGGTATATATATATCCAAATAAAATGAAAACACTAATTCGAAAAAATATGTGCACCCCAGTGTCCACAGAAGCATTATTTATAAGAGCTAAGATATGGAAGCAACTTAAATGTCCTCAACAGATGAATGGATAAAGAAGATGTTAAAAAAAAAAAAAAAAAAAGAAATGAGAAGAAAATCCAAAAAAGAGGTGATATATGTATACATATAGCTGATTCACTTTGCTGTACAGTATAAACTAACACAGTATTGTAAAGCAACTATACCCCAATAAAAATAAAAAAAAGAAACTAGAAAAAAATACACGCACACACAAACAATGGAATGTTACTCAGCCATTAAAAAAATGAAATTCTGCCATTTGCAACAATATGGATGGACCTAGAGGATATTGAGCTTAGTGAAATAAGTCAGAGAAAGACAAATAGTGTCTGTTATCACTTATATGTGGAATCTAAAAAATAAGACAAACAAATATAACAAGATAGAAACAGACTCACAGTTACAGAAAACAAACTAGTGGTTACCAGTGGGGAGAGATATCTGGGTGGTGGGGTGGAGGTAGGAATTCATGTGGATACACAGGAGAAAAATGGTCCAAGTAGAGAGAACAGCATCTACAAAGGTCCTGAGGTGGGTGCATATTTCACCATGTTTGGGGAATAGCAAGGAGATGATGACTGAAGTCAGATCATTGTACCCAGCGGTGAATAAGGAAATTGGTAGAAACTAAGCGTCCACCTTAATCTGCTGGAGACAGATTGTGTAGGGCCTTGGGCCCTTAATAATACTTTGCCTTTTACTTTGAGTGAGATAGGAAGCTATTGGAAGATACTGAGCAGAAGAGAGATATGATATGACTGTTTTAAAAGGATCACTCTGGATCTTGTGTAGAATAAACTATAGTTGAGTGGAGGAGGAAGTAAGGAGACAGTTAGGAGGCTGTTAACCCACATGAGAGAGGATGGTGAGCTGGACTAAACTCAGGGTGTCAATAGAATGGTTAGAAGTGGTTGTTAGATTGGATATATTTTTGAAAGTAGAGTCGATAGCATTTGCCATTGAATTGGAGGTAGGATGTGATAACAAATGATGTGTCAAAGATGATCTCAAGGTTTTAGAGAAGAGAAAATGGTAGCATGTAATTGTCATTTATTGAAATAGGAAAAACTTCACAATAGCAGATTTCAGGGGAAAATAAGAAGTTTGGTTTGGGATGTGATAAATTAGAGACATCAGTTAGACATCCAAGCAGAGTTGTTAGGGAAGCAATTGGCTATGTGAGTCTGAGTCTGGCTTTCAGGAGAGAGGGCTAAAATGGATATAGAAACTGGGGAGTTATCAGTCTATGAATGGCATTTAAAATCATGGGATTAGATGAATCCCTCTTTCCCACCCCTAAGTTTGTGTAAACTGAGAACTGAGCCCTGTGGCACTCAAAGATTTTGAGGTCATGAGGAGGAGAAGGAACCATACCAAAAAAAAAAAAAAGATTGAGGAGGAACTGCTGGTTAAGTGGGGAGAACCCAGAGGGAGTGGTACCCCAGGGACTAGTGAAGAAAGTGCTTCAAGTGATCAACTGTAGCTAAGGTTGCTTACAGTAGACCAAGCAAGATGGTGCCTGAGACATATATCCAGGGTAAACTCTAGTTCAAAAAGATACATGCACCCCAATGTTCATAGCAGTTCTATTTATAATAGCCAAAACATGAAAGCAACCTAAATGTCCATCGACAGATGAATGGATAAAAAAGATGTGGTGTGTATATATACATATATATGTGTGTGTGTGTGTGTGTGTGTGTGTGTGTGTGTGTGTATACACACACATTACTCGGCCATAAAAAAGAATGAAATAATGCCATTTGCGGCAACATGGATGAACCTAGAAATTATTATACTAAGTGAAGTAAGTCAGACAAATACCATATGATATCACTTATATGTGGAATCTAAAAAAATGATACAAATGAACTTAATTACAAAACAGAAACAGACTCACAGACTTAGAAAACAAACTTATGGTTACCAAAGGGGAAATGGGGGGATGAATTGGGAATATGGGATGAACAGATACACACTACTGTATGTAAAATAAACAACAAGGACCTACTGTATATCACAGGGAACTATATTCAATATCTTGTAAAAACCTACAATGGAAAAGAATCTGAAAAAGAAAGTATACATATATATATATATATATATATATATATATGACTGAATCAGTTTGCTATACACATAAAACACTGTAAATCAACTACACTTCAATTAAAAAAATAAATTTTAAAATTTTTAAAAAGAAATTTCAACATACCTTAAAAAAAAACATAGTGCCTGAGAATCATCTGTAACTTCTGGCAACACGAAGTTCTTTTGTGACCTTGACTAGAGCCATAGAGGAGTCATGGGAACAAAGACCCACCTGGAGGGAGTTCAAGAAAGAACTAGAGGGGAAATGATGGGGCCAAAATGTATAGACAATTCTGTCAGTGGGTTTGCTGTAGTGAAGAAGACAGGAATGGGGTAGTAACTATAGGGGGTGTGGGGTGAAGGAAGATGATTTGGGTTGGTGGTTTGGCTCAAAGATGGGGACTATTCCACCATGTTTTCAGGTGGCAGGAATGATCCAATAGAGCAGTGTTACATGTTGATATGGGGGACAAAGGGGAAACTGCTCAGGGCACATCCTTGAATAGGGTAGAGGATAGGAGTCCTAGTGCACAAGTAGGAGGGGTTCTATAGAGCCAACCAGAGTCATTCTTAGCTTATCTGCTTTATATTTTGCAGTTCCACAGAGACTTTCACCAGCAGAAACATGAGTGTTTAACTACTGATGTAAAAAAGAAAAAATTGATAACTATTTGCTTTATTTATCTCTCACATATTTTTCTGAGCCATTTTACCCCCATCTTACTAATAAGGAAGGCTCATAAAAGTTATATCACTTGGGATTAACATATACACACTACTGTATATAAAATAGATGATCAACAAGGACCTACTGTATAGTACAAGGAACTCTACTCAATATTCTGTAATAACCTATATGGGAAAAGAAGCTAAAAAAGAATGGATATATGTATGTGTATAACTGAATCACTTTGGTGTACACCTGAAACTAACACAACATTGTTAATCAACTATACCCCAATATAAATAAAAATTAAATTAAAAAAATAAAAATAACAACAACAAAAGTTATATGACTTCATCAAGTTCTCAAAGCTTATATGAAAACCAGGTCTCAAACTAGTTCTGGCTGATTCCAAAGACCATAATAAATGTGCCACGACATCGGAGCCTAGAATTCCCCCAGAAGGTCCACCAGCTAACGAGAAAGGGACAACATCATCTTAAGATGCCAGGCAAAGAAAAGCACAACTATGTAAACCTAGAGAATCCCACACACAAGCACTGAGGAAGCAAGAGTAAGTTACAAGCCTGGCCCCTATGCAGTGAAGCCTTTGGGGAAGATGTGGTTCACTTGATAGATGGGAAAGGCAGAGAGTGATGGAGGCCTCAGTATTTGACAACATGATAGGAAGATCCTGAGAGGAGCTGGTCTCCAATGTAGGGCTGTTGAGTCCCGTGTGGATGGGAAGGAGCAAATGTTTCCACTTGAATGTGGGGCGATGGAAATTGAGAAAAGCATTATGGGGCTTCTTTGGGTTTCCAGTCACTTCAGTGAACACTTATTAAGCCCCTACTATGTACACAGCACAAGACTTCATGTTCAGGAAATGAAGAAGAGCAGTCCTCCTTCCAGAAGTTACACAATGAACAATTCGAATTCACATAAGATTTCTAAATACCTGTATCAGTGTTCTCCAGAGAAGCAGAATCAATAATACATAAATAGAGATATAGATGATATATATATAGATCAGATAAATTTGTTTCAAGGAATTATAGGGCAGGCCAAATGTCTAGAAACTCGGGCAGAAGTTGATGCTGCAGTCTTGAGGCAGAATTTTTTTTCTTCTCTGGGAAACCTGTTTTTTTTCTTAAGACCTTCAGCTGATTGGATGAGGCCCACCCACGTTATCCATGGCAATGTAGTTAATCAACTGTAGCTGGTAACCACATTTACAAAATACCCACGGGGTCAACACCTGGATCAGTGCTTCATTAAATAACTGGGTACTCTAGCCCAGCCAAGCTGATACATAGCACTAAGTATCACAGTATCCTATCAGTTCCCAGTTTATTCCATAGAAGCCAAAAGCAGGTACTTTGTTTTAGAGACTTTTGCCTTTTAGAATTGCTGTTGCTTGATCAGGTATTGAGCTGTAGACCAGTGAGGGGTCAGAGGAGGGGCTGTCTCCGAGCCTTGGTACTGTTAAGGGTGGTTTATAAAGGTTCTAATTCATTGTAATTAATTTTTATTGTGCAGAGGCAGAAGGCGGGCGGAATGAAAGGGGGTAATTTCACAAGTCAAAATAACAAATAAGTACATACAAATAGTGTCCAGCTTCCCAGGAGCATATCACCATCTCCAGGTCTCGCCACCTGGAATGGAACACAGCCCCGAGCCCCTGTTGCTCCCCCACCCGGTGTGCGTGTGCGCACACGCACACACACGCGCGCACACACACACGCGCACACACCCGAGAGATACACCACAGGGCGGGCTGGGGGAGAGAAGCCCTCCTTGGTTGCGCTTGTTGCAAACAATGAAACGTTGCACGGAGCCTCTTTGTTCATCTGCAGGCTCGGAGCCCTGGAGAACCAAGCAGTGCAGGCACGTGTGCCGGATATTAAGTCTCATTTCAAAGCCGCTGAGCCGATGGCGTAACCTGACGGGTGACGTGGGAGCGGCTGCGTGCTGGAAGTGGCAGGCTGGGATCCGCTTTGAGCATCCGCGTGGAGGGACAGGAGATGCAGAGGAAGACGAGGCTCTGGGCTGTGGGGTATTTTCCTTTTCAGAGGGTGAGGCAGGAAAGGAGGACTTGACTTTCTCCGGCCTGAAATCCCGTGTTGGGGTTTCAGGAGTCTTGAGTAATGACCGGTGTAGGTTTCTCATGGAGGGCTCATTTATCTAGGTGCCAGTGGGTGAGCCTGGCTTCCCAAGCTTGAAAATTTAGATTTATTGAGTGCCAGAAATTGGACTGGACACCATTTAATAGGCCCATGCACCATGAAGGTGAGGGTGGGAGGATAAGTGTCAAGAGGGCAGAATGGTTGGGGAAGGGGCTCAGTGTGAAGAAAAACAGCAAAATCTGATTAGTGCCGTAGAATGCTGGCCGAGGCGGGCAGGAAATACAAGACTCTGGAGAAACCGGTGGTTTCTGAGCAGAGCCGAAATCAGATAAACCTTCGGGAAGAGAGAGATGGTGGAGAGGAAATAATTAGTCTCTTGGAACTTAAGGAAGGGACTTGTTGGTGGGGGGTGGGGGGATAGAGAGAGAGAGAGGGAGGGATGGAGAGACAGACTCCTGAAATCTACAGAAGGCAAAACTGCCTTCAGAAGAGGCAGATCGATAAGAAAGCCATTTACTGGTTATAAAAAAAAAAAGCATATATCTTGTTCAGCCTCTTGCTCTGAAATAGAAGAAAAGCTTTGGGATTTATGGAATGTGGATTTACATAGAGAGGCCCTGGAATATATAAATACTCGGCTGACTTCTAATGTCAGCGAGAGAAAGGCCGAGGGAGGCACGTTTGCAGGAGGGAAAGAGCAGAGGGAAGTGAAATCCAAACCCTGGACTCCGTGCCTCATTCCCCAAGTGAACATGGGGAATTCATATCCCTTCTCCGCGTGCTTCAATTTCTTCATTATTTTTATCTGTTTTCTCCCTGGGGCTGGGGAAGCAGTGTAAAAATGACTTCTCAGGCTTTGAGACATTTAAACAAAAAACTGTGTAATGCAACGCAGCTGATCTGAATCTCTCTACTCACAAACATAGATGTTCATTCAATATTTATTGTGTTTCTTCTCAGTGCAAGGCACTGAGTTAGATTCATGGGTGGAGATGTGCATGGTAAGTACTTCATTCATTCAACAAATATCTGGGAGGAAAATCTTCCCGCAAAGCACTCCCATCTTTGTGGGGATAGGTGGACAGGTAAATTCACATGGACGGCATGCCGCAGACCTGAAGGAGGGCCAGTTGAATCAGAAGAATCACAGACACCTTCCTGGAAGAGGTGACTTACACACAGGCTGTGGGCCCCTGGCACTCAGTGGTCTGCTGAAAATCACATTTCTCAGTCAACAACCCAGATGCTTGGGCTATATGTCAGCACACATCTAGGCATTTGGAAATGCTTGGATTTCTGGTGATTAGATCCAAATGCCCACCAGCACTTGTAGAAAGGAGAGTATGCATGTACCTTCTAAATAATGCAAACATGGATTGTGTAATAATTGTTTTTATGAGCCATTCTTCTTCTACCAGGATGCAGATCATCAAAATTCTTTACTATTTATTATACATTAGTTTATCACTTGCCCTCAATTACGTGGTGAAATTTATATGTTTGCACATGACCAAGGTGGTAGGCCCTGTGGCCCAAGGCAATTAGATAAGGCCTTAAAGAAATCAGACTGTGAACAAGGCAGAAGTTTAATAAAATTTGAAACCCACAGCTGTCAAGCTACATGCAGCCCTGTGTTCACAAATATCAGGCAAACATCATTACAGAATTGGTCAGGGTAAGAAGCGCTTTGCATCCCATTTTGGTGACAGATTTAAAGACTCTGTCGGTGTGTGTGTGTGCATGTGTGCGCACATGTGTACATATACATACATACATGGGTATATCAGCATGCCTGCATATGTATATGGTGTATTTATATTGACGTAGGGATGTGCTAGAGGGAGGAAAGTGAAACTGCCTCGGCAATGCTTCTTTTCAGCCGACCCCAGTCACTTGGTCTCTTCTTATTTCCCTCTCCCTAATCACTGTCTTATCCCACACAAACCCCCAGACAGCTCAGAGCTCATGCCCCTCACCTCAGTATTCCCCCTCCAGCTCCAGAGAAGCCTACGCTCTGATCCCTAATTCACATAAATGTCCTTCCCATGAAATATTTTAATTTAAACCACTAATATAGCCAAAAGATAAAGTCCAGATGATGGTAGAACTTTAGGAATGAATTGGCAACAAGTCAAGGGTGGATGTGGGGGTGAGAGGAACAGGAGACTTTCCTGATCAGGGGAAACGTACAAGAAAGAAATGATGATTCTGAACACCTGGAGAGGAGCCTCAGCGCTAATCCCTGCTACATCCGGCAAAGCACTTGCATCCTCTTACTTGGAGTCATTCTATTTTCTGTCTCCCAGAGCCTTTTGCAATCACCTAAATAGATACTTATCAGATTGCATAGTCACTTATTAGTTACTTGTTTCCGGCCATCTCCCCCTCTAGAGGGTGAGCTCTTCAAGCGAGGGGACCATGTCTTCCCAGGTTCTAGCATGATGCCTCGCTTGTAGTAAATGCCCCATTTTGAAAGCCTTCCAATGAATTTAACTATTCTGAGTCAGTTTCTCTTTCACCTGCAAAATGCAAGTTTCTCCCCTCACGCATCCATTTATTTACTTGCCATTTGCTGGACAACCTGCTAGGTTAAGTGCTGTAGGAAGCATACAAATGCATAATCTAGTAACTTATCTAAAATAACATTCCCTGCCTACCTCCCAGTACCCTAAGGAAGAACAAAGAGACTGTGTGTATGAATGAGCTTTGGAAACTGTACACGCTACCTGAGGTAAGGGGTGATCTTTATTCTTACTCATTGCATGTGTCGTGCTGATGCTCTGGGCCCTCCTGGCCCTGCAAGGGTTATTTTTGCAGATTCCCCGTCTCCCCTCTCTGTAGCTCCCAGCAGATGTATTAAGTGTAATCTTGGAACTGTTCCAGGTTCCCTCTTTAAGACTCAGAATGTTCAATATTTCCTGTGCACAGCAGGCTCTCTGGGCTGGCGTGATGCCAGATGCTGTGAAGGGCTCACTCCCCAAGCATCCCTGGTGTCTGGGTCCCAGCCCCAACTTGTCCAGGCTATTCCATTGAGACTGCTTGGGAAGCAGGGACAAAACCCCAGCAGAAGCTGCTGCTGCAGCCCCACCAGCTTGTATCCAAGACAACCTGCTGTCCTACAACCTCTGAGGCACCAGCTGAGGAGGCAAGTCCCACTGCCCACAGCCCCTCTGCTTCCTGACTCAGCCTGAGCCCTGCAGGAGGCAAGTGGGGCATTTGGGCTGTCCCAGGGCTCTGGCTTGTTTGATGGTGGAATTAGAACTTTTGAGAGGTCAACAGGAAAATAGGTGAACAGGAGTAAATTGAGTCCCCCAGATGCTTGCTGAGCTAATATCATGGGACTTAACCCCACCTCACCATGCGCCTGACAAGACCCCATCTGGTTCTGCAGTGAAAACTGCCTTCTTGTGACTGCTCAGGGCTAATGCCTCATCTTTCTTATGGCAGCCCCACAAATGGAGTCCATATCCTTCTCCAAAACTGATGGGGAGGGAGGAGTTCTAAGGGATCTTGGGGAGCACTTCCATGTGGACGCATGATCCCCACCCCTCCTCTTTCCTCCCTCTTTTTAATTAATTTGCATAATCACTTGCACTGGTTGAACACATGTGACACACCCAGGACTCATATTTGCATCTAAACAGGAACCAGTTCTGTGCTTTTAAATGTAATCTTTTCCTGACTCTTTCCCCACCCTTTGTCTTTCTTTCCATTTGGTCTCCCATCCCCTCCTTCTATTTCTTTTTTCTCCAACCCTCCCACACTCGGTGAATTCCATGGTCACTGTGACCTCCCTCCATCAAATACCCACCCTCTTCCCCAACCACATCAGTTCAATCGAACAAGTAGATTCTGCAGTGGAGAGGAAGGAAAACTAAGATTCATGGAGCTCCCCTGAGGCACCAGGCAGTGTGTCAAAATGCAGACTACAGACAGACAAGCTCCCTTGCACACGCAGAGCTCACCTGTAGCCTAGGGGCCAAGCTGATGCTACAGCACCTACCTAATGCCCAGATCTACTAAGGCAGGGAAGGCATATTCCAAAAGTACAGAGTAAGAACTACAGAGGCATGAGATCCAGAGCCCAGCCAGTAGGAGATTCTCCCACTGAAGGTCACTGAGAAATGGTTACCTTTCCTCGTTGAAAGAATTGCAGTCCTAAGTTCAAGTTCAAGCTCTGCCTTTAACTGACCTTTGTTAAGCTGTAACCTCTTCTGCCCCTCAGTTTCCACATTTATAAACTAGGACAATTGAACCAAATAACCTGAAATGCTTTGAATCTGTGAATCCTTTCTTGATCTTTGCTTTGTGACCCAAAAAACTGTGTTAAACTGATAAAACTGTATTAAAATGGACTGTGAGAACAGGTAGATGTCAGCTGTATTTTTGTCTGTAGACCAGATCTCTGAATTCTTGTCATAATGGTGTGTTTGAGGCTATAATGGTTTGTAATCATTCTTGGTATATAGCATGTGTCTGACTACTAAAATCAGTGCTTCTCTCAGTATTAGGGTCCATGTTATTCGGAAAAACAGACTGTTATTTATTGTGTAGACATCCTTACTGGAATCCTGTTCAGACAGAGCTTGAGCTGCTTGAGCTAGTGAGAGAGACCTTTTATCAAAACCTGGAGGTCAGCAGATGTGGACTTTATGGGAAAAGTGAAAGAATGGGAGAAATTCCATCACGGTCATGAACAGGCACTTCCAGTAAATTCTTATCCATCAAGGGAGAGTAACAGGTTGTTCTGGTCGTGGCAAATAGAGAATCTTTATAGATGCTGCATGGATTATCAATTTTCGAAGGTTGAAAGAAACATGGAAAAATACCAAAAAGTTGCTATGAGTAAGTTAATCCTCTCTGAGGATTCCAAAACCCTTTGTATGGGCATCACGTAGCAAATGAGAAGTTTTATATTTAGATTTAGAATATAATTGTTGCTATTCGTCACAAAAACAGTGGGGTTCCTGTTTATCAATCCTGTTACTTTTGGGGAAAAAACATTACCAAACAAGATTTGGGTTTCCTCTCAATCCCCATTTCCAATGACTGCCCTGTTCTGCTCCATGCTCTAGCCACAGTTGGTCATGACCATTTCTAGAAAGAGACGGAGTTTCCCACTCACACACCTGTGCTCCTGTACATCTTCTCTCCTAGCTCTCACTGCCCTACTTCCTTACCTGCCATCGCAGCTGTGGTCTCCTTCATAAACCATCCATAATATCCCCCCAAAATATGGGATTGTTCCCATTTTCCAACTCTCAAAGCTCTTTGTTTTCAACTCTCTTAAGGTATTTATCAATGCTGTGCTCTTTGGACCACATGAATCTATCTAGTTCTGGCACTGTCCTTTAGAGGAAGTTTGACATATAATCTGCCTGAGGGCATAAATATTCTCGTTTGGCTTACACCTCTTGATAGGAATAGACACATGGTACTATTCATCAGGATTTAAAATTTTGAAAGCATAGATGATGCTCTGTATTCCTTATCCTTATATGGCTGTGAGCATCTTGCGGGCAGCATCATGTATAAGCAAACTGCATTTCTGTCTCCAGCCCAGAGCCTGGCATGTGAGCGGGAGCAATAAATGTTTGCTGAGTTAAACTGAACATAATAAAAGGACACCTTGGTGCATTCACACATTAGCGGAATGCTAGAGAGGCAAAAGTTCACCAAACTTACATCTCTCATTTTCAACTGAAAAATAAAAACACATTTTACATTGGAAAGAGAAGCAATGGCATATGCAATCTCATTTGGAAGTTCAGATGATTTACTTTGATAAAGAACCATCATGAGCAATAATCTTTCAGGATATTGTTGACAGAGGCCACGCTATCAGGTTGGCTCTTTACAATCATAGGTATCGATTCATTCATCAAATATTACTGAGCATAACTATGAGCTAGAAGTCTTTAAAGTTTTAGGGTTGCAGCAGAGGAACAAGGCAAGATTCTTAAACTCATGGAGGTTATACTCTAGAAGAGGAAATAGGATAAGAAAGTAAACAAATAAGAAATATGGTTGAGTGATACAAAGAAAATACATCAGGGTGGTGATAACAAAAGTGATGGGGAGATTAGTATTCTAGGAAAGATGGATGGTCAGGGAAGGTTGTTTGGAGATGACTATTTGACTTGAAGGAGATAATTAAGTGGTCCATGCAAGTATGTGAGGGGAAAGTATTCCGCGTAAAAGGAACAGCATGGGCAGAGGCTGTGAGGCAGGAGAATACTTGGTTGCTTGAGGAAGAGAATAACAAGGAAGACAGGGTAGCAGAGAAGACTGAACAGGGATGAAGTTGGGACGAATGGCAAGAGATGAGCTCAGAGCAAGAGCAGTGTACCAGATGTAGGAAGTTAGGATACAGTAAGATTTGGATTTTACCCTGAGATGGCTGCTTTTGGAGGAGGTGGAACTGAAGTGTGACATGATCTCACCTACATTTTAAAAGCATCACTCTAGCTTCTATGTGGAAACAGACTGTGAGATGGCAGGAGCATTAAGCAAGTTTGGAGACATTGGAGCCAGTTAGGAGGTTACTGCAATAATCCAGGATGCTGGTGGCTTGGACTAGTTTGTGAATGGTGAGGATGGTAAGAAGCGATTGGGTCCTGGATATATATTTGAAAGTAAACTACAGGCTTTGCTGAAGGACTGGATATGAAGTCTGAGAGAAAAACTCCAAGGATCTTATTAGCCTCATCAGTTGGAAGAAGAGAGTTGCCATTTACTGAGATGGAGTAGATTGTGAGAGTAGGTTTTGGGGTGAGGCAGTTCAGTTTGGTATATGTTAATTTGGGGATACCTATTAGTCATCCAAGAGAGATGTTGAATAGGCAATTAGATACATAAGATTGGGGTTCAGGAAAGACGTTCAAGCTGGGTATATAAATATATGAGTTGCCAGCAAATAGTATTTGTATTAGTTTGCTTGGGCTGCTATAACGAAATGCCACAAACTGGGTGGCTTAAACAACAGAAATTTATCTCTCTCAGTTCTAGAGGCTGGGAAGTCCAAGATCAAGGTGCCAGGCAATTCAGTTCCCTGGTTAGGGCTGTCTCCATGGCTTGTAGACATCACCTTATCTCTGTGTCATCACTGGACAAGGGAGAGAGAAGAAACAAGTTCTCTGGTGTCTCTTCTTATAAGGGCACTAATTCCATCATGAGAGTCCCACCCTCATGACCTCTTCTAAACTTAATCACCTTCCAAAAGTCCCATCTCCAAATACCATCACATTAAAGGTTAGGCATTCAATATATAAATTTGAGGGGGACACAGTTCAGTCCATAGCAGTATTTAAAGCCATGTGCATAGAAGTACATAAAAGAGAAAAGAGGGGAGGGGAAGGAAAGGAAGGGAAAAAGGGAAAGGGAAGGGAGAGGAGGAGGGGGAGGATGAGAGGTTTAGAGAATGGAGCCCAGGTGTGGTAGGAGAAGATGAGGCAGGGCCAGCAGTGATCATAGAGAAGGTATGGCCTTGGGAGGGAGGAGGGAACCAAGAGAGTGTGGTGTCCTGAGAGCCAAGTGAAGAAAGAATTTCAAAGAAGATGGATGATCACCTGGGTTATGTGGGATAGATCAAGTGGGATGGGGATGCAAAGTGACTATGCATTTAGCAGCTGGTAGGTCACAGTGACCTTGGCAAGTGCAATTTTATCAAGTGATGGGGATGAAACGATGACTACAATACATTCAAGAGAGAATGGGTCAGAGGGAATGGGAGCAACAAGTATTGATCAGTCTTTCAAGGCATTTCACTGTGAAAGGAGCAGAGAAAGATAGGATAGCTTGAAGAAAGCAAACACTTCTGCTTTAGCTGAAGAACCACCGGGAAAGAACTCACTGCCTTCTGAGGGCACGGCCTTTACTCACATGGTGGGGAGATGCTCCAAAGGCTGGCTGAGCACACTCAGAGGATGTGCCTGTGGTTTAGAACCTCTAGGAACTGTGACTCCATCTACTCACTAAAATCACAGAAGGCACAGCCTCTCTGCAAAGCCCCAAATCAGCAGCCCCTTATTATCTGGAATGACTAAGCTCCACATATCCCCTTCCCTTCTCTTCCTGCCTGGGTCTGCGTGCACAGTTGGGTATGGCCACCAGCACAATGACAACTTCCTAAGGTCAAGAACCCAAAGCCAATTGGAAAATTGTGTTGTGAGCAAATCTCTGGCAAGGAGGATGGAGAAAAGGAAGAAGGGGGACATGAGATGGACAGATAGGTATAAAGGCATCCCCAGCTCCCTGGATCCCATTGTGCTTGGGCACCTGGCAACCATCTTGGATAGTGTCAATCACCTCTTCTAAATCTGCATCAAGGGATGCCGTGAACTTACATTCTTTGCTGACAGGTGTTTCCCCGTTGAGCCTGGTGTACTTAACAGCTACAACATGCTTTGTCTGCTTTTCAGTTTGGCCTCTTTAACAGAGGCTTGAAAGTTGGTGAGAAGTGGCTCTTGTACCAAGGTGAAACTAGCTGTTTAGTTTAATTTCACCCAATTACTTTTTATGGAGCACCTGCTAGAGCTAGATATTATGCCGATTTGTGCAAGGATACAACTTTAAAAAAAGAATAGAATTTGCTTCCATGGAGCTCACAATCTAAGTCAGTGGTTCTCAACCTGGGGCCATTTTGCCCCCCAGGGGGCATTTGGTGGTGCCCGGAGACAACACTTTTGATTGTCACTACTAAGGGAGGGTGTTACTGGCATCTAATATGTAGAGGCCAGAAATGCTGCTAAACGTCCTATAGCACACAGGACAGCCTCTAATCTCAAGAATTATCTAATCTAAAATGTTAATAGTGTCAAGACTGAGAAACTCTGATCTAAGGGATACGACAGCACACATATGAATAACTCTAGTACAAGAGAGACTATGATAAGCAACAGTTGATGTTTCCAGAGATCCTCAAGCTTTGGAGAGAGACAGCATCTTAGGTTCAGTAGCAAGATGCCTCTAGTGATCCTGGGAATTCCATCTAGGGAACACAAAACTCCAGCAAGTTCCTGCATGGATATACGTATGTATCCATATGGCCTCTTACAGGTAACAAGGCTCTTTTGTATACACGATCATGTTCCATCCTCACAACAATCCTATTTAGGGGTCCTCCATCTATTCGAATAATTGTAACTGAAGAACGGTCCTCCACTATTTGGAAAGGCCATTCTCTCCAACTGAGAGAGAGACAGGGACCTCAGCCCAGCCAAACAGCTAAATTGACCCTGGCAGTCACTGATGTCAGATGCCCCAGAGAGACGTCCATCGTTGCTCAACAACTGTCAAGCAAACCGAGTCGGTATACGCACCTCCAGTTCAGATTTGGAAACTGAAGTTTAGTGACATGACTAAGATCTCACTGTTCCTAACTTGCAGTGATTTGGCTCAAACCTTGCCCTTCTGAGGCCAGATGCAGAAATCTGTCTACCACGAGAAGCTGCCTCTTTCCAAAACAACAATAGGCATCGACACCATTATGGAGCTTAACAATTCACACAGTGATTTCCATGTCCATCCTTTTTCTCCCCAGGTATTTCTGTGGGCAAATGCATGGGAAAGAGTGGAAAATACATTTTGCATTTAGGCTGAAGGAGAGAAAGAGTCCTCACCTGTATTTTTATCAGCCACATCACATCTCTTTATCTTCATACATAAATCATGGAGGATGTGCAGCTATAGAGCCACCTGGCATCAAAATGGAATCAGACTAAAGGGTTTCTCCAGCACCATGCACCGCATTTATGTACACTTAAAAAAAACCAAAACACTCAGGGGAACTCAAGTATGCTAATGGCTTAAAATGACCAAGTTAAAGCTGAGCCACATGATTTTATTTAAATACAGATGGTCAGGTTTTATTTACATCTACAGAGCAAACAGCTGATACAAAGTGGTGCCCTATACATATAAACCAGCAAAGCCATTTTAGAACCCAGAGTTTGAAAGAGTCTATATAAATGTAAATTACCAACCAAAGGGAGCATAAAATCTATGGATGTGGAAATGAGACTACTATCTTCCCTCATCCAGCTCAGATTGGCCCATGTGGGTTCACATGGCTTTCTCTCATTTGAGGAGTCTCTGGAGCATGGATTTAGCTGAGCTTCTGTGTACCAGCATTTCGGCTGGCCACGATCCAGTGACCTGTGTTTCCTCTGCGGTAGTTTGTCAATGCCAGGGGGGTTTCCAGATCTTGCGGAGACACTGAGGCTTCATGCATCTGCTTTGTCGCCCCAGCATTACTTTGATCCCTTGGATTCTCCAACAGGAGTCTTCCAGGCAAATTCAGGGAGTGGGTTGACCCATTAATTCAGCCTAATACTAGTAGGCCAGCTTTGTCCAGGGCCAAAACTGAGCTCTAGTTGGAAATGAAATGCTTCTGAAAGCTGACTTAACTCTTTTCCACCACTAACATTGTGTTTCCTTAGGGACCCTGCAGTAGCCATTCCCTAAATGGGACTCTGGGGCATGCAAGAAGTTAAAGTTGAGTTTCTCCAAGCCTGTCCTTCCCAATAAGGGAGGATGGGTCCCACAAGGGGTAGAGGATTGATGGAATAAAAGAGAATGACCACAAACTGCTCAGAGTTCCATGCAGGAAGAACCCAGAGAAAAACAATCTAGCTAAATGAAATTGTTTTCTTCCTTTCCAACCACAGTATATTAATTGGGTACAAATCGGTCCACTTAATGCCAATTGACATTAAGCAATTTACCATTTGATGGCAATTGAAAACCCATGCTTAGCGCTCCAAACTCCCTTGATTGTTCCAAACAGATTTCCCATCCTAAAGTGGAAATGGATTTAATTTGATCTCTTCAGTCTGTTCATCATTATGTGTAAAACAGTAATACTGGTACCAGGAAACCAGCAGCTACCTGGGCAGTGGACTGTACAAAACAGAGGCATTCAGTCATTGGAGAAAATTCCAAAGAAAGAGTCACTATATAGTTGTAATGATGGCTACCGACCTGGGGCAGCATGGTTGTTCTTTGTTGTTGTTGATGTCTCATTGTTTTGATTTCTTCTTCTTTTCCTTTTCTGTTTCCTTAACGCCAGAGGGGCTTAAAGTTGAGAAAAGTCCTAGAAAGCAATCTAATTCAGTTCTGTCGCTTCTCCAATGAGAAAACTGAGACCTAAGGAAGTTACATGACTTGCCCAGATATTTAAACAATAATCTGTTCTCTTTTCTTCATTCCTATGTCTTCTTTATTCTCTTACATGCCCACTCCTACCCCGCCTCAGAGCTCTATGGGCAGAGAAGTAATGGAAAGAACATGTCATCTGGTAACAAAGGACTTCAGTTCAACTGATGTACCTCTGTCACTTAACTTCTCAGGACCTCAGGGTGTCAATGAAAGAGGAATAAAGGTCCACACCTCCCAGTATTTTTGAAGGGAAATAACTTATGCAAAAGCACTTTAAAATCTGCAAAGGAACGTGACATGTAAGACATTGCCTGACCAAAACCCACCATGGAATGGAGATCAGCCAAATGGGTCAAAGGTTGAAAGTCAGGCAAGGAACAAATTTTGAGCCGTTGGCTATAAGAGCCATAGCACCCCAGTTCTCTTCACTCATACCTGAAACTAAAGAAAGATCAGGGATTAGAAGCCTGAAAATATTTGCAGATGTTTGGCATGGCTGTGGTTAGCCTTTTGACTTTTGGAACAAGTAACGTCTAGTGATATTTGTTCCACTTGTTTTTCTTTTAACTAAGTTGTCAACATATTGTTTGCAAACTTTTTAAATTCTAAAGATTTTGCAGAAAGCTATCTAATCACTTATCTGAAAAAAGGCAAACATGGCCTTATGGACTTGCCCTGGAATTATACTTTAAAGTGAAATACACAGAGCCTTAACTTATATTCTGTTGGCAATGTACCCACATCCTTTATTAAACTGTTTATAGAAATATGTGCCATTGGCACTTTCACAAATAGAGGCATAAATGGAATAACATATAAGCAGATCATACTAGAAGCAGCCCTGGGCTAGGAGACACAAATTATTGCTTCTTATAGCTATGTGACTTGGAGCAAGTTACTTTACCTGAGTTTCTGAGAGGTAAATGGGGATGCAAAGTGGGGATAATGACCCCAGCAGTAAACGCAATCATATCATCCAGGTCTCAGCTCAAATGTTCTCTGATCAGAGGAGCAATAGTGGATGTTCAGATAACCCCCCCTCTTTCAGGACTGATGCATCATCCCCCTAACTGCTGAGAGAGTTGGCCACTGACCACTCACAGCTGGGCCCCTTCATAGATAAACCTCAGCAGTCCACCTCATCCAAGATCTCACTCTCCCTCATCCAAGGCAGCCCATGTACCATACTGGCCAATAAGAAGGTCTCAAGTCCATCCCTCCCCCAACTCAGAATACCCTGCAGGGCTATCCCAGTTCCAAAGCGTCCTGTGGCTTTGGAGGCTGAGGCTTTGCTGTGACTACATAACAGCCCAACTTTTTTCTCTTCCCAGTCCTGCTTCCTATACTCCCCCCCATGGATACTGATCCCAAAAGAGCTCCACAGTAAACTCTCTGTATGCTCATCACCACCTGAGTTGTCTTCCCAAAAAACCTGACCTGCAACATGGGCCCTTCCTGGCCACATCTCCTCTGGTCACTCTATCTCATTGCTCTTGTCACTATCTGAAAAAATACCATTTATTTATTTGCATGTTGATTGTCTGCCTCCCCACTGCTAGAATATATGTTCCATGAGGGCAGGGCCTCTTTGTGTGTCTTGCCCACTATTCTATCCCTAGGGCCTAGCACATAGGAGGCACTCACTAAATACTTGTTGAATAAAAGAATATCAGATATTAAGAGCTTCCAGTATGGTAAATACAATGAGCTGTACAAATGTTAGTTTATATATTTTTAAGAACTCAGTTTGTGCTTCAGAAAGGATAAATTAAAGATAGTTGATAAATATGCTGTAGGACTCACCCAGTGAATCACTTATCAACAAATTAATGGATCTTGCCCCAGTTGACAATTCTGTTTGCAAACTAATGGCATACTTATTCAACTGTCTCCATTATGCGCCCTCAATATATCCAAACAGTATGTTTAAACATGAAAAAAAGCAACTTAAAAAAAAAAACTGGACACAATCACAGTGCATTTGTAGGCACCAGCAAATATCATTTGTATAAACTAACAGCTCATAACTAAGGAAACAGCCATCAATAAAATGAACAGATTACTAGTTCAAAAACAAAAAGTTTTGTTATAGGCAAGAGCAATTCATGTGTTGATACTTGTAAGGCTCTGGATCATAAAGGCTTCAAGTCAGGAGATCTGGGCTCTTGCCTAAACTCCACCTCTAACTAATCAAGTGACCTGGGTCAAGTCACTGCATCTTACTTACTGGTCCTGAGTGTTCTTGTGGAATGAGAAAGATGCTTTTCTCATCCCTCTAACTTTGAAATTCTACGTGCCCATATTAGCTGACTGATGTATATCAATGATGCATTGATGTCAAAGAAGACAACATAGACTATACTATCAACTATATTTAGGATAAGACTAGGAAGTCTCATAACCTATAGGATATTTGTGGTAAAAAGTAGATAACCTATGTTTGGCTGTCTGAGTTCAAGGTCATACTTAAACTGACTTTCCATGAGACTGGGTTAATAATTTCATGAGACTTAAAGGCAAATAAGCTGGAGGCCACTGGATGATAGAATGTATGTGACTACCTTTGATCTAGAGGATGAGATCTACTTTTCTGGGCTTAGGGAAGCAGTGTTTTTAAGAATGTTTCCTCCAAAAAATCTTTTGAGAAAGGCAATGGTCCCCTTGTCTCAAGTGTGTGAACTAAGTGAGGAGGTATAAGACTCCACCTGCTATTGCTTTTTATTTTGAGCCCTGGCTCAGAAAACTGCAACTTCACAGCTCCTCTCTCCCTTCCTACCCCATCCTCTCACTGTGGTACCCTTCAAGGTGCCATCCTCTACCCTCTTCCCTGCATACTCACCTCAAATGATGATATCATCCACTTACACAGTTTATGTGCAAATGGCTCCCATGACAGTATCTCTAGTCACAACATCTCAATTTATAAAACTCCTAATTGCCTGCTGGATAGTGTCACTAGCTACCTCAATATCCCAAACTCATATCTAAACTTAACTTTTTTTATCATCGTGTTTACCTTAAACAGTTCTTGTTTCTCACTGTCATCCTTGAGCTTGTGGTAGCACTCATTCAAGTTCTTGCTTCCTGAATCTAAATATTCACTAAATCCTTCCCTTTTTCCTTCTCACTAACTTCTGCATATGACTCATTTCCACTGCTCAACACTAATAGAGGTCTTGAAGAGAACAAATAGTCAGTAGCACTTATGTTACTATTCTAAAAGTTGAAATAGGCAGTCGCATGAAAAAAAGTATAGACCTAACTCACTTATAAACATAGATAAGGCAATATTAAACTATTAGCAAAGAAAATCAAGCAATGAATCAAAAGGACTTTGTGACAAATTGGGTTTATGCCAGGAATTCATATACGGCTTAACATTAGAAATTTGATTAATATAAATTTTACACTAACAGACTAAAAGAGAAAAATAATATGCTAATACCCATAGACCCACAGGAAAAATATTAAAACGATAAAATTCAACACTCATTTGTAATTTAAAGAGGAAAATCTTAGCAAACTAAGAAGAGAACTTTTTACATCTACCAAAAACTTCCCTCAAACATCCTTTTTAACAATCAAATGTTAAAAGTTTCATAGGAAAGATGCTGAAATTCCCACTATTGACACTTATAAATTTATAATAGAGGTTCTAAGAAGGCCACTAAGAAAAGCCAAAGAAATAGCAGCTATAAGAATTGAAAAGGAAAACAAAACTGCTCATACTTAGAGTTGATATGATTTCCTATATGGAACAATAAAACAAATGAATCTACAGAAAAAAATAGTAGATTTAATAAAAGCATTCAATAAGATTGTTGGATATAGTATAAATATACAAAAATTAATTGCATTCCCTTATAAATTAAACAAAAAGTAATAATAAATGTAATTTTACAAGACCCAATATAAAGTACCAAATAATCTCACAGAAAATGTACAAAATCTTCAAGGATAAAATGATAAAATATTATTGAAAAAATATTTAAAAGATCTAAACAAATAGAAAGATGTACCAAGTTCATGGATAAGACTACTCAATAACTTAAATGTGTCTATTATTCCCAAATTAACCTATACATTCAAAAAATTCTAATCAAAGTCCTAACAGAATGTCCATGGAACTTGAGAAGACAAATTCTACAACTGTATGAAAGAGCAAAGGGCCAAGAAAAGCCTAAGACACTCTTGAAAAAGACTTGCCCAGATTTCAAGACTAGCATTGTGGGATTGGAAAAGAGATGGACAAATTGAAAAAAATAAAATAAAAACAGGTTTTAGTGTTCAAAAACAGATTTGTGTATATGAAGAAACTTCATATATAATAGAGAAAACAATGCCAATCAGCTGGGAGAGAATAGGCTATTCAATAAATGGTGCTAGAATAACTGTGACCTGTATGAAAAAAAAAAAAAGAATTTCTACCCCGTTCCACACCCATTAAAACCCATTTAAAATGAAAACAAAAATATAAACTAATTAAACATTTTAGAAGAGTTGTAGAATATATTCATGACTTTGTGATGGGGAAGAATTCCTTAAATACTCGAAGTACAAAATCCATGAAAGAAAAGATTGATTAATCTGATTATATTACAGTTGAAGTATTCTGTGCTTCGAAAGACATAATTGGAGGGATTTGGGGTTATGGCAGGATGAAGAAGTAGTTCTTCAAAAATAAGTAAAACACTGGACAAAATTCTCAAAATCAATCACTTCAAGGCAGATAATGAATTGGAAAGCATTTATTCTTGAAATCTGCTAGATCTTTGGGTGCGAACAGCAG
This sequence comes from Hyperoodon ampullatus, assembly GCF_949752795.1. NCBI lineage: Eukaryota > Metazoa > Chordata > Mammalia > Artiodactyla > Ziphiidae > Hyperoodon > Hyperoodon ampullatus. The sequence goes on from NC_136920.1 coordinate 92,804,640, forward strand.
GGATGTGTGGTCTTCTCACTTGGAGCTGCTCCTATTTCTTACCAACCCAGCTTAGTTGGTAAGAATTTTAGTTTTTCCTGGGCTGGGCTAGCTGCAAAACCAGCAGCTTTGCTGCCAGAGGGAGGCAGCTGAATTCTGAGGGAAAAAATGGGGAAAACCCACAGCAGCTTGCTTGTCCAAGATTGCAGCCTTAGTTGTGGTGAGGGATAGACCAGTCACAAACTTAATGGAGAGATCCGGAAATCAGAAAGCCATAGAAGAGCTGAAATGAACTTCCCACACATACCTGAGTGACTGCAAAACTATGACATGTTAGCAAGGGAGGCCCAAGAAAGTCTGGAGATAAATGCCAAGGGAAACCTGAGAACTGGTCACAAGTGTAAATGATTTCTCAATTCACACACATATCAAACAGCACAGGGTAAAAGCCTTTCCCAATCAAGCATAATCCCTGGCCACTTATGGGCTGGCCACTAAGCTATGCAGACATAGGGGGGACCTCTAGGAAGTCCGAATAAAATTAAGAATAAAAAAATTTAGCAGATACCTTAATGACTATACATCTTAGGGGAAGCAGTTTCTCCACATCCCCACCAACACTTGGCATTGTTAATCTTCTTGATTATAGCCATTCTAGTGGGTATTAGTGTGATGTCATTGTGCTTTAATTTACATTTCCTTATTGACTAATAATGCTGGGCATCCTTTCATGTTTTTATTAGTCATTTACATGTCTTCCTTAGTGTGGTGTCTATTCAAATCATTTGCCCGTTTAAAAAATATATACACTGCCGGCGAGGATGAAAAACAGTCTGAACATTTTGTAAAATAGTTTGTCAGTTTCTTAAAAAGTTAAACATAGAATTAACATACAAGTCAGCAGTTCCACTCTGAATATCCACCCAAAAGACAACAAAATATATATTGACCCCAAAATTTGTACACAAATTTTCATAACATTATTCATAATGAAAGCTGGGAACAATACAAATGATGGGTGGATAAACAAAATGTGGTATATCCATACAATGGAATATTATCCAGCAAAAAAAAAAAAAAAACCTACTGTTACATGCAACATCATGGGTGAACTTCTAAAACAGTATACTAGATGAAAAAAGCCAGACACAAAAAAAACATATATCATATACTTCCATTTATATGACATCTTTAGAAAAAGCTAAACTAGTGACTCAATGCAAATCAGTGGTTGCCTGGAGCTGGGACTGGGAAGCAAGACTGATGGAAAATGGGCAAAAGGTAACTCTTGGGGGTGATGAAAATGCCTTAAAATTGGATTGTAGCAATAGTTGTCTAAAGTAAATTTCCTAAAACACATCAATCTGTACATTTATGATAAGCAAATTTTGTGGTATACAAATTATACTTGAATAGAGCTTGTTTTTTTTTAGGCCATCATTGAAAAAGTAAGAAGTCCAGTTACAGATTGGGAGAAGATATTTGAAATTTATATAATCATAGAAGGATTAGAATTAACAATATATGTGTTTGTGAGTAAGTATATACGTGAGTATATATAGACCCACAGACATAGAAAACAAACTTATGGTTACCAAAGGGGAAAGGGAAGGCGAGAGGGATAAATTAGGAGTTTGGGATTAACATACACACACTACTATATATAAAATAGATAAACAACAAGGACCTACTGTATAGTATAGGGAACTCTACTCAATATTCTGTAATGACCTATAAGGGAAAAGAATCTGAAAAACAATATACATATATATATAGAGAGAGAGATATAGATAGATAAATAGATATAGATATATGACTGAATCACTGTGCCTTACACCTGAAACTAATACAACATTGTAAATCAACTACACTTCAATTAAAAAAATTAAAATTAAAAAAAGAAAGTTGAAGATTAAAAAAAGAACATATATGTTTGTGAGTGAGTATATATGTCTGGGTATATATGTATATGTATGCATATTTCATGATATAGTACATATATATGAATTCTTACAAATCAACTAGAAATAGAAAACACAATTTTGAAAAAGAGGATGTGGAAAAATTATCAACAGGTAGTTCACAAAGAAAACCTGAATAAGCAATAATAAACATCTAAAAGACAATCAATGTCATTGTAATCAAGAAAATATAAACTTAAAACTGCAATGAAGTACCAAGCGGTGCCAGAAAAAAATTTTTAATTTTGATCACTCCAAACGTTGGCAAGAATATGGAGTAACAAGAATTCTTAAACACTGCCGGAGAGACTATAAATAAGTACAGTCACTATGCAGAGCAATTTGGAATGTCTCATGATGTTGAAGATGTACACTCTTCATGACCCAGCTGCTCCGTTTCTACACACACACACACCATGAAATTTTCACACATATTCCATAAGAAAACATAAATAAGAACATTCATAATAATAGCTGTTTTTGGTGTCAGAGACCTGGATTAAATCTTACCTAAACCATTCATTCTCTGAGTAGCCTCAGGCAAAAGGTCTTTAAATCTCTCTTAGCTTTAATTTTTCCATTATTAAAATGCAGGCAACCATACCTGCCCACCAGAAATATTGTGCAGATTAAAAGAAAAAAAAAAGGTTTATAAAGAATGTAGCACATTTGACACTTACTAAAACTTTAAGAACATTAGTTCCCATTTCTCCGTGTACTAAATGGATGTTTATATCCTAAATTGACTGGAGGGAATTCCTTGATTTTAGGAGAGGCAGGATCCTACAGTGAAGGCAAGTGTGCTGTTTCAAAATGTTTAAACTCCATTTCCTCTCTTTAGTGCCTTCTGAAAAGTACACCATGCCACACGTCCCAAAGGAAAAGAGTGTCATGAAAAGAGGGAGGCAGGGACACCGAAACAGTTACAAGCTTAGGAAACCACTGATTACAGCCTTTCCACCACCTGGATCTCAGTATGGGTTAAATATAATTATGCTTGGCTTAAAGTAGTGTTTGTGTCATATTCAAATGGGTCCACGTAGCTTCAAAGGGTAAATGTGCTTATATATGTTCAGTGGGATACACTGATGCCTGGTCCTTAAAAACTTGTAAGACCATCTCAGGTTATGTTGCTGGAAAAGACCACTTATGTTATGAGGGTCAGAGTAAATATCTTGGCCCTTTCTTTTTTAATTTTACAAGGAAGCTCATGGCAAATGAGGTTAAAATGTGGTTAATTTATGAGTATGATGGAACATCCCCCTATTACAATGGATGTCAGCCTGGAAATCTGGTTGGTCTGGGTAAGCCCTAATTAAAAAAGAATTGTCTAGGGGCTTCCCTGGTGGTGCAGTTGTTGAGAGTCTGCCTGCTAATGCAGGGGACATGGGTTCGAGCCCTGGTCCGGGAGGATCCCACATGCCGCAGAGCGACTGAGCCCGTGAGCCACAACTACTGAGCCTGCGCGTCTGGAGCCTGTGCTCTGCAACGAGAGGCCGCTATAGTGAGAGACCCGCACACCACGATGAAGAGTGGCCCCCACTTGCCACAACTAGAGGAAGCCCTCGCACAGAAACGAAGACCCAACACAGCCAAAAAAAAAAAAAAAGTTTAAAAAAGAATTGTCGAAATGGACTTTCTAGACTCACGTCAGAACTGGGATCTACACAGAGCCAGCAGAAAGTTTGAGTGGAGTAGAGAGCCTGGATGGGAAGGGGAGAATCTCAGCTCTAATCCTGGCTTGGTTGCTCGCTTGCCGCGCCACCTGGGAAGCTGCCCCTTCACAGCTTTCGAGGTCTACACAGACTCAATGATCTGCCTGCTCAAGATCTAGGATTCTGAGGCTCATCACTTCTTTCTCAAACCCTGGTTATAGAAGTGGTCTTCTTCTAGGTCTATTAACACACCTTGAGAACAGAGAGACCTATACTGGACATAGAAGAAAGGACTGGGCAAAGATGAAGTATGGGAGACAGGGAATGAAAAGAGGAATTAGAAGATGCATACAAATTAGAAATGCATAAAAATAGAAATGCATTTTAAAATGGCATTGAATTGGAGTGGATACATGAAATCAAAATAATGCCTTCACAAGTTCATGGAGACATGAATGGACCTAGAGATTGTCATACTGAGTGAAGGAAGTCAGAGAAAGACAAATATCATATGATATCGCTTATAGGTGGAATCGAAAAAAGTGGTGCAAATGAACCTATTTACAAAACAGAAATAGAGTCAGATGTATTAAACAAACTTACGGTTACCAAGGGGGAAAGGGTGGGGGGAGGGATAAATTGGAAGAGTGGGATTGACATATACACACGACTATATATAAAACAGGTAACTAATAAGAACCTGCTGTATAGCACAGGGAACTCTACTCAATACCCTTTAATGAACTTTATGGGAATAGAATCTGAAAAAGAGTGGATATAAGTATATGTATAACTGATTCACTTTGTTATACAGCAGAAACCAATACAACATTGTAAATCAACAATACTCCAATAAAAATTAATTAAAAAAAATGTTCACGGAGTTATAAGGTTGGATACCTACTCTATAGTCAACTCTTGGACTAACTAGCTGTGTGACTTTGAATCAGTCAGTTCCCTTCTTAGTCTCCATTTTCCCTCCTATAAACCAAGGTGTTTGGGCCAGATGGTTTCCGAGCAAAATAATTTGATGAATCAAAGTAAGGGTGAATAGTACGTAATGTATGTATAAACCTTGAGGGATCTGAGAGGAAGAAAGCCATGGTTTCAAGTGGGCAGGGGTTCCATCCTACAGCCTCCCTGTTCTCCAGAAACCATGCCCTCCCTATCAGACTTCCCAGACTGCGCTGGCATCACCAAAAGGCTGCTGGGAATTTCTCTGCAGAGCCCTGTTCCTAAATGAACTCCCAGGAGATTGGGGGATGGAGGAGGGTGCCAGTTTAAAACAGGTCTGATATGATCCAGGACCTGATAGGGTTTCAGCTGCCTGCTTCTCTGGCAATTTGCAGAGAAATTAAAGAGATTCTTGTGGAGGTTAAATGGCTCAAGTCCTAGGGAGGGGACGCTGTTGCTCAGAAAGAAACACAAAGACGAGATTCATCTTGCTCAAGAATTATAAATAGAACAGTCAGATTAGATTCAGCAGAGGAATGGGGGCACCACGAAGGAGCCAAGTTCTCTCCAAATAAAGAGGCAAGGCTCCAAAGACTCGCAAAGCAGGCTTTCAAAAGGGAAAAAAAGAAAAGATGGGAAGGAAGAAAACTTGAAAAAAAAAAAAAAAGGGGGCCTTTTCTTTTAACCCGCAACTTCTTTCAGGCAAGAAGACAAAATCATCAGTTCCTGAAAGAGAGACTGAAAGTCAATTATCACCCCATAAGGAGTCGTTCACTGTAAAAGGAATGAAAATAGTTTACTGCTCTATGGAAAATGCAAGCTGCTTCCAAACTTTAGGTTAAAAACTTGGCAAAGGGTGCTTGGCCTCCCTGTGTATCTGTCTCGAGATGTTTATCCAGCGGATGGAGATACTGAGATGGGTCTGGTCTTCAGGTTGGTTTTTTGTTCTGCGTAAGGTTTCCATCAGATACAGTCTGCAAACTGGTGCAAGCCAGGAGGCTGCTGGAGGGAGGCCCTGATTTAACTGCAGCAGGCCCTGCCTACTCCAGGACTCTGCTTTGTAAGAATAGAGCAGTAGTGCAGAGACCAAGCAGGAAGCAGCGCTGGGGGCTGGTGGAGTGCATACTTGCTCCCAACTCAAAAGACCTTCTTTCCAGGTCTGCTTCTAGCATTCAATGCCATATGGTCTTAGACAAGTCACTCGACCTCTCGGAGCTACAGATTCGCCATCTGTTCATCAGTGAGGCTGGCTTCCACCTACATCTCGAAGTTGTTTGAAGGAAGTAATGTAAAATACAAGTTCTGTAGAAATGCCATCGGTAGTCTACATGAAAACAGATCCCTTCAAGGGGACCCTAAGTGCTTCCTACAAAACCACAGGTAATATGGGCTGCTCAATCACATTATAAATTTCCTGTTCTCCACCGGATGTAACCTAAATACTTCCAGTCTCTCCTCTTCTAAAAGGAAGTACATAGAGGCAATGAAACACAGAGATTAAGAGCATGGGTTTTGCATTAAGACAAACTAGAGGTTGAATCCCTCTTGTCTCACTCATTAGGTACATAACATTGGAAAATTTTTCTTAAACTATCTGTATCTCAGTTTACTTCACTGGAAAATGGGAATAATGCTGGCCTCCCAGGTTTGCTGTGAGGATTCATAAAAAGCAAGAATGTATGCAAACCACATAGCCTGTGCTCAAGAAAGTATGGTATGGTTTTTAATCATCGCCCAATATCATAGTCACCAATTTTACTGTCTTTGGATTAAATCAGGCAAGTACTCCTTGATTTACTCATATACCTCCAACTGCAATTTAAATCTTATTTTGTTAAAAATATGTGTTTTATTCTTATTATAAAAATAATACATGAATATACTTCCATTTCCAGGAGGATGGAGTAGGCATACATTTCCCTATTCCTCCACTAAGTACAACTGAAAAGTGTGGGATATTATATATAAAACAAAGGTATAGAATCTGAAAGGTGGAGAGAAGATGGAAGAGTGTCCAGTGACCTCAGGACCTAAAAAACAGTGCAGCACTGAGCTCCTAAGTTTTCTTTTTCCTTCATATACCCCAGACTTGGAGCTGAAGAAGCCAGAGACTCAGAAATGGCAACAGGCACATTTTTTACTATCTGATACCTTCACTAGTGAATTCTACCAACCATTTAAAGAACACCAATCCTTCTCAAGCTTTTCCAAAAAATTGAAAAGGAGGGAACATTTCTTAACCCATTCTATGAGGGCAATGTTAGCATTGCAATGTTAGCATTGCCCTGATAACAGAGCTAGATGAAGACACTACAAAATTATAAATATCCCTTTTGAACATTAATGCAAAATCCTCAAAAAAATACTAGCAAACTGAATTCAGCAGCATACTAAAAGGATTATATAATATGGCCAAGTTGGATTTATTTCTGGAATATGAGGACAGTTCAGCATACAAAAATCTATCAATGTAAAGCACCACATTAATGGAGTGAAGGAAAAGAAATATATGATCATCTCAATTGATGCAGAAAAAGCATCTGACAAAATTCAATACCCTTTCATGATATAAACACTCAACAATTAAGGAATAGAAGGAAACTACCTCAACATACTAAAAGCTACATATGAAAAACCCACCACGAGTATCATACTCAATGATGAAAGATTGAAAGGTTTTCTTCTAAGATCAGGAATAAGACAAGAATGCCCACTTTACCACTTCTATTCAACATAGTACTGGAAGTTCCAGCCAGAGCAATTAGGCAAGAAAAAGAAATTAAAGACATCCAAATTGGAAAGAAAAGAAGTAAATTTATCTCCATTCACAGATGCTATTTTATACATATAAAATCCTAAACATTCCACACCAAAATAAAACTGTTAGAATTAATAAATTAATTCAGCAAGGTAGTAGGATACAAAATCAACATGCAAAAATCACTTGCATTTCTATACACGAACAATGAACAATCTGAAAAGGAAGTTAAGACAACAGTTATATTTACTATAGCATCAAAAAGAATAAAATGTTTAGGAATTACCTAAGGATGTAAAAGACCTATACAATGAAAACTACAAAACATTGCCTAAAGAAATTAAAGAAGAGATAAATAAATGGAAAGATGTTCCATGTTCATGGGTTGGAAGACTTAATATTTTTAAGATGTCAATATTACCCAAAGCAATCTACAAATTCAATGCAATCTCTCTCAAAATCCCAACAATGTTTTTTGCAGAAATACAAAAGCCCATCCTAAAATTCACATGAAATCTTAAGGGACTCCAAATATTCAACAACCTTGAAAAAGAAAAACAAAGTTGGAAGACTCACATTTCCTGATTTCAAAACTTACTACATACAAATTTGACAACTTAGACGAAATGAATCAATTCGTTGAGAAACAGAAATGACCACAACTCATCTAATGTGAAACAGATAATTTGAATATCCCTATAATATTAAGGAAGTTGAATTTATAACCAAGAAAAGCCCCCCAAATAAGTCTCTGGGCCCACGTAGTTTCACTAAAGAATTCTACCAAACAGTTAAAGAAGAATTAACATCAATTCTACACAATCTCTTCCAGAAAATGTAAGAGGAGAGGACACTTCACAACTTGTTCTGTGAAGCTAATATTACCCTGATCCCAAACTCAGCCAAAGACAGTATAAAAAAACAAAACTACAGTTCAATATTCATCAAGATATGAACACAAAAATTCTTAACAAAAAGTTATTAAATATAATTCAGAAATTATAAAAAGAATTAAACACCATGGCTAGATGGAATTTGTTCTAGATATGCAAGGCTGGTTCAATTTCCAAATGATCAATCCATGTTATTCATCATATTAATGGGGAAAAGCAGTAAAATCACATGATAATATCAATCAATGCATAAAAAGCATTTGATAAAATTCAATATCCATTTATAATTTTTTTTTTAACTCTCGGAAAAGAATAGGGTTAGGGGAACTTTAGAAACTTGATAAAGACCATCTACAACAAACCTATAACTAACATTACATTTAATAGTGAAAGACAGTGCTTTTCTTCTAAGATCAGGAATAAAGTAAGGATATCTGCTCTCCAGTCTTAATCAATATAGTGCTGTAAGTTCTAAATAATACAATAGGCAAGAAAATGAAATAAAAGACATACAAATTGGAAAGGAAAAAGTAAAATTGTCCGTATTTGTAGGTAGCACGCTCGTCTGTATAGGTAATTTCAAGAGATCTACTGAAGGAACTCCTAGAATAAGTGAGTTCAGCAACATTGCAGAATACAAAATAAACATAAATTTATATACATATATAACATATATAAATTTATTTTTATATTTCTATACACTAGCAATGAACACTTGGGCACCAAAATTACAGTACCATTTCAATCACTCAAAAAAATTAAATACTTGTGTGTAAATTTAACAAAACATGTTCAGAACTTGTATGCTAACAATGAAGGAAGACATCAAATAAAATCTAAATAAATGAAGTAATATATTGTATTCATGGATTGGAAGACTTAACATAGTAAAAGATATCATTTCTTCCCAAATTTATACATAGGTTCAGTGCAGTTCCTATCAAAACTATAGAAAGCTTTTTTTTATAGATATAGACAAGATTATTCTAAAATTTATGTGGAAAGGCAAACTAAAATAGCTAAAACCATTGTGAAAAATGGGACTGAAGTAAAAGGAACACAGTCTATCTGATTTCAAAACTTTTTATATAGCCACAGTAATCAAAACTGTGTGGTACGGGCAGAGGAATAGACACATAGATCAATGGACTAGATAAAGAAGCCAGAAATAGACTTACACGAGCATGCCCAGCTGATTTTGACAAAGGCGCAAAAGCAATTCAGTGGTGGAAAGACTGGCTTTTCAATAAACAGTGCTGAAACAATTAGACATCTATAGGCAAGAAAGAGAAGGAGAAGGAGGAGAGGAGAAGAGGAGGAGGAGGTAAAGAAGGAGAGCCTTGACCTAAGTCTCACTCCTTAAACAAAAATGAAGTCAAAATGGATCAAACATAAAAAACCAAACTATAATTTTTTTAAAAAATAGGAGAAAATCTTTGGGACCCAGGGCTAGGAAAATAGATCCCAAACTTGACACCAAAAGCACAATCTGTGAAAGGCAAAATTGATAAATTCATAAATATTTACTGAAGCTTTATTAATAATAGTGTAAAACTGGAAACAACCCAGATATCCTTCAACAGTAAATGGTTAAACAACTTGTGGTACATCCATACTATGGAATACTACTCAACAATTTAAAAAAGAATGAATTACTGATACACACAAAAACATGAATCTCCAGAGCATTACCTATTGTAGGATTCTATGTATATAAATTCTGAATATGACAAAATTACAGAAATGGAGAACAGATCAGTGGTTACCAGAGGTTAAGGAGGGGTGAGGGGTGGAAGTGGGAGGATAGTGAGTGTGGATATAAAAAGGCAGCATGAGAGATTCTTGGGGTGATGGAATCTTGGCTGTATCAACACTAGTATCCTGGTTGTGATATTGCACTATAGCTTTGTGAGATGTTACCTTTGGGGGAAAATGGACCAAGGGTACATGGGATCACTCTGTATTATTTCTTGCAACTGCATGTGCATCTACAATTATCTCAAAATTAAAAGTTTAATTTTTTCAAAGTAATAGTAATTTTAGAAAATCTGGACTACACAGACACACACACACACACACACAGAAAAATAATAAAAATCAGGTACATCGTCCCCACTAAGAGATAACTACTTTTTAATCCTTAAGCATATCTAACCAAAGTTTTAAAAATCTTTCTAAGCATGAATAATTTCAAAGAAAGATAACTCTTATTCAATGGAAGGGTCCTATGCCTCACCTCCTCAGCATGAAAATTATTTTACTTCAGAAACTCCTTCTTCTCCTACAACGGCCTGTATTAGTCAGGGTTCTCCAGAGAAACAGAACTAGTAGGTAGATAGATACAGGTGACCCTTGAATAACACGGTTGCAAAACCAAGGATACAGGGAGCCAGCTGCAAAGTCACAGGCAGATTTTCCATGCCTCTAGCCCCTACGTTGTTCAAGGGTCAACTGTACATATAAAATAAGGCAATTCAAAAGGCAGCAGTTTCCAAACCCAAGAATAGCCAGTGTTTTGGTCTGAGCTCAAGTCCAAAGGCAGGAAAAGACCAATGCCCCAGCTCCAGGCAGTCGGGCAGAAGGAGTTCCCTCTTACTTGTGGGAGGGTCAGCCCTTTTGTTCTATTCAGGCCTTCAACTGTTTGGATGAGGCCCACCCACATTAGGAAGAGCAATTTGATTTACTTAGTCTAGTGATTCAAATGTTAATCTCATCCAGAAACACCCTCACAGACACACCCAGAATAACGTGTGACTTGGCCCAGTCAAGTTGACACATAAAATGGCCTGATGCTACTCTCCGTCCCACCAGTGAACTGCCAACCTTGCTCTCCCAACTCTAGCTAATTTCCTGAGAGGTTTCTCATCTAAGTACAGACAAGACCCAATTCTGCTTTGTTTATAAGAGCCAGTGAGATCATAGCAGTGATGCTGTAGACCTTGGCTGTGGTATTTTTCAGCCAAATATCTGACATCTGGAATGCATCTCAAGAGAGAGTTACTAAGTGGTGGTACCAGGGAGGGTAAAATACCCCACAGGGAATGGGCTATTAGTTTTGTGATGTATGAGTTGAGTGACGTGGAGCAGCAGGAAAGTCATGGTGGGGGCGTGCACGTGCGCGCACACACACACACACACACACACACACACACACACAAACACCCAAAGGGACCTTGTGGGCTGTTATGATAGTTGTTTACTCACTTGTTTGGCAGTGAACAAGTCGGTCTGGGTGGTGCAGACCTATATTGAGACATTTTAGACAGGTCTGTTCTGCAGAAAAGGATGGCCCTTCCTGCTGCCACTCTGTGCCTCAACTTCTCCAACTATAAAATGGGCATCTTTGGTTTGTCTTTGGTTCATGGAGGTATTAAGAAGTATAGTGATGTCTCTACAGCCCTTCAACTCCTTACAAAAAACCTGCATAAATAAATCAAGGGCCACTGTGTAAGAAACAATTTCTAGTTCATTTACCATCCAGATCCTTATGAGACTGTAAATATTTAATAAAAGTAGACAAATGGCTGGCAATATGAGGATTCAGCTTGCAACAGAGCTCTAAAAGAAAAGAACTCATAGAAAACTAAGACTCAGATGGAACACCTGATAAAGGCATTCTATTTTGGCCATACATTTCCACTGCTCTAGAGAACAACTTCCCAATAGCATATTTTTCATCACACATGCAACTACGCTATGGCCCAGCAATTCTACTCCTGGAATTCACCCAAAAAAAAAAAATGTGTCCACAAAAAGACTTACACAAATATATTAATAGCAGCCTTACTCATAGTAGCCAAAATCTAGAAATAACCTAAATGTCAATTAACAGGTGAATGGATAAACAGATTGTGGTATATTCATACAAAAGCAGAGTTCTTAGGAATATAACAGAACTACACAATAATACAACACAGCACACAATAAAAAGGAATACATGAACTACTAATATAGGTAACACATGAATGGATCCTGAAAGCATTACGTGGAGCCCAAGAAACTGGACACAAAAGAGTACATACTGCATAATTCCATTTATACGAAGTTGGGAACAGGCAAAACTAACCTATTGTGAGAGAAATCAGAACAGTGGCGCATCTGGCAGTGGGAATGGGGTTAGAGATAGTGGGAAAGTAAATAACCGGAAAGAGAAGTGAAGGCATTTTCTGAGATAATGGAGATGTTTTCTATCTTGTTTGGGGGCGGTGGTTTCACAGGTGTACAGAATGACTGAACGCATCAGACTGAACACTTCAGATCTGTGCATACTATTGTATGTAAATTATGTCTTAATAAATAAATAGGTTTTAAAAAACTGTTGGACCCACCCATATCCAGGGGCAGGGAAACTTTATCCCCATGAAATAAATTATGAATGGGCAGTGGGAAACAAAATACAGTTCTGTTTTGATCACATCCTTTGATTGTGCTTGTTGAAGATATCAGTTAAGCACACTACTTATTTTGTCCAAGAAAGGCAGAAAGGAAGGAAGAAAGGAGATGTCTGACACCCTCCCTGACTTTTCCTGTTTAACATACTTACTTCCGTCCCCCTCAACTCCATTGTTGTAGCCATTGAACATTTCCACCCCTTCCTCCATCCCAGGTGCCTGATGCTCTCATGGGTGGCCCTGGGGTAGTTGGCTGAGTGGGGAGAAAGGCCTAGAACAGCTGGAGGATGACACACAAGACAGTATGTAATTAAGAGTTGATTTACATGGTACCTGTAAGTGTCAAAATTAGAGACAAATCTCTCCAAGGGGAGCTGGGGAAAGTTTCACTGAGGCAATGCGATGAGTGTACTTTTAAACACTGGGAGAATTGGAATCAGTGGAGACACAAAGGAAGGCAATTTCATAAGGGGGATCATAACCAAAGGTGCAGAATCAGAAAAGCACCAAGCATGTTTGGGAAATAAAAAGGATGAATGATAACTACTATTTGTTGAATATCTTTGCTTTGCCACCAATAGATGTAAGCATTTATTTCCTTCTGTAAACTTCAGGACAGCTTCTCATTATACAGATAAGAGGAGGAGGACAGAGGGGAACCAGGGAACTTCCTCAACTAATGCAGAGTTGGACTCTGACTCCTGGTTCATAGCTCATATACGCGCAAACTACACCTAAACGCCATTGCCCAGGTCCATGGAGATGAGGCTGCAACAGGGGTCTTCAGGCCTTTGTAGTAAAAGGAAGGATATCAATTAACTAGTTAATTAAAACAGTGCTAAGAGGTTGTTTAGAAATATTTAGGTGCTATAGATGGAAAAGTTGGGGGACCAGAACATAGAAGCCCTTGAGTAACAAGTTTAGGAGTATCCATTTTATTACAGGTACAGAGAAATCATTTAAGTTCTTGGAGCAAAACCATGAGAATGTGGAAGAAGATGGTTCTGGCTGCGATGAACAGGTTGAGCTAGGCAGGACCAACAGCAGGAAAAACAGGTAAGAGGATATCAGAATACTGTGCTAGTTCAAACAAGGGACCATTTCATGGTCTATATTAAGGGACGGTAATGAGAAGGGAAAAAAAAAGTATTCAAGAGACATCATAAAAGAAATATGGTCAAGGCCTGGTGTCTAATAGGATGAAGGGCTGAGCAAAACGAGCTAGGAAAAGAGAAGAGGGTTCTAGGGGTCAAGCCTTGGTCCTAGGAAAATATCATTTCTGTTATGGAAGTCAGGAAGGAGAGCTGAAAGGAGGGGAGAGTGATCAGCTCATCAGGAAATTTAGGGTTTGAGATCTGGTGGGACCCAAAGACAAAGTGAGATTTGCCTGTCAGTGGTAGACGAAGGGGGATTGAGATCAGAAAACCAAGCCTTGGGCATTAGAGCCACCTGGTTAAGTGCCTGGACTCAAGTCAGAGCAGACCAGGATTTGACACCTACCAGCTCTCTTAGCCTCAGTTCTTCCTATAACAATGAAATAATTAATGTACCTGTTTCACAGGTTGATGGGAGGATTAAAATGCATAATAAGGGGACTTCCCTGGTGGTGCAGTGGTTGGGAATCCGCCTGCCAAGGCAGGGGACATGGGTTCAATCCCTGAGCCGGGAAGATCCCACACGCCGTGGAGCAACTAAGCCCATGCGCCACAACTACTGAGCCTGCGCTCTAGAGCCCGTGAGCCACAACTACTGAGCCCATGTGCTGCAACTACTGAAGCCCACGTGCCTAGAGCCCGTGCTCTGCAACAAGAGAAGCCACCCAATGAGAAGCCCGCGCACCGCAACGAAGAGTAACCCCTGCTCGCCGCAACTAGAGAAAACCTGCACGCAGCAACAAAGACCAAACGCAGGCAAAAAAAAAAAAAAAAAAAGCATAGTAAGTACTCCATAAATGTCAGCTCTGGTTATGGAGGCATGCATATATTTGGGGAGAAAGAAGAGGAAGGGAGGCCTGGAAGACCCAGAGGAGGAAGAATCAGAGAAATCTGGAAAAGACTTAGTGCCATGTGACATATGCCCAGAGGGTCTTAAGGAGAGATTGATAAACAAAGGAGAGTGGGGTCAGAACGGACTACTGACTCTGGCAATCAGGAGACTAAAGGAAGCAAAAATCAGGCTTCAGGGGGTTCAAGGGACACTGGATAATGTCCCAGTGGAGACAAATCAGAAGGGCACTAAAAGGAAAGAGAGACCTAGAAAAGATACTAGAAAAAGAGCAAACTCAAGTGAAGATTTATTTTCAATATCAAGAAGGCTGGACTATGAATGAAAGCAGAAGTAAACTAAGTAAATTCCAGTGAACAAAGAAATATAAAATATACTTAGGAGAGGGACTTCCCTGGTGGTCCAGTGGCTAAGACTCCACACTCCCAATGCAGAGGGCCCGGGTTCGATCCGTGGTCAGGGAACTAGATCCCACACGCCGCAACTAAAAGATCCCACGCACCGCAACTAAAGAGCTTGCATGTGGCAACAAAGATCCTGCATGTTGCAACTAAGACCCGGTACAGGCAAATAAATGATATAAATAAATACATTAAAAAAATATATATATATATACACACACATACTTAGGAGAAAAATGATAATGAAGGGAAAAACTCCAGATGGAGGCAGAGTGTAATGCAGTCGAGAAGAGACATGGGTGAATTAGCCTGGGAGATAAAGACGGAAATCTCTTATCTACAGAGGATGTAGAAGAGACAAAGAGAGAATGAGGTGTAAGAAGGAAAAAAGACTTTGGTGCTCTGGGGGTCTGTGTATGGTGGAAGAAGATTTGATCCCAAGGTTAAACCACACCAGTCCTTTGGATTCCCCTGTGATAAGCAAAGCTAGTGGCTTCAGGCCACACGGAAGGAAGCCAACCACATTCCTTATTCCCACTGGACCCCAACTTGAATATATACACATGGTCTTACTGTCTAAGGGAGAACATATTTGTTCCATACCAGTATATGGAATCCACACAGGCTGTTCTAGGAGCTTCTCTGCATTGTTACCTCTCCAAAGTATTGTTCCAGATGCCTAACAACAAGGATTGCCAAGTAGTCCCATAACACCACAGTAGAAGTTGAGAAGTGGAGATTGTAGACTTGGTGAGGGAATCTGCCTCCACTGAGCTCCCTCTGGATCAATGATTTCTGTGGAAATTGTAAATGCCCCCATTCTCTGACGTATGTGGCTTTGAAGCCTTAGTCTCACAGGGGCCTAATTCAACATTTGGCAATCCATTGGAGTATGTGGTACTTGGCATTTTCATGGCTTCATTATTTAAAGGGCAATTCATTATGTGCAATGGAAACAAATAAAACTCTATTTCTGACATTTCTAAATCTGAACCCTGAACTCTCAATAAAGCTTCCAGTTTCAAAATAATTATTTAAGCAAAGCCCTGGTGTATTCATTCTAAACCATTGAGCAGTGCCCCTAACGGTTGGTGATGCAATCTCCAATGCAGAGACTTGAGTATTGGAACTTCCCTGAAGAATATTAAATGGTCCCCTTCTCTGCAACCCATTAAAGGCAATCTTGTCCTCACAGGCCTCAATCAAATTTGCACAGCAATTAGTCCTGCACAGGGTCTGATACATTTCTTAATTATAAAACAACTTTGTACCCTATTGGCCCTTTCAGATGGGTTAAGAGAACGTTAATTACCTCCTCCTGAGACATCAAAGAGGTTTTTTAAAAAAAAATTCCCACCTTAGGGATGAATAAAGCAAGATGTAGAGAGGAGCTAACATCCATTGAGCACCTACTACGTGTTAGGCTCTATTTGGGGTGATTTACACATGTGTGAATAAGCCCACGGGTAAACTATTAACCCTGTTTTGCCAATGAGAAAACACATTTAGAAAAGTTAGATTACCTGTCGTGGTCACACAGCTAGTAAGTCTGCCGGCCTGAAAGTCCAGTTTGGGATCATGGTGCCTCTGCAGGGTGATTCCCCTGATCTTTTCTTTCTTTTTTTAAATTATTACCCATCAGACACTTTTGATAACCTTCTGTATACCAGACCGTGTGCTAGGTGCAGCGAAAAATAAATTGACTGGCTCCCGGAGCAAACAAGAAACAAACAATTGCTCTATGGTGCTTACGTGATCAAACCAGCCAGAGAGCTGGGGGCGGACAGAGCAAGGAGCCACGAGCTCAGCCTGGTGGGTGCAGCCCTGAGAGTTCACACATTCCAAGGTGGGGCTCCTCGGGAGGGACCCAAATCCCCTGGGAATCGCCGCCTCTCCCTTTCATCCCAGTCTTAGGCATCACACAGGGAAGGAAGTTGAAACATATAAAGAACCAGCCCCGCCAGCAAAAGCACCTAGGCATTCTCAGGCCACTGGCCTTGGTATCAGAACATGCCAACCGCTTTCTTCTCCTCCTCTGACTCAGGCAACCAACCCAGCCCCGTGCCCTCCGCAGCCTCCCTCCCCCACCTCCAGCCGATCTAGATTTTTTTCATCCTCCTCCTCCTAAATTGCACATTTCATAAGACCTTCAGGAAAAAGTCAGGAAATGCGGTTTAGAGGAAGACGGAGGAGGAGAGTAGGGGGCCTGGAGGGCGGAGGGAAGCAAACTCTAGGAGAGCAAGTCTTCCGTTATCACGACCTGTTAGGCGACGTCCTCCCCTTCGCCCTGCGGCACCCTCTTGCTGGATGCGCGCCATCCACGGGGGCTAATGAGCAGAGCGCAGGAGATAACTAATCCTAATGCAATTACCGCTCGCCAGTACACTGATAGGTTTGAGATGCTCCCCGCGTGCCCCACAGCCGGAGACAGGCTCGTGCAGATGTGCCTGAACCTCCCGTCCGAGACGCTTTGACAGCTGTATACAGTCGCGGGCCCCCTCCCCCTGACAGCATCCCGGGAGAGGGATCTTTTCCCAGCGAGTCCCCAAGCAGTCTGTCGGGGGTGAAATGAAATCTTAGCAGCTTGGGGGAAGCCCGGGTCGGGCCGTGCACAATCGCTGCTATTTCCAGGGTGGTGATGGAAAGCCAGAGACGCAGGCCCCTGCTCTCGGCCGCTCCTCCACCCGCGCCGCTTCCTAAGAGCTTACGGGGAGTTTCAACTGCAGTGAAAAATTATAGCGCGCGGGCCGGGCCCTCTCCTGGCCGAGTTCCCGCTCCCGTGATAGGGGGATGGTTTGCAGCACACATGTTCCTTTGTTTGGCCCGACCACGTGCTCTGTTTGCACAGCAGCATGTGGTACCACTGGAGGAAATCGAACCAACACTGAAAGTTCAAGGAACAGCCAAGCTCTGCTGGGAAGCGGCTGGGCCGGGGCCGGGGTGAAATGATGGCGCAGGAGACGGGCCGACTCCCTCCCCCTCCCCGGAGAAGCACCGGGTGGAGGCTGCGGAGGGTGGCGGGGGCGGGTAAAGGCTCTTCTGGAAAAAAGGGACTGCAGGTTTAAGTGGACTCTGACGATGATAATAATCTCTTGTATTTGAAAGAGCTTTATAGTTGATAAAGCTTTCTCAGAACTTTTATCTCATTTAATCCTTACAAAAACATATGATGCTAAAGTGCCTCTCCTAATTGGGGTAAAGAGGGAGAGGGGAAGGGCTGGTGCCCCTGAACCCCTGACCGAGTGGTCTGACCTTCCACGAGGCCCGGTAGGGCAGCTCCAAACATGGCTGATGGCAAAGTCCATGAAACAGAAACTGTCTCTCTGGCTGGCGGGCTGTCTCTCTCTCTTTCTCCATCCCTCTCACGCCCTCTCTCTATCCCA
Organism: Hyperoodon ampullatus; assembly: GCF_949752795.1. Classification (NCBI taxonomy): domain Eukaryota; kingdom Metazoa; phylum Chordata; class Mammalia; order Artiodactyla; family Ziphiidae; genus Hyperoodon; species Hyperoodon ampullatus. The sequence continues at coordinate 92,823,019 of NC_136920.1, forward strand.
TTTTTTTGAATTACAGAATAAATTTTTTAAAAAAGCCAAACAACACAGAAACGTATGAAACATATATGTAGGATGCAGAAAGAGAATGTTTTCCAAAATCCAGCTTTCCAAATATAGACATGGTTAAGAATTTCAGTCATTTCCTTATTTTTTCATGCCTACCTGAACATATTTATACAATTTATAAATACTTGAACCTTTATTTTTTAAGGGGGGGAATCTTAATACACATACCACTCAATTAAATCTGTTCAATTTAACAATATATCAAAGGATATCTTTACGAAACAGAATATACAAATCTACACCATTGTTCTTTTTAACAGCTGCATACTATTTCTTTGTATGAGTGTACGTTATTTAATTGCAAAATCAGATGGTTTCCAGTTTTTGTTTATTAAAACAATGCCAAAATAAACATAAGCTATATGAATATACATCATATATTAATAAATGAATATATTGTATATTCTTATGTAAATATATACTGTACATTGTGAAAGTATTATTGCAGGATGAATTCCTAAAATTGCTAATTCAAAGCAGTGTTGGGTCAAAGGTAAAGCACATTTTAAATTTCAATAGACATGGCCAAATTGTTCAACAAAAATGTTACACTAATTTACAACACACGTAAGAAAGTTAACTGTTAGTGTAGGACATTAATGTATAAAAGTTAACTGTTTCCACACACACCTGACCTGGGTATTTGTAAATCTTTGTAATTCTTGCTAATTCAACAGGATGAAAATCTCATGTTTTTAAGAGTAAGGTTGAGCATATTATGATATTTTTACTGACCATTTGTTATTTTGCTTTTATAAGTTGTGTTTTCTTACCCATTTTTCTATTGGTTTACTGATTTGAAGAAATTCCTTTGAGTAATTGATAAAAGATTTTTCTCAGTTTGTTTTCTACCTGTTAGTTCTGTAATACAAAAGTGCTAAATGCTAATGTAGCTAAGTCTGTCCATCTTTATCATTTCTTGGTTTCTTGTCATGCTTAGAAAACCTTTTTCAAACTTCCAGAAAAATCTAAATATTCTGCTATATTTTCTTCTAACACTTTCATGATTAGTTATTATTATTATTATTATTATTATTATTATTATTATTATTATTATTATTAAGTAGATTTGTATTGAGCAGGTATCATGCCAGACACTATTTTAGAAGCTGGATACGTAGACACAGTTCCTGAATTCATGGAGCTTATTTTCTAGGGTGGGAGATAGACAGACAATAAACAAACAAACGAATGAATAAGTAATTACAATTCAAAATACTCTGAAGAATTAATGGAAAATAACAGAGAAAACCTAGTTAGGGAGAGTGATTACAGAAGGTGAGATTTAAACTAAGCTCTGAGGGATGAGAAATAGCCAGTCATGGAGGTAAAGAACATTCCAGGCAGAATGAACAGTATATTCAAAGGCCCTGAGGAGGAGAGTAATTTGGAGTATTTGAGAAACTTAGAGGAGATCAATGTGACTGGAATATAGCAAGGAATGTAGTGAATCAGAAGATAAAGAGGCTTATAGACCAGGATGAGGGAGAACTTAGTAGGTGCCTTACAGACACAGTGAGGTATCGATTTTGCCCTAAATGCAGTGTGACACCACTGAACGTTTAAGGGAAAAAATTAATGATCTAATTTCTGTTTTTATGTTTTGAGTCATTTAAAAGAATGATCTGGCTTCCTTGAGAATAATGTAAAGAGGGTCATAGGGGGAGGATACTAGGAAGGATTCTGGGAAACAGTATGGTAGCTTGCTGGATAGCGGTCATGGGAGACAGAGAGAAGGGAAGTTCAAGATTCATTTGGGAGGACATTGACATGATTTGCTGATGGAGTGGTTGTGGGTGATGAGGGAGAAGTAGGAATCCACATGATGTCTAGGCTCTAGTTTGAGTAACTTGGTGGATTATGGTATCATTTCCTGAGAAGTGTAGACTAGAGAGAATGTGAGGGAAGGGAGAGTCTAGGAATCCTGTTCAACCCATTGAGTTTGAGATAATCATGAGATATCCAAGTAGGTAGTTGGCAGCGCAAAACTGGAGCTCGGGGAGAAGATTAGGTAGGAGGTAAAAATTCAGGAATGGCTGGCCATTAGCTATTTAAATCCAGGAAAAGACTATACAGAGAAGAGCAGGGGGCCTGGCTACAAGCCATTTTTTCCATATAGAAACTTCCATATTTGGAGTTGAAAAGAGGAGGAGAAGTCAGCAAAGGAGACTGAGAAGCAGTCAAGGACATAAGGCAGAAAACTAGGAGAGATTGATATCTCAGAGATTGAGAGGGGGAAGAGTAAACAGCATCAAATGCTGAGGAGAGATGCCATAATATATGAAAACCAAAAAGAATCCATTAGAGTTGACAACAAAGAGTTTACTGATGATATGGACCGGAACAGTTTTAGTAGAAGGGGGAAATAGAAGCTATAATTAGAGAACCATGGCAACCTCCTGAAAGAAAACTTGAAATTTAATAGGGAGTTCTGTAGATATAATGCCTTGATCTGGTGTTTTCAAGCTTTGTTGTGCATTAGACTCACCTAGTTAAAAATACAGCTGCCTGAGCCCCAACCTCAAAGAGTCTGACTCAGTAGTTCCAGGGTCAATATTTTATATAAATTCTTTAGGCGATTCTGATACATAGTAAAGTTTGAGAATCAGTGTCTTACCCGTGGAGAGATTTCTTGGAATGGAAATTCAGATTGTATGTTTGAAAGAAGAAAGATGTGAGGAGGCCTTTCCATGCCTTTCAAATCCTGTCACATAAGCAGCTGCCTAGTCTTTTATGAATAACAGCTGTACAGAAAAATACCCCTTGGCCTTATACGCAAGTGTTTTTAACCTGAGCATAAATTGGATTCGCTGAATTTAAGCTGAACTCCCTAATTTCCCTGCCTGTTTGGATATAACCACAGGTAGGCTCAAATAACATTTCACAGGTGAAATTCATTTTTTTTTCCAGAAAAGGTCTCCTCAGAATTCAAAGATGCCTCTTTTCCATTGTTCTTCTAATTGACTAGATGGTCTAAGACTGAGACCATGTTCTTAAAAGCAAAACAACTCCTGGGTTGGGAATTAAGAGGCAGCTCTCTTTTATTTGATAACCACACTCTAGGCAAGCACTTTTATATACATTATCTCAGTGAATCCTCACATGACCCTTTTGAGGCAATGAGTTTTATTTCTATTTTATGGATGAGAAACTGTGACTGGAATAAGTCGTGGTGAAATAAGTTATTACAGATGTCTCAAAAATAGCATTCCTTGGCTATGTATAGATTTGACTGTATTATCCCAATTATGGAAAGAAAAATGGCTGGTTCATTGCCCAAATGGTTCTGACATTTGCTTTATCTTACCCTCCTGGCCTTGCTGTGTAGATCAGGTTGTTAACAGCCCAGGCTCCACTACCAGCTGGATATTTATTCTTTCCCAGCTTGGACGTGGAGCGCAATGTAGTGGGATGTGTATGCGTGAGCTCTGGGGTTCAAATTCTGGCCCTTCCCCTTAGTAACTCTGTTGCCTTGGACAAGTTATTTAGCCTTTCTAGGCTTCATTTTCCTCATATGTAAATCAGGGAGCTCTCAAACATATGTTGTATTACATGATATATGTTACAAACACAGTATGCTCAATACACAATAACTATTATTACTTTTACCAAACCCCATTACACCCCTCATTCAAATCTCAATTCCACCCCAAATCTCCTGTAGGATATATTTCTAAAATCCTTTTTTGAGAGGTACTACTAGTTCTTATTTTTCTTTAACCCCTGAAGGGGTTATTTCAACCATATCTGCCCCTCTCCTGAGTTCTACATAGCCACCGCCCCTTCATAAAATCTTCTTTTGGATCCTGAGAGAGATGCTGTGCTCAGATCCATACTCTATTTCTTTCTAAATCCAGCATTAACATGGTCACAGTTACCCAGGAAAATTGAGGAAAATGAAGGGCTTTGCCAAAATTAACAACTTCATAATGAATACATAGTCAAGTCTCTAGTATCTACAAATACAATATTTTCAAACAAAATGAGAAGACACAGGAATTTGCTTCAAATGAAAGAACAAGAAAACAAAACCCTGAGAAAACAGCTAATGAAACAGAGATAAATAGTTTACCAGATAAAGAGGTCAAAGCATTAGTAATAAGAATGCTAAAGAAACAGACTCACAGATACGAAGAACAAGCTAGTGGTTACCAGTGGGAAGAAGGAAGAGGGGAGGGGCAAGATAGGCATAGGGGATTAAAAGGTACAAACTACTATGTATAAAATAAATGAACTACAAGAATATATTATACAACACAGAGAATATAGCTAATTTTATAACAACTATAAATGGATAACCTTTAAAAAATTTAAATCACTATGCTGTACACCTGAAACTTATATAATATTGTATATCAACTATACCTCAATAAAAACTGAAAAGAATGCTAACTGAACTTGAGTAAAGAATAGATGAGCACAATGAGAATTTTAGCAAGGAGCTAGAAAATATTAAAAATAACCATAGAGCTGAAGAATATATTAACTGAAATGAAAAACACACTAGAAGGAATTAACAGCAGACTAGGTGATACAGAAGAATGCATAAGTGATCTGGAAGATCACTTTGCAGATGATTTGGAAGATAGAATAATGGAAATTGCACAATCAAAATGAAAAACAAATTTTAAAAACTAAGGAGAGTATAAGGAACCTCTGGGACAACATAGTAGTACTCATATTCATAGAACACACCCTTTCATCATACACAAAAATAAACTCAAACTGGCTTAAGGACTTAAACATAAGACATGACACCATAAAACTCCTAGAAGAAAACATAGGCAAACCATTCTCTGACATAAATCGTACCAATGTTTTCTTAGGTCAGTCTCTCAAGGCAATAGAAATAAAAATGAAAATAAACAAATGGGACCTAATCAAACTTACAAGCTTCTGCACAGCCAAGGAAACCATAAACAAAATGAAAAGACAACCTACAGAATGGGAGAAAATATTTGCAAATGATACGACCAACAAGGGCTTAATTCCAAAATATACAAACAGCTCATACAACTTGACAACAAAAAAACAACCCGAGAAAACCATAATTCAAAAAGAGTCATGTACCAAAATGTTCATTGCAGCTTTATTTACAATAGCCAGGACATGGAAGCAACCTAAGTGTCCATCAACAGATGAATGGGAGGTTAGAGAAGATGGCGGAAGAGTAAGATGCGGAGATCACCTTCCTCCCCACAAATACATCAGAAATACATCTACACGTGGAACAACTCCTACAGAACACCTACTGAAAGCTGGCAGAAGACCTCAAACCTCCCAAAGGGCAAGAAACTCCCCCATGTACCTGGGTAGGGCAAAAGAAAAAAGAAAAAACAGAGACAAAAGTATAGGGACGGGACCTGCACCAGTGGGAGGGAGCTGTGAAGGAGGAAAGGTTTCCACACACTAGGAGCCCCTTCGCGGGCGGAGACTGCGGGTGGCGGAGGGGGGATGCTTCGGAGTCACAGAGGAGAGCGCAGCAACAGGGGTGCGGAGGGCAAAGTGGAGAGATCCCCGCACAGAGGATCGGTGCCGACTGGCACTCACCAGCTGGAGAGGCTTGTCTGCTCACCCGTCGGGGCGGGCGGGGGCTGGACTCGGGCTTCGGTCAGAGCACAGGGAGAGGACTGGTGGTGGGCGGCGTGAACACAGCCTGAAGGGGCTAGTGCACCACGGCTAGCCGGGAGGGAGTCCGGGGAAAAGTCTGGACCTAACGAAGAGGCAAGAGACTTTTTCTTCCCCCTTTGTTTCCTGGTGCGCAAGGAGAGGGGATTAAGAGCACCACTTAAATGAGCTCCAGAGACGGGCTGGAGCCGTGGCTAAAACCGTGGACCCCAGAAATGGGCATGAAACGCTAAGGCCGCTGCTGCCGCCACCAAGAAGCCTGTGAGCAAGCACAGGTTACTCTCCACACCTCCCCTCGCAGGAGCAGGAGCCTGTGCAGCCCACCACAGCCAGGGTCACGGGATCCAGGGACAACTTCCCTGGGAGAACGCACGGTGCGCCTCAGAGATCACTGAAGAAATCAAAGAGGAAATCAAAAAATACCTAGAAACAAATGACAATGAAAACACGATGACCCAAAAGCTATAGGATGCAGCAAAAGCAGTTCTAAGAGGGAAGTTTATAGCAATACAATCCTACCTTAAGAAACAGGAAACATCTCAAATAAACAACCTAACTGTGCACCTAAAGCAATTAGAGAAAGAAGAACAAAAAAAAAAACTCCAAAGTTAGCAGAAGGAAAGAAATCATAAAGATCAGATTAGAAATAAATGAAAAAGAAATGAAGGAAACGAAAGCAAAGATCAATAAAACTAAAAGCTGGTTCTTTGAGAAGATAAACAAAATTGATAAACCATTAGCCAGACTTATCAAGATAAAAAGGGAGAAGATTCAAATCAATAAAATTACAAATGAAAAAGGAAAAGTAACAACTGACACTGCAGAAATACAAAGGATCATGAGAGATTACTACAAGCAATTCTATGCTAATAAAATGGACAACCTGGAAGAAATGGGCAAATTCATAGAAATGCCCAACCTGCTGAGACTGAACCAGGAAGAAATAGAAAATATGAACAGACCAATCACAAGCACTGAAATTGAAACTGTAATTAAAAATCTTCCAACAAACAAAAGCCCAGGACCAGATGACTTCATAGGCGAATTCTATCAAACATTTAGAGAAGAGCTAACACCTCTCCTTCTCAAACTCTTCCAAAATATAGGAAAGGGAGCAACATTCCCAAACTCATTCTACGAGGCCACCATCACCCTGACACCAAAACCAGACAAAGATGTCACAAAGAAAGAAAACTACAGGCCAATATCACTGATGAACACAGATGCAAAAATCCTCAACAAAATACTAGCAAACAGAATCCAACAGCACATTAAAAGGATCATACACCATGATCAAGTGGGGTTTATTCCAGGAATACAAAGACTCTTCAATATACACAAATCAATCAACGTGATACACCACATTAACAAACTGAAGGAGAAAAACCATATGATCATCTCAATAGATGCAGAGAAAGCTTTCGACAAAATTCAACATCCATTTATGATAAAAACCCTGCAGAAAGTAGGCATAGAGGGAACTTTCCTCAACATAATCAAGGCCATATATGACAAACCCACAGCCAACATCATCCTCAATGGTGAAAAACGGAAACCATTTCCACTAAGATCAGGAACAAGACAAGGCTGCCCACTCTCACCACTCTTATTCAACATAGTTTTGGAAGTTTTAGCCACAGCAATCAGAAAAGAAAAAGAAATAAAAGGAATACAAATTGGAAAAGAAGAAGTAAAGCTGTCACTGTTTGCAGATGACATGATATACTATACATAGAGAATCCTAAAGATGCTACCAGAAAACTACTAGAGCTAATCAATGAATTTGGTAAAGTAGCAGGATACAAAATTAATGCACAGAAATCTCTGGCATTCCTGTACACTAATGATGAAAGATCTGAAAGTGAAATTAAGAAAACACTCCCATTTATCATTGCAACAAAAAGAATAAAATATCTAAGAATAAACCTACCTAAGGAGACAAAAGACCTGTATGCAGATAATTATAAGACACTGATGAAAGAAATTAAAGATGATACAAATAGATGGAGAGATATACCATGTTCTTGGATTGGAAGAATCAACATTGTGAAAATGACTCTGCTACCCAAAGCCATCTACAGATTCAATGCAATCCCTATCAAACTACCACTGGCATTTTTCATAGAACTAGAACAAAAACTTTCACAATTTGTATGGAAACACAAAAGACCCTGAATAGCCAAAGCAATCTTGAGAACGAAAAATGGAGCTGGAGGAATCAGGCTCCCTGACTTCAGACTATACTACAAAGCTACAGTAATCAAGACAGTATGGTACTGGCACAAAAACAGAAATATAGATCAATGGAACAGCATAGAAAGCCCAGAGATAAACCCACACACATATGGTCACCTTATCTTTGATAAAGGAGGCAAGAATATAAAGTGGAGAAAAGACAGCATTTTCAATAAGTGGTGCTGCGAAAACTGGACAGGTACCTGTAAAAGTATGAAATTAGAACACTCCCTAACACCATACACAAAAATAAACTCAAAATGGATTAAAGCCCTAAATGTAAGGCCAGACACTATAAAACTCTTAGAGGAAAACATAGGAAGAACACTCTATGACGTAAATTACAGCAAGATCCTTTTTGACCCACCTCCTAGAGAAATGGAAATAAAAACAAAAATAAACAAATGGGACCTAATGAAACTTAAAAGCTTTTGCACAGCAAAGGAAACCATAAATAAGACCAAAAGACAACCCTCAGAATGGGAGAAAATATTTGCAAATGAAGCAACTGACAAAGGATTAATCTCCAAAATTTATAAGCAGCTCATGCAACTCAATACTAAAAAAACAAACAACCCAATCCAAAAATGGGCAGAAGACCTAAATAGACATTTCTCCAAAGAAGATATACAGACTGCCAACAAACACATGAAAGAATGCTCAACATCATTAATCATTAGAGAAATGCAAATCAAAACTACAATGAGATATCATCTCACACCGGTCAGAATGGCCATCATGAAAAAATCTTGAAACAATAAATGCTGGAGAGGCTGTGGAGAAAAGGGAACACTCTTGCACTGTTGGTGGGAATGTAAATTGATACAGCCACTAAGGAGAACAGTATGGAGGTTCCTTTAAAAACTACAAATAGAATTATCATACGACCCAGCAATCCCACCCCTGGGCATATACCCTGAGAAAACCATAATTCAAAAAGAGTCATGTACCACAATGTTCACTGCAGCTCTATTTACAATAGCCAGGACATGGAAGCAACCTAAATGTCCATCAACAGATGAATGGATAAAGAAGATGTGTCACATATATACAATGGAATATTACTCAGCCATAAAAAGAAACGAAATTGAGCTATTTGTAATGAGGTGGATGGACCTAGAGTCTGTCATACAGAGTGAAGTAAGTCAGAAAGCGAAAAACAAATACCGTGTGCTAACACATATATATGGAATCTAAAAAAAAAAAAAGAAAGAAAAAAATGATCAGAAGAACCTAGGGGTAAGACAGGAATAAAGACACAGACCTACTAGAGAATGGTCATGAGGATATGGGGAGTGGGAAGGATAAGCTGGGACAAAGTGAGACAGTGGCATGGACATATATACACTACCAAATGTAAAATAGATAGCTAGTGGGAAGCAGCCACATAGCACAGAGAGATCAGCTCGGTGCTTTGTGACCATCTAGAGCAGCAGGATAGGGAGGGTGGGAGGGAGGGAGATGCAAGACAGAAGAGATATGGGGACATATGTACATGTATAACTGAATCACGTTGTTATAAAGCAGAAACTAACACACCATTGTAAAGCAATTACACTCCAATAAAGATGTTAAAAAAACAAAAACAAAAACAAAAACACCCCAATCAAAAAATGGGCAGAAAACCCAAAGAGACATTTATGCAAAGAAGAAATACAGGTGGCCAACAGGCACATGAAAAGAAGCTCAACGTCACTAATTATTAGAGAAATGCACATCAAAAGTACAATGGGGTACCACCTCACAGCAGTCAGAATGGCCACCACTAAAAAGTCTACAAATAACAAATGCTGGAGAGGGTGTGGAGAAAAGGGAACCTTCCTACACTGTTGGTGGGAATGTAAGTTGGTGCAGCCACTGTGGAAAACAGTGTAGAGGTTCCTCAGAAAACTAAAAAGAGAATTACCATATGATCCAGCAACACCCCTCCTGGGCATATATCCAGACAAAACTATAATTCAAAAAGATATGTGCACCCCTATGTTCACAGCAGCACTATTCACAATAGCCAAGACATGGAAACAACCTAAATGTCCATTGACACATGAATAGATAAAGAAGTTGTGGTATATACATACAATGGAATACTACTCAGCCATAAAAAAGAACAAAATAATGCCATTTGAAGTAACATGGATGCAACTAGAGATTATCATACTAAGTGAAGTAAGTCGGGAAGACAAAGATAAATACCATATGATATCACTTATATGTGGAATCTAAAATATGACACAAATGAACCTATCTATGAAACAGAAGCAAATCAGAGGCATAGAGAGTAGACTGGTTGTGGCCAAGGGGGAGAGGGGTAGGAGAGGGATGGAGTGGGAGTTTGGGATTAGCAGATGCAAACCGGTATATATAGAATGGATAAACAACAAGGTCCTACTTGTTGGGAACTATATTCAATATCCTGTGATTAAACCATAATGGAAAACAACACGAAAAAGAATGTGTGTGTGTGTGTGTGTGTGTGTGTGTGTGTGTGTGTATATATATATATATATATATAACTGAGTCACTTTGCTGTACAGCAGTAATTAACACATCACTGTAATTCAACTATACTTCAATTAAAAAATTTTTTTTAAATAGTACTAACATTCACATTATAGGGGTCCCAAAAGGAGAAGAGGTAGACAAAGGGGTCAAAAATGTATCTGATGAAATTACGGCTGAAAACTTCCTAAACCTAAAGAAGCAAACAGATATTCAGGTACAAGAACCAAGAGTCCCAAAGAAGATGAACCCAAACAGACACACACCAAACATGCCATATTTAAAATGGCAAAAGTTAAAGATAAAGAGAGAATTCTAAGTTAATTGTTCCAAGATGGCAGAGTAGAAGGACATGCTCTCACTCTCTCTTGCAAGAGCACCAGAATCACAACTAACTGCTGAACAATCATCGACAGGAAGATGCTGAACACACCAAAAATGATACCCCACATCCAAAGACAAAGGAGAAGCCACAATGAGACAGTAGAAGGGGTGCAATCACAATAAAATCAAATCCCATAACTGCTAGGTGGGTGACTCACAAACTGGAGAACACTTATACCACAGACGTCCACCCACTGGAGTGAAGATTCTGAGCCCCACGTCAGGCTTCCCAACCTGGGGGTCCGGCAACGGGAGGAGGAATTACTAGAGAATCAGACTTTGAAGTCTAGTGGGATTTGATTGCAGGACTTCGACAGGACTGAGGAAAACAGAGACTCCACTCTTGGAGGGCACAGACAAAGTAGTGTGTGCATCAGGACGCACTGGAAGGAGCAGTGACCCCATAGGAGGCTGAACCAGACCTACCTGCTAGTGTTGGAGGGTCTTCTGCAGAGGCAGGGGGTGGCTGTGTCTCACTGTGAGGACAAGGACACTGGCAGCAGAAATTCTGGGAAGTACACCATGGCATGAGCCCTCCCAGAGTCCGCCATTAGCCCCACCAAAGAGCCCGGGTAAGCTCCAGTGTTAGGTTGCCTCAGGCCAAACAACCAAGAGGGAGGGAACCCAGCCCCACCCATCAGCAGACAAGTGGATTAAAGTTTTACTGATCTCTGCCCACCTGAGGAACAGCCAGCTCTACCCACCACCAGTCCCTCCCATCAGGAAACTTGCTCAAGCTTCTTAGATAGCCTCATCCACCAGAGAGCAGACAACAGAAGCAAGAACAACTACAATCCTGCAGCCTGTGGAACAAAAACCACATTCACAGACAGATAGACAAGATGAAAAGGCAGAGGACTATGTACCAGATGAAGGAACAAGATAAAACCCCAGAAAAACAACCAAAGGAAATGGAGATAGGCAACCTTCCAGAAAAATAATTCAGAATAATGATAGTGAAGATGATCCAGGACCTCGGAAAAAGAATGGAGGCAAAGATTGAGAACATGCAAGAAATGTTTAACAGAGACCTAGAAGAATTAAAGAACAAACAAACAGAGGTGAACAATACAATAACTGAAATGAAAAATACACTAGAAGGAATCAATAGCAGAGTAACTGAGGCAGAAGAAGGGATAAGTGACCTGGAAGACAGAATGGTGGAATTCACTGCTGTGGAACAGAATAAAGAAAAAAGAATGAAAAGAAATTAAGACAGCCTAAGAGACCTCTGGGAAAACATTAAACACAACAACATTCGCATTATAGGAGTCCCAGAAGGAGAAGAGAGAGAGAAAGGACCCAAGAAAATATTAGAAGAGATTATACTTGAAAACTTCGCTAACATGGGAAAGGAAATAGCCACCCAAATACAGGAAGTGCAGAGAGTCCCATACAGGATAAACCCAAGGAGAAACACGCTGAGACACACAGTAATCAAATTGGCAAAAATTAAAGACAAAGAAAAATAATTTAAAGCAGCAAGGGAAAAATGACAAATAAAATACAAAGGAACCCCCATAAGGTTAACAGCTGATTTCACAGCAGAAACTCTACAAGTCAGAAGAAGTGGCATGACATACTTAAAGTGATGAAAGTGAAGAACCTACAACCAAGATTACTCTACCCAGCAAGGATCTCATTCAGATTCGATGGAGAAATCAAAAGCTTTACAGACAAACTAAAGCTAAGAGAATTCAGCACCACCAAACCACCTCTACAAAAAATGCTAAAGGAACATCACTAAGCGGGAAACACAAGAGAAGAAAAGGACCCACAAAAACAAACCCAAAACAATTAAGAAAATGGTCACAGGAACATGCATATCGATAATTACCTTAAATGTGAATGGATTAAATGCTCCAACCAAAAGACACAGGCTCACTGAATGGATACAAAAACAAGACCCATGCATATGCTGTCTACAAGATACCCACTTCAGACCTAAGGACACATGCAGACTGAAAGTGAGGGGATGGAAAAAGATATTCCATGCAAATGGAATCAAAAGAAAGCTGTAGTAGCAATACTCATAGCAGATAAAATAGACTATAAAGAATGTCACAAGAGACAAGGAAGGACACTATAGGAAGGACAGGATAGTCATCAAGGGATCAATCCAAGAAGAAATAGCAATTATAAATATATATGTACCCAACATAACAGCACCTCAATACATAAGGCAAATGCTAACAGCTATAAAAGAGGAAACCAACAGTAACACAATAATAGTGGGGGAATTTAACACCTCACTTACACCAATGGACAGATCATCCACACAGAAAATTACTAAGGAAACACAAGCTTTAAATGACACAACAGTCCACATAGATTTAATGGATATTTATAGGACATTCCACCCAAAAACAGCAAATTATACTTTCTTCTCAAGTGCACAGGGAACATTCTCCAGGATAGATTACATCTTGGGTCACAAATCAAGCCTTGATAAATTTAAGAAAATTGAAATCATATCAAGCATCTTTTCCAACCACAATTCTATGAGATTAGAAATAAATTAGAGGGGAAAAATGTAAAAAACACACACATATGGAGGCTAAATAGCACATTACCAAATAACCAAGAGATCACTGAAGAAATCAAAGAAGAAATTTAAAAATACCTATAAATAAATGACAATGAAAACACGATGATCCAAAACCTATGGGGCACAGCAAAAGCAGTTCTCAGAGGGAAGTTTATAAGCAATACAATCTTTCCTCAACAAGCAAGAAAAATCTCAAATAAACAATCTAAACTTACACCTAAAGGAAAGAAAGAAAGAAGAACAAACAAAACCCAAAGTTAGTAGAAGGAAAGAAATCATCAAGATCAGAGCAGAAATAAATGAAATAGAAACAAAGAAAACAATAGCAAAGATCAACAAACCTAAAAGCTGGTTCTTTGAGAAGATAAACAAAATTGATAAACCATTAGCCAGACTCATCAAGAAAAAGAGGGAGAAGACTCAAATCAATAAAATTAGAAATGAAAAAGGAGAAGTTACAACAGACACCACAGAAATACAAACTATCTTAAGAGACTACTACAAGCAACTCTATGCCAATAAAGTGGACAACCTGGAAGAAATGGACAAATACTTAGAAAGGTATAACCTTCCAAGACTGATCCAGGAAGAAATACAAAATATGAACAGACCAATCACAAGTAATGATATTGAAACTGTGATTTAAAATCTTCCAACATACAAAAGTCCAGGACCAGATGGCTTCACAGGTGAATTCTATCAAATATTTAGAGAAGAACTAACACCCATCCTTCTCAAACTCTTCCAAAAAATTGCAGAGGAAGGAACACTCCCAAACTCATTCTATGAGGCCACCATCACCCTGACACCAAAACCAGACAAAGATACTACAGAAAAAGAAAATTACAGACCAATATCACTAAGGAATATAGATGCAAAAATCCTCAACAAAATACTAGCAAACAGAATCCAACAACACATTAAAAGGATTGTACACCATGATCAAGTGGGATTTAACCCAGGGATGCAAGGATTCTTCAATATATGCAAATCAATCACTGTGATACACCATATTAACAAATTGAAGAAAAAAAACCATATGATCATCTCAATATATGCAGAAAAAGCTTTTGACAAAATTCAGCACTGATTTATGATAAAAACTCTCCAGAAAGTGGGCATAGAGGGAACCTACCTCAACATAAGGCCACATACAACAAATCCACAGCAAACATCATTCTCAATGGTATAAAACTGAAACCATTTCCTCTAAGATCAGGAACAAGACAAGGATGTCCACTCTCACCACTATTATCCAACATAGTTTTGGAAGTCCTAGCCATTGCAATCAGAGAAGAAAAAGAAATAAAAGGAATACAAATTGGAAAAGAAGAAGTAAAACTGTCACTGTTTGCAGATGACATGATACTCTACATAGAGCATCCTAAAGATGCCACCAGGAAACTACTAGAGCTAATCAATGAATTTGGTAAAGTAGCAGGATAGAAATTAATGCACAGAAATATCTTGCATTCCTATACACTAATAATGAAAAATCTGAAAGAGAAATTACGGAAACACTCCCATTTACCATTGCAACAAAAAGAATAAAATACCTAGGAATAAACCTACCTAGGGAGACAAAAGACCTGTATGCAGAAAACTATAAGACACTGATGAAAGAAATTAAAGGTGATACAAACAGATGGAGAGATATACCATGTTCTTGGATTGGAAGGGTCAACATTGTGAAAATGACTATACTACCCAAAGCAATCTACAGATTCAATGCAATCCCTATCAAATTACCAATGGCATTTTTTACAGAACTAGGACAAAAAATCTTAAAATTTGTATGGAGACACAAAAGACCCCGAATAGCCAAAGCAGTCTTGAGGGGAAAAAATGGAATTGGAGGAATCAGACTTCCTGACTTGAGACTATACTACAAAGCTACAGTAATCAAGACAATATGGTACTGGCACAAAAACAGAGATATCGATCATTGGAACAGGATAGAAAGCCCAGAGATAAACCCACACACATATGATCAACTAATCTATGACAAAGGAGGCAAGGATATACAATGGAGAAAAGACAGTTTCTTCGATAAGTGGTGCTGGGAAAACTGGACAGCTACATGTAAAAGGATAAATTGAGAACACTCCCTAACACCATACACAAAAATAAACTCAAAATGGACTAAAGACCTAAATGTAAGGCCAGGCACTATAAAACTCTTAGAGGAAAACATAGGAAGAACCCTCTTTGACATAAATCACAGCAAGATCTTTTTTGACCCACCTCCTAGAGTAATGGAAATAAAAACAAAAATAAACAAATGGGACCTAATGAAACTTAAAAGCTTCTGCAAAGCAAAGGAAACTACAAACAAGACGAAAAGTCAACCCTCAGAATGGGAGAAAATATTTGCAAACGAATCAACGGACAAAGAATTAATCTCCAAAATATATAAACAGCTCATGCAGCTCAATATTAAAAAAACAAACAACCCAATCAAAAAATGGGCAGAAGACCTAAATAGACATTTCTCCAAAGAGGACATACAGATGGCCAAGAGGCACATGAAAAGCTGCTCAACATCACTAATTATCAGAGAAATGCAAATCAAAAACAATGAGGTATCACCTCACACCAGTTAGAATGGGCATCATCAGAAAAGCTACAAACAACAAATGCTGGAGAGGGTGTGGAGAAAAGGGAACCCTCTTCCACTGTTGGTGGGAATGTAAATTGATACAGCCACTATGGAGAACAGTATGGAGGTTCCTTACAAAACTAAAAATAGAATTACCCTATGACCCAGCAACCCCACTACTGGGCATATACCCAGATAAAACCATAATTCAAAAAGACTCATGCACCCCAATGTTTATTGCAGCACTATTTACAATAGCCAAGTCATGGAAGCAACCTAAATGCCCATCAACAGACGAATGGATAAAGAAGATGTGGTACACATATACAATGGAATATTACTCAGCATAAAAAGGAAAGAAATTTGGTCATTTGTAGAGACATGGATGAATCTAGAGACTGTCATACAGAGTGGAGTAAGTCAGAAAGAGAAAAACAAATATCTTATATTAACGCATATATGTGGAACCTAGAAAAATGGTACAGTTGAACCGGTTTGCAGGGCAGAAATTGAGACACAGATGTAGAGAACAAACGTATGGACACCAAGGGGGGAAAGGAGCAGGGGGCGGTGGTGGTGCTGTGGTGAATTGGGAGATTGGGATTGACATGTATACACTAACATGTATAAAATGGATAACTAATAAGAACCTGCTGTATAAAAAAATAAAATTAAATTTAAAAAAAGATAATTCTAAAAACAAGAGAAAAACAAAGTCACATACAAGGGAACCCTCATAAGGCTATCAGCTGATTTTTCTTCGGAAACTTTGTAGGTCAGAAGCGAGTGGAATGATATATTTAAAGTGCTGAAAGGGAAAAACCTATAACCTAGGATTCTCTACCCAGCAAATTTATCATTCAGAATTGAAAGGAAAAGAACTTTTCAGACAAAAAATAAACCAACCAACAAACAACTAGGAGTTCATCGATACTAAGCTGACCCTAAAAATGTGTTAAAGGTGTTCTCTAAGTAGAAGAGAAAAGCCTACAACAAAAAGGAAGAGTTTACAGGAAAGGAATAATCCCATTAGTAAAGGCAAATACAGTATATAGTAAAGGCTGTGGATCAATCACTTAAACTAGTACAAAGATTAAAAGACAAAAATTTTGGAAAATCAACTATAACTACAATAAAAAATTCAGGGATAAATACGAAGATGTAAAATATGACATCAAAAATACAAAATGTGGGGGCTTCCCTGGTGGTGCTGTGGTTGGGGGTCCGCCTGCCGATGCAGGGGACACGGGTTTGTGCCCCGGTCTGGGAGGATCCCACATGCCACGGAGCAGCTGGGCCCGTGAGCCATGGCCGCTGAGCCTGCGTGTCTGGAGCCTGTGCTCTGCAACGGGAGAGGCCACAACAGTGAGAGGCCCGCGTACTGCAAAAAAAAAAAAAAAAAAAAAACCACACAAAATGTGGGGGATTTCCCTGGTGGTGCAGTGGTTAAGAATCTGCCTGCCAATGCAGGGGACACGGGTTCGAGCCCTGGTCCAGGAAGATCCCACATGCCGCGAAGCAACTAAGCTCTAGAGCCCGCGAGCCACAACTACTGAAGCCTGTGTGCCTAGGGCCCATGCTCCGCAACAAAGAGAAAAGCCACCACAATGAGAAGCCCGTGCACCGTAACGAAGAGTAGCCCCGGCTCGCTGCAACTACAGAAAGCCTGTGCACAGCAACGAAGACCCAACACAGCCAAAAATTAATTAATTAATTAATGTAAAAAAAATACAAAATGTGGGGGAGGGGAGTAAAAATACAGTCTTTTCCACAACATTCCTATCACCTGGTCATGTACACAGTGGTTGGGTACTTCAAGAGATGGAGCACTCCAGAGTAGCCCAACCATTCCATAGATTTTATTAGTAGAAGATTTTAACTTTGTCCATTAAAATCTAACTCCTATAGCTTTCATCCTACCCTTAAGGACCATAAAGAACTAGCCTTTCAAATACCTAGCAAAAACTGGCAGAACCTTTTCTCTCCTAGCTACACATTCCCAGATCCTTCAGTCATTCCTTACATAATATATTTTTTGGTTTCTTCATCCTCATATCCACCATCTCCCAAATACATTATTTATCTTCTTCCCTTTAGGGGAGGTGGGAGAGTACCCAAAACTAAATGCAAAGATGAGGTTTAACCAGCACAGACAGCAAGCTTATCCCCACTTCTGTTCTAAACACTGTTTCTGTCACCCAATTAACATTGTATGCATTTAGATACACCCAAGATTTGGAAGGTGGAAGCGAGGTGAAGTCCATTTCCCTGAATTCTGCTACTGCCACTGGTTAAGTACAATTGTGGAGACTTTGGTTTTTCCACAGCAGATGAAAGTTTCCTAATCACCGGCTTTATGGGCGATTAAAGACAATTGTGGAGACCTCTGAAGTGGCTTCCCGATTCCTGTTTTGAAGTCATTGGTTCCGGGGTGGCCGCCCAATACCTCTCCTTGCTGATCCTGGCTGAAGTAGAAGCTCCCCTGGCAGAGCAATTCCACCGTGTTGTTCTAAGAGGCATTCCTAGAGGCCCAACCTACAGTCCGCTGCTTCAGCACATGCACCAACTGTGTAATTACCTCAATCCTTACATTAAATCTCTTGCTGCTTGAAACGGATAGAGTGCTTTCTGTTCCCTGCAACTGTATGCTAACCATTTTGAACAATGAGTAGGATTTCACAACACAGAAAACTTCTAGCAATTGAAAGTATTGCTTTATATTCGCATGTATGTAATATCCGTGGGGCTGGAGTATGGATGGACAGATGGATGGACTCGTGGATGGATGGATGTGGGAAACACTGTCTTCCTGTCTCCATATGTTTAACCCATAGAGTCACAGGGTAGCCACGCTGGCTGGCATCTATATTCCTGAGCAAAATATGTAGTTTGGCTACAATTATACATCCCACTGTATTGATCAGGACTCTTGGTTACAAGGGACAGAAACACACCTCAAAACAATTCAAGCAAAAGAGGGGGATTAATAATAATTGAACAGCAGAAAGGGCAGGAATAGATATGGTCTTAGGTACAACGAAACCAAGGATCAAATGTTATTAAGGAGTCTCTTTCTTCACCTCTCATCTCTGCATCTCTCTAAATGTTAGATATATTCTCCCAAACTAGCTTACCTAACAGAGTGGGGTACATGGCTGCCAGTTACTCCAGATTTATATCCCAAATGCTGCAAAACCATAAAGGAAAATGAAGGCCCTCTTCTCTCAATTGAAATTTGGAAAAAAATAAAAATAAAAATTCTGAACATGGTTTGAATCTTATGCCCATCCCTTGGACCAAGCACTATGGCCTGGGAGTGAGGCACTATCACTAGCCCAGCCTGGACCACAGATCATCCCTGAGCCTGGCGAGTGGAGTCTGTTAGCAGGGTGAGGCAGGAGAACAGACACTGAGCACACAGAGCAAGACTCACCCCCAAACCTGAAGATGTTCTGAATGATTCACTAATTGTAGTTGTTAGGCTTTTAGATGTTCACTCTTCTCAGAGGATTTAAAACCACTCACATGACCCCGACACTGAGAAATCTTCTTCAGTATTATTACTCTGGTGAACATGTTTCTGAAAGATTTCATCTGTGGAGGATTACTGTCATAAGGTACTTATGTCAAGGTTAGCTACTTGTCTACATCAACCGTTTAGAATCTAGAAATAAGAAAAAGTAGCCTTTGAATAGGTAGAAGTGGCATTTTAAAAATCAAATTATAGGGATGATGAAAAAGTCTGGAAATAAACACTAGTCATGGTTATACAACATTATGAATATACTTAATGCTACTGAATTGTACACTTAAAAATGGTTGAAATATTAAATCTTATGCATATCTTACCATAATAAAAAATTTTAATACAGCTATGCATCTTATTTATTCATTTATGAATTCATTTATTTTACTTTAATCTCAAAGGAAATCTAGAATGTACAGACATATCCATGGAATAATGGGATCCAAATTGCTAGTGTTGGAAAGATCTCAATGCACTCAGCTCTCCAAGTGGAAATCCATGATGCCATAGAGTTCCGGGGCTAAAAGTGTTAGCAGAGATCATCTAGTTAATCCTCCACTTGTCACTAAAGAGCATTTCACTCCATCCGTCCAGGACACCTAATTCATCCTAGACACAGATGCTCAACTGGTTTAGAAATGCCACTGACGGTAATTGCCCTCCCTATGCTTCATAAGCAAAACTTAGGTACAGCCCAGACTGGAAAGAAATTCTTATGGGGAGGATGCTGGTACAATGCCCCCACCCACTGCTACATCATCATGAGCCAGTAGGCGTTTTCCTCCCAACCCACAGAAACATTATTAGAAGAAAAATGAAGCCTTCCATGTTCTTAACCTTAAGGACCTGAGACTGTTCTGTAAGAGGAAAGAGGAGGCATAATGTTCTTCTTCCCTAAATAACAGGAAATGATGAGCTCAGAGAAGGCTAAACTGACCTGGTGAAGTTGTCTGTGATCATTTAAGGTTGTAGAAACAGAGAGATTAAAAAATTCAATGCTATGGTTATATTTCCCTCGGTCAGGGCATTAGGCTTTTAGATAACTATTCATATCTCCAATGAGACAAAGGCTGTTATGGAGAAGCCAGCCTTGCAGAAAGAATTAAGGACATCTACAGAATTGGGTTAAGTCAGACATACTCTCTGGTCAATTGGCCATAATGTGTCATCTTTCATGTCCTTCTCATTTTTAGCTCTCCTGGAACCTCTTTCTTTTGTAAAAAAATTTTTTTTGTTTTATTATTTATACACATTACATGACAGAGAACTAAGAAGGTAACTAGGAAAAAAAAAGAAAGTAAAAATCCCCATTATGCATTCCTTTGACAGATATTTATTGAAGGCTCACTACATGCCAGGCTGATATAACAGTTACCTATCACAAACTACCTCAAAACTTAGTTGCTTAGACAACCATTTAATCTTGCTCATAAATTTTGTGGGTCAGGAATTGGGGAATGACTCAGCTGGATACACTTGGTGTTTGTTGGGCTGGTGCGCTGGACAGGTGACTTTCAAGATGTCTAGAACCTCAGTGTTCCTTGGCCATTCTGTCTCTCTGTCTCTCTCGTCCCTCCCCTCCCTCCCTTTCTCCCTCCCCATAATGTCCCATTCTCTGGGCCTCCACTTTGTTTGGATTTCTCACAGCATGGTTGTCTCACAGTAGTCACACTCCTTAGGTGATGACTAACTTCCCCACAGGTAGTATTCTAATAAAGCCAAGTGAAAGCCTTAGCACTCTCTGAACCTCACTTCTGCCACATTTTATTGGTCAAAGTGAGTCATTAAGACCAACCCAGATCCAAGGTGAGAGAAGGAACAGACTCTGCCTCTCTATGGGGCTGTGGAATGCAGACCCAGGGAGGGAAAGACTTTATAGTGGCCATCTTGGAGAGAGGCTACCACACATGGTGCTGTAAGAACCTAGATATAGTCTCTTCTCACAGAAAAAACAGGCGACGCAAACAAGTCAACAGGTCATCCCAGGGATACAAGAGGTAAGCCGTGGAATAGGAGCACATGGAAAGAGAACCCAACCCAGACTTGAGAGGTCAAGAAAGAATTTCTGGAGTAGAAAATACTGAACATGAGACCTGGGCCAAACTTGAAGGGATTGTGTGACTAGGAGAACAGCAGAGACAGTGTTCTAAAAGTTGGGAACAATATTCTATAAGACCCAGGAGAAAAAGAGAGAGAAAGAGCATTTGCATCCAATAACCTGAAATAATTCCAATGTCAGAATAGTAGGGTGAAAGGGTATGAATGTTGAGAGATGACGTTGAAGAGAAGAGACCAGAACATAAATCCCCACTCTTTTCTATGTAAGGGTAGCTGTGCATTTAAAAAATATTTTGTGTACAAAGGTGGGTTCATGCCATTCATAAGGTTTTGTGGTCCACATTTCATCACTTTATGTTGTTAACATCTTTTCCTTCTCAATAAATGCACTTCTAAAATATCACTTTAAATAAATGTATAATATTCCTTTATTAGCTCTATGTTACTTTAACCAATCTCTTATTGCAGGATATTTAGAGTATTTCCAATTTCTTTTTACACTTATCCTCATAGCTAAATCTTAACATTTTTAATGATAACTTCCTAGATACAGAATTTCTGGTTCAACATATATGAATACTTTTTTTTTTTTTGCAGTACGTGGGCCTCTCACTGTTGTGGCCTCTTCTGTTGCGGAGCATAGGCTCCAGACGCGCAGGCTCAGCGGCCATGGCTCACGGGCCCAGCCACTCCGCGGCATGTGGGATCCTCCCGGACTGGGGCACGAACCCGTGTCCCCTGCATCGGCAGGCGGAGATCTCAACCACTGCGCCACCAGGGAAGCCCTATATGAATACTTTTTAAAGGTTTTTGATACATGGTACCAACTCATTTTCCAGAAATTTATTAATGTTTAAAATCCCAACAGAAATGTAAGAGAGTACCTATTTCCCTATATGCTTTCCATCAATAGGAAAAGTCATTTTGTTTCTATTTTTTTTTACCAATTTGAGAAGTTTCTGTTTACATTTCTGTAATTACTGAGGAAATAGAATTTTTTGTATGTGGGTAGTTCTTTTTTTGTAGGCTTCTGAAGATAATAAACTTATCAAAAATAGGTAAGTGGCTAGACTTCAAACTTTAAAATGTTATGAAAAATTTAATCTGCTAGTAAATTTAAACTGTAGTTTGACAACACCTCTGTCTTTCTTTCCTCTTAAGAACTTCTCTGTTTGACCTGTTCTGAAATTGTCCCAGTGACTTTTTGGTATAGAAGGAGGAGAGAAAGTCAAGGGTTGTGATGGATCAGAGACCCAGGCTAAGTTCAATTCCAGTTAAATAGGTGAAGTGGGGTGAGTGGGGGGCCTTATTTCATACACAATAACTCATTGGCTCCCTCTTTTAACGTATTTAATGATCCTGTGAGCTTAATGACTGGTGCAAGTAAAGTCACCCTACTTAAGCATTGTGAATTACATTATGCTTGTTAGAGGCTGCCTTTGATAAAACATAAGAGCAAGTCATCTCTTTTACATCATAATTCATTTTAAATATTGCTTTTCCATATCTGTCCTTGCCCAGTTGATCTATTACCCAGTACTCCCAAGAAGTGTAATAAAAAGAAAGTTAGGATTTGAGTGATTCTTCCAGTGTCTGGATAAGGAGGCAGCTAAGGGGGAGGTGGCCTTCTGATTGGTTAGCCTAAAAATGGGGATGGAAGTGAGGGTGGCAATCAGGAATTAAAGTAGACGAGTTACACAAAAGGAAAATATTAGCTTTTTGTGGCCTCTTTGCCCTTCCTCCCTTTGGATGGAAAATCAACAAAAGCCAGGTCTCCACTAGGAAGACTTGAGAGATTTACTTATCCAGATAAACCAGGGGAATACATCTGAGAGCCAGGATAGGGGACAGGGGCTGGGAAATATTGCAGGTCTGCTTTTGTCTACTTAACTTTACCGAGGAAAATTTTAACATGGATATTTGAAATCAAAATAATAATCTGGTGAAACTGACCAGTGTTGACTGTCTGAGGCAAAGGAAAAAAAGAAAACCTCAAAATCTTCATAATGCCTTTTTAGTTACCCTCCACCCTCATCCCCAAATCACAGGAATTGTTGTTCTCACGCATTCTTCATTTTGCTCCAGAAAGCCAAGAACCAGCACCCCCCGCCATTCAGTCCAAATTTTTCTTAGAGACAAGCCAACTAATGCTAATGTTATTTTAATGTGAATCCATAACCTTTTATCCAAAATCTTTGTCCTTACTTGTAACATTCACAAAGGATGCATTTGGAGTTGGTAAGGTATTAGCTGTATTAGCTATAACAAAGCTCAATGATTCACCATGATTTCACTCTGATTAGTCTCCAAAGACAACATATATAGGTGGAAAAAATGTCGAGTGGGGTATACCACCAAGTTCTTGGGAACCAGTGGAGTATTCTCCCCTTGAATTGTTTTGGTGCTTCCTTGTCAACTACAGCTGGCTCCTCTGTGATGTCTCCATAAATAATAGAATAAAAGATGATCCATTTCACACACCCAGCACAAGTTCTTGAGCCGACAGATATAAAGAAGTGTTCACAAATTTCTGTGCAATTCCATCTGCTAACAAAATTATTTTTTGAGACACAAACAAGACCTGTATTGGAGACCATTTCTGGCACCACCCTGCTATCTCTCCTTAGAATTATTTTAACTTCAACAAACCTCAGTTTCCTCATCTGTAAAAAGGAAGATTCAACTATAACATCTCTAATCCCTTTGAGCTCTTAATGACTGATTCCACCTTGCTGTTCTGATCACTTCTGATGGGTTTTGTAATATAAATTTAGTAATTTTTCCTTTCAAGATATTCTCCCATGAAGATACTCATTCTGAAAGTATTTGTCCTCTTACTACCTTAAAAAAAGAAAATGCTTAAAAGCTTTAGAAGAAAGTCAAATAATAATAATGTATTTGTATGTATACTCACCCGCACACGCATGCACGCGTGCACACACACACACACACATTTAACTTAGCTTTGAGTTTCTAATTCACCTCAGGAACAAAAAAAATTGGTAATATAGTAACACACTGGACCTAGATTTCCTTTTCCATTTTTAATGTATGCTTGAGTTATTCTTCAGTTTCAATATATCAATACTTCCTTACATTACTGTGGTCTGCAGAAGACTATTTCCTTCTTAAATTGCTGTAGTAGACATCTTAGATATGTCAGTTGCCTAAATCCTATTGTTTCTTGGGAAATAATAATAATAATAACAACAGCTCACACTTTTATACCACTTGTGGTTTGTGTTATTTAAAATTAATGTCATTCTCATCAGGATTATATTAGTGGCACTAGATCATCCTTTCAGAATATAGCACCTATAATTTCATTGCACCAAAACCTCTAGAAATGTTACTAACATTAAATAAGTATCTGTGTCAAAATAAGGTTGATCCAAAAACACCTTCTGTAGAAAAAAGTAAAATCAGCCGAACAGTTTAAGTTATAAAATATAGAGTGAATACAAAGGGCACTCTAATACTCATTAATGAAAACATATATAATTGGTATAATCATTCTGGAAATAAATTTGGGAAAATGCATCCAGAGCCTAAAAAATATTTGTACCTTAGTGATTCCTCTTTTATTAATATATCCTAAGGAAAAATCTGAAATGCAAATAATTTTTTAAATAAAGATCTTCATGTATGAATCCTTTATAATAAAGGAAAATTGGATCCAATCTAAATGATCAGTACAAGATAATGGTTTAGTAAATTATGATGTATCCATATGACAGAACACTTTGTAGTCACTAAAAATATATTTCGTCAGGATTTTTAATGACATGGAAAATGCCTCTGATGTTCCATTAAGTGAAAAATATCATAAAATTATATGCTAAAATTTAATCTCAAAATTATATACCCAATAAAAATAGAACAAAGTATCTCAATATTGTATTATTATTATTTTCTTCTTTAAATTTTTTGCAGTCTCCAAATTTTCCACAGTGGGCATCTGCTACTTTTCAAATCAGAAAAAAAATACCCATAGAAATAAAAAACTAAAATTAAAAACAGCTTGTACGGTGAGACCTTGAGTAGCCAAAATGCTCAGAGGGATGAAATGTTTCAGTGGATTTAATGTTGTGACAAACTAGAGATTAATTAGGAATACTTTCTGAATCTCTTTGCTGAAAATCAAGTCATCAGCCAACAGTTATTTTCCAAATACCTATTACATACTTCCTTCAGGGCCCTGCAGGCTATTCTTGCTCAGCTCAACCCAGGCACCTTGGGGAGATTCCAGACCACTTCTATGCAGTGAGTGCAAACATGTATCTGTGCAACGGAGAAACCAGGGCAAATACACCAGCTGCCCTGCCTGGCAGGACTAAAATTCTAGAAGAAGAGGTCTATGAAAATTCACTCTGAAATATAGGTGCAAATGCTTAAAAAAGGGGAATGAGTTTCTGAAGAATAATTGCAGGAGAAGTAACTTTCCCTGGAGAGCTCAAGAAATGACGTCACAGGACAAGAGAAAAGGGAGCCTTGCAGAATGGGCAGGATTCTAACAGAAAATAAGAGAGCCACCCCCACTCCCTCCCCAGGCTGGAGAGCCAAGATGGACAAAAGCACAGGGGCAGAAAGGAAGTCTGGGCATGTCTGGGCTCACGAAGAGGTCTTCGTATCAAGAGCAAGGGGTGTCTTGGGGAGTGGTGGGGCGTGGCTTCTCAAGGGCATTTAATTCACCTTCTAAATAGGTAACTAATGGACACAACTGAGTCTTTGCTCAATTATTATAGATGTTTTGGTGCCTCAAGCATCCATGGGAACATTAAAAACCACAATACACTTCCATAAATGCACATGTCAAAGGCATAAGATACTGTTCTAAATAATAACTGTAATCCCTTACCTTTGTATAGCACCTTTCAATTTACAAAGCTTTTCCCTATGGTTTATCTCATTTGCTCTTCACAGCCACCCAGTGAGACAAGCATTATTATCACCACTTTACCGATAAGGAAACACTCAAAGAGATCTGATGAGTCATCCCCAGTGGGTGACAGAAGGAGTAAGTGACAGTTGGGTGGTTTCAAACCTTCTAACTCCATTGCATTGCTTTCCGCACTGCAGCTGCCTTTGAACCAGAGACACACCCTAGAAGTCCAGTTCTCTTTTACCGCATTCGGAACTTCACTGTAATCATTGTCATCATCTTCTTTCTTCTTGGATTATAGAGTACAGAGAGTTCTGTTTAGACTGGGTTTGGATTCTTCAAAGCAGTTCTCTACTTTCAAAGTGCTCTCACACCTCATTTATCCTTACAACTTCTCAGGTAATCCAGACAAATTGAAAACTTTAGTCTAAATACACTAACCACAGAATGGGACGCAGAGAGGGTAGGAACCGGGAGGGAGAGGAGACGCAAGCAGGAAGGAGCAGCCAATCTACTCAACTTTTTGACTCACTTTGTGCTACACAGACTTGGGCAGAAAAAGGTCTTACCCCCACTGAGGATGTTAAAAAAGTACTTGTACTTTTGTCCTTCCCAGGTTGACAGACTCCTGGAAATGTAAGAGGTACAAAATCCCTCTTTACGAGTTCCATTTCTGTTGCACCACTTTCATTACTGAAACCTTTTGCAACGTTTGGCTCCATAAGAAAAACAGTTCTGTCACATGGTTTCAAGTAATCCTCACACTTCTAAAATTGAATATGGCTGCCAACAAATATCACAAGAACTAAATAGATGACATCTGGAAGGAGGATTTTAAAACCCACTGTTTCATCACCCCCACCTGTGCCTTTATAGGCAGCGTGAAAAGGAGAGGTGAGGCCGCGAAGGGATTCTCTGAAACTTACTTTGGGGGAAAATATCGGGGAAGGGTACATGTTAAAAATCAGATTTATCATCTGTCCACGTTGTCCTGATTTACCAAATGCATTTCCAACAGGGAGGGTGAAGCAGAAGGCTGCATATTAAGCCAGTGAGTTCAGGAAGTCTTTACAGCCAATCATCTCCCTCCAATACAAATCCAATTACTCAAAACATCAGGCTGGCTGTGGAATTGAGCCGGAATTTAAAGAACAGATAAATCAACGATACTTACTAAGCATCTCCAATGTCCCTGCTCTGTGAAAATCATGGTTCAGTGTAACTTTGGGAAAGGTGTTTAATATTTCTTACACCAGGTCTCCCCATCTGAGAAATTAGGATACTAATAATACCAGCTCTTCCAAACTGACAGCGTTACTGTGAAGCTTAAATAAGGTAATATATGTGGAAGGGATTTATAAGCGCTAATGTGCCAGGGAAATGCAAAGTCACGTGATGATACGATGGAGCATGGGGTCTGAGCCTTGCTCACAAGGAGCTCGCTGCCAATTTGGAGGAACAAAGCATAAACATATCAAATGTAAGTAACAGTGTAAGGATTAAACTATAGAAAAGACAACATGACAAGTAGTTTGGCAAGATAACGTGTAATTATTTGCAAGGGAGACGTACAGATGATGAGATTTATGAATATAAAGCAGGTAACAAGGCTTCCCTGGTGGCGCAGTGGTTGGGAGTCCGCCTACCGGTGCGGGGGGCGCGGGTTCGTGCCCCGATCCGGGAAGATGCCACATGCCGCGGAGCGGCTGGGCCCGTGAGCCATGGCCGCTGGGCCTGCGCGTCCGGAGCCTGTGCTCTGCGATGGGAGAGGCCACAACAGTGAGAGGCCCGCGTACCGCAAAAAAAAAAAAAAAACAGGTAACAATCTCAGCGAGCTGGAGTGATGTGGACAGGCTTTGTGAGAGAAGCAACTCTGGATGTGGCCCCGGAGGGTGGGTAGGCTGAGCAAGAAGCATAGGATACCATCCCCACAGTGAACTTCCCCAGAACCAGGGGGAAGGGCACACTGAGATGGTGTTCACAAACCACTCCTGCTAGTGGTCTACTCTCTGAGAGCAATCGAGTCAGGTTCCACCATCATCAAAACCCAGAGTGAGCTTTAAAAGAAGCCCCTATGAGTTACCATAGAGGTCCAGCTTGGAATTATTTGGCTGCCCCATAACCAAAAACCACCCAGACCCTCAAGCTCCTCTTCACCGCCCCCCCCATTTTTAATGAAAACAGCTGTGATTTTTCTTTATTTTTAAAAACTTTTTATTTTATATTGGAGTATAGTTGATTAACAATATTGTGTTACTTTCGGGTGTATGACAAAGTGATTCAGTTATACATATACATGTATCTATTCTTTTTCAAATTCTTTTCCCAGTTAGGTTGTCACATAATATTGAGCAGTGTTCCCTGTGCTATACAGTAGGTCTTTGTTTGTTATCCATTTTAAATATAGCAGTGTGCACATGCCAATCCCATCACTGTGCCCTTATTCACACTCACCTCACCCTGTTAAACTGTAGACTGTCTTCCAGGAAGAGACTATAGTCACCCAGCATGGCATTCCCTACCTGAGGCAATCACAGTGTGTTCCACTGTGGTTAGCAAACTAAACTCCAAGTGGGAAATATAGAAGCAAAGATAAAGACAGAGAAAACAAAAGATGTGTCTCCTTTCAAAACCATTCACTGGGCTTCCCTGGTGGCGCAGTGGTTGAGAGTCCGCCTGCCGATGCAGGGGACACGGGTTCGTGCCCCGGTCCGGGAAGATCCCACATGCCATGGAGCGGCTGGGCCCGTGAGTCATGGCCACTGAGCCTGCACGTCCGCAGCCTGCGCGTCCAGAGCCTGTGCTCCGCAACGGGAGAGGCCACATCACTTAGCGACGGCTGTGTTAGAAAAGTCTTTGTATTTGTGAAGAGAGGTACTAGGTCACAGGCTACAGTGAGGAGGCTGGGGAGTGTCTCTGAGTTGCCGGGCAAAGTGCTAATGGGCCGAGTTCAGAGGCTCAATCTCCTGCCCATTCATTTCACAGACCAAAAAGCAGTTAACGGTCACCGTTTGCTGGACTCCATCAGTAGAATCCCATCCAATCATCCCACTGGTGCAAAGTGTGGGTCATGACATAGCTCAGAACAAGGTGCAAATGGCTTCATCCAACACGTGGCCGTGCCTAGATGCCTGGAAAGCAAGTCGGAGTCCAGGACACGATTCAATCCCTCCTTCCTCCCTCCCAAATGCTTTTTATCACTGGTCTAGTCACTGTCACCCAATATGTCAAAGATGTATCCACTCCACATCTTCACTCAAGCTCTGCCCCCCACCCTTTTGGCCTTGCATCTCTCACACAGAGCATTGGTTCAAACGTGCTCCTTTCTTCAGGACTTGAATAGTAACTCCAGACTCCTCTGCAGGGCTGCCCTGACGCCCCAGTCCCCATGGTGTCCCACTATCTGAACTCCTGACACACCCACACTGCCTTTCCTTTGTGCCCTG
This sequence comes from Hyperoodon ampullatus, assembly GCF_949752795.1. Classification (NCBI taxonomy): domain Eukaryota; kingdom Metazoa; phylum Chordata; class Mammalia; order Artiodactyla; family Ziphiidae; genus Hyperoodon; species Hyperoodon ampullatus. Next base: position 92,852,890 of record NC_136920.1, read on the forward strand.
GGATTACTCCCTTGAGTTTGCACAATGCTTTGTACACAGTAAGCTCTTTTTAAATGTTTAAGAAATAAATTCCGGTTAAAAATGGTAGGAATAGGGGGTGGCTAGAAAGAGCAGAATACAACTTTGTTTTGAGCTTATCTGTTTGGGGTATAACTGCCTTACCGCCCCAAACAGTACATCAGTAGCAGCATCAGTAATAGTAGTGGTAGTGGTAACAGTAGGAGGTGGCAGAGTAATAGCGTGCTAGCCCTTGGTTTCTTTCTTTTTTTTTTTTTTTTTTTTTTTTTTTGCGGTACGCGGGCCTCTCACTGCTGTGGCCTCTCCCATTGCGGAGCACAGGCTCTGGACGCGCAGGCTCAGCGGCCATGGCTCACGGGCCCAGCTGCTCCGCGGCATGTGGGATCTTCCCGGAGCAGGGCACGAACCCGCGTCCCCTGCATCGGCAGGCGGACTCTCAACCACTGCGCCACCAGGGAAGCCCAGCCCTTGGTTTCTTAATAATACTAGACAGGAGGAAAACACCTGGCTCTACCAGTACAGAGAAGGAGAACTAGCTATGGAATTGAAGCCCTTACCTAAGAAAGTTGAGTAAACAAACTGGACAGGAAAACATAGATCTTCGAGGCATAAAAATGAAAGAATCATCATTTCCTCACATATTTTTTTGCTCTTCTCCAAGATCCAGTTAGTCACAGGTCTTGTTGATTCTCCCTTTAAGATGTCTCCCACATCTATCCCCAATCTTAGATCATCCTCAGCCCTTACTCTACCTTCTCTGGACTATTCCAGAAACTCTTGCCTGGTCTCCACCCCTGTAGCTTTTCCTCTTGCCTAATACACATCATTTCAAGGCTGACGATGACTTTATAACTCTCCTGTCTGAGCACATCACTCTGGGCTTCTAAACCATGAATGCCTCCCTTCCCAATCCCCTAAGGATAAAGGCTGTACTCCTTAACACAGCTTCCTAACTTGGCCCCAAACCACATTTCCAGTTTTATTTCTCCCAATGGCCCCTCACATCCTACTTTCTAGACACATCCAACTGGTCCCCAATCCCCAAACACAGGGTTTGTTTTTTTTTCTACATCCCCTTGTCTTTGTATATGGTGCTTTCTCTGCTTTGCTACCTCCCAACAAACTCCTAATCATCCAGTGAAGATCAGCTTAAAAGTTACTTCTACTGGGATGCTTCTCCAACCATGGCTCCACCCTGCCCCGACTCCTTCCTCAGCTTCCTCACAGAAGACAATCACAGTTGTCTGCTCATATGACTATGCAACCCCACCAGACTGAGTTCCTGCAGAGGTGGGGCTGGGTTTTATTTCTCTCCACATCCTGAGTGCCTGGCACACAGAAGGTGCTCAACAAAATGTTTGTTGTGTATTGAATGAATTAACCCAGGTGGGCTGTCCACTCCCATCAAATCCATATCCTTCTCTGCTTTGTCCCTGCCACTATATTCTTTGCCTTCCCCATATTTCACTGTGATGCACTAATAAGGAATGAGAAATGAATGAAAGTTAGACAGTGGGTATGAACAGACAGTACCAGGTCACGAGCAATCATTTTTTGCAAATCAAAGCATTTCTAGATCAAATCTATGTGTTCTGATTCACTGTCCTTTTTCCTCTTTTACAAAATCCAGTAAGTCCCAGATCTTATTGGTTCTCCCTCTAAAATGTCTCCCACATTTTAGATCACTCTCAAGCCCCACCCGTATCTTATTTGGGACAAACCAGGAGAATTCTTTTAGCCTGAAACTCCTGGAAATGTTTTCTGATTCATAGTCTTCCATTATTTTAGAAACAGTACCTGGAATACTTTCTTGCCTCTTAGGTCTCTTTTAATGTCCCCACGGTACCTTCAAGGCAACAGGATAAGAGAGAGGGACACCGATTATGCATCCAGACAAAGCACTTCTAAGTTCTGCCTCATCTGCTAATTCACTGTGTGACTTTGGTCAACACATTTTCCCTCTCTGGGCCTCAGTTTCTTTTCTAGTGTCTACTTGAAAAAAAGCCTCCAAACTAAGCAAACTCTGAGCTGGTCTTCTACCAGAAGGCGCTCTCTGAGGAGTTTTCTAGCGCGAACGCTCAGGCTCCCGAGCCCTGTCCGTCTTCCTTTCCTGCCTGCTTCCCCTGCCCCGACTTGCCAGTACCAAGTCTGACCAAAGCCTCAACATTTTATTAGAATTTATTTCCATGATTACCTTTGTGTCAAGACCTCCTACCAGAAATAGGAAGGGTGAGTATAAAAGACCTATTTCCTTCCCATTGTGTTTCCTCCTCCCCTCTGTAGTGAAAATGACCTATGTGGACAAGCCAAAATGCTTTTGAATTGAATTCACCAAAGTAATATACACAAGGTTTTAATTTACAGTTTGGGGTCTCCAGGCCCCTGCATATGAGTTCTATAAATGAGACATGTTGCTACAATAAGTCCCATTGGGAGAGGCTGGCCTTAGAATGAGAACAGCTGTAGAGCTATAATCCAACAAAGTCAGCTTCTGAATCAGATATGAATTATTGGTTCAGTCACAAAGCTATGGGTACGCTTTCCCTCACAAGCATTCACATATGGCCTTTGGCAGAAATGAAAATATCTTTCCCTCCATTACTGAGTTTGGTTAATAATGAACCTTTATTCTGAATACTTTCTTTTGCCTTAACTTCCTTTCTCTTTGTTCTCATTCTAATTTCCTCTAAGGCCTCCAATAACCAGCTACACAAGGTGAGGCTAAGAGCTCCTGGGAACATTTTAGAGCTAAGGGAAGCCAAGGCAGCTGAGAGAATTGTTCTCAGCCTTGTTTGTACACCGGGAACACATGAGGATCTTTCAAAAATCCCAGTACTAAAGTGTTTCTAGTATGTAGTCAACATTGAAACCACTATTTTAAAGTCAATTATGTCTAAAACCACCAGAGCCTTTCTCCCCATCCCCAAACAATATGTAGGAAATATGGGTACGAAAGACTTCCTTCTTGAAGCTGACATGTCTGAAAGCTTCAGGTCCGAGGACAAAGGCTTGTCTTCCAAACCAAGGTATGTAGCCAAAACTGCCAAAAAATTTACCCAACTACCATAACTTCTGGAGTGTCAGCTTTCTGATCCTTGAAGCATTTGGTTGTGAAGTCCCAAGGCTAACGGAACAATAAAAAAGGTAAAAGAGTGAAAAAGGTTAGGAATGGGAACGTGTGTTTCTAATACTACTGCTACGGAAAGGTGTGCTTCAGAAGAGATGTGTGAGGACAGGCAAGCAAGGGAGGGGGTACCCACTTAGCCAGCCAGTCAACTTATGCGGAGAGGGGAAAACCACATCTCCTTTACATCACTGTCCAGACGTTTGTCATGTCTTCCCTGGACAACTGCAGCAGCCTCCTAACTGGCCCATTGTCCACTACCACCCCCTCTCCTTCTTGAACAAATGATGTACGTGAAGCACCGTGCTTGGTGCCTGGGCTCAGAGGAATCACCCTGGTCCTTCCTTCAAGGAACTCTGAATCTAGCAGATGAGATACAAGTAAGGACATCATTGCCACAGTTAGGTAAGTTTTTAGCTAGGGTATCAAAGAGGAGGATGCAGCAACTTCTGGCTAGAAAAATCAGAGAAGGTTCCAGAGCAGAGGTGATGTCTGAGTTGAGAGACATTCCAGAAAAAAGGCACAGCATGTGCAAAGACCCAAAGGTAGGAAAGATGCCGATTTATTATTGAAATCGAAAGGACCTCAGTGCAGATAACAAAGTAGCCGGCAGGCAGATAAAAGCCTGTCAGGATCAAGGGCTGAAAAATGAGGCAGGAATCTAATCGTGAAAAGTTACAGATCCACGGTGCAGTGAGGAATTTGGATTTCGTCCCACAGTCGATGAAGTACCATTGGAGGAATTTGAGCAGGGAACTCACATGATTATCCCTTAGTTTTAGAAGGCTCTCTTCGATAGCAGGCTGGAGGATGCCCTGAAAGAGACCAACCTTGGAGGCAGGTGAAGTTGATAGAGAATGTTGCCAAAGTCCAAGTGAGAAGATGAGGCCCAAATTCAGGTGGTAACAGTGGGACTAGAGAGCAAGGAAACTTTAAATGATTTGAATATTTATCCTGATTTCCTCCTGGACTTTGAATCTTGATTTTTGCTTGTTTGGTTAGCTGTTAGGTTGGGTTTTATTTCTTAAACATGAATTGAGTACTCCCATGCTTTCACTTGTATCAAGCCTCACCACACCCCCTGAAATATATGTATCAGTATCTCACTTTTACCAAAGAGGAAACTGACTCAGAGAGGCTAAGTAACTTGCCCAAAGCCACACAGCTAAAGGCAGCAGCTAGCCTGGTGCCCAGATTTTCTAGCTCCAAGTCAAGTGCTCTTCCAACTGCACCCCCACTAAGCAGCCCCAGACTCATTCTTGTTCTATTTCTTTCCTGTGTCAGACTGAAGGCTGGCAGACAGACAGTTTGTCTGGGCGTAACTTCAGTGGCTCAGAGGGCAGCTGAGCTGGAGCCTGGCTTTGTAGTCTGAGCAACCTGGGTCTGATTCCCAGCCCTGAACAAGAACACTGGAGCCTCAGTCTCCCCATCGGTCACAGCATCATCCTGCAGGGTTGCTGTAAGATTGTTGTAAATAAGATCAGAGCCGCCAGTACTATGCCTAGTACACAGTCTGTTCTCAAGAAATGGTACCAATTTTTCCCCAGAATAGTCAGGAAAGAGTCAAGCCATCACCAGAAAAGATGTCCTATATTTGACGTAGGAATATGGTAGTAAGGGCAGGAAAGAGACATAAACTAGGTTATGAAAAAAAATATATTTTTGCGTGGTTTTACTATCTCTCCTGTCACCTCTAAGGCAATTCTCTCCCCTTCCATTTGTGTCACTGAGGTAGCTGGTGAAAACACCCCCTAACCCCCTCCCCAAGCAAGCATACTAGCAAGCCCAGGAGATCCTTGTGCTAAGCTACTTTACAGGGGTTTTCTGTTCTCTTTTTTCCTCTCTCCTTTCACGCTAGAATTAAGAAACCTGTAACTTGCTGCTTATCTCATTATCTCCTGCCTTGCATTTTAATGTGTCGCTTCTAAAAAGACCTCATTGATATTCCAGTTATGCATGTGTTTGTTTGTGTCTCTTGGGAAAATTTGCTACCCATCTTCCAAGTTGAGCACCAGTGTGCTCACAGCTCAAAGGTGGAGCTGTCTTTTGTAAAAGAATAAATAAATAAATAAATAAATAAATAAATAAATAAATAAAATGGAGACCGTTTGACGATTTTGCATCTACAAGAAGCTGCAAATAGAGCAGCTCAAGAGTCTCAATCCAAAATCATGCACAAAAAGGCAGGTGAAGAATTGGGTGTCTTCCCGGGATGCTGGGTTATGTTGATGAATAATTCAAGCCTAAAGACTCTTAAAAGGACACAGTTACCTGGTTTTCCAGATAATTAGAGACCACCCCTGACAAAAAGGTTTTAACCTAATTTAACCAGATAATTAACCAGATCATCCAGAAAAGAGCAAGCTTTTTATCCTGCCTAAATTATCCTGAGTTTCATCGTTATTAGGTAACCGACAACCTTCTCCACTTCGGGCTATGCTGAGTCTACACTGTGGACGGAGCTAAATCAAGCCTCGAGTTAGCAGGTGACATGAACAGGATAATAAGAAAGCATCTTACAAAATCTAGTTGCCCTTTTCAAGCATTACAGATTCCGGCTACCTCCACACAAATTACAATGGTAGGCTTAGGGAATTATCTGTAACAAAACAAAAAAATCCTACCATGAAGACAACCTAGATGGGGTTGAGACCTGGTTATATTGACTTTTTGCACAGATCGAATTACTTAAATAATGGCTTGCTTCATATTACTTTGCTCTGTATTAACATTAGGAGATAGAAGTCGATGTAGCATTTTTGTGCTGTTACTGTAGCTGATGAAATTTTCTCATTTTATTCATCAGCTTCTTCTTCCCCAGAACAATGCATTGAGATCTTCAAGGAGTTGGCCACTGCTGATACTAATGACATATTTACTGAATACCAAACATGTGCATTTATTATTTCATTTAAACATGGAAAAGGCCCGTCAAGGTAGGTTAAGCTTCCCCCACCTTTCAGGGCAGTGATATATATGGAAATTCTGACTGTAATTTCTTAGGTTCAACCATTTGCCGTTGGTTCCCTTGTGCTAGTTGAATCGATAGCAAGAGACAAAAAATTTTTTCTACGTAACCACGGATTCTAGCCACCCATGGGGTTGAGACAGGATATTCACAAGGGAACTTACTTTGCCTTGACAAGAAGTCGTGGAACAGAGCCAGATGTCCCATTAAAAGTCCTTTCGAACCTAAATGAGTTTGTGACGATGTGTGTTTATACGTGTGAGGATAAAACATACTGTGAGCATCCCTTCTCCTAGTGTATAAGCTGTTATCTGAGAATGAGGCACTTCAGGAGGCTAATTGAGCACTGGAGGTTGTCTACACAGGCAGAGCAGAGGGGAGATCTGGAACCCTCCCCATTCCCCACCCCACATGCACACATAAGCAAAACCCTGATAAATTATCCAGGAAAGCCAATTTCATCTGATAATGCATCAACATCAACTTCATTTTGCCTCTATAGACAAAATATTTTTACATTTTTGGGAGCCTGGGCTTCCAGATGCCCAGGTACATCTTAGCTCATTCTGTGAAACGGTCCTCACTGTACTTCTGAGCATACCTCTGGCTCTGCCTGGTCTGCTCAGACAGACTCAGCCACGATGCTCCAGCACTGATTTTCAGAGCCTTCCTGTGCTGGCCGCAGCCATTTTGTCATTTAATAACAAGCATTTAAAAGAAAAGATAAAGGTGAAAAAGAATCACGTTAAAAGTCGACTCCGTCTTTTATATAAAGATGTTATTTCTTTAATGGTTACTTAGGATCGTTGGCCTTTTCAGATTAATTATGACACCGTTTTTGTGAGTCGCAGAAGCAATCTGTCCCCCAGAATTACACAGAAGGCCACCCAAGCTCCGTGTTTCCTGTTATCCGGCTGTAAATCAGTGTAACTTGCGGGGAAGCATGCCACAACACACTGATGGCCGGCCCGTCCTCTGTCACAATCAATGCCGTGCCCACCACTCCCCTCTTCTCGCTCCCCAAAGGGTCCTGAAAGAGGATTTGTCCAGGACCGCCGCAGCCCCGCAGCCTGCTGACTTTATAAAGAGACGAGGTGAAGTAACACTTTTCTTTTTAATACCCCGCGGTGTGGAACTGAAATTGCAGCCTGCTTCTATTTTCAGAGGCCTCCTTGGTAAGAGAATGTTTTTATCTGGAGATACAATGACCGTGGCCCATACTCTGCCGTTCCCATGAAGGCCTTGCCAAAGTCCATGAATGCTCGCTTTATGAATTGGTCTTGCAGGTGTTCAGGGGGGTATGTAATCACGAATGAATGGTTGAAAAACACAGAAAGTCTCGGCAGCCTCTGGCACCAAGAGCTGCTGGGCTTTATAATTCTGTGAGAAAACACACATGCCTCGAGAGCATTCCCTGGGCTCCACTGTTGCCTCAGGCCAAATATTCGTCACAGTCCATCCCTGGGCTGGTGGTACATTCCAGAAGAGAAGGGATCTGTAAGTCGCCCTGTGGACCAAGAAGCTGGTAGCTCTTAACATGATTTTCCTGCTCTGACTTGCTACAGGCATGATTTGGGCCAAGGTACTATTTTTCTGCACACATGTAACCCAGCAGGCTGGAGTGTCTGGAGATTTTATGAAGACCTCATGGATGCCGGCGCAGGTGGGCTGGTCGCCCAGGCAAAGAAGGCATCAGGAGGTCGAGACCAAATGCCCTCGGATAACCTGCACATATCCTCGGGCAGGGGCAGGACTAGGACTGCGGCAGGCTGCATAAGGCGGGAGGGGACTGGGAAAGCCAGTCCTGCTATCGGAGGTCCAGAGAGCCCTGAGGCCTTCATTCTAAATTGAATCTATTGTATCCCCTCCACCCAAGAAAAGCTACCTGAGAATCAGTGATGATGCAGAGAGGGTCACTATTAGCTAATCTAGCTTGTCCTTCCCAGCCTCAGCCCCAGGGAGATAGCAAAGATGTGGAAGAAGATCTTTGTCCTTTTTCCCACTCTCCCCACCTGCCCTTCCTCTCTACCCTGGGCTCCCTCCGAGCTGGTAAGTGGAAGAAAATCTCGGAGGGGGAACTCCATCAGCTCTCCAGCACTCTGGAAGGATGCAAAAGATGCAAGGGCTTTGCTGAGAGATTTCCAACTTTCTACCAGTACAGACTCAGGGCCATTGAGAAAGACAGGAGCCTAGCCTGGGAAAAACAGGACATTGGGTGGTAATAGGTGATACCTCCCAGAGGCCTCCATGGCCAGGAGCAGCCCGCACCCCTGGCACCAAGTGCCTCCAGAGGCGCTGGTGATGCTGAGAAAGCAAGTGGGAGCTGACAGCATGACAAGGTGCTAGCCGGGAGAGGGAGGCTTCTATTGTTCCAGCACCTGGAACTAAGAGCACTCTCATATCCAGAGCTGACAGGAGTGGCCCCAGAGCAGAGCTAGAATTGGAGTTCAGAAGCTGAGCTGTCAAGGCCACTCATAAACATTGGGAAAAAGAAAACCTCCTGTACTTAAGGGATTAAAGAATTGTCAGATGTGGGAGCTACAAAGATAGTAGGCTCTCACCAAACACCCACCTCCCTTGGCTTTTCATACCTCTCCTAATTCATGTTACGCCAGCATGTCCTATCACCTACACTGACACCCAAGATGCCAAAACTATCCCATAGGTTAGCCTACTAGTTATAGTTAAGTGGAAGAGGAAGTCTTTGAATTAGTTAAATTTCAGAGGCACAAATGAAGACATTCTATTTCCAAAAATATTCCCAACTTGGCTCCCTGACACCAGAATTCCACAGTTTGGAATGTATTCCTTTGGTTTAATCCAACGTTAAGCTACCATAAACATTAATTTATTCAGCAAATATCTATTGAATACCTTCTTCATTGCCATGCCCTTTACTGGGCATTAGATAAATGGGGGAAATAACATAGACAAAGTTTCTGCTCTCATGGCACTTAATCTCCATCAGTCATTTAAGAATGAGTTTATCTAATCATTTCCTGAAAGCACATTTCAATAGAAGAAGGTGACTAAGTGAGACTGCCTAAAGGAGAGCAAGATGGAGATGGGCTACCCCTGAGCAGAAAGGCAAAAGGATGAAAAAGTGGTGGAACAAGAGCCACTGAGAATAAATTTCATCCATCCATTCATTCATTCATTCATCCATTCCACAAATACATTTTAAGCATCTCCTGAGAGCCAGATACTGAGGGTAGATACCTGAACAAGAAGGACACAGCCCCTGCCCTCAGGAGGGAGCTTATATCGGGTGTAGTCAGACACACATCTGAGTAGTGCTAGTCAGGGTGGGCACAGGGCACTAAAAGGGCACACATTTGGGGCATATAAAGCAGACTTGGAGAAAGGGGTGAATCAGGGAAAGCTTCTTGAAGGGGGTGAAATCCCAGGAGTGAGGGTGGGGCTTCAGTATTCCTGAGAAAGGGAATTGCTTATGCAAACTCCCTAGAGAGAACCACTGTGCTCCCTGCTCCACTGTTGAAAAAGGTGGAACATCAAAGTATAGGTGAGGTGAGAGTGCAGGTCACCTGCGGGTCTAAGCCAGAAGTTGGCTATGTTTCCTGTAAAGGGCCAGATAGTAAATATTGCAGGCTCTGTGGCCCATGTGGTCTGTTGCAACTACTCAATTCTGCCATTGGAACAGGAATTCGCCACAGGCGATATGCAAAAAAATGAATGCAACTGTGTTTCAATGATTATTTATAAGATGAGGCATTCTTATAAGTTTGGTCCACGAGCCATAGTCTTTCAACCCCTGGTTTAACCAGGACTTGGAGCCAAACAGAGGCAGCTAAGGGAACTTCACCACTGGGGTGGGCCTCCCTGCAGAGGGTAAAATTTGTGGCAAAAGAGTAACCAGGCAGGGAGCTGGGACATCTGAACTTGGGTCTTGGTCAGTGCACAAACTCTAGGATAATGTCTTCCTCATCTGTAAAATGAAAGAGTAGAATAAGGTGGTCTTTAGGGCCTCTTCTCTGAAAGTACTTAACCTGGGGCACAGGGATACCCTAAGGAGTCTATGGATAATACTGAACAATCCATGAACTTAGATTAAAAAAAAAAAACCCACATTTTTAGTTTCATTTTCAGCTGAAAGGTAGTGTTTGTTTCAATGACAAGTGTAGTCAACCAACCACAGTCATATTAGCAGTACCTATGATTTTGTGTCCAAGAGGAATCACAGCGATTTTCCTATCATGTTACGGTTGTAGCATATATATTGAAATATCATCTGTATTCATCACTTCTTTGAACTTATGGTAGCTACTGGATCTGCAACTAAACTTTGTTATTTAAAATGTGAGTAGATATACATATAATATCTATGGGGTTTTTTGATATTTAAAAACTATATTTCAATTAATTCATTTTCTTTGTAATCCTACGTACTTTATTTTGCCCTTCAAAAAAGTGTTCTGAGGAGTACATCTCCCCCAAAATAGTTAACAACTCCTAGTCTAGAGTTAATGAATTATATTAATTTATATCCATCCTGCTGGCAAAATATTCTTTCTAAAGAAGCACCCTTTTCAGGGGAAGATGTGGCAAAGGAGTACTTTCTCACGTAGTTGAAAAAAAAAGAGAATTGTAACAGCCTTTTTAGAAAGTAATGTGGCAATATTTCTTAAAAAATTCAAAATGCGTATATACGCTGTAATCTCACTCCTGGGAATTTAGCTAATATAAATTAAAACACCCATACAAAAAAAGTAGATCGGCAAGTATTGTTCAAAAGGCCAAAAATGAACAAACAAACCTGGAAACAAAGTGAATGCCTATTGCTAAGGGGAAAGTTAGGAAGTAATGATCTATCCACACTCTGGAATATTATATAGTCATTCAAAAGAATGATTCAGAGCTCTAAGAGCTGCCCTGGTGGGATTTCCTGGAAGAAGCATTGAATGTGGAAAGTGATACAATTTTATTTCATTTAAGTAAAATCCACCCTGACAAAGGAATGTTGTGTGTGTATGGTGTGTGTGTGATTACATGAGCATGGAGAAAAGTGAGGAAAGAAAGATAGTAGGGTATTCACGTGAGTTACGTGGGAGAAGGTGATATGAATGGAGGCAGTGTGGGGAGGAAGGAGCTAAGAAAAACGGGAAAGAAAGACCACACAACAAAGTGTATTATAATGGCATTTTGTGTTTATATAAAATTAGGTTTGTAGGGTTAAAAGAGAGATCATTCCATCCACCCCTCTGAAAAATCTATGATATCAGATAAATGTAGGCTGAGTTCAGCCTCTCTGGTTGACTGTCAATATACTGAGTATCTTTTGAATCCTGCTTTGCTCTCAGCCGATGCCTGACATCTTCTGGCCGCGTACTTGGGGGTTGAAAAGATAAGTCACAACACCCAACATGGTTTTATTTCACAAAGGAATATGTCTATGTTGATACAAACAACTCATTCATTCACTTACAGAGAACCATTAAGCGCCGGGGAGGATGCTACACTCTGAGGATAATAAAAAGGATGGAAAGGACAGGAAGGGAGGAGTCTTTGATATTCTTTTCTGTTTCTAGTTTGTTTCTTTATTATTGTTGTTCACTAAGGTCAAACATGTATTTTTTTCTCATTTCCTCTCCTTATGCCTTTGCTGGCTCACCAAACTCTCATAAAGATATAAGATTGATGCCCACGATATCACCGATACCAGCAGAGGCTCGCAGAGCAATGAATGCAAGTCCACTTGTGGCTCCTTTCAAGGTCAGGAGGGCGTGGTGTTGGCTCCGGCCAGTCGCCATGCTGCCCAGTGACCTACAAGCTCAGGAATCTGATCAGGCCACTTTGCAGAGGCCGTCCACGCCACCGACTGCCCATCAGTTTCTGTTCTGACGGCCAAGAGGGAGAACAAAAGAAGTGAAATGCCAGCAGCTTTCAGTCTCCTCACTCAATTCGATGGCCTTTTTGTTTTTTTTTACCTCCCCAGATCTATTCTGGGGACTGTTAACTCTTAGGAAGACAAAGGCTCTCACCGTTTTCTCCTTGCACAGAGTGGAGGATGAGAAATAACTCGAGACATCCTGGGTCCTCTAGTACAGGTGGCAGGCACTACCGCCTAATAATCATTACAATTCCTTACGGCCAGGGCCACACATTTCAAAGTGTTTCCAGCTGCACATAAAATTTCATAAGAGACAGGAAGTACAGGCAGTATAATTGGTAGGAGGTGAAGACGCTGAATCTAGGTATAGATAAGCAACTTGCAGGAGATGATAAACTAGGAATACTGGAATTAGGAGTCCAACCCGGGTGTTTCAAATAGCAACACAGGAGCAATCAACACTTTCCAGAAATTGGTGTAGATCAGCACAGCCCAGCAGGAATAGAATGTGAGGCACACGTGTAAGTTACACATTTTCCAGTAGCCACATAACAAACTAAAAAGAAACAGGTGAAATTAATTTTAATGTTTATATGTAACCCAGTATCCTTTAAATATTGTCATTTCATCATGCAATCAATATAAAAATTTTGATGAGCTAGTTTAACCTTTTTTTGTATTAAGTCTTAGAAATCTAGCGTATATTTTATACTTAGAAGACATCTGAATTCGGACTAGCCCCATTTCAAGTATGTAATAACCACACGTGTCTGATGACTACTATATAGGACATATGGCTCGTAGACATAGAAAAAGGGAGAAAACTAAGATGATAGGTTGTATGGCAAATCCAGTGGAATTCCCTTCAAAATGGAAATGTTTCACCAGAAAATGTGCCGAGGAGAGCCAGCATCAGCCCCAAATGTGGAACCCGGCATCACGGGTCACCCAGGAAAACAGTATTAGCCCTCGGTAATAGAAGGAAGGCCTGGAAAGGTTAGGGAGAAGCTCCTCCCTCCAGGATGGAAGCAGGAGTAGACATACTGGGGTTTATAAACCCCTGTCAATAAGAAACCAAGCTCCACAATGATTTTAAACCACAGTGAGTCCTGACAGGAAACTGACCTAGTAAACCAGACAAATGACCGCGGCAGCCCTCCCTGCCCACTTTCTACTCCAAACCACCCCCTCAACCCGATGAAACTCGAGCTGTTTGGAAGCTTCTGCTCAGCTCTCTGGAGAGTAAGAGAGGGAAGACACACAGAGAGGCCGTGAGATCTCCGACAGCCCCAGCCACAAGCCCTAGGTCACCTGTCTGAGAGCAAGTACCGGCGCGTGCACTCGGCAGCAGGGGTTAATCCTGATTTGCTGCGTGTCTCTGAGCTGATTGGTTCCCCTCTCTGACCTCTTAGTTGCCCAATCAGAAAATGGCCTTCATAATGCCTGGTCACCTGGGACCACAGCCGTTCAGGTGGCGATTTCCTCAGGTAGCGGAAGTCCATTCACTGCCATAATATGTAAACTACCTTTGGATCAAGTGGCCTGTGGTGGGCACACTGGAATCCTTGGGACTTGGTTCCTGGCAAGGAGGCCAGAGGGACACAGAATGAACCACTGGGAAATGAAAATCATAAAAGTCTAAGCTTGGGATCTTCTGGGAAAACAGATTTGGGAGGCATCAGCAAGCCAAGTGGGTGAGAAATAGCCTCTGGGGCTGGAATTTACTCCACCTCCATCTTCTGTGTAGACAGGAAGCCTGTGCTCCTGCTTGAGGATCATAAACAACAAACCGTAAACTCAGACAAAAGTGGTGTCAAATCAGTCTTGAAATAGGGCACTTGGAATTATTGAAACAGCATGAACCTGCTTAGCTTGGAGCGGTCCCAGCACCTCTCTGAGCCCCGTTATGTATCTACAACACAAGTCAAGACGCCTCCAGCCTCCAGCGTCATCTGAATCTTTTTCTGAGCCCTCTGTACATCCTGCCCGTGCCACACGCTCTTAAACACGCACTGAAAGGATAAGTCAGTGCATTCCATGCAGGACAATAAGGGGGCTCTGTTATCACTTTGTCCTTATGCTCGCTCAAAAGGCCAAGGTGCTAGAGATCCATCCTATGGGAAGGACGTGGAAGGCAGGTGCATGTTGGGGCAGCGCAGAGCGGGAGAGAAGGAGCCCCATCATTTAGGAAGCTCCCGAGCCTTTGCCAACCCAGGTATGTCTCCCCCGCTTCTTCCTGCACCTGTGTCCTAAGCGCCAGCGCTGGGCTCCTTCCACTCAATGTTTGTCCCCTCAGTCTGCAGAATTTCTCAAGCGCTCCAGATTTTCTGGCTGGTTTAACAGCCTTATGGAGGGGTTAAAATCTCAAATTTAAACTGTCAAAGCCGTTTAAGGTCAAACAAAGCCTCAGTCATCTAACTGAATCCAGGTTCCTCTCAAAGATGCAACTGAATGCCATCATCATTTGGTTTTTGCAAATTCCCCCTTTTCTATTGATGTTAAGAAACCACGACATCATCCTAGAAGACAACTCAACATGCAATGAAAACAAAGGCAATTTCTTAGCAATACCTTATGTTCTAATTCATATCAGTCAGGGAAACAGTGATTTCTAAAGAGAGAGGCTCTAACATAAACTGCTGGCACCAGGCTGGGAGAGGCTGTCAAGACACCCACATTTCTCTTGTGTCTTCACCCTGATTTCTAAAACTGAGCAGTTTTCTTGAATCTCGGAGCCTCAGTTTCACTACCTGTAAAATGGAGATAGCCACTTATTTTCTACCTAGCAACATGTATCAATAATGTAATACTGGAAAAACTTAAATTGAGAGGAAAAAAACCAGCAGAATAATAAAAAGGACTGTGTTATACATATATATATGTTCTTTTTAATATTCTTTTCTATTATGGTTCATCACAGGATACGGAATATAGTTCCCTGTGTTGTACAGTAGGATCTTGTTTATCCAGCCTATATAGAATAGTTTGTACCTGCTAATCCCAACTCCCAATCTTTGCTGTACAGTAGAAATTAAACACTACATTGTACATGAACTCTACTTCACTAAAATTTAAAATAAATAAATAATAATAAGAAGAAGGACTGTGATAGGATTATAGATGGATTTTTTTCTATCCCTTATTATCCAACAGTTTTGAAATTTGATTACGTTAAAGAAAAATTTTAATTTATTGTAACATTTAACATAAAGTAATTTGAAATTGATGAACTCCATGTGAGAGCAAATCGAAGTCAATTCTTAATTATCCACGTGCCACTGAATTCACAAAGTATTTTGTCTACACTCATTTTTTAAAACCCAAATGGGACGCCCCTGGTCACTAAGAACCCCTCTGTGGCTACCTCGATCAGTCCATCCATCAAAAAATGTAAATGTATGTGTTTATTTGTAACTGTGAATTCAGCATTGTGGAAAACGCTTGGGTGATAAGAAGGGCTCCGGTCCTGCCCTGTCACAATGATGTTAGAAAAACAAGACCAACATGTGACAAAATATAAGTGACAAAACTGTGGCTATGACTAAAGGGCCAAACTGTAGGGAACAAACTCTAGAGATGAATGAATACCCAGGGTGACCAGTGACAATGTTATAGCAAATTGGGACCATCCTTGAAAAATGGATAACATCTATCTGTGAGATAGAAGGGAGAAGGGAGAGCCCCACAGGAGCAGAAATAACAAAGCAGGAGAGAGAAACTAATATTTCCTGACACCTACTATTCAACGGGGAATTGTTGTAGGTACTTCACTAAGTATTCTTCTGGACTCCTTACAGCCATCATGGGAGGGAGTCATTCTTAGTAACCCCATTGCACAGAGAAGCAAACTGAGCCTCCACTATTGTGCTATGTTCATGGGATAATACAGGAACCTGCCTGATTATAGGTGGCAGAAGTGCCTGGCGACCTAATGAAGCATGACCTAGAAGAAAGAGGGACCAGATGATAGAGTTACGCCTTTCAATATGGCAGCCACAAGCCAATATGCCTATTGACGACTGGAAACACATCTGCTGTGACTAAGGAATTGAAACAGGGTGAAACATTTTTCTGTTAAACAAAACTTTACTGTCTGGTACGACTACATTTTACTTTAGCCACTGAAAATGTAGCTTCCAAATTGAGATGTGTAATAAGTATAAAATACATGCTGAATTTCAAACACTTCATGTGAAAAAGGAATGTAAAATAATTCATGAATAATTTTAAAGATAGATTAAATGTTAAAATGAGAATGTTTTGTATATATTTAGGTAAAATAATATATGGTAATAAAAATATTGCATTTATTTCTTTTCGTGTTTTTAATGTGGCTGCTAGAAAATTTTAAGTTACAAATGGGCCTCTCATTATATGTCATTGGGCAGTATGGATAGAGAGCTTTGAAACTCTGGGCATCAGTAACATATAAGTTAGATGCCACGAGACATTTTTTTTTAGTGTTAGCCTGAGCTAATATTCCCTTGGATTATAAATTAAAATATATTCCCAGTGATTTTAATTGCCTGATGATTAGGATCATGTGTAATCTTTTTCATACATTACACTTTGCAAAGCACTTTCACATACATTATGTGAACCCCTACATCTCTGTGATGAGACAGAGTGAGTGTGATTACCCCATTTTACAGATCAGGACACCAAGGCCAGTTAATCCAATTGCTAGTGAGGGGCAGAGAGGGTTTCAGCCAGTTTTTCAGCTCCAATTTCTCATCCTTCCTTGGCCAGAGGCTGCCTCAGGATACCCTTGTCCCTGTCACTCTTGTTTGCACATCCCTGGGAGGCCTCCCCATGCAGCAATATTGCTCAACAAAGGAGTCCAGATGGATCTCTAGGACGTCTTCTATCGACACACAACCATAGCACTATATCAACTCCTGGTACACAAGAATAGTGTTCCAGCCTCTGTGCCTCAGGTGCAGGCCTTCTGGATGCTTGTATGTGGATATATATCCAGCTGCATTCCAGCCCCTTTTCCAGCAGGAACTGGCTGTATGGCTCCAACAGGCTGTTCAAGCAAGTATCTCCAGACAGCAAGAAACCACCAGCAAAACATGTCTCTGCTCTCGCGCTAAATAAATTGGCTACTTACCCAAGGCCCACTCGGATATGTGCATCAGCTTCCTGAGTACGGAAGCGCTGCTTGCTTGCTCAGCTCTCTGCCTTGACAGCACCCTATCAGTAATTCCTGGCACAAGGGACGGGCTTAATAAAGGTCCACCTTGACAGGTAGACAGAGTCAGCAGCTTCTTTCTAATGGTAACCCAGAGAAGGTTAAGAGTGGCCGTGTTGCCTGGTGCTAAGTGTGTGTGTTCTGAAGCTAGACAGAGGCTTGAGTCAAGGTTCTGATTCAGCTGCTTGGTGCATATGTGACCTTGGGCAGGTTGCATAACCTTTCTGAGCTTCATTTCCCCATTTTTATTATTATTATCATTATTATTTTTGTGATACGCGGGCCTCTCACTGCTGTGGCCTCTCCCGTTGCGGAGCGCAGGCTCAGCGGCCATGGCTCATGGGGCCAGCCACTCCGCGGCATGTGGGATCTTCCCGGACCGGGGCACGAACCCGCGTCCCCTGCATTGGCAGGCGGACCCTCAACCACTGCGCCACCAGGGAAGCCCTCATTTCCCCATTTTTAAAATGGGGATGATGGTAATGGTGGGAGTTGGTACCTATGGCTGAGGAGGTGAGGTGGGGCTCCAGTCTAGCTCGTACTCTTATCGACAGGCCACAAAACATGGTTTGAGGCAGTGTGTGCCAGAAAAGAGGGCCACCATTCTCAAAACCACACAGAGATGCTATCTACCCACCAAGCCTGTGCCCGCAAAGCCAAGTCTGCCCAGATGGGAGGTCTTTTTTTGTTGTAAAGATTCATTGTGCTAGATAATGCATGGAGTACTCAGTCAGAAATGACGGTCTTTCAGCATGCCATCGTTTAGGACCTGATGAAGCATTTTCTATCTTCATGGAACTTTCCGTACTTGATGTCATGGAAAGATGACAGCGTGGGCTCATAGCCTGGTTCACCCCTTTCATTTGTGTCTGCTGAGCCTCCATTTCTCATTTGTAAAACCAGAACAAGAATAACAGGACTTTTGTGAGAAATCAAGGAAAGGGTACATGGCACAGTGGTGGGCATATGGCAGTCTCATGATAATTTTGAATGACCTTCACACTTGCTGAGAGGGAGAGAGAAGGCTCATAGAGAGAGGGGCCTGAACACCACACTGATTTCCCTGACTTTGTCTCCTTTACTGATTCTCAGTTCCTACCCTACACTCCAGCTATGGACAGTGGAGAGGTCTACCACCTTGTATTTGTCTATTAGAGAATTCATCCACTAGCAGGGCTTCAATCTCCACATCTTTTCACATGACACCCAACTTTTTCCTTGACTGTAACCACCCAAGTTGTAATCACATTGCTCTAACTGCCTGCTAGGTATTTTCATCTGTGAGATCAATCAGTTCATTAAATTCAACTCAGGCAGAAACAAACTGACCATCTTCCTTCCAAAACCTCCAACATCTCCTCCCCTCTTCTATATCCACTGGTGACCTTGCTCCTTATTTCACTGAGGAAGCAGCAATCAGAAGAGAACTTCTACAAGGCCCACCACCAAATCTAATAACCTAGTTGTACCTGTATTCACATCACTGCCTTGACAGCAGTTCCCCCCTTATCTGCAGGGTACACATTCCAAGACCCACAGTGGATGCCTGAAACCATGAATTCTACCAAACCCTATATATACTATGTTTTTTCCTATATATACATACCAATGATAAAATTTAATTTACAAATTAGGCACAGTAAGAGATGAACAACAATAATAATAAAATAGAAAATATATAACAATATACTGTAATAAAAGTTATGTGAATGTAGTCTCTCTCTCTCTCTTAGAATATCTTACTGGACTGTACTCAACCTTCCTGTGATGATGTGAGATGATGAAACGCCTATGTGATGAGATGAAGTGAGGTGAATGATGTAGGTGTTGTAAAGTAGCATTAGGCTGCTCTTGACCTGAGGATACATCAGAAGAAGGACCATCTCCTTGGATCATCAGCCATGACAATGCTGAGTTTGGATGTCAAGAGCAGACCATGTCAATGGTCGGGGATTCCAGGCGGGATGGAGTGGGATAACATGAGATTCCATCATATTACTCAGAACAGTGTGCAACTTAACACTTAAGCATTGTTTATTTCTGGAATTTTTACACTTAATATTTCCAGACCATGGTTGACTGGGGATAACTAAAACCATGAAAAGCAAAACCACAGATAAGGGGGGCCTCCGGTATGCCTATTACCATAGTGAACTGCCTCTGCTCCTGTCTCCCAGGCCAACCCCTTCAGTTCTCATCCTCACTTAATCAATCCTGTCCTCTCTCTCCTTAATATTTCCTTCTCAAATGGACTATTCTCATCCCATCAACCTACGAACTTACCAACAAATCCCCTTCCCATTAAAAAATTCCCTTGACACCCACATCACCCCCATTCCTCTGCTTACTTTCCTAACAGACATCCTCAGAATAATTATGATACTTGTTGTCTCTATTCTTCTCTCATTTTTCCCAGGATCAACTTCTGTTAGGCTTTTCAGTCACTATCAGCCAAAGGAAATATTCTTGTCACCAGAGACCTCCAGGTTGTCAAATCTAGTAGCTACTTCTGATCCTCATATTAATCAATTTAAGTTCAGCATTTGATGTAGTTCATTGCTCTTTCTTGAAACACTTTTTTCATCTGGCTTCTACCATGGTCCTCTTCCTTGGATCTCTCCCCAGCTATTGTCTATTCTTACTCAATCTCTTTTGCTGGTTCTTTATCATCTTCTCAACCTCTAAATCTTGGAACATATGGTCCTTTTTCTCTTCTCACTCCAGTGGTGTTCTCACCCAGTCTCATGGATTTAAAGGATATCCAGACACTGAAAACTCCAAAAACTACATCTTCAGGCAAGAGTGCTTCTCTAAACTTCCAGATCCATATATACAATTGCCTACTTGATATTTCTTCTTACAAGTCTCAAATTTAATATGTCCATTTTAGACACAACTTCCAACACACACATATACACCAGCCTGCTTTTCCCTGAAATATCTTCATTTCACTTTCTCAGGCCAAAAATCTTAGAGACAACCTTGACATCTCTCTATCTCTTATACTTCAAATCCAAATCATCAGGTGTACCTTCAAAAAAGGTAATTCAGAAGGTAATTTGCACCACTTCTTCCATTGTCACCCTAATCTAAGCCACCATCCTGTCTTCCTGTCTGCACATTAGTGTAATAATTTCCAATAAGATCCCCTGTTTCTCCCACTAAAGTTTATCCTCTACACAGTGGGCAGAGTGATACTGTCAAAATAAGTCAGCTCATAATACTTTTCCATTCAAACGTTCCAATGGCTTCCCATCTCAGAGCAAAATTGAAGGCCCTTTCCATAAATTACTAGCTCTCACCTGATCTCCAGAAAAGTCCCTGCCCCACCTCTCTGATCTCATTGCCATGACTATTCCCTTGCCCACTGTACAACTTCCTTGCCACATATATGATCTCCTTGCTGTTGTACAAATTTTCCATACCCTCTCCTACCTCAGATCCATCCTATTTGCAGTTCTCACTCCCTGCATGGTCCCCAGAAAGTTGTATGGCCTGTCCCCTCCCTGATTTCTCTTCCCAAATGCCAACTTGTCAGAGTGGTCCCCCTTGATTACTTTATACAAATAACACCATCTCACCATCACTCTTTTACACCTTACTGAGCGTTATTCTCCATCATACACCCACCACCATTTGACATGTTATATATGCATGTGTTTATTGTCAGTCAGTCTTCTCCTACTAGAATATAAGCTCCATGAGAGTAGAGGTTTTGTTTCTGTTCACTGCTGTATCCTCACACCTATTAACTAACTAACTAATTAGTAATTAATTAAGAATTGTAGGGACTTCCCTGGTGGCACAGTGGTTAAGAATCTGCCTGTCGAGAAATTGTTTCTGGGGCTCAAGATGGCGGAGTAGAAGGACATGTGCTCACTCCCTCTTGTGAGAGAACCAGAATCACAACTAACTGCTGAACAGTCATCAACAGGAAAACACTGGAACTCACCAAAAAAGATACCCCACATCCAAAGACAAAGGAGAAGCCGCAATGAGATGGTATGAGGTGCACAATCACAATAAAATCAAATTCCATAACCACTGGGTAGGTGGCTTAGAAACTGGAGAACACTTATACCACAGAAGCCCACCCACAGGAGTGAAGATTCTGAGCCCCACGTCAGGCTTCCCAACCTGGGGGTCAGGCAACAGGAGGAGGAATTCCCAGAGAATCAGATTTTGAAGGCTAGAGTTATTTGACTGCAGGACTTCAACAGGACTGGGGGAAACAGAGACTCCACTCTTGGAGGGCACACACAAGTAGTGTGCCCATCATGACCCAGGGGAAAGGAGTACTGACTCCATAGGAGACTGAACGAGACCTACCTGCTAGTGTTGGAGGGTCTCCTGCAGAGGCGGGGTGTGCCTGTGGCTCACCGTGGGGACAAGGACACTGGCAGCAGAAGTTCTGGGAAGTACTCCTTGGCATGAGGTCTCCTGGAGTCTGCCATTAGCCCCACCAAAGAACCTGTAGCCTCCAGTGCTGCATGGCCTAAGGCCAAACAACCAGCAGGGAGGGAACTCAGCCCCACCCATCAGCAGACAGGCAGATTAAAGTTTTACTGAGCTCTACCCACCAGAGCAACACCCAGCTCTACCCATCAGCCATCCATCCCATCAGGCAGCTTCCACAAGCCTCTTAGATAGCCTCATCCACCAGAGGGCAGACAGCAGAAGCAAGAAGAACTACAATCTCGCAGCCTGTGGGAAAAAAACCACATTCACAGAAAGATAGACAAAATGAAAAGGCAGAGGGCTATGTATGAGATGAAGGAACAAGATAAAACCCCAGAAAAACAATTAAATGAAGTGGAGATATGCAACCTTCCAGAAAAAGAATTCAGAATAATGACAGTGAAGATGATCCAAGACCTCAGAAAAAGAATAGAGGCAAAGATTGAGAAGATGCAAGAAATGTTTAACAAAGACCTAGAAGAATTAAAGAACAAACAAACAGAGATGAACAATACAATAACTGAAATGAAAAATACACTAGAAGGAATCATTAGCAGAATAACTGAGGAAGAAGAACAGAGAAGTGACCTGGAAAACAGAATGGTGGAATTCACTGCCATGGAACTGAATAAAGTAAAAAGAATGAAAAGAAATGAAGACAGCCTAAGAGACCTCTGGGACAACATTAAATGCAACAACATTCGCATTATACAGATCCCAGAAGGAGAAGAGAAAGGACCCAAGAAAATATTTGAAGAGATTATACTCGAAAACTTCCCTAACATGGGAAATGAAATAGCCACCCAAGTCCAGAAAGCACAGAGAGTCCCAGGCAGGATAAACCCAAGGAGAAACACACCAGGACAAAAAGTAATCAAATTGACAAAAATTAAAGAAAAAGAAAAATTATTAAAAACAAAAAGGGAAAAAAGACAAACAACATATAAGGGAACTCCCATAACGTTAACAGCTGATTTCTCAGCAGAAACTCTACAAGCCAAAATGGAGTGGCATGATATATTTAAAGTGATGAAAGGGAAGAACCTACAACCAAAATTACTCTACCTGGCAAGGATCTCATTCAGATTTGACAGAAAAATCAAAAGCTTTACAGACAAGCAAAAGCTAAGAGAATTCAGCACCACAAAACCAGCTCTACAACAAATGCTAAAGGAACTTCTCTAAGTGGGAAACACAAGAGAAGAAAAGGACGTACAAAAACAAACCCAAAACAACTAAGAAAATGGTAATAGGAACATACATATCGATAATTACCTTAAACATGAATGGATTAAATGCTCCAACCAAAAGACACAGGCTCACTGAATGGATACAAAAACAAGACCCATGTATATGCTGTCTACAAGTTACCCACTTCAGAGGTAGAGACATGCAGATTGAAAGTGAGGAGATGGAAAAAGATATTCCATGCAAATGGAAATCAAAAGAAAGCTGTAGTAGCAATACTCATAGCAGATAAAATAGACTTTAAAATAAAGAATGTCACAAGAGACAAGGAAGGACACTATAGGAAGGATAGGACAGTGATGAAGGGATCAATCCAAGGAGAAATAGCAATTATAAATATATATGCACCCAACATAACAGCACCTCAATACATAAGGCAAATGCTAACAGCTATAAAAGAGGAAACCGACAGTAACACAATAATACTGGGGGAATTTAACACCTCACTTACACCAATGGACAGATCATCCACACAGAAAATTACTAAGGAAACACAAGCTTTAAATGACACAACAGACCACATAGATTTAATGGATATTTATAGGACATTCCACCCAAAAACAACAGATTATACTTTCTTCTCAAGTGCACAGGGAACATTCTCCAGGATAGATTACATCTTGGGTCACAAATCAAGCCTCAGTAAATTTAAGAAAATTGAAATCATATCAAGCATCTTTTCCAACCACAATTCTATGAGATTAGAAATAAATTAGAGGGGAAAAAATGTAAAAAGCACACACACATGGAGGCTAAACAGTACATTACCAAATAACCAAGAGATCACTGAAGAAATCAAAGAGGAAATCAAAAAATACCTAGAGACAAATGACAATGAAAACACAATGATCCAAAACCTATGGGGCACAGCAAAAGCAGTTCTAGGAGGGAAGTTTATAGCAATACAATCTTTCCTCAACAAGCAAGAAAAATCCTAAATAAACAATCTAAACTTACACCTAAAGGAAAGAAAGAAAGAAGAACAAACAAAACCCAAAGTTAGTAGAAGGAAAGAAATCATCAAGATCAGAGCAGAAATAAATGAAATAGAAACAAAGAAAACAATAGCAAAGATCAATAAAACTAAAACCTGGTTCTTTGAGAAGATAAACAAAATTGATAAACCTTTAGCCAAACTCATCAAGAAAAAGAGAGAGGGGACTCAAATCACTAAAATTAGAAATGAAAAAGGAGAAGTTACAATGGACATGGCAGAAATACAAAGCATCATAAGAGACTACCACAAGCAACTCTATGCCAATAAAATGGAAAACCTGGAAGAAATGGACAAATTCTTAGAAAGGTATAAGCTTCCAAGAGTGAACCAGGAAGAAATAGAAAATATGAACAGACAAATCAAAAGTAATGAAATTGAAACTGATTAAAAATCTCCCAAAAAACAAAAGTCCAGGACCAGATGACTTCACAGGTGAATTCTATCAAACATTTAGAGAAGAGCTACATCCATCCTTCTCAAACTCTTCCAAAAAACTGCAGAGGAAGGAACACTCCCACACTCATTCTACAAGGCCACCATCACTCTGATACCAAAACCAGACCAAGATACTACAACAAAAGAAAATTACAACCAATATCACTGAAAAAAAATGGATGCAGAAATCCTCAACAAAATACTAGCAAACAGAATCCAACAACACATTAAAAGGATCATACACCATGATCAAGTGGGATTTATCCCAGGGATACAAGGATTCTTCAATATCTGCAAATCAATCAGTGTGATACACCACATTAACAAACTAAAGAATAAAAACCATATGATCATCTCAACAGATGCAGAAAAAGCTTTTGACACAATTCAACACCCATTTATGATAAGAACTCTCCAGAAAGTGGGCATAGAGGGAACCTACCTCAACATAATAAAGGTCATATATGAGAAACCCACAGCAAACATCATTCTCAATGGTGAAAAACTGAAAGTATTTCCTCTAAGGTCAGGAACAAGACAAGGATGTCCATTCTCACCATTATTATTCAACATAGCTTTGGAAGTCCTAGCCACAGCAATCAGAGAAGAAAGAGAAATAAAAAGAATACAAACTGGAAAAGAAATAAAACTGTCACTGTTTGCAGATGACACGATGCTATACGTAGATAATCCTAAACATGCCACCAGAAAACTACTAGAGTTCTTCAATGAATTTGGGTAAAGTTGCAGGATACAAAATTAATGCACAGAAATCTCTTGCATTCCTATACACTAATGATGAAAAATCTGAAAGAGAAATTAAGGAAACACTCCCATTTACCACTGCAACAAAAAGAATAAAATACCTAGGAATAAACCTACCTAAGGAGGTAAAAGACCTGTACTTGGAAAACTATAAGACACTGATGAAAGAAATCAAAGATGACACAAACAGATGGAGAGATATACCATGTTCTTGGATTGGAAGAATCAATACTGTGAAAATGACTATACTACCCAAAGCAATCTACAGCTTCACTGCAATCCCTATCAAATTACCAATGGCATTTTTGACAGAACTAGAACAAAAAATCTTAAAATTTGTATAAGGACACAAGAGACCCCGAATGGCCAAAGCAGTCTTGAGGGAATAAAACGGAGCTGGAGGAATCAGACTCTCTGACTTCAGACTATACTACAAAGCTACAGTAATCAAGACAATATGGTATTGGCACAAAAACAGAAATACAGGTCAATGGAACAGGATAGAAAGCCCAGAGATAAACCCATGCACCTATGGTCAACTAGTCTATGACAAAGGAGGCAAGGATATACAATGGAGAAGAGACAGTCTCTTCAACAAGTGGTGCTGGGAAAACTGGACAGCTACATGTAAAAGAATGAAATTAGGGCTTCCCTGGTGACACAGTGGTTAAGAATCTGCCTGTCAATGCAGGGGACATGGGCTCAAGCCCTGGTCTGGGAAGATCCCACGTGCTGCAGAGCAACTAAGCCCGTGTGCCACAACTACTGAGCCTGCACTCTAGAGCCCGCGAGCCACAAGTACTGAAGCCCGTGTACCTACAGCCTGTGCTCCGCAACAAGAGAAGACACGGTGATGAGAAGCCCACACACTGCAATGAAGAGTAGCCCCCACTGGCTGCAACTAGAGAAAGCCTGCGTGCAGCAACAAAGACACAACACAGCCAAAAATAAAATAATAAATAAATGTATTTTTAAAAAAAGAATGAAATTAAAACACTCCCTAACACCATACACAAAAATAAACTCAAAATGTGTTAAAGACTCAAATATAAGACCAGACACTCTAAAACTCTTAGAGGAAAACATAGGAAGAACACTCTATGACATAAATTACAGCAAGATCTTTTTTGATCCACCTCCTAGAGTAATGGAAATAAAAGCAAAAATAAACAAATGGGACATAAAGAAACTTAACAGCTTTTCCACAGCAAAGGAAACTATAAACATGACGAAAAGACAACCCTCAGAATGGGAGAAAATATTTGCAAATGAATCAGCGGACAAAGGATTAATCTCCAAAATATATAAACAGCTCATGCAGGTCAATATCAAAATAAAAACAACCCAATCCAAAAATGGGCAGAAGACCTAAATAGACATTTCTCCAAATAAGATATACAGATGGCCAAGAAGCACATGAAAATCTGCTCAACATCACTAATTATTAGAGAAATGCAAGTCAAAACTACACTGAGGTATCACCTCACACCAGTTAGAATGGGCATCATCAGAAAAGCTAAAAACAACAAATGCTGGAGAGGGTGTGGAGAAAAGGGAACCCTCTTGCACTGTTGGTGGGAATGTAAATTGATACAGCCACTATGGAGAACAGTATGGAGGTTCCTTACAAAACTAAAAATAGAATTACCATATGACCCAGCAATCCCACTACTAGGCATATACCCAGAGAAAACCATAATTCAAAAAGACATGTGAACCCCAATGTTCACTGCAACACTATTTACAATAGCCAGGTCATGGAAGCAACCTAAATGCCCACTGACAGACGAATGGATAAAGAAGATGTGGTACGTATATACAATGGAATATTACTCAGCCATTAAAAGGAATGAAATTGGGTCATTTGTAGAGACGTCGATGGACCCAGAGACTGTCATATAGAGTGAAGTAAGTCAGAAAGAGAAAAACAAATATCATGTATTAACGCATATACATGGAATCTAGAAAAATGGTACAGATGAACCGGTTTGCAAGGCAGAAATAGAGACACAGATGTAGAGAACGAACGTATGGACACCAAGGAGTGAAAAAGCGGGGGTGGTGGTGGTGGGATGAATTGGGAAATTGGGATTGACATATATACACTAATATGTATAAAATATATAACTAATAAGAACCTGCTGTATAAAAAAAGTAAAATAATATAAAATACAAAAAAAAATTGTTTCGAATTTTGCCTTTATCACCAACGGTCACATAAACTTGTTTTGTAATCATGTCAGGCTGATGTAAAGATTAATCTGTTTTTGATGATAATAAAAGTGAAGTAGAACTTTAAAAAAAAAAAAGGAATCTGCCTATCAATGCAGGGGACACAGGTTCAATCCCTGGTCCGGGAAGATCCCACATGCTGCAGAGCAACTAAGCCCATTTGCCACAACTATGAGCCCGCGCTTTAGAGCCCATGAGTCACAACTACTGAGACCACGTGCCGCAACTACTGAAGCCTGCATGCTCTGGGGACCGCGTGCCACAACAAGAGAAGTCACCGCAATGAGAAGCCCGCATACCTCAACAAAGAGTAGCACCCACTCACCACAAATAGAGGGATCCTGCACACAGCAATGGAGACCTGGCACAGCCATAAATAAATTAATAAATAAAATTTTTTAGTATTTTAAAAAATAAATAAAAGTACAAGTTGGGCCTTTAAAGAAATATTGTAAGAAATCTTTTTTGATGTGTCAAATCATTTATAACTCACCCTAATCCATGAATGCTAAGGTTGCTTTTATCCTTGCCCATAACCCTTTAAGGATCCCCCACAATCTACAGGACAAAGTCCAAGCTCAACTTGGCATTCATGCCCCACCATCATCTGGTGATGCCTACCTCATGGTCGCCCCTTCTCTACATGCATTCCTCCCTAAGAATATGCCTTTCTCCTGCTTGCTTCTGCTTATACTGTTCTTCACCCTCCTGTGATACCTTCTCTCATCTATTTACCAAACTCTACCTACCCTTCAAAATCTGGATCAAGACCCACTTCTCCTTCAAGGACTCTCCTAATCATGCCACCAAAAAATGAACATCCTCTGCTCTGTCTTCCCATAGGTCTCACTGTTGGCGTTAGTCATTTGGCATGTAGCACACCCTGATATTTATTGATCATTGATTCATTCATTTAACAGATATTTATCTCAGCAGGCCTCTATCATATATTAGCGATATTCTCTTTCCATACTTACACTTGATCTATTTGATCTATTTGTTTATGTTATAAATTCTTTGGGGGCAAAAACTAAGATTTTAACCTTATTTGAATGGTCTATGAAAAAATATATATATATATAACAATCAAAGAAAATGTGGCCTGTTTCATGCCTCTGTATTGTTAAACATATTGTCCCATTAGCCTGGAATGCCCTTTCCCCAGCTCTTATTATTCCCATCTGTCAGGCAAATTCTTCCTACTCTTTAAATAGAAGACTTAGGCTGATCTGTCCTTCCTCTGGGTCTCCTCTACCTCTAACATATTGCTCTTATCTGGCTCTCATGGTTTTCTTGTCTGTCTTGTTTGGTGAATGATTTCCCCTCCTAAAACCACTAACGATGATATCCTATGGTATATTTAAGTACTTTACATTCTTCACAAGAAAAGCACTAATTAAATCCATGCAGGTGTTGTAGTCATTGTTTTGCCCAATATATCTATGAACTTTAAATGCACATTCTCATGATTAGTTCCTTATGTATCTAAAATGTGTTTCTTCCTTTTTTACCCTCACAACATCCATGTGACATTGTTATGAAACATCCCCATATTGCATTTGAATTAACGAGTCCCACAGTTTTGTGTCTCTATTTTGTTTTACATATTGTTCCACTTGCCCACAATGCCCTAAGAGTAGAAAGAGATGAAGTGAATTAATCAGTAGAACATACTCAATACACACTGAAGGTCCCTATATTATTGCTCATATCTGCCATTCCTTGGGTATCGCAAGTGATATTTAGAAACAAAGAGGAATTAAGAAGCTTGATTATAATACAAATTCTGAGAAATCTTGAAGATTGAGAAAGGTGATGCTAAGGACAGATAGCCTATAGTGGTTAAACTGGCATTTTCTAAGCAAACTACCTTGATTCAAATTCCAGCTCCACCTTTTTCTAGTTGAGTGTCCTTAGGTGTTATTTTATATCTTTTATTCTCAATTCCTTTGTCTATCTAGTGAAGGTAATAGAAGAAACTGATAGTATTGTGATGACTCAAAAAGAAACATACATAAAATAATTAGCATGCTGCCTGGCACAAAGTAAGCATTCTATAAGTAAATAGATGCTATTTATAAATATTATTGTGTCAAAAGACCAGAAATAGACATATATCTTCATACTTAAAAAGAAAAATAAATTCTGGAAAAAGATTAATAGTGAACATGATATAGACAGAATCCTAGAAAATATTATTAAACAATGACTTATGAAGAGAAAGAAGTGATGCCTTTAGGTTAGTATGTGTTCATTATGACTAAGTCAAATCCACCAATCTTATTTCCTATTTGAAAAGGATTATTAGAGTGATTATACCTAATGAAGGTAGTGTACCTTCATTTTTTGTAATGTTTATACTCTTTGGTAATTTCTTTAGAAGAATATATACAAAATGAGAATTCTGTTAGGTAAGTTGGTTAAAAATATATCACTGGCCATGATATCAGGTTTGTCCTCCTATGGTAAATAACTAGGAAACTAGACAAAAGCAGTGAAACTACCATTTTCAAACATTAGAAAACAGGCAGTGCTTGATTGTGATCTCTAAGAGATGCAAACTAGATGAGCCCTGTGGTAGGTGAGGCATTCTGTCTGAAAGCATTTCCAAGGCCATGGTACAGAGAGAAGCAGCCCAACTAAAGCATAGTAGTCTTGCTGAATTGAGGAGGTAGAGATCAGTGTTTGAGTAGGCTGAGGCAGCTGGAATTTGTGGAATAGAGTACCACAGAAAAGGAATCTACACAAGAAAAGAGATCCAGAAATTTGCATAGTGATCCTCTTGAGTCTTTCATTAAGTACTAAGCTTCACATGCTCAAGAAGAAGTGCTATGAGGCCAGGCAAAGAACAAATACTGAGGAGACGTAAACTAAACATTTCTAGAGCTCACATGAGGCTGGGAGACAGTCAAGTTCCAACCAGACCCACATGGAGAGAATTTGTTGATCCTTGGGGCATTCAATAGAGACTGAGAAGGGTTACACCTTAGAAATATGGTAAAACTATCCCATGGGTAAATTTATTTTAAAATAAATAAACCTACTTTTTAAAATTATTGAAACAAGTCCCAAAAGGATCAGGCTGTTCCACAAGTAACCTAACAGCTTGCCACAAGAAAATTCATCACTCCTTAAAAGAAAACAACACAATCTAGACTCTAAACTAATGTTACAATCACAATCTCCAACACCAATTGGACACCCAACACGAAGAATTGCTTGATATGTAACGCATAACCAGTAAAATTTTTTTAAATAATAATACAAGAAAAACAACAACAGAACAGATAGAAACAATGAAGGTAGCAGATGAAGACTTTTAAATGGCTAATATAAACATGTTTGAAGATTTAAAGGAAAACATAAAAGTAATGAAATAAATTAAAGAGATGAAAAAGAAGCATAATGAAACTTCCAGAGCTGAAAAATATTATATCTGAAATTTAAAATTTACTAAATGTACTTACTTAATAGCAGATTAAGCACTGCAGGGAAAAAAACAAACAAACAAAAGAAAACAGTGAGCTTTTAGGCAAGCAACAGAAAGAGAAAAAGAAATGCTCAACTCTTAAGACAATATAAATCAGTCTAATATGTGTGTAAGTGGAGCCCCAGAAAGGGAAGCATAAAAGAATATTTAAATGAATAAGTCAAAAATTTATCCGACTTAGTAAAAATGATAAACCCACACATTGAAAACACCCAACAGAGAGCAAGTAGAAAGAAAAAAATTAGAATCATCATAGTGAAACTGCTATAAATCATAGGTAAAGAGAAAATTGTAAAAGTATCCAGAGGAGAAAGACATATCCAAAGAAGTAAAGTAAAAATGACTGCAGACTTCCCCCAGAAATAATGCAAGCTAGAAGGGAATTGAATGACACCTTTAAAGAAAAACAGTCAACCCAAAATTCTATATTTATTGAGACTATTCCTCAAAAATAGAAGCAAAATAAAGACATTTTAAAAAAAGCTGAAAGAATGTGTCACCAGCATATCTGCACTCCAAAAAAAAAAAAAAATGTTAATGAAATTCAGGCTGAAGAAAAATGACACCAGATGGGAACTCAGATCTACATGAAGAAATGAAGAACGCCGAAATAGTAAATGTATGAGTAAATACAAAATATATTTAAATATATTGAATTTGTAAATTAAAACATTCCTCCAAATAAACTCCAACCTCAGATGATTTCACTGGTGAGTTCTAACAAACCTATAAGGAAGAAATAATATCCATCTCACAAAAGCTTTTTCAGAAAACAGAAAACTGCCAACTCATTTCACAGGACAGCAATATTATGATACAAAACCAAATAATGAAATTACAAGAAAAGAAAATTTCAAACCAATATCCTTCAAAAATATAGACACAAAAATCTTAAAATATTAACAAATTAAATTCAGCAATGTATAAAAATAACAGTGCATCATTACTAGATGAGGTTTATACCAAGAATGCAATATTGGTTTAATATTTTAAATTCAACCACTGAAATTTACCTTAGTAACAAAGTAAAGGAGAAAATTTTATAATTATCTACATTTCTTATAGAATTCGACAAGCAGATTCTAAAATTTATATGGAAATGCCAAGGGTCTTTAATATCAATAGTGTAATTTTAGATAAAGAACAAAATTGGAAGATTTATACTATCTGATTTCAGATTCACTATAAAGCTACACTAACAATGCAGGGTGGGATTGGTGTAAGGGTAGCTATACAAATCAGTGGAGAGTACAGAGGGTCCAGAAAGAGACCCACACATTATTTGGTCAGTTGGTTGTTCAACCTTTTGGTCAGTTAACTCAAACAGTTGAATTATCAAGGTAATCCAATGGAGGAAACAAACAGACTTTTCAAAAAACTGGTGTTAGAATAATCGGAATTTGTGGGGGAAGCCATAAATCTTGACTTTTACTTTACATCACACACAAAAAGTAACTCAAAATCAATCATCAAACTGAACCTAAATTTACAACTACAAAACTTCTAGGAGGAAACATGGGAGAAAAATCCTATCAACCTTTGGGCAGCAAAAATTTCTTAAGGCAAATAAAGCATTAACCATAAAAGAGAAAATGATAAATTAAACCCATCAATATTTAAAACTTCTGTTCTGTTCTTTGAAAGACACTGTTAAGAAAATAAAAAGGAAAGCCGCAGACTGGGAGGAAGGAAGAGAGGGAGGGAGGGAGGAATAGATTTCTCTTTCTCTCTCTCTCTCTCTCTTACAATTTGATAATGAGAAGACGAATACAAACAACCCAATTTAAAAATGGAGAGAAGTCAAGTCAAGCCACATGTGACAAAGCAAAGCAGAAACTGTGGCAGAGGGAATAGGGGATGGGTCTTTTTTCTTTTGGGGTTCTGCTCTACAACATCAGTGATAGAAAAAACTTTTTTAAAATAAAAATGGACACAAAAGATTTGAACAGCCACTTCACAAATGATGATATATAAATGGCCAGTAAGCTTATAAAAAAAAGCTCAAAATTATTAGTCATCATCAAAATAGAAATCCATTGCACAATGAGATACCACTACACACAATAACAGGTGTTGGTAAGTATGCAGAACAGCTAGAACTCTCATACGTCGCTGGTGGAAGGTCAAAATAGGACAACTCTCTGGAAAACTGTTGGACAGTTTCAAATAAAGTTAGCACATATTTCACTTACACCCTAACAATTCCACTCTTAGGCATTTACCCAAGAGAAGGGCAAGATAATGTTCACACAAAGACTTGTACAGAAATGTCTGAGACTGATTTAACCACAATACCCAAATGTGGTAATGAGATAACCCAAATGTCCATCAACAGATGAATGAATAAAGAAATTGTGATAGATTCATATAATGGAATACTCCTCAGCAATAAAAAGAACAAACTACCAAACTACTAATATAGACTGCCACATGAACAAATCTCAAATATATAACACTGAGTAAAAATAGCCAGACACAAACAGTACACACTGGATGATTCCACTTATATGAAACTCTAGAACAGGCAACACTGTACGAATCAATAGTGACAGGAAACAGGGTTGTGGTTGCCTGGGTCCAAGAACAGTGAAGATTGCCTGCAAAGAGACATGTTAGGTAATGAAAATGTTCTAGATCTTGATTGTGGTGGTGCTTACATGGGTCCATACATATGTCAAAACTCATAAAAGTGTCCACTTAAAATGAGTTCATTTTAATGTATGTAATGTATATGTAAGTTATACCTCAGTAAAGTTGATTTTAAGTAATAAAATAAGATTATATAAATTGGATTAAAAGTATTGGGTTTTGTCCTCAACCTTGCCTGCTTCTGCACTCTTATACAGCAAGATGTCATGTTTTGTTTTGTTTTCTCCAAATTTTTATTGTGAAAAAATTTAAATACACTGGAAAGTTGACAAAAAACCAGTACAGTGAGTACCAGTATAACACCTAATTTATGTATTGTTCTTTTTTTCTTTTTTTTTCTTTGGATAGAACACTTGAAAGTAAGTTGTAGACATTTTTTCACTTCACCCCTAAAGGCTTCAGCATGCATCTCTTACCAACAAAGATTCTCTCCTACATAAGCACGATGCCAATAAAGAAATCATGTTTACCAGATGGATTGGTGACACATAGTTGGGGGAATGTCTTATTTGTTTATTCAGCAAATATGCTTTAAGCACCTACTGTGTGCTAAGTATTTAAGGCTATAATGGTGAAGGAAAAAAGTGAGGTCTCTATTCTCATGGCATCATCGTCTTATGGGTGAGGCAGATATTAATCAAATAAGTGGAATGCACAATTCTAAGATGAAGGAAACCAAACAGCTCTGTGAGATAGATCATATAAGAAGGAATCCGACTGGGTGCCTAATGATGAGTGGGTAGGATTTATCTAATGGAGGGGTGCATTTTGCATTAGGAAGTCTGAGTTGGGGTGGGAAGCATTTTGAAGAGGCTAAAGGAATATCCGAGTTCGGAGCTCTAAGAACAAGGCAGAGAGTGCAACAAGATGAAGCATGAAAGACGGGAAGCTGTGTCCAAGTACATCCTAAGAGCAATGAGAGGGGTCCTGGGCAGGAGCAATGAGGTCAGACCCTCTGGTGGTGGTCCAGCGCTGATAC
Source organism: Hyperoodon ampullatus (assembly GCF_949752795.1). Lineage (NCBI taxonomy): Eukaryota > Metazoa > Chordata > Mammalia > Artiodactyla > Ziphiidae > Hyperoodon > Hyperoodon ampullatus. Next base: position 92,887,295 of record NC_136920.1, read on the forward strand.
AACCGTCCAGGTGAGAAGATTGGCTGCTTATACTAGGCCAGTGGCCATGGGGAGGCAGAGAAGTGGATGTATTTGCTAAATAGGAGGTAAAATGGGTAGTTGTTGGTGAAGGTTGGACATGGGGGATGAGGGAGAAGGTGGAGTCCAGGATTCCAGCCAGGTTTCCACCTGGGACACCTCCATGGGTGCAGTGTTCTTCACTGAGATAACTACACAAAGGTGTAAAAGCAAACTGAGAGGAGGGTGGAGAAGACGGGAGATGTGTGGAATCTAAAGTGCCTGGAGGACCCGGATATGGGAAGTCCCAATTACTGGCACCACCTGAAGTTTGGGAGAGCTGGGCTGGAGCTGTATTACAGCCACCATCAGGACAGAACACATCATCAAAACCTCTGGGGGTAACACATATACATGGAATCTAAAAAAAAAACAAATGGTTCTGAAGAACCTAGGGGCAGGACAGGAATAAAGACGCAGATGTGGAGAATGGACTTGAGGACACGGGGAGGGGGAAGGGTAAGCTGGGACGGAGTGAGAGAGTGGCATGGATTTATAAATACTACCAAATGTAGAATAGATAGCTAGTGGGAAGCAGCCGCATAGCACAGGGAGATCAGCTCGGTGCTTTGTGACCACCTAGAGGGGTGGGATAGGGAGGGTGGGAGGGAGGGAGACGCAAGAGAGAGGGGATATGGGGATATATGTATATGTATAGCTGATTCACTTTGTTATACAGCAGCAACTAACACAACACTGTAAAGCAATTATACTCCAATAAGGATGTTAAAAAAAAAAAACCTCTGGGAGGATGAGATCACAAAAGCACAGTTATGCAGGGAGTAAGGCCCAGGACAGAGCCCAGAGGAGAACCGGTAGATAAGGCCCCGCCAGAGGAAGCAGGTTCCACAAAGAACAGTGATAGAAGGAGAGCCCAAGAGGTGGGAGAACAGGCAAATGTTATACCACAGGGGCCAAGGGAGGGAAGAGAGCATTTCAAAGAGGATACAATTGGAGACGGCACCCCGTCTAACTCAAGGCAGGAGGCCAGTGGGAGGGTAGTGATAACGTCTCACCCGATCGAGTACTTACTGTACGTTCTAGACACTGTTCTAAGCACCTTCCGAGAATCCTCTGATTTGATCTCTGCAACAGCCGCAGTGGGTAAGAACGGAAAGAGCACTGCTCTAGCTCTCCTGCCGGAGCCGGAAGTAATACAGGGCTCCTGGCTCCCATTCCAGTGCTCCTTCCCCTACGCCTTTTCCTTGGCCCAGACCATCTAGCCATCGATTTCTCCAAACTGCTCCCCTCCCCCACCCATTCTCTGCACCACGGAACGCAGTGTTCACCAAGATATCTGAGACTCTGGACCTCTGGGTCTCCGTCCTGGCCCACCCTGAAGCCAGCTCGCTCTCAGGCCAGAGGAAGAGGCAGCTGCCGAGTAGCTTCCAGGGGAAGAGCATCTATTCCTGCAGACACCGGCGCAGCGCCCCTCCCAGCCCCACCTCCATGATGCAGTTATTATTCCACAGCTGGGGGCAGAACTTCTGCAGGAGTTATTATCTCTGCAATCTGAGGCCGGGGGTGGGGGGAGGGGTGGACAAGGTGGGACAGCTCTAGCTGCGTCCCCTGCACTTCTTCCTCTCCCTCGCCATCCCATCCATCAGATTGGCATCCTTCTCCTTCCTTCCCGGGCCTTATATAGTCATGCGCTTTCACAAGTCCCAAGGCAGACTGTCTGCCAACCCCTCTAACCACTCCGCTGCCAAGGCGATGGCAGAGGCGAGTTGCAAACTCCTCGTCGGAGCCAGACACCGAATATATCTATTTTCTGCTTCTCCAGCAAGGCACCAAGACGGCCTGGGGACCCTGGGTCCCTTTCCAGCTCGTGCCACAGGCACTCCACGGATGCTTTTAGAGACACCAGGATGTCAGGAGCGGGGTGGGAAGGGGCCTTGGTGCGCAGAAGTGAGGGAGTCGGGGGCGGGCTGGCCGGTGCACTGGGACGCAGGCAGGTGCGAACCACCGCCCGGCTCCCTCTCGCCGCAGTGCGCGCAGGGCTGCGGCTCTTTGTGTCTGCGGCTCGGCTCGCAGACTGCGCTAGACTGGGTGGGGTGGGGAAGCCGGAAGCGGCAAATCAGCATCTGGGTCTTGGAAAATGCCTAGAAGTGTGGACATTTTCATTAGAAACCCTCGCACATTTGGGGAGAACAAGTCTGCCTGGCCAGCGGCCTTCCCCTCCGGCCCCCTCCCTCCCCTACGCCCACTCCCTATCGCCCGGCCTCCCCCCCTCCCCGGTCATCTGGATCTCGTTGTTCTTGCATTTCCCCAGCTGCCCTTCTGCATTTGCAGCCCTGCACGTGCACAGACACACCCGTGCTCACGGCACCCACCCTGCGGCCCCCTTTACCGCGACCACCTCACGCTGCCACTCACAGATCCGTAAGGCAAGGGTTCCTTCCCTGGCTCCAATCCCCTTAACAGAATGAGCCCTTTATTCCAAAGGAGGAAGAGAAAGGGCCTTGGGTGTAGTTAACAGGAGCAAGAGAAGCTACCAGGAAGGCTTTTTGTATGGGAGAGTGCGTGGGCAGTTGCTGTGGTTTGGGATGTTTTCATCATTTCTCCCCAAAATATACTATATGAGCAATCTATTTCTCCACTTTGGGGGCTTCCCTGAAAGAAGACTGTTAAAAGGGAAGTTCAGAGAACACAATTAACAGTATGTTTTCCCCTCACTTCACCTAAAGGCCTTTTGCTACATTCAGTTACTGTTCATTTTCTATTTTATAAATGTTAACCGACGTGCTGAAAAAACAGAGGCAAAAAATCTAGGACATTGTTGCTTTAAGAATCTAGACTAAAACACCTTAAATGAACTCTGCAGCAGACAGATGAAAAAAAAAAAAAAGGCCCTTCTCTGGCCCTTGCTGCTTTTGCCATTATTCATGATGTAATTTTTCAGGTGTTAGTTTGGCAGAGAAAGATTGGAACAGGGCTTGTTGCTAGGACATGAATGAAGGAGAGGAATCCCATTGGTTCTCTGGGACTTCACGGGAGCCAATGGGAATGAAGGGGATGTAGGTGGAAGGGGCGGGGAGTCAAAAAAAAAAAAAGACTCTCCGGCTGGACTGTTCTTGTATTTGCTATGCTAAAGTGGGGTACTGTAAATTTATGGGGTATTTTTTTTAGGTCTATGTGTAAGGTGTGGGTGGGTAGTGTTGTCCGAGGGACTAATGCTGAAGAGTGAGCAATTAAGAGGCAGCTTTTTTCACACGGTCCTGCGTTTCACTAATAGCTCACTGTCACCAGCAGTCTGGAGCAGTCTGCAAACGAGGTTGGGCACATTTCACACCCTTACCCTGCAGATCCACACACCGTTCGGGGGATGCAATTATGCTAGAGCTGAGTTGGGAGGTGGGAGTGTGGGTGGAGCGGGGCTGGAAGATTTCTCTGGTCTTAATCACCATACGTGAACCCCAAACAACCTTTGGCAACGTAAGTGAAACAGTTTTGTGTAACGTAAACCGGGGGCTCATCACGTTCCCTGCCCAAGGCTTCGGAACCGCCTCCCGACTCGCTTCCCCCGGCCTCTCAAGGGGTCATGGCAAGATCTGGCCCAGCAAAAGCTCCAGTTCTGATAACAACCACGTGTAGGCACAGTGCGGCCGAGAATGTCACCCGGCTGCCAGACCCGGGCTATAAAACATTCACCCACTTAAGCCGTTTGAGTCTCAGTCTCCTGGCTAGCAAAGTAAGCAGTTTTCTGTGCCAGTCATGCTCAGCAGCTCGATTCTAGGCAGTTCCTTGCAAACCTAGGCAGGAAGAGAAGCTTTGATCCCTGCAGGGCCCCTTCTTTCCCTCCATTGACTGCATAGACTTGACAAGCATCCACCTCCCTTGCCATATTCCATTGTCTGGGCTCCGGCTGTAACCCACACCTTTTCTTTAATAAATGTGCAGTGTGTGTGTGCTGGGTGACTTGAAACACGCATGCAATAAATTCACTTCTTATTGGGTTATAGACCTAGCCAGTTTATTTACACCCTGGAGGGGCCCTACCGCTGCCAGATTCCTAACTTCAGAGATCCTGTGGCTGGAATCCAGCAATATAAAAGGATTTCTCCTTGTAATCGGAGCACTTCCTAAGACCACAGGCAGTTTCAACCATTTAACATCTCTGATTGCAACAGAACATTTTAGGAGACTCAGAAGGACCAGGAGGGTTTTCAACCATAAGCCTTTATTGGATCCATGGCAGGAATTGATCTGATTATTGATTTCTTTCTTGTGGATTTCTATGACTTCTCAAGTTTTGGGGGGAAAGAGGGTGGGACATGAGCAGTAAATGGGAGGAGACAAAAGCAAAAAGGGAGAATTTTAGATAGGTCTTTCTTTTTCTTTCAGTCGCACAACTCCCAGGCTCTGCTCACATCCACCCCTCCGCATTGATAGAGAACACAGCTCCAAGTGCAGACCCTAATTGCAGTCCTTCAGGTGACAGGTAGCTTGTGTGCTTCAGTTCAAAGCCAAAGTGGAGGTTGAGTAAATCTGATTTCAGACAGTCAGCATTTCAAAATAAAAGCATTCAACCTTAAGCCCCAAACAGGAGGCCTCCTTGCAGCCTTTTACCAGGAATCCTGTGAGATGTACTTCAGTCAAGGTCTCCACTCAAACCTCACTTTGTTCTCAGCCCTCATAAAACCTCAGACTGCTTACAAAGCTGCCCCGCCTGAAACAAGCAGAGGCTCCAGAGACTAGTGCCAGGGAGTGTGAAATGCATGGGAACAATGTTGCAGCCAGCCCACACCGAGGGGTGGGGGGCCGGCAGCCTCTGAGGGGGACAAAATGGTCCCAGAAAAGAACAAGGAAGGTTACATGGTGTCTTCCTTCCCTATATCTCAATGCACTAACTAATCAGGGGACCTTTTATATATATTAGGGAAATGGGTAAAAATCATGAGGTCTGAGCTCTCCCTTTCATGGAAAAAAGAGAGAGAAGAAAATATGGGTCCAGTTAAACAATCAATATTAGATTGTTTAAGCATATACAGATTGTATTCAAGGCTGGGATCTAACTTCAAGCCTCTACATAACCAGTTTATGTATTATTAACTCTGTATAAAAGCATTGTCATTCCTTGGTGCAAAGAACTAACAAAGGCCCCCGAAAGTTAAGAGATCTGCTTGGTGATCCCCAGTCTGCCTGGGTCAGGAGCCAGGAGGGGACACCTCCACTCTGAGCAGGAAAGGACCCTCCACCCACAAACTTCAGAAAGGAACACATTTTCATTGTCACTGTGTGAACTGTAAGCTAATTATGTTTTCCTGCAAGGGAAGCAAATTATATTGATTGTACAATAAAAGCTATTGTCATTCTCAGTATATTCATCATGACTCAGAAAGATGCAAAAATATTGACTTGCTCTAAATAGCATTTTACTTTTCTCTCCAGACAGCAGTTTTTAAGACACAGAATGACCAGAGATAGTTTTGTTAACCAGTCACAGGAAGGGAATGTGTCAGCCGAGATGAGAGTTATGGGTATAACCTAAGCCACCATTTGTGAATGACAGAGCGCCCTCGGGGGAAGGATACACATCTCAGACTTCACGAAAGAGTTAACCTGGACTATTCCATATATATTTTTTAAATTCCTTAAAACTCCCAATAGTACCTACAGTAACAAGAAATTAACAAAGCCCACTGACATGTCTGAAAGGAAGGTGATTAATTAAAGTAATTAGGCTGCACTGAATTATTAAAATATGAAATCTTCTGTAAGGATGACCAAAAAAACGCAGAACATTTTTGCAGTTCAAAAATTAAAACCATACTCCAATTCATTAGCTGAGATGGGAACTCACACGTTTTAGCCTACAGTCTTATTCACAGATGTGTAAGTGACTAATATTGCACACCTTTGTCATGGTTCTTGTAAAAAGAAAAAAAAAGGAAAGAAAAAAAACAACAACCCGACTTCAATTATTTGATTGCTTGTAGGACAGAGGAGATCTTTTGAAAGAATGACAACCAGCCTTTCGGGTTTACTTTGAAAATGCCCCCAGGCTTTGAAACGCCAGGTGTGTTGGGGCTTGTGACAAAAGTCAGGCTGGGGACAGTGAAGGGCAGAGAAGCACCTCTTGACACATTCCTCAGCTGTGTCTTCAAAGCAGTCGATGTCTCCTTCCTTCATACTAAATCAACTCGAACTCCTTGGCTTGACATTGAAATCCCTAACTGTGATGCTCTGCTTCATCTCTCCTGACCCTAGGAGACCAGCTCCAGGTCAGTCAGGCAAACCCCACTACCTTGTTCCAAACCATATACTCACGTCTCCTTCTACATCCCCAGGCAGCTTGTCCCCTGCCTGGAATATCCTTTATTTCTCTCTGATCCACCCTAGTCGCCCCACCTCTCAGAACCCAGCTTCAGATCCCCACAAAGCCTTCTGCTTTCTTCTCCCAGATCTTCACACGCAGGACCTAAGCTGTCTATGATTGAAATGAAATCTGATCATGTCTCTCTCCTGCTTTAAAACCTTCTACGGCACCCTCTGCCTTCAGAATAGATGCTCAGACAAATTCATTCCTCTGGAATCTGGCCCTAGCCTATTCCCCCAACCAGTGGGCAGTGGTGGTTAACCCACTTTGGAGCCAGACCGCCTGGGTGAGAACCCAGCTTTGCCATACCTGGGTGCGACCTTGGGCGATTACTTCACGTCCTTGAGCCTCAGTTTTGACAAAGGATTATTGAGATGATTACAGAGTTAATATATGTGAAGCACTTAGAATGGTGCCTGGCATATTCTTGGCACTGGATGTGTATTTCTTATTACCATTATCATTAATATTATTTCTCCTCATCACAATCCTGCCCTCCAGCAAACTATTCACTATTCTATTTGGCTTTTCCACCAACATCCATTGTTTAAAGTCCATCAAAACCTACTAATCCCCAGGCCCCACTCTAATACCACATTCTCCAAAATTCTGTCCTGAATTCAGCCCCACTAATCTACCCAGGGCTAGACTTCTTTAGCACATGATCTGTTTCTCTGATGAGGCTTAGCATCACCTGCTTTATAACACAGCTTTGCACAGTAATTGAGGGTAGGGGCTATATCTATCTTTATATCCACTCTCCACTTGTAGCAGAAACTTAGTGCTCAAACATTCCAGGTGTTCTATATTTTCCAGCCTCTCTTGCATGACTTTGGGGTCATATGACTAGTTTAGGTCAACAGACTGTAAGCAAAAGTGGTAGATGTCACTTCTGGGCTGCAGGTTGAAAGCCAGTGTGCCTCATCCATCCTTCTCTTCCCTTCTTTGGAAACCTTAGAGGTCACATGTCTCCCCAGAGTGCAACTAGAAGATGGCAAGCTGCCATCCGTATGGATCCCTGAATGACTGCATGGGGCTTATACTCCTGAGGACCCTTGTTGGATGTGTTACCTGAGCTAGAAATAAACTTTTGTTGTGTTAAAGCTCTGAAATGTGTGCACTATGGTTACTTCAGCATAGCCTAGCTTATCCTGTTATACCCCACCCACCACTTTTCAACACTCAGGGAACTTAGCACATAGGGAGTATTAAATATTCAAATGCTGAATGAATAATGTACAAAATGACTCTTTTAAAAAATATGTCTTTTAGTTTAATGTTGCTCAATCCAACTTCAAGGATTTTATTTTGACTCCTTACTTAGAATGCATACCCTTTGTGGGTTTTCTCTGTTGGCCGAAGGACCTACCATAGCACTGAACATGTGCTTAGTAAGACCTGGTGATTAATGAAGGGTCAGCTTCTGTTCACCAGCTCACAAGAATCCACTCCATCTGAGACCAGGGCTTGGTAGTAAGAGCTGATTCCTCCAGAGCTAGTTCTGACTCTATGCCCTACCAGGGTTTAGTGAGATGATGACTGAGCCGTGCAGTGACTGCCCAGCTTCAGAGACCACAGTTCTTCAGTCAAGAGGACAAAAGAGATAAAACTGTTTTTCAACACTTTTTAACCCATACCTCATTAAGTCAAGATTTTATTAGGGCTTTTGCTAAGCAGTTTATAGCATAAACATTCACTTTCTAAACATGAAAGTATAATGAATATATTTCTGAAGAGTACCCCCTTTTTCCCTCCTTTGTCTACTCTAAAGATTCTGATACACACTGGATGGGTAGAGATGTAGCTCAGCCCCTGTAACAGTGCAGTTTTCTACCATCTTCATCCCAGAGGATGAACCAGGAATCACATGTGATTACCCCACCTCCAAAGAGCCTTTGACTTTGGTAGAATCTTAAGAACAAGGTTCAAGTCCCAGATCCACCTAGTGGGTAACTCATCACTTCTATGTCTCAGTTACCATCTGTAAAAAGGGATGGGGGGAAAAAGGGTCCTCTTTCCTTCCCTCCCCCTTAGAATAGCAAGGGATGCAATGAGAAAATGTGTTTTCCTGTTGGTTTCTTAATAAAAGCCCCTATTCCCTAGAACATTCATGTAAATATACGGGACAAAATCTACCTTTTAGGGCTGTCACGTATATCTGGAGTGTATGTTTTAGCTGTCAATGAGAATACAACACTCAGAAATCTAGGCATCAAGCTCCTCTTCACTGTCAGGGTCATGGGAAGTTTTCCCACACAAGGAAAGACTAAAATAAAATAGAATAGAGGTAACTCAATTCAGAAGAAGAAGGGTAAACTTTGGGGTTTCTCTATTGACTGGGGTTTAAGAAAAAGCATTAGTTAAGAGGAGGAATATTTGGTCAACTCAGCTGGGGAAAGCTTTCCACTCTGGGGTCATGCCATAAAACTAAGATGCCATAAACTCAAAGCCATCTCTTCCACTTGTAAAAGAAAAAAAAAATCTGAAATCCTTTAGAGGGAGGATAATTCAAGAATAGACATCATCTGCGGTGAGATAACCCACCTAAACCTGGCTCCATTCCAGAATATCAGAAGCTTATACAGAGCATCCAGGATTCAGGTAATTACCATCATCCTGACTTGGCCAGTCCACCAATGGTAGATTACGCCACAGGGCCCGGGCACCTCTCAACTATCCTCTTAATTGGCTTTCTCCTGTTCCAGCTGCTCTCAGAGCCTCTAAATGCCAGTTTGTCCTGTGGGGCATTGCTCCCGAGTGGACAGAACTAGCTTAGAGTTGCCAGGGCCACCAGGATGTCCAGCTGCTCTAAACCCCTAAATGTGCAAGTTCAGGACATCTCAGAGGGGAAGGGCTGGCTGAAGGTAAGCCCTCTCAGCCAGGAGAGATGGGCTCATCAGGTCGCTGCTTAAAATGTAACAGGGAAGCAAAGCTGGTCTCTTGAGCCAGGTGGGAGCCAAGGCTGGTAATTAAGAGGTAAGTGACACTGGAGCCAGTGGGCTGGGAATTAACCAAGCAGATGGTGGAGGTGGAAGTGCAGTTGCTCCCCAGCCGAGTGCCCTTGTGCACAAATGACATTGCTGGTTAAGTGTCCTGCCAAGGCTCCAGCTCTTCGACATGGCAATGCAACTGTCCTGCCTCCTGCTGTATGGAGACAAGTCAGAGCCACTCCTCCGTCTCCCCCAAAGCATGTCAGAAGCAGTGCCTATCTCAGCCATAGAGGTCTCTGCTTGGGGGACATCTTATTCTCCTGCTTGATCTTTGAGATTTCTTTCCCATTCATTAGACAATGAGCAAGTACCAATCATGTGTCTGGCTTTGTGCTATACCCTGGGGACTCTAAAATAAATAAGACATGATTCCTACATTCAAGACATTCAGACGAGTAAACTGCATCACGCAGGTGATACAGTTTCCAGGAGAAAAGCCTGGCATGTTGATAACTGATTTCCTCTGCACACTGTCTTCTCTGGCTCTGAGGATCCCACACCCACCTGGTTTTACTCCTCAATCAGTGGTTTCTCCATTTCAGTTTCCTTCGCTGAATCCTCCTCCTCCATATCTCTACATTTTAGAAAGTCCCAGGGCTCCTTTCCTGGACCTCTCCTCCCCTGGGTGATGTCTGACCTGGTGGCTTTAAGTACCATCTACTGACAATTCCCACATTTCTATCTCCAGCCCAGACTTCTCCCCTGAGCTCTATTTCATGCCTGCAATTGCTCCCTGGCATCTGTGCTTGGCTGCCTAATAGACATCTCAAGCTTTCTTATTATTTACCTATTGATTTCCCTCTTCCCCAAATCTGCTCCCACCTCCACCACCAAACGATCACTCCCTCAGTACATGGCAAGACTCAGTTGCTCAAATGGAAAACCCCAAAGTTCTCTCTGCTTCTGCCACTACTCTCATGTCCTTTCTCCAGTCCATCAATAAATCCAGAATAAAATCTAGCACCTGCTGCTTCTCACCACCTCTTCTGCTCTTATTCTCATAGTGGTTGTGGATCCTATCCCCAGAATATGCATGTATGCAACCTTTTCCATATAATTTCAGTGATTTCATAGGGGGAGGGGTTTAATCAATAGATTCCAGGTTAGGAACCCAGGTCATTGGCCACTATAAATGAGTGTTTCCATCTGTTTAACAGTTTTAGATGTTAAGCTACTTAGGGACAGGAATCCTTCATGTAATTATCTCAGTAGGGCACCTGGCACAGTGCCTCATACAGTTAATCCCTTAATTAAGTCTTTTTGAATATAATATGGAGAAGAAAATTAAGCATTCATCCAATAAATATTTATTGAACACATACCATGTGCAGGGCCTGTGCTGGTTGTCATGGGGTTTACAAAGATTCAGACAAAACATAGGAAGCAAGTGAGTCAACAACACAAGAGTGGCTTGGACAGAAAGGAGAAGTCAGTTCTAGTTCAGGGTCCAGCATTAGCAAAGATGCAGGGGTGAATAGGACAAGATAGGTTTGTTGAAAAGTAAGGCAACCCAACCTGGCTAGAACAAAGGGATCATACAGGGACTCAGTGGGGCCGAAGTCGAGAGGTAAAGAGCAGTGGAAATAACTCTCAAGCAAAACCTTCCTGTGGCTGAGCTGGCAGGAAGAATAATTTGTCACTATTCAAAAACCGTCAAATCACTGAAAGGTGTGGAGCAGCCTTCTTTATTGCCCGATTTTCATTTGGAAGAAGGAATATGGTTTAGGTCAAACCACTTAGAGGGTAGTGGGGCATTGGGGTCCTTACAGAGGGCACTGGGATACTGATGTGCTTAGACATGTACTATGTGCATCATAGGTGTGTGCCACGGCCTTCTAGCATGACTGTAAGCTCTTTGAGGGTGACTATAATAATAAGCTCTCATTATGGCAGTAGTTAAGAGCTTACAAAATACTTTAACATGCATTATCTTTTCTTAATCTTTAAAACCTCCCACTGAAAGAGCTGTTATTCTATCCACATTTTGCAATGAAGAAATTCAGATTTAAAGAAAGGGAGAAGAAATTCATGTTATTGAATATCTACCAAGTACAAGAGTTTGTCAAAAATATTTCATTTATTCCTCACTGAAATGCCACAAAATAATATGAATATTCCTAATTTACAGGTGCAGAAACCGAGGTTCAGAAGAGCTGAATAACTTGCTGATACACAACAAGGAAGTAATACAACCGGTCTATGAGAATAGGGCTGGCCCCCTTACCACTAGCAATGAGTACAGTGCCAGACATGTGGCAGATGTTTAATAAATACAACTTGAATTGGTGGATTAATGGATGGCAGGATGGATAGTGGGACCAAGTGGCTAGTGAGGATCCCCTTCATTATGACACAGAACCTTCTAGAGTCACAGTAACTCAAGAAAAGGTCCCTGCAGGAAAAAATCTGGGAAATCTGAGCAAAATCGACTTCAAACTTATCACTCTCTTTCATCTAGGGGGACTGGAGCTCCCATACACAAAGCTTACCTAGCATTTTCTTTTAGCCACTTTGAGAATCCTGCTTGTCTGTCTTTTAATGGGTCTTTACCCTGTGCCCACAGTTCCAACTCTCTGTTCCTGATGATGGTGGACCCACGGCATCCAAGCCAAGGGAAGAGAAATGTCCCAAAATAATGAAAGTAGACCATTTATATCTTTCTTATCACCAGACCTCTAAGTGGCAGGCAGAAGGATGGTTGTTTCTGAAGCCAGAGAATTTACAGATAATATTTCTAAGGTCTTGGTAAATCAAATTTACAACCAGACTCTTCTTCTGCATAGCACCTTTCCTTTAAGATATTCAGCTGATTATAATCACTCTCACTCCACCCATACTCCTATTTCCTGGGATCTCCTTCTCTATACCAATTTATCTGATAGCATCTGAGGATGACATCAGTTCTGTGGTCCTACAAGAAGTGGGAGCAGAGATGAGATCTAGATCTAGAGAGCCTTGAGGGGCAGGGTGAACGTATAATGTATAATTTTGTGCTCCCACAGCGCCTGGTACAGTGTCTCATGAGAGTTGCTCAATAAATAATCACTGAATTGCACTGAAGTGAACCAAAATGGTTCTATGAATAGTGTTCAGAAGAGGGTATGGTATGTGATTCTTTGGTCAGAGACTTAGTCCCTTGTAGGGGGAGGACTCTTGTGCTTCTAGTTTAGGAAGGTGGATAAAGAGATGAGAAGCTCTCTCTATCACAAGGTGATGTCCCTAAGCCCAATCAGGTTGCCAGGTGTCCATTCTTGGTCAATGGAATCAGTCACCAAAGCCACCTCATGTTGTCCTACATGGGATTTAAGCTGCTATTTGATCCAGCATGAGACTTATTTTCTACAAGAATCCCACAGACATGGTCAGCTTAGTCCTGAATTCAGAAAGCACTGGAGACTCATTTCCTACCCTACAGAGATAGAGCCTAGGAGTCGGGGGCAGGGACAGAGGATACTTTGAAAAGAGTAATCAAGGAAACATTGTCCGGACAAAACATATAAGCCAACATAATTACCCACCATCTGTTATATGGACTAAAGATGGTTATTTAGTGATCAGAACAGACCCCATGTTTCCTGGCCTAGGCTCTTCATGGAAACTGCTTTGTGTTCTGAAGTTGGTTCTTTTGACTCTCTGCACACAATTGACTGGTATGTGAAAGAGCGGTGAAATGGCCATGTCTCTGTAGATGTGATGACAGTGTATTTCCCATATAGACTGGACAGGAATACAACTCTAGCAATCTTTTGATTTTAATTAGTATTTGCTGCATATTTGGTGGATCTGCTAGTGCAAAGGGCCACATGTAAGAGCAAAGTCTGATTACTATGGTTTATGACTCAGCTCCTTTCCCAAGCTCTGTGATGACACAATTTAAAATCCCACTGCAATTTCAAAGGCAGAGTTGATCTCTTTTACATGTATCGGGAAAGCAGCTTCCCAGAGGAACACAACTGGAGATTCTCACTGTCTTAGGAGCCATACTTAAAACTCACACTAATACAAATAAACCCAGAGATGGAGCTTCAATAAGATAGACTCTCTGTGACCTGTTTATGGCTGGTGGTTCCTACACAAGTAGTCAATTCTCAATTATGCACTCAAATAAGGGACTAATGGTGCAGAAATCTAAAGGGATGTCAATGAAAAGATATTCCTCTTTGTCTACTGCTTTATCCACTCACTCTTTCAATAAACATTTATTGAGGACCTACTAAGTACCAGGCAATGTGCTAAGTCCTGGAGATTCAAAGATGACTAAGACATAGTACTTGCCCTTTAGGAACACATGATCTAGTAGGGGAAATGGACAAAGAAAATAATCACAGCACAGTATGATAAATACTATATACAGTAAAGGTACACAGATTTGCTGAGAACATGAAAGAGAATGCTCTCATCTTCTGCCCTGGTGACGGCCCACTGAGTCTAATCCAGCTGAGGTGGGTCCCTGGCATGAGCTGGGCAGCAGCCAGGCCATTGTCCTACAGCCATGATCCATGGAGCCAGCAAACCAAGCTAATTTGAGGAAACCAATGAACCTGAGAACACTGACTGATTACCGTAGCAAGCAGAGCTTGAGGCAAGGATTGAGAAGTGAATTGTGGCGCCTAAGGACTGGAACTCCAAAAAGGAAATGAATAAGGAGCAGTGGGATAATTCTAGAGAAAGGTGTAACTGGCTGTTGTCAAGAGTGACCTTCCATGCTACTCACTACATGGACGATGAGCACGAGTGTCAGGAACAGGAATGGAAAAGGAAAGAGTGACCAATCTGTCTGCAGAGGTTGGAGAAAACTTTAGAGCTGAGTCACGTATGCTGGTTTTGAAGCATCAGTACAAGTTTGCCATAGAAAATTCACTAATTAGATAACAGTGTTGACACTTATACGGCAAAGAGTTGTGGATGTAAGATGAAGAATACATTTGGTTTATCTTAAGGTCAGATTTTGAAAATTTTTCCTATGGCATTCAAGGCCACGCATCATCTGACATCAATCAATATTTAAATCCCAGGGCATCCCTTCACATACCTATTATCTTCCAGATACACTGGACAACTTCAGGCTCTGTAACTTTGCTTCTACTGTCCCCTCAGCCTAAAATCCCCTGCCTTGCCATTTTCCTACTGAAATTGTACACATCTTTCTATACCTAACTCAAATATTGCCCCACCTAGGGAGACTTCCCTCACTACCACCAACACCCCCCCACCCCCCAGGCTCCAGGGAAAATGAGCCATTCATTATTCTGGGCTTCCAAGACTTACTACCTATACCTCCACTGGCCATCCATTCTATTCTGTCTCGGATTCGACATAGTGATTCACATGGCTTTTTGCCCTTGATAAAGAATAAATGGTAAGTAAATGGTAAAATCCTTGAGGACACAGGCACTTCTTTTCATCTTGTTTTATTATTTTGAAAATTTTTCATCTACAGAAAAATTGAATAACTAGTCAATGAACATCCAATACACACCATCCTTGATTTACCAATTGCTAACATTCTGGCACATTTGCCTTTTTTCCCCTGTATCATTGGAAGATAAGTTGCCAACATCGTGGCGTTCATCCTGAAATGCCTCTAAGGATGACGAGTGTCTCCTACACGAACGTAATACCATTATCGCATCCAAAAAAGTAGCAATAATCCCATTATGCAGTCTACACTCAGGCTTCCCTAACTGTCTCAAAAATGTCTTTTACAAGCTTTCCCCCTTGGATCTAGGATCCAGTCAAGGTTCACACACTGCATTTCGTTATAATGCTTCTTTGGTCTCTTTTAATCTGGAAGAGTTGCTCCTGGGTATAAGCTTTTCTTACCCATCTTTTTGTTTTTTTTAAACGTAGTAGGTATTTAATAAATGTTTAATGATGGAAGAAACAGGTGGATGGACAAATGAACCCCAGTGATGCAAGATCCCTTGGCAGTTCCTCCAAGAAGGGACAGAATTCTACTGAAGGGACTTATAAGTGTCCTTTGTGAAACCACCAGGCACCAGGTAGGGCACCAAGTCATCGTCTGCCCGTAGCTGCTTCTCTTCAGATTTCCACTTTAATCGTCATGAACTAGTCCTTAAGCCACTGGGGAAATGGCTCTAGAGTAATTGATTTAAGGAGAGAAAAGAATTTGGTCCCTCACGTCTGACCAAAGATGGGGAGGTCCCAGAGAGCAGGGACTCATTGTGGAATGTCAGAGTGAGAAGAGGCCTCAGAGGTCATGTCCAGGAGAGAGAACTCAGGCCCAGAGAAGTACAAAGGCTCCTTCAAGGCCACACAGGGAACCTTTGCCCCTGACTCCTATCCAGCTTCCTTTCTACTTGACCTGGTCACCACGATGATATCCAGGATCTTTGCCTCTCTTGTTCCCAGTGACTTACAGTCGTTCATTCAACCTATAAGCATCACAGATCTATTCTCTGAAACCCTACCTCAAGGGATGAGCCAGTGACTATTCCTTGCCCACGCAGGATGGAGTTATTTCAGAGGGTGCTTGTTGCCCCCAGTGGGGAAAGACTGAGGAGCAAACAGCATCTTAAACAGTCACAGGGAAGGCTGGCAAGAACCAAGCCCTTGGTCTCACCAGCCTGAAAGGGGGATGGCTCTGCGTTCACTTGGCCTCTGTCATCTACTTAATCCTAAACATGATGCTGAAATTTTCTAGGGCCCTCTTGCCTCCCCCGTAAAAACAGATCACCGCAGAGCTGCTATTACATGATGGCCTTGTGCAGGCGTGAATCCCATTTGGAAACAGAAGTGATAAATGAGGGACATCAGGGTGCGGGGTGATTCTCCTTTCTGAGTGTATGCATTTATTTAAACCAGCAAAACTGAAAATTCCTCAGGAAGTATTTGCTCTTTCCAAATTTCTTAGAAACAACAGTGACACAGGTTTGTGGTCATTGGAGAGTTTCACTGAACAGGGAAAAGTGATAGTAGAAGAGGTAATTGGCTCAGTGATTGCAGGAAGAGGTTCGACCATCACTGAGGCGCTAGTGCTCTTATACAGAAATTCCAGGCTTGGACTCGAACTTGAGTGGCTTTGGCAAAACCCCTTAACTTTTAGGAACCTCATCTAGTTGGGATAGAACCTCATCAAGTTGGGATAGAATCACAGTGATTTTTCTTTTTTAACTTTCGGGTGTGTATTAAAATCATCTGGGGGCAGGGGGACTGTGGATTAAAATTACGATGCCTGTCTCCCACCCTATTTCCATTCTGATTTCAGCATCTCTGGGGGAGCATCCAGGTGATTCTTAAGTAGCCAGGGTTGAATAGCCTGGATTATAGAATCTCTAAAAGCTGATTCTCAGAAGGGAATAAAGTTATTGTGGCAGTGGAGAGGAATACTGGAATTTCTCAGCTATTCTTGGTGTACAAAGACTGTGGTAAGTATCGTGCTCACTTGTCTGCTGACTGGATAATTTCCCCAAGCTGAGCATCTGCTAGGATGGAGGTGCAGCTCTTACCACTGACCATCAGCATCTCCCCAGCAACGTGTAGGGACACATGCATTTTCCAAACTGAGAGGAAAATAGTCTGCAGCTTGGGCCCCTAAACATTAGGGAGGTGTTCAGCTAGCCGTGTGGAGGTCCCATCACCCTTCCTATGTCTAAACCAGGCAGTGGGGTGGCCGCTGGAGCAGGCAGGGGGGAGTGTGAGGTCCCAACCACATCTAACAAGATGGCCGATCAGCCTGCTTGCCTGCCTGATGCCAGCACCAGCCACCAGCTCCTGACACACGGGACACAAAGCATCTGCCAGACGGGTGCCGGCTTTTGATCAGGAGCATGTTGAGCTAGAGACCTGCAGGGAAACAGCCAGGCTCCCCGCGGTCGGCTAGCAGGAATCTCTCTGCAACCTTGAGAGAGGTGCTTGAAGAATCTGAGCACAGATGGAAAAGTGGGGTGCAGGCAGGAGGAGGGGGGCCTCATGACGGAGGCTGTCTCCTAATGCCAGGCTACTCCATCTCCGCTAAGGGAAGAAAGACACCCTTTCCTGTCTGACGATCGGAGCAGGATTGCTGGGCTGCCTGAGCACATGTGTTACTCTTCCCCGGGGCTTGGTGAATCTCTTAGCCTCAGCGACACGTCTGTAAAACCTGAGACCACCAGAGTGGGTGCCGGGTTTCCGGGGTGTCAAGCACCAGGGTGTGGCAGTGACCGACTGCAGCAGGGCTGTTTACAAGACACTGGAGGCCTCCAGCAGGTCCCCTGGCCAGACGCCTTCACGATGTCCTGCGTTTTCTAACTGGGTCCTCCAGGGCCTTCTGCTGGTGTGCTTAGGAAACCCAGTCTGTGTCCCTAGCTGGAGATGAGGGGTACCCCTCACAGCTGTGTTAAAATACGGGCCCCTCCTCCCTGGCCCCCTTCCTGAGCTGCCAGGCCAAGTGGGAGCAGAGACCCATCCACAGGCAGATAGCATTTTGTGTCTCACAAGAGCAGCTACATGACTTGAAGGGCTCTTCTCTTAGAAAACCAAATGCTCACCGGTTCTGCTTATTTGCTCTAACCTTCAAAGAGCCCAGAGGTCCCTTCCTAGTTCAACAAATAAATCCAGTTCCATTCTAGCAGACTTCGACCCACAAAGTTCTATTGTTACGCCTTCCCTGAATTTCCCCCTGTTCCGTCCCTCTCGGGCACCTCAGCCCCAGGCGGCTCACCCTTCTTTCGTTTGGGGGATAAATCAACCTCTGGGTTTTTGTGCGCGTTTTTTTTAAAAATTCTTTCAAAGGGTAAGGAATGTTGACACCCCCTGAAACATGCCTCTGATGTCTGGTTAGACTTCAGACGGCTGTATTTGAACATGTGCTGACGCAATCGGGCAGATTGGGTTAAACCAAATATTACAATTGCAAGAACTCATCTGGAACTAATAATTTTGAGGCCACCAAAAGTAAAAGGGCCCGGCTTTGGGCCTGGCCACTGGCAGAGGCCAGGCCGGGCCGATGCTGCCACCTGCCGGGAGCGTGGGGAACAGGGCGCGCCGTCCTGGCCTTCCTGTTTTGTTGGGGACGCACTGGCTCCCACGCACACACGGTCCCCAGCCTGCCAGACCAGGGCTATTTTAAAAAGCTAGCGCCTCTCCCCAGCCCTCGGTGTAAAGATAGCTAGTCTGGCCGCCCTGGCTTTGCTCTGGGGAAGGAAAAAAAAAAAAAAAAAAAGCCTCCCAATTATAGAGCCAGGGCTGGCTACAAAGGCAGTTTGCACTTGGCTCCAGACGAGACATGTGCCCTTGGATTAAACAGATCACGCGTCAGTGGCTCACTTAGGAGGAAGGCTCGTTCAAGTAAGAATTTTTATTTTGCGGGGGATGAAGCGAACGCACATCTCTGGGTTATGTTGGCACACTGCTGAACTGCAAGTCACATGCCGGATCCAGAAATGATGAAAACATCTGTTTTCGCTTTAGACCAGCGAGGCTCCGGCTGCGGTGCAGAGGGGCGGGGCAGGGAAGGGAAGGGCTTTGCTCACTAGCGCCATCTGCTGAGCCTGGTGTAGAAGCGCGTGCGTCCCAAGCACACTGCGGCTTGACGTTCACCCCGGGAAGGGGGAGATCAACAGGTGCGGGGGGAAGGGGAGGGTCTGTGCCCCGGCGATCACTCTCCTTGGAGGACAGCCCTGATTTTGCCCTGGAGACTGTCCAAGTCCGTATTGCCTCGGAGTGTTCACAACAAAGAGCTTTGTCCCTGGGGACTGCTCTGGGGCAGAGGAGGAGGAGGAGGAGGGAGAAGCAGCAAATGAATTCCCAGGTTGGGAGGGAAGGAGGTAAAGGGGGAGGGAGTAGCTGGTTGGTGGTTTGCAGACACTAAAATTTGCTGTTCCTTCTGGCTGAAATCTACCAGAACAAAGGAACCGCACCTCGTCTCTAGGAAAACTCCCAGCTGCACTTCCCCCAGCCGTCCCTCTTTCCTGCCATGGTGGCTTTTACTCTAAATGTTCCAGTATTCACAGAGACTATTCTGGTGACGCAGGGCTTGATGAACCCTTGGACGTAAAATCCACCCAGCCCGGTGTGAATGGAGCGCTGGGGATGGGTTCTGAATAGGAGCTATACTGACAGCCAAGCCACCGCATTTTTTCAACGTTCAGCAAATATTTACTGCCTGCCTGCTAGGTGCCCAGCACTCACTCAGCACAACTATCTGTCATACAGTTTTTAAAACACTACAAATATGTCAGAGGA
Source organism: Hyperoodon ampullatus (assembly GCF_949752795.1). NCBI lineage: Eukaryota > Metazoa > Chordata > Mammalia > Artiodactyla > Ziphiidae > Hyperoodon > Hyperoodon ampullatus. The sequence continues at coordinate 92,906,846 of NC_136920.1, forward strand.
AAATGTATGTTTAATGTCAAGTCAGTGTCCATGACAGATGACAGCTGTGAGTTCAGAGGCAGGGAGGGGATTCCAGACCCTCAGTCGACCTTTTCTCAGTGTTTGGGGGCAATTCTGAGAAGTTTGATTCTCCCAATCATCCCTTGTGTTGTCTAATCCCCTAAATAACTGATTTCAGTCAACCCGTGTCAGCCTTGACCTCCATTCCTCCAGCTTTAAAGTCAAATCCTTCTCTCCAGTTCCTGGGGAGCTCATTGCCAGAGGACAATCCTGCTAGGGGACAATTCAAACTTCACCCAAAATCAGAATTGGGTGGGTCCTAGAGTTGACTCCCAGGCATCATCCTTGGGAGAAGCAAAATTCCAAGATACAGCTATGTGAACAGAACTCCCCAACAAGACACAGGCTGTGAGGGGTTAATCTACAGGGGAAAGAACTGTGGTCGAATGTAGAGGTCCAGGCTCGCAGATCTCACTCAGTCCCTTTACCTCCCTTGACACGCATCTGCTGAACACACCCTCAGTTCTCTGCTGCCTATTTTTGAGGTTCCCAGAAGAGGAAAGTCTGCTAATACGGACTGGAGTCAATCTGTCTGCTCATCTTTTCCCACCTTACCTATAAACTCCCCAGTTCAAAGGGAAACTGAGGTTCTCTACTGAGGCTCAGTCCTTCCCATTCTTCCATTTCACCCCCAAATAAATATAGAAAGAAATGTCCTCTGCATGGGTCTTTTGAGCATGAGCTCTTCTCCTTGCTTGGTGCCCTGCAAACCAACACTGTACTTTCCTTCACCACAATCTGTGTCAGTAAATTGGCTTTGCTGCATGGCAGGCGAGTGGACCTCAGTTCAGTTCAGTAACACCACCATCTAAGGGATGAGTCAGAAAGAGTTTCATTTCCATTTCACAGCTGGACAAATAATATGAGAACCAGTTCAGTCTTCACAGATCTTGCCCTGCTCTAGCTGTATCTCCAGTGGCCTTATCTGTTTCCATAGAACCCAAGTTCTTCAATGGCTGGGGCCCAAATTCATCTCCAAAGCTGCTTACAAGTCAAGCCTGCCCTGCTCTGGTGCTGGAAAATTACTAGTTCAGGGGAACCATGCAAATCAATACAATCAACTTCAGTTTCTGTTGCAGGCCTTAAGAGATTAGAACATGAGACTTTGTTTTAGTCTGGTTTGATATTGATCTGCCCTGGAGAGTTCTGACGAATTTTCTTTGTTTTATAAACTGAGGAAACCTGGTCACCGGCCCATATTTCTTTTCTGGACTCTTCCCTTGACTTTTTCTCATTTGCAACAGGTGTGTGTTTTCATCCATGGGGGGCTGGATCTGGAATTTTTCATGCCACAGGGACATCTTTGAGCACAGAAGTTAGGGGTGTTTTGGCAACATTCAGCAAAATAAAAATCTCTGAACTAGACTCAAAGAATAAAGTAGAAAACTGCAGGTGAAAAGATGTGGCATGAAAATAAACAGTAGTCATTTTGTGCTTTACCAGGTGTAAGGTGCCAACCTTCCAAACTATTCTTCCAGTCCTATCTAAACTCTCTTTTCCTCCTTATAAAAATAAATTCTATGGCCCTACTTCACTCCATACACCTTAGTGTGATTCTCTTCACACGGAGAAATAACCTTTGTTCAAAGCTCCGCTTTTCTAAGCTGTGCTGACTTCTGCATGATCACTCGCCACACATAAGATTAGCACCTCCTTTCCAGCTCCAAATAGACTATAATCCAAAAGCTGCTCTTTTAAATAGAGGTTTCTCTTATGCTTAAATTCCTAAATAAAAGAAACATCAATGCTACTGCTACTCTCCCCAGTTAAATCCGATTTGCAAGATGTGCTGCCTGCTCAAAAATCTGGGTGTGAGCTGGAGCCTGGGCTCAGGAACACATTTGGGATTCTCCAGTCATCCTCTATCTGGAGGGCCCTCCAGTGGCCAAAATAATACCTGATATAAACAAAGACCACCAAAGCGAGTGGTTACAACAAAGGCGGGGGATGGACATTTGCCTGCATTGAAAATGCTGCCTGTAAGCCCCACATTTTGCCCCACAGAGGTGTGTGTCGTTTAAAGAAAGTCAAGACAGAATCACAGCTCAAGAAGAGCAGACATTTGCATTACAAAAAGACCCTTCATTTGATAGAGAGGCAGGTTTGAACTCCATGAAATGACAGCTCCCTCTAATTTCTTTAAAATTCTATTGAATTCACGGAAAACAGATTGACACATTCCAGAATGCATCTGGGGCATAAAACATGGTAGGTTTGAACTCGATCTGCACTACTCAACCCACCTCACCCACATTTCCGTCTCTGAAAACCTCATAAGCACCCTGACCATGAGACACAGGAGAATGTGGAAGTCAGGTCACCTGGTAAGATCGGAATGCTCAGTGCAAGTTCAAGGTCCTCTGAGCCCAGAGCTGCCTTTCTGGAGCACTGTGAGAAAAACAGGAGGTTGCTCCAATATGCTTCCCTCTGGACTTAGAAGATACTGCTGGTATTCCAGAAGAAGACTCCAGAAGGTTTTCCAGAAGAAGCTCTGCCACGTATTACAACGTCATTGAAACCGAGCACCCTCCCGAGTACAAAAGCCCCTCCATGCTACACACACACACCTGTTTCTTGTTTGTAGAAAAAAAGCTTTAGTCTCCTAAGACTTCCCTGAGGTCCAAAGAGCAGATTCAAACAATTACGAATTAGGGAAGTGAAGGAATGTAGAAACAAAGGGAAAGCAGCCAGGAGACAGTTAAGTCAGCCTTAAAACAGAGCCCTAGTTCCGTCTCAAGGGATACACACAACAATCTGCTGCAAGGAACTAAGGCCCCCCTCCACTCCACCCAGGTGGAGGATGCCGACCACAACTACATGCTGACCACAAGCACGCAGACTCCAGACTGTTTGGCACCAGAGGGCTGATTAAGATTCCTGGAGCCCCGCCCCATTACCTCACCACCAGCCAATCAGAAGAAAGTCATGCCCCCTGCAGCTCGCACCCCAAATGTTGTCTTTAAAAACCCTTCCCTGAAAGCCACCAGGGAGTCTGGGTCTTTTGAGCACGAGTTGCCTGTTCTCCTTGCTTGGTGTCCTGCCATAAACCATCCTCTGCTGCAAACGCCAGCGTTTCAGATAGGCCTTGCTCTGCTGTGAGCACATGGACTCGGGTTCGGCCGCATGCCCCTCACCCAGAACCACCCCCAGCACGGCCCACAGCAGCCACACCCAACTGACTTCCCTCCACAGACCACAGTCTTCACACACCTGCCCTCACCCCACCCCCAACGGGGCAAACTCCTACTCATTCCGCAAGGCTTTGGTCAAGTGCCAACTCCACGCTGGCACCTTCCCCAACGTCCCCAAATGTACGGCTGTTCCATCCCCTTCAGCCTCCACAGCAACGTGTCCCTGCCTCTGTCAGGGCGCTTGGCAGTGCTGGGCCCTCCCGCCTGTGGATGGCAGGTAGCCTGGCTCCTCCTTTGTCTTTGTATCCCAAGAGCTTAGCGTGGGGACTGCTGAGTGGACGTGGAGTAAGGGGACTGAGGCTGGGGCCAGCATCCCCCCTCCCAGGCCACCGCATGCCACTGCCAGGTGCTGGGGGAGGTGGAGTGGGGGGGTCCCTCCCCCCAGTGCAGTGTGCTGGTGATGGAGGGGGCATTCTCCCCTCTCCGTCCCCTCCCTCCAGGCCAGGCACCCACCATCAACCAGTCCCCCTCTGCATCCCAGTGACCTGGGTTCTCTCTTTGCACTTTCAGCAGCAGCAGCAGCAAACATGGAGAAGCAAGTGTTACCAAATCTAACTTGAGTCCACTCACCTGCCATGCCGTGAAGCCCATCTGCTGATGCCCGGTGGTGGTGAAATTCAGTGCAGCACTTATTGCAGGCACCAAGCAAGGAGAACGTATGACTCATGCTCGGAAGAGCTGAACGCCAAGGAAGGGTTTTTTAAAGGCAAAATTTGGGGGTGGGGCTGCAGGGGCATGACTTTCTTCTGATTGGTTAGTGGTGAGGTAACAGCGTGGTTCTCACGGACTCTTAATCATTAACCTCCTGGTTTCAGTCTGGGGTCTCGTGCTTGTGGTCAGCATGTAGTCACCATCCTCCACCTGGGGGGGGGGCGTCTTAGTGCCTGTTAACTCAAAGGTATGCATCAGTGTATACCTTCAGGAGGAATTAGAACTCTCTGTTGCCGAACTGTTACCTTACTTTTCTTGCATAACTGCTTTTCCTTTGTTTCTGCATTACCTCACTTCCCTAATTAGTAACTGCTTGCATCTGCTCTTTGGAACTCCGGGAGGCCTAGGAGACTAAAGCCTTTTTCTACAAACAAGAAGCAGGGGACACAGAGGGCCCGGCAGGTTCCTGCACAGTTTCAATCCCCCCTTTTTTGATACCCCTCAACCTTGAGGGGAACAGAGGTGGGACAAGAAAGGGAATAAAGTTTGGTGCAGAGAGGTTAATCATAAACTCGGCAGGGGAACTTGGCTTGAGGGGGGACTCAGTTTCACGAGTATCTGTCTGGATGCTGTGCTAGGCTGGGTCTGGCTCGCGCTAGGTCTCTCTCTGGAAAGTAGAGAAAGAGGAGCCTGAAGACGGCTCCTCCACACCGTCCACGCCCTGCTCATCCCACACTAAGCTAGCGTCCACACCTCATGCCCCAAAAGCCCTCTTGTGAGGACACCACTGGTCTCAGCTAAAATCAGGGTCCAGGGGCTTCCCTGGTGGCGCAGTGGTTGAGAGTCCGCCTGCCGATGCAGGGGACGTGGGATCGTGTCCCGGTCCGGGAAGATCCCACATGCCGCGGAGCAGCTGGGCCCGTGAGCCATGGCCGCTGAGCCTGCGCGTCCGGAGCCTGTGCTCCGCAACGGGAGAGGCCACAACAGTGAGAGGCCCGCATACCGCAGAAATAAATAAATAAATAAAATCAGGGTCCGCCTCGCAGGGCTGTGGGGAGGACAAGAGTCACTCTCCTAGACAGCCTCTCAGAGTCGTGGCATTTCACAGGCATTACCTAATGTATCTAATGATCTGATTTCATCCTCGCAGCAACCCTATGAGGTAGGTGCTAAAGGATCCTTATTTACAGGTGAGAAAACAGCAGGACAAAAAGGGGCAAGACACCGAGAGTCACCAGCTCCCCAGGCAGGGTTCCAACTCAGGCCATCTGAGCCCAGACCCTTGACCACATGCAACTCTGCATGAAGGGCTGCCAGGCACAGAGGAAGTGCCCCGCAGACGCTGGTCATGGCTCCTTGAGGCATTTGCCAGGACTGAATACTCCCTCCTCCGAGGGCACCTGAGGGCTCCAATCTGGCTTGTCCCAGGCTCCTCGGCTTTGGGTGTTACTTTGAGATCTCTTTTCACTCCCAACATTTCTCTCTCTCTCCAGGCTTTTACCTCCACCGACCCCTCTAACTCTGACCGTTCTAGATGTACCTCTCCAGCAAACATCTCCAGCCCAGCTCGGTCTCTGAGCTCCAAAAACTGCCTAAACCTACAGCACCTTCCAGCTTCAAAGCTCTTGCACATCTGTTTCTTTAGACCTCCCAACGCCCTGTGGTGTCAGCTTTGGTATCACTCCCTTTGATGGACAAGAAAACTACGGCACTAGGGAGACTTGCCAAGTGGTCCCTGTAGTCACATGGCAAGGACTGCAGCACCAGGATGCCACCTCAGCCCACGCTCTCTCCCTGAGTTGGACCTATCGAAGTGGGCTAGTAGTCTTCCATTCATCCTGCCTTCCATTGAGGAAGTCTACATATAAAAAGCAATAGCTCAAAGGAAACAAGGTATGACATTATTAATAAAATGTGGATACGCAGCCAATGATGCACCTTCTCCTCGAAGGAGCGTTTCAGTGTTTCTCTTAGAAGCTGAACTAGAGCCTCCTTCCTCCCCCAGTGTAATCATGGGAGACCCCAGCACAGGTTTGACCACAGGCTTTGAGAATTAAGATGGGATTAACTCCCTAATTAGCTGAGCTCTTAAGCAAGTCAGGTAACATCCTTAGCCTCCATTTCCCCTTTTATGAAATCACATACACCATCTCCACAAGACTCATAAGTGACTTGCCAACCCTGAGGTTTATTCTCTGCTGTTCCAGAGGGCAAGCATCGTGTCTTATTTTACATTATTCTTCCAGAGGCTAATGCAGGACCTGGTACAGAGGAAGTGCTCAAATAATATTTCTTAAATGAATGTTGCTCTGGGGTCCAGGAATCAGGTGCCTGACTGACAGGGAGTTTTGAGTCTTGCCAGCCTTGAGCTTGACACCTGACATTAATCTTTGACTGATTTGGGAACTGCCCAAATCCTCAGAATTCTCTCTTCTCCTGCCTGATACCTCTCTATCTTGGAGACCTGCAGACATTTATAAGGGATTCCAATGGGGGCTCAGCATCTATTCACATAAAATCCACATGTTCTACCCTCCAGCTCCTGCAAAGCTAGATGCTGCAGTTTAATATTTAGGGAAACTATTTTGCCATTTAACACATCCCCTGCCCTGTTGAAATGGAGAAAGTGTTCACCATCCAACACTAAATATTAATGCCTCCAAAGCTCCTTCCAAGTGCTCCTTTTCCTCCTACCCCATTACCCAGAAACACGCAAAGTGGTCCCACTACCTTGCTTTAGACCATCCGCTTCTCCTCCTCAGAACTCAGACACATCCCTCTTTTTTTTTTTTGCGGTACGCGGGCCTCTCACCGTTATGGCCTCTCCCGCTGTGGAGCACAGGCTCCAGACGTGCAGGCTCAGTGGCCATGGCTCACGGGCCCAGCCGCTCCGCGGCACGTGGGATCCTCCCGGACCGGGACCAGGGCATGAACCCGTGTCCCCTGCATCGGCAGGCGGACTCTCAACCACTGCACCACCAGGGAAGCCCCAGACACAACCCTCTTGATGAGTCAGGTTACTTTGGGACCAAACACATTCGCATGACAACCATGTTTGCAAAGCGCCTTCTGCTTATGCATCTGTCTCATGCTCTCATGTCTACTTAACGCTGTCCATTTTCTTTGATGGGATGCATTGAAAGCTGTTCCTCCCATATTTCCGAGCAGCAAAACACTCAATAGGGAAAAATTAGTGAGCCAGAGCTAACGAAGTGACTCAAATAAATCCTCCTATGAGTTTCACTAGTACAGAAGATGAGTCCAAGTACTTCACTGTGATCATAGGTAGAAATGCAGCTGATGGCATGGTGGTCCTCTGGTTCCACTGGTCCTCAGAGTAAGTCTATATCAAAACTGCTTATAGGGACAAAGGGGAAGAGGGTATCAGGCTGCTTTTGAGATCTGCATTCAGGTTCGCCTTTGTGGTGGAACCAGGACAGAAGTAGCAGAGCTTTGGGAAACTCTCCCACATGAACTTGGTCATATTCACGACAACAGAACTGTAACCAGATGCAGTTGCTCATATAAAATAAAGTGATAGGGCTTCCCTGGTGGCGCAGTGGTTGAGAGTTCGCCTGCTGATGCAGGGGACGCGGGTTCGTGCCCTGGTCCGGGAAGATCCCACATGCCGCGGAGCGGCTGGGCCCGTGAGCCATGGCCGCTGAGCCTGAGCATCTGGAGCCTGTGCTCCGCAACGGGAGAGGCTACAACAGTGAGAGGCCCGCGTACCACAAAATAAATAAATAAATAAATAAATAAATAAATAAATAAATAAAGTGATAAAGGGATACACACCAAATGTTAACAGTGGTTGTCTCTGGGATTACCAGGAAATCTCGTTTTCTTCTTGGTGCTTCTTTCATTTTTCCCAAATTCCTATAGTGGATACAAACTCCTTTTATAATCCAAAAAATAAAAAGTTTAAAATGATAAACTGGTTAAAATAAATTCCAAATGTATACACCCAAATCAGGCTCTCAAAGGGTCACTTGGAGTGTCTGTGTGAAAGAATTAAAAGCACAGACTCCGAAATCAGGCTACTTGGGTTCAAATCTCAGCCCTGCCTCTTACTAACTGTTGTGTACTTGGGCAAGTTTCTTAACCTTTCTGTGCATCAGTTTCCTTACCTATAACATGAGGATAATAATATCTTCCTTACAGGATTATTGTGAGGATTAAATTAGTTAATACACAAGAAACCCCCAGAACAATGCCTGGCATAAAACAAATACTTATTTGCTATTATGACTTATTGCCATAGGCCTACTATTGCTCAAAATGTTTAGGGACCATCTTTTGGGAGTATTGTATTCAGGGTCTTAAACACATTCCCTTGAATCATTTCAATGTGATTAAAATTTCCTCCTTTGAAGATGTGCCAATTCTTGGGAGCAGTCAAGCTGTTTGGGGTTCGAAGTAAGGTGTGTTTATGAAATCAAGGGTCTGATGTTCTTGTATTGCTCATCTACCGCCTATGAAGAATTCCATAAAACACACATGCACACATACCCCCAGGTAATTCAGCACCACCTAGGGTGTGATCAATCCCTGGGTGACTAATACGTTCTGCTCCTGCTAGAGACAGACTGAAAAATAAAGTTTATTTATGAGACCTCTTCATTCAACTGATCTTGAAGGCTTTATGTACTACCGTGCAACCAAAGGGCAAATCTCATAAAAGGCTGATTTACATTTAAATTCGAGCCTTTTTTTTCTTCCTCAAAGTTTGCTGATGCTGAGTTTTAAGTATGATATGTCATTGTTTTCACATAAATATTCCCAAACATTACCAGTTGTCATCTGGCATTAAGTAGGGTTGCGACACGACAATGATAACATTAGCATTTTTAAAAGCATAACATCATTGTTCTTCTGTAAATTGTTGCAGGCTCAAATTACCCTACACATAATCTTTTTTAAAAAATTAATGGGGCACTGGCATCAAAGCCAGTTAGGGTGGTATAAAAAGAATGGCACCCACCTCCTTTTGCTGGGACCCTACTGGTCTTGTGTGAGCCCAATTAGCGCCCTAATGGGACATGGTGCAATCGTATACTCCACCGTGTACATAAATAAAGGTGAGTAAAATGTGCACTGGACATCTTTTCCCAAGACACAAAGGATTTTGATAAAATTTAACTGGGTTGTCTCAAAGCAAAAGAATCGTTCGTGTTTCTGATTACTGAATTCTTAAAAAAAAAAAATCCAATTTAAGAAAAAGGCTTCATTGATCTAGCATCAGTAGGAAATGTCGTGTTCCACATAAATGATTTTGTAAAGCAATTGAAGTTTACCTCTTTCTGTCTCCAAATGTCATTTTTAATCTTTCTGGTGGAAATCTTTTAAAAATGTATTACCTCTACCCTTGAATTCCCTAAACAGTATTACTATTACAGACTTCTCATATTGTACCAAAAGGGCAAAGTAGCATGGCGAATAAGAACACAAGCTTAAGAATGGAATAAATCTAGGTTTGAGTCTAGATTCTACGACTTCCTACATGTGAGATCTTGGAGGTGTCACTCAGCCTCTCTTACAAGCAATTGTCCTCATCTCTTAAAACAAAGGTTAATTATCTAAATCACAGGATCACTTTTAGAATTAAAAAAAAAGTTTATAAAGAGTTTAGCACAGCAACTGGTAAAGAACAGGGGCCAAACTGAAGAGAACCATTATTATTTTAATCAGGTGGGTAATGTAACTTGTAGGACTCTGTACCTTTGGGGCCCGATAGGGTCTATACTAAAGGGCCCCAACAAACTGTTGACTTCCTTTATCTCTAACAGAGGTTTCTGACAGTCTATATTTTCTGATAGCTTTTCGTTTGTTGTTGTCAGGGCTTCTGCCTTAATAGTCTTTTTCCATTTTTAATTTACTGTGGCCTAGGGAACCAGAGACTCATAGCTGACACATGTAGGCAGAGTTTGAGGGCTACATTGTCACCCCAAGGACTCAAAAACAGTATCCTCCCAGGGTTAAACTTTAAAATCAACACATAATAGGCATAATAATCTTACAGAAACACGGCTCTCAAGCCAGAAGGTATTATTATAGGCCAGTCTGAATGCATTGTTAACATCAGCTACAGAATGTTTTGGTGTGGGGAGGAGTGAACTCAACCACAAAACAAAAAGATGACTCAGGGTGCCAGACATGGGCAGTGCCCAAGCCCTGTCCAGGGGAAACTGGCAAAGGGACTTCAAGGATTAAGATCCCATTGGCAAGACCTTCTTAAATAGAAATGGATACAGGGAGTATCTATATCCTGAAGGTTTCAAATACTAAGTTTGTATGGAGTAGATTCTTCTTCTAGTGGAACGTCAATCATCTGTTATCCGTTCAGTATTTATTGGGCGACCACTATTCACGCCCAGACCCCTCCCACTTTTACTCTGCGCCCAAGCTCAACAAGCAACCTTCTCGTCGTAACTGGCTTCTTAAGTAGAGCTCCTTACACGGGGGGAATGTACTGGCCACGTTAACCTGCTAAGAGACAGGGCGATTTCCCGAGGTGAATTAATAAATGGGCGTTATTTTGTTGCATATCCGTCTCAGGAGCTTGGTTAAGGTGCGTCTGCCATCAAGAGATAACTCTCTATCGTATGTCGACAAAACCCGCTATCTAAGCCTGGAACCTAAGGGCTAGGCCATGACCGGACGGTAGGTATCCCCTTGGGATTTTTCTGGGCACTCTGACACCAAATGGTGACAGGAGGCAGGGTGGCACAGTGATACAGGAGCACTGTTCTACTGAAGGCTGGTTTTGCCATTTACTTTCTGGTTTCCCTGCTCTGAGCCTCTTTGTCCTCATCTACCAAATGGGATGATAAAACTTCAGAGACTGAGTCTGGCTCAATATTTATTTATTTTATTTATTTATTTTTTTTTTGCGGTACGTGGGCCTCTCACTGTTGTGGCCTCTCCCATTGCGGAGCACAGGCTCCGGACGCGCAGGCTCAACGGCCATGGCTCACGGGCCCAGCTGCTCCGCGGCATGTGGGATCTTCCCGGACCGGGGCACGAACCCGTGTCCCCTGCATCGACAGGCGGACTCTCAACCACTGCGCCACCAGGGAAGCCCAAGGCTCAATATTTAAACAAGAGCAAACATCCCGGAAGATGTTACACCAAAGCACCTGCCCTCTCCCACCCGTTCCATCCTCTCCAGTCCTGGCTTTGTAGGTCCACCTGCCTTTCATCACTGATCAGAGGCAAGTGTGGCATCCCTCACAGACTTCATCACCTCCAGAAGCCTCATCATACCGCTGTGCTTTCTTCTCTCAGATTTGAAAATTGCCTTCTTAGCAAATTGTCTCTTAGCAAAGGTAGTTACAGCTTTAAGGGAGCCACTTAGTTGTCATCCCAGCAGAATAATTTTATTTACTTCAAAACAGCCACCATGTCTCCCCTCTCCTCAGCCAACACAAGTAGACATCGTGTTCTTCTTCGAGGATCCACCATCTGAGACCAGCTTGTTAATAACAAAATTATTCCAGGTCTTAGTGTTCTCTTCTCGATGAAATAAACATGCCTTTAAAACAGACAAATCAAATGGTGTTTGGAGACGGTATTAACCATCTTTATTGCACTCCAAAGAACAACTCGAGACACGCGTAGAGTGGATTTTCAAAGAGGTGTTTTCTTGACCCAGTTAAATTTTTATTCAGTGAAAAAAGTTGACATTGAGACAAAAATGATTTAAAACTGTGAGACAATATAGTAAAATCTTCAGCATAAACCAGTGATTTGGAAACTTATCGAGGCAACTGAAATGATAAATATCTAATTTCACTTTGGAGAGAAGCAAGTATACAGTGTTTCACTTTAAGAGCAGAGTAGGCCTTTATTTTGCTGCAAATACTTTTGATTTTTGCCTGTAGGTTCTAATAGTTCAAAACAAGAGTCTTTAATTGAGAAATGACACGGAATATCAGAGAATAATGTTCCATTCCAGCATTCGTACTTGTCCCATTTGAGCTATTACACGTGAAACTAATACCGTTCTTGGGTTACTTGGCTCTGATGATTTAATTCAAAATATGGCTGCTCAAAATTAGTGGGCAGAATCATATACACGACCCATCCTCCTTCAACCCATGTTTGCTGGGGGTACCCCTTCTGAAAACATGCTTGCCATCTGTGTACCCAACAGCACACATAATCTCTCGCTATCTGCTCCATACCTCAGTCTTGCATAGAAAGTAGTCTATATATACTTAATGCACTGGCTTTTATTACATAAAAATTGTACCTGAAAGGCAGCACATGCTTCCTTTAAGAAAAATAATGCAATAGGAACATCAAGATACAATATCAACACGAGTGAAGATTCTGCACAGCATTTTGGAGTCAATCCCTAAAATCAATATGGAAGTGGTATCCGGTTTGCTGACTTCCCTGGATCCTGTCTTGGAGGGACCCCCAATTCTCTGCAAGGAAGAGAAACGTCTCAGGGATTCACTGTGACATTCTTAGTGGGAAAGCGACCAACCAAACCCGACAGGATGGGGTTTCTGCCCTTAAGGAAGTACTGAGAACATGACCTCACTAGATTGAGAGTTACCACTAGGTGAACGTTTGAAGGCAGGATTGTCCAGTCCCCCTGCCCCAAAAATGTCCACTGGTCTGAGAAGTTCCTTAAATTGTTGGAGAGCTGCATCTAGTGGGTCACCCATGTTGGGCAGAGAACATGTAGCTGTGTGTCGCACATCTGTCCCCCACAAATATCCCCGGTGAAACTACCAGAGATGGAACCCCAGGAACCCCTCTTCCCAAAGTCAGAAGTTTCAACCAGTTACCCAGCTTCGTAACTATTTACCCAGCTTGCCAGGGCAGCCAGCAGTCACGGGAGCATCTCACCTGTCTGGAAAAGGGTCTGCATAGGCATGGCCTCTCCCTGGATTCCTCTGCAGAACTCTACTCTCTGTTATTTTATCCACACAGACCCACATCTCATAAGGCTTGAGGGCCATTCAATCCATCAAGGGGCAAAACCAACTTCCAGAGGAGATTTACACACAATCCCCTGCCCGCCAAGCTGTAGTGGTCTACTCGTGCTCCGTCGACCACATGAATGTGGGCTTCTGAAATTCTAATGCATCCTGGAAGAAAATAAAGCCCTTTCCCTGTACAGTGTGAACTTTGGAGGTGGCATCTCCAACGAGGTACAAAAGCCCCTTCTTCAAAAGGCTCCAATTGGTCACAGTGAAGACAATTATCTGGTCACCTTCAAAGGCTCCACGGAGTTTCTGTTCTCATTTGCTCTTGTCACTCCCACCTCGGGACTCTTGCAGACGGCGTATATACATCAAACCTCACAAAGCTATGCAGAGGGAGGTGAGAGTGCGTGCTTCAAAAGTTCATAAAAATAGACGATTTCCACATAGCTCCATCTATCTAGCTTAGTCTTCGGGAACTTAGCTCTTCTGTTTATATAAAATACTCTAGCCCTAAGAGGCTGCTTTTTCTCCAACAGCCCAGTAGCATTTTCCAAGGAGACGGGTGATGGCCAGTCTATACAGTACGGTGCACTAAGCATTGGCAGGCACTGGGAACAAGACTCGGAAGCTCAGAAATATCTCAAGTTGCCAACTGGAGACAGGTGCTCTGTAGAAAGGCTTGCTTATGGAAAAACTGAATATAAAGTCCCAGAGCCTTTGATATCAGCTTTCACAAATGCCACCAAAAAGTTGGCAGAAAAAGAAAAGAAGAAAATAGACTTTCTAGTGGTTCGATTAAATGACTTGCCTCCCACCAGATCATTCATCTTTCAGTTACTTAAAGTGCTTATTTATAAAAAGGGGAGGTGGTAGGGCTCAGAGTTTTGAATGAAACTCCATGGTAAGACAAGATAAAGCCAAAGAAATTCCAGTCTTTAAAAATATAACACAGGAAAGAGATAGAAGAAAAACATGCTGGAAGAAGGCTTGTCATTTACCACCACTCACGACATACTAAACATCTACCATTGAAAATACTCCTCAAGCAGAATATATATATACACAAATAAAATGTTTTAACTAAAAAAACTTTAATTGGCTCTTTGTTTCCCAAACACTCCCCAGGTAGAACAAAACTATGTTATCAGCCAAGAATGATACTTCTGGTTAAAAGGAAGCAAATACTTGTGAGAAGGTGATGTGTTGCATCTAAGAGGAGATGGGGTTTTGACAAAGCTTGCAGGTGAGGGACACATGTGCAGAAGCATGACTTTGGAATATCCCCAGAGCTCACTGCTTCTCGTTCAGGAAGAAGTTCTACCATGAGGTGCATACGATTGGCGTCACAATAATGCTAGACACTGCTGCTAACAACACTAGGTCTCAAGAGTGGGCACCAGTCCCCAGTGGATTTCACACACCTGCCAAGTGGCCATGGTTTGAATACAGGGGAGGCATTGAAAGGCAGAAGCATACAGCCCAGCTTATTTTACAGAGCACATCAACTCTAGCGTTGCCACCACCACGAACTGGATCGAATGGTCTCAAATTCACACATCTCCTGTCTCTCTGTAAGAGTGAAGAGCATTTTCTTCTTTAAACTGGGCAGGGGTACAGGTGAGGCAGGTGGAAGAAGAGAAGAAAAGAGAAGGCACTGACCCAATTCAAAATGACTGCATATATCAGTATGGATTTTTAAGGACAGTAAGCGGCCACCTCAACACAAATACAAAACTTTACATTCGACATTCTTCAGCGGTAAGTAAAAACAAAACGAAACAAAAAACCCCCAAAGGAAAAATTAGGTACTATATCTGCCAGTGTAGCTATCATGGCACAAATCTAGAACTCTCTCCCACAACCAGAGCAATATTTTGCAATGACAATGACACCAGTGTATAATAAAGCAGTGTTATCATTTTGTAGCTTTCAAAGCTACATCTTGTACAGAGGCGTGTCCATTAAGAATCCATCCATTAATATGAGAGAGGAAGCTGTTGCTTGCAGGGCTTCCCAAGCTGCAGCTCTGTTTAACTGAAATGGAGCAATGACTCAATATGCTCTCCTGCCAAACACCGTTGTGTGACACAGAGTGAATAAAAATGGATTGTTTCTGGAATGGCAACAAAACTGCTTCTGTTCCCCACGCCTCAACCTTATAGCCGAGGGGCTCATAACATGTGTGGTGTCAGATGACCACCAAAGCCTTGCCCTATACAGAGTTCCAATAAATTAACAAAATAACACAAAAGAACCTTCCCCCATCATACGCCCAAACACTTTCATAGAAACTAAATGCAAAAAAAATTTTAAATTTGAGCATACTTTCGAGGAGGAGGGATTCTACCCATCACTCTCGAAGTTTTTATTAAATACATTTCTGTGTCTTAGAAAAAATAAAAAGAATGGCCAATTTACTGAACCAAAATTATCTCACAGACTTAAAAAGCATGCCCAGTAAGCACAGCCCTGTAAGACTACACTAATATCAAATCAAAGCAATTTGGTTACTAAAATCAACCTGGTTTGAAGTTCACAGTTGATTACGACAAAGTTTATTCATTCCTTTCTTTCCTCCTTTTTTTTTTTTTTATTTTTTTGGCCCATATAAAAATAACATATTGCAACTCAAAGTGCATCTTTTAAAATAAACCATCAACTATCTTTATCAAATAAAATATTTACACCATTTGGTTTCTAGTGAGGAAAGCTCTTTTAGGCTATCACCATGGGGACGTCGTCGGAAAATCCAGTTATCATCGGAGCATCTTCATCGTCCTCCCCTAAAGGCAAGACAGTCAGTCCTTGGTGAGTTCCGGGGCACTTCCACCCAACCCCACACCCCACCACTGACCCTCCATCCCTACAGCACAAGCCCCAGCTGGAAAAGTCAGCAGCAGAGCCAGCCAGGCACAAGAATCAGTGCTGAAACCCAGCCCAGCTTCTCTCTGACACTCTTGGGTCACCTGTTCCCCATCAACGGGTGGCCAAGCTTATTTTCATGGTATTTGAAATTAACCAAATAAGAAAAGTAAATCTTTGACTAGAGGATCTTATTCCCTACCCCAAAGTCCAACGGGTGGCTTAGGTGCCCCGATTTGCATTGTCCACACCCTATGCTAGCACAGCGAACGTCACTGTCTGTTTTCTCCTTTGAACCCACACTGCTCATGAAAAAAATGATCCTTAGAGGGGTTTAAGCATTTAACCAGACTCATGGTTTTCCCCTCATGGGCCCTGGTACCATCCTGAGAACTAAGTGCTGATCTGCTTTCAGTGATCACTGCACGGCACCATGATGGGTGGATTCCTCTTGCCCCCAGTAACAGAAGCAAAGAACCCACCAAAGAACCCACCCTATTCACGCAAGGTAGTCCAAGCGCCTGGGATAAAACAAGAAAGGAAACTGAGAAGAAAAGGGAGAAGACCTAATGACGAATGATCAGTGAGCAGGGAATACGTAAATGTCTGCATAAACAAAACAAAACTGTAACTAGTTGACAGAAAAAAATAAATATATAAGCTCACATTCAGCAGTCTGAGTTGGGACAAGCCCGACCTTGGGGAAGGCCCCAAAACACGCCTATTTGATTACATTTATTAAGTGGCCTACTTGCTCAATTAGCATTTAGGAATTTGAGCACACAGACATTTATAAAAGGAACATTTCCTTCTCTTCGCCATGCCATATGCCACCAATACGTAGAAGAAGAATGGCCAGTGAGGTTGTGCTAGCCATCAGAAAGAGAAACAGCAAGATGGGAAGGGCTTCTTTGGACAGAAGCCGATGGGGAAAGCGTGCCTTTTTGTCTAGACTAACATCTCCAGAGACGTCAGGCCTCCAGGTCTGTGAAGGGCGAGAAGGGTTGGAAATTCTTAAGAATTTGCCAATACTTCGGGAACACCCAAAGCCCAGGGTCTGCCCATCCTTCCTGTAAAAGGCAAGCTCCTATCTGTTCTTTCGCAGAACCCCCTGTCTCGGACACACTATTTAAGAGAATACTGGTATTTTAATTTAGGAGCAACTTCAAAGCAAAGGGCTCCAACTGATTCAACCCAAAACAGTGGGATCACTGGTTAGTAAAGCACTCTACTAGCGTCAAAAGATGAGCTCAAGGCAGGCGTTTCCTCAGCAAGCCCCTGGCTTTGTGGGGTCTGCCCTGGGAGGAAGAACCCTGTGCCCTGACGCACTCACCCAGGTCATCCCCCGAGGAGAAGACGGCCGAGCCCAGCCTGGAGCTGTAGTGGCTGTTGGCAAAAGCGGTGAAGCTGCTCTGCAGCCTCCGATGCTTTGTGTACAGGACGGCAAACCCGATGCCCAGGCTCAGCAGTATCAGGAACAAGATGGGCACCACCACGGCAGCAACGTCAGTAGATCTGGCGGCCTGGATCGCTGATGCATCCCCACCTGCCAAGGCAAGAGGCCAACCCGTAAGCCTCCCACGTAAGGGCAGGAGAACGGACTGGGCAACCCCTCACTGCCCCACCCACCCCAAAACGCCAAGAGCCTGCAACACCTCCCTGAACCGCCTGCCCGGTGTGGCACGTTCCTGCACGTGACGCCTGACTCCTTGCCATGAGCGATGGAGGACAGGCCTTGTGCGTGCAAATACGGTAATTACATTAGGCTCCTAATCACGGCCTCGTTGGTTATTTGGATAATCTCTTGGAAGGGAGACCTTTGTTGGGGTACCAACACTGATTTCATTAGCGTTATTACTTAAGACCGCTTGCTTGCCTTACATAAGAGGATGTGAAATCAGACCACTAATTAATGAGATTGCAATTATTTCCCCCTACTTGGCACCAAAGTCACTCTGAACTGCAATTACCTGAAGCTCCATTAAGTGATACAAATGAGATTCCTTTACTGCAATACTGACTTAACAGCTCATGAAGTTTTATGAGGTTTTTTAACTTTTGAGAGAAAGAGAGAATCTTTCCATATACATTTAACATTTTTTAAAAGCTCTTTGCAAAGCCACTTGGGTGTCTATAACCTAACAGTGATGCTCCCTTCCCACTGTTTTAAACAGATGCTAGCTTTATCATGACATACTGACAAAGTTGTAGCAACAGGGCTCTGGGGCAAAGCCATCTCCTTGTTGGGTCAGAGCCAGCCTTCCTGGAAGGGTAGATTTTTTTTTTTTTTTTTTTTTGCAGTACGCAGGCGTCTCACTGTAGTGGCCTCTCCCATTGTGGAGCACAGGCTCCGGACACTCAGGCTCAGCGGCCGTGGGTCACGGGCCCAGCCGCTCCGCACCATGTGGGATCTTCCCGGACCAGGGCATGAACCCGCGTCCCCTGCATCGGCAGGCGGACTCTCAACCACTGCGCCACCAGGGAAGCCCGAAGGGGTAGATTTTTGTCATAAATCCTGGGGAAAGTCTGAACCTGAGGCAGGAACATGGCTGGCAGGAGTCAGTTTTAGCTAAGGAAGCAAAGTGGACTTCCTCCATCTCCATGAGGAGCTTCATCAGGCTTGAGGTTGTTCCCTGGTGCAGGGCGAGGTGATGCAGGCCAGGGTTCTGACTTGTGGAGAGAGCTCGGGAGCTGCCCAGGGCTTCATCCCAACAGGTCCTCGTAAAGATGGGCCAGAGAGCAGCCATTTCCTGTGAGCCTGATCTAACAATTCAATAGCCGCGTCATTAATTTCCTGCACTATCGACTTACTGGAAAAAACTCTCCCAAATCTCAGTTCACGTGTCCCAACCTAATCCCAGCTGTGAAGTGGTAAATTGAGGGAAAGCTCTGGGCTGGAGCAGTTAAGAGGAAGCCAGCACGGTGGAGGCGGCAGGAATGAGTGAGTGCCCGTCCTCACCCCGCCTCCGAGGGGACGTGAACATCAAGGGGCAGGATGTGGCTCGAGAGGTCTACCTGAGAGATTCCCCCACCTGACAGTCTTGGTTCTACAAAGGTAGCTGGCAGATGTCCTCACAGCAGTTTTCCCCAAAGTCTTATTTCACAGGTTGCTAATAGGTTTTACTTAAAAAGGAGACTCTATTTAAAAAACACCAGGACAACAAGAGTTTGGTTGTTTGTTTCCTGTAGAAACTTCTCAGAACCTCAAACATGCGACAGTTCTCCAAGGGATGTGGTGTGCAAGGTTTCCCTCTTTTAGGGAGGTGCCAAGGATAAGGATTCCACCAGAAGCCACGCCGGGAAGCGTGATGGAACGTATAACAAGTCTAACGTAAGATTCCTAGCTTAGGCACTGGTTAGTTCTTGGCTGGGAATAAATGGAACTACAAAGGCCAGTGGCAAAACATTTGTTGAAATCCTGGCTAAGCTATTACAGTCTGAGCAGAATTTCCGTGTAAATGGAAGGTTCCTCTCCCCTGCCATCAGCATGGCCCGACACTGCTGTCTGTGTGTCCAGAAGACAGAGATCCCAGGTCAACTTCAGGCTTTGATCTGAGGCTGACGGTGAATATGAAGGGGAAGGCTGAGAAATCAGGGAGTCTGTGATGAGATAATCTACTGACGTGCAGAATCCTAGGGAATATTAGCATATTAGAAGCTCTGAACAGTCCTCCAAAGAATAAAAACAAAACTCGTTAAGCTAGTGCTTCCCAAGCAGAATCTCCGTTTTAAACAAAAGCTCCCTTTCTTCTGCTTTACATTCAGAATATGGTCACCTTATAATCCCAGCTCCTCACACCATGCCTGACTCAGGAAGTATTTGTTAAATATATCAGTATCTGATTAAACTGATGCATAAATGATTTTCCTTTGAGCTGCAAGAATATTTTAAATGCATTTTAGAAAGACACATGTTCATCAAGCCATGCTATATCCTTGATGTATTTCCCCGGAATTGAAGATGGAAATGGGCAACAACAGCAACTTACCAGATCCCAACTCATCATAGAGCAGGACAGCAGGCTCCCCACAAATCTGGCTGCCAAAAAGGCATCGTGCTTGGACAGTGAAGGTATAATTATGACCCAACTTCAGGTGGGAGATTTTAAAGAAATTGTCAGTAGTATTCCCAAGGTAAGCTGTGATATTCATGGCACTATCAAACATGTGTATCTCGTAGCCCTGAAAACAAACACAGGAGGGATTGCTCAGGAAGTTAAATAAGGAATCTGACAGCTGCTATTACTGGTTCCAACTTTGTGAGCTCCTTATTGCCGACATCTATAGATGCTAAAGCAGTGTGTTTCGTACCAGTTCTTTTTACATTAGCACTGAGATATTAGATTCAGAAAATGGGAACATTCTCATCCCCAACATCTCAAATAACTACCCACTTCTGAGCCACATAGTAGAAATGAAAAGCACAGACCTAACAAAAGCCTTTTTTTTTTTTTTTTTTTTTTTTTTTGCGGTACGCGGGCCTCTCACTTTTGTGGTCTCTCCAGTTGCAGAGCACAGGCTCTGGACGCGCAGGCTCAGCAGCCATGGCTCACAGACCCAGCCGCTTCACGGCATGTGAGATCCCCCCGGACCGGGGCACGAACCCGTGTCCCCTGCATCGGCACGCGGACTCTCAACCACTGCGCCACCAGGGAAGCCCACAAAAGCCATTTTAACAAATACTTCAGTACAGAATTCAAAGTTCTGGTCAGCAATCCACTTATCTCAAGGAACGTTAAATGAAACAAAGAATCTGGACAATACAGCAACAGGTCATTGAAATGAGATTGGACCAATAGTAAATCCAAGTTGCAGTGGACTCCAGGCATGGGGTAAAAAATAAAAACAAGACATTTCTCCTTAGAACAGCCTATACAAACTCCATTGCTGGCTTGCAGCTCACTTCCTATCTCTGTGCTTTCTAGCTCATCCAAGCTGATCTCAGCCCCAGACCAGCCTGGCCTTGAACTAAGCAGCACTGCAGCAGCTCAGGCTCTGTTCACTGGGGGAGTGTGAAATAAGCATCCTACTTAGACTGGCTCGGGGAGAGTCTTGGACTCCTGTGCTAGAAAAATCCCTCTTGGAACAGCCCTAACCCAGCCTGCTGGCTGGGATCAGGATTGACTCCCAGACTTCTCGGTTGATCTCCAAGTCTTCCAGTGTCATAGCTACCAGCACCTCCCCTCCGCAAAACCCCTCCCGTCTTATTTCTACCCACATATTGGACCCCACTGCATAATCATGGTCTTCTCGTTCTCATTCTGTTGACCTGCTTCTTCTTTGAACTCTAAGTGAGGAGGAAGGAAGAAGGACACATTAAGCTTATGCTGGAACCCTCCACTGGGAATGGAATACTGACTGCAAGCCGAACCTTTATAAAGAGCTGGGCTTTATACAGAGCTGGGCTCCTGCCACGTTGATGACAATCGGCTGCCCAACTGGGTCTCCCTATAGCACCTGCCTGGAGTTCTACTCCTGCCTTCTTTTTTATAAACTACTAACTAGCATTTATTATTTTCTATCTAATATATATGTGGTGTAGGACATTTGCAAAATACATAAGGGGATAAAGAAAAAAAATGTAAATGATACCAACATCAGCCACCCATAATTTACTTGACCGACCCTCTTCTAGTGGGCGTTTAGGGTGTGTCCTCTTTCTTACTGTCCTAAATCAAGTTCTTTATGCACACTGTTTCCTGAGAGTAAAATCCTAGAAGAATCGCTGGATCAAACGATGTAACACTTTCAACGTTTCTGATACCTATTGCCAAAGTGCCTTACAGAAGGTTGAACCCATTCGTATTCTCAGAGCACCCCTCTCCCCAACTATGACTCATAGTGGTACTACCCTCCCCCAAAACTTTTGCCAATTTAATGTGAAAGTGCTGTATCTGTGCCATTTAGATTACTAGTGAGGCTGAAACTTTATTTTCTTTTGCTCACTGCTGCTTGAAAATTTCTACCTTGTTACCTGTTCCTTATTCAAAATTATAACACAGTTGACCCCTGAACAATGTAGGGGTTGGGGCCCTGACCCTCTGAGCAGTCAAAAATCCGAGAATAACTTAGAGTGGACCCTGTGTATCCTCGGTTCTGCATCCTTGCATTCAATCAACCACAGAGGGTGTGGTACTGTAGGTTCCACATATAAGTGGACCTGCACAATTTAAATCTGCATTTTTCAAGGGTCAATGTATTTCTGTTTTGAATTGATTTGAAAGCTCTCTTTACACTTAAATATATTAACCATTTATATGTCACAGTTGTGAGAGTTGTGAGAATTTTCAAATTTTAATTTAGCTTTGCTTCTGGGACGATTTAGAACTGTGGGGCTCTTTGCCAATACTCTACCCCGAGGTAGCCACGGTTGATTTACTGTGTATCTATTTAACCCATGCTTTGCTGGCAATGGGGCCAACCCAGCTCCACTGGAGAATCTGTCCATCCTTGGATGGCAAATCTATTCCCAGGTGCCACTCTCCTCCTCCTCCTGTCTCCTGCTGTGAGTTCAGTAATTGGTCTGCTAATAACAAAATGAAACAAGGTGTTTTTCATATGTCAAAAGACTATCTTCAAGCACTTCCTGCTCGCTGGAAAGAAACTGGTAAGATTCCAGGTTGACAGTGCAGCTCGGTTCCCCAGTACTGAAGCCATAGCCCCGCCCTCAGACTGTTTGGCAAAGATGGGGCCCTGGGTTCCGATGCTGAGCCCCAGTCCAGCCTCAGGAAGCACAGTGAGGACTCCAGCCCATTTCCCTATCTTTCAGGGGATGACAAGTTCAGGATTGAAAAGTGCTTAGTGCAGAGATTCACATCTTTAATGGGCAGTATAAACATTTCACTAATTAGCAATCCCACAGAAAACGGTCCTTTAATTCTCAAGTTCACTCCCCTGCCCTGTTCTTTCTTTTTACTCTATCTACGCCAGCATGCTGTTAACGAGATCATCTCTAAAATGGCATTTCAATTAGGTTTCCAAAGTCACTGAGAAGGAGGGAGGAACTTACCCTGCTTTCATTAAAATGCTTTTCCTTCAAAGCTAGGCTTTTCCAAAACAGAAGAACATGGTCATTTTCTGTTATGATTTTTAAGGCATCAGGTGCTGATAATGAAACTGAAAATTAAAGATGAAGCAGGATGCAGTTAGTGGCTCAACATCTGAGTCTCCGTTTTCTTGTCTGTCAAAGGTTGATTAAATAATGCTCATCTTGAAGGGATAGGTTAAGGAAGGAATAATACACATATACCGCTTAGTATACAGCCTAGCACATTGTAGACACTCTTTAACTGGCATCTCTTTTGTTGTTATAATACCTTTAGCCAAGAAACTTGGACATTATCTAGACTCAAGGATGGCCAAAAACAAATGGGGTAGGGGGAGGAAGGGATGGGGTGGGATGGAACCATGTTCAAAGTTTACCTGGACTTCTGCTCTGGTTCCAGTCTACTTTCGTGCTCCAAATGCCAGAGGCCTTAGAGCTCATTGAGGGGCTAGGGAGCTCGGTCTGAAGACAGAGCCCTGGAATGACCACAGAGTATGGCCCAGGCCCACGGTTCACACTGCCAGCCTCGGTTACTGACACTCCTGATATTGTCTGCTGCTGTCTGAATAACTGAGCTTATTACTTGCTCTCTGAACTTGAGCCTGACTGCTGAGCCAGCCTGGAGCTGGCAGCAAATCCCCCTTTAATCTGCTGCCCAGTTACTGGTCTCCATCCATTTCTGCATATGATGTTGCCACAAGGAACCACGACGACTTCAGTCCAGGTGCCCAGATGCAATGCTTGGCTTTAAGTAGCAAATATTCAGTTTTATTTCCTAACTCTCTTGGAAATGTCAAAACCAGCTAGGGGAGGGGAGACTGAAGGAGATGGAGAATATGGAAAATGACAGTCACTTCCCAGCCCACAGTGCCCTGGCCACCACCCTGCAGCCCAGATCCTGGGACCCCTGCATGGCTCTGCCCCAGCATGGACACTGCGGGTCATCTTTGCACTTCCTGTGCAATTACTGATAGAAATCCCATATCTTCAAAAGACTAAAAAATAAAAAAGGAAAAAAAGAAATCCCATGCCTTGAGGCGTTCTAGCAGCACTGGGAGTGCCTTGCTGTGTGAGGCGGCCTCCAATCGCTCGTCTGCTTACCTGTGGTAATTTTGATACTGGAGTCTTTGCTCATGTTCCCCAGCTGGACAATAACATGGTATTTCCCTCCAGGCTCCAACTTGTTAAGGGTGTATTCCACGGTACTGTTGCGGGATTTTACCTTGTAGCTCCTGTCACTCTTCCTTATTAGATCTTTAACTGCAATTGCATATAGCTAGGACAAGAAAAAGACATCTTAATGGTAATCAGGAACCTGGAGTTGTTTTACTCTTTGTAGTTCAATGGTGGCCCATGTAACATAAGTATGTCAGTGGCTGTGACCCCCGGCAACGATATTTTGAGCCCCAATGTCTGTTCCTTGGAAAGCTTCTGGGGTAGTCATGTCCAACCTTATAACAAGTATTCACTCCCAGATCTGTGCAGAGAATTGTCAGTTTGATCCACCTACCCCCCTCCCCCCAAAAAAACAACTCTAGGGAAAACCACATTTGTGGTGGCAGCAGCAGGTAGGTTGGAACATGCAAGAAAAACCCCAGTTCAGTGTTCAAATTCTCTATCTCCACCACTGCCATAGTGCCGGGATGTCATCAGAGGGGAACAACAAATGAAAGTGTTCAACCCCAGCTCTAAGAGACAACAAACCCCATTTACTTTCTCCCAGGTTGTTTCTTACATCTATGGGGACAGGGAGGAAGTAAAAGGACAGGCAGTAAGCACAGGGAACTCAACCATCAAGAAGAAGCTGAGAGTCCAGAGGAGTCTTTGTGACCAAGCATTTAAAACCACCCACCCCTGGGACGGCAGCAAGGGCAGAGGGCGTGGAGGTCAGAGCAGCCTGGGCAAGGGAAAATGGGAGATTTTTTCTAGAATCAATGCCTCTTCTCTTAGGGCACGGGCCAGTGAACATTTTTGTAAAGGTTCAGAGAGCAAATATCTTAGGCCTTGAAGAATAGATGGTCTCTACCACAATGACTCAACTCTCTTGCTTGTAGCATAAAAGCAGCTGTAGATAATGTGTAAACGAATGGGTATAACTTGGTTCTAATAAAACTTTATTTAGAAAAACAGGCAGTGGGCTAGATTTAGATTTGTCAGTGAAGGCAGAGAAAGCAGAGAAGGAGGGACAAACCAGTATGGTAGCCAGGAATACTGGAGATGTGACAATGAAGAAGACGCACCTGTAAGGACCCCATCTTTGACCAGGCAGAAATAGGGGGAGACCTCCTGCTGAGCTCTAAGCACCAGGCCTAGGTTTCTTGCCCCATTACAGGACCCACCCGCCCCCGAACCAGACCATGCGTCCCCTCACCAGGTCCTGGTCAGGAGAATCGTATGGGGATTCCCACTTGATGACAGCGGAGGTTTTGCCTGTATGAACCACGTGCAGGTGACGGGGAGGAAGCCTGCTATCTGGGATCATCCTCACCACAACGTAGTCAGAGGACGGCCCCTGGTAGGGCGCCACCACCCGGACCTGAAACAAACACCACTCGAACTCAAGCAGTTGTCACCAAACCACTGTTTCAACAAAATAGTGACATACGGATACAATTAAAATTCAATGCATACAAAAAGACGTAGACTAATTCCCCACCTACCCCAGATCTCTAATCCATTTTCCCGGTGGTAGTACTAGTAATGATTTTATGTGCTTCCTTTCAGAAATGTCCTATACAAATATAAGCCCAGATATACGGGCACGTGTGTATAGATACGTACTTATATATGTGTGTACTTATGCATGCATGTATATGGGTAGCCTACTGTTCTTAATTTTTTTTACACAAATGCAAAAACATTACACATATTATTATGCTCTTTGCTTCTTTTACTTAATAATACAGCATGGAGATTTTTCCAAATCAGTACATTTGGAGTTTGCTGTATCTGTGTTGGATGTTTGCACTATACTCCATCACAAAGATAAGCAATAACTCTTTTAACCAGTCTTCTCTTGATAGACATTTGATCCAAATCTTTTGTTTTCACAAGCAACAGTATACCAAACATGTTTCTCTAAATATCTTGGCACACATGTAAAAGCATGTAAGCTAAATTCCTAGAAGTGGAATCTGACAAAAGCTTTTATTTATTTCTGTGACCCAATCGCCAAGTTCTCAATCCTGCACAAGGAAGCTATAGTTGGTTAAGTGGCCGTTCATTCTGCGTTACAAGTAAAAACCTGATGCTTGTGAAAAAGAACCATCCTCCCATGTCCCTCTCTCTCACACCCCCTCTCTCTCGCACAAATACATATACACATGTGCACGCGCGCAGGCGCACATGCATCGCACGCGGATCCTGGAATCCACACCTCCAGCTCCCCAGGTCCTGGGTCTGAGCTAGGAGGCCAGCAATTAAGACATCCTCAAAAAATAAAACATTCTTCTGTACTCCTGGCACAGGAAACTTACCAGAAACAAATACTGCTCATCCCCACTGACAAGGACTGTTTTGTTGTGCTGTGACGTAGTCAAGCTCTTGGGGTTGCGATAGAGGTCAAGAAAGGATGTGGCATAGAAGATGCCGTAAACCTGGTAAAAGGAGAGAACAGAAAAGGACACCAGTTCAGTGGCCAGTGACCTCACTCTCATGAAAGCCCTAATTTAAGACCCCGGGGAACCGCTTCAAATGAGCTCACAAAGAATTCTTCATTCAACTTCTATTTCATCAGCATTTACAGAGAAGGCACCCTGGGCCAGGCAGTGGCTTCCCACCTACAAAGATAAATACGGTGCGGACTCTCCTCAGAGCTTGCTTTTTTGAGGAGAGCCAGGCAGAGAGGAAAAACAGAATTATCAATAACAAGATGCAAATGTGGAAGGTTAGATGCTATACTAGAAGACTGCATAATAAACTGGGGAAAAGAGGGGTGGACCAAGGTGCGAAGGGGATAGCAAGTGTGCAAGCTCGTGGAGGGGGCATGGGGAGGGAGGGCGGGCACTGCTGGCTGCCTAGGACATTCCCATCCTCCCCTCCGCCCTCAGTAGAATCCTGGTTCTTAGTGAGAACTGCTACCTGGAAACAGGCCTACACCCACACCTCCCTCCAAGCAGCAGAGGCCACGTGACAGGGCCGGTCAACAAGATGTCAGCAGATGTTCCAGGCAGGACCTCGGTGAGGACACGTTGAAATGCAGGGGGCGGTAACCTTCTTCTGCCCTCCCGCTGCCTGGAACATGCAGGGTGATGTGGTCCAGGAGGCCCCCTGGACTGCAAGGTGATGCCACGGGCTGGAGGTGGCAGGGCCTGGGGCCCAGATCAAACTGTGCTGCGGCTGTAGAAGCTCCCAGATGACTGAACTCCAAACTCTGACCGACTTGTAATTAGGAGGGAAATAAACTGTTGAAAGCCACAGTTACTCTCCATTCCTGTTCTATGCACCCATTCTTAACCCTAATTGGTACACGTGGAGTTTAAAGCAGGAGGTGGGAGTCGGATGGCCTCGTAGAGGGGAAAGTGGAAGCCGAGAGCATGTTTCTAATGGGGGAAGCATGAGGAAGCTTCCTTTGTAAGGTAGAAACAAAGGGCATTTTCTCCCAGAGCATATGAGCAGGCAAGAAAGGGGACTTGAAAACCGTACATGTTTGGAGAAGCTGTGGGGATGAACGGAGCCCATCAGGGACATGCAAAAGGACCTGTGTGTCTCAGATGAGCAAATGGGAATGGAACAGGAATAGGGGAAGGAGAGAGCTCAGACGGGATGGCAGAGGGGGACCCAGGGCGCAGGCAGGCCTGACCCCAAAGAGGACAGGCCCGTGGCCACCATGGGGTGGAGGCTTCAACCAGGAGCCAGGAAAGGGGTCCCTGGAGCCACGGGAGCCAGGGTGTAAGAAGGCCCCATGCAGACAGTGACGGGGGCAGCTCTTGCGGTGCCGACGGCAGCCCTGAGTGAGACCCCAGCGTCCGCAGTGAGATGAAGATGGGTGGAAGCTGAGAGCTTCGTCCAGAGGACTCCACCGGCCCCTGACCCTCGGAAGGCTACCATGAGTGTAAGGGGTCTCTCAGCCAGGAGGAGGCCGGGCTAGGCTCCTTCTCCAAGTTCACGTGTGGTGAGACACTAAAAACAAGTCACGGGCCAATGTTCTGTACACGACGCCCCACTCTGTGCAGACAGCTGGGGGTGACAGGTGGGCAGGCTCTGAGTTGGGTACTTAAACAGAGACAAAGGCCCCTCTGTGGTAAGGGTCTACTTCCAGGTAAAATGGAGACCAGGGGGTGGCTCTGGGCATTCTCACCTCTGTCCCTGCCCCAGAGTCAGGTTCTGGAGCAACAGAAGCGCCCAGGCTGTTAATTTAGCTGGACCTGAGCTCTAACTCGGCCTGTTGCTTACTAACCCTCGACTTTGGCCAGTTACTTCACCCCCTCTGAGCCATGGTCTCCTCACTGGTAGAACAGGAACATTTACCCCACAGAGCTGATGAGAGGATTAAGTGCGAGACCATGGATGGAGGGTGGGCATCGTGCCTGGCACACAGCGGGTGCTCAGTTAACTCCTACCTCTCCCTCCTTCTTCACGGCTGATCTCACAGACAATTACTTGCAAACCTTGGTTCTTTCCCCATGAACCAGTCCTGCCCCCAACGCACACCGAGGATGCCCTCAGCAGACAAGACGCGCGCCCGTTCCTCCTCACCAGCCACTAAGGATTCACTAAGGCTCAATTACAGATTTAGTTCCATATGCTTTTCCATTTGGAAAACCCAGAAAACAATCCTTCCCTTCAAGAACTTACAAACTAGTTAGGGAGATGAGAGTAGACAGAAGATATCAAATCAGATATGTAGTATCTAATGAAACGTTATGCTGTGTGGCATCAACTCTAAAGATTTAGGAGTTGGTAAGGGAAAGAGATCCAGCAGAAGAGCTAGGATTTGACTACATAGCAGCAGGAGCAGGAAGGATTCCAGGGAAGAGAGAGCAGACGCCCTGGTGCAGAGGCAGGAGGGGCATGAAAAGAGGCTTGCGAAGGTGCACTGAAGAGCAAGGGAGGGTGCACACTGTGGAAGTGGGAAATCTAAACCAGGCTCAAAACGAAGCACAGATCTAATTCCAGTGAGGCAAAATGCATACATGAAAACAAAAGGCCTATATACAAGTAGAGCCAGCATCCTGGAATGGGCTGGGGCGGGGCGTGTTTGGGGGGACAGAGAAAGCAACCTGGGGGCGGGGGATCCCGTAGGTGAGGAGGGGCTAGAGGAGCCTGAGGCATGGTCCTCAGGTGCGATACTCATTGTCCCTGCAGGCGACTTCTCACCCATCCCTAGGTGAGACTCCCAGCTCAGGAATGTGCCCCCTCCTCACACTAGGTCTATTCAGGAAACAGCAGGGGGCTCTTTGTCTTGGATGCCAGGCCAGGATGCAGAAAGGGATGCTGAGGCAGGATGTCAGGCGCCTCTAGAAGGTAATACAGAACTGACTACAAGGGTAGCTTGTGTTTGGGGTGAGAAGAAAAACAACAGCAACAGAGGGGGAAGCCCTGGGGGTGTCTGGTGGCCTAGTGCCAGGGGACAGTCCATCCCCGCTCTGCAAGGGTCATCCTGGCTGACTTACCACATTCCTGGGGCCGGTCCAGGTGCATTCCACCGCTGTCTGATTGACGGCCTTGGCTTTGAGGCTCGGGGCAGGTGGGCGGACTCCTCTGGTCGTGACATGCTCAAATGCCAGAGGACTGTCCCCCAAGTCAGTCTTGGCCCAGGCAGAAATCTCATAGGTTGTATGAGCTGTCAGGTTGCCAACTGGGGAAACAGGGACAAAGGGCTGGGGGCAGCAGTCAGGAATACATATCTTTATATGCACACCTTATTTTTTTTAATGTAATCTCTCCATTTAAGTGAGCCACACATGCTGTAGAATTTTTATTACTTTACAAATTCACTCGGCGTGATTTATTAAGGACTACTGCAAGCAACACACTGCATGGGCATGGGAAAATTCCTTTTAAAGCTGCCCATCTGGGGATATAAATTGGTACGACCCTCCTGGAGAGCCATTTGGCCTTGTGAGAGTCTTGAAATCCTTCCGAACCTTCAGTGCAGTTAAATGAGAGGGATCCAAAAATGTGTGCAACCAGGATGTCTGTCACAGTGTTTGTTATGGTAGAAAAAAGTATAATCATCTGACTGCCCAGCGACAAGGCAACAGTTAAATAATGTGCATCCATGAGCTTCACGTGCATTCCATGAACTATTACGCGGCCACTCAAGGTTGTTTCCAAGAATATACAATGAAACTAGAAAATTCTGTTATTTACATTCAGTGAAAAAGGCAGGATATAAAATTACATATAGTATTATTCAAATTTTATTTAAGAAGATATAAAGAAATCAATGAGGAGGAGAAGTATTAACTTAGGAACTACCCAAAATGTAAAAGTGGTTTCCCTGGGAAGTGAAAGGATAGGAAATTAAAAATTTGATTGTACCTTTTTTGTTTTCCAAATTTTCTGTAATAAACATGTGCCCCCTTTCTAATTAGGGGAAATGTTGTTAAAAACTAAGAGCAGTGAACAAAGAGGAGGATGTGCTAAGAGGACAGCCTCTGGAGTCAGAAGGACGTGGGTTCAAGGCCCAACTCTACCCTCTGTACTTGGACAAGCAAGAATGAAGTACTCAAACTCTCTGAGTTCACTTCCTTGTTGGTAAAAGATGGAGGAAGGTGACAGCACTTACACCAGCTGGCTGTTGCAGGGAACAAAAAAAGAAAATGTCTGTAAGGTGCTCAGCATGACGCCTGGCACGGAGCAAGCCCTTTGTGTGATTCAGGCAAAGGCTGGTAAGACTTTTGCTCCCGACTCTGCCAATTTCTATTGGTGTAACGTTGAGGCGATGAGACCAGAGCCTCTGGAATTACAGAGGCGTGGCTTCCCATCTTGGCTCTGCCGCCTTCTGAGGGAATGACTCAGTCCCTGAACCTTGTTTTCTCGTCCATAAAATGAGTAGATCCCACCCACCGCACTATTCTGGAGGTGTAATGTAAAACACCACACACAGAGTGCCTGGGTAAATGCCTGTATACAGTAAGTGCTCAATGTCAGCTATACTCCTGCACAGCCTCCTTAGGCAGCCTTCGGTTTCCTCCCACCAAAAAAAATATACTGTATATAACAGACCGCCTGCTAGGATTGGAAGTACTTTGCAAACAGACTAGAAGGGAAGAGTAGAAGCTCCCATGGCCTCTTCAACATTCACAAGCAGCCTTGGCCAATGAAGGTTTTGTCTTAGAAATAAATTAAAATCCTTCCTTTAGTCCATCTTCAGATAGGAGGATTTTCATTGAGACTCACTATCTGTACAGATACAGATACAAGAGGAACTGGACCCTCTTCCTTCCTTGTCTCCTTCCTTCCTTCGCTCAGTCTGTTGGTCCATTCGTTCAACAAATGTTTACTGAACGCCAATTAGGCAGCAGGCCCTGCACTACCTTGTATCAGCAAAGAAGGAGCAAACCAGGGAAGTAAAAAGAGACAGGTAACTGAACCCAGGAACTCTCTCTATTGGGAGGCAAAAAGCATCTGTAGAAGGTTCACCTGGCTTCTTTCCAGCGTTTCCTCCTTTTTAAGCCTCCAACTTCCATGAAGAGACAACAGGTGAGAAGGGGATTTGGGGAACCACCCAATGGATCCCTCACCTGGACTCAGGAGTCACTGACAGCATCTTCAATGGACAACGCCTGCCCACTCAGAACGGCTGCAGAGAAGACCCCCCACCTGTCCCGGCGCCCCACACAAGCTCTACTGCCAGGAAAGCATCTGTCTAGCCTTCCTCCTCACACACCGACCAGCTCCAGGGCGCTACCTTTGTGTGACAGTATGCTTCCTCGGAAGTTCATCGTTCTCTTCTCCTGTCTGTGGGTGTCGAATGCCCAGAAGAGGTTCACCACGTAGCCATTCACCTGCCAAGGAGCAAGAGCCATGTTACATGAACAGAACACACTCACAGAGCTCACCAGACACTAAAGGAAGATCTTCTCTGTTGGTCCTCGGGTATCTCCCTTCTTACAATGGACGGGCTAGTCCTTTGGATTCTTGAACCAGTTCCATTTGTGCTATCATTTGAATACTTATACCCCCTCCTACTTCTAAAAACAAATGTGAGATCATTTATAATACAACATATAGATTCAATGACACAAAAAATTTAATAAATTATAAAAGGACAAGAACCAATTTTAAAAGGCAGAAAGAAGGGAATTCCCTGGTGGTCCACTGGTTAGGACTCTGAGCTCTCACTGCCGAGGACCCGGGTTCAATCCCTGGTCAGGGAACTAAGATCCTATAAGCCGCGTGGCACAGCCAAAAAAAAAAAAAAAGGCAGAAAGGATAAACATTGAAAAGGTAATTAGATTATGGTAACTAAGGATCCATCTTAGCTCAGGTGGTCCTTGCAGTCAAGGCCAAGAGGTCAATACAAAGGGGGCTTGCTTCAATCTCTTTTGTCTAATAGGAGCAAACATATCCATGGGTCAGGAAAGACTACCTTTTCCAAATTCTGAGCTCACAGAAGGATTTGATATAAAGGTCTTTAAAAATATTGGCCAAGGCACCAAATTAAAATGTTTTCAAGAGCAAAGACTATAGAGACAAGGTCTACACAAGGTCATTTCTGGCATCAGCTGTCTCTGAAGCCAAGGGCATGACACCAAACTGTAGTTCAGTCAATGGCACAGGCTGTTGCTCCCACCACAGCTTCACAGACAGGGAGGGATGTGAGGAGAGACAGACGAGAAAGAACCCCATGAAAGGTGTGTGGCGACCTGAGAAACCAAAGGGACACAGATAATTACGGTGAAGTTGGTCAAGCAGATGGACCAAGCGGAGGGGAGGAAGGTGCTAGAAGGGGAGAACATTAGGTGGATCTAAGTGGATATGCTTCCGAGGTATTTGACTCTCTCCTAAGACTCACTCTTGGGAACCTCTGCATTAGCGCTCAGCACCAGGAAATCCAATAAAGCTGAAAATTACAGGGCATACATATTCTGTTAACACCAACTCTTTATTTGCACTGTAGCTGTGAACCATTTAATTATACGGTAAAAAAAAAAAAAAAAAAAAAAAAAAAAAAAAGGCACCAGGCTGAGGCAGAATAATTACATGTGAAGACTCACGTTGTTCTTTGTGGGGGGAGGAACCAACCTAGGGGTGGTAGTTTAGCTTTGCTGGATCAAGTCATTCATTTTTCTTAATCTTCCTGTCCTCTGCTGTATTGGTTCCCATGCAAAGTGAAGCCCCACCCAACCGCTGGTTTGAAATTTCCACGTTACCTTGATGTCAGTGTCCACGGACAGGGTAAAGCTTAGAGAATTTTCACCATAGCTGTCAATGTGGATGTCTGGGGCTGGGATCACTGAGAACAAAAAAGGAATTCAAAAAGAGAAACCAGGTGATGAAAAGGGAAGCAGGCAGGACTTGACAGTTTTCAGCTCAAGAGACAAAGCAATCTTTCAGTTGGGGAAGAAAGGGCATTTCTTTGGCTGCTTCTCCTCTTCCCTTTTACCACTGTTGTCCTGAAGCTGAGGTTAGGTCCACAGTTACCTGGTGAACACATAACTATCTTGGCTCAGTCAGCTATCCTGGCAATTAGGTCGAGCAGAAAAGTTCCATTATGTAAATGTCCCTCATTAACCCAGCTTCAGCCTGGTTCTGAAAGGTACAGGGATCACACTGAGAGCCACCTGTATTGGCACCAACAAATTCCCGGAGGGCTCAAGTCCTTTCTGAAGGTTGACGGCAAGCTAAGTCTTAAATCCACACTTGTAAATGCGCGTGTGGCAAAATGGAAAGCATCTGGGCTCTGGAGTCTCACAAACTGGAGTTCAAATTCCTGTTGATACAGCACTGTGTGACCTGGGGCAAGTCACCTGTCCTCATTAAGCCTGGAGATGCCCCCTGTACTTCTCAGAGGTGGGAAAATTCACTAAAATAACGCATGTCAAGTGCCTGGCACCCAACTACAGTTCCCTTTCTCTCCCGTTCCCACGACAGATTAAAGAACTGATGAGCCACTGGCATTCTCAAAAAGATCAGAGCTCAAGCTGCGAGCTGAGGGGACAAGGAGAGGGCAGCAGAGAGAAAAGACCCCTCTTGGCTCAAGTGGTGAGCATCATGCTGGTCACTGTGAAGGTCTACCCACCAGAAACCTGACAGTGTGCTGCCAGGCATAATCTAAGAGGGCTGGATGCAATCAGCATCATCACAAGATAAGATTTAAATGGCCGCTTGTGTATTAGACTCTCAGCACATATGCCTCTTATACTGGCAAGGCAAGAGAGACTCAAAGGAGTGCCTAAGACTTTGTGGCAAAGAGAGGTATCAAAATCTGGAGGAGTCTCTCCAGATGATCAGTGAAAGTGGGCTTGAGGAAAACACAGTAACCAGAAGAAGAAAGGACATTAGGAGTTTCAGGCAGCCAGCTCAGGGCAAAATAGTTCGGGTGCTGCTGTAAAGCTGACCTGGATTATAATCGTGGTGGCTGGGGACAGATCACAATCCTCTCCAGATCCCAGTTCCCTCAGCTACAAAATGAGCCTAAGAATACTCACAGGGTTGATAAGGATTAAGAGAGATCAGTTCATGTAAAACAACCCGCATGGTGCTTACTACGCAAGCAGTGCTCAAAAAATGGTGGCTTTTCTCACTGCTGTTATAATTAATCCACTGCATTCACTAAGGAAGGTGGTGATTCCGGGTGACGCCACCACTGTTTTGTACCCTGTCTTCTTACCTTATTAGGACATGAGGTCACAGATAGATCACAACTCACACTTTCTGACTTGGCACACAGTTGCCTAACACATGCCCTAACCAACACACATATGAGGAGTTGGGGTTCATCCTCAAAATCATATTAAGGAAGTTTAAGAGAAGCAGCCCCCCACTGAGATTTCCAAATGCAGGTGTGACTTATGACGAGGAATTCAAGGTACTACCTGTTTTTCTGATGACCTTCCAATGTCTCTCCTTTTCAGTATGTATGGTCAGTCTGTTCTGACTGACTTTGTAGAGGAAAATAATACCACAATCAAAACTCTCGGGGTGTGTGAACTTGGTACACTTTTTCCAATACCCACACACTCCCTGCTCCACAGACTGGCTGGCTTCACTAAGTTTAGCTGCCCCTGTCCTGATCTCAACAACACCGTATTTTACAGGTGACCAGACAGTGACTCTCCATGACCCAGAGTCTATTTCTCACAGGCTCAGATTAAAGTATAATCCCCCAAGCACGTTCCAGGCGACACTTCTGGCTTTAACACCCATCAATCCAAAGACGAAAGCCCCAAGCGCCAAAGCTACAATCAGGAAGACGAGGCTGGTCCGTCTCCCATAGAGTGCCAGAGCCTTCGTTTCACTTGCTTCAATTCACTCACTCATCCACTATTTCATCAGCTCCTACCCGACACCACCCTCGAGGCACGTGTGCAAGGCAAGGAGCCCCGCCCGGCAAGCAGGTGGAACAGCGGTTCAGGGCACAGGCTCTGGGCTCAGGAGATGAGGTTCCAATCCCAGCTCTGTCACCTGACTGACTGCGTGCAGGAGACATAACCTTTCCAGTCCCTTATCTGTTCTTATAGTTGTTCTGAGGGTTCAACGAGACGAGCTGGTGTATGCAGAGCAGGTCCACGGCGAGTCGTAAGCTATGACTCCGATCAGCTCGAGCACTAGAAACTACCACCTAAGCATCGTCGGTCGGTGCCCCTGGGGCAGTAACAAGTGTCAGCATGGCACCCTCTTAAAAACACCACAAATAACCATGGACAAGATCATCTTTACCTTGGCTGGGAAGGAAGGACTACCTTCTATTTTGGATACTGTGCCTGAGAACAAGGGCATGAAGGCCTCTGGAAATCCCTTTGTATGTTTTTATTATAACAAATGCTCAGTTCTAGAAGGAGGAATACCTTCAACAGTCGCCCCAAAAGACTTCGTGTGTAAAGCACTATGGAGACGCCCACAAAAGTGCGTGTGTCGGGGAGAGGGAGGCTGTGTGAAGTTTTCTGATCTCTGCTTCTTCATTTTCCAGTCACACTGAACGTTATTTCCAAAGGGTTATTCTATCTTCTCTAAATCTGCAGATGCTGGAATCATTTACCTTTTCCTTTTATGGTGGTAATGGATTTCGAATCGCTCCAGTTTCCTATTCCCCGACTGGTCACTGCAGCCACCTTTCAAATCAAGAGTGCGAATTAGTATGAAATACAGGCAACATACCACACAGTAAGAATCCCGAATGAGCTAAAGTGGTGAGGCTTTGGCTATAAGGGTGGAAGAAATTATACACAGAGGGATTCAGGATAGTCAGAGGCCCCAGCAACTGAAATAAGACAGGGAAAGAGACAACGGGAGGGAACCTGGGTAAAGGGAACTGTGATAGCACTGAAATTATGAAGGAGTCTGTGTATACACTTAATGGTCTCAAAACATGTTTTGCACAAAATCTCTTTTCTACTGAAGATGTTGATAATATATTTCATAAGAACCCCACAATATCATTTTATAAATGCTACTTATCATAGCTCTGTATCTCCCTGCAGCTAAAAATAAGCAGAAAAGAGGTGGGTGCAAAAGTAATTGGAGCTGGAGCACTAGCAGAATATCTGGGTTAAAAGCAGGTAAAACTGCATTACCATCAGTTGTTGGTTATCTGAGCAAAGTCTGATTTCAAGTTCTCTGTGGCCTTGGTTTATGAGACTGAAAGAAATGACAAGCTTCCAGAGCAACAGGTTGGATACTGAGCACACCACGAGTAAGCATCTCACAAAGGTAGGCACGGAGTTCTCATGAAAGGCCAGCCATCTCCCCATGTTCCAAGACCACCTGGATGGCTAAAATGCATGCGAACACTCACTCTGACGGTGTACTGAGCGTTGACCAGTAGGTTCCTTATTTCTGTCGAGTTGCTAAGAGCTCTCTGGGAGGCCCACATCTTGGAACCACTCCTGCTGTACTCCACCTGAAGTGAGGAGAAAAAAAATACTATGGACAGGTAACCAAAGGTCTGGGCATCCTGACATCTTGCAAGGAGGCAGGCAGAGAGAGGGGAAGGTGAGATGCAAGACATTCCAGAGGATGGATGATTATTTACAAGGCGACAGCAAACCACATCCTTGTCACACAGAACATGCTTCTGCCCTACCAGCCCCGGCAATCTCCCACACTTACCCGCGCACAGCCCGCTGCCAGAGGGACTTACGATGTACTCCCGAATGAGGCCGTGGCTGTGGGCGGGAGGGGCCCAGCGGCCCACGATCACTCCTTCCACCTCCCTGTGGAGCGACAGCTGGAGGTTCTGAGGGGCGTCTGGCACTGGAAAAGAGGCAACTCAGGGTTAAAGTCCATCTGCATACTCATCAACTGGAGGAATTCCCCTGAGCTCAAAACTTGGACGAGAAAGAATCCAAAGCTGCCAGTGGGACCTATCCCCTAGAACACCTTTCTTCTCTTCCAGAATGCAAGGCCTGCTTGTATTCATCACACATCTAATGACTGCACATATCAGACCACGGCTCAGTGAGTCTGATGCAGGCCGGGGGCTCACCAGGGGCTGCAGGACAGAATCACTTGGGCGGGCTAAGTCACCACTGGCCCTGGGCTTTGATGCTGAGATCTTAATTGTCAAGGACGGCATCTGCTGTCCTGAACTCTCGTACAACCAGAGAACCACTGGTGTGGCTACAAAGAAATAAAACTTACTTTCTTTTTTTTTTGGCCATGCCACGCAGCGTGCAGGATCTTAGTTCCCTGACCAGAGAGCAAACCCATGATCCCTGCCATAGCAGCCTGGGGTCTTAACCACTGGACCGCCAGGGAAGTCCCAAGACTTACTTTCTAATAGCACAGAACTTCTAAATTCAAATGAAGGGACCCCCTTCAAAGTAGGCTCCTTAAAAACTTCAGTGCTGGCATTTCTAAGACCTTTCGGGATCTCCCCTTTTGCGACTGCCTTCAGGGCCCAACTAGAAACCACATAGAAACCAGTTACAGTGCTTCCCAGTCAAACTTCATTCTGACTGCACAGTAGTTATTCATGCTGATAATCCGCTGAAGATGAATATTAAGGGTTGAACTGTATCACCTCCAACCCCAAATTCAGGTGTTGAAGTCTTAACCCCCATTACCTCAGAATGTGTATTTAGAAATAAGGTCTTAAAAAAGTCATTAAGTTAAAATGAGGTCATTGACCCTTACCCAATATGACTGGTGTCCCTATAAGAAGAGGAAATTAGGACACAGACACACACAGAGGGCAAACCACATGAAGATGGCCGTCTGCAAGCCAAGGAGGCCTCAGAATGAAACCAGCCCTAGACCTTGGACTCCCAGCCTCCAGAACTGGAAGAAAATAAATGCCTGTGGTTTAAGCCACCCAATCTGGGGTACTTCGTTATGGCAGCCTCGGCAAGTGAATACAGTGAATGTTCATCAACAAGCCATGGCCTGCAAGCCCTTGGAGGGCAGGAACTGTGTCTTATTCATCTGATTCTCCAGTGTCTAACCTAATTCCTGAGCAGTAGTAGGGACTCAGCTACCATCTGTGGAAAGAAGATCAACGAATGGGATATTTCAAAAATGGTTCCACTTAGAGTTCAGCTAAGCTAGCCCATGGTATTGCTGCCTCAGCATCCATTTTATTTAGACAAATAGGCTAAGGGGGCCTTAAGTTGACATTAGCCCCCAAGCAAGCCCTGGATCACAGCCCAAAGAGTCACAAGCAAATGCAAATCCCTAATGTGACTTCCCCAAGGGCCCTTGTGATAAAGTTTTCCCACCTCCCAGGACCTTCCCCCTTGTGCTCCTTAGGTAAGACTCCCAAGAAGTTTAACAAAACCCCCCTTTTTTGGTGTGAATTCGCCAAACCAGCCCTAGCCCAGGAACTCCACAGCACTCCACCCACAAATCCTAAAAAAGGCGTGTGCCCCAGGTCCCGCTGCTCTCTGCCTGCACCCTGCCTTGACCTCCTGCGTGGCCCCTTGAGGTACGCGTATACCGCCTTCAGAACCTGGGAGTAATAAACTTCTCTATTTCACTTTCCCTGGTGGGCTTCTGCTGACTCTCTGACACTCTCTCTGCTCTACTGAACAAATGTTATTCTAACAAAGTCATAACTCATAGATTCTTTTTTGTTTGTTTTGTTTAGCACTTCCTTAATTTTTTTTTTTTTGAATTGTAGTTAATTTACAATGTTGTTTTAGTTTCAGGTGCACCACAAAGTGATTCAGTTTATATATATATATATATATATATATATATATATATATATTCATTCTTTTTCAGATTCTTTTCCACTGTATATTGAGCATAGTTCCCTGTGCCATACAGTAGGTCCTTGTTGTTTATCTATTTTATATCTAGTAGTGTGTATCTGTTAATCCCAACCTCCTAATTTATCCCTCCCCCCAGTTTCCCTTTGGTAATTATATGTTTGTTTTCTATGTCTGTGAGTCTATTTCTGTTTTGTAAATAAGTTTGTTTGTATCACTTTTCTAGATTCCATACTTAAGTGTTATCAGGTGATATTTGTCTTTCTCTTTCTGACTTACTTCACTTAGTAAGCACTTCCTTACACTCTGGAACTACCAGATGCTCCAGGTTTATCTTGTAGATCTCCTGCCCCAGGCCTGGATTTGGCCATTTCTTCAAGGAGCCCTGTGTCCTTTTATTGAAGAAGGCATTAGAAACCTAAATCTGAATGACAGGTATGCTCAAGGCTATTAAAGTTTTTCTGGGCCTTCTCAGTTGACAAAGCAGAAAAATATGCGTGTGTACCAACCTGTGCACATACACATATCTATAAATATCTTACGTGTAACCATCTACACGCATATTAAGATAAACATAGTTCATATTAACAGCTCCAAATGTAAACATGGTTCTGATGGCAACTGCAAATGAAGAGTTCACAAAACCTGGGGAGCAAAGATCACGGGAATAAGCAGAGTCACCCAATGTCAACTACTGTGAAGGGGGAGGAACTAGGGGACTCTCTATGACCCAAGGGTTTTGGTAAATTTCCTTAAAATGAACCCACAATACTTCTGACAAGTCTCATACGTTAACAGTGATGATCTCCAAAGTACCAAATAGTGGGAAATACCTAGAGACGGAAGGTAGAGGTAGAAAGAGGGCAATGGTGGGCAGAAAAACATTATGTGTGGTGATCATTTTGTAATTATAGAAATATCAAATCACTATGTCATACACCTGCAACTAACACGGTGGTGTAGGTCAATTATACTTCAATTAAAAAAAATCGTTTTAAGACATTGAAAACAAACGTATGATTACCAAAGAGGAATGGGGGAGAGGGATAATTAGGAATTTGGGATTAACAGATACACGCTACAGTATATAAAATAAATAAACAACAAGGACCTACTGCACAGCACAGGGAACTATATTCAATATCTTGTAATAACCTATCATGGAAAAGAAATCTGAAAAAGAATACATATATATATATGTGTATAACTGAATCACTTTGCTGTACACCTAAAACCATGTAAATCAACTATACTTCAATAAAAAGAATTGTATTGAAAAAAAAAGTGACATAATAAGAACAACTCAGCCAGGACCATAAAACTTAGCCACATAGGAAGCACAAGTACTTTTATTTCCACGCTCCTGAGCATCCTGGAAAACTCTCTGAAAATCCCACATAAGGTCCTGTCCCTGCCATAAAAATAAGCTGTAGCACTTACATCCTTCTGGAGTCCTCAGGGTCACAAAGTCATTGGTGCTGTGCACCTTGCTCAGACACTGGACCTGGACTTTGACCTGATACGTGGTGTCTGGCTTCAAGACTTTCAATATTGTGTTCGTTTTATTGCTGTGGGTTTCCAGAGTCTTCCATATGCTCTCTCCAACCACCCTGGCCAAGAGAACAAAGATAGCATCACATCAAAGCAGCATGGGGTGGCTGAGATGTCTGAATCCGTCAAAAAGAGCTGCTCTGTGCACACACTGAGTTTATGGAACATCCAATGGCAACAGAAACATCATTTTCTCCCACGGCAAAGATGAGACCCACCTGTAGTAGACGTTATACACACAAGAAGCAGAGGGCATTTTCTTGGGCCGCATCCAGGTCAAAGTTACATCCCCAGAGAAGTCAGCTGTCCACTGAAGATTCTGTATTTTGTATACATTTAATTCCTCTAGAGAAAGCAAGGGGAAAAAAGAGAAATTGATATCCTATAAATCTTGGATTTCAAAGGACCCAAGAGGTTCCTTGGTTTTAGGCAGACCTACTGTGATGTGGTCAGGCCACCACCATTATCTTAAGACACCCCAGAAAAAAAAGAGTTCAGACCTTCCTATATAACCTTTCCCAAGGTCTCCTAAATTTCCAAGCATGGTCTTTCTCCTTGCATTTCACCTCCTTGTCTGCACTGATTTAAGCCTGATTCTCAACAGAGAATGCTACAAATCCAAAGACAATGTCATGGCAAGATCCATTACAGCTACAGACTGAAATGTTTGTGTCCCCCAGAATCCATATGCTGAAAACCTCATCCCCCATGTGATGGTATTAGGGGGTGGGGCCCTTGGGAGATGATTAGGTCATAAGGATGGAGTCCTTGAAAATGAGATTAGTGTCCTTGTAAAAGGGGCCCGAGAGAGCTCCCTCACACCTTCCACTGTGGGAGGACACAGAAAAGACAGGCTGTCTATGGACCAGGAAGTGGGCCCTC
This sequence comes from Hyperoodon ampullatus, assembly GCF_949752795.1. NCBI lineage: Eukaryota > Metazoa > Chordata > Mammalia > Artiodactyla > Ziphiidae > Hyperoodon > Hyperoodon ampullatus. The sequence continues at coordinate 92,948,346 of NC_136920.1, forward strand.
ACCAGACCACCGAATCTGCTGGTGCTTCAATCTCGGACTTTCTAGCCTCCAGAACTGTGAGAAATGAGTTTCTGTTGCTTCTAAGCCACTCAGTCTGTGGTACTGTTATAGCAGCCCCCAAATGATTGCTAAATGCATTCCAGACAGAAGGATGGAGTTCACCCCACCACAAAGCCTGACGCTCTGTGGGAACAACGAGGCCTCAACACAGGGATGTCCCTCCAAAGCCAATCTAATATACTCCAATATAAAATAAAAATTAAAAAAAACTCCTATGAAAGATCAAGTTAAATTGCTTTATTTGCATAATAGAATGCACTACTGTAATTAAGCAAATCATAATTCTAAGACACTACTTAATTTTTCATAATTAGATACTATAATTTCATAGTATCTTTTGATTAAAATTATCATTATTTAAACTCAAAAAAACCCCATTCTAAGATGTAACTATTATATATAGGATGAATAAACAACAAGGTCCTACTGTATAGCACAGGGAACTATATTCAATATCTTGTGATAAAGCATAATGGAAAAGAATATTTAAAAAATAAATAAATAAAAGGATCCAAGTACCAATACAAGGACTAAAGCAAAAGAAAACAGAACAAAAAACCAAAAAAACCAAAAACACCCAATCTAAGACCAACATTTCCCTGAGAGCGGCGAGGTGAGCTGGAGGCTGCATCAGAGGCGGGACTGGGCCTCGCCTCACCTGCAGCTCCAACAGTGAGCAAGAATCTTTGCATTTTCAGACTGAGGAAGAGCTCAAGAGGGTTCAACCTCAGGGCCTACTCAGCAGGGCCGAGGGTGAGCCCGGGGTCCTGGGGGGCCACACTCACCGCTGCAGGCGCGCTCGTCGCTCTCGTCCGAGCAGTCCAGGAAGCCGTCACAGCGCTCGGAGAGCACGATGCAGGCCTCGCCGTCCTCGCACCGGAACTCCTGGCCTGTGCAGGTCAGGGTGCTGCGTGTGGCTGCAACACACGAGGGGCCACGGTCACCAAAGGTTTCTCGTGTTCGGGAAAAGGGAACTCACCAGCTTCTGCTTCAAAAGACCCTCAGGGTGGGGGTGGCGGGGACCCCACGCTGGCCTGCTAATCCCTCTTCATTTGACATTGACCAGGGGAATGTGCCTTCAGGAAGGGCCAGAGCTTTGGCGTCAAACAAATCAGGGTTTACATCCTGCTCTGTATGAGCCTGAGCTAACTGTTTAATTCAGGCGCACCTCGTTTTATTGTGCTCAGCTTTATCATACTTTGCAGATAATTGCGGTTTTTAACACACTGAGGGTTTGTGGCAGAGCAAGTGCCATTTTTCTAACTGCATTTGCTCACTTCATGTCTCTGTGTCACATTTTGGTAATTCTCACACTATTCCAAACTCTTTCATTATTATTGTATTTATTATGTTGCTCTGTGATGAGTGATCTTTTTTTTTTTTTGCGATACGCGGGCCTCTCACTGTTGTGGCCTCTCCCGTTGCGGAGCACAGGCTCCGGACGCGCAGGCTCAGTGGCCACGGCCCACGGGCCCAGCCGCTCCACGGCATGTGGGATCTTCCTGGACCGGGGCACGAACCCGTGTCCCCTGCATCGGCAGGCGGACTCTCAACCACTGCGCCACCAGGGAAGCCCCGATGAGTGATCTTTGATGTTACAAAAGGGTGGCAAAAAGATTACACCTCACTGAAGGCGCAGGTGATGGTTAGCATTTTTTAGCAATAAATTATTTTAAAATTAAGGCATGTACGTTATTTTTTAAACATATGCTATTGCACGCTTAACAGACTACAATATAGTGTAAACATAACTTTCATATGCACCAGGAAACCAAAAAATTCGTGTGACTCGCTTTATTGCAGTGGTCTGGAACAGAACCCGCAAAACCTCCGAGGTCTGCCTGTAGTGCCCAAGTTCAGTTCCCCAGTATAAAACTGGGGTGAGGGCTTCCCTGGTGGCGCAGTGGTTGAGAGTCCGCCTGCCGATGCAGGGGACACGGGTTCGTGCCCCGGTCCGGGAAGACCCCACATGCCATGGAGCGGTTGGGCCCGTAAGCCACGGCCGCTGAGCCTGCACGTCCGGAGCCTGTGCTCCGCAACGGGAGAGGCCACAACAGTGAGAGGCCCGGGTACCGCAAAGAAAAAAGAAAAAAAAAAAAAAAAACTGGGGTGACAACTCCATCCCTACTGTGTCTACAAGACCCAGTGAGATCAAGCACCTGGAGCACACCTGAGAGCAGGCATCCACGAGGTGCTGCTCTTCCTCTGCGGTACTTATTCCTAATCATCTGCTCCTGTTGCTAGTCTGCAGTCCAGAATGACCCTCTGATTTCTGGTTTGAGTGAGACTAATAGTAATGAGATGAATCACAATAGTAAGAGGCATGTCTATCGTATGTAGTCTTTTTAATTGTTTAGCTTTTCAAAGTATTTCCGCAGACAATGAAATAACGCAAATAAAGAGCACTGATGAGTTAAGAGTTATGCAACTCGTTGGCTAGAAACCATAATCTGATATTCTCTCCAGTTTGGAAAGTAGATTTAAACTGCATGAGAGGCTCTAAAAAGGAAGCAATGACAATGTAACTGCAAATGATCCTAAAAAGAAGAAAGATGAGAATGGCTACAGAAACCACATCTGCCACCCCAGGTAGGTCTGCACCGGGTCCTGGTTCAGGTACCTTGTGCCTTCATTATAGAGACTCACACCTGCCTGCTCAGCCCTGGACAGGGAGAGTTATATCAGAACCCGACCCCACCAGTAAAGAGGTTCTAAAGTCACTCTTGCTCCTCCACATCAAAGATGTCCATGTTCAGGGCTTCCCTGGTGGTGCAGTGGTTGGGAGCCCGCCTGCCGATGCAGGGGACGCGGGTTCATGCCCCGGTCCGGGAGGGTCCCACGTGCCGCGGAGCGGCTGGGCCCGTGAGCCATGGCCACTGGGCCTGCGCGTCCGGAGCCTGTGCTCCGCAACGGGAGAGGCCACAGCAGTCAAGAGGCCCGCGTACCGCAAAAAAAAAAAAAAAAAAAAAAAAAGATGTCCATGTTCAAATCCCTGGAACATGTTAAAGTCACCTTATAAGGAGAAAGGGACTCTGCAGATGTGATTGAGCTAAAGACCTTGACATAGGACTTAAGCCTGGGTTACCTGGGCAGGTCCATCCAATCACACAGGCCCTTAAAAGCAGAGACCCCGGGCCTTCCCTGGTGGCGCAGTGGTTGAGAATCTGCCTGCCAGTGCGGGGGACACAGGTTCGAGCCCTGGTCTGGGAGGATCCCACGTGCCGCGGAGCAACTGGGCCCATGAGTCACAACTACTGAGCCTGCGTGTCTGGAGCCTGTGCCCCGCAACAAGAGAGGCTGCGATAGTGAGAGGCCCGAGCACCGCGATGAAGAGGGGCCCCCACTCGCCACAACTAGAGAAAGCCCTCGCACAGAAACGAAGACCCAACACAGCCAAAAATAAATTAATTAATTAATAATTAAAAAAAAAAAAGTGGAAACCCTTTCCCAGCTGTGGTCAAAGAGGAAGATGTGAAGACCAAAGAAGGATCAGAGAGACAGAATGTTGCTGGCTTTGAAAATGGAGGAAGGAGGCCTCTAGAAGCTGAGAAAAGCAAGGAAACAGATTCTGCCCTGGAGCCTTCAGAGGACTCAGCCATGCCTTCATCTTGGTTTCAGCCAGTGAGACGTCTATCAGATTTCTGACCTACAGAACTGTAAGATAATAAATGTGTGTTATTTTAGGGCATTAAGTTTGTGGTAATTTATTACAGTGGCCATAGGAAACTAATACACACTTGAAACATTGTAATTTGTCCAGATTTACATTGGGATTCTACCTCAGTTTCCTGAGTTCAAACTGTAATTTCTCCACTGGGACTCAGAATCAGACTCCTCCTAGCTTGTGCTCCCCACCCCATGGAAATATACACACAATGTTCCATACAATGACTCTATCCATACTAGAAGAAATCCAAACAGACCACTAAACCATGGTGGTTATCCGACAGTAGAGAATCTACAACAGTGGTTCTTAATAGTCTTCTGGGGAACGTCTAAAACATACAGATTCCTAGGACCTGCCCCAAAGCTATTGAGGCAGAAACACGACACTGGGCGTGTGTCATATTTACAAGTTCCACAGTGATTCATCAGAATTGGCCAGCACTGAGGACTTCTGTTCTAGAACAAGGTGATCCTGTTTTCTATCTGAAGCACTGCATCCACTTCTGAAAACCACACTTTGAGATGTAGGTAGAGAAACTGGATAATGTTCTCACAAGAGCAACCAGGATGGTCAAGAGGAACAGGTAAAGGATCCTGGGAGCTTTTACTAGAGATGAAAAGATACAGGGTTTGGAAGTGGGAGGTGGGGGCAGAATACTATAACAGCTGTCCTCAACTGATGAGTTTCCTTATGAAAGAAGGATGAAGACTTCTCTGAATGTCTCTAGGATGGAGGTACAGAATTCAGTTTTTTCAAAGAATGCCCTAATATAGTAACTCTCAATGGGAGAAGGAAAATATTGAAACCACTTGTGAGGCTTTTTACAAATTATAATCCCCCATCCCCTGGAGAATCCTTGTATCATACAGTTCTGTCATTTGCTGAGCAAAAATTGGTTTGCCTGGGGGAGCTTGGATGGGGGGCTTGGTTACATATAAAACTGCATTAGAGCATCTAGAAAAGGTTTGAGAACTACTAGTGAACAGTCTCAGATGCGCAAGATGGAATTCATCCATCCATCCATCCAGTGAACATTTATGGAGGTCCTACTATGAATCAGCTGCTATTCAAGACGTTAAGAATATAGTGATGTGTCAAACAGACAAAGGACCTACACTCATAGAGTTTACCTTCTATTGAGAGAAACAGCAAATAAGTCAACAAATATGTTACTTTAGATAGTGATAAGAGCTACAAAGAAACATAAAGGCAGTAATAGTAAGAGAGTGATGGGGACTTTATACAGGAGAGTCAGGGAAGGACTCCAGGCTCAGAGGGGATTGTTTTGGAAAATACCAAGATCCCCATCACAGAATTACTCTGCTTGGTAAGAATGTGGTAAAATATAATCAAAGAACAGCTGAACAGTAAAGCTGGAGGATGTCCGAGGTTTCTTTATGAAACATGTCTCAATATTTTAAAAGGGAGAACATAGTTTTTAGAAACTGGGAATACGGCTGTCATTAATCTCCAAAAATTCTTAAACTGATTATTAAACAAATGATTAATGGGCACTTAGAACAGAATGTAGTGGCCCCTGCTTCTCTTAAGAAGAGGCATGTCACGCTAATCCCATTTCCTTTGCTGATACGGTTATCCAATTAATGGATTGAGGAAAATTGTGGATAGAGTACACCTTGATTTTAAGACCTTAACCAAGCAACATCCTTATGTATAAGGCAGATTTGAAACAGGCTAAAGAAACTTATTTAAAGAATACTCATTGGGCTTCCCTGATGGCGCAGTGGTTGACAGTCCGCCTACCGATGCAGGGGACGCGGGTTCGTGCCCCGGTCTGGGAAGATCCCACATGCCGTGGAGCGGCTGGGCCCATGAGCCACGGCCGCTGAGCCTGCGCGTCCGGAGCCTGTGCTCCGCAACGGGAGAGGCCACAACAGTGAGAGGCCCGCGTACCGCAAAAAAAAAAAAAAAAAAAAGAATACCCATTAATGAATTAATCCCACCCAGGAGGAAGCTCCTATTTCATTTCTTCTTTGTTAATTATGTTTAATGTTCCTCTTACTATACTTATCTGGCTCAGACATTCCTACTATTATTTTGGTAAGTGTTGGATCAATCTGCCCTGTTATTTTAATGTCCCAAAGGCCCACTTTGTTCATTCTTTTAATAGAAGTGCAGGATTTTACACTAATCCCCATTTAATTTCTCTGTGTTATTCTGGAGTATTCCTCCCTACAAGAACTTTCAACATGGTTTGATGAAAAGATCACAATTTTGTACAAAAAAATACAGAATAAAGGCCCCAGTTTGTTATTGACGAGGTGACCCTCTTTGAAGCTTAACTTTCCTATCTCTAAAATGGAGATAATACCAGAATTATTATTATGAGAAACAAAGCAGAAGCACATGACATCCTGCCTCTAGAAGTCTTCCCTGGGGGAGACGGCCCCGCTGATGACTCACGGCAGTTGGCCTCGTCCTGGCCGTCCTGGCAATCCTGATGGCCATCACAGCGCCTCCAGCTGGGGATACACTTCTTCGGGTGCCGGCACTCGAACTCAAATCGGTCACATCGCCCGAGCTGGGTGGGAGTGGAGGCAGCAGTGACATTTGCTAGAAGAAAAGATTTTTAAAATTCACTTTTTAGTACTGAGGGGCTGGCCAGCAATAGCGACCTATTGGGTGTGTTGGAGATCTCGGTGCTTTAGGAATTACGAAGGGGACCTGAACAGAAACGTGAGCTCTGGTGAAAGACGGCAGGTTGACAAGACACAGGGATCTCATCCTTCTCTCTCTCAGGCCCAAACTTAGTTGAAGACTTTGAAGACAGAGGTGAGTAAATCTTGCAGAAAGTAGAAAAAGAAAAGATTAAAGAAAAATTTTTTTAAGTTTTAAAAAAGTAAGCAGACTAGATCAGGAGATTCAACATATTACTGACGAGAGTTCCAGGAACAAAAAGAAAAGAGAGAAGAAAATACTAAGGGATATTTCAAGAAAATTTTCCAAAACTAAAATACGTAAATTTCCAGAATAAAAGAGGACATCAGTGTCCACCACATTAGATAGAAAGAGACCCACAGCAAAGCACATCACTGTGAAATTTCAACACTGGTACCAAAAGGAAGATTCTACAAGCTTCCAGACAGTAAAAACAGATTACATATAAAAGATTCAAATCAAAATGGCTTTGGATTTTCCAAGAGCTGCTTTCTGAAGACAGAAATTCAAATGTCTTCAAATTTCTGAAGGATATATATATATATATATATATATATATATATATATATATATTTACAGCCTAGAATTCCAAACCCAGCCCAATAACCAATCAGGTCTGAACAGGAAAGAAAAACACTTTCAGACAAGCAAGGCCTCAAATATACCTCCCATGTACTCTTTCTCAGGAAATTTCTGGAAAATGTGCTCTACCAAAATGTGGGATTAAACTAAAAACCAAGAGGAAAGACCTGGGATATAGAAAAAAGGAGCTGCAACGTGAGAGAAGTAAAGCGAGTCCTAAGGATGGAGAAGCAACCTCCCAGAAGATACCTGTGCCCCAGACAACCCGCACAAACCAGAGAAACTCAAGAGATAAACACCTTGAATGAAGGCCATCATCACCGTGTCCTCGGGCCCCATATCATCATATTCACCTGACAAAGCTACCAGAGGGTGTGCTCCACCAAAAGAAAAGGGAGTAAACCAAGAAAAAGCAAGACACAAGGTCCAGGAAAACGGGGAATCTAAATCAGGAGAAAGGCAAAGAGAATTCCAGGGAGGGCAGTGAAGCCCCAGGGTAAGGACAGGCAGCAGGCTGGGAGAACAGTCAGCCCAGATAGGAGAAGCCAATCTCCTCTTAAAAGGGATATCTCCAAGGGAAACAATGGAGCTGAGAAATCACCTGATACGGTGACCTTGTGGAAAGTTACACCAAGAGGCTGCTGGAAGGGAGGAAGCGCCATCAAAAGATAACCTGAGCCAGCAAACAACAACAGAAAACAATGATTAGCTTTGGGATACTGTTTGTATTCCATAGTTGGATAACTGGATTTTCAAAGGGCCTCTCCAACCCCCAGAAGCACTCTGCTAAAACAAAGTGCGTGGAGAAGAGTGGGGGAAAAAATGAGGCCAGAGGACTGGGCCAAGGCACATCATGGCGCTTACACCTGGACAGTAAGGGCACCATCAGGGGGGTCCAGGCTGGGAGAGGATATAATTACATATTAGTATGTATGAGGCTTCTTGGAAGATAAATCGCAAAGTGGCGAGACATAAGGCAGAGAACCCAGTTCAGAGACTTATCCAGTGAAGAAATAAGATCTGAGAGCTAGATGCCAATTTAACTTTACATGGGCAACATACCTAAAAAAGAATTCAAAAAAGCTGAAGGCAGCATCTAACCAGGAATCTGCTCATTGAATTAGCCCGAATTTGCTAGAGTTGGTTAACGTCCTGTTCGGTTTCAGTAGCAATTTTGAGAGAGGGACAATCAAGTTACTACATAGAGAGATGGGCCTTGGGGGAAAAGGGCAGAGATAGAAGGTTTTTTTTTTATTTGTTTTAATCTGAGAAGCATTTACGGGGCACTGGCTATTTGCCTATTATTGTGGTAGGCAGAGTGGGAGATTCAGACTAAAACACCAGGTCTGGCACAATCACTACGGAAAGGAAAGATTTATACACATGCAATGACCACGAAGCAACATGTGGCTGTTCACAGTTCAGCGCCAAAAGGACAACAGGGCAGAGTTCAATGACACTGGAAAAGGGGTGGACATCAGCTAAAGAACTCAATGAAAGCTCTGTGGGGGTGGGTCTTGAGAGGGGGAATAAAGCCCTACCTGCCTGAAAGAGGAGCCTCAATCTTTAGTCAACCTACCATTCACAGGGGGAGCTCCCGGGCTCCAGGCAGAAATTCTGATTCTATAATTTTATAAACACCCCAAGTGATTCCATTACAGGTGGGCTTCATGCTGTACTTTGAGAAATACTGACAACATATTGAGGTCTCCTTTAGCTACGAAACCTGTGTTTCTGTCTGCCCTGACCGACAGTGGGCTTCACAGAGAGGGCAAGTAGGGGGACGAGGTCGGGTCTGATAAGGGAAAGAACCCTACTGGAGGAATCTAGGCAGAGAAGAAGCAGGTGTGTCCAGGGTGGGGGAGGAGCGCAGCTTGCAGAAGTGAAAAGTAATGGCAAGCAAGGAAAGGTCAGCTCAAACAGGGCCTTGAAAATAGGACTCAGGGGTTAGGGTCTCTCTTCTGGACAAAAAGGACAAGGGGAAACCAGTGATGATTTTAAACAGGGAAGAGATGGGATGAAAACAAGTCTTAAAGGAGGAAAATCAGACTATTGACCTATAAGTTTGCTGAAAAGAATTATGTAAACCATGGCAAGCAATGATCTACTATTATTTTATTATAACTGAGTTTGAAATGGAAAACTGTTTAGGAAAGGATACAATTCTGCCTGCAGTTAAGGGTGTGCCCTAGGCGGCGGTCTCACGGTTCACCAAGACCTCCAGCAATACGGTCACTCACAAACCTCCAGAGCCTCTGTGTTCAGCCACTAGATGGCAGTGCTTACCCTTCTGTTAATAGGATGGCCGCCAGCTAGCAAGCCAGAGACTCCGGTTCTGTACCCTGCCCGACCCCCGCACCCCGCCGCCCCGAGAGTTTAATACACACAGACACCTCCCCTATAATGCCCATGGTAACCTCCTGTGAAGAGGAAGCAAAGGAGACCCAACCACAGCCAAGGAGGAAAGCAGGGCGGCTGGCCTTTCCCTACAGGAAGATCAGAGGGCAGTGATAGAAGATGACTTCTGAGTTCCCTGGGGTCTCCCTGCTCTGGAGGTGAGAAGGGGCCTGGCCACAGAGCAGAGTCCCAGAGGGCAGGATACTGCCCTCAGCCAGGCTGTGCCCAGGGTGTAGCCCCAGAGGTCCTCTCCTTAAAGCAGGTGCCACGGGCCAGGGCCGGGTCCAGCACTCACCAGGCGAGGGGCAGCCTTCCTCATCCGAGCCGTCTGCACAATCTCGGTACCCGTCACACACCCAGCTGTCCATCACGCAGGCCCCACTGCTGCAGCGGTAGTAATTGGGCAGACACGTAGAGGGCCCGGGAGTAGGGGAGGGAAGAATATGTGAATCTGAGGAAAACACCAAGCAAGGAAACCCAAAACGTTACAGGAAGCTTGATCTCAGACCCAAATGTGTCCCAGACCTAGTATGGATGTCCCAGATTTAGCTGCACCAGCCCAGGGAGGCCGGGGTCCGGCACAGTTCTGAACAGTGAAAAATCATTTATGATGGGGTGTCAGAACAGACTGTATTCTCTTCCCTTCTTTGGAATGGATTCACCTTACCTATTTGATTTGATCTGGGCTAACATTCGGATGAGTTAGTTTTCGCAGGGGCTCGTGCAGGCTGGTGGAAGGACTCGGAATGCACTGGGTGAGTGGGAGAATTAATTCCTATGGAGGATAAACCCTGTTCTGCTTAACTTAACGCCAACCTTCCCGAGACCAGCTCCGGGACAAGAACACCAGGAAGGAAAGGGACGGGCACACCGCCCACACCAGTGCTCCCCTGGCGTGTATCACGTACACATAAATGTGTCATGGCCCATGCATCACCCAGAGAGCTCGTTACAACGCAAACGCTGAGTCAGGAGGGAGGCCTCGGGTGGGGTCAGTGGCTGCGATTCTAACAAGGAGCTGTGGGTCTGCAAGCCACACTCGGGGTAGCCAGGCGCTAAAGTCCTCACTGTGCCCTGGAGAGCATAACCCTCGGAACAGGAGAAATCAACCGGGCGGCTTTCACAGTGGGATGGGGAGAGAAAAGAACTCAGAGAGTTACCCCCCGCACCCCCCCCCCCAAAATCACTGCCTAAGCCAGGCACCACAGAGACAGAGCTGGGTTCCATGTGAACAGGTGGGAGGACGCTGGCATGTCTCAGCGATGGGGCTGCCCCCGGACCCTCACCTGCACAGTCCTTCTCATCAGACCAGTCCCCACAGTCGTTCTCGTTGTCGCATTTCCACCTGTTGGGGATGCAGTGCCCATTCTTGCACTGGAACTGGAAGTAGCGGGAGCAGTTGGGGGCCTCCGTGGGGTTTTCTGGGGGGTGAACCGCATGGTCAGTCGTCTGCCCTGCACGCTGTGAACACAGAGCTCCAAGGACACACAGGCTCCTCACCCAAGCCCCGAGGCAGCCCACACGGCCCTCCCAGAGAAGGACAAGGCAGCTTCCTGGACCCATCGGGAGACAAGAGCACATCCACAGACAAAAGCCCACCTTCCTGGATTCCATCTCACATTCTCTGACCTATGCCTCTTGCTAACGATACCCGAGTTTTAATTTTGACACTTCACCAAAGGAATGACCTAACTACTGATGATAACGTGACAGTGACAGGGATTTCCATTACGTTGTGGCCTCTGTAACCTTTCCAGGGGAGGGGGAAGCACATGCCAAAATATTTATCCTAACTCCTCTATCATATTCCTTATATATAACATGAACTTTCTAACTGGGGAAAGAAAAGAAAACGGAGTAAATACTCCCTAACCCCTGCTAGGGGGTAGGTTCTCACTTTAAGACTCAATTCCTTACAGGCAGATTCAAGAACTGGCAGGAACTGTGGCTGAGGAAGGAGATGGCAAAGCCGGTGCCGGAGTGGCCCGAGCGCCCCCTCCTTAACTTCAGGCGCCTTCAACCCGGAGATGAGGGAAGCGAGGAGGCAGATCCCAGGTCTCCTTACCACAGCTGGCTTCATCAGAGTCATCCCCGCAGTCATCCATCCCGTCGCACTTCCAGATCAAACTGATGCACACTCCATTCTGACACTGGAAACTGAACTCATCACACACCTTGTGGAACTCGGGGCCTGGGGCTAGGGAAGGAACGAACACCCGAAAAATCCAGATTGCTTCTACACCGAAGAGCTCAATATAACACTGCTATTTGGAAACGGGAGGAAAGAACAAATGTCCTCCACCAAGAGACCGCACGGCTGAAGGATCCCTCGAAGGTGAGTCAGCTGAAGGCCTGGCCCCAGCAACTCAGAAGGCAACTGTGTTTGGAAATAAGGTCTTGAAAGGGGTAATTAAGTTAAAGTGAGGTCGTGAGGGTGGAGCCCTAATCTAACAGGACTGGTGCCCTTATCAGAAGACAGACAGGCACAGCAGGAATACCATGTGATGCAGACACAGGGAGAGGACAGCCGTCCACAAGTCAAGGAGAGGGGCCTCAGAGGAAGCCAACCCTGCCGCCATCTTAACCCTGGATGTACAGCCTCCAGAACTGTGAGAGATTACCTTTCTGTTGTTGAAGGCCCCCAGTCTGTGGTCCTCTGTTTTGGCATCCCAAGCAGACTGACGCAAGTACCTACTATTGAGTTGGCCCAAAAGTTCATTTGGGTTCGTCCGTGACATCACGGAAAACCCCAAACGAACTTTTTGGCCAGCCCAATGTAATACACGCAGGGCAGTGTTGGGGACAGGGCTGCAGCAGGGAACGAGACACAGACCTGCTCTATTGCACACACACTCCGGCTGAGGGAGGCGGCGCACAAAATAAGCGTACAGCGTGCGAAGTGGAAGTGAGTGCGGTGAAGACACTGCAGCAAGGCAAGGGGGCCACTCAGTGATGGGGGCGCAAGAAAGCCTGTGGGTGACGTTGACATGTGGGCCAAGGGCTCGGTCATCCTCTGTCCTCCCGTTTATCTGTACAACTAACAAGCAAGTTTCCGAAGCAACAAAGGTGAGCTTTCTCAGAAAAGGCAAGACTGGACCCTCAATCGAGACCCTGTAAACTAGATGGAGGCACATCCCCAGGCAGCCCAGCACCCCTTAGTCTCTCCAGTGCCCGCAGGTGACCCCCTCCCCCCGCCCCACTCACAGCATCCCGCAAACACCGCATCCTCGTCCGAGCCATCGCGGCACTGGATGATGCCATCACACACCATGGACTGGAACAGGCACTGCTGGCGGTTCTTACACACAAAGTCCATGAAGCGAGTACAGAGGGGCTCTGGAAGGGTCCAGCAAAGGAAAGAGGCCGTGAGCCCCTGGGGCTGGAGGCCTCGTGGGCCCTGGGAGGATGCACCCTGGCCAGACGCGCATTCGGGAGACGGGAGTGACACGCACAGTCACCGAGCGCTTGCTCTGAGCAAACCCTGAGCTTTAGTACATTGTTAAACTCCCAGGACAATATGATGAGAGGTTTTACTCTCCTGTTTTCCAAATGAAGCACAGGGGATGGCAGCGTTAAGTATTTTGCCAAGAGTACACAGTGGGTGAGGGTGGAGCCGAACCTGAATTCCAGAGCTGCCTGACATCAAAGCCCATGATCTTAACCACTATCAATCAAATACTGACTCTCCAATATGGGGCTTGGCAAACTGCTGTTACGAAAGCACAGAGTCCTAACCACTGGACCACAAGGGAATTCCCCCGCCCCCAACTTATATTATGTTGAAGCCCTAATCCCCAGTGTGACTGTATTTGGAGATAGGACTTTACAGAAGTAATCCAGGTTAAGGGAGATAAATCAGTTGATAAATTGATCAAAAGGATCAATAGAAGTGGTGTCCATATAAGAGGCAACAGAGGGCTTCCCTGGTGGCGCAGTGGTTGAGAGTCCGCCTGCCGATGCAGGGGACACGGGTTCATGCCCCGGTCTGGGAGGATCCCACATGCCGCAGAGCGGCTGGGCCCGTGAGCCATGGACGCTGAGCCTGCGCGTCTGGAGCCTGTGCTCCGCAACGGGAGAGGCCACAGCAGTGAGAGGCCCGCGTACCGAGGGAAAAAAAAAAGAGGCAACAGAGATGCAGGCACAGAGGAGGCCACGTGAAGACAGGGCGAGAAGGTGGCCTTCAGACCTGAACTGCCACGCTGGCTCACCCCTGGGTCTCCAGCCTGCTCTTCCCTACGATGGGCACCACTGACTCCAGACAACATTTCCGGGTCCAAAAAAATTGGGCATAAAAAGGGTCACTGGGCCTAAAACTGTTACCCGAGTGATAGTCCGCAACTAGGAAAACCAAGGAAGTAGGAGAAATAAGTGTCCAATTCCAAACCATTGGTCCATTCACAGGACATACTGCAGTTGAACAAAGATGATCATGGACCATGACCTAATTCCACAGTCACCCACCACGGCTCCCTCCCCTGCTCTCCTTCCCCCAAACCGCACCTCCCCAACTCCATCCCTCTGAGTCCTGGTGGAGAACTTGGGGTCACCGCATTTACAAGCTAATTGCAGGCAGGTACTGAGGAAATGAAAGCATTTAGTCCAATGTGTGCCCTTCACTCACAGCCACAAGGTGCCCCCCAGGCAGGGTGAGGACTCACCACAGTGCTGTTCGTCTGAGCCATCCGAGCAGTCGTGCAGACCATCGCAGTGTTTGCTGGACGGGATGCAGGTGCCATTCGGGCAGCGGAATCCGTTGCACTTCTTCTCTGGAATGTGATTCAAGAAGAAGCAGTATAAGGAAACAGGCAGGCACTCACATCATTGTTTGGCCAGGGGGCTGGGGAGGTGACGGGTATAAATTTGTGCCACCCTACGGAGAGCTATCACTATGACAGACGTATACATACGGTGACCCAGCAACGGCACTTAAGAAAAGTAATCTACCTACATGAGTGAAAAATAACGGAGGCACAAGGTTATTCATTGAAGCACTGTTTGTAATAGATTGAAAACCACCTACGTATCCGTCAATAGGGGACTGTGTAATTACTGTACACGGGAACACTAGCCTGTTACAAAGAGACTGAAGAAGCACTACGTAAAAACAAGTCCTAGATATACAGTTATGTGGAAGACCAAGGTAGGTGGCATACTACATGTGTAAAACAGGACAAGAACATGTAGTATATTTAAATTTGCATACATGCACAAAAATATTCTGAAAGGATACACAACAAAGGGAGGGAACTGAGCAGATTTTTCTGACCTACTCAAAAAAGAAATTTTTTTTTTTTTTATTTAAAGTAAAAGAAAAGCTTCAAGTGGATGGAAAAAAGTAGGACACTCTTAAATCACTCACTGTCTTAATTCTTCAGGAATTGTATACCGAAGCCCTTTTGGAGAAAGTTTGTCCCAGAAATGTTAAGAATCTTAGGTTTCGCACGTAGCATAGAATTCTTAGCACTAGGTCACCCCTTCTCCTGAACAGAGAGCTACCGCCAGACATGTGGCTTAAAAATCACTTCCAGCAGGCCAGTTGCAAACCTAACTCTTGGTGGAATGGTCCCAGGAGGATCAGGGATAAGGCAAGAAAATAAATGTGTTTTAATCCTGTAAAAAGTCATCATTCTGGGCTTCCCTGGTGGCGCAGTGGTTGAGAGTCCGCCTGCCGATGCAGGGGACACGGGTTCGTGCCCCGGTCCGGGAAGATCCCACATGCTGCGGAGCGGCTGGGCCCGTGAGCCATGGCTGCTGAGCCTGCGAGTCCGGAGCCTGTGCTCCGCAATGGGAGAGGCCACAGCTGTGAAAGGCCCGCATACCGCAAAAAAAAAAAAAAAAAAAAAAAAAAAATCATCATTCTTAGGAGACTGTTCAAAGGACATCGAACAGAAACAGTAAAGGAGTACCTGAGTTGGGGAAATAGTTAATGCCACTCAGCATACAAAGGTTTTTCAAAAGTATAAATTTTAAATTGTACAAGACAAATGCCCACTCACTAAATTAGTGAAAACAACTCAAAAGATTAAATCCAGGGAGGCCTGGGGAAACATATGATATATTACTGATGGAGAGCCTTTCAGTAGAGTCACTTGGAAATAAAATCTGGAAACGCTTAATGAGAACCATGGAAATTGATCAGAACCTTTGACCCAGCACTTCCATATTGAGGGACATACCCCAGGAAGTACCTCAAAGGAAAACGAAGCCCTTATTTCCAAGCACATGAACAGTTTTACTATGCATGACAGTATGAAACTGAAATTACTCAACCAGGGAGGGACTAAGTAAAACTACGTTATAGCAATACAAAGAGGAAAGGCATCTGCCGTGAAAATGCTAACCACAGAAAAATACAGACGTATGGAAACATCTTTGTTTAATATTGTGCCATGAAAGGAGCAGAATATAGAACAGCATGCAGACAAGGACTACAACCCCATGAAAATTAGGGATGTATGGTATGAAATAACAGAAAAGATGTATATTGGTCTCTGCCCCTGGTTACTGGCATCAAGCTCCTAAAACCCTTATAATTGCCTGAGTGACGGGAATGTCTTTTGTTCTAATAGGGTGACTGCGGGGGGCTGGTCATCAGAAAAGCCATGTGACGATTAGAGGCTTGGAGCTTTCCAGCCCATCCCCACTCCAGGAAGAGAAGAGATCTGGAGACTGAGTTCATGATGGATCATGCCTAAGTGATGAAGCCCCACCCCCAAATCCCAAAAGTAGGCGGATCAGACCGCTTCCAGGCTGTTGAACACGTGGAGGTGCTTGCAGGGTGGTGGGGCCTGGAGAGGGTGTGGAAGGCCCATGGCCTTCCCCATACCTTGCTCTGGGCTCTGGGCTCTCTTCCATCTGGCTGTTCACCTCTCTCCTTTACCATAACCTTTTATAATAAACTGAAAAGTGTTGTTTCGCTGAGTGCTCTGAGTCATTCTAGCAAATTATCAAACCCAAAGAAGAGGTTGTAGGAACCCAGATTTATAGCTGGTTGATCAGAAGAACATGTGACAACATAGGACTTGTGACTGGCATCTGAAGTGGGGGCTGTGTGATGTGACACTGTCTTGAGGAAGACAGTGTCAGGATTGAGTTAAATTGTAGGACATGCTGGTGTCGGGGAATTGCTTGATATGGAAAGCACACATTTGGTGGCCAAGAAGTGTCAGAAGTATTGTGTGAGCAGAGTATTGAGACTATAAGGACAAAACAGGGAGTATTTCCCACAGACACACGACAAGAGGATAAGGAGAGAGAGCTTTAAAACTATTTGGTGTGAAAGGGGAAAGGTGGGGAGGAGGGATAAATTAGGAGGGTGGGATTAACATGTGCACACTACTATATATAAAATAGATAATCAACAAGGACCTACTGTACAGCACAGGGAACTCTATTCAATACACTGTAATACTCTGTATGGGAAAAGAATCTGAAAAAGAATAGATACATGTGTATGTGTAACTGAAACACTTTGCTGTACACCTGAAACTAACACAACATTGTAAATCAGCTATACTCCAATATAAAACAGAATTTTTTTTAAAATTTGGTGTGAAAAAACATTTTATGTATTGTGTTTGTATGGCAGCTATTTTGTGGTTAATTTCAAATGATTATCTCAGAATCCTTTTATTTTTATTTATTTATTTATTTATTTTTGCAGTACGCGGGCCTCTCACTGCTGTGGTCCCTCCCGTTGCGGAGCACAGGCTCCGGATGCGCAGGCTCAGCGGCCATGGTTCACGGGGCCCAGCCGCTCTGTGGCATGTGGGATCTTCCTGAACTGGGGCACAAACCCGTGTCCCCTGCATCGGCAGGCAGACTCTCAACCACTGAGCCACCAGGGAAGCCCCCTCAGAATCCTTTTTTAAATAGATCGTATTGAAAAAGTTCTGCCTTAATGAGTAGTAAGCCATTTTCCCAAGAGGCCATAACAGAGACCTCTTAGCCATAAAATATACCATTTATATAGTAACTGTTGGCTAATTTCTGGCAGAACACTGGTAATGTGACTGCATTTAGTGCTCCAGGTGGCTTAGTGGGTTTCTATTTCTTTTCTTCAAAGTTGTTATGGACAAGCAGTGAGGCAACCTTCTTGCCCAAGAATTAAGACTACATAACCCAGGCCTACACATTGCACAGCAGTGCCACACAGAAATTGCAGGCTCACTAGTGGTCAGAGTGGGCACCCGGGCACAGCGGGTCGCTATTCAATTTCCTGGCCTGTCTGTTGTCTATTTTCCTGAACAGCAGACATGGGAAATGCTCTGGGTGGAGGCCAAAGCATTTGCATTTACCACAGTTGACTGGATCTTCATCAGAACCGTCTTGGCAATCCATGTCACCGTCACATGCCCACCGCTGGGGGATGCAGTGCCCGTTGTGACACTGGAAGTTGGAGGCCTCACAGGTGTGATAGATGGCTGCCAGAGAAAGAGAAGAGAGAAATGGTCAAGACGTCCCTCACCTCCGTGCTCCCATCACCATCAGGGGCCAAGTGGAGAGAAGGCTTGTACTAGATCACAGGTATGACCTGGGGCTGCCCTTAAGGTGGAATGAGGCCTCCTGAATGGGCAACAGCTTGAGGCTCTGAGTTTATCAGTGTTACAAGCACAGATATACATGTTAAAAAATCAGTCACTTTCACAACAGTTTATGAGGTAAGAAGTATTCCCCCTTTTACAGATGAGGAACAGGCTTAGGACACTAAGAAGCTCGCCCACATTCACAAAGATAATGAAGTAATAGCACCAGGGCTGTCCAAATCCAAAGCCTGTGCTTTCTCCACTCTACCTGGCTACTTGATCTTCTCACTCATCCAGATTCCGCAGGATAAGGACAGGCATTGTGTGCTCAGGGGACTGGGTTCTAAAGCTGGTCCCCACTGTGTGGAGGCCTCAATTTCATCATCTATATTCATATCTAAGGACCCCTGTAAGTTCTGAAAGGCCATGATTTTATAATTCTAAATAAACCACCCAATTTCAAATGTGGAAAACCTCAGGTCTGAAGAGAATAAAAGATGTGTCCAAAATCTAACTTTCTGGACAGTTGAGAGAGACAGCTACCAGGCAATAATACGTGGCGTTCTCTCTACAGTCATTAAAAGAAAAAAAAAAAAAGGCAAGTGAAACAGAGCCACTGTTATAAATTAACAGGTTCATCTGCATACATGCACTGAGGCCACCTGGAAGTTGTTTAGAAAATGTCCCAAAATCTCGGTCAAAGACTATTTCAAATGCATAGTATCTGCCTCAACCCCAACCAACACTATTAAGCGCCTTCTGCATCAGATTTCCCTTTCCTCCTCTGACACAGAGAGCAGTTTGTGTCTGTTTGTTGCTGAAAGCCAGGGCTGGCCTTGTTTACAACTGGCATAAAATAATATAACCAAGACAGACGGGCTCTCTTGGTTTAACTGTGTGGACAGGACGTTCTAGCAACAGAAGGAGGCAAAACAAACAAAAGTGGGTTGTTGAGTGCACACCATAGTTATTTATTCAATCGAGATGGTTGGTAATAGTGACTCAAGTGTTGGGAAAATGGGCTTCCAATGCCCTCTAGAATTTCTACTGCCTTTGAGGCTATTTTTTTGCAATGGTCTGAAATACAAAGCACCTGATTTTTCAAACCACTTTACAACAAACAGTTGTCCATCATCTGTTGACTTATCTCCTCAACGACCAAGGCTATATCCTGTAGCATGCAAAGAAGTCTACAGGAAGTTTCAATATTTTACAGCCTTTGGCAATCAGAATCCATTAAACATCTTTTTAAAATATACTTATCTCTGATAAGAGGAGTAAGTGTATCATGCATGTTACATGAGCTTTGCCCCAGTAACAGCCATTGCCTGGAATACTTCTGATTTATTGGTTTTACAAATCTGACAGCCCTTTAAAAAATTCCTCACCAAAGCCTTGCTCGCTTTCATAAAAGATACCGTCGCCTAAACTCATTGCCATACTGATGTACTTGTTATTATTCAGCCTATGCATTTCAATTCCAGTTGAAAACAATTTCAGAGCATTAATGAAGTTTCCAAATGACAATTCTGGGAGGCATGTTTGAGATCTCCAGGTTCCATCACAGATGCTGAGCCAAGAAAGACTAATTAATTTGCACCATTTCATCCAAGTGGCCAGGCAGGGATGGAATGCTTAACATACTCTCTTTTTCTGAATTTTTCTGTCTTCTGAGTAACTAACTAGCTCTCTGACATTGAGTGTCTGATGAATGATACATGCTCAATCAATAATATTTTTTAATTACAAGGACGAAAGAGATGGACTTTAATACAAACTAAAGAATTTGGGGAAGATGAAGAATCCTTTGCATAGCAGGATTCATTGTGACTCTAAGAACAGAAAGGCTAATGGGGCAAATGATCATGAAATTAGAATACCAGGGTTTCTAAGAGAGGCCATTATCCTCCTACCTATTCTCTGACTTGGGCAGATCTCTCCTGACTCAGTAAGACCCGTTGTGACACCTGATCAAAAGCATTAGCCAAATAAAAGTGGGGCAGAAGAGATGAATTAGTTACTGTGACAACAAAAGCACTGCCTTATTATAAAGCACTGGACTATTAGGAAATGAATGAGGAAAAAGAAATGCTAATATCAATACAACTTGAATGATTAATAATGTAAAAAAATAACATAAAGCATAAAGAAAAGCACACTGAAAAATAAAAGGCAGAATTTGAAAAAGAATCAAATAGAGGGACTTCCCTGGTGGCGCAGTGGTTAAGAATCCACCTGCCAATGCAGGGGACGTGGGTTCGATCCCTGGTCTGGGAAGATCCCACATGCCGCGGAGCGACTAAGCCCATATGGCACTACTGAGCCTGTGCTCTAGAACCCACAAGGCACAACTACTGAGCCCGTGTGCCATAACTACTGAAGCCCATATGCCTAGAGCCCATGCTCCACAACAGAGAGAAGCCACTGTTATGAGAAGCCTGCGCACCACAACAAAGAGTAGCCCCCACTCGCCGCAACTAGAGAAAGCCTGGCACAGCAAAGAAGACCCAATGCAGCCATAAATAATAAATAAATTTAAAGCACACATATAGTATACCAAAAATTATATACATAAAAAAGAACCAAATTGAAATTCTAGATATAAAAAAACATAGCCATGGAAATAAAAACAGCTCAGTGGGTGTGTGAAACAGTAGATTAGATCCAGCTGAAAAGAGAATTGTTGAACTGGAAGAGAAATCTGAGGAAGTAACTCAGAGTCTAGCACACAGTCATAAGGAGACAGCAAATATGAAAACCAGAGGCATGAACACAAGAATGAGACAGTCCAGCAAATGGCTGATAGTTGCTGCTGAAGACAAGAGTAGACAAAGTAGCAAACAGATACGGCTGAAAAGATAGTGGCTGTGATTTCCCAGAATTGATGAAAAACGTAAATCCTCAGATTTTAGAAGGAAAACAAATAGGATAAATAAAAATACTCCCACAGCTAGGTAGGTGAAACTGAATAACAAACAAACAAAATGCAAAATACCTAGAGACAACTGGAGAGAAAAGAATGTCAGACTGTTGTTTGAACAGATAATCTGAGAGGAGAATTTAAATCGATACAAAACAGGCCAGAAAGAAAGGGACTAATTCCATCAAAATACTTAGGGAAAATTACTACAAATCTAGAAACCCAGATCCATCTGAATTCAGTTTTGAGATCAAAATAAAGACATGTTTCTATAAACAAAAACTTGAAGTTTACTACTCACAGACTCCTGCTACAAGAAACACCGAAGGATGTGCACAGAAAGGAAGCAAGAGGTACAAGAAGCAGACGTGGTAGACAGGTAGGTACCTATAAATAAGTCTGGTTACTAAAAAATAATAATGATGACTAATTTTAGGATTTTTAAAGCGTAAAACTAAACTACGACGTATTTCGTGTTTTAAAATACTAAATATATACGAAGTATGTCAGTATTGAAACTGTGGTCAGAGACTGGAATCAAAGCAGGTCTAGGGGAGGGGAAAGATATTAGGAATACACATAAGATGTCTAGGGCAACAGCTAAAAGAACAGAAATGAAACGTTTACGTTCAAAATCAGTGCGGGGGGTGGTGGGGGGAGGGATGAAGGAAACTCAATTCCGTGGGAAGCAAAACAGGGGGAGGGGAAGAGCCAAGAAAATGCCCGGCACAGACCATGCATGAGAGCCGAGGCCCACAGGAAGTCGGCCGACCCATGTTCTTTGGCTCTGCAGGTGACTTAATTTACTAGGCCAGGAAATGAAGTAACCCGCCACACATCAGAATGCGCTCACATCTGACCCCCGACTATTCTGAGATGACAGACAAGGAGAATCATCTTTAAAAGGTCTGGAAGCACAGCCATTGGAACAAGCCCGCAGTTGTGGTGCAAGCATTCTACACCTCCCCAGGCAGCCCTGCCAGAGAAAACCAGAGATAAAACGAGGAGTCTGCGACAAGCCCACCCACAGAAATGAAGCTGTTCATTCTTTGTGGAGGATCGACACATGCACCTAAAACACAAGTTTGACTAACGTGCTTGTGCTAACAAGATGTTCAGTCTCCTTCAATACCGCAATTTACCAACGGAAATGCCCAGGTGCACCCCTCTAAGTTATTAACCAACTATCTGCCCAACTCAAAGCTTCCGAACAGCACTCATATGCTTCCTGGGCTGATGGCAGTTCCTTTGCGGACCTCGGTTTTTCCTCCTTCTGCAGGCCAGGCTTGTACGCGGAGAGAAGCAATCGCCTGCAGTCCTTCCAGAAGCAGAGGCACAGACACCGAGACTGCGCCAGAAAAGATACGGCGGGGGGGGGTGGGGGGACGTTTACAAGGGGGTGGAATCTGGTAACATCACAGATCAGCCTGTGTGATGTACCTGACCTTTGAGGAGCTCCGTTTACTCCTTAAAGCCACGTAAGGTCACCTCTAAAGTAAAATGAATGGAGAGTTACAGTTGTGTACAATTACCCATCAACAGAGGTTCTCTGAACTGGGCACTGGGAGAATATAAAGGAGTAAAAGATCATTTCTGCCTTCACAAACCAAATCTAAAGCAAAGCATAACACACGGATACGTAAGTGTGGGACATGATAACAGATCTACTTTTTATTTGCTTTTACAAATTAGGAGGCATGCTTTGAGCTCCCGGATGCTGGGCGGTGTGTAAGAACTGCTGGGGTACTGTGGGGGAAAGAGAGATTAAGACACGGGACTTAAGGGATTTAATTCGCGAGAGTGAAGATCCATTCACAGTGGATGGCAAAGTGAAGCCTGAATGACCAGATCTCCCCTCGCCACAAAAGGGTTAAAGGAAACATCTTTACCTCCATCACGGGAGGGGTTTAGGGTACAACTGAATGACAATTTCTAGAGGAGGTTGCTGAGAAAATTTACTCATCAGAAGTGGGCTTTGTTCTCCTGCCTCCAACTTCCCCAATTCCTTGCTGTCCCCGAGTCCACCATGATGTTATACGGCCCTCGTTCATTCATTCATTCACAAAAAACAGTGGTGTGAACATGAGTGAACTTAACACCCAACAGAAGAATTACAACATTACTTCTACCTTACACCACCCAGGCTTCCTCTCATATTCTAATGTTGTTCCCAAATTTATTTTCAATAAAATCTTACCCAAAACAGGTGCAAGCACAATTTAAGCTTTCACTGTTTAGGGAACCCTTTGATGCTGCATTCCAAAACACGAGCTAGTTCAATGTTACTCAATGTATGGTCCCCAGACCAGGGGTCAGTCTGTAAACTCTGTTACTGGTCCTAAGGAAATAAGCTTGAGCCAAAATGTAAATCAACTCTATCACTCAGGAGACTGTTCAGTTGAACATTTTTTCATGGCAAGACCTTCCCAATGAAGGAAGCAGAGCTGGTTAAATTTTCGGCACAAGCTTATCAAAGACCAGCTCTCTGAGAAGCACTGATCTCGTTGGTTTCTCAGGTCCATTTCTTACAGCCTAGATTCTGCGATCACGTAGGGCTGCAATGTTACCCAGCACGTGAGCAGGTAAGCGCTGCTCAGGGAGTCCAGGGAATACTGACCAGTACAGTTGGCTTCGTCAGACCAGTCCCTGCAGTCGTTGTCCCCGTCACACACCCAGGAGGAGCGGATGCACATGCCAGAGCTGCAGCTGTATTCATCAATCCGGCACTGGTGCATTTCTGCAGGTGAGACCACAGACAAGGATCTGAGCACAAACGCTTGCCCGGAATTCTGTCTCTGAGGTCAAAGCTCCTAAGGGTTAGAGATGCACCCAACATCCCTGTTATCGCTGATGATCCAGAATGCGTGCACGAAGACTTTAACCAGGGATAGAAAGTCCTCGAGGATGGTGCCCAAGTACAGTTGGCCCTCTGGATATTCAGGTTTTGCATCCACAGATTTGGCCAACCATGCAATATGTCCTATGTGTACGATCCATGGTTGGTTGAATCCATGGATGCGGAATCCGTGGATATGGAGAGCCGCCTATGGGACTTGAGCATCTGTGGATTCTGGAACCCATGGTGGGTCCTGGAACTGATACCCTGTGGATACCCAGGGATGACTGTAGCACGCTACAAATGTGGCACAGGTGTGCTGAGATCCTGACACCTCACACTCTGGCCACCAGTTGCCTCTAGGCAACAGCGGCCTTGGCCATTTATCTTGGTGCACATTACAAATATCATTTTCTATGCTTCCTATGTTGGGAAGAAGGTTGGGAAGCAATGCTCTGGCTGCCCAGAAAGCCAGATTTTCAAGAAACAAACTTCCAGAGACAGAGCCTGTGGTTTCAGAACAGGACTAATGAGAAGGCCCAGTGTACTGATCAATGTGAGATGCTCAGCTCAGGGAAAGAGAGATCAGTGCTGAGCTCCCAAAACAGAAAAGCTGGTGACTGCCTGTGGGCAGAGCTCCTGGGATGCCGGCCGGTGGGGCTGTCTCAAGAAGGGTGGGGGCTGGAGACAAATGCACCAGGGCAGTCTGACCGGGACAGGAGGGGCAACTACACTGACAGCATCTTTTGTAGGCCCTGGGGATACTAACAAAACGGAATTTTCACATGGAATTGTAAAGATTCTAGGAAAACAGGAGTAGCCACGCCCGGGGGCCTGGGGTGGCTGCCTCAGTGAGAGAGGTTGATGGTGAACTGGGGAGCAGATATTCATGAGGAAACAGTCTGGAGACTCACGAAGAAGACCTGGATCTGAGGTAGGGACCACCTGAGACCTTGAGGTGGACTCAGGTGCACCACCGTGAATGGACCATGAACAGAGAATCTGAGGGACGGACATTGTTTAATGGTCCAACATGTGTCCAGTGAGTGGGTGAGAGGACACATTAGAAACAGATAACCACGTGGTGATTCCTCCCGACAAGAGCAAAACTGGCTGCACACGTTAACCCTCTGAGTGCAGAGGGGGACGTGGGAGGAATGAAGGGAAAACAGTGCAAACCCCAAGGACTGTTTCCTGGAACTTCGTATTCTTACAAAGATAAAGGAAAATTATGTAACCACTCCCCCCCAGAGACGTGCTCTGAGATCCAGGCTAGGATCATTTCCCCCACTCTCCTTATTTGAGTCCCAGTGAGTCAAACCCCCCGTTCGTGATGATGCAGGCCCCGTCCAGAAGTACACGCACAGCTGGACTGGACCTGCCCCCGTGTACAGGCAGGGAACCCACGGGGCCTCACGGAACCCTCGCAGCGGCGGGGTCAGCATCCGGCCCCCACACGCGCTCCCCTCCAGGCTGGGGCACTCTGTGTATTGTTCCCTCCCGTGACAGTCAGCAGCTACGGGTTTGGTACCCAGAGCCCATCAACTAAGACAGGGCTCGTGAAACTGACAGGGGAGGATTATGCAAGAAGAAGGGAGTGGGAAACACAGTCCCAGTTTCCTTTTCTGACACAAACTACCTGTGTCTCCTTGAATAAGCCCCCTGATCTCTATGGACCTCAGGTGTTTCATCTGGAAATCAAAAGGACTGAACTAGAGAATTCCCACCACTCCTTCAATTCCAACACACTATTTTCCTAAATAAAAATTTCCATTCAGAAAACAGATGCCCAAACAACGTTTGTACCATCCACGGACTTCTAACAGGGTTTACTGAATTAGATCAGTTTAAAAAAAAAAAAAAACAGTTCACAAAGGTATAGCTCTGAGTCTTCAGGAGGCTAACGTCATAGCTGCCCAGAGGCGTGCGTGGGCTAAGGCTGTACAGCTGTTAATAACTGCCTGAATTCATTTAGAAATCTTCCTAATTCTCACACTCATGTGTACAGCAACTCTGCAAGGAAGCAGCGTCCATCACTTCATGAATGAATCAATCCTACCATGTAAATGGAGGTGGCCATGCAGCTGATGTCATAAATCCCACAATGGCTTTCAGAAATCCTCCATTTCCAACCCATCCCATGAACCAGGGTGCTGCCCCCTCTGGAAGAGGATTCCTGGACAGCACGTCCCCTTACCACAGTGACTTTCATCGCTATTGTCGCCACAGTCATCCTCAAGGTCACATTTGTAGGAGAGTGGGATACAGGTCCCAGACTCCTGGCAGCGGAACTGGGTATCCAGATCACAGATGGTAGTAGCTAGGAGGGGAAAGAGAGACGACATGCTCATTAGGTCCAGTCAACTCCCCCCAAATACAAACATCCCACTGGAAAGCCAACTGAAAAAGAGAAGGAAGCAGATTTTAATTGTAATATGAATTTCAACAACAGAATTGAAACCTGGACTTACAGAAAACATAAACTGTGTGAGAACCTGAAATTTACAACCAAGGGAGATAAGGGCCTATCCTTCCATGGACGGCTTCCAGATCCGAACAGGGCTGGGAAGACTGAGAAACCGTCACTGAGCTACGAGACAGCATGACGCGTTACATCAGGGGTCCCTGGTCCCGGTCCGTGGCCTGTTAGGAGCCGGGCCGCACAGCAGGAGGTGAGCAGTGGGTGAGCAAGTGAAGCTTCATCTGTATTTACAGCCGCTCCCCATCGCTCGCATTACCGCCCGAGCTCCGCCTCCTGTCAGATCAGCGGTGGCATTAGATTCTCACAGGAGCGTGAACCCTACTGTGAACTAGGCGTGAGAGGGATCGAGGCTGCTCGCTCCTTATGAGAACCTAATGCCTGATGATCTGAGGTGGAGCTGAGGCGGTGAGGCTAGTGCTGGGGAGCGGCTGCAACTACAGATGATCATTAGCAGAGAGGTCTGACTGCACAGAGACCATAATCAATCAGTGCGCTTGAATCACCCCGAAACCAGCCCCCTGCCCCCGTCCATGGAAGAATTGTCTTCCACGAAACTGGTCCCTGGTGCAAAAAGGGTGGGGACCGCTCCACTAGATAACCTCCTAAGATCCCCTCAGAAGTGGTGGTGTCTTCCTAAATAAATGGCAGACATACCTTCATCTGGAAAACTACCATTAGGAGGCCCAGTTTTACACATGAAGGTGGCTCCTCACCGTACAGAGGACAGAGGGAGGGTGAGGTAAAATTCTGCGGCAGGAACAGGGGCCCTGCAGTCAGGCGAGACAGGGCTTCAAAGCCTGGCCCTGCCTCCTCCTCTAGCAAGTAAGTTTAACCTTCCCGAGCCTCCGTTTTCTCCACAGCAAAAGGAAGATAAGGTAACGTGGGCAAGCGCCTGTGATGACAGACACCAAGACCTGACAGGGGTCTTAATTCCACCAGCCACAACTTACTTCACCCAACCCCCCTGGGCTTCCGTTCCCGCTACTGTAAAATGGAGGTAATACCTACCCTCCTGGCATTATTATGAAGGTCAATAAGAAAACGAGTTTGGGACCAGCACCCATCCTTAGGACGTGAATATAATGGGCTCTAAACAAATGTCACTTCTCCTCCCATCCTTCCTCTCGCCCTTCTGCCTCAGAATGTGAACATAATTCCATTTCTCTCCCCCTTCTAAACAGAAATTATCTGGGTTTAAGCATAAGCCCTAGAACCTTCCAGAAAAGGCTTTGGGAAAGAAGGCTGCTCCTAGAGCAGCCAATCCGCAAGGAATGACGTGAT
This sequence comes from Hyperoodon ampullatus, assembly GCF_949752795.1. Lineage (NCBI taxonomy): Eukaryota > Metazoa > Chordata > Mammalia > Artiodactyla > Ziphiidae > Hyperoodon > Hyperoodon ampullatus. Next base: position 92,975,775 of record NC_136920.1, read on the forward strand.
AGAACAGGATCCTGGGATGAGGGCAGGGAGTATCAGGAAGTGAGAGGCGGGCGGCAACCTTGCAGTGAGACGTGCCCGGACGCTCTTATTTGCGGCTCCGTTTCTTCTCCGTAATTGAGTTCATGGTGGGAGGCAGGGGATGAAGGCAGAAATGACAAGACTGCAGGGGATTCACGTCAAAACCCCCAGCGGCTGACAGCCACCCAGGGCAGGAGCCTGCCGAAGAGGAAGGGGGATCTGCCCACAGCATCCCTCCCACGGCTGCCTTTGTTGCCACGCCTCTCCTCTTCCCTGGCAGCTGACGGGGATGCCGCGTTTAACTTCCAGACAGCATTGCCCAGCCACGGCCTGTCCCCTCCTGCAGCCCTGCCCAGGAACAGGATGCCTGCCCCCTTCTCCTTGATAAGGGAGACCCTCAGGAAGGCTCAGATGAGCACCACCCTCCTGGCTCCCAGGCTCCACATTTTATACCCTGCACCCCTCACCTCCACCACATCGGACTAGTCCAGGACCCGAGCCGTGGGGAACTGCAAGAAAGCAGAGCAGAAAGCAAGTCTCAGGGGCTCGGGAGGGTCAATCCCGGCTGACACTTGCACAAAGCCAGGAGGAGCGCAGAGCCAGCTGCATACTTCACTCCAAGGAGAAGCTTAAACTCTGCATGGAAACCTGTGAGGTCACAGCTCAGGGGCTGTGGGGAAGGAGATGGAGGAAGGTCTTCCTCGCAAAACACTGAACCAATATGAGACCCCAGCTCGTCTATCTAGTAGAAACCAAAGCCCAGGAACCCAAGGAGGAATCCCGAGCTCCTGGACACGAGGTCCTCTAGTTTACAGCTCTCTGCTTCAGCTACACCTCATTACGTCTGCGCAGTTTTCTCACAATGTGTTAATTCTAAGAAGTGTCTCCTCGCCCACCCTCTTCCGTAACAAACTCCTTTGCAGAATCTGCTCCAATGATGTTAATATCAATTAATGTTTGTAAGGGGCTTTGGCTATTCCCTCACAAATATCACACCTTCCTGAGACCCTGGTAGGTACAGGAGGTTTGATCAGTGTCCCTTTTGCAGAAAAGAAAAACACATGGAGAGGCTAGTGCTCTCCTAAATCTGTTGGTAAGCTCCTCTCCCTCCGTGTGAAAGGCAGCCACCGAAACCAAGGAAAAATGATGAAGGTCTGGTAATAACCTCCTATGAGCCAGAAAAGGCAGTGCATAGGATTGCAGGGCCCAGATGAGTTAACGAGTTGACTGTTTCTGACGTTGCTTTCTGGGAGGAGGGGCATAGGAACAGGCACGTGCTCTATAGACGGCTGGCAAACTATCTTCGCCAGAGGCAAGGTGGGTACACAGAGACGGGACACACCCATTAATCTGTGCTTATAGCACAACAAGATAAACGAGCTTCTGGATTTCCAAAGGCAGAATATCTGAAAGAGAAGCCTTCAGACTGGTCTCTGGCTTCCCTGCTCTGGCCTTTCTCCCACCTCATTCATTCTGCCCACGCCTTTATCTTTCCAAAGGCAAAATCTTATCCTGTCGTTTCGACGGTTCCAAACTGTTCTTCTGATAAAGTCCAAAGGTCCTTTTGCTACTCCGGGCCCCAGGCACCAGTCCACCCTCCCCGTACCCCATGGCTCCCACTCAAGTTCTCAATAACCCACGCTGCTTTCCTGCTCAGGCAGCACACACTGGCCTCAGGGCTTTCGTCCATGCTGCTCCCTGGCCCGGAATTTTCCTCCCTCTACCTCTGCTTGGTTCACCTCTGCTCACCCTTCCTAAGGACCTCCCCAAGTCTGATGGGGGCACCCTTCCTGAAGCTCATGGCGCTGCCCCATCACAGCGCTCATGGCTCGAACGTACCTGGCTGGTGACTTCTCTGACCCCCCTTCAGACTGTAAACTCTGTGTCCACTTTGATCACCAGTTTATCCCCAGGCCTATCATGGAGCCTGGAACACATGGTCCTCAATAAACACGTGTTGAGTGAACGGGTGAACACATTACTGACTGACCCCTCCTTAGGAGATGATGTCGAAGCTACTAAAAATTAACTGAAGAAAGATGGCCAACTTCGCGGTAAATAGATTATCCATTATAAGCAGTTATTTGTTTGTCCTTAAACCTTGCTAAACAGAATCACATACTTTCATAGTTGGACCTTAGAAATTACATAGTCCAAAGATGACATCTACATGCACACATACCAATGTTCCCACAACCCAGGCCAAAGCTGGCATCACCAATTAGAACAACCTCTCCTGAGCCTGGCAGGTAGCCGGCACCAACTGATTGGAGGTAACAAGATAAAGCCTGTTTCCCATCTCCGAAAAGGCTAAACATTAAATTTATAAATCAAGGACTATCACCTGGTCACCTGCCCCAGGTCACCAGCTCTATTCACAGTGGAAGAGCCACAGTCAGAGCCCAGACTGCCTGACTCCCAAATCAGCTAAGTTCCAACCATGCGATGCTTATTTGTAAATCTCTTGCAATGAGTAGCTAGCTTACTTAAGTGGGTTTGCTTTAATTAATAATAAATATCTAATACGGAAATGTGTTTTCTCCAGCCGCTTAAATGGGCATCACTGATCATGGGGGCCCCAGACTGCAGGCCCCACCCAGGAGGCGCTGACCAGCCTTCCGAGTAATGGGAAATGCCTATCATCCCCAAAACTCGGCCAAGCGGGGACTCACGGCAGTTTCTCTCGTCGCTCATGTCCCCGCAGTCGTTGTCAAAATCACACCACCAGATGCTGTTGATACAGTTCCCATTGCTGCACCGATACTGGTTGCGGAGACAGGTGTTCTCTGGCCATGGGGGGAGACAGAGGAGGAAACGAAACCAATATCATTCTTCCTGCTGGACCACAAGGCTTTCTCTTTTGAGCGTCCATTTGTCTTACTCAAATAACGCCTCAGACGGCAAAGGGGAAGGGAGATGCCACACACACGTGCCCGCCGGGAAGCAAGCATCCAAGGAGGCTCCCTTCTCTCCTCTTTTAATTAAAATTGGAGAAGAGGCAGCTAGGAGCGTCAGAGGGGGTTACGATGATGAAAAAGGAGAGGGATGGTGCCAGGTGGGTCTAGTGGATACGGTGGGTCTAGTATCAATGTTATAAAATACTAATTTCACAAGGAACTCCTTAAGGGACTGTGTACAAAGATCCAAACATATATTCAGTGTATCTATATAGTTTATACATACTATGGTCATATATATTCACATATATTCCATTTATTAATGAGGAGGGTTATGGAGATTTGCTTTACATATTCTTGAGGATTTTTTTTCTACCCCACGACTTCTTCAAAGCAAGCAGTTACAATTCCTCACACAGAAAAAAATGCACTGTTTAGTCGACTGGGTCGAGAACACGTGATGACCGGCCTCCTGTTTGGATAACCAAAGGCATTCCGACAGGGGTACAGAGAGGCCCTCTTCTTCCGCTGCTGGAATTCAGTGTTAACTCCATTTCTTTCCAAACAACTTTAAGATGATGTCGAGAGGCTGAAAGAGAGTCTCCTGTGTCTTAGAAGAAAAGGTTCATTTTCTTTCCGTTTGTATTTCTTAAGAGAGCCCAGAAGGCCACTTTGGGTCAACGGAAAAACTAGACAGGAAAGAAAGATTTAGCAGGTTTTCAGGGGGAAAATGTTAGAATCCGTGTTGAAAGGGGGAGTGGAACGAGGCTGCTGCAGCCGCTTGGCCGGGGCTTGGGAGGAAAGACTGGAAGTCCTCTGCAATACTGGTTGGAAAGTTCAGACGTTTCCAGGTTGGCAGGGGGCAGGGGGCAGGGGGGCGGGAAGCTGCTGGATGAGATGTGGTGAACTCTGAAGGAGTCCGACCAGTCCCTTGCCCAAGTCAGGGTGGTCCGACTTACGGAAGCAGGAGAAGCTGGAGAAGATAGATGTGGGGCGTGGATGAGAAGAGGAAGAGGTGGGAAAAAAAAGAAAGGGGCACTCAGAGGAAAGCCTGCATCTCCTGACATTAATCCTAAAAGCAGTTTTTATTTTTTAAAGAACAGCACGGGCCTGTTCTGGATGAGAACTGAGGGATCACGGGCCTTGGAACCTGAACCAGGATGTCTGTATCTAGGGGGGTTTAATTTCTACCTTGGGCATTTTTTGTGTGTGTGTGGTACACGGGCCTCTCACTGTTGTGGCCTCTGCCGTTGCGGAGCACAGGCTCCGGACGCGCAGGCTCAGCGGCCATGGCTCACGGGCCCAGCCGCTCCGCGGCATGTGGGATCCTCCCAGACCGGGGCACGAACCCGTGTCCCCTGCGTCGGCAGGCGGACTCTCAACCACTGCGCCACCAGGGAAGCCCATCTCCCTTGGGCATTTTTAATAACCCCAAACATGAGTGCATCGAGGACACCCGGAGCGGGGACAGAAGCGAAGGGGGATGGTGGGAAAAGGGACGCACCTTCTTTGACACACGTGTGGTTCTTCAGCTGATAGCCGTGAGGACACTCACACATCAGGTCCCCGGACGGGAGGGTGCTGCCGGACACACCCTCTGGACACCTGCAGCTCCTAGTGTTGTTGGCCTTGGGCAGACACAGCAGGCTGCACGGCCTGGACGCACAGGTGGTGCTTCCTGGAAAGGAGACAGATGGCGGTGGCCAGGTTAGTAAACACCAGGGTGCACCAAACGCAGGCCTGAGGCCCAGGGCGACCTCCTTCTTTTACAGACCCAGCAACACGAAGCTCAGGAAGAGAAAGAAGTGTCGAGTGTGAGCCGGGCCCCAGCTGGATCAGATGGCCCCGGAACCAAGCCAGGCAGCCACCGGTCCTCCTGGGAATCTGAAATCAGGATGCTGAGACACCACAGGGTAGGTGGGGAGCTGGATCCGGGAGGAGAGTCATGCCCCATGGGTGTCACAGGTGCTGCAGGGCAAGCCAAAATCTGTACAAGTCAGAGCCGTGCAGTTAAGATCAGTCTGCAGCGTCAGGAGGATGAAGCCAACTTATGGAGAGAAGAAAGGATGACACCAGGACGAGGGAAGAGGGAGGGGGAGGGAGGATGGCTTTGCCAGGCCCAGCCCCAGTCCCCACTGGCGCACCTGCACCTCCTATATTGGGTTCCTTCCTAACCCCTTCATTCTTTCCACAGCACTTTTTACTTGAGTTAGCTTGAGTGAGTTTACTATACCTTGTGACCCCAAAGCCCTTAGTTAGAACATACACCTGAGAAACGACAGGGCTCGGACAAAAATCTAGGCCTGCTCTTCTCAATTCCTTTGTGCCAGGGCACAGCTGCTGAGCTCAATGAGGAACCAACCAGAGACCCATTAGGCAATAAATCCACATGCAGTGAACCCACATAAGGACCAGTTACTGTTGATCTAGCCCACTATTTCCAATCTTTTCTCTTGGTTCAGCTTTCCAAAGAGAGTGTCAGCTGGAGTCCATACAATCCGCCACTGCACTCTCAAGGGAGGACTTCTGTGGATGGACAGTGATGGAAAAGGTGTTTTCTACCCTCCACGTCTTTCTGGGAAGGAGAGAGAGGACCCATAACCATTTCCTAACAACTGAAAATATGATGCAACTATAAAGCAACGTGAAAGCCATGTAAATCAAGAAATGTATTTTTTCCTTTTGCCTGTGACTACGCATCACCAAAACTGGGAAAAATAAACATAAATGCTTGGATAAAACTCAACTGATAAAGATTCTTCAGCTGTGCCATCTCACGGACAGAGAACCCCACCAGAATCAAATCCAAGTAACCGGTTTCCAGCCAGCCAAGATCTGAGGTATGCCACGCCTCTGTTGGCCTCTGGTTGGGAAACAGGGTTCATTAATGACAATCAGTACTCAGATGGATGATGACACACTCAGAAGCCTTGGATGTGTTGGCACCTCATCGGTGTTTAACTGGTATCACACATAAAAATAAAAAGCCCCATGGTACAGCAACAGTGTTGCTTTCATGCTAAGGATCCAAGAGCATAAGGCATTACCAAGTAGATAAAATACACACATCCACAGAGGGAGATCTGTATGAAGAAACACTCAAAAGGGGTTTGCAAATGACTCCATCAACCTATAGGCTGGATTATCATAGTGAATAACCTGCTGACTGGAGCAGAAATGCCAGAAACCAGCTCCCGCTCATCTGTTCCGTGGGCAGACACTGTCCCTTTATCTCAGATACACCTGCCGTGGGCTGCAGGAGGGAATGTTGAGCTGCCAGTAACGAAAACAACCCCATCTGGGGTTCTGGAACATGTTCTTTGTATTCAAAGGACGCTGTACTGTTTGACGTTCCAAGAAATTGAACAATAATAGAATATTTGAAAAATACTCAACGACAGGAGTATTTTCACAGGGGTCGTGTCTGTAAAATAACACAACGGACATTTTCCCGTGCAGGGCAAATGTTCCCACCCAAAGAAGCAAGAGGCGAAAGTACAGTGCCCAAAGGGAGAAGCGGTAATTCAGGAGACTGGTCTCAACAGACTTGAATGAATCTGCAGCCTGAGAGGGACAAACCCCAACCTAGGCAGCCAAGTCACTGACCCCAAGAGTTAGGCAGGGCAGGAGCGTGTGGGCAGGTCCAAAGCCACAGTACAGAAAACGGGAGTGCTAGTTACAGAGAACCCGGGAGAGCACGGAAGGAGGATTCAGCAGAGTTCCACCACAACACGGCTAGAGACCCCTCACCCAGGATGCCACAGCCTTTTGTGGGCAAGGTGGGCAATGTGAATAGTGGACAGCTGACGGCCTTCATCTCCAAAGATGTTCCTTTAGAAGACCAAACACTTAGCCCCACAGTGGCTTCACTAGGCATAGTCAGAACATTTTTAGATTTCCTCTTTGGAAAACTCCTCCAGAACTAGTTTAGGAGCCAAAATTGCTATTATCTTGCTTAACTATCTACATACTTGACAATTATCAAATCTACCCCACATAATAAATATCTGCTTTCATCATAGATATTGAAAAGTATGTGCTTACTGCAGGCTCTGAAGGAGAATTCAAAGAACTCCAAAATATTTTAACCCATTACAGCATCAGTTGCATACATTAATAGCCTTGCAGAGCAAGCTGTTTTAAGGAAAAAACACTCTTTATGAAGAGTTAATTCCAGTAACGCTGTGTAAAAAACAGCCAGGTATAAAGACAAAAAATTCATCTGTTTATAACCAAATATCCCAAAGAGACATTCTGCAAGTGAACAAAATTCTTATCCTAAACAAGAATCAATCAAAATCTAGTACTTCTCGATCACTGTTGTATCCCACGGCACTGCTAATTCAACAACAGATCATAGACGGAACAGAGCCTGATGGTTTTATTGAAGTTCAAGCTTTGAAGTCAACTAGGCCATGGTTCAAATTCTCACCACTTACTAAATGTGTGATGGAGAAAAGGTACGGAACCTGACTTCCACATTCTCATCTATAAAATGGGAATAATAATACACATGGACTTGGGGAAGGTTAACTGAGGTTATACAAGCCCACTGAGCAAGTTAGTGTGGTGCTTATGACACAGCAAAATCCCTTAGGGTAAATGTCGTTTTCACTTTACACATGGCTAGTATGAAGTCCCGTGTGTGTTAGGAGCAGACAACAAAGTTAATAAAGCTTGGCTGGCACCAGGGATTGCCAATACCCATCATGAACTTGTAATACTCTCAGTGTCTGACAAAGCAGGCAGGATTGAGCAAACAAGTTCAAGGCCAAGAGGCACCCACTGCACACAGGCAGTGCTGGCAGCCAGGTGCCACTGCAAATGCTTTGATTTAACCCAAACCGGCCTGAGAGATGACAAGCTGACTTCACTGGCCCTGTGTCTGTAGGCAGGAGGTCCCCGGGAAGCAGGAGACAGGCCATGATTTCCCCTTTATGTCTCAAAGAGTCACCTTCCTTTAAACTAGCCAGAGTAGCTCCAGGGTCACAGCAGTGACCGCATGGCAGCTGGGATGAAGTGACCGGCCAAGACTCGGGGTGGGAACCAGGGTTTACAGGTTCATCGGAACACAGTGTTGCAGGAGCTGAGGCTGTGTGCTCAGCCAACACATGCTGACAAGCACATGTCAAAATGCAGACCTGCTTTTCTAGACGGGGAGGTAACTTGAAGAAATGCTGAGAATTCCCTCGGCTTGCCAGCGGGGCGGATCAGTAGGGCTGGGTGTCCTCCGTCAAAGGCCCTGAGATTTCAGCCCCTGGAGCTGGAAAGCATGATTCCTTTCTCTCTCCTTATTTCATTCTTTTTTCTTTTTTTTTTTTTTAACCTTTTTCTTTTTTTTGTCTTTGAGAGTGTGTGTGTGTGTGTGTGTGTGTGTGCTTTTTTTTGTATTTTGTCTCTCTGCCCTATTTCAAAACAGGCACCTCCTCTAAGAAAGAATGTGACTTCTTCGTCTTGTGGCAGAACTGGAACAAAAGCCCAGCTCCTAAACAAGGGAGGGGTCTTTGGGAAAGCTAATTCACATCTGAGATTTTGTTCCCTAATCTAGAAACCATGGATCATAATACCAGCCCTGCCCACCTCACGGGTCAGCTGTGAAGACATAACAATAATGCAGACTTCCATTTCTAGGATACTTTATAGTTTTCCAAGCGTGTTTTCATGCTCTCTTCATTAGTCCACAAAGGATAGCAATGATATCTATAACCGTATTATTTCCCTTTGTCAATTTTCTCTTAGCACAGGGCCAGCCAAAAACCACAAGACAATATCAACGTTCTAGTTCAAAACAGGAAACCTAGCAGTCTGTCAATAAAGGAGAGTCAGCAGACCCAGGATGCTACTTAATCCTGCTGAGATAAAGAGGGCTCTTCTTAAAGGGACTATTCTTCTGGGGAGTACCCAGATCCCCCTCCTCTAGAATCAACAGTACGGTTGGGAGATAAACAAGGGGCAAGGGCCGTGCAGTAAGGAAGATAGTATCCTACTGAATAGTCTCGGACCCCAGGACCAGCCAGTCAGAGCCTTGCAGCAGTCCTTGAAGCCTCAGCCCACAATCTTTCATATACCCATTCTCTACAGCAACACTCCCCACCCCCATCCCTTCTTCTTTCAACAAGTATGAATTGAGCAGCTACTGAGTGCTGGTCATTGGTAAGATTACTGAGCAAAAACAAAGACAGAATCTCCTTCTTCATGGGGTTTAGAGTTTCACAGTGGGGACAAGTGAATTAAGTCATCATATAACTAGATCTCACATTGCAAGGGAAGTAGGGCTCAATGCACAGTTGGTCATCTGAGCAACCAGAGAAGACGGGACTCCTGTCGGAAGCTATGCACCCAGCACAGCATCACTCCCTGTCAGGGTGCCAAGCGGGGATTAAGTGCACACTGGGCCTCTCCAGCTGCAACAGAAGCCATACCACCCATCAGTCAGGGGCCAAAGGCAGGAGGAGGGTGTAATTTACCCACCGAGCACCAGCGTTCCAGGCAGGCAAAAACATGCTGTCTTCCAGCTGTTTGTGTATCATTAGAAAAGAAATTAAGATGTCATAGGAAGAAATTAAATAATGCACATGTTGTCATGACAGGCTGCCAGATCCTGCTTGATCAGAGACTGCCCACACCCAGCCCCTTTCAAGAGATCAACTCGACAGAGATGAAGGAGATGCTGCCTTACCGGTTGTTTTCCCCCGGTAGAAAATCTTCAGGTCCATAGGCCCCGTGAGCCGGTTCGCCAGAATCGCCATCTCAGACCCGCTGTATTTGGAAGCTCGGAATATGCTGAGCTGTGACCAGTCATCCCAGTAGATCTCATTCTAAAAAGAAAACCTTTGTTTGTTAGTCAGCTCTTCTGTCTTTTCTTCTGGACCCTCATTCAGAACAAGAGCTCCATCGGGCAGTGGACGCCTAACATTCACTGGCTGAATGATCAGCCTGATCAAGATTTGACTTAAATGCAAGAGTCAGTGATTTTATCCAAACCTCACCAAATATCCACACTGAAAGAGCTACCCAAAAGAAACTATCCGATAAGCATCCGATAAGTTTGACCACAAGTTGAACCCTTCCGTAGAAAATCTGAACAACCGTTTTGTGTTCTAGAGTCGAAGCACAAGTGACAGGCCACCCCCCAGGAGGCAGAGGTGGGACAGGGCTCATCTCAAGACATCAGGGAATGAAGAGAGCAAACCTCGCAAGAGACCAAGACACAGAGCTAGGGACTTCCCTGGGGGCGCAGTGGTTAAGAATCTGCCTGCCAATGCAGGGGACACGGGTTCGATCCCTGGTCCAGGAAGATCCCACATGCTGTGTAGCAACTAAGTCCACATGCCGCAACTACTGAGCCCACGTGCTGCAACTACTGAAGCCCGCGCACCTACAGCCTGTGTTCCGCAACAAGAGAAGTCACTGCGATGAGAAGCCCGCGCACCGCAATGGCGAGTAGCCCCGGATCACCACAACTAGAGAAAGCCCACGCACAGCAACGAAGACCCAATGCAGCCAAAAAATAAAAAATTTGAAAAAAAGACACAGAGCCAAAATGAGGCTACCGATACTGAAAGGCAAGCCAGGAATTTTCATGGGATGCAACCTCAAACTTTGAAAGGTGAACAGTGAGCACCCTGGACCCCTGGCAGCTCTGTCTGGCATCCCTCCCTATGGGCAGAAAGAAACTGCCTCCAATTCAGAAATGAGCTGATTTTCTAAGTTAGATAAGCATCTCCGCAAAAACCTGGAGACAGCAGGCTCTACACCTCAGTCTGCTCCTAGCTACACTGACAGGTTGCCCAATGCTGGAACAGGTGAGGCCCCACCTTAAAGACAGCAATGGCGTAGGGGTGTGGGAGGTTGTCCAGGATGACGGAGCGCTGCTGGCCGCTGAAAGTGATCCGCTCGATGCAGTCCAGGTAGGCATCCGTCCAGTAGATCCACCGCTCGTCCACGGTGATGCCATTGGGCCACTTCACATCCTCTGACACAAGACGATAGGCAGCTGAACCATCCATGTTGCTCCGGTAAATGCCAGGCCTCAGGTCCCCCCAGTCGGTCCAGAACATCACCCTGGCCAAAACCGGGGAAGAGCGCACATCCCATCAGAACTGGGGAAATGGGAGCTCAAAAACTGCTCCGAGGGGGCTTCCCTGGTGGCACAGTGGTTGAGAGTCCGCCTGGCGATGCAGGGTACACGGGTTCATGCCCCAGTTGGGGAGGATCCCACATGCCGCGGAGCGGCTGGGCCCGTGAGCCATGGCCGCTGAGCCTGCGCGTCCGGAGCCTGTGCTCCGCAACGGGAGAGGCCACAACGGTGAGAGGCCCGTGTACCACAAAAAAAAAAAACTGCTCTGAAGAGATAAGAATTCAGCCAGTTAGTTCAGCATTGTTATTATAATCTCTAATTCTAATAGGTAAAGCCACTTAATTACTTGGCCCACAAATTCTTTTATTGGAATTTATCTAGGGATATAATCAAGTTATGCAAAGACAATGTACAAAGATGTTCATCACAGCATTGTTCATACTAGCCAAAAAACAATATATATAGGTATGTATACACATATATATTTAGGTGTGTATACATGTATACACACAAAAATGTTTTATCTATAAAGTGATACATTATGGTACACACAAAAGAATATTATGATGTCTAAAGATCTACATGTGTTCACATAAAACAATCTTCAAAACATATTAAATATTTTTAAAACATGCAGAATAGTAAATATCCTATAATCCTTTCTGATATGCGTGTGTGTGTGTGTGTCTGTGTGTGTCTGTGTTTAAAGGGCATACACGTGTACATGGGTAAAAATAAACTCTGAATGATAACTGTTAACCAAGAAACTGTTAACAATGATTACCCCTAGGAAATGTGAGGATGAAGAGTTAAGAGAATGGAGGAAACAAATATTTTTCATTTCATAAACTTCTACTCTCTTTTAATATTTTTAATCAAATGCATATCTTATTTTCAGAATTTTCTTTTAAAAATCGATCTAATTCTCAATCATAAATGCTAGAAAGCCTCATCCAGAATTTCCCTTTTAGCTCTGTTTCCTTAAGTTAATAATAAATTAATAAAAAGCACCTCTGCGTTTCCCAAGTGCATACAAATTGCTGGTAAGAAAACACAAGCTGGGGGGCAGAGAAAAGAAGCAAGAGGTTAAGTGTGTGTATCACATGTTAAACTCGACATAAAGACTCCCTACAATATCCAACTATGTTGGCCTATGTCCAGAGAGACTTTTAATACTACCTTTTGTTATAGAAACACCCCACAGCTGTGAGACATCTGGGTGCCTACAGAGATTCTGATGCTTGCTAATGGAAAGGGGATGGAGTTAGCTGCCCAGGATGACTAAGCCATGGTTCCAAGACTTGCAGGTCATAGATTATTTCAACCACAATCATTAGAAACAAGTTTCTGTCCAGCAGTTTGCCTTTGCATGAGAACCTGTCTGTTGCAGCACTGGACACACATAGATTTCCTTTGGGACCACACTTACCCGTCTTGGGGCACGAGGACCAGAGCCCTGGGCCGATCAAGCACAGAGGAATTGACAATCGTGAGTCGGAAGTCGCCATCTGGATTTCCCACCTGACAAATAAAGGAGGGGAAAAGGCCAAGATGGGTCTGAGCTCCTTAAAGGACCCACATTGCAAAGTTTCCTTCTTGGCTCCCTCCTACAGATGGGTACCTTTATGGCCGCCTGATTCCCCTACAGACTGATCTGGAAACCTGCCCTGATTTCCAGCCAGAATGAGTTCTTCCCTCCTGTAGCTCAGGTGACAATTCTCACACAGTCTGACAGCAGAGCCAGAGCCACCTGTGTCCCCAGTTCTGGGGGCTTGATGACCTGCACGAAGTAAGTGCTCACTGTGTGTTTACTAACTCCACCCGCCTCCACTGCTCCAAGCTCCAAAGCCACCAATGGCTCTGCTTTGTCCACAAAACAAATTCTCAATGTCACTGGCTTGCCGTTTAAGAGTCTCCACAGACTCTGCTCTCTCCACATTCTCTCCTCCACACAGGCTCCTACAACTTCAGGGAGGCTGGTCTTCTCATGGTTCCCCAAGCCTGACATGCCTGCTCCCGTCTGCTCCCGCTATATCCACCCCCAGGCCCACCTGCTCTGCTGACCCTTCTGAGCCGCCTCGATCAAGGGGCAGCCACTCTTACACCATTTCACACACAGTATTTGAGTTGTACACTGTGGACACATGTGGACACTGAAGCTTTACCTGCACCCTTCTAGCAGAGCGCCGACCACACTCAATTAAAAACAGGAGCGGAAGAGTAATAATAAGACCACCGACGCACCGCTCAGTGTGTGCCCGGAGCTATGCATCTTTCCATTCCCTTCTCTCAACCGCCCTGTGAGGGGAACACTCCAACGATCCCCTCCTCGATCAGGGCTCAGCTCAGATGTCCCTTCCGAGACACTTCCTCCCCCCAGTCACACAGTCACATTGCCCCATTCGATGTTCTTTGCAGCACGTGGCACCAATAGGGCGGATGGACTTATTTCTTCATTATTTTGCTTCCTCCACTACAACCTAATCTCTCTCAGCACAGGGACCTGTGTGTCTTGCCTCCTGCTGTATCATCACGACCTAAAACCATACCTGGCACGAAGCATGCCCGAAAACGGCACTTGTCAAATGACTGAGCGGATAAAGGAATCCTCATCTTACAGATGAAGAAACTGAAGCTTAGAGGGGATAAGAAACTTGCCCAAGTCACTTAGCTACTAGAATAAAGACTGAACCCAGGTCTGTCTCTCGAGTCTGTGGCTTTTGTCATGCAACTTCCCCCATCTCTTTGGGTCTCTCTGCTTCCACTTTGCCTTCCAGTAAACCACAAGTCACGTGTCCCCAGTGAAATCAGTATAAAGAGGTGCAGAGGCAGCGCCCCACTGCCTCAGCAGGAACGTGCAGGAGTTGAGCACGCCTAGGAGACCATGACTTCTTACCCTCCTAGTGCCCTGCGGAGCTCAGGTGCAGACAGGTGACACGAGGATACGGGAGTACCTACCTTACAGGGTGGCTGTGAGAAGTGAATCAAATAATTCACGCAAAGTGGTTCCAACAGGGCTTCTCATCATTAATAACAATGAAGAGGATGGCAATCACGGTATTATCTTCATTATGCTAATTGACGGCATAATACTCGAGTGTGGATGTTACGGCATTATAATAACGCTACGGTATTATTATCATCGTCGCTGTTACTACTCTACGCTTCTGCTAGCCCAAATATAAGTATTCAGGTATCTTAATGAAATCTCTGTTTGACAGATTCAGGCACCCTGTTCGCACACGGGACCTCCATTCTCTGCATTTCTCAGGGAATCTCCTGAGGAATTAGACACACTGGCTCCTGCCTCTGTGTCAAATCTGGCTCACAGCCCAGGGGCTCCCCTGCTTGCATACCTCAATCTTTTTGAAGCCAGAATCCACCCAGTAAAGTAACTGGCTGAGGGGTTCAAAAGCCAAGGCTTCTACTGTCTCCAGGCCAGAACTGATGATCACCTCTTGCCCTGTACTCCCGTTCAAACAGAGGCGCTGATGAGAAAGAAAGAAAGAAGAAACGGTGTGAAATGTTCAAATGACCTCCAACCAAATCAATCCCTTCGATGGGAACCCACTTATTCAACTGGCTTGAAGGGTGAGGGCGGAGATGTTTTATATTCGTAAGTGTTCCAGACGCATGAAGCTGGTTTTTAATAAAAGCATTTCTCAGATGGATTATAGCTTCCTGTTGGCAGCAGAATAACTAAACAGAACTGAATCTTTTATATCACCTTGCATTATCATCGGGAACACCGGTCACTGAGCTGTGCTGTATCACAGTAATGAGGTGGAAATGACCAAAATGCATAAGTCTGTCTGCTTTTACAACAAACGAAACCAGACTGCTGTTATTTTTAAAATCCTGTGTCTGCTTTTTATAAAAAGTCTTTCCTCCCTCGGGAGGCTCCTAGACATGAGGTGCTGTCGCTGGGACAGTAACAGGCAGTGGTCACTGCCACCCCTCCACCAAACCCTTCGGATACCCGGGCCCTGTAAAATTTCTGTTGGCTTGGAAGTCCAGATAAAACTTGCTGGAATTGGTTTTCTAAAAGGATTAAATAGGCAATGAATAAATATCAAATAGCTCTCCTTTAAAATGCATGGGTCTGAGTGTACGGCCATCTATCTGGCCTGCATGGCGACCTTTACAGCTTACTTCCTGGTTCTTGACTGTGCTCAGAATAGCTGAAATGGATAATTACATGAACTATGGAGAAGTCAAGTGTTACTATATCACGGCTTGGAAAGAGGGATGCTAACGAGGCAGTGCGTACGACAGGGAGGGACTAATAGTGCTATGTACCGAGTCCTAAAATCTTCCCAGCAGGTAAAGGGAGACCTCACTTATAAGCAATACCACAGACTGGGGGCTCCCTCTGTCCTTCCTACAAGGACAGAGGTAGGTAGGGAAAGAACATACTAAAACAGAAAACTGAAAAGTGTTATCTGTTGGCCCTGAGAAGAGTTACAACTTAAAAACCTCCAATACCCATCTCCTTGGGCCACTCTGAAAGAAGCTTACCAGGACCAGGCAGTCACGAGGCACAGCCCCCGCGAGCAGACCCAGAGTGGACGCACCTGGATGATGTCCAAGGCCAGGTCGGACCAATACAAGCAGTTGCGCTCATAGTCGAAGTCCAGGGCCACTGCTGCCCGCAGCCCGGTGAGAGGCAACTGCTCGGTGGCTCCGGAGGTCAAGTCGTAGCGGTGGATGGACTTGCGCATGGCGTACAGGATGAACTCGTTCTCCTCTGCACAGACACAAAAAGACGACAGGGGGCCGGACCTGGGGATGCTGAACGGGTCCTCGCACGTCTGACCCTCTTTTTTCTCACCCATAAACCTCAGAGCCACTGCACATGGCGTGGGTCAAGTGAGAACGTAGGAATCCAGACTTAGAAGGTGGGTAAAGGTAAAGGAATCACATTTCTGCCTTGGGCAAGTTTCTTAAACTCCCGTGAATCTCTGTTTCCTTTGCAAAGTGTCTACTTGCTACATTTTTTAAAAATCTAGATTCCCTCCAGTAGTCATGCTCCAATAGCTATTCTTCAGAGCTCAGCCTAAAAGTTTTGGTCACACTGGACAAAATAATTACACCAATCAGCACGTTCCTCCTCGTCACAGGACTGCATCATGTGGCATCATAATCTTGTTGACTAGAGACCCCAAGTCGCTGAAGACTTACAGCTAAGTTTCCTAATCTATTTACTCACCCATTCAACATTGTTCACAATGACATAGAGCAATTATATCACCCTACGATATTTTCAAAGCAATAATACATTCTTGGCCACCTACAAAATGTTTTTACAACACAATCATCACAAAGATTCTATTTCTACTTAAATACTTACACAACGTACATACTATGTACCAGGCATTGTTTCATCCCAGTAACAACTGTATAATGGAAGAACTACTATTAACTTGATTTTACAAATGAGAAAACTGAGAGTAGAGAGGTTAAGTGACCCACTCAAGGTCACACGACTAGTAAGTGGCAGAACCAAGACTTGAACTCGGATGGTCTGGATCCAGAGTCTATGTTTTAACACCCAATGGTGCCATTTTTCAAGACATAGAAATAGAAGCCCAGAGTGCTTACGAGACTGACTTAACGTCAGACAACGAGGAACGTGAAGAGCTGGTGCCCTATCTCTTCCACTTAGGGAACAGCCTGGAGAACATCCAGATTCTTCCAAGGGGATGGAGATGAGCAACATACCTGCATCCATATCTGGGGCACCCGTTGTGACAACATGTTGCATCTGGGACCAAGTTGCAAATCTGGATCCGTCTGCTGCATGCCTGCACGGTGACTGTGGTTGTTTTCTCTCTCTCATCCCCTTCATTCAACGAGTTAACATGTCCTAGCTACCTCTGCTTTATAAAGGCTTCAATATAGATAATGCACCCCCGAAATATAAGTCTACCTACTATTTTTTACCAAAGGTAAATTTGCCTTCTTTTCCTTCAGTATTACTTCACTTCAAAAGTATCTAAGCTACCACCACATGATAACAAACGTCTCCCTTTGGTTTGCAAGAAAACCTTCCCACTGTAATTCCCAGGGGATGGAATAGTCCAGATGAAAAGTGCCGAGCTTGTAAATGACGTTGGAATCAAGGATTCTCATGGCAGGTGCCACGTGGAGATGCGGAGACACATTCACAGCAGCAAGCCCTTCACCCCACATCTCTCTACCATCTAGAAACCTCATTCTGTTGCTTTGGGGTTTTTTTTTTTTTTCCCCCTTCTAACCAACTAGTGCCTTTTGAGTAGAGTCTGAGTCCTGAAACACCTGCCTTAGGATTGGGTGTAGAGGAACAGACAGCATTTTGTGTGCAATTCTTAACTTAGAAAAGAAATAGAGTTCTTGGTAAATCCCAGCCATACATGAGCCCAGCCTAGAGATGTGCGTTATTATCCTAATCTCAAAGGAAGAAAAATTACTTCACTTTTAAAAATCCTTCCAGACGACCAGATTACCTCATCTTTGCAAACATATTATGGTTCCACATTAGTCCTATAAGACCATCTTTTCCTTTCTTGGTACATCCCTGCCTTCTGTTCCATGCTTTAAAAAAAAAAAACAACCTTTAGGAGGTGGCCTACACTACAAATGAGATTTTTCCACTTCATTCCCTATTCTATCTTCTCCTATCAGAAGAGAAAATAGCTTTCCTACCAGTTTAGACAGTTTTAAACAAACTGTTTTGTCCCTCGCTGAATTACCTTCAGAAATATTTATTACCAAAGTACCTACTCCAGCCCCTTAAGAGCGATCACTCAAACCCTGCTCACCCAAGCCCTCATCAATAACAGCTCTCGTGAGGGGACTGTTTGAATATTATCTGCTCATTTGTGGGAATCTGCTGAAGCCATGTTCTTCTGAAGTCTCCACAGTGAGGGATGTTAATTACTCAGTAATGATGGAAGATTAAATTAAGGGACTAATGAGCTTAGCATGAAGAACACCAGGGCAAACTGGCAAGCAGTGAGCAGGAGAGGGCTGCTCTTCCCTGCCCGCGGAGGACGAGGCTGTTCACTCATGCTTCCTTTGGCGCTGATGGCTGTTCCACCAGACGCCACCACCACCAATGGAGCCAGCTCCAGTCACGCATGTTCCCCGAGAGGCATGAGCAGGAGGGAGGGCTCAGAGGGAAGAGAAGCCCTACGTGAAAAAGACTAGAAACAGAGCAAAGAAAGGAAAGATGCTAAGAGATTAGCACTTTGTTAAGGTATCATAATTTCACATCTATTTTACAAATACCTCAACATGTGCCATCACCACCAAATCAACTTGAAATGTTTGGAACACATTATACCTCTATAGCATGTGCGCTTGCTGCAAAAGTTTCTCCCAATGAGCATGCACGTGATCACCTCAAAGAGTGGGAATGACGCTCATTTGCCACTTGCGTGATGACCAAGGAAGAGCATGAGGCTTAGAGTCTGAATTTTAGCTTTGTCACTTACCAGATGTGTGACCTCGAATAAACTGTTTAACTCTCTCCTCTGAACACGCTTCCTCATATTAAAAAAAAAAAAAAAAAAATGGAGCTAATAATAATATCTGCTTCACTGGGTAGTTCTAAGGACTAAACTGATAACGCATGGAAGAGTACATTAAAATGTGTAAAATTCCATTAAAATATTAGTCATAATTATTGTTACCAAAATTAAGATAGATCACTTAGCTATTTCCCAGAAAGCCATGAGTCTCTTTCTATGACAAACAAACAGATCAAGGAACACACAGAAGGCCTAAGGGTGCCCTCAGCCCCCCACGCCTAGAATACAACAGATGACAAATATTTTTCAATGAACAAAAGGGATTTCCCTCCAAAAATGTTTTCCATTCCTATAAAAACATAAGGTTATAAATAAATGTTGCTTGGATACCATGCTTAGGGGGAAACGGGAGCTCTGAGATGCCCATTCTTTCTCTACAGGAAGTTTGAAGAGCCGGGTGAGATCACGGGAATGCTACAACAACATCTCGACAAGACAAAGGGAAGAAACCACGTCTCACCTGCCAAAGGACACGGCACCAGCTCTCCTTCCAGGCGTACTTCAACATCTCCTCCACTGCAGGTGTCCCCAGAAATCTTCCGATAGCTGTCACCACCCCCCACCAAGAGCAAGGGGTCAGAAACATCAAAGAATAGTCATAAAGGAACATTATCCCATCCATGGACACTACAGCTTATCTATTCATTTTCCTATAGAGCAAGATGAAGGAAGCTGAATCATTCTGAATTGCTTCTGCCTGTAAATAAATGAGGCAGCCCAGACAATTTGGAGCACTGTCCCAGGCAAGAGTTTCACATATACTGTTGACCCTTGAACAGCTCCAGGGTTAGGGGCACTGACCTACCGCACACACACACCCCCGCCGTAGGTAAAAATCCATGTAGTACTGCTACCTCTACCTCAAAATCAAAGGAATCCATAAATGACTCACCCAAAGGCAGGAACTCAAATAGTCTGAATAGAATCAGGACTAGAACCCTAGTTCTTTTGATTCCACATACTGTGATCTCTCATCGAACACAAACTTTCCCCCACCTTAACTTAAAGATCTATACAATGAAAATACAGGTATTATATTTACTGAAGAAAATCCACATGTAAGTGGACCTTATATGCATTTCAAATGTGTACTGTTAAAGAGTCAACTGTATCTCAACACAGTGCTCTGAAGACGTGCACTGGCTGAAGTTTATGACTTAAGAAACAACTGGAGTTGCAGAGAAGCTTACAGACTTGCATTTTTTTCCACGGGTGCTAGGGTGGGGAGACGAGTTTGCAAACATCGCAGTTTTAAATATCACCCAAGCTACCTGAAACCTGCTACCTTGGAATTCTGGCATTTAGAGTATGCAAGGAACCCAGGTGGTCCTCTGCGCTGTCCACGCCAAGTGCAGACCCACCATGTCCCAGACATGGCAACCTCTGTGAGACGTACCCTCTGGTCCTCCTGTAAGCAGAACCCACAGGACAAGGCACAGGAGGGGAGTGCGACTTCCCAGAAAACTCAGGATCCGGAACACAAACCTCTAATAACAAATCTTCACTCATCTTGAAGCCGAAGTCACTGAAAAGGCAATTGGGGCTCGGTAAGGCTGCTGGTTGACACACTTCAGGTATTTTGGGACCCTCCCTTGCGACGTCCACCCTACTGCCCACCACCTGTATTGTAAGTTACTCAACATGTCCCTTTAACTAATACTATTTTACACTAATGCATTTTCAAAAGAAACTTTATAAAACAGAGCCGTAATTGGAAAACCATTATCATATGCCATAAATAGACAAAAAGCGAGACAGATCATGATGCCAAAGACAAAATAATACTAAATTTTTTTAGCTGGACCCAGAGACTCTGGGCCTGCCCTCTCTTTGTTAAAAGCAATTGGCAAATGTGAAGAATTACTAGCATCCAGTGAGACTTTCTCCTTGACATGACTGGAAGGATTAAAAGAGAAATTTAAAGGAACCGTCTTTTTTCTAAACTAAGGATTCAATGTTATTTAACAGCATGTCCACCTACTCCCTAAAATCACCGTGGGGG
The DNA here is from genome assembly GCF_949752795.1 of Hyperoodon ampullatus. Classification (NCBI taxonomy): domain Eukaryota; kingdom Metazoa; phylum Chordata; class Mammalia; order Artiodactyla; family Ziphiidae; genus Hyperoodon; species Hyperoodon ampullatus. The sequence continues at coordinate 92,996,343 of NC_136920.1, forward strand.
CCTCCTCGTGCACTTCGGGACCCAGACCTTGAGTCCACAGACCTTCTGCAATTTGGGGACCACATCTCTTCCACACTGGCCAGCTAGCCAGGCAGAGTCCTGGGGTAGGAAGCAAGGGGTCCCAGGTCTAGTCTTGGCCCTGCCCTTGTCTGTGTGAGTGGATGGCTCTAAAACGAGGCAGCTGTACTTGCCAAGGTCTGGCCCAAACCATAAACTCGTAATCCAAAGGGACTTTCCCTGTTGATGTGCTTTACCCAAAAGCCTTCACTTACTCTATTAAGTATAGCACCTACTACAGGAAAAGTATTAACAGGTACAGGGCAAAGTGGTTCGTGTACATATTACATCACAGTCCACATTTAGAACCCTGTAGAGCATTTTTCAGAAGGGAGCAGTTCTATTACTGTACCAAACACGTTCCATTCATTAAATCCGGTACATTTTTACGGAATGGCTGCTTTAAATCTTTTGGGGGACTAAGCAGAGCATTAATTACTCCAATGGCAAAGTACTCTTCTTGGGCAGTTTTTTCAAACTATAGGTCATGACCTAGTGGGCTGTGAAAGCATATTGGAGGGTCCAGACCTGCTTCCTCCCCTTCCCACAAAGAAACTGCAAAATTCATTGCACTTGAAAGTAAATCTTACCTCATAAAACTTCTGTTTACATAGATGTGTGTACGTGTCTACATATACAAATATGTGTAGGTACAGGATCACACTATAAAATACATTGCTTACTAGGAGTTGCCGTCAAGAGTTTGAAAACCACTCTTATTGGCAACCTGGGGGAATATAAAGATGTACAAGAAACTACTCCTGAAATCAGGGAACATACAGGCAAGTAACTGTGCTTCCCAGGGAGGCCCAAAAGGACTGTTGGAAGTAAGTACAGCTGTCCCTCAGGAGCAGGACCAATGGACAGACACTGGGAGCTCGCCGATTCTCACTTCCTCTCTTCATGTCCATGTCAGACCCTGCCCTCCCCACTGCCACAGGCCAGTGCCACCAAAGCTTTCCAAGAGCCATGCAGTCAGGCTGGTTCCTTTCTAGAAGCTACAGCAAACAGAGGAATTACAGGATGCCCTGAAACACACCCTTCACCATTTGCATGGTCATCACCCCACAATCCCATCTGGCCCAAAGCCCAAGTCCAAGAGGGGCAGGGCAGGCCGTTTCCTGGTCTCAGCCTCCAGTGGGTTTTAGCTGAGTGGCTGTGGTAGACCCATGGGGGCCAGGCCCCTGGCTTTTGCTTTTGGTTGTTGCTATTGCTGTTTTGGGGGGATTTTAGAGGAAAACGATGATTTTGGAGAAAAAGCATAACAGTGGTCATCAAAAAAAAAAATCAAGATTTGTTAGATTTTCTCACATTTTCTTCATTTTGTCTTCTTTTCAAGTATTTAATGCGGATAAAAGAGGGAGGAGAGAGGGCTTGTAATCTTTTCCATGATCAGGGTCCCCAAAGTCTCAATCCAGTTGGCAGGGAGACCTCAGACCAGCAAAATTCCCTCCGATTAGCATTACCATTTAGGGTTCTCTAAGGGAGGGCAGAAAGCAGCAGAGGGGCATTGAGCGGACATCACTGGGAACACTGAACAGCTCTGTGCTTCTGCCATGAAAGCGTCTATATTGTTATCTTAGGACCACACAGCTTTCGGAGAGGATGCTTGTCTTCAGCTGTCTAGAGCCCTGCTGCTCTGAGGGTAGCTTTTCAGAGAAGCAGCCTCGGGGTCATCTGGAGCCAGGGCGACTGCAGGGCCCCAGGACAACCAAGTCAGGACTTGCATTTTAATAAGATCCAAGATGATTCACATGCACCTTCCAGTTTCAGAAGCACTGGTCTAGGACCGGAATTGCCTGAATCTGGTTGGTTGTTTTGTAAATAAAGCTTTGTTGGGTCACGGCCACGCCCATTCATCTAGGCGGCAATCTTGATACATAGGCAGAGCTGAGGAGCTGCAACGGAGACCACATGGCCTGCAAAGCCTAAAACGTTTACTCTATGGCCCTGTTCCCACCTCTGGACTAGAACGCATCCAAGGTTTCTGGCTTTAGCCAAGATAAGTGTGGCTTCCCAAAGCAACCTTTGGTTTCTTTATGCTTCAGCAACCACTGAAAAATGAGTTCTGTGCTTATGATAAGTACCCGTGCTCTACTGAGAGCCCTGCAAATCTGGAATGATTTCATGCTGGATCACAGATTGGGGGATTGTCTACAGGCCCTGAGACCCTATGTCTCTACTGCTAGCATCATCTTCCTAAAGCTAAGCTCTGTTCTGGTCATCAACTCTCCTTAAAAGCCTCCAAAGACACCCTCCTGTTTACAAACTATGGCCCACGCCCGAGTCTTCACCCCACCGTATTCTCTCTCTTTTCAGCCTCATCTCCACTCACTGACCCCCAGTCGTACACCCAACAAGGCATCCAAACTAAACCACCAACTACACTTTCCTGTTTCCACACCTTCACGCTGCCACTGTATCTTCCTGGAACGCTCCAGTCACGTATCCAGATGCTTCTTCCTTAAAGCCCATCTCAAACAGTGTTGCCTCCAGAGATTTCCTGACTCCCCAGCAGCAAATTCCAGTCTGCCCTTTCCTATCAATAATCCCAGTAAAAGCACCCATTCCTCCTCCAAGGTACCTGCATCTTCCCGTCTCCTGTTACAATGATTTGTGTGCCTGTCATTTCTTCCACAATATCAAGCAGTGCCTTGGATATGTTACTCAAGGACTAATGAATATACAAATGTATATACATATATATAAAACACTAACCCCCCCCTCGTTTCAGATAAAGAAACAAATTCCCTCTAGAATAGGGCTCCTAACAAAAAAGAGTTATCTACAATCGAACCTTCAGCGTGTTCCTTTCTTGGGTTGCCCTCGTAGAAACAAATCCCAGAGTGATCCATTCCTGCATAAACCACTGCGACTTGCCTGGGTGTCACACCTCCACCACATCACACGGCTGTAACAACTAAATGGAATAACCTGCATAAACAGTGCCTAGCACGGTTCCGGGCTCATATGAGATGCTTAATAAATATCTGTTTCCTATGATTCCCTCCCTTTCTTCAGGGGAAGGGACCATGCCCTAGTCTGTTTCCCACACCGGTGAGTAACCAGAATAGAACTCAGTCCCTGGCATGGATGTAGAACCCACCATTCATAGTCCTGTCGGGTACAGGAGCAGTTGGACAGGACCACCGGCCGGTCGAAGTCTTCTCCGTTAAAGCACGTGGCGTGGGGGATCCTTCGTTTGAAAACCGTCTTGTGCCCTAGCAGACACTCGCTGCCCCGCTCATCAGACGGGGACCACAGCTTGTAGTCATTCTCTGTGCAGGGAACCCCTGAGGAGGAGGAAATGCAGCATTACAGGCAGACGCACGCAGGGTTTCCTGCCCTGCCCGCCCCGCAGCCCAGCCACCCACTTCCCATGCTTCCCGTTACTGCCCAGCAGGTGTGCAGGCCTCCGGAGCCAGCCCGCCCCTCTAATCAGCTGGCTCTGAGGCCGGGCAGCAGCCCCCTGGTGTCCCCTGAAACACGGACGTCCATCTGAAAAAGATGGGAAGAAGCAAGCAACCTTGGTGCTCACTGTCTACACTTCTGAAAGATTTTAGCAGATTCTGCAGTTTCCTTTAGAAATAGGTGCCCAGAGGCGTTTATCTCCAGGGAGTTAGGTAGAGGCTGAATCCCTGAGAGATGGTATCACTCAGGAGTACTGTCCCCTGCCTGCTTCCCGAGGCAGCATGGACACATCTGGTAGTATGGCCCACGAGCAAGAGAATTCGCTGTCACTGCTCGGAAGGTATGGGATCTTCATGAAAGGAGGCTAACAGCCGGCCAGACAACCTGGACAGTCATTCCATCTACCCACATCCACTCGAAATTTAAGTAGAGTGGTTTCTACAAGAATTCCAAAGTACACCAATGTCTATACTGGTAGTTTATGTCTTTTTCATATGTGTGTCTTTGGTCAGATTAAATGCTGCCTGGAATTGATGAACTACTGTCAACTCAACACCATTCCAACCAGCAAGCAGTTATTAAACCCTTACTGACAATAAGGTTATCAGGCCATCCAGTGGGTAGAATATAAATATGCACAGGGCAGGTTCTTGTGTCTAAAGACCTATGATCTAGTTGATAGGAGAGGACACACTCAAGAGTGACAGACACAAATCTGTAATTCAAGGTGTGATGAGTACACATATGCTAGGGACACAGAGAAGAGGGGAGAGATCTTTTGGTTAGGATTAGCAGTCAAGGGCATTGGATCCTGATCCATGAGAAGGATTTCAACGAGTGGAAACTGAACCCAAGGGGCATTCCAGGCAGCTGGAATAATGTCAGCCAAAGCAGAGAAGTTGCCGAGGGCAGGGTTACATGGGGGTGAGGAAGGAAGAAGTATGAGAAGGAGGTTCACTCTCCCTGCTCGCTTATTTACAGGTCCTGGGTCTGGGCTGGCAGATGGTGATGAGACCCCAGACAGCTCTGAGAGGACCCTGCATCACTAGTAGTAGTTGCCCACTGAACTTGCCAAACTGGAACTGCTAATTTGGAAGTATGTTTTCCAAGCATTCATTCATTCACATGTTCAGCACACATATACGTAAACCTGCCCTGTGCCCGTGACCGCACAGGAAATGAGGATACAAAAGACAACACGTGGCCCTATTAACAAGTGCCCGAGCAACTGCCTCTGAATCTCTCATTCACTTACTGCATATGTGCCCACCTTCTTCAATGGATCACAAACTCTCCCCAGGGCACAGTATCTAAGCTGATGCTTTGGTCAATAGGTATTTCCATGCAAAGGGCCGAGGAGGCAGCAGCTTACCCAAGGCATCCGTGGCATTGACCTGGAGGATCAGCCAGCTGTGGATGTTCTCTTTGTTGGAGCCAAAGATGGTGAAGACAGTGCTCTTCTCGCCAGGCTCCGTGAGGAGCCCGTACACAAACACCGGCTTCTCGGAGAAGATGAATGTTTTCCAGGTCTCCCCTTCGTTGGTGCTGTACCTGCCCAAATGCAAGTAAAAGGATCCTTGCGGTTAAAGTCTCTGGGGCAAGAGCTTGGTTTCCAGATAACATTCATCTGTAAGAGGAACCAGGGCTCCTTGGAGAAGTGGCTGATACTGGGCTAAAGCCGGGCAAGTTTAAGGTTGTGCCAGGAAGGGGGGAAGTGCTCACAGATGGATGCCGATGACCCAAAAGGACATGGGAGCCACCTTGATGGGGCTCCAACTGGCCAGTCTGGGAAAATATGAACTTAACAAAGAGAAATGATGGTAACAGATAATACACTGAATGAAAATAGGGCATGGGTCTCTAAATGATACCAAAAGGGAAGAGAAAGGGAGGAGGGAATTTTTTTTTATTATTATACTACAGTGCTACCTAATAAATGTTGAAGACAATGACAGAATGAGAAAAGTGACTGTACTATAACCCCCCACTGTAACAACCAAGTCAGACAAGAGGACCAGAGGGTTCACACGGTCTAAAGATATCAACTCACACTCACTGCAAAGGGGGAAATGTAATTTACAGCAGACAATCTGAGGTGCAACCCTCAACAAACTTAGCATCACTCACAGTGGTTCAACCTGACATCGTGTACCTCCTGGATAAAGCACCGAGGATACCACATCATCTAGGCACTACTATTCCATGCGATTGGACAAATTCAGAATGTGGAACTTTCTACATGACAACTGGTCTGGATTCTTCAAAACATCAAGGCTATGAAAAACCAACCAATCAACCAACCAACCAAAGAGGCAGAGGGCTTGTGATAGATTAAAAGAGACTAAAGAGGTATAATAACCAAATGCGATATGTAAACATGGACTGAATCCTGGATTAGAAAAGAAAAAAACAGCAGCTACAAATAGTAAAGGACAACTGAGAAAATATAAGAGTCTATAAGTAGTACTGAGTTCATGATCATTTTCTTGGGTGTGATAATGGCATTCTGATTGTGCAGGAAAATACCCATAATTCCTAGAGATATGTATATGTTTAAGTATTTAGCTATAAAGCGGCACAATAGCTGCAAGTTTCTGTCAAATGATTCCAAAAAAAAAAGGGTGGCTGGACAGATGGATGGCTGGACGGATGGATGGATAGAAAGATGACAGACAGGATAGATGGCAAAAGCAGAGCAAACGGACAAAATGTTAACAATTGGTGATTGTTATGGGAGCTGCAGGGGAAGGTCACATGAGTAATTTTTATACAATTTTTCCAACTTTTCCCATAGTCTTAAAAATTAAAAAGTTGGAGGAAAGTGTGTCCTGAGAAAAGTCTCAAGACAGACTACATCAGAACGAGAGAGCGAGCCCTTGAGAAAAAAAAAAAAAAGCAGCACTGAAGTAACTGTATTGATTTCCAATTATCTTTTGTATTGAAGAGGAGAAGGAGAGGAAAGTGTGCCTGATATTTGCTTCATCACCCAGTAAGCTGGTGAGATGCTCACCATGAGAAACCACTCAGTTAAGAGGAGGTTCATGAGGGTCACAGAGCTACTGGGTCTCTCAAATCCAAATTATATACAAAACTTTTCTTTCACTTTTCCCATGTTTTGAGATAGTAGTTTTACTCACTCAGGATCTTTATACTTGATGTAGTTCTTTTTACAACATCATTCAATCCAAACACTTCCTCTTATCTTGAGATTACTAAAATTGGTACTTCTGCAAGAAGTGCTATGGGTTAAACCTAGTGGTGGGGCTACAGGGCAATGGGGACTAAGCAATCTCCTCCACAGATCTTCCTAAGAGGAGAAATTCTCTTCTGGCTGATATGCTTTTGGTTTAAGCTAACTCTGAAGCAGACACGGGGATAAGGTAACTCATTAAATCTCTTTCTTGTAGCAGGGTGATGAGCGAAAGGCTTAGTGCCATCTTTAAAGCAAACTGAACCAGCAGAGTCAGCCTATTAACCAGACACGATGGGAGCTATCCGTGTGATAATGCCGGAAGTCTGCCTATTTGCACACTGCCTAGGTAATTCTACTTAACAGCTCCTCGAACCCGAGATAACCTCAGGAAATGAATCATCCCATTTCTTGAGAAGTTCCCAGCAGACTTTGACCATAACATATTAATGAGACTAAAAAGCAGGTGCCTGGCCGAGTACAGCCCTGAACCTAAGAATAAACTGTGCATTTTAAAAAAAAAAGTGCTTTTTCAAAATTTTGGAGACATGGTAGTCACATTATCAACTGCAACAGTTAAGGGAACATCTGTTCTGGACCAAATTCTGACCTCCAAAGGAGAACTTGTGCTGGTGAAGTGAAAGTGACAAGAACCTTGCAAGAAAACAAACCAAGCCATCTTTATATGCCTAATAGTCGTGAAAGAGGACGTAGGGCCCCAGCCCTTAGGAACGGAGACTTCAAAACGTTCAAACAGAAGTATAGACATATTCTCATGGCCAAAGCTCTCAAGAAGATGGGACTATAATATAATGATAACATAATATAACCAAAGCTACACTAAATAAGTGAAGCAGTGGTAGACACTCAATTTAAAACACAAATGTGTGGCTGGAGAGAAAGGTCCTTGATGAGCTCAGACTTTTAAAAAAACATATTCAAGATGAGAAAAGAGTCATATTAACCATGGGCAAAAACTTAAAGAGCAGTAGCAATCTGTTAATTAATTCTAGCTGTCATTCTTACAGCTAGTAATCTGTAGAAACAGTGGCCAAACAACTCAAACTCAAAATTAAGTCAAGGATTATGCTTCAAATTCCCAAAATAATTGGGAGATTAGTGGGCAGTGAGACGTGGGTTGGTTACCCAGCAAGTTCTATAAAGAATTAGAAATGGAATAGGCTCATCCGTCTGATGGTTAATGGTATAAATAGGAAAGACAGAAAAAGAGGCAGCAGTAGTTAGTCAATTTCTATTTTGGTTTTGGCTTTATTAAAGAGAATGATCTTCAAACTGGACAAAGCAGAAAAAAAGACGGAAGTTAAAGGAAAATGAGTGCAAAATAAAGCACATTCTAGGGAACTGAAAGATTTAAAGGTATGATTGCAGAGCTCCTTTTAATAATCTCTAAAAGAACCACGAGAACAGATAAAGATCTCAAGACTAGATGAGAAAAAGTAGTTTTATTTCCCTTAAGAAGAAAAAGTTGTTTCAAGAATGGAGTATGTGAAACAGTTGATTGGAGAGAACTTAGACACGAAGGAAGTCAGAGCTGGGAGCTCAAATTGTTTCACACACAAGTCACAATAAATGAATCCTGTTTCCTTTTCTCAGGGTAACTCTTGATTTCAGAATAGGGTAATGATATAGGGCAAAGAAAAACTGTCTTAGGGTTTTTATTAAAAGAAATTGAGTGTCGAGGATGATGCTGGTATCAACGCCAACGTGATGCATGTTTCAGGCTGCTGGGGACAGATCTGGGCTCCACATCTTAATCCTCTGACATTGAGAGGAGGGCCCAAAGGAGAAGCTAGAGGGTGTAGATTCAGGATCCTACAGCACAGGAGGGAAGGAACGGGGGCTGTTTGCCATGGAATAGGAGATGCTCTCAAGAGGACAGGGAGAGGTCCTCATGCATCTGAAAGGCTTTCAGGCAGAAGAGAAAATATCTGTTGGATGGATCTCCTGGAAGCTGAGCCCACTGCATAGCAACGGGGGTGAGGAGAATTTGGGCTCTCTCTGACCTGAGAACTTTCATTCATAAAGGAATGGATGAATAAATACTTAGTGCACGAACAAATGAACAACAAATTGTCCAAAGTGAAATGGAAGCTCCTTTTGATTTGGCAAAGTCCCCATCACTAGAATTATTCAAGCAAAGACTTGGGTGATCATCCATCACAGATTGCAGAGAGAAAATTCCTGCAACGGGCAGTGGAAGACAGAACCAGATGATGTAATACATCCAGATCCCTGCTGGGGATCTCCCCGTGGACATACCATGGCCACTTCAGTTCAACTTGTCCACATCTGCACTCATCCTATGGCCCTTCAGGCCAATTCCTTTTCCTCTGCTTTTCTATGAGTGATATGATCATCTTGCCCTGTCACCCCCCCATCCCCCCGACACCGTCTAGTCAAAAAGCAAGTCCTGAACACTTAGTCCTCAAAATGCTTGGTCCCCACCTAAGCAGCATCTCTCACCTCCAGTCTTGGTCCTTTTAAATTCATGCTCCTCAACTTGCCAGAGCCATCTTTCTACACTAGCCATGTCATTCCCCTATTTTTACACCCTCAGAGGGGCCCTATCATTTCAAAAGCAAAGTCTAATGTCTCTGGTGTGACGTGTAAGGTCCTCAGGGGCCCTGGCCCCTGACCACACAGCTACTGCAAGCCTCATTCCTCACACACACACCCCCGAGATTTACATTCTGTCAATACTAAAGAGCTGCACCTTGCACTCTGATTCATGCTGGTCTCTGCTCAAGCTCTTTCTAAACCTGGGGTGGCATTCCAACGTTGCTTTTTACCCTTGAAGTCTCAGCTCAAGTTTCCTCTCCTCCCAGAAGCCTTCTCCTGTCTCCCAGATAGCATTACTGGCCCTCCTTCTGTGGCCGCCCTGCATCCTGTGCTCACCTCTATCTTATACCTGTGACGGAGCAGGACCCTATGGGACAGACCCCTCCCCTAGGTCCTCTGCTATAGCTCCTCTCTGACATATCTAGATAACAGTATATGATGCACATTTCCTGAGTTGTTTTACAGATGCTAAAAACCACCACCAAATGGAAGACATTAACTACTTGATGACCATGAGCACGTAGCCTGCTGGAGCCTAAGGACAGATAATGTTAACCCCTGTTGCACCACCTTGTTACCTCATCACCAACCAATCAGAGAATTGTGCAGGGCTGATCACATACCCTGCGACGCCCCTCCCTCACCTGGCCTTTAAATGGCTGCTGAGCCTGCGCGTCCGGAGCCTGTGCTCCACAACGGGAGAGGCCACAACAGTGAGAGGCCCGCATACCACAAAAAAAAAAAAAAAAAAAAAAATGCTTTGCTAATACCCATCAGGGAGTTCAGGCTTTTTGAGCACTAGCTGTGGTGCCGGACTCCTTGACTGATGCCTTACAATAAACGCTGCTCTCTCCTTCACCACTGCCCAGTGTCAGTAGATGGGCAAGTGGACCCAAGTTTGGTTCAGTAACATACCTACTATATTTAAATGACCTGATTTTGCGAGCGTCTTCTACTAGGGCTGCCGTTCATCAGGAATAAGACCTCTTACTTTTCTGCCCCCGGCACACAGAGGGGCATTAATTAATGCTTTTTTGTTAAAGGAAATTAAATGAACTGCACTGTATTTTCTTTTTTTTTTTTCTAACCCCATCTCTCAGTTTCTCAACAGTTAAAGGTTGATAAGAATACCTGTTCCTCTATAACTCACAGGGCCAAAGACACCACATGGGGGTGAGAATGAAGTGGGGGCGGGGCTGGCTCTCTCTGCAACCATCCAGGTAAGTTACTAGGAGAGGAGGTTCCGCAACCACAAGGACAGGTTAACCACCATCTCCCACGTTCCAGAACTGTGAAGCTGCTTCCAGAACTCAGGTCCAGAAAAGACAGCTGCTCTGCTGGGTGTAGTCTTTGCAGTGGCTTTTCAGGACTCCCCAGAGGGAAGCCCTCTGAAATCTGAAATCTCCTATGAGGAAAGATGCTTTGGGGAAAGTCCAAGGTATTATTAGTAACTACCAATATCATTATGCTGACAGGCAAACCACCAGGAAGAAACGGAAACTGATCTCATCCCTCACTATCAAGCCGACAAGCTTGGGTTTGGGTCCGTTTTTGGTCAGAGTGCAAAAACACTGATTCTACACAAGAATGACCTGCAACCCCTGAGCAGGTTCACGGTGACAGCATGCTGAACAAAGGGGTAAGTGACTCCCAGAAGAGGTTCTTGTTGATTCATTTCAGACATGTGGAAAACAGGAGCAAAACAAAGCGTTCCACTTCTTACTCTCAATTTCAATTAACAACGACAAAGAAAACAGCCTCAGTGGAGAATCAAGGCAGAAGCTGAAACAAGTGATCATCAACTCTTAGTTAAGTATGCTAAACAGGGAGAGAAAGACATGAATTATTTAAAAGAACAACCAGGGACTTCCCTGGTGGCGCAGTGGTTGAGAATCCACCTGCCAATGCAGGGGACAGGGGTTCGAGCCCTGGTCCGGGAAGATCCCACATGCCGCGGAGCAACTAAGCCTGTGTGCCACAACTACTGAAGCCCGCGTGTGTAGAGCCCGTGCTCTGCAACCTACAACAAAGAATAGCCCCTGTTCGCCACAACTAGAGAAAGCCCGCAAGCAGCAATGAAGACCCAATGCAGCCTAAATAAATAAATTAATTTAAAAAAAAAAGAACCACCAAAAAAAAACCACCCCAAAACTTAACTCTTACGTTAAGCAATGTTCCACCCTCTGTCCCCACTAAACCTCTCACTAGGGTTACTGTTGTTACGGCTTCCTCCCTAAGGTTGGATAAGCTTTGGGTCGGAAAGCTCTTCCCCCGGCTGCTCCTTCCAGCTGGCTCAGAAACATCTCAGAGCCACAGTGGGGCTGGACGGCTCCCAAAGGATGCCTCATTCACCTCTGCATCCTTGGTTCCTAGAACAACATCTGGCTCCTTGTGGATATTCAACAAATGTTTGTGTAATTGACCTGAAATGATGCTTAACAGAAATATGTTCCATTTCCATCCAGTGTGGACCTGAACTCTTGACCGTTACATTCTCACCAGATTGCACACATCCAGGGACCCCTACTCACGTTTGAGCTCCAGGGACTGTCATGTACAACAGAGAATAACGGAAGTGCCCCCACCCCCGGGGACTGCGATTGCCACGCTACCCCACCCTTTCCAGTTTTATAAACCAGGAAAAAGATAAGCAATCTTGGAAGACTAAGTGCGCATGACCTATTTACTTGAACAATCAAATATTTACTAAGTGCCTGCTAGCCTGCATAGAATAGAAATCCTTGTCTACAAAGACCTTGTTAATGAGTTGAGGAAACCAGGCATATAATGAAAAGGTAACTAAAAGGAGGCAGCATGCGATGAATGCCAAATCAATGAGACAGCCGTCAGTAAATAGTATGAGACTCAAAGGAGGGAGTCATGGCCATGGCTGGAGAGACCAGACTTAAACGTGTCTGAAGTCCTAGACCAGCAATAGAAATCCAGGTGAGTCAGAAGCAGCCTTCACTCATGTGGTTTAAGGATCTGAACTAATTACAATATCTATTTCCTGCTTCTCTTCTGATGAAGCTGATAGCACACAGGTCAAAAGCAGAGCAGCAGGAGAAGCAAGAAAAAAAAACAACAACTCTGAGCCACATACAAATGCCAGGTGGCTACACTACGCAGATTTTGGCCAAGCTCAGACTGATATTTGGGACACACGCACCTGTCAATAGGAGGCCTGAACATATTCTCATATTTGCAAATGTTTTATTTGAACCATACCTACAGACACCTCCACATGACCTGTGCAAATAGAGGGATGCTAGAGGGTCCATATCCTTAAAGTCTACCACCCCAAAATCATTGTTGAACATCTGCCGAGGGTACTGTGATTTTCTGGCAGCAGGTCTATTTTCCTGATCATGTTTTCCTGCAGCCAGCTAGCAATGACGCTGCGTTCCCTGAGCACATATGCACCGACAGATGGTGTAAGAGGACCAGAATCACATTAACTACTCCAGAGAAGCCAGCTTGGAATGCAAATGTAATCTGGAGGAGCGTGAAACAGGGAAAATCAGGAACTGTCTCTGCAGTTTGACTGCCACACACAGAATGAAATGTATTCCTACGGAGCCAAACTACGTCCCCTACCGTACTTCTCAAGGAGCATTGTGTACTTGTGTTATCTCACCACTAGAGGATGGAATCCTTGCGAGTGAAGGAAAACATCCTATGTCTCTTTAGATACACATCACCAGGCACCAGCAGTGCTCGTGAAATGTGTGAGATGGGAATTAATAAATTAATGGATAAATAAATGACACGAATGTGGGAAGCATGTACCCTGTGACTGTCCTCATTTGAGCACATGTCAATCTGAATGGGGACACAGTCCGTTGCGTACAAACAGGACTTCTTCTGACTCCTGGCTCTAAAGCAGCTGCTGACCAGAGCTGCACAGACCAGAGACCAGCCAGGTGGAGCGCAGAACACTGGGACTTCGCTTCTCTCTGCTTCTTGGAGGCCAGGTCACTCGGCACATGTCCAATTAACCACAGGGGAAACCAGCTAAGAGCTCTTGTTTCAAACCACCCACCTCTCTCTCTTGCTGCTGACCCTGTTTCTAAAAGGAAACAAGGAAAAGAAAGCTTTCTCCCTTGCGTTAAACAAGATGATTATAGGAGCTCTCTCCCCCTCCTTTAGCAATCTGTCTCACGGGTTCAGCCCAAAAACAAGGAGAAGTGAGAGATAGTCTGTCCTGACCGAATGTTAACAAAATTAACTTCTGCCCTAACTCAGACTAAAGTAATGAAAGAATTGGTTCTGATAAAATCAGACTCAAGAAAGCAGAGGTTACTAACTCTTGACATTTTTGCTTTTCAGAGGAATATACTGCAAAGAGTACAGAACGTAATTTAAAGACCCAAGTGCTAGTCTTGTCTGTTATTAACAAAGGGGAGGATCTTGGGCAAGTTACTTTACCTTCTGAGCCTCAGTTTTCTCATCTAGAAGATGAAGCCATTAACCCCAAATGTCCTTTCCAGGTCTATTTGCAAGAACCCCAAAACCAAAGGTATCACAGTAAAAGTCACTTGGCTATCAAGTAATATGTATTCTGAAATGACTACTCATGTATCATTATTATTTATTATTATTATTACTCATTCCATGAGTAACTCTGTGTCACACACAAAGCAAAGAAAGACAAGTTGAAGAGCCTCTAGTTAATTTTTTAGTCATTATTAATTTATATTTATATAGAGCTGTGTTTTTTCAAATCAGTAAAATTATTTCATTTGTTCCTCTCTGAGATAGGAAGGGCAGATTATCATTCCCACTTAATAAACAAGAAAAATTTAAGTAATTTCCCAAGGCACAGATTGTGCTGTCAATAACCTAGTGCTACAGAGATAATCCACTTATAATCACAGAGTTAAATTTCTGGGAGAACAGTGTGATATTAAAAAGCTTCACCAGAGACACTTACTTCAGCTCATTGGTTTCCATGCCTTGGGCGATGGCCATGATGATCCCGCCATGGTCTCCCCATGTGTAGTAGTGAGGTCCAGGAAGAGCCTGAAGAGAGAGAGCCAGTGCTGATGTCACTGCCATGGAGATGGCCGGGCATAAATGGTACACACCACACACACACGTGCACACACACTCAGGCACACACACACACAGCAGGGATATCAACCACCTGAATACAATTTTTCCATTTCCAGAGCACTTCACAGCCATTATCTCATCTGATCCACACAACCCTGGGGCTGGGCAGAGCAAGTTCTCACATCCCAATATTTTTTTGCCAAATGAAGAAACTGGGGTTCCTATTAAAGAGGCAGACTGTAAACGGCAGAGGCAGGAGTCAAACCCACATCTCTAACCCTCACCAAGCAGCTATTAAAAATTAACCAACTAGAGTTCTGGTTTGACTGTGACAGTATAAACCCACTACAGCCCATCCTTCTTGTTAATTACAACTAAAAAATTTGGACAAAATATTCAATACAGGGCTTCCCTGGTGGCGCAGTGGTTGAGAGTCCGCCTGCCGATGCAGGGGACACGGATTCATGCCCCAGTCCGGGAAGATCCCACATGCCGCGGAGCGGCTGGGCCCGTGAGCCAAGGCCGCTGAGCCTGCGCGTCCAGAGCCTGTGCTCCGTGACAGGAGAGGCCACAACAGTGAGAAGACCACGTACCACAAAAAAAAAAAAATTCAATACAAAAAGACAGCTACCCGAGGATGCTGAAAAGTAAACAAAATAAGGCAGCTTATGAAGGGGATTTAAAACCTGGAGAAACTACCCAAACAATTGGGGCTTCCTGGTACACCTGTGCCCTGAGGGAATGCCCCAGCCTAGAATACGTTAGTCCCAGCCAGGCAGCTAAACCTTCAATGGAAACTTTCTGCCTAAGGAGTCAGGAAAAGAAGCCCCTGCATGACGGAGAGAATGTAGATGGAATCCCAGAGGGGAGAGCATGAGGAAGTAAACCCTCTAATTCTGTGGATGGACTCACATATGTTTCAGCCTAACCCCTAAACTGTATGTGTGTGGAACAGACCCATACTAGCACAGAAAAGACTTAGCAATCTGAACTGAGATCTCCAAAGAATGCAAGACAGAAGTTACAGTCCGAATCTGAACAGGTTCATTACATGCTGAAACAAAAACAGCAACATCCTCCAGAAGATTTCATTTCATGTCCGGGATGCAATCCAAAATTACTCAACATACAAACGGATCGGTAAAAAGTCTCCAATTCTCCAGAGAAAAGACAATCAATGGGTGCCAATTCCAAGATGATCCAAACGTTGAGATTACCAAAGACTTTAAAATAGTTCTTATAACTGTGTTCCATGAGGTAAAGGAAAACACATCTGAAATGAGCAAAAGAAAAGAATTCTTCCCAGAGAAGTGGAAACTATTTTTTTTAAAGGAATGAATTCTAGAACAGGAAAAAAAATATCTGAAATAGGAAATTCACTGATGGGCTCAATGACAGAATAGAAATGACAAAGGAATTAGTGAATTTAAAGATAAATACAGAACAGTAGAAATGATCTATTCTGGAACTTTCCTCGTGGTCCAGTAGTTAAGAATCTGCCTTCCAGGGGCTTCCCTGGTGGCGCAGTGGTTGAGAGTCCGCCTGCCGATGCAGGGGACATGGGTTCGTGCCCCGGTCCGGGAAGATCCCACATGCCGCGGAGCGGCTGGGCCTGTGAGCCATGGCCGCTGAGCCTGCGCGTCCGGAGGCCACAACAGTGAGAGGCCCGCGTACTGCAAAAAAAAAAAAAAAAAAAAGAATCTGCCTTCCAATGCAGGGGACACGGGTCGGGTTCAATCCCTGGTTGGGGAACTACGATCCCTCATGCCACAACTAGAGAGCCTGTGTGCTGCAACTACAGAGCCCACGTGCTCTGGAGCCTGCATGCCACAACTAGAGAGAAGCCTGAGCACCACAATGAAGAGCCCTCACATCTCAACAAAAGATCTCACGTGCCACAACTAAGACCCGACACAGCCAAAAATAAATAAATAAATAAATAAATATTTTAAAAAATGATCTATTCTAAAGAACATACAGAATAAAAGACTTAAAGGAAAAAAGCCCCAAGAAACTGTGGGACAATAACAAAAGGTCTATGTATAATTGGAGGCCAAGATGAACAAGAGAAAGGGACTGAAGCAGAAAAAATATTTGAAAAAATACTGGCTGAAAATTTCCCAAATTTGGTGAAAAAGATAAATTTATAGATTCAAGAGATCAGTGTCCCCAAAAACAATCATCACAAAGAAAACCACACCTAGAGACATCAGAACAAAACTGCTGAAAACCAAAGATAAGGAAAAAATATCAAAGCGTCTTAAGGAAAATGACACAATACATACAAGAAAATGGTAACAAATGATTATAGATTTCCCATCGGCAGACAGCACATCTTTAAAGTATAGACACACCTTGGAGATACTGTGTTTCAGACCACCACAATAAAGCAAACACCAAAATGAAGTGAATCATATGAATTTTTTGATTTCTCAGTGCTTATAAAGTTATGTTTACGCCATCCTGTAGTCTATTAAGTGTGCAATAACATTATGTCTAAATAAAACAATGTACACACCTTAATTAAAAGTGCTTTACTGCTATTAAAAAAAAAGCTAAGCATCATCTGAGCCTCCAGCAAGTCACAGTAGTAACATCAGAGATCACTGAACATATATCACCATAACAAATATAATAATAATAATGAAAAAGTTTGAAATATTGCAAGAATCACTAAAATGTGACACAGACACAAAGCAAGCAAATGCTGTTGGAAAAATGGCACTGATGGACATGCTCGATGCAGGGCTGCCACAAACCTTCAATTTGTAAAAAATACAATATCTACAAAGCACAATAAAATGAGGTATGCCTCTATGGAAAGAAAATTACTATCAATCCAGCATACAATATCAAACAAACACATCCCCCAGGAATGAAAGTGAATTACCGAGATTCTCAAATGAAGGAAAATCAAGAAAAGGAAAACCAAGAGAACACATAGCTAGTAGATCTGCTCCACAACAAATGCTAAAGGCATATCATCAGGCTGCTGTGAAATTTACCGAGGGAAACAAGGATCTTCAGGAAGGAAGGAAGAGCAAGGGAAATGGTAAATATCTGGGTGAATATAAAAAACTGCTTTTCCTCAAGTTCTTTAAAATCCATACGATGATTAAAGCAAAAACAAAGACATTGCTGAGTTTTTCAATATGTGTCAATGTGATAAAAAATGAAAACAAAAAAGTTGGGAGAAGAGAAAAGGGATTTATTTGGTTGCAAGGTTTCTAAATTTTATGTTAAGTGTAATATTATGTTAAATGCAGTATTAATTCAAAAAAGACTATGAAAGATTAAATATATATGCTGTAATCCTTAGAGCAACCACTAAAAAAATAGTAATACTACAAAGAAATATAATCAAAAAGATAATATTTAAATAAAAATAGAATACTAAAAATACCTAAATAATACAAAAGGAGGCCATAAAGGAGGAACAGAATAATTTTAAAAAATGAAATTTAAATAAACAAATACATAAAATATTAAACCTAAATCCAACCATATCAATAATTATATTAAATGTTAATGGCCTAAGCATTTAGTTAAAAAGCAGAGCTTATCAGAATAAATTAAAAAGACCCTCACTATATGCTGCCTATAAGAAACACTTCAATGTAAAGACACAGATGGGTAGAAAGTAAATAGATAGTAAAAGATATATTATCCAAATAGTAAACATAAGACGGTTAAAGTGACTTTCAATATCAGATAGAAAAGACTTCAAGACAAAGGGTATTATCATAGATAAAGAGGAATATTCCATAACGATAAAAGGGACAATAAATCAGAAAAAATAATTATAAATGTGTATGTACATAATAAAAGAGTGTAAAAATACATGAAGCAATATTGATAGGATTTAAAGGAAAAAAAGACAATTCCACAATCATAGCTGGAGATTTTACCACCAACAATTTACAGAACTGCAATATATAGCAATTTATGGAACTAGCCCCCGCCAAACTGCAATATATAGCAATTTATAGAACTAGCCCTGAAGTATGTAGGTCTGAACAAGTATCAACCGCCTTCATATAAATAACATCTGTTGAACACTGCATCCAACAACTGCAGAATATACATTCCTTGCTTACGCACATGACATATTCACCAAGACAAACTACATATTGGATCACAACACAAGTCCCATTAAGTTTAAAGGACTTGAAATCATATAAAGTGTATTATCTGACTACAAGGAAATTAAGATATCTATGAAAACGTCAAATATCTGAAAACTAAACAACCCTTTTCTAAATAACTTATCAGACAAAGACAAAAAGCAAAAGGGACATTATGAAGTGATAAAAATGTTCTCGAATTAGATAGTGGTGATGGCTGCACATCACATCACTTGTGAATATACCTAAAACTACTGAACCATACAATTTAAAGTGGTACATTTTACTGCATGTGAATTACATCTCAATCTTAAAGGGAGACATTAAAAAATATTCTGAACTGAATGACAACAAAAATACAACACATCTAAATTTGTGGCATACAGCTAAAGTAGTATTTACAGGGAAAATTAGAGCTGCAAATGCCTACATAAGAAAAGATCTAAAAATCAATAACCTAAAGTTATACGTTAACAAGCTACAAATAGAAAAGCAAAGTAAATCCAAAGTATACAAGGATAAGGGAAAGGTAATACTACAGAGGAGAAATCAACAAAATAGAAAACAGACAACAGAGAAAATTAAAGCCAAAAGCAGGTTCTTTGAAAAGATCAATAATATTGACAAACCACTAACTAAACTAATCAAGAAAAATAGAGGAAAAAAATACAAATCACCAATAACAGGAATGAAAACAGGTTATTACCACAAATCTTACAGACATTTTAAAACATTAGAAAATACCTTGAGTAACTTTAAGCCAACAAATTTAATAACTTTAGATGAAAGGACAAATGTCTAAAAATATACAACTCACCAAAATGGACATAAGTAGCAGAAAATCTGAATAGTTCTCTATCTGCCTGAGAAACAATTTCTAAACAAAAACATTCCCAAGAAGAAAACTCCAGGTCCAGATAGCTTCACTGGTAGATGATTGAAGAAAAAAAAAACATCACTCTTACACAAACTTTATCAGAACATAAAAGAGGAAGAATTGCTGCTCAGTTTGTTTTATCCTAACACCAAAACCTGACAAAGACATTACCAAAAAAAAATTACCG
Source organism: Hyperoodon ampullatus (assembly GCF_949752795.1). NCBI lineage: Eukaryota > Metazoa > Chordata > Mammalia > Artiodactyla > Ziphiidae > Hyperoodon > Hyperoodon ampullatus. The sequence goes on from NC_136920.1 coordinate 93,015,824, forward strand.
AGCAATATCTCTCATAAGTAACACAAAAACCTTTAAAAAACTACTAGCAAATTAAAACTAACCTTACAGGGGCTTCCCTGGTGGCACAGTGGTTAAGAATCCGCCTGCCAATGCAGGGGACACGGATTCGAGCCCTGATCTGGGAAGATCCCACATGCCACAGAGCAACTGAGCCCGTGCACCACAACTACTGAGCCTGCACTCTAGAGCCCGCGAGCCACAACTACTGAGCTTGTGAGCCACAACTACTGAAGCTCGCGCACCTAGAGCCCATGTTCCGCAACAAGAAAAGCCACCGCAATGAGAAGCCCGCGCACCACAACGAAGAGTAGCCCCCGCTCGCTGCAACTAGAGAAAACCTGCGTGCGGCAACAAAGACCCGACACAGTCAAAAATAAATTAATTAATTAATTTTTAAAAATACTAACCTTACATTAAAAGGATAATATATTGTAACTAAGTAGGGTTCAAGAATTATTCCAGTAATTCCAGGATAGTTTAATATTCAAGAACCAATTAATGTACTACACCATATTACATATTACATTTGTGATACTGTGATATAAGAAGAAATATAAACTTTGGTCTTTGTTCTGGGCTCCTGGTGAGAGGTCCTAAAATCTTTGTAATTTCCTAAGTGATGAAGAGCAATAGGAGCACCTTTTGTTTTAATAGTTGGTCTTGGATCCCAGTTCCTGACACAGAGCTCCTAAAACCCTTGTAATTTTCTGACTGATGGGGGTGACAGGAGTGTGTCTTACACAGAGCTCCTACAGCCCGTGTAATTTCCTGGGTGATAGGAGAGTCTCTTGTCCTAATGAGGAGACTCATGGTGGGCTCCTGGACAGTACGGGGGCTGGTCAACAGAAAGACTAAGCAGGATTAGAAGCTTGACATTTTCAGCCCCACCTCCATCCTCCCAGGAGGACAGAGGGGCTGGAGAGTGAGTTAATAATTAATCACGCCTATGTGATGAAGCCTCCATTAAAACAGATCAATAACAAGGACCTACTGCATAGCACAGGGAACTATATTCAATATCCTGCAATAAATCACAATGGAAAAGAATATGAAAAAGAATACATATATATAAAAAACTGAATCACTTTGCTGTACACCAGAAACTAACACATTGTAAATCAACTATACTTCAATTTAAAAAATAAATACATAAAGTCAAATGATTAGTTAAAAAAAAAAAAATCCCTAAACTGCAGGATTCAGAGAGCTTCCAAGTTGGTGAACACATCCACATGCTGGAAGAAGAGCACACCCCAACTCTGTGGGGACAGAAGCTCCATGGTTGGGACCCTTCTGGACCCTGTCCTATGTACCTCTTCATCTGGCTGTTCATTTGTATCCTTTGAAATATCCTTTACAATAAACGGGTAAATGTAAATAAATATTTCCCTGAGTTCTGTCAGCCATTCTAGCAAATTACTGAACCCGAAGAGTGAGTTGTGGGAACCCCCAGTTTATAGCTGGTCAGTCAGAAGTACAGGTGACAACCTGAGACTTGCAACTGGCGTCTGAAGTGGGGTCAGGTGGGGCAGTCTTGTGAGACTGAGCCCTTAGACTCTGGGTCTGTGCCAACTCCAGCTAGCATGTGTCCTGACTGAATTGTAGGACATCCAGTGGGTGTCTGGAGAGTTGGAGTACTGCTTGCTGTGATGGGAAAACTCCCATACATTTGGTATCAGAAGTATTCTGAGAGTAAGGGAAAAGAGTTTTTCCTTTAACATAATACACCATGTTACATATTACCATATTATTACATATTAGGGAAGAGAAGAGAAGGAAGAGAGAAAAGGAGAAATAAAACAAGTAAAGATCAGAAAGGAAGAAATAAAACTGTCCCTATTTGCAGATGATACGACTGCTTACTGAATCTACAAAACAACTACTAACACTAATGAATTATTTTAGCAAGGTTGCAGAATATAAGGTTAATATATAAAAATCAACTGTCTTCTTATATACTATAGCAAAAACTGAAAAATGAACTTTAAAGAAAGTCCCATTTACAGTAATACCAAAAAATAAAAAATATCTAGGAATAAAGCTAACAAAAAGAAGGTATACAAGACCTCCACATTGAAAACTATAAAATATTGCTAAAATAATTTTTTTAAATGGCGTAACACACCACATTCATGGATCAGAAGACCCAGTAGTGTTATGATGTCAATTTTCCCCAAATTGATCTATAAATTCAATGTGATCCCAGAAAAAATCCCAACAGGATTTATACAAACTGACAATCTGATTCTAAAGTGTTATGTGGCAACAAAAAGAAAAAAATACCTAGGAATTAACCTACCTAAGGAGGTAAAAGACCTGTACGAAGAAAACTATAAGATATTGATGAAAGAAATCAAAGACGACACAAAAAGATGGAGAGATATACCATGTTCTTGGATTGGAAGAATCAATACTGTGAAAATGACTATACTACCCAAAGTAATCTACAGATTCAATGCAATACCTATCAAATTACCAATGGCTTTCTTCACAGAACTAGAACAGAAAATTTCACAATTTGTATGGAAACACAAAAGACCTCAAATAGCCAAAGCAATCTTGAGAAAGAAAAATGGAGCTGGAGGAATCAGGCTCCCTGACTTCAGACTATACTACAAAGCTACAGTAATCAAGACAATATGGTACTGACACAAAAACAAACATTTAGACCAATGGAACAGGATAGAAAGCTCAGAAATAAACCCACGCAGCACCTATGGTCACCTAATCTATGACAAAGGAGGCAAGAATATACAATGGAGAAAAGACAGTCTCGTCAATAAGTGGTGCTGGCAAAACTGGACAGCTACATGTGAAAGAATGAAATTAGAACACTCCCTAACAACATACACAAAAATAAACTCAAAATGGATTAAAGACCTGAATGTAAGGCCAGACACTATAAAACTCTTAGAGGAAAACACAGGCAGAACACTCTTTGACATAAATCGCAGCAAGATCTTTTTTGACCCACCTCCTAGAGTAATGAGAATAAAAACAAAAATAAACAAATGGGACCTAATTAAACTTAAAAGCTTTTGCACAGCAAAGGAAACCATAGACAAGATGAAAAGACAACCCTCAGAATGGGAGGAAATATTTGCAAACGAAGTAACTGACAAAGGATTAATCTCCAAAATATACAAACAGCTCATGCAGCTCAATATCAAAAAAAAAACAAAAAAACCGAATCAAAAAAATGGGTGGAAGACCTAAACAGACATTTCTCCAAAGAAGAAATACAGATGGCCAAGAGGCACTTGAAAAGATGCTCAACATCACTAATTATTAGAGAAATGCAAATCAAAACTACAGTGAGGTATCACCTCACAGTGGTCAGAATGGCCATTATAAAAAAAAATCTACAGACCATAAATGCTGGAGAGGGTGTGGAGAAAAGGGAACCCTCATGCATTGTTGGTGGGAATGTAAATTGGTACAGCCACAAGGGGCTTCCCTGGTGGCGTGGTGGTTGAGAATCTGCCTGCCAATGCAGGGGACACAGGTTCAACCCTGGTCTGGGAGGATCCCACGTGCTGAAGGGCAACTGGGCCCGTGAGCCACAACTACTGAGCCCGCACGTCTGGAGCCTGTGCTCCACAACAAGAGAGGCCGCGACAGTGAGAGGTCCGCGCACCACGACGAAGAGTGGCCCCCACTTGCCACAACTAGAGAAAGCCCTCGCACAGAAACGAAGACCCAACACAGTCAAAAATAAATAAATTAATTAAAAAGAAATTGGTACAGCCACTATGGAGAACAGTAGGGAGGTTCCTTAAAAAACTAAAAATAGAACTACCATATGACACAGCAATCCCACTACTGGACATATACCCAGAGAAAACCATAATTCAAAAAGACACATGCACCCCAATGTTCATTGCAGCACTATTTACAATAGCTGGGACATGGAAGCAACCTAAATATCCATCAACAGAGGAATGGATAAAGAGGATGTGGTACACATATATGATAGAATATTACTCAGACATAAAAAGGAACGAAACTGGATCATTTGTACAGATGTGGATGGACCCAGAGACTGTCATACAGAGTGAAGTTAAGTCAGAAAAAGAAAAACAAATATCATATATTAACGCATATATGTGGAATGTGAAAAACTCAGTACACATGATCTTACTTACAAAGCAGAAATAAAGACACAGACATAGAGAACAAACATATGAATACCAAGGGGGAAGGGGGGGTGGGTGAATTAGGAGATTGGGATTGACATATATACACTATTGATACTATGTATAAAACAGACAACTAATAAGAACCTACTGTATAGCACAGGGAACTCTACTCAATGCTCTGTGGTGACCAAAATGGGAAGGAAATCCAGAAAAGAGGGGATATGTAGCTGATTCAGTTTGCTGTACAGTGGAAACTAACACAATATTGCAAAGCAACTATACTCCAATAAAAATTTTTTTTAAAAGACACATGCACCCCAATGTTCACTGTAGCACTATTTACAACAGCCAGGACATGGAAGCAACCTAAATGTCCATCGACAGAGGAATGGATAAAGAAGATGTGGTACATATATACAATGGAATTATTACTCAGCCATAATAAGGAATGAAATTGGGTCACCTGTAGAGACGTGGATGGATGTAGAGATTGTCATAGACTGAAGTAGGTCAGAAAGAGAAAAACAAATATCATGTATTAACGCATATATGTGGAATCTAGAAAAATGGTATAAATTATCTTACTTGCAAAGCAGAAATAGAGACATAGACATAGAGAACAAACGTATGGATGCCAAGGGGGAAGGAGGGTGGGATGAACTGGGGGATTGGGATTGACATATATACACTGTTGATACTATATATAAAATAGATAACTAATGAGAACCTACTGTATAGCTCAGGGAACTGTACTCAATGCTCTGTGGTGACCTAAATGGGACGGAAATCCAAAACAGAGGGGATATATGTATACATATAGCTGATTCACTTTGCTATACAGTAGAAACTAACACAACATTGTAAAGCAACTATATTCCAATAAAAATTAATTTTAAAAAAATTTAAAAAATAAAATGTTATGTGGTTAGACAAAGGAACTAGAATAAGTCAATGTAATTTTTAAAAAGAACAAAACTGGAAGACTTACCGTACTTGATCTCAACCTTTACTCTAAGTCTTCAGTAATCAAGACAATCTGGTTTTGGTAAAGAGACAGGCATATAGATCAATGGAGCAGAACAGAAAGTCTTGAAAGAGACCCACACATACGGCCAATTGATTTTCAAACAGGTACCAAGGCAATTTGATGCGGAAAAGAGAAGTCTTTTCAACAAGTGGTGCTTGACCAATAGCATGTTTATAAGGAAAAAATGAGTATCAACCCTTCCATCACACCAGATATACAAATTAACTCAAAATAGATCATAAACCTAAACCTAAAGCCTAAAACTATAAAACCTGTAAAAGAATACATAGGAGACAATCTCTGCTAACTTGGGAAGGACAAACATTTCTCAGAACAACAAAGCACATAAAACATAGAAGAAAAGAACTGATAAATTAGACTTTACCAAAATTAAAAACATTTGCTCTTCAAAAGACACCTTTAAGAAAACAAAAAAGCAATCCACAGACTAGGAGAAAAAACTTATAACACATATAAAAGACTTAAATTCAGAATAAAAAAAAAAAACCTCTTACAGCTCAATAAGAAGACAAACACAACTCTTTAAAATATATAAAAGATCTGAATGGACACTTCACAAAAGAGTTTTAAATGACCAATGAACACATGAAAAGAAGCTCAACATCAAAAAGAAAAAGAAAAAAAATCCCAGAAGCTCAACATCATTAGTCATCAAAGAAATGCCAATTAAAACCACAATGAAATATCATATGCAGTTATTAAAATGTCTAAAATTTAAAAGACTGACCATATCAAGTGTTGGCATGCACCTGAAGCAATCAGAACTCACACACTGCTGGTGGAAACATGAAACAGTACATCCACTTTGGAAAACAATTTGATACTTTAAAATAATCTGGTAATTCCTTTAAAAGCTAGACATATCTACCGGGTTGCCCACTCATTCCTTCCTACAGTATCTACCCAAGAGAAATAAAAATATATGTCCACCTAAAAACCATGCAATTAAATGTTTATAACAACTATATTTGTAATCAGCAAAAACCAGAACGTCCATCAATCAATGAATGGATAAAGAAACTGTGGAATATCCCCACAATGGGATACTGATCAACAATGAAAAAGGAGAGAATCACTGATAAATGAAACAACATGAATGAACCTCAAAGCCAAAAGACTGCATCTGTGTGAGTCCATTTACACAGAATTCTAGAAAATGCTAATAATCTGGAGGGATGAGGGTAGAGACCAGAATGAATTACAAAGGGACACAAAGAAACTTTGGTGGGTGATGCAACTGTCTTAATTGTGGTGTGGATGAAGGTGTAATGATGGTGATCAATCCTGATCAAATTATATACTTTAACTATGTGCAGTTTACTGTACCTCAACAAAGTTTTTTTGTTTTTTTTTAAGTGCAAAAAAGGAACTCTGTGGATCTGAGAATTTGCACAACTTTTCAGTAGGAGAAGGCGAACAAGAATTCTAGTCATCAGTTTTCTAGACAGCATCTGTCAACTGCATCCCATTTCCTCTTCCCTGGCCACCATCTATCCCCCACACACACCTGAGACTGTCCCTCTAAAGAGAAGGCTGCCCATGGGGACTGAGATGCCCGCTCACACAGACAGTCTCAACCTTTTCATCCCCTAGTTAGTCCCTGCTAGCTCCAAAACTAGGTCCCTTGTGCGATGGCTGCCTCGGCAGGCGTGGAGCATGCCTGGCGGGAGGCGCTGACAGCTGCCCCAGCATCAGCCAGACGACACCACTTCACTGGAGGAGGAGCAAGACACTGCTTTCTCCCCAGAAGGAAATCACTTGCAGATGTTCAAATCCCAGGTTACACCAACATCAGAAAGTACAAACAAACCACCAGGCTATCCGCAGAGGAGAGAACACCCAATTTCCAAAGGAATGTCCAGCTCCAGGGAAGAGGAAAGCCGCTGCTTAATCTTCCCCATGGAAGCTGGACAAGGATGCCCCAAAAATTCCGAAGTGTTCACACTTTTTGGCTACTCTGGCCTTAACAATCTCCCTCATCAGAATACGTAATTATGTTCCCTACCATACTGTACAGCTGTATAGTCCTTACACACACACACACACACACACACACAAACACATGCATGCACATACACGTACACACAATGTATGAAGGGACAGTGAGCCCTACCTCGAACGAGATAACGTATGTGACAGGCCAAGACCCAAACAAATGTTGGGTATCACTACTGCTTCACATACTATGTATTTCACTCTGAAAGTGTATGTATTGCATTCCCAGGAAGGGCACCATGAGGATGGGAGCTGTCTGCTGGTTCTCCTGAGAATCCCACAGCCCTCCTGACATCACGTCCGGCCTGCGAGAGATCTGGTGAGTTCTACCCCAGCAGTTCCCTGCACACACAGCAGAGCATCACTGAAAGCGGCCCCTACAGAATGAGACCAGATGCCTGTCTCCCTGATGGAAGACTGGTGAAAAACACTTTTTTTTTTTAACAAGTTTGGGAATTCTCTAATGTCCAAGGCTGAGTTAGCATTTGGGGACTAGAGAACTAGCCCCACCTTCAGAATTGGTACAATCAGTTCCTAAGGATCCAAATTAGTCACACAACCTTCAGGCAAAAACAGCTTCCTTCCACAGCACAGAGTCTGCCATAGCACGGAGTGAGATGGAGGGCCTGCGCAGTACAGCCAGTCAGGGAAGGGGGCGGGGCGGGGGCTTGGCTTTAACTTCGCTAATATGCAAAAATAAGTAAGTAACCAGGGTCAGACCTGATACCACTACAAATACATTACAATCTGCTGATGGATTCAGCAAACACTTACTGAGCACCATGTGTCCGTACCAGACGCTGCTAGGTCCCAGGAGTAAAGAAGTGACAAAACAGACACTGCCTTATCCTTACGGAACTTACAATCTTGGGATATTTACACAAATTCACAGCTGTTTTTTAAAAAGTCTGTTTTGGATTCAAAGTAACATTTTTGGCAAAATCACAAGCCCACATCATGGGGTGTGAATACAAATCAGTGCAGCTGACCCTGTCAGTGTGGCTCCGGGTACCTCTCTTTATTTTATAATCATACTTGGCGTCGTTGGCCTCCACCACAGCCATGTGTGTCCTTGAAATGTCAAGGCACAGTCACGTTCTCCCACAAACAAGGGCAGGGGTTGTGGAGGGAGGGGGCTGACCTCTCGCCACCGGGCTCCAGCACTGCTGGAGATGTACACGTTTGTCTTGCTTGCCAAGTTCTTTCCCACTGAACCTAAAATGCAAGAAGAGTAATTATTTTTAATGTCAAGAATACGTCAGATAATCACCTTGCTCAACCAGAAATTCTGAGTCATCTAGCAACTAAGATGTCTCAGAAGCACGAACAGCCAGTATTGCCCTAGGTGGCAGCGGTCACTGTGTATTTGGCTGCACGTAAGCCACTAGCTTAACCCATCAGTAAGAAAAGGCAAAGCCAACTTACCCGTGGCGATGACAAGACCGGGCGCCGACTCCTTGGACAGGATGGGCATCCTTCGGAGCTGGAGGCTGAGCAACTGGCTGAGCCGCTGGGCCAGGTGGAGGGAGCAGCCCTGGGAGAGCTACAGAACACAAGTTGAGGAGCCGTCAGCACGCGACACGACACGGAGGTCTCCCTTGAAACGCTGAGGCCTCCTGGGCCCATGCTGCAGTGGGCACAGAGGAAGTCTCAGATCTGGCCCAAAGGAGACCAGAGCCACAGCCTGGCTGTCCCCATACTCCCCCAGGTGGGCGTGATCATCTGAACCGCATAAATGCCTCTCATGGGAGAAAAGAGAAAAATCCTAAGAAAAAATTCCTTCTGAGACTCTCAGAGAACAGTAATTAGAAATCAGTGCCATATATAAAATAGATAACCTACAAGGACCTTCTGTATAGCACAGGGAACTATCTTGTAATAACCTATAATGGAAAAGAATCTAAAAAAGTGTGTGTGTGTGTGTGTGTATATACATATATATATATAAAAAACTGAATCACTTTGCTATACAGCAGAAACTAACACAACATTGTGAATCAACTATATTTCAATAAAAATTAAAAAAGAAATCAGTGCCAACTCAAGTAGATAGGAAAGCTTTCACTCTCTCATGTTACCTAGAATCTTTCTCATGTCATTCGAATGAATGAAAGAGAATGAAATGATTTCATGGTACTTATTTTCTAAGTCAGTGAAGATATATTTCAAATGTGATTTAAGCAACTCTGTCAGAAAAAAAACTAAGAATCAGAAGTCAGAAAGTCTCACTGATAACCTCCCAGATGTACAACACATATGAGATATAAACACCAAAAGAGTCACATTAAACTTTTTTAAGCAGTCTGTATTTGTACAAGTCTTCAGGTGTCCTCTGCAAGACTTCAGGTTATTCAAACTGGCCTCCATCACTTATGTTCAGATTTTAATAATTCTGCAAACAAGGCCTTTTGCTATAGGCTCATACCTGATTCTCCTGGCCAGAAAGTGACTGTCAAATGTTACTTAGCCTTGTCTGGTGTTCTAGATAGGGCATCTCTATGTGTGCTTATGTTACAGGTAAAAACTGACATGATTTGCTAGATATACTTATTCTTATAACAAAAGGATCTCTCTAACAAATATCTGTCTTGCTAGCATCAAAGTTCAGCAAATGAAAACTGGAGCAAATTAGGTTGAGTCTCAAAGAAATATCTGCCAACTCACCTTTGCTGTCACCACCTAAAATCAGAGCAGAAACTAAAAGCTGATTACTAATTGTTGTACAGTTCATAAATAAGCTGATCAGTCAGGGAAATAAGCAGCTGGATTTTAACAATACTATTCATTTTATTTAACCAAGGTTTGGACCCCTACCACATGCTCCAAAACCTATATCGTGCAGTGAAACAACACCTAGGTGTTTATCTGCACCTACTTATAACCTGCCTCTCTCCAAAGCTAGACTCGATGTGGTGAGTCCAGACCTGTTGCCAAATAGGGAAGAAAAATCAAGAAGTACAAAAAAAAAAAAAGGAGAAGAAAAAAAAATCAAGTACATTCTAGAACAAGAGTCTCCAAAATAATTTTCCCAAGGACCATGGATACAGCATACAAGAGAGTCAATGTATTTAACCATGGACAAATGAAATTCAAAAATCCAAAAGACCAGGTAATTTTCTAACTAAAATGTTTTGGTTTCTCCAAAAATGAGTACTACTGTTTTTTTCTGAGTTCCTTCCGCCTGCCTACTTTACACACCCTAGATCCCCTAGAGAAATGAAAATGGAGGTGTGGGGTGTCACATGAAGCCGAGGACCATGATCACAGACTTCTCCCCAGGGAAAAGGAAGGAGCCACTTAAGCGAATGGTAACACTGAATGGGACCAAATAACACATTTTAGTATCATGAGCTTTTCAGATGAAGCCACAGGTAGGGAAAACTGTAGAATCCTAAATTATATTCAGGGAGGAATTTTAAAAGATGTTCCCCAGCAAATCACCTTGCTGTACAGCACAGGTCCCCAGACTTTCTTGGTTCCCAGCACAACTGGTATCTCAGTAACTTTTTTTATAACAGCCTCAGGTCAGAAGAAATACCGATGTTTGTCTTTTTACATAGTTAAGTCCAAACAACTTAATAAGTATATGTCCTAATAACTTAGCAGCAGTCTGAAATAATATTGTGTGTGTGTATAAATTGAAAGAAAACATAAAATTTTATTTCATTCTTAAATAACCAAAATTACTTAATAATAGTATATAGACACCTTTTGGGCACTGCACATCTTCTCAAACTTTGGAATCTAATCAGATATCACTACCATCATTTCCTGTGCTTTTTATCACATCAAATGCCAAAAATCCAGCTTCACAAAGATATGTCATCAAAAGACATATAGCATGAGCTAATGTTGAAATTGTGAACTAACTCAAGATAGTAATTCACATGGTGACCAACAGACATCAAGTATCACAGTTTTTCCCTCAAAAACTTAAAATATCCCATGGTGCCCCTGTGAGTTCACTATGGCACCCCCAGGCATCTTGATGCAGAGTTTGGGAACTGTAAGGGTAGAACTAGAGTTAAAAGTGTGTATTAACAATCCAAACAAGAGCAAAGCATCTATACCTCACAATTGATTTTCTCTCCATATCCCGTGAAGGCTGGGGCCTGAAGGAATTCCCAGGTCCCCCCTTTGTCAAAGGTGATGACTGATCTCATGTTCTCTTCATTCATGGAACCGTTAATCAGAGTAGCAATGTAGACTCCCTGTAACCCCTCCACGCGGTGGAAGTCAGCAAATGGTTCATTTGCAAAATACCTACATTAAGAGAAAATAAACAGCTGTGAGCATGAATTCATCATTTGCTTGGCATGTTCTTATTTTAAATAACATAAAATTTAACCATTTTAAAGTACACAATTCAGTGGCATTAAGTACCTTCCCAATGTTATGCAACCATCATCACTATGTAGTCCCAGAATATTTTCATCTTCCCAAAGGGAAACCCTGTACCCACTGGCAGTCATGTCCCACTTTCCCTTTCCATCCCAGATGCTGGCAACCACTGATCAGTTTTCTGTCTCTATGGATTTGCCTCTTCTGGATATTTCATATAAATGGAATTACACAATTTGTGGCCTTTTGTATCTGGTTACTTTCTCTTAGCATAATGTTTTCAAGGTCCACCCATGTTGTATCAGTACTTCATTCCTTCTTATGGCTGAATAATCTGTCCTTTTTAAAAAGTGATGTTATGTAATTTTGAAGGCCAAGATGCTCATCTGACCTATCACTCCTCACGTGGGGTTCAGAATGATGAATACAACACGGAAAAGTTGATGTCAGAGTCACATTTATTTCTCCACTAATGAAATTGACCCCAAATCCTCTAGTGAGCTCTGACAAACAGGAAACCTTAAACCAAACTCACCAGATACTAATTATAGTGCTGGCCTATTCACAATAGCCAAGACATGGAAACAACCTAAATGTCCATCAACAGAGGAATGGATAAAGAAGACATGGTACGTATATACAATGGAATACTACTCAGCCATAAAAAAGAATGAAATAATGCCATTTGATGCAACATGGTTGGACCTAGAGATTATCATACTAAGTGAAATAAGTCTTAGAGAGAATGACAAATACCATATGATATTACTTACATGTGGAATCTAATATATGACACAAATGAACCTATCTATGAAACAGAAACAGACTCACAGACATAGAGAACAGACTTGTGGTTGCCAAGGGGGAGGGGGTGGTGGGAGAGGAAAGGATTGAGAGTTTAGGGTTAGCAGATGCAAACTATTATATATAGAATGGGTAAACCACAAGGTCCTACTGTATAGCACAGGGAACTATATTTAACATACTATGATAAACCATAATGGAACTGAATATAAAAAAGAATGTATATATATGTATAACTGAATCACTTTGCTGTACAGCAGAAATTAATACGTTGTAAATCAACTATTCTTCAATTTAAAAAATTATAGTGTTGAGGCTTACAATCTAACCCAATCTATAGGAATACAGCTAAGGGGTTACACAGCCACTGTCCAGATACTTACAACTAATTAGCCAAAACCCTGATCAGACAGAAGCCGACAGGATTTGTCAGGGAGCAAAGCAGAACCCCTTCCCCAAAGGCATGGTATATCTAACAAGGATGGCTCTGGAAACCTTGAGGTTATGCTTATTAGCAGTGAAGCAGAGAAGAAGACCCTCCCCGGCCTTAACTGCTAGCCCAGATACTGTAATTTCCCTGGGAAGAAGTTTTGTTCTAACGTGGTACACACGTTACAACAGATCTCTCAGAAAGGGTAGTCACAGTTCACACGTGGCTTGTAAAACTGGAAGCGGGTCCTTTATTTGGAGGGTTCTGAGCCACTGGGCTTTGTAAAGAAACACAGAACTGTGCTTTCCCTTTATCTGTCATACAAATCTCGAGCTGGATGACTGTTGGCCACCTGAGACAGGAAGACGCACACAGAAGTGGCAGGGCCACCCCAGCTGAGAGACGCAGCAAGGTCCTCCAGAAAACACCAGCACTGAGACCAAATGCTCTGACGCGTGGTTTCCTTAGGTCTGTTTTAGTTGTTTTTCAGTTGCTTCCTTAGGAATGGGCCCCAAGTCTGCTCCCCACTGCCTTCCATTCACCCCGGCTCTCCTGCCTGTGATCCTAGCATCATGAGGTCACCATATTGGCTTCTTTCAATTTATCTGGGAGGTCTGAGTTTCTCTCGTTTTCAGGAGCCCTGTTTCTCCCCCTGGTCTCTCTCCTGGTGTTTTATTTTTTCAATCCAAGCAGAAGCCTGTCCTCTGTATGTCCCACACTCCTCCAGGCCACAGTCCACCCTGTCATCTCCCGCTCTGACGCCTTGCACCCTACAACTACCTGACTCACCCAAGCATCTCCCCCGGAGAGTCCGTTTTCTTCCGTTTTCTCTCTCTGGCTCTCACCACTTGCTCTTCCGCTCGCCAGGCAGCTCACCAGGTCCCCCTCGACCACCCTCAGCCCAAACCCAGCACACCCTCCTCAAGATGCCCTGTGGGCCCTCCACGTCTGTCCCTCCATCTAGACGCTGACTCCACTTGGCACCTCTCACAAGGTCAGGGTCACCCCTGGTGAGAATTCCTTCTCCCGGGCTCTAAGTAAAGAGATCCAGGTCCTCGGCACCACACTTTCCCACTGAGCTCAAAGCATAGCTCGTTTGGTTTGGTGTGGTTTTCTTTTTTTTAAGTTAAGCCAGCCTGCCCACATAATCTGCTCCTTCACCCTTGTCCCATGTCATCGTGCTGAGATGGAGATGCAGCTGACAAAGGTCATTCAATTGAGTACATCTGAACATCTCCAGTCCCGAGATAAAATCTGAAGAAAAAAATAAGGCCGAGGAGGATGTCAGTCTATGAATCTTGACGTCAATCTATTTTCATTTTCCTAACTGGACCGAGTGGTCAGGCAGGGCAGGGAGTCGGGGGGGAATGTTTGTAACTGCATAAAGGGCCATCTGTCTGTGCGCAGTGGCCGTATGGCCACGTCACTGAGGTTCCCGCTTCCTGGGGAGCCGCTCGCTGCAGCTTCGGGCTCCTGCTCTGCCCTGACATCTCCATCCTGAAGAGCTGACAAATGCAGAAGTCAAGGAAACCTTGGCCAAGCCATGACTTATCAGCCCCATAGCTGGAGGCTCTCAAAGGTGACAAACAAAGAGTCGGCAAAAGGCCAGAGAGAGAGTGGTTCATGATTTTAGTTATAAAAAAGTAAGGACACTATTACTCACCCATACAGAGAAATGAAGTATTGATTGATACGTGTTACATGTGGATAAACCCTGAAAACATTACATTACAAAGTGAAGCAGACACAAAGGCAGACACAAAGGTCAGGTGTTATGGCATGATTCCATTCATATGAAATAGCCAGGACAGGCAACTCCGTAGAGACAGAAAGTAGCCTGGTGGATGCCAGGGGCTGGAGGAGGGGAGAGTGGAGAGAAACTGCTGAGCGGGTAAGGGGTTTTCTTTGGGGGAAATGCAAATGTAACTGTTTGGGAATTAGACAAAGCGGGTGGTTGCACAACACTGTGAATGTGCTATATGCCACTGAATTGTCTACTTTAATAAAATGGTTAAGATAACATCATGAGAATTTCACTTCAATAAATCAAAAAAAAAAAAAAAAGCCACAGGAGCCAGCCGGAAGGGGCCGTGACTGACCAAACCAGAACAACCTGAGGATGAATCACGGCAGGAATGGTTTATAACACATTATAAGACACTGAATAATAAATAACCTGTGGGCGGAGGGGGAAACAGAATAAATAAATAAATAAATAACCTGTGAGTCTACACCGGGGAAAAAAAAAGTAAGGAGTAAAAGATGACAGCACCTCCAAAGGAGAAGAAACAGGGCGTAGAAAAGCATATCAGAGACCACACAGAAAGTTCTCTGCTTGGATACCTAACAGGCATCTCCAAACCAGAACTCTGGATCTTTTCCCCTCACCTGCACCTCGCCCAGCCCTCTCCATCAGTCTGAAACCATCACTGTAGCAGGTACCCCGGCCAAGCAGTGGTGGGTCCCTGACTCCTCCTTCTCTCATACTCCATGTCCAATCCATCAGCAAATGGTCAGAATTTGACCATTTCCAGCACCTCCACTGCTACCGCCCCGGGGTCCAGCCAACCTCCATCTCCACTGGCCTGGATTCCAGCAGTGCTCTCACAGCTGGGCGTATCCCCCAGACACATGAAAGTCCACTTCCACTCGTGTCCCCACCAGACACATGAAAGTCCACTGTCTAATTTCCACACAGCATCCAGGATGGCTTCTTTAAAAGATAAGTCACGTGAGCATTCACTGAAAATTATTTATTAACACTACCCATTTATGTTTTATGCACTTTTCTTTACATAATGCAATTCACAGTTTTTAAAATGGTGTCCAAAACACGTAACAGGTTAATCAAATAATGTCCAGCTTCTGGTCAAAACCCTCCATCGTGCTTAGAAGAAAAAATAGGGAATTCTCTGGCGGTCCAATGGTTAGGACACCGCACAAAAAAGAAAAAAAAGAAGAAAAGAAGAAAAAGGTAAAGTTCTTTCTATGCCCTTGAGGGCTCTACACAACCTGAACCCTGCTCTCTTGGTTCCTGCGTCTTGGGGATGCTCTCTCCCCTCCATCAGCTGTTTGATCCACCCTGGCCTCCTCACTGCTCCTAAAATAAACCAACAAAGTCCCACCTCAGAACCCCTGTGCCTGCTGTTCCCTCCTCCTGCAATGCTCTTCCCCAGGGTATGTGCCCGGCTCCCTCCCTTGTGTAATTCAGGCACCTGCTGGAATGTCACCCTCCTGAAACAGCCTTCCACGACCAGCCAATATAAAGTAATAACCTCGTAACCCTCTGTCCTCTTATCTCGCTTTATTTTTTTTCTTGGCACTCACCATTACCAGCAGATCACATGTTTGTTTATATTCTGTCTTCCCCCAGTTAGAACAAAAGCTCCATAGAATGGGGGCCTCGTCCTGAGTTTTCCTTGCTGGATACAATATCTCATGGCTGTACATGCAACATCACCAGGCACCAAGCAGCAGCATACTTGCTGAATGAACTGATGACTGAATGAACTGGCAACATGAAGAGGGACACTGGGCAGCAAGGACATGCCCTCTGACCTGGTGCTCACGGCCTTTGGGCCAGACCTCACCGCAGACCAGTCAGTCAGCTCCACTGCTTGGCTCTTCCCAAGAGCAGAGAGTAAACGTAATCTCAGTCAGACACACACAAGTCTGGTTTGTCACATGATAAATGAGAATAAATGGGCTTGTGGCACCAGTGCCCCCACGGATTCGTGGCATCCACCCCTCCCAAACCCCGGACTCCTCCACGACCCAGAGAACACCCATTACCGCAGGACCACCCCAGGCATGTGATTTACTGACAAAGGATCAGTGATGTTGGTGTC
The DNA here is from genome assembly GCF_949752795.1 of Hyperoodon ampullatus. Lineage (NCBI taxonomy): Eukaryota > Metazoa > Chordata > Mammalia > Artiodactyla > Ziphiidae > Hyperoodon > Hyperoodon ampullatus. The sequence goes on from NC_136920.1 coordinate 93,032,450, forward strand.
TTTCCACAGACACCACAGAACAATACCTTGCAATGACTGAAAAAAAGAGTAATGATGTCAATTAACCAGAGTCACACAGAAGCAGGGCCTTGTGGCCACATATACCAGCTGGTCTGGAGTTGATGGTATTTTGCAAGTGCTCTTTCCCACTGGCTCTGAGACCACAAAACCAGGTAACTGAATGAAGGGAACCCAAAGGAGGGGTTGACACTGTGGCGGTGACCCTAAGTGTCACCCAGGCAGTGGTGCTCAGCCTGTGCATCACATAAATGTCACCTGGGGAGCTTTTTAAAATCCTCACACACCCATCACACCCCAAACCAGATAAAATATAATTTCTAGGAAGGTGAGCCAGGCAGAATTGGGGTTTCTGAAACCTCCCTGCCGAGGTGAGTCCAAACGTGCAGCTAATGTTGAAAACCACCCAACCAGAGGTCGTGCGGGGCTAAGAAAGCAGGGAGGGCCTCCTGGTCTCCTTACCTCACCAAGGTGTCACTGCCTGCCCCTGCTGGGCTGTAATAGAGCACATTCTCCAAGGACAGCGAGAACTTCAGCCCCTCTGCCTCCGAGATGTACAGGTTGGTGCGGTTGTTACTGTGACTGACACACACAAACACCTGGTCCTCGGAGGCGTCCGCAATGTAATATTCCTTTGGCGTCAGAAGTCAAAAAAGACACAAGTCAAAAAAACCACGCAGGCCCTGTGGACTCTCCCAGTGCACACTAAAGCAACGACTTCCAGATGTCCCGGTGAGGAGTGTGGGCTCGGAGTCCACGGAAAGCCTCCCCATGTCAGGAAAGAAGCTTGGCCGACTCTCTCTCTCTGGAGACCCTGAGGCTGCCTTACGGCCGGAGCAAACCCCTTCTTGGCAGGTGGGACACAAAATAAGAATGCGCCCTGAACTCCAAAAATGACCCAGAAATCACTTTTAGTTAATAATGTCTCCCTATCATTGGTACAAAATACAATATGGATTAATGTGCATTTCCTTCCCTCTCATTTTCTCTAAGGTGACCACAGGAAGGCAGAGCCCAGAGAAAGCAAAGAACCGACAAGCGTGTTCTCCATCACATCCTCCCCTTAGCTACTAACCTTCCATCACACCAACTGCTGGCATCAAGGCCTCCAAATGCCACCTCCTCCCCGTGGTCACTTCTCTGATGACCCAGCCCACACTGACCTTCCCTATCGCTCTCTATGTTCTAACACGTACTGCACAGTCAAGCCTTTGACTGTACATGGTTTCTTCCTCTGCTCTGCTCTCAGGCTCTCCAACCCATCTGTTTCTAAAAGGGTGAGACTCAAATCCTATCCCCTTTTGGAACCTCACCATCTGTGAGCAACACAGCAGGTACTTAATAAATAACTACTGCTGTCACTAACCTCCCATTCCTTCAGCACTAGCACACTGAGACCATTGACTCCGGTCCCAAACCTCTCTGCCAATCCTTCTCCACTTAAAGCAAATTAAGGCTCCCATTCAGCTCCACTTCAAAAAGTGAAGAGGGAGAAAACAGACCAAGATGCCCAAAGCATAATGGTTCTCTCTCTCGAGACCAATCTAGAAAGTGACTTCAGGGAGCCTCCATCAGGTATCCACCCCCCATCATCCTCCCTCTAACCTCTGCATGAGGACAACGGCACTCCTTCCCACCCCGGCGTGGACCCCACTCACATTAATAGGATATCTTGTGACAAACTGGGCTGCTCGCATGGGCTTGCGGCCAAAGGAGACCCAGAGCTGGACAGAGGATGGCTGCAGACTGCCGAAGAGATGCTGCCAAGGAAGAGGAAAAAAAGAATCAACTGTACTATATTATCGCCACTCAAAATGAGCGAAAAAGGAAACAGAAAAGTCAGACCCCTCTGATTCAACTAAAAACACAAAATAGAGAGTGTGACCGCAAATGCACATTTTTGCAACACTTGCTGTCACTGGGCAGCTTGGGCTGTACCACTTTATCCTAGATACCTGGCCTGCGATAAATGTTAGATACTCCAGATACCACATGAAGAAGAAGGACAATGGTATGATGGGAGAACTTGAGCTTGGGGAGGGGGCGGTGGCTGCCAAAGCTTAAGCAGACAGCGAAAGGGGAGAGCATTGTGTGATGGAGAGACAGGCGGGGCGGAGGAGTCTACAGCCCGCAAACCACCACAGGGTGAGGTCAGCCACACACCTGATACACATAAAAACATACCCTCTTCCTCCTTCTACTCTTATTTGCAGATGGCTAGGATCCCCAAGTCACAGGGCTTTCATCTGTACCAAGAGTTGCAGGGATTTTCATTGATTCTATTTTTAATCTGTTAAGACTCCTCAATGATTAAGGTCTTTTGCTAGAATACGCTTCCTTTGGTAGCATACAGAGCACGTGATGTGACCACACACGTGATGCACTCACTCCACACGACGCTGACCGCATCACGTTGCATTTTAGAGATATTAAACCACAGCTGGAAGCTTGAAAATGTATATAAAAGCACTAGGTTTGGAGCTAGCTCTAAATTCCTCTAGGTCCTAGTTTATTCATCTATAAAACGAGAAGGTGATTTGAATCAGGACTTTGGGTATGGGTTTAAGTGGTCCAGGAACCCCAGAAGTATATATGCAAATTTTCTGCGTCCATGTACTCACTCGTTTTGCTAGGGAGAACGTCTCACCAGGTTCTCAAAAGGGTCAATGAGTCAAAAAAGGATAAGAAACACTGTAAAGGATCTATGTGGCTTTTTCCAGCTCTACAAGTCTGTGACCGGGAACTGAAGGCAAATGTTGCACATCTACGAAAACAGACAGGGAGGCCTATCCTCATGTGGACATCCTCGCAAGCATGACTATCACCCAACTGATTAGAATGTCGGGATCCCCAGCCAGAAGGCTTCACTTATCCTTGGCTATGTTGATACTGTTTATTATAGATTTTATATTCCTATAGAGTATGGAAGATGCCAATTTCTCTTAACTGTAATATAACAACTACTAATACATATGCTCATACATGTCCAATAAATACTGTGAAGAGCAAGCTGATGAACATGAAGTTATTTTCCATTCATTTGAGCAGCAGAATGTGTGTATACACACAAACACACACACACACACACATTTTTTTTTCAAGCCACCACTGAGCACTGGTTAAAAGCAGTCTGTTTTAAAGAAGCCAGGTAGAGAAGTATAGAAGACTGCCTTTTCAAAATGGCACCCTGAAAACCACATAATAGCTTGTCCTCAGTATGGGGCTATAGATATGATAGATTGATTAAAAACACAAAATGTATCACCTGAATGAGAGAAGAGTTCCCAGTAAAACTGCTATGTATAAATTCCAAAAGCCCTCCTTAAGTCAATAAAGTTTTATAACTATGTATAAAGGTCAGATGATTAAAGTCACCCTATATAAATCCTTATGAATATATATATAAATACACAGATATCAGTGAAACACCTATTTTTTATGCTTTATGTTTTGTCACTACTTCCTACTGCAGTTATCCCTGAGAAAGGAGCCACTTTTCTCAGTGACATTCAGGCCCATCATCAGTTAAATGCTCTTAATGACGGCGGCTGGGAGGCTTGAGAATTGAGAATGGATAGCAAGGCATAAATGCAAAAATCACAGAATACTAAGGTCATGAAAAACCTCTAAACACATCCATCCCACTTCCTTCCAAGAGAATTATTCCTAAATCTGGATAATCAGGTTCATTCTGAAAGCATTTGTAGACGAGTTATTGTGATATTTTACTACCACCAAGGAAAGTATTAACAATGAAACTATGGCACACTATTGATTGTAAGATGTATTTCTTAATAAACGATGGGTTTTTGTTGATGTTGGGTTTTCCTTTACCATTATTATAAAAGTAAAACATACTCATGAAAAACATCTCACAATACAGACAGGTATAAGGTAAAATGCAGAAGATCTGTTTCCGCTCTGCTTCCGAGTGCTCACTGGTAACAGGCTCTGGGCCATTCCTTCAGAAATGTTCTGTGCAGTCACCTATGAGCATATTCAGAGAGTGACAGACACTGCTACACTTACCCCAGCATCCATTAATTCCTTTCATCCTTGGCAAAAGGACCCTGACGGCCACCTGAGTAAAAGACTAAGGCTCTCTTCCTTTTGTACAACTCTGTGTGGTCATGCAACTGAGTACCAGTCAATGAGACGTAAACAGACTATTGTGTTGGGTTTCAAGGAAAGTTGCTTAAAGAGACTGAACCAGGTAGGAGGGGTCCTATTTTGACCTTTCTGTCTGTCCTTAATTCTTCTTAACTCCAATAGACTCCAAGGCTAGTACAAGTGTCGTGGACCATGAGGGAACTTTGAGAATGGAAATCATTTGTTTGGATGGTAGAACAGCAAGATAGAGGCCTGCGACCCCAATAACACCAGGGCATCAACATGCCAGCCCTAGACTGCCTACCTCCGGCAGCACTGATGAGGGAAAAATAAACCTCCGTCTTGGATAAGCTGCTTTTATTTCTAGTCTGCTAGCCAAACACAGTGCCAAATTGATACATCCAAATTTCTTTTTCACATACAAATTAGATCATGATAGAAATACTGTTGTGCAACTCGACTTTTTTCATGAGCAGAGTACTGTTCTACAGTTAAACTTTTTCCATCAACAGTGTATCTTAGACATCTTTGATTTAACAGCTATTAATGGCCATTTAGGTTATTTCCAGAAGCACTCTTCAATGAACGTACTTGTATGTATTACCTTTTTCACAGCTACACAAGAATATTTGTAGGATGCATCCTTACAACTCCTAGGTCAAATTTTCCATTTTTGATCTATAGTATAAATGGCCTTCCTGAAAGGCTATTCCATTAATACATCTACCAGCACACATACCTTCACCAAAGACTTGGAATTATTTAAATGTTTTAATTTACACCAATATTATAGGGTCTGAGAATTTATAAGATTTTTTTTTCATTTGGTATTTTCATTTCTGATAAGTAAAAAATAAATATAAGATTCTGAATAATCTGAATTTCAGAGAGTGAGTGTACATTTATGCTTGAGATTCTGTCAATAGCAAAAAGAAATGGGAGGTCAGGAGAAAAGAGCAGAAAGGAACTAACTAAATGACATATTCTTGCCAAGTGAAGGTCAAAGCATGTCACAATGAACATTCAACTGGAAGTTTCACAGAGAAAACTGGTGGGAGAAATGAGGGACCCAAGGCACGTGGTGGACAAAGACATTGGTTTAGAAGCACCTGGGCTGTAAGACTCCCTGCCACCTTCTCCTTCAAAGCAGTAACAAAGTTTCGGCTAAATATCATTCACATTCATGTTGTTTATACCCAATTTATGGATAAAATGATATATCTGGATTTGCGTTAAAACAGTCCAGGAAAAAAATAAGTAGTGCGTAGACAGCTGAAAAGAGATTAGCAAACGTAGATCCTATTGAGACTGAATGAAGGCACAAGGGGAGGTCCTATCAGTACAAACTATTCTTTTATGTAGATGTGAAAATGTCCATAAAAAAAAGTTTGCAAAGTTAATATTAATTGAAAGCACTTCTGGAACGGCAAAGTAAGGAACTCTAAAAACCCACTCATCTGTGAAAACAACAAGAACACTGACAAAAATTCTCAAAATCAACTTTTTCAGAATCCTGAAAATGAAATAAAAGCTTGCAAAAACTCAAGGAGCATTTATTCAAGACAACAACTGAAGCCCGGCAAGAAGAGCTAACTTGGTGATGTTTTAACTTTTTCTAATCCCATCCCTTTTCTCTCTAGCTCTGTGGTAGCCTGGGAAACCCACAGCTTCACAGCTACAACAGCTGTGAAAACCACCAGCCCAGCAGCCCGTGGAGAGGGCAGAACAGGTTTGGAGCCTCCCAAATGCCCCACAGCCAGAAGACTGTCAGATCTGATCTGCCTGGTGACTCGCTTGAAAGCTGCATTCTCAGGTCTTCTCTTTATATAACATGACTCAGTTCGCTGTACACACAGACCTGTAGCCAGGGCATTTACGGGGAACAGTGACAAGTGACAAATGTTTTAACACCACAGCTGCTGGAGAAACATTAGCGCTTGGAACTGCAAAAGGTGAACTAAAAAGCATAAAAGGAAAAACTGGGGAAGAAGATGTCCCTAAGAGGCTTTGATAAGCTCTGAAATATTCCAAGACATTTACAAGGTCACACACAAAAGGGCTGTGCTATGCTCAGGAAAGAACTGAAAGGGCCTAATCTCTCACATCCAGCTAACAACCTTGAGTCTCTACACAAACAAGAAGCAGAGGCTAAGGCAGAGTTGTAGAAGGCATGCCACCAACACATACTCAGAGGCCATCAGCAAAGGCTGCCAGATGAATGGCTCAAAGTACTTAAGGAAATCTCTCTTCAGTCATTAGCTGACCACTAATGGTCAGTACTTTACTAGCCATACCCACCAAGGGATGCAGACTTTACAAAATGAATGCAGGAAACTCACAAACAAAGGCAACAATAATACCAACAAAAGGCAACAAAAAGCTCCCCCTGGGAATGAGTTACTCTGATATGAGGAGCTGTCACATTATATCACTTAAAATGTCTGGTTTTCCACCAAAACAAGGGCAAGCAAACAGCAACGTATCACCCATATGCACGACACACACACACACAACAGTCAACAGAAACTGTTCCTGAGGAAGGCCAGATATCAGATTTATCGGCCAAGAAATTGAAATCCCCTATCCTAAACACATTCAAAGAACTAAAGGAAATCATGTGTCAAGAATTAAAAAGAAAGTATGAGAACACTGTCTCACCAAATAGAGGATATCTATAAAGAAACAGAAATTATTTTTTAAAAAAAAGAAACAAATAGAAATTCTTGAGTTGAAAAGTACAATAACTCAAAACAAAAATTCGCCAGAGGGGTTCAACCAGAGATTGGATCTGGCAGGAGAAAGAAGCAGCGAACGTAAAGCTACGGTGATCCCCATGATCCCTGCTTCAACATGCATGGAGCTCGAAAACACGATACTACGAAAGACAACAGTGACGAAAGGTCACAAATCATATGATTCCCTTTACATAAAATGTCCAGAATAGGCAAATCCATAAGGCAGAAAGTAGATTCCTGGTTGCAAGGGGCTGGAAAATATTGCTAATGTGTATGAAGTTTCCTTTGGGCGTGACCACGATTTAGGTCGTGGTGAGCGTTACGTGACCTCGTGAAATAAACCACTGAATTATGTACTTCACAAGGGTGAATTTTATGCTGTACAAATTATATCTCAATACTGGTGTTATAAAAAATTAATTTTAAACATATTGGTATTATAGTTTTATCTTTAATCCGTAAAAACGTTCGAGCTTTATTGTTGTATGAGTTATAAGCAGTGAGTGCGTATACCTAGGTCTATGTTTGGAGACATTTAAGTGATGTCATAATTAAAATAATTGGTCAATAGTCAGATTTTGGTCAGTTTTCCTAAAAGTCACATCCCAACCGTGGCCAGCTAACCTCCCGTGTAGAAGCCTATAGTTCTGAGGCAATAACTAAGTTTTTCCATTATCTCTATCAGCCTTAGCGACTTTAAATTAGCATAATGATGGTTAGAAATTGGTTTCCAATAGTGAAATTAGTGGTTGGTTGGTCAGAATAGCGAAAGTCCAAATGAGTTCTCTCGGGAAATCTGCAGAATGCAAGGTGTCTGAATTAGCCATAATATCCTAAAGATAACACCCTGGAATGAAAAGGGCACAGCAATTTAGGAAGGCCTGTCACCTGAACTCTTGGGGGTTACGCCTCAGATTTATCAAGGTCTTGCGTTGGAGGATTCTAGCTGCCTGATGCCAACTGAAAGGCGAACAGAATCCTGCCTCTAAAACAACGGTTGGCAAAGTTTTTTTGTGAAGGTCTGTATAGAAATACTTTAGACTTTGTGGGCCATCCTGCCTCTATGAAATGATTCATTTCTGCCACTGTAACATGAAAGCAGCAACAGGTGACACATAGCAAATGAGCATGGCTGTGTTTCAATAAAACTTTACTGACAAAGACAAGTGAAGGACCACGGTTTGCCAAGCCTGCTCTAGAACGCTGTGTCTGCATCATCTGTAAGAACAGAGAGGAGACTCCATCAAGCTCATGCATCAGGTGCTGGCTCACTGCTGCACGTTTGTGCAAGAGATGTCTGAGCGTGGCTTTCAGGAGAGGCTGGGAGTGCAGCCAGCGAGCAGCAGCCAGCCCTCACCTCCCTCCCACTGTTCAGCAACTACTGTTACCCACCAGGAAGTACCTCACAGCTGTGTCTCACCAAGTTCACAAACTGATGTCGGTCCCTTTGCAGAAGTGCCTCCCTGTTGCATTAATGGCCCTATGATGTGGACTATGTAAGTGAATTTCATGTCAAAAACCAAGGAATACAAATTAAACTTGGGTTAAAAAAAATGGAAGGGCATCCGATACAAAGCACACGTGAAGTTAGAGCCAGGCCAGGAGGGCCCCAGAGAGTTAGGAAGACTTGAAATCCAGCTCCAGTCCAGAACCCAGAGGGCTGCCCAGACACGTTCTAAAGTACGAACTTGCAAAGAATTGGAATCATTCACGGCACCGGAAAAAAGCAAAAGAGTTAATCTCCCAAAACCAATTTTCTGTCGTTTTACAATTAGTTTCTTGACTTTCCTAATTGGATTTGAATCCATTTAACATTAAAGTCACTCATAATTCCCCAAAACCAGCAACCAGAGTGCTAGGCACACCCCGGATAAGAAGTGACACTTGCAGGCCTCAATACTCCTACTGACAGGGTTATTCAACCAAGGCCAATGTTGTTTATCCTTATGGCTTAGGACTCTAGTGTATTAAGGAGAAAAATACCCATTTTATTATCCACTGCCAGTTGTGCTTCTTCTCTCATCAACCTATCCATTGAGAAACGTTCCTTTGATAATATAACTATCATTGGAAGCTTCTGCATGTAGAAGGCTTTAGCGAAGAATGTCTCAAATTTTGGAGACTTAGGCAACCTAGGGATGCTCAGGGGAAAAAAATGCATTTGGGCCCTGCCGTCTGCATTTGTAACAAGGGCCCTTGCTGCTGCTGCTGCAGGTGACCCTAAGACAACACTCCCAGGAGGTGGCCTAGCGCATCTCACCTGGAGCGTTTAGCTAACACCACTGACCTTGGAATCTGGTGGTCCATCCGTGTGCTGAAGGAAGAAACCAACACAACTACAATTTTGCCACCAATACCATATAAATCAATAAGCCACACACTGAGTTGAGAGTTGACGATAAAAGAACTAATAATTTAATATCCCCCAATCCCATCCCCCCCCCACCCAAAGAAAACCCCAGTAGCCTAATCTTTCTAAATTAGGCAGGCAAAGGTTCATTAGACTCTACTGTACATCTGCTATGTATCAAGCATTGTGCAAGATACTGGGCGCTGCATCAGTGATGATCAAACAGACACAGCCCCTGATCCTACCACTGGCCAGGAACAGTAAAGAAATTACCACCGGCACTCTGCAAATCAGCTATGTCTACAGAACAGACGTAGCTGTGATGGCAGAACAGAGGCACAGAAAGCTCCAAATGGGATATAACTTATTCTCAGGTGTGAGACCTAGAAATAATAGGATAAGGGAATGCACAAGTGCTCTCCGCCTCAGACCCTCCCAGCTCAGTCAGTAAAAGAAGCCTGGGAATCAGTCACTGGGCCTTAAAATTGAGAAATTAAAATCACAAAAAGCACAGGCCCAAGAGACTAAAACAAAAAAGACTTATGAGCACCAGAGGACTGGAGACAAGGTTTTAAACACAAAACTGGTACTTGGGGTCACCCAACTGGATGTCACAAGGTACCAGTCCTCAGGCCTGACCTCTCACCTCTGCACTCCCAGCACATCCCTGCCTGAAGCAACTCAAGGATGCTTGTGTCCTTGGGCTGTTCTGTGTGCACATGCGTGTGTAAGAGAAAGAGACAGACAGGCAAGGCAGGAAGCAAATGATCCAGGGAGTGACTCAAGACAAACAGCCTGACAGAAGAAAACTTGTCATAGTTTAGTGGTCTTAAAACACATTTTTCGAGGTGTGTAATGGGGAACCCCTCTGGCCTTTAGCCTCTCGCATCTTCTCTTCTGATTCCAACCTCGCTCCCTGCTTTCCCTTTTGGGGAAGTCCTCTCTCCACCCTAGAATCCTACCAAGGGGGTTGACCTGCTTCTGCCTGGCCAGCTACCAACATATAAATAAGTGTGAACCTGGAGGAAAACACGACATCTGGTTTTAGCCCCTAAGGTTAACAGAGCAACCGCCCAGGCACCAGAGACCTCCGTCAGACCTGAGGTCAAGGAGGCAATGGTTGCGTTATGAAAGCAAGCTTACACCCGCCAGCAAGAGCAGCCCAACCTACTTTTGGCCAGGCCTCGTTTTTTCCTTTACCCAAGGGCAGTATGGTTGCAACTTGATACAGCTGCAAGGCAAGTCCTGTTAAATAATCAACTGTGGTTTTAAATGAGCAAGCCCTCCATTTCAGCATGTGGCTCCAACACATAAAATCAAGGAGATTTTCCCAAAGCCTGAGACGTAAGCTACTTACTGACAGCTGGAAGCTTAAGTACTGCTTTTCTTAGAGCATTAACTCCCACTAGCCAATGACTACACACTCTTATTAGCCATGTAAATGAACATGTGTCCAAACCTCCCACAGAAATCAGCCTGAGCTGCAGGGAAATCAGGTAGTGGGATTAAAGAAAAAAGCCACTTAGCCCCACCCCTCCTTTCTGTGTTCTTTTCACTGGGATTTCAAAGAAATGTGTGTTGGTCAAGGATGCTTGGACCAGGAAAGGACCAAATTCCTAGCACCCAGAGACACTCTGAGTGGTTGTCTAAGCTTTTCTGCTCCTTGACCTCCCAGAACCTTCCAGGCCCCTTGGGAGTGTCCAGCTACATTCAGCACCTGCAGTCAAGCTCCCCCAGGCACGTGCATCCCGTCCCTGCTTGCGTGGACCCTCCGTGCCTGATCACAGAACGGCCACCCTCAGAAAGGACATGCAAAAGCAGTTGACTCCTCGAACTTACCACCACCTTTGTGGCAAACATGTACTTGTCCCGCAGCTGGAAGTCCCTCACTTCCTCCAGGATCACCTCCAGGTTCTCCCGGGACTGGAAGAAGTCTGTACTTCGGAAAACTGTGGAGTAGCCAGAGGGTTCGTGCCGTTCAACGTAGATGGTGTTTGGCTTGTCATAGGGATCGATTCCCCTGGAAGAAAAAAAAAAAGCAGTTGTCATCATCTCCACATTGAGCCATTGGAGGCGTGGAGGTCCTGCCATGCAGACCATCAATGAGAACTCAGGGTCACCACGGCAGCAGCTACAAGTGATGCTCTCTCTCTGTGCCGCAAACACATCCCTTTGGTGGCTCCTTGGCTCAGTAGAGAGGGAAAGGAATTGCCACTTGTCAAGTATTTTCTGCTGGTACTGTTATTTACAATGCAGCCTGGGTTTTGCTCCAGGCAAGCTCCGGCGGGGCTAGAGGAGAGGGAAAAGAAGGAAAAGTGAAAGGCAAGTGTACTGATCCCCTTGATGTCCTTCAGAAACGCAGGGCTCAACTCTCCCTCTGTGCTTCTGTCCACACTATCCCCCTCTGCCTGGATGCCCTCTGCATAGACTCTCATCTGCACATCTAAATCCTACTTGTCTTCTGAGATCAAGTGCAAGTCCCCCTCTTCCAGGAAGCCTTCCCCCATGCCCTTCTCCCATCACTAGCAATGCGTCTCAATTCCAAGCCTTTTTTATGAGTTCAAGAAAAGGGAGAGAACTGCCTTAAGTGGATTTTGGAATCAGTCTTCTCACTTTACTCAATGGAGCTTCTTACCCACTATATTATACCGTTCACCATAATGTGTCTGTCTGAGCTTCCTAGACAGAGTACAGATTCCATCAAAGGCCATGTTTTACATTTCTTTTTATCCTATAGAGTTCCTTGCTGCATTGACCTTTGCTGCATGGATCCATGGACATATTACAGAAGCTCTTCCAAACTGAAAACTGCAGAGTGATTAGATCAAACTACCTCAGAGAAGAATCTCTGCACTGGTGTGTCCCCAAAGAAGGGCCCTAAGAGCAGCCTGGGAGGACAACTGACCTGCCCGAGGTTTCCTAACATGCACAAGAACACCAAGGCCAGGCGGACCATTTAGCAAGAGGGAAAAACAGTGGGAAAAATCTGGAGGAGAGCTTCACAGTGAGGATGAAGTGATGACCCAAGGAGAAGCAGGACTCATTAATGATTAATTCACACAAACCACCTTTGTACGGTTCTATAGACACAATGGCTCTCGGGATAATGAAGGCAATGATAGGAAATTCCTTCCAAGATGTATTGTCAAGAGCAAGTTCCAAGACAGAAGGGATGGGAAGGAAAAGAAAAGAAAGGAGGGAGGAAGGGAGGAAGAAGAAAAGAAAGGAGATAAGAGAGAAAAACAAAAGAGCCTCTTTTTGCAAAGGGGGAAGACTTGACTTTGGCCCTACAATCTGGAGTCTTGGTCAGACACTGGAGAAACCAGCCTGTCCCAATGAGAGAAACTAATGTTCACCGTGAGATGCTCTGTGTGCAGAGCAGGGGAGGGGTGGGGAGGACGTGCTCTCTTCTTTTCCACAATTAGAAGTACTGATTAAAGTACTTCCTCTACCCTAGAGGATATGCAAATTAAAACACGCTGGAGGGCTTCCCTGGTGGCGCAGTGGTTGAGAGTCCGCCTGCCGATGCAGGGGACACGGGTTCGTGCCCCGGTTCGGGAAGGTTCCACATGCCGTAGAGTGGCTGGGCCCGTGAGCCATGGCCGCTGGGCCTGAGCGTCCAGAGCCTGTGCTCCGCAACGGGAGGGGCCACAACAGTGAGAGGCCTGCGTACTGCAAAAAAAAAAAAAAAAAAAAAAAGGGAAGTCCACTGGAGCCTGAAGATACTCAGCTGTAAGGCCCCTCTCTGCTCCATCCTTTACTGTCCTTAATTACTAAGGAAGCAATACGAATTCAAAGACATTCCTCTTCAAACAGATGGCTAAAAGACATACAGACAGGATCTACATCTTGTGGAGCCACTACATTTAATGAGGACGAAAACTACATGTAAAAGTCAAAAAACCAATGACAAACTGGAAAATATAAATATAAATGAACATACACATACAAGCTCTTTCATATCACAAAGGACCAATCTCAAATATATAAAGAGCTCCTGAAAATCAGTAATAAAGAGATGAACAATCTAATGGAAAAAGGGAAAAGGGCATGAAGAGACATGTCCCCAAAAAAGAAGTAAAAATGACCCTTAGGTTAAAGGATGTTCAAACGCATTCATAATAAGAAAAATGCAAATCAAAACTATACCAAGGGACTTACCTGGTGGCACAGTGGTTGCTCCCAATGCAGGGGGCCCAGGTTCGACCCCTGGTCAGGGAACTAGAGCCCACATACATGCCACAACTAAGGAGCCCACGTGCCACAACTAAGGAGCCTGTGAGCCTCAACAAAGACCCGGCGCAACCATGTAAGTAAATAAATAAATAAAACAAAATTTATAAATACAAATATACTGAGATACTAACACATTGGCTGTGGAAAAAGGCATAATTCTATGTTGTTGAGAATGAGTGCAAAATTTGACACTTTCTATAGAAAATCTGGCAAAGTTACAATTTCAATGCTTTAGTCACTGGGAATATATCAGTGCAAAACTGAAAAAAAGTCCATGCCCTCGTGTAGTTTTACTCTATTGAAGAAAGACAAATAATAAGCATAATAAGAGTATATTAGGATGTGATGAGTGATGTGCAAAAAAAGAACAGATCAGGCTACAGCAGACTGGGAATGACAGGAGTAATTGAAATTTTAATGGGATCCTTAGGAGAGGCCCCATCTGGAAGATGTTATTTGAGCAGACTTGAATGAGGTAAAGGAGCAAGCCACAAATATATCTTTAGTAAAAGCATTCTAGACAGGGAAAATAGCAAGTGCAAAGGCCCTGTGGTTAGCTGGCATTTAATCTGAGAAAAGTAATGATGCACATGAAAGGGTTCAAAGCAGAAGAACAACGTGATCTGACCTGTTTTTAACAGGATCAATACGGCCATGCTGAGAATCAGTTGTAGAAGGACAAGAGTAGAAGTAGAAAGACCAGTTGGATGATTAATGAGTGACAGCAATGACTTGGAGTAAAGCAGTAGCTGAGTAGTGGATCCTGGGTATATACTGAAGGTAGAGCCAAAGGGATTTCCTGATGGACTGAACGTGAAGCATGAAACAAACACGGAATCAGTCATGACTCAGAGTTTTTCACCTGAGCAACTAGAAACTGAAATGGGGAAGACGACGTATGGGTAGAGCTGATCCAGGGTGGTGACGATCAAGAGGTCTCAAGTTTGGTAGGTGTGAATGGTTTGACTTTTTCCCACTGACCCACCAAGTCCACTCCTGGGAGTCTGCTCTACACATTTGTCTGCATATGTACAAACTCAAGATTATATACATCATCCCCGTAACAGTAAAAGACCAGAAGTGACTAAGACCAGAAACAACCTCTTAAACGTTAGCCCTGTTGATTTCACTTTCCTTCTCAAAAACCTACAATGGCTCCCCACTGCTTTCAGAATTCAGTCCAAATTCCTTTATCAAGCACTGCAGATTCTGATACCAACACTCCTTTCCAAATTTCACCCAATACACTGTCCAAGGATAAGACTCAGGGTTCTCCACCCAAGCACCACAATACCTCGTCTCTGCCTTGGGCCATTCTGTTCCCATCTGGAATTCCCATCCTGCACACCTCCGAACAGTCACACCCTACCTGGTGTGCACATCCTGGATCAACAGTAACCTCCTCCGTGGAGCTGCCTATGACCCATCTGGAAGGAGCATGGCCCTCCTCTGGCTTCTTATGCTACGGCCGTGGGACTTCATGCTTCTTTCATGATGTATGTTACATGCACAAAATGTCTCTTCTTCTCTCCTAAACTGCAATCTCCTTAATAACTATATCCATCAGTTATTCAACTTCTTACACCCTAAAGCATCTGTTTTATATTCAGCAGACATTTATATTCAGCAGACATTCAAGAAAAATATGTTATGAATGAACAAATGAACGAATTTTAGAGAAGAATCCCCACTTCTGATGTGATGCTCTAAAAATGAAGCTCTTTTAGAAATTCTAATACATCCAAGAGCTTCAAGATTCCCCTGGATTCCCTGACGGATTGAAAAATGCAAAAGCTCCGTCACTCCCGTCACAAGTTACCTTCCTTCCTCACCCCCGCCCCAAACCCCTGGGGAGTCTGTTATACCTGCAGCTCTCATTCCTGGGTCTGGAATGTGTCTTTCCTGAACCAGATGCTTCACATTTCAGGGGCGGGCAGATTGGCCCTGCATGAAGGAGCTAGAACTGAAGCAAGCGGATTATGTAACTCAAAGTTCTCAGATGGCACGACTTACCAAGAAACGGACTTCACATGTTCCTGAATCATGATCCAGGTCTGGCCAAAATCATCTGATTTCCATAGCTGCAAAGACCAAAGCGACAAGGGGTCACGATGCAAGAGGCATCATGTAAGATCCCTGAATGGCATCACCAGCACACACCCGTGGAAACCCCCTCCTCAACAATACGTCCCCTGTGAAGACAGGTGGGAGATCACATTACCCACCCCGGTTACCCCATGTGCCAGCAAGGGCAGGAAGTTCACCTTTGCATTCTTCTCCATTCAGTTACTAAGGTCTCAGTACCTTCGTATTGGAAGGAAGGAAAAACGATTGCGACTTGTCTTCCTTTTATGGATTATCAGAAATTATATTTTACTCAAGACTGACCCTCAAGTGGTGGTGAAAACAAAAGGATTATACTCAGTACTTCTCGCCTGGGAAACAGTGTCCTTGAAAACCCATAATGGGACACAGTGATGAAAGCTGAACGGAGAGGACTTAGGGAATCCCCTGAATACACAAGGTGTGGCCATGAGTCATTGACTTGCTGATCTTTGCCCCTCAACTTCCAAAGACAAAACCTGAGGGTTCCTGTGGCCCTAGGGACCAGGGAGTAAGAAGCAGGAGACTAAAAACAACAATAATCCACCTACACGGGTAAACAGCCCATACTTGGGTTACTCCCTAAGGCGAGTGAAGATAAACAGGTCATGTTTTGGTTAAACAACCTACAAAGAAAAAGAATCGTTCCAAGGTTCCTCTGAGCAAAGCCATTTGAAACTCATCATGAATCCAATCCTACAGGGCCAACAGGGTTCACAGGATTATGCCAGCTCAATACTCTTGAGTTGGCAAGTTTTAACCTTGAGATAGAAACTTACCCGGGCTCTGTCCCTGTCTCTCACCTTTCCTTCAAATCCAGGTTAAAGGAAGAAAATGCACACATTTATATTATATTCACGCACACACGTGCGCTCATGTGCACGCACACGCGCGCACACACACACAGAGCAAAAATATTTAAGTGAATGGTAACTTCAAATAAATGGTAGGCAAGGGCAGTATGTTTAAGGTGGAGGATGGGAAAGGTAGAACAGAAATTCGACAAGAGGTCCCAGCACAGCTCTGATGCCAGGCTTCCCTACCTGGCTCTCTTTGATTTAATTCCAGAGACCTGATTTACCCCCAGGACTAACAGAGGTTTCCCTGCAGCAAGAAGGGCCTGATGTGTAACTAACAGGGCCTGCCGGGGCTGGGTGTTGCTCCCTGGCTAGGATGCAGACCCAGGGTGCCAGGGGGATATAGTTTTCCGCAGCCGTGGGAAGTGAAATAGTAGCTACAAAGGCTCAGCCTGAGAGAGGAGGAGGGAGGGGCCGGGGGAGGTCACTCGAAGGACAGGCGATCCACTGGGGCCGAAAAGAAACCTCAAGGAGCCCCAGCTGACCGCGTTCCGGAAGCTCTCTTACCTGCTTGTTGGGGTGAGACCTGTCAAAGCCCAGGAGAAGGTTAGAGGCCTTGCTGTGCAGAAGGAGGTCAGCTGCCCGGAATGGGATGGAGAAGCCTTGGATGGTGTTGCAGAAGTCAAACGTGGTCCAGAGGTACTGGGCATAAGCATCTGCAAAGATGTACTGCAGGGCGAGGAGGAAAGCTCAGAGCAGAGCCTGGCCGCACCCCGAACACCCCTTCCCCAACAGAGTTTGAGTGCCCACGCATGCAGAGGCCAGGGGCCGGCACCCTCTCACATGGTTTTCCTGCCATCTCCTGGCAATGAAGAGACTCCGGGGCACACCACACGAGGCTCGGCGAAGGAAGGGTGCAGACGGGCTGCGCTGAAGCCAGATGGTGCTCTTGTTGACCCAGGTAATGAAGCGAGTCAAGCCTTTCTATTTTTTCTTTCAACTGACTTGGCCTTTCTCACTCCCTGGGGGGGTCACCCGGTCACAATCAGAGGGCGGCTCTAGGAAGCCGGGCAGAGGAGGCCTGCTCTCCAGGCTGGCTGCACATGGAGGGGCCTGCTCACTATCCGTGCATCCTCTGACACACCTTTCCAGGAAGACCCCTGACATCACACCCACCCAGGAAGCTTAGCTTCCCCTTCTCACCCCTGTGCCAGGTGACAGGGCAGCTCTGAGGACCCAGTTGCCACTGGGGCAGGCAGACTCACTCTCAGGCACAGCAGGCAAGCAGGGGCCTCACCTTATTTTGCTTCCCCACGGGTGAGTGACTCTGAACAAGTCAGGCTAGAGAGTGACTGCCGGCCTGAAGAGTTCTCAAGGGGAAAGGATCAAAGCAATTCAACTGAACAAATGTGCCCCGAATATTCAACCTGGACCAGATGCCGAGGGTGTCCCGGAGAAAGCAGAGGACCCTTCCTCTTGAGCACCTTCCAGTCTAATGTGGGAGAAAGACGTGTCTACAGCCAACTACAATGCAAGGGGAAATGAGACCAACTGAGAAACCATGGACAGAGTCCTATGAGAGCACAGACTACAGATCAGTTCCGGTTTGGGAGATGGGATATTACTCCATGGAAGATTTGGGCCTTGAAAGGCAGATAAGACTTCCACAGGGAAGGAACACGCCAAGTCGAGGGCAGTTTGAGCTTGGGAACAAAAGAGGAAGGAAAAAAAAAAATACAGTATGGGTTTGATGACAGTCTTGGGGCTTGAGGGAAATATCAGGAAATAAGGCTGGAAAGCCCGGAAGGTGGCAGGTCTTGCGTGCACACAGAGAGCTGGAGGACGTCCCCTGCTCCCAGGAGCACAGGGTGGCTCAGAGGACGACTGTGACCCAGAACCAGAGCTGGGGGGGACCCAGTGCCACCAAAACTCAGCCACTGACATCCTAGAAATCACTGATGGAAAGGAATCAGTCCAAGGACGCTTTCCCTAATTGATTCCACCTGCTCCAGACCCAGCTTCAGCTCGGAGCCCTTTCAGCACTAACAGCCTGAGCCTGCAGAAACAATCTGCACTTGTCTACACATTGCTTTCTTACATTCCTGCTCTCTCTCCACATCCAGTCTGTAAACTTCCCAGGCATGTGTTTTATGTGTTCTCTCTCCTCTGTTTCCTCCACAGCATCTAATGTAAAACTCCAAACTCTGGAGAAGCCTAATTAAATCTAACTCTAAAGGGTAGTAAATGGTATGCAAGCAAAAACTAGCAGAACCAAAGGCAAAGTGATAAAAACAATTATGACCCAAAGAGGACCATCATCATTTGGGGCATAAAAGTGTCCCCTAGAAATAACACAGCCCATCTTCCTGCTCTGAAACCGTCTTGGTTATTGGGGGAGGGAGTGTTCTCTCAGTTTGAAAAGTTTTCTCCAGAAACACCTATCCCATGGCTGCCTGCAGTTTCACATTTGAGGACCTAGAAATCACACGTCTGGCCACAGAACGTATGATGTTCATGACAGTAGCTATGATTTTTCTTTTTTTTTTTCTTTTGGCTGCACCGTGCAGCATGTGTGTCTTAGTTCCCCGACCAGGGATTGAACCCGTGCCCCCTGCAGTGGAAGCGCGGAGTCTTAACTATTGGACCACCAGGGAAGTCCAATAGCTACAGTTTTTCAAGAGGCACTTAGTATGCACCAGGCACTGGGCTGAATGTTTTTTGCACACCTTGCCTCTTTTCACTCACAGCGTCCCCGCAGCAACTCCAGGCTATGACACTGTCATCTCCTCTCTTACTAATGAGGATACTGATGCTTAGAGAGGTCGGCTGCCCAAGGTGACCAGGAAGAGGCAGCATTCGTATCAGCGTCTGGCTGGTTCAACCTTACCTCTCTCCTTCCAACAAAAAGGCAGTCTTTCCCGAATTGAATCCATAGGTCTTAGCCTGGACTGCTGGGCTCAGTGAAGTGCCTCCTCTCTTGATCCAGTCCCCAAGCTTCCCTGGCAATGCTCTTGCCTTCTGCGACACTGTTGCATCAACGCTCCACGCCCCACCCCTGACCATCTGTCTTTGACTCTCTCTTGCCAGCCCCTCTGTCTTCTTCAGCTCCTTGCCCTCAGGTGACCTTGACTCCTCCATGCTCGGCTGCTACTGTGGTTTATGGCTCATCCTTCCAAAAGCTTCCACCACCGCCCCTCCAGGAGCACACATTCCAAGACTCTCAAATCTCCACGCCCACCCTGATGTCTTCCCAGGAGTCTAGTTTTCCTGACCTTCTTTACCTTCTCAGTCAGCACCTCCACCCGGATGTGCCCAGATATCGCTCTCTGTCCAAAACTGAATTCTTCGCCACCTGCCCCCCAAAACCCACTTCTCCCTCCCCATGTCCCAAGCCCTATCCACGTGACACCTTCCCCGGCCCCATTACTCACCATTAGGGTCTGGTTTCTACTCCACTGCCTTCCCTTACTTTCGTTCGGCCACCTACCCGGTTAGGTTTTCCTCTAAAAGGTCTTTCACAATCAGTGCCTTCCTTTTTCTTCCCAGTGCTACTAGCGTGGCCCGTGGTCCTACTAGAGACTGTGAGGAAATTGGGGTCAGCACTGGGTTTTACTCATCCTCCTGACTTCTAGGGCCAGCAGGGAGTGAGACCCTTAGAGGGTGGGTATTAGGTTTGGTAAAGTGACTGGGCAACTTCATGCCTATAGTAACCCACGGGCTCCCTTTCTTACCGTTCTCCAGCCTTGCCCTTCCAGCCCATCCTGCATGCTGCCGGCAGACCAGACACAGGTCCCTAAGGGACAGTATTCACAGTAACCCGCCAACTCCAAGGTTCTTCCATGGCTCCCTCCAGTCCTCAAGGCAGAGGGAAAACTCTTCCCTCTTCAGGCGGGGCCCCAATGACATCATTAAGCCATTCAGTGCAAACACTCCCCTCCCTGCCCGCAGAGAAAACACATTGGGCACCCTGAAGCCTCTGCCCACGCCCTTCTCCTCCCTGATCCCCTAGGGTTCCCACCAGCTCTGCTCCAGCTACAGAAACCTCCCCATCTGTGAAGCTCCAGCCCTGGTCCCGAGCACCCGCGAAGCCTTCACCTCTCTGATCCAACGTTACTCTAATGACCTGCAGCTTCCATCCCACGCTTAGGCACGTGCTTCCTGCCGCTAAGTAACCTCCTCCAATGTGCAGACTCTGCTTTGAGTCCCGGGATGCCTGGCTGTCAAGTCTGCTCGAGGCGACCCTGCAGACTGGCCAGCAGAGCTGACCTACTAGATGCTTCCTAACCTGGGCAATTTCAGGAGCATCCTCACCACCACCCCCCACCTCTCATGTCTGCAGTCACTTAATATTCCAGACGTGCTTCACCTTTTCCTTTAGCTTAACGCTACGTTCCCTCGTAAAACACAAAGACCTCCGGAGAGATAACAAAAGTCGCTACAGAATTCATCCCCATGTCAGCCTAAGTGACTCTCTCCAGTTTCGAGTGAAGAAGCCAAGAGTACCGTGAGAGGAGGGTGGGCAGACGAAGCAGGGAACGGACTCACCTCCAGGAGGTGGGAACCAAGGGAAGAAAGAGAGAGCGTTTCACCATGTCACCTGGGACCAACCTCTGCCTGGAAAAAGGCAGGACCAGCTCTCGCATCTGTGGAGGCTGGGAAACCTGACCACACATCCAGTGACCTTCAAAGAGCTCAGACATGTCTGGACACTGCTGACTGATCTCGGATGCACTGCGAGGCTGGTGGAACTGTCAGGTGGCTAGAGCCGCACGCTGCTCCAGGCGGTGGCACACAGGGGACCGCAAAGAAGGAAGTGGGATGGCGGGCTGATTCGAAAATAGACCCAAACTCTCACATGACCCCACAGCCGCTCCATTTACCTAAGCAGCGCCTTCTTTCCCCTCCTGCAGGCCGTGCCCGCCCCCCAGACTTCCACGTGGCCCTTTCACGACATCTTAGCCCTTCCGAGCAGCTGCGAACAGTCATTTCCACCATTTCCAATCGCCCTCCGTGGCAGCCACGCTAACATCTGCGCACAGGTGATTTGCCTGGGCCCCGCACCTTGGTGTAGAGGGCAAAGCACTCAGCCATGGGGGATGTTTATCAGGAAGTGGTAGGTCGAGTGGGGCGATCTGCCTTCCAAGGGACAAAGGCAAAGGTAACCAAAGTCATCAGCACAGTAAGAGTCACTTCCTTCCTGAGAAGTCTGAGGAGGGGTAACAGCCTCCTCTGGGGAGTTACAAACCCAACAGGGAAGGCAGCATCCCTAACCTCACTCAGCCTGCTCCAGCCCCAGGTCCAACAGCCACCAAGTTCTCCAAGAAGGCAGCCCTATGCATCCTCCCACCGACTCCAAATCATCCCCAACTCAGCCCTGAGAAATCGAAGCAGCCCTCCTCTTCCGGGTGACAGCACTGAGGCCGCGGGCCCGGGGCTCCCACCTCGCCTGCAGCACCTGGAGCTCCTTTACTGCACCCATTCCTGGTTCTCCTTCCTGCTTGCCTTAGCCCGTGGCCCGCTCCCTCACCTGCTCCAAAAGCCCCAGATCCTCTCCCCGCACTAAACCACCCCCCGCCACGAGCCCCTAACTTCATCCTTCCTGTCTTCTGACTCTTCCAACGGGCGGGTTTAGCAGCTGCTCACCGCAACCCGCCAACAAGCAGGAAGGGAGACGGAGCCTGCGTACAGACATCTGTGCCCTGCGGTCGGAGGTGAGGAGGGGACAAGATGGGGCTGAAAGGGACAACAGAGCAGTTTCAAGACCACAACTTCAGCAGGAGTAAACTTCGGGACAATGTGTAATAGTACCACTACTACTACTAATAATAATAATGGATAGGTACCACCTGACGTAGAGACTAATCCAAGGGTTTGATTCTGGAGAGGCAGATGGATCCACAGGAGGTGCAACACAGCCAGCAAGCTGCACCCTGGGGCAGGGCTCCCCAGTCACTCGAGGGACTGGGAGTCCCCAGTACCAGGCCTGCCAGTGCAGTGGTGGAGAGGGCGTGGCGGGCCTGCTGTCCAGACTACAGAACCGATTCCAACCCCTTTCTGTGCTTTTCTTCACAGAGGGAAGAACTGCTCGGTCACCTTGGAGTTAGGTTAGAGGGGAGTTTGTCCTAACCGCCCCTCTACTTTGAGACCACCGGACAGGGCTGATATTAACTAGTAAGTACCAGTAGCACCTATTCTAGTTGTTAAAAAAACAATTGCTTCTGTTAGTAAGTAGCCAGTTTAAACCCATGAGCGGCCCCTCCTAAAGCTCCACTGGCCTGGTCCCCTCCCCAGGCCCAGCCCACAATCCAGCAACTGAAAGGTTAATGCCTGCCTCAGCAGGGTGGCCTTCAAAACCCAGCTCCCTCCAGATTGGGTCTGTTCTGATTGGTCAGGGCCATTCCAGTGGCTAAATATTTTGAATACAGCCCCTGCTAACAGACCACAGGCAACCTGAGAAGCCAGCACTGCGGGTGGGGGCCTGGTCAGAGGACCCTGTGGATTTCACTCTCTCCTTCCTTTCTGGATGAGCAAAAAGCAGCAGCTACCCCATACCTTCGCTTTTGCTTCTAAGGAGCTAGTTTTCGAGCATCCTTAGAAGCAGCCATCCTGTCCCGGAAATGAGCTAGGGATCACTAGAGTGGGGAAGAAGGCAACCAAACACAACTCTCCAAGCTAAAGGTACCTAACCAACAGGAAAGGCTTGCAGGCTGCCTGATTTCTGCACCCGCCTCTTCCTCCCTGGGGCCCAGGGCCATCTCAGGTCTAGGCTTCCTCCAAATCAAACTGTCCGGGTTCTACTGCAGAAACAAAGCCCCAGGGCAGACAGCTGGGAAAACAAATCAGGAGCCACAGCAGTATCAGCTGCCCTGGTTTTCCCTTCTAGACCAGTACAGACTGGAGGGAAGGGGGGGTACACATGCACACGCAGGTACACACGTGTGCGCACACACTGGTGATACCCATGAAACCAAGACATCAGCAGCTACCCTGGAAGACCTAGATTAGACCCCAGTGCAAGCCCCAGTGGCCCTGGGTAACATTTTTGCCACCTATGAATCAGGCAACTTATTTGGCAGTTGGCAGATTCTTTGGGCTTTAACCTGCCCTTGTTTGTCTAGAAATCCTGCCTGGCCAGGACCTGGCCTGCTTGATTATGCAGTTCTGCCCTGAGAATGACATTCTGTCACCGACTCCCAGCTAAGCAGAAAAACAGTCCCCGGCTGCCTGTCACGCTGCAAAGACGCCCAAGCGCTGCATCTCCCAGCCCTCCTGTAGCGCAGCCATGGTCCCAAAAGACAGCCCCACGCAGTCACGACAGGTGACGTCCTTACACGCTTGTTGTCCGCAGGACTGTGGTAGAACTGGGCGATCACAGCTTCGCTGCTGTTCCCTTCGCCAAAGTTCAGCTTCTCTGAGATTCTCCTGAATGATCTTCCGTAGTCGTAAGACACGTACACCTGGAAGATGGAGGCGGGAAAGAAGGAAAGGATCGGTGAGCAAAGTGGCAGAAAGGCGGCTGCCTCCGCCTCCACTTGCAAACGTGTCCCCTGCATCCTGAATGTGGTTCCCAAGGGTCCCTGATACCATGAAATTACAGGTGTGAAGACAACCCACAAAGGAGAAGCAGGCCACCTCTGTGTCTGTCCCCAAGCCGGTGGCCTCTTTTCTGAGGCCACAACAATTCCCTGGAGGGGGAGACACGCAGACAGAAACCATGATAAGCGCCTCACCACGGCCGGGTTGAGTGTTTAACAAATTACATCCAGAGGCTGAGAAAATGTGATTGTCTGAGGGGAAGGGATTGAGAATTTGTTTTGCCATCTGTTGAAATGTCCCCAAAAAGTAATCTAATTCTCATCCCTCTGCTGGGGAGTTCTCTCCTTACAGCATTCCAGATGATTAAAAAAAAACAAAAACAAAAACAAAAAAAACCCTCATGGGTTTTCACACAGTAGCCCCAGAGATGAAAAAGAGAGCAGTGCTAAGTGATTAAATATGCGCAGAGGCTGCACAGAGGGGTCCAAGAACCCCCCTCCTCCAGCACCCTGACCCTGTAACATGGGAGATTCTGAGTTTAGAGGAACAGCAGGTGGGGGGGCCATGCAGTTGCCAACGGTATTTACTTCTCTCCTGCTTCCGGGTCTCTGGCTCCCCGATAACCACAGGTATGAAACAGAAGAATAACTTGTGCACTGAGTGTCTACCAGGTGCCCGGAGGCTACCTGAAAGCCATCACACCTCAAGAAAGGGATGGAAGAAATGGAAGCTGTCAGATAATTTGTCCGTAGACTTTAATACCTAGGCACTGTGAAATTAATAGTCAGTGGGTTAAAAATGAGCCTGACAGATGAATATAACACTGTAATGTCAATACTATGAATAAAATACTGAGTCAGAATTGGGGAAAGCGTTAAAGTAAAAGGACAGGTGAATCCCAAGAAGAATGGGAACTCGGGACGAATCCCATCCACTCAGCAGCAAACACGTTCTGAGGGGTTCATGTGAGCCAGATACTGCGCTAGACACCAGGCACACAAAGACACGGCCCTTCACACAATGGGCATGTAAACATGTCACTGCTGGTAAACGATGCCCCCACGTGAACAAGGAACTACACGATGTTTGTGCAAAGAAAACTGAGCACACATGCGGGTTATTAATATTTATTAGATGCCGAGGTTGGAAGAGCACAGATAGAACCTCTGCCAGTATCTGGAAGAATTCCTGTTACAAACACACACACTTAAGCACAGCACGTGTTCCCCGACTACCAAACACACGGTAAGGGGCTGCCACAGAAACAGCTTCCTAAATTCAGCAGGTTGAGAGTTCACAGATCATTTGAGTGGTAGGAAGACCAAGCGGTACTTTCTCACTTCCATCCTCCAGGCCAAGAACAGACATGAAGTGTTCCTTGTGACATTCAAAGTCACACACAGCAAACTGACGGCTTCTCCAGAAGGGAGCTCAGGCCCCTTCCAACCCTAGCATCATCCCCTACATGGATAATCCACTCCGAGTTACCTCCTCAGAGGCACAAGTGTGATAAGAAGCTCACATTGCGGCAGCATTTTTCAGTAACGATACTCTTTTGTATACATCAACTCTCTTCATCTTTAAAAACCCCGTGAGTGG